>NC_045595.1:157983327-162983327 GCF_009762305.2 Zalophus californianus | reverse complement strand
TAGCTGCTGGCCTTACAAAAACATGCACATTATAATGATTAGATTGATCACTCACTTTACCCAGCACGAGGCTAGAGCTTCTTTCTGGCCTGCACCCCGTCCCAGATCCCACCACAGTTTTACAGTAAGGACTTAGGTTCCACGAAAGCTGTAACCCACCCAGTTTACTTGACTTCACCTGCCCAGATTTGTTCTTCATCCCTTGGGATCCTTCGCCTGCATCTGCTCCTCCTCCCTGCCGGATGGCCTCTGGTGAGTTCCTGGCAGTCAGCAAGACTACCAAGAAAGCCCCAGACCAGGATCCAAGCCCTTCTCTACTCTAAAATGTCAATTGATTCCTCTCTAGGAGCAAAAGCCAAAGTTCCTACATCGTGAATAAATTAGAATAAAGGTAATACAGGAGTATGTCAGGCAATTGTGTTTTTATAGCCTTTTTTCTAGTGATAAATGTGATATTTGTCCACTATGGTAATTGGGAAAATACTGAAAAATATATAGAAGAAAATAAAAGTCCTCCATAACGCAACAGACAAAAAAAAAAAAAGGAGAAAAAACAAATACTAAATGTTTATATATTCCTTAGGCCCTTTTTCCAATACGTAGCCATAGGATGAATTACTGAACAACTGGATTTTTAAAAATATTTCTTAAGAAACTTTTGTTAAAGTCCAAAATACAGAAAAGTGTGCAAACTCTAAATGTACAGTTCAGTAAACTTTCAAAGACTAAAGCAGATATACCCTTGCAACCATCATCCAAATCAAGAAATAGACCATTCCTAGGCCCCTTCATCCCCCTGCCCTGTCAGATAAAATCACTGCCTTATCCTCAAATACACAGGTTAGTTTTGTAAGTTCTTGAATTTCAATGAAATGAATTATCCATTAAGTTTTCTGTAATATTTGGTTCTTTCCCTTTATATTATAATTGAGATTCATCCATGTCATTATTGCTTTTAACAGGTCTCTTTTTTTCTTACTTTATTTTATGCGGTTTGGCATTCCATTATATGAATATAATACATTTTATTGTTTATACTATTATTTTTTAAGTAACAGATTTATTGAGATATAATTCTTATAAAATTCATCTATTTAAAGTATGCAATTCAATAGTTTTTTTAGTACAATCACAGATTGATCATCATCACAATTTTAGAACATTTTCATCACCTCAAAACCATTCCATACTCTTCAGCTATCACCTTGTAGCCATGCCCCACCATCCTCTCCAGCCCTAAGTAACCACGAATCTACTTTCTGTCTTTATAGGTTTGCCTATTGTGGACATTTCACGAAAATGGGATTGTATAATGTGGAGTCTTTCGGGACTGGTCCTGGATTTTCATGTTATTTCCAGGTTTGGGGCTATTACAAATAATACTACTGGGAACATTTTTATACATATCTGTATGTTATACATATGTATAGATAGATTTATATCACACAGATACGTATTTCTTTTGGGATATATACCTAAGAGTAGAATAGCTCAGACATAGGTTTATGCTTATGGTTATAGTTGATAGTGCCAAACTCTTTTTAAGTTTACACTGTATAATGAGTTTTCATGGCTCCACACCCTCACCAACATTTGGTGGTTGTGTGGTTTCAGCTTATACTTCTCTGATGACTAATGAAAAAGAACATCTTTCCATGTGATTATTAGTCATTTGAATATCCTCTTTTAGTAAAGCATCTTACGAGTCTTCTTTTCTATTGGGTTTTTGTCTTTTCCTACTTGACTTGTTTATTCTAATGTGAGTCCATTTTCATTTATCAATGCTGCCCAAAAACACCTTTCCCTAATCTGTGGCTTGCATTTTAATTATCTCATTGTTAAATGTTAATAAATGTACATTTTTTATTTTTATATAAGTCTAATTTATCAGTCTTCCTTTATGGTTCCTGTCTTTGCTGTCCTGCTTAAGAATCATTGCCTACAAGGACATCTAAAAACTCCTATGTTACATATAGGAATTTACATCTATGTTACAAGTTACATCTAAAAACATACTGTTTTTTCATTGAACAGTTAGATCGAACCATGTAGAATTGAGTTTGAAGTATGGTATGAAGTAAAGGTTAATTTTATTTTTTTTTTAATTTTTTCATATAGTTATACTACTGACCAAGGTCCAAAGGACCGTCCTTTTCCCGCTGCTCTGTAGCACTGTCCTTGTCATAAATCAATAGAAAGACAAATCAGTGAAGATGTTGGAATTAGTAGGCAAGGACTTTGAAATAACCATGACAAATGCACCAAAGAATCTTATTAAAGAGAAGATAAAATCGATGAAGAGATAGGAAATTTCAAGAGAGATACAGATAATATTTTTTTAAAAAAATGGAAATCCTAGAACTGAAAAATACAATATCTGAAATTATTTGATAGGTTTATCAGTGCATTGGACACAACAATGAATGGATCATTCAACGGGAAACAGGTCACTAGAAATCATCCAAATTTAAACATACTGAGAAAAAAAAACGTTTTAAAATAAACAAGCATCGGTGACTGATGGAATAGTAGCAGGTGATCTAACATACATGAAATTGAACTCCTAAAAGCAAGGAAAGAGAGTATGGGGCAGAAGAATATTTGAAAAAATATTAGCAAAAGATTTCTGAATTTATTCAAACCTATTTATCCTAGGATGTTTGCTTGTTTTCAGTGGAGCGTTAATCCCAATATCCTAGCTTGCTATGAATGGAATTTAGAAGTTAACATAAATCTACATGGATAAGCAGGACATTTTAAAGTCACACAAAACATGGAAAAATACCTTATTGATTGGAACTGCCCTGAGCATCACTGTACTTCTATAAATGTCGCCTACTTACTAAAGGCCAGTAGCACCACCCCAATCATGGTAACATCAAAATGTCCTCAGTTTTTCAGAACATCCCTTGGTGCATGACATAGCCTGCATACAGTGAGGACCCCTGTCTCAGGCGACCTTCCACTGTCTCCTTTGTCCACGCCCTTTTGAACCTATCCTCTAATGCTCACATCCGTCTAACCACACTGACCCCTTTCCATCTCACAGGCTTTCCCCAAATGCTCCTCCCCCAGATATCCATATGATTGATTCTTTTCTCCTCCTATTTCCTCAACAAGACCTATAGATTGCACAAGATCAAACAAAAACCTTTCACATTCTTTCCTTCCTAGGTTTTTTGTTTTTTTTTTTTATCTATAGCCTTTATTTGAAATGCTGTGTATGTCAATTATTTAACCTGCTATTGTCAGGGCTCCTGAGTGGTTCAGTTGGTCAAGCGTCTGCCTTCGGCTCAGGTCATGATCCCACTGGGATCAGAGTCCTGCATCGGGCTCCTTACTCAGTGGAGAGCCTGCTTCTCCCTCTCCCTGCTGTTCCCCTTGCTTGTTCTCTCTCTCTCTCTCTCTCTCTCCCTCTCTCTCTCTCTCTCTCTCTCTCTCTCTCTCTCTCTCTCTCTCTCTCTCTGTTAAATAAATAAATAAATAAAATCTTTAAGAAAAAAAATTTGCTCTTGTCTCACTTTCCCCACCACTAGAATATAACTTCTTGTGAGGGGGCAGGGAAGTTTACCGGTTTTGTTTTCTGTGGTGTCTTCAGTATCTTAAACGAGTAAAACATTATCATTGTTAACATTTTTCTCAGGGCTGACATGTAGGCAACCTTAATTTATTCCTAATAACTCCCTATATCTTTCAGGGTCAGTTCCTTCAGTTTTCATGAAGAAGTAGGCCTGGTAGGACTCCAGTAATTTACATTTTTAAGGTATGTTTGAGTTTCTTAGCAAAAAGAATTACAGCAAAGCTCCAGCTTTTTAACTAAGGAGAATAAGAAATATGGTATGACTGTTTCCAAAGCAACAAAAAGCTTTACCTGATTAAATAGACTGAGGATTCCTCCTTATTAGATTGAAGTATCCAACCAAACTGCTGAGGGCCCCCTCACAAAGAAAAACTGCTTAGAGCTAGCGTCACAAAAAAAAAAAAAAAAAAAAAAAAAAAAATTTTTTTTTTTTTTTTTGCTTATTCAATTATAAGCTAATTTGAACCCAACTCTTTTTCTTCAGGCGTTCAGGCTTCAGGATGGATGATGAACTTTCAAATAGAAAAGAGATGTAAAATCATCAAAATTACCATAAACTTGTGCTGCCAACTGAATGCGTGTTCCTTGTAGCATATACAGAGTAAAGGACAATTTTATTCCTGCATTATACAATCCCCCAACAGCCTGCTAACCTACTGTCTTAATCCAGGTGATTCTTGATTCTTTGTCTCAGAGCCTGAGACAAAGGTACACACATTCTATTTGGGAATGTGATCCCAGGGAACAGGAATGAAAGAGAGAGGGGTAAAATGGAAAGAAAATCCAAGCAAAACATGTAGTGTTATGGGGTAGTCCACCACTATTAATGGGAATTTAGTACAGGCAGATCCTTCTCGGGATTCTTATTCAACTTTGTTTCAGAACCACCCACCCCTGGGGGATGAAAGGGAGAAGCATTTATCTCTCAGCGGCCATCTCCTCGGGCCATCTCCTCGGTGTTGAGGGCTGCTCCCATGGGGTGTTAACTTCTCCATCCCTATCAGTTGCAAAGACCGAAGAGCCTTCCAGGTACCAGAGCATCACATATTGCCGCACCAGGGAAGTCTTGGGACAGGAAGCTAGATTCTTGGTGCATACCTGAAGTGAGGCACTAGCAGTACAGATCAGGGCAAAACCTGCTCCAGCTGTGCACTGGAGCTGTGGCTGGATTGGAGGTTATAGAGATGTGGGACAGTGCACAAGAGGTATCTTATGAGCCTATAGAAGGTGCTCTTAGCCTCATCTAAATCTGTATCCTTCTTTCTATAATCAAAATTTCAGTGTCCAGCACCTGGGTGGCTCAGTCGGTTAAGCATCTGCCTTCAGCTCAGGTCATGATCTCAGGGCCATGGGATCAAGCCCTGCATCGAGCTCCACGCTCAGCATGGAGTCTGCTTGTCCCTCTCCCTCTCCTCCCCTGGCTCGCGTGTGCACGCACTCTCTCTCTCAAGTAAATAAAATCTTTAAAAAGAAGTTTCAATATCCAGAACAGAATTGGCAAAAGGGTTAAATTAGGAAGGTTAAATGTATTAGAAGATGTATGTTAATAATAGTCCTAACCTGGAGTGATGTTGAATAGAAATTGACATTAGAACTTGGAAGATTCAAAAATGATTCTACTTGAAAAATTGGACAATTGGATAGAGATATTAGACATTATCTAAACTCATGTAATTTCAAAAATAATCCTGAATTGTTTGGGGGGAAATGGAGAAATAAAATTAACAATTTATTGTGTCTCTATGAGCTTTATAAATCAACATCATTAACATTTCCTGAAATATTGTTTTCTACTGTCACCTAGTACCAGTGATACAGAGCTTATAACCAATTACAGGAAAATTGGTAGAAACACAGGAAGGAAAAATACTGGGATGAGTTCCATCACGTAAAGGGTTGTCATTAATATTGGTTGGAATTGGGGGGGAAACTTCATACTTTAATTTATGGTTCCTCTATCAGGCTCTGTCTTACTAGAAATGGTTTTCTCTCTGCCTACACCTTGTGGCGTTATTATCATCCTCTCTTATTTGGTCTGGAATTGCCACAAATAGGATAAAACTTTAGAGTTATTCAATTCAATATATGTTGAGCTCCTACTATTTCCTGTGTATTGGCACCATACATATCAACAAGACATAAAATATTACATCCAAAAATTTCAGAATACATATTCTTTTATGGTTTACCCAGAACATTCACCAAAATTGACCATATGATGGATCGCAAATCAAATCTCAACCAATTTCCAAAGGTTGAAATCATATAGAGTATGAATTAAACCAGAAATCAGTTATGTAAAAATAAAAAAAAAATTCCAAGTGCTTGTAATTCAAGGAACATACTCCTCACGACCCACAAGTCAAACTATGAATCACAGTGGAATTTAGAAAATATTTTTAAATGAATAATAATGGAAGTACAATATATCAAAACTTGTAGGATGCTCTGAAAACAAATGCTTAGAGGAAATTTATAGCTCTAAATACATATATTAGAAATTTTACAAAATGATTGGCTGTCAGTGTTCCAAGAAGCCAGAAAAAAAAAAAAAAAAAACTGTGAAGTGGCTTTTCTGACATTGGACAACTGGCAGGAAAGGACGGATCACTGTAGAGGAGGAGTAAGGTAACCCTACAGTTGCCCTGCTTTTTTGAGTTTCAGCACTCTGGATCATGTTGCAGTCTTGCTGAGTTAAGGAGGCAAAGACTGGACTTGAGTGAAACTGAGAGGTCTTGAATTTTCAGGGCACAGTACCAGCGAGGAGGAAGTTTTGCAGAGAAAGAAACCAGAAATCCGCACACAGATCCCTTTGTGTTCATTGCTAAACACTAAGCTTAATTCCCAAAACCAAAACATTTAATTTCCATCCAGCCTAGTCCTCCCTGGGAACTCCAGACATTCACTCGGATCCCAAGAAGGTTATACCTTATGTAAGTAGGCCTAAACTAGCCTGAAAGTAAAATCTACCCTAGACTTACCCCCCTAAAACGGCTTATAAGCAAGCCTTAGTAGTATGGAGCTGATTCATAAGTATCTACCTGCCAAAACAAAGTCCACATGTGTTAGTTCAGGTCCTCTAAGAAGCACATGCAAAGACAGGATTAGATTTACAAGAGATTTATTTGGGGAAATGGCCGTGACTGTAAAATAGAAAGGAAGTCAGAGAAGGCAGAGGAAAGGGGGGAGGAGGGAGGGTTGAGTAGTAAGAGTCTCAGACTGCAATACAACTCCAAGAAAGTCAGTTGCCTAACAAAGAGGAAAGAAGATGGAGGCATCTCATGAAGGGGCACCTACCTATTGTCTCATCAAAGAGGGGCTTTTGTGCCATCTTCCAACACAGGGGAAGTCCATACCTCTTTTTTTTTTTTAAGATTTTATTTATTTATTTGACAGAGCGATAGCGGGAGAGGAACGCAAGCACGGGGAGTGGGAGAGGGAGAAGCAGGCTTCCTGTCGAGCAGGGAGCCCAATATGTGGCTCTATCCCAGGACCCCGACTTCCTGTCGAGCAGGGAGCCCAATATGTGGCTCTATCCCAGGACCCCGGGATCATGACCTGAGCCGAAGGCAGACTCTTAATAACTGACCCACCCAGGCTCCCCCATAGCTCTTCATAAAGTACTATTCAGGCCCATATGACTGCATCGGTAAATTCTTCCAAATATTTCAGAAGAAAAAAATACCAACCTTACACATTTTTTTCTACTAAATGGGAAAACACAAATCCTTCCTAACTTGTTTTATGAGACAAACATAACTTTGATTCCAAAACGTGACATTACAAAAAAGGGATATTATAGATTGAGACAACATAAAAAGACAGGATTATCAAATCGGACCCAAAGGCTCACAGGAATGAGATTTTATCCATTATAAACTTTTGCTAATAATCTCAATATAAGCAATCAAGAGGAGAGGTAAAGCAGAGAGAAGTCTTAAACAGTGTCTACAGTTTTCCAGATCCTTCCTTCTGGCATTGGATGAGCTATTTGGCTAAACTGGAAAGATAGCATTCTCTAAGTGAATTCACTTCACACAACATGGAGCATTTGAGGTCATGAAACTTCTCTATTTCACACGCAGATAATTATGTGACTTACATGACATTTTCCTGGGGGTCATATCCCATAAATTCATAGATTTTGGTTTTGTTTACCAATAGTCAATCCTGAATCAAGGGCTTCCTGCTGAAACACTTCGTATAAGGACTCACCTCCTAATAATTAATACTACTTTATTTACATGAACTCTGTTATCAATATGTTTACAAGGAGATTAGCCTGGGTTATGTGGGTTATCTTCCTTCTTTCTTTCCAGGAAACACCCCCCCAATATGTTTCCAGGTGATAAATTAATTGGAGGTTAACTACTTAACTCTCTCTTACTCAAAAGCCAATAAATCTCACAAACATAGATGCTAAAGTACTAAATAAAATGTTATCAAATAGAATCTCAAATATGTAAAGAGGCTAATACATCATGACATTGGTTCAACATTTGAAAATTAATTAATGTTATTCATTGTGTAACAATAAATGAGAAAAAAACATAATCTCAATAGATGCAGAATAAGCAATTGACAAATCAACACTCAGCACTATAAATTATCAGCAAACAAGAAATAGAAGAGTATTTTCCTAACCTGATAAGGATATCTACTAAAAACTTACTGCTAACATAATACCTTAATGGTAAGACATGGAATCTTTCCCCTTAATACCGGAATTAAGGCAAGGATGTTCACTTGCATCACCTCTATTCAACATTGCACTTGATGTCCTAGCCAGGACAGTGAAGGAGAAAGAGGGAAAGAAAATAAGCAGGAACATATATTGCAAAATAAAATAAAATAGCTAAGTATGTGATTGTGTAGGTAGAAATCTGAAATCATCTATAAATAAGCTATTCAAATAACCGAATTTAGCAAGGTCAGAATATCGTAATACTGGGTCACTATCAAAATCAACTACATTACACATCCTGGTAGTGGATCAATTGGAGAAATTAAAATATTCAAAATTTACAATAGTATGAAGACATCAAATACCTAGAAGTAAATAAATTGTAATATTTACGATTTTTCTACAGGGTAAATTATACTGCAAGAGAGGGGCACCCGGCTGGCTCAAGTCGGTCAAGCATGTGACTCAATCTTAGGGTCATGAGTTCCAGCCCTACATTGGGCATAGAGCTTACTTAAAAAAAATATTGCTGAGAGAAATTAAAGAAGAATTAAATAAATTGAGGTATAAGTAATGTTAATAGAAGGAAGACTCAATATTTTAAAAATCAATATTTTTAATTTGCTCCAAATTTATCTATAGCTTCAATGTAATACCAATAAAAATCCTAGTGGGTTGTGTTTTTTTTTTGAGAGAATTAATGAACTGACATGTATATGGAAATAGAAAGGACCAAGAACAGCCAATAGTATTAAAGAAAGAACAAGCTGGAAGGCTTAACACTACCAGATATCAATACCCATCACACAGCTATAAAAATTAAGACATAGTGTTTGCACAAAGATAAACTAACAGACTAATAGAATAAAGGATAAAACTATGGGTATTTTTCTCTAGAGCAAACACTTTGTTCCTACACCAGCACCTACCCCACCCAAGCTCATCTCCCGACTCAAACTAGATAGTAAGTTTCACACCTTGAGGAAGAGAGGCCATAAAACAAACATGCAAAAGAAAGGTTAGTTATTGGCTTTTGAGTTTCCAAAGACCAAAATCATGTCATAAAATTTAGGGTTAGAGGGATATTTGTCTAGCTAATCTCTTCCATGCCCTACCCTCTCCAAACTCACTCAAAGGAAGGGAAAAAAAGCACTAGGTGAGAAGAAAATAAATCACAGTTGGAGAGAAAGCAAATGAGTTAACGGCTGGTGAGGGTTTCTGAAGAGAGCTTCAATATTCTAAATTAGAGCATAAAAGAACCCCCAGAAAAAATTTACCTGATCTAAGAATGGAGAGATCAGTGCTCTACCTCCTGTTTGTTATCTTGAGAAAGTTCCATAGTTATGACATTGTGGTATTAGAAACTGGAGTAGAAATATCTGCATTGAACCATTAGGCAAATGGATCCTGAACTACTTCACAGACATTATGGGGTCACAGGATCAAGCCAATGTTGTTCTTAATGTGATTGAAAACCCTTGAGAAATGACCCCAAGAACTGACAGACCTAAGGGACCTCTTGGGCAAAGATATGGTATGAACTCTCTGAAGAGGTTTTAGATGGAAATGAAGCCATCTCAAAAGATATCAGTGTGGAGGGTGATATCAGTATGAACAGATGTCGATACAGAATCAGATATATCCCCTAAAGCATGACATGACCTAAGTCCTCTGGAGCTTAGCTGCAGCCCTGGGTAGAAGAGGAAAAGACATTGTAGTAAATTATTTTTAAAATATAATGTCTATATACCTGGAAAATTATTAAAGTGAAGGATTTGGTGAATGTGTGTATGTTTGCCATCAGGCAGAATGAGAGATTAAGAAATAAATTAAGTTCAGTTATGGAAAAATAAAGTCACTTTTCCCTTACACCCGGGTATGTGACTTGCAAGCCTATATAGTTAATATATCAACACCAAAGTTTTTGAGCAGGACCGCTGGGCAGGATTGCCTGGAGCAAACCATCTGTATTCAGTTCTTTCAACACAGCCGCAAGGCACTGTAAGATCAGGGAGACACTTACCAAATTATGTTCTGTGGAACATTAGCTCCATAAAATATGAATTGATGTTAGGAGACAAACAAAGTCGGAAGGTTTCTTCAGTGCCAAATTCTCAAAGCCATTCCTATGCGAATGTTTAGTACAACTCTCCAAAAGACATGATTTGACCCGGCCCATGTGGCAGCATTGTGCTATATGGGGCCCAGATCCCCCTTCAAGGAAGGACTTGTTCCTCATTGGCTGGGAGTATGTGAGCAGGCAGCCTACAGCTGACAGCCCTCTTTAGGAATTGCCCCTGCTGCAGAGAACCAACCAATTTACCTAAGGTCGCTCCTCTTCATGGGGTTGCCCGTATTCAGTGACCTATCAGTGCAAGAGTACAAAGCTGTTCTCTTGCCCGTCTTAGGACAACTCTGAAGGTCATTCTAACTTCAGATCTCCCCCATGGCACTGGCCAAAGCTGTGGTTGGATCTGCATTACAACTCAGCTTCTCCTTTTCTTTCTCTTTTCTACAAGTGTTGGTCCCGTTGGCTCTTCTTAATAAACCTCCTACAGGTAAAACACATCTCAGAGTCTGAATCCTAGAAAACCCAGTCTGAGATGCTCCACTTCCCAATTCTATTTGCCCACTAAAACTTTTCTTCTCCAAGTACCTAAAAAGCATAGGGTTGAAGAAGCACATTTTGGATGCCTGTAAGTACAAGCGTCAGAACTGGGTATCTGTGTGGAGATTGGGGGAGGGGTGCCTGAGACTTGAACACCAGCCCATGAATTCCTTTGTTATTTGAAACCAGCCCAATTTTGAAATATAACTGTCTAATTTTTTAAGTGCTACAGAATCCATTATCTATTGAGGTAGATAGAGAAGGTCTAAGTATTATATGACATACGCAAACAAATTTTCTTTTTTTTCCACAAAAATGCTTAAATCTCTAAGGTGATCGGTGGTATTGGATAAAATGCACTCATTTCCATCTGACATATACAACTATTTTGCAATCACAGCTGTCTTCAGATATTTAGTGGGAGAAAAAAAGGAAAAGTACAATGAAAGCCTTTGAAAATTCAGTTTTCAAGAAATAAAAACTGGGCAGTAGGATTTCCACAAAACTGAAAAATCTTCAGAACCGGAAAATCTGTTCCAAAAAGTCCAATGAATTACAACACACTTAGCTTATTAAAATATTTGTGTTTGGCAAACCACTGGGTAATATCATTTCAAGATGTTAATTGTATTACCAAAAAAAAGGATGAATATTTTTTTACAAATCTCTGAAATAATCACTTTTTTAATTTTAACACTACTTTGGAACAAGGAGCTGGCTTGAAAGACTAACACCTAAATGATCAGAGACAGTGAACTATCAGACTGCATGATCAGCATAGAGCGATTCCCAGCTAAGATGAGATGCATGCAGCCTCTACAAATGTGGCTGGGGAGGGGTTTGCTTCAGCTCACTTGAATAAGCTACTGTCTATGGCTCACAAGGGTCCCGTTCTTAATGAGGTGGTGCGTAGCAGCACACTGTGAATCCAAATAGCAGATGGCAACACTGTTGAGTAGGCTGGCAGTCTGATGTCTAGCCACCAACTGGCAGCGATCATTATTAAACTGATTCATGTGCCCAGGGAAAATCTTCATAAGAGTCTTAGCAAATGTGAGCAGTGAGAAGCAAATGATCTGCTATTCCTATCTTCTATGGATGCTACGTATATTTTAAAAAATATTACCCCCCAAGGCAATCCACATGAAGAAATGGCATGTCCCAGTGTGAACTAGAGGCCTTAGTCCTTTCTTATATACTCGTGTACCTTTAAACATGAGAGCTATGATTTCTTTATTGGGTAAATAGCTTTTACTTGAAAAATAGCTTCATAGCATTGACCCTATGGACTCAAGGCAAATATTCAGTGATAGGCAAGCACTTAGAGATTCTCTAAATAAAACTTCTGTGAAAATGGTACTGTGACTCTAGTGATAACATATTCCATCTCACATAATGAAGCAATGGCCTAAATTGCTCATGGTCCATCTACTTAAGTCAGGTAACTCATCCTTGGGTGAAAAGCTTGTTATTGTAACTCTTGGCTAGGAATGCAGAATGAAAGAGCCACTAGATTTAGAAAACTGTTCTCATGTAAGGACCTTTCTCATAAGTAAAAAATCTGGAAGGGATTCATTTTTAAAGTTCTGTCTTTACAAATCAAAATGCTAAGCAAACAGCATTTTTTCTTTTCAAATGTTAAAAGGGTCTGTTATTTGTCACCAATAAAGCCAATTTCTACATCACTATATATTAATAAAGAAGACTTAAAGTAAGTCTTTTATTGAAAAACAAACTCCTGTTTCATTCACTTTTAATATGCTTGTACTTAATATTAAAACAAAACAAGCCTACCTGTTCTCTAAGTCTTTATTACATTTATTTTCTAAAATTAAGAAACTAGTTTTCTCTTATGTCATGTGCTTATCATAACAAGGAAAAAACACTACAGTCAAATGTCAGGTATTTCACATGTCATAATCACAAATATATATTCTTTTTATGGTAATTTTTTAATGGAAGCAAAATTTTAAACCTTTTTTTAAAAAACACTTTAAGATCTCTCTGAATAGATTCTCTTTGGCTCTAACAATTTGATCAGCCAATTCAGGCTGAAATATCATTTATAACTTCTAAAGAGAGTTCCTGTGTCCTGGATCGAACATAAGGGTGATTCTTTCCCAAAGTTAGATACCCTAGCCCTGGCAAGAAAACTCAAAAGCAAGCCCATACACATCTCTCAAATCTTGCAGTAATTATCTCCAAACAAGAAATCAAATGCCAGAAATCATTATGTACTTTAATACATATTTTTAAGATTTTATTTATTTATTTGAGAGAGAGAGAGAGAAAGAGAGAGTGAGAGTGAGCATGAACAGGGGTGAAGGGGGGCAGAGAGAGAAGCAGATGCTGAGCAGGGAGTCCAGTGTGGGGCTTGATCCCAGAACCCTGGGATCATGACCTGAGCTGAAGACAGCCACTTAACCAAGGCACACAGGTGCACCTAGACTTTAATATTTGAAGCCAAAAAATGCAAATCAATGAAAGGTTTACTTAGATTTGCTTATCTCTTTGTTACTTTATGAGAAATAATTTATATCAGTGTTAGAAGATAAGATGTCTGTATCTTGTCTGGGAAAACAAGTGCCATGAGAAAATAAGTATCGTGTTAAAAGATGTCTAAAAATGGTGGCACATGAGTTCCTAAAAATGGCTAGACGTTCTTAAAATATTCAACAACTCATTAGACAAGGAAAGTTATGTTTTTAATCAAGCATTATAAAATGCTATATATTAGGAAAATAAGATCAAATGATGAATGTTTGTCGCTGGATATTAGATCCTACACAATGGTAGGTATAAAAGAAAGCCAGCAGTGAATAGGTTAGTTCAAAGGACGTATTTCTAGGTATCCAGATACAATGATTAAAAACTTGAAAGTGAATAGAAATACTGATAGCAATATTACAGATCCTCAATTTGAGTAAATTGGCCACATTACCAAAAGATGAATATTCTCTTTTAGAAGAGAAGAATTCTAGCGATCATGAGCTAGGATTGCTAGAAATTCATTCCTGAAAATTTGTATGTACCAAATGATTGTTTTCTCTTCCCCCACCTTTTACTAAAATGGCCTTTATCAAAGACATCTATGATATCTTCTTGCCAAAATCAAAGTTTCATTCTGTGGCTCTTGCTTACTTTGACTGTCAGGGGCATTTAATGCAACTGATCACTACCACCATCTTGAAACACTTTCTTGGCTTGGTTTCTAGGACAGCAGTGTACTTGCCTGGTTTTCCTCTTCCCTTACTGCAATTCACTGTCCATTTTGTGTTTAGCTCCTCATCAAAATCCTGACCTTTTTGGACATCTGAATATTCTTAGATACTCTGCTGTGTACTTTCTCATATCTGAATGAACTCAGACATTTTGCTATGTACACTCTAATCAGAGCAAGGACTGTGTGTGTCTGGTTTACTGCACAATGTCTAGTATAGTGGACATTCAAATATTTGTTAAAGGAATGAATGAATACTGGAACAACATACCTAGTTTGAATAAATGAGTGTGAGCACGATGATGGTGACCTGGAAATTAAATAGTTCCTAACATGATCTCATTGAGGTAGGTATAAAGATCATAATCCTCATCTTTTTAGAACAGGAAATTGAAGTTTCGATAGGTCAAGCTGCCCAATAACATGCAGAATCTAAGTGTCAGAGCTGAGACTTGTACTATTGCTGTCGTAGTCCAAAGGCCATGGTCTTAAATCACTACTGTACTTATTGATGAGTACAGGAGAAAATGAGGAATAGAAACCCTAGTTCAGCTTACATATCTCCTGGTCCTTTGCTACAATGATACAGCTTTGAAGTTGATGGCTCTGATGATAGTAGGACTACAAATGCTATTTTTCTCACATTCAAAAGGAAAATGACTTGCATGATCTTGCAGTGGTGGGATCGAGCCCCATGTTGGGATTCTCATTCCCACTCTGCTCCTCCCCCCACCCCCAACCCCCACCCCCCGCTCACTTGCTGTCTCTCTAAATAAATAAATTCTTTTTAATAAAAGAAAATGACCTGTTTCCTTATCTGTAAAATGAAGATAAAAATACTATTAGCCTACCTTTCAGAGATTGTTATTTTTAGGGTAAAATAATAAATATGCAAAATATAAGTCGCTATACAAAAAACATGGATAATTTCTATTCATTAATTATTAATACTAAAAGAAGTGGACAGGCAGAAAAATCTCCCTACTGACAGGGACAGAGTGGAGGAACAAGAAGAAGACAATCAAGAAAGAGTTAGAACATCCCTTGCTTACCTGTCAGGCAAATAGAAGAAAAGAGAACTAATGTTCTCTCATTCCCATGTAAAAGATAATGAACACTCATAACACAATTACAAGAATTAAAAGAATGAAAAAATCATTGACTTAGTCATACTACATTCAAAAAAAAAAAGAAAGAAAGAAAAAGAAAAGACAATCATAAGGACAAAAGTCTGCCAATGCTGTGAAAAAAAACCTAGTAATTCTGCAGTTAATTTGTTTTGTACCTGTGTGATTTTACCTTCCATTGACTCCAGAGACATTACCATTAGCATATCCCAGGGATGACTGGAGATAGAGTAAGCAGGGGAAATTAGGGTAATGAGGCAGCATAGAGGAAGGCAATTCAGTGACCTCCTGATCCTCAGAATATACACGTCTTTAAACTGTAATCAGGTAGCACAGTTAGGAATACACCCAAGATTTCTTTTCACCACTGGATTCCAGGTTGTAGTATTCAATTATTATAGAAAATGGCAACCAGGTTCAACTTAAATTCTGGGATTTCACTTAAAAGTTTACTAAGGGTACTTTCTTTCCTTTGTTAGCAATATAGTCATCAGATCCCCCTTAGGGAGATTAAGGCCTGTCACTGCAGATACCCAGATTTTTTGGTCATGTTTGTGTCTCCACTGTGGACATCACACAAGACATTTCACTTAGTTAACCAAAAGTATTTCTTAACCCAAAAAGTACAAAGGTATGCCCTTGTGGGTAGAGTTTTGGAGTCTGTTAGATCAATATCTGAATATCAGTTCACATACTTAGCAAATAGAAGAGTCAACTTCAGCCTCACTATGCTCATTATTTAAGCAGATACAGCCCTTCACAAGGTAGTTTTAAAGACCTATGGTAATATACTTAAAGGGGTCAGATTGCCTGGCAAAATCAGTTTTCAATAAAGCATGGCTGTGATTATTATCAAAGTTGTTAATCAATGGAACGGTGATCCCAAAATTGGCTATAAATTTATTTTCACCACGTTTGGGGTTTTTTGTTGTTGTTGTTTTTTGTTTGTATAAAAAGAGAAATCCTTAAGTGTGTTTACATAGCACCTATTCTAAAGATTTAGGCATTTATGTGACAATCATCCCCTAGTTCTCTTTCAACTTTATTTATTAATGGACACGAGGAACACTAAATGCCAACTATGCACTAAGTACCAGGAGTCTAGGATCTATAGCAGACACAAAAATAAATATACTACAGACCCCATTCTAAGCAAATATGTAAAGAGTAATTTCAGGAAGAAAATAAGCATCACAAGAGAGGCATAAACAAAATACTATGAGCATTCAGAGTACATGGTTCTTCCTCATGAAGGAAACTGGGAAAAATCATGGAAGAGATGGTGTTTGATCAGCACCTAAAAGTAAGCACAGAATTTAGATATGCAGAGATTGAGGAGGAAGTAGATAAATGAATGGATGATTCATGAATGATTCATTCATTGCAAAATCTCCCCGTGGCTTCCCATGGCTCTACTCTCTGGAGATCAGGCCTCATGGCGCCTACACTCTGGTGATGAAGAGCAAGGCCACAAGAAATCGAAGAGACATGAGCAAGAAACATGGAGTGGTTTATGATGGCCAAAGGGAAGAGTGGCCAATAATAAATTTGCAACCAGATCATGGAAGGTATTAAATATTGAGAAATATTTGGACTTTATTCAAGCCTTTTGGAAAGAAACTTCAAAAACAACAACCCCCTATTGAAGTTAAAAACAAAAGTTAGAAATCTGGCTGAAAGGACAAACAGACTCAGAGAACATTGCTAAAAGATAAACTGAGGCATATTAAAAATTGTAAGAGTTCATGTGAGCAAAAATCGATTTGAATCGGGCAGGCACAAATCGGAAGTGGTCAGGAGCTCCCTGCCTACAGGAGCCAGAGGAAAGGCTTATACAGAAAGAATGCAGAAGCAAAGACAGGAAATTATTGATTGGCTGTAGCTTAAAGCCTAGTTGACAGTTTGTGATAGGTTCCCTTTAGTATTTTGGTTTTGTAACCTTGAGGCATTAACAGGCTTAGATCCTGGTTTGCTTAATAGGCTACCGCAGCATTAGAGCTATGTCAAGCTAATGACCTCCTTGTTTAATTAATTTAACAACATGCATATTAAGATTGGGGGAAATGGGAATGGTGTCTAACGTTCTTTCTAGCAGTGTTTGAAATGTATCAGAAGGAAGGAAGTCTGGAGATAAGAACACAATGGATAGGAGGAAATTTCAGTAGGTTAGGAATGAAGTACTGAGGACCTAAACTGAAGCCAAAAGAGACAAATGAGACACCATTATGGTGCTTCATGCTTCTTCATAATTCCATTTTTCCTCCTCCCAAGACAAGGAAATTGGCTAAATTAAAAAAAAAAAAAACCCTCAAGTCCGTGTCTCTCTCAACATTTGTACTTACAGGGATGTAAACATTTCAATTTTAAAATTACACATGAAATAAATAGCAGGTGATTGAAAACTCAGCTAATCTGGCAGACTCTAATGCAAGCCCATACTGTATAAGACAGCAGCTTCCCAGGGCGCCTGGGTGGCTCAGTTGGTTAAGCGACTGCCTTTGGCTCAGGTCATGATCCTGGAGTCCCACATCGGGCTCCCTGCTCAGCGGGGAGTCTGCTTCTCCCTCTGACCCTCCCCCCTCTCATGTGCTCTCTCTCTCTCATTCTCTCTGTCTCAAATAAATAAATAAAATCTTTAAAAAAAAAAAAAGACAGCAGCTTCCCAAACTACCCATTATTTTTCATTCTGACATTGCCCTGTCTGTCTGCCTCCATCTTACTTGTGTCTTCCTCAAAGATTTTCAGTTAGCTCCTCCCTAAAAGTCGAAATCGATTGACAATACTGAGCCCCTTTTGTGGCTGCAACCAGCAAGGCATATCCTGTTAACTTTCAATCTGGCCCACTTGTGTGTGATGACACTTTCTTGAAGCGCCTAATATTATCTCTATGAGAAAAAGCCCTATGTGTGACTTTTCATTACAAAAATATCCACTGGGTACATAACATTATTCAAGAAAACATGAAAGCTTGCCCAACAAGCAAGGAGCTGAAAGAGCAGAAAGACAAGATACATGTTTCCTAATAAAAACATGGGCATACATTTTGTTATCTGGGAAAAGTAGAGAGGTTATCTGAAATGATATGTAAGGTTAAAAAAATGCCATGAGAAATATGTTCACACATAACTATAGATAAACATATGAATAGAGAGCTATAAAAATCAAATTCACCATATTCACATCCCCTCAGTGTCTGCTTGTTTTCACCTCTTCTCACCCTACTCCGCTCTACTATTCATCTGGTTATAAGATTAGAGACCTGGGAAGTTCACTTAACCTGTCCTTTCCCCTAATCTTCTACACTATTAAATAATCTATTTAAAATGTGCAGATTATAGTCTACTAACTAAGTTCCTCATGACCCTACTTAATTTCAACCAATGTGGTTTCTCCCCTTTTCTGGCACAGGATAAAGCGCAAACTCATTGTGGCATAAAGACCCGTTAGGTTTAGCTGTATTATAGCCTTTTCTCCTATTCTTCTCCCTTTTGCACACTTGCACCTGCTGTTCTTTCTGCTTGGATTGGTTCCTTCCACTGTGGATGAACTCCAACAAGAAGGCTCAAAGATCACTTCCTTGGTGAAGCCGATGGTGCTCCCTACTGCCCAGGCATGCTTTCTTAAAACACTTGTTACTTATCCTCAACATTTTCTATAATTTACCTATCTCTACCACTAGACTTAATGAAATTCTTGAAATCAGAGATGTTGTGTCATCCATCACAGTGAGAATCAAAACCACGTGCCCTGTACACACAAACACAGTTCACTGTCAACATTAAGAAATTTACTACTCAACTGTCTTCGTTAGCAAAACTTTACTATTCTAGGAGACTCTTTCCCAAGAAGATAACATTGTAAATAATTATACTGTCCATCCCAGGAATTTCTCTAAAATCCATCAAGTCAGCAGAAAATATCAAACAACAGGTCACACATTAAGACTTTTTAATAGGGGCACCTGGGTGGCTCAGTCAGTTAAGTGTCCGGCTCTTGGTTTAGGCTCAGGTCAGGATCCTATGGTTGTGGGATCGAGCCCACATCCAACTCTCTGCTTCAGATTCTCTCTCCCTCTCTTGGCCCCTCTCCCCGCTTGTGCTCTCTCTCTCAAATAAATAAATAAATCTAAAATAAAAAAAAAGATTCTTTAATAAATGTAGATGAAATAAATATCTTTAAATGTATTGCAATTATAATAATAGTAACAAAATAGTGAATGGAGAAGAATTATTACCAAATAAAATATACAAATTAATTACAGTCCACTCTACTAATTCTTTCTCTACAGTGTCTGGCAATTCCTCCGACTTTACTAGCATATTGAAAAGAAGGAAATATTCATATTTTCTGAGCTCGGCACAGAAATATTTTCCAGATAAATCTTTGATCAGAACAAAGGCAGGGCCAACAAATACTTGAGTCTATGCAACTATCAGTGACATGAGAATTGTGATGGTGTTTTTTAGTATCTGAAAAATTTTAGGGTAGAAATAAGCACACATATACTAAGTGGTTTAACATATAGCATATTAGTATTCACCAGGCTTTCATTCCCCACCTCCTTTTCTCCTTCTACTCATTAGTTTGACCCAATGTTTCATCATTTTTCTAACTCCAAGAATCTTTCTCTCTGCCCTCTAGATATCATGAATTGTCATTGTTACCAAACTATCAATCACAGCCACTAACTCAGGAAATGAAGGGGTGAGCCCTGGTGCTGCCACCAACTGTTCCCTCCCAGGGAATCCCGAAGGGGCTGGACAAATCAAGAGCATAGGTCCTGGCTGGGTTTGCCAACACTGTTGCCCAACAAACTCATCGCAAGAGAAGCCAGTCATTCAAGGGAGGAGGGTTTGGAAAAGGGAGAAGTTTATTTTGGGTGCCAGTATCTGGGGGAAGTGGCAGAGTCAAACCTTAACCACTGACCTCTCCCCCAGCAAGATGGACACCTAGAGTTTTCCAGGAGTGGTTCGGTGAGGTCTGTGCAAGAGAGCAGTTATCATAGCTGGCAGTTGGGATGTGTTCAGCCCCGATCATGGGCAGGGAATGGCACGTGCAGGGTGTAGTCTTCTAGGCATTCCATTGCTATCAGGGCTTTTCTGGTCTGGCGATTGGAATGTTCCAGGCTTTGCAAAACACCTTCATCAATGCCGTAAGAAAGTGTGATAAGAAATAACTGTTGGGGTCTATAGTTGAGCAAGAGGCTTGCTGACATCATCAGCAAAATCACCTATATATTCAGCTCTTCCTCTGGTTAGTTTCTTTACCTTCTTGCTTTAACTGAAAGTTGGTAGTTCTTCCTCTCATAGTCTATCTTGGATTCTTTAGATAAATGGGTAATTCTAGGCCCGGGGGTTGGATATACAAGATGATCCTGGACTATCTTGTCAAACATGTAACAAGGAATGTATCAACGACCACCAGGATCATGTCAAAAGGACTCAGAGCTAACTTAAAGAGTCTTCCAATGATCAAAGAAGGGGAAATTTGGGCATCACTAAGAATAGTACCTATCATAGATTAAAGAATAATAAATATGCTTAAACCCATGAGTTCATAAATTATACTAAACATAATAATAATTGGTCAACATTACAGGATACTAGAGAATTAGCTCATTATTTTGAAAACAGATAAAGGAAAATGATCACGCATTTACATGAACTATACCACTGGTGTACCAAATGTTAGATGAGGAGAAATTTCTGTTCATAAAAAATGTTCTAAGGGATTTCCAGTCTCAGCCATGCATGATAAAGTAGCTGGTATTAAACCAATTCCTCTGCCAAAAACAACTATAAAAACTGGATGACATACATAAATCAACTGTTTGAAGGCATTGGCAAGAAACCAGGACAGGCAGGACTCCCTCAGTCCCTGAGAGAAGGGAAGCACATATGGTGAGCTCTACATTCATGCTACGGCTTTTTTATGAGGGCATTTTTCAAATCGTGATACAGGGAATATAGCTCAAACAGAAAATGACAGTCTTATTGGACTGAGGAAAAAGAGGTCTAAATTCAGGACTGCCAAAGCGGCTTGGAATTGAGCTTCAAAAACCCAGACAGGAAAGGAATTGAGAGAAGAATCCAAAAATCTGCATTCCAATTCCCCTCAACTCATGTTAATGTCTCATGGTGTTAATGTATATGGCACCACTAGCACAAATGGTGGCAGGTGGGTAAATGAAATTAAACTGCTGAATTCTTACATTGGTCAGCAACTAGTAAAGCTACCAATTGAAGGTAGACCACCATAAGATATGGGTGTATATTATAATTCTATGGAAAACACCAAAAGAATAATTTTTAAAATGTATAAAAATCCTGTAGAAGGAAAATGGTATAATAAACACCACCCTATTAATCCAAAATAATTCAAGAAAGGAAAAATAAAGGATCAGAGAACAGATGGGATACATAGAAAACAAATAATATGTTGGTAGACATAAACCCAATTGTTTTAGTCAATTTGGGGGAAGGGCTACAACAAAACATCAAAGGCTGGATAGCTTATAAACAGGAATTTATTTCTTACAGTTCTGGAGGCTGGAAGTTCAAGATCAGGGTGCCAGCACGGTTGAGCTCTGGTGAGAGTCCTCTTCCAAGTTGCAGCCTGCTGATTTCTGATTGTATCCTCATATGGCAAAGAGCAGAGAGTGAAGCAAGCTCTCCTTCCTAGACTACTAATCCCATTCATGAGGGATCCACTATTATGACCTCATCTAATCCTAATTACCACAACATTCAGTCCATTGCACCAACTAGTAGTTATATGAGATGTGAATGGAGCAAAAGACTTCAGTTAAAAAGACAAACACTGTCAGACTGAGTGTAAAAAAAAAAAAAAGAAAGAAAGAAAGAAAGAAAGAAAATGCTGTTTATAAGATATGTGAAATATAAGGACACAGAAAACTTAAAAATAAAACAGAATGGAAAAATATATACCATGCAAAAATTAAGCAAAAGAAAGCTAGTATAGCTTTATTAACACCAACTAAGGGAGACTTCAAGTATTACTGGAAATAGAGTGATATTTATAAATGATAAAAATAGTCCATTACATAAGAAAATAAAATATTCCTAAATTTGTGTCATCTAAAGTATAAAGGCAAAAGAGATAAATCTACAATCATTCTTAGAAACGCTACAATAATTGATAGAATAAACAGAGGAAAATCGGTAAGAATAGAGAAGATTTGAACAACACAATAAACCATCTTAACCTAACTGACCTCCAGACAACACTGCAGCCAATACATGCAAAGAATAAAATTTTTTACAAAGCACTTAGACATTTGCCAAAATAGACCAAAGCAAATCTTAACAAATTTCAAAGAACTGAAATCAGAGTATGTTCTCTGACCAAAGTGAAATTAAACTAATGGATAATTACAAAAAGGTAACTAGAAAAATTCCTAGATGTTTGGAAATTAAACAATACACTTCTAAAGACCTATGAGGAAGAGAAAAAATTGCAAAGGAAATAGAAATAAGTTCTTACAAAGCCACTTTCATATGTTGCTTTGCTTTTGAATTACTCATTTCATAAAATAGCTTTTGAAAAACTTAGAAGAAGCTTATGGGTTTATTCCAATCCTCTAATATAAAAAAAACTTTTTTTTTTCCAACAGTAGTTCCAGCAACTGCCAGACTTATATTTGTAAATAGCTGCTAAGGGTCTGATATTTTACTGTACTTACTACCTAATGAGCTAGCCTACTACAGTTTTTAGGGTGCTAGCCCAAGACACCAGACTCCTGGACCAGAGCCAGAGGACTTTATTACTTATAGCACTTCAAGTTTATACTGGTTCCCTGTTTCCCAAATCCCAGGGGGGTGATGTGGAGCATCTCAGGTGCATGCAGCTCACAAGAGTGACCAATTCACTGGTGGGCCCAAAACTGAAGGGTTTCTGGTATTCAGGACTCTCTGCAATAATCAGAAAAATCTCAGGCAAACTAGGACAAGTTGGTCACCTGTATTGGTCACATAGGATTTTGTATCACAGCTGTGATGCCCTGAGCTTAGGAAACACGACGCTTTTAAAGAAGACTGCCGACAAATTTGTCCAACCTTTGCTCTAGAAAAAGACATTATCTTTATTATCCTGGACAGCAAACAAATCTGCCCTTTGCCTCAGAGAGCGACACTACCTTTATCTTCCAAAGCTGTTTGCCATACAAACATACTTGAAAAGATATTCCAGAACCAGAACTGTCAATGTATCTGCTTAAGATACACGCAGAAATGCAAGAGATCCATGGGGGATTGTCTCCCAGTAAAATTCTTATAAAATTATAGTACAATTATACTATAATCTGTGTAGTAATCTGTATCTTGGCTGTGAAAATGAAAAGTCTCCCATACTTTGATCAAATTTCCTCTTTTAAGAACTCAATACAAACTACAACTATCTGGTCAATTAATCTTTGACAAAGCAGGAAAGAATATCCAATGGAAAAAAGATAGTCTCTCTAACAAATGGTGTTGGGACAATTGGATAGCAACATGCAGAAGAATGAAACTGGACCACTTTCTTACACCATACACAAAAATAAATTCAAAATGGATGAAAGACCTAAATGAGAGACAGGAAGCCATTAAAGTCCCAGAGGAGAACACAGGCAGTAACCTCTTTGACACTGGCCATAGCAACTCCCTTCTAGATATGTCTACTGAGGCAAGGGAAACAAAAACAAAAATAAACTATTGGGACTTCACCAAAATAAAAAGCTTTTGCACAGTGAAGGAAACTGTCAATAAAACTAAAAGGCAATCTGCAGAAGGGGGAAAACATATTTGCAAATGACTTATCTGATACAGGGTTAGTATCCAGAATATATGAAGAACTTATAAAAATCAAAGAAAAAAACAAACAAACAAAAAACAAATAATCCCATTAAAATATGGGAAGAGACATGAACAGACATTTTTCCAAAGAAGACATCCAGATGGCCAACAGACACATGGAAAGATGCTCAACATCACTCATCATCAGGGAAATACAAATCAAAACTACAACGAGGTATCACCTCACACCTGTCAGAATGGCTAACAGCAACAACACAAGAAACAAGTGCTGGTGAGGATGTGGAGAAAGGGGAACCCTCTTACACCGTTGGTAGGAATGCAAACTGGTACAGCCACTCTGGAAAACAGTATGAAGTTTCCTTTAAAAAGTTAAAAATAGAACTATCCTACACTTCAGCATTGCACTACTAGGTTATCTACCCAAAGAATACAAAAATACTAATTCAAAGGGATACATGCACCCCAAGGTTTATAGCAGCAATGTCCACAATAGCCAAACTATGGAAATGACCCAAGTGTCCATCAACGGATGAATGGATAAAGGAGATGTGATATATATATATATAAATAATGGAATATTACTCAGTTATCAAAAAGAATGAAATCTTGCCATTTGCAATGATGTGGATGGAACTAGAGTGTATTATGCTAAGTGAAATAAGTCAGAGAAAGACAAATACCATATGATTTCACTCATATGTGGAATTTAAGAAACAAAACAAATGAGCATAAGGGAAAAAAGAGAGAGGGAGAGGCAAACCAAAAAAAAAGACTCTGAACTATAGAGAACAAACTGATGGTTACCAGAGGGGAGGGGGTGGGGGGATGGGTGAGACAGGTGATGGGGATTAAGGAGGGCACTTGTTGTGATAAACACTGGGTGATGTATGGAAGTGTTAAATTATCATATTGTACATTGAAACTAATATAACACTATATGTTAACTAACTGGAATTAAAATAAAAACTTAGAAGAACCCAATACAAAATGCTCACTATTTTTTTTACTAGGAAGTTTATGATAAAGTCATCTAAGTATACTGAAAACAATGATCTATCTCTCGATTTTATCTCTGTTGCAAAGATTTAATAATAAATAAAAATATATATTTATTTCTCTGTTTTCATTATTCAACGATAAACTTACTAAACAGGTCTCTGGGCAGCTACCAAAAGACATCAGGGCCCAAGAAAAAGGCAAGGGAATTTAGGAGTGGGGAGAAGTAAATCAGAAACAAACAAACAAATAAAAACAAAACAACAACAAAAAAACTGTGTCCCTTTTGTTGAATGAAGTGTATGTTAGGAGGTTGAAATAACCTGGACTTTATGGAAATGTGTATAATTAATTTCCCAGACTTCATCAGCCTGTACTTCTAGTGGCTCATATTAACTGTAACAATTCCAATTTCACTGGCTGTTTCTTCCATCCGGGAGAATTTCCAGGAGTTCCCAGGGCAGGTTTATAGGCCCTCACCAGGTCTTTTCTCCCCATGCTTCACCATCTACCCACCAGCATCCACTGTTTACCACCAGCTGGGGCCTGGGTCCCACGCAATACAAAGTCTCAACATATTCAGTCACTGCTATTGCTGCCTAGCAAATTACCATAAACACAGTGACCCAACACAAAGGAATTATCTCACGCTTCCCTAGGTCAGAAGTCGGCCAAGGCTTAAGTGGGTTCTCTGCTTAGGGTCTTACAAGGCTGAAATCAAGGTGTCTCTGGGCTGGGCTTATAGCTGGAGGCTGTAGGAAAGAATCTCATTCAGGATTTTGACCAAATATGGAATGAGGTCCATGTTTCTTTGCTAGCTGTCAAAAAGGGGCGACTCTTAAACTACGGAAGCCCACCTGTATGTCTTGGCACAAGGCCCCCTTCGTATTCAACCCAGCAACAGTACATCAAATCCCACCTTGTGCTTTGAATTTCTAACTTCCTTTTCTGCTCTGACCTACAGAAAACTGCCTTAAAAGGGCTCATCTGATAGGATCAGGCCTCCCAGGATAATCTCCATTCTTTAAGGTCATCTAACTTGGGACTTCGATCTACAGAATCTCTTCAAAGATGTGCCTGGATTACTGATTGAATGAGTAACCATGAGATAAAAATCTTAGTGAGGGTGAAGGGAAAGCATCTTTAGAATGCTCAGTTACCTTATGGGGAAGAGCTCTCACCTCTGCATCTGCTTTAGAGAGCTCCAAAAAAAAAGCATTGTTTGTGCATCTATAGTTGAGAGTTTTTAGAAAATTGGGTCTTTTGAGAGTAAGTACAGACCTAATGCTCTCCACAAGATTTAAACCTGAATCCAGTAGGGGCTTGGCTATAAGTCAAAATGAAGGTGAACATTTGGTGCTGTATTCAAAATCTCCCATCTTCCCAGGCAACTAAGATTTCATTACAGGATCATACTCTCTTAAGACAAATACTTTCTCAGAAATCTTGGCCCACCGGGAAAAACAAATCTTTTGGAGAGATGGCCTTACAGTATACCAGGCTTGTCCAGACATGTCTGAATCCTAGTTGACTCTACAGTCTGTTTTTTGCTACATTTACCCACTACTGATATGGGATCTCTGAGCTTTCAGTGAGTCAGACCACCGAGCACACAGGAGCTGCTACTCTCTGTGGAACAGAAGGTATGTTTCTTGCTGAGTGGCTAAATGTATGATTTGTAGTTTGAGATAAACAGAGATTTATGCTTCCCTAGTTCATGTGCCTCCTCAAAGGACAAGCCACAGGGTTTTTGTGCTTGGAAAGGGTAAGGGCAAAGTAACAATTGACCAAACACATTTCTACAAAGGATAGGTAGAGAAACAATGTTGTTTTTGCAAGAAAGTCTGCAGGCCCAGAATCAAGCAAAAAAATGAGGCTTTGTTTTCTGAGTAGAGAGTAGAGAATAGCAAAATCAAAAGAAGATAGAGTTAGCATTATAGGAAGGAATGGTTGTGTTCTCTCTCTTCACCTTTTCCCATGCAGTTTGCTCTAAACCCACAGACAGCCCAAATGTGGACTCTGAATTGTAAAGGAGGCAGACAGAAATGTAAGGGGAGCAGTTAAAGGCCACCAACAATCTTTAAATTTTGTTTTGTTTTGTTTTGTTTTTTGCTTGTTAACTGGTATCAGGTAAGATCTTCCTTGGCAGAAACTAACTCTAAATGTAGGAAAGACCACTACAACTCAAGCTATACAATGTGTCTTACTGTATTTTTTTAAGTCTAAGATTCACATAATTATGTTCAGCATCTGTTTACAAAAAAAAAAAAAACTGTTATATGTCCTGACTTCCGGAAAAATGTGGAAAAACAGTAAAGTGGATTGTTCAACTTGTTCTTTGTTTTTAGGGAGTTGTTCTAGTACACCAACCAGTCAACAAACAGCTGATAAAATGAACCAACAAAAGCAATGGGGAATTTAACTGCAGAATTTTATTTTGCTTTTATGAGTCTCAAGACTATTTATGTAAGAGAGAATGATACATATAAAGAGAGACACCTTCCAGGTTTATATTATACTCACCCCCAAAACTAATGAAAAGCTCTGAGCAAGAACTAGGTTATGTGTTTAAGCCCAACCTAGAAAAAAATGATAAAATCTCTTATGAGATTTTGTTTCTGACTTCATAGTCTCAAGTCAGAAAAAAATAAAATAGATAAATACATAGAAAAAAGGAAAAGCTATCTTCTGTCTGTGTATAATTAAGGTATTAAAAGGACTTTCACAAGAAAGTTTAAATCAAATCTAAATTATTGATAGACAAGTATATATAAATCTTTTTTGTTGTTGTTGTGGGGGGTGAGGGGGAACAGCAGGGAGAAGAGGGAGAGAGAGACTCTTAAGCTCTTAAGCAGGTTCCACACCCAGTGCGGAGCCTGATGCAGGGCTCGATTTCTCAACTCAAGAGATCATGACCTGAGCTGAAATCAGAGCCACCCAGGTGGTTTCAATCAAGCTGAAACTGACTGAGCCACCCAGGTGCCCCTAAATCATTTTGATATTTATATTTAGTCATGGCTTCCAAAAAATGTATGCAAGTAATATAATTCAAGTAAAATTAGAAATAATAACCTAAATCACTTAAATCCTAGCTTCTGTTAACCATAAAAATAGAAATGGTGCTATAAAGTGTGATTTCTGGGAACTACAGAGAAAGCTTTGGGATATAATACCACATGTCAAAACTTGAAGTCAAATGGACTTAGATTCAATGCTTAATTCTGCCCCTTTTTGACTGTGTAGCCATAAATAATTTTCTTAGTTACTCTGAGCCTCATGTCTTTATCTGTAAGTGTAAATAACACCTTTCTTGTTTTTGTACTGCATATATCTTACATGTCTTCTCTTCATTAGTTCTAAGATAGTGTGACAGACACTGATTAAATGTTTCTCAAACCCATTTCCTATTTCTGGGCCAACAGTGAAACTACATTTCCCAGCAGCCATGCATCCTGGTGGTTCGTGTGACCTTCTCTACAATGGAACATGAGAAGTACTATGGCTCACCCAGTCAGTTTCTTTTCCCCTCACAATTCAAGTGCTTTAATCAGTTTCTTTGCTTTCCAATATCACATCACAGGTACTTTTCCAAATAATGCATTTTTTTCAATGTAATATTTTTTTTAATTTAAAATTGCCTCTAATGTTCTTAAAGTTGTATTTTATGACTGACAAAATTCAAATTTGTTAAAATTTTCATTGAGAAAAAAATAAAAAGGGAACAAATCCTGAGCCAAATGGGACACAGGGACAGCAGTGTGAACCAGGACTTTTCTGGACAAACCAGAAAAATATATACAACCAAACTAGAGAACCAGAGAGCGAAAGAGATTTAGAGATAAATAGATATTTATTTCCTATGCACATGTCAACCCTCCTCAGAACTGAAGGATATCATATTTCTAATGGTGAAACAGCAGCAAAAAGCAGGAGGCATTAATTATGAGAAAACAAATGATAATTTCACATCAAACCACTGTTGACATTGGATATTTTTGTCTTCCAGTTGCGATGCTATCCCTATTTTACTTCTTAAGAAAAGAGTAAATTTCCTATTTCCAGCATTTTGCAGCCAACTATCCCGTGAGAAAAGCAAAGCTGCTAAATAAAATTCCAAGCAGAACAATCATATACCTGAGGAATAGATTTACACCCACCCACAAAATAATGAGAGATGGGTTTTAGAGGAGAGAGTGTTCCAACACCAAATTCACTCCTCTTAAATGGAAGCTTCCCCCAGAAAAATTACAAGGCCACATTGGGGAACTGTTGCAAGTTAAAGAAAGTAGAAATTTAGAGACAGTTACTATTTCTTTTACCCTCCGGGGACACAATTCCAAGTGGCAAGCAGCCTTCTTCCAGTTTAGGTGGAAGAGTCCTTCCCTCTACCACATCCTCAGGTCTTCCCTGAGGTTAGTGAATACAAGGTCGCAAACACTCTCAAGAAAATCCATATCAACACAGCCTACATGGTTACTCAGCTTCATAGAACCAGGTCAGGGAGCAAAGGATAAGTTCTAACTATTCATTGAAGTTATCTTAGAATCTGGAATTTCTGTTTTCTCATTATGTTCTCATAGCAGGAATTATTTTTCTCAAGAACCACAAGAGGGAGTATTCTTACTTCTTTGTCACAGTCCATCTGACACCATAAGAATAATGGGTGTCTAAAATGATAAGACGTATTATTAAACACTACGCAAACTTCTTCCTTATTCATCTAAAATGCAAGTGATTATCTTCTGTCTTTCACTGATTCATATTTATTATATCCAGTATATTTTCTTAGCCACTCATGATGAAGAGAAAACAGTATTTCATGCTGGTTCTTCCTTTCATGTTTATTATCTTGAAATCGTGAAGGAAAGATTTCCCTCTCAGGTTGTGTTCAGCAAGTGCAAGATAGTAATGGCACATAGGAGGAAATTTATCTAAAAATATTAATACCACTGCTTTGAGCTGATCTCCTGCCTAGTCCCTAAAGAGGGTGAAAGCAAATCACAAACATGATTCTGTCAATTATCATCATATGCCTTCATATAAGATAATGAGGTGGTAACAAAAACTTCAATAGTCAACAAGTAGTAAGAATCATGAAACTACTGGCCTTATGTAAGATACCACTTTGTATTAGCCAAAGTAATTAACACCAACTGCTAAAACTAACAACCCCAAATATCCTTGGATTCACACACACAGTTTATTTCCCACTCAAGTCACTGTCTGATGGGAGTTGTGTGACTAGCTTGGGCTCTTCTCTTCCAAATGATGACGTAAGACTTTAGGTTCCTCCCATTGTGTGATGCCATCATCTTCCCACAGAACTGTCTCTTGACTAACAAGTAAAGAGTGGAATAATTTTAGGGGAGAGAGCTGGAAGTGGTATACTTCACTTCTGTCCCCTAACCTTTCTCTAGAATTCAGTCCATAACCAACTTAATTGCAAGAGAGGCTAGAGAGTGAGCCTTCCCGTGCGCCTGGAAAGAGTATATAGAATCACTGGGATTTTAGACCAAAAGTTTGGAACATGGGGCTCATGAGCTGTCAAAAGGCTCTATTAGCTTGGATGCAAAATAAATTCTGTCCTAACTCTATTTGAAATTTAGCAAATACCCCTCAATTATAAATGTAGGTGTAGTAGATGCTTCTGGTCTTCAAAGGCACGTCCCACTCAGTCCATCTGATTTCTTTTTTTTAATTTCTTTTTTTAATTTAAAATTCAATTAACACATAATATATTATTAGTTTCAGAGGTAAAGTTCAGTGATTCATCAGTCTTACATAAAGTACGCATGCTCGGGTGCCTGGGTGGCTCAGTTGGTTAAATGTCTGCCTTTGGCTCAGGGGTCATGATCCCAGGGTCCTAGGATCGAGCCCCGCATCAGGCTCCCCGCTCTGCGGGAAGCCTGCTTCTCCCTCTTCCACTCTCCCTGCTTGTGTTCCTGCTCTCGCTGTCTCTCTCTGTCAAATAAATAAATAAAAATAAAATAAAATAAAATAAAATACCCATGCTCACTACATCACAGGCCCTCCTTAATGTCCATCCCAGTTACCCATTTCTCTACCCCTCTCCTCTCTAGCCACCCTTAGTTTGTTTCCTATGATTAAGAGTCTCTTATGGTTTGTCTCCCTCTCTGATTTCATCTTGTTTTATTTATCCCTCTCTTCCCCTATGATCCTGTTTTGTTTCTTAAATTCCACATATCAGTGAGATCATATGATAATTGTCTTTCTCCGATTGACTTATTTCACTTAGCATAATACCCTCTAGTTCCATCCACATTGTTGCAAATGGCAAGATTTCATTTTTTTCAGTCTATCTGATTTCAGTGCAGCTGATGTAAACAATTCCATGCATATTGGGAGCATCTCTCCTCAAGTATAACATCCGTTTTTTTGTTTTGTTTGTTTTGTTTTTTCTGCTTCAGGAATTTCTCTGAAGTCTTGGAAGGTCACTGAGTAGATGTATGTACATAGATGCTCAATAGATACAAAAGTGCAGAAATGCTAATAATCATGGGAACATCCCTCAAATACTGTTGAACAGGAGTTTTTATATAAGCAGACTGGACTCATTCTTTAGCAAGACATTTCTGAGACATAGTCTACAAGTTTCTTCAAAGTTCCCAAGTAGGATCGAATCCCATCAGTTCTCAGCAACAACTTGCTCAATGAATGATATGCTCTTTGTTGGCTTTTCTCTCCCCTGTCTCATTCTCCCCTTCTCTCACTTCTGTTTACTGGGATTATCTTTCAAATAAACTGGGTGCACTGAGTCATTGTCTCAGGCTCTGCATTCATGAAAACCCAGTTTAAGAGTTGGAATGGGAAGTGGCTCCAGGAAACAGCCCCTCAGGATAGGATTTTGAACCTGAATCACCCAATAGTCAGATAGCAACCATTGCATGAGGCAAGTGTGGGAGGGAGGTTAACTCCTAATGTGCTGTGGCATTGCAATGACTAAGATTTTCATATATGGTATGTTGCACTGAGGTGCAGGTAAAAGGCAAAATGTTAGCATGTGAAATATCTCTAGGAGTTGAATGGTATGTGGGCAGATGTAATTAAAATAATGGAAAACACCTGTGGATGGATTTTGTTATCTGCCTTAGAAGCCTTAAAGAAAGGCTGTTTTCTGTTAAAAGTCTTTTCAAGGTGTTCAGCTTTCATTAACCCTCTACCTGAGATTCCAAAGCAATTCCTATATGTTTTAGGTTTTTTGGCCTTTTTTGTTTTGCTTTTTTGTTTTTTGTAATAGCAGCATCCCCAGCAGGACTTCCAAGCACCAAATACCAAAATCTATTCCATTTATGTATTGCTAAATAATAAATAACCCAAAATATGCAGGCTAATAACAACAAGATATATTTTGCTTAAATATCACCAATTCAGGCAGGACTCAGGACAATTTATCTATGCTCCACTCAGCTTTGGCTGGGGCAGCTTGAAGGCTAGGAACTGGAATCATCTGAAGTCTTGCTCATTCAGATGTCTTCTGACATCAACATGCTAGACATATCCTGGACCCTTGGCTGTGCATATCATTTAAAACACATATATTCTCTATGTATGACCTCACAACATGGTGGCAAGCTAACAAAGGTGAGTTTTTCAAAAAAGAGAGCCTCGTGGAAGCTGTATTCCTTTTCCTACATGACCTTGATAGTGACACACCATCACTTTCCAATGCACTCTGTTTGTTAGCTGCTATTCACTAAAATAACACTGAACACTATTCAAGGGAGTGTAGTTAAAGTGAACCTTTTGATAGAGCGTTAAAAAGTTTGTGGACATGTTTAAAAACTACAAGTGCACACACACTTTACATAAAACCAATTTATAATGTCTCCTATTTCTAATTGATTTAATTGACTGGTGGTTTAGACTAATGCAACTATCAATAATAATACTTTCTTAAAAACAAAACATGGCACAAATATAAGACTCAGCAGGATACTAGGGATTTTCCATAAACCTTTTCTAATGGCATGCTTTTAGAACTTTACATGTCAAATTAAAAACTCCCTGGATTGGCTCAAAAGAAGAATAGAGATGACAGGAACAAAGATGTGTGGAACAATACCAAGAGGTCTAATATTTGTGTAAGTGAAGTTCCAGAGGAAAGAAAAAGGGGTCATGCAGAAAAAAATCTGAAGAAATAGTAACTGAAATGTCCGACTTTTGGTGAAAATCAGAAATTTACAGATTTTATTTTATTTTATTTTTTAAAGATTTTATTTATTTATTTGAGAGAGAGAGAGAGAGAGAGTGAGCGAGAGAGAGCCCAAGAGGGGGTAGGGTCAGAGGGAGAAGCAGACTCCCTGCTGAGCAGGGAGCCCGACGTAGGACTCGATCCCAGGACTCCGGGATCACGACCTGAGCCAAAGGCAGTTGCCTAACCAACTGAGCCACCCAGGTGCCCAGAAATTTACAGATTTTAAAAGTTCAGTAAACCCCACACAGGATAAACACAAGGAAGTTCATGCCAAGATATATTATAATCAACCTCTGAAAATTAAAGACAAAGAAAATATATTAAAAATAGAAAGAAAGAACAATGCATTGACTATAGGGGAAAAATAATTCAGATGTTGTTTCTTATCTGACACCATGGAGGTCAAGGAATTGGCTCAATATTTTCAAGTGCAAAATTTTCTTCAGGAATAAAGATAAAATAAGTGCTTTCTCAATGAAAATGAAGGAAATTTATTGCCAGACAACTTACTTTAACACAATTGTTAAAGGAAGTTTTTCAGATCAAAGGGAAATGATATCAAAATAAAATCTGTAATACCAGGATTGAAGGAAAAGCCACAGAAATGGTAGAGACTTGGGTAAATACTACTAGGTAAGCCAGGTAAGTTAAAGATAAAATGATGGAAAAAGGTATAGCATGCAAACACTAATCAAAAGAAAACTAAAGTGATAAACAGGGATTTTACATACTATTAAAAGGGTGGGTCAATCCACCAAGAAGACAAAACAATCCTAAATGAACAAAGCTTCAAAATATAGAGAGCAAAACTGACAAAACTGAAAAGGAAATAAACCCATAATTATACTGGACAACCTCCAATTCTCTCAATAGAATATATGAATAAGCCAACAAAACTCAGGAAGAATATAGAAAAACTGAACAACTCCATCAACTAAGTGGATTTAATTCATATTTATACAACACCAAATAATAGCATGGTATACATTCTTTTCAAGTGCACATGGAGCAATCATAATACAGACTAGATCCTGTTTGTTACAAAACAAAACTTAACACATTTTAAAAGCTGAATTCATACAAAATATGTTCTCCATAATACAACTGAACTAGAAATTCATAACAAAAAGATAATAAGGAAATTTCCAAACACTTGGAAATTAAACAACATCCTAATAAATCATACACGGGTTAAAAAAAAAAAAAGGAAATCTCAAGTTAGTTAAAAAATATATTGTACTGAAAAAAATTAAAATCCAAAATATTAAAATTTGGGGGATGACCCTAAAGCCATCCATTGAGAGAAATTTTTAGCATTAAATCCTTAGGTTAGAAAAAAAGGAAGGTCCCAAATCACTAATCTAAACTTTTCCATTAAGAAATTAGAAACAATAAAAAATAAAAAATAAAAAAAGCATAAGAAGGAAATAACAAAATTAGGAGTAAAAATTAAAAAGAGGAAAACAATAGAGATGAATAAGTTGGTTTTTATTAACCTTAAAAAAGGTTAATAAAATTGATAAAGCTCTAGCAAAACTTAAAAAGAACAAGAGACAAGACACAAATTACTACAGAAGTGAAACAGGGGATATCATTATAGACTCCACAGATATGAAAAGGAAAATAAGGGAATGCTATGAATAATTAATAGCACATAAATCCAATAACTTATATGAAATGGACCAATACCTCAAAAACCATAAACTATCAACACTCACCCAAAATGAAATATTCTGAGTAGTATTATAACTATCAAAGAAATTGATTTTTTTAATTGAAAAACCTTTCCAAAAATATCTACTGAGTCAAATGGTTTACTGGTATATTTAAAGAATAGTATCAGTTCTATAGTCTCTCCCTAAAAATAGGAGAGCAGGAAAGACTTCTCAAATCTGTTTGTGAAGCTAGCATTCCTATGATATAAAACCCAGAGAAAGAGAACAAGAAAATAAAAGAAAATTGCAGACCAGTATCACTCTTGAACATTGACACAGAAATCCTCTACAAAATATTAGCAAATAGTATGTAGGAATACATATAAAGAATAATGACCACTGGACATCATTGCCAATCAATATATCTACCATCTCAACTATCTAAAGAGAAATTAAGAGATAACCAAAAGATACTTTGAGAAAATGTAACATTTCTTCATGATTAAAAGAAAAAAAAAAAGGTTCAGCAAACTCAGAATAGAAAGTAACTCCTTGAACTTGTTAAAGAGCATCTGCCAAAATAAATAAATAAATAAATAAATAAAACCTCTCACTAACATCATGCTTTTTTTATGAAAAGCTGAATGCTTTCCACCCTAAGTGAGGAGCAAAACAAAAATAGCCACTTTACCACTCTTATTCAACATCAAAAAGATTGGAAAAGGAAAAATAAAATCATCCCTATTTGCAAGAGACAAAATTGTCTATGTAGGAAATACAAAGTAATCTACAACAACAGTAAAACAAAACAAAACAAAAAACCCAAGAACAAATAAATGAGTTGTGGAAGGTATCAGGATTTATAATCACAAAAATCTTATGTCTATATGCTAACAGTGATCAGCTGAAAACTGAAAATAATTTTTTAAAAACATAATAGCTCTAAAATAATGAAATGCTTAGGCATAAATCTAACATAGTATTTGCAAGACCTGGATGCTGAAAATCACACAACACTAGTGAAAGAAGTCAATGCAGCCCCAAATAAATGGAGACATACATTGTGTTTGTGAGGATTAAAGATTTAATGTAATAAAAGTGTCAATTCTCCCCACCTAAAATTGACCTGTAGATTTAACGAAATTCTGGTTAAAATCCAGTAAAATTTTGTAAATATATACAAGCTGATTCTAAAATTTATATGGAAAGGCAAAGGAACAAGAGCAGCCAAAACACTTTTGAGACAGTAGAATAAAGTTGGAGGTAATTTAAGAATTACCATAAACTATAATAATCAAGGCAGTGTGTTACTGATAAAGAGATATATAAAAATATCAATGGAATACAGGGAAGACTAACACAAACATGGTCAACTGATTTTTTTACCAAAAACAAACCCTTACATCTTTTTTATAAAAAAGTTTATTTATTTATTTATTTACTTATTTATTTAAGAGCGAGAGAGCGAGAGCACACGCACGCAAGAAAGGGAGGGGTAGAGGGAGAAGGTGAAGCAGATCCCCCCCCCGCCCCCAGCAAGGAGCCCAATACGGGGGCTCAATCCTAGGGCCCTGAGCTGAAGACGGACACTTAACTGACTGAACCACCCAGGCCTCTCTAAATCCTTACATCTTATACAAAATTAACTCAAAATGAATCCCAGATCTAAATGTAAAACATAAAACTATAAAGTTTTTGAAGAAAACACAGGAGTAAATTTTCATGACATGAGGTTAGGCAGAGTTCTTAAACATGATAATAGAGGTACAATTCATAAAAGAAAAAAATTGATAAATTGAACTTCATCAAACTTGAAAACCTTTGTTTTGTGAAATATTGTCAAGAGAATGAAAAGACCAGTCACAAACTGGGAGAAAATATTTACAAGTCACATATCTGAAGAAGAATTTGTATGCAAAATATACAAAGAATATTCAAAGAACTCTCAAAAAGTCGCCAATAAGAAAGCAACACAATATAAAAATGGACAAAATATTTGTACAGACACTGCACCAAAGAAAAGACTTGGTTTGCAAATAAGCATTTAAAATATGCACAGATGATTATGAAAACAACAACGCAATACCACTTCGTACCTACCAGAAAGGTTAATTTAAAAAAAAAAAATGATCATACCAAGTGTTGGTGAGGATGTAGAGCAACTGGAACACTCATCCCCTCCTGGGATAAAAAATGGTACAGCTACTCTGTACAACAGCAGGACAGTTTTTTACAAAGGTAAACACATCTTGGGGCACCTGGGTGGCTCAGTCGTTAAGTGTCTGCCTTCAGCTCAGGTCGTGATCCCAGGGTCCTGGGATCGAGCCCCACATTGGGCTCCCTGCTCCGCGGGAAGCCTGCTTCTCCCTCTCCCACTCCCCTGTTGGTGTTCCCTCTCTTGCTGTGTCTCTCTCTGTCAAATAAATAAATAAAATCTTAAAACAAACAAACAAAGTTAAACACATCTTTCCGTATGACCTAAAAATCCCACTCCCGGACATTTACCCTAGAGAAATGAAAACATATGTTCACATAACATATGTTCATCCAGAAACTCTCTTCAGAATTGCCCAAAAATGTAGTGCCTAGGTGGCTCAGTCAGTCAAGCATCCGACTCTTGATTTTGGCTCAGGTCATGATCTCAGGGTTTCCAGATGGAGCCCTGCATAAGGCCCTGCACTGGGTATGGAGCCTACTTAAGATGCTCTCTCTGCTCCTCCCCATCCTCTGAAAATAAAAAAAATTAAAAAAATTTTTTAAATTGCCCCAAACTGGCACTAACTGAAATGTCCTTCAATGAATGAATGCATAAACATACTGTGATACATCCACACGATGGAATACTTTAGACAGTAAAAGGAACAAACTATTGCCACATACAAACACCTAGATGAATCCCAAACGTATCATTCCTGATGAAGAAGCCAGTCTTGAAAGGTTATGGTGTATGATTCCATTTATATGACTTTCTAGGAAGGGAAAACTATAGTGATGGGAAATAGATCAGTGGTTGTTCTAGGTTATGGGAACAGGGAAAGAGTGTGACTTCAAAGGGATAGCATGAGGGATTTTTTTGGGCTGGGGATGGAATTGTTCTGCATCCCAATTGTGACGATGGTTATGTGAATGTATACACGTTACTGCTCATGGAACTATATGCCAAAACCATATGCTAATTTTATTATATGCCAATTTTAAAAATTAAAAAGTAAATAATTTTTAAAAATCTGAACTCTAAGGAAGACAAAAAGTTACCATTTTCAGCTCTCTAAGTGCCAGAAACTTGCTAGCTAATGGGTTTATATTCATTAACTTATTAATCTTTACATAACCCTGTTATTTAAGTATCTTTTTCTACCAATGAGGACATTGAAACATAAAGAGATAACTTGACCATCATCACACAAATAAGTGGCTGAGTCAGGATTTAAACTCATCTCTCTCCATCCAGGTCCGTAACAATCATCACTTTGGACACTGAGACAGAAAACCAATTTTGGAAGAAGACTGATAGTAGGATGTTTCTTTCTGATGGTTAAGATGGGTATAAACTAATATTTATTACTGGCATCAAAACTGAAAGGAAAAGTATTTTAGAAGCCTACCAACTCTTAAGATATTTAAGAACTGTAAAACTAAAACTTTCCTTTATCTACAATGCAAAATGCTAAGAAACGCAAATAACTGAAGTTTTTTGTTTGTTTTTTTTACTGCAATTTACCTTTTTTTTTGGAAATCTAAATTCTACTTTAATGACAGCTATATCTTCAACATTAAGTACAGAATGCCAAGGAAGGATGGCTCTGCTTTATTTTTTTGTATACTCTTTTTAAAAATTTATTTTATTATGTTATGTTAATCACCACACATTACATTATTAGTTTTTGATGTGGTGATCCATGATTCATTGTTTGCATATAACACCCAGTGCTCCATTCAATACATGACCTCCTTAATACCCATCACCGGGCTAACCCATCCCCCCACCCTGCAATTTACTTTCATGTGAAAAATATAAATGACAAGTAAACAAGCTGATATCGGGAATTTTTGAAGCAATTTTCAAAATATACCACAGGGTCAGCATATTTTTAGCCCAATTTCTTAGACTGCCTTCTTTGAAGTGCAGAATGAAAATCAATAAGTATTTGACCACCTACTATTTATGTTCATTATAATAACTGTGTTACTTCAAGATCCTGAAATGCCTTCTGAATCATTAAAGCAAGTTTAAAATTTGTCCAGATGGTTTTATGACTGTTTATTTAATCATCCCCCCAAATTGGAAACCTATTACTATATAGTAATTAGCCAGATTATTAAGTTAACTATAAAATCCCATTCCCTCAATCATTTCAATGACCAGGAGTTCATAGCGTATATCGTAAAAGAAAAAGTAAAAGCTACAAAGTAAAAACAAAATCTTCATTTTTGTTAAATATACTTCCTGATTACCAATTTTCAGCTCTATGATCAAGACACATCAGAAACTTTCAATTCCTATTCTTCCATATAACCCTGGGTTTAGAGTTCATGTTAAATTATCTTTAAAATAATTTAAACTGCTGTGAGGGAGAATGCATTCTCAGCTTCTTTTGTCTGCATCCATCATACAATGCTTCTGCTTTGGGATGCTGGGAAATTCTGCCAATTTAATTTAATTACTTAAAATTCTTAGTATTACGCCAACTATTGTATTTGGTTTTGAGAATAAAAAATTAAGTCAAGTGGGAGTCTTACTCTCAAGTTAATCATCAAATCGATCAAATTGATCAAATCATCAAATCTCAAGTTAATATCAAATAGAAAGACAAACATTTAAACACATGACTGCAAAATTAGACTTATTGCTAGAGTTTAGAGAGACACAAAGGAAGTAAGAAGAAACTTTGGCAGGGTAAATGAAGGCAGCACAGAGCATAAAACTACCGAATGGATCTTAGCCCGGTTGTACCTACATTACTCTCCACTCTTCCCTAGGGACCAGGATACAAGCGACCCATGAAGAAAACCCATGAGGTCTTTAAGAAAGTTTTAAGAAAATATGTATTAACCCAGAGGTCAGCAAACTCCACCCCCCCAAAGGACTACATACCAATTATTTTATACTCTACACATGATATCTGAGTGAAAGCAGCTGTAGACAGTATGTAAACAAACGAGTGTAACCGTGTTCCAACAACTATTTACAAAAATAGGTAAAGGTGATATTGGGTCTACAGACCATCATTTGCCAAATTCTGCATTAATCAAATCAATACAATTTTGTCTGAGCTTCAAATATAAATTACTTGGTCCTTCATTGATAAAACAAAGGATTAATGTCTGAAAAAATCTGACTTCTTACCAATAAATTTATAAAGACTCAAATTGTTCTATTGCAAATACCTGAAATGCAAGAGCCTTCTCCTTATTTTTTTTTTTTAAGATTGTATTTATCTGACAGAGAGAGATTGAGAGCATGCACACACAAGCAGGCAGAGAGACAGGCAGAGGGAGAAGGAAAGGCAGGCTCTCTGCTGAGCAGAGAGCCCGATGCAGGGCTCGATCCCAGGACCCTGAGATCAGGACCTGAGCCGAAGGCACATGCTTGACGTACTGAGCCACCCGGGCGCCCCGAGCCTTCTCCTTATACATAAAACCCCCACTCCAAAGAACTTTGTTCCCGGCCTAACAGATTGTTCTTTGTCACCTAACCTTATGCGAATATTAGGAAGCACCGAAATTAAAGAGGAAGAGTTTCATTGATCATGTTCGTCCTCTTACTCTCAGACTTCTGTGTTGAAGAATCTTAGGATTTGAACAGATGGAAATGTGTGTGGCCTGGGTGTGGAAGTGCTTCCGTGTTCCAGTGTGGCTGATCAGGTCTTCATCCCTTAGCAACTAACACTTGTGTAACAGGGCCCTGCAGAGAGTTTTCCAGCAAGTCTTAATGGAGCCCAGTCCGCTCCATGGGTTCATGCTTTGAGCTTGACCCTTTGATTTGAGAGTGACAAGAGCTACCTGTTTATACATAATTCCAAACTTCTTTCATCACAGTATCTGAAGAATAATAATTGGAACTGACACCGCCTAACTACATGACAACAGACAGGGCTGGTGTCAGGAAAGGGTGAATGCCGTGGCCAGATTATCCTCATTTGTGGCTAAATCTGGGATGTTACTTTCGAAAGAAGTCATTCTGGCATCATCGAGAGTCACTAAAATTCAGGTGAGTCAGCGGGTCAGTAATAAGTAGTACAGCTTTTTTTCAACCTCTGTTTCTTTTTTAAAAACATAGTAATTATTGTTGAATACAAAGTGCATCCTGCTTTAAAAAATATTCTGATGCGTTAGCAAAGGTAATGCTTTTATTTTATTATAAACTGCCCACATACACTTCTTAGGCTGTGATTCATCTGAACGGTTTTTCAGTTGAAGAACATTTTATTCTAGAATGAAGGAAAAAACCCTGAATGCCCCACAGTGGTGTTGCGTTAGCATAAACATGGAATGACAGGCAGTTAAATCTAAAACCGGAAAAATAATATAATCTTACAGTATCTTAAAGCTGCTATATGATTTCTTATGTACAGTATTTTGGTTTTCATGACCATGATTTCAGGGGCCATATGATGAGTCATGGTCCTGTTTATGGCATTTACATTTTGTTCTCCCCTGTAACTATGATGGGAGTCCGAAGAGATTTTCGGCTCATTCTAATTTTCTTCCCTGGAGCTGCTATTTACTGTCTACGGCTGATGCTCTTTGCAGAAAGTATTTTGGGTAGCTCCAGATTTCAGAATCTTATGGATATCTCCTTACCAGAGTGCAAGGACCTAAAAGCCCTTAATTAAGTTTCTAATCACAAACAAGATAGTCTTGCATTAAGAGCCCTTTGAAAGTAGCAGCAACCATGTCATTGTGCCTTTGCCATTATATCCAATAGGATTCTTATTTTAGGACCAAGGGCAATTCTTTCCTTGTAGAGAAGGAGGAAGAGAAACTCTCAACTGTGAGTCTGAAGAACAGAACACAGTAGAACAAAACACATTTCCTTTTCTCTCCCACATGGCTCTAGAAGCCCATTTTATTTTATTTAACAATTCCATAGCAAATACTATTTTATAAATGTGAAGTCATTTAATCCTCACGGTAACCTTATGACAAAGTTACTATTGTTATCTCCAATTTACAGAGGAGGAAATGAGACCCAGAGTGGGAAACAGGGACTTGCCCAAGGGCATCACGTAGTGAGCCCTGATTCAAATGCAGGTTAACTCAGCTCCACCCCTAGTAGCAGCCAGCTACTATTCCTTTCTTGGAGGAAGTCTACAGCATCTCCCAGCCTCCAAAGGGGCTGGAGGGAAACTTGTGAGGAGCAATGCACCAAACAAACAGGACTCTAGAGTCACCACATTTTAGACCTACTTCAAACACCCCCCCATGAATTGTGATTTTGAATTCCTTTGGCCTTTGTAGAATTTAGGCCTAAATAAAAGAGAAAACAACTTTGCATGTCTCAGATCATCATGGCTGGCTTGACAAGGATTGTCCCCTCATACATCATGGTGTATTGTTGGCCTGTTCAGTTTAGCATTTGCCCTAGGTTAACCTAGTATCATTAGTAATAATTGCATTAAAAATGGTAGGACAGTTCTGGTGAACTTTCACTTTTCCAGCTTCAGCTTCTACTCAGCTGAAGATTTTATGCAGTGAACAGAGTTCCCACTTTAGCCCATGGTTAAATCTGATAGATGCCCAAACCTTTCTAGGAGAAGAGCAACTAACACTAGTCCCCCAAGGAGAACATGCAGGATCCTCGGTAATGAAAGGAAATGCATGTTGCGCCTGAGTGGTTCAGTCATTAAGCATCTGCCTTAGGGTCAGGTCATGATCTCAGGGTCCTGGGATCAAGCCCTGCACTGGGCTCTCTGCTCAGCTGGGAGTCTGCTTCTCCCTCTCCCACTCCCCCTGCTTGTGTTCCATCTCTCACTGTCTCTTTCTGTCAAATAAAATAAAATCTTTAAAAAAAAAAAAAAGGAAATGCACACACACACCTTCTTCTTCTTCTTCTTCTTCTTCTTCTTCTTCTTCTTCTTCTTCTTCTTCTTCTTCTTCTTCTTCTTCTTCTTCATTTCTTCTTCTTCTTCTTCTTCTTCTTCTTCTTCTTCTTCTTCTTCTTCTTTTCTTCTTCTTCTTCTTCTTCTTCTTCTTCTTCTTCTTCTTCTTCTTCTTCTTCCTCTTCTTCTTCTTTCTTCTTCTTCTTCTTTTCTTCTTCTTCTTCTTCTTCTTCTTTTTAATGCACACACCATTTTGTCCCTTGCTGCCCTGCTGGCTTAGTGGCAGTCCAGACAGTGGGGTGAAACTGATTTGGCAATTCTCACAGTCCTCACCCCAGCCCACAGGATACTTGAAGCTGTCAGTCTGCCACTCAGTGGATTCTTCAAGAAATAAGGGAATTATAGGGCTAATATATATGAAATATGCAGGGGAAATAAAGGCAAAGATGTCCTAACTTATAGGTTACTGATTAAAGTATTCAAATAAGTACCCAAAAAATAAGTTTAAAAAAAGTATTCAAATAAGACAAAAAATGCACCTTATATAATTTTAGTATACAATCTTTTGACATTTGCTTTAGTATATAGACATATCTTGTTTATTTATTAAGAATTTTGGTATTAGTTTTTAATAGAATTTTTATTATATAAATTTGCCAATAAAATAAAACCAACTTATTAATCAATAAATACTTATTTCAAGAATTATGAAACTATATTTATTAGTACCCCATTTTACTCTCAAAATGTTATATGGTCATCCAATTTGAGTAGGAAGTTCATTACACTGTGAGGCAGGCCTTCCCACTCATAGGTAGAAGCTACAATTACTAGAAAGTTCTTCCTCATACTTGTTCAATATCTGGTTCCTGGTAAGTTTTCCTTAGTTTATGTTCTGCCTTTTGTACCTAAACAAATTAAATTCTAGGACCTCTTAACTGGGAGAAATATTTAAATATATTAATTTCTGATTCATGCCTACCCAAGCAGATTCTGTAAGGTTTACAATTCCAGTATATCTACTTTTTCTGCCTTCTTCTTGTAAGAACTTTAGAATATTCACTCTAGTCATTTAACAAATAAACATTTTCTCCTAAACAAAACAGATAGCAGGAGGTATTTATTTTTTAAAAGTATATCTTTTCTTTTGTGTTGTTGTGTCCTCTTTTCTTCTCTCTAGTAATTATTTCCTATAGAGATAGTGAAATACCTAAGCTAAAAAAGTTAAAAAGAAAAAGAAGAAATAGAAATATTCCTTCAGGAAAAAAAATAATATCAAGATACAGAGGGGCGGATTTCAATATGTCACCTATAGAAAATTGGTATAGGGTCTATTTTTTTTTAAGATTTTATTTATTTATTTGTCAGAGAGAGAGGGAGAGAGAGAGCACAAGCATGGGGAGCTGCAGGCAGAAGGGGTAGGAAAGACATGCTCCCCACTGAGCAGGGAGCCCGATGTGGGACTCAATCCCAGGACCCCGGGATCATGACCTGAGCCGAAGGCAGATGCCCAACCAGCTGAGCCACCCAGCTGCCCCACGTATAGGTCTTTATAAGGGCGTGCACTTTCAGTTTAGATGTGCCTCCTAGGGCTTTGGAGGGTTACATAAAATAAGAAAAACAGAACAGATTGGAAGTAATATGTAAGCATTAGTGATTATTATAATAAGACATCTTTTTAGATCTGGTTTTATACACCACTTCCTGATCAAGAAATAAAAAGAGAAAAAATAAAAACATAAACTGTTAGAAATATAAGAAATGATAAAGAATTAAAACATTTTAAGAGATCACATTCTATATAACAATAAATTTGAGATTTCAGATTAAATATATCATACAATAGAAAAACAAAAATTACCAAACTGATTCAAGAGGAGGTAGGAAATCTGAATATATCCTTGGACCCACACAGACAGAAAGTAGCAGTCGTGGCTGTACTGCTCACCATAGTAATTGCCCCTCCTCAGAGCACCTCACTGAGTTACTGGATAGAGACATTCAGTACATACTTTGTGGAGATGTCAAATGAATCAAACAAGTATGAAAAAAAAATGAATATTTTCATCCAATAAAGCAAGAGGACTAGGTGATTTTGGATAAAGTTTCCATCAAACATTCCTTTTAAAAAAAGATTTTGTTTATTTATTTATTTTTAGAGAGAGAGAGAGTGCATTTGAGTAGGGAGAGGGGCAGAGGGAGAGGCAGAGAGAGAATCTCAAGCAGACTCCACACTGAGCACAGAGCCTAACACAAAGCTCAGTGCCACGACACTGAGATCGTTACCTGAACCAAAACCAAGAGTCAGATGCTTAACCAACTGAGCCACCCAGGTGCCTCTCCATCAGACATTTCTGAGTCAGGGAATTCTTATTTGCTTTTATAACCAATTCCTAGCTGTAGTTAAGCTAGCCTAGTGAAACTTGAAATAGCATCTATGAGTACAGATGCCAAAATCCTACAGTGTTATATAAAATTATTCCAGAAGGTAATAAAGAAGTATAAAAGCAAGTCTGTTACATATCAGTAAGAGAAGAGCAGTTCAATATTAAGGACACTTATTAAAGCAGAAGATCATATGATCATATCAATAGGTACAGAGACACTTGATAAAATTCTGCCATACTCCTGAAAAAAAATCATAGAAAACGGGAATTGAAAACCATTTCCACAATGGGATTTTTTAAAAACATTTATCATAAACTAGTTGTAAACATAATTTTAAATGTTGGAACACACATTTCCTAAAGACAGGAACAATACAAGGATGCCCTCTTATTATTTTGAAGGACTATGTTTTTGCCTGGAACAAAAACCCTTGAAGGTTGGTACAAAACCTAATTCATATATATATATGTGAGTGTGTGTGTATATACATATATACACACATATATATATCACCACAAGTTTATCACCACTTTTAAGTATTCCATAAATGGTATTCTCATGCCGCAGAACTTGCTTTTAGTGAAAGAAAACCTCAAATTATTCAGTAGACTAATTAAGTAAAAAGTTTATTTACTAATAAGTAAAAATTATCATCTTCTTGTGAGTTTATGAGTGAGAAATTTTCAGCAACCCCAGCCCACATAAACTGAGAACCATGAATTCCATAAGGTCTTTATCAGGTGAAACCATCAGTCTGTCATTCATTCTACCTTCTATTAAGAAAAAAAAATACCATTTGATCTTTTCAGAAGGTTTGAGCAGTCCTCCAGATACAATCACTGATTGGCTCTCGCCATTGAAAATTCTTACCCATGGTGGTAAGAATTTGTTTCCTGTCTAGTCTTGTCACTTTCTGTTTAAGTCTGTAATACAAACGTTCTAGGAAGAGAACCAGCGTAGGCCTGATAGCATGTCCTTAAGTCATCTCTAAGGACTAGAAAGTTAAGACGGTCTTGCCAGATCAAATTCTTTGGACACTCTTTGATCTGCATCACCTTTTCAACGTCTTGTTAGAATCTTCTTTCTTGTCTTCGTATCCTTGAAAACTGCTTCATTTGGTTTTGTCTGCCCCAAGACAGAGGGTTCACTGGACCCCAGCTGGTGACCAATAATCTTCGGTCAGTTTCTAGAGATGGGAGATTTGCACAAGCCCTGTTTCTAGTAATCACTGCAATTCTAATAGGATCTTTTCCATTGTTTGCCCACCTAGCCAGATGCCTTCTTGCTTCCAGTGTTAGTTCATGTGCATTTCTTTATAACTGGCATAATGCTATCACTGATACTTAGTGGCCATTTTGGGGAAATTTCAACAAGAATAAGATTATTCATTTGAGAGGTGCATTCAAAGAAAAAGGGAAGAAACCATGAGATCTGTTTGGTCATTCTAAAAGAGAGTTCACTTTGGGCACCTGGGTGGCTCAGTCGGTTAAGCGACTGCCTTCGGCTCAGGCCATGATCCTGGAGTCCCGGGATCGAGTCCCACATCGGGCTCCCTGCTCAGTGGGGAGTCTGCTTCTCCCTCTGACCCCTCTTCCCTCTCGTGCTCTCTATCTCTCATTCTCCCTCTCTCAAATAAATAAATAAAATCTTTAATAAATAAATAAATAAATAAATAAAAGAGAGTTCACTTTGATAACAAAGGAGAAATCCTCCTTTTTGTTTTTGTACTTCAGAGTTTAAAAAGTTTCAGCGTTTTAAATTGTACATTTCATGGAATTGTCAAGGGCCTGAGTTATCACTTACACTGGTTAAGTCTCTCTCAGTCTCTCTCTCTCTCAACCTTTCTCTGACTCTCTCTCCCTTGCCTGACTATATGTGAGTGCATGCATGTGTGTGCAAGCACAAAAGCGCCCACATGTGAAGATGGGTTTTTCCCAATATAAGCCTACCCCCTCCTTGCAGAGGGGGAGATAAGTAGCCTTTCACAATGATAATTTTATATTTGTCTGAAGCCAGCCACTTCTTTTCTTCTTCTTCTTCCTTCCCCTCTCTTTTTCTCTACTCTTGGGAAAGTTTGGATGTTAATTGATCACAAAAAATTGTTTTGTACTAATTTATACATTCTAGAAGTATCTACTTCAGAAAGTCAAGAATTTCAAAAAGAAAGAGAAATGTTAGCTGTACTTCTTCTGTATGTTTTCCCCAGCTAAAACAGTAACTCCAAGAAAAGGTTTAACTGTGAATTTGGTTAATCATCTCAGAGTCCAGATAAGAATAAAAGCTAGACACTCAGAGCTTTTGGAATTAATTCAAGAGTCTTAAAATATGCCTGATAAATAGATGAGCCCTTGAACAAATTAGAGTGATTTAATTTTAGCTGAAAAACACCTCCGTGTCTTCTCCCTGGTTTTGTTACCATATAAAAATTAATGTTTGCATAATATTTTAATTAGTACAGGATTTGGGTTTAATTTTTTATGATTTCTACTTTTAAAATTTTCTTCATTAGTTCCATGGGTCTTGGAAGATACAATTTTTTTCCAGAAATTGTTTAAAATTTAAAAAAAGTATAAACATATTTCTGATAAGTGAAATTGAATTGACAGATTTTTTTAAGGACTTAATTTGTGAGCTTTCTAATGCTACAATTCATAGCATTGTTCTGATTTAAATTGTTCTTTCTAGACCATTAGTCACTCTACAATTTTAGACTACTGTTAAATTGTGTTATTTAATAAATAATCTTTGCATACCTGAGTAACTTCAGGTCATTTCAATAAGAAAAATATAACACTTTGGTCATTCAATGTAGTTTTTAATTTCCCTTGTTTTTTACTTTTAGATAGAGAATGACTACAGATTAAGGAGATGTGCAAATATCTATAAATGATATTAAATATATTTTAGTTTATTATCTTAAAATGTATTTAAGTAAAATAAAATATATGTTCACAAAAATTAGCTATACTGATCTGTTTATTTTTTTTAAAGATTTTATTTGTTTATTTGAGAGAGAGAGAGAGAGAATGAGAGAGAGAGCACGAGAGGGAAGAGAGTCAGAGGGAGAAGCAGACTCCCCGCTGAGCAGGGAGCCTGATGCGATGCGGGACTCGATCCCGGGACTTCAGGATCATGACCTGAGCCGAAGGCAGTCGCTTAACCAACTGAGCCACCCAGGCGCCCCTGATCTTTGTTTCTAATCTACTTTTCTGTTATGGCTAAAAACATAAAAGTTGGTTAATTTAGTTGAAAGTGGTAATTAATAAAATTCACTATGGAGAAATCATATTGTATACAAGACAATAAATATGGTTTGTTTAAAGTATTGTGTTTATTTACATATTTATCCATTTAGGTAACTATATAAATAAATTGTATATATAAATATATAAGTAAATATATTCTTAAATTTCCTAGTAAATACATATATCTCTACACTAGCCTTTAGTTTTCACAGAGTAAAATTCACTTTTCTGAGCATAGTTCTATGAGTTTTAACACATATACAGATTCTTGTAAGCTCCACAAAAAAATGATTTCAAAACTCCCCCCAAATTTCCTCTTACTGCCCAGGAGGTAGTCACTCTCCCCTAACACATAAACCTGGTAACTGCTCTTCCACTGTCCCTATAGTTTTGCTTTTTCCAGAATGTCACATAAATTTAACCTTTTAATATTGACCTCTTCAGCTTAGTATAGAACATCTGAGATATAACCACACTGTTATGTGTATCAGTAATTTATTTCCTTTTCTAGCTGAAAAATATTGCATGGTTTATCTGTTCATTCACTGGGGAACATTTAGTTTGTTTCTTGTTTTGGGCAATTATGAATAATGCTATTATAAACATTCACGTCCAGGCTTTTGTGTGAACATAAGTTGTAGTTTATCCAGAGTAAGTACCTAGGAGCCCGCTGTGATAGTATATGTTTAACTTTATAAGAAATTGCCAAACTTTTCCAGAATAGCTGTTCCATTTTGCATTACCACAAGCTAGGATGTTAGTTCTAAGCTGTTTTGTTTTGTTTTTGTTTTTGTTTTTGTTAATGTCCATTATTGTATTCCAAAAGTTCTATCCTCCTTCTAGTTTGTGAGGAGATTTTATCAGAAGTGGACACTGAATTTTATCAAATGACTTCTCTGCGTCTATTGATATGACCATGTGGTTTTTCTTAAGTCTGTTCATATAGAGAATTATACTGATTGATTTTTGAATGGTGAACCAGCCTTGCATCCCCCAAATAAACTCCATTTGGTCATGATGTATTTTTTTATATAATATTTTGGATTCAATTTGCTCCTTTTTGTTGAGGATTTCACATAGATGTTTTTGAGAGATATTGATCTCTAGTTTTCCTTTCATCTTTGTCTGATTTGGGTATCAGGGTAATGCTGGCTACATAAAATGAATTGGGAAATGGTCGTTCTCTTTTGTGGAAGAGATTGTATAAAATTGGTGTTATTGTTTCCAAAAATGTTTGGTATCATTCACCAATGATCTAGGCCTGGATTTTTTTTTTTTTTTTTGGACTTCAATTTCTTCAATAAATATGGGACTCTTCAGGCTCTCTATTTCTACTTGTGTCTTTCAAGAAAGCAGTCCATTTCATCTAACCTGTCAAATTTATGTGCATAAAGTTGTTCATAGTAATCTCTATCCTTTTTTTTTAAAGATTTTATTTTATTTATTTATTTGAGAGAGAAAGAGAGCACAAGAGGAGGTAGGGTCAGAGGGAGAAGCAGACTCCCTGCCGAGCAGGGAGCCCGATGCAGGACTCGATCTCGGGACTCCGGGATCATGACCTGAGCCAAAGGCGGTCACTTAGCCAACTGAGCCACCCAGGTGCCCAAGCTCTAACCTTTTAATGTCTGTGAGCCTGCAGAGATTTCTCTCATTATTAATATTGGTATTTTGCACCTTCCCTCTTTTGTTCTTCATCAGTCTTACTAAAGATATATTGATTTATTTATCTTTTCAAGGAAATATCCTTTGGTATTTATTGGTTTTCCTTTATTGTTTTGTTTGTTTGTTTTCAATTTCATTGATCTGTCTTCCTATCTCTATTGTTTCATTCCTTCTGCTTGCTTTAGATGTAGTTTGCACTGATTCTCTAGTTTATTAATGTTAAAACTTACCTTATTGGTTTGAGAACAATATCAGCATTGAGTGCTATAAATTTCCCTCTAAGGATTGCTTTAACTGTATCCCACAAATTTTAATATGTTCTATTTTCATTTTCTTCAAAATATTTTTTTTATTTTCCATGAGACTTCCCCTTTGATCTACATTTTTGATAGAACTATATTATTTAATTTATAAATATTTAGGGACTTTCTAGGTAACTTTCTTTTCTTTTTTTTTAAAGATTTTATTTATTTATTTGAGAGAGAGAGAATGAGAGATGGAGAGCACGAGAGGGAAGAGGGTCAGAGGGAGAGGCAGACTCCCCGCCGAGCAGGGAGCCCGATGTGGGACTCGATCCCGGGACTCCAGGATCATGACCTGAGCCGAAGGCAGTCGCTCAACCGACTGAGCCACCCAGGCGCCCCCTCTAGGTAACTTTCTGTTGTTGATTTCTATTTTATTTCTTCTATGGTCAGAGAATATAATTTGTATTATTTTGTTTGTCTTAATTTAGTAAGTTTTTTGTGACTCGGAACATGGGCTATCTTAGGTGCCTGGGTGGCTCAGTTGGTTAAGTGTCTGCCTTAGGCTCAGGTCATGATCCCAGGGTCCTGGGATGGAGTCTCCCATGTCGGGCTCCCTGCTCCACAGGGAGTCTGCTTCTCCCTCTACCTCTCCCCCCACTCGTTTTCTCAACCTCTCTCTCTCTCACTTGCTCTCTCTCTCAAATAAATAAATAAAATCTTTTTTTAAAAAAGAACATTGTCTATCTTGATGAATGTTCCATGTGCACTTGAAAAAAATGTGTATTCTGTTTTTGTTGAATAGAGTATTCTATAAATGACAAAACATAAATTACTAATAATTAAATGCATACACATTTAAAATTACAATGTCTCATTGGCAAATTGAGCCTTTTATCATTGTGTAAAGTTCCTCTTTATTCCAGGTAATTTTCCATGTCCTGAAGTCTATCTTGTCTGATATTAATATATCCACTCCAGCTTTTTTTTTTAATTCATTAGTATTCACATGGTACATCATGGCTTTTGCTTTTAACGTATCTATACCATCATATTTCAAGTAGTTTTTTTGCAGACAGCATATAGTCAGGTCTTTTTGTTATAGACAATCTGACAATCCCTGTTTTTGTTTTTAATTAAAAAAAACTCTAACATTTAATGTAATGATTAATATGCTTGGATATAGTTCTACCATATTCTTATTAGTTGTTCATCAGTCACTTTGGCTTTCATTCCTCCTTCCCCTTTTTTTTCCTCTTCTTTTGTATTGAGTACTTCATAGTAAGCCATTTTAATTATTGGCTTTTTAACTATACCTCCTCATATTTTTATTTTGAGTGGCTGCTCTAGGGATTACAAAATACATGCCTAACCTTTCTTAATTCATTAACTTAAAATATAAGCTTAGAGTTAATATTTTACCACTTCAGACAAATATAAAAACAAATATTACAACTCATGTATCACTTTTTCCACTAACATGTTGCATTTGTGATATATATTACATCTAACGCAAAGAAAGAAATGCATAGAAAACCCCATCTCACATACTATATATTTTTTATTTTTTTTATTGTTATGTTAATCACCATACATTACATCATTAGTTTTTGATGTAGTGTTCCATGATTCATTGTTTGTGCATAACACCCAGTGCTCGACGCAGAATGTGCCCTCTTTAATACCCATCACCAGGCTAACCCATCCCCCGACCCCCCTCCCCTCTAGAACCCTCAGTTTGTTTTTCAGAGTCCATTGTCTCTCATGGTTCGTCTCCCCCTCCGACTTACTCCCCGTCATTCTTCCCCTCCTGCTATCTTCTTCTTTTTTTTTGTTAACATATATTGCATTATTTGTTTCAGAAGTACAGATTTGTGACTCAACACAAATTCACAATTCACAGCACTCACCATAGCACATACCCTCCCCAGTGTCTATCACATACTGTAATTTTTTTTAATTTTATTTATTTATTTCAGAGAGAGAGAGAATGAGAGATAGAAAGCACAAGAGGGAAGAGGGTCAGAGGGAGAAGCAGACTCCCCGCCGAGCAGGGAGCCCGATGTGGAACTCGATCCTGGGACTCCAGGATCATGACCTGAGCCGAAGGCAGTCGCTTAACCAACTGAGCCACCCAGGCGCCCCACATACTGTAATTTTTAATTTCAAAAGCCATATATGTTTTCAAGCACTTAAGAGGTCATTGTGACCTTATTTGGAGAAAGAGTTCTTGCAGATGTAATTAAGTTAAGGATCTCAAGAGGAGATCATCCTGGGTTAACCAAGTGGACCCTCAATCCAATGACAAGTGTTCATAGAAGATACAGAAAAGAAGATACAAACATGAAGAAAAGGTCATGTGACCATGGAGGCAGATGCTGAAGTGATGCAGTAAAGGAAACTAAGAAATGCCTACAGCCAACAGAAACTGTGAGAGGCAAGGAAGGATTCTCCCCTAGAGTCTTTGGTGAGTGTGTAGTCCTGTCAACACCTTGACTTTGTACTTCTGTGAGGGAATAAATTTCTGTTATTTTAAGCCACCAAGTTTGTAGTAATTTTGTTACAGCAGTCCTAGGAAACTAATACACCCAGGTATTTATCATTTCAGTTTCTCTTCCTTAATTTGAAAATCCAAATTTCACTCTGTTGTTATGTCCCTTCTACCTAAAGAAATTCTGAGGGATGCCTGGGTGGCTCAGTAGGTTAAGTGTCTGCTTTCAGCTCAGGTCATGATCCCAGGGTGCTGGGATCGAGTCCCACATGGGGCTCCTTGCTCAGCAGGGAGCCTGCTTCTCCCTCTGCCTGCCTCCACTCCTCCTGCTTGTGTTCTCTCTCTCTGTCAAATAAATAAATAAAATCTTTTAAAAAAAAGAACGTTTGGGCACTTTTTAAAGGTAGGGTCTTAAGGCAGTAAATTCTCTTCAATTTCCTTCACTTGAGAATGTTTTTATTTGCTTTCATTCCTGAATGATATTTTCACTGGCTATAGAACTTTGGGTTGATAGTTCTTTATTTTGAGCACCTGAAATATGTTCCACTGTCTTCTGACCTCCTGATTTATGATGAGAAATATTCAGTCATTTGAATTGTTGGCACTTTTCAAAGTCTGTTTTCAGGAGTTTCCTTTTTTTTTTAATATTTGTTTTTTAGAAGCTTGATTACAATGTGTTTCAAAGATTTTTCTCAAGTTTATTCTGTTTAGAATTTGCTGAGATTCTTGGATGTCTATTTTCCCTCACCAAATTTGTGAATTTTTTAGCCATTCTTTGCTCAGTAACAAAGGTTCCTTTTTACCACTAAGATACTTTTCTGAATTTTGGGCATATTTCTCATTTGTTTTAACAAAAATTTTCCTATTTTAGAGAAAATATAAGTTATTAATAATCATTTTTACTTATTATTATGTATTTTCCAAATATTGCCTGAAACTAGATTAATTATATTAAGTATAACATAACAAAATATTTTAATAACTGAGTACATTTTTATATTAAAGAAAACATACTAATGTTCATGTACACAGACTGGTATGATTGTCTGAAAATGATTTCTAGGTTACTCAATTTTAATACCTATGTTAATCAGGGATAATCATAATACACTTTATGGCACAAATCAAAAGGCCCTGGAGGTTTATCAGTGTCCTCACTGCTCATAATATGCCCCTACTCCCAGAGTAAAATTTAAAATTTATTGTTTTCCACTTCAAAAGAGAATTTCACTTTCTTCCATTCTGCTAATTCTCCAGGAGATTTGGCCTTTAGAAGAAACATCATAGAAAAACTGTCTTTGGGGCACCTGAGTGGCTCAGTTGGTTAAGCGTCTGCCTTTGGCTCAGATCATGATCCCAGGGTCTTGGGATCAAGACCAGCATTGGGCTCCTTGCTCAGCGGGGAGCCTGCTACTCCCTCTCCTTCTGCCCCTCCCCCTGCTTGTGCTCTCTCTCTCTCTCTCTGACAAATAAATAAATAAAATCTTAAAAAAAGAAAAACTGCCCTTGAGGCTTTATGAATAAAACAAGAGAAAATATTAATAAATATTACAAATTATTGTATTAATAAATAATACAAGAGAAAAACTACAGGATATGTAACCTTAGATCTACACCTTTCAACTAAAGAGATGTAATTCGTCCCTGAAACACTGAGAAACTATCCCAGCCAGACTTCAAGCTGAGGATCTTTAGGAATCATCCAGAAGTACATGATTTTGAGGGTGGAGATAGAGAAGGTCTAAAAAAGACCTTCAGAACAAGAGGACAACTGTGGAAAATAGCTTCCTTTTTTTTTTTTAAGATTTATTTATTTATTTGAGAGAGAGAGAAAGCACCTGTGAATGGGGGTGGGGTAGAGGGAGAGGGAGACAAGCAGACTCCCCGCTGAGCAGGGAGCCCTACTCGGGACTCGATCCCAGGACCCTGAGATCATGACCTGAGTCAGATGCTTCACCAACTGAACCACCCAGGCACCCCAGACAGCTTCCATTTAAGACCTATGAACTAGATCCAAATAAACAGAACCACTGATTTCCATGCCTTAATTTGCATTATTTTGTTCTCTATTTCCCTAAATATTTTCTTTCCTCTTTTCTGGTTTAAGATTCATGGTTGTTAACAGACACTTATTTCTTAACCATGATACCTGTAGAGTTCCTATACTTAACATACTTTTTTTTACATACATACATACTTCTTGGCATGATTCTGATACCTGCCTATAGTTTGATTGTGATTTGGTTAAAGCATACAATCAAATTGACTGTTGGGTTTATACTCATCTTACTTTGGGTGCTACCCAGGTTCATCTGGTACCATTTCCTTGTTATAAATCAGACAAAACAAATTCTTTGCTATAATGCTTGTTAATTGGTCTCATCTACCAAGTAACTTATTTAGATGGAAAAAACACAATAGTCCAGACAAAAACCTAAATAAAGTCTCTACTATATCAAACCTAGAAAGGGGTTTTCCTTTTTGCTGTAGAAAAAAAAATGCACAGAGGAGTTAGCCTTTGCAATCAAGCTTTCACAGAAATAGAGTATAGAAAAAAGCTAGGGAACAGATAGGGTATATTGAAAGATTGCCTCACTTTTACAGACCTTGCAAGAAAGGTGCATTAGTTAAGCTAAACCCTCATCCTTGTCCAATTTACAGATTGCAGTCAATAGTCTTTTGTGCTTCAAATCCAATACTAGTTGTTAGAAGCTATCCAATAATCTGCTTTCAGTGGAAATACTCATATATGGATGTCAAATAGAATAGGCCTGGCACAAATTCCATTGCCTGGTGCCAGGCCAATTCTATTTGATATCCACATATGAGTATTTGAAGCACAAAAGACTATTGACTGTAATCTGAAACCTGTAAATTGGACGGGGATCTATAATATCAGTAAACTGATGACTGCCTTCAGGATAGTTCTTCATATCACCCTGGGTCCATTTTGACCCATTAATTTCCCTTCTAAGAAAAAAGACATTCAGATAATTTAATTCAAAAAGGAAAAAAAAATCTGAGCTTCAATTTACATTTAAAAAATAACCACTGAGAAAATATTTTAGACTGCATTCTTCATTTCACACTTTACAGGAGGCTTGAAAAGTAGGGAGTGGTATAGAGAACACAGGGGAGGTAAAAAAAAAAAAAATAGAGGCCTTAAAAGGTAGCATATGCATTGCCCTAGAACTTGGGGAAACAAATGTGGTTGTATTACTATAGACCTCTCTTGGATCTTTACTATTACTAAAATTATCTGGGAGGCAAACATAAAAATCATAAAATTATGTAATTTGGCTCATAGCCCCATATCTAGTTGTGTGGCCTTTTCAGATTAGGAATGGTACCAATTCTCTTGATTTAATTTGTTCACTTTTGGCTCCTGCCTTGGAAGTGATTACAGACTCGTATCATAATCTTTCTCTTAGTAATTGTCCATGTTGCAATTCTCAAATGTGTACTCTCCCGAGTCTTAAATTCTTCCGTGCAGTTTTGTTCCATCAAATGATCCAAACATAATCTTCCAACAACATGAGCAAGAAAATCTGTTCCTAATATAGGTTATAATGACTACTCTCAGAAACTCTTCACATGACCACAACACATCAAACAGTGACGTAGATCTCTACTGATCATGTCCCTAGATAATAATGGTCTATCATGTGGCTTAAGCTGGAATCCTGAGAAGTGAAAGCAGCATAGTTTGCAGTCCTTACATTAAACAATACTGAGACCAGGCATGCTTTCCTGTCCCTGTGTTAAACAACACCAGGGTAGAACAAAAATAACTACCTGCTTGCTCCAGGACTTACTTGCTCCCAAGAAGATAAGCCTGTGAGCCAACTTAACAGCTTACTTATTAAAACTAGCAATTTGTAATCAAGCCTCTCTTCAAAACCTGCGTCTTGCTGCGTACATCAATCCAAAGCGATTATATCATACGCTCTGTCCAATCTCAACAAGTTACCCACCCTTCAGGACTCAGCTTGCAATTTCCCAACCTCATTGGCTCTAAGACCCTGTGAACCCTCTTCCATAATTTCCTCATTTTGAGAAGCTATCAATATTTTTTAAGTTGATGTTCTCCCTCATTCCTATAAGTCTAATAAACATAGTCTTGTTTGCTCAGTGGGCTCCTCTGGTACTCCCCAGTAGACCACTGACACTACTAAACTTTTCATCAAAGTTCCTTGTTCTTACCCTGAGTTGCAAAATGGGCCTTTTGTCCTTGGAGTATCTTACCTGACTGGTTTTCTATAAAGTGAATAATTTATTCCTTAAATTTCCTTAGAAGTTTATGGAAGACTTTCATCCCCACCTTCAGTAATCCTCACCCTTCTGGCTCATCACTTAGCTATGAACACTACAGTGGAATGCAGGTAAATCTTGGGGATGGTAGAAGAATGAGATTATTCATTGTCCTACTCTTCTGCCAAACCTACAAAGTTCTATTTTGCTGAATTATCTTGACATGCAAACACATAGGGGTGTTCCCCACCTACATAACAAAGAGAAAACCACCAACCACTTTCATGCTTGCAGATGCTGCAAGCTTTGCTTTCTGGGAATCAGTCACTCTATATTCCTCAACAAATCTCAATAGTCTCAGATCCCCAGTCCAAACACCTGATGATGTATTTCTCTTTTAGGATTCATCCACATCTTTGTTAAATCTGGTGTCCCTTTGTCCTAAGTTTTTCTGAGTTTTGGTTGCTTGTCTTCCCCACCAACTTTCAGTGACATAGGATGTAACAGCATAAAGTGTTGGGCCTGCTAGGGCTTCCTTCCTTTGTATTTACAAACTCTCTCCTAAAGCCCAAACTGCCCTTACTCAATAGTCAAATGTATCTTCAGAAAGCTTATAATAAGGGATATTTACACATGATAATGCCCTTCTCCCCTCAGAGGATGGCTTCACAGCCTTACAGCCTAAGTCTGTGGAGCTGCTGAGCTAATTAGGGCCAATTAACTATATAACACAATTATCACCTACAACAAAGCACTTTTGTGTCTCTTTAAAAGACTAACTATGAATTGAACTCATTTTAATGTATTTATTTTATCTAGAAGGGACCTTTTAGTGCCCAGCCTCTTTCTTCTAGGGATGAAGGACAGAAGGGAGAGGTAGAGGTCTCTGCTCTTTCTGAGGGTTCCTGGTGAGGCCAGGTTGCTCTACAAGTCTAAGTCTGTTATTACTGATGATCTGCTACCTTCAAGCACAGTCACATATTTAACCTTAAGGAGAGGAAAGTGGCTTTCTTTTGTTGGGAGAAGTGGCCACGAGAATAATTTGCTAGGCCCTTCTATCAGGGCAGGAGTTTTCACTGACAAATGATTGGCATAAGCAGCTGCTCAAGGTACACTATGAACTTACGCTCTTTCCTCATAATATTTAGCACAATTTTAATTAGATATTTATTGAGGAGATCATTCAATGCATCTCCCCCACTAGAATATCTTTTCCCCAATGTCAGGGACCATGTTTGTACATAGAAAATGGCACTTTGGCATATAATTGGTACACTTTTGTTACAGAACAGGTCCTTGTTAGGACATAGAAATCCTTCAGGGAAGACCTTAAATGAATGAATCAAAGAAACTACACAAGCAGGATGGAAACCAGTCATCTGTAGGCAATTCTCCCTAAATTGTGCTTGTCTTCACCAATATGTTGTATAATGAAAAAAAATAAGCAGAACGGAGTAAATTTTTCATAATGTTACATAGTTTATACTACATTTGATTCCATCCACTCTTTGTATTTATACTACATTTGATTCCATCCACTCTTTTGGTTTTATGAAACAGAGGTATGAAGAGATGAGAGTTTCCTGTGTGTATGATCTTTAAATTGACATTATTTGTGAAGTATGACTTCTATTACCTCCATTTTGACCTAAAATCTTTTTTTGACCTCAAACTTTCTAATCGATTAAGTTCTTCTTTCCAGTTTATCTCTTAAACTCAGGTACCCTGCAAGCAAAGCATCCCATAATGGGAACAAAAACTACCCCCTCAAGCAATAAGGGCTGCCATAACACCAAAAAGACCCTGCGTGACTCACCCCAAGACAATGACCAACCTGACCTTTACTGCCCAACTGCACATGCCCACAGAACTTTGTCCCACATTCTCATTTCATAAACCTGTAAGTATTTTCAGCCCTTTGGAGACAGTCTTTGAGATATTAGTTCACTGTCTTCCCAGTGTTGGCCTCACTAAAATAAATTCGTTTCATGTTTCACCACCGGTCATATCTCTGCCTTTGGATTTTGTCAGTGGCGAGTGGCCAAGCATGGTCTGTTTGGGACCTGGAGCCAGGTGCTCTGCACCGCTGTGCCTCAGCTACACTTGGAAAATGACAATTGGTAACTCTAGCTCTGTCATCCAACTTCAGTTTATTTTACTAATTTTTCCCCTTCATGAACTCTGAAAGTTTGGGAACTACTCATCTGAGAGATGTCAAAGTATAATTTTCAAAAAATTAAAATCATGACTCTCATACTAATTTATAGTGTACAGATGTCAAAGATTTTTTGAACTCATTAATGAGAGAATCAGCAGGATGGTAAACCTGTTTCAAAGGAGAATTTGAGAGATTGAAAAAGAGTTATCAAAAGAAAGCAAGCTGAAATAAGATTGCTAATTTAGATACAGGGCAAGGAAATTGTAACCTTTGGGGGTTATCTTTTCTATAGAACAAAAACCATTTGAATCTCTACCAGAAAAAAGTAATTTGTAATTTATCAATCTTCTCCAAGTTAACACGCATCTTTGTAGAATCTGGGCCTTAATCAGTAGTAAATAGTACCTCAAAATTACCTTCCCTTGGAGTGGCAGACAACTCAGACTGGCTTGACAGGCTTTAACATGGGTTTGGAAGGTCACACAGTAATCTTTCTGCCTTATTTCAAGTTTTGGATAATTTTAGTAACAGGAACCTGCCTCTGATATTTGGATGGAGGTTGCATGTATATATGTATGTATAAGTAAATCTGGATTTATAGATCTATAGGTGTGAAATAAGAAGGTGATAAACCAAAAATTAACAGTTATTATGACTTGGAAATAGCATTATGAGTATATTAGTTTGTGAGGGCTGCCATAACAGAGTACTCACACACAGAGGAGGTTAAACAACAGAAATCTATTGTCTTACAGTTCTGGAGGCAAGTCTGTCCTCAAGGTGTTATGTTCCCTGGAAGGATCAGTCCCAGGTCTCTGTCCTGGCTTCTAGTAGTTGCTTTGCTTGTGGCAACATAACTCCATCTGTATATGGCGTTCTTCCTGTGTCCAGGTCTGTGTCCAAACTTCCCCTTCTTTGTAAGGATTCCAGTCCTATGGGATTGGACCAGGCCAGTATGACCTCATCTTAACTAACTGCATCTGCAATAACCCTATTTCCAAATAAGGTCATGTTCGGAGGTATTAGGAGTTAGGATTTAAATGTACAAAGTAGGGGGAAGACACAATTCAACCCATAACAATGGGTACATTTTTCTGAGACTTTCCTTCCTCAATTTTCAGAAAAACTAAATGCCAACACCCATTCCCAAAAACATTCAGTAACAGTTCTGGATGCCTTTATTAGTTTCCGAGGGTTGCCATCACCAATTACCACAAACTGGGTGGCTAAAAACAACAGAAATGTTTTTCTCTTATAGTTTGGGAGGCTCAAAGTCCAAAACCAAGGAGTTGCAGGGCTTGCCCCCTCTAAAGACTGTAGGGAAGAACTTTTCCATACCTCTTCTGTGGCTGCTGGCAATCCCTGGCATTCCTTGTCGTGTAGTTTATCACTCCAGTCTCTGCCTCCATCCTCGTGGGGCTGCCTTTCATTATCTCCCTCACTCTTTTTTTTTAAGTTATTTCTTACTAGTCATTCTAGGGCTTACCATATACATCTTAACTTATCAGAATCATCTTCAGATTTATACTCGTTGAATTGCAGCATGACATAGAAATGTTATTCTCATAGAGGTCTATTCTCTCTTCCCACTTTTGTATTACCTATACGTGTTTTGAATCCAACAAGGCATTGTCACAATTATTACTTTCTAAAATTGTATGTCTGTTAAAGAAGCTGAGAAAGGAAAGAACAGCAAGTATATACTTATGGAATTTGTTATATTAACCTTCTTATTTACCATTCCTGGGTCTCTTCACCTGTTCCGGTGGATTCTAGTTCCCATCCAGTGTCTTTTCTTTACTTCAGTGCAGCTGTACTCCTATCCACTTCCTTTGTGCTATTATTGGCAAATATATTGTATTTCTTTGTGTTATAGGTTCAACAATACAATTATGTACACATATTCTTTCACAATTGCTTTGAAATCAGTTAGGAGATGATAGGAAAAGAAGATGCATTTATACTGTCTTTTAAAATTACATAATTACCTTTTACCAGTGCCCTGTTTTTTCATGTGGGTTCAGCTTCCCGTCTTGGGTTCAGCTTCCTGTCTTGGGTCACAGGCAGTTTCTGGTGCCTGCTCTTTCTTCCCTTGTATGGGTCACACTTCCCTGGTTTTTTGCATGTCTCATAATTTCTTTCTTGGAACTAGACATTTTAAGTGACATATTGTAGCAACACTGGACACTGATTACCCTCCTCTCTCTCTCTCTCTCTCTCTCTCTCTCTCTCTCTCTCTCTCTCGGCAGCTTGCTTTTGTCATTGTTATTGTTTACTTGTTTATTTGTTTAATGATTTGGATAGACAATTTTAGGGAAGCCTATTTCCCCTGCAGTGTGAAACCTCAGATTTGCTCCTCAGAGAGAACAGCTCTGGGCATGCCCACAATCACTGTGGGATGGCAGCAGTTGCAGCAGAGCCTCTGACTGTCTTTTTCTCTGTTAAGCTGTCTGCCTCCCTTGGCATCACACCAAGCTCTTAGGCTCCATTAATTGCTGACTGATTGCTCTATTGTTTTTGATAATGCCTTGGGGGCATAAGACGTTCTGCAGTCTAATCTAATTGAATTTGGGCCCCTTTTCAGGAATACTTTTGGAGGACAATTTTTGAGATTTATTCTGGCCCCAGGAGGACTCTTCTTAACTGTTTGTTTTGCTGGTTCTCTCTGGTAAACTAGCTGGCCTCTACCTCTGGTTGTTGCTTTTATAGATGTACCAACTTCCTCTTAATTGTTTACCACCAAAATCTCCATTGTTTTTGGAGAGCACCCTAGGGCTTAAAATTACCCACACTCTGTTTCAAATAAAATCAGTTCCTTTGGGGAAAGCTTTGTAGATGTCTATTCTTATGGATTGCCTCTCTCCTGAGGTTGGGGGGGGAGGGGGCATCTCTGAGCCAATACGTTGGGCACTGGGCAGGAGAAGTAGCCCCTGGTCTTCTTAGTTGGCCTCTCCCAGCATGGAACTTTCACCCCAATAGTGAGCTGGGGTGAAAGTGATCAAGGCTCCAGGATTCTCAGCCTGTCATGACTGGGTAGAGTACCCCGCCCTGGGAATGAAGACTGGGTGAAGAGGGGCACTCCTGACCTCTCAGTCACACTCACCAGGAATTTAGCCTCTGCAGCTCAGAGTGGGAGGGTATGAGAAATGCTAGCAGTGTGTGTCTTCACGTGAAATACTGTATCCTTTGACTAAGAGTTCAGGAAATGGGGAGTCCCATCTTCTTGGCCATACTCATGTGGAGTGCAGTTCCAGTCAAGCTGTGCTGGGGCTGGGAGTGAGGGAATGAGCCATGGATCAAGTGCCACAGAGTCTTCCTCTTCTTACCAAGGTTTAGTAGATTTTCTTGAATAAATATTTCTTCATTTGCTGCATGCCCTTGGCACAAGTCCCAGAGACTTGATTTCTTTAAAAATAATTCTTACCAGGGGGCACTTGGGTGGATCACTCAGTTAAGCGTCTGACTCTTGGTTTCAGCTCAGGTTATGATCCTGGGATAATAATCTCTGGTCATAATCTCAGGGTCATTAGACTGAGCCCTCTGTTGGGCTCTATGGCTCAGCATGGAGTCTGCTTGAGATTCTCTCTCTCCCTCTCTCTCTGCCTCTCACCCCGCTCTCTCTCTCCCTCGCTCAAATAAATAAATAAAATCTTTAAAAAAAATCATTATGCTTGTTTTTTGGGGGAGCAAGTCCACAGAATTCCTCATGGCTGCCATTCCTGATATTTGCTCTTCATAATTAGTCATTTTTTTTCAATTGTAAACCTGAACTCACACATGGTAGTTATTGAAATGAAGAAAAATAAATGTTTACTAATGTTGAGTTTTTGTGACATTTTGAATTAGAAATATTTAAAGAGTGGACAAGATGGCATTTCAGACTTTTGTTTTCTCATTCCATATGGGAGAGCACCAATATTTAATAGAATATGGTTAGAAAAAATGTTTTAGAAGATTCTATATGTTTATAGTATCATAAAAATGTTTGAAAATCTACGTTTTAAATCAAAAGCAGACATCTGTTGGAAGGCAATTGAAAATGAATATTAATGAGATTTAGGTGCAAAACCAAACTTGTCTTCATGAGTCAATCTAACTATAAGAGCTGATCCAATTATAATCTCTCTTTTAATATTCTTTAACAACAGTTATAGCCAAGACAGTTCATTAAGAATCCATATCAGAGTATATTGTCATGGCTAAAAGTAAGTATATTGCCCACGTCATTTGTCAATTCATTTAATGCATTAGAAGTGGATTCAATTTCAGAAAAGTAAAAAAAAAAAAAAAGTCACATTAAAGATTTGTACTCAAATGTGAGAGTAAAGAAGTGCTTTGTGATGCTTTCATATTTACATTTTCATTTATTTGTAGTCCCTATGATGTGCCAAGTGATTGTCAGTTTACAAAATGTGGCACCTATAAATTTGCTTTAATTACTCATTTAGTTCAATCATTTAGTGAACAAATACTTATTGAGTAAATACTAAGCCAGGCTGTTCTAAATTCTGGGGATATAGCAACGTATGAGACAAACAAGGCTCCTGTTCTCTTGGAGTTTATATTCTAATGATTGTCTTAAACTAAACAGATAAATGAAGAAATGCATTGTGTATTGTACTGGCTGCTAAAACGCACTCTTCAGATTCCTTTATCAGGACCAAGGCACTCATTTTTGAGCTACTGGAAGTATTAGTGGCTGATATCTCATAGCCACATTCCTCCCCAGGAATTGCTTCCATCAAAGGGACCCACCTTGTCCAAGGTTACAATCACTGCCTCAGGGCAGCCTACATCCAATATTTGGTTGATGCAAAGGATGAAGACCTGTTCCCCTTGCATCAATTTGTGGATAACTCCGAAGAGCTGTCTCAGCTTCAGAGATCCATGAAGGATCATCTGAGACATTTGGTATAATTCACCACATGGAATTTTTGTCTCTATCCAATTCTGCTTCCTGTACTTCCTTAAAGGTGTTGTTCCTAAAGGAACTTCCCAATACACATTCTACATACAAATCTTCATCTCAGTTCTGTTTCCAGGAAACTCAACCAAAAATGGTAAATACTAGAAACAGTCTTAAGAAGTAGGCTCTAAGTGCAACCTTTGGTCTGCATCACTTGCTAGAAGGTGAGAAAAAGCTAAGGTCAGTCTAAGAACATAATTATAAGGGTAGTGAAGCTTCAGAGAAGGTTGAACTCTAAGCCTGGCAGCTCTACTACACTAGAGAAAAGGTTTTCAATTAAGCAGGGGGACAGAAAAGGAAACTATTAACAAAATGGAAAGGCAACCTAATGAATGGGAAAAGATATTTGCAAATGACATATGATAAGGAGTTAATATCCAAAATATAGAAAGAACTTATACAACTCAACACCAAAAACAAACAAACAATCCAATTTAAAAACGAAGAGAGGACCTGAATGGACATGTTTCCAAAGAAGACATTCAGATGGCCAATAGACACTTGAAACATCCCTAATCATCAGGGAAATGCAAATCAAAATGACAATGAAATATCACCTTACACCTGTCAGAATGCCTAAAATCAAAAACACAAGAAATAACAAGTGTTAGTGAGGATGTGGAGAAAAAGGATCCCTTGTACACTGTTGGTGGGAATGTAAATTGGTGCAGCCACTGTGGGAAACAATGTGGAGGTTCCTCAAAAAATTAAAAATAGAAGTACCATACGATCCAATAATTTCACTACTGGGTACTTACTGTGATAGTGGCAAAATAAGGGGGTACAAAGACTTGGTGCTTTGTCTCAATTTGGCAACTCTAATTTGAAAAGATATATACACACCTCTATGTTTATGGCAGCATTATTTACAATAGCCAAGATATGGGAGCAACCCAAGTGTCCATCAACAGGCAAATGGATAAGGAAGATGTTGTATATACATACAATGGGATATTACTCAGCAATAAAAAAGATCTTTCCACTTGCGACAACATAGATGGACCTAGAGGGTATTATGCTAAGAGAAATAAGCCAGGCAGAGAAAGACAAATGCCATATGACTTCACTTATATGTAGAATCTAAAAAAAATAAATAAAAACAAATGAATAAACAAACACAAAAAAGCAGAAACAGACCCATAAATACGGAGAACAAATGGATGGTTGCTGGCAGAGGCAGGGGGTGCAGAACGGGTGAAGGGGAGTGGGAGGAATTATGGAGTTATGGAATGAATAAATCATAGGGATGAAAGTTACAGCATAGGGAATATAGTCAATGATATTTTAACAGTGTTCTATGGTGACAGATGGTAGCTACACTTGAGGTGAACATAGCATAATGCATAAACTTGTTGAATCACTATGTTATACACCTAAAACTAATGTAACATTGTGTGCTGACTATACTGAAATAAAAACATTAAAAAAAATTTTTTTCCTAGGGCTGCCATAACAAAGTACCACAATCTGGATAGCTTAAAACAACAGAAATTTTTTCTCTCAGTTCTGGAGGCTAGAAGTCCAGAATCAAGGTATTTTCAGGGCCATGCTCCCTCTGAAGGCTCTAGAAAAGAATCTTCCCTACCTTTTCTAGCTTCTGGTGGTTGCTGACAATTCTTGGGGCTTTTTTTGACTTGTAGCAGCATAACTCCTATCTCTGTCTGTGCTTTCATATGGCCTTCTTCCCTATATGTTTGTTTCCAATCTCTTTCTTCTCAAAAGAACACTTGTCACTGGAATTGGGGCACATCCTAGTCCAGTATGAGCTTATCTTAATGATTATATCTGCAAAGACCCTATTTCTAAAGGAGGTCACATTCACAGGTACCAGCATTAGGACTTCAATATATCATTTGGGAGACACAATTCAATTCAACTTATAGCACCCTGAAAGAGAGAAACAAGAGGAAATCTTCCCAACGGGCTTAGCTTCAGACAGTGCACTTGGCCATTATATTAGACAGGGTTCTCCAGAGAAAAAGAATCAATAGGTTATATATAAGAGGAGACTTATTATAGCAATTGGCTCCCATGATTATGGAAGCCAAGAAGTCCCATGATCTTCCATTTGCAAGCTGGAGAACTAGAAAAGCCCATGGTGTAATTCAGTCCAATTTCAAAGGCCTGAAAATTGGGTAGACGGGAGTGCTGATGGTGAAAGTACAGTTCCGAGTCCAAAAGTCCAAGAACCAAGAATACCAATGTCCAAGGGCAAGAGAAGATGAATGTCTTAGTTAAAACTGAGAGTAACAATTTGTCAATTTTAAATGGCCACCATGCTCCAAATTACAGATACAGAAATGGATTTGGATAGAAGATGACTGGTTTGGGATGTTTCTGGAGTAGAGCATGTAGGACTTGTCAGCACCCAGCACCTGGATCAGTACCAGGCAGTGTAAGTGCTCAATAAATCTTATAGTTGAATGAATGACTCTAAGTTTTGGCTCTTGCTGTTGGATAGATTGGGATGCCATTTACTGAACTAGGGCAGACTGTGGGAGAAACTGCTTTGGTGAGGTGAAGGAGGAATCAAGACAGTTTTCTGCATACTGAAGCCCTCCTCCTAAGAACTTTCTTTGGCACCGCAGGAGATGGCTGGGCCACAAGTAGGTACAAACTAGGGGTGCCTGGGTGGCTCAGTCGTTGAGCGTCTGCCTTCGGCTCAGGTCATGATCCCAGGGTCCTGGGATCGAGCCCCACATCGGGCTCCCTGCTCCGCGGGAAGCCTGCTTCTCCCTCTCCCACTCCCCCTGCTTGTGTTCTTTCTCTCGCTGTGTCCCTCTCTGTCAAATAAATAAATAAATAATCTTTAAAAAAAAATAGGTACAAACTAAAATACTGGGCACACAACCCTCAACCAATGGGAAGTGTGAGAGCTGCTGAATAAATGCCTCAGCTTCCCTGGTCCCTGGTGAATATAATTTTGAGTCACGTTTCACATTTTTTTTTCTCAGAGAATCCCCAGTGAGACTGAGCTCCGTTTGACTACACTGGTAATAGGCTTTCATTAACATATTCTTTATTGATTTTCCTGTCTCACTTTCACCAGCATCCCCACTTGTGCTTTCTGGAATCACCGTCCAAATAAATGGTTGCCTCAGGCTTTGGTTTTTGGGGATACACAAACTAAGAAAAACAATAATGATGATAAATAGACTTTGAGTCTACATATCAACTTTGCCTAAAATTCTCTCCCTCTTCTCCCCATCTTTCAAAGTTCTTCACATTCTTTAAAACCTTGAAATTTAAAAATTTCAAATTTCATCTTCAAAAAACTTTCTCTGTTCCCATACCTCAAAGGGATAAACCCTTCTCTGCTATTTCCTCTAGAAGTGTTATTTGTTGAGCAATTTGGAGGTTTTTTTTAAAGATTTTATTTATTTATTCATGAGAGACAGAGAGAGAGAGAGGCAGAGGGAGAAGCAGGCTCCCAAGGAGCAGGGAGCCCGATGAGGGACTCGATCCCAAGACCCTGGGATCATGACCTGAGCCGAAGGCAGATGCTTAATTATCTGAGTCACCCAGGCGCCCGAGCAATTTGGAGTTAATTGTCCACATGTTTATATCATAATGGGCTCAGGACTCTTACCATGCCTAAGAAGTCTTGCAGGGCACACATGTAGGCCTCAAAAGCAAACACATTCTCTTTCTTTCTCTGGATTTATTTCCTCTGAATAAATGGCACATGTGGCTTTCTATTTCTTTGGCATGATGAATCTAGAGGTTTGGGTTTGAATATGGGGAAGGAGGCCATTTAGACCTATAATTTGTTCAAAAAAGCTACACAGCTCAGCATACTTGAATTTTTCCCAAAGGGGCCAAAAACTACAAATAATGATTACACACTACATAGTAGCTTTTGTCCTATGTATATATTTCCAAGTCTTTGAGGGCAGAAGGATTTGGTCAAGGCCCTTCTCCCTGTGAATCCCTAAGGGATGTATACACCAGGAAACAGAGCCAAACAAAATAAAGCACCCATTTCTTGTTAGCGGAATTTGTTCCTAAAACCCCAATGCAGAAAGCTCTGCATAACTGGGCTTGCCTCCTGTAGCCTGAACCTCCAAACTGAAATCTTGTAATAATGGACTTTGAAAACCCCTTTTTCATAAGCCACATGGAACAGAGACTAAAAAAGTGAACTCTATAAAGTGTATACAAAAGAAGAAGAAAGTTCAGGCGAACAGATCTGATCTTGTGGGAGTCACGCTAAGGAAAAAAGCAGCTGAGGCCAATGTGTGAGCAGAAACCACTTACTACTTCTGAAGCAGGGGTAGAATAAGCACACGCAGGGGACACATGCTGGGACCTGGTAATGCACACTGATCACAGTTTACTAATAAGCATGCCCCAATCAGAGTCCTTAAATCTAACAATCCAGATTAATACCTCCTCTATTTGGTAGAAACTAGGAAAGAGGTGAAAGAGAAGAGCAGAGAGCTTGAGTATTTGTGCTCTCCTAGAAGAGGACACACCTCACATATTGTACTCACTGTCAGCATAATACAATGCCAGCTATTACATCTCTTGGTTTTATTTTTGGCTGAGAAAAAAAGTCTCCATATGTTTGTCTTCTCTTCCCAAGCACATTATAAAATCCTAAAGAGAAAGAACTGTCACCTGCTTCCTTTGTGTTCTCCACAGTGCTGGAGATGTGAAAGGAATAAATAAAATTCTCTAGATCACAATTATTACAGCAATTGTATTTATTGATGGCTTCACACATGTTGACTAATTTAATCCTCACAACAATTCTGTAAGTTATATGCCATTAACATTCTCATTTTATAGATGAAGGAATTGAGACTCAGAAGGTTCAAGTAACTTTCCTAAATTCACATATCTAGAAAGTGGAAGAGCCACTACTTGAATATTTATCTTATACTGTATGAAAACTGTGAAATAGTTACAGAGAAAGAGAGGATGGTGGGGTGGAGGGAAGGCAGTCTACCACATGGGGAGTGTATCAGTCAGGGTTCAACCAGAGGAACAGAACCAGTAGCAGATATATACATGCATATTAAGAGATTTTTTTTTCACAAGGAATTGACTTATGCAATCATGGAGGCTGGCTAAGCAAGTCTGAAGTCAGTGGGACAGGCAGACAGGAAAGGAAGATCCCAAGCAGGGTTAGAGCTCATGGACACAGTCTGAAGCTTATTATCTAGTGGAAGCAAGGAAAGAAAGTCCAGGGGGAAGGGAAAATAATTAAAGATGCATATACTGTTTCTGCCTCTCTTTTAAGAGACTTCCAACAGATTAAGTTAGGGGCACCTAAAATAATCCTCATTTCGATTAATTTAAATTCAACGGATTAGGGACTTCAAATTGCACAATCCCTTCACAGTCGATCCCAGATTAGTGTTTGAATGAATAACTGGAATAAAGTATAAGCTATGAAACTACAGTCCATCAACTCGCTTCAGAAAATATATCTTATATAGTCCATCTTAACCAGAAACATACTAGAAAGGGAATTCTGGAGACTGTTGTTCACCTTAGCCAAATTGTTTCATCCCAAAGCCATGAAGGGACACAGGGGATTTTATAAGGCATAGGACAGGGATGAGGTGGGGGGACAACCAAGACAATCCCAAGGGCAAGAACATAGAAGAGGCAAAGTACTCATGGCTTCTTTTGAAAAGATAATTGAGGGGAGAATCCAATCTTAAAATCCCAATGGGACTCCAGTACACAATGGCAATGGCAAATGTTCAATGATTATGGGGGTAGGGGGCGGAAGAGACCTGCTGGGATTGGAAGGTACCTACAGGACTGGGCGCTAGGAAGCCCATAAGGCCAGAGGACCGGGAGAAGGTGATGGAGTAAGTGCCATGGGGTAATGGAACAGGCCAACAGTTCAGTTGGCCTAAATTTTTCAGTCTCTGAAAAATTTAACATGAATAATTGAATGACCTACTACATATAATTGATTCTCACTACTCACATTCTATAAAGTCTCTGTGAGCACTGAATTAGCAAATACTGGACCTTTGTTCCTAGGGAAATTGAGGAGTAAGTCTCCCTGAGCCTCTCGTCATAACATTTCCGTCAACTGATCAATGCATAACCTTGTTTTATGTGTGTTTCTGTTTAAAGACACCTTATCTAACATATATTGTTGAGTCATTAACATTGAACTCATGGCCAACAACACTATAACTCAGACCTGAACAAAGCATATTATAACACATACATTATCTCCATTTTCTCCCAGCTTTCTTGTGTTTAGGAACACATATACTTGTGGGCCATATCAAAGAGTAAAATCACCAACAAAAAGCACGCATGTGCACACACACACACACACACACACAACACATGGCATTAAATAGAATAAGAAAAGCATACTTGCTTACAGTATGAAAGCTGAAGCAAGAAGGCAGAGCTTCCCTTTGACCTCAGCTGGGAATATGCACATCAAGGACTCAAACTTTTCACCATACTGTGCATGTCCACAGATGACTGTGAAAACACCACAAGTATTAGTTGGGAGGTTACAAATAAATTTTAGTGAGCAGATGAATTCACAGATATAGAATCTGTGAAAAATGAGGACTGACTACACGTGAAGGTTCACCCTTGGATTAATGTTCATGGTTAGAGAGTCCCAGTACCTGAAGCCGACTCCATCCTAGACATATTTGTGATTAAGTCTACAGTATGCCAAACAGAAGATGAAAAGTGAGCAAGCAGTCCATTATCCATGCTTTTCTGGATTCAGGACATCCCGACACTGAAACCCCTTGACTTAAATTGGCCTATCTAGTCTATTTGTGGTTTTCATTTAACCACATACTCTGCTCTGCTATTCAGTTTGGGGCTGTGGTCCATTGTTTCTTTGTTTATCCACCTACTTAGAATTTCTCTGCTGCGGCTGGACACGTAACAAATGCTTAGCTGTCCTGCTCTTACCAACGCTTACTACATGAGCACTAAAATGACTCTCTGTGACTCTGCACCTGCACAAAGAAAAGTTAACTGGTGAAAAACGCTATCTGGGTGATAGGTCTCACTCTAAATGTATCAATTCTAATCTCTGGTGAGCCCCTCGTGCCAACTAGCAATTCCAATTTCTCTAACCCATTCCTGTAGCCCTCTGCCAGACAATCGTTCCATAGCTCTGTCTTAGCTCACCTGGGTGACTGGGTGATTAAACAACAGAAACTTGTTTCTCAAGTTCTTGAGGCCAGGAAATCCAAGATCAGGGTGGCAGCATGTTGGGTTCTGGTGAGAGCTGTCTTTCTGGCTTGCAGATGGCTATCTTCTCCCTGGATCCTCACTTGATGGAGGGAGATAGAGAGCAGACTCTCTGGTGTCTCTTCCTATAAGGCCACTAATCCCCTCATGAGGGCTCCAGCCTCATTTTCTCATCTAAACCTAATTACCTCTCCAAGACCCTCTCTCCAAATACATCCTGTTTGGGTATTAGGGTTTCAACATATGAATTGGGGGAGGACTGGGGGGTAGAGATGAGACACAATTCGGTCCATAGCAGCTTCTCTTAAAACTTCTGATTCAGCCAGTTTGGATTGGTATGGCTGTTTTTTTGTGACTAGAGTCCAATCTGGTCCATTGAAACTAGATTGAACTGCAACACCATGTCCTTTATCCTCAATATCTGCTGAGGAATTGACTTCCTATGTTGCAAAAAAAAAAAAAAAAAATTAGAATAGAATTTTAATATTCTCCCAACATAACCCATCTCCTTGAATCTGGGCTCATATCTCTGCTCTCCCTCCCATTAATGTTAACAAACTGTCAGTGCTTCTATCTAAAACCAGTCCCTCCCCTTGTGCCCTAGACCCCATCTACTCAAGAACATCTACTTCTCATCTACTCAGAGACACCACATTAGTAACTGTTTCCTCTTGCTCTCCCATCATCAAAATTTCATTCTGGGGGATAATTCCCTCCACATAAAAACATACTTTTATTGCTAAAAAAAAAAAAAAAAAAAACTGACCTCTAGTCACCATTCATTTCATTCCTAAGTTCTCCTTTCTTCAATACTCATTGAAAGAATTGTTTGTGTTTACCCTCCTTCAGTTCCTCCTCCTTCTCTCTAAATTGTTTCTACACTAGAGAAGTTTTCAACTCCACCACTCAAACAAAACGGCTCCTACCCCCATCCAGCTCAATTCGATGGTTAATCCTCAGTCCTCAACTTATTTGGGTCATTTGACACTATTAACACTTCCTTCTGGACACATTTTCTTCACTTGGCCTCTGGATCATCACTCTTTTTATTCACCGCTTTAGTCCTTCTTTGTTTGTTCCTCCTTATATCCCTGATCTCTAAACAGTAGAATGTCCTATATCTCAGTGTTTATCCCTCTCCTTTATATATCTACTCCTCAGAGTGCTCAGAGCACTTTAGCCTCAAGGCCCTTGCATAGCTGTTCCTTCTGACTACTACATTCTTATTTGAACACTGCATGGCTTGTTCTTTTGTGTTCTTCAAGTTACACTTTAGGTGAGTCCTCCAACGACTCTAAATAAGATAGAAACACACATCCACTCCTCCACTCACTGGCACTCCCTATCTACTTTATCCTGTTTTACTTTTTACCATAGAACATATCATAAGCTGACATCCATGTTTACTTATTTATAGATAGTCCATCTACTTCCCCTCGACAAGGAATCTCTGTTTAACCTAACTTTAATCAGTCTCCTCTGAGCTCTCTGCTTGACCAGGCCCAACTTTGGACTCTATGTCCTTGTTTGATACAATACAGTTTGAGCAAATTATTCCTGCTAGATCAGTTTAGCAGAAATCCCCCACTCCCAATATTGTATCATTCCAGCCTGCAGTCAGCAAGAATCCTGTTGAGTCAGTCTAGCTCAGGTCATAATCTTGCAGTCGTCAGATCAAGTTCTGTATCGGGCTCTGTGCTGAGCATGGAGTGAGCCTGCTTGAGATTCTCTCTCTCCCTTTGCTCCTCCCCCTGCTGGCACTTTCTGTCTCAAATAAAAAATTAAAATTAAAAAAAAATTTTAAATAAAAATAAAAATTGAGAAATCCCTAGAAGAATATGTATCTAACATGTTAACAGTGATTATACCTGGATGGTAAGGTTATTAGTGAGGTTTTGTTTATTTGTATATTTTTAATCTTTTTTTCTTGTTTCTTATGTCAGTAGATCTTAAATATAATGCAAAATTATGATCCCAATGATAAAAAATAAAATAATGTATTTTTTCATAAGAATTAAATAATGTTTATAGAGAGAAAAAGATGAGACTTTTTAAGACAAATTAAAATTTATACAAAAATAATCAACATAGAATACAAAATATATTTTTTCTCTCTTATCTAGTTTTTATACAATGAAAACATGTTGTTTTTGTACTAAGAAATATACACTTTTTAAAATTTGAAATAATTTAGAAAGATTTCTTAAACTAAAAAGACAATAAACATGTCTGCCAAATCCATTTCAGTTTTTACAGTAACTTTGAACGGCCCAGTCAAAAGATTCCTGGTCTGAATCAAACACTTCATCTGACTCACTATTCCACAAAAATACATAGAAGATATGCTTTTGTGTTACTTCACATCATCAATGCCTACAGAAAACAATGGTCTTTGAATGGCATTAAGGTTTTTTTATTGGTTTCATATATTCCTAAAATTTTAAGGTCACGGTCCTTTGCTCTGGGCTTGTCCTATAATATCTGTGTTGAGTGAAAAAAAGCACATAAACCAGGGCGGGAAAGGGATGGACTTAGAAAAATCACCCATTGTTCCAGGTAGCCTTTCTCTTAGGAAAAAAAAATCACCAAACTAAATCACATGTTATAGAAATTTGTTCCTTAATTCCTAACACAAATAAACTTTGACTCTTTTTTCTTGGAGAGAAAAGTAGTAAGAATAAGAACAATATCAAAAATAAGATAGCATATTAACTTTATGTATTATACAATGATAAGTCTTTTATTTAAATATTAATTTGTCTAAACAAATTTCATCTTCTTTCCTCTGCAAAGTATTATTTAATTCTAGGTTCACCAGTTAAGGAATACAATACTGTATCTTTGTAATTGAGATCGTAATTTTGTATATTGTGATTCAGGTTTACTGATCTATTTAGAGATTTTGTGCATATTCTAAGGGATAATGTGATAGGAAGGCTGAGATACTTGTCTCGATTCTGTAATTTTTTTGGCTAGGCATAGTAAAATTAATGGTAATGATACCTTATTTCAACAGAGTCTTTCATCTGAAGATCTCCAAGCATCTAACATTTACAGCACATTATTAGGCCATGCTGTCTCTGTGACAAAAGTACTATATTTTAGAAATGTTTAAATTTTTCCAATATTTGTCTTTTTAGATTTGTTGGTGCCTTTAAAATTTTCAAAGAAAGTCTTGTTTACTCTTGATAGAGAGGCAGCTTAGAGAATTTTTACAAACAATGTAGTTTACTTTGTACAATAGCACAAAAAGTGTATGGAGGTTATTCTTAGCTCAGAGGAAAAAAATAATGTATTTTTGATATTTTGAACATCTACTATGCACCAAGCCCTGTGCCAGGCATGCTACATTTGGTATCTCACTAAAGCCTCACAAGAATCCTACAGGGGAGGAATAATTATTTTTAATATACACAGGAGGCTACCATACGCATAACACTTTATGCTACCCAAGAGCTTTCAGCTAAAAAAACTGGACTGGAACCCAGATGTATTCAGCTATATTATTTTGTTTTGTTTTATCACCCTAGTTGCTTTTAGGAGTGGAGGAGGTTTCTATTATCCAAAATTTTCTTTACCTCTTTCATCTATTAATAATCCCAACTGTTCATTAAAAAGTTAGATTCAGAAATAGGAATCAAGAATACTGACAGATATTCTTCATAACAGTTTATATCTATCTTCGACTGTCACAGTGTAGTTGGTCAGATGACTTAGAGATAGTGAGTTTGTTTAGATGATTCAGGCCCTGCCTCAAGGATAAGCCAATGTTTTCCAAAGCATGCCACATATATCACCACTCATCCACAAAGCGATTTTGTTAACATTTGAACATTTTACCAGTTACATATTTCTAACATTTTCATAGTTATATATTTTGAACATCTACTGGGAAAGAAATTAACTAACAGAACAAACTCTTATTTTTATAAGTGTTATTACTTGCAATAAGGCCGAAAAAGGTAGTGCTAGAGTAATTCACTTTGCACAGACTGAGTCTGGTTACGCAGGCAAATTTATGAATGGGTCAAAGCTTTACTAATCAAAATTTCTTCTTTGGATGTAAGGATGGTATGAATGTACAGATGTCTGATATAGCTTCTCATATATTAAATTTCCATGTTCATCATCATGTATTTCTTACTAATGTATTAATTCATCACTTCTGAAAGTCAATCATAGCTTACTATATAATTATAAATTATTGTGAATTATAATCTGGATTGGGTTGTTTTTGTTTTTTAAAGATTTTATTTATTCATTTGAGACACAAAGATACAGAGAGAGAGAGAGCGAGAGAGAGAAAGAGCACAAGCCGGGGGAGAGGCAGAGGGAGAAGTAGGGTCCCCGCTGAGCCAGGAGCCGGATGCGGGGCTTGATCCCAGGACCCTGGGATCATGATCCGAGCCAAAGGAAGACGCTTAACAATCTGAGCCCCTGAATTGGCTTTTTTTTTAATTGAAACTATCATGGATAAGAGGTTTTAAAAGATTTCTAGGCATAATAGAAGATATTTTTTATATTTATAACAAATATATTTATATTTTTATAACAATTTATAACATTTATAACATTTATATAATGTTATAATAAATATAAACATTTATAACATTTATAACAACATTTATAACAAATATGAGCACTGGTGTTGATAGTAATAAAACCACATTAACAACTGAATCACCTGTTAATGTTATAGAAATAACAGCTTCAACAAAAAAAAAAAACCCACAAGATATTATACAAATATCATCAAAATTGTTTGAAATTTGGAATTTCACTGCCAATTGGGAGTGATTCTATTTCATTATGTGTTGTGTTTAGAAACAATGGTATCATTTTGACACATTCAAAGAACACTATGAGAAACTTGTCAAAATTTCTGAAGCAAAATAGAAGGACATTCAAGCATCCAAAAACTAACATGCTGTGTAATAAGGATAAGAATACAAAAGCTTTGTGGTGTTTTGAAATAACTGGTGAAACATGAAGAAGCCTATTGGCAAAAAAAAGTAAAAGCAATGATTGGGGACAAAGTAAGTGAAATGATTGATAAAGTGCCTCTGTCAAATAACAGAGTTCATTTTAAAACTACAAATATGAACAGAAAGTAAAGCAGTAATTATTATTCAGAGAATGACAAAGTCAATACAATTCTCTGCAGACTGAAGAATCCACTAACATTCTATAGTCAGAAAATCTTTGCTATTTGTCTGACATACCTTGAATAAAAGTAGTCTATAAAAACTTCTCCACAGCCAAATTGTACAACTGAAGAAGTGATTTTTTTTTTTTTTAATTTATCGGTGAAACCAAACAAGCAAAAACAATGACAAAAAGCGCTATTGGGCTAAACTGAGAAGGTGTCAAAGACAATTAGTTCAACAAGAAGACTTGATTAATACAATTATGCAACCACACATATACTTGCAGTTGTATCCAAAGAAATCCTGGTCAGTAGAGACACACATAGAGATTTAAGAAAAGTATTTATTCAAACTGTCAATCATATGCAAGCCTTTGAGTTCTCAAACTTTTGTCAGATTTTGTGAAAAAAAATTGCATAAGTTAAAAATCTGAAATTACTGTTCTACGTCTTTTGTTAGATTCCCTGCTGCTAACAGGAGCCCTTATGAGTCCATTCAAGTTAATAAATCTACAAAATATTTCATATCAAGTCATAATCTGGCTATATCCCAGATTTAACATTTCTTCTACAATGATTTGAAGTTCTACTGACAACATGAATAGTCAAAACAGCTTTGAAAAAGAAGAACAAAGTTGGAAGTCTTACACTACCTGATCTCAAAATTTACTATAACGTTACGATAATCAGGATAATATGGTATTGGCATAAATAGAGGTATACAGATCAATGGAACAGAACTGAGAATCCAGAAAGAGTCCTTACCTTTATATTTAATAGTTGTTTGACAGAAGTGCCAAGACAATTCAATGGGGAAAATATATTCTTCTCAACAAATGGTACTGGGACAATTTAAGGTCTTTAAACACAAATATGAACACTTTGCTAACACTGTTAGCTAGGTCACACATAAATAACTCAAAAATGGATCACAGATATAAAGGACTAAAACTATAAATTTTCTAGAAGAAAACATAGGAGAAAAATTTCTGCAACATTGTTCAGGCAAAAAGTTCTTAGATACGGCACAAAAATCACAAGTTATAACAACAACCAAAAAAAACCCTGATGAATTGGAATTCATTAAAATTCAAAAACTTTTCTGCTCAAATACACCATTAAGAAAATGAAGAGATGATCTACAGACCAAGAGAAAATATTTCCAAATCATATATCCGATGAAGGATTGTACTAAAAGTATATAAAGAACTCTAACAATTCAATAAGAAGATATACAACCAAACAAAAAAACAAGCTTGACTAGACATTTTACACACACACACACAAAAACATACAAATAGCTATAACCACATTAAAAAGTGCTCAAGATCATTAGTTATTAGTGGAATCCTAACCCACTAGAATAACAACAATCAAAAATACAGGCTATACCAAGTGTAGGCAAGAACGTAGAGACACTGTAACTTTCATACACTGCTGGTGGGAATATAAAATGGTGCAACCACTTTGGAAATAAACTGGGTAATTTCTTTAAAAATTCAAATATAAGCTTATCATATGACCTATCAATTCCAGTCCTAGGTAGATACCCACAAGAAATTAAAACATGTCCACACAAAGGCTTGCATATGAACATTCTCAGGACTATTATTCATAATATCCAACAATTGGTGAATGGATAAACAAAATGTGGTATCCATACAATGGAATACTGTTCAGAAATAAAAAGGAACAAAAATATTTATACATCTACAAAATGGATGACCCTCAAAAACATGATGCAGATTGAGTTGCTTCTGCGTCCTGGTGCTGTGTCATCATGGAGCCTCTGCGGTCCTTTAGCCAAGATGCCTGAGGAAACCCAGACCCAAGACCAGCCGATGGAGGAGGAGGTGGAGACATTCGCCTTCCAGGCGGAGATCGCCCAGTTGATGTCCCTGATCATCAACACCTTCTACTCGAACAAGCTGATTTCCAACTTGTCAGACACTTTGGACAAAATCAGATATGAGAGCTTGACCGATCCCAGTAAGCTAGACTCTGGGAAAGAGCTGCACATTAACCTTATTCCGAACAAGCAAGATTGAACCCTCACCATTGTGGATACCGGCATTGGCATGACTAAGGCCAATTTGATCAATAACCTTGGTATTATTGCCAAGTCTGGGACCAAAGCACTCATGAAAGCTTTGCAGGCTGGTGCAGATATTTCTATGATTGGCCAGTTTAGTGTCGGGTTCTATTCTTCCTACTTGGTTGCCGAGAAAGTGACGGTGATCACCAAGCATAACGATGATGAGCAGTATGCCTCAGAGTCTTCCGCAGGAGGATCGTTCACAGTTAGGACTGATACAGGTGAACTTATGGGTTGGGGAACAAAGTTATCCTGCATCTGAAAGAAGGCCAGACGGAGTACTTGGAGGAAAGGAGAATAAAAGAGATTGTGAAGAAGCACTCCCAGTTTATTGGCTATCCCATTACTCTCTTTGTCGTGAAGGAACGTGATAAAGAGTTCAGCGACGATGAGGCTGAAGAGAAGGAAGAGAAAGAGAAGGAAAAAGAAAAGGATGAGAAGGAGTCTGATGACAAACCTGAAATAGAAGATGTTGGTTCTGATGAGGAGGAGGAGGAGGAGAAGGATAGTGACAAGAAGAAGAAAAAGAAGATCAAGGAGAAGTACATTGATCAGGAAGAATTGAACAAGACAAAGCCTATTTGGACCAGAAACCTTGACGATATCACCAATGAAGAATATGGGGAATTTTATAAGAGCTTGACCAATGACTGGGAAGATCACTTGGCAGTGAAGCATTTTTCAGTGGAAGGACAGTTGGAGTTCAGAGCTCTTCTCTTTGTGCCAAGACGTGCTCCCTTTGACCTATTCGAGAACAGAAAGAAAAAGAACAACATTGAGTTGTATGTTCGCAGAGTTTTCATCATGGATAACTGCAAGGAGCTAATCCCTGAGTATTTGAATTTCATTAGAGGTGTGGTGGACTCTAAGGATCTTCCTTTAAATATCTCCCATGAGATGTTGCAGCAAAGCAAAATTTTAAAAGTTATCAGAAAGAACTTGGTCAAAAAGTGCTTGGAACTCTTCACCGAACTGGCTGAAGACAAAGAGAACTACAAGAAGTTTTATGAGCAGTTTTTGGAAAACATCAAGCTGGTAATACATGAAGACTCTCAGAATTGAAAGAAGCTCTCAGAGCTGTTATGATACTATATGTCTGCTCCTGGAGATGAGATGATTTTTTTCAAGGATTATTGCACCAGAATGAAGGAAAACCAGAAACACACCTATTACATCACAGGTGAGACCAAGGATCAGGTAGCAAACTCGGCCTTTGTGGAACATCTTCGGAAGCATGGCCTGGAAGTGATCTATGTGATCGAGCCCATCGATGAGTACTGTGTCCAACAGCTGAAGGAATTTGAGGGGAAGACGTTAGTGTCTGTTACCAAAGAGGGCTTAGAACTTCCAGAAGATAAAAAAGAGAAAAAGAAACAGGAAGAGAAAAAAACAAAATTTGAAAACCTGTGCAAGATCATGAAGGATATCTTGGAGAAAAAAGTAGAAAAGGTGGTTGTGTCAAACCGATTGGTGACCTCCCCATGCTGCATTGTCACAAACAAATACGGCTGGATGGCAAATATGGAGAGGATCATGAAGGCCTAAGCCTTGAGAGACAATTCCACCATGCGTTACATGGCCGCGAAGAAGCACCTGGAGATAAACCCTGACCACTCCATCATTGAGACCATACGGCAGAAGGCAGAGGCTGACAAGAACGACAAGTCTGTGAAAGATCTGGTCATCCTGCTCTATGGAACTGCTCTCCTGCCCTCTGGCTTCAGTCTGGAAGATCCCCAGACACATGCTAACCAGATGTACAGGATGATCAAGCTTGGTCTCGGTATTGATGAAGACGACCCCACCGCTGACGATAGCAGCGCCGCCGTGAGCGAAGAGATGCCACCCCTCAAGGGTGACGATGACATGTCCCACATGGAGGAAGTCGACTAAGCGCCACCAAGAATTACTTGTACATGTATTTGATACTTTATCTTCATTCCCTCTGATAATATATTTTCAAGGATGTTTTTCTTTATTTTTGTTAACATTTTAAGAATCTGTATGGCATGACAGTAACTACTTAAGGGGAAGATAAGATTTCTTGCTTTTTCGGAGTGTGCTACTGTGACGTGTAGGAACTAAAGCCCAGCTAGTTTTTCTTCCCTAGTTCCATGCTGGCTTATTGTAACTGGACAAGGTAACGTTTGTTGTAAGGTGTATGTAACCTAACGTGAACTGTGTGCTCTAAAGTGTTTAGCTACCAAGCGGATTCCTTAGTAAGGAATTTTTTTTGTCACTGAAGTGTTCTGAGCTATACCTTGATGTTTAAAACAGAACTGTTGGTTAAAACGACTCTCACTGTCTAGGATCTACTTTTTAAATCTTCTATCTCCTGTAGTTATCAACTGCATGTACCAGGCCTCTAGAAACTAGTAGTTAAACTGAACCAACTGGATGGGAGTAACTATGTATAGGGCTTGTTTTCCAAAGAAGAGCATTGTTTAGAGTAGCAAAACTATAAGCCTATTTAGGCATGTTGTAAAGCTGTTCAAGAAATAACTCAGCAAGTTCTGTGAGTGGAAATGTAGTGCTCAAGTCACATTCAGCTTTAAAAGTTTGTAACAAATACAAACAAATAAAAAAAAAAACATGATGCAAATTAAAATACAGGAGCAAAAGAGTACATATTGTATGATTTCATTTATATAAAATGTCCAAAAAAGACAAATGTATAGAGACAGAAAGTAGATCAGAGGTTTCTGGGAATAGAGATGGGAGTAAGGATTGACTCAAATAATTGATTTTGGGGGAGGGGATGATAAAAATGTTCTAAAATGATCATGGTCATGGTTACACAGCTCCATAAATTTATTAAAAAAAAAAAAAAGAGCTCCACTGGGGTGTCACAAACCCTTGCCAGAATTCAGCCAGTTCTTAGACTTCGAACCCATCAACTGAAGGAATGATGCGTCCCCATAAGGAAATACTTTGAATACATTAAGGTAGTGATTGACCCACTTGTTCCTTAAAGGAATTTGATTATTTATTTGAGGTAAATGTCCATGAGGGAAAAGGGGGAAATCTAGATTCTGTGATGGCTCTTGAATACAAAGTCTGAATCAACATTGATACCTGAGGAACTGAAATGCTATAATGTCCACGTCAGTGGTCTTCCAACTTTAGTGTACATTGAATCACCAAGAGAGCTTGTTAAAACATAGATTCCTGAGCTCCTTGCCAAAAGAGAGATTCTGGTTCAATGAGATTCTGAATTTCTAAGGAGCTCCCAAGTGATGAAGACAATACAGCTTCATAGACCACACTTTGGATAGCACTTGTTTACATATCGTAATGGAAAACTTACATATAAACCATTCCTGGTCTGAGACAACTCTCTTAGGGAAGTTGCCTCCAGGGCATGCTCGTGAATCATAAAATTACATAGCCATGAAAATACAACTTTGTATAACAGTTATATCAGTGTGCATGGAAATTACTATCTGCACTTCATCAAAAATCATTGTTTCACTTCTTAAATTTGTCTCAATCTTTTAGTTCAATAATTGGAACTCATTTTGTCTTATAGTTAAGAAAGATTATCCAGTTTCCAATGAAATATATGAATAAACAAAATGTATTAATATTTTATTAATATGTTATGGTTCATTAGTGAAAGCATATGCTACATGGAAGACAGCTTTTTAAAATGAATCTGAGGCCCACAGAAGAAAATACACTACTTATATATAAAATTAATTCATCACTGCCTTATTTTGATGATGATTAAGAACAAAAATACTCAGGCAAAGTCCTTCACATACTCAATTAAACCCTAATCTAAAGAAACAACACGGGGCGCCTGGGTGGCTCAGTCGTTGGGCGTCTGCCTTCGGCTCAGGTCATGATCCCAGGGTCCTGGGATCGAGCCCCGCATCGGGCTCCCTGCTCCGTGGGAAGCCTGCTTCTCCCTCTCCCACTCCCCCTGCTTGTGTTCCTTCTCTCGCTGTGTCTCTCTGTCAAATAAATAAATAAAATCTTAAAAAATAAAGAAATAAAAATAAAGAAACAACACACAGTCAAACTTTACCTAAAATGTGCGGGAAGATACCTTTACATCTAGACCTTGCTTTGAATGTTATCAGTGATAAGCTGCCTTTATCCCTTGCCTTCCCTTTTATTGTATAAAGAAACTCCATATCGATATCATCGGTTAAAATGCAACATTTGCTCCCAAGTATTGCTAGTTAGTAGTCAGGAATGTGATGCATGAAGTTGGATCACATCATGGGTAATTGCTGGATTGTTGCTTTTAAAATAACATCTGTGTGTATGTGTACTTTCAGCTGAAATATGTCAGTTCCAATGCCAGAAGCTGATACTATTATGGCACATTTCAGAGGTGTAACAGCTTTCAAAAGAATTTCTTAAAGCATTTTACTTTTATCAGAGGAAAATCTTCAGAGCTTGCACATGAATTCAAGACAAAGCTATGCCTCTCGATGCCATCTAATTTCTCAACATACTGTTCTTGCTCTTACATTGACACCACTTAGATGACCAGGGGCAAGTATCTATTCCTCTGCCCTTCTTTATCCCAGATTACCTGCCTCCTCTCTGAAAAACTGTGGGGCTTAATAGGTCTTAATAGGTCTTAATAGGATTGTGAAACTGCCATAAACTTCTGTTCAGAAATCTTGTCAAATTTTTCAGATTAAAATTTTGTTTATAAATGTGCTAGCAAGAATAGAAGTTTTGGAAAACAAAACAAAACAAAACAAAACATCAGTGCTGCAAATTTCTGTGAAAGCACGTTTTGGTACAACCCTAATTGGCCAAGGGGGTAAGTGAGTCATTCCATTCCCCTTCAGTGCACTTCTGGGTGGCCTCAGGATTCTGGTCTAGACCAGCAGTATTGCTGCCTTAGAGACAGTAGCCAACTCAACCAGACTCTCCCGAGACCCCTGGGACCGTGCTGACTTCCAAGAGCCCCTCATAAGAAGTGAAGGCCCCCAGGGAGAGGACAGATACGGATATTTCCTGTTATTTGAAAGTCTGCTGACACCTCCATAAATTAACCTAGCAAGAATGAAACTGTTCATCCACAGTCCATGTAAGGTAGAAACATGTGACTTATCTCTAAAAAGTGCCTATTTTTTGCAACCTTTTAAAAAAAATTGTCATTTTTTTTAAGCATAGCTAATTGTATTAGAAAAACACAACTGAAAACCTTTTGTGTGAAAAGTATTTCCTGAAGATCCTGGATTATGCCCCAGAATCAAAAAAAGAACAATAGGAATGAGGCCCCCCCCCCCCCCCCCCCGCCGGGAACGGGGAGAAACAGTCTCAAATGTTGTCAGCCCTGCTTGCCCCCTTTGTTCGCCTTATTGTACTCAACACTGCATGACAACACTGCCCTCTAAGTTCTTTCCTGTGGCAGGGGACGTGGCCACATTTTCACAGCTCCTGAACACAGAGGAAAGATACCTGTTCTCTCCCAACTTCTGTTCAGAACTTTGTAGAAAAGGACACCGGCTACCTTGGTCTAGACACCTTGCTGCCCCCTGGCCAGTTCACTGCAACCACAGTCATTGGCCTGGTCAGGCTGGTGGTCTACCTCTCTGGCCAGGGCACTGGGTGTGTGATTGTGTGATTGGCTGCCCTCAGCAAAACTGCAGGATATATCCCTCAAAGGAGCAGGGTGCCTGGAAGGAGCAATAAAACCACAATCATTCTTCCTTCGTGTTATCTCCCTCTGCTATCTGCTATAGTACAGTTATTTCCCCCGTTTATTAATGAGAAAATAGAATATGACAGAGACTAAGACACACACACACACAGAGAAGAACTGGAATGGAGTCTCATTTCTAAGGAATAAACATACTTCTCATAGCAATCGATTACTGGTAGAGTTATGTCCAGAAATTTGGTTTTAGGAAAAGCTGAGAATTTCAGACTTTTAAATTGATTAATCAAATACCTGTTTTTGGAGAGGTCAGGAAAGATAGAAGAAAACTTCCAGTACATTCTTCAGCAGTCTGGGGACATGTTAGAATGTGACCCAGAAAAGAGAAGTTAGAAGGTATTTTCAGTATCTTTTGTTTCTATACACACTGGTGCTCCTTCTTTCGTCTTCTAACATCAGAGAACAGGGACAATTCTGGGGAGTTCAGATCTCTGATAAATGACCACTGGTTATTTGGAAGTGTCTAATGGTCTAACACCTAAACCTTTAGAATTATGTATGATACTCAGTTGAATTTTTTTAGTTAACTGGGTGGCTTAATGGTATAGATTTCTACTGAACCATCATTATAAGCCAGGAAAATATTTCATTTCTGTGTAGTTCTTGCAATCTAAATGAGACCAACTTTTTTTTATGAGAGAGCAAGAATCCTAATAAGAACTAAAGGCCAAGCCTATTCAAAAACACTTCAGGCTTTATAAAATTAAATCAAATGAAGTGGATCATCAAACTTTATGTAAAACTGTAAAAGTAAACATTAAAAAGTAGATCCAGATTGACTAGATATAACCCAAGATGAAACCAAATTTTAGGGAGAGGTTTTGACCTGATGTAATTATAGACAGTCACTTTTTTTTTTATTATGTTATGTTAATCACCATACATTACATCATTAGTTTTTGATGTAGTGTTCCATGATTCATTGTTTGCGTATAACACCCAGTGCTCCATGCAGTACGTGCCCTCTTTAATACCCATCACCAGGCTAACCCATCCCCCCATCCCCCTCCCCTCTAGAACCCTCAGTTTGTTTCTCAGAGTCCATAGTCTCTCATGGTTTGTCTCCCCCTCCAATTTCCCTCCCTTCATTTTTCCCTTCCTACTATCTTCTTTTTTTTTTAACTTACATTATTTGTTTCAGAGGTACAGATCTGTGATTCAACAGTCTTACACAATTCACAGTGCTCACCATAGCACATACCCCTCCCCAGTCACTTTTAAAAATGCTTAATTTTGTAAATTTACATTCACTTGACGTTTTGGGAGGGTTGGGGGATTTTTTTTTCTTTTCTTTTCTTTTTTTTTTAAGAATAACACTACTGGAGCAAGCAACTGTGTGGCTCAGTCGGTTAAGAATGTGTTTCTTGGTTTCAATTCAGGTCATGATCTCAGGGTTGTGGGATCGAGCCCCCCTCCCCCCATCGTGCTCCATGCTCATCAGGGAGCCTGCTTGAGATTCTTTCCCCTCCTTCCTCTCCCTACCCCCTCTCCTCCTCCCCCACTACTGCTCTCTCTCTCTCTCTCTCTCTCTAAAATAAATAAATAAATAAAATCTTTAAAAAAAAGAATGATACTTTCCTGGCCCAGGGTTCATGTGGATATTTTTCTCTCTAACATAAATTATGATTTGGGGGTTTTACAGATAATACAGAGACTAAACCATGATACATAATTTAGTATTAAATCACATAATCCCTAAGAATGTATAGCTGATTTCTCAAAGGAAGGTAATGATACAAAACAACCTATTAAGCAAACTTAAAAGTGTTATTTTGGAAGCCTTAGCATATCCTGGTGGTCTGCCAGGGCAGATACTAAGCATGAGTTTGAGATACTAAATTCTGTCCTTTTATTTTAGAAAGACCAGAAGAAGAAGCAATACGATATAGGGGAAATAACAACAGCCTAGGAGTCCAGATGTCTGGAATTTAGTGCCTTCTACAACCAAAGAGCCAGGTGACCTTGGATGAGTACAAAACCTCCCTGGGGCTTAGTTATTTCTGTAAGATAAGAAGATTTGATAGATGGCCTCAAAGTCCATTCCACCTCTATAATTCCATGACTCCATACTTGGAAATGCAGTTACCACAGTGCTTAGAGCATCGTAGAGAATTCAAAGGATGTGACCACCTCTCCATTCCTTTTTTCTTTTTCTTTCTTTTTCTCTCAATCCTTTTCATGAACTCAGCCATGGTCTCAATATGTATTTATTTCTGTATCTTGAGTTCCTAGCACAGAGACGGACAGAAATTGCTGTCTATAAAAAGGGCTGCCTATCTTCAAGAAACTCAATCTAATAGAGCTTAACATATAAATAAATTGCATTACTGTAATTCAAGTCCAAAAATACATTAGTAATTTATATTCCTCACAAAGACAGTACAGCAGAGAGACAGATGAACTGTTCTTTAAGCTGGCCCTGAGAACCTTAATTAAGCAGGGAACATCTCAATATCTGAAACAGATTTTTATGAATGATTAGGAACTAGTCAGGTCAGGCAATACAGGGAACAGAACATTGATGGGAGCCATGACACTGTAGTGTGTTCTGCTCAGGTGCAGATATAACAATTCTAATTGCCATGAATTCTCTGACCTTGAAAATTAGATTTCCTGGGACCAGTCCTTCTGAGTGATTTTTTTAAACTGATAAATGGCTTAATTAGTTTAGAACTGCAACTGAAATATCTCTAAAAAACTTAGTATTCCTTGATTATTATAAATATACATATAATATTAAAGATTATATTTTCATACATTATTTGGGGGCTTGCTATTCAGTTCCATTGATCAGTATGCTTATCCTTTCACAAATATTAAACACATTTGACTATCATGGCTTTATAACATATCATGATGTCTTATAGGGTAGTCCTCCCACCTTAATTTTCTTCTTTTTTTTCTTCAAGAATGCCTTGTCTATTCTTGGATTTCGTTCTCTTTCATATCAAATTTTAAAATCAGCTTGTCAAGTTTCACTAAATAAAACTATTGGAATTTTTATTGGAATTTCATTAATTCTGAAAATTAACTTGAGGAACACAAATCTTTATTATATTGAGCCTTTTATCCATGAAATACAATGTATTTTCATGTATATAGGTATTTTTTAATATCTTTAAATAAAACTTTAAATTGTTTCCATATAGGTTTGTCTATCTTTTGTTAGATTTGTTACTCTATACCTATCTTTATTGCTGTTATAAATGGTACTTTTAATGATTTTTATTTCATGTATTACCATGTTAGCTAGGAACCTCCAGTACAAAGTTAAGTGGCTATGTTGATGATAGATAACCTCCTGATTTTAAATGAAATGCTAATACATTTTAACGTTAAGAATGATGTTTGCTGCTCATTTTTGATGGAGACTTTTTATCAAAATTAAAATGTACCCTTGTATTCCTATTTTTCTGAGTTTTTATAGTGAATTTGTATTGACTTAATGTCAATCCTTTATTTGGTTTTATTGAAATAAATTATATTTTTCCTTTTTAATCTATTAACACAGTGAATTACATTAATGAAGTTTCTAATATAAAACTTTCTCATATATTGGAATAAACCAAATTTTGTCATGATGTGTTCTTTTTTTTTTTTATACTTCATTGGATTTCATTTGCAAATAATTTGTTTAGGATTTTTGTATCTATATTCATTCCTGATATGGAACTGCAAATTTTTTCCCACATACAATCTTTTCCAGCTATTTATTACTGCAAAACAAAGGTCTTCCAAATATAGAGGCTTGAAATGACAACAATACTTTTAATATGTCTCCTGATTTTGTGGGTTAGAAATTTGGACAGGGCTTCACTGGGAGAGTTTTAAGTTTCTCTGGCATTGATTAAGATCACTCAGTGGTGTTCAGCTAGTGAACTAAAGGTCAAGACAAATTCTATCAAATGCCTGGTGCCTTAGTAGGGAAGGCTGGAATGCTAGACTCAGTGGGATTACTCCAGGAAGTCTCATTGCCTCTCCACATGATCTATGTAACAGGGTAGTCACACTCCTTACACAGTGGCTCAGGGCTCTAAGAGACCAAGGTAGTACCTGTCTGTTCCTTTAAAAGTTAGCTCAGGAACTGTCATAGCACCATTCTTTATTGGTAAAAACAGTCACAAGCAGTAAATATCATAGAGGAGGAGATATAGATATCACCTCTCTATGGAAGGTGTGTCAAAGAATTTGTATACATGTTTAATCTACATAAAACCTGTTTGTGATTTTTGTTATCAAGGTCAAACTAGTCTAATAACATGAATTCAGAATATTTCCTCTTTTTCTATTCTCAAGAAAAAAAAAATAGTAAGACTGTAATCATCTGCTCCTTAAATGCTTGGTTCAAGTTTCCTCTAAAACCATTTATCCCTGTTGTTTTATTTTTTGTGAAAATAATGATCTTAAGACTATTCAGGATTTCTATTTCTTCTTGAGTCAGTTTTGGTAAGTCATTTTTCTAATAAATTATTCATTTTGTCTAAGTTTTCAATACAATGGAAAAATTGTTCATTGTATTCTTTTTATCTTTACAGAATCCATAGTTATATTAAATTTTATTAATAATATTATTTATGTGTTGTTTGCTAATCTAGCCAAAATTTGTTGGGTTAATTAATGGTTCAGAAACTAACATGGTTGGGGTGCTTGGGTGGCTCAGATGGTTAGGTGTCTGCCTTCGGCTCAGGTCGTGATCCCAGGGTCCTGGGATCCAGCCCCACATTGGGTTCCCCACTCAGCGGGTAGCCTGCTTCTCCCTCTCCTAATCCCCCTGCTTGTGTTCCCTCTCTCGCTGTCTCTCTCTCTGTCAAATAAATAAATAAAACCTTAAAAAAAAAAAAAAGGAAACTAACATGGGTGATCATTTCTATTGCATGTTTGATCCTTTCTCCCTATTTTATGTTCTAATTTTACTATTTTTTTCTCTCCAGATTAATTCTGTGTTTTTTACATCTCTCATCCTTATCCATATCTTATTCATTTCTAAGAATTCATTATTTTCTGAATTCAAGCTTTCTGTTGATTATAAGTGTGATGAATATCTTCTCCTAGTCTTTCACCTGCCTTCTCACTCATTTAATGAATGAAAGTTCTTAATTTTAAGGTACTCTAGTATACCGATCTTTTATTTTACGATTAATGTTTTGTATGTGCTACTTAAAAAATCTGTCACTATTCTCAAAGACATGAAGATATTCAATATTCTTTTCAAAGAGGTCTAATATCTATCTGGAGTTGATATTTGCATGTGGTATCAAGTAGGGTAATAGTAATGGTATGGATTTCTAGTGGACCCAGAACTGTTTATTGAAAAGATCTTCCTTTTCCCACTGTTCTGTAGTTCCTTCTTAATCATAAATCAAGTAGACATATAGGCACTATTCTGTTATGTTGGCCTACTTATCCATCCTTGCACCAGTAACTTAAAAATAAGCTTAATATTACATAGACAATATTCTTTCATATCATTCTTCCTCATTAAGACAGTTGATTATTCTTGGCTCTAGGCTTTTTGCATTGCTATAATTTTTAGAATCAACTTGTTCATTTCTACAAAAAACCAGTCAGGATTTTTACTGGAATTTCACTAAATCTAGTGGCTCATACTGGGGAGAACTGATGTCTTTGAAATATTGATTCAAGTCATGAATATGGTATATTCCTCCATGCCTTTTAAAAATCTCTCTACTTTTTATTTTGTTTTGTTTTTTGAACAGAGATCTTGCACAACTTTCATACAAGTGATGTTTTCATATCAGCCTTGTGTGAGAAAAACTTGCTAAAATCAATTATTCATTCTAGTAATTTATTAGTTTTTTTTTTGGATTGTCTAAGCACAAAATTATATTGTGTATGAATAATGACAAGTTTTCTTTCTTTTCCAATTACAATATTTTTCTTTCTTTTCCTTAATTTCTTGCACTGGGTAGGACCTGGAGTAAAATGTTGACTAAAAGTGATGATAGTTAGTACCCTTATATTGCTCCTATCTCAGAGAAAAAGCTTTTAACAGCTTAGCATCGAATATGATATTTGCTATAGTTTGTTCTGTTGGCTTTGTTTATCTTAGAATATCCTATATCAAATTAAGGAAGGTTCATTCTCTTCTTATTTAAATAAGAGTTTTTATCACAAATGACATTAAGTTTCATCAAATAATTTTTCTGAATCTATTGAGATGAGCACATTTTCTCATTTATGGTATTAATGTGGACTACACTGATTGATTTTTTTAGATCAATCAAAAAATTGGTCTAAAGAGAGAAAGGGAGAGAGGGAGAAAGAGGGGGAAGGGGGAGAAAGAGAAGGAGAGAGAGGATCTTAAGGCTCCACACTCAGCACAAAGCCCGACGTGGGGCTCTATCTCGAAACCCTGAGATCATGACCTGAGCCAAAATCAAGAGTCGAATGCTTAACCAACTAAGCCACATAGGCACCCCTACACTGATTTATTTTGTAATATTAAAACTACTTTGCACTTGTGGAGTAAGTTGAATGAGGTCAATATTTTATGCTTTTTTATATATCGCTTAATTCAGTTTCCTAAGTGAACTTTTAGGACTCACTACTATGAGTCAGTTTAGCCTATAATTTCCATTTTTTAAATATCTTTTTAAAAGTTTTATTATGTGGGGCACCTGGCTGGCTCAGTTGGTGGGGCATGCAACTTTTGATCTTGGGGTTGTGAGTTCAAGCCCCATGTCAGGTGCAGAGATTACTTAAAAATAAAATCTTTTTTTAAAAATGTTTTATTATGAAAATTATACTAGCCCCATAAAGTGAGCTGAGGAGGGTTTCCTCCTATTTTATTCTCCAGAAAAGTTGATAATATTTGCATTTGGTCTTAAACATTTTATAAAAGTCACTGGTAAATATCTTTATTCAGGAATATTCAAATTTTTATTCCTTCTTGCATAAGTTTTAGCATTCTATTTTTCTAGTACTTTGCTAATTTCATCTATATTTTTCAAATTTATTTGGTATGAGGTTGAATACATAAGGATTCATAGAAATGTCACCTTCCATTCCCAGTGTTGAGTATTTCTGCATTTTCTCTCTCTCTCTTTTTTTTCTTGATCAGTCTCACAAGAAGTTTTTCAATTTTATTATTCTTTCCAAAGTATCACTTTTGGGTTTTGTTCCTCTACATCATTTAAAAAAAAAAAATCTACCATTGGGCGCCTGGGTGGCTCAGTCGTCAAGCATCTTCCTTCGGCTCAGGTCATGATCCCAGGGTCCTCGGGTCAAGCCCTGCATCGGGCTCCCTGCTCGGCAGAGAGCCTGCTTCTCCCTCTCCCACTCCCCCTGCTTGTGTTCCCTCTCTTGCTGTGTCTCTCTCTGTCAAATAAATAAAATCTTAAAAAAAAAAATCTACCATTGATTTCTTCTCTTTGTGATTTCTATCCTTCTTCTACTGTCTTTGGGATTCATTTGCTATTTTTTCTAAATTCTTAAGACAGATGCTTTAGTTCCCTGACTTTAATCTTTCTTCTCTGACTTTAATCTTTCCTCTCTTCTACTATATATATTTACAACTAAAAATTTCTCTTTCAGCATAGCTTTGGCTACATACCATGAGCTTGACAGGTGGTGTATTTATTAACATTTTTAAATGTTTTGTAATTTCTGGGTGCCTGGCTGACTCAATTAGAAGAGCATCTGACTCTTGATCTTGGGGTTGTGAGTTTGGTGTAAAGATTACTTAAATAAAATCAATCAACAATCAACCTTAAAAACAATGTTTTCTAATTTCCATTTAATTTCTTCTTTGACTCACAGATTACTTAGGAGCATACTGTTTGTTTTCCAAACATTTCAGAGATTTTCTACTTATTGTTATTGATTTTTACCTTAATTCCACTATGGTCAATGAACATACTCCATTTTCTTTTAATCCCTTTAAATGTGTGGAGACATGCTTTCTGGCCTAACATATATTGAATTTTAGTGAATTTTCTCTGATTAGAGAGAATCAAGCTAAAAATATGATCATTTGGTGTTGTCTCTTTCTTATCTTTTTAAAAAAAATTATTTATTTGAGAGACTGAGAGAGTGAGAGAGAGAAAGGGCAGGGGCAGAAGGAGAGAAACTCAAGCAGACTCTGCGATGGGCTTGGAGTCCAATGCAGGCCTCAATCTCATAACCCTGAGGTCATGACCTAAGCCAAAATCAAGTCAGATGTTCAATGACTGAGCCACCCAGGTGCCCCTCTTTCTTGCCTTTCTGAATAATTAAGTATTTTATACACTCTTTTCTGTTCTTTTTTTTTTTTTTACTGGAGGGAGGAGGGGTTACCCTGAAAGATTAAAACACAGATTCTTGATTTATCAAAGTCTAAGAAAATTTAGTACTTTTGTTACAGGATTTCTTTTCCTTTGGTGCCCACGGTTCTTGGTCATGCCACTTCGAAGAATGAAGAGGTAAACCAGATGAAGAGTGGTGGGCAGCAAAGCGAAGTTTATTGAGTGATAGTAAAGTTTACTGAGTGATAGTACAAAGCTCCTGAAGAGGGAAGGGACCAGAGATGGTTGCCACCAGAGTTTCTAAATTGGGAGGTTTTTATAACCTTGTTGCTGGAGCGCTGTTTTGACCTGATTAACCCTCCCATCTGCTTGTCATCCAATTAAGTCTTTGTCATCTACCTAGCATGTGGGAAAGGGTGGAGGGCTCCTTCCAGGTGGTATAAAATCCTTTTAAGGGTAGTTTCCTCGTAGGGTGAGGGTGGGGGGTGGAAAGGGTTGTCCCTGCCTGCTTTTCTTCCAACTATCCTTCATCACTTTTACTTCTTCCAAGATAATGCAAGGACCTTAGAACACATGATCTCAGTCTACCACTCTTCAGATTCATACGACTCTGTTATCATGTGTTTTAACTCTGTATATTTTAAATCCCAAAGATGATAATAATGTTAGTATAATAATAATAATATTATTATATTAACCCTAAATATTTCTTTAGGTTTGCCCACATATTTACCTTTTTTGGTGCTCTTTTTGGCATTTCCAATCTTCTGTCTGGAATCACCACCCCTTTCTTACTGAAAGACATACTTTAGGGGTTTTTTAGTGTTTATTTGCTAATGATGAATTCCCTCAGTTTTTTGTTGTATGAAAAAATGCTTTCATTTCACTTTCATTCATAAAGAATATTTTCATTGGAAATAGAATCCTAGATTAACAGTTAATTTTCTCTCAGCATTTCTTTCATTGTCTTTTAGCTTCACTTGCTTCTATTTAGCTCATTGACTTTAGTCTTTCTCCTTTTCTGTATGTATATCTCAAAACTAAAAGTTTCTTCCAACATGGCTTTAAGCTACACATCATGAGTTTAGATGGTTAATCCTATTTTGGTTCCTTTGGAGTTAATTTTTTTTTTTTCTGGCTGCTCTTTTTTTTTTTAAGATTTTATTTTTAAGTAATCCCTACACCCAAGATGGTGCTTGAACTCACAACTCTGAGATCAAGAGTTGCATGCTTTGGGGGCACCTGCGTTCCTCAGTTGTTAAGCGTCTGCCTGCTCAGGGTCCTGGGATGGAGCCCTGCATTGAGCCCTGCATTGGGCTCCCTGCTTGGCAGGAAGCCTGCTTCTCCCTCTCCCACTCCCCCAGCTTGTATTCCCGCTCTTGCTGTCTCTCTCTCTGTCAAATAAATAAATAAAATCTTAAAAAAAAAAAAAAGAAGAGTTGCGTGTGCTACCTACTGAACCAGCCAGGTGCCCCTTAGCTGCTTTTAAGTATTTCTTCTGTCTTTGTACTTCAGCAGTTTTACTATGGTGTTCCTATGTGTGATTTTGCTTTTGCTTACCCTGTTCAGGTTTCTTAAAGCACCTGGAATCTCTGGCTTGAAGTCTTTAATCATTTGGAAAATTACAAGTCCATCATCACTTAAATTACACTTCTGCTTTCTTTCTCCTCATCTCCAGGATTTTTTTTTAAGATTTATTTATTTATTCTGAGAGAGAGCACAAGTTGGAAGGGCAAAGGGAGAGGGAGAAAGAATCTCAAGCAGAACTCTGCATTCAGTGTGGAGCCCAATGTAGGGCTCAATCTCACGACCCTGAGATCACAACCTGAGCCAAAACCAAGAGCTGGATGCTTAACCAAAGGAGCCATCCAGGCGCCCCTCCACTCCAGGAATTCTAGTTATTCAGATGTTAGACATTTCTCAGACTATTCCCTAAGTTTCTCATGCCATTTTATCTATTTTTTATCTTTGAGAAAGTATCTTCTATGAACTATTCTAATTCATTAATCCTTCTGCTGGATTTAATTTAGTCATACACATTATTACGTTCTCTATTTCACAGTTTTGTTTTGTTGTTTATTTGTTTGTTTGTTTAGTTCTAGAGTTTCCATTTAGTTCTCTATTAAAATTATCTTGAACACAGTTAGCATACCTCCATTTTTTGGATCCCCCATGGGCTTACTCTTTTACCTATTGTTTTTCTTAAATTTTGATCGTATTATCATACATGCTTATGAAAATTTTTTATTAGTCATCAACTTGAGTACCTGATATTGTATGTACAAATTTTTAGAATTAAACTTAGGCCTACATTATCCCCCAGGGAGATTTAATATTGATTTTGGCAAGTGGTGAAGGTCCCTGACAATCTGGAGTCATCTTAATGTAATTCTAGAAATTGAGATTATGTCAAGCTAGGTTTCAGACTCTGCAAGGGTTTGCTTCATTCCTGGTTTACTACTACTCTTAGAATGTAGCTGTTTTACTGTAAGAAAGAAGAAAAGAAGGTAAGAAAGAAAAAGTAACATAATGTACAGGGTCCCAACTCAAAGCATGAGGATTCTACCACTTCTCACCTTTCTTAATAGGCACTGCTCTCTAATGTTTTGGGAAAATACAGGGGTCTTAACTGAATATACTATCATCTAGAAAAGAATTAAATTGGTTTCTTCTGAGACCCAGCTGGTGCTCCTGACTTGAGAACATTCTAGTCCATTCAAAGATCCCCAGCTTAATCTGGGAGTCTTATTACCAGGAACTCATCCTTACTGCATACCTAAAGCTCAGTCTCCTTATCTTAGCTCTGGCATTGACATTACAACCAGGGGATCCCTGCTCTTTCACAAATACTTACCCATTGCTCCAGTTTTATATCTTAATTTTTTGTGTTTTCTTCCTCATGTGTTTGTCTGTTTGGGGCTCTCCAAGAGATTTTCCTTTCTCCCTGCAAACTCAGTGATGTAAGAAAAAGTTTCTAATGCAAGATCAATGCAGAATCCTCTCATGGTGGAAGGCTCAGAAGAAAAGTTTCTGCCTTCTTTTTTTCCAAGTTATCACTTGGTGAGCTTTTTTTGAGGAAGTATTCTCAGAATACTCATCAGATAGAGGCCAAGTTTAGGCTGAGAGCTCTTAAGGAAAAAAACTAATAGTGAACGAAAAACACACTTCTAATAACAAATACATGTTTTTGAAATCATAACATAAATAAAATAATTAAGTCTTCCTCTTCTTCATTATATTCTAGTTGCTTTACGGATGACTAATAAATCTCAGATGAGTCAATTATATAAAAACTTAGTCTCATGGGGGGATCAGCAGGTAATCAAGACAGTCATTTATTTAAACTTCAAATTGTGACTTTAAAAGAAAGATTCACACAATGGTAGTCATCCCAATTTTAGTAGTCTTATTTATAAGCGTTAGAACTGTCTATACACCTTACTAGCTGACTCAACATGAATGGGAGTTTTCAGTAGGTGTTGAGTGAATGTGAAAGCAGGAGAACTAGACTCAAGTCTATAGAACAAATTACAGGGTTTTTTTTAAGTTACAGTGAGGGAGGTGGGTAGGGGATGGGCTAGATGGATGATGGGTATTAAAGAGTGCACTTGTGATGAGGATTGAGTGTTGTATGTAAGTGATGAATCACTGAATTCTACTCCAGAAACCAATATTGCACTGTATGTTCACTAACTAAAATTTAAGTAAATAAAAAATAAAGTTACAATGAACCATTTTTCTTTTACAAATATATATGTATAAATATATATGGATATATATATACACATATATATACAGAGACTTGGAGTATGCATGAGGAAATCAAATGTATTCCAATGTTCTGGCAGTATGAGCCATCCAAAATGGCCTACTTCTGCCTAGTCACTCATTTTAACTATAAAAATAGTACTACTATGTCCAAAACTATGGGTAAAATGTGGCATAGGGGAGTGATAAAACTGTAGACTCAGATCAGACTGACTTTTAGGCTTAAACCTCAGTTCAATCAGCTACTTGCAATTTCACTTTGGGTGAGTTTCTCAACTTCCTTAGGCTTCTAGTACCTCGGTAAAATAATGTTAGCACTGGCTTCATAAGATTGCTATGAGGTGTTCAGATATAATTAAAGTTCTTAAAACATAGCAAAGATTCAGGAGGTTTATTTATTTCTTGCTCGCTATGTTTTTCTTGTCCAGCAAGAGTAATAGTGTTCTGAGGGTCAGTAGTCAGCCAAGCTCCAAAACAGATCTCATGGCTTAAGAGCAAGCATGGAAAAACATAAGCTGGTGTTCAAGCCATGCTTAGTCTAAACTGAGTAAATCCTAAATAGCCAACACAAATAATGAGAAACAAATGGGATGTTTAAGAATCTTTGGTACAGTCATCAATGATATTTTTAGTAAGACAATGGAGGAATTGTTTTAATTAAAATGCAGAATTCTAAACCTGACAGTGTTAAACTTGAAAGAATTATTGGTACTGTTGGAGGAAATAAATAATGAATTTTAAAAAGAAAAAAAGAGAAAAATGGCTATTTTAAAAAGCGATGAAATGCTTGGGAGTTGGAAAACAAACACTTGGGAGTTGGAAAAACGCTAATAGTACGCTCCAAGAAATTCATACTAAAATCATTAATGTCCAAAATAACAGAAGCTTTAAGTATGCATACAAAGCAGCAATTCAGATATCTAGCCAGCTTAGAACCAGTTACTTCTTAATTCATAATCACATTTGGAAGTTATCTATTTTTAATGTTTAGTATATTTTAAAAACTTTTTAAAGTAATGTTTAATAAGCATTTACTGAGCACTGAACAACTAGGAAGTAGTATACTGGCTTGACAAGTGAAACACAAAAGCCTAGGATGTGGTTTTTGCCCTCAAGTAAAGCCACACATTACAATATGATTTTAATTGATTGTACAAATTTGACTGATCATACTGCCATGAAAGACATAGCATATATCAAGTGTGTAAAAACGGAGAAAAAAGAGACATCTGAAAACATCAAAGGAAAAGACCTATGCCACATTGCTATTCAAAAGTTTAGAGGAAAGGCCCTTCTGTATTCTTGCTAATCTACTCTAGCAAAAACAACAGATTACAGGTTATTGATTTCTGCCTACTACAAGGGAAAGGTATTGTGTCAAACTCTTTAAATATCTTATTGAATGCCCATAATAGCCCTACAAGCTAGGCACTCTTTTTATTCCATTTTCTAGATAAGTAGTTGAGATTGACTCGAGTCATACAGATAGCAAGTGGCAGAGCGAAGTCTTGAACGTAGGCAGTCTAGCCCAGAAAAAGCACTTCACCACTTGCTATATACTGCTTCATAAGCATCCAAGCAGACAGCACTTGCAGTCCAGAAGGGACTCCATCTCAGATAACCCATTCCAGGGAAGCCAGCACTCTCTGGCGGGTTCTTCTCTGTTGTATTCTTACTTCAGTCTCTGCTGCCGCAACATGAGCCCATTGTCTTTATTTAGATGTTGTCTCAACATTATGCTAAGTGAAAGAAGTCAGATACGGAAAGACAAATATTGTATGATCTCACTTACACGTGCGATCTAAAAACAACAACCTCATAGAAACAGAGAGTAAAATTGTAACCGCCAGGGGCAGAGGCGTGGGGGCCATGGCAGAAGATGTTGGACAAGGGGTACAATCTTTCAGTTACAAGATGAATAAGTGCCAGGGATCTAAGGTATCTGGAGGGCAACTATAGTTCACACTACTGTATCCTATACTCGAAAGTTGCTATTGGGATAGAGCTTTGATGTTTTCACCATAACAACAACAACAAAAGAGTAACTATGTGAGGTGAAGGATGTCTTAACTAACCTTGTTGTGGTTAACCTGTCACAATATATATGTGCATCAAATCACCATCTTGTATACCTTAAATTCATGCAATGTTATATGTCAATCATATTTCAATAAAGCTGGAAAAAAGTGAAAACAAAATAAGTAAAATTTTTAAATTGTCTCAAAAAGCCTCTTAGGCTCCTTTAGTTCAAGAACTTTTTTATCTTAGTATCTTCATCTGTCTTAACACATAATTCTAACATGCAACAAATTTTAATACAATTCTAACAACACACTAAGCCCTGGGAATACACTAGTGAATCTTGGAAGCATCTGGAGTCATCATTATTACTATAGTACAGCAGCCCCCCCCCCTTATCTGTAGGGGATATGTTCCAAGACCTGCAGTGGATGTCTGAAACTGCAGATAACACTGGACTCTCCGTCTACTATGTTTTTTCCTGTACACACATACCTATGATAAAGTTTAATTTATAAATTAGGCATAGTAAGAGCTTAACAAAAATAACTAATAACAAAATAAAACAATCATAGGGATGCCTGGGTGGCTCAGTCGGTGAAACATCTGCCTTCAGCTTAGGTCATGACCCTGCAGTCCCAGGATTGAGCCTCACATCAGGCTCCCGGCTCAACGGGAGTCTGCTTCTCCCTCAGACCCTCTTCCCTCTCATGCTCTCTTTCACTCTTTCGCTCCCAAATAAATAAAATCTTAAAAATAAATAAACAAAATTGAACAATTATAATAATATACAGTAATAAAAATTACATGAATGTGGTCTCTCTCTGTGTGTCTCTCAAAATGTCTTCTTGTACTGCACCCACCCTTCTTGTGATGGGGTGAGATGATAAAGTGCCTACGTGATGAGATAACGTGAGGTGAATGACGCAGGTACTGTGACATGACGACAGGGTACTATTGACCTTCTGACCGTATGTCAAAAGGAGAATTATTTGCTTCTGGACCGTGGTTGACCGAGCGTAACTGAAACTGCAGAAAGCAAAACCACAGATAAGGGGAAACTATTGTAAACTCAGTTTAAGACTTCAAAAAAAAAAACAACAAAAACGAAGAAAAGCTATGCTGAACTCCAACTATGTACACGGTATTGATTTAGATTCTGTAACACATACAAGAAGTTTAGGGCATAGTTCCTCTTCTCAGTAAGTTTATAGTTCAGCTGCAGTGAAAGATAAACAAAAACATAAAAAGGTAAATAATTTAAGAGTTATATTATACACAAAAGAATAAAGCAAAGCTTACCACAGGGTATTATTTGATGACTACTTTGTTAGGATATTATGGAGAAAATAGGTTCTGTAGTTAAAAAAAAATTGAAGATTCTAGATTATATATATATTCAAGCAGTTTCTGTAATATGTGATTTCTCATTGCCTTTGTTATGGCAATGTTCATTGTGAATTCCCAAGTGTTTCATAATTTGCAATGTTTTTCCCAACTTGTTTGGAAAAGGAACACTCATTTCATGAGATTTCATTGCTTCTGCATAAAAAAAAAAAAAAAAAGCTGTCTTCTGTGGAAAACCTCTTAAAGAACTAGTGAGTTATTATTAAATATGTAACATGCACGCTGCAACCTCTGTATAAACACCAGCCTCATGGACCACATTGCTTACGGCTGCCTTTCCCAAGAGTTGGGACATGGTCTCACAAATTCTCCACAAAGTACTCCAGCTAGTCACTCCCAAATGATTAAATATATGTGGTGAAACATTTTTTGCCATCCCTAGGTTTAGTGGTAGCAGAGGAAGGAAGAAGAAATCGCTATAATCTGGGATAAACCAGCTTCTAGGAGGAGATAAATATTCAACTGAGCTTTCAAACATGCCTGAGAAATTTCTTCATTAATCCTAAAACTTTCTTTCTTTTTCTTTTTTTTAATTAGATGAACTTATTTGCTTACTCAGTCTTTCTTTTTAGCATTCTGGAGAAAGGAAGGTTAAGGGACAAAAATGGAAACAGACACACTGCCAACTATAATTAGGCTGAAAAGAGTTACTAAATATAGCCATTCATACATCGAAGAACTTGTGAGCACTACTGAATAAGCACCACTGGTCTGACCCGACTCTCTTGAGGCAGGCCTCCCAGCATTTGGGTACTAGTAGGATGATAATAATGGTTACATCTCAAATTTCTCTGCCTTTTATTCTCACCTGCATAAGAGACAGAAATCGGTCCCATGACACGTCAGACCCTGCATCCCTGCCCAACTCTCTCTAGAGGCCCTGGAAGAATATCTCCAAGGTTCTCACAATCTTCTCATGGTTTTCAGGCTGTGGCCCAGATTGTTAGTCCCACACGAACAAGGGAAGTCAGTGAGAGTGCTGATGCTCTTGTCAATAATGCTGTTTCCTGGCACTCCTCAAAACGCAAACACTCGAGATGCCTACATGCCATGACCTCCCCATAATTCTTTCTCAGCCAAAGTCCCTCTGTGTTGCAAGAAGTAGGAAAAATGTCCTCTTCCTACTATCTGTCAACAGTCACCACTTTAGAACCAAGGCAGGGTTGTCTTTCTGCTTTGTGCCCATTTTTTCCCAAGTCACTTATAAAAATATTCCCTTCAGCAACTGTTTGGAGCACCTTGTTGGGGAACAATTCTCTACGCGTCTTGAACATTTCTGCACATCTTGTGAGCACATATACTGGCTGCCTTTGTTCTGGATTATGTCTTTAAGGGTATTTACATAGCCAAAAGCCTTGTCTTTAAGGATGTTGGCAGAGTGTCTGCCTCTGGAGCAAGGGGCAGATTTGCTTACTGTCCTCTGGAGCAGGCAGGCTCCCTGCGTATTATACTTTTTTGTAAAAGATTTAGATTCCCCACGCTTGAGATTCTTCTCCTGTGATGTACCTCACTGGGTGTGCAGACGTCAACTAGCCCCATTTCCATCACCCTGTGGGAACAAGCAAACATGCTAGCTACTATGTCATGAGTAGTAACGTCCTTTGTCTCTGACGTGGGAGCCTCACGTGTTCTGTCAGCATCCAGGACATTGTGCCAGACTAACTTGTCAGCGTGAGAGCAGAGTAAAATCTTAGACCTGACCCAGCTGTTGTCATACCTCTCACTCCAGGATTCAGACACAAGTACTTGGATAAGAGCTGCTATCTAAAACAGAGAGTGTTGCTACCCAGGGCAGTTCTCAGATCTCCCATCAAGAAAGAACCTATATTTCACCTGCAAGGAGTGGAGTACATGGATATTCTCCAGCTGTAACTTGCTCAAGAGGACCTCTGCTTTCAAGATTTCACCTCATGCTCTTCCTGGGCAAAAGTCAGAGGCGAGTGGAGGGTACTAGGACCACGATGTTTCTGCTCAGTTAGGGGACTCAGTCTCAGGAACAATCTTTGCTCCAGAGCTCCCCGTTGGGCTGGCCGAGACTTTGTCAGATCACTAGGCTTTCCATGCGCAATGCTACTCCTCTTGTTTTGATCTTTCCCAGATGTTTCCCCAAGAAACTGTACTCCCAACTCCATCTCAGTGTCGGCTTCCCAGCAAAGCCAACTGATATGCCTGTGTCTGGTCACAGACACTGAAACGAAACATTCTTCTTCCTCTGAGAATGAGTTTGTCTTCGCCAACAATTTATTTAACACAGGTTTGCTGTGGGAATTGCACAAGCCAATGGCATTTCGGATAATGCCTCTTAAGAAAATAATACAGAAATAACAGGCTCCACATCCGTGATAGATTAATCCCTCTATTGTTCCAGGCAAGGGAAGATGAAAGGAAAAAAAGCCCAAATTTAGTTGAGATGCACCTTTATACAAGTTGGTGAGAGAGAAGGGGCGAAGAGTATTTAGCCAACTGAGAGCTGCTTCCAGGCGTCAGTGCAAAAGTAAAAGTCCCTCGTTGCTACAGCTTGTTGCTAGGGAACGCGTGCACTGGGGTTGACAGGCTGGCAGATGCCCCCACCGGGGGGGCCGCTGCTTGGCTTTCACCACTGCTGGTAGAGCTGCCTTTACCATGGCAGGAGGCAATCACCCCAACGTCTTTGGAGAACTATTTAGATCAGCAAAATGTCGTCTAGCCCCAACAGAACAATCCCTGAGAACCCTCATGAAGTCTTATTCTTTACAGTCAAAATGTCCCTTTGCCAAAGTTATTTCTTCATATGTTTTTTATCAATAAGCTCCCAGCGGGGCCCCTCAGCAGCTGAGTTACTGACTTCTGAGAACAGATGCCATGATGGCATCCTCACACAATACACTTCATTCTTATATCAAAACAACTTTTTTTTCTTTTGTCTTTGTCATAATAAGCAGATAAAATGAACTTCACTTAAGTCATAAACAAGCAGATTTGAAATCATATCAAACCAATACACAACAAAGAATACCCCATATGAATTAGCTCACGTATGTTAACATCTCATATGCATGCCCACGTTCACACAACATGCCTGGACATATTAAGTCCCAGCTTAGCTTCAGGTTGGAACTTCCACTGAATCAAAAATGTTCAATATAGCCTTGTGTTCTTAAAATGGTTATGTTAGGATATATTAGGTTCATGAAGTGCTCATTTAAGTTTAAGGATTAACATGTATGATAGATGGGGCATCTGGGTGGCTCAGTCCGTTTAGCTGCTGCCTTCAGCTTGGGTCATGATCCCGGGGTCCTGGGATCCAGCCCCACATTGGGCTCCCCTCCTCCGTGGAGAGTCTGTTTCTCCCTCTTCCTCTGCCCCTCCCCCCACTCATGTGCTCTCTCTCTCTCTCTCTTTCTCTCAAATAAATAAAATCTTAAAAAAAAACCATGTATGATAGATACATTTATGTAAGACTAGAAAGTTGGTCTTAAATTTAGGAATTTATAGTGAATTGATATTTGCTGTATTTCAATAAATCTAAGATGCCACTAATTATAAGCATGTTATTATTCTGAGTATCATTAAAAAAAAAAAGAAAAGCATCACCAATGAATCTATAACACAATGCCAAGATGCCTGCTATTGTAAGGCAAATTCCGATTTTGATGACATTAAAATGTGAAAAAATGTGCATCTTTGACCAAACCAAAAGCAGTGACCTTGGAATTCCTGGTCTCGGATTATTTGTGTGTTTCTAATACCTGAAGGAAGAGTCTTCAGCTCCTGAAATATTTTATATGACATATGATCATTCTCAAAGAGGTAAATATTTAAGTTAAATGGTTAATAAACAAATAGTGGATAACAATCAAGTGATTTCTTTAAAAGCTTCAAGCTTAATAAGCATATAAAAGTGGGTTTACATTATGAATGTGGTATATAATAGAATATTGAACATTTAATACAACAGGGGGCATTTTTTTAAAATTCAGAAACCTGAAAGTTAATTAAATCCTCCTTCTGACTCCTAAGATATACCTTTTCTAATACTGGAATTGGAGTGGAATTAAGATATCAGTGAGTCTAGGGCGCCTGGGTGGCTCAGTTGGTTAAGTGACTGCTTTCGGCTCAGGTCATGATCCTAGAGTCCCGGGATCGAGTCCCGCATTGGGCTCCCTGCTCAGTGGGGAGTCTGCTTCTCACTCTGACCCTCTTCCCTCTCGTGCTCTCTATCTCTCATTCTCTCTCTCTCAAATAAATAAATAAAATCTTTTAAAAAAAAAGATACCAGTGAGTCTAGTCCCTTCATTTTCCTGAAGATAACCATGAAGCCCAGGAAGTGAGGTGTGTTTCCTTACAGAAATAAGTTTAACAGTGACTGACGGCACAGAAGTAGAGCTTTCTGCTGATGAGCTCCCCACCACCTTACCCCGGCCGACTCCAGGCAGTCAGACTTGCACTGGATAAGCCCTGCTAAGGCCATTCAGAGAGAGAGGCTCTCCCTCCCTCAGCACAAGGACAAGGTTGTCTCTTTATTGCCATAAATAATGGAGAAGCAAACAAATCCAGTACGCCCAGATCTTAAAACATGAGAAGGAATGCCTTCCTCCTACATTTTTTTTTTTTTTAAGTTATGACCCTACTAGGAGACTCCTGTGCTCTCACCAGTTGAGGGAAGTGGGGATGAGATATGACTGTTCAAGACGGAGCATCTGTGGATTAACGTCCTGCAGCAGCCTTCCCTTTTCCACAGTATATCCCCAGGAAGAGCCAATGCTGATGGGGTCATTGTAGAGCAGGAGACAGAACAAGAGTCAGGGGACAAACTTCAACTCCCACCCTCTACTCCCAAACCTCTGGTTCATGAGCACTTACAGAGATGAAATGTGGCCATGCCTCAGGAACAGCAAAGAAACTAAAAGGAGTTTGGTAAAGTTTGTTTCACCTTCTGGACAGATAGGAAAGAAAATTTTGAGGTTGTCTTGAAACATTTCTCCTTCTCTCCTTTAGTTCCTCAAAATCAGTTTAGACTCTTCTGGCAGCATGAGCCACCTTCCAGACCACCCTCGCCCCTCTGCGTTGAGGTCAGTTGATTTTGCAGAAGGAAGAGACACCACCAAGAGAACAAGCTAGCAGCAGACTTCTGGTTTTCCCTCTTTCTTAAAGTGGGATCGACAATTTTATTTATTTATTTTTAAAAATTTTTTAAGCAGGCTCCACACCCAGCTTGGAGCTCAGCGTGGGGATTGACCTCATGACCCTGAGATTAAGACCTGAGCTAAGATCAAGGGTCAGATGCTTAACTGACTGAGCCCCCCAGGAACCCCCATATCAACAATTTTAAAAAGAAATGTCATTGCAAAGAAATATCAAGAACTAGATCTTACGGGATCAAAATGGCATAGGTTGAATTAAAAATGAAAAGAGAAATTTAGAGAATAGATAAAAAGGGAAAAGATGAGGTCATCAGCAACAGACTGACTTTTTTTTTTTTACTTCTTTTTAAATTGCTCTATCTCGAACAGCAAAATGCTGGGTTACTGAGTTTACTGATTCATCAAAAATACCCTTTTTATGACACAGCGCTAAGCACACCACAGATGATTATTAAACATTTATCGAATGCTTATGATGAGCCAGGTACTCAATGGCTTCTCATATAAATTTTCTCATTTAATTTCATCCCCTCAACAACTCTGTGAAGTACTACCATTCCTATATCATGGACAAGGAAACGGGCATAGAAAAAAAAATTTTTTTAAGATTTTATTTATTTATTTGAGAGAGAGAGAATGAGAGATAGAGAGCACGAGAGGGAAGAGGGTCCGAGGGAGAAGCAGACTCCCTGCTGAGGAGGGAGCCTGATGTGGGACTCGATCCTGGGACTCCAGGATCAAGACCTGAGCTGAAGGCAGTCGCTTAACCAACTGAGCCCCCCAGGCGCCCTAGAAAAAAGTTTTTAAAGCTTTTATTTATTTATTTGACAGAGAGAGAGAACACAAGTAGGGAGAACACAAGGGGGGAGTGAGAGAGAGAGAAGCAGGCTCCCCGCCGAGCAGGGAGCCCAGATGCGGGCCTTGATCCCAGGACCCCAGGATCATGACCTGAGCCAAAGGCAGACACTTAATAAATGAGCCACCCAGGTGCCCAGGGGCATAGAACATTTTAAGAAACCGTTCACCACACCTATACCTGGCAATTTCAGGTCACTCTTCACAATGCTCTATTAAAAAAATCAGGTCGGGGCACTTGGTGGCTCAGTCGGTTGAGCATCAGACTCTTGGTTTAGGCTCAGGTCATGATCTCATGGGTTGTGGGATTGAGCCCAGCCTTAGGCTCCAGGCTCAGTCTGGGGTCTGCTTGAACATTCTCTCCCTCTGCCCCTCCCCCCACTCATGTGCACTCTCTCTCTCTCAAATAATATATCTTTTTTTAAAAAATCAAGTCAGTATGGTTTTTCTCATGTTTGCAGTGAAAAGGAGGAAACAAAAAAAGATGTCCAGTCATATCTAAATTACAAACCCTGCACCTAAAATCAAAATTTCAAATTCACAGGGTTCTCATCAAATGCAGTCCACTCTAAATAGGCTTTACCCTGGGCTTCCCCAAAACAGTAAGCTCAGTAATGTCATCCAAATTTGTAATGACTAAAAATAAGCCTGTTTTGTTGGACGTATGAGAAGGTGAATAAATTATGCTGTTTTTCCTCTCCCAGTTTCCACAATTGAAATAGGCCGAGGAGTACAGCAAATCAAAGATAAAAATATTACCCTTTTGATGGATGTGGCATAAATGTGTGGTGACCACAGTCTTCCTAATACCTAGTATCAGAATCAGATTGATTCTCCCCACTTCAGCCCCACCCCACTCCCTGATATGCATGGGGAGGCCAAGGGGGAACAGAGTCGGCCCTTGTTGGGCTCATGGCACAGAGAACAGAATGAAGAGCTCTCAGCAAGCGGGCAAACCCCAAAGACAAAGGAAAAGAGGAAGGAGATGAGTAAAGTCTCCTCTGAGGGGATGGAGGGAGGACAGGAGTAATATGCTGATTATTGCCCCTCCTGGTGGAAGCATGCAGAACACACACACACACACACAAACACACACACACACACACACACACAGAGGGTTTCAGGCACTTCACTCTGTGATCATTTTATTCATAACAATCAGTAGGGAATGAAAAGTGAAATGACAGAGTCCTGCTGTGGGTCAAGTCCACGTTTTAAGAGGGGAACTCTTGTCACTTGCATTAGATGTATAAGAAAGACAAATATATGTATAGCCATGTAAACGATACAGACAGAAAAAATAAAATACTCACCAGTGACTTGGGATTTAATTAAATAATAGCTACTGGTTAAATTACATCTCTGAACAAAGGGAAGCTACCGCTGACTCACTCCGCTGCAGCAATGACTCTGCAGGTAGGGAGCCCACGCGTTCAGCTAGGAAGAGGTGGGAGGAGGCCAGGAAAGAGGCGGGTGGGGACGAAGCGGCTTCAGTGTTGGACACTTATAAATTGGTACTCAAAGAGGAAAGGGTAAAAGTCCAAGTTTAAAAATGACTCGGGGGCACCTGAATGGCTCAGCTGTTAAGCGTCTACCTTCGGCTCAGGTCAGGATCCCGTGGTCCTGGGATCGAGCCCCAAATCGGGCTCCCTGCTCCGCGGGAAGCCTGCTTCACCCTCTCCCACTCCCCCTGCTTGTGTTCCCTCTCTCGCTGTGTCTCTGTCAAATAAATAAATAAATAAATAAATAAATAAATAAATAAATAAATAAAATGACTCAGTTGTCCCCCAAAGGCTTTTCTTCTCTCCTCCCACTGTGGGAAGTTAGGTGCAGTGCTCAGGGGACAACTGCAATCTGGAGGAGGCACAGTGAAGCCTGGGGAGGCTCCTCAATTATGGGGAAGATGGGTGGAAGAGCCCAATTCTCCCTTTGGAATCACCCCTCCCAAGGTCTAGTGGTAAGGCCCATCAGAATTTCATATGAAAATACTGGATAGATAAATCACTTCTGTTGTTTCCTAGTTCTTTAGCAATCAAATTAAGTATTTAATCTTGCAGCTTTGGCCTCTCAATAACTCATAAAACACTTGCCGTGCTCCTCACTGATCACTAGAGATACGTGGACCAGCAGACAACGTTCCCCTTGGGGTCATTTCGCGTCAAAGGCGCAGGTGGAACTCCAGCCCTGGATTGATGCCATTGCTCTTGGCTCAAGCTCCTCACTTGAAATGAGACACAAAGCACTCTATCTATAGCTATATAGATATATTTATATTGATATAAAGACTATAGATAGATAGACAGATACACCCTATCTATACTATACATATATACTGTATATGTATATATACATTGAAGAACAGTGAAGAACAATGAAGAACAAAACATGGAGGGCCCCTGATGTCCTGGTGTGTATAGCCTAGAGGACCCTTCTTACTTTCATCCATCCAGATCTTACTCATTCTTTCTTTGGAGAGAGAGAGCAAAAGAGCACATGTGTGAGTGGGGGTGGGGGGAGGGGCAGAGGGAGAGAGTCTTAAGCACACTCCACACTGAGCCAGGAGTCTGTGGCAGGGCTGGATCCCACGACCCTGAGATCATGACCTGAGCCAAAATCAAGTCACTCCCTTAACCAACTGAGCCACCCAGGTGCACAAATCTCACGCATTCTTAAAAGTCCTCACTGGAACCATCCCCAAGCCACTGCATTCCACGGACCTCTCCTTTCTTTGATTCCCAAATAATCAACTGCCTTTACTCTCTGCATTCCACCTATTCTAAGTTCTTGAACCAAACCACCTAAAGGCCCCAGGCCCCCTAGAAGCAAAACATCCATAAACAAATACTGGAGGCTGAATCCTTCTTCTCATACTGTCAGGAATTTTAACCTGGTATAATTAACATAGCATTTATAGTGTCCATAAGTGCCTTTGGGGGCGGGGAGAGAGGAGAGAGATCTAAGAATTGCCTAAAATTATATGCAAAATTGTATGTGTGTGCTGTTTCTGGAAGAACCATGCAAAGCTTTCATAGAATTCTCAAAGGGATACTGAAGCCAAAAAAAGTTAAGCTCCTCTGTTTTGCAAGGTTTTAAGTAATTATGTCACTTTTTCAATCATTGCAATCAGCCTGGGCATCCGTTCTACTTCAGCTCTTGTTTCTAATAACAAAAAAATGTCATTTTCAGAAACATGTTTTTTTTTTCCTTTTTAAGTGCTATTAAAGAACTTAAATGTAAAGTCCAATGGAGGTTATGATAAAGATTTTTACCTATTTTAATATGTAAATTGCCCAAGGGCTTAAGCCAGCTTGCTATCATTTTACACTAAATAGTGAAGAAGAAAACTTGTGCACCTAAATAGAATGAGTGGTAATTAATTCCCACAGGCTACAACGAGAATCATAACCATTAGCTTAAAAATGAAGCTGAAAATTATTGAAATATGTGTCTAATAGAACTCCTTCGTCACTCTCCATTTCTGTCATTTGAGCCTGAACCTTACATGAAGACCACTAGGAAAAGACTTCAAATTTCCAGAAGAAGGTGGAACTCAAAAATAGTCAAATTCTCAGTCCTACAGCTAACCATTCCTAAATATATTTTATACTCTAGTTGGCTTTGGAGTAACAGAAACAGCTGTAGCAGCTATACACATTGGAGGGGCTCAATAAATATTTAAAACAATGAATGAATACTTGTCCTCTTTGATCACAGCTGTAAAAACCTAGGTAAAGAAGGAAGAGGGGAAAAAAACGTTCAGTTTTATGATTACCTTTTGGGCATTTTCTATTGTGTGTGTAATCAGAATGTGTAGGGAGAAATACTATATTTGGAAAGTTAAATAAGATCTTTGTAATCCAAACCCTTCCAGGAGAAAGGATGCCTACAGCTTTAAAGAGAGAGAGGAAATGATTCTAAAATCAAAGTTCCTGAAGAAAAAACTCTACAGAAACAGTGCGTAATGATAATAATAATAATAGGGGCACCTGGGTGGCTCAGTCGGTTAAGAGTCTGCCTTCAGCTCAGGTCATGATCCCAGGGTCCTGGGAGCAAGCCCCGCGTCTGGCTCCCTGCTCGGTGGGGAGTCTGCTTCTCCCTCTCCCTCTGCCTCTCTCCCCCACTTGTGCTCTCCCTCTCAAATAAATAAATAATAGCTTACAGTTCTTAAGAGGTATACGTAAATTAAGAACTCAGATGCAACAAACATTTCCATGTTAACCCTTGCGGCATTCCTTCAATATCAGCACATGACTATCACTATTCTCCTTGTACAGATGAAATAGGATGGGAGGGAATATGCCCCAGACAGACAGAGAGCAGACTCATAACAGAAGGAAAAGTAGAGCCAAGGGATAAATACACATTTACTTCACACAGATATTGGTGCAAATTCCCTCAGAAACATAAAATGCCATGATAATAGATGTCTTGCAAAGTGAGAACTATTAAGAAAAGCCAGTGCAATTTTTCACATTCCAATCTTGGAAACTTTAAATTAAGAAAAAGATAGCTCCTTAGATTCTGTAGCCCAAAATCCTATAAAACATCATTACAGTTGAAAACCCAAGCACTAAAACAGTTTTTCTTCAAATTAAGGCTCTACTAACATATTAACATGCCCAAATATGACAAGGCAGCCAACTACACAGCATTCATAATTAGAAATGGAAAAACTAACGTTCTTCCATTTTTGCACTTTAGGACTTCCGGCTTTGTTTACATTCCAAATCCTCATTTCCTTTGTGATCCCTAGGTAGTCCATATCTTTTAATTTGCGTTGTTCCCTAAATGAAGTACAGGGCATTTCAGGAACAAGACAGCGGGTTAATCCGGAGCTGCTCCCACCACTTCATGGTTTCCAAAAAGATCTGCTAAATGATATAAGTTCAAGGAAACAGAGGTGTTTAAATAGACTCACCCACTGAATTGATTCAGCAATTCCATTAAAGAAAGGAGGTGAATAGTTAAGCAAAAACACTCCTCTTTCGCTTTCTCTTCCTTTTCCCGGCCATTTATTTTTATGGTTACATCAATTGTGCACATCAGGACTTATAAAGCACAGTAAAAAAGAGAGTCAGTCATAAGCTAAAGGGAGCGGAGGTTTGAAGGTAATATCGGAGAAGCGAAACCAAAAGGTGAAGTTGAGAATTACAGAAACCGAGCAACCTTATATAATAGATCAGGGAGAGCCAAGCATAACAGAAAGAACTAGAGGAAGATGACACGGAGGAGAGATAGTACCTAAGATACTGATGTGCCCCCAGGGTTCTGGGACTAAATGGTGAAGGGTATGTCTAGATAAGCTAGAGAGAGTTCATTCTAAACTTGGAGTTCAGAATATAAGATGACACAAATATAGAAATAAGTGCCTGAGTACCCAAGTCGATGATGAATGCATTTGTAGGCATCCCTGCAGGGGCTTGGAGAATACACTGATTACCTGTGGTTCCCCAGAGGCCTGAAAGAAATAATATGTATTATGGGGCAGGGGGGTGGGGTGGGTGGAGGGGGCGGAGTATGCCAGGTACCTTAGTCACCTAGAGTATCAGTGCCATTAACACCTGCCCTGTGACCATCATTACAGGGCTCTCTCTCTCTCCTCTATGCCATAGCTGTTTCTGGGTTCATAATTATCTCCATCTACCTGATCTCAATTTACCTCTCCTGCCATTTAACTGCTTCAGGTCCTTGGGGAAGCAATTATTAAATTCCTATCCCCAAATTGCTAAATGATCCCTCAGGAACCGAGAAAAGTTATCACAGATTCTCTTTATGAGACAAGCAATGTGTTCTGCAGCCCTTGATAGAAATAGGCTCAGGAGAAACCCAACATACCTTGACAATCACCCACAAGTACATTCATTCATTCACTGAATAAAGATCTATTGAGCACCAACCGTATGTTAGGCTTTGTGACACTGGGGGTACAGAGTTGGAAAGTAAGTCTCTCCTCTCAAGGAGATCACCGTCGGGAGGAGAGAGAGGCACACACCAACATTAACAATAAAATAGGTCAATCACTGCTAACGTGGGGACGCAGAACATGTAGGCGGGGCAGGGGAGGGAGGGTAGTGGACAGGAAAACTGGTAAGACTACAGAGAGAATCCAAACAGGCAGGACAAGGAAAGTATTACCTGGATGTCCCCTAAAGGACGAGTAGAAGTTTGACTGGGTAATAAATAGATGGAGGCCATTGTAGAATGAAACCATACAATTTTAGTTGTAGTGAAAAAGTTAAATTATTACTACCAAATATTTTGTAAGAGAAAATTATCATTCCATCATTTTTTCAAAGGTATTCATCTTATTTTTTTGGCATCTATTTTCATATGCTTAAAGTATCATCGCGCACAGTTCCTGACACCACAGAGTGGAAGTGGTCCTCTCATTTCAGGATGCCATAACGAGGTCACTGGACTTCATTACTTCCTTCAGCTGACAGTGTGGCATCACTGCCTCAAGATTCTGCCTGCCTTATAAACACTACATCTTTGCTTTCCTCTCCATCCCTGCCTTGCTTCAGTGCAACAGCTCTAATGTCAATTTTATTCTCTTCTAGTCCTCATGGCTAGAAAAGAAAGAAAAGTGGAACAAGAAGATGACTTCACTTTTGGGTCCGTCATAACTACTTGTATAATACCAGATTTGAGCTCTCTGATTAACACCTTCTTATCCCCTTGGGTCAGCCACCCAGATCAAATTCAAAAGACTTCCTGTGGACACCTGGGTGGCTCAGTTGGTTAAGCATCTGCCTTTGGCTCACGTCATGATTCCACGTCCTGGGATGGAGTCCCGCATCGGGCTCCTTGCTCAGTGGAGAGCCTGCTTCTCTCTCTACCTGCCACTCCCCCTGCTTGTTCTCTCTTTCTCACACGAATAAATAAATAAAATCTTAAAAAAAAAAACTAAAACTAAAACCTTCCTGGTTTCTTTTCCCTCGATCTGTCATCTCACTCGGCACATGAAAGGTATTATCAGGTGGGAGAGCTCAGATTCTTGTAAGTCTGGTCCTCAAATTTTGTGGGGAAATAAAAGACCTTCAATAATTTTTTTTTTTTTTATGATTACAGTCCCTAAGGATACATGAGCAAAAGTACATGACTACGGGTGTTACATAAAGGTTACAAATTATGTCCAATTGCTAGCAAGATAGCTAGAATTCTACCCCATTCTCTCTTCCTCAAGAAAGCATATTAAAAAAGGATGTCAATTAGGGGCGCCTGGGTGGCTCAGTCAGTTAAGTGTCTGTCTTTGTCTCAGGTCATGATCCCAGGGTCCTGGGATCGAGCCCCACATCGGGATCCCTGCTCGGCGGGAAGCTTGCTTCTCCCTCTCCCACTCCCCCTGCTTGTGTTCCCTCTCTCGCTGTGTCTCTCTCTGTCAAATAAATAAATAGAATCTTTAAAAAAAAAAGGATGTCAATTAAAGTAATTTTATATAATCTTGACTGTACCATAATTAATTTATAGTTTGCTTACTCAAAAACACAGTATTTTATTTTATTTTTATTTAGTGTTTCATCACTTACATATAACACCCATGCTCATCATAGCAAGTGCCCTCCTTAATACTCATCACCCATTGGGCGCCTGGGTGGCTCAGTTGGTTAAGCAACTGCCTTCAGCTCAGGTCATGATCCTGGAGTCCTGGGATTGAGTCCCACATCGGGCTCCCTGCTCAGCAGGGAGTCTGCTTCTCCCTCTGACCCTCTTCCCTCTCGTGCTCTCTATCTCTCATTCTCTCTCTCTCAAATAAATAAATAAAATCTTAAAAAAAAAAATACTCATCACCCATTTAGCCCATTCCCCACCCACCTCCCTCCATCAACTCTCAGTTTGTTCTCTATCATTAAGACTCTCTTATGGTTTGCTTCCCTTTCTCTCTCTTTTTTTTCCTTTCCATATGTTCATCTGTTTTGTTTCTTAAATTCCACATATGAGTGCTATCTTTTGGTATTTATCTTTCTCTGACTGACTTACTTCGCTTAGCATAATACACTCTAGCTCCATCCGTGTCATTGCAAATGGCAAGATTTCCTTCTTTTTGATGGCTGAGTATTATTCCATTGTATATATATATAGCACCTCTTCTTTATCCATTCATCAGCCAATGGACATTTGGGGTCTTTCCATAGTTAGCTATTGTTGATAGTGCTACAAACATTGTGGTGCATGGATCCCTTCAAATTTGTATTTTTGTGTCCCTTGGGTAAATACCTAGTAGTGCGATTGCTGGATCGTAGGGTAGTTCTATTTTTAACACTTAACATAACCTCCATATTGTTTTCCAGAGTGGTTGCACCAGTTTTCATTCCCACCAACAGTGTAAGAGGGTTCCCCTTCCTCCGCATCCTCACAAACATCTGTTGTTTCCTGTGTTGTTAATTTTAGCCATTCTGACAGGTGTGAGGTGGTATCTCATCGTGGTTTTGATTTGGATTTCCCTGATGATCGGAGATGTTGAGCATCTTTTCATGTGCCTATTAGCCATCTGTAAGTCTTCTTTGGAAATATGTCTATTCATGTCTTCTGCCCATTTCTTAACTGGATTATTTAAAAACACCAACATTTTAAATATTAATAATATTATCTATTATTAAAGTCATCTCTTCAATGGTTATTCAATGCCAGTCTGCCTGACACCATAGCTGGTTGTACTGCCCATACTAGGAGAGAGAATGCTGGTTTGCCTGGCTTTGTTTGCTACATCCTGGTGTCCTTCTAATCCAAATGCTTTAACTGTATGGTATACTGAGTGGAGAGCAGCACATGCTTTATGCCTTGGTCATACAGATGGTGGAATGGCCTCTTGGTTGAATGAGTAAATGAAAGGTAGAGTAAGAGATTGACAGAGAGTACAGAGCTAAAGCTTAAAACTCTTAACCATTTCTCGCTCTCATTTGAAAGAAGAGTGGAGAATGAGGTTGTCCAAGAGGAGGAGGAAAAGGGTTTACAAATATTAAGCACTTTAATCCTCAAAATCATTCTATGAAATAGGTACTGTTATTATCTCAAATTACATGCTTATAAAATGCTGGTAACTTAACTGTGAGTACAGGGCTAGCAAACAGGACAGCCTTGACTTCTAGCCTTTTCCGGCACCAAATACCATTCCTGTAAAAGCCTGTCTCCTGGAGGACATTTTTTTTCTCTGTATGAGTCCACCATTAGGCTCCACTCTGCCGAGTTATTTTATTCTTAAATGTCTCCAGATCTCTGGCAGGAATCCAAAGAGAAGGAGTCAGCTCATCTCCCATTTTCATTCCTTTTTTTTTTTTTTTTAAGATTTATTTATTCCAGCGGGAGAGAGAGAGAGAGCATGAGGGAACGAATCCTCAAGCAGACTCCCCATTGAGCATGAAGCCCCACACAGGGCTCAATCCCACAACCCATGAGATCATGACCTAAGCCAAAACCAAGAGTCTGGCACTCAACCCACTGAGCCACCCAGGCACTTCTCATTCACTTTTTGACTGCTCTCACAACTTCACCCAAATCAATAGGCTTATATCCTTCCCACTACAGCTTTCTACTGTTTAACAAGCCTCCAGTAGGCTGAGGTTCCTATCATTAACATTAATAAGTAAAGGGCCGCCTTGGTGGCTCAGTTGGTTAAGCGGTCTACTCTTGATTTCTGTTCAGGTCATCATCTCAGGGTCATGGGATTGAGCCCAACATCTCCCTCCAAGCTCAGTGCAGAATCTGCTTGAGATTCTCTCTCTCCCTGTCCCTCTGCCCCTTCCCTGGCTTGCACTCACACACTTACTCTCTCTGTCTCTAAAATTAAAAAAAATAATAATAAGTAATTAGAAACCTAAATAGGTTTATGTTTGTGTCAAGTCTACTAATTTGTTTTATAAAAATAATCAGTATACATGAATATTTTTAGTTGAAAATTTTATTCTATTGTTCTTTATTATAGTTAATATACTATTACTACAATAGGTCAAGAAAAACCTGTAGATGTTAATTTTTACTTATTTGAATTAGAGATAGCTCAATTTCTAAAGTCTTTACAAATTTCTGTTTCAAGTAGCTTTGCTGAATAAAATAACCAACTAAATCTTTAGTGTTTTCATACTGCTAAACAAATAAATATTTAATCAAAATGTCTTCTGTAACTATATAATGTAATTTTTCTAAAAAAGAAAATGTCTGGGATGCCTGGGTGGCTCAGTTGGTTAAGTGTCCATCTCTTGATTTTGGCTCAGGTCATAATCTCAGGGTTGTGAGACTGAACCCCACGTTGGGCTCAATGCTGGGCAGGGAGCCTGCTTGAGATTCTCTCTCTTCCCTCTCCCTTTGTCCCTCCCCCATTCTCTCCCTCTCAAAAAACAAACAAATAAACAAACAAAAAGGAAATGTCCATCTCTTTCTGAGTTGGTAAATACATATTTTTATCATGATTATGTGGCAGTAGAAGTTCTGGACCCTAGAACCAGAATGTAAGGATTTAAAATTAGACTTTGCCCATTTTTTACCAAAAAGGAAAATTACTTGATTTCCCTGAACTTCAATTAAATAGACTAATATTTAAAACAGTGTCTGGTATGCACTCAGTGAGACTTAGCTGTTATTAACCCAAAGGGAGTATTTGCTACAAGCAATCCTTCTACATTTAATTGGGAATTCTTGTAAAGTAAGAATACCTAATCTACAAATTTCCTCCAACTGTAATGAAATTTTAATGCTAAGTTGAACAATAAAGATGATATAACAGTACACTCTGGAGATCTTTAATTAAACATTCTTTGTTTCAATCTTGCAGCTTTCTTTTAGTGTTCTGAGACCATTTTTTTTTTCTCCTTTCCAGTCTCAACTATTTTCATTGGCCTTTGAAAACTTCATAGGCACAAAGCACTGTGTCTGTAGTGCTTTATGGATAGAATGGCCTTGGCCAAGGTAAACAGGACAGCTTTGAATGCTACCTTTACTTGCTCCAAATATCATTTCTGTGATAGTTTGTTTGTAGTAGAACATTTTTCCTCAGCAAGAGTTTGGAAAGGTTTCTAGAAGTTTTGTAAGTTTACTAAACAGGGATTCAAAGATAAGACAGCAAAGCAAAATCCCAGATATCACTGATGAACCAAAATTCTTAAATTACTTTTGCCTAAATTCAGATTTATACCAAAAGCTAGGTCAAAGCTGGTCTTGCAATTAAGCATAAATAGGAGAAAGAGTGATTTAGTAGGGAGTTAGAACTGACATTGATCCAAGAAGGAATATCTTCTTTAGTAGAGTGGGGCTGTACTGTAAGAGACATGATTATCATGTCATTTAATTCCAAAACGTTTATTCCTATGTGACCAAAGAATGTAATGAAGTTTTTACCTCAATATATAAAAAAGACAAAATATTTACTATTTTAAAGAGTTTGGATTTCAAGTACTGTTATTTAGAAAAATCTATAAAGGGGCACCTGGGTGGCTCAGTTAAGTGTCTGCCTTTGGCTCAGGTCATGATTCCAGGGTCCTGGGATCAAGCCCCACAGCAGGCTCCCTGCTCAGTGGGGAGCCTGCTTCTCCCTCTCCCTCTGCCCCTTCCCCTGCTCATGCTCTCTCTCTCTCTCTAGCTCTGCTCTCTTTCTCTCAAATAAATAAAATCTTTAAAAAAATCTATAAAGAGAAACATAAGAGATGTATCATATTTTAAAATTCTAAGACAGTTGTTTTCAAAGTATGGCATACAATGGACCATGAGAGCAAAAATATTTCAAAAATAATATTAAGGCACCATTTGCCTTTTTCACTGTGTTGACATTTGCATTTTGCAAATTGCATTGCAAAAGCAATGGTATGTAAAACTGTCAGTACCTTAACACAAACCAAAGCAGCAGTACTAAAATGTGTCAATAGTGACTGAATTTTTCACCTCCACTCAATCAAAGAAAAGAAAAGAATAAAAGTAAAAGCCAGCTTACCTCCAGAATGCCTTGATAAAGCAGTAAAAATGTTAATTTTATTAAATCTCAACCCTTTAGTACTTTTTCTAGTGTTATGTGTAATGTAATGGGAAGTACACATAAAGCACTTCTACTGTTTACCAAAGGATAATAGTTGTCTCCACGAAAGGTACTTATTTGAGTCACAAACTGAACTAGCTGCTTTTTTCATGGAACATCATTTTTACTTCAAAGAAAAACTGATGGCAAACTATAATATTCATATCTGGGTATTTGGCATTTTTGCAAAAAAAAAAAGGAAATGTAGGGAGCTTGTGACTTCATGAAAAACAATCAACAAGCTTAATAAATTTCAAGTTTTTCAAGCTAGTATTAAAATTTCGGAAAGTTTTATCTGCCACTATGAGCTTGGCCTCTTTCCAACAGTCAAAGATTTTTCTAGTGAGATTGGTGGTAATATTAATGAATATGATATTTGGTATTATATAACAAAATCAGTTACCATTGGAAGATCTGCATAAATCATTTTCCAAATGACCAATGCATGTTATTACACATACATTTAAAATGGGTGATAGACTAATGATTTTTAATGTAACAGTATTGACCTGGTCTAAAATTACACATGACAACTAACTTCTAAACAATTATCATTTGTCAAATTTTGGCAGAGTAGCAAAGAATAAAGTCTTCCATTATTCAAAAAGGTTATTAAAATACTTTCTCCTCTCCACTTACATATTTCTATGAGGCCATATTTTCTTCATATCCTTCAACCAAAACAACATACCACAACAGAAATAATGCAGGAGCAGATATGAGATTCTAGGTATTTTCTATTAATCCAGGTATTTAAAACATTTGCAAATATGTAAACTTTTTTCTTTTGGAAAATATAATTATTTTTCATAAAAAGTCATTTATTTTAAGATGTAATAAGTTTGTTTCCTTATTTTAATAAATTGATATCTTAAGACTTTTTAGTTTTAATTTCTAATATGGAATATCAATTAATATAACCTACATTTTAAAAAAAGGTCTGTGTTCCTCAATTTTTATGAGTGAAAAGTGTCCTCTGAGCAAAACTTTTGAAAGTTATTGTCCTATGGTTAAATGTACTTTTTTTTTTTTTAAGTAGTCTCCATGCCCAGTGTGGAACCCAATGCAGGGCTTGAACTCACAACCCTGAGATCAAGATCTGAGCTGAGATCAAGAGTCAGACACTTGGGGCACCTGGGTGGCTCAGTCGTTAAGCATCTGCCTTCAGCTCAGGTCATGATCCCAGGGTCCTGGGATTGAGCCCAACATCAGGCTCATTGCTCAGTGGGGAGCCTGTTTCTCCTTCTCCTTCTGCCTCTCCCCCTGCTTGTGTTCCCTCTTTTGATGTCTCTCTATCAAATAAATAAATAAAACCTTTAAAAAAAAAAGTCAGACACTTAACCAGCTGAGCCACTGAGGCACCCCTGGTTAAATGTATTTCAAGGCAGCAACCATTGTGACATCAGCACCAGGTCAATGATTACCATATAAAGGATTCCATGCAGTTGAACATTTTTTCACAGAGCTCTCCAGTTAGACCACCCCATAAGAAGCTAACCACCCAAGAGTGCCTACTATTGCCTTTGATGTTCTCCATAGGGCATTCTATGATGTTATCAGGAAAGACATCCAACAAATAGTAAGAAAAAGACCATTTCATTCTGATACTGCTTCTTTCTTTGATTTTGGTCAGGTTTCCCATCACCCTACCTCTTGTTTTATTATGAAAGATGTACAAACTTCAAACCAAAAAGGTAAAAGCTGCTGCTGGGCAGATGTGGACTTCTAATCCCTCCAGGATCAGACAATCTCTTAAAAATGTTTACCATACATATAAGAACCAGCACCCAAATTCAACTAGACATCCAACTATGACTTCCTATGATTGTGATAAAGAGGTTATCAGTACTGATGAAGAAATGAATCTTATAGCAACAATCCAAGATATTAAAACTGCCCAAATTGAACTCCTCAGCCAAATGACTGATATTGTCAGTGTAGTACCCAAAATCCAGGAAAAGACTGATTTTTATCAGAAGCAGTTGGAGGTACTGGAAACCAGAATGAATGTTAATGAAGACAAACGATGCACAATAACTGAAGATATCTTCTCTATGAAAGAAGACATTGATACTTTAAAGAAGAAGGTGACAGAACTGGAAAACGAGAATTCTTGCTCCAGCATACATTGTTTAGAAGTTCTGGAAGGAGAAAGGGATAAAGAGATCATAGAACAACTTTACAAACTCCTACAACCAGAAACTCTGAAGAACACATCGGCTTCTACAGACTATGGACTCTTTTCAACAGAACCAGAAAAAGTGCCTAGTTATCCTGAGGCCACTGATCATCTTGAGGACAAAACAATTTCTCCCAAAATTAAAACTGTGGAAAAAAGTAACCATCAAAATGCATTAAGAAACTTTAAAAAAGCAAAGTCAAATATTTATGTTTACCCAGACTTTAGTACATGGATCAAGCTAACTTTTGTCCATGGAGGAAAGTGGAGATTTTTCCTCAGTGCTACCGACTTAGAGGAACTCATCCAGTGGCTTCTTTCCAGGCCAATCACCCCTCCTGAGGAACCACAACTTGTAACCCGGAGATACTGTCCATTCACTAGGCCTATTGCAAGTTTGACCACATTGTGTCTCTCTGTTTTCAACTATATTTACTGTCTTTTTGGTTTCTCAAAAGAGGAAGTAACTCGACTATAGAGTTATTTTCTGCTTTGTTTGACACAAAATAAATGTGAACTGGTTGTTCCGAGCATTGACACGTCTTTGTGGTGGTTGTGAAGTCCTTGGTAATTTGCTCGCTGTGGGCTCCCTGTCTATGAAGTTTTTATACGTCTCAGGTAAGTTAAGATAGATCATCCCATTGGACAACCGCGATGCATTTTCTGTCAGTATTCTTGTTTTCTTAAAGGCAATTCATAAGGATTCACCCAGTGCCCGTGTCATAGATAATTGGAAGGAAAGAATTAAGGGATCAAGGGAATGAAGAACACATTAGTAGTCCCCACATCAGTTTCCCATGCCCTCTTGTCTTTTTTTTTTTTTTAAGATATTTATTCATCAGCAGGGGGAGCAACAGGCAGAAAGGAAGGCAGACGCTGAACCGACTGAGCTACCCCCGCCCCCCCGCCCGCATCCCCTATGTCCTCTTGTGTTAGGGGCCTTTGTAGATAAGATCTGTGATACCACAGACACACTCCACTAACAAAATTTTAAACAACATACAGTGAAAAAGATACCCACTATCAGAGCTACTAAAGTTAGAGTTATGAAAATAAAGGGCATTGAAAGGACAAGTTACTGCCAGGAAAATATTCATTGCAAAAATTGGATTTTTTTTCTTTCAACTTTAGCTTCATCTCCATCAAACAATTAAAGGGGGATGTTTCTGCTCAGTGAAATAAGTCAAGCAGAGAAAGACAATTATCATATAGTTTCACTCATATGTGGAATATAAGGAATAGTGTGGAGGATACAGGGGCAGGGAGGGAAAACTGAATGGGAGGAAATTAGAGAGGCAGACAAACCATGAGAGACTCTCAACTCTGGGAAACAGACTGAGGGTTGAAGAAGGGAGGGGGTGACCAGGTGTTGGGTATTAAGGAGGGCACATACTGTGATGAGCACTGGGTGTTATATGCAACTAATGAATCATTGAGCACTACATCAAAAACTAATGCTCTACTATATGTTGGCTAATTGAACTTAATAAAAAAATAAAGGCGATCTTACTGGACATTTTTTACATTTTCATGAAATGAGACAAAATACCATGTCCTGTAGGTTTGATACAGAGGAAAAGAGAAAATCTAAAAAGGCATGTGTGAACCAAGTTACATCTCAACACTACGCTACCATAAATTCTTATATGACAAGGTCTTTTTCAGCATGAGCCCTACACTACATATCCAAGGTGGGCTTCATTTTGGGATATAATGGGTTATTGCCATCATGATGTAATTTTTCTAAATACCATGCAGAATAGCTGCAAAAACATGTCTCCCTCACCACTTAACTCAGGAGATGAAATCTACTACCAATAGAGAATCCTGTGCTGTTACACTACAAGTATTCTTGGGGAAGTGTACTACTTTAAATTATTCTCAGTTAATAACTTGAAAGGAGAGTTTTGGGCGGTAGCTAAGAAAAACCCAATTTCAAATGAGACAAAAGGAGCTAAGGTGTGTATAGACGAAGTAAAGGGAGAAGGATGACAATAAGACAGAGTACCTTCTGGTGCCAGCCTGATCATAATTATACAACTTTTTTCATTTGCAAATACACTGTATTTGATCTTTCTTTACTCATTTACAGATAAGATGTGTACACAAAATAACTTTTTAAAATCTATCCATGTGCCATAGGTGCAGCATGGATGGCCGTCCTATACCTACACAAAGCAAGGCTGTATATAAAGAGGGTTTTTTTTATTTTGTTTTATTTTTTTAAAGGATTTTATTTATTTATTTGTCAGAGAGAGAGTACAAGCAGGGGGAATGGCAAGCTGAGGGAGAAGCAGGCTCCTCCCTGAGCAAGGAGCCCGATGCGGGACTCGATCCCAGGACCCTGGGATCATGACCTGAGCCGAAGGCAGACGCTTAACTGCCTGAGCCACCCAGGCATCCTGAAGAGGGTTTGTATTAAATGTGATAACTGTGTTAATAAGGTAAAGTATTATTCTGGTAAGGGCACTAGCGATCTCTATGTATTTCTCTGCCATCAGAGATATCCGCAGGAACCACCAAAGTTCTAGTTCGGCACATTGGGTGTGACCCTCACATCAGAGAGTAACAGGGGAAGGTAGGCTGTGACAAAGATAAATGACATAACAACTGGCTTCAACGAAAGTAAAAAGTGACTCAGCTGGTATTTGCCTGAGTCACCTGGGCTTCTGTATTAATGCATGCTTTCACTCATTCTCCCCTTACCTGCCCCCTAGCACTTGCTTAATGGCTCTAGAGAGGCAAAGAGTTAGGGAAACAGCAGAGGGCTGGGATTGGAAGACCTTAGTTCTGAACAAATTCTACACAACCTCTGTTATTTCATCTCAGCTAGCTTTGTTTTGTCACACGTTAAAAGGAAATCATATTAATTTAGTAAATAAATCTTCAGTGTTTGCTAATGTCAAGCGATCATGGGGGATTAAAGAAAAAGCAGAAGACATTCCCTGTACTATAGACACATAACATCAAATGGGACAAATAATACAGGGACACGCACAACTAATGTACAATAGATGGGGATGGAAAAAAGCAAATGTGCTCCTGTTATTAGAGAGGAAAGAGGGTTGAGGAGCCTTGCAGTAAGGAGCTTAGGTGAGGAGGAGGTGGTGAGGGCAGCGAACCAGGAAGAGTGCAGGAGTGTTGAGTTGTTTATGATAGAGATAGATAGAGATAGAAGCTTACCTGTTTATAAAGATGAAGAAGAAGAAGAGGAAAGTCAAGAAGAAGAAGAAGAAAGAGAAGAACACACCATTCTTCTCTACCAAAAAAGTGAGTATAAATATAATTAAATGATGTATGTCAAACATGAAACCATTGTGCATTCACCAAAATGTCTCAAACTATTGTTATTATTAAATTAAACACCTTTAATGTGAAGGTAGCACTAAACAGTGAAAGCAACGAGGACGTTCAAAGCATAACAGATCTTAGAACAGCTGTTCACTGAAAATTTATTATGTACCAGGCACTGTGCTAGGAGCAGGTGTACAATGGTGAACTTTATTAACTGTGATTTTGGCAAATTCCTTAAGACATCTGCTCTTCAGTTTTCTCAACTTTAAATTGAGAACAACTTATATCTTAAGACTATTGTTTTGATTAAACGAGACCATGTGTGTATAAACCACCCAGAACAGTGCTTGACTCAGTGGATACTTAACAAATGGGAGTCATTTCCTTCCTTCTCTAGGCTAGATGTTAAAAGGGGCCATAGACCCTGCCTCGAGGAGCTCACGTTCAAAATTTTTATTAGGCAGAAAAGACTTCAGACAAATAATGAACCAAGTGACAGGCTAAATACAAAAGCTCCAAACCAACTCTTGACTCCCTTCTCCAAAGATAGTGTGATAAGAATAAGACAGGGTGTGAAGCTCTCCTCCTGTCTGGGCATCCAACCAATATTCCATCATCTGTAACAGCTGCTCGCCAACCTTTAATTGCACACTATAAAAATAAGCATCAGAGAAAAGTATTTGAGGGGAAAGGGAGAGACTCAGTTTAAGATAAATAATTTAGTTCAGTTGGGAATACTTGCTTGCATAGACAGACACTGAGTTTCTATTCATTCAAAAGCAACATTCACCAACATTTCCTGAAATCAGATTCAATGCCAGGAACTAGCCGAGCCAGATGTAAAGAAACAGAAATGGAAAAGACACCAGTCTTTTCCTTAAGGAACATACTTTCCAATGGTATTCTCTCCAGCTGCCAATTATTATGGCCTGTTGCTTAGATGTGGGGTAGAAAACTACAGTTCACTTTAAAACTTAATTTAGTTTTTTCATGGGACACAACTCAAGTCCCATGCAGAAAAAGACTTTGCTATTCCTAAAAGTAACGTCTTAAGATGACTCCTTAAAGCCACAAAAATGCCACTTTTTCTGGGTTGTTTTATACTCCCCCCAAATGTAGACAGTCCCTAATGTATCAGTGGACTATGCTCCAAAACTGTATTTGCAAATCCACTGTTTGCAACTCAGAATGCATATTAGAAAGAAACAGTATTAGAGTTGGGGTGGGTTTTTTGGCTAACCTGTAAAAGCCGATTGAACCACCATATACCTGCGGTTTGGGTATTGATGGCACCATAGAGCTAAGCCTTTGTATACTGCCGTGCAAAGTGTATTCAGGAGAGTAACTACAAAAGCAGGGTCGGGGTCCCCACTGTCCTTGTTCCCTCTACTGTCTGATAGGAGAGAAAATGTCACAGATTGATCGCACTAGGAGGATACCTTGGGGAACAGAGAGACAAAGGCCAGGATCTAAATGGGAGCCAAGGCAGGAACTCCAGGGATGAGAAGCTAGGATGGGGTGTTCTTAGCTGAGGAAGGAGGCGGTAGTTCCATGTGGCTCCTCAGAATCTAGTCCATGGAATAAGAGCCAAAGTGGGACCAGGGTCATCTTTCACAGTGAAGGACTGAAAGCTGAGCTAGGAGGGAGACAATTTGTACATGCAAAGGACTTAGCATAATTCCCGGCACATAGTAGTGTTCAACAAAAGGTGACCGAGATATTGGTCCACTGAGATAGAGGCAAAAATTGTAGGCTTTGCTCCCTCATTTGTCTTTTGGAATATAATCTCCTTGGAAAAGAACTATGTGCAAGGAACCTGGAACTTGAAGCCTTTCTGAGCTATGGCAGGTTAGTGGCAGGTACAGTTAGCGGGGCAGGACAGCGGTTGAAGGGTGGGGCCTGCGGGGAGAAGCGCTGCTCTAGAAGGCTCCTGAGACAAAGAGAGGGTAGGTTTGCATATCCCCTCATCTTTCCCCTTTCCCACCCCATCTTCTCACCTAACGCTTGAAGTGTAAGGGTGTAGGTTGTGGGAAGATGCATCCGAGCCAGAGGCAGAGTCAGGGAGAGGGGGGACGGACAAGAAGAAGGAGAATGAAAACTCCCAGGAGAAGTGAGAAACAGGGGCGCTTGGATGGCTCAGGCGGTTAAGCAGCTGACTTATGATTTCGGCTCAGGTCATGTTCTCGGGGTTGGGAGATCCAGCCCAGCAGTGGGCTCAGCACTAAGCACAGAGTCTGCTTGAGAACCCCTCTCCCTCTGTCCTCCCCCTGCTTGCTTGCACGCTCTCTCAAATAAATAAATAAAATCTTAAAAACAACAACAGCAACAAAGAAGTGAGAAATAGCTGGGTTTCTGCTGCAGCCCTTCATACAGTAAGGAAATCCAGACCAGGCAGAGGTAAGGCACCAGGCCATGTGCTCTGAAAATACCAAGACAGGCAACACCTCCATGGGCTGATTCATCAAATGGGATGGTCATCCTTTGTCTACTCTCAGTTACATTTTAGCTTTAAGGAATCTGCACAGCTTCCAGGAACAGCTCTCAGCAGGACTCTTCCAATTTTTTCTTTAGTCAAGGGTCCCGCCTATGTTTAAACACTCCCCCTCTCCCCAGCTCCCACTGAGTATAGGAAAAGAAATGCATGAAAATGTACCCAGGCGATAGCCTGATTCTGATGTTATATTCTTTCCACCAGTCTCTTCAGAACGGGTGTTCCCACAAGACAATGTCCTGATGGAAGGTGTCACACACCTTTTGGGTATCAGAAAATCGAAATGTGGGTGCCACTCTCAGTTATAATGACCCTCGGTCAACTTATATTTGCCACCTATAAAGGTAATAATTGCTTGATGGACAGTTTATAATTGGATCATAGCCATCAGTGACATGGCTATTTGTTGTTAGAGCAATATTAACAAAATTATGCCTATGGCAGTCTAATTAGAGGAGCACCTTAGGTGGCCCTGCTGGCATTTTCAACATGTTATCTAAGAGGTATGATCAGAAGACAAATCGGGGCTGATTTAATGAAGTTTCTGATCAGAGGCTGGTCTAAAGACAGTGAGTTATTGAAGGAGGCAAAGCGGAGCTCGCAACTGGTGCATTCAAACAGGCCATTAGAGGACAACAAAGAGCCATGGAATTTACTAGATTCAGTCTCATGGCAGCCAGTAACAATAAAAGTTTCATTCCTTCTCAGCAGCAGGATCCTAAAGTCCTAAAAGGTTAGCTATGAAGTAATGCATAGAATTGTTGGATCATATTGTACAATTGAAACTAATATAACATTGTATGTTAATTATACTTGAATTTAAAAAAACAAAAGAAAGGTTAGCTGTGAAAAGAAGCCTAAAGATTACCTAGTTCAGTGATATTCAGGTGGGGGTAACTCCAAGAGGCCTTTTAAAATCTCCTGGTAGATTTTTGCAAATTAGTCCCTCCCCAATATCATATGTCTATGGGTTGGGGACATAACCTTATCCCTACTCCCATTTGAGAATCGTAACTATAAGGAGCAGCATAATGTAGGGACCAAGAACAAACACCTAGGTATTAGATAGCCCTGACTTAATGAGGGCTATGTCACTGACTAGGTGTGTGTGATCTTGTTGAGTTTCTTAAATTCTGTGAGCCAAATTCCTTTACTCTAAATTAGGGATAATAATAGAATATAACGCAAAATTATGTGCTGAGGATGAAATGAGGAAAAGCACTTAGCTTAGCATCTGACAAATAGTAAGCACTTAATAAATGTTCCATATAACTTGTGATCTTTCATTTTATGTCAACTTGATTAGGCTAAGGGATGCCCAGATAGTTGGTCAAACATTACTGCTGGGTATGTCTGTGAAGATGTTTCCAGAATAGATTAGCATTTGATTCAGTAGACTGAATAAAGAAGCTCACCCTCCCCATTTCAGTGGGCATCATCAAATCTGTTGGGGCCTGAATAAGACAAAAAGGTGGAGGAAGAGTGAATTTACTCTTTGCTTGAGCTAGGGAATCCATCCTTTAGACATTAGTGTTCCTAGTCTTAGGGCCTTTGGACTTGGACCAGGACCTATACCATCAGCTTCCCTGTTCTTGGGCCTTCAGGCTCAGACTGGGTCTTACACCATTGGCTCCCTTTGTTCTCTGAGCTTTAGGTTTGGACTAGAACTACACCTCCACCTTTCCCGGACCTCCACCCTGAAGACGGCAGATCAAGGGACTCTTCAGCCTCCATAATTGCATAAGCCAATTTCTCAAAATAAATCTCTTTCTGCATATCCATATCTATCCTGTTGGTTCTGTCTCTCTGCAGAATGCTGACTAACATAGAACTCTATTATTATTACAACTGAATGGCTAGGAAGCAGCTAGCCAGGAATTGAGGAAGAAAAAGATCGAGGACCAGAAATTTAGTTCAACTCATTGAGGGGGAACCTGAGATTCAGAGGTGGAAGTGACTTGCCCATAGCTCCCCAGCTTATACCCAGTCTGGACCAGATCCCAGGGTTCCAAATGTTGGGCCTGGTACTCTTTAGGCCAACTGAATTACTGCATTCTGATAGCCAGCAGGATAGCAAGATGTAGCAGAAAATGCACTGGCTTAGTGGTCAAAGACACATTTAACTGTGCCTCTCACCATCTGTGTGGGGTCTGTAATGTTCCTTAAACTAGGGCAATGCACTGATCAAAGATAAGAAATCTGCCACTACTACCACCCAACCGAAGTCTCCTTCCCGAGGTCATGTAGTCCGTGTTCCATTATCTTTGAAACTCTGACCTTTCTCACACCAGAGTTTGCCATGTTCGTCTTCTATTATCTGAACATTTTACCGGGGCTCAGGTGCAAATATTACACGGCAATATGTGCATGTATATACACATATATACATACGATGTGTGTATATATAGTCTCAAATATATATACACATATATATTGGCTATATATATATACCAACATATATATCTACATCAATTTGGATTAATTTCCTTGCCCACTGTCAGTGATATTGTTCTGGTTACTACAGCTATAGCTAAAAAAATTTATAACAATAATAAGCAAGTATGTGCACACGCACACACTCACACACACAAAACCGCTTCTAGGAAAAGCCTCAGATGGTACCTCTAAATGTTAAAGTATTTTGAAAAGTTGAAGAACTATGAATAATTTTTAAGTAGCTTATATGTTAAAGTTTGTCATATGTTAGAGTTTGACAGGAAACATGTATTAATTACTTAACATAAAACTGAGTGAACCACTCTTAGCTGATCTTCCTGCTCACCATCGTCTTTAGAACATAGCAGTGCTTCTCTTTCCTTATCTCTCTTTCTGTATTTTTGACAAAGTGTTAGTTTTTCCACCTGTGGGTTTCTCCCTCCTTTTTACTTCTGTCTCTATGTCTCTCCCTCTTTTTTCCCTCCATCTCAGTTTTTCTTAGGATGATGTAGCAGCCCGTGTGGTCACACATAAATTCACTTGCCAACCAAAGTCATGTGGACTTACCTGTCTTTCCTCTTTTCTCCCACTTGGCTTCAGCCAATGCACCTTACCAGTGACCTTTCCCTATTCTCCCTGATTCCATGTTTAGGTATCCTTGGCATATTAGGTTCTTCAGCAACAGAGCCAATTAAATTTATTTATTTATTTATTTATTATTTATTTTAATAGTTAATATTTATATAATATAAATATATAGTATATGATATAAATTATATATATAATTAATAATGTTTATATATTTATATTATGTAAATACATGTGTTACATATATAAATATCACATATGTTATATATGTATCACATGCATAATATATTACATATGTCATAAATGCATAAATATAATACATATAAATATAAATTACATATTATATGTAAATATGTAATTGTATATAGTATATGATATATAATAAAATATTTAAAATATATAAATATACATAAAGAGACTTACTGTAAGGTATTGGCTCACATGATAACAGAAGCTGGGAAATCCCACAATTTGCTGTCTGCAAACTGGAAGCCCAAGGAAGCCAGTGGTGTACTTCGAAAACAAGAGAGCCAGAGAGCCAACGGAATAGACTATAGTACAAGTCTGAAGGCTGAGAACCAGGAAAACCAAGAGCAGAAGATTGGTGTTCCCGCTCACTTAGTCAGGAAGAGAGTAAATTCAAGCTTCCTCCACCTTTTTGTTCAGTTTGGGCCCTCAGCAGATTAGATGATGCTCACCCACATGGAGAAGGCCATCTGCTTTACTTAGTTCAATTCAAATGTTTATCCCTTGCAAAAATACCCTCACAGACACACCCAGAAATAATTTAACCATCTGGGCATCTTGTGGCCCAGTCAAGCCAACAATAAAAATGACCACTCCCGGTTTCCTGCTCCAACTTCCCCTCATGGTTGTCTGCTGCTGCGTCCATTCCACAACCTTCCCTCCCCAGGTCCCAACTTCTGTATCGAACTCAGGCCAGCAACCTTACTTCACCTTCAGATTGTCCCCTTTGTATGGCTGTTTAAATGTACATATCTGATCCTGGACCGTTTCTCCATTCTGATTAATTCCTTCGGGTAGGTCCATAACACACTTTCCCAAACACTCACTACTTCCTCCATTTTTGGTCCATCTCCCTATGTTACTCCCCTCACATATCTTTCTTTTTTTATTCCAACCTTCATTTTTTCCCACAGAACTAATCGTAATATAGAATAAAATTTTATTATAGAATTTATTTTGTATAATGAAGACAATTGGATGTTCTTAGTCTGAATTTCAGATACAGGTGAGTGGAAGAAGTTATAATTTAGCTAGGGAAATAATATTAACTGTAGTTGTTTTTACTTATTATTTCCCTATATTTTCTCAGTTGAGAAAAGAACTCTCCACCCTGAGAAAATATATGAAAAGGAGCCTTAATCTAATTCTCTTCTCTTTATTTGCTCTAATAGCCTGGTCGCTTTATGGCTTCCAGCAAATTAAAATTTTTTTTTAATTTCTAAGGAGGGCTAGAAGGCATTTTGGTTGCCTTTTTTTTTTGGTCCAGTTCACTGAAAATGGTTTTTAGAATAAGCATGTTTTGCAGAAACACTGATCATAATTCCGTCATCTGCAACAATGAAAAATAAAGTGAAGAATGACATGGACAAAATAATTATACAAAAATTTCTAAATTTTAAAAATTACTGAATCTGAGACAGGATAGCTTATGTAGCTCCCCCTTTTCTCTGTCTTTTAAAAAATTCATACATTCTGAAATTTCACAATTGTGAAATATAGTCCAATATATTTATAACTTTGGGAATACTATATAAGTGAACAGCTTAAAGAAGACTGAAAAAAACTGGAAAGATTCAATTCACTATGACCCATCTAAATGAACCAAAGACCTAGGCATTATCAGATTCATTTCTCTTTTACTTTATTGAAACAAGCTCAGCTCATAGATAAATGGCATTTTTAATCACGAGTGAAATTTCCTCAGCCAGCTCTTCTAGTCTCTTGTTAACCGAATGTGCAGAATATCCTTTAAGGACAAGAAAGACACTTATGGACATGATAAGGCTGGGCTCCACCGGATCCCTCTCCCCAGTGTGTTCTTCTGCAGTCTCTACAGGGGGTAAGAATCCCAGTTTAACAAAGCCCTGGAACAAATCTCCATCCCAAGCTCCTCAGTTCTGTGTGTTTCTTTAAATAGGCCCCTTTCCAGGACATACATGGAAAAAGAAAATTAAGAAGATATGTCCTCCTCCCAGTCTGTGAAAATTCACCTTTTTTAACTGTCAAATCAGTCCCAACTCCATTCAAATAACTCCCAAATTGAGCAAGGCAGTGCCAGATTCCTACTACTGTCATCTTGAGTTTATCTCATCATGGTTATAAATGATTTGTTTATTCATAAATTAATTTAACAATCACTGGCAGCCTACTATATGCCAGGTTCCATGCTAAGTACTTGGTAATATGTTGGTAGGTAAACAGATATGATATTGTCCTGAGGCTTTCAGGGAATGGTTTCAAAGCCCACAGAGCTTTTATATTCCAGGTGATTCTTGTCACTTTTGCAGACACCAACCTGCTTTCAAGCTCTTCGGAGCCATTGCCATGTGATGACTCTTGCCTCCTACTTTGGCCCTGGCCCTGGCCCTGGCCCTGGCCCGCCACTGTGACCACCACAGACTTCAGTGCCTCCACTTCTTGAGAATTGCTATCTCCTTCTTGGCTGCCCATTGTTAAGCAGCAGGCCCTGTTGATCGGGACACCCAAAAGCCATGTCTCACTTTCTTTTCCCATGATGCCCCCCAACTACATTTCTGTATTTGTATATATAAATATATACTTTCTCAGCTTCTTTTTATCCCTGGCCCGAGATGAAGCAGAGATCTGCTGGAGGGCATTCTGGGGAAGTTTTCTTTCTTGATAAAAAGAGACACATGCAACTGGTAAGCACGTGTAAGTTTCTCCTTCCTGCTTTGAAAGCAAACGTAATGACTGGAACTCCAGCACTTAGATGAACAGGAGGAAGAACGGAGAGACTCAGGAGGATACCAGCCCCGTACCTCTCCACTTCTTATTGTATGAGCAATAAACCCTTGTTATTGAAGCCACCGCAGTTGAATTTTTTTGTTACTTGCAGCTGACAATTCTTACTGATGTGTTGCCACTGCCATGATCCCAGCCAAAAAGACCTCTGCATCTTTGGGGCTTAGTGACCCTTTTCTATTCCTGTGCTGTCTAGAACGGGAGGGAAAAACTACCCTCCAACTGTTCCCCGTCCTGATGAAGTCTACCAGCACATCAGGATTCTCATGCTTGTTTGGTGCCCATCAAATTTCATTGTGGTTGTTTGTCTGGGGTTGGGGGACTGGGTGTGAGAAGCACAACCTGCAGTATGTGTATGTACTCAATATCTCCATGCCAGTGGAAAGACGTAGATGTCATCTCACTTCAAACAAGATTTTGGCATCTTATCTCTGAAACACTCCCCTAGTAGGAAGGCATCCACAAATGCCCTCCTGCAACTTAATCTCCCAACAACATGGATACTAATTTCAAGCTCAGGAAGTAGATATGCCAATGACCTCAGAACCCTAAGAGTGGTCATTCTAGAGGATTTAAGTCATATTTCATTCTAGAAGAAACTCATATTCAAATATTCTAAACTTCACATTCATTATCTCTTTTTCCCCTCCTGCTACTAAATAGAAAGACTTTTCTATCATAGAAAAATCTCTTGATCTGTGCTGTGAATCCCATGTCCTCTCACTTTCTCAGGAACTTCCCCCTCTGATTATATCCATGGCTTCTTATGTAACTCCAAACTCGCCTTCTTTACTGGGCCTCTTCCATAATCATATAAACCTACCATTGTCTCTCTTACCTGAGAAAACAAAAATAATTTTACTGTAAAACTAATTTTCCAACTAAAATTGTATCTATTCTCCCAGTTACAAAACATATAGCTACAGCTTCAATTTCTACACCCTCCTTCTATTGGCTTCTCAATCTGCCCTCTGTTGTTATCACTTAAACTCTAGCATTAAGTCACCACTGACCTGCTTGTTGCCAAGTCAATGAAAATGTTCATATCTATCCTATTTGAAGCCCCTGCTTCCTTTGTGCACAGGTTTCTACTGCTCCCTCAAGCAACTCTTTCCTTGCCTTCCATCCTTCCATGTCCCTACACTTGGCTCATTTTCTTCTGACCATTGTCAGGCGGCAGTGCTGACTTTTCCTCCTCTACCCAAGCTTTTTGTGCAGACCTTCCTCAGGGCTCAGCCTTGGGCCCTCTTCAATTTTCTGCCAAAGTGCTCTCATCTACTCCTTTATCTTCAAACACCATCTGTAAGCAGTGGTTTCAAAATCATGTCTGCAGTCCAGACTGCTTTTCTGAGTTACAGACTCATGCGTACAAATGTTTAGAATATCTCCATGCAGGACACTTGAACATATTAAAAGAATTTCAAATACAACAATGTCCCAAGATAAACTTATTATCTATAACCCCCTTGCCCAAAACAATGTTTCTCCTCTAGCGTTCCCTATAATGGTGAATGGTATCAACATCCTCCCAGATGCTCCAGCCAGAGCCCATGAGCCATCCTTAACACATCCTTCTCCTTCAATGATTCTCTGCCACTACTACCCGCAAAAATCAGTCACAAATCCAGTTGACTCTGCCCCATAATCCATCTGTTTTCCAACTTAAGTCACCATCATCTCTCACCTGGGCTACTCAAATTAACCTCTAACTAGTTTCTTCTTTTCTTCTACCCCATTTTTCCTTGCCCCGACCTCAATTTTCATATGGCAATGACAGTAATCATTTAAAATGTAATTCTGATCAAATCATTCCTCTACTAAGATTATTTCATGGCATCCCAGTACTGAGTATCAAATCCAAAATCCTTCTTTGTATTTTCTGAACAAACAAGCTCTTTTTTGCCTCAAGACATTATATATGCCTCTGCCAGAAATGCTGTTTCTTCCAAACTAGGCACAGCTAGCTATTACTCTTTCAGGTATGAGCTTAATTACTATTTTCTAAAGGAACTCTTTCCTGATTGAGAAATAGTGTCAGATTCCCTATTTGCCTTCATACCAACTTGTGATTTTCAAAAGTGAGACTTGTATAAAGAGCACACTTACCATAATGAGCACTGAGTAATGTATAGAATTGTTGAATCACTATATTGTACACCTGAAATTAGTATAACACTGTATGGAAACTCTACTGGAATTAAAATTAAAAACTTAATTTAAAAAAGGCAAGAGTTCCTCTACCTTAACAAATCAAACCTGGTAAATCAAAAACATCAGTAAACATACATTTTTAGAGATATGGAGGAAGCTACCGGATGAAAGAAAAAAAATAGGACTTGTAATTAAATCCTACTAGTGTGATTAGCTAGCCAGGAGACACTAACTAAGTAAGGTAAGCCCATGAGGGTAGAGACTTAGTATAATTCGTTCACTGATATTTTCTCAACATCAAGTGGAGGGGAATAGTGGGTGCTCAATAAGATTTGTTGGATGCATAAACTGAGTTTTATATAGTTCTGGCTTTAAGACCTATATTGATTTCCTATTCTAGTCACAGATATAAATGATTTTAATTATGACTAAATACTTATGTTTTAATTATGACAATTATTTAATAATGATAATTATTTAATTGTGACATACTTATACACCCAGAAGTGTGTAATTATGAAAAGGGATATATTTCTGCCAACTAAAAGAAATTCTGGATTTTTCTAGGAAGCTTATTTTAGGGATAGGATTCAGACAATTGTCATGCATTTTTTTTTTTTTTTTTTTTGAGCAAGAGAGTGGCAGAGGCAGAGGGAGAAGCAGGCTCCCCGTCTAGCAGAGAGCCTGATGCGGACCTCGATCCCAGGACCCTGGGATCATGACCTGAGCCGAAGGCAGACGCTTAACCATCTGAGCCACCCGGGTGCCCAATTGTCATGCATTTTTAAAAAAGAGTCTTAAAAAAGCAAAAAATCAACTAATTCAGTAAAATTGGTATATTGCCCATCAAATTTCAAAATATATTAGCATGGCATCTCACTTTCTTCAGACATTTTCTAAGTGGAATGAAATTTTAATTCCAAACCTAGAGCTGTAAGATTAAGTAAGAAAAGAAACTGAGGAGTGACACTCCAAAAATTTCCTCTAGCAACATGCTAATATAAGGACTTGACAGCCAGCCTGTGTCCCTGAGGTCTATTGATTAATATGTGTAGTAATAGAATAATTAACATGGAATGAGAGACGACAGGAGGAAACCTCTGCCAAAGAAGAAAGAGACTGTTGAGGATTTGAAATCTGAGGAAGCCCAAGTCCTCAAGGATTCTGATCTGTTGACGTAAGAATACTGTGGCAGACAGAAGAGAAGGAAAGAAGTAATTGAGGCAGATTTCTCACCCTTGGCACTACTGACATTTTGCACTGGATAATTCTTTGTTTCAGGGGGCTGTCCTGGGCATTGTAGGATATTCAGCAGCATCCCTGGTGTCTACCCAATGGATGCTAATAGTACTCCCCACCCCCAAAAGTTACACTTGAAAAATCTCCCTAGACACTGCCAAATGTCTCCAGGAGAGGCAAGATTGCCCCTGATTGAGAACCACTGAATCAGATAAAATCAAAGGGATCTCTCAATTCAAAAAAGTACAAAAGGACACGTTTCCATCATTCACTGGCTTATTGATTCATACATTCATTCATTCCTTCATTGGACAAGACAAAGTCCTAGATACCGCATTCCAAAAATGAGTAGAGCACAGTTTGTTAAGAGCTGAAAGTCTACTAAAAGACAAAGAGGCCATTGTTTAGAATATAGGGTGTATTTGCAGTTATGTGAGATGTAGGTTTTAATGCATGAACAAAATTACCCAAGAAAGGTCCCAACATTGCTTGAAATGCATAGTACACATGGTTATGGTGGATATAGGAAATTAGCATTCTGCATCCAATTCAGCTTTGCAGAGTGCCCTCCTGACCTGCAGCAGTTGGAGAGCCCAGAATCCCTGGCTGTCAGGTTTCCAGCTGCAGAGTGGCTCAGTCATTTAGGCCTTTACATGATACTGAATCCACAAGAGCCCATCTTCCTGCTGCTTACTGTTCAGAGGCACAGTCCTGGAAACTGGGTTTTCCCCCAGCAGCGTTCCAGAGTCCATCTCAAGCTCGGAAGGAGTCCAGAGGTGGGTGCAGTGGGGATAGTGTGGTTTCTGGGCCTCGAACGGCAGCTATGCCAGTCTGTTCTTGAATTCAAAAGGTTGGTAGTGGGCTCCTAACTCCACTTCCCTGCTCTGAAAGAGGCAACAGTATTCCTGGCAGGCCAGGTAGCAGTACTATTCTGGAACTTGTTTTGAAAGATTCAGCCATAAGTCTCTAGCACTCTAATGAATATGTATGGGCCTGATTCCTTGAATTATATAGTTCATCCTGCTTAAAATATCTAGAATGAATTCTGGTTTTTTTGAAAACTGAGCCCTGCAACTCTATACAACAAGCTGTAATAGCCCAGTGAATCTATCACACACAGTGTGATCACACACCCCCAGTATAGAAACAGATCATAGATTCTTCAGTTAAGCACCAGATGAAGAATTTGGCTTCCATTTAGGGGCCATGCTGCATGAAAAATATGTTTGCTTTTGTTTGTATGTTGTTGAATTGATACAAGTAAAAATATAAGATTGCACTATAAATGCAGTGCCAGAGATAAGCACAGGATGCAGTATGGAAATGGTACACAGTCAGGAAGATTTTCTAGAGCAGTGATGTCTGAACTGAGTCTTCAAGTAGAAGCAAGAGTGTGCGAGGGAAATTGCACTTGAGGGCAGGGTGAAGGACAAAGCAAGCCAAACAGAGAACGCACAAAAGGTATGAACAATCGAGAAATCACTGTAATTTACAGACCTGGAAACTGGCTGGGGTAGCTGGAATGTACCATGACAGGTGGGGAGCGATTAGAGAGCCACTGGAATGCAGAGACAATTTCGTGAAGTAGCGGGAACAGTATTATTCCACTTTTTTTTTTTTTAAGCCCAAGAGGCCCCTGATTCTAAGACACACAATTTACTTTATAAGAGCTTTGAAGGGAAAAATGGAAACTCTACACTAAATGTATTCATTTCTTTTAAAACCAACTAAAAATATCATTCATTTATCAATCTAAACTCCCTCTTTTCAATACCTAAATCAGAATTTGCATCTAAATCTTCTTGACAATATTTCCCTATTAAAGTCTAGAGGGTCTAGTTAGCCTTCTAAATCACTTTCTGTCATTTGGTGGTTGGTTATATTTAGCCTTTCACCGGTGCCTGTGGTCTTGACTTTTTTTAAAATTGACAGTAAATTTCAACCCATATCAAATTATATTAAGAGTTCCTCCTCTGCATTTCCTATTTGGTTAGACTCAGAGTTTTGTTTTTTTCCATTATTAAATTACATAGTATTAGAAGTCAAATAGCTTCTCTTAGAAGTTAGTCAGAAACTTTTTTTTAAGACTTTTTATTTATTTATTTGACAGAGAGAGAAAGCACAAGCAGGCAGAGTAACAGGTAGAGGGAGAGGGAGAAGCAGGCTCCCTGCTGAGCAAGATGCCTGATGTGGGGCTCGATCCCAGGACCCCAGGATCATGACCTGAGTGGAAGGCAGTTGCCTAACCAACTGAGCCACCCAGGCGCCCCAGTCAGAAACTTTTAACAGGTCAATATTTCATAACCAAATCAAGGTCCTATGTGAAAACAAATTCACCACGCTAACTTCTTCCTGCTTTGCAAAGCCTGTTTTCTGTTGCAAGAGATTTGGCAAGTTTGGCACTCTGATTCCATCATTTAGCGGATGATAGGCGATCTTCTCTATACAGAATTTACTTTCACTTCAGTGCTGCATCATAAAGATTTCTTTTTGCAGACATCCTAAACAAAGAATGAGGGATCCAAATTTAAGTTTAAATTCAACCACTTGTTATCAATGCAAAAAAAAAAAAAAAGCTGAACTGGAAAAACAATAGAATGAAGAGATATCATCATGCATGGCTTAGTTCACACAAGCTCAAGAAATGACAACTGTCACAATTCTAAATTCTCTCCTCTACCCAGAAACTTATAAGACATTTTGACAGTAAGAGTTTTCTTATCTTCAGAAAAGGTAAAAGGAAAGGGAAAAAAATATGTATATATATAATATATATGGCAAATTGGGGCCTGGAACAAAGCCCAGTGTGGGCCCCTTGCATACAATAAAAAAACGTTTCCTTCACATCAGGAGATGTAGGGTGTGGGTAAGGCTGAGCAAAGATGACTTGAGGTGAGAAGTGAAAATGGAAAAAGAGGAAAAGAAAACAGAAAGAGGTCTTTGCTTTGGTAGAAGAGATGACTCTATTTAAAAAAAAAACAAACCCAAAAACATAAAACAAAAGTCATCTGCCAGAAGGCAGATGACTCACCATCATACCTGAGGGACACTCAGATATGCAAATAATACATTGTTCCTTTAATCTCTAAATGTACTTAATCTACTTTTTGAATTGCCAATTGCTAAATAATGGCAGCATTTTAAAATTGTTCATTTATAATATTTTGATTTTTCTGTCTTACACCATCTCCATTTGTTTTAAGTGTCCAATCTACCAGGATTTCATTTCCTTCTCCAACTGGTTTAAAAATCTCCTTTGGATAACTTCGTGTTATGTCTTGAAGATTTCTGCCCTTCCCCCTTCTCATCCCTAAAGTGTCATCTAGAATACAGAATGTGGGAAGGTATGTGGCTTGTGTAATCTCCAGACAGCAGGGGCAGAAAGGTCCTGACCCTTGTTCTATTCTCAGTCTACATCTCCACAGCAAGATCCTTCATCCACCACTTGAGCACGTGCCCTCCTGACACCTGAAGCTGATGTCGGGACACTGATGGAGCTCCTGGGCTGATCTGTATGGTGGGAAGGGTCCCGGGCTGACTCAGTTCCAGCACTGCCCACTCTAGTGTTACAGACCACTCACCCACATACACGCAGGTCTGGCTCTGCACCCCCTGCAGCCCTTGTCTCAAGCCACTTCACCCCCTCCTTCATAGCGACACTCCTACACACTGGCAAGCTCTCCAGCCAGTGTCTCAGGGAATTCGGGTTTTCCCTTCAAGGGGATGAGAAAATATCTAGATCCCAGCCACAACTGGGGAACTGAGAGTGACTTGGGAGAGTTAGATGCTGGCGGCGTCAACACCCCTCAACTTTGCTGAACTTTTGAGTGTATTTTGATGTCGTCAATCCCAGTTTGATGTGGGACCGTCTGTGAGGCATCTCCTTCCTGAGTTCCCCATGTGAGGAAAAGCAAAAGTCCCTAGGCTGTTGATGTTTCCTGGACTTCTCTAACACACCGCGCATCTCTATTGTCCAAGCCAAAGCCTGGAGAGGGATGATGGGAACTCACGCCTGCCAGTCTCACTCTGCTTCTCCAACTTCCCTCCCTTTCCCCTTTTCACAATCTCTTGGACCTGGTAAGGGCTTTTTGCATCCTCTGAAGTGATATCTAGAATACAGAATGGGGACATGTGTGGCTCATGTAATATCTTCGTAGTAGTTAGGAGAACACTAGCTGTTATAAAAAATATATACTTTGTAATATTATGGCTAAACACATCAAAAGTTTGTATTTCACCCGTATTCTCGAAGTTCTTTGCATGTGTTCCTGGTTAGATGCCTTTGTATGTGGTCATACAGAGGCAAAGTTTCTGCCATCACGTAGTTCTGATCTTCTCCTGGCCCTGAAGGGATCCTACATATAAGAATGGGGCAATGACACAAATCATTTCCACTTGTGTCCATTGGCCAGAACTCAGTAACACAGTTATTCCGAAATGCCAGGAAGGCTGAGAACTGTAATCTAGATGTGTGTCTATGAAGAAAAGAAAACTCTGGGGGAGCAAGCTTCATGGTATAAGTCATAGGCAAAGGGAAATCTTTTTTACACTATGGAAAAAACACTAAATTCTGATTTCTCTAGACTAAGTTCTTTTATATTCCTTTTTTAAAGATTTTATTTATTTTTCATTTGAGAGAGCGCACAAGTGTGAGCACAAGTGGGGGGAGGGGCAGACGGAGAGCAGGGAGGGGCAGACGGAGATAGGGAAAGTCTGAGGGAGAGGGAGAGGCGACTCCTCGCTGAGCTGGGAGCCTGCCCCTGAGGCTCCATCCCAGGACCCTGGGATCATGACTTGAACTGAAGGCAGACGCTTAATGGACTGAGGCACCCGCTCCCCAGTTTTTTTATATTTTGAAGGAATTTTTATAATCCTTTTCTACAAAACCTGATCTTCTAATATATTGTCTTGCTTAAAGTCTTATTTTGAATTTTAGAAGCTGAAAGTAACGTTTTTCTTTGCACTTCTGATATAATACATGTAATCCACACAATAAGCATCCCTTGAAGCAAAGGGATATTTCCAAGAACACTGAATTGCAAAAGATTAAAGCATATTAATACTTTGAAAATAGTCCCTTTTACATAAAATTATTGTAGCACTAATGCTGTTTCTGAGACTCCCAAAGGTGCCCAAGGAAGCTGCAGAAACAAACTTATCCCTAAAGGAGGTCAGCAATCTGCTCTCATACACCACATAACAAATTGAGCTCCAAACAAAGGCTGAAATCCTTAGCTCCTAGGCTAGCTCTGTGCTAATCAAATCTCTTCTCCTTGTCTATCAACCTTTGGCCTCAGCAAGACCACCCTAACCTCTGACTTCAGAGTGGTCCTTGTAGGACTGGTTAAGATTTCAGATTTTATCCCAAAGGTTATGTAGAGGGTAACATAAACACATTCCCATTTTTGAGAATTTTGGAGGATGGAGGCAGGAAGTCCTGAAAAAGTTTACGGCAGTGATCCATACAAGAAAATGTGAGAATCAGAATTCTATAAATGCAGAAGGAGCTGAATTAGAAGGTCAACTGGATGTTGAGCATGGGGGAGAAGACCACAAGGATGACCGCCCAATTTCTAACTTGTAAAATTAGGAGCATGGTGGTGACCTTCTCTGAGACACAGGAAGAGAAAACAGAGTGGGGAAATACAATGAGCTAGTCATAGGTATTCTGAGTTTGAAGTATCTGTGGTACCTCAAAGAGATTTTTACCTTGGGCAACTTGATATGTGGATCTTGAGCTTAGAAAGAAGTCTAGGTTAATGGAACAGATTTGAGAATCTTTGTTAATAATAAAGGTATCTAATGTCATGAGAGTGGATGAGTTCACCCACCAAAAATTGTGTTAAAGAAAAAGAGAAGAGGAAAAAAAGATCTAAGGAACACCAACATTTAAACAATGTGCAGAGAAAAGGGAGAAAATAAAGATGGAAAAGAAACATCCAGAGAAGTAAGGGGATAGAGAAAAAAAAGGGAAAAAAATGGAATCATCAAAGAAGAAGATATCTACTTTGATTTTTTTTAAAAAAGCAAATAGGAGTATAGGCTTTACATTGTTCCCACTTACGGGATGCTGGGGGCCTTGAGCTAGTTCCATTCAGGCTTCTTATTCCTCTAAGCTGAACTAAGTCTTCAAGGACCCACTTTTCTTCTATAGATGCTGAAAACTGGGGGAACAAGGGACTTAATGACACTGTGTAGTTGGACAGAGGTTGGCTTTGAACAAAGGCTTGCGCAATGATAAGCAATAACACTTCTGCGGGACAGTCACCGGGCAATATCCTCGCCTGCACCAAGGGACATTCTCATTAGGATCCAATGGGAAAGGCAACTAGCAGAGTCCCTGGATGATGAGGAGACAGACTGCACTCTCACGAAGCCCTTGGACACCTGACGATACCTCTTACATTGTCTTGCTCTGAAACAGCCCCCATTCCCAGCTAGATTAGCCCCTTCAGGACCCGTTACCTTCTTCCCATCCCCATACCCTCTCTATTCATTTCCTCAGTCTCTCTCCATCTTCAGTACAGGTTTAGGGGATAGCTCTCCTTTGGGGAGTCATAGGAAGGAAGGCTTGCTTCTACTTGTGAGGTCTCCCCAGGGTTCCATGGGGTTTTCAGACCCATGTCAGGAAGACACCTTGAGTTTATCTGTCCCACTTTGTCACATCTTTTCAATGGAGCAATGAGCCCAAAGAGACAAGTTGCTTCAGTTGAGAGTGGAAGGGGATGTCAGAGGATAAGGAAGAGAAGGAAAATGTTCTATCAGTGAGAAAACATATTTTACTATGCAAAATACTAGGCTGACACCAAGGGGAAAAAAAAATGTAGTGCTAGAGTCTGAATGTTTGTCCCCCCAAAATTCACATGCTGGAGGAAGGTGGGGCCTTTGGAAGGTGCTTAGGTCATGCAGATGGAGCGCTCATGAATCGCATGGAGCTCTCTAGCCCTCTCACCACATGAAGATACAACAAGAAGTCTGTGACGGGGAAGAGGGCACTCACCCAACCATGTTGGCACCCTGATCTTGGACTTCCAGCCTCCAGAACTGTAAGCAATACATTTCTGCTATTTATAAGCCACCCAGTCTGCGGTATTTTGTTATCGTGGCCCAAACAGACCAAGAAAGCTGGATGGTGTTAAAAGGATGACTTTTGGACATAGTGTACTAAGAATACTATTGTCTAAAAAGATAAGACATCAATGGCCAATAAAAGTTTAAAACAGGACCTTCTCTTCCTTCTGAAGAAGCAGTCAAGAGAAATAGACATGGAAGTTATTATATTGTTACAGAGGTCAACTTTTCCAGGGCCTAAATCCCTCTTCTACCCAAAGAACAAATGTGTTACTGTGGACTGGACATTGGCTTTTTCTGAACTTCAGGATAACATTTAGAATACAAGAGATTTGTAAGATAATCTGGTTATCTTACCAGATAAGTCCACTTGGTTAGTCCACTGTGCATTTTTCCCAACCTCAGTTTCCGGTAGAACCATTAGTCAGGCCACAGACCCACAATTAAAAAAAAAAAAATGCAAGTGGCACCTGACACCACTGTCTCTAGCTCTGACCTCATGCCCCAAAGTGCAAACTTCTACCTATGAGAGACTGGGGAGTGATCCAGCGGCTTCTATATCACTATCTACGCATCTTTAAAATCTTGCCTTCCTACTTTAATCAGAGGTATTTGGCCAGTGTTCCTTTTTCCATAGCACTCCTTTCTATTTCAAGAAAAAATATCAGAAATAATAATTTATATCACAGTGAAAATATCCAGAAGTACAGAAATGAGAGGGGGATATAATCTTCCTAATATAATTCTCTTAATTAGAAGCAATTGTAGTTTAATAGCTAAAAATATTTACTCTGGAGCCAGGTTGCCTGGGCTAAAATCACCAAGTCACTAGCTATGTGACTTTGGGCCTTGATTTCCTCATCTGAAAAATTTAGAAATAATCCCTGCCTCCTACTATTATAAAAATACTAAAACTCTTGGGATACTGCCCGCCAGATATTAAGCCCTCAATAACTGTTATCTGCTGCAGTTGGTTTACTCTCTTCATTTACAAACCCATTTTCAGCTTGCTAACTTTTTATCTTATCATTTTCTTTAATGCCCATAATTATGCCAAAGATAAAAATTAGTCCTTGATAATGATGATAATGTAAATTTTAAGAATGAAGTCACAAGAGGTCACAAAGGAGAACTCAGGTTTTTGGCCCAGAGTGGGTTGGACACCTTGGAAAAATATTGGAGAATCTGACCCTCACCCTGACCTGACAAGTTACATACATACATACATACATACATACATACATAAATATCAACATCTGTGAAGAAAAACACCAGCCCTTGGGGCACCTGGGTGGCTTAGTTGGTTATGCAACCGACTCTGGTTTCCACTCAAGTCATGATCTCAGGGTCATGAGATCAAGCCCCAGGACTGGCTCTGCACTCAGTGCGGAGTCCGCTTGGGATTCTCTTTCCCTCTCCCTCTGCCCCTCCCCCTACTCATGGGCATGCACGCACATGCATACACACGTTCTCTCTCTCAAATAAATAAATCTTTAAAAAAAAGAAAGAAAACACCAGCCCTCAATAACCGATTTGATTCACAATGTAAGCAGTTCACACATTATTGTATTTCATAGTTTGCCCCAAAAACATTCATTCCATAGTGACTGCAGCAAGATAATTTGTTGTAATAGAAGACATACCATGTTAATGTCTTTTCATACTAAGATAAGTAAATTCATACTAAAATAAGACAATCCAACTAATTCAGTAACAAAATTTATTACAATAACAAAAAAGGCATTAATATTAGTCTGGTATCATAAAAAAATCTTTGGTGTTTTTTTTTAAGTTTTTTGACAGTGTCAGCTAGGAGTAAAAATGGACTTAACAATTGAGTCCAAGGCTAGAGATTATGGTCCAGGTGCTACTTTAATGGAATTTTTTATTATAAATGAAAAAAGATATAGGATTTTTAACACAGAAGAATAACCACTATGACACTTGGGTCCAAAAGGCTAAAGAGAAATATCCTTAATATTAACCTAACATGGTGACCTCATTATGCCTTAGTGTAATCCTTAGCCATTAGCTGAGATATAGATTTTTGTACATGAGGGCATTGTTCTCTCTGTGAAAGAAAGGCCTTTAGAAACATTTCAAATAATTTATTATAAAAGCTTTCTGGTGAGGCTGTAGGGATAGTGGTGAGAATATGGAGGAAGGGAGGATGCTATTTTTAAAGACTCTAAAATGACTTTTTGATACTGAGTATAAAATAACCCCATTTGAACTTGGGACTTCCAGGACTTCTGTTTGAAATGGAACTAACTTCTCTCTTGAGGAATTCTGTATTTAATTAAAGATCAAGGTAGTTGTTGGGTGAAGTCAAGGTACTATGATAAGCTGCATGGGTATGTGTGTATGTGTATATGTGTATTGTGTGTGTGTAAATATGTATAAATCTGTGCATGTGGGTGTGTGTACACACTGTGGGAAGCCACCCAGATCCACCCTTCACAACTCAGGCACACATTTTGTCAGCTCCGAGGGAGACTGGTTGCAGAAGGCTCACAGCTAGGGTCTCTCTAGCAATTGCCCTCAGGGAAAGGGAGATGACTCAGTGGAGTCTACACCCCCTCTTGGGGGCCAGTCCACATCCAGTGACGAATCAGTGTGGGTGTTTGAAGACTTTGCCTCTTTGCTCCAAACAACTCTAAAGGACTACCCCAGCTCTGGTGCTTCCCGTGATACCAGCTGAAGCCTTTGTTGCCCCTACACTGATTCTCTGTCTTCTTCACAGGAGTTGTTCTGGAGAGCATGTTCCAATAAGCTCCCTGAACACAAATCTCCGCCTCAGTGTCTGTTTCTCGGGGAACCCAAACTAAGAAATCAAGCATTTATTATTAATATCAATTTTAGCAAGGGGTGAGTTTACTGGTTTATAAATGTTGGAGGGAGATGGGGGGGTGAATTCTTGAATTTAGTTAGACTCTTCATAGAGAATCAGCAAAGAACTAAGATGGTGGTTTATTATTTTGCTAGCCTGATACTTTGCATGTTTTATCTCAGTGACGATTTCCAGACAATTGTCTAAATCATAAAAAAAAAAAGACTTTCAGTCCAGTTGTGTCCAGCACTCTTCCAACCACTTTTTTACTACCACTATTACCTTTCAAAGATAGCAGTGTTGGCATTGGGTGATCCTTTAAGATTAGAAGGGCTTAAATCAAGCCCAGGCAGATAACATTGTAAGTAAGGACAGTAGAGATGACAAAACAGTGTATCTTTCCAATATAGTAATGGACAGTATGTGGTACTTTAGATAAGCAATGGGTGACAGAAAAATCCAGCAAGATGTAATCAGGACTTGTCAACCATTAAGCCTCCACAACTTAGAGATCAAAGTAGGAAGGCAGTGGACATCAAAGAGATCCAGAAGTAATACAGTCATGAAACTGAGGTTTAGAACTAAAGTTCCAGTATGGTGCATAGGGCTCATGTTTGGTGGAAGAATAAGTGTCTAAAAAGGAGCCACCATTTGATTCTCTGCCAGATTCCTAATATTTTGGTTTTCCACCATTCCCTCAACATATTTTCATCTTAGTAATAATCACCTTTAAAAAATATTGACATTTTTGGGGTGCCAGGGTGGCTCAGTTGGTTAAGCATCTGACACTTAATTTTGGCTCAGGTCATGATCTCAGGGGTCATGGGATCGTGCCCCATGTCGGTCTCCATGCTCACCAGGGAGTCTGCTTGAAGATTCTCTCCCACTTCCCTTCCCCCAACTCTCACTCTCTGTCTCTCTCTCTAAAATAAATAAAATCTTTAAAAAATATATTGACATTTCATAATTTTTGTAGAATATTCTTTTTTTTTAATTTTTTAAATTTATTTATTAGAGAGAGAGAGAATGAGAGATAGCACGAGAGGGAAGAGGGTCAGAGGGAGAAGCAGACTCCCTGCTGAGCAGGGAGCCCAATGTGGGACTCGATCCCGGGACTCCAGGATCATGACCTGAGCCGAAGGCAGTCGCCCAACCAACTGAGCCACCCAGGCGCCCTTGGAGAATATTCTTATGGAAAGAAACCTGCTTCCATTGTTGCAAATGGAACAGACTAGAACCTGGGCATGGCCTGGCAGCTTGGACTCCAACAAGGAAGAGCCCAGTTGCCAAAACTCAGGCACAAATACAAATAACAAGATGGAACAGATCCTTGGTCAAGTTCTTCTGTCTAAAAACAGGCTTGATTTGTTGATCTCAGAGTCCTGGGTGGGGCTGAACCTACAGGTGGGGATCAGGGAACCCCAGTTACTGAGAGAACAAACATGAGGAGAGCAAGGATTATTGCAATGGAACAAGGGCAAGACCTGGGATAGTCAAGCAACTGTCAAGTAGTAAGGGGAAAGTGGCTATTTGGAGAGAAGGGAGAAAAATCACTAGTGCAGAAGAACTCTGGAAAACCTTCTGGGAAGAAAGATACTTCAGGTATAAGAGAAAATGACAACGTACACATTCCACTTATTGCCTGTGAAAACTAACTTGGCCATCAGAATACAAGGGGCATAACTTCTCTCACATGGGAACCCCTGAAGGCTTTTCCCTAAAGGTTTAGAGTATATTCTCTTGCTTATTCTCCAGCCTAAGGAGAAATGAGCTCGTTCATTTCCTCTGCCCCCATAGTTCTGATAAAACCAAAAATTCTATTGAACCTAATCAATGTTAGTTTAAATAGGGCCAAAAAGATTCAGAAGATGATGATGAGATCTCACATGTGTTTCATACTTGATAAAACTTGATCACACATTATCTCACTTTTGTACTGGTATCATTTACTTTACAGATGTGAACATTGAAGCTGTAATATTATAAAAGACATCTTGCCAGGAGGTATTAAAGCCAGGACAGAAACTGAGGTTCTGGACACGCAGAGTAATTCTCATCACATAGTTCCATAAAACCTCTCTAAACCTTAACATGTAGATAGAGTCAAGATACCCTCTGAATACTCAATAAATGTTAATTAAAGGAACATTGTGGGGGATGCCTGGGTGGCTCAGTCGGTTAAATGTCTGTCTTGGGCTCAGGTCATGATCCCACGGTCCTGGGATCAAGTCCTGCATTGGGCTCTTTGCTCAGCAGAGAGCCTGCTTCTCCCTCTGCCTGCTGCTCCCCCTGTTTGTGCGCTCTCTCTTTCTGACAAATAAATAAATAAAATCTTAAAAAAAAAAAAGAACATTCTGGGATTAGCATTGTTTGCCTGTGACATGACATTTTCTGCCATCTAGTAGTTTTCTAGATCTAAGCATGTCAAGTTACTTTGGAGGCCCAGGTTCCAATTGTATGATGAAGAGTTTGGCATAAATATTTTTAAAGATTCCTTCCAGGTATAAAATCTGACAAGTTTCTTCTCCAGTAAATGATGCATCAACCTTCACCATCTGGTAGCCTCTAGAGGGGAGTGTGTGTATCTGTCTGTGTTCACACAAAAGATTTTCCATATTGATTACAGCCAAAGGGTTGCAAATGATGTTCATTAAAGGATATTTGATGGTTCAAAACTTGCCTATATTTTTTATATTCACAGTTTATTTTTCCCTTCCTTTGAATCTTCTTGTGGATATTTAAGGAAGTACTTACTTAATTGATAATTTTCTAGCACTAGTCAATTGAAATTTAACTTAGATGACTCTATTAGTAATCTATCACTCACTAACACCGATACAAACTGTGAGACAGAGTTTAAGGTAATTTATTAAAGTATACCTAGATTTGCATTCGTAAGCCCATTTGTGTCATAAATGTAATTACTCTTCATAATTACAATTTTACCTACATATATATATTTGAAATATAAAACACTTGGTTCATATGACTTTACAGTTTATAGCTTTCTTTCGCATACACCCATAGAAGTTTTTGTGCAATATTTATGTGACTTTTGAGTCATCCCCATTTATTTCTTTGCCTAGGCAATTGAGTGGCTCTGACTGTCCTAAATTCTTTTCTCTGGTATGTTACAAATACAGCCCACAAGCTTTAGAAATATGCCTACTACCCAAAAGATCCAGCTTGATGGTTTACCAAATCTATAAAAGGAGACTAATAAGTGACCTCTGTTATGTGAAGTATTTAAGATTCTAAAGTAATTCAGCTCTATATTCAGACTAGACCATTTGTCTTCATCAAGAAGCATGTGTCCACTGGGAAGCATTTGACTGGATCCCTTCTTCTGTGATGGACTATCCTATTTGGCAATCGTGAAAGCTCAGCCTCAGAAGAGATCTCAGAATATTGCTGAAAACATGGATTAGGACACACTAGGTTGTTTTTGGTTTAATTGTTGCTCTTTGTTTCTTTTGATGAAAGTCTGTTCATCTTAACAAATTACTTAATATAGTTTAAAGTAAGAGGATGGTCCTACCCATATGTGGGACTGAGTTCTTGTTTACCCAGGAAGTAGAACTGACTGTCAGTCTACTAATTACTAGATATGTGAGGTTGTACTACTCAAACTGAATTTTATGTCATTGTATTTTCATATGCTTTAGTAGTCTTCATGTACATACATTTGTGTGTTTTTTTTTTTAAGATTTTACTTTTAAGTAATCTCTACACCCAATGTGGGGCTAGAATTTATAACCCCAAGATCAACAGTCAAATGCTCCACCAACTGAGACAGCCAGGCACCCCCATACATTTATTTTTATTCATGAACTTTTTCCTTCATTTGACTTGCTGCTTTTCAACTACCACCTAGCATTATTTTACCGTTATTTGCATAGATTCTTAGATCTAATATCTTTATTTCTGAACATTTTCATATTTATAAGGAAAGATTTTTAATAAAAATAGTACACTAATCTGTTTGACATTTTTCTTTTTTATATTATAATTTTTTAATTATTTACTTTATCTCAAAGCTTGCTTATGAATTATTGTTGTTCTACTTTAATTTGTGTTCATTGCTGTTTCATAACCTAATTTTTATTTTGGTTCTATATGGCTGTCTTTGATTCTTCTATTGACTTTTTCCTATACTTTCTCTAAGTAATAAATAATTTTTTAAATTTAGAACAGAATAAAACTATGAAAGCAAGATCAGGACCATATATACTCTGCTATAGAAAGTTAAATAACCATATAGCCTTTTTAGTAGAATAATTATAGTATAAAGTAATATTCTGTCAACATGAAGGATAAAAATAGTTTATAAGTTCAAATGATTATTTTCCTAGGACTTATATTATAAGGGGTTGAAATGTAAAAATAAATCTTTTAATATCTTTCTGCAAACTAAAATTAGTATAAATTTAATCATTCATTTATATAGGCATTTGAACAAATCTATCTCCCAAGAAATAATGAGACAGAAATAGATGGCTTTTATAGTGTTACAAAGATAGAATTCTTTTACTGCTGAAATTAATTTCTCTATTATATCATAAACTGGGCCAAGACACCATTATGGTACATATATGAATGAGTTGCCATCTTAAATTAACTCTCCTACAAAGAATGCCTCAGAAATTTATGGAAATCCTTGAAAAATCAAAACATTTTATAAATAAAAAACAATTGGCTAGAGATTTAATCCCTCAAGCAAGATAGAAGTTACAGAAACTGGCTGCAGGAGGTTTTTATTCTGACTAAAATATTTCAAGAGACTTATTGATTGAAGAAATCATGGTATTAGAAGTTACAGTGTTTATTTTAAAATAGATTATAGATATAATAGAGGTACTTATTTAGAAGAAAATATCCTTCCCATACATTTCTGGAAAATGAACTGAGATGCTGCTGGGCAAATGAACTTCTTAAGAGTTTACACAAATCTCGGGCACCTGGGTGGCTCAGTTGGTTGATCAACTGCCTTCGGCTCAGGTCATGATCCTGGAGTCCCAGGACATGATCCTGGAGCCTGCGTCGGGCTCCCTGCTTGGCAGGGAGTCTGCTTCTCCCTCTGACCCTCCCCCATCTCATGCTCTCTCTCTCAAATAAATAAATAAATAAATAAAAAAGAGTTTACACAAATCTAAAAGGCAAATAAATACTCGCAACTCTTCTGGAAATATGGTCTGAAAGCGTTTTCACCATAATTTCTATTTCTTGTCTATGTCAGAGTCCAGCAAAAGCATACAACATGACTGAAGCCAAAGTAAGCCTTTGATTAAGATCCCAGAGAAATCTGAGTATGCAAGGTTGTTGAAGTAAAGGATTCAGTGTACCACGCCATCTCCCCATTTACATCCTCTGGGTCCTCACCCCATTTAATCTGCCTAGCTGGTAATTCCCCTTATGTATGTATACATGTAACTTACTGCATCCCCCCACCCCAAGCAATGGTCCTCTTACAGATCTTCAAGGTCTAATCTCTGATAATCAGAGTCAATGGGCCTAAATTTTACTTCCTAAAGTTACTTTTGACAGGACCATGCTTTCATAAGCTGCTTTTGCCTATACATAGAGTAAATATATGCATATATATTATATAATTTATCACCAGACAAGGTTATATGGGAGGGAGTAAAGGGTTCAGCATAGTTACCTATTGCTGCTATAGTAAATTGCTACAAACTTAATGACTTAAAACAAACAAACAAAAATGTTTATTTTATAGTTCCAGAGGCCAAAAAAGTCCAAAATTGGTCTCATTGGGCTAAATGCAAGGCATTGGCAAGCCTGGCTTTTTGTAGATGCTCTGAGGGCAGGATCTGTTCCCTTACTTTTCTCAGCTTCCAGAAGCTGCCCATCCCTTGGCTCATGGCCCCTTCTCACATCACTCCAACCTCCTGCTTCGTCATCACACCTCCTGCCACAAGCTCTGATCCTCCTGCTTCCCCTCCAAAAGCACTCTTGTGATTACATTGGGCTCATCCAGATAATTCAAGTTAGTCTCCCCATCTCAAGATCCTTAAAGTAATCACATCTTTAGAGTCTCTTTTCCCATGTAAGATAATTTTCACCAAGAAAAGAGGCAAAACTGAAATAAAACAAAACCATTTATTTGGGAGGGGGGTCTCAGAATTGTAACTTGGGGAGCACAGGTTGGGGCAGCAACCCAAACTGTGTCCACCTGGGAACAAAAGTCAAGGGTTTCAAAAGGCAAAAGAAAATACTTGTATGCACTGTTTACAAAGAATTTTGATTGGTGTTGGCAGCAGAAAACTAATCTTAGCTGAATATAATTGGTTGCTATGGCTATCACTAAGCAATGTCTCTTACTGTAGTGACTTGCAGGTGTTCAGGCAGAGTCCTTGGAATATTTCCAGTCTGGCCCAGTTCAAAGTTCATGGTTTTATCCAGTGAGGACATGCATAAGGCCCATTTCCTTAATGGCCCCCCACCTCCATTTTAAAAACCCTTGACATAAGTGACTCCATTTCATTTTAGCTTTCACACTAACAAATTCATGGGTCTGGGGATTAAAGACATCTTTGGGAGACATTATTCAGCCTGCCATTGTTACCAGAGGTGAGAAGGTATAAATTGGGACTATTCTAACAAAACTGGGACATTTTGGCCACCCTTCCCCGTGAGAGGTCTGAGACAGAGAAGACAGGACTGAATATCAATTGCCATCTTCCCTCTGTGCTCTTAAGATTGCCATTGCCAGGTGCTGGTATGCTGTCCCTTTTCCAATCCACTGTCCCATCTCTGCTGCTTGAAATTATTCCTATTGATTAAGGCCTGTTTCAAAAACCACCTCCGCCATGAAAATTACCAGGTCAGAATAATCTCTCCCTTCTCTGCTTCCTTTAATGCCATTTCCTACTGTACTTGCTACCACCTACCCAATAAATATAAATATATTTGTGAATGTGTCTTTTCTCCCCTACCAGAAGTAAGCTCTTAATGGGAAGGATCATATATTAGGCCAAAAGACAACCGCATGCATTCAACACATGTAAAAGATACATGTCCTCAGCCATCTCTATGTCAAGGTCTGTTAGTGCAGCCTCCCTAAATCAAATTCCCATCAGCCTATCTAGGCAACCAACCAAGCATACTTGACACGCCAGACAACTGAGGTGTTGCTTTCTATACACTATGGAGAAGAACATTTCACCAGAAACTTCCTTCACACTAGGTTAAAGCCAACATTTTGATGGGACTATGTCTACTGGACAATGTGATTTTTATCAATAGGATGCTGCCACCCATATCTGCTCATTCTGGTTATTTATTGTAGAAACAAACAAAAACCCCACTTTGTGTTTAATTACGAACTAAATGCTTTCAGATGTTCACCAACAATCAAAAATCATTAGAACTGATTTTTGGTGTTTTGTTTCGTTTTTGTAATGGTGGACAATGATAACACTAAAATCTTTTTTTATGGGGCACATGGCTGCCTCAGTCGGGGAAACGTTCGACTCTTGATCTTGGGGTCATGAATTTAAGTGTCACATTGGGGGTAGAGATTACTTAAAAAAATAAATAAATAAAACAAAGTCCTTTTTTAATTAGGGGGACAGGGTACAAGGTGCTAGAATTCCATGTAGTCATTATTTCTCTGAAAACTATGTGAAATAGTAGAGGTAATAAGTGGAATCCATGAGAGGTCATGTTCCTTTAAGGGACCCCAAACAAGGAAATTTATATCTTGAAATAGCCAAAAATAGCCCTTGGTACATTTGCTTCACCAGATGCCCCCACAGCACAGATTCCTCATACTTTTAGCCAGATTTTAGTGTATCAGACACTGGGAGAGTAATAAACATAGCAGAATGATTTATTGGGAAGGTACTTTGGAAGTCATTCAAACCACTTTTTTTTTTTCCTATCCATTATTAGTCATCCCTAGGTTCATTCACAACCCAGGGAAAGAAAAGCCAAAAATAGCCATGAAGCCAAGCCTATTGTGAAGCAGCTGTCTTTGGTACATGAAGGCAAGCAGGCAGTTGGAAGTCCAAGTGCAGAGAGTAAACAAGCTATACTGAAGCAGTAATCATGCTAATCATCGATTTGTTAGCAAATGTGCTGCACTTGTATTTTCAAAGCATTGTATCATCATTAATTAATTAATGAGTGATAATTACGATGGCAGTGGCACATAAAATTGTATGCAAGTTTTGAAAAGAAATTGTTTTATATGGTGTGCACTTAAAAAATGAGAGGGTTTTTTTTTTCCTTTCTGTTCTTGCTGTTTTTTAGTTTGTTTTCCACTAAAAGGTTGTGCCATGTTTTCTCTCACTACTCTGTTCGAGTATTATGCTGCTCCTTCTGCTGGTAGCGTTCTTCCCCAGACAACTCTTGTCCATCTGTCAGATATCAGCTCAAACATCATTTTCTCCCACAGACGCCTCCCTAGCCCTGCTAGGCTATTTTAGGGACTCCTGCAGTCCCCCCCGCAGAGAACCTTTCACCCTCTGTTAAATTGCCTATTTAATTGATTTGTCTGACATCCATGTTAGACTACGGTTCTGTGAGGGCTTAGGCTTCCCGCGCCTTGTTCACCCAGCACAATGACTGGCACATGGCAGTCTCCCAATAAGTATTTCTGAGATGAATAAGAGAATTTCCCATGAGGGTGCCTGGGTGGCTCAGTTCGTTAAGCGACTGCCTTCAGCTCAGGTCATGATCCCGGAGTCCTGGGATCGAGTCCCACATCAGGCTCCCAGCTCAGTGGGGAGCCTGCTTCTCCCTCTGACTCTCTCCCCTCTCATGCTGTTTCTCTCTTGCTTGCTCTCTAATAAATAAATAAAATCTTTAAAAAAAAGAGAAAGAGAGAATTTCCCATGAGAGAAAGCTAAAAAAGAACTCTTATTGCTAACGTGAATTCCCACTCTGTAAGAATCAATCTGCTCAGCATTCTAGATGCTTTGTCTCATTTAATGCTCGCCATGTTGCTTTGTAGGTCCCACGTAGGATATCAAAACGACAGAGAGTAAGTCAGTCCTGGGATCACACTGCTAGATGGTGGTGAACCTGAGGCTCAATCACGGGTTTCCTGATTCCAGACCTATGTATCTCCAAAAGTGGTGAAGAAGAAAACAGTGACTCCTGAAATCCAGAAACTGGTCTGACACTCACAGCTCAGTCTCAGCATCACCACAAACTGGACTGACCTCAGCAGCTAGACCATGCGTTCCTCCCGTCTCACATACACAAACTCACAGAGCATCAACATCAGCCAAGGCCACTCTGAGCCCATGGTAAAGTGAGACAAAGCAAGGCAACTTCGTAATTTTGTCTAAGCAAATGGCCACCCTGAAAATTTCACAAAATGCCAAACATGTCTGGCTTATATGATGTCTGCTGCTTTTTTACCAATTACAGCTTTACCCCTGCCCTCTCTATAGATAAGATTTATTGCTATCACCAATGATAGAATTGCCTTCACTTCCTGACAACACCCATCTAGAGGGATTCTCTGCTTCCTTAGGCCCTCTTCAAAATCGCCCAAATCCTATAATGTCTTTCTTAAATTCCTCTTCCTGAAATAAACCTCTGTTACTAAGGTATGTGTCGCCCTTGCTACAGTGAGTCATAAACTTGGCTTGTCCAACTACAAGTATGTTCTCAGTGGTCTCTGGTGGAGAGCATTGACAGTGGATCATACAAGACCATCCATGGGGCTGGAGAAAGAAAATCTTAGAACTTTCACTTATAAATTTTTGCTTAAAAGAATAAAAATATTAACGTCAACCAATATTTACATTTAGTATATAAACATGTCTTTCTTCTCCCATCCCTCCTCCTGTGAGGTGGCCGCATGACAAATAAGGTGCTCAAGCGGATAATAATAAGGTAACGAACTAGAAGGTCACAAAAGGACAAATACTGTATGATTCCTCTTATACAAGATATCCGGAGTAGTCAAAATCATGGAAATACAAAGTAGAATGGTGGTTGCCAGGGGCTGAGAGAAGGGGGAAGTGGAGAGTTGTTTCATGGACATAGAGTTTCAGTTTTGCAAATTGAAAAAGTTCTAGAGATCTGTTATACAACAATGTAAATATAGTCAACACCACTGAACTGTGCACTTAAACATTACTAAGACAGTAAATTTCATGTTTCATGCTTTGAAATTTGTCAAAAGTTTTTTAACTAAAAATTTTTAAGTTTAAATTTTTTTATTTAAACAATTAAATTTTAAATTAAATTTTAATTTTAAAAAATAGAGGGAAGAGTGAGGATTTTACCAAATAGATGATTTGACATGGCAACAATAGTTGTTCTCTTCCTGAATACTGGGACATCCTGCCATTGACTTGTGCCCATTTAAATGAATTTATGGATTGTATTAGCTAAAACAGAATATATATCATACTTTGTAATGATATAGAAAGTATCCAAGAAAATCTTTCTTCTACACCTACCAGTGGTTCTCAATCCTGACTGCCTGTGGGAATGACCTGGGATATTTTTGAGAAACACCACCATCTGAGTCCCACCCCATGTCAATTAAATCAGAATCTCAGGGATGAAGCCTAGGAACAGTTTTTCTGGTTTCTGGGTTTTTGTTTGTTTTGGTTTTTCTTTGTTTTTTAATCCTCCAAATGATTCTAATATATAGCCAACAGTGGAGAGCTGTCAAAAATAGGGGTTTGCCAGAGATAAAGTTATCCTAAGACGAAGCACTTAAGAGGTCTCAAATTTAAGGACATGTTACACATTGTTCCTTTATAAGTGACAGGTGTTCTTAATTTACTGACCTCTTCCATAATGAAAAATTGCTATGAATAGTACTCTACCTAGCAGAATTTTTGAAATGCATGAACTTGGGGAGCCTGGGTGGCTCAGTCAGTTAAGCGTCTGCCTTTGGTTCAGGTCATGATCCCAGGGTCCTGGGATTGAGCCCTGCGTGGGGCTCCCTGCTCAGTGGGGAGTCTGCTTCTCCCTCTTGCTCTGTCTGCTGCTCCCCCTGCTTGTGCTCTGTCAAGTGAATAAATAAAATCTTAAAAAAAAATGCATGAACTTTATTTCCTTTTGAGGAAAAAGTAACATTTTGTTAACAAGTGAAATAATCACTACTTTTCAAAAGAAATTTGAGGGTGTGTGTTTGGAGATTTTTCCATTGTTTTGTTGCTCAAAAAATGCTGGTCATCATAGCTGTACCTTGAGGGGCGCCTGGGTGGCTCAGTTGGTTAAGCAACTGCCTTCGGCTCAGGTCATGATCCTGGAGTCCCGGGATCGAGTCCCACATCGGGCTCCTTGCTCAGCAGGGAGTCTGCTTCTCCCTCTGACCCTCTTCCCTCTCGTGCTCTCTATCTCTCATTCTCTCTCTCTCTCAAATAAATAAATAAAATCTTAAACAAAACAAAATAAAAAACAAAAAAAAACCCTTGAAAACAAAGTTTTCTATCCTATTTAAAAAGAGTTTGGGTGAATTGGGGGCCCAACATTAAAAATATAAAACCTTCATAATAATTTGTAAAAAGAATTGGTTGTCATGAATGAAGATGATAATTTACTATATAAATTTCAACTAAAATGTTGTATAAGGACATAACTAGTAGATAGTACTGAAAAATTGTCACAACTAATTTTTTTAGGCAATAATACATTTCTTTCATCTTAATCTACATATCTTGTGAGATTTTTTTTCTGGAAAGATAGTATTAAAACTAAATATAGAAGCAGATTTTGAATTGCTATTTAAGAATGCGCTTAAGTTTTTTCAAAACAAAGTATATTTAATAATAGTGCTCTAATTAACATACTGATATACCATCAAAAGTAAAATAAAACCAAATTATACTTAAATATTATTTAACGTGTTTCCTAAGTCTATTTTGGAATGTTCCTTATAACACATAATACACTAATTTATTTATGTAATTAATAAATACATAAATAAATATATATTGCAGTTGCACTTAGAAACAGTGGTATTGGGAAGTATATGGTCAAAAGAAAAAAAGGTTAGCGAACACAGCACTGCAGCATACTTCCTTCTCCCCAAAAGTTTAGTATTCCCAAATAATTATAATACTTTCACAACATGAGCTATTTATTCCCAGAAACTGTGGTTAAATAGTATTTATACTGCTTCAGGCTCTAAGTGTGTTAGAAGCAGGAGAAAGGGGTTATTTATTTTGTTATATAATAAAATTCAAAGCTGGTGCTTTAGCAAAATCTGAGTGGAGTACCAATAGAGCCAACTGGTCTAAAATAGCATTGCTGGTAAGATAAAAACAACAACAACAAAGACAACAGCAAAAAATTTCAAAATTTAAAAGTCTAAGAGAATATTCAATGTAATCAATAACATTTGAAGTGCACTTTGTTATTTTAATCATAGGTAAAAATTAAAAAATATATATCCTTCCTAATCCTGGAGTTCCAAAACTGCTTCTTCTGGTAGACTCAAGGACAAACTATTACTGAATTCTCCTCTTTGTCCTTGTATTATATATTTTCTCAAAGATAAAGATATAAAAGATACATTTATATCACTTTGTAATGTAAGTGGGGTTTTATTATGAATTCTTCTATGAGGTGACTTTGCTACAGATAGAAAAATCTTAGAAAACAGAATAGCAGCTTATTAAAGAAAACTCAGGCTATCTACAGTGCATCTCATAGGAAAGTAATTATGGTTGGTGCATATTTGAAAGTCTTCTGACACCTGTAAAGCCAGATATGGCTATTTAAAATACACATCTCTGTCGATCATCCCCAAGTACATTGCCTAAATTTCATTCATGCAACTAGTTTCAAACACCGGATTCCTATTAGCCTTATAATACAATGGCATTGCTTATATCTCATCACTGATCTTGGGGAAACCCAAACTAAGTATGTCTTCTCCACTGTATTGGCCAGATCATGCAAGTGGAAATAAGAGACACCAAACTTTCTGCCTCCATGTGGTAAAACCTCTGCTTAAAAACCACTTTTGAATGTGCTCTATTAAGGTTCAAAGGAAGAAAAACATGGGCCTTTAAAAGGGATCTTAAAATGGTGGGAAAACCTGCACGTGTAGGCAAAGAATAATCAGTGAGTTGAACCAGGGACGTTGCAACTGTGCTCTGAGCACTGGGGTTTGCTGGCAGAGGCCCCAGGGGTCCCTCTTGAAACTACAACAGATGGGTCTCCAGTCTCCTCCCCTTGGTTCTTCATCTGACTCTGACATTCTTCCATTTAAGAACTTTTTCGAAAAACACATCTGCTGCCTTAAAAAAGAAAGTATGAACACGGCCAGATACAGCAATGTTAAGATATTGTCTAATCCTGATATTGGTAGACAAGAAACCAGACTGGAAAAGGAGTCAAAGGAAGGCACAGGACCTATTTCTTAATGATGTGCCTACACTGAGTAGGAAAATCAAGAAGCAACAGACAGTGGGCCACACAGTAGAAATCAAATTTCTGTTTAGTCCTAAGAGATGGAAAGAGGCTGAGAAGTTCAGGAATGAGGAGCACTGATCACAAAGACAGCAGATTCAAGAAGGAAGGAGAACCAACCCTGGGGATTTCTCACCTAACTACAAAATCAAATGCTGTGCACACAGTTTTCTGTTTTCCAAAGTGCCGCGATAATTTTCACTCTGAATGTTTTCCATCTTAGCTTCTTGTCTTTTCTATTTTATCCATTTACTTTGTAGCTATAAAAGTATTGTAGTTTCATAACCAAATTAATGGGCAATTTTTTAAATAAATTATTATTATGGGAATACTAGCATGTTTTTGTTGGTGATATTTTTAAATTTAGTGTAATCTTAATGAGCACGCTATTATATATTTTGCTTTATAGTCAACATTATATGCAGAATAATGCAAGTCATTTAACTTAATTTTGGTGACAGAATCTAAATTAGCATGAATATACTGTTTAAGTTAAAAGCCTAGTGAGAAAGTTTCCTGTTTTTGTCAAAACATTAAAAACTCTTACTATCAGTTATAAACATATAAAGAAATTGAAAAAATAGTAAATCTAGCATTTACTTAATACATGATAATTTGAAACATTGAAAAATGAAGTGTTCTATTTCTTTGTACAAAAAAAAAGCTTATCAAGATGAGCTTGAATGGTGCTTGCCTTCTTATCACGTTGACTTATGTATGGTATGAAGCAAACATTGTTGCTATGCCTTGGTGAACCTCATGATCCTTTCTCTTTAATTTTTATTTTAGTTTTATTTTTTTAAATTTTATTTTATTATGTTATGTTAATCGCCATAAGTCATTAGTTTTTGATGTAGTGATCCATGAGCCATTGTTTTCGTATAACACCAAGTGCTCCATGCAGTACGTGCCCTCCTTAATACCCATCACCACGCTAACCCATCCCCCCTCCCCCCTCCCCTCTAACACCCTCAGTTTGTTTCTCTGAGTCCATAGTCTCTCATGGTTCATCTCTCCCTCCGATTCCCCCCCCCTTCATTTTTCCCTTCCTTCTCCTAATGTCCTCCCTGTTATTCCTTATGTTCCACAAATAAGTGCAACCATATGATCATTGACTTTCTCTGCTTGACTTATTTCACTTAGCATGATCTCCTCCAGTCCCAACCACGTTGATGGAAAAGTTGGGTATTCATCATTTCTGATGGCTGAGTAATATTCCATTGTATATATGGACCACATCTTCTTTATCCATTCATCTGTTGAAGGGCATCTCGGCTCTTTCCACAGTTTGGCTATTGCGGACATTGTTGCTATGAACACTGGGGTGCATATGGCCCTTCTTTTCACTACATCTGTGTCTTTGGGGTAAATACCCAGGAGTGCAATTGCTGGGTCATAGGGGAGCTCTAGTTTTAATTTTTTGAGGCACCTCCACACTGTTTTCCAAAGTGGCTGTACCAACTTGCATTCCCACCAACAATGTATGAGGGTTCCCCTTTCTCCACAACCTCTCCAACATTTGTTGTTTCTTGCCTTGTCAATTTTTGCCATTCTAACTGGTGTAAGGTGGTATCTCAATGTGGTTTTGATTTGAATTTCCCTGATGGCTAAAGATGATGAACATTTTTTCATGTGTCTGTTAGCCATTTGTATGTCTTCTTTGGGGAAGTGTCTGTTCATGTCTTCTGCCCATTTTTCGACTTGATTATTCATTTTTTGGGTGTTGAGTTTGAGAAGTTCTTTATAGATCTTGGATACCAGTGCTTTATCTGTAGTGCCATTTGCAAATATTTTCTCCCATTCTGTGGGTTGCCTCTTTGTTTTGTTGACTGTTTCCTTTGCTGTGCAAAAGATTTTTATCTTGATGAAGTCCCAGAAGTTCATTTTTGCTTTTGTTTCATTAGCTTTTGGAGATGTATCTTGAAAGAAGTTGCTGTGGCCAATGTCAAAGAGGTTACTGCCTATGTTCTCCTCTAGGATTTTGATGGATTCCTGTCTCACATTGAGGTCTTTCATCCATTTTGAGTTTATCTTTGTGTATGGTGTTAGAGAATGGTCGAGTTTCATTCTTCTGTATATAGCTGTCCAATTTTCCCAGCACCATTTATTGAAGAGACTGTCTTTTTTCCATTGCTGACGCTCCTTTCTAAGTCTGAATCAGTTTCCAACGTTTGATCCTCTGCATTTTTAATGTCATAAGTATTTCCAAAAGCTCCTTTAGTGAAGCTTTTTGCCAGCATCACTTCTTCTGGGACATCTCCCTTTTTGTCATCGCAGCCAGGAGCCTCACCCATGTCTACAAGTTCATTATCATTATTTTCTTCTGGCTGCACATCTCCAATCTCTTGAACAGCAGAAGTATCGACATTCCATGGACAGTTCTTTCTTCCATACCCCTGTCTAGATGTGGTTCAAAGTTCATGTCCAGTGTTACCACTTTCATTGTTTTGCTGCATGTTCATTTTTTTGGCCAATTCCCTTTTTGTAAAAAAAAAAAAAAAAAGTCATGTGGATTTATCACTGGAAGACAAGGAGACAACACAACTACATGCTTTGCTGTCCATACATAAACTGAATAACACATATCCAGTGACCAGTCTATCTTTGAAAGCAGTGATGTGACTGGTCACTGATCACGATATGCCTCTCTTATTTAGGAGTGATATACAGACAAAGAACGAGCAGCCTAGTTTGTACTTATGTAATTAGTCACTATTAACATATCGTATTAAATGAAACTTGAACCATGTTTTGTGGGGACAGGTGTTATTTAACTACATCATGGTAACTGAAATTCCTTCAAAGGACTTTGATTTTTTATTTGTTTGTTTGTTTTTTAACCTGCATTTTTCTTGAAGAACCTAGTACTATGTACCACGTTCAAGAAGAACATCGAAGAGTAAGGCCAAGTCCCTCACTTCAACAAGTTCATAATTTAATGAATACTAATAAGATAATTATACATTTTTCTGTAATCTGATGAATGTAATGTTAAAAAATGATGTAAAATGACGTAAAAACTCACAGGTAAGTGAAATTACCCTTGGTCAAAGAAGAAATAACAAAGCTGACAGCATAGAAGACAAACATTTTCAAGGTTATTCCAATGGCTACTTGGCTTTCCACCGAAAGGATAAAAAAATGAGGGGTTCCTATTCCCCGAATGTTAGTTACCTTGCTGCCATAAATGATCTTATGATGAATAACTTCATAATTGGAATAACTAGACAAAAAGCATGAAGAGGTTTAAGGCTGTTTTTACATACTGCTGGCCTGAAAGTGTTCACCTTTAATGCAATTAGGAGCATTTTGTATTGTAAGAGCGATGCTTCAAAGAAGGATCATAAAAAAGAAATGTCGGCAACATGTGCTTTTCATGTCCCTTCTACCACCAAGTTGGGTTCCACACTGCTAACAGTGAGGGTGCTAGAAAGAAGTCAGGGTACAGATGGGACAAGGGTGCATTTTGTTTATGTTTGAGGTGGTATCTACATTAATATTTCACAATGCCTTCAAAACCACACCTAAATAGTGAGTGATTCACAAAATTGGAATATTGCATACCTCAGGTTTTACCTATCAACATGAATATAGAATTACTCTGCACTTCTTTTGCTCTTTATTCTGCTACATCTCAGGAGAATGTAAAAATTACACCACATTAATGTTTTTCTCCAGAAGTTTTCCAATACATTAGCTGTAAAAACTAAGGGAATATATTGATAGTGCTTCAATTTCCCTGCAGAGTGGACTCACATTTGTGATTAAAAAAATGAACTGGAGACTCCAAGTCCATTAGGAAAGGACTTTAGAAGGGATTGCTCCATCCTGACAAAAAGTAAAAAGCTGAACAAACTAAAAAAATCAACAAATCTTCTTAGATCCAAAAGAGAAATGAGGTCACAGGGCAAAACGCTGCCCCTAAATTCCCGAGACAGACTGGCAATAAAGAGAATCGCAACTTACAGGAACAGAAATCCCAGAGCAGAAATCCTCAAGGGAACCAGAGCCAGAGTAGGGAAACCTCAACTATAATGGACAGATTGCTGGAGGCTTAGGGTGGATACATCTGAGAGTTTAACATTCCAGAGAGATCCAGTCTTGGTGGGGAGCAGGGTGACAAACTTTTATGAGTTTTGCCTCCAGGAGATCTACCAGGTCCTCACAGTAAATATCAGAGAAAAAATCCCCTCATGCTCTTGGCTGGGGGAGGGGAAAATAACCATTTAAAAATAGACCAAGAGATTTCTGTTTTTCTTAACAAGGCCTGTTCTCAAGGGAAACTATATTACCAGAGTCTAACCTGCTGGGGTTTTATCAAAGGTAAATACTGAACTTCGGTTCCAACCTAGCCTTCCAAATGAGGGAAGAGAAATATAGAATTCCACTCCCTCTAGTTATTTTGTCCCAGCTAAGAAGGGAAAAAATTGAGAAGCACTGGTGAGGGTCACAATCCAGGGATGCAGGCTTATCAAAAGACTGAGACCTAATTATAGGACTACAGAAGGATTCCCCTCCCTCTCCCCACACCTTACCACCATACCACTAAAGTCCTATTTACTGTCTTCCTTTTTCTCAGTAAAACATACTGGATTTCAACAAAAAAGTACAAGGCATACTAAAAGGCAAATGATAGAGTTTGAGGAGACTGAGCAAGCATCAGACCCAAAGTCAGATATGGCAGATATGTTGGAATTATCAGGCCGGAAATTTAAAACAACCAGGATTAATATGCTAAGGCTATAATGGAAAAGGTAGACAACATACAAGAATAGATGTATAATGTAAGCAGAGAGATAGAAATTCTAAGAAAGAATCAAAACGAATGCTAGAGTTCAAAAACAGTATAACAGAAATAAAAAAGGTCTTTGATGGGCTCATCAGTAAACTAGAAATAGTTAAGGAAAGAACCCCTAAGCCTGAGGATGTGATAATAGAGGGAGAAGCAAAGAGAAAAAGAAAAAAATAGAACAGAACACCCAAGAACTGTGGGACACTACAAAAGTTGTAAGATACATGAAATGGAAATATCGGATGAAGAAGAAACTGAAACAATAATGACTGAGAATTTCCCTCAAATTAATGTTGAGACCAGACCACAATTGGTCTGTAGAATGGATATAATAGTATCTTTTTTTTGTGATTTTTATTTATTTATTTATTTGACAGAGAGAGACAGCAAGAGAGGGAACACAAGCAGGGGGGAGTGGGAGAGGGAGAATCAGGTTTCCCGATACAGGGCTCGATCCCAGAATCCTGGGATCATGACCTGAGCCGAAGGCAGACGCCCAACGACTTAGCCACCCAGGTGCCCCTGGATATAATAGTATCTAATGGTGGGTAGTTATGAGTATTATATCAATTTATAATTGTAAGGTACTTGCTGAAAATGCATTGATATTCTGAAATTCATTGTGGGAAATACATGTATGTATTACAGAATACAAATAGACAATACAATATTTTATATATATATAATGTGTAATACATATATAATAGAACATAATAAGAAATACAAAAAAAAATCCAGGAAGCTTAGAGAACATCAAGAACAATAAATGCCAAAAAAAAAATACCTATAGGCATATCATTTCCAAACTTCAGAAAATCACAAATAAAGAAAAAACCTTGGAAGAAGCCAGAGGAGAAAAAAACAACCTTACTTATAGAGAAGCAAAGATAAAAATTATACCCTACTTGCCTCAGAAACCAGGCAGGAGAGAAGAGTAGAGCAAAATATTTAAAGTGTTGAGAGAAAAAAATCACGAACAGAGAACTCTGTACCCTATGAAATTATCCTTCAGTAGCGAAAGAGAGATACAGATTTCCTCAGACAAACAAAAATGAGGGGGATTTTTTGCCAGTAGACCAGCCTTGCAAGAAATGTTAAAGGAAGTTTTTCTGAAAGAAAGAAAATGGTATCGGTCAGAAACAGGGATCTACATAAAGAAAGGACGTATATCAGAGTATGAATAAGTGAAGATAACATAAAAACTTTTCTTTTCCTTATCCGAAATTCATCTAACCAATAACAATTGGTTCAAAATAATAGTAGCAACAATGTACTTGATTTTGTATACTTATGTATGAGTATGTATTTATGTATAGACATATATATGCTTATGTATAAGTGAAATGAATGACAGTGATGATACAAGGAACAGGAGGGAGGGTTATACATTTGCCAAAATCCATAAAATGTTCAGTATCAAGAGTGAACCCTAATATAAACAATAGGCTGTAGGTGATAATGCTATATTAATATATTTTATCGATCGTAACAAATGTACCCTCTGGTGCATAATGTGAATAGTGGTGGAGACTGGGCATGAGCAGGGGCGGAATTAATACGGGAACTCTGTACTTTCTGCCTAATTTTGCTGTGAACTTAAAGCTGCTGTTTAAAAGGGGTGAATAATTTAATAAACTGGTTTCTTTTTTTAAAGATTTTTATTTATTTGACAGAGAGCACAAGGAGGGGGGAGCTGCAGAGGGAAGAGGGAGAAGCAGGCTTCCCACTGACCAGAGAGCCCTACCTGGGGCTTGATCCCAGGACCCTGAGATTATGACCCAAGCCGAAGGCAGACGCCTAACCAACTGAGCCACCCAGGCACCCCAATAAGGTGGTTTCTTCTGAAAAAAGTGTGCATCGATCTAGTAGGTATTGATTATATAGAACAGAAAAGGTAGCATCCAGTAAATATCTGTGATTCCAGAAAAGAGTATTAATTCACCACAGATTGCATGTATGAGAAAATATGGCTAAAAGTGTCTATAAATGTAGAGAATGAGATCTTGAAAAAATAGCAAAAACTTTGTGAAACTATATTCACAAATGGAATGTCTACATAAATTGCCCCAATTTATATAGTGAGGCAGAAAGGAGAGGAAAGTTAAAACTGGTTTAATTAAATATAAAAGCACTTAAAATTCTACTGAGATATATTTTGACACCGAATTGATGAAAAGTCGGAAAGAGAAATATTTTATTTTCAAGAGAATTTTTAAATATGTAAATTGAATAAAATATCACGCTGCTTCAACTACAAGAAATCACTTTCCATTCTTAACCAACTGAGCCACCCAGGCGCCCAATCACTTTCCATTCTTGATGGCAACTTTCAGAGGACTACAATTCCCAGCATCGCTTGTGGCTTTACAGCTTCAAATTCCTTTGTAAGAACTCTAATTCAGATATTCTAAGTATCAATCAGCCACTCCATATTCAGTTTAATGTGGCCTTGACCAATAAAAATAAATGATGAATTAACCCCTAAACATCACTCAATACTGTGAATGTTTATTGGTTATTTAAAATATCATAATAAATTAAATAGTACTTCCCTTTTTAGATCAGTTTTGCTTACTACACTTACTTTTGTTGTTTATGTGTGTTTACTTCCTCATATGTTAATTAATACATATACACATAGAAACATACACATTCTCCTCTTAGAATTTGCTGTTTAAAATGTAAAAATCAATTTTTTAAATTTATTAATTAATTTATTTTTGAAGTATAATTGACATACCATGCTATGTTAGTTTCAGGTGTATAGCATATTGATTCAACAACTCTATATATTACTCAGTACTCACCATGATAAGTGTAGTCACTATCTGCCTCCATACAACATTATTACAATATTATCGACTGTGCTGTACTTTTCATGTCTGTGACTTATTTATTCTATACCTGCAAGTTAGTACCTTTTAACCCCCCTTATTATTTTGCCACCCCCCACCTTCCCCTCTGGCAGTCATCAATTTGTTCTCTATATTTAAGAGTCTCTAGTTTTTTTCTGTTTGCTCGTTTGTTTTGTTTTTTTAGATTCCATATAAGTGAAATCATATGGTATTTCTCTTTCTCAGTCTGGCTTATTTCACTTAGCATTATACCCTCTAGGTCCAACCATGTTGTCACAAATGGCAAGATCTCATTCTTTTTTATGGCTGGGTAATATTCCATTGTATATATATACTACCTCTTCTTTACCCGTTCATCTATCAAAGGACACTTGGGTTTCTTCCATATCTTGGCTATTGTAAACGATGTTGCAATAAACATAGGGGTACACATATTTTTTCAAATTAGCGGAGGTTTCAATGGAATTATTGAATCATATAGTAATTCTATTTTTAATTTTTTGAGGAACCTCCATATTGTTTTCCACAGTGGCTACACCAATTTATATTCCCACCAACAGTGCACGAGGGTTCCCTTTACTCCACATCCCCTCCAACACCTGTTATTTCTTGTCTTTTGGTATAAGCCATTCCGATTGGTGTGAGGTGGTATCTCCTTATGGTTTTGATTTGCATTCCCCTGATGATCAGTGATATTGAGCATCTTTTCATGTGTCTGTTGGCCACAAAATTAATTTTCTTTTGATTGTTAATGTATTTGTTCCAAAATTTGTTAATGTTCTTACTTTTTTTGGCAATGTGTTAATTACTGACAAAAATAAAGTTGTGTTTATATAGTCACTGTATCTACCAATCACTTGGAAATGTTTGCTTGTCTCTTAAGAAAAATAATAAGATGGATTAAACAGCCACTCACTCAGTAAAGAGGGTATCTGACAATCATAGAACACATCATTCTGCTTCTTGTCTCTTCACATTTTCTACTTTGCACTATAGTCTAAATTTAGTAATGTATTTCTTTATTTCTCTCCAGAGCCAACAACATTTGTTTTCCCCAATATCTGAACAACTAAAATGCTACTTTACTCTCCAGAGTCCTCGTCCTAGGGAGCCATTGGTCAGTCGACAGGCAGCATGTGTCCTTACAGGCATATGAATCAAACTAAGAAATAGAAAAGTCTTGCTGGAGGGACTTCGGTGTCACAAAATGACACCTTCAGTGATCTCTGAGAGCGCTTGTCGTCACTGTTTTAGTCACTGAAATACTGCCACCTTCAGGAAGAAATGTGGGAAACTGCAATTGCATTCTCCGTGGGGACGCCTAAATCCATGCTTTACACTGCCCTTTCTTTAAACATAGCCTTGAAGTATCCTGTTATTTTTCCTATATATCCAAACATTAGTAATTTCTTTCTGTATACTTTTGTTTTACCATATTAGGTTTTTTTTGCAAACGACTAGATCTTACAGTAAAAAGCTGCCCAGAAATAATGAATAGAATTCACTATTATCAAATAAAAGCTACTTCAGTAAGACCAGGGATTTTCAGGTATTAAATTATAAAGCATGATGAACATGCTCCAAAATGTTTTCTGTGCTCAAATGATGAAATACATATAGAAATATGGGTATGTGATTTAAAAACTAATTCCAAAAACAATTTATACATTTTATAAGAAAACCATTCCTTTAAATGTATTAAATTGAAGCTTCTGAAACAGAAGCTTTTTTTCCCCTTTATATTTTAGTTCCTTCTTTATTTATGGGTTAACATAAAAATTAAAAGTAGCTCAGTGCCAGCTTTCTTGCGTTTAAATTATTTTAGCTTAGGGGGCGCCTGGGTGGCTCAGTCAGTTAAGTAACTGACTCTTGATCTCAGCTCAGGTCTTGATCTCAGGGTCATGAGTTCAAGCCCCACATTGGGCCTACTTAAAATAAAATAAAATAAAATAAAAAATAAATAAATAAATAGATAAATAAATAAATAAATTCACCTGACATCAAACATTTACTTTCTCCCTCTGCTTTTTTTTTTCTTTTACAGATTCAGCTTTCTTTTTCATAATCTGCTCTTAATCTACTTTTTTTTTTACTTTTCCTTTTACTTATTCTTTCCCTTATTTCCCATCTTCCCTCTTTCATTAGTTTTTCTTTATTCAGAAAGTCCATTGTAAATTGTCAATTTCCTTTATGTCCTATATGGAATGTATACAGTGCCCTCTTTCTGCCTTCTCTTTATTCAAAATCCATTCCCTAATATTAGACAATGACAACAAGTACTTCTCAAACACATAGCTATTGTTTTTTTTAAGTACAATTACTGTGAAATGTCACAAATATTCTACAAAATACTAATTACATAGTCCAATTGGAAAGGACACATACATAAAACCTTCTCTTATTTTTTATCCTCTAAAGTAATTTGATAGTTACAAAGATGTCATTTCCCCAGATGAATTTACAAATTGTATAAATTAAGATCTCAATGTGAAAACAAGAACAGATGAATGGGAGAGAAACAACCATAGTAAAACACAGATAAGAATTTAGCATGTGTGAACGCTACCATTTTTTTTTAAGATTTTATTTATTTATTTGACAGAGACACAGCGAGAGAGGGAATACAAGCAGGGGGAGTGGGAGAGGGAGAAGCAGGCTTCCTGCCAAGCAGGGAGCCCGATGTGGGGCTCGATCCCAGGACCCTGGGATCATGACCTGAGCCGAAGGCAGACGCTTAATGACTAAGCCACCCAGGCGCCCTAAAAGCTACCATTTTTAAAAAGTAGGGAAGACTGCTTATTTAATAAATGATCGTAGAACAACTAGTTAACTATTTGAAAAAAAATTAGATCTTCTACCTTATAAATACACCAAAATCAATCCCAAATAAAATAGAATGAACTATTTTTTAAATAAAGATCTATTTAAAAGTACAAGTAAATACTTATCAGATTATAATGTAGATAAGGAACAACAAAAGATTAAAAGCAAATCTGCTATAAATAAATAAAAGTTAATGGTAAAGATAGAAAAATAATTTTCAGCATTAATGGCAGGTAATGGTTTAATATCCTTATATCTGATCATAAGAACATAAGAACAAATAATAAGAAAAGATAAATATCTACACAGCAAAAAAATAAGCAAAGGTCATGAGTAGACCATTCAAAAAAATTCTTTTTTTTTAAATTTTAATTTTTATTTATTTTTTAAGTAATCTCTACTACCCAGTGTGGGGCTTGAACTCACAACCTGGAGATCGAGAGTTGCATGCGACCAGCCAGGTGCCCCTCAAAAGAAACATTTTTGTTTAGGACATATTTTTTAATGTTCAATATCACTAGTCATCAAAAATGCAAATTAAAACAGCAAGTTTTGGGGATACCTAGCTGGCTCCCTTGGTAGAGCATGCAACTTTTGATCTTGGGGTCATGAGTTCAAGCCCCATGTTGGGCATAGAGCTTACATTAAAATAAATAAATAAATAAACTATAAAAAAGAAATAAAACAGCAAGTTTTTGCCTCTCAAATTGATAAATATTTTTTAAATTATAAGACTTATAATTTAAATTATAATACTACTTTTGGAAAGGATGTTGCAAAAATGGCACTCCCATATATAACCTTTTTGGATGACAATTTGACAATGCATATCCAAAGTTTTAATGCTCTTACCCTTTGACCCAGCAATTTCTTAGGAGAAAATCCTATATGTCCAAGGCAAATAATAAAAATGTAAAAGAAATTTACATGTAAGAATAATCACAGTGTGGATTGATAAAATAAATAATGGTATATACTTAATGGGGTAATATTCAGTTATTTATTCAGTTTCAAAAATACATTAGAAAATGCTCAAATATTCATAAAGTGATTAAAGAGAGTTATTAAACTATGTTACAGAATAATCATAATGTATACCTATATACACAGAGAAAAGAAACTGACAATAAATTGTGAATTGATTTTTTTTCTAAGTTTGAAGACCATGATTAATTTTTTTCTTAATTTTTTTAAGATTTTTTTTTTTATTTGAGAGAGAGAGAGATAGCAAAAGAGAGTACAAGTGGCGGTGGGGGAGGGGCGTGGGAGAGGGAGAAGCAGGCTCCCCACTGAGCAGGGAGCTGATGTGGGACTCAATCCCAGGGCCCTGGGATCATGACGTGACCCAAAAGCAGACGCTCAACTGACTGAGCCATCCGGCCGTCCCTGTTTTTCTTCTTCTCTTTTTTAATACTTTTTTATATTTTCAAATTTTCTTCAATAATATGATGTTTTAATCAGGAAGAGTTGTTTTTAAACCACTGAAAACCCTTATTTCAATTCCATTTTTAAATCAAATATAATAGTGGAAAAGCAGAAATATCATATGTAACATATATCTTAAAAAATGATTCCTTGTATATTCCTATAGAATATATCACACCAAAAATGAACCCTAATTCAAACTGTGGATTTTGGGTAATAAGATGTATCAAAGTAGGTTCAGTGATTATAACAAATGCGCCACTCTCATGCAAATAGTGGGAAAGGCTGTGCATGTGTGGGGCAAGAAGGATATGGGAACTCTCTGCTCAATTTGGTTGTGAAACTAAAACTGCTCTTAAAAATAAAGTAAAAAAAAAATTCCCAGAATGCAAATTGGACACAAAGTAGATCTGGCATTAAATAATACATAATTTTAAAATGATATTTAGTGTAGAAGCCTTTGAGGAAGTACTCTGATCAGGTGCATAATAAATTTTTGGATATCAATTTCTTTGAGCAAATCTATATCTCATATAATGAGGATGAAATTAAGACATAATAATTTTTCATCTGCCTTCTTACTCACATAGGTAGAAGAAAAGTGACCTGGGAAAGTGCGGTCCAGTAGAAACATAAGAGGCCCATATGTAAGTTTAAATTATTTGCAAGCTGCAACAACAATAAAAACAGTAAAAGGAAATGTCTAAAATAGGGGCACCTAGCCAGCTCAGTCAATGGAGCATGAAACTCTTGATCTCGGGGTCATGAGTTCAAGACCCACACTGGGCATATAGATTACTTATTATAAATAAATACATGAACGAATGAATAAAGGAAATGGTTAAAATAAATTGTAATAACCCAATATATTTAAGTATTATCATTTCAACATGTACTCAGTATAAAAATTCATTGAGATATTTTACCTTTTTTATCACATGAAGTCACTGAAATCTGATATGAATTTTACATTTGCAATACATCTCAATTGAGTCATTAAATTTTCGTTGGAAATACCTGATTGGTATGTAGATTTCATAAAATTTGCTGTTGAAAAAGTAGGTCAACATACCCAGATTTTTCCAAACAGAATTAAACCTTCCTATAACTGAATTGAGACTCTGTTTTCAAATTTAAATTTAGGTAAATTAAAATTAAATAAGATTAAAAATCAAGTTTCTCAGTGGCACTAGCCACATTTTCTGTGTGGCTTGAGGCTCCTTTAATCAGACATCTCCTCTCCCAGAAAGGATTACTAGTGAAATATCCACATCGGACAGGCTACTTTATGGGGAACAGGCCTGAACACACCTACTACTCAGTAAGTTCAAATCTAAATCTTAATAATGTTTAAAGAATGTATACTGTGGATCCTTACCGACTTTCATGGCCTGTCTTTATTACCACTGCATCACACGTGTGGTGAGTTATCCTCAGCAAATGTATCTACAAAAAGAGAAGTAGTATCCCATACTGAAAATGAGGTATCGCTCCCAGCAATAAATTGCCTGCACAATTTCACTTCCCCTTGCTGGCTTTAGGGGTGATTCCACCACTATACGATTCCTAACAGTAAAGAGTAAGGGTGTGAAGAGTGCAAAATACAGACATTGCGCTATTTATAGGAGATGGATTTGTGACCGCCCAGGCAACAGAACTTCCTCCCATATTTAAAAAGTCTCTCATGACCAAAGGAGTGGAACTAATGAACTGTCCGAAGCTCAGCTGTGCTTTCCAGCTTGTCCAACAAATTGGACAAGCCCTTTACTGTTAGAATTCGTTCCTCTGGTGGTGCTAGTGATTGCAATAGTTTAAATGCATCACAGATTGGACCTGAATTCTTACCCACTCGTTTTGTGAAGTCGTGTTCCAAGTACTAGCAGTGGAACTGCTAACAGAGAACACGCATATGAACATGGCTGCCAGTGACAAGGACTGTTTGAAAAAATTATAACATATCATGACAAATGTTCCTTTCCTTCCTCTGAATAAGTGTATGCCCCCAAAACCATAGTCCTCACTTAGTACTATAAGTAAAAATCAAAACCAACTAGGATGCGGTCTGTGATCACACAAGTGTATACATGAACCACTGTCGTCAGCGTGTCAATCAATCATCAACAAACTTTTTTAAAAAAATATTTTATTTATTTGAGAGCACGAGACGGGGGAGGGTCAGAGGGAGAAGCAGACTCCCTGCTGAGCAGGTAGCCCGATGCGGGACTCGATCATGGGATTCCAGGATCATGACCTGAGCCACTCGATCATGGGATTCCAGGATCATGACCTGAGCCGAAGGCAGTCGCTTAACCCTGAGCCCCCCAGGCGCCCCAGTCATCAACAAACTTTAATTGTACTGTGTGCCCAGCACTTCCACAGTGGTCAGAATACAACTACATCAACGATACGGTTCCTAATCAGGGAGATGAGATTTGTAGACAGAAGACAACTAACAACGAAAGGCAGTATAGAATGAAGTCAATAGTGAGTGATCCGAAACACAAGTGCTCTAGAGCAGTGGTTCTCAAAGTAGGGTCTGCAGACCCCTGAAGGTCCGACCCTGGGACCATTTCAGGAGTTCGGTAAAGATAAACCTATTTTCTTGATAATGTTAAGATATTACTTGCCTTTTTCACTGTGTTGATGTTTTCACTGGTGGTGGGTAAAACGAAGTAGCCTCAGTACAAAGCGAGGCAGTAGCATCAGACTATAGTAGTAGTCACTGTATTCTTCACCGCCACACACTTGCAGCAAAAAAGAAGGAAGAGAAGGAGGGAAAGGGCAGGGAGGGGAAGGGAGAAGGGGAGGGGACAGAGGAGAGGAGGAGGGGGGAGGGGGAAGAATGAGAGGAGACGGGGAGGCGGAGGAGGACAAGAAAAAGAGTCATTTTCACTAAAGAATGTCTTTTTCTTTGTTAAAGATTTTATTTATTCATTAGGGAGAGAGAGAGAGAGCACAAGCAGGGGGAGCGGGAGAGGGAGGAGAAGCAGACTCCCCGCTGAACAAGGAATCTGCTGCTGGGCTCCATCCCAGGACCCTGGGATCATGACGCCGGATGAAGACAAATGCTTAACTGACTGAGCCACCCAGGCACCCCAAGAATGTTATTGATAAAGCAGTGAAAATTATTAACTGCATTAAATGCTGACCCTTTAGGCCATGTCTTCTTATATTCTCTGAGACAAAATGGGAGGAATACATAAAGGGTTTCCGCTACACACAGAAGTACAATGGTTGTCTTGAGGAAAAGCATGGGTACAACTGAATTTCAAGTTGAACTAGCCACTTTTTTCTTAGATTAGCATTTTTATTTGAAAGAACAACTGACAGACTATGGTTATTCAGACTTGAGTGTTTGGCAAATATTTTCTCAGAAATAAACAAAGCAAGCCTGTCACTTCAAGGAAAACCACCGACAGTATTTCTTGCCAATGATAAAATTTGAAGTTTCAAACAAAAATTGGAATTTTGGGGGCACCTGGGTGGCTCAGTTGTTAAGCGTCTGCCTTCGGCTCGGGTCATGATCCCAGGGTCCTGGGATCGAGCCCCGCATCGGGCTCCCTGTTCCCTGAGAAGCCTGCTTCTCCCTCTCCCACTCCCTCTGCTTGTGTTCCCTCTCTTGCTATGTCTCTCTCTGTCAAATAAATAAATAAAATCTTTAAAAAAAAAATACTGTCCTCATAAAAAAATTGGAATTTTGGAAAACTTGTATGTAAAATTTTTCCTAATAAAATCAGTGATGAAATTAATGAATATGACATTTTTGATATTGTATGATGAAATCTGTCAACACTTGAAAGATCTGCATAATTCAGTGAACCAGTGCGTGATGTCACCAATCATGCATGGGTATAGGTCCATTCAATCGACCAATGGGTTTTAAGGTAACAGAATATGAAAAGTATATGGATATGGATTTAAACTCCACATTGCAACTAACTTTTTAAAAATTACATTTGAAGAATTTTGGAGTAATATCAAAGAATATCTACAATAATCTGAAAAAAGCTACTAAAATACTCTTCCCTTTTCCTACTATATATTTCTTTGAGGCCAGATTTTTTTCATACACTTCAAACTACACACCAAATCACAAAAGAGATGGAATGTTGAAGCAAATATGAAAATCCAGCTGCTTAGAGCCAGCTAGATATTAAGTCCAGCAGATATTAAAGACATTTACAAAATGTAAGGCATTTTTCCTTTGTCTCATTTTTTTTTGTTTTGGGAAATATCATTATTTCTCATTAAAAATATGTTATTTGTGTTAATATGTAATGGGCTGATCTTTATTATAAGTCAGTAACAAATAAATAGTTTATACATTTCTTCTATTTTAATTCCTAATACAATGAGTATCGATAGATGCAATCCACATAAACAAAAGCTTCTGGGGGTCCCGAGACCAAAATACTTGAGAATGGCTGGAAAATACAGGAAAAGAAGCAATGAGGAGGATCTTGGGAAACCATGCTGTGAAACCAGCCTCCTGTAATCTCTACACTCCTTCCCCACAAGCCTTTGAGGCCCTAAATAAATGGTGTTGGTTATTTAAATATGACCAATTTACATTAGTGTTCTTCACATAACAACGTATTGTACTTGCGGAAATCCCCCAACACAGCAAAAGTCCTTTTTTATCAGAGACTTACTATTTTTTTTTTTTAAGATTTTATTTATTTATTTATTTGAGAGAGAGAGAGAAACAGCACGAGAGGGGAGAGGGTCCGAGGGAGAAGAAGCCTCCCTGCTGAGGCGGGAGGCCGATGCGGGACTCGATCCCGGGACTCCGGGATCATGACCTGAGCCGAAGGCAGTCGCTTAACCAACTGAGCCACCCAGGCGCCCTCAGAGACCCACTATTAACTAAGACGGAGAATAACTAACTGTATTATATGAGATTTTACCACGTATCAGTGATTCCTTTTCATGTTTAAAGTCTCCTTTTTAATATTTATTGTTATCATTTTTTACAACCCTCCATTGACCTAATAATGTAAAGATATTGTCTAGCAAATAAACTACATTTATTAAGTAACAGCTAATTCATTTTCCTGTTTTGCATTGCCCACACAGCTTTGAATTCATGTAATACCAGGCAAAGCAAAACCGGCAGAATTTTAGTCCATCTATCTGCAGTAATTATGAATTTCTGTTTAGATTTTTTAAATTTTAAAATAGGTTGTGGACTCCTCCCTATCCTGTTACTACCTCCATAAATCTTATGGGATAGAGAAACTCCAGACTGAGATTCTCTGTGGCATGTAGGTTTTTTTTTTCTTTTGTTTTGTTTTATTAATTTAGGTTTTGATCACTCAAATTGTGATAGAAATGAGTTTGTCCATTTTTGCTCAGTACGGAGTCCGGATGTGTCCCCTACAGGGATACACTGTGGTCTCAGGGTTTGCGGCAAGAGCATATAAAACCTCTGGGTTCTAGAATCAGAAAGTAGCTTTCCAGTTACTACTGGCGTAAACTTAGGCAAGTAGCTTAAGCTCTTTGTACCTCAGTTTTCTTACATGTGAAATGGAGCTAATGATATCTGCCCTATAGAGCTGTTTTGGGGCACACAAAATGATAGCCATCATCATTATGCAAATAAGCCAAGTTGTGTTACACATCAATATACTGCTTCAAAAGTTGAGATTATTGAAATTTCAGATCATTGCCAATTTGCGGCATTTTTTAAAAAAGAAACTTCTTGTGGCTGATCATTGGTGCAATTTTTGCCCCCTTCAAAACCTGTTTCCACCTTCGGTGTGCAATTGCTTAATACACACATTGAAAGGTAAATAGTATTGGTCTTAGGCAAATTTAAAATTGTTCAAAGTTTATCTCCAGGCACAAAGAACTACCTGTGTTCCCGATCTCATGGTGAGCCAGTCCTCCGGTTGGACAACTATAGAACTGACTATCCAAAGAAGCAGCTGGGTCTCGGGTCTCTCTTAGGATAGGATTTTGAACCCAGTTTGGAAATCTCCTACCTGGATTTATCCACTTTCTTTCCCCTGCCAGGACCAAAATCAGTCTTTTCCTTCTCCACTTCTGAGTCTTCCTCAGCCCTCTTAATTTACAAATTTGGTATTTTCCTACCAATTTCATACTAATTAATTAGTATTCATCATTATCTTGGGGGAGATTCTATATTCTTACATCATAATATGGACTTCCCATGTTAATGAAATTTCTGACAGTTTGCTATTGAAATTCTTCCTTTCCTTAGTAATTATGGCTGCATTTCTAGAAAGTGTTATAATGTTGGAAAAAAATACATTAAAAGTAGTTATCAGTAGGTTTTGTTCCTAACAATAATAAAATGAAAACATCTTGGGGTTGTGTTATGATATATAATTAAAATCTAATTTGTCCCTACTTTGCAAATAGTTCAAGGATTAATTAGGGTTTTTTAATTGTGCATAAGTTTCACGTGCTTTCTCATTCAGATAACTGAATTTTCACATTTGCTTCTGCATTTTAAAAAATATTTAGAGGGGTGCCTGGGTGGTTCAGTTGGTTGGGTGTCTGCCTTTGGCTCCGGTCATGATCCCAGCGTCCTAGGATTGAGCCCCACATCCGGCTCCTGGCTCGGCGGGGAGCCTGCTTCGTCCCTCTGCCTCTTCCCCTGCTCATGCTCTCTCTCTCTCTGTATCTCTGTGTCTCAAATGAATAAATAATAAAAAAAATCTTTAAAAAAATAAAAAAATACTTAGAGATAACTGTAATAGCCTCTAAACTTTTACACTGCATTTTCCTTTTTCTTAAAAAAAAATCAATGCTCCACAAATGTATTTTTAAATTAGTAAAAAAAAAAAAGTTCATTTCTGAGAAAACATATCTTTGGATAACATCTATAACGCCTGTTTGACAATTCTGAAAACTCAAACGCTAGGCTACCGAAGACGGTAGGTTTTCCGGCCGCTGCCCAATCTCCTCGGGTCTGGACCAATCCGAGCCACCCCAGCCCCGCGCTCTCGGAATGGCTCTGCGCTGCAGACATCTGGCCGCGTCGGCAGACACCGTGGCCGACACCCTGACCGAACGGCCGCCACCTCCTAGCTTCTCTTCCTAGATGCCTCGAAATCTTTGTCATAGTGATCTGATGACTCTGTGGGGTCAGCGGTAGTTCCCGACTTCTTCTAATTAGAGAAGCCTTTGTAAAATTCAAAACAATTTAACAAATACCACCACCACCCAAAGAGATTATGGTAGCCGTAATTTTTTAATTCTCTCTTGACTGAGAAAATTTTAAAAACGGCCAAAAGCTTCAGTAGATTCTGTAACACTGTGAAATACCTGTATATTTTATTAATCATAGCATTTTCATCCATAAGAATTTATTTATGCTGCACGCTAAGTTTACAAGGCACTCCTTGCACAGGGAAGCCCCAAGGTCCCCAAGACGAGTCCAGGGTCTGGTGCCAGAGCCCCGGGAGATGCTGCGATGGATGTAGAGGCGGTAGGTCGTGGCTCCGACCCCAAACGTTCAATTACACGGGATTCCCAGGGACAGCAGGACGCTCTTCCAAAATCGTCGCCGGGGCTTCGCAGGGTATCTGCTGCCCCCTATCGGTGGCCGGGAGAACAATAGCCTGAATCCTGTTAGAATCAACTAGAAGAGGCCTCTCGAATAAAAGAATTCTCTATGACTACGCAGTAGCGAAAGGACTCTCACAGAGCCTGTTTTCCGCACTCAGCTCTGACCGACGCGTTTTAATGCAAGGGTTCGCAACTGCAGGAGAGGATGTTGTACTGTGAAGAGAAATCTGACGCTGCTTTGGTGAAGGCTGGGGATGGGTGGGAGTTGGGGCGGGGTCTAGGATACCCTAAAGCTTCAGTTTATGTTTTCCACCTTCCTATTCAGGAACCCACCTCATCCTTAAGAAAAGCATTCGTCCTCAGTCGGGATGAGGATATTCATTAGAGCACAGCGTAGTGTCCCCCCACGCCCCAAAGCACCTGTCCCCTCGTATTACACCTTGAGCAAGAGTTGAGTGACATATACATAGGTGACAAAGGCCATTCTCCCCGGAGGAAGCCGCTTCAGTTGTGTCCAGGAATGGTCTCCCAACAGCGCATTACTCCTCCAGTCCCTTTGATGAGACTATGAATATGCTTCAAGAAAGTAAAATACTGAGAAGAAAGCTCCTGGATACCCCAAGCTGCCACTGATGCCTGTATACGTGAAATTCTCTCCTAGAACTGTGTATGTAAAATTTGTCCCCACTTGGACATAGCCGAGACTGCTAGCAGGCTGGGAACATGTGTGTCATTGTTATATACTCAGATATTCCTGATTTTATTTTCATTATTTTCTCCCACCCTACTACCATCCCCCAACACACACACACTCTCTCTCTCTCTCTCTCACTCTTTTCAGGCTCTTAACTTGTTCACTCATGTCCATATTTGCTCTGGCCCTTTTGGGAAGATGGCAAGAAACAGATGAACGAAAGTGAGTGGGGGAAGGGAGGAAGGGGAAGAAGGAGAATCCTCTTCCACGCCAGACTTTGTTTAAACAGGAAGACACCTTCGGCGAAGGGTCTTTAGAACGACAACGGAAAGTCCCACTACGAGCTCACAGCGCTAGTACTGGCGCCCCCAACCTGCTGGTGGCTGCAGGAGGTCTGGGATGTAGTTGGTCCCCTCCGAGGGTCCCGCCCGTCGGCGCTGGGGGTCGGGCCCTCCACTGTCGCTGCGAGTCTGGGAGAGGAAGGAGGCTCCGCTGACTCGGTTCTCCCTCCCAGCTCGTCGTGGCGGCAGACGCCGGCCATGGCCCCGCCAAGTCCGCGTTCCCGAGCGGCCGCAGGTGCCGAGTGGCCCATCCCAAGCGGGAGCGACGCGCAGCTGGCCGACCCCTCCCAACGTCCAGCTCCGAGGGGGTCTTTGGTGCGGGGGGCCGAGGCCCTTGGGCCCAGGAGCTTCCCCCGTGGCGCGGCCTGTGGGGGTGGCGCGCAGGGGCGCGGGCGGGCGGCGGCAGCTCCCAGGCGCAGGCGGAAGGCGCGGCTCGGCCACGGTCACGGCCGCCGCCGGGTCTCGGGCGGAAGCGCGGGCTCGGGAGGGGAGGGGCTGCCGCGCCCGGCGAGGCCCAGGGCTCCCGGCTCGCAGCGGCGCCGGGCGTTGCTGGAGCAGATCTCAGGCGGCTGCTGCGCCCGCCAGGCCAGGATGGCCCCTGGTCAGTTTGAGCGCCGAACCCACACGTGGTGGGAAGAGGTCGGAGCCCACGCGTGTCCGTCTGTCGGGGCACCTTTCACTTGCACACATTGAGGCCCCTCCACCCGCAGGCCCCAGCCCTGCGGTTGGCCGCTCCTGCGTCTGCCACCTCCAGGACCCAGAGCCGCCAACCCAGCCTCCCGGCAAGCCTTGACTTCCCGGATGGGGCCATGCTTTTCTTCTAGGACAATCAGGGCTCCTCCCCTCCCGGCGATCTTTCTAGGAGGCCACCTCCAGAGATTCCGAGGCAATTTCCTCCCGGCCGTTACTAAACTGGTAACTCCTCTCACTAAAAACATCGGGGGAATCACAAGCTGAATATTTAGCGAGGGACCACCACCACCGTAAAAACACAGTTCAATGTGCGTGTAATGTTTTGATCAGTGGGTTAATGGGGGATAGAAGTTAGCTCTCTCTTTTTCATAGCTCTGATTTTCAAGCTTTTTTAAAGTTACATTGTCCTGTTTTCTGCTTGGTCAACAACACGAAAAATGCGATATTGCTTTTTTGTGTGATTCAAAATCATTAATAATGACAGTGACTGAGAATTTCACGGCATCTTGTGAGATAAAATGGAGATGCACACCTAGGTGAGAGTCATTGTATTATATAGTGGAAGGCTGGATCAGCCAGCAGTTCTTGAGACTCATTCCCTACCTCTCTCAGCTCACCCCCTCTAGTGGGACTTTTATCATTTAATTATTTTTTTAATTACCATGAGGCTCTCAGTCTAAGAGTAAGCATAGGGCAAAGATTCAGCGTAACACTTAAACAGTTCCCTCAAACCATCTTTATCCTTCTTGGGAAAGTAATTCCTGGGCTAATAAAGAATTTCAGATTTGAGAACACAAGAAAAAGTTACTTTAAAGAAACAAACTTAAGGGTATACTTCCGTTATTTATTTGATGGATATTTATGAGCACCTACCCAACACCAACATACACACCACACAAACATACTGCGGGCTATACAAATGATGATATACAACATCTGTTGAATGCTTAGTATGATACAGATAATATATTTGTTTTAAAAGCATTATATCATTTTACCCTTCCAGGGAAAATATAAAGTAGGTACTGTTATTGTTATTCCTGCCTGAAAAATGAGAAAAATGAGATATTGCAGAATTGAAATAACTTTCTCAAGGTCACCCAGGTAAGTAAGTGGTATGGCAGGAGGTTAAACCCAGCCAGTCCGATGCAGAATCCACAAGCTCAACCACTACACTCTATCCTCCAGTCAGATCTGAGAATCTGTGTATTTTTGAACCACCTCAAGTGAATCTGGTGCAAAGCAGAACTTGAGAAGCATTGAAATAATCACACTCCCTTGTTTTCCTGATCAGAAAACAGACCCAAAGAAATGATTTTTCTGAAGACACAGAATTAATTAATTGCAGAATGAGATCCAGAGAGCCACCTCCTGGTTCCTTGCCCTGAGTCCTTTCTACCATCCAAACCACAATGGCTCACTCCAGGAGGAGTCAAGGAATGTAAATAATTTAACAGTTACAATAAATGTACAGTAAAATCTTGATTATCCTTAGCTCCGTTTTCTAATTGCTTGCCTTCTGGAAATTTGACTGCTGTAGTTCCTCTCCCAGAGGGAGACAGAAACCAGGTGAAACTCAATTATTTCATTTCTGCTTATGTTAACTGGTAAGATGACTCTAATATTAAAAATAAAAAGGGGGGAAAGCCAGAGAAGTTTGGTGACAGAAAAGGCTAAAACAACGTCCTAAAATAAGACCTGCAGATGATCCCTGGATTTTGGTTTTCCATACTACCAATAACTCCCATTGCAGTCATGGAGGCCTAAAGAGGCGGAAGAAGCAAAATGGATGCCCCCATCTTCATGCTACCATTCCTCTACTTTTCCTGCACACTCATATCTAGCCCACTATGGACATTTGAGAAGTAGAAAAAAGAAGGAAGTAAATGAAGAAAGTATGAGCAATTTCTTTGTTTTGGAGAGTAGAAGGGTTCTAGGGCTAAGAAGAAATAACTAGGCTGCTTGCTATTCCTCCACCCTCAGCCTCAAGCACTGAGCATAGATAGTCCTACATTGTCATTTAACAAATAGATTTTAGCTTGCTTAGAACACCTCAACTTCTACTTCTATTTTAAAAAAAAAATCATTGGGGCGCCTGGGTGGCTCAGTCAGTTAAGCATCAGACTCTTGATTTCAGCTCAGGTCATGATCTCAGCATTATGAGATTGAGCTCCACATTGGGCTCTGCGTTCTGCACTGAGTCTGCTTGAGATTCTTTCCCCCTCCTCCTCCTGCTTGTGCTCTCTCTCTCTAAAATAAATAAAATCTTTTTAAAAAATAATTTTCTTTGTAATCACTTGAATCATAGGGATGTTGAGAAGTTGTGCAAGTACTGTGGGGATTGCTGCTTTTTCACAACAACTGTGACGAAATTATTTCCTTACTTAAAAATCACTTGTTGGGGGTGCCTGTGTGGCTCAGTCATTAAGCATCTGCCTTCGGCTCAGGTCATGATCCCAGGGTCCTGGGATCGAGCCCCGCATCGGGCTCCCTGCTCCATGGGAAGCCTGCTTCTCCCTCTGCCACTCCCCCTGCTTGTGTTCCCTCTCTCGCTGTGTCTCTCTCTGTCAAATAAATAAATAAAATCTTTAAAAAAATCACTTGCTGATTCCCCATCAACTCTATGCAATACAATTTGACTCCTTAACAAGGCAAACAAAATATTACATGATTTTCCCTGACTAGTTTGGCTGGGGCAGAAGAAGTGAGGAAATTAAGTCAATTTGGTTTCTGGGAAGAAAGAACTGAAAAAAAAATGAGGGATAATGTCCTGGTGGGGGGAGGGTGTGAGGATGAGCTGGGCATATCCACCATGCCTGGAAGTCAGTCTGCTACCCTCTGTCCAAGAACAACCTGACGGTCACAGAAAGCACGGCCTCTCATTGGAACTCTGAGCAATACTAAACTAGCTGTATTCCTCTGTACATACAACTCCGTCTGCTGCCTTTGTGTTCTTGCATTATGCCCATCCTATCTTTAGAATTCCTTCCCCTCTTATCCGCTTGGTAAATGCCTATTTATTCCCCGGGACTGTGCTAGGATAGCACACACCCGTGAATTCTTTCCTGATCCTCGATTAACATCCCCCTCAAAGCAATAATCTCTTGCTCATATAGGAGGCTAATTCTGTTCCTTATGTATCCTCTATTATGGTTCTTAATCTGTGTAATAATTTTTTTTTTCCATGTCCTTTTCTGTTAGACTGGAGTTCCTTGGGAATCTATGTAAATTTTGTTCAGTATTACTGGAAAAGTTAGGGGACACAGGGTTAACATATTTTTAAGTAGAATATTATTTACATTTTGAACCAATATGCTCAGTATGTTTAAAGCAATAGGCCCATTTGTTACAGAGTACAGAATGTCCAAAAAATCTGGAAAGAGAGGAAAACAGTGTATTTATTATACTTTCTTCAGATTTGCCCCATTACTTTAAATTTAGAGGTACTCAAACTAAAAAGTTTTCTGGAAGTTGAAGAATTGCATATTGAGCATATTTTCTGAAAATGTAACTAAAATAATGTTTAAATGTAAGTATATCCTGTTTCTTCAATTTCAGACCCCTTGTAACCCCAGCACCTATTACTGTATCTGGTGCCTGACACATAATAAGTGTCTGTTGAATTGTTCTAAACTGAACAGAGCAACCACTGGTCCAGAATATCAACTGGTCCAGGAACTTCCAGTCCTAGCTCATCATGGTTCCAGCCTCTATCTGTCCTTTGGGTGAACTCCAATCAGCTTCTGTCTCTTTGTCAACCTCACTCCTCTATTTGCTCTCTCTTTTAGTTTGAATTAATGTTTTTGCCTCAATTATAATTACTTATATGGTTTTGACATGTATTAGGGAAGGGAGTCCCCAGACTTGTCCCCACTGACAATAGTACAAATTACTGAGGGGTAGAGACAATTAATAAAACAATAGCACAGATAAGGCCTCCAGATCAACTCGTGGGTCATTCATTCATTTACTCAACACTTTTTTTTTTTTCCCAGAACCCTTTACATGTCAGCCTTTGGGCCAGGCAATGGCCCCCTAGACCTACAGAAGAGCCGTGTTCTATTTGACATCTCCACTTAGATTTGCGCAGGATTTCCTATTGCCAGGAGCTTACAAGTAGACAAGAACTTTCTCTGCCTTCTGAGACCACAAGGGCATGCCACAACCAGCCATTTAAAGGAAGGGCTTTGCACGGATAAAGTTTCTATGTGAGGTTAACCCTTTAATGAATAAAACACTTTGTGCGTTTTTATGCAAAATTCAAGAAATGATTGGTAGATATTTATTTATTTATTTATTTTTAAGATTTTATTTATTTGACAGAGAGAGACACAGCGAGAGAGGGAACACAAGCAGGGGGGGTGAGAGAGGGAGAAGCAGGCTTCCCGCAGAGCAGGGAGCCTGATGCGGGGCTCAATCCCAGGACCCTGGGATCATGACCAGAGCCGAAGGCAGACGCTTTAACGACTGAGCCACCCAGGCGCCCCAAGAAATGATTGGTAGATATTTAATGGCACCTCTGGAGCACAAATATATATACACCCACAGATCACATCCCTGAAAAGTGGTCTCACATGAACAAACTGATGCACTTTGAAGGGCAGAGTAGTTCAAACCTATGTTTCTGATGTAGGTTATACCATTTTCAATTAAGGGAAATATTCCTTGAAATAAATTAAAAAATATCCAAATTGATTCTTGGAATCACTCACAGAATAGGATTCTCTGAATTAAACACCAAGAAACCACTTTCTCAAATATTTGTCCATTTTGTTTCATTTTGCATTCGATCAGTAAATGAGTTCTGATACCACTGTAGCTACCAAACAATTTCTACTCTGACTCCTAAACCAATGAAGAAAGCATCAAGGCACTGACAAAAAGTATCATTGACTTCTCTTGTCATTTTATAGAATTTATTCTACTATGAGTTCACTGGATTCATTCATTATTAGCATCTATGCCAATAGCCTTGAACAAAACATTTACAAATCTGTAACCATTTATTCAAACATGTATAAGTTTAAATGCAAGGCAGAGAGTAAACTGAAGGACAAAAATAATTCTTTTCTATTATAGATCTTCACATTTGATTATGAGACCATTTTTTTCTAAGTAAAAAAAAGGCTACAAATTCATAAATTCTAACTTAGTGCTGTTCAAATTGGAAGTGAGGAAAATGTATTAAATAGCTGTGTAAGAATTAAGCAACACGGGGCATCATAACTCAAAACAATACCCATTTCTTTCAGTTAAATTTTCTTTTTTTAAAAAAGATTTTATTTATTTATTTGACAGAGAGATAGTGAGAGCAGGAACACAAGCAGGGGGAGCGGGAGAGGGAGAAGCAGGCTTCCCGCGGAGCAGGGAGCCAGATGTGGCGCTTGATCCCAGGACCCTGAGATCATGACCTGAGCTGAAGGCAGACACTTAACTACTGAGCCACCCAGGTGTCCCTCAGTTAACTTTTCTTAAATAAGACATGTGTGCTTCATTTTTCACCACTATCTTCCCCCATAAGTCTGGTGATTAATGATTAAAATATATATCCTTTTCATAATAATTGCAGTAATATGCCTCCCCCCCTCATCCTACCTACTGGGGAAAAAATGGAGGAAAAATCATTGCAGAATAAAAATACAAAAAAAGCTTAACGCAAAACATTTTTGTTGTTGTTCATCTTGTGTAAGGAAAGGGAAAATTTCGGCATTGCTGTCCTAAATAAATTACATAAGAATTGTATGTTATATTAAGTTCCTTACATCTTTAAATTCTATTGATTTAAAGTAGTGACTTACTGAATGGAGCTCCTGTCTAACAGGTAAAGAAACCAGATTTGACATGATTCTGGATATCCGTGCAGTGGGGAGGGCAATGATTGGCAACTCCCATCTCTTTGCAAATAAGAAGTTATGTTCTCTGGACGTTTCCCTGGAAAGGCCAAGAAGTGAGTAATGATCAGATCCAGGGTTGCAGAGTTGTCCAGGGGTTTATAATATAAATATCTGTATGTGTGGGCATGGTGAAGTGACTCCTCAGAGGCCAATGTTCAAAAACACTAGAAAACACCCACTAGAATTATTACTGCCTCTTCAGTTTTATGACTGTATTTTCCTGATTAACTTGGTAAATTAAACTCTTCTTAAGTGCGCAGAATAAAAGATAGGTACATGTCAACACAAGAGTGTTTGGAGACCAGGGAAGGGGTTTCATGATGCACGGTGCCAACGAGGGCGCTTCCTGGGGAGAATTAGTGTAAGTATCCCAAAGAAAAGAAGGGATGAATAGGAAAACCCTCACAATATCCCCATGGCTCCAGGTCATTTTTAACTTTCTTCTATTCCAATCTTCCTTGAAGAACAGAGGGGCCTGATTTCTTGCTTTTCTTTAGTTCAGTTTTCAGTGTGATTTGAGAGAGATGGGTTTGCCAGCAAGAGCTCTCTGGCTGCCGTGTTATACTGAATTCAGCAATGGGACCAGATTCTGGTGTAGGCAGACTTGACTATGTGACTGGCTCAGAACAGTGTCCCTGGCCTCAGTGCTTTGGACTTCTCTCTGACTGTAGGTGTGTAAGTCTGCACAATGTATCCGTTAGTGTACAAACTTCCAAAGAATACACAGTGTATATTTTACTAACATTCTCTAAAAGTTCTAGATCAGTGCTGTGAACAACCAGCTACTCTGTTTTTAGAGACTTTCCCTACAGTTTATTAATTATTAGTAAGGAAAATGTAATGGTGGTAAAACTTTTTGAGAAATTCAAAAATTAGTATATAATATTTGACATTACTCTAACAATTAATTCCGGAGTACCCACTATGCAGCAGACACTCTTCTAAGCCCTCAGGTTACACGAAGTGTTAAAGATAAAATTTTGGGGGCACCTGGGTGGCTCAGTCATTAAGCGTCTGCCTTCAGCTCAGGTCATGATCCCGGGGTCCTGGGATCCAGCCCCGCATCGGGCTCCCTGCTCAGTGGGAAGCCTGCTTCTCCGTCTCCCACTCCCCCTGCTTGTGTTCCTTCTCTCACTGTGTCTCTCTGTCAAATAAATAAATAAAATCTTAAAAAAAAAAAGACAAAACTGTGTCCCCCCACTCATATGTTGAAGCCCTAACCCCCATGTGAGGGTATTTGGAGATGGGGCCTTTGGAAAGTAATTAGGGTTAGATAAGGTCATGATGGGGGACCCTTATGATGGGATTAGTACCTTTTTACAAGAGACACCAGACAGCTTCTCTCTTTCCCTCTCTCCCCCCATGAGCACACAGAAAGATGGCAGCCATCCTTAAGCTAAGAGAAGAGGCATCAGGATGAAACTTGCCAGCACCTGATCTCAGACTTCTAGCCTCCAGAACTATGAGAAATAAATGTATGCTGTGTAAGCCAGCTAGCCTGTAGTATTTTGTTGTGGCAGCACGAGCAGACTAAGACAGTCAGGAACAAAACTGACAAATAACATGGAAGTAAAAATCTGTAATGTGTCAGGTGGTTATAAGTGCTGTGGACAAAAATAAAGCAAAGAAAGGCAATAGGGCAGGAGTTATAATTTGTTAAAGAAGACGTCACTGAGAGGGTGACCTTTAATTAACGACCTGAAGGAGGTAAAAAGCCAGCTGTGTGCAGCATGGGGAAAAAGGCAGGCCAGGCAGGGTTGGAAAGATAGCAGTGCCCAGGCTCTGAAGAAGGGTGTGCCTGGCAGGGAAGAGCAAGGGCTGGGTGTAGCTGGAGTGGATGGAGGACACGGAGAGAAGGAAGAGAGGGGCTCAGACGTAATGAGTGGGCGGTGCGGACCAGACGAAAAGGACCTTGAGGCCGTTTGTTTCTCATAAGGACTTGGCTTTATTTGTAGTGCCCTAGGAGGGTTCTGGCTGTAGACATGACATGAGCTGTCTTATGTTTTATAAGGAGCACTCTGTCTGCTGAGTTGAAAATAACTAGAGATGGGGGCACCTGGGTGGCTTCGTCGGTTAAGCGTCTGCCTTTGGGCTCAGGTCAGGATCGCAGGGGCCTGGGATCGAGCCCTGCATCGAGCTCCACATCGGGTTCTCTGCTTGGCAGGGAGTCTGCTTGTCCCTCTCCCTCTGCCTGTCTCCCCAGGTTGTGCTCTTTCTCTCTCTCTCTGAAATAAATAAATAAAATCTTAAAAAAAAAAAAGAAACAAAACAGAAAAGAACTAGGGAGGGCAAGGGTGGAAGCAGGGAGATAGGAGCCACTGTAGTGGTCAAGGTGAGAGCCGATGCTGGAGAGTGGCTTCAGTGCAGGGAGTGAAAAGTGGCATATGTATTTTGAAGGTAGAACTAACAATATTTCCTGATGGCTAGGATGTGGGGTGAGAACAAGAAGAGTTAGAAAAAATGAACTCTTTCATTTTTTTTACAAGCCTTGTAAAGGATGATATTCAAAATACTGAACAAACAGTACTAGACTATGGATACCAATGTGCAGAAATGCTTCTGCTACATTTTTAGGGCTTGACTACATTTTCAGACTCTGGATAGGAATTATAAAGGTAGTGCTGCAATAACCACATAGCTCAAAAATAAGTTCGTGTTTATTTTCTCGTTGTAAATTTAATTTTGCATATGGAAATTTTAATGTTTATGATGTCGCATTGTTTTCCTTAGAGTGTATAAAGATGTGTAAACTAAATTATCTATAACAAAATACTACGTGTGCGTAGTGTTTTGGTGCTGGTGCTAGCCAGTCAGAAGGCGCTAGAGTTCTAGAAGGTCAGGTGTTAACATTTTAGAAACTAGATCACAGGCAGGAGTGAGGGTCCCTGAGTGAGGCGGGAGTGGCTGAGCGCCAGGGCAGTGGATCAGAGAGCTGGAAAGAAGCTCTGGACTAACTTGAGTGCAAATACTTCAACATTGCGTCAAGCTGTATAGACAGCAGTGTGTGCCAGGTGGAAAGTAGCCCTGAAGGAATGTAGAGAAGGAGGAGAAGGAGGAGGAGGAGGAGAACAAGAACAAGAAGAGGTCCAAGGATGCCCTGGGCAGTCCACTATTTAGAGATCGGGGAGAAGGGGAGGACAGCAAAGGGACCGAGGAAGAAGGGCCAGCAAAGTGGAGGAAGTGCAGGAAGGTCTGGTGTCCAGGAAGCACAGAAACTACATGGTCCAGTTGGCCTGAGACGGCCCATGTTGGTATCTCTGCCGGTGTAACGACTAGTGTCCATCATTCGTTCTCAAAAATGTCTTTATTCTGAAAAAAAAAAAAAAAATGTGGTCTCCCTACAAAGAAGCAGTTTAAGTAGAAGGAATGATCAACTATTTAAAATGCTGCCAAGGGGCTCCTGGGTGGCTCAGTCGTTAAGCGTCTGCCTTCGGCTCAGGTCATGATCCCAGGGTCCTGGGATCGAGTCCCAGATCGGGCTCCCTGCTCAGCAGGAAGCCTGCTTCTCCCTCCCCCTCCCCCTGCTTGTGTTCCCTCTCTCACTGGGTCTCTCTCTGTCAAAAAAATATATAAAATTTTTTTAAATAAATAAATAAATAAATAAATAAATAAATAAATAAATAGAATGCTGCCAAGGGGCACCTGGGTGGCTCAGTCGGTGAAGCGTCTGCCTTCAGCTCAGGTCATAATCCTGGGGTCCCGGGATGGAGCCCCCACATTGGGGCTTGCTTCTCCCTCTCCCTCTGCTGCTCCCCCAGCTTGTGCTCTCTCTCTCTCTCTCTCTCTGTCAGGTAGATAAATAAAATCTTTAAAAATAAAATAAAATAAAATGCTGCCAAGTGACATCAGGGGACAACTGGCTTTTGCATTTAGGCTCATGGAGGCCACGACAGGAAAGCAGTTCCAGTGGTGTAGCAGCTGTGAAAACTGGAAGCCAGAGGAGAGTGGAAGCAGAGCGACTGAAGGTAATAAATAGAGACAAAGCTCCTAAAAAGTTTTGCTGTTAAAAAAGCAGCAGAAAATTGATGGGGAGGGGGCAGTTGGAAGGGAAAGTGAGTCAAGACAGGGCTTAGGTAATGCTACGGACTGAATGTTCATGTCTCCCCAAATTCAAATGTTAAAGCCTAATCCCCAAGGTGATGGCATTTGGAGCTAGGCCTCTGGGAGGTGATTAGGTCCTGAGAGTAGAGCTCTGGTGATGGGATTTGTGTGCTTAGAAAAGCCCCCAGAGAGCAAGAACGTGTATAAGAATGAATATATTAACATTACCTATTAAAATCCTTTCTTTGTCCTAACAGTTCCTATTTATCTTCTGACTTTAAAGAGAATTAACATTTTCATGGGCCGCTAAAAGTAAAGTGGGTCCAAGGCACGGTGCCCATTGTGCCTGCAGATCCCTGGGCTTGGGTGCTAAACAAAGTAAGGAAGAAGGTGACAGGGTTAGTGCATGCGAGAGCACTGGCCTGGAAAGGAAGTCCTAGCCACTCATCTGCAGGAACAGGAGGGAAGGCAGAGAACTGGGGGGAGTAGGTAGATACAGTGCTGGGACTTTGTGCAAGGTGGGTATTTTGATTTTCGTGTTTTTTCCCCTGGATTGTTTCCTTTTCTCAGTGAAGTAATAAGCTTCATCATAAGCTAAGAGTGAGGATGAGGATGGTGGAGGACGCCTGGAGGTTTGAAGAGAGAGGGAAAAGAATGAAACAGCCACCGAGGAGTATGGGAGAGAGACCAGACTGGGGAACACATTGGTAGGGTTCCAGGGCAGAGCCGAGAGCCCCCTCGGGTTAGCTGAGGAACTGAAAATGAGACCAGGCAGCATGAATCCGTGTGGTTTTCCTCCAGCCACATTCAGCAGCCAAGTGCAGGGGTGGAGTAGGAGGAAAGTAGGATTCAAGCAGAGATGGAGTTTACCCAAGTAAGTGTGACAACATGAGAGGTAGCAGGGCAGTGACGGTGTATGCAAAAGAGTGATTATAATAATGCACCATGGGATTTCAGCTGGGTAAGGTTGGAAGTGGAGACAAGAAGGGACTGAGGACATTGAATCATAGGAGTCTTGACTCCTGGTCAAGGACAGGTGGGACAAAAGTAGAGTTAAGCTCCAGAAGAAGTGAATCGGAAAGGTGGCCAATGATGGTGTGATAAGGGGATGCTCGAAATAAGAGATTATGAAGGGATGTGCAATTATCAAGGAGGAGGACTGTATGTACCACATGAATATCTGTTACGCAAAATTCAAATACCTTATAACCTCACACATTCTCCACATGTCACCACTTGTTAGCAATTTGGTATCTATCAAATGTATATGACATTTACATATATACATACAACATACACACTGCTTCAATGTTGGTTTATTTGTTGTTGTTGGGTTTTTTTAAGATCTTATTTTTAAGTAATCTCTACACCCAACATGGGGCTCAAACTCACAACGCCAAGATCAAGAGTCGCATGTGCTACCAACTGAACCAGCCAGGCACCCCTATTTGGGTTTTTTTTTACATAAATGGGATCATGCTATATTATCCCATTCCTTATTTTTTCACTTAACAATATATTCTGGAATTTTCATCATTGTTTAACATAGATCTATCTCATTTTTTAATGGCTTCTTTTTTTTAAATTTTTTAATGGAATATTCTAGATCTGTTTCATGTTTATAGTTGACGGAATGTGAAACAAATGAGGCTCAGCCTTCTGGGTTCACTTTCACAGACTCTCTCCAAGACCCTGGGCAGGGGTTAGCAACGTGTTCACAGGGCTGTAGGTTTTTATAAGATTTGCAAATGGGATTCCTTAAGACCACAGTCTCTGTCCAGATTTCCTCCCTGGCACTTTCCCTGTTTTGGATGGTGTTGGAGAGGCTATGAGCATTAAAATAAATATTCACTTCCAAATGAATTCACATCTGAATAAATCTGCATTTTCATAACTAATTTTGAATTCTTCTTAAAGAGTGCCTTTCCGATTGCATAAGCTTCAGGCCCTACCAAGCCTGGCTCTGGCCCTACGGGTTAGCAGTTCTCCTATATCAGCCTATTTCCTCCTAGAATCCTGGCTACTTCCTGCTGCCCCACACCTGTGCTGCTGAACTATAGAGCAAAATTTCTCTCCCTCCTGCCTCGCCTTCCCTTCCCCTCTCTGGAAGCCAATCCTGAGGTGACTGGAGGGCTCTCCCTTCCCTGGATCAAGTTATTGACTGCCAAACCAGTTTTAGTAAATTACGAAAATACGCAAGTAACTGATTGTCTTGAATGCTGTAATTTGGGGTATTTATTTCTGTCATTGTTGCCTTCACCTTTGTATCAAAGCAGATAACCATTAATTGAGAATTTTGATATACACAATCATTTCAAGATCATCTAATCCTGCCCTCTCATTTTACAGCTTTGAGAGCCAAGGTGCCAAAGAGAAGGGCCTATGAATGTTTATAATTCTACAGCAAAGGCGAATCATTTCTTAAGTAAGGCCAGACGCTGGGTTAAGTGGGAGGTGCTAAGATCAAGGAGGCAGGCCCCAGCTCAGAGACAGAAAACTGTTGGGCCACACACCCTTACAAACTTCAAGCACATTCTCCCTTGCTAGCTAGCAGACACTAATGACTATAATAAATTAGGAAGGATTAAGTTAGGCAATAAACAATTACACTTGACAACGGGGTGTAAACCTGATGCCTTAATTAATGTATTGACCCGTAGCTCTTTCTAGGTTAAGAACCCCGGTCCTAATTCAACCATAATATACTATGTTCTTTTTCTTCTTTCCTTCTTTCCTTTTTTTAAAATGCACTAGGGCTAAACTATATTCAATTTTCAAATAATAATTGCACAGAACAAGGTATTAGAAAAGTACGGAGACTCAAAATAAACCCGAGTTTGGCCACCCTTTCCTCTAAGAGTGATGATGCTTTGACTTACCTCACAGTATTATGAAGATTAACAAGATTATGCCTATAAGTATTCTAAGCTCTTTGGATTTGAAAACTATAGTTGGCCGGCAGCAGCATTTTCTTTATGTCTAGTCTGGTTGGTTTGGTAATGAGATATGACTTTAAAGGAGCCTAATCTTGGACAAGCATATCCCATCAAGACTCATGCATCCAAACCTGCTTTGTCCTGTCATGTGGTCACCATGGGAGACTACTTATTTTGATGAGGTTGACACCGCTTCAAACATTTTCTGAACTGCTCTTTAGGAACCACTTTGGAGCCAGCTTATAATACATAAGAGAAAAAAGAGCCTCCTCATGGTTCAGGGCAATTGTGAAAATACAGAAAGGTCTTTAAAAGCAACAACAATTCATGTGGCAGGTAACTCAGTAGACCATATAGACAAAGCTGTGTATGTCTAGCAAAGAAGCAATTGCATAAGAAGATGAATGTCAGGTTAAAATTTCTCAGCAGTTGTTATAAGGCTCATCAAAAGCATTTTTAAGCACATCCATGCATGTGACATTCTCCTGGAAGATAGGAAGAGGAGCTTTTTGAATATGAAAAGTCAGACAGCTCGCGTTTCGTGATTTGACAGATCATATGCTGGCCAATGATTTTAGTAACAGTGAACATCTGAGTAGTAGTACATTATAATTATTTAAGCATTTTTATGTACATTGGTTCATTTTATCTTCACAACCCTAAGATATTGTGAAAATAGACAGTATTATCATTTTCATTTTACTTATGTAAAAAAATCAAGCTCAAAAAGTTAAGAGATAAGCCCAAGTTGGCACAATCAATAAATGAGGCAGACCTCAGGCCCACCTCTTATAATTTCTCACTCCGAGTTCTTTCGACGTTATAATTACTGATGTCTAAAGTGTGTTATGAAGAATTCTAGACCGCCAACATGGTCCTTGTAGTGATTTGAAAATATGCCCACAAATTCTTTGACATTGCTTTCTTCAAAAATTGGAGCTTAAAGGGCTCCTGGGTGGCCTCCCCTCCACTTGTGCTCACTCTCTCTCAAATAACTAAATAACTAAATAACTAACTAAATAAATCTTTTTGAAAAACTGGAGCCTAAAAAAAAAAGAGTGGAACCTAATCCATCTAACTTTTTTTTTTTTTAGATTTTATTTATTCATTCGAGACACAGAGATACAGAGAGAGAGAGAGAGCATGAGCAGGGGGATAGGCAGAGGGAGAGGAAGAAGCAGGCTCCCCATCGAGCCAGGAGCCAGACGTGGGGCTCGATCCCAGCACCCTGAGATCATGACCTGAGCCGAAGGCAGCCGCTTTTAACCATCTGAGCCACCCAGGCGCTCCAAATCTATCTGACTTAAGTGTGGGGTGTATTTGGTAAGTCACTGGAAGGTGTGACGGTGTGTGATTTCTAAGACAAGGTCATAGAAGACATTATGCCTTTCTCCGCTCGCTCTCATAAATCATTCACTCTGGATGCAGCCAGCTGCCATGTCTTGAGGGCTTTTGAGCCGCCTAGGAGAGGCCAAAGGTGGTTAAGAACTAAGGTCTGGGGGCGGGGGATGAGAGGGGGGAAGGAGAGAGAACTAAGGCCTCCCACCAACAGCCATGTGAGTAAGCCATCGAGAAAGTAGATCTTTCAGGCCTGCTCAAGCCTTCACATGACTGCAGTCCCAGCCAACCTCTTCGCTACAACCTGAGGAGAGACTCTGACCTGGAACCACATAGCTAAGCCACTTCCTGATTCCTGATTTCCAGAACTGTATAAGATAATAAATGCTTGTGGCTTCAAGTCCATGTTTTGGGTAATTTGTTATTCAGCAACAAATAACTAATACAGACCTCTAACAAAGTCTTCTAGGATTACTTCAGTTTGGAAAACCCTCTAAAACCCTCTTAAAGATTCATCATGTCTATTAGTGCACAAAGGTTCTTTTTTTAATTACTTTTTAAGATTTTTATTTATTTATTTGACAGAGAGAGACACAGTGAGAGAAGGAACACAAGCAGGGGGAGTGGGAGAGGGAGAAGCAGGCTTCCCGCAGAGCAGGGAGCCCGATGCGGGGCTCGATCCCAGGACCCTGGGATCATGACCTGAGCCGAAGGCAGACACTTACCGACTGAGCCACCCAGGCGCCCCTGCACAAAGGTTCTTGAAAAGTCCTATGGCAAAGAAACCTATTTTTACTTCTTTATAATATAATTCCAAGTCCCATTTAACAAAGTATCTTTCAGGGGCACCTGGGTGGCTCAGTTGGTTAAGCATCGGCCTTAGGCTCAGGTCATGATCCCAGGGTCCTCGGATCCAGCCCCATATGGGGCCCCCCACTCAGGGGGAGTCTACGTCTCTCCCTCCCTCTGCCTCTCCCCCTGCTTGTGCTCTCTCTCTCTCTCTCTCTCTGTCTCTCTTTCTCTGTGTCAAATAAATAAATAAATAAAACCTTAAAAAAATATCTTTCATACCCACAGAACTAGTTTGGAATACTAGGGAGTCCAACAGCCATTTCACTTAGTTGTAAATTTCCAAGCAAGCATTTAGACCAAATACCAAAAACTATGCTACAAATCTAGTATATGTTTGGGACTCTATGGGACATTCTACGAAGAAGCAATGGCTTGGCTTCTTAAAAAAAGTCAATGTCCTGAAAGACAAAAAAGTTTAAGGAATTGTTATGGATGTTGTTGCTGACTAAAAACACATGTTGGTTAAACAAAATCCATGATTCCTCATTGGATTTTGGATCAGAAAAAAAGAAAATAGCTATAAAGGACATTACTGAGACAATTTGAGGAATTTCGGCTACAGACTATATATTAGATAATAGTATTGTATTAATGTTCAATTGTCCAATTATAAGAATTATACTGTGGTTACGTAGGGAAATGTCATTTTTCTTAGGTGATACATGCTAAAATTTATCAGGCTAAAGTGTCAAAATATATATAATTCTCAAATGATTCAGACAAAAAGTGAGTGTGTATTTGCACATGTGCATAGGGGAAGCATGAGGAGGGGCATAGGGAAAATGTGAGGAGAAAATATCAAGGCCTGTATCTGGAGGTACAGTTCAGCATTAAGATAGAGCAGAGGATATGAAGGCTCTCCTCTGGATTGCTGAGTTTCAGGGTCTCTGCTCGGAGAAAGCCCTGAAAAACCACGGAGGGAAGTGAAACACCTGTTCTCGTCTCTTTCCATTACCGAATCCCCCTAAACCTTCCGGTTACAGCATAAATGTTTCTTCCTGACCATCCTATCTGAAAAGATCCTTCTCAGTCTCTATCACAAAGCACTATATAAATCTCATAACACTTTCTGTTTTTAAATTTCAGATGTGGGACACCTGGGTGGCTCAGTTGGTTAAGTGTCTGCCTTCAGCTCAGGTCATGATCCTGGGGTCCTGGGATGGAGTCCCTTGTCCAGCTCCCTGCTCAGCAGGGAATCTGCTGCTTCCTCTCCCTCTGCTCCTCCCCGCTTGTGTTCTCTCTCTCTCTCGTTCACTCTCTCTCTCAAATAAATAAATAAATAAATAAATAAAATAGTTAAAGAATAAAATACATTTCAGATGTATTTATTCTATATGTCTTCATCGCTCATCTTGTCCTACTAGACCATGTATGTTCCCTAAGGACATGAATAATGCCTCTTCCACTTACCCCTCTCCTTCCAGTGCCCAGCCCAAAGCCTGGCCCATAATATGTACTCACAATATTTTTTAAAGTTAAGTAATGTCCTTGTCACTCTTTCTTTTCTACTGCATGGTAATCCTAGGTTACTTCTCATATTCAATAGGCACCAAGTGCCTTTATGCTACCCAGTGGAAACACACACCCACCCCCACACACACACACACCCGTGTCAGTGTCCTCTATCATATTATGATTAGTTGTCTCCACAACCAGATTTCCTCTAGAGGTTAGCTGAGTGTCCAACCTTATTAGATAGTGTGCTGGTTGAATAGTGTTCCTCAGACATTCCTGTCTACCTAGACCTCAGAATGCAACCTTATTTGAAAATAGGGTATTTGCAGATATAATTAGTTAAGTTTAAATGAGGTCATACTGGATTAGGGTGTGCCCTAATCCAATGACGGGTGTCCTGATAAAAAGAGAAAACAGAGGCACACAGAGACACAGACACAGAGGAGAGAAGGCCATGTGAAGATGAGGGTAAAGACTGGAGTGCTGGGGCGCCTGGGTGGCTCAGCCGTTAAGCGTCTGCCTTCGGCTCAGGTCATGATCCCAGGGTCCTGGGATGGAGCCCCGCATCGGGCTCCCTGCTCCACGGGAAGCCTGCCCCTCCCTCTCACACTCCCTCTGCTTGTGTTCCCTCTCTCGCTGTGTCTCTCTCTGTCAAATAAATAAATAAAATCTTAAAAAAAAAAAAAAGCCTGGAGTACTATATCGATAAGACACAGAAGGCCGAGGGTTCCTGGAAGCCACCAGAAGCTAGGAAGAGGCAAGGAAGGATGCCCTAGAGCTTTCAGTGAGCACATGGTCCTACTGACACCTTAACTTCGGGTACCTAGCTTCCAGAACTGTGAAACAATAAATTTCTGTTACTTTAAGCCACCTGGTTTGTGGTAATTTCTTACAGCAGCCTAGGAAATGAAAACAGATGGTTTGTGCAGATAGTTGTAAAACAGAACTCATGTGCTCCAATACACCCTTCCCAGGTAAGCCTCCACTCGAGGCGTATAAACCTACCACAATAACTGGCCCTGTGAGTCAACTGCACAGGGACTGACCACAATGGAAAGAATTTTGATAATAAATCCCCAGCCTACCAACTTGTTAAATAGGGATTGACAATTTATTTGTCATCCCGCTTAGAATATCTGCATTTTAACAGGATACTCAGTCATTAAATATTCATGGATCCATTTACTCACAAGGGTTTACCAAGTACACACTATGTCAGGCATTGCTACAGGTCAGCTGGAGAACTGTTTTAGGATACACAAACAGCTTTCCTTGAATGCTTCCAATCACACGCTTTGAGATCTCCACCTACTCTTTCAATGAGTTTGAAGAACTTAATGGGTATTCTACCTGGGGAATACAACATGTATATCTTCTATTGAAGAAGAACATGCTCTGTCTTCTATCAAAGTTGCCCTCTGTGTGAGCACAGTTTGGGGAGATAAAAACAGAGTGAAGAAGAGGAAAAGCCACTAGTCATATAACCAGTCAAGCACGGTTAGTTTAATCAACACTGGAGGATCTCACAACGCGTTCTCTCCTGCCTTTGCTCCTAGCTCTCTGGCCTCTTGGTTTCCACCTTCTTTAAATGCCCACCTTCCTCTATCCATTCTGCAAATGTTGATGTTCACCATTTTGTCCTGGGCCCTCTTTGTCTTCTCCCAGGATTTGACGTACTCTCCCTGGATTTTTGCATCCGGTTCCACTGGTCTCAATTACCATGCATTATATGCTTATGTCTTCCCAATCTTTAACTCTAAACAAGAACTTCCTCCTAAGCTACACCCCATTAAATTCAACTGCTTACTAGATAGCTCCCCTTGGATATTCCACAAATATCTCGAATTAAACATCTCCAAAACCCAACCAATTGTTTTCACCACCAAATCTGCTCTTCTGTTACTATCCACCATGTTGCTTAAGTGAGAAACCTCAGTGCAATGAACTCCATACTGTTTAGCATTGTATTTCCTTTATTTGTCCTAAATTTAGTTCTTCTGAGCTTTGAGGATAACCCAAATTCTAGTTCTCTCTGATTTTGTGAATATGTTTTTGTTTACCCTTTAACTGATCCATCATTTCTCCTTTCATACTCGAATCTTAATTTCCAAAAAGCTCATCTCTCTTTTTTTGAGAGCTTTAATAATCACCATGATCTTCTCCAACTCTTATGTAAAAGACTAGGAGCAACCTAAATTTCTAATAATAGAGTTTGGTTACCCAAATTATGATACAACAATATGATGGAGTATTAAAAATCATATTCTACACGAACATTTAATAATCTAAGAAATGCTTATGATTTAATATTATGAAGTTTTGAAAGTACACAGAACACAGTGATAACTTTCATTCCAAAAAAAAAGTCTGACCACAATAGCCAGATAAATATTGCAGCTTGAACAACATTTACCTTATTCCTTCTCAAAACCACACTAAAATGACAATTCCATGAAGGAAATAACAAGGATGATCAGAGAGTAACTTCAGGTGGCAACATAAGCCATGAGGTCAGGGAAGACCTCTTGGAGACAGCAAGATGAAATCTGTGGTTAAAAGGATGAGAATGAGCCCCTTGTGTGAAGAACTGAAGAGAAGCATGCCAGGACTAGGGAACAAGTGCAAAGGCCCAGGATTGGGAAAGGACTTTAGTTTTTGAGAACTAAAAACTAGGAGAAGCCTTTGTTGGAATTTAATTTGGGGAGTGACATGATCAGGTGTATGTCTTTCTGTCTTGCTGGGGTGAGGAAATCCAATAGAGCATGGCAAGAATGGTGGCAGCTGGGGGGCGCCTGGGTGGCTCAGTCGTTAAGCGTCTGCCTTCGGCTCAGGTCATGATCCCAGAGTCCCGGGATCGAGCCCCGCATCGGGCTCCCTGCTCCGCAGGCAAGCCTGCCTCTGCCCTCTCCCACTCCCCCTGCTTGTGTTCCCTCTCTCGCTGTGTCTCTCTCTGTCAAATAAATAAATAAAATCTTAAAAAAAAAAAAAAAGAATGGCAGCAGCTGGGCAATAAGGAAGGCATTCATGTTGTCCAAGTGAGAGATGATATAGTTTGTACTAGGGGTTGGCTACTGAGATGAAGAAATTTGAGGTATGTTTTGGTGGTATGTATATTTTTTTAAAGATTTATTTATTTATTTTAGAGAGAGAGAGTAAGTGGGGACAGGGGCAGAGGGAGAGAGAGAATCCTGAAGCAGATGCCCCCGCTGAGTGTGGAGCCTGGCGCAGGCCTGATCCCAGGACCCTGATACCATGATTTGAGCCAAAATTAAGAGTCAGCTGCTCAACCAACTGAGCCACCCAGGCACCCCTCAGTGTTATATTTTTATGATACTGAGATATTTTCTGCTGTATTTAGATATATTTTGCTGGTATATCCTATTTGGCCAATAGGGTTTGGAATTAGATATTGAAGTAAGAAAATCAAGCGTCTTTAGCTTAAGCAATGTGGTGAAGGTTGTGCCATTTACTGGGATGATATGTGTATATTCAAGATATCTATTATGATGGGGCGCCTGGGTGGCTCAGTTGGTTAAGCGACTGCCTTCGGCTCAGGTCATGATCCTGGAGTCCCGGGATCGAGTCCCGCATCGGGCTCCCTGCTCAGCAGGGAGTCTGCTTCTCCCTCTGACCCTCTCCCCTCTCATGCTCTCTCTCTATCTCATTCTCTCTCTCAAATAAATAAATAAAATTAAAAAAAAAGATATCTATTATGATGGACTGAGCATAATTGAGGTGCCCCTTGATGGGGAAGAAGAGGTATGTAAGAATTATATCACTCACTCTTATGTCTACATGTGTAGACTACAAATTACCTGCAAAAATCCTCTAGTTTAGGAAAGACTTATTTGAAAGGAAATTCTTAGTTATGTAAATAACTAAGTAGCTATGGTTTTAAAAGGAGGGCGTAATAATAACTTTCAAAAAAATGTTTTAATGACATCTGCCTCATTACTTCATAAAGAGCACTTGTCCTTGGAAGGTGATGGACTATTTTTGCAAAAGGAAACCAGACCTTCTGGACCCAACGTGCTGAACTCTGCTCCTTGAAATTCAGTTAAGTAGACTTGGAAGGGTGGACAGGGTGGTCCTGCCCAAGGCTCAGGAACTGAAACTGTCAAGGAAGCCCCTGAAATAACCTTGAGGAAAGGACAAGTCGAGGGTGGTGTCCCAGGCTATATATGTGGGGTGGTCTCCACAGTGTGTGACTAAGGCTAGCTATAATGACATAGTGACACATAGAACATTTTGTTGTGATGAACAATGGCAGAATACCTAAGTGCAAACTTAGAGAGCCATAAGTTCAAAGCCCAAGTTTAGACCCCCATTGTGAGGCTGACAGGCATCCAGACCAGCAAGGACATCACACAGAGTAGACAGGCAACTGTTAGACTTTGGGCACAGTCTTCACAACAACACAGTGGCAATCCTGAGCTAATCAGTCAGTCCAGATCTCTTTATACCTAACACTAGGAGCAGGAATGGCCCTTCCTACACCCCATCCTCTGTACTAAGTTTGTCTCTGATATTCTTGGGAAATTGGCCAGAAGAAAGGAGAGGAGAGGGTGGGTGGAGAAAGCTTCAAAAGCATTAGAGTCACTCTCGGTGACAATAAGCTCTCTAGATATATTCATGTCAAACTGGTTCCAAACCTGCATAGACTATAGACCAGCCTCTCTGCACCTGGGTACATACATGCACCTCTGAGCCTGCATTTCTGGAACAGTCCCTGTAAAATCCTTATAATATCAGTGCTCATGTTCCACCAAATAGAGAGCTTTTTGGTTTCTAGGATCTTAGTTGTATCTTAGTGACAAGGTTTTAATTTCACTTTAAAAACATTAATAACCATTTATATTATTAGCAAGATCTTTTTCTTAAAAGTTTCCAAATGTCTAACCTTTTTCATAAGAAAAATAGGCCTTTTTTTTTTTTTTCAGGAGAGAGGGAAAATTTTACTTTGCCATAATACATGGCATGAGTCAGGGGAAGGGCTTGACTAATTTGTAGACACGTTGCTATTGAGTCATCATGAATGATAAAAGACCACTTGAATACTGATAAAGTTAAACTCTTTATAATCGGTAAGAAATAAAAATACTACTACTTCATTTCACAAAGTTCAGTTTCGGTTTTACACTAGATAAGACACTGGGGCTAGATAGCAACAAATCTCATTCATGGATGAGCAAGCTTGTTCCCTAAGAAGCCAAGCAAGATCTTCAGCAAAGAGAAAGAATCGGTATATCATACAGAGTTTAATGCAAGTGTTCTCTCTCCTTGTCCAATAGATTCTTTTCCTTTATAATAGGCACAATATCGTATTTAAAAACAAACTGGCCCAATTGTGACTAAAATACTCAAGGATCTTGTAATTTTAAACGTTCTAAGCACTATAACTGATGGGTTTGATGGGTACATTGGAATGCTGGTGATTTATTATATAATTTAAGTGCCCATCTGTGCAGCTGGGCAAAGACATAGTTGATGAAAATATCAGCTGTCCAGCTGTTTTCTCTGCTCAACAGAGGTCATGAGGATTGTTTCTCTGGCTGCCATCACCACTGCGACAAACTCTTCTCTGTCAGAAGGGCTCTTCATTTCCATATTCTCTTGGAAAAGCAAGGCCACAACACTGGTCCTCAATCCTAAAGAAGATCCCAGCTATTTTCGAAGCTAGCTGCAACTTAATGAGCCTTGACAATAGTTAAAGAAGTCACTTTCTCAGACTCTGGGTCATTTTGCCTCACCTCTCAGCTAGCTAGCCTGGAACATGGAGGAGCTATGGTCTGGCCTAGTTTCCTGGGTTGAATTTCTGGCTCTTTACATTTGCCTTTCAACCCTTAAAAAAAAAAAAAAAAAGGAATGAATTATGCAAGACCAAAAGGGGCTATACAACATTACTTTCCCACCTTTCAGGTGCTGCTTAGATACTTCTTCCATTCTCTGTGGCTCTGGGACCATTGACAAGTTTGGTGACTGTAAGAAGTGGAGCAGCAAACTTAGAGATAATTTCCAGTGGGTCCTGCTTTGTTTTTAACATGATTCACTTGAGCCATATGGACCTTACCAACCCTACTTATTATCATTTCCATTGAGATAGTTACCCTGTGGCAGGTGTTATAGTTGGTACCCAATATACAGTTATGAACAAGAGACAAAGGTGAAGAAGATAGTGAGTTGTTGGTGACTGGTAAATAAGACCAGAAGAAAGGATTGAAAATATATAAGGTGTTTATTTACTATGTTACAGACCCACTGGGTACTAAAAATTCTTACTACATTGATTGCCTTTAACAGTAATTTGGAGGGGCGCCTGGGTGGCTCAGTTGGTTAAGCGACTGCCTTCAGCTCAGGTCATGATCTTGGAGTCCCGGGATCGAGTCCCGCATCGGGCCCCCTGCTTGGCGGGGAGTCTGCTTCTCCCTCTGACCCTCTTCCCTCTTGTGCTCTCTATCTCTCATCTCTCTCTATCAAATAAATAAAATCTTTAAAAAAAAAACAACAAAAACAAAAACAGTAATTTGGATACACATTGAACAATTGAGGAGTTATGATCAGACAGCTATTGGTTTCATAGCTATTGACACTTTTATATGCCTTTCACAGCCCTAAGTAGCAAATTTGACCCAAGTACAAGGAGTACCTTAGTATCCTCAAATCAGTAGTGTGGGGAAGAAAAGAGAAAGGGGGGGCAGAGGGAAGGTATCTTGAAGGCACTAGTAGGATTCCCAATCTTGATCTTTGGTCTCCTGCTCCATCATCTCAGCTTGCGGCTAAGGGTGCTGGCCCAGGGCCCAAGACTAATTTGCTACCTTGACTAGAGATTCAGGAGAGGCCCAGTAGGTATAGTTTAAAAATTTGCATATCTTTTAAAAGTATTATTTAAATATAGAGGGGCCCTTTCAATATCAGTGCCTTGGGAAAAGGCCTGGTTTTCCCACTTTAGCTTTGGGTTCTGAAATGTGTGTATGTGTATGTGTGTGCTAAAAGCAGATAGCGTGATATCTACCCGCTTAACACATTTTTAAATGCACAATAAAGTATTGTTGACTATAATCGCAATGTTGTACAGCAAATGTCTTGAATGTATTCATCTTGTATGACTGAAACTTTATATTCACTGAACAGCAACTCCCCATTTCCCCTCCCTCAGTGGTTGGCAACTGCCATTCTACTCTCTGTGTCTATAAGTTGGACTATTTAAGATATATCCTACAAGTGGAATCACAAAGTATTCGACCTGGGACTGGCTTATCTCGCTCAGCACAATGTCTAGGTTCATCTATGCTGTCACACATAGTAGGTAGATTCTGACTTTTTACCTTGAATGCTTTGAAGACGGCCCCTAAATGCTATGCATCTTATAAGCATATGCAATAAAGCATTTCCTCAACATTGAGTTAATTTCTAGTAATTGCAGGAATTGTTAGTGATAAAGATTCTTCTATGTAACTCATTCAGAATAAACATATACACATGAGATGGGAAGATTTTAGTAAAGCAAAAGAAGACATCTAGATTTTATCTGGAGCATTTTACTCTCAGTTCCTCTGAACCTCTATTAACTGCTTATTTGGGGGGGACGATACAGTTCTAGAGGTTTCTCTCTAAATTTCTCCCTGGCTTGTCACAATAATAATGAATAATATTTGAATGGTGCCTTACAATTTGCAAAGGATTTTAACATTCATTTTCTCATCCCACCTTCAATGACGAAGCAGTTGACATCCCTTTTCACAGATGATGAGACAAAGGCTCTGAAAAGTAGTGATTTACCTAAAGTCATCTCCAAATCCTAGCCCCTTTCAAATATATCTTAAAGCTTTTTAGGCTCTGTCATTTTAACTTCAGGTATTTCTATTGCGTGAAAAGTAAACTCTGATGTGGGCAATTATGAGTCAAAAACTTTAGAAGTACTATCAGTAAAATTAATTAAAAGTAGGAAGTTCATAATTGCTTATCCTCTTTCACCTACAGCCTTATTCATAGAATTGTCCTTCAAAGCAAAATTATGAGCATGACCATAAAACACATGTGTAGCCCTAATTAGGTATCTCTGTTCTTATTTCTTTTCCTTTTTTTTTTTTAAGAGTTTATTTATTTATTTGTCAGAGAGAGAGGGAGAGACAGAGAGCAAGCGCAAGCAGGGGGAGTCGCAGGCAGAGGGAGAAAGCAGGCTCCTTGCATAGCAAGGAGCCCAATGCAGGACTCGATCCCAGGACGCTGGGATCATGACCTGAGTGAAGGCAGCCACTTAACCGACTGAGCCACTTAGGCATCCCATCTCTGTTCTTATTTCTTTTCAGTGTCCTAAAATTTACATACAGTCCTGACATATAAGGCATGTCAATGATGTAGCAAGATAGTTGTTGTGGAATGAATTCTATCACCCCAAAATTCATATGTTGAAGTCCTAACCCCCAAATGCAACTCTATTTGGACATGGGGTCTTTAAAGAGGTAATTAAGTAACATGAGGTCATCATTAGGCAGTCCCTAATCCAATCTGACTGGTGTCCTCATAAGAGGAAATTTGGAGGCTGACACACACAGGCGGGAAGACCCTGTGAAGACACAGGAAGAAGAAAGCCATCTACAAGTCAAGAAGAGAGGCCTCAGAAGAAAGCAATCCTATGGACACCCTGATCCCAGACTTCTAGGCTCTAGAACTGCGAGAAAATAAATTCCTGTTTTTTCGCCACCAGTCCGTGGTATGTTGTTATGGCCCTAGCAAACTAACACAATAGCTAGCTAAAACTTAGTTGCTTGTACAGGTTAGTAACATAACTGTTTTTTAATGTAATATTTGGATATTGAAATGCCATTGTCCTCAGTGTTTAAAAAAATGACTATAGGGTGCCTGGGTGGCTCAGTTGGTTAAGCGACTGCCTTGGGCTCAGGTCGTGATCCTGGAGTCCCGGAATCGAGTCCCACATTGGGCTCCCTGCTCAGCAGGGAGTCTGCTTCTCCCTCTGACCCTCTTCCCTCTCCTGCTCTCTATCTCTCATTCTCTCTCTCTCAAATAAATAAATAAAATCTTTAAAAAAAAATAAAAATAAAATAAAAATAAATTAAAAAAATAAAATTAAAAAATGACTACATATGTTAATCACAGGTATATGTCTATTATGTTTTGAACAGAGGCATTACTCATTAGGCACTCATAATCAATGCATAAATAAGTACATGCAAGTTAAAGTGACACATACAATGATAATGTTATATACTGGATGGGCATTCAGATTTTCAGATCAATTCTAGATGAGATGTAAGAGAAGTTTTCACTAAAGTGGTGTGATTTATGCTGAGTTAAGACTGGATAAGGTTTTGATGTAAGTAGGTAAGGAACAGGATAAGGAAAAGGATATGAAAGTGAAAAATCATAGAGAACACCCAACAGGCCAGTTTGGCTAGGGCAGAAGAGGTAAGAAAACTATGTCAGTTCGGTTTCTGGGAAGAGAGAACTGACAAAGAGTGAGGGATAATCTGGTGAGGGGAGGGTGTGAGGATGAGCTGGGCATATCCACTAGCCTCAATTCAGAAGTCGGTCAACTACCCTATGTACAAGAACAACCTGCTGGTGACCTAACGTTCCATCCTGTGGCTGCATTATGCACTTATTGAATCCTTTTCCAGAAATATTCAGAGAAACAGATGCTTCAATTTATGGCAGTGGCTCCCAGAATCACATGAGGGGGGCTTTATTCAGTGTCCCCATCTTAGATATAGTCAAACAGAAGCCCTAGGGCAGTGTTCTCAACCTTGGCTGCATAATATAATCACCTGGAGAGCTTTGAGAAAATTCTGATGCCCAGGCTATAGTCAAGACCAATGACATCAGACATTGGTGGTATAAGACAGGCATTAGTATGTTTCTTAAGCTCCCAGGTGATTCCAACATGTAGCCAAGTTGGAGACTCACTGCCTTAGGTGTTAAAGCCTGGGTATTTGTGATTTTAGTAGGCTTCCCAAGTGATTCTTTCTAGCCAACCTATGGGAAACATTTGATTCTCAGAGTTGAAACATCTATCTTCTTTCCCTCAGTTAGCTTCCTCTAATCCTCTAAGGAAAACAAAAATGTCACCTTCTTTTTCCTCTTCTCTTTCCCACCAATAATCTCATTTGCTAAACTTAATTCCGAATTTGGTAAGATTAAAAGGGGGTGTTATATATAGAACATACAACATAGGGATGGGGTTCCACATTCAACTTGACATCAAGACTGTTTAGTAGCTATATTATAAAGCAATGAGTTTTGAAGATAGAGGATTGAAAAATAAGATAGAAGTACCTGGCTGGCTCAGTGGCTCATGTGACTTGATCTCAGAGTCATGATTTTGAGGCCCACGTTGGGTGTAGAGCTTACTGAAAGAAAGAAAGAAAGAGAGAGAGAGAGAGAAAAAAGGGAGGGAGGGAGGAAAGAAGAAAGAGAAAGAAAGAAAGAAAGAAAGAAAAAGAAAGAAAAAGAAAGAAAGAAAGAAAGAAAGAAAGAAAGAAAGAAAGAAAGAAAGAAAGAAAGAAAAAGAAAGAAAGAAAGAAAGAAAGAAAGAAAGAAAGAAAGAAAGAAAGAAAGAAAGAAAGAAAGAAAAAGACAAATAAGACAAATAAGATAGATATGGACCAGAATGTGGAAGGACTAGTCTTTCATCTACAAAGGCAATGGTCTTGAAAAAAATAATTCAACAGGAAATTAACAAGCTCAACACCAGATTTCAAGAAAATTATAAAGAAGAGAACAATGGGACAGAAAAATATGAAAGACAGTGTAAAGGAGGAAAATTTGAACTTGACTGATAGATTAAGTATGTGAGAAAGCTGGGAACTGAAGATGTAATTCTGAGGTTGTAAGCCTGGGTAATAGACAAAAATGACAGAAACGGGGAAATGAAGAGAAGGCACTGAAATTCCTCGGGGAGAAAGTGGAGAGAGGAAGAGGATTGCATTGGGTTCTTAGACTCATCTGAGATAATGTGACATTTAGAAAGAAAGGCCAGTCTAGAGACAGAGATCTGAAATCTTCTGCCAAGATATCTCAGTTGCAGCCAAAAGAGAATATTGGGAAGGATGAGATGAGAACCAAGGACAGAAACTTGGGAAATACCACTGTGGAGATAATGAAGCCAAAAAGAAAGTGTCTATTAGAGATGCAGGAGGAGAATCTGGGTAGGGCCACCCAAGAGGAAGAGAAAGGGGAAGGAGGAAGTGATCACTGGTGTTAGATGGCCAAGGAGAGCAGGGCAGAGATAACAGATGTGGTAACTGCCTATTTCATGGCAGTGCCTAAGAGCCATTATTGACTCTCCATCACCTACACAATAAATATTAGCCTGACATAAAAGGCCTTTATACATTGGCTCTAATATACCTTTGTGGTGCCTCATCTCTCAACCCACACTGAACTACAGACTATTCTCCATTAAATATACTCTTTTAGGCTTCTTAATGTTTATACAAGCTACTTTCTCTGACAAAACTCTACTCATTGCTCAAGATCCAGCTCATAATGCCATTTTCTCTGTGAATCCTTGTAGACCCTAGTTTGTAGGCAAATACTGTATAGTTGATCAGTGCTTCCTCAATGCTACCACTTCAGTTTGTAGATAGATTATTGATAGTACTTACCAGAAGCATCATATTTTTTTACCCATCTGTTTCAGTTTTCTATTGCTATGCAAACATCCACTCTTAAACATAATAGTTTAAACAACAACTAATTTGTTATCTCTATAAATTCTGTGGGTTGACTAGGATCAGCTGTACAGTTCTTCTGTTCCATGTGACGTCAGCTGGGGTTACAGTCACCTGCAGGGCTCAACTAAGCTGAAGTTCCAAGACCATTCACCCATATGTCTGATGCACTGGCTGATATGGTGGAAGACTAGGCTCAAGCTGGGATGCTGAGAAAACTGGGCTTTTAATTTCTATGAGTTCTCTCCACGTGGTCTTTCCACCTGGTCTCTTCACCAAGGCAACCCAACTTCTTACACACCAGTTCATGACTCCCAAAGAAGAGCATTCCAAAGGAAGGAATCAGGAGCTACAGGTCCTCTTAAGTGCTAATCCCATACTGTGTCACTTCTACTGCTATTATTAACACAAGTCACGGGCCAAGGGCTACTCAAAGGTGTGAATACCAGAAGGCACAGTTCCGTGGGAGCCACCTTTGGGGCTATTTCCTTTATTAGTCTGCCATTTGCCTGAAGGGCAAAGATTAAGTCATTTTCATCTTTGTGGCCTCAGTACCTAGCATGGGACTTAACACATAGTGGGCATTCATTAAATGATGGTTGAGTGGGTGAGTAGGGGTGGAAATGGGGGACTGAGGACCACATCAGGTTAAGAAAAGTCGGGGAACAGGGTGCCTAGCTGGCTCAGTCGGTAGAGCATGTGGCTCTTGATCTTCGGGTCATGAGTATGAGCCCCACGTTGGGCATGGCGATTACTTGAAAAAAAAAAAAAAAGTCAGGAGCAATAGAAATGTGGGGTGGGAGTGAAGTGTCTCATAGTTAAACTTCTGATGTTATGTCAAAATGAGGTCTCACACACACTGTCATCAATTCCATATCCAAGTTTAAAGTGTTAAACTGTTAAGTATATATATAAAATATATATCATATATTTTTAAAATATATCATAATTTGCACAACCTTGTTTGATATTTCTGTATTTTTTTATATGGAAGTGGCCTGTTAAGTGTCTCCTGACATTTGAGAGTCCTCGGGAATAACCAGTGTTAAGTGCTTGTGCTAGGTAGTCACTTTTAAATTATGTTGCTAAGAGATGCCCTAAGAGTTCAAGTGGAACTCCTTCAGGAGCCGCTTTAGAAGGGATGGGAGAGAAGGGTCAGAACTGAGCCTATAGGCCTACGGGCTCACAATCCTACCTCTACTCCAACCAGGGAAGCTTTCATTGGTCTCATTCATTGGCACAAGAAAGGCTTTATGTGGAAAAATAAAGACAGAGTTGGGTTTTTTTTTTTTTTCCTTTTTCCCTATTAAATAAATTGAGAAATTTACATGCTAACTAAGAAAGAAAGAGGAAATGAATAACAAGATTAACCATGAAGACTTAACTAAAGCTGGATGGCCTAAATTGGCAGCAGGGCTGCTCAACATGGTCCTATAAGGCAGGGCAAGTGTTAAGAGGGGATTAAGGTGACCAGGGGGTCTGGAGGGACAGTGTGGAGGAGGGGAGTGATATACTTTGAGTAGGGCATCCAGATTTTAGTTCATTTTTGTCACTAACTGGCCCTATAGCTTGTGTAGGATACTTAAACTTTTGGGGCCTCAGTTCCCTAATTTGCAAAATAAGGTCACTGGTTTAAATGACTTCCAAAGTCCAAGGTTCCTACTCTGACAATGATTTCCAGGTTACACATATTACTCATCATGACCAGAGAAAGCTCATTATTTGCAAGGTATGAAACCAAAAGGTAGAGGTGAAAGGTCATGGAGTTTGATATTGGAGTATACAGTACTTGACTCAAAAAATACCTGTTAAATTAACTAAGCAAGCAAGACATCAGACTGCCTGTAATGCCTAGACAACCTACATAAGAAAACCAAAATCTAAACCCCAGAAATGCCTCAAGGTTACAAAATTGAAATCTAAGGACAACCAATTACAGCCAAGTAGTCTTTAAACTATAGCCAATTAATAATTTCCTTCCTTTGTCCATCTTTTCCCTATAAAAGTCTGTCCCTGAGTATCTGTCTACAGAGTGCTCCTTATCACTTCTGGTTTGCCTCTGCCAGATTTGAATCTATTTTTGCTCAGATAAGCTTAAAATATGCCTCAGTTTATCTTAACACAGCTAATATAGGCTGTGCATGAAGTACTGATACTGTATTCAGGACTTCACCCATAAAGTAGCATTTCATTCCCAAATCTCTATCAGGTAGGGAAATTGTTATCACTAAAATAAATAAATAAATAAAAAATAAAGTTGAGGAAATTAAAGCTTAAGAGATTGCCTACGGTTGCTCCACTCTAAGGGACAGAAGAGGGATTCAAATGTAGTCATTTAAGTGCATGTCTTTATTTTCCCCTATTCATACAAAATCTGTCCGTATTACATTATAAAGCCCTAAAGAACTAGAATTGTTATCAGCTTAACTCACTTTGTATAACCACAGCTCCTGCCTTCAGGCAGACAGGCGCCTAGTGAGTGTCCTTTTATAATGAAGATGGTAGGAGTACTGACAATGTTCTTGCTGGTTAAAGAGAATTTGCCTTTGAAATGCAAGTTAACAAACCAACTTTAGTATTTTACTATCAGTTCTACTCCCCCCATTGTTATATAATTCTACTGGAAGCGCAACTGTTAAGGAGAAGCTCTGAAGAATGAAAGCATTTTCAGAGAAACTCAACAACTCTGAATGCTGTTCTATCAATTAGCTAGATGTGTAGGTGGCAGAAATATTTCACATGTTCTCTTCTTGACTTGTAAACTTGTAAAATAGGTATCAAAACAATGATAACATCTTATATTTGTAAAACATTTACCAGACTACAGACCTTCTTTCACAGCTATTATCTCTGGTGATTCTCACAACTCCATGAACATTTATCACCCCCATTTTAGAGATCTCAAAACTGAGGTTTATACGAGTTAAACTGTTTGGCCAGGGTGATGTAACTAGCAAGTGGAACCAAATTTTAAACTTAGGACTCCAAGCCTGGTACACTTTCCGTTACAGTACAATCTATTAAAATGAACATTTTTTTTTGAGCAGGGGAGGGGGGCAGAGGGAGAGAGAGAATCTTGAATAGGCTCCAAGCTCAGAGTGGAGCCCGACGCAGGGCTCAATCTCACAACCCTGAGATCATGACCTGAGCTGAAGTCAACCGTCTGAGCCACCCATGAGCCCCTCAAATGAACAATTTATCTCATAGTAAAATATAGTAGATATTACCTGCTAAAGAGTAGAATTGGCTAGTTTTGCCCTCTAGAGGAGGTAATTTTTTTTTTAAAGATTTTATTTATTTATTCATGAGAGAGAGAGAGGCAGAGGGAGAAGCAGGTTCCCAAGGAGCAGGGAGCCTGATGCGGGACTCGATCCCAGGACTCTGAGATCATGACCCAAGCCGAAGGCAGACGCTTAACTATCTGAGCCACCCAGGCGCCCTAGAGGAGGTAATTATATCCTTTCCAAAGATTTGCTTGCTGGAGGTAACAACTTGCATTTACAATATTAATACTGTGATAGATATTGATTAAAATATGTGGCTAGCAATTTAAAAGGCAAACAGGGACGCCTGGGTGGCTCAGTCGGTTAAGCATCTGCCTTCGGCTCGGGTCGTGATCCTGGGGTCCTGGGATCCTGGGATCGAGTCTGGTATCCAGCTCCTTGCTCAGCAGGGAGCCTGCTTCTCCCTCTGCCTGCTCCATCTCTCTCCGACGAATAAATAAATAAAATCTTTAAAAAAAATTTAAAAAATTGCAAAAATCGGCAAATAAAAACCTCAAACATGATTACTTTTATTTTTATTTATTTATTCTTTTAAGTAAGCACTACGCCCAACGTGGGGCTTGAACTCATGACACCAAGATCAAGAGTTTCATGCTCTAGGGGCGCCTGGGTGGCTCAGTCATTAAGCGTTTGCCTTGGGCTCAGGTCATGATCCCATGGTCCTGGGATCGAGCCCCACATCGGGCTCCTTGCTCAGCGGGAAGCCTGCTTCTCCCTCTCCCACTCCCCCTGCTTGTGTTCCCTCTCTTGCTATGTATCTCTCTGTCAAATAAATAAATAAAATCTTTAAAAAAAAAAAAAAAAAAAAAGAGTTTCATGCTCTACTGACTGAGCCAGCCAGGGGCCCCCTAAATCAAAGTTTATTTTTAAACTTAGTTCTGTGAGCACAGTTTGATGCACTTCTTTGTGTACATAGGATTGGGCGATCTATTGATATTTGAAAGTTTTTCGGAATGTAAACTCATGCATAAATTAGCCCAAGCTATCAATAGTTTATGGTTAAGCCGCTGGTAGTTACAATAGTTAAAGAGTTAATTTCCTTGATCTCAGGGAGAAAGCCTGTATGTGGCACATTCTTTAAACCAACGAAGGTCTAGGATTTCCTCTAGTTCTACTGCTAACTACCTGTGTGACCTTGAGGAAATGCATTAACCTCTGATTCTCAGTTTCCTCAACTGTAAATGGGTAATCACTCCTATATCATTGAATTGGCTTGAAAATTAAACTTGAAAGTGTAAATAAACAATAGAGCAAAGGATCTGGCACTTGAAAAATATTTCTCTTGAGAGACTTGCACGTGTTGGTATATTGGGCTTCACAAGTCTAAAAACAAAACAAAGAAACAAACCTGAAAAAAGAAACAAAAACCCCTTCATCTCTACTTATATCTGCCACTAAAGAGGGGACTATTTAGGACCTCTCTTGTACTTGTTCACAGCCAGGAACTTGGTAGATGCCCAGTAAATGATAGTTGAATTTAACTGAAATCAAACTACCAGCACACCCCCCACCCCCATGGGTCTCAACTGTGTAATTAGATGCCCACCATAGACCGCCAGGACTCGGCCCATCTATAAAAGGACACTGTCCTTTCAGCATCCCTCCTCCGTCTCTAGGCCCTCCTTTTTTGTCAGGGCTCATTCCAGCTGAACTAAGATTTCCCCAAACATGACTGGAGCGACGGGCCGAATCTAACAAGATTAAGTTTAATAGGGATAAATGTAAAGATTTATACTTCAGTCCAAAAAGAATCCTGTACAAGTACTAGATAGGGAATATGGGGATTAGTAGCAACATGTGTGAAAAAGACTTAGGGGTTTTAGTTGATATTAAGCTCAATTAGTCAACAGTGTGCTTTTGCTAACAGGGAAGTTGATGTGAACTGAGCTTGCATTAACTCCTGCCCAAGCCTGGTGATTTCCCTACTGCTCGAGTTCTTTAGCATCAGCGGAATCTCAGGGCAGGCTCATTAAAACACAGATTGTGGCCCCATCCCCCGGAGTTTCTGGTTCAGTTGGTCTAGGGTGAGGTTGGAGAATCTGCACGTCTGACAAGTTTTGGGATTGCTACTCCTGCCGCAGGTCCTGGTACCCCACTTAAGGAACAACTGCCTTCCTCTGCTCTGCCTTGGTCAGGTAATCCTGACAACGCCAGGAACAAGGAGAGTGAAAAAAGTGAAAATGTTAAAAAGGGCAAGAAAAGAAAGAGAATGAACACTTGTTAGGTGCTGTCGTCATATTAGTAAAATCAGTAGTAGTAGTTAAATTTATTGAGGGTTTCTTGGAGGCTGGAAGTTCTACCAAACACACCATATGGAATTCATAATAGTAATAATAACAATAGCAATCCTTATAATAACCCACACACAAATAAGAGAAAAAACATTTGATGGTAAATGAATAAACAGAATATGGTGTATCGGCACAACAGAATACTACTCAGCAATGAAAAAAATTGAAAACCACATGCAGCACAAGGAATCTCAGGATAATTATGGTGAGTCAAAGAAGATTGATCAAAAAAAAAAAAGAATCAGAAAATGCTGACTAATCTATAGTGACAGCAGATTAGAAATTATAATAAAATTAATTCACACAGCTCATGTGTTTTTAAGACTTGGAAGAAATATGATGACAGGGGTACCTGGGTGGCTTAGTCATTAAGCGTCTGCCTTCGGCTCAGGTCATGATCTCAGGGTCCTGGGATCAAGCCCAACATCGGGCTCCCTGCTCCGTGGGAAGCCTGCTTCTCCCTCTCCCCCTCCCCCTGCTTGTGTTCCTGCTCTTGCTGTGTCTCTGTCAAATAAATAAATACAATTAAAAAAAAAAAGAAATATGATGACAGTGAGCAAAGATTTCTAATCAAATTTGGAGACACTCCTATAGAACTATTCTTGGAATTTTTCAGGATTACTAATACATGCTGTTCTCAAATTATCTGTGGCTTAGTAGATACATGAAACCCACTTGGCTCAGGAACTCAAAACTGAATGTACAGCAGAGGTAGATCATGTACCCAATACATCTTCATTCTAATTTCAAGAGAAAACATAAGTTGTTCAATTCCCTCACTCTATTACCAGGGAAAGTGAAGCAACACAAGTCAAGGATAAACTCAAGGATACAACTGGGCCTCCAAGATAAGGAGAGGAGTGGAGTTTGGGGCAGGAGGAGTAAAGAAGACCAAGTTCTCTAACTCATGAAGCTATTCTCATCCCTCTACCCCACTTCAGGGAGTGAAGTGGGGAGGAGGGGAAGGTCTAAAAGAGACTGCTCAGACCTGCCTGGTGGGTGGCCCTAAAAAAAAAGAAAGAGGTGCAAGGATTCAGTTCCAGCAAGGGAGATCAGGGAGGGATTTTTGGAAAAGAGCATAGCAAAATAACAACATGGGTGCCTTTGCCATTATTCCCAAGCACTGTGGGAGCAGATACTGCCCAAAACCTCAGGATTCCCATACTAGGGCCTTGGCTTTAACAGGTGACGATCAAGTGGGAAGAAAGGAGAGAATATCCTTCGAGGATTAATTATTGAGTTTCTAGTAAGAACCAGCCCTACCCAACAAATCTCTGATGGTTCTCACTATGGTGTGGAGAGGTAGAAATTACAGAATCATGCTTACACAGCTCTAGTCTAGGTTCAGGTGTACTTCAGATTTCAAATGTGTGTCCAGGAATACTTTATTTGGTCAAGAACCACTGTGAATAAAGGGCTGTGGAGAAGGATCTCAATAAATGGAGAGTAAACAGGACCAGCCTCATGGGCATGGGACCTGTGCAGACACATGGGTTCTTCTCCCACAACTTGGCTTAAGGATCTGCTGCCACTGTCTGGAAATTCTTAATAAGTTTTGAACAAAGAGCTCTGCATTTCCATTTTGCATCAGGAATCAGATGAGGTAGCCCGTCCTAAGTGTAACAATGTAATATACCTGGATCGCAGATCCCTTCCTGTTGGCAAATCTCTTCAACCTGGTGCCCCACTCGTTTTTCAAAAGAGATGGTCATTCAAAGCAACTGCAACTCCCTGATGAACTACGTGTTCTATTGTTCTTTAACAATAATTTGTAACTCTTTTGGAGTTCAAATTTATTTAATCCAAAATTTATTTTCCATTAAAAAAGAATGCCGGAAGGGTAATCCTGTGCGTACAGTTTCATGCAGAATGTTTTTTTCTTTATATACATCTGCATCATCTCTGCATTCCTTCTCACAGAGTAACTGCTTCTGAACTACCACTATATCCACAAACCTTCTGCACATAGCCACATGCACAATATATTCATTCACAAGTGTCTGCCTTTTATCTCTTTCTGTAAAATCATGCAGATTTGTGGATCATCCAGGGACGTGAAGTGAGTACTGACTGACCCCCTAATTTGTCCCTTCTTGACTACAAATGCCACTGGCAGAGGAACCTCTAATGCTCTTTCCTAAGGGACAAGGCCCGAGTGAAATCATGACCTCTCAGGACTTGCCTACGATTAAAGAAAGCTGAGATACCAAACACAGAAAGAGTGGCTTTATAAGAAAGACATGACTGGGTCCGGGCCATACAACACGGATTTTTTCCCCCTATTGTTTTGTGTTAAGTTAAGCTAACTTTTAAAGGGATGTGTCTACAGCAGCCTAGGGAACACACACAGCTGTGTCTGTTATGGTGAATTAGATTTTCTGGCTGCAGGAAAAGTTACAAGATCTGTAGGCTGCCTCTTTGGAGTGGAGAGAGGGCTAAATGTGAACAAATGCTGCATGAGAGCTTACGGCTAAAAAAGAAGCTGAAGGATGAAGCCTATGAAATTAGGATCTTCAGAGACCGTTCATTTGTATCACACACTCTTTCTACAAGACTCTCATTTCAATAATTGTTCATGTAATTTCATAAGTACAGTTAAACCCCATTAATCTGGAGGCTTTCGACTTAAAGATTTGTTTAAGCAATGTGATATAACTCTGCTGGTTTACTTTTCTATAGTGGGCATAAAAATGACTAGTATAAAGATGATTATTGAAAAATAAATTCTATTAAAAAAAAACCATTTTAAAACACTCTTAGGTGCTTTATAACACATAGCTTTATTGAAAAATATTTTTGGAGGGAGCATCTGGCTGGCTTAGTCAAGGAGAGCATGTGACTCTTGATCTCAGGGTCCTGAATTTGAGCTCCACACTGGGTATAGAGATTACTAGGAAAAAAAAAAAACTTAAAAAATTTTTTTTGGAGCTGAGTACATACTGTGTGTAAGACATCAGGCTAGGTAGGGCCAGTACTATAAAGAAACATAAATCAAAGGCCTGTCTTCAGCGAGCTTAGAGGCCAGAGGGTGAAACAGGACAGGCACAAGGAAATACGATTCTCAATGCCAGGTAACTTGAAAAGTATGGAATAAAGTTGACAGATAATTTGTTCGTTTGCTAGAGCAAAGCTCCTAAGGCATGTGTGGTCATTGCTCTGTAACAGAGTTACTCTTAAGTACTTGGAAATTTTAACTTTAGCTCTGTAATGGATATTTTCCTCTTTACTGAAATACTTCCACTCAACCTTTCATTGTTGAGCACCTCATTCAAGTAAGAGGTGATACTAGATGTTGAAAGGAACATACAAGGAAGATGCTGTTCCTAATTTTCAAGGTTTCCAAATGAATATTGCCCAAGGTAAATACCACAAGAAGCCTTCCATGAGAGCATAAACACAGTGTGTTACTGCTGGGTCCCACCAAAAGCAGACCCTGAGAGAAGACTGTGTGTGCAAATGGTCTATTTGGGAAGTGACAGAAAGCACCAGCAGGGGAGCAGGGAAGTTAGGCAAGGAAGAAAGGTAGCAATAATAAAAAGTCATTACTCAGCAGATTCCTGCTGTGAGCAACTGGGCTCAGTCCAGCTGGGGAATTCTGGACACAGTACGGAAGATGCCTCAGTTATCCTAAGTGAGGTGCAAGGACATCTGGGTTTTTATCCTCCAGCCTGTTTCATTCATTGGTTGAGAGCTACTCTTGGGAATAAAACACACCAGCTCTCATGGCCTGCCCTGGTTCTAGGAACAAGAGGGAGGTCCTCAGGCAGCGGCTTATAGATGGAAGCCCACTTGCTTGGTATGCATGGAAATGATGTTCCCCGGGTTAAAGGCCAGGGTGCTAATAGTAGGGGCTCTCCAAGGGGAAAATATGACTCTAGATATGATTATGAGAGAAGGGGTGTTTTAGTAAGGCCACACAACAGGGGGGTGGTGACGGAGGAATGGCAACACCGGTGGTTTAAAGGCAGACTATAAGACTAAAGGCACGGAGATGTAACAGCTACTAAAGATAAACAGCTCTGGGTAAACTGAGTTTGGCGTTTACAAGGAAGGAGAGATAAAGGGAAATGTAGCTAAAAAAGACAAACAATAATCAAAATAAGAAGGCCTCTTTAAATGTCTTGTCTAGCAAGTTTCAACTCTCTTCTGCATGTCTCCAGGAGACTGAATGTTTGACTTCTAGAGAGATATGATTAAATTCTTATATTTGCAAGATTGCTCCAGAAACTTGGTCATAATGTTCAGAACAGCATGGAGGAGGTGGACAGGAGGCTACTGTTATAGCCAGGGTGAGACATAATCATCGACGACACGAGGAGACTGACAGCAAGAACAGAGAAAGGGAGTAGGCAGAAGGCACCCTGAGAGAAGCTCCCAGGGCTGGGTCCCAGAGAGGAAGATGGAGGAGCCGAGGAGTATCTCACAAATGAAGCCTGGTGACTCATGGGATTGATGTCTTTAAGCGAGGTAATACATTATAGCAGGAAGAGGAGGTTTTGTGGTTGGAATTTGGATCTGTTGAATTCACAGTAGGCTGTTAATCTGGAGAGGTCTAGCAGACAGAAAGATGCATCCAGAGCCTCAAGAAAGAGCTAGAGCCAGAGATACATATTTTGGATTCATCCAAAAGAACTTACCAGGAAGAGGATAAAGTAAGACAACTCCAAGTTGACAGCTCCCACATACTCAGAATTAGTGATGCTTTGTAAAGATTATCTGGAACAATCATTTCAGGATACACACTACTTAGGATATAAAATTTCCCTTTCCAATTTTTGTTTTAAATATGAAAGTAAAAAGTTATGGAGCCATTAAATATAAAAATTTCCTTCTCTTACCAGATCTATTTTTTTTCTATGAATCAGAATATAGGATTTACAAGTGTAAACTGAGGATAAACTCTGAATGCATTGTTCAGATCTTTGGGTAATGGCTGAAAGTACTTGAACCACCACATCCTGACAGCAGTGACTGATTCTAGAAATATTCTAATTGTGTTCCAGAAAGGGAGCTACTAATTTTATTTTATTATTTTTTACAATTTTATTTATTTATTTGTCAGAGAGAGTGAGAACACAAACAGGGGCAGCAGCAGGCAGGGGGAGAAGCAGGCTCCCCGCTGAGCAAGGAGTCCAATGAAGGACTCATCCCAGGACCCTGGGATCATGACCTGAGTGGAAGGTAGACACTTAACCAACTGAGCCACCCAGGCATCCGAAGGAGCTACTAATTTTAAAGTAAAAAATAAAGCAGTCACCCAGTTTATATTTGCCAACCTCTTCAAATATTCTAAATTGGCCACTTGACTTCCTATTCCAAAGGCTGTGTAACTGGTGATCTGCACCTCCAAAGACTCTGCAGAATATTTCTAGAGCAACTTTAGGCCGTCTTTCTGCTGTTTTCCTTACTAAAGCCCAGTAGACAATTAGTGATGAAGACATGTGTTAAAGTTTGTGGAGGTCCAATAAATAACACTACTGTCTTCTTCACTTAAGTTTTGAATCAAAAGATATCAGGCCAATGGAGAACAACATATTACCTTTATTATTATCATGATCATGATCATCATCACCACCATCATAACCATCATCACTGATAGAGGTCAAGTTAGAAGATGTAGCTTAGATGAAGAACAACAACAACTTAGGGCATCCTAAGGCTGAACCCCTGAATTAGAAAGATTTATCCATCAAGTCGTATATAAAAGTGGACAACCAAAGGCCTCCCCAGGTGGGAACCTACCTTGTGGAACAAACCTAAGGCATGGAAAAGCTGACTAGAATTGATGTTCCCAGCAATTTATTCTCAAAAGTAAAAGAGAATGAAAGGGGTAGAGAGCTATACATGCCCTGTTCTTTGTCCCATACTCACCAACAAGTTAAAGTCATTTGTTCTTCACTTATGTACTTGGATATCCCATATCCTGAAAACAGGAAGCCACCTGAAAGAGATTCCTCTCTTCTTTGTCACATCCCTCCCTCCCTTCTCTACCACCCACAGACTCGTAGTCCAAAAACTCAGCCAGAGCCGGGAAATAGAATCTAGAGTTAGAAACATCCTCAAAAATCACTTCACCTGATGTGTCAGTGCAGGGAGATGAAATGACTTGCCCAAGGTCACACAGTTATTTAGGGGGAGATCTTAGGCTAGCATCCTTAAGTTTAAAGAAGAGAGATGGAAAAAAACAATGTTAGTTGATTTTATAACTTTGTGTATCACTCAAAGGTGCCTTTGAGTAGATACATAAGCCAAATGGTGATAACTTTTTCAAAGAATCCCTAAGCCAGAGAGGAAACCTAATGAAGTAGCAGACATTCACATGGCCCTTATTTATCCTGATCTGAGCAATATTTTCTGAGGTTACTAGCTGTGTTCCTTCTTTTCTACCTAGAAAATGGCAAAAGACTTATTCTGTCCATTTGTTTCTGTGGAATCACCTCCTAACTAGCACAGAGCCTAGCAGATAGTAGGCACTCAATAAATGGGAAATGATGAATGAATGAATAAATGAACAAGTGAATGAATAAAGTTTCCCTCTCCTTCAAAAGGAGTAGAAGATGAAAAATATCAATACTGTTCCACAGGCAATAAAAAACTCAAGATAAAAATGCATCAATTTACTTTCTAGAAGTTTTTGTCTGAAATGAACTCAAATACTAATAATCATCATTCATATTGACTTAAGTGGAGAAAATGGAAAATAAAACTGAGAGTAACAGCAGGAGAAAGATCCAACTAAGAAAAAGTAGTCAGGAGAGCCTCAATAAGTATGAGGGATAGTCCTGACAAACCCATGATTCCCAAGATTGACAAGAAAACAGTAAGCACTAAACCAAATTACTCCTGAGCAAATGCTTCCTTTCCGAATACCAGCCCTAGAGCATTTGAAGTTTATATTTGTGCCAGGAACTTTACATATGCTATTCTATTTCAACCTTACAAACACTCCATGAGGTAGACATTACAAACTCTATCACAAACTACACATGTCATGGACCCTCACAGATGTTAAACTGAAATACCAAGCTTATGCAATATGAATCTACCTTTTTAAAAAAAAATATTTTATTTATTTATTTGAGAGAGAGAGAAAGCACCCAAGTGGCGGGGGCGGGGCAGTGAGGGGGAGAGGGAGAAGCAGACTCCCAACTGAGCAGGAAATTCGATGTGGGCTAGATCCCAGGACCCTGAGATCATGACCTGAGCTGAAGGCAGATGCTTAACTGACTGAGTCACCCAGGTGCCCCTAAATCTATCTTTTTAAAAAAAGATTTATTATTTATTGTAGAGAGAGAGAGTGTGGGCAGGAACAGGCAGAGGGAGAGGGAGAGAGAATCCCAAGCAGACTCTGCACTGAGCATGGAGCCTGATGTGTGGCTCAATCTCACAACCCTGACAGGACCTGAGCTGGAACCAAGAACCCGAAGCTCAACCAATTGCGCCACCCAGGCACCCATGTATAAATCTATCTTTAAGCTTACCTCCTTCTCTCTCCTTTGGCTAAAATTTTCCTCTTCTCATTCACATGTCAATTCAGTAATTTAAAAGGTATTAAGCAACAAGTGCTATAATTTAGTATATACAGGAAATTAACAACTCAGTAATAAAATTGAGAATATAATTCTATCCAAAACAGCATCATAAGGAAAAACACTTAGGAATATTTAGGAATAGTTAGGAATAAATTTTACAAAAGAGGAGCACCTGGGTGGGTCAGTCGGAAAACAATTTGGCAGTTTCTTAAGGAGTTGAACATAAAATTCCCAAACAACCCAACAATTCTACTCGATATCTACTTCTACTCAAGAGAAATGAAAGCAAGTCCACAGAAAGACTTGAACTAGAATATTCATACCAAGAAATACTGGAAACAACCCCAATGTCCATCAACTGGTGAATGGATACTTAAAATGTGATCTACCTATACAATGAAATACTATTCAATACAAAGGAACTATGTGATGGATGAACTTCAAAAACATGTGAAGACAAGCCAGATACAAGAGACCACATATTGTATGATTCCATCTGTATAACATTTCCAAAAAAGGGCAAATTTATAGGAAAAAAAAGTAGGCCAGTGGTTGCCTGGAGCTGGGCGTCTGAGCTGGGGTTAACTGTAAATGGGCATGAGGGATTTTATTAGGGGGATGAAAATATTCTAAAACTGAGTTATATTGATGGTTGACCACTTCATAGTTACTAAAAAGCATTGAGCTGTATACTTCAAATAGGTGAATTTTGTATGCAAAATATACCTCAAAAAAGTTGTTAAATTAAAAAAAAAACCCTACATTTAAAAATAAATTAGTTAAGGCCAATGTATCATTTGATTCTAGATGGAATACACATCATTTACTTAAGCTCAAATCTTAAAGTCATTATGGAAACATTCTTCTTTTTCAAGGTCATAAAGGTCAGGTGTCAAGACCTTCCTTGTTTTTATGATTTTTACAGCATGAACCCATTCCTTTATTTTTCTTTCTTTCTTTTTTTAAGATTTATTTATTTATTTCAGAGAGAGAAAACGAGTAGGGGAGGGGCAGACGGAGAGAATCCTCAAGCATACTCCCACCCAGCATAGATCCCAACTTGGGGCTCCATCCCTTGACCCTAAACCATGACCTGAGCTGGAATCAAGAGACAGATGCTCAACTGACTGAGCCACCGAGACGCCCCTTATTTTTCTTTCTGAAGCCATCCTACCAATCCAGATTTCCCTTACTTTCTTACTTAATTTAGTTATAATTGTAGGTGGTTTCCCTAACTCTATTTACTCCCTGTAGGTTAAGCAGCATTAATTGCTAGATTAGCTCTCCAATAACATTGGTTTTATCAGGTTGCACTTTCAATCCCCAGACCTCTAACTGTTTTCATCACAGGCCGTACACTGTGCAAATGATGGCTTTCCTGTTTTGACCCACCCTCTATTTCCAATTTTATTTTTCAGTCTTATTACAATCCCTTTCCTCTATCAGATTGGTTTCCTCATTGTCCCCTATATTAGTTTCCTAGGACTGCCATAACGAATTGCTACAAACTAGGTGGTTTACAATAACAGAAATGTGTTCTATAGTTCTGGAGTCCAGAAGTTTGAAATTGAATTATCAGCAGGGCCATGTTCCCTCCTAAGAGTCCAACAGAGAATCCTTCACTGCTTCTTCCAGCTTCTGGTATTGCTGGCAATCCTTGGTATTCCTTGGATTGTATACACATCAGTCCAATCTCTGCCTCTGCCTTTAAATGGACTTCTCCATGTGATCTTTCATTCCCTTTCCTTCTAAGGCCACTTGTCATTAGGTCCACCCTAATCCAGGATGATCTCATCTCGAGACCCTCAATTCAATTATGCCTGCAAGGACCCTTTATTCAAATAAGGTCACATTCACAGGTTCTGGGTGGACGTATATTTTGGGGTGCCACCATTCAATCCACTACAACCTATGCCCTTTTTATACCTTTGGCCATGTTATTTCCACATTTGAAATTTCTCTTCTATTCTCTATTCCAGATCTGCTCAGAGAGAATCTAGCTCACAAAGCTTCTAATCAGAACACCTGATTGGTTTCTCCTTTTTCTGAACTTTTATGGCACTCACTGTTCCCTTCATTTCTTCATTGTTTATGTTCATGCTTATAGTCCTGTTTGCCAACCAGATTTTAATCTCCTATAAGAGGATCTCAAACTCTAAAGCAGTGGGTTTCGGCTTTGACTGCATATTGGAATCATCTCGGGATCTTTAAAAAGATAGTCTTATTTGTGTCCCACTCCCAGAGGTTCTAATTTAACTAGTCTGGGGATGTGCCCCTGGCATGGGTATTTTTTTAAAAGATTCCTTATTTCATTCTAATGTGTAGCCAAGACTGAGAACCCACTGTTTTAAAGCATGTGCTCTCAATAGGGAGGGCTAAAATTGGTTTGTGGGGTGGTGGTACCAAAATCTTAGGTATAACAATAGTTTCTTATCCTTCAAAGGGCCAAAGTATATAAACAGATATATAGTATATATACCTATGGTACTAAAATTTCATAAGGAGAGGGTAATTAGGGGAAAATGCCTAAAATGGCTGCTTAGAGGAGCAATAATGAAAACTATTGGGAAACACTGCTCTAAAGTATATTAAAATCACCTGTGGACCTTGATCAACTGCATGTGGCCAAGCCCCCAGAGATTCTAATTCAGGAGTTTGGGCTGTGGCCCAGAATTCTATATATTGAATAACAAGTAACATTCATTATGTGCTTACCATATACCAAGTTCTCTCCTGAGGGCACCCATGCATCATTTCACTTTACAGATGAAGAAATAGAGGCACAGAGAGCAATTTATCCAAAGTCACTCAGCTAGTAAGGGACAGAGAAAAGATCTGAACCCAGGCATTCATGCTCATGTACTTAACTCCTAATCATATGGCCTCAGATCCCAGAGTTTGAGAATCACTGGGCTAGAGGGTAGGAAACATGCCCTCCTAGTTCTCTATTTCTTCCCACAAGGAACAGAGTGCTTCATACATAGAAGAAGCCAAAGAGCACTTGTTGAACCAAAGAATGCCAACCAGACCACAGCTGGGTTACATGGCACCTAGGTCAAGAGCATCAGTCAGAACCACAAGGGATTAGATTCCATTGGCTGACTGGGTTAGTTACCGTGACACTGGTTACATGCTAACGGATGAAGAAGGCTTTGTCCTTAGCCTGAGAGGCTAAGGGAAATCTCCAGTATATTATGGGAATTGGAAAATCTTACTTGGGAAATCTCCAGGGATGATTAACAGATTTAAACCAATGCAAATCTCAAAATATTCATTGCTCATTGTTTCAAAGCCCCTTGATGGTTTCAGAGTCCTTTAGATCAAGGGTTCTTAACTTTTTGTAAATTTCATGGACTCCTTTGGCAATTATATGTGAAATCACATATGTTTAGAAAATTATTCTGAGAAAGGCCTATAGACCACTTCTCAGAATACCATTTCTAATGTGTGAAATAAAGTTATGCGATTACAAAGGCAACCAACTATATTGAATTACATTACATTTATAAAAATATTTTTTAAAAATGTGTGATAGGGTAATATCTGTGTTTCCTTATTAACATTAAAAAAAAAGATCTAGTGGGGCGCCTGGGTGGCTCAGTCATTTAAGCATCTGCCTTCGGGTTAGGTCATGATTTCGGGGTCCTGGGATGGAGTCCCACGTCAGGCTCCCTGCTCAGCGGGCAGTCTGCTTCTCCCTTTCCCTCTGCCCCTCTCCCCCCTGCCCCTCTACCCGCCCCCGCTCCTGTGCTCTCTCTCTCTCAAATAACTAAATAAAACCTTAAAAAAAAAAGTCTAATGATGAGTCTAAAAACAACTGTAATATGAAGTCATGAGGAGTGTAAATAATATTTCAAGATATCCATAACAACTAAAATGTGATACAGGACTAGCTGATTTCTCTTGGTGACAAAGAGTCACAGGTATTGCTAACTCTAATGCACTTTGTTGCTAAATTCATAGTAGAAAGACATGCTAACTTTCGGTGAAAATAAATATGCAAATGTTTTCCCTTGGTGGGGGGACCTGTGGATCCCATTTTAAGATCCCTGCTATAGAACTCCTGTAGCCTAGTCTTACCTGCTTAATCCTGTCCAGCTTGATCTGTCTTAATTTAAGGACAAGCCATAGACCAGATCCATCACTGTCAAAAGATTTTGGCCTATGAAAGTTTCTTTTATTTATTTATTTATTTATTTATTTTAAAGATTATTTATTTATTTATTTGAGAGAAAGAATGAGAGAGAGAAAGCACATGAGTGGGGGGAGGGTCAGAGGGAGAAGCAGACTCCCCGCCGAGCAGGGAGCCCGATGCGGGACTCGATCCCGGGACTCCAGGATCACGACCTGAGCCGAAGGCAGTGGCTTAACCAACTGAGCCACCCAGGCGCCCCTATTTATTTATTTATTTTTAAGATTTTATTTCTTTATTTGACAGAGAGAGAGACACTGCGAGAGAGGGAACACAAGCAGGGGGAGCCGGAGAGAGAAAAGCAGGCTTTCCGTGGAGCAGGGAGCCCGATGCGGGGCTGGATCCCGGGACTCTGGGATCATGACCTGAGCCGAAGGCAGACGCCTAATGACTGAGACACCCAGGTGCCCCCCATGAAAGTTTCTCCAGAAATTCAGGACACAGCAGCAACTTTAGACACAGTGACCCTTACAATGACAAGAACTGAGCAGTGTTGTGGGGAAGGATTAGTTAGAAACCTGTCTCTGGAAAGCAGCCTTTACCTTTGCTTAACAACCAACTGGGGGAATCTAGAAAAAAATACAGATTCTTGGACACTTCCACATCCCCCTTTCTAAACTCTCCTCTCCACCCCGCATTATCCGCCCCCCGCCCCCCCCCCCCGCCAGCTTCTAATTCAGTGGGTTTGGGGGCCTAGGAATCTGCATTTTAAATGATCCTGCCAGGTGATTAAGCTGCTGCTGATTAGGTACATTAGCCTAGAGTCTAGCTTACCAGACACCTCTTGTGAGAGCAACTTGTGTTTCCAAACGGAAGAGAAAGAAGCAAGCAGTGAAGCCTTGCAGAGCATTTCCCAACGACTGCCAGGCAAGCGGCTCAGGTGGCTGGTTTAGGGCAGCCAGCAGCCTAACTAAAGATTCACCACCAGGACTGAGTGGTTTATGGTTCCCATCAGAAAGAACATCGTGTGACTGAATTTTCCTCTTTTGAGAAAGGGAAATATTCATCCTCTCTTTCTTCCCCACCTCCCGTTTTGTCCCCCCGGGATGCTGCAAAGACTAAAGGAACACCATGATTCACAGAGAGGCTTGAACTCTTACAAAGGTGCCAAAGAAACACACTAATGTTTCAAGAACCCCATTAATTCTGGAACACACAAGCTAAGGATTTTTTGGACTCAGGAGGCTTGCTGTTCCACAGCATATGGGATAAAGCCTTTATCTTATCTGCAATAATTTTCTCTGCAATCTGGAAGACAGCTTCAGACTGGGTTTAGAGAACAATGATATAAGCCTCTCTCTGTCATTCGACCTTTGACCTTTTTCTGGAAGAAACACAGGAGGGAAGCCTGTGGCTTCCAGATCATTTTATTTCTTTAGTCTCACCAGTCAAGACTCCTTAGAAACTTAACTAAAGCCACTTAGACTCTTTATAACAAACAGGTGGTAAGAGTCTTCATTTAGGACTGAGTGAATCCAAACTGACAGGGTGAAATAGTAGTTTTTTGTTGTTGTTAATAAAGAAGCAAAATAGCATATTTTCCTAACATATTGAACACATCTTTTAAATATAACATGATGCTAAATTACATTTAGCAATTACAGTGTGATTTATTCTCCCCCTCTTGTTATAGGGCTATTTATGGCTCTTGGCAGTTAATTTATCAGTGTTCTAAATTTTTAAAAGCTTCCTATTTAATAGATTGGTCAGTGAAATGTATATAGAGTTTATGGACTTCTCTCCAGTGTTCCGTTCACCTCCCGTAAATAACAATAGCACTTATTACTACTTTTGTGTTTTTCCACCCTGGTATCTCTCCAATGCTTATAACAAAGTATGATACAGACAATATTTGTCAAATAAATTGAGCCAGGCACTGTATTTACTACTTGTCTGTAGTTAATCTCATTTAATCTGATTAATTAAGTATTCCTCATTAAATTCTATGAGGCCAATTAGAATTATTATCACAACCTCATTTTATAAACTAAAAAACATGAGTCTGAAAAACATTGAATGAATTTCTAAGATTTCAAGGAATCACTGGAAAAACTAACACCCAAACTCGAAGGTGGTTAGGTCCAGGGTTTTATAATTGTTTAGTCCAAGGGTCAGCAAATTATGACCAAAGGTCAAATCGGGCCCACTGCCTGTTTTATTGGAACACAGCTCACTCATTTCTGAAAGGTGATCTGAGATAAGGAATACTATGAACTCCAACTCCTTATTTCCTAAACCTCAAAAAAGAATATACATGCTGGGGTGCCTGGATGGCTCAGTCGGTTAAGTGTCTGCCTTCGGCTCTTGTCATAATCCCAGATTCCGGGGATCGAGCTCCATGTTGGGCTCCCTGCTCAGCGGGGTGTCTGCTTCTGCCTCTGATCTTCCCTCTTGTGCTCTCTCTCTCTCACTCTCTCTCTCTCAAATAAATGAACAAAATCTTTAAACAAAAGAATATACACGCTGAAAATATTTGGCAATCTTGTTGAGAGTATTTTAATAGATAAACTGTGTTTATATTTGTCAGATTAATCTTAAGCAGATATTAAAACATTAAAACATATGGAAATTTACTAATTTATTTTTTAAATCTCTGTTCTGAGGTTCAAGGATCATTTGATTATAAGAAATAGCAGCACACTGGAGAAAGTGTAAGTGAAGACTGAATCCGAGGAAATTATAGAATCCAAGGACAGGAAGGATCACAGAATCTCACAGCTGGAATGCACTAAGAACTAGAACCCTATCAGAGCCCATGGCCACTTACTTCTCCAACTCTCCATCTTTCCAAAACCACATGATCTCTCATTTCAATGCTCCTTGCCTGTTTATCAAACATACACGGCCCACAATGAGTGTTCCTAAGTGGTGGCCTCAGATGCTATATGACCTTATACATTTAGCTTTTGTGGCCATTAACACAGTCTCTGTGTCATATTCCTTGTTAAGCATCTAACGCACTATTGCTGGGGGAATATGTGATGTAAAGATCTGTTTCTTCCCATGTTATTGAGGGTCAAATTCTCCAAGAAGACTGTATGGAAGAGAATAACTGATTGTCATCACTAACATGCCCTGTTAAAATGATTCACAATGTGATAGGGGTAGATGGCTATCCTTCAGATTGCACTATAACACTGTAATGAACCACTATTACTCACTGGAGTTTATCAGGTACTTTAGTTTTGCTTGTCTGGATAAAAGGCTGAAAACCACGCTGTAGTGTGATTTATAATAATGTACTATGTTAAAAAGGGGGCCTGGGTGGCTCAGTTGGTTAAGTATCCAACTCTTGATTTTGGCTCAGGTCATGATGTCCGGGTCATGAAATTGAGCCCTGCACTGGGCTCTGTGCTCAGTGGGGAGTCTTCTTGAGATTCTCTGGCTCCCTCTCCTCTGCTCCCCTGCCCCCACTCTCTCTCTCTCTCTCAAATAAATGAATAAATCTTAAAAAAATAATGTACTATGTTAAAGAGAAAAAGCTTTGTTATTTGCAGAAAAATTATATTTAGAACTAATGGAAACAGATGATAAATGTCGTTCCTTAAAATATTGAACCTAGTATATGTTCTTAAACAACTTATGTAATTAAATGAAGTCACTGAGATGATGATTTGCATTACTTCGATATGCTTGTAAATGTCACATTTTTTTGCTTCTTAATCTGACCTACATATTTGCTTGCCTTCTGTGTATTTCTTATAATATTTATACTTAGAAAATAGGAATTCCGGTAAGCACCACAATTTTATAGGACTATTAAACAGCAGAATGTCTAGTCTATTGGTAGACCTCAATGCTATTACCATGTCTCTGTCCCAGTACAACTTGTAGCAATTTCCCAACCCATTCTTTTTTTTTTTTTAAGATTTTATTTATTTATTTGACAGAGAGAGACACAGCAAGCGAGGGAACACAAGCGGGGGAGTGGGAGAGGGAGAAGCAGGCTTCCCGCTGCACAGGGAGCCCCAATGCAGGCCTCGATCCCAGAACCCTGGGATCATGACCTGAGCCGAAGGCAGACGCTTAACGACTGAGCCATCCAGGCGCCCCTCCCAACCCATTCTTAAGATTACATTTATAATACAGTATTAATCCATTTGCAAACTCAGATCTGAGGTCATAATGTTGACCTACAAAATTAACAGTATAGTACTGTTCATCCAGCAGCTAAGTATAACCTCCAAACATTTTATAATTGTTTTGATGAGTGTAGTTTCTTTTGTTCGTGAAAATGATAATCTTTTCCCAGCTGAACTTAGACTTGGGATTGTTCCCCCTTGTGAAAAGAAGATTCCCATTTGTAAATTAGTTGATCCAGATTGGTGGTGTATTCACAGACCAAATTACAGTGTCCTCCTCTATAAAATTCTAGTTTATTATATGAGTGAAACTGTGATTTTGGACTATGAATTATCATGTGTCTTTGCCTCACCTAAAATTTACTGGATGTCTATACTAGTCAAAGCATTGTGCTGGAAGTTTGAGGTACAAAAAGGAATAAGACAGTCACTGCCCTCAAAGAGCTTCCATTTGTTAGAGAGCAGCCACTTAATCATCTATGTGCTGATTAATGGTAGCACATGTTATAATAGGCTAGCGATAGGAATAAATGCCTCAGGGAAAAAGAAAAAGTCTCTGTGAATCTGGGAGTGAGACAAGGAAAAAATTCACGTGACATGAACTTTGAATTTGGCCTTAAAGGAAAAAAGAAAAATTCAGGCACAACACGACAAAGTATGGTGACATAAGGTAAAATTAGTAAAATGACTGTGTCTAGGATGGCTGTCATATATTGGGGAAAGAGGCAATAAATAAGACTGGATAAATAAGATGGGATAATGGTATAAAAAAACTCTGCAGGGGCGCCTGGTTGGTTCAGACAGTTAAGCATCCGATTCTTAATTTCGGCTCAGATCGATCTCAGGATCCTGAGATTGAGCCCCACGTTGGGATCCTCACTCAGCTCGGAGACTGCTTAAGATTCTCTTTCTCTGGGGCACCTGGGTGGCTCAGTTGGTTAAGTGTCTGCCTCCAGCTCAGGTCATGATCTCAAGGTCCTGGGATCAAGCCCCATGTCAGGTTCCCTTTCCTGCTGCACCCCCACCTCCATGCTCTCTCAAATAAGTAAATAAATCTTTAAAAAAATAAAATTTTTAAAAAATATATTAGGAAGTTGAATGCACCCACATATATAACACAATATTAATCATGGCAAAGTATGATTTATCCCAGAAATGTAAGTCTGGTTTAATGTTCAAATTATTTTAAAAGTTTAAAAGCTGAGATTTCAAACGAACATAAAGCTTCAATAAGCATGCATAGGGTAAACTGATAAAGGGATATGAATCCTCAAAACTGAGGTCTTATTTTGTTTTGGCTTAATGTGCTTGGACACAGTCAGATGCACAGAGGGGGCTAAGAGTCTATGCATGACACCACACTGGCCACATGTTTGGTTTACATATGGGTCCAATCAGAGTGAAAGCTAATACAGTGGCTCATCTATATTTTCAGATTTTTCTTCTATAGTTATTGATTACTTTAGTTAATAAAATATAATCCAACAAATTATGATTGGGATTAGCTGACTTCTATAAATAGGTCAGATGTATAAAGCTAACTTCTGTGTGTTAGCTGAGCAAAGAGAAGTCTTCTCTCCTTCTGGAATCTGAGTCATACCTGTTATTCTTTAGAATTGCCACAGCCATTTTGTTGAAGAAGGCCAGTGAGAGAAACATAAAAAGAAAATATAGAGATGAAGCCCAGATCAAACCATTCACAAAGCCCTTTATACATCTGAAGTTATTTATAGAAGTCAATTAATCCCAATCATAGTTGGTTAGATTATATTTTATTAACTAAAGTAATAAGTAACTGTAGAAGAAAAATCTGAAAATACAGATGAGCCCACTCTATTTCCATTACTTTTTCATTTACCATAGAAATTTGACCATAATATTTTACTTACAAAATCTAAAACTAAGCTGTATTTGTATCATCCTCCTGAACAATACAAGGTCTCTAGAATACTTTAACTCAGACAATCCCTTACAATTTCTAGCTGTGTATGTTAAGCATGTCTTTTTCTAGCCCCTCAAAATTATTTTTTGACACTGTTTGCTTAGATTTACCCATATTTTTATATTTTGCTTTATCATCTCTTGACTCGCAGACCAACAATTTAGAATCACTTTCTACCATCTAAAGCACATGTTTTAGAATTTCTGTAGGTTAGGGATTGGTGATTGCAAACTCAGGGTTTTTTTGTTTTTGTTTTTGTTTTTTTGTCTGAAATGTCTTCATTTTGCCCTTGTTTTGAAATATATTTTTAAACATTTATTTATCTACTTATTCATTTTTATTTTTAAGATTTTAAGTAATCTCTATATCCAAAGCAGGGCTCAAATTTACAATCCAGAGATCAAGAGTCACATGGTCTACCAACTGAGCCAGCAAGGTACCCCTGAAATATATTTTTGATAGGCATGCAATTCCAGGGCGAGAGTTATTTTCTCACATTAAAATTATTTTTTCTTTTGCCTTCCATGGTTGTTCTCATTTTAACGATCTTTTCTTGGTAATCTGTTTTTTCTTTTAAGAGTTTCCTTGCCACTGGTGGTCTACATTTATCTACAAGGTGGCTGGGTGTTCTGTTGCTGTTATTTTAAAAGCTTTCCTATTTGGGAATTGAAGTGCATTTTGAATATTTGAATACACAGTTTCCATTAGTTTTGGAAAGTTCTCTACCATTAACTCTTTTAATATTGTCCCTGCCTCACTCTACCTCTCATCTCTTTCTGGAATTCCAATTTGATGTATGTGAAATCTTGACACTCTATCATTTATGCCTCAATGTCTCTTCATATTTTCTGCCTCTTTAGATCTCCATACTATATTCTGCATAATTTTCAGTACTATCTTCCAGTTCACTAATTCTGACTTCAGCAGTATCTAATCTGCCTTCAAAACAACGTATTGCGTTTTTTCCAAGTATTACACTTTTCATTTCTAGAGTTTCTATGTCGTTCATTTTCAAATTATGTTGGTCATTCTTTAGTCTTTTATTTCTTTAAATAGAAACATACCGATTGTGTTGCTAATTCAAATAGTAAAAGCTTTGGGGATTTATTGATTCTGCTGGTTCTTGCTTATTGTGGCTATGTTTCCTGGTGTATTTTGTGATTTTTGATGGTGACCTAGGAATTCTTGAGATTTATCTGTAGAACTTCTTTGATGCCTGGATTGAAAGTACCTTCCTTCTGTGAGGATTTGTGTTTACTTTTTCCAAACCCTAGAGGAACACTCGTAACATTAACTGGGCATCACTTTACCCTTAATATTCACCTTGAATTTTTTCAGACCATGTGGGTGGTATGAATTCAGGCTGTAATCCCTTGGGGTTGTTGGGTTGTGGTTATGAATTCTGAGGAGACAGTTTTCGTCCTTTAATCTGTGCCAAAGTTTGAACACTGCAATTTTCCTTGCAGTCCCCTTAGGAAATGGGGACCAGGATGGGTTTATTTCACTGTCACATTGAATAAGTGTACAGATTCTCCACCAGTGTCTAGTTTAATTTTACACTGAGTACTCTGCATCCTAGGGAAATGTAAATGTCAAAATTAGATTCCCCATTTTGAGAGGACTTTGGAATAATCTTTTGTCCCTTGTACTCAACAACCAAAGAAGTTGGTTCAAAGTTCAAGTTCAAAAGATTCAGCAATTGCCACCAAGGTAAAAGACATTTTCAGTGTTCATATTTTCACTTCATTTTGGTATCTATATATTCCATTACTTGCCATCTCACTGTTGTATTTAAACACAAGTTTCTTATTTTTAAATCTAGCATATTTACGGGTTTTAATTTGTTTGTTTTATAGTGGGAGCGTCAGTCTGGGTATCTAGATAACTGTCCTGCAGGATATCTAAGTCCTCTTTATGTTTCTTCTCTCATGCTGTTCTGTTAGGTAGAGGACTTTCTTTCTACACTGTGCCAGTTACCAACTTAACACCTCAGTTCCAAATTCATTCTTCATTGCCTGCTATGCAAAAATGCAGGTGGGCCTTGGGGTGCCTGGGTGGCTCAGCTGGTTAAGCCTCCAACTCTTTCTTTCAGCTCAGGTCATGATCTCAAGGTGGTGAGACTGAGCCCTGTGTCAGGCTCTGTGCTCAGCAGGGAGTCTGCTTGAGGATTCTTTTTCCCTTTCTCTCTGCCCTTCCTCCCACTCGCTCTCTCTCTCAAATAAATAAATCTTTAAAAAAATGCAGGTGGGCCTTTTAAATAGTTTATATTTGCCAGCTGACATCATGCTAAACTTCATCAATAGATGGAGATGGAGAGACATTGCAGGATAAAGGGATTTTCTTTCTGTTCCTGGTATGCTTCTTCCGGAGACTTCTGCATCATGGGCAGCTTCCCCAGCACCTGGCTCCTACAGCACTCACAACTTCCCCAGTGCCTGACTCCTGTCATGCACATGGCTTCCCACTTCCCACAGCATGTGCAGGTTTGCCAACAGCAGGCTCCTGAAGCTCAGGCAGCTTCTCCGGTGCAGAGCAGTCAGCAGCAAGAAGCAGCTGGTGACCTTCCCCTGCACCCCTTTGGGCTGCTTCCTAGCAGAGAGCCTTCAGGGAGATACCTCATTGTGATCAGCTTTCCCCTGGTACCCCAAGGGTGTATTTCTAGGACTTCCACCACAGCAACTTCTCTGCCATTCAGCAAGCCATGGGAGTAACCTTTTCTGGATCTCAGACCCGGCGTGGAGGGAAGGAATTCTTCCTTGGGTATTCCATCTCAGTGCCAAGGTTGGGTAGTGACTGATCCTTACATTTGCTATTTCTTTTTTTTTAAAAGATTTTTATTTATTTATTTGAGAGGGAGGGAGAGAGAGAGAGGAGGAGGAGGAGCAGAGGAAGAGGGAGAAACAGACTCCCTGCTGAGTGCAGAGCATGATATGGGGCTCAATCCCACGACCCTGAGATCATGACCTAAGCCAAAATCAAGAGTTAGACACTTAACCCACTGGGCCACCCAGGTGCCCCATTACATTTGCTATTTCTTTCTATATTCTTTAGAGTTCTCCTTACTTCTTACTAGTTAGTTCCTCCTTAATCAGATACCCAGTTTCTTTATATTAAATTTTCCTTGTTCAATTCACTGTATGGTTTTGGTCCCCTGATTCAACCTTAATGGATAAACACACCTTTATATGTGTGTGTTTTTTAATTTCCCTCCTCATCGAGTTTCAGCTCAGCTACCATCACCATTCTCGTTCAGTTGTATTAGAATGAATCATATGAAAATGCCATTTTTATAGATCAAAAATAGTACTGGCCATTCCAAGTGATTCAAACTAATATTTTCTCTGTAGTTCCCACTGCATACCTCTGCCAGCACTTATTAAGTGAAAATATCAACTTTTTATGTAATGTCACCTACTATAAGAATACATACTCTTGGGAATAGTTTTTAGTCTTTCATTCCTAATGCCTAAATGCTTAATCCAACTCACAGTAATTACTTATATGCTCAAAAAAAGGGGGGGGGCTTGTGGAACTAACTGAATACTGGGAAATCATTTAATCTCTCTAATCTTCCATTTCTCCTTCTTCTAACTAGAATCATTAGCACTTACTCTATTGAATTCAGAAGTTCTTAAAATGGACCCAATGAATATTTGTTCCTACCTCCTTAGCACAATTGAAGGTAGATCGTGCTATTAACTGTGTTATTTTATGTGGAAAAAATAATTGAAGAATTACTTTAAAATTTTCCTACTAATCAGAGATAAAACTGTTAATATTTTCATGTAGTTATCTCTAGTACTTTTTCTATAAACATTTTAAAAACTAAAATTGAGAAGATACTACATGTATAGTTTTTTTATTGTTTTTTCCATTCAGTGTAACATTGTGAGCAGTCTCCTAGGTCATTAATCTTTTAAAAACATGTATTTATTGGCTGAGTAATATATCATACGAATAAACCATCAATAATTTATCAAGTTATTTGGACATTTAACTGTTTTAATATTTTGCAATTAAAATAGTACTAAATTTGAATTAAGTATACAAATGTTTATGCACATCTCTCAATGTTTCCTTAAAATAAACTAGTGAGAGGATATACTGGATCAAAGCATACAAATATTTCCATGATTTTTTTTAAACTATTGCCAAATTTCCTTTCAAAAATTATGTACTAATTTGCACTCCAACATGAGAATAACATTTCAACACATACTCAGCAACAAAATGGTCTGAAAAAAATGCCAGTTTAGTTGTTGAAAATACTACTTACTTACATTTGTATTTCTTTTATTTTTAGTATGGTTATACATGTTTTCATATTCATTCCTTTTGATGTTAACTATCTATATACACCTTGGTTGGTTGGTTGGTTGGTTTGTTCTAAGTAAGCTCTATGCCCAATGTGGGGCTTAAACCCAGGACCCCGAGATCGAGAGTCCTATGCTCCACTGACTGAGCCAGCCAGGCGCTCTGTACCTTGTTTTTTTTTTTAAACTGAAGTCAGCATATTTTTACTTTTAGTTTTTAAAAGTTCTTTATAGCTATTAATCAGTTTTTTATATATTTTGACGGCATTTTTTAATTTTAGTTATGATAGGTTTGTGATATTTTAGTTTTTACAGTCCAGTATCCTGATTATGTACTGAATATGTAATCAATCCTTCTCCTAGTGTTTCTTGCATTGATTTTATGTTAAAAGGATTCTTCCCCATCCTGATATGAGAGTGTCACCTCTATTTTACCCTTTCCTATCTAGTCCTAGTTTATATTATTTCAGTTTTCGTGTATCATTTGAAGCAGAACATGACTTTTTTCTAAAAGTATAATAACATACTCATTATTTGATAATCTGAAAGTTAACCTTAATATATTTGCAAAATCTATAGACAATTCCAGGCATTTTGTAGGGATAGAGATTTGGAAGAACTGATCTATGTTCTTTAAAGAAGCTAAGACAGTAATAACTATGGTTTTGCTTTATTTGTTTTATGATTACATGATAAAGTATATAGTGTCCATAATGGCCAGGCTTTACAGGTCTTTTATTATTTATGATTTTCATTAAAGAGATCATTCTTCTCCATATGTGAGTGAATCCTGTTTGCCAAAGTGAATTCTCCTAGCTTATAGGTGGTAGGTATGTTAATAGTCATTTGTCTTTAGAATTTGAAATACTGTCTTTACTGAGGAAGTGTGTGTGTGTGTGTGTGTGCGCGCGCGCGTGTGTGCACACACACACATCTTATGTTTGTGAAATATCTGACAGCAATTACAGCAGAGCTGAAGAAAATAAATGATAGCTTTACAAAGTGCTTCTCCCTACCCCATTCTTCTGTCTTCCAGTACATTCTACTTTGCTTGTTTGCCACAACTGATGACCCTCTTGCATTTTTTTCACTCTCAACCAGCATCTCAGACATCCAGAGTCTTCAGGTTAGGTTGTATAAGAACAAAGGAAGTCTCTAGGGCGTTCTATTTAGGTATGACACAGAGTTTCATGGAATGTATTAGAATTCCCCAGGAGATTTTGGGTCGCCCAACCCAACCATTGGTGTTTGCTATACATTTCCCACCAGCAACCGAAAATTATTATCCTCAAGTTTCCTTGGAAATATGGAATGGATCAATCAAAGTCTTGCTGAAAACAACAAACTGCTATTCTGGCTAATTTATCCAGGAAAAAAAAAAAGACCTTAACTTAAAAAATATGTAACAGCTCATGGAATCTCCAAAAGGACTGGGGAACCAGAACTAGAGGCTATCCTGCCAGGCACAGTGCCCCAAAACACGCTGCAGAACCAGCATCCCGATGTGACTGTCATTGCCACTGCCCATCCCAGGATGGATTCTGAATAGGTCCTGCTTCTTCACGTCCTGACTTTGACTCAGACACCAGTGAGGGTGAATCTGATCAGTGGACCTAATGACAGAGCTGCAAGGCAGGCTTGGAAAGCGAGTTGCTGGTATTTCCAGTGCCTAATGTGAGGGCTGTCCATTTTATGAGAAAGGGGTTCAGATGCTAGGTAGATATCAAGAATGTCAAATGTCCATTAACACCCAGTGTTTTTTACAAGAATCTGGACACTGCGTGACTAGAAGTTCTCAAAGCTACTGATAGCATCTCCATATACTGTCTTGATCTTGTTATTTAACAAATATTTACTAATAGAAACCTACCGGATGCAGGTAAAAAAATCCTTGCTATCCTCAGAAGACTATAATCTAGTTGTGGAAGCAAGACTTATATCAATAAGATTTTAAAAGGTTCATTTAATTAAAACAAGGGCAATGGGAAGTAGTGCATGACTGTGGCCTTACTTTGGGCTTCTCCAAAAGTAGAACCAGAGGCAAGAACTTGGGTTAGGCAGGGCGCCTCGGTGGCTCAGATGGTTAAGCATCTGCCTTCGGCTCAGGTCATGATCCCAGGGTCCTGGGATCGAGTCCCTCATCGGGCTCCCTGCTCCTTGGGAGCCTGCTTCTCCCTCTGCTTCTCTCTCTCTCTCTCCCTCAATCTCTCATGAATAAAAAAAATAAAAAAAATAAATCTTAAAAAAAAAAAAGAACTTGGGTCAGGCAGTCTATTTTGGACTTGGTCCCAAGAAGCAGGAGTAAGAAAGTATGGAAAGTACATGAGAAAAATAGGAAAAGCCAATATAATAGCGCCATTTAAAGGTCATTATTGTAGACAATGGGGGCTCAGTTCTGCAAGGACCTCTAAGAAACATATAGATTAGAAATGGCCTCCTAAGAACAGCAGGTGAAAGTATTTATGTGCTGGTTCTCACACCCCACAGATGGAGGGTTTTCCCCAGGAACAATAACTCCCCCCGGCTTGCAGAGTGGGCTTGTCCACAGCACCCATTCCCTTGTGTTGGAGAAAGTCCCCAAGTGCCTGAGGTGTAAGAGGTAGAATGCCCACTGAGTGAGGGGAGACTGAGCTTACACACACTCTTCCACCAGAGCTGCAGCTGAAATCAGAGGTGGGTCAAAGGGACGTGACCAGGGTCCCAGGGATGACTGTTACAGCTGTCAACCTACAGAAACACTTAATAGGGGTGATGCATTCAAATGAGGGCAAGGTCACTGTAGGCTGCAGTGTTCGGGGAGGCCTCCTTAGGGAGGCTGCACTCCAACTGAGCCTGGAAAGAACTGACAGAATTACTCATGCCAGAAATTTCGCAGCACATCAGGATCTAGAGTTTTCTAAAGTCTGGCTGTGCTGAAGGCAGCAGTTATATATTCTAGGGCACCATGCCTCCACGATCTGGTCTATATTCTATTTGCAATATAGAATTTGCAATAACATGATGCTGGGGTTCTAGAGTTCAGGCATCTTTTCAAATGCTTGTCCGGGCTTTGACACCAAAACATATTCCCTCCATTTCAAGTAATTTTACATTACTAGAAATTCTGATAAAGTTAATAGGGGTTATTTTAAGAGTCTTTATGTATAGAAAATCCAGGCTATGATAATTTAACTTAGTGATGGTTCTGATAAAATAAGCTATTACCACTGAGTAAAATAGGTAACATACTTTGTCCCTTTGAGTTTTTGTAACCTTGCTTATAAGGCATCTGTAAAATAAAAAATAAAAATAAAAATAAAGAACTTTTGTTCTATTTAGGAGCCAGCAATTATTTCAAAGTATATATATTAAAAAAGCTTTTGTAATCTAAATGTAAAATGTGGGTCTATCAAGAGTTATATTTTTTCATCATTCACCTCATCTTACTTATTAGTGTCAATATGATCTACTCATTATATTGGAAGACATAAAACTTCATTTCTCTTACAATTTTTATGGTATAGGGGCGCCTAGGTGGCTCAGTTGGTTAAGCATCTGACTTTGGCTCAGATCATCATCTCAGGGTCCTGGGGTTGAGCCCCTCACTGGGCTCCCCGCTCAACAGGGAGTCTGCTTGTCCCTCTGCCCTTCCCCCACTCATACTCTCTCTTTCTCTCTCTCTCCCTCCCTCTTTCTCAAATAAATAAATGAAATCTTTAATTAAAAAAAAATTTGTATGGTATAGACTTTACCTCAACCTGTCTTGCATACTCCTCAATTATTTCAAAGCTGAGTGTTTTCAGACTTACAAGTGACTGATTTACAAATGGCCCTGGCATAAGGATGATTGGTTGTCTGCCTTCTTCCTTGTCTCACACTTAGTCACTTGTCTTTCTCCTCCTGTGAACACTCTCCACAGACAACCGCTAATCTGATCTAAGTTGATGATACTATAGAAACACATAGAAATATGTATAAAAACTCCATACACCAAAGCCCCTGTTTCTTTCTCATTCCAGAAGTATACATACTAATTGAAGTATGCAATATTCTATAAAAATGGAAAATAAATATGTACCCTAAGCCTGACCATCCAAAATTCTCCATTTTTCCTTTCTTTTTGTCTATGCCTATTTCCTCACAGGTGTGGTCATATTATATTTACAGTTTTGGAGCCTGGCCTTGTCCATTAACACTATAGTAGAAAAACTTTTAATGTTATTATATATCCCATAACATCCTATAAAATGAAATCTTTTATTGAAATTTTACACACAAAAATGCCAGCACCATTAACCTCTTAAACCTTTGAAGGTATTCAGAAGTTCCCTTTAAAAGATCCATAAATTTTTCCAGCTATCCTCTCTAATTAAACTTGCCTTTACTCAAACTCACTATTAAAAATAAATACATGCACATTAAATAGGTTAACTGTATGGTACATAAATTACATCTCAATAAAGCTGTTATTTCAAAAACATTACAATAAAAAATAAATATGACTCCATCTCTTCCTGTACGTGATTACATTTTTAATTACTTGATAGTATAGCAGGATGATTTACTGAAATATTAATTTGTCTTTTGGCCTGTGCATTTTCTTCAGCCCTCAATCCCAGAGGTTAGCCTAGGATTTTGTATGTCTTTTCTTCAGAGGTAGAAGCTACATGAAGCAAATTCTCTTTCCAACTTGGATAAAAATCCAAATTCAGGGAAGAGTTTCTGCAAGGTTTCTAAGAGAAGGAAGGGAGGAAGGAAAGACCATTTGAAAGTGGCAAGAGGGAAAAAGGAGGGCTGTTCCCAACCCTTGGAGACGTCAAGGGTAGACAGGGAACAGAATTCTGGAGTAGGTGGCCCTGAATTGGGATACCTGACAGGACCAGGTCCCAGGCACCTACATAACCAGGCTCACTGGAATGTGCCTCACCCCTAGCAGTGTCAGCGAAACATCAGAATTCCTGAGGCAAAAGGTTCTCATGGATCGGCACAGATTCCAGTGGAAACTAGGGTTGACCCTAGGGTAATCAGAACCATTTCCCAGAAGCTTTGTGAGAAAATTCAAGAGAATCTGGCAATTTTGCACAAAACCTTTCAGCGATAGGGAGTTCCCACAATCACAGACTGAATCTTTCACCAGCCTAGAGGCCAATGATGTAGGCTCAGGTTTAAACTGATCTATGGGATAAAAAGAAATGTAATCATTTTTACTAAGAACATTCATAATCACTACACCAGTATGGCAATTGTATAGACTGCAATTATTTTCTAACTATCACTTCATGTATGATGTTACTAATCAGTTTTTTAAAGGAAGGCTTTATTTCTTCCACAATGGAGTAGTACTTCTCTGTTTTAAACCTGAAAGGGATCTTGTAGATCTAGTCCATCCTTGTCATTTTACAGATTAAAAACCTGAACCTGCAGGTTAGATGAATTCCCCAGAATCACAGCATCAGGTGAACCTGAATGAGAATCATGTATCCTCACTCCTGGGCACAAATTCTCCACTTTCTCAGAATAAGACTTGCAGTCTCCACGTGACGGCACTTGTAGATTGATGAGTTACCAAATCCTGGCAGGCAGCCTTGTCATTATTTACTCTATGGATAGAGAAGTTGAGTTGGATAATCATCACACGTTTACTTACAAGGCTCGGCTTTTGTGTGACTCACTTGAGAATGGTGGGCTTTCAAGTCTGCATAGCTCACCAGAAGAACACCACGGCCACCTAAGTCACACATTTGCCACGGCCCTTCTCCTGCGAACAGTGGCAAGCACTGTCATCATTATTATATGTTGTCTAAGAAAAGCACATTATTCCCTCATTTGTCTCTGAGGGTTCCTACGGTGATTTCTGAAAGACACACTTTGACCTACATTTTTATTACTTCTACAACATGACAATGAAGTCATTCAGAAGTAAAGAACCAGCAGAGGGGACAGCATCAGACGTGAAAGGTCAGAAATACCATGAAGCAAAAGAAATGGCACACTGAGCAAAGGGTAGTCCTACCTAAAGGTATGCAAAGAGCATGAAAGAGGACAATGCAGTAGATGCTTTCACTTGCTGTGCACGAGCTAGATGCATCAGTGTGGAGTGGCATGCGTGTGAACGGTCTACTGTGACACATGCGAACGCTTCTTCCCTTCCTTATCATCCTCGGCACGCTGGCTCAACATGTGTTACACATCTTATCACCATCCGAGCACTTTTCCTACTCACTAACTTAGAAGCAATTTGAGCAATTTTAAATTCCCACTCTGAGAAAATAAAACTGCCATTAGAAGAAAACACATTTACTTTGATTTATTCCCATCAATACATTTTAATTCAAAAATATATTTTTCTGATTCCACCTTTATGCAATAACTGCAACTACACAGTATGGTTTTTGTTAAAGGAATCAACAGATCATTTTTATCTGGTAACCTAACTAAATTTTGTACCTTAGGTCGGGCTTTATTTATGAGAGTGGTTTTTCACATTATATAAATATGTTAACAGTTCTCTCTGGTAAACAGATTACTTTGTCATATTACCAGGTCACCAATGTTGAAGTTCAAGTTCAGAAACAGGGATGTTGGGGCGCCTGGGTGGCTCAGTTAAGCAGCTGCCTTTGGCTCAGGTCATGATCCCAGGGTCCTGGGATCGAGCCCCGCATCGGGCTCCCTGCTCTGGGGGGGGGGGCTGCTTCTCCCTCTCCCACTCCCCCTGCTTGTATTCCTTCTCTCTCTGTGTCTCTCTCTGTCAAAAAAATAAATAAAATCTTAAAAAAAAAAAGAAAAAGAAACAGGGATGTCATGCAGGCAACCTGACAGCTCTGGCAAGAACTTATGGGGTCAACAACATTTGATAAGTTTTCCCAGATCAGTATTGGGTCCTGAGTATTCTGAAACCAGAAACTTGATTCTGTCAACATACTCAGATTTGATCAATTCAAATAAGTAATTCATATTTAAGAAATATAAAAAATGTAATAAAAATAAAACCGACCTACAAACCCAGATTTACTCCTTTATAACGGTAGTTAAGAACTTATGTTATGAAGTCAGCAGAACTGGGTTCTGATCTAGGCTCACCACTACTAAGTGTGAGGGCAAGCTGCTGAATTTCTCTGAGACTCAGTACCTGCACCCATAAAATGCAATATCATGAGGATTAATAGCAACACATAAAGTACCTAGCACAATGCCCAGTGCCCAGTGCATGGTGGTTCTTATGATGAGCATGACGATGGTAATGAAGGTAATTCGAGGAGGTGGCGGAGGAGGAGGGAAAGGAGGAACAGGAAGCTGCAGGAATCACAGGGATTAGAAGACTCTGTTGGCTGATCAGCATCTTCTTGAGTCCAAAGACAGTCAAGAGAGAATTAGAAGGCACTTGTTTAGAAGAGAATCAGAGCAAAGCGAACTCAATGGAATATTATAAAAGCCTGAACCTTCAAGCCATGAGGATCTGGTAGATTCATCTCCACTCTGTAGGGATTTACCCATCTGGCAGGCAGGTTAAGTTGTTTCTATTCCAGTGCCTAGAACAGTGCTTGACAAATGGCAGTTAATAAATAGTTAATGAATAACTAGAGTTCCCCCACCCCACAGTGCAAGAGATAGTGATAGTTCCTTTATCTTTGGGTCACCTCTTTCTGAACTATATGAACACAGAATTTCTTCAGCAATAGAATCAAATGATTCACAGATTTCTCTGTTACATCAATCACGTTTAGACATTGTCTAATTAAACTCAAATCACTTTGTCATTCACTGCAATCATATTTCCAAATTCTGCAAGTTCTGCCTTATAACCTAACATATGCGTACGACAGAGACTGGCGAGATGCTCCCGAAACTCACATTTTCTTTGTTCTGGCACACAGCTAGTTTATATTTCTCATGAACAGCTCAGTTAGGTGTGGCTACATTACTGAGTTCTAACCAATGGAATGTGTGCACACACGATTTCCATTTCTTCCAAGCCTGGCTCTTACAGGTTCCTATTTGCAATTCAGCTCTCTATCGTCCTTTGTCCAGATGAATGTAGAGAATCCAGTGGGCCTAGAAGATGGTGGAGTCAATGAAAGGGAAAGGCCTGGGTCCTGGAAAAATCACACAGAGCAGAGACTTTCTTCCTCCTCACCATCACATGCACATCTATCTACCTTCATTGGACTGTGATGTGAATGAGAAATATATTTTTACACACTTAAGTCACTGAGATTTGGGGGTTATTCTTTTATGGCAGTTAGCCTACCCTGAGTAATTTAGAGCTGTATTCATATCACTCCACTGATTGTATATTATTTTATTTTATTTTATTTTTTATTTATTTATTTGACAGAGAAGGAGAGAGAGAGAGCACACGAGCAGAGGGAGAGGGAGAGGGAGAAGCAGACTCCCCACCAAGCCGGGAGCCCGATGCCAGGACGCTGGGATCATGACCTGAGCCGAAGGCAGACGCTTGATGACTGAGCCACCCAGGCGCCCCTGATTTTATTTTAAATATAGGTACATCTTGAGAACTTGGAATGGTTCATTTTTGTCTTGTATTGCATATTTACATGGTTATTCAAGCATGGCCTTTTTCTTATGTCTTCCTAATAACCCATATCACAACAAATTAATCAATAAGTAATAAATTTTCCCCCTAAATAACCATTTCTTTTTCTCCCCACTACCTATGCCCTGTGTATCAGACCCCTGATTTTCCCAGCTGGATCACTAAAATAGCCCCCTATGTTTCCTACTTGCCCCGAGTCTCCCATTCCTTCAGTTCATCTTCTAGTCCTTGCCAGAGAGGTCTGACATGAAAATCTGACTGCCATTCCTTTGCTAAAAATTCAGTAAGTCCCCATCGCCTCCTGATTAATATCTAAAGAAATGAGCTTTCTTTCAGAGCCTTTTTGCTTGCTTCTCCCTCATCACACACCCTAAATATCATAGCTCAATGGTTCCCAAGTGTGAATCTAAAATACCTAGGTTTGCAGACATTATGTAAGAGTTCTGGAACACACAAGTGGTCCAGGACATTATCTGTTGATTGAACAAATGAAATAGCTTGAATACGTATGCATTACAATGAAATAAGTCAATATACAAAATGTGCACAATACAGGTCAGCTATTGTTATCACCATCATCTTCCAAATGTATTTGCTATTGCGATTAATAAAATTTTATTTAAATGTAACTATTTGTAAGATATTTCTCAATCACAGGATGTTAAATTATCACAACTGTTATGTGCATCAAGGGCTCAAGATTTTGAAGTTAAATAGGGATCCACAGTTGATGATTGCTATTTGCCATTCCTTGAGTGGGCAGTGACATTGACTCTATAAATGTGGTGGACTGTGGGGCTTGGCTTGCTTACCCTCTATTCCACCTTACTTCTAGGGTGCCTTCCTGTGCTGCAGAGACTAGAAAGCTGAGGCTACTTTTCTCGACTTCTTTTTTAAAAACATTTTTATTGGGGTGCCTGGGTTGCTCAGATGGTTAAACATCTGCCTTCAGCTCAGGTCATGATCCCAGGGTCCTGGAATCGAGCCCTGCATTGGGCTCCTGGCTCAGCAGGGACCCTGTTTCTGCCTCTCCCTCTGCTAATACTCTCTCTCTCTCTGTATCTCTCTGTCTCAAATGAATAAATACAATCTTTTAAAAAAATAAAATATTTTTATTCATTTATTTTTAGGTAATCTCTACATGCAACATGGGGCTCAAACTCATGACCCCAAGATCAAGAGTCACATGCTCTACGGACTGAGCCACCCAAGTGTCCCTTAACTTTGCTTGCAGCAAGAGTTCTTGTTAAAAAGTATTTATTTATTTATTTATTTATTTATTTATTTATTTATTTATTTATTGAGAGAACGAGCGGGGGAGGGGCAAAGGGAGAGAGAGAGAGAGAGAGAGAGAGAGAGCAAGAGAATCTCAAGCAGGCTCCCCACTCAGCACAGAGCCCAATGGAGCTGGATCTCAGGAGCCTGAGATCATGACCTGAGCCGAAGTGAAGAGTCGGCCGCTTAACCCACTGAGTCGCCCAGGTGCCCCTGTGGCGAGACTTCTAAATGCACAAAATCCATGTACTCCTGTGAGATTTAGAAATTTAAAACAGAGCTGAGGCCATGTTCCTGCTCTCCTGATTGTGTTACGACAGGCTAGCAATTTTGTAGATTCTTTTCGGGCTAGCAATTCTGTAGATTCTTTTCTCTAGCAGAGTTCCAGCGGCAGCAGCATCAGTCTGCCTTCCTGCTCCCCATCAGCGGATGGCAATGTGCTCTTGTACTTCCTACTTCCAGCCCTTGTCTCAGTGGGATGGTACTGGAGTCTTTTTGGAACCATTCCTGGGGGTCCAGCCTCCAGCCAATTTTTCTGGCCCTTCCATGATTTTGTCCTAATTATCTAGGGATCCTAAGTCCTCTCCTTCTTAACATGACTACCTTGCTTTCTCTTTCCTGCTCTGAACCCAGACTAATATAGGTCTTGGAAAATACAGTAGTCCCCCCACTTATCCACAGGGCATATGTTCCAAGACCCCCAGTGGATAGTACCAATCGTCCCAGTTCCTACACATACACACCTATGATAAAGTTAATGTGGAGATTAGGCACAGTAAGAGATCAACAACAATAATAAAATAGAACAATTATAACAATATATTAGTAAAAGTTTATATGAATGTGGTCTATTTCTCTCAAAATATCTTATTATACTATACTCACGCTTTTTCTTTTGATGACATGGAATGATGAAATTCCTACGTGATGAGATGAAGTGAGGTGACTGACACAGGCATCATGACGTAGCGTTAGCCTACTACTGACCTTCTGATGAAACATCTGGACCACGGTTGACTGAGGGTAACTGAAACCACAGAAAGCAATGCTGCAGATAAGGGGGTTACTACTGTATTGCTCTGTCTAATATGAAATGTATGTCCGTCCCACCAAACCTTGTCCTCTTCTAGTCCTCAGTTCAAGTGTCTTCCTAGGAAGCCTTCACCAGCCCCCTCAGTTGAGTCAAACACTTCTGCTTTTTGCCCCAGGCCTAACCTTAGGGTGGCACTTCTCACTATTGTATAATAATGATTATATTTGCCTACTACTTGTCTCTAAAAGTTAACTAATCAAGCTACTTTTTGTTAGTCACTGGTTCCCAGGCAGGTGCACCATAAGGACTTGTGGAGTGAATGAATGAACAAATGGGAATTTCCATGAATAACAAGCAACAACAAGTAACCAACCCATAAAGGAGGAAACGCAGCGAAAAGAGAAGACATGTGTAGTTTTCTTGGTACCATGTGCAAGTATATGTAAAATAAGGCAGAACTGAAATGCCATGAGTCTACATATGTTTTCCTTAGACCCCTAACAAAGACACCCATATGGTCTGGACCAGGGATGGGCAACTTTTTCTGCAAAGGGACAGACAGTAAATATTTCAGGCTTTATGGGCCATATGATTTCTGTCACAATTACTCAACTCAGCTATTCTTGAGAGAAAGTGGGCATATATACAATCAGATAATATATAAAGAATGGGAGTGGTTGTGTTCCACTCAACTTTTATCTATGAACATTGAGCTGGGAATTTTATATAATTTTCACAGGTCACAAAATATTACTCTTTTGATTTTTCTCAACCATTAAAAATGTAAAAACCATATAAAAACAGGTTGTGGGGGAAAGAGGGGAAGGGAAAGCAGATTTGGCCTGTAGGCAGTGGTTTGCCAATCCCTAGTTTAGAAGATTAAGGAAAGGTCTGGGTTTACAGAGTGGAGTGACTTTGATTATTTTTAGTAGACTTTTGTGTGGATTTCAATTTCTTTCCATGTGAAAAGGAGGCTATAATATATTACTAATATAATTAACTCTGATATAAAAATAATAGTAAAGTAAAAATAAAGGCTTGGAGACCTTGAGGACCGGCCTTTGTCACTTGTAGGTCTCTTTAGGTTTATAAATACTGAAATATTTTAAGTGTTCATTAGATAACATCTGATGGTAAGGCCCTGAAATTCTGTGTATATGGCAAAATGCTGATGAGCAGGGGAGCCTGGCTGGCTTAGTAGGTACAGCATGCAACTCTTGGTCTCCGTGTCGTGAGTCCAAGCCCCACACTGGGAGTAGAGGTTACTTAAAAAAATAAATAAATCAAATAAATGTAGGATCTCTTAAAAAAAATGCTGATGAGCACTATGTAGTAAGAGAGCATTCTCCCCTTCATTTATACCATGAAAGGTAAAGAGGCACAAATAATATGAGGAAGATTACCACTCCATTTTTGTTCCCATCCAAAAATGGACAAATCACTTTAATTGTAGTTTTCAATAAAGCAGATGTCAAGAGATTAGAGGCCCACACATTATACCTGCTTTAGTCTTTAGGAGAGAAATTTTCTTGGAGCTTTTCAAAGACTCACGGAATTAGAGAGGTAGAAGGGATACCTCTTCCTCTCACCCGCAATGCACACATGAGAAAGTCTTGGACATAGAACTGTGGGATGATGGTTAGTGGCAGGGCTGGGGCAGACCCTGGATTCCGAATCCCACTGCAGGGCTCTTCCTACTTTATCAGGCTTCATGAAAAATTATCTGCTTTGTTTTCATAGAAATTGTCTAAAGTTAAATCCAATCATGGGTTTAAAATTAAGTCACGTTTCCCTGAGTGGCAAAGGATTTCTGTTATATAAAACACAGAGATATAGCACAAGAAGCCCTAATTTCTCATCTTTTATGGATATTATTTCCCATCCCCAAGGTCCTGAGACATGAAACTAAAGGGAGCAAAGGATGAAGATTCTATGATCTTAGACACAACAGGTGACTCAGGTCAAAAAGAAAACACGTAAAAACAGCTCTTGCCACCTAATGGGCCAGCATCACTGAGTCCCTTCTGCTGCTTTTCTGCTGCATTTGAAAAATTCAAGAATGAGGCTCCGCTTCCTTTAGGCATTCCAGCCTCCCACTTTTGCCTAAAGTTTCCCAAGGATAGTGAGCTCTGTACGACTTTGAAGAAAGGCATTTCCCACTCCCTCTGTGTTAAAACAATAGAGTGAGGCCTGATCATCTCGTTTCAAATCGGAACACCTCTACCCCCACACGCAGTCTCCATTTCCATTCTCTCTTTTCCCATAACACACATCCTGTTGCCTTACTTTGCTTAATGTCTATTGTATTGCTCCCCTCGATTAGAATGTAAGCTCCATGATGGCAAGGATTTTTATCTGTTTTGTTCTGATTTAAATAGCACCTAGAATAATGCCTTGCACATAGCGCACACTCAGAAAATATTTGTTGAATAAATGAAATCGAGAAAATGAAGAATAGGGAGTTAGGCACATCTTGACGTAACACATGGTTACATGTACAAAAGGCTTGGACAAGATGCACAGCAAAGACGGGAACAACAGAATCATGAGAAGAGGAAAGAACACTGAGTGAGAACTACTGGACGCCCGGCATAACACCGAGAGCTCTCTATCCATCGTCCTACGCTTTTCACCACAGCTCCTATCGTCCTACCTTCCAGCTGATGAGCCTGAAGCTAGAGAACTTGTCTGGGTTCACACATCTGGTGAGGGGGGGCAGGGGCTCAAAAGCCCACATCTGACTCCAAAGCCCATATGTGTAACCACTGCTTTGTGCAGACGGTGTAATTCCATTCGTGTGAACGGGAGTGTGGGTGGGACCATCTCAGCACATGGCCCTGATTTTATTAAAGTGGCTAAATGGACAGGTCTTGTACTGATTCAAGTTGAAGAGATTTTGCTTTTCTGAGTTGCAATCTCCAAATACACCACATAAAGAATGTCTACTTCAGGGGCACCTGCCTGGCTCATTCAGTAGAGCATGGGAATCTTGATCTCAGGGTTGTAAGTCCAAGTCCCACACTGGGTGTAGACATTATTTAAAAATAAAATCTTAAAAAAAAGAATGTCTATTTGCAATAAAGCTAAGAGGACCGCCTAAAAATATTTCCAATCAAAAGTAAATTACCATTGCTTCACCAACCAATCAATCACTGAAACCATAGAACTTCAAATATCAAAATTTGTCATGTCTGGGCAGTAGAAAATGGCGCAGCAAGCTCAGTACTCCCAGATTCAGCATACTGGGGACAGCAGGCATCAGATTTGCCTCCATGGCTCATGCGTCTCTTTGTAACTATGTAGGTCAGGCAATATAAAGGTGGGGATTTCTCCCCTGGCTTCATAGGTATCTTTTCCTTCTTTTCCCTACCCTGTAACTCACTTTGACACTTTTACATGCATTTCCTTTTCTTTTTTTTTTTTTTTTTAAGATTTTATTCATTTATCTGACACAGAGAGACACAGCGAGAGAGGGAACACAAGCAGGGGGAGTGGGAGAGGGAGAAGCAGGCCCCCCGCCGAGCAGGGAGCCCGATGCGGGGCTCGATCCCAGGACCCTGGGATCATGACCCGAGCCGAAGGCAGACACCCAACGACTGAGCCACCCAGGCGCCCCTCAGTATTTCCTTTTCTATTTACAAACTGGAACATGAAAATATAATTTTTACCGCCTTTGCGACGAACAAATTTCTTCTAGAAGCAGAGTGAGATAGCAATCACAGGTATCTGGCCTGATGTAATCAAAATGGATCTGGAGTAGTGATCAGGACAGAAGGCTCAGGGATAGGTCGGTTGGGGATATCATGAGAATATAAGGAATATATGAGACTTGAAGGACTGGGGAAAGAAAGGCCAGATTTAGCGAGTTCAACCATGGAGAAGCTTGTATAAACCAGGGGTTCTCTGTGGACCCCAGTCATACATCTATTCACATTTGCCCCACCCCAGGCCCTACCACAGTAACAAGGATAAGGTAATGGTTTAGCTGTTACCATCACAAGCAGGGAAAGAAAATTATTTCTGCGACCACGAGAGAAAGTAAATCATTATTAATCAAATGGTTTGGAATGGTTGTTAAGACATAGAGAACAAAAGGTTTTATGTCCCGTGAGGATGTTAGGGTGTGTCCCACAAAAATGTCTCACCCAAGTAACCATTTAAATAATAAGCACAACCTGACAGAAGGAGCATCAGGGTATAGCTCATATGTGTGTGGTCTAGTCCTTCTTAAGCTTAGGTGTTGATACAACACCTGGGTTGGTATATTTATTTCAAATTCAGAGACTTCTTCACAGGTCAGGGCCAGGAATCTGAATTTTAAACAAGTCACATGAGCGATTCTGATGAACCGCATTTTGAAAAAGGCTATCATCAGACTGCCGAGTGCTAAGGGTGCAGTGGTGACTTAGAGCTAAAAATGAGCTCTTGTTCTCTACTGATACATATTAAGAAACCTCAACAATTCAAGTCAGGAGTGCATAAATACTCTGAAATTCTCCCGTGTTACCTAAATAATTATGAACACCACTACATTTTGTTTTTGTTTTTTTTTAAAGATTTTATTTATTTATTTGACACACAGAGAGAGCGAGAGAGAGAGAGAGAGAGAGAGGGAGAGAGCACAAGCAGGGGGAGCGGCAGGCAGAGGGAGAAGCAGGCTTCCTGCACGATGTGGGGCTCGATCCCAGGACCCGGGGATCATGACCTGAGCTGAAGGCAGTGGTTTAACCAACTGAGCCACCCAGGCGCCCCACCACTACCTTTTGTAAAAAAAAAAAAAAAGAAAGAAAAGAAAAGAAGGAAATATTTAGTTCTTTCCATCTATTGCAATTATTGTGCCACCATATGAAATTTTAGCAATCTTCAAAGAATAGCCCACCCAAATTTCTCAAGGATTTCAATGATCATCCCTGGAAAATAAAATTTCAATTTATTTTCCAGGGTTCCATACCACTGGGCACAAAACATTATCTAACAAGCCTTACTTAAAATAAGAGCTATTTATTGTCTGGGACCATTTTTACACATAGCATCTTGTTTAATTCCCACAACAAACCTTAGAGGTAGGAACCATGCTAATCCCCACCTTACAGTTTAGGAAACTGAGGCTTCAGGCTTGGAAGGTTTAAGAAGTTTGTCCAAGGTCATGCAACTAGTAAATAGAGCTAGTGTTTGAATTCAGATCTTTCTGACTCCAGAAGCACCAGCTCTTAAGCTCTGAGCAATTCTGCCTCCACTGGGAGCCTTAGTTCACACACACCCTATGAACATGCACAGATAAAGCAAATATCAATACAAATTGCAAAGCTTACTGAGGATACACAATCCCAGTAGAGTAACAGGTCTATTCCATAAGAAATGACATAAAATCAAAATGTAATTATGCCTCTCTAAAATATAAATAAAAACTAAAATCTACATCAATATCCAGTGTTTGTCATTCTTACTGAACATGATTTAACTATGGAAATAGTTGTTCTTGTTGCCAGCACATAAACTTTCTTTTTGTTCATTGTAGCTGCCACCTGAAATCTCCTGTGTGTAGTATTTCCTGACATAGCTTCTTTTTTTTTTTTTAGATTTTATTTATTTATTTGAGAGAGAGAATGAGAGAGAGAGAGAGAGCACATGAGAGGGGGGAGGGTCAGAGGGAGAAGCAGACTCCCCGCTGAGCAGGGAGCCCGATGCGGGACCTGATCCCGGGACTCCAGGATCATGACCTGAGCCGAAGGCAGTCACTTAACCAACTGAGCCACCCAGGTGCCCCACATATCTTCTTATAATTACTAATACTAAACTTTTTTTTTCCTGAGTATTCCTAATACCTTTAGCCTTTTACTGAAATTTCTGAAGGAAACACAATTACCTCTCCCAACCACTCACTATTACACACAAACCCTAGAGTTTAAAAAGAATAATACTGACTACAAAAATTCATAAAAAAGACATGTCCCACATCTGGCATTTTACTTAGAATATAAAGCCATTTTAAGAATCTTAAAGATCTCATAAGCAAGGCTTTTTCCTTACCTGACTAAAGAAAACCTCTTTACTCTTTAAAACAGCTAAACCTTGGGCAGCCTCTGGTCCTGCAATTGCTCCTCCATGTTTAGATTCTTCCAGCATTGCAAGCTAGCTTGTTCTGCCTCTATTCCTGAATCTGAGGAACATTTTTATTTTATGTTGTATATCACATCTGTCTCCACTGCTAGACCACAAGCTCCATTAGCACAGGAACCACATCTGTTTGGTGTCTCTTGCAATAACCACAGTACCTGGCACAGAGAAGTCACTTCATAAATGTTGTTGAATGAATGAATGATTGGCTCCCTGAAACCAGTGGCTCCTAGAGCTTCGTTCTTTTTTCCAGCCTCACCAGGATAATAGTTGAGCTTGACTGAATGCCTCTTTCTTCTTTACTTCACGCAGGATTGAAAAGCCATGATTTCTCAGATGACCACCAAGACCTTGGACCAACTCTTCTCCATTCATCATTTTGAGATAGCTTTCCAAATGGTAGCTCTCCTTCTCGGGGAGTGCTAGAGACCACTCCAGTTTGTGAAGGCTGGGAGAGCAGATACAGCCCCCAACTTAGGAAGGGAAGCCTTGATGGAGTGGTGGAGGATGAAAAAGTGAAGACTCTTCTCTGCCTGGTTTTCTCCTCTGAACTCTGGAGAGAAGGAACTCTGGGACTCTGCTCAGCAATTAAGGTTTGATAGGGAGGACACACATTGTCTAAGTCAGGACGCCCGAAGGAGGCCTTGTTCTTGCTGCAGCCACGGCCTTGGTGATGTCTACAGTGGTTGGGCACTTAGAGGGCAGAGAGACCCTTACCACTCTGACTGATGTTAGGGACCCAAGTGTTGTTAAAGTGGCTTTATTACTCTAATCCAGAATTATCTCCTTAGGGAAAGGTTTTCTTGGTATTTATGTCCTCCCCTTCTCCAACCCTGACTCAGGTCACATCTGAATGTAAAGTCAGAGCCAAGGGTTGGTGGCATCTGAAGTCATCCCAGCATAACTTCTCTTAGAATTGAGTCTTTCTTCTTTCCCTTCCCTTCCCATTTCTTTCCTTCTTTCCTTTCTTCCCTCCCTCCCTCCTTCTTTATGGTGACAAGCAAAGTTACTCATTTTAGTTTTTCTCCTCTTGAATGGCACTGGCCAAAGGTCAGTACTTTATTTATTATTATTTTTTTAAGATTACGTTTATTTATTTGAGAGAGAGAGAGAGAGCACGAGCAGGGCAGAGAGGAGCAGAGGGAGAGAGAGAGAGAAGCAGGCTCCCCACTGAGCAGGGAGCCCGACATGAGAGGCTCTCTCCCAGAGCCCAGGCCCCCAGGATCATGACCCGAGCCCAAGGCAGATGCTTAACCAACTGAGCCACCCAGGTGCCCAAAGGTCAGTACTTTAACAAACTTATAACAGCCCATCTGGAATTTGGAAAGAGAACTTCAGCAGTTCAACGGATTAGAAAGTTTGTTTTTAAACGAGGAAGAAGACGGTACTGCAAGAGAAAGCGTCAAATGACAGAACAGGAAACCGCCCCTTTCCAAATAGGTAAGTACTCCTAAGACCTGGACTCAATTCTTCCACAGTAAAGGGACTTCAGCCTAATTTCAGGCAATGTATTTAATGCCTCCTCTTGTTCTTTTTAAAGCCGTCCTTTCTGGGAGGCCAACCTCAATCTATTTTTTTTTTTTTCAGTCCCCCACAGATGGTGAAGGTGAGCCTAGAGGTGAATTCATACAAAAACCATCATTTGACACAACCCTCCCCTTCCCTTCATTTTTATCTCCTTTACCCCAAAACATCATTGTTTTAGTTAACTTCTCAATTGTACACATCTCCTGTCTATCCCACTGCACCCCAGGAGAAAGCATTCTCTCTGCCTGCAGTTCCCGCATGGCAACTGTACCTCCAGACAATGGCCCTGGCCTAACGCCTACCTCCAAGCCCTGAAAACTCCACTTCACCGGGGGCTTAAATTATCCCTTTCTGTGGTCGTTCCTTGTTGTAACCTTACCTGTGTAGGGATTCTAATAAATCCTCCTTCTCTTCAGCTAGTTGGACTAGATTGCTGTAGAATGTGATAGAAAGCAAAAGATAAGTTAAAAAAAATTTAAGAGACCACGTAGGCACTCTAGATGAGCTGAGATATCCAAGATCTATTTGAATAATACCAGAGAGTCTGGGGAAAACGTGCAGTTAAATTTGGACTGTTGAAGGCCAAAGGACATCCTTTCTGGAATGAATCAAGGAATAGAACAAATAAATATATTAAGAAATAATTTACTTCTGAACATATGTGGGTATAAAAGCCGGGCCATAAACATTCTGAATAATTGCTGTTAAATTTCTTAGGATTGGGAGGGAAAAGGTGGATTCTGCAAATTATAGGTAGTAAATGAGACGTCAAGCCTACATAAGACTCTAGAAGGTGCTATGGAGTCGAATACCCCCTTTATCCTCCCATTCCAGTGTTTACTTGAGAAAACTATTTCTGTCCACAAGCACCAAAAGAGCAGCCCTCCAAAATAGGTGAATCCTTGCCCCTCACCTGATGAGTGATAGTAATGAAGGCGATATGCTTTTGTTTCCATGCCTGGTTATTCTTACTCTCCTTGAGTTCTGCGAGAGACCCCAATACTTGCACAGTTAATTTCCCTTTTTCCTTAAGCTTATCTCAGTGGCTTTATGATTCTTGAAATGAAATGAAATCTGACTGAGATAGGCAAGTGAAGGAAGAAATGTGTTCATGCTTAGAAAAAGGAAAGCCAGCATAGGGTCACTGAGACTAGCCTAAATCTAGTTTTCTTTTGTAACAGCGTTAATAAACTGATAGCTCAGTTGCACTGCGGCTGTTGGAGATGTTACAGTCTGTTTTCTTCAGCCCAGTATCTATTTGCCTTCTCTGAGTAGTACCACAATTTTACTTTGCGAAACTAAAAACCTTTGTATGCAACTTTTTTTTCTACTGTTTTCTTAAAGTTTACTTTTATTTTCAAAATATATTCGCTACATGCAAAAAAATAATGTAACATCTATGTGAGTTATAAAACCAACACCTGTGAATCTACCAAGTACAAGAATGTTACCAATACATTGCCTCGCCTAAATATTTCTGTCTTACCTCAACTCCCTGAAACCTCCACCACTGGCCCGAGCTCCCCACCCCAGGTAAGCCTGCAGTCTTGTTGGGAGGGTCAAGCAAAGTGGCCTCTTATAACTGGCCAAACAGTCAACCTAAAACTTGGGTAAAGGCGACTGGACTCTTCCATTCTAGTCTCCTCAGTGGCATAAAGAAAGGATAGAGGCTGAGCAAATTCACTATAATGAGAACAAAGATATTCTCCCCGAAACTGATCTCCTAGAATTGGGAGTGTCCTGAGCTTTCTGAGATCTAGTTCCCTAGCTTTTTTTTTTTTTTTAAATTTCTAAGAGCCATCCCATATCCTTCCCAAATTTCCTGTTTTCATTGTAATTAACTGGTTAGTATACTCTACTCACCAAAGAGTTCTTCTCTGATAACATTAGTGAATGAAAATTTCATTAAGCTTTTCCTGGGATTAAAGTCATATCAGGTATTCTCATGAGTGGGCCGCAAAACATATGGGTAGGATGAGATTAAAATTACAAAATAATGGTCACCTGTGGGGAGAATTGGAGAGGAACTGGACCAGGGGAAGGGGCTTCAATTGTATATAAAATGTTTTATTTCCTATAAAGAAATCTGAGGAAATTAATAATATGTTAAGTAAGAAAGTGTCTACATGATCACCATATTATTCTTTATAACTTCCCTTAGGTTTAAAATTTTAAAAAATTTAGGTGAAATTAGGTGGCTTCAACAACTGTGGCCATGGGAGTGCTGATAAATGATCCATGTTAACCTACTGGGAGGTATGTGCTCTGGGTTCTGCCTCAAAAGATGCTTTTAAAAATGACTTGGGAAAATGTAAAGAAGGCATCACATTTGTGAATGAACCAAAGATGGTGAGATCAATAGCAAGCATGTTGAATGAAATAATCAGCATACAAAAAAGAGTTAGCAAAATGTAATTCTGGGCTGAATCTCATCAGCTAAAGAAAAATTATTCTACCATTTATTGAGTGCTTATCATATGACGAGTGCCATTTTAAGTATTTTACATATATTATTTTAATTAATCCCTACAATAACTTCATGAGGTACATATTACAGTCCCCTTTATACATGAGGAACTGTAGCATAAAGGGATTATGCAATTTGTTCAAATTCACAAAGTTAGTAAGTGCCGGAGCGAAGCTATTAACCCATGGTGTTATAACTCCAGAACCTCAGCTCTTAACCACTACATAATACCAGGGTTATAAAGGCTTATGCCTCAGTTTCCCCAAAATAAATTATATAACACAGAATGGAGGAGACATGGCTTAACAGCCCACATTTCAAAAAAGCCTTTTTTTGGCGAATAAGCACAATATCAGTCAGCAGAGTGGTGTGACTGCCAAAAAAGCAAGTTCCATCTTAGGCTGCAGTAATAGAAATTTTGTATCAAGGATAAGGGAGCCTTGGTCATGCTGTACTGCACACTGCCTTAGCCCCCACCGGCTCTAGATATCCCACTTGAAGGAACACACCAACAAAGACAATAGGCAGGGTTTGAGAGGAGACCATGGATTGGAAATAGTGACGTAGGAAAAATGTTTTAAGGAACTAAGACCATTTGTCTGAAAAAGGCACAACTCAAGGCAGAAGGCCATCTTGATAGCTTTCTTCACATATTTCAAGCGTTACATGGAAGAGGGATTAGATTGTTCTGTGTGGTAACAAGGGAATAAGAAAAAGAACAATGGGTAATACTTAAGAGGAGAGAAATTATGTTGACTATCGGCAAGAACTGTGTAGTGGTCAAAACTGTTAGAAGATGAAATAGATTGTCTGGGGAAGAAAGGAGTTCCCAGGAGCTGGATGTAGCATAGTAGACAATCCTTGTTGGGGATGTTGTTGAAGCTTCTACTGAGATGGTGGCCAGAAAGACCGTCTAATGCTAACGTTAGTGCTCACTGGTTTTATTGTCAAAGCCATTAGTGTAAAATCATCGTCCACTTAGAGACCTATTTTTATGGTATGATCCTTAAGTGACTCCTTGGTGACTCCCCCTCCTTCTCTCTCCCAAGGCAGAAAGCTTGCAGAACTAGTTGTCTAGGACCATAGTACAGCTAAGTCCAGCTCTGCTATTAGTTGTATAACTCTGACGGAATCATTTAGCCTTTCCCTGCTTCAGTTTTTTCATCTTTAAAAAAAAGGTCCTTTTGTTTGTTTCACCTAGCTCATGTGGATAATATGGGTATGCTAGGCTATCTCAGATGTGCTTTAGAAAATTAAAATAACATGCAGGTATAACCTATGATGACTATAATGTAAGTTCTGTTCACCATATACCTGAGATACCCAACATTTCCTGGTACCTCTCTCATCTCTATATTCTCTCCAATCCTTCTTAGAATTTATAGACTTTCAGTTTGTTTGTTTTTCCTTTCTTTTGTTCTGTTTTGCAAATCCTCCTTGAGTTTCTGTTACATGTTAGGCAATGTACAAGTTCTTATGTTAGCCACTGTTGGAAAATAAAATGAAGGAGATCTTATTTCTTTAGATGTTTCTTTTCTCTACACACAAATAACGTAATACAAGGCAAGGGATTTGAATGCCTGAAGAGTAATATAGATAAAATGCTATAGAAGACCACAAGAGCGGGGAATTCCAAGATGCTTTGCCAAAAATCACTCTAGGAAAGCTGGATAATTTTTCTTTCTTTTTTTTTTTTTTTTAAGATTTTACTTATTTGCTTTAGAGAGAGAGAGAGAGAGAGCACGGGGTTGGGGGGGGAGTGGAGAGGAGCAGAGGGGCAGGGAGAAGCGGGGGAAAAGAATCTCAAGCAGACTCCAGGTGGAGCTTGGAGCCCAACGTGGGGTTCATGGGGCTCGATCCCAGCGCCCTGGAGATCATGACCTGAGCCGAAACCAAGAGTCAGAGGCCCAACCAATGAGCCACCCAGGCACCCCTAATCTTTCTTTCTTATTTCCAACTCTGCTAGGATCTAGCAGAAGCTGGTTATCTTCAGAATTATGGATGTTTGCATTGGTGCTAAAAAGTGGTTTGACTGTCCAAGTTCCAATTTTTAGTCCCTTGGATTTGGCCTTGAGGAGAGAGGTATGATTTGCTCTATTTTTTTTTCTTATAGAGGAAAAAAAGGGAAGCTCAGCAAGGTCATAATACAAGGCAAAAATTGTTATGTAAGGCCGACCCTCATCACTGTAACTATCTAGAGTTTCCATGGGCAAAACAAGGCTTGTTTCAAAGAAGGATTTATTACAAGTTTGCCTTTTTAGGTGCTTAATAATGGCCACTCGAGGGGATGTTTGCTTTAACCTGGGATCTGTCTGACATCCCTTTTATGTGCAGAGATGTTGGAGTTGGTAGAATGTGGTAAAGGGAAATCACAGACCCTGGGTGAGTGAGTTGCAACAAGTTTCATGAACTCCATCTGATATGCTGGTTAAGTTTTAGAAAACTTTCTGCAAAGCAGCTGTCATTGGCTTGTATGTGTGAAAGATAAGTAAAATTAATATTTATTGAATGTTTAGTAGTTTCCAGGCTTCAGTATTCTATACAGATTATTTCATTTATGGTTAGTCATATTATCCCTATTTTACTAAAAAGAAAACTGAGTCTTAGAGTGATTAAGGAACTTTTCCAGGCTACACAGCTAGGAAGTGGTGAAATCAGGATTTGAATTAGAATTGTATAAAGAAGTAGTATACAGATAAGAAAATAAATGTTATTTATAGACATTTAAATAAAATAGAAACTCATATGCTTACACACATATTTAAATTTACTGTCCCAAAATTATTTTGTAATAAAGGACTCATATAAAATAAAATTTTTTTTCATATAAAATAAAATTAAGAAAGTGGACAAGTTAATAAGGCCATGAGAAGGAAGAATGTGCTTAGCTTGTGAACTTTGATCATCAATTGTGAAAACAGGAAAGGAAAAACACAGACCCTTTATTTTTTAAAGTTTTTTCATAGACCCTTTTAAATGCCATTTGACCCAGACAGCAAACAGTTGTTTTTATTTTCATAACCCTATATTATGGAAGTAAAATAAATTCTATGAAAGCTATGATTTTTTAATCATATTTTTAAGTTTTGAGCATCACTGCCATTTAAAATTTCTTGATATTTATTCTAAAATGAGATGATAAAAATCTAAAAAGTAGTTCCTAAATGTAAGATACTACATTACATTTAGTTCTAAGTCTCTTTTCCTTTGTGTTGAGGCCTTATCTATCATACAGGAGACTGGCATTCCATTCTATCACCTCTCCTAGGAGCAGGCAATTTTCCTTTTCCAGAATCTGGCATGCACAAGGGTCTAGCACGTAGGTCCCTCTCAATAAAGGATCTGCAAAAGAATATTGAATGATGGCTTCTACTACCACATGATGCCTAATACATCACCAATATATAAAATGCATTTAAAAAAATGTGTCATTCTCCCAATATAAAGGCTCTGTGGACTTACCAGTTTTCCAGTAACAGTAATGTGTTGCAGTGAGACATTTCTGTGCACTTCTTTATGCTCTCTTGCATCAGTCCTGGTCAGCACCTTGCCCTATCAGAGGTCTCCAAACTTGAATGCAAACCCTTGGGGCATGTGCTAAGACTGTATCACAGGAGTGTGGGGAGAAAATATTAAAACTCTTACTTTATTTTTACTTCATGCTTTTTCATTTTGTTCTTGTGAGGATATACTTTGTAATAATAAATATTATATCCCCATAGTGGTGCACTTTAAAAACACATACATACGGGTGCCTCGGTGGTGCAATCCGGTAAGCCTCCAGCTCTTGGTTTTGGCTCAGGTCATGATCTCAGGGTCCTGGGATTGAGCCCCATGCTGGGCTCTGTGCCCCGCAGGGAGTCTGCTTAAGATTCTCTCTCCCTATCCCCCTTCTCTCCCACATCCCGCGCACACTCTCTCACTCTCTAAAATAATTTTTAAAATCCCACAAACATAAATATACATATATATGTACATACATATAAACATATATAGAGAGAGTGTATGTGCTTGAACATTTTACTGATAGCAATGTGTGATCTAAAAGTTTGAAAATTGTATCTCTAAATAATTCTGCTAAGCTAAGCATAATTCAGCAAAAACAAAAACAAACAATAACAACAAAAACTTTGTGACCATAAAGAAATAAAGGATGTTCTCCTATGGCTGGGGTTGGGGGTTAGGGGTAGGCTGGTCTTTCACATTTTTCATAACATAAATATACCAGCAAATAATCACAACACTTAAATCAGCAATTAAGTATAGCAAATTGTGTTGATTTTTTTTTTCCTCTTCAGAAAAGAGCACAGTGAAATCCTGAGAAAGTTTTTCTGATCTTTCCTCCATTTGCCTCTTATCCCTGAAGTTTGTCATTTGGAAGGAAGTACTGTCAGGTTACTCAAAACCCATGTTGGGTATTAAGAGTCCTAGGTTTAGGTTCCTTCTTCACTGCAATTCTATGTAATATCGAGGTGGTTATATAATTTGTCCCTGTCTCATTTCTCTGATGGGTAAAATAGAGATAATAATACTTAGCACCTACCTCACTGCAATGTAATGTGGATAAAGAACACTTTGTTCCATCTTTCAAATAAATGCAGAGTGTCATTAATATAACTTTTAATATTGTCAGTTTAAAATGCTGTGATTTTATATACTTTTTCTTTTTGAAAAGTTATTTTCCTTTAAAAAATAAATGAAATATCACATTTCTAAATACCACTATTTGTCTTCTAAACTTCATAAGCTTGGGTTTTCTCTGTATCTGTTTTTCTTTGCCACTGTTTGACACACACATATACACACACTTGATAACTTTATGGATGTGAGAGAAAAACCTTAAGATGGCATCAAGGAAATAAAAAGGGATTTGAAATAAATTCTCTTCAGTTTTCCTCTAAGTTGCATCTAGGCCATAAAACTCATAGTGTTTATTTAATCTTCAAAATGTTTGTGTTTAAGAATAATTCACAGACTCTTAAATTCAGACGGAACCTTAAGAAAACATCTAGGGTCTATGATAATGTCTGGCACATAGTAGATGCTCAATAAACATTTAATGAAGGAAAACTAGGGGAAGTTTCTTATTTTAATCTTAAAAACAAAAAGAAAAAATAACCCCAAACCAACTCTGAGCATTAGGGAGGATAAGTTAGTTGCTCAAGATTGTTCAGCTAGTTTAAGCGTGGGGTCTAGAATTTATTCCTCTTAACTTCTAGCTTTGGTTTTTTTCCCCAGCAGTCTGTTGACTTGTTTATATAGGACTGCCAAATATGATCTGCCAAAGATGCATCATAGAAAAAAAAAATCAGAAAGAACAGCCTTCGCGATCACCATCTCCAAAAGTCACCCACATGTGATGTTCACATATGTTGTGAAATATGTAAATACCGTGCATAATATGCAAAATATAAATCATATATATATTGGCTCAAAAGGTCTATTTTTAAGGGAAAGTGTCAATAGCCAATCTCCCACGACTTATTCTACCTTACAGCATCATTTGCATGCCCACGCAGGTGATTTGAGGTCCTCTGACCAGCTAAAAGTAGATAGGTTATTTCAGCAAAATGTTTATCTTTGTTTCTGTGTATTGTTGTATTGATTTTTCTGAATTTACCTACGAACGAGGCGTTAACAACCTCAATGCATTATAGCCCTAATAAACTTATCTTGCACTATTTTGGCCTATGTGATAGCTAACCCATTGACAGAAGAACTCCAAGCTGGTAAAAGCCCTTCTTGGTCACTTGTTTGCCAGGTCAGGCTGTAAAATCATAACACAATGCACGCCTCTTCCATGGGGCACCACACGGCAGCGATTAAAAAAAAAAAAAAAAACCCTCACTTCCATATCCAGTGGAGTTGTAGTTTATTACTATAACCCTCCCAAGTCAAAAGGACACCAGTTTCAAGCCTGGCAACTTGGTGCAGACAGGGTTTTTCCCCCTTACCCCACTCTGCTGGGCCTCTCTACCTGTCCTCTCCTACTGTCTACAGGTCCCGAACATTAGAAAATAGAAAATGTGATGATCTTTGTGTGTCTCTGTAAAATGTGTGTATGTGTGCGTGTGTTTGGGTGTAACGGGCCTTCTGTTTGGCCGCGCGGCCTGTCTGTCAGGCCGCGGGCCAATGGCAGGCTGCCTTATATAAAATGAGTGTTTTCAGTCTCTCCGGGTTGCATGTACTGTATGTGGAGCAGTGTACAGTGAAGCGGAGGTAGAGCGGCTCCGCGAGCTCCTCTCCACTTTCCCATAGAGGAACCCTGACTGGCCGCTGAGGGCGAGCCACACACACGCCCTCACGCCCGGCGAGCCCGCGAGGTAAGCGCCCCCCATCCCCAGCCCTTCCCGGGCGCTCTCCCCGCACTTTCTGTTTTCCTACTCACTTGCGAGCCGCCGGGCTGCAGCCCCAAGGACTCCGCGGCAGGAGCAGCGGCGGCGGCGGCGGCAGCCGGTAGGGTGGACTTGAGGAAGACGGAGGGAACCCCGCGCGTCCGGAGCCGCGGCTGGCCGCTCCGCTCCCCGGGCACTTTCCCCCTCCGCCAAAACTTTGGGTCGCGAGAGGTCGGGGGCGAGGGTCGCGGCGGCCGCGCCGGCGGGGGGCGGGGGGCGCGGAGGCAGTGCCCTGCGGGCGGGAGGCTGGGGGCCGGGCTGGGGAGTAGTAGGCCAGCCGGTGCCAGGCTGCGTTTGCAACCAGCACCTCTCGGCACACAGGCAGCGCCGCCCGAGAGGGGCAACGGGAGCCGGGGCGCGGGCAGGAGCAGCCCGAGGAAAACAACAACAGAGCCAGCCCTCAACGCCGGCGGGCGGCTCGTGGCCGCCCGGGGAGCCCCAAACTTCATCTCGGCGAAAGTACGTGGATCCCAGCCTGGTCTCGGCTGCCGGGGAGGTGGGGCCTGGGGAGCTGGGGCAGGGGAGGAAGGTACGAGGAGCCAGCCCTCGGTGGATTTATTGAACGTTTCGTGTGCGTCGGTGACCGGGAACAGCAGCCCAGTTGCTCGTTCATCTGGAGAGTTGGGATTTGGGTGTTCCGGCCCCGCAGATCGGTGCCCTCTCACCCCCCACCCCTAACCAAATGCGCGGCGAGTAGAGAAAGTGCTGTTTTAGTGCCAGAGTAGCCGGGAGGAAGAATAGGGGGAGAGGGGGAAGAGGGCGAGGGAGAAGGGGAGAGAGAAGAGGGAGGGAAAGCGGTGGGGGGGGGTGGGGGGAGAGAGAGGGAGAGAGGAGAGAACGAGAGAACGGGAGGGAAGAGAGGAGGGGGAAGAGGAGGAGGGAGGCTGTGTCAGGATTTTGCTTGAATGTGGGATTATGTTGTGTCAATAAGTTTAAGGTGGAGAGAGCGAGGCTGGGGGTGGTGGTGGAGGGGAGGAGGAAGGCCTTGGCTGTTTAAAGTCTTATTTCTGAAGGTAAGTTATGGCATTGCATGGTCGCGATGACAGAAAACTTGCAGATCCTTTATCCGGGGATGGGGTCGATGCCTCTAGAAAGAGCTCCCCAGCCCTCTTAAGCCACACTCGTGTTACACTGTTATTTGCTGCGATCCGGGTCGCTAGTAAATTACAGAAATCAGACTCGAGGTTTCTTTTCCTCCTCCACCTCGTCTCGCTCACCCTCAGAAATTTTTTATTATTTTTTTAATTTCTTGGTATTGTATGAAACTTAACGTAACTGAGACCAAACCCGAGTCCTGTAATTCACAAGGACCCTAAATCCAAGAATCTGGAACACGTTTATGTGTGAAATATCCGTGATCATTTCTGCTAAATGAGGAAGGTAAAACGAAACGATGCAAAAAGCTAAGACACAACATGTACGACAGAGGGGGGGGGAGGAGAGGGAGAGACGGAGAGAGAAGCTATTTTTTGCTTTCCTTTCTGTAGAAAGGAAAATAAAGCGTGCATTCCCCTTCCCTCCCGGTGTGTAGGGTCTAGTCAATATTTTAACTGTCTGAGGACAAATTAGTCCAGGTGGATCTTGTTGAAAAGTTTTCGCGAGGTGGGGTGGAGGTGGGGGCGGTACGAAGGGGAAGGTGGGTGGAGGTTGTGGGGGATGGGGACGGAGCGAGCTCTGCCACTGCTAATGGTCATTGGCCTGGGGCTTTGAAACCATTGCCTGTCCTGCTAATGACACGTCCAGTTCTGGTCTCCAGGCCGCCGACGCCGGGCTGCCGGAGACTGGGGTACTTTACCCACGCGGGGAGGGGCTTTCTTCGCCATCCCCTGGGGTTGCCCACTCGCGGCGTGGGGGCCCCACGCGCGCCCCCTCCCCTGCGCGCCGCCGCCACCTCTGCTCGCGCGACTTTTGTAGCTAGCCCGCGGCGAGGGGGCGCAGGGGTCCCCAGCGCGGACGTCCCCGCGCGGCCACCCCGCGCCGGGCCCCACGCGCGCCGCGCCGCGCGGTCCAGGCTCGGAATGGCAGCGCCCGGCCGGGCGGCGGTGCCTCCCCGGGGGGCAGCGGAGGCAGCGGCGGTGGCGGCGGGATCTTCGCCGGGGCCCGCGGGAGGAGGAGGAGGAGAGGGAGGAGGAGGAGGGGAAGGAGGAGGAAGAGGAGGAGAGGGAGGCGTTTTCTGCCCAGACCGCCGCCAGTTCGAGCGGGCACGGGGACGGGGACACCCCACTCGTTGCTCCTCCGTTATGGAAAGGTGTTTAGCCGACTTTTACGCCCGGAGTGTGGGATTTGTACTTCATTTTTCTCTCCCCCCTCTTCTCCAAAGCAAGATGGACTCTATTCCCTTTCTCTTTCTCCCTGTGCCTCTGCCTCTGTCTTGTCAGCCTTTAAGATCGACATTTTGTACTAAGATGCAAACTTGATGGTGACCAGCAACAAAGGCGGGGTGGGATCCCTCGCTCCCTTCCTCTCTCTCGGTTTCCTAGCTCCCCCCACCCCGACCTCGGAGACCTGGTGGCCCTGCACTTGCCGCCGGGGGCTCTGGCGAATGTGTTTCCCGGCTCGGTTCCGATCTCCAATCTGGGGATTGTGACTGGGGCCGGGCGTTTGGGCGACGGCTGTGGCCGCCCCAGGTCTGCAGGGCTGAGGGCTGCGCTACCTGGACCCGCTGCCGTCGCCGTGCCACCTCCGGCCGGCTCCTGGGCACCGTGGAGGCTCGGGCTGCCTATCGATTGCTATGATTTGGTTACTGGTATATTTGTCCTGGGGGCGGCGATCACTTGGTGCAAGTTGATGAATGATCGCGGTGTGGGTTTGGGGTTTGCAGAAAAGGATCAACTTTCAGCTTTGTACATACGGGGAGTAGGGAGTGAGGGTGCTGAAGACACCCTGGAATGCCAGCTGGGCTACCCTCAGCCTCTGCTCTCTGAATACAGGGAGCTTCTTTGCTTTTATTGCTTCACAGGTTTGCGCGTGGGGGTGGGAAGTAGTGAGAGGGGAGGGTTGTTGGGGAGCTGGACTCCTGGGTTTTGGGGACCTTCCTTCATAGGTGTTGCAGGAGTTGGGGCTCTATTGTAAAGCTCTACCATACTGATGATGTACGTTTATTTGATACTTTATAGGTCACTATCATATGACAAAGGCTTTGCCGCAGTTCCATCTTCCTCCCTGTGTACTTTCCATTTGCCTTCCTGGGTAAGTATGCAAACTCTTCCTACAGGGAAGCTGGATGGCTATTAGTATGGCCTAAGGGTCGGTAACTGTTCACAGAAGAAGATGCCTTACTGGGGTTGCAACACCCCAGAAATCTTGTCTTACTGAGTTTCCCACAGTAGAAGTCAATTTATGATTCTTAGTATTTAGAACTCAATTGCTGTTATTTTAAGGTAGTTTAAATGTTTATTTCACATTTATCTGCCAAGTGTTATTTGAAAGCTTACTTTCAAATAGTCATTTTAATTGATAGTGAAATTTTACAGAGTTGAAGGCCTATGAAATTTAATACTAGATAATATTGTAGAAAGATTGTAGCCTACGAGTGGAGAGAATTATTAAAAACCCAAGGAAGCATCGTGCAGAATGCCTCTCTAATTATAGTGACTGACATTTGCTTACTCTTTCCTAGGTGCTCTGTCTTGGGTAACTTGGGCTGTTTGTGACAATTATTTTTGTGGTGGGGAAGGGTGGAATGGACAGTGGTGGAAGTGGACCAGCTTGATATAAAAGGCAAATAACTATTTCCAAATTAATCATAATTTCCTTCAAAATTTACATATTTGGAGAAATTAGGTATATTTTGACAGCCGATATTTGTAATAAACAGCGACTCTCAAATCCCTTAAGTGCTTTTTTCACATGTATGCTCCCAAATGGAAAAATTGGTGAAATAATGTGTGGGACAGCAAGTGCCTGAAAAGTTAGTTTTTGAGAAGTAACGGTCTAGGTGAGAGTTGATAGAACTTTTGAAAGTAGCAGCGTGAGCCCCAGTTACAGAAAACCAGCTTGCAGTTTGCCCCCTTCCATTGTAAGGAACACCTCAGATATTCCAAGTTGTTGATAAGTTAAGAAAACTATTTGTACTCAATGTGTTTATCAGTTGTGGTATTCGAGAATATTATCATAGTGAAGATGGAGTTTGTATTTTGTGAATGAAAATAGACGAGGGGTGCCTGGGTGGCTCAGTTGTTAAGCATCTGCCTTTGGCTCAGGTCATGATCCCAGCGTCCTGGGATCGAGCCCTTCATTGGGCTCCTTGCTCTGCGGGAAACCTACTTCTCCCTCTCCCACTCCCCCTGCTTGTGTTCCTGCTCTAGCGCTCGCGCTCTCTCTCTCTCTCTTTCAGATAAATAGGTGACATCTTAAAAAAAAAAAAAAAAAAAGAAATAGACTTGAACTCTGTTTTCCATAAAACAAAAAGGAAAGAAATCTTATCTGTTCTGTTGCCTGACTTGCTGGGCTATTATATATGTTACTAAAAGCTTGTCTTAGTACTGAGAGGAACTGAGGACCAGGTTTTTCTGGTAGTTCCCATATAGTAGCAAAACATACTTTGACATTGCTGAGAACCTTAGGTGATTATAAGTTCTGTGTCCAGCATCTTTTAATGGAAAGTAAATATCACATTATTTTAGATAGTTAAGAGAACCTCTTAATATGTTACATACATAACAGTCTGATTGGACTGGTCAGAATGAGATGATCTGTAAGATGAATTTAGTGCACACCGAAATATGTGGATTTCAGTGTTTTTGATTTTTTTTAAGGTTGTTTGCAAGAGAAGTTTCTCATTTTTGAACATATGGCAAGAGTATTCAAAATGCATTCCTGATTTACTAAAGAACACCACATTTATACATGTGAGGCACATTATTTTGTTCACTAGAGCAAACTTTTAATGTTAGTTCTTTCCCCATGGAAGTATATTTGACCAATTCACAGTTTAAAATGGGAATCAGTAATTTCCAGAATTAAAGCGATCTGATGAGCTCTTGCATTTCTTTGAGATATCAAACAACTGGTTCATTAAAACAATATTTTCAAGAACAGTCTTGGTCTTTGAAGTCAGAGTAGTTTTTGTAGTGTAAAACTTGTAGTAGTGATCTAAAAGAAGTCACCCTGACAATGAATTGCCAGTTATTTGCATCCAAAACATATTTACTTGATTTGAAGCTTAATTATCAAAATAAGAATTTAGATAGAGGTTTTGCTTCTATATTGCCAAGAGTTTCCAAACTTCCCATTTTATTATTCTGCATATCTCTATTAAGTTCTGAAACTGAAGTCTTAATTTGCATTTCACATTTAATGCTAGCTCTTGAAAAGAGGAGGTTAATATATGTTGTTTCTTACTTAGTGCTACAACTTGTGGAGCTACTGTGGCCGGTTTAGAAAGAATCTTCTGCTAGAGACTTTGATATTTACAAAAATTTGTAATTTTGACACCTTCCTTTTTTTTTAATTCATTTTGATCTTTGTATCTAAAAAAAAAAAGTTGTGGGTTTAGGAGTTTGTGAGATAGCTCTGCCTTAAACATGCATATAGCTCTGCTCTACAACTTCAAAAGTATATGCCACCTCTGACCTTATAGATCTGATCTTTATACTTAATCCATTGAAACAGATTTGTTTAGACATTGAATTGAGAACACAGCTTTGAGTGGAAGCTAGGATGAACACATAATTATGGCTTGCTTATGCTGTAAGTGACTATGTAGTTGATAAGGCTTTTTGTATGTAGTTAAAAAGAAGGAACAGTCTCATAATGTGGCATAATTCATGAAAAACTGACTCAGCAAACTAAAGTATAATGTCATATTTCTCAGTAAAATGACAAACATAATTTCTAATTAATCATCATCAGCCATATTAAAAGTTTATGTTTTCCTACATTTCACAGAGCATGGATAAAGCAAGGGCCACTTTTTTTTTTTAAAGATTGTATTTATTTATTTGACAGAGAGACACAGCGAAAGAAGGAACACAAGCAGGGGGAGTGGGAGAGGGAGAAGCAGGCTTCCCGCTGAGCAGGGAGAAGGGCCACATTTTACCTGTATCTTAACCAGGAATATCAACTACTTTTACATTAGAAATCTTTCATAGAAGTAATAAAGACTTCACAGATCAACCCTACTGAAAAAAACTTTTTGAAAATGGCCTGGCTGTTTATGCTGTATTAGAGGAAATCCTTGAAATTATTAGTGTCTTATAAAAGTACAGAAATGTTTAAAATTGTGATATTTAAAGGTTCTAAGTTTACTAAATTTAGGCAATTAATTGTGGCAAATTGCATCACCACCAGTGTGGGATACCTGGATTTTAGGACTTAATCTTAAGCAGTGCTTAACTTAAGAAAGAGACACTTTTCTTGAACTTGTAGTTTGAAGTCCACCTCATTTTTTTAACATTTCACCACTGAGGGCACCTTTTAAAATAGGTCTGAGTGATATCTTCTTTATATTTTTAGTCAACTTCCTTCCTCTCACTATGAAATGAAAACATACCCGAATTATAAAAACATTGTAATTTCACTGCTTGGTTTTTATTACATGCCCTAGGTAAATTGGATACAGTTGGTCCTCAGGCTATACTTTGAGAAACACTGCTCTGAAGGTAGTAAGGACTAAGTCTAAAGATTGAATGAGGGTCTTCCAGCTAGAAGATTCTGTGACTGTAATTCATTCAGTGGGTTTGTACTACCTCAAGGGCAGTCATCACAGACTGTGTCGAATTATAGAGATTTCTATATAAGTTATACCTGAGGAAAGCACTTTTTGAGTATATCTTCTCTCAGCATTCATATATGTTCATATTATCCCTTAAAAGGCAATTACAGTTTCTTAAAATGCCAAGACATCACTTTAAGACTGTAAAGATACATGCAGATAATCCCCATGTATTAATGGGGATTGTTTTCATTTTTTTTTCTTTCAAAGAAAAGGATGAGATGAGAACTGGAATAAGTACCAGTTACACAGTGGAAATGCAAAAGCGGGCAAGCCAATAGTGAATTCCATCTAAAAGTATATATAAATACAGAGGAGATGAAAGACTAAGGGAATGAAAGCCTTTTTTTTTTTTTAAAGATTTTATTTATTTATTTGACAGAGGCACAGTGAGAGAGGGAACACAAGCAGGGGGAGTGGGAGAGGGAGAAGCAGGCCTCCCATGGATCGGGGAGCCCGATGCGGGACTCGATCCCAGGACCCCGGGATCATGACCTGAGCCGAAGGCAGACACTTAACGACTGAGCCACCCAGGTGCCCCGGGAATGAAAGACTTAAAGGATTGAATATAGACCATGAAGCGTTGACACACCTACAAAAATATAAACTTAATAAGTTAAGATACGTGAGTCAACTCAAGGATCTAGTGAAATAACTATAGCTCATGAGGCAGTTATATAAAGTACAAAGTGAAAAAAAGAATGAGTTGGATTTTCTGAAATCTTAGGAAAATAAATACTGTAAAATATTGATTGAGTAATTAAACCAATAGTTAAACATGGCGCTCAGGTGAAGAGATCAGGGGATAAAACGGAAGTTCCTGGGATAGAATAACTGAGATCTGAAAATGGACATTGAATGTTGGGTTTTTTGTAAAGGGAATAATTACATAAAGTATCAGTAACTTATTTCAAAAGAGATAAGAATGAGGACAAAAATTGTTTAAAGCCGCTGTATTAAATGTTTTTGACTAAGATGTATGGTAAGAGAAATGCCTTTTATATCCCGATCCACATATAAAAACTAAGCAAAAGTTTTGCTGAAACAGTACTAGGAGTAGTACCCTCTGGTATTTTCTATTCGTATCTGATCTTTATAAATCTAATGTGTTCCAAACTATTTTATTAAAAAAACACAGTGTTATTCGTTACATTGGTCTTAGGACTTAGAGTTTGAAAAACACCAACCTGGAGGACTTGTTAGAAATGGAGGCTCCCAGGGGCACCTGGCTGGTGCAGTCGGTGAAGCATGCGACTCTTGATCTCAGGGTTGTAGGTTTGAGCCCCACGTTGGGCGTAGAGATTACTTAAAAATAAAATCTTAAAAAAAAAAAAGTGGTCCCAGGTCCCATATCCAGATAAGCTGATTCAGTGTGACTGAGGTGGGGCCTGGGAATCTGCGATTTTTTTTTTTTTTAAGATTTTATTTATTTGAGAGAGAGTGAGAGATAGAGAGCACGAGAGGGAAGAGGGTCAGAGGGAGAAGCAGACTCCCTGCCGAGCAGGGAGCCCGATGCGGGACTCGATCCTGGGACTCCAGGATCATGACCTGAGCCGAAAGCAGTCGCTTAACCAACTGAGCCACCCAGGCGCCCTGGGAATCTGCGATTTAAATAGTGCTTTAGTGGTTCTGAAGCAGGTGCAAGGTACTCTGACACACTTTGAGAAACTGGTGTAGGAGACAGATGGCTAAAGAGTGAATAGGAGTCCTGCACTGAATGTGGGATTCAAGTTCTTAGACAAGGTCTCTTCCAGCCTCAATATTCAGTGGCTGTATTTCCGTCAGCATGTTGGCAATACCTCAGTATGACAAGAGCCCTTGTCACCCTCTGTTGAGAGTAGCAGGTGTAGTACGAGGAACAGAAGCTTGGAAGTCAGATCCCTGGACTCCACTACCGTTGCCCCTCTTGCTTACTGACTGAGGGACTTGAAGCATGTCACTTCAAAATAAACTTCCTTCATTATGTGCAAAAAGGCGTATTCATATTTACCATGCAACAGAATGAGAATTACACAAGACAGTGGCATAGACCCTTATCCACAGTCATCACTCCATATATGTGTTCTTCTAGTTCTGTCTCACCTCATCCCAAGTCCCACTAAGTCTGAAGTTTTTCGAAGCTTTAATTTTTTTAAACTTTTTTTTTTTTTTTTTTAAGGAAACTCTACCCCCATGGTGGGGCTTGCACTCATGATCCCAAGATCTAGAGTTGCATGCTCTGCCACCCTGTGCCCTTTAATTTTTGTTTTCTCTAAAGTGCATTTGACGTTTGAACAACACAGGGGTTGGGGTGCCAACTCCTCCCCCCCATGCAGGCAAAAATCTGCATACAACTTCTGACTCCCCAAGAACTTAACTACTAATAACCTACTGTTGACTGGAAGCCTTACTGATAACGTAAACAGCCACATATTTTGTGTGTTAAATGTATTATAAACTGTATTACAATAAAGTGAGCTAGAGAAAAGAAAATGTTATTGGGAAAATCATAAGGAAGAGAAAATACATTTCAGTAGAGTACTGTAAATATCCATGTGTAAGGAGACTTGTACAGTTCCATGTTGTTCTGGTGCCGAGTAGAACTCTCAACGCTGGTATCATGAAACACTGGTGCATTTTTACCTGGGTGTGAGATGTTAGGTAAGCACTTCATTACTGACAAAGGAAATAGTAAGAATAACCAGGGTAAGAGATAAAAGGATAAAAGTGACAAATAACTGAGGCATGTCATAGTTAAGTATGGTGCCCCTTCAGATTTGGGGAATGATTTCCGTACTTCTCTAAAAAGAGAGCACGGGTCAGGAGAATAGGTCTTTTCATATTTCAGAGTGGTTAGTTGTTGGCATTGGGCGTTCTTTCCAGTGACTTAGATCCATCTTGGAATGTCTTAGAGCATCCGTTCTCAAACTTTATTCTGCTAAGACACATGCGACTGATGTTTACACACAGGGCGTTATAATTTCCCTGTTTATAGACATAGATAAATTATGTGGTGGGTTTATAGGTAGTTCACAGTGTGATAAAGCCACTTCTTTCCCTATCAAGAAAATAAATCAGAATGTAAGTGAGAGTGATGCTGTCGTTATGAAAATTTTGAATACACCTATATAGAAACATGTAAAATTCTTTATAAACTGTGGTATTTTGTTCATAACTAATTACTTGGGCATTCCTCACAACCAATTAAAACTTACCATTGTGTCAAGGCATGAAGATTGAGAAGCGTTACATCTGGAGTGCGTAACAAATTACATTGCGCAGGATAGCCACTTAAATAAAAAAGAGGGGCAAACTGAGGAGAAGATGAATGGGAAATACGGCAAATCCCTGAAATCTCAAACAATGCAAAAACCAAAAGCTAGGGAAAATGCAACATGTGGTCAAATGCAAAGGAAGTACAAAAGACTATAAGTATCAGTGTTCTCAGACATTCCTGTCTCACTCAAATACTCATTGCCTCTAACAGACATTTATTTTTTTATTTTTTATTTTTTTTAAAGATTTTATTTATTTATTTGACAGAGAGAGACACAGCGAGAGAGGGAACACAAGCAGGGGGAGTGGAAGAGGGAGAAGGAGGTTTCCCGCTGAGCAGGGAGCCTGATGCGGGGCTTGATCCCAGAACCCTGGGATCATGACCTGAGCCAAGGCAGATGCTTAACGACTGAGCCACCCAGGCGCCCCTAACAGACATTTATTTTTAAGTAGTCGCAACATTTATTTAATTTATTTGAATAAATTAAAATTAGGTAACTTGTGTTTCCTAATTTTTTAAAAGATTTTATTTATTTATTAGAGAGAGCGAGCCTGTGCACATGCAATCGAATGTGTAGGAGCTGGGAGTGGGTGTTGGGAGGGACAGAGGGAGGGGGAGAGGCAGACTTCCTGCTGAGCAGGGAGCCAGACCTGGGGCTGAATCTGGGGCTCTCCCAGGACCCTGATATCATGACCTGAGCCGAAGGCAGACGCTTAACAGACTTAGCCACTTGGGCGCCCCTTGTTTCCTGATTTTTAAGGTTCTCTTTGCCAGGAACAAATCTTTTTATTACTTTGCTAAATTTTAATTTACCTTACTTTTTCATCTCTAATAAATTAATAAGCTCTATATATTTTGAAAATGTCTTTATACTTTGATGTATAATGGTATTGGATATACATTCTCAACCCTTCATCTAAAAAAATCTCAGAAAAACTAAGTTTTTTTTTTCCCTCCAAAAGTCTGACATCAAAGCTCATTTGGTGGCAGAACCTGACTGTCATGGGCTTGTTTAAAGTAGTTTTAAAGCCCACTTAGAAAGAATATTCACATATTTTGCTGTAGAGATAGTAATATATTTGGCTATGAGGTGCTATCCTAGATCTAGTTAGGAATGTTACGTAATATATGCTGTATGCTCCTTCTGACCTTTAAGACTCACAAAAATCTGAAGCATACCTGGACCTAAGGGTTTCAGATAAGGGACTGTGATCCTGTTGTATTAACTTTCTTAGTCCACACAGTGAAATTGTCTGGTATTCCTACCCATTTAACTCAGTGAGTATCCTTTTGCTGATTTTGATCACTGATTATCTGAATATGTTGAGTTCATTGCAAGCTGGTGAATCACATAAGATATCCTAACAAGATATCTTAATGTTACATATTAACTCAGTCAAACTGTCTTTTGAAACCCCGTAGCTTCAGTTATGAAGGTGGAAAGCATCAGAGGTTAATAAAGTCAGGTAAGCAAAATGGTAGCTAACATTTGTACCTCCTGAGTGGGCAGTGAAAGGCTCCTAGGTAAGGAAAGATTAAACACACATACAGCACACCCCACCCCATCCCTGTTACTTGAACCTCCTATACCATTTTGACATTGTGATTCCTTTTTTGTTTTTGCTGCAGTTGTTAGTTTTTTTTTTTTTTTTTAAGATTTATTTATTTGAGAGAGAGAGTGAGAGAGCGAGCACGAGTGGGGCAGAGGGAGAGGGAGGAGCAGACTCCCCACTGAGCAGGAAGCCTTCCCAGGACCCTGAGATCATGACCTGAGCCAAAGGCAGGTGCTTAACTGACTGAGCCACCCAGGCGCCTCTGTGGTTAGTTTATTAAACAAACACACACATTGAAATCTGTACTTGAAATTTCTACCAGGTTGGACGTTTCTCATATAATGGTGAACAAAATTTTGGCTACTTTCATTATGGTTTACTCTTAGAGTTTTGTGAAGGGGTTACATTTCCTTTATTGCTGCTTACACATTTCTTTCTATCAGAAAAGTAAAAATAGAAAGTGTTTTCTGCAAATTTAGTTTACTCTAAGGTGAGAATGTTTTTGGGTTGTATTGTTTCATAGAGGTTCTAGATACCTTTATTTTCAATGATAATGAAATGATTTTTTTTTAAAGTAATCTTTATGCCCAACATGGGGTTTGAACTCACAACCCCAAGATCAAGAGTCACATGCTCTACCAACTGAGCCAGCCAGGAGCCATACATTTAATTTCCTATAAAACCACTATAGAAAAACATAAAGTGTGATGTGAGGAAGAGTACATATGACACACTAGGAATAAACTTAATAGCTGTATCTGATCTATTGTTATGGTAAGACTTAAATCAGTCTTCATTTGGTATAGACTGAAATGGTTAATGGCTAAAGAAAGTTTTTCTTCTTTAATTACTTACTGATACAACTATATCCTTTGGTGTAGGAAAGCCACAGATTGAGTAATTCAGAGGGAGTCTTATTTACAATGCTGATTCTTAATCTTACAAAAATGCTGAGTTGTTTTTCAGCTTTTGGTGCACCTCTCAAAACTCAGCCAAGTGTAGAGTTCTCATTGACTGCAAAGGGAATGTGGGAGAGCATGGAACAAAATGAGAAATTAATTCTCTACGTCCAGCTGTCAAATTCTGATTATCTTTTGAGTTACTGAAGTTACATATTTTTTTCTTTCTGGTCCCCTCTCCCTTCTTCTCTTTCCTACTCTTTCTTTCTTCTCTCCCTTTCTCCCATTCAAGTACTAACCAGGCCCAACCCTGCTTAGCTTTCAAGATAGCGGACTCTCCTCTCCTTTTTTCTGTCCTCCCTGAGGTCTATTTGTCTGTCTATTTTTTTTTTTTAATCTCAGCCTTTTATTGTATTCACTCATTTGTGATCTGTGATACAGCCTATAAATATTTGAGAATGAGTATGGAATTTTCTCTTTTTTACCATTATTTGATTTTAAAGATTTCTTTTATAGTTTTGAGTTATTTTAGTAATTTATCATTAGGCATATAATAAAGTTGTTAATATACAAGTTTAAGACTTACGCAGTTCCCTACATGTAAGTGTCAGGGAGGGATTATGAGGAGCCTTTAACAAGGCTATGTGAGGCAAAGTAAACTTCTCCAGTCAGTTTTGTGTTTTAGGGTGACAGGATGACTACACAGGTTCATTTATATTTAAGGGAAAGTTGAAAGCAGGTTTTAGAAGAGTTTCCCACATACTATTTTACTTTGGGAGGAAGGGGAAAAGATAATTTGGACTGAGGGCATCCTTAGGAAGCATAAGTTTGATTTTTACTACTTTCTTTTTCACAACTTTTTGATGAAAGGTAACTCTATTTTAGTGATGAAGAAACTAAGTGTCAAGTTAAGTAAGAGACAAGTAGCAAGAGACTGTGCCAGGCTCAGGAGGCCTGTCTGCAGTGCCCCAGTCTCCTGAGCTTTTCCTGTATTTACCTGCCTTTAGGGCCACATTCCAAGAGGTTAGAACTGAGGAGTGTGGGGCAGCTTTCAGTCAAGAATTCCTCCCAATTTTTCTTTCTCCCAAAAGAGAAATTTTCATTTTGAAGTGATAGGGTTGGAACACTACTCTCTATCATTCTTAAGGGAGGTAGACGAGAAAGTCTCTGAACTGGGCCCTGTTGTTGATTCTCATCAGCGGGGTTACAGTCAAAGACTAAACCAGCCCCAAACTTAGTTTATAAATTGACATTTAGTGAACTTTCCTTCTAGGTGGTGTATCTGCTATAGAAATGTCTAATAACAACAGTTACTGTTTTTACTGTTTACTAATTGCTCTGGTACATCAGTAGAAATCATTTGTTGAGTTTTTCTTTTTTTCTTTTTTCTTTTTTAAAGATTTTATTGAGAGTGTGAGAGAGAGAGCAAGAGCAGGTGGAGGGGCAGAGGTAGAAGCAGACTCCCTGCTGAGCAGGGAGCCCAGTGGGGGCTTCATCCCAGGACCCCGGAATCCTGACCTGGCGGAAGGCAGACACTTAACTGACCTTTCACCCAGGCGCCCCCAGGAGTTGAGTTTTTCAGGCTGAATATTCTATGACGTTTTTACTCTGGTACTTTTTTTTTTTAAGCAAATTTATAGACAGTATATATCTATAGATACCTTACATATTTTTTTTTGTTTTTGAAGTATAGTTGACATATGATGTATTAGTTTCAGATGTACAACATAGTGATTTGACAATTTCTATGCATTACTCAGTGCTCATCAAAATAAGTGTAGTCACCATATGTCACTGTACAATGTTATTACAGTATTATTGACTATATTTCCTATGCTGTACTTTTCATCTTGGTGACTAACTTATAACTGGAAGTTTTTACCTGTTAATCTCCTCTACCTATTTAGCCCGTTTTCCCATTCCCCTCCCATCTGGCAACCACCAGGTTCTCTGTATTTAAAGAGTCTGGTTTTTCATTTGTTTGTTTGTTTTGTTTTTTAAGTTCCACATGTAAGTAAAATCATATGGTATTTCTCTTTATCTGACTTACTTCACTTAGAATAATGCCTTTTAGGTCCAGCCATGTTGCTGCAAATTCATTTTCATGGCCAATATTAAGTGGCGGTGGCAGCAAGGGGAGTGGGGGTGTGTGTGACATCTTTATCCCTTCATCTAACAACGGACACTTGGGTTGCTTCCATATCTTGGCTATTGTAAATAATGCTGCAGTAAACTTAGGGGTGCGTATATCTTTTTGAATTACTGTTTTCATTTTCTTTAGGTAAATACCCAATAGTGGAATTACTGGGTCATATGGCACTTCTATTTTTAATTTTTTTTAGGAACCTTCATACTGTTTTCCACAGTGGTTGCACCAATTTACATTCCCACCAACAGCGTATGAGGGTTCCTTTTTCTCCGCATCCTCACCAGTACTTGTTATTTCATGTCTTTTGGATAATAGCCATCCTGACTGGTGTGACACTCCAGTACTTTTTAATACTTAATTGGTGAATATATTTTACTAAAGGAATTTACCAATATAACACGGATAGTGTTATAAAATAGTTTTCTGACAATTGCTTTGAAAATAAGTTCACTATGAGTAGAAAAATTAAGCAGATTCATGGACTTCATTTCAGAGTATCTGATGATCAAACATGAATTAGATATAGGATTAGTCAAAAGTTATCATTTTTTTGAAGTGGCTCATGGGTAGTTTTGATGTATTTTTACCTAAAAAACTTATTTCTACTGTGATTAAAGAAGAGATTTTATAAATTACACATTTGTATACTAGTAGCAAATCATTTAGGAAATACAGAGTAACTTGTTACTTTTTTTGTACTAAGAGCCCTATTTATCTGAAATTAAATTCCTTTAGCTTTGCAAATTCAGCAAAATCAGAGCCTAATTCACCTATAGAAGATACAAAGTTTGTCATTCTTTGTTGTTTTTTAATTGCTTTTCTTTTTCCCTGATCCACGAAACATGTGAAGAGGATGGTTATTTATTTTGTCAAGGTAATTTTTGTGGATGATAATTTTATTAAGAATGTGCTCTTGAATTGTTTAGGTGGAAATATTTTATCAAAGGTGTTGGGCTTCCATTTCTTGTTTTTCACCCCCCCTTCCCCCATCAGCTACTTCTATACTGTTTTCATTCAAGTAGGTTGGTTTTATGGCATTTGACATCTTTCTTTCTACTTGCTTTCTTAGGTCATATTCAAAGAACATTTTACATATTAAATAATTTGCTTAAGTGTTGGTGAGATTCAGGTAGCCACACCGAGTATCAGTTTAATTCAGTGTTCATGGATCCAGTGCCCATGGTATGTTGATGTTGACTTAAACTTTGAGGATATAAAGATGAATGTGGAATAGCCCTGGTCCTTAAAGCAGATGTAGTCTATTGGCTGGAAAAGCCCAGTAGATGTAAATATCATATAAGTTATTCTATGCTAATCATTCTAACACCATAACATACAGTAGTACTGGAGTAAATACCCTGAAAAACTGGCAAATTCCAACATAGGAGCTGGACGTTGAAATACAGGGGGAGTTTCTTGCTGTTACAGGTTTTGTCGTAATTGTCTTTGAGCTTGTGAAACTAATTTGGTCCAAGCACTAGAGTGGGTTTTAAAAATCAGGCTTCTAAGCTTTATTTGGCTTTTATTTAAATATTAGTGCATCATTTTGTCTTTTGGTCTGTTTTTAAAGGGCCAAGACTTTAAAAAAATTTTTTTATTGTTATGTTAATCACCATACATTACATCATTAGTTTTTCATGTAGAAGACTTTTTTTCTTTTTTTGTTAAAGCTTTCAATTTATATTAGAAAGTTAAGTTTCAGTTGAGTGTTTTTGGACTTCTATTTTTCCTTTTTTATTTATTGCTATTAACATCACAGGCTGTGATGACAACACTTTTGAAGTAAAAGGAAATGGTTGAGGATTCCAGATATACCAAATCATGTTAAAAGCACCTTAAATGGAGTAAGTTTGAACTAGACATCCAAACTAGGAGTCCAAACACATGGCAATAAAAATACTGTAAACTACTATAGTTTATACTAGTAACATACTAGTATAGGAGTATGTTAATAAGATCTCTAGCCCAGGCATTAAACACAAAATGAGACTCTAAAGAGATAAAAATGTGCTTTTCTATCCATGAGAGATTATAGATTAAAAATGATGCCCAGTTTTTCTGTCAAGCAGTTTTCTGGTTTTCCAGTGTGTTCTCAACCTGTGTTTACAACTGCAATTTCTCTCATGGTTTAGTAAGCCATGGCTTGGATGGTACCCTTAGTTTCGCTTTTTGGGGTTCCCCTTTTATGCTTAGTGATCTGGGTCTGGTCTTTGGAGTCCCCTTTGACCTGATCAGACCTTCAGTGTCACTTCTTAATCATGACTCTTGTGTTTATTACACCCAGAATCGTATGCATTTTCATCCATTTTTATTTGTGGCTCTCTTTTGACTGGTCATTTCAGGGTATCAGCCCAGTTTAGATTAAAACTTTGTTTCTGAAATATTCTGCAAAGTGTTCCAGATGCCACACCTGGCTGCTTTAATAACAAACAAAATGCATTCATAAGCCTAATCGTAAGAAGGAGCTGATCTGAGAAAATATTTCTTCATAGACTCACAACATTGACAATAACCCTAATGTTTACATTAAAGCAGCAAAGAGGAACAGAGACACACAGAATAGTAACTTGTGGGTCTTTCTATCTTTGGCCTGTTTGGCATCACGGAAGTCTTCTTTGTAAGTTGTGTTACATGGATTTGCGTTCTCATCTCATTTGGTGCCATATATAGTTGACACTTGAACCACATGGGGGTTAGTGGCACTGATGCCTGTGCAGACAAAAATCCAAGTATAACTTTTTAGTCCCCTGAAACTTAACCTACTAATAGTTTACTGTTGACCAAATAACATAAACGGTCAATTAATAGGTTTTGTTATATGTATTATATACCATATTCTTAAAATAAAGTAAGCTAGAGAAAAGAAAGTGTTAAGAAAATCATATGGAAGAGAAAATACATTTACAGTCTTGTACTGTAAAAAATCCATGTATAAGTGGACCTGTGCAGGTCAAACTTGTGTTCAGGGGTCAGCTGTAGTCCCGGAGAACATGTTCAGATGCGTTGTCAACCCAGGGTTTTGTTTTATTTTAATAATTTTTCACGTATAGTCTCTGCATGAATCTTGCAAATCCATACAGAAGTTTCTTATAGCTTGAAACGTCTTAAGGAATGGGATCACAGGTGGGGACATAGTGGCATGTGCAAGGACCTGATCTCACATACGGTGATGAGTTTACTGCATTAGAAATTGTGATCATGAATCAGTTGTTAGGAAGCGAATTTCTTTTTATTTAAATTTTTAAAATGTGACCGTAAATGTCATTCCTGACATCTATTTCAAATACAACCAGATGGCCTTAAAGTCTAATATATAGGTCTTAAGAATGTGGATAACTGGAACTTTGTTAAAGATGTTTTCCTTGAAAAGTATTGACTTAATCAGTTTTTCAAAACTATATATTTTAATTGATAAATTGTAATCTCAGAATGCATCGTGTGTATTTCTAATTGATCTTCAATTAGCAGTGGCTGTTGATTTTACGGATAGAACAAGTTTTACTATTCCCAGGTCCCTCTGTTAAGTAACCAATGATTGTGAAATAAACATGGGGTTGCTTAAAGGAGTACAGTAATGATCATTTTATGAAGAAAAGCAGTCTTCGGTAAAGCAAATAATCGTTCTCTACCTTACCTGTTGGGCAATTCTGGGTTCCATATATTGAATTGCCATTACTTTATGCAACATGTGTTGAGTACCCATAATAGGTTGGAGTTCTGGGGTTTTCAGAATAAAAAGATAAGGGCTCTGGCCTCAGGTTGTTTCTAGTATTGTAATGGCATACGTATGCCCAATGTGGAATGGCAGGTAAGGCTGTTACACTATGCATGGTGACAGGCATGGGGAAGGAGAGGGCAATAGAGGATGATCGGGGAGGGGAAATTGGGAAGGACCCGGACTTTGGTTGTTTAGCTTAACATTTAGACATCCTTGCAAAATCCTTATTTGAATCTACCAGAGAGAAAATGAATCTAATGGACAGCGCAGGCAAATCCCACCTGGGCCAAACAGTTCATTCCAAATGTGTTGCCAGGCAAGCCAGTGGCCTGTGAACCTTTAAAATGTTACTCCCCTCAGTAAAAGAATTTGAGCATGTATTCTTGATCTGTGTACATTTATCTATAAATTATATATCTACTGGGCTATTCATATATTATTTATTTAAAAATATAAATAGTTTAGAAATAAAAAAACAAGACAAACTGAACATAAAGAAAAATTCTGATATTTTCTTACTCCAGTGGACTTTGTCTTGCTCATCTTTTGGAGTTCAAGAACCCCACTTTGGAGACTCTGGGTTAAAATTGGGCAGTGTCACTCCAAATTTAGGTTATGTTCTGTGAGATCAAGGTCTTCTTGATTTTGCTCACTTCTGTAATCCTCAGATCCTAGACTGTGGTAGAGCTCAATAAATACTGTTGAGTGAGTAGGCAGAATGAGGCTGGTTGGTAGGCAGGAGGACAGTCTAGCTCAGCATGAGGGATCTGGTAAAAATAGAGACAATTTCTATTCATTGTTGTATCTCCTGTGCCTGTAAAAGTGCTTGCCTCATGGTAGGGACTAAATAAATATTAGTTGACTGAGTACAGGTGTGGACAGTGTGTGGCTCAGCATGAGGGATCTGGCAAAGGCTGTAGATCCGTTGGCATGAAAAGGTTAAGTTCCAGGAGGAGTCCCTTAAAGCATGACAGAGCATGGAGATGGACTAAGCTATAGGTGGGCAGAACGATACAGCCCATGAGGGGTCGCAGTGTTCAATAAGAACAACTCTGAGGAATGGCCTTGGTGACCTCAGATCTTAAAGCAAAAACTATGACCTTCATTAACATTAAAATCCGGATTTTACTCATATTTGTACCCATGACACCTAGGTCACAGTATGGTTAAGTGATGAATCTTTATTGAATTGCTCTGTTTTATACCATCTGTGTGTTGGGTATGGAAGGCTCCACGCAGACAGGAATGGGTCAGCATCAAGATCAGAGGCCTGTAAATGAATCCTGTCCTGATTGTAGCAAAGCCAGCGATTGTGGGATTACCCCATTCACAGATATGTTTTTAAGCCTTGGCAGTGTTGCTTCACAGAGGTGTGCTCTAGTGAACACAACTACCAAATTACATTTAGTTGTTTAGTTAAAGGGCATTTTTAACATGTTATTGATATATTACCAATGAAGAAAATGGAGTTTATGATCAAATTATTTCTCATATGCTATCATCGTATTCTTTCTTCCCCCATCGCTGAAGCTGGGATATGTCATGGATCACCCCAGTATATACTATTCTAGTTAGTACTGAATTCACGTACAAATAAATAAAACAAGGTAGTTTGCGTTTTCTCTCTTCTTTTTTTTTTTAAGATTTTATTTATTCATTTGAGAGAGAGAGAGCAAGAGAAAGAGCACAAGCAGGGGGAGTGGCAGGCAGAGGGAGAAGCAAGCTCCCCGCTGAGCAAGGAGCCCAATGGGGGACTCCATCCCAGGACCCTGGGATCATGACCTGAGCCGAAGGCTGATGCTTAACCGACTTGAGTCACCCAGGCGCCCCACGTTTTCTCTCTTCTTTTTGGAATTTTATTATTTAGACTTTCTCTTTAAAAGGTGGTACAATTCCAGTTTTGTGGTCATAAACCTGTCATGCATTTCATTTAGCATTGTCTGAGGGGGGAGAGCAAACATTTCCTCCTTGAGAAGAAGCTGTGGAATTAACTCTTTCCTTTAGAAGCTGCCCCGGTGAAGGCATCCTTCTTTGGCTTTGGCTCTGCCACACCGGTCAAGGCAGGTATCTCTGGTCCTTCTAGAGATTAATCTCCTTTGGGATATGTTTACTTAAAGCAGTTTTACATCTGCTCAATTAATAAATTACTATGCTCTAATTTCCATTTCTGATGTCTTGCAGTAAACATTGGAAGTTCCCCTTTGCCCTTACAAAAACAGCTTAGTTGCCCCAGCTTCCTAGAGCTGAATAAAAGTTTCTTCAGACAGCTCTCCTGCATTTGTAGCTGGGTCTCCAAGTAAAGGCTTCAAGAGTTAAAAATATTTTGCTCTCATCCTTTTCCTCGTTAAGTCATCACATCGTTCTTTATTGCAAGGCTGTTACCCTTAAAGACACAGTAACCGTCAAATATGTCTTGCATTTGTTATTGCAGGCTAGAGTTTACACTATGATTTCACTGACATCTTACTTGCTCTTTGTAACTATGCTGTGAGGTGGGTAGGAGGGTATCCTTATTCCCATTTTGCAGATGAGGAAACAGCCTGGGTCAAGTGGCTTGACCCAGGACACTCAGTTTGCAGTGGCTCCCCTGAGAACAGAACCCAGTATTCTGACTGCTCCAGAGACCTGCCCAATGTGCAGAGCAGAATTTATTTTCTTTGAACTAAGATTTGTTTTTTTTCTTTTATGTATTTTCAACCTGATAAATTACTGTAAATAAATGGAACAGCAGTGGTATAGGCAATATGGTTGTTTAATTAGTGAAATGGGCCTTAAATTTCTGGTGTACTTAAATCTGTGTGTTTAAACAAATGTTCTCAGTTCACGTGGAATGACTGTCCATTTGACATAACTTTTTTAATAGCTTACGATGGAAAATTAAATGCATAGGGACCACACACTGACAAAGAATTTGCTTTGAAGTGTATATTAGGATTCTTAAGTGAGATTTGGATTATGTATCGGGGCCATTTTTTTTTCCTGCGAGACATATTTCTGAAATGATAATGAAAATTAATTGGAAAATATGAATTGATATCTAGATTATCTGAGCTACACCCGTTTCTGGAACACATTCATATTCTGATTTGATTATCAACTGGTGTTTTCAAAGAAGTGAAGGTAAGTGCTGAGGGTTTTTTCTTGAAAACTTTAAAAGGCATTTAAATTTGGCACTCTAGAAAAGGAATGTCTCACAGGCCAGTTAGAGAATTCAATATAGCACCGCTGCCAACTATAAAAGAGATCTTTCTATTCAAAAATTACTACAGGATCAATTATTCAATTAATATTTACATAGTAGGGAAGTTTTATTTGTTAGGTCTTATCTCAAAGTTCCCCAAGAGTAAAGAGGCCTACTAATTATTTTACTATGGGAGAATGATAAAAGATGATTGCCTTGGAGTTCCAGAACATTTTTATTTAAAATATTTAAGGTCTAAAAAAATAAATAAAAATAGAAAAATAAATTAAAAAAAATAAAAGATTTAAAGTCTGACACAAAAGCAGTTTATTTAGAATATTTATTTCTATAGGTTCCCTTGACTTCCATTTAATTTTTATAATTTGTATCTGAATATTTATACTAAATTTGGCACTCGGTGTAGTATTAATGGTTAAAGAAGAAGTTTGTTAAGGAGTTGCATTTTGGGGCGCCTGGTTGGCTCAGTTGTTAGGCGTCTGCCTTCGGCTCAGGTCATGATCCCAGGGTTCTGGGATCAAGTCCTGCATTGGGCTCCTTGCTCCGTGGGAAGCCTGCTTCTCCCTCTCCCACCCCCCCTGCTTGTGTTCCCTCTCTCTCTGTCTCTCTCTCTCTCTCTCTGTCAAATAAATAAATAAAATATTTAAAAAAAAAAGAATTTTGAAGAAAAGCCAGAGCATGTGTTTATTGAAGGCATATAAAAAGGGGAAGGGGTTAGAAGCTATGAACTTTCTTCTCTTTAGTTTGGCTTTTCATTTAAAATGGAGTATGAAAATAAAAGTCATGAGGATAATTAGGTGGAATCCCTCCCCACCCTCTGTTGTTAAGCCGCTGAACGCAGTGGTTCTTCTCTACCTTGAAACAGCCTATGAGGAAAGAATTATCATCTCCATTTTAGATGAGGGAATTGAGTCCGAGAGGCAAGGCAGCGTGCCCAGTGCCCAAGGTCATTCTTCCGGTACGTGGTGGAGCTGACATTCCATTCCAGCTGCTTCTAAGGAGGCCACGCTCCTGCTCACTCCCGTCCACTGCCCCACTGCCTCTTGCACTGAGCGCAGGAAGTCTGTGCCACTGGCTAGCGCTCTGTAGCTGTCCTGACTCCTGTGGAATTGTAGTGCTGAGGTTCTGGCTCAGATAAAAGTACCTTTTCTCTATTTGTGTTCCTACATTGTCACATAGATTGCCATAAAGAGAGTTGCTTGTTAGAAACTGTTCCTTGAGTCATTCTAAACACGTGGTAAATATCTACAGCTTAAAAAGTTGGTATTATTAAATGGTATTCTAAAAGATGAAATACCTGTAATTTTTTTTTAAATAAACCTTGTGCCACCACTTAGAAGAGAAAATAGTTTTGAAATTCAGGTAACTTACATCCAAAGGGAATAATAGAATTTGAGCTCCAAAAGGGATATGGTAAAATGGTCTTAGACTAGTCTGATCCATCATTTTAAATTCAGAGGAAGCAAGGTGCAGATAAAAGACTAGGACCCAGGCCATCTGAGTGGCAGAGCTGGAACCAAAACGTAAGACCTCTGGTTTGGTGTTTTGCTATGTAGAAATCTGTTTAGCACCAAAATGAGGTAGAAAATATGTTTAATCAATTGATGGCACCACATTCACAGCAGGAATATGTGGCTTTTCTTTGTTGTTGTTTATACCTGGTAAAAAAGGTCAAAGAACTAAAATGTTATTTATGGTTAGCATAAAGCTATATGCAATGCATTATACATATTAACTTTGAAATAATTTTATTATCTTGCTAGTTGATTTCTAATTTATTTAGTAGTATAACATAATTTTGTTAGCTAACAGATAGTAAACTGCAGCATGGCTGTGGCTTAGCTCCCTGTGTCCTGAAAACAGAGGAAGAATTTGCAAAACAATAACACATTGTTAAATGGCATGCGGGTTTATCAAATGCCATAAGTTTATTACAGTGTGGTTTTAGGAAGAAGCATCCCAGCCTTAATCGCAGCTCATCCTCATCTTAAGCAAAAGGAACTTTGAAGTTATTCTAGGGCTGTTCGATTTTGTTCTATCCACGAGAGTATAAACTGCTCATAGATGTTGGTTAGGAGAAAGAAGTTTGTAAAACCCTAACAGATTTAGTTGTGAGTGATTGAGCTGATTTGTGTCCTGGGACGCCTCATGGTGGCCTTGTTAAGAAACTGCTATAGTTAAACATAGTGGCCACATACCCTATAACTGACTGAATTCACTCAAACGTATGTGGACTAAACGTTAGTGAGTTAGGACCCTAGATGATCTTTTCAAGGTTGGTATTTTTACGTTTCTTTTGGGAGAAATGAGCCTTTGCGCTGCAGTTAAGTGGGGGAAGCCTGGTGGGCCTTATCAGAGCTCTGCTCCTGGGAGTTCACCTTGGGGAGTGGTCATCCTCTCACCCTGACCTTCCAGAGACTAAGAGTCAGGTAGTCCCAGAAGCTGCTAGCCTCTTTTACTTCTTTGTGTTAGAAAGTTAAAGACACCCTTTTCTTGAGATACTCTAGTTCCCAATGTTGGAAAATTGTCACAATACATTGATTTTCTTAGGACAAGACACTTTACTGCCTTCTGGCAGGGAATTGTCCTAATAAATACATAGATCTGTGCTCTCCAATATAAGTGGCGCCCCCTAGGGTTGTGTAGAGCACAACCTGCCCAGCTGTACACAGAGACCCGGCAGGCAGTTATATCCGAGGAGATCATGTCTTCAGACATCAGATGTTAAGACATCACATCAAATCTAGAAATCTGTAAATACAGTTCTTGAGTATAAAATGCTAGTTATTTATGAAACCATGATTTAAAAAATCATAAACATAATGGAAATGAAATTAAAAGATTAGGTAATGGGGACATTACTTCTGCAGTGCACTGACAGAAGGCTCTGTATTACACATTCCTTGGCCCATCCAATTTAATGTATTTTCAAAGTTTGTCTTTTAGAGTTCTGATTAAAGAGAAGAAAATTTTCTGACCTTTATAAAGGAGATTTCCTTTATTAGATAGGTGCAGTAATAGAATGCAGAATGATTTTATGCATCCACCTCTTTTATCCATCATTAAAAGTTAATTGTCACATCATGGAAGTGCAACTTGATGGGATTTTTAACGTACCAAAAATTGGCAACCTGTGATGAAGAAAGTATGCTCTGTGAGGACTTTAGTTGATAACGAAAGGAAAAATGAACCTTTTATAAATCTTAAGTGGCAGCTAAATGGAAATGAAAGCTTTTAATTTTTTTTTTTTGAGAATGGTGATAGCAGATTAGTACCTTATGTTTAGTTGGAAGAAGGTTTCAGAATGCAGCTTGTCTACTTAAGGGTGGTGGTTTGGGTGACTAGGGATTGTGGAGGTTTAGTCTCTTACACGTTTGGAAAGATAATAATGCATTCACTATCTTTGTGCTGGTCTGTGGAATTATTGTCTTAACAGGAGCAATAATTATCTTTCTCATCTTATTTAAGGAGTGGCAGTTGGTGAGAGATATTCAGCAGGAAATCCATTACCTTACTTGTAGTTGGGTGCTTCCTGGTTGAGTTTGAGTCTTGCCCAGTAGGTAGTGATGACGCATTAAGTAGTTAAAACCATGGTTGTGCTGGGCTTTTCATTCAGCTCAGTGACAAGACTAAAATACTGGAGGCCAAACTAAGATTTTGAAATGGTGCTCTCTTACCAATCCTCACAGTTTGGGAGAAAGGGCAGTAAAGTGTCGCTGGTTTGTAAGAAGGAGAGTGCTTATTTATAGTGGCTTAAAGGTGTTAATTATTTCTAGTAGGAATATTTCATTTGAAACCTCAAGGTAATCCTTAACCTTTTACTTTTATTTGGGTCTTGCTGGGCAGTGACCGGGTTTCCCACACTGTAGTACCTCACCTGTCCAGAGCTTTCCTGCTGGATTCCTGGCAGATTGATTCAGTAATAAGTTTGTTTGAATCGGCACCCTTTTCTGTGCCCTCTGAAAATCAGTTCTATTTAAGACCTGGGAGCCACTGACTGTCCGTATTTTGATTCTTCAATTCTTTAGACTTTGCTGAGATGACACTTGTTCTCTAGTCATTCCCGCCAATAAATTAACAGTTTTTAAATTTTAATTATACTATTGTCATAATTTTAGGAAATGTTAGTGTGAATAATTTAATGACTTTTAAAGCTCTTCATCAGAACATTGGTTATTTGCTTACTTTATTAACTAAATAAAACCCAGATTTCTTAGATTTCATGATATGGGCCACATTAAATACAGCATTACCAAGTAGCTTTAGTGACAAATCATTTTATCTCAAATGAGACTGATAATTTTTGCAAGAAACTCACATCCTCTCTTGGATTGTTTTTTTTAAACTTTTTAGGTTATGAAAGGATTGGAACTTTAGGAATTAAGTGACAAAAAACCATATTTTACCTTCATAAAAATCCAAAGTAATCATAATGTTAATGCAAGGAATATTTTTTTTGTTAAATATGCCTTATTAGTTTAAAATGTATAAATTAGGGGCGCCTGGGTGGCTCAGTCGGTTAAAGCATCTGCCTTTCACTCAGATCATAATCCCAGGGTCCTGTCATTGGGGAGTCTGCTTCTCTCTCTCCCTCTGCCTGTCGCTCCCCCTGTTTGTGCGCTCTCTCTGTCAAATAAATAAAATAAAATAAAAGGTATAAATTAGATAGATTTTTATCACGATATTTGCAAACTCTGGTTGTCCTCCTTGGCCTTTCATTCAGGATACGTGCAAAACTATATGTCATTACAAATGTGGTACGGTTATAGAAACTGAAAGTAATGTATGGTTCCTTTATATCCCCCCAACTCTTGCTATATTTTCAGAAGGAAAAGTAATGATATTGATTTGCTGAGTAACGTCTTACCCGACCAGTTTCTGTGTTGGTCTATTAATGTAATTGCTCTGCTGGTTCATTTATTGCACTTGTGGGTAATGAGTATTTTAGGTAAACTTCATAATGTTCAAGATAGTTTGAGAGATTAATCAGTACTTCTTTCCTTGCTTTAAAAATGTATAAATGTTATTTAAGTAACAGTTATCTAAACAAACTTTTATATTATGAGATGGAATCTGAAAAGTATTTGTTCTGACAAAATGAAGTAAAACTCAAACATTCAAATTTTTTGTTAAGATTTATACCTTTAAATCTTAGCTATAGTTAGGATGATGGCATAAATTCTAGTTTTCTTGCAGAACTTTAAGAAAAGTTTGAAAGAATTTACCAATGGTTCTAAAACATCTTTAGTAAATTAATGGTATTGGGAATCATTGACTAGATACCTGTTCAGTGAATGAAATGATTGAATTTTGTCTTAAATTCGTATGGTTCTGATTGTGCCTCACATACCTTGATAGTACCTACTTCAGTACCTATCAAGTAAAGAGGTATTCGGGAGTTACTTAATGGATGAATGAAATATAAGACAGAATTTAGTGTTTCGTGGGCTCTTCTGACATAGAATTTTAAGATCTCATCAGATTTTTCCCAGGTTCTCATGAAACCTCTCCCAGTTGTTTTTTTTTTTTTTGTTTTATATTTGTTCTACCCTTCAAGGAATGAGTAAAATATGACATTAAATATAACGTGTATTTACTACCTGTTGTATGTCAGGTACTCTTCTGCGCACTTTCAAATATCTCACTTTAGTTAAAGATGACAACAAATCTTGTTGGTAAATAATAATTCATCTAGCCTCCCCCTGCTTCTTTTTTTCCTTTCTTTTCTCTCACAGATTTTGGAACTGAGGCTCTAAGAGGGTGAGTAACTTAGCTAGGAACATACACAAGGCACCAGCATCTAAGTCCAAAGCCTGTTTCCTTTCAAATGTCCTCACTGATGCAGGGAATCTTACACCTGGACTCTTAATTTCTGATTTCTGAAACAGGTTTTTTTTTTTTCTCATTTGCTGGGCTCTCTTTTTTGTGATTTAAAGCTGAGTTCTAGGCCTAGCCCCACTCTTAGAAACCTAATTAAGTTGGTCTTTTTTTTTTTTTTTGGACAGAGAGAGAGAACGAGAGAGGGAACACAAGCAGGGGGAGTGGGAGAGGGAGCCCGCTCTATCCCAGGACCCTGGGATCATGACCCGAGCCGAAGGCAGACGCTTAATAACTGAGTCACCCAGGCGCCCCTGAAGTTGGTCTTTTAATATCTACCTGAGAGGCAGCCTGGTGTAAAAGTATTACTGTGTCAGACAAGCCCCATTTGAGTGTCATCTGTGCCAGCTCTTAGCTATGTGACTTTGGGCCTGGCTGTTAACTTCTTGGAACTGTGGTTTCCTCATCTATAAACAAGAAAAATAATGGTTACTTTTTAAAGTCATTTTGAAAATCAGAAGATACAGCCTATGTAAAGCAATCAGGTGCTTTGCACGTAGACTTAGCAGCTATAAATTGATACTCCGTTGTAAAAAAGACACTTCTGCTTCTGTTGGATGTATTCAGTGTATCTGTGTTTATGTCTGTGTTCATTTCTCTTTGTAGAATTTTTTTTAAAGATTATTTATTTATTTGACAGAGAGAGAGAGAGAGAGAGTGCGCGCACAAGCAGGGGGAGCTGCAGGCAGAGGGAGAGGGAGAGGGAGAAGCAGGCTCTCTGCTGAGCAGGGAGCCCGATGCGGGGCTCCATCCCAGGACCCCAGGATCACGACCTGAGCTGAAGGCAGACTCTTAACCGACTGAGCCACCCAAGTGCCCCTCATTTCTCTCTGTAAGCCTAACATATAATGTTATATTTATGCTTATTTATATATGAAAAAAAAAAGCCAGGTTCAGAAAACAAGTGGTTTTCTCAGGGAAATCCTGATAATAGGCAATAGTGTACATTTAAAGATAATAAAAGAATTGTAGCATTTTTTTTTTTAAAGATTTTATTTATTTATTTGAGAGAAAGAGAATGAGAGATAGCACGAGAGGGAGAAGCAGACTCCCCGCCGAGCAGGGAGCCTGATGTGGGACTCGATCCCGGGACTCCAGGATCATGACCTGGGCTGAAAGCAGTCGCTTAACCAACTGAGCCACCCAGGCTCCCAGAATTGTAGCATTTTTTAAAGAAATATTTATTGAGCTCCTTCTATGGGCTAAGCTCTGTTCTAGTCTGTGGGACGATACTACTGATAGTAAGATGCTTAAAAGACACTGCCTGGTTGGGAGGGTACCTTCTAGTGGGGGGAAAAAAGTAAGTAAAATAAGTAAGCTGTATATTCAGTGGTAACAGGTAGCAGGAAAAATAAGGCAGAGGAAGGGGAGACAGAGTGGGTGTTGTAGTTTTAAGCAGGGTGGTTTGTGATGAGGGAGGGGTCATGCCCTATCAGGAATTGTACTAGTCCTGGAGGGGCTGATACAGACGTGGAGAGTGTGGTGCTGACCTGAGGAATGCCCTGTTCTCTTCCAACACCTGGGGGTCGTCTTGTGCACTGGTTTTAAAGGGCCTCTGACACTCTTGGAGACGTGCCTTTTCAGCATGAAAGGTGGTACAGAAGTCTGTACCTGGTGGCAGGCTTTTGGGGAATCTGCTGTTAGGCTTGGAAGAGGATGCCTGGTACTCTGGATGGCTTTCTCTATAGTTGGCAGAGTTAGGGGCAAACTGTGTGCAGGCCTTGCAGCTCAAGTACTCACTCACACTTCTTATAAGATTTTTCTTTGAAATTCCCTGATAGTAGTCTTCCAGACTGAGAAGATGAGTGTCTTAAGCAAGTGTGCCATCCTTAATTGCCTTATTTAAAAAATACATGTACTTAATACTTAATGGAGGGCTACATTTAAATTTTAAATTAATCTAGGGAGAGTCAAAACAGGGAGGAGTAGTGTTGAGCTAATATGATCTAATACTTTCATTTCTTTTTTTTTTTTTTAGTATTTTATTTACTTATTCGATAGGGAGAGACAGAGCGAGAGAGGGAACACAAGCAGGGGGAGTGGGAGAGGGAGAAGCAGGCTTCCCGCTGAGCAGGGAGCCCGATGCGGGGCTCGATCCCAGGACCCCGGGATCATGACCTGAGCGGAAGGCAGACGCTTAGGGACTGAGCCACCCAGGCGCCCCTCATAAGAGTTTTTGAAATGCAAGTTTTGGGGCGCCTGGGTGGCTCAGATGGTTAAGCGTCTGCCTTCGGCTCAGGCCATGATCCCGGGGTCCTAGGATCGAGCCCCGCATCGGGCTCCCTGCTCAGCGGGAAGCCTGCTTCTCCCTCTCCCACTCCCCCTGCTTGTGTTCCCTCTCTCGCTCTGTCTCTCCCTATCGAATAAGTAAATAAAATACTAAAAAAAATCTCTTCTGAGAATAAATAATCCCTTCTCCCTCACCCCACATTCTTTTACAGATCTATTCTTTCAACATATATTTATTGAGCATCTACTATGTTCTAGGCACTATGGATGTTACCAAGAGGATAAGGGTAGATAAGGTGATATCCCTACTCACAAGAAATATATACAATTAGAAGGGAGAAGAAGTAGAGAAATAACCTCCTTCGGAGACATTAATGAGATAACACAAGGGGAAGAAGCTAGTACATGCCTGGATATAGTGGATGCTCAACACCTGTGTGTTGACTCCTGGAGCAAGTGATCAGTCCCTCGGGAGAGGTAGAGGCAGTATGCTAAAAGGAGGTCAGATGAGAGAGTGGTAACATCTGACTCCATTATTAGGGAAGTCTTTATGGAAACTTGAAATGGGCCTCGAAATTGGATGAGACGTGGGCATGCCCCCTGAGCATGGGGAGATGACCTCACTTGGTTTTGTATTTATAGTAGGTGGTACAGAACGGGCTGTCAGATATTTGTCAGGACAGTCCTGGTGAAGGGAACACCAAGAATAAGAGCATGTCAGGAACTGGGAAGCCCGGGGGCCTTTAGGAAAGGTTGACTGCAGAGGAAATACTGCTTCAAAGTATAATGAGTCAGGAGCACCTGGGTGGTTCAGTCATTAAGCGTCTGACTCTTGATCTCAGCTCAGGTCTTGATCTCAGGGTCGTGAGTTCAAGCCCTGCGTTGGGCTCCGTGCTGGGTGTGGAGCCTACTTAAGAAAAAAAAAAGTATAACAAGTCAGATCCTAAGGGCTCCGTAGTTGCCAGGCCAGGTAGTGCAGGACCATAGAAGCAGGCTCCTTGGCTTGCATAGGTAAAATTGGAGCCGGGGTTGGATGGGTGGTAGGAGCATCAGGTGAGGAGACTCTTAGAGCATCAGAGGCTGGAAGTAATTAGGAGCTCATCTAGAGTGACCACAGGGATTGAAGAGGCACAAATGGAGCCAAGTGATATTTTACAGGCTGAATTGACAGCACACTGAAGTACTTGAGCTGTAGCTCAGTAGAATGATTGTGAATGCCTCCTTTTGCTATAGGAACTCCTTTTGAGAAAATGAAAGCATCAAATCAGATTAACTGGAACAACTTTTCTAAGAGTTTAGCACTATCTAAGTCATGGTTGCAAGAGCCCTTCTAAATGCAGTGAAAGCAAAAAATGTTCAGTAAAGTTATTATGTCAACGCTTAGGTAATTTACAGCAGAGTTCAGTTTTTATATGCTGTAAATATATTTTTATAGTTCTTTGGGGCCCTTTGTATATTTTGTGTTATAAATACACACACACACACACACACACACACACACATCAGGAAAGGAGAGAGGAAATACAGAAATAACCACGTATCAGTTACTTTTTTGGTGATGCGTCTTGAATCAGTAACGTAGCCCAGTGATAATACTGTTGATTTTTATGTGAAAATTCTTTATGATCATCAGTTTTATAAAGTAGGTTCCAAGAAAGTATTTTGGGGAGGTTTCGCTTTTTTTCTTTCTTTTTTCATTTAAAGAAACATTTAGAATAATAATGGTATTTAAGTTTTATTTAGTACAATACATTTAGGAAAGCATTCTTCAGGAAAGTCGTATCAGCTTTTGCCTTCCCATCTAGCACAAATGTAGAAGACTGAAAAGAGACAATATAAAAATGTAGTATGTATGATTTCTTTCCTTTTAGCATCACAGACCTTATTAATATACCTGTGTGTTAGGATGTAAGTCCTGAAAATTGATAAACCTGATTCCACCCCTCACTTTTGCACCACCTAAATATGGAACCTGTGCCAGACATTTTATTTCAACAGGCCTCAGTTTTCCCATCTCTAAAATAGGGACTGGCCTGGAATGATTAGGGAGGTCCTTCCCAGGGTAACTGCTTGTGACTCTGACCTCTGAGAGCCACAGGGGAAGACTCTTCCCACAAACATTGACAAATTGTAGTTCAGATTATTTAGTATTCTTCATAAGTTTTCTTGACTTGTATCTTTTTTCACATAGGAGGCTGAAAGGCCCATGGTTACCTTTGTTGGAGAACATTGTCCTTTTCCGAGTAGAGTGTAAGGCATGGGAAGATGCCCCCAATAAATAATTGCTGTGTTTTTTTCAGCTGTGAGAGATATTAGTGTGTTAAGGGATTACTCTTGGACTTGGTCTGATCCTCTGCTGTTAGAGAAGGAGTTAAAACAACTCTTGCTTCATTCAGAAGTAAACTCTTAAATGGAAACCTTTACATTCATTCGACAGACATTTATTGAGGTCCTGCCTTTTGCCTGGCCGGCATGGTATTAAGCTCCAGGAATATAAAGTAAACAAAAATAGGTACCTGCAGGGCCAGCTTCCCTAGTAATAGAGAAAATAGGCAGTAAGGACTTAGTACAAGTAGGTATTACTCCAATATTACGGATGGAAAAGTATGAAACTGAGTGATCATCCTCTAAATCATTGTTAAAACTAAGGTTATGTTTTAAAGGAATGTCAAATCAGTAAAAGTGCTTGAAAAAATTAAAAGATAATAGGACTGACTCCAACTTCCCCTCCCCCAGCGAAAGGTTCTTTATCTTGCAGTAAGATGATGAATTCTCATCTGAGTTTCTTCATGTTTCTCTTGTTCAGGTCTGAAGAACAGGGACATTTCAGCTAGTCTGAACAACTATGACGAAAGGCAGGGAGATGTGCAATCTCTAAGGACGTCGCAGGTCAAATTATTTAGGGATTTATAGATCAAAGCCATTTTTGGTCATTTTTGCTGAGGTGGCAAAGACTTAATTTACTCACCCTTTAAATTCCCTGTATTTCATTTGACTTCATAAGGAAAAAAACTATTTTAAAAATTTTATTGTGAGTGGCAGAGTAACCTCAGATCGGTAAGGATCTGCTAAATTTGCTGAGTTTGAAAGGACTGCTCAGTAGTGAAAAGTTTGACTTAGTTGGTATTTAGACATCCTATTAAAATGAATGATGAAAATTCTCATTGTATTATACCGATAGATTAACCATTTTTATAACTTCTTCTATATTTATAATAATTGCTACTGTTTTATTGAGCAGTATATACTAGACAATGTGATAGTTATTTTAAATCATTTCATTTAATATTTATAGGAATACTGTAAGATAGATATTATTTCCCTTTACCTGTAAAGAACCTAAGACTCCAGGTAGTTAAATATCTTATCCACTCAACTAACTGTTTCTTTGCTTCAGGATGTGAATTCTAGTCTTTCGGACTCTATAGAGTCTAAGTCCAATCTGCCCCAGGTATTTACAATTAATGTCTAGGTCTGTGCTTTTTTTTTTTTAAGATTTTATTTATTTACTTATTTAGAGAGAGGGAGAGAGAGTGGTGGGAGGCTGGGGAGGGGCAGAGGGAGAGAGAGAGTCTCCAGCAGACTCACTCCTAGCGCAGAGCCTGACCCTGGAGGTGGAGGGGGGGCGGGCTCCATCCCAAGATCCTGGGATCATGACCCCAGCCGAAACCAGAGTTGATGTTCAACCGAATGAGCCACCCAGGCGCCCCTAGGCCTGTGCTTTTTAAATGCATGTGCTAAAGGACAGATTGAGTGGATGAGCTTTTTGCCTGTGAGGGCAGCCTAAGGAAGGAGAGACTTGGGGCTTCAACAAGAGAGGTGCCTTTTATAGGCTGAGATGAAGATCAGAAAACAGTTGCTGGCAGGAGAACCCAAGACAGCTGCTGAAAGATACTCCTCATACACTAAAGTGAAAGGGTAAGCGAAGAGGTAAATAAATGAGGCCTTCAGAGGATGCTTCATTACTGCCCCAAATAATGCCTCCCTGGTTGACTTCTGAACAGTCGGAGTCTTCTGAGTAGCATCAAAGAATTTGCATTGTTCACAAGTCCTGCAGATGACTCTGATCTGGGCAGATGCTAGTGGTGTACCAAAGAGGTACACTTGGGAGTAAAGTGGATGAAATTTGGGGCTATGGGATCCAGACCCAGGAGGGCTGGCTATGCACAGGGCTTTTGCTTTTCTGAAGGAAAGAACCTGAAGATCAAGGAACAAAACAGACAGTGGTGAGGGACTACTGATGACAGATTTGAAATATTATTCATTCTTAATTTTTAAACCCTTTTGTGGCTTTTATTTGTGGAAAATGAATTGATCTTTTTCTCTCACATTTTCTGTGTTTAAAGTGGGTCTCTCTTAACTGACCTGGTACCCAAAGAGATTTTGTTGCAGATAGACTGATAACCATTTCTCTTTTTTGGCACAATGTTATTTTTAAGCAAAAGACCTGGTTACTTACTCAATATATATGTTTTTGTTACTTAATTTTCCTAATTATTCTATTTTATTATATCTTTAATTCTGGAACACTTATTTTCTAGATTTCTAACAATGGTAGACTGTTATTTCAGGAAGATGGTAGTATTTTAGATTTGTTTGTGATTTTTTTTTTTTTCCCCCATGCTCCAGACAAGCAGTTACTCGAGGGACTGTAGATATGTGGTTATATGTTATGGTTTGTAAATACCTTAAACTTGATGACAGTAATCTTTTTCTCTCTAAAATCTTGAGTCATAAAAAAAGATGGTATGGAAGTGAATCTATGGGAAGGAAATCCAGAAATAATATTGAGTCTACTGATGGGGCTATCTTGAGGCCTTTTTATCCACAGCAATGATTATAACATCATTTTTTGCCTTTTCCATATTGTGTAAGGCTCTCTACCACATGAAGAATATTTTTAGCAAGAAATCCGTATAAATGACTGAGAATGGCTTTATCTTAACATGGAAATCCATTCTTTTAAAAAATACCTTTGTTTCTACTCTTTTTCAGAGTACTTATTTATGCTAGACCAAAGCCTGTTTGAGGTTTGGTTGCTCAATTTCCCATCCCCTGTCCCTCTTTCTACTTGCATATAGACTAAAAGTTTTGAGTAGGAGGAGTTGAAAACAGGGTGATTTGGCCAAACAGTATAGTACAGTTGGAGTATTTCTTTTAAGGTTTTAGATGTGTCCCGCTCACAAAGGAATTTATAGATTGCCAAGGGCACTTTAGCAAAGGAAAGGCTATGTACAAAGGTCAAAATAATCCACATGGACACTGGAAAATGCTTGGAGAATGCTTAACTTTTTCAAGAAGACATTGATTGCTGTGATCATAAAAGTTCAGCACAAAAATATTCCTCAAAAAGCAGAAACTGAACCAAAAATATTGTCCCACTCACATTTACAAATACGATCCTCATCTTCTGGAAATAATATGCATCTCTAGGTTAGAAAGATGTGAGTTAAGCCCCAAGGAAGGACTTCTGGGACACTGCTGGGATAGAGAGCTGTTGTTGAAGGAGGCTCTCTTTTCAGATGCTGAAAACATCCCTGTTTGAAGCCTGTGAAATCATGGAGAAAGCCAACAAAGAATTGTTCTCCCAAATTCTCGTGAATTTGAACGAGTAGTAATTTCTTACAGTTCACCAAAATTTCTGGAAAAATAACCAACCCCCACATGCATGACTGTCATAAATATTAGCACAGAAATGTTTTAACACTGTTGTCCCAGAGAAGATAAAAATAGAAAATACAAACTATAATTTAAATACGTTTATGATAGAAAAATAATGGGGCATTATAGCAAATAGGTTTTGGAGTTCATCCATAATCTTGTGGGGTTGATGTCAGGGGAGAAAGTCATGTCATGCCACAACAAGCCCTTGTCTCCCCTCTCCGACTGAGTACTGGCCTGGGTGGCTCGGGGCCTGCAGGGCTCTGCTGTTCACATGCCCTGATGTTCTATCACTCTTGATTGCTATCCTGCCAAGTTCCTTTGAGATCCTGGGATTTTGCTTGCCAGTTTAAAAAATTATTGGCTAATAGAATCTACTGCCATTTAAACTTTGACTCAATAGATGTTTACTGAACAGGTTTATATGCTTCTTATTATATATAAAATGGCTTATATTAGATTGAAAGGTTTGAGGTGTGTGTATATATTTTACTTTTTTGGATTAGATGTTGTTTTAGATTTGGGCCTTGAGCCAGACCATTCTGCTGAGCAAACTTTCAGAGCCCTTCTCTCTGTAGGAAAGTATTACATGTAAATGCTGGGTGTTAAACAGCTTTACAGGTATCTGGTAACTTTCTGCAGTTATAACTTTGATGAACAAAACCAGTAGGCCTGTCCCACTGGAGCTACTGTGATTGTGGTGATTTTCTGCTATTTCTTTTGAAGAAATTGCTTCAGGAAATATGTTTTCAGGCACAGACAAGTCTTAATGGTAATCCCACTATATCACCCATTTAGATTTCCAGAAAAGGTTCAGTTTGTATAAAGCTACAAGTGAAGATGTTGGAAAACTTTAAGGAACCAAGCATCTTTGACTAGATTCTGGAGCTCTCTCTCAAATAAATCTGGAAGCCAGAATCAGAGGGATCTTTGGTTTTCTTAGTATTCTGTTTCCCAAAGTTTGCTACTAATGTACTAAATAGCAGAAGAAAATAACTTATGTTCATATGAAGTTCAGGGTGATAGGCCAAATTGTGCTGCCAAAAGCTCAGATTTGAAGTTTCTAGAATGCTTTATCATAAAAATCCAGCTTGAATATTATGTTGTATTCTAAAATATATACCTTTTTTTTTTGAGGAAAAGTTGATAGGATAAAATGCAAGGATCTTAAGTATAGAGTTTGATAAATATTGACAAAAGCATACACTGATACAATCCCCATACATATTAAGAATATACCCATGTGTTTTAACATAGAAGTACTGCTTGAAATTATTTTCCATCAAGAAAATCAATGCCCTAAGAATATTTACCTTTTTTTTTGTGGCTTCTACTTGTTACACCACTCTCTATAGTCCCCCAGCAATGGTGGCAGTGGACATGGCATGGTTATTTCATTTTAAGAAGTGTGGGCTTCATCAAGACAGCTGTGCAAAATGGCTGTACATTTTAGTGGACTTTTTTTTTTTTTAAGATTTTGTTTATTTATTTGACACAGAGAGAGATAGCGAGAGAGAGAGAGAGAGAGAGAGAGAGAGAGAGCACATGCAGGGGGAACGGCAGGCAGAGGGGAGAAGCAGGCTTCCTGCATGAGCAGGGAGCCCGATGTGGGGCTCGATCCCAGGACTCTGGAATCATGACCTGAGCTGAAGGCAGCGGTTTAACCAACTGAGCCACCCAGGCACCCCTTTAGTGGACTTTTTTAAGCTAAAGTCTACCATTAGCTAGAGAAGTTGATTAATGCCTGTTGTTCACCTAAACACCAAAAATTCCTACTGCTCTAATTGTAAACAGTTTATCAAGTCAAGCAATAGATCTATGGTCAGGACATCAAAGATTCCTTCACATGCATTGTTTTGCTGGTACTCTGTTTTATAGTAAGTCTTATTCACATTATGTGATCTCCCATTTTGTTCCTTTAACATCCTTTTAGGATAACAGCTGACACTTTCTTTTGCAGTAGTCACCCTCCGGGAATTCGACTGATGACCTACTCCCTGCATTTTATTCCCATTTTTGAATTCTTTCTTGAACCTTGCCTGCAACTATAACTGAATGCTTTTACCTCTGTTTTTACTCAGTGTCTTTCGGAGAGGAGATGTTAAAGCTCCCTTTCAGTAGAGACCACATTTTAGTTATTATATCTAGTGCAATGCAAAATACATCAAACCCACCAGATTGATTTCAATTGTAAGTATTGCTACTATGTAATAGCAATACATAGGGATAGACCCAATGCTTAAGGAATGTTTAGTAATACTAGGGGAACTGGTGATGGTAACTAGTATTTATCAAGAGCTTTTTATGGGCTAGGTACTATCCTAAGCCTCTTGCATGTATTATCTGATATTATCTCCACAATCATTTGATTAGTAATAATATACCCATTTTATACATTAAGAAGCTATGTGTCTTAGGACAGTTTTCCTAGAAGCAGAGCCCGAGAAGCAGAGTCTTGTGTAAGTGATTTATTGAGGGGAGGCCTCAGGAGGAACCGGAACAAGGAAGGGAAGCAGGATGCAGAGGGCAGTGGTCCCTGGACTAGCAATGTCAGCATACCTGTTAGAAATACATATTCTCAGATCTCATTTAGGAACCTTGGATCAGGATCTCAAGGGAGTTGGGCAGAAACCTGTGGTTTTACTAGTCTTCTAGGTGATTCCGACCAATTCTAAAATTTGAGAACCACCTTAGGTAGAGGAAGAGGCCAGGTAAAGGTTTATGTTTTGCTAAAAATGTAGCCTCAGGGGGATCCTTTGAGGAGTTCTGGAACCTGAATGGCACTGTAGAGTTGCTGTTGAGAAGAGAGTCACTTTGGTATTTTGATCAGTCAGTCATTGGCTGTGGGGGACTACTCTGGGGAACAGATAGTGAGGGAAACATATAGTCTCCCACAGTCTCTGGAAAAGATAGCCCTTGTATAGCTGTGAGTCATTAGCATCCAACACCCCCAGCAGCTGGGTATGCCAGCTTAAGGCGAATCTGGGTGGGGCATCCCAGTGTCTACTACACTGAGGCACAGGGGGGTTCTGTAACTAGCTCAAAGTCCCACAGCGAGTGATGGGATTTGAACTCAGGCAGTCTGGCTCCAGAGTCTGCCTCCCTAACCATTAGCTCTACTGTCTCCTGTGGTTGAAACAGTACTACCAATAACAACACGAAGATAAAGGCTCAAGAGACGATTTAGAGGAGGCCTTTGGTTCTGTTGAGGAAAACAGAAGCCCCCCGTAAAAGAAGTACCATTTGATTTTGCCTTGAGGTAAGATGAGATCTGGACATGGAAAAACGTATGTGAGAGGCTTCTTACGTGGAAGGAATAGCCTGAGAAAAGGCACAGTAGTATGCGAGTGTGCGTTTCTTCTAGAAAGCTAGTTACTCTGTTTGGCTGCAGTTTGGCTTATTAAAGACTTCTGGAAGAGAAAAGTCGTTCAGCATTGGTTTGAGGCCAGGTTGCGGATATCCTTAGATGCCAGGAAAGTGAAGATTTTTATTTTTTTATTTTATTTTACTTTTTTTTTTAAAGATTTTATTTATTTATTTGAGAGAGAGAGAATGGGAGATAGCATGAGAGGGAAGAGGGTCAGAGGGCGAAGCAGACTCCCTGCTGAGCAGGGAGGCCGATGTGGGACTCAATCCCAGGACTCCAGGATCATGACCTGAGCCAAAGGCAGTCGCTTAACCAACTGAGCCACCCAGGCGCCCAAGTGAAGATTTTTAATCTGGGAAGCAATGTAGTCAGAACTGTCCTTTAGGACGATTAATATGACAACAGATGTGTAGAATGAATTTTAGCAGGAGAAATGGGATAAACAGAAGGGAGACAAGTCTGGAAGCAATCAATGTCTTTGATAAACTAGGACCTGCTCTTGGCTGTGGCAGTCAAACCGGAAGAGAAACAGAAAGGATACTACAGAAGAAGCAGAACAGGAGTTGAGGGAACAAAGCAGAGCAAGCCATTGAAGAAGCTCCCTGTCTGAGAGAAGACTAGTCCTTTCACACAGGGATGGGGCTTCTGCAGTGGAGGGTGCCTGAGGTGCGGAGAATGGATGGTTCAGGTTTGCGAGCACAGGCTCAGGAGTGTGAATTTGGGGGCAGCCCATGTGGAGATGTCGGGCAAGCAGCTGGACTGCTGAACTAAAACGCTGGGGTGGATATCCAGATTTACAAGACTTAATTGTCATGGCAATTATTGAAAGCCACAAGGTCTGATAATAAAATTGCCAAGGATGGCGATGATAAGAGAGGGTCAGTGTCATTTAGGATTAAAATTCTTGGACTTTTAACTTCTTCTTCAGTTTTTTCATCCATTGACTCACATAGCCTCCAAATGAATAATGAAGTTAACATTTTGCATATTAAATCGAGAGAAAGTCAAACCCCTATTGCTTTCTAACTCGGGGTAGGGAATATAATGGAAAAAATGGGAAAAAAAAAGACTTTCCAGGCAAAAGCAAACGTCGTTTCAGCTCTTCCTAGGGAGTATCTTGACTCTTTATCTCCTCTTTTTTTGTTTTTTCCTAAAGAAGCAATTAAATAGTTTGGCTTGAAAATCTTTCTTGCTTGCTCTTGCTATGGGCTTAAATTTGTAAATAAAAGAAAAGGCAAAAATGTTAGCCAAGATACTAAGTAAAGTCAACTAGGAAGTGAGAGATTTCTTCCTGATAAGCCATGAGACTCAGATTTAGTTGTATTTCCAGTTGTTTCAGTTTAGATATGTATAGTCATTTACTTCAGAAAGAGGTGTTGTAAGTACTCTGATTAATGGGGCTTGGAATGGCATTTTTGCAGTTAGCTCATTCTCCTTTTTCTGAGTCCAACTGTTTGTGACGTCAGAACACACTTCCACTTGGGGCCACTGCTTATTATTATTTAGAGAATGATTTTGTAGGCCAGAAGTTTCTGGAATTTATATTTGGCCACGGAATGAATGTGAATTTTTGCCAGAACAAACGAGGTGGATATTCTTGTCTTCAAAAGATAATACTGGGGAAATTGAGACATCCCTGACCAGTACCGTTCCCCTAGTCATGACAATTGAAATCCCCTCTGGTTGGAACCACTGTGCTAACTAACCTAAGTGGATCAAACGAGAACATGAAAGTCTGTACAGTCTGTATCTTAGGTGTTGCAAGGTGTAGAATAAGTGAAGTTTTGCCATTTCAGAAATGGATTCCTTGAATGCTATGCTTGGGACAGATTGTCCTGGTTATGTAGAACCCATTCCAAATCACAGTACAATTTGACATAACTCCTTAAAGGAGCAGTTTGTTAATATCTAGCAAAAGTTGAGAAATGTAGCAATTTTACATCTACTTATACTTTAGAGAAACTCTCAAGCATCTGCGCAAAGGCACATGTTTAAGGACATTCATGGCAGAATTGTTTTATAATACAGAAAACTGGAAACAGCGTCAGTGAAACACATACATTATGGTGCATTCACATGATGGGATAATTGTGAACCAATAAAAATGATTGAAGTGAATTTGTATGGCTCAATCTCAAAAACAGTGTTGACAGACAAAAAAAGCAAATTGCAGAATAATTTTTCTTTGTATCTCCAATATATGTTTTAGAAAACACCCACCGGGCACCTGGGTGGCTCAGTCGGTTAAGCGTCTGCCTTCGGCTCAGGTCATGATCCCAGAGTCCTGGAATCAAGCCCCACATTGGGCTCCCTACTCAGCGGGGAGCCTGCTTCTCCCTCTCCCTCTGCTGCTCCCTTTGCTGGACTGTATCTCTCAAATAAATAAATAGAAAAACCACCCAAATAATGCTATACATTGTTTAGCTCAAATTCATGACAGTGTCCGTTTCTGAGGAGGAAGGGATGAAGATGAATGGGACTAGGGAGAGAAAAATGGAGGATATCAATTTTATTTACATTGTTTGGTTTATTTTTTTAAAAAAAGGTCAAGTATATACTGTAGAAGGTTAAATTTTGGTGATATGTTCATGCATAGTTGTTATTTATCATTCTTTGCATTTTTAAAATTTTTTTCAAATGAAATATGAAGGGAAACACTTTAGTACTTGATGGTGTAAGTTGTTATTCTCAAGTGCATAGTGGGATAGATTAAATTGTTCTTTTCCTGAAATACCTTTTAGCTATAGATTTAATTTTCAGCAATGTGTTTGAAGAAAGTGATTGTGCTGTGTGCTGTTTCCTTGTCACATTTCCATGCACTAAGCCATGTTTTCATGATTCATTCTTGTACAAACACGTGTAGATCTGGATTCTCACACGTTGAAATAAACGCAGCTGTGTTTATTTCAGTGAGATTACATTCAAATAAACACACATGTGATCCCTTATGAGCGTGAACCCGTAAAACACTTGTTGATTTGGTTCTGAAATTGTGTGTTCAAATAAACACACTTGTTTTAAGGGAAGTTTCGCTTTACTCAAATGTTCATGCCTTGAACATGTGTTTTATAGTAGGCAGATGTAGACAATGAGTGTCTTAAAAGAAAAATAGTTCTTCAGAATCTGTCATTGCTTTAGACAAATACAGAGTATTTAATGGGCTGTTTTTTTTTTAAACATGTTGGTAGTTGTCCTATGTAAGTAGTTAATTAAAAATAGTTTTTTAATATCACAGTTTATATAATTCCTTTATTCTTGTAGGTTAGCTGAATGGAATAGAATTTTTAACAAATTAATATGTAAAATATATTTGAGTGTGTTTTTAAGAACTATTAATGATAAATTAGAAAGTGAGGGAGCTTTTTAAATTTTGGAAACTGCTTCTTGTTTAACCAGACTTGTAAATCTGTGTTTTTATATTTCAAATTTTAATTAAACAAATATAGCATAAAAAGTACCAGTATTTGAGGTTATCTTTTTTTACCAAATGAACCACAAGACTATAGCAGTCAGAGGCTTTTTTTTTCCCTTCCAAAATATGGGGAAATTTTTATGCGGTATTTTGCAAATATTTAGGAAGTAGACAAACCAACATCTGGGGTGTGTGTGTGTGTGTGTGTGTGTGTGTGTGTGTGCGCGCGCGTGTGTGACAAACCAACATCTGGGGTGTGTGTGTGTGTGAGACAAACCAACATCTGCGGGGGGGGGTGTGTGTGTGTGTGTGTGTGTGTGTGTGTGTGTGTGTGTGTGTGTGTGTGTGTGTGTGTGTGTGTGTGTGTGTGTGTGTGTGTGTGTGTGTGTGTGTGTGTTTGGGGGGGAGGGGCAGAGGGAGAGAAAATCTTAACCAGGCTCCATGCCCAGCACAGAGCTGGACCTGGGGCTCAATCTCACAGCCCTGAGATCATGAGCTGAGCCAAAATCGGACACTAACTGACTGAGTCTTTTAATGTTTAGAGTTTGTCTTCCCTTTCCCTGTAGAAAGGAAGCTTCATGAAAACAGGGCCTTTGACCGTTTTGTTTGCTGTCTGCATCCAGTGCTTAGAATAGGGTCTGGCATGTCTCGACCGCTCAATAAATGTTTGTGAATGAATGCTGAATGAAGAACAGATATGAACTTCCTTTTGACTTTTATTCCCAATGTTAATGTTTTTCCACTTACCCCACCAAGTCCCCCAGGCTAGCTATTTGATCAGTTAGGTATGTATTCTTTAGAATCCTTCAGTGCAGTCACCTATGTGTATATTTTCATAGAGGAAAGCAAAGTATAGTCACTGTTTCCTATACCTTTACAAAACTTGGTATTGTTAAACTTTAAAATTTTTCAAGTCTGATATGTGAAAATGTTACCTTGTTTTACTTTGTATTTTCCATAATAATTTTCCATGAAATTGAGCATACTTTCATCTATTAACTCCTTTTTTCTTTCCCTGAAATTACCAGCTTATATATACTTTGTTTTTGAATGAACTTTACATATGTAGCCAAATAAATATATTTTTTTTTGTCTAAATATATTAATATATATGGCAAATATTTCTCATAGTTTATTTTTTTGACTTTGTTTACAGTGGCATTTCTCATGGGGATGTTGACATTTTTTTAGTAGCCAACTTTATCAGCCTTTCCCTCTGTACTTTGTTCAAGAAGGTCTCTCCTACCCCCAGTATCATTGATACATGTACTCCTTTGTATATTCTCTTATACATATATCTCTTTGATTCTCATGTTTAAGCCTTTTTAAAAATCTGTTTACAATTTACTGTTAATGTTGTGAATCTTTATACTCCTCCCATCCTTCACCCCCTCCACAAAGGGGCAGTCAGATACAGTCCAGCCCTGTGTGTAGCAGGTGCTTTCTCTAAGTAATTTGAAATGCTTTTATGATGTGCCAATGTTTTGGGGTTGATTTTTTAACTTACATACTGTGTTCTATTGACGTATTTTTACATTTCTTTGAAAATAGTAGATTGACTTATAAAACCTTTATAATATCCCTCTTACGAGTTTCACTAATTTGTCAGTTGATGCTCTTACAGAAAATCAAATCCTAGGTTACTAATGATGTCTGCATCCAGTGTTCAATCTTTTACTTTTTCTGTTTTTCTTTATTTCTATTTTTACTTTTGGTTAATGCATTGGCTAGTACTTCTGGTATAATGTTGATTACTCCTAGTAATAGTGTACATCCCTTCTTTGTATATTTTTTTTTTACATATTTTAATGCATCCAGTATTTATTTCACTACTATGAATGATACTTTCTGTGTGCTTCTCCTAGATCCTCCTTTATCAGGTTGAATGCGTGGTAAAATAGTTTGTTGACCTGATCATGTCATTTTTTTCTTTTACACTATTAATGTGAGTTGCACTGATAAATTTTCTGATGGTGATCATCCTTATATTTCTGAGATAAACTCTACTTGATGTCACTCTTTTTATACTTGGTTTTAATATATTTTTAAATTTTACATAAGAATTCTACATCCATGTTGAAGTGTGATTAGACAGTTTTTCTTTTCTTTGCTATTTTTACCTGGTTCTACCATAAGGCTCACTTAGATCCTTAGCTTACATGGTTTCTTATATCTTTCTATGCTAGGAAATAGTTTGCTTCAGGTGAGAGTTATTTATTCTGAATGTTTATTAGAACTCCTATAACACTGTCCCAGGCTAGGTCCATTTTTGAGGATGTAGGTTGTTGGGAACTGTATATATATCTCTCTCTCTATATATATCTATATATAGAGATATATATAGAGATATAGATATTTACTTTGGTTATTGCATTGTTGGTTTTCTGCTTGTTCTTTGGTAAGTTTTGATAGTTTATATTATGTTAGGAAGCTATTCATTTCATGTAGACTTTAAAGTTTGTGGTATAAAGTTGTTCTTAAGTCTTCTAAAGCTTTAATCTTCTGTCTCTAGTTTTTCTCATGTGTTTATTAATTTTTCATCCTAATTAATTGTCTTTTTTGGTCTTTTTTTCCTTGTTCTTTTTTCTAGTGCTTTTCGAATAATTCATCTGTTTTCAAACTTTTATTCTCTAAAATGCCATGTGTTGCACTGTTTCCTAGGAGTACCGTTTTGATGACACTTCACAGGTTTTCTTATATAGCATGGTTATTGTCAGTTTGAAATATTTAAAAATCGCACTTTGATTTATTCTTTTACCATTATATCTCTTAGAAATATGGTTTAAAATTTCCAGTTAAAGATTTTGGGGGCTGTCATTTTATCATTGATTTCTCACTGGTTTCCTATTCTCATTCATTAGTGGATGACTTACAGGATAGCAATATTTCGGAATTTGTTAATATGATCATTATTCTGAATATTTCACGTGTCTTTGAAAAGAATTGATTTCTTCATAAGTAGGGTCCAGAGTGCTACATATTTATGTCTGTTAGGTTAATATTGTATCTGGTAGGGGCACCTGGGTGGCTCAGTCGTTAACTGTCTGCCTTCAGCTCAGGTCATGATCCCAGGGTCCTGGGATCGAGCCCCACATCGGGCTCCCTGCTCAGCAGGAAGCCTGCTTCTCTCCCTCCCACTCCCCCTGCTTGTGTTCCCTCTATCACTGTGTCTCTCTCTCTGTCAAATAAATAAAATCTTAAAAATAAATAATATATCTGTTAGGTTAATGTGAATGTGTTATTTGTATTCTTCATGGCATTACTTATTTTGCTTTTAATTTACTTGTTATTTTCTGAGAGGTATTTTAAAGTCTCCCAAATGTGACTGTGATTTCTCATTTTCTGTTATCTGAATTTTTTTTGTTATATATTTCCCAGCTATATTGTTAAATGTATAAGGATCAGTGACTATTATTCACTCTTGGAATAGTCTTTTGGACAAAATAAATATTTCTTTATCCCTTTTAATGATTTTTTCCTTGATTTCTTCTTTGTCTGTTGTTACTGTTGCTATATGTACTTTGTCTTTCCATTTGCCTGCTGCACAGTTTCACATCCCTGAATTTTAAAACATCTGTGTGTCATTTTGTTTTAGGTATGCTTTTTATGAATATGAACATAACTAGATTTTACTTTTTATTTTTTAATTTAGCCTGAACATATCTCTGATTTTTTTTTTAATTATCCTCTCTTCATTTCTACTTTTCAGACTTTTGTTGGAATGATCAATTTTCTCTGTTTTATGCTTTATTTGCTCTGCTGGTTTGAATAGCATACATGTCTTTCCTGTTTTGTGGTTACTTCTTTTGATTCTTTGGGTTTTTATTGAGACATAACTGACATACAACATTGTAAGTTGTACAGCATAGTGGCTTGACTTACATATAATATGAAATGATTACCACAATATGTGTAGTTACCATCCATCACCTCATATAGATACAAAAACATGTATTTTTTCCTTGTGATGAGAACTTTTAGGATTTATGCTCTTAGCAGCTTTCATATAGACCATTCAGCAGGTTAACATAGTCATCGTTTTACATATCAGATCCCCATCACTAATTTATCTTATACTGGAAGTTGGTGCCTTTTTAAAAAAAAAGATTGATTTATTTACGTGAGGGGGGGCACAAGCAAGGGGGAGAGGGAGAAGCAGACTCCCCGCTGAGCAGGGAACCCGATGTGGGGCTCAATCCCAAGACCCTGGGACCATGACCTGAGCCGAAGGCAGACACTTAACTGACTGAGCCACCCAGGCGCCCCATTTTTCAGTGTTTTACAATTAGGATCCTTCAATATGTACATAGATTAAATCTAAATAACAACATAAAGAATCAAGTAAGTTATGTTTAGTAGAGATAAAAAGTATTCTCCAAGATTTAGTAAAATTATCTGGTGTATTTGTCTAAACTCTAAATTTCCTGAGGTACAAATAATAAAATGTTTATGAAAATATGTAGGCTTTGAAAATGAAACTATAGATTAGACATAGTTATAGCTTTGTTGACTATTTTCAGTAGATTTTAGAGGAAATACACAGTTTTGGTTTTTCAGGACAGTTCTTTTTAAAATCCTCTTGTTGGTGTGTGTGGGTGGCTCAGTTGGTTAAGTGACTGCCTTCAACTCAGGTCATGATCCAGCATCCTGGGATCGAGTCCTGCATCAGGCTCCCTGCTCAGCAGGGGAGTCTGCTGCTTCCCCTTCCCCTGCTCATGCTCTCTCTTTCACTCTCGCTCAGTCTCTGTCTTTCAAATAAATAAATTAAATCTTTAAAAAAAAAATCTCTCGTTGTCTTAAGTACACTAACATTTTTTCGCACCATGTGTCTCCCATTTTTGGTTTGGAATGTAAACAAGGGCAATAAAAATAATTTCATAACTATTTTTTATTGAACACTCACTATGATAAGGCAATATGGCTTCAAGGATTTTATTACTTACTCTTCCCCAAAACTAGTGGTAAGAATTATAAACATCCCCATTTTATAAATGAGAAAATTGAGATCTAGAAAGATAAAGTAAACTCCATGATCACACAACTAACAGAGAACTACAGATTCAAATCCAGCATTCTCTTACTTCAAGATAACATTGTGTTAAATTATATATGGGTATAGGTTATGTCACTCTCTTTTGCAATATAGAAGCTTTAGATTGTTATTTAAGAAATACAATTTCAAGTACATATTTTTTATTATCTATTAAAGTTTAGGCTGCTCTTTGGAAATTATGAAGGATAAAGGATCATGTCATATATATTTTGGTACTCCTAACACCTAGCACAGTGTCATATATGATAATTATTTGTTGAGATGAAATAAAGGAAGTTCCTCATTAGGAGTTTAATGAATGAAAATGGGTAAAAAGGTATATAACAATATTTAAAAATCCAGCTTTCCAGTCACCACTATTAATTTGATTCAGAGATAAAGCCAAATGCCAAAGATCTCTTGACCCTTTGGTGTTGTCTTTCCACATTACAAAAATACAGATTTATTTTTCAGAAGGATGACTCAAGGCTGTAGAGGGCAGTGTAAGCCAATTCAAGTGGACTTTCTAGGCTATGAGGTGCTGTCATAGTTACTGTTGCCCAAATGTCCAGCTAGGTTTTAACACTAGCTAACCACTGACTGTTAGAATTGTTCTCAGATTTAAAAATAAAGAAAGATAAATGGAAACGTGTAATAGAACCAAAGAGTTAGGCAAACCTACAAATGAAGCTGGCAATTAAACATGCACTGTTTCTACTCTTCTAAAGTCTAGTGGCAAAACCAATACCATTACCTGGATGATCTAGGCCTCAAAGCATTTTTGTCTCAGTGAACTTGATGACAAAGTTTCTTGTAAAGAATTTTCTCTCCTCTTTAGTTGTCTAATCATATAATTTTAATTAAAAATAGTAAAACCCTCAGTTGTCTTTCCCTTTTCCTCTCCCCTCCCTCACCACTTTATGAAGGCATAGACTATTTAGTTGTGTATCACATTATAAGCCATACTAAATTTAGAACACATTTAATAATGTCACTTCAGGTGTATTTTTTTATTTTTTTAAAGATTTTATTTATTTATTTGACAGAGACACAGCGAGAGAGGGAACACAGCAGGGGGAGTGCGAGAGGGAGAAGCAGGCTTCCCACAGAGCAGGGAGCCTGATGCGGGGCTTGATCCCAGGACCCTGGGAACATGACCTGAGCCGAAGGCAGACACCCAACGACTGAGCCACCCAGGTGCCCATAAGCCATACTAAATTTAGAACACATTTAATAATGTCACTTCAGGTGTATTTGACATTCTCTCATTCTGTTGTCAGTATTCACAGACAGTTTGATTAGGATTTGTGTGATAATATCACTTTTCTGGGGAATAAGATGTTTTTGGTCTAAATTTCACAGTGAATGGCATAGCTTTTCATTTAGGGGGGAAAAAAAACCCAAAACAAAAACTTATCAGCTCACAAATATTTCAGTTCTGGCAAAATTGCCACCACTGTTGCTCACACTGACCATCTGATGGGAACGGATATCTACGGTCTAAAGAAGTGATGTACAGGATTATGTTCATTACGTTTTGTTACATGCCACATCATCCATCCATTTCTTTTAGGTTTTTGGTTTTAAGATAAATATAATTGCCAGCACTGAAAATTTCCTAAGTAAAAATCATATCTTTGATAATTGCTGATACAGTACTGGTCACTGGCCTGATTTCAGTGGGTGATTATGTCTAATTTAAACAATTTTAATAGGCATGTAGTCCTTGAGTAACATAACATCTTCACAGTTCTAATAAAAATGAAAACATAAGTTTTCTAAATGTAGACATATATGCCAGAAATGCAAGTCTTTCTTGTATGTTTGACTCTTTAAAATGTGGTAAGAACCAAGGAATGGACAGCTGGGAAGAACAAACTTTATATTTTTATATCCCGTGCATGTTCTTGTTTGATTTGCAGAACAATCTGTTGATAGAGTCATGGTTGCTATTGTTAACCTTTGCAGGTGGGGGGAAACTGGGGCTCAAGCAGTATGAGGGGCATGCTGACCCTGGGGTGGCTGGTAAATCACGACTACCTCTGGGTAGAATTAAATGGCTGTTTTACTATTTTGTTGGCACAGACATAAGTGATTTTTTCAGTATGTTTAAAAATCAAAACCCTACCTATATTTTGTACCAGAGAATACGTTATCTGGAAATTCTCAATAACATATAACTTCAATTTCTTGACCTCACCAACTTACTAACTTTGGATCAATTTTCTAGTTTTCAGTTTTGCATTAGAGGTCTTTTTTTGTTTGATCTATGGTATAGTTAAGCTTGTTTATGTATTTCATGCATACGAAGACCAAAATTTAAGAGGATATATAGAACTATGAACAAGAAAATGTTCATAGTTCTATAGGACCTTGTTCATCATTCTGTAGAATATAACAGCACAAAATTATAAGCTGAATAAATTTGTGATGGAGATTTACTTTCTGACATTCAATATTCTTTAGGTACAAGTCAACATTCAAAGGATTGATCTTTCTGGTCAGTTAATTTTTACCTTGTGAGTTTTGTTTTAGTATTAGGGTCTTGTGTCTTTGGCTACAAGGGACTGACCAAAACTTTTCTTAGGACTTTTTTTTCTCCCAAAGCTCTTTATAAACATTAAATCACAAGAAGAAATTTATTTTTTTACTGCATCTCTAAAAGGCACATAAAATTTGTTACCATACCTCCTATTAATTAAAATACTAAAAAGGGGCGCCTGGGTGGCTCAGTTGGTTAAGCGACTGCCTTCGGCTCAGGTCATGATCCTGGAGTCCCGGGATCGAGTCCCACATCGGGCTCCCTGCTCAGCAGAGAGTCTGCTTCTCCTTCTCACCCTCCTCCCTCTCATGCTCTCTGTCTCTCATTCTCTCTCTCAAATAAATAAATAAAATCTTAAAAAAAAAAAAAAAAAAAAAAATACTAAAAAGGATCTCTGAAACACCTGTTCCTCTCTAGAGGGAGGGGGTGGACCAGTGTGTGGTAATGTTGGTGAGTGTGAAGCAGAATGTGATTCACCTAGCAAGGAAGTAAATGCACATTTGTGGTTTTAAATTTATCAAAGCATTTCCAAAGAGAAAAAATCAGGAATAGAAGGAAGGATTGGAAGATAAAGATATTCTGCTTCTGTCTTGCAAGGAGAGGAATTTGAGGCTTCCTTTAAGTGTATGACCACTCAAGTTACTTAAACTCCCAAGTCTCCATTTCCTCATCTTTAAAACAGGATAATAACTTAAGTACCTGTCCCATTGACTATCGAAAGGAATAGTGAATGGCTTCTCTGCCTCTTGGCACATGGTATTCTCTAAGTAATTGATAATAACAGCAGTAGCTCTTGTTGCTGCAATAATCTTAAATGAAAATTAATTGGTACCTAAAATTCAGTGGTAGCAACAGGAGCGGACAGGAAAGGTTGAGTGAGTGAAGGGTAAATAACCAGACCTCGTAAGGGCTTAGCAACTGGTGATGTGGGGTGTTGAAGTTAGGGGGTACCGAGGTGACTATGGTGATTCAAATATGAGGGCTATTAAAGAGGTGGTGTTCTCCCTTACCCCAAGAAAGTCGGGTTTTCAGGGAAATATCAGTGAGGCAAAGCAGTAGCTTGAAAAACTCAGGATAACTTCTATTTATTGGACACATTTGTTTTAGTAAATTTGTGATTAACAGTCACCATTTTTAAATGCTTTGAATTAAAGTACATTTTGCAGGGATGGGGCAAAAGAGGGTGGTGTTCTGCTGCCCAAGTAATTCAAGTTTTCGGGACTAATTTGTTTGGCTAGTGAATGTTCTCCCTAAGCAGTCAAAGGGCAGAATTTCTGTTTAAAAGAACCAGCTCTTCTTTAAGACATATAGTATGTGGAAGTGTGGCCAGGTACATTCATCGCACTGTAAGAGGGAGACCGACCGCGGGGGGCGAGGGGGGGTAGTCAGGAAGCATGTAGGTGGGAAGGGTTTCCTGTTTCCAGGCAACAGACAGAGGAGCTCCAGCGAGAAAGCAACTTGAATATAAATTCATTCAGGAGAGGACATTTTACCACACTGCCTTCTAGCCGGTGGGGACACAGACTTGATTCTGGAAGATAGGGTGGAGTTTAAACTTCATTTGTCAATGGGTAAAGTTATTGGAACCCTGTTTCTCATCAGGTTTTGTGTGTACAAAAAATATCTGGTACTAGTGGCCAGGTTAGGATTTTATAATATGTTGAAAACAGTAGCACCTGCGTGTTTAACTCCTTTCTCCTTTTCCAGAAGCATGGGGCTTCCCGTGTTTTCGTTTTCCTGTCTGTCTGCTTAGAGAGCAGAGGGGCTCTTGGCCTTAGAGCAGGCTCTTTCCCTGCTGGCCTCCATCTGCAGGAAGGAGGGAGAAACACAGCACACTTAGCTCACTGGGAGGTGCTTCCTCCCCCCGGTGAGGCCAGCCCCACAGTTTCATGGGGAGCAGATGGGAGAAGAAGCCCTCCTGCTTCCTGGGCCATGGAAAGTGTGGGCTGGTCCCCAACTGGTGACATTTTCCCTGTCTCCTGAAATGCAGGAGGGAGGTCCACTGGGAAGAGTGGAAGAAGGCGTTTGCAGGAGGTAGCTACCTGATCGGGGTGGGTTAATTTTTTTTTCTTTTTTAAAGATTTTTATTTATTTGTCAGAGAAAGAGAGTGTGAGCACAAGCAGGGGGAGCAGCAGGCAGAGGGAGAAGCAGGCTTCCCTCTGAGCAGGGAGCCCGATGCGGGGCCCGATCCCAGGACCCTGGGATCATGACCTGAGCCGAAGGCAAGACGCTTAACCGACTGAGCCACCCAGGCACCCCTAGGGGTGGATTAATCTTGAGACTTTCAAGGTAATAGGAAAGGCAGTTGTTTAAATATTGGTCCCTCAAAGATTTTGTAACTGATACAGTAACTCTGTGGGGCTTGAAGGACCATCTCATTTTCTATTCCAGCCCTCGAGCACACGGGGAGTCACCGAGTTTATGGAGCAATGAGAAACCAGGGAAGGATTACACAGACTGGTGAAGAGTTGCCTGTGTCTTTTCTCACTTTCTCGCATTGTGTTCCCCCTAGAGTTGTGGAGGTCAGCTACTTTGCTTTTTTTTTTAATTTTTTTTTAAAGATTTTATTTATTTATTCATGAGAGACGGAGAGAGAGAGGGAGGGAGAGAGAGCGAGAGAGAGAAGCAGAGGGAGAAGCAGGCTCAGCCCAATGCGGGACTCGATCCCAGGACCCTGGGATCATGACCTGAGCCAAAGGCAGACGCTTAACCATCTGAGCCACCCAGGCGCACAAGCTACTTTGCTTTTAAAATCGGCTTCTCATTGTTTCATTCTACTGCTTATGTTTAAGAGTTTTCTTCAAAAAAATGTGAGTCAGGTGACAGGGCTTGTAAAGGCTTGAAAGCCCATCTTGCACTGGGAATTGTCCTGTGCTCCGACAAGAGGCGAAGGCAGGTGTTCTTGTTTGAGGGTCGGCCTGGAAGAGTTGTTAGTTTTATGGCTCAGTCTGAAGCCTTCCTGAGTAACACCTTGGGACTGTAGGTGCCTTCTGCTCACTGGTTTCATTACAGGGCCACACCAAGAGCTGTCCAGACGTTTAAGCAAACATGCAGAATCCGAGCTTTATATTGGATCCCCCTCTTGCCATGTGTCAGAAGATGAATCATCCCTTGAAGGGTCTAATCTGTCTCCTTATTGTCCTATCTGGAAGGGTCACATTATTTAAGTGTAACTCCTGAAAGCCTGGCAGGTCTTTTCAAACAAATGTTGATGGATACGCTGCAGTCCCTCCCATCTCAACAGATTTCTTTATGCTTCTTTCTTCATAGACACTTAACCTATGTGGAGGGTGCCTCTTTTATGACCAGAGAGAAGAAGTTAAAGAAGTTTAGTCCTCACGGTTTATATAGTTTGTTCTTCCCCAGTTCTGCAGCCAGGTTTTAGTCAGATGTTGAGCCGTATCCTCTTTGTAGCCCTGTCTTCATTCTGTACTTGAATTCTCCATATCCTCCGGGGACCTTAAGAAGTACCTATGGTGGGTTGAGTATCTTTTAAGTTTTACTATCATTTTCTTTAGAATTAATTTTTAAATCTGGTTTTAAGAACATGAGTTGGCAAGTTCTAGGGTATTTTTATTACTTATATAATTATATCTTTATGGCAGTGAATTTCCCCCCATGTAACTCTGCATTATATTTGAGAAGGCCATTTTCAATCAGTGCAGCAGATTTTAAAAAGCCGATCATCTTTTAGGTAAAATTTGAGTTACTTATGGCATTATATAGGCAATTAATTGAGTCTAGTTCATTTTAACTGCGTGGTATCATTTATAGAGTTCAAGTTCAGATATAGGAAATTATGAAAGGTTAATGTAATAAAAATAGACTACTGATGCATCATTCTTTTTTAAAAATGAAAAAATAAAGAGTTTAGTTTACCAGGAGATTATATTGCCTTTTTATCTGATTTTTAAGAGACATTGCTTCTGTTTTAGCAGAAGATGTCTCACATCTGGGACGCCTGGGTGGTTCAGTCAGTTAAGCGTCTGCCTTCAGCTCAGGTCATGATCCTAGTGTCCTGGGATCAAGTTCCACATTGGGCTCCGTGTTCAACAGGGAGTCTGCTTCTCCCTCTCCCTCTGCTGCTCCCCCTGCTTGTGCTCTCTCTCTGACAAATAGATAAAATAAAATCTTAAAAAAAAAAAGATGTCTCACATCCAAAGGTTTTTTGTTGTTAATTTTTCCCATTGTTATTCTCACTCCTCTCCTTCAGTATTGTCATCCTTGCTATTTCGTTGAATGTTCAAAATTGTTATACTAGCACATTCATGTGATTAATATACATTAACAATTTGTTTTATTTTGCTGAAGAGTCAAATGTAAGATTTCCACAAGGGATTCATTATAGTAAAGGAACATTATCTTTTGATGTCAGTTACACTAAACTTTAGTTGAATTCCGAATAGTTAAGTGTTTACCAAAAATATGAGTGGTACATGTATGCTATCAAGAAAAAATATCCCATGGTTTTAAAATACTAAACAGTCAATATTTTTAATAAGACTAAATTTCATGATTTAATCTTCTGTAATAATGCAAATAAATGTTTAAAATATGGAAGACCTAAAGTCTACCTGATATCTGATCTGAGGCTGACCTTTTTAATTGTTATTCATAAGTGAATTCATGAATGAATTTTGCTTAAAGAATAATCTATATTTAACTAGGAGCAAATTTAATCCAAGCTTTTAATTTTTCATGGAAGCTACTAGTTTTGTATTAAAATATCTTTATTTATTTATTTATTTATTTAAAGATTTTATTTATTTGAGAGAGAGAGAGAATGAGAGAAAGCATGAGAGGGAAGAGGGTCAGAGGGAGAAGCAGACTCCCTGCTGAGCAGGAAGCCCGATGTGGGACTCGATCCCAGGACTCCAGGATCATGACCTGAGCCGAAGGCAGTCGCCTAACCAACTGAGCCACCCAGGCGCCCTATATTAAAATATCTTTAATCATACTTTAATTTACTGAGCTTTTATAGAGTAATCACACTTAAGTTCTGAAGTGTAGGGTGGATAAAAGAGAAATCTAAGACATTTTCCCTGCATCCTAGGAAAGGAATAGCCTTTTCTCCATTTCTGCTCAGTCTTTTTTGGTGATATAGGTCAGTCTCATTCAAGATTACAAAATTTGGGGATTTCCCTTCTGTGATCCTTTATTTGTGCTTTGCTCCTAGCAAGTATGCAGTGAAAGGACCTTATTTTCTTCATTCTTTGGTCTTGCAGGGCCTAACAGTGCTTTGTACATACTAGACAGATAATAATTGTGGAATTAAGCAGAGATTTTTTAAAAAGTAGCTTTAAGAATGGAATTATATGCCAAATTATAATTAGTAGTTTGCTAATTGGATTCCTCTGCTATGGGCATGAGCTGTTGTTCAGTTTTTATAACATTGCATACATCCTTGGTATTTAATATCCTTGAGTTAGCTGTTTGCAAACAGAAATTTAAGATAATTTACTTGAGTTATACATAAGGAATGAAGTTTATCAGCAGTACGACAGAATTTATAGAGTTTATTAAATCTAATGCTTAATCCTGTACCATGTTATCTAAGAGTAGTTGTCTGATTTTTTTAAAAAGAATTCTGCTGTATCATTATTACCACTATTACACATTTTAAAGTAGAATTTAGAGTATATCAATTTGTATACAGTGTTACTACATCTGTAAGGGCACATGTTTATTTTAGGACGATATGTATGTATATGGGCCAAAATACTTTTTTTTTTTTAAAGGATCTCTAACTTAAAAAAAAAGTCTTTATTTCAAAGATTTAGGAAGAAGCAATCACTTCTTAGATTGTTAGGACATCAGATATTTTGGCAAACTTTTTCTTTAATAAAATATTCATGTTAACCTGGTAAAAGTATTTTTAAAGTACTTTCTGGGGTACCTGGATGGCTCAGTCGTTAAGCGTCTGCCTTTGGCTCAGGTCATGATCCCAGGGTCCTGGGATCGAGTTACGCACTGGGCTCCCTGCTTGGTGGGGAGCCTGCTTCTCCCTCTCCCACTCCCCCTGCTTGTTGTGTTCCCTCTCTCGCTCTGTCAAATAAATAAATAAAATCTAAAAATAAAAATAAAAAGTACTTTCTATAGGTAGCAAGTGTTTTGCAAAATTGTTGTATGCTTTTGGAAACATTTGGCAAAAATTTGTGCAGTTTTTACCTAAAGAATTTTCAGTACACATATGGCATATATAGAAACCTTTTTTTTTTTTTTAAGATTATTTATTTGAGAGAAAGAGAACACAAGCTGGGAGAGAGGTAGAGGGAGAAGCAGGCTCCCCACTGAGCAGGGAGCCCGATGTGGGGCTCCATCCCAAGACCCTGGGATCACGACCTGAGCCAAAGGCAGACGCTTAACAGACTGAGCTACCCAGGTGCCCCTATATAGAAATCTTTTTTTTTTTTTAAGAATTTATTTATCAGAGAGTGAAGAGAGAGAGTGAGTGAGCAAGCAAGCATGCATACAAGCAGGGGGAGCAAGAGAGGGAGAGGAGAAGCAGGCTGTCTGCTGAGCAGGGAGTACCCTGCGGGGCTCGATTCCAGGACACTGGGATCATGACCCCAGCCGAAGGCAGACGTTTAACGACTGAGCCACCCAGGTGCTCCTAGGAACTTTTTTACACAATATTTTTCTGTCCCCTGGGAAGTTTGTATCTTTGGACCACCTTTACCCATCTCTTCTGTTTCTAAGTCACATTGTATTTAGTTTCATCCAGGTGTCCAGACAATGTTTATAAAATTAAGTTGTTTTTTATTAAAGTATTGATTTTTTAATAAAATAATTGAAGTTATGTCTTTGTGATTGAAAAGTTGTTTTAGCCTGTCAGTTAAGTAGCCATCTTTAAAAACCCACAGCCACCCAAATGCCAGACAATTAATACTAATTTTAGGACAGCTTCCAGACATGAATTTCAACAAAGGAGAGGACTTTCTCTGTTTTTTGTTTTTAATCGTGAGTGAATGGTTCTTTACTTACTAATGTCTTACTAGTATTATTACTATAAGTATTACCGTCTTACTAGTATTTTCTACTTTAAAGCCATTGGCATGTAAATAATAAGGTAATGTGCTAATGTTCTGTCACTGGCACTGTAATGCCAGTTAAAATGTAATGATTGCAAGTTTAAGTGCTAGAATCTTTTGTTTTTAATAGTTTTTAACTCTTTGAAAGTTTAAGTTTAAATGTTAAACTTTTGACGATGATAATTTCCCTGCCTTGCTAAACAGAATTTAATAAACATAATTTTACTTTCTTTGGTATTTCAAAATCACTGTTATTGCTGTTAGGATTAATGGAATGGTGTAGGTATGTGTTATGGAGATATGTAGTGCTCTTTACCACACTATAAATGCTCTGTGTTGCTGTTCTTTAGAGAATGATCTGTGCTTTTAATCTTTTTTTTTTTCCCCTATTCCCCCATTTTTATCCTGTTTCCTTTTTGACTCTTCTCGAGACTGTTAGCAGCCCAGTTATATGATTCTGCTAAGATAATGAACCATATCGCAACAATGATCAAAATAAAAATCAACATGTGGTGAAGTTGAAAGGCCTGCCTTTAAGTATGGAACTTGTTGGGTATTAATAAAACAAATCTTCGTTGTTCAGAGGACTTTCTCTGATTTCTTAAGCCTATGATCTTTTGTATTTTGAATAATCTCAGAAGTAGAGTCTCTGATTGACTTGGATGTTAGTTACTCTGCTAGGTTTCTTGGTGTAACTCTGAGGCATGAACCTCACAGATACCTAACAGCAACTCAACTGCTTATTTTATGAATAAGGAAACAGCATAAATGAATGATTTGCACCAACAGTGCAGGATACTAGATTTTTGGAGTAATTAATGCTTTATTTATTACTTTTAAGAGCAAACTGAGTCACTGAGAATAGTTTTAAAATGTTAATTCATGTTTTAAAAATAATAGTAATATGTTAATGCTTTTCTTCATTATAACCTGATTTCTGCTGAGCCTGAGTAGATTAATGGTTCTGCAAAACAGTCTTTGAGTTTTGATTTCTGGAACTATCTTTTTTTTTTTTTTTTTTTAAGTCTTTTTTGTTTTTTACAAACATGCTAGTCATTTCAATTTTTGGGGTGAATTGTACTTTTAACTTACATATAGTATCTCAAATATAATTAATTCTGAACTTCAGCTAATTTTGCAGTTTGTTTTTAATATCTGAATCAAATTATTGAAGTGATTACTATTTTTTTCTTTAGTTTTACATACCTTATAGAATCAAAGTTAATAGTTCTCAATTTGTCAATTATCAAAACACATTTTTCCCTTCCTCCCTGCCTTCCTTTCTCCCGTTTCTTCATTTCCTCCTTCAAATGTTCATGTATAGAATGCTACGTGGTGGATACCAGAGAGCACAGCCCCTTAACCTTACATTCTACTGAAGACAGTTGATGTCAAATAATTACTTATGCATTATTTTAATTCAAAGTTTCATAAATGCTTAAAAGCAGAAGAATGGGTTGGGTAGTAAAAGAAATACTCTAAGTGAGGAGCTGACCAAATCTTTAGGAGCAGGGCCGGCTTCTTTGAGGAAGTGATGTTTCAATTGAAATCTGAATTAGTAGGCTTTTAGGAAACAAAAATGCGGGAGAGAGTATAGCAACAAGGCCTGTAAGTGGGCAGATGGAGTGGCATGAACTCCTACAGGAGCTGAGTGAGGACAGGCCAGGAGGCAGGAGGGAAACCAAGAGAATGTCAAGTCAGTAATCCCAAGTGGAGGAAACAGTAAGGTATGGATGTGAACCCACTGCTGCTTTTAACAGTCCATAGGCCATTGGTTGTCTTACAGGAAGTCATTTTTGAAAAATGGAGGGTGTGAGAGCTGCCATACAGCAGTGGATTAGGGGCAGGTAAGAAGGGAGAAAAAGGTGATAGTTGGCTGTTGGCAAATTTTTCGAAAAGTTTCACTTGGAAAGGAGGAAAAGAGAGTCAGCATAGTACCTGGAGATGGAATTGGGAGCTGATTATGCTAAGATAAAAAGGAAATATCTGTATTTCAAAGTGGAAAAAAATAGCTTCTCAAAAGACCCATACTGCATATGTGACAGCAAATACAATTAAAAAGTCTTTAAATTACTATATTTTTGATAATTCTGATGTTTATAAGAAGCCTTTCTTTCCATTTATGGTTCTTTTAGTTAACTCAGTACTACAAAAATATGACTGTTTATTTTTCTGTGGGTCTTTGTTTTCATTAGAAAATGTTTTATCAAAATTTATAAATTTTAATGATGCTAAATTGGCATGAGCCACTTGAAATAATAATATTTCCACAATAAGAAACCTATATTTTATATATATATATATATATATATATATATATATATATATATATATATATATGAGCAGTTCTGGAAAACTAAAAAGTGAATTTATTTTAATTATGTTATTAAAGCACAGTAGGAGGATACGAGAGAACAAGATGCTTGGTTATACTGTATTTACTGCAAAGAGGTCAGTAACCCCTAAACTAAGCAGTTCCAGAACCTTCAGATTTCAATCTATAATTACTCTTATTGGTCAGATTCACACTTTACTTAAAAGTTTTGGACATTTTCGTGAAAGAGCAATAAAAGATCAAATTGCAGGTATATTTTCTGATGCTCTTTCTTATACCTTTAATGTTAAACAAATGTTCTCTTTTTAAGGAATGTAGAATGTAGAATCAGAAATGTTAATAATAAATAAATAGAGGGTAATTATTTGGCCAAGATGATTCATCCACATGGTTCTCTTAAATATCAGTAATCTATTTTAAAGAGCTTATTTATATATTATTAATTATTTGTCCATCAGAGAATTTAGGTTATAGGCAGAGAAATGTAAAATTTTTAAGTTTTAAGAGTCATTAGCATTTGAATATTAATCAGGAATGAACTTTGATTTAAAATATTCAGTCTGTTGTACATATATATCTGCCCATAAATACACATGAATTCTTTTTTTTTTTTTTAAGATTTTATTTATTTATTTGACAGAGAGAGACACAGTGAGAGAGGGAACACAAGGGGGGGGGTGGGAGAGGGAGAAGCAGGCTTCCGGCCGAGCAGGGAGCCCGATGTGGGGCTCGATCCCAGGACCCTGGGATCATGACCTGAGCCGAAGGCAGATGCTTATCGACTGAGCCACCCAGGCGCCCCCATGAATTCATTTCTTGAGCGATAACTCTTCATTGTGTTTTTTTTTAGATCTGGTTTCTTAAACTTGAGCCAAGTAGTAGACATAGCCTCAGGTGTTAGCTAGTTCTTAATGAGCATTAAAATTTTTTTTATGTTTTACTTAGATGATAAATGTGAAAGAAATAGTGTATTTTCTAGGTGGTCTGATTAGTTAACTTATAACTGAAATTACTATTGGATTTTTATCTCAAAGTTTGCATTTCTGTTTATGATACTGTTGACAATTAAATGTGCACCTACAGTGAATTTTTTAGCTATTAAGACCATATTCCTTAGACTGCAGTTCACAGTGTTGTCTGTGGATTTCTTTTTGTTGTCAAGGCTAAGTAAGTTTGAGAAACGGTGTCCTTGATTATGGCTTGTGATTATTGTGTCCAGTGATATAAGCAGGTGATTTCACACTGTTGAGGGCTTTGCCATTTTATCTTGCTTTATTTAAAAATATATTCCACCACTTCCTCTGAATGTTTTGAAAATTTTTTTTTTCTTTTTTTTTTTTTTTACAGATAAATGAACTTAGTTTTGGTAAGCTTTTGGAAATTTAGTCACACAAATTGGAATGATTTGGCTCTTCTTGTACTTTAGATAATCTGGACTAGAAATTGCTATTGTCAGAATTCCTAAAGAAGTAGTAAAGAATATGTTACAAAGTTTTTCAGGTTGCTGCCTGCTGTTAGTTATTAAGTGTTGAGACCTTGTCCTAAAGGAGAAATTATATGGAGGCAGATGCTTGCTGGAGCCAGGCAGAGAGCATGACTGTGGGAACTGGGCATTGGGTAAGTGGATAGGAGATAGTGGGGATCATGCCTTAACTGCAGACGCCTGCTCTGAAGTCACTCAGATTCATTTTCATCTTCACTGGGCAGGCCACACCAACACAGATTTGCAGGCTGTAGGCTGTTGAGCCTCAGACTAGTAGGGGGAACAACTTAGTTGGGGAAAGCAAAACTTGGAGAGAAAATGGTTCTATCTCAGAACCAGTTTGAGGCAGTTTTTCATTCATTTATTCATTCATCCTTTTTTTTTTTAAATTTTATTTCTTTGACCGAGAGAGAGAGAGAGAGAGAGAGAGAGAGAGAGAGAGAGAGAAGAGAGCACAAGCAGGGGGAGCAGCAGAGGGAGAGGGAGCAGCAGTCGCCCCTCCAAGCAGGGAGCCCGATGTGGGGCTCCATTCCAGGACCCTGGGATCATGACCTGAGCCGAAGGCGGAGGCTTAACCATCTGAGCTGCCCAGGCGCCCTGTTCATTCATCCTTCTGTCCATTTATCATTTCATCCATTCTTCTGTCCTCTTCATTTATACACATATTAATTTACTCATCACTGAAGTACCTATTATATGCCTGGTTTTAGACACAAAACAGAATCCTTGCCTTTAGTAATTCATAGTTTTACAGCAAGTTGGCAGAAAGCCAACCAGAAATAGTACAGAAAACACCTTGTTTTAATAATATATCTCACTGCCAAATTATTATTATCTTTTTGCTTACCTTCTTTTCTTCCAAGGAGAGTAGGAGCCTTATCTATTTTGTTCTTTTTTCCCATTGCTCAAAGCAGTTCCTGGTATACAGTAGGTATTAAGCAACTATTGAATAAATTGAATGAATGAATGAATGTTTTGATTGTTTAATAAGACTTTATGGAGGGGCAGGGATATGAACCAGATCCTAAAAGATGGTCAGATTTTGAATAGGTGAAGAAAGGAGCAAGTGACTGACGGCCAGAGGGAGCTGTATGAACAACATGGTCACAAAGTAAGGATTGGGGCCTGGAGCCATGGTGGTAGGGGACAGAAGGGTAGACAGTAGGGTTAGTAAGGAATCCAGCCTGGATTGAGCAGCCATTTCACGTTGGAGAGAAGCCAGGAGCTAATCTGGTAGAATGAGAGGTGGACGGCATGTGCACTAAAGAAGCAGTTTGGTTACTAGCATGGAATCACACATTTCAGGTTAAAAATCCTAGTTTACCACCTGTAAACTGGGTAACTTTGTTCAAGATGCTTAATTTCTCTGTGCCTGAGTTTCCCTATTCCAGTAAAAAAAAAATAATTCAGCCATTAAGAATATGCTCATCAGTATTTTTTTGTTGTTCATCAATATATGTATTTTTAAAGATTTTATTTATTTATTTGACAGACAGCAAGAGAGGGAACATAAGCGAGGGGAGTGGGAGAGGGAGAAGCAGGCTTCCCGCAGAGCAAGGGAGCCCAATGCGGGGCTCGAACCCAGGACCCTGGGATCATGACCCGAGCCAAAGGCAGACACTTAACAACTGAGCCACCCAGGCGCCCCTCCCCTGTTCATCAGTATTTTTCATAACATGAGGAAATGCTTACGTTGTTTTTCCTAGAACTAACATATGTGAGTAAAAAAGAATGGGGTAAGAATCGAACATATAGAATGATCTAAAGGCAGAGTACCTATTTATGTGCCAGGCTTTGGGGTTACAAAAAAAAATACTGGATGTCAAACATGTCCATAGTGTGATTATAGGTGATATTTATTTTAATTTAAAAATCACGTATATAGGCTACTCGTGAGCATTCATGAATGTGAGAAGTTAAAAGCTCCTATATTAGGTAAGAAATGAATGATGTTTACAAAGGACATCTGTGTTGTCTGAGTTAGTGATAGTGTGTTACACCCATTTTCCCTGCCCCACGAAACTTCCATTTGGCCTTTTTGACATATCCACTTAGAACCTTTAGACGTCATTTTAACCTCTTTCTCTTATTTTTAAAATTTCGTGAGGAAAACATTTTATTTGAGCTTATTATACTCAATGAGTATATATCTTTGAACATCTACTATTTGACAAATTATCTTGTTGTACTCTCAGAAGATAAAGAGATGCACTTGGCTTCTTACCCTCCAAAAGCTTATAAAAAGAACCGATAAAACAAAGCTATTAGATAGAAGAAAATAAAGAACATTTGAAGCTGTTTAATTCTAATTCAGAACTGAACTGAACAGAACCTGGAATTCTCCAGGTTTTCCGCCTCCTAATTCAGTGACCTTTCCCTTGCTTCCAGAGAGCCTTCTTTATCAAGTTACTTGGTTCTCCAGATATTTATCTGAAAACAAAAATACAACAGAGAAGTGATCACTGATTCATGTACTCCAGCTGCTTCCAACTCATCAGCACTGGTTTAAGCGATCAAATGATTCTTGGAACTGTTTCAGGAAGTTCTGCCAGAGGAAGTAGGAAAGCCCGTGTGGAGTTGGGTTTTGAACAGTGCCCCATAGCAGTTCAAAGTTTTAGAAGTGCAATTGTGCTCTTCATTTTCTCTGGGAAGATATCTAGGAAGGCAGTCGAATCTGACGATTGCTCAAGTACAGAAATACTTCAGTATTGCTCTATGCCTGTTTTGAGTGTCTTGGCCTTCATAATCACAGAAAAGGCACTCAGATATATTTACAAAACAAAATTTGTTTTAAAAGGGTGATTTCCACAGTTTGGCTAGAGATTTTGCATCATGTTCCGTGAATTTTGATTCGTTCTTTCATGCCTTTGTTTTGGTGCTTTCCATCATTTTCCCAGGACTGTATAGCTTCACATATCATATAGAGTTTATAGATACAGAGTGCAATCTAGAGTTTTACCGTTTCAAATATGAAGTATTTCCTTGAAGTGGACCTTTGTAAACACTTGAATGTATTTTCATAAGTAACCGTTCTGTGGGACCAGTGTGTTGTACCACATTTAAGCATGAAGATTTATAAATCAGGTAATTAGTTATATGCTTTGTAATATGGTTAAGCATAAAATTATTTGTACAATGTTTATATATATGTATCTGTTTTACTTCGGTTTTCTAAATGTTCACCCCTCTTATTTTACCAGTTTCTCTTTTATTTCTTTAAGTGACTTTAAAGTGTAAGCTCCATCCAGAGCACCTCCTGCCTACACAGGTGACTCCCTCTCTTCATATAGGGCTGCTTGTTTCTCCCTCTCACTTCTGAGACCTTGTTTACTTGTTATTTACTCCATCATCAAAAGCTCCTCCATTGGGCCTGTGACCAGGACTTGGGTTTGGAAGATAGTATGAGATGAGGGTTTCCACTTCTCAGTAACAACACAGCTTGTGTGTGGTCCCAAACAGAAGTCACAGCTTTGCCTGTCCTAGTATTACCGGAAACTTCGTTCCTGACCTTTCATGACCTTGCCTCCTTAACACAACCCATAATGCCTCCAGTTTCCAGGCATTATCCACTCTTGGGAATTGACCAATTTCCTAAAGGTTAATGCCTTTCTGGAGAGATTTTTTTTTTTTCCCATAGTCTTAAGGACAGAATTATAGATTAAGGATAGAATCATATCGTTAACTTTTAAGGTATACATTCCTTCTTCTCTGGTGTTTGCATATTCTAAAAGAAGCCTTTTTTTTTTTTTAACTACAGCACCCATCTAAAGAAAAAAGTGAACTTAGATAATTTTCCATTGAGCCTCTTGATGGTCTTCATTTTTCATAGGACAGTGAAGAAAGTTAGAAAAATAGTGAAAGAGTAAAAGGGATCAGAACAATGGTTAGAGAATTCAGGGAACTCTGCAAGTCCAATAAAAGGCTTAAAAAGATTTGGTTTAAGATGCAGAAACAATCAGGTGCTCAAGGTGAGTAGGAGGGGGAGGAGGCCTTTTAGAAGCATGTAGAATTCCTCCTCTCCCATAAATTTTAAATTAAAAACAATTTTTTTTAAAGATTTTATTTATTTGAGAGAGAGAGAGAGAGAGCATGAACATGGAGAGAGGGAGAGGGAAAAGCAGACTCCCCGCTGAGCAGGGAGCCTGACTCCGGGCTCCATCCCAGGACCCTGGGATCATGACCTGAGCCACCCAGGTGCCCCCTCCCATAAATTTTATACTGTATTGATGAACAAATACATTTCTAAACTCTCCAGTATATGCTAAAAGAACCTGATTTCAAATAAGAAAACCTAGTTCAAGGCTTGACTTTTCAGCTCGTTACGTAGATGAGATGCTTGACCTCTCTGGATCTTAGGGTCTGTTTCCATGAAATGGAAATAATATTTATCTCAGTAGTTTTCTCTGAAGTGAAAATATATTGTAAAATATGTTTGCTAAATTTTCATCAGTAAAAATTGTTAGTGTATTATAGAGCCATCTGTGCCCCTTAGAAGTGACTTACTGAATTGTGACTTACTGCATTGACAGATGATGACTTTCAAATAGGGAACCTCTTAGAGCTAGAGAGGTGTTAGAGTATAGGAGAAATAAACCTTTTTTAGGGGGAAAGTTGTCAGATTAAAAGGAACACACAGGTAAGTGATATGTAATCTGATTTGATAGAACATATTTCTACCAAAATATGATTTATTTATTTGTAAGGAACTATAAAAATTAACAAATGTTACAACTCTCAGTAATGGTACGCAGTTAAAAAAGGAGTACTGAAATTTTATACTTGATAATACTCTATTTTATTTTATTGTATATTTTTTAAAGATCTTATTTATTTGACAGAGAGAGAGATAGTGAGAGCAGGAACACAAGCAGGGAGAGTGGGAGAGGGAGAAGCAGGCTTCCTGCCGAGCAGGGAGCCCGATGCGGGACTCAGTCCCAGGACTCTGGGATCATGATCTGAGCCGAAGGCAGACGCTTAACAACTGAGCCACCCAGGCACCCTACTCTATTTATTTTAAAAGGTCTTAATACTAATAGAAATCCTTCCTTGAGACAGAGTACTTGACTGTAGGTAATTGAAATGTCTTTCACAAAAGTAAAAGGAAAATATTTGTATGTGGTGAGGAGAAACTGTAACTTGCTAGATAATTTATGCTGTTTTAACCTTTATAATCATTGTGGTACTTCAATTTTTTTTTTTGCATTATATGTATAACTTGTAGGTGGCTATGACTGTGGCTTTATATTGAAGAGATTAATCCCATCAAGAAATTAATAAGTTAATAGTCTCCCAGTTTAGTATGACTTTGATATTTGAGGAAAATTTGTAAGCCTATCAGCTTGCAAAATGTAATCTATTTATAATTCCTTATGTTTTTTTTCTTAAGATGTTTTGGGTTTAAAAAAATACTAAGATAACCAGGTGTTCTTTATGAGATTGCTGATTTTTAAAAACGTCTTAAACCAGTTTTCAGTGTAATAGCAGCCTTAGCATTGAACAGAATGCTCAATCTTAATGTCTCTTGGTGTCTAATAATGCTAGGAAATCTTAGGGAAATTTGAAACATTTCAAAATAGATCTATGCAACAACCTGAAGTTTTAAAGTTTATTTCCTTATTATTTTGCTGTGTTTACCAGTGCACATGAGCTCAGGTTTTATTAATAAAAGGGGCATGTGTTGCAATTTTCGGGAGCCTTCAGGTAAGGTCTTCAAATAGGTATGTTTAGATTTATCAAAATAGTAATCAGATTTGGCAAATTTCAGGAATACTGGATGATCATTGCTCCTGAATTTCTCTCCCTCATCACATACCTTAAGGGCCAACAGTTTCTGTTAGATTGTACCATTTAGTTAATGGGAGAATGTTTTGTTTTCTTTTTTGTGTTCTTTTAACCTTACATTTTTCAAAGACCTTCTTTATATGGAAAAAAGTAGAAGTATGGTATTTGGGGGATTTTTTTAATTGTCTGACTATATTATAATTTTACATTTCTGTACAGCTACTTATCTTAGAGACTAACTGGTGTTTTGTTAAATCTTTTAATGTGCTTGTTGGTCAGTGGTACTTCAAGTATAGTCTGCATTTGGCCTGTGGCAGTTCTAATAGCAGCGGTCAATTAATCAACCAATATAAAAGTGTTTATCTGACACTGACCTTGTGCTGGATATTATGGGATTAACAAAGCCCCTTCAGCTGGTCAATAAATTTTAAGTGATTATGACCCTGAGGCCTATCTTTTGTCTGAAAACTGAATGCTGGGCATAGGTTCAGCAAAATGGATCCTGAAACATAAACTCAAGGGTGTTCCCTTCTTATTTTCCCTACCAATTACCAGAGAAGTCATCATAAATCCACTAAATCCTAATCCATTTTGGTGATGTAAGATGATCACTATCTAAACAGAGGGGTTCCTGGAGTTCAGTGGCAAAAGAAACCTTGAAGGAGTTGGAAAACAGGCTTGAAAACTTCCAACCAATCTTTTAATATTTATCGGGTACAACATAATGTACTAGGTGCTGGGGGATGGGGATGTAAAGATGAACAAAAACAAGGATTCTCTTCTGTGGGATCTTACAGGGTAATGGGGAAACCAGGTCTGTGTTCAAAATGAGAGCCATCAGGACTCTACCAGTGATATGTATTCTCAAAATAGGATAAAGGAAACGGACTAATTTTTTTCCAGTTCTTTTAAGTGAAAAAACAAAACAAAACACAAAAAACAGACTTTGGATTTAGACAGTAGCCATAGAGGAGAATAATGTGGATTCAAAGACCAAAACAGTTACCCAAAGGAACTCAGAGGTAACATTGCATGAGCATATCATTTAGGATTTGCCAAAGGAATAGAGTTGCAGTTTAGTAGTTGAAAGGGACATTTTGCTGGGCTCGGATACTTTCAGAGGTAAATGCTTTTCATTGTGCCTGTATCAGGTCATCAGTGAGAATTGTTTAAAATCATCACGTTTTCCCCTAGGGTCAGATAACAGTTATTAAATAGATCGGGAGTAGACCCCAGATTTCTATCACAGGCCACTGTTTTTGCCATTTTTCTTCTTAGTATTCCTTTAGGCACCTGATAACATTTTATAAATGTAAGTTTGTTTTTCTTAGGCTAAGTGCCCCAATCTAGTAGCCCATAGTTTTTCATGTTCCCAATTTCAGGCGTCCATGTAGTTTCTCCATTCTGCACATTATTCTCTTCCAGGGACTGTCTTCCTTTTTGGCTTCTTCCCTGCAGCCCTTACTCCCGTCATTCTCAGTCAAATTCCCAGCTCATTGTCTCCTTGCCAGGGTGGCCCTCCAGGCTAACTACAGAGAAGGCTGATGATGGAGTTGAAGATGGGGATGGTGAGAATGAAGGCATCATGCCCTCATTATAATTGTTCTCTGAGAGGCAGGGCACAGTAGTTCTGAGTGTGAGCTCTGGAGTCAGGCTGCTTAGCCTCAGTGCCACTGCTTTGACTTCTTGGCTCTGGAACCGTAGGCTCTCTTGGACAGTCTTTCCTCATCGATAAAACATAGCATCTATAATGCCATAAGATTATTGGGGAGAATTAGATGAATCAAGACATGTCAAACCATAGGAGCTCAAAAATGTTAGTTATTATTTAGTAAATGCAAGGTTATAACTGGTGCAGTGCTAAGGACACTATCTTATTTATTTATTTTAAAGATTTATTTATTTCAGAGAGAGAGAGAGAGAGAGACAGGGGGTGGGGAGGGGCAGAGGGAGAGAGAGAATCCTGAAGCAGACTCCCCACTAAGCAGGGAGCCCAACAGGGGACTTGATCCCAGGATCCTGAGATCATGACCTAAACTGAAATCAAGAGTCTGCCGGCCGCTTGACCAACTGAGCACCAGGCACCCCAGGACACTATCTCTTTTAATGCCCACACCAACCTTATAGGTCCTGTGATTATCTTTTACAGATGAGGAAATTGAGTCTTGGAAAAGTTAAATAACATGGTCTGGATTCAAGCTCAGATCTGCATGATTCCAGAAAGCCTGCCCCCCCCCCCCCCCAAACCTTATGCCCCGTGAGAATCACAGGATAGGGTGGGGATCCTGCCACAGCTTCTCACTACACCTTCTGTTGATTATACCAGCACTTTCAGTGGGGTGTGTACATGTCCGAGGGAACTTTGCTGGACCATCATCTGCAGGATTGAGTTCTAGTTCTGGCTTTCTTGCCTGCTTTTGTGACCTTGAGCAAGTCACTTAAATATTTTGAGGCTCAGATTCAGGGTCAAGTGAGACTATAATAATAGTAAGAACATAATAATTCATGGAATAAGGTGCCTAGCCTACCATATGGACCTTTTAAATAGAACAGGTAGTATCAGTTAACTTTTTGAAACCTTATCTTCCCTTTGATGTTATTTGAATTTTGTTGGCTGCTTTTGAAAGTGAGAAGTTTACTTTGCGCTTCTGGAGATGAACCTAAAGTTCTAGGGCACTAGATGGAGTAGTACCTTGGAGACTGAAGCTTTGGACCAAGTACCATAACAAGCAAAAACATTTAGTGAGTAGATAATTAGTAAAAGTAACATGCACCTGTGTGTTGGTAATTGGGAGTGGGATGGGTTTGATACCAAAATGAATGGGGGTCACAACTAAGAATATTAGGTCTCACCCTTCAGTGACACTGATGTTACACCAGTGCGGACTGAGGTTTTGGAGCATATACAATAGAGTTAAATCTCCGTGTGCATTATTCAGACATCCAGCCATGTTAATGATCCAGAACCTAACTGACCTCTCAAAATAAAATCACAAACTTGAGGTATTTTATTAAAGACATACCTTCTTGGCTTCAATAGTTTTTATCAGAATTAAACAGATCTAGTTAGCTTTTTGCTGATTTCCACACCTCCTAGCAATTAGGATGGAAAGGGGAGCTTCACAGAGACACTTAGTGGTGAGAAGTGATAGGAGGAGCCTGACCAAAAGGGAAAAACATCCCTTTTCTTTAAGTAAAGCATGTTCATGTCTGTGAACTTGTCTCAATTTTGTGAGGTAGTTTAGGAAGATGAGAGTAACCTCTTTTTAGAGGGAAGAAAGTTGGAGCTCAGGGAGTTTCAATACCTCAGCTTATAGGCTGCCGGTTTGTGATCCGTGGGTCAGGAATTGAACCCACAGCCCCCAGTTTGCTGGCAGGAATCCAGGGAGCCACACGGAAGCAGCATCATAGGTCTCGGGCATTGTATGAACACTCAGCAGGGTTAATGAAAATTGTGTGAGAAACACTAATAAAAGGTGAAAGTTTGGTGTGGTCTAAGAAGATAAGAATGAGTTCCCCATTTTGAGAAGATTTTCATTTATAGTAGTTGAAAATTAGGAGACAAAACTGTTGTGGTACTAAAAGAAGAACCGTGGGTAACTGGGAAGCCTAGTTGCTCAAAATGCCTCATTTCCTGAGGTTCTAGATTTTCCCTCCTCTCCTCCTTCTCCTCCTCTTCTTCTTTAACTGTAGTGTTAACTTAACTTCTTAACTCTGTAGCACCTTGACAGGTGCTTTGGAATGAAAGAAGGGTGACCAGTGTAATGGTCTTTAAACATTTGCTCCAGTAAGAATTTTGAAAACTGGATTTCTTCATGTATTTCTTCATTGACATTTAAATTTTTTGTCATAAGTTTAAATCATTTGCTAATGCTAAAATAGTTGTTATTGTAAGTATTGAAAATTTTTTAAGATTTATTTATTTTAGGGGAGCCTGGGTGGCTTAGTCGTTAAGCGTCTGCCTTCGGCTCAGGTCATGATCCCAGGGTCCTGGGATCGAGCCCCACATCGGGCTCCCTGCTCAGCGGAGAGCCTGCTTCTCCCTCTCCCTCTCCCCCTCCCCCTGCTTGTGTTCCCTCTCTCACTGTGTCTCTCTCTGTCTAATAAATAAAATCTTAAAAAAAAAGATTTATATATTTTGATAGAGAGTGAGGGGTGTAGGGTGGAGTGGGAGAGGGAGAGAGAGTCTTAAGTAGACTCCCCACTGAGCACGAGCCCAATGTGGGCCTGGATCTTAATGACCCTGAGATCAGGACCTGAGCCAAAACCAAGAGTGGGACACTTAACCAGTTACGCCACCCAGGCATCCCAATATTGAAGTTTCTTAATAAAATTGTTCTATCCTTCTTAAACATGTTTCTTTGTATCAAACTCCATAGCTATATAAAACTACCACTATCTATTTACAAACTACTCTTTAATAGTCTGAAATTTTAGAGTGTTAATTTTTCTCCTTGAGGTCTTTGTTACTACACTTTTCTCACTAAATTTTTTCCTCACTAAATTTTTATCCTTATGTATTATTATGCTTAAAAATCTATTTTTGACCTCGTTATCATACTTCTTACTGTTATGATAAGCCTCTAAGTGATTTTTTTTTAAAAAGTTATCATTACTGTGGTTTCTAGTACACAGTTGATCAAAATAACGTGTGAATTACAAATTTTGATAAATAATAATAGAAAAATACAGTCTTATTGGAAATTTATCTCTAAATGCGTTATTGGTGCTTTTCTTTCTATTCATGTATCAGTGGGTGAGATTTTTCATTTCAGAGAGAGTTTAGTATGTTTTTCATTACTTTATTAATGTATGTGCTGTGAAATTTTGTTTACATAAATAAGTTGAAGAAGATGAGAGCATGAATGTAGCAAGTCACTTAATTCTTTGAACTTACGGGTTCTTTTTAAAAAATCTCAGACCCATCATTTAAAATTATGTTTTTTTTTAAATATTTCATTTATTTATTTATTTGACAGAGAGAGACACAGCGAGAGAGGGAACACAAGCAGGGGGAGTGGGAGAGGGAGAAGCAGGCTTCCTGCCAAGCAGGGAGCCCAGGACCCTGGGACCATGACCTGAGCCGAAGGCAGACGCTTAACGACTGAGCCACCAGGCTCCCTAAAATTATGTTTAATGATTTCTCAGCTGACAACCAAATTAGGTCCTGCTCCAAGTTTATTCCAAGCAAAGAATTGGCAAAGCCACCTGAGTTGTCAAAGGAGTGACTAGGGCCATATACTTTTTCACCACCAGTATTTTTCAGTATCCCCCGTGTCCTGCCCAGAGGTTTTTCCTACCTCAGCATGAGATTTGTGATGGATGAGCTATGTGCCTTGATTTTTGTAGAGCCGGAGTAGGGGGATTGAGAAAGGGAAGGTGGGAAAGGGGAACCTACTCTCTAGGACATTCTTAGCACATCAGTTCTAGGAAAACGTGCTCAGAAACGTTGATCTGGAAATTGATTTACCATCTTTGTGCCTGCATATTCTTCATACCCTTTGGCAACTTTCATGTACTTCCGGGAGTTTGCCCACCTGAATTTGAAGACTGTTGTGTTAGTAACCAGTATATTGTGGGTTCATATTTAAAACAAATTCTTTTCTCGTGTGTGTGTGTGTGTGTGTGTGTGTGTGTGCGCACGCGCGCGCGTGCGCGTATCCTTTAAACTTAGAACACTGCTGATCAAGGTAAATCATTTATGCTGTTTAGGGTCATGTCATAGGTATTAATTGCTTCCATGCATGGTATTATAAATTGTCCTGTCCTGAGCATGAATCTCCATAATCCTAATACTCTATAAATTCTCTAGATCAAGATTCACATTTGAAATGCCTGTAACTTTTTTCCCTACAAATCTTTTGCTGGTCCTGTTCATATTTACTAGTTACTTTGGCAAAGCATATCTTAAATAGTTCCATAGAAGGAATTACTTGCAATTCTGAGTAAACAACAGAGTTGTCCATGTTAGATTGCTTTTTTGCTGCTGGCTTATTTCTTTTGGGTATCAGTTCATAAAATTACAACGGTACAAGAGACCTCAGATATAATTTATATTAACTCTTTCCTTTTACAGAAAATGAAACCAGGGAGAAGAAGCCAATTGTCCAAGGTCACAGAGGTGGTATTAGCATAGCGAAACCTGTCTCCTAACTCCCATTATTACACCCTTTGCTACATCACACCTTCTGTGCCTTTTGCTAAATTGCATTTCTCACCTCAGTCCCGTTTAATATTATTTCTCCTGGGAACTGACTAGCTTTTTGTCAACTCAGCATTATTTTTTAAATAGGGAGGCATTTGCTTTTTCATTGAAGACTTTTCTGAAAACAAAAATACTCCTTATCCTCTGGCAAATACTTTCTGCTGCACAGTAGGACGCGGCAACGCAAGCCTGGGGCCCAGCGGCCCCCTGGCAGTGGCACTGGGGGAGGGAGGGGGATGTTAACAGGTCAGAGTAGAGGTGGATTGGCAGAGCGGGGGCTGGTGGGAGGTGGGAAGCTTACATCATTTCCCTGCAACTGGGCTCTGGCGAGGCTGTAAGGCCTCACTTTCCCCTGTGTAATAGTTTGCCAGCTTGACAGAGATTCGTAAAAGAAAGAAAAGGTACGGCGGGACGGATGCTCACCCTGTTCATAAATCTGTGCTCTCAGATGAAACTGTCAATAAGTAACTGGAAGCAGCCCGACTGTCTGTGCTTCGCTCTCCCCCAGCTCAGTTCCTTTCTGCTCCGCCCCATCCCTGCTCTCTCTCTGCTGCTCAGATCAGCTTCCTGCTTCTCATGAAAGCTGTTCTCCTATAAAGCTGGTCTGCTTTCACGGAAAGCATTATATTCATAACTCTGAGTCAGGTTTTGTGGAAGTATTGTTGGTTTGGTTTTCTTTGGGGGACGGAGAGGGAGGGAAGAGTATATATTTATATATAAAAAAGAAAGGGGCAGACTGAAAAAGCAAAATCATCATGAATTTTGTTGTTACATCGTGTCGGTGTTATAACCAGCTCTGTAGACTGCCGCACTGAAAACATTTCTGTGAGAGGTATGTGCTTGAAAAACGGAAAGGTGACTGTTGGTCGTGGTGCAAACTGTCCACCCAGCAGTTGCTCAGATGTCTGTAAGGCCGTTATTTGCTAGTGTTTTGATATGGAAAGGGCAGTCGTTCCTTGAGACGCGGTACAGTTAGCAGCTTTTGGTAAAATGTTAAATAATTTGCTTCGTCCGTCCCCACATCAGGACTCCTGAAATGCTCGTTCAGGCTGCATACGTCCAGTCAAACCCCCAGCATTCTTCCAGGCTCTTTTGGTGGTGCTTGTCTGTAAACAAGATGATGATCTTTAATACCGCTCTCATTATTTATGAACCACATGACAAAGATTAACGAGAGAGACTTCCAGTAGCCTAGAAGAAGCTTCAGATTCATTAGGAGCTGTTTGCATTGGCAGATAACAAAAGTAAAAGGAAATGGTTGATGATTCACCATAACCCAAAGTGAAAGTTTTAAAGTTTAGAGGGTGTGTTATGTTTAAGTGGAGAAATGTGGAGGGGTCACTAAAATTTAGAAGCATAACCCCACCCACTACAGTGGATGCCTGACCTATATTGTGGCCAGAGGTTTTGGAACACATATGGCTGTATCTTTTCAAAGGAGATTAGTAAAATATGTATGAACATTTCTATTCAGTGGTCAGAAGAATAGGATTACGAATATAACCAACACTGAAGGAAATGTGGAGAACTATGTATTTGTTATGAAAAATCCAGGCTATTCTGTTATTAAAAAGTTTTGGAAAATATTTAAAGTAGGAAAATAAAACATTTTATCACATACATTGGCTAAGCTACTAGTGGCAGAGACCATTCAAACTACAGAGGAGCTTATGCTTGATTTTAAGAATTATTTCATCATGGAAAAAACGTGAGAAGTCTTGAATGTTACCGTGCTTTAAATTTATTTTACAAGACTTTGGAGTTAAATTTTTATATGAAGATGCCAGTACTGTTGTCCTTTTCTACAAAGATAGTAGTGCTTAAATTGTTGAAAGCCCATACTCCTGAATAGAATAGGCTAGCTATTATAACTCAACCCGAATTCTTCCCTTTAAGAGACTGTGCCATTTAAACTTGATTTCTTCTCAGATATTTGCCAAGAGCACTAATCTTCATGATCATAGAGGATATTGTAAACAAGTTAAAAGTATAAGAGTTTCCAGAACAGAAAAGATCTGGGAAATAAAAGGCCTCTGAGAAGGAATCCCCTCTGTCCCCCGCCACACACGTGGCCACCCTGATTGTATTAACCTTGGTCATTGTCAAGTGTAGCTGCACATTAGAAACCCCTGGAGAGCTTTTAATACCTAACGTTGCCCGCCCTCCCCCAGAGATGCTAATTTAATTGGTTGTGGGTGTGGCCTGGGCTTTGATAGATTTAAAACCATTCCCAGGTGTTTCTGAGGTGCAGCCAGAGGTGACAACAGTCACTACCTGAATGTCCCCTGTGCTGAAGCAGCCCAATCTGTTTTGGGTTCAGTTCTACTTTGGTATGTGTCCTCTTAGGTCTGCACTTTGTCACTAGCTGCTCATCAGATACTCACCTCTCCCCCAAGACTTCTCTTTTCCAGACTATCTAGTCCTCATTCCTCCAGCCTTCAGGACTTGTTTTCCCCGTCCTTTCCCTTTCTGGTCACTTTCTGTCATGGAATTGCTCTCGTTTGTCAGGTTCACCCTTAACGTAGGGTGCTCTCGGGCCCGAGCCCATTGCTCTAGACGTGTGGTGCCCAGCACAGGATGCAGAGAATGCAGGGAAGCTAGGCTGGGACTCCCTTGTGCTGGACACTGCAATTCTGCGATCCGTGGCGAATATTACGTTAGCTTTTGAGCTCGGAGTCAGCTCGAGCTCTTGGTTCTTTTTCACATGAACTTAAGTCAGGTCTCTCTTACTCCATCCTTGTAGGGTGGTTTTTTTGTTTGTTTGTTTGTTTGTTTTTTTCTTCACTGTGTTGCCAGGGTTTACATTTATACTTGTGAAACATAAGAGGAAAACCCACTGAATCAGTTTTTCCACACACGGAGAGTGATGTATTCAAACTGAACGCCAGAAGTTTATTCTGTGCGTATAGCAGCAATTTTCAGGAGTGATCTAGACCATTCATTTGGATCCACAGTTAAATTTAATCTTGTTAATTCAATCCGTCTTTCTAGCATTCCTTCTGATTCATTACTCAGTGCTTGCTCTTCAAAGTTAAGAACCCATTTGAATATGCAGTCTGTTTTAATGTTTGCATTCAATACTTGGTCAAATGCCTTTCCAAAATCAAAATATATTATATGCATGGCACTCTTCTGAACTATTTGAGCGATGTCTTTATTTTCAGAGGAAATGTGTTGAATCTGTCATGGCATTCTTGTTTAGTGAGAACTAGAACTAGAAGAAAATATTTTGCAGATGAGTAGGTGACTTGTCTAAGATCATACAGTTTGCTACAGTTAAGACTTTAGAACTCAAATCCAACTCTGCTCTGCTCGTGCTGAATCCAGTGTCTGGATCAGACCACAAATGCTGATGCCATTTGTCATTTAGGATAAGACTTGAAAGGAAACCGAAAGGAATTCAAGCCTCTGTGGGTGCTTCACTGTCTCTTTTTGGGGTGTTTAATATTTAATCCCTTAACATATAACTCAATCAACTCTTGATTTGTTATTCATTTAGTATTCTGTCCAAAAGCAATAAAAAGAGAAGTAAAGTGACTAGCTGGCATTCCTAAATTAACTGCAGAGAATAGTATTCCTAAGAGTTTGTGCATTCTACCTCCTCTTGGAAAGTTATTCCTCCTAACCTCCTGTCCCCCAGCAACACACACACACACACACACACACACACACACACACACACACACACACACAGTTGATGCTAGAGTAATATCCCTTTGCTCATGATGAATCACAGCATGGGAAGCTTTTGTATATTAATGGAGAGATATATATGGCTAGTCTTTGAATTTTGCAGATAAGGAAACTGAGGCACAGGCAGAAAAGTCTTCTGTAGCCGTGGTGCTTAGCAGTATATGTGATACACAAGCATACCTAGTACATAAGACACACTTAGTAAATATCTGGGTACTGCATGGCTTTCTTCGGTGTTGTTTTCTTCTCCACATAGGAATTGGATTTACCTTTCTTTTTCCCCAGCTTTGCCCGTAGGCAATCATTTCCTTAAAAGTGTTGAAATGGAACAGATTTTTCAAGAATATCTATTACTTTAGAAGAGCTCTAGTGATATAGTAATAGCTCAGATAACCAGGTTTATTTTTCCTGCTTTGACTTACAGGAAAATGAGCTCCTTTCCTCCCCTTTAAAAAATTGATTCTAAACAATTTAGTTGGTGGAAAAAAAAAAAGAGGGCTTTCCAAAGAATGAATAGCCTAGGGCCAGTCTGTATACATTTAGCCCTAATGTCCACATGGTCATTAGGGTCCAGTGAAAACTGATGCTTACAACAAGGCTGACCCTAGTGTATGGTAGGACCTGCCGTCACCAGTGATTTAATTATGTTTGCTATACTGTACTTAATAAAGCAAGAAAGTGTACTTTAATACATTTTAGGAAGGGTTTCAATAGCAGTAGTTGAAACAAAAAGGCTTTATAAGTAAATTTAGTCAGTCAGACTAGGCTACTCCTTCACCCCTTTGGTTAATATAGGTTTGATTGTATGTCCTCCTTCACAGTTTAGAAACCCATGGTTTTATTAATAACTTGAGGCCAACAAAATAAGAACAGTTAATACTCTGTGAAGCTGCACTTTTAGAGCATCCTTGCTTCTTTTTCACAGCAGTCCCAAGTGTCTGTTTTCTGTTCTGCAAGCATATTTTACATTACTTCATTTAATAGTGGTTGTATCTTTTGCTTGGCTGTTCTTCTTATCTCATATCCTGCAATCCATTCTTAGGGAACCTTCAATATTTTTATGCTTCATAATGATGCTTTTAACCAGATGGTTTTAACAGGAAATGAAGATTAAATGTACACAGAAAGATGAACCAGGTACATATGGGCCATACAGAAGCATACAGCTGAAAACTAGTATGACAAGTAGATGAAGGTATGATTACTAGTGGAATCAGTTAATTCTTGAGTATTACTCAGTACAAAGTATCCATATTTAATTTGAAATCAAAGATGGGATATCAGGAAAAAATGAGATTGGAAATACAGATTTGTTACAATTACTTCTTTTTTAAAGATTTATTTATTTATTTGAGAGAGAAAAAGAGCAGGAGCAGGGACGGGGGAGGAGGAGGCAGAGGGATAAGCAGACTCCCTGCTGAGTGGGGAGCCCCACACATGGCTCTGTTCCAGGACCCTGGGATCATGACCTGAGCTGAAGTCAGATGCTTAACTGACTGAGCCACCCAGGTGCCCCTATAATTACTTTTTATTGTAGAATTTTAAAAGGTAAAGATGTAAAACCCTAACCTCTCTAAATTACTATTCACAGAGTACTTATAGACGTGTCTTCCAAAGCTTCAGACAAATTACTTAAAAAAAAAAAAGCTTTTTTTTTTTTTTTTTTTTTTAAAGTAATCTCTACACCCACTGTGGGGTTTGAACTCATGCCCCTGGGATCAAGAGTTGCATGCCCTACGGACTGAGCCAGCCAGGCACCCCGCCTCAAAAAAATTACCTTTTTTTATTAGAAAAAAATTTTATTTATTCATTTATTTTAGAGAGCAGGGAGAGGGAGAGATAGAATCTCAAGCAGACTGCACTGAGCACAGAAATCGAGACTTTGACCTGAGCCGAAACCAAGAGTTGGATGCTCAACTGACTGAGCCACCCAGGCGCCCCTCAAATTACTTTTTGTGCAACATATCCCAACAGTCATTTTCCTATGTGTTTTTTTTCTTTGTTATTATTTTTATAATTACTAAGACTGGGTGCACTCATCAGATTTTGCTTATAAATAACAGTGTATTTGTCTTAGCTCTGGAGGCTGGAAGTGTCAGATCAGGGTGCTAGCATGCCTAGGTGAGGGCCCTCTGCAGGCTTCTTGCATTCTTCACAGGACCAGGGCCAGGGAAACTCTCTTCTAAAGAACACTAATCACAATCATGAGGGCTCCACCTTTGTGGCCTAAGCAATCCCCCAAAGGTCCCACCTTCTGATATCATCACATGGGACATTAGGATTTCCGCATGAATTTTGAGGGGACACACACATTCAGACCTTAGCATTCTGCTCCTGGCCCCCTTAAAATTCATGTCCTCAAATGCAAAATGTACTCACACCATTCCAGTAGCCTCCAAAGTCTTATTAGTTCTAGCATCAATTCCCAAAGTCTCATCTAAATATCATCTATGTCAGATATCGGTGAGATTCAAGCAAAGATTCATCCTGAGACAAATTCCTCTCCAGTTGTGAACCTGTGAATTCAAACAGGTTATGTGCTTCCAGAATGTAATGGTCGTACAGGCAAAGAGTTAAACACTCCCATTCCAACACAGAGAAATAGGAAAGAAAGGGGTGATAGGTCCCAGGCAAGTCAAAACCCAACAGGACAAACAACATCAAATCAAGACTCGAGAATAATCTTAATTTGATGCTCTGCCCGCCAGGCCCACTGGGGCAGGGGTCCCACCTTCCAGACACACTAGAGTATCCCTGCCCCCGAGACTTTGCTGGACACAGCCTACACAGCATCTCTCCCAGGCTGGAGTGGTATGCCTGTGTCTCTATGCGGTTGTGGGGTGCCTGCAGCCCCACCCCCCACATCTCTGCTGAGCTTTGCCCTGGTAGGGTTCTCTGTGGAAGACTTGTCCTTACTATGTCCTCTGCGTCCATCCTTGCTCCAGGTGGCTCTACCTTTGAAATCTAAATGGAGTTAGCTACTTCCCCGGGCTCTGTGAGGGGTGAGTCCAGGTACCCTGCTTTGGGTGGGGGTCCTCTGGCTTGTTGAAACCCAGGTGATATACTCCCCCTTTTGAAACCAAGGAAGAAACCCTGATAATCTCTGAATTGCCTTTAGAGTTCTTTCCTTGTCTTGAAAAATGTTGCACATTTGAAGCAGTATAGCTTTCCCCTCCTGTAAATGCTAAGAAGTCTGACAACCAATCTTCATTCATTACTGTCTTCTTCTTTAGTTCAAATTGCTATTTTCCCTCTCGGGGATGGCTGATAAAATCCTTGGTTCACACCCATCCTGATCTCCTTATCAGAAGGTCTCTTGGCCCCAGCCTCCATGGTCTTCAAAATATGCTTGCTCATTTTTTTGTAATACGGTTAAACTGAGACTTTTCCAAATTTTAAACTTATGCTTCCCTTTTGATTACAGATTCTGTCAAGTCATTTCTTTCTACTTGCACTTTAAGCATTCAAGAGAATCCAAGCTGCACCTTCAACACTTTGCTTAGAAAATGTTTAGCCAAATGTCCAATTTCATTGCTCACAGTTCTGTTTTCCATAAAATACTGGGACATGAGCATAATTCAGCTGCATCCTTTACTAATTTATAGCAAGGATGGCCTTTCCTCCAGTTTCCAATAACACGTACCCGATTTCCATCTAAGACCTCATCAGAATGGCCTTGACTGTCCCGATTTCCATAAATATTCTGTTCAAGACCACTTAGGTCTTCTCTAGGACATCTGAAGGTCGCTCTCTGTCTCTTCTGGTCTCCTTCTGAGCCCTCACCAGAGTTGCTTTTAATGGTCTGTTCCCAGTAAGGTAGGCTTTCTCTAGCATGCACTTAAGAACTCTTACAGCCTCTGCCCGTTACCCAGTTCCAGAGCTACTTAGCATTTGTAGGTATTTGTTGTGGCAGAACCACACTCTTGGTAGCAGTTTTCTGTCTTAGTCAGTTAAGGCTGCTATGACAAAAATCACAGACTGCATGGCTTATAAGCCCCGAACATTCTTTTCTCACAGTTCTAGAGGCTGCAAATTCAAGGTCGCAGTCCTAGTTTGTGAATGACAAAGCCTCTTACTAGGAGAATTATTATTATACTTATATTTAAAAAGCTGTAAAGGAAAAAAAAAGTTCCAAAGAAAATGAATGTCAAGTGTCTTATCAAGTAGGCCCAAATTAACCTAAATCACCAAACCAAATATGTAGGACTTCTGTCTTGAAATGTATTGATTTATACTTTTAGGTATTATCTTCATATGAATCTTAGAATTATTTGACTATTTTTATTAAGACACTCAGTGAGATTTATTTGAAGTTGTGTAGGTGTCCCTTTCATTGTTTAACAAGGACGTTCCCTCATCTGAGAGCTCAGCAAAACCCATCTTGGAGAAAGTGCTATAAGAGCTTATGAGTAGATATTAGGTGGATTGGGCTAGGAGTGGTAGGAGGAAGTGCAGAAGCTCTGAAGTGAGGATGAGCAGGATGCCTAGGAGAAATTAGAAGAATCTAATATGGCTAGAGTTTCGTAAAGAGGCGAAAGGGTGGTATTATGCAGGTGGAAATCAGAATATGTGGAATTTTGTGTACTTTGATGAAACTATGGCAAGCACAGTGGGTAACTTGGGAAATTTTGAGCTAGAGAGTAAGGTGTTTGAATTTGCATTTTGTAAAGATCAGTCTGGTTGCTTCAGGAGGGACGCTTTTAAGGAACACACAAATGGGGATGTAGAAATCATTCAAGAGATTATTATAGTGGTAGCTTAAGCCAGGTGGTGGCAGTGGGATGGGGAAGAATTGGACCGATTGACCATGTATTTAGAAACCTGAATTAATGGTGTTTTTGATTGGCTGGTTGTGTACGTGAGACAGAGGAAACCACTCAGTGTTAGCATCCGGGTGCCTTGGACAATACAATGACAACTCCCAAAACAGGGAAGGCCTGAGAGAAGCAGATTTGGGGGGTTAGGGAAAAGATGATGTGTTTAAATGTACACATGTTGAAATTGAAGTGCCTGTAGAATACCTAGATGAGATATTCATTTATCTGTAAAATGCGTCTGGACTTCAGAAGAGAGGAATTGGCTTGAGATACAAATTTGGCAGTCATTGGCATATGGTAATTGAAGCCTCCAGAATGAATGAGGTCAGTGTATGGAGTGAGAATATAACCTGACTTGGTAACCCTAACCCAAGGCACTGCAGAGGTGACAATCTACCCAAGGAGTGAGAACAGGCAGGGGAAGCACATATTATGCACCTGCTCTTTGGTTGTTGCTGTTATTGTTGTTATCATTTTATCAGCATTGCTTAATTTGTTAGCCAGACTTTTTATTTTGAGATAATTGTGAATTTCTATGCAGTTATCAGAAATAATACAGACCCCTTCCCTGTGTTCCCCAAGTGATCTTGAAAACTGTGGTAAATATCATAATCAGAGTATTGACATGTACGGCCATACGCAGAACATTTTTTTCATCTCAAGGATCCCTCATGTTGCTGTTTTTACAGTCCCACCCCCTTTATAACTGTTGCAATCACAAATCTGTTTTCCATGTCTCTAATTTTGTCATTTTAAGAATGTGACAGAAATAAAGTCATATAATATGTAGTCTTTTGAGATTCTTTTTTTTTACACTCAACAAAATTCTCCAGAGATTCATGCAAGTTGTATCATTACTTCTTTTTTTATTACCAAATAATATTCTGCGGTGTGGAGAATATTACAGCTTATTTGACCACTCACCTGTTGAAAGATATCTGGGTTGTTTCCAGTTTGGGGGTATTATGAATAAAGCTGCTGTGAACATTCTTGTATATGTTTTTGTATGAATAAGTTTTTGTTCCTCTTGGATAAATGCCCAGGAATGCAATTGCCAGGCTATATGATGCATTGTGTGTTTAGTTTTTAAAAGAAACAGCCAAATGTTTTCCCAGAATGTCATTATTTTCATCCCTATCAGCAACATATGAATGATATGGTTACTCTGTAACTTCACCAGCATTTGGTGTTGTCACTTTTTTTAAAGCTGTTTCAATAGATGTATAGTGATAATCTCACATACTTTGAATTTGCATTTCTTTGATGACTAATATTGAATACCTTTTTGTGCATTTACTTGCCATTTATATATATATTCTTTGGTAAAATGACTTTTCATGTATTTTCCCATTTTCTAATTGGATTGTGTTTTGAGAGTTCTTTATATATTCTAGATGCTAGTTTTTTGTCAGTTACGTGGTTGGCATGTATTTTCTCTCAATCTGTAGCTTATTTTTTTTATCTTCATAGGGTCTTTGGCAGAGCAAAAGTTTTGAATTTTGGTAGAGTTCATTTTATCAATTTTGTCTTTTATGGATTGTGTTTTTGCTATCAGCTCCAAGCCATGAACTCTTTTCTGGCCCTAGATTCTAAAGATTTTCTCTTATCTTTTTTCTAACTTCTCGTATCTTTTTTCTAAAGTTTTTTCTAAAAGTTTTATAGTTTTGTGTTTTACATTTAAGTCCATCATTCGTTGTGAGTTAATTTTTGTAAGATGTGTCTTATGTTGAAGTCCTTTTTCTTTGTGGATGTTCAACCCTCAAGGAGTTGCTTTTGTGTCTTGGTCAAAATAAGATGGCCTGTATATATAGATTTATTTCTGGATTTGCTTTCTCTTTCATTTTCTCCACCAATATCCTACATTCTTGATTAACTGCTGTAGCTGTAGTAAATCTTGAAATCAGGTAGATTGATTCCTTATACTTCATTCTTTTTCAGAATTATTTTAGCTGTTCTAGTTCCTTTGCCTTTTTATATAAAATTGAGAATAAACTTGTTTATATCTATTATACCTACAAAAATTTTGCTGGGAATTTTTAGAAATTGTGTGAAATCTATGCATCAGTTTGAGGAGAATTGACATCTTTATTATGTTTAGTGTTCTAGTTCTTGAACACAGTAAGTTTCCTTATTTATTTACATCTTTGAATTTTTTCATCTACATTTAGTCAGCATACATGTGTTGGACATGTTTTATTAGTTTTACAAATTATTTCATTCAAAAAAGATTGTAAGTGATACTGCATTCTTTTGGGGGGGAAGGGCAGGGAGGGAAAGAAGAGAATCTTAAGCAGGCTCCACACCCAGCATGGAGACCGATGTAGGGCTCGATCTCACAACCCTGAGACCATGACCTGAGCTGAATTCAAAAGTCAGATGCTTACTGACTGAGCCATGCAGGCATGCCCGTGGTACTGTATTCTTAATTTTGGTGTCTACACATTTGTTTCTAGTGTATACAAATTTTGATGTCCACATGTTTGTTATTTATATATAAAGATATAATTGATTTTTGCATGTTTAACCTGTATCTTTTGACCTTATAAACTTAGTCATTTTAGAAGTTGTTTTGTGGATTCCTTTGGATTTTCTACATAGACAGTCATGGCATCTGCAAATAGGAATAGTTTTATTTCCTCTTTTCAGATCTATTTGCCTTTTATTTTTCTTCCTTGACTTACTGCCATTGATAAAACTTCCAGAACTAGAATGTTCAGTTCCCGTCCAGAACTATTGCAGTACTAATAACAGTAAATGAGAGTGGACATCCTGCTTTGTTCTTGATGTTAGGAAAAAGGCATTCAATACTTCACTGGTACTATTTAAGCTGTAAGTTGTTTTTAGATGCTCTTTATCAAGGTGAAGAAATCCCCTCAATTCCTCTTACTGAAACTTTTTATCATGAATAGATGTTGAATTTTGTTACTTTTTCTGAATCAGTGGATATGATCATATAATTTTTCTTCTGTTACCTGTTAATATGGTGGATTGCATTCATTAATTTTTGAATATTAAACCATCCTTGCATTCCTGAAATAAATCCCTGGTTATGTTGTAAAATTCTTTACATTGCTGAATCCTTTCGCCAATTTTATTAGACATTCTTGCACTTGTACTAGTGAGAGATATTGGTGTGTAGCTTTCTATTTTGGTACTATCTTTGTCTGGTTTTGGTGTCAGAGTAATACCAAAATCATTTTTCTGTTTTCAATTTCATCGATTTAATTTCTGCTTATATGGGTTTATTGTGCCTTTTTTTTTCTATTCACTAGCTGAGAGTTTAAATTGTTGATTTGTGAGATTTCCTTTTTCAAAAAGAAAGGATTTAGTGCTACAGATTCCCCTCTAAGTACTACTTCTGCTGTGTCCCCCAAATTTTGATAAGCTGTATTTTCATTTTTACTCAGTTCAGTGTAAAAAAAAAAAATAAATTCCCTTGAGACTTTTGATCCATGGATTATTTATAAATATATTGTTTAGTTTTTAAGTGTTAGGGATTTTTCCTATCTTTCTGTTAATGATTTTAAATTTGACTCCACTGTGATCAGAGAACACATTCTTTAAGATTTCAATTTTTAAAAAATTTGTTGATGAACTTGTTTTATAGCCTACCATATAGGCTTTCTTGGTATGTATTATTCCATGGACTCTTGAAAAAGAATGTGTATTCTTCTGTTGTTGGATCACATGTTCTGTAAATGTTGGTTGGATCCTGTTGGTGATGTTGTTGAGTTCTTGTATATCCTTTCTGATTTTTTTCTCTAATCATTTCATCAGTTGCTGAGAGGATTGTTAATGTCTTTCACTCTCATTGTGGGTTTATCTATGTCTCATTTCATCTGTAAGTTTTTACTTTACATATTTTACAGATGTTATTAGTAAATACACATTGGGGTTTCTGTATCTTCTTGGTGGTATGGCCCCTTAATCATGATGTAATGTCTCTCTCTGTGTCTGGTAATTTTCTTTGCTCAGAACTCTTGCTTTATTTTGATTACTGTTTGTATGATATGCCATTTTCATTTTTTAAAAGATTTTACTTATTTATTTATTTGAGAGAGAGAGGGTGTGCATGAGCAGGGGTCGGAGCAGAGGGAGAGAGACAAGCAGACTCCACACTGAGTGCAGAGCCTGACTCTGGACTCAATCTCAATGATCCTGAGATCATGACTTGAGCTGAAATCAAGAGTCTGACCCTCAACCAACTAAACCACCCAGGCACCCACCATTTTCTTTCTTTTTTTTTTTTTTTACTTTCAAACTACCTTATTTTTGAAGTGGGTTTCTTATTGACAGCATATAGTTAGATCATGTTTTTTAATCCACTGCCAATTTGTCCTTTTATTTAGTGCATTTACCTCCCTTTTATGTCCCTTTACTTCCTCCATCTACAATACAATTGTCTTAAATACTTTACACACATTTACATACATTTAAAAACATCAGACACTGTTATATTTGTTTCAACCATCAAACATAGTATAGATAACTTGAGGTGAAGGAAAGCCTTTTGTATTTACCATATCTTTATCATGTTTTTTCTTTCTGATTTTCCAAGGTTCTTGTTTTTTTCCTTTTTGTTTATTGAGCTTCTTTAGCTACTAATTTTTTTAGATAGCTGTTGAAAATTCGAGTTTTTCTTCATGTGATAATGTATTCTATTTCCTTTTCCTTCCTGAAAGATTTTCACTGGGTATAGGATTTTGGGTTGATGGTTCTTTTCTTTCAGCACTTGAGAAATGTGCCACTGTCTTCTGCTCTCATGGTTTCTGATGAGAAATCTGCTGTGATTTCAATTGCTTTTCCTCATGTAGGTAAGGTCTCTTTTCTCTCTCGCTGTGTTCAGGATTTGGGATGGAGGTGAGGAGGAGATAATTGCTTTTCAGAAGTTTGACCATGACCTGTCTTGCTTGGTACATATCTTTTGCCAAATTTGGAAAGTTTTTATCCATTATTTGAGTACTTTTTTGTTGAATTGCCCTACCCTTTTTTGTTGAATTGCAATGACATATTTAGATCTTTGGTTATTATTATTATTATTATTATTATTTTTAAAGATTTTATTTTTTATTTGAGAGAGAGAGAATGAGAGATAGCACGAGAGGGAAGAGGGTCAGAGGGAGAAGCAGACTCCCTGCTGAGCAGGGAGCCCGATGCGGGACTCGATCCCGGGACTCCAGGATCATGACCTGAGCCGAAGGCAGTCGCTTAACCGACTGAGCCACCCAGGTGCCCAGATCTTTGGTTATTATTCTGTAGATCCCTGAGCTCTGTTTAATTTTTTCAGAAAATTTCTTTCTTTTGTTCAAATTGGATGATTTCTGTTCAGTTTTCTCTTCTAGTTCATTTATTCCTTCCTTTTCCCCCTCTGTCTGCTGTTGAGCTCATTCATTAAGTTTTTAATTTTGGTTATTTGGTTTTTCAGTGCCAAAATTTCCACTTGGTTCTCTTTTATATCTTCTGTTTCTTTGCTGAGATATTTTGTTTTCATTTGTTTCAGGCATGTTTGCAGCTGTTCATTGAAGCGTTTTTATAAGGGTGCTTTAAAATCTTTGTCAGATAATTCTAACCTTTTCTCTTTTATTTACCATCTATTGATTGTCTTTTTTCATTCAAGTTGAGATATTCCTGGTTTTGATATGAGAAGTTACTTTTGATTGAAACCTGGATATTTTTGGCATTGTGTTGTGAAACTATGGATCTTATTAACCTGTTTTAGCTGACTTCCTCTGACAGTGCTGTAGCAGGGGAAGGGATGGGACCATTTTATTGCTGGCAGATGGGAACAGAAGTCTAGGTTGTTGCCCACTTGGCCTCCACTGACACCCGAGGGAGGAAGGGGCTCCTTGGTATTTCAGGCAGAGATGGGAGTTGTGTCATGTCTCTCCCCCACCAAAGGCCCGTGCCATTACCACCCTAGCTTGAAGGGACAGGAGTGTCTCATTACTGCTTTACACGTGGCCTCCACCAATAACCAAGAGCTGGAGTGGTGGAGTAGCCTTGTTACAGTGGTCAAATCCTGATATTCCACTAGCTCTTCTCTGATACCACCCACGTCGGGGGAGAAAGGGAAACGTTTTCACTGCTAGGTGGGGGATGGAAGTTCTGTGTCTGCACAGTGTCTACTAACTCTCCCTACTTGTCCTCCTCTGATCCCACTTTATTGTGGGGGGTGTGGTTCATCTTTACAGCCTGGTGAGGGTGGAAGTTCAGGTTTTTCACTCAGCCTTAGCTGGCATTGCTGGTGTGTGAGGCCAGTTTCTTGGGTCATTTTTTGGCAGGTGGAGGGCAGCTATTGTCTAAAAATTTTCTGTCTTCCCAGGCTGCCCATTTTCTGATGCTTTGGCTAGAGAGAGCTGACTTTTGTTGGGACTTTTGTCTGTGTCCTATTGGCATTTCTAGGTTGATGGCTTCTTTAGTTCCAAGTCTAGGATATGTGGGGCAAAAAGAAAATCCAGGGAGTTCACCACAGCATTGTTCCTTGGATGGTAAGTCCCTGCCTGGTTTGCCTTTATTCTATTTTTCAGAGTTTTACAATTGTTTTATATATAGTGTCCTGTGCTTTTAGTTGTTCTTAGTGAGAGCATTAGGGACAAGTATGTATGTACCATCTGGAAGTGGAATTCCTTCACTTGCTTTTCATCGTGGCAAAAAATAAACACTCCATAGATGATGTTATAGATGATTTTATAGAGAACATACCCTAGAATTTCAAAGAGAATTATTATTATTATTATTTTTAAAGATTTTATTTATTTATTTGACAGTGAGAGAGAGAGCACAAGCAAGGGGAGCGGCAGGCAGAGGGAGAGGGAGAAGCCAGCTCCCCGCTGAGCAGAGAGCCCGATGTGGGGCTCGATCCCAGGACCTTGGGATCATGACTTGAGCTGAAGGCAGACAGTTAATCGACTGGGCCACCCAGGCGCCCCTCAAGGAGAATTATTAACATTGGATTGGGTCTTCCAAAGACAGAGCGATTCTTCTCTCTGGTAATTTAGATATTGTTCAGCTTGAAGACCTGAGTTGCTGCCTGATGACTGACAGTGACACAGTGTTCTTTGATTTTCTTTCCATGTGCTATTTTAGTCTTGGTTTTGTATATGCAGTAGAGCAGGAAGCATATTGGGTAGGATTACACCTTTGTAAGTCATTTTCAGTTCTGATGTGGTTTAGGTGATTTCACTCACCTTTAGTGCAATGGGCCAAATACCCTTTCAAATCAGTAAATTGATAAAACTTATCTCTTATAAATGCTTTTAATCATAAATACACCAACAATTTTTTTTCTCTCTTTTTTTTAAACTTTGGGTTTTAAATTTTTTTTACTTTTTAGATTAACTGGAAGTAAAATTGGCTTTTTGCACAGTCCCATGAATTTAAAAACATGAATAGATTTTGTATACAGTTCAGTGTTAAAATTTAGAAAGCTTCATCACCTTAAAAAATTCCCTTATGCTGTTTATTTGGAATCATATCCTCCTCCCAACCCAAACCCTGGCAACCACTATTCCTTTATTCATTACTATAGTTTTGTCATTGGGTACATTTAGTATAAATGGAATCATATGGTGTGTAACCTTTTGAGACTGGCTTTTCTCACTTTCTCTAATTCCTGATATTTATACAAATTGTAGCCCATTGTTCTGTTTTGTTTTTTTGCTGAGTGGTGTCCCATTATATATATGTGTGTGTATTACAGTTTATTTATTTGCCCATTGGGTTGTTTCCAATTTATAGCAGTTACAAATAAAGCCACTGTAAACATTCATTTACAGACCTCTGTGTGTGAGTATAAGTTTTGATTGGAGTGGGATTGCATGGTTATATTATAAGTGCATGTTTATATAAGAAATGTCCAAACTGTTTCCTAGAGCAGCTGTACCATTTTATATCCCCCCTCCAAGTCCTGTCTTTCCATCCTTTTCAAGAGTGTTTGCCTTTACTTGTTGGAGCATTTTTATAAAGCTTCTTTAAAAGTTTCGTCAGGTAATTCTAACATCTGCATCATTCCAAAGTTGTTGTCTGCTGTCTTTTTCTATGCCAGTTGAGATTTTCCCTATTTGTTCATATGCTGACTAATTTTGGATTTTGTCATAAACATTTTGATTATTATGAGACACTAGGTCTTTTAAAAATTCTATGGAAAACCTTGATATTTTGGTTTTAATAGGCAATTGATTCAGTTAAGTTCAGGAGTAAAATTCCAGCCAGCCCTCTGTGAATGTCAGTTGAGTTTTCAAAGCCTTTTCAGTGTTCTTTGGATTTGTCCTTATTTGCCACCCGGTGGCTAATCTGAGAAATGAACAGTGCTCTATCCGTAGTTAGTTCAGTTCTAAATGTCTGTGTGTGCTGTTTAGGGTCAGATCCACGCATGTGTAGTTTAGGGGGAGACCAAGAGTTCTTTTAAAGAACTCCTCTCTGCCATCTCCCACTTTTGTTTTGGTTCTCTGGTTGGGAGGCTGGGGCTTTAGTTACTGAGCTTTCCTGTGCAATGCCCATGATTGTGCCCATGTCTGGGAATAAGTGGTGGGAGGATAAAGTGAGAACACAAGCAACAGGTCCCATTCTTGGGACCAGTGTTCCTCCAGTCAGAAATGAGAGTTCCCCTTGCCCAGAGTTTTTGTTTCTATGGGCTTCTGTGTTTGCTGCCTCCCTGTTCAATCACAGAAATGCTTGGGGCCCAACACCTGAGAGAATGGAGAAAATGGTACTTTGTAATTTACTGTTCCTCCCCTATTTCTTTGCTGCTTAAGTAGCTGCAGCATACATCCAGTCCCAAGTTTTATAGCTACATTTAGTGAGACCGACACGGTGGAGTATATTTACTCCTGCTGACCCAGACTGGAATCCATTAGGCTTGCTTATCTATTGGGCTTGAAATAATTAATGGGAAGAGAAGAGGTAGATCTAGGTTTTGTGGAGTCTGAAGGTCATACAATTTGGAAGGCCTCTTTAAGGAAAGGAATACAAGTTATGAATACAAAATTTGGCACAGTGTTTTGGATGGGGCTGTGAAAGTGAAGGGCCCTAAGGCTTTAGCTTCATTGGCTTTAATAAAAACCTGACTGTGGGGTGTTTTTTATTCAATTTTTCTCTTAATATTCCTAAAAATAAAAATGCCTTTATTATTCCCATCTCACAGATTAAAAAGAACAGATTTAAAAGGTTAAATCATGCAGATATAAGGGGCTTTAGAACTCAGATATTCTAATTCCAGAGCATATGGTGTTTCTCTTACCCATAGAACTTTATGAAATAAATAGATTAGAGATTAGGAGAGCCATATAGGCTCTTGGTGAAGAGCGTAAGCTCAGAAACCAGACTGCTGGGGTTAAGTTTTGGCTCTGCCCCTGTTTATATGTGACCTCAACAAAGTTCCCTTACCTTTCCTTAACCTTCTTCTATATGTCTGTAAAATGGGGATAATAGAACTTACTTCATAAGGTTGCTATGAGGATTAAATGGTTAACATAAAGCATAAAGCATTTAGAGTAGCTCCTGGCATATAGTAACTGCTTTTTATCCACTATGTACAACTGTGCATCCAGATAAATCAAATTTTATTTGCTATGTTAGCAGCCTTCTTGAGCTACAAAGACAGGTTACAAGCTAAGGGGATTTTTTTCACTTATGTGTCAGTCATATTAGGTATTTGGAATACAAGCTGAGAAATAGGTTACATATATAATTGATAATACTGTTACTTTTTGTCAAGAAGTAATAATTGTTTTTTTAAGTTTAGGGATGTTAATCTAACAAGCAAAGCCAGAAGAAATGTTCTCTATAGGTGATTGGAAAATCTGGATGATTATAGGTTAAATATTTTGGGGGAAATGGCCAAATAATAATGCAGAGAGGTAGAATAGTTCAATAAAAAGAAAAATAACACCTTTTCCTACGGATAAAGTCCTCTACATTCTCAGGCTTTTCTGTAAAATGGAGACAGTAGTATCAATCTGTATTAGTTACCTTATTGAAATGTTAACAAACAGTCATGAAATTTAAAACAATCAACATTTATAATCTCACAGTTTCCATGGGTCAGGAATTTGGGAGTGGCTTTGCTGTGGGACTCTGCCTGCAGTCAAAATGTTGGCTTCTCCTGTATTCATGTGAAGCCTTGACCAGGGCTGAAGTATCACGGCAGGGTGGTTCTCTCACATGCCTGGCAAGATTGTGTTTCATGGGGTGCCTCGCCACTTAGACCTTGCATATGACTCCTTGAGGTCCTCATGATCTTGCAGCTGGCATTCCTTTAGAGCAAGCTGGTGAAGAGAGCTCAAGGCAGTATTGACAGTGTCTTTTATGACCTAGCCTCAGAATTCTCTTTCATCTTTGCAATATCCTAACGGTCACACGGGTCATCCCGTCATCCCTATTCGGTGTGGCAGGGGGCTACTAGGAGATGGCCATCATGGAGACTGGCAACCACCCTATCTTCTAAGAATACTTTAACATTTAAATGAGATTATTCGAAGGAAGCTTTTGGATGCCTGTAGGTGCTCCATGCAATACCTGTTTGATTACTGTGTTTTTCACTGTTGGTCAGTAGAAATCAGTTTTTAGTTGTTTCCCCAATACAGAGGAAGGTGTCCATGTCTCTGTGGAAAAGAGATGCACACTGATAAGGAACGTCTTGGTTGTTCTTGTAATTGTTCGCTTATTTAGAAGCTATGTTGGTTTTCACTAAGTATCAAGTGATAGTAGCAATTACTCTGTGAGGCCAGAATATTGATAAATGCTATAAGCAACCATTTTGACCCACAGTGAACTCATTTAATTACCACCTAGCACATGATCATTGAGGAAGATGATTGTATTTCAAGTCTGATACATGCATTTTCTGTGTGTGTGATTATCATTTAACTTCTACTTTCTCCAAGGTTAAGCAGATGCAAGATATTTTTTCCTTTTCCAAGTAGACTGTATCTTACTGTTGATAATGATATAAGTATGGCTTATTTTGAAGAGGACCCTTATTAAATTATTTTAAAAATGACATGTAACAAGAATGTTGTGAAAAAGGAAGCATGAAGAGGACTCAGATGTTGTTCTTTAAATGGTAATATATAAATATTTGGCCACTGGAGGGCTCCATATTTTAAAAGATTATATTGAAGATGTAGGTGCTCACTGTAACAATTTCAGACAGTACAGAAAGATATATAGGGCTCCATATTTTTTAGCAAAGATGTTAAATCAAATAGTTGTTGATTATGAATAATTGTGTGCATGTACAAATAAAGTGTTGGTGTTGCTTTCTTCTTTTTCTTACATTGGAATGAAAATAAAATATATTACATAATAAAATAAAATCTTACATAAATAAAATATAAATAAAATATCTTACAACTCTGCTGTCAAAATAACAAAACTAGTCATTTGAAAGCCCTTCAGTAAACAAAGAGGTTGAGACAGATTAAATACTTCTTTTCTAATCTCTTTCCTACATGTACTATTTTAAATGAGGAGACTTCTTGTTTTAGGATTCATTGAGGTTATTTCCATTTAGGTTAACAAACTACAGTTATCTCCGTGAACGCTATGACATAATTAATAAAATTCACAGAACGTTAGGAGGCATTTTGAAATTGAGCCCAAAACAAAAGTAGATGTGGCATAAAAGAGTTGTCATCACTGATTTTTTTTATACTTAATATTGGCATTCCTTTGGTCCAGATGTGTAGTTTACATTGTTTTGCACTGAAATCTAAGCATCAGGGTTTGTTTTCCAGGATTAAAGTAAAATGGAAACTTAAAAAAATTGAGAAATAAGAAACACTTATAACAGGTATCAGTACCTGAGGAAAGTTATCTTTTTGTATAGAAGACTTCTAGATAGGAAACCACTGTGTTCCTCAAAAACAGCAATTTTACTTCCTTGATCTTTCCCACTTGAAAGAAGTGTTTTGATTTCTTTATAATTGTGAAGTGTTTACTTTTTAAATGTTTGATCTGCACTCAGGGAAGCCTGCAACTTCTAGAATAGTTCAGCAGTTTTTCCCCTGATAAGATGTGGGTCTCTTTGTACTGAACTTGCAGAGCTGAGGCTGTGTGTTTTGGATGAACTGAGTAGTTAAATTTTCCAGTTAGTCAGTAGTCTTGTCCCTTAGCACCTCCTCTTCACAAAGGAAGCTGTATTACAAATTAATTGCTAATGAGGAGGAAACAAACCAAAACCAAAATGAAACAAAAACAGACTACTTTTATACCTGTTCAATTGAAAACTGTCCAGGATCTACGAATATATAAATCCCTACTAATTTCTACATATAAGGACCAACTGTTAATATAGGGACAAAGATACCAAAAAATCGTGAAGGGTAGTAGTCCCCAGGTTAGTACTAATTACGCACATGACAATGAGCGTCATTATGGAATGATGTTTAAAAAAAACAGAATTAGTTTATTAATTGCCAAGTGACAAATTGTCAAACTATCAAATGAGGCGGTTTCACAGAGGGTAATACCCCTCTCCTACTACCTCCACCTATCCTGCCCACCACCCATTCACACTGCTCATTGGAATGTTAAAGACAATAACCAATGTTATTAACTTTGGGCGTGAGCTACATTTTTTTTCTACAAACATACCGTTTAGTGTCTAATATATTTTATCTATTTAAATAGTAATCATAGCATATATCTGATTGTACCCTACCGGGCATGTAGAGAAATTCTGCCTGTCTACTCTTGTAGCCACCGAATGCATCCTTAATAATAGCTATGTTGCAAAATGTGTTTTAAGCTGAAAGACATGGGAGAGGACATGGGATAGAGCATGACTGACACACACCACAGTATCTCCTCATTGCTGCCTCATGAATTTGAAAACAGCGCTCATTGCTTGTGGTGAGAAACTTTCTTCCAATTCCTTTTTCACACAGATCCATTCATATATATGGAATAAACTGGTAAGATGCCTGTCAGGGTAGAGGTGCAGTTGTGGTATAAAAGAGAGTAAGTCTAACTGGTCTGATTCATTGTTACCTGTGAGCATTTTAGCCTGGTGCTTTAACCACTTAAGCTCACAAGTGCTATCAGTTTTTAATGCTTAATTTATATCACTCAGTCCTAAAAAAATAAAAAAATTTAAGAAATTAAAAAAAAAAAAGGAGTACCTGGCTGGCTCAGTCAGTAGAGCATGGGATCTTGATCTTGGGGTGTTGTGAATTGGACCCCCACAATGGGTGTAGAGATTACTTAAAAAATTAAAATATTTTTTAAAGTGAGTGTGTGTGTGTGTGTGTGTGTGTGTGTATAGACACATCGTTCAGTCCATATATATATATATATATGGAGATATATAGATATCTCCATAGTTGTTCTCATACCTGGATGCACCTTGGAATCACCCGGGAAGCATTCAGTATTATGGATGCCTGACATCAACACTACAGAATATTCTCACTTAACTGGTTTAGGGTCAGAAGTGGCTGTGCATCTGCATTTTTAAAAGTTATGTTATTGTGTTTTGTTGTCTGGGTTGAAAGTGATTGATTCAAAAGGAAGCTGCATTGTGGAAACTTTTTGAGGCCCCTAACAAGTTCTGATTAAACAAATGTCTTAGAGTAAATACAACTACACTTTATATTTGAATGTACTCTCTCCCCACCACCCCAACCCTGAAGAAATAAGCAAACCTGGTATTATTTTGGTTGCTGACATTGCCTAAATTATTTTGAACTGAACCACTTACATTTCTGGGGTGAGGAGGCTGGAAAGTGATGTTGGATTTTCAGATAGGGTTGGCCCCATCCTGATGAATTTGTCATTTCTGTCACCTACCAAAGCAGTGTATCTTTCACTTTTAAACCAGTTCTAATAGAAAATAGGAGAGGGATGTCTGGCTGGATCAGTTGGTAGAGCATGCAACTCTTGATCTCTGGATTGTGAGTTAGAGCCCCATATATATATATATATATATATATGTATATATATATATATATATATGGATATGATCTGGCCAAGGGAACATAATTCCGTGAGTGAAATATGGTTCGGTGTGTGGAGATTTTTTTTTTTTTTTTTTGCTATGCAGTTTTTTGTTTTGTTTTGTTTTTGGCGATCTTTTGAAATAATGGGGGATTGTAAATGTAAGGAAAAGTCGTAGAACAATACACTATAGGCAGGCTGTAGCATGTTGCATAGGCAGTGGGAAACTTAGGATTGGCAGGTCCTGACAACAGGTCACACCAAGTCCTGAAAATACTCCACAGTGGCAGTCATGGGTCAGGGTAATGATCTCTCAGGCTTCTTTGCTTATTCTTCTCATAGTGCTGAGCTGAAGGAACTGTTGAGAGATCAGGCTGTGAGGGTGCCCTGAGATTTCAGTCCTGGAGCCCCTGTTCTCCTTATTCTCAGATGACCTCTCTCATCTAGACCATAGGTTTGACCTGTGTATATTTGGATGATTCACAAATTCTGTCTGCTCAACTGTTTTTTTTCTGGTTTATTCCATGTAACACTCCATGTAAAAGAAAAGAGCACAAACTGGATCTCTGCCAACTAGAACAAAGTGTTTAGCTACCTTCTCACTCATACCACCTGGACATTCAGCTTTTCCATGATAGTAGGGTATTACCACCTTGTCACTGCTCAGGCCTCTAAGGCCTTGGGCTCATTTTTTGGGCTCATCCCCCATTTCACTCAGCAGCATCTGACTGTTTCCTAATCACATCTAACTCACAAAGTGCCCCAGGCAGGCAGTGCTGATAGTAAGCCACTTGGATGAAAATAGTGAAGATATTTAGATGAAAAGAAAGAATGAGATAGTCACCACAGAATTTCTGTGCAGTGGGAGAAAGTTAAGTGTTAGGGGGAAAAAACTAGTTTGAAATAAGTTTCCTGGCTTAGGGTATCTAGGTTTTAAGCAAACATTGTGTTTCATAGATAGTATAAATCTTATTCTCCCATGTTTGGGCTAAAACGCTTCTCCTTGCTTAGCATTAGCTTAAAAAAAAAAAAAAAACTAGAAAGGAAAAGCTAACTTAAGGCAAGTTTGGGGATTCTATTTTGTTTTTAAATACATTGGCTTTATTTATTTATTTATTTATTTATTTAAAGATTTTATTTATTTATTTAATAGAGAGAGAGAGAGAGAGAGAGAGAGACAAGCAGGGGGAGTGGGAGAGGGAGAAGCAGGCTTCCCGCTGAGCAGGGAGCCCGATGCGGGGCTCGATCCCAGGACCCCGGGATCATGACCTGAGCTGAAGGCAGACGCTTAACGACTGAGCCACCCAGGTGCCCCAACATTGGCTTTTTTAAAAGTAGGGGTCTTTTGCATATAAATATTACAAGTGTTTGCATTTCTGCTTGATATTTGTTCATTATCCATAGCAAGCTGATGACATTTCGGTCCCAGTTCGTTTTTCCGTAGCTACCAAAGCTACCCTTTTCCTCCTCACCAGTAGCTCCCTATCTGACCTGTACCTATAAATTTTAAAATTTACTTTTAATCATAATAAATATCAATAGTAGTTATTTAAAATTTTGTGTATTTAAAACCTTTTCAAGTTATGCTTGCATATATCCTATCATTTTAAGAAAAATTCACCTATGGGAAGAGATCTTTTGCTCAGTTCCACACTGAATTGAAAATGGTATTCAGATTACTTAATCTAGTTGCCTTCCATTGTTAGCACTGGCAGTAAAGAGCTGCCTAACGTGTCCCTATTACAGATCCTAGCTGGAACCTTTCATGAAGTCTTAGAAATGCTTCCAATGTTTTTACTTGTTTATTAGTCCTTTTCACTTTTTGGAAGTACCTAGGTATATCTACCTGTAATTTATTTAAAGTTCGTTTTTACCTAGGAAATGAAATTTGAAAAGTTAGGGTTGTGGGAGTTTGTGTTTTGCTCTTATGTTAGATGTTTGGGATAACCTTCAGAGAAGGGTTCACACAATAAAAATGTTCGGTTACAAAAAGAGCTCACCGGGCAGGTACCAGAGTAGTTATCTGTACAGTGGAATTTTAACTGGAAGGGAATGTCCTCTGGCAGGGAACACTGGCAGACTCCCTCAGAAAGTCAATTATAAGGTTTGTTAATCCTACCAAAATATTAACCTCATGATCTTCAATCCCAGAGTGCCTTCTCCACGCTATAAGTTCAGCTAAAAATACACTGAAAAGGAGATTTCCTAAGGTAATGAAATAAAAATGTGGACCTAAATCTGTAAGATACAAATTAGAAAATAAGATCCCTAGTCAAACATGAATATATGACAAATTCTTTGCTCTCTTAAATTAGTAGCCTGGTCTTTTGGGATGGTGATAAAGTCATGATTTAAAAAATGCACATAGAGAGAAGCCTTGTGGTTGAATGATTTACCCATCTGATAATTTTTACTCTGGAAATGTTTTTTTCTTATTTGTGAAGTTGATGAGTATGGCTCTGTCTTCTTAATATATAAAAATGGAAAAAAAACTTGTTATTACTAATTCCTATAATAATTGTTTATAGATTTGAATATCCATGAAGTGTTTTGGGTTCCAAAGAACAGTTCTATAAATATAGATAATAATTCCATTTACTTTGAATTTCTTGTAGTAATCAGTTTTAACTCATTGTAACAATATAAGCATATAACTTAGCAGGTTATAATTGAATTGTATTAATATTAAATCTTTATATGAAAAGTGTTTTAGTTAGAAACTAGCGTATGATCAATTTTTAGTTGTTTAAACAGTTTGACTACTACTAGCATTCATTGTGATTTACAGTGCAAATAACTAAACTTTCCTTTGTTACATTATTGCACTAGCACATTCGGCAGTTGGAGCAAGGGGATAGAGCTCTGTTTGCTGGGCACCATGACTGCTGGGCATAATGGATTTCAAGCCTCATGGCTTCCAGCTCTCATTTGCTTTGATTTCAGAAACCTAGAGAATCTTGGTATGCTTGGATCTTAGACTAAGGCATAGAGATCAGCCCTCAGTGCCCTGTGCGAATCCGCATGCAATTAACTCCTACTAAAGTTTTTGCTTGAACATCTCCATTGATGGAAAAATATTCAAGAGGAATATTCTTGTCTCACTGAAGTGAGACGGAAAGTGTTTCCTCATACTGAACACCCCAAACTGCCTCCTAGAAACATTTGTTAATTGATTACAGTTTTAAACTCTGAAACCACCCTATAAAATTATATCCGATGCCTCTTCCTTATGAGACCCCAAAAGGATATGAAAATAGCACTTCTTTTCTAGAGTAACATTTTCATTTCCTTCAGCCATTCTGCCCCCAACAGGGTGCTCAGCCCCTGTCCATAATCTGGCAATGATCTGGTCCAGAGGCACTTGGAGTTCTTTCTGTCCTCATCTGATACAGACAACAGTGGATAGAGTGGACTCATCCTTTCTTGCTGAACGGTGTAGTTCTTCTAAGTCCAGTTTCTTTTTGAGTACTTCACACTGCTGACTTATATTGCAATATGTCATTTTACATGCTTTTCAGTTAAGGTAGGCATCCCCTATTCTGTACTTTCAGACTTTTATTTGTTGCAATTGATGCTACTAAGTTTAGACTACAGGTGTTATTTTTCAGTGACATAATAAACAAAGATGGCAGTGCCTACGTATAAATCTGTGGACATGCTTTCATGTTACCTACCTACTTTCATTACTCTGCATATAGAGATATTTTTACTTAAACTTAATAATGTCTTTTAGCATGCAGATTTTACTCCTCAGTGAATATTGTCAGTATTCTCGGTCATTCATGTAAGAGCAGGTTTTGATACGGAGGATGGTAGAGTGAAACTCGCCAGTCCCTGTGGTAAGGTGAAGAGTCTTTGGGGGAGAGGAGATTTGTGAAGAAAGTTGGAAGACACCAGACCTCAGTTTTAATTTTGCTTAGGATCGATTCTATAGTACTTTTCTTTTTCTAACTTTAAACATTCATGTCACACATAAGCAAACAGTTCTTTGTGTTTGTTGAGACTCTTTGCCAAGTAGCTGAATGTTTATGGGACAGAAACTGTGGTGTTTGTTGGAACCTTACAGTGAAATTTAGATGGTTACAGCTGCCTTGTAGTCTTCCTGAAATATGTGTCATATGGTATGTTGGTATTGTCAAATTTATCTTAGCCTTATCATTTCCATCTCTCTTTTTGCCCTAATTCCCAACATCCTCTTTACCGAGAGTTAAGTGACCCCAGATCAGGGTGGTGGTGAAGGTGGGACGGGCAAAGGAGTTGAATCTTCAACTCTGTTTTTGCTCTGAGAAAGAAATATGGCTCAGAATATAAGTAGAAGTGTTATTTGAATTCTCATATTTGAACTTCAAAAGAGAGTTCCCTTTTAATAGTGTCTGTCCTCTCCTCTACCTCTGTTTATCTAATGTACCATTCTCAGTTCTCTGTAAAAATAGCACACATTCAAAATACTCCGTAAGCACATTAAAATGGTTGCTTTGGAGGGAGGAAGGGGAATGGGAGTGGAGTATGGGAGAAAAGGGACCTAAGTAGTTCATTAAAATTATCTTGTTAGCAATGTTGAACTTTGTTGCAGGTTTTACTATAAACTATAAAATTCCAAATCTATTCAAGTCTGTATCTTAGACTGTATCTTGGTGTTTTCTCAAACTTAATTATACAGAACTCTTGATGCTGACTAGATTCATTGAAGACTATGAACTACATGCCAGATCAGAATCCACAGTGTATTATTACTATTCTTCCTGCTACTGTTCACCCCCAAAGTAGAGTTTTTCAATTGCAGTTGAGTTTTCACTGTGTTGTTGAATCAGGTTTTTTACATTTCTGAAAAATATAAAAACATTCTTGATATAGCTCATGTTTAGAAGTATATCCTAGGTCTGAATTTACATTTACATGATACTGCTTTCTTTGTATCTATTTTACCTCTGAAGTGGGAAACAAGTACTTGTGTTGTTGCTTTTTAAATTATAGCAGACTCTTTGGGATCTGAGTAACCATAGAACTCAGTACTTTTAGGTTGAGATTTTTGGTTGTGTATATATGTTCATAGGTGAACATATTTATGTTCAACTTTTATGAAAGAGACCTGGGTCAAATAAGCTGATCTGAGAGATTTTGTGAAGAAAATAATTTCCAATATATTATATGATACCCAACTCTTTGGTTCTTTCTTGACTATGACTAGTAATAAAACAAGTTACCAAGAAGATTCGCTTTAAAAAATTCTATTCAGCATAGTTTTGGTGTCATATTTTAATTCTTCAAGAATTGGTTTTTTTTTTCCCCCAGAACTATGCATGGTAACTGTCACAAAGCAAAACACTGTATTACCAACTGTTCCATGTTATGTTTTCCCCCTCCTCCTAAGTCTAAGAAAATACATAACTTCAGGCATGGAAAATGAATTGTGTGCCACACTGTACTTAAGTATAAAGCACACATAACAAATTTCAAGACATTGGAAATGCCTTTAGAATTGGTTTTAGATGTCAGATTAACATTAGCCAGTTTTTCAGTGTTTTTGTTAGAACCTGAGTCTTTCTTTATAGGAAATCTAAATTGAAAGAGAAATTTGTGTTGCAGGAGTACAGACTGAAAATTTAAACATCTCTATCTATTGAGTGTCATAATGTGCCAAAAAATTGGAATTAATTTGTTGAAATTAGGATTTGAAATAACGTAAAATAAATCCGTGCTCCCTTTATTTCTTTTCAGGAGAGAGGTGGTCCAGTAGTTTTATGTTCTTTTTCTCTTATTGCAACAAAAATGTAAACCATTCTTTCTTTTCTCCTTTCACTTCAAGCGCTAGTAAGAGGGTAATACATCTGTTATTTTGTGTATTGTGTCCCGATTCAGGTTTCGTACCCATTTCTCACCCAACCACAGCATCCAAGTGGAATAAGCTGATGGGTGGGCCTAGGTGATCTTTCTATTCCTGAAACTTGGGTAGAATTAGATCAGTCCCACACAAGGTACTTGGTCTGTGAGCATAGAGGACTATTTTCCCAAAAATCAGAGTGCTTTTACCAGAAAACGGGAGATACATGTGTACTGGGTAGACAAATACATTCATGTCTATTATAATCTATGTAAGCCAGTATAGAAAAATGCGCTTTTGTGGCTGATTATTTTCTCATTTAAAAAGGCTTCGACAATGAGTTTCCTTTTTAGCTTGAAAAATTGAAAAATCTGATTTTGTTAATTATAAAAGAGTTAAAATTTCAAAATATTTACTAGCAGTTTTGTGAACCATGGCTACTACTGAAGTCTCTAGGGCTGCTTCAGGATATGCCATTCACTATTCACCTTGTATTGCATGTCATTGGTGGCCCTTGGGGTTATAGAACGCTGAGCTCTGAAGGGTTGCTGTACTGGAGTTCATGACAAAGGATTTCTTTGTGCCTACCAGTGGGAATATCTGGAGAATATTTTCTTCGATTTTTTTTTTTTTTTGAATTGGCATAATTTGAACGAAATATTTTATATTACTTTAAATACTGACTACCATAGGAATAGTAGCAACTAATGCAGGGGCATTTATTGGGGCTTAGTGACCAGTGGAGCATTGTACTGTACAGAGGTCGTTGTTGTAGGGCATGTGCTTAGTTTTAATGGAGGGCATAATTTTAATTGGTACTAGGTGTTTCTGGTGGGAGTGAGCATATTTAAAAGAGAATTACTGTTTATATATTTTCAACTGTCATTGTCTTGTCATTTTTAGTCAATATTCAGTTTTTTTAAAGACTTTATTTGAGAGAGAGAGAGCGAAAAAGAGAGAACCGGAAGAGAAGTGCAGAGGGAGAAGGAGAGAAGCAGACTCCCTGCTGAGCATGGAGCTCGAGACGGGGCTCCATCTCAGCACCCTGAGATGATGACCTGAGCCAAAATCAAGAGTTGGATGCTTAACTGATTGAGCCACCCAGGCACCCCGTAGTCAGTATTTAATTTTAATATTGTTAGAATGAAGTACATTGACATTCACATTTTTTAAAGCTTAATAAACTATTTTTTTAGGGCAGTTTTAGGTTTGCCACAGAACTGAGTGGGAAGTACAGAGTTCCCGTATACTACCTTCCTCCGCACGTGTCAACAGACTTAAACATTTTTACTCCAAGGTATTTATAAAGATATTTAGAAACACAAAGAGATATTTTGCATGCTGATTTCTACAACTAAAAAATGTTCTCTGCCTTCAGACTAGGAAGGGAAAGTGTTCCAGAGGGAAGCATTCTCTGACCCTCTAACCTTGAGAGTGGAAAGTTAGGCCCTATTTTATGATCCTTTTCCAGGTAAACGTTGCTGCTCTGAGGACCACAGGGAGAATAAAGATCTAATGTAACTTGGTCTGCAGCATCATGCTGTTCTATTGATGGTAAGCCGGAGCCCTGGGTTCTAGCTTAGCTCTGACTCTAGCTTGCTGTGGTCCAAGGGGTGAATGGAGTGGACTGCGGTTCTCATATGCCACCAGCATTCTGTGTTTCCATGGCTTACTGGAATCTCTAGTGGGGAATGACATCACATCCTGCAGGGTTAGCAGAGTGGAGGAGTGGGGAAAGCACTGTGAAGACCTGGGGTATTTATTGGTCACAAACCAGCTGAATGCCTTTTTGGGTTTGTCTTGGTTTCAGCTATGAAAATGTTGTAATTCAACTTCACAGTTTCCCTCTAAGGAAAGTTTTTTGGATCTCTCTGATTTAAAGTAATCACTGTATAGTATTATGTGTCCCAGGGACAACTGCTTTGTCAATAAATAACTTCAAATAGAGTGTATTGACACTTACTGTGGATCAGTTTTGGGCAGATTCTTTGTGTCTTCATATCAGGAATATTCTTGCAATTCTTGCAATTAACATATCTGGACCAGCGTCTTTCTGTGAACTAAGCTATTTACTAGATAGACATTAAGGCACTTGAAAGGGACAGGGACTCTTAAATAGTACAGTGTTTTTAAAAAAATAGCACAATGTAAATTTCAGTAGAAATGTGCACTTTATTTTTTTTTAGATTTTATTTATTTATTTGTCAGAGAGAGAGAGAAGAGAGAGTGCACAAGCAGGGGGATTGGCAGGTAGAGGGAGAAACAGGCTTGCCTCTGAGCAAGGAGCCCAATGTGGGACTTGATCCCAGGACCCTGGGATCATGACCTGAGCCGAAGGCAGATGCTTAACAGACTGAGCCACCCAGGCATCCCAGAAATGTGCATTTTAATAACATCACATAATTTTGTTACATTTTTATCCTTCTTTAAGTTGTGCAGTTTAATTAATTAATTAATTCAGAAAAAAAGGGAAAGACCAGTGACTTTACCTCTCAGAACAAGATATTTTCCATTTAAAGTTAATGTAAATTACAAATGACTAACTTCCTTTTTTTAATCGAATGACTTTGGACTAAATTATTTAAGTAAATGTGATTTTCTATATATTGTGAATTACTGCTGAAGTGAAAACAGGTGAAAGGAACGCTTTCTTATGTCAAAGGACAAGGTGGTCTTGAGGTTTGTCTAGTGGGTTTTATTCACAGAACGCCTCCCTGAAGGTTCAGACTAATTCCTAAAGTGTGTAGGCCAGGCCTTATTTCGTCTAACCCACGTAAAGCATAGGCACGTTATCCCACGGGGCTGAGAAATAAGGCCTAACCTTATATTTTCCAGCTCAGTGCTCAGTGGCTTGATAGAGCTAATGAATCTTCCCAAAGTACCTGGAGGTTCCCTGTTGGTATTCCTGATGTAGCTGCTGGCAAGCATGTTTTTATATTCTTCCTGGAAGTGAAACTCCTTCTGCCTTAAATGTGCAATTTCCCCTGCCTGAGAAGGTCAAAGGCACATTTATGTTGTTCACAAGAGTATAAAGGAGGCATTCAGTGCTCCCCTGCCAAGCCAGCTGACAGGACTAATGCCTACTCATTTTCCACCTCTACTTAAGGAAACTGCAGAAATTCATGGTTCCACCATGGTCCCTGAAACAACAATCTTATGGCAAATGAACATTATAATAAAATAGCCATATTATCAAATCAGCTCATGTACCTCAAAATTGGCAGGAGTAAAAAGTGGCTGCTCTCAGACTATCAGAGTTAAACATATGTTAAAACCACCTAAATTAAAACAAAATCTACAGCGAAACCCCACTGGAAAAACTAGCAATTCACTTAGCATCCAAATGCTGAGAATATTCAAGGCAGATTTCAGTGCTTTCACAATGTAACTCTATTAAATGCCTTTCTATCATTTAGTTTTAACTCTAGTGAGATTACTAACATTTATTGAGCACGTACTATATGTCAAGCCCTTAGTATTTATATCGTATAATAATTGAAGGCAGCCTAAATTTAGAGGTGGAGGGATTGTTACCTCCATTTTGTAGGTGAGGAATGGAGAGTCTGAGAGTCCCAGGAATTGGCCCACAATTACAGGGAGTAAATGGTAGATGCAAGGTTTGGCCCTGAGGTCATTGTGCTTTGCAGAACACCACGCCGCCAACTGTACTCTGTTCTCTGAGACTATGGAGAAAAAAAAATGAGCAAATTGTGTTACTTTCTCATTTGCCCACATTTCATGTTCCACTTTCTGATGTGAACCCAGCACGTCAACCAGATCTGCTTCCTGTCCTGTCTAGCATGCTTCTTCCCATGTGCCCATAACACTCTCCTCCGTCTCCCCTCTCCACTGGTGCTGCAGGTTCCAGCTTTACTCATCTTCTTCCTAAAGATTCCCATGTGCATCCTAACTTTTTTGAATTCTTGGCTTACCATTTCAGCATACATTTCTTTTATTATTTAATGTGTGTGTATGCGTGTGTGTGAGACAGAGGGTGTGATCACCCAACTAGATCATCAGCTTCTAAAAAACAGCAACTCTTATACTACCTTTTGCAGTGTTAATACATGGTGGTCATTAATAATTTCTTAAGCTGTATAAAGGTTCTGTCATTTGCATCTCTGTGCTGTTGGCATATAGATGGGTGGTAGTTTTTATTTTTTTTTCTTTTTTATACTTTTTAAAAATTTTTTATTGTTATGTTAATCACCATATATTACATAATTTGTTTTGGTGTACTGTTCCATGATTCATTGTTTGTTCATAACACCCAGTGCTCCATGCAGAATGTGCCCTCCTCAATACCCATCACCAGGCTAACCCATCCCCCCACCCTCCTCCCCTCCAGAAACCTCAGTTTGTTTTTCAGAGTCCATCATCTCTCCTGGTTCGTCTCCCCCTCTGACTTACTCCCCTTCATTCTTCCTCTCCTACTATCTTCTTCTTTTTCTTTTTTCTTAAAATATGTTGCGTTATTTGTTTCAGAAGTACAGATCTGTGATTCAACAGTCTTACACAATTCACAGCGCTCACCGTAGCACATATCTTCCCCAATGTCCATCACCCAGCCACCCCATGGGTGGTAGTTTTTAAAGCATCATTTTATAATTGGTCAGTATTGAGTGCTGAAAGGGAGAGGATTTCCAAGTCTTTCATCTTGCTATTATAAGACGTCCATGTTAAACAATGATTGCTAGAATTTTTGGTCTCTTCCTGTTAGTGTTTTCTAACAGCTTACTGGGAAGTCCAAACAGATGGACAAATCTGTAATGACTTAGAAATTACTTTGGTGTACTGTTAGATACCTAGCGAGCTCTTGTTTTGCCTTTATTACTGTGTTTAAGATGTCTTAACTGAAAGGCTCTGGGTCCTGAGGAAGTGCAAGGGTGGGGGTGGGAAGGTGACAAAGAGGTACTTTGGATTTGCATTTTCTTTTAAGAGATTTCTATTTTCAGTGTAGCTGACACTTGTAATATCTGTTAAAGATTGGTGCCTGGCCAGAATGCCTGTGAAATAGCTGTGGTTTAAGCTTCAAGTATAAACGTTTTAACAAAAGTGTTGGCAATATAATGTATGAATAAAGACAGCACTTGTTAAAAAGCATATATATGTGTGTGTATGTGTACACATCTGTGTGTATGTGTGTGTCTGTATAAGTATATATCTCTCTGCAGTTATCTTTGTTCATAGGAAAAAGTTTATTTCAGGAAGTGACTTAACTGGAAGTCAGACTATCAGTTTATTATTTCTAGGAAAAGCATCCTTTGGCCTGTGGTGTGGGCCACAGTGATCTGAGGTGGGGAATTCATTGGCCAAAATTGCAAAACAGCTGGTGTGCCTTTTCAGTACTGTATTATTGAATAATGTGCCTGATGCCACTACTGAGGAGACTAAAGGGATATACAGTGTAGTGGGGTGGGTGGGAGACCTTAGGCTCACACAGGACACGGAAGGCTAGACTACACATATGCTATATCCCACAGAAGTAAGAGCTTGGAGTTTGTATTTAAGTTTTATTTGTAGCATGTAGTATATAAAAGAGTGAGTTGAGGAAAATACAAAAATTGTACTCATGTAAAAAAGTAGTTTTAAGACAAGAAAAATCTTTTAAGAAAAGCTGCACTGTAAAGTATGGGGATTGGACTACATGTCGCTGGGAAAATGGAGGAAACCAGTGAAAGATTTAGCACAAGAGTGGGTATTAAGACGGTTATTTGTGACCTGGACTTGTTTTGGCTTTCAGAGGTCATGCTGACTCTTAGATTAGAAATGCAGTCTCTTTCAAAACACAAACATTGAAAATAATAATTTTCAAATGTGCTTTCTTGGGTCCTCCATTTAGTTTTGTTCAGGTATAAAACCATGAGTATTCTATTTTTCAGGAGGATGAGGAAAAATCTGTTTTCCTTTTCTAGCCATTTGGCTATTTTTTTTGTTGTTTCTGGTGCCATAAATGGAGAGGCATCTGTACCATGCATTGTATCATGCCTAACAATTTTTTTTTCATTTGAATGTAATTGTTCCTTAGCAAATAATTGCAGTCCAGAATGACTTTTATTGAGCTTGATTGAATTAAGGTTATGTATGAAAATGAGTTAGTTAAAGCTTAATCTATTACCCAGAGAATTGATGAAAACATCAGAAAAGCAGTCATTCATGGGGATTAAATATTCTTCCATGTAAGTGGGCAACATGGTTGCCTTGGAGTCCCTTCTGCACTGACCGGGTAGTAATAACATCAGGGTGCAGAACACACAACACACAGTGTTGGCCTAAAAGGGGAGTTTACCGTGATGTGCCTTTGAATGTTATACTGTACATTAACACTAATTGGGAGTCTGTCTCATTGTAAGAAGTGGCACCTCACCTTTTTTAGTATAATAGGCTTTTCAAAACATAGCACCCCAAGGGGCAATGTGTAAGCTGTGCCAGAAAACCAGTTGCTCTGGGATCTTTCAGTGGTTGCTTAGGCCCGATCTTTAAGATAGGTTTTTCACATGCCAAGTCAGATGCCCAATTTGTGGTAAGAGGTAAATAATAGATATTAATAGATAGTTCTCCCACCTGCCATGAAGTTTCTCAAGGGGAGTCCTGAGCTCTGCCTGATCGGTCCTGCTAGGTATGCATCCTCTGGGGGACACAGTGTAACGGGTGGGAAACAGGCCTTGAGAAGGATCCTTAAAGAGGCAGTGAGCCCTAAGGACGAGAATGAGGGTTGAGAGGAAGCCAAAGTGGGACTCAGGGAACACAGGCCCAGCCTGAGGCATTTCCCCCTGCTCGCCCAGCAAGTCCCGCCCTTCTGACCCATCACACAGCCACCGGGTTCCAGCAAATCGCAACACCTTGTCAAGTATTGGTAATGCACAGCAGCTTATGCTGAAAGTGCTTTTCTGAAGCTACTTCTGTGGGCATCTATAAGAGCCAGATACAATCTGGAGTCTCTAAGGTTGGCTTTCAGAGAACGCAAAGGGAGTCTGTCTCAGGCAGGATCTTCAGCCTTGAATTTGACCTCTGGCTTCTCTTTCCTAGTCAGTTAAGTCCAGCAAGATTTCTTTGTTACCCTGAGTTTTAAAACCCCTCTTGGCCATGGCATACACAGCATAGTCAGCCTTCTTCCTCTCTCTCCTGACTGACCCAGAGATAGTTGTATCACAGTTGATACATTACTGAATTGTAATCAAAATAAGGTGTAGTTATGGTCCATTTTTTGATTGATGGATTGATAGATTATAAATATACTGATTTTATACACACACACACACACACACACACACATATATATATGATATACTGATTATAGAAACAAACTAATCGAGAAGGGTACCCAAAGATTAGTGAGAATTTATTTTTGGGGTCCTAAAAGAAATTCTGTGTATAGGATATATTAACATATTTTATTTCTCAGATAACATGTGCTCACTCTTTAAAAAGTAAACAAATTTTTAAACCAGAATAAGAATTAAATTGATGCTGTCAATTAATGATGGACCCTCCTTTCCCAATTTTGGCAAATATAAATTATTATTTTTTTTCGTTTATACCAATTTATTTACCTGACAGTTTTTTATGGTTACTTATTCATGATTTTTACTCATTTATTTTACAGCATTTCTTTTTTTTCTTTACACTGTTTATTTTAATGTTTTTTTTTTCTGTACTGGCTTTTATGGGTTTATATGAAGAAAATTATGTGATTAAATATATGAAGTAGTGTATTTTTTAAAACAGTATTTTTAATAATGTTAGTTGCCTATTTTGTGATAATTAAGAATAGACTTTTACACCACCATTTGGTTTTTGGAATTGTATGCTTCCTTAGTTAAAAACATAGTCATTTAATTTGAAAGTGTTCATGTTTCTTTTATATTTTGCTTCAAAGATCCGGATTTATTTTTCTATCCATGCTCTTGTTTTAAAAAATATGGATGAATGAGTAGTATCTTGTATGAAGCCACATGAGACCATTTAATATTTTATTCGTTGTTTCTAGCTATTGTTTTCTTCAGTAGCACTGGGTGACAATTGAATCGTCTAAGTCTATACAGGATTACTCAGAGGAATCATTATACATTTTTGATATTTATTGTAAGTTCTCCCGTATCATAGTGGCTGATTAGGGATTAAAAACTTCAGTTATGCTATAAGATGACTAATAATATTGATAGAACTGTAAGCCAGTAAGTGATATCCAGTTTCTAGAGTATGTTATAGCCTGCTGATTGTAAAGAAATATAATCTGCAGTGGGGTACAAAATTGTCTCTCTTGGTTGAGTGTGAATTTAGTGTACTACCATTGAAGCATCCTAGAAACTAAACCATTGTATTTCACATAGAAGCTGAAATAACTTAATTCTTAAAAGTGATGCAATTTAGGTATATGTCTATATTTGCAGTATTATTAATGTAAAATGTTCCATTTAATTTTTTTGGACAACCTTTTGCTGATTTTGATCCTCTTTCTTATATTACTTTATCACTTTCATCTAGAAAGTATTTTTTTTTTTTTTGGTAACATTTTATCTCTGTGGATGTCTCCCCCTACTCCTCACCTTTTTAAAAAAACTGTACTGCTTCACTCATTATCTTTAAAACATTTAAAAAATAAATGGTAATATATTAATATTCCTAACCACAGGTTGTCTGGTTGTTTTGGGCCAGTCATTTAAAATAACTTGAATCTAGTTAGGATGTCAGTTTAACATCCTGTTTTTCCAGAGGATTTGCTGGCAATTCTGTACTTGATTTTAGCTAAAAACCTGAGGAGTGCTTGCCTGTAAATCTCTGTATCTGTAACTTTAATCTCAGAATTCCCATTGAATAATTTGTGACTGTCTTTTTGTTAAAGTTGACAAAAAACACTTTAAGCCGCTTTCTCTAAAGAGTGTTAGCATAGGGATTTTTAGTAATTTGCCCGATTTTGATTGTTTGGCTATTACTCATTGGGGGGTGTATAATTTTGTGAAAGGACAAAGTGTCAGCTTTGTTTGAAAGTCCTTCATGGCTCACCATTTAACCACTTTGCTATGGGTCTTTCACAGAATCCTGCTGCATCACAGAAGCTGGAAATTCTGATGTTCCATTAAAATCACAATGGAAAGTCTTGACTTGACGGGTAAGAGCAGCACTGCAGGTGCATCTTACTTACCTAGAAACAGTGAAGCAGTCAAGAACTATGTGCTGTCAGAGCTGGTCTCAACTTTTTCCCATCCGATGCATTCACCTTCCGTATTGATCAGGGAAGTGTGATAATTTTGTGTGGTTGTTTTTGTTTTGTTTTGTTTGTGAATTATTCTTTTTTTAAAGTGACATTTTAATCTCCCATCATCAAGTAAGTTAAGTTTTCCTTTAAAACCATGAATTTAAAAAAATTAACTATTTCACAGTCTCTGATTTGTTTCTCCACAGTAATATGCTGTTGGTGAAAAGTTTGACTTGAATAAATTGAGGTTACATACCTAAATAAATACTAAATTGATCTATTCCCTGTAAGCTATTGTTGTTCGTGTACTGCCTTTGGCTTTGATTGAAAAATGAACCAGTATCAAAGCATTATGGAGTGTTTGTTTTAATCTGTTAAAAATAATAGAGGCAGGTATAGCAGTGTTATGAAAGTGTTTTGAATTTGGAAACCACACAGTGAAGAAAAAGTTGAGGTTGTAAAGTATGTACGTGTCAAATTATATCAGACTCTGAAACTCACAGATACTATAACTCTGTCCTCTTGTACCTCTAAGTTATTTTCAAAGCTGTTTCTTCAGGAGAAAAGTTTTTAATGGTTTTAAGATATGGCAATAGTATTTTCAGATTAATTTGAATAATAGTTACTTACAAGCAGAGTTGTTTCAGTCTGGAAACAAAATGTGTGATGCTTTACTGATGTCTGAACACTTGGTGGTGAACTGATGATTTAAAGACAGGAATTTGATGTAAATTAAAATGAACAAATATAGTAAATATTGTTTAGTTGCAGTTTTCAGGACATGAACTTAATCTCTGAGTAATTGTAAGTTAATCTTAAATCTTTCCTGTTTTTAAGTATTTTGATTTGTTAGCTTTTCAAATCTGTCTAGAATATCTGTGGCTACCTTCGTGTTTTAGTAAGTATATGACTGAATGTTGGTTTTATCATGCGAGTATAAATATAAGACCTTTGAGCCATTCTTCTGAATGTCATTGTCTAAGATTATACATATATTGTAAAATATGTACAGTTTATCTTGAATGTGTATTTACTAGGATATTTAAACACCAACAAAATCTTAATGGCAGTGAGAAGATTGGGATTTAGTTATCATTTTTCCTCCTTTCTATGCTGTTCTTTAAGGCACAATTAATATTCAAATACAAATTCTGTGTTTAAGAGTGCCAGTTAGCATACAGTTGATTTTGGTTTTATTGGGTCAGCAGAATAGACTATAGAATGTTTGAATATTGATACTGAAATTTTAAATATGTTCTCAATTGTTAACCCAAAAGGGAGTTGAATGTAGTGAGGTTTAAAGAAAATTAAGTTTGTGGCAGTATTCTGAATTTGCTGAATATGAATACATCTATAGAAAGTAAAGCTGGACACTTTATCTGATCTGTTCAGAACACTGAATTGTTAATCAGCATTAGTATGGCAGTCTTTCCTTAAGTAGCCATCTGATCTATGATTTCTGAATGTTAATCAGATTATTTCAATAAAATATTTTTTGTTGACTATAAGAAATGGACACAAATTGAAATTGCTGATAACATTTAAGAAGCTTAAGATGACACTATATACTTCTAGCTCATATTTACAATCATCATAAATAATAGTATTAACTAAGAAATAGAAAAGATGCCATGTGAAACCAGGAGTAATTTAGGAAGCAAATCCTAGAAGATGTTAACATGGCAAAAGGATGCCAGGGTCCAGTAAATCTGGGAAATGCGGTTGTATCATTCAGCTTAGGCAAAGTTATGTTTCATTATCCAAAGAGTCCCCAAATCTTAGTGCTTTAGCAGCAAAAATTTCTCACCCTTGTTCATCTTAATAAATCTACTGCCATTGTGCTCAGTGTCCTCTTTGCTCCTCGACCAAAGCTAAAGAAGCATCTCTGGGTTGCATAACTCTTATAAGGCTGAAGGAAAAAAGGAATGATGGTAGAAATGTGACTCTTAAAATTGTTGGTCAGAAGTAGCACATGTCACTACCTCTCATTTCACTGGCTGAAGCATGTCACATGGTCAACCACTATGTCATAGGGTAGGAGTGGCCTTTTAAGAGGGGATAGGGTAAGGAAAGTCTGATTGGGAGGCTATAATATCTGCTATAATATATAGCTATAATAACTATAATATCTGAATCCCATCTATGGCTCTTCTGGAGAGACAGAGTGCATGTAATGTATTAAACTTCCAAGAAGTCCATTCATTCTTTCCAATGAATCTCTTTAACATATAAAATTATTTGACCATGAATCCTTTCATTTTTATTATATAGAACTCAGTGAGCTATGATGCCGTATCCGTGACAAGTTTTAAGGACTGAGGAATTCATACAATTCAAGAGTTTCTTGATGTTTCAAATGTTAGAACTTTTCCCATCATGGAGTAAAGGGTTCTAGTACATATAATAGACTTACGTTATTATGTTATAAATACTTTTTATTGTTGTTGTTGTTGTTTGAGGTGGGGAGGGGCAGAGGGAGAGAGAGAATCTTAAGCAGGTTCCCACACCCAGTGCAGTGCAGGGCTTGATCTCATGACTGTGAGATCATGACCTGAGCCCAAATCAAGAGTTGGTCACTTAACCAACTGAGCCACCTAGGCGCCCCGTTGTGTTATAAGTAGTTTTAAAATGAATGAAAATATCTGTAGCCTGGATCCTCTACAGTTTGCATACAGAGTTACAGAAGGGAAATAATGCCACTTAGGATAATTTCCTATCTATGTGCAATACATTACAGAATTTTGACAAGTATTATCTAACTTGATGTAGGAAAAGAACGAGAAAATGGGTTCTTTGCTCTTTCCAGTGGCAATATAATAATTTTACCAGGCAATAGTAGCCAAATGCCATTACATAAGTTCAGTTTTAAGAACCATCCTAGAGAGAAAGAATGCAGACACTGTAGAAAGGGTAACAGTTGTATTCCAGGAGTTTTCTAAGGTGCTCCAACTGAGATCATAACCATTATACAGGAGCTGTGCATTATTGTCTTCGTAGTCTTCTAGAAAATGAGGAGGCACACAGCACTCCTCAGCCAATATTGGTTTGAGTAATCCCTCGGGTATTATAAGATACTGCTACCAGACCTATGTGGATTAAGATGATTTAAAAATGTAAGAGTATGCAAACGATGCTATGTTTGATAATTTATAGTTCCTTAAGATTGGGGGACTGAATCTATGGATTCGGAGAAACTTTGGCATAAATCCTACTTCTGGCGCTTTTTAATTGAAAGAATTTAGGTGATTATTTAACCTCTCTGAAACTTTGTTTTCTCATCTCAGTATGGGATAATGATCTTTATCTCATAGGACTGTGAGAATTAAATGAAATATGTCGAGTCCCCGATGCAGCACCTGGCATATAGGAAGCACTTGAGAAATGGTACTAAAAAAAGAAAGCTGTGGGGAGAGGTCAGGAATCTTGAACACACCATAAAATACCTTTCATAGATGTCTGACGGTGTATGTATGTGTAAAATGTGTTTCTGTACTTATATATAAACACAGACACACACCTCCAGGGGTTTTAACATACTGTGCTGAATGCATAAGAATCTATGTATTCTTCTGCAGTTCTACGGAAAATACAGAGTGGCTTCATTCTTAACACCGAGAGAACGGGTGAATCCTGCAGAAATATTAGCCACCCTATGATCTAATACTTCACTTCTTGCCACTGAAAATATAGAATTGTTAAGGATAGTGTGAGAGCCAAATTGTAGATAGATTCCCTTCACTCTGAATATTAATGAGGTCAGTATGAAATCAAATTTGATAATGTCTTGATGCAAGGTACAAGAACTGGAGATTGTGCCACTGAAATTTTCTTTACCATGTAGAGCGAATGCTATTTGGTTTCAAAAGAATCAGCATTTCTATCTCAGGATTTTTATGTTACTGTTTTCCAATGAGGGTTAACTTATTCAGACTCCGTCAAGCCTTTCTCTGTTGACTTTGTTCCCTGTTCCCTCGTACTCTCAGATTCAGGCACAACATGGTCCATCTCTCTTAAGATTCAAAGCTGTGTGCTATTTCTAAAGTGACAGTTTCGTTTGTTTAATTTAGAAAAACGTAAAATATTTGGGGGAGTAAATTATTCAAATTGTTTCAAATTCTTCTCTTTATAAACAGATCATCTTTGTTACTGTCAGTTACTCATTCAGCTGGATTATCAGTAGCATAAAACTACCTAAAAAATGTAAGCTCTTCAGTTTTAGAGACTATACAATAGTCTGCTTGGGCTGCCATGACAAAGTGCGATGGACTGGGTGGCTCCAACAACAGGTATTTATTTTCTCACCGTTCTAGGGTCTAAAGTCCATGATCAGGGTGCAGGCAAATTCTGTTTCTGGTGAGGTCTCCCTTCCTGGCTTGTAGGCAGCCACCTTCTTGCTGTGTACTCACATGGCCTTGTCTCTGTGTGTATGTGGAGAGAGGGAGCTCTAGAGTCTCTCCTATTCTTAAGAAGATGCCAGTTCTATTGGAGAAAAGTCCCACCCCATGATCTTACTTAACCTTTACCTACTTTTAGGGCCTGTCTCCCAAGTACATGGCCGTGTAGGACTTCAACATACGAATTTGAGGTCTACTAATTCAGTTCATAACAGAAGTAGTTGGTTTTTTTGTACCAAAGAATGAACTGAAAGTTTTAAAAAAAAAATACTTTCTATGAATCTATAAACAAGAAAACCTCATTTATTACAGTCTAAAATTCTAAAAATATAATTGGATCTTTGAGTTGGGAGGCATTTCAAATTACTGAATTCATGTTTCTTCCACTTTGAAGTCACTGTGCATGGAAATGAGTTTCATACCAGTGAAAGAATCAAATCTGAGAACTGAAAATCAGTGATTTGTATAATGGAGGAATTACATCATTGAAAAATTGATTTCCATGTGTATTCGTTGGTTCTAGGAGTAGAATTTATTTGAAAATTAGGTCAAAGAATAACTGAATTACTCTTTTGGATTATATCTGTTTCTGTTTACTCTAATCAAGCCAATTCATATTTTTTAAGGTGATTTTCTTTTACTTTATGAATCAGTTGTGAATTCAAACAGGGAAATGGCATATGGAGTTGTCCCTTGAACAATGCCAGTGTTAGGAGCAACCCTTTTGCACTGTTGAATATCTTTGTGTAACTTTTTTAAAAGATTTTATTTATTTGACAGAGAGATAGCACAAGTAGGCAGAGCGGCAGGCAGAGGGAGAGGGAGAAGCAGACTCTCCACCGAGCAGGGAGCCCAATGTGAGACTCGATGCCAGGACCCCGGGATCATGACCCGAGCCGAAGGCAGCCGCTTAACCAACTGAGCCACCCAGGCGCCCCTGTGTACCTTTTGACTCCACAAAAACTTGATTACTGACAGCCCGCTGTTGACCAGAAGCTTTACCTATAACAAAGTTGATTAACATATATTTTGTGTGTTCTATGTATTCTATATTATATTTGCATAATAAAGTAAGCTAGGGAAAGGAAAGTGTTATTAAGAAAATCATTAGGAAGAGAAAATACATTTACAGTTCTGTACTGTGTTTGTCCAAAAAAATCTGTGTATCTCATGTGGGCATGTGCAGTTCAAGCCCGTATTGTTCAAAGGCCAACTGTACTTAAGATTTTGGTAAACCAAAAGAAAAGATTGTGTATTTGAAATAATTCCAGCAGAAGTCAAGGATTCCCAAATCTGTTAGATGTACCTGGTTATTGCCCTGCCTCCCTCACTCCCATCTTTATCCCTTTTTTCCTTCCTCCGCCTTTCCCTTCTTTCCTCTGAGAGCAGCTTATAAGTCAGGTAATGGTTGCTGGGATTTCTCAAGTGATAGTCTAAATACAGCTCACTGACCATCTGTACAGTACTTCTTGCTACTTTACAGTAGCATACTTTTCTAGTAGGTATGTCAGTTGGTGGATATTTGGGATTAGTGACAGGTAAATAAATAGTGCATTTACTTGTTGGATATTGATGTAGGCTCAACCTAACTTTCTTAGTTTTATCTTTGAATTTTGTGTAAGTGTACCTATTTTGTCCGTTGAATAATTTCAGTTTCTGATGATTCAATGCCTATCTGAAACAGAAAATACAATAAAAAAGAAAGAAACTTTGGAGACCTTAAACACTTTTATGTAAAAATAATTTTAAATTGATTTGTAAAATTTATCACCTCACCTTGTGTGTTTACAGACTAAAGGATAAGCTATTTAGCAGCGATCTAATTTTGTGGATGTTAGTTTAATTGGTTGAAAGGTATTTTTAACTCTTAGCTACTTTTGATTTCAGTTTCACTGTAAAACTGTCTACAAGAATGACTCAAAAGCTTTGTGTATAATAAATTTTAGCATTGTATTTCTTCTGAACAGTCGAATCAGTCTACTGATTATGATGTTTACTAGTTGAGGACAGTATAAATAAATTCAGGCATGACTTCACTCCATGCATTAATACTCCCTGAAAGGGGGGGATAAATTAAGTATTTTTATACTGACGTTGGTATTTCCTTTGATCTCCCATTATAGAGAAGTGCATTTCTCCAGGAAAATAAATGGATCTAATGGTGCCAAATTTCTCATAAGATAGCTCTCAGAATTTCTGTGCATTTTAGTGTAAAATATATACTGCCTTTACTGGATATTCTGTACATACACGTGTAAGTATAAATAGTAAGTATGTATGAGTATATATGCATGTAGTTTCTTCAAAAAGCTAAAGGACTTAATTTATACTAGAGAGTCTGTTTTGTTCATGGCTGCATCCCCAAAACCTAGAAACAGTGTCTGGCACACGGAAGTTGCTTAGTAAACATTTGGTAAATTAGTATTACCAGAGTTCATGTTTCGTTGACCTTGTATGCCATTGAACTTGCCGTTAATAAGCATCCCGTGGTCTACCTGCGGGTAATTATTTTTCCCAGTCCGAATTGAGAGAGAGAAGCCATTCTTCAAAAATAAAAGTCTCTCCGTGCTTTTAAATCGGTAGTTAGTCCTATAATCAATAAGTGTTAGAGGGCTGAAGAATTTAAAATGAGTAGCAAAAAATTTCTGGGTGCCTATTGACTCATTTATAGTGTGCGTTGAGTCAGCAAGGGTTTATTAAGACCTTGGCCAAGTACTTCTCTAACAGTCAGTCAGTGGCCCTATGAGTGGAGTGCATGTGAATGTCCTGAGATTTAAGGTAGGCAGATTGGTTCAGCTGGGCTTAAAGAGATGTTGTACGGTGTCTGGATTCAGTTAATATGTACCAAAAAGGTAGGCTGAAATCCACGTTTAGGTGTTTTATTCTTGTGGGGTGGGGGTGGTGTTTTTAGGGCATTTCTGTATTTGAATCAATCTATGAAGATGATGGATAAGAATATTGTGTTTTGGTTTTATTTAGACTTGAACAACTTGCTCAGTTTAGTTTGCAATTGTTCTGCTTCTGCCTTGGTTATCTTACTATTCTTAAAAAACAGTTGAATTCTGTAACTATTTCAATGTTCCTTAACATTTACTGTTAAGACCATTTATTACCAAGCGTCTCTCCGTGGAAGAAGTATTCCACTTCAGGTGATGTTTTAAGGCACTGAACATTACCATTAGGCTCTTATAGAACCCGAATTTCTTGAGAGTGCCAGCCACATGGGGAGGAACTGGCTTCTGAACAAGACTTAAATTATAAAAAGCTACCATTTATCTGATGAGCACTGTCCTAAACATTCTCAGTTCTGCCACACTAATTCCAATGAAGAACCACCACCAGGTTAGAGACCCCGAGACCTACGAAATGTGAGGCGTGTCCATGTGCAGAGTAGTGTATGTCTGCTATCCATCCCGGCACCACCTGGACAAACACATACGTGAAACTCTGAACCGTGCCCTTCCTATGGTTTTGAATACCTACTGTGTTCTCAGCATTGTTAGAGTTACCAGGTCTTCATATTAGGTACTTTATAATATCAAAGAGACAACAGGAAAGTTTGAAGTCAGTAGCTGCAGACAGTGGTCTTGTGAAATACCAGAGCTCGTGCTATAGCAGTGGAATTTGCCCTCCTGTTTGATGAAGCAGATGGCCCATCTTTCAATTCATTTGGTAATGTGAACACTTAAAGGCATGATAGTTTTCAGGTTTGCGAGTTTTGTTGTTTCTGTTAAAGTCATGGGTTTTGCCGTTCTTTATTATTCACTGAGGTTTCAATTTTTAGGGAACATAAGAAAAATCTCTCATAAGGCTATTCTAATATATCTTGTTGATGGGAGAGGTGTCCCAGTTTTGTCTCTCTTTATGAGTTTTAATCATCACAGTCATAGAATTTTTTATCGACTATTTCTATTGTAATATTTCACACATTAGAGTTTATAATGTGCCTGGGAAAAAGTAATCTAGAAGTTTTACTTCATAGTGCTTATAAACATTCTTATTCTTGCCTCTAGATTGTTAACTGCATAACTGCTCACTGTTGCTTACTGAAGATTAACATGGATAGGCAAAAACTTAAAGGTTTTCTTATGTATGACAGATTTAACTGTGTCACTTTTGTTTGTTTGAGCTGTAGCTTGAGCTCTTAGAGACGTGGGCTGTGGAGTCAGATGGATTCAGGACTAAATCTGACTCAGCTTTTACTGTGATTGTGATGTGGGGAAGTTACCTAGATTCCTCTGTGAGATGGGTGAATACTGATCGTTAAAGTTGTAGTGAGGATTAAAAGTGCTGGAGGATGCAGTGCCAGTCCAGCACTTGGCAGGCACTGTGAAGAAAATGTGCTTGTTCTCAAAAAGGACAGTAAGCCACAAGTGGAATTTGACTTTTTTTTGCTTCCTAACTGTTCCTTGAAATTGAATTTCAGGCATATTTTGGTCTCCATTCACAATAAGGGAAATGTCCAGCTTCAACGTGCACATCTTTATTATATTGGAAGTCTTTATTGAGTACAGGATGGACTTGCTTTAAATCATTAGGAAAGTATAACGTTTGCTCTTTATTTTGTTAGATACTTTAAAATATTTTCTACACAGTCATATGTGATAGTTTCATTTTTATATTGCCCCAATTAATTTTGCAACTTTATTAAAGCCCAATCAATGCTCCAACTTAAGAAAACATTAAGAGATAAGTCATCTATCATTCAGTGAAATATAGTTATTTTAGGATTATTACTACTTTATACTCTTGGTATTAAGAAAATTATTACCCCAAACAAATAAATTATGTAAGCATAACAGTAAATTTTTATGATTTACATAATTTTCTTCCAAGACTCTAATTATCTTAACAAAACAAGGAAATGTATTATGAATTCTTAATGACTTTTAAAGTATGACAGCCATTTTCATAAATTGATTATCTTAACCTGATAGCCATAAAAATTTTTAAAAATTTTAGTAGAATAGTTAATTCAGTCATGAGCTGACTGCTAGTTTATTCGTACATTAGAAAAGCAAAATTTCCCTTCATTTTTAGGTCACTGGCTTAGCATTTCACAGTTAATTGATCCAAGAGAAGAAAATATTTTTCTACAACTGCGGAAAATGCTAACTCTGTGAAAGTACTTATTTTCTGATAATTTTATGCACATGAGCATGAACTAATACTACTTGGTCTTTTATCTAATATCAGTAGGTATATTAATTTTGAATATATTATAATTAACATATATTTATTAATTTTGAAAATCTCTAATATATCTAAACTTGTTTGCAGGATAATCATCTATGAAAATACCTTGATTCCTTCTAAAAGCTGCTCTGTCAGTTAGCATTGTATATGTTAGGTGTTTGTGGTCTTTTTATAGCAATTTTGCCTTTTCCTAGTTGAATATGTGTACATTCTAACCATAATAACCATGGATCATACAGACTTCTTATACACTTTTAAAATTATTAGTGTATATTGAAATTCTCAACCTTTCTGGCCCACCTATAAGAGTGTTTGCACTCTTTCTTCAGCTCTCTTTTATTTCTTTTTAGAACCAGAACTGCATTCAGTAATTTTACTGGAAAAATGTTTTGTTTAAAGATAAAGTAACATATTTTCTGTTCCTCTGTTTGTTTAATAAATACTTGCTGGAACTACTATGTGCAAGTAAACGTGTTAGATAATGTCAGAGTTGCAATATGATAATAGAAGGGGAACTCTAAGCAGGAAAGAGGGACAAACTTCATTAAGAATTGAGGAAGGTTTTAAATCCCAGGTAGGAATATCAAGGAAGACTACCCAGAGGAAAAAATTCAAAAGTCTGGAGGAGGTGAATACACTGCTTTTGCCAGTTGGATGGCATGTATATAAGGTAAAAGGGAAACCTAGAAAAGCTAGATGTAAGAGGGCCTTGAATATCAGAGTGAGTTTACTTACTTCCTTCTTAAAGGCAAATGAGCGAATGGAAAATTTTGCGCAGGTGATATAAGAAGGATGGATTGGAGGGGAAAAGAGGAGGTAGGCATTGGAAAGATTGGTTTAAGGGACTTTAGCAAAGCCTAGGTAAGAAGTTCTTCTGGATGGAACCACCATGAGACCACCGTGAGAGACATGATGCAGATTATGCCCTGTCTGGATGTAGTTTAAAATATTTTAGATTGAGGTATTCAACTCACAAAATCAAGTAAGTCTTTTTTCCAATTTGCAGGGCAAAAATTAATAGATACTCAGTTTTAAGGATTCCTTGAATGAAGATTTTCTCAAACACTTGATACCTACTACTGTTCGGCCTATCTATGTGTGTCTGCGTGTATTTAGTAATTGTAAATTTAGCTTTCACTGTGTGTCTCAAAAAATACACATCCTGTCCTGTCACTTGAACTAAATTACTAATCTGTAGGATTTGGCAACAGACTGACCTTGTGCTGGGACTGTATAGGGATTGATCCTAAGAGGGAAGGAAGAAGTGGGGGTGTTGAAAAGGAAGTCAAAGATAGGTTTTTAATTTAAGCCTGGTGTTCAGATAGTACTGCTACCAGAAGTAGAGAAAGAGAGAGTACTAGAAACATTTTGGGAAGGGGGAGGTAGAGTTTAGGATGGACTGGATTTGAAATGCATAGAGGATATCCACGTGATTATGTATAGGATGTAGTTACAGATTGTTAAGGGTTTGGGAGAGATTCAGGCTAAAGATAAATAGAGCTTAGGAGAGAGAGGTAGAGCTGAAACTTTGACTATTGGTGAAAGTAGAAAATATGGCTAAGACAGAACTTTGGAATACATCTACAGATTCTTTGTTAAGAGAAATCTAGAGGAAAGAAAAACAATCAGATCTGTGGGGGGAAATGCAATAGAGTACAGTACCCAAGAAGGTGGGAAAGAATTTTCAATAAAAATGTTGAAAAATACAGAGACCTCTAAATGCTCCCAAACAGTGTTAGGGTTAGGTGATTCGGGGCTCCTTTGGAGAAAGCATTTTTTGTAGAGTGATCAAGGCAGAAGCCATTTTGTATAGTGTTTGCAGTATTCTCTGTTTTATTGCAATGTTCTTGATTTTCTTTTTAGCTGAAACTGTATGTTAGGCCGCTGTTTTCATGGAGTAATCTATAATGACTTACAAATCCACACCCTGGGAGCATAGGACTCATCTTCTATAAATGCAGTTTTAATATTCTTTTCTTTAAATATGTTATCTCAGACTGTTTCAGATCATAACTTAATCCAGGTGCTAATATCATTTTCTCAAATGCACTGAAATGACTTTCTTTAAAATCATCAGCAAACTACTTTGTAAATGCCTCTCCCATAGGACTTATATTATAATTGACATTACAGAGGCATGAATAATGAATTCCCTGTCATTGCCAGCTCTTCTTTTACACTGAGTACACTGATGCTTTCTTTAAGGCCCACTGGTTTAATAAAGATCCTGTCGAAAACTCTTTGGTGTAGGGGGCTACCTGCATATGAAATTTCTAGAGTAGAATCCAATACGTGGTGACTTTTGTTTCCATCTGCAGAAAATAGTTTTAAGGGGATACAAGATTAACCCAAGTAGTAGTAATGATTATAATGATGAAAACTGCAGTTGTCATTATTTGCATTTTTCTCTCTGTTACGTATGTTTGTGTGAGAGAGTGTATTTTTTCTAATCTTCACAGTGACTCTTAGATGTGTAGGTCTCATTATTCCCATTTTATACATGAAGGAACTGAGGCTTAGAATATTTAAATAAATTGTCTGAGCTTTTTGGCTTATTAAAAACAGAGCCAGGATCCTAATCAGCTTTTTCTGACTTTCAAGACCATGTTCTCTACGTGGCCCATGCAGTTTTATGAATTATTTGAAAGGTAAGTTTTAACACTCTTGATGGCAACTACTCACTCTGGTTTGGGAGCTCAACACCTCATTATTTTCTTCCTTTTTTCCTCCAACTAGGGAAGAAGAGATCACTTTCATTTGCTTAAACATGTTGCCATTTGCCGTTGTTGGTTGTCAGGTACTTTTCTGTGAATTTAATACTGTTACATATATATTTAATCTTCACATCAGTTCTGTGAGAGGTGGATGTATTGCCCCTCACCGTTTTGTTACGAACCTTTCAAACATCATTGTACACTCATACACTTACCACCTAGATTTGACAGTTAACATTTTCATTATTTTATGACATATCTGTAACCTAGCCATCATCAATTCAGTTTAATTTTGGCTCCTTTGCAAGTAAATTAAAGACATTACTATCCCTCCCTTAAATACTTCAGGATGCCTATTATTGACTGCAGTTCACTATTTAGGTACAACTTTTTTAAAAAAAATTATTTGAGAGCGAGAGAAAGAGAGCACAAGCAAGAGGGCGGGGCAGAGGGAGGGGCAGAAGCAGAATCCCTGCTGAGCAGAGAGCCCAGGACCCCAGGATCCTGACCTGAGCCCAAGGCAGATGCTTAACCGACTGAGCCACCCAGGCGCCCCATGTACAACTTTTTTGATCTGAAATTCACATTCAGCGAAATGCACAAATCTTAAGTGTACATTCTCTGAGTTTTGATAAATGCATATACCTGTGTAACCCCAAATACCTATCAAGATATTAAACATTACTATTGGTAGGTGTCTCTTTTATTCACATTTTGTAGGTGAGGAAACTGAAGCCCAGAGAGGTTAATGATCTGCCTAAGGTGACACTGCCAATAAATTGCAGAACAAGAATTCAAACTCATGTAGTCTGGCTGCAGGGTTTGCGCTCCTAACCACATCACCATACTGTCCGTGGATTAGGCTCACGTATTCGCGTATCCTTTTACATTTCATGTGTACAGATACAATGTTTATTTTTTACATAGGTATGTAGACACAGAAGTAGTATGTTTGGGATTAGAGTAGAAATGCTGTTCTAGAAATGCATCAGTTCTTTGCATGAAGTTTATGGCAGTTGAAGAGGGAAACTAACTTCCTTCATTGAAATACGAAGGTGCATCTCTGTATAATAACTCTAGTCTTACCTAGATCCTTGATTAATTTTTCCATATATAAAGTCACAGTTAATTTCCTAATGACAACACTGAGATTCAGGAAAATCCTAAAGTGCCACTTGAATAATTAAGGGTAAATGATGTTCAGTATAGTTTTGTATTAAGCATATTTTTGCTCTATTAGTAGAAAACTATTCATCTGTGTGTGGTATATATAGTACCACTCACCTTGATATCTCAATCCCCAAAATAATGGAATTAGCCAATTTAGGATTTATAGCTATGAACTTTGTGAAGTTTTTAACATGAATGGAAGTTTTTGACCTTTCCAAATAAATTGCATAAAAATATGAATAAGGACTGGAATAGATTATATTAATTTTATTTTTGCAGTACTTAGGTGTACCATCCCTATGAAAATAAATCGTATCTGTTTCCTGCGTTGTGTTCACATCACAAGCTGTATCTGAAAAGTTGACTAGTACTCTTTGTTCACTATCCAAATGATGAAAAAACAACCATTATGTGTATTAAAAAAAATTCTGTGTTGCTCAAAAAGCAATTTAAATAAATAAAAGCATGTAGTTAGCAAAACCTAGCCAGTCACTAGAGGGCAGAGCAATACTATACTTTAGATTTTATTTGAAAATTTCTGGTTTAAAAATTGCTGACCATGGAAAAAATATACCAATGCACAATTAAATAGAACTTTCTTTGTATTATTATTATCTTGTCTTGCTGTGAAATCCAATAACATGATTATTACCCTTGTATCAAAGGAGATTTTCTAACAATTACACTGCTTTCAAAAGGGCATGATTATTTAGAAGAGTATAAGTATCCCTCAAGAGAAAACATCAAGGCTTAGAAAGAGTGATGGCATTAAATCATTTCTTATTATAGTACCCTGAAATTGGATTGCATGCAGTATACACTTTAGGTGAGACATTATGACAGATTAAGTTTGAGACAGGCTTACTAGTATTTAAATGTAAGAATTCATTGAAGTGTGGAGCATTTTTTTAATCTTTCAGCTGAAATGTGTTGAATCATTAAGACTTTGAAATTACCAAATTGTAAAAGCAGTGAACTAACTCTAGCTTCTTTTTTAAATGTTGAAATTCTGTCAAGTCACATTCACTTAATTTCATTTCTGTTTGAAATTTTCTATCATTCTGGTATATTTTCATTATGACTTATTTTTTCTGATCTTTAAAATAAAGGAGGCTCTGAGGTAGTTAACTAGTGAGTAACCTGAGTAGTTCAGTGTCTCAAAAGATAGAAAATTTTACTTTGAATGTGTAGTTTGGATTTATATGATTTATATAGGATTCATTTCTAATAGAGTACATGAGATGTCAGAAAAAGCACTGGATTTGGGAATCCAAAGATTCAGAGCCCCGGTTATCATGTTTTTGCTTTACGACCTTGAACAAGTCACATTACCCCTCTGAAGTAACCATTTTATAAATTGGAGAATTGGGAAAAATTTTTTTTTTTTAATTTACAACCAGGTTGTTTTGAGGATTGTGTTTGTGTCTGTGTGTGTGTGTATCTCCAAAGATGAGGCTGTAAAGACAAATTTTAGTAGATGATATAAGCTTAGAAAAACCTTAGAAATAACTTTGAAATGGGTATTTATTATCTCATAAATGTAGTACACGAGGGCACCTATTACACAATAAATGCAGTCTCCAATCCAAAGTGAGGTTGCCAGCCTCTCCCCTGTCTCTTGAGTGTCTCTGGCTGCTTCATCTCTCTGGAACTCCCCTTCCGCTCCTCTTCCACTTTACTCTGTTTATGTTTCCTCTCTCTGTGTTTCTCCTGACTGTCTTTGGTCTCTCTCTGTGTTTTTCTTGTCCCAGGCACCCTCAGGAAGACCCCAAGCCTCTAGCGGTACCTGGTATCATCTCCAGCATGTTTATAGATGTGGAGGATTCCCTGGGATATTGAGAAATACCAGAGGCGCATTGTTCTCCTGTAGTAAGTCCATCAGCATTTACTAAGTGACTACTGTTAACAGAGCACAGTTGGCGATGCTTTGGGCAAGGAAGAATGAGTCAGGGCATAGGTCAGAAGAAAGAAATTTGTAACCTCTTCTCAGTTCTTGTAGACTAGACACACAGGCAAATGAAAACAACAACAAAAGACAAAGCTGACTAATAATTATATAGATGAGTCGTGTTGTGGGTGTGCTGCAGAGGCCCAGAGTTAAAGGAGTAGAGAAAAACCAGGTGGTATGAATCAGGTTTCCTGCATGAGTTTAGAATTAGGTTTTGAAATGTGGCTGGAAGAAAGATGAGGAGAGAGAGGGTGGAAGTGAGTTATTTCTGTGGGGCTTGGCCAGCCTCTTGGCTGGCCTGTGAGGGAATCCCTGATGGGAGGGTAGTAAGATAAGTTTCAGCCTACCAACAGCGAACTTTCCCTCAGCTCCCAGTCTCAGAGAAATTCAAGTTATGAAAGGAAACTCTGGTTATGAAAGGAAGTTCAGCCAAGTTGAGACTTTTCATAAACATAAGTGGTATCTGTTGCCAGTTTTAGAATTTATAGAGTTGAAGGGTAAATTGTGACTATGAAATAATAAAGAGGTACCTATGCCATGAAATGAGGACATGCCATTAGAATATGATCTAGGGATGCATTGTAAACATGAAGATGAATTAAAATAGTAAATCAGTGTAACAAGTTCGTTGTTTTTGTGTTAGAATTTTATTTTTGCCCTTATATTTTAGATAGTCCTACCTATGGACGCACTGGTTTTCAGAGTTGGGAACTTCAGCTGTGTCACGTTGGGTCGCCCACAGAACACTGCATCTCAGTTTCCTCAGATGTAAGCTAAGGGTGAAAATACTGAGCTCAGAATTGTTAACAGGAATTAAATAATCTTTTAAATTCTTGAGTGCATGATAGGTACTGCTTGTTACTTGCAGACAAAAAGCGTCTTTAAAGTAGTTTGTAAAATACAGTGTAATTTCTTAGATCTTTTTAACTGTAGAAGCAACCCCATAGTATTCAGAAAATGCTATATATGCAGGGAATATTTATAATGTGGGGACAATATACAAAGAATAACATTAACATGAACACCTGAGTACCTACTACTGACTTAGGAGACACAGCTGTCCCGGGCCCCATTCCCTGGCCTGTCTTTAACATTCCCCGCCCAGCCGCCCACCCAATCCTAGATGTTGAGTTTATTACTTCCTTGTTTTTCTTAATAGTTTTTTTTTCCACATATTTATGTGGAAAAAATGTATCCCCTACATTATTTTTGCTTGTTTTTAAATTTTATATAAGTAATAGAATACTGTTTTCTTATGCAACATCTATTTGTTCAGCTTAGCAGCAACGTGTTTGAGCTTATACTTGTTATTCACTTATGATCACAGTTATATTTCATTGTCTGAAAATACTACAGTTTATTTGTACACTTTCTTTTGATGGCCATTTTAGATTGTTTACAGATTTTGTGTTATTAGAGATAAAGCGGAAAGGGAAAATTCTTGGGAATCCTGTTCATGCCCCTTGATGTACATATTATTTCTCTAGGATATATGTTCAGGAGTATAGCTGCTGGGTCACAGGATATGCCCAGTCTCAGAACTCTACACGACAGTGGCAAATGGATTTCCATAGAACTTGTTACATTTTATACTCCCTCTAGCCCGATGTAAGTGTTTTCCTATAGTTCTTTAAAATGCCTAGATTTTTGTTGAATTTTTTAAGTTGCCAAATAACACCATCTTAACAATAAACCTTGATGAGCTATTTTTTAAAATTAGTTTTATCCTTTGCAGCAGCTGCTTTTCTTTGTCACAGTTTTCCAATTGTCACTTGTACCTTTTCTCAAACCCACTGAAGTCAGACATCCTGAAATAGCTGGGTGTGTTTGCTAGCTAAATTTTTCCTCCCAAGAAAACCACATTATAATAATGTGATGTTCTCTTATGTTAAATGAAAATTGTTAGCTCTTCCTGACTTCTAAAGACAGTTGGGACAGAGAAATGTACACATCTTTTACTGATTTCTTTTTTCCTTAATTCGAGTTGAGAGAGAGAAAGAGTGACCCACAGAGGGCTGTTTGCAAGGTGCAGTGACTTAACCTGTGTTTTGCTTTGCGTTGCGAAAGTCCCCAAAGCTCCCCAAAGCTCGGGTAAATGACTCCGCTTGTATTTGCCACTCTCTCCCGTTTTCTGACCTTCACCCACTTCTGTTTTCTCAGCCAGTGATTCTTTTGTATGTGATTACACTTCTCTACTCCATTCTGGTCTCCATATCACAGTTCTTCCAACCTGATACTTTCTGCCTGGTGGCCCATAATGTTAGTTGGTTGACCTCAGTATTTTGCCTATCATCAGACTTGTTGCCACCGTCTCTCACATTAATTTTCTGAGGCTTTCCAGGAGTGTACCAGGATCTAGCCAAGTGCCTAGTACTTGCTATTCATTAGATGTTTATTGAATGAAGAAAGGAATGATGTAAATGTCTGAAAAGCACTGAAATGCCCTTTCCTTGCTCAGCAATAGTAATTTCCCCAAATGCAGTGGGCAGAAATCACACATACTGAAAACAGTTCTGCCCGTGGGTAGCTTTCTAAACCACAAGCAGTTATTTCTTCTTGAGCTTCAGTCTGTTTTGTTTTTTTTTTTTTTTTGAAAAATGAGAGTAGTAGACCAGTGATCTGTAAGATTCCTTTTGACTCCAGCATTTCGTATTCTGTCTTCAGTTGAAATGAAGATTAGTTTCTCTCTGGATGTCTAGGCGCCACTGCCAAAGCCCGAATCCATCCACCTCACTGGGCTTGAGGCCCATGACTGTGTCACAGCAACCTGTCAGTCATTGTCTCCCATAACTACAGCAGGTGGGGGGCATACATCGAACTTTCTCTTCTTCCTCTCTTTGTTATTTAGGGTTGATTTGTTCTATAGAAAGAAGGCATTTATCGTTCTTTGTAAAAGTGTATTGAATACCTTTGGCTTCCCAATTTCATTCACCAGGCTGCCTGGGCATTGTTCAGTGTAAAAACCTTGAGTTCTGCCCCCTTGTTCCTCCTCCCCTTCCTCCTCCAGCCCCACAGCTGTGTCCAGGGCACTTTGTCCTCCCCTTTGTTATTTGCTGTACAACTTAACCCCATGTCTTTTCTCCCAGTCCAGTTACCGTCTTTGAGTCAGTGTTGATTTTTACTGTTGGGTCTTTCCGTGAAGTCAGTGGGTCTGTATTCATCTGGTGCTAGAGAAACAAGTTGCCCCTTCCTTTCTCCTCTGGTTTCTCTGCGAGGGACTCTCAACTCCGTTCACTCCGTCTTCCCAGAGCTATTGCAGGGACTCTAACTGTGTTGTCTAGATTTCATTTTTTAAAAAATATTTTATTTATTTATTAGAGAGCATGAGTGGGGGAGGGGGCAGAGGGAGAAGCAGGCTCCCCACTTAGCAGGGAAGCCTTACATGGGGCTCGATCCCAGCACCCCGAGATCATGACCTGAGCCAAAGGCAAACATCCAACCGACTGAGCCATCCAGGTGCCCCTCGATTTCATTTTGTGTCTGCCTCTGAACTCTGTGGATCCAAGGCTAAAGGCACCAGAGAGCAGACTCCATGGAGCAGGGGCACAAACTCAGTCTTAACTTTCTATAAATTGTAAACACTGCCCAGTCACTCCTGAGGGTTCAGGCCATAGACCTGTGTGTTTGACCATGAACTAAGATTAAGTCGGCTCTTTCTGATTGACTTCTATTTGGGAACACCAAACAGTGTAATCTTGTCACAATGTTATGAATCTGCTTTGTGAAAAATCCTGTGTAAGTCTGGCAAATTTTAGGTTAAGAAGAGAATAAGTTAAGAATTTTGTAACCAAAAAAAAAAAGAAAAAGGAGGAAAACTTCTTTAAAGAAGGATTTATTTTTAATAACATTAACTCTGAATCAAAGATCTGGAATTTAAAAAAAATTTTGTATTTTCTTCTAAATGTTAAATTATTATTACTGAAAGCCCAGTTGTTAACCACCCACCTCCAGCCTCCATGCACATAAAAGACTCAAGATTTACTGGACTGTCCAGCCATGAAGAACAAGAAGCCAGACTATCTGTGATAATTCACCCCTCCTAACTGCTTACTTGACAAAACTCTACAAAAACACATTATGCCAGATGTTCTATTCTCAAAAGAAGCAGTTAATACCATCCTATCTCTAGAGGAACAGATTATGTTTTGTTCCTCAGGAATGCAAGGAAATATCTTTTATGCTTATAAGGGGAAAATGGGAGAAATTACCTGATACGAAAACTTTACTGACAGGAGAATACTCACTTGAACCAGTCTTAAATTGTGTCTTTGATTAATGTAAGAGGTTTGACCTGTTAAGTATTCACATTAATATTTTAAATTAATCAGTTATAAAAGTCCCTTTGTAGTACTAATTCACTTAGTATTTTTTTAATTTAGACAGGCTTGAAAGTACTTCAGAAAACCTACAGTACTCATTTATTATTCTTGTTTTAAAGTTTTTTGAAAGAAAACTATATTCTCTAATGACTAAGTTGCAGCAAATGTTAAAAATACACTATTGTGTTAATAGGTTGGATTATCCTTAAGTATAGTAGAAAGTTTGAGTATATTTAAACATTTGATGCAAAATTTTCTTTCAGAATCTAGGAAATGCATTTATAACAGATTGTGCATTGAATGCACTTAACTCGAAAGAGGCATTTTTAAATGCTAAATTAAGAATAAACTTTGAACTACATATTTAATTTTTACTGTTGTGTTATATCTGTTATACAGCAAAGTTAGTACATATAAAAGTAAATTCAAAGTTGGGCTTCATGTAATTAATTGTGTGATTATACAAAATCTAGATTTATCTCTATTACTGCAAAGCATCTTCTTAAAATACTTCTGAATAATTTCATTCAAATGTAGGTGTTTCTGGAATGACAATACTCATTTTGTCTGGTAATTTATATCTGGTTCACAAAAACAGTGAAATGTTCAGATGGGTCTATCATTTTAAGGAAAAAGTAGTGATTAGCATTATCTGTTTTCCTGAAGTTGATTTCCCAGTATATTACCATTCATTATCTTAGCTGCAAAATCCATATTTCTAAAGGGCTAACTAGGTTTTATTAAATCTTAAAAATAAATCAGAGTCTTTTTTATAAAAACAGTGGAGCAGAAAGTAGAGCACCCACACTTTTTTTTGTTTCTTCGTGCCTCGTGGAATCGGGACTCCTCAAGGAAGCTCACCTAACATAGTGTCGTTAAAGATAACAGACATGGTTTTCTTCTGTGTCTATTTCTCCCACCGACGCTTACTCAGAATCTGTATGTTTCTCTTTTGCTTAGCCAGTGGACACTTCACTCCTTTCCCCTGTGTTAGCCAAGCACCGTGTCTCTTTTGAATGATGGCATCATTGCCCTTAGGTGAAGGTTTGTTTTGAGCTTAGAGGAATCTCAGCTGCCGTTTTCATCCATTTATAGGTATTTTTTTTTAAAGATTTTATTTATTTGACAGAGAGAGACACAGCGAGAGAGGGAACACAAGCAGGTGGAGTGGGAGAGGGAGAAGCAGGCTTCCCACCGAGCAGGGAGCCCGATGCGGGACTCGGTCCCAGGACCCTGGGAACATGACCTGAGCCGAAGGGAGAGGCTTAATGACTGAGCCACCCAGGCACCCCCATTTATAGTTCTTTGCTGTTACTTAACCCTTAACACTGGTTGGATGGCAGTGTTACTTTTCTGTGAGTCTCAAGCTGTCCTTTAAATGGCTGCCTGTATTGTGTGTTCATCAATCAATAACCTGCCTTTGCTAAGAACCGCTCTGGACCTCGGGAAGGTGGCGCTCTGGAGCTCTTGAGTCCGAGAGCTAGATCTCAAGGCCGGGAAGGACGAGTGGGTCTGATTTTCTCTGAATGGAGTCGTTCAGTCAGCTGTTCTCTCGGGATTAAAGCTCATGAAGACAGCCATTCTTCTGCTCTTACTGGAGCTTACTCAAGGATCGATTTGAGTACATTTCTTTTTGCTTCAAACTTTAAAGCTGTGCCAGAGATTTTTGGTGATCTGCTGGAAGTTACTTGCATTGAAATGATCTCAAAGACTGTTTCCATTGAAAGATTCTGGCTCTTTTACTCTCTGTACTTAGTAAGGATAGTGAAATCGTGATGGGATTGTGTTCTCCTGTTTATTCCTCTACATTTTTCCGGGCATTTAAAGATCAACAGGGATCCCCACCCTCCCTCACCCCTGCCTTTCCAGTTAGACTTTATAGTTATGGTGAGGATTAACTGTGGACAAGTTATAGGATTTAAATCTGTGATTTTCTATAGGAGACTTTATATTGAAGACTCACGGTCTATAATTAACAGGCTACTAATGATTGATGATGATGTGGAAGTGCCTGTAGTGGAAGTTAAAACAATAAGAGGCCAAGAGGCATGGATTTAATAAAATCATTTGAGACACTAACAGAAGAGGGTCACAAGGAAGTTTATGGTTCATGCTGTAGGGAATTAAGAAATTTGGAGGAGAGATATTATTCTACCCAGGATCATATTTGACCTGCATGGAGAGGAAGAGAGAAGGAGCATTTTAAATAAGGGGTCTCTGGGCAAGCAGTGAGAGGCAAAGAAGTACCCAACTGCTGGGAGCTGGGCATTGAATGCATCTTCTGGGATATAGAGAAAGGCAAAGAAGTTTGGAGCCAGACTGTGTGTGTGTGTGTGTGTGTGTGTGTGTGTGTGTGTGTGTGTGTGTGTGTGTGTGTGTGTGTGTGTGTGTGTGTGTCTGTGTGTCTGTGTGTGTGTGTGTGTGTCTGTGTGTGTCTGTGTGTGTGTGTGTCTGTGTGTGTCTGTGTTGGGGAGAGAGGATGAGGAGAGGCAGGGTTGTGTGTGTGTGTGTGTGTGTGTGTGTGTGTGTGTGTGTGTGTGTGTGTGTCTGTGTGTGTCTGTGTGTGTGTGTGTCTGTGTGTGTCTGTGTTGGGGAGAGAGGATGAGGAGAGGCAGGGAGGTTAATGCCAACCTAAAGAAGTACATTCTGAGAGTAAACTGTTAAGTGCCATTGACGAGTTTGGATTCAGAGAGTGAAATGCTCAAAGCATGCTTCTGAATAAATCTGATAGAGATTAGTGTGGAATGGAAATTATCGTTTTAGAAGCTACTGTAATCATCTCTTGGTGAGGTACCAAAGGGCTTGAAGAAGAAAGAAAATACATTTATGTGTTTTATAAAATATTTACTAAGTATGTGTAATATATTTACCATATTTGTAGGATATGTGAGGCACTCTGAAGGGGTTTTCCATATTATCTGTGCCTGTTCTTGCCTTTCTATAAAATAGGTACTAGCCTACTTTTATAGATGAATGAACAAGGCCCTTGAATTAGATAGCGAGTAGTGGAAAAATACATTGCCAAGCCTATCTGACTGCAAAGTCCAGGTCTTTATATTCCTAGCTCTGACTCATGAAGCATGGAAATGAAAAACAGATGAACGTTTTGTCCCTTATTTGATTTTTATCCTTTATTTGGAATTATTAAATGGATCCAAATTAAAACTCTATTCTTGCATATTATATACATAATTGTATGTCTGTCAGTACACTTAAATTTGAATTTGATACAGATGTTATTATATATTAGACAACCATGTCTTCATCACAGCATAAAATAAAATGCTCTTTTCTAATAATTTAGAGAAAAACATCAGTTGACAAAATTTGGGTCATTAATATATTTTATATCAATGAAGAACGAATAGGAAGAGATTATATTTCCTACCAAATAGTAATTTTAGTATACAAGAAAAGAAATCAGTGTCCCACTTTCCTAGAATAAAAATAACAGGATAAACTGGAATGTTCAGAAAAGAAGAATTTTGGTTAATTTTTCTGTTCATTGAAAGTTAGCTAGAAACTTTTTAATATTTGTAGATCATTGCAGAAATGTTAGTACACTGAATTTCTTGTTAACAGTAGAGTGAAGTTTATTCTTTAATGAGAGGATGTTCTTAGTGTCATCACTGTAATGATTAATAACTATTTTACAGTTTAAAAATATATACATATACCATGTGGAAGACGTTGGAGATCTGAAGAAGTGTGGATACTGGCATCCGGTGAATTGCTCACCAACAACCTCTCTACCTTCTGCCTAAGGCTTTCTGAGAGTTTTTATTTATTATTTTTATTTTATTTATTTATTTTTTTAAAGATTTTATTTATTTATGTAATAGAGAGAGTGAGAGAGCACAAGCAGGGGAAGCAGCAGAGGGAGAGGAAGACAAGCAGGCTCCCTGCTGAGCAGAGAGCCTGATGTGGGACTTGATTCCAGGACCCTGGGATCATGACCTGAGCCAAAGGCAGACACATAACTGACTGAGCCACCCAGGCAGCCCGGAGAGTTTTTTTTAAATTGATGTTAGCTTCTTTTTATAATTTGTCACTTTATCCTAACAACAGTTTCTCCCAAAATGTGGTTAGTTGAGGAGTATCTGTTAGTTGTGTTCTGGTTGAATGAGATTTACATATATATTTCAGATTGCTCTTTCATCCTCAAACTGTGCTACGTGAGGACCTTTCTTGTGGGGGGAACTTTTTTTTTGGATCCTGATTTTTATTTCTCTTTGTATAACCTGTATTTCTTAAAGCAAAAATAGTTTTAGGTTCACAAATAAGCAGCTGTCTGAAATATGTTCATTGACTCAGCTGAGTATCTGCAGTTGCCCAACAAAAGTTATTTGATTTGGGTAAAGAAATAGAAATAAGCATTCACATTCGATGTTGGCTTCTGTAGTAAGAACTTCTGTCTGTAACTTGAAGTCTTAAAATCTACAATTAGTGTAATCTTACATTGAAATTCGGAGACATTTGAGTCTACACAATACTGACGGGACTGCTAATAAGAGAGCTTAAATGATAATATGCCTACTATTTCTTTTAAGTTATTTCTTTGATCCTCAGAGGAGAACATTAAATCTTCATCTCAAGATTGACCTGATAAGGGATACATCTCAATATTGTTCACAAGGTGAAAAAATTGTAATTTTATGTGTGTGTGGTGTTTGGCGAAAAGCGACAGATGCTTTTAGTTCCCCAAAGAAAATCAGTCCAGAGAATGAATTGGACAAAGCCAGAAGCATATTGAGAATGATGTCCCAAAAGACTTTTAGGAACTGTAAAATTGAGTGCAGTGATATAAAACTATTCACACATTTTTTTAGATCCTTATTGGACTGCAAACTGATTGTCTCATTGAGATACTATTGCTGTAAATATTTAGGGAGAAAAGTGTGTTGATAAGTCTCTGGCGTTAACTAAATATTCACAATGGAAAAGTGTGTTAAAAGAATAAATTTTATTGCACTTACGTATTGAGGTTCACTTTATGATTCTGTTTTCTGAGATCCTTTTTTTGAAAATCATGTATCTTCAGGAACACCTGGGTGGTTCAGTCGGTTAAGCGTCTGCCTTGGGCTCGGGTCCTGATCCCAGGGTCCTGGGATCGAGTCCCCGCATCAGGCTCCGTGCTCAGCGGGGAGGCTGCTTCTCCCTCTCCATCTGCTGCTCCCCCTGCTTGGGTGCTTTCTCTCTCTGCCCCCCGTCAAATAAATAATATCTTTAAAAAAATCATATATCTTCAAAGTCTCTACTTGTGACTATTGATCCTGGATAGGTACAGAAGATTAATATGGTTGGGGAAAGTCCTAAACCCCAAATTATGACCATTTATAAAACTCATTAAAACTTGGCGGGTTGGAAATGCTACCTCCTGTTTGATGACTTTCAGATGAAATTTTGTCTCTTGTCTGGTATGTTGAATTGAGAATGAGAGGAGATGTCTTGGGGTCCCTTGTGTGAGACCTTAAGGATCTCCTCATCTTAGCTCCTCAAGTATAAAATAAGTATAATAGTTATTTTATATATTCTTTTTTAAATTAATATATATTATTTGTTTCACGGGTACAGGTCTGGGATTCATCAGTCTTACACAACTCACAGCGCTCACCATAGCACATACCCTCCCCAATATTTTGTATATTCTTCTGTAACTCTTAGTAGAGGTTTTTTGAGAGAGATTGTTCTTACTCTGAAGTTAGAATTTGAAAAGTAAGTACTGTGAAAATTTGACCTGTTGGTAGAAAGGTCCTAGCTACTTTATAGACGTAGGATAAAAAGTGCTGTTTTGAGTTAAAGGGGATCTAAGATAATATGACTGCAGTTTTCAAGCACAGGTGAATGTGGCATTTTATTGAAAGAATCTAGGTTGAAATGTTTTGTAGTCCAGGTGTAGAAACTTCATGGACAGTTTGCAGTGGTTTAGAATCTGTGTTGTGCTGTCCTGTCACCCATTTCTCAAGCTTTCATGTCCTAAGCATAATATTTGGAGGTTGATGTTGGGACGGTATGAAAGGACAGCTGGAGCAGAGGAGGAAGATAGGCTATGGTATTCTTTTTATTAAGCACCGTAGTCTGTTGGAATAAGGTGTGGCGAGTTAATTAAACCTTTCCAAGAGAATATTACAGTCTTGTGACCAATTCTCTCGTACATCTGTATGCCTGCTTGGTTCTCATATATTGTTTAGCCTTTTTTTTCAAGATCCCTGTCAAGGCAGTGGGTGCTCAGTATTTTTATTGTGGATGTTGAATGACTGTCGTTCATTTTAGTGAAATGAATTTAATGATGTGAATTTTAATGAAATGAAATTTTTATATTTTGTGGAGAGTGTCAGTGATTTGCTTTGTGTTTTAAAAATGTTAAATGAATAAACTTCAGTTGCCTTCAGAAATGTTACCTTTTAGACTTTCTCATGAAGAATGAAAATGAGAAATTGACACAGGTATGACTTTGTACTGGTTTCAGCTCTTTTATCTTGAACAAGTTCTGCGACCTTGAGCAGATTTCCTAATTTGGACTTCAGTTTCCTCTTTCAATGAGAGAGTTAAATTGGATAATCTTTAAAGTTTGTCCTAACTCAATAAATCTGTGATTTTGAATGAAGAAGAAAGTGGGAGTTCAAAATAAATACGAGTGTTCCTAAATCAAGTTAGATGAGTTTAATGAGGGAAGGAGGCACATTCATTTAAGTTTTTAGCGGAATTTTCATGAGGGAGAAAAGAGAAAAGTTGATAGAGAAAACATTCCATATAGTAGAAATGGTGCAAAGAATTGCATGGTAGGAAAACCTGGTGTGGGACGTTATAACAGATTTGTTTAATTAGAGCGAAGAGTTTTTCTTGGGGTAGGATGGTGGGTTTTCATATTCTCTGTCTAGAAGCTCAATTACTGATAAAATGGCCATTTAAAATCTGGGTTTCTTTGTTTTGTTTTGTTTTTTCAAGAGTTTATTCATTTGGGAGAGAGGGAGAGAGCATGAGCAGGGAGAGGGGGAGAGGAACAAGCTGACTCCCCGCCGAGTGGGGAGCCCCACACGGGGCTCAATCCCAGGACCCCGAGATCACAATCTGAGCTGAAGTCAGAGATTCTTAACCTACTGAGCCACCCAGGCGCCCCTAAAATCTGTTTTTAATAAAGTTTTATTCTTCATTTTTTTTAAAACCCCAACATTTTTGCTTCAGTACCCACTTACTCCCCTCACCCCGTGCCCCTCCAAACCACAGGAATCATATTATTCATTTCCTTTTTAGCTGAGTTGCATAGTTTCCTCACAAAATTCAAAGTATAGCCAAAAGTGAAAAATTTATCAGGCTGTTGGAGAATGAAAATAATACCAATAGAGGTTAAAATGTGTCTCTTTGTATTTTCCTTTTTGCAGATCGCTCTTGATAAGAAGAATAGGTTATTAGTAAGACTCATTTGTTTTTCTTAGAAATATCTCTTATCCCAGATAATGTTTGTCTACTGTAAACTTACAGAAATTAGCATAACATATTTCGGGCAGAACGATTTAAAAATCAAGGAACGTATTTGTTAGAAATACATTTCCTCTAAACATGTACCTTTTTTTTTTTTATTGGTAGTTTCTTCTCATCTGAAAGACTCCTAGAACATTTTGTATAAAAAAGGAGCCGTCTTCAGTGAGTCTTCAAGTATTCATTTATGTTGGAGGACAGAAATGAATTGCTTTTTATAGAGTGGTATGACCACAAAATGTAAAGTTAATCATTCTTTCTTTTGGAAAAAAAAATGCATTCAAACTTAAATGATGTAATTTGACCAAAACCATTAATAATACTCATGATGATATATTTCTCAAGGGAAAAGAGCCTGCAAGTAAATCATCTATAATGCCTTAAAAATTGGAAATGAGTGTTCAAGGAACCTGAAAATAAGGTATTCTTATGTAAATATCTTTGAAAATTCTCAGACTGTGTAAGTAATAGTATTAAAAACTGTGCCTGCTGATTCTACTTGATTCTTTTAATAATTGTCAGTAATACCTTTGATCCCAGAAGGTGTATCTGAATGTTCTTTCAAACACATACATTGTGTAATTCCTCAGTCATTATTTCATTGCCCTTTTTAATTTTTCACAAAGTATTCCAAGCTTATAATAATAAAATTAAAAGATCTCCTTTGTAACAGTTTTAAAGTTAAATCATTTTGAAAGCTTCAGACTGGAAACCTTTGCACCAGTAATGACTTTGGAACTCTTGACATTTAGCTGGATGACTGATCCCAGTGTATAGCTGCCAAGTAAAGGGAAGACATTGAGGCGTGCGATGCGTAGAAGTGCTTTGACTCACTCTCGTCCCCTGGCCACGGTTGCAGCCTGGTGGCAGCAGTACCAAATCTGTACACTTGCAGGTTTGAAAGCTGCTTTTCTTAGGCTCCCACAGCAGTTTGTATAGAGGAGGAGCCAAAGTAAGATGCCTACAGAGACTTGCTCAAAAGCAATTCACTCATAACCTACAAAGAATGCCTTTTAGATTCGGTCCTATCACTCTGCCCCACAGACTTCTAGTAAAGCCTTTGCTGGAGAAGTCGTGTTAGGAGCGGGCCTGATAACTTTTGCTGTGTTGAAATCTGTTGTGGAGTGTTTCAAGAAATACAGCTTTAGAATAATTTAGAGCTAGAAGGGCCTCTCCAGGGCCAGATGGAGGGAACCAGAGACTCGGAGGTTAGGGGATTTAGCCAAGGCATGTTCCTGCTTCGAGTTAGTATTTGAATCCAAGTTTTCAGACTTTCTCTTATGAGTGTTTTTACCATGTCAGATACACGTTCTCACGAGTAGGAAGAAATAAATAGCAAAACAATAACAAAAAGGAAATTTTTAGCCATAGCTTAAATTTTTAAGTAGAAGTGTCCTTGCCCCAAATCTCACAGGAAGGCTCAGATAGAAGTTTCAGACCCTGGAAATCGGAACTGATTCAGAGCTGAATGTGTCTATACTCTGTGAGATGAGCAGTTTTGAGGGGAAATCAGAGCTTTTCCTCTCAAATATTAAAGATCGACCTGTAAGCTTCTGCTTATTAGTTGTCACTTTTTGAACACCTGTTGAGGGAATTGTGTCTCCTCAGCTAATGCAAGCTTAAGGACAGTATTGGTCGGAAGCAGAAATGACTCCTCCTGACCTTTCCATACACAGTAATGGTTTCCACTTTAGTAACTACTGGGTCCTGTCCGGGGTCTCTTGGTCCCCTTGTCAAAATCACTGATGCGAAGTGCTCCAGAGAAGCTGCTTTGCCCCCATTCCACCAGATTTTCTTTGATGATCCTGAAGAAACTCACAGTTTTAACACCTTTATTTGTCTTTCACGCACATGTGGGCAGCAGTTACCCACATAGATCTTTTATGTTAAAAATGCAGCTGTAGTATCTAAGAAGAATTTAATGGAAATGTGCCATTTCTGCTTAGAGAAGAAGAAAAAAAGCAGCGTGGTATGGTGGAAATGGTTCTAATTTTGTCGTCAAGAAACCTGGATCTTAACTCTGCTACTAACTCATTTGGGGAACTTGAGTTAACCTTTGATCCCTATAGATGAGCTTCCTCATCTATAAATTGGAGGACGCAGTGATCTACAAAGACTGGATTTCCAGTCCCTGTCAGTTCTACAAAGTGAAGCATTTCATTTTAGGAGAGTAGCTCCTTAAACAGATATTATCCTATAAATTAAATATGACACCCAGGAACAGCAGTAAAACATGCATAGTTTCCTAAGAAAGTCAATTATAATGGGTTACAGATAACTCTTCAAAGTCAAACTTTTTATTTCATCAGTGGGTAGCGTGCTCCAGAAATAAATTGATCATTTCTTTTTACAGTGTGGGAATCTGAAAATATCTGGATACTTAGAAGCTTTTAAAAATACTTTAACAGACTCTGCTTTTGAAGGCAAAATATTGGGTCTATATTTAGGAAAATTTAGGTAGATGTAGATTTCATCTAAGTCTAGGCTTACACTTTTATCTGAATTATCAGAGATTAAAACTATAAATATCTGATTGGATAACTCAGCCTTCTACTTTGCCTTGATTATGTGTTTATTCCACATTAATTCTTCTCATTAATTTAATTTTAATTGGTCATAACTTGTGTTACTGCCACCCCTAATGGTAAAGAGGGCCTTTGCAGCTTGTCCATGCAGGGACACAGTACTGCTTTAAAGGTTTTACTGGAAACCTATAGATTTCCAGTAAATCAGTATTTAGGCCAGTGAATTTGTTTTCATATAGCATAGAGCAGTGGTAGCAATAATTACTGTCCTAATATAATGATGCTTACCTTTCATTATCAGATGAAGTGGCTGATAAAAGCACATTTGTTAAATTGGATTTTCTTTCTAACTAGTGTAGGCTGTCCTTGTAGGTCCTGGAGCACTTAGGATGTAATTGAGCTCTTCCTTATTCTCTGTGGTGGTGGCAGAGGTTCAACTTGAGATTTAAAATCAGTGTTCTCAGTCAGAGCTGTAGTTTTGTTTTGAAAATTTCAGATGGGGGCACCTGGGTGGCTCAGTAAGTTAAGCGTCCAACTTCGGCTCAGTCATGAATGCTCTCGGGGTCCTGGCTCGAGCCCCGTGTCAGACTCCCCGCTTGTCTCCCTCCGTCACCCTCTACCCCTCTGCCCTGCTCGTGCTCTTCCTCTTTTTCTCTCAAATAAATAAAATCTTTAAATAAAAATTAAAAAATTTAAATTTCAAATGAAGTATGGTTGACATAAATTAGTTTCAGTTGTACAACATAGTAATTCAGCATTTATATATAGTATGAAATGCTCACCGTGATAGTTACCCTCTGTCACTATACAGAGTTATTACAATATTCTTGACTATGTTCCCTGTGTTGTACTTTTTCATTCCCATGACTTATTTATTTTATAACTGGAAGTCTGTACCTCCTAATCCCCTTCACCTATTTTGCTCACCTCCTCTCTGACACCCACCAGTTTGTTCTCTGTATTTATGAATCTGTTTCTATTTGGTTTGTTTGTTCATTTTGTTTTTTAGATGCCACATTATAGGTGAAGTCATATAGTATTTGTCTTTCACTTAGCATAAAACCTTCTAGGTCCATCCATGTTGTCACAGATGGCGAGATTTCCTTCCTTTTTGTGGCTGAGTGATATTCCATTGTGTGTGTACACACACACACACACACACACACACACACACACACATCTTCTTTATCCATTCATCATCAGTGGACACTTGGGTTGCTTCCATATCTTGGCTATTGTAAATGATGCTGCAGTAAACATTGGGATACACATGCATATCTTTCCAAATTAGTGTTTTTGTTTTCTTCGAGCAAATATCCAGAAGTGGAATTGCTGGATTGTATGGTATTTCTATTTTTAATTTTTGAGGAACCTCCATAGTGTTTGCCATGGTGGCTGCACCAATTTGCATTCCCACCAACAGTGCATGAGGGTTCCCTTTTCTTTGCATCCTCGCCAACACTTGTTATTTCTTGTCTTTTTGATACTGGCCATTCTGACCAGTATGAGATGATACCTCATTGTGATTTTGTTTGTTTTTTTTTTAAGATTTTATTTATTTATTTGAGAGAGAGAGAATGAGAGATAGAGAGCACGAGAGGGAAGAGGGTCCGAGGGAGAAGCAGACTCCCCGCTGAGCAGGGAGCCCGATGCGGGACTCGATCCCAGGACTCCAGGATCATGACCTGAGCTGAAGGCAGTCGCTTAACCAACTGAGCCCCCAGGCGCCCCTCATTGTGATTTTGATTTGCATTTCCTTGATGATAGTGATGTCAAGCATCTTTTCATGTGTCTGTTGGCCACCTGTATGTCTTCTTTAGAGAAATGTCTGTTCAGGTCCTCTGCCCATTTTTAAATTGGATTGATTTTATTTTTTATGTTGTATGAGTTCTTTATATATTTTGGCTACTCACCACTTAACAGATATAGTTTGATGTAGTCCCAGTTCTTCATTTTTGCTTCTGTTTTCCTTGCCTGAGGGGTCAGCCAAATATTGCTAAGACTGATGTCCAAGAATTTACTGCCTATATTTTCTTTCCGGAGTTTTGTGGTTTTGGGTCTTAGGTTTAGGTGTTTAATCCATTTTGAGCTTATTTTCATGTATGGTATAAGAAAGTGGCCTAGTTTCATTCTTTTGCATGTAGCTGTCTAGTTTTCCCAGCACCAAACATGTGTGGTCTTCTAAAAATGGTTTGATGCCCACCAGTTCAGATCAGAAATTGGTAAGGGAATGCTGTAAAAGATAATTATTTCCTCAGACAGAGTAACTATCCATTAATCTAATTTTATTGATATATGATTGACTAATGACATTAGTTTCAGGATTTGCTATTTGTAAATATTGGGAAATGACCCCCACACTTACAACATCCATCACCACACAGAAATTTTTTTTGTGTGTGATGAGAACCCTTTAAGATCAATTCTTTTAGCGATTTACAAGTATACAGTACCCAGAAGTTAGTGCCTTTTATCCACCTGGAGTAGCTTTTCTAACAGCTACTTCATAACATTAACTGTAAGCAGAGAACCATTATAAAAACATCCACTAGATGGCACTTTCTAATTATGTTTAGAATCAACCCTACAGCATTCTTGACTAGAGAGTATAATTGAAAGAAAGTGTATCTTTCTCTGAAGGTTCGTTGTTGGTGACTATCTGGACTCATATAGACTTTAAAATCTTCAAGTGAAAAGTTTTTAATCAGTCATTTTGTTGTATCTCTCACTGTAAAGAATATTTCCACAACATCCCTGACATGTTCTTAAACACCACATGACCTTGGGAACTTGGATCAGTAACATTGGGGAAGCCTGCTTTCCTAACCATTTAAAATTAATATGGCAAGTATAGAAAAAAAAAAAAACGGTCCTCTGGAGCCATCAATTAGAAAATAATACGTGTTTTCTGCTAGGTATATAGGGCATTGATATAGGTATAGATCATATATTTGGTATGGTCCCAAAGTTCCTTTAAAGTTAAGGTTCTAAGAATTACAGGCTTGATCCTGTGGAACATTTTTAGCATTTGAGTTCATTTTCGTTAATTATTATATGCTGATAATCTTATTCTTTATAATGCATACAAGTTTGTGAATGATTTGGTTAATCTGTGTTTTTCCAGTTAGTGTTATAGAAAACTTACTGTTTATGAAAGCTTACAATATACCCCAATATTTTCTTATTTTTTGGTTTTTGAGTGATTTGTATTTTAAGTTCAAGTTACAATATAAAGTTACCAAAAAGAAGAAAAACCCACCCATAATTTTGTCATATAGAATTAATGTGAATAATTTAGTGTTCATTCTTCCAGGTTTCTTTTTTATGACCATGCATATGTTAGCACATATTTATAATGTATTTTTATAAAAAAAATTATTTTATTTCCCATGCAACCTGTCCCCTTTTTTTCACTTAACAGTTTATTTCAGACATCTTTTCATGTCAATAAAAGTATTTACACAGAATTCTTAGTCACTCTAAACTGTCTTTTTTTTTCTTTTAAGATTTTATTTATTTATTTGAGAGAGAGAGAGAGTATGAGCAGGGAGGGGGGTGGTCAGAGGGAAAAGCAGACTCTCCACTGAGTGGGGAGCCTGATGCGGGACTTGATCCTGGGACTCTGGGATCATGACCTGAGCCGAAGTCAGACACTTAACCGACTGAGCCACCCAGGTGCCCTAAATTGTGTCTTTTTAAACCATTTTCCCACTGTTTATATTTAGGTTTTTCCCCATTTTTTCTACCCATAGAATTTTGAAATACAGAGATATTCCTTTACTTATAATATTTACTAACGAGAGCACTGGATTAAAGTGGCATAGATCAGCCTAGCAAAACATCTGTTTATAGTAAGTTCTGAATAATGTTGGATGAATTTGTTACTTTTTGGCTATATGAGGTTAATGATTAATAGTTGTTAATTGTAGTTTATTTCAAGTTTATTTGAATGTTTATATTCTGTGATTAATTATTGTGATGATAAAAATAGCAAACCCTCAAGGTACATACGCACTTACTGTATGCAAGGCAGTACTCTAAGCAGTTTACATACATATAATCCTCACAGTGTGGTATGTTACTCCCCTTTGAATAGATGAGGATGTCAAGGCCCAGAAAAGCTAGGTTACTTGCCCCAGGGCACACAGTTAATAATCTGTTGATCCAGGTTTATGAATCCAGGAAAAAACAAGAGGGCCCACACTGTTAACCTTTATACCAAACCACATGAAACACTAGATATAAACAAAGTAGAGTTGAGCAGGTTAGTCTGGGATTTCTTTCAAAGCTGGATTTTTTTTTTTAAGGTTAAAAACAAAAAGGACTATAGATTTATGTGGTTGTTTTAAAATCAGTGTTATCAGAATTTCTTATTGAATGCACTGCTGCAAGTTTTAAAGTTTATAATAGAGATTATGGCGTTGCTACACAGCGCATGTCTTACTTTGTAAGGAAGACACAAGAGGTACATATTTTTTAATTTGTATGGAATTTACAGAGCATGGTAATATTACTTGGAATTTGAGCTCAAGGAGTGTTCTGGGGTTTGATTCTGAGCAGGCTTCTGTGAAAGTAAAGCTGCATGGCTCTTAGCTGCAGATGCATGTATTTAATGCACATTTGTTAAGTACCTAATATGTGCCAGGCACAATAATGGCACTGGGCATACAAAGATAAATAAAACATAGCCTCTTTAAGAAGCCTCTGATACACAGTCGGCAGCATTGACAATATACCAAAAGCAACAGACTTCTCTGATCGTGCTTGGTTACTTGCTTTTGGATTGTGTCTATATGAAATGAAAAACTATACAAATTAATACATGAACAAACATAAATGAGAAGCTGTTAGTATATTCCAGGCTTTTTCTTTCCTCTGAACCTGTCCTGAGGGGAATCTGTAAAAGCCCCTCTCATCTTGATGTCGTGTGCTTAAAATTCCTCCGTGAAGAGTCGGCCATTAAAAATTACTCTTTCCTGTCTAGAAGTCCAATGCGCTATCCATTGCGCCACAGAGTGCTCAGCGGGAGGCCTGCTTCTCCCTCTCCCACTCCCCCTGCTTGTGTTCCCCCCCTTGCTGTGTCTCTCTCTGTCAAATAAATAAATAAAATCTTAAAAAAAAAATTACTCTTTCCTGGGGAGCCTGGGTGGCTCAGTCATTAAGCGTCTACCTTCGGCTCAGGTCATGATCCCAGGGTCCTGGGATCAAGCCCCCCATCGGGCTCCCTGCTCGGCAGGAAGCCTGCTTCTCCCTCTCCCACTCCCCCTGCTTGTGTTCCCTCTCTCGCTATGTCTCTCTCTGTCAAATAAATAAAATCTTTATTAAAAAAATGTACAGATTTATAATTTCAGATAATCTTTCATTAACTGAACAGGTTAGCTCTTTGTTGCTCTTGGTGGAAGGTTTAGATTTGCACGTCATGTTTTATAAATGCCCGTCGGCCCTGCACTGCTTGGCTGACCAGAAGGCCCTAAATTTGCAAAACTACTTCATACTCAGTTTTGTAGTGTGCATCTTTATGAGTGTTTTGTTGTAGTGATTCCTCCCTTACTGGAATAATTTTTAAAGTGAGTAGTGGAAGCATGATGATATTGCAAATAAATAATGTTTTAGAAACCTGTTCTCACGAGGTACACCAATGTAGCTAGCACCTAGGTAATCAACACAGCTAGACATAGAAATGTTAACAGACATAGAAGTTTTATGACATTAGGCCTATCACTGACCAGAGGGCACATGGGAAGTATTCAAGCTGATTGAAAATAACTTAAGAATATAATGTAAGGAGGCCTCTCATATTCTGGGGAATGGGAGGGATGGGGTCAGGTGATGGTGGCGTTGGTTAATGTAGTCATGGAGGAAAAGCCCTGTGAAGCTTGTTTTTCAGGGATTTTAAATTATCTTTAAAATGTGAGTTTTTTTATATTGGGTTTATTCAGAGTACTGATTCTCAGCTAGGGAGTCATACCACCTCCCAGGGAGTGTATGGAAATTTGTGAGACATTATTTATCTCGGATTGGGGGATGCTACCACCTGGGATTGGGGGTCGGGGCAACAGGAAAGGGTAGGAACTTGAGATGTATGTTGACTTAGCAGTGAGTGAAACAGTCTTGCCTAGTAAAGAATTGTCTCACCCAGAGTCTCAAAAACTTCCTCACTAAGAAATGCTGATTTAGAGTATATTCCTGCAAGTTAAAGAGAACCAGATAAGTAATAGGAAGTTTCTGTCTGCTTTTTGGACTCTGAGGATGCACACCACATACATAAGAATAATAGGTAGATGGTACTGCAATCCTGTAGAAATTCTAGAGACTTCTACACTTACTGTTTTATTAAGGCAAATCATCTTGTGGATAGTTTTACTCAGTTGCTTAACTGAGGGTAAATTTTATTTCCCAGTCTCAGAGTAAAACTAGCAACAGGGGGGCTATAGATAGAAATTTCCAGAATCTAATGCCTACTGGCTATAAAAGCCAGTCTAGATCACAGAAGAGGCTCCACCCGTAGCTACACCTAAAGCAGCTGCTGATAATGTAATCAAAAAACAAAAAAAATGACATACATTCAGCATTCTTTATAACAGTGCAGTGTAATGAAATCCAAAGGATAATTCGTAGTTAGGAAAAAATCAGGTTTTATAAATGTACTACAGATAAAACTAATTTTTTTTTTTAAAGGCAGATGTTGAATACATTCATGAAGATGTTAGGAACAGGGATGGGGTGGAGTAGTGGGGTTGAAAGAAGGAAAGACTTACGGCGTTAGCAGCTTTTCTTTTTTTTAAGATTTATTTATTTATTTATTTGACAGAGACACAATGAGAGGGAACACAAGCAGGGGGAGTGGGAGAGGGAGAAGCAGGCTTCCCACCGAGCAGGGAGCCATATGCGGGGCTTGATCCCAGGATGCTGGGATCATGACCTGAGCTGAAGGCAGACACTTAATGACTGAGCCACCCAGGCGTCCCATTAGTAGCTTTTCTTAAGGAAGGAACATTTACTGGTTTTCTGTTTTGCATTATTTAGAGATTACAGATGATTCACTGTGATTTCTCAGATGTTTGTCTCCAAGTTTAGTTCTTTCTAGGACAGGTCTTTCATGCGTTTGTCACTTATTGAATGCATTCTTTGTAGTAAATATGCTTCAATCAAATGTGGAAGACAAACCTGCAAACATAAAAATTTCAATGCAAAATGATAATGTCATAGTAGGTATATGAATAAAATACCATGGAACCCATGGAATGCACTCCAGCAAATCAACTTTTGGCCTTTGATCACAATATGAAAATCACAGAAGTTACCTGGAAATGAGACAGAACCATCCCAGAACATTGGCTAATGAGCTGGGATAACTGGTATAAACAGAGAATGGAATTTGTAAATTCACTTTTAATTAGGATATGATACGTTGAGAGTCTGCTTTATTTCAATGTAATGTAGTCAAGTATTTGCTTCACTTCTTAATACTCAAATCTATAAAACCTTCCACAGTAATTGAATTACAGACAAAAGAAGGCCCACTTGCTATAGTTGCAGTCATTATGTAGTGAAGCAGTTAATTTTGAGCAAGTGTGAAAAGATGTCACATGGTCACAGACAGGATGGGAAAGAGAAAATGACTTTTCACTGCAGCATATTGATTGGGTGCCTCAGAAGCCTACCACTTTGTTCTCTATTAAATTACACTTAACATATTTGATTTTAAAATAACTTATTGGCTCTTTTGCTTATAAAATCATACAGGTCAAAAACACTGAAAAGCTTGAGGGCAAATATAGATATAACCCTCAATGCATATATAGCTCCATAACCATTGTGAACATTTTGGTCTTTATTCTTCCAGTATTTTTTCTAGATATGGATACAGTTTTACAGTTTGTTATTCTTCTAAATTAGAAGTATGGGGTATAAATGTTACTATAAATGCATTTGAAGAAAAATTTTTTCACTCAATTTTACTAATTCCCTATATCCTTTCTTGTTAGAGTTTCCCTTCTATTTTAGTGTTTTAGATGTATTTCACAAAGATGGTGGGATTCAAGAATTGATATCCTGTGGAGTTGTACATTTTATAAATGTATATACTTCTTTATATGTTCCCTATATATCTGTAAAATCACTGCCATTTGATAAGGTTGGGAGGCAAAGTTTCCTTTTTCAGGGAAAAGAAAATAGCTATTTTGCTAGAGAGAAAAATCTTCAGAGTATTTACAAGGATTTACTTATGCCTCCATTTGCCTGATGCTGACGGGAGTGACACTTTTGGTTATCATTCTTTCACTCTGCTTGCTAGGACTTTACTGCAGATGCTGGGAGTCCCCGCATATTCACATGCTTAGGGGGTAATGGTTCTTTTTGCAACTGAGCTATCAGGCTCTCAGGCAAGAATGGACTAAGTGTTGGCTTTATGGATGAGTCTCAAAAGTTAGATTTGGCTTTTGGGGACGTGTTCAAACAAAACCTTTTTTTTAATGAGAGCATGGAATACTTTACTGTCCAAGTACAGATCCAGTTCTCTGATACCTATCATTCTGTCAGCTCTGAGCTGAGAGTGTGTGTATGTGGATGTGTGTGCACACACATACATATGTTAACTTTAAAAGCATACTTCTTTTCCATGGAAGGTTTTCTTTTCCTTATCGCTTGGAAAAATTCTAGTGTTGTAAAGGGGGCTTTTCACCTTGGATTATAAATCTTCCTTAGGGCTCAGACGCTACTGTTTCTCTTTACTTACTGAGCTTTAAGACCATTAGTTATTGAAGACAACAGCTTCCCCCATAATTTTACCGTGTCCATGCTTCTTGGTTTTTGTTGTTGTTGTTGTTTTTGTTTTGTTTGTCTATTAAAAGACCCATAAGCAATAGCTGTTGAAGTTAAGGAAAATAATTTTCAATAAATGATACAATGCTATGGTGTTTATCTTCCCTAATTGTTTAAAATGGAGCATGGAGAGATACTAGGGATATTTTTATTGTTTTAAAATAGGCTTGTTTCATCATTTATTTCTTTATTTTTTCAAGATTTTATTTATTTTCTGACAGAGAGAGACACAGCGAGAGAGGGAACACAAACAGGGGGAGTGGGAGAGGGAGAAGCAGGCTTCCCGCGGAGCAGGGATCCCTATGCGGGGCTCGATCCCAGGACCCTGGGACCATGACCTGAGCTGAAGGCAGACGCTTAACAGCTGAGCCACCCAGGCGCCCCTAGATTTTTGTTCTAATAGAAAATGTAAGAGGCCAAGAATAGATACTATTTTAAAATATGAAACTTAAACTCTTTTTAGGTTTTAAGTCCTCAAAAATTTTTGTTACAGTTGTAGTATATTTTTCCTGAGAGAATGGAATAGTTCATGTTGCAGGAGCTGCTAAATGACTCTTCAGAACCGTCACGCCATTACACAAGTGGAATTGAGAGGCTCTGCTGGGTGGTCAGATGACGCTGTCACTATGAAAAGTTCTTATATCCTCATGGCAGCAGCAGTGGCCGAGCATAAGCAGCTACTTCTAGGCTGACAGATAAAGCTACTAATTCATGATTACATTTTAAGGAACTTTTTTTTTTCCCCTCATGGTTGGGAGTGAGGTGCCTAACTGAACTATTAGTGTCTTCTGTGAACAGTGAGAAAAATGCTTTTCTAGGATCAAAGACAGATATTGTATTTGGAATTTGTTCAAGAAGAGTAACTTTGCAATTACAAATATACTTTTAACTGCAGAATTTTGTTATCTGTCTTCAAAGGAGAACTGCTTGTTGATAGTTAGGCCACTTCCTGCCTTTCATCTTTTTTTCTGTCTGTGGACAAAGGGAAAAAAAAAGTAGCTCTATAGTAATGACAATCCTTTTTTATGAGTTGTTTTAAAACACAGGCAACTGAATTAACTATTTTAAGAAGTAAAGTTGGCTCTTGTGAAAATGCGGTTCTGATTTTGTGGTGGGGTCACTGCCAATGGCTTTCAGATAACTTCCTGGCAGATAAGTAGAGGAGGTCAGCGGTATAATCTATAGAGAAACTGGGGAATGGAAAATAAGAATTCATAAGCCTTCAGAGCCAGGACATTCTATAGACCGACAGGAGGCTTCCAGAATGGAGAGCAAGTTTCAAGAAATAGGAAGCCCTTCTAACAGGAGACCATATCTGACAGAGAAAAGACACTGATATGTCAGCTTAACAGGTTCTTGTTCTTGTTCTTAGAATCAGCATAAAGCTGCCTTTATCCACGTAACTAGAGGGTATTTAATCTGGTGCTTGCTGTAAGGAATGTTGAGGGTGGTACTTTGTGGCAACGTTAGGCTAGTTGCAGAAGTCATACTTGAACAGTCTAATAAGCAAGGTGATTTTTCTAAATGAAATTGAAGAAAGAAAGGAAATGGGGAAAAACTCATGCAGGATTGAAACTTACCTGAGTTTGCTGAATATTACATGTAAAAGACACACCATTCCCTTTCTTCCTCAGCCTTCATTTTTCTTCATCAACTCTCACCCGTGCTGCATCTGAAGAGGATAATGCAGGTTATCCTGCCATGAGTAATGGACCCTGGTTTCCACTTCTCTGTTGGCTTACTATCTGCTCTAAGTAATGCCATACAGAAATTGTCTGTGTCCTGGAGCACTCTGACTAATGTTGTGTTTGGGCAAAAGTTCCAGTTACCACAGAATCCTTCATTCAACTTTCCTGATTTTTATCTTTATTGATTTTCAGTTAAAACTCTCAATGCAGGATTTTGCTGTCCTATATTTTGTGGCCACAACATATTCTTACTGGTATGCATTTTTTTCCTTGAGATACTTTATTCTTTAAAATAGCAGGGAACCTGGAAAATTGTAAATTGTCCTCAAAAGAGATCATTTCTTGCCTTCTTCATTTTTCAGTGACTTCTCTCATTAGGAGAATAGAATAAAATCATCATTTAGAAGTTTTTCCTATATTAATCCAGTTCATTTTAGAGACTGAAAGTGGAGAAGAAAGGAACCAAGAGTTCATTCTGTTATCTTATTGTAAATAAACATGGCAATTTTGAATTTTCAAAACAGCAGTTTATCCGTTTGTCTTACTGATAATACAACTTCAAAGCAATCTCATGTTTGTAATTTAGTACCAAAAAAACCCAAGTAACAAAACAATTATTTGCTCAAAAGGGACCCAAACTTTATACCAACTCAGAGAGTAAGAACATTTAGTTTTAAACTTAGCCTCTTGTGGACTTAATTTTATAGATCTTTAAATTCGATGGGATTGGACTCTGATTTCTAAGGTCCCTTCCATTCTAACATTGTGTAGTTCCATTAGTGAGCCCAAATTTCTATCTCATAGAATCCAGTATCTAGAAATAACCATGAGAAACCTTCTGGTTTGCTTCCCTCTGTTATAGGAGTAGTAGAGTCCAATTTTAATATAAAAATAACTGGTCATGCTTTTCCCCCCGTTTTTTAACGAATTCGGAAGAATAACATCTTTTTGGTGATTGGTACTAGGCCGGTAGTTTCTGACTACAGGATGTTTAGAGAGCATCCCGAACAGGTACTATAGTTACAGAATTCCAGAAGCTAGCTCCTGATAGTGGCTCAGATCCTGTTACATTTATAAAGGAAGTAGTTAAAGCTGTTGCACATTCCTCCCCACCCGCAACACACTTTGCTTTATATCCCACCCCATACGGAGGATTTGAAGCAGTAGAGGAGAAATTAGGATTTAGGGTTCCATGGAGCTGTTTGGTAGCAGTGATACCTCTTAAATGAATTTCAGAAGTATTTTTTTTTTTTTAAGATTTTATTTATTTGACAGAGAGAGCACAAGCAGAGGGAGAGAGAGGGAGAAGCAGCCTCCCTACTGAGCAAGGAGCCCGATGTGGGACTCGATCCCAGGACCCTGGGATCATGACCCGGGCCGAAGGCAGCTGCTGAACCGACTGAGCCACCCAGGCGTCCCGAATTTCAGAAGTTTTGAAAGTTGGAATAACATGGACTCCAGGATATTATTTGGGGAATACTAAATAAAGAAAATCTTAGTTGCAAAATACTAATCAGCCACAGAGTAGGAAAAACACCCAACAAAATATGTATCTGGATTCCCGTTTGTTAATATTTACTTGTTCCATAGAGGTCATTAAATGAACTCAAGAATACATAATATGTTGACCCTTATAAACTGCCAGCACAATGATTTAATTGTAGTTCAGGCTCATAATGCTAATTAAAAAGAAGTGAAACCCTACTGAGTCACTTGAGCAATGCATGGTGCATGACACTTGAAAAAGAATCACAGGTTAAAGCTGACAAAGGTAATCATCATGTATTTTACCTCTGAGTGTCTTCAAAGGACTTCACAGGAACCTTTTTAGTTTAATCCCATTTTTAAAAAAGTATTGCAGCAGTCGCAGAGTTTACTGTTTTCCCACATGCTTCTAGAGCCACCTACGTGTAGACAGGAAGCCTTGGACAGCAGGGTAGTATGGCAGCTGGGACACTTGAATTTGAATCCTGGTGTCCCCCATACTAGTTTCCTAGGTGTGTTACTGCCGGCAAGTTCTCCTCTAAGCCTCAGTTCCCTTACCTATAAAATGTGGGTAATTATGGTTCCTACTTCACAGAGTCATTTTGAGGATTAAATGAATTAATGATTGTAGGGGCGCCTACAGTCGGGTGGCTCAGTCGTTAAGCGTCTGCCTTCGGCTCAGGTCATGATCCCAGGGTCCTGGGATCGAGTGCCACATCGGGCTCCCTGCTCAGCAAGGATTCTGCTTCTCCCTCTCCCTCTGCCCCTCCCCCTGGCTTGTGCTTTCTCTCTCTCTCTCAAATAAATAAAATCTTTTAAAAAAGGGAAGTAACTAATTATTGTAGTCAGAAGATGGCCTTAGGTCCAGAAATCAAAACTAAAAAACATACTTAGCACTATTCTCTGTGCTTTGTTCTGTGTGGAAATTCTATTTTCATTTTTAAACTACATGTCTTTCCTTATTTACACTAAAAATGTACTTTACTGAATTGAAAGTAGTTTTCTGAAAAGGAAGTGTTTATTATTGTTTCTTTAAATAACCTTTCTGACTGTGTAAATCCTAAGTATAACATATTATGATGATGATTTCTAATACTATAAACCTGTGGTAATTTTGAGGTCGAAAGTTTTTCGAACTGTTCCAGAAGATAGGTGTTGAAAGAATAGTGACAGTAGTTGCCTGGACTTGGCTCGGTGAATAATTTAGCACATTCATTTGTCAAGGACAGAGCCCTTTGTCTGCTGTTCAGGTCCTCACTTGCAGTTCCCCATTCATCTTTCCATCACGAACGAGCTCTTCAGTGTTCCGGCTCGATCCCCTCTTGGCACATGAATGGTTTGGATTGATGTAAAGCGGCCAGGATTTAAAGACCTAGATTCGGCCACATTTATTACCTGTCTAAGCTGCATATTGTAGTGCTCAAGTTTTTTGGTGTCATAGGCAGTTTTCCTCCAGATGTGGCGTGTGTGATTCCTAATAAATGGAAAAGTAGGGCTAAGGTGGTTTGATCCTAACCAACCTGTTAGTGATCTGAATCTCCTACTCTCTGAAAGCTCAACTCCTCCATAATAAAAAACACACTGAATTATTTATAAAGTAGAGAAATGACCAGAGGCCTTGGTGGCCTTGATTTGAATCTGTTAGAAATTGACTTTTTCTTGTAAGGAAAAAAAAAATGCTGTCCCAAACACTTTCTAAAAAGATGTTGGGAGAGTCTTATTGCAATGTTAGAAAAGTTATTTTTTTCTTAGTACAGAATTCTAAGAAAGCGCATAGAAAGTGTTTAAAATATTAGTAATTAAAAAGAACATAGTGAAGATATACAAAATTCAAATTGTATCCAGTTTCTAAAGTACAGAATCCAGTGTTAAGGAATGGTGGAAGGGAGTTGGCATAAACTGTGAGAAACATAATATGGGAACAATACATAAAACAGCTCTTGAAAACTTTTTAAAAACACACCGTACTGGTAAGAAACTGTCACCAGGGTAAAGGCTGTGTGAGGGTTGTGAAAGCTAATTGATCGTGTCTTTATCCTCCTGGTAGGAGGTGAGAAGGGGGAGTGGAGACCTATGTAGGGGAGGGGGGAGGAGGGCTCTGCACTACAGGCTGGTCCCAGCTGGATATACCAAGGTAAAATCAGAGCAGACGGTAGCATAATGGGTCTTCAAGGTCATCTAGGCCAACCTTCTGATGCTAAAGGCCTTCCACAGTTTTTCTACTTCATCAGTTGCTAATTTTGTCCTTAAACAGGCCTGGTGTGAGGTGGTTCTCTTTTTGCAAGGTGAAAACCAGGACTAGATGCTGGGCATCCTGACAACCAATCTGTTATTATTGGTCTCATAGTTCCCTGCCTCTCTCTATGTGAAAACTCTACAAGCAAGGGGGGGGAAAAAAAAAAAACAGTCTGAGAAGCTTGAACATTTTACACCTCGCCTTTCTCAGCTCATCCTTGATCAGTTTCTTTATCAATACCAGCACCAATTCCAGTTCTCTTCTCCCATAACATCACTTTCTCATAAGTGCCACCTGACTTCCTTCCATCTGTCTCATCCCTTGGACAGGTGAGACCCTACCCTAGTCTTAAATAACAACATAGCAAGGATCTGACTAGTTTTTTTCAGGAGCTTTCAAAGGGCCATTTTTGCTGATGCCCAGAGTAAGAGAAGTCAGGTTGGAGCTGACCAAGTGCAGTGACAGGAAGCTCCCAGAACCTGGAGTTCACCCCTGGCTGTGTCCTCAGTGACAGGGGTAAGTCGAGCTGTTAGTTTAAAGTGAACAGTGGGACAAATTGGGGTCAGCAAAGTGAAATAAGAGAATTGCCTGAATTCTCCAATGGCTTTTGTAATTGCCAAGAATCTGGGTGCTGAGACTGTCTTATTATTATATAGTATTTATTCCCTAATGTTTTGGTGGACCACATTTGTTGCACTCTATTTTTTTTTAAAGATTTTATTTATTTATTTGAGAGAGAGAATGAGAGAGAGAGCATGAGAGGGGGGAGGGTCAGAGGGAGAAGCAGACTTCCCGCCGAGCAGGGAGCCCGATGTGGGACTCGATCCGGGGACTCCAGGATCATGACCTGAGCCGAAGGCAGTCGCTTAACCCACTGAGCCACCCAGGTGCCCCGTTGCACTCTATTAAATGCTATCTAGTTCCCAAATTGTTTCGTTATTATATAGATCTTATCTCACCAATAAGTCCTTTATTGGCCCAACTCATCTTTCATAATCAGTGTCCTCTCTCTTAATAGTAGTCCATTAATAGGCCTTGAAAGGTTGACTTGGGATCAGTAGGTCTCCCTAGAGCAGCTCTGTAAGAGCTGTAGGAGGAATTTGCCCTCCTCTCAAGTACTGATTCGGTGGTCGTCAAATCCCGACAGCTGGGACAGCTCAGCAAACAATTTTTTTGACTCCTCGGTGAGCCTTACCTTCCAGTTTGAGAAATGCTATAATGGGATATAAATAATGAGTCTGACATTTGCTGTTAGATTGTGATTTTTAATACACATCAGACAGTGACAGGTTTTATTTATTTTCTAAAATCAGTGTTAAAGCATATTTTACTTACTCCAGTTGGTTCTTTTTCAAATTCTTGCCCAAACTTTTATTCTCGAATGGAATATTATTACATATTTTTAAAAATCCAGAGGACTTTTTTGTTGTTGTTGTAAATATGTTCTGAATTACTGCTTGTGCTTAAAAATCTGTACAACAAACATGGCAAGTTGTGTCCTGCTCTGGGATTAGATGGCAGATTTGTAGTGCCCTTCCTTTACATGTGTTCCTTATGGAAATGGCATAATACCCATGAAACTATAATAACCTGCCTATTGTGTTCAGTTCAGAATGCTGAAGTTAGTTGAGAAATCATGTTGTTTGTTCCACCCTGTCTTGCAGAATAATTTGATGGAGATGCATGTGCTCTCCATCAATAAAGCATATTTGTTTTGAAAGACACAGCACTCAAGCGCTCTCAGTCATAAAGACTTCTGAGAGTACTTTAGGAGCCGTAACATCAGTATTTACAAAATGCAAAGTGAAGAAGAGTACACTGAGTCACAAATACACTTGCTTTCTTGTTCCCTGATTCTCCCCCTCCCACAGTATATTTAGTGTGGCTAAATCCATATGAAGGACTGTTTTGAAATGAATGGAAATTTGGGAATTCTCGAGCTAAAGTAAATACTGAGAGGCTAATTGAATGCTAAAAAGACTTGTAAATGGAATTCCCTTTCCTTCCATATAAAGGTATTGATTAAAATCTAAAATCAGTGATACGGTTAGATGGGGAAAAAAATAGTTGTATTTTGGGATTAAAGTTCAGAGCCTTTTTAGTCTTGTCCTTGGTTTACCCCTTACTGGCACTGGGAAGATTATGTAAATACCTCTGAGGCTTCTCTCACTCAGCTGTAGAATGGGCATAATTATACTCACTTCTTAGGATTATATAATATTAAATAAATAAATGTATGCAGTAAAGGCTTTGTGAGTTATAAAGTGTTACATAATGGGAGGTAGCATTTAGAGGTTTTAATAACTACCAATTTTTCTCACTGGAAAATGTGTAGAACTTATTAATGAAATGTACTCAAATTCCATGTTAGGAAGTGCTTTATTATAAAAATCAAAACAGAATGTCTTAGATGTGTCAGTAAAATCACTGCCATCTCTAAAACAAAAACAGAGAGCCCTTGGCTGCTCAGTCCGTAGAGCATGTAACTGATCTTGGGGTGGTGAGTTCAAGCCCCACGTTGGAGGTAGAGTTTACTTTAAAAAACAAATACAGGGGCGCCTGGGTGGCTCAGATGGTTAAGCATATAGGGTCCTGGGATCGAGCTCCACATCGCACTCCCTGCTCAGTGGGGTGCCTGCTTTTCCTTCTCCCTCTGCCTCTCTCCCTGCTCAGGCGCTCTCTCTCTCTCTCTCTATCTCTGTGTCTCAAATGAATAAATAAAATCTTAAAAAAAACCCAAATTTAAATTAAAAAATAAAGAAAGGAACTAAATTAATGAGAAATGGTCTTAGTAGAATTAAGAATCTTGCTTAGGGGAAAAAAGATACTAAATATAAAATATAAAAATTCCTGGGTTTAAGTCAATACTTGGATGATTACTTCTCTCTAAAGTCAGCTAACACCTAGCTTAATGATATAGAAGAGATTTTTAAATAATTTTCCAGGCTTATGTAGTTCTTAATTCTTTATAGAGGAGCTTTTGTTTATATTATAAAGCATTACCTTTGTATTTAAATAGGATGCTAGAAGATAAAAATTTGGCCAGCAGAGGGAGATTTATGTAAATTAGACTGTAAAAAAAATACTCGAAGATGACTCAGTAAATGTGTATCTTGTGGGTAATGCCCATTCTCACACTGTGAATGAGAGAAAAAACAGAAGGAAGGAGGATACTAAAATGTCTCTTACTTTGGTGGTTTTTTAAAAAGGGAAAAAGGCAAACGATACACAAATAGGAGCTTTTTGTGTGTTTGTTAATTTTATGATGTGGAGAACTTTTAAAAACAAATGCTATAAATTTAATACATTTTTAAAATAAAAACAAGCTTTCAGTACTTGTCACCAAGGTTAGAGCACATTCAGCCCAAACACTTTAAAGGAAAATACCACCTGAGAGGAATAGAAAGGGAATGGTAAATGTTCTGAACAAGGCACTGTTATGACTTTGAATTAGCAAATAAGAATTTTTGTATCATATATATATATATTAAGTCAGAAAATCGGAATATATTTAAGAAGAAATTTCACCAAGTGGTGAAGCAAGTATGAAACATATGGTTTTCTTCTTAACTCTAAGCAGAAAATATAAATGTATCAAAGCTCCCCGTGCATTCTAATTAATTTCCTTAGCAAATGTGCAGTTTGATATAAAATCATTAAATTCACACATTTTAAGTAATGTTTATTAAATACATATTATACTCAAGGCACTATTCTGAGTATTTGGGAATTTAAAGATAAGCGACATCGTACCTCCTTGTAATGTGTAACCTAGTAAATAATGAGTTAACTCAGTTCTAGCATGTCAGAGTGTAAAGCAGGTAGGCATTGCAGAAGGTAGGATAAGCTATTTTAGTAAGTACTATGACTACTAGAATAAGATATATCAGTTCTTTTTTGCTTTGGGAAAAATTAAGATTTTTGTTTTAATAACCATCAAAACAGGTTTTGTCTTATTAATTAAAATAAATTTAACTGTAACTTAAATTATTTACCATATTTTTAGAGTAAAGAACAGTAGCTTAGGAAAAAGATTTCAAGTAGAGATATCACAGATTGTTGTTTTTTTTTTTTAAACTGAACTACTGTTCTGGGTTTTGTCTTTTTTTTTTTTTTTCTTAAAGTTATAATTAGAGATCAGGATGGTGGGGAGGACATCAAGACCTTCTATTATTTTAAAATAAAAACTAAGTCATATAAACCAAAAAATGAGTTTCTTGAACTTCGATCATTTTCAATGAAGTATAATACATTTACTTTTTAAGAATACATGTGATCATTCTTAAAATCTAAAAGGCTGTGTGTAAACTGGTGCATGGGAAATTAAATACTCAGTGTTGAGTGATGGATACAGGAGAACAGGGAATGGATAATTATTTCTCTCATGAGGTCACAATTATTCACTGAATCGTTTTGACTATTTCTGAACAGGTAAAACTGCCAGGTGTTGTGGTTTGGCAGTTTGCGTATGCTAGTTGAGTGGGTGCTGGGAATTTCTGGGATTAAGGGTCACAGAACAGGAAGAAGAACAGGGCACGGTGAGGATGAAGTAGAAAAGAAGCCGTGGCCATGAGGAAAGGGGACAGAGTGATAGAAATAGGCTGCAGGGAATAGACCCGGAGCTCGCTCATTGAACAAGTGTTTGCTCACAACGTGCCAGGCTCTGTGTCAGATCCTGAGATGCCATGATGAGTGTTATGCAGCCTTTATTCTCTGTTAGAGTCAGGCCACTTCCTTGTGGCTTATCAAGTATATGGAGTGCGGTTGGGACCCCTAGGGAGCACCTCTCTCAGACTAGACAGGGCCAATAGAAGCCTGAGGTGAGATCCAAGCTAAGCTCTGAAGCAGGATTGAGGCCTGCTGTGAGGGGACAGTAGAGCATATGCTAAGAGGTGAGAGTCCATGGGAAATTCTAGGTGATGGCATGTGGCTCCCTGTGGGCAGAGCTTTTAATGTGGTAACAGCAGGCAAACCCAAGCCATAAAAGCAAGCAGGGACCAAGACAGGAAGAGTCTCCTGTGTTACATGAAGGAAGAAGGTTGGACTTTTTCCTGAGGACATTAAGGGACTATTTAAAGAGATTCATGCAGGAAAAGAACCTGAGCAGACATTTGTGATGTTGATAATTGAAGTCAGCATAGCTATGGTCAAGAAGGCCAAGACTGCTCAATCAGTGTGGTGGGGATGGAGAGGAGTGCACCACATACACGAGGCAGAAGGGGCAGAACTTGGTGAGTGGTTAGGTATCTGGGCAAGAAGCCATTGCAAAGATTTGTATTTATGGTAAAGAAAAAGAGATATGTGTACACTTTCTAGATATTTATGTGAAGGAGAAGGAATGTCCAGTTCTCTGTGCCGGGCTCTGGCATACTTCTCGGGTATATGGCGCAGGCAGAGGCCTGGCCCAGACAAGGTATTTTCTCTGAGAGGCTCAAAATCAAAGATGTGAGTGTGAATAAGAGTGAGGTAGAGAAGCCAGAGCCTGTGGCACAGTTGAAATGAGTTGGGGTTTGTAACCAAGAAGATTAGGAATCCAGTCAGAAGTAAAGTGCAAAGTAGAGCCCATGAACAATGTTAGTACAGGCAGGCCAGTTCTTGGACTGCTAGTGGCATGGCTTGGGGTTAGGCAGTCTTCTTGGCTTGTTGGCTGGAGGCCAGTTGGTACAAAAAAAAGAGGACTAGCTAAAGGGGTCATGGGGACTCAAAGAGGGCTTTAGCCTTGAGATTGTGTATAGACTGAAGGAGAAGGTATTAACTAGAAGGAATAGTTTATTGGTAGTTCATCAAAGAAAGAAACTGAAACACTGGTGGCCGAGGGTAATAGGATGGGAGATTAAAAAGCACATAATGAGAGTGAAAGGAGTTGACCTTGAACCTCTGCCTTGGAGAGAAGATAGGAGAAGAAAGAAGCAAATTTTGGAATTGGTAGGCAATTGGGAAAGTGTGGAGCTTCGGGAGAATTCACACATACGAAGAAGACCCTCCTGTCAACCAGTAGGCAACATCATTTTCTTAGAATGGCTAGAGTTGTAGTGGAGAGGACAGTATGGAGAAGTGATGGAAAGCTCTGGGGGCAGAAGTCCCGGTTTGAATCCTGGTTCCTCCTTCACATACTGGCAGAGTGGCTCAAGCATGTGGCTGAAGCTTTGTCATTCTTAATTTCTTCATGTATAAAAGGTGACCATTAGAGTACCTTTCTCTAAGAGTTGTATTAAGGATTAAAGAAGTTAATTCCTGTGAAGCGTTTAGCATGTAGCAAACATTCAATAAACTTTGTTCTTAGAAGGCAATATTGTATAGTGGTCAAGAACAAGACTCTGAAGCCAGACCTCCTGAGTTCAGGTACTGGCTCTACCAGTTACGTGCTAGCAGTGTGATCTTGCACATCATATAATTTACAAACGCAATGCCTAGCTCATTGGGTGACCAGTAAATACGTGTTCAACTGCATTAACAGTAAACAGGGAGACTCCATGAGTTTGTCCTCTTGTGATTCAGTGTCTTGCCAGTGTGATAGCTATGTCCTACCCATGTGACAAATGTGTAGAATAAAAAACCTTTGTTAATTTGTAAACTAAAAGAAGCAAACTCTATGTTATATGTGCTTCAGTTTTCTCATCTGTAAAGAGGAGATAATAATAGTACCTACCTCTTAGGCTTGTTGTGAGTTAAGACAATTAACAAATATGAAGGTCTTAGTTTCTGGCCCAAAGGAAGCAATATATACAGAAGCATTATATTTATGGAAGCATTTTACATATGCATATATATCTCATTATTACTCTTATCTTCACTCATCATCAGTAGGGGTTGAGGAGAACCTGAGAATTCGTAATGGGAACTGTGGGTTGGGTAAGACTGGATAAGACAAATGAGAAGGGATTGCTGACGAGCCTGAAGATCAATCTGGGATTGGAAACTGTGTGGTAGCGTCAGACCCGGGGAGCAGCCAGCACGCCGGGGCAGACCTAGAGAAGAAACATGGTTGGACGAGTTCAGAGTTGGGGTTTATTGCAGAGAGTGGTGAGCTGAAGGTACTAAGACCTGCTATTTTGAGAGAGTCATGAGAGTCATTGACAACCAGCCAGAAATGGGAATAAAGCTATTAGAACATGTGTTTTCGGACTAGTATGGACGGCTGTTTGGTGGTGACTTTGATTTCGTTACATTTATTACATCTCCTTGTCAATTTGCCTGTTTCTGTTCTTTCCCTTTCCCTTCTGAACAACCTTTCCTAGGTTCTTATTTTTCCTTCTCTGCCTATTTCCTTTTCAAGTCTTATCTCTCTCCTGCCTTTTAGCAAAACAACATAAAGACAAGGATAATTAGGAAGCATGAAGTATCGTTTCTGTGTTTGCTTCTTCGTGTATTCTCTGAGCATCTACTCCCTGTCTAGCATGGGGACGTTTGCTCTGACGGAGCCAGAAAAAAACATCTGGCATGTTCATTACCTTCAAGGGTCTTTGTGGGAAGAATTCACATGAAATCATTATGTGTACATTGTACAGAAAAATGTTAATTGTTGTACAGTCAAGTGTCAAAAAATATGGCACAGCCATTAAACGTGGGTGATGAAAAAGGTGCTTAGGAGGGAAAGAGATATGAGCTGGAGCCAGTAAAGGAAGCTTTTTAGGTGTGGGAGTTCAGAGAGGCTTGTAGAGAAGTGAGAGTGGGGATGTAGGGTACAGTGTGCAGGCCGGGGAGGGCAGAAGCGCGGACAGGGCAGCTGTGGCAAACAGGGCAGATACCTGCTGGTGGGGGCAGAGGTGGGTGCTGAGCTGAATGGGAGGTAACACGTAACGCTCACAATGCATAGCTCACCAGGGGATCGATAAATACGTGGTCAGCTGCACTGAGAATAAATGAGGAAGAGACTCCCATGAGCTTGTCCTCTTGTGCTTCAGGTTTTTGTCAATGTGATAATTATGTCCTAACCATGTAATAAGTACATATTAAAAAAAATTTGTTAATTTAGAAACTAAAAGAAGGCGAATTTGTTATGCTAGGCCTGTTGAAAAATAGGAATTTGGTGACTTTCTGATTAAGAATGTAAACATCAACATAAAATTATAGGAAAACAGAGAGGTGGGCTTTTTGAGGTACATGGTAGGGAACATGTCCTAGCCTGTTACTGAATTCTATACGTAAATAGCTTTTTCTCCCTATGCCACCCCTTGTCTTGGTGCTTTATCTCTTTCAAAATAGCTATTGTCTCTCTCTCTAGCCTAGAGCAGCATGCATTTTGAGAACCGTGTTATATTAAGCTCTCCTAAGATTAAATGTCAGGGAGCCTAAGTATTTGAGATCTTAAAATACATATTCCTTCATGAGGTAAGGGCACAGGGACCAGAACTACCAGTACAGCTAAGCCCTTCTTTGAATAGTGGGTGCCTTATTAGTATTCATGAAGAACATATAGATAACATCTTGACAGAGTTAAAGTTTCAACCTGAAGAGCTACTGCTTTTCAATAAAGAGTGCATTTAAAGACACTCTTTGCATGAATAGAGTGAATTGCTTCTAGAAGGGAGAGTATTAACTTTATTGAGTGAGATGTTTTTCATTTAATCTGTCTACAGTTTAGAATTGTCATTAGAATTACAATAAATAATAGAGATTAGCACATGTAAGGTTTTTATCTTCAAAGAATTTTAGAGTTAATCTAATTTGTCACCTGGAGTCATCCGTGATGTGCACTTGCTTTTCTGCTGTGAACCCTGACAGTGTTCACTTTCCAGCCCCTCAGTGCTCCCTTTTGGTATTTCCATGGCCCATAGAACAAACAGCTAACGGGCATGCCCAAAGGCTTTACCTTAGACCCCCCTTTCCTCCGTAAGCCTTTGGACTCTTGAGTTACTCCTCCCGGTTCTAGTGCGAGCTTTTCTGCTGCTCACCATGTGACCCTAGGCAAGTTACTCAACCCTCAGCTTCTTCAACTGGGATTTATAGTAGCACCTGCCTCAGAGAGTTCTTATGAGGATCAAATGAGATAATGAATATCAAGGACATAGCAAATACTATTTAATGAATATTAGCTCTGTATTAGTATTGTTTTAAAAATTATCCATAGGAACACATCATTCTGGGAAGTTGTTATTTGTGGTTAAGTGTTAGGTGAGGAAGTGACAAGCCCTGCCGTGTACCAGACTCAGGGCTACCCCCTGGGACAGAAAAGGAAGAAACCATGGCATCTCCCCTCTAGACGTTTGCAGCCGGGGTTTTTTTTTTGTTGTTTTTTTATTTTTTTTTCCAGGGGAGGAGAGGTTCGCATAGATAAAACTAATTGTAAAGCACTGATAGTGCTTGACCTAATAAGATCAAAAAGGATCAAAGAGCACAAAGTGATGAATTTTTATTTAAGGTTTCTATAGAAAGCTTTAGAGAGGAAGGCGTATGTGACCTGGCCCTTGGAGGATGAGAACTTCTACGGAAAATGGGAAAATGGTAAGGTGAGCTAGGCTTCAGAGCTGGGGTATTTGCCAGTTGCTCTGTCAGCAGAACCCCTGTGGGAAGATAGAAGCAAGGTGTGCCTTGAAAGCAGCAGGACTCCCTGGAAGGAAGATTTTAAGCAGGTCAGTCTAATTTGTGTGGAACTCGAGCTACCGCTTTGTCACGGTTTCTTTGGGTGGTTTTTCCTCTTCTCTGTAGACTTGAGAAAGTGGTGCAGTATGGCAGTCTTAGTGGGACCCAGGAGAGGCCTTACTTGTGGTTCAAATGTGTGGTGTCTAACAGTGAGATTTCATGGGCCTCTATTACCTTCCCCTGTCTCACTGGGTCTGAAGTTCTGTTAATATGATTTGGATGGGATTTTATTGGACATTTAGGAAACAGCTTAAAATACCCCTGTGGCAGCCTTAAATTCACACAGTGTTTTAAAGACTGAAGTGTACTGATTGCCAACGTTGTAAGACAAGGTGATGGAAAGACTAAGAGGATCTTATTCACAAAATTTGTGACGGTGCCAAGGAACTGTTTCTGACTGTATATCACTCAGACAAAGGAAAGGAAACTTTCCATCTTTCTTTTTCAGTTTCTGAGTCTGGGGATTCTATCATCTGGGAAGCACATGGACTGTGGTTAAATGGGAGACATGTGTTCTCTTTTGAACAGCATCTTCGGCTGAGTTTAAGCAACAGATGCTGCCCGTTAAAACCCATACTCCCTCTAAAAAGCTCGTGGGAAAAGGGAGGCTTTATCAACATGGAATGAGAACTTTTTGGGCACCAGATTCTATGCTGGGTATTATATGTATACAGTGTTCTCAACGTAGAGCTGTTACTGTTTAACATAGGAGGAAAGATCATCAAGATTAATAACTTTACCACGAGTAGTTAGTGGTGGACGAGGGATTCTAAATGAGGCCTGCCAGGCTCCCTAATTTTCTTTTAAGTGTGGTGTTCGGTTTTTACTGTTTCTTCTGTGATATTTCTTCTTGAAACTTCTCATGAAGTTTGACCTCAATAAAGTCTTCATGAATGGGCTTACTTTCAAAGAATACAGTTAAATGAAGTTTTTTCCAGTTTATCACCACGTTGACTTGTATTTAGTTCAGAACAATGATTATCTAATTAGAGTCACTCATCCTGGCATAGGAAAGGCCCACATGGGTTGTTGTTACAAGATAAATAAATGTTCAGTATTTTGGATAGGGACCTTCAGCTTCTATTGTTTGACAATCTCAGCAGCATAATTTGATGATATTGAGTCTTTCAAGTAGAGTCCACTGACAGGTAAATAACCTGATTTCAGTTTTCCTGGAGTTGCAGTGCAGAATGGATGACCCCTTTTGAATAAAGTCTGCCAGTTTCATTTATTTCATATAGATTGTTAGCTTAATTTGCTCTTGGTCAAGGACAAGAAGCCAAACTTTATAATATGTGGGGCTTTTAGTGGCAGAATAATCACAAGCGTGGGCCTCTGTGCCTATCAAAAATTAACAGTCTTCCCTCCTCCTTATTGTTGAAATAAGAGAAGTCATAGGCTTAAGTCTCAAAAATTCTGCCTTCTTTACTTCTTCATTTTCTTCATCTTTTCTTTCATTCTTTCTGGTTTTCTCATTATTTCTGAGTGATAATCAGGAGCATCGTTTCCCCTGATTCTTGCTTTCTTTCAACAGTTTGAAAACAGACCTGTAAGGAATTAAAAAGTAATTAGATAACTATAAATTATTAAAGTATCAGTTTATAGTTTGAGGTATTTCATAGTCAATACATCAGTTATACTTTTCCTGTCCAAAATATGTCCAATTCACTTGTGCACTTTTTCATCTTTAATTTATGCTAAAAATATTTCTTTCACTCTTACTTTGTTCTAGGTACAGTGCTGGGGATGTTGGTCTTATTTCTTCCACAGCTCAGGGGGCCTGATGGTTCTCACGCACCACATTGCCACCTTGGCCCGTGTGTCACAGTTACACGTAGTTTTCAGCACCCCCTTTGTTTCCCACTCAGGAAAGAATATCTGAATTCAGGGGAATGAGAGAGATGGGGGTTCATTTTGAAGCCATTTGAGTGTATAAAAACATCACCATTATTTAGCGCAGGGGTTTCATGTGGTTGCTTGTAACAACCCTCACAACTAACTGATCTTGATGTTCTTCTGGTGAACCAGTATGCTTCTGAGCATATAAAGGTAAATAGTCTTGGATTAAAAAGAAAAGGCTTAGTAAGGGAGGTAGGATGTACCCAAATAATTGTAATTCAAGGGAAAATGTGGTGTTGTTAGCAATACAAAGTCTAGTGGATTTCTGGGGAAGGAGAAATTAATTTGGGGATTATCAGCAAAGACATAGAGTATCTGTAATGGCATGTCAGCTACATTGGAAAGAAATCACATGTGAATGTGATTATTCTGAACCCCAAAGCCACATACATTACCATTCATTAATTTTATTCTTGATATTCTGTTTTCTCTTTGAATATTAAAATTTTAAACACACACATGTACAAAGGCACAGATACTTAAACACATTCACACATACTTAAATAGCATGATCAAAATCCTTGAGACTAAAACATACATTTTTCTCCAGGCACTGGCAATCACTTTGACCTCTCCAGTTGATATAGCTGCTTATAGTTTCCCATTGATTTCTTTTGCTATTTAAAAAACGCGTTATCTAAATAAAGATAGGATCACATGGATGGAGCAGAATGCTTCTGAGCTGACCTCCACCCATGACACACCCAAAGTACAACTGTATATGGAACATCTCTCTCTGAAGACTTTACCTGAAGACTAGCAGCTCTTCCACAACTACAGATAAAAAGGAAATGTCCAAACTGAGAAGGAGAGGCGGGGCAGGGACACAGTAGGGATACCACCAACACAGAGGTTCTCCCTGAGGGGCAAGGAGATCCAGCCTCACCCTGGGCAGCCGCCCACCCTGGGCACCTGCCCCAGGAAGACGAGCCTTCATAACATCTGGCTTTGAAAGTCAGTGGGGCTTAACAATAGGTGAGGAGAGGGCTATAGAAAACTGGGATTCTGCTGTTAAAGAGCTCATTCACAAAATCACTTGCTCCAAGACCCAGCAGAGAGGCAGCGGTTTGGAAAGTATCAGGGCCATCCCAGAAGGATATTTGTTGACTACTTTTAGGGTTGTGTGCCAGAGTGGCGGGGATCCAGAGGAAATTTCTCCAGGAATGGAAGCACTGGAGGGTGCCATTTTTCTTTCCTTCTACCTAGCTGCTCTCTCGCTTGTGGGAACCAAGATATTCTCCATCTTACCTTGCTAGCACTATTCACCCCCTAACCCCCTGCATTCCTCTGCAGACTCACCCCAGTAGGCATCCCTCCAAAACAGCTCCTGCCCTGCTGAGAAGCCTTGGCTGGGACTGGCAACCCTGCAAAGTGGCTCCCATTCTCCCCTCACCCCCAGGCAGCTCCTGTCCCAGCAAGAAACCTTGTCCAGGACTAGCACCGCCCACCCCTCCAGTGGATCTACCTCATTGCACTCAGCAAAAGGCCTTGGCAGAGACCTCTGACTGTGTCCTATCCCCTGCCCTGCTGCACCCAGCGTACAGCCTTGGCATGGATCAAACCCCCCATGAAGGGAGACAGGCAGTCCCACCCACCGACATGACCGCAGCAGTCATGGCCAGGCCTCACAGCCAGCCACACAAGGGGCTGGCCCTGCCTACCGACACAGCTGTGGCCAGGCTTCTCAGCCAGCTATACTGGGGTCCAGGCTCACCCACTAGTGCTACCACAGTAGTCATGTCAGGACATTGCAGCCAGCCAGGCTGGGGGCCAGCCCCTTCTGCCAGTGCACGTGCAGCTGTCACAACCTAGCCACTACAGGAGGGTATACACAGCCCACTCGGGACACCCCTGGAACACTTGGTCCTGGTGACCAGGGGGTATTGCGCTTCTGGGCCCCACGGGAAACTTTCTATATGAGGCCACTCCTTTAAGACCAAGAGACTTAGCTGACCTACCAGTACATACAAACAAACACAGAAAGTCAGGCAAATGTATATGCTCCAAATGAAAGACAAAACCTCAGAAAGAGAACTAAATGAAACAGAGATAAGCAGTGTGCCTGTTAAATAATAGTTCAAAATAATCGTCATAAAGATGTTCACCAAACTTGGGAGAAGAATGAGTGAGCCCAGTGAGAACTTCAACAAAGAGAAAGAAAATATAAAAAAGAACCAGTCAGAGCTGAATACGATAACTGAATTAAAAAATACACTGGAGGGAGTCAATAGCAGATTAGATGATGCAGAAGAATGGATCAGTGATCTGAAAGACAGGTTAGTGGAAATCACCTCAGCTGAACAGCAAAAAGAAAAAAGAATTTAAAAAAATAAGGATGGTTTAAGGGACCTTTGGGACAGTATCAGGCATACTAACATTCCCCTTATAGGGGTCCCAGAGGAGAAGAGAGAAAGAAAGAGAAAACTTATTTGAAGAAATAATAGCTGAAAACTTCACCAACCTGGAGAAGGAAACAGATACCTAGGTCTAGGAATCACAGAGAGCCCCAGACCAGATGCATTCAAAGAGGTCCACACCAAGACACATCATAATTAAAATGTCAAGAATTAAAAATAAAAGAGTATCTTAAAAGCAGCAAAAGAAAAGCAATTAGTTACATGGGAGGGTACCCTATAAGACCCTCAGCTGATTTTTTAGCAGAATAGTTTGCAGGCCAGAAAGGGAGTGGCATGATAGATTCAAAGGGTTGAAAGGAAAAAACCTAGAACCAAGAATAACCTACCTGGCAAGAACTGAAGGAAAGATAAAGTTCCCCAGCCAAAAATTAAAGGAGTTCATAAGCACTAAATCAGCCTTAATAAGAAATGTCAAAGGGACTTTTTTTTAAGTGGAAAAGAAAAGGCCATAAAAAATGTTTTATCTCATAAAATATTGGGACCCCCATATGGGTTTAATTGCCACTCATGCAGCTCATCCTGAAGTGATTAATAAGCCACGAACATAACCGTTTCCTCTTCTCTCTGTATAGCATTGGTATTTTTGGAAATTGGGTTGCCTGTGCCGAGTTTTATTTGTAGATAGAATGAGAATTGTTAACTCATTCTATCAGTTCACAAGAAATCTTTGTTCCTTTATTAAGAGCATACCAGATAACTAATTCCATATAGAGTTTTCAGTAACTTTTTATGCTTTTGAGGCAGCCACACGAATCATATAATTATTTCAGATATTCAGCAGAGGTTTCTTGCTAAAAAGACCATGGGAACATGTTTTTATTTGCTCTCCCTCCTTCCTTTGATTAGTCATAGCATTTAATAAATTGATGAGGATTTTTATCAAAATGAAGATTTACATTTTTTTATTAAAATGGAAGATTTTACTGAAGCACAAATAATAATCTGAATATTTATCAATGAAATGATTAAGTATATTGCAATATACTTTTATTTTGGAATATTCTATGGTTATTACAAAATGGGAACAGTCAAGATGTATTAACTTAAATGAGCATGAGCTATGCAAATTAAAATTTCTAAATGGCTATGTTTACTGGTATATTTGTATATAAAAAAAGGCACAGAATGATATAGTCCCTAAGGATATTTTAAAATTGGTCAAATAATAGGCAAACAGGTTTAGAGGGGCATGATTATTAACAGAAGAGAATTCAGAAATAGATTTATACACATATAGTAATTTAGTGTAGGATAAAAGTGGCATTTCAAAGGAGTGGGAGAAAGCTGGATTATTTAATAAAGAGCATTGGCAGAATTTGGCTAGTTATTTGGGAAAAAAAGGATAAAGTAGACCCTTATCTTCTTTATCAGAATCCTTATCTCCTGAATTACAGATTGATCAAATATTAAAATTCCTTCTTGTAGTGAAGTCATGCAAGTTCTAGAAGGAGTTGTTAGTGATTTTTTTAAAATTTTGAAATGAGGAGGACCTAAGCATGACCCAAAATCCATAAACAGTGAAGGACAGAGGATAAATTTGCCTATGCCGTATTGTTTTAAAGGCTTCCGAACTAGATGCATCTAGAAACTTTATGAAATCCTGGTTTTAGCAACATGGCATAACAAATTTATTGATACCACTTTGCAAGCATTTGGACCAGTGCACATGTTACAATGACCCAAAAGGCTACTGTTCTGTGATTTCAGCAACTGTGTTTGTTTGTGTTTATAACTGTCAGCGTGAGCCATTTAAATCGATAACATCATTTGAATGTTTGCATGAGTATGTATATACAATGATTTGTATATTGTTACTTAAAATGAATGATTGAAAACTATTAAAACTAGGAAAAAGCTGAGAGAATGCATATGAGAAACTGACATGTATAGTTTACCTCTGGGCTGTCGGGCTGGTGTGATGGAGAATACAAACCTCATTTTGTGCTATTTTCACCTTTATAAAATAGAAATGTGTATTGTTTTTATCATTGAGAAAAAGCTTTCTTTTTTTTAAGTCATCGAAAAGTAACTTAGAATTACGGGCTTCTGAAAGGTTTTATCACATCCACAGGCTGGCTACCTCTTAGCTATTTCAGCTAGCCACCTTTCAGGGGAAGAGAAACAGCCAAAAGCCTCAGGAGAAAAACTTTGTTACTGGATTTTGGTGCCCATTTAATGGAGAGGTGCAAAAGTATTTGTGACTTATGTCACAGATGGGTACAGAGGGCACTTATCTCGCTAAGTGACCTACAGTGACTTCATGCACTGGGTCCTTGGAGACTGCACACCGCTAGTTTTTAAAAGTGGTGTGTCATCTTGTGAAATGGTTTATTTTAAATCTAAAACATTTGATTCTTACAAAGTATTCATTTTACTTAATAATGCTCCAAGCTCAGATTTATCATAGTGTAGAATGCAACATTCACGTAAATTGTTGTAATAAAAGAGGAGCCATCAGAGAATGTATGGAGGGCCACCTCTGGGAGCACCTTGTCTCTGGGCGCCGTCTTTTCAAATTCTTCTGATGCACCACTTTAAGAAACCCTACCCTGAGTAAATGCGAACAGGTGACTGTAACTTGTAATCCTCCTGCTGGTCTATTTGGGTTTTGAGTTCTGAAGTTATGGAGTGGAAGGAAGTAGATTTCATAAAAGGCAAATTTTATTAGCTCCATTTAGCCAAGTAAAATGAATGTTTGATTATGTACTTAGAATTCATACTGAATCCAGTAAATGCCTGAGCTGGTAGATACTTTAGTCATTAGAACTATAATCCAATTAAAGCTAAGGAAGCTAAATAAACAAATTTTAATCAGATTTACTTTGATTTCTCTGTTTCTCTCCGTTTTTTTTTTTCCTTACCGCAGGTCACAGTAATGAAAGGCAGTAATAGAAATAAGGATCATTCAGCAGAAGGAGAAAGGGCTGGAAAACGACCAAAACGAAAGTGTCTTCAGTGGCACCCACTGCTAGCAAAGAAACTGCTGGACTTTTCAGAAGAGGAGGAAGAGGAAGACGAAGAAGAGGATATTGATAAGGTAATTCCTCTGTTTAATATAGAAGTTTTGAGTATTCATTCCAGAAATGACCGTGAACATGGATGGTGAGAAGGATGCATGTCTAAAAGTCTGTGTAACTTGAATCCTATTCAACTATTTAGTTTACCTTTTTATTCCAGAGATTGATGACTCCTGAAGTATCTGTACTTCTAGTAGTTGAGAGAATCGGATCCTTCTTCGGTAGTCTTTCTGTCAATTAACTAATGATTTTCAGGTAATACGGTAATACTCCAATGCGGTGGAGATGGGGGTATTCATAAAATTTGTTGTGCTCACCTGGCATTCACCCCGTTTGCGGCTCTGGCTTCTGTCTCCACTTCAGTCTAGCCCTGCCTCCGTAGACAGCCTCAGAGCTACTCAGGCCCTTGTCTCTGCCACCTTCACGGCATCTGGCAGTTTTCACCCCCACCAAGCCTCCTTGGTCATTCAGCCCTCCGCGTCCCCTTCTCTAGCCTCATGCTTGAGCAGCCAGCTCTTATTTAGAAAGTCACACGTTCCTCTCAGTCTTGGCATAGCTGGTTCCTCTTTTCCTCCCCATTCAGCTCTCAGGTCGAGGACTACCTCCCCAAGAGATGGGACCTCCTCATGGCAGGTGTCCCTCCCACCCGACGCATTCCGTGTCCAGGGAGTTCCTTCCTGACATTTACCATTTACCTTGTGTATGTCTATCTTGCCAGACTAGAATATAAGCTCAGGAAGAGCAAAGTCTCGCCCCTCGTGTCCTCCTCTTGTTGGAATCCAGAATGGTGCCTGGCGCAGAGCAGGTTTTGAATAGATCTGTGGTCATTAGAAGAATCAGTGAGTACATATTTTGTGTCACTGCAACTTTTATAAACATGTCTTTAGTATTCTTCAGGCCTTTGACATCCATTCAGTCTTTTGTTCTAGGCTAGGGTCAGCTTCCACGAAACCATGTTTTCTGTTTTTCCTGTTTCTCAGACATCTTACCTGGATACCCTTTACAGTCTCTCTCACTGAGCTTTTTCTCCTCTTTTACAGAGAAAACAGAAGCCGCCAGAAGTGACTCCTTCAGCTTCCTCTACTCACCTGCATGCTTACTTCACTCCTTGCCCGTCTTTTCCTCCTCCTTTCCTTTTCCAGAGAAACCAGTGTTATTAATTCTGTTTGAGGAAACTGCCAGGTTTATCCCGATTTGATGATTCTGACCCAGTGGTGCTGCTTGGTCCCATGGTCCTTGGGGCGGTCCCCTGCTTCACTCCTCCTGCAGCACACCTCTGTCGGTCCCAGGACTTCTGTTTCTCTCCCAGCCGCACCGTCCTACCTTCTTTCAGTTGATGCCCCTCCATTGTTCTGCCCTCAAGTATTGGTGTTCCCTGGGCTTCTTAATTTCTCTTGCCATCCTGGACCTTTTTCTTAAATGCTGCACGCGCGATTTGGACTATTTACTTTACATATCCACTTAGATCTCAGATCAGTACCTCAGTTTGAATGTGTTCAGAATGAATCTTTGAAGCCCATCGTCCTGCATCTTCCTCACCTCAGGAAGTGGGGACCCCTGGCTTTCGGGTTGGTCAGACCAGAAGCCATGTCTTGTTTTCTTTTGCTCAAGTCTCACGTCCATCCATCAGCAGATTCTCAGCTGTGCCTACCGCATGGGATCTCAGCTTGACTCCTCCTCAGCAAGGTCACCACTGGCTGCTTGATCCAGGCCACCACCATTTCTGGTGCAGATCAGTGTGCTCTGCTCTTGCCCTTCCACAGTCTGTTCTCAGCAGAGCAGCCAGAAGGATCCTTTCAAAAAGAAAGGCTGGCCATGCCGCTTTCCTGCTTCATGAGGGCAGGGAATTCATAGGCTCATGGCTCGACCTGCACCACCTAGAACAGTGCCTGGTCCCTATCAGCGGCCCAGTAAACAGTTAACAGAGTGCAAGAATGAGGGGATTGGATTCCCTTCTTTCTCAGTCCACACTTGGTGATCTCATCCACTTTCCTAGTCTTGCCTCCTTTGTGTTCATACCTCAGTTCGTTATCGCAACCAAGACTTCTCTGATGAGAACCACCTCAAATTTAGCCGACCTGATACTAATCTTTCTGCTCTCTACCTGATCTAATTTCTCTCCTTTGAGAAAAAGCATTCTCTGTTGTGTGTGAAGGAGTCTTGCCACCGAAGCTAGAGACACTCTTACTTTTTTTTTTTTTAATATAGATTTATTTATTTATTTTAGAGTAGAGGGAAGGGGCTGAGAGAGGGAGGGAGAGAGAGTTTTACTCAGACTCCACCCTGAGCAGGGAACCTAACTCGGGGCTCGATCCCATGACCCTGAGATCACGACCTGAGCTGAAACCAAGAGTCCGACGCTCAACTGACTGCACCACCCAGGCGTCCCAGCACTCTTCCTTTTTTAACTGTTAAATCCAGTTGCATACCAACTCTTTAGGTTCTACCTCGTAAATAAATATTGTCTCTGTTCTCACTTCTCTATTCTCCTCATTATGGCCTTGATTCAGTCCTATCTCCTTTCTTACCTGGATAGCTGGAACAGTCCTTTATTTAAATGGTTCCTTGAGTTTGGATTGCTTATAGTTTTGCTATTATAATTCACGCTCTATATTGCTGACAGGAGTTATCTTAAAATACAGATCTAGCAATGTCTTTCCGATGCTTAAAACCACTCATGGCTCTCCACTGCATCCAGCTGTGGTCTCCATACCCTGGTCTGGTACTAGTGTTGATTTGTTACAAGGTATTACTTGGCCCCTGGTGAAAGAAAAGTTTAAGTCTGGATAGTTTTTCACTTTTATATAATTTTATTTATTCATTTGTTTATTTACTTTTTGGTTAATTCATTTAGTGAAATAATATTCACATTAAATAGTAATTGAAAACTTTTTTTTTTTTAAGATTTTATTTATTTGAGAGAACAACCACGAGCAGAGTGAGGGGCAGAGAGGGAGAAGCTGATTCCTCACTGAGCAGGGAGCTTGGCTGGATCCCAGGACCCCAGGATCATGACCTGAGCCAAAGTCAGATGCTTAACTGACTGAGCCTCCCAGACACCCTGAAAACATGTTTTTGATGCCCATATTTGGCAAAATAAATCTGTGGTAAAATATGATAACCTATATTGTTCCACCAAGATTTTTTTTTTTTTTACAGTCTGAAACTACTCATAGCATTAAATGCATGCATTTTTTTAATAAGACAAAGCACGTTCTTCATAAAGTACGTCCATACCTACTTCTACAACCTCATGTCCTGGGTCCCTGTTCTAATGTTAGATACACCAGTGCTACTGAACTGTATATCAATTAGTAGTCATAGAGCCTTAATCCTTTTTAGTTCTCTGTATCTCCCCATTGACTGCCTGACGCATTCTGATTCATCTTTCAGAATTTAGCTCAGACAACACATTTTCTAGGGAGACTTCAGTGTGCTCTCATCCATCCACTGGTGCTTCATTATCACACTGGTTCCTTGTAATCGTCATCATACTGCTTTTTAATTCATTCACTTTTATATCTTTCTTCCCTCCCCAAACAGTAAGCTTCTCAGTCCAGGATCTTTTCTTATTTATCTTTTTTTCCAGCTCTTGGCTTGAGTTTTATAATTTAGTAACAGAATCAAAAGTTACTCTTTTCTGAAGGGAAACTATAATTACTTCCTCAACCTACAGAATATACTTTTTATGCCTTGATTTTTCTATAGCTTCTTAGATTCAGAATGCTAAATAACTATTCCCTGAAAATGCAAATCATTGTTAATAATTGTATACAGAATGAGGAAGCTAAATCTATAGCCTTCACTCCCAATAATAATCCCTAATGTATTTCCAAATCATATAGCTATGACTTTAAGACTGTTCCACTGTACCGTTTTGTTTGAAGATAATCGATGATTAATTAAATGCATCTGCAATACTTAATTTAAACTGAAGAGACTTTTTAAAAATACCAAATTTGATCGAGTTAGTGATTTGTCCTCGAGTATCTATAGCAGTTGCCCAATCAGCATGATGTAAAAGAACGTGGTTGCGTTACAGTAGTGGTTCTCAGAGTGTGATCTTCAGATCAGCAGTATCTGCATCACCTGGGAACTTGTTAGAAATTAATTCTCAAGGCCCACTCCAGACCTGCGGGATTGGAAACTCTGGCAATGGGACCCAACAATCTCTGTTTTAACAAGACCTCCAGGGATTCCACTGCCCACTCAAGTTGAAGAACTAAGGCTCTGCTATATAATGCAGACTAACAACTACCTCCATCCTTCTTGATTTTAACTATGAAACAAGAAATTAAAGAGATAGTTTTAGTAAGCCTTCTGGACTTCCGTTCATGGTTGCACTGTTTCCAAGAAATAGCATAGGATCATATTTTAGCCTTAGAAGATATTTAACAATCCTAATATCCTGAGATTCTGTGATCAGAGGTATCCTCAGCCATGTGCAGGTAGTAATGTAAGAGATCAGAAGCAGAAGGCTTCTGGGCAGTGGATATGACAATTACACAGATGGAATGGGCAGGATTAGAGCTTTGTAGAAGTTCCTGAAGACCTCGAATTGAATGAAATGCTTTGGAAACAGGAGGATTCAGAATTGATTTTGAAGGTTCAAGCGTGGGTGAATTTATTCCTGTTATCACAGCACTTCACGAAACAGGAAAGGTTGATATTTATAAGCTTGAAAATTTACTATGTAGTTCCTCCTTCAAATAATGTTAAATGTCTCTTTTGATTTTTACAGTAGGAGGCTCCACTTGTGATGTGCCTAAAGCATTGAATAGTCTGTATTAAATTTTTATTACCTACTTTCATGTTAAACATTTTCATATTATTAACTATGAAAAAGCACTTTCCAACGACGAGAAACAACTAATATTCATGTATTTTTTTGTGAATGTTGTTGTTAATCTTGAGACCCATATATCACAGAATGGGTTTATTTATTTATTGAGCAGTTAGTTAAGTATATATACCAGACATTAAGCTAGATGCTGTGGTTGTAAAGGTAAAAGAGCTTTCGTCCTCAAAGAGCTCACTATTTAGTGAGGGGAAAAAATGTAAGCCATCATAACACGATAATAATATATGCTGCAATAGAGACATGCACAGGTTGCTATAGAAACTAAGCAGAATACATTGTAAGTTGGTTACCAACCACTAATAGTGGTTGATGATTATTTTTTTCTAATTTGTAAGTTATTTCAATGGAGCTAAGAAAAAATACAATTTGAAAACCAAAACTAACTGTTACAGCAGAATTGTCCAGGAGGTGTTAAAGATCTGGCTTTTGTTTTGGTTGGTAATAGGTTCAACTTCTTGGGGCCGATGGCCTAGAGCAAGATGTTGGTGAGACTGATGATGAATCACCAGAACAGCGAGCCCGGAGACCAATGAATGCATTTCTCCTATTTTGCAAACGTCATCGCTCCCTTGTACGTCAGGAACACCCCAGGCTTGATAACCGAGGTGCTACCAAGATACTGGCTGATTGGTGGGCTGTTCTAGATCCAAAGGAAAAGCAGAAATATACAGACATGGCCAAGGAGGTAGGTTACAATGACAAGGTTTTATGTTGGCTGTGAGCAATCAATCCCATACCTCCCCCGCCCCAGTCTTCACATATGGAGTCCCTGCTGAAGGTCTAGCAGCACAAAGGTGAATTCTGAATCAAGTGTTAGGTGAAAACAGAAGAGCTTCGTTCCTATTCCTGAATTCAAGTCCACCTTCCAAATGCTGGTGGAGGTGCCAAGAGCAGTCAATTGCCAAGTTTTTTCATTGTGTATACTCCACAGATTGACGTAGGGGGTTGATTTTTATAAATGGGTAATTTATTTATTATGAATGGGGTTTTTAAAAAAAATTTTTCTAGGAACCAAGCTTCTCCTATTAGAGAATGCCCATGATAAAGACGACAATCTTCGGTTACTCTAGTTGTGTCGTGGGAAAGAGTCTTCATCTAGTTCTAATGCTGAATAACCTTGTGACAGTATCTAAGTCAATCACTGGGTTTCAGCCTTTTTTTTTTTTTGTTACTAGCATGAGGAAATTGGGCAAAAACATATCCCTTTCCGTTCTAACATTTTTTGATTTTGTAATAAATACAGTTATTAAGAGATCTGCTTTGATTTATTTCTGTTGCATGGGTAGTGCCTCATGAATATTTAAAACTAGCGAAGGAATGAATAGCAGTGAAACATGACGTGTTGGGTTATGTGCATGCATGTAAACACCACATAGGCAGAAGCACTTCCTGGAGGAAGGCTATTCAGAGAGGCAGGGACTTGGATCAGTTCTGACATGCTTTTAAAATGTATTGTGTAGCGGATTTATTAGCAAGTGAAGGAAAAGCAAAGCAATATCGTAGTGGTTAAACTTGAAAGGAGTAATTCTCACATTATTCCTTCAGCATCGTAACTCCTTCAGCATCGTAACTCCTTCCTCATCGTAACTTGCAAGGAATCTTGATTCATGAAAACCCCTTCCACCCAAACATATGGTTAAGTTCTACGAAAAGAAGAACCAGCAGGGGACAAAAATATAGAGTTTCAAGTGACACATTTTATTAGACATCTCAGTATGTGGAAAAATAATTCTTTTAATTGCTGTGGTTTTATTGAGTTGTTTAACAAGCTAACATGTAACATAAAAATTTCTTATGCAGTGTTAAAGGATATTTGAATCCATAGTATATAGTTAGCATAGTTGTTATGTAATTAATGATCACATAAGACTTTGTGGGTTGGCTATTATTAAAGACAGGATTTTGCCTATGTAAGGGTATCTGGAATTTTTTTATTTTTTTAAAGATTCTATTTATTTGAGAGAGAGAGAGAGCCAGAGAGAGCACAAGCATGGGGGAAGGGAACAGGGAGAGAGAGAAGCAGACTCCTCACTGAGCAGGGAGCCCCACCTGGGGGTCCATCCCAGGACCCCAAGATCACGACCAGAGCTAAAGGCAGACGCTTAGAGGACTGAGCAACCCAGGTGCCCTGGGTATCAGGAAAATTTAAAATCAGTTCCAGTAACCTACATGATTTTAAATGTTTCAATAAATTTCAACTAATATAATAGTAATTAACAGCATTTTCCCATTAAATAACCTTTTATTTTTTTTATAGTTCTACACTTATATGATAAAATAATTATCTGAAACCTCATAGGGAACCACATTAACTTCCTACAGTTAAACACTTGAGTTTGATTTTGGATTGCTATTTTTTGATAACATGCAGCCTGTCCCAAGTACATTGTTTGCCTTTTCTTAAATACTGCTAATTTACAAACCCGATAGGTGGCCACTTTTAAGAGGAGGAAGTATTATTTTCATACAGGAAATCTCTTACTAATTACTTAATTAGGCTCACAGTATTTGCCATTGTGGCGCCCGTAATGAAATCTGTTAAGGTGGCCTCCCGCAATCTGCTACACGCAGAGGCGGATGGGATCGTCCACCTTGCAACCTGCCTTGTTTACAGTTGCTCTTAGAAAATGCTATCTCATTTTCTAGTCAAGTGTGGAAGGTTCAGCCACATTCAAAATCATTATATAATTGGTTTCTAGTCATAAGTGATACTGACTTGTTTCAATGTATTTACTGCATGGTTTCAAAATTACATTAAAGTGCAAGCCATTGTGCTAATGCTTTTTGGGTTAATAGTGCAGTCTTCATTGCAACGTCAGTTTTAGCAACAAAAAGCTTACTTGAGGGACTTGAGCATACCAAGTCTGTGGTGGTTGCTAATGATGAATAAGGTCTCAGCTCCTCAGGGTCCTCTCACCCAGGCAGTCATTATACCAAAAAAAAAAAAAAAAAACCAACAAAAAAAAAACTTTTGTAACATCTTGATTTCAAACACCAGATTTTAGTTGTGTTCTCTATAGGAACAATACATATTCTTTCAGGAAAGTTTTTGTGTGAATGTGAATACTTAAAAAGAGATATTTTCTTAAAAGAAGTGAGTACTGTGTGATACAACTTGGGAGGGTTTATTTTTTTAACCTGTTAAAACTTTCTCTGATGCTTTTCTTGCTCCTGATTATCTTTTAGTGCATCTGGTGAGAGCAAACAGCCATTCTGGGATTTGTTTTCAGTTTCTTGAATTATTGCCCAGTACTCATTTGCATTGTTGAAAGGGTTGAATGAGGGTTTCATGCTGTCTGATGAATCTCATTAGAGCAATAACTGGTTATAAGTAATGTAAAAAATACCATCTTAAGGATATAACATGGGTCATATTCTTAAATTCAGCAATGCGTGTGATGGTGCAGGGTTGTGAATGTTCCCAGGCTCTGACTTCTGACTGTAGAGCTGCTGGGTGGGAGATGCAGGAGCAACCTTACTTTTCCCTTTAACATTGTAGGTCTGCGCTTTTACAAATACAGGAATACAAATCTGCATTTTTGCCTAGGATATTGCTGGAACCCTCCACTTGTCATTTAAACTAATGATTGGAATTAATTAATTTTAGCCAGTTTAGAAGATCACTTATCTAGACCTTCAGGAAGAGTAGAGTAGGTGCCAAGAAGAGGAGAGGATCTGGAAAGTCAAAAACAATTTTGAATGACTTTATAATACCTTCTTTTTTGTAGGATGAGAGGCATAAGGCATAATGCATGCATTTATTGATTGATTGGTTCATTCCAAGCTTGATGTTTTACAGAAGCACAAACACATAAATTCAGTAATGATTGTCCCCATTCTTCAGAGCAAAGCTCTAATAAGGCTCTTTGGAGTTGGTATCTTGACCAGGCACACATTGTGGAGCTGGGATATTGTTGCCTGTTTGACCCTAGCATTCTTTTACTATGTGATGCCGACTTAGATGCCTGCAAGATAAGAGGTTTGAGTAATTATGGTAGAAATGGTAACAATAAAATCACAGGGGTCTAATGGGAAGTCTGCTTGTGCTGGGGTGGGTATCATTGAGGCTATTTCAGAAGAGGCTTTATGGAGTTGATAGAATCTGTCCTGGGCTTTGGTATAGGATTCAGACAGAAAGGCAGGGATAAGAGCAGATATGGGATAGTAAGAACAATTTCAGAACAAGAAAGTTTGTTTTACCCCAAGCCTAGGATATGTGGAGGACACTAGTAGGAAATGATGATGTAAAGACAAAAATCATGAGACCAGGCTGATAAGTTCGAAGATTCAGTTGTATGGCAATAAAACAGCTATGGAATTAAATGCACTAAAATGCAACCTGAAGGTAAACTATAAAATAGCCTTTTGTATCTATTGTCATTAGTACCCTAGGAAAGATTCTCACCACCACAAAACTCCATGGAGTTTTAGTGATTAATTCTTCCTTCATATTCCTTTTTTTTTAATTTTAGGGTTTTTTTAAAGATTTTATTTATTTTTTTGACAAAGAGAGAGACAGCGAGAGCAGGAACACAAGCAGGGGGAGTGGGAGAGGGAGAGCAGGCTTCCTGCCAAGCAGGGAGCCCGATGCGGGGCTCGATCCCGATCATGACCTGATCGAAGGCAGATGCTTAACCAACTGAGCCACCCAGGCACCCCTTCCTTCATATTTCTTAAAGTTAAAACTAAACTATTTATTCTCTTGCTTTGGCTTTATTAGAAGTGGATTCTTCTCCAAAGAAGAGACTGTCATCTCATATATTATAACTGTAGGGAATTTTTGTTTACTGTCACACATGGGATGCTTAACAGCGTCCGTGTTCTTACAAGCTTGCTGTGGCATCTTGCACACCACTAAACTAGAGTAGCCCCTCATTTTTCCAGCATCCTTGAGAAATGGCTGTTACACAGAAGTGATTTCCAGGTAGATTGAAACTTGGCTGTTCCCTTAGACACTTCATTTTACATATTTATCCTGGAAACTTTACTTAAAATTTTGTTTATATACTTCCTTACTTCAAGAATTCAGAATGCCTTGGGACGCCTGGGTGGCTCAGTCAGTTAGGCGGCTGCCTTCAGCCCGGGTCATGATCCCAGGGTCCTGGGATCGAGTCCCACATCGGGCTCCTTGCTCAGCAGGGAGCCTGCTTGTCCCTCTCTCTCCCTCTGCGTGTGCTCTCTCTGTCAAATAAATAAAATCTTAAAAAAAAAAAAAAGATCATCTGCCCTACCTTGCATGCCTTATTAAAAAAAAAAAAAAAAAGAATTCAGAATGCCTTTCAATATTTTTAGAAATTTCAAACCATTATTTCCAAACAGTAATTATTTTATATTTAGTAATTCGGCAAGACCTTTGTGAACAGTTAAGTTATGGTCACATTTTTCTATGTATATTAAGTGATTCTTAACTCTTCTTTTGAATTTCTTTGCTTTTCCGTGAGTTGGTCTTTTGGGTTCACCCTCAGCTGTTAGTTGACATTGCTGTCCTCTGTTAGCCACTTTTGGCTACATCTAATGACATGACTTACTCTATATGGGATTTTCTGAGTATGATTTAATAGGGGCCCCACTACTTTGAGGGGATGTGGACAATAAAACCAAAGACTTGGGCTCCAAGTTTCATGGGAGGTCTTGTTTTTGAGACCTTTTCTGTTCCTGTGTTCCAGATATCAGGACTTTCTTACTGCATTTATTTTGTTTTAAAGATTTTATTTATTTGAGAGGGAGAGCAAGCATGAGCACGGGGAGGGCCAGATGGAGAAATGTAAGAGAGACTCCTCAAGCAGACTCCTGCTGATCTCAGAGCCTGACCTGGGGCTCAATTTCACAACCCTGAGATCATGATCTGGGGTGAAATCAAGAGTCAGATGCTTAACTGACTGAGCCACCGAGGTGCCCCTTTCTTACTGCATTAAAAAAAATATTTAAGTGTTTATTTTTGAGATGATAATAATCAATTTTAAAATAATGCTTTATTCTGCCCAGGGTTCTTTTATAAATATTTAACTCATTTAATCCTCATAATAATCCCAGGAGGTAGGGTTTCTTTTGTTGTTGTTATTCTGTTTTGTTTTGTTTTCAACAGCTAAAGATGAAGACACTGAGGCCCGGAATGGTAAAGTGACTTATCCAAGGAAGCAAGTTAGTAGTAGTAGAGCTTGAGTTCTCGGACTTGGCTTTCTCCCTTCTCAGAGGCCTTTCTGAGTTCCCACTTCTGTAAAATGTCAGCAAAGATGCCTTCCCTGCCCTCATAGGGTTGAGTAAGATGCAAATAAGGCAATGTACATACAAGCATTCTGTAAAGCTTAAAACACTCTGCTGATGGTAGTTTTTGTCATTTTCCTGATAAGCAAAGTGAAGTTTGTATTTGATACTTCTCTACCAAGTGATTATTTACTATTTTTATTAGGACCTGTTAACACAATGAAGGGCTACTAAAATGCAAAACTGAAACCCCAGAACCAATAAAATTAGTTGTATCATTTGCCTAACTTGGCAGGTACTATCCATTGTGATTGATAGCCTCTAACAAGATAGATGTTCAGTTGAGTGAGCTAACTACTTGCTTTCAGAAATACCTGTCCAGTTAGTAAAATACCTGTCCAGTTAGTAAACACTAACATTTAAATGTTCAAATCAAGTAAAGTTATACGGACTTTATAAGGAAGCCATAGCCAGTGATGAAAACTAGATCCCACAGCGAGTGATATATGGAGAATTTAAACAGAGTCTCTTAAAACTCATTTTGGTATTGGTTTCACATATTAATTTTTAGATTGATTGAGGGACCTAATACTCCAATATCCTGTAAGATGTTATTGTAGTAAATCTTGATTACTTTGGAGTTGGTGATCATTCAAGGGATGTAGATAAAAATTAATTTTTGCTCTGTTTGAAAAATTACAAATTCATACTGTAGATTATTTTGTAAGGAGAAAGTATGAAATGTTTAAGGAAAATACTAAACCTTAGTGAACACATTTTTTTAAAAGAATACACACATTTTACAAATCAAATTAATGTATGAATTTATTAATACATTCTCAGAAATGTAGATAATGTTTTCTTTCCCAGATCCCTATCTACTTTTCACAAGGTAACAAATTACATTTTAAAAGAAATGCTGAAATTTTGATTTTTTTTTTATTAGTGCTAACTAATAAAACTGACTTTTCTCCTGATTTACTAAATTAGGGAGTAAAATTGTCCTTAAAAAATTTATATATGAAAATGAACCATTGTTGCCATGATAATCCTTACAGCCAATTTAAGTAACCTTATCTACAGCCAACTTAGTTTTTCTTTTATAACATTCCTGTAGTGGAACCAAACAATCTCCTGGTCACTTATTCAAGTCACTTTTTGAAATACATAATTTTTATTGGGGTGGCTTTAGCATGAGAGTCGTGAAGGTTCATGTATAACTTAAAATATTTTTGTTCTGTCAAAACCATAAGCTGAATTTCATGTTCTGTCACATAACACAGTCTAATTTTCTTCCTATTAAAAATATCTAGTAAAAGTAATTCAGATCAGGTAGTGCTGTCGAGTTTTACTATCTAAATGAACAGTTTTAGAGTTAAAGCTCCTAGAACTAAGAAAGGACAGATAGTGACACTCGTCAAGCATCTCCCTCTAGTCTCCCACCCTTGTGTAATATGATTTCTGCCCATGTGAAGAGGTACAGCTGTCTCAAAAGTTATTATGCACGGGGTCACTTACACCCCTGCAGAGTTACAATATAAAAAATGTGTTTTATCTGTTTTTTAAAAACCAGATACTTTTTTTGTATAATCTCTCCTCCGTGGTTCTGGCAGGTTGTGTTTTGTTTGTTTGTTTGTTTTTCAATCATGGTGTTATTTCACATATTTGCACCAGAGTCAGCAGTCTTTATTTGTATAGACATTTCCAGCGTTCCCTACTCCTGGACCTCACCAGGGTTGCCATTCTCTTCTCACTATGTTGAGAAAATCTAGACTGTAATAATAGCTAGAAATACTACTGGATTTTAGATGCCTCACTCCCCCATTAAAAACAAGTAATTGGAGAACAGTTAGTATACTTTTCATTAACATTAAGGTACTTTTTAAGGTCAAATTTTCATTCTTATAAATGATTAAATACCAGAAAGATATTTAATGTTGAGACCCAATTTTTAAAAGATTAAGATAAATAGAGTCTTGTTTTTTGGTATATAATAATGTCATTGTCATATATGAAGTAGACAAAATACTGTGACAGAGGGTGTGTATTTAAACCATTACTGAATAACAGTGGTTTCCTATTATTGCTAATAGAGTGTTGTGGTGGTTGGGATCAGGGAAAAGGGACCAGCATGTGCTGAGCACCTTGTATAAAGAACAAACTGTGTCTGTACAGTAGATGAGCTTAGGTTATCTAAGCAATTGGAAATTGAAGAAAAAAATGGAAACCATCAGGTGAATTTTAATTTTAAAGGGAGATTTTTGAAAATCAGTAATTTAGCAAGAGGTTAGCTATCTACGAGATTGGACCAATAGCCCATGATTGATGTTTCTGGATGAAAACAGACTCCTGTCTCCTTCCCTGCGTGAAGAGCCCTGCCCTGGAGATCCAGATGGATGGGGCCTATCTCTTTGGCCCTTTAAATCCTGTAATGATGGATTTTTGTCCACATAGTTGACCAGAATGCTAACAGTTTCACTCAGCTATTTGCTTCATACTATATACTGTCTTCATTTCTCCCTTACTCGGCCTTCTCTGTATCCCTTTCCTAATAACCTCATCACAACAAATGATTAAGCCTTTCTGTTGTTTCTTATAGTTGAATCAGAGCAAGTGATTGATGAGGTGTCCAGTTCCAAGGACAGAGAGACATCCTCATACCCCAAGGCTCTTTCTGCCTCCACCTTTGCTTGGTGTTCAAGTGTGTCTTTACGTGAATTTATGACATTTCCATGGAAGCTTTAAATTCCTAAAGGACTACGGCTGTGTGTTATTGTTTTCTCTCTGTCCCACATTCTTAATGCTTTTGCTCAATATATTTCTGATTGAGCTAATAAATGTTGTCTTGTTACTGCTTGTTTATATTAAGTTTAAGGATCTGCGAGATTAATATTGTGATACAGATACAGAGTACTGACCTACTGAATTCTCAGTTATCATTTTCCATAAAACCCTACATCCTCCAGGTCTTTCTCTCGCCTTCTGTTCTTCAACCCATAGGAGCTTTCCCCTTTCACAGATCCTTTGCAAAACTATTTTTCATGCCTGAACTAGGGGAAGGCTTATGAACCATGCGTTTAAAAAAAAAAATGTTTGTGGGACTAATTGTGGATTGTAAACAAGTTTGAAGGCGGAGACTTTAATTCCTTCTTAACTGGTATCTGTCATCTAGTCCAGCATCTTTCACAACTCGGACTTGCTTCTTTAAAAACTACAAAAAATTGTTTTATTTCTCATAACAAATGTATTAATTAATCTGTTTGAAAGTCTTTTGTCATTTTATAGAGTGGTGACTTTTGTCCAGATGACTATTCTATCTGACACACCAGTCCAGGTGCCTTTTCCTGGGACACAATAATGATGCATGTGTCTGCTCCTTCCATTTTCACCTCACCCTACCATTTGTCACTCTGCACCTTCAGACGGGAGGCAAGGCTATTTGTCTGCTTCAGCTTAATATGTAAATCCCCCATGCAGGTGAATGCACTGGAGCAGGGTGTCTCTTATATCACATATGTCACCTCCAAATTTATTCTGCTATGTGATGGTAAATTCTCGCTTGGCTCTGGCCTTGTGTCCTTATTTTAATTATTTTTGTAAGAAAAGTGGAACTGTATTTTTTTCATTATTCTATGCTTACCTTCCTTCTACATGTACCCATGTAGCAACATGCAGAGTTACAGCTTTTAGGTTTAAAAAAAAAAAAAGCTTATTCGGAAAAGTTGAGTTAAGATAATTTGGGGATAATTCTAAACCATTGATTATTAACACTTGCATTATATTATTTGCAGTACAGTTTTTATTTATATGATTTAAAGTGAAAAAATGGAAAAGTTTATATGGATTATATATACTTTCTTATGCCAAGGACAAAAGAATCTTTTTTCCTGTTGGGTTAAATAAAAAGCTATTTGGAGTGTATACTAAATTAGTTTACACATGGAGTGAGCATTATTTTAAAGGGCAAGCTTATGGGATTGAAACAATTGTATTGATTTAATGAAGTTTCTAGCAGTTAGCAATATGGAATAATTGAATACATGGAAAATACATTTTTATTAGATGATACAACTTTTGGCAATGTATAATGCATAACAATAAATATATTTCATTTAGTTTTATTACACAAAAGGGGAAAGAAGCAACAGAGTTGACAGAAAGAGTTATAGGAGAAAGTCACAAAAATAAAGGGAAAAGGAGGCTTTTGTCAGTGAAGGTCAAAACCTCCAATTTAAAGACATAAAGTTTGTGATGGATTAACTGCAACATCACCCATCATAGCTCTCAACGTGTTCACATTTGCAGTCGCATGTGTTCATTATAAAATCCTGGGATGTTGATGCTTCCCAGATACTTAGTTTTTTTATGAACTGAGGGTTTACAGCAATGCTGTGTCAGGCAAGTCTATTGGCACCTTTTTTCCAACAGCATTTGCTCGCTTCATAGCCCCTTGTCACCTTTGGGTAATTCTTGCAATATTTCCAACTTTTTCATTATTACATTTGTTATGGTGGTCTGTGTTCAGTGATTACAGCTTGCTGAAAGCTCAAATGATGGTTAGCATTATTTAGCAATAAGGAATTTATAATTAAGATATTTCATTGTTTTTTAAGATAGGGTGCTATTGCACACTTAATAGACTGTAGTGTAATGTAAACATAACATTTATATGCACTGGGAAACCAAAAAACCCATTTGACTGGCTTCCTGGTGACACTCACTCTATTGCGGTGGTCTGGAAGTGAACCGACAGCATCTCCGAGGTATTCATGTGCTCTTTCCTCCACACGGTCCAGCATCCTCAACGGAAGAGTTATACATCAGTCTGTCCCTATTTCATTCCCCTTCTCATCACTCTGATCTTAGCTTATTTATCCCAAAACTGGTTATGTTGCTTTAAGTTTGCCTGCATTTGCCTTACCAGTACATCAAAGCACAGATTTTTGGCGTACTTACCAAACTAAGCAGTGAGCAGAATCTGGTTACTGGCTCTGGTATTGACTCGCAGTTTGTAATGTGCACCTGATACCCACCTTAAACTGGGTGCCAAATGATGCACCGCAGTTTACAGTAACCCTATGTATTAGTGGTATTGTTCTTGGTTTATGGAAACTAAGGGTGAGGCCCAGAGAGGTTATATTCTCTATTTTTGGTCACTCTAGCCCTAAGTGGAGGTGCTAGGGTTTGATTTCTGCTCTTTCTGTCTTCAAAGCCCTTGCTTTTCCCTTACAAATAACTCCCTCTCTGCCATAGTAAGACATCTTTTTGGATACTTAAAAAAGGATATGGGTCAAAAGATACAAATGTGTTGCCTCTGGACCCATCTTCCACAAATGAACTTTCTAGTAGTTAAAATCCATGTCCTATCTCTAAAGCCCTGAGCTGAGATTATCATTCTTCTATAAGTAAAGCCACAGAAGTTATTGAAAGTATTTTTTCTTTCATTCATTAATGGTGGGGGGAGAGATATGAAGGCTATTAGAACTTTTTCCATCTCTATATTAATTAAAATCTGTTATCTGTTATTTATTTATAGTATAAAGATGCATTTATGAAAGCAAATCCTGGCTACAAATGGTGTCCTACCACAAATAAGCCTGTGAAATCCCCAACACCCACTGTCAACCCACGAAAGAAACTATGGGCCTTCCCATCTGACTCTTCAAGAGATTTGCCAAGCCCCAAGAAAGCAAAGACTGAAGAAATGCCTCAGCTAAACTTTGGAATGGCTGGTGAGTTTAGACATTATTTCAGTTACTGTTTTTAAGGACAAGGCAATACATTTAGGTAGTATTTTTAATAAGTTATATATATATATATGTAATATATACATAGAGAGAAGAGAGAGAGAAGCAAAATTTATAACCAGTGTGAAACAATGCAAAGATATAGCATATCTGAAAGCTTTGGAACACAACATACATAGAATGTCTATGTATAATTAAAGGAAGTGTGGACCAAGTAGTAGAGTCATTGTATATATATATGTGAATTTCTGACATTGACATTATGGAAAGGCAGACCGGAGATTAAGAGCTCAGGGAATTTTATGATGCCACAAAGTAGCTTACCCATACATGTACACTATTAAGCTGTCCCAGTAAGTATCTTAGTTATTGTGGGTACTTAAAAAGCCGTAATTATGTTGATCATCTGAGGGATTTGAAACCTCTGGGCAAGAATATGAACAGTTCTGTCACAAATCTGAGATGGATCTGACAGCTGTTTCTTAGAAGGAGTTCCCATCCTGCCCCCACACCCCCATTCCTGTATGAGCCAGGCAAATTAAAACTTGCAGACGGTCCCATTTGTTATGGGACCTTTAATACTCTCTGGGTGGTAAGAATGCTAAAGCATTTATTACCATGAAAGAAAGTACTTCTATTCATTCTGCAAATGGCTCTGTCTTCCTGGCTACTGCAGTGCAGTAATCAAGAGGGAGATTTTCCAGGATGAAATTGGGAGATTGGGCAGGGTGGAAGCTGTGAAGTTGGTGTTGAGCTAAATGGTTCCTATTTCATTATTTATTATAAACAAATTTTCTTCAGAACTAGAGCATTGAGCCATTTGGAGTATGGAGAGCCTGGGAAAGGAGGTTGAGCAATATTGTGATAATTTTTTGTTTTTTAATCCAGTTTTATTGAGAAATAATTGACCTGCATTGTTGTGTAAGTTTAAGACATAAAGACCGATGGTTTGATTTACATATATTGTGAAATGATTACAACAGGTTCAGCTAACATGTCTCCTCATATAGATATAATAAAAAGAAAAGAAAGGGGGAAAAAAAGGAAAAAAATTTTCTCCTTGTGGTGAGAACTCTTAGAATTAACTCTCCTAACAACTTTCCTGCTTGTTATACAGCAGTGTCAGCTATAGGCATTACGTCGTACAGTACGTCCCTGGTACTTATTTATCCTGTAAGTAGAAGTTTGTGACCACCTTTCCTCCAGTTCTTCCTACCTCCACCCTCTCTCTCTGCCTCTGATAATCACAAGTCTGATTTCTTCTGTTTTTTTTTTTAATTTCTTTTTCTTTTTTTTTTTTAAAGATTCCACATATAAGTAAGATCATATAGCATTTGTCTTTCTCTGACTTATTTCACTTAGCAAAATGCCTTCAGGGTACATCCATTTTGTCACAGATGGTAGGATTTCCTCATTTCTTATGGCTGAATAATATCTCACTGTGTGTGTTTGTGTGTATATATATATATAATTATGTCTTCTTTATCCATTCATCCGTCAATGTTCACAAGTTGTTTTGAATCACACATGAAACATTTTCTAGGATAGACCATATGTTTAGGCCACAAAACAAGTCTTAGCAAGAAGACTAAAATCATACTAATGATCTTCTGACCACAATGGCATGATACCATAAATTAAAAACAAGAGGAAAACTGAAAAATTAAAAAACACATAAAAACTAAACAGCACTCTATAGAATAACCAATGGATCAAAAAGAAATTAAAGGGGAAATAAAAAGTTTCTTGAGAAAAGAAAATGGAAACATAATATACCAGAATTTGTGGGATACAGCAAAAGCAGTTCTAAGAGGGAAGTTCATAGCAACAAATGCCTACGTTTAGAGGCAAGAAAGATCCCAAAGAAACAACCTAACTCTGTGCCTTAAGGAACTAGAAAAGGAACAGAGCTCTAGTTAGCAGAAGGGAAATAATAAAGATTCAATCAGAAATAAATGAAGTAGAGAATAGAAAAACAAGAGAAAAGTTATAACCAAACTAAGAGTTGGTTCTTTGAGAAGATAAACAAAATCAACAAAGCTTTAGCCAGATTAATCACAGAGAAAAGATGAAGGACCCAAATCAACAAAATTATAAATGAAAAAGGAGATATTACAACTGATACCAGAAAAATACCAAAATCATAAGAGGCTACTGTGAACAACTGTATGCAAACAAACTGGACAACCTAGGAGAAATTCTTAGAAATGTGCGACTTAACCAACACCTGATCAGTAAGAAATAGAAAATCTTAATAGACCAATTATGAGTAAGGAGATTGAATTAGTAATCAGAAAGTAATCAGAAGAAAAGCCCGGGACCAGATGGCTTAACTGGTAAATTTTACCAAACATTTAAAGAAGAATTAACACTAGGTCTTCTCAAAGTCTTCCAGAAATACCAGAGAAGAGGGAACACTCCCAAACTCATTTTACAAGGCCAGCATTATTCTGATATCAAAACCAGAATGGGATACTACTAGAAAAGAAAACTATAAGCCAATATCCCTGATGAATATAGATTCAAAAATTCTCAATAAAATACTAGCAGACTAAATTCAGCAGCACATTAAAAGAATCATTCACCATGATCAAGTGGGATTTATCCTGGAGATTCAGGGATGGGTCAACATAAATCAATGTGATACATCACATTAATTGAATAAAAAGAATCATGATCCTCTCAATAGATATAGAAAATGCATTTGACAAAATCCAGTATCTATTCATGATAAACACTCTTAACAAATTAGGCACAGAAGAAACATACCTCAACATAATAAAGGCCATATATAACAAGCCCACAGCTAACATCATACCTAATGGTGAAATGCTGAAAGCTTTTCCTCTTAATATCAGGAATAAGACAAGGGTGTCCACTCTTAACCACTCTTATTCAGGCATGATACTGTAAGTCCTAGCTAGAGCAATAGGCAAGAAAAAGAAATAAAAGAAAAAATCAGAACTGAAAAAGAAGTAACATTATCTGTGTGCAGATGACATGACATTATATTTGGAAAATTCTACAGACTTAAACAAAAAATTATTGGATATAATCAATGAATTCAGTAAAGTTGCAGGATACAAGATTAACATAGAAAAATCTGTAGCATTTCTATATAATAACAACAGATTTTCTGAAAAAGAACTAAATCGACCCCATTTACAATAGCATCAAAACAATAAAGATACTTAGAAATAAATTTAACTAAAGAGGTAAAATATCTTTGAAAACTACAAGACACTGATGAAAGAAATTAAAGAAGACACAAATAAATGGAAAGGTATCCTGTGTTCAAAACAATACTACCAAAAGCCATCTATAGATTGAATGCAATCCCTATCAAGATTCCAATGGCGTTTTTTACAGAAGTAGAAAAAACACTCCTAAATTTATATGGAACCACAAAAGACCCTGAATAGCCAAGGAAATCCTGAGAAAGAACAAAGCAGGTAGCCTCATACTTTCTGATTTTAAGCTATATATATAAGCCATAGTCATTAAGACAATATGGTACTGGCATAAAAAAGATAGATAGACTGATGGAACAGAATCGAGAGCCCATAAATAATCCCAAACATACACAGTCAACTAGTATTTGATAAGGAAGCCAAGAATACCAAATGGAAAAAAAATCATCTTTTCAATAAATGGTGCTGCAGTAATTGGATATTCACATGTAAAAAAATGAAACTGGACCCATATCTTAAACCATAAAAAATTAACATGAAGTGGATGAAAGACTTAAATGTGAAACCTGAGACCATGAAAATCCTAGAAGAAAACATAGGAGTAAAGCTCCTTGACATATGTCTTGGTAATGGTTTTTTTGGACAGGACACCTGAAGCACAAGCAACAAAATAAAAAGTGAACCAGTTAGAGACTACATTACAAAGCTTCTATATAGCAAAAACAAGCATCAACAAAGTGAAAAGACAGCCTACAGAATGCTAAAAAATAGTTCTAACCACATTTCTGAGAAGTTAATATCCAAAATCTATAAGGAACTCCATCACTCAATGGTAAAACCAAAAAACACCCAAGTAAAAAGCGGGCAGAGGCGCTGCATAGACATTTCTCCAAAGACGTACAAAAGACCAACCAGGTACACGAAAAGATGCTCAACATTACTAGTCATTAGGAAAACGCAAATTAAAATCACGATGAGATACTGCCTCACGTCTATTAGAATGAACATCATCAGAAAGACAAGCAATAACAAGTGGTGGGGATGTGGAGAAAAGGGAGCCCTTGTGCACTGTTGCTTGTACATTGGTACAGCCACTAAGGGAACACATATGGAGGATCCTCAAAAAAAGTTAAAAACAGAACTCAGTTAATTCAGTGTGTAGTTTATAATGTAACAAAGCATGTGGTGTTGTCATATATAAACGCTAAGAAATGCAGTCTAACATAATGGCAGCATTCTGAGGAAACGGTCAGCATTCTGAGGAAACACAGTCTTCAGGTGATTGCTGTGTAGGTGTCTGTAGTAGAATTCTGGGTAAAGCGCGCCCCCGCCCGCCCCCCCCCCCCCCGAATGGTGCTCCTACATATCCCAGAAGAATCAAAACAGAGCTCTGTCCTTGTTTAGCTGTCATTGTACAATTTTCGTTTCACCTTGCTTGCTAGCAGTGTTGCTGAGCTCTCTGGACTTCCCAAATTGTATCAGTTGAAGTGTTTTATAATAAAACATTTTATCATCAGGACCATAAAAGAGTATATGGATGATGGGCTGCCAACCGAATTCCTTTGAGTTCCATTTGTCTTCCATGCCTTTTTCTCCCAGTTCTGAATCAATATCAGTAGGCGTTTTTCATACAATAGCTCTTCACAAACCAGTCATAATTGTGGATAAAGCTGTGAAAGCTTTGAGAGCTATGAAAGATGTTTGGTTTTAGCACCATATTTGACAGTTTATTAATCTGCCTTTTGTACCTACAAATCAAAAATATGAGACCTAGACATCAACCAAGATACAGGTCAGCTTTACAAAAACAATGTTCTTTAAAGTAAAATAAAGAAGGAAAACACCTTCTTGAGTTTGTGTCATTATGTGAGGCTCTGTGACAGATGTCAGTAATCCACATTCAGGTCTTTGTTAAGCTAGTGTATAGTGGATCACATTGTTCTGAAGTTTCCAGTTGTGCCTCTTGCGGCTCAATGAAGGCAAATGGATTTGCCTTTAATTAAAACATGGTGCTTAGCTGTTTGAATCTAGGGGATCCTCATAGGGCCTTGAGAGGACAGTGTAAGCTTTTCCTCAACATGGAATCTGTTGTTTTCCAGTAGTCCTGGTCAGATGACATTTTGCTATTTTGAATAATCCCAAAGCAGCTAAATGTATGATTTCCAAGAAGAGAAAGCTGTGCAGAATTTAGTACAGGTTCTCTTGGTAAAGAGAAAGCAAAGCATGCTATGTGCATATTTTTGATGTTTCTAGATAACATTGTGTAAATATAAATTAATGTAAAGGATGATGGTAACTTTTTGGACTGTTTTACTATCTATACAGCAAACTTCTTGCAAAGTCACATTGGTATATAACAAATAGATGGTCATGTAAGCATGTTCCTATTTTACTTTAAAATTTGAACTAACACATTTTTATTTCTATTAGAAGGCAACCATCCAGTCCTCCTGATCTCTAGAATGACAGCTGCAAAAGTATTTAGCTACCCAGAGAACCAAATTAAAATTTTACTTTCTGCTAAATTCATTTCCTCCTCATTTTAATTTTAAATAGATTTAAATGTCTATTTTACCAAACACAGTAGTTCTTAAACTTCACATTTAATTAAAGACGGAATTTTTAAGACAACAACGAAGAGCCTTGCTTCATCACAACAACCACAGTTCCTGTGTATTCCATATATGGCTTCTTCCTGTGGGGCTACTTTCTTACACGGAGCTATTTCTTGATCACCTGATTATTGGGTAACCTGTGTTCCCCTCTAATAACCTTTCCTTCCTTCCTTCCTTCCAAGATTTTATTTATTTATTTAATTGACAGAGAGAGACAGCCAGAGAAGGAACACAAGCAGGGGGAGTGGGAGAGAGAGAAGCAGGCTTCCTGCTGAGCAGGGAGCCCGATGCAGGGCTCGATCCCAGGACCCTGGGATCATGACCTGAGCCAAAGGCAGTTGCTTAACCAACTGAGCCACCCAGGCACCCCTTCATTCTTTCTTTTTTAATAACTTGCAGATTCTTCTTTCAATTTTTAAAAAAAATTTGACTGTGTATAAGATGTAATCAGAGTGGCTTCATGAGTTAAGACAAATCGTTTCCAAAGATATACTTAAGTTCCTATCTTTAAACAAAAAAGAGAAAAACCCCTGCATGTCTTCAGGCAGCAGTATACCTGATTCTCACTTTCAATTGAGAGATTCCTAAAATTAAAAATGCATATATTGGACCTGTGTGCATGAGGACAAGCACTGAGTCCCCAACCTTAAGGGATATAGGTTTCTTATTTTCTTTAATACTTGTTTAGTCATAACCCTGGGTTGTAGATCTACTGCTTTGCTGTTTTTATTTTGTCTTTTTGTTTCTGTTGATTATTGAAGGAATGAAAACAAAGGCCTTCAGTAATATAAAAAGGATTCACTTTAAATCCAAAAAGTATTTCGAGGAAGCACCTGACTATACCCCTAAGATTTAAAATATCAAAAATACATCATTGTCTAATTTAAATTTGTTTGTGAAAGTTTTCAAGAAAGATTATTTTTGAACAAAGCCCTCTAGATTTTGGAAGACTCATTTATAAAATTTCTGTCTGTTCTCTAGTTTCTTATATAGCCTGGTACTTTTTATCCATCCTAGTTTTACATAGTAGAAATAATAATTTGAGAATAAGAATCTCAAACTTCTTAGACATCAAGCATAAGCAAATCCACTGAAACTCGCCATTCATTAAGGCAAGACACATCACATTAGGAGATAATTCATATTATAAACAGCTGTGGTATTGAAGAAAGGGTTATGTTGAAATGGTGGGACAATAGGAGGATTTAAAAGGCTCACAGAAGTATGAGTACTTACATACATGCTGGATTATTGCTATATGAAGAGTTTTGAAAGTTTTCTATGACAAGTTATATATGGTTCTGTTGGATTTCGAGTCTTTGTTAACAAGTATTCCTTTTTGACTCTGTGTGGATTATATGTACTTCATGCTTGTAAATTGATGATTTATTTGTTTTTGACTTTTAGATCCTACTCAAATGGGAGGCCTGAGCATGCTGCTTTTAGCTGGAGAACATGCTCTTGGCACACCTGAGGTAAGCTGGTCCTCACGCTGGGGCTTGAAAACACAGACATTTATATTCTTTTCATGTTCTTGGTTCTGTAGTTTCACTGTTTATAGCTCATGAGCAGACTTTATCTTTTTTCTTTTTTCGTCAAGATCTATATGTGCTTTGTATTGTGCCTTGAGTATAACAGAAGTGGTATAAATAAACCCAATAGGATGCAAATTAAGAAGTTAGGAGCAGATTTTTTGAGGTTCTGTGAACCTAAGAGAAAGAAATGGAATGTACAGATAATTAGCATTTGCCACGATTGTGTCATGGGTCTGTAGCGTGGGTCCTATGATTCATTCCCTCTATTCATAACATACCCTGATGTTCTCTTGTAGACTTGCTAGTGAAAAGATGAGAGTTTAACTGTCAGTTTCTCTGGTACCTGAATAAATCCAAACTGCTGTTTTTGAAACATGGCATTCCAAGATTGTTTTATTCTTTAAAATGGAAAATTAAGAGGACCCAGGCCCTCATGACCTTGGTTTTATGATCTCTTATTTCCTTGTGGTTACTGGGCTGCTTTTACAAAATATTTTAGGTATGGTTTTGATGGGCAGGTCATAGCAGTTAACCATGCATAGTTTGCATTTGTGGAATTTCTCTCTTTTCCAATCTCATTTAACAAAGGCCAGACAAATTAACCTGCAGGTCATATTATTTTACCACACTCAGGTACCTGAGATGGAGACTTTTCAGTCCCAACCAGCGTCGCTATTTATGGTCAAATAGCAGTCAGCTCAATTCTACTGAAGATATATATATATATTTTACTTTTTTTTAAAGTTATGAGTATGCCTATGGAGTACAGTTGACTCCTATTCAAATAGTGATTTTAGAAGATACCATGTAAGATATTTATAGCACAAAGGCCATTATTTTTTTAAAAGATTTTATTTATTTATTTGACAGAGACACAGCGAGAGAGGGAACACAAGCAGGGGGAGTGGGAGAGGGAGATGCAGGCTTCCTGCAGAGCAGGGAGCCCGATGCAGGGCTCTATCCCAGGAGCCTGGGATCATGACCTGAGCCTAAGGCAGACGCTTCACCGACTGAACCAGCCAGGTGCCCCTTGGCAGCATTTTATTTTATTTATTTATTTATTTTTAAAGATTTTATTTATTTTTTTGACAGAGAGAGACCCAGGGAGAGAGGGAACACAAGCAGGGGGAGGGGGGAAGGAGGAGCAGGCTCCCTACTGAGCAGGGAGCCGGATCTGGGACTTGATCTCAGGACCCTGGGATCATGACCTGAGCTGAAGGCAGAGGCTTAAGGACTGAGCCACCCACGCCCCCTTCACAAAGGCCATTATTATGTATAGTTTACATTTGGGATCCATAGTAGTTGACCATATATTCAATTTAACATAATTATTTTGACTCCATTCAGTTTAGGATAGCAAAAGAATGTGTAAACCGGTGTGCTGGTAGTTATTTTCATTGTACTAATCTTAAGCTGAAAAAAATAAACATGTCACTTTATACATTTGCATACTCATTATTCAGCATGTTTTTACTTCCTAATACAATAGAATTCTCGGAAATCATTTCGCTTTCTAACACATGGCTACTTAATAGCAATCAGACTGACTCTCAGGTATAGAGTATCGCAAGCATGTTCCAAAAGGTGGATGTTGGAATAATAATGCACACTTGACCTTTCAACACAGTGTGACTCATGATTTCCAAGAATGTTCTATATTGTGAAAGTCAACATCTTTTCTAACAGATTATATTATAATGGTGTTTTCTTCCCAACTTCTGTTACCATTCTTTCTAACTTCCTAGAACACAGGTAAATAAATAAACATCTATAGAACTTACAGATAGGCAAAGAAAGGACTGCCTTTTTCCCCCCTTTTTGCTTAAAGTTTGCCTCCTGGGCTCTTTTCAGGGAGAAGTTCTCCCTTTAAGAACAGCAGGTTTTTGACATGAGTAATTTAAACAGTGGTCAACTTTTTATTTCTGAGGAAGGGGAACTGTTTTGAGAATTCTCAAGCTAAAGAAGTTTATAAAGGTAATTTATAAAGGTAAATTACTTAGAGAAGGGAATCTATGCTAGGGAAGAAGTTGCCAGCAATTAGGTCTTGAAGAACCACTCCTTTCTTCTTACTTCCTACTTCTCATCTCAGAGGTATATTTAGGTAACTAATCTTGAGATACTGAAACAATAAAGCAGTGAGTGTTGTACAGAATTAACCTGTGTCTAAATATGGTTGATTTTGAGAGTTCATATACATATCATCAGTAGACTTCATTTAGCATCTGTTTTCTTTGCAAAATCTTGTCTCATTCTAAATACGTAAACATGGTTGTAGAATGTTAGGGGCCTAGATACATAGACAGATGACGAACATAAGACAAATATAGCAAATATGTACTTACATTTTCCCAAGAAAATTATCAGGGTAATGAGATAAGGAGAGAGAGTTACAGAAATTTCATACTGCTGACATTTGGAACAATTACTGTGATATCTGTTTATACTATTAGGTAGGACCAGTCAAATAAAGTGACATTTTACAAAAATTCTGCCACAGAGAAAGTCTAATCATAACGGCTTTTTTAAGTGCCATGACAGAATTCTTATTCTGAAATACTATTCTTAAAGGGAGGAGATTTTCCTTTGTTCATTAACCTGAAACCTAACTACATAGGAAAAAATCCTCAAAAGTCTGTATTTTTAAATGTAGAAATTTTAATATAGGTAATAGTTGTTTTAAAAAAATAATTCTAGAAGGCATAGAGGCTTGCTGTAAATAATAAATTTTCAGAATAGTAAATAATTTATCTGAATATCTTCTAATATCTAAAGTAATAAAATTCCAGATTAAAAGCTTCTTTGTCCTGTAATATTTCCTGGATCTACCTGACTTGCTCTTAGAGTCTTTAGGGAGAAATCATAAGTTCTTGAGCTATCAGTGGGAAAATGACAAAGAAAATGTTTGAGTTTTCTTTTTCCTGAATCTTCTGATTAACTCTGATTTTGCCATAATAAGTTTGCAGCATTATTAAATGTACATTTGTACATGCTACTGTTAGGGAGGCAGGCTTAGTTTTTAATTGTGCTAACTTTTTCTCTGATGAGTAAAAGGGATGGCATTTGTATTTACAGTCTGTTTGGTTCTTTTATTTTTCACATAAATGGTTAGCCCTGTATTTCCTTTATATCCAGAGTACATTGAAATGCATTGAACTGCTTGTCATTCATTTATGGATGGGGAAGCAAAATAGATGTATTAGCAGGACACACATAAAGGAGTGAGCCCCCGCCCCCCCCCCCAGCTACACACTAAGCTGGTCTCTGTTGAGACTTGGTGAAATGTAAACACGGAAGTCTCACTAAGAAATACCCCATAATAGTGAGGGAAACGGAAAGAATGTTACCAATGAATATGAAATTTTAGCAAACATATTTAAATCAGAAGCCAAATGGAAGTTGTTTAATCAGTAAAATACAGGATAAGGATCAGCCGAAAATAGGCCTGCAGAGGGCTGCAGTGGAGGTGAGAGGCAATCTGTTCTACATGACAATCACATTCTCATCAGACTCCGGGAAGAGTGAAAGAGAAGGCAGTTACATAAAGAGAGGTAAGCCCTTACATTTCATATCAGGGAGTTACTATCTAAAGATGAAAAGGCAATGAATAAAGTTTATAATTATTATTTGATCTAGAGTTTGGAGAAATGATCTCCAGGACTAAAAATCGTCTATCCTATTATATTTGTTACTTTAATAAAAATGCAAAGCTAAATAAAATTTAAGAAATAAAGGCAGGGAGTGCTGTATTTCAGAGGCTATGAAGGAGACTTGTTACTTGACACATAAATAGAGAGCAGCTTTGGTCAGTATTGGAAAGGACCACACTCAGTATCAGGGCTGAGTCAGTGCCAGAAAGTCCTGACTAGAACAGAAGGAGGGGTGGTTTGGGGAGTAATAGAAAATGTAATTAGTTAGGCAGAGTAATCATAGCTGATGAGAAGGTTTGACAGCATATGAATATCTATTTAGTTGTGATGAAAGGCAAACTTTCAAATGTGTGGAAAGTGTGTTAGATGTTAGGTCTGTGATTTTAGAATGCCTGGTTCTTTTGTTGGAACCAACAGATAGGACAGTAAAGTCGTGGTCAAGCCACTTTTTTCTTTGCCTTCCATCCTGTAAAATGGAGTTAACAATAATACCCACTTGCCTCTAACTCCCAAGACATCTGTGAAGATTAATTAAAACCTGTAAGGCAATTTCAACTCTCCTGAAGAGCATTCTTGCAGGTACCTGGTATTATTACCCCATGTTATTTTAGGCATTTCATACATAACTTGAAAGCTTAAATCTATCAGGCATCAGTCCTACAGGATATCGTGTGCGTTACTGGCAGCACACGCATGTGCACGCACACGCGCACACACACAGCTCCTTGTCCATCGAAAACTGGTAGGAAATTGCAGTTGTAATTCATTCTCTTTCACTAGGTGCTCAAGAAGGAGACAACTTTTTAATACCTAGTGGAAATTACTGTGTAGGAAGTATGACTTTGGCAGAGTAGCTGTGTTAGCATGAAAGTTAGTGGAGAAGATGTTAGCAAATGAATAGTAAATTCCGATATTAAGGGACTAGACAGGTCATATGTAAGAATTGAACAGTGTAGGAACTGTGTGCCATCTTTCACACATTCAGTCATATGGCAAGTAAGCATTTATCTAATGCTTACTACATGCCAGTCCTGTCAGGGAACAAACCCAGGCACAAGTCTGGGTCCTCATGGAGCTGATGATGTAATAAGGTATAGGGTTTTATACATAGCAAATTCTTCACATGATACTTCTGACTTCAAAGGAGGTTTCATTGATTTTGTTGATCACCATCTGCCTGTTCAAAAGTAAAATAGTTCATATATCCAAATTTCTATATGATTAAAATTCGAAAATATTATATTTTGTTTCATGTTTATAACTTCAATCTCTCACCTCCTCCAGGGAGCTCTTCCTGATTGCTTGAGCCAAATTTGATTCCTCTTGTTTCTGATCATTGCTTTTACTGTCAGTATTATGCATTATAGCTCTTGATTATATGTAGTTGTATTCTTTATTATAAACTCTGTAATAAAAGTCTTTAAAAAAATTTTTTTTCGTTGTATGTAATGTGCAAGTCTTGATTCATCCAGAAGACCTTAAGCAACTTGAGATGAGGAACAAAATAGGAGTTAAACTGCAAGGCTTCTCACTTGCTTGTAGAGTAGTTAATGAACTTCATTCCCAGTACTGTTCTGCAATGCATTACCTAAGAGTAGCTCTTGATCTCCCCAACAACCCTATGAGTCCTTGCTTCACAAGTAAATAAAAAAAAAAGTAAATATTAAACCACTAAGTGAGGAAGTGGAAGCAGAGAAGGGCTAAATAACCTGCTCAAAGTTGTGCAGCTCAAAGTGCAGAACTGGGGTTTGAACCCACAAGAACTAGCTTCAGTCTCCCTGTGGTATCCAGGAGCCTTTGTGGTTCAGTCCCCACCTGACTGCAACTCCGGCTACTTCTCCCCTCTCCCGTGGTGTCCTGTGCTGGACCTTTACAGGGCCGTTTCGTGAATGCTTTCTGGACCAGGCACTCTGCTAAGCACTTCCATGGATTATCTCATTTCATCCTCCAACAAGCCCTTTGAGGTTGGTTTATTATTATTATTTATTATTATCCCCATTTCATAAAGGGGGATAATCTCTCTAGGCTAAAGAGGTTACATAGCCTCTCCAAGGTGTGAGAAAGTCCTAGTGCCAGGATTTACATTATCGGTCAGGCTCCCGGGCAACAGTAGACTATTAGTAATTAAGGTTTTGTGGAGTCAAAAGTCACAGATGGATTCTTGGCTACCGTTGGCTCTCCCAACCCTCGTGTTGTTCGAGGATCCAGTGTATTTGTTAAATGAATGAAAGATTATGTCCATATTTTAAACACTGAGTTTAAAGTTAAAAACATACAGTTTTCGATAAAATTAAAAGTTTTTACGTGTCTTTATTATAATTTCTGACATCAGTGAACTAGGGAAAATTATTTTCTCACCTCTTGGTACATTTGAGCCAGTTTGATATGTGCCTTTCTTACGCTACTAATTTGTCTATTTCACTGTGCTTAAATGCACTGAATTCCACCCCCAACTCTTACCCCTGTCCCTTCAAAGCTTTCATTCCTTTCTCACAGTTTAACTTCTAAACATATCTCATGAGGAAATATACTATATTGACATTTTACATTAAATAGCAAATGGGCTTTTTGAGCTTTCTTCCTTTCTGGGTGAAGTCACTGTTGACTGCCCGTTTTCACGGGACCTGTTGTCCTGCCCAGCCTCGTGCACATGTCAGCAGCGTGGGGCTCAAGAGAATCCGGTCCTTTTACCCAGCCTGACTGACAGGCGTCTGTCCTTGCTGAGTTCCCAGGCCACGCTGCTTCAGACAGTGGTGGCCTTGCCTGGGCTCCCCAGTCTCCCAGAGATAGTTGGGAGAGGTGGGCCGCACGTGAGCGGGAAAGAAAGAGGAGGCTGGAGAACGAGAGGACAGACGAGAAGGGTGCTGGCTGCTGCCGTGCTGTGGTGAGAGCCTGTTTTATGCCCTGTTGCGTTCTGTCTCTGTATTGCCCAGTGCAGGAGGCGGAAGGGGGCTGTGCTTTGTCCCAGCTGCTACGGCAGTTACTTGTAGACGCGGCCCGGAGTCCCTTCTGGACTTCCATACTAGTACTCTGCCGCAGAGCTTAGAACGATAGAACTTGACTCACGGCGAGCAGGAGTTACCCCGGTAGCCCTGGGGTCCGGACTTCCTGCTCCTTTCAGCCCGGTGCCGTGTACTCTTGCTTTGGGGAGCATGCGATTCTAGGAGGTGTTACTTGGTTATGCTCCCCCCAGGGTAGCCCAGTACTCTTCTCAGCTGTGCCTCAGTCCCGGTGTCCGCTAGCCAGTGCTTCCGTACTCAGGTTCTCTCTAACCTAATTTAGGTTTAATTAAGGGTGGCTTTATTTTAATCCTTAAAAACATTTTGAAGGACTAACTTGGATGTAATATGCTTTCATTTAATTCAGCTGTGTTTAAGCACAATTTCAGAGCTTCATTTAACATCTCCTATTGAATGCGAATTAAGTGATCACTCAGGTACTCTGTTATAGAAGGATACTTGGCAAAAGCCGCCAGTTGTAGGAACGACTGGGTCAGGCTGAACGAGAGTGAGAATCAGTTCGCTGGCCCTCGGCATCAGGAGGGATCTTTACGCTTGAACTCTGGGGAATCCTCTACTCCCAAACTCTCTCCTCCCGTGGAAGACAACTGTCCTGCGCTCCCCCTGCCCCATCCCCAAACCCTTTCAGTGAAAGTCTTTAATGGACCTTAGAAACCCTGGCCTTGTCCAGACCCTTTCCCTCAGCCCTGACATCCTTCCAAGCAATTACTGGGGCCTGGCCAGTACCATCTCTGATTTAATTGGGGCCCCACATCTCAGCTGGTTTATCTTATTAACCTTCTAATTGGTCTCCTGCCTCCAGTCACTTCCCAGCCAAGGTCATCCTGCACTCCACTGACAGAATTATCAAACTACCTATCTCTCATCATGCCGCTCCTCTGAGTGAAAACCTTGGCTGGCTCTCCATTGCCTTCAGCCTGATTTTTCAAACTTTGTAACAGAGAATTCAAATTTCTCTCAGTTTGATTCATCTCTCACTACACTCCCAGGCTTCTACCCTTCATCCGCACTGAGAAAGTCGTTTCTCAAGCACACAGGGCACCTGCTTCCATACTTTTCCACCTGTTGCTGCCACATCATTTCCACAATTCTGGTGTCTTCTCCTAGGTATATCTCAGATGTTACTGTCTCAACAACGTCTCCCTATCCCAGAAGGAGTGAAGGCTGCCTCTCTCTTCTCAGAGGCCTTCCCCTGCCGTTGTGTTCTGCCACCGTGCACTTACATCCTAACTGTGTAGCTGTCCCCTGACTTGGATTGCAAGCCACTTGACACAGTCCCTTAGTTATTTTATTCCCCAGCACATAATGCATACAAGTGGAATGTAAGCTTCTTAAAAGCAGTGAGCAGTGTTTGTGGCTGGCGCATAGTGGGTTTTTATTGAATATTTGTTGAAGGAGCTGAGTATCAAATGTGTAGTTCAGATAAAACCAGTGCACTTACCCTTTTTGTTGACCGTGTGTTTATCAGAGTCCAGCTGTATGGGGCTGTAGTCTTGCGCCTTGTGAAGTAGGAACAGGCTGGTGCTAATACCTAGCTTTCCAAAGCACTTCTAGTGCATCTAACTGGTGTGATCTTGTTTTGTATCAGGAGGCTGGATCACATTTCTGTATCTTGTGTTTGCACGATGTCAGGTGTGCTTGTGAAAAAAGATACTACTTTGTTGTAATTCTTAATTATGCTAATAATTCCTCTTTCTTGGTTATTGAGAATTATAGCTAAATCAAAGGGAAGATTGGATTTAAGGGACATTAACAAAACTTTGCATTTAAAAAAAAAAAAAATCCCTTTAGCTGTTTGTTTCTTGGGCAGATAGCTACACCTAGTGGCTTTATGGATTATTTCAGAGACTCTAGGAACAGCTTTTGGGGTTTTTTTCCTCCCTTTATTTAACCTCTGCTTATTTGGTATATTTTCTTTCCTCTTAATTAATGAAGTGATATCTTTGACTCTGGTATATTCTATTTAGAAAGTAAGCTGGCCCAGCATAGGAATGGAGGTTGAGGAATTGATCTTTATCCATAAAAAGCATGCCCCATGTAATAAGTAATTTGGAGTACTTTAAATACAAATAGCAAGGTAATAAGGTCTGGGACCCTCTGACTAATACTTAAATAGGAGCCTTGTATGCAAAATACTCCCTTACTTTTATGTGGATATAATCCCAGATTTCTTTACCAAATGTGTATATTTATCAGTACATGCACAAATGTTCACCTCTGCATCGGATGCCTTCTTTGTCAAGCACACAAGAATGAATTTCTACATACATACATTTTCCATATCATTGAGCCATATTTACATTTTTAGATTTTTGATGGAAATATGCCTAGCATGTATCACACGCATTTCTGCCTTTTAATAAAGGCTATATTTTATAATTATCCTTATCTTGACAACTTAGAACCATAGTTATGAATATTAATTACTGCAGTGAACCGAAGCCTTCAGGAGACACTTTGAGACTCTTTGCTCTACTTTAATTTCTTTTAGATAGACTACTGTGCTTTATAAAACATTTGTGTGTGTTCTTCACAGTTTTTCTGTGTTCTCCCCGCTTTTGCTGCTGTTACTGTTTCTTTTGCAGCCCTCTTCCTGTTATCCCTACTCAGGGCCCTTTCTCATTTGCGGCTTCTGATTCTGCTGTGGACCAGAGAGGCACGTAACCACATAGCTAGTAGGAACCCAGTTCTCCTGGCTCCTAATTTTGTGCTGTTTCCCTTACAGTACACTGAAAATATATGCTAAGTCCACAGGGCTTTAAAGTTAAGAGTAACTAATGCCTTAAACTTATTGAGTAAAGAGTAACTGGATTTTGTCAGACGTCTTAGAGTAAGATGCATAGCCTTAGTGATTCTGTTACTGCTATTTTAACCATTGGTCCGTCTTTGTTGTCTGATTCCTGGCCAGGTCATTGAGATTCTGTGTATCCATACACACACAGAATCAAGTCAGTCAACAGATACTTATTGTACATCTATGTATCAGGTGCATGGTGAGCACAAACATGCGTATATAGACTTCTTTGCTTTCATAGCCCAATTAATACAACGTGTGGAGGATTACAGTTGCCTTGATTTAACTACTTACATTTGTATTATATATTCAAATAGAAAGTTTTATTTATGACCATCCATTATAATGATTTGCAGAGGGTCTCATTTAACTTTAATATTTTGTGACTTGTGTAGTTATGGCCAAATAATCTATAAACAGCACTTGAAGAGAAGGTTGACTTTTCTTCTTATAATTCATATGAACTCTTAAGTCATAGGGTAACTAATTTCCTCATAACTGATAACTTTCTCGTGTATCATGAAATACCTATCTGAAGTAAGAATATATGTTATGTAGACTTTATGCAGTGTAGCTACCCTAAATATATTTGATTCCAAATATCTTTTGTAGATTATGTCACATGTGCAACCTATATTATTACATTTTATTTTTTTAAAGATTTATTTGAGAGAGCGAGAATGAGAGAGAGAGTACATGGGGGGGGGTGGTCAGAGGGAGAAGCAGGCTCCTCGCTGAGCAGGGAGCCTGAAGTGGGACTCAATCCCAGGACCCCAGGATCATGACCTGAGCCGAAGGCAGTCGCTTAACCAAGTGAGCCACCCAGGTGCCCTATATTATTACATTTTAAAACACTTCATAATTTTAATTTAATCCTGGGCTTGATTTTAAATGAAATTTTGATTATTTACCAAGGTATCTAGGAGCTACACATAAAGGATTTCTTTACAAACCAAGATAGTATTGATTTTTCTTCATCATTCTTAAACAAAGCTAAATTTTGTTCAAGTAGTCCTTTCAATGAAGGAATTCTTTGTGACTAGTGATTTCAGAATGCATTGGCCTTCTTTTTAGGGCATTTTGTGTCTCCTTAGGGCTTCAAATTCTTGGTAAGCAAATAAAAACACCATTGGGCCATTTGGCATACAATTTGTCAAATAGTTAAGTGACAGCCAGTCTTTGGCGGCCATACCACAGGTGGCAAATGAATGAAAGCTTCTGCACCTTCTCTGGAGTTCATCACTGGAAGAAGGTGGCCATTACTCTTTCAGATACAAAGGTGACAATTAAAATTTCTAACACTGGTTCCTGCCCAATGGCCTATGACAATGTTAGAGAAACACATCTTTAGTCTCTAATGAAGAGGTTCAGTAAGAAACTCCATTTTTAGGAACAATCTGGGTGAAAGCTGTTTCTGTAGGAGTCAGCCACCTAACATAATCATATGAAACTCTTAAAATTACATTGGAAAAGGTTTACTAACATAGGAAAAATTATGTATTGTTTAAAAAAAGCATTCTTTAACTTACTACAATATCTCGTTTTTGCTGAAGTTATCATATACAACTGGGAGAATATTTATGAGTATTAGTGGTGCTTTTGCAGAAAGCATTGTAGATGATTTTTCTTCTGTATTTTGGTTTTTTTTTTTTTCGGATTTGCAACAGTGAACTTGGATTTTTTTATTGTCAGAAAAAATTTTTTTTAAGATATTATTTATTTATTTGACAGAGAGAGAGCCCAGGCAGAGGGGAGCGACAGGCAGAGGGAGAGGCAGGCTCCCCGCTGAGCAAGGAGCCCGATGCAGGGCTTGACCCCAGGACCCTGGGATCATGACCTGAGCCGAAGGCAGATGCTTAACCGACTGAGCCACCCAGGTGTCCCTGTCAGAAACATGCTTATTTAAAACGATTTTTAACTTGTTTTTCCTCTATGGTAAAAGATAACTTTTTCCCTAAGACTTCCAAACCTTGTCATTTAGGAAGGAGAACTGAGAGGACACACTGATTTAGGATTTAGAAGACATGTCAAACTTTTTTTTAGTTTATTTAAAAAATGCTTGTTGACATTGTGAGCGGGCAGTGTTGAGCATTCTTTGTTAAACAGAGCCCCAGGAAGAAGATGGACAATAAACAAATGTTTATGTTTTGTGGTGATAAGTAAAATTAAGGGGATTATTGAATGTTGGGGAGGGGAGGTGTTGTTTACTTTTCTGGTCCTAAGTTCCTTCATCTGTAAAAAGGGTCAGAGGAGTAATGATACCATTCTCTCAATATTCTGTGACTCTCAAGACTTTTGAATTACATTTGGCTTCCTAAATAATTATGTCACCCAAATGCAGAAATAGGTCAGAAATAGCAATGAGATAAAAGAAGGAAATGTGTGTCCTGACAAGAGTACTTGATTAATAACAAAATTTTTTTAAAAATCCAGTGGCATTTCTATAACTGTTGTTAGTAATAAAGATCGCAAATGAAGATTGTAGAGCACTAAATGTTTACCCAAAGTAGTGAATAGTGCAAAAGTAAATATATATTATAAAAGAAATTATTCTTAGGTAAATACTAACTTCTCTATGATTAGGGTTTGTGTATAAACACATGAACACCTAGAAAACACGAATTTGACTTTAGTTTTATTTTCCCAGTGGTTTATATTATCAAATCCCATTTGTGTTTTCATGTAGTTAGGTGATATAAAACATTGGGGAAACATAGAACGTGAAAGAAGTAGATATTTTTTGGAATTGGTGGCAGAAAGCCAAGAGATCAGATGGGCATTGTTGTAGAAATTTCTCTTCGATGTATATTAACTTTTCTAAAATGCATTGTCTTGTCCATCTCCTGCTTTTTATTGCATTATTTGACTGTTGGATGGCACTTTGTATAAAGCTTTGCAGACTATAACTGCTGTTCTGTCATAAGTTGCCTCAGTTGAGGGAATGAAAACTATTCTCTCCTCAAATAGGAATATTTCAGGTGGCATTTGTCATCTGTTGTCTTCCAGAAACCATCCCTATGATGCCTCATACCATCTTTCTTTGTTTCAGATATCCTCTGGCGCTTGTAGGCAGGATGTTTCGGAATCCCCTGAATTACGTCAGAAGTCCCCATTGTTTCAGTTTGCTGAGGTAATGTATTACAGTTCATACTTAATGAGCGTGTAATGTGAGCTTAAATTTAAACTGATGGCAGTAACTTAAAGCAATGAAGAACTCTCCTTAGCTCACTAAACATAGATGAGAAAAGAGAACCAAATTTTGAGAAATTTTGGAACTCTAGAGTCTCCTAAATAAGGAATAACTTTATGTCTATAGAACCTTGTTATTAAGTCATAGTAAATATTATTACATTTAAACTGTACCACTAATTTTTGTTTATGGATAGTAAAATTAAGGATACAATTGAATTATTGTTAGAACTTAGTCATTTATTAGCTATTAATTTATCAGTGTTAAATCAGAAGGTAGAATCAACTCATGGTTGTTGGCTATGCCTTCCTTTTTTTTTTTTTTAAGTACACTTTGCTCTTAATTGAAATGTTAACATGCATTTGGCATTTTTCAAAGTCTTATGTCTTGTGTCAGACCTGTTTGACTCAATATGTTTCTAACATTGCTTCAGAGATGATGTAGGAAAGCATATTATCTATTCTTAATATGAAGTCCATAAGGTTAAGACTGCTTCCCAAGATATCTTCGTTTACCCCAGAACTCAGTATGGAGCCATCATTAATTTTCTTAAACCTTAACCCACGTGGTCTTTACTTGATCACTTGAATTGTCTTTTACTAGACCTTCTCTCTTACTGTCATCCTTCCTTACATTTGCCCTTATGTTAGATTTTGCACAAAGAGCATATTTTTAGTTTCAGATTATTTTCCTCTCCAGTACCCTTTCCTGGTGGTTCTCAACATTTCATTGGCAAAACTACTATTCACAAAGGCAGAGGCCATTCCTTTTCAGACATTGTTTATTATATATAAATGCCTTGCTGATACCACCAGAATGTTAGAATACATATTTGCTCACATATTCCTTATCTGTTACTTTCCTTTCTGACTGTGTGAGATATGCTGTGAATTACAATTGTTTTGTATATTGTTTCCTTAAGAATTTAATGTCACAGAAGATTCACTCTGCACTCAGTTTTTAAACAGTAGTTATAGAGATGTGAAATAATGTTGGTCCCAACTTTGAAAGCAGACATGCTTGACCCAGTGGTCCCTGAACCTCTAAAGATCTAATGAAAACCCAAAAATTTCATGTGAAATTTTGGGTGTATTGGCATATGTGTATTTTTGTGGGTTCTATAGGACACCTAAGATTGCAAAGAGATCCCTAACTGCGTTGCTTTTATATAAAGGGTCCCTATCCCTAATCTGATATTTCTTCAGGAGCTCCCTATTCATGTAATTGACTCGCTCTTTATCCCAGTATTAATTTATTTTATTATTTTTTTACTTAATTATTTCTTTTTTTTACTTTTTTTTATTATTATGTTATGTTAATCACTATATATTACATCATTAGTTTTTGATGTAGTGTTCTGTGATTCATTGTTTGCATATAACACCCAGTGCTCCATGCAGAACGTGCCCTCTTTAATACCCATCACCGGGCTAACCCATCCCCCCACCCCTCCCCTCTAAAACCCTCAGTTTGTTTTTCAGAGTCCACCGTCTCTCATGGTTCATCTCCTCCTCCGATTTCCCCCCCTTCATTCTTCCCCTCCTGCTATCTTCTTCTTCTTTTTTTTTTAACATAAAATGTATTATTTGTTTCAGAGGTATAGATCTGTGATTCAGCAGTCTTGCACAATTCACAGCACTCACCATAGCACATACCCTCCCCAATGTCCATCATCCAGCCACCCCATCCCTCCCACCCCCCACCACTCCAGCAACCCTCAGTTTGTTTCTTGAGATTAAGAATTCCTCTTATCAGGGCGCCTGGGTGGCTCAGTTGGTTAAGCGACTGCCTTCAGCTCAGGTCATGATCCTGGAATCCCAGGATCAAGCCCCACATCAGGCTCCCCACTCAGCGGGGAGTCTGCTTCTCCCTCTGACCCTCCCCCCTCTCATGTTCTCTCTCTCATTCTCTCTCTCTCTAAAATAAATAAAATCTTTAAAAAAATAAAAAATAAAAAAAGAATTCCTCATATCAGTGAGGTCATATGATACATGTCTTTCTCTGATTGACTTATTTCACTCAGCATAACACCCTCCAGTTCCATCCACGTCATTGCAAATGGCAAGATCTCATTCCTTTTGATGGCTGCATAATATTCCATTGTGTATATATACCACATCTTCTTTATCCATTCATCTGTCAGTGGACATCTTGGCTCTTTACACAGTTTGGCTATTGTGGACATTGCTGCTATAAACATTGGGTGCATGTACCCCTTCGGATCCCTACATTTGTATCTTTGGGGTAAATACCCAGTAATGCAATTGCTGGGTCGTATGGTAGCTCTATTTTCAAGTTTTTGAGGAACCTCCATACTGTTTTCCAGAGTGGCTGCACCAGCTTGCATTCCCACCAACACTGTAGGAGGGTTCCCCTTTCTCCACATCCCTCCCCACCAACATCTGTCGTTTACTGACTTGTTAATTTTAGCCATTCTGACTGGTGTGAGGTGATACCTCATTGAGGTTTTGATTTGGATTTCCCTGATGCCGAGCGATGTTGAGCACTTTTTCACATGTCTGTCAGCCATTTGGATGTCTTCTTTGGAAAAATGTCTGTTCATGTCTTCTACCCATTTCTTGATTAGATCATTTGTTCTTTGGGTGTTGAGTTTAAGAAGTTCTTTATAGATTTTGGATACTAGCCCTTTATCTGATATGTCATTTGCAAATATCTTCTCCCATTCTGTCGGTTGTCTTTTGGTTTTGTGGACTGTTTCTTTTGCTGTGCAAAAGCTTTTTATCTTGATGAGGTCCCTATCCCAGGATTAATTTATAAGTAAATCCTTTTGTTTAGAAATTTGTGAAATGCTTTTCAAAAATCTAGATTGTTGATGGTAGTGGTTCTCTTCGTTTCATCCATTGTCTTAATCCTCAAAGAAATATAGGTTAGGCAATTAATTCCCCTTATATAAACTCGTTATTTTCTTCAACTTTTATTGAGGGTGCATAGGAATGAAAAATGCTATCTGAAGTAAGACCTACCCAGGACTTCAGGAAAATCCTCATGGATTCATATTTGCAATCTGTCACACTTGCAGTGGTGCTTATTTGAAATGATAGGTTTCATGGTTTAACCAAAAAGAGAATAATTTTACCTTCAAATGGCCTTAAAATACTTGGTTAAATTTTATTCATTCACAGTGGTCTCTTTGTTAAATAGGATCTGGATCTTTTTTCTTTTTACTGGTATTTATTCTAAAGATGCTTACATGTCTAATTATAGTGGCATTAAAATTTTCTTAATGGCTTCAGCAGTGAATAAAGTCAATAATACCATCAGTCCCTCTACTAATTCTTTCTCATCCCTAAACATTACTTTGATACCGTATCACCGGCTGCCTCCATGGTTTTTCTAACCAGCTTAATTTAATTAAGATGAAAAAAATGACTTCTCTGTTTGAAGAGTTATGATTAAGGTGCATCTGTGCTTAGTAAGTACCCTTTGATGGAGTTGGTGAGCACAGTTACTTGAAGGAAAATACTTTTCTGGGACTGGGAATGGGCTGAATTCATAATACCCAGGCTTTTTGCTCTTGTGACTCACTTTCACCCTATTTTGTAGCTGTATAGAAGTCTTGTTCACTTTGGAACCAAAATTAATAACTGACCTTGTTTTCAAAAGGTCTTTGAAAAGTACTTCTATGGGGCCATCAGAGCAAACTTTTAATGAGGCTAATGAACCAGCTGTGGTATGGCAGAATCCTCTATCCACGGTCAGATGCCTGAAGAGTGATAGTGACAGAGAGTGTGTGTATGTATGCATGGTTAGTGTTAAAAAAGAAATGCGCTTCCTGTTCAGTGAGTAATTTATTGCGTTCTCGCTCTATGCCAAGCAGTGTATTTTTTTTTTTTTTTTTAAGATTTTATTTGTTTATTTGACAGAGAGAGAGAGATAGCGAGAGCAGGAACACAAGCAGGGGGAGTGGGAGAGGGAGAAGCAGGCCTCCCGCCGAGCAGGGAGCCCGATGCGGGGCTCCATCCCAGGACCCTGGGATCATGACCTGAGCTGAAGGCAGACGCTTAACGACTGAGCCACCCAGGCGCCCCCAAGCAGTGTATTTTGTAGCTTTTCTTTTCACTGTAATCCTGTAAAATTTAGGGGATTATTCTCTTCATCATTATCATCAATTTATAGTTGGGAAAAATAAGTCTCAGAAAGATCAGCTGAGCTGCCCAAGGTCATGTAGCTAGTGAGTAGTCAGCTAAGATTCAGTCCCAGATACCCTGAGCCACATCCATATGCTTCTCCAGCAGCACTGCTTCCCAGCTGCCTCTAAGCAGAGAACAGCTTGCGGGGAGTGGTGTAGGGAAGAGAGCGACTGGCTTTTCTTGCAGCTTCCAGCTTTTAATAATAATATTTTTTTAAAAAGTATATTAAAATAACGCAGTTCATCTCAAGTCTCCTCAACGACTGCAGCATACCTGATACCCTACAAGAGACATGGCAGATGAGCCAAACTCGGTCTTTTGTTCTTCCAATCACCTGTTTTTAGAAACATGGCCTTTGTCTTCCTTTATCATTTATACTGTTATTCTAAAAGGCATTAAGGGTGATGATTCATGTCTTAATCTTTATCAGTGTCTACAGTGGAAATATATGGCAGAATCTATTAGTCTGATATGGGAAAATGTCCTTGTGCATTAAACATTACTTGTTTCCTTTCAGATATCTTCAAGTTCGTCCCGCCCTGATACTCCTTCAAAACAGTGTCAAGCATCAGCCTTGTTTCAGTTTGCAGAGGTATTGCCTCTTTTTCTTTTTCTTTTTTTTTTAATGATTATTGGGCTGAGAAACTTACTGAGCTCAGGAAATATTAGAACGGAGTTTTAATAACATCGTGAAGTTTAGGCATGCCTCTTGCCATTACGAACATAATGCACATAAGGGAATACTTAATGCTTTTTGCTGCCTTTGCTATAATCATAGTCAGAAAAGTTCCATATTTTGTATTCATTTTATAAGCATTCATTAAGGAGTTCATTTAGAATAGACACTTTCCAGTAATTCATTTGTTTCATTTTACCTTGTTTTTAATTTATTTTAAAAGCTTAGAAAAAACTGCTGTCCACATCTGTAGGATTCCAATTTATTAAATGTTTCCAATAGTGAAATTAGATGCTGTGATTTATGAATAACTCACAGTGGATGCAGTGGTGAATACAACCTGTTAAATCATCAGTACTTAGCTTTTGATGTGATGTAGCTTTAGCCAGCATTTTTATTAGTGTTTAATCCCAGGCTTAGATCAGGTCAGCTCTTGCAGGATCTCCGATTTCTTTGGTTTGTCAGCCAGAGAGAGCACACACTAGAGAGTGCTTACTTGGTTGGTGTGGAGAGGCACATATGATATGCTTAATTTTGCCACAGAATTCCTGGCCTCAACCCTATGCTGCTCGTTTCTAATGACCACTGTATGACAAATAATAAAGTGTATATAGGTCATGAAAGTCAAATGGTGTCTGCTCTAGGTCTTTCCCCTTTTTCCTTTTTTAGTAATTCCAACCAAAAATACATATCATAAACTAAGCAGTTTTTTGAAGGGTTGAGAGAAAATGACAAGCAAGATTGTTCTGTTTAATATTGATGTATTGAATCATTTTGATTCATGTGAATAAAAAGTACTGCATAAATGAAATGTAAAATGATATCCTTTTGGCAGGAGAAAACCCAGCATCCTAATTTGAAAATGAGGAAAAGTGACTTTCAGCTTTTACATTAAAGAAAGAAGTAACTGCTTCTTCTTGGGACACTTGGGTCAACCACTGTTATGTTATGCCACCAATGGCCTGCATAGCTGTTAGGCTTCTCTGCCACAGTATTTGCTTCAGTTGTTGAGGGCTATTCTAGAAAACTGGTAACAAAAATGCCGTATAATACTACTATTTATGAAGAACAATTTGCCTGATGAATCTGAATAAATTAAGAATTTATTGTAATCTGTCATTACGATAAGCAGACTGTTATTTCCAGCCTGAGGAAATCATTTTAATATTTCCTTGCTTTCCTCCAGTTGGTGGCATCCATTTATTTGATACTAGTAATTTTTTTTAAGAGTTGAAAAAGAATTTTGGTGTGGTGACTGAATTTGGTTTTAATCTTAATGCCTGAGCCAGCCCCATGCAACTGTTTAGAAATATTTTCCTCAAAACAATGTATTTGCCATATGTTCTGTTTGATTAAATTCTACACTCTGTAGCAGGAATATTAGAAAGGTAGTGGCTCATCTTTGACACACCTGATATGCATTAACTACCAAGCGTATTCAACTTCATTTAAAATGTCAGTATGGGATATCACAGCTGGTGTTTCCAACAGTTCTCTCCACTCAGAGCATGATTGTTATTTAAGTGATACTATTACCGTATTTATGAGGAGTTCCTGAAGCCCTGGGCAGCTCTGAGGGACCAGTTTGATGATGTAACAGCAGCTATCCTGTGATTCTGGAGAATGAGATCTGAGCCTCTCTTAAACAGATTAATGCTTCCTTGCTGCTCAGTATGCTCACTCCTTAAAGCATGAGAAGGGTTTTTTTTTTCTAGGAAAGAAGAGAACCTTTTCTCACTTGAGACTTATGCAGGGAGATATTTCACTCCTCTGCTCAAGTAGCACTGGTCTTCTGAGGGATTTTGGGTTTTGATCATGAGACATACATAAGATTTGAGAGAGCTTTAAAAAATTGTTAATCTGAAAATTATTAGTGCTGTTTCAAGACCTCATAACAGAGCAAGGCATGTGTGGTGGGCAAACCAAAATAAAATGTTTTGCCCTGGAATCAAATGTAATTCCCCCTGTCAACTCAGTATATTTTTTCTCCTAGATATAAGTTTGCATAGATTCATAATATGAGCCCTTCCATTCCTAAGCCAATGAAATTATTACATACTTGGTTATTTTCGTGATAGGGGCCCGCAAATGTGGGACAACAGTCTGGTGAAAGCCAGTGGCACAGCTTGTGACAAAAATTCACCTGAGGCAGAACAAAGGAGATAGAAGTTTATGGAACATGCTGGAAGGGAGCGGCAGGCCGCCTGCAGAGGCAGGGAGTGGGGGCTGCTTTTAAAGAGGGAAGGTGAGGATAAGTAGCCCATGGGTCAGTTAGGGCCTCTGGGTATCTTGAGGAGGGTCCACCAATGGGCCGGTCTGTATTCATCCAGGTGGTCGCTGTGGGCCTTTTCTACAGTCCATCGCTCAAGCCTGTTTGCCTAAAAGTGGCCTCTGCAGTTACTAAATGTAACTATTACATGTGATTATACAAGAGAAGTACACGGTTCTCTAAGGATATATAACTTATCTAGTCACTTGTCTCAGCTGGCCCAAAAGAACCCTAATTTTCAGTCTCTGCCATCTTAAGATCTGACCACATTGTCAGCCTCATTTAGGGTTGGTTTATTCAAAGCCAAACAAGAGCTAACTAGACGAACTAATAAAATTATCTGCTAAAATCTGCCATGAGCACATATATTGCAATAGAAATAGAATAGGCTGTAATTACTACCTATAATCATATCCCTAAAGCTTTTATAATTATTTCATATAACACCCATCAGCTTTGAGAAAACAGAAAGACTCTTGAAATTCTTGTTTTAATTAGTCTACAGCAGAGGTTCTCAAACTTTAAAATGCATCAGAGTCCCCTCAAAGGCTTGTTCAAACTCAGATTGCTGGGCCTCACTCCCAGGGTTTCTGATTTATTGAATCTGGCGTGGGGCCTCGGAATTTGCATTTCTAACAAGTTTCCTGTCAGGAAACCACAATTTGAGACCACTGCTCTGTAGTTTATAATTGTTATTGTGAGTTATTAGCTTGTCCTTGTTAAGGCACTTCCTAGTATCTCTGGGGCCTCATAGGGAAGGGGAGAAGTGAAAAAGGGGACGGACATGTAATAGAACACTACTTGGTAACCCACATGTACCCTCTCTCTTTTCAGAGGGATTTCAGTCCTATTATGTACACTTACAGAAAAGTGAGTGTTTCTATGATTTAGGAAACAATTTACTCTTTAAAAATGTTTAGCTTTGTAATATTATTTTAAGGTCAGGCATGCAAAATTATTAGAGACCATTCTTGCTAATTTGATTTACAAACATTCATAACTCTAGGAAGAGGTTAGCTAGATCTTCTCTTGACACAGGGTCATTTATTGTGTAAAACAGTTGTCCTAGAAACACCGTTTTTAGGAAACAGTAAGCCCTGGGCATTTCTTTATGTTGAAGTTGTTTTTTCTTTCATACGGAGCCCTGGGTCTCTGCCTGCCAGCTGAGAAGGATGTTTTTCTTTCTTAACCAAGTCTGATAGTTTCAAAACTCACTGAAGTTAACCAGCTTGGAACCATGAAACTGAATAAAGAACATTTTCTTTATATACTCTTCAGGAAAGTTTATGTTTAAAGGGAGAAAAATATATCTACCTTACAAGATCTAGAAAGAAATATAGAGTGCAGAGCCTGCCCCACCACCCATTTCAGCCTGTCTCCAATCCTTACTGATACTCATAATTCATCTACATGCAGTTCGGCCCATCTGAAGAGCTGTTGCTGTTTCCAGGCTCTGATCCATTATATTGGGCAGAATGAGTTTCCTATCTGCATCTTTTGTTGTTTACAGGTAGAGTGACACATCCATCACATTTTAGATCTCATTTAGTGAAGACTAATGACCACATATAATGCCAGAAGGCGTCTCTTGTCTTCTATTATTTAACAAGTCTGAAAGCCATGACCAGTTCACGTATTCTTTCTGTTGTGTGGTTGACTCTTACACCTAAAATAGATCTTTGCATTGAAATATTACATATTTTCTTTGAAGACAAAACTAATCTGGATGATTTAGACCAATAAGTTTGGACATTAAAACTTCCCTTAGAAAGTACTTACTTTGCCAATATAAATACAACCATAACCTCACCAAATTTAAGGCATTGCCACAATTGGATATAAGCAATAGGTGCAAATTTAAAGCATTCATTTTCATGATGGACTGTTCAATATGTTACAGAATATTACACCCGACAAAAACCATATACTCACACTGCAGCTAATCAGTGTGAAAGTATTACGTGTTTTATTAGAAGCATTAATATTTCTTTTAAGGTAAGAAAGACCAATCATCCCATACTGTTCTTTTTTTATTATTATTATTCATTCAGTAATTATCAGTCATTTCCTCCCAGGCTGCAGTGTTTTATGATACCCCTCATAATTGCAAAAGACTTCCACTATTACCTAATTTGCTTTTGATCTTTCCTCCCTGTTTCCTTGGTGTGGCTCCCTTACCTCAGGCACCTATAAAATTAGCAGTTTGACATCCAAGGTGATCATTTTTCTTAGCTCTCTTGCTGTACTTCACGAACTATTACACCCACTTTGTTTACCGGAACAGTACATACTAGCCAAAGGAGAGACTCTGGTGGAGTTAAGAGATTGGCAAGTACCATCCAGTTTGAGGAAAATAAAAAGCAAAGCCAAGAATGTACTATCCAGTACGGCCCACTAGTGTCCCCCACCCAGAAGGGTAACATAACACGCACTTCCCTCCATCAGCTGACCAGACCTTGAAAAACGTATTAACAGTATTGTTCTTTCTTGAAAGGATGTATAAGTCTCTTAAATAGAAAAAAAAGAAAAATGGTGGGAACGAGCAGTAGTATAACAAATCAGCATTGTATAAGCTCTAAGGAAGCCACAAGAATAGATCAGATACTGAGAGAAAATGTGTAAATAAAAAGACAAAACCCTGAGGAAAAACACTGAAGGGATCACCAGAGAAAGGAGAACAACAAGGAGTGGGGGGAAGGGGGCAGTAGACGAACAAGGGTCTTCCAGCAGTGGAAACCCAGAGTCGAGTTTCTCAAAAGAAAGATCAGCCACCTGCAATGGTGCCGAGAAATCAGGATTAAGGGCCAGCCATAGCATTAACAAATGTCCAGTTTTTCACCAGCACCCCCCACACCAAAAAAAAATTAAGAAACCGAAAGACACTTTTAGAAAGCATATCTCACCACAGTCATTCCATGAAAATTATATTGGTGATTGATTCAGGAAATGTTGGGGCTACCAAAATACGTTGACTCTACCCCACGCAAGCTCCTTTGGAAATCTTCCTTATACCTACACGTAGGTAAAAGTCCTCCCCTGGGTGATGAGGAAACCAGTCCTTAGAGACATGGGTGGTGGTGCCTTTTGAAAGGTAAAGAACCGTTCTCAAGTGTCACCTCAGTCAACTGTGCATGAACTCAGGTGGCAGATAATGCAGTCCCAAGTTCTTCCTTGAGCCCCACGGTGGGCCATGCACAGGATGTGTGCTAGTGAGCGAGGAGCGTAAACCTCCAGCAACACGGGCAACAGCAGTGGAAGAACTAGAAGTGCACCCCATCCTGGCTTACTGCAGCGATGCCACGCTCGTCCTCTGTCGATTTTTTTTTTTTTTTTTTTTTTTGAGAGAGAGAGAATGAGAGAGAGCACGAGAGGGAAGAGGGTCAGAGGGAGAAGCAGACTCCCCGCTGAGCAGGGAGCCCAATGTGGGACTCAATCCCGGGACTCCAGGATCATGACCTGAGCCGAAGGCAGTCGCTTAACCAACTGAGCCACCCAGGTGGTCCCCCTCTGTTGATTCTTGAGTACATGTGACTGTGTGACAGATTAAAATTCTACAAATTATTAGATATCAAAATTATCCTCTAACATTGCAGTTTTTAATTCCATTCCAATTTCAGTATGTAACTAATTTTTGGAACTATACTAAAAGAGTTTGTTTATTCATATTACTGATGATAAATTCTTGTCAAATAATAATTGGGCCATTTATTGAGAGCATAGTATGAGCTCAGCACTGTGCCCGACTCTTCATTAACATAAAATCTAATCTTCACAGCAGTAATATGGGGCAGGTATTACTGTTTCTGTTTCGAAGATGAGGTGGAGGAGACTCAAAGTCTTGAGTATTTCCTTAAGTCAACACAGCAAAAAGTAATGAAGGCGTGTCTGTCTGACCAAAGGTCATGTTCTTTCGTTTGTAACAACCTTGGTTCAAGGCACTGACATCTATGTTCAGTACTTCATTCCCTCAGGTCATTGAGAGGTGGTGTTCGTTTCTGTTAGTTTAGTGATAAGGTGAGTAATTAAATTCAGCTTGTCTAGAAAAAGTAGAAGTGGCATATATCAGAGAAAATTTAGAAGAAAATATTCCAGACTTCAGAAAGATTGAGCCCCATTTAGTTAATTTTCTCATAGTTTTTTTTTTTAAGATTTTATTAATTTACTTGAGAGAGAGAAAGAGAGCAAGCGAGAGAGAGCAGGAGTTGGGGGAGGGGCAAAGGGAGAGGAGAAGCAGACTCCCTGCTGAGCGGAGCCTGACCTGGGCTTGATCCCAGGACCGGACCGGGATCATGACCATCTGAGCCAAAGTCAGACGTTTAACTGACTGAGCCACTTAGGCACCCCTACCATTTAGTTAATTTTCTAAAGAAGAAGTAGTTGGGATTAAATAGAAAAGAACTATTAAAAATGACAATATCTAGGAAGAAAAAGTTCTTATTCCATAAACTAGACCCTTCTAAATGGTCCAGGTGGCTTATTAACCATTTGCCTCTATGAAGGGAAAATTCTCTTTAGCAACAAGCTCCCAATCTCTCCCAGAGCTGACAACTCCACAGAATTCCCCGTGGAAGTTGGGGTCACCTATAAGGATGTAGACACCAGGCAGGAGTGCCTCCTAAACTAAACTGAGAGATACCTCTGTCTTAAATTGGGAAAGAATTCAGAATCACAAAGAATATGAAAAGCTTACACCGGAGCTAGCTCCTTTAATGATGACAGAACTTCTCCAGGAGAAGAATACTTTGTCAAGATCCCTAAGAATATATGTCCTCGAGGTGCCTTGGTGGTTCAGTCATTAAGCGTCTGCCTTCGGCTCAGGTCATGATCCCAGGGTCCTGGGATTGAGCCCTGCATTGAGCTCCTGCTCCGCGGGAAGCCTGCTTCTCTCTCTCCCACTCCCCCTGCTTATGTTCCCTCTCTCGCTGTGTCTTTCTCTGTCTAATAAATAAATAAAATCTTTAAAAAAAAAAAATGTATGTCCTCAGCTTCTTACAGAGTTAGGCTAGAAATTGAAAATGAAGTTTTCATATAAAAATGAAAAAGGACAGTGCAGTTCATTGTTACCAGTGCCCAGCTGTTGTTTGGTCAAGTTTGCAGAAGAGCATGCAGGCAGTGTAATATTGTATATGTTCATGTGCCTCAACATAGGCCTTCACTCCATAACTTACTTAGATATGTGGTCTTGATTGTCAATCTTTGTGTATGCTTTAGAGCATTCTCTCAAAGCCAGGCCCAAGTGTTTTATATGAAACTCTTAGCTTCCCCAGCTCCTGTCACAATGCCCTAACCTAGTTCATTTATATTGGATTCTCAAAAATAGTATTTGTTGACTGACAAGTCAAATATTTTAGAGATCCCAAATATATTCCTTAAAAAGAAACAAAACAAAACTTGTTGCTTTGGTACATACAAAATGACTCTAAATCCTTTGTGTTTGGCCAGTTGTTGAGTTGGTGTTTATATAGAAATGGAAATGCATATCTTGTTTTAAGGTTGTAGAGTTAAATTTAAAGCCTGCGGTTTCCAAGATAATACTCTTATCATAAACAGCTATCCAAGCCACACCTGGTTTTTGTTACTATTTTTGAGGTTGTTGACTAAAACTGGTTCCAAAAATTATCCCAAGTACGACACATTTAAAGTTACTTGGTACTTGGGAACAATGATGTTCTCATAAATGAAAGAAAGTTCCTGGGTGTGTATGAACAGGAAGCAAAGATTCTGATAACACAATTAACCTTCTTTATGTGAATTGTTTTCAATATAGATTTCTTCGAACACTTCGCAGTTGGGTGGTGCCGAGCCTGTGAAGCGCTGTGGGAAGTCGGCACTCTTTCAACTGGCAGAGGCAAGTTTCTAACAATATTTAGAGATAAGATCTGCACAGGTGGAAACCACAAAAAAGGTCATCATCACAGCGTTCTTTAAACTGTGCCATCTCACCCGTGACCAGAAGGTGTGGTGTTGCATCTAATTTTCAACCATGAGACGGTTAGCCTTTAATTTAGGAAAAGAAGGAGTTTTGCTACGAAAAGTCAGTAAGCACGGGAAAAGGGGGCTCAGGGAACTTGCAGAATCCTTTTTCACAGGTAGTATTGTAAAATAAGGTCAGTTTTTGTTCCACATTGGTGAGATAAGTTCACCCAGAAGAATGGCCGGAGTCATGTTTCTCCTCAGATTCTCCTAAAACATCCATAAATTCCTAGAAGACACTGCTTTTAAACCAGGTGGTTGATGTTTTAATTTGGGGGTGTTTTGGTTTTGGGCTTTGTTTTTTTGTGTGTGACGAACTCCAATGACATGTTTTAAAATCTGGTTTTGTAACACCTATTAGTTGTACACTTGCTATGACGTGGGCATAAAACATTGCTGTTCCTTTGGCACAGGAGGAGATGTTTTTTCGTGAATCTGAGAGGAGCAGAGAGCCCTCGCTTGGTGGGGATGGGTTGGCGAGAAAGGTGCCAGTGCACCTGTTGCTGGGGTAGGCAGGGACCATGGTTTTCTCTGCCTCCCTGCCACCGTTCTGCCTTTCTTCTGTGAAAGAAATGTCTGTAGCGCTTGGACACAAGATAATAGCAGTTTTCTCTGTTGGCGAGACAAATTAGGAGGCCCAAGATGGGTGACCAAGTATCTTTTATATTAAACTTTTTCTTTTCTCTCATTTTTCTGGCTTCCTTCCAGTGAGTTCCTTCTGAGGTGTGTTTTGTTTTGTTTGTGAGTGATATGGTTCTTTTTATAAAGCCTTTGTAGTTTATTAAATTTAATGGGACAACCTATCATTTTCTAAATTTTATGGTAGCGTATATCATAAAAATCTAGGAGTTTTAAATACGTTTAAATGAAGCTTTTCGAGTCTAGCCAGGTCCACGTTAGAAATAGAAAAATACAAAGGCCTGAAACAGTAAAGTATCTAAACAGTGGAACAAATGAACCCTTTGTTGTCTGACATTAAACTGACATCCTTCTTGTAAGACAAAATCAGCCCCAAATAGAGGGCTACAAATGACTCGAAAACTTCCAAAGAACCCAGGGAATCATAAGAACTGAGTGAGTCAGTGGCCAAATACTACTTCAGATAGAACCGAAATGGTAAAGATCTGGCAACAAGTGCGCCTTTGGAGTTGGAGCAAACAAATCTTAGTAAACAGAGAGACTACGAGGTCGTGAATTTAGTATTTTTAAGACTCTATAGATTGTCAAGACAACGTATTCGGAAGAAGTGACTATTTTTCTTGAATAATACGAATGTATGGCCCTCTCTGCATTTCCCTGTTTTTGTGTGTGTGTGCACGCACAGATGCGTGCATGCTTACATACATATTCATAATATATACATAACAACACTAAATTGTAAAACAAGTTAACTCTCAAATTATTATATCTTTGTTGAACAGTTCTTTACTAGAAATGTATGGACCTTTGAGGTACTTTGCTGTGGAGGGCGCTAGAGAGATGATTTTGTCTTCTCATTTTCTTTCTTTGGCATAACAGTTAAAAAAAAAAAAAAGGATTCCCTATTAAATCAGAGCTCATTAAAAAGAACATTCTTCTAATTTGTAGGGATGCATCCCAAATATGAAACAGATGCTATGGTTTAACAGATGTTTGAATGCTGGTATCATAATTTTAAAGGGGTAAAATGACTGCAATAAGCCTATTCCAATTATAGCAAATCAGCTTATACTCAGACTTGGTTTCTTATAACATCTGAGTAAAAATATATGCTTTTGATAAAACAAGGTCGCAAAAAATAATTTACCAAGAAAATCTCACATTATTTGCACCACATGAATATGATGCCATAATGCTAATAGACTGTGTTTTAGAATAACATTCTAAATCCTTCCCAGTTTTTAATTAAACATAAATATGTGCACAATGGATTAATCAGCGTCTCCAAATAATCACCAGTAGAAATATGCTTCCTCAGTTTTTTTTTTATTCCATGTGTATTTGATATTCATTTTTCTTGAACTGGATATAATATTTAATTATTTCGGGTGCCTCTTGAAACAAGTATAGCAGGATATGGAGGAGGATTTTTCCTGTTGCCCAGAATTGGTGCTATTGTCTGAAATATGAAAGAACAGCTTTAAATTCACACATATCAAAGGGAAATCCACCAGGAAGCCGCCTTCAGTTTGGGCCAGATCCTTCTCTTGGGATTTATGAAGAGATGGTCTGATCCAGCTACTGTCCCATGTGCCACTCCAGGGGTTTCTCCTTTCATGCCCATCCTAACCCCCAAGCCATCAGTGGGAGGGGGACTATCAAAGACTATCCAGTCATCCGGAATATTTTGGCTTTTCTCCTTGTCCTGAGGAGGAAAGGAAGGAAGTGCTTTCCACTCTTCATCCCTGCCCCGTGTCAGGCAAAGTGAAGGCAGCTCTAAGACAACTTTTGTTAAAGATCGGGGGGCTGGGGGTGTCTGCAAGAGGTATCTTCTTAGTCTTTGGTGAGAAGCAAGAAATGTTTTAAACAGAGACGTATTGCCATTCCCTGCGTCTGTCTGACCAGATGAGAAAAGAACTGGAGGAAGTTGGCTGCAGGGAGAGGCTTGGAAGAGGCTGCTGTACTCCTTCTTGGCATTGTAGAGATGCATGAGTCTCCACGGGTCAAGTGGACAAAGAGAGAGCAGTTCAGTGTGATCAGGCAAGAAGCCATGGGACCGTCATGGGGGGAGACATTGGCAGAGAGCAGGCCTGGAACAGGCTCTCACATCAGGAAATACGCAACAGAGACAGCTCTGCTCAGGATGTTGATGAGCGCCCACAAGCAGGAGTGATGTTCAGCCAGTTTCCACCAATACAGCTGTCCTGGTACTAACATACCAAATACTTCCCATTGTTAGTTAAAAAAAACTGTGACCCAAACCCCCTGAGTACCCTTGCTGCAACTTTCCCAGCGTCCCCGGGCTCCCCTGATCCTTTCAGCAACTGGAGGACACAGCAAGGGGCCTGCAAGACCCTGTTCCAGCCCCTGGACCACATCCCTTCTGATCATTTGGCACCCTTGCCTCTTAAATGTTTTGTATACCATCCCTGCCCTTGGCATCCCCTGACAAGGTCGTTCAGTCTTATGTAGAGTTAGCAGGAAGACAGACATAACCGCGGGCAGTTAGCTTTGCCTCTACCATTGCTTCTCCTGTCCTCTACAGCAGAAGCTATTAAAAATAGCCTTGTGAAGGGAAGGGCCAGCAACTAGCCCTGGAACTCACCTTTCCCCCTACCCCACGTCCCTTCCTGTGGGCTGACGCGGGAGGAGGGCTGAATAAGGAGACCTCCCAAAACGACAGGGGCTGTTGCTTGCAAGAAATGTCTTCGTGGTGAAAAGCGACAAACATTTTAGGCATGTAGTTACTGCTGTGCCCTACACCCACTTGAACAGGCAAAAAGAAAATTGGAGGAAGTTGGCAGCAGACACAAAGAGACTTGAATTGGCCTGCACTCTCGGAGTTGGCATTGTAAGGACCCCTTCTATTTCCTGAGACCCTGTAGCCAGGAGATGCCCCAGGGAAGGCCCTGTTTTCAGGCATTTGATTGGCATTTTCAACTGGGTGGATTTTTAGTAGCTGAAAGTGACCTGAAAATTCTGGGATCTGTTCCAGGTATTTTTCAGGAATCTACTCCAGCTAGGAAGGGAGTTGACATAGTGCTGCTGAGGTCAGGGAATTGAGAAGAAAATACAGTCCTTTATGTTTGAACCTCCATGAGATTCATACTGTTACGTTAATCGGTTGCTTAATTGATGCAGGTACTCTAATGTGTTTCCTTTCATTTTGAAATTAATTAGGTCAGGTCATATAAAGAATAGCAAAGCATCCCCCTGGAGATCATTGTATATTATAGTTGCTGTAGAGTTGGAGGACACACAGGGACATCTTCACCCTGTGCATTTCAGTGAAGAAAATTCTATACTTGAAGGTCTCTGGTATCAAAATTGTCTAGTATAATAAGATGCACAGTTGATTCATTTATCCCACCAAACAATAATTAATTGAGGACTTATTCCATGCCAATAACAGTGAGGCTGCTGAAGTTACCTGCATACGGATGTACAAATAATGTTTATTCGATGGGATAAGCTGCGAACCTTCTTTTAAGATCGGTGGTTTAGGACACTTTACCTCCAGGTGCAGGGTTGGTGTTATAGAGTACCACTAGAGACTGGAACACATGCTTAAAAATAGTAATCACTCTTTGTTTTACTTCTCTTTTTCTGAAATCATTTTATGTGTTCTTTAAAATAGGTTATAGATTTTAATAGCAGAAATTCAGTTGTATTATCTAACCGAAGATAATGATGACTTTATTTTACTATCTGCTATGTGGTAGGCACTTTTCTAAGTACTTTATATGTACTCATTGAATTTTCACAGGCATTCCCTGAGATAGGTACTATGATCACTCCTCTTTGACAGATTAGGGAACAAAAGGGCAGAGAGGTTTTGTGACTTGCCTAAAGTCATGTGGACAGGAGATTAGAGCCTCAGTGGGAAACCCAGGCAGTCTGTCTCCGCAGCCCATGCTCTTCCACACCGGGCTGTTCTGCAGCCTTGATGGAGATGAGTGTAAAAGACTCTGCAAGTTGCTTGTTATAGGACTTTGCGTATTATAGAAGGCTCTGTGGAAGACAGCTCACTCCTACACATATGTGTATGGCTGAATAAGATGACAGATTTTTCAAGACTGCTGTCAAAGAAATGGAACTGATATTTCCTTTTTAAAAAGTGTCTGTACTTTTGAAACTGCCAAGATACATCTTACACCCTTAAATAAGTGCCTGTTAGTGGGGAATATACTTTGGAAGATACTGTGAGGAAATTATGGTGTACGACTCCTGTCCTCCAAGAACTTATTCTCCAGTTGCAGAGAGATAAGATATAAAAAGTTGAGGGATGAGAAATAAGTGTGCAAATGGTTTCACATTGCAAATGAAATGACAAAGCTCTACTTGAGTGATGAATGATACACAAAGTGAATGTGTGAAGCCAAGAAAGGGAGGAATTAATATTAGCAGGAGTGTTGTGGGGACCCAGCACAGAGACAGAGTGTGGAGCTGGTTCTTGATGAAGGAGTTGTTGAGGAACAGGGGTTGAAACTAGCAGCCTTTGGGCCACATTTAACTTGCAGAGATACTTTTTTTCAGCCCACAATTTGTTGACCTGTGTTATATTTTACATTTGAATTAGTCCTTAATATTTTAAAAATAGAGACGCAAATAAATATGTCTGTCTGACTTCTCATGAAAATCTAAGAGAACCTGGAGACACTGGTCCAGCCTTCCTCCATGAGAACAATTGGTCAGGGCCGGTAGTGGGTACCCACCCTCACTGTCCTCTCCTTTCCCTACTGAGCCCCGAGTCTGAGGCCAGCAGTCACTGCCAGCCCCCGCGTCCCCTGTGCGCCTCCCTCTTTTGTACCTAAGCGCCTGTACACGGTGCAGAATGGGAGCTGCATAATTAAATGGAGAGATGGGAGAGATACAGCAGAGGGATTAAGGGGTAAAAAGGCAGGCAGACGTGAGGCAAGTGGATGACGACAACTCAGACGGGCAGGAGTCGAGGGCTGTGCTGGGAGACTTATGGAAGGTGGAGTGGGGCGACCGGTCGGAATCGGGAGAGTGGTTAGTGTGAAGCAGGAAAACCTGTGCTTGAAGATAGTGACGAGCAAGCGAAGATTGAGGGCAGGGGCGTGCAGTGGGAAAGCAGACTCCCGTGGCAGCAGACTCCCGTGTAGAATGGAGTGGAAAACTTCTGGCGACACCTGCGTGTGAGAAGACGAGAGCCAGGGTTGGGGAGGGCCCGGTTGGCCGTGGGAACAGGAGGTAGAAACAGACAGCATGGAGGCTGCAGGGGATTTCGTTGGATTCGATGACTGGGTTGTTTGATGTGAGAGGCAAAGCGAAAGGGGAGCCGGAGGTGACCCCAGCTCTGAGCCTGAATGCTCGGAGCCCTCCTTCAGGAAGCCTGGATGTTTGTGAGTGAGGAGGAAAGCCCTACTAGCAGGAAAGGGATGAAAGATGCTGAGGGGTAGGGACAGCTGAGGAGATCCACTACCGAAAGAGTCAACAAGAGAGGGCGGTGGCGGTTGTCAAGGTAAATGGTCGGGTTTGGAAAGCAGAGGCTCATGTTCTCTGAGCACAGAAGAAAGAAAGGTAGAAAACAGTCACACAGGCTTGCTGCATTTGGTCTGTGGTCTGTGTTCTACTTTGCTCTATCTCAGTTTATGAAACTGGTAATGTGTTAGGGTAAAGTTGAGGGAAAGGGTGCTGGATGTCTCCAGATCTACTCCTCAAGTATAAAAAATCAAGGTTGTAGATCTGATGGTTCCAAGGGAAGTGGAAAAGTTGTTTTGAACCCTACTTATTAAAAAAGGATGATGACATCTTCAGGCCTTGACTCCCTAGTTTTCCTTACATTCTAACTTGCAAAAACCAGTTCTAATTAAAACCAAAGAGATAGATAAAGGTGAGTATATTCTAGTGTCTGTAAAAATTAAATCTTAAGAAAAATGCTGGCTAATTTTAAGGAAAGCTGAATTGTAGAGATTAAAATGTACCGCATTGAAAAATTTAGGAAATTCCATCCCTCCAACCACAGTAGCATTCCTCACCACTACCAATTAGAGGTGGTGTTTGATTGAGGTAACTTCTTTACAGTTTTCTGTGTGTCCTCACATACCGTTGATGCGTAGTATGCCCTCCATCCTGTTGGAACCCCTTGGAAGCCCAGAATCTCAGTGAACAGCTCTCACCTGGCCCCTCCTACACCGCTGTCATGTGACTGAATCCTAAATACTTAACAATATATTTGAGGGGCTCTTTTTTTTGAAAGTGGTGTATTTCTTTCTGTAGCTTTTTATGCAGAGTTGTGAGTCATTTTTATGAAACTTCTGTCCTAAAACTTTTCATCTCATTCCCAAATGCAATGACTTATTTTTGGAAGAACCACAACACAGGAATTCTTCTAATGACTTCCTTTAACACGTCTAGGGGAGACTTGAATAAATGGTCTATGGAACAAAGGTCACCCCACCCCATCTGGAGTCTTCAGAAATGGTAAAATTTCTGAAGAAACAGTAAAGAGACACATTGAAGCCACCTTTTCACCTGGCCATGTTTCTGTAAACCAAGTAGAAAACTACTTAAAATGCTCAGATTTCAGTGTTGAGAGATGCTTAGACCACTGTTCTGTGACCAGTTATCTTTTATAATAAAGAAAATTGAATTTTCTTAGCATCAGTGCTATTCTTTATTCTCTGCAACCATCAGCCAGTGTATGTTTATGGAAAAAAAATTCTGATTTTATTTAATTATGGGGGAAGTGCACATCTTGGAAAGCACTGCTAAGTGCCATCCTAGGGTTATGTCTACACTGTTTTGGCAGATAATAAGCCAGTACAAAATGACTGTAAACATACCTTGGCTGCAAAACATTTATTTTGTACTAAAAGGCAGAGATTTTGAAATTGAAACTTCTTGATGAGTGTCAGTGGGTCTGTTTTCACACTGCCTCGTTTTTAATCTAGCTGGATCCTTTATAATAGACAATGAAAGACAAAAGATAATTAAGAGTGAAATAGTAGGGTACATTTTGGGAACAACTTACCCATTTCTTTGTACCAGTTAAAGGGCATCTACTTCTGTGGTATTATTCTTAGGTAGTACACATGATGAATTATTTTTTCACTGGTCATTTCACTAAGTCTTTTATAGCAGAACACATTAAAGAAATGAATCGATACCTTAACATTTGTAGAAAGGAATACGTTTTAGAATGTCTTTGATTCAAAGAGATAAAAGCTTGCTCAGCACAGATTTATTATGTCTCTGTAGTCCCCAATAACAAACCCTGAGCCTGTGTCATGATCTTCGCTGTACCGAAAATGGCAATCTCCTTGAACCCAGGCACATAAAAAATAATCCCTCCATTGCACATTTTATCTCACCCCTTCGATATTCCTCCTGAAAGTTTTCTTTGTGATCATTTTGAAAAGGATAATTTTTTATACATCTGCCCAGTATCTGTGTCCTGTAGAATCTCAGTTCCAGCATACTGGTTTTCATTTTTCTTTTGGGGATGAGTTGGCCTTTTCTTCCAGCACATCAGTGTCGGGCCATTCTAACTATACAGAACAGTGAGAAACTTCAATAAGGTTTCAGTTATCCGAAGTAAAACTAAAATTTTGGTGATTATTTTTCACCGTTGCTCTTGGGAAGCGTAAGTAAGGACAGTGTGAATGCGGGTCCTAATTAGCATTGTTTTTTTTTTACAGACTTGTAAGGTAACTTTTTTGGTATGAATCAGAATGGATTTTAGATTCCTCAGTTACTTCTGAGCTAATGAACCATTCAATTCGACACAGTTATCTGTGGAATGCCTTCTTTTTGAAAGGTACTAGGAGAGATCCTTGGAGGAGAATACAAAGGTGAACAGGATCAATTTTGTGCCCCCTGAGTTATAGTTACAAAAAATATATATAGTGCCTGAGGGAATAGACAATAGATATCGAGTATTTATGCCAGGCATTTGATTTAAAACATTAACATTCTGACTTCTTTGAATACAGCCGTGGGAATTCCATCTAGAAGGTGTCCTGCAGACATTTTACATCCTCACATTTAAAGAAGGTTATTGTTCAATTTAAAATAATAATAGAAGAATAAATTGTCATTTGCTAAGGCATATTCTGTTTCAAGGCTTGATTAACAACCAACCCTCCATTAAGGGCAACTTGACTAATTAATAACAGACATTAATTCTGTGCTTCCCACAATGCAGTTTTATTCACTTGAGTTCACACTGATTTATGTTCTTCTGTGTCCACTGTGTGCTAATCTGTATGCATGTCCATACATGTGAACAGAATGTAGTTTGTATGCACTTTCATAAGTCTCACTGAAGTTAATTGATAAATGCACTCAAAAGTCAATGAAAGTAGATGTGTGTACCCAGTAGTAGAACTGAGCTTAACTGTATGTTTAATAAGAGTAGCTTCGTGAAAGATAACTGATTTAAGATCTCGCATCTGATTTTGTTGTATATGTTTTTCTCCCCAATTATAGAATGACTCAACCCTGGAATGAAAAAAATTAGAACAAAGTACTTAGTGTACCAGGGCCATGGCAGCTACTAATGATACCCATAGGACTAGTACTGTTACTGCCAGTAGCTAATATCCATTCTGCAAGGCCGCAGAGGGATGGTTGTCAGAATACGTTTCTTCTTGCTCTGTACCAGGCACTATTTCAAGTGCTGCGCATGGGCAGCTCATTGAACCTCACAGTGTTCCTAAGATGTTTTATAGATAGGGAAACTAAGGCACAGAAAGGTTTATAGAAAATGAGCAAATCAGAGGCCAGAGTCAGTCTGCAGTCCCAGACAGTCTGGCTCCAAGATCCCTGCCTTATGAAAGAGCTTCTCAAGATAGAGAATTTGCTCATATCTCAGAGTGATGGCATCGTCTAAGAGTTACTACATCCATGGCTGTTGCCAGGTTGTTTTATGTAGAAATACAGACTCTTAATTCCTAGAGACTTCTGAAAATTATTTCTGATAATAAGGTGTTTGAACTCCTAGAGGAGAATATAAAAACCGGGAGTTAAGGTCTCCCCCAGAAAGGTCCTTTTCAGATGTGCTATTCCAGAGTCTGTTCCGGTGGTTCATATCCCTGGTGGCTGCAGATTGCCTTTCCTGGGTGCTCGTGTCCCCTTGATTTCCAGCTGGGTTCAGCCAGTGGGAGACTCTGGTGGGAAAATAAGGGCTGCAGGGGAGGGCGAGGCCAGGATGTGCAGGGAAGGGGTGAGGAGGGCTGGGGGTGGAGCAAAGGTAACATCTCTTCCTTGTGCTCAGCTCCCTCCAGTTAGGCCCACCATGGTTCCTTCTTCCCCCATTTGTTCCTGCTGTTGCCAGCCCCTGGATTGCCTCACCAGCCTCCTGTTCTTTGTGACCTGTGTAACCAACCTATTCCCTGCATTAAAGTCCCTCTGCTACATAGGCTTTAAGTTGTTTCTGTTTGCCTAATTAGACCCTGACTGGTATACAAGCCATTTTCATTTTCCATTTAGTATGGTTATAAAATAGGCTGAGCATGCTGTTGGCATACTGTATCGATTTCAGCAAGACTTTTGACACATAATCTTACGATATCCTTGTGAACAAAATGGGGGTAATTTAGACTGGATTATAAAACATTCTTTGATTGCTGAAGTTCATTAATGTTCAAATAAACCTGATGATAGGGCTCTCGAAGTCAGCCAGAAGGCTCTGTCTGTCCTTGGCCATTTCCTATTCAACATGACCAGAGATTTGGATGAAGACATAAAAAGCAGCTTTATCAAATGTATCCATAATACAGATGGAAAGTAATGTAATTCAGAGTTCGAAAGGATAAACTTTATAAGGAAAAATGGAAAATCTCACATCTATGTACAAAAACTATAGAAGAGGAGAGACCAAGCTTCCCAGCATATTATATGGGTAAAGATATCCAGGCTTTTCATTGACCAAGCCAGAAGTATGACTTTTTTTTTTTTTTTTGAAGACTTACTAATTTTATTTTAAAGATTTTATTTACTTGTCAGAGAGAGTGTGTGCACAGATGGGGAGCGGCAGGCAGAGGGAGAAGCAGACTCCCCCCTGAGCAGAGAGCCCAGTGCGGGACTTGATCCCAGGACCCCGGAATCATGACCTGAGCTGAAGGCAGCCGCTTAACCAACTGAGCCACCCGGGCGTCCCAAGATTTATTACAGAGAGGGCGTGCATGTACATTCACAGGGAGAGAGAGAAGCAAATTCCCCGCTGAGCACAGAGCCCGACTCAGGGCTCCATCTCAGAACCCTGAGCTCACAACCTGAGCCAAAACCAAGAGTCAAACACTTAACCTACCTTGCCACCCAGGAGCCCTGACTTATTTTTTTTTAATGGGCTGGAAGAGATTGATCTTTGGGCCCCATTAGAAGATAAATGTGTCTCTATAAGCTGACAAGTTGTCATTTCTCATCTAGACGCTTACGGAAGACCAGGAACTTACTCTAAGAAAGATCCATGTTCCCCAGCCCTTGTGAAGCTTTTTATGTAAAGTTTTGTGTCTACACTTTTGTGTCACAGTGTACTGTTGCCCCATTTCTCAGCCTTTGTTTCCTCATGTGGATTCAAGTCAAAGTGGGGCCTTGGGCAAGCACCGTGGTACTTGGTCCTGAATCCAGCTTATTTCAGTAAAGCGCAGCTGTCGCTTCAGGACCCCAGTACTGCGTATAGATAAGAGGGGAGGGTCCCAACTTTTGAAAGGTCAGGAGGCCTTTATGTGTGATGGGCAGTTAAGGGAACTGGGACATTATGCCAGGAGAAGAGACTTACGGGAACATAACATCTGTCTTCCAGGATTTGGAAGTCTGTCACATGAGAGTGGATTACTTTATGTGACTTCAGAAAACAACTAGTATTGACAGAATGATAGTTTTCCTTAAAATTTTAAAGATTTCAGAGAGAACTGCCCTCTAATATGGTCACTGTCTTAGTACAAAAAGTTGGATAATTAAGTCTTGGAAATTTTGTAGTAAAATGAATTTCTGCATGGGGAAGGATGTTAAATTAGGTAACCTAGAATGATACCTGGCTCTGAGACTCTGATTGTGTTTGTTTTGGTTTTTGGTTCATGAGATTTATGATTTGTAGTTTTTGACTCGGAGCTATTTGTTTTATTTTTATAGTTTTACTTCCAGCAATGTAATTGTTTTTCTTATAATTTAGGATTAACATACTCTATTTGTGGGGGGGAAAGAAACTTTTAAGAGCCCTAAACAAGGAAGTAAAGCATGACTAGTGCCTGGTGTAATTACCTCCACAAGAAATATTATGCTATTTCTTGGAATATGTCCCCAGAGTGAATGTCTGCATTTGTTTCATTTCATTCCTAGCTGTGGAATCCTATCAGGCGTGATGAGGAGAATCATTTTGAAATACATTGAAGCAGAGAATGGAGTTTGCAAAGTATTATTAGGTTTGCTAAGATGAACCTATGCAAGTACAAACTGTTGGCATCCCACCATAAAAACCAGTGCCCGTATGGGACATGGCTCCTGAAATGACTTATTTAAGGTCACCAGAGTGATGGTGGCTGATTAAATTTACCTTGAGGATGCCTTTCAGGTCTTATTTCCAGAACTGGCATAGTCTCTGTCTCCGTGTGGGATAGTTATTCATGAAGGGCTAGGATAGTTGAGAAAGGAAAATAAAAATTATTTCAGAATTGATGCAAAAACAGCAAATTCTCCGATGAGAGTAAAACATGCAGCGAAGATTAAATGTATCAGTGTTTCAGAATTAACGTAACATTTTTGCTTTGATCTTATGTCTGGTAAGGTTTACTAAAGGGAAGTTCTCCATTTTCATAATTATTTGCTGAGGTCTAAAAGTTAACTTACACGATTTCCCAAAAAGGATAGCTCTGTCATGAATCCATACTATTTCAGATCTTCCCTGTGAATGATCTGAAGGGCTGGGTGTTCTTGCCATTGTTCATTTTTTAAAAAACTTGCATGATCTGCCTCCCTTCCCCCTTCTCCACTCTCTTCTCAGACTTACCAATTATAATTCTCACAGAAAGATTTGAAATGCATTGAAAGTACTAAGGGGAAAAATGAGGTAAAAGAGGATCTGATATTTAATTGAACACCTTATCTGTTTCAAAAATGAGTTATATGGATGTTAACATTTCTGATTAATTTGCCATTTGATAAACTAGTGATTTTTTTTAAAGTATTAATTTCCTACTCATGTGCTTGATTTGGGGGCTCAGAAAACCCAATACTCTTTTACCTCTAGGTTGCTAATACAAAATAGGTAAAATGAACAGTGGCTCAGAACTTCTGTGCTGCCCTTGGCCTAATAATCTTCATCGTCAGCCTCATGATGAATCCTCAGAGGCAGAGAGGGGAACTTATTGATCTTTGTATTCTTTTTTTTTTGGTTACATAAATTAACCCATTTATTATAGGCTAGCAGAGTTTCACATGGTGGAGCATCTGCTGCTGGTCTTTCAGTTCCTTCAGACTGATGATGGCAGATGCTACTTTGGCGGCAGAAGGGATCGTGTAGGTCGAGGCACATCAGCTACCAGGTTCATGCAAGAACCACAGTGCCCCATCTCCACCTCTCATCTTTTCATCTTGATTTTGCCACAGAAAGAGCAGGTGTACTGAGCATGCTGGCTTATTTCAATTTTCTTTACCATTTTTCTGAGGGAGGCAACAATAACAGGTCCCATATTTACTGATCATTCCAACCTTCTTGGTGTATTTAACCATGTCCCCCACAAACTAACTCTGACCCCAGAGGGTGATCTTTGTATCTTTAGGGTCCTGCGTGGGGCTTGGCACTTGGGAGCCCTGCAGGAAATGTTTATGAATGAAAATCCAGGTATTGAAAATAAATTTTACAATAAGCTGCATTTTCCCCTTTCAGAAAATTGCTTTAGATTGAAGTTTTGAAGTACCTAGGAGCTGGATTTAGGAAGATGGCAAGAGTTTTCTTTAAGGTCCTATGTGTGAAATTTGGAGAGTTTAAAAACATAACCAAATTGCTGCCAGATGTGTTTTGATATTCAGAATTTTTCAGATTTTAGGAAAATGATAATGGTATATGCATCTTACACTATGCAGTTAATTCCCCCAGAGCATAATGCAAATGCATGAAGATTCTGATAGCAAAAGCATATGAATAGTCCCGTTATGTGTGATGAATTAAGACGTTAAGCAATTTCACATTAGTTCTGGTCAGAATTTGCAGGCAAGTAAGTTCAGATCAAGTCTGCCATCCAGTGAGTCTTTAAAAAAAAACAAAAAAGCAACCACCACCACTTAGTTTTAAGCACTTTTGCGATCCTCAGCTTATCTGTCAGCATCTGAGGACTGTAATGTCTTTTTCATTAACCACAACCTTCTGTAGTTATTTAATGAGTCATCTTCTCATTTCTAATTTCAACTGGATAGGTAAAAAATGTTGCTGTTTTTCTCATTTCCCCAAGAAAAAAGAAAAGGCAAACATCTGAACATCCTGGGGATCATTTGGTCAGTACTGCCATCAGTATATTGTCTCCTCTAGACTTCACAGAATCCTCTGAGACAACTATTCTTACCATCCTTTTTATTTTACAAAGACAACGGAGAAGTGAGGGGTGAAATGTCTCATTCTCATTCTAGACCACAAAGTAAGCATGTAGCAAAACTAAGACTCAAACTCCAGTCTTCCAACTCTGGAGCCCATCTTCATTCTCCCAAATCGTGTTTTCACAGAAAAAGTTTCTGATGAAGCTGGAAAATGAGAATTCGAGTATATTTTTGTCCAGAGTTTAATGAATATATCATAATGCCTAAAGCCTTGTATTAATTTGAGTCATTTACATTAGTTTGGCAGAAGTGGACTGATCATTGTCAAGTTTGTCTTGATTATTTTTTAAGAGGGATAGACTTTCAAAGTTTAAGCTAATTTCAAGTATAGAATAATAAGGCTATTTTTTGCTATTCTCCCATTTTTGTTTGAACCGTTTAGATGTGTCTGGCATCGGAGGGGGTTAAAATGGAGGACTCAAAGCTAATAAAGGCAAAAGAATCAGATGGTGGAAGAATTAAAGAATTGGAGAAGGGAAAGGAACAAAGAGAAATAAAAATGGAGAAAACAGATGAAGCCAGGTTACAGAAAGAAGCAGAATTTGAAAAATCAGCTAAGGAAAATATCAGAGATTCTAAGGAGCTAAGAAATTTTGAGGAGCTGCAAATGGATGATATAATGGATATAAAAATGGAAGATCCCAAAGAAATTAAAAAGGAAGAACTAGAGGAAGATCAACAGTGTAGTCACTTCCCTGATTTTTCTTATTCTGCCAGTAGCAAAATCATAATAAGCGATGTTCCCAGTAGAAAGGATCACATGTGCCATCCTCATGGAATTATGATCATTGAAGATCCCACAGCATTAAACAAACCAGAGAAGCTAAAAAAGAAAAAGAAGAAAAGCAAAATGGATCGACATGGAAATGATAAATCCACACCCAAGAAGACTTGCAAAAAGAGGCAGTCTTCAGAGTCGGACATCGAGAGTGTCATCTACACCATTGAAGCTGTTGCAAAGGGAGACTGGGGCATTGAGAAACTTGGAGAAAGCCCTCGCAAGAAGGTCCGCACATCCTCAAGTGGCAAGGGAAGCATTTTGGATGCCAAGCCACCAAAGAAAAAAGTGAAATCAAGAGAGAAGAAAATGTCAAAGGAGAAATCCTCAGACACCACCAAAGAGTCAAGACCTCCAGATTTCATTAGTATTTCTGCCAGCAAGAACATTTCTGGTGAGGTGCCAGAGGGTATAAAAGCAGAACCGTTGACCCCCACGGAGGAGGCATTACCACCCAGCCTGTCGGGACAGGCCAAGCCTGAGGAAAGTGACTGTCACAGAAAAATAGAGACTTGTGGCTCCCGGAAATCTGAGAGGTCTTGCAAAGGTGCTCTTTATAAAACCCTGGTGTCTGAAGGCATGCTCACCTCTCTGCGAGCTAATGTTGACAGAGGTAAGTGACTTCTGCAAAAATGAAAAGACTATGGAAACCTAGCAATTTTCTCCTTTAAACTCATTGAGAAGAACCGCCATAAAGAACAGTATAGTACAGTATTTTACATTTGTACAGTTCTTTATGGCTTATAGATCATATACATCTGTCATTTTACCTACACCACTGAGGAGACTTTGTATTCTTTTTTTTTTTTTTTTATTTTTTAAAGATTTTATTTATTTATTTGAGAGAGAGAGAGAATGAGAGATAGAAGCATGAGAGGGAAGAGGGTCAGAGGGAGAAGCAGACTCCCTGCTGAGCAGGGAGCCTGATATGGGACTCGATCCCAGGACCCTGGGATCATGACCTGAGCCGAAGGCAGTCGCTTAACCAACTGAGCCACCCAGGCGCCCGACTTTGTATTCTTTTTATGCGTAGTTCTCAGGATATGTGTTCAAAATAATTCAGATCTTTTTTTTTTTTTAACTGATATGCCCTGGCTTCTTGTTTTGAAGGATCAGCACTGTGTGGTTGGAGCTCTTAGTCTGGTTTTTAAAACTGATGAAAGAATTCCCTGAATCAAGCAAATATATTTGGCAGAATGTTGACCTATAGGCTCCAAAAGCAAGTAACTTATCTAGCCCTCTCCATTAGGTACTCAAAACTATAATTGAATTGAAGGGCTCTTTAAAACACTAAGCCAGTCCATGTGTATACCTTTATTTCACAGAGTGTTTTTCATAAATTCATCTGTTTTAAAATATAGCATCTGGCTATGGGAATTACCTCTTGCCAAGCTTAATTCCAACTCAGAGATGTGTGACTAATGGGTCTAACAAGGCCTGAATGAAGATCTTTGGGAGTACATAGTTCTCCAGGGATATCATTCCAATAAAGTCCTAGGGAAATTAAAATTAATAATGCCCACCAGCAAAGGGCTTCTACACCTTAGTCTGATTCTCTAATGGAAAAGCTGGTAGGAGTTAGTCTGTCTCTGGAGTCACGCAGTACACACACTACCTGTTGTGTTATGACAAGACAACGGATCTCAGAGGCTATACACTGTTTTGCATGTTGTATTATTAAAGGTGGTCCATCATGAACCACTTAGAGGACTCTGAAATTGAAACGGTTATAAATAGCATCATGCAAATGATACCTGGGGGGTCAACAAATCACTTGTGAGGCAACCTCATCCCAGTGTACCAACTGCCTTCTTTCTCTTAAATGTCCTTAGGGAAACGAAGCTCAGGAAAAGGAAACTCCTCTGACCATGAAGGGTGTTGGAATGAAGAAAGCTGGACGTTTAACCAGAGTGGGACCAGTGGGAGCAAGAAGTTCAAGAAGACAAAGCCAAAGGAAGATTCTCTCCTTGGGTAAGTGCCTGTGAGCACATCAGCACACTGCATAGACCCCAAGTGTAAACAGAAATCACTAACTGCTTCTTCTTGAGTATTCATTCAGCACTTACTACGGTCTTCATGAGCACAGTAAAAGAATAGAAATCTAATGTGTCACATGTTCCTGCTGGTAATGTGGTTGTGTGAGTGACACTGTCATTCACATTTTAGGTCTAGTATAATGTATGTAGATTTTGGATGTAAGCCTGAGTTTGAATTGAGGCCCACCATGTATTAGTGGTGTGACATTATAAATCCTTTAATATTGCCAGGACACATTTTCCCATCTGAGGTTTACAATGGGTATTCTATAAACATGTTTACATTTTGCCCCCTTACTTACTGTACATATTTTATTTAATATTTCTAAAGGTTATGTACATATGTTTATAAAATAAGACGACAGCTCAAAAATGTAAGGTAAATAAAATTATGTTTCTACCTCTAACCTTTTTTGTTTAAACCATGATCTATTGCTGTAAGATAAAAATGTTAGATTGACTATTCTCCTGCTACAGAGAATATTCAGTAATTAATTATGTGTTGAAATGCAGTATCAAGCAATAACATACATCAAGTTATCTTGAGTAAGTATCGTTAAGGATTACTTCATTTTTAATGTTATTCCAAAGATTCTTAATACCAATCTTAATATAAAACATTTTGTTAGGAGAGTCAATACTTTATACTGGTGAGGGAAGCATCTGCATATTCAGTAGTAGTATTTTAAAAATCCTTCGAGATTTCTTATTAGCCCAATTTGAAAAGAATACATTGAATAGAAATAAGTACATTTTTATATTTTCCATATTTTTTCATGTGTGTTTAAAGGTATGCAAATTCCATGCACTGGGAGTATTGTATTTGGTTTATTCATAAATATTTGCATTTCTGTTAGTGGAATAATATATTTTTTTCCTCGGAAGTTACAGAGCTTTAAAATCTGGTTAATTCTAAGGCTCTAGGTCATCACAAAGTAGTAGGAGAGTGGAAATTATTTCTCATATTGTGAAATTCCTCAGGATTATTTATTTTAAGGTGATATTTTTTATAACTTTTATGTATTTCCTTTTTAATATTTTAAATGTCCAGAGCAGTTCACATTAGTTTTGCCTACACTATGCTTAAACAATGACATAAAAATTCTTATATTCAGTATCGTCAAATGGTATTTTCAAATGCAGGATTTCCTAAAAAAAAATGTGACCACTGAGTTCAGGACCGATGCTCTGTATCTTCTGGAACTACCAGTGCCCTGTGGGTCTAGTCACAGAGAGGAGCAGGTCCCACTGTAGACATTGTGAAGTCCTGGGGGAATAAAGCAGGCATTAAGACTCTCCAGCCAAAAGGTTTCTGATGCTTCCATTAGAAAGGGCTGACACTGTGAGAGAAGTGTTTCCTCCAGTCTTCTTTGGGAACAAGAAAAGTGAAACAATCTTTTGAAAATCTGTGTCTGAAAAGAGATTGGTGTGTGGGTTGTTTTTGTTTCAATCATTTCTAAGGAAGGCACATGTATGTAACTGGGAGTGTGGTTTTTCTGTAGGCTCTAATCGACAGTAAACCTCTGGTCTTTGCTATTTCCTCCCCCACCCCCACTTCATACAGGCCTGTCAGAATTAGACTTTCTGGGTCTGCTTTGTTTAGAACACGCCAACATAGTGGATGAGCAGTGAGAAATGCCAGTTCCTATCAGTCTTCTCTGAGATTTCTAAATGAGCATGTTAACCCCTTTATCACAGAAAATGTGCTATTTGTAACCAAGAAAAATTCACTGAGTATTGGCAGTTCTAATCTTACAGCCCTCCTCAAGAAAAACATAGATCATTATTCTAGGTGAAAAAAGGAAAAAAAAAACCCCAAGGGATCTTATGAGTTCTAGCTCACATTTTCCTAATTTTCTTTGGTTTTTCACATTATCTGAGAAATTCACAAATTATAGATCCCTTTCTGATAGTATCTGGTTACTGTCTGATTTTCCATTGGTGTAAACGTCTTTGAACTGGATGAAGAAGGATTTTGTTAATGCCGGAGCGTCACCCGCAGCTACCACCCTCCCTGCTCTGATAGAACTGAGTAACGGCCGTTTTCCATCGGCCATTCTGATGGTCTTCAGACCGTCTTGTCTCTGCTGCCCAACTCTTATATATTCCTCCAAACAGAACAGTTTTAGGTGGACACACCTCAAGTACAACCCCTACGTAGCAGCTCAACACATGAGCCATTAGCTTCTTGTAAGTTAACTCAAGGCTGCTCTCTTCCCAGAATGCCTTCCATTTTGCATCCAGGACGCACAGCCGTTCTGCTGTAGCTACTCCCATCTGTTTGGGTTTCATCTTAGTTAATAAGTCTCAGCAAGGATCCAGCAGGCATGCTGCCATGACTCGGTGGGGGCCTTAGAGACAGTCAGAAGCAGCCCAAGGATTTCCCAGCTTTGCTGGTGCCATTTCTGAAGTCATCCGTGGTTTGTGTTAAAGCACATCTGTCTCTCCACCACCATGTTCATTGAAAACTGGCTTTCCTTGTCATTGAGTGCTTTATCGTCATCCTGGTCAACTCTCCGGAATTTTTCTGATATTCAGAGTTTTTGTTTGTGTTTTCTTTGTGTGTTGGATATGTTTTAATCAAGTACTAGTCAATAAATACTTTCTTTTTTTAAAAAAAGATTTTATTTATTCATTTATTTGACAGACAGAGCGAGAGAGGGAACACAAGCAGGGGGAGTGGGAGAGGGAGAAGCAGGCTTCCCACTGAGCAAGGAGCCCGATGTGGGGTTCGATCCCAGGATCCTGGGATCATGACCTGAGCCGAAGGCAGACGTTTAACGACTGAGCCACCCAGGCGCCCCTCAATAAATATTTTCTTAAAAAGAAGTACCGATCTATACCCTATTGCCAATAAGCTTGCCAATATAGATAATATATACGAATCTTTAGAATGAGAAACTTGTCTGGATGGAATATGCATTGTATTGAATTTAATGAAAAATGGCCGTGCCAATGGAGAGAACTTCAAAAATATTCTTATATTTTAAATAATGTTTCTGCTTTTCTAAGGCAATAAGATAACCTTTCATGGGAATTGACTGAGAAAGCTGTGCTGATAAATCTTCTCAAGCATTTCTGAACAGATGTTTTTGTCCTTGCACAGAGTTTATGAACAGTGCCCTAATTCTCAGGGACCCTGTTTTCAAATGGAATATCTTAAAATCTATCTTGTATCATTTTCTGTTTAAATATTTTTGTCATGTGCTGATCGAAGCCATCCCCCTTCTCTTATTAGCTCAGCAAAGCTGGATGAAGAATTTGAAAAAAAATTCAACAGCCTCCCTCAATATAGTCCTGTTACATTTGACCGGAAATGCATACCTGTCCCAAGGAAAAAGAAGAAGACTGGAAACATGTCCTCAGAACCGACTAAAACCAGCAAAGGTTAGATGTGTGTTATGCCTCCTGCCGAGAGGCCGGTATCTCACTGCTCTTTGGTGCTTCTGCAACTCCCTCTAGATACGTAATTGGATTTAGACTGAGGCAGTGAGGCAGTAACCAGATGGAATTTTAGCTTGCTTTCCAGAATTATTAGTATGGTTCCTGCCTCACTTCTCGCTCCCTTCTTTCCCTCCTAATCCTCCTCAGCCTCTGTTCTCTGCCATCTCAGCCTGCACATTGGCCCTGAAAGGTGTAGCTAAGTGTTACACATGGTCTTTGACTTTCTGCTCTCCAGAGTTCTGACTTGGAGATGTGGCGCTTTTCTTGAGCAGAAACTGCTGGCCAAGCCTAATTCCTCTGTTTGCTGTATCTGTGACAGGTTCGACCCTGGGACTGTGAAATCCTTCTAAGTGCCTAATCAGAGTACTCCATTCTTTACCAGCAGTCTGGACCAAATGAAAATAAAGCCAAATGCAAATAATCCTCCAGCAATACATTGAAAGTGGTTTTGTTAAGTTTAGAAAAATACTATTTGAGCGTGTTCATTTTGAAGAATATCAGATTCTTCCCTGTGGGTATCAGGGAAGCTTTCAAAATTATCTGCATGACTTGGGTGGGTATCAGCATTCATCAAGGGCAACACTAGTTCAGAGGGGGGTTTTGAAGAGTGTGAGACCACCATTATATGTCAGGTGGGGGCTTGGGTTCTAAGCATCGGAGCCTGCTCAGGACATTCAAGCACAATAAATGATTGTCCTCCCCAAAATGATGGCACTGCTCTTATGGAGAAACTTGTATTCTGATTTTACTTAGGTCTCAAGATTGGTGGGGAAATGTACCTCTAGTTTTCCATACAGATGTGAAAGACTTCATTCTCTTAGTCTCCTGTAAGGACAGTGAATGGAGAGATGAAGAACTTGCGTGTCAGGGTTTCTGTTGCTTGCAGGATTTGATGGAAGAGTTTTTTTTAATTACTCTGCAAAAGTGGCTGCCTGTTACCTGTTCCATGTCAAATCAGACCCTTTTTTGGTGTATTTTAGATAGATGGATAGGTGGAAAGATATAATATGATACATATCTTTGCATAAATCTTGCTAAATTCTAGCATTCATAGATAATGATCGGAGATAAATATTAATGAGCAGACACAATTTTATGGATTTAGAGGGACTATACGAAAGTCTAGGAAAAATTATGTTTTCTTTAAAGAAACTTAAACTTTTCTCCCTTAAGACCAAAAACCTCCTTTGCACACTGGAGTTGACACAACTGAGGAGGGTCGCTTTGAGATCTGTATCTCAAGATAGATCTGTGTAGCTGAAGAAAATTCCCCCTTCCTGATTAGAGGCAGAGAGGAACGTAAAAGTGATTTCGGAATTAGCTCGGTTTTCCTCTGTGTTCAATAAAAACAAGTCTAGTGAATAAAGAACTAAAAAAGAAATGTTGCATCACCAAGTTTGCTCATCTGGGAAAATAAAATAGGGTTGTATCGAGATCTTCCAAGATAAGTAGGAAAGAAAGAAAGTAGCCTTGCTGACAGGTAGGTAGCTGAGTACTATAATGGATTACCAAAAGAAATGACAGTCTTTGTGCCCTGGAGACATCTAGGAATAGGCAAAGTAGTCCGTGAGCCCAAAGATGCCCAGCTACCTTGAGCTCCCATAATTCTTGGATTTAAAGTTGCTGATAAATACCTGACAAGCCAGTAAAATGGAACTTAATACATCCTTAATACTTAAGGATGTATTCTCTTCCTCCACCCCCGGTAGTTTGAGACATTCATTTTCAAGCCCTGAAGTTGGCCAAATTATCTATCAGAGAATGTAACAATAGATTTATTTTTGTAAAGCTATAAAACCCTGAGTTAGGATCTATTTTCATGAGACCTTCTCTTGGGTCTTAGTTATCTGTTATATATTTTTCCTCTCCCAGCTGAGATTAACAGTATTTCTTCTGATGTGAAATAGCTTTTTGGAGTTTTGGATTATACCTCATACAGTGTCCTCTTAACTCTTCTGTTATGCCTCTCAAGCCACTGAGCCACTGGGTCCTTACAGCCTATCAGTAATTACGTAGGTAGGAGTCTTTCAAGACTAGATTTTGCTCTGCATTCTGACTCATGGAGCAAAATGCAGTTAAAATAAAGCAGAATCTAAACAATACATTCTCTTTTTAGCAAACTAAAGAAATAGTATTTGTAACTAATTGTAATTTGGCATTAACAGCACCAGTGTACTATCCTACAAGTTATTAATGAAATTATCATACCAGCTGTGCTGTAATTGCCTGATCCTCAGAGGATAGAGATTGTTTTCTTAGACTCTAGACTCTTGACACCTTTGCATAATGAGTTGTTCAAAGCAAAAATTGTGTATAAGATCATTAGTTTATTAATGAAAGAGTGTGTGTCCATAGGAAACCTCATTTCTCCTCCAGCAATTTGGTATTTTGTCTATAGTTTCTCCTGTGTTTATCCTTAAACAATTACTATATTTTCCCCTGCCTTATACTATGGGCTTTTTTTAGCTGCTCCGGGTTATATAAAATGTAGAGAGTTATTCTCTAATGCTGTCTAGAGGAAATGGTTATGTATGCATGTATATAGTTCTAGATCTCAACAACATAGTGTCTGCTGGGGTTTACACTTCTGCTGTCCCAGTGGCCTCCTTATTTATATCTCTGTTTCCAAGGAGTCTCTTCCTCTTGTCTAGCGTTCCCTCCACTATCTCTGCCCTGTCCCTCATGTCTGTATAATGGGGCTTGTCAGAAACTCTCCGACAGAAGTGGATGAAAATAACTACATGCCACCCCTCCTCTGACTGGGCTCAGGCTACATTATAGGAGGCAGAGCTCGATGACTTAGGGAAAGAATTTCCCTTTGCTTCTAAGAACAGATTACCTAGTAAATTGAAATCCATCTAACTTCTGGTGCCGTTCAGCCGAGGCAGCCCATACCTGCGTGTTTTCTGGTTTATCTCTCATAGTTACTTGTATATATTCAAATGAAGGCTTTAAAATATAAGTCTAAATCTAATTGTAACTTAAAAGGTCGGTTTTGACACATTATTTTAAGTATATTGTTAATGTATGAAGCACTTTTTACAAAAGTATCAGAAGTCAGAGTGCTCTACAGAATAGTAATTTTCAGACAAAGTAGGGTCATGGAGAAAAAAGTTAATTGAGTTCAACTTCGAGTGTTTAAATTATGTCCCAGCTTGACCCTTGACTTCACTTCTCCTTCTGTATCTCTTCAGTCTTCTCACATTGCTCCTTAACCTGTTATCAAACATGCTGGTGGTCCGCATTTTTCTTCCAATCCATGTTTATATTTTAAGATTGGAATTCCCAATGATTAAGGATTTGAGATTTTAAAAAATCGCAATGGTAATAAAAGAAGCAGGTTTACAAAATTAAAGGTTGAGGGCGGAATCCCATTTGGGATTCAGCCAAACTGAGGATACTTTCAGTGTTAGAGGACCAAGAGCTAAAGTCAGCCCGATTAGCCCTTCATATCAGGAAGTTACAGCTTCCGGTTTAGGCAGAACTCTGTATTTTGCCCTGTTAACTGTTTGAGCATCTTCATTGCCACCAAATATTTTCAGGAACATGGTGACAGCACATTTGCAGATATAAAAGGTATACTACCTGATGTCATACTGAATTCCTTAACAAGACATTCATGTACAGCCCAGTGAGGTAGTTCCTGCCCCTCACTGAATCCGAGGGACAGGAACTTGATTGTGGCTGGTTCACTCAGACTTCAAGTCAGCAGATCCACATGTCCAGCAGCTGGGAGCACTTTGCTGTAAATTATCACAAAGGAACTTATTGTTTCATTGGTTATTTATTATTTATGTATCTATTACAAAAATGACAGCCTAGTTTTAGAATAAAACTTCTCTTTTTATAGCTTAGAAACATGAAACCATAGAACCTGGGCCTTTGCCACCACTGTTCACGTCACACATAACCATTGTTCCCTGCAACAGTTCTATAGAACGAGGTTCACTTAATTCACCTTACCTGCGGATCTTGAGAAATGATCACCCCAGGCTAATACTGAAGTGGCTTCTGTGTCACGATAGCTCCTTACCCCCAAAATGTCCATGTTTTAGCAAATCCTGAATAACATTAATGTTTTGGAAAGGTTATTGTTAATGTCTCTGTGGTAGCCCTCTTACCCTCTCAGATTGGGGTTTTCCATTTTCTCCCCAGCTGTGAAGTTAGGTGCAAAGGAGACAGATATCATCACCATACAGGCTATCCTCCCCAAAGGTAGAGCCACTCCTCAGCTAGTTTCCATGCCAGCCACATGTGATTTTTGTCTTAAGGAATTAGGAGGTGACTCAAACAGTCTTTTAAGAAATTTGGTAGGGAGATTAAGAAAGAGATGGGATCAGAACATGACCTAGTAGTTTAGTGAAAGACTTGCAGTTTTTTTTTTAAGGTAATCTCTGCCCGCAACATGGGGCTGGAACTCACGACCCCAAGACCAGGAGTTGCGTGCTCTACCTACTGAGCCCGCCAGGCGCCCTCCATTGCATTTTTTGCTTTCTGAACCATTCCTTCTAAAACTCTTCCGCTTTTCACTTCCTACCTGCTTTTCCCTCCAGGTATGTTTCTGAGTTAATATAATTAACTAAGGAAAAAATGGTAGCGAATTTCCTTGTATGTGCTGTTTATTAGAAATTTTGACTTTATTTTCCTTTAGACAAAATATCACACATATGTATCGTAGTGGTGAACAGAAGTCAAATTGTTCATTTCTTGACTGAAATTGCTGCTTCTCAGTGACTGCAATTATATCTGGTCTATTACTTCTTCTAGTTTGTCACTTTCTTCTTTATCTGAAGTTTTGTTTTATAGCTATAGTTTGGGGGATGTCTAGGAGCAAGGAGGTTTAAAAATAAAAGTTTACAGAAGCTCCTCTGTGTACTAAATCACTCTGGATGTTCTTTTCTCATGTTAAAATTGACAACCTCTATCTTTAGCTTTGTCCTTAAATTGTACTTTTCAGATTTTGCTGAGTGTGTTTGGGTCTGAAAATACGTATCCTTTGCTTCTTTCCTAACCCATCTCATCCATCCTTATGGTCCTAAGAGGTCTCAGAATTGTTTTTCTGCGTTCTTCCACTTCTCTTTTCCGTGACTGCCTATGTCTCATTCAGGTGCTCCAGCCCTGAGTTTCCCTGGTTGTCTAAAATACATAGGAGGCAGTGATTGTAAATGGATGATAGAGAATACCTGTGATATTAATGGAGTACGTACACACACTATGTATTTTTTGTATTTGTTAAATTTATTTTCTTTCCCTTGTTGCTCACTTCCCCCCTCCCTGAAAAGAAGTCAACAAGTCATTTTCTATTTCTATTTCAAACCACCACCAGCTAATCCAGAAGTATTTGCTTTTGGTTATTTAAAAGGATGGCTTGGTGTAGTCATCAAAAAACACTTACACAACCTTCTGTTATCGGTAATAATAGCTACAGATGTCATTTCTTGAGCTCTTACTTTTTGCCAACCAGTGGTTTAAGAACTTTGTTCATGCAGCAAATACTGTTCAGAACCAGTCATCTGCTAAACACCATTCCAGAATGTAGAATATATCTGTGAATGAAAACAAAGAACCCTGCTGCCATGGTGGTTACATTATGCCTGGGGTACCAGCCTCAACAGTAAGCAAAGCATATAATGTGTTAGAAGGTGAGAAGTGCTATGGAAAAAAGAATAGGTGTGATAGAACAACTGGGCAAAAGATCAACAAGGAAAGAGAACACTTGAACACTCTGCATTAACTAGACCTAACAGACATACATGTATACTTCATTTTATTGCACTTAACAGATACAGTGTTGTTTTACACATTGAAGGTCTGTGCCAGTACTGTGTCAAGCAAGTCTATCGGCATTCCAACATTTACTCACTTGGTGTCTCTGTGTCATACTTTGGTGATCTGTGAACAATGATTACAACTCAGTTAATGGTTAGCATTTTTTAAAGATTTTATTTTTATTATTTAGAGAGAGAGAGAGAGCAGGGGAGGGGCAGAGGGAGAGTGAGAATCTTAAGCAGATTTCCATGCTGAGTGTGGAACCCAGTGCAGGGCTCGATCCTAAGATCATGGCCTGAGCCAAAATTAAGAGTCAGATGCTTAACCAACTGAGCCACTCACGTGTCCCATGGTTAGCCTTTTTAGCAATAAAGTCTCTTTTCATTGAAGTATATACATTTTTTTGTAGACCTAATGCTATTGAACAGTTAATATATTGACTATGGTATAGTGTAAACATAATTTTTATATGCACTGGGAAACCAAAACATTCATTTGTTTCAGTTTATTACGATGTTTGCTTTATTGCAATGGTCTGGAACCAAACCTGCAGTATCTCCAAGCTTTGCCTATAGGTAGAATTCTCCACCCATCAATAGTAGACTATACATTCTTCTCAAGTGCACATTGGAACAGTTTCTAGAATGTACTATACACTAGGCCATAAAACAAACCAATACATTTAAAAGGATTGAAGTAATTTCAGTTATGTTGTCTGATTACAGTGGAATGAAATTAAAAATCAACAACACGAAAATGTTTGGGAAACTCACAAATATGTGGAGATTAGGCAATATGCTCTAAATAGCCAATAAGACACTTTGGCAGCACATATACTCAATAACCAATAAATCAAAGAGAAAAATAAAAAGAAAGAAGAAATTAATAAGGAAATCAGAAAACACTTTGAGATGAATAAAAATGAAAATACAACATACCAAAATTTATGGGATACAACTAAGACAGTGCTTAGAGCACAGTTTATAGCTATAAATGTATATGTCAAGAAAGAAAAAGGAGCTCAAATCAATAATCTGACTTATCTTGAAACATTGTAAGAAAAAGAGCAAATGAAACCTAAAGGAAGTAGAAGAAAGGAAATGATAAAGATTAAAGAGGAAATTAATAAAATTAAATAAAGAATAGAAAATCATTAAAGAGTCAATGAAACCAAAAGCTGGTTCTTTGAAAAGAGCAACAAATTAGAAAAATGTTTAGCTAGACTGATCAATTAAGAAGGAGAATACTAAAGCTGTTAAAAAATCTAATAGGGGACATTACTGCTGACCTTACAGAAATGGAACAGATTAGATAGGAATACTATGAACAGTTACATATCAATAAATTAGATAACCTGTGTGAAATGGACAATTCCTAGAAAGCACAAACTACCAAAACTGATAATAAGAAGAAATACACAGTCTGAATAGAACAATAACTACTAAAGAGATTGAATTTAGTAATCACAAAAGTACCAAAGGAAAAAAAAAACCCAGGCACTGGCTTCACTGCTAAATTCTACCAAACATTAAAGAAGAATTAATATCAGTTTTACACAAACTCATTCAAAAATTAGAAGAAGAGGGAATATTTCCTAATTCATTCTGTGAGGCCAATTATGACCCGAATGTCAAAACTAGACAAAGATACCACAAGAAAAACTACAGATCATACCTCTTACAAACAGGGACATAAAATTCCTTAACAAAATAGTAGCAAACCAAATCCAGCGACATATAATAAGAATTATATACCATTACCAATTATATACCAAGCAGGCTCTTACTCCCAGAATGCAAGGTTGGTTTAACATCCAAAAATCAATGTAGTATACTATATCAATAAAACAACAGAAAACCCGTGTGATCATCTTAATAGATGTAGAAAAAAAGCATTTGACAAAATCCAACATATTTTATGAGAATAGTCAACAAACTCAAGAGTGGAAGGAAACTTCCTTAACCTGATAAAGAGCATCTACAAAAATCCCACAACATTCCTATTTAATAGTGACAGACAATGCTTCCCCCTAAGGTAGGGAACAAGATAAGGATGTCCACTCTCAGCACTTCTGTTCAGCATTGTACTTGAGGTTCTAGCCAGGGCAATTAGGCAAGAAAAAGAAACAAAAGATATGTATATTGTGGAAAGGAAGAAGTAAAACTATTTCTATTCATAGATGATGTGATATTTTATATAGAAAACCTAAGGAGTCCCCAGAAAACTACTATAGCTAATAAATTAATGAGTTCAACAGGTTTGAAGGATACAAAAATCAGTTGTAATGCAGAGAAAGGAGAGCCCTCTTGCACTGTTGGTGGGAGTGCAAACTGGTGCAGCCACTCTGAAGAACAGTATTGTGGTTCCTCAAAAAGCTAAAAACAGAACTACCCTATGATCCAGCAATTGCACTACTAGCTATTTACCCAAAGAATTAAAAAAAAAAAAAAAATGCACATTCAAAGGAATACATGCACCCCAATGTTTATAGCGGCATTATCAACAATAGCCAAACTATGAGATGCCCATCAACTGATGAATGGATAAAGAAGAAACGGGGATGTGTGTGTGTGTGTGTGTGTGTGTGTGTGTGTGTGTGTGTGTGTACTGGAATGCTACTCAACCATCAGAAAGAATGAAATCTTGCTATTTGCAATGACGTGAAGGGAGCTAGAGTGTATTATGCTATGTGAAATAAGTCAGTCAGAGAAAGACAAATAACATGATTCCACTCATATGTGGAATTTAAGAAACTGAATGAACATTCAGGACTGGGGGGAAAAAGATGGAAACAAATCATGAGGACTCTTAACTATAGAGAACAAACAGGGTGGATGGAGGGATGGGGGGATGAGATAGATGAATGATGGGTATTAAGGAGGGCACTTGTTCTGATTAGCACTGGGTTATATGTAAATGATCCACTGAACTCTACTCCTGAAACCAATATTGAACAGTATGTCGACTAACTAGAATTCAAATTTAAAAAAAAATCAGTTGAATTTTGTACAGTTTCAATGAACAATCTGAAACTGAAGTTAGGAAAACAATTCCATTCATAGTAACATCAAAAAGAATAAAGTACATAGGAATAAATTTAACAAAAGATGTGCAACACATTGAAAGCTACAAAGTATTGTTGAAAGAAAAACAATCAAAATAAATGGAAAAACATCCCATATTCATGGATTGGAAGACTTAATATTGTTAAGATGGAAACACTCCTTCAAATTGATCTACAGATGCAACCCAATCGCTATTAGAATTCTAGCTTCTTTTATAGATACTAAGAGATTCTAAAATTAATGTGGAATTGCTAGAGATTCAGAATTGCCAAAATAATTTTTTCAGTTTTAAAACTAGCTACAAAAACTAGTAGACAAGACAGCGTGGTACTGACATAGTTATATAGGTTAATGGAATAGAATTGAAGGCCCAGAAAATAGACCTATACATCATTGGCCAATGGTTTTTCAATGAAGAAGGTAAGAGTATTCAATGGGAAAAAGATTAGTCTTTTCAAAATTGTGCTGGGACAACTGGATAACCACATACAAAAGAATGAATTTGGACTCTTACTTACCTCAGACAATATACAAAAATTAACTTGAAATGAATCAAAGACCTCAGTGTGAAAGCTAAAGCTATAAAACTTTTCAGAGAAAACATAGGGGTCAAATCTAAGTGACCTCAGATTTGGCAATGGATCCTTTGTGACACCAAAATACAAAGTAAATAAATTGAACTGTTAAAAATTTAAAACTTTTGTGCTTCATAGGACACTGATAAAGTGAAAAGACAATCCACAGAATGGGAGAAAATATTTGCAAACTACCTACCTGATAAAGGACTTTTGTCTAGAATATATAAAGAACTCTTACAGCTCAATAAAAAGAAAGACAACTCAGTTTAAAAATGGACAAATTAGACGAACCATGAGAGACTATGGACTCTGAGAAACAAACTGAGGGTTCTAGAGGGGAGGGGGGTGGGGGGATGGGTTAGCCTGGTGATGGGTATTAAGGAGGGCATGTACTGAATGCAGCACTGGGTGTTATACGCAAACAATGAATTGTGGAACACTACATCAAAAACTAATGACATAGTATATGGTGATTAACATAACATAATAAAAAAGATAAAGTTGCTCCAGACATCCATGTAAAAAAATAATAATAAAATAAAAACGGACAAATTATCAGAACTCTTTCTCTAAAGAAGATATACAAATGGCCAGTGGGCCCATGAAAAGATGCTTGACATCATTAGTCACCAGGAAAATGCAAATCAAAACTACAATGAGAGAAATGCATCCTTATGATGATCATACTCAAAGACAGATAATAGTAAGTGTTGACAAGGATGTTAAATAATCTGGCGGTTCCTCCAAAGGTTTATAAACATAGTTACCATACGACCTAGCAATTTCCACTGCTAGGTATATGTCCCAAAAATATGAGCACACAAAAAGCTTAATATATGAGTAATTCTAATTATTCATAATCCAAAGGTGGAAGCACCCCAGATATCTATCAGCCCATGAGTGAATAAACATAATGTGGTACATCCATGCAGTGGAATACTATTCAGCCTTTAAAAAGGAGTGAACTGCTGATACACACTACAACATGGATGAGCCTTGCAAACATAGCAAGTCAAAGAATCCAGATACAAAAGACTGTATTACATGATTCATTTGTGTGAGATTTCCAGAATAGGCAGATCTATAGAGACAGAAAGGAGATGAGTGATGGCTGAGGGATAGAGGGAATGCAGAAATAGGGAAGGGTGATAGCTAAAGGGTATGGGATTTACTTTTGAGGTGATGGAAATGTTCTAAAATTGGTGACAGTTGCAGATATGTGTGACCGTAAAAGCCAGTGAGTCGTGTGCTGGAGGCAGGAGTAGGAATAGTTTGCCTTTGGCGGGGCGGGGCAGTACATGTGGGTGCAGATGCTGGCAGGTGGGTAGTGGGAGCAGGGGCAGCTTATAGAGTCTCTGACTCTTTAAATCCTCACGTCAGCTCTAAGTTAGGCACTGTCTTTATCCCCATTTACAGATGAGCAAACAAGTTACATAAAGTGATTTGAATCTGTTTCACATAGGAATATATCAGCAAAGTATATATAGAAAGAAACCTGCTTTGGGGAGATCAGTGCTGCTGTCGGCATTTCTGATTAGGTGATTGACAAATCGTAGTTCTGTTTTCTTTATCTGAGGAAACAGTTACAATCTGAGACTTCTCTCCCCTCCCACCCCAATTTTTTGGGGCAAATGTTTTTCTATTTTTAAAGCACATTTTCTTCCCAGAATAACCTCAGAAAAGGCTAGAAAGCTGTCCGATGCTCTCAGGCCAATTATTGCCCTGAAAGTGCTGTTCTTACTACGAAAACCAGTTTCGTAGAAGAGAAGAAATGCCCCTGCCATCTTTTCCTTCACCATACTGAGGAATCTAAAATAAAGTAAAATCGCTTCTTTGTTAATGCCTACAGCTACTCTTCAGTTACAGGTTGTGGTCTGTCTCTAGTCACTAAATCTGCAGTTTCTGCTTAGGGAGTCCCAGCCCGAATGGGGGCTCCTGCCCAATACATTCCTAAGGAAAATTTTTCGGTGGGTTTTAAGTAAGCCTAAGGAAGGGCGCTGAGTACTATTTAGAGGAGTGAAGATATGCAAGATGACATTTCTTGTGACTCCGTTTGCTTGTACCACAAGGGGGAGGAGGGTGTAATTGTTTAGGAACACACGGTATTGTTTTATGAAACATTGTCAATTTAAAATATATTTATATTAATATTGTCTGTAGGTCCTTTCCAGTCTCAGAAAAAGAACTTATTCCACAAAATTGTCAGCAAATATAAGCACAAAAAGGAGAAGCCTAATGTTCCGGAAAAAGGTATTGGTGCCTTCCATCCTCCATCAAGGTTTCTTGGCCACCTCCATTGTGAATTCATCTTTGAGTAACGCTTCTGTGCACCGCCTTTGCCTTTTCCTCCTCTCAGCTTGCTTCAGTGTCATCGGCTCCTAATGCAGGCGTATTCATTATCTCTAGACTCCGCGGCTAATTGCAAAGAGAGATCTCCTTCACTTGGATTCCTACTCAAATCCCATAATGTCTCTATTTTCAGAGTTCCATATGAATCCTAAAATTGCTGTTTTCATCCATATTTGGTGCATTTTGTAACTTAGTCTTCTTGAGCTCTTATCCACTTATTTCCTTTGACTATTCTCGTTTCTCTCATGTGGGGCAGCCTTCAAACCAGGACTACATTTTCATACCTCCTGAAACCTCAGGAGCTTCCTATTCATATGAAAGTGCCCCCATTTCTGTACTTTCTCTGACCCTTGAGGACTCTTGTCTGGGAGGATTCCACTCCGAAGCCATAACCTGTCTCTTTTTTTCCAGTCTCTGTTACTTTGTTTGCCAGGCTCTTCCCACCCCCTTCAGTCACATAACTTATTCCCAGAGGGCACTAGACGTGCATTGCCCTCCACCATCTCTTCACTCTGAGCATCTGTCTTAATTGTTATGATTTTGATGGGCCCTTGAACCTCTTCAGGACTCATCTGAAGATTTCCTTCTTCTCGTAGTTCAGGACTCCTATTCTTATTCCACATAAAAGATAAATCTCCCTGTCTGGTTCAGTCCAGCCATGTGTCCCAGAAGTTAGGCTTTCTTTAGCATCGCCCTGCATGTTCCTGTCATGACCACTGTGAGCCTACTCATCCGATGCCCATTCGCATCCCACTTGCATGGCCAGATGTGAAGCCTTTCATGTTTCTGGAATGAGGCTTTAAATGCACCTGTCTTCCATGTGTAGACATATGTGCCTATTCATTCCTGTATGTGACCTTTTACTTCATTTGGGTTTTATTTTTCACCTCTGCTCTAGCCTCTTAGTTTTGTTTTGTATGTTAATATTTTTTTCTCTGCTTCCAGTAGAGAAACCTCACTCTTTAGGTAAAATGTCAGTTATCGTTCCTTTTTTAACTGATGGTCAGTTGTCTTGATGAAAGTCATAGAAATTATCCAACAGTGTATTTCACAGAAGGCAGATTTGTTTATTTTCAATCCATTTCCTGTATCACCTGATTATTTTAGTTGGCAAATGCCGTTTTGAGAATTAAATAGCTAAAATAAAGCTCTGCTTCATTTGTGTGATAAAGTTTCATGTATACACTGTTTTGTGTATTATCTTCTTTTTATACGGTTATGTGTCTGTCCTAGGAGTAGAGTTTCACTTTCTTTCTCTGTTGTTGTTTTTTAGGAAGTGGGGATAAATGGTCAAACAAGCAACTCTTCTTGGATGCCATTCACCCTACAGAAGGTAAACGCAACAGTATTCTCTGTATCATTTCAGGTAGTCTGTGTTGGAAAGGTTTAAAAAGGCATAATTTATATAGGCTCACCCAAGAGCACTATACCTGAGGACTCGTAATTTGGTTGTTTTTAATTTTCAAATCAAAACTGACAGATTTTTTGACCCTACTGAGGGTCATGCAGTGTGTCATATATAGCTTAATTTGTCAAAGGGGCACTTACAGCCTTTGAACCACATTAACCAGAAATTAAAGTTTTCTATAACTAAAAATATTCAGTGTTGCATTCATGTTGCAGGCAGATGCTTATGGGAGCCAGAGTAGAGCCAGTGTGGGGCTTTCCTGGTTGGCTGGGCTTGGGCATGTCAGCAGTGTTCCTGTCCTGAACTTCATCCCAGCACAGCTCCCAGTACCTCCAAATATGTTCAGATGGAATGCTCCAGAGGCTTACGGATAACCAAGGAAAAGTTCCATGTTGACTAGCGTAATGTTACAGGTCCTGGGTGCAGATTTTACTTCAAAATTTCCCACAGCCCTATTTAGTTGTGATGTCTACCTAATTTCTGTTAAATATTGAACCCTCCAGTGAGTGCTCATTTCTGTGACTGTGAAGGGGCTGTCATCTTCTTACCATTGATTCCTTTTTTTCATTGTCGCTATTTTTAAGGAGCTCAACTTTTTTTTTTTTTTAAAGATATTATGTATTTATTTTAGAGAGAGAGCATGTGCCTGCGCATGTGAGCTGGGAGAGGCAGAGGGAGAGGGAGAGAGAATCTGAAGCAGACTTTGCACTGAGCTTGGAGCCCCATGCGGGGCTTGATCCCACAACTGGGAAATCATGACCAGAGCCGAAACCAAGAGTCAGACGTTTAACCGACAGAGCCACCCAGGTGCCCCAAGCTCAGCATTTTTATAGTCCTTCATTAGGAGTTGCTTTATTTGAAAACTAGAAGCAAACTTAAAGATCACTGAGTCCAGTCCCTTTGATTTACTTACAACTAGAAAGGGGGACTTCATGAAGAAGACCATGTCTTTTGACTCCCAAATACACTGTCGTCCCTTTCCTGAAAGGGAGAAAAAATTTAAAATGCATATTTGGCCTAAGTCATTTATCAGAAATCCTCATGTGTTAAAGATATTTCTTAAAAAATATTCCAACTTGAGTTTATAGCAAACATGAAATTGTTTTTATTCGGTACGCACTGTTCACACGAGCCAGATGTCTGCTTTTATGTCATTGCACTCTTACAAAAAATGCCAGCAGTGTATCTGTTTTCTGGCCTGTTACTTCACATGCAGAACCTCTCCAGAGGACTGTTTCTGCCCTTAGCTGGCAAAGCCAAATATGAATTGCTGTGCTGCTCTCAGCATTAAATGCTAACATCCAAAATGCAATATATTAGCTCTTGTGAATTTTAAAGATATATTCTGCACAGACTTCATAAATGCAAGGCAGTGATGAACAGTCAGAGGAATCCAAGAGGCTCTTAAGACCATCTTACTCTTTACTTGAAATGATACTGTTCTAAATGTTTTGTTTTTTAAACAGAAACTCCGTGTCATGTAGAACATGGTATCATAGTGTGTGCAGTGAGGTAGAAAGAATGAATAAGGTTGGAATTAGGAGACGTGGGTGTCAGGCTCTGATCTGCCACTAAGGAGCAGTTTTCAGTGGGACAAGTTGTGTTTAATCTCTCCAGGTTCACTCTCCACATGTGTACTAAGTGTGTGTGTGATATGTGTTTAGGGGTGGGGTGAGTGATGGGGGGCTAATATATCAACCTCAAATGTCATTTCCCCTCTCATACTTGCTGTTATTACCATGATTTGCTGAGTGGGTGGTGTGGTGCTGGAGGCAACCTTACTTTGCAGCCCTAATTCTGCCCTTTAGGGGGCAGAAAAGTAAATCAATTTCAAGTCTTCTAGGCAGTGCCAAGGGTTTAGTGGGAATAGAGTTATTATCGGTGATATTAATTATATTTATTATTAATGTATATGAATACATTACAAACTTTGAAGAATATGCCCTGAAAACTGCATGTCTTTTGGTGCAGAGTGCATATTCACTTTATGTGGCCAGGAAAAAAGGAATCTGTTTGCGCATCGGAAATTACCAGTAATTTAAAGTGACCTTTTGGCTATTGATTTTCATACCTTCCCCTATATTTCCTCATTCAGGTGGTGACTGTGCACTTGGTGAATTATCTAGGTGCTTTATTTCATCCTCTCTCACCTATGGCTAGTTTAAACTTTACCTTGGAGAGTATCCATACATAAGGACAAGAGATGAAACCATAATCAGGATAATGTTAACATGTGTTAGCCATCCTGGGCGAAGGTTAGACAGGAGTTGTTTGTAGCTGATGTCTATACTAGAAACATTGGTTCCACTGAGGTGTTCAACTCAGTTTGCTATTCCTGACTTCGATTAAAGGAGATGACTTCAAGTTCACTATGCTTTTTTTTTATACCATCCTGAGTATAATTGGCTTGCAATTCATTTTTTTCCCCAAAAAATACCAGAAATCTTTAGGTGCTTAGTAATCACATCTGCAGTTTAAATGCTAAGCTTATAATCTGTTTTAAGCATTTTCCCCCATGCTTTTAAAATTCAAAATCACGAAACCATTTCTTGAAACTTCTGCAGATCATAACAGAAGATTGCTTATCAATAAGCCTAGAATTAAAGGTTAAATTTTCAGTTAAACCCAGATGACTTGTACTTGCCACTGTATTTATCTTTCTACCAGGTTATGGTGTCCTATGCTCATGCTTAAGTTGGAGGTTTCTAATTTAATTATCATCATCGTTATTATTACATACTTAATATTGCTTTATAGTTTCCAGAGGGCTTTCACAATATTTTATGTAAAACTAATCTTGGCAGGAGCCCCAGGGAACTCAGGAGGGCTTATTAGCCCCCCCAGATAGATACATGATAAGGAAGGAAACCTGACCAACATAAGTGGGAAGAGAAGAAACCAGCACTCTTTTCCACTAAAACACGTTGGCTGCTAACAATTTTGATTTTTCAGGCATATCTGAGCCCTTATTTGGCTCAGATGTTGCAATTATAAATGGTATCTTAAGAGAAAAAAACTAAAACAACCCAAACCTGAGACTGAGAATCTCTAGAAGATTAGTTCCTTTGCAGTCTATAAATCTAATTATGGGGGAGAAGAATCTGGTTTATAGTTAACGTGATCCACAACACTCAGACTAACCTTGATCTCTTTTCTCGAGTTCAGAATAACTGCTATGTAACTTCAGCAGGGTCTCCTGGCGTCTTAGATATGGCTCATTCATTTGACTCTGTTTCCTGTGTGCCGTTCAGCATCTGACTGCATTTTCAGCTCAAGAGAGACCCACCAAAGGCCATGAGATTCCAGATTTGGCTATAATAATTTCAGTGCAGGTTTGATTCCCCTAGTCAGAATGTGAATTCGTGACTCTGGAGCACTCTAGTGGCCTCCCGGGGTTTGGTACAACCACAGTGCTATCTCAAAAAATTCACCCCACATTTTGGGAGCAGGGTTTGGAAAACAAGACAGTCTCTTATTGCCACATTCCTAATGTTGCTCCAGGAGTGAGCTCACATTATCTCTCTCTGATGATATACTCCAAGTGTGTTATACGATTATCGTGGAGTATAAAAACTAACCCTGTGGACTTGTTTCGCAGTGCTTGGGTAGGTTTGTGTGTTCAATTACAAGCCGAAAGAGAAATGACTAATTTGTTTTTAGAGGACAAAAGCCCTTCTTTTCTCACATTTCCATTAGTTTGGGAGGGAGGGGGGAAAAAAGGAACTGGCTTGCTGTCTGGGTGCTCAGCCTCAGACTGTTTCTCTCTCTGAGCGTTTTCCATTTCCTGTCCCTCACCACCAGGCCTGCCTTTGCTTTGCTAACGTTGCTGGACTCAGATCTGCTGTTGCATCCCAGATGGCCACTTCTTTGCCTTAGCCTTCCCTGCCTTCCCCGGGTCTTTTGTCTTAGGATAGGGTTCTCTCTGAGTGCTGCCCCTGAAGGCTGTCACTGATCTTGGCCTCCAGACAGCACAGGATGTTCTGGGGATAGCTCCTGGGTCAAAGCATGGGGCAGACTCAGGCTTACCTCCTCTTCCAAATTCTGGCAAGGTCTCGTTATATCCCTCTTTGAAATGTGGACAATCTGTAGGCCCCATGATTCCTTCTTGATCTGGCAGTAAGTTTAGAGGAGATGACATCCAGAGAGGTGGCATGACCTTTTCAGTGATTTGTGAGAATCTTCGATGTATTCTCCCATTTTGCCTCTTTCACTTGGTCTGCAAACCCGATTCGTTCCTTTTCTGTCCCCCAGTACACCAGCCTCTGGGACTGGATTGCTGGTGTCAGTTGTGGCCAGCCTGCCTTCCTTGTCTGCTGGTTTCTCGGCTTCCCTAGTCCCAGTCTGCTTTTAGGCCTTAACTCTACCTCCCTTTTGTAGCCATCTGCTTGGCTTCTTCCTGTGTTTTTACTAATTCATCTGGAACACACAGGAAACAGAGCAACCACTGAAAGGAAATGAAACCATTCAAAGGCGTCCCAAAGGCAAGAGAACTAACAGTCCTTGTCTGTTAGGGAGTATTCTTGCCTCGCCTTGAGACTCTGGAACTGTCTGGAGGCTGGCTAGGACCCTGATTTTGGGCTATGTGGGGGCTCATGGCTCCTTTAGAGCCAATCTAGTCCAACCTCCACCTTTACATGAAGAAACTAGAGACCCTTGGTCCTGCAGTTAGTAAATTAAAAAGTCAAGAGCAGAATCTAGGTCTCTCTGTGACTGTCATTTGTGTTACCCCATGGTCTTTGGGTAGAAATCAGGTCATCTTTTCCTAACCCACGTGGCCTTTTCTTTGACCTCCTGGGTTCGTTCTTTCTGTAAGCAGCTCTTCTGATGGAATTCACCCTTCGTCTTTGGAACCCTGCTGTACCCTTATTTCCATAAGTTCTAGATTTTTCTAGGAAGTGGAAGGAGAAGAGGGAATGGGTTAGTGCTTTTTCTGGAAGAGCCATCTATAGTGTTGTGTTCATACTGGAGAAGTGATTAAGATTCACCCCCTATATTCAGAAGGGACAACTGAAGGATCTGGATAAGAAACTAGAAATTTTGAAGCTTGTGAATATCTAATGGAAGTTATTTATGCTCATTGTAAACTCATATTCTGGCTTCTTCATACCTATGAGGCTTTGAATTTCAAGGCTAATGCAGAGTCATGAAACTTCTTTGGAGTGTTTCTTAACCAAATTATCTTTTATTTTACTGGCAGCTTTTATTGAAGTTTAAACTAAAAAAAAAAACTCTTAAAATACATACCAGCACTGCTCTATGTTAAGCTAAATATCAAAGTATAAATACACCAAGACTGTTTCCTGGGTACAGATCTACAATTTAAAAGGAGCCTTTTTCCTAATTTTTGATTACTTGTTTGAAAAGATACTTGGGAGTGTTGCCAAGTAGTTTCTTTTAAATAACTATTATCTTAAGCCTGTCCCACACAGCCCTCTATTATGCTAGATTGAGTAGGGCCAAGCCACAAATCATGGTATGATTACTGCTTTACATCCTTTTTTTGATGTAATTGAAATGGGTTCCTGCTTGTTTTGGAATGCGAAGCCTGGAATCAGTCTCTTGAGGGCAAAGATCTTAACGAATTCATAGCCCTGCTTTCCCAAGGATATACCTAACCTCATTAAAAACTCGGATTTATACCAGCATATGCATTTTTTCACACCCTGAGTTATTCTCGCTCTGTTCTCTTCCTCTTATTTTAGCTTTCTTTTCCTCCTGTGCGATATGCATTGTTGTATTTCCAGTGTCTCCCTCAGCTTTGCCTTCCGATCAGCACCTTCAGTTTTCTCCCGGCTCTGTGCACCGCGGGAGTGGGCCACGTCAGACCTTGATTTTCCGAGCCACACTCCCCACTTTGTCAGAAACTATTTCTGCCCCTGTCTTAAGAGATTGGATGGTTTAAAAATGGAAAGATACCTCTTTTCCCTGCTTAAAAGCCCTTAGGCCACTGAAATTTAAAAAAAAAAAAGTAAAAAAAAAAAAGTCCCGATTACTACATTTGACTACATGTATATATTCTTAAATGCTTCCTACACTCATATCTACATATACTCATCTTACTTTTAAATTGGGGGTGGGAGAATGAACTCCTAAGGAAATGAGTGTATAAGAAAAGATAGAAGCATCCCCAGCCTGTTTGAACTGGGAGCAAGGTCTTGCGTGGCAAGTGTGCTCCTCATTCTCAACACGGTGACTCCTCAGATAGAAGTGTGTGCTGCTAAATGATTCACTGGTATTCAGTTAGAATGAGGGTACCTGACACCTTTCCTGGAGCCTTGCTGGCCTGTGGTACTTCATTAAATTATCTCACTAAGCACATTCACCTGGTCCTAGAATTCCACAAATGGGAGAATGTTTCCTTATGTGCAGGCATCACCATTGTGGGCCAGGTCTTTGCTGAGCAGTCAGTATGAGTAAAAGTCAGGCCTCACAATTTCTTTTCTGATCAATCCAACCTGGTGATTGAAAGCAAGTGTTCCAGTGATAACTATAAGTTTAGAAGCACATATTTAATCTCAGTGCCCTCAGAAGAAGAGAAACTTCTTTAATCATCTTCCCAGTCCAGGTGGCCAAGAGGATCTCAGATAGGGACCCTGGCCACATGTAGAAATTATGGTCTGTTGGAGCACAACTCACTCAGATTTGCATACACTATCTTCCCCACCAAACCTGCAAGATCCAAACACTTAGAAAATGTTACTCTGATGGCCTTTTGGTTGTGTTCTGTTAAAAGAGAGAGAGGGCATCTGAATTCTCTGTACCTAATTTATTAAAACAGATTAAAATAAATATATTTGAAAAAAATAAAAATAAATATATTTGTTTAAAATTATGGACAGCATTTTATTTCTTTTTCCCATCAGTGCTTTGAAAGCTCTAAATCTCTGTTCTCCACTCAGATGGGTCAGGCATTGAGAAATTCTTTCTAAGAGCAATGTGATGTCTTATGTTTTTGTGTGTAACTATATATGATCTGTCCTATTTCAGCCATATTTTCAGAAGACAAGAACACCACAGAGCCTGCTCATAAGGTTAAAAATGCCCTATCCATTCCCAACACTCCAGAGCCGACAACAACACAAGAACCCTTGGTGGGCAGCCAGAAGAGAAAAGCAAGGAAAACCAAGATCACCCACCTTGTCAGAACAGCAGATGGCCGGGTATCACCAGCAGGAGGTACTTTGGGTAAGAAGAAGAAGCTTTAGATGAGAGAGAACCAGAGCAAGGCGGTGACTGTCATGGCCACATTGGACAGCAAATGACTATAAGCCAGCTGTGGGTCCTCACTGAAAAATGGGTCTGCTCTGTGGGTTTGGCCACAGGAACATTTTCTGTCTCTGGATCTCTTTGAGAACTAGTTTTCCACAGGCTCCCAAATGTACCAAATGTATACGTGTTAAAATCATAGCTTTTTTTCCAAGAGCATTCTTAGAAAGGAAAGGTAATTTTTAGGACTGTGTGTTTCTCCATCTCTTTCTCAGCATGCACAAAAGCAGTCTTCATTAAGTAAATTCCCGGAGATCCTAGACTTTTAAAAATACTAGATGAATCAGTGTTTCTTCATGGTTCACTGTTCAAGTCACTACAAACCATATTATCAAGTATTTAAAACCAGTGGATTAAGGAACCTTAGAAAGCATCCAGCACTTTCTAATAAGTTGATTATTGCCACTGAGGGAGCCTGAGAAGGCTTTTGGATTTCTTGAGTTCTCTGGGCTGACCTTTAATCAAATCTTAACTTACAGTGAATTTCTCCATTTTCAGTCATGGCCTGTGGTCTGTTTGCTGTTCCTGGTGGCTTCCATAGTGGCAGAATTGCCCGAGGGGCCCAAGTTAAGGAGCGGGGTCAGGGAGTGCCACTGAGTATCCTCCTCAGATCTTGGGGTGCTACACCAACTAAGCATTAGTGGTCTTAGCTACTGTTGCCTTTCTACCCTCTGGCACCCCCGGCTTCTCAGTCCCACAGCTTTGAAGTGTCCCTCCCCCTGCCCTAATCCAGTTTCCATAAAAAGGTCACAAGTCCATAATGACTTACATAAATAGAAAAAAGTGTCCAGAGCAAAGGGGAAAAAAAAAGAAAGACAAAAAAACCAAGAAACAGAATCTTAACTATAGAGAATGGACTGATGGTTCCCAGAGGGGAGGTGGGGGGGGGGGGACGAGTTACATCGGTGATGAGTATTAAAGAGTACACTTATCATAATGAAAAAATAAATTAATAAAACAAAAACAATATTTAAATCAGTGTGTTTTGAGTGTAGTATTTATAAATACCTGATTTAGGTTAATCTGATTGCAAAATAGAGAGTCATTGCTGAGGTAGAATAGGAAGACAATTAGTGAATTTTGCACACATTTTGTGTGTAGCGTGTGTACATTGTTAGAACAATAAAGCATATTAAATACCCCCATTTTACCCTGTTATATGAGAGAGAAAGCTCAAAGAGGTAGGGTTCCATTTTTGAATACACTGACCTCCTAGGTAGAAGTAGGGTGAGGACTAGAATCTAGTTTTCCTGATTTTCCTGATACGTAGTCCAGCAGGCCCCTCTGCTCCTTCCCTTTTCACTCTGAGTTCTGTTCTGTGATTTTGATTTCATACACTGTTATAGCCTCATTTTCACTTATAGAAAGAGTGAAAGATCCTAGAAATATTACCTTCATTTAGAAAAGCACATAGCACTCATGTTCTAATATATGACATTTACAGCCTTATCAATTGGTTTCTATATTCAAAATGTTTTAAAAGCCATGATAAAGATTCCTCCTCCTCTATAATGGCTACGTAATAAAGAAAGTATACTCATTTCCAACACAGTATTTTCATAGCATTTTAGCACCTCTTCATAAATAGCAGAGGGCCCTTTGTCTTCCTTCCAGTAGGTCTTCAGAACAGGAATAACAACTTGGGATCTCACTGGGATTGATCTCTTTGGGATTAGTTTAGGCCATCCTTAAATGTTGGTGTCACAGCAAACCGAATGTCCAAGTTGCCATAGCAGGGCATCCTACAGCTTCATCAGAAATGTTTGCTCAGATGGGCTTTTAGGGGCCTTCTAGAGCATCCACAGGCCCCCTCACAGAAGTCCCATCAGTTTTATTTTGGTCAAAGCCCATTTTTCCCTCTTAACTCTGAGACTGACCTATTCTTTGACCTTGGATAAAACACAGCTTCTCTTCCACTTAGTTTCAGGGCAGAACACTGTCCGTAGTTGCAATTGAGCTTGATAAAAGAGTGTTATTACCATGGGAGAAGAGAATCCGTAAAAGCCTTCGTATTCGGTGGATGACAAGTGGACAAAGAATAGTAGCTCATTTCACATTGTCTGGGACAGAGTTTCCTCGGTGTCCCTTCTCTGTAGAGAACACAGTGATCCTTTCGTGATGAATTTCCCTTTTGCCACAGATGACAAACCAAAGGAGCAGCTGCAGAGGAGTCTCCCAAAAGTGACCGAGACGGGCTGCCATGACGAAGCTTCCCACAACCCCGAGGCCGCGGAGACGCGGAGCAGCACTCCGGAGATGCCAGCTGTGTCTGCGTTCTTCAGTCTTGCCGCACTGGCGGAAGTGGCCGCCATGGAAAATGTGCACAGGTGAGCGGTGTGTGCCGCCAGGATGTCGGGGCTCCCGGTCAGCCTAACCCCCTTGTGCAGAGCAGGGATAGAGAGAGCCACATGGAAGCCGAGTCCTACTTTCTGACGCGATGTGTGGCGGTTCAGGAGACTTGGTTCGAGAGCAAGTCACGTCCTAATTAGCAGTGTGGGTTAATATAGGAAAATAGACTCAGCCAAGTACCACATTTTGAATCTGTTATTCTCTGGCAGTATTATCTAATCATTAAGCGTGAGCTTCGAGGTCAGGCTTCAGACCTGGGTTTGAGTACTGCATCCATCATCTGCGAACTGCAAGTTCTTGAGCAAGATGGATCACTCATCTCTCTACCCTCCAGTTTTTCTTCTGTGAAATGGGTGTAGGTGGCACTCATTTCATAGAGGGGTTCCATGGAATGAGCTAATGCCCCAGCGCTGGCACACAGGAAATGCCCCTTGAGGATGGTGCGGTGGTGGCAATGCTCCTGGAAGAATACGGTGGTCAGGAAGAAGCCTTTTGTCATCTGAGTCCTGGAGGGCAGGAGGCCTAGATTTGTCTTTGTTTGCTAAAAAGTCATGTATTTCTCCCGGCCTCGGTTTTCTCATCTTCCAGTGAGCTGTTATACCCAAAGAATCACAAAGTTGTAATGATCACATGGGATCATAGATCTGAAGGCCTTTTGAACTCAGGAAAGCCTCACAGAAAGTATATTAAGTTCTGAGTGTATAATTGGGTATTCTGCTATTTAATGGACCCTTTGGGAAGGCAAAAAAAGCCATTTGTAAATTTGGGTATTTCATACTTTTATTCAAGGTGGCTTATGCACAGATGAGCTACTTTGCCAGACTTTCAGTCTTCAGTACGGGAGTTTTAGATCTAGCACAACTTCCATACCCACCCGTTGGGCTTCACTCCCCTTTTCCACATCCATGTTTAGGAGGCCCTGACATAAGCTTTGTTTGCTTCTTGCTCTTTACCTGTCATATTACAGTTCTAGAGCTTCCTCACAAATCGCCTCTGGATAGTTCCAAGAAGTCAAATTCCTTTTCTTGTGTATACTGCAAGTGCCTAATACCAAGTGAATGCTGACAGGCATCGTTAAAACCTGTTCACATCTCTGAAGGAGAGAACACATAGACAGTTCTCCACCTGTGGGGTTTTACAGTCTAGTACAGAGGAGAGACTTCTGCGCATGCGAGAAGACCAGCTGTATGCCTGCATGTTCCTAAGTGCCCCATAAATTTTGGAAATAAGAGGCAATGTAAGAAGTCAGAAGGGATCATAATTCAGGGATCAGAAAAGTCTATCACACAGTCCCCTTTCTGCTGCTGGCATTCCCCTCTGAACACAACTATGGTCACACCCTGGCTCTGCTAAGCAACGTCCCGGGACTGCCGGCTTTCGACAGCTGCAAAGCTTGCCACTCTCCTCTCCACCACCCCGTCCTCACTCCCCTGCCGTCCCGTGGCATCACCTGCTGCCACCTAGCTAAGGCAGGCTCTTGGCTTTGTACACCCCCCTCCCGGGCAAACTGCTGCTCCTCCTTCCGTCTCTAGTCTCGGTCTTCCTCCTGAAGTCCCTGTGCATACGCTCCCAGACCAGCTGCCGCACTGGGTTGTAATTATTCATTGATACGTCTGTCTCTTCCCAGTATATTTTGAAAGCAGGGCACTGGTTTTAATCCTCCTGTCCCCGGCTTTCCTAGCTCTTGGTAGACCAGTGGATGAATGAACAAATGAATGGGTAGATGAGTAAATGATGTGTTCTTGAAGCATGCCCACCTAAGTTCACCAGCAGGCACAGAGAAAGTGGTGTGGGCAAAGGTTCTTGTCTTGAAAACCTCCCATTAGAAAGGACAGGATTGCATACTAGAATCTTACTATCAGTCACACAGGTGGTTAGTGTTCTTAATTTCTAGAAAAACAGATCCCCCTGAAGAGTCTTAGTTGTAATTTTAGCCCTTACCTGTTAGAGCTACCAGACTGCCCTCTACTTACAGGCTTCATGTAATTTTACCTGGGTTGCACAAGAATTAATGACTGCTTAGGCATGACCCAGGTTCATAATTTAGAGGGTGATCAACAGAGTTAGGGGTAGAAATATACTGCATTCTTGTCATGAGAAATCTTAACATTAAGTTCAGAAACCCAGCATAGAGAGGCAGTTTTGCAAGATGCAGGAAAAAGGAAGTTGGAATAAACCTTTGTGGAGAGCCTGTTTATTTACTAGGGGTTTCATGAGGGAAAGCTCATTAAATTTAGTCCTAAAATCGGCCCTGCTGGGTGGGTCTTTTTGATTCCTTTTTAACGATGTTGCAGACGATTAACTTGCCAAGAATGCACAGCCAAACTGAGTTCAGCTTTGCACTAAGATCTTTGAACTCCAGGGTCTTTACCTTTGCTCCAGCGAGCTTGCTGCTTGAGCAAGCATCTGTCATGTCCAAGGACGTCATGATGCATCTCGCTGCCACTTCTACCAGGGCCTATGCCATCAATCAGCTGGAGCCACATCAGGCTCCCGCCTCCTTTGCTCTTTCCTTTGACTCAGCTGGCTTCCACCCCAATTTCTCTCTGTCCCTGTTGCTCTTTTTTGTATACTATACTTTCCCGGCTTTCACTTTTCTTTTTTCTTCTTAATGTTTCCTTTTTCAATACTTATTAAAATTCTTTTCAGCTGTTGTAATATTGTTGCAGATTCAGTCTTAAAGGTAAAAAAAAAATAGCCTTTTAATTTCATCTTTCTTGAACAGAGTTGAACATATTGAACAGTTAGTGCTTACAGCATCCCCACATGAATGAACAGATTAATCCAGAGGTTTGATTATAACACATGTTTTGTTTTTCTAAAGTCCTAAATCTTAGGCTAAGTGATTATTGGATTCTGAAGTCCCCAGATGTTGTAATTTATCAACTCTATTTGTGTGTGTGTGTATCAAGAGAAAGAAACTTGGTTGTGGTGATGAAAAAGATACAATTTGAATTTTTTTTTTTTTAAAGTTTCTTGTAGACAGTATATCCTTGGGTTGTGGTTGTGTGTGTTTGTGTGCGTGCGCATCTGTGTGTATGTGTCTGTGGTTTTCTTTTTTCTTTTTTTTTTTTTAAAGATTTTATTTATTTGACAGAGAGAGAGCGAAAGCAGGAACACAAGCAGAGGGAGTGGGAGAGGGAGAAGCAGGCTTCCTGCGGAGCAAGCAGCCCAACGCGGGGCTCGATCCCAGGACCCTGGGATCATGACCTGAGCCGAAGGCAGATGCTTAACGACTGAGCCACCCAGGGTCATGATCCTAGAGTCCCGGGATCGAGTCCCACATTGGGCTCCCTGCTCAGGGAGTCTGCTTCTCCCTCTGACCCTCTTCCCTCTCGTGCTCTCTATCTCTCATTCTCTCTCTCTCAAATAAATAAATAAAATCTTTAAAAAAAAAACAATCTGAATTTTTAAGTAGCTCCTTTTGTTCTACGTAATCTGGAGAAGATACAGTGTTGAAAAGGTCAAGCCACCAGAGGCCAATGATTTCTGCTATACAGACCACGGTAGGCCAGAGCCTCCAGTGGATGGCATCTGGTCTTTGGGAGGCCTGCTGGGAAATGCCAGGGAGGTGCCCTATCCTGTCTTTTTAGAATGAGAAGCTCTGTAGAAATTACCAAGAGTGTGAAGGGTTTCCTTATTATAATGGTGAAGTAAATTTTTTCCTACTCACTTACCAAAAGCTGAATGAGAAATCCGCTCAGTCTGGTGTAGTTCCAATCCAAATGATGGGTATTTCTGTGAACTTGCTGGTCGTGTCTGGAGTCCCCTCTCCCGTGTTGATTTGGCCCATGCTGCCCCGATTTACACACACTCCAAAGCCAGTCTCTCCTTGCCGCCTTCCCCTGAGCACGTGCTCACCATGTGCCTGTGAGACTTCTCTTTTGTCTTTTCCTTCATCTGTGTTGGAGTCACAGGCCCTCTGGTCTCAGGGGCCGTTGCTTTAATTGGCCTTACGTTTTAAATTGGATTGATTATTATATAGCTTAGGAAATGAGCCTAGAGGGGATCAGTTAATACAGGAGAGTTTTCCCCTTGGGCAGCTCAAGGAAAGGCATGGTTCCTATTTTACTATCAGTGGATCAAGAGGAAGAATGTTGTCTTAGAACCGTGGCCCTTGACTGAAAGTTCCCCACTTCTCGGGGAGTCGCCCCAAACCTGGTGGCACTTCAGGTCCCACCTCTGGGAAATGGAGGTGGTTGTTTGGAGGCAGAGCATGTTGTTAAGTCATGTGAGGGGAACCGATATAAGAAAGAGCGTTAAGTAACAAGTCAGCCTTAGGGATTAAATGATACCGGAAAACTCTTAACCGGTCATCGTCTCCTCCTCCTGATAACATATTCTCAGTGGGTGACTTCTTTTGTCCTTCTTGTTTTGCAGAGGTCAGAGGTCAACTCCGCTCACGCATGACGGACAGCCGAAAGAAATGCCCCAGGCTCCTGTACTTATTTCCTGCGCTGACCAGTGAAGCGCCCTTTAGTTGTAAAACATTGTGCTTTACCTACTACCCTAGCCTTGTCTTTACCGAGGGATGCTAGCGAGTCCGTGTGGTGGGAAAGACAGACTGCGAACAAGTGCTCATTGCCCTGCGCGGCCCAGATTCACTTGAAGCGGAAGTTAGCCTCCTGGGCCGGTGTGTTCTCTTGGAACCCAGAGCCTCTGAGGGTGATGTTATCTGTCTGGTAATGAGCAGAAACGGAATGATCCTGGAGCTTTGCTTTCTATTGAAGGCTTTTGACGGTAATAGGTGGTAACTTGGTAAGAGGCTGCCTTTACTGTAGCTCATCCAGCATCTCTTTTACCAACCAGAGAGTGTGAAACTAGTTTCGTATATTACCTAGTTATTCTTTCAAAACAAAACAAAACAAAACAAAAACAAAAACTGACGCACTGCACTAGTTATTATTAGATATTCTTAGTCTTTTTTGTACATGGAGATTTAAGTTCTAAGATGGTTTATATAATAGGTTATACCTACATTTATATTGTAGAATAATATTAAAAAGCCTGTTGCAGAGCCTCCCAAGCAGCACGGGCAGGCGGATGTACCATTGTTAGCGGTGTATGCTCAGCTCGTGGTCCATGTATTCTGCACTTTTATATATTTGCCACCAGAGTGGTAGTTTGCTGGCAAAAAAAAAAAAAGAGAAAGAGAAAAAATTAGAATTCTTACAAGCTGAATTTTTTTCTTAGCCTTGAGTGACCAAGAAGAATTTGCTTGGGGTACATTGTGGCAAATATTTTTCCCAGACAGGGGAAGAGTCCTGCAGGTTACAGATTACTGATGTTTTCATGCCTTGAGGATTCTTTTATTTTTTACACAGGGGTCTAAGTGACCAATGGATCGTTCATACAAACAAAAAAAAAAAAAAAAAGAAAAATATTATTCAGAAGTGACCTTAGTATTACTTCACTATTCTGAACACATTGAAGACACTCACTTCATGTGGACTTGGAGCTACAGACCTTTTCCATCCATCCCCAACAGACTGGACGGGTAGCAGCCGCTATGCACAGCCTGATGACCGCTGCAGGGTTTTAGAGCCATTTCGAGTTGTGTGTTGTGAAGGAGGTATGGAATAAATGATGAGGGAGCTATGCCTGACCAGGGTGGGAGTCTTAGTCATAGAGCCACCTGCAAGTTTGTTTCCTTTTTGTGTTCTGTTGCTTTTGAACATAAAACCAACCGTACACATGCCAGTGCCAATGCCAAGCGGATTACCTGGCTTATTAGAACATTTGACATATTGACTTAACCACCTGACATTCACAGTGTCTTGTTTCCTAGCAACACATGCAGAGTGATAGAATTAGTCGGAGGCTACCGATTTTACAGGGTATTTGTTCCATAGCACAAAGTGTATCCCCACTCTTGCATCGCAGCACAAACTACCAAATTTTAATTATTGGATTCCAGCAATAATTTTTATTGGTTTTCAAACTGGCAGAATTTTGATAGCGTTAGTTCGAGTTCGAAGTTTTGAATTAGATCTCTACATGGTAACAGTTTACAAGGTTTTATCTAGCTTTCTTATTTATACTGGACTCAATTGTAACGATGATTTTTTTTTTCTAATCGTAATTTGACCTAATAGCCATACAAAAAAAAAAAAAATGACTCTATTAGTAATGACTAGGTTTAGCTTTTCATAGTTGTAGATATTACTTCAGTTTCGGTGCTGGAAAATATGTACAACATACTAACAGAATTGAAAAAGAATATAGGGATTTGGTTTGTTGTTTTTGTTTTTTTTTCTTTTCTTTTCTTCAAAGCAGGTAAAGAGGGCAGCAGAGCATTGGAACGGTGTCCTCAAAAATGCATAATCATTGTGGGCATGGAGGAAGAAGGAAATAGTAAGCTAGGTTAGTCAGAGGTTAAAGCTTAACCCTATTCACATAGAAATAAATCAGGTGAGCAACCCCAGATTTTAGCATAAGATTTTTACTATGATGCTGTTTTATTAAGATTTTCTAAACTTCAAAACACAAAGTGAATGTTTGAAAATTGCTGGGTCCCAGTGTTGGTGGCTGTTGGAGTTTTTGGACCACTTGCTAGCAGTGATTTAGAAGTTATAATTAGCTAAAAATCCAAAAGAAAAGGAAACCAACAACAAAAATTGTTTGGTGCAGAACATGCACCTTGACAATGGTACTAACTTGTTATTCTATAGAACACGTTAGAATAGATCTATTTTTGCCAGAGCACCCTCCTTCAGTCCTCCAGTTACATTTCACTAGATTTCCTTAAGAGATTGCTGTATATTCATGGGACCTTTTTTAAAAGAAGCAAAACAAAAGATTACTTTTTTCTATGTGATTAATATCTTACTTGATCTGCTTTTCCTAAACCTCAGTGGCTTTTCCCTTAGGCATGGGTGGGGTGGGAGGGCAATCTACTGGATATGACTGTTTTCAGATACTTTAAAAAAAAAACCTTTTTGTAGAAATGCTTAATTTTTAAGCGGTTAGGCACTGAGAGTAGCAGAAATCCTGCAAAGCTTTATAGTCCTTTAGACACTCGCCTTGTTGTTTCTCTGAGTGAAGTCTTGATTTCAATAATAGTGCTTTTCTCATGCCCTGAATCCGCTGGAGAGGGGTGTTGGTATTTTCAGGTAACAACATTTGTTAGCACAAATATTTCAGACCAACTTGTAGTGCCCCCCCATCTATCATTTTCATTTCATTTCTCTCATTCTTTTATATTTTGGAAAATCATATTGCTATGGTGTGTACTTTAATCTGCCAGCAAACACCATCGACACTAACATTTGTCCCACAAGCATCCTCAAGAGAAAAAGTTGTTGCACCTTATGTATATCTCAAGCAAACCAAAATATGATGCTTTTCTGCTTTGTTTTATTCTAAATTGTTGTATCATATCTTTCTGAAAAACCATTCTGAATCTAGTTGAAGTTATCGATATTTATGCTTTTAACCTTAATTTCTGGATTCAAACCTGTATATAAATCTTTTGAAAAAAATTGTCCTAGCCCTTCTCTGTGATGCCGAAGTGGATGATTTCGTCTCAGATGGAGACACAGTACTGTTCCAGTTTTCTTTAGCCTTTTATTTATTTAGTTATTCTGGGTATTTTCCTATGTAATTTTGAAGTGTGTAGAGTGTATTATAGTAACTGAAGCTACAGCTCTACAAAGCTGAGTGAAAGAAGAAAAATACTGTAAGACATCCTTCTTAAGTTTTTATTCGTTTGAATAACTGTAATGAGATCAGGAAAAGGAAAAATGTCCCCCAGCCACATTGACGATACAGGTTCTTATCCCCAAATTAGGTTAGTTCCCAGATTTTAGATCACAACGTAATTCATCAAAGCCCTTTTATAAGGGTAAGTCATACTGTTGTAATTCTGACGGTCTTTTCCCCACAAATACCAGAACTGTGTCCATTGAGTTCTGTCAGATGAGCTCTGTACCAGTGCCAGCTCAAAGCCATGCTGAAATCATTCCCACATTATCACTGATTCTAGTTCCTGCCATTAAAACTGCTGGAGGGAAAAAAAAAAAAAAAAAAGGTGGACCACTCTGAACAAAAAGGAGCATCTGAACTGGTCTGGTTATTTATATTCCAATGGGTTTATTCCCTGTCACTTTGTTATCCAGTCAGATGCTACTCTGCCTAAGTCCTAGAAAATCTTGTTTGCACTCTGCAGTGTTTGGCTCATCGTATGGAAAAGTTTGCACCTCTGTAAAATCTCAAGCAAATTATAAATTGATACAGAACCAGGAGTAGAAGCCGGAAACTGAATGACATGTTTTGTTCGTACGGGGTGGGGGTAGGGGAAGGGAAGGAGGGTATCCAATAACTCTGTTCCAAGTTTGGCGTTTGGCATTAATGTGAAGCAGTGGGACCGTGTGCTGCCTGCTGAACTACTGTATGAATTCCAAGCGTTCTGGAGGCCGGCGGCCGGCGACCACACAGCAGAGGGGAAGCACCACCGCCTCGCTGGGGAGAAGGAAGGATGTCCAGCAAGGCCTGGAACCGCCCCTTTGTAAAGGGGGAGGCGAGGGGTCCGTGATGCTGTTGAGGAGACTCGCCTTTGATTGCACTGCTCCCTCGAGCCCTCACGTGAGGCCAATCCTAACAGGCTACCTCGGCTTCAAAAGTTCCTTTCAGTAAGTCCTGTTTGCGGGGTTTGTCCTTCCTTGCTCCTTCCTTCAGTGCCACTGTTTCCCACTGCAGTGTTGTGATTTCCCAGACCGCCTTCTCCAGAGAGAACAATGTATTGCTGAAAATGGGCAGTAGAAGCAAATGTTGTTACTACATCTGACCTATAAAGTATTCAGAGTGACTGCTAGGTGGAAATTAAATTTTAGCTTTCCCCATATAGGACCTTGTTTTGCACCTTACACAGAGTGTACTAATTGTTAATAAGCTGTTGCTTTTATTTATACAAGCATTCCCAAAGAACTAGATTTGGATTTTGTTTTTATTTGAGTTTTGGGATTTTTTTTTTAATTATCTTATTTAGATTGACTAACATCGTACTTATAATAAGAAACAGTTGTTCAGTTTATCTTACCAGATATGTCTGGTGAAGTATTCAGGGTTTGATGGACTGCTTTGCTTTAGTGTGGAAATGATAGCTAAGTTTATTATACTCCATATTAAATCACCTTGTCCTGTTCACTGGGGACACTATTTTCTTTACATCTCAGATGAAAGAAGTGACAAAATAGTGAATAACAAGACAAATCTGTTTGACTCCCCTGATACACCTCCATCTGTTTGTGCTATGCTTTCCTTAAAAAAATAGAAGTATACATTTTCCTCACACCCAAAAAAGAGTGTCTTTCCTGGCCAAATCTTCTTTGTGGTGGTAGGACTTATGCTAATAAATTGAAAGGAAGAAACCTTGTACTAAGTTCTATGGCCAGTGTTTCCTTGTTGCAGTCCATGGTCAGAATTGATCCTGCCCTCAAATCGATTTTTGTGCACAGAACTAGTTATTGTGAGAATTACTACTCCTTCCAAAGATCGCCCAGGACCTTGGGCCAGAACCGGTTACCGAGTAACAAGGACCTAATTCGATGCCTCCACACCCTCCCACCCGCACCGCAAATCATACCTCACAGGCTCTAACCTGAATCCCAGAGGCACGCGGGTTTTGCGAACTAACACTGCTGTCCCTTTGCAGCCCCCAGGGGCTGGCTCGTGTCCCCTGACGCCTCACGTTAGTGCCTCGGCTCTGAGAGCAGCAGAACTGGGGGTGGGGCAGGTTTGTGACCTGGAGCTCAGCACGTGCTCAGCAACGTTCTTCTCATTTCCTTCGCACTAAACAAGTCTCTTGCTCTCAGGAATTTGTCCAAAAAAAAATAAATAAATAAATAAAATAAAAACCACCTGAGATTCCATGTACCAGATTATGAACTTTTCTCATAGGTTTGAATTGCTTACTTACATGTCATAAATTAACCATAGCTTCATTTGACCACCAGGTCTGAAGTCTGTTGACAGTTTCAGCATGACTGAATCGCTCATTTTTTTTGCTTTCAGAAATTGGCTTGGTTCTCTTTAGAGTTGGTGTAAACATGCCATGTAATAAATGATTTCCACTTAATGGTACAACAGAATTATTGCTTTCTTAGATGTATGTGTAGTAAAAGTCAATATACACATTTATATAATTTCTTTCTTCAAAATCTTATACTTAATTTGATATCTCTAAAAATTGCACATGTAAGTCATGTGTATAACATGCTAAAGTACTTTAACTGTGATCTTAAAACTGAATAAAAATATTTAATAAAAATTTGAAATATTTTAAAGAGATTATTCAAATACATTTCTTGACGTTCAACTCCTAGCCAGAGGGTCGGTGCCTCCAGGAGACCCTATCTACGAAAAATAGTAGGGAAAATACTTTAACAAAAGATATTTCAGCTATGTCCGAATGTCAAATGCTGGTCTCCCCCAAACTGTTTGCCTGAGACACCCCATGTTTGAGCCACCCGAGTTGCTTTCCCCGCATGGGTGGAGTAGAAATCAGCCTGACGAGAAAGAAGACAGGCTTCCTTCTGCTACTTAGGAGGAAAGCCTCCTGGCAAAACATACCAACTTCCCCCGAACTGTAATCAAACTGAAGTGATAGCATTAAGACTATAACCTAGAGTATAAATTCAGTCCTCAGTTTTGCTGAATACAATGTCCTGAACCTTAGAACCTTGGATGTTCTCTTAATCCTTCAGAATAGCACATGCCCACGGGCGTGCAGTGTATAAATACAGGGTATAATAATATCACAGGCTTTGCGTTCAGACAGACTTGCTTCAGAGTCTGGTTCTACCCATTTATTATTGGGTTTTTCAACCTCCCTGAACTCCACCTCACTTACTAAATGATGGTGGTGATAATGCCTCCTCACACTTCTGCTAGGATGAAAAGGAAATACATATGAAAATGTTGGCATAGCGCCTGTAAGGGAAATGTCCATTAAATACTCATTGTGGATTTTCTCATTTTTATTCAACTCGAAGGTTGGTATATCTAAGTATATTCAAAAGAGACCGTAAGCATAACTAGCTCCCTCTTCCAAACAAATTTGTAAGGGCCTGATGCATTAGGAGTAAGCTCTGTCAGGAGATAACGTGGTGTAGAAAACTCAGAACATGTTACATTCACGCAGGTAACTCACACTTGTATATGTAGCACTATAGGATTTGTCCATAAAATTAGTCTGCTTGGTGAATTCCATGTTCTAGTGCTCCGGCACACTTTTTTTGAATTACTGAGAATAAAATGTCTTGTGGTGGGGACGGGGAGCTCCATACCAAGGAATGTAAATTCTACTAGGACAAAAGATGACAGGTTATACAGATGTGTGGTTTGATGGGTCCACGGGGATTCTACAGTACATCCATCCTTTGGGGTAGAACATAAAATCTCTTAAAAGGAAAAGTAAAGTGGTTATCAATAAGGGAGCTAAAACTAATAGCACCGACACCATTCTGTACATAATGAAAACATAAAATTTTTAATTGTCATTTTTCAGAAACCTTTTCACCTTTTGAAAGGATGGAAATTTTCAAATATATGCAAAGGTAGGAGATTAGCATACTGAACTCCCTGGGCCCGTCGCCCAGCTCCAACAAGTACCAACGTTTTCTCAGTTCCAGTGTCATTTGTATTTCATCCATTTTCCTGCATTTCATCTCCCAACCCTAGCTCTGCATATCCCAGAAGTGTGATTTCGTGTATAAATACTTCAGATACAGCCTTTAAAAACAAATATTTTGATATGCACAATTTTTTTTTTTTTATTGTATCGCCCCCTCACGATTCCAAAAATATGTTTGTTTCCTGCCCAAAGCAAAAGGAATCTGTGAGCCACAAGAAGAGTCGTGCTGGAGTGAAGATTATTTGGAATTAGGTTATGCTGTTCACATTGGATATCTCTATATTTACCTTTCTTGATCGGCAGTTTCCTAAAGAGATCCTCAGAGAGACCCTTTTCTTGGCATGTCTTTATTTTTCGTCTTGCTTCCTATGATCTTTCCTTTTTTTCCCAGACAATGTCTAAAAAGGCCCACGGGCTAATTTATGTAAAATTTTCAGGAACTTTCCCTCCAAGCCTGTTCCCACTTATGTTTTCCTCTCCAAACTCCCAAGAGCAATGTCGGTTGTAGGGGAACAGTAGAGGTAAATTTTTAGATGAGCTCTGGAAGGCAGGTGGCCCAAGATTTAAAAAAATCTGAAATCCTGGGTCAACAGGCCAGAAATTAAAGCATAAAGTGAAATCCCTCCTGGAAGAGGTAAAATGATAACTCCTACTCGAAGGCTCACCCCACTTGGCGATCCCTCACCCCAGGGAATTTTACAAAAGGTCATTTTGTCTCAGGGTTGTATATTGCAGAGTCAGAAAGATGTGAGGATTGAAACTTGAGGATGATGGAGGATGAAAGGGGATGAGGGAAAGTTCTTACAAATAGGTCTTTCAAGTTCGATGTCTAAAAGTCAAAATGGTTTTAAAGCCAGCATGAAAAGATTTCCAGGAGATGCGCTCAAGTATAATGATTACGTTTTCCTGATCTTTTCTATTTGGCATCATACCTGTGGTGCTTATGAAAGGCAAATCGAATAGATAGCTATAATTCATATCTTCGAGAAACAAGCAGGAATGTATTGAAAAGATATATACAAACAAATACACTCAGTAGATGCAAAAATAGGTAATTCGCCATCCAATTTGAAGCTTGTATTTGAAATATACTTAATAGGAAGGCAGTATTGATACAACTGATAATTATTTTTCCTCCAAGATATGTAATCCTTGAGGTAATACTGGAGAAATTCAGATGGTGTTTTAGAATTTTAAATTTTCACTTCTCCCATACTATATCCTAGCTTAGGTATTTATATAACTATATTAGAAATAAAAGCAATATTCTGCACAAGTCCTTGAAAATCTAAGCCCGTTTTGTAAATAGAATACGAGGCATTTAACACACTGATGCTAGCCTCACCTGCATTAAAACTAGTACTGTATATCCATCAAAATCAAAACTGTTTTGTTAGAATAAAATTGCTTAAGAACAGTGTTCTGTCCCACTTCTCTGTTCAAAGCCCATGAAAATTATTTCAGCTCACTTGCTTTGACTCCGGAAGAGTTCTTTGTTACCCACACCTCGTGTCCGTTAAATTGTTTCTGTCCTGCTCCTATAACAATCTAATCGTTCAGCAGAGCTGCAGTGGATGGCTGCTCTTAGATACGGTCTAAGTCCCAACAAGACCATCTCCCGCGGTGTATGTTCAGCGGGGGTGTGGATAGCTTAGTGGGGGGTAGAGATCTGCATCATTTTTTTTTTTTTAAGATTTATTTATTTGACAGAGAGACACAGAGAGGGAACACAAGCAGGGGCAGAGGGAGAGGGAGAAGCAGGCTTCCCGCAGAGCAGGGAGCCCGATGCGGGACTCGATCCCAGGACCCTGGGACCATGACCCGAGCCGAAGGCAGACGCTTAACGACTGAGCCACCCAGGCGCCCCTGCATCATTCTTTTAATTGAAATGCAATACAGATGAGGTTGGGCATGAAAATCAAAGGCAATCAGGAAGAAGCTACATATAAACTCCTGGGAAACTTGATAATCTGCATTTCGAAGACTTTAAGGGAAAAAAGTGGGAATGTGTTACTGTTCTACTTTAAAATTTTTATTTTCTTAAAGCCTTTTCTCATAGAAGAGATCTTGGCACAAAAATTGCTGCTAAGACAAGGCCACAGATCGTGGAGAATGACAAGAATGAGAAACAGTCTTTGGGGAAGATCCATGATGCAGTGTATTTCTTTTAAGTGTGTGCTGGGGCATGGAACATCCCAGCTGTGTTGACTCCGGGACCCTTGAGCAATTATATAGCACATCAGCTCAGCCTCGGCACAGCCTAGGAATATTTGAAATGGTAAGGTCAAGCAGCACGGTTTCAGCATTTGGCCTTAAGAGTTAGAGGTAATTCTCATAGCCAGAGAGTGTGATTCTCTTTCTTTTCCTTCTCCCTTGGCTGTCTCCTTTCCTCAATCTTAGTCTCAGGTCTTGCGTATTGCTGAGGTGAAATTTTTCCAATTGTTGCATTTTTCTTCAGCAATGGCACACCTCCCTGCTTTTGCACCCTTCACACACAAAAGCTGTATTAGGTGTCCCTTTCTTCTCCACTGAGAATAATCTGTAAGGATTTCATGACTGAGGTGAATGACTGAAGCAAGAAAGAACTGTTGTGAAAGATTCTAGTTTTTGATGTGTTGCCACTATTTCAGTTGGGGTCTGTGTGCATGTGAGACTTTTATTTGCTAATCCTCAGTCATTAAAAAGGACTTTACCGGGGTGCCTGGGTGGCTCAGTCGGTTAAGCGTCTTCCTTCGACTCAGGTCATCATCCCGGGGTCCTGGGATCAAGCCCCGCACAGGCTCTCTGCTCAGCGGGGAGTCTGCTTCTCTCTCCCCCTCTGTCGCCCCCACCCCCGTCCCCCTGCTCATGCTCTCTCTGTGTCTCTCTCAAAGACATAAGTAAACCTTAAAATAAAAATTAAGGGCTTTACTAGAAGGAAGTACCTATTCTTGTCTAGGACTGGAGGATTACTTCCCCTTGGGGAGTCCTTCACTGAAGGCGGTGGAGCTACTTTTTAAACTAAATATTCATCTCAGTATGGCCAAATCAACCCCCGTCCCCTTTTTAGGGATTGATAGTTAAAGGAATTCTTTCCATTCCGAAAGTATCTGCTTTAAAAAGCAAGATGATCTCTCTTAGGGCTGCAAACTGCACTGTAATTTATGCATGAATTCAGAAAAGTTTTAGGAATTTCAAGAGTTTAATTTGGAGTTCATCAGGCATCTGCTTGTGCCCCCCTCCCCCAAAGACTGCCAATGAGATCTGTGTTGCCAAAGGGCTTCATTGGTCTTCCTCTCCCCACTTCCCAAAGATGTGACTTTCCATGAGTGGGTTACTATGGAGCAACATTTCTTAAGGACCTAGTTGTGCTGAGGACCTGGCTAAAGCCACAGGAACAATGAGTGTCTTCACCCGTACAAGCCCACCCGATAGGGCACCCGAAATTCCAAGGGGGATGCAGAGGGTCCACTCTTAAGCATGCCACCATCCTCCCTAGGACACCGTTCAAACTAGAATCAGACCAACATCTTTTATATATGAACATTTATCCATGTGAATTACTTTTTTTGGGTTCCTCTTTCACTCCTACCCACACATCCAATATTCCATATGCCTTCTTTTAAGAAACAAATGGTTTTCTGGTCCGGGTGTGCACTTTTCTCTTCCGAGTTGCCTTTGGGTGACATTCTAGCCTGCCGCCACCACCACCTGCTCCTCAGCCCAAGATCTATTTTAGATAGAATCTGTCCCAGCGTTTGAGCCTACTGCAGAGAGCAGCATCAGTAATTGGTAGTGCAAGGGAACGGAGTCATAAATTAGCTGATGAATACTATTTCCTGGGGAAGAGCAGGCTTTTCGCTGGCAGTCAAAGACAAGGCAGAGCCAACCAGGCGGCAAGACGGCACAGCGGGCAGGACCCTGGAAGACGCCCCAGTCCTGGAGCAGGGAACCGTTCTCCCCCCACGGATCTCCTTTCCCTGCTGAGGAGTGCTGGCTGCTGGGACAATCCTCCAAGTCTCGAAACAAGAGATGAGGTTTCTGAGACTAACCTGCTGCAGATTAGCAACACGATTCATGTTTCCTGGTCCCTTTTCTTCCTAGTCCATTTTATATTAAGGTTAAAACTTTTGAATGTCAACGTTAACCTCCTATTAGCTTGAGCCATTTACCTTCAGAACTTACCATACACGTGCATAGCTCTCAGTTTGAAAATCAGGCAGAAGAGTGATCCGTTTCATGTGCTGGGGAGCAAGAACGTCCTGTCCCCTTTCTAGTCCGGACTGAGAAATTGACATGAGACAGATTAACAGGAGTACATCAAATTTAATAGCGTACCTATGGGGACGGAGAGATGCAGAGATGGAAATATCCAAAGACAGGCAAAGCACGGTCGAGCTGTCATCTTGATCTAAGGAGAAGCAGGGAGGCGTTTGGGACTTCGTAGGAAAGGAGAGCAATTCACGGGAAGATGAAAAAGAGTAAATGGTAAACACGTTTGCTGGGCCACTCAGAAACAATAGGACTTTGGAGGACTTGGGTGGAGCAGTCCTTGTCAGATTCCTCCCCGGGGGCCACACCTAGTTCATATGATAACGGAGGTTACCTACGGTGATAGATCTCTTCCTGGAGCAGGTCCTCTAAATTCTTTTTAGGCATTTGAGGGGGAGGTAAGGAACTTTTCCTAAATCTGCTGGGTTTTGATTGCTTTTTTTTAATAGATTTATTTATTTTTTAGAGAGAAAGCGCGTGCATGTGTGTGGGGGGGTGCAGAAGGAAAGGGAGGGAAAGAATCTCAAGCAGACTCCCTGCTGAGCCCAGAGCCCCACGCCGCCGAGCTCCATCTCGTGACCCTGAGATGACGACCTGAGCCGAAATCAAGAGTCAGATGCTTAACCGACTGAGCCACCCAGATGCCCTATTGATTGCTTTTTAACTCAAAATAATCTTCATGGCACAGTGGCCCAACTTGGGGTGGCCTGCCCTTGCCCCCCAGCACATGTAAACAAGACCTTCTTGTGGCCCCAGGACACAAAATAAAAGCAACAAATGGGGACTTCTCCTCCTCCCCTCTTTACCTGTGTTTAAAAATAAAGCTAGGGGCGACTGGGTGGCTCAGTTGGTTAGGCGGCTGCCTTCGGCTCAGGTCATGATCCTGGAGTCCCGGGATCGAGTCCCACATCGGGCTCCCTGCTCAGTGGGGAGTCTGCTTCTCCCTCTGGCCCTCCCCCCTCTCGTGTGCTCTCTCTCTCTCTCTCTCATTCTCTCTCTCTCAAATAAATAAATAAAATCTTAAAAAAATAAAAAAATAAAAAATAAAGCTAGTATTTTTATGGCACTTCTGAGGCACTTATGCCCAACATGTTTAAATAGAATTATATGTGCTTCAGATTCATGACACAGCCTAATCCACATTTTCCAGTTTTAAAATTACAAGTTTTCCCAATTGCCCAGGAGCTGCCAGTTTCACGCAACAATGTCGTATACCTTTCTCTGGGGCCATTTTTTCCTTGACATCCAAACCAGGTAAGTGGAACTCAGTGTCTAAATCATCAGTTTATAAATCATCTCCTCTAACCTTCCTGCACTTCCTAAACCCGAGTTGGGGACCGACCTCTCACATACTGTCAGAGACAGAATGTCTGGCTCCTTCCCAGATCAATAGGCGAACCATCGCCCTGCCAGGAGGCCTCCAGGGAACCCGAGAGAGGACAGAGCCACCTGACGGCCTGAGTTCATTCATTTGCATTTTCCACTTGGCTATGATGATCAGCCAGAGCATATTCTCCTGAGATGGATGAGATCGGGTCTATTTCAAATGACTTCGAAAGGACAATGCTGTCATCGCCTACTTGAGGAAATTGCTGGCTGCACAGAGGAAGGGAAGTGACTTTCTGAAATGTGATAGTGAAGCATGACTGTAAAATGAAAAGCAATTTAAATGTATTACTGGACAAAAACCATTAGCCCAATGAACATAAATAACCTTATGGAGGAAGGGCACCTGTTTCCAGATAACTTCTCTTTAGTTTCAGGGAAATTTCTCTCTTACTGGAAGGCCCTTGAGTGTCATCAAGGGGGTTTACAACTGAAACATGTTATCAAGGAGTCAGATTTTTCCACTTGTGTAAACAACTCCATTGAAGTTACTGTGACTTTTTTTTTTTTTTTTCAGGCAGGGAAACCACTAACAACTGGTATAACTAGAACCAGGCAATTTTGCTTTCTGAAAGAAGGGTTGTCAACTCCTGATTATTCCTCTCAGATTGTCCTCACAGATACTGCCAAATTCCTGTTGACATCACCCATACCATTACCCACTCCATTAAATTCTTTGTATTGTTAATGTTGTCTCTATTTAAACCGATTCAGCAAGAACTGGGAGAAAGGGGACTTTAAATCTCTAGGCTCAGGAAAGATGAGATGCTCAGAGGCCCCAATCCGACCTGGACCTGCAGGTGGGTAGAAGTTTGCAGGTGGGTCCCTGCATTGGATGACGTCCTCGGGATGATCCACAATGCAGAGTTAATCGGCATGATTCCTTTGTGACACCAGCGGTACCCTGAGAGGGTTTATGCGGCTGCCTACTGTGCCCTTGAGTCTCGAGGTGTGGTACCATCCTCCCAGGACGTTAGACTGTAGAGTAAGATGGGGGTCAGCAACCGTAGCACATGTGTGCACCCCTGAGCCAACGTGCAGCCCGACAGTTCCCAAAGACAGAGGGCTTCACTTCTGTGTTCTAGTATTGTTTGTGGCTGTTTGCTTGTTCGCCAAAAGAGGAGAGGGAGTCTCTAGGACAATCGCCTTGGACTCCGGGGGTCGGGCGGGACATTTTGGAATCTCTTGTCTCAAAGTAGCTGCTCCCCAAGGGGACGTGGACTACAGGCCCCCCAAGATGAAGGCTGAGAACTGGTAGGGGAGGACCCCCCACGTGAGGAATGTGGGATGGGGACTGCCAGATGCAGGGCCTCTGAAAACCAGGTCCTCTTTAATATAAATCTTCACAGCCAGCACAAACAGAAAACAGATATTCCCATCAGAGCCAAGTTGAGAGGAGGGGGAGCCATTTTGCACAGCTCTGTAACACCCAGCGGGCACAGTGCCCACACACAGCAGACAACCCGGAAACCCCACTGATGGGGCAGACCTTTTCCCCCACTCCTCCCTGAGCCCCCGTACGACCAGAATCAAACCACCTCACCTCTTTATTTCCATATCTCTAATGTGGGCACTACAACATCTACTGCCCGGGGGCATTTTGTGGATGCAGTGAGATACTGCATTTGAACAAACTGTGTAAACTTTAAAATGTGATTTACAAATGTAATGGTTAAAAAGTTTGAATGCTTTAAGAGAGTAAAAGACAAGCCGTAGACTGGGAGAAAATACTTGCAAATACATATCTGATAAAGGATGTGTATCCAAACTATACAAAAAAAACAAAAAACTTAAAATTTAAGAAGAAAATAACCCAATTAATAAGGCAAAAGATCTGAACAGACACCTCACAAAGGAAGATAGACAGATGGCAAATAAGCATATGATAAGATGATTACCATCCTACATCATTAGGGACTTGCAAATTAACATGAGGTACCACTAGCTTCCTACTAGCATGGCCCAAATCCCAAATACCAACAATCCCAAATGCTGACAAGGATGTGGGGCAACTGGAACTCTCACTCATCGCTGGCGGGAGTACAAAATGGTACCGCCACTTTGGAACAGTTTGACGGTTCCTTACGAAACTAAACAGGCTTACCATAAAATCCAACACTTGTCCCCCTAGGTATTTACCCAAATGAGTGGACAATTTACGTCCATACAAAGAGCTGCATGTGAATGTTTATAGAAATAAATAAACGCCTCAAACTGGAAGCGACCAAGATGCCCCTCAATAGGCCAAGGGATAAACAAACTGTGGTATAACCATACAATGAAATATATTATTCTGTGCTAAAAACAAATAAACAAACAAAAAACCCCAAAAAACCTGAACTCTCAAGCCTGAAAAAGACATGGAGGAAGCTTAAATACATATTGCTAAGGGAAAGAAGTCTATTGGAAGAGGCTACATACTGTATGATTTCAACTAATGACATTCTGGAAACGGCAAAACTATGGAGACAGTGAATGTTTGGTTGGGAAAGGGGTGAGTAGATGAAACGGGGCATTTTTAGATGGTGAAACCATTCTGTATGATGCTGTAATGGGTGATAAGTGACATCATACGTTTGTTAAAACCTATTGAATGTGTACCACAAAAAGTGAGCTTTTATGCAAAGGATGAACTTTAGTGAGTAATGCTGTCAGTACTGGCCCACAGCCGCCAAAGGTGAAGATCGAGGGACCTGTGTGGGGAGGGCGGAGAGAGCGACAGTTTATGTGTGTATTCTCTGCTTTCGGCTCAGTTTTTTTTTTTTTTTTAATGTTTTATTTATTTATTTGAGAGAGAGAGCACAAGCAGAGGGAGCGGCAGATGGAGAGGGAGAAGCAGACTCCCTCCTGAGCAGGGAACCCAAAACGGGGCTCGATCCCAGGACCCAGAGATCATGACCTGAGCCAAAGGCAGATGCTTTAACCACCTGAGCCACCCAGGTGTCCCCGCTCAGTTTTTCTACAAAACTTAAAGCCGTGTAAACAATAAAGTCTATTAATTAAACAAAAAACTGGAAAGTCTCCTCCATGTATCTACTTCACAAACATCGCCTAAGAGGAGCAGTTTAGTGGCTGAAAATCCACGTTGATTTTCTCATTGACATTCTTCTCTCTAATGAAGTAGGTAAATTATACGGGGGAAAAAAAGGTCTTTTTCCTACAACTTTCTTCCTTTGGGACTCAATAAAGTGAGGGTTTCTTTTTTTCCTTACTACTTGGATGGAAAAAATAAATCATTAATAAGCTCTTCCTTTTCCTGAATTGGCCCATATACAAAAAAATCTGGGAAATACTGCATCTAAATGAAAATAGAAATAAGTTCTCCTCTGTGGAAGGACAGCTACCCCATTTTACCCAGGTGCCCCACCTTGGTTCCAGATATAAAAGAATGTTTTTACAAGCATACTCATCAGAAAGTCCTGATGCCTCTCCGAGGGAGGGTGGTTATCTTGCCCTGTTTGATTTAACCTGCTTTCATCCTGTAGATGTGGAGAGATGACTCACAAACTTGGCCACAATTTTGACACCCATTTCACATTAGGTTTGGAAGTAATACAACATTTATTAGAGCTTGGAAAAAAGAAAATCTGAGAAGCATGAATCTGTTTTGAGAGGTGATAGACCTTTACTCTCTCCCGAATTTATTTACCCATCCACTCAGCAAATATTTACTAAGCCTCCTGAAAACGGGGGCTTGAGCTGTGTGTGGGAGACGGGAGCAAAGGCCTCATGTCTGCCTCAACAAAAATCACAATCTGTTGGGAGGTTCCTCAGACAAGAAACCGGAGAATTAGAATGTAAAATAATCTTTTTAATGCCTGAGGGGCACCGTGGAGGGAGCCAGGAAAGCTTCCCAGAGGAGGGGACTTATGAAGCCTATAATGGGACGAGCCATCTGACCTCTGTGTCTGATCTGTGCATTCAGAAGCCATAGTGCAGGCCGAACTGACTTTCACCGCAGAGAGGGGAACAAATAGCCTCTCTTTTGTTTCTGCAGTAAACAGGAAGACCGCGGCATGAAGAGAGAGAAGGCACGGATGGATTTCCAAGTGAGCACAACCGTTACAAAATCTGATAATCCTACTTCTTTACTACATTTTGGGCTCTTTATAAAGGTCCAGCTGGCAATGCTAACATCCCAGTTACTTCTATTTATTTGGGCTTTCATCGTAAAATTAGGATCTTCAGCAATACTAAATTAGAGATCGTAATCACTTTTTGAATTTTTGTGGGAAAAGTATGGACCCTTTTGTCTTCTAACATCCCCATCCTGTTCTACACCGGCTGCCCCGGGCTTTCTAGACTTGAGTGTGTCTGCCGCGCTGCAACGATGCAGGGGCAGACGGTCTTGCCCGCGAGATTCTAGACCTGTTTGCACTGCACACTGGCCCTCACTTGAACCGCTCCGTCTGTTCTGTCTATTCTCAGGCGCCTGGGTGGCTCAGTCATTAAGCGTCTGCCTTCAGCTCAGGTCATGATCCCAGGGTCCTGGGATCAAGGTCAACATCTCTCAGGCTCCCTGCTCAGCAGGGAGCCTGCTTCTCTCTCCTTCTCCCTCTGCGTCTCCCCCTGCTTGTGCTCTCTTGCTCTCGCTCTCTCAAATAAATAAAATCTTAAAAAAAAAAAAAAAAACTTGGCCTATTCTTAAGGCATCAACAAATTCGGGGTGCCAAAAGTAACATTTTAAAAAAAATTAGTAAAATGCTAATTTGACACTTGCTATTCTATTCATTAAGTCCCAGCAGGAACTAGATGACACGGTGGAGTTGGGCAACTTTGAGTTTAGTAAGGAGACTCTTCACCAAGGTGTAGGGAGACCACAGAAGAAGGGTCCTTGGGCTGGTAGCAGTAAGCCCTGTAACCCTTCTCCCCCCGGGCCCCCCAGGCCTGAGGGGTCCGGGTCCTGGAAAGATAACTTGGACTTGAAGACAAGTGGGGAGGGCAGGTGAGAGAGAGACACGGTCAGGTGTAGAGGCAACCTTCACTCTCCTTCCTCCATCTAGTCTCCTGCTCTGTTCCCCATGAGCCAAACCCATCTGGAGCCCAGAGGAAGAAAGTCTGGGGGACGAGTCGGTTCCTGTAGCCTCCCAGGACACAGAGCAGGGTGGAGAGAGGTGGGAAGTGGACTAGACCAGCAGACGAAAGTACCTGGCATGGGATATCACGGGTTCACCGATGGCATCAAAGGAGTCTTGACATATTTTTACATCATAGTATATTATTTTGAAACACAGGCTGGGGGAGAAACCCCATTTTTTTTCACGTTCCAGGCCTCTGAAAGTCTCAGTTGGGTGTCCCCATTTGGTGTGTCTGGCCTGAAGAGGAAGGGTGTTGTAACGTGGTACTTTTCAGTCAGTTCCAGCCCAGAAGATCAAAGGCTCCTGAGGAGGGACCATATGTTTTGCTCAGCTGAGTGCACCGGGCTCTGACCTTGAGAGGAGCTCGGCCGTCAGCCTGAAGGGCAGGGCAGAGCCGGAACCTGCTGGGCAGGCCACACATATGCCCTGCCTCTCCACACTCAGCGTCTGTCTGGTGACCAGGGCCCGTCAGTCCCGGGGAGATGCATCCTTCGGGAGACAAGCTGTCCCCCTGGAGGGGGAAAAAATACAGAGTCAACACACACCTAATTTAGAAAAAAATTGGGGTCAGCACAGGGGGCACCCGATGGATTTTTCCAGGGGAAAATGTTCGTGGTTATTTAATAATGTTGATACCTCTCGCTAGCTCTGGGCAGATAAAAGCATTTTCATCTATACTCGGCACCACAACAAAGCGTTTGTATTTAAATATTTGAGTTAAACATATCTTGTGTTTGTCAAGCATTAATGCTGTTGACATTGTTCCATAGCTGTACTCTTTAGGGAGCTGGAATCTGTCTTCGATATTAGTCAACAAACCTCAGGAAACATTTGAATAAGAATCAGGACTGTGTCAGCTACTCAAAGGGGCCCTTGCACTGGGGAAGAGAGATGAACTCCAGCCGTGGGGAGGGCAGGGAGGCCTGGGATCTTAGAGATCTACCGAGCTGGCCGCCATACTTGTTCCTGCTAATCTCACCCTGGGAGGGCAAGCTTCGTCCCATGTGGAGCCTCCAGCCACCACCTCCATCCACCTCTGCCTCCAGAGCAAGATGTGCCTCTTCTCTGGAGTGAAGCTCTCCTGTGCCCTTCCTGGCGAGCATCTACCTTGAATTCCTAAAAAACTCATCTCTAGCCTGTTGACGCTGGCCTCACACACTTCACTGCACTTCCCTCTGCTTAGCCGGGCCTCTAAATTCAGAAGCTGTGTCCTAATGTCTTGGGTGGCGGGGAGGTAATTCCCCCAGTGGGGAGCTGAGCCACTGAGCAGGTGCTCGCAGAGGCCGAGGGGCCTGTGTTGATACCATCCTCTGTACCGGGGGTGCCCCCGCCTCACTCCCCCGACCCCTTGCTTGCCCCACAGGGACCCTCCACACCAGCGGCAGCCCGAGGCTGAGAGGGACCAGGGAAGGGGCCGGGAGGAACTCCTCACCATCTTTTCTATTCGGGCCATGTAGCCCTCTGAGCCGGTTCTGTTTTAAGAGCCTGATGTCAAGAGCGCTTAATTTGATGGGCCTCGCACGGGTTAAAAAGGAAAGGAGAGCACCGACTGAGAGCTGGACGTTTTCCTCAGGGACTTGGGCCTGAGCTGGGGCAGCTGGTTGGAAGGAGGAGGCTAGCAAGACATCCTCGGTGCTGGGCAGAGGGGCAGAGTGACGGCACGGGGGAAAGAAAGGTGGCGGGGGTCCGGCGCTGTGAGGGGCAGAGCCGGGCCAGCGATGAGATGACCGGACAGCGGTTCGCTCCCCCACCCTGCCTGTTTTGCTCTCCCCAGGCTTCTTTCCTTCCTCCTCTCCTGCGCCTCCCCCACCCATGCCCAGGCCTGCTGGTGGGGCCCGTGTTCTCCAGGTTACTCCCTTCTCTATTCTGGGGAGAGGAGAGGGAAGAATCACCTGTCACTGCAGTTTGGGACCTGGGGCCGGTGGGGAGTTGGTGTGTCCCTTTGAGAATATGTGTGAGGCAGTGCTAACTCTGTGCCCAGGCCCGACCGGGGATGAGGCAGATGCCATAGTGGTGCTGGACCTGGGGCGGGGGGTTGGTTATTTGGGAGATGAAACGTCACTGTCACTCATCAGGGCCTAGAGACATGATCTGGGCCCTCATCATCTAACTCCACTCCCCACGGAGAGAGATGCAAGCTGGAGAAGCAGCCCTACCCCCCCACCCCAGGGCCCTTTTTCTAACACCCCACAAGGGACCAAGCCCTGAAACCCCCAGGGACCAAGAAGCCAATTCTCACCTCCCTTGGGCTGTTCCTTCTGGAAGAACATCCACTTCCACAGACACTGCTGCTGTCCCCAAGGCCATTCATAACCTGAACCCCAACATCTGGAGGTGGGACCTCACAGCTCATTGCCCTTGACCTTCAGCAGCATTCTGTCCGTCAACCCCTCTGCCTTCCCAGACTTCTCTCCTTCGACAGTCTCAGCATCCGGGCCGCCTGCTTCTCCCACCTGGCCGGCCAAGCCCACCCCGTCACCTTCACTACTTCCACTAGGTTATCGAGGCCTTCTGGTCAGGAGTTCCTTCCACCAAATCAGTGCCCGAGGTCGCTGCATAACAATCTCCTTCCTTGATTAGAGCATCTTAATTATGCTCCAGGAATTTGCTTAAACAGATTAATCATTCTCGAGGACAAATTTAGAAGCTGTGCTTGCTGAGGGCTCTGCTCTGAATATCCCCTGGGACACTCTGATTACACCTGCCTACCGGGCCTTTGCCAGGGCTTAGGGTGCAGCCGGGACGTGGACACTGACTGAAAGCTCGATGCCGCTCCTGCACACTTCTCTTTGTTCCTCTGGCCAGCAACACAGGCTCTAAAATGGAGTTAACGCCTGGTTGTGAAATGGAGGCTGGAGAGTGGAGGTGGGGTGGGGTGTCCTGGGGCTCTCTCACCTCTGGAGTACAGTCTGCTCTCTGAGAGTGCAGCTAGGGACTCCTCCTCCATTAAGTTGAAGTCTTGGTCCGTGCATTGACTGGTAGCCTCCTGGACCCACACTGGTTCTCATTAAAATCCCTAGCTTTTAAAAACTACTGACATTGGCACTTTAGCGCAGACCACCTTAATCAGAATCTCCAGGATCCACCATCTTTATTTTGAGAAATCGGCTGGCAGAGCCCACGGATGCTTCCCATATACAGCCAGGGAGAGAACCGCGGCAGAATCTGGTTTTGCTTCTGTGCACGTAAGTACGGAGAGTCAGCCCAGAGCCTTCAGTCTCGATGACAGACTGATACGAATGGAAAGTCATGTATGATCTATCCAAAGTGGGTTTTCACAAACCCTTGAGGTTGAGGCAGCAAAGTCTCGTGGTGGTTAAAAGCCAGGGCTTTGGGCCAGACTGTGTGGATCTAAGTACTGTTCTACCATTTCCCAGCTCTGTGACCCTGGATAAGCTACTTAACCTCTCTGAGCCTCAGTCTTCTGATACAGATTGCACCCATGTCATAGGACCGTAGAGGGAGGGAGGTGAGATGATACAAGCAAAGAGCTGAGAGTGATGCCTGGCATATAGTAAGCTCTCAGTAAATATTAGCTATCATTCAGGGCGTCTGGGTGGCTCAGTTGGTTGAGCATCTGACTCTTGGTTTTTGCTCAGGTCATGATCACAGGGTCGTGAGATTGAGCCCTGTGTCAGGCTCCCCACTCAACATAGAGCCTGCTTGAGATTCTCTCTCTCCCTCTGCCCCTTCTGCTCACACTGTCTCTCTCTCAATAAATACATAAATCTTTTTTTAAAAAATAGCTATCATTCTTTTCTTCATTATTCTCCTTAACATCACCATTTGGTTCAAGGAAAAAACACCATGTGCATAAGGAGCCAGGTCAGTAGACTTCTCGTAGTGTATTTTCAGGGTTCTCTAGAGAGACAGAACCAATAGGATGTGTCTGTGTATGTATGTAGAGAGAGAGAGGTTTATTGCAGGAATTGGCTAATATGATTATGGAAGCCGAGAAGTCCCAGTCTGCCATCTGCAAGCTGGAGAACCAGAAAAGCTGGTGGTATAATTCAGCCTGAGTCCAAAGGCTTGAGAACCAGGAGCACCCATGTCTGAGGGCAAGACAAGATGGATATGCCAGCTCAAGCAAAGAGAACAAACTTGCCCTTCTTCTGCCTTTTGGTTTTATTCGAGCCTTCATTGCTTTGGTGTTGAGGATCTTCTTCACTCAGTCTACTGATACAAATGCTGAACTCTCCTACAGACACCCTCACAGACACACCCAGAAATAATGTGTTACCAGCTATCTGGGCATCCCTTTGCTTAGTCAACTTGACACATAGAATTAAGCATCATGCCTAGCCAACAGGCTCATCCGGAAATGACTCCATGACAGTTCCTTTGCCAATACTCTCCTGTGTAAGGAATAACCAGGAATTGAAATGTGTTCCTTTCAGGGTTTTGAGTCATATTAAGAACCAGATTCGTCTATTGTTTGAAGATTGTCTTTTGAAAATATTCTAATAGTTAGAAGAGAACCAAAAATAAACAAACAAAGCTAATCTACTCAAAAGAGGGAATTATAAAAACAAATATAAGTAGAACCTTCAGTAAACAAAACAAAACAAAACAAATGTGTTTTTCAGGTCATCACAGTCCTGGTTGAACCACGCTTTATCTTTAAGTCTTGTCATATAAGGAACTACTAATATTCCATAGTTTTGCAGGCTGGGAGGGAGAGTGTGGCAAGCACTGGGCAGGAGAACTTGGAGGGGCTGGAGAAGGCGCCAAGTCCCGTGTGGGAGCCGAGTGAGATAAATGAGCAAGATCCTGCCTCCCTAAACCGTGCCAAGGAGTATGCAATTAACTCTGGAGGCCAGGAGACTCATTTTATTATGTAGAAAGAGTAGCATGGAAGGAGTTTATAGACAGCTCTAGAGAGGGAAAAAAATCCGAAGCAGAGAAACTGATCAGGTGCATGTTTAATCAAGGGAGTGGGAAAATGCAAAATATTTAGGCATTTGTTAGTATGATGCTTGAAGCATTCGTCTCTTCAGGAAAAAGAAACACACGTGATCCAAGCTTATAACTAAGACATATCCTTGGCACCAGCAACTATATGGAATGTAATACCACACTTTAAAAAAAAAAGATTTATATTGCTGTATTGAGACGACTTCTTTTTTCTAATGTTGCTTCTATAGACAAATGTTAAAATATATTTGACTTTTCATTTCACATCAGGAAATACTTTTTATGCATCTCAGTGTGTGTGATACTATGGGAAATATTAGACTAAATTAAAGATATGATCTCTGTCATTAAAAAAAAATCACGTCCACTCTCAATAAATAAATAAAAATCTTTAAAAAAAAAAGGGGGGGGGCGCCTGGGTGGCTCAGTTGGTTAAGCGACTGCCTTCGGCTCAGGTCACGATCCTGGAGTCCCGGGATCGAGTCCCGCATCGGGCTCCCTGCTCAGCGGGGAGTCTGCTTCTCCCTCTGACCTTCTTCCCTCTCATGCTCTCTCTCTACCATTCTCTCTCTCAATAAATAAATAAAAATCTTTAAAAAAAAATCACGTCCTAATAGGAGAGGCAAGGGAAGACAGGTGAACAGTTCACCATATGCAAAGACAACAAACCTGTCCATTACACTAGAAGTTCCAAAAGATAGTAACAGACTTGAGGGTGGCATCATGGAGAGGTGGAAAAGGAGCAGAACTTGGGGTAAAATGATCTGGGTCGAGACTTGGTCCCACCAGTGACTGGCATTGTGAGCTCTGGGCTCATTCGTGGTGTTCAGCCTCAACTTTCTCTTCTGTATATTGGAGCTAAAGTATCTGGGCTGTTGAGTCCTGTTGTTCCAGTCATGTACTTATGCAGTTCCTTCCTTAGGTCCCAGCAGAAAACTTCTCATTTGTCTTAGTAGAATTTCACATTGGCAGCAATTTTCCAAATATGTGAAGCGTTAGTATATTTGTGGAGGGATTAGACATGGTCTACGCGACCCGGGCCAGAAGCAAGACAGATGTGGGGAATAGAGAGGCCGAGAGAGGGCCAGTCTGAGAACCTTTCTCACCTTCACAACAAAAATAGGAAGCACTCTTGGTGTCAGGAGGGCTGGGTTTCATGCCCCTAGCGGTGTTTAGAGAGGGACATAGCAGAAATGATTCAAGTATCAGAGGATATCTTTTCCGGACATGAAGTAGAATTAAAAAAGGCACTAAATGAAGTCTCATCAACATGCAAGGAGAGTACAAGGCAGGAGGCGGCCTTCTGGTTGAAGACTAATGAGAAGGTTTCAATTTAGGAAGTTTTTACCGCAGTGAGCTGACTTTGAATCTAATACCTTTTTTTCTTACTCTCTTCTGAGATAAATCTATTTTAAATAATTCTTAAAATATATTGTACCGGGTGCAAATATGAGGCTTCCTTTCTTTCTGAAGGAAGTGATTTCAATGAAGTTATTTAACCCTAACGTGCCTGCCAAAGGTTTAACTATTCAACCATCCACATCCTTGAGGATATCTATATTTAACTGAACCAGAAGGAAAATTAAATACGTCTTTTATTTTTTAAGGCATCTAATGACCAAGAATTTAATTTAGTAGGGAGAATTAATTGTAGGCAACGTCAGCTATAAAATGGACTCAAATCAATATTTTTCCACATGCCTATTATCGGCCTTTTAAAGAGCCACTCCTCAGGAGAGTTTTGAAAGGAATATTGAAAATGATGTATTGTATCCCATCTGAATGCTTGATGAAGTGGCAAAGTGATGAAGTGACAAAGCTTATTTGTTTGTCATAATTATGTATTTACCCAAATGTCCTTTGAGACAATCACTTAAAATATTTATTTCAATGAAATGTATTAGGTAAAAGTTCATGTAAAAAACCATGTACCTGAAACCCCAAATTCAGCCATCTGGTCTAACACACTCTCTGTCCAGGAAGGGCTTTAATCTATCTGAGCTGGCGGTCAGGTCCCGAATCCCTGCTCCGTCGTCCTATCACCGTCACCGCCGTCCAGGCCAGGAGGAGCGGAGCTGCGTGCCGAAGCCAAGGGTAATGTCCCCTCCAGGGAAATGGCCATGTCGACTCCAATCACTAAGCATGACCTCAACAAACTACACTGCCTGGATTTCTCCACAGAGGTTCATTTGGGGTGGAGGGGGCAGCTCCCCTAAACATAGAAGTCTTATGAGTTTTTCTGTTCAAGCAATTTCTTCGTTTATTTTTTATTTTTTATTTTTATGCCTCTGAAGTCATATAGCACTACTATCCCAGTGAGTCTCCACCCTGCCTACCTATTTTAATCTCGGGGAGCTTTTGAAAAAGATGAATGTTTGTACCTGCAGCAATGGTTCTTGAATGCCAACATTGGAGTCACCAGGAGAGCTTGTTCAACACCAATGTCTCACCCCCAGGGTTCTGATCCAGTAGGTCTGGGGTAGGCCTGAGAATGTGCATTCCTAACAAGCGCCCAGGGGATGCTCAAGTTCTTGGTTCAGGGACCGCACTTTGAGAACTACGATCTAAAGGCATGGAATTTAGTCTTTGACAGGGCCTGGACGCTTACAGTTTTGAAAGCTCCCCTGGGGACTCTAATGTGCGATTAAGGTTGAGAATTATTAAATCTGGCAGACTTCTTTCTTAGAAACACGTATTTTTAAATGTTCATATCAAGGATAGATGTGGAAAATCTTACACTAAACACAAAGGTAGCATAACACCAACAGCCAAATGTTTAGAGCGACCTCATTCTAAATGCTCTTACTGGGGGTGCCTAGGTGGTTCTCACTTGAGCGTCTGACTCTTGGCTTCGGCTCGGGTCATGATCTCGGAGTTGTGAGATTGAGCCCCGCATTGGGCATCTCGCTCAGCACGGAGTCTGCTTAGGATTCTTTCCCTCTTCCTCCCACTCTGCCCCTCCCCTGGCTTGAGCTCTCTCTCTCTCTCTCTCTCTCTCGTTCTCTCTAAAATAAATAAATAAATAAGTAAAAACTTTAAAAAGATTTAAAAAATGCTCTTATGGACTTAACTATTACACCAACAACAGCTCTAGTTGTTAGCACATACAGTATTTGCAGGGCTATGAGTATCTTCTTAAACGGTGTACTTAAAAAAGACAACAACAGGCTCATGAAATTGCGTTCCCAGATATTTTTCAATTTGTTCTACCCAGACTTTACTGAGGTCCTTGTAAGAAGCTAACAAAGTGTTGAACAAACATGGGGAAGCTAAACAAACAAATGTGTTACTGCCTATAACATGGAAGCGCTATAAAACATTGTAGATGAAACAGGCTCATTTGAAGTCAATGCCCATTACTAAAGAGCTTATAAAACCTTGATTTAGAATTAAATCTTACATTGTTATCATGTATCACACTGGATCAGTAAAGACACTATGCACAAAAACGATTTGAGAAAAAATGTTTACTTTTTGTTGATATGTCACTGAAATAGAGTATTGGGTAGATATCTTTAAAGGCCCATGGGTGTATTTCTCCACATACATGTCCTGGGAACCCCACATCAGGGCTGGCTTTGTGTCTAACAGAGATATCTGGTAGAAGTTATCCTAGGGAGGTTTTTTGAAAGTTGTAACAGTGTATTTGGCATATAGTTTTGCCTGTGAGGGCTCACTGGGACTCTGGAGTGACTGCTTTGTAATTTCACACAATAGGGATGTACTCTGAGTGGAATTCTTTAAGATCAATATGATTAAAAATAGGGATAAAGGGAACTTTCAAATAGTAAAGTGGTGTTTGAATTTTAAGAATGTTATTGAAAACCAAAAACCTAGAGCAAGTAAATAGGTCCCTTGTGAAAGCTACTTGCCATTACAGAAGGGTTCCTTTAGATGGAACATAACAGCTAATGTTTGGACAGCACTTTATAGTGTTCAAAGCACTTCTACATGTAGCACTCATAGGATCCAGGATTCACAAAAAATATTACTTTTTAGAAAAACTATCCCGAGGAGAAGTAGAAAATAATTTTCCTGCTTTTGTTCAATATTTATCCATGATCTCTGTGTGTTTGGTAGAAGCTGAACCGGAGGCGGAGGGAAAACCACAAGTGTGGCAGAGACCAGTGGGGGGGTGGGATGGCGGGTAGGTGAGGGAGAGCTGATGGGAGACAAGGTACAGGCGGAAACCCACCATCCCGTGAGGCTGTCCAAGGACATTCAAGTCCAGAGCTGATGGACCTGGAGGCTGCAGGTGACCCCGCCCGAGTGAGTGCAGAACCTGGGGTGAATCAGGACACTGCCATCCACCAGAAAGGAGTCTAGAGTCAGAGGGATGAAAGTGGACACTTGAGAGAGTTTCAAGATCAAGGACAATGTAGCCAGAGGTAGGTCAAAATACAAAAAAAACCAAAAACCCAAAAACAAAAGAACAAAAAAAGCCCACAGAAAAACCCCAAAAAACCCAAACGCAAACAAAGCAAAATGAAACAGGACCCAGAGGAGCGCTCAGGGTAAGGGTGGTAGGGCACACTGCTGACTCCCCGCTCGGCCTCTTCCTCAGTGTGCTGGAGTCAGTGTGGCCCTGTCAGGCTGGAACTTTCCCATGGGCTCTTGTCTCCGTTTTTTGAGTGAACCCCATGCCTCGGGTGACAGTTTCTTTTTAGTAGAAATCGATTACATGCTTTCATGTATCATATCAAAATAATAGACCCCATCTCAGATTATCTGAATATGCTTAAGTCATATCATCTGATAAAATTAAGAAATTTTGTTGTTTCTCATTTTTATGTGGTAGGAAGATGGAACCCGGTTCATCTATATCCGTTCCTATTGCCACAGAAAATAAGAGAGAGCCCACAGAGTTCTGAAAGCACATTCTTAATCCTCTTCATTACCAAACTAGAAAGGGTATCAATTCCCTTCTTCCTACACATACAATAATGAGTTCCAGGCGTGAGTCCTTATCGCCCTCGTTCCTCTGCAGGAAAGCAGCTTACCCAGCTCCATCCTGTCCATGTGACTCAGCTCCCTGTTCCATCCCCGGAAAAAAGCATGATGCTGCTTTCTATTTGCAAGACCTATTCCTTTCACTTTCTGACTCACATTTGTTATCTCTCTTTTCACAGAAGCTGATTCAACAAACACATATTCAGTTATACCTTCCCCTTCATTTCATGCAGTCACAGAGCAGAGACAGATGAACGCGGCATTTAAACCTGAGCGCTGACATGCCTTTGCAGGAGGTTTAAAGAGCCCACTAGGTATTCCCGTACCGGCATCTTTGTGACAGCTCCATCTTGGTAATGGAGCAGCCGTCGCTTCTTGAATGGGTGCTGGCTCTTTCCTTGAAGCCCTGTTCCCATTGTGGGTAATTCTCGGAGAGTCCTCCTTAAGTGGTGCTTACAGGAATGTGCCCAGAGTTTCTGAAAGCAAGGCCAAATGTCGACGCCAGTTTTGTACACGGATCTAATCCTGTTGCTGCTAAAAACACCAAGAACCTGAAATGGACCTGCCTCTCCCGCAGAGCAAGTTCTGGGAGTGGGCCTGGCTGCCAGTTGAGGTTCTTGGAGGCTGGGGAAGTAGGGGAGGGCAGTTGGGGCACCGTGTGGGGGTTCCAGGGACTAAGTACGCCCCAGCCATATAGAGGCAAACAGGGAGGGCCTCAGATTGCAGTAGAAGCAGAAGAGCATCCTGATGGGTGAGCTGAGCCTACCAGAGGGAAGCAAGGCAGGCCCTCCAAAGGGCCCTGATGGGGCCAGCTTCATTGGCCAACAGGGCCCTGAGCTTGGCTTAATGCTCTGTTCTCATGGTCTTTCAAACTTGGTTATCTTTATAATTATAATTATTATTTTCTTTAAGTAGGCTCCATTCCCAGTGTGGAGCCCAGTGCAGGGCTTGTACTTACGACCCTGAGATCAAGCCCTGAGCTGAAATCAAGAGTCGGATGCCTAATCAACTGAGCCACCCAGGTGCCCCGAAACGTAGTAATTTTTTTAACAAGGCAGCTTAAGTAAGATTGAAGGTTGCTGACACTCAAATATTTTTGGCTGCCTGAGAGTGATGTCCAAGTTGGCAGGTGACATGCTTGTGTTCTAAAAGTAAAACAGACATGGAAACCAGTTGCACTGAATTGTTCTCACCCCAGGAAATTGATGACAACTTCCAAAGTTTCACAAAAGAAACTACTGATTGGACTTGCCTATGGGGCTTGATTTGAGAACCTGCTGATGATGTCATCCTGTAATGATTAAGGATCGTCATAAAACTAGTTTTTGTCAATGTGCTTTTCATTGTCTGCAAATGCTCTCTGCTCATGAGGCGCTGTACCCATGGCCACAATTGCTTTTAGGGGCCGCTTGACTCTGGAGTGTGCCTTGGACCCACAGTGACAGCTTTAGCCCTTTGGAACTAATGCAAAATGTTCCGAAGTGGAACAGCCTTTCTCCTTCTGATCTGAGTGTCTCTAGTCTTTCCTCATTTCTGGATTTCCCCCACTCTTCCTCCCTGTGACGAGCGCGATGGACAGACTTGAAGTGCTGCAGCCGTGTTCTCAATAAGAGATAAACTTGCACCCCTGCGGGCAAACCTGATATATGTGGAGGCGTTGGGCATAGAAGAGTCATATTGATTTCTGATTAGCCAGAATGACGTGTTTGGGGAAGTAGTTAAGCCCAGAAAGGCCTTCCATGCTGGCAGATCCGAGGCTGTGACCATGATCGTCACTTCTCCTGGTCTCAGGTTAGATAGTCACGACTTTCTCCCTGCCCGTCACACCCCCAATTAGAGGAGGTAACGGTGGGTCAAAGGTCAAGCAGCCACCAGGTTTATCATTTAGGCAGGATGCAAGTTTTGCTTCCTAAGGAGGAGGTTACTCTTCATGTTTGGTCTTCGCTTTCCCTCTAGAAGAATGGTCAAGTCCAAAGTCTCGGAAGGCAGCATGCTTGGTTCAAATCCTAGTTCTGACACTTGTTTTGTAACCTTCAGCAAATCATTTAACTTCTCTGGCCTCAGTTTCCCTAACTGAAAAATTAACTCCTGCCTTATTGGTGAGGATTAAATGCATTGGGTCATCTTGGTCAGTTCGGGCCGTTATAACTGAAATACCATAGACTGTGTGGGTGGCTTAAACAGCAAGCATTTCTCTCTCACAGCTCTGGAGGCTGAAGTCCAAGATCAAGGTGCAGGCCGATTCAGTGTCTGGTGACAGTCCTCTTCCTGGTTTTCTCATTATAACCTCACATGGCAGAAAGGGCAAGAAAGCTCTCTGGGGCCTTTCATATGGGCCCTCATCCCAATCACCTCCCAAAGGCCCCACCTCTTGATGCTATCGCACTGGGGTTAGGCTTCAGTGTGTGAACTGTAGGAGGTCACCAACCTCAGTCTGGCACTGTTGCACAGAGCGCAGCTGGACGTGCCTGAACGGTTCAGGGCGCGTGGACTCTCGGCCTTTTGTTATTCGTAGCTCCAGGTGTGTCAGCCCACCGCTTCCGATGGGGAAATCAATTCATTTCCTCGTTTATCTCTTTCCTGTTTGGACTGACTGCTCCAAGGCGAGGCTGTGGGCTGAGTTGTGCGGCAATTCCCAATTACTAATCCATCATTTAACCAATCAGTAAAGGTCTCACCGTTTGCACAAAGACATGGCATGAAAATTTTTCACGCTGGGAGTGGATGGAGGGTTAACTGACTTCTGGAGGCTTGACCTACTGATTGTGTCATGGCTGAGCTTCCTGCCTGTTGGCCGTTTAATGGGTTGCCCAAATACAGCATGTAACATGCAAAGAGAGATGGACAGTCATTGTTTATGGTGTTCATTTAGGGTTCCCTAGAGTCCCATCAAGCCTAAGGCTCACTGGAAAGAATGGGAACCAAATCAAATCTATTATCAGAGTGGAACATCTCTTTCCAATGTACCTTATAACCAGGCATAACTACAAGTCATGTAATCTGCAAAACAGAGATAATTACACCTGCCTGCTCTGTGTCGCATAGAGACAGTTTGAGGATTAATTAAATAATGACTGCCAAGAACACTGAACTCCTTTGAGATAAATGCTCTACAAATGCAATTTTAGATTATTATTCAGAACTCCATTCTGTAAATATCAGGACAGACCTTCAGCTTATGAGACCAGACCACATCTGCACTGCTGGAATTTCCCCAGAGCATAGAAAGCCTGTCTGGAAAATTCCTGACCACCAAACTAACACATCACTGGACAACCTCTGCCTTACATAGTCATATACAACTCAACAGATTCTTTCTTAATGGTTATCAGAGTCTTGCACCAGGCACTGGATTTGGAGTTACAGCCTCAGTAGTAACATTGCTCCTTCCAGAAGAAAATCTCTTCCATGGTCATGACCTCCTTCAGCTGATTCCACTTCATGTGATTTCATCCTCCTCACTGAAGAGTGACTAATCATCCCAGTTTGCCGTGAATGCAGGACTTTCAATGCTAAAATCGGGATAGGTTTGGGAAAACTGGGCTGGTTGGTCACCCTAACTAACATATGCTATTAAACACTAATGATCCTAATGTGCTTTGTGACCTCGGGGGAATTTACTTCTGAGTCTTGGGAAGCTGTTCTATAAAATATTAAGTTTGGAACTGATAATAATAAGAACCTATTTTGTACAAGGTACAGTTCTAAATATTTTATGCTTTAATACTCACCATAACTCCTGAAGGAAGACATTATCATTTCATCCATTTAATAGATGAAACACATGGAGATAAGGCAATTTGCTTACAGTGATGCAGCTGGTAAATTCGTGGGATGGGGTTCCAACCCAGGTGATGAGGTGCCAGGCCCGTGCTCCTGAGAACCATGTGATACCACCTCTCTCAGAGCCCTTCCAAAGTGCAGAGTTAATGATTTTCCTACAAAAAGAAGCCTTTTTCCCCCTTTATTTTTATCTTAAGAGCTCCAACTAATGGTACAAATATAGGTGGATATTTTCTCTATTTCTCTAATTAAAAAAATACATATCAGCTTAGGACTCCCTATGCCAGATGGTCAGCAGATCTGTTCCCTTCCTTTTGAGTGTTCCCCTCACTGACTTGCCCCAGGCTGCAAGCTACACAGGACACAGGACGACTCAGCACGGTTATTGTAGAGCACTCCGGAAGGCCTCTGCCACCATTACTGCCATTGCTTTGTGCTACTGCCCATTGGCTCCAATGAGAGCTGGCCCCACAGGTGACCTATCACAGTAGCTGAGCCATCACTGGCCTGGCCTTTGCTTTCTAGGATGGACTAGACGCTCTCAGTGCCAGGGATAACCAGAGATGACTCTCCCTTTTTTGACTTGCTAGAGTCACAGCTCTCTGTACAGGTCCTAATCGTGTCAGGCATCTGCCCCCATGCACACAAACTTTCTCCCTTCGCCTCCCTAAAGACCCATGTATCTTGGCATCAGATTGCTTTTCCTCTTTCAGACTTAAAAAAAAAAAAAGTGCTGGTTACAATTCTCTTCCACCACAACTGAGTTATCTGCCCACAGTGCTAAGGCCAGTGGTCTTAGCTCCGCTACCACAACAAAATACCAGATGCTGGGGGCTTCAACAACAGACACTCATTTCCTCACTGTTCTGGAGGTCTGTGATGGAGGTGCCAGTATGGCTGGGTTCTGGTGAAGGCTCTCTTCCTGGCTTGCAGACAGCCGCCTTCTCGCTGGGTCCTCACACAGTGAAGAGAGAGTTCTGATGTTTCCTTCTCTTCTTATCAAAGCACTAATCCCACCATGAGGCAGCCCCCCATGACCTCATTTAAACCTTATTACCTCCCAAAGGCTCCATCTTCAAACATCCTCACACTGGGGATTAGGGCTTCAACATATGAATTTGGGGGGGTGGGTGTTCACAATTCAGCACATGGCAACAGCTAACTGATTGTCTTCTAGGGACCTTGAGCCCCACCGCCTCCCATAGGGGACAACTTAGTCAGGGAACGTAAAGGTGATTTACTCCCCTGTTGTGCCCGAATCAAAGTGACTTCCTGAGCACTGCCCTGTTTCTGCAGAAAAAGAAAAAAACCAAATCTCTTAAATCTCTACCTGTGAAAACCGCATTGAAATGATGACCTAAGTTACTAGTTTAGGACTCAGTGACTCAAGGATTGGACTGTAGTTCCAAGTGGCCTTGGCAGAGACCCATGTTCCTACCCTTGATTTTGAATTCAGAATTAAGATTAAAGTGGCCCAATCAAAAGCAAAGTATTATTTCTTTGCTTAGCCATCATCATTAAGTAGATGCTGATGCCTATTCTATGATTAGCCATCATCATTAAGTAGATGCCGATGCCTATTCACACCGTGGTTAGAGCTTCCGCATATGCAGAGGTGCTCGTGAATCACAGGGCCCCAGACAAACACCACGTGAGGCAGAGGGGGGTGTGAGCGGATTGGCGGGATAGGAAGATTGGACCGTCTGGACAAATGGTCTCTGATTACCTGAAAATGGACTGATGGGATGTGTTCTATACATCAAAAATCCCACTGGTGCTTCTAGCATCAGCCTTATTTTTTGTTTTCATTGTCATGACCTATCCACTCCACCATTCAAGCTTCAGTTTCATGAAAAAACAATACATTTAAAGCTTAAAGTATCATGGTATCATCCCACCTCCCTGGAACTACCATTAATAGTGTGTTTTCTAGGGAGGGTGAAAAAGCAGATCAGTTATGAAATCCTGTGCCAGGGGTGGCCTGGTGCTAACCCACCCCCACTGCTTTTAGTTGCGTGTCTTTGTCTGAGGGGTGTTGCAAGGATTAAATAAAATAGTATATGTAAAGCAAAGCACTTAGCGTGGTGTTGTGTGCAATGAATGTTAGTTGAATTTATTATTTTCATTCTCCTGTGGGACAAAGTTGTTGTTGTTTTTTTTAATGACATAAGAACAGGCAGATAAATGAACATTTGTTGAATGAAAATTATCTAGACCAATGGTTCCCAGAATTTTGAATTTCAAGGCCCATTAAAACTTAAAAAAAAATTGGGATTGATAGAGGGTTGCTTACTTCTTATTTTTCTAAGCTAAGGCATGAGAAAATTAATTGCCAGCTACTAGCAACAATATGGTGCTAAAAGCAAAGGAGATCATATTACAGATATAATCTATAATTAAAATGGAATAAATCTGACTTATGGAAAAACATGATACATCGCTTATATTTTTCTCATTTTGCTGAGGAATGGTGTTAGCATGAAGGTCTGGCCTGGGGACCAGCATTTAGAAATCACTAATCCAGCCCAAACCTTTGCCTGGGTAAACCATCTGAGCCAAGCGGTTGTCTCTCCTAATTTTAGGGATGAATATTTCACAGTCCTCCTGGCAGCTTGTTCTAAAGTTTAATCACGCTTAAGTTATATCTGAGCCACCAGAGGATTGAACCAAATCAGTGAAGAAAAACAGCCTGACCTGCCTGCCTTCTGGGCAAGCTGTGCCTTCTGGAGTGTTTACATTTATAATAAAGTCTCCTCATGGTCATTCAGATTTGAAGATAAGCCCCGCATAGAGCAAGACCTCAAATTATAAAAAGAAGTCAGTAATGTGTGACTCTCACCAAAGGCTTTTTGACCATAGTCTTCCACTTCTCTCCAGGGACACATAGGCATTCTGGAAGTACTGGAATCCATTGAATTCATCCCTCTTTCAAGTCATGAGATCTTCAAGTGGAGTGAACACGGAATGAAAGACAACTTACTGCCATGACCTGGTCTCCATGAAAACCAAGCCACCATTTGAGCCACTGGATCTGTTCTACTTTTCACCCAAATTGCTGGGCCTCGGGAAAAGTCTTTTCATAGTTATAGAAATTACCAGAAAGTGCAATCAGAACCTTCCTACTTGAGATTTGTAAGAATTGAAGTCCGTTGCTATTCGGAAATGTGCAGTAACCTTGGAGGGTCCACATTCTTTTTGAGGCAGGATCAAGACAAACAGGAAGATTGATTTTATTTGTTTTGAAGATTAATTCATGCTTCAAATAAGCTCCACATAGTGCTGACTTTTCTTTGTCCCTTTAAAATAAAATTACAATACCGATTATCCACCACTTTTTGTCTCTTTTAAGTTGGGAATACGCAAGATGGCTAGTTACTGACAGGCTTCACCACGCACATCGATGCGGGGTGAAAAGTAAAATCTGGAGACTTTACTACCTATAAGGGCAGAGTGGTTCGAAGATAAAGCAGAACATAAATTTAACTTGCAGTAAATTTAGGATCCAATCGAAAGATTTATTTGCTTCAAAACTCTTCCTGATGTAACAAATACGTAGCTTGAAATGAAGGTTGGGATAAGGCTTTCCTACATTTTGTGTATTTTTATTATGTTTTACAAGTCTCCACTCTTCAGTTCTTACCTCAGGTGATATCTGTTCTGTGCCCTCAAATCAGAGTAAGTGATCTAACATCTGAACAGAATATCTGAAATTTTGATTATCCTTGAAAACTTCAAGATGTGGGGCCACCACATCTGAATGTGAGCAGAAAATGAATTTGTAAAATATCACACTGTAGTCTCAATGATGAGGGTGCCAATTTATATACCTTTGGTCTTTGTTTGTTTGTTTGTTTTACTTTTGGTCTTTTTAAACCCACCTTAGGATGAATCAAATAAGTTTTTATACATACAGACAGACTCATACACATTCATGCTGTGAGCCAGAGAATTGCCAAAAACACACTTCCCTTTGTTACTAAATGTTACCACCACATTAAACATTTAGCTAGTTCTGAATTGATAAAGGTTTATGTTTTTTTTTTTTAAGTGCTCCCAAGAATCACACAGACAGCTGAAAACAGCAAATATGTCAAAGTTATTCAATACACACCATTTTAAATGAAAGCGTCATTCCACAGAGAGGGAGCATGCTCTGGGGAAGGACAGAGGCACATTGTTTTACAGGGAAATTCTCTTCACACAGGTGACCCCTTGCCATACATTTTGAAAACAGAAACTGACTCAATAAATGCAGATTGCCTGTATGGTATGTGGGTGCCTTGAGTAAGGGCCTAATTGTACCCTTTCCCCTCCTCCCTAAAAAAATAAGAACGAAGCAAAACAACAGAGAAGGGTCCAACGCTACAAGAATTCACTCAATAGGACTCTTTGCCAAAAGGAAGCTAGATCACCGTGAAAATAGAAATAGAATTGGCTCTAGTGGGCTTTCACAATCCAGTGCCCCTGCTTTTAGCAAATTCAAGAAACCAGGACATTACCAGGCCCATATACTATCAAGGGATTCTCTTTGGAACACAAAACACAGCCTCGACTGCATGAAGGACTTTCAGGAAGACCACAGAGACACTGAGCAGGGAGAAAGGTAGTAGTGTTTCAACGAAGCCTTTATCGGGCAGATTAGAAAGAGAGGCCATGGGGGAATGGGAAATGTTTAAATTATAATCCTCAAAGGTACAACTCTCCGTGTGTGTATGGACCGTGTCTCCATAACGCTGCCAGTCTTTGCTGATGGATTACAGCATTAGTGCTATTTATAATCAACAGAATTACTAACGCTGTAATCATGTAAGTTTGGTGGTAGTAATTATGACAGAATAAATAGCCATCAGGATGCCTTGCTGTGGTTATTGATGTTGGTGGCAAACACAGCCAAGGAAGGGTTCCCCCTCACCCCTTTTTCTTTTTAGGGAAGCCATCCAAGAGGGCAGAACCTGCAAGTGTTTGCCAAGAGAAAGATTCTATATGCCACTTAAAAATAGACTTCCTGAAGAACTGGGGGGTTTTGAAATGCAGTTGGGGAAGAAAGGATGAGCGGAGTAGACGTTAGACTCTGCCATGTGATGTCCTACTTGCCTTTAAAAGTCAAATCAAGCTTTCCTTTGTTCAGAAAAAGGAAAAATACATAAAATAGCCTGCCCGAAGGATGTCAGAAAGGTACATTGCCTCTTTAAATGATTTATGAATAGTTCACTTATTTTTAAAAATAATCACATATGTGTTTATATAAATTATACATGCAAACATATGCTCACCAGTCCCCCTCGTGGGAAGGCTGTGGCTTATCCAGATTTGGCGCTGACAGTCTTTCCTCCGTCCCCTCGCTAACGAGAGCACGCTGCTGTCCCACCACGGTACCCGCGGACGGCGTTCCTTCTGTACGACTGTAAGCGCGTCTCACACACGCCTGCCCATCGATGCGGGGTGAAAAGTAAAATCCGGAGACTTTACTACCTATAATTAAGAGATTCACTGCCGCTAGTGATACCAAGATTGAGTTGTTTGAGAAACAGACATTTTATCTGGTGGTTGGTTTTATTTCCTTGTGGCTTAAATGATGAGTGAATGTTTTTCTTATTTCTTCCTCTCCCCATACGTCGTCTTTCAGCAGAAAAATTACTACTCATTCTTAATAACTACCAAGCAATAAAGTGAGGTGTCTACTTGGAAAACAGTGGGAGTGCATTCCAGTTATTCCATTCATCATGACTTTAGGACAGCAAAAGGCAGGAATTTCCAGAGCTTCTGGAGGGGGTGGCTTAAAAGACGATAGGAAGTTAGAATCAGTGCTTCGCTGCTTGATGGAAGAGTTGGCTTCATGATAGCTCTGGGATGGAACAGGCACAGGCAAATAAAATAAAATCAATCCCCTTACAGTTAGGAACTCTGTTAAACAGAGCCCTAGCTTGAGCTTGTTTTAGAAAGTCTATGCCCTTTGAGTTAGCAGTGTACGTTCTAGGAATTTATCCTAAGGAAATAATTAGATCGATGTCAGAGATGTACATTCAAGGACATCCTGTGCATCGCCGTTTATCACAGTCCCTGTTTGGGTTCGGAGTCTGAAAGTGGGACTTGCCCGGATACAGGAAGTTGATTTCCAAGTTAATCCCGAGAAGCCAGAGGGAGAGAGTTCGGGAAGAAGGGAAAACAAATATAAGGCGGTGGATGGCTCCGGCTACCGGGACTCAGCCCTGCTGTGCCCTCAGGGGCATCACTCAGAAGGGCAGGGGGCTGGAGCATTCATTCATCCATTCTGTCTCCCTTGGTTGAACGTTGCCTGGGGGCAGGGTGACAACACTCTCTCTCTCTCTCTCTCTCTCTCTCTCTCTTTTACTTCAGGCTCCTTTAGTGTTGGGAAAACTTCCCTTGCTGACTTGACCCCAGGGAATCAGCGCCAGGTAAGTCTGAGATCTTCTGACACTCTCTGTTGTAGTTGTGACTGAACCCAGAGGCAGGCCAAGGGACCTGAGCCTGGGAATGAGACGCATGCCTATAGCCCAGCGTGCGACCACCCCAAGTGTCCACCAGTTGAAGACTGCTTCAATACATCGTTACAGATCCATACAATGAAATATTTTGCAGTCACCAACCATTATGATGTCTGTATTCATTTACGGACATAAAGAGGCATTTGCCAACAACCAAAAAAGCAAGTTACAACGCGGTATATACACTATACATTTATTGTCATTTAACAACAACAACAAAAACCCTATAAACATTACAGATGTTTCTCAGGTTCTAGGATGCAAAATGGACACAAAGGTATGCCGATTGCCCCATACGGTCTATAATTTAATTTTAGAGATGTGGACATTTTCACATCCGGTCTGCAACACAAAATAGCCAGCACAAGGGGAAGCAGGGGGAAGGGCAGGGGAGAGCCCCCAGCAGCCTCCCCACCTGTTCACCCTGGCTCCTTCCGCTACCCTGGGGGATCTCGGGGCATCAGCCACACCGTTCCACGTGGTTGGCGTCATCCTCCCTCCCTGCCTTTTAACTGCTGTTGCAAAGTGGTGATAAGGCAGAGGCTAACAGTCTATTTGAAGGCATAAAAGGGAAAATACAACATCCATAGTACAAAGTTTGTGGCTAGTCACGGGGGGGGGGGGGTTCAGCAGTTTTAAAGATCTCATCTTTTTTTTTTTTTTTAAGTCACATTAAAAGGGACTGGTAAGACTGTTAGTGCTGATACAAAAGCAGTAGAAGTAAATCTGAAGCATTTCAATGTATATGAAATGTGATTTCCTCAAGACCTTTGAAAACTAGATGATTGCATAAATTGGTAGAAGCCCACATTCCCTAGGAAAAACAGTTTTCTCTGCATGGTAGAATCTCAAATTAGAGTCCTTTGTTGGCTTTTTTCTCAGACATCTCCAAAAATTGTGTTAGCTGAGTAACAAAGCATAATGATGAAGGGGATGGGGAGGAGAGATAGAGCATCTTCTCCATCACTTGAGGTTTTTGTGGGAAATGGCCATGAATAAACACACGGAGGGGCAGTTCCAGAACATCTCTCTAAGAATCTGTTGGGAGGAAGAGGCTGAGGCTGTGTTTCATAGCACTCTAGATAAGACAGAGACAGTATCACTTCCAACTATCTATACGGCAAAAATGAGGGAGAGAAACTTCTAGAAAGTCTGGCCACTTTCTCTTCCCCCCACTTCCACCAATCCCTGACATCTCCTCGAGACACCTTAGAAGCTGACCCTCCCAGTCACAAGAGTCTGGACGGGGATTTCACTTATCTCCATGACTGGCTTCACAGAAGTGGCTGGAACATGGCTAGAAGCAGACTTTTGAAGAACCTTTCTCTGCCCCCTCCAACAACACTGGCCAGTTGAGGTGGTCTAGCTAGTGATGCCCCTAACGTGAACAACTCTTGTTTTTCCATGTGACATAATGTCCGCTGTAGCTTGCTGATCTAACTAACGTAGACCTATTGATCGTGGGCCCTCATGCAAGAACCAGCTTTTTTGGTTATTTTTTTTAAAAGATTTTATTTATTTATTGGACAGAAAGAGAGAGTGAGAGAGTGCACAAGCAGGGGAAACTGCAGAGGGAGAAGGAGAAGCAGTCTCCTCACTGAGCTAAGAGCCTGACTCAGGTCTCGATCCCAGGACCCTGGGATCATGACCTCAGCTGAAGGCGGATGCTTAACAGACTGAGCCACCCAGGTGCCCCTTTTTTGGTTGTTTTATTAAGCTTGGTAGTACCTTGTTTCTTGAAAATGAAAACACAATTATTTCCTAATTATTTTTATATGATGCTATTTCTAAAGCACCATATGTTGTTAAAATATGTGAGTGCCCTGGCTGAACGCAGCTATAATGAATTCTGTAAATAGAAGTTAATAAATACTTAGACTTTTCAGTACATAAAAAAGGTTGATGGGCATGGAGAAAAGGGACATTATTTAAATTTTATACATTTTAATGGAAGAAATCGTTCAGTTGTCCTCCCTCCCTTCAAAGTAACGATTTTCAGGCTGAGATTCCTAACACCCCATGGTATCACCAATTATCTCAAGGGAGGCCCCAGAATTGCCATTGCCTTGCGTTCAGCTCATCACATTCATTGATTCAATAGATCCACCTGGACATTTGTCAAAGACGGTAATTTAAAATGCAGCCTGGCAGGTTAGCAGGAGTGGTGGGACTGGAGGGGACCTGGGAGGCGGGGGTGGAGTGCAGGAGGTGAACACTTGCTCATCAGCCCAGGGCACTGGCCTGCATCGACCTGGACACCGGAGGGTGGAGGGCACGGGGCAGGCCCTTCCTTCCTGCTACTGACCAGCCCCAGAGTAGGGCTCATTACGGGGAGAGAGGCAGGAAAGTCACGTGACAAAATGATGCTGCTCCCAGAGAATCTAATAAGGCTCACAAGTAGCCATGCTATAAACCGTGTGTTATTTTTTCCTCTCCTCACTATCGGAAATCTTCCTCTCTCCCTCCCTCCCTGCCTCCTTCCCTTCCTTCCTTCCATTTTCTGTGGACTGTCTCAGACTCCAACTAATCCAGATGTATTTCTACACATCCATTATTATTGTTGGTAGCACTAGTGGGATATTAACTTTTATAAAATATTTTAAGTTTTATATTTCTTATTAACTGACATTCCCACGGCTCTGTCGGTGTCTTGCACTGCTCTCTCCATCCCTTCGGGTACCCAGACGGTTCTGCTCATTATTTCAAAGGAGGATGTGACTCAGTGGAGGGCAGGCAGGAGAGGGAGGGTGAGCAGGGCAAACCTAAGCCCTTGCGGGATGATGAGCACTTTGAGGAAACACAAAATCTTTGAGAAGGAGAATATTATAAGTGATGATAAGGGAAGGAGTCTTCTCTGGGGACTGGGAGGGGTTTCCCCAAACCCTGTAAAGAGGCCAGAAAGGAGAAGACAGATGTTTCCTTCTTGTTAATAACTAGGAACCTGAGAGACAATCTTAGAACTGGGTGACAGATGAGAATAGCGGATTGAGACCAGGAACAGGAAGACCGCAGAGAGGGGCTACAGTGAAAGGAAGAGGGTCTTTATGCAGTCTCCCAGAAAAATTCCCACACCTCCAAATACGTGCAGAGATAGTGGGGAGACTCATGGAGTCCAAAGGTACCAGTCGGAGAGAAAGGTATATCACCGGCAACTGGTGTGGGTCAACAACAGAGGACAAGGGGATGCCCTAGCAGACATCCATGTGGAGACTCTTGAAACCAGGTGCCATCCACCCTTCCCAAACCCACACCTTGGTTCTCTGTGAACCCCCAGAATTTACATTCATCGCTGTAGGAAGGAAGCACAAGAGTGACTGAGAGGAGGTTTCTAGGCTTGAAATAGACATTAAATTTAGTGGTAGAAAATAAATTATGTTTTAGTACATCTGAATTATGAACAAGGTTCATGTCACCCATGTTGTTATTCATCCTTAGTCTGTTGTGTAGATTTTAGAATGATTAAATGCATGGTTGTAGATTTTACCATTTCAAAGCATTTCTTTGAACTTATTAAAAATGTGATCTTCCTCCAAGATGTACGAGGTGTCAGGAAGGGCATTATGCTCTTATCACTGAGGAAGATGCTGGGAAACAGGGTGAGCAAGAGTAAGGAATGCATTCGGCGTCACAGAGCTGACCATCAATCCTTTCTTTTTTTTTTTAAATATTTATTTATTTGTCAGGAAGAGAGTACAAGCAGGAGTAGGGGTAGACAGGAGGAGACGCAGACTCCCCACTGAGCAGGGAGTCTTATGCCTGACTCCCCCCCCAGGACCCTGGGACCATGACCTGAGCCCAAGGCAGACGCTTAACTGACTGAGCCACCCAGGTGTCTCCCATAGATCCTTTCAACCCATCCGACTACCATCTTTTTCCACCACCACTACTGTTCCCCTTCCCTATGATAACCATGAAAAATTTCAAGTCTTCATTAGCATGATTTTTTTTTTACAATCTTTTAAAGCAAATTAAATTGTGTATTTAAAAGAAAGTCAAAGCAATGGGACAGGGACTTGCTTTACTTTCAAAATCTGTCCCATCTAACCCCATCATTCTTAAATATCATCAAATTGGAGTGTGTTCCAGTTTTTCAGTGCAAAGACCACCTCTTATTAACCTTTGCTGTGTTTTGCATGGAGTCAAATCGGGAAGTCATCCCCTGATTGGTTTATCCCTTATAGATTTGTTAGGGCAACATCAGCTGGAAATACCCAGAAGGCTAGGGCTGGGAAGATTTTGGAGATCACCTGCTCAATTCCCCTGCCTGTGTGGTGAGAAATGTAGTGAACATTCAAAGTCACCTAGCCAGATAGGAGCACAATGAGTAGTAATGACGCCTGGTTTCCCTGTTCTCTCTACATTGCACTGACGGCTAGCTTGAGCAAAAATAAATTCAAATTTTGATGAATTTAGCAATGTCTCCTAAACTCCATTTATATAAAAGAAAAAAAAGCCCTCAAACCACCCCCCGCCAATTTTTAGTACATAATGTCCTTCTTACTTGAGATGTTTTAAAAATTTCTTCTACACAAAAAAAGGAGTCACAGTAAATTTCTCATATTGAAAATGTCAAGTCCCTGTTTGTTAAATGATGATGTCAGGGACTACAAAATATGAATTTCTGGTTGGTTATAAACTCTACAAAGACTTGGATTCTAGTATCTGCAGAGATGAGAGTGATAACTAGGAAGTCGCTTTGCGTGAGTTGTTTTGAAAGGGTCGTTATGACTGTCACTGTTTACAGCAAGGCTGTGTATGTGCACAGCTGAAAGAGAGATCACCATTGCTGATATTTGTACTCATATTTGTCACTGTCACCCAAGTCCAGAGCGGATATTGCCAAAGGGTCTCATTCTCATGCAAGAGGCTGTGGCTGACAATGGAAAGGACAAAGCACCAATATTTGTTGTGTATCTAATATATTTAAAGACCATGCTAGGAGGATTGGTACTTTCACTTCTGTAAGACACTGGCTGGACTGCCGTGGCTTGAACATGTTATGACTAACTCCCATGTCATTCACTGATACAGCCATTCATACAAATAGTCTGCAAGGTTGCCCTGGGCTCCTAGATGTTGTTCTAGGTGCTGGGGATACAGCAGTGAACAGACCAGACAAACGTCTTGCATTCCCAGAGCTTACGTGCCAGTGGGGTTGGGGGGTGGGGAAGACAAAAAATGTAAGCAACTAAATGAACAAGCTAATGACTTTCTTTCTATGCTGTGCTAAGCACTTAATTGTACCATATCATTTAATTATCAGAACAAGCCATGTGGTTGCTTCTATTCATTTAATGTTACAAATGAATAAAATGAAGGACAGAGGGGGTAAGTAACTCCTCCCAAGCTCTCACGACCTAGGAGTGACAGATGAAACACTACCCCAGGAACTCTCATCGCAGGGCTCATGCTCGCTCGCAACCATTACACTCTACAACCTTAACAAAACCACCTACTAAATGCTAGGATTGGTCTCCCAGGCTGGTAGGGGAAACAGCTGAAATACTTAGCAAAGTTTCAGTGGGCACACACAGGATGGACGACACATCCAGAATAGGGGTGTCCAAAAAGGTTTTCTGGAGAAGTTGAGGCCTGATCTGGGTCTTGAAGAATAAATGGGAAAGGCGATAGCAGAACATTGCCAGCCACGAGGGCAACTTTAACACGATGCTTGGGCTGTGCTGTGTGCGGTCGCCACGAGGCAGGAAGCCCGAAAGAAATCAAGGGTGGCATTCACAAGAGCTCTGGGTGCTACCATAAGGAGCAGTTTGGACTTTTCTTGTGAAAGTAAAGGTAAAAAGTACCTGATTGGAAGAAAAAGAGAGATACGAGCCATTTGCATTTCAAACGGCCCCCTTTGGGCTCCTTGTCTACTAGGGGCTTGGTAAGAATTGAATCCCTTTTTCTCCTATTCCACAGGCCCAACTCCCAGGGGCAGCCTGGGCCAGGCTTGTAATTCTCACCCTGGATATCCTACCACCAGTAAAACATGCTGTTCCTCATATAAAGAAACATTTTGAACTGGAATGCAGGCTGCAGAAGATCTCATGGTCAGAAAATGTTCTGGATCATGGATCTTTTCTTTTTCTTCTCCTGCTTTTACCTAATGTAAACCTTAAAACCAACAAGCTAAAAGTTTAACTAATTTTACAGGACCCACTCAGCACTCATCATCAATCCTAGAGCCTGAGGACTTAGCAAAGCTGGGACCAGAAGACCAGCTGCAGAGAAATCCAAGATGTTTTTCTAGCTCTCCCTCCTTATGAAAGTGGTCTTGCAGTGTGGAGAAATCTTGAGCTTTGAAGTCTGATAGAACTGGATTCAGATTCCTCCTATAAAGGCACAAAATGCATGGTAGCATAATGACATTTTTCTTCATTATTTTTAATTATTTATTTATTTTTTGTTTTTATTTTTTAGAGAGGAAGGAGGGGCAGAGGAGAGAGAATCTTAAGCAGGCTCCACGCCCAGTGCAGAGCCCAATGCAGGGCTTGATCTCATGACTCTGAGACCATGACCTGAGCTGAAATCAAGAGCTGGACACTTAACCAACTGAGCCACCCAGGTGCCCTGACTTTTTTTTTTTTAATAAATAAGGGGGATAAAACTCTTCATTCACTTTTCACTTTTTATGCATGAATGAACTCTGGAGGGATACACAGAAACCAACACCAAGTGGCCCGGGGTCTAGGAGAGAGGAACTGAGTAGATAGGGAGAAAGGGAGGGAAAATTTTTCACCTTCATGTATACATATGTTTAGAACTTTGAGTCAAGAGGTTAAATTACCCATTCCTGAGATAGCTCATCTCTAAAAGGGATGTAAACACAACTACTTGTTAGATTGTGGCGAGAACTGAGATAAAGCATGTTAAATAATAGGACCCTCAAACACAGGATGAAAGAGACCTAGTCCTCGCCCTTCAGGAGGGTCATGTAGCTCAGTATGTTTGGATTTAACAATGAGGTAAACCTAGGAAGGTACTTCCTCTTGGTCACAGTGCAGAAGGCACAAGATGGTACCAGGGGAAGGCTATTGAGTTGACCAGGAAACTGCCACAAAACATAATACAGAAAAATGACAGTTGTCTCTTCCAAAATGATCAGTGAGCAGTCACTCTTTTTATTTTTATGGTCACAAGTGGGTTTGTGAACTGGAGAAGTATCTCATTGTTTCCAAATGGGAAAAATTTGGACATTGTCATTGAAAAAATCTACCGCCAAACTGATCTAGAAGTACACTGTATGATTTCCTTCTGAGCCCAGACTTTTTGGTGAAAAGCCTCTTTGAGAAATAGATGGGTGAATGGCAGGTGCAGAAATCAGAAAAATGGCGTCTCAGTGATTGAAGGCATTAGTTATGAAAGTATTTTAATTCTTTGTAAAAGGTGATCAACAGCCACAGTGATTCATGGGTTCAAGTTTGACTTAACATTTGCTTCTAGTTTCCTTTTAGCAAATATTTATGGAGGGCCCCTACATACCTAACATTGTTTTAGATGATGAGTGGGCTAAAGAAATACTGTATATAATTCAGTCTCTGTCTTCAACATGTTTGTCTTTTTTTTTTCTCCTCTTGGCAAAAATATACCAAGCATCATGCAAATGAGACTTCACTTATATGTAATAAAACACGAGGGCAGGAAGAAAGCCATGTTGGCTGGGGTTGTCATGGGGGGGCGGTCCTTAGATGAACTTGGATGGATTAAGCAACCGGGCTGTGGAAAGACACCACAATGAATTATTTTCAGTAATAACAGTAATCTCTATTTCTCCATGGTGAGACAGACTCAAATGTTAGTTGTACTTTGTACCAGAAAAATTAAGCGGTGCCTATAACACCATGCAAACATGAGGACAACTAATCTTCCTGCTTAACCATTTGTTCCTGAAGTCCCTTTTTATATAATGAGTTGTTCCGAGAAAACCGGGGGCAGGAGATGGCTTCTGAAAACAGGAAATAAACTCTCTGAGGTGTGAAAATTACATCTCCTGCTGCTTTGGGCCTTGCAGTTGGGGTGGGCCTAGACAGCAGGAGCGCTCCCCCAGGTGTTGACAGAAGCTTATCATGCGCGCCCTTGAAAGAGCTTGGAAAATTAGTTAAAAGTGGAGGATGTTAGTTTGAAGATTCACCATTAAGTAGATTATAAATTTGGTGAGGGTTCTTAAACACTTGTGACCTTTCTGAGAATAATGTCTTTTGAGTAAAAATACACACACACACATACACACATACACACACACATACGTATTCATATATGTGTGTGCAAATTATTTCATAATTTAAAAAAGGGATCTATTGATAAAGCTGGTCCCCCCCTCATATCCTGAAACAATGAATGAGCATGATGGAAAGTTTGCCCCCTCCCTGTCTTCTTCTGGTTGTGGGCACCCGCCTTGCCGATGGGTTCCATGCGGGGCCTCCTTGGGCCTGACTTCTGGAGGAAATGAGAAATGCAAAGCAGGAACTACAGAGCGGAGCAGTGAACAGAGCAGTCCTGTCTTTTGTAAAGTGCGCTGCCCCCTCCAGACTTATGTTTAAGCCTACACGCCCAGGGCGACTCCCTCGAATTAGGCCAGTGGTCACTATCATGGCTCCAGTCAAATTAATGAAAGGACAAATTAGATGCAGAATATTATGCTATGGTTACAGTCCACTAAGGATTAAAAACGTGACAGTCCCCACTTAGGAAGCTTATGGCCTACAGGAAATACAAACAGACCTCAATTTCCTTTTTTTCTCACTTGAGTGAATATACCTTACACCCTTCTGTCAAATCAGAAAGGCTCTGTCAGGGAGAATAAGCTCCCTTTCATATGTATGCAGGAAGGAACCTGAAGGGTTAGAGCGGTGAGCGCGACAGAGTCATCGGCTCCAAGGGCTGCCCGACGCCTCCCCGCCCCGCCCCGCCCCGGCCCCCCGGCAAGAAACAGCCTCAGCCGAGGAACGTCCGGTCCTCTCGCCCCTGGTCCTGAAGGCAAAGCACGGGCTGCCCACCGGAACCCTGATGACAGTCATCTTCCAGAGGTAGAAAATGAATGGTGGCAAACCCCCTGAAGGAGATTTTCTTTGACTTACCTAAATTAGGAGGCATGCTCCCTCGCACCTGTGGACGGAAAGCTGTGATGCTGTGCACCTAAAGGGAGAGGCTCTGATGGATAGAAACACAAACCCTTAATGCTCTCCTCGGAGGGCAGTCCTCTACTTTCAGCAAGAATCAAGAACCATGGGGTTCTTCAGGGAGGAACCCAGAGTGAAGGCGTGAGGGTCGTGAATCAGAGAATCGGAACATTTCTGAGAATGAACACTGATGATACCTCCAAGCGTGGTTTTTCCCTAGGTTGTTTTTCAGTGAAAATGCATAGGTATTTGTTTTAAGAATCTGCTCAGCTGTTTTCTGTGGGTGCCAGCCTTGCTTGACTTGCTGTCTGGCAGATACTCCTGTACCTTCCTTTCCTCTCACATTGCAGATGTGTGGGGTTTATCCCCACAATGGTGATTCTCTGACACCAGCTGAGTGCCCTATAATCCAAGTCAGTTCTGACACTATCTACCTGCGGGTAGTGTGGACCCCATAGGTGAAGAGCTCAGACTCATAGGACGGCACCCGCTCCAGACACCAATAGCAAGTCCCAGACTATCACCTGTATTTCTGACCAACTGGCTACAAATGGAGGGTCCTACAATCCACAAATAGAGCTTCCCACAATCTTCTCCTTGGAGAACTCAGGAAAATACTTCCTTACATTTACCTGTTTATTACAAAGAGTATAATAAAGGATACAGTTGAACAGCCAGATAAAGAGATACGTAAGGTGAGGGGTGGAAGCATCTCACGTGCAAGAGCTTCTGTCCCCGTGGAGTTGGGGTGGACCATCCTCCCAGCACGCGAATATATTCAGCAACCAGAAGCTCTCAGAACTCCATACTTTCAGGACTTTTGTGGAGGCTTCATCACCTAGGCATAATCAATCTTAACTCAATCTCTAGCTTCCTCCCCTTTCGGGAGAATAGGGGTGGGGCTGAAAGTTTCAAGCTTCGACCATGATTTGGTCTTTCTGGTGACCACCCCCCTCCAGGGTCCCACCAAGAGTCACCTCATTGGAACAAAAAAAATTCCAAGGCAATTAGGAGTTCTGTCTGGGGTCAAAGACCAAAGATGAGCAGCAATCAGGGGCAGAGACCAATATATATATTTCCTATTGTTCCACACCTACCATGTCAGTTTCCCGAAGTTAAAGGCCAAGAACACATGGCCTATTCAGAAATTGGCACTAAATTTGTACACATGGAGGAAGGGGTGTATTAGGATGAGGCAAATCCTCAAGCATCCTCCTGTCATTTTGCTCCAAGATTAGGTAAGGCTGGGTGACCATGTGGGTGTCACATGGAAAAACCTTCCAGAAAGCAAAGGACCCTCAGAATCAACTTCCAGAACTTATATTATTTTCTAAGCCCCTTTGAGCCAGTCCCCTCCACCTGAAGTGTGATTTGAGCTTGTCCTATTTGGTGGATTTTAGCTTCTGCTCTGATTTGTGATCCACCTTCCCCCAGCACTATGCCTTTCCCTCTTTTCCCAGAGTCCCTTGATTAGATAAGGTCAGCCCTTATTGTCTGCTTTTGTGTCTCAGCTACACACTTGGCTCCTTCTCAATTTTCTACTCTGAAAACCTTCAATTTTGTAACTCTGGGGAAAAATGCAGTAACTGGGGTGGAGAGCCTATTGTAGCCTTTTGAGCACCTCCCAGGCACCTGCTATGGGGGTGGGACAGGTTGTGGCTTTTGCCTTTGGGCTCCTGGCAGCAGTATTTTTCACGAAACTGGGTATTCCAGGTGCTGTTAACTTTTTGGGTTCCAGTATGGAAAGGAAGCAGAAAACAGAACAAAATATACATCAATCAAAGTACTTTGGAAAAACAGATGAAAACATCTGAGTTCCGTGACAGGGTATGTGATACAAATTGCTTGATTATCATAAAGGCTGAATGTGACCAGAAATATGTAGGCCTAATATCTGGCTATTAATGAAACTTAAAGGTCCTTTTGATAAAAAACAAAACAAAACAATATATCCTTCGTGTCTTTTCATCGCATCTGAAAATCCTCATTTTCATATCCAGAAGGCCTCTTTTCAAATGCAACCATTTTTGGGGAAGTGCATGTACAAATTAATCACCATTAATGTATTAGATGTGGTAAGTAACACAGTGTCCTAGATGAACAGCCTCTGAAAAAAGGCAAACGCAGATAAGGAATGTTTTAAACACAGAGGGAGCTGAGGAGGTTTGGAGCTGTGTTGTCAGCTGTGAGAGACACTTGCTATGTGTGGCTACTTAAACTTAAATTCAAACTTAAATTAATTAAAATAAAGTCAACAACTCAGTTTCCCAGTCACACCAGCCACATTTCAGGTGCTAAGTAGCCGCATGTGGTTACCATATTGGACAGTGCAGATATAGAACATTTCTGTTATTACGGAATGTTTTATTGGACTACGCTGGCTTAGAGTAGAAGAGACTTAGTGGAGAGGGCATGTCTAAAAGGATTGTTTCTATATTGTGCTTGGAATCTCGAGAACAGCGAAGAAAGTACTGGGAAACAAGTAGCGGGGGGGAAAGACTTCAGGGGAGAAAGGTGATCATACAACATGGGGATGGAAGGGAAACCAAAGGCAAACTTTGCCTACTTTGCAATTTTGCCGAAGTCTCTTGATTATGTATTCTACTAGGGAAAGGCAGAATTTTCCAGCAACTCACCCCTGGGGTCAAATTCCAGCTCTGCTAAATACTAGTGGGGTGGCTATGGGTAAGTTCTTAATCTTTCCTCATCTGTAAAATAGAAATGATAATTCCTACCCTGCACCATCATCAAGAAAATTAAGGGAAAGATACGTGAATCTGGTCCATCGTAGGTGCTCGATAAATTAGAGCTGTTACATCATAGGGCCCATTAGCTTGCTTTGGACCACTGACCATGCTGGACATGTCTTTGTATCTGTCTCAGTGTCCAGCACACAGTGGGCATTCCATAAATAGTTGTTGAGTTTAATTGAGCTCGAGTACGTCCGGGGCACCTGGGCTGCTCAGTTGGTTAAGCGTTGACTCTTAATATTGGCTCAGGTCATGATCTCAGGGTTGTGTGATCAAGCCCCTTGCTGGGCTCACATTGGGTGTAGAGCCTGCTTAAGGTTCCCTCTCCTTCTCCCTCTGCCCCTCCCCCCACTCTGCCTCTCTTAAAAACAAACAAACAAAAGCAAAGAACCAGAGTGCTTCCTATCTCTCTTTCTCACGCTCTTGCTTTCACTATGAAGAAAGATCCTGTGAAAGATGCTGTACAAACTCAGATGTTATTGGTATTGCAAGAGTAATTAATATGAAATAGGATCAGAATACAACCATACCTTGGAAGCTAATCCTTTTAAATGAATGGAATTGAAATATTATAATTCACGAAATAACACTTAAATGGTACCGCTTGGACAGTTACTGCCTGTTATTTGTGTTCGTTGAATTTTAAAATGCGCCCTTCACAGAATTGCTTGAGGGCACAAGTACAAAGAATTAGTACATTAATTATCATAAATGAATCATTACACAGCAACTGTAATTAACAGCTTAAGCTACCATATTCATATTTTTAAAAAATCTTTTTCAATGGTAGCCTCAGTGTTCCTCTACTGGAAAAGTTGGCAAGAAGACAAGCTGATTGGTAGAAATGCGGATGTGAAAATAGAACCATGTGAATTCATCTCATCCATCCCACTGGCTTTGTACTGAAACCAATGTTTTTTGTAAGACATTTTATAATCTTTTATAGGCACTCACTGTGGTATTTTTCTTTATAGATATCTAAGAAGACTATTAATCCATTTCTAGGTACTAAAAAGCAACATCTTCCTAATTTTCATGTGAAAACATTTGAATCTTTCAGATGAGAACTTTTTAAACGTCAGGGAGGCCAGAACCCCTAAGGGTCTTGGAGGACAGGAAGAAGGATAGAATGTGTGAGCGGACATAAGTTGGGACACCCCCTTCAACCCCAACACTGCCTTTCCAACCTTGATTAAGCAAGCGCAGCCCAAATTTATGTACTTAATTAGTTTGCTTTAATTGGGTTTGAAGAGAAGTCTCCAACAATTTAAAAATAATTATTTTGAAAATCACCAAATTAGGTAATTTGAAATTTTCTGTTCACTTAAGTCCTGTAGTTCTCGACTCTCAATGCCAGATTTTACCCCCACATATTTTGATTTAATGAATTTGCTGGGGACCCTGGCATTTAAAAAAATTTCCCCAGAGGATTTTAACTTGCAGCCAGGGCTGAGAACCAGTTTTTAGTTCAATTGCATTGATCTCTTTTTCAGTAGAAATGAGTGGGGGTTATGTCTCATTTTTTTTTTTTTTTCTGCCAGAGAATAAAGTTTTGCCCCGGAGAATTAATGTTTATGGAAACTATTTTATTCTTTCTTCCCATATTCCTAATGTAAATCAACATTCCCATCTTGACACCCAGCAAGAATAACTGCTGGGACTCTCAAACCATTTCACTTCACCAGTTAGCTCTACTGATTTATATCTGTTATCAGGAAGAGGTGCATTTCATTCCATTACTATGATCTATTTTGGTACATCTGTAAGTGCCCATATATAAATGTTAGTGTTGAGATTGCTAAAATAGTGTTAGAGTGTATTTTGCCTTACATGTGTAATTTTTTATAGGGAAATTGAACCTATTATTGTGCCTTGAGCATGTTAGGTTCACACGGAGTGATTACTATCACAATAGGAACACAGGCATTATTCTGCTTAACTGTTACAATATGTGTAAACATCCATACTACTGCTAGATGCCATGTGATCTGAGTTGGGTGTTTGCCATCACCATAGGACCAAGATTAAGTTAACAAGGTCAGTATTCCAGGGCCTTTTTCTTACCACTTTCTAGTTCAGTGGCTACAAATTTGGGAAATAGGCACCAGGTGAATAAGAGATATTCACCAGGTGAATAAGACAGAAGATTGTACCTGGTACAATCTTCTGTTCTGAACAGGAGATATATAGCATTGGAATGAGTGACTCAGACAGAAAGAATCCACTTCCTTCCTTCCTTCCTTCTTCCTTCCTTCCTTCCTTCCTTCCTTCCTTCCTTCCTTCCTTCCTTCCTCCCTCCCTCCCTCCGCTCCCTCCCTCCCTTGCTCCTTCATTCCTTCCCTTTCTCCTGCAGGCTCTTGAAAAATACTAAATGCAAGGAGAGGGTTTCTCTGAACTCCCCTTATCTGCCTAAAGACAGATCTTCCAAAAAGAGCACAGTTGTCACAGATCTACTCTCAGGAGTTCAATCAACCAGGGAAGACTGACTCATCACAGGAGAGGAAAGGTTGATGTCATACCCAGGCAAACTTTGTCACAAACTATCCTACCTCCCATCTCTTCTTCAAAGGGCCCATCCATCTTTCCTAAAGATCATTTACTCTCCCTTAACTTATGACCCTTCACTTTTTTCTATCAAGATAGTATTAATCCTGAAATCAAAGCCACCTTTTTGACTTGCTCATTTCCCCCTGGGTGTCTCCTATGTGTACATGAGCTATACATGTTAATAAACATTTTTTCTCTTGTTAATTTGTCTTTTATTATGGGGGTTTCAGCTAAGAACTCAGAAGTGTAGAGGGAAAATTACTTTTCCTCCCCTCCGTATGTAAGCCCTAGGTAATAGAAATAGGTGCCATTTCATCTCCACAGTGGCCACAGCATCAACTCATGTACCTACTTACTACCCTGGTTTCTAGTTGTTTCTCTTTGTTTTTGGCCACTGGGAATTTCCTTTACTTTAGGTATTCTCAGATAAAAAAATTATAAGGATGTTTATTTATGTTTATCTCGTGTTTGAAGGTGTTTGGTAGATGGAGGATTTCAGTTTATTCAGTCTATATGTTGCTGAAACTAACATCTAACCAGTTTTTCCAATTAAATATTTATTGGGCTGGTGGGACCCTATGACACCAAAGACCTCACTGACCAGGAAAAGCCCTGGGCAGGCAATCACAACAACCAGACCCTGCATGCTCTTCTGCCTTTAACGACCATGTCATGATGAATGTGAGAAGTCTCTCAGCACCAGTCAAGGCACGGGCCCAGGAGGAAGACAACCACGGTAGAGTATTTCCAATGAATTTTCCTGGGCTCAATAGATCTCTCAGCTTCTCCTGCTTGTGATCCTGATATGCTTTTGTTCTTGAGCACCATAACTTTTCACTTCTGGATTTCTTTTGAGCTTGCTCCATCTTAAGTATTAGTGGGCTGGATTTTAGTGCCTGACTCAGATTTGCTTTTTGCATCTCTCACCCCTCCCTCTGCCATATCCCAGGATTCCAGTTTATGATCTCTCCTCTAGAGAAAGGATTTTGCAACTCCTGTCTCCTTCTTGGTGTTATAGTTTGTTCCTTTTAATATATGGCTCTGATCCAGGAACATATTGCATAACTATTTTGGAGAACTATGAGATACACAGGCGATCGATCCCTGGGACTTAATTTGCCTCAGTGCCTTAAGGCTTATGGTGGGAGGAGACACATGAGAAGAATTAAAGGATTTTGTCAAATATTCTAGCTTCTTGAATTAAGTCACTGAAAGAAGAGGTTGAGGGGCATGACTCTATAGCTTGCAAGAAGGAAACCTTATTATGTTGGAGTACAGAGCCTAGTCTGTGAGTACTTTAATAGAGCACTTTATTTTAAATTATTTTTAAATACTTCCTTTTTCTTGAGCTAAGAATGTTAAAACCTCAATTTCTAGGCTTTGAGTTGAAGTCTGTTAACAAGCACAGTGGGTAGGAGGTTCTTGGTCCCTCACAATGAGCTGCTCATCCCACAGTCTTCTGAAACCAAATCAGCAAGTGGTGGCTCTAGAGAACAAGCCGGGGTCACCCATACAAGAGATTGGTTAATTCAAGTATAAATAAAAAAGCAGAGAGACAGCAATTTACTGCAAGTGCCCAAGATGTTCCTAATGAAGAATGCCTTTTGTTTTTAGAAAGGCTTGAGCTGGTTGACTTTAAAGAAATCCTGCAAACCTCAAGTCCTTGGTTCCTATTTCTGTGTAAACATGGGGGAACAGTTAGCGATAAGAAGAAAAGCAATTTCTTAGTCATGCTAAAAGAAAATTTCCCACAGCCAACTTACTGATCTAGTAGGCTTTTATCCAGTGATTCATGAATCGGGCAACATCCAATCTAGCGGATAGAGAAAAGCTCTACAAAGCTGTAAAAGGCAAGAAACATCTGTAACCAAAGTGAGTAAGAACAAGGAAGTAATACTGGGCATTTGATGTTTGGTTAAAGCAAGGTTACTTTTCTTCTACAGAGCCAAGGGAAATCTTGGAACTGGGTCAGGTAACTTGTCCTGAGCAGGCAAGTCCTGATTGGTTGACCTAGGCCTTCCTTTTCTGGGAAAGCCTAACAGAGGAACTTAGTTTTCGTTTGCTCCCAAGGGACTTAGCATGAGTGCCTCCATTTTGAGCCTCACCGGTTACTTTAACAGTAAGGAAAGGAGAAGAACTTTTGGATATGGTGTTATATCCCTTATAGGCTTGAAAGGAAGCAAAATATGCCACCCCAAAATATGCCTCTTTGGTATAAGGATTATTCTGAGAAATAGACACAGAGAAGCTTTGAAAACAAGGTAGATGTTACCCTTTTGTAGGAAAATTTATACTTATAAAGGAAACCTCCTTTTGTAAGGGCATGTCTCTCTGTACCAGGAAGAGGTATATGACCTAGATCACCAGAAACTTATCAGTGGAGAAGGCACAGGCTTAAATCTACATAACGATCTTACCCTTGTTTATGTGCTTTGCCTAGTAACTTCTCATAACTGGCCTTCCCTTCCCCCAACATCTTTCTTTTGGTCTTTTAGCTAAAGATGGTATTCAAGGTGGTGGCATGGGCCATCTTGGAGCGTTGCTCTTTTCTCTGGTATCTCCCATGTATACAGGAGGTATACGTATTAATACATTTGTTTTTCTCTTGTTAACTTGTCTCTTATTATAGGGGGTTTCAGGCTAGAAGGGTAGAAGGAAAATAGTTATTCCTCCACTGTAGGCTCACAGTGTCAACCTTTCAAACTGACTAAACCCTTGAGGGATCAACACTCCTTTAAACCTTTGACAGCAGGAAGTTCCCAGTCCTTCTTTCTTGTGGCTACTGCAAGCCAAACATCCTGTTGGTGCCTCTCACTTCATTGCACCTTTCCAGACCAACTGACTATAACCAGTGCTCGAGACCGTATTTTCTGATCAGTGACTGTCTTAGCTTCTTGGGCAAAAGAATTTCCTGGTAAGTTGTGTTAATGTATGTGGTCTCATTTCTCAGGTAGAAACTGGTGGATTTTCTTCCTCTATGAGCTGAAATGAGTCAGAGACCTTGTAAGATTTTTTACCCCTCTTTTAAGAGACCAAATAGGCTCCTTTGTATGCTTGCTTTTCACTGGGATCCTGGGGCCTGTGCCTGCTTCCCTTTCCTCTGTGAAGCCACCTTGCCTTCTTTAATGATGGGCTCGTTCTGAGTAATCTTTCGGCATCGGGTGACCTTCGCCTCCCTTCAGAAGCTCTCCTGACTTCTCTGCTCTTATCCACTTCAAGACCCTTGCCCTGGGGATTCCTATGCTACCTGTCATTCAGCATCATCTCCTTGAATGTCTGTCTCCTCCCTCAAGCTTGTGAGCTCCTAGAGGGTGAAAACTGTCTTAGGACAGTATTCTTTTCTGGTACTCAACACCTGACACACAACACAATTTTTTTTATGCAAACTTTTTTATTAAGGATTACACAACGCAGAAAATGACATGAATCACACATCGACAGCTCAGCTAATTTTCTGATAGCGAACAGTAAACACACCCATGGAACTAGTACCCAGATCAAAGAATAATACGTTTCCAGGACCCCAGACATGCTCCCTGTGTGCTCCTCCATTGTTGCCCTTCCCCCAAAGTTGACAGCTCTGTTAACTCCTAACACCACACATTAGTTTTGCCTATAAATAAACTTTATATAAATGGCATAATGAGGTTTGAATTCTTTTGCATTGCTTCTTAACTAAAACATTACTTTTGGAAGATTCATTCAAGAATTTTTGTGTGTATGTCTGTGTTGGTTTGTTCTCCTGGCTTGATAGTATTCCATTGTGTAAATATGTCATTATTTATCCAGTCCACCATTTTTGGGAATATTGGTCTCCAATTTGGGACTATTATGAATGTATTTGTTATGAACATTCTTACACATGTGTTTTGTTGCATATGTACTTGCATTTCTAAGTGTTAAAAAGAAAACCACAGGCCACAAATGGAGTCATTTGTTAAAGCCCCATGTCACCAAGATTTGGTACCTAAACTAACGACAGTTTCAAACTCCTCAGGAACGTACCCTCTAACCAGCCAAACTGAAATTTCCTGGGGTAATCCCTGAGACACCCCTTCCCTCCTCGGGAGGGTGACTTCACCAAAAACAATGCATTCTTTGTAAAAAAAAAAAAAATATATATATATATGTATATATGTATATACATATATATATATATCCAAACAAACAAACAAACAACAAAAAAAACAATGCGTTCCTTGCTAACAACCCCCCCTAAGGCCCTCTGCCTTCAAAAACTTCCTCTTCTGCAGCTCAGCAAAGCTCCCGAAACTCGTGAGATGGGACGCTGCCCCACTCATGAATTATTTAATAAAGCTAATTAGATCTTCAAATTTACTTGGTTGAATTTCGTTTTTTAACATAAGAAAAAAAATGATGCATCATAGGTTTTGCATATTTTTCACCTTTCATAGAACTCATCAAACAGTTTTCCAAAGTGGTTGTACCAATTTTCATTTCCCGCAGCAGTGGATGGGAGTTCAACAAATATGTTTGAATACATTAATAAAAGAGAAAAGGAGCTAAGAGTGTTTCCTCACTAAGTGTGGCTCCTAAGGGAGACACAGTCTCTCCAGCTGCCCTGAAAAAAATAAAAAGGCTTCTGTTGCTTCCTTTTTCATTTTCTTTTTGTATTTGTTAATGAGCGACTTCAACGAGGGCTAAATGGGAATGTAGATAAATGCTACCTTTGAGAAAATCCCTAGGTCATTGAAATAAAGTTGTAATGTGGATGTTTCCTTTCCCGTCTTTACATTGTAACTGCTGATTACCGTCCTTGGGAACAACTACCTTGGCTGGGAATATGGGGGTGTAAATACTTCTGCGAGTATATTTAACTTCTCAGACACAGGTGAATAGTATCTATCTTCCTTTGTGGGATGACTTTCAGACTCTCTTCTTGCTGTGCACATATCCTAATCAAAGGGAACTGTGAAGGTAAATACTGGAGACCAATTACAGAGCCGTTCCCATTTGCTCTGTAAGCTCACCAGTGTCACCTGCCCCTCCGCGGTGGCCTGAGCATGCAGCTCCGAGCCCAGCGGCCGCGTTCCCTGACCTCGGCCCAGCAGCGTCCCCGGAGCTCGGAAGGTGAGAACTGAGCTAAGAGGGAGAAAAACTAAGTGTACGTGAGAGGTGTGGTAATTGATTCGGGAATCAGCGCTGTTCTGAGAATTGCTCCTTAATCAGGCTTCCCTGCCCGGAAGTCCGTCATTTGCTGGGGGACAGCTTGCATGTTAGCTTTAGAATCAGCAGATGATCGGCCTTCTCAGTGCAGCCAAGTTTCACTTCCTCAGACAGTCTCTCTCCTCTGGGATGTGTATCAGGTGGAGGCCCCGTGTCAGGACTTGCGAAGCGGCTGTGCCCGCTGCCCTGCTGAGTTATCTCAGACGTGAAACAACTCTGGGTCAGTCCGGCCTCAGGCCACCGCACATCTGCAGCGCCCATCCACACTGTGCATGAAAACCTGGAAAAAGTGAGATTGACACAATCTCAGTGGCTTAGTTTTAACGATTAGAGAAAATGTAGTGGCTGCATGCAAAGATTTTCAATCTTTGGGATTTCTGCCATGCTCTAAAGGTAGGCCTGAAAAAGTGGGGGGTGGGAGTGGGGAGCAAGTGATAGGCTTTTGCCCATTGACATCAATACTGTAAAATCCTCCATTTCTGAGCTGCAGTCTCTAGGACAAATAAATGGTAAGATGCCAATTGAACTGAACAGGCCAGAAAGTTTCACTGTCTTTACGTTGGATCTTTGTGGATTAATGGCATTCAGTTCAACCAGTATTACTAAAAACACATTGTGGGGCCACCTGGGTGGCTTAGTCCATTGGGTGTCTGCCTTCAGCTGGGGTCATGATCCCAGGGTCCTGGGGTTGAGCCCCACATCAGTCTCCCTGCTCAGTGGGGAGTCTTCTTCTCCCTCTCCCTCTGCCCTGCCCCCTTGTGCTCTCTCTCTCTCTCTCTCGCTTCCAAATAAATAAAATCTTTAAAAAAAGGCATTGTGGAAGAGACAAATGCAAAATTTCTGCCTCTATCAAACTTTTAATCTCATGCTATATTGACACAGAAGAGGTACCTATGATCCCTGTTGAGTCTGTACCTGTCTTCTCTGGGAATTAAGGCTTCTCTACCTCATGGGAGGACCAGTCAAGAAGACTTTGGGACCCCTAGTCATAGACCCATGGATTAAGACTTCCAGAATGATGGGGTTCAGGACATACTACACTGAAATAAACCTCCCATATGAAAGGTGCCCTCCCTGTACGAGGAAGAAGGAAGACATTCCTATCAACAGAGACAGGGAATTTGGGGCCAGTAATCTGTACAAATAAACCTAATCCTTATCTTCCTAGTTACTTCTTTGCCAATTACTGTTTCTGGGCCAAACCCCTTTGTCTCACCAATTCTTTGTTTACATTCATTTTGTTGTTTCTTTGTCTAGAAGGTGTAACAGCTTCCTGCTCTGGTCACTTCTTTGAAACTTCATCCTCTTGTGAAGGCGACCATGGACATGAGAAAATTCAGTAATATTTGTGTGCTCTTCTCCTGCTACTCTGTCTTATATAAATGCAATCTTTAGGCCCAAAGAAGGTAGAGGGGAATTTTTCCTCCCCTACACATCACTTAAAAAGCCCAGTGAATTCGGGGCACCTGGGTGGTGCAGTCGGTTAAGCGTCTGCCTTTGGGTCAGGTCATGATCCCAGGGTCTTGGGATTGAGTCCCACATCGGCTCTCCCCCCGATTCTCTCTGACAAATAAATAAATAAAATCTTAAAAAAAAAAACAACAAAATCCAGTGAATTCTAACGCTTTCTGTGGTCAAAACAAATGCAACACTAAATACATACATATATATATGTATCTCTCTCTATATATAACTAATATATTAATAAAGAGAATTAAGAAATAATGTACCTGATTAGATATATTTAATTATTTTGTACTGTTTTTGCATTGATAGGTTTTTAATTTCTATATTCATACAGACATGAGATTTCCTGGGCTGGGATAGATCATTACTCCTTACTCATCTGTTCCCCTCTGTCAGTTTTTCAGGTTGGAGTGATGTGATGAGAGCAGACTATCATTCTATACAGATGAGGGTCTGTATTGTGGTGAGGAACCTCCCAACCCCCCAAAAATATGAATCTGGGAGCTTGTATAATATTTTCCCGCCTATGGGTGGAAATAAATTTAATCTCCCTAATGAAAGTAAAGTTCCCTTGGGAAGAGAAGGAGAAGATCCTGAATTGCTACCCTTTGAAATATAAACAAATGTCAACAGGGGAGAGAGAAGACAGTCATCTCTGAATTTACAAGCTCTGGAATGTCTCCAAGGCTTTGGGTCCTGTGCCTCACCTCCACCGCCGACATGTAACCACATAATCCTGGGAAGTAAGTCTCTTACTAGCTATCTAGTTATCATATAACATATAATTTCTGTGTACTATCTTTTAGCCAGTTCCCAGTGACATTTGCTAAGAAGGCCCTAACAACACCTGGTTGTTGTTGGTTGAACAACTGCCTTTGGCTCAGGTTGTAATCCTGGAGTCCCAGGATCGAGTCCCATACCGGGCTCCCTGCCCAGCAGGGAGTCTGCTTCTCCCTCTGACCCTCCCCCCTCTTGTGCTCTCTCTCTCTCTCATTCTCTCTCTCTCAAATAAATAAATAAATTCTTAAAAAAAAAAAGAAGGCCCTAACAATGCAGAAACAAGCGTATTTCCTTCCTGACATATATGTGAGACATGCCTCTGACTCAAGTGGTTGTTTAATAGAAATACTTGTAGTGTATTCTTCTCTTTTAATCACTGATTTCATTCAACAATCTAGGTTAGAGTCAAAGATCCCAAAATATTTCCGTATTATATTTTGGGAGAAATTTATCAATTTTTAAACTATCTTGGTATCCCCATCTATTCACGGGCGGTCTCTGTCCCTTGCATTGCCCACCTCCCAGGGCTGTGGAGAGGAGCTGCAGAATGGGGGCCCTACGTCTAGCATTCAGTGCTCCTGAAGATAGGCATTTGGTTGATATAATACAATACCCTCAACTCTCTGATAGCTAAAAATTAAGGTTATCTTTTGTGATAGATCGCATCTTCCAAAACTCTCTGAGATCATATTTCCAAATCCCACAAGCACCTCCAGAACCTTGCCACATCTTCACCAAGAGGTGGAGTCTATGTCCTCGTCTTTGTGAATGTCTTGACTAACGGAGTGCAGCAGAAGTGACCCTATGTGACCTCTGGGTCAGGGTAGTAAATGGCGGTCTGGCTTCTGCCTGGCTTTCTCTCACTTATGACATGAGCCTTCAGAACCCTGAGCTGCCCCGTGAAATGTCCAGCTTCTCTGAAGCTGTTGTGCTGGACAGACCATATGAAGAGACACAGAAACATAAAGAAACATGCTAGGGGCCTCTAGAAGTTCCAAACTCCAGCTGTCTGAATTTTCCCAGTCTGACATGTGAGGAGTGAGCATTCAGAATATTCTAGCATCAGCCATCATGTGACTACAAGTGCAGGAGATACCCTGAGTGAAAACCACCTGACTGAACTTAGTCAACCTCCCAAACCAGGTTAACTAATAACAAGATGCTGTTATTTTACAACACTAAATTTTGGGATGGTTTGTTATGGGGCAATAGATAACCAAAACATTCTTTGTGAAACTAGTCAAAGCAATTCAAGAAAGGAAGAGATCACCTGCAAGAGTAACATTAGATAATACCTCTCCATGTGGGGCAGAGGTGACTTGGGAATACCAAAGTCAATAAAGGCAAAAATCTCAGGGGGAAGAAACAGGTTGTGATGGTAACCAAGAAAGCTTGCTTCTGTCAGAGGTAATGCACCAGAGCTGAAGGAAGACTGAAAAGCAGGGAGCATGGAATCTGTGGAAAAGAGAGTTGCTGACAAGATTTTACTGTTTTTTTTTTTCCACACTGTTCAATAAACAAAGATATTGGTTCTGGTGAATTATGGCAACAGAAATGGTTGATGAGGCTTTTACAATGCCCTGGATTCTATGTCCTGTAGGACTAATTGCTCACCCTTGTGTGGGCCCCCTGCCCCCATAGGAAGCTGATTTGTATCGGGCTTCCCTCTAGATCTCCCCATAAGGAGAAACTGTGATGACTAGAGAAGGGGCAGTAATAATTCTGTTGGTGAGTGATGTCGCCTTTATACATCAATGCCTTATGAGATTAGTTAATGTAAATCTGTCTCCTATCACCTTGTCAACTCTGAGTGAACTGAGAAAAATTGAGGTCCTAGATGGGTGAATCTGACCCATGGAAAAGGACCTGGTAAACCCTCAGAGGCTTTTCTCTCCGGTCTCGCTCAAAGTTGGCATTACACAGAACACTCTAAGTATCCAGCTCATATCTAATCAACAAAACCTATTTGTGATGATCACTGTTGTTTGGCAACATTGCACCTAAGACCTTCTGCTTTATTGACATAAAATATTGGTACTATAGAAACAACCCAGATTCTGGACTCTTAAATACACCAAATCTTAATCTATGTTCTACAATAAATAAAACTGTCCCTAATTTATTAGTTTTCCCATGCTTAGACACTAATAATGACCACAGTAATAGTAATTATAGTAATGACAATAATAACTAACATTAAGGGCTTACTTAGTGCCAAGCACATTGTTCAAGAAGTTTAAAAACTATTTTAATCAATGTTTAATCGTTCATTAGTGATATTAAAAATCAGGTTATTTTTTTTTCTTTTTTATTTATTTATTTATTTATTTATTTATTTATTGTTATGTTAATCACCATATATTACATCATTAGTTTTTGGTGCAGTGTTCCATGATTCATTGTTTGTTCATAACACCCAGTACTCCATGCAGAACGTGCCCTCCTCAATACCCATCACCAGGCTAACCCATCCCCCTACCCCCCTCCGCTCTAGAACCCTCAGTTTGTTTTTCAGAGTCCATCATCTCTCATGGTTCGTCTCCCCCTCTGACATACTCCCCTTTTCTTCCTCTCCTGTTATCTTCTTCTTTTTCTTTTTTCTTAAAATATGTTGCATTATTTGTTTCAGAAGTACAGATCTGTGATTCAACAGTCTTGCACAATTCACAGCGCTCACCGTAGCACATACCCTCCCCAATGTCTATCACCCATTAAAAATCAGGTTATTGAGGCACAAGTTACACAGAGTAAAATTCACCCTTTTAAGTATACAGTTCTTTGAATTCTGACAAATGCATACAATTGTACCACCACCACCCAATCACTCAAAATATAGAATATTTTCATCACTTCAAAAAGCTCACTTATTGGGACACCTGGGTGGCTCAGTCGTTACGCGTCTGCCTTTGGCTCAGGTCAGGATCCCAGGGTCCTGGGATCGAGCCCTGCATTGGGCTCCCTGCTCAGCGGGAAGCCTGCTTCTCCCTTTCCCACTCCCCGTGCTTGTGTTCCTGCTCTCACTATCTCTCTCTGTCAAATAAATAAAACCTTTAAAACAACAACAACAACAACAAAAACAAAAAGCTCACTTATGCCCTTTTGTGGTCAGACTCCCATTCCCACCTCTAGAGTCTGGTGACCACTACTGAGTTTTGCCATTCCCAGAATGGCACATTTGTGCAGTCATATTAGCCTGTAACTTTTGAGCTTGTCTTCTTTCACTTAGTGTAATACTTTTAAGAGTCACTCGTGTCATTTCAGCTGTCCATTCCTTTTCATTGCTGAATAGTATTCCATAGTAGAGATATACCATATTTTGTTTAGCCATTGAGCAGGTGATGGACATTAGGGTCATTTCCAGTTTGGGCAATCATAATCATGAATAAATCTGCTTTAAAAAACTCTATTCGTGTATAGGTTTTTGAGGTGGCATATTTCTCTTGAGTAAATATCTAGGATTGGAATTACTGGGTGGTATGACATGTGTCTTAAATAGAGTATGTCATGTCATCCCACCGGCTGTCATTCATGGGAAGTGTTATTGTTAGCTCCTCTGTAGACATGAACGCTAAGGCTTATGAGGTTATATCATCACCTAAAATTACATGGCCAGTGGGGAGAAACCCAGGCTTGACTTCAGAGACCTAAGTCTTAACTACTACTTCTATCGCTACTACTAACTTATTCCAGCTAACAGCTAACCACTCTTGAAATTAAAGTATAAAGTATGACCTCATCCCCCCTGTGATGAAGTGTGACAAAGACTTGATTTCAGATGGAACAATGAAAGGATGCGAGGGTATAACATGAAAAGTATTCTTAGAATTGTTTTGGGGGAAATTGGAATGAATCACAAAGTGACAAATATATGAAAATGACAATGAGACTCAATTCAAAACTCAATTTAAAGATGAGTCATGATCTTTACCTTTTTATCCAGTTCAAATAGTACAGGATGGCAGCAGGCTCCAGCATTGAAACAGAGCTCTGATCGATGTTTTCTCATAAGGATCCTCTGCTGTTAATGCCTACTAAGTATCACGTTAGTGCTAAAGCAAGCATAAACGGTATATCCCCGCAACACATACTTACATTTGTGAATTTCTAATGTTCTTTTGTCAACAGAATAATGGTAATAAATTTGGTATATAAATAATTAACATCTTTAGCAGTTGCATCTTATATTCAAATGCATATGTATTGCTTGGATTCCAAGACAATATTCGTAATATGAACAAGAGAGAAATTGTAGTGAAGATTAACCTCTAAAAACGTATTGTGGAGATTTTGGAGCTCTTCTGTAGAATTGGAAATAATGGGAAATTGACAGTGAAATATAAAAGTAGATCATGAATAGTTAATGCCCAATTCTTCTATGATGATGGTATTAAAATAACAACTAAGTAGTCACCACAGTGACAATTTAAGACAAATTCGTCTTCCCCAGTGCCTAGCACAAGATCTTCCATTTATTATGAGCTGAATAAACATTTGCCGAGTTGAATTTAATCTTCCTGAGATGAATGTTTATAGAAATGGTGGCGAGTACCCTGTGAAAGTCTATGGGTTCAGCATTAATAAAGGCAATATATTTTTGTCTTACTAACATAACAAAAAGGAAATACAGATGTTATCATTAATATGGCAACCAGCTTCCCCAAAGAAGTCCAGACTGAGTAAGATTGTTGACAGTTGTGCCTGACACTTGGCTTGCTTAAGACATTTGAACACCAGTGTATTCTTTTCTTGTAGAAGGTTGATACTAAGGAAAACTCTCATAAAATCCTTCTGAGGATCATATATGAGACACAAACAAATGCGAAGAATCCAGTATCTGGAATCTTCTACCTTGTGAGGCAGAGCTTACTTCCCATTCTAGAAGCCGAAACTGATATGTAATCTCTACCTACCACTTCCCTTGCAGCCAGAGCCCTGCTAATCAGACACACTGGCCCCTGTTTGAATGGGGACCCAATGACACGAAGAAGAGAGAATTCTACAGAATCCATTCCATTTTTTATTACTGGGTGGTACGTCATTTATGCTCCAGTGTCTGTGCCCACTGTTGGTCACAGCAGTGTCCTCATGTGACTAGTTTTGTGATGGACTGTTAGGTAGTATTCAAGGATCCTTACCCTTTTAATCTGGAACTAAGAACCTAACTGGTACGTGACTGTTTTTTCATAAAACAGCTGCAAATAACTGAAACCAGTAGAGTATTTTTGAGGAATAAAGTAAATAGAGACATATTATTTACTCCAGAAGAAAATAGAAAAACTGAATAATGGTCTGGGGCTCAAAATCAGTGAAAAAAAATATAGAGTTTGTTAATGGTGCAAAAGGGTCGTTTCCCTAGTAATTGTAAAATAAGGATCCTGCATAGGTGTTGTTCATAGAAGTAAGTATTTTGTGCAGCCAGCCTTGACTGTGGTCTCATATTAGGTCAGCTGCATGAATCAGTGGACTACAGTAAGAGTGAATTTCCAAAGTTTACTGGTCTGGGTAATATGAATTGTTTCTTCTTCCTAGGAGAAACAACATTAAAATAAGCATCACAGGAAAATGTCGTGGTTGTCTCTCTGGCATTTTTTTCTCTCTGTCCCCTTTCCAATGGGACCCAGAGCTCCCCAGCCTTGCAGATTGGTTGGAATTGATCTCGTAGTAGCTCTAGGAATGGGCTCTAGTCATGTGGCTGGGATAAGATGACGATTCAAAGGGTTTCAAAGGGACAGAAAGGAGATGTTTGATGGGTAGCCTCTGGAGAAGAAAATGATTCTCTCTCTCCTGAATGCTACAAAGAAAGATGCTCCCTTCTTCCACAGTTCGTGGACAAAGAAGCAGTTAGCGACAGGTGATGCTTGTGGCCATGATGCTCTCGTGAACAGCGGCAGTCTTAGGGCTAATCTGTTACTCTGGAGGGCAGGGCAGAGAGACAAAGAAAGCGGGACCATTCAGGTCCTCTGGTAAGTAGACGCAAGAGGATTACCAGTGCCCAAGACTTATCCGGGTAATACCAGGTGAAGGTAAAGGTGGAGGAATTGTATTGGGCAGTAAAAGTCTTTAGCCCTTTGATATGGGTCTGACGCCTATGAAAGCAGGGTTGAGGGGGCCAGGATTGGGCAGGCGAGCCTACGCCCAGATGCAGATTTTACAAAGTCTGGGTCAATACAACAGGGAGCTTTGGAATAAAGATTGCTTGCGGGAGGCTTCCCACATTGGGCAGAAATGCCCAGGCCCTGACTGCCCTGCTGTGCTTATTCCTGGGGCTGTCCGAAAAGAATATGGTCCCAGTTCAAGACTGTGGGGGACCCTGCATGCCCGTGGCTATCAGTTACCTGCACTCCTCACATGTAGGCAGCTTATTCTTTTTGGAAGGGAGATCTGAGTGGTGTACTTCCTCTATCTTTGGACTCCTTAAATTACTTGAACCACTAAATCCCTTTTTTCTTCTTCTTGTTGCTATTATTATTATTATTATTTACTATTATTATTATTAAAATGCTTTGACTTCAGTTTTCTGTTACTTGTGATCAAAGGAATTCCAACTAGTATGTAAGGTAATATTTTCACATTTAAAAACATTTTCAGCTCACTTCAACACACTCTTAAGGAGCAAGGTACTTTGTTTATATTATCTCTCATCTTCAAAAACAAATAAATGAACAGACTCAGCATATATCACAGAACTGACATGCAGTTGGTGCATAATAGATAGTAGCTACTACGATTGATCTTCATTACGGTTTTATTGCTCTTCAGTGTTTAATAATGGTAACTGAGTTATCTCAAAAGGTGTTTGTACAAAAATATTTATAGTTTCTTATGTTTGTGTTAATTATTCAGTTCATAAAAGGTATACATTTTTCCCTAGTTTTATAAGCCTCTTTTTTTTTTTTAGATTTTATTTATTTATTTGACACAGAGAGAGGAACACAAGTGGAGGGAGTAGGAGAGGGAGAAGCAGGCTTCCCGCCGAGCAGGGAGCCCAATGTGGAACTCGATCCCAGGACCCTGGGATCATGACCTGAGCCGAAGGCAGACACTTAAGGACTGAGCCACCCAGGCACCCTATAAGCCTTTCCTTTTAACTCACAAGTCTTGTTACTATACTTGCAAATCTAATACCGTGTTACACTTTTAAACACTTTGTTATTTAACGAATGCTAACTTAACTTATAAATTTGATGCCTTAAATCTCTCAAATATCAGCACTACTTAGAAACTTCATTAGCTAGGTTTTCTTAGACATTTCAAACTATCATTGCCAATTTGATAAACTGATTCTCTATTTCAAACACCTAATAAGACAAAATTACAAACCTAACATGCAAGATATTTGTAATCTTTATAAAACTCGTGTAAATTTGATAAAGTAGTTTATTAATTTAATAAAACAGTTTCTCTTATCCATTTCGAAAAGCTTACGACAGATAAAGCATATATAAAACAGCACAATAACTACAAAACAGCTTACACCAAAAGATCAACTCTATTTGAATTTATGCCTCCTGGATTCGCATACACAGTTATCTAGCTAGAGGGAGTAGATTATCATCAGGAGCCTGCTGTGTGTGACAGAGAAAGACAAATACTATATGATCTCACTTCTATGTGGAATCTAAAAAAAAAAGAAGCCAAACTCATAAAAACATAGAAACAGATAGTAGAATGGTGGTTGCCAAGGGCTGGGAGGATGGGAGAATTGGGGAGATATGTTGGTCAAAGGGTAGAGCTTTGAGTTATAAGATGAATAAGTTATGGGAATTAATGTACTGCATGTTGACTATAATCAACAGTACTGAATTGCATACTCAAAATTTACTAAAGAATAGATCTTCAGAGTTCTCACATACACAAAAAGTAACTATATGAGGTGATGGATGTGTTAATTAACCTGATTGTGCTAATCATTTCTCAAAGTAGACATATTTCTTTTTTTTAAGATTTTATTTATTTATTTATCAGAGAGCAAGTGAGTGAGCACAAGCAGTGGGAGCTGGGGCAGAGGGAGAAGCAGGCTCCCCACTGAGCAAGGAGCCCAACATGGGACTTGATCCCAGGACCATGGGATCATGACCTGAACCCCAGGCAGATGCTTAACAGACTGAGCCACCCAGGCATCCCCACATATTTCAAATCATCATGTGGCATACTTTAAATATATAGTTTTATTTCTCAATTATAAGTCAATAAAGCTGGAAAAAAAGAAGGTGTGTGGGGAGAGAGAGAGAGAGAGAGAGTCTGCTGTGCTTGCATATTGAAAACTTAGGCCCATGACGGAGGTTACTGGTCTGGGTCAGGGTAATGGATATGGTCTGGGATCAGCATCCAGATATTACTTCAAGGATGGTGCTAGCTGAGCCTCAGGGTCATGCCCTCTGAGTCCCTTCTTACAATCTGGCTTGAGTGGTTTTATCTCTGGCAGACTTCAAGCTTGCAGTTTTCAGCTGGGATAAAATGTAGTTTCATACCCAACCTATCATATATGGCCTCTTGTTTGTCTTTCAAGTTCCATCCTCACCCACATTTTCAACTTATTATTTAATTTAATTTCCATGGACAAAATTCTAAATCCCCTACCTAAATTGCAACTTATCTCTTTGCTGTCTGATTAGACATAACAAATTCAGCACCCTCTTTATAGGTTACTTTTTTGTTTGTTTCAGCTATCTCTCTTCCAGTGTAATTTATTGAGAAAAAAAAACTTCTCTGCCCTAAGGAGTTATCTTTCTGCTGGAGACAGCTAAGACATGTATATAAATCACCTATAAAAAAGGGCAAAAACAAAGATGACTGTTAAAGCATTATAAGCACATTTCTAGAAGATCACTGTGGTTGGCAGAATTCCAAGATGGTCCCCATGAACTTTGCCCCAATGATACTCGTGTTGTTCTGTTATCTTCCATGGCAACATGTAACTACAGTTGCTAATCAGTTGACCTTTAAGATAAGGAGGTCATCCAAATGAGCCAACCTAATCACACGAACCCTATAAAGAGAGGGAGTTTCCTCTGGCGGCTGGCAGAAGAAGTCAGAGATCTTGGAAGCTGGGGAATGAATGTGAAGGTGCTGTCAAGATGAAGGGACCCTCAGCACAAGGACCTGAGAGTGACTGCTAAGCGGTTGAGAGTGTCCCTATGTGACAGCCACCAACGACGTAGAGACCTCAGTCTGATAACCAGAAGAAACTGAATTTTGCCAACTATCTGAATGAGTTTGGGAGTGATTCTTCCCCAGAGGCTCCAAATAAAGAGCCAGGCGGGACTGACACCTTGATTTTAGCTCTGTGACAATCTAAGCGGAGAGCTCAGCTGAGCCTGCCCCGACTTCTGACCTACAGGACTATGGGCTAGTAAGTGGTTGTTGCTTTAAGTAACTCTGTGGTAATTGGTTGTGCTGCAGTAGAAAATAAATACAATCACATAGATAAAACTCCTACCAAGTCCAAAGGCTCAATTTATTAAACTAGTAGTTAATATATATATCTATTAATTATGTATAAATGATATATATGTATACGTATGTATATATACATGAAGTATAAATGAAGGCATCTTCAAGGTAGGGAGATCTCCGAATATAAAACATAGTGTTTTATGGACTTTCCTGTTGGAATCAGGAAGTGAGACTAAGCCTAGGAAGACGTAGTCTTGCTTGAGTTAGAGAGAGTTTAGGAATATGGGTAAAAATGTTTAACAGGAAAAATTTCAAAGGCCCACAGAGTTTTCCTCTCTTGGCAGCTTTGCCAGAAATGTCTATGCCATTTTCCTGATGGCATGAAGCATTAAAAGGAGATGTCTTCCAGGTCGGGCATTTATCAGTGAGAAGCATTTTTGTGTGTATTGTTTATCCAGTTGGCAAGTTACCTAGCAAGACTCTTGAGAATGGAGTTCAGGGCAGGTGAATGCTGGTAGGGAAGGTCAGGGAAAGAGAAGATGAGGGCATAGGGGTGCTTCCTGGGGGTAGGTAGAGATGGGGACTACACTGAGGGACCCTCTACCTCGGAATCATGCAGAGGGAGGGGGCACAGCAGCAAAGAGAAAGAAAAGTACAAGAAACATGATGAAGGAGGATGTGTGAGTCCACTGGCCTTTTGTCCAGAGCTAGCCCACACCCAAAGACACATGAGCGTAAAACCTGTCTGCCTTTTATTTTCCCCATGAAAGCCCATGTATAAAGGAAAGGAAAGAAAGTTCTAAAACAACCACTTTTATGTTGTCTGCATTTCTCCCCTTATCCTTTCTGAGAAGGAGTAATGACCTGCCTCTGCAATGTCTTTAACTCATATGGCACTTTAACTTTTTCAAAGCACAGGCTGTACAAAGATCTTTCATTTCCTGACTGGACATGAGGATGAAGTTTATAGTCTTTTTATTGCTATTATTTTGACATTTTTATATACTTGTTCCCACATAGCATAGAACATGTTACCCCCTATAATTTCTTTTATATACTACTTGACTTAAAGATTGTTTCAAACCTTCTTGCTTCTAAATCATTTTTATTTTTAGGCAGCCAGAACAAGGGCAAGGTGGTTTTTAAAAAGTACCAGAGTGTTCGAGTTAAAGGTTTTTTTTTTTTAATTCCTTTCTTAGGTTCGCCTACCTAAAATGATACCAATGGTTTGTAAAGAAATGAGACAAAAGATATGTTGAGTTTTATCTTTTCTAAGTGCAATTGTTATTATATGATAAATATACTTAATAAGTATATATTTAAATATTCATTAAGCCTTCTAGATTAGCTTAGCAGATAATAATTTTGAGGTATTTTCTTGAAAACTTGTTTTTCATTAGCTATTTTTTTTTACTAAGATTTAGATTGGACACTATATCTAATGAGCTCATCACTGGTGTTTTTAATAAGTGATAACAACAATTAATATCTGTGAAATGTCCTTAGTGCAACAAGAGTTTTACAGAATCTCTGACATGGCAAATTTCTACTCACAGTCTTATTCAAGGACATATTATTTTATACCCTATCATCTTAAATGGTGAGAAAATGACTCAATTTTGCAAAATATTTCATTCCCAACTTTTAACCTTAGTCACCCACTAACGTGTTACTTTGTAATTTTAATTAAAGATCTTCATCAATCTTTACTTAAATATAGTTTTTGTTATAAAAACCCTAACTAAGAATAATGATTCTGAACGTATACTTTTCATAACAGGAGTGTAAGTTCCTCATCAAGCACCGGGCACTTCAGCTGTTGGTTCCTCAGTGTTCAGACCTAAGGTCTCAGGTTCAGAGTCCTTGGCATCCAGGGCTCCCACTGTGAAAAGGAAGGAGGAATGTAAAGCAGTAACCTTTTGGCTCTGTATTCATTATGTTGCCAATGATTATGTACAGACTTTTCTTATATACAAATACTGATACTGAATGACCATTTAAAGAGTTTCATGAATGGAACAAGCCAAGTTCTCTAAGAATGTGGGAGAAAGATGGTTTAGATGAGGAGGAAAATAGAAACAATTATTAGAAATTATTACCAGCAACTATATGCCAACAAATTAAGCAATCTGGAAGAAATGGATGCATTCCTGGAAACTTATAAACTACCAAGACTGAAACAGGAAGAAATAGACAATCAGAATAGACCAATAACCAGCAAGGAAATTGTGGCAGTAATCAAAAATCTCCCAAAAAACAAGAGTCCAGGACCAGATGGCTTCCCAGGGGAATGCTACCAAACATTTAAAGAAGAAATAATATCTATTCTACTGAAGCTGTTTCAAAAAATAGAAATAGAAGGAAAACTTCCAAACTCATTTCATGAGGCCAACATTACCTTGATCCCAAAACCAGACAAAGACCCCATCAAAAAGGAGAATTACAGATCAATATCCCTGATGAACATGGATGCCAAAATACTGACCAAGATCTTAGCCAGTAGGATCCAACAGTACATTAAAAGGATTATCCACCATGACCAGGTGGGATTTATTCCTGGGAGGCAAGGGTGGTTCAACATTCATCACAAATCAATCAAAGTGATAGGGCACATTAATAAAAGAAAAGACAAGAACGATATGATCCTCTCAACTGATGCATTTGACAAAATACAGCATCCTTTCTGATTAGATGAGGAGGAAAAAATAGAGTCATTGCCATAAGACAGATCACAGAGCTGATCTACCTCTGACCCTTATCAGAGAGACCTTGGACATTTTATTACTTAACCTTTCAGATTTTGGTTTCCTCATCTGTAACAACAGTGTCAACAACAATAATTGTTATTATCTATAAGGAAGGTAAGAATTAAACCTCCTGATATATACAAACTGATAAAAAATATTGTTTCATTTTTTCTTAATATGTTGCCTGTAACATCTCCAAAAGAAAAATTAATACTAAACTTACTTATAAAAAGATTCATAGGCCAAAGCATGTGTATGATTCTCGTCAGGCTGTCATACAAACTCTCATGGATGGGGTGCCTTGAACAATAAATATTTATTTTCTCACAGTTCTGGAAGCTGGAAGTCAGAGATCAGGGTGCCAGCATGGCTGATGTCTGATGAAGTGTCTCTTTCTGGCTTATAGATGTCTGCCATCTTGCTGTGTCTTCATACGGTGGGGAGAGAGAGAGCAAGCTCTCTGGTGTCTGTTCTTACAGGGGCACTAATCCCATGGGACCAAGGCCCCACCCTCATTAGCTCCTCTAACTCTGATTCCCTCCCAAAGGCCCCAGCTTGAAATGCTATCATATTTGGGGTTGGGGATTCAGCATATAAATGTTGGGAGGACATAAACAATCAGTCCCCAATGACAAGTTTTGATCCCCATACCAAGTAAGGTGATAGCATGAATGGGGAGAAAGGAACACATATGGAAGTTCTTCCAGGTGAAATTTTGATATAACTTATTGATGAGCCATGTACATTGTTATTTTCTAAACCCCAAATTAAAGCACAATTTCTGATCCATGGCATATTTTTTGAAATAGCAATGACTTGGGTTGCCAATAATAGCTAAGCCACTTGATATCTTAATCAGTGAGGGCATTTGATTATTTTACATCTCAGTGAGTTCAAAGTAGGTAGTTCCAGGGGCAATCCCATGACTCAGTGACATCTCTAGAGACTCAGGTTCTTTTCCATCTGTTCCTTGACTATTCTCACCGAAATTGCTTTTATCCTCAAGGTCACATGATTGCCACTACAGTTGGGGCATAATGTTCCAACACCAGTATTGTATGTAAGAAGGAATGGGTAAAACCAAAGGCTTTTGTATTATCCCACAAGCTTTTCCAAAAGCCTCTTTTGGGCTCATTAGCGGGATCTGGGTCACATGCTTACTCACTCCTGGCTGAAAGGGAATCTGGGAAAGCAAATCATTTTACTTTTTCAGCCCCTATGGTAGAAGGTGGATCAGGATAAAGCTGGGAGGGGTGCTGAGAATTACTGTTGCATTAATCAAATAATAATGTTACCCACTGCATGAGAACAGGACAGAAATTGAGATGCTTTTGGAAACTGCTGCACTTCTACCACTGTAGACATGGGGGCTAAAATAGAGGATTTCCTGAGATGCCTGCAGTTTGGGGCATCATGGTGATAGCATTTATAGAAATCGTAATGTTGAGAAAATCAGGCCAGGAGTTTTAAATACTGTTTTTTCTTCCAGGCCTGTTCTAGGAATAGTGAGATAATGATCTCTTTGATATGGCTGAGAATCTTTTGTAGAACCAGGGTTGGGGAGTGTCCCTGGGAGCTTCTCTTCTGGTATGGAGTCCTCCACCACTTCCTTACCTTTAGGGAGGAACAAGTCTTCCTATATGTTCATAGTAATTACCACTACAAGACATTCTGGAATCTTCTCTTAGAAAAATAACCCTGTAAAAACCAGAATGATAGTTACGTATTATGTTATGTGGCACCTCAAAAGATCTCCGAACCATGTTTTTAGTCATTTCTGACTACCATTATAGAAGAGACGTGATTGTAGAAATCTCTTTTACTAAACATTGGGAGAATAAACTATCTCACATTCAGAGCTGTGTCACTGGATCATTATGATTCAAGAAATTACAGATCAGTTTCCTGGGACTAATGACCTCTGTGGAACAGAGTAAGCATGTCAAGGAGAACAATGACATATTTGATTTGTGGTTTTTGTGTGCACTGGCATTTTTGCTTCCTGTTGCTTATAATAATCGTACACATGCAGTTAGTTAGTTCTTAGAAGTTGTAAGTCAAGAAGCCGTGTACTAACATTAGCTTAATAGCTGTGAAAGCCTTGAATTGAGAGGCTATTTTATATAAGTGGAAGGGGTGGGTCCTCCTCCTTTTTAATTCTGAAGGAAGCCCACATTTTCTAAGTGACATTTGAGTGACAGGAAGGCATGATGCTGTGATATCACAGTTCTCTTCCTGTCTGTGTCCTGAAACCAGTGCTGTTCTGTGATGCCTGGAAGTGACTGTTCATTGCTGGACAGAATTTTCCTGTGTGTGGGCCATCGTGACTTTCACAGTCAAAACACAGTGACACAATCTCAACACTGCAGCAGATCTGCCTGATTGTCCCTCACCTCTAGGTAGGCATTACTCCAATGTGAAATGTGATCAGCTAGACTCGTGAGGCCTTTTAGAAGGTTCTAGATTAACCGACCCAGGCCTCACAAATCACAGGAGCTATCAGCCTAACAAATCAGGAGAAGTACCCTTAGATTTTCACCATAGCTCCTGAAGCTAGTTAGGGAAGACAAGAAGCCATAAGTTTTCACCTGAAAGTCTGAAAATCGAATTCCTTTATAACCTTAGGAAACAACCGAGTAGGTTCTCCTCTACCATTTGTATTATTCTGCAAATAGCTGCAGAATGGGATCATGACTCATACTTCTAAGGCAGTGGTTCTCACACTTCAACATACACGAGAATCCTGGAAGGCTGGTGAAACTATAGACCGTTGGGTCCATTTCCAGAGTTTTGCTTCCGGAGGTCTAGAGTGGGGCCTGGGAATTTTCATTTGTATTGAGTTCCAGATGCTGCTGGGCCAGGGCCCACACTCTGAGAGTCATTTCCTAAAGAAATTATATGGAATTTTAGGTCTCCCCATATCACATGTTTTTGGTTGAGTCTGAGTTACTAACGTTTACCATGGTCTGAACTGCTTTTTCTGATGACAGCGGGTTTAAATTATTCACACACTTTAATTGTGATTCAGCACTGGGAAAAGAGCTCTGGCAGTTTGGCCCTGGCTGTGCTAAAAAAACGTCAAGGTTGCATTTGTGCCCTGCGTGAAACCTCGCACAGCTGAGGCTCGGCGGCTTCACCCCAGAGAAGCTGCAGGAAGGCGGCTTGCACACCTACCTGGTTAGATGGTGACAGGAGCATCACACAGATGCTCTCCACAGCTCTGGATAAGAAAACACATTTCCTCAGCTCAGTGACAGGGTTTCCCATACATCTTTGAATGGAGTTTGTAGGAGAGATGGAGGGCTCCCAGGGAGGTGTTGCTGCCTTTGAGCTCTCGGTGGTACAGCAAATTACATTTTTCCATAGGTTACATTGACTTGATTTGAGGGGGGGGGGGTTGCATTTCCATGTGAAGCACAGTTCCTTCCTGGGGCAAAGAAACTGCTCCACACACCTACCACTGTTTTTTATAAGAAGGGATTGATTTTTCTGTGAGTGTGTGTGTGTTTAAGAAAACCTCCAACACCTTAATTACAGGTTTCTTAATAGCACTGTATGAAAACACCCAGAGCTTATAAGCATTTATATAATCAGGGTCCTTCGAGTACCTCTTACACAGCTTTGTGATCTTTGAGGTTTTTTTTTTTTTTTCTCGTTTACTTTGCTTAACTTAGACGAAATTCATTTTCCATCTGTGCCACAAGTTTCCTGTTAAAGTGTCTGAAAATTTCTGGCTGGGAAAAGCATGATGAGACTCTAGGTTTTCAATTCTACTGATTTTCTTTCATATGCACCTTTCCTTTTCATGTCTGCCGCTCTCTGTGGAGAGGGCACACTTTGTCTCTGAAAATGAAAAGAACTCCACTTGATGCTGCAGAGATAAAAATGATGGGTTTATCATTAGAAGTCAGTGAGTGATCAACTCAAAAACCTTAACTAGGAGGGCATAATTAATCCTCTCCGAGTTCCGTGCTTCACATCCCAGTTCCTCTCTGAGAGGGCCATTCTGGTGGAGTTTGAAGGAGGGCGTGGATGTCTGCCATTACTTCAAACTCAGAGGACTACAGATGCCTCCTCTGAGCAAAAATCATTTTCCTTAATAACCAAGTAGGATTCTACCATCATCAGGCACAGTGACTGACACAGAATAGGGGCTCTTAAGTGACTCAGGAGTGAATGAATAAATGAATTTCATTCATAAATAGAGCTAAGCCCTTCTTGAATGTAGGAATACATTCACATTATTATACCTCAGGGGTTAATGAGTTCCATAAATTTACTTTCTGCCTTGGAAAATATTCTTTTCTTTTCCCCCTTAATGGTTTCTTTTCCAGAGGATTGTCGAGTGAATGAGAGCCTATTTCTAATATTCTGGGAGTTGTTCAAAATAAAAAATCTCGATGCATGTATTTGTTATATTTTGCTGTGTAAAAAATGACCCCCAAAGTTTATCAGCTTAAAGCAACAAACATTTATTACCTCGCAGAGTTTCTGGGGTCTGGCTTTGATTCAGGGTTTCTCATCAAGTTTCAGTCAAAATGTTCTAGGGCTGCAGTCATCTGAAGGCTTGACTAGGGCCAGAGGATCTGTTTCCAAGATGGTTCATCACATGGCTGTTGGCAGGATTCTGAAGTTTCACACACATCTCTGTAAGGAACTGGAATGTCCTGACATGGCAGCTAACCTCCCCATAGCAAATAATCCAAGAGAATGCAAGCAAATGAGGAAGAAACCACAGTACCTTTTGTAATCTAAAATTCTGGATTCTGAAGCCTTATACCATCCTCTACACCTGGTTTTATTTCTTAGAAGTGAGTCAGAAAGTCCAGCCCATATTCTGAATGAGGAGAATTAGGCTCTGTCCTTGAAGGGAGGGAGGGCAGCAAAGGATTTGTGGACATATTTCAAAACCACTGCAATGAACAATAGAATTAGGAGACAGAAGTACTTTTAGTATATTTAGTGTCTGGCAAAATTAAGCAGCAGATGTATAAGACCTCAATACTTTCTGCTAACACTGAAGGTGTGCTACTGGGGTGGAGGAGGATGACGTATTTTGAAGTTGGAAGCTGCTTGTTGGCCCCCACGTTTTGCTCAGGTATGTTAAAGCATATCTAGACTACACATCTAGTCAATGTTTGAATTCCTTCTACCAGCCTCTGCCTGGACCAAGGAAAGAAAACGTTCTGCTTCCTGGGAAAGCCCAGTATATTTGAAGAGAACTTTAATTAAGCATATTCATTCATTCATTTTGTTCATCCATTCAACCTTTACAAGCACCTATAATGCGTCAAACAATGCTAAGCCTATGGTATACAAGGCTGAGTAAGACATCTATTTCAGAGAGAGTGAAACGTAGCGGAAGAGAAAGTCATTAAAAAAAAAAAAACTAACCAACTAACATGAAAGGCTTTTTGTACATATTTCATGTAGAAGGAACTAGGGGTCACAGTAGAGGGAAGTAGTAACTTTTCCCTGGGTGGAGGTTGGGGTGGGAGAGGGTGGGAGAAGGATGAAGGAAATTTGACAAAGTAAGTAACCTTTGCGTGAAGCCTTGAAAGACAGGGAAAAGTGCACTAGGGAAAGGAAGGGTAAGGAGATTCCAGGTAAAGCCATGGCATGGGCAAATGTACAGAGGCAGAAAGCCATGTGGATCCACCCAACACACACCAAATACTGTGCTCCAGGTGGAGCAACCATAGAGGAATGGAACATGGGGCTGGGAAGGCTTTCTACAGTCAGTTGTTAAAGGTCTCGTACATTATGCTATAGAGTTTGAACCCGATCATCAGTAGTCTTCAAAGTGGTATAAGTCTATACTGGTGAATGATCTACTGCACCAAGGGAAGAAAAATGTTGTGGACTGAATGTTTGTGTCCCCCCAAAGTCTGTATGTTGAAACCCTACCCACAGTGTGATTATATTCGGAAGTGGGGTCTTTGGGAGGAAAGAAGGATGAGCTCATGAGGGTAAAGCCCTGATGAATGGGCTTCGCGCCTCTCTGAGAGTAGTGAGAGAGCTTCCTTCTGCTCTCTGTCTGTCGTGTGAGGACACAATGGGAAATCAGCAGTTAGCAACCCAGAAGAGGGGCCAGCCCAAGAACTTGAACGTACTGATACCCTGATCTCAGATCCAGAACTATAAGAAATTAATATTTGTTATTTAAGCCATCCAGCCTATGGTACTTTGTTACAGCATTAAGGCAGACTAAGACAAAAATATTAGAACTTCTATTGATGCTTATTTATTTCAACAAAGGAGGAAGACATTAAACCTTGTTAATATATACTGTATGAATGGAGACACTGGTCTATTAGGCAAAAGCTTTTTTTTTTTCATATAGTACAGATATTTCTGATATAAAATGAATGGAACTCCAATGCGTGAGCACTTACAGAGATAATGACTCTGCGAGTACAACTCTGAGTGATCAGGAGGTGGGGGGACTACCGACTGCATACTGCGGTGCAGTGTGCACACTCCACAAAGACATCCCACAGAAGGGGAGTGAGAGTTAAAGTCTTCCCTGAGTACCATGGTCCAATCTAGTGTAGGTCTGAACCAGTCTAGGGAAGGGTGCCTTTTTGCAATTCACCCAAGTCCCAGTGTGTGCCAGTAAGGGCTCTTGCAGTGGTTCCATTCACTGGGACAGAGATCGAGGAAGAGTAGGTTAGGGGTGCAGGGAGAACCTTGAGTTTGACTTTAGGCATGTTGTCTTTCTTTGTAAGGGACAGACAACTGGGATGTCCTAGTGGGGACTGAAAATATGGATCTAGAGCCCAGAGTAGAGATGATGGGGAGAGCGAAGAATTTTGGAAATGAGTAGAGAAGGTTGTCACTGACGTCTTGGCATGGTTCAGATCATGGGCAGCCATGCAGCTTGAGGATATCGTGGAGGCAAGGATAACTTAACTGAAGGGGCAAATAGAGGAGAGGAATTAGTGGAACAAGAAATAATCAAGGAGACAGAAAGAAAGCCAGGAAGGGGGGCATCCTGGGAGCTGTGGGAGGAGAGAATTTTAAGAAGGGAATGGCCAAGGGAGAAAAGATCAAGTAAATGAGAAGAAAAAATTTTCTATTGGATTTGGAATTAGGAAATTGGTGATTCCTGTTGAAAGAGTCATTTCTCCAGAGCAATGAGTGCTGATACTTGATGAAATGATTGAAGAATGAAATAGAGGGGGGAAAATCAAAATTGGAAATGTGAAATATATACATTATTTAAGAAATTTGACAAGAAAGGAAGGCTAGAGATTAGGTCCACGTGAACTCTTTAATATGCCTCGGGATTTCTTTGAATGAATGTCCGTCTCTCCAAGCTGAGTGTTCAAGGTGCAGGTGTATCCACACAGGTGAAGATGCTCTCTTCCTCCCACTAGATTCTCCCTCAGGTGCTTCTCTACATTTCCGTGTGTCCAAAGTTGACTCTGTTTGTCAGATGTGTACACAACATGATTTTGTGCAAAGGCTGAACAATATTTTCCATTTTGTTTCTAATTCTCATTCTAGTGACAAGTAAGCTCATTTCCCTTTTTGACTTTAGCAACAAAATGGACCCATGTCCTTGGGGTACTTTATAATGCAACTTCCTCGCTTTCCAGAACGTGCGTGCATGTACTCTGCACATAAAAGATGCTAAATATTAATTATTTGGACAGATCATGTGAGAGTCTATAATTTTATAAGTAATTTTTGTTCTCTTTTTTTCTTAAAGGTCTTTCCTCTTGAGTTACCCAACCAGAAGATCAAATGTCACATTATGTCCCCTGCAGAGCCAGTTGTTTACTTTAATGTACTATTAAACTACCTAAAAACCTTTGTCTTTGTATCCTTGAAGGAATTTTCTCTTCTGCACTCCCTCTTCCTGAGCATTTATAAAATATGTTAAGTAGCACTTTTTCCTGGAGACTCTGCCACTTATGCTTTACTCAGAGAAGCATGGTTTGCCTATACCTTGATTTCTGTCTCAAAATCTGTATTTCTTAGCAAAACATTTGCCTTAATGGGTCCCCACTCCAACTCAGGCTATGTTGTTTTAAATGATCTCTCAAAGTCTTGTTGAAGTTTGTTAAAATATGGAAATAAAGCAAGTTGCCTATCATCTCATATTTTCATGCCTAATACCTTAGAGCAGTCTGGTGGCTCTATGAGGAGTAATCTCCTCTGATAGAAACTGTATTGTTTTATTTGTGATATGTACTTAAATGTTCAGTTATTCTACAGTTTATGGTATATTTTTGCTCAGTTTTCCAAGGTCCATCTGCCAGGGGCCTCATCAACAAGGGCAGGATGCCATTTTGATCAATATGTACACATTCCAGCTATAAATTACCTCAAAATGCTTGGGTGGGTGCCTACAATTTATTTCCATTTGCCAATAAGGTCTAAGGGAGTCAGGCTAATAGACTCACTGGAAAGAAACAGAAAGAAAGAGGAAAAGAGCTGAACCGAAAAGGAAAAAATCTTCCTGCTCTCTAAATTTAGAATAAATCCATTACCATTTTTTTGTTTTACCTCAATTAAATTTATCCCTCTGAACTCCTCTAGTCTCCAAAGAAATCTTAGAGTGTGGAGAATTCCTCCGTTAGTGGACTTTAAAAGTTCTTATGAAATGTATAGTCCGTGTGATCAAGGAATCTGAGTATATTGGTAGTTCATTATTATAATGGCGCTTGTGGGCATCAGGACCGATAATGCCTGTGTTTAATGGTATTTGTGGCTTGCCCCTGGCTTGCAATTACCTGCAAAGTGTAGGGACTGGATTGAAAGCGTGATTGCAGCAGCCCATTTTAAGAGGTGTCCTACTGGCTCCTTGATGATAATTTGACCTACAACGTGTGTGTGTGTGTGTGTGTGTGTGTGTGTGTGTGTGTGTGTGGTGCACTGCCATTTCCTCATTCTTCCCAAGCAGTAAGAGGAAACTTCCCGGGGAACTGAACAATTCAGATAATACATTTCTTCAGTATTGGCCCTTCTCAGTCTCCTGAATATTCTTGCTGAAGCAGCCATTGGTAATCCTGAGCCCACCCCTGATGCCGGAGCCACCCAGGATGGCGGGGGGGGGGGGGGGGGGGGGGGGGGGGGGGAGGGCGGGGGGGGGGAGGGCGCTGAGCTTGCCCGTGGCCATGCCTGCGGAAACTGGCACGGAGGTGTCTGGTCTCAGGGGGGCTTCGTTGTCCACGGGGCTCAGCCTCTGTCCAGAGCTGTAGCTGATTTACCGATTTGGTATTCATTTGTCCACGGTGAATGAGGTAGCAGCTGTTACCTCTTTCCACTCTTAAAAAAAAAAAAAAGAAGAAGAAGCTCTGCCCAGCTTGGATAACAAAGCAAGGTTACCCCCACCACTGATGGCTGAAATATTCACGTGGCATCTACCGCGAGTTGGCTGTGAACAAAGCAGACGCGGGACCTCGGGCACCCGCGGCTGTGCTGTCTGGAGAAAGGTAGTGGCGCCGAATACACAAACCTCAGGCCTAAGACCCTCCTTTTTGGAGCGGAGCAGTGGGAAGCTTGTGGCTCTCGTTCTCTGTTTGATGTGTTGCTTTAACAGTTTTCATTATTCTATTTCCACTTAGAATGGAAATTAATTAAAATGCCTTCCAGTTATTAGCAGTTCCTATGTTCCAAAGAACCTTTTTTTTTTTAGGTTTTATACATTTTTCTCATTGTAAAATCAATATGTAGTCATTGTAGAAAAATTATAAAGCAGGAATAAGCAAGATAAAACCATAAAAACATCTAATACTTACATTGTCTTTACCATGGGCTAGGCACTGCTATAAATGATTTCATATGTTAGCTCTTCTAATGCTCAAAGCAAGCTTCTCAGGTCAGTTTTTACTTATCCTAATCTACAGGAAACTGAGGCACAGAGAGGCTAAGCAACTTTCCCTGTGTCCAAAAACGACCTGGCTCCAAAGTCTCTGCTCTTTGCCATGCTGTATACTCCTCTCTGTAACTACCACAATACCCCTCCCTCGTGGATAACTTATAGTTAACCTTGGTGGACAGCATCCCAGACCTCTTTCTATTAATATAAAAAATGAATATATGATTCACCAATATATCATATTTAAATATATCTTCTATGTATATCACATTTATTTTCTAATGGGACTCAAAACAGGCATTTTTATTTTTCCAATCTCATGAATTGAGAAACAAGCATAAAGGGGCTGAGTCATGGGGCGCCTGGGTGGCTGTCGATTAAGCGTCTGCCTTCAGTTCAGGTCATGATCCCAGGGTGTTGGGATAGAGCCCGGCGTCGGGCTCCTTGGTCAGTGGGGAGCCTGCTTCTCCCTCTCCCTTGCCTGCCACTCCTCCTACTTGTGCTCTCTCTCTGTCAAATAAATAAATAAAATCTTTTAGAAAGGGGTGGGGGGGAGAGCTGAGTCACTTGCTCCAGATCTCACAACTTCGGTGAGAGAGACATCTTTGTCCAGGTATGCTACCTCCATCCCAGGGCTTCTTTTCTCTGTCCTAGCTGCTTCACTGTTTTCCAGCTTGCTGGAAGCACCTCATTTGCTGTTCTGTGCTGTGTCTCTAGCTGGAAGGAAATTAGGTGGTACAGAGAATCCTTCAATGCCCAACTCAGATCTGCCCTCAGGGCTGGCACATCTGTCCCCCAGATCTGCAGTGTGGGCTGACGACTACTGCTGGCTGTTCACTTCCCTAGAGAATTGCCTTTGGTCACCTCAGGCTCTGCATCTAGGAAAGCTGACTTGGGACAGGTAGGGAGCTCTAAATACCCTCTGTCAGACAGAATTCAGCTCCCACACTGAGGTAAGAGTTGCCTTTTGGAGCTCTGCAATAATTTTCCTAATTTTCAGTCATACAGTCTGCCTTGAATCCATAGGACTATTTTCCTCCAAAAAGTCCAATGGCTACTTTTTTCACAATGTTTTATTAAAATGTTTCATTAAGGTGACTTATATGGACCAAAGAAAGCCCTAAAAACCATTTTAAACACATCTAATTCAGGGTCATTTCTCATGTTTCCATATTTCCAAGCTTTAATTCTTTTCTATTTCAAATCAATTACTTTCTATTCAGTCTTTAAGCACACATATTTCGGAGTTATAACAGAAGAACAGCTACGAATAACTACCCTGCTTCCTTCCTCAATTTTGCCACACCCCCATCTGCCTCCATCTCCTTTGCTGAAAAGTTCTTCGTCTTGGTCCCCGTAATTTCACGGTTAGCTTTCCCTCACCAGGCTGCACAGCCAGCTGTGAAAGCGCTCTGTCAGGGCGCCACCCTCTCTTCCACTCCTGCGCCAACTTTCCTCCTGTAAAGCCAGATGTAGGTATGAAATCCAACCTTTTTTTTTTTTTTTTTGAGAAATAAGTCTTAATTTCCAATAATTTTGTAAAAAATATTTCAAGAAAATATATGATTTTCACCTTAATTATCTAGAAAGAGGACATAACAGTGTATGGTAATTCGCTGTGTGTGGTTTTTTTTAAATTTTATTTTATTATGTTATGTTAATCACCATACATTACATCATTAGTTTTTGATGTAGTGTCCCATGATTCATTGTTTGCGTATAACACCCAGTGCTCCACGCAGAACGTGCCCTCCTTAATACCCGTCACCAGGCTAACCCATCCCCCCACCCCCCTCCCCTCTAGAACCCTCAGTTTGTTTCTCAGAGTCCAACTTTTCTAAGCTGATTCTTGACTGTAGCTGCCAACATCATTTCATGACCCGGAAATATGGGAGCGGTAACTGCACTTTTTTGCAAGTGGAGATTCTGTCACCATACGGCTTAATGGTGTTTGGATTTCTCCGTGTTTCTGTTTCCATCTCCAGCCCAGAGGCCTCCTCACCGACGACAGTTCATGTTACTGCGAGGGCCTCTGAGCTGAGCTGCTTGCATCCCTTCCCACCCACATCGATCCATCCTCCTCGGGGCTGCGGAAGTTATCTTCCTAAACTGCATCATGGCCCGCGCATGCTCAGAAGCTCTCCCCTGATTCCCCCTGCCTGTAGAAGACCATCTTGAAAACTCTTTAGATCTGGCAAACCCCCAACACGGTAGGACTGGAATAAGTGTACAGATGAGGTCTCTGGCTCACCGTCCTTCTCTGCACACTCAACTCCGTGCCACCACAAGGGGCGGGGGAGGCATGGGTGTGGACACCCAGCCTACGATATAATTCTGTCCATAACCCTCCATCCTCCACCTGCAAGTAGTCACCCCTTGGCCACTCTTGGATCTAGGGGTGTCTATCAAATGCTGTTGATTAAATTAAAATATACAGTGCAATTGGCTGAATGTCTTTTAAGTCCCTTTCATCTGTAATTTCCTCTTCCATCTCTTTTTTTACTCTCTGCATTTTTTTTTTTTGGTAAAAAAAACTCATAGGGTTTTTGTCGCATAGGGTTTCTCACAGGACGTAGTTGAGTGAACCCCATGATGTCATTTAACATGTTGCTGTGTCCCCTGTATTTCCTGTCATTGCTGAGTATGGAAACTTGCTCTGAGTCAGGTTTGATATTTTTGGCAAAACTACTTCTCTAGCAAACTTCCCAAATCTCAGTGGCTTACTATGACTAATGCTATCAATATTAATATTAATAGTATTTCTTGCTCCCTGGGTTTGCAGATCAGCTCTTCTCTCCTCCAGGCTGTGGGCAAATCCAGGTTTTCCTGTCATGTCTTCTCACTCTGGCATCCAGGGTGAGGAAGCAGCTGCTACCTGATGCTCACTGTTTCCATGGTTAAGGACAGAAGCTCGAGAAGGGCAGAGCCAAACCATGCAGATGGGTCTGCTTCTGTTTGGAGATAGCATATGTCAGGTTTGCTCACATTCCATTAATCAAAGGCAGTCTCATGGCCAAGTTCAAAGTCAGTGTGGCATGCCAGGAAATCACAGCAAGCTTGGAGAAGAAATGAATAATTACATACAAATAAATGTTATATGTAGTTTGTTTTGTTTGAGTTCCTTCATTCTTTGACGATGTTAGAGTCATTAAATGATTAGTGCTACAAAATGGTGCTATTCTAATTCTACCATTTTTCTACTTTTATGAGCTTCTTTGTGAGAAACTTTCCCTCATTAACTATTTATCTTAGGATATAACTTGTGAGGGAAAGACCAGATGAATACTTGATACTTTCTTTTAAATTGCTTATTACCCAAATAAAGCTTGTTTCCTAGCATCTTTCACAGTTACCTATGAATACTCTGCAGTTGGAGCTGCATCACTTTGAACTCATGGATTTACATATATTTGATGCATTTCAATGTAGTGAAGTTATCCTTATGAATGTTATCCTTTTTAAATGATCATGTTGTTGATGGGAGCCTGTCCCAGTTACTGGAAACCCTTCAGGCATGGCCCCAGTGTTTTTGCACACTTTCTTTGCTTTCTCATGTATGAAGTTTCAGGCTCATCTTATTTATTTTTTGCCCTGGGCCTGAAATCTGGAATTTCTCCAAGAAACTCTAGTTTCTTTTAGTGGAAAGTAGCATTCAGAGACTATAATCTTGGTGTTCGAAGTGTTCTTTGCTTCTGGGTCAGTCATTGTTTCTGGGCCTTTTCAGTGTACAGAGTTTTTAGAAATTTAGATATCCACTAATATTTACCAATATCTAATGGTTTTAGATAAAAATATATTGTGAATTCACATCAATGCTTCAAATTAAACTCAGGGTTTGTGCCTAATCTCTCACACACCCCAAACCTGATTCAAACAGTTAAAATATAATATGACAATCAGGAAAAAGTGAACACTGAATGCAATTTGATGATTATTAAGGAATTATTACTAAATTTTTAGATGTGATAATATTATTGTAATTATATTTCTAAAAAATCCCATGCCTTCTAGGGATACATACTTTCAGAAATATTTATAGATAAAATTCCAAAGTATCTGGAATTTGATTCAGAAGAGTCCAAGGGTTGGGTGGGAGAAGTAGATGAGAGAAAACTGGTGATGAGTTGTTAGGTGTTGAATCTGGGTGATGGGTACCTGGATATTCATTATTCAACTCTCTATATATTTTTAACTATGTTTGAGATTTTTAATAATACTTTAAAGAAAAGATATACTAGAAGAATATTTAATGACATGGGACAATGTTCACATTATATAGCTAAGTGAAAAGTTAGGTTTGCTACTTTTGTAAAGTAAGCCCAAATTTGTAGAAGAAAAAAAAGTTAAAAAAATATATATGTATATGTCCTTAAACTTCAAGGACTTACTCTAAATGATGAATGGCCCTCTCTCTGTTACAGATTTTCATTTTAGTCTTTGTGTTTTCCTGTAAATTCTAATTTTTCAACATGAACATATATTACTTTCATAATCAGACAAGAAGGCACATGTTACTGACTAAGTGACTTTAAAACAATGAATACTTCACCACTTCCTGTTTGTATGCTTTTATGATAATAGCATCTCCCACTTTCAAGCTATTCCCTGATGCTGTTACACTGCAGCTGCCTGGAAGCCTGTGCTTTCTCCTCGCTACCTGTCATTTTCCTCCAAGGTGTGTCTTCCCTGCCTTGGGCAGCCCCCGTCTTTCTTCCACTGCTGACTGTCCAGAGTTATGAAGGTCAAGACCTTCACTCAAAGTGGGAAAGGATACAACTTGACTTCTCCCTGCTCAATTGTTTTTCTCTGTTTCTTTTCTGACTTAATTCTTTTTTAAGACTAATTTTTTTTAGAGCAATTTTAGGTTCACAGCAAGATTGAGAGGGAGGTATAGAGACCTCCCATATTCCTCCTGCCCCCACACATGCACAGCCTCCCCATGATTGACACCCCCCATCTGAGAGGTACATTCGTTACAATTAATGAGCCTGCATTAACATTATACATCATCATCACCCAGAGTCCATAGTTTGTCTTAGGGTTCACTCTTGGTATTGTATATTTTGTGAGCTTGTTCGGAAGCAACCATTGTAGGGAAATGTTAAAAAGAAAAGCCCAGCCCCAAGGTGGCATCACTTAGGTGAAGTGACCAAACCAGAGCTTAATATCTAACCTCTCCAGAAATGTAGTCTTAACTGATCAGTGAGGAATTTTCTGGCCAACACCAATAAGGTAATCTGTGTAGGGGTCAAGGGCAGGTTGCTCCAAGATGGGCCACTTTGGCGTGAAGATTGTTTTGAGGTAAAAAGCAATGAAAACCCAGCAGATTCAGGAAAAGCTCTTTACCTCCCCTCACAACTACGTAAAAGAATTTAGATAGAGATGCTGCTCCAAGAAGAGAGCTATCACCATAGATACGGACATTATGATATGAACTAGGGGTGGTAGATGGGGAGGAACCTGGCACGGTCTGTTCCATCAAAGTCCTCTGTGTCCCATTGTTTCTGAGTGGCTCAGCCAACATGTTTTTACCAAATAGCCTGACTCTTTGGAATTTCCATGTCTATGTGCATTCCTCATATGTATAAAATTAAAATTTGGATTTTACCCTGTGAATCTATCTTGTGTCAATTTGATTCTTAGTCTGATTAGAAGGATCTTGAAGGGACGGGAAATTCTTCCGCCCCAACATCGGTCACATGGGTCCTCTCTATCCCTCGGAGAGAGATGAGGTAATCCACCTCATAAGACCCTTTTGTCCCCAGAGAAAGGTGACCTGCCCTGAATTAATCTTTTTTTTTTTCTGTTTATGACTTCCTTGTTCTGCCTGTAAAAACTTTCCTTTTTCTATAGCCCTTTGAAGCATTTCTGTACTTGTTAGATGGGATGCTGTCTGATTCATGCATGGCTTAGTAAAGCCAATTTGATCTTCAAATTTACTCAGTTGGATTTTGTTTTTTAACAGGAGCAAAATTGGCTAAATATTTGGCAAAATTGGCCAAAATATTTCTCTTTGGCATGTGGATGATTTTAGGCTATTTTTAAGAAAGAGAAGCCTCAGGAAGAACCTTTGACCTTCCCTTAACTGCCTAAAAGAATTTAGACACAAGGGCTGCTTCAGGAAGGGAGTTATAGCCAGAGATACCTACAGTGTAACAGTAACTAGCAGTGGAATTCCTCTCTGAGTCCCATCTTCTTTGTCTGGCCCAGCCAACATGTGTTTACCAAACATTTACTCTTCCATCTTTCTGCGAATTATCTTCCTTTCCCTTGAAGTCCCAGACCCCACCCCTTCTCCTTAGTCCTGAATGGCATATAAGCCTCAATTGCCTGACAAACTGTGGGCCTCAATATTCTTAGGAGCCCCGGTAGGTACTTAATTAAATTTTATTTTCTCCTATTAATCTGTCTCCTGTCAATTTAATTCTTAAGCCAGCTAAAAGGATCTTAAAGGATAGAGTAAGATCTTCCCTCTCCAAACATGGTCATTGCAGTATCATTCGGAGTATTTTCACTGCCCTAAAAATCTTCTGTGCTTTTCCCATTCATCCCTCTGCCCATGCCACTCCCTGTCCCCACCACCCTCAACCTCTAGCAACCCCTGGTCTCTTCACTGCTTCCACAGTTTTGCCTTTCCCAGCATGCCATGGAGTTGGCATCATACAGAATATAGCCTTTTCCTATTGGCTTCTTTCACTTAGTGATTTTCATTCAAGTTTCTTTCACGTCTTTTCACCATAAACTTATTTCTTTTTAGCACTGAATAATATTCCATTGTTTGGCTTAATATTCCAATGTTTGGCAAATTATATCTTATAATTTTTATTAATAATACTAGTAAGAATACATGGCATTTATAGTTTTTGCTTTTTCTAGGCACTTTGCTAATTATTTGACATATGTTAATTTATTTATTCCTCAAAACAGCCTTAGAATTTCATAATTACTTCTAATCCCTACAACTCTGAAACATAGCAATTTCTACTCATGCTGACTGGGTGCAGCTGAGAGAGTTGATAAAACTTGTCCAGCTAACTAACTCCAAGCAAAAGGCAGAGCTGGTTTGAATTTGTGTCTGTCTAGGTCCAAAGTTCAGGGTTTCCCACTCTGCCCCTGCTGCCTTCTTTTTAAAAGAAAAGAAAAGAAAAAGAGGGGAAAGGACCTCTCAAATTACCTGAAAACAGAGATCTGCAAAATCTTAAAGAGGATTTCAAAAGGGATTGTGTTATATTTGCTTAATTATTCTGTGTCCCAGGTGAATTTCACATCAGCCCCATAAACTTGCTCCTTTGTCATCGGCTTCATTCTAATCAAAGTAGAAGTCACAATGCTCAATAATACAATTTGGGGTTAAATGGTTTTCTTAGGAAGGATACAGAGAACCAACCATGCTCTATGCAGAAGAGCCAGCGAGAGTACCAATAAGGAGGAAAGAACCAGAAAAAGAAACGAATTACAAACCCCAGCAAGAAAGGAACTGTTGGAGTCCCGGGGCTGTGCCCAGCTCAGGGCTTGTACAAGCAAGCAAAGGAAAGGAATAAAGTATATCCATTTCAAGGAAATGTCTGCACATCAACTTTAACAACCTGAGTAATGTCATCTTTGGCATAGTGTTACTTAATGAAAACATGTTCTTCCAAGTTGTAAAAAAATTAGAAAGTTCCTAAAACATAAAGCATGCCTTTTAGAAATTACAATGAAAACTAAACCTCATGGAGGTTTCTGCCAAAAAATGGAGTGTATCTTTGGTGTTTTCCAATTTGCCCTTTGCCGCTGTCTGGCCCATTTCCCCATCTGATGGTAGAATACTGCCACAGTCCCAGACCTGTAGGACTGTCTGTGGCCAGCCCCTCTGCAGCCCACTCCCTTGGCTGGATGGAGATTGGCGGAAGGATTTTTCTTCTTACGGCATCATACCTCTCCTTCCTTCATAGACTGATTTGGTGCCCTTGGGACCCTGCTGCCACACTGTATCAAGTGGGAATCTGACCAACCATGGGGATGTTGCCAGTGAATTACCTTTCCCAGGAATGCATTTGCATTTTTACAGGCATCTTGGGGAGAAGATGCCTTAAACCAGAGGAAGGGTTTTAATCATGGAAATTCAGACTTTGGGAGAAGCTAAAAGAAGCGATGTTTGACATAGCCTCATGCACTCATCAAATCACACTGCATTTAAAGCACAGACAAGGGGACACCAACTCTTTAAACAGTAACACTTTTGGCACTGCTGTCTGTGGACATTTTTGTTACATTGAAAGAGCTGAGAGATGGATAGAGCAGAGGGGTAGAGTGGGAAGAGAGGAAAAGAATAGTACAAGACCAGAAGTACACAGAGAGGAAGTGACCTCTAAGTAGTGGGGGGCTTTTTGGTTGAATTCATCCTGGAAGTTTTTCTCTCCCACCAAAAGCTAGGAGAGTCCACAAACCCATTCCACCAAAGCAGGGAAAGTAGGCAAAGGTATTTCCAGGAAGCTATAAGCAGACATCTTGAAGAACTTGAGAAAAGACCCTCCTCCTGAACACATAAAATTTGCCCAAATCTATGCAGTAGCACAAAGAGACAGAAATAGCTGGGTACAGGGGAACACAGCTGAAAACACACAAACCAAACTTGAAAATTCTGAACTATGAACAAATGCAAGCACATTCTCTGAAATTTAACTCATCCCTTTTATAGAGACCTGACTCATCTGGCAGGAGTTGTGATGGAACATTGAAGAATATGGACCAGTAGAGCATTTAGAAAAGGATCAGGAGAAAATGTAGGATGAGACCTCAAACTAAAGCCAGAATCAAGTCAGACCCTGAAGGCAATTTTTTGCTAATTACTTTTTTCTTATTAGTGGTACTTACTGAGTCTTTACTAAGTTCCAGGCACTATTCTGTTTAATTAATTAATCCCATTTGACAACACTTAGAGGTAGGTATTATTCTTATCCCCTTTTTATAGGGAAATCCTTTGTGACTAAGGAACAGATAAGATCCTTACATTTGACTGGAGTCCTGTGGCTAGCCAGTGGCAGGGCAAGCATTCAAACCCAGGGAGTCCGAGGTCCTGCGTTGGGGCTTCACTGCCGTGTGATGTTAGTTAGCACACTTCCAATTGGAGAAATCCCACCACCATGCGTCAGCTTGGAAGCAAAGCCAATCCAAAATTTTATAATTCTGCTTGTTCAAGTTCAACTCATAATCCATACATCAATTTATCAGCGGTGGAAAACAGAACCATATCCCAGTGTCCTAAGCCCAAAGCATAGAAATACAGGGCTGATTAGGCACTCCTTCCCCTCCTCCCTAGAAGTTTCTTTCCCGGAGGGACACGGACATCTACATGCCAGCCTAGCCCCTCCTGTGCGTGGTCATGGTATTCCTTCCTTGTCCCATGTCCTTTGTGCATTTACATAAAACTTTAATGTTGCTGTTCCTCCTGGGAATGCAAAATCTATTTAGTCCTTTCATTATCTCCTCCTGGGATACCCTCCCGTCTCTACTTTGCACAAGGCCAATGACTCATGTCTTGAATAGATCCCTATATATTTCTCCTCTACAAAAGGGCCAGTAGCCATCCAGGAAGCTAAATCCTTAAGCAATGTTGACAAAAGACTGAAGAAGAGGGGCCAAGGGGCTCCTTCAAATACACGGAAGGCCAGGACCTTTCTACTAGGAAGCATCAGAGGTACACCAAGGATTCAGTTCGGTGTTATTTGTAGCTTGTTATGCATTTAGTGGAGCATGGATAATTTCATTTCACTGCCTGGTTCCATAACCCTTAGTTTTCCTTTTGACTGCTTTCATTGAGTTCCGGGGGAGAGAGCATCTTCAGATATTACAAAGGTGAGGTATCTGAGTTGGACTGACCACCCTTTCCTCAACTGCTGCCCCTTCCAACTGTGATTTACAGTAAAAGTTCTGGGGCCGACGGTGTGCAGGGAATGTGAGCTTATAGCACTCCCTCTCCCGCTCCCTGCTACGTAAACAAGGCTTCTCCCCAGTCCAATGCCCCAGGCTTCTACTGCTTACCCTGCTTGGTAAACGGTAGGGCAGGACAGGCCCTCTTACTCATGGGGAGTCACTATCACCTTTCCACATCAGTGAGCAAGCGTCCGTCAGGATCAGCTCGGGGGAGTGGTGTTCTGACTCGGGGGACCTGTTTGTGCCCTGCAAGTCGTGGAGGACTGGAAGGTCCGAGCCTGGCCTGCAGGACCAACCGCGCCAACTTGCCGGCAGGTGTGGGGATAGAGGCAACACTACAGTGTGACTTCAAATTACACAGTGGAATGAGGTTTCTCTCGGCTTCCACATATAAAGGCTTCGCGTCCCGGGGCCAGTTGTTGGCCAAACAGAGTAGAGGGAAGGCTTTCCGTCCTGAGATTCCCAGCATCCTCTTCTAATCCCCTTTCCTCTCTTCCTACATCAAGTCCCTCAAGCCTTCTCTTTTTCCTTTACTTTATCCATATCTTTTTTTTTTAAAATATTTTATTTATTTATTTGAGAGACAGAGAGAATGAGAGAGAAAGCACATGAGATGGGGGAGGGTCAGAGGGAGAAGCAGACTCCCTGCTGAGCAGGGAGCCCAATGCGGGACTCGATCCCGGGACTCCAGGATCATGACCTGAGCCGAAGGCAGTCGCTTAACCAACTGAGCCACCCAGGCACCCACTTTATCCATATCTTAACTCCAAAAAAAGTCTGGAATCTATTCACCATATAGTGAAAGTGGCTGGTAAAAAACAAAGCTCTTATTGCTTTTTTTTTTTTTTTTTTTTTTTTTTTTTTACCAAAGCCTGCCACTCTCAGGCTGGCTCAAGGGGGCAGATTCTGGGGTTGCAGATCTTCTGACTATTTGGGAATTGTGTCTTTGCAGATGTAACCCAGTTAAGAGGAGGTCATAATGGAATAGGGTAAGCCCTGCCCGCTGTGACTGGTTGTTCTACAAAGAGAAAATATGCAGAGATGTGCGTGGAGGGATCCGAAGACCCTGGAGCAGAGCACCCTGGGACGCGGAGGCGGAGGCCAAAGTGATGTGTCTACAAGCCGCGGAGCGCCAAGGATTGCCCACAAACAGCTGAAGATAGAAGCCTCGGGGAAGGATTCTCCTCTACAGTTTTCAGAGGGAGGGTGGTCCTGCTGACAACTTGATTTCAGACTGCTAGCCTCCAGAACTGTGAGACAATATATGTCTGCTGTTTGAAGCCACCCGGTTTGTGGGTCTTGGTCACGGCAGCCCCAGGAAACTAATGTACTCTCCCCATGCCCACTCTCCCTTCTCGCATCACCTCCTCCACGCCTGCTTGATGCCAGCCTGGCTGGGGAGTCAGCCCTGCGGTTTATCTTCCTTGCTGCCTCCTTCCCTGGACTGGCCTCTGGCACAGCCTAGAATCCATGACCTCGGGCTCCTTCCTGACCTTCTAGAGGAAGATGAATAGGACGTGGACCTCCTTGGGCACTTCTAGGATTAAACCAAAGGTCCATCAGCTGGGAAGGAAATCAGAAGAGAAACCAAGTAAAGGTCTGACTTTCATCCTAAATTGTCTGTTTCTTTGTAGCTAGGGAAAATGGACTTTTTGCCTCCAGCAGGGCCCCACCAGGGTGTCGCATGCCTGAGAATTCTCTGTGGTCTGAGCCTTCATTACAACAAGATCTGCATTTCCTCCGAGATGTATGCAATTTGTCACAGAGGTCACTGGCTTTCTGTGCAGAGGCAGAAAAGGAAGGGGAGAGGGACGGGGATGGCGGCAGGGCTCTCTCTAACCTTCTCCAGGTCCAGGCAAGCGATAAACATTAAAGGCCTTCTTGGAGAAGAGGATCACAGTGATTGTTCCAGAATGCCTGTGGTCTGTCTCATCTCTCTTCACTCTGACACTCCGACTCTTGAAGTCTGTAGCTGTACAATGTCCTGGAAAGAATAATAGTCATGAAAACCGTCATTTATCAATTGCCATACATTGTACACCTATCATTTTATATCCTTACAGGAACTCTGCAAGGCAGACACAACCTCTGTCTTATAGGTTAGGCTCAGAGAGACTACAGAATTTGCTCCTGTTCATAGAAACATGGGTGGCTGAACCAGCAATCGAGGCCAGACGAGACTCACTTTCCGCTAGAAGGCACCACGGGTCCACAAAGACAAGCACACCTTCACACCTTCGGCTAGCTTCTGGTAACAGAATTCTCTGGTAATCACTTTGTCCTCAAGTTAGGATATCTACCTGGAGGCTTAGCCCTTTCTTTAAAGTGCTCGTAGCCATTTTCAGTAGTCTTTCTTTCTCTCTTTCTCTTTTCTTTCTTTCTTTCTTTCTTTCTTTCTTCTTCTTCTTTCTCTTCTTTCTTTCTTCTTCTTTCTTTCTTTCTTTCTCTTTCTTTCTTTCTTTCTTTCTTTCTTTCTTCTTTCTTCTTTTTCTTTCTTTCTTTCTTTTCTTCTTTCTTTCTTTTTCTTTCTTTCTTTCTTTCTTTCTTCTTTCTTTCTTTCTTTCTTCTCTTTTTCTTCTTCCTTTCTTTCTTCTTTCTTTCTTCTTTCTCTTTCTTTCCTCCTTCCCTCCCTCCCTCTCTCTCCCTCCCTCCTTTCCTCCCTTTCTTTTTTTATAAATATGTACATAGACAAAAATAAATAAATTAAAACTCTCCCGGGTCAAGCAAAACAACAGGAAAAGTTCCCTGATCACCTCATGATTTTGTGATAGCTTGTTCTTCATTAGAACCCAATTTACATTTTATTTTGGAAACCCTTGTTGTACCCAGTGCCTATATAGACCGCCCAAAGCATTTCTGCAGATCATTACAATGTTGTGAATTTAGGGGAGCAGAAAAGTGGAGATGATCTGAGCGCTCTGAGGCATCTAGGTGCATTCTAACTTCTCTCAATGTGTGAGGGCATTTGGTGAAGGAGAAAGTTTGTCTTGCTTCTGAATTTTTTAAAAAAATTTTTGGTCAACTCTTTAGGCTTTTGCAAATGTATTCCTAACTTGTGAGCCTGCTTAGCAATTAAGCATGTGTGAGAATGTAAATTTTGGTTCCAGATAAGAGAGAGAAGGTTAAGTCAAAGGGATTAGATAAACAGGGTTATTTAATTTTACAAGTGGGTATTTAAGACTTCTCATGTGAACTTTATTTGTAGAGATGGCTCTGATGGGGGAATTCTCTGTCTCCCCGGAGGCAGGAAAATGGCCCTCTGTGGTTGTGTACAATTTTGGCTAGTCATGAAATAGAGCAGTGGTCAGGAAACTTTCTCTATAAAGAGCCAGAGAAATATTTCTTTAGCCTTTGCAACTACATGTACTCAAGTCTGCCATTTGAGCGTGAAAGTAGCCATAAATCATGCCCAAATGAACGAGTGGCTGTGTCCAGTAAAATTGTACTGACAAAAACAATCAGTGAGCCGGGTTCGGCCAGTGGGCTATAGTCCTCTGGCCAGTGATACAGAGCCACCAGACTCGAAACAATGGAAATCAGCAAAACAATAGAAGAGTTGGCTGAGGCCCTCCATTGCAAGAGGTTTTTAAAAACAGAATGGGCAGTCACTTGTTTGGGTTGACTTACATGTGTTAATTCCGCCACTTGGTAAACCACTGTTCACACTTCGCTTTAGGGAGCTCTGCATACCACACACTTTATATAGTTCTTACAGGACACATTGGTGCCTCAACACGAACAATCTTACAGTGAGTGCTATTGACTTACATGTGTTAATTCCTCCACTTGGTAAACCACTGTTCACACTTCACTTTAGGGAGCTCTGCATACCATGAACTTTATATAGTTCTTATAGGACACACTGGTGCCTCAACACGAACAATCTTACAGTGAGTGCTATCACAGGGCTCCCGGTTTCGGTCAGCTTCTTTCCTTATGCACACCATTCCTCCACATATGCTGCCCTATGTCCTCTAAACAAAGATGGCGTCTGTGGGAGGGCCATGTGTGAAGGACATGGCAGCCGCAGAGTGGGGGGGGATTGGGACCTTGCAAGCACGTGGGTAGGAGAAAATACAAATTGATTAACTTGTCACATCTTTTCTCCTAGATAGCATCTTACAGCTCTGGAAAGGAAGTGCTTGAAAAAAGACAATGATGGGGAAATGTCAGATGGACACAGGAGCTAACTGAAAGAATTCCCAGGGGCCAAAGCTGGAGCAATCTGAGCATCAAAATGTATCATGTAGTATCAGGTTATAATCCAAATTCTCAAGTAAATACTAATGAGTCCATATTGGTATAAGTAAATGATTGAAATAAGTAAATAAATAAGCAGATAGGCAAATTTCTCATATAGAAGTATTCTAAATTATTTATTCAGGTGTCTTACCTCAGGGAGGTAAGTATTTCCCCCCATCTTTTAAGTGTGAGCTGTGCATAGTGACTTCCTCCCAAAGAATACATTATGGGAAGAAGAAAAAAAAAAAGAGTAACTGTACAGTGGAGGAGCCTGACAAACATAACCTTAGCATGTGATCAAGGTTAACCCAAGAGTGATCAGTCGTGTTGATAACACGTGCCCTTGATATAATGTGATGAGAATGGCGCTTTACTTCTGTGGTCTTTTCCCAAAAAAACCCCACAACTCAGGTCTCACCATGTGAAAGACTCCAAACTCCAATTGAGAGACATTCCTTAAAAGAGCCAACCAAACTGTCAAGATCATCAAAAGCAAGGAAAGTCTGAAAAACAGACACAGTCTAGATGAGCCTAAGGAGATATGATGACTACATTTAGTATGGTGTCCTGGATGGGGCATAGAGGATGAGGTGGGGGGGACGTTAGGGGAAAAGAAAGGAAATCGGAATACGGCATGAACTTTAGCTAATAGTTACATATCAGTATTGGTTGTAACAAATGCACCATACTAACTAAGGTGTTAACAGTAGAGGAAACTGGGTGTGTGGTATAGAGGAATTCTGTGTACTATCATGGCATATTTCTGTAAATAAAAAAAACTATTACAAAATAAAATGTTTTTTTTAAAGAATGAGCCATAGATTTGAACAGATACTTTGCCAAAGAAGACATACACATGGCTAATAAGCACAAAAAAGATCCCCAACATCACTATTTCTCAGCAAATGCCGATTTAAAACCACAGTGGGAAACCACTGTACTTTCTCTAAAGAGGTTAAAATGATAAAGACTGACAAAAATAAGTGTTGGCAACAATGGAGGAATTGGAATTTTTACACACTTCTGGTGGGATTGAAAAATTACATAACAACTTTGGAAAAGAGTTTGGCAGTTGTTTACCATTATATATACACTGTCATATGATCCAGTCACTTCACTCCTAGGTATTTTCCTAAGAGAAATTAGGGTATAGATCCACATAAAGATTTGTACATGGATGTTTACAGCAGCGTTATTTGTAATAACTCAAAACTGGAAATAACCCAAATATCTATAAAGTAAATGGATGAGTAAGTTTTGATATATCCATGTAACGGAATACTTTTCACCAGAGAAAAGAAACAAGCCACAGTGATACCATAGGTGAATCTCAGACACATTAGGCTTAGCCAGACGCAAAAAAGTATGTGCTGCATTATACCACTTATATGACATACTAACAAATCTCAAGGAATAAAAAGCAAATCAACAGCTGCCAAATGGGGAGCAGGAATTCACTTTGAAGGGGCAAGAGGAGACTTTTGGGACAGACGAAAATGTTCTGTATCTTGGGTGTGATGATCACATGAAGGGATGCATCAAACTATATTTATAATGAAGCAACTGTCTTATTTACATATACTTTAATAATTTATTTTAATAGAGGGAATCCTGGCAGAATTCTGAGGATGTCTTCTGAAGCCCTTTAGGGATGACAAGTCAACGTTTCCTGCTCCATGGCCCTTACACCATCCCATCCCATCCCCACTACACCAGCCACCACCTCAGGGGGCAAGGGAGCTGCTTCTTATGTCCTGCTTCGAGATTGAGGGTTTCCTACTCCTCAGGTGATTTTGGAAGGCAGAGGCTCTAGGGGGTAATCTATGCCAGTAGGACTCAAAGAGATTTGTAGTGTTCCTGGAGGAGAGAGGAGGAAGAGGGCACACCTCTCTCAGCTCTCTGTAACTCTCAGAAAGCACAGAGGGAAGACCCCAGTGCCGGATGGGAGCACACATTAGCAGACAGGAGGTGTAGAGCCTCCTGGGTGGGGGCCAAGGGACACAGCCGCCCCTCTGTGGTAAAGGAGGGCTCTGTGAGGAGATCAGTGGGAAACAAAATGTGTCCTCAGGAAACCACCCGTATAGTTTACACGGAGACTCCAGAGCAGCAGATGCGACAAAAATAAAGTGGCATCAGATCAAGACCAGGTCATCCACCCACTACTGATACTCTCAGGCAGGCACAAAAAGAGGATTTCTCTTTCTTCCCTGCTATGCTCAGAGTTGTCGATGGTAGGATGGACAGTGTTCATAGACAGGAAGCTTGGAACTATGAACAGTGACTGCTAATAATATTAAATTTTAACAGAATAGTCAACCGAGAGGGCCTCAGACTTTAGTAACCAGATTAGATTAAACAAATCAGCAGACTAGACTAATAAGGTTTAAACAAGGATAGGCAAAAATTAAGATGCATGCTCTGGGTAGATGGGAAGATTCAAAGAAGTTCTGAGAACATGGCAAATATTTTAAAAATATTTGCATTTGTACACCTCAGTCCAATTGTTATATTTATATATGAATAGTATTTTTATAATATACTGTTTTGTAATCTGCTATTTTCACTGGACTGTATGTCCAGAACATTTGTCCCTGCCAATATATAGTCTTCTACAACAGACTTTCTAATGTCAATGCAGCATTCCTTCATGTAAATGTACATATTTTACCTAACTAGGAGCTTATTGTTGGCCATGAAGGCTCTTCCAGTTTTTTGGTGTTATAAATAAATTTGATGAACAGTCTTGCACATGTATCTTTTCACACATCTCTAATTATTTCCACAAGATAAATTCACAGTTAAGGAATTGCTGGGACATAGGATATTCACATTTTAAGGCTGTTAACACCCTTTAGAAAGTTCATACCAATTTACACTTCCGTTAGAAATCAACCATTTTTAAAAGTTATTTTTCTATCTATCTGTACATCTATTCTGGCTCAGTGATGATTCAGACTGGCTAAAAGAAAAGGTCACAGGGGCGCCTGGGTGGCTCAGTCGGTTAAGCGTCTGACTCTCAATCTCAGCTCAGGTCTTGATCTCAGGGTGGTGAGTTCAGGCCCCGTGTGGGGCTCCACACTGGATGTGGAGCCTACTTAAAAAGAGGAGAGAAAAGGAAAAGAAATGGTCATAAACCTATTTCCCTTTTATTATGTCATAGTTAGGGTGAATTCTGTGCTAGTAGAATTAGCAACACTAGCAGTGTTGGAGTTTATCCTTAGTTTAACACAAAAATGGCCATGCCCACATAATGATAGTAATAGCAATGATGTTAACATTTACTGTGAGATTATTATACGGCAGGCAGCATTTACAGTACTTTACCGGTACTAACAGTCCTATGAGGTAATAGGTACTATTATTCTTTCCATTTTATTTATTTATTTATTTATTTATTTATTTTAGAGAGAATGTGCACGTGAGCTTTGGGAAGGGCAGAGGCAGAGGGAGAGAGAATCCCGAGCAGACTCTGCCCTGAGCACAGAGCCCCTTGACAGGGCTCTACACGGGGCTCAATCTCACGACCCTGAGATCGTGACCCTGAGCTGAAATCAAGAGTCCGACACTTAACTTACTGAGCCACCCACGCGCCCCTATTCTTTCCATTTTAAAAAAGAGGAAATTCTATCATCAGAAAGCTAAGTGTCTTGATCAATGCATTTTCTCTGTATTAATATACATCAACATAACCTAGACTCTTCTAGTATCTCTGCACACTGTATTTCTGTTAATTTGCATGACATCTTGCAGAGTGTATTTTCTCTCCGACAGATTAAACACTGACTCATGGAGAAACTTCTACTCTGAACGTGAAATATTGTGCTTGTGGTCTCAAAGCCCTCTGCAGCAACATCCTATAGACCGTCCCTCACTTCATCTTGAAAATGGGAATAGATTACAGTTCTAAGTCCCGAGCACAGTGTTGTGACACACTGTCCCAGTCAGTTGTGAAGTTTGCCACAGGCAATTTGTTATAAGTAAGAAAGTTCTATGGTTTGCACATGGGGTACTTCTCAGGTAAATCGGAGCAGATCTAAGATTATGCTGGTGCTAAGGTCACCCTCACTCCCAACCATTCCAGCGTGCTTTCAGGGAGGGACAGAAGCAGGAGAGGAGGAAGGCAAGTGATCTGCAGCTTGTCTTAACTCTGGATCCGGAGAGTGGGTGGCCCATGCCTGTGTGGGTTTCTACAGGAAAAGCATGGGGAACCACAGCTCCAAACGGAAGGCATAAAAGGAAGTGGCAAGTCAGATGGCTGAAGAGTGGGAAAGGTGTTTTCGTCTGAATACAATAGAAAAAAGGTTTTAAACATTTTCAGTACCAGTCTTCTTTCTTAATTAGTATCAAGCTGAGCAGTGCATATATGTGCTATATTCAATTCCTTACCAAAAAGAGACAGGACATGTGTGCACAGCAGGCAGAGATGGTGAAAGTACCATGTTTATGCTTGAGCACATCAGAGACCATCAAGATGGCCGTGAAAAGAATGGGACCTCCCGAAAACCTTATTGTTCAAGACGTTTTCTCATCAATGAACAGCTTGCAAGGCCAGATAAGTGGCATGAAAAGAAAAAAAAAAAAAGAAGGCTTCTATTTGTTTATTGAGAGAGTTGTTCTTAATAATTCATTTGCTTATAACCTCCAGAAGGAAACTGCCATCCCTGGCCTATGTCTGGTTGGGAAAGGTCTGCTCTCACAGAGTTGGGTTATCAATGTTCTTGCTGGCTGGCGTGCAGTTAGAGTCACTGTTTCCTAACAAGGTCAAGGCCATGGACTATACATCTAATTAGGACAGTAAAGTCATTGTATTCCATAGTTACAAACTGGATGTCTCCTCCCTGATAGACATCCCTCAGTTTAATGCCTATGTTCAGAGCCAGCAAAAGGCCAGCGCCTACTGGAGAAATAACTCAAAGAAGTGTCATTTCAGTGTATATCTTAGTGTACAAATCCCAAATCACTGTTAATTTTCAAAGAAAAAAACTTTTTTTCCTATTTAAGAGCAGCCTGATTAAAGCATTCCTAACTCTCAAGCTCCTCCTATTGTTTACATGGCTGGCCTTCCCTGTTCTTACAGGCATCTTGCCTCAAATGACTTTTGTTGGAGATTAATATCAAAGGAGCATCCACCCATGATGCAACAATCCTCTGGTTTTGAGGTAGTCTTTGTTATACGGGATGAATTTTCTTTAATGCTTTTCCTTTTTTTTTCTCTTAATGAAAGTCACATATATGCACTGTAGAAATAATAAAAAATCCAGAAAAGTATAAATTCTAAAATTAAACCTCCTTTAGTCAACGTGGGAAGAATTGTTTAAAGGAACTATCACTGAATACTAAAGCAGCTTTTAGCATTTAAGTGATTTGATTAAATTATGGATAGCCCTCTGATTAAACTCTGCGTTACAGGAATGATTCATAACCATCTCCTCATGCCATTGTTTTCACCTAGTTGTTTATTTGAAAAACCATTATGGCTGTTTTCTCTTGCATAAATGTCAATCTCTGCTGAGAAATGCCATCAGATGCTTTTCTGCAAATCAGAGTTTGGAGTGTAGTGTATTCTTCTTTAGGAAAATTACTGACATTAAATATTACTGGCCTTGTAATAGAAAGAGACTGTGGTAATTCTGGAAATTCTGGGTGGCTCAGTTAGTTGAGTGTCTGACTCTTGGTTTCAGCTCAGGTCATGATCTCAAGGTCATGAGATGGAGCCCCACGTTGGGCTCCAGGGATGGAGCCTGCTTGAGATTCTCTCTCTCCCTCTGCCTCTGCCCCGCGACACCCACCCTCCCATTCTCTCCCTCTCTAAAAATAAATAAATAAATAAATAAATAAATAAATAAATAAATAAAATAAGTATTTCAGAAGAACATTGTATAAATAAAAACAATAATAGTTACCACTTGAAATCATTATGCTGTACACCTTAAACTTACACAGTGCTGCATATCAATCATATCTCAATAAAACCGGGGGAAAAAGATGTATACACACATAAATATTTACCACTTGAAGAGATTAAAAGGAATTGGTCATCTTAATCAAACTTCCCTATTTTCTAAATGATGGAACTGAGGTCCAGAAATGATTGGTGATTTGCCCAGGATCAAATTTGAGTGACTTAATCGTAGCCCTCAGATGAGACTTCAGGGCTCTTTGCTTTGCTCGTTCAAGAGTACAGTGGAAACAGTATTCTTTGGGGGTGATGAAAATGTTTGGAATATAGATAGAGGAGGTAGTTGAACTCAGTGCCTTTACTTTACTTATACTTAAAATGGTTAATTTTATGTTATGTGAATTCTACCGTAATAAAAATATAGTGAAGAAAAAAAATAAAAGGAATTAGTGAATCTCAGCAGTTAGGACTGTTTATACTTAACACTTAGGATTCATAATTATTCAATTCCCCTACTAATCATAACTGTGAGAAACTTCATTTCAAGATGGTGTGATAGAGAAAGGGATTTCAACCATTTTCATCTTCCTTGCTTTGCTTTGGTAACAGCAACCTTGAAACATATTTGTATTCTTGATAAGTCAAACTGGTCGGTCAACTGATTGCATCTCACATTTCCACATATATTAGGAAAAATACCAGACACTTCCATGACTCTAAAGCAGAAGTGCCTCTTTAGCATAACATAATAATTTTCAGTTCCAGTCCAATTCTAAAATTTCCAAAGAAAGAAGACAAGAAAATAGAATGGGGAAAGAGAGGAGCAGCTAGTGTTTACTTCATTAACTTAGCAGATCTCTGTAGGTAGAGGGTCTGGGCATAGCAGGTGACCCATTCCTCCTTTATAATTGGGAGCCTCCCACAAAGGCAAGAGTGCATCCTACTGGTGCCCCGAAAGGAAATAAATAATCCATCCCCGCCCTTCAGGAAAGAATGATCTGTTGCCGGGAGCTGGTATTTCGGACAGCACTGCCTGGCCAGATGCCAAACTATGAGGTGGGAATTTGGGGTTCTTGATCTGAAGAATTGCAGAATGGTAGGAAGACTCTAGAGGTGTGCACATCTCACGGAATTTGGAATGAAAGTGTAACAGTAGTCCAGTAATCTCTCCTTATGAGAGGCTTGTGTGTCTAAGAGAAAGTCTTAACCCTCGAGAGGAAGAGTGGCACAGGAAAGAACCGAGATCTATTTTTTTCCCTGTTCACTTGCAGATTTGCTGTGTAATTTTGGACAAGTCACTTCATCTCTCTGGATCTTTAGTTTCCTAACAGGTGTAGTGCGATCATTTCCAACTCTGATGCTCCATGATTCTCTTCATACGTGGGCCTGGAAACCGTAGGGCTGCTGGGTAACCCTGCGAATCCTACTGCAACCAAGAGCTGTTGCTGGTTGGCTCTTCAACCCATCCCAAAGAATTCTTTGGAGCTCACACACTCCCGGTTTTATAACAAAAGAAAAACATATATCACTGTTTCCTTGTTTTCTTATTCCATTTTACTTACAACAGTATTAAGACTTACCTTTTAGACTGTGGAGATAACAACAAAAAGGTCATTTCCACGAGGAAATGACAAATCACCCGAGGCTTCCTTTGGAAGTCTCCTTGCCGTCTGGATGGACAGCGGCCTTGCTCTTCAAATAAGAGAGACCCAGACCAGTTGTTGCCCCAGTTGACTCCTCGTTTCGTGTCTGTTGGCTGTGTAAAGGATGCCTCATTCACTCCGGTGCCTCAAGCCGGAAACCGAGAGAGGCCCCCAACCCCTCCCTGTTCCTCAGTTCTCCTGAGGAATCCATCTGTCACCAAGCCTGCAAATAGTTCATCCATTTCTCTCCATGTTCAGTATGGCAGGTCTTGTCCTAGCTGCTGTCGTCTTCCCCCTGAGCCACTGCACTAACTTCCTGATGGTGTCCCCACGCCTGTCCCCTTGCCCCATCTCCACCCATTCTCCCCATCCCAAAGTATTCTTCCTAAAACAGAAATCAAATCACTTCACTCTCATGCCTCAAACTCATCAAGAGGTCTTCCCATTGCATTTAAGATAATGTTCGAAATCCTCGCTTGGGTTTACGAGACCTTCTCTGAGCTCTGCAGACTCCTCTCTCATTCATCACATTTCCTCCCCAAAGCCTTCCCTGTCTGTCTGTCATGTGCTCGTTCCCATCTCCTGCCTGGATAATTCCCACTCACCATGTAGCTCTCCGCTTGAACATCATTTCCTCAGACAGGCCGGCCTTTCTCTCCCTCCCCAAATCCAAATCAGTCATGTCCCTTTTACAATCATCACATATCATAATTATGTGTATTGTTGTTCACTTACTTACAATCTCCTTCTTTATGAGTTTCCATGATGGGATTCACCGTGTCTATTTTCTGCCTCTAGGAGCCCAGTGCCCACCATCATGGCCTGGCCACAGGGGGCAAATCTTTGTTGAATGACTGGCCAAGGGAAGACCCTTTAGGGAAAGTCTCCTTCTGGCCACGTTATTTCCAGCTTATAAGCTATTCTTCAGATGAGAATGTCTTTGTTCATTTTTCACTTTTTCAAGAGCTTCCCCAATGAAGTGTCTTTTGGTTTGGCCCAGGCAGGCCTCATTTGAGAGTCGCTATCCTGTGTTCACACATACTCTTCTTTGCTTAGGGATGCAGAAAGTTTAAGACTTTGCCAACGGTAGACATGTCTTCAAGGCATATAGCATGGTGCTCAAGAGCAAGGGCTCTGGGGTCACTCACTACCGAGGCTGCCCTTTGCTAGCTACCTGGCGTTGGGCCAGTAATCTCCCCTCAATTTCTTTAATTATAGAATGGGGATAACTATAGAACATGAACGTGACTGATAGGTTGCCTTAAGGATTTATAATGAGGCAACACATGTAAAATGGCTGGTAGGATGCCTGACACATAGCAAGTGCTTGATAAACATTAGCTTCTATCAATATGTTTCACTCAACCCCAGAAGGAAAGACCTAGGTCTGGGGAATTTTTTGGCGGGGGTGGGGGGCATCTTATTTGGTCTTCTGTTTCCACATATACTTGACCCTACTATACTTCGTGGTCCCAAAATGTGGTAACAAAAATGTGATCAATTTCACTTTCCCACACTATTCATGTGAAGCCATATGCACGTCTGAAATTTCCAAGCTAGCAGTATAAAATTGGTGATGACCATTATTTACACCTCGGCAAAAAGAATCATGTTTAGGAATAACTAATAATATTTTTTTTAAGATTTCATTTATTTATTTATTTATTTATTTATTTATTTATTTATTTGACAGAGAGAGAGAGAGAGAGAGAGAGAGAGAGATAGCAAGAGCAGGAACACAAGCAGGGGGAGTGGGAGAGGAACAAGCAGGCTTCCCGCTGAGCTGGGCTCCATCCCAGGACCCTGGGATCATGACCTGAGCCGAAGGCAGACGCTTAAGGACTGACCCACCCAGGCGCCCAGGAATAACTAATAATATTTGAAAGTCAAGGCACTCTTTCCTAGAGAGTGTTGGAGCCCCAGCATTTGGTGACAGTTCAGTACAGAGCCCTTGGAGGCAGAGCATAGGTGATATTAACCTTGTAAACAGAAGGCGCAGAACACCCGGTGCCCGGGTACCGAGAGGAATTTAACATTCCTCTCCTCTCCCCTCCCTCCCCCACTCCTCGACTTCCGCAAAGTGTTTTTTTTAAAACAGAAGTACAGCCCCAGTGCTCTGTGTAGGTGGTGACGTGGGAGGGGGTGAAATGCAACCTTTATTTTCCTGACTGCCTGTCATCCAATTCCCCGTTTTCCTCTGACTTTCATGAGTGATGAGGTCATCCCGGCGCAGGAAAATCAAACTCCTATTTTTCAAACCCAATAAAGGCCGGCATTGTATGTCTGCGTAAACAGAGGCCAGACGGGCAGGGAGGCGGGGACGCGAGTGGTCCGCCCCCTGGCGGCCGCATGAGACAGTCGTGGCCCGAGCTCCACCGCCCGGAACAACTGGGGGGAGGCGAAGAGGGTGAATGCTAAAATGTAAGTTAAAATTAGATCAATAGTCAGCTCGGCTCTCTCAATCAGTGCTTCGCAGGGCGAGCGTACAACCAGCTATTTATAAGCTAAACCCGGCATTATCTTCCTCTTTTAGGATGCACAGATCCATTACTGCGTGTTGCAGGGGAGAGGATGCTGCCGCGAGCGGCTGCCTGCCACATTTCAGGCCCGCGGGCCGGCCGCGGCGTCACCCAGCCTGCGATCCGCACGACGTGGGGAGTGGCCGGGTACCTCCTGACCCGGTGCTCCCACGGCTGTCTACAAGACTCCTTCCCCGGCCTGCCCCCCAAGGACTAGCTCCCCCCCATTCCTTACCTCCATGGACTCCTTAAGTGTTTAAACAGAGGGGACCCCAAACGCAAACAATCATCAGGGGGCTCTCCTGTCGATGCAGGGTGCACGCGGGCCGCTTCCACTTTACAACCTTACAGGGCTTGACTGCCCCTTGACAAAGGTTTCCAGCCTATTTTCCCCGAGGGACTGCGTTACTCAGTCCTAGCTCAGACAATGGTTGCTGTAAATAGCGGCAACCTCCCTCCACCCCCGTGTGAGCACGGATGGGGATGGATTTACGGCAATCTGTCTGATGGCGTTATAGTTAAGGCCTTGGTGAGATGGAAGTGTGCACCATCCAGCCCCCGACGTGCTAGGACTACTGGGCGTTCTCAGGCCCATTTGCCCCAGTGGGTGGAAGTCATCTCCCATGTATGAAGAAATGTCCACACATAGTATTTGTGTTGAAGTTGTTAAATGGTTTTCAGTTTTCAAAAGATGCTACAGAAAAAAAGGCACAATCTGATATTGCACAACTGCCTCAGAAACACAAGATCAAATCATAGTTCTGGGGGAAAATGTAGGCATTCCAGTCTTAGAAATATATATAGCAAATTTTATATTATATATGTATTTATATCGCTTTTCTTAATTTTTGCTTTTCTCTTTTTTATAATTTCTTTAATAAGAATGTACTATATTTAGAGAGCCAAAGAATTTTAATAGTAGCCTAAATGTACATTAGGTATATTTATAGAATTAATGTATTGTTTGACATAAAAGGATTTTGAACTAAAGATAGACACCAAAGTGTTCTTCATTTAGAAACAACCTTTTTCCTCCCCTTCAAATTCTTGTTGGCTTGCCACCAAAAGATATCATGCATCTGTCCCTTTCCCCACATCTAGCCGGCCTCTAGCTTAGTTACAAGTCACCATTCCGTATCCTCTATCTGGATTGCAAAAATCCCGTCTTTCCGCCCCCCCCCTCCCCAGAGCAACCAGACTGCTCTTTAAAATGTAAACCAGATCCCATCCCTTCTCTTTCTAAAGACTTCCTTGCCTCCGCATTGTGCTTCACTTACAGCCCCAGTTCTTCACCAGGACCAGAATGGGGTGTCTGGTCTGTAGTCTGGTCTGGCCAGGATCCACCCTTGCTCCTCTCTCCTCTACTCTCTTATTTCCCTCCGTCTGGGCAGAGCACGCTTTTATGCAGAGGCTTCCTTCTGAGCGCCCAGCCCACAGAGTCCCAGTGCCTGCTCTCCTCAAAGCTGCCTCCGCCTCAGCTCAGACAACAGAACCCCTAGCTGACCACTGCTTTTCCAGAACTCATGATCACTCTACCCTATTTTATTTGCAGCACAGTAGTGACCTGAGATTGGTTTGTTTATCCTTTGGGTTATGAGCTTATTCTTCCTTTTCACACATGAGAACGGAAGCCCCGTGAAAACAGGCTTTTAAAAAAATTTCGCTTCTCCACTCTTTTGTTGGGTTCTAGAACAGTGTCTGGCCCACAGCTCTTATTCAATATCTATTTATTGTATCAGTTCCTGGGTGTGATTTCTTAATATCTATAGAATTATGCATATTCCACCTTGAATCTTCTAGTTATTTTTATATCTATATGCTTTCTCCTTTCGAGTGTGAACTGCTTGAGGCAGGATCATGTTTAGTTCATTTTATTCTCCATGGCCTTGTGGAGTCTGGCACGTCGCAAGTATTTAATATATTTATTAGATTGAATTGCAATAAGTGAATCGGTAATAAGCTGATACAATATGGCTTCATCCCACATGTAGCTTTCACCAGGAAAAATATTTTGATATCCAAAGAGAGAAATTGTTGCTTTGATCCTTATAACACCACACACGTGCACACGCACACACACATTTGCTTTCAATATTTCAAAGAATGTTCACATCTATTATTTTATTTGATCTTAATACTAGCTCTGTGAGATAGGCCTTATGATCTGCACTTTACAAATGCGGGAACTGAAGCCCAGGGGCACGAACTGACCTGCTCCAGCTTGAGCAGCTAATGTGAAGCAGAGACAGGACTAGAGCCTGTTAATTTCAATACCCATAAATATGGACACATAGAAGCACACATACGTACATACATGTCCATATTCGCTGGCATTTTTTCATTTCCACCACACTCACAGTTGGGACCCGATGGGATCATAAATACAAAGTATCTTGAATGGAATCTGGCATGTGACAGGCTCCCAATAAATGACCATTCCTCCCTCTAGCCTACACTATGGTTGCCATAATCTCTCCATCCCAGTAAAGAAGAATGCATCTATCTTCACTTTGTTCTTTTTATTACTAGACTAATTTCCAGGATCCTTCTTATTGTGAAATATTCATGTGTAATATTAATTGGATGCTTTCACAGATCTGCACAATAGCAAATGAATTTTTGCTAACTGGCAACCTATTGCTCTTTCATCTTTTACTCTGAATACAAACTAATGAGAAATGTTTGTGAATACCGACCAGAGCCCAGCTTAGCTTAAGTTACACAGTTCAGTGTCAGTGAGGGAATGGCACATTAAACATGCCAAAGCTTACTGATCATGAACAAACACTAAACACAGCACAGCCAGAGGGGTCAAGTAATATGCAAAATAGGTTTTACAGCAGGCAAAATAAATCAAGAGCTCATTCTGATCATTCATTCATTCCATTATTTATTCATTATTTGTTGAGTATTTTGTATGTGCCAAGCACTGTACTAAGTGTTGGGAATACAGAGGCAAGCAATAATCGATGAAGTCTTTACCAATGGGGAAAAGATAGACTTAAACCAAATAATCACACAACAGAGATCAACGTTGGGAGAGGCAAAACAGGAGGAACTGACATGGGAAATTCAAGGGAGACTGCCTGAAGAAAGTGAGGACTAAGCTGAGCTATGTCATCGGTGAAGACCTGGCTCAATACTACCGATGGTTACTAAAGAAGGAAGAAGAGGAGAAAATGATCAGACACGTAAATAATAAAAATGGTCACTAATTTTTAAATTCTTTCACTTAATAAGTCTTCCTTAAGTGCCTACTCTGTGCCAGATAGTTGTCTAGGTGCTATGGGTTACAGTAATGGTCAAAGACAAAAATCCCTGCCTTCACGGGCTTATATTGGCATGGGAGAAAACATACAACAAGCTAATAAAGAATTTGAATGGGAAAGAATATTAAGTGGTGATTTCTTCTAAGGGAAAGAGTAAACCAAGGCAGTAAGACAGGGAAGTGTGGTGGGTAAAAGAGGGAGGTACAGTCTGACATAGGGTAGTCCCATATATCTTCACGGAAGAATGCATTTGAGCAAGACCCACCCGGGGGCAAAGGGGCAAAGCCACGCTGATCTGAGGGCTGGGGTGGTGATTGCAGAGGGAAGAACTCCCTAGGAGGAAGACTCTATCAGTATAATAACCCCGGGACAGCAGCATAACTGACTAGTTTGAGGAAGTGTGAGGAGATGGGTCTGCTCGAAGTCAGTGGAATAAGCAAGCGGTTAGCTCACCGATGAGCTCAGGGAGGTAAGGGATCTTAAGGGACATGATAGGTGATTGTAAAGTTTTTGGCTTTTACTCTATGTGCAGTGGGAAGACACTGAAAGCTTTTGAGCAAGTGATTGACATTATCTGATACATGTTTTAATAGTCCCCCGAGCTGCTGTGTAGAGGGCACTCATGTTCCAGGCAATATGCTAAGTGTCTTAACAGATGACCTCATTTTATTTTCACAGTTCTGAGAGGTACCCATTCTATAGGTGAGAAAACCAAGGTGTAGGGAATTTAAGTACTTACTCAAGGTCATGGGGCTAGTAACTGACAGTGCTGGCTCAAGAGAGACTGGGATCGTGGGTGGTGGTAATGAGAGGAACAATAATACCTATCACTAATTGAGGGTTTTCTAGTTGCTGTCCTGGTTTTTCTCATTGATTTTATTTATTCTCTCGAAACCCCCATCTAGTAAGTATTGTTACTCTTATTATAGATAAGGGAGCAGAGGCTCAGAGAACTTGCCTAGGTTTAGTTTATAACTAGATGCTAGAACTCAAACCTGGGGCACTTCATCTCCAAAGCCCTTTACTTACTCCTCCCAGATAAATATATTAAACTTCAAAATCTCTTTATTGTAAAGAGCCTATAATGGAGTCTTATGTTTAAAAAAATCCATTCTTTCTTTTTTGATTGGAGTGCTTAGTCCATGTATTTCTGTAATTACTGAAATAGTTTATTTAATTCTACTTGCTATTTTTTCTATTTTCCCCATTTATTCTTTGTTCTTCTATGCCTCCTTTCCTACCTGCTTTCGAAGTATTTATTTTCCATTTTTCTCCTCTAGGATCTTTTTGTTATCCATTCTGGATTTTCTTGTAGCTTTTATCATGGAAAGTTATCATGCCTTTCTAGCTTCTCAATATATATTGTAAGCCAACATTTTTGCCACTTCACAAGTAATTCAAGAAACTTACAATAGAGTAACGTCATTTAGCTCCTCCCATTCTTTGTGACGCTACTTAACATTTGACTCCTACATTGTGTTCTCACAAATCTTGCCTTATTTTTGTTTTAAACAGTCAATATTTAAAAAGAATTATACACATATTTATTCTTTTTAGAGCTCCTTATTCCTTTCCAAAGTTTACTATTTCCATCTAGGATTATTTTCCTTCCACCTGAAAGTTTTTCTTTAGTAAATCTTAGAGACAAACTCTGTCAATGTTTGTTTGTTGGGAAATATCTTTATTTTGGCTTAACTGTTGAAGTACATTTTCTTTTTTTTTTTTAAGATTTTATTTATTTATTTATTTGAGAGAGCGAGAATGAGAGAGAGAGAGAGCACATGAGAGAGGGGAGGGTCAGAGGGAGAAGCAGACTCCCCGCTGAGCAGCAGGGAGCCCGATGCGGGACTCGATCCCGGGACTCCAAGATCATGACCTGAGCTGAAGGCAGTCGCTTAACCAACTGAGCCATCCAGGCGCCCTGTTGAAGTACATTTTCACTTGATATAATTTTACTTGGTGTTGCAGTTTCCTTTCAGGTCTAATGATGTTAAAGCATTATCTTCTGGCTTCCATAGTTTCTACTGAAAAGTCAGCTATCAGTCTTCTTGTTACTTTGAAGGGTATGTGTCTCTTTTTTGTTCTTTGATTCTTTTCAGATTTTCTTCTTTGTCTTTAATTCTCAGCACTTTGAATATGATGTCCCTAAATGTGGTTTTCATTGTTTTTATTATTCTTAGTGTCCCCTGTTCTTGAATTTGTGAGTGGATATATTTGATCAGTTTTGGAAAGTTCTCGGTTATCTCTACAATTGCTTTTTTTTAGTCCCCTTCTCCTCTCCTTCTGGGACTTCAATTATACATAATATTGCATTTTTTTTTTTTACTGTGTACCACATGTCTCTTATATTTTATTCTGTTCTTTTCACTCTTTTCCCCTCCTTTTGTGTTTCAGTTTGGGTGTTTTTTTTTTTTTTTAAAGATTTTATTTATTTATTTGACAGAGAGAGACACAGTGAGAAAGGGAGGACAAGCAGGGGGAGTGGGAGAGGGAGAAGCAGGCTTCCCGCGGAGCAGGGAGCCTGATATGGGGCTCGATCCCAGGACCCTGGGACCATGACCTGAGCCGAAGGCAGACGCTTAACGACTGAGCCACCCAGGCGCCCCCTTTTTTTTTTTTTTTAATAATCTGGTCTTTGAAGTAAAAATTCTGTGTTCTACGTGCTGTTAAACTTATTTAATTAATTCTTCAGCTTAGGTAATGTATTTTTTCAGTTCTAGAATACCTATTTGATTTTTTTTTAGCAATTTCAATTCTCCATTGAAAATCTTAATTTTTTCATTCATTTCCCCCTCTATTTTTAAATATAATAATCTTAATTGTTTTAAAATACTTTTCTGCTAATTACTGCATTTGAATTATCTCTGGCTCTGCTTCTATTACTTGATTTTTTCCTTTTGATTATCAATCACATCTTCCATTCTCTTCTCATGTAGTAATTTTGAATTGTGCTATAGAAATTGGGAACCCAAAAACAAAACAAAAAAAATGCCAGAATGCTCAGATGAAATCCTCTACCATTAAGGGCTCCTCTCTTCCTCTGGTAGGCAGACAGGTAGGGAGTAAGCTGGGTGTGAGATTGGGTTGCCACTTTTAGTAAATTTTAGTAAGTAAGCCTATTCACTTCTTTTTTTTGCAAAGGGCATCTTTGGGCTTTCAATGGGGAGCTTAGAAGGTCCCTGTCTCCTCAGCTTTAATGGTTCTGCTCTTCAGAGGTTTTGAGCCTACGTTATAGACTTCCATTTCACATCGGTTCAGAATCTGGCAAATGGTTTAAAGGAAAGAACTGTTGTGCATTCATTGCAAACCTTTATTTCTAGTGAGACTTTGTCTCCCAGGCACTGGGACTAGACTAGAAAAAAATTTATTCTCTCTTTCTGGTTCAGTACACATAAGCCTTCCCCACCATCCCAGACCTCAAGGGGAATAAGTCTTGTATTTGGCACTTTTCTGTTTTCTAAGCCATTACTCCAGTCCCACACATTCACCAAAAGTTCTACTGTTTTCTCTTTTCCCCCAGTAGGGTCCTGCTTGGCCCAAATCCAGTCTTCAGCCTGCACCCACAATGGGCAAATGCTCCTTGGGAAAGTGAGTATAAGCTCACTTAGGAATTTTAGCTTATCTAATTTCTTTGCATCAATCACCCTTCAGTGTCTTGAATGATGTTTGCAATGTACCTATTTTTTTCCTTCTTGCTACAGTGTGGCTGTTAGCCTGTTGTGACCTTTACATTCTTTCCAAAGTTGAAAGTCCTTCTTAGATGGATGAAAGGTTAGAAATTTTGAAGCTGGGAAGGACTTTGGCATTTACCTAGTACAGCTACCTCATTGGGCATATAGAGAAATAGACGCTCAGAATGGTAAAGTGATTTAGTCAGGGCCCAAAACTAATGAGGCTGGAAACTAGATCTGAGCTAAGTCTGGAGCTGGGTCTTCTAATCCTAAGTCCAGTATTCAGGGGGACAAGGTGGAGAGAAAGAGACAGAAAGAAGGAGAATATACCATGGAAAGGACTCTACCTGAAAAGGAGAACAATTTTGGAGTCTTTGCTGTAGAATCCAAGTGATCAGCTCTCAAAAATTCATGTTGGAAAACCTAGCTGTGGTCTCAGTAGTCAATCATAAAATTGACTGATAGGAAGGGCTGATATCAAAAAGATGAGAATAGGGGATATTGATACTGATGGAATTTCAGGGTGTTGTAGGTGTGTCGTAGGCCCAGGATTTCTGTGCCCCACAGAGTAACTGAGACAAGGACTGTGTCCACGTCCTTTGAAAACATAAAATGTAAACGTTTCTGTCTTTTTCTATGTAGGCAGAGCATCACTATCGCCTTCTTCCCTCTCTCATTGTTGAGCTAAGCAAGGTCTGAAAGGCAGGGAAGAGAAAGTGCTGGATTAATGATGAGATAGGGCTCTGGAAGCAAGAGCTCAGACTCAACCCTTCCCAAGATGCTCCTCACCCTTCCACCAACACACCAAGCTACTGTGGTCGGTCAGCTCTCACCTCACACACGGGCTAGGAAGAATCATCCGAATTCGCAGAAAGTCAAAATCATGGGATTTTTATGTTTAATCTCTAATATGGTAGTAGTATATTTAAGGTGTGTGGCACTTCGTGCTATTCCTTTTTTAAATGTTTTTTTGAAGTTTGTTTAAGTAATCTCTACACCAAACATGGGGCTTGAACTCATGACCCTGAGATCAAAAGTTGGATGCTGTTCCAACTGAGCCAGCCAGGCACTGCCATCCCATCCTTGAGGAGATGTTTTATCTCTATGTTAAGGCTAGAAGCGGGGTTGCTGAGCAATTTAATGATGTAAACAAGTAAGGGGGTGGGGTTCAGCATCAATGGGGAGTAGTACGTTCAAACTTCTTAGAGGAACAAACTGCATTAAATGATATTATCACTTTATTGTCTACATACAAATGTGTCCTATTTGTAAATGACTCACATCTCTTCATTAGGGAGGGACATCTTATATATCATCCTTGTAGCAATTTCCATGACAAAGAAATCCCCATTTATTTAAGATTATCCACTATTGATAATAGTTAACATTTTTGAGTACTTGGCTATATACCAGGCGTTTTCCTAAGCAAGGAATGCTCTACGTAAGCTGTTGCATTTAATCTTTACAGTGGTTGTATGAGGTGGGTGCTACTATTATTGTTCTTTTTAACAAATGGGAAACTGAGACTTAGCAAGGGTAAGTAACCTGCTCAAGGTCGTATCATAAAGATAGAGCAAGGGTTCAGTCTGATCCAAAAGCCCATGTGCGAACCATTTTGTACTTATTAGAATGGTCTTTCCATGGTTCCACACTAAGTGGTGCAAATCTTTCTTTTTCAGTGATGGTCAACTAGGGCTTTGTTCCCAAACAACTCCATTCCTTCTTTCTGCTCTGCTCAGCCAGTTCCCTTAGGAACCAGTCTTCTCTCCCAGTTAATGGTGGTCAAGCGGGGTTGCCTAAAACATGAAAAAGGGAAATGAACAGTTTTTGAAAGCAAGACTGACCTGCTATCTTCTCTGCAGCCACCCCCTTGCTGGGTTCTAGCACCTCCCTGACTAAGCGCATTGCCTAAGGTTCTTCACTTCAGTTTTCCTTATCTGGAAAACTGGAATAAGATTCCCCACCTTGCCGGGTTGCTGGGGGAATAAATTACTGTGTGTAAAGTGCAGACACAAGACAGTATTTGTCAAATGTGAGTTGCCTTTTCTTTCCTGTTTCTGTCATCTCTGCATCCTTATGAGAGGGTTATCTCTCCTCAAAGTTAGTACCCTATCTAGGAGATTTCTTTTCTTTTTTAATTTTTTTATTAACATATAATGTATTATTTGTTTCAGGGGTACAGGTCTGTGATTCATCAGTCTTACACAATTCACAGCACTCACCATAGCACATACCCTCCCCAGTATCCATCACCCAGCCACCCCATCCCTCCCACCCCCCACCACTCCAGCAACCCTCAGTTTGTTTCCTGAGATTAAGAGTCTCTTATGGTTTGTCTCCCTCTCTGGTTTCATCTTGTTTCATTTTTCCCTCCCTTCTCCTATGATCCTCTGTCTTGTTTCTCAAATTCCTCATATCAGTGAGATCATATGATACTTGTCTTTCTCTGATTGACTTATTTCACTTAGCATAATACCCTCTAGTTCCATCCATATCATTGCAAATGGCAAGATTTCATTTTTTGATGGCTGCATAATATTCCATTGTGTGTATATATAGATATAGATATAGATATAGATATATACATACCATATCTTCTTTATCCATTCATCTGTTGATGGACATCTAGGGTCTTTCCATAGTTTGGCTATTGCGGATATTGCTGCTATAAACATTGGGGTGCAGGTGCCGCTTCGGATCACTACATTTGTATCTTTGGGGTAAATACCCAGTAGTACAATTGCTGAGTCATAGCATAGCTCTATTTTCGACTTTCTGAGGAACCTCCATACTGTTTTCCAGAGTGGCTGCACCGGCTTGCATTCCCACCAACAGTGTAGGAGGGTTCCCCTTTAGGAGATTTCTGAGCACCATTGTTGAGATCCAGACTTCACATGTAATGGGGAGAAGTTTGTAGGATGACTATTGTGAGTCATCCTCCCTCCCTGCCCGTGCTCCCACCCCGAAGACAGAAATCCCATGATAACACACCCAAGAAGTAGAATTTACGATTCCTTCCCTTCATCTGGAGTCCTCTGAAGTTGAACAGCCCTCTCTGCATGGAGGGGGCATTTTTCTGCTGTGATGAATTTGTCTTCATGACGAACTCGAGCCACTGACCTCCAGGTGGAGCTGCATGAAAGAGAGACAGAAGGGAAAAGAGGGGAAAAAACCAGGTTGGTGCCCTTAAGAAGCAGATAGCCCTGAGAAAGACACAATAAAATACCAAGATGGTGCATGGTCCTTCATGGATTTGCAGGGAAGAGAGTGACTTGTGAACTGGAATTTGGAGAGATGGCCCATGCGTTCAGCCAGTCCAGGGTGGGATTCAAGAGAAATGAGACCTGGTCAAAGGACCTGGCAGTCTTGGTGGCAGTCTTTGGGAGTGGCAGCCCATAGACTGGAGGAAGGACGACAAAAGACCACTAACGGTCCACGGTGAACTGCATCGCAGCCCAGGATAGGGTTCCACAGGAAAGCAGTTGCTGTCTTTCACATGCTGCTATCTTCCAGGCACAAAAATAGATGACTGAAATAGAGGATCTCATCTCATATAATCCTAAAAACCAACCTTTGACGTGAGCCGATTTTGATGGTGAAGAAGTTGAAGTACCAAGAGGTTAAACCTGCCCAGGATCCCACAACTAAGTGAGCTATAGGATTGCAGCGTAGGTCCATCTGCAGACAACAGCCATGCTCTCAGAAGCCTGGAGCCACCTGCTGGCTGTGTGACTAAGCCCTTCTCACTTTCCTGGGCCTCAGTTTCCTTAGGGGCTGGATGGAGATAGTAATGGTCTACTTGAATTGTTTGGGAGTGATGCTTTGCTCGAATCCTTTTCTCTGGCAATAGGACCCTCACTGTAGTTCCTGATAATTGGTCATTTTTGTACTCTGATCATACTCCAAATGGAGTATGTTCAGACCAGGGTGGGCACTGACCCAAGGGAGGGATGGAAATAGAGAATGACAGATGCCAGAACTACCTCATTTTTGTCTGGTCTGTCCTAAAGCCTGATTTGTTCAGTTTTTCCTAGATCTGATGAGACTGTACCTCAACCTTACAGTAATCCCCAACCCTCTTTGCTTCCTGTTTTTTTTTTTTTTTTTGAGCTGAATTGAGCTTCTGTTGCCTGCAACCAACAGATAGATCCGTGACCAGAACAAATACTTTCCTCATGGACTTAGTGTGAGGAATCCACGAGATAAGGAAAATTACCAAGGGCAAATGGCTGAGACCATAGCTATTTATCTTAGTGAGTAAAATAGCAATTTGGCCTTTATAATTGGGTCCTAAGATTTTCAGTTTATGGAATGCTTCATTATGTCAAAAGGGGGATTTGCACAAATTTCACTTATACTTTTCCTGCCAAGAGGAAACAAAGGGGCTGATGGTCGTGTCAAACTAACAACACACAGCCCTCAAGTTCTCTGTGTTGGGAGAGAGTGGCTCCAGGCTGGTCATCTGGTAGCCACTTTAAATCAGGTTTCCACTGGCTCCAGACTGCACCCTGCAGAATCTTCTAGAAGGTGTCGTAGATAGACTGACTGAATGGCAGACCACCTGACTGGCTGGCTGGCTGGGTGGCCGGCCACACCACTGTCTCACTCGGGCGAAGGTCCTGAGAAGGGAGTGTAGCTGAAATCCAACACGCCATCTCACCAAGGAGACTTCTTATTTGATTTGGTTCAATGGCATTGACATGTCATGTCGTCATATCTGGTCCCGGTATGGCACAGGCACGTAAACACAGCCTGAGAATACAAAGTTGCTTCTTTTAAGAAAAAAATAAATTTCACCCTGGACATTTTAAGACTGGGTTATTTAGTATCACAAATGCCTTGCCTTTGGGCAGATGATTCAGGAGGTTTGAAGTGCTGGTCACAAACAACACACTTTCCTCGGGCGGCGGGTTGTATTTGTCACTAAGTTGCATATTGCTTTATTTATCATGGACCTCAGGGGTCCAGGTCTTCTTTTGTTTTCGGATAATTTCAAAACCTCTTGGATAGAGGCGAAGACGTGTCAACCTGCTTCTCCCAGACCGCCTCCACACACACACCCCATTCTCCTGCTTTCTCTGCAGATGGCATCGAGTCGCTCTCCCCACGCCAGTCAGGCAGCAGAGGAAGCAATGTTTTTTTAGTGAGTTCTCCCCTACGGCTGCTTTATTACTTCACGCGTACCATGTAAATCACCAGGCAGAGGGTGGCCCTTGGGTGAACCTCGTTCTGAATCTCAATTGACTGGTGCAAAGATGGCCAGTATATTTTCCTGCTTCTTCTCATGAATCTCACTTTTCTCAGCTTTTGCCCATTAGGATCAACTATGATCCTTTGAAATAAAGTGCCTTCTGTTTGCATTATTAAGGGTTCCCTCCCCCAACCCCCCTTTTCTGCAATAAAGCAGCACGTCAGTGCTTACTCTCTTCGGGAGAATTTTGGAAAAGGTTCATGGGAGAGGGTATGGTGCCATATACATACGATGCTGACCTTTAATTCATATGATTTCTCAGAAGCGAATGCTGAATCCTGCTTTGTGGTTGGTGTCCTTTTGCTGCCGATGTCTTCAGAAAAAGAAACTGCATCATAATCTGATATTAGTGGATCATATCGTAGGCAACGCCCAGAAATCTTTTTTTGGACCAGCCTTCTCCACAGTGGGTGGAAGGGGTTGGGAAGTAGCCCTTTCCCAGTTGCCTGCTCTGTTACTAGAATCTTGGTGGCATAGGTCGTGTCGAGTCTACTGGGACCAGATATCTACTTACAACTGTCCTGAATGGGTTAATCTGAGATTTTATGAATCAACATTTTATGTCTAGCAAGCCTGTGAATGTTAAATACATGCAAGCGTAACAGTCTCCCTTTTTCCGGTATTTACTGTATGCCAGCATGAATCCTAGCTCATCTTAGCCTCCAAGTGACCCCTGAAGTCATAATAACGGCTACGATTTACTGAGCTTTCACTATGGGCCAGCAGTTATTCCAAGCACTGTCCAGGCACAGATATATTCATTTAACCCTCCCCATAATCCTATGAGGCGGGCACAGTTTTTCAAGCCATGTTAGAAATGCGGAAACTGGGCTACTCAGAGAGGTAGGTAACTTGCTCAAGGTCATACAGTTGGCAGATGGTGAGGCTGGGATTCCAACCCAGAGGTCTGACCTCGAGTTCCACGTGACAGAGGACAGCGGTCTCTGCAAAAGATCCATGGTGAGCCAGCACAGAGTTCCAGTTCCTTCTGGGACTACAGGGCAAGCCTCTCCCTCCACTGGGTCAGGACTCCTCTGCTCTCAGATTCGGCTGATTCTTGCTATTTTTGCCACAGGCAGACTGTGCTCTGGTTGGGGCCCTGTGACTACACTGCAGTTTTCTCCAGCTCTGCTCACGTAATTCCTCGGCTTTCCCTTTAAATACAGCCTTTGTCTGTTCATTGCTACCAAGATTGGCTCTTCTGATGCTTCCTGCAATATACCCACCTCTAATTGCCAAGAAATGCCTCTCTCTGGGATTGTTTACATGTCTCTACGGCGCTGTCTGCCCCAACGATGCTCTCCATGCCCTGTTTGTGCTCCTCTCTTCTATTAGCATTCTCTGCCGCATGAAGGAAGGATGTGAAAAGAGCCCCATTTCTCTGCCTTTGCTAAGAAGACACATTTTAATATTGGGATTTCGGCTGAAAAGTGCCTGTCCCATTGTGTACCTCTGTGGTACAATGAAATCTCCCCCAGTGATAGCTCAGGAATGTTCTGATTAATTTTAAGTACTTTATAGCCAGGTTGCCTAAAAATAGGAATCCTGCCTTCCATGTTGAGACAGAGCAGTCAAGAGGAATGGACGTGGACTTTGGGGTCAGGCAAACCCAGCTTTGCCTCTCAGGTCCAGCAGGTACCAGCCGTGTGACCTTTGACCACTTGCTGAAACTCTCTGAGCTTTTTGTTCCAAAAAAAAAAAAAGAGATAACAACATGTCAGAGAACTTTTTGGGGATCAAAAATAATAGTAGAGATGATGTTCCTGGCATAGACCAGTTATGCAATTGTTTTTCTTTTCTTTCGTCACATTTCCTGCCAATATTTCTGCCAATATTTGGCCATTACACTTAACCTTTCTGGAACTCATTTTAAAAATGAGGTATCAGGATAAATTAACTGTCAAGGCCTCTTCTAGCGCTAAGTGCCTCCTGTGTCAATCTTTGTAAATGTGCTGAGTGGTGAGTCTCCTATGTGATCTCATGCTGTCCCCTTAACAACCCTTTGAGTTAGGTCCCGTTACAATTGACATTTTATAGATGAGGAAACTGAGGCTCGGGCAGAATGAGTAACTGGTCAGGGTTACTTAATGAGCAGTCTGCTAGGAAATGAGGATTTGAACCCAGAGTCTACACACCCAGAGTCTCAGCACCAAACCTATTTCAAGGATCTATTGATCCTTGAAAGATAGCCGCTCCTCAATTGCTCTCAAGGCTCGTGAGCATTCAGACCACGCACCACCTACACTACAATGTGGTGGGCTATGTCCTGCCCAGCAGGTGTATCGACAGGATGTAACTCCAGAAAGATAGGAATTTCACTGGAACGATAGGACAGTGCCACACACAGGACGCGAGCAGAGGACAAGGAGTTCCCGAATCGCTGACTGATGGGCCAGATGGCTCGCCTAGCCACCTAAGCAACCTGGGCAGATACTGTGTATGGTGACCACAGAGACTGAATTGACTGCTGAGTGAAATTCCTGGCGAGCATGTCTGCGTCACTCCTTGGGGAGACCAGGGCTCTTTCTGGAGCCACCACACTCCCTTATCTAATTTCTGGCCTGTAATATGCTGTGGGTTTAACAACCATCTAACCAAGCTCGTTAGGACTGTGCTTTGAATAAGAGTCAGCATCCTCTCAGGAAGCCTAGGCAGTGGTCCGGGAAGTGTGAGGACTTGGAGGGTATGGTATTTCTGTGTCATCAGAGAGAAAGAAAAGCCATTCACAATAATGTGAAGCCTACCAAATGTTTAAATTAATTTGCATACACAAATACTTCGATGTTTGTGTCTGCTATACCCACATTTGGCTCTGTTTAAACATTCTGTTCCTTGCTGATCTCAAATGCAGTTTCAGGGAGTAGCCATCGTCAACTTTCCCATGGAAATTGCCTAAAACACCAGGTGCTGACTCCTGGCAATTTTATTGGTGTATCTTTCAGGAACCCACACTGGCATTAAAATTATCCTTTGGTAGAAAGCTAATACCCTCTTTCAGGGCTTTGTTACCTTTTTTTTTTTTTTTAAATCTGCTGCTGCTATATTGGGTTATAGTTTAGCAACGTTACAGATACACTCTTGTGCTTAGGTGATTCTAATGTGCTATTTTCTGTAAATTATTGAATAAAAACTCACCCATCAGCAGTGTTTCAGATCCAATTGAATTTTTATTTCACTTTAAAACCTTAACAACCACCAGGAAAATTGTGCAGTAAGACCACAAGTGGCAGCCAACATCTTTCATCAAAGAAACTCAAAATACTTCCCAAACATTCATTAAACCCCATCGCACCATAGACCAGTTGTACGTTGTATTTTTTTCTTTAAAAAAAAAATCAATGCAAGAAAGTAGGTGACAGATGTGCACAGCAGAAGAAAATGAAAACTTCTTGGGGAAACAAATTTGAGTTTTCAAGTAACAAAGGCATCTACTCTCTCTTAATAAAATGATATTCTGCTCCCTGATCACATTCAACTGCTCTTCGTACATATAAAGCTGTTGATCCGATCTTTCTTTCTAAGAGCATTATTCTCTTGGCATGGGCAGAAATATTTGCTTCTTGCTTTTGTTGCAATCAGACATAGTAAGGCTGTGGCCTACAGGGAAACCTTACCAGTTTCTAAGGTAACAAAGAAGTTGGAAATTCCCTTTCCTAGTATCACACCCCATGTCCTTGGCCCACTAGGAGCTGAAGGATTCTAAGCCAGGTGGAGTCCCTTGCAGTTACCAGGCCTTGTGGAATGAGAGTTGGGGCATAGGCCTGGCTTAAAGTTTTGAGGTCATACAAGGAACTGGGATGCAGGGAAACATGAATTCATCTTGACACTCCCATTACCGCTCACCCCTGCAACCCCCTCACAAAGAAAGCTAAATTGCTAAGCTTGACATTGCAGTGTACTTTTCCAAGAAATCTTCTGACTCACCCAAGCAGTAGTACCACCCTTGAAATAGATGTTGGCTATGAATTTGCTAGCATTTTGGTTGTCCTTGAGTCTGGTTTAATTGCTCCAATCCCCATCTCCCCAGACACATCAAATCATGCCTCCTGGTAGCTTATGGTTGCCATGCCTACTGGGTTCAATATCTTGGATAGTCTTCTTCCTCAATTATTAGTTTTTGCATCTAGTGCAATATTTTCACCATATGAATGTTAGTTGTTGCTGTTTATTATTATTATTATTAGTGTCTTTATAACTATAGTAGTTAAATCAACAATCTTAAAGAACTAGGTACCATATACAACAATAATAATACCTTTCATTTTTAAAATGCTTTCACAACTTGTATCTCATATCTTGGATTCATTTCTTTATTTGCTCATTTATTCACTCATTCAGCTAAGAGACTTCTATGGTCTCACTGGGGATAAAACAATAATTAAAATGTGGTTCCTGGTTTCAAGGAGCTGACAGTGCAGAGGGGAGACACCAGACATATAAACAGATGCCAAGGAGACAAGGGCTGTGCTTGAGCTGATCCTCAAATTATCTTATTTACCAATGAGAAAACGAGAGAGGAAGCAAAAAGACCTTCTCAAGGTCACACAGCTTGTTATTTGAAGAAGAAAAGCTAAAATGCAGGCTTTCTGGTTATTAAGTCATGGCATTTTTGACAATTCTGCCCTTCAGTTTCCTTTAGGGCAGTGGTTCTCAGAAAGACTGGGCCTCGGTCTCCAACAGCAAGCAGTATTAGCACTGTCTTGTTAGAAATGCAAATTCTCAGACTCCACCCAAGACTACTGAATCTGAATTTCTGCAAGGAGTGCCCAGACCCCTGTATTTCGGTGAGCTCTCCAGGTGATTCTGATGCACAAAAGTCTGAGAACCATTGCTCTGTATCAGTGCTTCTCAAACTTCTATGTGCATAGGACTCGTCTGGGGATCTTGTTAAAAATGTAGATTTGGATTCGGTAGATCTGGGGAGGGGTTTTTGATTCTGCATTTCTACCAAACTCCTTGGCTATGCTTATGCTGCCATCCTTGCTTGAGGAGCGAGAATATATAGAGAATTAACACCAACAGAGAGCACTGATTAAGCCCAGCTGATGAGTAATGCTGGGTGTCAAGTGAAATCAATAAAATTATTCCCTGCCATCTAGGTCATCTAGGAACCTAAACACTAGCACAGTGTTCAGATGGATAGACTCCCAGGGCATAAAAGCTAACAAACAACAACTAAAGGTGTGTGTGTTTGCGCATGTGCGTGTGTGAGCGTGCACATGCAGGGATGTACATGCATCTACACACACAGAGAATGGGCAAATATTTGAAGAGACTATGTTACATAGTAACACTTCTCTTATCAAGAGATCATTTGGATATACAGGTATTGCAACCAAACACAATCAAGAACCAGGAGGCCAGAAACATTTCTCCAAGTAGTCAAAATGAATATCACGAAGTCGGTCATTTTTATTGATAATTTGTCCTTTAAATAATTAGGATTTATTTTTATTTTAGACAAAATCCTAACATAGTCACATTAAAAGCAGATGTGGAAGAGTAAATTGGATAGGCAGGGTCAAGACGCCATAGCCAGGCATTCTGGAGTTAAAGCAGTGCCAACTGGTAAGAGGGAAAAGTGTGTGTGTGTGTGTGTGTGTGTGCGCGTGTGTGTGCGTGTGCGCGCGTGTGCATGTGCGTGCATACAAACATCAACTTAGCAGATTGAAACCATTTAATATAGAGGAAACACATGAGTAAACATTAATAAAGAACATTGTATAGAACGCAGAATGTTATAATCACAGAAACATGCAGCAAATATTAAAATTACAAAATGTTCAAGATATTTGGAAAGCATGTAAAGCATTTTAGATAGTTTTCCCCAAAAAATGGTAGGGTTGCTAGATTTAGCAAGCAAAAATATTTTATTTGGCAATCCAAAAAATGGCTAAAAATAATAGGGCTCGATAATCTCTGGGAATTTCATTGATATAGGTTGCCAGGTTTTCTGAAATGCCTGTTAAGCATTGTTGTAAGAGGAGGTTGTCGGGGGGTGACCGATCTATGAGCTGTAGGAGTTGTGTGTTTGGACAAGGAAAGTCTCAGGCAGATTTACTCTGGGCCTCTCCATTGGCTAAGAAGGGCATTACTTGTCAGGATTGCTCCCCGCTGTAAGCAACGAAGACCAACGAAAGGTTGCTTATACAGGAAAAGATTATACTGGTCTCATGCCAGGGAAGATCAGAATTGGCAGTCCAAGACAGGCATGAACCAGCAAAGTCATCAAGGGTCCAGATTATTTTATTCTTACTATTTCATCTACCTTAACATTGTACATGGCTGCTGTATTTCTAGACACTAAGTCTAGGTCTTAGGCAAGAAGAAGGAGAAAAGAGGGACACCCGGGTGGCTCAGTCAGACTCTTGGTTTTGGCTCAGGTCATGATCTGGGGTCATGAGTTCGAGTCCTGCATCAGGCTCTGAGCAGGGGTCTGTTTGAGGATTCTCTCTCTCCCTCTGCCCCTCCCCCTACTCTCTCTCAAATAAATAAATCTTAAGAAGAAGAAGAAGAAGAAGAAAAGAAAACCAAGGTAAAGTGGCTAAGAGCACACCAGAAGAAATGGCCTCTGAAAAGTTCCTATGAGTTGTACCTGTGAATTTCTTTTTAATCATCTTAGCCAGAACTGGATCATATGGCCATTCCTAATTGCTGGGAGTCTGGAAAGTTGCTTTAAATTGGACACATAAACCTTGAATAAATTCAAGATTCAGTCGGTAAGAAGAAAAGGGGAAAATGAATGAATATTGGGTGGGCAATTAGCAAGTGCGCATTTTTTTTTTTTTGAGTGTAGTTGACACACAATGTTACATTAGTTTCAGGTGTACAACATAGGGTTTAACATCTCTGCACATAGCTACCATCTGCCACCACACAACACTACTCTAATATCATTGACTATATTCCCTGTGCTGCACCTTTATTTCCATGACTTACTCATTTTGTAACTGGAAGCCTGTATCTCCCACTCTTCTCCACTCATTTTGTCTGTATTTATAGGTATGTTCTGTTTTTTTATTTGCTTGTTTGCTTTTTTTTTTATATTCCACAGATAAGTAAAATCATGGGGTATTTGTCTTTCTCTGTCTTACTTATTTCACTTAACATGATATCCTCTAGGTTCGTCCATATTGCTGTAAATGGTAAGATCGCATCCCTTTTTTAGCTGAACTACACACACACACACACACACACACACACACACACACACATACACACATCCCTCACATCTTCTTTATCCATTCATCTATTGATGGAGCAGAGTGTGTTTAAAGAAAATTTATGGAGGATGTAGTATTTCAATAGTAGATGAAAGAAAAAGAAAGGATGGGTGAATGATGGAGGAATCCCAAAGAGATTTGGAAGCATGAGTGAAGAGCTTGTATGAGAATGGGTATTCATAAAAATTATTACATGACCTCAAGGAGGGGTCGAACTGTCCAGTTCAAAGATCTGGAACATGTTAGTTTGCTTGATTCTCTGTAAGCTTAGTGCTGAGTGACGAGTTTTACATATTTATTTGACAGTTATTAGTAGACCGTGTTGCTTCTCAGTCTCATTTAATTTGAGAGACTTGGAAGGCAAGGTCTCTGAGCAATTGATAATCTGGTATAGGGCTCATCTTATGATATGACATTATTTTAACCACCATTACAAGCAAGATGGGAGCATCTTTGCAGTTTCCATAGCATCCTCGGCTTAGACTAGTGAAATCTATAATACTATACATAACAAATGACTGGGTTACATTAAGAAAACAGTGAGACATGGGGGAGAGCTTCACAAAATAACATTTGAACCAGACTTTAAAGGATGAGTAAGATTTCACTGACTGATACAGACACAGAGACACTTCAAGACACTGCATTGTTAGAGAACTGTTAAATTACCTCGAAAAGATGCATCTTGCTATGTCAAGAAGATGGATTCACCTATTTTATAAAGAAAATTTTGTGAGAAAAAGTGGATTTCTCAAATGCTGCAAAGGCTTTCAGCTTTAATTCTGCTTCAATTATCCAGAAAATACCGTTCCAAGTCCTTTGAAATGATCAACCTTTTCCCCGAATCCTAAAGCCTCTTTCTTGTCACAGTGTGTTTTGTGGACACTTCCTTCCTTCCTCTCCTGCAGATATTATGAGTAGCTCAATCTTGTTCATGTCTTGACAGGTAAGAAGGTGGCAGTCTCTTATTTCCTCCATCTAAGCAACAGTGTCAAGAACTGTTCCTCTCTGGCTTGATATTTGTATTTTGGGGGCGGTGGGGGGGGGGGGAACAAAAGGAATGAAGAACAAAGTCGGGAAAGGAGGTTAAGAACATGTCGCTCCAGACCCTGGGAGTACTCAAATCAAGCTGCCAGATGCAACAAGAATCTCTCTAATAAGGAAATTAGAGCATGATCATTTCTGGCGATGTGACTCTGATTCTAAATAGGTCTTACAAATAGACTGTGATTGAACTTGGAAACATAAACAAATTGGCTTTGTGGAATAAAGGCTGAACTACATTTTGGGTAGAGAATTAGACTGCTTTTATGGGAGGTACTCTGGGAGAAGGGACAGCTATTTTAATGACAGCATATGCATTTCTGAAACATACTGGCTTCTCTTTAGAGAATCAGGGCTGATAAACTCAAAAGAAAGTTTCCCAACAGGGTCCCTAAGAAGACAACTGATAAAGGCAGGGAATGGGCAGTGTGTATTTGAAATTCCTCGTTCAGATGCCAAGAGGAGAGGTGCCATTTAAAAATAATAGATTTTAAAATATCAGTAGCTTAAAAAATTCTAGTCTGTTATCTCCCTTGGACATTTCTGTTGTCTCTGGGAGGGTTGGGGATAGGGGTTCTTTAAGCTCTATTAATACATTCTCTCTTATAAATATTCATGTCATGTTCCTGGAGCCTCCCCCAGTGCCTCAGTATGGGCTCCCCACCCGAGCAAGAGTGATGCCAGAGGAGATGCTCAATTTCTAACAAGCCCCCAGGTCAGCCTCAGACAACCCAGAGCCACTTGAAAGCACCAAAGACTTCTCAGTCGAGATAAAGGATTATAAATGTCTGTGTGTCCAAGCTGATATTCCACATGAGAGGATTAGTTTCCACTTTCTGTAAACTCTCCCTGTTGTTAGAAGTAGTCATGGTTTTGTGTATTTTGTGCTTCACATAGGGAGAAAACAGATCTGCTGATCGGAAAGATGCTCTTTTTTGTTTCCCCTTTTCTAAATCCACTGATTACTCGCTAAGGCCTGATCCAGTATTGAGTGCAAGTCAGCAAAATCTCTCTGAGAGCGATAGGTTCCTACATTTAGAAACATAAAGTGTTGGACCCAGGAGGGATCCCAAGGTCACTGGCTTGTTGGGTAGGAATTTAGATTCGGGTCATGCAGAGTACATTCCATTATCTCGAAGTGCTTACACTATGGAAATTTTTCCTATGATCTAACCCTAGATCTTTTTGTGCTGTTCTCCCCATGTCAGGGTATGTCACTAGGAAGTGGATGAAGTCTAGAGCTGTGTTTACTCATTCCCCCTTATTGGGATATGGGTCTCTCACACCCCCAGGGCCCGAGTGGTTAATTTCTCCCACAGAATGCTTTCTAGGCCCAAGTGATGAGCATACACAGCTTTTGTCCACACTATGTCTATGGCCCCACTTTACACATGCACGTTTTCAATTGTATAGGGTAATAAAATATTTTGCTAGAAGCAGCTTATATTGTCTTTGATTTTTATTTCGGAGATAGTTTATTTTCATGTCTGATTCAGTTTTAAATGGTCTTTAACCCTAATATTTCAGTTCGCTGCTGCTGCTTTTTCTGTCAAGCAGATAGAAATTTATAAATGAATTACCAAGTGAGCTCCTTTCTTAAATGGAACTCAAATTAATTCACAGTGAAAATAAAATTTCTGCTCTCCTTAACTCACCCACTCACTGTAAACAGTTTATTTTTTTTACAAGGTGTTTTCCTTAACAAGCGCAGCACAGCAGAATACACATCAAACTGAACGTCCTGTGACCTACATTATAGACATAGCTCTTCACAAACGGGTGAATCTGGACAAATCATACATAAAAGAATGGAGTTATGTTAGGTGCTCTGGAGGATGAGCTTCTCAGACTTTTTACCACATGTATTAGTTTGGGTTTTCCAGAGAAACAGAACCAATAGAGAAAGAGATATAAATAACATATAATATAGAGAGAGAGATATCTATATCTATCTATCTGAGAGAGATTTATTTTAAGAAATTGACTCATGTGATTATGGAGGTTTGGCAAGTCTAAAATCTGCAGGGTGGGCTGGCAGATCTGAGACCCATGGAAGAGTTGCAGTTTGAGTCCAAAGATGATTTGCGGGTAGAATTCTCTTCCTAAGGGAAAGCCAGTCTTTTTTCTATTAAAGCCTTCAACTGATTGGATAAGGCCCACCCACATTATAGAGGGTCATCTGCTTTACTCCAAGTTTATATATTTAAATGTTAATCTCATCTAAAATATTCCCTAAAAAAATTTGTGTACAGAAACATCTAAAATATTGCTTGACCAGATATCTGGAGACAATGGCCTAACCAAGTTGAGACACAAAATTAACTATCACACAATATGTAAAAATCACCTGGGACACTTGTTAAACATAGATTCCTGGGCTCCATCCTCAGAGATTCTGATTCTAATTGCAATTCTAATAAAGCTCCCAGGCGATGCTGAGGCAGCTGTTCTAGGAATTACTTTCTGAGTGGTATTGTTCTAGGTATGCTATTGTATGATCATGGGCCAGCCTCTTCTACAGGGGTGGAAACTGAAGCCCTGAGTTATAAATGGGCTTACCCAAAGAATCTTATATAGTTAGGTATTCTAACCCAAATCTTCAAATTTTAGTCTGGGGCTCGTTCTTCTTAACCTACTAATCATACAAATGAGCTTTCTTAGGATGACCTCCAGCTTTGTAATTAAAATTTCCTCAAAATCAAAGGGAAGCAGTGGGATTTTTCATAGACCTTGGCAACCTGATTCTAAAATTCACATGGAAGAGAAAAGGCCAGGATGGGTCAAGGCAACTGTGAAAAAGAATAAGGAGGAAAGACCCATACTACCATATCTGCAGGTGTTCTATAAAACTACAGCAATTAAAGCACCATAGTATTGACAAACAGACTGTGAGAACAAATCAAGAACCCATAGTCAGGCCATGGATATTTAAGGTGTTCATGACAGAGGTAGCATTATGAGGTAGAGATGAGCTATCAATAAATAACTGCTAAAAAAAGGACTATTCGTGTGAGGAAAAACTATCCTTCTTACCTTCTTACTTCTTACTGAAATTTAAAAATAAATTTCAGATGGATCAATGTAGAAGCAACATTTTAAAACTTTTAATAGAAAATTTAATATTTTTTTATCAGGGCATATAAATATTTCTTAAGTGAGACACAAAACACAAACCACACAGTAAAATAATAACAATAAGCCAAAATTTGTTGTGCTACTTGATGTCCCACACAATATTCTGTGTCCATTGTATATTCTAAGTCATGTGATCCTCGTGAGAACCCCATGAGGCAGTTATCCTTATGATCTACATAAAAGACTGAGGCATGGAGACCCTATTAACTACCTCAACCTGAGTGTGTGGTACATGGAACAGGTGGGAGGTGATCCCGGGCATTCTGGCTCCAGAGTCACTGCTCTATGCTGCCCCTCAAGAGAGAGAAATTGATGACATTCAAGTTAAAAGAATATATATCACATGAACTAAGTGAAAATACAAATCTATAATAGAATAAAATATTTTTAATGCATATAACCATCAAAGGATTTTACACACACACGTACACACTTACAAATCAATTATGAAAAAAGAAACAATCCAATAGAAAAATGGGCACAGCTTATGACCAGTCACTTCTTTGAAAAGGCAATTCAAATGTCCATAATTGTAGGAAAATATTCATGCTAGTAGACATAGAAATCAGTAGAATCCCTTTGGAGGGCAATTTGGCAATATCTATTAAGGTAGAAAGTGTACGTTCCTTATAATCGAGGAAATTCTTTGTATATACCAAGATAGATTTTGCAAAGTCATTCCAGCAAAAAATTGGAGATAATAATTCAGTGAAGAAATAGTTCAACAAATTGTAGGATAATTACATTTTGGAATACAAAGTAAAGTAGATCTCGATATATCTATACAGATAAAGTTTAAAAACTCAAAGTTGAGTGGAAAAAAAAAAAAAGAAGCCAAAAAATGACACTTAACATATGATTCCACTCGAGTAAAGTCTAAACTCTCACAAAATAATGCTGTACGCTGTTATGGGTGTACAGTGTTGCCATAAGGATATAGATCTACTTCAGGATAAGATTATCTTTGGGGGGGTGGGAGGTGGGCAAAGGGAGAGATTGGAGGGTGAAGAGAGGAATGTAGCTGTTACCTTATTTTTTTTTTTTTTATTTAAAAAATCTCTAAGAGACATGACAAACAGTAAGATATGTTAAATCTGGGTGGTGGGTATCTGAGTGTTTTATTATTTTCTATATATTTGAAATTGTCCCTAATGACATGTTTTTAAAGAAATAAAAGTACCATCCCCACAGTTATTATATTTAGTATACAATCGTATTTTTTCTGAGAACTAAAATCATGGGCTTCTTCCTTTGTGTATATTATTTTTTCTCAGGTATCTTTTTCTACTGATTATAAAATCTTTGAGTTGGAAGAAAATTTAGAGGGTGTTTGTTCAAATCTACCACTTAAGACAGGCACTTCTGGATTCAAATTGGTGTTCCAGGTAAAAATACTTGTTAGAATTCTCCTTTATGCTCAATAATCTGGAAAATATGGTTTTGGTTAACTGGATATTTTGTTTCAACTGAGTCAAGGTCCACGGATAAAGAGTTTTTTAAAAAGTAGAACATAATAAATTGCACTTAGCTTTAATACTATGCTAAACACATACTTTTAACTGTAATGACACAGAAGGCTGTAAAGAATTTCAGGGTCATCATTATAACCATCAGTTATCATTATTTTGGTAATATTATATGGAAGGGCCAATTGAAAGAGATCTGACTGGCAAAACGTCAGTTAATTTGGAATAAAAGGAATAGATGGAGAAAAGGGAATTGTCATTTATGGAGGTATTGTGGGCTGTGCTTTAGATATATAATTTCATTCAAGACTTGCAGCGATCCTGAAAGGTAAGTGTTCTTATTCTTGATTTTCAAATAAAGACATTGCAGTTCAGAGAGCTGAGGTAGAATTTACCTTAAGTCCTGTTTGGAAAAATTACCCCAGTCCTGCAAATAAGGCAAACAGATGCCTGTGTGTCCTTTGACATCATACTGGAGCTTTATCTAATTGGAGCCCACAGAGTGTTAGTTTTCTAGGAGTTTGTACCTTTGTTTGACTTGCTATTTGCTATTGCCTCTGTGAAGTTACAGGTGAACTTGTGAATTGTTTGTTTGTTTGTTTGTTTTGTAGTAAGCTCTACGCCCAATGTGGGGCTTGAACGACCCTGAGCTCGAGGGTCACATGCTCTACCGACTGAGCCAGCCAGGTGCCCCTCCTAACTTCTGAATCTTTGTCGTGAAAGTGCAAATGATTTCCATATCCAGTATAAAATGTAATTCTGAAGATCATTTCAATCTATCTTTCTATCTATAGATATAGTTTTAGTCCTTCCAATTCTTGAACCAATTTTACAATCCTACTGCCTCCCTCATTAATAGGGCAAATGAATTTTGCCATGTGTTCTCTGTATATTTGTATAACAGTCAAGATTTTACCTTATTAAAAATACCTTGGCAGGCCCACAGCTCAAGCCAGGGCTTCAGCTCCAGAGCCACATGCTTTTGCTTTCACATCCTCTTTTTGGCCATATGTAGTGTACTTCGTTACTGAAAATCCAAGCTTAATTAAGGAACTAGTCCTCTTCAGTGGGGGCAGGAAGAATCTCATTGTTGGAAAACAGTGCCAGTTCTCATTAATCTGAGAGGTGGCAACAAAAGGGAGAAATCCCATCTCTGGATGTGCATCTCCTAATACGCAGAGGTCTCACCCCTTGGACCCGTGCATACAATTACTACCTCCCCCTGGCCAGTAAACAGAGGGATGGGACGGCTTATCCGCAATTTTGTTGCATGTGTTTTGTACATATGTACAAAATATATGTATCTTGTACTATTTCTCTCGCACTTCATAGGCCTGGTTGTATAGAATGTGCTACTTTGAGTATTGTCAATGTCCCTCTCCCTAATTTCTATCGCCATCTCCACCCAACTGATTTGTAGCTCTATAATGAATCCCTATAAGCCGGGTCATTTTACAAAGATAGTCCTGTTCTATAAAGTCCAGTAGTATACATTCACAAACATATACCACAAAACCTTGCTCATTCAGTGTAATAAGGGAAGGTGGGACTGAATGAGTGAATGTGGAATTGTGGGCCTTTTTCAAGGACCGAAGTAGTATTGTTTTCAAGTACATATATGCTGGTATTTCGTTTATGAAACTATACCCGGTATTTGTCCTTAGGGACTTAATCAATAGGGAGATAAAAGTGTATGTAATCATCTTACCAACAGAAAGAATAAGTGGGCATTTCTTTAGTGATTGTAAAGTTAAGCAGGTTAAACCATCTTAGTTTCCATATAAACCTTTCTAGATTATCAGTTGAAACAGAATAACCTTTCTTGATAAGAAAAACCAATAGAATTCTTTCAAATCCAAAGAAGGGATATGTGACCTACAGAGGTTTCCATGCTTCTGCATTTTTCCCCTATAGGTTGTTACCTCGTTAAAGGAGGTAATTGGCTAAGTCCACATCCCTGGTAAGACCATCTTGAAGCAAAATGTTAAACAAGGTCTCCTGGCAACTGGCAACTACTGGCCACTGCCCTTTTGCCCAGAAAAAGGGGGCTACTGTTGAACCGGGCGGGACCCAGAGGACGCAGGCTGGTGGTCGGGCAGAGTTGCCTGCTGATGCTAATTACCCTAGCCCAGCGCTTCCCTTCTGGGGAAGTAGGAGGAGAGAAACTCATGCCAAGTTCTTGCGCAAGGTCAAATGTTTCTGGAGGAAGGCAGCCAGGGTTAAATTAGCAGTCAGAATGAGGTGGAAAGCTGGGTGGGGAAAAACAGGCTGAGAGAAGGCGGGGGGAGAAGTCTGGAAATTCAAATAAAGACAGCAGTAAAAAGTAATTACTAACACATTTCCCAACTTGGAAAGCCAGCCACATCCCACACCAGGGCCAGACTTGGAGCTGTCCTGTTCCAAGAAGGTTGGAGCAGGCTCAGGGACAGGAAGGGACTGTGCAAGCCAGCTGCCTGTCCCTGGCTTTGGAGCTGTGCTCCCAGAAAAGGAAAATACATCTTGAAAGGGAAAGCAAAGGACATTGCTGCCTAAATTCTCCACTAAGATAAACATTCTCCATACATTCAATATATCTGTCCTTTCAGGACTATTGAACAGAAAAAAAAAAAAAAAAAAAATCATCAAACATCAAAACAAAAGAAACAGAAGCCTTTTAGGAAAATATAAGACTTTGTGAACCTAAAATATCTCCCTTCTCTGCTGTTCATCAACATAACTGGAGGAAAGAAACTGTTTGTGGGAGGGACAGATCTCAGGAGAAGAAGAGGAGGTGGGGCGGGGGCGGGGGGAAGGAAAGGAGAAGCAATGCTCTCTGGTGTCAAGAAGAAAATCATGATCAGATTGACTATTTTGGATTAACTGTTTTGACAGTTGATTTTTATTATTCTTTTTTGCCCCTCCAACTTTAGAACCATGGCAGATGATTGTCGAACATCAAATTGATGAGTGAATACTTCATCAGATCTGGTTGCCTTAACAACTAAAATAGCCAAAATGTTAAGACAGTCAAATAAGACTGATCATTTTTGATACAGTCTGTGGGTGGTTGACCCAAGAATTCTCAGCCTAATCACGCATATAAACACAGAGGCTGTCTCGGCAGATGCAGAAGCAGCCAGAGGACAAGTGAGAAATCCGTCAATCACCTGGATGGCCCCATCGCTGGGATGCTACGGAGCAGTGTGCGGAGAAACACCCAGAAGAGTCTCTGGATTGCTTCTGGGTGCTGGGTGTCACGGGAGGCAGCCAGCCTTAAAAGCTGGGAATTCTGATCCTTTCCGTTTCTAGCAAAAAGACAGAGTCTGGCTTGTACTGGAAAAACAGATTCCCTCAAATTGTTGTCTAGAGGTGCTGAATCATGCATGAATGTCAGCAGATGACGCCAACCGAGGCATCATTTCATGGGGACTTTATCTGGTGTGAACCAGTAGAATTCTTCTTTATGACTTTCTTTAAACATCCACAGATCATTGTTGTGCTGTGTCATATACCAAAAGGGAAATTAAATCTCTCTCATAATTGGATTTGGTATTTGCGGGCTTTCCTGAAGACAAGGGAAAGGAAATTCATTTTAGACTTTTTTTTCTTTTTAATCTTGAATTAAAGAATTGCAATCAGCGGATTGGGTGCCTATCTGAATTTCAGCCGCCACTGGCAGAGGGATGAATGCCTTAGTGTGATGGTGCAGGTACAAAAGGTTCCACACTTGTTTGTTTGGCTAAGTTTTTTCTTTTCATTCTGAGATATATATATATATATATATATATATATATATATATATATATAATTTGATAGCTTGGTGGCAATGCAGTCTGTGTTGAGAAAATAGGAATTGATTAAGAAGTGAGAGACTGTGTGAGACTGAAAATGAGTGGGAAAAAAGCCTACAAAGCATTTACAGTGTAATTTTCCAATACAGATTTGAGCAGACACCACATGAAGTTAGAAGCAGATGCATTTCAATGCTTTATTACCAAACGAAGAATAATTTGTTTCCCCCCTTTTAAAGAGAACCCAAGAAGATATAATGCTAAAATCTATATATTAGCATGGCATTCATTTGCATACCTAATTTCTTGAAACTTGAAAGAAGCTGTTTCAACTCAGAGATCCTGACATAGCTAGCATGTAGCTGGTATTGGGGAAGAGCACTTGCAAGCATCATTTATGGAAACAAAACATTAATCTGTAAATATATCTGCTAGAAAATTAGTGAGGATGTTAACTTGATGTATTGATTCTTAATGAATCTGGGGATACAGTTGAATGTATGTTTAAAACATAATAGGGGCGCCTGGCTGGCTCAGTTGCTGGAACGTGCGACTCGTGAGTTCGAACCCCATGTTGGGTGTAAAGATTACTTAAAAAATAAAGTCTTTAAATGAATACAATAAAACATAATATCACATCTTCTTAAATAACTGTATATTTTACACTACCTTTTACTTTTCTTATGTTGATTGAGCCACACCACAATCCTTGGAGGTCAACATCTGTACTGGACTATGCTGATGAATATGTAACCATGACTGACGATTGACCGTCTTGTCCTCCAGGCTAAAATTGTTAAGGGCTGAGTGTCTCTTTATACAAGAGTGGTTGCTAAGCAAACAAGAAAAGTGACCCAAACAGATAATCCAGTATGAGACCAGAAAGTTATCACACTCCTAGGAATTTGAACTGGTAAATTCCTAAAAAGTAAGACAGTGGCAAGAGCTAATGTTGAAATGTCTTGATGTAGAGAGAAGACTGTGACGCTAGCTCAAGTCCTAAGAGAGCAACAACTAGGAATCGTGAGAAGTGATAAGGAAAGGACAGAGACAGCAGAAGGTGAGCAGGGAGGAGGAGGGAAAAACTGAAAAGAAAAGAGTAGCCAGGTCAGATAAATCCAAGAGGACTAGAGTGGGACTCGGTGACCTCCATTTCCATTTCTGGGGCAGCCACCATTTCTACCCTTGGTCTGGTTTTTCCTGGCAACCCTGGGTAACACGAGTGAGTCTCTATTCCTTGCATCCAGTGGAGTTTGACTAAAAAAGAATTGCTTCCTCCATGTTGCTGTTGAAGAAACTAAAGCGAAAAGAGAAAAATCTGGCATGGGGAATATAGGCAATAGTACTGTAGTAGCATTGTATGCTGACAGATGGTAGCCACCCTTGTGAGCATAGCATAACATCCAGAGTTACTACACCTGAAATGGACACAACATTGTGTGTCAGCTATACTTCAATTAAAAATAATCCACGTGTAGATAGTAGCGCAGCCAACACACATGCCCAGGCTTCTCTAAAATTGATGCTAATTTCAATTTATCACAGTATGGAATCTTAAAAACATGATCCCCAAATCCTTTGACACTCCTCCCATCAAGAGGTGGTGTCTATGTCTCCTGCCCTGAATCCTGGTGGGAGTTTGTGACAGCTCCAACCAATGGGGAGCAGCAGAAGTAATGCATGATTTTTGGACTAGCTTAGAAAAGACTATGCAACTTCTACTTGGCCTTCTTTTCATTTTTTGAAAGATTTTATTTATTTATTTATTTATTTATTTGAGAGAGAGAGAGAGAGAGTGAGCACGAGCAGGGGGAGGGGGCAGAGGGAGAATCTCAAGCAGACTCCCTGCTGAGCACAGAGCCTGACACGGCTTGATCTCATGAACCTGAGATCATGACCTGAGCTGAAATCAAGAGTCGGGACACTTAACTGACTGAGCCACCCAGGTGCCCCTCTACTTGGCCTTCTGAGAATGCTTTTGGAGCCAACCACTATGCTGTGAGGAAGCCCAACCTAGTCTTCATGGAGAGACTGGAAATATGCTGAGACTATACGAAGAGAGGGAGAGAGAGGTTCGCCAGGTTCCAACTATTCCAGCCCTCCCTTCCCTCTTACTATCCCCTCCATTACCCCTACTCTGCCACCCGCAAACCACTATTCTAAGTCCAACCACTGTTCACTACAAATACATGGGAGACCCAAGCCAGATCCACCCAGCTGAGACCTTCCTGGATTCCTGCCTCACAGAAACTATGAATAAAATAATTACTGTTTTTCGCTATGTTTTGAACAGAGCAATAAATATTCGGCGAGAGCATTATTACCAAACATGCACTACAACCAGAACCTAACAAGGTCTACCAGGCTTTGTGCTCCCTCCTTAGCAGTAGAAAGGCCAATATACAACGTTTTGTTCTTTACCTGGAAGAAGATGTCTTGGCACGCCCCAAGTCACTAGACCAATGAAAATGTCATTGATGTGGTAGCTCCCTGGATCTTCATTAGATACAGCTCCCACCTTCTGCAGCTCATGTGTCTTACCAAGGCCTCCAAAATACTTGCCACTTCATGTTTATTTGACCTGATTAACATGATGTCACCAACAAAAAGGACATATGTCTGGTTCTCTGAAATGCCCAAACAGGCCGGTCACTATATTATGAGAGAGGGAGAGAGTTAATTTAGCCCTGGGGTAAGACCTTAAGTAGGTACTGTTGTTTATCTTATATGCGGATCAGTGGCTACATGCCATGTACTAGAAACCATACTAATCTGCTCCAGCAAAGATACCACTTTTGGTACAGCAGCCATAATTGGGGCTACCACTTGATTGATTGTGGTGGTCCACTGTCTTACTACTGCAGGATCAATCAGGTTTTTGTAGGTACAAGACTGGTGAATTAAGCAGGGAGAGTGTGGTAAATACCAAAGACTAAGGGACCAATATAGATGTCTGTCAGCTCCTTATTCCAGTTGTGTATTCAGGGACTGGAGGAATGACCAAGAGTTTATGGACCTGATGCTCAGCTGGCCTACTGTGAACCGGGTATCAATGTCAACTCACAATTCTTGAAATGTTTGAGTATTCATTCGCCTTTCCCGAGTACAGTGTTCCTAGGCAGGTGGTGATAGATCCCTCTGGAGAAGGACTGGGAGAATCATTACAATAGTACTTGCCATGATCTTGCGGGGTCCTTTTTATTTTCATGAGACCCAGCCTTTCTTTCATTTGATGGGCTCTGGGTTGACAACTAGATCAGATCCAGAAACTTAGAAGGGATTTTGACATTTTGTTGGAGCAGTAGCCATTACCCTTTGTTTCTTTTTGTTGTATAGATTGATAAATAACTGTTGCCTGATCATTCTGTCTTGACCCTGGAAATGCTGTATTCCATTAACAATCTCCATAGCACTATATGAGTCATGCCTCCTTGCCCCAACCTTGCCACTCTTTACAATAATTAAGCTCACTTTACTTTTGATAGTTAAGTGTTACCAGCTGGACTCTATTTTTTTCAGGAATCTGTCAGCATTTTGCTATTGGAGAGCCAGTTCTGCAATAGCCTCCTGCAAAATCAGTCCTGGTCTATAAAGGTCAGTCACCACAAAGGTAATGACAATGCTGGTGTCCCCAGAGAATCCCATTTTCTTTGGTAAATGGAAGGTCCTCTGACGTCTCTCACAGAACACAATAAGCTAACAGGTTTTCTGACATTGCATGATATAGCCATGCCAATATGCCCATTCTCCCTCAGCCTTCCCATCCCTTCCTCCATCACTGGCCACTGCAATGTTGGCATGTCTCTAGAGGTTCTTACTAGGTTCTTAAATCCTGCATCAAGGGCAAGTGCTCCAGTATTGATAAACTAGTCTTCATCCAACTTTACATTCCATCCCCCTTAATCCAGCTCCCCCTAGAATCCAGTCCATTCATTCTGCTGTCCCTTGCCAGTAAATGTTGGCTACATCCTTCAGCTCCTTAGGTATATAATTCCGTTCCTCAGTTTGTAATCCCAGAACTTTCCCATATGGGAAGATTGTGACTTGACCCTAAGCTGTTCTTCTGGTGATTATAAGAGGAGGCAGGGTAGATTATGAGGGGTGCATGTTACCTTGCAAGGTAGAGTCTTCTGCATCATCTTCAACTAAGAAGGAAGACTGAGGCTTTGATATAAAGGAATACCTCCCCTTTTCTTGTAGGCCCAGATAGTCCAGTGGAATCTGAGGGTTTAGAGTCTTAATCCTGAATCTCAGGGTACCCCTCCCTCCCAAACAGGGCCATGAGCTTAGTGTAGGAGACTTGCCAAGGTGAAATTTCAAACTCCATGGAACTCCACTACTCTTATACTTAAATCTTGGCCCTGATACTCAGATTTTTCTGCTGTCTTGTTGAAGATGGGAGTCTCTTTAAATGTTGCCAAGGAGGCCCTCTAGAGTTCACACTTTGCTTATATTGGTGGTTAGTTGCCTTCAGTCTTTCGTTGACATCCTCTAACGCATGGATGGCCCCTAGCAATAGGGGCCAGTTCCAAAGTCCTTATAATTACTACTTACCACAAAACTCTCAAATGCCAGAAATATTGTACTTGCTGGTACAATTGGCTTCCATCAGTATCCCATCCCAATTCACCACTGGTGAAAGTTTTAATGAAAGTTTTAATGATCATAAAAGTATATGATAAGGGCTATTAATGCTTCATCTCCCACCAGTTACGGAGTCATCATTGCCACCTGGCTGAAATCTGCTTTCTTGAGCCCCTTCTGGTACCATCTGTGGCAGGTCAAGTTCCCTAGGAAACAGATTCTGAAATTCTTAGAATTATGTGCAGGAGGTTTATTGAGAGAGTGCTCTCAGGAACAATAACCATTAAGGGGTGAGCGAGGAAAAGGGCTGGGACTAGGAAGAAATTGAATTGTCATGAAATTACAACAAAAGCCCCAACCAAGTTTAAGAGGAGTTCTGGAACAGCAGACGGTCCTTTGACGTTGTCCTGCCCTGAGGCAGGGGTACTGTACCTTCACAAACCATGCCCCCCACCACCACCCCGCCAACTTAAACATCTTGCCACAAGGAAGAGAGGGTGACCTTGGTAGGGGCAATCCTCTTGGACTCCTGCAAGTTCTTGGAGAGGAACTTAGCCAAGAGTTCCCCAGAATCTGGGGGAATGATGACCTTGGTTTTGAAAGAAGGATCTGGTCAGCATAAGACAACATTCATTATCCCACAAGATGATATTAAAAACAAAATAACAGGCCCAAAATGGAGTTGCTTATGCTAAGCTCCAAGTGTCCAAACCAAGACTTAATTACAGTTTCAGCTCTCCCAAAAATGGAATCTTAAATCAATCAATCAGCAATTGCCTGATGAGCACTAGTTAAGTAAAATGCTTGATAGACCCCTGTCATCTTCTAAAGAAAGTAACTTTACAATAACCAATCCTTTTTTTTTTTGCCTAGTATAACTTCTTTGATCTTGCTCCCTTCTGCCTCTAAAAGTCTTTCATTTTATACATCTCCATGGAGCTCCTTTCTGTCTGGTATATTGGATGCTGCCTGACTCGTGACTTGTTGAATAAAGCTAATAAGATCTTTAAGATTTACTTAGATGAATTTTATTTTTTAACAATGATAACTATTTTCCATCTCTGCATTAGGGCTTACCACTTATTCCTGATAGGCTGGTTGCTTCCTCCACACCTGACATGACAGAGCAACAGCATGGGTAGAATGAGAGAGTGAGCTTTTGGCATCATGTGATCCCACAGGACACAGGAAGTGGTTTGGGAAAGGGCATTCTATTCCAGCCTGTCCGCAGGTTCTTCATCAGATTAGATATGTTGCACAAGTTCAAATGGTCTGTGGAAGGAAAGGATACCTGTGATACTGTAATTTATAATAAGAAATATATGTTTGGTTATTGTCCACTGTTCCTGGCACAGCACTCCTAGAACCCTTGGAATTTCCTAAGTGATGACATCAGTAAAGGTGTCTTTTGTTAATGAGGTGACTTTTAGAAAGCCCCTAAGTAACCAAAGGATGAGGGCTGGTTTCCAGGGGAACCAACCACGTAATTAGAGGTGATTATGGCTACAGGGAGGGGGAGAGGGGCTGAGATTGAGTTCAATCACCAAAGGCCAAAGATTTAATCAATCATATCTATGTACTGAAGCCTCCATAAAAACCCCAAAGGACGGGATCAGAAAGCTTCCTGGTTGGCAAACACGGGGAGATGCAGGGAGAGTGGCGTGCTTGGCAGGGGAACAGAAGCTTTCTGCCCCTCCCCATTACCTTTCCCTATACAAGTCTGCCACCTGGCAGCTCCTGAGCTAGTATGTCCTTTTATTGTGAACTGGCAATGTGGTCAGTAAAGTGTTTCTCTGACTTCTGTGAGCTGCTCTAGCATATTAATCAAACCAAAGGAGGAGGTCTTTGGAACCTCCGAGCTATAGCAGATTGTCAGAAGCGGACTTGCCCCTGGCATCTCAAGTGAGGGAGCAGACTTGTAGGACTGAATGCTTACGTTGTGAGATCTGATGCTATCTCCAGGGAGATGGTGTCAGAATGGAGTTGTTGGCCGGTGTGGGGAAAAAAAAACAAAACACATATTGGAATATTAGAGCAACAATATTTGGACTTTAACATCGTTTGAGCCACAATCGAAGGATAACAGCAAGGTGTAGTGGGACAATCTACTGCCCTTGGAACTGGAAGATCCAGAAATTTGGAGTCTAGTCCTAGCATTGCCACTCATTGCTAACTACTTTGGGAAAAATCACTTAAGCGAGTCTAGTATGACCAAATTGTGTTATACTCATCTTACAGGTGGTTGTTAAGAATCAGAGGGGCAATATTTGTGATATATAAAGTATTGTTATTGTTTTGGTCAAAGGGTGAATTTCTTTAAGGATTTTAACAAGGGCTCTAGGTTGACTGTTTTTATTCTTCACTAGCTTTGAATCACTAATTGACAAATTTTTCCAAATTATACTATTTTGCCTTAAAATTTTTCCTCTCTACAGGATTCTAAAGATAAACTCAAAGGAAACCTTGCCAGGTGTGACCTTTTGATAGTCTAGGATGCTTTGGTTTGGAAACCTTCCCTCGATGGTATAGAAAGGACCTATTTCAAGCAAATCATTTAATAATAGGATATGGTTATTTTGTACAATAGCAACCAAAAATAAGACCTAAAGTAATGCTCACTAAGTCTCCTAGGATAGCAAAAGGGAGAGAGAGAAAAGGTAGACAGAGGGGAATGATAATGATACTTTATACGCATATAGATTTTTCCCTCCATTGATTTCCAAGCATTTGACAAACTTTAACTGGCTAATCCTCACATATCCCTTTGAGGTTAAGTAGGCGGCAAGTATTATCCCTGATTTTCAAATGGCGGAATAAAGGTACAAAGAGCTTAAGTGCCTTGCCTGAGGTCACAAACATGGACCAGGGATAAAGGCGAGCACGAAGGAGACACAGGACCGGACTTGCAATCCATAGCCCAAACTGGGAGATCTAACTCTGCAGAAAATGTGGGTCTTTTGTTGATCTTTCTGAAGCAAAATCCTTGACAATTCATTCTCCCAAAGACAGAAGGTATATCTTTGTTCCTCTGTTGCACTTGCTTTGGATCAAAGGCAAAGATACATATTTTCAGGCTTGATGAACTTTTCCACAGTTAAGCAAAACTCAACCTGGGCAGTAAAGAAGCCTTTTGTGTGTGTGTTTAATTTCCAAGTAAGACATTGATGATCTTTTCTGGGGCTGAACACTCTTTGAATCCAACAGCAAGGCAGAGCCTGCGAACAAAACCCTTCCTATTCACTTCAAACTGTAGTATCTTTGCTCAACATTCTTCAGAGAATTCCCAGTTTTGTTTAACAGGTTACCAAGGCTTCTCTTCAAACTTCCCAGCTGACCCCTGTTCATCTAGTATCTCCGATGTTGCCAGGAGAAACAAACTGTCCTCACCAGATTAAAGCTTTCTGTGGGATATAAGACAATTCTGTATTTAAAAAAAAAAAAAAAAAAAAAAAGAATACTCTCACGAGAATTGCAAAAAGCCTTTAGGAATAGAAGCAGGTAGAAAATTTCTGACTCAAGTTAGCACAGAATTATTTCACCTTAATTAGACTCACAAAACATTGAATATTTTAGAACCCAGTCATTATGTGCAGAAAATGAAATTTTCATCCGGATTCCATTAAGTGCTGTGGTGTGTTCAGGGCATCCTGCCGTGGGCTTTCTCAGTCCCGAGGCCCTTCACCTGGAGGCCTGTGGCACCCATGATGCTATTTATTATGTGTCCCTAAGGAGGAAAAAAAAAACACAATCCCTGAGTTTCTTTAAATTGGAAGTGCAGAGGAAGAAAGAGGGAGGAGATTTCAGGGGTGGAGGAAGGAGAAAAGGCATATTGTAAAGGACTATTCGGATCACAACAAATTTGGTAATAATTCCCAAGCCTTCTCTATAAGTCAAACCATGCCCATTGTCCGGTGCGAGTGTGAGTATGTTGTGCTAAAAGATAAACTGAGGGCGCCTGAGGGGCTCAGTTGGTTAAGTGGCTGCCTTTGGCTCAGGTCATGATCCCAGGGTCCTGGGATGGAACCCCGCATTGGGCTCCCTGCTTAGCGGGGAGTCTGCTTCTCCCTTTCCCACTCCCCCTGTGCTTGTGGGTCTCTCTCTCACACGCTCTCTTTCTCTCTCTCTCTCCAATAAATAAGTAAAAATCTTAAAAAAAACTTGTATAAAAAAATAAACCGAGGCATATTAAATGTTTTATGATTTTATTCGAACACTTCTCTATTCGAATGGGGCAATGCCAGACCTGAAGTGGTCAGGAGCTCTCTGCAATCAGGAGCCAGGGCAAAGACTTATCTAGAAAATGTGCAGAAGCAAAAAACAGGAAATTATTGATTGGTTGTAGCTTAAAGCCTAGTTGCCTGTTTGTGATTGGTTGTCCTTAGTGTTGTGATTTTGTGACCTTGAGGCATTTACAGGCTTGGGTTTTTGGTTTGTCTATGTAGGCCACCATGGCGTTAGACCCTCACAGTCTAATGGTGTCCTTGTTTAATTAATTTAACAGGAGTCAGTCTAGAGCTCACTGAACCAGGCCCTAGATGTCCTGGGTTGGGGTCCAGCTCTGCTATGCACTATGTCTCTGACCTTGGGCAAGTTTTTTGATATTTATGACCTTCAGTTTCCTCAAAATCTAGCAAGGGAACTAGGGGATTTTTAAGGTTTTGTTTTTGTTTTTTTTTTCCTAACTATCTCTGAATGACTAGCAGCCAAAACCACCAATGAGCCCTCCCTTCCTCTGTCACTCCTTCCCTTCTGATCAGCTTATGGCCTAAAATAAGGCCGGTGTTCTTTTTAGCTGGGTTATACGGACTTGTTTCTTGCATTTTAGAGCATGCTCTTTCCTGACTTGCCCGCCCAAAGCTGCCAAAGTCCATCCCTCAGGAAAATGGGAGAAAGAGCACTTTGAGGGAAGGAAAGAAATTGTCTTTGTTGACGGCTCACTCTCTCAAGCAGGCCCTTTACATACAAATCTCATTTGCTCTTCAACCCTGAGAGGAAAATGTTGTTAAGATCATTTTATAGATCAGGAAACTGGAAAGTCAGAAGAGATAAAGTGACTGGCTGGTTGAATCACACAGTCCTAAGAATAGAGTCAAGGCTATGAGATTGGTGGAGCCAAGGGCAAAAAAGAAAGTGCAGGTCCCCTTGTTTGAACATTATTTTTTTAAAATTATTTATTTATTTGAGAGAGAGAGAGAGAGAGAGAGAGAGAGAGAGACAGCGAGAGAGCGAACACAAGCAGGGGGAGTGGGAGGGGGAGAAGTAGGCCTCCCGCAGAGCAAGGAGCCCGATGTGGGGCTCGATCCCAGGACTCTGGGATCATGACCTGAGCTGAAGGCAGACACTTAACGACTGAGCCACCCGCACGTCCTTTCTTTAAACATTATTAAGAATTTCAAGACAGTGACAGCAGAGCATGGGACCAAGCGTGGGTCCTTCCACGCCCAGGCCTCTATGACCGCACAGGTAGTGAGCCCGTGAGGCCAGCCCCGAGAGGAATCAGAGTACAAACTTGCTCTCTGTGTGCACTTTGTGTCTGCATTTTCTCCGTTTGCTCCTTCGGACCCAGTCCTCTGCACCACGCTCTGTGCCAGGGAGGCTGAGCTAGGACATGGCCTCCTGTTCTGGTTGGATTTGGCCAATGGGAGGCATGGGCGGGAGCCTGGAAGGCAGGACAGTGTGAACTTCCTCCCTGTCACATCAGGTCGGGCTCCAGTGTGGGCCATTGCTGTGTTCTCTCAGCTCCCTCAGCCCTGTGACCAATGTCACAGTCGCCACTCCCGTAGATTTAGTTGCTGGTTCCTTCCCTAGCCCTTCAGGGCTCTGTTTCACCCTGTTTCGAGTCCCAGCCTTCTCCATCCCTCACCAATGTCCCCACCTTCAGAAATAACCCTCTTTTGAGAGTGCCATCTGTTTCCTATGGGGTATCTGTTGTTTTGCTTGGCCAATTTTTTGCTTTTCTTTGGGGAACTGCAGCCTGCTTTTTCTTGAGGGATCTCCTGTCCTGCCTTCAAGTACCCAGGGGTCACAGGACTCAAGCCTGGTCAGTCAGAGTCCCCTGACGTCCCTTGCCACCTTGCCTGCCTCAAGGATGTGCACATTTCCCCAGGACATTTCTGCTGGAATTGGTGGAGGGGGTGAGAGCCGGTCGCTTTCCTGCCAGGAGTCAGGAAATATTTTCTGTAAAGGGCCGCCTAGTAAATATTTTCGGCTTTGCAGTCCACACTGGGTCCTGTCTCATAGCATTCTTTGTTTGCTGTTTTACAAGCCTTTAAAAAATTTAAAGCCATTTTTAGCTTGCCACGTGTGGAGCTGAAGGTGTACAAAAACAGGCTACTAGTTGGCTGGCTCCCTAGGGACATAGTAGAGAAAAAATGAGGCACGAGCTACGTGCAGTCAGCATGCGTGCGGAACAAAGAAGAAATTCTGGAAGCACTGAAGTCACGTAGAGTCACTAACACCCTGGTTCTGCAACCCTGCCTTCTACCTATGAACCCCCCAGCACTCTTCGCAGTTGCTGAGCTCACCTGAGCTGGTTTGAGTTGGGTTTCTGTTAGTTGCAAACTACCCAATCCCAGCTAAGCAGCTCACTAACTCCAGAACCCACAGCTCCCTTGATTCCAGTGGCCTCAGAGCAATCCCACACAGCCCACATACTTGTACAACTCTTGTGCAAGGATGCCAAGGGTGATGAAGACCACTCCTGCTGGACATTTTGGGGGATAGAAAACTGGAAAATAAAAAATTATTACCAAAATAAACGTGCGGTCTCTTTGCGTTAACATCTAGTGCCATAGCTCACAACCCAGGTGGGGCTGTCGTTTCTAAACAGGATCCCCGTGGTGCCATGAGGATAACCAGAGGCCCCCCACCCGGGATCCCGGGCTTTGGGAGCAGCAGCTGCTCTGCCTCTGATTCAGTCGGTCCCGGTGAAGAGTTGCTGCTCTCTGGCAAGTATACATGGCGGGGCGTGTTCAAAAACCGCCATTGCAGATGGCCTGGTGTCCTCCACGTGCAGCAGGAAGAAACAAGCCTTTAATAGGCAGCGCCCCTGAGGGTCACCGAAGGGGGGAGCAGGCTGTCACGTGGACAAGCTCCATCAGTGCAGTGCCGGACCCGCAGAAGCAAGGCAGGAAGGGAGCGCGTTCCTCTGGGGTATCTGTAGGAAATCTTTTTTTTCCCTTTAAAGAAACCTTTTGGCAGAAAAGCTTATGAAAAGCCACCACACAGACTTACCCATGACTAGACTAGAGAGGTGGGCTTTTTAAAAATAATGCTCCACCCTTTTCAGGAAGAAGAAAGCAAAATAGTTATGAAATATGATGATGATAAAATTCAATGTCAAGGAATCTGTCCCCTTGTACCCAGCAAGAAAATCCATATTGATGTGACCACAGGTCTAGTTTGGGGCTGTAGGAAGCATGATCATCACAAGGACAACGTTAGGAGAGATTGTTCTTCGGAATAAAGCAGAGGGGGTGGCTGGCCCTTTCCGGGAGACAGGAGGCATGGACTAACTAGACTGCAGGGCCTCTAAAACCTGACCGTGCCGGGGAACGTCCTGGGGATCTTGCGGAAGTGCAGAATCTGATTCAGGGAATGCGGGGGTGAGGCCTGAGACTCTGCATTTCTAATAAACTTCCAGGTGATGAAGATGAAGCTCATCTGTGGACGCACAGTGTGGAGCAGTGAGGAGATAATAGTGCCTTCCTGCTGGTGACATTTGGTCACTAAGAAATGTTAATGATAATAGCTAACGCTAATGCAGACGACGAGAAGTGAAGTCTCAGAGCCAGTAAGGAAAGTTGCTAGAAACAGTCTCTAAGCCCCACGCTCTTCGCACCGCTCCACGCTGGCTTGCTGAAGAGTAGAGAGGCGGTGGGGCCCGGGCAGCCCAGGTGCAGCACCTGGCATAGGCGCCGGGCAGAACCTTCTAGATGGAAGCTTGGCCTTGTTCGGTGACAGGCATTCCAGGATTTAAGAAAAAGTACATCTGGCATTTCCAGGTGAATAGGCTAGTCTTTCTGTTTAGCCAACTTAACTGCGCAGAAATGAAAGCAGGAGCAATCTGATTGAAAAATGGCTGATTCTGTACAAAATACAGTAGAATGATGAGCTGTTCCTTCGGGGCAAATGCAGGATGTTTCTGTCTTGCTCTCCTCGGTCCCTTGCGTGGCACAGTATCTTCAGAAGATAGATGCCAAGAACATGGTCTTGACTCCTGCCTTTGCTTCTCCAAATGACAGTAAAGCACGGGGTCACGACGAACAAATCTTTCAGAGGGGAACTGCATTATTTTAAGCTGTTTGTCTCCGAAGAGAAGCCTGGATTCCAGAAACTATGGTGAAGCGGGTTTATTGCCTCAGTTTTTGTGTGGCTTGGAAGCGGATGATGGTGGGCCTGCATGATGGGGAAGAAACACAACCAGCTTTTCAGAAACGTCTACCCCTGGAGAGCTTCACAAAGGAGTTTTTCCTCTTTGACCTCCTTTCTGAACACTTTCTGTGGTAGAACTCCAGGCAGAAGCTGCTCCGGGTGAAACTGGGACACAGGGGGGCATTTCTCACTGAGATTTTCCCACTTCTTCCATCTGGACCTTCCTTCCTACCTCCAGCCCCCTCACCTTCCAATTCCAACCACAGGCACAAGGTGAGCAGAATATTTGTAGGAGCGGGAGGGAGTGCGGACAATCGCTTAGGTATTACAGGCATGTGTATTTATTTTCCATATTGTTGAACATGTAGCCATTTTTTTAGTTGTCACAGAGCAAATAGAACTGTGAGTTATCATTTATATAACTGATTGCATGTACTTCCAAAATTTTTATCAGATTTCTGACAGTTGTGAATCATTTTCCCCATCTGGAAAGATAAAGGAGTACGTTCCCCCTGCTTCTGCCCAGCTGCAGCATCTCTGAGTTTATAGGATCCACATTGTTTTTCAACAATAGCGTTGAAATAAACGTCTTGGCCCAAGAAGGAGCAACTTCTGCCTGGGGTGCCACATCAGCAACCCAAAACGTAGGCAACATTTACGTGTTTGTGAGATCCAGTCAGCCAGTCCCCAAACACCAAGCCAACTCTGGGCTCTGTATTTACTTCCTTGTTCCTTTTTCTTGATTCTAAAAAAACTTCCGCCTTCTACCCCATTTTGCAGTTCTCCAAATGGACAGTGTCCACTTCATGAAGCGTTAAACAAAGTTTGTTTATATCACCTGAATTGTCTTCTTCAATCATTTTGAACAGTGGTCATCAGTTGCCTGACATATTTACTGATGAAAATTCAGGCTGTGTGGATCCCAAAGACTATAAAGCCTATGGGGCTTGAGAGAGTCAAGGGAGAGACAAGATAACCCCAGGTCATTTGCATCTTTAGTCCATCAACAAAGGGCAATGTAGGAGAACCTGAGGAAGCCAGGTGACCAAAAGCCTTGCAGTTTTGGAGAGAAAGTTGAGACTGCCTTCTGTTAAGGGGAAGACAAGTATTTCTGCTAAATGTGCTTACTCAACAAAAAAATTTCACGGCAAAAGCAAACAAGTGGAAATAATTATCAACAGTTTGGGAAGCTGGTCAAAAGATTATGAAACTGGTAAATAAATCATGGAACTGTTATATAATGAAGCCATTAAAACAATGAGTTAGATCTACACATGCTATTAGGCATAGGTCTCTAGCATATTTGTAAATGAGGAAAAATCAGAAATGCATAATTTGCTCCTATTCTTTTTGAAAACTCGTAAACACTGGGTATCTGTGTAACGTTTCTGGAATAGTACATAGGACAATATGAGTAATGATTGTCATGGGTAAGGGAAGCTGTAATCTTTAATATATACCCTTTTATAATACTCTTGCTATTGTTTATAATAATATTGTTAACATTTATTATTTTCTCTGTGCCAGGCAATGTTCTAAGTGTTTGGTATGTATCATCTCATTTAATCAGCCAAACACACATAGAGCAGATTTCAGTTTTTTTAGTTTACCTTTGTATAAACTGAAGCCGAGAGATGTCAAGATGCCCAAAGTCACACAACTAACAGCGGATGGAGCTGGTACTTAAGGCCTCTAGAGCACTTACAATTCATCACTGTGCAGTAGTGCTCTGTTATTACCTCCTGACGTGTTAAGCAGTAAAGCCTGGATTCAGACTCAGGTAACCTTATCGACTATGCCTCCTGGTCTCTCTTTCTTGTACTATTTGAATTTTTACCAATCAGATGTATTAATATTCGGATTTAAAAGATCTTGACAAAAAATGGAAGCTATTCTATAGTTTTAAAAATTCTTTGAGAAGCTACAATCTGTTAGTTCCGTGCTCGGAATAAACCAGCTTGCCTTGCCCGTCAGGCCTCACCGTGGAGTGGGAGAAACCCACTAGCGGAGAGGGAAGTGCAAGGTGCTTTGGAGGCCAGGCTCCAGCCCCAGGCTGGGGAGGGAATCCCAGACCTCTAACATCTAAGAGGAGTTCTTAAAGGGTAAATAGGCAAGACAGAGCTGCTAAATTAAGAAGTTAGTGAGTGGGGCTAGGGCTGGGGTTGGGGAGGCAAAGACAGAGGCATGAGATAATAGGCACCTCCAAGAACTGCCCCGTTTGCGATGGTTCCAGCACAAAGTAAAGGAGTCTGAGTAGGCAGAAATCAGACTGAGGGAGTGGCCAGCAGACCATCCGTGTTATTTCAGCTCAAGAACTGTTGGTATCGGGATGGGACAACACCTCATCGGGTAAAACTGCTTCTCCCATTCAGGATGATTTAGCAGTCCTGGCCCTTGCCAGCTAAGTGTCAGTAATATCCTGGTCAGTGAGAAACCCCAAATAACTGGAAAGGGACGATACTGCTAGATCCCATCCTCCTTTGAAAACCATGAGATACAAAGTGTTGTGGGCCATAAGGGATAAATCTCATTGAAGGATTCCACATCACTGAAGGTGGGAAAAAATTGGAGGCAGGGAAAACAATGAAGAGGTTGTTGTTGTTGCTAGAGGGCAAGTAAGAAATTCTGAAGGCTTAGAAGAGGGCAGTGGGGAAGTTGATTAACTGCCATCAAGGAGATAGTAATGTATGTATCCACCGGCTGGAGGTAGAGACTAAGGAGAAAGCAGCCAAGCATGTTCTCTGGGTAGATCTTCGTGACTTTGGGCAGACAGTGGAGCCATTTGCCATAAGGAATATAGAATGAACAGGTCTGAGAAGAGGAAGGTGATTTCATTTTGGACAAGTTAGATATTTTTTTAAAAAGATGTACTTATTTATTTGAAAGAGAGAGAGAGAGAGAACGTGTGTGAGCGGGGGGTGGGGAGGAGGAGCAGAGAGAGAGAGAGAGAGAGAGAGAGAGAGAGGAGAGAAGCAGACTCCCTGCTGAGCGCAGAGCCCAACGTGGGCTCCATCTCATGACCCTGAGATCAGGACCTGAGCTGAAACCAAGAGTCAGTTGCTTAACCGACTGAGACACTCAGGTGCCCCTGGAGATGTTAGATTGGAGGCGCATTTGTCACATCCAAATGGGGATGTCCAGTGGGCCAGAAGACGAGCTGGAATTGGAGATGCACACTTGAGAGTCATCCATGTCTGAGCAGTTTTTGGAATCATGGGCATCAAATGAGTCTAGTGGACTTGGGGAATTGATGTGAGGTGTACCTACACTGCCTTAGGCAGGAAGAACCAGTAAGTGAATCATGACATTGCCAATCTTTTTTTTGACATTGCCAATCTTTAACAGTTTTTTGACCTTCAGGAAAATAATTTCATAGGGTTCAAACTAAGAGTAGCCTAATTCTCATAACTCATGATATGACTTTCTCCCTGACCTGCAATAGAGATTTAGACAATCTTTTGCTTGGGTAGAGGGAGGCAGGGAAGAAGTGGGTGTGCCATGGGGTAGAAACTGGAAAGCCAAACTGCAACTTGAAAATATGAGGCCCTTGCCAGAGTCAGGCAGGAGAGAGTCAGCCCACAGTGAGACCATGGGGTGCTGATGAGTTGCTCAACAGCACTGTCAATGAGGGCTTTCTTCTGGGGGCAGAGTTCCTACACACCTTCAAGAAAAACAAACCCTCTGTCTTCCTTTTTGGGAAGCCTAGGGAGAGAATTATCCACCAAAGAGTCATGCGAAGACAAGTCAAAAGCATTTTGGTCCAAAGAAGAGGAGTGAAGAGCCAAGACTTTCAGGGACTAGGCTTCCTCTGGTTGGGATGGGCCAGCCTCTCTGTAGGCCAAGGAGAACTCAGCCAGCCAGTGACACCTTGCAGAAAACATGTGTACCCTTGTACTCTAAGTGTAAGACCCCTATGCCTCAAGAGTCCCATTCTTTGAGAGTCCTATAAGAAAGAGGGAGTTTATCTCTTATCTTCCATTGAGCTGGCCTCTGGGCTGATGCCCACTCACTTTATGTCATCTTTATTATCATTCCCCTGACTGCTGTTCATGTTACTGATGCTCATAGCTTGGAACACCTGGGCTCCTATGTCCCTAATAGAATGTTGTTTCCCACATGTGGTTGCCCTTTACTGCCCTATTTCTATCCCCCTAAAATACCACTATATGAGGTGGTATAATTATATAAAATATTCCTGAAAGTCTATGTATACCTAAAGAGATTTTTATTGAGGGAGGGGGTTTTTATCTTACCTACATGTTTTTGTTGAGAGACAATTCTCCACAAATATCTCATATTTCTGAACTATCTGGGTCCTCTGAGCAAAAACATTTGCAGCCAAATTAAGAATGTTTGTATTAGGAGAGATTCCAGGATACGAAAGCTTAGCGACATCTCCCTCCCTGGAGATGTCTCGAGGTAGGAAAGATAATATCTCCCCTTCACTACCTGAAGATTAGCTTAAATTCCAGATTATAGTTAAGGTTTTTCTCTCTCCAGAGGCGAGGATATGCAGGTCACCAGCGGTCCTATACAAGATCATAGTTTTCCAATTGTGGGAGTCTTCTCCAATAATGCACCCCACTGCAGGTGTGGGCACCAGTTGGCCCTCACTGCACAGCCCTTGGGGGATATTTTTCCAACATGCTGCATTTGCTGAGGGTAATAAATGGACTTTGTCTTTGACCCAGAGATCTCATTACCTCCCTCTGTCTGTGTGTATCTGTTAAATTTATATATATTTGTGTAGATATGTGTATATAAATACGTATATAAATAAAAGTATATATTGTGGTACATATCAATAAAATGGTGGCAGTCTAACTTGTTAGCTTGCAAGTAAGAGAAATATTTCAGACCCTTCACAAATTCTGACTTAACAGTTTTATATGTAGATTCCTCTAAGGAACTCCAACCCTATTTAGAAGGATCATCCTGGCCTGGGTCATTGCATCCTTCCCCCAGCAAATAGTGGGAATAGGGACCTTCAGGAAAGGTCAGGTTGGATTTTGGCATTCCAAGTCCAGGGCTATTCGTGGTGCCCCTACAGGTATGGATTGTCTTCTTAGTATTTAAGGTCATCTAATAGGTACTCACTGGATCAGATACACTACATGTGCACAGCTAGATAAGGCCCCAGAACAGCCATTAATATCAGACAGAAAGTTCTGAAGCTTGCCGAGGAGGAGACATGGTTTCCCAATGGACACTAACCCTGCAACACTCACACTCCCCCAGGAAGCTTCACATTTGACATTGATTGCAAGGCAGCCCTCAGCATCCCCTGGTTCCTCTTCCAGCCTCAGGCCATGCCTCGGGGCCAGCAGATGTTAAAGAAGTGACCATTCCCCAGGCACTGCCACCTCATTGGCACCTCTCTACTACATAAAGGCTGGCAGCTTCAGCCACTTTGAAGTTGGCATGTGCTTATCCAGAAATACTTTCTAATTATAACCTGGTCTCACCTCCTCACCTAGAACATTCTACAACTCCCAGAAACTCTCGGCGCTCACGGAAGCCTGAGAAAGTGAGGGCACTAAAGTTCTATTAACTTTACAGAAAATGTACATTTGTTTATATGTTTTTCCTGTCCTGAGGCTCCTTCATAGAAGTTCCCTGAAAGTTTCAATATTTAAAAAGAAACAAAGTAGGTAATACTTTCTTTTTTTTATAAGATTTTATTTCTTTATTTGACACAGGGAGAGAAAAAGCACAACAGCACAAGCAGGGGAGCTGCAAAGGGAGGAGGAGAAGCAGGCTCCCCGTGGAGCAGGGAGCCCGAGGAGGCACTCGATCCCATCACCTGAGCTGAAGGCAGATGCTTAACCAACTGAGCCACCCAGGTCTCCCAGTAATACTTTCTAATAGAGCTTTGTATCACTGTTGAGAGGTCTGCCTTCCACACCCCACATTGTTACCCCCCTTGCTCCCTGCCCCCCCCCACCTCCCCAGCACATGTCTGCACATCTCCATCTAATGAAGCCAATCTGGAAGGCAGCTATGCTCACCACTATACCACCAACGCGAATGAAGCCAATCTGGACCTTGCATGAGATGGTCGACGTGGCAGGTTGCAGCCTTGCCTTTTCAGAGACAGCAAGACTATTCTAATTATCGCCTCCATGCTTTTCTCCATGATGAAATTCACACGAACGTTCCCAGTTATCTGCCCTGCCATTCACTAATAGAAAAGATTTTGTGTTAAACCTCCTTCTTCTGTGCAGGAAGGAGAAAAGAGCTCATCCAATTCCTGTTGTGCAGCACCACCTGCCCATTTGTCCGGAGCCAAGTAATGATGGAGTTGGAGCTGGGGGGATAAATGGGAATTGTTTTTATTTTATGAGCTGCAGAAAGTTGGCCGGGGAGCCCAGCGGGAGGCTTAGCTGGAAAAAAAATGATTTTCTCTTATGCTGTGTGCTGTTCAGAAAAATATATGGCCTTATCCTTTCTTGATCCTGGGAAAGACAAAAAGGAAGAAGACATGTTCTCCAAAACCAGGTTCGAGGGCTGACCTTCAGAGGGCCTTTCTCTATTTTCTGGGATGCTCCACCCAAGCCAAAGGCCTCCTGCTCAGCTGGGTGGTGGCAGAAGGAAGGATGGAGCACACGGGGACTGGGGACCTGACAGAGGGTCCCTGGGCCAGTGCTCAGTGGCCTGGAGAGAATCCCACGCTACTGGCAACATTTTTGGAAGGGAGGAAGGAGCAGCTGTCCTGAAAAACAGAGACTTTTTCCTCATGACAATATTCTGGCATGCATTCATGCAGAAGTCATCACAGTTATCTTAATGAGAAGTCAGCGAAACCATTTGACCCAGAACAGCTTCAGAGGATGTTAGGAAGAAAAACACCACGCTGAAGACTCCACTGTCAGTTTTGATTGATGGGTGAGAGACAGCATCCAAGTTGTTTTCTTGCTAAAGCAGCTTCTCTAAGGTTCAGTCTGTACGGAGTCCAGGTTGACCTCATGGGAAGAGGACTGTAGTGTGGACATGTGAAGAAACATCTCACTGCCAGTTCCTGGCTGACAAGTTACCGGGGAGGAGAGAGATGCAGCGGGAAAGGGAGCTAGTGAGGAAACGTTCTTAACTGGTGAAAACAAACAGTACCAACAACATCAGCTCAGGGCCACATGGAATTCTGTTCTTAGTAGGGTCGTGCCTGCATGTCTCGTTTCTCACTCTCTTTTTAAAATTTGTAAAATTTTTATCGACATATAATTTATATATAACATGGTATTAATTTTAAGTGTGCAGCATGGTTATTTGATGTATGTCTACCTACAGGAAGTTTGGTTAACAGCCATCACCGTACGCAGTCACTAACTTTTTTTTTTTTGTGATGAGAACTTTTAAGATCTACTCCTACAGTAACTTTTAAATGTACAATAGTTAGTCCCTGGATGGCTCAGTGGGTTATGCGTACAACTTTTGATTTTGGGTCCGGTCATGATCTCAGGGTCGTGAGACTGAGCCTTGTGTCAGGCTCTACTCTCAGTGAGGAGTCTGCTTGAAATGCTGTCTCTCCCTCTCCCTCCGCCCCTCCCCCCACTCATGCACACTCTGTCTCTCTCTCTCTAAATACTCTTTTTAAAAATAAATAAATAAATAGATAGATAGATAAATGATACAGTATTGTTAACTACACATTTAATCTTAGCCCAAAGGCCGAAAAGTGATACAGTATTATTAACTACAGTCACCATGCTATACATTATATCCCCAGGACTTGTCTATCTTATAATTGCAAGTTTATACCTTTTGACCATTCACCCATTCCCCCCACCTCTCTACTCCCCATCTCTGGCAAACACCAATGTGTTCTCTGTATCTATGAGTTTGGTTTTCCTCTTTTTTGATGTCACAGGGAGGAGGCTGAGCTTGACAAGGAATGAGAATCTGGAGGGCAAATGGTAGTTGCTTTGGAGCAATAGAAAGGCAAAGTAAAGGTGTCCCCTTAGGTGCCCTGACTGCCTAGGCAGTGGGTCTTTGACTCATGCTGGGTGAGCTGAGGGCCACTGTGAACCCATACAGCACCTTTATTCAGATTAGAAAATGCCCCCTTCCTCCAGGTGGCAAGACTGGGTGAACAGAGCCAGGGCTGAACGTCAGCCTCTCTGCACACCCCCCCCCACCCCGGGGATGATGCCCTCAGGCAGTAAACAGCTCAGAGTGGTGGAAAGAAGCCCCCTGTGGCTGAACAAAGGCCCATGAATGTGAATGTCTCCCTTGGGGTCAGTCTTCCTGGGAGGCCCAGCCCTCCAGCCCAGAACACAGCGCCAGGACTTCTGGGCAACACAACTAGATGATGACAAATGTCACAGCCACCCAGGGTCTCTTTTTCCCCTTCTTCAGTAAGAAGACCTTTCCCCTCAGAGCCCACTGTAATTAACCCAAGGGAGAACAACCATCCTTCTAGTCAAACAAGAAGCTGCCATCACGGTTTGACATATGCAAACCAAAACCCTGTTTTCAGAGCTCACCCAGTGTATATGTCCTTCCCCATGAGAACCCTTATAGTCGATGTGAAAAAACAAGAACAGCCACATCATTATTCCATTCTGCCCCACGCCCCGTCCTCCTGTCTCCACACCCTGTCTAACTGTACAGTAATCGATGAGCTGCTCTGCTCATTAAGGAATCAGACAATGATAATCCCCCTGCCTGAGCCAGGGTGGGTGCAGAGCCATGAGCTCCTTTGTCTAAATGCCACAAATCCTTACAGTTTCGCTCTGCACTTCAGTGTTGGCGTCATCACCCTTTCCTTGGCCGGAAGGCTCTGCTGTAACAATCAAAAGGAACAACACCGTTCTCCATCCCTGTCCAGTTGTGAATATAATTATTTGTCAGAATCATATTAACCTGATGTATGACAAACCCATAAAATGGATTCATTTAGGAGTCCTCCCTCATTAATGTGGATATTTATAGCCATAGCTTTGATGCTTCAGTCCCTCCTCCTGTACAACATGGAGCAGGGATGTCATATTTCCCTGAGGCTATGAGGGGAGTTGTTTGTTTTCCAGTGTTGCAAAGAGGGGTGGAATAGAGCTGGCCTCGGGTCCAGGCCCCCTCGAGGCTTGATTGGCTCCTCTGCCCATTCCTGTCTTCTTAGGGAAGGGAAAGAAAACTAAAACTAGACACCTGTGCACAAATACTGCAAGATTAATAACTTTCCCCAGGTATTGAGACAGAACCAGTAAGACTGAAATACTCAGAGGGCTGGTTCTGAAATCAGACTTCCTGTGACCAAAGCCTTAAAGCCTTAAAATCTTAAAAAAAATAACAATGGGGTCTGAGTTCACTGTAGTGTTCCTCATGTTGCCTTTGTCTTGTCTGAACTTGTTCCAGGACACCAAGGACCATTGTGTACTCGAATTGTCCACCTGCCTCCTGGAGACCAAACATCAGGTATTTGCAATCAGCACACATTCATGGGAAGCGTTGGGGAAGATCTAAACAAAACACCAATTTCATCCATTGTTCATTTTCTCAGAACTTTAGTTTCTCCCCCTGTAAATCTGTTGGATAAATTTGGAGCCCTTTGGCTTGGCTTTTGAGTGGACCCAACCGACTTTCTCTCTCATACTCCTCCAAAACAAACGTTCTGATAGAGCGTGCTGGTTTTATCTCCACCTGCCATGTTATCTTTTCCCCATTCCCCTTCACCTTTCCAAAAACAGATTCATTTTTTTAAGACCCATTCCTGAAGCCCCTTCCATTCTGAGCCTTCCCTTCATGACTCAAAACGAAATGCTTGCTCTCTTCTTTGATCTACAACGGTGTGTTCTGTATGTTTTGCTCATTTAGGCCCTTATTCCTTGATGCCAGTTCTAGGAGTAAAGGGATGATGAATTACAGGCACCAGCAAGGAAGGTCAGTTGTAGTTGCTAAGACAGGATCCCAAAGAGTGGCATCTGGCCCAGGAAGACAGTCCTGCTAACCAAACTCTTCAGTCCTCTGTAACTCAGAATGCCTATTACAGAGAAACACAGTCATTCACAAGAGCAGACCCTGTGGATCCTCTAGCCAAGATCTCTTGCTCCCTGCATCGAGATGTCAAGGAAGCTTAATTGGTCATTAGGAGGTTGACTGACACTTTAGCAAAGAAGAAAAATAGCCATGTGAATTGTTTAACATGGCTTATAGTGAGACTGGTTATACACCCCTTCTCCCCAACAGGAATGGGAACCGTGGTGACCATATGCTCTGGTCCCCAAAGTCAGTGTCTTTCCACTGGATATTGTCATCAGTGGTAAAAATATTAGCTTCCCTTTTCTCCCATTTCTTTTAGTTCACAAGACTGATTTTTTCCTTTCTATGACTCATTAATTTTATCCTTTTATTCAAGAAATATTTGTTGAATGTCATTTACTAAGTGCCAAGTTCTGGGAATATAAAAGTGAATAATACACTAGATACCTTCACACCACTGGTTTTACTATAGGCAAGTTTTGATACAGATCTAAAAGCCATTCTTCCTTTTTCCAGTGACTTTGGTATATCTTATCTTACCAATATAGGCCTTGATATCATAACTCTGCATAACACTATTACCTGACTTTCCTGAGTGAATATCTTGTTGCCTCAACAATATTTTAAGCTCCTAGAAAGCAGAGAACAGCTTAGTATTTCTCATGGTATCTCATGGTATGCTGTGCACACAATAGGAACTAAATATTTGTCTTTTTACAAGAGACACAATATTTCTTACCAGTCATAAGGGAAGGAAGGAGACAGACTTACATGGTTTTATTTCAGAGATTCCCAAACCAATGGCCCATAGATTAAATCCAGTCAGCAAACATGTTATATTTGGTCTACACTGTGTTACATTTTTGGTTTTTGTTTTTTTAAAATTGAGCCAACATTTAAAAAATTGAGATCTCTCTCTCTCTCTCTCTCTCTCTCTCTCTCTCTCACACACACACACACACACACACACACACACACACACACACACACTGAGAATTCTAAACTTCTCTGGAATTTCAGCTTCCCTGGAAAAATGAGAAGACCTGCAACTCTTAGCCTCATACCTGCTGAGCAAAAGTGCTGGCATGAAAGTGTGCTGGGTCGCTTCAGGGAGCAAACATTTCCCGGTAGGCCACAGTTCCTATCGCTCTGTGTTTCATCACACTTGGCCTACCTCACTTACATAACGGCTGAAGCCAGAGGCATTTGAATCTGAATAGTTTTGTGTGAAGCCAGTATATTGGGAAAGGGGAGAGAAAATAGCCCATTCGACCCCACAGAAAAAGAAGAACTCTGTGCCAATCCCATGTTTCCTGGCACTCTGAAGGTGAGGACAGGCTCCCAGGCTGGCCCTGCACCTTGGCCCTGGGCCTTCCTTACAGTCAGTCTTCTCTGGAATGTTGGTGTTCCCTGCTGGGGAAACTACTGGAGATCCAAATGGCCTGTCTCATCGAATCCAAGCTATCTGCCTCCCAGGCTCTTCTCCAACACACCCTGGACCCCATCTCAGCAGTTTTTTGGCTCATTGCTCGCTGACACAAACCACTCTAATCTTGCCAAGGAAATCTGCTTGCCTTGTCCCTTCCCCCATGCCTGTCTTACTCCTTCTCTCTGGGCACTGCTGAGTAGAGAAATGATACTCAGGAGAAAAGTTTTTTAAAAAAAGGGAGGAAGGAAGAAAGTAAGGGAAAGAGAGAGAGAGAAAGCATTTAGAGAAGGCATTTTATATACTCGATACTATTTAATCTCAGGTCCCTGTCCACAAAGATTTTGGTCATGTATGTGGGTGTTGTAGGGGAGCAAAACTGCCCCCCCCAAAATGTGTCTTTTTGACATGTGAATTATTTTAGGCTGAATATTTTTAAGGAACAGAAGACTCAGGAAGACCCCATGATCTGCCCCTAAATGCCTAAAAGAATTTACATGGAGGATCTATTCCAGGAAGGGAGCTATCACCATAGGTGACTCCAGGGTAATATGAACCGGCAGTGGGAGACAAGGAGGAACCTTACAAGTCTGTTAAAATTCCTCCCCATGCCCCGTTGATTCTGTACAGTTTGCCCAGCAAACTGCTTTTTCTTCTTCTTTTTTAACCAAACATTTACTCTTTTTCACCTTCCAGTGAGCTGATTCCTTCCCTTTGAAGTCCTAACTCCCTGCCCCCCTTCTCCTTAGCTCTGGATGGCATATAAGTCTCAATTGCCTTGACTGCCTGTGGGCCTCATATTCTTATGGACCCTATACATATGTAATTAAATTTGGTTTTCTCCTGTTAATCTGTCTCATGCCAACTTAATTCTTAGACCAGCCAACAGAGCCTTGAAGGGTCGATAAAATTGTTTCCGCTCCAACAGTGTGTTTGTGTTTGTGTGCATTGTGTATGTGGTGGATATGTGGTTTTTCATGGTGAGGGAGACTAAAAGGAATAGAAAAAATAGATCTACAACTCTTATGCAAGCTAGAAAAGGGAAAGCAATAAGAACGTGAGGCCTGGAAAACTTGTGACAGCCGTTTTGCAAGGGTGGACTGCTTTCCTGTCAAGGCACCAAATATACGTGTGTGCATGTGTACATAGAAGTATATCTGCACATGCACACACACACATATGATTATAAATTAATTATTTGCTTATGTAGAAACTTGAAAAATAAAGTATAAAAAAAGAAAGGGAAAGTAATAAAAATCAAATGTAATCTTATCACTGAGATAATTTTTAATCATCTATTTCTTATTCCTATACATAATGCATATTATTTATGTAGCTGAGAATTTACATTGTATGTTAAAACTCACTAGCTTTCTTTTCCCTCTTAAAATTATATCACAGACATAACCTAATGATAAAAAAAACCTCTTTATCACCACCATTTTAATAGTTCTGTTGCATCCATAATGTGCATTTTCATAATTCACCAATCTCTAATTTTTAAACATTTAGACTGATAGAAGTTTTTGACTCTTATATGTAACATGATAATAAACATCTTTGTGCCTTTATCTTTGCACTTAGCATTATTTCTTTAGGATGTTTCAAAAAGTGGAATTACTGGGCAAAGAATAAAAATACTTTAAAACTCATGAGTTGTATTATTATTAAATTGCTTTCCTAAAGGTGATTCTAATTTATCTTCCTGACACTCCCATTTGAATGTGGCCCTAGAAAGCTCACAGAAATGTTCCGTTGGATACATCTAGCTAAGATGTCCAATACTACATGAAGAAATTATTTTATTATATAATTTCTGAGTGTCAACAGAATATATCAATTGAGAGTAATCAAAGCCACTAGCTGAAAAGGTGTTCGCCCAGACCACACCACAATTCAGTCTTTCTAAGAGAAATAAAAGAGTAACTCCCTGGCTTGTCCCCAGATAGAGCTCCAGGGTCTTCACCCCTCGCTAATTGCCTCTTTGATCCCAGGGCAGATCTATAGCATGCCACACAAGTGACAGCGACAGCCATAACATGCTCCCTGTGACTGCCCACCATACTACAGGCCAGAGGAAAAAGGCCCTCACTTCACTGCTACAGAAGTCCCTGCAGAGCCCCTGGGGCCCCAACATCCTCTACTGCCTGTTTTGTTACAAATTCTCTCTGGGTCTGCAATGTGTCATCATCGTCTTTACTCTTTCCCATAGCAAACTTCTCTGCCTGAAGTGAAAGGGAAGATATTCCCTCCAAAGTATTCTTTAAAAAAATTATTTATTTATTTATTTATTTAAGTAATCTCTATACCCAACGTGGGGCTCAAATTTACCACCCTGAGATCAAGAGCCGCACGCTCTTCTGACTGAGCCAGCCAGGTATCCCTCCTCCAAAGCATTCTTTAAGTTTTCACAACTGTGCTGTCTTGGGCTGTTAGATTCTTTGTTTATGTGTTTCCTTATAATTAGGAAGGCTCTTTGTCTCACAGCTTTCCCTCCCTTATGGAACTGGTCCAGCCAGGGCTGGCTTGGCAGCCAATCTGGCATCAGCCATTGAAATTTCATGCCTGAGTGAGCTCTGCCCCCAACTCTTCTGTTTCGCTTGTAGAGAATTTTGCCCCATCCTGTACACCCTGGGCCAGATGGGAGAAGGGTGTTAAGAGGTAACCTTTGTTTTTCTCTGGCTTAGGGATTTTTAGATCCAGAGTCTAGTGGTCCTCCTCAGAATGTTTAATCAATTTTCCACGCCATGAAACTCTTTGGTCCCCCATATGAATGATAGCTTGAAGTTTGCCCATGGGTCCACCAGGCATTCTGAAAGTTTCAACTTTTCTAGAATATAAGCTCTTGCTGGGGACCCAGTTATGGAACGTTCAACATAAAGTATACGGTGTGATTGTGATATTAAAATCCAATCCCTTCTTCCTAAGAAACAGTAAAATATCTCTGTCCCTCTTCTTTCTTGGGGATTGCCATGCTTATTTTCTATCTTTTGCCAGTCCTCTTGTATTTTCACTTAGATATCAATTTGTTGCAAATTGGTCATTTCCTTAATCCCAGAAATTTTTATATTAATTGCAAAAAATTCTCAATCTCTCTGTCTCTGAGCTTCAACTCTCTTTGAACTTTGCAGTATGTGAAAGGTTTTGAAACCTCCTCCTTCACTGGTCAGCAGAGAGCAACTTTTAAGGATGAACACAACCTGAAAAGAATTTCCCTACTGTTCAAAAATCATAGATCTAGTGCTCGCTTCGGCAGCACATATACTAAAAAATCATAGATCTATGGTAAATTCTGAGTCATAACATCAATCATTTCCGAGGGCTGCAGCTCCCTGAGGATTTTCCTGTTTAACTGAAGTAAGTCTCAGGGAGATATGCTCTATATCCTGGTCTTCAAAACTCCGGGTCCAGAGTGATGAGAGTCCAGCTGATGAGACAACTTGATGGAGTGTTCTCCTTTTGGGAAAAAAAAAAAAGTCCATTACTGAAAGTAACCCACATAAGTCTCTTTCTTGCTAAATAAGGCCTGCATATTCTTTCTTGCTAATCAAAAGACCTGCATACTAAATTCAGTTTATCTATTTTTATTTTTTTTCCTCATGTTATAAATGTAATTCAGGTTTATTGTAGGAAATTTTAAAAAAATGAGTTAACAAAAAAGTCAATCAATTAATAAATAATAATAAATAAAAATTACCTGTAATTCACCAGAGATATTTGATTTTTTCATATATTCTTGGAGACATTTAAATATATATTGTACAAATATATATAATAAATATATAATATATATTTATATATTTAAATAAAAATGGGATCCTACTGTTTGGTATTCCTTTCTCTTTTGTGAAATAAATAATGTCTTCCTTGGATTTTAACATCAAACCTGAAGGTGAGAATCCTTAAATTTTCTCCATAGTAAATAGATTTTTCCTAAAGTCAGGTGAGAACAAACCAAGAATAAATGCAATAGCTTACAGCCTAGGTTGTGTGCTTGTTGCACTTCTTCTTTTCCTTATTTTTTTCATTTTGGTAAACAAAAGTGAACCTGAGATGACAGAGAAAAAAGAGGAACCTATGTCTGTCTGATCAGGTCATTGTGTTGTCTCCAACATAGGTCTTGGGTTATTTATTTTTGTCAAAGAAGGTGCTTCCTCTGGGTAGCATGACAGGTTTTATGCAGTGTTGGGGAAGTGAAAATTTCCCCTGTCCCTCTTAGTTCTTTTGACTGGTTGAATAATTAAGATGACAGAAAGTAGATTAAGAAGAGAAAAACAAATTTAATTGTGTGTCTGGCAGGGAGCTCCATAAGAACATGAAGCCACAGGCAGTCAGGCAATTAAGGCTTATATGCTATCCAGAGCTAAAGAAAAGAGGGGAGGGGGATGCCTGGGTGGCACAGTCAGTTAAGCATCTGACTCTTGGTTTCAGCTCAGGTCGTGATCTCAGGGTTGTGAGATCGAGCCCTGTGTCAGGCTCTGAGCACAGAGTCTGCTGCTTGAGATTCTCTCTCCTTCTCCCTTCCCCTCCTGCTTGCTTGTGTGCTCTCTCCCCGCCACTTTCTCTCCCTCTCTAAAATAAATAAATAAATCTTAAAAAAAAAAAGAAAAGAAAAGAGGGGAGGCCCTGGAACTTCAAAGAGAAGGAGAACAATTCACAAGAAGTTGAAAAAGAATAAATGTTTGGTAAAAAAATATTTGCTGGGCCATCCAGAAATAATGGGACACAGTAATTTTAATAAACAGACGTTGCTAGGACCCTCCCTGTCTACTACCCCTTGTTCATACTGTACTGTAGTTATCTATGGTGTTAGCTCCCATATTGTAGCAGGTCTTCCGTGTAAATTCTTTCAGGCAATTAGGGGAAGGTCAAAGGTTCTTTCTGAGCCTTCTATTTCTTAAAAATATTCAGCCTAAAATAATCCAAATGCCAAGGAGACAAATTTGGGAGTGGCCAACTTTGCTCTCCTATAGTAGCTATGAGTTCTTGGGCAGGCAACATTTAATGGGGACATAATTCTGTGATAGGAAGTGGTCCATAAAGTTGCCTCATGTTGGAGTACCTTTTTTGGACTTGCAAACACTCCAGAGGGTATGGTCATGACATGGGAAAGGATGACCAGAAGCCCCAGCCAGAGTGTGGATACCATCCTCTAGACCCACTGAAATGGCCACTTGAGCTTGCCTTTTCTGTCTGTTGGAACCTAAAACTGACAGAGCTCTTTTAGTATTTCAGTCATTTTAATGTCCTTTTCTGCTATTGTCTTAGGCAGTTTGTGGAAGTGAACTTCTTATAATTTTTTACTTTATAATCATCAGAGTCCATATAAAAGAAACATTTCCACAGCTATATTGTGTGAGTCTGAGCTTACCTTTATCTTAAAGGCTAATATTTTTAGATAGTTTAAATCATAACACATACAAATAAAGAACGAACACGTGTCAAAGATTTCACTTAACTCATTAATTCATGAGAAAGTCAAAAAGATGTTACAACTGGTTTCAAAGGTGAATCCAGAACAGACATATATATAAACAATCAGGAATACTGAAATAAGTACATGAAAAACTAGTGAGTATCCACCAGGGCAATAATCAACTGCATTCAAGTAGACACAATTTGTTTGCATTTCTATGGATAAGAATCACTTGCATTGTCATTAGTTTTCTACAACTGATGACTGTGAAATAGCTCAAGAACAATGACAGATGGGGATGACCCCTAGACAGGACACCCAGTAATTTTGCCCATTTCAAAATCTTTTACATTTCTAATTAGAGTCTGTATCTGCTACCTTAGCTGCAAGGTTTGCTTCACTCTAGCTATGTGCGGCTATTAGGCGACATTGGTGCCCAGTGGGCAAGCTGCCCTTATGCAAAATTTTACTGCCATTACCCTTAGATAATAACTATTCCATGGGTGACTCGGGAGAGGAAATAAAAGAGGTTGGCTTCTTGGGTGAGTTCCCTTAGTGGCAGCAAAATACCTGAGCATTCACCTGGGCTCCAGAGAAATAGGAGACAGAAATCTGAAATGTGTCCCTTTGATACTCTTGTTCCAACAGCCCCAGGATCAGGGTCTCTTTTGCTGGAGTGAAACTGTGACATAAAGGTGATCTCTGAGACCGAAACAGAGGGTGACTGCCAGGGGAAATCCACCAGATTCACACGATTTCAATGCACAATTTTTACAGCCTAAACAACTTAAATACTTTAAATATTTAAATCACTCCTCTGCCAGTATAAGCTTCACTGGGATTGTAACATCATCCAATTTTAACCACTACATTAAAAGTATCTTCAAACAGTCCTACCAAAGCTCAGTTTAAATCATCTTGTGAAAATAATGGGTTCACAGAAGTACTCAGCCCTAGTAAGTGGTCTCTGGAAACCATCAAAGGAGGAAGTGTTATGAAATTTCCTGTCAGCTCCAGCAAAGCAGCCCCGGGGGATTTCCCAGCCAGCCTGGTAATACCAGACCTCTTGGATGGGGGCAGAGTCCTCAAAAAGTACACTAGGTATTTGTTTTGGAGGTAACCTGGATACACATTGGGAATTTCCTCCTAGTTAGCTCAAGTCTAGCTTGAGGAAATAAAACACACCTGTATACTTCACCTGAAGGTGAGTTATGTGTCTCCAAGAAAAAGGTGGGGCAAGCAAGAATGCTTTTATCACTCTGACACCAAGAAATCCACTTTACCAGGAAGATGCAGGCTTAATGGAGGAGTGGAACAAAGACTTGGGTGGAGACATTAGTTTCCCAGCAACTTGTGAGTCAGGCCATTACTGAGCAGTTTCGTCATTTTGTTTGAAGGGAATTCCCAGGACTCCAACCGAGCTCAAGGTTCTTATGGTTTTGCAGAAATGGCACTCCAGAATCAGAAACACAAGCATGTGACTCAGGACTTTCCAACCCTCTGGTTCTTGCTATCTACTAATATAATTATAAAGTGTATGTTAGGCTATACATTGTATTCTCTTGCATGTGGTTTGGTTCTCAAACAAATTCGAGGGCTCAATAAGCCATGTGACCCTGGGCATGTTTCCTCTTGACTCTATATACCAATGAACTCATCTGTGCACTAGGCATAGGGAAACCAGATGGTCTTACAAGTCCTTCTGCCTCTACACGTACATTTGAAATTCTCTAAATTAAGTCAGAGTTCCTTTGGAAAGCTTGTCAACAGTCCTGTGCCTGGCTGAGCCCTTGGAAGATGATGGCATTGCACTCGATCCAATTACCCACTTAAAATGATCTATTACTTATGTAATTATTTATTTAGGATCCGGTCTCCCTTGCTAGACATTAACGTCCAGGAGTTAATATCTTTCTTACTTAGCCCTATATCCCCAGCATCTAATGCAGGGCCTGGTACATTCTAAGCACCTAGTAATTATTTGTTGAACAAATGAGTGAGGGCACCAGGGACTTGGATTCTGATGTCTTCCACAGTGGCAGTGAGGAATTGGGCAAGCTGATGAGGGTGGGGTTGGGCAAGCTTCCTGAGCTGCTCTGACCTCAAAGGCAGGAGAAGCTTTCAGACAACTGTGATCATCGTATGAGACCTCTTCTGACAGCTGAGGCTGCAAAATCGGCAGTCTTCAATCCCTAAAACCTGCTTTGCCATGAGGTCACAGTCTGGAATGGACAGAGGGGTACATCTGTCATGCAGCTCTAGGCTCTTGAGTGGGCTCTTCCTGCAGAGATTCTGGGTGGGCCCAGGATTTAGATGCCTGCCTCTCACTTCTCCATTCTGGCTAAGGCCTGCCCGACCAACCCTGACTCCCGGGGCTCACCCTTTCTCTTCCCAGCGCTGGGTACATTCAGTCCCATCCCAGTGCAGCTCAGGGAGTCAGAGGCCCCACGAGGGCACCCAGTCCAGGGGACAACTGGGCTCCGCAGCCCTGCCCGAGCTCCCCACACCACCAGTGAGCCCTTCCAGGCATGGGGTTTTGTCCACCTTGAGGAATATGGTGAGACCAAGGCATGGCCCAGAGGAGTAAATTTTCAACACTTTGCACAAAGGCAGCTCACCAGAAGCATCCTTTTGTTTTCTTTTAACTCTAAAGAGCTAAATGTCCTGCAGACACCGGTCAGTCACTATATATTACATAAAAGTGCAGGATTTGATCTTTATGTGAAGTGCAGAAGACTTGCTCTGTTGACCTCTGTGGTTGGGTCATCAGTCCATTGGCATGGTTAAAATCTCTTCTTCCAGGCTCAACCCAGGGCCGAGGGGAAGCTGAGAGAAGGTCTGTAAAGGCTCCTTTCCCCTCTGTGGCTTGGGACAGCGCTGCACCCAAAGGCTCAGAGGAGAACTGGGCCAGTACGAATATATATGTCCCTCTCACCAGCCCACAAAGCAAGATATTTTCATCTAACATCAAGTTAAACTTAATAACAGTTGAAGCTTAAAAGCCTCCCTTATGGTCTCCACAAGCATTTTGTTTCACTCTCAAAATCTGTGATCTCTACTAGAGATTGCTAAATATAACACTCAGAATGTAGAGTAGCAGCGACTGGGGGCACACTGGGATTGGGTAGGGGCGGGATGGCAGAGACAGGGCTCGCTGCATTTTGACAGTTTCACTGTGTGTCCATAGGACGAGATGCTTCCCAGGACGGGACTGATTAGCATGTGATCGTCCATAAACACTGTCCATAGGTTAGGATCAAAGGCAGAGTGCATTTACACAAAGAAGTGTGAACATGAAAGCATTTTCTTTCTTCCTTTTACTGAATCTCTTCTTAGACTCATAATCCTCAACCCTGGGGGAGGTCTGACGAGGTCAGCAGTTGACACACATCTCCTGGATGGGATGGAAATGAACAAAATGCATCTGTTTTGCAAGCTGCTGAACAGATGACTTGTGATTATAATACATATCTGAAATTTGCATTGAAAAATTTTTGTTCAGAACCTACAGGGAAAGGAAAAAATTGGATTTTAAATGCACGTGTGGGTGCATGCATGCACGCGTGCGCATTCACACTCGCACGCAAACTCTAGAAAGGATGAGGGAGGGCAAAAGGACAAACGGTGGCAAGAGCTTCTCTTTTAATAATAAGCCACAGACATGGAGATGATTTGGTCTGGGAAGCCTTACTGTACTTCTGCGAAGTCATTTGTATATCCGCGGATTTGCATCCTGCTGGGGCCACAGAGTCCCTGCACCACTGTCCCCCAGGCCTCTTCTGGCCTGCCTTCTTCCCACTAGGACGATGCTAATAATTAAGCTCGTGGGGAAACACTGAGAACAAAAGACGCAGTGGCGGGCGCTCAAAGTCACCTCTTCCTTTTAACTCTGTAAAGATCTGGGGACAGATCTGCCCTGTCAGCTTCTCAGGAGAAGAGTCAGACATTATTTTCTCTCCTCTAGAAAGGAAACCCATTCAAGGGATTACGAATGTTACTGTGTGCCTCCGTCTGAAGTTTAAATCTTTGCAAGCATGCAGTTATTAAGATGCCAAGTGGCCTCATTTAATTACAACCTTTATTAAGGTATTGAATACTCTAAATGCACTATTTATCACACCTGAAGAGATGAGCCGTTCTACCTTAATGGACCGCTCTCAGTGGGCCATCTATTGATTATCTTCTCTACTGAATTAATTCCTAGTAATCGCCTAGTGAATAGTCGTTAAACGGAGCACCTCCTGCGAGCGTGCGGCTGGGGCTGGGGCCTACGTTGGGCCTTTCAGATCGTGAGCAGCTTTTGCCCCCTCGCCACAATTTGAGTCGGCGAACAAGCTGGTGTCTTCGCTGTAGAAAGGTTTTATTTACAGGGGGCCAGGGCAGGACAATTCCATTCTTTCCTTAAGAGTTTCTTCTGAGGTGCCTGGGTGGCTCAGGCGGTTAAGAGTCTACCTCAGGCTCAGGTCGTGATCTCGGGGTCCTGGGATTGAAACCCGCATGGGGCTCCCTGCTCGTGGGGAGCCTGCTTCTCCCTCTCCTTCTGCTGCTCCCCCTGCTTGTAAATAAAAACTTAAAAAAAAAGAGTTTCTTCCAACTGAGCCAATGGCATTTGAAGACCCCTTCCCACATCAAAACACTGGTCTGTTGAAGAAAGTCCCACCTCAGAGGAGGTGGCGCTCTTGGAGTTTCTTGGGCAATCTGGCTGCTGAATGGCCTCCTTCCACTGAATTTGAGGCGGTTGTCCAAGGAGTCCGTCATTCATGTCGCTGACTTCAAAGAATGTTTTACTGGCCCAATATTTGGATGAAGTATGTGGGGTTCAGAGGTCGTCCAGGCAAACAATAGTGGGTAGGTGGTCGCTCTGCCTGATTTCAAGGAGACGTTTAGAAAGCCCACACACTGGTTAGGGGGACAGGGAGTCGAAATGAGAGGGGGTGGAATCCCTGGGTGGAAGAAGGAGGTCCCTGTAAACCCAGCATCTCCCAGGTGACTGACCTCTGCTCTCTTGTCCTCTTACAAATCCCTCTTAGGGATCACTTACAGCACTAGGCAGAGCCAGCAGTCACAGGTGTCTCAACCTTTTACCAATCAACTGTCTCCTCAAATTCAATTCCACGGCTGTACCCAGTGGGTTGTGTGGAGGTATGTTTGCAAAGCCAAAGAGTGGCCAGTCTGGCTAGGCTTCTCGAACATCCCTTTCCTGTTCCAGACCAGACCCAGGTCGTGTGCTCCCTTCCTTAACCTCTTCTAGAACAAAGTCACACAAGGTGGCAGGATGGGTGGAGCCTATAGTCAAAGATCAGGGCTTGGCTCTCAGTTTTGCGATGTTTCTAGACAAGCCTCCACATCATGGTTCTGGTCTACCGGGCCATGAACAGCCTAACACAAAAGTCAATGGAGTTAGATTTGGCCAACCTAGAATGTCTCTAAGTTTGCATTTATGACCTCCAGTCTCCCTCCCTGCATTCTTTTCTCCCTGTGTGGTATCTAATAATAATAGCAACAATAATGATAATTAAAATAATAATACCTATCATTTATTAAATGCTTATTAAGAATCAAGCACTACGCTTAGAGCATTACATATGTTATCTTGCATAATCCTGACAACAGCCTAATGAGTTAAGCATGATAACCTCATTACTAATGAGAGTCTATGTTTATCATCCCTAACTGCATATGGTAAGCACTCAGGAGTTTTTGTAAAATGTGGCCCTGTGGAGATTGTTTTAGTTGCCTTGGTGGGGGAGCCTGAGGACTAATAGTTCTTGTCAGTGGCTATGCATTGAAATCACCTGGAGAGCTTTAGAAACATACTGATCCTTGGTCCCACCCATACAGATTCTGATTTGGTTGGTCTGGCATGATGCCCAGGTATTGGGATTTTAAAAGTTTCCCCAGGTGAATTTAATGTACAGTTAAGGCTGAGATCCCCTGTGCTGGGTTGAATATTTTGCCCAAGATCTTCAGAAGTTGGGGATTGAAGGGGCTCCTGGGTGGCTCAGTCGGTTAAGCCTCTCACTCTTGATTTCCACTCAGGTCATGATCTCAGGGTCGTGAGATTGAGCCCTGTGTTGGGCTCTGCGCTCAGTGGGGAGTCTCCTTGAGATTCTCTCTCTCCCCCTCCTCTCTGCACCTCCCCGCCCCTCACCAAAATAAATAGATCTTAAAAAAAAAAAGGAAGTTGGGGATTGAAGTTGGAACTTGAACTGGCTGACCCCAATTTGCTCCAGAGGGTTACACCTCTTCCTTTCATGGACCATTCCAACATCCAGTAAGGAGCCATTTGTTATTTATGCTTCCAGATGAATGTTTTCTAGAAGTAGTTTAAACCTTCCTTTATCTATCTGAAGAAGGGAAAATAGCATATTTCATGAGAAGCATTTTATGATCCTGGGAGCAGGTGGAAGCATTTTGGAGGTTTTGGGACATAGGAGTCCTGTCTACTAACTCTCCCACTCCATATTTATGCATATCACTGAGGTCATGAATCTTAAGGCTTGGGTGTCCCATGGCTGCTAGGACCAGAGCAGAGACTCAGTGTGCCCTGAGCCCACATTCTCCTCATCTCATTCCAACATCATTGTTGCTCTCACTTTGCAACTTAATCCTTACTCAAGGAGGGAAAAAAAATTAATTTAATTATAGTAGAGTTGCACTTTCAAAAAAGGTAAAAACACCCTAGTCTGTGTTTGCTCTTTTGAAGACTCCCCCACTGGGTGTGGATCTCCACCATCCCTTTGGTTCTAAAATTTAGCCTCTGGCGATAGCTACCCTGGCCATGCCAGGGGCTCTCCCAGCTGGGGGTAGGCTGCCCATCTTCTCCCAAGTTGAGTGGAGGGGGGCAGGCAGGCTTTTCCCAGCCCAAGAAATCACCATGAAGTTGAAGACTTACAACTGTGCTTCATTGGTGTTATTTCTAGCGCCAAACGTAGGCTCCCTGCCTACAGTGTGGTTACCATCATGGGTTTCTGGGAGTTCCCAGGGGGTGCCTTGCACTTGTTTTTCTTCTTCTTGGTGGACCCCAGGTAGCCCTGTGAGGTGGTGGGGAGAAGGAGGCATAGGGCAGTGTCGCACTTTGACAAGAAGGCCCCAGTGGGGTAGAGCCCAAGCCAGGAGCCCTACAGAGATTTGGTGGAAACTCACTGAGCTTTATTCACATCTTTCTCTCTCTCTGGGGCCCAGGAAGAAGTCAGTGGCGGTCCAGGCTGGGGAAGAACCTGGGGGTCAGACACTGCACATGCTGATTCTGAAAGTTCTCCTCCCCTCCTATTGAAGTGTTGTCATTGGTCTGGTTTCTCATGCTCTCTTTTCTCTTGGGGAAACTGCTCTCCTGGGAAATGCCTCAGTTCCTTACTAGTAATGAGACTCCTGTCTCCCTCACCAATCCTTGGTGTCTTGGGTGCACCACAGGACCAGGTTTGGATTGATTGGAGCTTGGCGGTTCTGGGCCAGGCCCTAGACACACCCCTGGAATTGCCCTTTTTAGGACTGCCAGCCCATTGGTCACTGAGGCTGTGTCTTTATAATTCTAGGAAAATGAAAAGCTAGAGAGCTCACTCAAAATAGATGAAAAAGACTTAGTAATGCCAGATTCATTCTTCTAGTTGTTCTTGACCAAAACTTCTCCTTCTCTCCCACCCTTCATTCTACCAGCCATCCTGCTACCTCTCCTGCTTCCATACTGCAATAAGATGCCAACATCTCTTGTAGGAGCTCCTGACATCTTTCATCTTCCACCTGTGCTGCTCTGTGGTCTAATCAATGTAGCAAAGTGATGCAGCTAAAGTTAAATCAGATCAGGTCACTCCTTTGCTTAAAACCCTCCTTCCAGTGGCTTTCCACCTCATGCGGAGTAAAGCCTAAGTCTTCACAACGGCTTCACAGTCTTATAAAATCTGGCCCCTTGGGACCTTTCTGTATAATTTGTCTGCTATTTTCTTCCACTCTGGCGACATGGTCTTTGCACTTCTTACTTCCTTTGCCCGGAATGCTAGTCCCCAAAATATATGCGTTACTCACTGCCTGTTGAGCTTTACTCAGATCATTAATTCAATGACTTTGCATTGCATTAAGTTCTAAATCCAGGTATTTGACTTTAAGCCTTTGTTTCTCATTAATCAGTTAAACCTATACATAAAATACAGGGGGAAATTGGCCAAAATCTGCACAGGCAACTTTCCTTCACCCCCTTTTAAAAAAAGAAGCCACCTGTCATTGAGATCTGACATGATTTCACACACACACACACACACACACACACACACACTTTTGCATCTGAGCACATGTGGGCTATATATTATGGCATATGGAAGAAATCTGTCTAACTTGCTAATAAGAATATCTTAAAAGAGTATCTAGATGAACCCTGGGCAAGTTCTGACAACCATTTATGACCACTGAGAATCAAATGAAGTGGGAATTTAGTTTGAAAAATGGCTATTAGTAATGAAAATGTCAAGGGAACTCTGACTTTCTGTAACCAGAGTAGATGGATTCACCTTTTTACAAAGCTTCAGCATGTAAAACAGGCTCTGATATTTCACCAGGATAAAAACCTATTCAAGGCTGTGGCTGGAAGCCCATGGTAGCAGTAGCTCAGAGAGGAATTTAATGGTTTTTAAATTATGGTTTTGGGTGCCTCAAATTATTCTTAGATCCTGGACAGAGCCTGCCTGACCGCTTGAATATATTCAATTTTCAAGTGGGACGATTTCACAGGTTGGCTGTAACATGGAGATAAATTATTCATACACATGTGAAGTATGCATTTCTGTGCCATCTCAACTTGTCACTGTCTATATAATATATGGTATATCTATGATTAAGCAAGAAAAAATTTAGAAATTACTAACTCAGCGCCAGCTTGAATTATAGGCTCCAAGTAAAGACAGAGTTTAAAACTCAAAACAAAGGATCCTGGACCCAACCCACTTTTTACTCAGTAGTCGAATATTCCTGTATGTTTCCTTAATTATTTATATCTCCTCAACATCTACACCCTGACAAGTCTTCAGAAATTGGCGCCAGAATTTGAATCTATGATAGTTTACTTTTATGTACCCGGTGAAACAAAACAAAACAAAACAAAACAGTTGTGTATTAGGATAGCCCGAGGCAATGAATAAACAATTGAGTTAGCTTATCCTCACACAGTGGTACCCCACGGTCACTCAGGTATTTAATCATTCTTACAAAACTGCACATTCAAGAGGAGGAAAATGTAAAAGGTTTCCACATTTGTTTCATATCCTAACTACTGCACATCTGATGTCCTTCTCTGATATAGCAGTCATGCTACCAAAAGAGATTTTTTTGAGAAAGAAGTCATACTGTCCTCTTTTGGATAAACTCTGCTAAATGAAAGGGCTAGCTGCTTGCCTCTGGAGTGAAGAAATTTAAATTGTAGTTATTTTTCTATTCTCATCTAATGATATCTCTTTTTTTCCCTTTATTTTTGGCTTTTCCTTATCTCTTCCAAACAGGGGTAAAAATTGGGGAGACTTGAAGTAACCTGGGAAATCAAAGGTACTGAAAATCTGAAACTTGAAAGGAGATTCTCCATGTAAATACTCTTTTTAGTTTATTTCTAAATCATCTCTATGTCCTTCTGTTTGCTTTTCTTTCAAATGTAGTTAGCATCATCTCATTTTTGTCGCCTACTGTGTGGTTTGCCCACTGCTAGTCATAGGAGACGTTCCAAAAACAGAGACCAGACCCCAGCCCCAAAAGGACTCATCATGATGTGGGGACATACATGTAAGCAATCATTACAACATGGCCAATCACAGAAGACACACATACACGTGATTAAAACTCAGTTGTATTCCCATAACATTAAATATATAGTAAGAGGTAAAATGACAATTTCAACCTCTTACTAAAAATAAAGAATCCTCAGTGATTCCAGACTTTTTCCTACACATATATAAATAAAGCTATGTATTTGTGTGGGGGGGTCCCCAAGAGCAACCCCAAGTTCTATGATTTACCAGGAGGACTCACGGGACTTAGCATATAATCATATTCACAAGACTTATTTACAGTGAAAAGATTTAGAGCAAGATCAACACAGGGGGAAGGTGCGCAGGGCAAACTCTGAGAGAAGCCAGGCACAAGCTTCCCGGGGTCTCTCCCACACAGGACATGCTTAATTCCACCAGCGAGGAGTTATGATGGCACATGTGAAATGCTCTCTGTGGGGGAAGCTCTTTAGAGACTCCGTGTCCCGGGTTTTTATAGGGCTGGTCACACGGGGAGCCTCTAACTGATACAGAGCACAATTTCTGACTCCCAGAAGGAAAGCAGGAGTTCAGTATAAACCACGTTGGTTGTACAAGCAGTTTAGGCATAGGAAGCCGCTTTTATGAGTTGGGAATAGCAGGACCCCTCCCGAATTCCAAGTTTCCAGATGCCAGCCAAGACCCAACCTGATAAGCAGAACTTTCAGAGGATTATAGTCAGGCCTGCTTTGTTAAGTCTTTCCTACACAATACGTATTTACACGTTGTACAAAATGCTCCATCTCTCTCTATTCTACTGTCTTTCATCTGCAGCTTTTCTTTTGAAGATAACACTGTTGTGGACACCTTCCTATACTAGTTCATGTAGGCCTACCTACTTCTTTGTCATAGTACTCCATTTTAGAGACAATTTCTTTAATTCTTACATAGGTTGATATTTGGTTTGTTTGCAATTCCTTTTTTTGGAGAGGGGAGAGAGAGTGCTTGAGTGGGGGAGGGGCAGAGAGAGAGCTAGGGAGAGAGAGAGAGAATCCCAAGCAGGCTCCACCCCAGCGTGGAGCCTGATGCGGGGCTCAAACTCACGACCCTGAGATCATGACCTGACCTGAAATCAAGAGTCGGGTGCTCAGCTGACTGAGCCACCTAGGCGCCCTGTTTACAATTCTTAATATTACAAATTATGATGCAACATCATTGTTCATATATTTTTCATATATTCATGCCTATTGTTTCTGTTACATGGACTTCTAATTGCTGTTACCTATGTTTCTAGAAATGTTATTCCTGATGTCAAAGGAAGATCACTGTGTTGGAATGTCAGTGGATGTATTAAAATGAAGAGAGTTTGTTGGAAAGAGGGCTATTAAAAAATCCAGGTACAGTTAATCGGAGCTGGAACTCAACTGCTCAACTGTGGCAGGGAGTTTGGAGAGGACAGAAATGTTGTACTTTTAGTTCGAAGGCAATACAACAGCCCCCGACTGTGGATGGCTAGTGAGGCTTGAGTTAGGAGTGGTAAAGATGACTTCCAGTTATATGATCTGGTGGACAGCATCTAGGTGGTATGCAAGGAGAGCAATTAGGAAGCAATTATAACAATTCAGGGAAGAAATGATGGGGGCTCAGATTTCCAAGTGTTCATTCATTCATACATATCGAACATCTGCTAAGTAACAGCCACTCCATTAGCTGTTAGCATCAGTGCATTTTTTTTTTTTTTTGGTCAAAAACATTGAGATAGAAACTTGATGCAATCAATATAGATTCCAACAAACTTGGCATTAATTAACTTCATTGCTATTCTTTTGTGGATGGCACAAAGTTTAACAAAAGCTAGAGAGAGTAATGGTGAATCATGACCCAGATGCTTGAATACCTTGCACACGCTTTAGCGTAAAAATATGAAGAGGGAGGGGAAAAGGAATTATGAAAGCAAATAAGATCCCTTTTGTGTCTAGGTTTGTAGACAGACACTCTCCCACACGCCCAATTCAGACAAATGTCCTTAGCAAACAGGAGTATGTGATCCACCTCCTCACTGTGCCCAGAGAACATTCTATCCTGCACAGTTCTGAGTATCACTTGTGTGGGCATCAAGTGTGATGTGAAAGACAGAGACCAGTAAGCAATTCTTTTTATTCTTTTCACCGATTTGCCGTTCCCTTCATATTTGCCCTTCCTCCCTAGTCCATGAGCCTAAAATGCAACTTCCTATTGTCTGAAGACAAGACACATATAAATTGAAATTTGAATGACAAGGGGAATTTTATTTTTATAGGGTTTTATGCTTCCTTCAATAGAACTTGACGTGCTCTTATGCATTTTGTTTTACAACTTGTTTGAATTTATATTGGAATCTGCTTTCTGATTAAGTTTATTTGACTAGGCAGAAAAGTTCCATCTGCATTCATTTGCACTCAGTATATGTAAGGAATGTGATCTCACACATTCTTTAAAAAATTGTTTTTCATAGTCTCTGAAGCTCATGTGGGGAGAGGGGTCCACTTTCTTTTCTTTCTGCAGACATAAGTCCCTTTATTCTCCTTTTAATTCCTGTAAAAAGTCCAGTTACATTCTTTAAGGAAAATATATAAATGGCTAATAAGCCCATGAACAGATGTTCAACATCACTAATCATTAGGGAAATGCAAATCAAAAGCACAACGAGATACCACTTCACATCCAATAGGATAGTTATTATTTTTTTAAAAAATATAGACAATAACATGTTAGCAAGGATGTAGAGAAGTTGGAAATTTTGTGCATTGCTGGTGGGAATGTAAAATGTTGCAGGTGCTATGGAAAACAGTGTGACAGTTCTTCAAAAAAAATTTAAGTCTAGAATAACCACGTGACCCAACTAATCTACTTTTAGGTAGAATTTTTCTACCCGAAAGAATTGGAAGCAGATTGAAGAGACATTTGTACATCAGTGTTCACAGCAGCATTATTTGAAATAACCAAAGATGGAAGTGTCCATTGACAAATGTGTAGATAAACAGAATGTGGTTCACACATATAATGGAATATTATTCAGCCTTAACAAGGAAGACATTGTGCTAAGTGACAAAAGCCAGACACAAAACAGCAAATATTATATGATTCAACTTGTATGTGATTCCTGGGGTAGTAAAATTCATACAGACAGAAAGTAGAATAGTGACAGCCAGGGCCTGAGAGAGGGGGAAATGGAGAGTCATTGTATGATACAGGATGGAGTTCCAGTTTGGTAGGATGTACAAGTTCTGGAGATGGATGACAGTGATGCCTGTCACAACCCTGTGAATGTATTTAATGCCACTGAACTATGCACTTGAAAATGGCTGAAATGGTGCGTTGTGTGTTATGTATATTTTGCCACAATCTAAAAAATGAAAAAAAAAGTCAAGCAGTAGTCAGGACTACCTGGGCAAACATATACTTTTCCCCAGTGGTATTTTTTCCTCATTCTGAGGGATTTTCTCTCTTTTCCCTTTCACCCAGCTTCCTCTCTCTGCCTTTGTGCTGTTTGCACTCTTTTACGTCATCCTCAGTTACAAAACTTTCTCTACTGACAGATTTTAATACAATCAATGATCCCCTGAACGTATTTGAGCCAAAAGGATAGCTTTCCCTGGCATATTTTCATTTTAAGGCTTATCTCTAACTGAACATGTTAGGTGGTATTTCCTGTAGAGAAAGCCTTCTGGGGGCCCTAACATCTCCATTCTTTGGCACCTGTGCCCCTGCAGAGGACTGATGTTCTGGTGACAGATTCAGTCAGGGAAATGGAAGTCATTGTAGGTATTTCGAGCAAAGAGGGATTTCATACAGGGAGTAAAGTTGCCAAGTTGTTGGAAGGGAGGAAGCCAAAGTGAGGATGGGAGGAGTCATGTTCCCCAGAGGCCCAGCACTACAGTCAGGCCACCAGCCCCACAGCCCCACAGCGCTCCACTACCCCCTCCCCCCCGCCCCGGCCCCGGGCCTCGCACTCCTACTGCCTACAACCCCTACTGCCTACAACCCCTACTGCCTACAACCCCTACTGCCTACAACCTCCGCTGCCCCGTGGGATCCCTCCGCTGCCCGGGCCGCCTCTGCCACTGCTACCAGACTGCTGCCACGAAAGCTGGAGCCAAAAAAAGAATCCCTGCTCTCATGCCTGTGTCTCCCATGGGTGGCTTCTAAACTGGAACCATGCTGACAGGGAAGTCTGAGAAATAGTTCACAGGTTTCTAGCCCTTGTGGTTTGGGGAGCATAGAAAGGGAGGTCCTGAGCACAGCAGGCAAGGCCCGGCACAGATGTGGGACTGTGTGAACTGAGCACCTTCACTTGAACAGGCTGAGCCCTGCATGATGAGGTAGCCTCAGCCTCCAGAAGGATCAAGTCTCCCCAGGTCAGACAGACCGGTCTTACTGCCCTTAGATCTTGGGTGGTGATAGCAACAGCCATTTGCCAAGCCCCTTCAGGGAGCCAAGGGCTTTGTGAACTGCCTTAAGCCTCTCATCAACAAGGCTGTGAGGTAGCTTTCCTCACTTCCATTCTACAGATGAAGAAACTGGAGTGGGGGCGGGCGGGGGCAGGTGCAGGTTACACAGCCAACGAATGGGGGAGCTGAGATTCAAACCCAGGTGGGAGGGTTTGAATCCTCCTCCCACGGTGAACTACTGGAGCTGCCATTTCCATCTCCCAGGCTTGCTGGGGATCTGATGAGAGGCTGGATGTACATCTCCTGTTTTATGTGTCCATTCTTTACACGCGGGCATGTGGCCTTCACGTCTCTCCATTGGTCCTGTGTCAGTGAGCACTACCGTGGAGAGCAAGCGTGGTGTGGTCTCCTCGGCGCTGAAACTGCCCACCAGGATCTGCACAGAGTGCGTTCTGGTCAATACCGCGGCCTCCTGATTCTGGCAAATGGACCTTGTCCTGGACCAAAGAGGGATATCAAAAGACTTAAAGTTGTTTCTGCTGCTGGGTAACTTTTTCCTATTCCACCTGTACTAGTTTCCAATGGCTACTGTCATAGTTTACCACAAACTTGGTGACTTAAAACAATACAAATGGATTCTCTCACAGTTCTGGAGGCCCGGAGTCTGAAGTCAAGGTGGTGGCAGGGTCAAGCTCCCTCCAGAAGCTCTAGGGGAGAATTGTTCCTTGCCTTCTCCAGGGTTGGTGGCTCCAGGCCTCCCTTTGCTTAAAGCTGTGTGACTCCAATCTCTACCACGACCTTCACATTGACTTCTCTTCTGCACGTCTCTTTAATCTCTCTTGGCCTCCCTCTAGTGATTGCATTTAAGTCCCCCCCACCGCCCCCAGACAATCCAGGATGATGATCTCCTCATCTCAAGATCCTTGACTTAGTCATGTGCACAAAGACCCTTTCCCCAAATGAGGTTCTATGCTCAAGTTCCAGGAATTGGGATGTAACCATATGTTTGAGGATACCATTCAGCACCCTATAACCTCCCAAGGGAGGAAGGAAAAGCAAAGATATGTTTTCTGCTTCCTCCTCTCAGGAGCACACTTGTGACCCCGGGTTTTTCTCCTTCATTCCATAGCATCTTTCCCAGTACCTCTCAGCCAGCACCACCAAAAAATCTGAACTCTTGGTGCGCACACGAAATAGATGGATATTCACAATTGCAGCTCTGTGTTCTTCTTTGGTTGGGCAGGTAGTAGACTCAGTCAGGCCTTATTTCTAGTTTAGGCCAAACAACACTCCCATCAACTTCATTGTCAAAAATTCCTCCATGGTTCTGACTTCAAAGAAACTGCTTAAATTAGGCTTCCCCCTTTCTGGTACTCTGCCCTACAAAAAAACACAAGAGAGTCTTTTCCAACTAATTTATTCCTCTCTGATTTCTTTTTCCTGGACTTTATTTCACTAAAAATTTCTTCAGTATGCCTCGATTTCTGAACTGTGTCACAAAAATCCCTTGCATGGGATTAACATCCAAACTTTCTATTTCCTTCCTCCCAGATCTCCACGCCTTGCCCTGCCCCCCAACATTCACTACATTTTTCACTTGGAGCTGGTTTCCCAGGCTGTCATTAATAAAAGCATAAAACACAAACATCAGACAACTCAGTGATATGCTCCTGGCCCAGGAAGAAAGGAGGTGATTCCTCCTAATTCCCACACAGGATTTGGGAGGGGGGAAGGTCTGCACTCTTTGAAATCTCAGTGGAAAGACAGCTGGCAGGCTTGGCTCTCTGCTATTACCACCTGGTTGGAGCAAAGGACAGGAGTCAGTGGCTTACCTCTCCCTCCCTCCCTCCGCAATCAACCCCACAGAGGGAGAGGTAAGCCAACTGACTCAACACTTGCAGGTTCTCACAGGTTGGCTCCTAAGCTGAAGCAGGGGTTCCTTGCCCTGTTCACCATTTGGTAGATGTTGTCCTTCACTTTATACTGGGGACCTGGTCTTCTGATTCTCGTCCAGCCTTTGAACACCATTGGAAGAACTTCTGTTTGTTCCTATAGCGCTTCTAATTTTGCAGGACTTTGCACAGAGATCCTTATTTGATCCTGACAGCAAGCCAGTGAAGCAGTTAGCTGGACATTGCTGCCCTTGCTTTACAGATTAAGAGAGTGTGGTTACAATAGCCAAACTGTGGAAAGAGCCAAGATGTCCATCGACAGATGAATGGATAAAGAAAATGTGGTATACACACACACACACACACACACACACACACACACACACACACACACACACACACACACTGGAATATTATGCAGCCATCAAAAGGAACGGGATCTTGCCATTTGCAACGATGTGTATAGAACTGGAGGGTGTTATGCTGAGTGAAATAAGTGAATCAGAGAAAGACATGTATCATATGACATCACTGATATGAGGAATTCTTAATCTCTGGAAATAAACTGAGGGTTGCTGGAGTGGTGGGGGGTGGGAGGGATGGGGTGGCTGGGTGATAGACATTGGGGAGGGTATGTGCTATGGTGAGCGCTGTGAATTGTGCAAGACTGTTGAATCACAGATCTGTACTTCTGAAACAAATAATGCAGTATATGTTAAGAAAAAAAAAGAAGATAGCAGGAGGGGAAGAATGAAGGGGGGGAAATTGGAGGGGGAGACGAACCATGAGAGACTATGGACTCTGAGAAACAAACTGAGGGTTCTAGAGGGGAGGGGGTGGGGGATGGGTTAGCCTGGTGATGGGTATTAAAGAGGGCACGTTCTGCATGGAGCACTGGGTGTTATACGCAAACAATGAAGCGTGGAACACTACATCAAAAACTAATGATGTAAGGCATTGTGATTAACATAACAATAACAAATTTAAAGGGGGAAAAAAAAGAGAGAGAGTGTGGTTGTGTGACTAGTACCAGCTCACCAACCTATAAATGACAAAGTGGCCTGTAAGTAGGAGTCCAGCCTAGGAACTTTGGTTAGGAAGGCAGTTTGCTTTCTGCTCCTGGCCTTTCATTTCCCTCTTATTCTTTTTCTCCCTCTCTTTTTCCTTCTTTCTCTTTTCATCTTCTCTATGCCCTCTGACTCAGTTCCCTATTACTCATCTTCCTCTCTATTCTGATTATTTCTGCCATTCTCCTAGACCTGAGTTTCTATACTAACTTCTTTAATACTGTGTGATATATATATATTGCATATATATATATGTGTGTATATATATATATATATAGAGAGAGAGAGAGAGAGAGATGAAAAATCTGGCATTCGGTGGTCCGCAGACATTTCCTTTCCCCACATTTTCAATCGTGTGGACACATGGCTAAGACTGTACACTTTTGTCCCCCATTCACCTGTGTCATCCTTTTCATAGAGCTGTTGGATTTGATTTAACAGGAGACCCTCGCTGTGCATCTGTGACTATAAGCCGTGGCCAAATGAGAACCGCCTGATAGATGTGGCTGGAGTGATTAATAGCAGCCTGTCTCCAGAGCTCTGAGAGTGGCGAGTGAGACACATTGCTCTGAATCCAATTCTAATTCTGTATTGTCACAGGCATCTGTTTGGCCAAGTGGAGGCCCTGTGTCTGCAGCACAGCATCTGTCTGCAAGCTCTGGATTTCCTGGGTCACCAAGACAGATTCTCTGAGTGGAAAAGAAAAAGATATGGGGTAGTGGTATTTCTCCAGAGAAGGGTGTGAACGCAGGGTGTGTGTGCAGCCGGACTTTCATCCCTGACTGATCTCTTCGCTGGACAGAGTGTGAGCCAGAGAAGGCGCAGCAGAACCACGCCTGTCCAGGTTTGCCCCCATTCCTGCAATGCCATTATCTTATGCTTTCCCAGTGAGAAATTCATCATGAGGACAGCATGTCTAGGAATGGAAGAGCCCAGAGATATGACTCGTTTTCAAACGTTCTAGGACTGATCTTTACCCATCTTCTGCAAATGAGTTAGCATTATTTTGCAAAGCCAGTTACTTACCGGCTTCTCTTCTGCAGATCTCTAACTGCCTTAGCATAAGGAGGTTTAAACAGAAAAAATCTCGGGCTATGTCATCTTTACCTACTAAAGTTAGGCTTTTCTTCCCCCACCTACATGTCTTGAATGTTGTCAAGCTGGAAATAAATCTTGCGGCAGAGCATTCACTGATTCCATTCAAAGGAAAACAACAGTGACTATGTCTTATTCTTTCACAAGCCTGTTGTTGGTTTCTTAACAGTACTTCCGGCGCTGTGATCTGCCAGGAATCAGGAAGCTGGAGTCCCAGTTGGCTGGGCCAGGGTCCCTGATCTCAGCCTCACTCTGGAGTTGGAGAAAACCTGCAGTTCCTATTTGAAACTGGATAGTTGGATGATGTTTTTCTTGGCTGCAACTCTAAAGGCTGGTGCCCAGAGCCAATCTTTGGCAAAAGAGAGAAGTACGAAGTTTGTTTCTCCCTCAAACACTCCCAGCCTCCCTCTTCATCCCCTTTTCTCCTGTTCCTTTCCAAGTTCCCAGGACTTTGTTCCTCTTGCACCTCCTCCACATGTGGACCCTGAAGGGATCTGAGACAGAGTTTCTATATGTGCAAGTGGATGTATTGTCCAGAGAAGTGCTTTTACAACTTTAAAGTGTGTACAGATCTCCCTCATCGTTAACGTGCGGGTTCGGGCTCAGCAGTTCGGGAGTGGGCTCTGAGATTCTGCATTCTGACCAGCTCCTGATGATGCCGATGTGGCTGGTCTGTGGACCACACCATGAGTAACGTGTAGGAAAAAACCTCCTATCCTCCTCCTGTGTTTCTGCCTTACTCTGACAGGACTTCCACACTGACAACCCTTCTGGCACCAGTTGTGTGGGTTTCCCCCACGCCACCCCCGTGATTCTGTGACCCCAGCTGGGTGTCCTACAGTTTAACTCAATTCTGACACTGTCTACCTGAAGATAGTGTCAGATGCCCCAGGTTCAGGGCTCAGTCCCACAAGACTGTCCCCTCTCCCCCTTGATGTGCCACTCTCAAGTAGTGGGTTCCTAGGTTAACCACAACTTCTGTCCAACTTGGTTACAAACTAGAGATTCCCGTGACCTCCTCCCCTTTGGTTTCAACATTTTGCTAGAACAGCTCACAGAACTCAAGGAAACACTTATGTATGTTTACCAGTTTATTAAAGGATATGCTAAAGGATATGGGTGAACAGCCAGATGAAGAGACACATAGGGTGAGGTCTGGGAGTTTTTGGAGTGCAAGAGCTTCTGTCCCTGGGGAGTTGGAGTGTATCACCCTTCTGGTACATAGATGTGTTCACCCACTTGGAAGCTTTCTGAACCTCACACTATTGGGATTTTATGGAGGCTTCATTACATAGACATGATCAGTTATTAACTCCATTTCCAGCCCTCTCCCCCTTCTGAAGAATGGGGGATAGGACTGAAAATTCCAAGCTTCTGATCACACCTTGATCTTTCTGGTGACCAGTTCCCATCTAGGAGCCCACCCGAAGTCACCTCACTAGAACAAGAGATGCTCCTCAGGCTCTTCTTACTTAGGGATTTATAAGGGTTTCAGGAGCCCTTGTCAGGAACTGGGGGCAGAGACCAGTATGTGTGTGTGTGTGTGTGTGTGTGTGTGTGTGCGTGTGTGTATTTCACAAGGAGCAGTCTTAAGCCAACCTAAGGGGAGAGAATGGGAATGGAAAAGGTCTCTCCTTTTCCTTTCTGGTTTAGGGAAATGTGTGTGTGTGTGTGTGTGTGTGTGTGTGTGTGTGTGTGTGTGTGTGTTCAGCTCTCATATTTCCTGGTCTTTAGGTAAATCTTTGTGCTCTCTTTAGATCCTGCATGATGATTGGTTTGCTCGATCAAAATTTTAAAATTAATTGTTCAGATCAGTTCTCATGGATTCATACCCATGATAAATTTTCACTTTTAGAAATTTCTCTCAAAATACCTTGATCTCTCATTTTGGTGAAAACCAATCAAATTTAAATTAAGTTCCTTATAAATTTTGTTTGTACTGTGTGTTTTAGGGGCAAGAGTGAGTAGAGAAGAGTGCAGAGATGGGGCCAGAAAAGATGGCCCAGCTTATGTCTATGCCTTACCCACCACTGCAAGCAAACTGCTGGGAGAAATGATTGGCCTGAGAAACTGAAGAGCCTGAATATGGTGACTCATCTTAGAGGGCAGAACCCAGTTGACAAGCCAGACCCAGAACCAAAGCCTTAGTTCTCAGTAATACCGATGTGTCCTCACCCCAGCCTTCTACTGGCTCAGTATTCAGGTCATTGGACAGAGAGGGCTGTGAGTAAATACAAAAAGCTGTTTTCATGAATTATTCTCTAAGAGATGAACTTGTTTAGGTACCCTTTTCACAGAATGGAATGCATAAAGGAGGAAGTCAACCTCAAGCAGTCCCCATCTCCACGGCCCCAGCAGCGGTACTCCCCGAAGCTGAGCAGTGCCTGCATAGGCAGTAGCAATGCCTGTGGGAATTGGGGGCACCACTGCCTGGAGCCCAGGAGGTCAACAAGGACAGGAGGAGGGGGGAACAAATTGGAGACATCACAAGGGACCCACTGGGGAGATGAACAATTTCAGTCTTGATCATATGAGCAAAAAACTCTCTGAAGCCTCCCAAGAATATTAAGAAGAGATGCTGGTGACTGGGGATTTGGCTGGGGGCCAAGGTTCTGCCTTACCAATAGGAATAAAAGTCCAAGACCACTGACCAAATTTATTTAAGATCCCACATGTTTAAGCCTCCACTGTGTGATCTATAAAACCACAACCTAAGACATAATGAGTGGTTGGGGTCTATATGCATGCTTTGGTCAGAGCAGCTGTGTTCTCTTTTATGGGGCATTCATGTATGATTTCATTTGAGAAAAGAGTTCCTAAGCTCAAATCCCTGAGCAGGATGCTCTCAAAGGGCCCGGCCAGCACGAAGACCCTACAGCTCTTCCTCTACGAGTGAGAAAGTAATAATGGCTGCTGTGATGAGGACTCCTGGGAGCCAAGGCCAGGCCAAGGGAGGCTGTGGTCAGAAGGGATTCCCAGAGTATGAGCCCTTCGTAGTTGAATGGCTCTAGGGGTTGACAAAGTCCAATTCTCTGTAGATACTGAAGCCATCCAGGACAATTGTGGCAGTGTTTAGGGCTGGGGGAAGATCCTTAGGACAGGTGCTGAAATCCCTGGACAAAATGAAGGTGGGCAAAGCCCCAGACCTCACAGGCCATTTTAAACCGGGAAAGAGCTTTAAAGAGCTCTTGCTCACATTCCTAACTTTGCAGTGTTCAAATTCAGGCCTCATCACCAGCTGGCCTCAGAAGCTCTGAAGGTCCCCAGGGAAGGAGGCCATTTCTAAATGAAAGAGGATCCAAATCAGAGACCTTATTCTAACCATAATTGAAATGTTCGAGTAATAGGATTTTGGATAAATTAGTTATTCATCATGGAAGAGGTATTATAAATACCATACCTCATTGCTATTCCAAGCTGTCCGCTAGTCATCTCCTTTAAGGTGAAAAATAGAAGAATTAACGTGGTTCTGAACAGTGATCTGCTTAATGATTTCAAGGTTTTTATCTGGAGAGGATTTCAATAAACTACTTTAAAAGAAGTGGAAGCCAAAAAAAAAAAAAAACTGTGTGAAGGGTTTGTATAATTGCTGAAAGGTTGGTTCTCTAGGGCTAGAAATCAACAAAAAGGGTGAATGTTATGGAAAGATTTTTAAGTAATTATTCAGGAGAAACTAAATAGAAAATCAATCAGGAAAATAAAAAATTCATAAATCCAATTGCTCCTAATTGGCTCTGAACATAGTACAGAATTCAAAATGTTTGCCTATGAACAGCTCTGTCTCTTGAAGTTATGACTCTTACCACAGGAAAGAGCATTTGGGTTACTTATTTTTTTCTATCAAAGAAAATTCATGAAGGCCAAAGCAATACTGCAAATGGCTCAAGCTGAAAAACTCTTCAACAGGGCTGTTTATGGAGAAATTCCTACCAAAGATTTACTTGAGCTAGGAAGAATATATTTTCAAGTCTTTAAACATTTATTAAGCCCCTACTATGTACACAGCAGTAAGTTGGGCCCTGTGGGAGATACGTAAACTGATGAGCTAGGATTCCTGAGAATTTACAATTTCAAAGGGGAAACAGATGAATGCCTAATTAACTTTAGGACAGATATTAATGCAATAAGGGCTTAATAACAGAAAGATCACCAGACAGTATGGTCAGAAAGAGGGGCACAAATTGTTTCTGACAAAGGAGATCTACAAACGTTTCTTAGAGGAGGTGAAATAAGAATTAAGAAGATACTTCACACAGAACATTTTGAACGAATGTCTGGTGGAAATGTGAGCTAGGCTTGAGGAATACGGAACGTTTTCTAGTAACTTAGAAGAGGTGGTACAAGGTAAAGTCCTAAAGAATATGATATTTATATTTAGCATTTTATTCTCTCCCTCTCCATTTCAAACTTTGGTGGGCAGCCATAAATTGTATACTCTCATTTCTCTTGTTACAGTGAAAATTTCCCAATTAACATATATACTCTTAAATGTTACTGACTTAATAGGGTACCCCTCCCAAGGAGTATTTGCTCTTTAAAATAATTTTAATTTTTTACGATGTATTTGTTGAAGGTATAGAAGAACTCAAGATAGGGAAGTTATTCATGGTTTAAACAGTAAGGACAACTTTAAGAAGATTCTGGTCCCCTTTTCTTTATCGTGGGCATTTTCAACATTCCAAAGTTTGCTCAGTGTTTGTTTTTAAAAGATGAGCATGGGGAAAGGATCACATTCTGTTCTAAGGTATTATCTTTTCTCTGGTGGTGGAATTTCAGGCATCGGTATGAAGGTGGTATTTTCAGGTGGGAAGATTTACCTAAGACAGGCCCACTGGGGGTTACCTTAGTATTGTGCTATGAGCTCATGGTTTAGAGACAGAAAGCCCTGCATTTCAATTCCAGCTATGCCTCTTGGAACTGTGAGTCTGGGGCAGACTGCTCTGCTCTTCGGAGACTGGACTACTATGTGTGCAAATTGGGAGTGGTCTCTGGCCATTATCAAGTCCACAGTGGGGCACAACATCCCCGCAAATCACGAAAGCAAAGTCATCCCTAGTACAGGTGCAGTAGAAGTGAAGGGCTGAGGGAGTCCCTAGAAAAGCTGTGGGTATAGGCCATGGGGACCTCTGAGGAGCTCCCATAGCCCTCTCTCACTGCCTTGCTGACTCCCACACATTTCTTTTCCTAGCCAGCGTCTCCTAGCTGGACTAGTCATCTTTCAGATCTCAGAGGAAAGTTATTTCTTCAGGAGGCTTTCACTCATCTTCCAGACTGTCTTCTCACTCTCATGGCAACTTCTAATTTACTAACATTTAGTGTCTACTTTCCATGTTTGACAGGAAGATTCGTGAGGCTAAGTATCAGATCAGTATGATTTATTGCCTGGCCCATGGTAGATGGCCTTAAATATTCTTGAGTTAATTAATAAAGGAAAGGGAAAAGGAAGGAAGGAAGGAAGGAAGGAAGGAAGGAAGGAAGGAGGGAGGGAAGGAAGGAAGGAAGGAAGGAAGGAAGGAAGGAAGGAAGGAAGGAAGGAAGGAAGGAAGGAAGGAAGGAGGGAAGGAAGGGCCCTGTTAAAATTCATTCCATTATAATCAAATAAGCCATCTAGAGGACTAAAGGAGAATGGGTTCAGACTGATATGGCAGCCACTGAGGAAGAATCAGGAGTAGCTCCAGTTAATATGCTATGATTTTTCTGAGAGAACAAAAGGCAGCACTGGGGTCCACTCATTCTTACATGTCAGCTTTGCTTTCAGTGCTATTCTTGCTAATGTTTAAATGGCAACATCATGACCCTGGGGCCTCATGAACTGCACATGATAAATTCCCATGATCTGACACTCCTCTACTGCTCAGCAGAGAACTTCATAATATCTTTCACCTGCTTTGCAAACTGGACCTCTTTTTAAGTATAGTAGATGAATATTTTAAAAGAGTCTTTCAAGAAAATATAAAGAGTATTTCATCAGAAAACATTCTGTTTCTGTTTGCAATTCAAAATATTTTATGGGGTGTAGGAATGGAAAATTTGGACTATTCTTTTCATTCTTATCTTGACTTCAGATAGGATTCTGACAAGAGTTATGTTAGAGAGAGTTATGGGTGCAGTGATAAGAGCTTAGCAGGGGATTTAGCATTCGATTCAATGCAAGGAACATCTATTAAGTACTTATTGGGTTGAGTGTTCAAAATAATACAAAGTGTCAGCCACTGCACTAATAATTAAAATGTTTTATGCAGTTATGGTGTCAGGTAATGAATTATCTCATTTAATCCTATTGGCTCTATAGTTGATACTGTACTACTGTTATCCCAACTTTATAGATAAATATGTGTGTGTGTGTGTGTGTGTGTGTGTGTGTGTGTGTGTGTATACATGTCCAGGGACACATAAACACTCACTGGTGAGGCCAGGACTCCAACAGGGGCAGTTAATTCTTCAGTCTGTGTTCTTTAGCACTACGTGAAGGGTCAGGGTGGGTGTGAATGAGAAGTGTTGGGGAGGAAAGATTTCACTCTACCCTTCAAGGTTCTTTTGAGTGGTCTAAGAATTAAGTTGGCATGAGACAAATTAACAGGAGAAAATCAAATTTATTCACATATGTGCAGGGTCCATAAGACTATGAAGCCCACAGGCAGTCAGGCAACTGAGGCTTATATGCCATCCAGAGCTAAGGAGAAGGGGGGAGGGGTGTAGAACTTCAAAGAGAAGGAAGACCATTCATAAGAAGATGAAAAAGAGTAAATGTTTGGGAAACAAATGCTTGCTGGGCCACTCAGAACCAACGAAAGACAGAGAGGACTTGCCAGGTTCCTCCCCATCTACCACCCCTAGTTCATACCATAATGTCAGTATCTATGGCAATAGCTCCCTTCCTAGAGCAGCTCTTCTACCTAAATTCTTTTAGGCAGTTAGGAGGAATGTTAAAGATTCTTCCTGAGTCTTCTGTTTCTTAAAAATAATCTGCATGCCAAGGAGACACATTTTGGGATGGGAAATTTTGCTCCCCTCCAGAGGGCAGAGATATTATGAGGAGACATAATCTTAATCATTGAGAGGCTTGCAGTCCATCAAGACGCCTCATAATAAAAACCCAGATTCCATCTTTTTTTTTTTTTTAATACTTCTTTGCAGTCCTAAAGTCTTCCTTTTGGAGTTAAAGAGAAGTCTATTTTGCGTTGTACCTGCCATCCATACAACTGCCTCTGTCTACCTGATCCTGCCACTATGCCCATGGCTGATCAGAGCAGAAAAGAGCCTCTGTGAAATCCCTGATATAGTATTTTCCAGGAGCTGAGAAAAGGGTGGGAAATAGAGAAAGACAAAGAGAGGCAGGCAGACAGAGAGAGAAGGAAGAGTAAGAGATGAGCAAGGCTGGACTGAAATGTGTTGTCTAGCCCTACAGTCTAATACTTGGCACCCTTTAAAACTTCATTCTTTAAATATTTACTCAACATTTGTTTACATGAGAAGCTGAGCTCTGCCTGGAAAAAGGGCAGAAGAGGAGGCTGTGCTCAATTGCTCCCCTGTCACAATTTAGCTCTGACCCCAAACATCACATCCAACTCAGCTAAACAGAGGTTTTATGGATTTTATAGATCTTCCTACTTCATATTGTCCCTATCAACCAACCTCAGATCTCATTCTAGCCATCATCTGTTATTCCTCCAGTGTACCCCTCAGGGGTCTCATCCTCTTCCCACCAGCCCAGAGGGGTGGATTCCCACAATCCCCCTGATCAGCTCCTGTCCAAGTATCCTAAGCTTTTCAAACACATGCAGTAATCTCTGAGAGGAGATATTTCTCCGGCAACAATTTGGTGCCTGGTTATATTTTGTTATCTCTTATAGAGAGTGCTCCAAAGGAATTGCTCCAAGCCTGCCCTTGTGTCTGAGATGAGGATAGATGGATCGGAGTGTCAAGTTCATGATCCCATGGGGCATTGTCCTTAGGGAATTGGGAGTATTGGAGGGTTTTAAATAGAATGAAGTGGCTTGTGTTCTAAGCAGACTACCCTGGAGGCAGTGGACAGAATCCTGCACAGGCCGTTCTTGGTAGGCCTGGAGAATTAAGGATGGAGACGCCTGGAAGGGACAAGATTAGCACCTCTAGATCTCAAGTCTGCCCAAGTCCCCCACTCTGTTGCTTTTCCTTTTCTGAATAGTAGGTATTGCTGTCATTGCGATCACCTTCCTTATCATAACTTGCATGGTCCAGCACAAAATAAGAATTCAGAGTCCCTTGTTTAAAAGTTATTAAGAATTTTAAGACAAAAATAGCAAGTTGGGGGCTTTTCTGAGCTCAGGGCTATGAAACTGTGCAGGTCACACATCTGTGACCCTGGCCATGCTAGGAGTCACACCCTCTCTATCCTAGTATTTTCTATGACGGGAATTCAACTACTTCCTATTTCAACGTCTTTAACTCTTTATTGACTTCACTCTGTTTTTTTCTGCTTTATAGTTCCTGCTTGCTGTGTTCTTTCAGTAGGTCATTTGGCCTCTGTACTGCTATTGACTGATGATTTTCTCTGAATATCTACTAGATACCATCTAGGTCCATCACTAATTAATCTTAAGCTCATAGGCTGACCTTAACTCAGGTCAAGGCTGGCAGTGACACATGGACAGAAGGGAGTCGAGTCCTGCATAGGGCAGGCACAAGTATATAATAGATTCCTCTCCAATCAAAATGTAGGGTTGAGTCCTTGTCCAGGATCTAGAACTATAAAGAATTATAGGGACCATGATAGAGTCTTCCTGCACTCACAGGGCTTATAAAATTATTGGAGGGAAAGAAAGTAAAAACCTAGATCAGGTCATCTGGGTGGCTCATTGGCTAAGCGTCTAACTCTTGATTTCAGCTCAGGTCATGATCTCTGGGTCATGGGATCAAGCCCTGCGTCAGGTTCCACACACAGTGGGGAGTCTGCTTCGGATTCTCTCCCTCTCCCTCTGTCCCTCCCCCATTCATGTTCTCTCTCTCTCTCTCAAATAAATAAATGAATCTTAAAAAACAAAACACCTAGATCACGCTGTGAGGGACCTTACAGGACTGTCATAAGAAATGCACCTCACTGGTTACTTGTGACCCTATGTCTCTGCCCTCCTGGTGGGGAGTGAGATTGCCCACATCACATTCCTGGCCCTGCCAGGAATTGATTGTCATGTGTCTTTGGGCATGTTCTTCTGCTTCTCTGTGCCTCAGTGTTCTCAATGGAAAAATTAGGACAATAAGAGTACAGTCCCAATCTCAGAGAGTTCTGTGAGATTATATGAGGTCATCTATTCCTGGTAAATAATTTGGCCTAATATTTTCTACCATAAATCTTTCTCTTCTTTTATTTCTAAATTTCTCCTCTCCTTCTTAGACAGGCAAGTCATATCCTTTTCTGTCTAGAAGGCCCATGCTCTTTTCTGATCCTGTAATTTTGCTTAGAGTATTTCCACCAAGAGATCTATCTTCACAGACCAACTGATGTCCCAAGGCCTTTATGCAACTTTTCTTGATTATTTCAACTCACATATGGAGGCTCACAGAGCAGAACTGAGTGTTGAAAGGACTTAGACCTCAGAGTGCAGCCTCTCTTTATAGCTCAGGAAATTGAGGCTGGCAGGGCCCAACCTCTCTCTTTCCTAGTCTCCTATTTACATCACTCATCTCTGTTGTCCATAGTCCTAGGACTTCAAAGTCCACTTCCTCTGCTTCTCCGGCTTCCTGTCTTAGCCTTTAGAGTACAGTTCGAGTGACTCTTCTTCAACCTTCTTCTCCTCAGAAAAGATCAATCGCACTGATTGTCCTTTTGCAGAGCTGCCTGTTTTTCCCTTGGAGGTCTTCATCAGAAAGCAATTCAGGGGGCACCTGCGTAGCTCAGTCGGTTAAGCATCGGACTCTGGATTTCAGCTCAGGTCATGACCTTAGGGTCATGAGATCAAGCCCTGCATCAGACTCTGAGCTCAGTGAGGAGTCTGCTTGTCCCTCTCCCTCTGCTCCTTCCCCGCTCTCTCTCAAATAAATAAATATGTAAAATGCTAAAAACAAAAACAAAAACAAAAAACAAACAAACAACTCAGGAATTACTGCTGTAGTTAGTGGTTTAAGGCCCATCTCCCTCACTCCCTGGAATGAAAGCTTTTGTGTTTGTTTGTTTAATCAGGTATTTGCTGGGTGCCTACTATGTGCATGGTAGTATGCTGGCTGTTGGAGGTTCAGTGGTCAACCAGACAGATTTGGTCCCTGCCTTCATGGATTTTATATAAAGCTACCAGATTGAGAGGTGAAAGGAACTCCTAGAACTTTGGGTTGCTCTCATGGACTACAAGTAGCTAAAGAAAATGAACAGTACTGGAAATTTTACCCCCACTAAACTGAAGCAAAATAGTGAAATTATTTTTACAATCAAACATAAGCTAATAGAAATATCTCAAGTGCTCCAAGTAGCACAACAAAGAACAATTTTTGAAAATGAAATACCACCTTCTTTAGTCTAGAATCCTCTTTCAAAGGCCACGAGTCAACATTTACTCCAGTCTTAGTTGTCTAAACCACTCTAATGCTTTGTTTCCTCCAACTGTTTTTTTCATAAAACCAGTCTAGTTCCTTGTTACACATGAGGCATGAACCCTGAGCACCTGAGCGGTTATCTTCCTTTGTAAACTAATCTGAGCTCAAACAAAGCCCTTCATTCGAAGGTCAAGAGTTTGTTTTGTCTTTTAAATAAAAAGGGAATCAAATTCTTGTGAAATGGCATGGAATTGTAAGCACCCAATCCATTTAGGGTTAGACTAGTAATTTTCCAGGCTTCAAATTGTCCACTTAGGAAAACCACCTTCTGCTAGTCTGTTTGAAAATACTCAGAGATTGCAACGCTCACATCATCCTTTGAATGTTAAGTTTCAATTGCCTAATGGGCATTTCTGCTTCACTATCTCATAGGCAACTCAATATCAAGGAGTTCCAAATTGAATGGTGATCCAGTAACTCTCTTTTTATTCTGAATATCTGTTAATGACACCTCTGAACTAGAAATCTGAGATTCAGTCTCATATTCAAATACAAATTCTGCATTTTTTACCTAAATGTCTCTTGAATTTGCCTCCCAGTGCCCTCCTTCCTTCTCCTCCTGCCATCCCTCCTGCTGCTGCTGGTTCGGGTCTTCATTTCTTCACCACACCTTCACTGTCCTCAGACTGTGGCCTCCTAATTTTTCTCAGGCCATCACTCGCATCCTTCTGAATCTGACCCTCCCATTGCACCACACGACCTGTCTGCATTTCCCCGTCAGGTCACTTCCCTGTTCAAACCCCTTCAGTGGTTTTGTATTAATACCAGCAGTTTTTCTCAAGATAATGTGACTCTTTTGAAAGTTTGGGAGGGACAAGAAATTCTTCATTGTGCTGGACAGTCCACTGACACTGTAGGATGTTAAATGTCCCTGGATGCAGGCTACTAAGTGCCAGGAGAAACCCCCTAATCATTGTGACAACTAAGGAATGTACACGCCTACTGAGACAAGCCCTGCTACTGCCCCAGTTCACAATCACCTGTAAGAGAAAAGCCTGTCCTTCTTCATGTGGTCTAGAAAGCCCTCAGAGACCTGACCCCTCAAAGACCTAGATGTGTAGCCTCTGCACTTCTACTGTACAGTGATCTGACAGTGATCTCTGACAGTGATCACTGTACTGTGTCACCCGGGGGACATCTCCTCCAGCTTCTTCACCCAGCTAACTCTGCATCCGTCAAGGCTCGGTTAAGGGTCTCCTCCTTCCAGAAGCCTTCTGTGAATATCTTCCTTTGCCTTGTCTCCCTTTGCCCCTTCCTTTTGCCCCACCCCCATTCCAGTACTGATTGGACAAGTGCTTCTCCTTTGAGTGCACTGCACACTCTGGGGAAACTATCCCAACACTCATCATTTCAAGTAACAATGACCTTTTTATGCTTGACTACTCCACTAATGTTTTTGTGGACAGGGTGGAAAGACAGATGCACTTTCCAGGTTCCCTTATATTTGTGTCCTAAGGCTGCTGAAACAAATTCCCAAGGACCAGTTAGCTTAAAGCAAGAGACATTTATTTATTTTCTCAGGCTACTGGAGGCCAGAAGGCAGAAATCAAGATGGCAGCAGGGCCAGACTCCTTCTAAAGACTCTAGGGGAGAATCCTTCCTTGCCTCTTCCAGCTTTGGGTGGCTCCAGGTGTTCCTTGGCCAGTGACTGCATCACTCCAGTCTCTGCTTCTGTCTTCACATGGCCTTCTCTTCTCTGTCTCCTCTGCTCTTTTGTCCCTTAAGTGGACACTTGTCATTGGATGTAGGGCCTACCTGGGTAATCCAGGATGATCTCATCTCAAGGTCTTTAACTTAATTTCATATGCAAAGACTCTTTTCCCAAAGCAGGTCGTAACCCCAGATTATGGGATTTAGGAGGCGGACATACCTTTTGGGAGAGCTATTATTTAACCTACTACACTGCCCAGCTTGGGAGAAGTCTGTTCAGCAAATAGCCTCCAGCTGTCAGCTTTCACAGGTACTGAGGGATCAGCTCCATAGGAGAGGTATGTCAGACTAGGCTACCTAATCATTCAAAAGTGCTCTGGGTCACTGAGAATTAGGCCATCTTGTCACCTGGCACTGATTGGAAATAACCATAATGGAATTCTTTCTCCTTTACTTTAATTTCCTTATAGAGTATTCCCCCCACACCCCACCCTCCCACAGTTTCACTCTTTGTGGTTTCAGTTATCCTGGTACCATGGTCCCGAGACAGATGATCTCCTTCTGACGTATCATCAGGAGGTCACTAATAGCCTAACATCACATCACAATGCCTGTGTCATTCACCTCACTTCATCTCATCACGTAGGTACCTTGTCATCTCACGTCATCTCGAGAACGATGAGTATAGTACAATAAGGTATTTTGAGAGAGAGAGGCCACATGTTCACATAACTTTGATTACAGTATATTATTATAACTGTTCTATTTTATTAGTTATTGTTGTTAATCTCTTGCTGTGCTCTATCTATAAGATCATAGGTGTGTATGTACAAGAAAAAACACAGTGTATGTGGGATTTGCACTACCTGTGGTTTCAGGCTTCTACTGGGGGTCTTGGAACATGTCCCCTGCAGATACCGGGGACTGCTGCACTCGTACCCACCACAACCCACTTTCTCTGAATTTCTTCCCGTGCAAGTATTTGTTGAGTGCCTTTTAAACCCACCACAGAATGAGACACTGAGGTTGCTACAGAAAAAGCCTAATAGATTCCTTTGCCCTCCTGAAGCCAACCTCCCCATAAGGGAGATGGGAAGCAGTAAGAACACAGGCAGCTGATGAGTAGGTGCCTTGAGGAATAGGAAAGAGAAGCGGCGTCTTCAGAGAGGGAGCGAGGTTGGCCTCCGCCAGCCTCAATTTCCTGAGCGGAGGTCTAAGTCCTCTCGACACGTGCTTCTGCTCTGGGAGTCTCCGAGTGTGGGTTGAAATAATCGAGGACACTTCCATAAGGGCCTTGGGACTTCAGCTGGGCTGTCAGTGATAGGTGGGGTTTACAGCAGGGGGCAGCGAAGGGAGGACAGCCCAGGCAGAAGGGAAGCGTGGGGGCAGGAGAAGCATGGACATCTACAGGGAGAGGGATGGGCTGTGCCCGCCCTAGAGGAGGAGCAGCTGTGGCCTGAGAATGACAGATGGGGGCTCCGGATGTGAGATGGCAGAGCCCCGAGGATGGGGGCACGGGGCACCCGGGCAGGGCCTCAGAGGCCAGTCTTCTCCCAATGTGGAGTCCGAGAGCCCCTGGGAGCTTCAGAAAAGAGAGGAGTTGAGGTCAGAAAAGTGTCGTCGTCGTTGTTGTTGTTTTCCTTTTATTAATTTAAGGCACAGGATAGGTGGAGAAAATGTGAGAGACCAGACACCGGAAGCCGACTCAAGACACTATTGTAGTTGCCCAGGTGTGTGACACAGTGGATTTGGAATTAAGGCTGCAGTACTATTAGAAACCCAAATGAGTTTTGTTGGTTTAGTAACTGGTACGAACTTTACATAGACAGGAATCTTAAACAATTCCATAGTGATGATCCTAGGAAACACCCAGAAATAGGAACACTGGGGAGTCCAGATTGGAAAGACTCGGAGCTTGCTTTGGGACATGCTTAGTTGTGGTAATGTCAGGACATTCAAATAGAAATGTCTGGCTGTTTGTTAGCGATGCCTCATTGTGGCCCTGTCACGGCGGCGGCATTGTCCTGTCACAGTCTGTCCTCAGCGGCTGTCTCTCCATTGCTCCTGGGAAGACAGCCTTCTGTTAACTCCACAAAGGCATTCTCTGTCTTATCTTGAAAGTGACCTTTCCCTTAATTTATAGTATCTCCTCCTGAATCTTTTGGTGTGTGAGCATCCATTTTCCACTCTGTGGTGGCAGAAAGGAGGCAGAAGAAGGGAGGTCAGGGCAGCATCTATTTATTTGGCCAACAGTTACTTATTGAGCACCTCCTCTGTGTCAGGTGCTGTGCTGGGCCCTGGGCATCTAGGAGGAGGAAGGGGAACCTGGTGCACTTCCTGGTGGGGAAGACAGATGCTCAATGAGTGTGATGAGTACAAGAAGGGAACTGTAGGATCCTCTGAAGTAAACCAGGAAGGCCTGGAGAGCACTGAGGGGTTCTGAGAGGCTTTAATGGAGCAGCATTGAAGCGAAACCTCAGAAGGTCCTTGGGAATTATTCAGGGCAGGGCTGCACAACTCCAGGGGCAGCCTTTCACACTGTCCTCTGTGTAAGTGGACCCCTTGGAGATGGGTAAGGAAATGGCCCAGGATGAGGGGTGGGAAGTGGGATGAGGGTGGGGGGCAGGTGGTAGGGTGGAACTTTTTAGGTTAGAGGAAAATCTTGGGGAATTTACTACAGCTTAACTCTTGCAGGGACCCCTGAGCTGATCTGAGTTTAGATACTGACTCATGCTAACTAAACTCACAAGGCATTAATAAATATAAACTGGCAGAGCTGTTTGCTCATTTCCATGAGAAATTAGAGTGTCTATCTGTCACGCAGACTGGAGATTGACAGCTTTGAGGTGCTGATTCATGCTAGCTACACTCCCAAGGCATTAATATATACAAGCCAGCATGCCAGTTTGTTAATTTTCTATGAGAAACAGAGTTGATCCGGCAAGCAGACCAGAGATTGACAGCTCATCCTCTCCCTGCATGGGGGGCTCCCTGGGAAGCCCAATTATCCCAGGGTTTCATGGAGAGCTTGGGATCAGAGGAAAGAGCAGTGAGTTACACAACTTGAGGACTTAAGGGACCTTGGGCCCTGTGTCTGAAGTGTCCATCTCTTGTTGGGGACAGGCTCAGTGGGTTTGTCAGGGTAGAGGGGCAAGGTGGGGGCTCGGCCTACCCTGACCTCTTTGTGTCTTTCGGCTCCAAAGCTTATTGACCTTCCTGACCCTCATACTCTTCCTTCAAATGTGTGAATGCTAACTGGAGCTTGGGATTAACCCATTTACTGCATAGCTTCAAAAAAAGAAAAAAAAAAAAAAACCAACTTTTTGGCTGATTTCAGTAATGTACCTCTATGGCGTTCCCATTGTTTGGGTTCTTGGTGTCACCTTTCTGCTGTCCTCTGTTCACATTTACAAGATAATTTAGTATCTTGGATTGTTGTAGTTAACAGTTCTATGGTTTTAGGGCAGGCTGAATGCAAATCAACCTTTTATCAAGTAAAAAGCAGGGTGGCTTGGGTGTGTAGTCTAAGTCACCCCTCCAAGATAAGAACTCATACCTGCTGACTTCTGCTCCACCCTTTTGCTGGTTGGTGCCTGTGCCATCTGCCACGACAAGCTCGGGTCTGACCTACATGGGCTCCTTCAGACTCTGGATACTCAGTGCGAAAGGCAGAATAATAGCCCCCCGAAGATGTCTATGCGACCATGTACCTTACACAGCCAAGGGACTGACATGACTGATGATTTGGAGACAGGGGGTGGGGTGGGGTTGCTGTGGGTTTTCGGAACCCAGTGTAATCACAAGGGTCCTTATGCGGGAAGATGGGAAGCCAGGGAGGTGAGAGAGAGATGCATGGACAGAAGCAAGAAGTCAGAGAGAGAAGTGGAAGACGGTGCTTTGCTGGCTTTGAAGATGGAGGGAGGAGACGCCAGCCAAGGTGGGTGGCAGCCTCTAGAGGCTGGAAAAGGCAAGGAAACAGACTGCCCCATGGGGCCTTTAAAAGAAACACAGCCCTGCTGACCTCTTGATACTATCAAGAGGTAGTAGGATTTCTGACATACAGAACTATAAGATAATCAACTTGTGTTGTGTGACACCACTAGGGTTGGGGTCATTTGTTGAAGCAGCAGTAAGAAACTGATAATACTCAGCCTTTTCTGTCTCCAGGACCTACTTGGCAATCCACCCTGCTTTCTACAGCCCTGAGATGGAGCAGAATATGGGACGCCAAAACACACCATTTTGGCATGTAGACGATTTTGAGCTGAAGGCAATCAAGTCCTAATAGACTCAGAAAGAGTTGTTTTTTTCTTTCTCCTTCCCTCCCTTCCCTTCTTTCTTTCCTCCTTCCTTCCCTCCCCCCCCCTCCCTTCCTCCCTCCTTCCTTCCTTCCTTCCTTCCTTCCTTTCCCTGTCCCTTGACTGCTTAAAATAATTTAGGTAGAGGGCCTGTACCAGGAAGGGAGCTATTCCCGATTCCCAGAAATAACTTTTTATATCAGAAAGACTCACCTGCATGGCATGCAAACATGTGTGTACCAAGCATTTGCTCTTCCCGGCTTTCTGTGAATTGTCTTTCTCCCCTTCAAAGTCCCGAAACCTTAACCCCTTCTCCTTAGCTCAGATTGCCTATGAGTCTCAATTGCCTGACTGTCTGAAAGCCTCATATCTTTGGGGTTCCCATATATATGAAATTAACTTTTTTTTCCTCCTGTTAATTTGCCAATTTAATTATTAGACCCACCAAAGAACCTAGAAAGGAAGAAGGGAAAAGTGTTCCTCCCCTATGGCTCCATCACTCTGGACACAACAGACAATGAATACAAACAAGTAGGTACTCAGTGTTTGTGCAAGGTGACAGTTATGCTTCTCACAAATAGTGCAGCATTAAATCCTCCATCTCCCTGCTGCCTGTATGTAAGTAGGGGTCCTGTACCCTGGGCCCAAAATACCCTGTGCTGTCCCTGCCTGTGCTGACTCGGCCCTCCTCGGGTGCCAGTGAGGACATGGGCTTCCTTTGCAGCTACTTTTTCAAATCAGCTCTACAGGGGGCCTCAAGCACCATGAGAAATAGGTCCAAGATTCTCATCATGATGCAGGTTTTGTATCAAAAATGCACAATCAACTGACTGGAACAGGAAATAATTAATCAGGACATTACAGAGCAGTTAAGTATAATTAATTCATACAAAAGAATGTGAGTTTGCAGTTTTAGCTGCCAGAGTGATTTTATTTCCCTGCAAATTTAGTTCAAGATAAACAAACACCAGAATAATCTTTTCAGGTTTTTCATGACTCATGGGTTATTTCCTCCTTTCTAAGTTACCAAAAATATTATTAAACTCATACACTAACACCTCTAAGTTGATCATATTCTGGAGAAAGAGCTCCCTGCTCCTAGTAAATGGGAAATTAACCCCGTCATAGAAATCACTTCCTGCATTTGTGTATATGTGTGTGTTGGAAGGTGGTGCTGAATAAAAGCCAGAGGGAAGTTTGATTTTTGCCCAAACATCTTAAAATCTAAGCAGAATGCCTAAAAAATGTGTTGTGAAAACACCGTCTAAGAAAGTGACTAAGTCTCAAGGGTAAACTTATTGATACCGTGTAGGTTTTCTTTTCCTCTTATCCACCCCCCCCCCACCCCCGGCTGGCAGTTCTTTATGAGAAAAGAGGTGAAAAATGTAAGGCAATGTTAGTTGGCCACACAGCAGTGTTATTGCTCTTCGAGTCAATTCTCCTATCATTGTTGGGACATTAAAATAGGGAAGAAGACTATGCACTTGATTTGGATCCTCAGCAAGGGAAATAGGAAGAAATAAAAAGGAGAGAGGGAGAGTGAGTACAAAAGAGCCTACTTATAGGATAATCAGGGATATATAAATACTCAATGGATATGTGATCATATTAGGGACATATTCGTATCGATTTTAAGGGGATCTGATGATTTTTAGAGAGGTGTAATAATGCTGTCATCACTGTTTTTAAAAAGCGTGGTCTTTGTCTTTTATAGGCATATGTGGGAACATTTAGCAATGAAATGCCCTGGCATTTGAGATTTGCTTCGAGATGATCTGGGGCAGGGAAGGAGTAGAGCAGAAAACAAGATAGACCAGAAGTTGAAAATACCGCAGCTGGGTGATGGAAGTTCATTATAATATGCTATGCTTTGGTATATGTTTGAAATTTTCCCTATGACAAAAGTTCAGTGCCTCTTTTATTGAGGTATTTGTTCTTCTAACAACATGTATTGAAATCATGTTGCACACACAGAATATTGGGGTTGTAAGAACAAATTAGTGCTCTTCTGGCCAGACTTCTTATCATTACTTCGTATTTCCTCTTTTCCAAGATGCCGTTGATTTTAAGACACACAATTGTTTGAATTGCAGCTTTTGAATTCTCCTGAGCTGACGGGGTGTGGGAGAAGAGAAAAGTTTGCCATGTTAAAATCTTGCATCAATTTTAAGACACACCTTGATTTCAGAGTATCCAAACTCTGTATTTTGGAATAAAGGAAGAATGGTGATTCTTATTTTCTTTTGGATCTAGAGTAAATATTTGGTTGTAAAACCTGAAGTTTTCCTAAGAGAGGATATTATTGTGTTCCGTGTAACTCTGGTTTTTGTCTTTGATGGATCTTTTTTTCTTTTTTTTTAAGTGTGTCAGAATCCAGCCATCAAGTTAATCTGGTCTTATTACCAGCAAGCGTGTCTCAGTCATCTGGAAGGAGATACTGACAGAAAAAGTAAACTATGGGTAGGCTCTTTAGAAACTATGCAGCTGGCTTAAAAAGCTCCCAGTGATTCAAGGTGAATTCAACAGTCTGAGACCAAAAAAAGCACGACCTTCCCAGGCACAGCTGCAGAGAACAGAGCTTGGGCTTTGAGCCAGGAAGAACTGGGTTGAAACCTGGCTCTCTCAGTTACCAACTGGGTGACCTTGATGTGTTTCTTACCCTCTCTGATCCTCACACTCCTTGTGAATAAAATAAGCAGGAGAAACCTACTGTTGGGGGTTTCAAGATTTAAGTGAAAGAACAACATATATAAAAGCACCAAATGCAGTGTTAGGACACAGTAGAAACTTAAGTTTTTATCATTTTTCTAGAAACTAGTTCAGGCTCCCTTGGCACACACGACAGGTGAAAGATTTTGCCGTCTTTTGACAGGTACCTGAAGTTAACTGGTCATTCTGCAAAGCTATCATCTGGTGGATCAGTTGCCAAAGAACTGAGTTTGGGTGATGACTCAGCTCAGTCCGCTCTAATAAAATATCACAGACTGGGTGGCTTACACAACAAACACTGATTTCTCACACTTCTGGAGGCTGGGAAGTCCTAGATCAACGTTCTGGCAAATTAGGTATCTGATGAAGGCCCTCTTCCTGAATTTGCTCTTCTCTTTTTATAAGGACATTATGCCTATCATGAGGTCCCCACCCTCATTACCTAATCGAACCCCAGTCACCTCCCAAAGGCCCTGCCTCCAAATCACATCAGAGCGGGTTCACAGTCTGTCCGCAGCAGCTGAATTGGCTGCTTCCACACTGACTTGGAACTTCAGACACAGAAGCCTCAGAACTTTCTCAGGATTTTCTGCACGTCTGACTCACGCTCAGCAGATATGCTCCTCTGTGGATCGTGTGGCCTTGGCCAGGGATGCTGGGGAGACTGTGTGCCTGCCTAGGTACCTAGCATGTAGTCAGTTCTTATCAAATAGCGATGGAGCTTGAATGTGACTGGAGAATGGGCCCCCAGAACCCACATCCAGGGCAGGATGTTTGCCCCATCAATGCCCATGCGGATGAATGTTTTCCCCTTTCCCCAGGCTCTCTCTGCTGGGAACCAGGTAGCACTGGGCAGCCCTACAGAGAAAACGGGGGAACCTCGTGGCCCCGCGCTTCCTCACCAGGGGAAGGGCACCTTGTTCACCCTGGGGAAAGGAGCAAGGAAACGTGCCCTTCTCAACACCCCCTCTAGCCCAGCAGGTGCTTGCTTCCACCCTGTCAGCAAGCTCACTACCTGTCTGAGCCTGAGTCTCCTCATCTGTATGAAAGGGAAGATCAAAATAGAAATTCACATTGTCAGTACTTCCAGAAAACAGGCTCAATTCGTTTACTAAATTTCCACCTGCTTAAGACTGCTTGATGAGACTGAAGTTGCCTGCAGGTGATGAAGCAAGGAAGGGCTAAGGACAACGGAACTCCTGTCAAGATTGGGTGCCAACGCAATCCTGCCCTGCCCTTTGGGTAACTCTGGAAGGGGGAGGGTTGGAGAGAAGTTGCAGGCTATCTGCAGATTTCCATCCTCCTGGTTTTCCAGGCAGAGGATGAGAATAAAATGCTTTTAAGAGCCAGGCCGGGTAGTGCCAGTGAGTGGAGCGTGCTGGGGATTTGCATGGGAAACACTGGCCGTGCCCTGTCCTTCCACAGAGACGCGTTCTCTACTTGCTGATAAAGTACATGGTACTCTGGGTACGTTTTATTTTCTCACTTCTCGTGGATTCATAAGCACAGAGAAATTATTTCCCTATTACAAGTAAAATACTAAAATACAGTAGCAGCTGTGGAAGGAACTGCGGAGACTTGGGGAGTGCGCATCCCACCGGAGGGGCAGAAGCTGGGCAACCCCAGCGGATCCATGGGGCATGAACGTGTGCACCCAGTGTGGCCACAGCTTCCCCTTTAGCAGCAGCTGGAAATCCAGATTTTTTTAAATGTAGAACGTCCTGTTTTTGATGTTTTTTTCCTTTGAATGGTGCAAATGTTTAAAACTCTGTCTACACCAAATAAAACCCACCTGCCCGTGGCCCATTGGCATCCCACCTTCCACAGAGTATCCTGAATGTTGAAGAGTTCTTGACAAATTACTCCAAATCTGGCATTCCAGGTAGCCCTCCTAATGCAGCTGGGAGCCTTGGGAATCTCAGTAACTGGGAGGGCCATGTCTTTGACCTTGACTTGGGCCTTGTGTCCTCGGGGGATTCCAGGGGGTTAGTGTAGGCCAGACAGAGAAGGGATCTCCTTGTGTCAGCAGCATTTCTTTCCTGAGGTCTTTATGTCACCCTGAGGTAGTTGCTGGGGCACCGGCTTCTTCTGTAAGCCACCCCCTGACTTTCCTTGGGTGGAGGTTAAAGAAGAGACACTTTGCTGTTGTTCTGACCAGCCTCATGGCAGAGATGACAGGCCAGCAGTGCTGGGGTGAGCCCTCACGGCCTCTAGGCCAAGCTGCTCATCTTACACATGTAGAAGCTGAGAAGCAGAAAGCCCAGCCACCTTGCCGGAGCCCCCAGCTGCTCGGTGACAGCTAAGGGGCAAGATCCTAGGCTTCCTGCCTCACCATCCAACACTGTCTCCTCAAGCCTGCCACCTCTGCCCCCACCGGGCACACTTAGCCCCTCCAGGCCTTCTCTAGAGGCCAAGTGGGCCTTGGAACAGACTACATGGCCAAACCTCAGAGCTGAGGCTGGGAAAACTGGGGAAGGCCAGAAGGAAAACAGGTGGGGCTTTGGGAACATTCTCTTGTTGCTCTCTGCATGTGAGCAGAATTTGCACAAGATCCATCCAGAAAAAAGGTTTGTTGCTTCTTTTGTCACCAGGGTCTGGAGTCACCCATGCCCCCAGAGCCTATTAGACCGTGCCAAGCAAATCTGGCCTGAGGACTGGCCGAAGTGTTTCCCGGGTCAGCACGGGTTTGTACAGAGCTGCTTCTGCAGGTGGGGCGAAGAGGCAAGCTCCGCAGAATCTTCGGCTCTCCCTCCATCCTCCCCTCAGAGGACTTCAAGGCTGCACACTTCTCACTCCGGCCGAGGGTTTGCTTCCTCCGATGGAAGGTTTCCTGGAGGGGGTGCATGTCCTAAAGAGCGGCTCATCCTGGGATTCCTAACCTGTGATCTGCTATTTGACCCTAAATCATTCACTTTTATTTATTTTTTATTTTTTTAAACATTTTATTTGTCAGAAAGAGAGAGCACAAGCAGGAGGAACTGCAGGAAGAGGGAGAAGCAGGCTCCCCACTGAGCAGAGAGCCCGATGCGGGACTTGATCCCAGGACCCTGGGATCATGATCTGACCCAAAGGCAGACACCTGACTGAGCCACCCAGGGGTCCCCTAAATCACTCACTTTTAAGAATCAAGAACTTAGGGGCACCTGGGTGGCACAATCGGTTAAGGGTCTGACTCTTGGTTTCGACCCAAGTCCTGATCTCCGGGTCATGAGATTGAGTCCCAGGTCGGGGGCTCTCCCCCTCTCCCCCTCCTCACCCCCCTCAAATAAATAAATAAATCTTTAAAAAGGGGGGGAACTTAAGAGCTTCAACTCTATCCAACAATATTTTTTTTAAAAGTATAAATTTTTAAGAAATAGGGAGTTGTACGGATTTAGATTTTTTTCTTTCACTCATGACTGACTAACATTAATTAAACCCTAGTTATATTCCACTAAACACCTTTGTATACCTTATTTCATGGAGTCTGGAAGGAGGGATTCTTATTTTTTGTTTTCATTCTTTTCCTATGTAACCATTAGGGGAATCAAGGCTCGGAAACTGTCAGAAACTTACTAAATTATCCACCCCAGCTCAGAGGGTCTGTCTGATTCTGGCTGCATCCTCAGATCCTTGCATGGTGCTCATAAGCAGGTGCTCAATAAATAGTTGCTAATGTGTTATTCCCCAAGATGGCAGAGCGAGTGGGTGATGAGACCTTTACGAAAGATGAACACAGACCTCACGGGACGAAGAAGGAAAGAAAGGGGTTTGCATAATTAATCATGAAATCAGAAAGGACTTTGATTTATATGTCACAGCTTTTTTTCCAAAGACTTTGAGGTATCTGACAGTTACCTGGTTTATCTGTCCACCAATCCTGGCAACATTCCTGGCAAGTGGGGATACCCAAGCCCAACGCACAACTCAAGGACCAGACGCAGTGGTCTCCTGCCCCCCTTTTGCTTCTGCGCCCCCCTGAGTCTTCAGATGCCTTGAGGGAGAGGGCCCCCCCCCCATTCCCCATCCCTGCCCCCTAGGAGCAGACATGACTGACCTCGGCAAAGAGGGTAAACTCAAATGTCACCTTGGGTGCTTAGTAGGTGGAGAGAAAACAACTTAGAATTGAGCGTGGTAAGGTATTTAGACAAAGCATGAGGGAACACGTCTCCAGATTTGTCTTCTACTCGAAATCTGACCTTTAATGGATACTGGGATTCCTAGAACATTGCAGGAAATTGAGCTGAAAAGAAGCAAAACCTCAAGTAAACGCTTTGCTCAACATTTCTGTAAAACTTTTATTATCAGAAAAACAACAAACGAATAATTTTAGCTGTCGCTATAGATAGAAGCTTTGCTTATATTAGCCCAATATGGTATCTTTTCATCAAAATCACAGGGTGAAAATGGGGGAAGTGAATTTCTGGTCACAAGACTCCCGGGAGATTTCTATCTCCAAGCTGGAGACCTAGAGACCTGTAAAGGGCAAGCTGTGGGAAGTTCGCACGAGATTCCTACATTTACCCTTGCCACGACCTGTCTTACGAGTTTGGGTGAGACATAGAAGTCTTGATTAAATGCAGGTGACAAGGTGTCTTGAGTTGATTTTTTTCATTTAACATTACACTTTCTTAATTTAAACAGCTCAGTAAGAAACAAGACAAAAGAGAGTCTTGCTTTTAATTAAACATACCGATATATGCTTATTTATTTACTAGTTTCACTGAGATATTGCTTAATTTCCGTTAATGCTGTGGATTTTTTTTTCTTTCCATAGGACAGCATTCTTGTTAATCTTGCTTGTATGCAATTAGTTGTGCTGTGTTTATCTTCTTGGTTCCACAGATAATTTCAGCGTAGAACCAATTTATTTATATTTTTCACTGCTCAGAACATCGTTCCCACTGAAAATTCATTGTCCGTGTCATGACCCATGTGGTACTTTTATTTGGGATGGAAGGAATCCCTCCCAAGGGAGGGATTGGTTTGGAGGAAGAAATGGGGAGGGTGTCTACAAAATGCTCTTCATCTGGTAGCGTGGAATGGCGCTGTCCCTAACGGAGGGCACTGGCACCCACTTTTGGGTGTGAGTATGGTGCTGTGATTGGCTCTCTGCATCACTTTCTGTTCCCTCGGAAACAGATGACAGACTAAGAAAAGGCTCCAGTATAGTTATTGCATTTCTAAACACCCAACAAACATAAACAGGGAAGCATCTTTTAACAGACTGTGACATATTGATTCGCCACACATCTCTTGCCAAGTTAGGAGTCAGGAGCTAAAACATCGACATAGGACAGCTCAGATTCCCTCTTTATGGAGAGTGTATAATATTGTAAGCATTAAAGCCTTAATAGAAAACCAGGCCTTCCCATGTGTTGGGGGCTTTTAATCAAGCGCTCTTGAAAGCAGGTTTCTGCACTCTGCACACGGGACAGGCCGCGGGCCACACTTGGCGTTTGATGACCCCCCCACCCCGAACTGGGCATCGTCTGTGGCCATATGAGTAGGTGGAGAAGGAGGAAATAGAAGCTACTTCCAATTCACGGCATGTCTCCAGCTGCCTTTTTTGCTTTCTACAGCCACCCAGGATGGAACAGACTAATCATTTTAGAGAATGGGCTGATTACAGTATAACCTAAGCCTTATCAAAATCCCCGACTGCAAATTGTGAAGTCTTGTGAAATACTATTCCATTTGTGAAATATTATTTACCAGGGCTCAATATTTTCGACATCCATCTTCACTCCTATATACTTGGATTTAGTTTCTACTGGTTATTAGCCTGAAGGCAGCTCTAAGTTCATCTAAGTAGTCTATCGAGCGTGATTGGAGGGCCTGCTCTTAACACATGTTGAGAAGTCTTGAGAATCAGTCACTGACAGGAATGCATAAATGGATGAGCTGAGGAAAAGGCAGAAGTGGGGCTCCAAAGACCCTCCTTGTGCTACAAGGACAAGCTCCTTCTCGTCCAGCTTCTTTGCATTCTAGGAGAGGGTAAATAGGATTACCTGCTGCCTTTCTCGAACGTCCCCTCCTGTACTCTAGTTTCGTGAACATTGGAACCAGAGGGTGTCCTTACAAGAAATTTTGCTTGGAGTGCACACGTCTGCAGTGTAGCTGCACTTGTCATATCATTTTAGACTCCCAGTCATGTTCTATTTGTTTCTTTGGCGGTAACCCTGCACAGGTAAATACATGTTCCACTCTATGTTACGCTCATCTCTAGATTGTCATGCCAGGTTTTTTTCCCCCTCCTTCACCCATGTTTAAGAAGAAGAGGAAAAAGAGAGGGGCGCCTGGGTGGCTCGGTCGGTTAAGCATCTGCCTTTGGCTCAGGTCATCATCCTGGGGTCCTGGGATCGAGCCCCGTGTCGGGCTCCCTGCTCAGTGGGAAGCCTGCTTCTCCCTCTCCCTCTGCACCTTTGCTCCTGCTCTCTCTCTCTCTCTCTCTCAAATAAATCTTTAAAAAGAAGAAGAAGAGGAAAAAGAGAAATAGCTTACAGTTCCTGAGTGCTTACGTTGGGTCAGGGACGGTGCTGAGTACTTCATGTGCCTGATCCTTTTCAGTCTTTACATTGAAGAATGAAGATACAGAAGCACAGAGAAGTCAGCTCATTTGTCCAGGGTCACACAGCCTGGGGGTGTGCAGGGCGTGGGGGGCTCTGACTCTGCATTGTTGCCTCTCCTCTAAGTAACCGCCCTGAAAGCCGGCTCCAGGTTCTACCGGGGGCCTCCGACAAGATGGTATATTGAAGCAGAGGAAGCATCCCTCCTCCAGAGAAAAAGAAACTATCAGGAAAACTGAAACCTCTGTGGCCTTCTTTCCAGAGTCAGAATAAATGTGCTGACCTGTACTTTAAGGCACTATGACTGGGCTCCTGAACAATACCATGGCTAGTACTGTTTTCCAGGCTGACACCTGGCCGGCTCTCTCTTTACTCTCAGGCTAACAATTAGATTTAAATCCCTGACAGGACTCTAACTATCACCCTGGGGGGTTCTAGATTTCTTTACTATTGCTTGCGAAGATTTCATTAAAAAAAAAAAACAAAAAAAACCCTTTGAAACGATAAGTAAGTTACACTCAGCAAACAGCTTTTTTCTTTCTTTCTTTCTTTTAAGTCTATTATCTATTTGGGTCTTTTGAAGAACACATGCTGCTCTCTCTCTCCTAAACTTGAGATGTCAACCCTTATTTTTATCTCCAATTTGAAGAATAAAAGCACCAGAGAAGGCTGGCTCCTAAAATGCAGCTTTCATCCACACCTGTGTCACTGCTAGGCTCATCTGGATGGCATCCAGGCACTTGGGATCCATTGACTGGGGAATTTGGTTTTTTTTCTGTTGTGTGTGCTTTTTTTTTTTATAAACTCGTTTTCTATGTATAGTACAAATTATCGTGGTGGCTTTGCTTCTCAGGGGAAAACTAAAGCACTGTGCTTTATATGAACGAGTGACTCTCGGCCTCTGTGTCCAGTTGCTTTGAGCAAGGCATTTAGAGGCACGGTTCTGCTTAGAGCCGTTTATCCCCCATCTGACACCCATGGCAATTTGTGTCAGCACCGAAGTGCTGGTGATCACGAGCGCAGCTTTTCTCTGTGTAAGGGTACCTGACCCAAACGGGCACTTGGAGTCCTTTGAGGAACAGGACAGAGTCATATAAAGAAGGAACTGGCTCAGGTGGGGATCACCAGCCTCATTAACACACATTAAAGCAACGGAGTAGCCTCCTGGGGGATCCGGTCACTCAGGAAAAATCTGTTCTGAGACCTTCCTGTCACTACATTATGGCTCCCTTGGAGGCTCCCAGTTACTTTTGAGGAGGGAACTTGTTGGGTCTCTCTCCTAAGTCTAGTCCGTTCATTCAGCAAGGAAAAATGACTCTCGTCAAAAGGCCCAAGGATGAGGTTTGGTAATTCTTCCAGTCAAAGCTCTCAGCCAAATGTCTTCCAGGAGACTGTATTTAGAACTTTGCCGGAAACATAAAAGTAATACAAGAGCATTTAATTTTACTAAGTGTGATGCTTTTAAAAAATTAAGAAAATTTTTTTGTAACTTCATTCACAATTCTTTTGGGCAATTAATAAATGCCCCACAATCAGCTTAAAGCATAACGAAAAATTCCATGATTTTCTGACAACTTTCTCTGAGTGAAAGTGAGAACAATTGATACGTGTTGATACTTTCAAATATATCCCAGCAGAGGATGAAGAGTAGCATTTTCTATTCCATTTAGTAATAGTCGTTACCAGAATAATCCCTGTTGAAAGCCAGGCATACAGCTAAAGATATGAGGAGAGCTGGGCTCTATTGAATCCAGGATAATCAAATTTTTAAAAATCAAGATATATACCAATTCAAAAGAATTAAACACTTGATAACATTGCAATAAAAAAAGGTTTTCTCAGATAATCAAATATAGGCATCCTCTGGCTTGAGAAAATGGGGCTTATGAACATTACATTCTAAAAATGTCTGGTTGAATTGGGGGTGGAAATTCCCTGGAGAGTGAGAAGCATTCCTGGGGGGGGGGTGGGGATGGAGTGGTAGACCTGCCACCACAGGACTCTCACCCAAGGCAGTGGTGAAACTAGTCCTACAACCAGTCGGGAATGAGGAGGGAACTTGTTGGGTCTCTCTCCTAAGTCTAGTCTGTTCATTCAGCAAGGAAAAATGACAGTAGCAGTGGAAGGGCAAAGATTCTAGTACTTTCCAGTTGTCCTCAGCATGAGAGATACCTCCCCACACAATCTGGTACATAGGCTGAAATTGCTAAATTACTATATATTTAAAAAGTAAATAAGTAGACGCCTGGGTGGCTCAGATGGTTAAGCGTCTGCCTTCGGCTCAGGTCATGATCCCAGAGTCCTGGGATCAAGTCCCGCATCGGGCTCCCTGCTCCTTGGGAGCCTGCTTCTCCCTCTGCCTCTCTCTCTCTCTCTGTCTCTCATGAATAAATAAATAAAAAGTTTTTAAAAAAGTAAATAAGTAGAGAGCTTCCATGGAAGACATACTCCATATTTTAAGCAAATTACACTTAAATTTTGCCAACAATTCATTTGTTTAGGATGTCGAGCAGCTTATGTATATTGTCGGTTTAACCTTGAGGAATTTTGCAGGCAACTCAAAGAAAACCAGGAAGTAAAACAATAGTTGTCTTTTCTGGGAGGCAGGTCTATGATCTAGTAAGATTACGGTAGGGGGAGGAGCCCGGAGCCTCGCGCAGCGCCCTGTGTACTGCAACAACTGGAAGAGAAGAGCAGCCGCTTTGAAGGTCTGCAAATCTAGCAAGCACCCTGGCATCAAGACTGACATCAGACTGCAGTTTTCAGACTTCTACATCATTTCTCTCCAAACTGGACTCCTTAGCAAGCATTTCTCATCGTCCACGCTGGGAAAAGCTCCGCGGTCCTCCACGACTGGCTATTACCCGAGCTGAAACGCTGCCGCGTTCTAGTCAAATGACTGACTATAGGAATGGGTGCTCAGTGAGTGGGGTTCTAATGACTAGGTCCACTCTCACTTCGATGCAGTTGGTAGTGCTGTCTTCAACATCAAATAATATGTCCAATTATCCATAGCTCAGGGTTAAATACTTTATTCCCCCCTCTCACCCCCCAGGTTTGGTGGATGGGTGCTTGAGCATGAAGCTTACATGCACAAAATCAACACTGGGCATAGAGTTCCAGCACAGCCTCGCGGCTCACACCACCACCAACTGTGCTCAAACCTCTGAGCTACTGGTGATATCATGTCCTACATAGATGGTGTTACCATAATCCGGCATTTTCTAAAGCTGTCAAACTTGAAGACTTGAGCTGGAAAGGTGTTGCACAGAAATGAAATCCAGTTGCATCTGCAAGCCTCCACCTCCGTCAGAGTCCTAATCAGGTTGAGTACAGTTCCGTGCTACACAGAGCAGGCTGCAGTGCAGGAGGTAGGCCATTTAAATGCTTTCTGAACTCCATTAGTTATTCCTGCTGAGAGTGAAAAAGTCCTCATAAATGCATAAAAAATTAAATTGCCTGTGAGGTAAGAAATGAGATGGTACCTTGCTACCAAATATTATTTTCCACTCAAACAGTCGACAATCACACATACAATGCAGAATCATAGAGTACATACCTGCAAAGCATGCAGTGCCAACTAGGAATGCTGTGCTCAAAAGTCTAATGACATCTTATCATCTGGTAACAATCCCCTGACTTGGGCTTCAAGTTTACTTCCCCCCAATCCCCACCCCCACCCCAGATGGCACCCACAATCTCCATTCCAGGCTAGCCGAGGGAGTCAGGCCAGCCCGGTGGGACGTCAGAGATGCCTGCCGTCAGTCAGTGAGATCAGGAGGCTCAGGACCAGTCACAGCACGGAGGTGCAATATGGGGTGGATAGGACTACTGAGCAAGAGATGCACTTTTTTTTTTTTTCTCCCATGTTCCCTGACCTTGGCAGCAGGTGGGTCTGGAATAGCAATTGTCTATTTTGCCTTCACATGCAACTTCTGAAGGCAGGCAAGAGCTAGCTCGAGAGCTGGGGAGACAGTGGATCCTTAGGACACCGTTTTGAGACCCAGTATCCAGTTGTGCCCCTGAATTTTCAGTTAGCCAATAAATCCCATTTTTCTTAGATACAGGTTTTCTTTCACTGGTAATCAAAATAGTCCTAAGTGACCACCAGTTAAAAAGAAGAACTATTTTAATCTGCATCTCAGTCTTGGAAGAGGACTCTCTCTACAGGTAAGGACGGGCACGGAGATGCGGGGAGGCAGCTTGCCAAGGTTCTCTGTTAGTCAGCAGTACAGCCCGGACCAGAAGCCAGGGCTCTTGCTTTCTCAGGTGACATTCACACCAGGCCGTGGGAAAATTCAACATGACAGACTTGTTTAATAAAACTTTTAGTTAAAACTTTGCTCCAATTAAAAGTTTGTTCATTGGTTAATATACTTTTAAAAAGAATTTATAAATTAATTTTTAAGTGATCCTTCGCATTGTTACTTAGAATATGGACAACTTGAAGATACAACGAACTAATTTCTTAGAAATGTGTTTGTGGTCTGCTTTAACAGCAACAGAAATAGCCCAACAAAATTGCTTAAAATGTTTTATTAAGTATATATAATATTACAGGGTAATATTTACAAAGTTATGTTTTTAAATAAAAAAGTATCTTGGCAAAGATTGCAGATATTCAAAGCTTCAAACAGTGATAAATTGATTTAATACATATAAAAAAAACCTTTAACGGTAACACAGCTGTAAAACAACTTTGGTCTTTAAATCACTGCAAAACATGGCTACTGACAAATAGCACACCTTTAATTGCTATGGAAAAAAGCCCCAAGAGAGGATCTTGCACATAGCAACACTGGAGTTTTCTTTATTTAGAATGGTTAATGGATATTTATATGATGTAGGATCTAAATCTCAACAATGGCTTTTTGTAAATAATGCTCCATTTAATAAAAACAGAAATGTTTCCTCCTCTCACCAACCCTGATAACACTTTTAAGATTCCACTGATGTTGCCTTACAGAGAAACTTATTACAAATGCTCTTTTTTTCAAAAGGCTCAATTTATGGGAAAGCTGGTTTTAAATGATAAGTAAGAGCTGTCAAAAGCCAAAGGCAGGAAAACTTTCTGTTCACTGCTTAGCTCTTAAAAGTTACCTGGATTATCCCTATTAGCCACGGAAAATGACTTAAAAAAGGACCCCAGTGGGTGATGGCAGTTAGTGATTTTGAAAATGTGACACATGTGAAACTAAGGTTTCTAAACAAACTCTCCATTAAATAAAACATAATAAAAAGAGAAAGTGTTGCCCAACAATCCTTTCTCCGGTTTCCAATGGCAGGTAAATGCCATTGGAGTATGTATTTCCATACACATCCCACAGATCTGTTTTTGAATACCCCTTTTAAGACAAAAAATATCTAGAAGGTGATACAGAGCTTGATTCTCAACGAGATGGAGGAGTAAATGTATCACTTTTTGAGCTTTATTAACTCAAATCACAATTTGGTTGGTCATTTACTAAATGGACTATAGCATCCTGGCATGAGCAATACTCTCAAATTTTGGGATAGCCCCATTTTTTCATTTTGACATCCTCAGAAATTTAAACAAAATGGACCTGGAGTTTCCAGGTGAAAAGTCATAACCTTTTAAAGTTTTCAGGGCACGTGAAATTTGTCAAAAAAGAAAACGATCTAAATCACCCTACTGAAAATAGTGGGGAATCTGCATACAGCCAACTTTCAATCATCCAACTTATGCACCGAACACCTAATGAATGAAAAACACTGCAGGAAGAGAAAGAGGAAAATAAAAAAGCTCTTGCCGTAACAGAATTTCAAAATTGAGAGAAGCAAGACAAAAAACCTGACAGAACTCAGCAGACACACATGAAGTACTAAGAAAGGTATAGAAGAGATGAAAGAGGCAGCTACAGAGATGGGGGTGAGCTACAGATGAGAGCCAGGAGGGGAGGGAGGGCTGGAAGGCAATGTTTTGAAGGAGACGGAAAATTGGATTTGGCCAAAAACATTGGAGGAGTTGTTGCAAAAATGACAAGTGGCACCAGAGGATGTGCACTAAATAAAATCGAGTGTTAGTCAATGGCAAATACTGGGGATCATTGAGTAAAAAGCACGTTGTCAGGGGGGTCGGGGACAGATACATGATGCTCAAAACATTGTTAACAATTCTAATTTGGTGTGACAAAATTTGCGAGCCACCGCAAGTCTGATTTAAAGTGAATGAACTGGCCCAATGATGCCCAAGAGGGCTCCTGCTGAGGTGGTCCCTTTTCCAGAGAAGCTGACAGCTAGTAAGAGCAAGAGTTGATGTCACCTGGCATCTCTCCTGCTTCCTCTGTGTGTTGTCTAGGGCAGTGAGTGCCTCAGAAGACAGGCAGTGTTAAAGAGAACACAAAGGGTGATGGATAGGTCCCAAGACTGAACCCCAAATAAATGAGAGCTTATTGCATATTAAAAGGTACAACTTGAGTTTATAAAAAGTTTGCTATAAAGATTTTCATGCCTTACTTTTTCTTAATAGAGAATAGGTATCTGGATCTTTTTCAAGTTCATCTGCTTTTCTCCTCCTTTCATCAAAATTGATTTCCAAAGTAAACAATATTAGTAAAATATATTTTCAGAGGAAAAACAGCAAGAGCCATCATATTTATATAAAGGAATACAGTTCCCTCTACATATGATAGTATTTTGGACACAATTAGGAAAGAAAAAAAATTTTTTTTTCCCAAGAAGAGCTGTCTTCATAGTCTGCTCAGTTTTCTGAGAAGCATCAGCAGGTCATAAGGTTTGCCAGAGGCAAACCACTTGGTCCCAACGTGAAATGTGACAATTAATTTGGCATAAAAGAGGCACATGGGAACATTCAGTGTACTAAGAAATAACTATTAAGTAATGTTAACTACAGATATGAATATCTTACTATTACACAGACAGGAAGAATTACTAGTATTTTTAGAGGGTATTGTGAGCAGTCAAAAAGCTTGGCAAATTACCTAGAAGTTTTTGAAGTTTTAAGTGATCAAATATTCGCATCAAATATAATTCCACCCAATAAAGATCTTTTTTAACGTTGTTACTAAAAGCATGAAATTAACATTTGCTCTCCTGTAGGTATCCCACTGTTGTCCGTACAGAAGATGAATGTGCCTATCTTATACATGTGCACGTGCGCACACACACACCCATGAAGGAAGAAAACGAGTGCTAAGAATCTAAAAGTACTCCAGGCAATCACGACTGTCAGAAATGTTAATTTTCTTCTAATGGGGGTAGGAGATGTGGGGGGTTTCGTTTTGCTTTCCGATCTTAGAGTGTGGGGCTTACAGAGGCAGGACTACATGAGGAAGATGAGTGCTTATCATGCAACACAGATACAATGGTAACAAAACCACCCTGCCGCGGGTGGGCCTGTCGGCCTGACGGTGACACACATTATGTTGCCATGCAGGAGACTCATAGTTCAAATCTCAATCTTGGTTTTTCATGCCCCAGATCAGAGAAGAAGTGAAGAAACACTGTAGATTGTGCCTTCAAATCCGAGGAAGGAAATACATATGTTACAACCATCGCTATTTTTGCTGAAAAGTGTGAACATAGTTCGCTGAGAATAAGTCTGGCTCCTTTCTACAATGATTCTACCGTGTCACTGGACCACGTTCAAAGAGGAGAAAAGGTGCTACATCTTGTACAGCAGAAGCAATTAACAGAAGGACAAGACAGGATTTAAAGGGTTGTGTGAATAAAAGAAAAACACATCCATCAATAAAATTACTCTAAATCTGGAAAGGATTCATTACACTGTATGTCGAAGGAAGAAATGTGTGAATGGCAACCCCCAAGAATGAAGACCATGATCTCCTGCCGGATCACATCACACACAGGCAGCATTCAAGATGTTCCCAAGCAAACTCCTGTCTGTTCTTAAATTTGCTATTCCCTTGACCCAGAAGTGGTACAAACCATATTCGGCTAACACCAGCCATAACTGCCAACGTGGCTGTGAACTCGAGTTTGCTAAGGTTCTATGGAAGCCACTGTTCTTCATAGATCTCTCTGGGAAACCATGAGGGTAGCGCCAGATAATTCTCACCTTGAACCAATTTAAAGTGGTGACCTAAAGTCAAGAGACCCTAGGATCTGAAAGGCATCATTCTTGGAAGTTGGCCACTCTACTCTTGCCCCTAATTGAGTAAAAATAACAACAAAAAACTGGATCTCAATTGGGCACACAACACAGATGATAATTCTTTTATTAACTACATTACAAATGCTTTGAATAAAAACTGTAACAATAATCATTTAAGGGTCAATGATTTACTTTTTTCCACAGATGAGAACCAGTTATTTTTCTTGTTCTCTTCTCCTGAACAGTGAACCAAGGCCATGGTGCTCAAACACAATTGTACTCCTTTCATGTCTTAACTACTTTCCAAATCAGAGTCCGTCACTTCACTTCAGTTACTCTGGAAAATTGAAAAATGAACATATAATCACTATTCATGTCTATTTTCTATGCACTAACAAGTTGATGTATTTTAAAAAACTGGAATTGTCATATATATGATATCTAAAAATAAAGAAAAAGTATTTAATCTTAGATTTGCAAAGGTCACAGACATAAACCTGGCAAATCACCAGCCTTTTCAGTTGTAGTAAGTAAAAGGCCAATGCCAAATGAAAATAAAAATCAGCAAAGTCTGGTAATCTCAGTTTGCTAGGTTAGCTCTTAAAAAGCCAAGAGATGTTGATTTTTCAAAGCAGAAGATACTGATCACAGAATAATATTCTACCCCATTCATTTCAGACCTCTACCATTCATTTGATAGAAGTGAAATAAAACGTTGATTTGGGGCAAGAGGAAGAGAAAATGGTACTGTGGTCACTAGAAGGTTAGTCTGAAACTCACTTACTGACCAGGCAGACACACTGTGAGCATCGAGCCCACCAGAAACACAGGGTTTTTTTGTTTTTTGTTTTAAAAACCAACAAATCCTAATCAGATAAATATTAGCAAAATTAAGGGAGTTTCAAAGGTCATCATAGATTTTGTGTGCTATGAACACACAAAAACTACTCTATCTACTGATACAGTGGTTCTAAAAAAAGGAAGAGGTACTCGAGGCTCTTGTACTAGTTTTCTGAAAACAGAAAAGGAGTTTCATTTCCTCATTCAGCTTCAGAAGACTGACACCACAGCAGGAAAAAAGCAAAGAAATTAAAAAATAAACCACGAGAATGTAAATATGGACAAACCATGCCACAATTCCAGGGACTGGTTCTTTTTTAAAATTTTTTATTTTTTAGGAGGGTGGTGGTTGGCAAACAAAATACATCTTTGTAATAAAGGCTGTAGCTGCGACACAAACTTACAAAAGTGGAATTGCTCTGTGATTCCTTATCAAACATGGCCTAAGCCTTGTTTTAAACTCTGTCCACTAACACATAATCAGCATGTTTTTAATCTCATGCAAGAACTAACTGCACTCAGGGGAACATAGCCTCTTGTGTTAAAGGCTGCACTTTGCCACAGAAGTGAGGAGGTAGGTCACGGATGTTAAAGCAGTAAAATAGCAAACTATTTACATGATCAAGGAATGACTGCAAATATCAAAGGTATGAAGAAATTTTTGATAAGAAAAACAAAGTTATCACATGTTAACAGAACTGAAGTATCACAGCATCTTAAGGTAAAATCAAAATGAATACTTATAGCACTCAGTATCTCCAACTTATTTTTAAAAACTAACAAGTATGTCCTTGAAATATTCAATAAAAATTAGAAGTTATTAGCCCAGAGTTCCAAAACAAGAAGCAAAAGCTCGACTGACTAAACATTGCTCTCTTAAATCCTCTCCCGAAAGGACAGAACTGAGTCCTGCTTAGAAAAGCAGAGATATTAAGTCCCCATGAATTAAATGCAACAAATCGCCAACACAAACACAAAAGAAACTCTGTCAAGATGATAAAGATTTGTGCCAGATTATCTATGTGTCTTATAAAAGCATTTAAAAGTTAGTCACCAGATACTGCAGCTGAAAAATGTTTTTTAAAAAGCAGTAATTTCTCTTTGCTATGAGCAGTATGATTGGAGGGTCTGATTAGTGACACCCTACAGCTTTTCTAGCACTTGTTTTGTAACTTTTAAGAGATTTAAGTTTTATAAAATCAAGAAATGCAGACCTTTATGATTTGACAATGTTCCTTTTACATATAAAAAAGAGCATACTTTCAAGAGCCATTTTACTTCTTTTCATTGTTCATATTTTAACCAACTATAATTGTAGGTGCACTTTATACTTACCATCATTCATCATTCCTTTTGATTCTTTAAATGCTAAGAATTAGTAACAAGCCAAGCAGGCAGTTAGTAAGATTCCACAATTAGAAATCATTTCTAAATAAATAAATATGCAGTAATATCATGCTAACTATTCCACAGCTATAGTCAAATTAATTTTAACTCTATTACTTTATTACAAAAAAACCTTTCTGTGGATCATACCCACAGACCCCACAAAGGAAACAAGGTCAGTTGAGAACCCAGATCTACACATAGGGAGAAAGAAAGTGAGATGCTTGGGTCTCATTCCATGGTGACAGCCTGAATCTGAAATTTATAAATCAGAAACTGAAATTAATTGAGATTCTTCTCTATTGGGGGTGTTACATTTCATCTTGCCTAATATAAGGCCAAGGTCCCCTCGCCCAAATGTCATTGGGCCAGAGCAAGCAACTACTGGAGAGAGAGTGAACAGGGCATTTTTCTCAGAGGTAAGAACATTACAATAGCAATACTCTGAATAATCAAGAAAAGAGGGGTCAAGGCAAAAAAAAAAAAAACCCCAAAAAACAAAAAACAAACTAGATTTTTCCCAAGGCAAAGATAGAGCATTCTAACTGCTTTGGGAGGCTATTCAAATTATGATCAGGTAATGGATCAAGAAGAATATACAAGTTTGTAACAACCACATACCATTAAGGGGCTCCTCTACAGCTTTCTGGAAAATATTTAAAATATATTTATGTAAAAATGGAATTTCATGTCCTTTTATACTAAAATTTATATATTCTAATATTTAAACTATATAGTTAAGAGTGAATCTTACAGTCTAAAAACAAAATAAGGTAATAAAGGTTAGAAAAACAAAGCTTGCCAAGCTTACCTAACAGTTTAATAATAACTGTATTAACCTTAATATTTTTTCTATGCAGAATTTCCCACCCACTCTGCCTCTTTTAGTTCAAGAAATTCTAACTTCTCAAAAAGTGCAAACATAAATAGCAATACAGTAATAAATAAAAGAGTTAAACAAGAGATGAGACCAAAGCAGAATCATTTCAAATCATGCAAACTGAATTCAGTAACAAGTAAAGAAAATGTGATAAGATGTAAGGGTCCAATGGTTGGATTATCTCCAACAGAGGCACTTTAAACACTGCTGGCTGTTGGTGACCAATGTAGCACTCAACTTTTTAGTATAAACACTTGTGGTAAGATTCACCCCTAGGCCCCCTTGCCTCTCAGGCATTTCTTCTGAGGCTCTTCAGGCCTAAGGAGTATACGTAATCTCCACTTCCTGCCACAGACAGGAGTCTCGATTTTGGCCTTCCAGGTGGAGCTACCATTATTCCTTTCTAGGAAGGTGACCTCTCCAGACCTTCTTTCAAGAAAATAGTCCTTGGGCCTGTCCCATGACCAATCTCTACATGGGTTTTTTTTCACGTGCTCATTTATCCGTTTCAGTTTATCTCTTAAATTTGCTCCTTTTCTCGAAATTTTCTTAGATAGCTTATTAAGGTATCCAAGACACAGTGAAAACTACAGTACAGTATGGAGGAAGAAAAATACTTATAAAATGAGGGAAGAAGGGAAATATATTCTAATTCAGAACAGATATGTTCCAGCAATATCTACATTTATTTTATAGATTATTTTTAATGAAATCAATTTCACACGAATCCCTCTCCCTCATTTTAAAGCCTGAAATATCACTTTGTATGTGCACATCAAATGGAGCCAACAGGTGAGGCAGCTTCCTTCAGCAGAGATAATAACCATTATTCTTACACATGACCTTTCCAGTTCTGAGAAAGCGAGAAGTCACTTGAGAAGTCAGCACAGTCTTAAGGAATCACTGATTCTATTCTAGTGCAACTAAAATGACCAAACAGATTTTAAAACAGAGTTGGATCTATTCATGCAAAGTCATGAAATGACTTCCATATTCTCTTAATCTGATGTCATACCACTAAACAGAGAGCAAAAGGCTTCAATATCTCAATTACCATTCCTCAGTCAAAACCATCAAGTGGTCATTCCCAATTCATTTCAGAAAGTTTAACTTACCCTAGAAGGTTGTGTAGTCTTCTGATTGGAAGCTGATATAAATAAAAATTGAGAAAACGAACTGAATAAATGAAACAAATAAAGGCAATATAATGTTTCATTTCAATGACTATGTAATGATTAATTGCAAATGATTATATACATTGACAGAATAAAATGATTAAATGATTCATCTACATCAAATAAAACATCTACATTCTCTCATTTTTACATGCTATTATTTCCCCCAAATCAGCTATTTGTTATACTTCTTGCTGAAAAATGCTATCATCTGTTCACTCCCACTGTGAACTCTACACCCCCCCGACTCAGCCCAGACAGAAACTGGACAGAATGTGGCAATGACCAATCTCCACCCCCCTACTCCACTGCCTGTCCTTAGCTCACTGTTCTTGTTCCTTGTGGCCCAGTCTTTTCTTCTGCTTCCATCTTTCCCGTTTTCAAAGCTCCAAATAGCTAACAAACTAAAGAAAATATTCAGATCCTTCCGAGTTCAATGAATTATTCTAAGCAGCTAGTTTTAGCCACAATCAACTTCTTCTCTATGTATTCCTTCTCAGCTTTCCAAGTCACCCTTGGCACTGCTTCTGAACGGACTGGTTAATGGAGATGAAGGAATATAGGGCATGAAGAAAGTGACAAAGGGAAAAAATATTACTCTGGCCGCATAGGAAAAAATAGAGAACTTCCTTACAAAGCAAAGTGAGAAGGTCCCAGAGCAGCTCAAGCCAGTCCTAAATACAGAATGAGTCCTACATATATAAAAACATCAACCAGCAACATCCTGTGAGCCAGTTGGTAGGACAGTGATGTTACAGGACAGTCAATTACACTGTCCTGGGGGTTGGATGGAAGCCTGGATTTGACTGTGAGCAGACTCAGGCAAGCCCCAGGGACCGCTCTAGGGTTCTGTGCGCTCTACTTCCTGCCACTCCTCCTCCATGCCCACCCCTACAAAGCTTCCAAAGCCGATGGGCAATGGGAGTGAGACCCTACCCAAGGGCAGCCAACGTACACACTAGCCAGAATGTGACAGGCTCTCTCAAACAGAGACCACAGCGACGGACTAGCCTGAAAAGTTTCTCTCTCCCACTGGAGTGTGAGGAGGAGGAACAGAAAGAGACCAGAAAGTTGGTGATGGAAAGGAATGTGACACGGAGACAGCAAGCCAGGAGAGAAGCTCAAGGCTTAAAGACAAAGGTAAGAGAAACTATCAGTGAGATGACAAATATAAAATACAAGATAAGGCCATAAAGAGGAGGATAAGCTTGTAGGGAAAGAACCAGAGAAGAACTCAATAGTATAACTGGCAGATGGGCATTGACAAACTCCTATTAGAGGGCAACATGGTGGCTCAGTTCTTAGAAATGCATCAGATACTTCCAATTCCTAAACTGCTTACTGTTCCAGTCCCTATGAGGCCTGGTTGTGTCCCAGCTCTCAGGAGATTCCCTTCTCTGTTAGTATCATGTGTGGCTTTAAAGTAAAGCTCCCTTGCTAGAGGCACTTGGGGAGTGATATAGTCCTGGCAGCCAAACAAGGAAACCACTTTTTTAAAGTAGTATGGAGTGGGGTGCCTTGCTGGCTCAGCCAGTAGAGAGTGTGACTCTTGATCTTAGTGTTGTGAGTTCGAGCCTCATGATGGGTGTAGAGATTACTTAAAAAACAGATAAAAATCTTAAAAAAAAAAATAGTAGTATGGAGTGAAATGGGTTGGGAATATGGGTGAGTCACACTTAGCAGCCTCCCAAAGAAGCCAAGCAGAATTACAGAACTTCGTTAGGGATCATCATGGTAGTTACATGTATATACAACTTACTTCAACTAAACCATGCCCTCTGTGTTCTATCAAGGAAAAGAAAACAGCTGTGAAAATTTCTGACTGGTGGTGTGAAGGGTCAGAGGTAATATTTTAGACCTACATTTTTGAGATCATAAATTTATTAGAATTATTATTAAGAACTTCCAAGTAACTCCTTTTCTGTTCTAGTAATGTATAAAGAATAGTTTCTGAGTTCCAATTCTCAGGTCCAAGGAACATCACATTTTGGCTAGACCATTCTGAAAAAGAGCTCTATAAAGAACACTGATTCAGAGGGATAAAAGTCAGCTGTGCTCCCTCTAATAGTATAAAACCCAAAAATGCAGAAGTTAATTTCACTTGAGCTAATCTTCTTCCAGAGGCATATGATCATCGTGACAAAATTACTATGGTTTATCTGTTACTATAATGGACCTAAGGCACTGACAGCTACACATATGTATGTAGTTAAACATATATATACAAATATATATGTTAACTATATAGTTTATATATATTTATAAATATATAACACACCTTATATAATATATATTTATATATTAACTATAAATATACTTACTATATATAAAATTATTATATATAAAATATATTTATTTTGTTTATTTTTTAAACCACAAGCCTTAAGGGTTCCATATAAGCTCCCTTGCAAGGTTTCTTCTTGATTTATTCTTCTCTCCCTGAAACATGTGACCACACAGTATAAATGTATTTCTAGGTTTTAAATTTTCAGGAATAATTTTCCTACTGATATCAGACTCACCTCTCCTTAACAATGGGCTATAAAATATCACTGTATTATATATATATATATATTCCATGTCATTCTAAAACAACTAGGATGTTGTGATAAATATGGTTTCTGTGTACCAGTAGGTTGATTTGTAACAAAACACGTTTATATGCACTTATACTGAACTAAGTGGTAATGACTTTAACAAAAAATGAACAAGTACTGACTCTTATAAAATATAATGGATATTTAATGCCGCATACAAACAACAAGCCTAACTCTAGTGAGTTTAGTTAGTTCTATTTAATTTTCTGTATGATCTCACATTGTTATTGTTTCTAGCCCCAATTTCATTTTGCAAAACTTAAATGCTTCCAGTAAAAAAATGAAATCCAACACGGTTTAAAAAGATCATAGGAAATGAAATTTAAAAATCTTACTTCTAGAGTAACAATTAAGGCTACAAATTTAAGCCTGGAAATAAAAACAACAAAAGTTAAAATTCTCATAGGGCCATTAACTTACTCTTAAAGAGTTAGCTTGGATTTTAACGACAAAAACAACAACAAACTGAGGATTTTATTGCATTTTAGTCAAGACACATTCATTAAGCTTTTCCAAAACAGAGCATCAGCAATGAGTAAGATTTATTTTGGAAACATTTACAATTTTTACCTCCTGATAAATGTTAAAATTTGCAACCTTAATGTTACGTATACTCACATTTACACATTATTATTTTAAGAAAAACACATCAATTTTCCTATTCTACCACATTATCTAAAGAGCAACTTTCCTGTACCTTTTCTCTTCTTGCCCTTCAACTGACCGAAGGTGTGCCTCTGAATTCTGGCATCAGACAAGGTTTGGAAAGTTAATTTAGAATGTTCTCAAAATGTCAATAAAATTGGACTAAATTCTTAACTTACACGTGACATATTTATATGCTAAACTATGATAAAGAAAAAATAATTTGGGGAACTTTTCAAGATTTCACTTTCAGTTTGACTTTTAAGGTGAAAAAGTATGTGTGTGGTTTCACAAGCTTCTTTGGGATGTAAACGATGGAGAAGGGAGAGAGCAGGGCCCAGGAGGTGGCAGTTAGCTGATGCCTATTTCCACCTGAGTCAGCATTACAGACCTGTTGGCAACTCTACTGAGCATCATTCTTTAGACATGGAAGGCTTGGGGGAGCATGGGAATAAAAGGGAGGACGATCTAGATAATGAGGAATAAAAAGAACAAAGAGCTTACTATCAGTCAAAGACACATAATACTGCATCATGTTGCAGGTCACATACTGTTCTCAAGCATTCATAAGAAGCAACATACCAGCAGTGTCATCTTCAAGAACCATACAAATGGTGATTCGAATACTCAACAAAAATAGAATATGTACCAATATTCATAATGTGATGCTTCTGACAGCTACTAAATGAACACCATTCTGCTGAGAAGTCTTCATTGTGTTTTATGGACTTACGAGTCACAAACTAAGAAAATTTCATTGAGGAAACGACTCTGACTTAAGAACACATGAACCAAAGATAGGGAGATTTTAGTTAAGTATTTTAATTGTTTATCTAATAAGCATTACCAGAGACAAAGAATATATAACAAAATTGAACTCATTCATCAGTCAGCAAAAACTGAAGTTCAGAAACAAAGGTAAAATTTCTTTGAGAGTATTATGTCATATGTAAAATTATTTTACTATAAAAATTCAAGGTTTATATTAATTTTTGGAAACACAGTAAAGTTCCCCTAAAGCAGAAACACTGATTTTTTTACTCCATTATTTGGCAACTTTTGATTATTTTGACAAATGCTTAAGAGTTTGCTTTGCTTTACTTCTTAAATAAAAAACAAATTTTTTTAAAGGGATACCAATGCAAACCAATTACCAGGGAACATTTTTAGCTTAAATAAGACAACATACTAGCTAAAAGCACATGCCTATATATATAAAAAATAAGAATATAGAAATCTGTTATTTGAAAATTGGCAGATTAAATATGAAGTTCAGAAATAATTAGCGAACTCCCCACTTACTAACAATTGATTTTAAAAGTAGTAAAAACAACATGGATGGATCTAGGGGGTATAATGCTAAGTGAAGTCAGTCTGAGAAAGATGAATACCATATGATTTCACTCATAGGCAGAATTTAAGAAACAAAACAAACAAAGGAAAAAAGAGACAAACAAAAAATAAGATTCTTAAATATAGAGAACAAACTGGTGGTTGCCAGAGGGGAGGTGGGGGGGATGGGTAAAACAGGTGATGGGGATGAAAGTTAAAGAGTACACTCATCATGATGAGCACTGAGTAATGTATAGAACTGTTGAATCACTATATTGTACACCTGAAACTAACATAACACTGTATGTTAATTATACTGGATTTTAAAAACAAATAAACTTTTAAAAAGGTAGTAAGGCCTTAAATTTTAAAACTCCATGTTTTTATATTAGTTTTAACTAAAAATATTTTAAAGTCAAGTAAAGTCAGAGGACACTGTTCTTTAACAAAAGTGACAGATTTTGAATTTCAACATGTCTACTTTGGGGTGTCAAGGTCTACAAACAGTCTGCAAGAACAGGAAGTAACAAATAGGGTCTCTGTAAAAGAGTTAGCTCTCACAGAACCAATTAAAATCCTTTCCTATTAAAATGAATTTTAATGGGCCAATTAAAAATCCTTTCCTATTAAAATGAATCCTCAACGTTCTCTCCTTTTAGGTGGTATAAAAAAGTCTATACATTCTAAAACAAAGCCATTTTCTTTTAAACTAGTCTATAATCTAAACTTTTCATTAATTCATATTACTTCTACTCTTCTTTCATCACCCCCAAATCATTCCAATTTTATTACTTTATTATTTAAAAAATATAGCTGCATTCACGGTATTTTCTCATTTCTGGAAACACTGATAAATTTCTTTAGTCATAAATTATTAGAGCCAATCAAAGGAATTTTCCAAATTATATATTTGAAGTTCTTGGCATAGGCTAACAAAAATAAGATCGACTTACCAACAAGTTTCATATAAACTAATCCAAGTAATTCTGCTAGAGCTATAATACCCAAACCTGAAATCAGAAGAGGGCCATGCACTGGGGTGCACTCTGTAAAAACAAGTGAAATTTTATGTTAGAAATCTACATGAAATAAGTGAACTTTTTAAAAGACCCAACAGTAATACATCAAGTTTTAAGGACAGTAATTCTTTTTCTAATTACTAAAAACAAAAATTATCTCTATATATTCAACATTATTCACTCAGCCAGTGAAAAGGACTCCAAATTATTAAAAGAAAATGTTTGCATAACATGTACCTTATCACATCAAGATTAATGTAAAACAGTGCATAAAGCCTAATGTTCCAACCAATTGGAGCCTGGTTATTTAAAAAAATTCTCCCGTAAATGTAGGCGTAGCAGTTTGGCTGCTAGGATAATCAGCCCACAGGCCATATACAGCCAATATTCTCATGGCAATACGGAAAACACTATTCTCAGTGGGGGAAAAAAAATGAAAGTTAAAAAAAGAAAAGCTCACAAAGCTCTATAACATCCAATGCTGGCAAAGATGTGGAGCAACAGGAACTCTCATTCACTGCTGGTGGGAATGCAAAATGGCACAGCCACTTTGGAAGACAGTTTGGCAATTTGTTACAAAACTAAATATATTCTTAACAATCCATCAATCACACTCCTTGGTATTTACTTAAATGAAGCTGAAAACGTAGGTCCACACAAAAACATGCACATGATGTTTATAGTAGCTTTATTCTTATTCATCAAAAACTGAAAGTGGCCAGGATGTCCTTCAGTAGGTGAGTGGATAAAGAAGAGAAAGAAGAGCGCTGTCCACGAGAAATTCCTAGTAAGACAAATTGGGACTAGAGAAGAACATGGCCCTTACCTGAGACACAGAGGCTTAGTCCAACCACAGAAAGCACATAGCCCAGTACCTGAAGGATTAATATGGCAATGGTGAAAGGAGAAATCCAACCACCTAGAGGAAGAAAGAGTGGGTTGAGAGCACTTAAGAAGCAATCACACCTCCTTGTAATCTGTGCAACCAAAAATAACATCCAGTGACCAAAGACTGACTCTGGATTTCCTTGTCAGATGGTAGCTTCTTTCCCAATGACCTAAACTTCGCTTTTTCACACAAGTAGTTAGTTCCAGATTCATACATTCAGCAGTCTTTTTTTTTTTTTTCCCCCCAGTGAGCTCAGCTGGACTGGTGCTTTTTACCCAAAAACTTAGAACAGTGCTGCTTTTACCACACTTGTGCATTTTACAGTATGAATGGCTATTATGCATGACTTTGCCACATGCACATAAAATTGCTATGGTGGAGACAACCATTATGCAAACACGCCCTTGTAAACATCACAACCCTCTGTCTTGAGTGTCTAGATCTGTGATTTTATAACAAATTAATAACTTTTAATCAAGCCAGGGATAAGCTCTAAGACCAAAACTTAAATGTACAAATAGAAAAAAACAGACTGTAATAATGATAATAATGACAAAAATATGTTAGTGACTGACTCCAAAAAAGCAGTGAAGATTATATCAACTATAGGTTGGATATCTGTATCATCTTTTAAAACTACAATGTTAAGATTTGCCAATAACTAAAAAAGATATATAATTCCACTATTTTTAATTGATAACCCTATTTTGTAGAACCTTTTTTAAGAGAGTCTTAGCAAAAAAGAAAAAATATGTTTAATATCTACTTATAACTTGAAAAAACTGTAATAAAAACATGAAAATAACATAATTTGAAAAATCCACTGCCTAGCATCAAAGATATATGAAAATTACTTTTTAGAAAATAACAGAATGCCTTGAAAACCTAAGCTAACCTTAAATTTAATCCATACAGGGAAAATGTCACAAAGAATAGCTTGGAAAATCTTTTAATAAGCCAACTTTTATTGAGTTGTAAAAAAAAAAATACAAGAAATATGTTAACCAAAAATGTTGTTCTTGAAATGAAAAAGGCAGACAAAATCATGTTATAACAAATACTCACCTATTACAAACATACAGTACTGAAGTAATATTAGTATCACAGTAGGAATTACAATTAAACCAAGTCCGCAAGAATTCTTTGTTGAATATTCACCTGTTAATAAAAATAATATTTAAAATATTATCCTACATACTTCCTACTCTATAGGAAGTTAAAGTACTTAAACTTACTAAATGTATCAGTCTCAATACTCCTCTTACAAACTAAAAAGGCTTAAAAATATATTTCTCCCAGAACTTCACATAAAATGACTATTTTCAGATTAAGACCAAACTTATGACATGTAAACGCCACCACCTAAGTCTCAGCATGTCAAAACCTTAAACTGGCTTTGCCTCTTCAACTACCTTACAGAATTCCAGGGAGAAGCTCTTGAGTCACCTCTTGCCATTCCCTTCACTGGCTATGTTCAATCTGTCCCAAAGTCAAAACAGTTGTTCTCGCAAGTAATCTTCTGAATTCATCTCCTTCCTCCCTGTGTTCTAACTCCAGAGGCAAAAAGAGCTGCCAAATTTATGTTCCTAAACATTATATCTATACTGTATTCAGCTCAAAAACAACAATGGCTCTCTCCAGTCCACACTGTGGGTCCCAGGCTACCTTTGCTGTCTTTCCATGGGCCGTATACCCTTTCTTTCCACCCCCATTCCCATCCTCCGAACACAAGTGGTTTCAGACAGACTTCCCACATTCATTCCCACTTCCATGTCTTGGCAAATAAAGTTTGCCTCTGCAGTGGGTTGAATGATGGCCCTAAAGATATGCCCACCTCCAAATCCTTGGAATCCGTGAATATTAACTTCTGTGGCAAGAGTATTATGTTATATAGCAAAGGATGATTAAGTTAAGGATCCTGAAAGGAAGAGTTTATCCTGGATTATCTAGGTATCCAGGTGGGCCCTAAATGCAATGACAAGTGTCTTTGTAAGACAGAGGCAGAGGGAGATTTGACAAAGACACCATGGAGGCAGAAACTGGAATTATGGTGCCACAAGCCAAGGAGCTACAGACTGCCAGCAAATACCAGAAGCTACAAGAGACAAAGAATGGATTCTCCCCTAGAGCCTCAGGGGGGATTACGGGACTCATGACATCTTTATCTCAGATTTATGTACTCCAGAACTGTGAGAAAATTTCTACTGTTTTAGGACACCCACTTTGCGGGTATGTGTTACAGCAGCCCTAGGAAACTAACACCTGCCCCGCCCCACCCCACCAGCCCCTCATCTCCATCAATCCTATCTCCCTCATATAACAGTGTTTCTTACCTGGGACAAAAAGAATGGCTCCAACAATGACAACTATAGTGAGCACTAGTCCACCAACAAATAAAAGAATGGTTTTCTCCTTCACAAGACTGGATTTATATTTAATTGCTTAAAAAGAAAACAAAGAATTACATGAACCCAATCACAAGAAGTAAAGCCACTTCTGTAACTTATAAAGTGCAAGGACAAACTGATAACTTACTGTAATTGAATCATCTTTGAGGAACACCTCCTTCATATCATGTCAAGCCACCTCAAATCTTTTTGATATTAAGTCAATGTCTAAATGTTGTCATGGTAGTATACATATGGATACTGAATTTGAAGGTGACACTTTATTCTCCCACGCTTTAAGGAATGAAGTTATATATATCAGGCTTTCTCAATTAAGGTATTATTAACATTTTGGACCAGATAACTCCTTGGGTGCGGGGGCAGGGGGCTGTTCTGTGCACTATATGTTGTTTAGTAGTATCCCTGGCTTCTACTCACTATATGCTGTTAACAGCCCCCCCAGCGGTGCCAATCAAAAATGTCTCCAGACATTGTTAAATGTTCCCTGAGGAGGAAAACCGCCTGAGGTTTACAACTGATATACATAACACTGATGAGAAATAACTGGCTATTTTAGTAATATTGAGAAAAAGAGAACTTTATTCCATCTTATATAAAATTAGGAAAGCATATGAAATTTGAGATAATTTTGTTTTGAAAAAGCAGAGTAAACACTGGACAAATCATACCCTCTTGATATCCTGATGGTAAAAAATGCTTAAATTGTTCAATTAAAATAATTTCTTGAAAATAAACCATAAATACTCAATAGCACTCATCATACATGTTACTAGTTTTGATGCCAGCTCTACTGTCAAGTATCTAATACCTTCCCTGAAAGAATATAATAGATAAACTTAAAAATATTATAGTTGCCCCTTAAACAACACAGGGGTTAGGAGCACTGACCTCTCTCACCCTGTGCAGCCAAATCTGAGTATAACTTGACTCCCCCAAAACTTCCCTACTAATAGCTACTACTGACCATAAGCCTTACCAATAACATAAAGTCAAGTAACACATATTTTGTATGTTTTATGTATTATATACTGTATTCTCATAATAAAGTAAGCCAGAGAGAGGAAAATGTTAAGAAAATCATAAAGAAGGGAAAACACATTTATAGTATGTATTGAACCATAAAAAAAATCCACATATAAGCAGACCCACCGAGTTCAAACCCATATTGTTCAAGGGTTAACTGTATTTCTTTTCCTATATATTCACCTTTTGGGTTTTGTTTTGGTTAATATTAAAATTAATTTTTCACCAAGAAAGTTGATAAAAGTAACCTAAAAGCAGACTGATACTGACTGAAATTCTGCTGTTTCATACACACGATATTTTCCACACCATTAATCAATCAGTGTCCTCAGGGAAAGATTTTTAAATGTGTTTAGCATTTAACTTGCCTCCGTTAAAATGACAAACAGGTCAAATACACTAAAAAGAATAAATAAACCCCTAAATGACCATAACAAAATCTACATATAAGTTATTAAAACCTAGGGTTCCATTATAATCTATAGTTAAGATCTTAAGGTATGATGCAGGCACCTGAAGATTTTTTTTACAACTCTACCTATTTTAGGTTGCAATCATCCTTTAGATTGTAACCTCAACTTTATTCTCTTTAGGGGGAGATGGAGGGCTAAGTAATAATCCATCCTGAAGCTGAATAACCGAATCCACATTCATCAGAAAAGAGTGAGAATCAATCTGGCAAGTTCCCCAAGCTTTCATTTGATCCATCCAGCCTTGAAACTTATATGACTATGACTCAGTCATGTTCCTGACTTATTATAAGGGACAGATTTTCACATCTTTCCTATTCTCCAAGTTCAAACACTGTCTAGGATGAAATTCCAAGTATAGGTCACAAAAGGCACAAATACGGTTAAAAAAAAAACAACTTTGTCTAGACATATGTCAGGTTTTCCATTTAGACCTATGCATACCGTTATCTAAATAGAATTTGAAAGTTCTGCAAAGGGCTTATAAAATAGAAACTGTGTTTCAAATGTACTTCACAATCAAACATTTATGAGACTCTTCCAGGTTTAAAACACACAGAAGAGCTACTAAGATCAAGTGGCAAGAATTCACCTTAAAGTACAGATGTTCATGCAAAAAGGCAGACATATCATTCTTAACAAAAATCAGAGTGTGAACTTCATATAAAATTCCACCTTTTCAGACTTAGAAGAGCTCTAGGAGAAAAATAATGCCAACGACAGTCACAAAAATAAACCATCAGCAAATGCTACTATTGAGAGTGTTTTACCACAGAATGGCCTTTTCAAACCTTGGCATATAAATACACTCCATGTTGGAGGTAACTGTTGTTCCTGTTAATTGGTTCAACTGCTACTTCTTCTCAAGGCTACCTTCCTCTTCCTTAAATTAAGCAGCTATTTCTACCAAATATATTAGTGGGGTCTAACTTATGCAACCATAGGCAATGAAAGAGTATCTCCAAGTTTTCTTTAGTGAACCTTTAAGAAGTTTCTTCTGATTCATTTTCTTGCTTACGATGTAGGTCCCACACTAAGTGTGGAGAAAATATCTTGTTGCTAACACAGCTGCCAATTTTTTCAGTATAGCTAAAGGGTCAGGAATCTGATATAGACGCCAGAGAACTCAATAATCTCAAGGATCTGTTATTGGTGATTCTTTCTAGTCCTTTATTAAGTAGACTTACTCTTATTTATCAAACCTATCAAAACTTTAAATGTAACAAAATAAATTCAAGTAATTTCCTAAACACTTAGCATTAAGATAAAGATAATGTAACACCTTAACTGCAGGCTCTTATCAAACTCCCCTGCTGTTTGGCAAGACAATCTACATACGCTTTGGGGTGCCTGGATGCCTCAGTTGGTTAAGCGTCGACTCCTGATTTCGGATCAGGTCATGATCTCAGGGTAGTGAGATCAAGCCTGGCGTTGGGCTCCATGCTCAGTGTGGAGTCTGCTTAAGATTCTCTCCCTCTCCTTCTGCCTCCACCCCCTGCTCATGCGCACTCACTCTAAAAAGAATTTTTAAATAAACAAATAATAAAAATAAATAAAAATCAGCATGCTTTAAAGGATTTTCCTCAGCAAAAAAAAGAAAGAAAAATTATCTTCAGTCAAAAGTACTGAAATCAATATGCAAATAAAGTATGAGCAATAACACTATTTATACTTTTTTAAGACTTCATTTTTTTAGTGTAGTTTTAGTTTTATGACAAAACTGAGAGAGGTACAGAGAATTCCGTTATATCCCCTATCCCCACACATACATAGCTTTCCCCATTATTACCATCACTCACCAAAACAGTACATTTTCTACCAAGGATGAGCCTACACTGACACATCATAATCATCCAAAATCCCTAGTTTACCTTAGGGTTCACCCTTCATGTTGTATGCTTTGGATAAATGTATGACGCTCATCCATCATTATGATACCATAGAGTGTATTTTCACTGCCCTAAAAATCCTCTGTGCTCTGCCTGTTCATCTCTCCTCCACCCTTACCTCTGACAATCACTGATATTTTTTTGTCCCCACAGGTCTGCCTTCTCCAGAATGTCATATAGTTGGAATCATACAGTATGTAGCCCTTTCAGATTGACTTCTTTTAATATGTATTTAAGTCTCCTCCATGCCTTTTCATGGCTTGACAGTTCATTTATTTTTATTGCTGAATAATAGTCCATTGCATGGATGTACCACAATTTATCCATTCACCTACTGTAGAACAGTAAAGCTGCTATAAATATCTGTGTGCAGGTTTCTGTATGGACATAAGTTTTCAACTCCATTTGGATAAATACCAAGGAGCACAATGCCAGGTCATATGGAAAGAATGTATTTAGTTTTGTAAGAAATTGCCAAACTGTCTTCCAAAGTAGCTGTACCATTTTGCATTCCCACCAGCAATGTATGAGAGTTCCTGTGGCTCTACATCCTCATCAGCATTTGGTGTTGTATGTATATTTTTAACACAAACTTATAACCCTAATGCTGCCACAAAGGAATACCATATAGATGGGAAACTATCACATTTTTGACAATAAATTAGAAATTCTAAAATTTTCCCCTTTTACACCTTCTATAAAATAATTAAATATAGCAAGCTACTTCTCAGAAATGAGCTAGGTTGATTAATTCATTTGTTTTAGAAATATTTACTATGCACCTACAATGTAGCAGGCCCTTTTATTAGCCCAAATCACACAAATCAAGTACAGGTAGAAGTTTATGCAACAATAATTGATTATGCACCTACTATGTGATAATCACTACTCTAAATGCTGGCATTGAACAAAATAGCCAAATCCAAATACTCCTGCCTCAAGGCCCTTATATTCATATGTGTGTGTGTGTGTGTGTGTATGTGTGTGTTGGGAAGGAGCAGGAGTAAGGATGGAATGTTACTCCCTGATCTTCTTTCCCAATTCAATAAATAAAAGGTAGGGGTCTAATTTAGCCTAAAAAAGCCCCTTCATGTATTTAATCTTCAAATTCATGTGAATAAAACATGACATGTCCCTCTAGCCACCTGAAGAAACAGCTAATGTTATAGATACTCCGTTTAGGTTTTGTCTCCTTGTAACTGATATAAAGGACATACAAGACAAAATGTAGGTTGTAGTTGATAAATTTCTAGTGAAATTACTAGATCAACCTGGAGATCAAATAAAATCTACCACCTTAGTTTCCATGATACTCCCAGGATGGGATTCAATATGCCCATATAGGTCTACACAGACCTCAGTCTATCCAACCAACAAAACCCAAAAATCTATGAATTCAATATCTGCTTAAAGACATGACATTTAGATGATCCCTTACTGACTGATTAGTGAGTTGGTGGTCAGATAAGAAGGCTAACCAGTGAAGGGTAATGCATACTAGATTAAGAATAAATCATAAAGGGAGATGTGTTTGATTTCATTATTATAAAGTGCGATTTTCTGACAACTCTAGGAGAGTAGCTGTAGGATCTCTTTGGTATCTGTTAAGTTGCTAATCAACATTGTCTTTGAATCAGGATAAAGCACATCTGATCACTTTTAAAGTGAAAGCACAATTTCAAAATTTTTAATTTAAATTTAATTTTAAATTTTAAATTAAATTTAAACTAAATTTAAATTACTGTTTTATGAATATTTAACATACTCATTAAAAAAAAAACACTGAAGGCTTTGTAAATCTGGTGCTGGAGAAAAAGGAACATTAATGCCAATTATAAACCGATTACTTGCCAAGAGGCAAGTAAAAGACTCTTACAATAAACTCCATACACTATCCAACTGGCTTTGATGAAACGACTTTGTAAACATGAATACTGACACATGCCTGGTCTATAGGACCCAGAAATAAAAAAGCCCAGGCGCTATGCAGTAAGTACTCTGAATGCAGAAGATTAAAGAAGATGATGTCCAACATGCTAACTTCCTTTTCTTGGTTCCAAATGTTCCCTGGTCTTGTGGATGGTGCCATAACTTCAGAATGTATGCAGGAAGTTGGGACGCTTGCATTTGGAAAGTGTCGAAGGAATAACAACTGCATTTCTACAAGCGTACACCGCTGAACTCTAGTTTTGTTCAGTTCCTCCTACAGTAACACCAGGGCATAAAAACATTCTTAATAACAGAACTGTGATAATTATGTGGCAAGGACCAAGGGAAAGCACTGGCAGTTCAAGATTACTGAACAGAATTCAGAGTAAACTTAATAACAAAGTCCTATTAATAGAATCCATCAACCAGGTCACAGAATGATTCTTTGTAATATTACTTATTGTGATGGTATTTTTACCTTCCTGGGTAGAACTTTCCTAGTGCAGGTTAGTATATGTCCTCATTTCTTCAGAATGATTTTTCTAATCTACAAAGAAATTCCCTGTCCCATTACATTCTTTTTATGTGTGCTCATGGTCTAATTACTTTCAGTATTTATACAGTAGTCCTAAAAATTGGATTCAAGGACTTACTAGGATTTCAAAGCTGTTGTGAGGACTTTTTTCCTTGAATTTCCTAACAATGATTTCCACATGAACATAAAACCAAATGCCTCTGAGCAATAACCAAAATCTTTGTGGAATAACCTTGAGAAAGGATTAGAAAAGTTAGAAAACGACATGAAGGATGCCTAGAATGCATGAATTTGAAATAAATGACAGCAGTCCTTGCTTGGTCCACTTCCAATATTCGTGAATTTCAGTTACCATGGTTTAGTTAAATAACACAAATGCCCCCAAATTACAGTACAAATTTCAGCTACCACAATACCACAACATATTAACTAAGTACTTGGATGAAGTGCAAACTTCACTGCTATCTCTTTACTCCACAAATCACCCTGTTAATATCAGGTGTGTATCAGGGTCAGTGACCAATCATGTCACTTCTTTCAAAGACCGTTGGTGACTACTCACTGAACACCTGTTACTCAGTTCATGCACAGACAGCAGAGCATGTGTGTTGTGTAACTTCCTTGTCTCCCAGTAATAAATCAATGTGATATTTTACGATGGATTATCAAAGGAGGAAGTAGGGCAGCAAAAATGAAAGAATAAAGAAATATAAAGTAATAATGTTGGAAGTGAGATTCAAATAAAATGTAAATGACATCACAAAATAACTGACTGTGGGAATGTCAACACTACTGCCATTCAAGAAACTCTAGATATACAGTCAGAGAAACTCAGTAAAAGTGAACTTATTCGCATAAATCAGGACAGTGAGTAGGTTGTGACAAAAGGAATGCAGATGTCCCAGAAGTGGTGACTCTGGCAAAAAACTCCACATAAAAGAAATTCTTGGAGATATTGTATAACACTATAAATGCAAAGGATAAAATGTTGGAAGCTGATCCAAACCTTAAAAGGAGTATGACAATTCACTGAGGCATAAAAAAAGATGCTTGCTCTGTATTCAAAGTTATATAACAAGAAGGAGGCAAGCACCGTTCAAACTACTCTTGATGGAACACTTCAATTCTCAGTGTTTCTAATGTTTCAATTTACCATGTACTAAATAGTTTTACTTTTCCCCATTTCCTAATAGTGTTATTACTGACAGTAAGAGGGTTTTTAATGTTTTGACAAAAATTTTAAAGGTCATGGAGCAACAGTAATTTTTTTGCATTTATTTTAGATTGCTTTGCAGAGTTTCAGCTCATTTGGTCATGTTTATGGTCTCACAGCTTTGTGTAAAGACAAGTTCAAAGGAAGGAAAAGTAAAATAGATATGCCTGACTCAAAGAATTTCAGAATGTTGTAGTCCCTGGTATGGAACTGAACCTTAACCCTATAGGAACTAGAGATCTTGGTGAGCAACACTTGAAATCATTTATCAAACATCTTAATGACAGAAATTACCTGGTATACTACACCAAAGACAAAGGAAGAATCTGGAAATCAGCCAGTAACTTAAGTATCATTGGCATGGGAAACTGTGAGTTGGTATAATTTTCAGAACAAAAAGCAAGTGCCCAAAATGTAATACTTCTGGAGATCTGTGACTTTGGTTAAGACTCAGTGTTTGATTCTAGTTATCTTTGAGCTGTTTGCTAAGCATTAAGATTCTGCTTAAAAGTTTGTAAGTTAAAGATAAAGGCAAAGATGTTTAGGAACATTTCCCTGTAAGAAACCTTTGTCTTCAAAACATGGTCTAGGGCTCACCAAGTCCTGGCTTGGCTTCAGGAGTTTAAAAGTCTTCTCAGGCTTCTTCCTCAGTAGGATCAGTGGCATCCTGAGATACAGTTCAAGATACATTTCTGGTAGAAAGTAACTCTTTCCCCTAAAAATGAAGGCACAACCTGTTCTTTACTACACGTTTAGCCTATGGAAAGTCCAAGTTGAATCTTGGACTACCAAAAGACTGACATACAGAACTAGAAAAGCCACTGTGGAAAACCTCCTGTGATCAAATACAGACCATAAACGGTAACCTGAAACAGTTAAGGACAACTAGAAATCCAGAAAGTGAAAGTCATGGGTCTGAGTTACTATTAATAACTCAGGGACTATATGATAACCACACTCTAAAAAATACATAACCAAATGGCAAGTGGAAAACAGTGGGGCTCTCCTGTTTGGTGAACCCCCAGGCCATAAACAGGAGGCCTTTTTTTTTTTTTAAAGGTTTTATTTATTTATTTGGCAGAGAGAGAGAGAACAAGTAGGCAGAGAGGCAGGCAAAGGGAGAGGGAGAAGCAGGCTCCCCGCCGAGCAGGGAGCCCGATGCGGGGCTCGATCCCAGGACCCTGGGATTATGACCTGAGCCGAAGGCAGCCGCTTAACCGACTGAGCCACCCACAAGAAAGGGTACCCAAAAAAAGGTAGACTCAGATCCATGACTCGCCCAAAAATGGGACAGAAGGCACAGAACATGCACACTTACATGTTTCCTCAACTGAAAAGTGCATGCTACAAAGCCAGGAGCAACATGCATTTCATTTCCACATCTCAGGCCTCTACGCCCATGCCTAACAATCAGTAGGCACCCTGTCAATACATACTTGTTGAATAAATTAAAGTAGGTCTACATTCTGCTCTGTCAGTAAGTTTCATCTACTGAGTATGTGTAACCAGATACAGGTTAACTCTCCCTGAAAAAAAAAAAAAGTTCTCAAAATAAGTCCAAGACAGGGAGGTAGTACACTGTAGTGGTAAACAGCACTGGTTCAAATCCCAGTACCGCCAGAGAAGAACTGGGGGACTGTGGGCAAACTGCTTAACCTACCTGAGCCTCACGTTTTTATCTACAAAATAGGAACGAGAACGATGACACCTAACCCCACCGAGTTCCTGCGGGCTGGAAATGTGACTGCAGAGGTCAGTGCTTTTCAGCATCTACTGTACAGAGCAAGGGTTCCACAAATTTGTAGGTACTCTTATCATAAACACCTTTCAATGGGAGTCCAGACTGAGTGAATCAAGCATATAGGCCCTCATCCACATTCCCCCCAACATTTACTTGTTCTAAGGAGAGCCTAAAAAAAAATTGCCACCAAAATATTTTTTGTTTCATAAGCATGTTTTTTAAAATATGATCAGTGGAATAAATATAAAAAAGAGCATTCAACCTAATACAAACTGAAAATTAAAACAAGATTTTTTTTCACCCATCAAATTATTAGCAAAGATTTTAGAATTATGTCAGGATTATGAGGTAAAAAACAGATATCTTCATCTGTAGTAATTGATACAAAGTTTCAAGAAAACACTTTGGCAGTATGTATCAAGAGCCTTAAAATAGCTCTGCCATTTCCAGTCTTACATATCTTTAGCAGAATCATTTCCACAGTATCAAAAAAAATTGGAAACATCCTTAATATCCATCAAGATGAGAGTTAAGTAAATGAGAGCACAGACAGCTATAAAAAGATTTTGAAAACAAGGGGGGAAATCAGGGTATAAATATATCAGTTACATGAGGCCATTTATGGTTTTCTTTTTTTAAGAAACGTAACAAAAATGCACAGAAAAAAACTGAAAGGGAAGGAGGAAACCCACTAGAATACACCAATAATTTATTTCTAGGTTGGGAGGCTTCAGATTTTTGTTTTTGCTCTCTAATTTACTATTTTTTAAGTGAGAAAGCTTGTAAAGCTTATTTTGTGAAAATATGGCTGACAGAGAACAGACTGACTCCTCGTTCATTCAATAAAAATAATGTCACTAACGATAATGCCACGATCAGCAAACTTCAACCAATCCAAAGGCAACAAATCACACTACTGTGAAATAATTTCATTATCTTAAAAAAAGGCTATTCTCTCCCTCAGTCATATGACACAGGCTTAAGGCCTGAGTCTGCCAATAAAGATAAAGGCTTTCCCTAACATCAGGATAGACTGAATAGGTCTTGATGCTCTATCAGTCTTTTTTGTGATATAAAAGGCTTACCAAAATTCTAAGAAAATTTCCACAAGAAGTCTAGACACTTTTTTGAAAATAAAAGTTGTGAAATATCTTGACAGTTGTCACTGTCAGCCCTTTCTTCCCTTTCTTTGCTTTTAGACAAAAGTTGAGAACAGCTTTGAAATCACAAAGCATTTTCCAGAGTGCCGTACATGGAGAAGAGACCACAGAATATATAATCAGTCATCTCTCTTCCATTTTCATCACTTCAGATTTCTGGGTAAAAGTAAAATTCATGAAATATACAATAGGCCAATCCACTACAACATTTTACTAGCTTTCACTTTTTTAAAGGTTGCAGAGTGAAATCAATGAGATCAGCATTATTCACACCTTACCTTGTATAAATGCTAACTGGCCTTGAATGACTGACCATTTCATTGCACGATAGGGAGATGAGGAATAAATTTTACATGTTAGAAGTTTAAATGTTTTAGACTGTCACCTCAGAAGCTCACCAATTTAGTAAATTTCTTTTACCAAACTGGTAGGGAAATAAGGTTGAGTGTAAGTATCAACCAGAATATATATTACCTTTTTACCTAGTAGTGACAATTCCACATTGTTGATGCTAAATCTGAAATAGCATCAAGATTTACCCTGAGAAGTTTGGTCACGTGACTATTACAGCAAAACATGATCAAAACCCACAACTCATCCGTGGCTACTCCCTTAGAGGCTGCAGAATCATAGTAAGGATGATAAAATATGGTTCAAATGTGGCTTTTCCTAGGATGACCACATGTACACAGACAAGTGCAAACTAGGAAAATAAAGACAGGGCAGTCTTAATGCTCAAAAGTACAATATCCTACCCTAACACTAATGTAGGGGTGTGACCATCTGTTTGCCAAAATAATGTGTGTAAAGGCTCTGAAAACACTATACTCTGTATGAGTTTAAGGTATTGTTATTATTAGGATTCCCACTATTCATTCTTAGGAAGTTTTAAAAAAAAAAACCTTAGGAATTAAACGTGAACTGCAGCAAACTGTGGGGGAAAATACACACTTCAAGAATACTGAGACTGTATATTATTATTTATCACATTATCACACTTCTTAATACAACTCAGACAAAATATTTCACTAATATTACTTCCCAGAAATAACGTTTTCATCATTAAAACATAAATAAAAAATAGAAATAAATACTTACTCACAATACCAAACTGTCCCCAAGACAGAAGTACAGCCAAAATTGGGAAAATAACAATGAGGATATTTTCATTTGGAGAAAACCATGAAACTGGGAAGAAAACAAAAATCACAATTAATATTTACTCTAATCACATTAAGTCCTGCTATGAATGGTCAACAATATATTTTTATTGTGAAGATGGAAAATAAAAATAACTTATTAAAGCTGTGGCCTTAAAATAATTACAAATTACACAAACAGTTCACTTATACAGCAAATTTTATGAAACAAGAAGCCAGTTTAAGTGTTTTTTTTCCACATTTTCCCTAACCTATGATTTATGGAAGGAGACAATATGGCACAGGAGCTGAGAACAGGGCTCTGCAGCCACGAAGCCTGGCTTGAAACCTAACTCTACATTATAAGCTTTGTAAGTTTGGACAAAGTCTTAACACCTCTCTGTTCTTTAGTGATCTCAACTGTCAAACCAGTACAACATAGTACCTATGCCTCGAAGGACTATTGTGACTATTAACAAAGCTACTACGTGAAAAGGGCTTAAAATGGGGGCTCCTGGGTGGCTCAGGTGGTTAAGCGTCTGCCTTCTGCTCAGGTCGTGATCTCAGGGTCCTGGGATCGAGTCCCACATCAGCCTCCCTGCTCAGCGGGGAGTCTGCTTCTCCCTCTCCCTCTCCCCTCCCCCCATCTGTGCTTTCCCCCTCCTCTCTCTCTCAAGTAAATAAATAAAATCTTAAAAAAAAAAAAGAAAAAAGAAAACGGCTTAAAACAAAAGCTTGGCTATGTACCAAATAGTCAACCTTCACTACAATGATTATAATGTTATTAAGGAAGTTTCTGTTAAGTGGGTCACATGTTACCTAGACAGTGAAAACAGAGCCACACAGTCTACATGAAGGAAACTGTGACATTAAGACTTCAAATAATTTGAGAACTTTTAGAACATTAAGTTTCATTTCATCTTAACACGTAAGACACTGATTTTATCTGTGAAATTTCTTTTTTAACAATAAAGCCAAATAAAAGCACCAAAGACATTTCAAAGTTTGCCTGTACATGGGGAATTTGCTGTTTGAAGAACATTCCTAAACATTGCCCAAAGCAAGCACTGGTGGTTCCTCTGAAATCAACCCTATTCATTGAAATCCTCCCGGGCTCTGCCATTCTGTATTGGCATGTGAAGAACCTTGTGGGCTTTCATACCATAACGATACATTTCTTGTATTAACCTTACATTAAAACCTGGCAAATTTTCGCAATATACAGAATATAACACTATAAATTCTTAGAGATACTACCTTTACAGAATCTAGCATTTCGCCCTATACATAGTAGAGACCCCATAGGTTTGCTGTTGAAGGTTCTAATAGTCATGAAATAGTTCGGTGAGTGAATGGAAGACTGTGTTTCATTTTTTGCAGATCTCTAGCAAGAGACAGATTTTTCAGATACTCTGAATCAATACCTTAATTTCCAACTGTATTACTGACTATCTTCTTACACCAAAGAAAACCTATTTTAATTTGGCCTAAAATCCTACCAGGAAAAAATTTTGTAAATTATGCTTAGGTTTTCACATCTAATGCCCAATTTGATAAAAGCTCTATGACCTAATGACTATTCCTAATCAATTTATTTTCCCTATCCATTTTCTCTATTATTTTGTTTTGAGTTGTCTATATTAACTCCTCAAACCCTCACGATTATTGTATAAGGAATTATCAACCCCTCCTTAATACTGAGGAAACTGAGGCACAGTGCAAAGATCTTTTTTCATTTTTATTTTTTTATTATGTTCAATTAGCTAGCATATAGTACATCATTAGTTTTTGATGTAGTGTTCAACGATTCATTAATTGTGTGTAACACCCAATGCTCATCACCACATCTGCACTCCTTAATACCCATCACCCGGTTACCCCATCCCTCTACCCCCTTCCCTATGGATAAAGGGCTGGTATCCAAGATACATAATGAACCAAGAATCTTAAGTATCTGAAGTTTTCATGTCCCAAATGGACTTCTGATACCCCTCCACCTACTTCACCAAACCTCCCCTTCTCAGGTTTCCCCATTTTGGTAGTGCTGACTTCTCCAATTACTCAGACCAAAAACCTTAGAGTCATCCTTGACTCCTTGGTTTCTCTCACACCCCACACCCAGTCCCACAGCAAATCTCATGGGCTCTACATTCAAAATACAGCCATTATTGGATCAACATAATCAGTATGTGTTTAAGATGAGCTGACAATGAAATGTTCTTTCACTGACCTCCCTCCCTATGCAACAAAACAATCTCAGGATATATTGATAGAAACCTATTAATACAAGGTGTGTCTGACCACAATATTTATTGAAATCACACCATGGATAGGGTATTCTAGATACTTAAGGCCCAACAGGGAACATGGCAGGTGGGGCCATGAGCTCGAGGAGGAGGAGGAATTGAAGACCAGATTTTTATGGGTAGTAAGGAGGGGTCTCCGGGGTGAGGAACTGGATCTGAGCCACATGAAGACAGGGAAGAAGAGACACCAAAGGAACAGCAAGTTCAAGCAACTAAATGGTGGCTAGAATTTAGTGATACAAGAGGAGATGGGAAGAGTCTTGCTGGAGAAAGATCATGTTGGGTCTTAATAGCTTGTTATGAGAGTTTAGATTTTATTGTAAGAGCAATGATTGGAAAGTGATTGGAAAGCTTCAAACAGGGGAGAAAAATGACCATGATTCATTTAAAATCTTTGCCAGCCAGGTGGAGAATGGATTACAGAAGCAGGATCGATCAGAAAGTTGCTGCAGCAATTGGGTAGTGGCAGGAAGACAAGGTGTGACCCACAAACACAGTCTTGAGTACATTTCCACTCATCACATTTAAAGACCTAACAGGGAATTGTTCCAAAGGAAGGTGACTAGAAGGGGGATCCTGAAACCATTAGCAATGGCTGGAAGAACTGGGGATTTCAATCTTAGAGAAGCAGCAGCTTGGGAGGGAAATACCATAGCTCTCCTTGTGAGAAATTACAGGGACTGCAAATTCTAGCCTGACTTAAGTTAGAACTGCCTACTAATAGACCAAGATCCTTTGGGAAGTAAGAGAGTTTCCTCATGTCAAGTGTTCAGGTAAGAAGGCTGAATGATAACTTCCTAGGGCGTGACAGAAGTAATTCATGAATTAGACGGTGAGAGACTAAATGATTAGTGGAGGAGTCCAAGCCTCTCTGTGGAAAAAAGAAGTGTAAGGGACATTTCAGTGACATACAGAAGGTGGGACTATAAAACAAAAAATACCATCGTCTAAGTGATTCTTAATTGAAACTCATCAGAAGGTTTATTCACACTTCACATACACTCCCCTCTCAGACTCACCCCAAGATTCTAATATTTTCTCCATAGTAAATGCGTGTGTGTGTGTGAGCATGCACACATGTATGGAGGGGGTGTTCTGTCATTCTCTCAGTTCAAAATCACTGCTGCACACCTCTGCCATAATTTATCTCTTCTCACTGACATGAATGTGTTACTTCTCTCTAATTTGTTAAGATGGAGAGTCTGAGGATCACCACATTGGACATTCAAGAACCAAATGAGATGCTGGGGGGAAAAAAGCCCATGTTTTATATAAAACCACTTATATGTCCATTAAGCTATTGATTTGTTTTGGTACTATTGTCAGATGACTTTAACTTTTGTTCCTCAATGGGAGAAAAGAGACAAGATACTTCTCTAAGGTCCTTCTCAAATTTTGAATGTCTATGGCACTAAGAAAATAAGCTTAAAATGGACTAAGAACAATATCAGATATTTTTCCACTTTAGGAATAAGAAAGATAATCCAAAGGCAATGCTATTCCATTCAAGCTATGGCTGACAACTCTGCCCATTTTTCTTTCCCAATTCCTGTTCAGGTAGTGTGGCTCTCAGGAAGATGAACTCATTAGTGGAAAAGCAAAGAAATGATATTAAGAGGGTATGGTCTATGAATGAGTGTTTAAATTCTTCTTCCCAGCCTAAGTGTTATAAAAACCCAATACTTCTTTCCTTTATCACTGTCACCTTTTCCTTTATCACCTATCCCATCCAAAATGGGATAACTGGAAAAAGTGAAAAGATCACTTTAATCAGTGTAAGTGTGCCTTTCCTTCAAATATATACATGGTAAACCTTTACAAACACCAGTTTCTACAAAAGAAGATCACGATAAAATTTACAACACTAAAATTCAAGCCAAATTTTTACTTGATGTTTCAGGATTGTGATGACTTTTTTGAGTTGTTGACTTGGCGAGGCTACAGTCCCTGATTACTTACATAACCCAGAAATCTAAGGTGGCTCCCCAAATCCCTGCTCCCTGCAATCAGCCTTTTGTAATTCCTTCCCCCTTGAAGAAGGGATGGGACAGTGAATACGATGGACTTCATTCCCATGATTATGTTGTGTCATACGTCAAAAGGGATTTTGATGGTGTGATTAAGGTGCCCAACCTGTTGGCTTCACAAAAGAGCAATTGCCTATGGGAGAGAGGGGGCTGGTCTAATCAAATGAGCCCTTAAAAGGGCCTGTGGTCTTCCTGGAAAAGAATTCAATATGTGAGAGGGATTCTACAGGAGGAAGGATCTTCTCGGCTGAGTTTACATATGGAAGAGGCCATGTGGCAAGGAATGAAGCAACCTCCAGGAGCTGAGAGGAGCCCCTAGTGGACATCCAGCAAAGAAACGGGGACCTCCATCTCATAATCACAAGGAATTGAATTCTACCACAATCATGTAAGCTTGGAACAGGACCCTGAACTCCATATGAGAACACAGCCTGGCCAACACCTTGATTTTAGCCTCGTAAGACTTCTTGTGGAGAACCTAGTTACACCATGACCAGAACTGTAGCCTACAGAACTGTGAGCTAATAAATGGGTACTGTTTTTAAGCCAGTACATTTGTTATTTGTTACACAGCACTAGAGAACTACTGCAAGGATCTTGCAATGCCCTCATGCCAACATCATGAGCATAACGTATATCATGTTGACAATGATGGAAATGGCAACTCTACTGAATCTGAACTTACTTTTTTAAAACAAAACCTTAATAACTTACTTGGAGAAATGTAAAATTTTAAGCCTCCACGTTTTTGTATTATTAATAATATCGATACAGATATTAATGGCAAATTTTATAACTATTATTTACATTTAGTATTTAGTCATTTACAAGGTGTTTTGAAAGAAACCATGTAGCATGGTGGTAAAAATCTTGGGTTTTGAAGATAGATCTAGGTTAAAATCCTGGCTGTGACTCAAATCTTGAACAAGTAGTTTAAATCTAACCTGTTTCCTCAAATGTTAAATGGTAAGACCCATGTCTATCTCCTAGAGTTCTTGAGAAGATCACAGGATACAACATACATGAAGTATATTGTATGTGCTCAAATAAATGTTAGGTTATTTTACTGTTCTTATTTATACTGCTATCATTTCCTTCAAAATAGGGATCATGTCTTAGTCATTGCTGAATCCGTAGTGTCTAGCACAGTGCCTGGCACATGGCAGGTACTCAATAAATCTTTTTAAGAAAGAGAGATATTAACTTAACATACATCTCAAACAATTCTGTCATGGAAATGGTATCCCCATTTTACAGATAAAACTGAGGACCACACAGAGGTTGAGTTTCTGAAACAAGTCTTCTTAAACTAGAAAGTGGTAAAGTATAGAAAAAGCTTTCTAAATTCAAGTCCTGTGCTCCTTGCATGGTACGATACTATACACAGACACCGGAGGCATATAAAACTCTAATTCATATATAGTGCGTGTACATATTCCATCTTAGTGCTCAAAAAAAGAACACAAATGGTCACTATTACTCCACATTCCACTAAGTAGAATTCTCTATTAAGTAATTTCTATTCCTCCTTTATGCCTACATTTGCAAAAAAGCACAACATAGTAAAAATGGTTTCTACCGCCTAAATCCCCAAAGTCCACATGATGGGTATGTATCTCTACTACAGTAACTTTGCATTCCACAGTAAGAGTCCTGCCCCAAATTAACATTTCTGAGCAGAGGAGGTTTCTTTCTTTCTTCAGTCAAAAAATGAGTATAAAACAGAGACACCACCAGATGCTGGCAAGGATGTGGGGAAACTGGATCGCTCATATCCTGTTAAGAATGTAAAATGAAAAAAAAAATTTTGGAAAACAGTTTGGCAGTTTCTTTAAAAACTCAGCATAACCCAGTAGTCATACTTCTGGCCATTTATCCAGAGAAAAGAAGAAGACTATGTCCACAGAGAAACCTGTACACAATTGTTCATAGCAGCTTCATTTGTAAAAGCCAAAAGCTAGAAACAACCAAAATGTCCTACAATAGGTGAATGGTTAAACAAGCTATGATATATCCATACCATGGAATACTACTACTTAGCCAAGAGAGCGAGACAAACAGAGACACGCAGAGAGAGAATGAACTATTGATACAAGCAACAACTTGTATAGTTCTCAAGGGCACTGTGCTGACTGAAAAAAGCCAATCTCAAAATACTGTATGATTCCACCTATACAACATTATTGAAATGACAAAATCACAGCCACAGAAACCATATTAATGCTTGCCAAGCTGGGGGTAGTTGGGTGGGGGAGGTGACTATAAAGAGGCTGCATGAGGGAGATCTTTGTATCAATGGAGTAGTAGTTCTGTATCTTGATTGTGGTAGTGGTTACTTAAATATATACATGTGATAAAATGACCAAGAAATATACATACATTGTTCCATTGTGAACTTGCTGGTTTTGATATTTTACTACAGTGACATAAAAAGTAATCACTGGGGGAAACTGGGCAAAGAGTAGATAGTACCTTTCTGTTCTATCTTTGCAATTTCCTATGAACCTTTAATTATTTCAAAAAATAAAACTGGGTGCAAAGTCAAATGTCTGAGACCTCTGGTAGAGTTTTCTACATTCTCTGCAACAAAACAATACCTTCTCATTTTAATGGCCCGAAAGGTAAGTACAACTAATTTTTTTACAGGGTACTACTTTGAAAACAAAGATAAAATAATTACACTTTTATAAAATTATAAACTTTGTCTTCATCTCAGATATTGGTATCTCTTCCCCATCCACCTTCATTCCATTGTCAAGCCTTTCAAATTTCATATCTAGAGTTTAACAGTTTGCCTCTCAGTGACTGACACTACACTCCAAAATTACTGCTTCCCCTGGTCTTATTTTTCCATTCCCACAAAAGTATACATTCCTTCAGAAAAATTTCAGCTAGGTAGGAGATTATCTAATTCCAGTCGCTGTATCTGAATGATTAGACCCTGCTGAAAGGCATACATTTTCTTAAAAAGCTCCTTAGTCCAAATAAATATCAATTTATAAAGTTACAATGTAAGAGATTTTCTAGCAGAAACACCTTCCAAATTCTGCCAATCTGCTCTAAGCTACCTCCTGCCCATTCCTCACTGTACAGAAATCCCTCTCACAATATCCCAGGCCAGCTTCAACAACTTGTTATCTTACTTCATAAAATAAAGATCCCAGGAACACAACCAACATTTGCAAAGCACTCTGGCTGACACAGAACTTACACACAAGAGATCTCAGTTGATGCTCATTATACTGTAGGACACATAAAAGCAGGGATCTATTTTCATCCCCATCCCAGAGATAAGGTAACTTGGACTCAAGAGAAGAAACTTCTCAAGATCATACAGGCAAATGATTAAGTTGCAGAATAGGGGACAGAATTCAGATCTCCTGATTTCCTAATCCTAAACCATGTCAAAATGCTCCATCAAACTAAACAGCCCACTCTCAATCTGGTAACAGACATTTTATAACCACGAACACTAGAAGAATAGAAGGTAAAGAGTTGATACAATTGAATTGTTCTAATCCCATCTAAAGCAGAGGTTCTCAAAAGCATGGTCTAATCCTAAAATCAGCGATTGTATGTCTAGTGATTGTAAACATATTTCAAAACAGAGAGTCATAACGCACTTGTATGTAGTTGAAGAAATCAGCTGGCTGAGAAAGAATAGAAAAGAAACCAGGCTGTTTACTTCAGCTAACTACTGCTTTATACAACTCACCAAGCCAAGTTTGTGAAGAAAAAGCAGAATCATGGTGCTATAATCAAGGCTGAATTCAGATACACTTTATTGGATCTCTAGTTCTTCTAAATCTTGGCCAGTAAAAAAAATACCAAAGCAAAGCTAAACACAGGAAACCTCAAGGACTCATCCATGATAACCTGATTTTTTAATCTCCTGATTCTCCTTCTAATCAATTCTCTGCATAGGGGACATGGCCAGGCCTTGTCAACCCTTGATCAAAGTGTAAGGTTAAAAAAAAAAAAAAAAAAAGGCCAGGGCGCCTGGGTGGCTCAGTTGCTTAAGCGACTGCCTTCGGCTCAGGTCATGATCCTGGAGTCCCAGGATCGAGTCCCACATCGGGCTCCCTGCTTGGCAGGGAGTCTGCTCCTCCCTCTGACCCTCTTCCCTCTCGTGCTCTCTATCTCTCATTCTCTCTCTCTCTCTCAAATAAATAAAATCTTTTTTAAAAAAAAGGCCAAATAATTGGAAAGAGACTGGAAAATTAATCACATGAAAGAAAGTACTTTTGATGGCAGCAAACAGAAATACAGAGTAGATGACCTCAGGACTGCTCATCCAAACAGAACAGTCCTTGGACCAAAAGTTTGAGAACCACACAATATACAAATTAGCCAACAACAAAGGGGTTTTACTCGGAAAAGTAGAAGAACAAATAATATAAAACTCATGATCTTAAAGCTGTTAAACATTACATCAACATTTATTATTAATAGGAGTACCTAGGCCCATTCTGCCCCATTTCTAACAGGGTCAGGATGCTACACGACAAATAAATGGGAAGCTTTTATAGAAATCTTACCAATTCGGTATTTTAGTTCTATGACGGTTTCGCCTTCTCTGCTTAATTCAGTTACTTCACAAGTGTAGTTTCCTACAACAGCTTCTTCCTTATCCATCTCCAAAGAGGCAATGCCAGTTAGTAATTTTTGTGGTACGATTTTTGTACTCTTAAACTTATCTCCATGAGTGGTCTTTTGTAGAGCTCCATTAAAGGTGAAAATGTCTTTTCCTTTTAATTTCCACTTTACATACATTTCATTAATGTTTGTTGCCTCCACATTATTAACAAAGCATGGGATGGTAACACTTTCATTGCAAGCAGTGTATTCTACAGATTTGGTTATGTTAAATATTAGCTGAGCTGAACCTGAAAAAGAAAAAGAAAATTGTTTCATTTCATTATAGAATTCTATACTTCAAAAATTGTTACAAATCCTTAAGATAAAAAGCAATGTTTCACTTGTTCATTTAAGCAAACAGTGCAACCACAGAGAAGACAGGCAAGATGAAAAAAATCCAAATTATTTTAATATTAATGTGCATAGCTGGTAGACAACATTGTAACTTTTACTTACTCAATCTCAGTAATACAAAGTATACATTAACATACATCTTGGGAATAAATGCAGCAACCCCGCTGGAACATGCAGGTGTACGATCTGGCTTTGGAGCTTTGAAGTAATCATTACTGCCTACTGACTGATGTAGAAAAATAGTGTCCTAACCATGGAAAAATTTTGAACAGAAAATCAAACCAAATATTATATTCAGTATATACTTCCTCCAAATAGAACTTGCTAAACTGATAGGAAGTTTATCCTTATGTTGCATTTCCAAAAAAGATGACGGGGTCTACTTTAATACAAAAAAGTAAACCAAATGAATCACATCACATCTCTCCACAAGGATGGAAAGTCTTAGAATGCTAAGAAGAAAAAACATTCTCTGTGGCTATTTTCCCATTGCAAAATACAGCCAGCAACAGTCATTTTGTATGTAAGTATTAGGAAGGTTTATATACAATAGAAAGGCATTTTCCCACCCCTATATTTCACTGAAACTATGGAACAACCATTTCCAAATATATATTACAGGTATTCTTCCTCCTAGAAACCATAAACCGCTCAAAAAAAAAAGCTAAGAAACAAGTTAATACCAAGAGCGGGTACTGCTAATAAATAGGATATTTACTAGTCCTCTCTTATCCATGGCTATGCTTTCTTTGGTTTCCGTTACCTGTGGTCAACCACAGTCTGGAAGCAGATTATCTTCCTTCTGACACATGGTCAGACAATCCATAAGTAGCCTAACTCTAGGTCACAGCACCTTGCCTACATCCTTCATCTCACCATGTAAGCATTTTATCATCTCACATCATCATCAGAAGAAGGGTAAGTATAGTACAATAAGATATTTGAGAGAGACCACATTCACATAAATTTTATTATAGCACATTGTTATAATTGTTCTATTATTAGTTATTGTTGTTAATCTCTTACTGTGCCTAATTTATAAATTAAATTTAATCATAGATACATATAGAAAAAAATAGTATATGTAGGATTGGTACTATCTTTGGCTTCGGGCATCCACTGGCAGTCTTGGAACGCATCCTCTACAGATAAGGTGGACTACTGTATTCTACCAATACTTCTCCAGAGATTAAACTATCATTGCCTTACAAAAGAGGGACTGGAAAAGGAAACTCAATCACTTACCTTTCATCTAATATGTATGAGAATATGGAGAAATTATAGCTGTCTTCCATACTGTTCAACCATTTATCAACTCTTTTACCTAAGTAGTTAGCTAGCTCCTCCCTCAAAAAACAAAGCACTAACAAATACAAATAAAACATCAACTTCAATAGTTCATCCTTAAGATTTCTTCTCTCTACATTTATAAAATGGGAAAAGAAATCAGGAGCATCGGATGTTATTACTTTAGGAACATAATTATTATTCAGTAACTGCCCACTGAGTTGAATGCTAGGATGCAGTGGAATATGAAGTGGACAATGTTCAGAAAGCCTGAGTACAAATTAAGCAGTTCATTTAACTTTTCTATGCCTTGGCTTACTCTCTGTGAATAAGAGGATCAAAAACAAACACTGGGCTACTTCACAGAACTGTGGTGAGCATCAAAGGAGAAAATACCTGGGCAAGTGCTAACAATACCGTGCTATAAACACTAGGGGCAATACTATAAAAGTTAGGGGATATGGCATTTTACTGTAATGATCTGGACCTTCTCTGACTGGCAGGTCCAAACTGTTTTATTTCTGGGAATTTGCAGTTTGAACTAGCCTTGGGGATATCCATAGCGCACCTCTTCCCACTTCTCTACATTTCTTGCCATCCAAATATTAGGAAGCCTCCGGCAAAACCTGGACTTTCAGCTGCATTCTTCGAAGCCGTGGGCTTGGGAACTGTCTTCCCTGAAAAAGAAGCACTGGGGGTGGGGAGGGGAGGAACTACAGTGTACAAAAAGGAGAGAAGTAGGGGTGCCTGGGTGGCTCAGTCGGTTGTGTCAGACTCTTGGTTTCGGCTCAGGTCATGATCTCAGGGTTGTGGGACTGAGCCCCACAGCGGGCTCCACACTGAGCAGGGAGTCTGCTTGAGATTTTTCTCTCTCCCTCTGCCCGCCCTCCCCCCCCACCTCTCTTAAATAAATGAATATATCTTTTTTTTTAAAGATTTTATTTATTTGAGAAAGTGAGTGAGTGAGAGAGAGAGAGCGAGCACATGAGCAGTAGCAGAGGAAGAGGGAGAAAGAGAAGCAGTCTGTGCTGAGCAGGGAGCCCGATGCAGGGCTCCATCCCAGGATCCTGGGATCATGACCTGAGCCAAAAGCAGACGCTTAACTGACTGAGTCATCCAGGCGCCCCATGAACAAATCTTTTTTAAAAAAAGGAGAGAAAAAAGTATGATGCTGGAATCAGAAAGAAAGGAACGTGTCAGAAAATATAGTGAAAGGTTTTGAAATGGACAAAAAGATTACTGAGTGTCCTTTCAATGGAGTGCTGGGAATTGTGTGACAAATTCCTTGGGAATATTTCATTCTGTAGGGGCCTATGCCTTTCACTGTGTTTATCTGTCTGAGCTATTTTACAATTTTGGTAAAACTGATGGCAACGCAAATGATTTGTGTCCATAGAGATACAAATAAACTTTGTTCTGCAATTCACTTCTCCCTGGTGAAAGAAGAGAAGATTTCAAAAAACCACATTTTATTGCCTTGAGGATAATACTGCATCTATCTGAAAATTCATTTCACCATTCCTGATTGCCAATAAATGTGTCTGTTCTCTAAATCTTCTTTTAAAACTGAGATGGTTTTACCATCTTGCTGGTTTACTTGCTAATTAACATGTGAAATAAAATCTTTGATATGTGGTCATTTTGTATTTGTTTCAGTCAAGATTTAAAAATTATTTCTAAAAATTACCCCTTAATAAATAGATATAAGTAAAGAGCTCAGTTATCCTAGCAAACTTTTTTAGAAGGCTCTAAGTAAGAAGTGGTTGGTAAAACTCCACAATTTCATCTTATGTACAGAAAATGAATTTTCTAAAGAATACAGAAAGCACTAACTGTACTGCATTTTTTGTTGCAATAAAACAATCTTATAGCTGAAGCAGTTTAAGTAGAATAAATGCTATCAATAAAATTAAAAGTAAAATTGACCTAAATAAGCCATAACTTGAATAACCCTTGTGCTAATTAATAAATAAGGGTAGTCCAAAAATGTCACTCCACCAACTGTTAACTACAGCTTCATCCTCTATAAACATTTATTAAAAAAACAAAACTATTAAGTAGTAAAATTATCTGATTTGGGTTTTCTTTTTCCTGCTGCTTTCTGATAAAACATCAAAGTGAAAAAACAAGATTTAAAATATAGAGAGCAAATAAAAGTATGTAGATAATTAACATAAGGAAACTGATTAATCAAGAAATGCCTATAGCAGTCTAAATCAGATAGGAATAGGTAAATATAACTAACCATCAGTGATGCAAGAGCTACAGATAAATTAACAAATGAAATGGGGAAATTATTTTATATAAAATGCCAAAAATACTAGACTTCACAACCTCTATAAATACAGACCACCAACTGAAACCATCTCAGACCACAGTCCTGAAAACAGCTATTACATGTTGCAGAGACTACCAGCACACAAGTCTAGCTCTGAAATGTACAAATGCAACAAACACTTATTGAGAACCATCTGATCTGAAACACTGTGATAGGATGAGGGGATACAATGACAGAAAAAAATGGGAATTATCTTTTGGAAGCTTCCAATCCTCATTTGGAACAATGATACATACTTTTTATAACAGGAGGTCGGTCATAAGTGCTATCCTTTGGTATGAACAAAGTGTTATAGATGGGCAGGAGAGTAATCAGTCTTACAGATTTCTAAGAAAATTTGCATTGCTACTAGGGGAACAACAGAAGATTGTCACAGCTCCCACCCATCTGGGCCTTCAATCATTTATCTTTTTATATGTTCCATGCAAAACCTCTCTCTCTCTCCTTTGTAACCCTTAAACCACTCCCCTTTTGCAAAAGCTTATCCTGTACTCTCCAAAGAAGCCATATTTCTTAATTTGAGTCCTTTAGATGAGAAGCCAGAAGCTTCCAAAACTTCCCACCTACAAAGTTACCTGCAACCCCAACTATCCACAGACCCCTCACATTCCTCCTCTTCACAACTGTATCCCTTCACCCATTAGTTTTCATTTCTGCCTCCACACCCACTAGTCACCCCAAGGACTTTCCCTAGTTGATTATCAGCTTCCTACACCCCCCATGCCGTTCATAGGTGTTTTTTAACATAAAAGAAATGCTTAAATATTGACCAACTTTTTAAAAAATCACTCATACTTGTCTCCTCCCTAGCATCCTAAAATAATAATCTAAGTGCATTTCTTCACCTCCTATTCACTTCTTAAATCTCTGCCACACGGCCTCTACCTCTTCTTCACTACAACAGTTCATGCCAAAGCCAATAATCCCTTATGAAAAATGGAATGTGCACGGTTTTTACTCTCTGTCTTGACTACTGTATAGTCCCTGAGCCAGTAGGCAGCTCCTTTTTTGCGCTTATCTCTTGGCCTCTGTAATAGCTCTTGATTTTGAAGTTCCTCTTATTGCTTTGTCCACCCCATTAGAGCTTTCTTTCTTTATTGAAATCTATTCCTTGACTCACAATAAATATTAGTGTTCCTCAAAACTTCATATCCAGCACTGCCCTCCTCCCAACCCCCTGGGGCCCACCATTCTCTCTTACTCCACAGTTTTAACTACCTACACACTTTTTGTTTAGCCAGGCCCCACTTTCTCCTTAACTGCAGACCTGAAAAGTCAACTATCTGCTGTACTTCCATTTGAATGTACTACAGTTAATTCAAAGTCAACATGTCCAAAAACCTATTTACCCTCTTCCTAGCCTCCTCCCAAATCCTCACCATCCAAAGTGTTTTCTGTTACCAATCAGTCAACCAGACCAGGACCTAATAAAAATCATGCTAGATTCCTCCCTCTCCTTAGCTATGAAGAATTCTTAGTAGGCTCAACCTATTTAATGGTTCCTCAATCCAATGTCTGCTCTATGAATTAGACATTTATCACCTATCTTTTGAGATATTGTCATAACCTTTTAACTAGCTCCCTACCTCCAGCCTCAAAAGTTTTCCCATCTCAGCCCCAATGTATTTTCCACAGTTCTCAAAATAACTGTTCTAAACGCAAATGTGCACTCTTCTGCCTAATATACTTTAACAACACCCCCCCTCCCCGTTTCAAGCTAAACTCTAATGCATTAGCATGGAATACAAACTAGGTCCTTCCTCCTGTCCAGCCCTACCTCCTGGACTCCCTCATTTCCAAACTAAGCTCCAATCATAATGACCTCCTGCAATTCCATGAATATGGAAATGCCCTCTCATCCCCACCCATGCCTTTGGACATGCTGGCAAACACTTCTTCATCTGGTATCCAGGTAAGAGCACACACTGTGGAGTCAGACCTTGGCTCAGGACTTGCACTTTCTAGTTGTATAACCTTTGGCAAGTTATTTAACCTCTGTAGCTCAGTTTCCTCATCCACAAAATGTGAAGGGAGTGTATACCTCAGAGAGAATTTGTTAAGACTTAATGAGATAATAAATATTAAGTTCTTATTGCAGTGCTTTCGCATACATAGGGAATGTTCAATTAATGGCAGCTATAGTTTGCTAACTTTAGTTCTTCCTGCTAGAACAAAAGGGACATGTTCAATCCTATTCCTCTTCCCCACCACTGCTCAATCGTGTCCATTCCCTCCTTATTGCTCCCATTGCCCCCTGTTCAAGTGCTGTCACTGCACTTACTACTGAATCTTGAAATTACTGTTTTACTTAACTCATCTCTCCATTAGGCTCAAAAGGTAGAGAAAGAAGGACAATGTCTTCATTTGGTATCCTATGGATCCAGGGTCCAGCAAGTACAAACCAATACATTCCTCATAAATATAAAGCATTTAAAGTATGAATCCCAAGAAAGGAAAACTATATCAGAGAGGATTCACTCTTCTTCCATTTGTCAAGAGAATCCTCCACTGCTTTTCACATCAATAGACCTGATTATAGAATCGAGAAGCTACATATTTTAATGGAAAATCTCGATCAAGTCAGTTGCAGATTGCATGGGAGAGTTTCTTAAAAATTACATGAATGTGTTTAAGAATGATCTTTCCAAAGGATGATGTTTAAACTAGGTCTTGAAGGATGAGGAGGAATTATATAAAAAAGGAAAGGCTTTCTAGGCAGAGTACATAACATGTGCAGAGGAATGAGGAAAAATGAATAATTGGAGGCAGAAGATTCTTCAAGTGAACTCTAGGAAAAAGGGATGGTTAAGAAATAGTGTAAAGGCTTCCGAATGTCATTCTGAGGAACTGGGACTTGATAATATAAGCAACAGCAAAATATGCAGATTTACTTGCATTTAAAAAAATAATACAGCAGCATGAAGGGTGAACTGAGGGCAAGAAGGGAGATGGGAAAGAGAGACCTCAAGAGATCACTGCAATAGTCCAGGTAATTGACACCTAGAGAGAAGGCCAAAACATTACAGTAAAAAACAAAGAACATCAACATAAGTTGGATGTGGGAAATAAGGGAGAAGAGGAAAGAATTAAAGTTGTTTACTAAAAGCATGCGTAACTGCCTAATATACTTTAACAACACCCCCTTCCCCGTTTCAAGCTATATTGTGGATTTCATAGAGAAAAGAAATTTTGGAGATTTACAAAGGAATCTTCTTTCAATATTTAATAGACTGAGTATTAAAGTACCTGTGGTACAATGAAACGAGGATGTCCAGTAGACCCCAGGACATAGGGACCCGGATTTAAGAAGAAAGGTCAGAGCAATGAAGACTTGGGAATCACCAAGATCACAGCTGGTAAGTGAAACTGTGAGCATAAACAAGATTGCCCAGAAAGTCCCTGCAAAGTAAACAGAGGAGGAACCAGGGAATAAAATGTTGGGGAACACCAATATTTATGGAAAAATCGTTAAAGAGGAATAAACTAATGAAGTGAGAAAAAGAAGTGAGAGCAGCAAAAAATACCACGGAGGACATTAAAGAAGGGTCCTCATGTGGACAAAATTGACGTTAAATAGTATGAGTAAAATCAGCCTCTAGATTGAAAACTACATCATTAGCTTTTTTATCTATAGCAATGTCAATAGACTAGTGGGATCAAAAGTCAGACTGCATTTGGGAAGGGAATGGGAGGGAAGAATGAAGAGGCATTCTCTTTCATTAAATTTTGTAGTCTAAGAAAGCAGAGAGAGAAGGCAACAGGAAAAGTGTAAAGACAGGGGCCAGGGCAAGGTTTTTTGGTTCTTCTTGTTTGTTTGTAATATGGGGTAAAACTTGAGCATGTGTGCAAGCTAAAGTGAAGGAGCCAATGGAGAGGGAAAGATCTAAGATGAAAGACTGAAGAATTAAGCTGTTGAGCCCGTCTCCAAAATGGTGAAAGTGAAAGAGCTGTAGAAAGGTGAACCTTTCCTTGGAAAGGTGAATACGTATACTTCTGAAACTGGGGGAGGGAAGAGAACGAGATGGTTGCTTAAGATCTTGTAGATAAGTTTAGTAATGGTGGGAGGGAAGCTTGGAGAGTCCACACCACACATCACTATTTTTTGCAGTAGAGTAGGAAGTCAATTATCTGCTTGAAATGGATGTTCAGGAATGGGGAAGAAGCCCAACAGTCACTAAGGTAAAAGAAGCAAAGCTCATGAACAAAGATACCTGCTGAAAATGAATCCTACCAGTTTCTGCAATCAGATTAAGCTTCTGTTATGAAGAACGAAGGTCTCAAACTGAATCGGGCTAGAATTAGGGTCAAAAAGGGGGATTCAGACAGATCTCTCCTCAATAGAGACCAAATAAGGTCTAGGGTAAAGTAGGCATGTCCACAGAGTGTTTAGTTCTGACTCAAAGTAATTCCCTACTAGATTTAAAGTGGCCTTATAAGAACAGAAGTGATAAACCTAGAATTACAGGAGAGAGAACAGTTTCAAGTCAGTAACATCCAGAATTATGGGCTTATCTAGAATTTAAAATATATTAGATGTCACCAAGAGATAAAAACAAACAAAAATCCCTACTCTTTGTACACTACATTTTAAGTTACTGAGAGGCATACAGTCTGAAATTTATGTTATAACCAAGAGGGCCTTGCAAAATGCTTAGAACACAGCATGGGTTCATACTCGCTTGCAACGGAGAAAGCAGTTTTGACAGACCCTGCACTTGCCAAATGCCTTGCCTTGCCTTTAATCCATAAGTGTGACACGTATTCAAATATGCACATTTATTCTCTTAATTTGAATCTCAAACCCTGGGGTTGATCAGATTCTGAGTCTTACCTAACTGTCCCATAGATAAGGAATGCAATATTCAGAGGAGGGTAGAACTATAATTTCTGTTTCAACTCTATGCAACTATGAAGGAGAAAAATCCAGGTTCTATTGCCTCAGTCTAGGTATATCAGGATCAAATTTCTTGGGTGCTCTCTATTTTTTACTTTAGTACTACAATGAGTTTAACAAAATCAACCCTACACTATTACTCTTGTTCTTTTATCATGGAAGAACTATCTGCACTAAGACACAACGTAAAATTTGCTTTATGACAACCCAAGAGTGCATTGTATTAAGCTGAGATACAAGACATCAAAATATACAAGACAAAAAATATACAAGCTTTTATACAAAAGCTTGTATAAAAAGCTAACAGCAAAAACCTAAAAGATGGCTAAAATGCTTATATGAAAAGTGTATCATAAAAACAACATTAAAGTATTAAAAACTGCTGATTTGGCTATAGGTGAATGAACATTAAGAAATGCAAACTTGGTTTTAATAATATGAGTGATTACTGTGGACTTAGAATATTTATCAAACTTAGGAAAAACACCTACTTTTCTTCTTTAGAACCTGGCCTTTCAAATCTCCATTAACAACTCAGTGGCAAAGATAAAACATCTGCCAAAATACAGATGACCACATGAGCAAGCATCCTAACAGTAATTAGTGTATGCTTTTACATTTAGGCATTTAGTGTAATGCTTTAACACACTGCCTCTAGACTGCTGGGGTGGCCCCATAAATAAATACTTTTAATAGGCGTTTACTTCCTTAAAGTAACAAACTGTGTTTAAAAGTAATATATTCTTTAAGAGAAAACGTTTTCATTTAAGCAAGACAAATTACTACCAGGGTTAGACAATAAAACTGTTTTCTAATCATGTGCACCCTTGATTTTGAAAACTCACTTGGAACAAAGAAAAATTATTCAACCACTGAAAAGACAGTCCATGTCACTGTCATTATCTAAGTCAAATTTTATTTGCCAGTTACTAAAAACTACTGAAACTACTGATGTGCTTTTAAACAAAGTATAATTGGACTTATAGGGGGGTGGGGGAAGGAAAGGAGTGTAGTAATTCATTCTGCATCTTATAAACCAATAGGGTTTTATAGGGTTGCAGTTTGCCTGTAAGTAGACGGAAGGAGCATTTCAGGTAACTTCTTTTACCACAAAGGTCAACTGAAACTAAGTGGCTTCCAAAAAATGCCTTGGATTACCAGTCATCTATAAATGAAACTGAAAGCGAAATGAAACTTCAGTACAAAACGTACACATCTGTGACTGTTTTACTCATTTTGAATTCTAAATTCAGTCTCTTAAATACCCTGGTTGATAATGACTTGTGTTCTATCTTCATACGTGTTTTTTCAAACTACATATTAAACACACACAAAATCCATTATATCTTAGGACAAACACTATCACTTTCTGTTTTATAGTCAACACTTCCTGAACTCAAATGTACAATGCCTCTATTTTACTTTTTTTTCAGGTTATTAAGTACAATAAAATACTATAAATTGTGAATTCTGTGAATCTGTAGGGAATTGAGCACATTAATATTGCATGTAAATGAGTGTTAAGTATATGTGGCTTAACTATTATTAAATAAGGCCTAGCAGAAATCTTATCCCCAAAAGTACCATTATAGCAGTTCTTTCCCATCTGCTTGGAAACAGGACCACTGCTTTTAATATAGTATATGATTGACATTTTTTATTCTTCAGACTAGCTTTGATGCCAACAGTCTGAATCAGTGATATTTTATTACATATTTGTAATTTGGTTCAATATGAAGGCTTTCTGATCACACAACAGGTTTTTGAAAGCAGTATTATTTTTGCTATAGTAATAGTAATGGTAAGAAGCCATTAATGATGATGACAAGAAATACTACCTTATCTAATTATCAACTCTTTAGATAATAAAGATATCGTCAACAACTCCAACAACCTAGGATGTTTCAGAGATTGGAGAAAGTGGTAAGCAAGCATTTAAAGGCATAACGGAAATGGCTTGAAACCACAAGCGTTTATAAATGGCACACTTAGGCTAATAATCAGTTTAAAATCTAATTAATTTAGCATTCTAAAATTAAATGTAACAATTGCGCTACTCAAATTCAATACTGAATCTTACAAAAAGTTAACAGAAGACTGTACAGATGTGAAGTGTGACAGGCACTGTAGAACCACGAAAATTCCCATTCCTCACTTTTTACAGACGAATCACACGCAAAAAAAAAAAAAAAAAAAAAAAAAAAGAGCATAATGGATTCCAAAAGCCTGGGGGGCCAACCGCCTTTGGCGTTGAAAGACACCAAATCCCACTCTGCAGCAAATACCGTTTGACGTCTTCATATTTCAAGCGAAATCTGGATTACTATTAAAACGGTTCGCCCAAATAAAGTGGAAAAAACTTGAACGTACAATTTGGACTATATTAAAGTGGTTGATACGGCGTGGGGGTAGGAGTTTCCAGGTAGCTTATTTTTAAGGTTAAAAAAAAAAAAGCGGCCAGAAGATTCTTCTGATTAAATGCTGGGTTGGAAATGCAACTTAATTGTTCCTTTATGTTTCTTTAACTCTATGTTCTTGTGGGAAGGCAAACAGGAGAAATCCCGTCTTGCAGACTTCTCCAAAATGCGCACTTCTATTGCAAGAGGCCCGGGCCCTCCCACTCTCCCTCTTCATCCCCAAATGCGTTTGAGCAGCGAAGAGGAAGAGGGGTGCAAAAGAGGGGGGGCCCTAACAGTTGCCACCCCTCGCCTCTGATCGCGCCCTTTCTCTCTACAGTTAATTTTTGCGTGAGATGCACGGCTCAGAATCTTCCTTGGTGTGCATCTGGAGGTGGAGTACGGGGGAAGGAGATAAACCCCGCTCTCACCCTGCGGGAAGAGGAAGAGGAGGGAAAGGAAGGAAGGGGGCGCAGGATTACCCTCGGGCCCTCCTACGTCCGCACCCGGGGCGAGCAGGGCCCGCGCGTCCCGCGCTCTGACCACCCTCTCCAAAGCGCCGCCGGGCCAGCCGGGACGCAGCCCACACACCCGCGGGGGCGCCTTGGGGGCGGCGAAACACTAGTCTCTGAGCCAGGAGAGAGGGGCCACTCACCGCAGCACGCTGAGCCCAGCAGCAGCACTACCAGGGGCAACATCTCCGCGGCCGCCGGGCGGTTACCGCCGGCGCCGCCGCAGGTGTCTGGAGCAGCCGCCGCAGCTGTTACAGGCAGTATCGGCCGCCACCGCCGTCACGGGCAGGACCGGACGCCGCCGTCCGTCACAAGCAGGACCCGCCGCCCAGGCTGCCTGGCCGCGCGCACGCGCGCTCCTGCCACCCCACGCCCGCTACCCCCCTTCTCCCGCCGCGCGAACCGCGCACGCGCACTCGCCCCCGCCCCGCCGCCGGGACTGTTGACGCGACGCCCTCCTGCCTTGCGGGCTTGAGTCCCCACTCCAGTCCGCTCCGACGAGGCCTGGATCCCGCTCCCACGCAGCGGCACGCGCCGGACTTTCCGGTCACGTCCCGTCATCCCCCACTCCCCACCCCCGCCGTCTGTTTGTCAGCCCGTCACAGGAGGCTGAGGGCTGAGCGTGTATTCTTACGCTCACCGGGGACCTCCTTGCACCCGCCTTCTCCGCGGTTCTCTCCCGCCTCTCACACCGTCCTGGGTCCGGTGTCCTCCCTTCGCCGGTCCTCTCTCCCTTTCACTCCCACCCTCACGCTTCAGGAGCGCCACCCTCCGACCTGGCCTCCCCGGCCCGCACGAACCCCTGATCTCTCCCCCCTCCCGCGTCCGACGTCCGCTCGCGCGTCGACCCTGCCGCGTCCTAGCCCCCACCTCTGGCGGCGCCCCCTAAACACCACGCCCCCGCAAGCGCGCGCGTCGGGTCGGGGCGTCGCTACGCTTCCCCGCGTTCAGGGAGCCCGGGGCTCTTCGCTGAGAGCGGGCCGGCGGCCGGGCCTGTCCGCAGCGAGCTCCCCCTCGGCCTCGGGGCCTCCCGAGCAGCCCGGAGTTCAGCGAGCCCCCGCTGCCCCATGGGCTATTGTTTCTGCTGCGGTTGTGAGCCCTCGGCGCGCTTTCTCGCCTTGTTCGTTAGTATTTTCCTCCTTTGAACAGGGTTCCTCAAACAGGTCGGTCGTGGAGGTAAACATTTTTAGGTGTGGTTAACGCCGCAGCCCCCGGGGGCAATCAGGCATGGTTGTACACGTTCGCCGACACACGACACACTCAAGACATCCCGTCCAGGATCCTCATTGAGCCTGGTGAGTGACAGCAACTCGCGCAGCCCTCTACAGTTTGGGGTTAGCATGCTTGAAAAATGGGTTCAAAATGTGGACAGGGACTTTGACGACTTCACTGAATCACACAGGACACATCATTCATCCTGAAGCAAAAGCTCTACCTTTAACACTTACCCTAAATAATGAACTCTCTTGTCGAAAAGTCAGACTCTGGTGGCTACTCTAATGGGTGCATATCTGTCTGCTCCCTTGGTTGTTTTTCTCTTACCTGATGGCAAAGAAAGCAGTTTCCCACCACAATATCCCACTTCTCCGAATCTTTTACCCGTGGTGACGCCTCCACTGCACCCCATCCCCGTTGTAATAAAATCCAGGAAATAAAGTTGCCCCTCTCTGACACTGTAGCAGTATATTGTATACTTGTGTGACTTTTTCCTATAGTTACTTTGTTGTCTAACCTCTTCCTCACAGCATTATCAATTCTTTCAAATCAGAGAATATTTTAAGTATTTCCTCCTCTAAGACTTCCTGTTGAACTGTGAAAACAGAAGGGGTTTAATAAATGTGTTGATGTGACTTGAGGCAAGCGTTGTTCCAGTGAAATTTTATTGTTTTTTAATGATTAGAAAAAGAAAGAAAAACAATCGCCTAGCAGATATCTCACTAAAACAATGGTTAATAATTATGGTGGTAATGATTTGAATGGCAGCCTTGACACCCTGAGGCTACCAAAGGGACTGATGGATTCTCCTCCAACTGCTGCTTATATGGATACAAAAGAATCATCCACCAGACTTTGAGCATTCAGGACATTGTGTATCACAGAGCAGCTGGTTGCCTAAATAAGGCTGTCAGCTGTCCCTGAGACCAACCGACCCCCCCTAAAAGCTGAAGAGTGACTGGGAAGGACTGTCCCCAATCTTCAGAGGTAGAGATTGAGGGATGCTCTATTTCATACCGGGAGCCGCTGAGGCTGTATGCTTAATGTAGCTCTGTGCAGAAAATGCAGTAGGCTTAAGTCAGGTTAATGAGAGGCCACCCGGGTGAATATCTCTACTCTTGGGAATGTGTTTTGATGGTGGAGCAAGAGGAGGCCTATTCCAGGAGAGAGAATCCAAATCTCTCTTAGACAACCTTGGGCTCCTTTCTCCAGTATCTAACCACTTTACATTTATGTTTCCCTTTTAATGCTCCCAAGGCTTTTAATTTGGCTTTTGAGTTCATCTGATCTTTACATAAGGGTTTTTTGTTTTTTATTTTTTGGTGGAGTGGGGGAGGGTGGAAGGCAAGGGAGTAATATATATTAGAATGTTTTGAACAGAAGTAATGCACATTCAATTTATCACCTAAATGAATCTTCGCAACAGCCATAGAATGGGTATTATGATCTCCATTTTAGCAATGAGGAAACAAAGGGAAAGAGGGATAATGAGCTTTTTGCCCACACTTGTATGTGATACTTCTCTGACTTTCATTTATGTCTGTCTCCCTTGTCCTCTTTTTGACCTCCTCCAAGAAGACTTTCTCAATCCTTTTTCTCTTTCCTATAATTCTCCACCACTTAGAGGGTCCGATTACTTCTTCCATTACACTTTGTTCATGCCGCTAATAAAATGTGGCAATAGATATTTCTTTCTACAAAACGGTCTCCTCTTCTATCATGTCAGCTCGGAGAAAATGAATTTTTTCCTGGGTATATTTGCATCTCCAGGGTCTGGCACAGTGCCTGGTCGAGACCTAAAGGCTCTGTCTACGTTGACTCAATCAAGAGAAATCAGTGTGATATATAGTATGCAAAAAAATTTTAGCCTAGGTTTGAGTCTCAGCTCTAGCCATGTACTACCAGGTGACCTCAGACAAGTTACTTAACCTTTCTGAGCCCTAGTTTCCTCCTTTGTAAAGCTAGATGATAAAAATAATAGAAATTAACTCTTCGATTGCCTTGAGAGTATCTAAGTTAACACTTTCACAGTTACATGGAGCAGTGCCTGCTGTACAGTAAGCACACAGTATTTAGCTCTTACTATTACAATCTCCTTATAGTGAGGTGGTTCTCCTGGAAGGGTAGTGAAAATTATTGTCAAAAGGATCACCAGTTCCTGGTCTGGAGCCTTAAAGAAGTGCTGGGACTTGGCAAAATGTCTACAGTTTGATTCAAGCTAGAGGCACATGTCTGTGCCCAGTGGGTAGCCCTTAATCCTCTTGCTTTTCTGCACACTTGGTTAGTGATTGAATGCTGAGTGGCCCACATCTCTGACACCTGGCTCAGGGCTCAGTGTCCTAGGGTGTTATTTCGACTTGACCTAGATATTAAAGCATAGGAGCTCCAGTCATCAAATAAAGTAGTGTAGCAAGGAGGGTCTGTGTTCTCTGATTAAGGACTAGGTTTGGATGGTTAGGCAGCTGGAAGATACTGACATGTGGTTGGAGAGATGGATTTGGCTTAGGGAAACGGAAGGCTTTAACAGCGGGAAATGATCTTCCTAGTCCGTGCTTCAATTAGAAGCAAATATTAGAAACAGAAACTGCCTCCAGGTAGGAGAATGGCAGGACTGAGGGTTCCAGGTAAGAAATATCCTACCAGAGAGATAACAGTCGGCTCTAGTGTAAATTTCCTTCTGGATGTCAGATGTGCACAGGCTTGTTTTGCCTAAGTCAGGGGAAACACAGCATTTCCTGCTCCCCCTCCTGCTCCTTCTGGAGGCTACTCATGTAGGCGACCCACACTCATGACACCTGGAAAGCACTAGAGAAAGCCAGCTTCTAGGTTAGGTTGTAAAATCACAGCAGACTTATTTCTTTGACAGCACATAATGTTTAGGGTCCTGGGAAGGCCCTTCTGTATCTTGCCTAACTCTCCTTTTTGAGGGCAGATAACATACATGCAGTGGGTACAGACTATGCACCAAGACCTCACTGTACTAGTGTATTTATTTTCTATTGCTGCCAGAACAAATTTAGGGGCTTAAAACAACACCCATTTATTATCTTACAGTTCTGTAGGTCGGAAGTCCACTGGACTCAGCTGGTTTCTTTGCTTCTGGCCCCACCAGGCTAAAATCAAGGCATTGCCTGGGCTGCTTTCCCTTCTGGAGGCTCTAGGGGAGAATCCATTTCCAGGTTTATTCAGGTGGTTGGCAGAATTCAGTGTCTGAGGTCCCCATTTTCTTGCCGGCTGCTGTCTGGGGACTGGGAGGTGCTGCTTAGCATCTAGAGGCCTCTTTTGGGCCATTGTGTGTAGTTGCATGTGGTCTCTGAGTATGTCAGAGCTAGCAGTGGTACACTAAATCCTTCTTATGTTGGCATGTCTCTTCTGCCTCCCCTTCTTCTGCCACATTTCTATGACTGACTCTTCTGCCTTCCTCTTCTACTTTTAAGTGCTCAAGTGATTAGATTGGGCCCCTCCCTCCGGCAATCCAGGATAATCTTACTATTTTAAGGCCTGTAACCTTAATCACATCCACAAACTCTCTTTTGCCATGTAAAGCAACATACAGATTCGCAGGAATTAGGGCTTGGCAATCTTTGGGAGGCATTACTCTGTACTGCAGTTAGGTTCTTTTTCCTATTTATTCCCTTAATCTTTGTAACAGCCCAGTAAGAGAAGCATTGTTCATACCCACCATGTAGGTGAAGAAACTGAAGTTGGGAGAGGTTGATACCACAGGCAAAAATGGTGGACTGAGGTGTGAATCTTGCTTGAGAGCTCACGCTCCTTCCTCTGCAGAGGAGTATAGGAAGCAAAGCAGGTGTGTGATCTGTCGCTGTCCCTGCACTTCCCACTATTGCTGCTTCTCAACTTAGTGAGGATGTCACCAAGGTGTCCCCCAGATTTCCAGCTCTCCTCCCAGGTATGGGAGACGATGAGCCACTGGATCCCTGATAAAACCGATGGCATGCTCAAATAGAGTGATTTAGAGGAGATTAATATACGAGGGTGTGGGCAGGGTGAAAAGAAAACCAACAAGGAATGGCCAAATGCTGTTATCTAACAACAGCTGTCTGCCCCTAGGTGCCTGGTCTGGAGGTGCAAGGGGGAAAGACAGGGTTACCAGAACCCTGAGAGGAAGGAGAACCTGAAGGGGGGCTGCCTGGCAGGACAGCTTTAGTGGAGGAAAACAGCTACAGCCAGCCTTGCGGAGAGGAAGGGGCGGGGGGCAAGGTAAATGCTCCAACTTCACTCTCCTCCCACCCTCTGAACTCCTGCTGTGGGTCAGTCTCAACCAGAAACCAGAGGGAAAGGAGGCTATTTGTACAGTTCTCAAAGCTTAGCTTTCCAGGCGCAGAGCAGAGCAGAACTGTTCTGAGGGGGGGCACCTGGGTGGCTCAGTCATTAAGCGTCTGCCCTTTGGCTCAGGTCATGATCCCAGGGTCCTGGGATGGAGCCCCACACTGGGCTCCCTGCTCGGCTGGAAGCCTGCTTCTCCCTCTCCCACTCCCCCCTGCTTGTGTTCCCTCTCTCGCTGTGTCTCTGTCAAATAAATAAATAAAATCTTTAAAGAGAAGAAGAAGAAGAAGAACTGATCTGAGGGGGAGTACCCAGCACAGCTGCACTGTCCCTCCCCATCCCCTTGCAATTGGGTATGATGATGTGACTTACTTCACCCAGCGTATTAGTATCCTAGGGCTCTACCCTAACAACCACAAACGAGGGGACTTAAAATGGGAGAAATTTATTCTCTCATAGTTCTGGAGGCTAGAAGTCTGAAAATAAGGTGTCAGCGGAGCCATGCTTCCTCTGAGGGCCTAGATAAGAATCCTTCCTTGCCTCCTCCTAGGTTTTGGTGGATCCTAGTGATGTGGTTATGGAGTGTTGTTGGGGTCCAGAGCCTACGGCCAAGAAAGAATTCTTGAGACATCTTTGGTGTGGAAAACGGTGGTTTTATTAAAGCGCGGGGACAGGCTCCTTGGGCATAAAGAGCTGCTGCACCAGGGTTGTGAGGAGTGGCTGATTACATATCTGGGAGTTGGGGAAGGTAAGGACAAAGGGAGGTGTCTAAAAGGACTTTCATATGCTAAAGAAGACTGTTAGGATACTGGAGGCATGGCTATTGTCAAGCAAAAGTGTTCCTCCCCTTCCCCCCCCCCCGCCGCCCCCCCCCACCTCCCACGAGTAAGGCATTAACATTAAGATAGTTGGAAGTTTCCTGGAGGAGTATTATTCTCTGCCTATTTCAACTATTTGTCAATGGGCTGCAGGTTATAAAGAAATTTAATTTTATTTTCCTTCCTTTGTGCCTTTGTTTCCCGCATCACTATGGAGGGGAGGGTGATGTTAGGGCCCCAGGAAATTTGAGTCTATGGGTTTCTGAAAGTTAAGATATTGATAAAAATGCTTTTTCCTTGTAAATCACTAAGACATTTGTAAACTGATGGAGACTAATGTCCTGCAGGACTGTGATCTCCATCAGTTAACCATTTGGTTTCTTCTTTCCCTTCCCTTAGTTTTAGGGCAGCCCAGTAGTGCCTGAGGAATGTCAAACAGATCCCACCTGGAGGGCAGGGGGTTTGTGGGGTATCAGCTTGTGCTTTGCCCTCAGCTTCCCTTCTGCTCCCTCATCACTGGTAATCCCTGGAGTTCCTCGGATTGGCCTGCACCATTCTAATCTCTGCCTCCGTCTTCCCATGGCCTTCTTTGTCTCTGTGGCCCTCTCCTTCATTTGATTCAGGGCCCACCCTAAATCCAGTGTGATATCCAAATATTCCAAATATTTAACTAAATACGCCTGCAAAGATCCTCTTTTAAGATAAGGTCACACAGACTGAGGATCCAGGAGTGGATGTGAATTTTGGGGGGATACTGTTCAACCCACTGTAGCCAATAAAGTGTGTTACTTCCAGACAAAAGCATAAAACCTAGCATGTAATTTTGCCATTCTTTCTTTCCCTCCACTATGGCAATCGGCAATGCTCCAGACAGTGACTGCTCCCTCAGCCTGGGTCCTAGAGGAAGGATGGGGCAAAGCAGAGCCCTAGCTGACCTACAAAGAATACACAACATGAATAGAAACAAATGTGTCCTCTCTCCTGACAGATACCACCTACAGTATTTAATGACACAGTCTAGCCCTTCAGAAATATTCTGAGCAGCTAAGGCAGCTCCCCACTTCCTTTTTTACATACAAAAACACCGTTGAATACTGACATTAACCAAAACCACTCCGCAGCCTCCCTGTTTCTCTGAGTCCCAACTCCATTGGCAACATTTTACTGCACTATTGTTCCTCTGTGGGCAAGGTGTAGAAAGAAATGGATTTCAAAGACTGCCTTTTGTATCTTAGAGGGGCAAAAAAAGAGTGAAGACTAGGGCATATGAATGTCCTTCGAAATTAGAAGTGGAGTCGCTGTCTGCATTTCAGGCTGATAGTCTCATCTCCACTTTCAGAAGAGTTCCCCACCTGCAGCAGCCAGGAATGTCTGCTGAGAAAGCTTTGTTCTCTGCCTAAACCAGGGCTCTCTATGTGTACCCTCCCTTGCCTTTCCATGGCCACTTGTGCAATATCACTCAAGACACCGTGCCTCATGAAGTTTGCTTATTGATGCTACATGAGTTCTCTGGGTACATCTGCCAATCTGCTCTTCTCTAATACTGGTCTAATTGCCGTGGGTGTGGGCCAGCGGACTCAAACTATCATCAGATGGGCTTTAAAAGTGGAGTGGATAAACTAGGATCAAACTGCCAGACAAGACAGATGTACATATTTGGAATCCTGAGAAAGGTTGCCTGATTCCATGTGCCTGTAACCTCACGTATTTGTCTGTCTTGAATGGCAGCCTGGGCTTGAAGACTCCCATGTGCCAAGTACTGCTATTGCAGCTGCGACTTCTACCCTCTCTTCCCCAACCACAGGCCCCATGAACCACAACAGGAGGAGGAAGGGAGAAAGTTATAGACAAACTATGCCTATGGGGTAGTTCCCAAAGTGTGGCATTTGGATCAACAGCAGTTGCAGCCACTGGGAACTTGTTAGACATGCAAGTTCTTGGGCTCTATCCCAAACCTACTAAACCAGACACTCTGGAGTGGGACCTAGCAATCATCACTTCAGGGGGTCTTCCAGGACATTCTGGTTTATACTAAAGAATGAGAGCCACTGGCCATGGGGCCTGACCTTGGAAGTCAGGTGGTCCTCCTAGGAGGTAAGCCATCTTGGTAACATTACTATCAGCTCCTCTGTTTCCTTGGATTTGGTGGGAAAGACTCGCCTATAGTACAGTGGAGAATCCCTGGAAACCCTGGTCATCTCCTGGCCCATGAGGCATTTTGTTTTAGCTGCAGGTCACTCGCGCTGGTCTGGCCGTGGCCATGCCCAGAAGACAACCCAACAGTTGCAAGAGAAGCATCTCACGTGGAAGCAGGGTTTCTTTAACATCTCAGCGTGAAAGAGCATGTATCCTACCTCCGTTCTGATCAAAAGCAACGTGTACTTCACCGTGGCTTGTGGATCACCTTAGTTCTATAGTTAGTGGGTTTACAAGTAGTTTAAGAAACTGGTTTCATCGTAGGTTACAAACTGCCTTTTTGTGTGTCCATCAGGGTACTTAGTATCTGACGTCTGGGCTAAGCTCTTGTGAGTTTCCACTTAAAAGATGCCATTTTGATAAAACGTAGAAATCTTCCATGTGGTCACATAAATGTGTCTCTTTGTCTAGAGAAGGAAGTAAATGAAACTGGGGATTCCCTGGAGGAATGACAGATCAATACCCATTTCACCAGATGACAAATTCGGAGACACCTATGTAGCAGTATGTGGAGTAGGGGAGAAATGAGTCATACTCTATCATCATTCAAAAGAAAATTATTGGTTCATTTTCAACAGCCATATGGGCTAGACCACCTGGAGCTGGTTCTGATAAACTAGGGTAAAGGGATCATCTTAATCTGCTGTATCCTAGAAAGGTTAAGTAAGCAGCATTCTTGCCCATGGGGTATGCGTGAATGCTCCTTCCTCTGGAGATGGAAGAAGGGCTCCTGATGGATAAATCAGTCAGATTTGCTAATGGATATATTCCTCCTCTTCAGTTGTTTAGAAGATTCTCTTAATTGTCTCTGGCAGTACTGGATGGCCTAAAAAAGTTTACTGCTTCCCTTGCATAGCACAAATTCTTATGAACCAGAAATTTGTTGTTGTTGGTATTGTTTTTTGATGTAAAGTTTGCACTTCTCAACCTTTTCCTTCTCTCTGAACCTTCACTGTGTTTTGGAGCTTTGTAAATATGGCCCCAGAAGACCAATGGAGCATGCTTGTAATTTGTGCTCCAATAGTCATCTCCTTTCCCTGTCTCGCCTCTTTGGGGGCTGAGTACTATGCCTATCCAGTTTCTTTTTCCTCCCTAAGCTGTGGCTTTGTGCCAGTGGGACCACAAGCTAGATGAAAAGTTATCAAAGCACTAAGGGAAGGAATCAATAGTAATATATGTAAGTGTATACATATATCACTAGTGACAGGCTCGTTTCCATGCAGGTTAAGATGTTCTCACTGCCTCTAATTGACACCCTGTGTATCTGTGTGTACACATGGTCTGAAGGGGATATACATGGCTGGATTCATCCTAGAGAGGCAAAGTGGACAGCTGCCGATGGGCTGTGATTTGATTTTGCTGGAGGACCTTTCCATGACTACCCCAGCTGGCCCAGGCCTTTGCCTGCTGGGAATTCCCACATCACTGACCTCTTTGGATTGAGGCCCTGAAAGTTGTTTAAATGCAAATTATTTTCTAGGAGGTAGAGACATTATTATTCATTAATATTTGGGCTTTAATGAGTTTATAAGCTTAGAAGAGAATAGACCAGAGTCTTTTGGTAATAGAAGCCAGAGAGATATGTTTTAATGATGATAGGCAGAAAAGAAAAGAGTGAGATCTGAAATACTACAAACAGAGACTCAAGGAATAGCGCAAGTCCAGTAGTTACATGGTAAGAAATAAGATGGAAAAAGGAAAGTGGGCAAGTGGGAAATAAAGTGCTCCCCACAAGTGCAGAAGTCATTTCTGCCTGACCTCCCTAGTGAGTCTTTCCTAAGCAGGAGTGTTTGTAGAAACCCTGGTTGAGACACCAATACATTTCACATTTGCCATAGCATCACTCCTTCTAATAAGGATTTATTTATTTATTCAAAAACAGCTTTTGAACACCTAATACATGCCTAGGCACTGAGGGTGTATCAGGAAAACAAACCGGACAAAACCCTGCCCTCACAGAGCTTGTATCTTAGTGGGAAGGTGGGGAGAGACAACGTGCAAAATAAATAAGGGGCATGTGGTACGTTACATGGTGGTAGAAGCTGTGGAGAAAAATTAAGCGATGAAGAGGGGTGGGGAGGAAGTGCCATTTTAAAGAAGGTGGTCAGAGAAGGCTCACTAGAAGGTGACATTTGAATAAAGAATGAGTAAAAAGTGAGCAAGCCAGGCAAATGTCAACATGGATTTCATTCCTGGCAGAGGGGACAGCACGTGCGAGGTCCTGCAGTGGGAGCCCTCCTGGCTTATTGGAGGAAGAGAGGTGTAGGGGGAGGGGAGCAGACGGTGTGGTCAGGTGGGAGTGAGCACAGGGCAGAGCAGTAGGGGCTGAGGTCAGAAGATCATGACAGGGGCAGTTCACATGGGGCTCTGTAGGACTTGGAGTCTGAGTGAGAGGGTTTCGAGCAGGGCAGTGGTATTAGCCAACTTTCAATGTAAGAGGCTATTTCAGGGGTTGGCCAGAGACCGTAAATGTCTTTAGCAGACCACGAGATCTCTGTTGCAACTCCCTGACACTACTGTTGGAACACAAGGTACACCAATGAATACGGCTGTGTCCCTGTAAAAACCTTCTTTACAAAAGCAGATGGCAGGCCAGATTTGGCACAAGCCGATCCTTGGACTATTGCAAGAGTCCACAGGAGAGGTGAAGGTGGCGCAGACCAGGGTTGTAGCAATGGAGGTGGCGAAGAAGATAGCAGCTCTCTTCGGAAGGTAGAGCCCACGGGATTTGCCATGGGGCCAGATGTTGGGTGTGGCCAGATGACTCCAGGGTTTTGGGTCTGAGCAACTAGAGAAATGAAGGTGCCACTACTGAACTGGGCAAATTGACAGGGAGGTTTGGTGGGGGGGAAGGGAGAAGTGGGGGAGGGGTATCAGGAGTCCTTGGAACATGAAAATTGAAGATGCCTTTAGGATAAAGGAATTGGACTAGATGTTTCCTAACGCTCCTTCTAGCTCTAATGTTCTATGATTCCACAACTGTGAGAGAATAAACATCTGCCCTAGTGGCGTCTGCTATGAACGTGTTCTTTAGGGAGACCTTCAACGCTGCATTACTCCATCCTTCCCAAATGCAATTGGTGATTATGCTGCCTAGAGATCAGCTGCTGGAAGGAAGAAACCCTGAAAGGGAGGCAACTGGCAGCTGAAACTAGCAGGGGGACTTGGAAGAGCAGCTTAAATGGTGTATGTGCCCGAGGAGGCTTTAAAGGGCTGGAGGCAAATTCCTGTGAATCTTAGTTTCCTGGAGGTTATTCATAATGGAGGGTTGTCAGCCGACCAGGCGAAGAATGTTCAACTCATTTTCAGAAAAAGAAAGCAAAGCATCGTCTTCAACTTTACCTCTGCTGCTCTCTCGGAATGACTACACTTCAGACCCGCTCACCCCCTGCATAGATAGCCCTGGCCGGCTGTGCAGGCTGATTCTGGTGGCCCCCTGGAGACGTGCAGGACACAGACGAGGTCTTTGTTATTGGCTTCTCCAGGCCATTTCCTCCCTCTTCTCTCTAATCTCTCCTCACTGGGAGATATGTCTTCTTTCTGCCCAAGAAGTGGCTCCATGCCAGTGGGGTTGTTTGCTGCATGGAGAGCCGGCAAACCACTTTGGGAGGGAGATGATAGTAGTATATTTAGAATATGAGCACTTATCAGAGGCAGCAGACGGAGGCAGCAGAGTGGAGCTCCCAGAACTGAGGGCAGGGAGTGTTTCATTCAAGTGTAAAGTCTAGACTCAGCTGGCACCAGCTCGTGAAACCGGTGAAGAGAAGGAGGAAAACAAAGAAAGGCCACCTTTGTGCTAGGTCTGAGAGCTTACAGCATTCCCTGACCAGGAGTCTTCAGGGCCTCAAAGACTGCATTCCGTCTGGGATAGGAAGGAGAACCCTTTGCAGTTGCTTCCCCTAACATTTGTTACTTCCCCAAAGCCGAGTAATTTTAATAAAAAATTCTGAAGCTCAGAGTAAATGGAAATATAGTCATTCATTTATGTATGCATGGATTAATTCATTGAAGAAACATTTGTTACATGCCTCAGACATGCCAGGAGCCGTGGAATATTCCAGGACAGAGAAGAACCAGGAAGATATATATGTTGTAATTCTTAACTATTAGAACTGTCAAAAGTATTTTAGTTTTAATTTTTTACCACCATTCCCACAACCAATGCTTAAAGATACAAATATATTCAAGACCTGTTCTATTAACTGTTTGAACTGGAGAAGTATATTTTTAATCGTAAATTTCCTCAGGGCATGAGTACCAAATTCAACATATTAGTTGGGGGAAAAAGTAATATTAATTCCAAATCGCCTGTTTGAGCAGAGTACCGTGATGAAGCCATCCCATTTGGAGAGGCCAATTTTAACGGTGGATGTCAGGTAGACTGTAGAAGGGCCCCAAGTCACCCAACAGGGGGCAGATAGGCGTACCCTTAACAATGAACCTTTGAGGAAATGCCTGTCTTCAGTTTTCGGTTTGGGGGTTTTTTTTTTGTTTTTTTTGTTTTTTTTTCTTGAGAGATTTTGAGAAGCCAGTCATCAGTGAATAAATCACATATTTCTTCATATTGCCTTTATATGAGAGTCCCAAAATGTGAACCATTGTACTATGATATACAGAAGATGTGGATCCCAGATCACTCGGTCAGAATTAATCACTCCTTCCCTTGGTGCCACCAGGGAGGCATAACATCGCATTTAAATATACCAAGTTGTGTACTTAGCTCTTTCTTATGATGTATCGTAGATTCCTCAAAGGAACGTGCAGCTCAGTGCCTGACATACAATTGGTACTGAATACATCGAATGAAAGAATGAAGACTACAGAAATACTTGCAGTTATAAAGAAGAAAAAAGAAAGATTACCAAATGTCCATTTTTATCCTATTATCTTCAGGGTAAAATAGGTATATTAGAAGACATTCAGTTGTTATGGATGGGAGTGTCTCGAATCTACATGCTCTCAGAGTCGTTTTTTTTTTATTTTGTTTTTTAAGTTATTTATTTAACAACTTTTGCTGAGCATATACTCAGTTTCAGATTGTGTGATTCCCTGGAGGGCATAAAGATTAAGAGATGCTTCTACCCTACACACCTGCCCTCCTGCACTTCAAAGGGCTGGACCAGAACTATGTTCAGGGGAGCTGAGAGAGCACCATTGAAGGATAGAGCCAGGGTAACACCAGTGATGGCAGAGAAAGACTGGGTAAACTGAGGTTTGAAGGAAGTCTTAGAGTGGATCTGGCAGACCAGCAGTTCTCAGCAGGAGAGATATTGTCCCCTCCGGAACTTTGAAAATCTCAGGGGCCATTACTGATGGTCACTGATGGGAGGATGGCTCTAACATCTAGTGGCTGGAGACCAGCGATGCTAGATGTCCTGCTGTGCGTGGGTTAGTCCTGTATAACAGAATTGCCCTGCATCCAACATGCCATTTGAATGTCCTGCCAGACATTCATGTAGATGAAAATCGGGTTATAATTATCTGAGCCTAAAACCTAAGTCTTGTCATGTATAAACGCAAAGTATGTTTTGCACGGTTTTAACAAAAACTGAATTTTCCAAGAATATGACTCCCTTGTGCGTCAAAAGAAGATTGTGCTCTTTGGAACTTTGCCCAGAGTTGTTTGCCATCCTGAAAAGTCACATCACTGACTATCTCATTCCTCATGGTTGTGTCACCAATACAATACACCTGAATTGGGCTTCATTTGTATCTGTCAATCCCCAGTGATGCTAGACAAACATTTCATTACTTTGTTACGTCTTTGAGTATAATTGTACCCCACCATTAACATGCAGAAATGCATGTTTTATTCCATGTTACTTGCCTTTTTTCACATTATTGTTAGAGTATTATATTGGATTTTTTAAATTATGAGCATAGATACATTTATCACAACATTTATAAAGGGCAGATTACTTTTTTCAATATATAAAAAGGGGGCACTGGGTCTCTAGGCCTGAGAACCAATGAGATGAACAAAGTAGGTAGAAAGAACATTCCATGCAGTACTCTAAAACTTTAATGTGTACAAGAATCACCTGGTATCTTGTTAAAATGCGGATTCTGCATCAGTAGGTCTGGATGAAGCCCAAGAACCTGCATTTCTAACAAGCTCCCAGGTGATGCTGATGTTGTTGGTCCATGGACCACACTTTGAGTAGCAAAGTTATAGACAAAGGGATTTGTAGGTATCAAAGTATGGAGCCTTGGAAGAGCTCTTCTGGGGAAACAATCAGTAACTTGATATAATCAGAGCACAGAATTCAAAGTGTTATGTGGTGGGAGATGAGGTTAGAGAGGAAGGCAGAGTCAGAGCAGTCAAGACCTTATCCAGCCTGTTTATACTTCATTTTGTAAATAAAAGAGCACCTCCAAAGGATTTTAAGTAGAAGTGCGTAGTATTAGATCTCTCTGCCACCATGAGGGATGGCTCTGCTGGATGCAGGGAGTCCAGTGAAGAGGCTTTTACAATTACGTTGCCTGAACATGGAAGTAATGAGGACCTGAACTGAAGAAGCCACAGGAGAAGTGGAAGGAGGAAGACAGGCTTGCTTTTTGGAGTTAGGTCTGCTGGGACTTAGTAACTGATTGAGTGTGGGTAGTGAAGGAGCAGGGGGATCAAGGAAGACTTGCAAGTTCCTGGCATGAGTGCTGTATGTATAATGATGCCCTTGACCAGCACAGGGAGCAAAGGAGGAGGTGCAAGTTTAGGGCCAAGGTTCAGGGAAATTGGCTTTCAGTTAAATGAAAGGAAGGTGCCTATCTTATCGATAAACAGAAAGACGTCCAATTGGACTTTGATGTGAGGACTTTTTTTTTTAAGAGTGTATTTTGTGGATAAAAGAGAACCCTTATATACTGTTGGTGGGAATGTAAATTTGTGCAGCCACTATGGAAAACAGTTTGGAGTTTCCTCAAAAAATTAAAAATAGAATTATCATATGATCCAGCATCCCACTTCGGGGTATATTCTCAAAGAAATTAAGATAAGGAGCTCAGAGAGAAGTCAGCACTGTCATGCTCCTTGCAGCATTATTCACAATAGTCAAGGCATGATACAAATTAAATGTCCATTGATGGACAACCAGATTGTAAAAAACGTGGTCTAAACAGACAATGGGGTATTTTTCAGCCTTAAAAAAGAAGCAATGCTTTCATTGTGACAACATGGATGAACCTGGAGGGCATTATGCTAAGCCAAGTAAGCCAGATACAGAAAACAAATAATACATGATACCATTTATATGAGGAATCTAAAATAGTCAAACTCATAAAACAGAGAGTAGAATGGTACTTGCCAGGGCTGAGGGGAGGCTGAAACAGAGAGCTGTTAGTTAAAGGGCATAAAGTTTTGGTTATGCAAGATGAATAAGTCCTAGAGATCTACTGTACAGCAAAGTGCTTATAGTTAATGATACCATATTGTACATTTAAAAATTTGTTAAGAGGGTAGCTATTAACTGTTCTTATCACAAAGAAAGATAATAATAAGAGGGCAGGAGGAAACTTTTGGAGGTAATGGATATGTTTATGGCATAGATGGTTTCATGGGTATATACCTATCTCCAAAGTCATCATGTGGTATACATTAATTATGGACACCTCTTTGTGTGTCAGTCACACCACAATAAAGTGGTTTAGAAAACAGTGAATCATGTATCACCCTAATGGACATCGGTTGGACATGTACGCTCATTTGCCATATTCCAGTGGATTTCCGAGCGGGGTAGACAAGAAACATGGTCAATCTCTCTAAGCTCCATGGTTGTCCAAGCCAGGTGTTGGGATGAGAAGAAAGGGGGAGGGTTGAACATATTTATTTTATTATGGAAAGTGGCTTAAATATTATAATCATCTGGGTGTCAGAGAGTAGTAGACACAGGTGGAATGAATTTCCTGCTCCCAGATTAATCTCTCTCCCTCCCCCTCCCTACCTTTCCCACCCTCTTCCTCCCTCCTTTCTCTCTCTCTCTCTCTCTCTCTCTCTCTCTCTCTCTCACACACACACACACACACACACACACACACACAGTTCATAGATACTGGCATGGCAGTGAGTTTCAGATGGTCCTGTGAGGTCATGGGCCTGGCATCCCCATTCTGGTATTTAATTGTGTCAAACTCCATAAACACCATGAGCAGCTAGTTTTCATTGAGTTCTGGGGGCTCGTCCTTGTGTATAATCTTCAATTTATCTCATTCTGTTTTCACAATAATCCTAAGAAGAAATTTTACAAATGAGGAAACTGAAGTGTATAGAGGTCCGGTAATTTGCCCAAGGTCACACAGAGAGAAGAAATGAAAATCTAGCCTTGATTCCCCCATTTCTTTTCTCATTCATGCTACAGTTCATTTCCTTTAACCTCTCCCAGTACCCCTGAAGTAATAGCTGTCCCTCTAACATCCATGTTGCATCACACCTCTGCACATACTGAGTACTTCTGCTTGGAACCTTTCTTTCGGATCTTCAACTGTCAAAGTCTTACCTGGTATCCTGTCAAAATTCTACCCATCACAGACCATTGTATCTCTGAAGACTCTTCTGAGCCTCCTGACTGGGTGCCCTGTATACATTTCCCCTCTTGCATGTGTCATGCTGCACCTCGATTACGTGTTTATACGTCCCTCCCTCTCTGCAAGCTGTGGGTTCCTGAAGGACAGGACCATACCTTAGTGCTCTTCCCTCTGTGTGTGGTGTCCACTGCTGTCCAGTAAGGGCTTTTGAACTGAAGTGATGTGTCCCGTTATTAGTGGGTTCTCAGTAAATTTAATGGGATGTTTATAGTGCCTGGGAAGTACAAACCAGTTCCTTAAGAAAGTAGACATGAGCAATGGGCAAAAAGGGGACTCGGAAAATTACAATCTCTTAACAGACTATTGACGTATAAAAGTTTTTATAAAAAGTGGGCTTCACAATGGACTTATTCCTCTCCTGTAATCTCTCACCATTAATATTAGCCTTAATTATTTAGGGGCACCTGGCTGGCTCAGTTGGAAGAGTGTGCAACTCTTGATCTGGGGGTCATGAGTTTGAGCCCCACGTTGAGTATAGAGATTACTATAAAAATAAATAAATAAACTTAAAAAATATTAGGCTTAATTTAAATTTAGTTTATTTGGAGCCAATATTTAATTTAAAATCTAATTGCTATTAGAGTTTTAAGAAATAATAGCATTTAGTAGCTACAAATGACACATCATATAAAAGCATTTTTTAACATAATTAATTTTTAAATAAAACTGTAGTGGAAAAATTACTCTACCTACAAGTCTACACCTTGATCAAATGTTAGGTCTAATCCTTATCCTTGATTTTCTTTGTACTGCTCTATCCTCAGAATTTCTTCTTTTTCTTCCTATTATTTCTTCTGTGAGGTTTCTATGAAAGAAGGTGGACTTTCTTCAGGCCTACAGTGGAGTAGGGGAAATCATCACTGACTTCCGAAAAATAGGCAAAATACAGTTATTTTAGGGGCACCCGGGTGGCTCAGATGGTTAAGCGTCTGCCTTGGGCTCAGGTCATGATCCCAGGGTCCTGGGATCGAGCCCCAACGTCGGGCTCCCTGCTCAGCGGGGAGTCTGCTTCTCCCTCTCCCTCTGCCTGCCTCTCTGCCTACTTGTGCTCTCTCTCTCTCTCTCTCTCTCTCTGTCAAATAAAATAAATGAGTAAATCATTAAAAATATATAGTTATTTTAATACACAGGAAGATATAAAAATATCTACAAATAAAGATATTTGGGTTTGAACATTAAATTCCATTTTTCTGGAGCATGTGTTTATTATAAATTAACAAGTACTTAAAACATCTAGAATGCTATCTGTTCAGGCTTTTGTGATTAAGAAGAGGTTCTGGAGGGGATTATGCTAAGTGAAATAAGTCAATCAGAGAAAGACAATTGTCACATGGTTTCACTCATACGTGGAACAGAAGGAACAGCACAGAGGATCTTAGGGGCAGGGAGGGAAAACTGAATGGGAAGAAATCAGAGAGGGAGACAAACCATGAGAGACTCTGGACTCTGGGAACCGAACTGAGGGTTGCTGGAGGGGAGGTTTGTGGGGGGATGGAGTAACAGGGTGATGGGCATTAAGGAGGGCACGTGATGTGATGAGCACTGGGTGTTATATGCAACTGATGAATCATTGAACATTACATCAAAAAACTAATGATGTTTATATGTTGGCTAATTGAATTTTTAAAAAATTAAAAATTAAAAAAAAAGAAGAGGTTCTGGAATGGGACACACACACACACACACACACACACACACACACACACTCTTACATCTCCCTGAAACTGCTGCATTAGAATCTTCAGAGAACATTCAGGTAACCTCAACTAATGTAAGTTAATTGTATTGTAAGACCATGTTTTTCAAACTGAGGTAGCCATACCTCAGAGGATGACATGAGTTATTGGCTGAGGTTATGGAAAGGGACTGAAAAAATAAGAAGTGGAATATCTCCCTAACTGTTAATTTAAATCAATGGGTTAAACATTATTTTGATATAGAAACTAGTACAGATCTCTTAAGGAGGAGAATGCAAATTTCTCATGAAATTTTAAAGATAAAAATACCATGGGACGGCAAAGAAATATTGAACTAGTGATAAACTGCTTGGCCTGGGTTCCAGACTGCTAGTAGTACACATTCATTTCTTTTCTGTTTATTTGGTTAAATGGGAAAGTCAGAGAAGTATTGTATAGGATTTACATAGAAATAAGGACAATAGTAAGAGTGGCACAAGGGTTATCATTAGAGACTGGAATGTTGTTCAGAGAACAGAGTTCGCTAAAAGCATCCCAGACAGCTCTGGCAAATGCATTCTCTTGACATCACCTCAGCAGTTGAATGCTTCCACTTTTGCTCTTATGTTCACTCTGGCAAAGGGTCAATATGTCTGCTTCGGCAGTCCCTACTCCCACCAGCCAGCCATGCTCCTTGTTCCTTGCCATATCTTTTGGTTTCTACTTCCTTCTGGCTTTTGCCTACTACTAATTTAAGTATATCCAATGGTCTTTCATAGCCTATACAGCTTACTTTCTGTGTATCTCTTGCCTCTGCTCCATCTTCCAAATGCCCAAACCAGTTTGTGTATTAAATATGAAACTCTCCGAAGAGGGAAGATAATCCCTTCAATTAATCACCATGGTCTCTATTTTGACACAGATTTTGTGACAACCTGCCTCCTAGAATACCAGCCAACCTCCATGTTGTTTTCCCTGGAGTTCAGTTCCTACTGCTGGTGAGGTTGGCTGTTGTTGTGTCGGTGGAGTGACACAGTGTAAGGATTAAAATTATGTCAGCTTAAGGATTCACTGTGGCTGGGTTTTCTTTGCGGGACTGTGGAAGTATGTCATGGGCATTCTGACTCTTGCCTTTTCCAAAACAGTCTCTCTAAAAGATGTCAGAAACAGATTCCTTTGGAAAGATGAACAACTGATATAACCAGATAAGAGTCTGAAGGCTTTTCATGGCAACCAAAATTCTCAGTAAACTTATTTTTTTTTAAGATTTTATTCATTTATTAGAGAGAGAGACATAGTGAGAGAGGGAACACAAGCAGGGGGAATGGGAGAGGGAGAAGCAGGCTTCCCGCTGAGCAGGGAGCCCAATGCTGGGCTCGATCCCAGGACCCTGGGATCATGACGTGAGCCAAAGGCAGACATCCAACGACTGAGCCACCCAGGAGCCCCTCGGTAAACTTATATAGAAATTTAAAGAATGGAATCTTTGAAGGGACCACCTATGTAATGCAAGTATCCTTTCTTATTTACTTTCCTTTAACTTAATTTTTTTTTTTCTTTTTGTATTTCAATTACAGAGGGTTGAGTTAAACATACTCCTTACCTCCTAGGCCACCACCACGGGTCCATGCTAGACCTCCCTTGATTGATTTATTAATTGGAATCCTCCGTTTTAACCTCCTGCTGGAATTCATCTCTAAAGGGGACAGCCCACACCATATTTAGAGATTTAGAGTCCCCTGATTCTTAGATTAATTTTTTCTTGCATTAAACTAAAAAGAACTTTCCTATAACTTTACCCCAGTGTTCTCAAGTCTGTTTTGGGGAACCACACAGAATAATCAGTTCCTTCCTTAACAACTCAATAGCTTTCCAGTCTCATAAATTCAGCTCTCGTGACATGTGATTGTTCATTTTACTATGTGAAACATATTCTGTTCCTTAATTCTTCATAGGATGTGGGTCGAAGACACTTTTCTACCTAGTCACCTTCTCTTGGACACACTGTAGTTTGACAATGTCTTTTTAAAAATTCAAATATTTTAAGATAGATGTGCTTTGCCAATGCAAAATATGATGGGTGCAACCTTGCCTCTCTGTTCCTTAATTTCAGTTTCTATTAATGCAACCTAAAATTTGTATAAGTTTTTTTAAAATAATATCACATTTTTGACTCTCATTGAACTTTAAATCTTTTTCAAGTGAACTGCTGTCAGTCCAGAGCTTTCCTACCTTGTATTTAAGTAGTTGATTCTTTGAACTTAGATGCAGAACTTAACATTTAACCCTATTAAGTTGTATATTGTTAATTTCATTCCATCCTTCTCCTTTGTCAAGGTCTTTTTCAAGTTTGATTCTTTAATACAGTTTATCAGCTTTTCCTCCAACTATCTGTCATCTACAAATTTGATAGGCAAAATTTATATTGCAGTTCACATAATTCACTGATTAATATGTTTAAGCTTTCAGAACAGAGGGTAGAGAACTTTAGTGTGGTTCTCAAACTTGAGTGTACAAAAGAATTATCTGGGACATTTGTTAAAAATGCAGATTTCCCTGTCTCATTTCCAGAAATTTTGATTGAGTAAGTGTGCGATGGGACTCCAGGAATGTGCATTTCTAACAAGCACCCCATGTGATCCTGATATATGTTGGTCCCAGGTCAACTTTAGAAGCATTTTTAGAAATGTCCTTTGAGTCTAAGTTGACAGTAATCTGTTCGTTGATTCTAATAGGGTGGTTGTCTAGCACAGTGCTGGATGCACGATTGATACTGAATGAATGAGTGAAGGGGTGAAGGAATGATGGATGGGAAGGAAAGCTCAGCTCACAACCCAGCTTATATCTCTCCATTTTAATCACACAGCCAATCTGATGGGCTTTTTCAAATACTTTGTTGTAATTATATCTTTTGATATTCTCCACTGGGAAAGGTGTATTATGCATGACCTATTCTTCATGAACATATGTTGTCTCCTAGTGATCATTGCTTTCCTTTCTGAGTGCTCACAGATTATGGGTTCCTCTCTGGAATTTCATTGAGAATTAAAGAGCGTTTTATATTAAAACCCAGAGATCTCCCTCTACTAACTCCTGCTTGACTTATAAGAAATTAAGGCATAGTTTTAGTGTCTGACTTATTTGCTCCCCTTCAGGCCATGTAGATTGTCTTTTCTGTTTTAACGTGTTTGCAAATAAATAAGCACCCAAGCAATAGACATTTCAACAAGGAGAGATTTCTTCCTTTCCCCTGAATTTATATTTTTGAAAACTTTCAAAATCCACAGAAAGACTCGAAGGATAATAGTGTTCTTTACCTAGATCAACAATTGTTAGCATTCTGCCATATTGGTTTTTTTGTAACAAGCTATAGCTAGATAGATTTTTTTTTTCCCCCTGAACCAGTTGGTCACCATGTTTCTTCATTCTCTTAGCCTAGAACAATTCCTACCCTGTTTCTGCCTTTCAGGGTGGGCATCTGAATTCTCTGACTATATTTATTGTTTTTGTGTGTTTGTTTACTATTTTGAGTTCTGGCTTCTGAATCACATAAAGTTTTACATATTCAAAAAATGAAATAAAGAGGATTGGAAAAGCAAACTTTAAAATTTGTTCCTAAAGGGAGGTTAGAGTGCATCACAGTGTTCACCACAAGTGTTAAGGAATCCGATCCTAAGTAAAAGTGAAAGAAACAGAAGGCTGGGCGGAAGCATCCTAGGTGGCTATAAAAATCTAAGGAAGGTTCAGCAAGGCTGGTTGGATTTCTGCAGATAAGATCAGCTATCAGATAAGTCCCCAACCTCTGAGGAAGGGACACAGTATCCCTGGAGACATAAACACAGTGCTGGATTTCAGATCCCAGTACCTGGGTCTGTGGGAGGAGACCTGAGAGGAGAGTCACAGTTGCCACACCACTATCATGACCCCTTCTCTGAGGGGTCATCATCTGATTGACTGTAGGGTATCAAGGCCAAGCGTCCTCCCTCCCCAGCCCAGGGCAGATCTGGGGCCGTCCCCACTGAGGCTCTGTCAAGGCTTTGTCAGAGCTCATCCTCTTCTTCTGCTCAGTGCTGCTTCCTTCCTTCTGCTATACTTGGTGCTGATTTTAGGAGTGCTCCCTAGTAAACCACCTGTGTGCCTATCTCCCAGCACTGCTCCAAGCTCTTATTATCCATAAACATATGTAATCCTCACAATGCTATGATGTGGGTGCTATTGGCATCCCCATTTTATATGTGAGGAAACTGAGGCACAGCGAGTAGCTATGTGACTGGCCAACAGTACTCACAGTGGCAAGGCTTGACACAGGCCTGTGACATCCCTGCCACCCTCTGATTAGCCCCCACAGGTCTCCTCTGTGACACAGAGATTGCTGTTAGCATGCTCAGTATTGTAGTTCTATTACATTTTCAAGATATTTTCCTAAGCAAAGATACAGAAGAACTTCCTGTAGATTTAGCATGCGAGAGGATTTGTCCTGATTGTGTTGAGAAAGGCAGGTAAAAAAGGCAGTTCCAACCTGATTCTTTGTTCTTCCACAGAGCTTTAGCCCTAACCAGGGAGTTCGCTTCACGCTGTAAGCTGATTCCCCAGAGCTCACTTTTCCGCTGGTGACACGATACACCTGCCACTCCCACTCTTGCAAAGGGAAAGAATATATACAGCACAGAAAACGAAATGAGAGATAAATGGGCTTCTCTTCCCTAAGACAAGAGGTAGTTCGAATCATGGAACACTACATCGAAAACTAATGATGTAATGTATGGTGATTAAAATAACATAATAAAAAAATTATTAAAAAAAAAGAGGTAGTTCGTGTTTCCTGACCTATTTGAGTACACATTCAGAGCTCGTATAATGTCGCCTAACCAGCCTATTTAGCATTTATGCAATCTGCTTTGCTTTCAACAAGCTCTTTAAGATGTGACTTATTTAAAAAGCTTAAAATCTGCAAGGTCAAAATAGCCAGTTCTGTAGGGAGACTGAAGGAATTATCAAGACCACTGTTGCAAGTTACAGTTGGGAAATCTTTCTACTTCAATGGTTCTTTTAGGCCTAGTGGTAGAATGACCAACTGTCCCTGCTTTCCCTGTGGCTGAGAGGGTTCCCAGGATGTGACCCTTTCATTGCTGAAACCAGGAGAGTCCTGTGCAAGCTGGGTGAGGTGGGCAGCTCGCAGTGCACCCTTTGTGATCTAGCACCACTGGGTTACAGGAAATGTCTGCCCCTCTATTGCAGATGCTTTTTATTATCTAAAAATACTTATATTTTATTATTAAATTAGAAAATTTAGAAATTTTGGAAGAAAATAAAGGAGAAGTGAGAGACACATGTGAGCTTATATTGCACAGATCACTGTTTCAACCTTTCGACATCTTTCATGAGTTTTTCTTGATTTTTGCGTGTGTGTACACATATATTTTACAAATCTAAAACTGTGCCATATAAACAATTCTGTATCCTGATTTTCATTTAGTGTGAGCATTCTCTCATATCAATAAATACTTTTTGAAAACAACCATTGCTAATGGTTGCCTAATTTCTATTGAGGATGCACTATAGTTTATTTAACCATTCTCTTATTGTTCAGCATTTAGGCTAATGTTTGCTGTTAAGATAATGTTGTGAATGTCTTTAGGTTTCTAATTATTTCTTTTGGAAAAGTTTCCAGGACCTTATTGGGTGAAAAGTTATGGGCTTTGTTAGAGCTACTAAATTCTATCTCCAAAATGCTTCTGGAAAATGTTGTATGTCAGCGTTGTTCATGCTGGTTCCACTGAACTGTCAGGACTAAGTACTTTTTTAAATCTTCATCATTGTTATAGGTTTTAAAAAAAGTTACCCTAAATAATCTGTATTTCTTTGTTTACTGATGAAGTTCAAACCTCTTTTATGCCTTTCTCTTTTGAATTATCCTATAAATTGTTTGTTCATATATTTCCCCAGATTTTATATCGTTTCAATGTCTTGCTTCTCAATTTACACAAATTCTTTTTTTTTTTTTTTTTTAAGATTTTTATTTATTTGACAGAGAGAAAGATAGCCAGAGAGGGAACACAAGCAGGGGGAGTGGGCAGAGGGAGAAGCAGGCTTCCCGCGGAGCAGGGAACCCGATGAGGACCCTGGGGTCATGCCCTGAGCCGAAGGCAGACGCTTAACGACTGAGCCACCCAGGTGCCCCCATTTACACAAATTCTTTACAGACTAACTAGAATGACTCTTTTTAATGTCATGCTTGTTTCAAATACTTCTCCTGTTTATTGTTGGATAGATGTTTTTCAAATAGTGACCCTTAAAAGTTTTGGATGTTTCTGATCTTTAAGCACCATATTAAACTCCACACACGCATGCGCATACATACACGCGCACACAACCCTGTGGGGAAGCCTATGCTTTCCTTTAAAAGTCTCCTTTCTTTTCACTCTTAGCTCATCAGACTTAACATTATTTTGTAATATTTGAAAAGAATATGTGTTACATGTATGTAATTTTGATGAAAAATGGTAAAAAAAAAAAATCCTATGAATCCACCACCCAACCTAAGAACTAAAACATACCAACTACTTTGTGTTCCTCCCTGTAATGGCTAATTTTATGTCAACTTGATTGGTAGTACTATGGGGTGCCCCAGATTAAACATTATTCCTGAGTGGGTCTGTGAAGGTGTTTCTGGATGAGATTAGCATTTGAATTGGTGAACTCAGTAAGGTAGATTGCCCTCCTCAATGTGGGTGGGCATCATCCACTCTGTTGAGGGCCGGAATAGAACAAAAAGGAGGAGAAAGGAAAAATTTGCCCATTTGGCTTCCCGCCTGCCTCCTGAGCTGGCCCATTGGTCTCCTGTCCTTGGCTGGGATTTGCACCATCAGGTCCTCTGGTTCTCAGACCTTTGGAATGGAATTACATTGCTGGCTTTCTTGGGTCCCCAGCCTGCAGATGGCAGATCATGGGACTTCCCAGCCTCCCTGATCACATGAGCTAATTCCTTATAATCAATTTCTCCCCATACATATCTTACTGGTTCTGTTTCTCTGCAGAATCCTGACTAATACACTCCACAGTCTCAGATCTCTGCCTTTCCCAAGATGTAGTTACCCTCCTGCTTTTGCCTTTATCATTCCCTTGTTTCTTAAAAACCATTTTTATCCTGTATATATTTGTACCTCTGAGCATATATTTGGTTTTCATATTTTTGAGCTTTATAAAAATAGATTAATCTTTTATCTCATCTTCTCAATCTTACTTTTTTAAATTAAGTACTATATATAAGATTTATCCATATTTTATGTGAAGATATAATTCATTCATTGCCACCCCGGATAATAATTCCTTTCATGAATACATATGCATATACATGTATATATTTTATGTATACATATATGCATATATACACATATATACATGGGAATGAAATTTGCTAGGTTGAAGTGTATGTGCCCATTCAAATGTATAAGCTATTGCTAAATTGTTTTCCTGAGTGGTTGTACTAATTACATTCCCAGTTGCAGAGCATACGATTGCTGTTGCTTGACTTCCTTGCCAGTACTTTGATATTTTCAGGTTTTGAAATCTGGTAGCCATTTTTCACTTGGGAGATTTGCACTAACTCTTTAGGTTTATTTGGCCAAGATCTTAAAGACTGAAAAGTAGTGCTCAAAAACAAGTCAAGTCTTTTTATTTGGGCTTCTAGTTTCTCCTTGAGGTCCATCACCTTGGCATGGTAGCCTTCCAGTAAAATACTTAACAAGTTGTTCATAATGTGTCATGCTGGGCCGAATGTTCAGCCCCTTCGAAGAAGAGGCCACATCAGCTAGGACAGGTGAATAGTAGACTGAGTTAGGAATTAGGAAGCTTGGGCTCTAACCTGGTTCTGCCCCTGCAGCTTTGCAGGGCGCACGAATAAGTCACGTCACCTCTTGGCATCCCATCTGCTCACGAGGCATGATAGGGCTGACCTTCCTCCCTGGCCTGCAGTGAGGATGAAATCCTGTTGTGGAGCACTTTGAAATCTTTGGATGAAAAGCATGACAGAAGTGCCAAGTGTGATTGTTACCCGTGCCAGCAACACTATAAGACAGCATAAAAATAGGAAGCAAAGAAAATTTCATTTTACAAAAGCTTCAATGAGAAAATTGGCTGGTCAGAGTGTCATTCCCTGTTTTTGGTTCGCATAGATGTTGGCTTTTATAAAATTAAAAAATATATATATACATTTTTGTCTTTGCCAGGCAGAAAGCCTTTGATCATCACTATCCTTGTGACATTAGGTGAGTCACTGATGCAGAGGGAAGATTAATACCTTAGGAGACCCTGTGAAATCAGGTCTTTGTAGTTACCCCCCAAATCTTACCTCTCAATACAAGGCACCAAAGCCATGAAGTCTGAGGGGATGTTACAGATTGAGGCTTGGGGAGAGTCTAAGCCTCAATATTGTTACAACATAGGATCTAAGACATTTTCAGCTGCAGTGGAGACCGGGTCTCCAGTCAGATGCTGTCAGGTCCTCCATCCTGCTCTTAATATGAAAACATGAGAGATGCAGCTTTAAAATCTGAGAGGGGACCTTTGCGACAACCTTTGATATATTGGGAACCTCACAATAAGGTGAGTCATGCCGCTTTAATGTGAACGTTCATTCTAAAAATGACTTAGCCATCCTTTTGGTAGCTCATACCCATCTAGGTATGAAGCTGTAAATGAGTTGTGATGAGCTGTAATCAGCTTTTCTTATGAATTAAATGGGTTATGGAGACAGTTCCAAGCCACAGAAAAGGCATTTCAAACCCCAATCTTGCCACCTGATATGACACTCAAAGAATTTAGAACAGGAACTTTTGATTCTTTTGCCACGCCTTTACCACCCAAGTGTTTTATTTGGGGGTTTACAAAGTCAGTCCCCCACAGGCTGGTTTGTTTGCTGCATCCCACTGAGAAGCCGAGAAAGTGAAAGGTAAGGAGGTGTAGCCTGGGTGTAAAGGGGGACGTGGGTGATACAAGTCCACCCACAGCAGCTGTTCCCTGAAGTTATGAATCATATTGTACTTGACTCCTGATTTCCACCCAGGCGTGCAAAACTACTAAGCACTATTGAAATGTTTTGTTCAGAAGTTTTTCAGAGCGAGGGTCCTCATAGTGTTTTGTGGAACAATTAGCATTCTAATTGGCATAATTAAATTATTGCCATAGAATTGGCATGGTGTGACTCTAATAAGAATACTTTCCTTTAGGAAATACTCCTTAGGAAAAAAAATGTGCACTGTAGTACCCAGTCACACAGCAATCTCTATTTATTCTATTCAGTAACTCCATGAGAAGGGTCATTCGCACTGGATTTTCAATTGCTTAACTGAAGAAATTAGTTGAAAAGTGGAAATCCAACCTGCTGATAGTTTCTTTATCTGCCCACACCTAATAATTGGTTTGACTGATTTTTTTTCTTTACATCGACAGATTATTCACGCTTCTGTGAATTGCAATGCGGCTAGGGTCTCTGTTTCTTTCTTTAAATTTTTTTTTTTTTTAGTTGGTGGTAAGAATTGTCCATAGTCAAGCTAAAATTCTGTTCCTATCTTCATAATTGTGATTTACATAATACAAATGTCTAACAACGGCAGGATAGTGGATTATTATGCAGCCTTGAAATATCACGTTGATTAAGACAATGGAGCATCACAGAGAAATGGTGAAAAAGAATGTGAAGTTGTATCTGTACCATGATATCAAGTACATAAATTATGTGTAGATGAGCACAGGCTGAAAAAGAAATATGGAAAAAGGAAACAGATGGTCGGGTAAGGTGGTGGGATTATGGGAGCTGTCCCCTTTTTTTAGTTTTCCATTAACAACTATGACAGTACTACTTGTGTAAGAAGCATAGTTGTAAAAGTATTTAGTTAGGTACAGGGGAAGATATACCACAAAACCAATAAATTGTAAGCTGCAAGTCCCCTCACTTGTGGGGGCCCCGTGAATGCCTGAATTGCCAAGTTTATGGAGGGTTCCAGGTCGGGAGAGAGGATTGTGTTACAATCAGAAACATTTCTATGTCAGCATTTCTGGTAAATTGCTTGAAGAGATCTCAGAAGAAAGGGACCTAATCCTCCGGCACTCCTGTAATCTGTCATGATCTATTTTCTCGTTCTAAGTAAATATTCACTTTCGTGCCTAATTTTGTATTTGTATACCTGCATTCTTTTTTAAAAAGAGGGCTCCCATAATTGTCTAAGCGTCATGCCTCACAAAACTCGAAGGTGCCTTTGATTAGGGAAGTCATCAGAACCCCAAATGAATACTGGGAAGTATGAAATCTACCCCAGGTCCCACCCCCGACTTTTCCTAAGAACCACTGTGCATGTGTTAGACAAACTGCTGCTGTGCTCAGGGCTTCGTACATCAGCACACTCCTGCTTTCACTTCTGGCTCCTTCTAAGCTCGTCTCCATTCTTAATCATGAGAAAGCAGCTTGAAATACCAGTTCAGAATTGCAGGGTAGGAAGGGACTTCCCTGATGGTCATGTCCAGCCATTCCTCGGACACTTGGTTCTCCTCTTCAAGGCATCTGGGCCAAAATGTGAAATTAATTTGTGTTTGGAGAAGAGCTACCCAAGTGTCACGCATCTTACATGACAACCCCGTTATTAGGCCCATTTTGGAGCTAAGGAAACCAAAGTTCAGAGCCTGGCAAGGAGCAGCACCGGCATCCAAGCCCCGGTGTTTGACGTCAAAGCTCAGTTTCTCCCTTCACTGTATGATACAATTATATAACATCTCCCTCTGACCCAAGCAAAATGTGGAATTAATTCATCCCTAGAGAACAATTCCCAAGGCTTCTCTAACAAAGAATGAAAACAAACAAAAAACCAAATGGACTCCTGGCTAAGAGAGGGAATCCTCAGGAACTACTACTACTTGTCCATTTATTTGACATTGTAAGCAGAATCCCTGGTGAGAAACTAGCAAGAACGTTAGCCGAGAGTGAACACTGAAGTGTGAGGTGACCCTGAGAAAGAGACGAGAACAGTGGGCTACAGGCCCCTTCCGTGAAAGCAGCTGTTTCCCAAGGCCTCTGAAGAACATCCTCCTTTGTCAGAGCAGAAGTGGGGAAGGGGAGGCTGGGACCCTGCTGCACACCTTTCCACCTGGGCGTCGCGGAAACCTGATGTCCTAATTCTATTTCCCTGTCACCTCTCAGCGCTGATTTACTTTCTCCTCCCATTCTACATGCTGCAGAACTAATTGCCTGCCTAATTGCCAAAACTAATTGCTGTGACATTCATTGTTCATCTGCTCTCTTCTCTGGCTTGGGCTCAGGCAGGTGGCTTGTACAAAGGTGAGGACGGAAGTATTCCTGGGTTGCTCCGGGGACAGTGCTGTCCTCGGCAGCTGCTTTTCCCATGAAGGTGGACCAAGGAACTAGTTTTCTCGGCACAGGTTTACCTTCTTCTGGCTTGAGATGGGATTGCTTTGACTGGTTTGGAGTCTGTGAAGTGGGACTTCCCAGGAAGCCTCTCTCTCCCATTTAGAGGTTAGAATTAGATTTGCTGGTTAAAAAAATTGAGACCCAAAGAGATGAGCCTGCTTCTTGTTGGCCACAGAGCTCATTAGTGGCAAAGCTGGGTCTGGGGCTCTGATTTCCCAGTTCCTTGACCAGGATGAGTTCTTCTGCATCACACTGCAACTGTTGCAGTTGCACTCATTCCTCTTTTTACATTTTCTGGTAAATTTTTATTAAAACGCTATCAAGTAGTGTTTCCTTACTGGCAACTAGGAGAGTAATCATCAGTATTTATTGAGTTGTTAGAACTATCCAGCGCTATCCATGCGTTCTCTCCTTTAAGCCTCAATAACAACAGCATGAGCGGGTGTTATCAATATCCTTGTTTTATGAGGAAATATGAGGAAACTGAGGCAGGGGGAGGTGACGAACTTGCCCAGGTTTGATGCCAGAGCCCATCCTCTGGCAACCAAGAGGTCACATGCATGATCCTGCTGACAGCTTCTGGATTCTGATACATGAAAGAACTTCTGAAGACGGATTGAAGGTTGGAGTTGGAGCAACTTGAAACTGGTCAAGCAGACTATGCAAATTCTCATGTAAATTCATGTTGCTGAGCCAGGAGTCGTGACATTCTCTTTTCTCCATACTGCTGAGATAAACACAGATGGATTGCAATACTACTTTAGGATGAACCTGGGGAGCTCAGCAGGAATTACTGGGACTTCACTGGGCAGTGGCAAAGGCAGCAAGTTGGGAGGGAGGCCTGAGGTTTAGTTCTGGATCTGCTGCTAGGCCACTAGCTAGCTGTACGGTCCTGGGATGACCTGCGTGCCTATGATTTCTTCTTCCGTGAAGCGAAGGGGTTAGGCTCCATGATCCCGAGGATCACTGCCATTCTGTGCCTCTCAGATGGCTTGCCCAAGGTGAAGCACACAATGGCAGAGGCTCGCCGTAACCTTCAAGACAGCCCTGCAGAGGCTGTAAATAAAAGTCTTATTGTTTGGTTCTTGATCTTTTCCCCCTCAGTGATAGGAATAAAAGCAATAGCACTATTATGTGAAATAAGAGTTTTCTCATTCAGAAGAAAACTGACACATACAATAGCAAACCATTTGGAAGCTGAAAAAATAATTGTATAATTCACTGAATAGGATGGGAAAAGTGATTTAAGAGATGGGGGAAGGACTAAGGATTAAAAAATGATGATTAAAAAAAAGGTTTGGAACTTTATCGCTAAAAACGGGAACATTGTAAGGTGATTTAATACACAGGAAGAAATAATTATTTCAAACTCTTTTAAGGAGGAAGGCCTAGGCACAATTAGAAGAAAACCAGGAACAAAAAAAATTATAATTTCATATGAGGGGAAAAAAGTCGTCTTCATGAAAAACAGAGGTTTTGAAATAAGGATGTTGTCATCAATTGCCTTTTCAGTTCTTCTGGGTAATTTTATGAGGCCCTTGTGACCTTTCAACTTCTAAAAGCAGGGTTGAGGGAAAGGTGGTAAGGCATGAATTTTAAAAATTAATTTCTTTCTTTTAATTTAATTTAATTTAATTTTAATTCCAGGATAGTTAACCTCCAGTGTTATATTAATTTCAGGTTTAAAAAAATTAATTTCTGTGGTATGGCTTTTATAGTAGAAACCCCCTTACAGGTAGTAAGGGAGAGAAACCTCTGGAGAAGAAGGCAGGATTGGAGGCTCCAGGCAGGACTGAAGGCCCCAGTCCCCTCCTTCCTGCTGTGTGACCATGGGCAAGTCCCATCCCCTCTCTGGGTCTCACTGTCCTCCTATCTGCATGAAGACATAGGCTTGAATGCCTCTGAGGCCCTATTCTATATGTTTGCATTTCTAACCGTAAAGCATGGTCAAAACAAAACAAAACACACAAAAATCAAACAACCCAACATTTTATAGTCACTGGTCTGTGGGCTACTAGACATTAGGATAAAACCCAGAGAATCTATTTTTAAAATTATGAGTATTGGGTATAGTGAAATGTTCATATTCCAGGAAGTTCTATTGATTGAATGATTCTAGAGTTGTTCTCATGCCAAAAAAGGAGGTGGATGCAGACTCTTCTTCCTCCTCTGCTTCCTTCTTTCTTCGCGGGAGTGTACAAATGTTTGTGGGAAACCATAGTAGTAAACCGTTTGAGAAAGCACTGGCATCATGCATTATGACAGTAGCTCTGTTTCCTCCCGGTGCCCCGTCACTTGAGCTGCTCTGGGTTGGGGTGTAGTGTGTTCGGCAGGCCACCGTGAGCTGCAGCTGCAGGCCAGGAGTGACACCCAGACTTGCTGCCTTGTGGTGGGAGGCAGAGCCGCCTCTCAAAGGGAAACACCTGCCACAAAAGGTCCGTTGAAGCTGGAGAAAATAAAGGTGAAGTGCTCTGGGCTGTCCCACCACCAGTCTCCTCCACTGTGCTAGGGCAGAATACACCTGTGGGATCACAATGCCGTGAAGGAAACCACGAAAGCCACAGCTGTGAACACTGGCCCCCAGAGATAATGAGCCATTAAAATAGTTCTGAGATGGGAGCCAGAGGGGCAGGGACAGAGGGGGCAGTCAGAGAGTGGGATTGGTGTGATGGAAGGGGCTAGACGCAGTGGTCTAGTGCCTTGTCTCATTCCAGATATGGGACCTGAAGATCTGCGTGTGTGTAGAGTAGGGGTCGGGGGTGTGATTGGAAGGGGAAGCATTGGGAAATGGAGGGAAAAGAGAATGTTGGAGTTGTGACAGGATAATAAACATCTGAAATATTTAATTGCCATAAAGTGTTCTGAGCCTCTGTCTACAGCTACATTTTCCAAACTGTAGATTGTGGCTTAGCAGTTGGTTGTGAAATCAGTTTAGTCATGTAGGGTTTCTTAACCTCGGGTCCACGGACATGGCTCGCCCCCTCTCCCGAAGGCTTAAGGATGGGACTATATTTCAAAATAATTGATTTCCTTTCTAATCCTATGAGTTTTGTTTTATGCATTTAAAAACGTTAGTCTAAGAAGGTATCCTGTACCACACTAAGTAAAAGTGGTACCAAAAATAAAAATCCCAGGGTTAAGACCAACATTTTTAAAAAGCTATTGTGATAGACTAAAGAGAAACAGAACTCTCTGAGCTCCACATGTAATAAGAATAAATATTGTTTTGTGAAAATTTTGTTGCAGATATTTAAATACGTGCGTGTACAAATATAGGTGTGTGTGTGTGTTTATACATATCTATGTTTATTTCCAACAGTACAGCATGGTCAAAAAATTTGATAGCCACTGATCTGTAAGCTTCTAGGCACTAAGGTAAAAACTAAAAAATCCATTTTAAAAATTATGGGTGTAGAATGTGGTGACATATCGGTATTTTGGACCAGAGGGTTCTGCGTTTATGCAGACACTTGATGTACACTTGTACATTCAGCTCAGCTACATTCCAGCCCGCCACTCCCTCCATGGATGGTGACCAGCTGGCTCTGACCATAGCCTGTACTGGATGGCCACATCCCTCTCTGCCTCGTTGAGCCCTGAGTTCATTTGAAGTGAACAGACCTCTCAGAGACACATGTTGATTCCTGTGGCTACAAGGCTCCAGGAAATGTTAGAAGCAGAGGTCTTATTTCTGGAGAGGTGTATCTTCCTGTTTTTCTGCCAGGAGGTTTGCTCTCTAAGCAAAGGACAAGGCCATCGGAAGAGACAGAGAGAGCCTCTCCCACTGAGGGCGACAGCAAAGGGGAAATGCGCAAGTGAAGGAAAGAGAAACAGAAGCAGAGAGGTGAGATGTAGCAAATAGTCAGGCAAAGGGGGTGAGGGCCATAAAAAAGAGAAAGGCAAAGAGAAAAATAGCAAGTGTGTAAGGCAAGTAGCTGGGCCAGCTGAGCCATGGGTGTGGTAAGAAACTATTGCTGGCCCGTTAGCTTCCTGCAGGATTTACGACATTGAGAATGGTGAAACTAAAAGAAAGAAAGGCAGTTCAGCAGGAAACATCAACAGAGACAAATCCTGGGACAAGACCAAACTGCAGTTAGTCTTGAGCAGACATAGAGATAGGGCCTCCCCCGTTAGTGAACTGTTGCTCACTTATTAATGCTTGTAAAATGAAACTTGTATGTACTTGGTTCAAAATGTAAGCTTCGCTAGAGCAGGGACGTTGCCCAGCTTGTTTCCTAGGTGAGCACCAGTGTCATGGTAAGGGCACAATACAGATTTGTGAAAAATGGTAAGTGATCGGCTGGTATCTGATATTTAAGATTACTTGGAATAATAATAATAGTGATAACTTAAATGTATGCACTGCTTAATGGTTTAGAAACCAATTTCATGGCCATCATCTCACTTAGTCCTCACCCAGTCCCATCAAGTATCACCATTAGCATCCTTGTTTTAAAGATGAGGATACTAATTAATTAATTAATAAAGATTTTGTTTGTTTATTTTAGAAAGAGAGAGAGAGCACATGCCAGCAGGGGGAGGGTCAGAGAGAGAGGAAGAGAGAGAATCTCAAGCAGACCGTGTGCTGAGCGTGGATCCCAACGCAGGGCTCTATCTCACACCCTGAGATCATGACCTGAGCCCAAACCAAGAGTTCAGTGCTCAACCAACTGAGCCACCCAGGCGCCCTGATGAGGACACTAACTTAATGCCACTCAGTGATAAGTATCTGGGATTTTAATCCACACGCTGTAATGTCAAAGCCAATAGAGCATATTGCCTCTTCTGGAATGTTGTATATTTAACGTGGATGCCTTGTAAATCTAAGTAGCCGTATCTGTAGTAGGTATGTGTATTAAGTTGGGTCCTTCAGGAAACAGACACTCTGATGGAATTGGGAGTGTGTGAGGAGGAGGGGGGGAGGGAGCAGAGAAGGGCAGGGATGCTGGAATGGCACTTGTGAAAGGAGAGGCAGAAGGAAGCAGAATCCAGGTGGGAGTGCCTCAGACTATGGTGCAAATCTTACAAAGACTTAGCCAGCACAACAAGAGTTCCAGGGCAAAGATTGCCTGTATTGGGTACAAATGGCCAGGCTGTGACCTCCCTATCTCCACCATGCTCCATGTCTGGGTCTGCCTAGGAAGCACGTGGCCTTAGCTTGAAAGCTGAGGTGAGTTTTGCAGGAATTGTAGCTGGATATTGTCAGCTAACTGCACTTCTTGGAGCTGAATGACAGGCTTTTTTTGGAAGAGAGAAGCAAATGGTACACCCCCATGGCCAGCACAGCATATATTAAAGTTTTCTTAAGTTGGAATTTCTTTACAATTCCAATATAAGTACCCTAGCTGGATATTGTTTTCTTTAGGATACCCTCACTCTCTAGTTAGTAAACGAGAGCCCACCTAAGGACTAAACGTGCCAGTTTGAAATACTAAATTCCTATCTACAGGATTAATAGAAGACAGAAGATTATAGTAGGTTGAAAATTAAAATTTGATACACTGGATCAGGTCAACTATTAGAAAATACAGGTGCTACCAGTCCATTTTTCACATTCATGGCAGACTTGGCCGATTGATCACAACGCTCTTCCTCATGAGTTGTGTTGTCTGCCTCAAAATTATTCTCAGCATAGTGATTCAGAAAGCCACCACCAATCTATCAATGCTGGCACCTGAGATGAAACCAATATATCATCACAGCACTAGGTAATAGGGGCAAATATAGGTCTTTGAGTAGGTGTGTGTGCACAAATGTGTGTGTGAGTGCTAGCGAGGGCATAGAGTTAAAGGAGACATAACGAACACTTGGACTTTTTTATCCGTTAGGGAGTTAGGTTTCAAATTTTTTATTTATAAGTCTGTTTCAACTGAGAACACTCCCCTCACCCAAAAGCAATGCTATAAATAAGAATTATACACAAAAGTCAGCGCCTAAATTCCTACTTACTTGTACATAAGCATTAGTGAAGATTCTTTTGCATCCTAACACAAAACAACACCCACTGGCCATAACAAATAGCGGTTATTTTTTTCTCCCATAATAAGAAATTTGTAGGTAGACAACTGCCTGCAAAGGTTCAGGGTTTTAACAATGCATCCCCATAATCCTGTTGCTATTTTCCTCATGGTTGCAGAATGGCTCTTGTTGTTATAAGCATTGTCATCAGTGGCAGGGGAATGTGGAGGTGAGGTACCCCCATTCATCAGGAAAGAAAAGCTGTCTAAGTAACCTCCCCCAGAAGACTTCCATTTACATCTCATGGGCAGACAGGATCATGTGACTATGTCTGGTTTTAAGAAAAATGAAGAAAGTACATACTTCATTTTCCAGTCTCTATGGTGGAAGACAGCAAGGGAAAAAGGATTGGGAGCAGTTCTTGAATAGGTAACCGGTAGTCAATGGTAATCATATTTTAGAGGGTGAAGCAACTCTCAGATGTTTTTGAGCAAAGATGGAAAATATTCTGTGTTCATTCTTCTACTTATTCTTACTTTCCAATAAAAAATAACTTGATAAAAGGAATAAAGTATCTCTTTACAAGTACTCTTTCTGGGTGAGGGTGGGTTCTACATATACAAGCTTTAGCAAAATAAATTATTATTTTGAGCTTCAGTGGATCTATGTTTTAAAATCTAGTCATTGGATAATTTTGAACCAAGATACTGTTAAGACATTACTATCCACAATAGGATTAACCCAACAACTCACTGCAAACTAAAATGAGGATTCTAAAAATAAATGAACAATGAATTATACTTAAAGGTGAGAATGTCAGAAGTTGAAATCTCCAAGCTACTCATGAAAACAACACTCAAAATGTACAGCATATTTGCTAAACATGCCAGAAATTGCAAACTAGGTCTTTAAGTAGGTCACATGGCAAAGTTGACAATCTTTTGGTGCTATTCAAGCTTTTTAGTAGAACATAGAATTAAGTCCTTGGTAAACTCTAATGTGTTAATTTTATTTATTTATTTATTTATTTATTTTAAAGATTTTATTTATTTATCAGAGAGAGAGACAGAGGCAAGCAGAGGGAGAAGCAGGCTCCTTGCTGAGCAAGGAGCCCAATGTGGGACTCGATTCCAGGACCCTGGGATCATGACCTGAGCCGAAGGCAGACGCATAACCGACTGAGCCACCCAGGCATCCCTAATGTGTTAATTTTAGATCATGATACCATATTTTAGTAATCCTTAGTAACAGACTTTGTGGGTTACTAGAAAGTTTGTCTCATCATATGTAAAAAGGACAATCTAGGGCATTACATGCCATTTGCTTCAAAGAACTAAAAGAGGGAAATTTGGAGGATCAGTTTTTGGTCCATCTATAGGATAGAGTGTTCAACCATATTTTAGAGAATCATGGAGTAGAAAAGAGCTCTGATTTGAAGTCAATAGCTGAATTTGAATTTTCATTCTACTCTGACTGCGTAGGGCAAGTCTGTTAACCTCTCCAAAGCTCACTTTCCTTATCAGTAGACTAGAAATACTAATATAGAAACTCCTCTACTTACAATCAAGTTGTAAGTGAGTCTATTTGTTGAAAAGTCCAAAGTGACTAAGCTTGAGGTCCCGAATGCATTTCCAAGAATAGGAGCATGAATCAGTTTCTCAAAGCTTTTAATTAAGGCTAGTGTTCTTGTTCAGACATCTCCTATGCCACGTGGGCCTAGCTAAGAGAATAACGCTTGATACACAGAAGGCATTGAGTGAATGAGTGATATTTTTTCCCCAAATCATCCTTGCTTGTATCTCTTGGAAGTCTGTGGAGGAAGATACCTGCCCTCCCTGGGGATCTCCTAGTGTCCCGGGCTGTCCTGTAGCAGCCACGGTTTTTGTTCTCACCACCTCACCCCTCATGTGGGTGGAAACCACATTGGAAGAGGCTAGAGACAAGAGTTTCAGAAGCAGGGCCCCTCATCTCCCAATCCTCAAACTTCTCCGATGCTTAGCCCTTTCTGGAATTAACGTGCGAGACTCCAACAGTGTCCCTCTTTCATTCCCTTGTTGGTATTGTCCATTGGCACAGGGACAACACTTTTGTACGTTGCATGATTTGTTCTTTGTCCTTCAGAATCATTTCTACTCTTGAATAACTCACTCTATATTCACATGAAACATTCTTCCTTTTCTGACCACTTTTGATTTTTTAAAAATCTCTTCTGTTTCCATGGTAATTGTATATCTTGACAAGGACTTTTAACACTAACACTGATCTTGGACTTATTAGACCTGATGTGGTTAATGATATTTGGGAAAATGCCTCAAAATAAACACAAACACAGCAAAATGCATGGATGGCAAAAAGTGCAGTTTTATAATCCAAAAGGCAGCAGCACACATTCCAACATTATCTGCTGGTACCATGTAGTGTGTTCTCACAGGAGAGCTTTGTTTTTATCTGTGACCATCCATAGGGTGAAAGTCTGTAAGCAGAAAAGCATCTGTAACTAACCTACTTTCCTCACAGGTTTGTTGTTGGGATAAACTAAGTGAAAGTGTAAAATGTTATTCAGATCTTGGTTATCAGTTCCATGAAGCTTGCCTCATTTCCATACTTCCATGTTGGAACACCAGGGACAAATCTTTGTCCCACAGCAAAAGTGGGAACTCTAAGCTTAATCTGTCTTCATTCCAAACATACAAGCATGTATGCATGCATGCACCTACCTACACACATGCACACGCATGTGTGCGCGCACAAGCACACACACGCACACGCACACACCCACTATCAGGAGGAGAGATAGGGATCTTGGCTCATACAGCTCACATCTCTCCCAGCAGGAAAAGGAGTAGAGTCAAAATTCTTCTTGCTGATCACCTCTCTTCATTTTCACAAGACAAAACTTCCTGTTGTTTGCTTAATAAAAGGAAACAAATCATTTGAAAGATGTTTTGAATTAGATTTTAAAAAAAGACACGGGTTGAGATTAGGGTTAGAGATTTTATTATATCCCGGAGTGCCTGTACAAATTATGTTGCAGTGATGTTTAACTGAAATCTTTTCTAGATAATAAATAGGAGACTCATTTACTGGCACTTCTAAAATGCTATAGGAATGAGAAAATGTAGATGCCAGCACGTGTTCATGTAATCAAATAATGAACGACCAGTTTTTATGTTGAGTTTTAGAATCACAGTCATAAACAATTTACACAGAAGGAGGGGTCATAGAGATAGCCTTTTGGGAAAACAAGATGGATTTTTCCAGCCAAACTTGTCTTGGCACACAACTACCTTAGACATATTGTCAGATTTTGTGAAGATATTTTTCTTCTCACACTTCACTTTCACTATCTAGAAGCCAAGCTGAGGCATTTTCCTTGATGAGTGGGACTTGTAAGGACTAGCTCAAAAGTGGAGTAGGCTTTTAGCAAAACTTTAATGTAGAGGAAATTATTGCTTTAGCCTGAATCTTGTTTCAGTGTCTTGAGTCTAAGCCCTAGCCTCACCCTCAGGCACCCAACTCTCTACAGACGCAAAATTCCTCACAGAAGCAGCGCCCTGAGGAAATAGATATTAAAATTGTTAAATTTTAGATGGCTGCAAAAGGGAAATTAAGCCCAGGGCTTCAGTTTGTGGACATTAATCTCTGCTAATACCCGCAGTTTTTTTTTTTTAATCTAAAAGTGTTTTTCTTCTGAGTAAGTAGTTTGCATTTTAACAAGGGTAAATAAATGCCTTAGTTCAAAGGAAATGGCTCCATAGGATTTTTAAAAATACCACTTCCTCCAGGAAGTATCTCCAGGCTCCCTCCATCCCCACAGACTAGATGGTCCCAGTAAAACTCCTAACCAAAGGGGTGCCTGAGTGGCTCAGTCGTTAAGCGTCTGCCTATGGCTCAGGTCATGATCCCAGGGTCCTGGGATCAAGCCCCACATTGGGCTCCCTGCTCCGCGGGAAGCCTGCTTCTCCCTCTCCCACTCCCCCTGCTTGTGTTCTCTCTCTCACTGTGTCTCTCTTTGTCTGTCAAATAAATGAAATTAAAAAAAATAGTTAAAAAAAAAAGACTCCTAACCAAAGTGTACTTTTCCTGTCATGGCACTTAGTACCCATTTTTATAATAATTTGTTTAATTGTCCCTCTTCTTGTTCAACGGTGAGCTCTGTGAATGTACAGCCTGATATATATTCATATATGTATATGGTATATGTATACCATCACATGAATTTCCACCACCTGGCTCTGTGATCAAATACTTGGAGGACCTCAGGGTGCCTGGTTGGCTCCATTGGAAGGACATGCAAACTCTTGATCTTGGGGTCATGGGTTCAAGTGCCATACTAGGCATAGAGATTACTTAAATAAGTAAATAAACTTTTCAAAAAATACTTGAAGGACCTCAGTAAATACTTGTGGATTGAAGAATGAATGAACAATGTTAAGAATTTCAGAAGCTCTAGAAAAGCGATAGGGTGAGGGAAGAGGAATACAGTATTTTGGAGGTCAGGTGGCTTTCATTAATGCCTCCTACTTAGTGATTTTATAAGGCTAGACAGCCCTGCTGACAGACCTCTGAAAATGCCACCTGAAGATAACAGATACAGATTTCAATATCATTTAAGTGCTTTTAGAAACCCACTCAGCATTGAATGTAAGTCCTTGATCTTCTAGAGCCGCAGATACCTTTAGTATACAGAAATCATACAGAAAGCGTCATGGCATCCTTGTTCTACTCAATGAGGGAATCCACTGAGTTGAAACCTATATGGAAATTACTCCTTCCACCAACAAAAACAGAGAATGAGAAGAAAACAAAAATAAAATCTCCCCATCTCCACAGTGTGACATAGAATAGTCACATAAAAAAAGAAAGAAGGCCTCAGGAAAACACAAATAAAAAGAATTATTTCAGTGACGTTCTAAGTATGTAAATAGTGGCTAGCATTTTGATTCAATTACTAGAGGGTACGAAGACCCTCCTTAGCAACACAGAGATAAGAGCTCTTCTCCAAGTAAAGTGAACCTGGAACAAGTAAATGAGAAAACACTGAGAATAGGGGGCAGCTAGAAGAATGCAACCTCTCAGAGCATGTGGGGAGACTCGGCTGAATTAATACAAGGAGGAAAGGAAAATTTATTCCAGACCAGAGACTACCCTGTAAATCCTGTGGGAGTCTTCAGTTCTTAGTGAGGTGGAAGTATAACTGTTGGGGAGAAACTTCGAAGTTCTTTTGGCTGATCTAAGAATGTAAGTGGCATGAGACACATTAACAGGAGAAATATCAAATTTAATTACATAGGTACAGGGGCTCCAAAAGAATATGAGACCCACCACAGTTTAGCAGTTGAGGTTTATATGCCATTCAAAGCTAAGAAGGAGGGGGTAAGGATCTGGGACTTCAAAGGGAAGAAAGACAATTCACAGGAAAATGGAGAAGAGTAAATACGTGTTAAATAAATGTTTGCTGGGCCATACAGAAACAATGGGACACAGAGAGGAATTATAACGGACTTTGCTAGGTTCCTCCCTGTCTACCACAGCCTAGTTCATATCATAATGGTGATATCTTCCCTTCCTGGAGCAGGTCCTCTATCAATATTCTTTTAGGCAGTGAGGGGAGTGGCAAAAAAGAAAAACTTCTTGAGCCTGTTTCTTAAAAATAATCATCCTAAAATAATCCACATGCCAAAGAGACACATTTTGTTGGTGGCAAATTTTACCCCCCTCCCCGCCACCCTGCCACAGTCCTGTCTTTAAAAACAGGAAGTTTCAAAGTCCAGAAGTTGAGTTGGTAGATTATTTCCTCTCATTGAACCAGTCTCTTAGGCCTGATAGTAGGTCAGTTCAGTGAAATTCATCTAAGGAGGCAGGGATGGAGGTGAGCACCCAAAGTTAGGCCTATGGTTCAAGTAATCAGGTATTAAATAAGAGGTATTTCTATGGAAATTTTTTAAAAGAAAGAAAACAGTGGTTAATGATTGGAGCAAATTATACACCCAGTTTCTGAGTTCTGAAGACAGCCAGTAAAGGAGATTTTTAGATGGCATGAGGGCAGACATGGTAATCTTACAGATTTTCCTGGTTTGTAGTTTGTCTCTGATGATCTTTCCGAGTGGCCACACAGCAACTTCTATGAACATGGTAAGTACATGACCTGTTATGGTAGTTTTGCTAAAGTTTATATCAAGTCATTCATATTCAGCCTATCGGGCTTCAGGAAAAGGCAATTTTAGTTCTCAGTGATTCCAAGTCAGAAGGGTGGGAGAAAAATGGAAAATGTTAGTTTGGAGAGTGGTAGTCAGGCATTAGAGAAAACTAGAAAAATTCATCATCAGTCCAGTTTAAAATGAACAGTATTAGAATGTAATATCCACAAAGGTGTGCCATTGATACATCCTTTTCTCCACATTTTCTCTTCATTTTCTACCTCATTTCTACCAAAGGGAGCTAAAGTTAGACTTATCTGTTTGCAAAATAAGTCTAGTTTCATTTAACCTGGCCTGATTATCTACATAAGTTCAGCAAGAATAGGGATTGATCATACAGGTTTATATATATATATATATTTTCATATAAGTCTGGTTTGCTGGAACTTTTTGTAAAGAATCCTGAGACTGAACTTTTAACAGCCTCTCCAGTCTAAGAAGCCAAGCAGAATACTTACCGTTAAACTTTGCCTGCAGTACCTATAGATTCGGGTTAATTACTCTCTTCTTGAGGCTCCGAAATATCCTGAGGCTCCTGGCCTGCCAGGAAGTAATCTTTTTTTTTTTTTTTAAGATTTTATTTATTTATTTGACACAAGCAGGGCGAGCAGCAGAGGGAGAGGGAGAACCAGGCTCCCCGCCGAGCAGGGAGTCTGATGCAGGACTCAATCCCAGGACCCTGGGATCGTGACCCCAGCCGAAGTCAGATGCTTAATGAACTGAGCCACCCAGGTGCCCCGGAAGTAATCTTTTTTACTCACCTGGGAATGCTGCTGGAAACTCCATAAGCAAGGTATCAGGCTCATATTTCCAGGGGGCTCTACTGGGTCCATAAAGTCAAACTTAGTTCATTAAAGCTGTCTGGTCATATCTGAATCTATGCCCATCTCTCTCAACTATGACATTCCAGTCAAAGCCTTGGTAATATAACCAATGTTTCCAATTGTGTCCTCTTACAAGGAGAACAGATTCTTATTGAACTTACACAAACAAATATACTGCCATAAAAATAAGAACACTCACTATGAGTTTCTGAATTCTGGAGGGATCAGGTAAGGAGAAAAGGATAAATGTGTCAATTTGTTCACAAAGATATACTTTATCGAATTGCTGTAAGTCATAGTTAGCTCAAGAGAAAAAGTGTGCTTAAATCTAGAAAGCAAAATATTTAAAAAATCAGCAATAAACATCACAAAAATTATAATCATCCTCATCAGTTGTCCCACATTATTAATTTTTGTTCTGCTTGAATCCAGTTTTTCCACTAGTTGTGGAAGTTCTTATCCGCTTTAGTTTTATGGTCTTAAAGTTATCAGAAACTTATATTTTAGAGGCTTTTCCATAAATCTCCTTTAAGATGAGCATTTTTGCAGGAATTCTTTTTGTAAAAGCATCTGAGGAAATGAATAACTACATTGAAAAGGCTTAAAAATAGCATGGCTAAGGGTCTGATTAGAGTTCATTACAATGTGTCTGACAAGGAAATTTGGTTATTTCTGTGACATACAACACTTTAAGATAATAACTAGAATTATGACTGATAACATTATACCAGGATATATCAGAATTTTATACAATTTCTAGAACACTTATACTAATAATATTTACCTATTACAATACAACCACTTGACACTGCTTCCCATGTAATTTAACATATCAAATAAGCCCAATTAATTTAATAGCTCTCTTTTATAAGGAGAAAGAACAAATCTTTTGTGATTTCTCAGGAACCATCTGAAAAATCCCAAAGTTATTTTGAGTTCAAAAAGATTTTATCTAGAATTTGATTTTGGGGAAGTTTGTCAATAATATCAAAAAGGTTGTAAAACACTTTGTCAAATAGGGTCATAGGTCTCTGTGAAACAATACTTAATTATCCACTTAACCATGATGACAATTAAAGACACTGCAGGCAAATACAGAAAGTTAAAGGGCCCTAAAAAGGAAAACTTAGCTCTTTTAATATTGAGAAGATTCATTTTCTTAAGTAATCAAGGACCTGATTAAGACAACATGAAGCACAGGACATTATTTTGATAAAACACAGAAGTTTTGGGCGCCTGGGTGGCTCAGTGGGTTAAGCAACTGCTTTTGGCTCAGGTCATGATCCTAGAGTCCCGGGATCGAGTCCCACATCAGGCTCCCTGCTCAGCAGGGAGTCTGCTTCTCCCTCTGACCCTCTTCCCTCTCATGCTCTCTATCTCTCATTCTCTCTCAAATAAATAAATAAAATCTAAAAACAAAACAAAACACAGAAGTTTTGTTTTCTAGGCAGGTTACTTTAAGAGAAAAGAGAAACCCTTTATAATCTGTTATTATAATGACAGATCAATAGTCCAAGAAAACTTTGTCCCTTTAACAGACAGGAAAACCAAATTCTAATTGTGTACTAGTGTACTTTTGATATTAAAACTCATCCTTAAATAAGTTTATTTTAATCTTAGCCAGCTTGACTATCCATTAAAATTCCTTTTCAAAGATTCCATTTCCACAAACCTTGTATGACTTTCTTTTTTACATTTAGATTTTGTCCTTTCCTCTTTTCCATAACCAGTTTTATTTTAGGACAAATTTATTTTTATTTCCTTTAACAAAAACATCTTCATACCTCATACCTTTTCTTATCTTCTTCTTTTATTTTATATACATTCTACTTCCGTTATTATCTCTAATAACTTCAACTACATATGTTAATTAGAATTCATAATTCTTAGAAACTTTTATTTATGTTTTTTAAAGATTTTATTTTATTATTTATTTGAGAGAGAGAATGAGATAGAGAGAACACGAGAGAGGGGAGGGTCAGAGGGAGAAGCAGACTCCCTGCTGAGCAGGGAGCCCAATGCAGGACTCGATCCCGGGACTCCAGGATCATGACCTGAGCCGAAGGCAGTCGCCCAACCACCTGAGCCACCCAGGCACCCAGAAACTTTTATTTCTAATGAAAACTAAGTAGTAATCAATTGTGAACTGTCTGTTATATCAGCATTCTTTAGATTGGCAAACTTATGAATACATTTCATAATTTCTAGAAACGTGCATCTTCAAAGTATGATCTTTTAATAAAGCACAAACCATGTTTACTAGCAGACTCAAATTTATCTTTAGTTTCTCTGTAATAAGGAAGTAGATAAACCTATTTTCAGTAGTTAGTGTTTCATTATTTTATCTTACTTGTAGATGATCTAGGTATTCAATGAGTATCCATCATTTAACATAACTAAGCAAAACTCTTAAGGTTCAGGTTGCCAAAAAGATTTTGGAAATTATTTTTAAGTACACATATCATAAAACATAATTTTTGCTAAGAAGTTTACCTAAAAACTCTTATCTCACTTACATCTCTCTAAATAATTTGCCCCCAACCATATGTTTAGATTACCCCTGAAAACTTCATGAGACATTAGACAAAGTAAGCCATTATTCTGTTACTTTTTGCTGACAAATTTTGCAACAGAGGTAACAAACTTGATTAATGAACCCAAGTAGAATAAAAAGTTGTATGTCTGCGTTATAGTCAATGTTGATAACTCTAAGATGTGCCTATTTTAATCAAACAAGCATCCTTACATTAGCTTTCATACTGAATATTTTCCCAGACCATATAAACCTGAAATTCATTTGGATTAAGTCTCTATTTTATTTGTGAGAATTTTTATGGTTGCTAAATTTATGAGTGTTTAATTTCCTTTTTCTTTTTAAGATTTTATTTATTTGAGAGAGAGAGAGAGAGCACACACAGGAGTGGGGGGGAGGGGCAGAGGGAGAGGAAGAAGCAGACTCCCTGCTGAGCAGGGAGACTGATGTGGGGCTGGATCCCAGGACTACAGGATCATGACCTGAGCAGAAGGCAGATGCTTAACCGGCTCAGGCACCAGTGAATGCTTAATTTTCTTTAAGCCAATTAAATAGAACTCTTTTACAAATTAATTTTGGTTATACCATCCAGAGGTAGAAAAATATCATATTTCTAACAGACAGACATAGGCAGACATACAAGCACAGAGATTTTATAGCTTCTACTTTAAAACAATATAAAATCACTAGTTTATAAATCATAGTTGGAAAAATTTTAGTTTACTCACTAGAATGGTTAAAAGTTTTTACTATTTGTGGAGAAGACTTTTAAGATTTGTATTTGTCCCTGGCAGTAATCTTAAGGAGGCTATTGTCTAGAGTTTGGGCAAGAGAGCCCTTTCCGTATTTTGTATTTTTTTTTAAGATTTATCTATTTATTTTACAGAGAGAGAGAAAGAGAGAGAGAACAGGTGAAGAGAGGGGCAGAGGGAGAGAGAGAACCCTGAAGCAGAATCCCCACTGAGTGTGGAGCCTGATGTGGGGCTTGATCCCAGGACCCTGAGATCATGACCTGAGCCCAAATCAAGAGTCACCTGCTTAACCAAATGAGCCACCAGGTGCCCCCTGTAGTTTGTATTTTAAGTTTCTCTTTCTCTTTTCTTTTCTTTTCCTTTAGTCTTAGGTGAGGGTGGGCATTGTTTTAGATACCTCCTGGGGTGTTAACATTTCAAAGTCATGGTAAGATTTATTTTTTTCAAGAGACTGAAATAGAATACAAGTTCTTCCAAGAAGGACTTTGGTTTCCTAAGGCCAATAATTGACAAGACTTTTGAGATGAGGTTTTAGAATTGGTGGAAAGGAATGGATTTTGGATTTCCTGTAGAGTTGCATTTTTTTTCTTAGTTTTGCAAAGATTTGTAAGATAAGGACAGTTGCACTCATTTTTTTTTCTTTTCTTCTTAAGTGCAGGACAATTATCCTTCTAATGTCTTGATTTTTTTTATAGTACCTGCAAATGTCTGAAGGCAAATAGGAAGGGGTCTGAGTGGACTTCGATTTTTTTGTACCATGTCTAATTTATTTTTTTCTTTTAAAAATTTATTTATTTATTTTAGAGAGAGTGTGTCTGAGTGGGAGAAGGGGCAGAGGGAGAGAATCTCAAGCAGACTCCCTGCTGAGCATGGAACCAACACAGGGCTCGGTCCCATGACCCATGACTCAAGCCAAAACCAAGAGTTGGATGCTTAACCAACTGAGCCACCCTGGTACCCCAGTATATCTAAGTTCTGTTCTTTCATCTTATTAAGGGGGTCCCTAAGGCTAGCCGTTATACCAATAGGACAATTGTTTAGGATGAGAACTCTCCAAAATTTCTTCTTTCAAATATAGCCAATTTAAGGGATTCATTGTCTGGCCACTGATGAGTAGAATCTCATATTAAACTCAATAGTGACTTAAACCAATAAGCCTTTTCATGGCTTAACCATAGATGCAAGGGGTATCCTTAAAGGAGAGAGAGAGAGAGAAAAAAAAGCAGTCCTCACAAGATCCAGAAACTTTACTCACAAATTTAGCCTAAGAAAGATCTAGCCACAAGTGGGGTGACACCCATTATTTCTGTCCAGCCATATCTAGCTGCAAATAAAGTGCAACCTATATTTCTGTTTGGCCAAATAGTGACAATGAAGGTTGAGATGATAAAGGACCTTTATGAACTGGAAGCCTTTATGACATATTCTCCTGAGAGCTGGCACAGTTGGACAAAGAGAATGCTGACTATTGGATCCACAACCTATTGGGCTGCCTGCCAGATGCATGCCAGTATAAGCATCCTCCAGTTGGTAGACACCAAAGAGAATATTCTCACTAATCATAAAGCTAAGCTCTCAAGACATAGAACAAGATGAGAGAAAAACTTAATCAGAACTATGTTCACCTTTTCTTATGACAAATGACACAAAAGACAGAGAAAAAAATAAACAATGACCATCTCTGGGAGAAAAAGGATCAGTAGAAAACAATAATACTCATAAGTTTTTACCAAAGTTGCTTTACCCAAGGAAATAGTTCCATAAATATTTTCTCCTGCTAATCTAAATTAAATAAAGAAAAGGACTCTCACTACTGTTGCTTCCATTAGACCCTGCAGGCAGAGATCCGGAGACTGGTATGGTAAGAATTCTTACCTTCTGCCAGCTTTATGTTAGAAGTCCCAGGATTTGTCAGCTGCAGCAGTCCTGGGGTGAGCAGCATTCAGCCAGTTAAAGTTTATCCTGCTGGCTACACCAGCTCTTGGGGAGGAAAAATTTTCCTGTACCCGTCAATATTCTTTTGGCTGGTCTAATAATTAAATTGATATGAGGCAGATTAACAAAAGAAAATCAGATTTAATTATGTATGTCTGGGGGCTCCACAATAATATGAGGCCCACAGGCAGTCAGGTGAATTATCTGTCTCCAAAGCCTATAGTCTGTTCCCTCCATGTCTTGGGAGATAATAGGTAAAACGTAGGAAAAAATCAACGTTGTAATCATTTAGCTTAGATAAAGCTGTAATGTCCTCATTCATAATGGAGTACCCATCCCTACTCTGGAAGAGGAGATTGTTTTAATGCTGCAAGATACCAGTAAGGACTCAGAAGGTATCCATGAACAAGTTTGAAAACCCAGTTGCTTCATGGTTTTCTTTTTCCTTTGGCTGGGCCAGTGGATACAATGATCACATTCCTGGCATGAAGATCTCATCCATGGTGGGTATTCCTGAATTGGTGCGTGAGGCTCCAGGGCTTAGGTGGGTTTCTCCAGGATGCTGCACACTTTACAGTCTTCCACAGGGTACCTGCCCAGGTGAACAGCATACTGATGACACCAGTGAGACTCTATTGCTCCTACCTCTCCATACTTCATTTACAATATGACTTGGTACAGGATCAGAATGTTGATATATTTTAATTTAATCATATGCCAAATCGCAGTGTTTGTATTTGCAACTCTGAGAATTAATGGAGAGAATAAATAGAATTAGAATTCATATTACATGAAGTACTTTGGGCTTCACTAAAAGGAGAGATATACAAGACATTACATTTAGAAATTGTTTAGGAGCAGCAAATGGAAAGAAGCAACATTTTGCTTAAAAAAAAAAACAACACATCACAACCCCTTCATTATGTGCAGCACACAATTTAACAGGTGTGTGATTTATTCATTTATTCACAGATTCATGGACTAACCATTCCATCACAGCACTATTGTCTGTGAAGCAAAACACATTTACAACAAACTGTATCAGCTTCTTCAGAGTGACTGAATTAGCTGATCTCCAGAAATTCTCCACTGCCAGTTGAAAAAGAGGGTTAATAATCACCAAAATGGTGATCATGAATAATTAAACTCTACCTCATTAAAGTCCTTTGCATCCTTGGATTTCTGGGTCATCTATAACCAGCACTTGATATAAAAGGGGGAAAAATGTGTATTATTTCCATTGGAGAAGTAATGAAATATAATAGTTTCTCCACATGCATCTAGAATGGTCAATGGCCCTCTTGGGAAAGGTGCTATAGCCTGCCCTTTCCTGCTTACTTAATTCTTCTCTTGAGAAGAAGATGGTTTTCCTGATTGGTGAGTCTAGGGACAGCAGCACACCATCTTCTTGGCCACATTACTTTACTGGGCAACGTTAAGTGTTGAAGGTCATAGTTCTTTTTCTCTTGACCTCTCTGACTCAAGTTCTCTGACTCAAGTGCTGCTAGGAGGAGCTGTGCGTGCCTATCTCAAGTCTCCACGTGGTTAGCTTATCACTGGTGGGTCCAGCTAAGTCTCTTGTTCTTGTTTCTCCACTGTGGCTGGATAAGAAGTTATGGTCCAGGGGGTGTCTGAGTATAGATGTGGAGCAGAGAACTAGTAGGTTGGGGCTGCACTTTCTGTGCAGTTTAACAAAGTGCCCTGTGATCTTTGACCCATAACATAAAGCTGATACCGCACTTGGATTGTGCAATATTATTCAATTTGGCTTTACTGCTGGTAAAGCTGATAACTGTGTTATGATCCTCCGCTTGCTCCTTTTGCCAAGTCTTCAACTGAGTGGAAATAGAAGGTGAGGATTTGATGAGTGATTCTTACCCTGCTCCCACACTTCAATAGACACCAAAGATTCCTGAAGGAACTAGAGGGTATTATGCTAAGTGAAATAAGTCAATCAGAGAATGACAATTATCATATGATCTCATTCATATGTGGAATTTAAGAAACAAAGCAGAGGAGCATAGAGGAAGGGAGGGAAAAATAAAACAAGATGAAATCAGAGAGGGAGACAAACCATAATGACTCTTAACCATAAGAAACAAACTGAGGGTTGCTGGAGGGGAGAGGAGTGGGGGGATGGGGTAACAGAGTGATGGTCATTAAGGAGGGCATGTGATGTAATGAGCACTGGGTGTTTATATACGACTGATAAATCACTGAACTCTACCTCTAAAACTAATAATACACTAGATGTTAATTAATTGAATTTAAACAAAGAAACAAAAACGAAACCAAAGATTTCCAAAGACAGAACAGCAAGAGCAAGATAAGAGGGGGGTGAGGGTGGGGAAGAGAGATTATTGTTGAGATGTATGCATGCCTGGGGATATGTGTGGAGAGAGCTAGTTTTCACTTTCAGCCTGCCTTTAATAATTATAATGCCCTCATTAGAAAAATTAAAAAGCTGCATTTAAAAATGATCCCCAGGATTATAATGCTGAAGACACAGTGGGAAACATGCAATCAATAAGTAAACAGTGTCAGCCCGAAGACCTTTCAGAACAGCATTCCTACTCGGGAAAAAAAAAAAAAATATTAAGGTAATATTTCCCAAGATATTTGTTAAATTTTAGGTAATAATGTCTCTCCCTTTGAATAAGCGTGCTTGCTTGTCTTTGAGAATAGTCTGAGCTAGACACCATTTGATATTCAACCTGTGACTATTTTAGTATTAGGGCTGGACCAAAAGAAATTTATACTCAATCGAATGACTTTCACTTACTGAGACAAATTCACTTTTTGCTTCCTTCAGCAATTCATCAATCTAATGGGAGAAATAAAAGCTATCATAATAATGAGAATAGACTTCTAGGAGCATGAACCAATATCAATACTTTATTTAATAATACAAATTCTTTTGCTATATATTTGGTCTCAGTCCAAATTTGCTTTTAATTAAGTTTTCTTGCCAGTGTATGCTCCTCTCTCTCTTACTCTGTTTCTCACCACACTCCTCACTGCCCCCCCCATATACATATATAGCTTTCCTCATAGCGCCGGCATCACATTTGACCTGATCCTCTTGTCGCTGGACAACGTTGTTAATGACACTAATGACATCACTTTTACCATCATCATTGTCATCAAATTGGAGGACATCCATTTTTAGAACATTTTGAATGTGGCTGCAAGGGGATTTTAGATAAAGTAAATACTCCCTATCTGATATATTATATTCCCAAACAGTAACATTAATTGAAAATACTAAAGAATATATATTTTTAAGAGTAATGTGGTAACATAATGTGTAAGCATCAAAGTTTCATACTGTGTCATGGCTCATATAAGATAGGATTTTCTTAAACACTTGAACAAGAAGGGCTACCAAATTCTGTTATTTTGTTGTTTATATTTAAGACAATTAAAAATATTTCTATGGTAGGTGATTCTGAGCAGCAGAATCTATCTGCTTAAGGATGTTATAAGCAGGTAAGACTGTGGCTTCTCCCATCCTGTCCATCTACCTTTATTAGGATGCTCTGGGCAGCCCATGGTTAGCAGCCATTTCCCAGAGCCTAACTCCCTGGTTTCTGACCCGCTCCTAGCCTATTTCCAGCTTGTTTCTGACTCTGCATTACTATCTCCCTTTGTTCTCTAGATCTATTTAGGCCTTTGACTTTGGATTCCTTTCAAGGACTCTTGGCTCCCTTTCTAGTTGCTTTGAAAGGGTTAACCCATCCTAGCAGCTTCCACCTGGGGCTGCTGAACTAGTTTCTCTGGTGGGTAGATTTGGACAGCACAGTTTCAGACCATGACTTGGTTGTTCTTCATCCTTCTTCATCCAGCCATTAAGCATTGGATTTCCGGGTCCTACTTACTAACTCTGTGTGCTCTCTGGAAGAATTAAAGTCCACATATAATGACAGGTTAGTAGAATAATTCCTAGATTCTGAGAACTATATTGAGAGTTTTAAATGCATCATGCCATTTAATACTCCCAACAGTGTTATAAGGTAGGGAATATTGTTGTCTCTGTTTTATAGATAGGAAAATTTGGTGTAGAGTAGTTGAGTAATTGAGTAATTTCTTCATGGTTGCGCATCTAGAAAGCGACAAAGCTGGGCTGCAAATCAAGACAGTTTTACTCCAGGACTCCTGCTCTCAACCACTACTCTATATTGCCAATGGTTTATATGGAATCACTCAATGATCTCATCCACATTTATAAATTCAGTTGCCACCAAACCACAGGTGAACTGCCAAACTTCAGTTGCCTACTCAAAGTCTCCATTTGGATGTCTCAAAAACATTTCAAATTAAATGCATCCTAAAGTTAACTCAATTATAGTTGACCCTCTAATGACATGAGTTAAGGGTGCAGACCCCCTGTGCAGTTGAAAATCTGCCTATAACTTTCAACTCCCCCTAAATTTAACTATTAATAGCCTACTGTTGACCAGAAGCCCACTGGTAATAAATAAATAAACAGTTAATTAACATATATTTTGCATGTTCCATGTATTATGAACTGTATTCTTTTAATAAAGAAAGCTAAAGAAAAGAAAATGTTGTTAAGAAAATCCTAAGAAAGAGAAAACATTTACAGTACCATAGTTTTCAAACAAAATCCATATATAAGTGGGCCTGTGGAGTTCAGTGCAGGACACAATCCCCCATTTGGTGGTATGAGACGGGCACCTGGACATCATCTTTGACTCATCCCTCCCTTCCCTTCAGTTGTGTCCCATCCGTTATTAAGTCCTTAACTAATGCTCTGAAATGTGTTTCAAAGCTGTCCTCTTCTTTCCATCTCCCCAGTCACCACCTTTGTCCAAGCCATGGTTATCTCTTATCTAATCTAGTGCTGTAGATCCCCAACTGGTCTCACATCCACCTTTGGCCCTCTTCATCTGCTCTGACAGTGCAGTCTAAGTGATCTTTTCAAAATGCAAATTGACAATATCATCACTTGCTTGAACTCTTTCATGGTTTTCATTGTTCATAGCTGAAGAACTAGCTACTTAGCAAGACCAGCAAGGTGCTACAAAGTCTGGTCTCTGTCTGAAGGTCCAGCCTCTTGTAGATCCCCTTTTCTTTACTTTTGTATCAGGCACTCTTGCCTTCTTTCATTTGGATATTTTCAGTCCACTTCAGGGCCTTTGTAAATGCTATTCCCTCTGTCTAAAATGCTTTCCATCCAACCCCTCTCCCCCCAAGTCTTGTTAACTTTTATGCATTCTCCAGTTCTTAGGTCACATGTCAACTCTTCAGAGACACCTTCCTGGCCCTCCTTCCCAGACTAGGTCAGGTTCTCCTATGTAATATATCCTTATAACACCATGAGCCTCACTGTCATAACACTTAACTCTGTTTGTAATTACGCTTTTGTTTATGTAATTATTTGCTCAATGACTCTCTTCTATAGTGGGATATAAACTCCATAAGGGTAGGGACCAAGTCAGTTTTTGCTGAACATTGTATCCCCTGCAGGCATTGATAAATATTCATTGAACAAATAAGATGGATGGTTCTGAAAACACAAAGGAATTAGTGTCAAATGTAACAGATTTAAATAGTAAGAACTAAGTCTTTGTTGAGTGATAGGTCATATATTAAATTTTAAGGTAAAATTTTTTGACCCAAAACTTCCCTCTTTTATTTTAAGCTTCTTGCACACTCTGAATATCTATCTCAATGTATGATCCTTTTAATTTTCTCAGTAGCATATAACAAAAGAGTATGATCCGGTCTTGAAACCGATCCCTGGGTCTCCCCCCTTCCCCCTTCCTACCACACTCACCATACTTTCCTGCATCTGTGACCTTCTGGTCTCCCAGCTACCTTGCCTTCAAGTCAGAGCCTTCCTCTGGCCCTTGCTTCAGACACTTTTTTTTTTTTTTTTTTTTTTTGCTTCACCCTTGGATTTTGTATACCTACAGCTTCAGCAGGACTGGGGCAGGGAGAGTGGGGTGGTAATGCTGATGGCTGGACTAATTCCTGGCAAGAGGGGAATTTATGTAGTTCTGATCTGGAATCCAAACTGCTTGGAAGAAAGAACAGGGTGTGGTGGAGCTGTGTGGAAGGATGAGGTGCTAGTATTATTGTCAGTGTGTTTTGGGGAAGTGATTAAATGCCAGGCCTACTTACTCTGAATCTCTGAAACTGGCCCAGAAATCTGCATTTTGATATGCAACCCAAATAATTTTGATGCAGGTGGTCCCTATGCAGCACTTTGAAAAAAGCACTGGCATAGAGACATAATTTACTTAGAGCAATATTAACACTTAATTTTAAAAATATATATACATCTCAGCTGTACTGACTTGCTTGGAACAAAATACATACATGCCATCATGTAGGCTGACCCTCTGTTCCCTTCCATTAAAGTGTGTTAATGGATATCATCGTGTTTTTATTCTGAGAAGCATAGAGGGACAGTTACCTGTTTTTCTTTGTGAATTCAAGGAAGATCTGTTACCTAACACCCGGCGGTCCCTGTAACAGGTGTATGCACGAGATAGCAATGATAAAAAATCATATGATGTTGGCCCAGATCACAATTTGCAGCCTGTCACTCCTGCCAAATGGGTCAGTTGAGATGGAAACCACAGTCTGAGCATCTGTGTATTAATAATTTAGGGAGTGTCATAATTTTGAAGAGTATAAGAATATGGAATACCTTGGGGAATGGAAGAGGCAATTTTCAACTGCCGAGGAACCTCATTTTCTTGCCCTCATCCCTTCCTTACTCATCCCCCAAAGCATTGGCTAATTTTAAGACTTTATGAAGGAAATGAAAATTAGGAAGTTGTTTGAACAAAAGAAAGCAGTTGTGTAAATGGTGGGAGACCTCAGTTGGGAGGCCCTCAGATGGTCTGGTTAACATCCCCCATTATGTAGATGAGGAAATGGAGGCCCAGGGAGATTATGTGGTTAAGCCAGGTGATAGGCTATATTATCTTTTATCTTTCTGTAATCCAAAGCACAGCTAGAGTCCAGGTGTCAGATGTGGTTCATTATTCGTCCCACACCACAGCAACATGTTAGCTCAGAGTTCTAGGCAAGGGAAATAGTCAATGATATTCCCTCTACCACAGTGGACTCTGCCTATCTTTTTCTCCACTGTAACCTCAGCATTAAAGGTGTGAAAGGCACTTTGTGAGTACTTGGTAAGGCCCTGTAGTTTCTACTTTTGTGTTTCTGGGAAACCTGAGGTGCCTCTAAGAAATTCAGCTACTCTGATGGAGAGCCCATATGGAGAGATCATATGGGACCTATGAAAGAGACTTCTTTGCAGATGTCATCACATTAAAATGAGGTCGTACTGGACCAGATGGAACATAAATCCAATGGCTGGAATCCTCATCTGAGGGCTGGGGAGGAACACAGACACATGCAGGAAGAAGGCAGTGTGGTGACAGAGGCAGAGACTGTGGTGATGTGGCTACAATCCAAGGAATGTCAGGGGCTGACAGCAACCGCCAGAAGTCAGAAAGAGGTGAGGAAGGATTCTTCCCTACAGCCTCCAGTAGGACCATGGCTCCACCAAAACCTTGATTTTGAGCTTCTAGCCTCCAGAACTGTAAGAGAATAAATACATGCTATTGTCAGCTACCAGCTGGTGGTACTTTGTGGTGGCAGCCTTAGGACACTCATACAAGAGGGGAGGCCTTGAAACTACACTCAGAGAGAATGAATCTCACTATCCAGCATTCCAGGTGATCCTTCGAAGGACTCTAGCCCCAGCTGCCATCTGACCACAACCACATGAGAAACCCCAAGTGAGATGAGTAGTTCTGTCAAGGGGCCTCAGACGCGGGCATGTCAATGGCATGGGGCATCTTGGACATGCCAGCCCATTAGAGCATCCACATAACTGCAGCCCTGGCTGCAGTTTCAATTGAAAAATTTTCAATTTTTCAATTCATGGAATTGAAAAACCACCCAGCTGAGCCCAGTCAACCCACCAAATTGTGAAATAATACAATGGTGGTTTTAACCATGACATTTTTGGGACGGTTTACTACATACAGCAATAGATAACCAAATATTTGGGTTCCCTAGAAATCCCTAGGATTTGTTAGGATGTATTTCCAGGAAGCAGATGGCAGTGTCATGGGCAAGTGGGGCAGTAAAGGGAAGACAACCAAGCAAGGATGCGATACAAAGCAAAGGCCCATGGAGGATAAGTATGACCCAATCCTGCAAGGAGCTCTGGAGACAGTGTTATTCATAACTCAGTATTGTCCCCATCAGGGTCACAGATACTGGAGCACCCAAACTCCCTTACCCTCAGGCACTGGTTAAGAGCTCCCCCAGGGATATGTAAACGCAGTCACTTCTGGCTCTGGGGGGTGGGGAGAGCAGGTTAGAGGATATCAACAGCCTGAGGGCACCTCTCCAACAAGGATACCCTGGTGCTGGCCTTTGGGAGTGAAGGTGCACACAGAAGCAGTGTGTGTGGAATGGTAAAATTAGGGTGACCAGTTCATCCCAGTTTGCCAGGAACTGTCTGTATTTAAAATGGAAAGTCCTACATCTTTTTTTTAAATTTTATTTTATTATGTTATATTAGTCACCATACATTACATCATTAGTTTTTGATGTAGTGTTCCATGATTCATTGTTTGTGTATAACACTCAGTGCTCCATTCAATACGTGCCCTCTTTAATACCCATCACCAGGCTAACCCATTTTCCCCACCCCCCTCCCCTCTAGAACCCTCAGTTTGTTTCTCAGAGTCCATAGTCTCTCATGGTTCGTCTCCCCCTCCGATTTCCCCTCCTTCATTTTTCCCTTCCTACTATCTTCTTCTTTTTTTTTTTTTTAACATACAATGTATTATTTGTTTCAGAGGTACAGGTGTGTGATTCATCAGTCTTACACAATTCACAGCACTCACCATAGCACATACCCTCTTCCAGTGTCCATATCCAGCCACCCCATCCCTCCCACCCCACCACTCCAGCAACCTTCAGTTTGTTTCCAGAGATCAAGAGTCTCTTATGGTTTGTCTCCCTCTCTGGTTTTTCATCTTGTTTCATTTTTTCTTCCCTTCCCCTATGATCCTCTGTCTTGTTTCTCAAATTCCTCATATAACTGTGATCATATGATACATGTCTTTCTCTGGTTTACTTATTTCACTCAGCATAATACCCTCTAGTTCCATCCACGTCATTGCAAATGGCAAGATTTCTGCTTTTTGTTTTTTTTGATGGCTGCATAATATTCCATTGTACATATATACCACATCTTCTTCATCCATTCATCTATTGATGGACATCTTGGCTCTTTCCATAGTTTGGCTATTGTGGACATTGCTGCTATAAACATTGGGGTGCACATACCTCTTCGGATCACTACAGTTATATCTTTGGGGGTAAATACCCAGTAGTGCAATTGCTGGGTCGTAGGGTAGCTCTATTTTCAGCTTTTTGAGGAGCCTCCATACTGTTTTCCAGAGTGGCTTGCATTCCCACCAACAGTGTAGGAGGGTTCCCCTTTCTCCGCATCCTCGCCAACATCTGTCATTTCCTAATGTTAATTTTAGCCATTCTGACTGGTGTGAGGTAGTATCTCATCGAGGTTTTGATTTGTATTTCCCTGATGCCAAGTGATTTTGGACACTTTTTCATGTGTCTGTTGGCCGTTTGGATGTCTTCTTTGCAGAAATATCTGTTCATGTCTTCTGCCCATTTCTTGATTGGATGATTTGGTCTTTGGGTGTTGAGTTTGATAAGTTCTTTATAGATTTTGGATACCAGCCCTTTATCTGATATGCCGTTTGCAAATATCTTCTTCCATTCTGTCGGCTGTCTTTTGGTTTTGCTGACTGTTCCCTTTGCTGTGCAAAAGTTTTTATCTTGATGAAGTTCCAATAGTTCATTTTTGCCCTTGCTTCCCTTGCCTTTGGCGATGTGTCTAGGAAGAAGTTGCTGCGGCTGAGGTCGAAGAGGTTGCAGCCTGTGTTCTCCTTTAGGATTTTGATGGCTTCATGTCTCACATTTAGGTCTTTCATCCATTTTGAGTCTATTTTTGAGTGTGTGGTGTAAAGAAATGGTCCAGTTTCATTCTTCTGTATGTGGCTATCCAATTTTCCCAACACCATTTGTTGAAGAGACTGTCGTTTTTCCATTGGACATTCTTGCTTTGTCGAAGATTAGTTGACCATAGAGTTGAGGGTATATTTCTGGGCTCTCTATTCTGTTCCATTGATCTATGTGTCTGTTTTTGTGCCAGTACCATGCTGTATTGATGATGACAGCTTTGTAATAGAGCTTGAAGTCTGGAACTGTGATGCCACCAGTTTTGCTTTTCTTTCTCAACATTCCTCTGGCTATTTGGGGTCTTTTCTGATTCCATACAAATTTTAGGATTATTTCTTCCATTTCTTTGAAAAAAGTTGATGGTATTTTGGTAGGTATTGCTTTAAATGTGTAGATTGCTCTCGGTAGCATTGACATTTTCACAATATTTGTTCTTCCAATCCATGAGCATGGAACGTTTTTCCATTTCTTTGTGTTTTCCTCAATTTCTTTCATGAGTATTTTGTAGTTTTCTGAGTACAGATTCTTTGCCTCTTTGGTTATATTTATTCCTAGGTATCTTATGGTTTTGGGTGCAGTCGTAAATGGGATCAACTCCTTAATTTCTCTTTCTTCTGCCTTGTTGTTGGTGTATATAAATGCAACTGATTTCTGTGCATTGATTTTATATCCTGCCACTTTCCTGAATTTCTGTATGAGTTTTAGCAGTTTTGGGGTGGAGTCTTTTGGGTTTTCCACATAAAGTATCATATCACCTGCAAAGAGTGAGAGTTTTACTTCTTTGCCAATTCGGATGCCTTTTATTTCTTTTTGTTGTCTGATTGCTGAGGCTAGGACTTCTATACTATGTTGAATAGCAGTGGTGATAGTGGAAATCCCTGCCGTGTTCCTGACCTTAGGGGGAAAGCTCTCAGTTTTTCCCCATTGAGAATGATATTCACTGTGGGTTCTTCATAGATGGCTTTTATGATATTGAGGTATGTACCCTCTATCCCTACACTATGAAGAGTTTTAATCAAGAATGGTTGCTGTACTTTGTCAAAGGTTTTTTTTTTGCATCTATTGAGAGGATCATATGGTTCTTGTTCTTTCTTTTATTAATGTATTGTATCACATTGATTGATTTGTGGATGTTGAACCAACCTTGCAGCCCAGGTATAAATCCCACTTGGCCGTGGTGGATAATCCTTTTAATGTACAGTTAGATCCTATTGGCTAGTGAAAATTTTTGCATCCATGTTCATCAGGGATATTGATATGTAATTCTCCTTTTTGTTGGGGTGTTTGTCTGGTTTTCGGATCAAGGTAATGCTAGCCTCATAAAATGAGTTTGGAAGTCTTCCTTCCATTTCTATTTTTTGGAACAGTTTCAGAAGAATAGGTATTAATTCTTCTTTAAATGTTTGGTAGAATTCCCCTGGGAAGCCATCTGGCCCTGGGCTCTTGTTTGTTGGGAGATTTTTGATGACTGCTTCAATTTCCTTACCGCTTATAGGTCTGTTCAGGTTTTCTATTTCTTCCTGGCTCAGTTTTGGTAGTTTATACTTTTCTAGGAATGCATCCAATTCTTTCAGATTGTCTAATTTGCTGGCATATAGTTGCCCATAAAATGTTCTTATAATTGTTTGTATTTCTTTGGTGTTGGTTGTGATCTCTCCTCTTTCATTCATGATTTTATTTATTTGGGTCATTTCTCTTTTCTTTTTGATAAGTCTGGCCAGGGGTTTATCAATCTTATTAATTCTTTCAAAGAACCAGCTCCTAGTTTCGTTGATCTGTTGTTCTACTGTTCTTTTGGTTTCTATTTCATTGATTTGTATTCTGATCTTTATTATTTCTCTTCTCCTGCTCGGTTTAGGCTTTATTTGCTGTTCTTTCTCCAGCTCCTTTAGGTGTAGGGTTAGGTTGTGTAGTTGAGATCTTTCTTGTTCCTTGAGAAAGGCTTGTATTGCTTTATACTTTCCTCTTAGGACTGCCTTTGCTGCATCCCAAAGATTTTGAACAGTTGTGTTTTCATTTTCATTGGTTTCCATGAATTTTTAAAATTCTTCTTTAATTTCCTGGTTGACCCATTCATTCTTTAGTAGGATGTTCTTTAGCCTCCATGTATTTGAGTTCTTTCCAACTTTCTTCTTGTGATTGAGTTCTAGTTTCAAAGCATTGTGGTCCGAAAATATTCAGGGAATGATCCCAATCTTTTGGTACTGGTTGAGACCTGATTTGTGACCTATGATGTGATCTATTCTGGAGAATGTTCCATGGGCACTAGAGAAGAATGTGTATTCTGTTGCTTTGGGATGGAATGTTCTGAATATATCTGTGAAGTCCATTTGGTCCAGTGTGTCATTTAAAGCCTTTATTTCCTTGTTGATCTTTTGCTTAGATGATCTGTCCATTTCAGTGAGGGGGTGTTAAAGTCCCCTACTATTATTATATTGTTGTTGATGTGTTTCTTTTATTTTGTTACTAATTGGCTTATATAATTGGCTGTTCCCATGTTAGGGGCATAGATATTTACAATTGTTAGATCTTCTTGTTGGATAGACACTTTAAGTAGGATAGTGTCCTTCCTCATCTCTTATAGTCTTTGGTTTAAAATCTAATTTGTCTGATATAAGGATTGCCACCCCGACTTTCTTTTGATGTCCATTAGCATGGTAAATAGTTTTCCACCCCCTCACTTTCAATCTGGAGGTGTCTTTGGGTCTAAAATGAGTCTCTTGCAGGCAGTGTATTGATGGGTCTTGTTTTTTTATCCAATCTGATAGCCTGTGTCTTTTGCTTGGGGCATTTAGCCCATTTACATTCAGGGTAACTATTGAAAGATATGAATTTAGTGCCATTGTATTGCCTGTAAGGTGACTGTTACTGTGTATTGTCTCTATTCCTTTCTGGTCTATGTTACTTTTAGGCTCTCTCTTTGTTTAGAGGACCCCTTTCAATATTTCTTCTAGGGCTGGTTTGGTGTTTGCAAATTCTTTTAGTTTTTGTTTGTCCTGGAAGCTTTTTATCTCTCCTATTTTCAAAGATAGCCTAGCTGGAAATAGTATTCTTGGCTGCATATTTTTCTTATATAGCACCCTGAATATATCATGCCAGTCCTTTCTTGACTGCCAGGTCTCTGTGGATAGGTCTGCTGCCAATCTAATGTTTCTACCATTGTAGGTTACAGACCTCTTGTCCCGAACTGCTTTCAGGATTTTCTCTTTGTCTCTGAGACTTTTAAGTTTTGCTATTGGTTGTCGGGGTGTTGATCTATTTTTATTGATTTTGAGTGGGGTTCTCTGTGCCTTATGGATTTTGATGCCTGTTTCCTTCCCTAAATCAGGGAAGTTCTCTGCTATAATTTGCTCCAATATACCATCTGCCCCTCTCTCTTCTTCTTCTGGGATCCCAATTATTCTAAGATTGTTTTGTCTTATGCTATCACTTATCTCTCGAATTCTGCCCTTGTCATCCAGTAGTTGTTTATCTCTCTTTCTCTCAGCTTCTTTATTCTCCATTATTTGGTCTTTTATATCACCAATTCTCTCTTCTGCCTCATTTATCCTAGCAGTGAAGAGACTCCATTTTTTATTGCACCTCATTAATAGCTTTTTTGATTTTGACTTGGTTAGATTTTAGTTGTTTTATTTCTCCAGAAAGGGATTCTCTAGTATCTTCCATGCTCTTTTCAATCCCAGCTAGTATCTTTATAATCGTCATTCTGAACTCTAGTTCCAACATCTTACTAATGTCCATATTGATTAGGTCCCTGGCAGTCGGTATTGCCTCTTGTTCTTTTTCTTGAGGTGAGTTTTTCCATCTTGTCATTTTGTCCAGAGGAAAATAGATGAATGAGAGAACAAAATGCTAAAAGAGTAAAAACGACCCCAGAAAAATATACACTAAACAAATCAGAAGAGACCCAAAACTGGGTGGAAAAGAAAGGGAAAGAAAAAAAAAAGGAATATGATCAAGCTGGTGAAGAGATCAGAGCCACACACTAGATTTTGGGCGTATTTTGGTCTGTTAGAAGAAACTGCCTCCCTAAATTTTAAAGAAAGAAAAACTTATATATGTACAAAAATAAGGGTAAATACAATGAAGAGGTGGAATATGACTGTAAAGATGAAAATTATAAAAGATTTTTATAAAAGAAATTGATAAGATAAGAAGTTGGTTGAAAAAAGAAAGAAGAACAATTAAAACAAAACGGAGAGAATGTGATCAGGCAGGAGACTAGAACAAAGCCATACACTAGAGATTTAGGGTATATTTTGGTCTGTTAGAAGAAACTGCATCCCAAAATTTTAAAGAGAGAAAAACATCTATATGCAAAAAATAAGGTTAACTACAATGAAGAGATAGAATATGACTCTAAAAATGAAATTAAAAAAGATTTTTTAAAAAGGAATTGATAAGATGTTGGTTAAAAAAGAGAAAAAGAAAAATTGAGAAAAATAAAGAAAATTTTAAAAATTAACTTTGAAAGACTAAAGAATCATGGGGGAAAAAATCCATGAATTCTCTGTGCTGTATTCCCCTAGCGCTGGAGTTCTGTCGTTCTCATTGATCAGTAAACTTGGTCTTGGCTGGCTGTTGTTGCTGATCTTCGGGGGGGGGGGGGGCTGTCGCTCTGGTTCTCAGGTGTCTTTGCCGGAGGCAGAATTGCCCTGCCCTTGCCAGGTCCGGGTTAAGTAATCTGCTTGGGTTTGCTCTCCGGAGCTTTTGTTCCCTGCAAGCTTCCCGTACAGCTTTGGAGGACAAGAGTGAAAATGGCGGCCTTCCAATCTCCACCCCGGAGGAGCTGAGAACTTGGGGCCCCACTCCTCAGTGAGCCCCCAGAGAAAAGCAGTCAGTCACTCCCGTCTCCCCGGTCTCCGGCTTCACTCCGTGCTCACTCGGCCTGTGACCGAGCATTTCTATCTCTGGCACACGATCCCGTGTGGAGTCTCCAAACCCAGCAGATTCCTGCAGTGAGCTCCCGTGCTGCTTCTCCCGGGAGAGGAAGGGGAGTCTCCCTGGATCTGCCGCTTGTTGGGCCCCTGCGGGAAGAGCAGGGGCCCAACTGGGCCGCGGATCACAGTTTATGGCAACCCCGAGCTGAGAGCCTGCGCCTTGGCTCCGTCTCTGCAGCTGCTTCCCCGCTCCGATACATGGGAGCTCTGCTGCACTCCCCGGTCTTTCTGTGACCCCGAGGGTCCTGAGACCACACTGTCCCAGAGAGGGTTCCACTCCCCACTTAGCCACTGGAGCGACGTCCCTCAGCGGAGCCAACTTCTAAAAGTTCCGATTTTGTGCTCTCCTGTTGTAGCACTTGTGGGTAGCGGCTGACGGAGGTTCCCTCCCCCCCCAGGTCTATCTTCCCAAATATCGCTTCATATTCACTTCTCCCCACGTCCTACCTTCCAGAAAGTGGTCGCTTTTCTGTTCAGAGAGTTGCTGCTATTCTTTTCTTCGATCTCCTATTGAGTTCGTAGGTGTTCAGAATGGTTTGATCCCTATCTAGCTGAATTCCTGGGACCAGATGAAATTTAGGTTTCCTACTCCTCCAAAAGTCCCCTACCTTAGAACCCCCTCAATCCTTTGTGGGCAAACCAAACAGTTGGTCATTCTCAAAAGGGATTACAGGATGCATGGGCAGAGCCTGATGCTTCTGCTCTAGTAGATGCATGAATATCCCCAAGCTGGGGTAAATGGGGCCTGCAGGGCCCTCCAGAAGCCTCTTTATAAGAGGCCAGGGATGCTAGAGATCAACTAGCTGCTGCTGATTCTTTTAATGATAAGAGCCTGTGACCTTTAACAGGTATAAATGGTTTCAAACTATTTCAGGCACTGTGGTGGGTCTGAGGATGATCGGAGTGGGGAAACATCTTCTAGTTTGGCAGTGAGAGGCATGTGTGAGACAAGAGGACAGAAAGCACATTGGTATGACCAGGAGCTGGGCTGGAATGTGAAACTTGGCACAGAACACATGGCACAGCATCATCTCCAGATCTAAAGGGGATGAGAGACAGGCTGAAAACCGGGAGTTAGAGGAAGAGTGGGGACAGGCAGAGATGAATTTATGGTTAGTCAGGGTTTTTTTAAAAAAGAATTTTGGTCCAGAATGATCATTTCTGGATGTTTTCTGCTCAAAGGAGTTTATGGATAAAAATAAAGGTGAAGGGTAGTCATGTGAGTGGCGAGGTTGGGGGCTCTAGTGGGGGAAGAAGTGGAGTCCCAGTCATCTCAGTTACAAGCAGAGAAGCTGGTGTATGTAATTAACAGAGTCGAAATAAAGAATTTATTAGCAATAATGAGAAGCCTTCAATGAGAGAAGGCAAAGATAATGGGGGAGACTTCATTAAGGCTTATAGATGAATGAATGGTTTGAGGACAATGAACATAAATATGTTCATTTCATCTCAGAATATCATAGATAAAAGGGATGTTTTGAAACCAAGAAAGAAATGCCTATAGGATAAACGAAGGAAATGATATTTAAATTCCACAAGTAAATATATGGAAGAAGCTTCCAAGAGCGTGTAACACTTAGCCTAAATTGGTAAAGAGGTTCGAGACAAGTTTAGGTAGTTTAGTGAGTACAAATCCATCTCTGATTAATAGGGAAAAGCATTGACGATTTTCCTGTTTGTTTTTTCATTTTTATTTTATTTGATTTAAATATTTAGAAAATGTAAAAGACCATACAGTGAAGACTTGCTCTCTTGCACCTGTCCTACGTCTGCCCAGCCCCTGTGTCTCCCAACATGTAATCTCTATTACGGGTTTCTTCTATGTCTTTAAAAAAATGGAGGGCGGTGGGAGGGATGGGGAGGCTGGGTGATGGACATTGGGGAGGGTATGTACTATGGTGAGCACTCTGAATTGTGTAAGACGAATGAATCACAGACCTGTACCCCTGAAACAAATAATTCATTATATGTTAATAAAAATAATAAATAAATAAATAAATATAAAAAAACTTTGTAAAGTGCATATAAAAGCAAATAAGAATAAGTTCTTTGAAGGTAGGGAGTTTAGTCTGTTTTGTTCACTGAATATATATACTCCATGCCTAGAAAAGTTCCTGGGATATTGAAGGTGTTCAAGAAATATATATTAAATGATCAAATATATTCACCTTCACAATTTCTAAACAAATAGTGGCATCCTATACTCACTCACTTGTATGCATCTTGCTTTATTTATTTGACACTATGTCCTCAAGATTTTTCCTTATTGGTACACGAGGACCTCTTTCATTCTGTTTTTTAGACCCAAGTTATGTTCCATTGTATGGATGTACCATAATTTATTCGACCAGTCTCTTATTAATGGCCACATAATTCGTTCCCAAGTTTTTGTTATTACAAACATCATAGCAATGAATGATCTTATGTGATTTTTTGCATTTGTAGGATAAGTTCTCCAGAAGTGCAACACCAGTTTTTGTTTTGTTTTTTGTTTTTTTAATCACAGTGTTTATTTTTCAATAACAGTATAAATAGCAAATATTGGTGAAGTTAAGGGAATTTCAGAAATGTTTGTTAATATAATATGTACATTTCTATGTGTAACACCAGTTTTTAAGAAGTCATGTCCTCGGGGCACCTGGATGGCTCAGTCCGTTAAGCGTCTGCCTTCAGCTCAGGTCATGATCCCAGGGTCCTGGGGTTGAACACCATGTCGGGCTCCCTGCTCAGTGGGGAGCCTGCTTCTTCTTCGCCCTCTGCCCCTCCCCCTCCTGCTTGTACTCTCTCTTGCTCGCTCTGCTCCTCTCAAATAAATAAAATCTTAAAAAAAAAAATCATGTCCTCCCCCAAATATTGGTGACAAAATTCTCAATCAAATAGAACACTGATCTACCTGGCATGACATTTCTTGTGTTCTTTTCAGTGTCATTGGGGTTGCTAATGCCAGGTGTCTTTAGCCTGCTTTTTAAAAAAGCACAGAGATTTGCAGAAAGAGAAACAGTGAGCAGTGTTGGAAGCGGTGAAATTGACACATGGATGCTCAAGATCATGCTGAAAGATCAGAGGGGGCCCAAATCTAAAATCCCAGAAATTCCCACAAATCTTGTGTGGCCATTGCTTGGGTCTCTAAACTGGCTGTCTTCGCTGTGAGGTATAGGCTTTAATTGCTATTGTCTGATAATCCACATCTGTGCTTTCAGTGTTTTTCTAGGGACGTTTGAGAATCCAGGCCAATACATAATGGCTTCCTTGACAATCTTGCTTCATCATCGCCTTTCGTTTCAAAGCCCCAAGGCTTTGATTTGATTATTTTGGTCAGACTGTGACACTGGGGACATCGGGCTGAAATGACAGCCTCCCACTCGCTTTATCTGAGCGTTGCTTCTTACAGGGCCACAGGACATGGATGAGGGTGCAGTAAGAAGACGGTCTCTGAATCCTTAACCCTGTGCTTCTCTTCACTGCCATGTTTCCATCTGAGACGTGAAGATAATGATACATGCCCACACCCTTTGAGGATGTGGTGGTGAATATTAATGAGATAAGCTTCAAAATGCAGTTTGAGCTCTTCAGGCCTGAGGTCCTTGATAAAAATTGGGTACTAGAATCAGGGAGATAAAAGAGCACAGCCCAACCATGACCATTTTTCATTAGAGAGTACCTTACAACAGTTCTGTGCCTCTAACAATACCTAGGACCTGGCGGGAGAGTGCATTCGTATTTTTAATATTTTGCCTTATCGTCTTATGTCCTTGCTGCCAGGGACTGTGGGTAGTTTATTCAATCAGCAGATGTGTTTCGAATGTTCACTGGGTTCCGATGGAGGCGTCAGTCTCGGGAAGAACCCGGGGCTGTGGGCTGGGAGGGCTGCTTCGGGCAGATTCCGCTGCACCCATGTGGGTGCGAGGCGCAGTCCACCTCTCCTGAGCCCCTGTTGCCTGTTCGTTAGAGCAGAGAGATGAGCTCTGCCCTGTGCATCTCTGTACCTGAACGGGGACATTCAGTGAGAGTAGAAGTACAAGCTTGTTCAGTAGAATAAGGCCAACTAAAAATGAGTATGAACGTTTAGACGGGGTACTTCCTCAAGTTGGAAAGAAAACTGAGATGTCAGGAAACAAAGACTGCCTACTCTAAGCCAAGGCTTCCCATCCACAGCTGAACTATAAACCAAGAACATATCTACATTTTTTACTGTGATACAGCAAAATCATATAGGCCTACATATGTGTCAAATATGTATATAGGAGATCTGTAAAACAGGCATATACAGATTATAAAATAGAGAGATATCAATTCTTCGATAATGACGACAACATACAGAATCTTCCTTTTAGTTAGTACACATTGAATTGGCCTATAAGGGGAGTTGGTTTTCTGTCTCCTGAAAGAACCAGGAAATGTCGGAGGGGCCCATTGCCAAACTCAGAGCCCTGCCAGCATGCTTTCCAGCCCTGGCAACAGTCCCGTGGCCTTGGGATGGCCTTACGCGCCTGGTACAGATTCTGTTCCAAGAGCTCTGAGGGCTCAGTGAGAGGAAAAGTATCTGTTGATGTTTTTTGTTTTTCTTTCCTGAACGTGGATGGCTAACTGGGGCTGGTGACGGCTGGTGGATGTGGTGGTGGTTGGAGTCTAGAGGCAGCAAAAAAGTATTGCTCCCACTTCTGGGCGAAGGGGGCAATGCAGATGAGGGGGGCAGGCAAGGTAAGAATTCTGATAACCCAGTAGCGTTGTATTTCACATTCAGAGCTGCCTCATTTCAGACTCTGTCCCACGGTCGGGACTGGTGAGGCCTGAGGTCCTAAGGAGAGCATCACTCCCCTCGATGTGATTGTCATAGGTACCGATGTAGGCTTCGAGTTGGGGCATTTTCTCATCTTTGGTTAAGCTCTGCAATCGGGATCCTTATGCAAAATTCTCATTTTTGAATGTTGGTGTGTGTGGACGGACGTACTCAGACGTACATCCACAGGTCATTATGTGAGAGAAACTGGTGTGGGCTCCCTAGGGGTCCTTGGACCTTTGGGGTTGGGGAGCAGAGGGCGGTGTCAGCCCAGAGGAGCGGACATGGTTAGAAACTAGCCCTGTGGCAGCATGGTCACGTTCTCTCCTTCCTGAGCTCAGCCTGACTACCAAGGTGGGGATCGAGAGGCTTCTGGGCCACAGTGTAAACATCTATCACCTTCCTGGGGACTGGCAGTTGAAGGAAGGCACCTTTAGCACTGTTTTGGATTCCCCATTTGTTTGGTCAAAGTTCATGGGCCCCCCTGGCCAGAAGGGAGTTAACATGTGGAGCATGGGACTATGCTCTGAAAGCCATGTGAGTTTCTAAAAGCAACGACAGGAGCCATATTACAGGAAAGGGGGGGGGGTCTGTGAGGTGGAAGTCAGGGTGACCCCTAAAACTACATAAAGCTGGCCACTTCTAATTAGGGGAAAAGGTCACAGGCTGGTGATTACATCTTCGTGTAAAACGGCAGCACAACAACAGGCTTCCTATAAGATGATTCTGAGGAAGTGGTTTGCTCCAGAATCAGAAGGTTAGGGATAAATAATACCAAATGATTCTTTGTCTTGCTCCTTTGGACTCCCTGGACTTTCCCAAATGGCTAAGCAACGGGCGAGAAAGCATCTGCCGAGGCACAGGCTACAACTATGGATTTGGAGAGAGCACTTCTGCTCAGCTGATTATTTCAGTTTTCTCACCCATAAAAGGATATGGCCAAAAAACACTTTTTCAATACTCTGCAAAAGCCAATTTGGAAGCCAAAGGCTTAATTCTTTTCTCTCACTGTTAAGCCTGTATGTAGAAATCAACCACATCTAATTTAATCACACCTGCTTCTATTTTGATGATAAGATCAAAGGATGTATAAGCTAAGGAATATAAACCCAGGGAAGGAAGGAGGCGGGCCAGAGGTGGTGAGTACGAGCACACACTGAGCACCTAATAGGTACAATCACATACATTATCCTATTTAATACTCGCAACCTCCCCAGAGGGAGGCCCTGTTACCATCATCTTACAGTGAAGCGAGTTTTCTCTTTGAAGGTTTGTTCCAGTTACAAATAAGTGTGTAAAATAAAAGTCATACACAGGAAATGAAGGAAGAAGAGCCATGTGAGGCAACATTAGAAGCTACATTCTCCTCACGTGCGTTTATCTGATTAATCCTTCTTAGTTTCCTTCCTCTGGCCTGTCCTTATGGGTGAGCATTTCCAATTCTTGGTCCTTTCCCCAGTCTGTTTCTGCAAGTGCTTGCCCGCTCCAGGCTTGAGGTACAGCCTCCTGGGAGGGGAATCCCATCTCTGGTCCTGATTCTGTCCTACATTCCAAAGCCATGCCAGCCTTGCCCACTCCCAGCTAGCCACCTGTACACATAAATGTGTTGGGTTGACCTGCTCATGGCCAACTGGTGTGTCCTGGGCCGGAGTCATTCCAGCCTTGTCCGGAATCTCAGTGAGATTAGAACTAAATAGCATCTCCCCAAACCAAGAGGTCAGAAATCTGACTGAAGGGAGCAGTTTGGGATGAGCAGTACCTTCTGGAAATAATGCTTGGAGGCTGCCGAATGGTTTCTGGAGGGCCATGCAGTTTTCCAGTGTCCTGGACTTTAGGGATTCCCCTCCAAGATGTGGTCACTGCAGGAGGGATCCACCCAATATCCTTACCTACTTCCAGTTTCCCCACCAGCCCCGGGCCTGGGGATGACCAGACCTGACTCTCACTCTCCATGACCTGCCATTACCTAGGTTGTTAGCATTTGGTATCATGCCAACTCTGATCCCTGGCCTGTTGCCCCTGGATCGAAACTCCCAAACTCCCGCTTACTGATTCCAAACTGGACTAAAACTTGACATCCTCAGGCAGACTTGGTCTTTGCCATCCCGGCCTCCTCCAAGGAAATGAAAGCTTCGTCCTTTTCTCATATTCTGTATTAGTCTCTAGGCAGACTCCTCCACCATCTCCCATTACAAGATGTCCCATACCGACTCTTGACTGACAGTATTTGCAGCTCTTTGAGTGTATCCACATGATGGTTTCAACATGCTTCAAATACAACAATGTTCAGATCAACCATGTAGGGTCTCTCTCCTGACCCTGAATCTGGTTCCTTCCTCACGTGTATTATGTAAGGAGGGCCAAAGGGGACAGGCATAGAATAGTGTCGTTGTCAGCCACAGGTGCCAAACTTCCTTGCTTTTCTCCACTGATACCTCTCTGGAAAGTCATGGCTGGCACCCTCTCTCCCTCCTCTCCTCAGCTCCCTCTGCACTTTTTGTGTGGCAAGAATTTCTGAGTTTGCCACTAACTGGTGATATGGCTCAATTTTCTCTTCAGGGCGTTGTGATGATGTAGTATGTATATTAAATTTCTTGCAACATAGTAGCTGCTCAATAAGTGGTATTTATGATTTAAAAAATTAGTACACTATAACCAACTTGATTTACTTTTGCCCTTCGATGTCATATCATCTTTCATTTCTCAGATTGAAGGTTTATGGTATAATGGGTTCAAATTCTGAGTCCACTCTTATATGGCTTTGGGCCTATTACTTGGCTTCTCTGGACCTCAGTTTCATATCTGTAAACTGGAAATAATAACCTCCCTCACTGAGGTGCAAAATAAAATGTGATATTATAGATAAAATGTTTAGCACAGTGCTTGACATACATAGTTATAATAATGATCATTATCACTGTCTTTGTGCCTTTGCTCACATTAGTCCCTCTTTCTGGAATGCTGCTTCTCCTCTTTCCATTTTGCAAAATTCTGAAAGACCTGGATTCTTCCCTCCCAGTGGATTCATGTCTCCTTAGCTGTGCTCTACTGTATCCATGCTTGTTATTATATTTTATTTATCGGATTATGTCTATTTGATTTACCACTTCTCCTGCTTGACTCCTTATCTTGGCATTCAAAATCTTCCATTTCGGGTGCCTGGGTGGCTCAGTTGGTTAAGCGACTGCCTTCGGCTCAGGTCATGATCCTGGAGTCCCAGGATCGAGTCCCGCATCGGGCTCCCTGCTTGGTGGAGAGCCTGCTTCTCCCTCTCCCTCTGCCTGCCTCTCTGCCTGCTTGTGCTCTCTCTCTCTCTCTCTGTCAAATAAATAAATAAAATCTTTAAAAAAAAAAAGATCTTCCATTTCATCTTTCTTTTTTTCCTCCCAGTGTACCTCACTCAAATCCTTCCTCTCCACCATCTGATCTCTTAATGCCCTTCTGTATTCCCATGACTTTATGTCTTTCCCTCTGCCTGGAATGGCCATTGTTGTTTTTCTTTGCTTTCGGAATCTTACTCATCTGTCAAGGACAGACTCTAGGAATTCTTCTCTATTTCCTCCAAGTTAAAATTGCTCCTTCACCCAACTCAATACCAATTGGTTTATTTCTCTATTTTGAAAGTTACCAGTAAAATGTTTTAATTAATGCACGTATCTTTCACATTAGATTCTGAGCTCTTGAAGGGAGCGATTATGTCTGATTATTTGTTTCCTCTATTATCTACTACTGTGCTCAAAATATAGTAGTTATTCATCACATTTTTGCTGTATTTGTACTACGTAAGTGTACTAAACAGTATCTGCCTAAAGCAAGAGGTCAGAAATACGAATGAAGGTAGCACTTCTAGATCAGCAGAACCTTCTGTAAAGGTCGTGGATTGCTGAATGGTTTCCAAGAGTCAAATGAATAGGGAGTTTAAAATCTGTCACAATCTCTATCTGAAATAAAATATCTAGTCATGAACATTAGTATAGGCTAACATTTCATAACTAATGAGGCCCCGGAACATAAGAGAAATCAGGTCAGATGCCAGGGAAATATGTCAGTAAAACTAAGAAAAACATAATAAACTCTGGCTACGATTTTTAGTCCCTGTATATTATGTAGAAACATTACTGAAATTTATGGTTGTGGAAAACTGGCCAGTTTCAGTTTCAGCGTGGTTGAGTCAGGGACATTTCCTGTTATCAATAGGAAGCTGCTATACAATTAAATGGATCAATGATGCAGTGAACTGAATTAGTTGTTTTTTTATAGCAAGTAATTGGACTAGTTGTGCATTCTACATTTTTCAGTTGTACAAGCATGATCTTTGAATCTATCATGAGGGAAGATACTTGGGCTGCTTTAGCCTATTGATTTGAGAGGCAGTAAAAGGAACTGGGTTTAGTTGGAAAGGCAGTAAAGTTCCATCAATAAAATGGTACAGGGGATGCACATTTGACACACTGAGTGGCTTTATGGAGACTTAATGATTTTTTAGAACAATTTGCAAATCTGATCTAATTCAATTTGTACTATAATAATCTACCTTAAACTATGGTGGAACATTCTTTTATATATTTACTGCATTTGGTTCTGGTCTACGGAACATTATAATACTTCTTATTAGTGGTGTGTTGGTAAACCGGCTTTTTGTTTTGTTTTTGTTTTCTTGAAGCCCTGATTTTGAATGTTTTCCTATTTCCATGGTGTAAATACTCCCATTATGCACTGGCTTTAACCTACCAACAGTTTAACAACTGCTCTCAAAGTTTCTAAATATCTGACAATCAGCTCTTAGGAACTGGTACACCGTTGCAAATTATTTAAATAGTGTAGGAGAGCCTGCTAAAGATTTAAAATCATGCCATTTTAGAATAAGAAGCACTCAGTATATTCTAGTCCTACTCCCAACTTTCTAGAAAAAAAAAATATTGACACTGAGGATAAGTGATGTCCTAAAAGTTATGAAAAAACTTACTCGCAGGCTTGTGGTTGGAATCAAGGTGTCTGGATTTCCCATTCAGTAATCCATGCAAAAGCCTTTAAATAGGGAGTAGAGAAAAATAGTCATTGGGCATGAATGGAAACGTGACTATATAATGTTGCTTTGGGATTCGGGTGGTAAGGATGAGTGACAGGAGCTGTGAACCTGAAGTCCCATAGAGCTGCTCCAAGCTGTGTTGGGAACCATCCAGGTTCTCAGTACAAAACTGAGGTTTGTAATCCTGGTTTGAAAATGGGTAGGCCACTTGACCTTTTTGGGCACTGGCTTTATGATTTTTTTTAAGTGACAATTTTTAATATTAGTATGTCTCAAACCCTAGTGTGTATTAAATAATCTAGGATACTTAGTAAAAATCACCCCAGGTGGGGCTAATGTTAAGATAGTCCATAGGCCAAACTTCGAGAAAACTAGTTTAGATCCTTTTTAAAGAGCTCTTCAGATCCAAGGTGCCTTATCTGTTTACTGGTAAGCAAGGACAGTTTCCAGAGTGGTAACTCCCCGAAGTAGTTCTTCAATTAGCTGTATCAGTCATCTAAACAGCTTTTTTATATTTCTGGCCTCTCAGTCCCACCCAAGAACTATCAAGTAAGAATTGAAGGGTTAGAGGGCTAGGAAATTGTTGTTTTGTTGTTGTCGTTGAAGTTGCCTATTCGATTTTGATGTCCAGGCAGAGTTAGGAATGTCAGGCGTTGCTAGCCTAGAGAATGTCTTGCAGGGTAAGAAAGTGGTAACTCGTTGCTAACTGCTGACCCACAGGGAAGGGGCTATGCACAGGGGCTTTAAACCTATGTGATAGCATCTCAAGTGGGGGATGGGAAGGAGCAGGTGATAGGTTCCAGGCTACTGTCTGATGGTCAGCTGGAAAGTGTCCTTGTAGTACTTGGCAGCATGAGGACAAAGTGTGGAAGGGGTCTGACACAGTCCTGATATAAGGCGTTGATGGTGAATCAGCAAGTCCTAAGTTTGAACTTTGCATGTCTATATCAAATGCACACAATTATGTAAGTCTAACACTTGAGACATGTTATTTAGGACACATCTAGATGAGCATGGTTCTTGTCCTCCTCTCTTGTATTTTAAAAAAGGCTTGTCAAAAAACCCAAACAAATAGACTAGTGAATCCAAACTTGTTCTTACTCTTTAAAATGTCATTTCTGCTTTTAAAATATAAAGTTTTAGGATTTATGGCTTGGTTGTTAGGCACATTAAGTTTTGAAAAAGGTAAAGCTATGACAATGGTTGCTATTTGACCACAAAATAGGGCAGTACCTTCTAACTACTGTAATTACGTTATTATTAAAGACTGCTTTACAGGAAAAACAAAAAGCCTTTTTGGCAGGCATAGAAGAGTTTTAAGAAGAAAAGCATTTGGCCATGTCATCCTAGGTTCTCCACAAAGTCTCCCAAATCCTCAAAGTCTACTGACACTCAAAGAGCATTGCGTGCATATTAATCATCCATGCAGGAGAGTTATGAACCAGAGTGACATGTGTCTCATCTTCCTACACAGATCCCTGGCAGATCCCTGGTTCTAATAAAAGGTTGAAAATAATCTCAAATTTGTACACTGATTTTCACATGCTCATTTACCTAAATCTGCATTCTCAAAGTGTGTTCTTGGATGAAAAGGATCTGTGATTACATATTTGTAAAAAAAAAAAAAAAAAAGGAACTATATATACTCACTATTTGCAGAATCACAATGCAGATGAGAAGTCCTAAAGAAAATGAAGCTTGTTTAACATTTTTAAATGTACTGGTTACAGAAGTTTGTTTTTGGGTAAAACTCATGGGAAATGCTGACCTAGCTAAGCTAGAGGGCAGTAGAAAAAAAAATTCCCTTAGAAGTGTCAAAAACTTGTTCCTATTTGATCAATGAATCAATGATTATAAAAATATGTGTTCAGTGGGCCATATAATTTTATTAGGGAGATCATATTATTTTAACAAGTTGATTTTCTATTTGATTCAGAGGGAGGCTAGCTTCTATATAGAGCATATAATTTCTAAGAACCATCATTTCTTAAGCTTTATATTTTGAAATAATTTCAGGGTTATAGAAAAATTAATAAAAAATACAATGGAAAGGGGTTAATATCCAAAATGTATAAAGAACTCAAACAGCTCAACACCAAAAAACCCACAAGTACTCTGATTAAAAATGGGCAGAGGACCTGAATAGACATTTTTCCAAAGAAGACATACAGATAGCCAACAGACATATGAAAAGATGCTCAACATCACTAATCACCAAAAAAATTAACATGAGATACCACCTCCTGTCAGAATGGCTAAAATCAAAAATATATAGAATAACAAATGTTAGTGAGGAAATGGATAAAAAGGAAACCGTGTGCACTGTTGGTGGGAATGCAATTTGGTACAGCCACTGTGGAAAACAGTACAGATGTTCCTCAAAAAATCAAAAATAGAATTACCATATGATCCCAGTAATTCCACTACTGGATATTTTCTCAAAGAATACAAAATCACTAATTTGAAAAGATATATGCACGCTTACGTTTATTGCAGCAGTATTTACAATAGGCAAGATATGGAAGCAATCCAAGTATCCACAGATCAATGAGTGGATAAAAAAGATATGGTATATATTATATACATATATAATATATATACACACTGCATATATAGATATATATATATATATTCCATTGTGGTGTATGTATATATATATATATATATATATATTCCATTGCATTTATATATGCAATGGAATATCACTCAGCCATAAAAATGAATGAGATCTTGCCATGTGCCACAACATGGATGGACCTAGAGGGCATCATGCAAAATGAAATAAGTCAGAGAAAGACCAATACCTAGGATTTCACTCATATGTGGAATTTAAGAAACAACAACAACAACAAACGAGCAAAGAAAGAAGGGACAGACTAAAAAACATACTCTCAAATACAGAGAACAAGCTGGTGGTTGCCAGCGGGGAGGTGGGGAGAAGGGATGGGTGAAATATATAAATGGGTTTAAAAGCACTTATCTTGATAAGCACTGAGTAATGTGTAGAATTGTTGAATCATTATGTTGTACACCTGCAACTAATATAACACTGTATGTTAACTATACTGCGATAAAAAAAAGCTGCACCTCCTTTAAAAATACAAGATTTCCAAAATGTTAACAATTCACCATATTTTTTCATCATCCTCCTTCTCTTTATATATACGTGACTACACAAACACACACACATACCCCCGCATATTTTTTTTTGAGAATCATTTGAGAGCAAGGTGCTGACATGATACTCCTTTACCTCCAAATATTTGCGTGTTTTAGCAAAAACAAGGATATTCCCGTACATAACCATAGTATAAATATAAAAAATTAACATTATTTTCTTTTTTAAAAGATTTTATTTATTTGAGAGAGAGCATGCACAAGTATGGGGTGGGGGCGGGATGGGGAGAAGCAGGCTCCCCGCTGAGCAGGGAGCCCGATGTGGGACTTGATCCCAGGACCGTGGGATCATGACTTAAGCTGAAGGCAGATGCTTAACCGACTGAGCCACACAGGTGCCCCTAAAATTAACATTAATACTATTATGCAATTTACAGAGTTTATTCAAAATTTACCTATCTCAATAATGTCCTTTTCTAACAACAACAACAAAAAACGTCTTTCCTGGTCCACGATCCAAACTGGAATCACTTGTTGTGTTTTAATTGTCTCTTTAGTCTCTAATTTGGAGCAGTTCCTCAATATTTCTTGTTTTTCATGTTTCTTGTTTTTCAATATTTCTTTTGTACAATGTCCCTTCACTGGATTCGCCTGATGTTTCCTCATGACTGGATTCAAGCTATGCGTTTTCAGAAGGAACCCCATAAATGTTTGTCCTTTTTGGGAGACACATGATACTGACTTGTCCAACTACTAGTGATGTTAACTCTCGATCACTTAAAGTGGTGTCTGCCAGGTTTTTCTTCTGTAAAGTTACCATTTTTACTCTTCATGGAATATTTTACCTAGTTTGAGACTAGTAAATATTCAGATTTTCATTAAATTCTCACCTAGTAGTTTTAGTATTTGTCAACCTAAATAAAGAGGTAAACTGAGGCAAACTCGAATTACTGGAAATTGAGTTTATTCAGGAATAGCAGAGGAACAACAATTCAGGACACACACTCAAGCTATAGGTGAATCTGTTGAGAGTTCAGGATGGGCTGTAGTTTTGAACAAGGATTGCAGACAGGAAGACCAGCCAGAGTCTAGGCAGTAAGTTCATTAGCTTGAGGATAGGGAGATATACTTGACCTATGTTCATTGGTCAGGAAATAAATGTGGGTCTTCTATAAATTAGGCATTTATGAGAAATCAGTCTCTCAGTTCCTAAATTCTGTTCTGAGGGTACATGGATGAGAGTCCCCATTTCCTATCCTCTGGTTCCATTTTAGACTGAAATCCTTTCACATATCCTTTGATGATTCTTGCCCAAAACAATTACTACTATGGTAATTGCCGGATGGCAATTTCTAAATGCAATATTCTTTTTACATTAGCTGTCATTCTCTTGTAAGGAAGACCTTGCTCTTCTTCCACTGATTCACTTATTTCATCAACATTAAAAATAAAATACGCAGTTATTTTACTAGCAAAATTAGTTTACTGAGAAATAGCAGAGGAATTGCAATACGGGACATGCAAGCTATGGTGAACCATAGGCAAATCTGAAGAGACAAAGGGAAAGTCAGCTTTTATTAGGTTTGAGGAGGAAACTGGGGAGGGTTGTTTTGAACAAAAGGTCATGGGAGAAGCGCAAGAATTTAAGGTTGTGGCAGTTTCTCATTGGCTGCGAGCGACGGTTAGTGCTTTGTTGCGGCTGGGAGGGAGCTTCCTTTTTTTCTGAAAAGCAGAAAATGAAATTCCTATGTGAAAAGTGTCTTTCCTTGTCAAGATAATTCTTATCTTCCTTCTCTCTGCTAGTTATGCAGGCTGCAACAAGTGGTACATACGTGAGAGCTCCCCTTCAGGCTGTCGGACTCCATTATTTTAAGTGAGGTTTCCTTCATTAATTTTCACAATTTCTATCTGAATGGACTCACGGTTTCTTGTTTTATTCATTACTATCATTATTTATTTTAATGTTCAGTTGTCCCAGATTGGCTGGTGGGATGCCCCTCAATCTGCCTGTGTCCTTTAGCCATTTTCCCATCATTCTTTGAGCACTTCTTTGCTTTCTGGCAGAAAGGGATATTCCCGCTCACATTGTGCTTTTCCTGCCCCAGCCCAGGAATCAGTCATTCTTCTAAGAAGCCTGTTTTTGTTTTAAGTAGAAAATTTTAAAACCAAGAACTGAATGTGAGGCATTCTCACTGTTACTGCACTGTCACTGCTTCTAGGCCCTCTTAGAGGACAGAAATAGTAAATACATGCGTGGGTGTATACGTGGGTTTCTACATACTTATTTCTGTTAATCCGTATGTATTAAAAAACCTTGTGCCTACTGATGCTTCCAATTCCAATCCAATACCACAGAGGGGGAATAACATCATTTACAATTACTATCTTGAAACTATGTCAAAACTCATAGACTTGAAGTCATTAAATTTGCCATGCTGTACAATAGGAACTATGAGACATTCTGGAACTGGGTAATGCCAGTCATCCACCCATCCTCTTAGAAACTCATGCTCGGTGTGCTAGGTACTGGCTAGAAATATGGAAATGAAAAAGACTTTCTCCCTTTTCTCAAGCAGCTCAGTCTATGAGAGAGGGTAGGAGAAAATAGATAATTACCATGAAGTGCAATAAATTCTGTATTAGAGGTATTCAGTGTTCTATGGGAACGGGGGGGCGGGGGGGGCAGCTACCTAAGCCAAACCAAGTAAACTAGATTGCTTTGGAGAAGAAAATAAAAATAGGTCGCCCACATTACTTGCTGGAAGAGTTCTTAGATTACTGCATGTTTACACAAAGTGAAGAGTGTGCTTTTCTTCTGAGCAAAAGTACACTTTATGGAGAGCTCTAATTTATCTAGAAGAGTTCTCTGCATTGATTGAATTCATTAAAAATCTGCAACCATGACAGTATCTAGGCAGGAAAGTTCCAAGGGAATCAGTGTTCACTTGTGAGACCCAAGTTGGGGTTTCCCCTCTTTCTTCCAGGCCCCACTCAATGGCCATAAAATAAGGGCAGTGAAAGTTTGGATTTTTTTCAACTGCCTATATCCCAAACTAAATGAACTGACTTATTTGCCATTACATTTATTGTCACCCTCTTGAGCCAGAGAACAGTTTACACATCCTGATTTTCTTTTATCTAAACTTAAATTCAAGCAGAGTATGAAGGAGAAAAGAAGATTTGTGTGCATGTGTCATCTACAAAGTAAAGACAGAGGCAGAAAATTGGGGGGAGAAAATATTAGGATAAAAATTGAGAAAGGGATTTTATTATTTTTGTTGTCATATATATAGTGTTCTTATCAAAATTTACCTCTAGATTTTTCTTCTTTTTAAAACATAAATGCGGGCTATCTTCTGGTTTGTGCTCTCTTTGCCAGTCTTCCTCAGTTGTTAAGTCTGGTCACTCTAATATTGCTTGCTTCACCAATTTACAAGTCCCAGACTAGAAAGTTGCTCAGTACAATGTGCAAGTAAAGAATCACCAGAACCAGGAGCCTGATCTTCACATGTCTTGCTATCTCCCGTTCTGCTGCTTTAGTACAGCCAATACCGCAGAAAAAAGTAGAACCGAGACATATATATGCCTTTTTTGTCACTACAGAGTCAAACATGACTGAAATGTTTGTTTGCTTATTAGGTGGCCTTAGATCAGAGAAGATATAAAATCATTCTGGTCATGAAATACTCCTGATAAATAATAAACTTCAAATGTTAATAAGGACACTGAAGTTTTCTCATACGCTTTTTAAAAGAAATGTAATTTTAGGTAACCATAAAGCTGAGGCAAAGGTAGTTTGGGTTCTCAGAAAGAATCCCCAGTCCTCATTAGGGGCTGCCGGGTGCAGAAGGACTTGTGCTCACTGCAGAGGTGGATCAAACTGAAGGTGCCAGCCTTGTGTCAAAGGTCCGTGTCGCTTGTGAGACCCAGCAGCAGGAGTCCCTGCAGAAAGCATGGGTCATACACACTGGCTTCCACAAGGAACAACAAGGAAAATATGCCACTGAGTGGGGGTTTTAACATCTGTAATGATTAGTGAAAGCTTCTTTGAAAGTGAGAGTTTTTAATTACTTTATTATATATTAGATTCAATTTAAAGGCTTTAACCATCCGTAAACACCATGATACAATATGTATGTGTATATACGTAAAAAAATACCCACCGAACATGCTTTAAGAGGTATAATTGTGTTTTGAAATCTTGCCACATGAAATATACTTTGATATAAAAAAACAACTAATCAGAAGCATGAAAAACAGTATGTTTTAATAAGAGCCTATTGCAGATTCTGGAATGATTGTTGCATGCATGTCCCTAGTCATGTTGGACTTCTCCTTCAGTTTCGACTGGAGTAATGTGTGTTCCACAACACCAATTCTGATGTCCATCTGAACGGTTTCTTGCTTCAGCTTTGTTAAGCTCTGTTTAATCTTTACCAAGGGAGCTGCAAAATGAAAATAACATGCAATAAAAATGTTCATTTGGAGTATCAGTGTATTACAGAATTGTATGACATTCTCCTCACTTTGTCTTAAGCCAAAAATAGGGTTGAAAACACAGCCAACAACATACTGACATTCACAGAGTTTTGCTGTGGTACCTGAGATTTAGGGTGGGAAATGACACAGCGTTTGATACTGAGGTTGAATTTCCTTCCTTTTCTCGGGGAAGAGTTACTAAAGGGGTATTTAAGGATGTCTTTAATAAATTTTATGGGCTAGAATATTTGTCTGAAGGAAAGGGGATACAATGTGAGAAAAGAAGGAAGAAAGAATTACCTGAGAGGTAGAGATAATGGGCTCATTCAAACATACTGCAAAACCTTTAAACGTCCTCTTTTGAACGATCACTCAGTATGTATCATCAGAACTCTGGAAAATCTTTCTAGAACACAGAAGGGCCTTAGGCAGTGAACTAGGGCCCTGCCAAAGTAACTAGCTCATGATGGAGCATGATTACTAGAGAATTAGTAATTCTTCTCTATTTGACCCCTCTGCCCGGTCAGGCCCACTGGGGGAAGAGAAAGAAAAACAAAGGTCATCCCATCGCTGTCTTCGTGCCATTTGGGCACACACTTAGTGCTCTTTTGCACATAAAATGGAATAATGAAGCTCCTTTGATGAAAACAGAAAATATTATTTTTTGAAAATTGGAATAACAAAGTGTATATTTAAGTATTTCCCACGCTATCTCTGAATCGACTCAGTTTGAATCAAAAAATCCTAAATAAGGGTAAAAAAAGTATGACTCTCCTCAGCTGACTGATAAGGAAAACAGTACATGGATTATCAGACATCATTTTTGCACCATGTACCTACCTCTCCTCAAATTCATTTTAAAAAGCAGACTCCCGATTTATTAATAGTATTTTGTTAAATAGATTTCTTGAGAAATACTCTCCTCTTGCTCATTTTCCCCTTAGGAGAAGTGTGTACTCACCGCCATCAGTCATGCTGCTGCCTTTTTCTTCCATTTCTTGCTTTACCTTCTCTAGTTCTTCTGTCACCTTTAATTAAAAAAAAAAAAAAAAAGTTTTCATGAGCTCTGGATTTTAATAAACTTTCACAATTATTGAATGATGTATTAAGAAAATTTAGACATAATACATCTGTAAAGGAATGCAAAAATATTAGGAGTGTTCTGGACGTAATCTGAATAATAAGATAAAGTAGGCAGATACTCAAAGCTTTTTATCTTCTGAGAGTGTTCCTAACATTAAACTTCACCAAATGATGTTCTCAGGCTGTCACATGACAATGAAAAAAACGATCTAAGTTGTGGTTTTAGGACCCCAGACACGCAAACCTTGCAGTTACCTCCTAGCAGCTACCGTGCCAGTCCTTTCTGGTTTTTTTAGAGAAGGGTGAGCGGGGGTGGGGGTGGGGAGGGGCAGACGGGGAGGGAGAGAATCTTAATCAGATTCCACGCCTGACACCGGGCCCCATCTCACCACCCCGCGATCATGACCTGAGCCGAAATCCAGAGGAGGCCGCTCTACCGACGGAGCCACCCAGGCGCCCCCAACCATGCCAGTCTTTAATAATGAGTCATTAGTTAAAACCATATACACATCTTGAGAAGATTTTGGATTTCTAAGGCTTACTAGGTATCTTTCTTAATATTATAGTTTTATAAGAAAGACGCCATCTTTTCCTCTATAGGACGCTAAAAATAATGTTTATACCATATGGCTGTATATAAAAATATTCCAACTGCTCTATCCAAACCATGAACTCCAGGAGGCATATTGTGCTGTCACATTGGCTCCTGTCTGTACTCTACGTCATACTCAAAATTATACTACTACAGCCTCTATTAGCAAAATTCCAACCTAGCATGTTATCTTTAAAAAATCAAAAACTTTTTATATGACCTAGAACTAAGCCATAATTATTGTAACTTAGTAGGCTTTATTTTTATCATGCTGGTGAGTAAAAACTTCCTTGGGAATAAAGTGCTCATCCAAGTAAAGCAAATTAATTTTTTTTAGGCACCTGCAATGTTCCAACTGGGGATAACTGCCTCCTCCAAAAGAACTAAATGGGTCCCTGGACCCCCTTCAAGTGTTAATTTAGCTAACGTAAGTGAGCACTTTACTTCTACGTAACATTCTATTTGCCTAGAAGCACCACAGGGTTAGGGTCTAAATATTTCTGAAGTTATACTTCCAGTATTCTAAAATAACTATGCCTCAAATAATCTCTATAAAAGCTTAATTCTATTATATAGAAAAAGTCTGGGACAATTACCGGAGATAATCTTGTACATTGGCTATGGACCATGTTGTAAGATTCTTTTTTTCTCTCAGCTCTTCAGTAAAAAGTTGGAATATATATTAGATCTTACCCTCTTGCCTGATGATGAAAATCAATACAACAATATATGCAAATATTTCAGAAGTTCCCAGAGAGAAAGAGTTACAAGCCACTTCCAGTTTGTGGACAGAGAAATACTCAGGCTCACATACATCAGCAGCAATCACGAAAAACAAATCTTACATCTTACAGACTCACGTTAAAATTTGTATAAGACATTTAAGCCAGGGCTTTACCTACTCTTCTATATATTAATCATAATTATTAGGTTTTTAAAAAGATTAAGGAAGATTATAAATGTGCTAATATTATCAGCAGGTTCTATGTTGAATTTAATAAAACAACTTCAGGCATTTTATGGAAACAAACAGTATATAAATACATAATTGGGTCATTGATAAGAAAACGAGCGATTTTCTCGGAAGGAAAAGAACGGAAAGCCACGGCAAGCGGTTCCTGAAGTCAGCAACGCCTGGCTGTAGCTGTATGGAAGCGCCCGCGGCTCTGCACGGCCCGGGCTCAGCCGACACTGAGGGAGCAAGAACAAGAACACAGTGTGTACCTCAGACAGGAGCCTGGTCCTTTCCGTCACCCCGCCGTTACCCTGCTGGTAGCGCTCCCTCGCCTAAGGGAGAAAACATTGCGTTTAATGACAAATTCAAAACAGAAGCAGATTACTTAAATGTGACCTCTTTGTGTGTGCAGTTTCTGCATATCATTTTATGACAACCCCCCTCCTCATTTGTGAATATATTTGTGAAAGTGACATTTAACTGTAGCTGTTTTATGTCCCTAACAGGCACCATGTATTTAAACGAAGGCACAATAAAATGATAAACTACCTTAGCCTTCATAGACTGACTGTGTAACTCACACAGGCATGGTTCACAATAAAAACTGTCCTCAGCTGTTCCTACAGTTTAGGAGAGTAGCTCTTGGTTGATCTAATTTGCATGCTATGCAGAGAAAACCAGTTCTAAAAAATCAATCATAATAGAGCATCAGGATGAGCAATTAATAAGGATTAACAAATGGGTATGACAGTACGGAATATGTTCTTGGAAACTAATCTAACAATTATTTAATATCAATGTTTGACAGATACACAGTGGCTTTCATCAGACTTTTACAGCATTTTGGAAAGTAAAAACATCCACGAGAGATGTGTACATGAGGGAATAATTTGTTAAATAAATGACATAATAAAAAAGTGAAGATTATTTTCTGTTTGGTCTTTGAGAACTTCTGGAAGTACAGAGGTATCTCAAGTTTATTTCCATTTTTTTCCGTTCTTGCAACCTTGTTCGCTAAAAGAAAAAAAGGTCTTTAAGTGACATTTGCAAGTGTTCTTACTAGTCTTCCTCAGCATCAGGAGAGAGGGGGCATAACTCCCAAGGAAAGCCTTTGGATCCCTACGGGGGTACAAAGAACTGCTGCTTTCAAAGGCTGAAGGCTTTATTTTTTTTGGTTGAAATTCTAAAACCTTTTTGAAAGGATTAAAAAATTTGTGCATTAAATTAATTAAACTGCTTGTCTTTGAACGTGTCTTGCTTTCATATTCCTTATTATGTGGCTGTAAGCCATTAAGGCAATGATGTCTTTTCCCTCTGACACATGTAAATGCATACTATTCTTTTTCCTCCTACTCATAGGGTAAATTAACAGCAGCCTTAGAAACAAAACCAGGTGTCCTGACACTCTGTTCCTGTTCTAAGCAATGTTCCCCAACAATACAGGCCTTCATTTATTTAAATCAAAAGAAGAAATGCATTTCAAGACTTCTAGAGGATAATTTCTATTACGTGTAACATGGAGATGGCAAGTTCTACCGCCTCACGTGGCTTCCTCAAGTGGGCAGAGAATCCATGTGTTGCTGTTTGTGAAAAGCACTTCATGATTCTCAAATGCAAAGTGCTGTGTCATGTTTGGGAATCAGGGTCATTAACTGAAATAAATCCCTGGATATTATTCCTAAGTTACCTCACTCAGTTGGGCTTGAGCTGCACGATATTCTTGAACCAAGTGCTCAAGCTGGTTGTTGATGTACTTTTCTCGGCTGCCGATCTTTTCCAGAGTCCTACTAATTTCATTATGAAGTTTATCCAAAAATCCCTAGAAATTCCATAGGATTTTAGTAGGTAAAAGAATTCACAAATCTATTTTTCAAAAATAGTCTAAAACGGGCTAAATCTCCTTCAGTTCATCCCACAAATTCTCAACCACTTGTGAAAAAGAAGATAGCTTGAAATTTTCAATAGCAAAAGAAGTCTGTAATGAGAAATATTTTAGTCACACTTGGCAGAATGTTAAAATAAAAAAAGCACCTGGTAGTGTTAGTCAATTCATTCGTCCTTATGCAGATCCAAATTGTATGTGAGTAGAATTTGCTTTATATAAAGTTCGCAATCAAAGTAGGTAACGGAATAACATGACTTTCTTGTAGTACTGTTCAAAGATGACTAGAATGTTCCCATTGGAAGTAAGTCATTAAATTTATAGCTCTAGCCTGGGACCTGTAACTTCTCATTCCAACTTTGCTTCCTTGTGGCATCCTCCAAAAAGTCCTTATTTCTGTCAGAGCAGCAAGCTTGGGGAAGCTGTAGGTTCTAAGCCTTGCTGGCCTGGGACTCTTTTATCCCTTGGGATTCAGAAAGAAAAGAATGATGAAATGTTTCTCTAATATATAACATGTAATGTATTAGAGAAACATAATATATATAGATACATTAGATTATCTATCTATATATATATTAGAGAAATACTTCATCATTCTTCCTTTTCTGAATATATTGTATAATGGTATATATATTGTACATATATTATACAATATAATGTATACAATTTGTATATTGTATAATTTGTATATATACTGTATAGTTGTATAGTATATTAGAGACATATCTCTCTCTCTATATTAGGTATATATTATACTGCTTTGATTAGAAAGTTACCTTTCTTTAAAGTGTTAGGGCTGTTGAAATATAATATGGTACATTCAATCTGTACGTTCCTCAAAGGCAAGGATTGCATCTTTTTTTTTTTTCCATGTTCTCCTTTAACAGGTGTTCAACAGATGGGTAAATGGACATTGATCCACCTGAAATAATTCACATACCTTGGTCTCCTTTAGAGCAGATTCTATTCCACTTTTGTGTTGGTGCATTTGGTCAACGTGGATTCTCCAATCCTATAGGCATAAGAGCATATAGGAACAAGTAAAATATACATTTCCTTCTTTCCTCTACTTTTCTGAAGTTGTATCCTTTATTTTAATTACTTTGGTTGCTGCCCTATTTCAGGTAGGGAAGTCCTATATATAGCTTGCAATCAGATTATAAAGAAATATGTGTAGAGCATGTTAGGATTAAAGGTTCTAAATAAATGTAGATTATTTTATGTGTTCACAGAGTGATGTCTGACAATTTGAATATAAATTATTCCTGTACTGCTGGTGGTTAATATTTATGACTTCCCATCAAAATGAAAAAAAAAAATCTAATTACTAGAAAAGAAATACTTGTTTAAATAGTAACAATTGCCAGAAGCAACTCTGGAATCAAGTATCATATATCAAGTATTAGTTTGTCCCCTGAAAATTAAGATGGGGCCCTTGTTTTTGGAAGACTTCTCCTTCTTAAAAAAGGAAATCTATATGGATTATTAGAGTTCATATATTTTGAGATACATCGCATTCCTATTAGGCTGACCCAAATCAGTGTGCATATTTGAAATCTATGCCAACATTTTAATTTCTTACAAGATATCTTCAAAATCTTTTGGTTTACATTACTAAAGATAACAATTTTAAGACTGGAGAAATACGCATGATGAGAAAAAAATATTATGGTAAGTTGAAGTGATGGAACCAGGATATTCCTCAATTATACATATCTGTTTGCATACCCTGATGCAAAGTATTGCTATCTACACTATTCTGTGAAGACAAAAATATAATGTGAATTGTCCTCTTCTACCGATTTCTTAACTTTGAAACATGGGCTAGTGACTATAGGGGAAAAAAAATCCTGGGGTACATCACGTATACCGATGATAAGATTACAATAAGGAACCTCAAAGAGCATCTAGTCTCACCTTTATCATTTCACAGATAAGCAAAAAGAGGCCCAGTGACAGAAAGGGGCGTACCCAAAGCCACTCGGGTAGTGGTGCACCTGGATCAGAAGCCAAACGTATTATTTCCCACAGAATATATTTTGGCAGGTCCGAGTTAATAAAAGGAGCAACCTGCTACTCGACACCAGTGAAGGTGCTAGAGCAGAGAACAAATCAGCACTTCCCTTTGTCCATAAGCATTTTTCTGTCTCATGAGCAAAAAATATCTCGAATATGAGAGCTGGGAAGGACCTTAAAGATCATCTACTCATCCATTTAACAGTCATCTGGTGCAACGTTTTCATTTTACAGTTGAGGGGACTGTTCATCACCCGTGACTATGACTAGACAGATTTGGCAAGGAAACAGGCCTCTCCCAACTCAGCCAGTCAACACTGGAACAGGGAGGAGAGCTGACTGGCTGGCCTGCTGCAACTGGACCAACTATGGTTAAGCCCCAAAATGGAAACCTGTTTAAGCCCAAGCAAGCATCCTTATGAAAGAAAATGAACCTAATAGGTATCATTATATTAGTAATTTTTCCAAAACAGTACTCGTCCGGCCTGATTCCAAAAAAAATTTCATAAGCTTAATAAACACCAAGTACTTCTACACTCTCTGTGCCTGTAGATATACGCATGTATAAACACACACATATATACGTACATATACTTTATATAGATAGCATTTTATTTATAGTAATCGGTGTTTTAATATAGTTTGTGTTCTGCTTTTTTCTACCCAGCATTATCTTTTACCCAGCAAATGTAAAAACTCTATTTTTTTCATGTTCTGATAAAGTATTTTGAGAGAATTAAACATGCCTGACTCATCTATGTATAACTTACACTGATGTTAAACTCCGAGGAGCTGGCACTGCAGTGCAAGCTTGAAGCATGAGTGGCATTTCAACAGGCTGGAAAGGAGTGGGAGAGGAAGGGTATTTTAGGCTGAGGGAGTAACAGGAACAAGAAAAAAACCGGAAAATATATAGGGAACAAGAGCCCAGGCTGGCTGGAATATAAAACACAAAGTTCTTGGGGTGGGGTGGAGTGGGGCAGAGGCGGGGCGGGGCGGGGTGGGGTGGGGCAGGGTGGAGGATGAATCATGAAGAAGCAAAGCTGGAGAGGTAGGTTAAGTTAGACGGAGGGCTTTCACTGAGGAATGTGCATTTTATCATGTGGACAATGGAGAGCTATTCAAGATTTTTGGTTTCAGTTTTAGGACAAGTTTGTGTTTTGAGAAAGTTAACAGAGAAGGCCTAGAAGGCCAGGAAGAATTAGAAAGGCAAGAGACTGAAGGCAGGTAGGCAACCAGTTACGAGGCTGTGTAATGGTCCACGTGGTACATGAGCAGGGTTTGCGGTAGAGCAGTGCCTGTGAGAATGAAAGAGAAGGCATGGGCTCAAGGGACATCGGGGCCACCGAACTCGCAGGACTCGAGGACTAAGGGCAAGTGCAGGCTGGCTGAAGTGGAGGTGGGGTAGCAGAGAGAAGGTGTCTTTAAGGTTTCTAGGCTTAGGAACTAAGATATTAGTATTATCACAGGGTGAGAAGAACAGATTTTAGGGAGCCAGAAATACTGAGGAATTTAGTTTGGAACTTTTTCATATGATAACCCACTGGGACATATTTACGTATTCTTACTGCCTTTTAAAGTGGAAAGCTAATAATGATTTATAATTATCTGCCACATAAACCTGAGTGTTTGTTTTATTAAAATCTAGATGGACACATTTCCTGATGTACAGTTATAAAAAAAAAAAAAAAGGCTTAAAACGTTCTAACCTTTTAACCCAGCAATTTCACCTCTAGAAGTTATTCTCAAGGAAACATGTGGGGATACACACAAAGATGAATGTACAAGTTCTTGGTAAAACAGCTCTCTAAATATTTAACAGTAGAGGACAGTTTAAACTAATTTTGTAATATCCATTTCACCACTAAAAATAATGCAGTATGATATCATTTTTATAAAGCTCACAATGAAGCACAGCTCAGTGATCCATTGTTTGGAGATATACACATATACAAAAACACGAAAACAAAAAAGGAAGGGGGGGGAGAGAAGAAGGAAGAAGCGGAGGAAGAGGAAGAGGAAGCAGCAGCAGTGGCTAATGGCAATATATGATACGCAAACGTGAGGACAGTGGTTCCCCACGGGAGGCCAAGGGCAGCAGCAGAATTACACAGGTAATTTCAAGGGCACGTAATGGTCTAGTTCTCAAGTCGAGTAGTGGGTTCACGAGTGTTTGTTTTATTATTGGGCTTCATAAATATATATGTATTGCATATCGAAATGTTAAATTCATGTTTTCAATAAAAACTTACCCAGCAAAAATGCACGTGAACAACATATAGTAAAGTGGAAAAACATTCCCCAAGGAATACATTATTATTGGTCCAATTTAGTAAAAACTAACATTTGTGTATATTTGTATGTGTATGCATATATTAAGCCAGGAATTTGGATACCGATGTTTAGAATTTCTTCTTTATTCTTCCAAAATTTTCCAAATTTCCTACAAGACAATTTTTAATCATCACTTTAATCATCAGGGGGGAAAAAAGTCAAAAACCTTCTGGATGCCCAAGCAGTTCTTGAAAGGGGTTTAATACAGTTACAGCAGAAAATATAAGTGATCATACTTGTAACATTTTAAAAACATGAATATAAAAAGGCAAAATACATAGCTTTTAAAAAACTACAATGGAGATGGTTAAAAAGTTTACAAAGGTTTGTGGTAAGAATGAAGAAGTGATAAAGGACTTGATCCCCAAAATAAGAGTAAAAGGAACTGTCCAACAATGCTAGCAATCCTTATATTGGTAGAGAATCCATTAGGTTACAATGCACTTTTACACACCGTTCCTTATTTGAGACTCAGAAAGGTTTGGAGTGCTAAGTCGATTTCGCATCCCTTCTTTTTCACTTCTACCCTTCCCTGTAAGAGGGTTATGTGATTTGCAGGCCAGCTGTGGGAGGAGTATACTTCCCTGCTCCATCGATGCTGGCCTTGGCCATGGGATTCTCTCTGGCCAGTGGAATAGCAGCGGACATGGCCTAGGCCAGGCCTGTGCACACGCTGTAAGAGGCCTCCATCAGCCCGCTTTCCCTTTCTCCCAGCCATGATAATAGGCATGCCCCACACAGGGGTTATACTTTCAACCTGGGTCTGGGAATAAGGAACATGGATCACAGCAGGCGTAGAGCCGCAGCTGAATCACACATCAGCAGACCTGTGTCCTGAGTGAGAGTAAATGTGTTGTTACTATGATTATAAACCACTGTGATTTGGGCTTGTTTTCAATACAGGAAAACTGTCTATGTATACATATTGTATAGGAGGAAAACGAAGAATCAAGTAAGTTAAATGACCTTTCTCAAGTTTCATGTCTGGAAAATGGAAAGCACTCCCAAACCAGTGCATTTTCCACATACCATAGACTGCTTTTCTTTATGATAAATGAACTACCACAGAGTACATAAGGTAAACCAAATTTTTTTTTTGTTACATATCAAGTGAGACTGCATGGGCCTCTGGAGTTTACTGGTCACCTGTTCCAAAGTGCTCTAAGTGTGTTCACTAAGCTCATTTCTCCTCTCTGTTGAAGTTGAGTTTTTCACTAATCCAGCACATTTCCTCTCTCTGAGGAAATGAGAAGACTAATAATGATGCAGTGTATCATTTCTTTAGACTTTCTATTTTTAAAAATCCCTTCATACAAAATCTCATATAATTCTGTCACTTTTGAGGTAGCCAGCAAAGGTACTCCTCCCCACTCCAAATTCTTTAGTGCCAAATTATATCTCTCCCTTTTTCAAAAACTGAAGAATTGTGATGCCATATCTGCAGATGGTGGTTCACAGCATACCATAAAATCAAAATGTAGGAGATCCAGCTGCAGCCGTTAGGGTGACCAGCAAGACTACATGGATCCCTGGGTTTTACTTCAACAGCACAACCCCTGAATGATTAACTTTACATATGATGCATAGACACTTGGTTGTCTGGATCTCAAACTCAATACTCCAAGCTCCTCTCTGAAACTGCTGCGGAGAGAGAGACCGAAACACGAGCTAGGATGGCAAATGGAACTTTTATCTGTGTATACGTTTCACTAATTTACAACTTGTAAAATGTCAAACTCTCAGTTTTTTTCCCAAGTTTGAGCTTCTTTATGTGTGGAGAGGCAGAGAGCCAAAGGACTCTTCATAGAACAAAGCTAAGGAAGGCACCTTGGTGTATGCTGGGATGTTTTTTCTCGGCCCAGGAAAAGTCCCGGCCAGAGGACAGATGAGTCTCATAGTCCATGGACCTAGTGGCACCTTTGCTCCAGCCCCCAAGAGCGGGAGCAGGGCCCCAAGGCTCGGATGTATTTTGAATTGCTCTCTATCACAAAAATGTTACTTCTGCCATCTACCCTCCCTTTTCCCTCTATTCTTACTGGTTCTCCCCCAACTGTGTTATGAATAATTACTAATGGAATCTTAATTTAATGTTCTGTTTTTGCAGTTGTGTTTTAGCGAATATGACAATATTTACGAGGGTTTTTATGGGCTCCCTGCATTTAAGGGGCCTCACTGCATTTTTCTCATCAGGCCTCTGTTCTACCCCTGAATTCACTTTCTCTGTGGATTTTCAAGATTACTCTGGGGAGGAAATCTTGTGCCTCCATTTCACCGATTGGGTAACAAATTGAGGTGGTATGATTTTTACCATGTCAATTACAAAAAGCCAAATGTCCTTTCTCTCACTTACAGATCTTCCATTACACCAACCTGCTTCTTTCATTTTCTTGTTTTGTTACCCAATTTCAATAAGGAATACAAGAAACTGACAACTTTCAATTCAAGTTTGCACATTAAATAAATGTTTCTTAGCTCAGTTGTTTTGCTAAAGCTTAGATGCTACAGGAGGTTTGCTGCTTCTAATCTGCTGTGGATGAATAGTCTGTTTAACCAACCTTGTTAGAATAATCTCTGAAACAACTATATGTAAGTTCCAAAGAAGGATTTATCAGACTCTCCTATAAATAAAATGCATGAGATTTAGTACATAGTTTTTTGTGATTTCTATTTTGGCTACTTAGAAACCTTTTCTATTTCCTTCCTTGGTATAGAGTAGTTCCCCAATAGTCACATCCATTCTGAGATCCTCTTACATCTAATGATAGCTTCAGTGTTAACATTCAAGGAATGTCTAGTATGTGTCAGGCACTATGTTAAGCCCTATCCAAACATCATCACATGCAATTCTTTTAAAAACTCTCATTAGATGAGGAAATTGAGACGTAGCTCCTTTAAAGTAGACTGCCCAAGTTTACAGGCAAGTCAGCAGTAGAGCGCAAACTGGCAGAGACCACGATATCGTGACTTATCATTTCCCTGATGAAATGCAGTGAAGTATAACTAAAAATTTTAAGGGGGTAATGGTTAAAGGAGACTTTAGTTTCATCTGTAATATTTGAATATTTCCAAGAATATATTTATATATTGTATAATTAAAAAATGAATTTAAAACAGTTTTAGGATAAACACACGCAATTAAAAACTTTCTCACAAAGAAATATCCAGACCCCAGATGGCTTCATCAGTGAATTTTCTCAAATATTTAAGGAATAACAACAACTTTATACAAATACCAGAGAACAGAAAAGAAAAAAAAAGAGAGAGCAATGGCCAACTTGTTTTATGAGGCCTAGACAACATTACACTAAAACCTGACAAAGACACCTAAAAAACAAGAAAAATTACAAATCAGTGTCTTTTGTAAACATAGATATAAAAATTCTCAACAAAATACCAGCAAATCAAATCCAGTAATATATAAAAAGGATAATATATCATAATTAAGTTACATTTATTCCAAAATGCAAGGTTAGTTTAATACTCAAAAATCAATCAATATAATCCACCATAGCAAGAGAGGGAAAAAAAGAGGAAATAAATCATATGATCCTCTTAATAGATGAAGAAAAAAAATCATTTGAAAAAAATGTAACATCCATTCGTAGTAAGTCTTAGCAAACCAGGAACAAAAAGGAAGCTCCTTAACCTAGTAAAGGATATTTATAAGTCATAAAGTTAACATCATACTTAGTGGTAAAACTGAAATATTGAAAGCTTTCTCCCTGCTAATACCACTTATATCCAACATACACTAGAGTTCTTAACCACTGTGTAAGGCAACATAAAAGAAATAAAAGGGATAAGCCTTGTAAAGAAAGAAAGAAGATTGATGTTATTTGCAGATGATATAATTATATACACTGAGAATGCAAAACAACTTATAGGCCTATTGTTAGAATGAATAAGTGAATTTAGCATGTTTCCTGGAGATGTGTGTTTGCATATACACAGAATTGTATATTTTTTTAAGATTTTATTTATTTGAAGGAGAAAGAGAGAGAGAGAGAATCTCCAGCACGGAACCCAATGCGGGGTTCAATCCTATGACCCTGAGATCATGACCTGAACTAAAATCAAGAGTCAGACGCTCAACTGACTGAGCCACCAGGTGCCCCCATAATTATTTTTATATACCAGCAATAAACAGAAAATAAAATCTAAAAAGATACCATTTTCAGTAGTATGAAAGAACAACAAATAGACTAGTGCAATAAAACAGTGTCCAAATACAGACCCACACATACATGCTCATTTTTTTATGACAAAGCAGTGCACTGGTGAAAAGATAACCTTTTCAATAAACTGGGTCAGCTGCATACACACACGCACATATGTATACCAAATAAATCTTGAGTTCTACCTCACACCATACATAAGAATCAATGCTAGATGAATCAGAACTCAATGCAAAAAGTAAAGCAATAAAGCTTCAAAAAGAAAACATAGGAGAATAACTTCATAGCACTGCGGTAAGCAAAAATTCTTAAATAAAACATAAATATTAGCCATATTCCCTTCTCCCCAAAAAAGATCATTTTGAGTATATTAAAATTAGGCCACTGTTTATCATAATATACCAATAAGAGTGAAAAGAAAAGCTAAAGAGTACATATTTGCAATACATATACCTGACAAAGGACTCATATCCAGAGTATATAAAAATAATTTCTATAAATTAAAAGAAAAAGCAGATAACCCAATAGCAAAAGACAAGAGGATATCCAAATGTCAAACATATGTAAAGGAGTTCAACTTCAGCAGTCGTCAGGGAAATGCAAATTAAAATGGCAATGAGACCATAGCATATCTATTATGACAAAAATTAAAAAGATTCAATACTTAATGTTGATAAAGATGCGGAGCAACTGGAACTTTCATACCCTGCTGGGTGGAGTATAAATTTGTATAACCACCTTCAAACACTATTTGGCAGGGTCTCCTAAAGCTGAACATAAACATACCCTAAGACCTAGCAATTCCACCCTAGTAGAAATTCCAGTAGAAATGTGTACAGATGTTCACCAAAAGACATTTACAAGAATTTTCAAAGCAGTATTATTTATAATACTTTAAACAATTCACATAAGTCCAGATGTAGGCTACTCTGGAAGGGCATGACCCGGGCTAGGAAGCTCTCTGCCATCAAAGGAGCAGACAGCTAGGGGTTGTCTATTGACCACACTCTGTGGCTGGGCAGCTGGACAGTTCATCTCTGTTTCAACCACAGGGAGAGAGACTTAGTTGTTAAAATTATAACTATAGCTGCAGTGTTAGAGAGGTAGGGCCAAATGTGAGCGGCAGTCCAAAAGTGATCAGTCTCAAGATTTCAGTGTGGAATACTGATGTTCCTGTAACATGTTTAATACCCCATCCATGGTCAATGATAAAATTCTTTGGAAATCTGATGGCAGGGCATCAGGTTAAGTGAAAAAAGTAGAGAAGACAGCTTGATAGAAGTGGCTGCATATGTCTTCAGTTCACTGTAGCAAATGTTGCTGGGACAGGTCGATAATTCATCATGCTTTCAATGCAAGGAGAAGAGCAGCGGATTTCCCTCCTCCACCCACAACACTCCTTTCCCTAATAATAGAACATTATCTATATTCTCTTTTTGCCACTTTGCACAAGAGGTTTTGCAATCTCTTCTTCTTGTTCTAATTGTTAATTTGTAGCTTCACCATGGCTCACATTTGTACACGTTTGTGTGTATGTGTGTGAGAGAGAGAGGAGAGAGGTGAGAGAGATTGTTCATCAAGCATTTTTTTCATGAGATTGAATTACTTTCTGAATGAAAAATGCCCATCAGGTTGTGAGGTAATTACAGAATGTCACTTTCTGAATTTTTTAATGTGACCTTTTTCTTTCATTGCCTGCAGCTTAAAGTCTTTTGTGGTACACACTTGTGGTGTGAAAACAGGATTTTTCTTTGTAAGCATTCAAAGAACTGAATATATGACTTAGGAGGGGCTGAGTATGTATGTGTGTAGTATATGTTGTATGTGTATATTTGTTGCAGGGAATATGGGAATCCACTAGTGCTGGAAATGCGAGTTTCTTCAGGAAAGTTCTTGCTTTCTAGATATTCCCCTTGTAGAGAAGAGGAAGACAGTGTGCATAGAGGGTAAGCAAAGACTGTCATAACAACCACTAGTATTCTCACACCTGCCTGTAACTGAACTGAAACTGGAGATCCATAATCTCTAAATAAAATACCTTGTTAGTTAAAGAATTACATTTCTAATTTTGTGCTCAAAAATGACCTTTACTGGGGCGCCTGGGTGGCTCAGTTGTTAAGTGTCTGCCTTCGGCTCCGGTCATGATCCCAGGGTCCTGGGATCGACCCCTGCATTGCTTCTCCCTCTCCCACTCTCCCTGCTTGTGTTCCCTCTCTCGCTGTCTCTCTCTGTCAGATAAATAAAATCTTTAAAACAAAACAAACAAAAACAAAACAAAACAAAATGATGACCTTTACTGACTACCATCTGTTACTAAAGTGTTTTCATATGTTGACTCTAACTTATTATTCGTGCTTACTCCATCCACACCCCTTTTATATGGCCACAGAAATCTCCTGAGCGAGGGTTTCTAGACTTTAGAAGGAGTTACAAGCTCAGAGAAGTGATCCGGCAAGGCAGATGCGGAGCGGGTGGGGGCCCCTCTGTGAAGGCAGGGCACTCTTAGGCCAAGTGAGAATGTAATTATTTCACAGGATGCTGAGTAACCACAATGCATAGCCGGAAGAGAGAGCCTTGACATTCCTGCTCAACTTCAAGAATCTACTAAACAAAACCTTGATCTCATGCAATACTCAAAAAACAAAAAAACTGAAAAAATAAATAGAGCCATCTGCATATTTGAAAAATCAAGAAACATAAGTCATTACTTTGGCATAAGGAAACAATCAAATATAATGGGATAAAGGCTATGGGAGTAAAATTTGTCCACATATTAAGAAATTTAATAATAAAACACTGTGATAGTGAGAACTACTCTAATATCATTGACTGGAAAAATGAATCAAACCAATTAAAAAGTACATTTCATAGGAAGGTCTATATGACAAATGGTTTCTGTTTCAATTCATATTTTTACATTAAGTGATTTAAAGGAAACATTAAATCATACTTTGCAATAATGAAATATTTAGGCAGTCTAGAAATTTTAATTATAATCAATATATATTAATTCACTGCTCTCAATCACAAGGGTCTATTTGAGGTATATCTGCTGTGAGGCATTAGTAACTTCCCTCTGCAGTGTTTATATAACATGCGGTCTTCATTGGTTATCTCCTTAAAATCTGCTACCACTGTTGATGCTCTTAGAGTTGATGGTAATCTCTAAAGCAAAAACACTTGTTCTCCTATTTCGATCTGTGATAAATGAAACCTTTCCCCGATCCAGTGGAAACATTACCACGTTCAGGGTAAATAGGAAGGAAGGCATCATCAACTATCTTTAAACAGAACATCCTGAATGTTCAACAAGACTGTGACAGAAGCAGCTAAAAATCGTTTTCAGTTGCTTAAGGATGGCTGGGTTTTTCTCCACCCCTTTGCAGTAGTTTTACATATATAATTTTAAGCACACTATTCTTTTCCACAATCCTGATATCTGTCCATGACCCATATGCTAAAAAGGAAAAAAAAAAAAAAAACATAGTTGACCAGCTTAAGAAAAAAAAAGTGAATAAAACTTTAAGTCCACAAAATAACACCATGTTTTAAAAATAACACAAAACTCCAAAGCAATACTCTGTTTTTTGTAGTCTCCTTTAAAGAACGCTTGCCTGTAAATGTCCATCAGTGAATATTTCCCCTCATTCTTTGAGACAACGCGGCAGTTGAGTAATCATGCAGGCTGCTCTAAAAATGTATGTGTGTCTAGTTAATTTAGGCAGTTTATTTTGATAGCATTCACCTCTTTTTGATTATAGCAGGTGTTTCAAGGATAAATTTGCTGAAAATTGTATTTTGTTTAAACAACAGCAGCATGTACATTTATGGCCTTACTATATTACAAAGCATTTATTGTCTGGCAGCAATAGATACAATTACAAACATTTGTGACAGTAATTGGAGCTATTACTCCTGCATGGAGCCTCATGGAGACCAACTTATTGCCACCTGTATTTACATTTGTTACTGGTAATTGTGAAAGCTGGTTTTTTTTTTTATTTGGTGCCTTATTTTTTTATTTATGTAGATATTTCTCAACAAAAGGTCTACCAGAAAATCTTAAAAAATTATAAATGTAGTTTCTCCATTACTCAAATAACAGGCAGAATCACATTTTAATGACTAATATATACATAAGCTGTATTCTTATATCCTAGCCCATAGAATATATTATACCTCTTTGCTCATGGATGCAAGAATCTTGTCAATATAGCCTATCCAACAACCAGAGTACAAGTCTTAAGAAATGCTCTTTATTTCCAAACTATAACAATTCATAAATCCCTGCAGGTCAAAAATATTTAGAAAGCTAAATTTTGTTAATATTCTTCTTATACTGCATCCAAACACAGCAATGGCAGAAGGTCAAAAAGCAAGTTACTCTCTGCACTGTTTTGGAATGAGAAAAATACCCTCCTTCGTCTTGCTTCCAGATACAGATTTGTCTATAACAGTAAAAAGAGAAAGCCTACTATTGTAGATTTTCTGCAGGATTTGGCTTCCAATTTGAAGAGACTTAAATCTAATATAGTAATTCTGTGGTCCCTCCAGGTTCATTTAAATGGAATTCCACCTGCTGATTAATAAAGGCCTCTCTTCTGCCTCTTAGGTTTTAGCTCTCACAGTGACTAGAGAGCCCAAGGGCTCAAGACTATTGCAATGATTCCATCCTTAGCACAATGACTCTTGCAGAAAGGTTTCTTGCTGTGAACTACCCAAGGCAATACGTGTATGGTTTATTTACGTTAAAACAAAATCCAGTTTGGAGTTGAAATTTAAAGTTTAAGGTTCTTTTTACAGCTACACCCTGAGAAAGTTAGACACTGAAAAATAGGTAAGGATGTAAAAAAGCAGTTCAGTGAATCAAAGGCTTGAAATAATTAGAAGCACATGCTGTAGTACTTCCAAAGCCTTTAAAAAAATATATAATCTCTTTATCTAAATTCTTGTAATGAACCTTAAGATTTACATAATGAGTAGGAGACATTTTGGAGGAATGAAGGGGGTGTACTTAGCCAACTATCTTTTAAAACAACAAAGCAGGAAACATTTAATTATAATTTGGAAAAAAATCAATTTCAGTCATTAATCAAAATTTTAATTACAATATCCAGGGCATGAAAGCATGATAGAGCATTTGTTCATTGCATTAAACACCTCATATTAAATCATTTTAATATACAATTGTTTAGGAATAAATACTGTATAATTGAGGAAAAGGGTCTATGTAAGGTTTAGTTGAAAACTGATTTCACACTTTCTGCTCTTCCTTATTTCTGGAGAACAGGAATAAATATTATTAATGTTTACTTGGTTTCTATTATGGTAAAAACCCTTGACTTGAAAAAAAAAGTCATTCTGATAAAGACTGATAAGACTGATCATTTTAAGAAGCCACTTTCCCTCGGTTCAATGGATGAAGCTGAGAGACTGAATATATGAATCCAGAACAATGTCCAGGCCATTATATAAAATAGAATTCTGACCTATTGGGATGCCTGGGTGGCTCAGTCAGTTAAGCGTCTGCCTTCGGCTCAGGTCATGATCCCAGGGTCCTGGGATCAAGTCCCACATCAGGCTCCTTGCTCAACAGGGAGTCTGTTTCTTCCTCTGCCTGCCGCTCCCCCTGCTTGTGTGCTCGCTCTCTTTCTGACAAATAAATAAATAAAATCTTAAAAAAAAAAAATTCTGACCCACAATCTGCAGCAACTAGTCCAGGAAGTCAAACCATAACCTCTGAGTGAAATTGGCCAAAAAACAGTCAGGACTTAGTAACTGCTGGCTTCCCCAGTTTTTCTCCTCACCCACCTGCTTCCAATGTACGACCAACCAGACAAAGCCACATATCCTCTCCAAACCAGACACATAGGAGGCCCTGCTTCTCGTTAGCCTGCCTCCAAATCTCCAGTCATATCTGAACATTGCTGAAGGCTTCTCCTTCTCCCACAATAGATCTTTTAAATATTCCTGCCTGCCTTTAAGTCTCTGCCAAATGCAGGTGATGGTGGCTAACTCCCTCGCTATAGCAAGCTCTAAATACACAGTCTTTGTTCCCATTTAGGTGATCTCCTTTATTTCCACGAAGTCAAATGTACGCTTGTTTTTTTAATAATAAAAAGAAAACTAAAAAAGAATAATTTTCTTTGAGAAACAGCATTATTTAGTGATTCAAAATTAGTAAAAATTACAGAAAGTGAAATCTATATGAATATGCAACCATGTCTTTTATTTCCTCAGAAATTATGGAACAGAATTCTTTGGCAGCTCAGTCTCAACTACCATTATTATTCCAGCCAGCAATTGTCAACTGGTTCACTTAAAAGTTTTAAAAAATTACTATTATGGAATTAAAGATATTTCAATCATGAAGGAAAATATTATCTTTCAATAAATGTCACCAAGTACTTCCACCCTCAATAACCACTTGTTTCTCTAAAATGACTCACTGGTGGGTGCCTGGGTGGCTCAGTTGGTTGAGTGACTGCCTTCAGCTCAGGTCATGATCCTGGGGTCCCGGGATCGAGTCCCGCATCGGGCTCCTCGCTCAGCTTCTCCCTCTGACCCTCCCCCTTCTCATGTGCTCGCTCTCTCTCATTCTTGCTCTCTCAAATGAATAAATAAGTAAAATCTTAAAAAATAAAATAAAATAAAATGACTCACTGGCGGGTTTCATTTCTTGCTATTGGTCTGTATTCTCAGATCTTAGGGTCCTTATGCTTGCCCATATTCTCACCATCAGCTGTTGCATGACTCTGTCCAGCCGGCCATTCTTCCACCAAGATCTTAGACCTCCTGGTTTGACCCCAACCTGCTGAGCTTGGCCAAGCCATCTCTGCTACCTACCACTCAGCTAAAGTTATGGCTTATAAGTTTTAAGGATGTGTGGAACTGCTCATGATGTACTACGATATTTTTAAAAACAGAGGTGTAATCTCAACTGTATACACATAAAAGCACACAGAAATAGTAGTCAACATATATTAAGCAATTCTTCTGGCACCATTCTAAGTGCTTAAGATATGTTAATTCATTTAATCCCTTTAATAACTCTTTGAGGTAGGTTTTATAATGAACTCCATTGTACAGATGAGGAAACTGAGACAGAGTGGTTGAAACTTGCACACAGGGTCCAACAGCTAGTAAGTATTAGAGCCAGGATTTGTACTCAGGCAACCTGGATTCAGAATTTGTGCTTTTAACCAGTATGTGGTATTGTCACTAGTGGAATAGGTAAGAACCTGGGTTGTAGGTTCAAATATCTGTCACTTGCTAGGAAAAGCAAGTTACTTCACTTCACTGTGTTTCAGTCTCCACCCCTGCAATAAAAGATACCTGTATCCAACAGGGCAGTGGAAATGATGAAGTGAATTAATAATATGTGAAGTGTGTTAAGAACTGCACTCGGCACACAGTAAACACTTAGTAAATGTCAGTTATTATTACCATAACATATATACCTTTACTAGGGAAAAAAAACTGGAAAGATTTACCAAAGTGAATACTTCGAGCCTGATTACTTATGTGAGTCTGATTCTATTCCCATGTAAGACTATAATGCTGACGCTTTAAAATATTCCCTTAAATGATGGAAGTATTAGTACAGAAATTTTGTAAGCTTTTCCTGAATACTGATATAGGCACTGAATATAAGAGGGCCAGGATAGAACATAATAATATTATAACAATACTGTAATTTAACATTAACATTTATTTATTAGGCATTAATTATGTCTCAGACACTGTTGTTGGTGCTTTACAACAACTGTGTAAGGTAAGTAATATAATTAGCCCCTTTCTACAGATTAGGAGAAGGAGTGACAGAGAGGTTTAGTAGCTTGCGCTGGATCACACATCTAATAAATGGTAGAAATGTGAATTCAGGGTACCAAGGGAAGATGTATGAGACAGGCTCTACCTTCCCTTGATCTTTGTGGCTACCACAGTTCCACTAGGTTTCTGAAACTCTGGCCCAATAAATCAGGAATTGATAGTGAAACTAAATGTGGGATCACTAGCTTCTAATTCATAGCACACTGCCCATCCCTTTTCCCCTTGAATTGCTTCCATATTATTTTTATAATTAAAAACAGAAGTGTATTTTTAAAAAGAGAGAGGGGCGCCTGGGTGGCTCAGTTGGTTAAGCGTCTGCCTTCGTTCGGCTCAGGTCATGATCCCAGAGTCCTGGGATCTAGCCCTGAGTCAGGCTCCCTGCCTAGCAGGGAGCCTACTTTCCCTCTCCCTCTCCCTGCTGCTACCCCTGCTTGTGCATGCACACTCTCTCTCTGTCAAATAAATAAATAAAATCTTAAAAAAAAAGACTCAGATTAGGATAATTCTTGACCAGTTACAGATTTAAGTCTAGTCTGATTATAATCACAGATGTTTGCTCTTAGTTCTAAATTTCACCAGAGTACTTATGTAACACTTGTGGGCACCAACTGCTGGTCTAACAAAAAACAATAAAAAAGACATAAAAACACACAAGAAGAAAGGGAAAGAGATATAAAGAGAAAAAAAGGAGGGAAAGAACAAAAAGTGCAAGATATATAGTCACAGTGTACTAATAATACACATAGATGATTTTATTAGGTGGCACGGATATCTACTCTAACTTAGCTGTCCTCAGACTGCCCTTCTAAGGAAATGACTCCAGAGCTTTACTCACTTGGTCATAACTGAGGCATTAACTAGAATGGAATGACCCAGGATTTGGCTGGATTTATTGACTTTCTTGGCAGAACTTCTGACTGTGTTGTTTAGACACATTATTCCAAGTTAGGGTAGATCTGAGTTGGTCGCTGGGTATATCACACTCTAGAAGTAATGACCAGGAGCATTCTCTATAACCAACCCTAAAAAAGGAACTACTAATATGGTCCATGCAAGCTAACATATGATAGAAGTCCTTCAACTTGGTCGCTGGGTATATCACACTCTAGAAGTAATGACCAGGAGCATTCTCCATAACCAACCCTAAAAAAGGAGTTACTAATATGGTCCATTCAAGCTAACATATGATAAAAGTCCTTCACCTTCAGTTGTGGAACATATTATTTGTATTTTTGGCAACATACGTATTTTCCCAATTGTAATTTGTTTAAGCTAATATTAAAATTTGTTTGCATTCTTTGAAAACTGTCAACAGTAACAAGTGGTGCCAGAAAAAAGGATAAGCTAGCCCAGCAATAAAAACCTAATTACAACATTAGGGAGAATATAAAATAAAATATTAGTATATGAGAGGATCTCATCAAAGCATACATAATATGCAAAAAGAACAGAAAAGATTTACTTTTTTTTTTTGAAATTACCTGCCAGGAAGCATACAAGGAATAAACTGAATTTGTGAGAAAAGAAAGCAAAACAAACATTTGATCCAGTGCTAAATAAATATGGGACTTATTTTCTACTAACACAAGGTCATTTTCAAGAACTTTATAATGGATTTAAATAATGGAGGCCCTTTATTACTTATTTCCCACATCTCTATGCTACTTAAAAATTAATCTAACAGTGATCAGTAAAGCACATTGATCTGAAAAAAACTCATTTTCCCTCAAACACAAAGTTGAATTCTCCGAATGTCCTAAAAAGCCTGTGTTGAGTGAAAGATCATTGTTTTGGCCAAAAGGAAAGAAGAGGGTTTGGTTTTGGTAGAGTCAGGAGTTGAGGAAGAATGTGATCTACCATGATGCAGGATAGTGAGCCTGTGAGAAACCTCATTCATGACCAGATTATTTTTATTTCTGAGGCATGAAAAACATCTCTTTATTCATTAGCCCTTTATTTTCTCAAATCAATGTATAATTTTATTTTTCTTAAGTAAAGCTGAATAAAGAATTGACCCAAAACCTGTATTTCCCATTTGATACCTCTGAAATACTTAGAGTTTGTGAAATACTAGACACAAAGGCCAAATGATCTAGAGAAGAATTCTGAAAAAGCACTGAAATATTACTTTAGGTCAGTATATTTTACCACAAAAATCTAAATTCAAAATGCTTTTCATGTAAAGAGAAAAACCTTCAAAACTTTATCTGACATTTCAGAATGTTGCTTGTAAAATCTGACTATATAATTAATTTGGCACAGTATATCCTCATAAGATCAAGGCTGGTAATACATGGCACGAGACTAAGAGGCCAACTTTCACCTACTTAATTCTTCCCCAAATCAGGAGATAATTGGCTCTCTAAGAACCGAGGATTCTGATTATTGTAGTAGAATTTGACGTGTACTTAGTTTTGTAAAACTGTATGTGTTAGAAGCTACATTTATATTCTTTCTTTATTCAGTTAGTCCTATTACGTAGAGATCAACGACCATGCTTTAAAGACACTCCTGTGTGATCCTATTAGGCTCTAAATGACATGTTGGATTTCAAGAGTTTACTTAGCTTGAAAGTAAATAAATTAAACTTGCTTCCTTGTGGGATTAAGATGTGCCTGAGAGTTCCTCACTACATGGTTATTTTAACATGTTATTCTAACTAGAATCACAATAATAGTGATTTTTAATTTTATTAGATTTCTTCTTATAAAATTAAAGAATTAGAAATTACATTTTTACCAAAAAAAAACACATTTTTGCAAATTATGGCTTCCAGCAGAGATCAAATCAGTGAAGAAATCTGTATTAATACGTATTTACAAATGAGATATGCAAACAAAGAATTCACCCCTAATGTAGTCAAATAATGGCTATCCATAATGTTTGAGTAAATACATGGCAAACAGGCTGCAGGATTTGCCCACTTACCTTTACAGCTGCTCAGTCTAGTAAGACCTTTGCTGCCCTTATCCAATTCTAGGACTGCCCGAGGAGTCTAGGCTGCTTCTTACCCTCTCTAGGACACAGTTTTACAAGCTCAAATCCAGACATTCCGAGAATGAATTCATTTCCAAGGCACTCGGAAAACAGCAATCTTTGGGGGTAGATACAGAACCATATTTTCAGAGTAACAAGCTTCCTTAGAACCTTGTTCCATAATGCTGGTGCTCTTCTCCAGCCTCCAAGGATAAAAACCCCTTTAGTTTATTTACCAAGATGTCTCTCTAGTCCCTTCTGTGTCTTATTATAATATTAACGAGAATGGTATTGTCTAGTCACCTATTAGTTTGTTCTGAAGTTCTCGTAAATTGTAGGTAAAAAGGAAACAGAAACTTGATTAAATGGATCAGTTCATCTGGGCCCAATCCCCAAATCTTAATGCAAATGCTTTGATTATTTGCTTACTACTTGACTTTTAATCATATATAATGAATGGATTATGTAAGGCAACTTCAAGGATGTCTTCTGTTCTGCCATCCAGCAGGGTTCCAAAACCATTTTCTAACTATGATCAGTTGGTATATAGTCATGAAATTCCAATTTTGTTCACTATTCACTTAAACAAAATATGATTTCTAAGAAAATACATCAAAATGTATTGAAAAAATGCCCCTCAATCCCAAGGAAACATGACAAGTGTTCCAAACGACTTTAAAGATCTATTGCTTTCCGTTTCCTTCTTTAATATTACACTATTGATTCATTCAACAACAATCTGCTAAATCTCTGCTAAGACTGAACACTGGAAGCTGAATCCTACCACCTTAAATCATTTGTGTAATTGAGAGTACCCCTGACCCTGAAATTGCCTTATGAAGTTCTATTTGAACAGAATGTATTCTGTCTTCTATACCTTATTGTCAGTCCTAATCGTGACTTTCAGTTGTGGTAGTACACGTTCTACTTCGAGACTCCATTCTGCAGCATCTGTTGTGGATTCCAAAATATCTTCTTGTTTGGCAGACTCGTTCATATCCTAAGAAAGGAAAGATATCACAAGATTGAGAGTTTATAAAAAGAAACAGTAAAATTTTGAGGCATTTTAGCAGGACTGCACAATTTAGATCAAGCAGGGTAGTGTCAAAATTACAGTGGCAGAAGAAGTTCTTCTCTGTCCTCCTAGCCATGTTGCAAGAAAACAAAGCACAAACCTGGTAGAATGGCAAAATTAGCATTTTTAAAAAGAAGCAAATATATGATTCAACCGTTTTGACAAAAAACAATGCTTTTGAGATATCAGAGTGAACTCAATGGGAATACTATCAAATGAACAAGCCATTTAGTTATGTTAATTGGTAACAGTAAAGGAGTACAAACATTCACACATTTGGTAAGAAAATATTGTCTCAGTTTGAATTTTCTATACTGAAATACAAACCCCAAATCTGAAAGACAAAAAAGATAAGATCCCAGAAGCCAAGGGGTCACTACTTAGGAATTTTTTATTCATAATTAAAGTGATATTTTGGTTAAGTCAAACTATAACATAGCTTTAAAATGTGATTTAATACACCTATTTGAACTCAAAAAGGGTGGGGGCCACATTTCTGCACTTAGTTTCTGCTGTTGAGTAATAAATTCAATTCATGCCTGTTTTTCAATTACAAAAGGAAAATCTTTTTTGTGTGTGTGTGTTTTTGTTTTTTCATTTTCCCAGTCTTTCACATTTCGGCATTAAGTATATATGGATCTGAAACTGTAAAGAATATACAAATTGATGATTTAAAGATAAAGCCTAACACATTAATTTTGGTAGCAATTTTTCCTTTAAGCTTCCTTGATAAATTAAAAGAAAATGTAGAAACAAAAATTTATTAATACAGAAAAAAATGAAACCTGAGAGATATAAACAGCCAAATACATATGTACATGGATTCCAGTTTGAACAAGCAATTTGTAAAAAGATGTTTTTGAGACAATCAGGGAAATCTGAATGTGGAAGATGATGTACGGAATTACTACTAATGTTATTGGTATTATAATGGCATGATGGTTATGTTTAAAAACAAGGCCTTATAAATGAGAGACAAATACTGAAATATTTACAGGTAAATGGACGTGATGTCTGAAATTTAAGATGCTACAAAGCAAAGGAAAAGGAGGGGGCCCCTAGAGGAAACACAGTTGACAAACTATTAACTGCTGAAGCTGGGTAATGTTACCTAAGAGTTCATTATCTTGTTCTCTCCACTTCTGTTTATGTTTGAAATTTCCCATAATATGAAACTTAAAAATAAAAGATTATATAAAAAAGCCCATGGTGAAATTTCATTCTCAGTGTGAATTTATGTCACTAAAAGACATTTCTTATACGAAAGCTCATTAGACTAGTCTTTCCAATCCAGCCAAAGCTAAGTAGAAGAATAACCTTATATCGGGATTTGTATTTTGGTGGGAGATTGAGGTCTTTAAGGGCTTTAAACTCCTGACTGAGTCTCTAGAGCACTGCTGGCATTAGAAAGCCTCTCTCTCCTACCTCCTAGCTCATATTAGCAAGTCCTGAACAGATTCAGAGCCCTAAAAGGAGCATATGTTGATTTTCGTTCAGAAATTCAGTGGGCTATATAGTTCTAACCACACAATTAGAGGATGGATAACTAATACATACTTTCCCATTTTACAATATATGGTCTGAATTTATTCAGGTACGTTCTACTTAAACAACCAGAAGTATAAAAAATATAAGCCTTAATATAAGTAAAATGTGGAAACCAAGTGAAAAATGCTCAAGATTCTGCTTCAAACATTAAGGTGCTCACTTTAATATAGAAACACTGTATTATTTCGAGTACTAACAGAATGCTACATGCATCTATATAAAGTGAATCAGGATAGCACAAGAGCACCATAGGAGAGGGGGGGCAGTATTCACAAAGTAGACACCTGTGATGTTTTATGAGACAAATGTGACAGCAGGAGAAGCGAGACTGAGTCTCCCAGTTGAAACCTAAAGCCACAGGGAAAGTTTTCTGTTCTGCCACTGGGACAAAGGGGCATGTCCTCTCAGCAGCAATTCTGTATGATTCTTAATAGAATGTAGATGTTCTGGTCCCTGATTTACAAGTAAGTTTCGCTTATGGAACCACCATTTGGGTGAACTGAAGTTGGGTACTGCTGATTAAATACCGAAGCCAATTCTCCTCAACTCCAACCCCTCATTCCCATTCCTTCTTTTTCCCTTCCCTACAGGAGGGGGGGAGTCCAGAATCACCAAACAAGGCTGGAAAGGGTACTCATCCGTAGTCCCACTTTCTTCAGGCCTCAACTCATAGATAGGATTGTTCAAGTTGTACATAACATACTCAAAGATTTTCCTCAAGGAAGGGCACATTTTTCTAATTTTCCCAAAGGCAAATGGGTTAGCAGTGGCCCTATCTGAATCAGACTCAGAATCTAAGTTACTAAGGTACATGGAGATCAAACACTGAATTAAGACATCCCAGTGCATAAGCTGCTATTTCGCTTATATTGGCCCTAATTTAGTAAGAACTCTTAAGTTCTTATTTGGTTCCCTTAAGCAATGATTTGTAAATTCCTATTCCCAATGTCCTAAAGTGATTTAATATAGCAGCTCAAATGACTTCACTCATTCCTAGGCCACAGTTAAGATATTGGGGGGAAATGGCCTCGTTACTAAATGAGGAAGGGCAAAAAGAGAACATTAGGCTTGGTAGAGCAGCATAAACTTAATCAAACTATACAGTCTCTTTCTGTTTCCATGTTTGCACTTCTATTTCCTAATTTCGTTCCTCAGTCAAAATTTCCTAATGCCTAATAAGTGGATACATTAACTGAGTGAGCCCTACATATGAAGTAGAAATCACTTTAAAACTATATCATGTCTTGGTTATAATAACTTGAGAAAACCTTTCCTTTCCAATTGTACCTCCATTTAACAAATGATATTTTATATGGAGATATTAGTAAAAGAGAAATAAACTGTTGTTTCCATTTAATCAAAATTTTATATCAGCATGACAAAATCCCAGTCCCTCTCTGAAACAGCATTAACTAAAATAAAGCATAGCTCCTGGGAAATTGCGTTTTCTAGCTAATGCTGCTGAAGAAACAACTAGAAGCTCAATAAGACATAAGCTATCCAGAAGTCTCATTTATAATTAATTAATTTACCAGTAAGCCATTTGTAAAGCTTCTACAACATGCAAGGTAAGAATCCAGGCACTGTGTTTGGTGTGGGAAGATAAAAGCATTTAATCCCTGCCTGCAAAGAGTTTATGGCCTATTAGGGAGAGTCTCAGGCTAGTTTATAGAGGTAATAAATGGACCAAAGGAAAAAAAATTATGAAAACTGACTCTAAGACTGCCAAAGGAAGAACTGAAGATAGTCTAAACCATCCTATAACATAAACCTGGGCTCAAATAGTAGGGCATACCACCAAAGTCCATTCAAGGAAGTAATCTCCCCTTTCCAGGTAATACTAATGGGATGGTTAAGCATCTGAAGAAATACTATATTCTGTATATCTGTTTATATATATATAATAAACACATAAAATTGGATGTATGTGTGTATATAAATGTACATATGTGTGTATATATATAAAATTGGATGTGGCCAGTCTTATAGTTACAGAGGTAGAATAAGGGAAGGCCTCATATATCAACAAGGGAGGGTAAATAAAGCCCTTTGCAGCCTCTGAGGTGTTGGGTAGCCTACAGAGTGCTGCGAAGCTGTTCTGTCACACTAGGTTAAATGCAGTACAAAATTTGATACACCTTCAAAATATCTTCACCTCTTAATTAACACTGGGGACTCCAGGTAGGCCATGACTACCAGCAGCGGAAGTAATGGATCTGATATTAACAGAGGGAGACTGGCCCATTAACAAGTATATTTTTTAAAATTTAAAATCAATTAATTAACATATAGTGTATTATTAGTTTCAGAGGTAGAGTTCAGTGATTCATCAGTCTTATGTAACACCCAGTGCTCATTACATCACATGCCTTCCTTAATGTCCATCACCCAGTTACCCCCTTCTTCACCTCCCCTCCAGCAACCCGCAGTTTGTTTCCTATGATTAAGAGTCTCTTATGGTTTATTTCCCTCTCTGATTTCATCTTGTCTTATTTTTCCCTCCCTTCCCTATGATCCTCTGTTTTGTTTCTTAAATTCCACATATGAGTGAAATCATATAACTGAATGGATAAAGAAGATGTGGTGTATGTATATATAATGGGGTATTACTCAGCCATCAAAAAATGAAATCTTGCCATTTGCAATGATGTGGATGGAACTAAAGGGTATTATGCTAAGTGAAATAAGTCAATCAAAAAGACAATTACCATTAACAAGTATTAATGCAGAAAACTGTCACAAGTGATACAGTAGAAGCACTGGTCACATTTTTGGTATACCTGATGAAATACTATCTTAAGCAAAGAATTAAAAAAAAAAATCTCTTTGGAGCGAAACTGTTTCTAGTATGTAGTACATACTCATTATTGGAAAACTCCATAAGGGAAAGGGGACTAAACATTACTGGACAAAGGAATGCTGACTATGACTTCCTGATACCAGCAACAGTTACCTATTCATTTCAGTTCTGCTATAATAACAAAAATCTACTGCTATAGGATCTTTTGATCCCAAGGGTCCAAATCAGGTTGGGCATTTGGCTCTGGTTAAGACATTCCACTGGGAATGAAGAAGGAAGAAAGCTAGAAGTAGGGTGAAGTAGAGTTTCTAAAATTTGACTAATCATGGATACCCTACAGTACTTTCCCTTATTGCTGGAGAAATACCTTGTCTGGTAAAGGGAACATATATGGCTGCAGGGGCAGGCCCAAGAGTGAAGCTCAAGGCTCAGGCATCCATGAGAAGATGTTTCCTCAGGAATGGGGACCCTGCATCAGAAGTTACAGAGAGACCTTAAGTTCAAAAAGGAGCCTGGCCAAGTAAACATAGATCGTGAGGGCCTGGGCAGAAAATGGATTCACAGACTTTCTGGTGAAAATGGGAGAAAAAGGGAGGACCAGCAGATCCTGACACTGAACTAATGAAGCAAGAGCAAGTAGAGGCTCTTGAATCTTCAATTACCAAGCCCAAATCCCTATCTCTTATAAGAATGAGATACCACTGTCAGACTAGATACTGGAAACTGGTAAATGCTGACATTTACTAACCATAATTTAATCTTTTTATGCTGTCTCTTATTATACTAATTCTGTAATACAATGATGCTCTCAGGACTGAGAAACCTGAATTGCTTCTCGGCCTTTTGGCTAAGATCAAGTGCAGGACTGAGAAACCTGGGTATGACTGATCCTGCATTAAATGATGCCAGATAGCTATACTTTTTGCATTCTTATGTCTGCTTTTCAAGTTTTCCTGCAGCCTTTCTTGGTATCAAATGCCAGTGGTCGCCTCTGGTTGTCTGCTTGATTGCCTGTAGCACCTCCTCCTCCTCCTAAACTTTTATGGGCTTAGAAACCTAGTATCCAAGTTTGTTAGAATTTAGGCAAAGTGAGAATACAGGGGAAATATGTGAGAGCTGGTGAGAATGGTGGTGGTGATGATGACGTCGGGACTCTTCATAGATTTTTTTTTTAAGATTTTATCTGTTTATTTGAGAGAGAGAGCATGCACACATGTGAGTGGGGGGAGGGGCAGAGGAGGAGGAAGAGGGACAAACAGACTCTACACTGAGTGTGGAGCCCTACACTGGGGCTCCATCTCACCACCCTGAAATCAAGACCTCTCCCTAAACCAAGAGGTTGATGCTCAACGGACTGAGCCACCCAGGTGCCCCTTCATAGACATTTTTTTAATGGAAGTGGTTATACTTATTTTGGTTGTTCAGAGGCCTTTTTGGAATCTTCCTAATTTGATACTTAGACCCATATAGGAAGTAGGATAAGTGGCCAACAAGCTAAGTACTAAATATATATGGCATTACGATTATTTTTTAAAGATTTATTTCTTTGGGAGAACGAGCAAGTGTGGGGGGGGGAGGCAGAGGGAGAGGTAGGGAGAGAATTTCAAGCAGACTCTGTGCTGAGCGAGGAGCCCAACTTGGGGTTCAATCCCAGGACCCTGAGATCAAGACCTGAGCCAAAATCAAGAGTCAGACCAAATGAGCCACTGAGGTGCCCCTGGCATTACTATGTATTAAACAGGGTTTCTCCTAAGGGTATCTAGAGTCCCTCTTTCTTTATCACTGATCAATAAAAAGCTAGAGGGATAAATAAGGTATTTCAATCAAGAAAAGTGTTCTCTTGAAATCCAGTGATTTTAATAAATCACACTGAAGGCACAGAGTTAAAACCTTTCATGTCCCTACAAGTCAATTCTTCTTCATGATTAAAGAAGCATAAATCATGAGTCTGATTCACTATTTTCTTTTCAAATTAGGTTTTAAATGATTTAACACTATATTACTATGAACAAAAATGTTTAATACCATACAAAAAGTATTTTCAGATTTGTTCTGAATAACTAAATTAAACCCTGGCTATAATCGATCAAAAGAAATAGATAGATGGTAACCTCTATCTTTAAATATATGAAGTTCATAAAAGTTTTCAATTCAATTTTAAGACTATCAAAAGAAATTTTATTCTGTTATAATGTGGACTAAGATTTGAATAAATTATGCTCACAAATAAAAAAAGTTAAAAAGCTCCCTAAACACAAAATCAATTTAATTTTCTAATAAGAAATCTGAAATTATTTTTGAATGAGAATTCAACTTCTAGTAATTATTCCTGTTTAATATCTCAAACACCTGTCTTTGTTTCTATTTCAGCTATTTTAATGTACATTGAGTGCTAAGGTAAAATCATCCCTGATTTTTAATTTTCTCAAGATAAAAACCAAAAGAAAGCACCCCAAGAAGTATGTATGGAAAAACTACCATAGACACTATAGTTGGTGTTACAGAGTATACCAAAGTAAGTTTAATTCTTTATGGAATGAATTTCTATAAGGCACCTTTTCTCTGAGATGGCAACCTTATGGATATACCAGTGCCCAAATACATTTGAAGAGCTCAACTCATATACCTACTGTGAGGGACATGAAAATCCAATTAACTGTCAAGATTACAGAGTCCCAAGACTCAAGGGAAAAGGGAAAGGGAAATAAATTGTCTTGAGAACGACCATGGTGTGGTGTAAAATGTCAAGAGGGTGGGTCTGGAATCCCATCTCTGTTCAAATCCTACCTCTATCACTTATTAGCTGTTGGTCAAGTTACCCAACCTCTCTAAATCTCAGGGTTCCCATCTGTAAAATGGGGATAATGGTACCCCCCCCTCACTGGAAGGGTTGTGGTGAGGATTAAATTATATGATGTATTTAAAAGGCTTGCACAGCACCTGGCACATAGTAAGCCCCAGTGTATTTTAGCAGTTACTATTACTATTATTATATGCCAAGCATGATACTAGATGCTTTCACCTATGTTAAAGGCCGATAATAGCACCATGAATCAAGGGAGACTTATTCCCATTTTGCAAATGAGAAAAGTGAGGTATAGAGCAGTTAGCTAATTTTCCCTATGTCTCATCATTAGTAGAGTTTAGGGCCCAGGCAATGTTATTCTAGAACACAAGCTCTTAGATACCTTACCAAATGCCTATCAATCCTTGTTATATAGGTTACAACTATGTTCCCCCAGTTTATCACTTGTCTTTTTAACTTCATGGTGTTCCCCATTCCATCCTTTTGTATATAGGCTTTAATTTTTATGCATTCAGATTTATCAGCGCTTTTCTTATGCGGTTTTTAGTTTTCTTGCCAGGCTTTACCATGCCAATTTCAACCCATGCATATAACGCTTGTCACTCATGTTTTTGTTTTTGTACCTCATCATTTTCTAATTTGTTGATCCATGTGGGGTTTATTTGGGTGTACAATATGAGGGAATAGCCTATATTTTTTTGCCAGATGGACAGCCTGTTATTCCATCACCCTTTAACTGAACAGTCCAGTTTTCCCCACTTATTTGCACTGCTTCCTACATTAAGACCATTATATCTTTGTATGATTTTATGAACTCTGCACTACTTCATCAATCTATTTCTGTTAGTATAATTTTTTTCAGACTTACAAAAAAATTACACAAATAGTACAAAGAATTTCCATATGCCCTCATCCACATTCACCAAACACTGGCATCTTACATAACCTCAGGGCAATTATGCATAAAGTGATATAGTGTTGATAGTATAGCGCTGAGATTTGGGGATGTTTTCAAATTTTTCTTTATACTTTTTTGTGCCTTTGTTTAAAAAAAAACAAGGAATATATTTCACTTTAAAAAAGAATAAAGTATTTTCAATAAAAGCAGGTAAAAATAATAAGTTTCATTAACTTCCAGAAACTAGCTGGTATGGGTGTAAAGGCTTTAGAAATTTGAATGAGAGAGAGAAGTGTGTTTTAATGGAGATGGTGAGATCTAAGTTTAACCTTATAAGGATGTATGGAATGCAAATAGGCAGAAAAGAGACAAGCCAAGTGTTTATAGTCAGGAAAGCACCATAAGCCAAGATACTGAAATAGAAATGCACATGGCTTGTGAAAATCTTATCAAGAGCGACTAGGGGCTTAGAAAGGCAAATATCGCGGAGCAAAAAAAGAGTTAAATACTTTTTGAAAGACCTCAGAAGCTAAGCTGAGGAATATGAATTTTGTCCTCTAAGCTAAAAGGGAAGTCAAGAAGAGTTCCAAGCAAGGTAAAATTACTTTATTTACCCAAGAAATCTTTCTTTAGCACCTACTATATGCGAGGTACTATTCAATACCAAGGACAGTTAATAAAATGTTAAAAATCCTTATGAAAGAACATTCTAATTATGTTTTATGAAGATTTATGAGTTATAGACTTGTGGGTCATAGAATTGAATGGGGCTGGGGTAATTAGGAAGGTGTCACTAAAAAGGCAGAATTTGAGTTGAACTTTGAAGGCTTAAAAGTCAGGTAGAGAGATGATGAGAAGACATTTTAGATAGGAGACAAAGATGAGAACAGATACGCTCATAAGGTGTTTGAAAACCTATGAGAGGATCCATTTATCTAGAATAAAGTTATTCCAGCAGAAGAAAATAAGGTTGGCTATATGGACAACTTGTCAAATTGCTAAGAGTCTGGAAATTCAGACCAAAATATTATTGTTTTATAATCTACATAAATTGACCTGTAAACAGTGAAAAGCCATCAAAAGTTACTGAACTCAGAATGACCTTTTAAAAGTCGTTTGGTAAGTAAGATAAAGAGTAGTGAAAAATACTGTGCAAAAGGTGAGGGTGGAATTGAAAGAGGAGGATCAAAGACCATTCAGGCCATTATTGTTACATAATCCAGACAGGAGATGAAGCGGACATGACCTTGAAAGACAGCTGAAGGGATACATATGAGAGAGATTTCAAAAGCAGCATCTGCAGGTCTTTGTGACCAACTAGATGTCCTGGATTAAAATGAATCATTAGACAAATATTCAAAGCACTAACACTGCTAGAGGTGGATGGGTGGGGTTGGGTGGATTTAAAGAATATAGGTTTCTGTAAGACTGAGAAAAGCGCACATTCTGGGTACCCATCTAATATATGGAATTACATAATAAATATCTGCTATTGGCATTGATTCAGGAAATATAATCTATCCATTTATATTCAAAAGTAATATGAAAAGATCATATTACTTTTCATCAAATTCCCCTTGGTCATTTCTGTAGGGGAGACCTTATGTGACAGCAGATTTAGTCCAGTGGGCCTTCAGTAAGAATCCATGTGACATATTACGAAAATAAAGACATGGTATCACCAAGACTTCCTAATTTATATAAAAATGCAAGCTTCTTGATAACTTATATCCTATGTAAGCTTCTTACTCAAAAACACTCATGGCATATATATATGTGTGTATATATATATATATATATAGAGAGAGAGAGAGAGAGAGAGAGAGAGAGAGAGAGAGAGATTGGGGCTTTTTCTACTCTCCTACAGCACGTAAGAATGTTGATAACATTCTAATCCCAATCCCTTAGTTCCAAACTCTAGGAAAGGTGAAAAATTATACAAAATAAGAAGTGCATCAAGCTATGTGCTGTCCACAAGTTAAGTTATCTTAATCTCAAAACAACCCTGTGAAGAATTGTGTCACCATTGTACAGAATAAGCAGAGTCACAGGTTAATTTACTAAGGTTAAGTGTCTAGTGATGTACAGTCCCAATAGATTCAAGGATTATTTTCCACCATGGTGTTGACGTCGAAGGTATGGACTCAGATCTGGAAAGGACCTTGAGAAGTCCTTGCTTCCTACTTCTTTTTAGGCTCACAATAAAACCAGGACGGAAATAAGGATCTTTCCCATTCCAAGTGTGGATTCAAAAGCTACACTAAAGATCAAGCAAAACTCTCTTTTACACCCAGCAAGAACTGCCATTTGAGCTTCTTCTGAGCAATGCAGAGTACATCTTTTTTTCTCTAACCTACATTTTCTATTTACCTCCAGATGTAAAACTGATGGGGTGGTACAGGTTAGTTACCAGAGAAATAAAAGCATTTACTCAGTCATAATGTGCTCCATCACACTCAGACATGTGGTGCTTTAATTGTTTCTCCTCTGAAATACCAACCGCAGACTTCTCAGTCACAACACAGGAGGACAAACAAATGTTTTAGGAAAGGAGAGGAAAACCATTTTCCTCAAGCAGGAATCAGAACAAGTGATAACCTAGGGGACAAGCTATATTGCAGAACAGAACAGTACTTTTTCCCATTTTACTCAGAAATGACGTCTTGTCAAGAAGTGAAATGTAAATCCAATGTAAAATGAAGAAAATTTAAAGTATTTAAGATATCAGCCAAAGTAGATCCATCTTCTTCCCTTTTTTGATTATAATCTTGCAGACTTGCCACAATGACACTCTAAATCTGAGATGACATTTTTTTTCTAAGCCCAGATTTTTGCTTCCTTACAGCTTTTGCTTTTTAAGCTAAAAATTCTCTCATTTTTGGTACAATGAATTTTTTGCTAAGTAATTAAAAACCAATTGTGCTTAAACGTTTTGAGATAGTTGGTTTTATGCTGTCTAACTCAGAATTTGGTTTCTAAAACCTCAAATTTAGCATCTCAAAGAAGAATGGTATCTATGGCATGTTTGAAAAAACTGTTTTGAAATGAAGTGATGGACATTTAAAAATAGAACTCAGAGCGCACAGCTTCCCTCCCATCTTTTCTCCACTGGGGGAGGAGGACACATCTGCGTTACACTGCCACAACACTGCTGCTATGATTCTGAGCTTCAGAACCGAGGGGAGCTACAAAGACCACCTGTAATTACAGTGTAGCTGCCACAACCATGCAGGCACTTTACAGTTAACATACTCGAGATAGAACTAGAAATGGCCTGAACAACTGCCAAACACCTCACCACCAGTGCCTTCCTTCCCTGCTCCCACCCCTCACATCTCTGACATTCTATTGTACCCCTACCCATCAGGGGCTCTGCCCAACTGTGAGAGCTTTAATACAGCACCAGTGTCTTCCCCCATGACCACTCTCAAGGAGCCTTTGGCTAAATTTTGTATTTCAAGAATATTCAGGAATCAGAGGGACAGAGAGAATGTGGAATCTTGTGGGCTAGCCTTGAAGACTAATATTTATCCACTTTTTTCTCTTCTAAGAAAAGCTCTATCAAAATTCAAATAGCTAACCTACAAATAAAATTTTGGAAGATAAAGTAATCCCTCACTAATTGCAAAAGTTGTTTTCTTGAAAATATTATATTTGGCAAAACAGTAATTGCAGTAAGAGATAAATAAAAGGACATTAAAATGTACTTTTTAAACCTCAGAGTAAATAAATATTCTGAAGGACAACTGCTTCCAATACAAACCAATTTCAACCCTGTAAGCATTCAACATTGACTGGAGAAACCATTTTCTTAGAATGTCATTGTCAATGTTCATGAAACACTGTTGCTATGTCATGATCCAAGCAAGCAGACACTTCAAAGTTTAGTCAGTGGGCACCTGGTAGCTCTTTACAAATTCTTCAAATTAGCAGTTACAGGATTCAAATATGTCGTGGTAGTCAGGAAGACCGACCACCAGGTCTCCTTCTAAGGAAAGACGTGCTGCCTCGCCAGCTGCTGGCTACCTTAGGCTGCCTTACCTGCAGAGGCCACCTGGCAGTATGTCCCCTCCAGTGACTGAGCCAAGCAGGCAACACTTGCTTCATCAGGTTGCCCGAAGCTTTGTCAGGCCTGAATCACAGCCAGACTTCTCCCTCAGCCCAATTTCTTCCCCCTTCCTTTCAAAATGAACATCCTGCACCCCAAACTCTGGTCTCACTGTCCACTTCCAGAGAACGTAATCTGCAACATGTCTTTTCCATGTACATTCTCTCTCGCTCCATTTACCACAAATCTCAAGAAAATTCTGTGTACGCTCATCTTCTTGCATTATTATGATACTTAAGAGCAAGCACACTTTTTTAGGATCTAGACATCAATTTATTTAATGAAAGAAAGAATATATTAGATTCCTCCTGGCATCATCCTACTTGGTACACAGAAGAGGTCATAATTATTGTTGAACAATTCTTTTCTCTATGAAGATTAAACTTACCTTGCCTATATAAAATAGCCTTCATTTAAGCATGTATTCATTCAATATTATTCAATACTGAGCACTTTCTACACACCAGGCACTGGTGAAAAAGTACTGAAGAAAGTTTCCACTCTAGAGGAGAGTGCATTCTAGTGATTGAGATAGACAACAGATAGAAATTGAGACAGATGGGCGCCTGGGTGGCTCAGTTGGTTAAGCAACTGCCTTCGGCTCAGGTCATGATCCTGGAGTCCCAGGATCGAGTCCCGCATCGGGCTCCCTGCTCAGCGGGGAGTCTGCTTTTCCCTCTGACTCTCCCCCCTCTCATGCTCTCTCTCTCTCTCTCTCATTCTCTCTCTCAAACAAATAAATAAAATCTTTAAAAAAAAAACAAAAAAAAAAAGAAATTGAGACAGATGATAGACATTAATACATTGCCAGGGTCTGTAAAGAAAAATAAAGCAAGGTGAGAGAATAGAGAATGATTGGAGAAGCATCTGTTGTTTCAAAACCACAGGTAGAGAGGGATTGCTGTAATCCATAAATGGCTGGGGAGGCATAGTCACATCTACATTTTGTATATCAATTTCCTAGATCGTACATAACATTTTTGTTCTAGTGAAAAACTCATTGCATGCAACTTTGCTAAAATAATATTTCCTCTGCATTGTGAGTCCACCTGGTGCATGAAACATAAAATCTTCAATCTATGTTACTAACCTATATAGCAGTTCTGTCTTGGGGAAAGAGCAATCTAAGCCATGATAAGCTAGAGTCAGATACAGCTGTCTCAGGCAGATGGCTTCAGTGGGCAACACCATAAGCCTGCCAGATTTTTTAAAATATGAAAGGGTTTTCTCCCTCATTAGTACTTCACGGCTGACCATCTACAAACACCTGGTGTTCAGACTTCTTCCTCTTGTGAAAACGCAACCATATATAGTCTTAGCTCAAAGGGGTTTATGTTATATAATCTTTGTCCAAAGGATCTAATACCTAGAAAATCTATAAAGGCACAGGTAGGGGAAAACTTACATAGTTCAATTAAGGTGAAAAATTGAAATCAGAACCTACAGGAACTTAAGAGTAGTGGTAGAGGCAAATTAAATTACTTTAAGTCCTTCCCAATTCTCAAACTACATTGTCCAGAGGGAATCTCAGGTGGCCTTTGGAGGTCTCTATTTATACCATCAATGGAAGAATAAATAACACAAATGACAGTTTTGTTCTGAGAATAACTGCATATTCATCTCTTTTGTTTTCTTCCCTTATACTTTAGGAGAACTTTGCTGTCATTTTCAACACATATAGGAACACTGAGCACCCTAGTATCCTTGCTTAACATAGGAATCAAACCATACCTACCCTGCTGAAGTTTAGAGCAAACTTAGTTCAAATTCAGCTACTGTAGTTTTATTAAGTTTTTTAAAAGAGTATATTGTCCCAAGGTTATAAATTTCAGTTTTTGTATCTGTAAAAGGGAGATAACAACATCTACCCAAATACTTTACAAGGTCAGTAAAGGATGTGTTTTAAAGTACAATTGACCCTTGAGCAATGTGGGAGTTAGGGGTGTGGACCCCCAATAACCGAAAACCTGGATATAACTTTTGACTCCCCCAAAATTTAACTTATTTTTTTAATTAAAAAAAATTTTTTTTGAGAGAGAGAGAGTGTGCGTGTGCAAGTTGGGGGTGGGCAGAGGAAGAAGGAGAGGGAGACTCTCAAGAAGACTTCCCACTGAGCACAGAGCCCAATGTAGGGCTCACTCTCATGACCCCGAGATCATGACCTGAGTCAAAATCAAGTGTCAGATGCTCTCAACTGACTGATCCACCCAGGCGCCCTTCAAAAACTTAACTTCTAATAGCCTACCATTGACTGGAAGCCTTTCTGATTAATTAATACATATTTTGTATGCTATATGTATTATATATTGTATTCTTACAATAAAGACAAAAGAAAATGTTACTGAGAAAAATCATAAGGAAAATACATTTCCAGTATTGTATTTATCGGAAAAAAATCCATGTGTAAGTGCACCTGTGCAGTTCAAACCCATGTTGTTCAAGGGTCAACTGTACTTTGAAAACTACAGAGGGGTGCCTGGGTGGCTCAGTCGTTAAGTGTCTGCCTTCGGCTCAGGTCATGGTCTCAGTGTCCTGGGATCGAGCTCCGCATCAGGCTCCCTGCTCCGCAGGAAGCCTGCTTCTCCCTCTCCCGCTCCCCCTGCTTGTGTTCCCTCTCTCACTGTGTCTCTCTCTGTCAAATAAATAAATAAAATCTTTAAAAAAAAAAAAAGAAAGAAAACTACAGAGTGATTTGCAAATGTACTGTTACAACTGGAGTTTATCTGTTTGGATTTAAAATGATATACTGTATCAGATTATATTATATTCTCAAATTTCAATTGAGCAATAAAAATACATTTATTTATTGGGCATCTTCTGTGTTACACTACGGAGACTATAAAAAATGATAGTTATCTCCTATAATCAAGGAGTTTATACAAATCAGATTTGAGAGGGGGAATGTGGGAAGATGTGGTTTTGGTTTTTGCCAACACTTATTGAGCACTTTCTATGTGCCAGACGTCATTATAAATGCTTTATATGTAGTAACACTTTTAATCTTTAAAAACCATATGAAAAAGGTAATATTTTTATCCTCATTTTACAGATGAGGAAGATATGGCACAAGAATTTTTGGAAACCTGCCCAAGGTCAGACATCTAGTAAGTATTAAGTGTATTAAAGTCAACTCACACATTAAGGCAAGTTAGCTACTATGTTACTCATTATGTTTTATTGCATCTCAAGTTGGGCAGAAAACAACAAATGTTTCATTAACAATAACAAATAATGCTGACTAACATTACTAAGGCAGTAAATGATAAATGAAGTGATCATCCTGGGATAGAATGGCCACTGAAGTCTTCACGATATGCGCCCAAAGCTATATCCAAACTTGTTTGTAGAATTTAGACAAGAAAAACAAAGGGAAAATGAGAATATTATATTCTCTATATACCTTTTTGAGCAAGCAACAGGTATCCCTTTATTGAAAATACAAAAATCCCTTGTACTTTTGAAATATCTCATTGAGCGGGTTCTCATTTATAGACTAGATTTCCTAATTAAAACAGAGCAAACATTGACCTAAAGCAATGTCTAACTACCTATCCATACACCAAGTCTTAAAATAATCCATTTTATTTCAGACAAAAACCAATTAAATATTTTCCTGTAATCAAGACCGTTCAATGCTAGCCAATTACAATGGAAAATAACTTGAAATCAAATAATGTCTTTCTATAATAAAAAAAATGTCAAATTATTTTCGGCTTATGTGAGAAGCACTGTGTTGATTTTCCATGGTACAGACATGAGGCCGTCCAACTTGTCCCTCTGGGTTTTTATATTTGCTACAATTGTAACATTTCATATATAGGAAACAATTTTCTGAGAGCTACTTTTCACATGACACACAAAACAATGGCAAACAATGGTTTCTACTTGTTTCAATTTCCAGCAGAACAAGTGTACTGATTGCTTGTTGGTCCTGTGTGTAGCCCATGTAACTTACCAAGCGATATGTCTGGGCCTTTAAGACGTTGAGATCAATAAAGTTTTCTTCACTGTCTGTCTCCTCTTCCTTAGAAAAAAAGAGTTTTAAAAGTTAATAATTATAAAAAGTTATAATTTAAAGAATGTATTTCCAAGTTTTTACATGCATAATATACTAAGCTCAACACAAAGACTAATGCATGAGAGGGTATTTAAAAGCCTAGTGGTGTGCATAAAGTAGGGCATAATGTTATTAGCAGCTCATCTGTTTTTTGAGGTTTTGATGGTACCTTTTAAAATAGGACCTTTTTATAGTCACTGAAAAAAGAAAAAAACAGGAGAAGGAAGGGCCATTGCTGTTAAACTAGAAATAAACATAAGAATAAAACAAGAAACACTGCAGAATGGCATATCTAAAAGAGAGAGATAATGGAAGGAGTTAATGACAACTTTGAGAACATGACTAAAACGGACAAAAATGAGGTTCTGACAGACACAGAATATTTTCACCTGCTCCAGGGACCAATCCCATTAATGCATATTTTTGACATCTCATCTCTTATATGCTCAAGTTTAATAAATTAGTAAGATTAGTCATTAGTACTGCTTGGCTCATGGCCCCTAAAACTATTTAAAGATATTAAGTCTATTTAAAGATATGAAATATATATTTAAGATACTAACCATGTATCTTAGATATTAACTATCTTAAAGGATGGTTCGAGTAGATTCCAAGCTGGTCCTGATCCCTGGGCCAACTGGTATGGGGGGTAGGGTCAGAAGTGACCCTTTGAGAGGCAATCCCTTTCCCAATATACAGCAAAAATGGAGTCTGAGCAGGTTCTAAAGCATGTGGAACAAAAAAAATAGCTCCCCTTTCTCTTCAAAGATCTTTGTGGTGACAAGTGACATAGTGGGTGAAACAAATTTAACAAGAGACTTAAGGACATGGTAAGACAGTGAATGGAACTTGGTCCTCAAAAAAAAAACAAAACAGTAAGTGTGTGTTATTTGGTGGACACTTCCACATGCACAGTTCTCCAAAGCTGCAATGGAAGATTGCAAAGAGAACCCTTATCTTCAAAAACTTAGAAGGATGTAAGACAGTGGTTCTCAAAATGTGGTTCTGAGATCTGCAGCATCAGCATCAGCATCACCCGGGAGCTTGTTAGGATGCAGATTCTAAGGTTCTATCCCACCCAGATCTACTCTGAAACTCTGGGGGTGGGGACACTAAGGTAAGCTATGAGAACTATGCTAATCTTTGGGGAATTGGAAAGATTTTATAAAATAAGAAGCAATATAAATGCAGAGTATAAATACACTCAAGTGACTTTTATTTATTTTATGTTTACATTTTTTTACATTACTTTTTCAGGGAGGAGGGACAGTGGAGCACAGAGGTGTAGACAAAATTGATGTGACTGTTTACATCTTAAATCTTAACCATAAATGCAGAATGCACACCTTTGAGATCCAGCTCAGTTTATTCTGTGTTTGCATTGATGATGACCTACTTAACAACCAGAGTAAATGATTGAAATCCCAATGACTCAATGCCCATGGGAGAAGAGACAAGTTTATTATGCTTTTACAATAACCTAATCAGTACTGTTTACATAGGGAATCAATAAATACTTGTTGAATTAGTACTGGATTAAATGTTAATAGGTAAAAAGCTTTAATAGTAGGCAGTCAAAAAAGGATTTAAGTTACTAAATATTACTAAGAGAGCATTCAAAAGGAATTCAAATATAAACAGACTTAGAAAAAAGTTTTAAAATAAACTAAGAGGATTCTGATTTCATTAATATAGAAGACACTCAACAATTTCCTACCATTTCTTCGCCTAATATGTACTATGTGCCCTCTTAATTCTCTAGCTGCCAATTACTAAGTGTATGATTATACACAGCAGTTGAAAAAATTGTTTTGTGACCAATACTTCTTTTATCTTTTTTTAAGAGTTATCAAATGTGTCCTATCTTGACTTGACAAGTCTAAATCTGAGGGATTCTAACTTCTAGATGATTATAATAGAACTTTACTCTGTCAGAAATAATTTTTTCCATGCTTGAGCCACCTCGCAAACTCTGGCAACAAAATAATGTAACATCCCACAATCCAAATGCTTTTTCGCACTCATCTACGTAGCAAGAGGGATGAAGAGGTAACAGAGGGCTACTCAGAATAACATGATGACAATAAGAAAGAAAGAAAAGGAAAAAATTCAAGAGACTTTTTAAGTAAGGGAACCAGCAGCCTCAGAGACAACCCTTTGAGGAAGACCTTCCGTTTGGTCTAATGACAGTAGAAAGTCTTTACCTTACAGTTGGGATAAAATATGCAAAGAGGCAGCTTCCTAGTTTGTTTCTCTAATTTACACACCTAATGATGCTGCTTTGGATTTTAAAGGGTTCTCAGAAAAAAATTAGCTATAATTTCTAAAAGTTACATAGCAATTTGCTGACAGCTGAGTTTGAGTCCAATATTTAATGAACACCCACTTTGCACTAGTAACCTGGAGATACAAAAAAAGTGCAAAATTGGTTTCCATCCCTACAGAGTCTTCTTTCTGACTAGTAGGTTTTTGTACTTTTTTTCCCCTGACTGGAAGTTTTGAGTCATGTCTCTGAAGCTTAATGTTGATGTACTAGGACCGGGTTTCTATCGATAAACCATTAACTAATAAAGTTACTAAAAAGAGAAGATGAGGAAAATACCTGAGTAAAATAAATGAGGTCAACGGACGGGAATATGTGAGAACTTAACATTTCCTGAGCCTGAATGGAAAGATCTATTACACAAAGAATAAAGTCAAAACTCCTTAAAATGGCCAAAACGATCTGGACCTGGTCTATCTTTCCTGTGAATCGTAAACCACACACATGCATACACCCGCCTTACTTAGGAAATCTGACCCCAGTGGTCTTCTCTCAGTTCCTTTATCAAGCTAAGCTCCTTCCTGACTCAGAGCTTTTGTACATGCAGTTCCACCAGGGTCTTGCCCAAAAGGTGCTCAATAAAACACATGCAGAAGAATGAACATATATTTACCTTCACTTTTAAAATGTAATCATATTTTTAAAAGATATCTTTTAAATTGATTAGTTTTACAATGGTCTTTTTCCTTCTGTAAATAACAGAACCAGCTTTTTTCTATTTACGGCTTAAAATATTTATACTGCTGATAAAATACATGTTAAAAACTTTGACAACACAAAGAAGCATAGAAAAGGAAATAATCGGGGCACCTGGGTGGCTCAGTTGGATGAGCATCTGCCTTCAGCTCAGGTCATAATCCTGGAATCCCAGGACTGAGCCCCGTGTCGGGCTTCCTGCTCAGTGGGGAGTCTGCTGCTCCCTCTACTGCTTGTGCGCTCTCTCTCTTACTCGCTCTCCAATAAATAAATAAAATCTTTAAAAAAAAGGAAATAATCATCCATAATCTTTCTACCCATATACAACTAATGTTAACATATTATTTTTTCTTTTTTGTGTATTTTACATACTTGGGTTTATGTACAGCAGAAATCATCATCCCTATATCACTAACATTTCTTTGTAAATAATTTTAATGGCTACATAATATTCCACTATTAGGATATAGTCTATTTAATGGTTAGTTTCAGCATTTGCTAAAAAACAATGAAGTGATTCTTTGTGGCATATAATAGCTTAAATAAATTAAGCTGAAATATAGAATATACTTATTATCTAATGATTTATTTATTTACTTTTTAAAGATTTTATTTATTTATTTGAGAGAGAGGTACAAGCAGGGAGAGCAGCAGAGGGAGAAAGAGAGAAGCAGGCTCCTGGCTGAGCATGAAGCCCAATGCGGGGCTTGATCCCAGGACCCTGAGATTATGACCTGAGCCGAAGGCAGATGCTTAACAGACTAAGCCACCCAGGCGCCCCTTATCTAATGATTTAAAAATTCACTTGGAAAATGTAATTGGCTTATGACAATAAAATACACTTTAAAAAAGGGGTTTTTCCCCTGCTATTTCAATTTCAGATCATAGGTATACTTCCTAAAACACCACAGTCAATCCATCTCTGGTTCTGAGAAAGTGCTCTTTTTCTCTACCATTTTACTAGTTTAATCTGTTATAGAGACTTGATCATTTAGTTTCACAATATGAATGGAATGTTAAGAATGGTAAAGGCCCATATGCTGCCAAACAATTTAAATAATGTTGGTATTTATAAGTATTTTTAAAAATTCCTAAAGGGTAGTACTTATCCTAACTTTAGAAGCATACAGGAGTTCCTGAGAAATGAACAGTGTTCTTAAGAAGTAGAATATATTAACCCTAAGCCCTACTATTCTTTTTCAAGTTCTTTATTATTTATGGCCTATTTCAAATCATGAATGGTTGCTAATAAAATATTTACTCTTATAACTAGCAGTCCACTATTTCCTGTCTACAGTTTAAGAACCTCTGCTATAATTCAGACTTCAATCATTAGAAAACATGAGCATTAACCAAAGGTCTAAACAACTGATTCTTGGTACTCTATTTAAAAGCTTTTCTTCTCTAGAAACAATGAAATGAAATATTTTCCTAAAAATGAAGTCTGGGGGAATTAAGAGAGGGGAAAGGAATTCAAAGGTAAAAAGAAACAAAAAGTTCAGCAGCACACATACCACAAATTCTTCATCCACTTTATTTAATGTTAATTCTGCATCATCTTCTGGGACAGTTTCTTCTTCTAACTCTTCCAGTGGGTACGTTGGTCTAAAATAACAAGGCTTAGTATGTGATGAGAGTTAAGAACAAAACATTTTAGCAAGACAGAAAGGTATAATGTGAATTTAAAGAATCCCCACTACACCAGATCTTGTCCTTTTTTTACCCCCCTTCCATAATCACGGTTACATGTTTGATGTGTTCTTTTTGAAACTTTCTATGTAAAGAAGCAAAAATGTCTATCTCCAAATTTAAAGAATAAATATACACAATTGGGATGATACAATGCATATTGTTATCCAACATACTTTTTCACTTACTAATTTACCACATTTAAGTACATATACATTTTTCTCTTTTTTTTCCCATACCTGCACTGTATTCTACTGAACAACAGCACCATAACTAATTTAATTAGAAACTGAGGCTGAACACTGAGGTGGTTTCTAGTTTTTTTACTAAACAATATTACAGAGATCATCCTTGTACATTCATCATTATGTCTATCACTTAGAATAAATTTATATAATAGCTGGGTCAACAATGTTGTACATATTGTTTTTCTGTATGTTACCAAAAACCAATTTCCAAAATGTTACCCTAATTTACACCCTCAACAACGACTCTATTTCTATGTGTTCACAAATACTGCAAACAAACTTTAATCTTTGCCAATCATATAAGTGAAAAATCTCATTTTAATTGCATTTCTTTAAGAGAGTGAGTGAACATCTTTTCATGTTTTATTTATTTTATTTTTTAAAGATTTTTATTTATCTGACAGAGAGAGAGATAGCTAGAGCAGGAACACAAGCAGGGGGAGTGGGAGAGGGAGAAGCAGGCTTCCCGCGGAGCAGGGAGCCCGATGCGGGGCTCGATCCCAGGGTCCTGGGATCATGGCCTGAACCGAAGGTAGCCGCCCAACCGACTGAGTCATCCAGGCGCCCCTGATGCCTACTTTCCATATTTTCCCCCTTATTCTTCCCTATGTATTTTAACGGTCCTTATAAATTATCCAAATCACAATGCATGGTCAAGAATTAGATATGCCTAGAAACAAAGGAAGTACAAAATTGAATATTGGTCGAGATACTAATGGCTTCTGGTGAATTTAGAACACATTGGGCAATAAATTTAATAATATTTAAAAATGCCAAACAGGGAGCCTGGGTGGCTCAGTTGGTTAAGCGATTGCCTTCGGCTCAGGCCATGATCCTGGAGTCCCGGGATCGAGTCCCACATCGGGCTCCCTGCTGAGCAGGGAGTCTGCTTCTCCCTCTGACCCTCTTCCCTCTCGTGCTCTCTATCTTTCATTCTCTCTCTCTCAAATAAATAAATAAAATCTTTAAAAATAAATAAATAAAAATGCCAAAATGGAGTAGCACATTTCATAACTTGTCTTGGAGTCTAATAAAGAAGTAATGTGAATCATATAGTTACTTCTTATATTGCATTAAGTGGTTAATACTTAAGTTGAAGCATATGAAATTGCCATTTTTTAGTTCAATAATAGGTGAATATCAGTAATTTCATATGGTTCAAGTTGATGATGACCTAAGTCAAGTACATTTTTTTAAAGTACTTATTAATAAGGGAATAGATTATTTATAAGAGAATATAATTGAATAAACATTAAGATATTAACAGGGAACAATATATACACCTTTCCAAAGAAATGTTTTCTCATCCCAAAGCACTGCTTGCTCATGTTTTACCTAAATAATGCTTTCCACAATCTCTAACCGGTCAATAATTCCAATCTTCAAAGAACCAAATTTATGTATTTCCTAACTATATCTTATATAAATTGACAGTTTCTGAATATTTTATTCTCTTATCCATGTGATCAACATTTATTGAGCATCTATGATATACAAAGTGCTATGCTAACTTCCATACAGTACATATGAAGAGTTCATAGTTTCTTGCAAGAAAGCCAGACCTGTAAACCAATGTTTTTAATACCAAGGGATAAATACAATTATAGAAATATAAACAAATCACTCTCAGGTCAGAGAAAGAAGCAATGAACAATGCCTAAGAAAGTGTCAAGTGGCTTCTTCAGGTGGCTATTTTTCTTGCCCAGTATCTATAAGCAAAAGAGAATATCCCATTTAAAGTTTTATATTAATTTCCATTTTTTCCTTAAATCTACAGCTATCAGTTACCCCCATGTATATACTATCTTTGTGTGTATAAATAAAGAGACCTTGAAGAAATTTCCTACATTAAGAGACTCAGTTATAGTTAAACATTTAATATTATATATTTGAACTAGGAAGGGGCATGATAAAATCAGAACTGGTTGTGACTATACCAGATATTCCAATTTTGTCTAGGCAGATATTTGTAATCATCTGTGGCATTTTCAGTTTAGAAGAGTCAAGAGGAAATATTTCTTGTCAGTTCAATTAAATAGCTCCAAACCCACAGAGGAAAAAGCTATCCACATAAAATTACTATTGCAAGGCTGGGTAATTTTTTACCTTTTCCAGGTGAAACCAATATATTTTAATGCTTCTTCTGCTAAAGAGTCAAGAACATAGCATACATGTTCTCCATAACCTGACTTTAATTTTGAAGGAGGAAAATCTGCAGTTCTGCCCTGAAATACAAAAGATAAACAGGGTATTACTTGTTATTTATATTCCAAATGTCAAAGTATTTTAAGCAAAGTACTGCTGAATAAATGTATCACTTCTCTACTTTTCAAATAGGATTTAAAATAACTGTAATTATATTACTTCTTAGAAATCCATCTTTCAATCCACTGATACATAAAAAAACTAAAGGCAAATGAAGACGTTTTATTGTCAAAGGTATCAAATTGAAAGGCAATAACCTCATGACAGATCAAGTAATTGATCCTGTTAGGGTAGAAAGAAAAAAACCAGTAAAACTACTAGCTAGGTATCCTACCGTTAAACAACCATAGGAGGGACAGAGTGAATCACTTGTCAAAAGTTAATAACATGTGTGCCAAAAATTCTTACTGCTTGTCCCCTAGGAAAAGTCAGAAATGAAAAGTACAACTGCTATCATGGTATATTAAATCAAAGCTCCCTTTCAAAATACAATGTTTCAGCTTCCTAGTAGCATTTTTTAGAAGGAGAACTAAGTATCCATAAATTTACCTCTGAGACATAACAAGATTAAGAAAAAATACATTACTTTGGGCTATAAAAAGTACATTGAACATTTTTAGAAGTAGCATTAATATTATAATATCAACCATTATGAGGTTTTATCTGAAAAACCCAGATATAATTTTATATATGTATGTGTGTGCACAGACATAGTTATTCACAGAAAATTCATCTAAAAGGGTAGTATCTACATTGAACAACCAGTATTAAAATTCATAACTTGACAATATTCTGAAAGAAGAGAGTTGTTTACACTTACAAATGATCGAAGCTCAGATAATATGTTAGATATAGTTGCATTAGGGTCATCATATTCTTGAGGTTGCTCAAAGGGGCGTCCTGCTCTGTTAATCAACCAAGCAGCAAGAGTGCAAAACATGTAGAACTGTTCACCAGGGTTGGTAGGCAGTGCGAAATAGTGTCTGTTTCAAAACAAAGTGGGGAGGATAGAATATAAAATATTGTAGCAAGTCTATAGTAACTAAAGGGGCTAAGTCCAAAATTGCTGAAGAACTTTTTTTTTTTAATGGCTTTAAAATCAAAAGGCATTTATAATTCACTCTGAAGTTTCTGGTAATCCAAAACACTCATATTAAAGTTTTTAATCAACATGACTAGAGCAATTGCTACTATACACAAAATATTAAATCAAAGATCTTACACCCACTAAATGCAGGGCATGTTAAAAAACCGATCATGTACAACTTTTGCCAATATCATTTATATGTCAGGAATAATGAACAAGAGAGTACCTCCTGAAAATGGTAATTGGGAATCAAGAGAATTTCAGAGTTTAAAAGAAGACTTCAATGATTATTCACTATGCATTTTTACAATGTCACTGGTATCTTTACATACTGTTCCTAACCTATCAAGTATGTTAAACAGTTGTTCTCATCTTGGCTGCATATCTGAAGCACCTGACGGAGCTCGTCAAACTATTGCTACTGGACCAAACATTGCTTCTTCCCTTATGAATTAAATCAGAACTTCTGGGAGTAAAGCCCCAGTACAACTATGTTTCAAAAGCTTCCAAGATGGTTTTAAGGTACCAGGATTAAGAACCACTGAGAATCACATCCACAGTCTAACAAACATTTGTTGACTTTTGCTAAATCCCTAGCCTACTAAAAACAGTCCTACGAAGATCAGTATATGATTTACACTTAAATAGGTTAAGAATAAAACTTGCTAGTAATATTCAAGTCAGTTTGATCAAAGATCTTTGTTTTATGTGCAGTTATTAATTTTATGTGCAGTTTATAATTGTATTTATGGCTATTATAACTATTTTTCGTAAGAATCAGCAGTCCACCCTTTCATGTTTCCCAAACTTTTTCCTGCAGGGTAGTACAAATGTTCTGAAAGATAACAGCTAGGAAGAAAAAGGTCAGGAAGTCGTTCCAGGTATGTGTTCACAACACTTTCAAAGTACCCACTAAAACTGCTGAAAACTCATCTTTTCCTTCCAGGCTGATACCAACTCCAGAACAGAGAACTGAATACTGACATATCCTCCAGATGTAGGACAGTGGTTCTCAAACTTAAGCATGCATCAGAATCACCGGAAAGGCTTGTTAAACAGATTTCTAGGCTCCACCCCTAGAATTTCAGATGCAGTATACCTGGAAAAGGGCCTGTGGCATTGCACTTCTAATAAATTCCCAAGCGATGCTGCTGCTGGTCTGATGACCACAGTCTGGGAACCATTAAATTAGGATATTGCCACGCAAATCCATGATTCAAAATATCCTGCTGGTTATACCACTAGAATCTTAAGGCCATTATCTTTTAGTTTGAAAAACATACTTGGGGACAAAAAATGCATTTTTATCATAGAAAATGTTGGTTGTTTATACTATCCTTAATGACTTATTGAAGTAATAACTCCTAATCCCAAAATTCCTATCATAGATCAAGCAACACTACTCTTTCCTCTAACTTTTCTCCTGTTAGGGACTGACTTAGCAGTATGGGCAGGTTACATAGAGCCTACATATCTTAAAATTCAAGATTTTGAAACAAAAACTGTCAAGGGAGGGGCGCCTGGGTGGCTTAGATGGTTAAGTGTCTGCCTTCAGCTTGGATCATGATCCGGGGGTCCTGGGATCCAGCCCCACATCAGGCTCCCTGCTCAGCGGGGAGCCTGCTTCTCCCTCTCCCTCTGCCGGCCGCTCCCCCTGCTTGTGCTCTCTCTCTCTGTCAAATAAAAAATAAAAAAAATCTTAAAAAAAAAAAACTGTCAAGGGAAATTATTTAAGCCAAGGTATAGTCATTAAAAGAAAGTATTACAGATTTTTAATCTAAATTGCATTTTACCCAATAAACAAATATAAGTATTAACTTATTCATCTGGCTGTCCCTAAGCTACACTGATTGTGAGAAAAAAGTGCTAGCTGTGCATGACCCTCAACAACTAATGGCACTGACTTAAGGATACAATGGACTTTTCCCCATCACAACAAGGGCAGAACTTGAGGTTGTATGATAGACACAGTTCCCATTGTTGTCATTTGTCTTTTCCACTTCTCAGTTTCTGAGAGGACTTATTGCAAAGGTAGAAGTCTTTTAAACCAAAGCAATTAGTCAACAAGTTTACTAACTTCATATAAAGTCAAGCAAGGTCCTAGGTACCCACAGTTACCAGTTGTAGGGACAAATTATAGCAGAGGAAAACAAAAACTAGAAAGAGAGCTAATATGATAACAGTATTCATCTTTGGGGATGAGATTATGGGTAATATCAGTATTTTCTACACACTCGTGTTTTTCTGAGTCCTCTACAATAGGTACTTTTATAACTTTTATAATCAGAAAAAAACAGTTTGTGTTTTGTGGAGGTGCGTATGTGCTTTAAAGACTAAGAAAGCCAAGCCGTCTTCCGGTCCTTTCAGAGATTTTGAAACTTTACTCTCTCTAAAAAATACCAAAGCTAAACTCTGTAAGCTCCGTGGCCTCTGTCGCCAAGTTTGGGGTGAAGTGCCCTTTCCTGGCTAGGAAGATGGAGGCAAGCGCTAATTCGCGTTCAAGGTTCCCCAGAAGGCCAGAGGAGGCAGCTCCCCGGGGTCCGGCCGGCACCCAGGCGCTGGAAGACGGGGGCACCCACCTGGACGGGGGCTTCAGGTTGTTCTTCCGGAGGAGTTCCTCCTCGTAGTGGAGCAGCTTCAGCTTCTCCACCAGGTCTTCCATCACCACGAACATGTGGTAGGCCGCGCCGGGCCCCCGCTCCACGACCACCTCCCCTGACCCTTCGCCGCGGGACCGAGACACTCCATCCTCCAAACCTGCCGGCGTGACCACTGCGGCCGCGGCCGCCATCACAAAGCAGGCGGAAAGCGCCCCGCGTGGGCTCCGGCCCACAGACCTCCGCGGCCTCCGCCGCCAGAGCCGCCGCACCCAGGACCGCCGCGACCGGTTACCAGGCGACCGCCGGGCAACCCGTCACCAGGGAAACTAGACTCCGCCTCCTTCCCGCCCTGGTTTCTTCTAAATTCCCTCCAACCAGGGCGGGCTTTCTGGACGACGTCCCTCCGGGCCCGCACCCCTCCCCCGCCTCAGGGGAGGGGGTGGCTGGGAGGCCGTCCCGCCCCCTCGTGGGGGCGTGGCGCCCCGCCTCCACGCCGGGTCACGCCTCCTGGCGGAGGAGGGGCCGAGTGCGTTTCTGCGGGCGCTCCCGGTGGCTGGTAGCTGGCGGGGGGCGTGTTGGGCCTGGGGGTTACCGACTGCTGCTGAGCGGGGATCTGAGTCAGCGGGTAGCGTTGAAAAAATTAAGGGGGAGGGAAGACGCGCAGTCTTGGAGGCTACGCTAGCCCACTGCTGTATTTTCACTATTCTCGAAATTGAAAGTTTTCACGGTTGCAAAAATAGTCGATATCGTAGTTTCCCTTTACCTCAGGAACTTTCCAACAAGAGGTTTCAGTATTTGCAGAACATTATAAACCTTAAAGTATTATAATTCCCCCCTGTTACTCCCGCCCTGGAAAAGGAAAGGGGTGGGGAAAAGAAGGGCGGAGGATGAGCAAAAAGGAGGCCCTAGGAAGGATTAGTTCTACCTCCGAAACAAGAATTGTAAATTCACATCCTCCTGATTAGTCTGTTTCAAGCCCAGTACATGTGGCATAAAATTTGAGGGTTCCTTGTTAAGATCAACAAAATAAAGGGGATTATCTTGAATTTCTCTGCACGACAGCTCTAAGTGTGGCTAAAAAGAGGTACTACCGTACTTTGCAGCTGTTAGGAAAACAAGAAAGGTGACATAACTGACCACAGCTTTACAGTTCTCAAAACAGGCTTGTGTATCTAGCAGTTTTCCAAAAAGCTGCATAAAATATGAGGGAAGTGGTAGATGTGTGAAGGTTTCACGGGAGAAGAGAATGTGTGGGAAGAGGTTGAAAATGTATTTGTATTTATGACGTGATTTGGGGGAGATCTCTGATGTATCATACCTGCTACTAGAGAACAGAAGAGTCACATTTTTCTTGACATAACTGAAGTTTTGAAATTTATCTAATATATTTTTGTTTTTGTTAGAAAATGGGTGGAGGAGCACTTTTCATTTTAATATCAGTCTAGGCCTAACTTCTTTCTGATACTAATAAAGTTATTAAAGTGAAAAATCAAAAAGGCAAATATCTTTTTCCATTTACCAGAGAAAGGAAATACATAAAATAATTTAGAGAGTAACCAAAAGGGAAGGGCCACAGAGAATTGCTTTTTAAATAAATAATGTTGCTTTCCTACTGAAAGTCATTAGCCACCTGCTTTTAATAAAGATAGGTTGGAAAATTGGATTTGACTGTACCCTACTGCAGATTTGGTCTTTTTCTTTACTTCCTCAGAAGAGTGTTTCTCACCCGCCCATCGCCACCCCAGCCACCACATTTGTGGGTGAGGGATATTGTGGTACGTCTGTCTAACTTTCAGAGTACAAGATAGATGCATAGCCTTTTATAATTGGAAAAGAAAAATGAAAGCTCAGATACATGCTTTGAGATGCTTGGTTAGTCAGCAAGCAACCTGTGGCTATTTAAATGACACTCAAAAAGGTTTCAGACTTTCCAGGTAAATTGGTTCTACCCAGGGACGTAGATGTTCACTCAAGGCATGCTGCCTGCATAAGATGTTCTGACATTTTCAGAAAGTTATATATGGCACTCAAGATGAAATAGCCAAACATTGTATTTTGGCTGAGAAAATCTCTAACAACATATGTATTTTGACTGGAGGGGAAAAAAAAAACCCACCTGTCCCAGAACCTAGCCATTTTCTTCCTGGGTACGATACTGATGCATCCTGGCTTGAAAGCAGTATGAAGAATTATTTCTCCCCTTCATTGTTGTGAAGAAAAGAGACTAAAATAAAATATAAAGTGTGCCGCAGTAACTATGGCACAGAAAGAATGAAAGAAACAAAGGAAAAGCCAACTGCTCAACATTTTGTGTTTTCCCATAGAAAAAAAGTTGGGAAACAACATTGAAATGTCATTTCATTTTTATAAGGCCTGGGGATGAGTTTTACTGAATCTTTGTTACCCAGCATAGTTGATAACACTTCTCTTTCCCTGCTGGAAGTATTTCCTTCACATGTGTGAGAATGCACATTTAAATCCTCTTCCAGCTGTTTCGGCCCCTTGGAAGTTCTGGGGTACATTTTTGTTAGTAGTTTTGCCAGACTAGCTCCTATATTGACCAGGGAATTAGAGAAGGTCTTGAAGAGAAAGGAATGTTGAGGCATGTGCATTCTTCCTTTCAAGAATCTTAAGAGATTTATCTCTGGCTCTATGTGTTGACCACAATTAAATAGCCAGGCTTCTGACTTGTACTTTTATCTCTCGCAAACTGTGAAATGATTGGAGGTAATTTTTAAGGCCCTTAAGATCTTTTTGTGAGTGAATGGGCTAATCTCTGGAAACCGAACAGTATTCTGATCAAAGGGAGATTTAAACTAAATGGATTTCCCGAAAGAAGCTGAGCAAGGCCAGCAGTAAAAAGGAGGCAGGTTCAAAGATGGAGGAAGGCTTTCCAGCTGCAACTCCAAATATAAGAATAAGTCCTTCAAGGCTGGGCATGCTTAAAGAACAAACCTGCTTTGTGTTATAAATGGCTTCAAGATGTTAAAAACTTAGAAAACCACTAATTGAATAAAACTTTCTTAGCCTAATAGAAAGTATCTGCCAAATATCTAAAAAGAAAAAGTCATGTTTAAATGTGAAGCATTAGAGGCAATGTCTTTTAAAATCAAGACCAAGATGAAGACACTCACTCTTCTAAACTGTACTAGAGATCAGAGCCAGTACACTGGATAAAAATTAGTAAATATTGCAGAAGAAAGTGTTGCAGGTGATATGATTAAGTAAAAAATTCCAAGAGACAGCAAGTTTGCCTTCTACAACGAGATCCAAACTAAAGAAAAGTTACTAGAAAAACAAAAACCTCAAAAATAAGCCATATATAGAACACAGGAATAAGTCTATCATAATCATTATGGAGAAATTATTAGACTTTACTGAAAGTCATAGGAAAATCCAAATAGGGATACGATGTTCATGAATGAGAAAAATTATCTTTGCCCAATCTTTAAACTCAATGCAATTTTGAATAAAATTACAAGAGGGCTGATACTGAAAACCATATGTAAAAGTAAATTTAAAGACGACTAGGGAAAGAACCATGATATCAGATAGCGGTCTCCTAATCAAAGTATAACTTAAAATAATGACATCACAGTAATAAATAGAAAATAGAAAGTCTGGAAACAGGTGAGAATTTATTTGAAAATTCAGTATATGACAAAATTGGTGTTACCAGTTAGTGGAGAAGGATGAGCTAGTCAGTAAATGCTCTTGAATTTATGGGTTATCCATATGGAAACAAAATTACATCTCTGAATTCCAACACATAAATTCCACTTGGGTTGAAGACATAAATGTGAAATACTTATAGGATGTTTAGAAGGGAACAAAAGAGTATCTTTAACCTTAATGTAGGGAAGGATATCTTGAAGGAAATAAAAAACAAATTTTAAAGGAAAGAGAAACTCATTAAGATTTAAGAACTTAAATAAGAAAGAGAACTATATAAACAATGAAGAAAAAAGATATTTGTGACCCGTTTAATGTCAATGGATTAGTCTCCAGAATATACAAAGGTCATCGCAAATCCTCTGGGCCATGTTGAAGGATTTTAGATATTTTCTTCTAGGTCAGGATTTCTTGGCCTTTAACACTATTGGCATTTTAGGCTGGATAATTCTTTTTTGTTGGGTACTGTTCTATACATTGTAGGATGTTTCACGGCATCCCTGGCCTCTGTCCACTAGATACTAATAGCATCCACCCATAGTTGTAACAAAAATGTCTCCAGGGGTGCCTTGGTGGCTCAGTTGGTTGAGCATCTGACTCTTGGTTTTGGCTCAGGTCATGATCTCAGGGTCCTGGGATCGAGCCCCATGTTGGATTCCGTGCTCAGTGGGGAGTCTCCTTGAGAATTCTCTCTCCCTTTCCCTCTGTTCCTCCCCCCGTCCCCACCCCCGCTTGCATGCTCTTTCTCTCTCAAATAAATAAATACATAAATCTTCAAAAAAAAATGTCTCCAAACTTTGCCAGCTGGGCCTTGGGGGACAATATCACCCCTGGTTGAGAACTACTTCCCTAGATGCATGGGTTAAAATGGGAAATGCTTTTATAAGGACCAGGAATGTAAGGGTAAATGAGTGACTAAGCGATGTGGGGGGTCAGGTGGGGTGGGGTGGGGAGCAGTGGGGAAGACTGTGGTGAACTAGAAAACTCATGTACCATCTCAAGGAGGGGGCATTTTTGTCATTTAGGAATTTGACCCAATTTTGTCATGTATTATGTGGCAAGGATCTAAACGTGGATTTGTATGTCAATGTGAGGTCCTCTTGAGGATGACCTCTCTACACACAAAATATTACTTCAGGGGCTACTTTAGTTGTTAAAGATATTAATGCATCAAAATTCAAAATTGAGAAGCCTCGTTCTTAATTTTTATTTTGATTTTCAATCTTATTCAATTTGTAAATGTAGGAAATTTGTTATAGTCAAGTTAAGGGGGGACATTTACAACTTAAACTTCTATAGAGGTTTTTAAACTGTTCATAAACTTTTATTTGTTTTAACATTGTCTGACAAATCATTCCAGATACTGTAAAATCTACTGAATTTAAAGTTTAAAAAAAATGGTGGGAGGGGAGGGAAATATATTGTTAAGTATTCCAGTACTGTTTGTAAACCGATTTCAATGTAAAACCAAGTCTAAATCAGTTACACAATTGCATATTATAAACTAGGATCACAAATCAGTCAGTTTCTCTGATGGGCTAAATTTCCAAACATTAGATACTTAAGTATCAAACATGTACAAATTATTCTTTAGCATAATTATTATTATTGTGGGTTTGACTTTCATCCTTAGTGTATTTAGTGTTGCAGTTTTCCAGGATTAAAATATACTCACCGACCTGGGAACCAAACATCATCCCAACCAGAACCTGTGAAGTTTCCCATGCAATGTACCAAGAGATTCCTGGGATAGAGGTAGAAGAGATTCTTGTCCAAAACACCAGTGGGACACACTAAGTCCTAAGTTGCTATAACAGACTCCCTAACTTAGAAAGGGAAGTGGTTTTGTAACCCATTCCCCTGGGTTTACTTCATTTTCTAGTTCTTCTGTACTGATGGAAGTCTTCTAACTCCGTTAAGATCATAGTTAACTGCTTTAGCTAACTTTGGTTCTCAAGGTAAATAAATGCCATACAATTATATTTCATATTTCAAGGCTTTGCTTTGCTTCATGGTCTCATTTTCTTGGGAGAGAAACACAGTGCATGTATGAAATGAGTTCAGTTTATTACCTCTGTGTAAGTGATGGGGATAGTTAATGAAGGGTATAAGTAGGGGTATGTGTGTTGGAGGAGGGGGAGCAGAAGATTAGATTCGTATCTTGGAATGTTCCAGCAATATTGTAGAGAAGGGACTATAGGAAGGTGCATATTGATTCAGAAGGCAATTTGAATAGTCAGGTGAGAGATGGTCCTGAACTGAGATGAGTGAAAATTGAAATAGTTAAAAAATGATACTTAGATATTAGAAGAGAAATTCAACAGAACTTTGTAACAGGTACCATGAGATGTTCTCTAGGGCATGAATGGCACCACAAAGATGCCCCACTTTATGGCAAGAAAACTGGCCTTTATATCCCTGTCTCACTGGGTCATTGGCTATGGGCTCTCCCAGACATCTCTGGGTGAGGTAGCTTCTTTTGGCCAAATAATTTTCTGGAGAAGGATATAGCTGTGAAGACTGAGTGGTCAGTGTTTATAGCAACGGGGGGATGGGGATATCAGCCTGGTAAAAAAGGATCTGGGTAGGCACCAGCAGCTTTTACTACAATAGTTGACATTAAAATGCAACACTTTAGAATTTCTTTATGAAATGTGTATGAATATGAACTGAAGTAGTGAAGATGGTCTTAAGCTAAGGTTTTCAAAAAAGTAAGGCTGCTAAAGGTATAACTTATTGACCAGCTGTAGGATAAACTGTCAGATAGGAAAATGGCAGATAAGTAACCAAAAATATTGAAACAGTCTAGTTTTTAAATAAGAGTTCTATTCCATCATATACGATAGTAACATGATACATACCGGGTACTAACAAGAGGGATTGATCTGATTTTTCAGAATTTTGAAGGTTAAATAGAAATGTTTATTCTTTAAGGTCTAGATAAAGAAAATTCAATTTATTTTACAGGCTGAGATGGCATTTTCCCCCAAGGAAAAATTAAATTCAAGCATAGAGTAAACAATAAATGTCCTAACAACAAGCTTTCTTAATGGGGCTCTCTAGAGCCTAATAAAAGCAAAATCTGCCAAATGCTACACCTTCATGGTACAACTCTGCCTCTCAATGCATAGTACACCAGCTTTTCTGACAACCAGTTTCTCAAATGGTTATTGGCACCTTGTCGTGGGTTTTTGGAACCTGGTGCCCAAACCATTACATGATAATAAATCATTGAACCCAATTGCCTTATTTTTATTCTTAGCTATTTAGTAGAGACCATTTCTACTCTGTATCTACATGTTTTGCTTCATGAATATAACAAGAAATCCATTCTGTCTTTACATCTAGTAAGATTTTGATAATGAGAGAATTTTTTTTTCTCTCTGAAGGTGTGAATGTGACAGCCCAAACTAATAGATCCAAAGATCAGTGTTTTGCTTTTGACAGCCATGGAGAGTATTTTCTAGAATTTTTTTGCATGGCAAATATTTGAGTACATATAATGTGTTAGGCACTATGTGTGGGCATAGTGATACACAGGCTTACAAGCCTGGTGTCTGTGCTGAAATATCTCCTACCGTAAAGCAGGATACACATGTCAATTGACAGGTGCAACCTATGATATAGAGTGTGCTTTTGAAAAAGGCTCTCCAGACTTCTTTCATTCTCCTCCTCCATAAGACAGAGTTGGGTTGGCCTTCTCTGTACCCCCATAGCCAATGATACTTTCTCTCTCTCTCTAATACCATTTCTCTCCTAGGATCTGAAGTGTTGGGAAGAGTTAGTAAGGGGACACTAGTAGGAGAATCAATATGACTGTGATGGATCTCTGGCCTGGGGAGCCAAACTGCAGAGCAAAGGTGATGGCTCCTCTCTTTTGTGTCTAATGTGGGGGCTGATGCCTGTTGGCCTTTTGCTTACATGTGCAGGGGCATGAGCTAACTCTCTTTGCCCAGGAACTTTAGCAAGGGGTCTGTCATATATAATCAGATATTTTCAGAATCTGGAGAAGAATATGCACCTGTGGCCCATTTGCTAAGAATTCAAATTGGAATGTGTTTAAGTAAATCCCAAAGAAATCATCCCCAGATAGTCCTGAATCAAGAGCATATACTAAAGACTATTTCTATGACTTTTTAGCAGCTTATAATTTTCAATAAGTCTTTGTGCTTGATCTACACACCCAGTGTGTGTGTGTGTGTGTGTGTGTGTGTGTGTGTGTGTGTGTGTAGCTGCAGAATTCAAAGGAATACTCATAAAGTTAGTGTAAAACTTTTCTTCCTTCTCCCCAGTACTCCAAGGCAGAGTAGGATTTTTCATAGTATCTTTCTGAGGAAGAGTAGACAATTGATGGTATATAGACTGTGTGGTTGTCTGGCCCCCAGGAAGAAGGGGAGATCTTTCCCACAGTTCCCCCATGGAGTGGACTTGATGATTTCCCCTTCATTCATAGTGCTGTGAAAGAATGACTATCCACTTACCAGCCCATTTTTTTCCCTTATTGTGACATGTTTATGCTTAATTGGTCCATTTCCAGAGTCCAAACTTTGAACAGGCTTCTCTTTGCTTATTCTCATGCCTCTAAAACTGTTTTTGTTTTTGTGGCTTTAAAATAAGATTTACTCTCTAATAGAACAACTCACCTTTCTCAACCTTGATTATCATGTATTTATTCTTCTGGATGAAGAATATTGTTTAATGTTAAAATGTGTACTCTTAGGATATTTTTCTAAAGATTTTATTTATTCATTTGAGAGAGAGAGAATGAGAGATAGAGAGCATGAGAGGGAAGAGGGTCAGAGGGAGAAGCAGACTCCCTGCTGAGCAGAGAGCCTGATGCAGGACTCGATTCCGGGACTCCAGGATCACGACCTGAGCCGAAGGCAGTCGCTTAATCAACTGAGCCACCCAGGCGCCCCCTCTAAGGATATTTTTAATAATAGTTTACCATCCAGGGATATAGCGTATGCTCTATTTGAATCTCTTACTAGATTAAACAGGTTTCTGAAAAACTGTTCTATTTTCAATTTTTAAACTGACAGTCAATTTTAAAACACAAATTCTTGCTATTTTCCTTATGCTAGTAATTTAGCACTGTTGAGTATGAAAATACCATATTTTACTTTCTGAAGGCAAGGACAGACTGTTATACTGCAATAGATTTGAATCTCCTCAGCTTCTTGGAGGAAGAATAATACTTCTGAAATGGGAGGCAGAAGCTTTTATAAGTAAAATTAGAAATGCCCCAGAGGATCTTGTTCTTTCAAAGGAAACACCAAGTCCTTTTATAAAGTAAGAAGAAAAAGGTCTTTATTCTTGCTTGGAATACAATGATGGCTTCCTTATAGTTTTCCCTGCAGATCTGGTCCATTTTCACACTTTTGTCTACATTGTTCTCAGAGTAATCTTTCTAAAATGTGAATATGGACATGTTGCTGTCTTACCTGATATCTGTATATGGATTTCCATTTGTGACAACATCCAAATTTCTCAGCCTGCCATACAAGCCTCCTGGGACAGTCCCAGGCTTTGTGGGGCCTGAAGTTTATGCAATTTGTGGGGAGTGAAAAATATGAAATTTTGATTTCAAAATCAGCTATGGGACCTTAAAAGGGGCAATGCAAGTGAGGTTCCCTGAGCATAAATTTCACTCATTTCCTGGTATATCTGCCTCTACTAAGGGAATTATGTTATCATCTCAAACAAGTTGAGGTTACTGGCTCAATAAATAATGACCAAAATAAAGCATCTGACAAGTTGAAGTTGAAAAATCTTTTTCCTCTACCCTTCTAGATTCTTTGGCTGTGGCCCTACAAATTAGACTGACAAAAGGCAGATTAACAAGAGAAAAATAGTTTATTAACATGTGTCATGAGCATCCATGCGAGAGAAACTCAGTAATGAGTAACTCAAAGAGGTGATCAGAACTTGGGCTTACATAACATCCTAATAAAGAACAACAAATTTGTAGAGAAGTGACAAAACAAAGGAAAAGGGTTTTAGGCTTCCAAGGTAAATATATGGGGGAAACTAATGGAAGATAAGGGTTGTTTTGGTAAGGCATGTCATACCAATTTCTCTCAGTGCTCTTTCTGGGCTTGTAAGAGTCTTCAGTGATTGAGAGTCTCAATTTGATTTTAGGGAAATGTGAGGGAAGGCAGAGAGCCCTTTTTTGGCCTCTGCTATTTCTCAATTGTCTTCAGTTCAAAATAATCCTTATGCCAAAGTCGCATATTTTTGTGTGTTGTATCCTGATCACCTACAGCCTACAGATCTCTGACTAGAACTCAAAACTAGGTTGGCTGCCTGTGGCCAGGATGGTTCTTCCTAACATGAGACAGACATGGTGAGCCCTATAGTCATCACAATAAGGAGAATATTAAGCCCATAGTTTTCAGACTAGGTTGTTTATGATTAGGTTCAAGGTTGAGTCTTAAATTACTAAATTAAATAAAGTTAATTAAATTACTTCCCTGTGATTGAAGATTGTACCTCTCGACCTGGCAGTAACTAACTTCCTTCACTAATCCTTAACTACCTGGTTGAAACATTTATTTAAGTGATTGTGACTTTGTTGGGCAACAACTCTCAGCATCGTGCTCCTCTGTTCTTATTTGGTTGTAATGTTAAGCAACATCCTTGTTAGCTGTCCATCTGTTTTGCCCCGAGAGACACTATGCTCTATTAGCCATCTCTATAACTCCCTGTGGGTCAAGCAGCCTTGGCTGCCCCGCAGTCTTGCCAGTCATTATGGTAATTACAGCCTCCTAGCTCCTGATGGACAAGTGCTGCCGTCTGGCCTCTATTACTTCAAGGCCCCATCATCTCCAGGGATACTAACCAGCCCAGTTTATACAACTGTTTCTAGTATCAGCATTTCTGGCCTGTAGAGGAAAGCCATCACAGAATTTCTCAGTGGTGCTGGTTTCCTTCTTACCAGTGCCTTCCTGATGGCTTTAGTGAACTGTGTACTATCTGGGCCCTCCCGTGGAACATAATCTTCTGGTGGGTCTTCTGGCCTTGTGTATCCATACCACATGTTCATTTCCTTCAGCTACTTAATTCCTTCATTTGTTTTCTGCTAGGAAAATTTGGACATTTCTACTTTACTGAGAGCTTCTAGGAGCTACCCCAGTTGTGAGTTTACCTATCCTCTGGGTCCTTGCTGGGCTTTTCAATCCTGAGTCTTAATAAAGTGTCCCCAAGTCAATGAATTCTGGCTTTTTCAGTTGTACTTTCTGTCCCCACCAATCAAGAACTTTCAAAATCGGGGCACCTGGGTGGCTCAGTTGGTTGAGCGTCCAACTCTTGGTTGGCTCAGGTCATGATCTCATGGGTTGTGGGATCAAGCCCGGGGTTGGGCTCTGCGCTCAGTGTGGAGTCCACTTAGGATTCATTCCCTCTTCCTCTCTGTCACCCCTCTTCTCCTCCCCCCATTGGCACACGCACGTTCTCTCTCTCTCTCTCAAATAAATCTTTAAAAAAAAAAGAACTTTCAAGATCTACTTCAGGAGTAAGATCCTGATTCTTCCTATCATATGTCAGTTCATTCATACAATTCTTTAGGGTATAGTCCCTTTCCTCCCTTGTAGGGCTCAGCACATCTCCAGCTGTGTTATGCTGAGATTTAATGCTAATTGTTATCCTGACAAACAAGAAAGGCAGCAGGTGTGGCCCTTAATATGACTTTTCCCAACCCCCAAGGTGTGCAATCACTTGCTTCTCATAATCCTGGGGCAGCAAGGAACAGCAGGCAGCAGCTCTTTCTGCCTACAGGTCCTGTCCCCTGTGCTTTAATAAAACCACCAACTGAAGACATCTCAAGAAGATTTTCTTGGCTGTTGGCTCCAGACGCCACCAACCTCACCAACACACTGACATTCAAAAACTACATCATTTGGTGCCCAATGTGGCCCAATGTGGCACCCAACATGGCACGAAATGATCTAGTTTCTGAATGTCAGCGTGTTGCTGAGGAGCAAAATGGTGATTTTATTAAAGGGAATTTCCAAAAAGACTTTCATATGCTAAATAAGACTCATAGGATCCTGGAGGAAGGTTATAATTTGCCTATCTCAAGTATTTGTCAATGGGCTGCAGGGATAAGGACATTTAATTTAAACAACATTCCCTTCTGCCTTAGTTTCCCACATCACTGACTCTGACCTTAAGCTTTCGTACAGAACTTAAGCTTTCTTCAGCTTCCAAAGAGCTATAGATAAGTAAGATTATACAGTGCTTCTATCCTAAATGGAATGTAAGTTGCTAGTAACCAATCACAACAGAAAACAATGTACTTTCTCATTCACGCTTTGTAAACTGAGCTGTAACTCTGAGACCTGAGTTTCATACTGTTACTGCATTGTGTGAATGGAGGTCTCAGTTCTTGGATTTGCCAGGAAAGATTTACATGAAGATTTGCATTCGAATAAAGACAGCCAAAAGGAAAGTAGCAAGCACAAAGCAGTTTATTAAGGAAGTACACTTCAAGGTAGGAGAGAGCGGGTAGGCTCAGAGGTGGCAACTGTCCTGAGGCTACAGGGATCCTTTCCTTTTATGTGAGTGGGGTCTTTCATCGTGGACAGCGTGGTCTCTAATGGAGGCTTCTTCCAAGCATTTGGGGAACTCTTCCCACAGGTTGAAAGGGTAGTTTTTGACCCTATAACGTTTATACCAGAACTGTCATGGCAGCCTTTTCTCATGGGATGGGGGAGGGAGCTGTAACCACAAAGTAACTGTATTATAATGAGTTTAGGAGTTACGCTGGGGCAGAGGCGGAAGGGGAGAGTGCAGGCTTTGCACCCATGGCTCCTGATTTGTCAGCTCCAAGGTCTGGGAAACTGCAAGGTCAGGGTGTTGTGCCCTCAGGCTTCTAATGTGTAACCTGTTTATCTTTGTCCTTGCCTCCAGCCTCTGTCTAACCAAATGCCTACTCTAATCATTCTCCCCGCAAGGACTTGGGGCTCTCTCATCTTTCAGGTCAATGAGTGAAGCTCCTCAGGACGTTCCTTCCACTGCACAGATCTAGCTTCTACCTAACAATACCACTTTCAGTTTTAAAGTCTCCCTGTTTGCGAACAGTGTGTTTCTCACTCAATAAAATATTCATATCAAGTAAAACTCTTTGAATTTTCTTTTGATAGTAGATTCTATGAGCCAGGAACTCAAATACAGTGTATTAAGCACGGCTTGTCTTTGTAATGCTTAGGGACTCAGCTAGGAAAGACTCTGATGGAGGATAGTTGGAAAAAAAGGCAGGCAAGGACGGGATCCCCGCCCTAAGAGGAAAGGAGCCTCCACCCTTTCCCACGTGATAGGTAGATGACAAAAACCTGACTGGGTGACAGGAGCAGGGAGGGCTAATCAGATTAAAGCAGCCCACCAACAAGCCCATAAAACCCCCTAGACTTGGAACCTCTGCGGGCAACTCTCTCAGGTCTCCTCCCTCTTCGGGAGCTCAATAAACTTTGCTTTGCTGCCCACCACTCTTCATCTGGTCTACCTCTTCATTCTTCTAAGCTGCATGACCAAGAACCGCGGGCACTAAAGGAAAATAAACAACTCCAAGGCTGGGATGACTCCATGCTTGGGAGCTGGATTCCTCTAAACACTTGTTCACTCATAGGGGCAGCTAGGCTGGGAGGGTGTGATTAGGACTGCCACTACGCATGGCCTCTCCATGTGACTTGGCTTCTTCACAACATGATGACCTCAGAGTAGTCAGACTTCTTATAGGGTAGCTTAGGGCTCCAAGTGTAAGCGTTCTAGAAAACAAAAAACACTTTATGATCCAGCCTCAGCAGTATTGTATTGGTCAAAGTAGTCACAAGCCCACCCAGTGCCATGGTTAGGGAACAAAACCACCCCACCTTTTGAGGGGAGCAATGACATAATTTTGTGGCTTTTTTTCTTTTAAAGCACCACAACCGGTCAACAGGTTCCTATAAGGAAGACTTAGAAAACCTGCAGCTTAGGGGCCTGGGTGGCTCAGTCGGTTGGGCATCGGCCTTTGGCTCAGGTCATGATCCCAAGGTCCTGGGATCGAGCTCCTCGTTGGGGCTGGGGGTGTACTTGCTCATCAGGGAGCCTGCTTCTCCCTCTCCCTCTGCCCCTCCCCCCTGCTTGTGCTCTTTCTCTCTCTGTCAAATAAATAAATAAAATCTTAAAAAAAAAGAGAGAAAACCTGCAGTTTAATTTGCTGCCATTTCTAGCTTCCTGGATTTCTGCTCTTCATAACACTCCTCAGCTTGTGTTATAACTGCCTGTTTACTTCCATTTCAGTCTTCCTTGTTCCCCTGCACCTGGCACACAGGTGCTTAATAGGCACTCAATTAACTGTTCCTCCCTTAAACCTGGGAGTAAAACTAACATATAATAGTGTACAATGTAGGACAATAAAATTACAAGTTCATACGGTTCAAGTTGTACTATAAGAGTTAAGTTTTCTTTGCTCCCTCATCTCAGTGAAATCCAGATTGATGAAAACCAGGCATTATCCAAATAAGCCATAGGGAGCTATTTCAGGATTCTTCTTGTTTTTTTCTGAGGTTGTTGATAAACACTTTGACTATGGCCTGACATAGAATTCCAAAATAATAAAATCCTAACTTGCCTTCTGAAAATGGCCTTTCTAAACTGGGAATTAGGGAATGAGTTCCCATCCAAAAGCAATTACACAGCCTTAATAAGTAATGAATGACTTTGTTAGGACATCTTCAGTGTATTGAAGTGCAGTGTGTTTACCACTGTAAGAGAACTGTAAGCAAATTGGGAAGAATGGCAGTGCTCTATCCAGAAGGACATTCAGAACAACTCTCTAACTTTTCCCTACTCCTATCTCCCTTTAAAAATATTACCGAAAAGTAAATGAAGAATATTAGATGATAAAATTGATTACAATATTAATCTGTATCTACACAGTAGTTAAAATACAAAGTATCAGAAGAAACAAGGGGGAAATGAATGAGACTGAACCGAAATACTTTTATGGCTGTGTGTCAAATTACCCTGGAGTTTGTTTAATCTGTGTGTGATTTATACATGAAGAACTAGCTAATTTGTGATATTGTCTGGAGAGCTCTGAGGCATCAGAGTGAAGGCAGTTTCTCCAAACTAAAATGAGTTGGGAAGATAAGAAAATCCACCATTTAAAATAAATTGGCTTGGGGACTAGCACAACTCGGTACCAAGCTGTATCAGGAATGAAATCCTTATTGGAAACTTAGCTTTGACCTATCAGTAAATATAAAATTCTTATTTTAGTCTTGTGCAGCAATAGATATCACTTACTTATAATTTTGATTTTGCCTGTGACGATTTGCGTAGTTTCGTAACTTAAGAAATTTATCGTTTAGAAGAAAAAAGCAAAGATCCATTGAAATTAGAAAAATATCTTTCCTACCAATCCATGCTTTTCCTCATTGTATAGAATCTAATTATTGGTCTTGGGACTCTCTTTCTGGAAGATCAGTAGGATTAGACTGTTAATCTTTCTTGTATCCTCCCTTGGTTTTTGCAGTCAGGCTAGAATAGAACAAAGTGGCCTCCTTCCTCCATGGCCTCCCTGCCTCACTTCTGGCAGGCCTGATCAGAGAAAGACTACGTATGTAGAGATGAGAGATAATTCTTTAGCTTGGCTTTAGCATAAATTCTATGGGGTTGGAAGCTTAAAATAATAGCGAAAATACCATGAATCCAGAAAAATCTGGTTACATAACTATATCTTTTTTTTTTGCCCAGCTGGCACATTTATTAGCATTAAACACAGGATCGTTCTCTTCCTGGACCCCAGGAAGCCACGCCCACAAAGTCCCAAGTTCCTGAAGCAAGAGTCCCTCTGCCCCAGATCTGAAACAAGCTCTCAGGCCTTGGCAGTAGCCTGAGCTGCCCCGAGGGCTGTGAGCTGCTGAATCTTCTGGCTCATCATCTCCATGACAGCCTGTTTCATGGCATGCTTCTCCTGCAGAGCTGGCTGGATTTTCTCCATTTGCTTGGTAAGGAAGTCTATCTTCCTCTTGAAAAAGTCCTTGGCATCCTCAGCTGTCTTTTCTACATAGTAGCCTGTTCCCACATCGATGAGTACATGTTCCACATCATGTAGCTTCCCAGGGACATACATAGAACTTGTCAGTGGGACGAGTAATTCTTTCCCCTCGTTGTTCTTGTTCAGCACGTTCAGACAGTCCTTGGCTTCCACATACTTGGTCTGTACCACCTTGAGCTGGGCAATGGACGTGGACAGGAACTCCACTTCCTGGTCCAGCTGGTTCTTGAGCATTTCTAGCTGCAGCAGGTTCAGCTCGGTGATGTTAACTGACTGCGCCATGTTGGGACGGAGGACTCTACATAACTATATCTTAATTAAAGATCAATTGTAGGAGTCATGGAGGAGCAGAGCACCAATGTCTGACATCAGTGAAGACTACAAAGCTAACGAGAAGGTTCTAGTTTGAGAAAGTAACTGACCTTATCTGAGTCTCAAGAGAACATAATCATGCAGTATACATCAGTAATCCATGTATCCTGTGTTACCTATTTGTCATTGACAGTTTCTGGCGATAAAGTAAAGGTAATTAACTGAGGGTTCATCCTTTCAGATGCCAGAGCTAACATTTGATGGGAGTCTTCTTAAATGTGTAGGGTTCATGATCCTGGTTTATTAAAAACTAGTTCGCTGGACAGCAATTGTGCTGCTGATATGCAGATGCCCATCCCCCAACCAATAAGGACATTCTAATTGACTGTGCTTGGGTGGAGCCTGTATATCTAAGTGTTTAAAATCTCCACAGATAAATCTGAAATGCAGCTCGTAGTTATATCATCTTCCCAGCAAAGTTACTGCTTCTCTCTTGCATCATGTTTGCTCTACATAAAAATTCAGAACTATCTTCTTTCTTTTTCACAAAATTCTGCTTGTCAGATTAACTACCCTATTCTGTGACATTTTGCAATGTGAATTTTCCTTCCTTAGTTATCACTTCACTCCATCCATTGTGGACTCCAACTTCCTATTAATAGTGTTCTACCTTAGAGTAAAGATTTTTCTCCTTTATGAAGAAGAAATGAAAGCAGAATTAAGCAGTTCTGCCTCCTTTCACTGGATGATTTTTTTTTTTTTAAGATCATATTCTTCAAGCAGTGGGGTCTATCCAGTCTTTTTGCTCTCTTCTTTTGCAAACCTAATTTTGACTGACTTTCTGATGCAGTCCCTTATTGTTTGCGGTTATACACCTGTTCCCTGAATCTATAATCTGCATTGTTGAATTTATGTACATGTTTCCCCTTTTTCTTTCCTCCATTACCTCCCAAATGATTCAGGTGCCAGAGTTCAGTCCGAGCTTGCTATCAGCTCCAGCCATCTTTCACAATAATAGACGGTGTAGCATTTGAATGTTCTGACTGCTTTGAAATAAACCTTCCTAATGTCTGGCCTACTTTTCAATGTGCTTGACATGCTTTTTTTGGTTGCAATAGATTCTGGGGTGTTTTTGGTTTCTCACAAAGTTTCCATTACTTCTACTTCAGAGAGCATTAATTTATGTTGGTCAGAGTGAAATTAATTCAAGGAGTGCGAATGCATTCTTCCAGAAAAGCAACTTCTTAAAAATCCTGCTTCATTCTTTTCTGAGGGATTTGGCAGGCAAATCAAGAATTTTAGCATGTATTCTTTTCCTCAATACCCCCTCTATAGACTATTGACTATATCAGTAGTTAACTTAGACAAAGTTTTTATGTAAATAGAGTTTTTCTATTAGTTTCTACAATAGAAAGAAATTGGAATTAACATGTCCGGTGGTTCATAGTTAATATATGGGCTCTAATTAAAGCAACACTGAAAAAGATGTTTTAAGATATTTAATGACATGGAAAAATAGTCATGCAATTACAAAGTAGGTTTGAAAATTGTGTGTAAACAGCACAATATCAGCATTCTAAAATATATTCATATAAAAAATAAGATTAATATGTTGACAAAGTTATTCTGTAATCATGATTGCATTATCTGTGTTTCTTTTTAAATTTTCCAGTCTCTGTAATCATATCCTACTTTAAAAATGAAGAAAAGTTATTAGGCCATTTTTAAAAAATCACATACACACTTTTGTTAATGGGTATTTGCTTAGTTGGGGTTCTATATCCCCTTTATACCTTGTTTTAGATCTGTTTCATAATCACTTATCAAGTTTAATACAAGGGACAGAAGAAACAGTTGCTTGCTAGATGATTGCTCTGATTCTGTCTACTTCACAATAGCTAGCATCGGAGTACATACTCTGTGGAAGGCATGGTACCAAGGGTGTGAAGTACATGGTGTTTTATGTATCTAATTAAGATAATACCTCACTGGAGCCTTAAAAAAAAATTGGTGTTTTATAGGTGAGAACACATAAACTCAGACTGTCTAAGGTCACACAGCCAAAATGTAGTAAGCTATATTTGATCCAAGGTCTTTAATGAGAAAGCCCATAGTCTTTTCACTGCAAAGTGAACATTATCATGGTTTCCTCCATGGTACTTGTATACTATAGCAGCCCCTAACAGAATTATTTGAATATACAATAAAAGTTCTCCTTGCCCTGCTTTTCAAATAGACTTCTTTTTATTAAATTTTATTTTGAGATAACTGTGGATTCTCGTGCAGTTGTAAGAAATAATGCAGAAAGATGATTTGTACCCTGTCCCTAGAACACTCCATTGGTAACATCTTACAAAACTATGGTACAATATCATCATCTTTGTAACATTGGTACAGTCAAGACACATCACCACAAAGATCCCTCATGCTGACCTTTTGTGGCCACATCCATGTCTCACCCCACCCCATTTAACCTCTGGCAACTACTATGCTGTTTTCTGTTTACATAATTTGTCATTTCAAGAATGGTATATAAATAGAATCAAACAGTATGTAACCTTTTAGAATTGGCTTTTTAAACTCAGCATAATTCTCTAGAGATTTATCCTGGTTGCTGTATGTACCAATAGTTAGTTTCTTTACTTCTTTCTTTCTTTCCTCCTTTTTTTTTTTTTTTTTTTTCTGCTGAGTAGTAGTCTATGGTCTGGATGTACCACAGTTTAACCATTCCATTCACCCATTAAAGGATATCTGGGTCGTTTCCAATTTTTGTCTATTACAAATAAAGCTGCTGTGAACATTACTGTATAGGTTTTTGTGTGAATGTAAGTTTTCACTTCTCTGGGATAAATGTACAGGGGCACAATTGCTGAGTTGTATGGTATGTGCATGTATATTTTTATTTATTTTATTACTTTTTAAAGATTTTATTTATTTATTTGAGAAAGAGAGAGAACACAAGTGGGACAGGGAGGGGCAGAGGGCGAGGGAGAAGCCGACCCTCCATTGAGCAGGGAGGGAGCCAGACGTGGGGCTCTGTCCCAGAACCCTGAGATCATGACCCGAGCCGAAGGTAGATGCTTAACCAACTGAGCCACCCAGGTGCCCTGCATGTATATTTTAAAAGAAACTGCCAAACTGTTTTTCCAGATTGGCTGTCCCATTTTACATTCCTATCAGCAATGTGTGGGTAATTCAGTTTCTCTACAACCCCATCAGTGTTTGATGTCATTATTTTTTTAGTTGTCATTGTTTAATTATTTTATTTTATTCTGTTTAAAATTTTTGATTATGATAGATGTATCATTGCAGTTTTAATTTGCATTTCCCTAATGTCCAACGATGTTGAACACCTTTTCATGGGCTTATTTACCATCTATATATCTTCTTGGATACAATGTTTCTTCATGTCTTTTGCCCGTCTTCTTATTGAATTCTTTGCTTTTTCACAGTTGAGCTTTAAGAGTGCTTCAAATATTCTAGATACTAGTTCTTTGCCAGATACATGGCTTACAAATATTTTCTCTCAGTCTGTGGTTTGTCTTTTTAGTCTCTTAACAGTGTTTTTTATTAAACAGAGTTTTAAGTTTTGATGAGGTCCATTTTACAAAGTTTTTCCTTTTATGGATTATACTTTTAGTGTTGAATCTCAGAACTTTTTGCCTAGCCCTAGTTTCCAAAGACTTTCTCTTACTTTTCTTCTAAAAGTTTCATAGTTTTATATTTTATATTTAAGTCCAGGCTCATCTTGGATATTTCCTGCCCAGTCCTAGAATCAACCATTTCTCCAAGGAGCCCTTGTTCCTTTTATTGGAGAATGGTATCAGAAACCAAGAATTTGGCACTAGGTATATTTTTGTTCCTGGAGTGTCCTTGATTTTAGGTCCTCTCAGCCTACAGAGCAAGGAAATGTGTTACACTAACTCATGCACTAAAATTTGCACATACATACCTATAAATATTTTTAAAAAAACTTTTTTTAGAGAGGGGTTGGGGGAGAGGGGCAGAGGGAAAGGGAGGTAGAGAATCTTAAGCAGGCTCCACGCCCAGCACAGAGACCTATACGGGGCTCTACCTCACGATCCTGAGATCATGACCTGAGCCAAAATCAAGAGTTGGACACTTAACCAACTGATCCACCCAGGCACCCCTATAAATATTTTTATATGTAGCCATCTATATCTATATTAAGTTAAACTTGAGTTTATCCAATGTCTCCAACTCTAAACTATTACCATATGGATTATCTAGCTTCCTCCCTTTGCTTATCTGTAAATTCCCAATGGTGAGACATTTGGGTCCCCTCATCTGCCATCTATTTACTTAGTTGTTCAATTCCAGTATACATTAATAATGGTATCATAATTAACCTGTACCTGAGTAGGAAACAACTTTATCAACTAGAGTATAGTGCTTATGTATAGTTTCTTTTGCTTTCATGTTAGAGGCTCCACTCATTTCCAGAATTACTTAGGTCAGCCCCTCTCCCTGGACTCCCCTTACTAAGGTTGTTTTCTACATTTGTAGTACAATTAGATTGTTTTGTCACAGTCTGCATTTCATCCTGGAATCCTCTGACCTCCTAAATGATTTTTTTAAGATTTGCATACATTAAAGTTTACTCTGTGCTATGAAGGTCTATGGGATTTTGACAAATGCATAATCTCATGAATCCACAATTACCTACAGAATATATGCCTTAAAAATAGCCCTTGTGTTTCACCTCTTCAACCTTCCCTCTTCCCCCTCCTCTCTGGCAAACACTGATCTTTTTATAGTCTCTATAGTTATATCTTTTCCACAATGTCACATAATTGGTATCATATAGTATGTAATATGCATTTAAGATTAATCCATGTATTTTCCTGATTTGCTAGCTTATTCCTTTGTTTTAATTCCTAATATTCCACTGTATAGATATACCACAGCTTGTTTATCTATTCACTTACTGAGAAAACGTCTTGGTTGCGTTCAGTTTCTTATAACCATGAATAAAATTGCAACAAATGTTCAGGTACAGATTCTTGTGTGGACATAAATTTTCAAATCAGTTGGGTAAATATCTAGAAGTATGCCAGGAGTATGCTTGCTGGGTTGTGTGGTAACACAGTTGTATTTGTGGTAACACAATTGTATGGTAACTATGCTTAGTTGTGTAAGAAACTTCGAAACTGTCATCCAAAGTGACTCTATCTTTTTCTATCCCCATCTGCAACAAATGAGACTTCTAGATGCTTGGCATCTTCACCAGCAATTAGTATTGTATTTTTTGTTTGTTTTTAGTTTTGGTCAGTATGATAGAGGTGTGGTAATAAATTATATTTATTCTTAAAACTGGAAGACAGGTTATTTTTCAATATAAGATAATTAGTAAAAGGCAATGATACTGTTCAAAGACACGGATAACCATTGACTTTCCCTCCTCTTCACAGAATGAGGATTAAATCAGTGATTCTCAGTCCTATCACACTCGAAGCTACCTTACCAAATGTTTTTAATATCTTTTTTTCTATACCAAAGTGAAATTAATCAGTAATAAAACCTAACTACATAGTTTTAAAAAATCAATACATATGTTCTGTTACATACAGGAGAATTTAAAAAAAATAAGTTATATATTTCAGAATGTAAACATATAGTTAAGACTATATTAAAAGACAGTGAAGTAGTCAGGTATTAGTACCTTCTTGAATAATAAATTGAGAAGATCAGAAGTCATTCTGTATAAGACGTATAGGGAAATTGAAGCAATGATATGAGTGGACACTAAAATAAAGTCTAGTATTACTCTTGTGTATAAAAGAAAGAGAGCTCATTTGTATATAATGGAAAGGAACAACTCCAGTTGAAGTAGGAATAACATGCCAAGATAAATTACAGACTGATGAAATGGAAACAATGGGGATTTATGATTCTTGCAAATGAGCTCAGCATTACAAGCATGGTGGTAATTTCCTATATTATGACACAAGGTATGATAGTGACAAAGTGTCACATCTCCTCCTATTTTGAAATCCCATTTATGTTGGGCATATGTTCAGTCTCAGCTAAAAAGGCCTGGGAGGCTATATTCTTTAATAAGCAATAGGGACTATAGAGTAGACTGGAAAGAAGTCATAAAGGAAGAGGCTATAGAGAAATTGTGTGATGAACCATTAGGGACAGGACTGTAGTAAGAGCTGAAAGCAGGCAACCCCCAAAACAATTTCAATGCTATTTTCACAACATAACTTTTTATCCTTGTACTACAACAAGTAATGTAAGATGGAAGATTGTGAAATTTTAAGAACATTTTTATAATGAAATGTAGTGAGATCCCAATGAGTTCTGCTAATTTAATAATACTTGGCAGTAAGTGATTTAAAAGGAATCCTAAAGCTATGCTAGATTTGCAATCTGCCTTGTCATTTTTATTTTTAAAGACTTTATTTATTTATTTGAGAGAGAGAATGAGAGAGAGAGCATGAGAGGGGAGAGGGTCCGAGGGAGAAGCAGACTCCCCGCTGAGCTGGGAGCCCGCTGCGGGACTCGATCCCGGGACTCCAGGATCATGACCTGAGCCGAAGGCAGTTGCTTAACCAACTGAGCCACCCAGGCGCCCTGCCTTGTCATTTTTGCAGTGACTGCACTTCTATAATATGAAACCCTTTTTAACTAATATGCGTTTGAAAATGCTATACAATGTTGAGTAGCTAGAAAGTACAAAGTAACTTACTTATTCAATAGTTTTAAAGTAGCCTTTACCCCATTTAAGCTTTTCTCTCTGTAACATCCTTCCCTTAAATTATGTTGACTTTTTGCATGAATTCATGTAAAATCTTTCAGCATCTCACTAATAAAGTATCATTAGTTTATAGTTATAGTGGGTTTGGCACCCTGGGATAGTAAAAAAAAAATTGTTCAGGACGATAACTTCCTGTGTGGGATTGTCCTGTGTGTTTTAGGATATCTTACATCCCTGGCCCCAACCACGAAAGGCCTGAACCTCCACGTCTCTGTCCCCAGTCATCACACAAGCAAAAATGTTCCCATGTTTTCAAGTTGTACCCTCAGCTACAGTACTTGCCTGGTTGAGAACATAACTAAATCTATGGCTCCTGCTCTTTCATGAGGGGTATTATAGGTTTCAACGATTTGAGCCTGTAGAGTGAAGCCTGGATGAACAGATTCTGGAATGATTTCCTGGTGGCTGGAGAGGCCACCATGTGTTTGATGACATGGGGGTTTCAGAGCAGAATTTAAATGGTAAAACGTCAGATTCTGCAAAGGTGGGTCCCAAAAATGCCCTTGAGGACTAAACTGGCTTTTAGCAATTAGAAACTTAGGTCAGAAGTGAGTTTTGCTCTTGTTTTGTTGTTGTTTCTCAGTCTGCAAAACTGGGTTAGGTCGGGGTAACTAAAACTGGGTTAGGACGGGGTAACTAAGAAAAAAAGGAAACTAATGTGCAAGCATGTAGCATGTGCCAAGAGCTCTATTGTTACTTCCAGATCTAATCCTCATAACAATTCTTTAAGGAGGCTACACAGTTCTTCCATAATCCTCCCTTAACAGTGGAGGAAACTGGGATTTTGAGAAACAGCATAAATTTTCCTATCCCTGTTGAAAAACAAAATCTGCCTAAAAGAGAAACAAGAAGCAAATTGGATGTTGGAAATGGAACAGATTGGAATACTAATGCCGTTGAGTAGGCGAGCAGGCTCATTAGGTGAGAGATACACATGTTTTGGGGGAAATAGAAAGCCTTTTATAATGAATGGTAGGTTAACTCTGATCTCCTAACCTGGTCTAAGGTCTTTTATCTAAGTGGTAAGAATATACCCTTATAGTTAGGAACAAAATACATCACCCAAGTCTTTAGGTTTTTCTTTGAGGTCTAGCTATGTCTAGACCCCCATTAAATAATGGGGTCTGTGTTTCTGCGATAATTAAATGTAACAAACGGAAAGATGGAAGAAGTTCTCCTTAGCTCAAATTAGAGGTTCACTGCAGGAAATGAGTTGCTTTCTGAGAGATGATGGACAGAAAACCTCTATATGTATATTTTCTGTCATCTTTGGCAAGAACTACGTTTATATCAGTGGGTCTTGTGCTTCAGTTCTGGAGTCTTAAAGGCAGTGTGCCGGAACATGCTCTGACTAGCTCGTGGGGGCCAACTGGTACATTTTCAGGAGTTTTGCCATCTGTTCATTAAATCATTGATAGTTTGAAATTAGCTCTGATGGGAATATTTACATCACAGAAAATCAGCAAACCCTACAAATCAAGCCCCTACTTCCCCCCTCTGGAACTATTAAACATTTATCAGCGTACTACTGTTGAAAGGTTACAAAATACTTCCAATATGGTCATTGGCATTGACTTATGCTCAAGGGATCTTGGGTTTCTCAGGGTATCTTTCTATGGCTTAAAATCTTTGGCCATATGACAAATCCTGAACAAAATTATTTGCTCCTTTGTATTAACCCACTTTTGGTTGGGATGAGAAAAGTAACTAAGTTACTTATTTTGGGGGAGCTCTCTAGTGCAGATGGTCCGTTAATCAGTTTGTGGCTCATTATCATTAAGGCTTTTATTATTTCCATTTATCCTTATTTTTTATTCCTGGTGTCCTTTGCTGTCACTGGCAAACATTCTAACCGATATAATGTTTCTACTTTTGTGTATGTTCGTGTAAAATGTGTACTGTTCTGCATATGTAGATTAACTTACAGAAATGGTGTATTTCATTCTGTTTTATTCTATTTCAGATTTTTACATCCAGAAGTAGCACTAAGGATTCTTAATTTGACTGTGTTGTGACCAACTGTCCTCTGGAAAGTCTCCACTAGGCACTTCCCCATCAAGCATTCTTGAGGATTCACACGTTCCAACATTCTTGCCAACACTTTACAACTACCTAGCTTTCTATTTCCAGGCTAATAGGTATAAAGCGATAGCTTCTCTTCGTTTACATGTCTTTGATTACTGTTGAGTTAAGCATCTTGTTATATACTTGCTAGCCTGTTGGGTTTTCTCTTATGCAAATAGCCTGTGGATATGTACTTTGCACAACTTTTTCCCCCCATGGAAAAAAGTTGCTGCCTCTTTACTGTACGTTCTAGATATTAATTTCTTACCAGTTTCAGACCCTGCAAGTATCTTTGGAGGAAAAAATTTAATTACCCCTAATGTCTAGGCCCTAAAACTAGAAGCCCATAATTTTATCTTGTTTGGTGACAGCACACCAAGAAAAAAACTGTGCCCATTACCTTGCCCTCCCTTTCCCTGCCTTGGTTCTTTTATCAGTTAAGATAGATTACATTATGTTCCAGTACCAAACATTCCCCATATCTTTGTGGCTCAAAACAGGCAGTATGCCTGAGCGAGAAACGAACACATCAACTGTGGATCAGCAGAGTGGTTCTGCTCGTCACAGTCACTCAGGGACTGATGGATCAGCCACTACCTCAAGAATTGCTGGTTGCTAAGACAAAGGGTAAGAAAATTCTGGAGGGCCTAACATCAGCAATTGTGTGCTTGGTCTGGAAGTGACACCTGTTGTTCACAAATTATTGGCCAAAAGTGGTCATGTGGCCTTATCCATTTCCAAGAGGACCAGGAAATACAATCCTGCCATTTTACCAGAAAGAAGAGAGATGCAAATCGTCAACAAAAATCACTAATATCTGCCCTTCTGGCTGAAACCACTATAGAAACGTAAAGATGGATGGAAATTAAGATGGACACACTAGCGCTTGAGGAAGGTGTGACTTTAAAGTGAACAAATTTTTCTCTTCCTCATTCTTGAAGCACCCCCCTTCACTTTTTCTGTAGAATCCTTTGTTCCAGGAACTCAATATTAATATTGACATCTTGCTGACCTCAATGTATACTTAGTAATGAGACTTGGATGGTTGGCGCCAGTGCTTGACCATCTTGAGAGTACCTTGAAGACATGACGATGGTTGCTGGCAGCATGTACCAGATTCCTATTGAAACCATCCAGATCCTATATTTTCTTATAAAACTCCTCAGGCTTTTACTCCAAGCAGGAGCGCGGTTAGCCTCCTTTGCCTGGCAAAGTAATAAAACTATCATTCCTCTCTATCCCCAAACTCTGTCTTGGTGTTCTATTTTGGCTCTGGAGCACAGAGGTCGGATTTTGACAACATGGCCACCAAATATGCTGGTCACCACTTTCTCATGCAGCCAAACACATTTGACCTTTCTTGAGAGATAGAACCCAAAAGTCACTTCCAGTCAGTGCGTCAGACTCAAAGCCCAGCATCTCCAAGTGATAAATGGAATTCTTTACATCAAATCCAGGTGTGGTTCTCCATTATAGGGAAACCTATGAAATAAGACAACAAGTTATTAGTTTTTCACACACTGATATACCTTGGTGGAATAAGAAAAGAATAACTCAAACAAACAATTCTTTTCAGAGTGGGAAAAGAATGGGACACTCGGGAGTCACTGGCCATTTTAAAATTGGGGGAAATGTGTGGTGAAGGTCCTTTATGCCGTGGGTGGGGGATGTTTCTAAGCAGGGCTCAATGGTTGTTTCCTGGGAGGGACTCCCAGGTCCATTGTTTTCCAAGGCCCTTAGCTTTAGCCTTGGGGAGTTTCTCCCTTCCCTGTTATCTTCCTTGGTTACCTTTGAGGAGGGAATTGGAGAATATATCTTTCTTACAGGTTGAAAAGCTTTCTTAGCCGGTGCTTTAGGGAATAAGGGTCATTTTAAATTTCAAATAATCAATTTAAGTTTCAAATTTTGGTTAAGTCTTGTGGGTCTTTGAACTACAACTACAAATATAACTACAACCACAATCACAAATACAAATGTAATTTGGATTTTCATCTGTTTGATTCCAGTCAGCAGTATGTGCCAATAGACACATCCTCAATTATTTTCAGGACGGCGCTAAGTTCAATCAAGTGCACAGCTTGAACATATAAAGATTTGGTGGGAGAATCATAGCCTTTGTCTCTTCTCATCAAGCCATTTTGTCCTCTTAAAATGATGTTGTGGATGCCATAACCTTCACTAAATCTATGTTCCAAGATAGCTAGAACATACCAGAAGTTTTAAAATTCAGGTATGTCTTTGATTTGGTTCTATTAGGCTGAATTCTAATAAGCCTTTTTTGCTCAAAAGACTTCTCATTTTTATCTTTTACCAGTTGGGTATGAGAAGCAGTGCCACTCCTAATCCTGCAAGGCCTGGACTTTCTGGATCCTCTCTGTTTCCTTTCATTCTTGAAGTTGGCGAACCAGCCAACTCTCCCCTGAGTTAATCTATTTTTTTGTTGACAAATATAGCCAATGGTAATTAAAATTCTCTTTTCCATCCTCTTTTCTCAGAGATGCAAATTTATCAAGCATGTAGACTACATACCTTCCAAAGTGTCCCAGGTGACAATTTTACCAAATGTTTTACCACCGTATAACATGGATTGCTATTTTTCTAGCCTCCAAAGTTTATTTTCTTGCTACCTAGCCCTTAGGCCAATGCCATGTAATTTGAGATTCTTGTTATAGTGACACCCCCTTTTCTAAGTACTTGTTTGTATAACGATCCAGGTGTTTTTCTTTCCAAGATGGGTGATTAATGTAGCAGGTAACCATGAGGTCCTGCTGCTTACTGGAATATCTTCCTCTGTGTTACTGAGTTAGAAGGAGAAGACAATTGATTCATTTGCTATAAAGGTCCAATATTTCCAAGTCAGTTACCAAAAATAACATGTTAAAGGAACACTAAATGAATATCAAAATCTACGTCATCAACATCTAAAACTAATATATCAAATCTCTCTTTCCCCCTTGCTACAATGATAGCAGTCTTGAGGATATTCATCATATAGTTTGCCTCTTTGCCTGATCCTTCCACACAGGTATAAAGAATAAGTGAGTACCTTGGTAATACCTGTCTTTTGTCAAAATATGCTTGCATAATCGGAAATTTTCAAGGAATTGAAAAGTTTTGAGGCTACTCAGACTCCAGCTTCATGGGTTTGTCCTCTCAAAGACCCTTTGGTAATTTCAGATGCTAAGATATCGGAGTACAGATTCTGGGGAGATGGAGAAATGAATGATGCTCCTCTACTATGGGAGTTAGGATAGCAGACTTTTCCATAAGGCTGAGGGAACTGATGCCAGCTTCATGTTTAGAGTTTGACTAATAGGTCTCAGATTCATCCAGCACTACTAGGGCATAAGAGGTGGATGGAATCGGCAGATATCTAGATAGGCTAGAGAGAGCCAAGACGACCCCGAACTAACCACAGCATGGGGCTTGGCATCAAGAAGACTCAAACTGTCCATGAACCAGGTGGTCAACACCTGATCATTGGGCACCAGAATGTTAACTCCATAAGACTGGCAGATAGAGGAAAGTGACAGTATCAAAGAGAAACTCATGAGATCTGTGTATAGATAGAGCTGGTGTTGGCAAATTTTTCCTCTAAAGTGCCAGATCGTAAACATTTTAGGCTTTGCAAGCCGTATGTGGTCTCTGTCCCACGTTCTTTTTCCCTTCTTCCTCTTCCTACCCTTCTTCTTCCTTCTCCTTTTCCTCCTTCTTTTTCTTTTCCTCCTTTTTTTTAAAGATTTTATTTATTCATTTGAGACACTGAGATACAGAGAGAGAGAGAGAGAGAGAGAGAGCATGAGCAGGGGGAGAGGGAGAAGCAGGCTGAGCCAGGAGCCTGACGTGGGGTTCGATCCCAGGACCCTAGGATCATGACCTGAGCCGAAGGCAGAAGCTTAACCATCTGAACCACCCAGGCACCCCTCCCCCTTCTTTTCTTCCCCTTTTTCTTTTGCAACTCTTTAAAAATATAAGAATCATTCTTCATTCCTGAATCATACACAATTAGGATAAAGACTATATTTGGCCCAAGGGCTGCAGTTGGCCAATCTCTGGTATAGAGGAATTAGGCAAAATCTTTATAGGATCGTGGATACTGGGCAGCCACGGGGGAGGTGAGGGGGGCATCTGCAGGAACAACTGATACCACACGATGAACACCTTACTGGTCAATGTCTGTGCTAAAATGCCCAATCCTGAGGCACCAGCAGTTATGCATAGAAAGATGGAAATATGCCCTTTTCTCCCCCTATAGCTGAGTGGACATAATTTCTCAACAAGGATAAGAAGGGAGCCTGAAAAAGGATCTTTAAATAGAAATGTGATTAAATGATTTTGAACTTGGCTGGAAATAATCATTGAATTGGACCACTTTTTCTACTGCTGAGCAGAAGTGGGGCTCCAGAGCTAAGATGAAATTGGTTATAGAGTTTCAATTATGTTCTTTCCATTTTGACTTTCAAATCTATATCTGGTTTACAAAGATGTTTGAACAATCACCAGTGAATTAGAGACAATTAAATATGTCTGTCTGCCATTCTCAGGTTGAGTGGTCAAGTTTGTATACTGCACATTCCAGACCTCTTTTAGTCTGTGAATACAGCTTTTGTACTCCCTTCTCTCTCTGTATATCCAAACCTCTGACAAAAGATAGTTATTTATCTTGGAATCCCAATTATTTTTAACCACTTTGTACAAAGGAGGTAAAATGTAATTTTTAAGTAGACTATTTCTTTGAGAAGTTTTCTAGACTTTGAAAATTGGGTACTTTTCAGACCAACTCTGGCAACACCAAGTCCACCGAAAGATATGATCAAAATTATTCGGTTAGAAAAAAAGTTAACACTCTCTAGGCTACAAGAAAAAATTGAGAATATTATTCTAATTATTGGAGACATTTAGGTTTTTAAATGTATCGAAAGTTCAATTATAAAAATAAATTTCAAAATGACCCTTACAGTTGTTCTTTGTGATTCCTAATTGGAAGATCTACAGGACAAACAAAGAAGTCCTCAAATCTTGAGCTAATATCTAGAAAGGGTTATTTGGCTCTCTTAATGCCTTGGATATTTTAACCTAAGAAGTAGCAGCAATCATGCTCACCTTTGGGGCAGTTAAACTCTTCATCATTTGCACTGTAATCCCAGGAAAAGGCCTCTTATGGTTTTGAGAAAATCTAGTCCTTGTGCCTTTGGTCTTTACGTCTCTCCTTTTGATGTCAGAATAGAGTTGTACAGGGTTTGAGTCAGGCTGGTATATGGTGGTATAAACCAGGTTAGGTCTCATGGGATCCCTAGGGCCAAGACAGACAGGAACTCCAAGGCTGATGTATGACTATCAAGAGAGTACACCAACTTCTTGATGACTTGATGCTTTTGCTGTCTTTAGTTGTTTACTTTATTTTATTATGTTATGTTAGTCATCATACAGTACATCATTAGTTTTTGATGTAGTGTTCCATGATTCATTGTTTGCTGCCTTTGATTCTGAGGCAGCTCAGATTCCTTTGCCCAGTTCTATCTTACCTTTGTAGTACCTTAAAAACTGGACATAAAGAGATTTAAGATTGGACTTGCATTTTATCTCTTAGTTTAATGTCCAGCAAGTCTGTATTCTGGAATGATGTGGGAGTTCAGAAAGATTTGAGTCAACCATTTTTCAGAGGTGAGTTATTGTCTTAGCAGCATCTCCTTCTATTGAAGGTGCATCTGGGAACAATTTTGTCCTGGTATGTCCCCAGTATATCCAGTTATCCTTTGTTTGTCTGATCCTTGGCAATGGAAAGTATGGCAATTAATGGCTCTGGATATCTTGTTCAGATGATTTGGGGCTGAAATGTCTACTTCATTCCATTGTCTGCTTTCTCTGAGGATCTTGAATCAGCAATTGACCTGCAATTGAATGTTATTTTAAGGTCTTTAATGGTTGTAACTTCCTAATTCTGCTAAGAATTTTTTCACTTTTCCAGAGGCTTGGGGATTAATAAGGACAGTGAAGTTTCTGAGTAAAGGATAAAACCTTTCATAAATCATGAATAATTGTCCCTGCAAAATGTCTTTCTCTATCATTGGATAGAATAGATATGTTAAGATTGCCTAGGTAGAAATCATGAAGTCTTAGAGCCTCTCTTTTTAAATTATGCCATTGTTATTGCTATGGCTTCAACCCTTCCAGAAAATAAATATTCTATTGCTACCATATATTCATTGTCTAGGCAGCTAATTTTATAAAATTTGTTTAGAGATGCTCAACTAATCTTGTCTTTCATATTTTGGTGTGTATCACCTTTATAGTTTTTTCAGGATGATGTTAATTATAGTGAAGCATGAACTGGGCATATTCTCTGTCATTCTAGGAAAGTTTCCCTGTTACTATTTAATATCAGAGACAATTTACCCCAATTGGAATGCAGTGTATCATGGAGGATTTTAGCAAGGTCCATTTGAAGTCTGGTAACACTATGCATCCTTCCTGGATTTGACAGATCTTATCCTCATGAATTTTAAAACTTGGTGATTTCCATTTTTCTCCCAGAATTTGGGGTCTAATTTTATGCTCCTGTTTATGGACTCTTTGAGCTTCTTCATGGATTCTTCCTTTCTGTTTTGTAAAGGGATGTTTTTATTAGAACGCTCTTTAGCAGGGTGATCTGCTATTGCAATATCTTTTACTTGATGACAGCAACTTTCTTGGGTAGAAAAACCTTTGTGTTTCTGTAGCATTTCAAAATCATGAACTACTAAACTACTAATGAACCATTTCAAAAGCATATCAGTGATCCGTGTGTGTGTGTATATTTTATTTATTGGCAACTTCACATGCCTTTTGTATGACCACAAGTTCAACCACTTGAACTGATTTGGCTTCTGTAAAGGGATAAGGTTCTACAAGAGAATCTAGAGTAGTTATTGCATGTCCATCCTGGTATTACTACTTTTCACTTTTAAGATAAAATTCATCAATAACAAAAATGTCAGAATCTGGAATGGACATGAAGATTTTTCCTAGGATGGACACTTCTCAAAGTACAGAAAAATAACCATGAGATTCTTTCTCTTTCACTAGGTCAGGTTAATCATGTTGCTAGATTAAGAATGTTAAATCAGTAGATAAGAATATGAAGAGGAGAAAATAACCGTATTTGATAATTAGTTCAGCCTCAACAGAAAATGCTGGATGTTTTCAGTTAGCAATAGGGACTGTACTGCATGTGGTACCTCAGATTTGTAGATGATCATGTTAGTTCAGGACATCTGGGAAAACAGATGTCAAGAAGAAATTAGAAGTACAAGATCTTTATTGGAAGCAATAATCCTGTGAAATGTAGAAGTGAGAGGGATGGGGGAGTAGTCAGGTAAAATCTTTAGTCTATGAAGCAGGGCAAATACCTGTGAAAGAAGAGAAGGAAGGAGGATTGAGAATGAAGCACCTCAAACTAAGGTAAATGTCAGAGAAGGTCATTTGCTCAGCCCAAGTGGGAGTTCCAGAACAAAGACTGCCCTTTAAGGAAATCCCATTTTGGGACAAATGACCAGGACCTAATACCAGGGTGACTGAAGTCTGCTTGGGGAGATTGTGTTCTTGACTTGAACATGGTGGCAAATCTCAAAAGCAGTCCTTGGAGGCTGTCAGCTAACTGCAGTCCTTTTGGTGGGTTTTCTCCTTAGAGTAGGTCCTAGTAAAACATACTGCTGTCACAGTCCATACTTGCACTCTGCAGATCCATTGAACACAGTGGAAACAACTTCTCCAGGGTTCCTTTACACCTCTCTTACTGAGTAGGGACTCAGGTGGGGGTTGGTTGGAATAACCACAGCTTTACCGTAGGAGTTGGTCTTGGGGCAATAACTGACATGATGTGTACTAGTTGACAGAGGACCAGATTGTTAACTGTCCCTGAGGCAAAATTGTAAAGGAATTTTCTCTTTACAAAATGCAAATGTGAATGCAAGTTTTCTGATTCTCATTTCTGATTGGGACAAAAAAGAAAGCATTGTTAAATCTATGGTTGCATACCATGTACTTGAGGCCTTATTAATCTGCTAGCAATGCTACCACATCCAGCACAGTAACTGTGACACTATTTGTTGAGTTGGCAGTAGAGGTCTATAGTCTATGGTCTATAGTCATTCACTAGGGTCCACTCAATTTCTCTAGGGAAGGGACCACCAGCGTTGTATCCCTTTTTGGAATGTGATATTGTTTTATATTTACCATCATACTTGGGGTGGAGGTTTTTCAGCGACTTCCACTTGGCCTTCCCCTCTACAATAGCTCTTCTCAATAGGACAAGGACCCAATGTGAAGGTTATGCCAACTGGCAAGTATGTCAATCCCAACTATACTATCTGAGGACCAGAGAAATGATGACCACATGCAGAACAGATGTAGAACAAATTGCATGGATGTACTGTAAGTCAGTGGAATCTGCTTATTACCTGGGCTTTGCACACCCCACCTTAGCAGTGGAGCCTTTATTCTGTTTTGTGGGTATCAATATCAATGAAGAACCCATGTCCAAAAGTCCTTGAAATGTCTGGGTATTCCCCTTTCCCATATATTCAAGTAAATGGCTATCAATCTTGTTGGGAACGGACTAGTGGAACCATTAGTAGATACCTACCATAGTTTTGCAAAATCCTTCTTCCTGAGGACCCACTCACCTCTTCAGTCAATGAGTTCCAGATCTTAAAACTATTCAGGACCAGGAACTAAGCAAAATAATTTGACTTTAAAATGAGATGACCACCTTCAGCCTCCTGCTTTTATTCTTGACTGCTTTTGTGTGCATGTAGCAAGTAGCATCCTCACTAATTGCCAGTCTATTTTGTCCATAGAGACACTGCAATTCCTTGCAGGCTAAGCCCCCCTAGCTGCCCCTCCAAACTTGCTGGTTGTTAAGGTAACTGTGGCCCCCTAGTTTGTGGTTTTTAAGCACCCCCACCTCTCTCCTATTATCCCCCATTAACCCCATTGTTATTAATGAGCCAAATCCTGAGACCAGGTTTCCTACTCATAGCCTTGACTTAAGAGGAAAGCAAACACTTTTTAGAGATGCTGGTTGAACTCTCTCCAGCACATTCCTAATGGCCTTATTGAATGGTGGGGCATTCTGGGCCCTCCTGTGGAACATAATCCTGTGGTGGGTATTATGACCTCATATTCTGGCCAGGAAGCCTACTTCCCTGAGCCTTTTAATCCCTTTTTCCGCTGTCTGTCTCAGCAACTCAGGCTTTTTTTACTTGGCACAGTGTGGACCAGCACTTCCTTAGGTTTCTAAGAACCATCCAGCATCATGCTCACTGCAACCTTAGGGTCCTGTGCCATACACCATTAAGAGGCCCCAAGTAAATAAACTTTTCATTTATCCAGTCTGGCATCCTTGATCAAACTCTCAAAATCTATTACAATGGATGTGCCCCTTGTTCTTTTTATACAAGTTACATAATTCTTGCAGTTCCTTTGGGAATCTAATCTTTACCCTGTCTTAACAAACCTGGCATAACCCCAGAGGGCATATGCTGGCATTTAACCCTAGTTATCAGCCTTAAAACCAGGGTTGTATGGGCCCAGGACAGGTAGCTTGAAGATGGGCTACTTTGGCATGAACATTATTTTGAGGTGAAGGCAATAAAAACCCAGCAGATTCAGGAAGAGCTCTTTACTTTCACCCCACCCTCCAACTGCCGATTGGAAGAGAGCTATTAACAGACATTCCTCTTTACTAAGGAACTTATCTGCCTAACAGGGTGTTTGTTTTCCAAAACATCTCCTTTCAACTTCCTGCTAATGGTCTTCCTCCTCTTTGTATCCTCAGGCTCTACCCCTCTCCTTAGCTCCTGTGTCCTGTTGCTTCACTATCCTTGGAATTTCCAGATCTGTGTGGATTCCTCGTATGTATGCTATTAAATTCATTTTTCTCCTGTTAATCTGTCTCATGCCAATTTGATTTTTATTCCACCTAGAAGGACCTCAAAGAATATAGAAAATTCTTTCTCCCAACAAGACAAAATGGAGGTATTTCTTGAGGTGGGCACTGGATGCCTTGTGAGGAGAAAACTTCTCAGTGTTTTGCTGAATGAAGTCAATATTAGCCTTCAAAGGGGAGGGTGGGGCACATTTCTAGGCTCTGCTTCAGGATATCCACAGAGACACTGTCCTCAGGGACACCTACCCACTCATGTTTTCCAAACTCATGATTTCCAATCTCATGTTTTCCCAAGATGGCCTTATCCTTAACGTAGTAGACCTTATGTGGGATGAAGTTTCAATGGCCTTTGAACCCTCTTAACCTTAACTGTCAGATTAGGTGTTTGTTCCTCAGTTGTATCTGCTCTCCTTCTGAAGAATATAAGGGTCTCTTTGTAAACTACTAAACAGGCCCTCTGGTTCTCACACTTAGTTTTAAACTTTTTAACTGCCCTACAGTGTATCAGTTTCCCTCTGTAGTTCATCAACGAAACAGCAATAACCAGCCAATTCTATTTTCCTTGTATGTACTGTTATACTTACTATTTTATAAATGCTGAATAATCCCACTGGCAAGAGTATCTGTCCATTGAGGTGTTTTTCTTGTCCTAACTAGTGACATTTTTAGCAGTTGGGCTTCCTTTGCCTTGCCTCACATACCACTTAGAATGAAATCCTTCTTACCACCCCACTGGTCAGTGAACCAGTTCCTGAACCCCATTTTACCCCCTGTTCTCTTGGGCCACTCCAGATACCAATTGTGTCAGGCTATGTCTTCTAAGAAGCAGTCACTCACAGCACTCCAACCGGTCTTAAGGGTTAACTTGCTTCAAGCTCATGAACTCCTTGCTTACTGACCTAAGTCCTTTCATCTGCAGCAGAACTGACTTACTTTCCTTGAGATTTGCAAACTACTGGTCTTAACGAATAAAGGACAACTTTCCCAAAAGATAAGGGCTGGTCACACTTGGAAACAGCTGCCACGGATGCTTGCAACTCTGTTCAGGGTCATGGACATAGGACTAACTGTCTGGGCACCTGCTACTCCTGCGCGCAGCCCCCCTCCCTTTCCCATGCCTTCCCCTTTAAAACCCCCTGGATTCACCAGGATGGGGAAAATGGTCTTTGAGATGTTAGTCTACCATCTTCCCAGGTTGCTGCCTTTCTGAATAAAGCAACCTTCCTTTCCCACCTCACTTGTCTCCCAAGTATAGATTTTTGAGTGGCAAGCAGCCAAATCTAAATTTGGAAATAGTTCTGTGTCCAGTAGCCTCACCAAGACAGATATAGAAATGCATTAATTTGGGGCGCCTGGGTGGCTCAGTCGTTAAGCGTCTGCCTTCGGCTCAGGTCATGGTCCCGGGGTCCTGGGATCGAGCCCCGCATCGGGCTCCCTGCTAGGCGGGAAGCCTGCTTCTCCCTCTCCCACTTTCCCTGCTTGTGTTCCTTCTCTCGCTGTGTCTCTCTCTGTCAAATAAATAAATAAAATCTTAAAAAAAAAAAGAAATGCATTAATTTATTGCTGGTAATGGCTATGAGACACAAAGGAGAAAGTAGGCAGGAATGGGGAAAACCTTCAGACTACAACTCAGGTCTGACACTTAATGAAATAAGGCTGGGAAGGAGCGGGGATTGGATAGGAATAGCATGCAACTGAGGTGCAGCTTTGTGAGTCTCCAGGAGCCTGACAGAGAGCTCCAGAGCAAAGATTGCCTATCGCAGGAGGCTTGCACTGGTCAAAATAACCACATTCCCCGATCCCTGTTTCTCTGGGAGCTGTTTGGGAAGGGCTGTCTTTGGCTCAAATAGCAGCAGATCCTGAAGATGCTTCAAGTTCAGGTTGTCGGTGACCTGTACCCCTCATTACAGGTTATCTCTTAAAGAGAGATCTGAGCAATGCACTTTTATACTTTCCTGCTGCCAAATTAGGTATGGACTAGAGGCTGGGCATTACTTTTTACATTTTAGACTTTTTATCTGGGATCATTTCCCTTCTGTTTGAATAACATTTATTAAAATTTACTTAGTGACATTATTCTGATTATAAAACAGTTTTTAATGCTTTTTTTCTGGGGGATGTCTCTAGGTATAGAATGATAAGTTATCTTTTCTCCCCACTTTAAATATATTATTTCGGGGTGCCTGGGTGGCTCAGTCGTTAAGCCTCTGCCTTCAGCCCGGGTCATGATCACAGAGTCCTGGGACCGAGACCCACATCGGGTTCCCTCCTCTGTGGGAAGCTGCTTCTCCCACTCCCACTTCCCCTGCTTGTGTTCCCTCTCTCACTGTGTGTCTCTCTCTGTCAAATAAATAAATAAAATATTTAAAAATATATATATATTATTTCACAGTCTTCTACCTTCTATGATACTCTTAAGAGTTCAACCATCATTCTAATTGCCTTTATTTTGTAGACTATATTTCATTTCTAAGTACTTTTACAATCTATCTTTCTTCAACATTTATGATGTGTCCAGCTGTGGTTTTATTTTTATTGCTTTGGACTTCTTGGCAGTCTTGGCTTTTTAATAATTACAAAAAATTATCAGCTACTTTTTATCTCTTCTTTATGCTCTCAAGTCCTTCTAGAACTCCAGTCAGACAAATGTTAGACTTTTCATTTTATTCTCTATATCTCTTCTCTATTGTATTTATATATCAATCCTTCTGGGATGAATTTTGGAAATTTTCTTCAAGTTATACTTCCGGTGTATACGGAGCAAAAATAAAATTAATCAGATTTTTAACTCATATTCTGAATTTTATATTTTATGTACTGTATTCTTTTCTACATATTCTTCTTGGTTATGTTTTAATCTCTTGGTTGCTCTGTAAAATCCATTATTTCTAGCACATTTTCAAGGATCTCGTTTCTTTAAACATATTTGCTTTTTAACCTGATTGATAATTCTGATATCTAAAATGTTTGTGAATCTACTTCTGCCAGTTCTTACTCATAATATGTTTTCATTATGAGTTTGTGGTTCATATTTTGGAGGGTATATGGAGATACTCAATTTCCTGTGGTTTTTAGAATTCTGGGTTTTTAAGTTCCTTCAAGAGGGTTGATGTTTTCTTCTCTTGTATCCTGGAAGTATGATCAATCCCAATGGCAGATTAAATTCTGCCATGGTTGGGGTTTCCTTGCACCACACAAGTAACTTGAATGTAGACAGTACACTTGAGGGTAGACTAGTTTATGTTCATGTATTCTCAGGGAAGAATTTACCTTCTTTCCTCTTCACTTAGCACCAAGTTTGAGGAGGCGTATTTCCTTGATGTCATCTTTCCTGGCAATGTTTTGTTTTGTTTTGTTTCTTATATCCTGAAGAAGTCAAAATTTTGTGTAAAGATATATTATTAGATTTCCTAGGTGGATGGGCCATACATTTATTTCTTCCTCATATTAGCTCACACAGAAGCCGCTCAAGAATCTCCAGTGTTCCACAGAAACTGACAAGTCAAAAGATTCATTTGGTGCCTGCTTATCCAGCATTCCTGGTTTTAAATAATTTGGGGAATTTTTCATATTCCTTAGTTTTGTATCAATCTATTGACATTTTATAAAAGATATTTTTATATTTTTATTTATTCTATTAGATTAAATACCCCCTCCTTAGGGAAGGATTGCTTAGAATATTTAATCCACCATACTTCTGGAATATAAATACTGATGACTCTTTATCTGTTATGTTTTTCATGGACTCCCAATATTTTTTCCAACTGTTTCTCACTGGAAAGTAAGGTTGCATAGTTGGGCAACTTTTATTTAAAGTATTCAATACTTTAAATAAAACCAATTTTAATAAAAATCTAACTTACCCAAAAATACTCTTGGGAAGAAAGCTTCCTGTTGAGGAGAAGGAAAGAAGGTAGCATATGCCAAGAAGAACTTGTTTGTCATGAAAGAGGTTTTTTGTGTATTTTGTTTTTAAGCCAACTTGCACCTTGCCTTTGTTACCTCATATAATCTTGATGTTAACAAAATGTTTATCTCTTTCTGGTTCATCCATATTCTGTTCTTCTACAGCTCTGTGTTTCTTTCTATTGATCTTTTCTGATCTGCTCCTTTCCATCCCCCCAGAGTCAAAATCCAAGCTCTGTCTTTAATGCTCTTGTATTAGGGCAGCATTCAATCCATTGGAAAATAGAAACATGCATCTCTAAGGTTCCCACTTACATTATTTTTCCTGTGAAAAGTGCTGAAGGACAAAAAATTTTCTAGTCTTGCAAGACTTTAGCCCCCTCCACCTTATTGTCCCACCAATGGCTGCTAAACCACAGCCCCAATCTTGTTATCCCTGCCTCTTGTCCTGTGATTAACAGAGCCTCAGTTTCCCATAGTTTTCAAGGATTGAACAATGAAATATGATCTTCCTCAATATAGTCTATAAAATCTTTATGTGTCTTGCTCCCCTAGGACATTCAACTTGAGCACTGATCACATAGTAACTTTTAAAGTAATCGCCTGAGTTACTCCTTTTGTTTGTTTTCCTTCTTTCACACCCCTTTTGTTCAGCAAATGTTTATTAGTTACCAGGCAGTAAGTATCGTTGGTGCTAGGGTAACAAGGTGAATAAATAGGACTCCTGTCCTCAAGGAAATTTTTGTTTCATTTTGTTTTGTTTTGTTTTGTTTTGTTTTGTTTTTAATAGAGAAGTAAATAGTTCCTATGTGATTTGAGATATTCTTCACATTCCTTGGTAACTGAAGTAATATAATCCAAGTTTGAGTAAACTTGAGCTCTACAAATGATAGGAGAAAAGAATAAGTGAGGGTGCATCTGATTTATCTGAAGATGGTAAGCCTATGTTTCTGGCCATGGAAGTCCCTTCTACAACATGCAGAAACAAAAGACATTTCCAATGAAGAAGACATCTGATCTTCATATAAAATAGGCTGCTCTTGAGGAATCTTATCCTTCAACTCCCTTCCGAAGTGGGGAAGGAGATTCTGACAAATTTATATCTTCCAGAAAAATAGGTATGTGAAAGACAGATGGGCTCATTTACTGTGTTTAAGGAAATGCAAATACTTTAAACAGATCACTGGGGTGGCAATCAAGTCATCATATTGCAAGTTTCTCAAATGTATGAGAAAATCTTTACCTTCAGATGACTTTTACTTGTTTAGAACATTAAATCTGAACCAACCAACCTCAGTGTTTTGACTGTATACCTTGCAATTGTCTCCAGCTCTAAAACTGCAAACTATTTAATAACTTAATGAAACTATCATTGTATACTCCATTGTTATAAAGGTCCAAAATTAATTAAGTTAGAGTTCTTTTGGAATGGTATAGATTTGCTTATGTATAGCTCTCACCCAAGAATTTAGTGTAGGAGAAATAAGACTGTGTCTGTACATTACCCTAGCTATGTACCTATATTGTTATCTTATAGTCAAGGAAAACCTGATTTGTGACTACTAGAGTCCTGAGTTTTCCCTTGAGATGGCTGTAACTCCCTTATGCTATAGTCATTGTCTCTGCTGGCAGCTGTCTCCAGTTCTGTTCTGCTGTCCTCACTATAATTCTAGTTCATTTTTCTGTGGAACAATAGGGGAAATGGGGATAAAGACAGGGCAACACTGGTGATAATGACAGGATATTATTGTATTATTGCAATAATGTGCTCCCCAGTTTTTTGGTACCAGGTGAGGGTATCATTTAGAAGAGAGTGTTGGTATGTGTAACCACTCTATTCCTATGAGGTAGATATCAAGTGTTATCCCTATTCTGTTACTGAGGAAATAGCCCTGTTGCTGAGGATTGGCCCAAAGACACACTGTAAAATAACAAAAATATAGGAGGAACTTGAATTTGAGTTGATATTTGAGTGTCTATGTGCTAGGAGCGTTGCTAAGATCAAATATCTTTACAGGGCAAAATTGCCAACTCCAGCGGTAGAGTCAGAAATGATATTAAGAGAATATAAGGGTCTGGCAGATATTGAGTATCCCTGGAACTAGAAGATTCAGAGGAAGTCTTGTAATATGCACTTGAAAGAGCAAGTGACTGGTAGCACAGTTTCATTTCAAAGAGAAGCAGTGTCTGTAATGAGTCAAGCAGCTTACAAATGGTCTTGTTTACTCTCCTGCACCACCCTGTGAGGTGGATGTTGTCCATGTCTCAGAGATAAGGAAACTGTGGTAAAAAGATCAAATAGCTAGAGTGACAGTGAGGGACTTCTGCTTCCAGGAAGATCAAGTGGCAGTACTTATCTCTTTTCCTCCCACGAAGCACGAGAAAACCCCTGAACACTTTATATAAAATAAATACAAAGCTCTGAAAATAGAAAGAAGAAGGACAACAGACTGGGAAACTCAGGACCCAAGCAGCGACGGTGTAGAGAATTCCCTGGATTTTCTTTTAGCCTCATATATCCTACACTTGAGGCTAAAGAGACTGGCAACCCAGAAATGCCAACAGGCATAGACCAAAAAGGCCCAAACAAAAGCCTTTTCTCTCTACTAAAAAGACCAGGAAAGAAAAAACCTGGCAAGATAGACAGCTTTTAGACAATAACCTCTCTATTCATGCAACGCTAGGCTTCCACCTTCTAGAGGCTATAAGAAAATGCCACACCCTGCCACTGGGTTTGTGTCAGGGATAGCTGACTGGGAAACAGACTTGCATCCCTTCTAGGCAGTAAGGAGAAACTTGCCCTCACCCAGGGCAGTGGTGACTATGTGGGAGCCTGGACTTCCGCCTCCACTCGGTAATAATGAAATGGCATCCCCTGCCTTCCCTTGCTGGATCAGTGTCAGGAAAGGCCAACTAAAATACAGTGTAAAAATAAGATCCACAGTCTTATAAATTATAGAGATGGAGAACAGATTAGTGAATGCTGGGGGTTGGGTAGAGTGAGAGAAGGGAGGTGAGTGTGGCAATAAAAAGTCAGTATGAGAGATTCCTGTGGTGACGGCCATGTTCTGTATCCTGACCATATGAATACTGTAATAGGACTGAACTGTGTCCTCCCCCTGCCCACCACCAACCCACCAAATTCATATGTTGAAGTTCTAACCCCAGTACCTCAGAATGTAACCATATTTGGAGATGGAGTCTTTACGGAGGTACTAAAGTTGAAGTCATTAGGGTGGGTCCTAATCCAATATGACTAGCTTCCTTACAAAAAAAAAAAAAGGGAATTTTGAACATAAACACATACAGAAGGAAGACACTATGGAGATACAGGGAGAGGACAGCCATCTACAAGCAAAGAGAAACCATCCCTGCCAACACCTTGAGGTGTTCTGCTCACCTCAATGTAAGCTTCCGAGGCTAAGAGGCTTAGAAGAAACCAACCCTGTAGGCAACTTGCTCTCAGACTTCTAGCTTCTGGAACTGTGAGGAAATAAATTTCTGTTGTTTAAAACAACCAAACCTGTGGTACTTCGTTATGGCGGCCCTAGCAAACTAATATACTGGATATGATATTATGATACTGAGAAATAGTAATCTGAACCAAAGAAATAATAGTCCATTTCTGTATTTAAACAATAAAAATCCAAATGGCAAAAACTTATAACTCAGGATTGTCTCCATCTGTTTCTTATGTGGTAAGGGATTTTCATAAGGAAATTTCAGAGGTAATTTTGACTTTGTGAGTGTTTTGCTTTATGTGCTGTCTTTAGAAATTAACCTCCTCATAAAATCCAATCCCACTTTGCTATTTTGACATTTCTTTTGTCTGAAAGCATTCATTAACATTTTGCATAATTGCTCCATTTCCAGAGCAAGTATATAATTTCCTGCAGACTGAAGACTTCGTGATGCATATCCAATAAAGTCCATCCTGTCTGCTAGTAGTTGATGCCTTAGTCTTACCACGGGCTCGAAAGAGATTTTTCTGTCATGGATCCTATTGGAGCCTATTGAGTCTCATTGGCCCTCTACACCATTAAAATGTGACCACCAGTAGTGGCCATTTGTAAGGTCTACCATTCTTCAGTCATTGTTGCTCTCTAATGACTTCCTAGCTCTTTTCTGACTATATGCTATTAGTAGTTATTGCCAAGTCAACATCTAGAATTTCAAGCAAAATTACTTAAAGTACTTTCATAACTTGTTTTTTTTTAACCAAGATAGTCATGTAAATATGAATTTAATTTTGATAATAATATTAGAGAATAGGGAAAACCATGATAATGTACTTAGGAGAACTTATATTCTAGTGAAATAGGAAGTCAAAGGATGGGCTTATGGAAACAAAGATATTTTCCTTTCTGACTAAAAAGTAAATTGCTCAGAGCTTCAAGAAGAATTTTTTAAAATTGAATATATACATTTTTTCCCTAAAGCATTAAGAGCAATTATGGAAACAGATTTCATGTCATTATTTCTCAACTGATACGACTTACTGTTGTTTTTTGTGTTCAAACAAACTACAATTTAAAAGTTCTTTAATACTTACATGAAGTTATTCATCATATGGATAATTCTGGTACTTAGCCCATAGAATAGTGACTGATAACTTCTTTATGTAATTCTATTTTAGGCCTTGAAAGAAATGGATTCCTTGAACACTCTGTGTAGACTGTATATATGTGCTTTAGGAAGGGCATGACAAAACCTCCATCAGTTGTTCCACAGTGACAGAAATTTCAATCAATAGATCTAAGTTCCAGAAGCTGTGTTTTGGCTTCTTTTCTTCATATTTATACCTTACCACACTGCAACTTCATCTCTAGTACTAGAAATCAGAGCAATGTTTACATTCAGGCTGCTTGATTTCTGGCATCTGCCAAATATTATAAAATGACTTTTGTTGGCTCTTAAATAAAAAGCGCTGTGAAGTTGATCTGATAGTCTGCACAAGCTGAATAGAATTGTTCCTCTTATACTATTATTTATACTTAAATTTGTCCTTTCCAAATCAAGAATAGTCTGACATTCAGCAGTTGGTTTTTCTTGATCCTGTGCTGGTATATGATGCTTGTTTGTGCCAGAAACAAACAAATATGAATAATAATGTTCCATCTTTAAAAATTTGTGAGAGGCAAACCCCCATTAACACACATATGTGTATATAATTAAAACTGGTAAATATCGATATTATTACTTTACAGCTCCAAGTTATAAAGACATTATTATATCTTCTTCATTCAGTGAGACTGTTTAAAATAAGCCATCAATATATCTACAAGAAGAAGCCATAAAAAATTAGAATTTTACTTTCTATTAGAAAACATAGGGTGAAAAGAAGCCAGCCAGGAAGGTTTACAGACATGGAACCCTTGTAAACTGATCCTAGAAATGTCACTGAGTAAAGATAGCTACTTCCAGCTCTTTTAAGTCATCTGTAGAAGAGCAATTTATGTATTTCTCTTCATATTTACATAGGCATCATTCTTCTTTAACAATCACTACCTTCAAGGTAACCACAATATCCTATTACTAAGCACCTAAGGTGTGCAAGTCTCCACTTAAAGAGGTTATACACGGTGTTCAAATATTAGAGTTATAGCTAAGTAGGAAAAAAGATGATAATGAACTTCGGGTCTGATGATTAATAGGATAATAAGAAGAATGAACTAGAAAATCAAAACAATGTGTTTGCAGCCTGTTGTAACTTAGGTTCTTCCGGGAAGCAAAATCTGAGATAAATTTTTTAAGCAAGTGGATGACTTTGGAAAGTGAGGGAATAGGGGAGAGAGCCCTGAGAAGAGTGAAACAAAGGAAGGAGAGCTGACCCAAGAGTGTGTGCTTGAGTTGGCTATCCCTGTGGGCAACTGGGGCTTAGTTCTGTTGTGGAGACCCTTCAGAACTGTCAATCATAGACACAGGAGAGAGGAACAACCCAACATCTACAGGCTATGATTAACACTGGAGGGTGTTAATTTTCTTTTTTCCTTTTTTTTTTAAAGATTTTATTTATTTATTTGAGAGACAGTGGGAGAGAGAGAGTGAGCACATGAGAGGGGGGAGGGTCAGAGGGAGAAGCAGACTCCCCGCTGAGCAAGGAGCCCGATGCGGGACTCGATCCCGGGACTCCAGGATCATGACCTGAGCCGAAGGCAGTGGATTAACCAACTGAGCCACCCAGGCGCCCTGGAGGGTGTTAATTTTCTCTCCTTCAGCATTCTCACCAGGAAGCAGAGAATCCGAAAACAAACAACACAGACACACACTATGGCTGTGATGCAGCGCTGTCAAGAGCACCTGTGCTCAGTCAGTGGTTGACTCAGCCATGGCCAGAGTCAAAAGTTGGGTTGATGAGATATGTCAGGGGACTGGCAGATATCTAGTGTGATGACCATCTTTGACACTTATTCATTAGGTGCATTACTTCTCCACTCTTAGCACCTATTTCCTCATCCTAAAAGAGGCAGGGGGTAACCTACCCTGCCTGTTTCCCTGAGTGATTGTTAAGAATTTGTAAAAGCAGTTGGAAGCAATTTAAAGAATAAGGCGTTATAAAACTGAAGGTGGTTGAGGCTGTTCTAGACCTAAGACATGAGAACTAGAGAGAAAACAGAGAACAAAGAGGAGGTCACAGAAAGCATCTAGCAGGCCATCGGAAGCCCCTGCATATGATGTAGCAGCTCTGTAGCAACCATGGACCAGGAAAAGAAGACATGCACAAATGATGACAAATACCACATTTAGCATCTTGGAAATAAATGTGTGAATTTAACAGATCAAATTATCTACCAGCTGGGTTATTAGGAGATTGTTTCTTGTTAAGAATAAATATTGATTGAACTGATTTAGCAAATGCCTAATATATGAAGACTGTAATGCCTAGTCTGCCTCTCAGACCAATTTAAGAGCTTTTACATTGCAGTCATGTCCGTCTACTCCTCAGCTTTAGAGATCAAATTCACTTTCTTCTTCAGTGTTTTGACAATTGAAAGTCTCCAGTTGGGTTATTAATTTCAGCCTTATTTGATCTCTGAGGATTCAGCCAGCAGCTACTCTCCCATCCTCAAATTACATGACAGTTATACTTTTATTTCGTTGGAACTTTTGCAAATTTAATGAGTGTTAAATGCCAACATTACTTTAAATTTTCTCTGAGCCTTAGTGGAGGTGCACATACATGATAGAGATAATCAAGGCTAACAGTGTTCCATACACCAGCTCTCCTTCCAGAAACATGAAGACATTATGGAAAAACTTTGCAGGGGAGAGCCCAAACAGGTACCTGGAGTGGAAACAGATCTCAAAGCCTGATAGCTGAACTTCTTCAAGCAGTGGCCCTGTGCGCTTGCCTATCTAGGATCCTAATGGCTCACCCTGCTTCCTTTCAGTTACCCCTCCCTGGAGAGGTAGTGACAAATACATCACAAGGGAGAGGTACATGACCTAAAATTGTCAATTTAGTCTTCAATTATAGTATAAATGTTGTAGTAACCTTCCCTGTGACACAAACCTCAGAGCAACCCTCAGCTATTGATATTCTTAAAAACCTTAATTCTGTTTTTGCTTCAGCTTGAACAATCTCTGCATAATAAATATCTTTTTGTGCATATGGCGTTTGATCCTAAAACTTCAAAAATGTTCAAAGAATATCTAGTTCTTCTATTTTGAGATTCTGTGAAAGCCTGTCCTCCCCATGTGTATGCTTTGGGATCTTAGCTATTCCTTAACCTAACATCAGCATGGCTATAGTGTACTAGGAACTACGTGGCCCTGGGGACTGAGAAGTAAAAAGGAAGTCCCAGTTTGATCTTATGTCACAGTCAATCTTACTAAGTAATGATAAAAGTTGGCCTGGGTGACTTTGGGGATATGGGGAGGGGGCAGTGACCTCCAACTCAACTTGCAGTGGGGAGCAAAAGTTTCACAAAAGACAGCTCCTGAGTAGAAGAAGAGCAAGAAGCAGATGGAAAAGAAATGTACCCAGTCCTCTGTTCCAAGTGTCTCCATGTGGCAAGAGGACAATGTAGATGTGGGAATAATGCACAAAAGCCAGAAGGCCAGGCAGAGCCATATGATCAAGGGCTTTGAGTACCCTGCTAAGGCTTGGATGGTATCATTTGATCCAGACAGAAGAACTCTGTTGAAGTCCTATTGAAGAGTCCCTCGTCTTTATAAAGTATCTTTTTGTTTACTTTGTAACTTTTGTGTCCATGCATTCAACAAGCAAATATTGACCACCTAGTGGTCAATGTGCTAGTATGTAGTAGGTACAGTGCTAGTTGTTAGGGATACAGGAGTGAGTAAAGCATGGATCCTGGTATCTACTGCAAGTGTGTGTGTGTGTGTGTGTGTGTGTGTGTGTGTGTGTGTGTGAGAGAGAGAGAGAGAGAGAGAGAGAGAGAGAGAGAAGAGAGAGAGAAGGAAATACCCAATAATTTTAATAACAATATAATATGGTAACATAAAGGAGAAACACTGTTAAGCCGTCCCCCACAGAGTTCAGGGAAGTCTTTATAAAGAAGGCTTTTCTCTGAAGCTGATTTTGTTAAGCTTGGGTGTTCTAGCAACCAGAACTGCAATGTGAATTGTGGATGCAGATAAACTATGACTTTGTGTAGGGTTATGGTTGTTTTTCATAGAACTGTCAACACCTACTGTAACCAGAAGCAGTTTGAGAGAGAGAGAGAGAGAGAGAGAATACAGGAGCAGGGGCAGAGGGAGAGGGAGAGGGAGAAGCAGACTCTCCTCCTGAGCAGGAAGCTGGATGCAATGAGGAGCTTGATCCCAGGACCCTGGGATCATGACTTGACCTGAAGGCAGAGCTTAACCAACTGAGCCACCCAGGTGACCTGAAGCACACTTTTCTTTATTACTCTGCAGAAAGCTAGATTAGGTTTGCTCTGGATGTGGAGGTCATAGAGCAGCCTCGCCCCATGTGGCTGCATGAATCATGATTCTTGCTGATGTGACCACTGGCATGCATAGCATGGAGACCAGAGGAGTGTACTATTTCCTTAGGTCAGTGTTTTGCCACTCCATTATACTATCTGTAACGGGGCATTCTGATTTCTGGACTTTTAAAATACACAGATCCTGATCTGGATGGGGTTTAATTTGAAAGAAGGAGTCTTGCATAACATCATTCGTTTCTTTGACTTATTAAAAATAATTAACCAAACATATAGACTTTACTCTCTGCCTCATACTACCTTCCTAATCCCTCCCTCTCATACGTAGCTGAATTCAACATTTATTCTTACAGACTACTTAGCATTCAACTGAAAGGCACAGATCTCTAAGTAAGGTAAGAATTTCTTTCTAAGTTGTTTATACTTAGATCTTAAAATTGGGCATGAATGAATCAAAAATATATGGTCTTACCTAGTGCTTTATTTTTCTGCTAGGAAAAAGTTGTGACTGGTTATTTAAACTGATTTCATATGGGGCGCCTGGGTGGCTCAGTTGTTAAGCGTCTGCCTTTGGCTCAGGTCCTGGGATCGAGCCCCTCATCGAGCCCCGCATTGGGCTCCCTGCTCAGTGGGAAGCCTGCTTCTCCCTCTCCTGCTCCCCCTGCTTGTGTTCCCTCTCTCACTGTGTCTCTCTCTGTCAAATAAATAAAATCTTTAAAATAAATAAATAAATAAATTGATTTCATGCAAATATTTATAGTACATATGTGCAAAATAAATGCTTAATAAAAGGTTGTGTTGAAGAATCAAGCTGAGATATTTCAAATAGAAGAATTTACCAAAAATGATAAAATGCAAAAGATGAGGGTCCTAAGGTTCTGATAAGATAGTGAAGAAGGGATGAGAAAAGTCTGTTTTGAAAAGTATTTGGGGAAATTTATATCTGAGGGTATATTCTTATTTACACTCTGCTTATCTAGTTACACTAAGGAGGCTTGTTAGCTGCCCCAAGGATACACTCTTCCCCCACTCTGTGGGGAAAAAAGGACTGTGGTAATGGTTTTCTAGCAGAATCAAGTAATCTTTGAATTCTAAAATAAGAAACTGAAGTCTGCTAGATATTTACAGAGTCTCAAGGGAGGGTCATTAAGTTATCTCATTCTTAATGCCTAAGAAAGGATACAACAAGTTAAGATTTAATTATCAATAGGTTCCTATTATTTGGGACTTTGGACAATAGAAAAAAGAATACCGGAAGATACCTTGGATTTTCTGTGTCATCTGTACCTGATGAAGCAAACTTGAGTTTCTTCATTTCGCAGAAACTTGGAGGAAATCATTTCTGTCAAGAACAGTAAACTGGTGGCGTCTCAGACATTTATAAGCATATTTTAATTAAAGAATGTAGTCAGCTGTAGTGCTCAAAATCATAATCTCCACAGTCAAATAATCTTCGATGTGAATACCAGCTTCACCATTAGCAGTTGTGTATTTTTCTCTGAGCCTTAGTTTCCTAATCTGTAAAATGGGATAGATAGAACCTCCTAGGTTTGTTGAGAAGATTAAGTGCAATGTAGTAAAGTGCTTGGCAAGGTGCCTGGTACATAGAAATGTTCAATAAATATTTATTACTATTACCTGAGAATACAGATATGAAAAACAAATAATTTCCTAGTCTTATTATAATATGACATTATGATACCTTGTAATACTTGTGTCCTAAAAGTTGAATGGGTCTGAAAGTAAATTAAAGTCCATAGTTGAAGACTCCACCTGGTTTCTGTGTGCAGCCGAATAGCATGTTCTACCAGTTGGCCTGAACTGGAAAAGGGACAGATTCCTGGATTTAGTTTCCCCTCCAGATGCTTTGAGGAGACCACAGTTGTATGAATGTTTTGATCAATAACCAGAGATTGTGGGTGACTCCTGATTGCTGTAGTCAGCAACCAGGTGTACATTGTACACTAAAGCATTAAAGGTGTTTTTCTTCCTGTGACTGCCAACCAACTGGAAATTCCCAGAGACTTGTCTAGGAGTGGAAACTTTGTTCTAGACTATTACATGACAGTACCCTCTTCTTTGAGACTTTGAAAGAATCTCTGTAACTCACTTTCAACCTCAAACATACAGATGTTCTACCCCACCTAGTGGGAATGAATATCTTTTCTCTAGCAGGCCTCCCAACAGCCACCTAGGGGCCACTGAAGAGCTCTGTTAGTTTCTGACTTCTTTTAAGTTCTGGGAAGACCAAACTGCCTACCCTGGGAAAACCCATTTCTCAACTTCTCCCAGGTGACACTAGCCCTTGGGTATACACTCTCTAGGGTCTGACCTGACTCCCCTATAAAAGAAAACTGGGATCCAAGTTTGTTCCATGTAACTTTAGCTAAAAACACGTCACTCTAAAAATCCTGCTATTCTGGTTTTCTTTAACTTTGGGTTCTTCTTTCCAACACAATACTATCTTTCTAAAATATGCCCACCTTTCACTGGTATTCAAATGAGGTATTTATGTATTAAAAATTCCTCTAATTTGGTCCAAACTAAAGTTCCCAACACATATTTTAGGGACTCTTTTACTCCACAGTCTTTAAAAATATGTGTATTTCTTTCTTTTGAGATAGACCTCACCCTTAGAAGTTTTCTTTTCTCTGGGTGTTCATTTCTGGCAAGTCTCTGTGACAATGCACTCAATTCCATCCCTCTCTGTTAAAGAATAAGATGTGGCTAGCTGGGGAAGCGTCTCATCTCTTGAATTTCAGAATTTTTCTCTGTAAAACATGTTAAATGACTCTGCAGAGGCTTACCCTTACATTCTGGGTAATGGGGGTTGCTCTGTCTTCGCTCTTGGAGTCTCACAGTCTTAAGCTGTACACCACTCCTTGGCAGCTGTTTTGAGTTCAGACTCCTATTCCCCAACCTACAGGGTATCAAGATTTAAACTAGAGATAGGTAAGCAAATGTACATTTACAACTTTATTGCTTTAACACTTTCTGTTTCACTTGGCATGTCTTCTCCATGGCCAGCCAGGTTCTGTCCTACACATCATCTTTAAGAAATGGGGTCCTTTAAATCTAATAGAACTTAGATTTCTAAGACACATTGCAGAGAATACCTTCTGAAGAGAAAAACTTTCTTGCCTTACCTTTCTGTCCCATCCTTTATTTGCCTTAACTGTAATCACTAGAATGTCCTCACAATTACAGCAAATCAATGTTACTAAGCCTGATTTTGGTAATATTTCACTCTATAGGATGTTAAGGCTTAAATCATTTCAAATTATGGCTTAACATCATTTCTTCTCTTGGAAAATACCACTGTCTTATACAAAGTTCAGGACTTTACTGGGCATTCTTTTCCCAGTTATATATTTAAAAGTTTACTTATTGTTTTAGGACTACCTTAGGCATATTTTTTTTCCTTTTAAACCTACTATGGGCCCTCCTCTCCATGCTATCCCAGCCCACAACATCCCCACCAAAGTTTGCATAAGAAATATTTTTTAAAACATTTTCCCTTAAGTAAATTTCTTTAATTTATATATTCTTTGAACTATTTCATCTAGTCATCTGATCCCTAAAAAATTTGTTATTCCTTTTTTAAAGTTGTGCTATGTATTTTTAAAAGCCTAAAACTTCTAATGATCATTTACCTATAATTATGTAAGATATTTGACCATAACTTTTGATATAACCTCAAAAATCTCCTCACTCTATGTTTCTAACACAGGCAACAAACTAAAATATTCAGCAAAGCTATCCCATTTGTTTAACACATTATAATGTGAATTAATACAAAACAAAGATGTCCCTTTTTATTAGTAAAATATTTAGAATATCTAATGCTGATGATGTTGAAGTACGATAAACACTTCCAAACATGACTAGTGGCAGTATATATTACAAACCCCTTTTTGAAAGCAGGATCTCAGTAAATATAGAGCATGTAAAAATCTATAGCTAATATAAAATTCATAAAATGCTAAGACACAATATACAAAGCACCCTATTTCAGACCTGGTGAATTATTGGAAAGATCATCTCCTGGTGGGTAGATTGAAATAGAGTTCTAAGGGCTAAGATGGTATTAGTTGTTAACCTTTTTCATCTGCAATACATTATTTGCCTATGGGACCTGTAGACAATAAAAAAATAAATATTTTTTTATTCCCAGGATTTTTATCCCTTTTGACTGTGAAGTAAAAAGCCTTTGGCAACTTTTGAAATTCCACCTGGTAATTATTGGTAAGGGGGCCTCATTTCTGAGTTCCAAGGCTTTTATAGTCCCTAAAACTTACTGTGTACATACTATATGCCAGACATTGTTTTGTTTTGTTTTTTAAAGATTTTATTTATTTACCTGAGAGAGTGTGAGAGTGAGAGAAAGAGAGCATAGAGGGAGAGGAGACGCAGACTCCCCGCTAAGCAGAGCCCAACATGGGGCTTGATCCCAGAACCCTGAGATCATGACCTGAGCTGAAGGCAGATGCTTAACCGACTGAGCCACCCAGGCACCCCCAGGCTTTGCTTTTAAAACTTTTATACACATTAATTTATTTAATCCTCCAAACCACCCAAGCGTTTATTCTCATTTCTGTTCAATGCCACAGACGTTGAGTGTAAGAGCCATGTCTATATCCCAACGATCTTATTCCTTAGTGGTCTTTCTAAACAAGATCATTTATCATATGCTTATATCCCTTCCACCCAGATGTTATCAGATGTAGATAGCTCTGGTCTATGTTATACTCTCAGTTGCCATAACTTCTGGAGAGTTAAATTCCAGGATTAGCTTTCATCTACAATGTATAGATTTAATATTTATCCATGAGTAAGCGTATAGTCAAAATATTTATCAACCCTTAAGGCAGTGGTACTAGCCAGTCTGTGGAGATACCACCTAATTAGAATGCACCACAAACAACCAGTAAGAACATATGGATGTGAAGTCACTGAGTATAAATTCCTTCCATGACTAACTCATCCAGGGATGTGTGAAGAAAATTAGCAGCTAAGTTTATCATTAACAATGTACATTGTTTATAGACAGCTTATGGGGATCAGAAGATGGTGGTGGATTAGGAGGACTCTAGGCTTGGCTTGTCCCATTAATACAACTAGATAACTGTAGAATCATCCTAAATAGCCCAGAAATAGACCTAAAGACTGGCAGAACAAATTCCACAACTAAAGGTAGAAAAGAGGCCACATTTAAGAAGGTAGGAAGAACAGAAATGTGGCTTAGGAGAGAAACTTATTGTGGCCACTGTGGTGGGGAGGGAGCCACAGTCATGGAGAAGGGTGAGAGAGACTAGCACACAAAGGAGTAGCATGGAAAAACTGAATCCCCATAGCAATTGGCTTGGAAAGTAAGAGGGCCTAAATTTTGTGAGTTCTTGAAATGAGTGGGGCTTAAAGCCTAGAGTTTTAAAGGTCGGCATGCTTGGCTCTGAGAGACCTCAGAGGACATTGGGGCTACTCTTGGAGAAAAGACCGGGTAAATAGCCCATGGACATAGAGCATGGAAACAGTGATCTGAAGTATGCCTAGGGCACACAGTGGGAAGGTTATTTTCTCATCTTGGAGCGTGTCCCAGAGAGGCAGTGTTCATGGAGAGACCCTTCCAGAAACAAAGGAACTAGTAGATGCCATTGCCCTCCCTTGCCCCTCAGCATAAGTGTAGGGCCACCTGTGGAACCAGCACAGAGCTGACCCTTGCTACCCAACTTGCTTACACCAAGCCCAGCACCCCCAAGCTCTGGTGGAACCACACTACCCAATCATGCTTATCTTTGTCCTGGTATGGCGGGCCCCCTCCCCCAGAAGACCAGCCCATGCCCCTGCCAACACTGTGTTTCCTAACCTGGGAGTTTTGCAAGGCCTTAGTTCCAGTGGCAGTGGTGACAGGTCTTATTTCACAAGCAGACCAGAGCACACTTAGTTAAAATGTGCCAGATTCAGGTCAGGGACCAAACACAACTCAATAGGCAAAGAGAGCCTCTGTAGACAACTGGCCTGAAGGATAAAACAGCCAGGACAGAGTAGCAGAGAATATGCAGACACTCCCAGAAGTGCCAGGCCCTGGGGAGTAGGGGACACTACATGGCAGGGGACACTACTACAGGACCTCATCTTCATAAGGCCATTACCCTCAAAAACAGGAGACATAGCTGACTTGCCTAGCACATGGAAACAGGCACAGAGACTTAGACAAAATGGGAAGACAGAGGAATTTGTCCCAAATGAAAGAACAGGACAAGGACATGGCTGGAGATCTAAGAGAAACAGATATAGGTAACATGCCTGATGGAAAATTTAAAGCAATGATTACAAGGATACTCACTAGGCTTGAGAAAAGAGTGGAGGATATCAGTGAGGCCATTAACACAAAGATAAGGAATAACATAGCAGAGAAAAAGGGCTTAATAAATAAAAGGAGAAACACACTTGATGGAATGAATTAATGACCTAGAAGACAGAGTAATGGAAAGTAGTCAAGCTGAAAAAAGAGAAAAAGGAATTATGCAAAATGAAAATAGACTCAGGGAACTCAGTGACTCCATCCAACATAATAACATTCATATTACAGGAGTCCCAGAAGAAGAAGAGAGAAAAGGGGGCAGAGAATTTATTTGAAGAAATAATAGTTGAAAACTTCCCTAATCTGGAAGAAGGAAACAGATATCCAGTTCCAGGAGGCACAGAGGAACCCCAACAAAATCAACAAAGGCAGCTCCACACCAAGCCATATTGTAATTAAAATGACTAAATATAGTGATAAAGAAAAAATATTAAAAGCAGCAAGACAAAAGAAGCTAGCCACTTACAAAAGAAACCCCACAAGCCTCTCAGTGGATTTTTCAGGGGAAGCTTTCCAAGCCAGAAAGGAGTGGCATGATATATTCAAAGTGCTGAATGGTAATAACCTACAGATAAGAATACTCTATCCAGCAAGGCTGTCATTCAGAATAGAAGGAGAGATAAACAGTTTCCCAGACAAACAAAAACTAAAGGAGTTCATGACCACTAAACCAGCCCTGCAAGAAATACTCAAGGGGATTCTCTGAGTGAAAAGACCAAAAATGACAGTATGAAGGTGGGAAACACAAAAGCAGTAAGAATGAATATTTCTGTAAAAATCAGTCAGGGACCTCACAAAATAAAGGGATGTAAATATGACACCATATACCTAACATTTAGAGAAGAGTTAGGGGCGCCTGGGTGGCTCAGTCAGTTAAGTGTCTGACTCCTGATTTCAGCTCAGGTCATGATCTCAGTGTGGTGAGATCGAGCCCCGTGGTCAGGCTCCATGCTCAGCATGGAGTCTGCTTGTCCCTCTTCCTCTGCTCCCTCCCCCAATTACTCTCTCCCTCTCTCAAGTAAATAAATGAATAACATCTTTAAAAAAATAAAGAAGTGTTAATATCTAATCTATTCTTCTCAAACTATTCCAAAAATAAAAAAGGAAGAAAAATTTCTGAATTCATTCTATGAGGCCAGCATTACCCAGATACAAAAAACAGACAAAGACACTGCAAAAGAAAGAAAACTACAGGCCAATATCCCTGATGAACACAGATGCAAAAATCGTCAACAAAACACTAGCACATAGAATTCAACTATACATAAAAGAAAAATCATTCACTATCATGATCAAGTGGGATTTATTCCTGGGATGCAAGGGTAGTTCAATATGCACAAATCAATCAATGTGATACATCACATCAATAAGAAAAAGAATAGGAACCATATGATCCTGTCAATAAATACAGAAAAAGCCCTTGACAAATTACAACATCCATTCATGATAAAAACCCTCAACAAAGTAGGTTTAGAGGGACTATTCCTTAACATAATAAAGGCCATATATGAAAAACCCACAGCTAACATCATTCTCCAATGGGGAATAAACTGAGTGCCTTTCCCCTAAGTTCAGGAACAAGTCAGGGATAGTCTCTCTCACCACTTTTATTCAATGTAGTACTGGAAGTCCTAGTCACAGCAATCAGACAACAACAACAACAACAACAACAACAACAACCAAAAATAAAAGGCATCAAAACTGGTAAGGAAGAAGTAAAGCTTTCCTTATTTGCAAATGACATTATCCTATATATAGAAAACCTGAAAGACTCCATCAAATATTCCTAGAACTGATAAACTAATTCAGTAAAGTCACAGGATACAAAATCAATCTACAGAAATCTGTTGCATTTCTATACACCAAAAAGGAACCAGCAGAAAGAGAAATTAAGAAAACAATCCCACTTACAATTACACCAAAAATACTAAGATACCTAGGAATAAACCTAATCAAAGAGGTAAAAGACCTATACTCTGAAAACTAGAAAACACTGATGAAAGAAATTGAAGATGACACAAAGAAATGGAAAGGTATTCCATGCTCATGAATTGGAATAACAAATATAGTCAAAATGTCTATACTAAGCAAAGCAATCTACACACTTAATGTAATCCTTATTAAAATACCAACAGCATTTTTCACAGGACTGGAACAAACAACCCTAAAATTTGTGTGGAACCACAAAAGACCCCAAATAGCCAAAGAAATCTTGAAAAAGAAAAGCAAAGCTGGAGGCATCACAATTCTGGACTTCAAGTTATACTACAAAGCTGTAATAATGTACTGGCACAGAAAAAGACACATAGATTAATAGAAAAGAATAGAGAATCCAGAAATAAACCCACAGTTATATGGTCAATTAATCTTCGACAAAGCAGGAAAGAATATCTGATGGGAAAAAGACTGTCTCTTCAACAAATGGTGATGGGAAAACTGGAAAGCAATGGCAAAAAAGTGAAACTGGACCACTTTCTTATATCATACAAAAGAATAAATTCAAAATGGATTAAAGACCTAAATGTGAGACCTGAAACCATAAAAATCCTTGAAGAGAGCACAGGAAATAATTTATATGACATTGGCCATAGCAAATATTTTCTGGGTAGGTCCTCTGTGGCAAGGGAAACAAAATAAAAAATAAACTATTGGGACTACATCAAAACAAAAAGTTTCTGCACAGTGAAGGAAACAATCAATCAAACTAAAAGGCAACTTACAGAATGGGAGAAGATATTTGCAATGACATATCCAATAAAGAGTTAGTATCCAAAATATATAAAGAATTTATAAGACTCAACATGTCCAAAACAAATAATCTGATTAAGTAATGGGCAAATGACATGAACAGACATTTCTCCAAATAAGACATCCATATGGCCAACAGACACATGAAATGATGCTCGTTATCACTCATCATCAGGGAAATACAAATCAAAACCACAATGAGATAACACCTCACGCCAGTCAGAATGGCTAAAATCAACAGCACAAGAAACGACAGGTGTTGGTGAGGATGGGGAGAGAAATGAACCTTCTTGCACTGTAGGTAGGAATGCAAACTGGTGCAGCCACCATGGAAAACAGTATGGTGGTTCCTCAAAAAGTTAAAAATAGAACTAGCCTATGAGTCTGTTTCTTGGTTTGTCTCTCCCTCTCTCTTCTTCCTCTTTGTTCATTTTGGGAACTACAGGGAACAAACTGAGGTGGGTGGGAGGATGGGTTAAATAGGTGATGGGGATTAAGGAACGCACTTGTCGTGATGAGCACTGGGTGATTAAAATAAAAACTTAAAAAAAAAGATAGCCTATATGAACAACCTTGAGGAATTTGATAAGGACTCCAAAATATCAATTGCAAAACAAGTACTTTCTACATTTTGCTTTGTTTAATGTGAGCCCAGGTGTTGGAGATCTTTACTCTACTTGGGCCTTCAGTTTACCCTTAGACATTCTTTGTTGTATCACTTTTAGCTCAAAGAGCCATTTTTTTTTAAATAAGAAGATGCAAATAAACAAATAAAATAAATAAATAAATAAATAAATAAATAAATAAATAAATAAAAATTCTACTGTTAACTGTTAAAACACCTTCCTCCCATGCATGTTCCAAATGTGGCTTCACAAAATCATCTCTCATTCTTAACTCTTCTCATTTGCCCTTCCTCAAATTGACATTTGTCTTTTCTGATATTTTAATTCTAGTCTCTGACTATCCTAATTTTGAATTCATCCTTGATAATACCTTTCTAACTTTCATTATTCTCTTTTTAAAATCTGCATTCAGAGAAACCTTTTGACTCACAAAGTTTTCTTTGGCTTTTCTACCCCTTTTTGAGGGGAAGGAGGGTTATTTATTATACCGTGTATTAAATTTGAGAGACTCCATCTATTGTGCCATTTTTTGTTTTAGGAAGTTTCACCATGGAATATAGCTAGACACTTGGAAATGTTTAAAGTTAGTCTTTTCTAAAGTCTGTAGCAATGTCTATCTGTGCTCAGTATTTTTGTTTTGTTTTATAGTTTTTGGTTTTTGCAAATAACACAATTACCTATTTATAAGTCTCTCCAATAAACAGCCCATTTTGTACTTCTTTTCAAGAGAGTGTACTTCTTTTCAAGAGCATTGTATTGTGCTTAATTTAAGAATCGGCAGCATGTTGTATTGAATGGGAAAAGAATGACTATATTTATGAGTACTTGACAGTGGAATGTGGGTAGAAGGGATGATGGTCACATTCAAATAGCCTGCAAGATCTCCAATAGGCTCTCGTTTACCCAGCCATATGGTAGACAGCAGAAGGTTTTGAGGTGGCAGGGCCACACATGAGAAAAAAATATGCGAGGGGCATATTTTCTGAACTTCTTCCTACCTGAGAAATTCTTTTTCCCTTCTTCTAATGAACAATTTCTAGTCCTCAGTATTTTTGCTGAAAACTCTATACTCATGTAGAGTTCCATTTTCTTCTAACATTTGATATTGCTAAGACAAATGCTGATGCCCACATAATGTTTGATCATGATATTAAATTGTTCTTTTCAAACTGAAAAAAAAACAACAACAAAGGTCAGTTGCAAATTGTTAAAAAACAAAAAAAGAATTGGCAGCATGTATGCTGTGTGAGGTACTAGTTTGAATACTAGTCTTGCACCTTGTTAAGAAAGGGTCCTAATTTCTGAGCTTGTAGAAGCTTTTGTAGAGTAAGGCTTTTACTGTTTGTATATACATCCTTTATACTATTTTTTATGAATAATTTTAGGTGCCTGGAGTGGATAACCTCCTTTTAATAGTGGGCATTCAGAAGTGAGTTTTTTCTAGAACTCCCTCTGGTTATAAATCCTGGCAAAAAGATAACTTAGCTCTTTTGAATTATAAACCAATGTGTTTGTAGCTTTTCTTTATAGCTTTGGCATGAGTAAAGTATTTATACTTCTTTGGGGATGGATATACCTTTCATTACATCTGTGTATCCTAAAATATAATACAGACACATCGTATACTTATTATATGAGTTATCTCTTGTGTAGAAACTTAACCCAAGATCCAATACCTTAAAACAACAAGGAATTAGTACATGTCTTCTCTTGGTCAGGAATGTGTGTATAACTTAGTTGAGTGCCCCTGACTTAAGGCCTTTCAAGAGGCTGCAGTCAGTGTATCAGTCAGGGCTGTGGTCTTATCTAAAGGCCCTGATAGAAAGAGGATTTACTTCCAAGATCACACATGTAGTCATTAGAAGGGTTCAGTTCCTTGTGGGCTGTTGGGCTTGAGAGCCTTAGTTCCTTGCTGGTTGTGGGCAAGAGGCCTCCCTCAATTCTATGCCATGTGGACCTCTCCATAGGGCAGCTTGCAGTATGGAAGCTGGTTCCCTCAGAACAAGGGAACAAGTGAGGGCCCAAGATGGAAATCAGTCTTTTTGTAGCCTAATCCTAGAAGTGATATCTCATTACTTCTGCTGTTTTCTTTGTTAGAAGTGAATCACTAGATCTAGCTTAGATTCAAGGGGGATGAATTATATAAGGGTGTGAATTCTAGGAGGCAGGTCACTGGGGCCATCTTAGAGGTTGCCTATCACACCTGCCAGGTAGAGCATATATATGTACATAAAAGTATGTGTGTAAAATAAGAGTCTCAGTCAGCCATGGGCTTAATCTGAAAAATTATAAGAGACCAAACATGATAAATGCCACAGTAGAAGTGATGACATTATTTTGGGCGTATAAAGGAAAGTAATTTGGAGGAGGATCTCAGGAGTCTTTATAGAAGACATAGAGTTTATGTGTGACTTTGAAAAATGGGAAGGGCTTTGACAGGTGGATGTTGTCATAAAGGACATCCCATATGGAAGAAAGAGCATGGGTTGAGCACAGGGCACAAAGACAGGTAAATGACTATGACCAGAATTGCGGGGTGTATGACTAAGGGTGAAGGGTAGACCTTTTGGAAAGGTAGCCTGGGACCAGATTTTGGTATCCTAACTTTTATTTTGATGAGTTCGTTGTTTTGCGGGCAACGTGAATCTGTTGAATATTTAAAGAGGAGAATAAACTGGTCAAAGATGTATATTGGCCATATTTTCTGTCCTCCATGACATGTGGTATGAGGTGACTAGCAGGTGCTTTATACTTAGGCCTTGCCATTTGCTGTGAATTCAAAATAAATTATTCAGTTCCTTACCCCTCAATCCACTCACTTATAAAATGGACATATTAGTATATATTTTACAGAGTTATTGCTAGGGTCAAATAAGGAATGTTTATAACATATTTAGCAAATTTCCTGACACAGCGCCAACACTTATTAAGTGACTTCTATTATTATACAGTGAGCCACAGGAGAGGGCTTCTTGTGTATAGGGGTGAAGGGGGTCTTTTTTATTGCTTAAGCCATCTTTATAGGCATCAAAAAATGAGAGAGCTTTCTAAGATCAATTTTGTCTTGTTGACTTTATCTACTTTATATATCTGGGTCTGAGAGTCCACTTAAAAGGCAAGAACATCCAGAAACCACATGTCACCTAGGATGTGTGGCTGACATGTCACACCTGAACATGCCCAGAAGATCACTGGCTTCTCTGCCTCTTGATGATGTAAAGAGCATGGAGTAGAAGGAGGAGGAGCTTTGGAATGGCACTCAGGTCCACTGCTTAAGTATCTTTGTGACTTTGAGCAATTTACTTACTTTCTGCATCTCCATTTTCTCATTTAAATAGAGATCAAGTAGGAACTTAAATGGAGGCTATTAAAGCTCATAACTAATTATCCAGGCTTTTAACATCTTTCAAAGATATATCTCCATAGAAGAGACCCTCTTAAGTCCTCATCTTTTAAGACTCACTCTATAGGTGTTCTAATTGAAATTTTTTTTTTCTTTTCTGTAGTTTATACTGCATTAACCCTGCCAACTAGAAAAGAAAAAGAGATTTCTGGGAAGGGAAAATCTCTTACTCTTCCATAGATCTTCCAAAAGAGAGAAAATTACCTGTAATTGATGAATTTTTATAATCATATTTTTGAATTCTGTCAATTTAGAATCTTATTTCTCCTTTTACTGTTTTACCCTTTGGTCAATATAATAAAATACTTCAACCTCCACCTTCCTCCCCAAACTGAGTTGACAATATTTTTTAAAATCCAAAAATACATGTTCCTCTGAACTTGTTCTTATCTAACTTTTTATAACTAACCTCTTCAGATTAGAAGGATGGCTATCAGAAACATACTTCTAATACCCTAGCCAATTTAACATCAGTATCTGTGGAGGACAGCTGTGAATCTGGCACAGATTTTCTTATAAAAGAAAATTTTATATATATATATATATAAGAAAGCATGTAAAATATCATCCACTTTACTAGATCGGGGACCTGGTGGAAAAAATATGAAACTTTCGCTGAAGGAATAGATAAGAATTATGTCTCTGAAATCTGTGCCTCTGAAGATGTATGTGGACACATGGTATAGTGTACAGGGGAATAATCTCTTCCCTGTGTATCTTTTAAGAAGGACTTGTGGTACTGTTGAAGGGAGGGGACAGGTCAGTGGCTTGCTTCTTCACAATCATGTCAAAAGAGTGTTCAAACAATGAATCATGGAACACTACATCAAAAACTAATGATGTAATGTATGGTGATTAACATAACATAAAAAAAAAAGAGTGTTGAGAGCATCTAGCTTTACCCAAGTAGTTCTGAGAATTCCCGTTTCTTTCCTTTTGAACACAGGAATGCCTTTTTGTGGATTGCTTTAAGATTACCCAGAAGGAACCCCTGTCTCACTCAGTATTTCCCTCCAGCCTTCCTCAGTTTCCCTAGGAATAATGGGTTCACATTTAGTGTGCAAATCTTTGGGGTCCTGGAAAGTCATTGTGACCTTTGACTAGTTTTTCAGCCTTGGAAAGGGTACTTTCCTTTTAGCAAGTAGTGGATAATTGTTTCCAGAACTGGTTTTAAGCCATGGGTATATTGTGCGGTCTGGGAATACTGATTATGAAAATGAGACCAGGCTTCTCTCTTTGACATCAGGATTGTGTAGCCTATTAAAACAAAAACATCCTAGCATGTCTTGAAGAAAGAACTGTCCAGATGATATCAACAGGAGCCACTTGCTTCAGTGACTCCAATTGCAATTGTACTGGGTGTGGGGGTATGTGGGGCACTTCCTTTCTTCCACTCTTTTTAAACGCACATACACTTAATGTTTTTAATTGAAAGAACTTTTTAGTCTCCTTGTAGAATTTAAAATAATAAACATTAACGTTAATTGTAGGATAAATTCCTTAGAGATGTTGGTTTATCATTCATTTCATCATTGGTTGTACTGGGTGTTAACTGGGAACAGTGGACTTTTCTACCACATTTTTATCTTTTAGGAGAAAAAGAAAAAAAAGCCTTATTGAAATCTAGGAGTGCTGTTCCTAGTCTTTTTTTGTCCACATGATTAGTCTGTGAGAATCTGAATTTCTTCTAAAATAACCATGTCAAATGCTAAATATTGCTTTTAGAGATTTACAAATTGGCAAATTATATTACTAATCTAATTATATGTAAGCTAAGCTAGAAGCTCTATAGTTAACAAAATCGACTTGGCAACAAAGGAAAGAAACCTGTTTAGTCTTTAAAAAAAAGAGCTCAAACTGTTAAATAGTTTTTAACTATTTAACCCAGGAAGTACGCAGTAACCTAAGTGAGAATGGGAGCAATTGACGGAGGGTTTAGAAGTTTTAGAAGTTTTAAGATTGTTAATTTAGTGGGAGGGGAGAAAGGAGGTATTGGAATGTTAGAAACTGTGTCAGGGTAGGATATTCTTTTTTTATGAAGTTGTGTTTTTTCAATTAATTTTTTAAAATTGATGTATAAATTGACATACAACATCATTTTAGTTTTAGGTGTAAAATATAATGTTGTGATATATGTATATATTATGAAATGATCATCACAATAGGTCTGGCTAACATCCATCACCACACATGGTTACAATTTCTTTTTCTTTCTTTCTTTCTTTCTTTCTTTTTTTACATTTTATTTTTCTTATGATGAGAACTCTTAGGGGGTAGGATATTCTGAGTTTGATATTTCAGGGATAGAACAATTCTGGGAGATAAGGGCAAGAATCCATTTATGGGAAGTGATAGGTTGAGTGGAGAAATGCCTTAGTTTTGGAGGTGTTAACCTTTATCTCAAGAGTTTTTTATTTGTCATCATGTGGGCATCAAATGCACCCAGAATGTTGATAACACTGGGGATGGAGAGGGAGACTGAGTTTTAGTGCCAATTCTCAAAATTTATGGGCCAGATTAGAATTTGATAACATGAAGGCACAAGAAAGCCAAGACAGATGATTCAAGCCATGGATGTCATGTTTTTTAACGAATCTCATACCTGATGAAAAGTATAGCATAGGGAATATAGTCAATAATATTGTAATAATGTTGTATGGGATAGATGGTGGCTACATTCATTGTGGTGAGGAGTGAGTAATGTATAGAATTGTTAGATCACTAGGTTGTAAACCTGAAACTAACAAAACATTATATGTTAGTTATACTTAAAAAAAATCTTTAAAAAATCTCAAACCCAGAAAATATGTAAAGAATACTATTACACAATCATATATGTCCCATCCAGCTTAAATACAGTTGACACTCCCTGGGTACCTTCCTACGTAGGAGTAAGGGTTACTTCAGAAGAAACTTTGATTCTCACAGTGAGATCTTGAAGCCCTGATGATACAGACGTGACAGTTTGGAGAGAGCATTATTGTGCTCAGAGATTGACAGCTTTATTTCCAGATTACAATGTGAAAGGAGATAGGAAATGAGTCACCCCCTTATTAAGGAAAATGGTGCCTTTGGGAACGCATCATGTTTCAACTGAAGATGGAAGGCAGCGGGAATCTATGCAGGTGTGGGTAAGGAGCAGTTTATCATGGAATGATGTTTTCTGAGGGCAGAGAAAAGAGATCTCAGAACTGCAGGAGGCAGGGTCAGAGAAGCAGCACAGAACCTGGGGAAGGGCACGTGTGAGAAGATGAGAGCGTCTTATTCACAGTGGGAAATGCCAGCATTTGCAGAGATGTGGAGGTGGGAAGGACCAGCTCAGGGCTTTCAAGGATAACCTGTCAGGGAGTTTCAGTACATTGTTTGTGTCTTAAGGAAGATTCTACTACAAGCAGCCGCTTAGCCAAAGATTTAGGTGCAAATGATTTATTAAAATAGTGCTCCCAGGAGAAACTAGTTAGGGAGTGGTAGATGCCAGCTCCACAGATGAGTGGGATAACATAGCCCAGGTGAGCTAATGATGTGCAAAAAATTGTTTGCTTGGGCGTCTGGGAAACAAACTTCTCATTGAAAGGTGCTGGCTGAAACGCCTCTTCTTTCCATCAGGATCGGGTGTTGTGCAGATGTCAGGCCTGAGATTTCCGCAGCCACTTTATTAGCATGAGCAAAGCCCGAGAAGATTAAGCAGAGATGTGGGACCTGGTAAGAGGGTTCCTGGATCACACTGGCCTGAGGTTCCCAGAATCTTCAGTTATATTTCTCAGAAAATTCCTTGCGTTGTGTAAGCCAGTTTGTTCTGGAATTTTGTTGTCATGGTTGTGCTTGTTATTACTTGTAACAGAGCTGTAAATCTCAAACACCGTATTTTAAGACTTCTATCATTGTCCAAATGGGCTTTAATCTTGGGATTGAGATAATCGAAAATGAATAATGACATCACATATTTGGGTTTATCTTCAGACACCGAGGAAATAATTCATAGCATTACAATTCAACAAAAGAAAATTTCCTTTCCCATTGTAAAGGAAAGAGGAGATTAGACTTCCACAAATATCTCTTCTAATTTATGTCTTCTGGTCTTGGAGTTAGTCTTTTTAAAATTTGAGAGTGAAGAGATCTAGACCCTCCAAACCAACTTTTCCCATTGAATTTAGCTTTTTATTTCCTATGCAAAACAGCTTTATATCCGAAGTGTGCTTCGTAGATTACATTTCTGACTCTTGTGCCTTCTTGTGCCCTTAGTGTTACATGCTCTGATGTGGTTCTGCAAATTGTCTTTGCAGGGCTTCTGCCCTCCTTTTGTCTTGCCTGTGAGTTCCAGAGACGTGACAGCAGAAATAGATGGTTGAACTCCAAGTGTACGGTTGCTCTAGTTTCTACTTTTATTCATTTCCTTTTCTGAAGATTCCAACAGCTTCTGTTGTTTTCTGAGGCATTTGCTTACTCCTACAGTTACCTTCTTGCAATCTTTTTTTTTAAGTTACCTCCTATTCCTTCAAAAATTCTTTCCCCATATTCTTCACTCACCAGAAGCTGAAGTCTGCTCTTTCTCCTTCCCCTGCCCCCAATTATTTCAGGTGTCCTTAGCTCTTGTGCTCTTTTTTTTTCCTTAGGGTAATTTGGAGAAACTTGATTGTTCCTCTTTTGTTTTTGACATTTTGAGGATGACCTACAGTCATTTTTATCTGTTTGACAAATTTCTTGTCATTTCTCCTTATAAGGATTCTATCTCTGTCTCCCTCAACTGGAGCAGGCATAAGGTCGCCTTTGCCTACTTCTTTGTTCTTGAAACTAAGTAGTGTATCTTATTTCCCACTTTTTCTGCCTTCTCCCTTAACCCTTCATTTCTCTTGTGCTTCCAAGATGGTTTAATCAGAGGAATTCATTCACTGAGCCCCTGAGTGGTCTGGATGTTGGTTGCGCATTATAAAAGGTAAAACTAATTCCACATATCTGAGCTGAGGGTACTGGGTTGACATTTCATTTCAGAAGAAAGTTGAGATGTGTTACAGATTTAGGAAATAAGGTTAGTGAGGATCTGAGGTTTGATTTCTATATTGCTATTTATATTCACCATCTAATTCCTACAAGAATGTATATTTGTTACATAGATGTGATTTCTCTAATTGGGAAGTAAATTTTAATATGAAGAATCAACAGTCTGACCTTTTTAGGGTATATAAATTGGGTTGGAGAATACCTCATTTCATTTTCTATTTTCCTGTAGGAAGAGAGTTAGTCACTAGAAAATAGTCTGAAAGAGTAAGCACTAGACTAACCAGAAACCTATAAATATTTTACTCTCCAGGCTTCCACCTCTCTACTTTTGCTGACAGAATGTTGACACAGACATGATTTTATTGATAATTTAACATCTCCCCCAAGTTTCTGCCCTACTAATTGTACTTTCATTTGTTCAAGTTACAGTTGGGGATTTCTGGATTCTTACAACACAAGATATTCAGTTCTATTCAAGGCAAGTAATACCTTTTTGGAAATTAGTTTATCAGTGCCCCCCCCCCCCCAGTTTAGTTGTAGCCACTTATTTAATATTACCTCAGGGCTCTTCTAGGTGGAAAATGGCTGCCACTTTCAGGAAGTACCTTTTTCCCACTTTTGTTCTTGGGAGTTGGAACTCAAAAGAGATTACGCAAAAGAGTCCTCAAGTTGAAAGGAGAGGAGACAGGAAGGAAGAGGATAAAAGGAATTTCTGGAGGGCATTTAAGAGAAATATTTGTTTGGTTCTCCGTTTCTGTCCTAGCCTGGCTCTCTCCATGAAAACCTCGTAGACCAGCAGGAAATGGAACATCATGAAATCATCATTCTCTGTTGTCTTTTGTGGAGACGTTAGAGGTCCTCCTTTGTCTTCTCCATCCTTTCTCTACCTTTTTGTTACTAGATTGTTTCAGAAAAAAGAAAAAAGTAAATTTTTCTCTCCTCTTCCCTTTTATTTGATATTCATCTTAATTAGGATATGTCTTGTTCCTGGAACATAGATGTTCTTTCAGTCAACAATTCAATTTTGTCTTCATTTCAGGGGAATTTTCTATTTTATCTACGTATCGACAGCTTAAGTTGATAGGTTTTGGCCTCAAGAACCAATAACAATTATCCTCATATTGCATCATCTATGTTCCATAGCTCAACTTTATCTAATTGTGTTCATCTCTTTTCCATCTGAATTACCAGGATATGTCAAATCTTTGAACTATACTGTGGTGTGAGATAATAGAAAATATATACATTTGTCTCTGTCTTTGGATCCTGGTGAAGAGCTCCCAAAACTCTTATAAATTCCTAAGTGATGGGAGCAGTAGGAGCATCTTTTGTTCAATGGGGGACTCTGACTCGGCTCCTGGATGGGGGCTGGTCACCAGAAAGACCAAGCCATAATTGGAAGCTTGGTATTTTCAGTCCCAGCATCCCTTCTCTAGAGAAGGAAGAGGGACTGGAAATGGAATTGATTGATCATGCCTATATGATGAAGCCTCCACAAAATCCCAAAGTATGGGGTTCAAAAAGCTGATACACTTCAACAGATGAATTGATAAAGAAGATGTGGTCCATATATACAATGGAATATTACTCAGCCATCAGAAAGGATGAATACCCAACTTTTACATCAACATGGATGGGACTAGAGGAGATGATGCTAAGTGAAATAAGTCAAGCAGAGAAAGTCAATTATCACACGGTTTCACTTATTTGTGGAACATAAGGAATAGCAGGGAGGACATTAGGAGAAGGAAGGGAAAAATGAAGGGGGGGATCGGAGGGAGAGATGAATCATGAGAGACTGTGGACTCTGAGAAACAAACTGAGGGTTTTAGAGGGGAGGGGGGTGGGGGGATGGGTTAGCCCGGTGATGGGTATTAAGGAGGGGCACGTATTACATGGAGCACTGGGTGTTATACGCAAACAATGAATCATGGAGCACTACATCAAAAACTAATGAAGCACTGTATGGTGACTAGCAAAACATAATAAAAAAAAGCTGATACACCCTACGTATCAGAAGGGTGACATGCCTCAATTCTCGGGACCCTCCCACACCTTACCTTATGTATGTCTTCATCTGTCTGTTCATCTGTATTCTTTAACATATCCTTTAATAAACTGGTAAACATGTTTCTCTGAGCTCTGTCTGCTGTTCTAGCAAATAGTTGAATCCAAGGTGTAAGAAGTCACAGGGACCACCAGTTTGGACAGAAATTGTGGGGAACCTGGAGACCTACTAGTTGTGATTGGTATCTGAAGTGGCAGTATGGGAGGGGATCAGTCTTGTGGAACTGAACTTCTAACCTGGGGGATCTGACTGTATCTCTATCTCTAAGCAGGTAGTGTCAGCACTGAGTTAGATTGTAGAACACTCAACCAGTGTTGAAGAATTGCTTGGTGTGGGGGGAAAACCCTACAGTTTTGGTGACTAGAAGTTTCTGAAGTATTCTATGTGAGTTATAAAGGAGACACACAGAAGAACTATGGGGTTTTAAAAAATATATGGTAATTGGCTTTCAGTAGTATCTCTTCTGTACTTAGCTAACTCTATATTGTTACTGGTTCTCTCTAGAAATGTTAATGCATGTTTTATTTCCTTAGTCGCATTTTCATCATATTCTTTCATTTATCTTATTTTTGTGTACTTGTTTTATTGTACACATGTCCTGAGGATTACTTTCTAGAAGGTATGGATTTAATATAAGAAAAGGCTTTGTTTCTTTGAACTATTTTATTCTAGGCTGGGCTTTATTTTTACTTTTTAGTCATTTGCATGCTATTGCTGAATCCCCCACCCCTTTTTGGACTATGTATATATTGTATATTTAGTGTGTCATTTCTTTATTTTGCTCAGTTAGTGACTAAACAGTCAAATCGCTCTGACATAGTATGTGTGTGATGGGTTGATTTCTCCCCCTCCCCACTGTATCTGTGACCTATGACCGCTAACACAACCTCAATGCCACCATCCTCATTTTCGTAGCCAGAGTTATCAGCCAGAGGTGGACACTGAGATCTGTATAGTCTCTGATAGATAACTCGGTTGAAGTCTTTTTTTTTTTTTTTTTTTTGAGCCTACTAAATATTCTGTGCTAGTATTTATACCAATGAGTCGGGGTGTGTGTGTGTTTGCATGTGCATGTGTGGTTTTCTAAAGAGGAACATGTCAGGAAGTTTTGAATGATTTCTCCCAGCTCAAGGTACAGTTTAAGCTATACTTTCATTGTAGAGTCAACTTTATTATGTTCCCATTTCTTTACTACTACTCCCCCATTAAGGGAAAAAAAAAACATAAATGACTCATTTTCAAATCTGGGTATTGTATTGGTTTCCTAGGGCTCCCTTAACAAAGTACTACAAACATGATGGCTTAAAACAAAAACTTATTCTCACAGTTCTGCAGGCTAGAAGACTGAATTCGAGGTGTCAGCAAGGCCACACTCCCTTTGAAGGCTCTAAGAGAGAATCCTTCCTTGCTTCTTCCAGCTTCTCGTGACTGCTGGCATTCCTTGGCTTGTGGGTGCATCACTACAGTCTATGCCTCCATCTTCATGTGGCCACCTTCTTGTGTGTCTGTGTGTCCTCTCCTATCTCTCACTGGACTTGGGGCACAGCTTCATCTAGTGTTATTTTGTTTTGATTCTTAATTACATCTACAAAGACCCTATTTCCAAATAAGGTCACATTCTGAGGTTCTAGGTAGAAATGAATTTTGGGTGGATACGAGTCAACCAACTACATGTATATTAGGAAATTACTTTCAGGACTTTGTGAATGCAACCACATGTCTGCATGGTCACTGAGGGCTGGCTGTATCCCCTCTACTAAAGATACAATTCATATCCTACAGATACCTGATCTCTGTAGATCTGGTAAATTGCTCCTTCAGCCCAGGGTAATGTTGCTAGCCTTGGAGGTATAGCATGGTCCTTGTTAGTTTCCCTTAACCCTGCCCATCACTTTGTAAATAATCACATTAGCAAACTATTCTCAACTACCCAATATATTGTCACATTTGCTACTCAGTCCATGCCTGATCCTGCATCCTTACTTTATAACTGATTTTGCAAGGAGTATTTCTATTTTCTCGTTTAATACCATATCTGTTCCAGGTTTTTCAGATATATGCTTTATCATTTTAAAAAGTCTTTTACTCGTGTAAGGAGTTTTTAAAATTATTTTGTATATCAACTTTTCTTGTATTCAGATGATTGGATTTTCCACTTTAATCCATTTAGTATGTTGTCTTAACCTGGATTCTCTGGGAAACTGAACCTGAAGCAAGGATTAAAATGCTGATGCTTTATTTGGGAGGTACAAACCCAGGGTGGTTAAGAGAGAAGAAAATGGAAGTGAAGCAAGGAAAGATGGGAAACTTTGTGAAGGGATGGCTTACCATGCTGGCTTCTGCTTCATGAGTAGCCAAAAACAGAGCAGTTCTCTTGGTAGTTGGATTCACTCAGCACCAGAGACTATTCTGAATGGGCTGCATCAGGAACTGTGTCTCCAAACAGTAGTACACGGGAGGAGCTTATCTGCCCAGATCTACCGGTTCCTATTGGTTGAATTTTACCCCACAAGAAGTAAACTGTCCTGTATATCCAAGTTTCATCATCTAGTCCCTTTGATGGCAGCTCAGGTTGCCAGATCCCAGGCCCTGTAGTACAGTGTTTCATTCAAGCCCAGAAGTATGAGATGTCAGACATCCAGGTATGTGGATGGGGGGCTTAGTTTTGCAATGGTAACCAAATGGAAGGGACTGCTACTAATTAGGGCAGATGACTAATCAGGTGCTAACAGTGACGGTAAGATCTGTGAAGCATTTGAGCCCAGGGAATCTGAAGAGACACATAGATTTGGCTCTAACACATGCTGTAAGTCACATTTATAGATCTTTCTAATATTAAACTTTTAGATTCTTGAAGAAAACCCATCTTGGTCACTGTGGCAGCCATGAAAATGTAGGAGTCAGTATCTCCTGCTGGGCAGAGCATGGTTGATTGACAGCCCCAATTGCCACCCTCAGAATTAATCACCACCTTTGTGTTATGGGCACATTCACTGCGGGCCAAGATTGATCTCACCCAAGGCTTAGTCATTATTTACTTAGCTGATGACTGAGCATAGTGGTGAAACTAAGGCAGGCCCATTCCTAAGGGCCATGGGATTCTCTGATGGGTGACGACGGGCTTAAGGACTCACCAGTGGTCTTGCCAAAACTCTCTTAGAACTGCACTGCATCTGAGACTCTTTTTACTTCATTTCCTCCTTTCTCCCTCTGCTTTCACATGAGTCTGAAAGTGCTCCGGCTGAATTCTGCTTCCTCACCTTTATTCTTCTAAAGAATTTCCCTCACAAATCCCTTGCACATATTATACCATCTTGATGTCTGCTTCTTGGAGGACAGAATTAGCACAGTCATGGTATATTGTCTGTTTAAACATTGTTAGATTTGGTTTACTAACATTTTGTCTAGATTTTTAGGTCTATTTTCTTGAGTAAAATTGGTTGATTATCTTTTGTTTTTATGCTGTCTTTGCCTGGTTTTAATACGGAAGTGATACTGTTCTAGAAGTTTGGTGGAATTCATCTAGAAAACCAGCTGGGCCTGCTGTGTGTGTGTGTGTGTGTGTGTGTGTGTGTGTGTGTGTGTGTGTGTGTGTGTGTGTGGCAGTTTTGTAAAAGAAAGATACCTAGAAAACTTTTCAAATCCATTTGCAGAAAGTTGTTGATATTAGCTTTTCAAATCTCTGCTGTATTTATAGTTATGCCACCATTTTCATAATACTTTCTCACTGAATTTTGTCAGAAATTTATCTGTTGTCAATTTCATTAGTCTTACCGATCAGTTTTTTACTTTAACCTCTTTTATTGTATGTTTTCTATTTCATTTATCTCCACTCTTGCTTTCATACTGTTCATTTCTAATTGCTTATATTTTACACTTCATAAATTTTAACATTTATTCATTTTTAATATAAATTTTTATGACTATAAATTTCCCTTAAAGGACTGCTTTTTCTGCATTGTACCTGTTTGTGTATGCTATATTTTTTCATTTGGTTGTAATTAAAAATTTTTTTGTTTTGGAATAATTTTAGTTATAGAAAAGTTGCAAGAATATTAGAAAGTTCCTGATTACTTTCACCTAGTTTTCCCTGTGTCAAAATCTTATATAACTGTGGTTCATTTATATCCAAACTAAGAAATTAACAATGGTAAAGTACCATTAACTAAACTGCAAATTTTATGTGAATGTCATCTGTTTTCCACTAATTTTTATTTTCTATTCCATTATTTCATTCAAACCAGAATACAACATTGCATTTAATACTTATATCCCTGTAGTCTTTTCTAATCTGTGACAGTTTTTTTTTCTTGCTTCTTTGTGACCTGGACAGTTTTGAGGTGTAATCATCAGATATTTTGTTGACTATCTCTCTGCTTGGTTTTGTCTGTTGTTTCTCTCCTGATTAGACTGGAGTTGTGGATGTTGTGGCAGAACACTACACAAGTGAAGTTCCCTTGTCATATCAGGGGTACATAGTATAATGGTAACCATGATCACTTAGTTAAGCTAATGTTTTTTCCACTGTAAAGTTACTATTTTCTCCCTTTTCCTACCCTATTTGTCAGAAGTAAGTGACGAAGTCCAGTTCACACTCAAAGTAACGTAAGGGGGTGCTTTGCCTATGTATTCTTTGGAATTCTTTGCTAAGGAAAAAAGCTATTTATTCAACCATTTATGGATATATGGATTTTAAAAAATATTTTGGGTTTCAAAATAGAATTACTCTATAATCCAGGAATGACACTGCTGAGTATTTACCCAAAGACTACAAAAACACTAATTCAAAGGGATATATGTACCCCTATGTTTGTTGCAGCATTGTTTAAATAGCCAAACTATGGAAGCAGCCCAAGTGTCCACTGATAGATGAATGGATAAGAAGATGTGCTATATGTTTACAATGGAATATTATTCAGCCATAAAAAAGAATGAAGTCTTGCCTTTTGCAATGACATGGATGGAGGTAGAGAATATAATATTGAACGAAATAAGTCAGAGAAAAACAAATACCATAGACTCTCACACATATGTGGAATTTAAGAAACAAAACAAATAAGCAAAGAAAAAAAAAAGACAAGCCAAGAAACCAACTCTTAACTACATAGAAAAATACTGATGGTTACCAGCAAGGGGGGAATTAGGGACAGGGATTAAAGAGTATACTTATCATGATAAAAAAAAAATGAAAACAATATTTTGGGTTTTAATCCAATATTTATTTTGTTGCTTAAAATTTCCAGTTTTGGCCTTTAGGGACTCTTTGAAGTTGATGCCTGTGTCCTTTTGATATACTCCCACTTTTGTTTAAAATTAGCACTTTCTCTCCCCTCTCCATCAGTCCCCAAATTTGCATTCCCATACCACCCATATTTACCTAGGCTAGAGCAAATATATTTAAGAGAGAAATTCTAGGCTAATTAATAAAAGATATTATTTTATTTCCAATTTTGATGTTTATGGGAAAAAATAAGGTCTTATATGGATAAAAAGTAGTTACATATTTTTTAAATTGCTTTCACGGGAAAAATAAAGAATGCAAAAGTCAAAAATGTCAGTTAATAAACTTGTGTTATTATCATCAATCATATTCTGCTGGAGTTAATGGATTATTGTTCCCATTTTATTGGAAAAAATCAGCTAGCTTAATAATTTAAAAAAAATTTTTTTTGGCAAGTTAGAGTAATTCATTTGGATTATCAAGAGAAAGTTTATAGTATAATGGTCTGAATTTTGATTCCCAAAAGTTGTTAATTGCTGAAAATTAACTGCATCCCACATCCATACTGGCAGTGAGAATGAATTTACTTACGTATTATGATTATGGATTTGATTTCTCATCTCAGCAGATATAAAACTGGATGCCTCCCTAGTGCATCTCAAGACTGATTTGAAAGTTAAAAGACCATTTAAAATTTGGATTTGAGGAAGATGTATGTACTTGGTATATTCTAAATATTTGACTGTCATTTGCCCCTGGTATGTAACTTCTTTGAAGGCAGAAACTTTTATTTTAATACAACATTTAACAGATATACTTAGTGATTTTTTAAATAAATGAAATTTTGTCAACTTTGTGCTAATATGTGCATACATAAATCCAATTTCTTCCATAAGATTTTACCATTCACCAAAATGCACTGTGGTTGTGGTAGTTGGTTAGAGCTTATAGATCTTTCAGGTTGTTTTAAAGAAACAGTTGAGAACACTTACAGAATGCTATTTATTTTCTTCAGTTTACTAAATGGAAATGTATGTGTGTGTCTGCATGTGGTATATGTACTTGGAAAATTGTTCCACTCAGAGCCAATCTGTATGTTTGTTTGATTCCCGCCCCCCCCCGCCCCCCCCCCCCCCCAAGCTATTTGATTTGCAAGCAGTAGAGAACTACACCTGGGAGGCTGGTCTTGTTTCCTAATAAGCCTGTAATCATTTGGCTAAGCCCCTAGGGGCAGCCATTGTGTAAACTGTCTCTTGAGTAGTCCCAAGTACTGACACAAATTGACAAATAATTAAAAACATATGTAAATGTTCTCATTAAATTTGGACCTATGGTTAATGCTTAATTATGTTATTTAGCACATGTTGAAACATTTCAGGTGATAATTAAATTTTTGAAAATAATCAGGTAATATCAAATATTAAGTATTTACCCAGATATATGAATGAGAAAATGGGAATTCAAGCAAAGGGGAGTCCTGCCAAGTCAACCTGTGCCAAAATTATTAATAGAAGGGAGCTCAATTCTTAATGTTACTTTCAAAATCCTCCAATTTTTTTTTTTTTATTCCTTTACCTGGATTTAATCTGGGTCTGGGAACGGGCATCAGGAGGAGTGTATCTTTTGAGGTTGGTCTCTTCCACAGCTTGAAAACTAGGAACCGAGCTGAGACAACAACCCATGGTATACATTTGATTATATAAACTAAGACCAGGCATAAATATCATTACTTCTATTTTAATCTAAGGGAATGTCTGTGTCCCCTAAAGTAGTTTACGCTATATAATAGCAAACAAAATGGATGACACATGGCTGTTTTGGTAAGCATATATCTCGCTTGGTATGAACAGAAATGTGCACGTGCACTGTAGCAGGGTCTGTCACCTGTTCATTGGCTCATGTTCTCTTTTTGCGCTTCCCCTACTTTTCATCACAAGGAGCTACCTTTCCATGGCCCCCTTCCCTCTGACTTCCTTATAGGTTTGGCCAAAAGGAAGCACAGGCAGATAGCTGGAAGGCTGGAGGGGAGGGGAGGAGGCAGATTATACCCCCATCCTTACTTCCTGAGGTGTCCTCTCTGCATCCCTTCAGGGGTTCTAGCACCCCCAGACAGCCCGGACGGTATCACCTTTCATTGTCCTTCCAGCCTTAGGGGGTGGTAGCAGCTTCCTGTTACAGCTACTTACTGGATTGTCTTATTCACAGCTGTTGCTTCCCACCTCTCCCAACACCCATGAGGCCAATTTCCTGTAATTCATTACTTCTTTATGAAAGACCTATGGTTGTTACTGTTTCCTGGCTGGACCTTCCTAGGTATATCAATGTACAGATGTCAGTTTGAGCAGTAGCCCCAGTTGATGTCCTGCACAGAGCCTGTTTGTTGGGGAGATGCATCCAACGCTCAGCTGCTAGGAGTGTTGGCCATTAATAGCTCAGGATGCACTCTTTTCCAGAGAATTGTCCTTGCCCAGAGATGCCTGGGGGGGGGGGGGTGGTGGTGGTGGCAATGTCATCCTACCTGGCATGGCCCATAGCCAACAACTGGCTAATTTGAGATTACAGACCATCAACTCTTTGCCTCAAGGATAAACAAGTCCGTGGTGCCATTCATGCTCCAGCGCTTCGTGTGCCATCCATCAGGGACCAGAGCTGTCAGCCCCTCTTTGCTGGGCTTCTTTCCCTTCTTTATCCTATTCCTTCACTTCTTTACAGCTTTCTCTTGAAAGTGCACCCTCAGAAAAATCAATTTCATGAGAATCCCCATCTCTGGCTCTGCTTCCAGGGCACCCAACGAGGAGGTATATTTCAGACTGATTTTCTCCATTTCTTCTATCTTGTGAGGTAGTTAAGTGGAAGCTGTGAACAGAGCTTCGGTTACAGTTCCTAACAGAGTAGTGATGCTGAGGATGAAAAAAACAACAGCTGAACATCTTAGAGGATCTGCCGCTGTTGGAGAGCTCAAAGCTTTAATATATAGAAAAAGAGTGCCTTACAAAATTAAGGTTTAGAAAGCTAGGTATTATGGCAAAAAAGAGGATATTGTACTTTTGACTGGGTGAGTGTGGAGCCCAAGAGTTTAAGAGTTGAAAACACCTGGGGTGATTAGAAATGCAAGTCTGATTTAAGACTCGAAATAGAAACTGAGACCATTACATGAAGGCAATTTTTCTCAGACTTGAATAATCCATAACTCTCCTTTTGGGGGATAATTCTCTTGTATCCCCAGAATTAAATGATTTTTAGTACAGAATTATTTTTTTTTTTAAACTACTGGTGACATTGTCCATGTGGTATGTCACTCGGTCTTCCTTTGATAAAAACATGTCTGCCCCTGTCCTTATTAACATGGGACAATATGGTACAACTTAATGCAAACAAAGGAACATTGATACTGAAATTGTGTAGAAACTTTTTAAACTGGTCATCCATGAGACTCAGAATATAGGTCACTTTATCACAAAAATGAAAATAAAGTTCCCCCATGACTTTGAGATCACGAAGAACACATCCTTGAGCCATTTGAGGGGAGGGTGGAAGGATGAGACCTTGAGAGTGATGATCTTAGGCTCTGCGTTCAGGGAAAGCCGGGCTACAACAGAGACTGGGCCTGCAGCTCAAGGGCAGTCAAACTAGGAATGAAAGAAGAAAAGCCAACAGAGTGATGCATTATTGATTAGGTCACCACCTCCAGTGACTGTGTTCCACCCTTTGGGACGTCTCAGGAACATCAGGAAATGTGTCTCAGAACTGTTTATATTTAACCATCCCCTCCAGTCCCCTCATGGACATTACCTCCTTCATATTTCTGGATTGTGCATGCATGCATGCATGGGAGAATTCCTGTGGCTCTCTCACTTCCACTTCAGAACTTTCTAGGGACCAGTAGAGTCTCAGGGCAAGGTGCTTCAGGCTCCATCTGCACTCAACTGGTTGAAGCTTTTGCAGAGCTTGTTGCTGCAGCATGACTGGAGTAAGAGGTTTACTAAGAGCTCAACAGGTGTCCATACAGGCTACTGTGTGTAGGGTAAGGGACAGCCACACACTAGTCAAAAGAGTTGACTGGGAGTAAGGTCTGGCTCTTTGCCACAAAGAAACCAATCTCTGTGACCTTAGACAAACCAATACTAATTCACTTGTGCAAAAATTGAAGCTGTGAGGGTGTTTGGGAAACGACTTTCATCATACCTCTTTTCAGGGTTAAAATGACGTCATGAAAGCCCTTTCCTTTTCTTCTCTGGCCCCCACTAAATCTTCCTTAATTTGCAAGGCTCAATTCAAATATTATCCTTGCGGGAGCATGGATGGTTTTATAGAGGGCGTATCATGTTCTCATGTGAGTGTCTGGCAGAAGTCTAGCATGAACTGCATGGGACACAGACTGATTTTGTCTTCGTGCCCATAATACTAGCAAGTTGGCACACTGTTATACTAACGAGTACGAAGCACATGCCCAGGGAAGGTGTCAGCGAAAATACTTGACACAGAGAAAGAGATTAAAGGAGAAAAAAAGTCAGGGTTGGAGGGGGGGCAGCCAAGGAGCCACGTTCCATATTCTTGTGAGCACCTACTCTTTTGTTACCACAAGCAAAGTGAATCATAGCCCTGTTCTCTTTAAAAAAAGAAACTTTCTCCACTTCCACATCCTTAGGCTTGCCTTTAGCCATGTTGTGGATTCCTTCCCCTTTTGAATCCAAACTGAGTCCTTCTCAATTTGTAAATAGGAAAGGAATATTGTTGAGAGTGAGAGAGTTTGGCAGGAGAAGGGGAGGAATTTGTCCTGGCCCCAGACGCAATGGGTCCAGACCTGGAACTCCCACCACTCCTTTCTCCGTGTCTCCTGTTGGGAGAAAATCTGGAAAGACGAGAGAAGGTAAGGAGAGGATGGTAGAATGTGAAAAATGTGTGTACCAGCGAGCACAGAGCTAGGCATTTACTTCATCAAGGTGATGTGAGGATTAGGAGACCATTTGTTTTTTTTTTTTTTTTTTTTTTAAAGATTTTATTTATTCATTTGAGACAAAGAGATACAGAGAGAGAGAGAGAGAGAGCACGAGCAGGGAGAGAGGCAGAGGGAGAGGGAGAAGCAGGCTCCCCACTGAGCCAGGAGCCTGATGTGGGGCTCGATCCCAGGACCCTGGGATCATGACCTGGGCCGAAGGCAGACGCTTAACCATCTGAGCCACCCAGGCGCCCCTAGGAGACCATTTGTATCCACCGCTATCCCCAACCTCCATTTTACCAGTGAGGAAACCATTCAAAAAGTGGCATATCATCAAAGCCCTATAATTAGTAAATTTTGGAGCTGGAAGTAAAAAACGAGGCCTGACTTCAGAGCCCATAATGTCACCTGCCTCCTGCTACAATACCTACTGGTATCACAAGACTCCGGTATCCTCACTATGAAAGGAGCCTGCCACTCTTAGTTGGGACTTTTTCCCTTACTCACCTGAATACGAAGTTTGCTGTGCCTGCCAAGAAAGATACCAGGTTCTGTGCCAAAACTTTTCAGCTCTTCAGAAGGACAAATGCCCTTATTTTCCCACACAGTTTGAAAATGGTGCTTCTGTACTCCCATTAAGCCTTCCCTCAGAGGCTCTCACCCTGTGAAATTAAATTCAAGGTAGCTCACCGAGCACATTCTCTTGCCTGCCTGTTCTCAGAAAAACCTGGTTCAGAACTGAGCCCTGGGTGTTCCATCAAGTGCTGTGCACACTGAGTATATTCTGAGGCTCCAGAGGCAAAAACCTGACGTTTGAAAAGTCCTCAGATATGACCGAGAGAATATGGCCTCCTATTACATAGAATGGGGGTGATAGTCTCTTGGAACTTAAGCACGTGCCCAGGGGAAGTGTCAGCGTGCTTCCGTACAGCTGTTAACCTTTCCTTTGCCATTCGACTCTTCTTCCCAGGTCGTTACTTTTCCCTGAAGAGACCCTTCTTCACCCTCCCAGGTGGTTAGTTTTCCCTGAAGAGAGGACAGGTACAGAGGAAGCACTTAGTCCTAACTGCTGCTCATCCTCTATGTGGCCTTAGGCAAGTCTGTTAACTTCTGCTGCCCTGTATCTCATATGAGAGCATGAGGCTGGCTAGCATTCTCAGAGGCTTTCTACTTCCAGGATGCTAATCTGTTTGTGTAGGCGAGCTATTAGATAAGATGGTTTATCTTATGGCAGGAACTTTCTCTTCTGGGAACTTGGGGTCTTTGAGATAATAAAGTGCTGCCAGAGACCACAGGTGATATGTTTTATATGAGTAAGTGAGCCAAGGGATTATTGGCCTATGTACATTTTGTGTTAAATCTATTTTATTAGAATATAATGCAGGATTACAAGTTTAATTGATATGTGGCCCAGTTTTAAGTAGTACTTACCAATCTAAAGATAGCTAGTTTGATCATTTTTGAATGTTAAGAGCAGACCTATATAAGCTGGTTTTCATGGGAGAAAAGAATCTTAATGCTTCTCAAAAATCTCTGGAGGGGCACCTGTGTGGCTCAGTCAGTTGAGTGTCTGCCTTTGGCTCAGGTCACGATCCCAGGGTCCTGGGATCGAGCCCAGCATTGGGTTCCCTGCTCAGCAGGAAGCCTGCTTCTCCCTCTTCCTGCTGCTCCCCCAACTTGTGCTCTCTCTCTCTCTGTCAAATAAATAAAGTCTTTAAAAGAAATCTTTGGAAAGTATGGCAGCTGACTTTTCTTAATATTTTTAAAAGGCATCTAGTAAGCATAAGTAAAAGTATACATGGTAGTTTTCTTAAGGTTGCTTGTTTGTTTTTAAATGAGAATGCCTTGCATTTTCTTTTCTCTTGATTTTTCAAATATATACCTGTCTTTTAAAACCACCTCCATTCAAAAGCCTGATCTATTTGTGTGGTTTGCATGCAGTTGATGTTTATTTGGGTAATCCGAGGTAGCAGAAGAGGAATATATTTAATCATCTAACCTTTACAATAAGGAACATTTGAAATGTCAGCATTTTATTTCAGGAGCAGGTGAGCTATTGCACTCTAAGGCTTTTATTTATTCATTTACACCATGTGTCTTCCTGAAAAGGAATCTGAAACAGCTTAGAACAGCTTGTAATAAGGGTAAAATAATAAGAAAAAAATACAAAAGAGGAGACGGAGTAAATATTCTAACCACAAGTGTCAACATAGTTGCTACTATGGAATATAAGCCTATGTCTAAGATTCTTGGAAGCAGGAAAAGGCAAAAAACAAATTATATAATGTTTCATATTAAAAAAAGGGATCAAGTTCTTCTGGTTCAAAACTCACATCTCTAATAGAGTACATTATGTAAGGGACACTGGCTTCATCGGTCCAATAAATATTTAAGCAGCTATTATGTAGTCAGACCTGTGTCAGGTGTTGGAGACAAAGCTGCGTAGGTGTGTGTGTTCTTCTCCTGAAGCTCAGTCTATAAGTGTGATAAATATTAAAACTATGGGTATATAACCAATTATTCTTTTAAATCAATTAATGAAACAGTAGTGATTCCTAAATTCCTAAGTTTGCTTAAATTCTTCCCTGACTCCCCAGCTGAGACCTGAAAGATGAGTAGGCACCCGTTCAGCTGAGGGAACAGAAGGAGCAGTGGCTGGGTGGGCTGAAGAACCCACAGAAAGCCATGCGTGCCTGGAGGAGACGGCACAGACAGGAGAGCCGCTGGTGACCATGGAAGTAAGCTTTACTTTATCGAAGTAAGTATGTGGGTCTAAGCAGACAACCTTTATTTCTCGAGAAATACTGCCCTTTATTTTAAAATTACTATGCTCAGTAAATTATATGCTTTGTTTTATTTTTTTTCAAATAAAACTTGGCAACCCTTTGTCAGTCCCCAAGAAAAACTTTTTTTTTTTTTTTTTTAAATTTAACTGGTCTATGAAACCCAAAAAGCTGGGGAACATGGGTCTACATAGGACCCTCAGCAAATATGGCTGGAGGGACTTGAAGAGCATAAAAGTTTGGAGTTGAAGCATAAGGTAGTGACAGGATTTCCTCATGGGACTAAAATAGGGTCTGCGAAGTATATAAACCATGGCTACTCTGGACAGTTACTTAGACTGCATAGCATACTGGGGCACCCGGCTCATGTGACGAATGAAGATTGAAATCTGGCCCTCATTCCTCTCACCAAATCATGTATCCTGGGATAGGCCAGGGCCTTCCTGGAAGAAGAGGAGGCTTTTTTTTTTTTTTTTTAATTAGGAAGACACTGTAGCCAGTGGTAACACACATCATCTTCCAGTGATCTAGCTTCATCCAGAGATAGAACTTAAGCCTGTAGGAGTGGATATATATGGCATGAAGTTAGAATCTGTGACATTCTTTCTGCCAGGTATATTTTTTAACGGGTACAACTGTTCTTCATTACCCTCTAGTAGGGGTCTAAAGTGCTAGCTTCTGATGATTAAAGATGGATCTATAGGTTTTAGAAATTAAGCTGGCAAGAGGAAGTATGAGTAGTAGGGAGGGAAGAAAATATCTTCATGTCTCAGTAGTTAAGGTAGATACTTTAGTAGTTTTACATGATAGTACATAAGTTTGCCAATAGAATCCTGTCGTCCTGTCCTTGAAAGGGCGAGGTAGCCTGTGCCCCAGGGAGATTGCTTCTTGAGAAAAGTGGTAGCTTTAACTACAGTCAGTTTTGAATTTAGACCTTATTAGAGCAATCGTTTTCTTAAGACCTCATAACAAAGCAAAGCAGAGAAGGGTCTAGTCAAAGGCTTTTCGGAGAGGGTATAGCCAGTTACCAACAGGCCTGGAAAAAAAAAAAAAAACTTAACTAAAAGTTCTACTTTGACTAACATGGCCTACTAGATATGCCTTCCAGGAGGAATTAACTGCAAAATGCATCCATGGGTTGTAGGGTAAATTGACCTGTTCTATGGAGGGGTTTTTTTGTTTTGTTTTGTTTTTTAATAATTGACCAATTATGTTGGAGACTGTGCTGAAAACATTGACTTAGCTAATGTTCAGTCATTCCTGGAAATAAGCAATTACTAAAATTATTTTTTCCAACATCTTTTGCTTTATATTATACCAATTCATGTTCATTGTAGAAAAATTAGAAAATACAGATTAAAACATCATAACTTTATCCTGTAAAGAGACAATAGTAACATTTTATTCATGCTCTCAAATATTTTCTACCCACGTATATTTTGTGTGTGTATATTTTTTACGAAGGTGTCATTTGTGGTGACCCTCAGACTACCTCAGATCAGCTTGTACTCCTCACCACTCCCCAAGTTATGTGGGAAATTTAGTGCATGTCCTAAGATTTCTGGAATTGCTCAGGGACCCTGATTGGGAAGGTGACAAGGTCCCTAAAGGGATTATAGTGGTAGCTAGTAAAATACTAAAAAAAAAAAAAAAAAAAAAAATCCTACCATAGAATGTATTTGCCTTTAAAACAAAGAATGGGGCCATGCTATATTCACACTGAACAACCCGCCACCCCATCCCCCACTCACTTAACTATATTGTTAAGAATAGATTTCAGCAAATTTGGCCATTTTACAACCATCAGATTTTCTTTCCTAGTTCTCTGTTTCTGATGATTAGATTATCAGTGAGGGTGCTCAAATTCTCTTCTAGGTGGCTTGCAGTCAGAATACAGCAACACATACTATGGCAGCCATGAAAATACTCAAGATTCCTACTGTGGGGAGCATAACTGTCTGGCAGTACCAGCTGCTGTGCCTCTGGACATACGGCCTCATTTACACTGACATCATGCTTCCCATGTCTGCTCCCAGCCAGTCACTGAGCACGGTTGGGGGTATTAATGCAGGTCCTTTGCTGCAACATGAGGGACTCCATTGATGGGTGGCTTTAGCATAAGAACTCCCTATCAGATAGGCTAAAATTTTCTTGGAACCCCATTGTAATCTGAAACCCTTCCCACCCAATCTTCCTTCCTTCCCTGGTTCCTTTGGAAATGTCAAACTTTCCTCATCACCTCATGGTTCTCCCTGCCTTGTTCAGCCCTCTTCTCCTTTTCCATCCTGGGTATGTCCCCCTAGTAAATCTGCAATAATCCTATCTTGGCATCTGCTTCTCAGAAGTACCCAAAATATTACACTTAGTGACCATTAAGAGTCATAAAACCTGTTCATGCAAGCTTGGGGAAGTACTACAGCACTTGTCTCATAGGTTCTCAAAGTTCCTTGCAATGACAAGTTGACTTAGAGGCAGACACTGATGTATTCTAGTGCTAACGGCTCTTATAGGTCTAGGCTTCTATTATACTCCTGTTCATGCAAGAGCAGATGTGTTGGTAGTTTTCACCAATGAAAACCTATTTTGAGCATCTCTGATCCTAGTTAGTAGATCTTCCAATGCTGCTTGAGCTAGTTATCATTAAAGTGTTTGCCATTGCTGCTTCTATAGCACTCACCTAGAGTGCACGCACTGAACAGGGTTCTTCAAATATTAACTAATTACCCCTGGGAAGTAAATTAAATCAGTGCATACACACAGCACATGGTCCATGCTTAAGTATTTTAAAGTAAATTACGGTGTAATGTGATCTTTACCCATGTCAGCAAATGCACCTTATCTAATGACTGCAAAATGGTCAATGGCATGAATATCCCAGTTATTTTAATCGATTCTGCAAGAGTGGGTGTTTTTGGTTCCTAATTTTTAACTGTTAGTTTCTGATTTAGCAAAGCCTTTCTGTGTACTTTGGGTATTGTCCAACTTTTCATAGACTGTCTTATAGAGGTAGAATTGGGTCAAAAAGCATGCCCAATTTTAAGATTTTTTGTTATTCATTGCCAGAAAGTCACCCAGGAAATCTGTTTCGATTTACAGTCCAAACTGTTACTCTATGAGTTGGCTTACTTCTTTTTCCTTTATTTCTGCATGTGAAGTTATGTGCACAGTGTAAATTTTTATTTAGAAAAATCCCAGCAATTTAAAAACCCTTTAAATCCCCCACCCTCCTTATGAAATAGCACTTAAAACCCACCTTTGTTTGCTGCTTCTTAACATTCCTTCCCCATGCCTCCCCTCCCACAGGGTGGCAAATACAGAGCTAGTTTTGTGAGCGATTCCAGGACAAGGTAAACTCAATAGTCTCTGGGTCTTAGGCTTCTGCTTCCTGGGAGTTTACAAAAGGACCTTCTGGAGTATTCAGTGGGGGAGGTCATGCATGAGTTCTAGGAAATCTGAGGTTTACTACAGTCTATGAATTTGGAAGAATTGTAGTGTAAACCAGGTGCTAAACATGATCAGTGGAAGCGAAGTGAACTGCCCTGGGTTTCTTGCTTCAGAGCTCACCATGGCCTTGTTCCAGCTCTCAGAACTAAATGGAAACAGAAAACTTGGATGGGGTGAAATAAATGTTCATATCCATTTTAGGCTGCAAAACCTGGAGGAAAGAACAGGACATGTATCAGCACATTGTCAAGATCACCACATTCCGTCTGGGCCATGACTCTCCAGGGCATTCCTCTAGGTGTTTTTTGTTATTGTTGTTTTGTTCTTTTTTTTTTTTTTTTTTTTTTTTTAAGACTAAACCAAAGCAGTAGGGGTCATGGTCATACTTCCTACAGCGTGCCTATCTAGACTCACTTTGCTCCATCTGGTCTAGTTTCCAGCTAGCATCTCAGGATGTCTGTTCATTCTGGGAATGAATTCTTCTTGTGGTTCTACCCCTTCACCATGATAACAACCAGAGCCACTTGCTCTTGCTCTCACTCTCAAGACACTCAAGCCAATTCTAGACCATGTTGGGTTCTGTCCTGTTCTGCTCAGAAAGTCTCCTTATGTAATACAATTTTTTCTACCTTTTTTTTTAATTTTTAGTTTTTTAAAGATTTTATTTATTTATTTGAGAGAGAGAATGAGAGAGAGAGAGAGCACATGAGAGGAGGGAGGGTCAGAGGGAGAAGCAGACTCCCTGCTGAGCAGGGAGCCTGATGCGGGACATGATCCAGGATCATGACCTGAGCCAAAGGCAGTCGCTTAACCAACTGAGCCACCCAGGCGCTTGAATTTTTTCTACCTCTTAATATGTGCATGGTGTCATCCGTCTAGATAACCCATTTGTTGGAAGGGTGTCTTAGTCTGCTTAGGCTACTATGACAAATTGCCATAGACTGGGTGATCTAAACAAAAAAACAGTTCTCATAGTCCTGGAGGCTGGGAAGTCCAAGATAAAGACCTGGCAGATCCCAGGGTCTGGTGAGGTCACTCTTCCTAGTTTGCAGATGGCCATTTTCTTGTTGTATCCCCATATGGGGGAGAGTAGAAAGGGAGAAGTATGCTTTTTTTTTTCCTTATAAAGGCACTAATGCCATCATGAGGGCCCCATTCCCCAATACCATTACACTGGTAGGGTAGGGTTTCAGCATATGAAATGGTGGGGGCACAAATATGTAGTCTATGACAGAGAAGGTCCAGACCATCCACATTGCATGGCTATAAGAAATAGCTTTCAGAAGCTTTTCTTTTCTTACTCTTCCTTTCACCACCAGTTCCAAAGCCAGTTCCTTTGCTTACCGGGCACTCTGTAGTATGAATTGGTTGGCTTTCACATTTCCCCAGTACTAGCTAGAGATTAGTTTTCTTGGATCTACCAAGTCAGTTTGTACTTGCCCATATTTCTCTAGCTTCCAAAATTTTACTGTCTCACCCTCTTTCTGATTTGTATCTTTCTCTTTTTAAGACAAACATTTTCTAAATTTTTATTGACTTGAGGTAAGAAACAAAATTAAAAGCACGTGTTGAAGTTGCTGTATTAACCCAAAAGTCCCAGATGGCTCATTTATTCACATCTTTTCAACAGTGGATGTTATCCTTTTATTTATTGCTGAATTCCCTAAATGTATTCTGCATTTAGTTCTAATCACTCTGGTAACTCAAATTATCCACGTTATTGGATAATGGTTCACTCTTCATATGACTAAGAGTTTACAGTACAGTTTTATGATTTATGGCAGATTCTTAAATTCAGCCGTTCAGTTTACCCTAAGTTTGCTTCCTATTTTTAGTAGCACTCCATTGTAATGCAGATGGAGACTTGTACCAATATTCTAGAAACAAGTTGAAATGAAAATGAATTATCCGTACCTATCTCTACTGCATTTGTGTGAGGGAAATGGAAAGGCAATCAATTCATGGGTGTCTGTTTAAAATAAAAGCCACTTTTCTTCCCTTCTAGGTTATGAAAATTTGATCCATCTTTTGAACAAATTTAGCAATGATTTAAAATTCTTAGTTATACATGCCAATTTTAAATTAAGATTTCAAAATGCAGTTGTTAATTTAAAAATAATGATTTCATCCAATAGTAACCCTGTTTTTTCAAAATTGACTTATACGTTGGTGAAATTTCTTTTTATTAAAAAAATAATAATTCAAGAGTTATTTTCACAGCAAAAGCATTTGGATGAAAATTAGCCCCTTCTTTCCATAAACACCAGAGTCCTAGTCTCCCCTCTTAGAGGCAGGGGCCAGATTAAATTTATTATGTATGTCTTAAAAAATGATCTGTGTGAATACAAGCATGTATACAATTATATAACCTTTTTTATTACTAACAAGAGCATACTATTTCTGCTGTTCAGTGCTTTATTTAACCATATATTTCTGAGGATTATATGATCTCAGCACATTTAGATTTCCCTTATACTTTTATTATTTTGTGTGTGTGTGTGGAAATACCATAAATACAGAGAAGGGGACAAAATACATATAGTTAAATGAATCAGCACAAAAGCCCATCAGTTAGCCAAGCAATAGAACATTCCTAACCCTTCATGTCCCCTCCAAATCACCACCATCTCTCTTTCCCTCAAAGGAAATCTCTTCTGAACTTTTATGACCATCCTTTCCCTACTTTTCTTTAGTTGTACTACTTAAGTGTGTATCCTTAAGCCTTATAGTTTAGTTTTTGCTTGTTTAGAATTCTTCGCCTCTGTTAGAATTTCAGACAGTTGGAGTGGTGCAGTGTGAATTGTTCTGTGTCTGGCTTATCCAGTGCTTTCTATTTGTCCCATCTATTTGATTTTTTTTTTCTCCAAATGTCCTTCTTTCTGGCCTTTATTTCACATTTGTTTTATTTTTTTTTCCTATGCTATCTTGGAACTTACACATTCTTTTGCAGTCCTTTTACTGGTTAACCACAAGATTATGACATACTTTTTTTTTTTTTGGTTCTTAAAGCCTTATATTAATTGTTACTTTATTTTCTTCATGAATAATGCAAGGACCTTAGATTCCTTTTAGATACTTCAACTCCATTATTCCCCTCTAAACTTTCAAGGCACTATTATTATGTCCTTTAGTTTTATCTGTATTTTGAACATTATCATCATCAGTCCACTTGCTTAAGTTTGTCCCATATTCCCCTTTACATTGCTCATCATTCCTTCCTGAATCTTAGCTTCTACCTGGTATCATTTTCCTTCGGCCTGTGAAACATGCTTTTAGTATTTCTTATAGTGCAGATCTACCGGTTGCAAATTCTATTCGTGTCTTAAAATTATTTCACTTTATTTTTCTTGGAATATATTTTTGCTAAACTTGTAATTCTTGGCTGGGAGTTATTTTCTTTCAGCACTTTGAAGGTATTAATCCCTTCTGACTTCTCTTAACTCTTTAAAAGTTAGTTGTCTGCCTAATTGTTACTTTGGAGACACTATACTTTTGCTGTTGTTACTTCTGACTACTTTAAGATTTTCTTTGTTTTTTTAATCTTTCACCGTGAGGTACATGGTTGTTTTCTGTTTAGGGTTTGTTGGGCTTCTTGAATCTGTAAATTAATGGCTTTCAGTTTTGGAAAATTCTCATCCATTATGTTTTGAAATAATTCTTTTCACCACATTCTCTTTTTTACCTCCAAAGTTCTACTTAGATGGTGCCTTCTCACTGTATCCTCTGTTTCTTACCCTTCCAATGTTTCCATTCTTTTGTTTCTCTTTACTTCATTCTAGATAGTTCTTTGTGACCAATGAATAATCCAGGCTCCTAATTCTTTGACTACCTACACAGATGTTAAATTGATCTAGTAAACTGTTGCTTTTTTCAGTGGTTATTTCCCAGTTCTTGTAGTTTCTGTGTGGTCCTTTATGGTGGTTTTTAGTTTTCTGCCAAAGTTCTCTATCTTGTCTCCTTGAACAAAATAAGTATGGTTATTTAAAAGTGTATGTCTAAAAACTCCAACATCTGAAGTGCTTGTGAGTTTTATTTTCAGTTATTTCTGTCTGATTGTTATTTTGTCTCTGAGTGCCTGGTTATTTTTTTATTGTGTCCCAGACTTTGTATTTGCAAAAATGTTACAGAAATAATTTTCAGTTGGGATAATATCTTCTTGCAAAGAGGATTGATTATGTTTTATTCTTTTAGTCATATGAGGTATTAATGCTCTGGGATCCCTTTAATTTCATCTGTACAGCTGTAAAAGAGTACTAATGCTACACAAGATGAGGATGGTGATGCCTCTTTTGAATGGTGCTAAAGTACCTTCTATGCTAAGTGGGGAGATACACAATCAGATTTCAATGTGATCTGTGCTGGCTATTTACCCCTTACTGTGTACCAGGTAGTATGTTAAATGTTTTCCAAATATCGTTAAGGTCTTACAACAATGATTCTGAGATGGATATTACTATTATCCCTATGTTACAGATGTAAAACACAGACAAGTTGGGCAATTTGGCCAATGGTACATGGCTTTAAGGGCAGAAGACGGTTTTTGAATCCAAGGGGTCTGATTTCAGAGTCTCTGATACTGACGGATGTGGTAGAGTGAGAATATTCTTTAGGGGAGGCACAATGCAGATTATCATTTATGCCAATTCCCCTTAGTTCAGGCCCTGAATGCTCAGGCCTTTAATACCATCCTTTGGTATTAAACCAAAGGATGAACACCATTAACAGGATTATGTAACTTCAGTTTTTTCCAGGGGCAACTTTTGTGAATGGTCACAATATTAACTTAAATTGATTTGGTAAGAAAGAATGATGTTGAGGGTGAATTTAGACTTTAAAATACTGTATTATTCTGGGAAATTATAAAATTTAGAATTATGTGGGGAAGGGCAGTTAGGAGAGGCACTTATGACTTTGTCTAATGATTATAAAGCTTAAAATGCATTATGTGTCATTTTAGCAGTAGTGTTGGGTGAAGAGAATCACAATAGGATTATCATATGGGTTAGGAGACTCACTGAGAAAGATCCCAGTTTGTATAAACTCACTGCTGTCATTCAGAATTGGGAGGAAGCAGAATTGTGGGTTAAGTGTGGGGTCTCTACAGACTCTTTCGTGCTGAGAGCAGCAAGTATGGAGAAATGGCATCTTAGAATTTATCCTTGATTTGTGTGTGAGATTTGTTTATTGTGTTTCTTTTCACAATGACTGATAGGGCTGCTTCAGCATGAATAGTTAGCTTAGTACCCAGAGAGTTTGATTAGCTAAGTTAGGAAGAAAATGCCATATACTACAGAGGAAATTTACCCTGGAATAAATGTAGATCATTTAGTCAAATTGCTATATTCTCAGCAGGCTAAGGCTTCCCTGGGGAAAAAAATGCCATAGGAACTTTCTTAGAAACACAAGTAAATAGAACTTATTTTCCAGGGAACCTAAAAAACATGACCTAGCATGTGACTCAGGACCAGCCAACACGACCTTGGAGGGAAAGATGTCATTTAAAAAGTAATGACTTGAGTAAGGCATGAAACCAATCTTATGGAGGGCTTTTATGAGTCAGAACTCCTGGTTGCAAGTGACAGAAACCAGATTCAAATCAACTTAATCACAGCCATCAAGAGGGGAAAGAAAGACAAATTACTGAATTTGGCTGATTTGCATATACTGATTGCATATAATTATAAATTTACACTTGTTGGAGACGGAGAGAGGGTCAAAATGTTTTCAGCAGACCTAAATGTACTTTGGAAGACTGAATTCAAAGGGCAAAAAAAGGGGCAACTGAGTAGCATAGTTGGCTAAGCATCTGACTTTTGGTCCAGCTCAGGTCATGATCTCAGAGTCCTCGGATAGAGCCCCATGTTGGGCTCCATGTCCAGTGTGGAGTCTGCTTGGGATTCTCTCTCCCCTCTCCCTCTGCCCCTCCCCTCCCCTGCTCTCTCTCAAATAAATCTTAAAAAAAAGGGGGGGGGGCAAAAAAAAGGGGATGTATTGGCTCATGATACTGGAATAGCAGGAATGACACTAAATCACACTACACTCAACCCAGAGGCTAAAAAAAGATCCCTTCTGCCCTTGAACCGGCCAACCTACCTTGGGATCTCTATTCTTCTCTTTGTGGGCTCTTTAACTACTACCGCATATGTTTTTCCCATGTTAGTGAAGGGAGACACAGGCATCTTTGACTTTAGATTAGTCAGGCCTAGGACAGGCATTGTATTATTTATCTACTGATGCATAACAAATCATCCCCAAACTCAGCAGTTTTAAAATAACAATCATTTATCATCTCATGGAATGTCTAAGGGTCAGGAATCTGGAAGCTGCTTAGTTGGATGGTTCTGGCTCAGGGTCTCTCATGGAGCTGCAGTTAAGGTATTGGCCGGGGCTGCAGTCCTTTAAAGGCACTGGAGAAACTGCTTCCAAACTTATCGACATTGTTGTAGGTGGGAGGCTTCAGCTGCTTGTCATGTGGACCTCTCCACAAGGCTGCTCACACAGCATGGTGGCTAGCTTCCCCCAGAGTGAGTGATCAGAGTGCGAGAAACCAAATGGAAGCCACTATGACTTTTATAACCTAATCTCAGAAGTAACATATCATTTCTGCTTATCCTATTGGTTTACATAGGTCACCCCTGGTAGAATGTGTGAGAGACCATGCAAGTGTCTGAATACCAGGAGGGCCATCAGAAAGGCTGGTTCCCACAGATGATGTAATAGGCAGCACTGTAAGATGGCCCCAGATTCTTGCTCCTTGCTATACACACTTTGTGTAACTTCCTCCCCTGGAGTATGGGCCAGGCTTGTGAATATGATTGGGTAAGTCAAGGCCTTGATTCAGTTTTATTCTACGATGAAGGTGAAAGGATTTTGCAGATGCCCTTAAGGTCCCATACCAGTTGATTTTGAGTTAACTATAAGGGAGATGATTCTGGGTGGCTGTTAGCCTTTAACAGAGGGTCAGAGACTTGAAATAGTGGAGACCCTCTCCTATTGGCTTTGAAGAAGCAAGCTGGCATGTTGTGGAGAGGGCCATGTGCCAGGGAATGGAGGGTGGCCTCTAGTTGCTAAAGTCCTCAGTGCTACAGCTGCAAAGCAGCAGATTCTGCCAGTAGTTAGTGAGCTTGGAAGAGGACTCTTGGCCTCAGATGAGCTAGTAGCTCTGGCTCACCTTGATGACAGCCTCTGGTGAAACCCTGAACACCAGGTGCATTTCAGCTGTGCCTGGACTCCTGACCTACAGAGATTGAGATAATGTGTGTTGTTTTAAGCTGTTACATTTGTGGTAATTTGTTATGCAGCATAGAAAACGAATACAAGTGCCCACCTTTGAAAGGTAAGGGACGTGCAGGTGTTCTCTCTGTCTGTCTCTCTCCATATTGTGAACTGGGAGGAAGATTCCTAAGGCAAGAATGGTGCCATTATGAAATGAGGGGAATGGCAAAGGCTGCTAGACAAACTGAACTTAGCTGTCAGAGTTTATCATAATATTTCAAACCTGGAGACCTCCGCCATATCAAGGATGTGAATCATCGAGCAACAGTGCTCCCCACTAACAGCTTAGACATTAGTCTCAATGTGGTCTGTGTGCAACTTGTAATGGAACTTTCTGGAGCATTTGTTAAATTATAAACTGCTGGGCCTCACTCCAGATGGATTGACTCAATTTCTGTGGGGCATAGCTTAGGGCTATGTATTATTTTACTAATCATTTCATAGTTTTTTATTTTGAAGATTTTGAAAATCAGAAAAAAAGGTGAAGTACAGTGAATGCCTTTCACCAAAATTCGATTGTTATTTCATCCAATTTCCTTTATTTCTCATATACATATTTATGTATAATTTTGTTGCTGAACCATTTGAAAGTAAGATACAAACATGACATTTTACCCCAAGCACTTTAGTACATATCTCCTACAAATGAAATTATCTCATATAATCATTTACCCTTATCACATTGAAGCAATGAAACATTGATGTATATCTAATAGAGCCAGTGTTTTCCAGTAATTCTCAAAATGCCCTATAGATGATTACTTCTTAAGATTTGATCCATAATAAACCAGAAGTTTAGGCATCACTGTATTTTGACAAGAATCCAGTGATTCATATGCACATCAGTTGGAGAAGCCCCATAGCGATTTTTTGATGGAAGACCTAATGAAGTATCACATAGCATTTTGGTTACCAATGTAGTCTTTCCTCTCCACCATCTTTTTTTTTCCCCTAATTCATGGAACTTTATTGGATTCAAATATTTTTTGTCTGTGTATCATAACAAAAGAAAAACAAAAGAAAGAAGGAAAAGAGTCATCACAATTCCATTATTGTAGAAGCCAAAACAGAGTTTTAAATTAGATATTTTTGGCAATTAAATGCTTCAGAAGGGAGAGATGAACTTGAGGTTTCCTTGGGAACACATCCTGAACCCCCCAAATTCCATCATTGTCTTCAAATAATATTTCCTTATGTCCTACAGGGAAAAGTTAAAACTTCAAGAAAGGGTTCCATCAAATTTCCAGTCTGATGTAATTGATATTATGCAAGAAAAATAGAAATAGAAATGAAAGCAAATTATTTGTAGGAATAAAAGTATTAAAAACATTATTTTACCATTTGAACATTAAAAGTCATTTATGTTTACCATAATTTACTCACATATATAGGGAACTTACTCAAACTTGTTTTAAGAATCATTTATTGTAACTATTTGGGACCTACAAAGTGGTTTTTTTAATTTTATTAATTTTAACTAACATATTTTATTATGTTAATTACCATACATTACATACCGGTGATGGGTATTGAAGAGGGCACGTACTGAAGGGAGCACTAAGTGTTACACGCAAACAATGAATCATGGAACACTACAACCTCTTCACCATCTTTAAAGTAGAATAATCCATGTTTTTTCTATCTTCAATTCTCTTTCTGCTCCCCTCCACGTTCCTCCCTCCTTCCACCTACGCTGAAATTTGAAAACTCTTCCATGATTTTGAAACTAGCCACAGAGGAAACATGTAAAGGTTTAATGAGTGATACAAACAAGATATAGAAAAGGGAGGTGAGGCGTGACATCACTAGGATTTGGCTGAGGTTTCAGGAAGGATGTGGTACTTCTGTGGATCTTGAAATCACAGATGCTGACTGCAAGGAAAATAACTTGTGGGGATGAGCATGGCACGTTTGGGAATCTAAGTGAATTGGTTTCAAGTCACTAGTTCAGGAAACAAAGAACATCTGTTTTAAAAGGTAAGTTGGAGCTGGATGCATAAGCAATCAGAAATCTTAATTTTAGAAAATAATTTCCAGACTCCTAGAAAGATGTAGGCTACTTAACTGTGAAACTGAAAATTATCTCTGGGTGGTGAGACCAGTGAGTTTTAATTTTAAAGTGAATTTCCTACCAGTCTTTGTAAAAAGGGATCACCGTAAAAGCTTGACTAGCATTATAAATTTCATACAAGAACTTCCCATAACATTAAATATCAATTCCTGCCTTTAAAGTCACTTCAAATAATGTGCATTTACATATCATATTTTATTTTCCCATATTATTTTAATCTTCCCCCTATTCTTGGACATTTAAGCTGCTTCCAGTTCTTGATTGTAATAAAAACCCTTGTCCAAACATCTACTATATTTCTGGTTATTTTCTTGTAATAGTCCTGACAGAGTTTCTGGGGGCAGAACTTAAAATAGACTCACACTGGAGTGTGTACCCAGCTCACATCAATTCCCTGAGAGGCTCTGGCTGTGCTATCATTCTCTGTCTCTGTCCCTAAATCATTCTGATCCAGGAACAGAGGACCTGGATTCAAGCTGGCCATCACCCCCTCCTTAAGAAAGGGAAGATTTGGAAACCTGACACAGAAGCAGAAAAGGTAGGGTCATCTCAGGCAGAGACCAGGTGCAATGACCTCAGGATCTTGCAGCTGGGTTTTGAGCACTACTCCTATTCCCTCTAGAAGCTGGTTTGTGTGGCCCTTGCTTGACACATGAGCAGTCTTACACTTCTTTCCTCGAATCTATGTTTTGCTTGTTAATCTGGGTTCCTACGTATTGTCACTAAAAAAAAAAAAAAAAGGAGGGGCAACCCCTAACTGATACTGGTGGTGGGCTTCATGTAACATACAATGATACCTAGAGAATGGTAGTATTTGGAATCAGTCATTCAATCTCCCTGGATTGAAAGGCAGTGAGACGGCCTTCTGTGTTCTGGGAACATTTACATGTTCATGGTAAGCGGTAGCCAAATATCTCATCCACCTCTTACCCTCAGGCAACCAGACCTCTCCTCAGAGTGAATTTCTGGGTGTCTGGATAGCTGTTTCCAAAAGGAAGAGAACGGAGGCTCATGAGGCACACTGGTGCCACAAATTATGCAGCTAATCCTGGCCCAAGGTCACAGTCGTTAGGTGGAAGCAATAGGACTCAAACCTATGCACCCTCACTCCACAGCCTCAGTTCTTACCTGCTTCTTTATCCTTGCCTAAATGCAGCTAAGTCTCCTTTATACGTAAAAGAAACTAATGCCAAATGTCCCCCAACTATAGAGATGCCAGAGTTAGCAAATAAAAATACAAAATTCCCAGTTAAATTTGAATTCCAGATCAATGAATGATTTGCTTTAGCATAAGTATGTCCCATATAATGCATAGGACATGCTTATAATAAAAAAAGTATTAGTTTATCTGAATTCAAATTTAACTGGACATCCTGTATTTTATCTGGCAAACTGTACATGGCCCAATATCCTATCCCTCTTTTCATTATTACTCTCTCAGTAATAAAAATGAATTTAAATTCAGCACATACATGCCTCAAAGGGTACAGTGCAGGAAACATTTCAGAGGAAATTTCAGAAATTCAGATCTGCTGAAATCATTACTATAGTATTCACCAGGCAGTCTCTATTCAATGAGCTAGCCCAGGCAGCCAGCCTTCATTTCAAGTTTGATGACGTGGCTAGTGGAAACCTTTATTGAATGCTGTCCTACAGTAGGTGACATTGAATTTCCACCCCTCTATCATTCTGCAGCTTTTTTGCTTTCAAAGTCTGCAAGAACTGGAAACATTAGTTTGGATACATGTGTGTATCTGGCCCACCTACCTCCCCTTCTGTTCTGTTCCTGGGGCTCAGAAGACTGTTCTTTCCCAGGAGAAACAGATTACTGAGCCAGGTTGCAGAATTCTTTAAAAATGCACATTGCTGTCTGTTTTTGTAGGCCAGAGGAGACTGCAGAAGAGAGAGATGCAATGAAATTGGGATCCCTAAACTCAGCAGAGTTAGGAGTCACGCTGAAAGCAACTGATTGCAGACTCCAACCGGGTGTGGTCAGAAATCCAAAGGCAGTGCGATATTCAGGACTCAAGAAATAGACAAGCAGAAATCTTTGGCTCAAATTAAACATGGAATTAAACTGATGAGCCAGCCTTTTAGTTCTATTTTTTGTTTGTTGGGAGTTTTGTTGTTGTTGTTGTTGTTTTGGTTTTGAGTTTTTTTATTTTTTTAATTAATTTTATTTTTTATTTAAATTCAATTAGCGATATAGTACATCATTAGTTTTTTTACTTTGTTCAGTTAGCCAGCATATAGTACCTCATTAGTTTTTGATGTAGTGTTCAATGATTCATTAGTTGCATATAACATCAGTGCTCATCACATCACATGCCTTCCTTAATGCCCATCGCCCAGTTTTTTGACACAAAGAACAACTTTCATTCTTCAATTGTCATCAGTGTTGCAATGGCTAAGCCAAGGAACTAGATGAGAATAAGGTATGAATATTCATATATACCTCTCTCAAGCCCTTGAAAGTATCCTAGGATATGGTATTACTTCGATCAACTATTTTGAAGGCATGGAGTATGCAAAATTCTACCATCTGGCTCTCCTACTCTAGCCTTTACAAAAGAGGTCAGGGAGCTGGTTAATTTGGGGATTCCAAAATTTGCCAAGGATAGACATTCCCATTATATAGCCAGAGAAAAAAAGATGTGTTGATTGTAGTCCTGCAGAGACCAGTGTAAGTAAAGTTAGCTGCCCTACAGGTAGAGTCTAGGAAAATAGCATCCACTTCAATTATTTGCAACAGAGGGAATTTAATGCAGGCAGTCAGATAATAGAGGAGTTGGGAAATCAAGAAGATAGTGAGAAACTCATGGAACAGTAGGAAGTCACTTATGTGGTGGAAGGAATTGATACTATGGGATCCCAGGGATGAAGTCATCTCATGGAAGCTGGAATGCTGACAGGTCTGCCTGTCACGACCTTGAGCCATAGGAAAGATGAAACTGGTACTAGAAAACCTGCCTAACACATTATTACTTAATCAGGTGCTGATGCTCATTGTAACTTCTGTCCATGCGTTGCCTCCTCATTGGAAGAAATTTACACAGTCACTGAGGCAGGTCTGGATACTGAATGTTGTCCATGGCAGATCCTAATAGAATTGCAATAAAAGCTCCTAGATTTTGAGATAGGCTTTGCTTTCTTTAGTCAAGGACATTCCTTTCAGAAGTTGTGTCTAGATAGGCCAGATAGCATAGAGTTTATGAAGAAGATACTTGAGTTCTAGAGTCTATGTTCAGGGATCCAATATCTACAAAAAAGTGTGCCTTCCAGTGTCTATGAGGCCAGTAAATTGCAGGAGCAGACTGCTTTTATACCATTCGGGACCCATTTGGCAAGCAATGAGCAATGGAGGCTGAGCTGAACTGACTCCATCAATGCCTAGTCAGGTGATTGAGAGCCTCTTCAGTAGCGAAAGCTTTCTGGTGAGCATTCACAAGAAACATGAATAAAGTGGCCATAGGAGTCCAGATAGACTCTGTATAGGCTCCAACACACAGCCTTTCCCTCATCAAAGCAAACCAGGCTATGCCATAGCTGAGTGCTCTTTGTCAGCCTTAGAGACCAGCCTACATCTCTGATGTGACATCACACCTAACAAAGACAAGTCGGCTCTTTTGCTGGATTATATGTAATTGCTTCTGCTATAGAAGGGATCGTATTTCCCTTCTGCCTGGCTGTGCCTTTGCCAGAACTACCAACTGCAGTCTTACTGAATGCTTCATACTCCATCATTATCCTATCCAAATTGGTTCTGAAGGCAGTTCCTTGATCAAAAGCAAAGAAAGCAAGCCATGGACTAATTCAAATGTAATTCACTTATTTTATATTTTCTATCAGTGAAGCCGCAAGACTTCTAACATGGTGGAATGGTCTCTAAAAACTTAGCCCTGCAATCTTTCAGGGCATCTTCTACCTGATGACATAGCTACTTCACAGAAGACCGGGTAGGCTCTGAACCGGTGTTCTCAATAAGGAATGGTGTCCCCATAGTTAGAAGATGTGGATCTAGGAACCATGGACTGAGGAGGGACTGAGACGTCTAACAATCATAACTAAGCTACTCTGTTTTTTACTCACTGAGGCTTTTAGTGTCATTCAACCTCCTTTTTAGTACCTGAGGACTGGATGCAACATACAGTGTGTAACCTACAGTACTACACTGTAACAGTACTACAGGGTAGTATTGTATGTACACATACACTGTACGTTACACACTAAACATCTGTAACATACCGTGTAGTACTTCTGAATTAGAAACTAAGACAGGTCATTTGGGTTCTTCATGCCAGGGGGCAAATGGCAGAAAAGTGGGATACTGTATTAGCTGGGGTGACTGACCATGCCTAGTAAGAATACTATGATTACTGCTGTGCAGTTAGGAGGACTATGATAGGAACATAATGGATCCCTTTCTTTTACGTTCTCAGTGGGAAAGGGTAGTGGGAGACCATTGGTAAGACCACAAAGAACTGAAACAGTTCAAGGATCAAGGTTCAGGCTACCCCATCGGGGACATAGCTAAGGGACTGGCAGAAGGTAAGCAGATCACAGAATAGTTAACAGAAAAGGCAAGGCACAAATACTAGCTCTGGTTTAGGAAGAAGTGGCAGACAGAAAAACCATGGTCTGTTTCTTTGCTTGCTGTGTCATGACTTAGAACAAAATGTCTTCTATCCATATTGTATGTAGAGTGTATTGGTGATGGTAAAGTATTCCTTTTGGACCATAGATTGAAGCAGAATTTGAGGGGGAATAAATATATTCTAAAGTAGAACCACTCAAAGTGGGGCTCTGCAGGCTGGTGCCAGTGTGTGAGCTGTTTATTACTGGTTTATGATGCAAGAAGTATAGAAATAGTTAGTATTTAAAATTACTCTGTTAGATTGCTATCAACATTTCTATGCCTATTGTATATAATAATAAAAAATCAAGGCTTGCATTTTATGTTTAATTTCATTTATCTAGCAATTCATCTTTATTGCGTTTTCCCAGTGATTTTGTCCATGACAGATTAGAAACAAAAATTTACTGCTCCTTTACTGTAGATGGTTTGAGAAGTGCTGATCTTGTTGAGCAGTGCCCTTGTGAAATCTATTATTACTCCTGGATGCAGCAGCTTCTGTAACTTGGACTGCTTTCCACAGCGAAGGAGGTAAGTAAGCTTGCCATTGTCCGTAGAGTGGTGGTAAGTGAAGGCAGCTTGGCTATGTGTGTTGGGCAGCCAAAGGTTCATGTATAGAAATGTACCAATGAGCTGACTGTACAGCTTATATTCTGTTGCCCTCTCTCCCTACCATGGCTGGCTTCCCCAAGAGTAAAAGTATGTAACCAATATATGGTCTCTCCAGTTTGGAAAGTAGAACGATGATCTAGTCTGGAGGAAGTTGATTGAAACTGAGTCACTGTGTAAAAGAACCTGAGAGGTCTCCCGGCTTCCTGCTGTTGACTTTCCTGGCATTGTCTGCTCTTTTGAAGCTTGGAGGTTCATCTTCCAGTCCTGAGTTCCCCAGTCTCTTTGTAATACATTTCCTTCTTGCTTAAGTCTTAAATCTGTTGCTTGTCACTACTGAAGGTCTTGCAGTTTTAAAGGCATTTGATAAATATTGCCAAAGTTGTATATCAGTGTATATCATTGGCTGCCCCACTTTCCAGAAAGTTGTATATCAGTGTATACCATCACCAATGATACGTCTCCAAGCGTCTTTTCCAGAACTGAATATTAAATGTATATATGCATATGTGCGTGTGTAGATATCTGTCTCTCTATCTAATCTTTGTCATTCTGCCAGGTTAGAAATGGGACCTTATTTAAAAATTTTTTCATATCTTTGAATATTATTGAAGGTAAATTTGGGGGGATTAGGTGTCAGGACACTTTTATATGCAAGTTATAGAAACAAAATTCAAATTAGCTTAGGCAAAAAAAAAAAAGAGGTTTGGTTAGCACACATAAAATGGAAAGATACTGGGGTAGTTTACAGAATTGAATTAAGAAGTGTGGCAACCAAGGCCATGATGATGTGCTTATCGGCGGGCACTTCAGTCTGCTCGGGTGCACTCGCCTATTTGCCATTATGCTCTCACCCTCAGCCTTTCTCTGCACTCCCTGCCATTGACTGATTTCTTTCTGTCAAACAGTTCTCTTCACGTGGCAGGAGTTTATTGCTGCCATTAGTTTCAAACAGGCTCCCAGCCTAGAAGTCTTAGTGGAAAAAAGATATTCTCATTTACTGTTCAGATGTGCTTTGGCCTTTCTTGGATCACTTGCCCACTCACTGGATGGGTTGCCATGATTTGCCACACCTGGATTACTAGCCTCTCATTGGTTGGAATGATAGAGTACGACATTGTTGCCAACACAGATTAGCAGCAACCCCCTTCCCAGAATGAAATGAAATGGGGAGGAAGGGTTCCCTTGAAGGCAAGGTAGTGGGGCAGGCAGAAATGTCCCCTACACATTTAGCAGGAGCTCTTGATTTGAGCAGATTGATTACATGTTGAAATCAATGCTTAAAGAAGACTAAGACAGTAATGGCACATATGTAGGGTGACCATTTAATTTATCATCCAACCTGGGGCACCGTGGAAGAAGCTACTATTAATAATTAACAGAATGCACAGTTAACCCTATCTGGAGAACTGAGCAAGTGGAAGCAGAGAAGGCACTTAGAATCACTATACTAACCTCTTTACTAAACCATACATAGTTTTACAATTGCCATCAACACTTTCTAAGAGAAAACAACTTCTTGGAATTGGGGCCAAAACTCCCAAAAAGGTCAAGATTCAAAAAGACTAAAGGGACCATTTGCTCCTTGATAGCTGGTTCTCTGGGGAATAACCTAGAGGTGGTGAATCACTGATGTCACTTGTAAAGTTTCATAGTAGCGTTGTTAATGGAGGGCCTCAAAGTCATGAACCTGATATACTTTAAAGTCCTGACTTTGTAATCTTGAGCAAGTTACTTAGCCTCTATAAACTTAAGTGTCTTCATCTCTAAAATGGAAATTATAATACCTCACATGATTGTGTTTAGATTTACCATGTGTATAACATTACTGTATGCTTAATAGCACTGAGATGTTACCTGTTCATATTACAAAAAAGTAATAAATGCAAGAGAAAACTGTATTTTATTTTATTTATTTAGTTTTTTAGCAGATAGGACCTCCTAGTAAGCTTTGTTCATATGGGTTCTTTCATTAATCTTTAGATATTTACATCATCTGCTCTTCTGACCTGCCAATTCCTCCCACCCAAGGTCCCCACAAATGTAGACAACACCCCATTTTATGGCAAGGAAGGAGTAGCCAAATGTTCCCCCATGTCGTTTAAAAATGTCTTTGGGTTTTTCACTTGTGTCACTGGGGCTTTTCAAAAATGATTTCAGGATTGGTAGGGGGAATCTTGTTCACAGGATTTTTAAACTCAGTACACAGTGAGAAGGAGTGGTAGTAGATATGATCCCAGATACAGCTCAGGAGGTGAAGTTTGTTGGGAATTAGGGTCACAAGGAGAGGGAACCACAGGGTCAAAGAATGTTAGTTCTAACTAATTAGTGTTAGTTAGTCAGTGTGTTTGTAGGCATGAGGAAAGAGAGAAGGGGAGCTGGGGTGGGTCGGGGTTAAGGTCTAGGGAAAGAGAAGAGGGGACAGAATGGGACGGGGAGGATTTACCAGAAGATGGGTTGATACAGAGGCGATCAGATGAGAGAATTCCTGTTTCACAAAGAAAGGTAGTAGCTGATCTTTGGAGAGTAAGGATGGGAAGCCAAGGCAACGAGAAGCAGTCATCATTCTACAGTGAATCATGCGGGTCCTGGATCTCACTGCCTGAATGAATGAGAGCATGAACAAAGATGCTTCACTTTAAAGAATCCTATCATCACAGGTTACTGTCTGTCTCTCTGTATCTCTTTCTCTCTCTCCTCTCTTTCTTTCCCTCCATCCATCCCTACCCCCTCTCTCTCCATCTCTCTTCCTTTCTCCCTCTCTGAATGTTCCAGTGTCTTTACTGAATCCAGAAGACCCCTGGGAGAACTTCTAGCTATAGAAACAAGTAGAACTGAGCAGAGGCTGACTTATTAGGTGTGTCTGGGAAGCTTGATCTGTGAGTGGAGCCATGTGTATGAAGGAGTCAAACTCATGTTCTCTGCTACTGAAAGGTCTATAGATCAACTTAAAACTTTTATATTGTCCCTTCTCTAGTCTTAACTTCATAAATTCAACACTAAGCTTATTATGTTGAAGTATACATCATTGCATTATGACTTGTCAAATTCACTCTTTCTACCAATATGCAAGTCTTAGTTATATACTATGAAGTTACTTTATTACCCTATAGCCTTATTTTTAAAGGCCCCTTGAAAACAAGGATTTACTCTCTCTCTTTCTTTTTTTTTTTTTAAGAGAAATAAGGACAAACAGGGGCCCTAGAGGGTGAAATAGCTAGCCAAACTTTTCTAGTTGTATAATAGAAACCTTCATATTTGCAACTACTACTTCAGCTGAGTATCAGTATTTTCCTTTTAATGTTGACACTAAAAAGAAAGGGGACTTTTAAGGTTAATGTGTTCTGCTGTTAGAAAGCTCTTCTTACAAAAAACATAAGGCACATTAAAGTTACTACAAAATTCCAATGGCTCATAACTGATGCTTGCTTTAGCTTCAAGATTAAAAGTGGTTTTGCCACTATTAGCAAGAAAATGCATGTCTCTAACTTAACTCTTAAAATATGACAAAACCTCTGTCCATATTTTATTGTGGTGGGAAGAGAGATTTTTTTTTCCCATTGATTTATTTATGTAGACAAAAATGGAACTTCCTGTGTTGCTCTTCATCAGGTAAAAAAGGTATTTCTATTTTGTGTCACACCTTGGAATATTTGGAGACATTTGTAGGCCCAAGTCATAGCAGTTTAAATGTATTACTTAATTAGCAGAAAGTCTAAAGGTAGAAGATCTAGAATAGGCTGGACTCAACAATATCATTACAAACCCCATTTTTTTCTATCATCTTTACGATCCTTGTTATGTTGGCTTTTTAATCCTCACACTTGTTTCTTCACATCTAGAAGGTGGCTCCTGCAGCTACAGCATGAAATCTGTGTTCAGAAAGCAGAGGGAAGGGGTTGCCATAAAGTTCTGCTCTTCTATCTATCCCTGTTATAAGGATACAAAAATTTCCACAGAAATCCTCCCAACAGACCTCTGCTTATGTCTCATTGTCCAAAACAGTGTCCAAAAATTTTTTTTCAATTTGATTTCAGTAGTTCATTTTGGAGACAAAGCAGTGCAAGAAGCTGGCCACACTTTCCTATTTCCCTTGGGTTCAGAGTTAGAAGGAGGGAAAGGCAGACATACAGACATTATAATGGCAGAAAAGATGGTTAAGCTTGGTGGATGACAGACTGGGGTACTGTATAAACAATGATCTAATCCTGTTTCCTAGGAGGTTGGGATAAATTTAAGGTATTTCATTTTCTCTTGTTTCTCAGAACTTTAACATTATCAGAGTCTAAGAATGGATTGTAAGTAGAAGATAAGGCTAAAGCAATGGAGCTTTACAAACAAGGATTATTTGGCAGAATTGACTCTGAACTGTAGAAAAAACTCACTGATACAAAGTCAACCTCACAACCACTATACTTTTTAAGTGACCCACTAAGCTGTATATGCAGACCTAGGCCAGCAGTCCTCTCTGTCTTGTGCACCAGCTAGTTGAGTTAGCTACAGCTTTAAATTCTAAGGACTGAAAGCCACTAATTCAGGTGTCCATGGGCATAAGTACTGGCCAGGAAGCAGACCTCTATAAAGCATCACTTAACAAAAGCTCTAAGCAATCTACACACCTAGGAATAAGTCTTGTAAAGATTGTTTTGCCTTTTTTTTTTTACACTAAATCCTTGATTCTGCTATTCTGTTAAAGGTCACTCAACCCCAGCACCTTGATACATAGGTACAAGGAGGGGTTCTGTACTTCTGGAATTGAAAGGATGACATGGGGATCGAGTCAAAATGGTTAATCTCATATTGAAAATGGGGAATACTGAATATATCACTTACCATGCAATAGATGTATTTAAATATAGCAGTCGTGACCACTATAGGACGGGATTCTGATACTGGCATTGGTTGATAAACCTAACCCGACCTTAGGAAGCAAGGCTCCTCTGACCCCCCCAGGTACTACTGCTTCTTCTCTGTGTTAGAAAAACTTGGTCTCACATTGTCTGTGGTGAGAGGTCACCATATCATTTCAGAGCTTTCATTACTTTCCTCAAAATCCTTACATCTGACACAGTCAGGCCCAGTTGTTGGTTTAGTTAAAAAATTAGGTATCTAAATTATATATTCTGAATGGTTTTTAAAATTAAAATAACAAGTATCCATCTACTGCTTTCTAGGTTTTTTGAGTGGAGGGGGTCAAGGCATTGTTCTGAGCGTGAAGCACTGTTTGATTTTCTGTGTTCTCTTTCTTGCACAAACTTATTTCCAATTTTCATTTCTTGAAAGTGGCCAGAGAACTTGGTACTCAGATTGTTATAAAAGAGTTTGGCTCCTTTTAGTTCTTCGCAGTTTGCTCCCAGTCTTTTACTGCTGTATCTCTGACACCTAATCCAATAGCAGAATTTTCTTCTGTCCTTTTTTGGGACTTGCTTTTATTTAGCCTTTCCAGAGCATTCATCTTATTCAACTTACTTGTTGGGGGAAACACCAGGTTTGTCTTGTCCTCACATTTAATCAATTAACATTTAAATTATTTAGTGATGCTAATGCACCGAACTGGTGGGAGGAGAAGTATACAGAAACAGCAGACTGGCTTCTGGAGGCATTTGGGATGCCATGGGCATCTATCAGTGTGTTTTACAGAGGGAGAGCTGACTTTTTAAAGCAGTCCTTGGCCTTACATCTGCACATGTTCAAAACTCACTTCACTTAATGGAGTCTTAATTCAGTTGTTTACTACCCTTATATGCTCAACAAAACGCCTGCCGTCCGCCTTATTAACCCTGGCATTTTCTTTTGTCTGTTGTCTTGGCTTTGCGGCATTCTTGCTAAAAAAAAAACACCACTCTGTCCAGCTATATTCTTTCTTGTATACAGCACTATTGAGGAGGATATTATATAACCTACCTTTTTGGCAGGAAGGAACATTTTGTGATAGGAGTCTAAAGTGGAAAATGGCCCCTGGAGGCAAAGTAATGCTCCTCCTCCTCATAGTCTTTGTCTCAGGCTCTGTGGGCGCTGCTTCCAGGGGATCAACCCCATGGGAGATGGGGATTTGTGGACTGTCTTCAGGAGGAAAGTGTGAAGAATTGTGGGAACAGGGTGGGGCAGAAGAAGGAGCCAAGCAGGGATATGGCTTCAGGTAAAGTCTCAGCTTCCTTCCCTGGGAGGGGCTCTGGACCACAAAATGTTTCTTGGCTTGAAGCTACCACTGACTGGGGCCAGGAGTAGAGAAGGAGTCTAACTCCCAGAATCACAGCTTTCATCACCTAAGGGCAAGCCTCTGAGAAAGGTGGCAGTAGCTGAGCAATGTGTGCATGAAACCTGAACTAGTAAAACTGATCACAGGGGATCCGTGCAGGAGATCAATGGTCTGCTAATACACAAAATATCAGATATTAAATGTGTGGTGTTTCTAAAATAGCTGCTTTTATTGGGCCCAATTTATGAACCTTCTTAGATTTTCTTGGCTTTACCTGTTTCCTGGGCCCTCAGCTGGTTGGACAGAGAGAGCCCCTGCCCCAACACCACTGCCCCATTTCTAAATGTCAGGCACTGACCCCACCTTCCCTGGGGAGGCCAACTTCAGCATGTCCACCATTTTACCCACCACAGTGTGAGCTGCAACGACCACAGCCCAGACATGAGTCTCCAGGGGAAACTCAGAGGGGCGGTGGTTCCCCTGCCTGTATTTTGAGACTCAGGACACCATACTGTGAGGCATGACCTGTGGCTTCCTTCATGGCTGTCCTCTATGGCTGAGGGGTCAGGTGCACAACTAGAAGGAACATGGGAGCTAAGCCTCACAGGGAAAACCCATAAATGGATTCCTTTGGTTCTTTTTCTCTGATGGATTTGTGGTTCTGTAGAAGATGCCTGGAGATCTGAGCAAGTGGTTCTGTTTTCTGTTCTAAAGCTATGGCCAAGGCAACCACCACCTCGTATCTACTTTCCCTTCTTCCTTTTTTCACTTCCCCTTTTCCTTCATTCTTACTGCTCTGCAGCTGCACCCCTACACATCCCCCAAAATGTATTAGTGTGTACCTTAACCCAGTTACAAAGACCTACTCTTCCATCCACAACAACAGCGAAATGAAAAACCAAACAGAGCCTGAAACAAAGACAGTACCCCTAGAGATTCAGAGTTTCAACCCAATGTATGAATCCTCAACTGGTGGACTGCCATTGTAAAACATCAGGGGAAATTTTTTTGAGTAAAGAGAGGGTAATCCTAAAATTGTTCGTTTTTTTTCTATCTTAACAAAGTCAATCTTATTAAAATCTAAGTGGATGCTTAGGAGAAATCCCTATGATGCAACAAAGACTTTCCTTTTGTTATGACTTTCACGAATTGGCTCAGAGCCAAGATCACTATGGTGAGGCACTGAACTTAAAAACAATGCAGAGGAGAATGTACACTCTGGAAGCTGCTTTTCCTGAAGGAACTCATAACGGGAACTAGCGTGATGCAAGTGATGTGAAACATCCTTGGTTTTCAAAAACAAACTGACTTGCGATGTAGCTCCGGTCATATTTAGGCCAGCAGTTATGAGGCTAGGTCTAGTCTTGAGTGTTACTGATGGGCAGGCTAGAGAGTCTGGCCTGAACACAAGTGAAGTTTGTCATTTTTGTCACAGTGTTGATGGCTGCAGTCAGTGTGGTCTGTAGCTGTCAAGATGGGTCCAGGGGTAGTTGTTCTGTTCTCCTTATTTTATGCTTGTAGAATGGCCTCAATTTTTCTCTTCTGTCTGATTAGTCTTAGCATCTGGGTTTCTTTTTGCCATGTTCCATTACAGAGGCTGCTTCTCTGCCTTTCTCCCCCACATCTGGAGTCCAGCCAAAATGTACCAGAACAAGATGCTTCTAACATTTGAACCCTTTTGTAAGGGTGCTGATTGCAACTTGGGTAACTTCAGTTTAATTCAAGGTGGAAGATTTCTGCTGCTTTGGGGGAAGAAAATAAATGTCTAAAAATAAAACTTGGGCATAAAAATAGGGCCAAATACTCATTAACTGCCTCACTTAGCTGAATGCTGAAATTATTTCAACAGAGCTAAATCAAGCATTTGTGTAGAAGAGGTTGAGTATGTTTTTTTATTCATAGTACTTTATCTTAGATGATAAGTGGGTTACTGTAATTTGTCATTTTATTCAAAAGACATGAATTAAGTAGTTCTCAAGGGCCTAATTTTCAGCTCATGCTGACCCTTGAATTAGAGCACTTGTGTTCACAAGCTTTTTTAGAATGTATGTTGTGGGCTTTTATGGAAGAGGCTGGAGGGTCAGGCAGGACCAGGAGCCAGAGTATGCAAAGCTTGGTAGGCTAGGGTTAAAAATTTGGGTCTGAGTATGGTGGGAAGCCACTGGAAGGATTTCAGTAGGAGGATGTCATAGAATGATTTACATTTAAAAATACGACTCTTGGCTGCTGCATTGACAGTGGACTATAAGCAGTAACCAGTCAGATATCTATTTTAGATATTTCAGGTAAGAGATGATAGTGGCTTTGGAAGAGACAGTAATGGTAGAGTTGGTGAATGCACAAATAATGGAGCTTTATCTAAGCCATTAACAAAAATGACTGGGAGTAATTCTGGGTAATTTTGTTGTCTTGTTTGGGGTAAGGCAGGGAGAAATGGTAAAGGGAATGAGGTAAAAATCAAGGGTTCATATTGATTCTCTGATGCCTATAAGGCATCTAAGTGAACCGATTAGATGGACAATTGAATATATGACCTGGACTCAGTAGATAAGTTTCAGAATCCTTCACATACAGAATGACATTCAGAGCCACGGAATAGAAGAACTCCCCTAGGGAAAGAGTCCAGAGAAAGTATAAGACTTGAGAACTTCCCTTATTTCCGCATAAATAGGGCAAGCAGAAGGGGTACAGCAGTGAGGAAGAAAAAATCAGAACAAGTTGGGCTGGAAACAAGAATCTTCCATCAGAGAGGTAAGGGCCAATTATGTTGAATTCTGCTGTGAGATTGGATAAGGTGAGGCCAAATCATATCTATTGTTTTGGTAATGTGGTAGTTCTTGGAAACATTGACAGGGGCAGTTTATGACCTGTCACACAGATAGAGGCCAGAGTGGATTGAGGGGACATAATAAAAGGGAAATGGCGGTGGCTCTTTGGACAATTCTTTCAAGAAGTTAATAGAGCTAAGACATAGGTAGACAGCTAATCAAGAGCCAGAGGAGAATATGGTGTTCCATATTCCATGTTCCATGGAATGTTCCATGTTCTTAAGATAGGATTTATGGGGGCATTTATACTCAGGGGCTTGATCTAGTGGAGAGAGAGAAACTGATGATATGTTAGAGGAAGGGATATAGTTGCAGGGATAAATTTCTTGAATGTAAAAAATATGGGAAGCAGGGCAAAAGTGAAGGGTTGGCTTTCTGTAAGAGGAGAAGGGGAGACAGAAAGAGTAGATAGACACAGCTATTAATGGGTTGGTTGAATTGGTGGTGGGGGTGAGGGAGTATCCATAATTGTCATTAATGAAGGCAAAGCATCAGCTGAATGAGACACGGGGAAAGAAACATTGGAAGTTTCAAGAAAAGGTAGCAAATATTGGAATCATTATGAATAAATGAGAAAGTGAACCTATATAGTAAGACCGTGGATATGGAATGCCCCAAAGTTACATTAAGCAAGGTGGATCTGAATTAATTATTGCTGGAAAGAAAATGCTTAATTCTTGTTTGCTTGTTTTTTTTTTTTTTTAAGTAGCCTATAGAGGTAAAAGTGTTATTACATATTTACATATGTTCATAGCAGAAAATGGGTTTAATGAATACTTGTAATCTTACTATTCAGAAATAATCATTGTGATACATCTTTTCATGCATTATACATGCAAATACATCAATAAGAAAAAATATAAAGGTCTTATTTTCATAACTAATACTATTTTACAAGTTTTTGCTTTGCCAAACATTTTATCTATTGCTCTGAACTATTAGAGTGATAACTTTGTCATACTGCAAATGTATTCCCTGATTATTTGTATTTTAATATGTTCTTATTGCTTTTCCAATTTTTATGTAGACGTATCTATTATAAAAAATGTACAGTCCTGTTAAAAAAGGCCCTCTTCCAAGGCCCTACATACAATTATTTTCTTCTACTATTTAAAAGGTAAAGATGAAACTATAAATTATTCTATCAGGTTTAATTTTGCTGTGATGAAGGACACAGATGTATTTTTAGAAGTCTTAATTATTCTTAAATATCATATCCTACAATAAATTTATGACACAACTTTTTAATAGTGTGGATCCCAAATGATTTCTTTAAAATTTTCTTTTAGAGGTATTTAAAACTAATTATATGCTATCCCTTAAAAAGAGTAAAAATTATCTATAATCCCATCACCAGAGAAAATCAGTTATATTTTACTTACTTGGAATTATATTGTATGTATACAGTTTGCCATCTATATTTTCTTGTGTTTTAGTTTTTGAAACACTCATTGTGAATCATGATTTTAATGACTGATTTATGATTTGTACTATTATTATATGAGAATATATTTCCAGATTTTGTTTTGTTTTTGTGTGTGGTTATAAATAACACCATAGTTAACATAATTGGTGTTAATATTTAACTGAATTTGTTTTTAGTACATTTACCATAAAAGCAATACATGTCCACTGTGGAAAGCTTTAAAAATAAAGACAGAAACTGTTATCCAGAGAACCACTGTTGAACATATACCAAATCTTTATTCATGCAACAGCCATTTTTCAATATCTACTATATAGTAGACACTGCTTTAGATGTGAACTCTGCTCTGCAGAGTTAACATCCTAGTGTATATTTAGTCATATGTCATGCCTGTCTCGGATGTGCAGAAAATGTGTGTGCTTTTAAAAAGGGACTATGCTACTTACAAGTTACATTGTATTCTGGTTTTTCTCCTATAACATTAAGAACTTCTTTCCATGCCATTGAACCATCTATTACAGTATCATCTTTAGTGGCTGCAGAAGAATGATTTGTGTGGATGTACTGTAGTTTATTTAACTGATCTCCTATAGTCCGACACTCTTTTCCAATTCCTGTTTGCATTTGAAATCCATAATATGCATATTTTGCTTGTCTTTGATAGTATAACTAGTATGACCTCCACAAGACATGAAGGCACAGGCGGTGCTGTCCATCATCCTCATTCTTGTACCATCTCTAAGTGGATTTCACGGTGAGTTCCTTTATAATACACCCAGGTGTTAGTTGTTTGTATCAGGAGCTAGGAACATGAGCACACAATGCAAGGTGGCGGTGTCCTCTGTAGCCATAGCATTTTGAACTTTTCTAAAAGATCACTTAATGAGAAACAGGAAAACAGACTGGAGGTCCTGCATGAAGATTAAAAATGACATTTTCCCCTGTCTACTCTAAGGCTTTTTCTAATCTGTTATCTGCTACCAGATATAAAATCACTAGAAAGACAAGTTTGATTGATTGGTGATTGATTTTTTTTTTTCAACTGTAAGCTTGGTACTTAACACTTAACAGAAGGCATTATCTACTTTGCTTGGTCCTGTGATGAGCATTTTTAATTATCTAAGGGAATATTAGAGATGTTTAGTAGAGCAATTAGGGAGATTGACAAAAAGCACTCCTTCCCCACCCCCACACCTTTCTGTGTCTTTCTCTCAGCATAATACTGCATCCCTGTAGTTCTTTGCACAGAAATAAACTAAATCTCTCTGAGGGAGAGAAGTGGGACATAGCAGAATGGAAAGAGCCCCAGAAGAGGATGCAGAGGGAAAAGACTGTGATAAGGCCACATGAGCACTCAATTCTCCCATCTTGGATAGTCTTGGCCAAGGTCCAAAGGAGTTTACTCCATCATCTGTAAGATAAGACCCTTTCCAGTTCTCATATTCTAAAATCCATAGATAGGGTACATAATCTACTTAAAATGTTTTGTGAATTGGTCAAAGAAGCTGGATGTTGCCTTCAAGGATTATGAAATGGTTAAATATATTTTCTTTGCAAAAATCTTGATTGTGCTACATCAAAAAATAGCGATGTATTGTATGGTGACTAACATAACATAATAGAATAAAATTAAAAAAAATCTTGACTGTGATGAATCCATCTGCTTTTCAAAATTAATTTCTGAAGTTAATAGTAAACTATATGTATAAATTATAAATATATATGTATGTGTATATATGTGTGTATATATCTCAGGATGATTGATACTTCCACATTTATATCCAGAATAATATTCCTTTACTATATTTCAGTTGACTCATAGGATATCCGTGGAGGTGTCCTCAAGCCAAAATAAATGAGTCACTTCACTTCCCCTTTTGGATTCCTCCTGCTCATGTGTTCCCTTGCTTGAGGCTAATGTCTGCATATTTCTAACAGATTCCTGAATCAAGCATTGTCTTCTACATACTCCAAATATTTCCTAATGAAACCAAGTTAAATTTGTTCTAATCTTTTAGAGCCTGCTGAATCTAGTTAACTGGATAAACTAATTTGTTATTGTTGTAGTAGATGTTAAAAGTGAATGTGTTCAGGAATAAAAATCAACAGGAGTCTTTTGTATGCATAATATACAATTTCAGAAACTCTACCACAAGCTTTGTGGCTTTTTTCTAGTAATCAGACTAGCCAGGGTTCTTGATGCTGTGGTCTGTTAGTGATCAGGCTGCTAACCCAGGATAGTTCTGCTAGATGGTGCTGATAGAGCCCTAGATAAGCCCCCATCATTAATTCTCTTCATACCTGCTCTTGATTTTTAGATACATTCCTTTTAGCTTCCCCCAATCTTGTTACTACTGAGGAAGAGCAAATAGTCATTGGAAGACTTGGAGAAGATATAATTCTCCCTTGTTCATTTGAAAGTGAGCCTGAAGTCGTAATTCACTGGAAGAATCAAGATAACTATGTTTACTCATACTACAAAGACCGTGACTATTTGGAAAATCAAGATCACAGATACACAAACAGGACATCCCTCTTCCATAGTGAAATTCACAATGGGAATGCCTCTTTATCTTTAAGAAGATTAAGCCTTCTGGATGAAGGAATTTATGTATGCTATGTGGGAACAACATCTAGAAAAATCATAAATAAAGTGGTACTAAAGGTGGGAGGTAAGCAAGCATGTAAGGTTTTATAAAACATAGCAATGATATCATTCCGTGTTTTTCTGAAATACCTTTTTCTTAATTGAATATGCTATGGGCTTCCTTCCAAGTCAATACATACAAATCTACCTCATTTTTAATTTTTTTAATTTTTTTTAAAGATTTTTTTTAATTTATTTTATTTGAGAGAGAGAATGAGAGAGAGAAAGCACATGAGATGGGGGAGGGTCAGAGGGAGAAGCAGACTCCCTGCCGAGCAGGAAGCCCGATGCGGGACTCGATCCAGGGACTCCAGGATCATGACCTGAGCCGAAGGCAGTCACTTAACCAACTGAGCCACCCAGGCGCCCTACCTCATTTTTTAAATGCATGGTATCTCATAGTATAGACATGCTATAATTGATACACCTATTCTTCCACTGGTAGATATTCAGGTATTTCCAATGATTTATACAACAAATGTTGTGCTGAGCATTCTTGTATTTAATAGTGGGAAATGATCTGAAAGAAAAGTATCAGAAAATTTTAATATATTACTTTGACCAGCAGCAAAATAGTATCCATTTTCCCCTTAGTCTTAGCAGCACCTAATGTTATCAATCTTAATTTCTGCCCATATGATAGTCTTTAAAATTGTTGAATTATTGGCTTAATTTGTTTAATTTTAATATATGCTTTCTGTCTGTATTAACTTTAAAACTTATTTATTTGGGGGGGGCATTTTCTAGTGTGTTATTTTATACAGCACTTGTTTCTTCTTTCTCTGTCTCACTTAGCTGCTTCAGACTTTAACTCAGAAATCTAAAGATCATGTGTAAACAAAGACTCAAAAAGGTTCTGCATTATTACCTGGAGAGTACAGAGTGTTTCATGAGCTCTAGTTTATATTGGTTGCTCAGCGAGGTCATTAGATTTCTTTTTAGATCCCTTACTAGAGAACTAAGATTGCTAATTGCTAAGAATTCATGCATGCTTTTTGTTTCACTTGTGATAACTACAGTATGTATCCTAAGTTTCTATAGAGTTTTTGTTTTGTTTTTCCTTTAGTAACTGCCAATTTTTGCTCATAAAGCTTAGCTTTTCATTTCATAGGTATTAAAATAATAAGTGTTGTGCACAGATGGCTTAAAAAGAAGCTAATGACAGTCCCTCCTATGTCCTTCTTTCTCCCTCCTAGCTTTTGTCACACCTGTGATGAAGTATGAAAAGAGGAACACAGACAGCTTCTTAATATGTAGTGTGTTAAGTTATCCTCATCCACTTATCACATGGAAAACTGACAATGCATCCATCTCTGAAAGCAATATGGAAGAAATTGAATCTTTGGGTCCTTTTTATGTTGACAGTATGATAAATATTACAGGATCAAATTTATCTTATGAATGTGCTATTGAAAACTCATTACTGAAACAAACATGGACAGGGGGAGGGACAGTGAAAGGTAGGTTCCATTGGGCTTTCTGTGTGCATGCGCTATGTCAGAGGTTGGAAGGAAATGAGGATTGATTTATAGGGAAAGAATGGAACACAAAAGAAAGAAAATGCATCCTCACCGGTGAGAAGACCAAGGCTGTAGTCCCAAGTCTAATATTTACTGACTCTGGGCACTAGCTCCTCACTGGCAAAATGGAAGTAATTCCTACCTGCTAGGTGTTTGAGTTGAAGGAAAACATGTGAAATGGAAAGTAGCAAATCTATTCATGAATATTATTATATTTCTCTGATTCATCTTCCAAATAGAATTTTCTACCTGAATTGTACTTTAAAAGAGGTAAGAAGAAAGCTTGCCTATTAGGTCACAATCTGTGATGCTTGCCAGTCTTTCATTTAAACAAAAATTCATTAGTATTATTGCTTCTGTTTATTCTCTTTACATAGTATTAGCCCATTAAGCTTTATCAACAATTCTATCATAGCACGAGCAGTTTTTCATACTCCTTCCTCTCATTTATTTGAACAAACTGAAATTTTGATCAATCTCTACATCACCTACTATTTAAGATTAAGAGGAAAAATTAGTTTGACATCTTATCCAAACTTCAAGGAAAAATGTTTTATATTTTAGAAGCAAAGCAAAATGTTTTAGTAAATCCCCATTATATGGAGAAAGTGGAGGTCAGCTATCCTTTCTGGCCTTCTTTTCCTGAGTTTCATATTCTCAAAGTGCTTGCCAAGAAGACCCTAAATTATCAGTGACTCTCCACCTTTACATAATCTCAGTGTCAAAGGCATGGTTGCTAATGTTCACTTTTCCAGGTGGCAATGGAAACATGAGAAAGCATTGAAAATATTCATATTAAATCGTAGATATTTTCTATGGAAAATCATATTCTCATGTTTATTCAGAATTGAGTATCCAGAAGCATCCACGGTTCCTTAGGCTCAGTGCTATGTTGTCTTATTGAGGATTTATTATACGCCAAGTTTGTTGCTCTCAGACTGTGAACTTAAGAATGTGTACACTTGGGCGCCTGGGCGGCTCAGTCATTTAAGTGTCTGCTTTTGGCTCAGGTCATGATCCCAGGGTTGTGGGACTGAGTCCCGCATCGGGCTCCCTGCTCAGCCGGAAGTCTGCTTCTCCCTCCCTCTCCGCCCCTCCCCTTTCTTGTGAGCTCTCTCTCCCTCTTCCTCTCTCTCTCTCTCTCTCTCTCTCTCGTTCTCTCATTCTCTCACTCCCTCTTGCTCTCACGCTTTCTCAAATAAAAATCTTAAAAAAAGAAAGAATGTGGATGCTTATTCATTTCTGGATCCACAGCATCTAGTACAAACATGTAAAAATTAAACTAGGAAAGTAGCATACAAAGGGAGCAATTAATTCTGTTCACTGTGTGGTTGGGTATAAATGGGGTTGTTAGAGAATATATGCTTAAGGAGGTTGCGTAAGGGCAGAAGTTTAAAAGAATAGTAGGGATTTCCAGGGAACATAGGCATTCCAGGTTAAAAAACACAAAAGCACAGAGGAGTAAATATTGCCTGGATTTGTAGAAGTATAAGTGGTAGAGGGTGAAGCTAAAGTAGCAAGAGATAAGCCTAGAGAGGGAGGCAAAAACTAGGTGGAAGGCCTTGATCTTGCTAAGGAACTTGACCATGACTCCAGAGGTAGTATGGAGCCAAAGAAGGATTTTTGAAGTATCAGAGAGACCTGGACTTGCATTTTAGATAGGCTTGTTTTGGCATCACTCTCTCGCAGGTCGAGTGTGAATTGAGTGAGCGTAGAGCTTAGGGAAAAAAATTCATGGTAGTCCACAGAGGTCAGCTACTGAACTGCAGAACAGGAAGGACAAGATGGAGCTGGATCTGGAGCGACAAGCTGAGAATATCCAGCAGAGTCCTTACTCTCATAGAGCTCAGTCCAGTGGAGGCTTACCTGTACACACTTGGAAATATACTTGTAATGGGCAGGAAAAGAGACTTTGTGCAGAAAGTGATTAAGAAGCAGTTGAGACCATAGAGACTACTAGAGAGTAGACAGAGTGGCAAGAGGAGGGTCCTGGGGAATACCAGCATTTGAGGAGTCAACAGAAGAAGAACATTGAGTTTGAAAGCCTGGTAACTGGTAGCAACATTCTTGAGTGCTCACTGTCAGGCGTAGGAGTTAGAAACCAGTAATGTCACCTCACTAGCTAGCCCAGGCTTAGGCCTCCTTGAAGGTCTAAACTTAATCATAGGAAGTGTTAAAATGGTGGTGGCACAGCTTCTTTCAAGAAACGCATTTCCAAAGGTATTTCTCAAAGCATTGCTAAGTGTAACTTAGAAAATTCATTTGAAATTGTATTTTCATTGTTTCCTTTTCTATCCTCTTTTTAGATGACCTTCATAAAATGCAAAGTGAAAATTTTTCACTCTCATGTGAACTTACAAACAGCATTTTTTTACTGGATCAAGACTTCAAAGTCACTTGGTCCAAAGTAGAAAAAGAAACCTCCTCCATCCTGGCTTATTTTCTGAGCTCCTCACGAAATACAACTATCTATGGACCCCGAGTATCCTGGAACAAAGAACAAATAAACCAGACTGACTTTTCCTTGACTTTGAAGGATCTTATTCTTTCAGACAGTGGGGAATACTTATGCAATATTTCTTCAAGCAAATATACTTTCCTCACCATCCAAGCACTGCATGTAGTAGGTGAGTTACAAGTGGGGTTGGATAATTGGTTTTGGCTATAGCAATAGAGATTATGAATATCAAACAGGGAAATTAGGTTGGCATTTAAAGAATAATTCTGATTAGTATTTCTGAAAATGTTATCTACAGGGATATTTTTGGTCAAGATGTAGTCAACCTCCTTCTTTCAAGCACACAAGAGTCCTGCATTGAAGAAAAAATATTTCCATAAGATTTCCTTTTCATAGTTTCAAGGTTTCAGAAATGAAGGAGGAACCTACATGATTGGTGACTCTATAGCCTAAGCATCCTCAATTCCTGTTTACTGCTATGCCTAACACATGCTTTAGGGTCAGGGGAGTTGAGGCTTCAGGAACAGTAAGAAGTTAGAATTGGGACTCTGGTAGATGCTAGGGAAGCATGGTCTGTGAACTTAGTGGAAACAGTCACTAAGTGTACACTGATTCAGCTCATTTTTTACCTCTAGTGAGAGCTAATGGCCAAAACTCTTTAAAATATTTCTAGTCCACTCTCTATAGAGTCATGGCACATGTACCCATGAAGCTGATCTTCTAGGTGGGCTGGTTGATCCCCTTACCCTTAAACTATCAATTTGATATCATGGGACATAGTGGAAGCTCTCTATTAAAGATATTTGAGTCAGTAAAACATATATTTTAAAAGCATTTCTATTATTTTAGTTGTGAAAATTAGGAATAACAGATTTGGAGGTTCAGTGATTTTATGTAGTGAGATTTGGGGATAAGAACACAGAGTTGCCCTTAGGTCAAGTGGTCTTCGAATAGAAGCTTCTAGACACTGAGGGATGATATTCCCTTTGTGTAGAGCTGTCATTTTGAGAGTGCTGAAAACGGGTGCAATTGAAGCTCCAATTTTTCTCCCAAATAAGAATGTTGGTTTCATGTAAAATATAGATAAGCTTACATTCAAAATTTTTCAAATTTTGCCTCATGTTGGATTCATTTTGGAATGTGGGAAAAAAAAAACAGGAAGATATGGTCTGAAGACCACATATGACCCAACTTTCTAACCAGAAATTTAATTTTTAGTTTACACAAAGCAAAGCATCAGGACTATTCTATCTCTCACAAAAGAAGCTTTTCAGAACCTCCCATTCCCAAGTAAACCCTGGCCTGTTGTGACTGGAGGAGGGTCTGCCCATACTCTCCCCCCAGAAAGAGGTGTATAGCAGGGGCAACAGAAAGAGGGCAGGGCATCAAAGAGGGTAAGCACTGCTAGTATCCTAGATAATCACTTATTTATTTATTTATTTATTTATTAATATGTTAATCACCATACATTACATCATTGGTTTTTGATGTAGTGTTCCATGATTCATTGTTTGTGTATAACACCCAGTGCTCCATGTAGTACGTGCCCTCTTTAATACCCATCACCAGGCTAACCCACCCCCTCCCCTCTAGAACCCTCAGTTTGTTTCTCAGAGCCCGTAGTCTCTCATGGTTTGTCTCCCCCTTCGATAATCTCTTTCAAAGAAATTTGGTTTTCTCTTCTGAATCACAATTTTCTACTTGTCTTACCCAGGAGATACCACAGCATTTGAAAAGTCCAGATTTGGGGGTAAGGGGAGTTATGATTCCTAGAGTCTAGATCTACTTAATAAAGGTTGCATGGAATTGAATGGAATTGAATAATTCTTGCTAAATTTTGCTGCTGAATCACTATGTGATGTTGAGCAAATCCATTTACAGTGGAGGAAGTGAGGGTGACAAAGTAAGAAAATGCTATACCTTGCAGGACTTTCTTCAGGAGGAAAAGTATGCATATGTTTTTTTTTTTTCTTTTTAAGATTTTATTTATTTGTCAGAGAATGAGCACAAGCAGGGGGAACGGCAGGCAGAGGAGGAAGAGGGAGAAACAGACTCCCTGCTGAGCAAGGATCCTGATGCTGGGACTTGATCCCAGGACGCTGGGATCATGACCTAAGCCAAAAGCAGAAGCTTAACCAACTGAGCCACCCATGGGTCCTGGAAAACTATGCATATGAAAACACTTTCGAAAGTCAACATTTCTACTTAATTGCTCACACTTAATATGGGTATACAATTTCAGAATGACACAAATATGTGTAGAGATTAATGTTTTAGAGGTTGCAAAACATTATTTTATTCATAAAGAGTATGTTCATAAAAATGGACATCTGTTATATAAAAAAAAAAATAGCTATAAACACTTTTTCCCCTTGAATTGGCCTGTGTGCTCTAATGCTTGCCCCTACTCTGTGGCAGAATGTAGATCACAAAATTAGCGGATTCTGACTTGAGTAATTCAAGGTCTCCAAGTTTCTGCCTTCTGGAGTCCTACTTCCTTTAATCCTAATTACAACAATTATAGTTCCAACAAAGATGCTGGAAAAAGCCCCGTTCCTCCAGTGATTCTGAGGAACATCAAGCAGCCTATTATCCTGGTGTTTGCCTGTCACCTCTCACTCAAGGCGCTGACTTCTCTACTCCACTGATGGCCTCTGCACTGACCCTGTTCCTCTTTGCCCCCTGTCTTCTCCATACGAGGGGTGCGCTCCGCTCTCTCTTCATCCTCCAAGGAGAATGCTGGGCTGAGGTTATTCTGTAGTCATAACTATTCCTTTGTAACTGTGTGTTAACTCTTTACAATATAAAACAAGAGAAACTCACAATGCATAATAGACTCATTGCTTCTCAAGTTTGCAGCCTTTTTTCCCCCCAATACCCACTCCCTACCAAGCCCCAAACTGGTTAATATTCCAGCTTATGCAGGTTTCCCACAGTAGAGACATTGAGACTGGGAGGTATTTATGCTCATAAATGTAGAAGTAACTAGTTTTTAAAATCATAAATGTGTCCCTTGTTAATTTTTCTTCCAGCTTATAGACTTTTTGTTTTATTTAGAACAGAGTCAAAGCAGAACCACCTGGATAATTATTCTGTCTTTGGGTTTCCTGGCAATTTGCATATTCTGTATATTAAAAAGATACAACTGTTTCAGGAGAGGTAGGTATCTCATGGAGAATATGAGCTCTGTCCCCGGGTGTTCAGGTAGAGGTGTGTCAAGGATGACCTGCAGCTAACCCTACGCGACTGTTGGGCATGTAAACAGGTCTGAATTTTCTGGACAGTCATTTGTAAAATTTATCAGAAATCCTTTAAAATGCTCCCACATTTCCAGCTAACTATACTTCTAACAAATTTATCCTGAATTAAATGTTCAAAGATGTAACAAGCCATATACAAGCACATGCATTGCAGCACACTGAAAAATTTAAATCTAGCACTAAAATAATACACAGAATTACCAAAATTATCTCGCATTGAAAAATAGCTCAAAAGAAATAAGCCCAAACTTTAAAAATGGGTGCCTTTGGAAAGAGTTTGTCCCTATGGCTAGACTTGCTTTAGTCCCTGCACTCTTTTTCTTTGAGCTTTGTCTTTGGTGCTACTGCTTTGTCTTTTATGGGCCAATTTATTTTAATCCTTGTTGCATTTTTAAAACACTTTTTTTCTAGATTTTCTGCAACAAACTTGGGTTACTTACAGGTAATTTAAAATGATACATTAAGATGCCATGGTCACAGGACTTCTTAGAAGACTTGACTTGTACTGACAGAATTAAATCTAAGAAAAACTTAGATCTACTTATTTCCACATGTTATAGACCAGGAAACTGGAATCCAAGAAGTTAGGTGCATGAAACAGACTTATGTATACTACTTAAGGTGACCCAGGTGCTCTCTCTTATTCCATAATCTGAGAAACCTAAGAGTCCTGGGAAGTTGAGATAGATCCTATGTCCTTTCCTCTGACTGATAATCACCTTTTGCCCCTGACGAAGTTAGGGGATTTGGTCATAGCAGAAAACTTTACTGAAAGTAAGATATTAAGCGTGACAGTGAGCAAGAGTTTCACCAGTTTTACCCTGTGATTGTTTATACTAATAGGCAGGCTAGTCTTACTTATTACTGGTTCTTCCCATCCCTTAGCTGGCCAGAAGTGGAAAAAGATGGGAAATCACAGGCAAGTCTAGTCTGTCCCCTCAAAGCAACCTCTGACTTCATATAATGATGCTTGTGACTAGATTCAGGTTCAAAAATTATAGGACAGAGGGGGCCTACATACTGCTCCAGAATGACAGTTTAATTTCTATATTAGAAGTGTGCAAAAGTCAAGTCCCAGCAGAAAATGCCTGGCACACTCACAACTGTACAAGGGGGAGCACAGAAGATAGTTCATTTCCCCAGAGCTGGGAGTAGCTGATTTGCTAGCAAATCTAAACTGGAAGGGACAAGGAGAGGGTGCAGTTCTCAAAACCCAGGAGGAGAGAGTCATGTAAAATCAAATGCCTTGTAGGGAGAGTGACTTTTACTTGAAGGACACAACCAGACCAAGGCAAAGAAGGAGCTGGAAGAATAAATGTGTGATTTTGCCCTTCCCTCTCCCTGCTCTCCACTCCAACTGGAAGCCAGAGGGAAGACCCAGCCTATAGAAGGAATCTGTCCAAGTCAGCTTCCCGGGGCAGACAGCAGGCTGGGTTCTGATTCTGGAGGGTCAGTCAGGAGCTCTCAGCAAAAACAATGTCAGGGTACTGGCTACTTAAACAACCAATGTTCTAGAGCTCTGTAGTTAGATAGGCTGAAAATATATTTCAAGCTGTTACACTAAAGGCCCCCAAACCTTGCCTACCTCCAGGTCCTTGGTTGTAGTTCCATATGACCATGGTATGTGTTTTCTTTTTTAAATTCCTTTTTTAACTTTATTATGTTATGTTAGTCACCATACATTACATCATTAGTTTTTGATGTAGTGTTCCATGATTCGTTGCTTGCATGTAACACCCAGTGCTCCATTCAATACGTGCCCTCTTTAATTCCCTTTTCTAGAACTGTTTTAAAATGCCCTTAGTCTAGGATAAGTATAAATTTTCTTAGATTTTAGCAAGGCACAAAAGGAAGGCCTTCCTTGGAAAACGGCATCATACCCCTTTTTTCCTTTGCCATTGATGGGCTTAATCACCACCTCCTTGGCTGTTATCTTCCATTGTTAACAGTTAGTATAACTCAGGCCAACTACCCTAAAGAGCCAGGAATTCCTGGCCTGGTTGGACAGCTTTTATCCCTGCTTTGGTACACCTGAATCAGCCATAAGAATTTATTGTTATTTGTAGCTAATGAGGTATTTCTACACTGAATGCATTTTTAAGGCTGTTTGTTGGAAGAAAGATATGAAAGGGGGAGTAACTGAGGTGAGTCTAATAACATAATTGTACTGAGGTACGAATAAAAGATTTTGAGTGTTTGCACTCAAGATTTTTTTCTAAGTTTCTCTTTTTTTTTCCCTATAGAAAGGTCTTCTGTCCATACTGAGAGGGCCAACATGACTAATGCAGAAGAGAGCAAGGTAAAGCTTTTCCTTTATCAAACCATCTATAGCATAAGAATGCTACTATGAAAAAGTAATCAATTCAAATATCATCATGCAAGACTTGGACATAGGGAAAAAAAGGGTGAGAGAGATCACAGGGTAACAGAACAGGAAAAAAAATACAATTAGGGCTTTTTCCAATGTCTATAATTAAATAGGCTCTACTTAAATAAGCGGCTGCTCTTCTCATTTCCTATTGTTACTTGTGGAGAAGATTTCCAGAGGCACTATGCATATGATGGTGCACCAATGTACTTGTTCTTCCAATGGAAGCATGGGACTGTATAGAAGTAGAAAGAAATACAAAGTGAGAAAACCAGATTACAGTTTCTGCCCAGATTCAGAAGGCTGGCCTTCCATACTTTTCCAACTACTTCTAGGCTTCTTGGGGACTGATAATTCACTTACAAATTATAGTTTGATTGCAAATTCAGTTGTTTAAAATGGAGTTAAACTTTTTTGCTACATACCTTTTATTATGAGTTCCATTAATCAGAATATAAAAGCAAAGAATGGGGTAAACATGTTTTTTCTACTGGTTAAAAACTCAGGAACTAATCTAGAAGGGAAATTAAAATCAGAACTACTTATAACTGTCTCATGGATTTCTGATTACAGATGCAAACAATAGCTCTAAAGTTCCCCACTCCCAAAAACCAAAACAAAACACTATCATCATTAAATGCTTAAGATAAAAATGGTTATTCTGACATGAACCACAGCCATTTTAAGTCCATTTTTCTTGGTTCTAGGCTCTTTCGGAACACCCAGCTAGTACAGGAAATTAAGACAGGACTGTGTCAACACATGAAGAGCATTCTTAATATCCAGTGACTTCACTTCCCCTTTCTTCACTGCAAGTCCAGAGGTGGTTTGTCATGGCCTAATAATTCTACCGTTGGAAAGACTTGAAACCATTGTCTTTCCCACTATCACGTTTATTCTTCAAGTCCTAACCATCACTCTCTGACTCCCTACCTGCATCAAGATTATGAATGCCTGGATGCCAATTCAAGCTTAGAAAAGAACTGTCTCATTCAGTGACATTCTTGCTGCAGTCCAGGGGGCCACATTGAGGTTCCCACCAAGATCTTGGAAGAAATGTATCACTAAGGGCTGATTCAAAATCTGATCAACTAATGATGAGTGAGAGAGCACCTAGAAGCAGAAATCACCTTAGTGAAAAGGTGAAAAACCAGGGCAATTGATATACTAAGGTATTGTACTCCAGTTTTATATGAATAGTTAATAATTAACTAGATTTAATATGGTGAGTCGTAGGGACTCCAAAGTGTAAAAATGTCAGTATCTCCAAGATTGCCTAGAGCAAAGGGCCCTATCAACTCATGAACTGACATCTCTGGGGGTTGGGTTATACCTTCCAACACCAGGTTTGCATAGCTGAGTGACATTAGCTATGAAGATAATTTGATTCACTCTTCTGACTCAGTTGTCATATTGTTAATCAGCCTTATAATAAATTTAGATTTCCACATAAATTTTTACACAGAGAGAGAATGGATAGCCCAGCTGACTTAATGATCTCTTCCCTTTATTTTAATCAGTTTATAAGAAAGTCTAACCAGGATTTTAGTGACTTAAGTTTTGACCCTGTAGTTTATAGGAGAAAACCAACCCTGAATTGTGTGTTAATGCTATCTGGTCTGATTTTCTCTAAGTATTTGCTACAATCTTGTGACAGGTATTCATCGTGAACTGTGAAGTATTGACATCATTATAAAGAAAAACTTTAATTGTGAGGATAAAATGCTCAGAACCTCTATACTCTTCTTACAAAATGGAAAGACCAAAGTCAACAAATTGAGGATGGTAGACAAGAATGAACCTGGGTCCTTCAATGCTATTGAGCCTCTGAATTAATCATAGAGCCACCTGTATGAGTCAAGGTTGGGGTCAGAGAGGCAGAGTGCTGGGAATGACAGAGAACAGGGACTTATTATATGGAATCAACATTATATATTTCTGGGCACTCATGAAGGAGTCTGTGTCAGGCTGTCCCCTCTGCATCTGGGGCTGGGCCTGAAGTAGCTGGAAGTCAGCTATGCCAGGAAGGAGAGCTGGATATGGAGTGAGGATGAAAATGAAAAATGAACAGTTGCTCCTTCACTTCTCCCTTGTCAAATCTGGTGAAAATTTCTCTTGTGACCAACTCTAATCCAGAACCACACAGAGAAATCCAGGAAATGTTCCTTCTGCTTAGCTACAGTGGCACAATACAAAGCCAGCATCCCACCTATCACTCAGCTCTCTTGTGTGAGAAGCTGCACCAACATGTAGCCTACCTAGGTATAGATTGGGAGGATTTAGTCTACAAATTATTTTTTTAAGATTTTATTTATTTGACACAGAGAGAAAGAGACAGAGAGGGAACACAACTGGGGGAGTGGGAGCAGGAGAGGGAGAAGCAGGCTCCCTGCTGTGCAGGCTCCATCCCAGGACCCTGGGATCATGACCTGAGCTGAAGGTAGACACTTAATGACTGAGCCACCCAGGTGCCCCCAATCTACAAAATCTAAGTGCCTTTGACCATATGTACATCACAGTGCTAAGAGGAAAGTTTATCAACCCCTACCATTAGTGGCTAAAAACATAGAGTCATGAATTATGTTACTATGTTATAAGTAAAATTCATTAACTTTGCTTATAACAATTTACCAACATACCCCAGGCCTCATGGCCTATGTCTTCCATAAATATTACTTATTAAGAGGCAATATGGACAAAAGAACAGGTATTCATTTTCTTAACTTCAGAATTTAAACGGTTCTTATTTAATCTTTTATGTAAAATATTTACTTGTATTTGAGGATCTGAAAAATCCCCATTAACCTTGGAAGCAAAGATACTGTATTACATTTTCTAATCACCTTGTTTAAACTACTTTCCATACCACATAAACATTTTTTAAACGCTTGTTTCAAAAGCAACATGTTTTTAAATGCAACATGGTTTTTTTAATGCTTGTTTCTAATGCAACTTAAGTTTTCAGCCATTAAATGGTACCATCCTTGTACTTGTCCAGCCCCTATCCTTCATAAGCAAAGAACTTCTTATTCTTCATGAGCCTGAAAAACAGAATATGAGTGTGCTCTGTGAGATTCCTGTGACTTTCATCAGTGGCACACACACCCAGAACGAAGCCCAGTCCTTTCCAGAGTAAGCAGGCCTTAGCCAACTCCTCATTAGCTTCAAAGGGATGCAGGGAATTGAGGCAATTATGTACATTACAGAAAGCAGATACAGGTAATTCATCTGAAGGACATGCTTGGGCACTCTCAATTTTCTGCCCGCCTAGGCTTTCCGGTGAAGGCAGTGCCCTCTACAAAAGACCCCACAAGGGAAAGACTGTGGCCACATCACCAATTGGTTCCACAGTCCAGACAGACATCCAATTCTATCAGAAAACCCTTTCTCTTGGTTTATGACAGTTGAGAGATTTTTCAGGCTTTCCTTCTGAGAATAGGAAACAATTAGTCATTGCACTGCCAAGGATGGTTTTCCTAGTCATCTTGGGCCTCTCAGAAGCAATTTCTGCTTCACTCATTTTATTCTTTGTTGGAAATAACTGTGACAAAGTCGAATACATTACATATGTTTTGCAGCCCTTTTGACCTCCTCCAGCTGAGTGCAAGAGTAACACATGTGAGGCATTTCCCTAAACAAAACCATTATATGGAGTTGATGGGCAGGCCTTGCCTCTAAGACCCCAAATCCAATGCCACGACCCTTTTCAAATTGAGGGCAGAGTTCAAACCACTTAACTGGACCTCTGCTTGTGGGCCTTATCCCTGAGACAATCTTCAGGCAGCAACAAGAAATCTCTGGAGTGTGCCAATGACTCATGCTTCTCATATTTAGATCTAAATATATTCGATATAACCAACTTTTAGATTCTCCTTCAAAAGAGATTATTTTGACCTCCTTCCAGGTAGTATGTATTATGGACAACCCTATCTACTTATCTTGCAGAGTTATTAGTAACTCATTTATGATAAGAGGACCAGGTATGTACCAAGTTTTTAAAAATGAAATGGTACCTATCTGTGCTAGGCACCGTGTTTATAGGCATTCCATAAAGGGCAGTGAATGGCGCATTATCCTATGCCCTTTAATTCATTTCTCCTAAAGCCAGACCTCATTAAAAAACCCGGTGTTTGTGGGAAATCTCAGTAAGAAAGCTGGGGCTTCTTATTTTGTATAACCCCCAGGTTCATATGTTGAAATCTCAATCTCCACAGTGATGGCGTAAGGATGTGGGGCCTTTAAGTCATGAGGATGGAGCTCTTGTGCATAGGATTAGTGCCTTCTATAAAAATCCCCAGAGAACTTCTTCCCTCTCCCCACCCCTTTTCCTATGTAAGGACACATAGAGAAAAGGGCCGTCTATGAGGAAATGACCCTCACCAGACACTGAATCTGCCAGCACCATGATCCTGGACTGTCCAGCCTCCAGAACTGTGAGAAACGTTTGTTATTTATAAGCCACCCAGTCTCTGGCATTCTGTTATAGCAGCCTGAATAGACACTGACCCTGACAAGCCTACAGTTCGCTGGCCTTGGTCATGCTGCCACTTTGCTAGAAAAGTTAGGGTGGCAGCCCCTACCCTGGGATCTGAATTGTAGTGTCAAAAACCACAGATAGGGGGAAATAACCCTTTCCCCTTGTTTTAGGACAGAATGAGGGATAAAGCAGAAAACTAGAGAAGACAAGTACATTTATTCTCCACTGCCTCAACTTTAAACCTCACCACCCAGGTCTCCATACTGATCCAGTATAAAGTCAGGCACTTACCTACATAGAAAGACTTAACTCAGTTTCAAGCAGATCCATCTGTGCTTTTAAAATTATCTTTGCTTTCTGGACTCCTGACTGTTCTACACAAATGAATCTAGGACCTGGAACTCGGAGCCGGCAAGTTCAGTTGGAATTAAGCATTTGAGAAGTATAAATACAATGTACATTCCACTCAAATGCTTAGCACTGCATATTACATGGACAAAGAAAATTTAGTAAATATGGGAAGACCTTAGCAGAACCTACTTTTTGTTTTTTCTCTTCAAAGTCTTTTGAAAAATAATTTCTTGTTCTACTGGTCTCTGTGATGACAGGAGCTCTAAACACACACACTTTAAGAATTACAACAGAGTTGACTATCTGACATACCTTTTTTCTAAACTCTTTTGCTTTGATCCTGAGTTTATTGACTTGAGATTCTGCTATCTCTGCCCTTTCCTTAGCTTCATTCAACTCATGTTGCTGCTTCTTATACTTGGAAAGATATTGATTGGCTTGTACTTCCTATAAAAATAAAAAAAATGAAAAAATATCCCTGTGCCTGCATAGTCATTTTTTTCTGCTTTGACATGAAAAAGTTGAAAAATGTGTGAAAGGAATCTAAACTTCTGAGTATTGAATGGAATATATTTTGGTATAATATGTAAGAATTCAGACTTTCTAATAGGCATGAGGTCCATTTTTGTAACCATTGTTCTCTGGAAATTTAGAACCTGCTCAGCACGTTCCACTAATTGGAGGTGGTATGGCTTTCACGGTCATGTTACATGTAAGAAAAACCACAATTGTTTCATAATCAGTTAAACATCCTGGTTTACCTTTGAGTAGAGGGGGTTTATCTTTAAAAATTATACAAGTCAACAGGTAATTTTTAGTCCTAGCAGTGTTTTAGCCCAAATCATTGAAATATAGGAGATATTAGGTATAAACCAATATATATGGCACTTATGAATTACATTCTATGTAGCTATGGATATAAACTCAGGGTTGGCAAGTACATTTCAAATGATGGTAGTTTGGGCCACAGTTATGTCCAGGCTCATCTGGAAAAAGGACTGTGAGCCACCTTTATGCTCACCCAAGGTTTTGGGGTGAGGAAGGCCCCAGAGTGCCTACCTGGCCAAAAATTCACCATCCCTATACAACCCCATGTTCTTACTGGACTCATTTCTTACAATGTACATGTTTGAGTATAAAACAAGGTTGAGGGCAAGAGCTCTGGCTCCCTGGAAGGAAAAGTAACAATTTTTTGAGCATTGTGATAATTCTAGTTTGAGAAAAACTAGAGAATGAATGGACTTTAAGCTGAGCTGGTCCTCTGTAGACAAAGTGCTTACCTATCTCCATTAATCAAAAACAATGGCTGGGAAATCCATGAGACGGCAATAGCCCCAGGTACTTACTGCTGCCTCCATTTGCTGCTTGTAACTTTGTACTTGTAGCTGAAGTTTATCCATCAGAGTCTGCATCCTGCTCAGATTTTTCTTGTCTTCCTCTGCCTGAAATGCATAGGTATGTATATGAAGATGATTTGAATGATCCAGCAGTCTGCATTGGGAGTCACCTCATGAGCAAGTAAGAGTTAGGAAACTTTATTAAACAACATATTTGAATTGTGATTTGAAAAATGGGTCTAACTTTACTGATCCCAAGTTTTGGGAAATTAACACAACTCAGCACTGACAGACTTTTCTCTTGATCCATCACAGAACTCCATTAGCTTTTTGCTGAAATAGAAGTTAAAGCCCCTAGTTTCAATTCGGTCAGCAGCCCTCCCATCCTAACCAAGCTACACCTGCTTGTGGTTTCTCAGGAGGAATGAAATACCATTGTTACAAAAGCTGCATGTGCAAAACTAGAAACCTCTCCTCTCACTAATCAAACCAACTCTTCCCTTGAAATTTCTAATTGACTCTTGGCTTTGGATAATGAAACTATAGAAAAGGTAAGTTTTCTGGAATTCTGGTGTGGGCATCAGCAGAGATAGGAAAATTTTATGAGCTGTGGGGATATTGGTGTGTACATTCTCATTGCTTCCATTGCAATCAGGCATGGGCTAGAGAAAGGAAATCTACTAAGATAGTGTTTCTCAACTGTGCTCTACAGAGCCTTGAGTATTCTGAGGAAACAGGAGGGGAGAGGCAGGCAGGCAAGACTCTGCACATCCTCCACTTTCTTATGCCCTTTTAACTAGAGTATCTCCATTTTGGAGCTGCTGAACTTCCCAAAAGAAGAACACCTCAACTGGTTGATGGTTGAGATACTGATTTAATCAAGACCTACCGCTGCTGCTCAAATTATTTTCCTGTTTTCATCTTACCTATTTCATCAAATGTCAACAACTTTGGTGACTTTCATGGTCTTTCCACCTACCTTCCACTGCCTTCTACAAACCTCCTCCACTCCAAGTAGGCTCATCTCCTATTACCTCACAGCTTTCCTGCTTATTCCCACCTCTGTAAATTTAATCAATATCTCCCCCCCCCCCCCCACACACACACAGAGCACAGAAGCAACAGATAGAAACACCCAGTCTTTTCATGAAAGAAGTCTCTTTGCTTATCTTAGTAGCTGCAGGCTAGGGGCAGACTTCTAATTTAAAACACATCAAGGGGCTGACTGTGATACTCTCCAGATGCTGGAGAGGCAAGTAGGCATCATATTCACACTTGCCCTCTGCCTCACACCAGGTTTCTGATATCTCTCAGAAAGGATCTTGTACATATTTGGCACCCTAGTTTTGTGGTTGCTGCCCAGGGAATACCCCATGAAGGCATGGCTCTGGTGGCCAATGGGACTTATGCTCATGGGTCCCATAAGACTGCAACAAAGAAAAACTGCTTAACCACCTGCCCCTTCCCCTACCATGGCACAGTATAGAAGCAGCATACCGAAATACCATCATTCTGTAAAAGAAACCAATTCATTTATCTTAGTAGCTGTGACTGAGGAGTTGACTTCTAATTTAACATACATCAAGGGACTGACTGCAATCTCCCCCAGATATTGGGAACTTGGTAGGGGACAGCTTTATGCTCTCCATCTGTCCCACCCTAGCTTGCTGATGCTGCCAAGAAAGGAGTTTGTGCACAGATCTGGTGCCCTGGATTTTGTAGTTCTGCACAGAAGACACATCCCTTGATAGCCTGGCTCTGGTGACCAGCAGGGCTTGTGTTCACAGAATCAATGGGATGGTAGCAAACAAATAAACAGTTCAGCTCAGCACAAAAACAGACAGAAATGTTCATCTCCCAGTCTTCCCCTAGAAGAGGTATATTTGCATATTTTAAAAGCTCCAACCTGAGGATCCAGCTTCCAGTCAGCCTGCATCTAGGTACTGAGATCTTCCTCTTTGGGACACTAATAGGCTAGGACATCCTCAACTATTGGGAGCCACTAAGAACAAAGAAAACTGCTTGAACAATCACAAAGATTTTAGAAACAATCAAGAGCTAGAGACGTGTTGAACAATAAAGATCATCTCCTACATGCGGCCACTCAATCAAGACTGGAAGAGGTATCTGTTTTATGTAATGCATAGAAATCAGAAGGAAAAGAAAATGAAGAAACAGAGGAATGTGCTCCAAACAAAAAGCAAAATAAAATCTCAGAAAAAGAGGTAAGTCGTTTACCTGATAAAGAGTTCAAAATAATGGTCATAAAGAAGCTCACCAAGCTCAGGAGAACAATGCATGAACAAAATGAAAATTTCAACAAAGAGACAGAAAATATAAGTAAGTACCAAACAGAATCACAGTGATGAAGAATACAGTAAGTGGACTGAAAAGTACAATATGGGGATTCAACAGCAGACCAGGTGAAGCAGAAGAAAGGATCAGTGAACTTGAAGACAGAGCAATGGAATTCCTCTCATCAGAGCAACAAAAAGATAAAGAATGATAAAGAGTGAGGATAGTTTAATAGACTTATAGGAGAACATCAAGCAAGCTAACATTTGCACATAAGGGTCGCAGAAGGAGAATGGAGAGAGAAAGGGGCAGAAAATTTTTGAAAAAAAAAAATAATGGCTGTAAACTTCCCTAACCTGGGGAAAGAAACAGACATCCAGATCCAGGAAGTTCAGAGACTTCCAAATAAAATGAACCCAAAGAGGCCCACACCAACACACACAATATTAAATTGTTAAAGACAGGGAAAGAATCTTAAAAGCAGCAAGAGAAAAACAACTTGTTACATATAAGGGAAACCCCATAAGACTGTGTAAGCAGATTTTTCAGCAAAACCTTTCCAGGCCAGTAGGAAGTGGCATAATATATTCAAAGAGCTGAAAGAAAAAAACCCTGCCAAACAAGAATACTCATCCTGGCAAAGTTGTCCCTCAGAACTGAAAGAGAGATAAACAGTTTTCCAGACAAGCAAAACCTAAAGGCATTCAATATCATTAGACTGGCCTTACAAGAAATGTTAAAGGGACTTCAATAAGCTGAAATGAAAGGGCTCTAAGAAGTAACACGAAAATGAATATATAAATCTCATTGGCAAAGATAGATATATAAAATTCAGGATAATATACTGTTATGGTGGTGAGTAAATCACTTATATACCTAGTATGAAGGTTAAAAGACAAAAGTAGTAAAAATAACTAACTTTTAAAATCTGTTAATGAATACATAAGATAAAAATATGTAAATGGTGACATCAGAAACATAAAATGTGGGCAGGGAGGAGACTAAAAATATAGAGTTTTAGAATGCATCCCAACTGAAGCTTAAAATAAACTATTATAAATACAGGTTGTTTTATGTAAGCCTCATGGTAACCACAAAGCAAAAACCTACAGTAGATACAGTAGATACAAAAACCTATAACAGATACACAAGATAAAGAGAAAGGAATCTGACCATATTACAGAAAATCATCAAATCACAAGAGCAGAAGAAAGGAACACAGGAATTACAAAACAGCCCGAAAACTAACTGGCAATTATGTACATCCCATTCAATAATTAATTTAAATATAAGTGGACTAAATTCCCTAATCAAAAGACAAAGTGGCTGAATGGATTAAAAAAACAAGACTCATCGACCTGCTGCCTACAAGAGACTCACTTCAGATCTAAAGACACAAACAGACTCAAAGTGTAATAAGATATTCCCTGCAATTGTTAACCAAAATGAAGGTGGGGTAGCTACACTTCTATCAGACAAAATAGATGTTAAGACAAAGATCTTAATAAGAGACAAAGGTCATTATATAATGATAAAGGGGTCAATTGAACAGGAGGGTATAGCATTTGTAAATATCTATGCACCAATATAGGAACATCTACATATATAAAGCAAATATTAACAGATCTAAAGGGAGAAATAAACAGCAATACAAAAATAATAGGGGACTTTAATACCCAATTTTCATCAATAGATAGATCATACAGGCAGAAAATCATTAAGGGATGGACTTCACAGACTGTATACATTCTAACCAAAAGCAACAGATTACACATTATTCTCAAGCATGCATATATGATTCCTCAGAATAGATCATATGTTAGTCCACAAAACAAGTCTTAATAAATTTAAAAGGACTGAAATCATATCAAGTATCTTTTCTGACCACAACAGTATGAAACTGAAATTATAAGAAAAAAAAACTGGAAAATTCACAAATATATGAAGATTAAACAACATCACTAAACAACCAATGGGTCAAAGAAGAAATCAAAAGGGAAACAAACAAACAAAAAAAAAAACCCAAAAATATCTTGAGGCTTATATGCAACTGTTGAATCACTAAACTCTACCCTCTGAAACTAAAACAAAACAAAACAAAGTTGTTCTTTAAAATACTTTGATGCTATATTGTTCTTCACATAAAAGTTTGTACCTCTAATTTCTTCATTGTGAATTTTACCTCTTAGCAATATAAATGTACTTTTTTTCCAGCAAAAAAATACCTTGAGACAAATGAAAATGGAAATACAACATACCAAAACTTATGGGATACAGCAAAAGCAGTTCTAAGAGGGAAGTTCATAGTAATAAATGTCCACATTAAGAAATGAAGAAAGATCTCAAATAAACAAGCTAACTTCATGCCTTAAGGAACTAGAAGAAAAAACAAAGACCTAAGTTACTAGAAGGAAGGAAATAACAATGATCATAATGAAAATAAATGAAGTAAAGACTAAAAAGACAATAGAAAAGACCAATGAAACTAAGAGCTTTTTTTTTAAAGATAAACAAAACTGATAAATGTTTAACTAGACTCACCAAGAAAAAAAGATGATTCAAATAAATAAAATTAGAAATGAAAGAGGAGACATTACAACCAATGACACATAAATACAAAGGATCATAAGAAACTACTATAAACAATTAATATGCCAAAAACTGGATAACCTAGAAGAAATGAAGAAATGAATTCAGTAAAGTTGCCAGATACAAAATTAATATACATAAATCTGTTGCTTTTCTATACACTAATAATGAAGTAGCAGAAAGATAAGTTAAGAAAACAATTCTAGGGTCTCCTGGGTGGCTTAGTGGTTAAGCAATTTCCTTCAGCCCAGTCATGATCCCAGTGTCCTAGGATTGAGCCCTACATCGGGCTCCCCGCTCAGTGGGGAATCTGCTTCTCCCTCTGCCTCTGGCCCTGCTTGTGCTCTCTCACTCTTGCTCTGCACTCTATCTCTCTCAAATAAATAAAATCTTATAAATAAAAATGAATAAAAAAAGAAAACAATTCTACAGATTCAGTGCACTCCTTATCAAAATACAAATAGTATTTTTCACAGATCTAGAACAAATAATACTAAAATTTATAGAACCATAAAAGATCCCAAATAGCAAAAGTGATCTTGAGAAAGAAGAACAAAACTGGAGCTATAAGACTCAGATTTCAAGATATACTATAAAGTTATAGTAAAACAGTGTGGTACTGGCATGAAAATAGACACATAGATCAACTGATCAGAATAGAGAGCCCCCAAATAACTGTATACCTATATAGTCAGTTAATCTATGACAAAGGCAGCAAGAATAGATAATAAGGAAAGACAGTCTCTTCAGTAAGTGGTGCTGGGAAATCTGGACAACTACATGCAAAAGAATGAAACTGGACCACTTTTTTACACTGTACACAATAATTAACTCCAAATGTATTGAAGACTTAAATGTGAGACCTGAAACCATAAAACTCCTAGAAGAAAACATAAGCATTACTTTCTTGGACATCAACCTTAGCAACATATTTATGGATGGCTCCTTTTTAAAATTTTTTAATTTAATTTAATTTTTTTTTTTATAAGTATGTCTCCTTAGGCAAGGGAAACAAAAGCACAAATAAACTATTGGGATTATACCAAACTAAAAAGCTTTTGCGCAGCAAAGGAAACCATCAACAAAACAAAAAGACCACCTACTGAATGGGAAAATATATTTGCAAATGATATACCTGTTAAGGGGTTAATCTCCAAAATTTATGAAGAACTTACATAACTCAACACCAAAACCCCAAATAATCTGATTTAAAAATGGGCAGAGGACCTGAATAGACATTTTTCAAAGAAGGCATATAGATGGCCAACAGACATAGGAAAAGATGCTCAACCTCACTAATCATCAGTGAAATGCAAATCACAAGCCCAATGAGATATTACCTTATACTTGTCAGAATGGCTAAAATCAAAAACACAAGAAACATATGTTGGCAAGGATATGGAGAAAAAGGAAACTTCGTGCACTATTGGTGAGAACGTAAATTGGTGCAGCCACGATGGAAAACAATATGCAGGTTTCTCAAAAAAATAAAAATAGAAATACCATACAATCCAGTAATCCCACTACTGGGTAGTTACCCAAAGAATACAAAAACACTAATTTGCAAATATATATGCACCCCTATGTTTATTGCAGCATTATTTACGATAGCCAAGATGTGGAAACAACTTAAGTGTCCACCCATAGATGAATGGAAAAGAAGAAGATGTACACACACACACACACACACACACACACACACACACACACACACACAGAATATTACTCAGCCATAAAAAAGGAGGCAATCTTAGCATTTGCAGCAACATGGATGGACCTAGAGGGTATTATGCTAAGTGAGATAAGCCAGGGAGAGAAAGACAAATGCCCTATGATTTCACTTATATGTGTAATCTAAAAAACAAAATGAAGAAACTAACAAAAATAGCAAAAACAGAATCTTAAATACAAAGAGCTGCTGGTTGCCAGTGGTGGGAGGGGATGGGCAAAAGAGGTAAGGGGAGTGGGAGATACAGGCTTCCAGTTTTGTAATGAATAAGTCATGGGATGAAAGGTACAGCATACGGAATATAGCCAATGGTATTGTAATAGCGCTGTATGGTGGCAAATGGTAGCTACTCTTGTGGAGAACATAGCATAACATCTAGAGGTGTCAAATCACTATGTTGTACACATGAGACTAATATAACATTTTATGTCACATATACTTCAACAACAGCAAAATTTTAAATAAACTGTTAAACTTTTAGCTAGACTCACCAAGAAAAGAGAGGATTCAAATAAAATTAGAAATGAAAGAGGAGACATTACAAGTGATATCACGGAAATTCAAAGGATCATAAGAAACATTATAAACAATTATATGCTAAAAATTTGGACAACCTAAAAGAAACGGATAAATTCTTAGAACACACAACCTACCAAGACTGAATCATGAATAAATAGAAAATCTGAACAAATCAAAAACACAAGAAACAACGAGTTTGGCAAGGATGTGGAGAAAAAGGAACTCCCTGGCACTGTTGGTGGGAATGAAAATTGGTGCAGCCATTTGTGAAAACAGTATGGAATTTCCTCAAAAAATTAAAAATAGAAATATCCTATGATCCAGAAATTGCACTACTGGGTATTTACCCAAAAAATATGAAGATCCTAATTCAAAGGAATTGACACACACCTATGTTTACTGCACCATTATTTACAATAGCCAAACTATGGAAGCAGCCCAAGAGTTCTTCAATAGATAAATGGATAAAGATGTTGGGTATTTGTATGTGTGTTCAGTGATATTATTGCTATATTATTCAGTCATAAAAAAAGAATGAAATCTTGCCGTTTAAAACAACATGGACAGAACTAGAGAGCATAATGCTAAGTGAAATAAGTCAGTCAGAGAAAGACCAAAACCATATGATCTCACTCATATGTGGAATTTAAGAAACCAATGAGTAAAGAAAAAAAGGGAGAGAGACAACCAGGAAACAGATATTTAACTACAGAGAACAAACAAATGGTTACCAGAGGGGAGATGGGTGAAGGTATTGGGAACTAGAGGATGGGGATTAAAGAGTGCACTTATTATGATAAAAAAAATAAAAGGATAAAAATAAACAAAACTCAGGTGCTTGGGTGGCTCAGTCTGTTAAGGGTCTGTCTTTGGATCAGGTTATGATCCTGGGGTTCTGGGATCATGTCCCGTAATGGGCTCCCTGAGTATGCTTCCCCCTCTGCCCCTCCCCCTTGCTTGTGAAATTGCTCTCTCTCTCTCTCTCTCTCTCGTGTGCAAAAATAAATAAAATCTTTTTAATAAATAATTAAATAAATAAATAAGTAAATCTCAATAAAGAAAAAATCTGAATAGAACAATTACTAGTAAGGAGATTGGATTAGTAATAAAAAACTTCTCAATGAACAAAAGTCCAGGACCAGATGTTATCATTGGTAAATTCTTTCAAATGTTTAAAGAAGAATTAATACTTCTTCCCAAATTCCTTCCCAAAGTTGAAGAGGAGGGAACACTTCTAACACCTTTTACAAGGCCAGCATTACCCTGATATCAAACCATAAGAAAGAAAGAGAGAGGAAAGAAATAAAGAAAATTAAAGGCCAGTATCCCTGATGAACATAGATACAAAAATCCTCAAGAAAGTATTAGCAAACTGAATTCAATGATACATTAAAAAGATCATATGCCATGATCAAATTGGATTTATTCCAAGGATGCAAAGATGGTCTGACATCTGCAAATCAATGTCATACACCACATTAACAAAATGAAGGATAGAAATCATATGATCATCTCAATACATGCAGAAAAAGCATCTGACAAAATTCAACGTCAGTTCATGATAAAACCTCTCAACAATGTGGGTATAGAGGGTTGTATCTCAAGATAATAAAGGCTGTCTATGAAAAACACACAGCTAACATGCTCAATGGAGAAAAGCTAAGATTTTCCTCTGAGATCAGGAACAAGACAAAGATGCCTACTCTTACTACTTTTATTCAACGTATTACTGGATGTCTCAGCCAGAGCAATTAGGCAAGCAAAAGAAATAGAAGGCATCCAAATCAGAAAGGAAGAAGCAAAACTGTCTTGATTTGAAGATAATATAATAGCATATGTAACAAAACAAAAACCCTAAAGACTCCACCAAAAACTATTAGAAATAATAAACAGTAAAGTTTCAGGATATAAAATCAACATACAAAAATCAGTTGTGTTTCTGTACACTAGTAACAAACTATCAGAAAGAGAAATTAAGAAAACAATCCTGAAAAAAAAAAGAAAAAAGAAAATCCCGGGGGCACCTGGGTGGCTCAGTCAGTTAAACATCTGACTCTTGATTTTAGCTCAGGTCATGATCTCAGTAACCTGGGATGGAACCCCGAGTTGGGCTCCCTGCTCAGCGGGGCATCTGTTTGTCTCCCTCTCCCTCTGCCCCTCCCCCTGCTTGTGCTCTCTCTCTAAAATAAATAAATAAATCTTAAAAAAGAGAAAACAATCCCATTTACAAATGCATCAAAAAGAATAAAATACTTAGGAATAAATTTAACCAAAGGAATGAAAGACCTGTGCCCTGAAAACTATAAGACATTGATGAAAGAAATTTAAGAAGACACAAATAAAATGGAAAGATATTCCATGTTCATGGACTGGAAGAATATTATTAAAATGTCCATATTACACATAGCAATTTACAGTTTCAGTGCAATGCCTATCATAATTTCAATTGCATTTTTCACAGACATAGAAGAAACAATTTTAAAATTTGTATGGAACCACAAAAGACCCCAAATAGACAAAGGAACTGAGAAAGAAGAAAACTCAGTGCATCATGCTTCCTGATTTCAAACTGTATTACAAAGCTATAGTACTCAAAACAGTATGGGTACTGACACAAACACAGACACATAGATCAATGAAACAAAATAGCCCAGAAATAAACCCGCATATATATGGTCAATTAATTTATGACAAAGGAGTGAAGAATATACAAGGACAGTCTCTTTAATAAATGGTGTTGGGAAAATTGGACAGCCACAGGCAAAAGAATGAAACTAGACCATTTTCTTATACCATACAAAAAATTAACTCAAAATGGCTTAAAAACTTAAATGTAAGATGTGAAACCATGAAAGCATAAAACTCCTATAAGAAAACATGGGGTAAGCTTCTCAAAATTGGTCTTGGCTATGAAATTTGGATTTGACAGCAAAAGCAAAGGCAACAGAAGCAAAAATAAATAAGTGGGACTACAGCAAACTAAAAAACTCCCATATAGCAAAAGAAACAGTCAAAAAAAATGAAAAGGCAACCCATGGAATAGGAGGAAATATTTTTGAATCCTATACCTGATACAGGATTAATATCTAAAATACATGAAGGACTCATACAACTGAATAGCAAAACAGAACAGAAAACAAAAAATATGATTTAAAAAATGGAATGAGGAACAGAAACAGGCAAAGATGCTCAACATCATTATCAGGGAAATGCAAATCAAAACAACTATGAGATACCACCTCACACCTATCAGAATGGCTAAAATAAAACAAACAAACAACAACAAGAAACGAGTGTTGGCCAAGATGTGGAGAAAAACGAACCCTCATGCACTGTTGGTGGGAATGCAAACTGGTGCAGCCGCTGTGGAAAACAGTAGGGAGGTTCCTCAAAAAATAATTACCATATGATCCAGTAATTCTACTACTGGGTATTTACCCAAAGAATATGAAAACACTAATTCAAAAAGATATATGCACCCCTATGTTTACTGCAGCATTATTTTCAATAGCCAAAATATAGAAGCAACCCAAGTATCCATCAAAGGATGAATGGATAAAGAGGTGGTATATATACACACGGAATATTATTCAGTTATAAAAAAGAATGAAATCTTGCTATTTGCAACAACATGGATAGATCTAAAGGGTAGAATGCTAGGTAAAGTAAGTCAGTCAGAGAAAGACAGATACCATATGGTTTCACTCATATGTAGAATTTAAGAAACAGAACAAACAAGCAAAACAAAAAAAGAGACAAATGAAAAGCTGGCTGTTGGGGTGCCTGGGTGGTTCATACATTAAGCGTCTGCTTTCAGCTCAGGTCATGATTCCAGGGTCCTGGGATCGAGCCCCACATCGGGCTCCCTGCTCTGCGGGAAGCCTGCTTCTCCCTCTTCAACTCCCCCTGCTTGTGTTCCCTCTCTCACTGTGTCTCTCTGTGTCAAATAAATAAATAAAATCTTTAAAAAAAAAAAAAGAAAGAAAAGCTGACTCTTAAATATAGAGAACTGGTAGTTACCAGATGGGAGGTGGGTGGGGGGATGGGTGAAACAAGCAAAAGGTATTAAGAGTATACTTATGTCGATGAGCACTGAGTAATGTATAGAATTGTTGAATCACTATATTGCATATCTGAAACTAATATCATACCGTACATTAATTATACTGGAATTTTAAAAAAATGAACAGAGGATGTGTATGGACATTTTTTCAAAGAACATATATATATATATGGCCAATAGGTGCATGAAAAGGTGCTCAACATCACTGACCATCAGGGAAGTGCAAATCAAAATCACAATGAGATATCAAAAAGACAAGAAATGACAAGTGTTGATGAGAAAAGGGAGCCCTTGTGCACTACTGTTGGGGATGCAAACTGGTGCAGCCACTGTGGAAAATGGTATGGAGTTTTCCTCAAAAAACTGAAAATAGAACTACCATATGATTCCTCAATCCCACTTTTGGTTATTTATCTGAAGGAAACAAAATCACTATCTTAAAAAGATATCTGCACCCCCATGTTCACGAGAGTATTATTTACAGTAGCCAAGACATGGAAACAACCTAAGTGTCTATCAACAAATGAATGAAGAAAATGGGGTATGTATATATACACACAGAATGGAATATTATTCAGCCATAAAAAGAAGGAAGTCCTTACCTTTTCAATCCTTAAGGGCATCATACTAAGTGAAATAAGTCAGAGAAAGACAAATAATATATGATCTTACCTATATGTAAAATCCAAAAAACCAAACTTAGAAACAAAAAACAGATTGGTGGTGGCTAAAGGCAGTATGGGGGTGGGAAAAATGGGTCAAGGTGATCAAGAGGTACAGAACTCCAGTTATAAAACGTAAGTCCCGGGAATGTAATGTTGAGCATGGTGACTACAGTTAACGATACAGTGCTGTATGTTTGAAAGTTACTAAGAGAGTAAATCTTAAGAGTTCTCATCTCAAGAAAAAAAATTTTGTAATTTTGTGTGGTGATGGATGTTAACTAAACTTGGGATAATCATTTCACAATGTAAACAAACATCAAATTATTATGTTGTACACCCAACGCTAATGCAATGTTATGTGTCAACTTTATCTGAATATAAATAAATACATAAGTAAAGAAATAAAACTTCAATCAAGCCATTTTTATCACCTAGCATGCTTCCCCACCCCACCTTAAGGTACAATCTGACAGTAGGTAATTAATTACGAATTTTAAGCTTACCGAGGCAGAGATATAAGGAAATGAGACAACTCTATTTTTTCAACAAAATCTATTCTGTCTTCATCTGCCTGTCCCTTTCCCTCCCAGGTTTAAGAAATTTGAAGATTCATAGTATTATGTGTTTATAGGAAGTTCTAAAACCAACAGCGGTTTAATCGCTTAAAACCAATTTACTGAGGCCAGTAAACTTACTGAGTGGTGAAGGAAGCCACAAAGAAGAAAACTGAAGAAGGCTAGAAGTGGTTGCTGATGTTAATGATGTTCCTCCCACTTGAGAAGGCAAAGCCTTTGTTAGGCTTAGGTTCACATCTCAGCCCTGTGGTAGCCACGGCTGTACACAGCTCAGATTTCCCTTCAAGGAAAGAACTTGCCATTCAGCTGTGAAGTGGGCACTTACCTGAAAACCTCCAGCTGCAGCACTTTTGGGAGCTGCTGTAACATTTACCCTGAGATCACGGCTCCCCAGGCAGCCCCCAGCCACCACCTGGGCCCAGCAGTTATGAGGATCTGGCCGTTTCTGCCCAACCTGGGGCTCCTTTCCAGGCAATCTTTGGGCTGGAGACTGCTCAGAGGTGCGCTGCAGGCTGAATCAGCTCCTAGCCCATCCTCCTTCCTTCACCCTTTCCTTTCATGGGTTTCAGACTCGCACTGTGGTCTAAAGGCTTTCTCTGCCTGATCCTGTTTGCTCTCCCCTTTCTCTTTCCAGGTGTTATGTCCAATAAATCTCTTGTACTTCTAGAACTCCAGCCTGGCATCTGGTTCCCAGAGAAGCTACCCCAAATCACATTTTGTTTCCTTATCTCTAAAAATGAAGATACTATATCTGTAATTAGATTTGTAAGGATTAAATAACATCTATACTTAGATCCTGGAATATAGAATGCAGTTGAAGATAAAATGGAGCAGGAGCATGGGGGAGGGTGCAGAAAAACTGTCTGTACCTTCTACAATGGTTCTAAGTTCTAGTCCCATGTCCTGCTTTATAGCACATTATTCTGGGTACTGGAGAGAGAAAACCTGATGAGCTTCCAAATACTAGAGGGACATACGGGGGAAGATAAATGCTCAATGGGGACTGGCCATAGAACTATTGTGGTTGGGGTCACACTCGATTCCCTTTCCAATGTCGTAGGATATTCCCAGAGGATTTTCCCTAGGAAATGAAAACCATATTTAGGCCCCTTTCAAAATGACATTTTCAATTGGCACCAATGATGCACTATCATGAAACACCCCGCCTCATAGTCCTGGTGGTTATTTTGATGCTAAAGGAGAACAGACTGGATTGAGTCAGCATCTATCTTGAATATTTCAAAATCAGGTACTGATATCAAGGAATGTGGAGGGCTCTCTTATGTCTCTTTAAAGTTACAGCACCTAGCTTGATATCTTGCGTGAAATAGGTGCTCAATAGGGGTTATCTGATTTAATGGCAGAAAATCATTACATAATTGAATAGATATATTCTAAGCACTGTGCAGACACATGGAAGAAATTAAGAACTATACCTCCATACTAGTACATGAGGTTATTGCTAAGAAGAAACAAGGATAAAACACAATAGAACAAGAATACATTCTTGGGGACAATGAAAACCAAAAAAGTGTAGCCTTGGTGTTTTGTTCTATAATGAACTTGTCTTCACAAGACAAAACGTATGAATAATCCACAGGAAAATAAAGAGAAGAAAAACCTGGATATTATCAACAAGCCTCATTTTACTCCCCCAGCATAGGTGGCTTCCTGGCCCCCTGCAAAAGAAGAGTAGAACACCACATCTTTCATACTCCCAAGCTGTTTACTTCCTTAGCTGCACATACCAGGGGCTCACTCCTGAGTGGTTTTGGTATAACAAGCATAGTCTAAAGAAGTGTCAGACTAACTCGTCTTAGAAAAGAACCACTTATTCGGTAAAGAAGAGCTGCGCAAGTAGCTCATTTCATCTTAATTAGCCCAAGATGATGTTTCTGAAGTGCTCTGCTTTCTTATCAACACTTTTTCCTGTTGCAAGAGAGGAAGACTTTGGCATCTCTAACAGCAACTCAGCCTCAGGGACCAGAATCAGGACGGGCAGATCCAAAGTTGCTGTGAAAGTGGGTGGTGTCCGGAATGAATGTGCCTTTTCACTGGCACGAGCCAGATCACACAGCGGGAGAGGGCTAGAAAGTGACCTCTGGCGTCCGTGTTCAACAACTGGCATGTGCGGCCCTACTCTGTGCCGGGAAGATGCCGGGCCCCCCGAGTGGCGCATGACACGGTGCCTCTGCCCTCAGGGACTCTTATCTATGGTCCCCTCCAGTTGAAGAAAGGGGAAGACAGGTTGGAAAATGAAAATGAAAGGGAAGGATTATCTTGTGGCTTCAGAAATGCCTTAATTCCTGGTAAGAAGTCTTCCCACTTCTTCGTTACTTGCTGGAGACCAACGTAAGTCTACAGAAAAAGGAGCTGAGAGCTCGGGAGGCCCGTCATTAACAGTTGCTGCCTTCGCACCAGCTGGCACAGGCACCAGATGGAGCCTCGGGGGGGCCTGGAGGGTTTGTGCCACCAGAGACTGGGAGTGAGGATGTCCCCTGCTCCAGTGTCGCCAGGGTCCCATGTCACTTGCTGGTCGAGGAGTCATCCCAACTCTCTGTCAGCCCCTTCATTTACACATTGTTCTCACTCAGCCTCTCACAGGAAGGCATCTTTCCGGCAAGTGCTGTAGACGTTATGTGTGAAAAAAAAAATCAGCACCATATAAATAGCTTTTCACTTCTAATTGCGACGTGCCGCTCGCATTTTGCTTCCTGCGAGCTCTGGAAAGGGACTGACCCAAACCACTAATGGCACAGGAGCCCTGGGACTGTCAGTCAGTGTCTACCTCTGGGAGAGGGCAAAGATGGAGAGAGCACGGCAGGACACCTGGAAGGCCATTTCAGGCTTGAAGGAGCACGTTTCTCCAGCGCCCCGACAGCCAATAGTTTCCTGATAGCTCAGCTCTTGGACGCATCTCTCCAGCCTGCGGGCTCCCTTCCTGGTCTCCGCACTGCGACGGGTTTCGCCCTCCAGTTCGCGGACCTGAAACCAAACCCTGATCTCAGACCACAGGCTGGCAGCCAGCAAGCCAGAGTGACATCGCATTTGCCGACTGGCACAGTCCTTTGCAATAGAGCGAAGTCATCTGGAAAGATGCATCCACTCTTTCTTTTTTTCATTTTTAAAAATTTTATTACGTTATGTTAGTCACCATACATTACATCATTAGTTTTTTGATGCAGTGTTCCATGATTCACTGTTTGCATATAACACCCAGTGCTCCATGCAGAACATGCCCTCTTTAACACCCATCACCGGCTAATCCATCCCCCCACCCCCCTTTCCTCCCAGTGGGAGGGATGCATCCACTCTCTTTCTGGCGGTGAAACAGGGCAACCTCCCTGGGAACGCTGCCTCACCAAAAGCGAGTGGATTGAATTATGTGGGTTTGTAAAAGGCCTGTTTACACTCTGAAGGCTAGGAGGGGCTCATCCACGCTTGACACGTTGGGCTCATCCACGCAGAAGTGACAAGTTTCCTGTGAGGTCACAAAATTACACACATACACGTGTGTAGGAACGTAGGTGAGCATACAGAGAATACTAGACAGAGCCCACTTTAAGGATCCAGCCACTGTACTATGTGATCTTAAGCTTCTTTCTCCCCGTTCAGCTCTGACTCTCTGAAATCTGACCTTGAGGCTATGGGGCCCCCGAACGGCAGGCACTGGGCCGACAGCCCTGTTTTGTGGGAGAGCTACAGTACAGACAAGCAATCTGCCTGCAGCCTGACGGAGTTCCTATAAGCAAAGTCAACAGTCATTCAAACGGATATTTTATGCTTGCCACCCACCACACCCCCAAGGCTAGGGATACAGCAGTGAACAGAACAAACAAAAATCTCTCCCCTATATGAGCATACATTTTAATGAGGGGAACACACAAAGCAAAATACAGAATATGTTCAGTTGTGAGAAGTGATTTGGAGAAATAAAACAGAAAGGGGGGTAGAGAGTTGGGAGAGGAAGGGTGTGGGCTCCACCTTCTCTTCCCCTCAATGTCCATGGCTCTCCCTGCCTTCTTCTTGACACCAGTGCCACCTTCTCAACAGGACCTTCCTGACTACCCTTTTAAAATTGCAAAGTCTAATGCCCTGAGGCATGAACGTGCCCGGCATGTCTGACCCCATCTTTCACTCCTCGCCTCCCTCCCACCACTTGAGACACACTGTCCTTGCTCGTCCTCAGGGAGGGCAAGTCAGCAGGTATGCAAGTTCCTTGTAGGTGAAGCTCCCTAAAATAATCTTCTAGCCCCCTGTCATAGAGGAAACTATGTTCTATTGGATGAGACATGAGACGAAGAGGCCGCCTTTATTGTGTAAGAACCAAGATCTTTTAGTGTGAGAAAAAACATATAGGTATAAGATTAAAGAACTTAGAATATGTCTCTTTTCCCTAATAAAAAAAATACAGGAATAATACCAGTATTTCCAATTCAAATTTAACATTGCAGGATTTAATTTTGTTTCCAGTTGCTGTTTCTCCACCATTAAGGCCTAGAACCAGTGCTAACTCAGTAACAATGAGCTCCCAATATTGGCTGATACTAAGGAATTATGATTAATTTTCTTAAAAACGTAATCATAAGACTATTATCTGTTAGGATTACATAATGAAATATTTACAGGTGAAATTATATGATGTCTACGATTTGATGTAATAAAATTATTTTCCCAGAGGAGTGTTAATCAACTTAAAAATATACGCGAGAAAAACCTCATCTTAAAGATTAAATAATTATTCGTTAGAGAATTATATCAGTTTTATTGATAGTAGTAATGATAAGATATTGTTATTTGAAACTGCAAGTACAGTTTGCTTTATTGCTGATTTTTTTTTCTTTTGTCCTTAGATGTATTCCATGAGGGATGTACAAAGCACTATGTTTAAAAGTCACTGGGAATAATTCTTCCGTGTGTTTTATGTCCCCCAACTTGCTACACAGTTAGCTTCACTTGTTTCCCTTTGTGTTAACATTTTAGGGATTGATTTGTTTTATTCTGCTCTTTGATTTAAACTTGTTTTTTAATTATGAAGCATGTAAAAGCATGTAAATGTTTTATGTGATTTTGCAATCAAAACAATGGAATGAGGTTCATTCAGAAGGTCTCAGTTTCATCTCTATGTTCTCCTCCTATGGGTAGCTAATGTCTAATCCTGTCACTCCTTCTTTTTGAAAACACAAACAAATGTGTATGTGCACCCATCTTCTAGATTTCCCCTGCTCTTGCACAAAAGCTTGTAGATTCTACCTGTTGCTTGTGCCTTTTATCATCATTGTACCTCTAGATGGGACCTCCAGAACCTACCACAGAGCTCTTCCTCATTCCTTTTTAATCAGCATGATTATCTGGAGGTACCATGGATGTGCATTGGAATTCTACTGTATGGATATACCATAAATGTTCAAAAGCAATACTGTATTTTTCAGGGGCCCTTCTGAACCATCAAGTCCCAAATATTCTCCCTATCCTTCTAGCATTTGTCACTCAACTTGTACATAGTCATTGAAATCGATTCAATAGTTTTAAATATCCTATTTTTAAGAGAGATCTTCCTATTTGTTGTTAAGCTCCCTGAAGGCAGGTGCTACATCATTGCTGTCAGCCCTTCCTATATCTTCACTAAGCATTTCCTGATCCTTGATTTAGTTGTTTCCCTCCCACTTGCCCTGGCAGATAAAAAATGGGCCTTCTCTGCAGAGGAAATAACAGGAACAAAGGCACAGAAGCAGTACTGCACAGGTGTACCTGGAAGTAGCAGGTAACCTGGCTGTGGGGGGCCTGGAGTTGGTGTGGCTGAACGGGAGAAGATGCAATCTCACCAAGCAGAAAGAGGGAGGGCAGAGTTAATCCAGTCCAAGAAAAGTCTTGGTTGATGGCCCAAGGTCAAGCAAGAATGAATGAATATATTGAGATCTGACACTCTCAATGATCTAGAAGTGCTAAAAGCAGAAGTGATGAGAGAGATAGGGAACATTTGGAGTGATATTCCAGGACAATAAGGCCTTGAATTGGGAGTCATCATGACCCCATGCTGACCCACACAAACACCTACCCTAGATTCTATTTTCTGGATTTGCTTTCTATTCCCCATCATGGCAGTCTTCATCCAGCCTTTTTTTGTAAGTCTTTAATTGTCTGCTCCATATTCTTTCTCATCCTCTCCTAGTGGGCATTGGTGTCTTGCTCCTTCTTCAGTTCTTCTGATATGTTTGCTGCCTAAAACAGAAAGAAAAGAGCTGAGAAAAGCTGGTAGCCAACTGACCTTCACATTTCCACCCAAAATCTTCAGGTCATGATCTGACTAGAAGTCCTGCCTTCCTCGGTATATTAATCTCCTCCCACTGCTCTGTTCCTAACCTGGGTCACCCTTGAGTTTGTTAACAATATGGCAATCAAGATGACATCAGCTACCAGAGAGACTGGGGTGAGGAGTAGCATAAACAGACCAGAGATGAAGTACTGCATGAACATTGCACAATACCTGTATTGAAAGAAAGCTGACCAACTGAAGGAACAGCCTTGAACGGGCTAAAGCCCGGGATGTGTCCTATAATATCATGTACCAGGACAAGTATGGAAGGGTGCCTATGAAAATCTTTTACATCTTGCTTTTATAATTCTGTGATTCACAACAACAACAAGTTTAAGGCTCTAGAAATTTGGCAGCTACAGATGCTCTCAGTGCCAATAATCTGGCACAAGGAAGGTTAATTCTTGTTTGTGAAGCCTGCTCTTGGCTTTGGCTATGTGTACAAGGGCTTGATGTCTCGACAAAATTATTAAGAACTGGTTCATGAATCTCTCAGTGCATTTAATGTAAGAACGCTGTCCTCCCAGCCAAAGCTTCTCTGTCTATCAGGTTACCAACCATCTGTATAATTTAAGTGTGAGACGTCTGTGCAGATGGTGAGGGCAAAGAATAAATTATGGAGGCAACTCTGGGTTCTGCTATGTGGGGCTAGGACTCAGAGATGAACTATTAGAGAACTGGAAGGTGGGGGAAGAGGTAGTGGGTTCATTTTTCAACTTCAAAAAAATCTTATAAAGGCATGCTAGAGTAGATAGTCTTCATAACGTGTGACTGCATACATTTCCCAAGCTGGAGTAGACGCTCTTTTATTCCCTTCTCTCCATGCGGATTTCATAAATGTTAAGCATATTATTTTTCTCTTGGCCACCAAACATTTTCAAGCTTTTTACATACCTCTTTTCCATCACAGAGCAGAAATGTCTGCCTTGATACAAAATGGCTGAGTGATAGGCACGCTTCTCTATTCTTAGAGAGGGCTGGATTCTACAGTGACCTGGTGTCTGGGACCTGGTGCAAAGGTTTTGTTTAGCTCCTCAACTGCCAAATAACTCAGGCAAATATAGACACAAGCTCTTCCCCTCTTCTGAATTTTAAAACGACTAATATGAAATCTAATATAAAATGTCTTCCCAGTTTCCACACTCCTTTCATCAAGAGGATCAGCTTCCATTCGCATAGCAAAGTCAGGGCTGCTGCACATAGGTGGGCATTGATGGACTACACAGAGTCACTTGATGGGGATGGAGTGAGTGGAGGCTGCAGTTAAGTGCATACTCTGCTCAGCAAGCCTGGGACCTGCAAGGTCCTCCACCTCCCTCTGTTAATTTTCATGCTGAGTGTTACCTTCTGCTTGCTATGCCCTTTGAAAGAAGTGCTGCATCTGCCCACAGTGGGTACCCAGCGGTGGCCTTTCTTCAGTTCCCACAAAGCTTCAGACAAGGCTGGCCACCAATGCTGAGCTTAGTGCCATTTAGGAAAAGCACCCCCATCAACACTTTTAAACTTGCAAATAAAGAAGGTACACCAGCCCTGAAACCCTTCTTTACCAACCTGATTGTGCTATTCAAACAATAGTATAGGTTGTAAGAAATGAGTGAAATAAGCTTTCTTTCCAGATCATCATCATCAAAACATTACACACACTAGGAAAATAGCTATTTATAGGGACATACAGGAAGAACTGTTTCTAGACTCTAGATGTATTGATTCACAAGAGGAAAGTGGCTTAACTCAAAAAAAAAAAAAATCCTGCTTTCATAAGATTTTGCTTATAGCAATTCAATTGCTCCTTTTTATTGTCTGAGTAGGTTGGAAGGGAGGAGCTAATTGACCTAATTTTTCAAAATGGGAGCAGAGAGGCAGAGGGGTCAGCTAATCTCCTCCTGGCTGTATGGAGAATCAATGGAATTCTTTTTGGCTGCAGATCTGCCTCTGCCCCTTGGCTATTGCTCTGGTCAACTCTGGAAGACAGGAGTGAGCAAGCAGTCAATGGACCCACCTCAGTGGCTGCCTTCTTGGCCTTCTCTTCTGCCTTTTGACACCTCTGCACTGCCTCTTCGGCTTCTTTCTGCATCCTGGCAACATCAACCTCCAGTTTCCTCTTCTGGCTGAGGAGAATAGTATTCTAAAGCAAAGTAGCACTCTCATTAGGCAAGTTGAGACCAGCCAGGCAAAAGCAAGCTGGTGGGTTGAGGACATGCAACAGGAATGGGCTCTGGCCAGGAGCAAGTTCTGTTCTAAGCAGCCACAATCAGCGAAGCAGTACTTCCAACCCCAGGAAGCCACCCTAGAAAACTCCCCTTTGCCAACAAAGGCATATTTGCATGGAAGGTATTTCACCCATTAGAGGTTCAATATTAAAGAGATAGTTTGTCTGAATAAGAAAGTAGAAATGGATCCAGATTATCTACAAACCACAACTATGTGTTTGGTTTTCAACTTGTTGAGGAATACGGTGTTCTGCCTTTTGTTCTTTGATGTGGTAGAAGCAAGTGTTCCAGAGCACAAGTCAGGGTCAGCTGCAGGCATTTGGGGAGCAGGAGGTTGGGGAATAAAAATCAGTTTCCCACATGCTGCTCCAGGAGAAACCAAAACCAAAACCAAAAACCCCACTTCCTCTTTATCTAGCTCCCTTTCTACCTGACTTTGCAGTGAGGAGATGGGAAGTGCCGCTCAGATGAGCCTCATCCCCTAGCCCTTAGGAGCCCTCCGCCACATGGGAGGATGCTTGGTGTTTTGTGGCTGGTACTGTCCTAATTCTTTCTTCCCTGGTTGTGACACTAGAGACTGAGGCTCCTTTTGCTGCTATTTGGTCCATGTTTGAAGCACAGCTTTTCTGAGGGTGTGAAACCTTAGCACAGAGAATGTAATATAAAAAGCACAGGTTCCTATTTTTGATTTCTCTTCATTGTCCTTTCACTTTTCTCTAGCTAATTCCTCTCTCAGCAGTAGGATTGTACCTTGGAAATAGAAAGATATTCTAGCCTCACAGGTTCTGCCCCGCTTCCTCAATGGCATGAAGCATCTTCATCAAGGCTACCATGCTCTGTCCTCACAGAGAGCTAGGTTCTATGCCCCCCACCCCAGGATTTTCCCTGGTGGTGGTTGTGGTGTTGAGGATAAGTGTATTTTACTGGATATTTTCTGGACACTCACTGCACATGACTCCACAGAAACTCTTTCTTTGTAAAGGAAGGTATAAATATAAATGCCAACTTGTTTATACATGGAATCATTTAAAATCTGCTAGGGAGATAATGGTCAAAACCTTTTCAAGCTGAATGACTCTGATTGGTTCTTTTGGGGAGGAAGGGGGTTAGGAGATATTGTGCAAGAGGGCAATCTAGATTGTCACAGCTCAGGTTTGAAAAAAGAACACATATAATCAGCCAAGGATAAGTTTGGCCTTGTATGTTTATTCTAGGCCTAAAGGTCTGAGAATGCAGAAGAGACTAAGAAGTTTCCATAAAAGGTTCATTATGTTATCAAAAGATTGACAGCATTCTATTAATTGCAAGGTGCCCCAACACGATTGTTGGGGAGACGTCCTTGTGAACAATGTATTATCACCTTGATATGCTGGTCAGACAATGTGGTATCACCTAGATATGCTGGTCAAAGGGACCAGCAGTGTCACCTGAGAATTCATTTGACTCCTGGGTCGCACTGCAGAGATTCTGATTCAGTAGGTCTGAAATGAAACCTGAGAATTTGCATTTTTGTGTTAGTTTCTGTTCTATACCTAAAGTGTCAGAAACTCTGCCCTAGAGATCAGGTTTCCACGGTCTAATTTTTTTTTTTTTCAAATTCATCTCCCCCTCCCTGTGTCTGCTTTTGCTCTGGTTGATGTGCTCAGCTCTCTCTAGGCTAGTGGTCTTTCATCATATTGGGACCCACTGGTGCATTATCAGTTATAATAAGCACGGCAAATGATTTATTACCAATAGCTATTAAGTACTACAGATAGATGATTACTTTTTAAAAATTCAATATCCTACTTTATAAGAACCCTGCTCATTGTATTTAGATAAGCTTTCCTGAGAGAGAAAGAAAATGTTGGAAGTGAGTTAGCCTGCCGGGAATCATGCATAACACACAGCCTATTTCTTCCATATCACATGATATCTAAATAGGGTTGTGTCATGCACAATGTTTTGATGGACACGAAAGTCAAACTGTAGGCACAAACTAATTGCAGTGCCTTTCAGTTGGTATATCTTTGGCTGATCCTTCCTTTTCCCCAATATTTCTAGGTAGGGGCACAATTGGCATTCTCGGAGGGGCAATTCTTTGTGAAGTAGGATTATCCTGCACCTAGCACTAGTATCTCTGAACTCTGCCCACTAAATGTCAGTGGCTCTCTCCAGTCACTGTGGCAACAGAAATGATCCCACAGATGTTTCTAGATACTCCAGGTATGGCAGTTCTGCCTATAGTTGTTTTAATCCACCCTTCACAGCAATCACCAGAGTAAACTTCCTAAAATGAAAATCTGATCCTTTCACTCTTGGTTACTCAAAATTCTTCAGCGGATCCCCATTAGCTGCAAGACAGAATTCAAGCTGCATCAGTCTCAGACTCAAGGTTCCTGGGGACCTGGCTCTCCCTGCCTCTTAGCATTATTTCTCTGATTTCTTCTACCCCCCCGCTCCACCATGTTCAAGTGAGTATAGCAATTTCCTTCAATAGCCCAAATCGCCTCCTCCCCCATGCTCCTGTCTTTGGTTTCACAGCCCTAGTTAAGCATATTGTGCATCTAGCTAGGTCTAGGACCGTCAGGGAAGGCTTTCTGTAGGGGTGTGCTTGCTCTGACACTATACTCCAGCAGTGCACTGTAGTTCCTCGCTTAGGTCTCCACTTTTTTAGGACAGTGGAGACACTCTGCATGTATCACATGCATACCTGGTCAGGTTATGGCGGGTGCCATAGAAATGTTGAATGATCTATTTACTGTACACATTTGTCCTAGCCACGATGGTTTCTCCTGATTCTGTGAGAATAGCAAACGATCTAAGAATTCTTGCTTCGTGTCACTTATATAACCTTCCATGAGATTCCAGAGTCCTGGCAGCTCATCAAATCTGTCAGCAGCCACTTAGAATTGTTAGAAATCTCCTGGCTCTGAGGCAGGAACATTTTTTTTTTTTTAATCCTGGGATGCTGGGAGAGCATGTGGCTTGGAGGGAACAGGAGACGCAGGCAAGTGGTTCTGGTACACTAGGGAATGTTCATGTCTCCCCAGAATTCTGGCTATCAATGCTCTGAGAGTCCACTCTTTTGGACTTAGTATTATGGGTTATATTGTGTCCCCTCCAAAAGAGATGTGCTGAAGTCCTAACCCCAGATCTCTGAATGTGAACTTATTTGGAAATAGAGCCTTTAAGAGGTAATCAAGTTAAAAATGAGATCATTAGGAGGTGTCCAAATCCAATATGACTGATGTCCTTATAAAAAGGGAAATTTAAACACAAATACTAACAGAGGAAAGATGGTGTTAAGACATGGAGAGACAATGCCATGTGAAGGCAGAGGACTGAAATGATGCAGCTCTAAATTAAAGAAAACCAAAAGATTGCCAACAAACCACCAGAAGCTAGAAAACGGCAAGGAAGGATTGACCTACAAGATTCAGAGGGAGCATGGCCCAGCCGATACCTTAGTTTCAGTCTTCTAGTCTTCAGTACTGTGAGAGAATCAATTTTTGCTGTTTTAAGCCACCCAGTTTGTGGTCCTGAGTTGTAACAGCTCTAGGAAACTAATACATCTGGGAATGATTAAAGAGTGTGCCAATTGCTCTGCTGCCAAAGACTCTCCCTGTGCCTTATATGCCATACCCAAGCCCTGAAATGGCAACTATGTATGGTCCAAGGCTGAAAAATAGGTGGAAACAATGGCCTTCACACAGCTGATGCAGCTAATGGGGAGAGTTTATGGGCCTCACCTGGGTATGGAAAAGATTGATTCTCTCTGTGACCTGCAGGAGCTCTTCCTCTGCCAGCCTGCACCCGCATTCTGTCTGCTTGTACAAGGACCTCAGTTCCTCCAGCTCGGACTGGAGAAGAGAGTTGTGCCTCTCAGCCATAGGCACCTGCTCCTTCAGCTTACTGCTCAGGTGTGTGCTGTCATCTAGCTGCACCCGAAGGGTCCTGCGAGAGAAAACACAGGCCTGGGGCACAGGTCACTCTGAGTTCAATGGGATATGCACCTCCATGCATGCTCTGAGCAAAGCTCCACCAATTTAAATTTAAGTATGTTCCTGCTCGCTTGAAGGATTAGATTTGTTGCCCTTACTTTTATTGCTCAACACAATCTGTCTCTTGGGTTGTTTATTCCCTGCCCCCATATTACAATCTGAAATACCTTGACCTGAGTCTGAGGCTGGCCCAGGGATTTGGTTGCCTCTGACACCTGGTGGTTGGCACAGCTAAGCTGGAGTTCCTTCTCACTGAGGTCCCCTTCCACATTCTTCTTCAGCCGTGTCACCTCAATTCTGCTTCTAGTTTCAGAATCCAGACTAGACTGCTGGGAGTCAATAGTACATTGCTGGTTCCTCCTAATTGTAGAATAACATTCAGGGGAAAAAAGTCATGAGCCCAAATTAAGAAAGGTTACCTGCTGTGTACATAATAGTTTAGGAAACAGAAAAAAAAGCAAAAATTCAAGAAAAAGTCTGGGTAATTAACAAAATGAATCTAAGGGGTTTTCATTTTAAAAACATAGAGGGTGGGGCACTTGGGTGGCTCAGTCAGTTAGGTGGCCAACTCTTGAATTCGGCTCAAGTTATGATCTCAGGGCTCTGGGATCAAGCCCTGCGTCCAGCTCTGCACTCAGTGGGGAGTCTGCTTGAGATTCTTTCTCTCCCTCTCCTTATGCCCCTTGCCCCACTTTCAGGCTCACACGTGCTCTCTCTCAAATAAATAAATCCTTAAAAAAATATAGAGGTTGAAGGGTTAGGTTAGTGAAGGTTAATGACATAACAGATTAAGATTCCCAGGACAACTTCCCACAAGAATCGAGGAAAGTACCAGAATCTTCGTGAGGTTCCAGTGTGGCAGCCTTAGCCTTATCTAAGATGCCCTAGAGGACAGCATAGGGCAGACACCTGGATTTCCTAGAGTGGCTAAGGAAGAAGGAAGGATGCTCTTCCTGATAGCCATAATATTTAAACTACTTTCAATGGTGAAACATGTCTGAACAAGGCAAGAAAGAGCCACCCAGGCTAAAGTCTCAAGGACCAGCAGTACTGCTCTAATGGCCTGTAGATGCTTAGCTCTTCTATAATAGCATGGTTATCTTTCTCTAGGAGTTGGAGTACAGTCAATGGTAGGCTGAGAAAACCAACTGCTGTGTAAGGATTGAGTTGCCTCAAATTCCTTCCTAACAACAAAGCCCTATGCTGAAACTATGTTTATAAAGTGACAGAAGCTTAGACAATGGATGTGTGTTCAGAAAAGCAATGAAAAAGTCTGGGGAATTCATGACGATCATTTCCCAGCCTTCTTGCTGTTAGTTTGGGACTCTGTGACTGAATCCTGGCCACTGGATTATGGACAAAAATGTTTCCAGGCCTTGCCCATACAACATTTTCACTTGTATGGTCTAGTACTCCCCTTTTCCTCATCTATGGCAAACTTGGTGGCCACATATGGAAGATTGTGGCATCACAAGATGGAAGGAACCTGGGTTCTTGAATGACTTTGAAGAATAGTGGCTCACTCTCTAGCCACCAGCCTACATTGGACTTGGACATAAAACAAAGATGAACTTTGATAGTTTTGTCACCAAGATTTGGTGTTTGTGAACCAGGACAGGTTAACTGCTATAACAAAAACATGCCCTGTTAAGTTTACCCTATGAAATGGGACTTAGTGCTGTACAGACAAGACAGAGGTGGGAAGAGTCTTCCTATTCTTCATCACAGAGCCCATTATCACAAATAGCAGGAATGTACTCATCTTGGTTCAGAATTGGGTCTGCATTGAAATGTCGTTGAACCTGTGTCCTGAGCTCAGAGGCCAATCAGGAAGGCATATAGCCCACATGGGGTAGGAGTGTGGTTAGAGTTTTCAACTGGATGACGGGGGAGGGGGGGCACTTGTCATGACCACTTTTCTCTCCATTGGTGGAACGAAGTCTCACAAGTAGTTATGGAAATGTATGGAAGAATGTAAAGCCCAGAGTCAGCACCTCTCCTCTGCTAACCCCATGTCCCTGCACCCCACAAGTTGAGGTCAGCCTCTTATGTCTATTCTTATGTCCTGGGCTTCTGTTCAGCTTTCAGTTCAGAATCCTACAGGGATGCCAGTATACAAAGTTAACAGAGACTGTTATGGCTGAATATGTACCACCCCATTTATATGTTGAAGCCCTAAACCCCAGTACTTCAGAATATAACTATCTTGGAGATATGGCCTCTAAAAGAGGTGATTAAGGTAAAATGAGGCTGTTGGGTGGGGCCTAATTCAATCTGATTTGTGTCCCTATAGAAAGAGAAAATTTGGACACACACAAACACACCAGGGATGCGCACACAAAGAAGAAAGATCATGTGAGGTCACAACAAGAGGATGGCCATCTGTAAGCCAAGGAGAGGCCTCAGGGAAAACCAAACTTGCCAACACCTTGATTTTGGACTTGCAGCTTCCAGAATTGTGAGAAAATAAATTTATGCATTTAAGCCACTCAGTCTGCATTTCATTATGGCAGCCCAAGCAGACTTTGACAGGGACTCACATTCTCAACATCACTAAAAGCTTTAAGACACTTCTTTATTTTACGTTAAGAAAACTTATTTTTGCCACAGCTGACTCTCCTTCTGTAGGAACACTAAAGCATTCCTACTTTGGTGTCAAAATCCTCTGTAGAGAGATACATTCTACTTAAGCAATGTTTCAAACTATTTTTCTACAGTTGTTTATGAATCTTCATGAGAGCTTGCAGACAGTAGAAATTGCTGTGGTTTGAGAGGCTTGGATAGGATACAGGCCTAGAGAATGGCCTCTACACTATCAATACATTTCATGTATAGTTATGTTTTAAAATGAAAACTCCTCCAATTACCTTTAAAAAAAAAATGAAGCGCTCAGAACCAGAACAATAGAGTAAGAAATTCTTCCCCTCACCCCAGAAATGTGGAAAACAATTAGAAACAGGAAACCAAATGCAAAAAAAAAAAATCGGTATAAAAACTTAAGGAGGGAAACCATCAATAAAACAAAAAGGCAACCTACTGATTAGGAAAAGATATTTGCAAGTGATGTATCCAGTAAGTGATTAAGATCCAAAATATATAAAGAACTTACACAACTCAACACCAAAAATAATAATAATGATAATAATCTGATTTAAAATGGGCAAAAGACATGGACATTTCTCCAAAGAAAACATATAGATAGCCAACAGACACAAAAACAGATGCTCAACATCACTCATCAGAGAAATGCAAAACAAACCCACAATGAAATATTACCTCACACATGTGAGAATGGCTAAACTCAAAAACAAAAATAATAAGGGTTGATAAGGATGTGGAGAAAAAGAACCCTCATGCACTGTTGGTGGGAATGCAAATTTGTGCAGTCACTATGAGAAACAGTATGGACATTCCTCAAAAAAATCAAAAATAGAATTACCATATGATCCAGTAATTCTACTACTGGATATTTACCCAAAGAAAACAAAAATATTAATTCAAAAAGATATATGTACCACTATGTTTATTGCAGCATTATTTACAATAGCCATTATATGGAAGCAACCCAAGTGTCCATCAATAGATGAATGGATAAAGAAGATGTGGTAGAGACTTCCAGGGGGAGATGGTGGAGTAGGAGGACCCTAAGCAAACCTCATCCCATGGATACAACTAGATAATAACTCATCAGTGTAAATAAACCAGAAAACAAAACACAGACTGGGAGAACTGACTCTCCACAGGTGAAAGTAGAGAAAAGACCACATGGAAGAGAGTAGTAAGGGCATAGACATGATTGGGATCTAAATGGACCCATGGGATTGTCCACAGTAGTGAGGAACATAGAGATGAGGGAAACAGACCCTCACCCCAAGCACCCCAGGCATGAGGAACTTGCATGGGAAAGACAAATCCCCATAACATTTGGCTTTGAAAACCAGAGGGGCCTGGCTTCACAAGTTCTTACAACTGGGCTTAGTACCTAGAACTTTAAAAATCAGTGGGATGGGTTCTGGGAGAGCAATAGAAAACTGAAGCCCATCCTTAAAGAGACTGCATGACAAACAGCCCCTCAAAGATACAGCATAGAAGCAGCAGTTTGAAAAACACCTGGGCATCCAAATTGGCAAGGAAGAAGTCAAACTTCCACTATTTGCAGATGATATGATACTCTATGTAGAAAACCAAAAGACTCCACCAAAAAATTACTAGAACTAATACATGAATTCATCAAAGTTGCAGGATATAAAATCAATGTGCATAAATCTGTTGCATTTCTATATACCAATAATGAAGCAGCAGAAAACGAAATCAAGGAATCGATCCCATTAGCAACTGCACTCAAAACAATAGGATACCTAGGAATACCTAACTAAAGAGGTAAAAGATCTGTACTTTGAAAACTATAGAACACTTATAAAAGAAATTGAAGAGGACACAAAGAAATGGAAAGGCATTCCATGCTCATGGATTGGAAGAACAAATATTGTTAAAATGTTTATATTACCCCAAACAATCTACACATTTAATTCAATCCCCATCAAAATACCACCAGCATTTTTCACAGAACTAGAACAAATAATTCCAAAATTTGTATGGAACCACAGAAGACCCCAAATAGCCAAAGCAGTTCTGAAAAAGAAAAACAAAATTGGAGGGATCACGATTCCAGATTTCAAGCTCTATTACAAAGCTGTAGTCATCAAGACAGTATGGTACTGGCACAAAAACAGACACATAGATCAGTGGAATAGAATAGAGAACCCAGAAATGGACCCACAACACTATGATCAGTTAATCTTTGACAAAGCAGGAAAGACTATCCACTGAAAAGTTTCTTCAACAAATGGTGTTGGGAAAACTGGACAGCAACATGCAGAAGAATGAAACTGGACCACTTTCTTATAACATACACAAAAATAAATTCAAAATGGGTGAAAGACCTAAGTGTGAGACAGGAAACCATCAAAACCCTAGAGGAGAACACAGGCAGCAACCTCTCTGACATTGTCTCTAGCAACTTCTTACTAGACACATCGCTGGAGGCAAGGGAAACAAAAGCAAACATGAACTACTGGGACTTCATCAAGATAAAACAAGCAAAGGCAACAGTCAACAAAAATTAAAAGGCAGCCTACTGAATGGGAGAAGATATTTGCAAATGACATATCTGCTAAAGGGTTAGTATTCAGAATCTATAAAGAACTTATCAAACTCAACACCCAAAGAACAAATAACCCAGTTCAGAAATGGGCAGAAGACATGAATAGACACTTTTCCAAAGAAGACATCCAGATGGCTAGCAGACATATGAAAAGATGCTCAATGTCACTCATCATCAGGGAAATAAAAATCAAAACAACAATGAGATACCATCTCACACCTGTCAAAATTGCTAAAATAAACAACATAAGAAACAACAGGTGTTGGTGAGGATGCAGAGAAAGGGGAACCCTCTTGTACTGTTGATGGGAATGCAAATTGGAGCAGCCACTCTGGAGAACAGTTTGGAGGTTCCTCAGAAAGTTAAAAATAGAACTACTCTATGATCCAGCAATTGCACTACTAGGTACTTACTCAAAGGATACAAAAATACAGATTCAAAGGGGTACATGCACCCCGATGTTTATAACAGCATTATCAACAATAGCCAAACTATGGAGAGAGCCCAAATGTCCATCGACTGATGAATGGATAAAGAAGATGTGGTATATATATATATATATATGCAATGGGATATTACTCAGCCATCAGAAAAATGAAATCTTGCCATTTGCAACAATGTGGATGGAGCTAGAGTGTATTATGCTAAGTGAAATAAGTCAGTCAAAGATAAATACCATATGATCTCACTCATATGTGGAATTTAAGAAAGAAAACAGATGAACATATGGGAAGGGGTAAAAAATGAGAGAGGGAAACAAGCTATAAGAGACCCTTAACAATAAAGAACAAACTAAGGGTTGATGAAGGGAGGTGGGTGGGGGAATGGGCTAGATGGGTGATGGGTATTAAAGAGGGCATTTGTTGTGATGAGCACTGTGTGTTGTACATAAGTGATGAATCACTGAATTCTACTCCAGAAGCCAATATTGCACTATATGTTAACTAACTAAAATTTAAATAAAAAAAAAAAAGAAAGAAAATGCCTGGGGTATAAAGGAAGATTTATTTGCTCATCTTCATAAGGCCACTACTTTTAAGAGTAGGACACATAGCTGATTTTCCTAACACACAGGAACAGACACAGAGAGTTAGACAAAATGAGTAGAGGAATATGTCCCAGATGAAAGAACAGGGCAAAATCACAACAAAAGAGCTTAACAAAACCAAGATAAGTAATATGCCTGAAAGAGAATTTAAAGTAATGGTCGTGAAGATACCCACAAGAGAGTGGATAACCTTAGTGAGACCCTCAACAAATAGATAGGAAGCATAAAAAAGAAAGAGATGAAGAACTCAACAACTGAAATTAAAAATACACTAGAGAGAATAAATAGTAGACTAGAGGAAGCAGAAGAACAAATCAGCAACATGGAGGATAGAATAATGTAAAGGAATCAACCTGAACAGGAGAGAGAAAAAAAAAACCTGAAAATAGACCCAGGGAACTCAGTGACACCATCAAACATAATAACGTTTTCATTATAGGGATTCCAAAAGGAAAAGAGAGAGAAAAGGGGGCATAAAATCCATCTGAAGAAATAATAGCTGAAAATTTCCTGAATCTTGGGAAAGAAAGAGAAATCCAGATCTAGGAGGCAATGAGAGTCCCCAAGAAAATCAATCCAAGGAGGTCTACATCAAAACACATAGTAACTAAAATGGCAAAAAGTAGTGATAACAAGAGAACTTTAAAAACATAAAGAAAAAAGAAAACAGTTACATACAAGGGAAACCTCATAAGGTTATCAGCTGCGTTTTTAGCAGAAACTTTACAGGCCAAAAAGAGTGGCATGATAGATTCAAAGTGCTGGAAGAAAAAAACCTATAGCCAAGAATACTCAATCCAGCAAGGCTACCATTCAGAATAGAAGGAGGGATAAAGAGTTTTCCAAACAGGGAGTGTCAGCTCATACTCCCTGTTCTTTCTCTCCTCCCAGGGCACCAGACGCATGAGTTATAGGAACTCATGACAATTAAAGCAGCCCTACAAGAAATGTCAGAGACTTTTTGAGTGGAAAGACTATAAGGAGGAATGAGAAAAGTAGGAAGCACAAAAGCAGTAAAATTAAGTATATCTATAAAAATCAGTTAAGGGACTCACAATATAAAAGGATGTAAAGCACTACACTATATACCTAAAATATGGAGGGGAGAGGAGTAAAGAATGGGTTCCAACTTAAGGGGCCATGAACTAATTTGGATTGCTATATGCATGTTATATATAAATCTGATGGTAACCACAAATCAAAAACCAGTAATAGATATGCAAAAAATAAAGAAAAAGGAATCCATGTATATCACTAAAAAGGCCAAAAAACCATGAGAGGAAAGAGCAAGAGAAGAAAGGAACAGAACTACAAAAACACCATAAAACAAGTAACAAAATGGTGATCAGTACATACCTATCAGTAATTACTCTGAATGTAAATGGACTAAACGCTCCAATCAAAAGACATAAGGTGACAGAATGGATAAAAAAGTGAGACCCATCTATATGCTGCCTACAAGAAACTCATTTCTGACCTAAAGGCACAGATTGAAAGTGAAGGGATGGATGTGGCCATGTGGCTCATCTTCTCTGTCATCTCCTTCCCACCACTCCTGTGGCTCTACTGCCAGCCTGACAGTGCCACCTACCCATAATGCAGCCTCAGCAAGGAGAAGGGTACATCCAGCCCTGCTGCAACAGCTCCTTCTTCCACCCTGGCTTACTGTGGGACTGGTCTAGGACCAAACTGCACATGCACATGCTCAGCAAGAAGCGGTACCCTAGGGCCACAAAGGAGTCTGCAGACTACAGAAAGAGGGCTGGGTGCAGCAGCAGGGGCTATGCAAATGCAGGAAGAGCCAGAGGACAGCAGCCCGATGTGGGCAGGGATGGCAGCCACTCATACACCACGCCAGGGTCTAGCCAGGGTCAACTTGGGAGCACTGGCTGCTGGAGGTCCACGCCCCAGTAGGGGCCTGTCAGGTGCCAGGTCACACTCCCTGTTCTCTCTGTCCTGTCGGGGTGCCAGGCACACAGCAGAGCGTGCCGAGGCAAGGTGGCCTAGGTGCGCAAGAGCATTTCACCTTCATGTCGGCAGTGATGGATGTGTTGCTGCTCTGCTGGTTCCCCTTCTTCTTCAGCTACAGCCTGCAGGGCATCTGCTCCAAGGCATGCCAGGTGAGGACCTGCTCTTCAAGTTCCTTTTCTGGATTGGCTACTGCAACAGCTCGTTCAACCTGGTCATCGTCATCATCTTTAACCAGGACTCCAGTGTGCCTTCAAGCACATCCTCTTCTGTTGGTGGAGAAGGGGCTTCAGGCAATGAGCTACCTGCAGAGAAGTGGGAAGGCTGACCCCCAGGAGAAAGCAGGTGCAGCTTCCCCAGAGACCCACGGATGGGTTGGCCTCTAGGCCACAGTGTATGGTAGGGCAGGGCAGGAGGTGGTCTGAGAGACTGCGGGGTACCTGCAGAGGGGATACAAGAGAGGGGCAATCCCTCTGCCTTCCCATCTCAACAGAGGGCTACTTCTGGGACTCTGGGCCTGGATCCGGCTTTGGGAGCCATGAGGCAGTGTAGCTGTGAAGTCAGGGTCTTAGAGAGCAGAGGCAAATGCAGCCTCCCACACAGGTGAGAAAGGAGCCCCCATCAACACACACCACTACCCCGATCCACCTCTGAGCAAGAGCTGACTTCCTCAAGACCTAGTATGGGCAGCTGTCTTGGGGGAGGAAAGAGGGCACTGACAATCTTTGGTTACTGAAATTATTTAAATGTTTGCCAAAATTGATAGCCAAAACAGCCAAACTGTTTTCTAAATAAACCTTTGTAATACCAAAAAAAAAAAAAAAAAAAAAAAGTGAAGGGATGGAATAGCATTTACCATGCAAATGGAAGTCAGGGTAGCAATACTTATATTGGACAAAATAGACTTTAAAGCAAAGACTGTAACACGAGACAAAGTAGGACACTGTATAATCATAATGGGAACAGTCCAACAAGAAGATATAACAGTTGTAAATATTTAGGTGCCCAACAAGGGAGTCCCCAAATACCTAAAGAAGCTAATAACAAACATGAAGGAAGTAATTGATAATAATACAGTAATAGTAGGGAACTTTAACACCCCACTTACATCAATGGATATATCATCCAAACAGAAAATCAACAAGGAAACAGTAGCTTTGAATGATATACTGGACCAGAGGGATTTAACAGATAATCAGAATATTCCATCCTCAAACAGCAGAATACCCATTCTTTTCAAGTATACATGGAATAGTCTCCAGAACAGATCACATATTAGGCCACAAAACAAATCTCAATGAATTCAAAAGATGGAAGTCCTATCATGCATCTTGTCTGACCACAAAACTAGAAAACAATCAGAAGAAAAATTCTGGAGAGAAAACAAATGCATGGAGGTTAAATAACATACTACTAAATAATGAATGAGTCAACCAAGAAATCAAAGAAGAAATTTAAAAAATACACGGAGACAAATGAAAATGAAAACACAAACATCCCAAAATCTTTGGGATACAGCAAAAGCTGTTCTGAGAAGGAAGTTTATAGCAATACAGGACTACCTCACAAAGCAAGAAAAATCTCAAACAACCTACGCCTACACCTAAAGGATCTAGAAAAAGAAGAACAAACAAAACCTCAAACCAGTAGAAGGAAGGAAATAATAAAGATTAGAGCAGAAATAAAACAGAAATTAAAATGGATCAATGAAACCAGGAGCTAGTTCCTTGAAAAGAGCAACAAAATTGATAAACCTTTAGCCAGACTCATCAAAAAGAATAAGAGAGAGGACTCAAATAAACGAAATCAGAAATGAAAGAGAAATAACAACTGACACCACAGAAATACAAAGGATTGTAAGAGAATATTATGAAAAATTATATGCCAACAAACTAGACAATCTAGAAGAAATGGATAAATTCCTAGAAACATATAACCTCCCAAAACCGAACCAAGAAGAAACAGAATTTTTTTTTTAGAAATAGAAAATTTGAACAGACCAATTATCAGCAATGAAATTGAATCAGTAATCAAAAAACTCTCAACAAACAAAAGTCCAAGACCAGATGGCTTCACAGGTGAATTCCACCAAAAATTTAAAGAAGAGTTAGTATCTAATCTTCTCAAACTATTCCAAAAAATAGAAGAGGCAGGAAAACTTCCAAATTCACTCTATGAGGCCAGCAGTACCTTGACATCAAAACCAGATAAAGACATTACAAAAACAGAGAACTATAGGCCGGTGTTTCTGATGAACATAAATGCAAATATCCTCAACAAAATATTAGCAAACTGAATCCAACTATACTATATATTGAAAAAAATCATTCATCATGAACAAGTGGGATTTTTTCCTGGGATGCAGGGGTGGTTCAATATTTGCAAATCAATCAATGTGATATAGCACATCAACATCAAAAGAAAGGATAAAAACCATAGATCTTTTCAACTGATGGAGAAAAAACATTTGACCAAGTACAACATCCATTCATGAAAAAAACTCTCAACAAAATAGGTTTACTGGGAACATACCTGAGCATAAAAAAGACCACATATGAAAAACCCACAACTAACATTATACTCAATGGTGAAAACCTGAGAACTTTTCCCCTAAGATCAGGAAAAAGACAAAGAAGTCCACTCTCATCACTTTTATTCAACTCAAACTTTTATTCTCCCTCTGGAGGAGGGAGTCCTAACCACAGCAATCAGACAACAAAAAGAAATAAAAGGCATCCATATTGGTAAGGAAGAAGTAAAACTCACTATCTGCAGATAATACTACATATAGAAAACCCTAAAGACTCCACCAAAAAACTACTACAACTGATAAATTAATTAAGTCATAGGATACAAAATCAATATACAGAAATCCATTACATTTCCATACACTAATAATGAATAGAAAGAGTAATTTTGAAAATCCCATTTACGATTACACCAAAATAATAAAATACCTAGGAATAAACTTATCCAAGGAGGTGAAACGTCTGTACTCTGAAAACTATAAAACATTGATGAAATAAACCGAAGATGACACAAATAGAAAGATATTCCACACTCGTGGATCAGAAGAATAAATGTTGTTAAAATGTCCATACTAGCCAAAGTAATCTACAGATGTAATGCAATCCCTATCAAAGTACCAGCAGCATTTTTCACAGAACTAGAGTAATCCTAAAATTTATATGAAACCACAAAAGAGCCTGAATAGCCAAAGCAATCTTGAAAAGGAACAAAACTGGACATATCACAATTCCAGATTTCAAGATCTACTACAAAGCTGTAGTAATCAAAACACTATGATAATGGGGCACAAAAACCAACAAATAGAGAGCCCAGAAATAAACCCATGATTATACGGTCAGTTGATCTGTGACAAGAAGGCAAGAATACACAATGGGAGAAAGACCATTTCTTCAACCAATGGTGTTGGGAAAACTGGATGGCAACATGCAAAACGATGAAACTGGCCCACTTTCTTACGTCATTTACAAAAATAAACTCCAAATGGATTAAAGCCCTAAATGTGAGACCTGAAACCATAAAATTCCTAGAAAAGGGCACAGTAGTCATTTCTCCTACATTGGCTTTAGCAACATTTTTCTACAGATGTCTCTTTAGGCAAGGGAAACAAAAGCAAAAATCAACTATTGGGACTACCTGAAAATAAAAAGCTTTTACACAGCAAAGGAAACCATCAACAAAACTAAATGACCACCTACTGAAGGGACATTTGTGAATGACATACCAATAAAGGGTTAGTATCCAAAATATCTAAAGAACTTACGCAACTCAACACCAAAAAACCCCAAATAATCCAGTTAAATAATGGGCAGAAGACATGAACAGACATTTTTCCAAAGAAGACATACAGATGGCCAATAGACACATAAACAGATGTTCAACATCACTCATCATCAGGGAAATGCAGATAAAAACCACAATGAGATATCACCTCACACCTGTCAGAATGTCTAAAATCAAAAACACAAGAAATAATAAATGTTGGTGAGAATGTGGAGAAAAAGGAACCCTTGTACACTGTTAGTGGGAATGCAAACTGGTACAGCCACTGTGGATAAGAGTATGGAGTTTCCTCAAAAAATTAAAAATACAATTACCCTATGATCCAGTAATTCCACTACTGATTATATACCCAAAGAAAACAAAACCGCTAATTTGAAAAGATGTATGCACTCCTATGTTTACTGAAGCATTATTTACAATAGCCAAATTATGGAAGCAGCCCAAGTGTCCATCAATAGATAAATGGATAAAGAAAATGTGGTGTGTGTGTGTGTGTGTGTGTGTGTGTACTATTACTCAACCATAAAAAAGAAGGGACCCTTGTATCAATCTAGAGGGTATAACGGATGGATCCAGATGGTATAATGCCAAGTGAACTAAGTCAGTCAGAGAAAGACAAATACCATATGATTTCACTTTATGTGGAATTTAAGAAACAAAACAAATGAACAAAGAAAAAAAGAGACAAACCAAAAAACAGACTCATAACTAGAGAGAACAAACTGATGGTTACCAGACAGGAGGTGGGTGGGGGATGGGTGAAATAGGTGATGAGATTAAGGAGGGCACTTATCAAGATGAACACTGAGTAATGTGCAGAATTGTTGAATCGCTATATTGTACACCTGAAACTAAGACAACACTGTATGTTACATTTTTTTAAATTTAGAATTTAAAAAAACCTCAGAGCTTGAAAAAAAACCTTAGAATTAAAGAAAAAAAAAAACTTTAAAACCTTAATGGTTTTAAATGGACAATCAATTCAATAGGTCAATTTTTTTCTCTTGCAATATTGTTTATCTATATCAGAGAAATTGAAGATTTTCCTTAATTCTAATAAATAGGACTTAGCTTTAAAATGATTAACAAAGAATCTTCCTAACTAAATACCATGTCTGTGTTTGAGATCCTATTTCTTAAAGACATGCTAAAATATTTTACTTAGAAATGAGAAAAGACCCAAACATATTCTTCTGGCAGAAACTCAGACAGTAAATGAAATTAAGTTTGATGGTGCTTATAAATTAAGACTATGTGTGAAGTTTGATATCACTGACTTCTGAGGAACAGACCAAAGGGAAGGAAAACATGATGGAACATTACCAGACCCCCCCAAGGCTAGAGGCCAGGGGTGGGCAAACTAGGAGCTATGGGCCAAATCCAGCCATTCCCATTTGATTTCCTATTGTCTATGGCTGCTTTCAAGCTATAGCGGCAAAGCTGAGTAGAGATAGAGAACCTATGGCCTGAGAAGCCAAAAATATTTACTATTGATGCTGCTTGGGGTTTGCTAGCCCAAACTACGGCACCTTGGCATATTAGATTTCTTAAGCTCAAGGAGTCTGAGAAAACAACAAAGGCAGGAAGATCACTCTAAACCCCTCTGGCCTTCTACCCTGAATGCAGGAGATAAATCTCGCACATGAAAGATACCCTCCTCCTGTACAGAAGGAAGGGACCCGTCCTTACCACCGAAGAGGGAATTCGGGGCCAAGAAGTCTATATAAACAAACCTTGCTAATTCTTCAGCATTTACTACCCCTAGCCCAAATCCCCGAGCCTTGTCAATTCTTCACAAGTTCATTGTTTCTTTGTCTAAAAGCTGTAAAAGCTTCCTGCTCTGGTCGTGTCTCTGGGTCTTCATCCTCTTGTCAAGGCCCCCATGTGCATGTAAAAATTTGATAACGTGTATACTATTCTCCTGCTACTCTGTCGTAAGTCAGTTTAATTTCTTAGGAGCCAAGCAAGCTAATGCATTTTGACAGACTAAGGAATTTCAGTGTCTTATTCCCAAAAGCTTCCCCAGCACCTCTCTGGGTGTGTCTGGGGAGAGCTGAATACAGGGCAGGTGCACCCTGACTGGGGGCCAGTGAGAAGACACATGTTTCAGCATTTCCCTGATGATCCTGAGCTAGAGGAGGGATCCAGTCAGTGGTGTCTGAAAATTCAAGACACACCTGTCACTTGTTTTCAACCCAGTTCTGAGTCTTCCGTTGGAACTTGACTTAGGCGACAGTTACGGCCACTAGCTGGTCTTCCTGCTAGCTGCCATTTTTCCTGTAACTAGGACGGAGAGGACCAAAGCCACCCACCAAAACTCCTCTCCTCCTATCGGTGACTGCATCATCACCTCCCTACCTCCAGCTATGTTAATTAGAACCCTTGTAGAAGTTTTTTGTTTGTGTGTGTGTGTGTGTGTGTGTGTGTGTGTGTGTGTGTGTGTGTGTGTGTTTAAAGAAAGCCCTATCAAATCCATAAAATTTAAGGAAGTCCCGACAAGAATAGCAGGCACAGTGTCTGGCCAACTTGAAGTGCTCAAATATGTGTTTAACAAGTGAAACATAGGACACACACCAGCTGCTCAGACTTTTCACCACCAACAGGCCTCCAGCTCACTGAAGATTCATCCTCACCGAAAGGCAGCGCAAGCTCGGCAGCAGAAGAGTTGAATGAATCACGCAGCTTGCAGCACTGTTGGGGGCCCTGTCCTTGCCTCGGGAGTCTCTGCTGCTTTCTCTGGTGCCTTCGATTTCCTGGGTCCTGCCTCCCGGGCCTCCTTCAGTTTCTGCGGCCTTTCCCAAGGTTGATCTGGACAGAGGACGTAGAGCCTCATCTGGCCTTCAGGCAATATTCTCCTCGAGTTCTAGAACGTTACCTGGCTTATGCTTGATTGTTCAAAAGGCTCTGCTTTGCTAGGACTTCCCCCTGCCATTCTGTTCAGTTTCCTTGGGACCCCTTCATCTCCCAGCCCTGAAGTCTGATGAAAGCATCGGATTAAAACCAAGGCATCCTGATACAACCCGTACTTGCACGGAGCCCTTACACAGGAACGTCTGCAAGGACATTTGTGATATTTTGTAAGATAGGCTCGTCTCTCCTTTCCAGATGTACCTATTATAGTTATTATGAATCATTAGCTAAAACTCCTGACGAGCTTGCCCCACCCTCCAGCCCGCCCCTTCCTTTTTTCAGGCCCTTCACAGCTCCAGGCTAGTGTTCAGTTCTTCTTCTTCCAGCCGTGGCTGTTTGCATCTCCGGCTTCCTTTGCACTAAGATTATTATAATTGGTGAACGGCTCTAAGACATTCAGATGTACCTGATGAGACGCAGACTCTCTGAGGATTCGTTTTTCCTCAGCTAGGTTTATTAATAGGGGCAGGCTTGACGTTACCTGAAATGAGTTTTTTTAACTGCACAAAGAAAGGTTCGTTTTTTTCCCTCATGGAAGTAAGTAGGGCAAATATCAAGGCCTGATGTTTTGCCCTTCATCAAAAAAAATTCTTTTGGATACTGACTCAGAGCCTCTTAAGTTGACCAGAATTCATCCCCACAGTCAGTCCTTGAGAGGAAAAGTGCTAGTGAGTGAGAGCAAGACTAACTCAAAGCACACAGAGGGCCAAATGTGGTTTGATGTCCTCATTAAAAAAAATGACCCCCATGGGAGTTTTGCCTGAATTTAGGCTATAGGAAAGAAGCCAGTTCTGGTGAATATATTAACTTTTTTTTTTTAAATTGTTTAGCAAACATGTTGAAAGCAGCTTGCCAGTCAAAACTCTGACTCAAATGATTTTCCTCGCTGACATATGGCATAGACTTAATGGAACAGATCAGATAAATAATATAATCATGGTGAATTCCATGTGTTTATAATTGTGCCTTTGATCTATACAGTGTGAAGGGATTTGCCAACATCAGCTCACTGATCTTCCTCACCACCTTCTGTGACATGTATGGAGCTGCTTTTATCCCCTCACTTCCCTGAGACGCTAAGAAGTAGAATGTCTAAAGTCATCAGCTTGTTATGATGAAGCTAAGAAAAGCTCCTGCCACCCGTTGAGTCCTGTCTAATTCAGTTTCCTGACTATTAAGACTCAGCCTCTTCACCAGGGATTCAATAAGCGGCTTAGCTCCTGGCTTCTGCCCCTCTCCAAACAAATGGCTATACTTACACGTAGGGGGTATGTGAAAACTTCACTCTGATATGACCTTAATTTTAATGCACCACATCACATTTTTTGGTTCCTTTCCTCCACCCTTCAGCATTATCAGTCAGCTTCTCGAATGCCCAAGCAAGAGACTGGGCAATGCCCCCAGTCCTTGTGCATATAATTATGCTTTTTTGGTGTGTTATCTGGATTCTCTATGAGGATAGAAGCTGCTCAACTATAAGAAAATCATAAAAACAGACAGTAATTGCATAGAGGTGTGCCTTTATATTAATAGTGGTGCACTCACTAGAAAGATGCTGGCGTAGGGTTAGACTGGCTGAGTTTCTTTGGTAACGTTCCAACAGAGGCCATAAAGACAGCCAAACACAGCATGTTCTGTTCAGTCAAGGATTCTGGAATATGCAAATGTTGCTCATCAGAATAATCTCAGATACCTAAAATTTTCTATTTCTTCATCTTTCTCTGAGAGCTTTCTTTCAGGTTCTGCTTTAGCTTGCAAGAGTTCAAGCTGGAAGTGAAGAAGCTTGCTTTCATTACGTTCCAGAGCTCCCTGAAATATATAAATTAAAAGTACTAAGTTAAGTCTACTTTTTGGACACACAATTTTTTTTCCCTCAAAATGTATGTCACTATCATAGCTCTCTTTGGCGTTGCTGGGAGAACTCTTAAGTTCAAATCAGTTCCCCTGAAGATCGGAACAGGATGAGAGACAAGTGACTGCTTTTGTTTGTCATGTCACTTACAGCTTTGACATTCCCGGGGCTCTCTGCTGTAGTTCAGGAACTAGAATTCTAAAGCATTTTTTAAAATAGAAAATTTCAAGCTTGTCTGTGACTATATTTAAACTTTTTAATTTATTACTCTTGAGTTTGCTTAATATAGTTCATCTTCAGGATGAATCAGTAAAAGGATCAAAGCTGAACAAGGAAAGTGATAACTCCTACTTGGAACCTTTCGTTTAATTCTGGATATCATGGAGGAATAGAGAAAAAGTCAAAAGCTTTCAGAGGGCAGGAAACAGGCTAGTATCCAAATATTGTCAAAGGAAGAACAATAAAGGAATTTAGGATGTACTTGAGCCATCATCACCATAATTACTACTACTACTTCAAATGGATTGCTTTGACAGCTAGTGAAATCTCCTGCCCCTTTGAGTATTTAAATATAGGCAAGGCAGTTACTGCCAGGGATGTTATAAAGGTGATTCAAGTTTAAAAGTATAGCTTTGATTAAATCTTTATAGCCTGTTCCAAAAACACAATTTATATAAAAGTAGAAACAAAATATTTGGGCGGTACTGAGGAAGATGTTTATAAAGGGCACGAGGTACGACAACAATCTACTGGTCAGTTAACAATTGGCAGATAGTCCTGAGGGCAGGAGTAATTTTTATAGCCTTTTCTGGGTCGTGCTTACCACATACAAACAAAAGTAAAAGCGAGTAGCAATTTCAAAATAAAAATAAGAAAGATGTTAGGAATTTTAATATGTCTTAAGGCCTTGCTGTTGTTCCCTTAACACTACCTTCAATATAAAAGAAAATAAATCAAAAACCAATGCTTGGAGAGCAATCTCCTGCAAGGAAATGGTGCCCTTCCTTCAGGGGGAAACTGTCACCTCTCACCCTCTAAAGTCCACAGAGAAAAAATAAAATAAAATAAATAAAATAAAATAAAATCCACAGAGAAAGTGAGTCTTTGGAGAAGGTGACCTGGGATAATTTGAGTTTTGTGGCCTCAAAAATAATGTGATAAAGTTTCTCATAAAGGCTCACCCAGGAAAACAACCCAATTTTACAAATACATGTGCAAGTGGATGAAGTGTTTATGGATGCTGCAAAAGACGAACCTTGGGGGGAAAAAATGCAAATAGAATATAGTGCCATCTAGTGGTGATAAGTGGTATGACTGCTATGGCCTTACTCTCAGTAGAGACCTGCTAGTCATTACAAGACATGAAATGTATATGTTATATGGGACTCAAATTGCCCCCCTCCTCCCCCACCCAATCATCTCTCTCACTGGATCATCATAGTGCTTGAAATTTCTATAGTAAATATTACTTGTTTAGGTTAGGGTGGTGGCTTCAGAAAGTCCCTAGCCAGGATGACCAGAGGACCAAAGGGAACAAGTAAATGAAACAAAGCTCACCAGCTTTACAAGGACCAGCCTTGTTAGGTGACACAACAGCACACTACCAATGGAAAGGATTATATATAAGGAAAACAATTATGCATAAAAAGACAAGAACTGTGTCAAAAGCCATCCACTTGACAACTCTATATGCAAGGCACTATGGACATGCCTTCTATGTGGCAGGTATCTTACACAAATGTAGTGATAAGATGAACTTAACAGACATTGCTTGGCATGGAGAAGTCCTTCGAGGTCTAATTTTCCATGATTGCACCTTCCAAAAGGCTCTGTTTAAAATGGACTGTTTTGCCTTTTAAAAATCATTTCCGGGGCACCTGGGTGGCTCAGTTGTTAAGCATCTGCCTTCAGCTCAGGTCATGATCCCAGGGTCCTGGGATCAAGTCCCTCGTTGGGCTCCTTGCTTGGCGGGAAGCCTGCTTCTCCATCTCCCACTCCCCCTGCTTGTGTTCCTGCTCTCACTATCTAGTAAGTAAGTAAGTAAGTAAGTAAGTAAATAAAATCTTTAAAAAAAATCATTTCCTTGGGGCGCCTGGGAGGCTCAGTGGGTTAAGCAACTGCCTTCAACTCCTCAGGTCATGATCTCGGGGTCCTGGGATCAGGATCAAGCCCCACATCAGGCTCCCTGATCAAGTGGGGAGTCTGCTTCTCCATCTCCCGCCCTGCTTATGCTCTCTCTCTCTTTCAAATAAATAAATAAATAAAATCTTTTAAAAAAATCATTTTCTCAGCTGGAGGGTGAGTGGTGGGGGCTGCCTTTTAAATATTGGATGCTTAGTCTAAGGGAGGGTCAAGAAGATGAAATTCAGCCGTGAGAAAAGAGGCTTTGCAGGATGTGTTAACTGCTTAGTGACCGTGACGGATGACTCCTTTTAGTTCACCTTCTTTGGCAAAAAGTCTTTTCAGTGCCTCATTCAATCCCTAGCACATACCCAGGAATAAGGTCGGAGATTGTTCCTGAACTTTTAATCCCTAACACTCAAAATGCTCCTGTCAAACAATCTGTATAAAGATAAGCTTTCAGGACAAATGTTTAAGAACATCACGTTGAATCTCACTTTTAAAACTAAAGTTTTATCTTGGGAGGGGGGGAATTGTTTTGACTGACTCTTTTAAAGAGAGGAGGAGGTAAAAGGATATTTATTCATTTAACACTCAACAAATATTTGTTGAACCTCTATTACACACCAGCCAGTGTTCTAGGCCAGTGCTTCTCAACTGTTGGCGTGAATATGAGCCACTAAAGGATCGTGTTAAAATGCAGATTCTGATTCAACAGAGCTGGGGAGAAGGCTGAGAGTCTGAATTTCTCACAAGCTCCAAGCTGCTGATCCGTGGGCCACATTTTGAATAATGAGGGTCTAGGCACAGAGGATAAATTGATAAACAAGATAGACATGGTTCCCTTTTCTCATTGCACTTGGTAGATTTGTATCCATTATTGCTTATCCTGCCCTCTAAGCCTCAATGTCTTCCTTTGTGAAATGGGACACTAGTTAGTTAGGGTGATTACATAAGATAATGCACATCAAGCACTGGGCCTAGTGCCTAGCACAGAGTTAACACTTGAAGAAGTGTCATTTTGTTGTTGTTGCTGCTGCTATTATTACTGGAATGCAGAACCTTCTGCTTGGTCACAATGACAAAAACCCTTGCTCCCTGGAGGTCATACCTCTGCTCCTTCCAGTGCCGCCTGGACTTCAGTCTTCTCTTGTTCAATCCGTTTCTTGGCCTTTTCCATTTTACTTAAGTTCCTCTTTCCTTCTCTGACCTGATTTGTCAGATTAGAAATCTCTTCTGGAGAAGGAAAAAAGCAAAGTTAGTGAAAGGAACCAGTCTCCAACCCATGATATCAGATGTAGTGGACTGTTCCCCTGGGACTGTGGTCATACCATCCTTGGAAACTTGATGGCAAGGCCACCAACGGTACCTATGGGACCCTTGTTGGAATTTCAAAAAACCAGTTTTTCTTCAATATATTCTTTTGCCACCCACCAGAAAGTTGCCTACTACAACTGGGGAGGACGGTGTTTCTCAGAGTACTGTGCATTTAACAACCTGTACAACTTTACATGGTGGGCCTGCTTGTCAGAGCCGTGTCATATTCCACCTGCCTTAAGGTCTTGCTGCCGTCCCCTCAACACTACCTTCAATATAAAAGAAAATAAATCAAAAACCAATGCTTGGAGAGCAATTTCCTGCAAGGAATCCCTACACTTCCGGTGTAAGGGCTTAGCTGTTGACACCCGTGGCTACCGTTCTGTCCGCTGCCTCTCAACACCAGGATAGCAGCTGAAAGCATAACCTGGGTCATTGCCTGCCAGAAGCCAATGTGTGAGCACAGATCAACCAAAGAATCCAAAGGAGGTCAAGGGCTTGAGGGTTTGTGGCTAGCCTTTCATGAACACAAGTCTTTGACAGAATAAGGCATCCAGAAGTGACAAAACCTCCCACCATTCAATATTCTTACTGTCAGTTCTGCCTCTTCCTGAAGGAAGACTATAGTAACTAAGAGGTGTGGAGTAGGGCCAAGTAGCTCTGGGAGTTTACCCACCATCCAGAGGTGGTGGAAGGAGCTCAAGAGCTTGCCTGCTCCCCTAGTTCCAAGATCCCTGGCTATGATGTGATGTGAGAAGGGTTTTGCAAAGTTACAACACCAAACCCTTTAGATGACAATTCTTCTGTAATGAATCCTTCTCTTATAAGCCCTCTCCAGAAGAGAGTTTCTCCAAAGAAACCTTGGGGCAGTGGTTCTCCACTCTGACCATACCTCAGAATCACTTGGAGAGCTTTCGAAAAAGACTTCTGCCCAAGCCCCAACCCAAACCAAGTGTGGTCTCCAGACCAGCAGCACTGGCCTCACGGGCAACTTGTTAGAAATATAAATGCTCAGGCCCCACCCTAGATCCAGTGAATCAGAATCTCCAGCCAACCATTTGAACCAGCCCTCAAGCAGTTTGGATGCAGCTGAAGTTCTCTGACCACTGTTCCAGCCCCTCTCACATGCCCAGTCTCACTGAGCACGGACTATGTAGGCTAACAGAGAAGCAAGATTCATTTATGCCTCCAATAGTATTGAACTTACTTGCTCCCAGGGCACCTCAAGGTTTTAATGCACATCACTGGTGGAGCTGGTGTAAGTCGGCAGCATCTCAAAATTTTGTAACTCATTCCTTTAGCCCAGCAGTTTCATTTCTAGAAATCTACCCCCTACTGAAACATTACCTGGCCACAAGTATATGTACAGAGTGTATAGTAGAGGATTATTTATAATTGTGAAAAATCGTATCTAAACTGAATGAGGTCTAGTTAAGTAAGTATTGATCATCCTTATTATAAGACACTCTGCAACTATCAACAATCATGTGGCAGGCCTCCATGTACAGACAGACAGGCAGAGAGAATCATGAGGCACGTGGGAGGTGGCACAGCCAGTAGGTAAGTGTGCATAGGCTGGAGTCAAGCTGCCTGGGCTCAGATCTCACATTTACTTTTGATCGACTGTGAATTTGGACAAATTCTTAATCTTACAGGACTTAATATAATCTGCTTTTTACAGACAAAGAAACTAACCCATAAGACTGCTCTGAGAATTAAATGAGGGATGGTTATATATACAACAGAATCTGGCACACAGTGTAGGCTACAGAAATGTTTGTCAAATTAGAAAATACACTGATAAATGAAAAAAATAAAAGGTGTAGAATACTGCAAAATTTAATAATACATGCATGCATATATGCATGGGAAATCTTGGTAAGGCTATGGATGATAAAGAAATTCTTAATAGTGGCTGTCTTGACAGAGTGAAGTGAACCTGGGGCTAAGGTAGGAAAGTAGTCTCATTTTTAGAATTTAATAAAAATAATAACTGTAGTAAAAAAAAAAAAAAAAAAGAGTATTAAAAATGGAAAAGTTAAAACCTGAGCGGGACCAAAACCATGACAATGCTGAGGTACCTGCCCCTGGAAGACAGCCTTTGCCCTTGAAGCCAGGGCTCCCCCCACACCTCCTTGCTTCTGCTCTGGCTCCAAGCCTGGCTCAGAGTACCTTGGAGATTCTTGTTCACTCTCTGGAGGGTTTCCTGGCTCACAGGGCTCTCTTCATAGGCATGCCTGAGCTTGAGGAGCTCGATGCTGAGGGCCCGGGCCTCCTTCGGAGAGGCCCCCAGCACGGCCCGTGACTCCTCCTGCTTCTGCTTCCAGGCGTCCAGGCGTCCAGGCACTTGTCCAAGGGCTGCTGCTTCTGGTCCAGCACAGCTGCTGGGGAGCAGGCCTTCCGGAGGTCGGACCGGATGTCCCCCAGCTCGAGCTGCATTTGGTGCCTGGCCCTCTCCAGGGAGGCATTTCTGGCATTCACTACCCCCACGGCTTCAGCAGCCTCCGGCAACCCCATGGCCAGCTTCTTCCTGAGAAGGGGAGACCCAAGCAAATGGCAAGTGAAGCTGCAACCCTCAGAGAGCTCACCCAGTTTGTCCTGGATTAAAACAGTGCTTGGGTACAAAGCAAGCGGGGGGGGCCTCTTCATGCCTAGAGAACCCAGATGTCCATGTGCGCTTTATTTTCACCTACCCTTTGCCAACCTGCTCTTGGAACTCAGGATCTCTAATCCTATAAATATTTGCTTAACTTTAAACCTTCTATCAGCAATACAGACTTTAAGGGTGACTTCATTAAGAAATGGGAGAGGGGTGCCTGGGTGACTCAGTCATTAAGCGACTGCCTTCGGCTCCGGTCATAATCCCGGGGTCCTGGGATCGAGCCCCGCATCAGGCTCCCTGCCCTGCGGGGAGCCTGCTTCTCCCTCTCCCTCTGCCCCTGCTTGTGTTCCCTCTCTCTCTGTCTCTCTCTGTCAAATAAATAAATAAAATCTTTAGGGAAAAAAAAAATGGGAGAAAGAGGAGACTGTACCAAACACCCCACCAGCAGTAACCAGTTGTTAAAAGTTCTTAGGCACATCTAGTCTTTAAAGATCTCCTTACTACATTGCTTCCAAGGAACATTCTTTGGTTCTCTCCTGCTCATTCTCTCTCCCTCTTATCATGTGGCTCCTAAACATGCCAAAATTCTGTCTTTTCTCTGAATTTCTTCTCCACCTCAGCTGCTCTTCTCAAATTTATATACTCAAATCCCTCTCCCCATCGTTATGCTCACTTCCCAGGTCCCACTGCTCTCAGGGGAGACTCTAGCCCCTGCTGTTATCCCTCTAGCATCCTCTGAGATAGAGTGGTTTATTAAAGTGCTTCCTCCACCACCCCCACAATGCAGTGCCCTGGGGCTTTCTAATGGATGAAATGTGTTCTCTTGCTTCCATCTCCTGCAGGGACGCTGGCAGCCCCATTCTTACCCATTCATTACACTTCTTAGATGAAAGGTACTGTGGGTACCAAAGCTCTTTTTGATCTACTATTATTAAACAGAAACAGATCCTCTGGAATTAACATGTGCCACACAAGTAGCCCATCAGACCAATGTGGTCATAAAGCCCCTTTTTTGGTGGAATCCTGCAAAAACCAATCTGTGCTCAGCATCCAGGAAGAATCTGAGCTCTAACAACTACTCCTTGCTCACTGGCTTTCTAACCATAGCAACTTCACATCTTTGCTTCATTTTTCTTAAATGTTAAGAGGAGATTCTTTTTTTTAAAGATTTACTTATTTATTTGAGAGAAAGAGCATTCGGGAGAGGGGCAGAGGGACAGAGGGAGAGGGGGAGGGGGAGGGGGGAGGGGGGGAGAGAGAGAATCTCCTGCAGACTCCCCGCTGAGCACGGAGCCTGATCCCACATCCCTGAGATCATGACCTGAGCCGAAACCAAGACTCTGATGCTTAATTGACTGAACCATCCAGGCGTCCCAACAAGAGATACCACATGGTGACTATAGTTAACAATCCTGTCTTGTATATTTGAAAGTTGCTGTGACACCAGAGCTTTAATGGTCTCATCATAGTGACAACAAATTGTAATTACGTAGACTAGAAGATGTGTTAACTAACTACATTGTGGTAAAGACTTCGCAATATGTACGTATATCAAATCATCACATTGTATAACCTCAACGTATTTAATGATATATAGGAGTTTGGGGCCCAGAGGAATCTAGACTTGGTCTCAGCAAGTCAATGTCAGTATATATACAAATGTCAATTACATCTCAATAAAGCTGGAGCAGAAAGGAGATTCTGATGCTTTACCCCACCTAAAACAGGGGTCTTATAAAATAATTACATGTATTTTAATTACTTTAGAAATACTCAAATACTTCAGAAATACTCAAAAACTAGGGATTTTACTTTGGGTGACCAAATGTGTGGGGGGACCAAGGGGTTTCACCAGGACATGGGGCCATCAGTGCTAAAATCAGCAAGCCCATAACTCCATCAGGCAAAATGGGCAAGTTGGTCACCCTCATTTCACTGATAATACTGTCTACCTTTCATACCAACTACCATTTGTTCCTCAATTTGCCAACCATAAGTTCTTACTCCATACTAGAATCTGCAAGATGTGGAAGATGAAGAAACCAAATCCCTATTCTTGGGGAATGTGAAATTCAGAAACAGTCAACTGGGTCTCAGGTGAGCTTGAGTCAGCTAAACTAACTCATCCTGTGAAGCCAATTAAAAAAAATAGAATCCTAGATTCTTTTTTTTTTTTTTTTTTGTAGTTCTGTCTCCTTGGAGTATAATATAGACAACGTTTTATTTATTTGATATTCCATTAAGTTTTGGGGCTCTGAGTGGCTCAGTCAGTTACACAGCTGACTCTTGATTTTGACTCAGGTCATGATCTCAATGTCGGGAGATCGAGTCCCACATAGGGCTCTATGCTGGGCATGGAGCCTGCTCAGGATTCTCTCTCTCTCCCTCTGCCCATCCCCTCTTACCCTCCCTCCCCAACTCTTACACATGAGCTCTCTCTTTCTCTCTCTCTCTCAAAAAAATAATAAGTTTAAAGCAGAAGAGGTATCTGGATATTACCATGTTGTCCATTATTTCTCTTTAGTTGTCATGTACTGCAGGAAAACAATCTGTTAGCTCAACAGATCCATGTGGTCGTACGCAGTCTATATGCTTTCCCTCTTTTCTACCCCTCCCAAAGAAACCTGCAACACTGTCACTGGTAGGCACTTTCACCCACATTCTTCCATCATAGCAGAAAAAAAATATCTTACTTTAGAAGCAAATGCCCTATTTCTAATATGAGGAGCCATTTCAGTTCAAAGCCCTACTTTTCTGTGGCCCAGCATTTTTCAAACATCTACCGCAGGTATTCTTAGTATCTGTCATCCCAAGGCCTTTTTAAGTTACTGCGGCTTCAGAGACAGATCACTTGGTACCCCTCCAGGGACAGGACATAGCGACTGTTGAGCAAGTCCACAGCCACGTCTCTCAAAGATTTAGGTGAAGAACTGAAAAACAATATTTTTGGTTGAAACTAAAGAGAACTGCATTGATCTTTCCTGAAGTTTTGCTAAGCTGCCAAGCCAGGGACACATTCTTTTGAGTGAACCTTTAATGACTATAAAGCTGGGGTTGGTTTGACACTTTCTCTCAAATTTACACAGTCCTTTGACCTCTGAACAAAATGCTTCAGTTCTACACCCTGGTACCAGGTCTTGATTCATCTAGGCCCCAAGCTCCTGTAGCTCCTGAGAAGGACTTCTAAAGCCTTTATGTAGTGTTGGCTATAAAACTGATATTCTAACCTTAGAGGTGGTCTGAGGGTGACTTCTTTTCAAAGAAATTCTTAGCCCTTAAGGCATGACGACAGCTCCTGATATGTTTCCAGCCATCTCTGTGCATCTTCACAGAGCACTTTGTAGTCTCCAAGTCGTAGACCAGAGACATAATTGACTTTAATGTATGGAGACATGTACACACATGGACTCCATTATTTTGATGTTCCAAATGAAGTACATGATTCTAAGGGCTAGCCCATTTTCAAACCCTAGCTCCAAGTCACATCTTCTCTGAAGACTTGTCTTGTGCCATAGAAAGAGCCTTCTTTCTTTCACCAGGACCTCTTTCTAGTCTTTATTACTCTATTATAATTGTTATTTTTTAGCCCCACCAGAGCATGTGCTCTTTGCCGGCAGTGGCTGTTTCAGCTTTGGTCTTGGGCTTATTCACGCACTTGGTAGTGATTTGTTCAATGTCTACGTGAGGCCTTTAAGACACAGTCACTCTCCTGATCCCCTGTTGCATAACTACCTCTGGGTTCAGGTCTGCCTTGCCCCACTCACTTGGCATCCTCCAAGTCCTCAGTCCTCTGGGCGACGTCATCTGCGTACTTCATTCTCCACTGCACCACCATTTCACTGTTGCTTTTGGAGAGAGCCCGGAGCAGCTCAGCCTTGGCCTCTTGTTCTTCCTCATACTGCTCTTGGAGAAGGTCACGGTCATGCTTGGCTGACTGCAGGGCCTGGGCCAGGGCACTCTGTGACTTAACAGACACAACACACATTAAAAAAGGGCATCGCTACCATTAACAACGAAGGGCTTGGAGGTGACATCTTTTTTTTTTTTTAGATGAGGTTAATAACAACCTGCCACAAATTCAAGCTGAACCTGAACCTAGTAAGATAATACCAGGGAAAGAATTTGGGATGAGAAAGGATCCAGTATCTAATTGCTGCTGTTACAACAGGGAACAGTGTTCTATTTAGGGAAATGCCTGACTGACTATGTGGGCTTCAGCAACTGCAGGTTCTGGAAATAGTGGGGAAATGCAAAGGTAGCAAGAACATTCCCTATCATTTAGGCAGGAAGATTTATAGTTAGCACTATCTACGATTGAGATCTTATTGGACTAAGGGATCACTGGGATGTGGTCCAGCTTTTCATTCATTGATGAAAAAACAAAATCTTTTATTTCACGTGTAAATCTCTGAACACTATTTCTGATCACTTTAAAACAGCACTATCCAGTAGAACTTTCTATAGATGAAAATACTTCAGGGGCACCTGGGTGCCACGGTCGGTTAACTGTCCAGCTCGGTTTTGGCTCAGGTCATGATCTCAGGGTTGTGAGATGGAGCCTTGCATCAGGCTCCCTGCTCAGCATGGAGTCTGCTGGAGATTCTCTCTCCCTCTCCCTTCGCCCCTCCTGCTCATGTTTGCTCTCTCTCTAATAAATAAATCAATCCTTATTTTAAAAAAAAAGAAAATATTTTATATATGCACCATCCAATATGGTAACCATAGCCACGTGTAGCTATCGAACACTCAATATGTGCTTAGTACAATGTGTGGTCATAACTGAATTTTAGTTTTAATTTAAATAAATTTAAATTCACACAGCCACCTGTGGTGCAGTAGCAGCTACCGTGGTTTTTAGACAGCAGAGCTGAGTTTAGTGAACATTCCTGTCACTTCCATGGTGGTCTGGTTAACCTAGAGGCATCATTCCCAAGAGATAACCTAATCTAGTGGGAAAAACCTAGTCCAGTGGAGTCTGTGCCGGTCCTCATGGGTCCTTTCTGCAAATTAGAAAAAAAGCATTTTCTCAGTCCATGGATGCAGTTCTGAGAACACAAGGCTTAGTTAATGGCAGCTTCAGCCAGACACCCCTGGGCAGCTTTGAAAGAGGAGCAACAATACACAGTGGCCCTGGGAAGGACACAGGCTTTGAAATCCAATAAAATTGGCTTTAAATTATGACCCTACCCCTCTTATATATTTATTGAGCAGCTGTTCAAGGCATTAGTGTTTACAGAAGTAAATGAGATGAAGATAAAGCCTTTGCCCTAAGGAGCCATAAAGGGGTGAGAGGATACACAAAATGAACATATAAACAAATAATTTTTTTAAATGCTGACAGCAGTAAGGAACTAAAACAAGAATGACGACGCAGGCTGGTTGGCTCCTTCGCATCATTGCCCAAAGGTCTTGGGGGAAGGGCCTGTACGCAGTGGAAAGAGCAGCTATGAAAGTCCTGTGGGAGGAGTAATGGTGACTTGTATAAGGTAGAGAGGAGGCCTGGGCGGCTGGAGGGGAGGAAATGAGGGAAGAAGACGTATGACGTAAGGTCGCAGGAGGAGGCCTGAGCCCAAGCAGAGGGCTCTCCGAGGCCAGCTGGAAGTCCCTGGGAAATCAGCCAGAGATATCTTCTAAAATCTAAATTAAGTCATCTCACTACCAGCACCAATTCCTTCACACTCTACTACTAGCTCTATGACCTTGGGCATGTTATTTTTCTTCTCAGAGCCTTGGTTTCCTTATGTAAAAAGATGGAATTCTACCCGTTTCCTAGGACTTATGTGAAGATTGAGATAACATGAGAGAAGTATCTAGCAGAATGTCTGGTGCACAAACCGTGGTAGTCATTTAAAAATACATATATAACACAGAAAATAAGGAGAGTGGAGGGAGTGAAATAAATTATTTAAGAACAAAAGTCTACAGGCTCGTGACCTGCACCTCAGAGTAGGGAGATTACGTACCAGTGAGGCACTGTGAGCTGTCAGTAACAAGGTGCCTTGAAGATGAACTAAGAATTAACTTGAAATATCAGAGCTCAAAGAATTCCTCCCTCATGTTAGTCACTCTGCTTTCTCTTAAAGGGCCACTTTCACTGGCGTCACCTGCTAGCAACATTATATATCCTCTTGGGAAGAAATGACCAATATGTATAGGTTATTGACAACTTAAAAGTAATATTGAACTCAGCCAGCCCCATTTATTTCATTCTGATCTTTTATTTAATTCCACTTCTTGATGCAGTTGAGAATCAAAGATCCATAAAGAGCCTCGCTGACTTCCTGTTCACGTGATAATGCAAAATGGAAATACACAGGTTGCTTGCTCTATCTAAATCTGACAAACTAGACAAGCAACTGGAGTCACTGAGGAAGATCTTTCGGTGATGAAGTTCCTTCCCAGCACATACAAGGTCCACCATGTTCTTTTTCCCATAACTTCTGGGGCACTTTCCTCTCTTTCACAGAAGGAGATATTGAGGTTGACCCATCAAGCACTGTTTTGTTTTGTTTTCTTTTCCACACACACAGTCAAGCTACTGGTGAGAAATAATAGATGCCTTACTTTGGATTCATCTTCCAGTTGCCCTCTCAGTTCTTCTATCTACCGAGTGAAGCTGCTCCTTTCCCTGGAAAGTCGGCTTACCAGAGCTTCCTTTTCTTCCAGCCTCCTCAGGAACTCTCCTACAGAGAGATTTCTCAAAGTGAGTTAATCATGGCCTTCCTCCTCATCGACTGCCTCCTCCCGTAACTTGTTCACTTGAAGGGCAACCGCAATGACTCCTAACACATATTTTTAATATTTAGCAAGGGTCTGAGAGTCCAGTTATCAGCAAAACCATGGCATGATCTGTTCCAGGACGTACAAAAGAGCCCTGATAAAGAACTTATTTTTAGCAGTAAGTTTGGGTCAGTAACAGGTAATATTAGCTACCATATATTGAGACTTTTCTATGCAGCAGGTACTACGATCCAGCTTAATTCCCATAACTCCCTGATCATGTTGGTATTATATTACCCACTTTAAAGAAGGGGAAACAGGGCAACTAACTTATATACGATTGAGACACAAACATGCACAGCCAGTAACTGGTGGAGGTAGATTCAAATTAAGTTTTTAACCCTGAAGAACACATTCTTTTGTGTTATGTTCCCTTGTTTATTTTATGTGGCTCTACCGATTTCTGACTATATAATCTTCAAGTAATTACAACACTTTTGCCTCATCTGTAAAATGAGGATAACAATAAAAAATTGTTGGGGCGCCCAGGTGGCTCAGTCCGTTAAGCGTGCGACTCTTGGTTTTGGCTCAGGTCATGATCTCAGGATCATGAGATCGAGCCCTGTATCAGGCTCTGTGTTCATTGAAGAGTCTGCTTTAGATTCTCTCCTCTCTCTCTCCCTCTCCCTCTGACCCCCACCCCCTGCTCGCACACTCTCTAAAATAAATAAAAATCTTATAAAAATTGTTAATGGAAATTAAATGAATGTGTTTTGTGACTAATGTGTTTTCACTAATGTGAATGTGTTTTGTAGACTGCTAAACAAATATTAAAAATAGTCATTAAATAGTGGAGGATAGGACCATGACAGGGGAAATTTCATTTTACAGTAGTCCACCCTCTCTGTCTCTTCTGCTGATAATAGGACAGCAATGCTTTGATTATTAGCAATGGTAACAAATACTGAGCCAATCCTGGGCAGAGGCAGTTGTTTCTGTAGTGTAATTAGTGCAACACCAAAAGCTCACAATTCTGTGACCCATATACCTCTTGCTATAAACAAGTTCTAAAACTCCAGCATTATAAGAAAGCATCTGTTTTGGCTAAAGCAGCAGTTCTCAAACTTTTTGGTCTCAGGAACATTTTATATGATTAAAATTTATTGGGGACCCCAAAGAGATTTTGTTTACATGAGTTTTATATTTAATAGCATATTTGAAATGAAAAGAGAAATTTAAAATTCGTATTAATTCATTTTCAAATAACAATAAAAATCTTAATGATGTGTTAACGTGTTTACCTAAACAATAATTTTTTAAGAGTAAAAACTATATTTTCCAAAAACACAAAAAAGTTAGTGAGAAAAATGACATTATTTTACATTTTTAAAAAATCTCTGGCTTAATAAAAGCTAGATTTTCATATTTGCCTCTGAATGCAATCTATTGTAATACTGTTTTTATTAAAGTATGTGAAGAAAATCTAGCCTGTCACAGATACATTGGAAAAGGGAGATGTATTTTCATAGCCTTTTCAGATAATTGTGACCGTTATTTGATACTACACCAAAATTCAACAAATAGAAATTTCTCAAGGATTAATTGCAGTATATTCCTCTGTTATGTTAAAATTCATGAGTCTATCTTAAACTTTGAATGGATCTTTCACCTACACGTGACTGTATAACATCATGAAGTGGTGATTTGAAAAATATGTGTTCACTGAATTACGCAGACCTTCCAAAATGTTGACACGTTCCAAACAATATTTAAAACGCATGTTTGTTAACAACACTACTGATCTCATCAGAAAGGTCTTAAGAATTGAGAGCATCAGGCTCATGATGACATATATACATTTTCCAAAATCTGATTTTTGCCGAAAAGTTCCAATTTTATTATTGGCAGCAAATAATGTCAGTTGTTTTCCTTGAAGCAACAGGCTCACTTTGTTCACTTTGAGAAAATATCTCCCAAATATCTGAGTCAGAAAAAACATGATTTGTCAATCGTCCTTTTAAGTAAATAGGATGCTCCCTGAAAAGACCTGCTAGCTCAGCTCAGAACTTAATCACACATCATACTTCAGAGGGGAGGTGGGTGGGGGATGGATGAAATAGGTGAAGGGGATTAAGAGCACACTTATTTCAATGAGCACTGAGCAATGTATGGAATCGTTCAATCACTGTATTGTACACTTGAAACTAATATAACACTATGTTAACTATGCTGGAATTAAAATTAAAAAACTTCATAAAAATATAGAAGTGTTTTATGCGTACTTCTTTTGTCAGAGAGAATATTAAAAAGGTATATACTTGGGGTCAAGATATAATAAAATTAATGTTTACTGCTTCATTAAGGACATTCTTACTTAAAACTGACTTTTTTTTCAAACTGTGACTATGTATCAGTGAATATAATGATTAATAGCACAGTGTGATGCCACTGTTTTGATGCACGATGAGACTTCAGTAGTTTTAATTGTCACTGCTTTTTCAGCATCAATATAAGTCGCAAAAGAACTTAAAAAGCAATCACTTTAACCTCATAGGCCCCCTTCAAGGGTCTTGATGATCGCCTGTGTTCTGTGGACCAAACTGAAAATCTCTGGGTGACAACATCATATTGAAAAGGAGTCTGAAGAAATGCCAATCCACCAGGGGGTTGAGACTGACATATCACGTATCCTACAGAACAAGTACCCACTTAACGTAACTTGATTGACCACATTTACCACTGGTTTGCTTTGAAAGCAGAGTGTGATATGTTGACGGGGCAGGGCATGAGACTAGTGGTAATAGCAAAAAAGCAGCAAAAAATCTGGAGCATAGACCCAGTGAAGGGAGGGGAGGTTTGGATAGGTAGATACTTAAATTTTAATTTACACAAAGCCAAAAGGTGAAAATAAGAATTAAAGGAAGGAAGAAAAGGTCCTCTATTCTGAGCAGAATTATCACCTCACACACACTTTCCCTTCACTCACTTACTCACTAATTTCCTCATCAAAAAAGTGAGTGGAAAATTAATACCAATAACTAGGGGGAGGTAGGCAGTGCCTATCACAACAATTTTGTACAGCACATCATGCAGGACCGGACATATGGGTATTCTCCAGTCTTGTCACTGGACTGTGGAGTCCACAGACTACATCCTAAATGGCAGAGATCAAATTGGGGGTTTTGTAACAAGGCCAAGTGTCATATACCCTGCCCCCACTATTAGAGTCCTCTTCAGTGTCCCTGCTAGAACCAAAAACACTTTCTTCTGGGTTTCTAGGTTTATAGTTAGTTTTGCCAGCCCATTTTAATTTAGCTATAATTCTAGATTTAACATCTAGAAACAGGTGCCCACTAGCAGGATGTGATATAGTCCAAATGGTCTTTATTCTCATTGTAAATTGTGTGCCTCTGGACATCAAGAGTATTGTTTATTTTCATTGACCTAGGAATTTGATCTCTGGAAACATATTCCTAAAAATAATTCTAATTACAGAGAAACATCTAGCCACATGCTGTTCATAGCAGAGAAACAAGTCAGGCTACAAGGCAAGGTTAAGTAAACCATGGTCCCTCTACTTGATGGATTAGAAGCAGCCATTATAAATGACTAAATATGCAAGATACAAAAAAAACCAACTTATGACAAATTGAAAAAGAAAAAACCCAAGTAAATTGCCACAATGTAAAAGATCGGAAAAAAAACCCCACAAAACGCATAAAAAAACTATCATTAGTAGCTGATAGTAGAGAGTAAAATGTGGTACATTTTTCTACCTTTTATTTGTCAAATGTTTGTGCAGCACCAATAAGTGGCAGGCATTGTTCTAGATGATTGACATACATCAGTGAATAAAACAAAGCTTACATGAAGCTTACATTCTTGCAGATGGAGATAGACAAATAAGCACATTTATCATGTCGAGTATGTAGTTTGTTTGAAGGTATTAAATACTATAAAAAAAGAAGCACAGAGAGAAAACAGGGTGAGAACAGTCAAATGTCACCTTCTCAACAAGGCCTATACTGACATCCCCCAGATATGTGTTTGATTAACCCTCATCTTCAAGTCTCTGGAGAATTATTAGAGTATTTCAGGCAGAGGAAAAAGCTAGGGCAAGACCCTAGGATGTGAGTGTGCCTGGTGTGTTAAAAACATAGTCAGGGCAGAATGAGAGAAGGGGAAAGTAGTAGAAGAGGTCAGGGAGATAATGAGGGGCCCAATTACGTGGCCTCTGTAGGCCATTGTACAGACTATGGCTTTTACTAAGTGTAAAAAAAAAAGTATGGGTTTATTATTGAAAATTAGAAAAAAAATGCCTGTTTCAATGAGGTCAACATTATAAAAAGTCACGTCTTACAGGCTGTGTGGACAGCCCCTGCCATCCTTTGATCTTGACAGTTGCTTCATCCAACTGCATATTGCTTTTCTCCTTCCTGAAGGAAGCTGGGCAGAGCCTCCCAAACCAGCACAGAGGTAACCCTCACCAGACAAGAGCGTATCTGTGGACAAGGTTAAATCAGAGGCTTCATTCCTCCCCTAGAATCTTTAAATGCTCACTCCGTTTCAGTGACTGAGTGATCATTTCAGTTGTCCCTCCACCAGGCTGCTGGGACTGGGGCTCACTCACACCCAAAGCAGCACATTTCCTTACCATTCTCACTCCATAGCTTTGTCTTCTGTGCTTTCAGGTCATTTACCAACTGAGTCACTTCATCTAGTTTTGCATTTGCTTCATTCAGGCGCTCTTCATACAGACTACAGAGTTTCTCAGAGTTAGCCTATGAGTTGAGAATGAAGGGTTGGATATGGTTTACGGCGTCCATGCTGAAATAGCTGCATAAGAAAGGGGGGTGTGGTTTCTGGGACCCTTGTACTCTCTTCTGCTCTGAAGACCACAGCTAACATTTGAGAAACTGTATCTTCTAATTTCAGCAAACACAATAAACTCAAGGTCTGGGCCTTTAAGGGTCCAAATTTCTTAGGCTATAGGTGTCATATAGAAACCCAACTCTCTAGGTATTGGGACACTCTCTAGAATTCTTTGCTCTTCTGAAGAAGGAAACATGCCAAATACTAATGAAGTACATAATCACTTCCTGACATTATATTATATATTTAACCATCTTTCTCTCCCACTAGAATAGGTTTCATGAAAGTAGAGTTTCTGTTTGATCACAGAGAATCCCTCAGTGCCTAGAATAGTGTCAAGCACATATGAGAAGCTCAATAAACAATTGGGGACAGGCAGAGGAGAGGGAAGGAACAGGGGAAGAAGAAAGGAAATCCAAAGCAGTATAGAAGAAAGTAGATAGATCTGAGCTGCAGTGGCTTAATAATGGAAATTTGAACTGGGAAAGCAACAGCATCCTCTGGATCACTAAGGCTGCAGACTCAAGGTAACCCTGTTGAGTTAACACTTAAATTCTAAACTCCAATTTCTCAGAATGGGTTTTTCGTGCTTGCAGGAAAGGATATGCCATCTGGCCTTTGTACTTCTACCCGATTTAAGTAACCAAACTAACCATTAGATTTCTGCCACACTCTGGAACTAATGCTAGTAAGTTTAAGACTCAAGATTCTTAAACAGGACCAAGAGCTGCCAGATGTAAAATGGTTATCCTCTTTACCTAGCTGTAGCTTGCATACTTGTTATTAATATGATCAGAAATTACACTGGTGGTTCTATAGATCTATAGTTCCACAGATAGCTGTTTGTTTTGCTCTTTATGTATATTAAATCTCAATCCATACAACAGTCCCATGAGATCTTTGTTTCTACAATGAGTGCTACAGAAAAGGAAGAATTAGGGATCACACCAATGGCATTCCAAGAAAATGGTGATGTGTGTGAAATCTGGTGGTAAACCTAACAGTCTGAATGTTTACTTAATTTGTGGTGATGTGGCAATGGCCAAGGACCAGCAACATTTAAAAGATGCCAGGGTTAGTCCTCTGGAAAACCCCTAAATCAGCAAAAGCCTTGGAGACCTCCAGCTAAAGCCAACCCTATGTTGAAGACTATTCTCTTCAAGCTTACACTAGTGACTATTCTAAACTCCCAATGAAAAACTACCAGATTGCCTCTTCTTATATCCCCAAGGCAGTCTGCTGTGCTTGACACAAAATAGGTACTTAATAAATGTTTAAGACAATCAAATTATTGCCTCAGTGAGAGATTGGCCAACATTCTCACTAAAGTTTACTTAGAGGTCATGTTCAAGGTTTCCTTATAATCCCCAACCCCCAAACTTACTATTAACTTGGTCAAGATATCATCCACTGATTAGCAAACAAATAAAGAGCCAAATCAGGTACATGCTCATTTGGAGGCTGAAGAGGAATGTCATATAGTTCAAACTCAAAGATGTCCTATAGCACACCCAGGATTTTTGGTGATTGTGCAACTAAACTTGGCAGAGATTTGATGGCCAGCTTCTTATACAATGTCATCAGAATCAAGTAGGTTAGAGCCCTGAGGTTAAATGTCAGGCACACTTAAATATCTACTCTCTACTGGCTACTAGAAAAAAGCTATAGTAGTGAAATATGTAACGGTCTTTAGATGGTCTGAAGTTTTTAATTATATTTTGAATGTTGAATAGTTTGCTCTCACTCCTAAAAGTAATTTGACAAAGTTGGCACACTCATTTTTTTAATCAAAATACCCCTCAAGAGTTCAGACTGACTCTGTTTTATAAATGAGAAAACAGAGTCAGAGAGGATAATCACCTTGTCCAAATTCACACAGCTAGGGAGTGTTGGAATTAGGATTTGCACTAATAACGGCCTGTGCAGAGGCAAGGGGGAGAAAAGTCTAATACTAGATTCCTAAGTATCTGTTATATGAAGTAGTAATGACAAAGGGAACGTTACATTGACAGCCTAGTTGACTCATATTGTCATGAATCCTGAATGCCGGAGGAAACCGGATAAAAGTATGATAACTATGTGAACCATCTTTATTTTATGTTGCCTCCAATAAAAAATGACCCATTAACTGGGACAGGAAGAATACATCCAGGTATGAGGAATGGCACTTCTGTTTATGGCCCTCAATATTCTATGCTATGCACCTGTTTGCTGAGGGTGAAAGAACACAGAGCTCTACAAGACAACTCAGTCAATGGTGTGTGGAAATGGCAAGCAAAGGAGCCAGAGAATCCCCAGTTTTTAAGAGACTCCTATGTAGTAAGGCCCAGCTGGGCTGTGTATATCTGCAGAGTAGGTCACCTGGGCAGACAGAAAAGACACTTGCTCTTAGGCATAGCTTCGTATGGTAGATATTTCATGGGCAATATTAACTACTGGCAGAGCCTTTTCAATTTACAATGTATTTTTTATAAGCAGGATCTGCAAAAGACATTGAAATTGTTTATCTAAATGTAGCCTATACAGGGACATATCATTCAAATGGGTTGTAAATGAAGGTATAAATTCAAATTTAAGCATAAAGGATAGGCACTAAATTTTCATACCAGGAAAGAAGAGGTTAATGGAATAATGTATATTCATCTTAAAGCTGATTCTTAAAATGCTGCCTAAAAATGCTGTCTCCCAAAAATGCAGGAACCAATGGGAATTCAAAATAATCAAGATAATTGTGAGATTGCCTATAACTTCTAAATTTCCCTGGGCTTCTCTGTCAGCATAATATACTTTTTGAAAATGCTTCAGTTTCCACTGAGTATTGGCATTCCTGGCATTATAATTCAGGAAAAGATGAAATAAACAATTCAAGAAAAATTCAGCATAATGTATATGCCTATGAGAGTGAACAGAATCAATTTATCTCACCAAGAAATATTTACAGCAGCAGTGGAATGTGGCCACCCACCAACATAAACAGGACTGGGAGTCGAGGCCCATCTCTACCATAATTGTATGACCTTGGATAGGTCTGAACCTATGAGCCATAGAATTCCCAAGAGGCATATGTAAAAGTTAATGCTAGTACTTGAGTATACAAGGTTATGCATATCATGTACTGAGTATGAGTAAAATAAGACTTAGTTTCTGCCTTAGAGATGCTTTCTATTTAAGCAAAGTTAAAAGACTATATAATGCAGTAGTACAAGAGGGATCCCAAAAGTGCTACAGTAATTCTGAAACAGATAAAGTCTTAATATGGAAAGTTGAACTTGAGCATTCCAGGGAGAGGGCTTAGTTTGGAAAAGGCATATTTGTGGAAAAAGGATATTTGGTGGAAGGTAAACATTCTAGCTCGGCTGAAATAGAAGGCCCATGAAGCAAAGTAATGGAATCTAAAATTGGCAGGGCACATTGAGTCAGATCACAGGCCAAAGAGTACTTTGAAAAGCAGCAGTTTGGCGTTCAGTTAAGCAGGGACATGATTCTATAAAGCCATGTCTAGAGATATTCATATAGATAGTATATAGGATAGATTGAAACAAAGAAAAACTAGAAGCAAAAAAGATAATTTAGGAAACCACTTTAATAGTCCAGTTAAAAGGTAATGAAAGTCCTACCTGCATGTGAGAATAGAATGGAAAACTGTAAGACAGTGAAGAATTGACCTGCTGTAAGAATTGATTGGAAAGCAAAGAACAAAAGAGGAAACAAATAATCAATTACAGGCCTAGAGCCTGGGTGATGGGAAGAAACAGGGTTCCAGTGACAGAAATGTCCAGAAGAAACACCAGATTCAGAAGAAGTTGATGAGTTTGGTTTTAGACACACTAATTTGAGGAAAGGAAGACATTACTGATCTTTGAAAGAACAACTTAAGAGAATACTTTTAAGAAAAGCAGGGGTAATAAAAGACTTCAGGGGTTACAGGATTGAGGAGGTAGTGAGGCATATATATCTTCTGATGGGAGCTAGCTTCCTAAGATGGCCCCCCAGTGACCAACACCCTTGTTATTCACACTTTTGTATAGATTGCTACCCTTTGACCTCTAACTGAATCACTCCACTGCACTGTAAGTCTGCCTCATTAGAACTGTTGTAGCTTCTGTCTTGGTCTCTTGTAATACTTGCTCTTGTGCCCTAAATTGCCTTGTAAGAAGTCCAGGTCCCCCGTGTTTGCCATGCTATGAGGAAACCCACACTAGCCACATGGCAAGAAAGATTTCCAACTAGGCCCCAAGCCATTCTAGTTAGTTGTACAGCCCAGGAGCCAAACATGAGAATGAATAAACCTTCAGATGACTCAGTCTCAACTGCCACCTGAGCTAAGCCTGTCAACCCCAGAACCAAGAGAGATGATAATAAATTGCTGTTTCAAGCTACAAGGTTTGGGGATGATTTGTTATACGGCAACAGATAAATGGAACAATACTCTTTGGTCAAGGAGACAGAGGCAGATATGGATAGATTTTGCTTTCCTCTTCCTAGTATCCGAGGAAAAGTCTTTCTTATTTTGGTTTGTTTTTGCAATGGGTGAATAATGGTTATGTGGAAAAATATTTTATTCTTTGGGACAAGAAAGAAAGAAATGGATGAGTATAAGAAAAATATAAGGTGAAGAGAGAAGTTATACTGAATGGTCCTGATCTATCAGTTAGGTCTTACCATTCATTGAAAAGGATTTAGAAAGTCAGGGTTAGAATCTAAGGGAGGATTTTGTTTACAAAAACGAATTAGAAGAACAAAGAACTTCTGAGCAGCAATGAAAGTCTAGAGGAAATTGGAAAGTATGAAATTCATATCTAATTAGTATGGATTTACAGTGAACCTATCAAGAGTTTTATGACTCTGACTTCCTACTAAGATGTGCAGAAACAGAAGAATTCCTGAGGATAAACAAGAGGCACAGTAGACTATAAAGAATAAGGACTTCTAGAGCCTCATTTGGACTGAGGAAAGCAAATGAAGCCTACAGGGCATGGACAAAGAATGCTTTCATTGCTGAGAGAAAGATGAGTCCACATAAAAGGAAGAATACAGAAGAGAGAGAGGAGAGAGGACTTAAATCTTTACTAGATTTACATTCTAAGATAATTGGGGGTGGGGTGGCAGGGATAGTGGAGAGAAAGAAAGGGAAGGAAAAGCAGGGTGGTTGTGTTTCTTTCTACTTAATGAGGTTTTTTTTAAAGGGAATTAATGCTAAATATTTTAGGAGTCGCTCAGTCTTTCTGAAGAAATGCTACATTTTTCTGGCTATGGTCCATGAAGGTTAAGCTTTATTGTTGGTTTGTCTCTTTCCCAGATAACTTCACAAATTCTGCTCACAAGGAGAATGTGACTCTGGCTACAGGCATACCTTGGAGATATTGCAGGTTCAGTGCCAGACCATGCAATAAAGGTAATATCACAATAAAGTGAGTCAGTGAATTCTTTGGTTTCCCAGTGCTCATAAAAGTTATATTTATACTATATTGTAGTCTATTAACTGTGTAATAGCATTATGTCTAAAAAAATGTGTATGCCATAATTTAAAATGCTTCATGGCTAAAAAATGCTAACCATCATCTGAGCTTTCAGCGAGTCATAATCTTTTTGCCGGTGGAGGATCTTGCTCAACGTTGATGGCTGCTGATTGATCAAGATGGTGGTTGCTGAAGGTTGGGGTGGCTGTGGCAATTTCTTAAAATAAGACAACAATGAGTTTTGACACATCAATTGACTCTTCCTTTCATAAATGATTTCTGTGTAGCATGTGATGCTGTTAGATTGCATTCTACCCATGGTAGAACTTCCTTCGAAATTGGAGTCAATCCTTTCAAACCCTGCTGCTGCTTTCTTTATCAACTAAGTTTATGTAATATTCTAACTCCTTTGTTACCACTTCAACAGTCTTCACAGCATCTTCACCAGGAGTAGATTCTGTCTCAAGAAACCACTTTCTTTGCTCATCCGTAAATAGCAACTCCTTAGGTTAAAGTTGTATCATGAGATTGCAGCCCTTCAATCCCATCTTCAGGCTCCACTTCTAATTCTAGTTCTCTTGCAATTTCCACCACATCTTCAGTTACTTCCTCCAGTGGAGTCTTGAACCTCTCAAAGTTATCCAGAAGGGTTTGGAACCAACTTCTTCAAAACTCCTGTTAATGTTGATATTTTGACGTCTTCCTATGAATCATGAATGTTCTTAATGTAGAATGTTCTTAATCTAGAATGGTGAATGTTTTCCAGAAGATTTTCAATTTACTTTGCCCAGATCCATCAGTGATGGATCTGTGGCAGCTATAGACCTAAAAAATGTATTTCTTAAATCATGAGATTTGAAAGTCAAAATGACTCCTTGATCCATGGGCTACAGAATGGCTGTTGTGTTAGCAGGCATGAAGACAGCAGGAATCTTGTCTATCTTCATTAGAGCTCTTCAGTGACCAGCTGCATTGTCAACGAGTAGTACCATTTTGAAAGGAATTTTCTTTTCCAAGCAGTAGGTCTCAACAGTGGGCTTCAAATATGTGCTATCATTCAGGCTTTGTTTTTCCATTTCTACAGCACAGGCAAAGTAGATTTAGCACAATTCTTAAGGGTCCTCGGGTTTTCAGAGTGGCAAATGAGGATTAGCTTCAACTTTGGCCCCTAAGAAGAAAGTTTGCCTGTTCTTTGAAGCCAGACATTATACCTTCTCCTCTCTAGCGATGGAAGTTCTGGATGGCAACTTCTTCCAATAGAAGACTGTCTACATTGAGTTTCTTTGTTTAGGGTAGCCACCTCCATGAATTATTTAAGCCAGATCTTCTGAAAAACTTGCTGCAATTTCTACATCAGCACTTGCTGCTTCACCTGGCACTTTTGTCTTATAGAGACAGCTTCTTTCCTTAAACCTCATGAATGAAGCTCAGTTAGCTTCAAACTTGTCCTGCAGCTTCCTCACCTCTCTCGGCCTTCACAGAATTGGAGAGTTAGGCCCTTGCTCTGGATTAGGTTTTAGCTTAAGGGAATGATGTAGCTGGTTTGTTCTATCCAGACCATTAAAACTTTCTCCATTATTAGCAATAAGGCTGTTTCACTTGCTTATAATTCATGTGCTCACTGGAGTAGCACTTTCAATTTCCTTCAAGAATTTTTCCTTTGCATTCATAAGTTGGCTAACCATTTGGCACAAGAGGCCTAGCCAACTTTCAGCCTGTCTTGGCTTCCAAAATGCCTTCCTCACTAAGATTAATCATTTCTAGCTTTTGATTTAAAGTGAGAGATGTACAACTCTTCCTTTCACTTGAACACTCAGAAGGCATTTTAAAGTTATTAACTGGCCTAATTTCAATATTGTTGTGTCTCAGGGAAGAGAGAGGCCTAAGGAGAGGGAGAGAGGAGAATGGCCATTTGGCAGAGCAGTCAGAACACACATTTATCGATTAAGTCTGCCTTCTTATATTGGGCATGGTTCTTGGTGCCCCCAAAACAATTACAACAGTAACATCAAAGATCACTGATCATAGATCACCATAATAAATATAATCATAATGAAAAAGTTTGAAATGTTGTGAGAATTACCAAACTGTGACACAGAGACATGGAGTGAGAAAATGCTCTTAGATAAATGGCACCAATAGACTTGCTCAACTTAGGGCTGCCACAAGCCTTCAATGGTAAAAAACACAATATCTGTGAAGCACAATGAAGCAAAGCTCAATAAAATGTTGTATGCCTGTATTTGTTCTGTTTAACTTAACATAAGCCTTCTCTCAAATACCAGAAGGTAGGATGGCCATTACCTGTGATCTGATACTCGTCATTTGATGTAAGAGCTTGTACTGTATGGATTAATGGGTTCAGTGAAGAAAGAACATGTGGTGAAACTTCCTTCTAAGTGCTGGCTGGTTAAAGAGATGCCAGAAAAGATAAGGGGGGAAAAGGTCTCTCCTGTTAGCAAAGCTCTTTTTGTCTACCATTCATTGAGACAAACACTAGCGTGTCTGAGCCACCCCCAAGGAGTGTTCCCAATCAATGCCATTTTTCAAGAGAGACATGCCACTCACATAACTAGTGGCTTCACTTTTCACCCTACTTATTTATGTCATCACCAGAAAGATCCACAAGAAACATGGGCGGGAATTCCAATAAAACCAGAAGCTACTATCAGGCTACATTCAGGTAATAGCCACGTGACCTTCACAATGTCCACTGAGATTAAGCTGGATCTAGTCAATCTAAAGAACGATAGCCTCCATTAGCAAAAACCTCAAGTCACCAATCTCATTTATTTTTCTTTCCCTTCCCCTACTTTCATGTTCTGAAGTCTGTAAAGTAGACTTAGGAATGTTTACCTTAGCTCTGGTCATCTGCTCATCATTGGTCAGGAGGTCATCCACTTCTAGCTGCAAGTTACTCTTGTCCTTTTCTAACTTCTGCTTGACATGTTGTAAATTTTCAAGCCGACCTTGGAGCTCGGCCAGGCTGTCTGCATGTCTCTTCTTCAAAGTGGCAGAAGTTGCCTCGAAGTACAGTGTAGCCTCTTCCATGTCTCAGTGAAGCTTCTGGAATTTTGCTTCCTGTTTCTTAGTTATGTCCAGCTGAACCAAACTGGTACCTTCTGCCTCCTCCAGCCTCTCATTCAAGGCTTCCAATTCTTGGGTGAGGTCAGTTCTCTCCCTTTCCACCTTGGTTCGGGTGGTCCTTTCAACTTCCAGTTCCCTTTTTAAAGCCTGTATCTGTATCTGCAGCAATAAATAATTTTGACTTTTACAAAGCACTTGTAGCATATTTTATACTGAAGAGCTTTACTGTACTTTTTATACATTTCTCAACACTAAGAAAAGTCACATAACACTCTTGGTTCCCATTTTATAAAGAAGATAGAATACACAGAGATTAAATTATTTTCCCCAAATCAGTACAAAAACCAGAATTCAAATGTGCAGTTCCTCCAGATCTCCCAGTCCTTGGTGATGAGCAACTTCATTAAATTCTATACATGGATGGGAAACTACAGTAAAGAGCACTTTCCAAAGCAATAAGGAAACATTTTTCCTACAAGAAAAAAATTTAAAGAGATTTAATAAAAACTAACACGGTGAATTTTATATACAATACCTCACTCCTCTAGAATTAGTTTACCAATCTCAATTACTGGGAACTTGGGCAAATATCTGAAGAATAGAATGATTATCTCTGAGTCCAAGCAACTCACTCATAAGAAAGAGCATCAGTGTGATTTTACACACAATTCTGACAAACTTGGTTACTTGGCTTCTTAGTCTGCAGGTGATTTCAAGTACCAGGAAATCTGAAGTAACAAATTAGAATTGGTGGAGGAATGAGGACTGCTACCATGAATAGTAATCTGATACCATTAGAGGAAGAATTACCAGATAAAGGAAATTAGTGATAAGAACCCTCAGAGCCCCAAACCCTTTCAGTGTAAGGGCAAACAGCTCTACAAATCTTGATAGCATCGTTGTAGTACAGGGAAGCCACTGATGTTCATTAACATTGCCTTTAATAATTAGGCATAGGTTAGGGGTGAAAAAGGGTAAGATCTACTTTAGAATATGTCTTCCTTTCCTTTAAATAAGAGTACCATGGCTAGAGAATGCTGATTTCTAGATCATGCCAATACGTAGGCTACCAGATCTATAGATGAGTTATGACAGAAAAGGAGCTAAAAAATTTATGACTTCCACACCCAAGTAAACACGATCACCTTCCAACGAGTTATTTTGGGATCCAATAACTTTATCCCAAACAATACTATCATTAAACCAAACATTTCTGAAACATCTCCTCAGAAATAATCTTTAGAGCATTTTTTTTCAGTCATCAAGGGAAGAGAATTTGTCTTTTGGATAAATTGAAACTTCTGAGTCTTTTTATTTTGGATAAAGCCAAGTATCATTTGAAGACAAGCTCAGTGAATATGATAGATAATCGCTTGGAGATTAATATTGTGTTTGAAATCATGCCTATAAATCAGTGAGACTGACTTTCTTATTTGGTTCAAAATGTCTCAGAAAATAATTATCAGAAAGAGGCTCAAAATAATTTTGGGTAATGGCTATATTACTGAGATAAATATTTAGCTCCAAAGGAAAAACATCTATCATACAGATGCATATGCATACAGCATATGTAAGGAGTTATATATATGTGTGTGTATGTATATGTATATATTCATACATACTTATATTACTCTAAAACATGGTCAAATAGTATAAAACAGCTACCTGGTCTAAAACTTATAAATAGCTTCCCATTATTAAATAATGTTTTGAGACTACAAGTGATACAAAACAGATTTTTCAGCACAGAAATGGAATTGCCTTCTAATCACAAAGACTAATCATTATAAAAAATTAAATTACTAACACTGAACGCTTACCGTGGATCAGGCTCTATGCTTACCACTTAAATGTACTGTTGCATTTAATAATATTAGCTCAAGGTTGTCAGGAAGATTAATAACTGAAAAAATAAATGCCTAGGATTTTAGCACAATGTTTGGTTCACCGCAAATATTCAACAAATTATCTGTGTTTTTATAGATAAGAAAATCTAAGCTTAAAAAGTAATTATCCCAAGTCACCTATCTGGGGAGTGCCACAGTCTACCTTCTTAACCACTTTTCTGCTTCTGTCCGTAGTTGGCTGAGGGTATGGATACCCTGACAAAGCATTTGTTACTGAAGTACCTATTATCACCCATGAATCTACATATAGCTACACACAGGTATTGGATAAATGATTACCTGAAGCTCTTTAACCATGTTTTAAAGCTAAGCCACCAGGCCTTTCTCCTTCTCCACTTTTAATTCATCTGATTCATTTCTAGTTCTTTCCTGTTAGGGAAAAATGTATCAAATGGAATTGTTTAGAGTGATAACATTCGGCTTGAATATTTTTAAAATTATAGTAATGACACATGAATTCATTCTCATTGCAAAAACTCAACTATTATATCTAAATCTGAAATCTCCTTGGCTATCACACCCAATCTTTGTTCCTTCCCTAGAGGTAAACACCATTATCAATTTGGTATGAATCCTTCCAGACATTTTTCTAAGTATTGACATACATTTGTGTTTATATATCGGTAGAAATAGTTTCCTAGGTATAATATGGTATGTATTTGTATTTATATGGTATGTATTTGTATTTATAGTTCCATAACTTATTTTTAACCCAATAACACATTGGAGGTTTTTCCATGTTGGCCCACACATAAATGACTTCATTTAAAAATTAACTGTGACATACTATTCCATGATTTAGACATGCTGTAATTTATCCATTTCCCTATTAATAAGCCCTTAAGTTTTCCCCAATATTTTCCTTTTGTAAATAACACTGTTCATATCCATGCCCTCTTGTGTACACGTGAGTGTTTCCTTAGAGTGGCTACAAAGCAGGGAATCCCTGGGTCAAGTATAAGTGTGTGCTGAAAAATATATAACCCTGCCCTTTGCCCTCCAATAGCAGTGTGAGATTATTCTTCTACATTTACACTTAATATTAGCATACTTCTAAATTTTTCCTAGTCGGAGAGAGATTAGAATGTCTTTCTTTTTAATGTCTTTAACAGTGAGGCAGCATCTTGTCAACTATGAGGATTCAAAAATGGCCAATAAACCAAATAAACCACCTGGTGGTATCCTTTAATCATTTGTCTGCTAGGCTGTTCATATAATTATTGAACTATAGATTTCCTTTTAGTATTCTTATTTTCTGATTTCTGCTGCAAATATTTCTCCCATCTTATATAACTTGTTCTGATTTTGTGTTGTTTTGCCACATAAATGTTTAAATATTTGATATCATTAGATGTATCAAAATATTCTTTTTCTGTCTTTGGCTTTTGTCACTTATTCTAGAAACCTTAACCTGCCATTTTCCCCAAGATCTTTCACCTATATTGTCTTTCACTGATTTTTGTTGTCTTTATTGTGGTAAGAACATTTAACATGAGATCTACCCTCTTAAATATTTAAGAGCACAATACAATAATGCTAACTATAGGTACATGGTTGTACAGCAGATTTCTAGAACTCAGTCATCTTGCATAACTGAAACTTCATACCTGTTAAATAATATCCCTATTTTCCACTCCCTCCAGCCCCTAACACTCCCCGTTCTACTGTTTCTACAAGTTTGACTATTTTAGATGTCTCATATAAGTACAATCATGAAGTATTTGTTCTTTTATGATTCCCTATTTCACTTAGCATAGTATCCTCCAGGTTCATCTATGGTGCCACATATGGCAGGGTTTCCTTCTTTTTAAAGGCTGAATAATATTCCATTATATGTATGCACCACATTTTCTTTATCCATTTATCCATCAGTGGACAGTTAGGTTGCTTCTGTGTCTTAGCTATTGTAAATGATGCTGCATCTTGTAGTGGTTTTATAGCCTTGTTTTCACATTTAATTCTCTAATGCAACTGGATTTTGTGTGTGGGAATAGTGCGAGGTAGAAATTCAACTTTCATCTCAGACAATGAATAGCTAATGATCTCAGCACCATTTATTAAGTACTCTATCCAGTCACCACTAATTTGAAATGCCACCTTTATCATGTATTTTTTATATATACATAGGTCCATTTAGAGAAAAACTTTTATAGTTAAGGTTGTACCTTTGTAAAAACACAGATTTCTAAAATGCCAGAGCTCTTTGACTTAGGGCCTACAAGGACATGGGGCATCATTTTCACTTTGCTGATCTGAAATATCATCTTAAAATTGAATGCTCAGGGACCTCTATCACAGTTTCAAAGTTCCACACATTTATAGGATTACTTATTTCTTCTTTTCCAAACATCTATCAATTCCAGTAACTTCTTAGAATACGAATCAAGCCTGAACACGAGCATGTATCATGGCAACTCATGCCCACAGAAAAACCAGAAGCTCAATAGCTACTCACTTGACTCTCTTCTCTTCTTCCCTGTAACGCTAATGAACGACATGCTCCCAGCTTTATCCTGGCCTTACCTCACTCTTGGGCCTCACCGCTTCCCCCTTTTATTTGATCTATTCCCAATAACTTGAAAATCCCTAATGGTTAGAATTAAAGTCTAATTAAGCAGGGGGTGACAGAGATGAGAAAGTCCATTTCACTGAGTAGTGAAACTAAACCGAGGGGCTATTTTGCCCTGAGTTCATGTGAGCCAAAAATTCCACTAATTTTCATTGTTATGTTTTGCTTTAAATTTTAAGATTTGATATTTCTATGGTAAATTACTTGATAGAAAAGCTATATAAATAACAATGAAGTTATATCTGGCAAACTTTTTTAAAGTGACCAGAGGCCTGTATTGAACTTCACATTGGGGTGTTTTTTTTTGTTTTTATTGGTTTTGTTTTATTATTATTATTATTATTATTATGTACTTTTATTCCAGTGGTTTCATCATGAGTAAAAGAAGTGAGCCATTCTTATCTTTGGACTTGTAGACTCAAATTTCAATAATTCACATCTCATATGCTTTACACCTTTCTTTCCCACCTGCTAGTCAGATACCTTCTCAGTCATATTCTTCTCGATTATGCATTTACTCTCTTTTTACAACCATATAATGAAGTCCAGCAAAAAAAAAAAAAAAATCATTTCCTAGGCTTGTTATCGTCCCCTTCAGGTCTTAAGACATCTGGCCCTGGAGTCATGAGGATCAATGACAGGAGAGAGCTGTTCCTCCTGCCATAAGGTCTTCCGGAATGTTGCGTCAACAGCAGGGTGGCTTACTTGCTCAGCTTCTCTGCCAGTTGCACCTGGCCGCTCTCCAGGTGCTCCATACTCACGCGCTGCAGCTTAAAATCACCCTCCAGTTTGCTCTTTTCTCTCACAGTTCATTCTTGCTTTCCTCTCCTGCTCAAGGGCACCCTCAAGCTGACAAAAGGTTTTATTTAGCCGAATAAATTGGTAAAGTTTATACTTCACTAGATGTGTTCATGAACACTTACCTTCTGGGAAAAAGAAAAATACAAGCACAGATTATGTAAATGATGCCCAGTTGTGTAGATATCTTAATAAATGTTGCATGCATGGGTAAGACAACGAAAAATCTAGAAATTACAGTGAGGAAAGACAACTTTGGAGATTAAGGAGTATGAGCTCTGTCCTAAGAAAGGAGCCAATAATAAAATTCAGGGAGCCCTTATTTGATTGTTTCTCACTGATGGGAAGCCCACTTCTTCATACGGCAGCTCATTTCATGGGTGGATAAGTCCATTTACTCAGGAGTGCTTCTTCGTAAGAAGTCAAAACATTCTCTGTAAATTCTTCCCATGAGTCTAAACTCAGCTCCCTGGAGCAACACCAAACAAATCTATCTCCACACAATCATCTACAAATATGAGGCAGCTGTCCTGAATCTCCCAACTCAGTATCACAGACCCTTTCATACACATCTACATGGCATGACTTCCACACCTCCTATTTTCTAGTCCATAACATTATGTCAGATTCTGTTTCCCCGCCAGGGTGGTCAGAACTGTCAGCCGTTCAACAGGTCAATTTAGCACTGTCAACAATATCAAGGTTGGTTTAGCAGGAGGCTAGATAACAGTTACCAAATGGCTATTTGTTCACAGATATATTGAAATGTTTACTTTTCAGCAATAGAAGCTATTTCCTGTAACCAGCAAAATATATGAAATTCAAACAGGAGGAGGAGGGAGAATTTCTGGAAGGAGTATGTAAAAACCTGAAAGTAGATGAACTCCAGGAGAGAACAAGTGAGTGAGCACGTGTGCGTGCATGCGTGAGAGAGCACACGCTAAAGAGCAAGTGAGCAAGGCGAGTGAAAGCGCATGCGCGTGCATACACACACACACACACACACACACACACACACACACACACACACACACACACACACAGAATAAATCCTCATATTGAGGCTTTGTGAGACACACAATCAGTGGAAATAGGAAGAGAATTGAGACAACTAACAGGTAATAGAGGAAACTGATAGAAAGGCATGAGGAAAAAGAAGTAATTCAAATAAAAAATCAGACCACCCTTGTCAGCAATTTTACAAAGGCTAAGCTTTTGGAACTAATAAGAGAGTGAACGCATCAGCTCTGGCAGCTGGGGGAGGGAAGGAAGAACGGTGAAGCTACCATGAAGAGTGGTTTGAAACATCTTTATTTCACGGGGTGTTTGGAGGCAGAACAGGGACACCAGCTTTAGAATCTTACAAGTATTTTCCCAAAGCATAGGTCGAACACAGCTTGTGATTTACATACCTTTCAATTATAAATAAACCTCAACACACCACTGGAGACACAACAGGGCTTTTGAACTAATCTTTCAACACTAGTGTCAAATAGAGAACCAGCATATCTGTCGGGCAAAACACCAGGTTCTGTGGGAGCTATGGGGAAAAACAATCAGTCACTTACAGGGATAACCCTTTATAATTCCTCTCAATGTTCTTCTCCCACTGCCCAGGGTTGTGTGAAGGTTGCATTTAAAAACTGACAGATTACATGCTGGGGCTTCTCTTATGCAGATATGGTTCAGTGTACATCAAGAAACAAATAAGCCAGGGCTACCTGGGTGGCTCAGTTGGTTAAGCGTCTGCCTTCGGCTCAGGTCATGATCGCAGGGTCCTGGAATCGAGCCCCACGTCGGGCTCCCTGCTCCGCGGGAAGCCTGCTTCTCCCTCTCCCACTCCCCCTGCTTGTGTTCCCTCTCTCACTGTGTCTCTCTCTGTCAAATAAATAAATAAAATCTTTAGGGGAAAAAAAGAAACAAATAAACCTGTTTTTAAATATTAAAGATACAAGCCATCCTACTAAGTTTTCCCCAAGCTGTCGAGATAAATTAAGTAAAAATCAGAGGTCTGTATACATGCAGACAGCTAACTAGCGAGACACAACACTACCTACCTCATCTACTTGCCATTCCAATTTCAACTTGGCTCTGCTCAGGCTGCTTAGTTTGTCCTCCTCTGTGAGCAGGTCATCCAGTGTCTGCTGATGGGGCCTGCATGACCTTGGCCACTTTAAGTTTGCTCATATCCTCGTTTAGAGACTCCACTTCCTCAGTCAGCTTCTTGACCTGTGGGAAGAGGACAGTGAGAGCAGCATTAGAGTTTCCACTGAGAAGGTGGGCATAACGCTAAGGGCTGTTTCAAGTACAGTCTCAAGAGGAATCCAATATCATAAAGAACCAAAGTTAGCGAAATTCCCAATATATTTTAAAAACTCTAAATTCACTTTTTCTTACACACACACACAGACTTAGGGAATGGTGTATTCTGGCAAAGCAGATATCAGGATAGCTTGTTTGACAGCCAGGTTTCAGAGCATCATATTATTATATAACAAGAACACCATGAAAGGTAGTTTTCTGAGACTCAGGGGGCACGTAGCTATCTTGTTGTGTCTCAAATCCTGAGCGTGGCAATGAAAGAAGAGTTCCAGCTGTTCAAATATGCAAAAATGGAAGCTGGCTGTATCAGGCCCACATGCTTTTTATGAATGGGAACCAACCACCCAAGAGTTGCTATTTAATCATCTGCCAAAATTACAGTGTCATTCCAGAGACCAGTTGTTTATCAGAGGTTGGATACAGACTCCTCAGCTAGTTTCAATCTGTACACAGAGGCACAAGTTAAAACCCTCAACTGAAATGAACAGAATATCAAAATCTGTAACTGGAATTAACATGACATCTTCAAGGTCGAACTTCAAATTAATGACAGAGCTGGGGGTTTAGACGCATCCCAAATCACCTTTCAGTAAACTGCATCATGCTCACTCTCCTTCCAAAAAGGATACTCAGAGGCCCGATGAAACTATTCTGTTCTATTAGATTTCGGGTATAATAAGATTGAAACAAGTGAAGATGTTTCCTTTGGAAAATTAATCAGGGTTCCGTAAATTTGAATTGGAAATTTGAATCAGGACAGTACAGTTCATCGGACCCTTCATTTTATGCTGGTTTCGACTCAGACTGCTGCAAAGTTGCAGGCTACCGAGTTCATTCATTTGAGCCGAGCAAGTCTGGTACCGGCACCCGATGGGGGGTGGGATTCCGGTACCCACGCTCCCTAACATTATCAAAAAAGTACCTTATGCTCTGTAGCACGCTTCTCCTTCTGTGACTTCACCAATATTGTCTCCAGGTCATCGATTTCTTTCTTCAACTCGGAACATTCATCTTCGAGCTTCTGCCCCCTGGCAGTCAGCTCGGAATTTATCTCCTCTTCTTCCTCCACCTGCACAGACAGCACCTTGACTCTGGCCTCCAGCTGGATCTTGGATTTAATCAGCGACTCGCATTGCTCTTCAACATTTGCCAGGGTCTCTTGCTTCTTGCCATGATGAGGAGAAAATTGTTGCCAACAGCTGGAAATAAGTTATCAGCTAGGCGAAAATGCTGCTTAACGCATAGCAAAGAGATAATTGCCTGCCCTGTGACCAGCACTTTCACCTGCCTTTCCTCAGCAGGTGAAATAAAATTCCCAGTTCCCTGATCCTATTGTTGAGAAGTAGAGGAGTTGCTTTGTGCTTGGAGGTGCTTTTGATCTTTCGGGCCATCCAGTAGATTAGATTACCTCTTCTAAAGCACTTAATAGAATCCTGGTGGCCTAAATGAGCTAACATGCCTCCAAAAATCAGTGGCGTACTGCTTAATTCACAGCTTCTGGAAGCATCCACATGGGCACAGAGTTTGAGGTTTGATACCTGCTCAGAATAGAGTCTTTTAGGAAAGCAGTGTTCCCACAGACACTAGAATATTTATAATATTATTATAAGTGCCCTAATGCACTTGTTTTATATAAACATACATATATATTCAACAAGTAGAATTGTATATGTTTTATTTATAGGCTAAATTTAGAATTCATAAATTTTACTTGCAAGTTACTAACTAGATTTCACTATTATTTGCAATGAAAATCTTTTCCTCAATGATTCTGTCAGTGGTAACTTCCACAAGTTATACAAGTGTAAAACAGTCTTTCCTTTTATCCTTCCAAATATCCTACCTCCAAATCTCCATTGATTGACCCACTGTTCCTGTGTTATGGGTCAAATAAAAAAATGAAGAGGTCAATTGCCTTTTTGTTATAAAAAATGTTTTATAACTTTGAACCTCTCTAATTTGTCTGTTAGAGGCTAAATAAAACCCCTTCTTTGTGAGCAAGTTCTTAATAAATACAGGTCTCATTGCAACATACATCTCCATCTTCCATCTCCAGACCTCATCATCCATCCTTTGCAATATGCCACTCTGGGCAATTTATTATTTTTTAAAGATTTATGTATTTATTTGAGAGTAAAGGGGGTACGCAAGTGGGGGGAGGGGCAGAGAAAGACTCTTCAAGCAGACTCCCCACTGAGCGTGGAGCCAGATGCAGGGCTCTATCCTAGGACTCTGAGATCATGACCTGAACTGAAATCAAGAGCTGGCCGCTCAACCAACTGAGCCAGTCAGGCATCCCCAGCAATTTTTTATTATGTTAGTCACCATATAGTACTTCATTAGTTTCTGATGTAGTGTTCCATGATTCATTATTTGCATATAACACCCTGTGCTCATTGCAATACGTGCCCTCCTTAATACCCATCACTGGGCTACCCCATCCCTCCATCCCCCTCCCCTCTGAAACCCTCAGTTTGTTTGCTGGAGTCCATAGTCTCTCATGGTTCCTCTCCCACTCTGATTTTCCTCCCTTCACCCCCAGCAATTTATTAACTATCTATTTGCCTGGCTTAAGTTGTTTGGGAGTGCAAACTGGTGCGACCACTCTGAAAAACAGCATGGAGTTTCCCCAAAGAGTTAAAAATAGAACGACCCTATGATCCAGCAATTGCACTACTAGGTATTTACCCAAAGGATACAAAAATATAGATTCAAAGGAGCACATGTACCCTGGTGTTTATAACAGCATTATCAACAATAGCCAAATTATGGAAAGGGCTCAAATGTCCATCGACTGATGAATGGAAAAAGAAGATGTGGTGTGTGTGTGTGTGTATGTGTGTGTGTGTGTGTGTGTGTGTGTGTATAAAATGGAATACTACTCAGCAATCAAAAGGAATCTTGCCATTTGCAATGACATGGATGGAGCTAGAGAGTATAATGCTAAGTGAAATAATCAGAAAAAGACAAATACCATATGATTTCACTCCTATGTGGAATTTAAGAAACAAAACAGATGAACATAGAGGAAGGAAAAAAAGAGAGAGGAAAGCAAACCATAAGAGACTCTTAACTATGAGAACAAACAGGGTTGCTGGAAGGAGGTGGGTGGGGATGGACAAGATGTGTGATGTGTATTAAGGAGGGCACTAGTTGTGTTGAGCACTGGGTGTAATATGTAAGCGATGAATCACCACTATAATCTACTCTTGAAACCAATATTACACTATATCTTAACTAGAATTTAAATAAAAATTTGAGGAAAAAAGAGAAGAAAATGGCAAAATTCTAGGCCATTGATTTCTGGCTAACTCTTAAGAGTGGACATCTGCCCAACAAATGGGGCTCAAAAAGGCACAGATGGGGAAGGCAGAGAATAGTAAATCTCCAAAATCACTGAGGACCAAAAGAAAAGGGATAAATTAAAAACAAACAAAAACGTCAAAGCAGGAAGGGTCCACGCAGATCAGAGAAGCTTTCAATGTTTAGGAAATAATGGGAACATTTGATCTTAGTTCACACCAGGTTGACAAGCAGAATGCTTATTTGCTCTATTCCATTCAGTATGTGTACTGGACCGGTCACCGTCACTGAATGAAGAAGACAGTCCAATCGACCATCATTGATCCCTTCATTAAACACTACAGCAGGATTTGGGGGCCATCTGAGCAATGGTGTGGCAGGTTAACAGTAGGAACATCCCTTCCCTGATAGCAGTTAATAACGTTAATCGGAATGGGTTCATTCAGTTCTGCTGGTATTTTGAGTAAGTGAATGATTTGAAAAGAATCTTTGTTTCCTTGATCCCTACTGTGTTCAGTTGTGTCCCTTAAAAATAAATAATAATAAAATAATGTAGCTCTGTCAACTTTTAAAATCTCAGTTACAATTTAAACTCATCTCAGCCTTCCTGGGCTTGCCCCCATGGGCTTCCGTGGGTTTCCCATGTTCCTCATGCTGATCCTTTATCAGGTATCCCAGGCTTTTACCTACCATCCCCTGCACGAGTTGGGTCCATTTCTATCATCCATATCAGCCTAGGTAGCACTGGCCACTCTCTCTGTTGACAGGAAGAATGATGAAAACTGGGAGGTCAGGTCTCATCCAAAGCTACCTCTCCCCCAAGCCACACAAAACATGATATTACAAAAAAACAAAAGGTGATTTTCACAATATGAATTTAAAGTAGGTTTGGAGTGGGGCCCAGGAATTTGTATTTCTAACAAGTATCCCAGGTGAGGCTGAAATACACTAAAAATACACTGAAATACACTGAAATACACTGGGGGCACCTGAATGGCTCAGTCAGTTAAGCATCTGACTTCGGTTCAGGTCATGACCCCAGGGTCCTGGAATTGAGCCCCACATCGTGGTGGGGGGGGGCTCAATGGGAAGCATTCTTCTCCCTCTCCCACTCCCCCTGCTTGTGTTCCTTCTCTCGCTGTGTCTCTCTCTGTCAAATAAATAAATAAAATCTTTTAAAAACAAAAGAAAAAAATATGGGCCTGGGTGAAATTCATCTGCAAAATGTGGCAATTTGGAACACTGATGAATAGCATAACCCCCAGATAAAAGAATAACGTGGATCAGTCTAAAATTACTAAATTTTCTCTGTTTTCTGTAAGTTCAAAAATCAGGAAAAAGTGTTCTATAATTGTATTGTATAAATTGTATTATAAATTGTATATAGTTGTATTGGAACCCAGTATTTTTTAACTTAGCACTGTGGTAAGTGGGGTGGAGAATATAATAACAGTGGAGAAAATCTTATCCCTGCCTTTTGGATGTTTGGGGATAAGAGCAGTCCCAGTGGTGAGAGAGGAGGAATGTGAAAGGCAGTGAGTAATGGCACACTGGTATCAGATTGGAGATGGAGGCTCGATTGCCAAGGCCAAGGGTCCGGAATCTATAATGCACATATTGCAGGATCTGAAATTTATTCATCAGGGAAGCAACATGATGTTTGTTTAAGATGGTGGCTCTCAATCCTAACTGGATAGCAGAATCATCCATATAGATTATTTGAACCCATGTAGGGCCTGCTTTATCAAAATATCTAACAGTGGGGTCTAGGCATCTTTGTTTTTATTTATTTATTTATTTTATTTATTTAATTTACTTTTGAGAGAGAAAGAGAATGACAGAGAGAGAGAATGAGAGGGGGGAGGGTCAGAGGGAGAAGCAGACTCCCCACCGAGCAGGGAGCCCGATGAGGGACTCAATCCCGGGACTGCAGGATCATGACCTGAGCCGAAGGCAGTCGCTTAACCAACTGAGCCACCCAGGCGCCCCTCTTTTTATTTTTTTAATGCTTCACCAATAAGTTTGAGGCAAAACCAGTGTTGAGGGCTGCTCTTTTAAGAATTGGACTGATTAGTGAAGTTGATTTGGACTGGGGTAGGGGAAGTAGAGAGACCAAAATCAGGAAAACAACTAGAAGCATACTGCAATAATCCTGAAGATTTTAGTAAAGTTTTCTCAGGATCTACTAAATCCTGTCTTTTGATTTGCTAATGGATCACACAAAATTTAAAATTAAGACCCAGAGCTTCTTGGCTCCCATGATAGATTGTGGTGCTTTCATGTAGTTAAAACCCATCTAAGAGTTTGTTCCCTTTTCAAAGACATCCTGCCAATGAAATCACTTCACTATGAAACAGGGTGTCTCCTTAAGTGTTTCCACTGTGTTTGGTGAAATGCTATAGTATTTGAAAAGCACATGCCTCATTTTTCTCAAGTGAACACTGCCTGCCGAAACAAGGGACTCTAATTAAAAACTTGATGTGAAGAACAAATGGTGGGGCCACTCACAGCCTGCAGCGGAAGAAGCAGGTCATTCTTTTCCCTGATGAAGGAGAACTGCTTTGCTTTCAGTTCTTCCCTCTGAGACTCCGATTTCTCCAAGGTTTTTTGCAGTTGCACACACTCCTCCTTCAGAGCAGCTATCTCCTTTCCAATTCCAGCAGATTTAACAAGAGGCTTGATCTTGAAGAAGAGCCTCAACCAGGGCCAGGTCTTCACAGCCATGAAAACTCTTAGGTTCCACTAAAAGAAGTGCATCCCTAAATCAAGAGAGAATAAAGACAAACAAATTAACCCAGACAATTGGAGAGCCATTTTCCCAATTAAGATCCTTAAGAAGCATATCTTTTGAGGAGTCACTAAAATTTCTTATTAGTCTTCAAAGCGCTTCTACAGCTGGGCTCTCACTTGATTCTGGCAAAAGCCCTATGAGGGATTTCTGGGGCTAGCAATATTGTGGGCCAGATACCCCCAAAATATTCCCACTGCACTCATCCTTTCAATGAGAGCTGAGCCTGAAAGAGGGTAAGAAAGAAAGAGGGAGCAGAAAACCTTAACGAAAAATCAATGTGTGTAGAGCTTGGCCATCTTCATGGAAGGAGGGATCTAGTCTTGGTATTGTAGGGATTTGTATGTTTATATCCACATGGATAAAGAGATAGGCTGAGACTTTCAAAGAACATCACCCTTCATGAAGATAAAAATTGAAAAAATTCACCACTGGCACAAAGTGATGTCAAAGAGAAGTACATCTGATTTGTTCTGGGCTCAGGGAAAAGAAAAAAATTCTACTCCAGGAGTTTTGTTTTGTTTTGTTTTGTTTTGTTTAATCATGGACCAGCACCACTGGAACATCTGAGGTTTAAATTATACTATCTGATCAGTGCAAATGTATATAAAAATTCAGCATCATCATTTTTTATGCTGGTAATAAATACCCTTTGGGCTTTTGGGAAAGGAAAATGCAAATGTGCACGGAAGAAAATACCCTAAAATCAAGCATCAGAGACTCTCTTAAAGTCCCTTTGAAGATGAGCTTATGCTTCAAAATTACAAAACATACAGAAAAAAAAATCAACCATCAGTGAGGGTGAGCAACTATAATAAAAAGTTTGATTAACCCCCCAAGAATTTCAAACAATTGAACAATCTGGTGGAGACCATAAAATAATTGTTAAAAATTCTTAAAGGCATAGAGGAAAGACTTGAAAAAACAAGAAAGAAATAAGCCATTATGATAAAAGGGCAGAAAGATTTGAAAGAGGACCAAATAAAATATCTAATACTGGAAAACATAGTTATTTAAATCAAACACTTAATAGAAGAATTAAGCAGCTGATTAGACAGATTGAAAAAAATTGTGAATTAATAGTAAGTCCAAAGCAAGTGGAAGGAAGGAAAGAATAAAGAAGGGATCAGAAACTAATAAACTAGAATAAAATACAAAATGAAAAAAGGTGATTTATTAGATAGTCTAAATAAACGTCTGACATAAATGATCAAGAAAAAGGAGAAGGCAGCAATAAACAATACTAGAAATAATATTTTAAGAATATAATAATCCAGGATTATGCTTTAGAAATATAATTATAGCTATGATAGAGATTAAAAATCATAATCTAGCAAATTGGAAAATTTAAAAGAAATGTATAATTTTTTTAAAGAAACTCATCTAAACTGATTCCAGAAGAAAGGAAAATCTCAGTAGGCCCACAACTGTTAAATAAATGGAATCAAAATTGTAAAATCTATCAAAAAAACCCCATCACCAGATTTATGTGGTTTTATAGGCAAATTTTACCAACCATTCAAGGAACAGATAATCAAAATAAATTGTTTCATGTTTTGAAAAGAGGAAATATTCCCCACTTGTTTTATAATGTTAAGGTCATCTTGATCCAGGGTCAGATAATGTAGTAGGAGAAAAAAAATTACCAAACTTATTCATGAACAAGGTTGCAAAAATCCTCATGATAATACTATAACCAAACCCATCATTGTATGAAAAAGCTATTTCAAAAACAAAGTGGATTTAACATTTTAAGAAATCTATTAAGATAATTCAAGACACTTATAGGTCAATGGGAAAAAACTATGCAATTATTTCACCAGATGCAGAAAAATAATTTAACCATTTTCCTGATAAAATAGAATAAATGTCCTCCACACAATATATCATACCTACAAAAAGAAAAATTTACAGTCAACATCTTCTTAAAAGGGAAATGCTAGCTTTCCCCAAAGTCAGAAATATGACAAAGTTTGGCAAAAGTTTTTGAAGTCAAAAATACCACAAGTTGGCAACAATATAGAGCAATGGGACTTTTATACACTTCTAGTGAAGAGTAAATTGGAAAGCATTTTGGCAATATCTCATGAAGATGAAGTGGTGTGTAGGCCAAAATCTACTAATTCATACCCTAGAGAAAAGCTACTGAAAGTGCGGCCTCACCAGCTGTTACCCACAAACTCTCAGAGCATGAACCAGCATTGCCCTCAAGAAACTCCTGCATATGTGCAGGGGCAGACATTTACAAAAATGACACTACAGAGCTGTTCCAAATAGCAAAAAATTATAAATGAGTTAAATTTACTTGAGTTAGAAAACGGATAAATAAATCATGGTATATTTGTACAATGGAATACTATATAGCAGTTAAAATCCATAATCTAGCACTAGATTTATCAACATTAATAAATTTCAAAAATAGTACTGAATATAAAGAACAAATTTCAGGATAACATATACAGAATATTATTTATGTGAAGACTGAAAACAGGCAAAGTCATGTAACCTTTTAAGATATCTGCCTATCTCCACAGGATTCAGATCAAGGCAGAAATAGATAAGGGGCTTCAACTGTATCTGTTAATTTATTTTTTTTAACGTTGTGAGCAACTACAGAAAAATATGTTAAAGGTATGAAAACATACCTTTATATGTTTTGTATATGAAACATGAATGAAACATGAAATGATGACACAAATTCAGGGTCTGGATCAAGGGAGAAATACACAAGGGGCTTCAATTTTGTAGATGTTTTTAAATTGTGAGCGATTATAGAGAAAATGTTAGGAACTGCTAAACTTTGATGATAAGCTCCCTGAGTGTGCATTAGAATATTTTCTGTAGTTTTTGTGTTTGAAATATTTTATAATAATTGTTTCAAGCCGGGGTGCCTGGGTGGCTCAGTCAGTTAAGCATCTGCCTTTAGCTCAGGTCATGATCCCAGGGTCCTGGTATCAAGCCCTGCATCGGGCTCCCTGCTCAGCCAGGAGCCTGCTTCTCCCTCTGCCCCATCCCCCCACGCCCCCTCCCCCTGCTTGGGCGCATACTCATGCTCTCTCTCTCTCTCTCTCTCTCTCTCTCTCTCTGTCTGAAATAAATAAATAAAAATCTTTAAAAAATTAAAAAATTTAAAAACATTGTTTGAAGCCATTCTATGATTTAGAAGGAATGGATAGTAAAGACCTTATTTTACACGGGGCACCTGGGTGGCACAGCTGGTTAAGAGTTTGCCTTCGGCTCAAGTCATGATCTCCAGGTACTGGGATCAAGCCCTGTGTCAGGCTCCCTGCTTCTCCCTCTCCCTCTGCCTCTCCCCCTGCTTGTGCTCTTTGTCTCTCTCTCAAATGAATAAATAAAATTTTTTTAAAAGGCCTCATTTTACAGATGAAGGAAGCCAACTATATGGAAATTAAGAGTTTTACCCACATTTACCCACATGTAAATGTGGGTAAAAGTCTGTGGACCTCTTAACCAACTGAGCCACCCAGGCGCCCCAAGTCTGTGGACCTCTTTCCAGAAGGTAAACTACACCGTAAAGACATGTCTTCTGATCCCCAAACTCCCATCAATTCCTATACCTTACTGAGCATGATATGAGTCACAGAAGATTCTTTAGGAAAGGTCTCTCTAATCCCTTTGATATCACCATGTAATGATCTTTTTCTTCTTCGGAAAAACAGAAGGAATTAACAGATCGTCAATTAAACAAGTTATTCCAAGATCTGTGGACCTCTCTCCAGAAGGTAAACTACACCGTAAAAAAAGTAAAAACAAAAACTGCAGAACCTCTTGCTCACGATCCCTTTGTTTAGAGATTTTGCTAGCTTGCTTTCCACAGTTCTCTTAAAGAATAGACAAAACCTACACCTTAGTGTGCAAATGTGTTGATAAATGTCCCTAGTGAACCTGCCTGAAATGAAATAAGAGAGTTAGGATTACATATCACCAAGAGTCACAGTTTCTGACCCAGGGGAGGTTATAAAGTGGTCCGAACACCTCCTCACTCTGCAGCAAATTTCCCTAGAGTTGGCTGTGGGATGCATGCAAACCTTTCCAGGTCTGCTCCTGTTATGAATTGTTGAGTCGCGCCACCCTCGGAGATCCAGACTTCCTTGACTATAAAGAATTCCTCCAAAGGGAAGCCCGGAAACAATACAAGAAATATCTGAATTATGCTTATACTCGGTTAGATAAAGCAATAAGAGCCCGTGGTGCTCTGTTTGGTGTTCCCAGGATTTAAAAATTTTAAGTAAAGTCCCAGCCTAAGCAGAGGTGGCAGCCCTTTACGCTGACCTATTACAAGATAGTGAGCTAAGGTCACATTGATTCAGGTATACCGCTCCTTTGGCAGTGGGGGTGTAGGGTAGGCATATCATACCTCTCTTCCAGAATCCTCTGGAACTTGATTCGCATCAGTTTGCCCCGTACTCTGGCTTGGAACAATGTGAAGACTTTAGTCTCTCATCTCTCATTGCTTCCAGTTGTTCCAGAAGGCCAGCTTTTAAAAACACCTAAAAGAAATAAGTCAGATGCTAATTCCACTCATAATGGGTATTCATTACGTGTTTCCTGAATGACTGTATGAACAGCTGGTGTATTCATTGGTTGGTTGTCTTTCTTGTTAAGTTTTACTCAATGTGCAAAATGTACACTCTAGAAAGTTTGGTTTTAGAAATCTAAAGTTTGCAAAAATATTTTATTTAATCCTGTGGTTATTTTGGTTCCTTAAGAGCATAGACTGTTCTCCTTATCCGTTAATAATGTATAGGTTGTCGAGGGAACCTGGTTTAAATTTTTAGACCCAGCCAGGCAGTGCTCTGAAGTGCCAGATAGGGGTCTACAAACTTTTCTTTTCTTTTTAAGATTTTATTTATTTATTTGACAGAGAGAGACACAGCGAGAGAGGGAACACAAGCACAGGGAGTGGGAGACGGAGAAGCAGGCTTCCCGCCGAGGCATCATGACCCAAGCCAAAGGCAGACGCTCAACTGACTGAGCCACCCAGGTGCCCCTGCAAATTTTCTGTAAAAGACCAGACAGAAAATATTTGTGGGCTTTACAGATCACATACAATTTTCACAGATGTACAGAATCTTCATCTCCTCTTCTTCTTCCTCTACCTTTTCCTTCTTTTTAAAAAACAACCATTTTAAAATGTCAAACCATTTTTAACTAATGGGCCATATTAAAAATAGGCTATGGAGCTAGCCCTTAGGCCAAAGTTTGCTGCTCTCTTCTCTAGAGAAAGTGACTTTGTCTTAGGCAATAAAGAATTCACACAAATACTTTTTCAAGAACTATTAGTAATGGCCAAGATGAGGTGAGTGAGGGGTCAGGCACAAATTTGAAGGAAGCACTCACTTTTAGGGCTGTGTAAGTCAGTACTTACATAACCCTGATAATGAGTACCTTCTTAAACTTTGTGCCTTGGGAGGCTCTCTTGCCTTATGCTAGTCCTAGTCTAGATTAGTAGTATACAGCAAAAATAACTAAGCCCACAGGGAAACAAGGGACCAGTAGAGGAAATCAGCAGAAACAACAAACACCAGAAACAGATTCTCAGGTACTCAAAATGTGGCAGTCAAATAACATTTTATAATCATGCCCTATGGGTTCCTTTTTCTGTGAGCTTTTCACCCTAGGCCCTCCAATTCTCTTTCTAATAATTTGGTCCTTCTATGGATGTCAGTTAGGAACAACCTGATGTTGACTATCAAATCAAACCAAATCTACTAGAAGTTTCCCATAATATGTGGATCATATCAAAATCATCTAAGACAAAGCAGAATTTAGCAAACCACATTTAAGGAACTTAACTGTGGATTAAATTTTTGGATAGTGGGGTTGACCTTAACACTTTTAATTACTCATACAGTCTTTTAGAATTAATTCCCTAAAAGAGTACTTGTGGATGAATCTGTTTACACACAGAGAAGCAGTTCATTCCAGTAAGTTGATTTACCTTTCTCTAGCTCTGATGTCTATGCACATTTTTTAGCACACTAAGGTTGATTCAATATTTTATATCTTGGCACAAACTTACTTAGATGAATAATTATAAAAATGTAAATGTAGTCAAGACTGAGGTTTAAGAAGCACTGAGTTTTCTCTCAAATAGCGTTGAAGTCTCCACTTTCAACTGAGCTCTATTTGTGTTATTTGTGGTCACAAGAACTATAGAATGCCTTATCATTGCACTTTCATGGGTATTTTAAGATACACACTCTTCTTCCCACTCTTCTCCAAATGCATTCTTCCTAGTTTTCTGGTTACCTTAGTGATTCCAAAGTGGTACTGGATATGGTCTATCTCCAATGAGCCAAGTAATTCCTCAGCCGCTTTTCTGCTGCTTACAAACTTACTCTTTGGAAATGCCCTTGGGTTCAGAATGCAGTACCTAATTTAAAATAGATAAAGAATAAATCCTGGGGTCAGAGAGGTCATATGATTCAAATAAAGAATAATTTGAACAAGCGAGGTAAAGGAGGTACAGACTTGTACCTCTCCTATCAATATGTTCGATTTTCACAAAACTCTTGGCAAAAATAATGAGGATACAAGCAGTAATCCCTTACTTTGGCATATAGTTTGTACTCCTCATAGTACTTCAGAGACAACATCATTTGATTCTCTGCTCAATTAGGGAGGGGAGGAGAGATTGGGAAGCAAGGGGAGGGAAAGAGGCAGGCTTAAGTATCTCTATCGTACAGATAAGATAACTGAACGTCCAAGATTTCTTCACCCTGGTGGTGAGCTGGCAGAGAACTAGAAATAGGCTTCTTAATCCTGAGGCAGGTACTCTTTCTTCACTACCATACTTTGCTCAAATTTGCTTGATGACCTATAATTTATACTTTTGGAATTCAGCCAATAGGAAGCAGAAATATCTGACTCCTGCCACACACCCTGTTGGCTTCCGTTCTATCACAGGCTTGCTAGTACAGCAACAGCCTCCTTGGAAGGCAACTACGATTAAGTACCTACAACATTTCAGAAATTCAATTCAGCCTCCATGTCTTTCTTCTGTATATATTTCTTCTATATGTGGGTCTATTATCCGTTAATAGAGATTTAAGGATATTACAGCTACAGGGATGTTGGATTTAAGAGGAAGTAATAATGGAACTCTGTCATCATATATCTCACCACCACCGAAACACATCGATCTGTAGTCTGGAGGACATCAACCAAACAAACAACACATGCCTAAATACTCAGAAAGAGAGGAAAATAGAATGGGCTGCCTTGGGCTCCTCAGATCCTGTGATGTATTTTTTTTACCTTTGTTTAAAATCAGCATACAGCATTTGGTTTCGAAAACCTTCACAGCATATCCTGGTTCCTTCTAAGATACCATTACAACGCAGCTGCTGCAGAAGCAAGTAAGGGTCCAATACACTTGAAGAAAAAGGGTCGCTCTCAGTCTGTGTCCAAAAGAACTACTACTACCCAAGATCTTGTCCTAATTGGTGCATCTTGTGATTTAAAAAAAGTTTTAATTTGGTGTTCTTTAATATAATAGGTAATAGGAGTTCACTCACTCCCAGCCTGATGGCATTCACAGTACCCATCCTATCATGCAAGTCTCCAAAAAGGATTTGCCTGAAATTCCTTTAACACAGAATGAACCCTTTAATCCATGGTTTGTCAAATTTTATAAGCAAATACACCTAGAAGATGAAAAAGAATACATTTTTGTTAGGATTATAAATAGCTGGTATTACATCTTTTCTCTGGCTGAAAACCAGCTAGTGAGTGGTATAAGAACACAAAAGGGAACTGCCACCTCCAAGTAGAAAGGGGAAGGGATTACAAGAATGGGAGAATACAAAGAAAGAAGATGAGCACAGCCACAAAATTCTGTTTACTCTTTTGCCTTACAAAGGACTTGGTCACATCCCAGCCTACATTCTCTCCTTATTATCTTGACAGCACCTAAGTTTTGTTCTATAGCATAAGCATCATCTTATCACCTCCTCGTTTATCAGATGGAGCCCTACTAGAGCTGCAGCTGCAATCTGAGACAAGCCTTTGAAAAACCTTCCAAGGAGCCACTGTGTCTGGCTTTCCGCAAATCTTCTGGAAGAAGCCAAGTAGCGTTCTTCCTAACACAAAAGCCCTACAAGAGTATTATAAGAAAAACGGAAATGAGATGAATCTCTGCCTATGTACAGGGTCACAGAAATAAACTGTAAGCCATATATCCATATTCCTTTACTCCAATCCCTTTCATAGACAGAAACAGATGATCTATAAGAAGGAGAACAAGTGGAACTCTATGACCCCAAAAGATCAAAGATGCTCATTCCCTTTAAGTACATATGAAAAACTGTCTTGATTAGATCATGCAGCTTTTCTTAGGACTTTGTCTTATGACTTAAAAAAAAAAAAATCAACTGCTGAAATCAGAGCTGACTTAATGGGAGACAACTCTAATAGGTAACAGAATTGCTCCAAAATAGAGGCAGCTAATTAGATTTCTTGCCAAATGGAAGCAGTGTCCCTAGATGCATCTAGAAACCCAGCTGATAAGAAACAATGAGGCAAAAACATACAGCGTCAATGAACATGAAGTGTTTGTGTTGCAAAAACCCAAACTGCAGCATCATTGTTTAGTATCACACTTTCCCAAAATAGGTCACAGGCTGTCAAGATTAGGGTCCTAATTACAGGAGGTTAATAAAAATGCACGATATTACAGAACCTCAGAAATTAGAATCAGCAGCATCTGGCTAGCTATATATTCCAAGGGTGATTAGTGCTCTGAAGACATAAGTGTGTATCATCTACACAACTTTGAAGCTGACAGCCTCTGACCAAGTTTTATGGAAGCCTGTAATGAAAGAAAGAGAGAGCATGAGAGGGGGGAGGGTCAGAGGCTTCCAAAAAGAAGTCTGAGAATCTTCAAACCCATGATGTATGGAAAACAGTCCATGTAGTTAATATCTGTAAAAACTTTGGTTTGGCAATTAAAAACAAAAAATAATTCACTACCACCCACCTACCACCATCTAGTCATCAAAAAAGTGTCCAGTACAATAGCCAAGACATGCAAACAACCTAAGTGTTTAGAGACAGAAGAGTGGATAAAGAAGATGTATGTGTGTGTGTGTGTGCACACAGCCCCCCCACATACATATATACACAATGGAATATTATTCAGTCATAAAAAAGGAGAAAGTCCCACCATATGCAACAACATGGATGGACCTTGAGGTCATTATGCTAAGAGAAATAGGCAGAGAAATACAAATACTGTATGATCTTGTTTATATGTGGAACCTAAAAACAAACACATAGAAAAAGAGATTAGATTTGTGGATTTGAGGTTATCAGAAATAGGAGGTAGGGGAGGGAGGGGAAATTGGACTAAGGTGGTCACAAGGCACAGACTTCCAGTCATAAGATAAGTAAGTAGTAGGGATGCAATATACAACATGATGAGTATAATTAACACTGTTGTATGGTATACTTGAAAAGTTAAGCATCAAGATAATAAAGTTAAGAGAGTCAATCCTAAATTCTTATCACAAGGAAGAAAATTATCAGTGTGAGATAATGGATGTTTACTAAACTTGGTAATCATTTCACGATATATATATATAAGTCAAGTCATTATGCTGTATACATTAAATTTATACTGTAGTGCTGTATGCCAATTATATCTCAATAAAACTGCTGTGGGGGGTGGGGGAAGAAACCTTAAAAAAAAAAAAACTATCCACTGCTCAGAAGTATATAACTGGAGAGATGGGTGCTGCTAGGGAGGGTAAGATATTAGTATTGGCAAGGAAGGCTAGAGGGAGTTCTTAAAAATTAGAAATGGATTTAGGAACTGTTTTTATGATCAATTTAGATAATTCAGACAAAATAATTTCCTTTATGCTGAAACATCTACCTTAATTCCTCCATCAATTATCTAATCCCTTTTATTGTACTTTGCCCTTGTAGACAATGGCATAGAAGCTCATCCAGGTTTTAGCATGAAATTCAAGGAGGAATTTAAATGGTAATATCAAGCATTCTAATGTTACCCAGTTGACTTGGCTTTGTGAATTCCTTCTGTGTGTCCACTCGAATCTCAATTCAAAAGCAATCTTGAGGTTCTGAAGACCTCACTTTTAAGTTACTTTCATTTTTCTATCTGAAATCTACCCTTATATAAAAGGAACTGGTAAATTTTCTTAAAAAGACATTCAACATATCTTGAATCAAATGTATTTCCTCCTATCACCTCCTCGTTTATCAGATGGAGCCCTACTAGAGCTGACGCTGCAAAGAAGTCCAGTTCTTACCTAGCATTTTGTTCACATTGGGATTTAGGCATCTCACAAAATGAGGTACTGTTGATTTCAGCTTAGTCATCAATTTATTTAGGTTTTCCTTAAATAGAGACCATAACAAACACAAAATCACTTTGCAAATCATTAAAAACACCAATCTACCTCACAATTGTCTCCAAGCCTATCAACTTAATCATAAAGTCAAGATGCATATCAACAATAAAATAATGAATTAAACATTCTTCTCTTACCAAACCATACATTATTTCTTTCCCATGGCAAGTCAATATTTATCTGACAGATGCAGTTCTGTTGTGAATCATATCTACCTATTTTGAATTTGATAGCAATAATTTATGGCTGGGCAATCAAACGAATTGAACACATAAATTGTTTCTCAAGTTTTCTGTATGGAAAGTTTTTCTAAGGTCAGATTCTCTGGAAGCAGAATCTGAGTTGGGGATTCTGACTTGAGGGATTTACTTGAGAAGGAGGATAGGGTGGGGGAAGAAAAAAAGCAATGATATGGATTCAAAGCTGAATGTGATCCCTGCAGGAGCTCTGAGCACAAATGTACCAATTGCACCATAGTTGGTCCCCACCTTGAGGCAAGAAAAGAGTCAGAGTCTGGAGGGGTGAGTAAGGAGATAGTTTAGCTTCCCATTTGGCCAATGGCAATTCTGGGACCTGTGAGTTGTTATCAGCCACCATTCTCATCAGCTAGAAGATGGGTGTTGGGCTGATAGCGGGGATCTAGGTGGGGCACCAACAGTGTCCACTAAAGTCCATTAATATCAAGATAAACTTCAACTTTTCCAACTTGGTAACTTCAGATACATTTCCCTTATTTGAAGATGTGAAATTTCAAATAAGTAATAACATATGCATATTGTGAGGCAGTTAATATATGAATAGATGCAATTAAAAATTACTTCACGCAGAGATGCAACCGTTTGGAATGAAACTCCTCTCTTGTGTTTCTTCTCCCCAAACTGTAGAGCTAAAAAAAGAAGAAAAAAGCATTTAAAAAGCTCTTTTTTGTCACATTACCATACCCTGTTGATGAAAGTATAAATTCGTCAAGCTCTGGAAGCAATATGGCAATATCTACAAAAAGCTTTAAAAATATTTGTCTCAACACAAATGTCTATTTCTAGTGCTCTTCCTTAAGGAAATAGTCGGGCAACTGTGCAAAGATACTTGCTGTAGCATTGTTTAGTCACTGCAAAAAAAAAAAAAACTAAACTAAACAAAAATTAGTTATCAAAGCAAATGTCTATCAATAGGAGATTGACTAGTTAAATTATGAAAAAGTATGTATACAATGGAATACTGTGGCCTTTTAAAATGATGAGGAGGATCCATATAATTGACATGGAAAGATTCCTAGGAGTTATTTTAAGAGAAAAAGTAATGTTAAAAAAGTTTGTGTGTTATGATCCTGAGTACATATACGTGTTTCTCAGTGTAGTTGTATTATTAGTGACTATATACATAAAAAATATTGGGAGGAGCATATGCCAAAGTGTTAACAATTGCTATCACTCTGCATAGAATGATAGGGAGCTTTTATGTTTCTCTTTTTATTTTTCCATATTGTCTGTGCTTTTGACAACACTCGCACATCACTTTCATAATTTATAAAAAAAACATCTATTTCCATTTTCTTGAAGCAAAAGGGTCTATGCTAAGCCAAATTGTTTTACAAACATTTGTGTGGTGCTAACTCACAAAGATGTACAACAACAATGGCGAAATTCCTAGGAAAAAATGGACCAGCTGTCAACCTGTAACACAAAATATTCTCTGCACCTGAGTAACACCTGTGCTGGGGCAGATGTCCTAAAGCTTAATCACTAACGTCCTACTGACATGCCTCAGGCCCTCCAAGTCAATCACTGGACCTCTTAGTACTTCAGTTTCTCCACCTATGAAAAGGGAATACTACTACCTTCCATTATTAATTTTTTTAAGAAATTATAATTCCGGTTTAAAGTACTTGGATTGCCCAGAAGAAAGTATGGTTATTATGGGTAATTTAATGTTTGGATGAGTGAGAAGCGTGGAGGCAAGTATTTTCAGGCGGTGCTTGAAAAATTACCAAAAAAGGGACATTCTGGACAATTATTCTTTTCTATTTCCTAAGGACACAGTAGACACCCTGAAGAGTTTGAAGATGATTCCCTGTCTGACTCTCTGCTTGAACTGCTGCCTGATCTCTTATGATCAGAGAATGACCCATCTGGGAGCCAAGGAGTCACTATCTAACCGACTGCTAAGGGGCACTTTAGAAGCCATTAGAATCAGGCAAATGCACTGCCTGAAGATTATCAGGGTCCAAATACAATAGCCTTCATTTCTCAACCTCCTCTTGAGGGAGACCAGCAGGATTTCAGGCCTGCTCCTGAATTATGTCATCGGTGCTGATGAAGCCAGAAAGCGCCAAATTCTCTCTCCTTTTCCTGACCATGTCAATCAGGAGTCCCAAATCAGCTTGCCTGGGCCAGGAGTTAACTTGAAGCTGGGCGTGAGATCACAAGACGGTGAAGAGGTTAGGAAATGAGAGTATACACCCCTTAAAGAAGAGCTGGTATACCTCGCCCCATTGTCACAAAGTTATCTGAACCCAGGCTGGCCAGATATTCTATTTTCCCACATTTTCCACTTTTTGAAAGAAAAAGGAAATCCAAAAATGTATGTGGAAACTTCTGATTTTTTTTAAACCCGTGTGGACCAAATGAAACATGTCTGAAGGCCAGGTTCTGCTCCGAGACTGCCAATCTGTGACTTTTGCTATGAATCATGAAAAGTTTCCCTCTGTAGCTAGCATTAGTCCCGTTGTGAGGCTGATGTTAGCCACATGGGCTCAGCATCTTCGAATCCTTTGTATCATGGTGCAGAAATCTGAATTATGCCCTAAATACATGTAGCCTGCACATCTCTCTGTTTTGTTTCTGGAAGACAGTGAGAGTGGTATAGGCACCAGGACAGGAAGCAGAAGTCCTGCTTCTTACCTTCCTTTGCATTTACTACTGTTAAATTAATTAAACAAGGAGGCCATTAGACTGATGTGGCTCTAATTCCATAGTGGCCTATAAGAGCAAGCCAAAATTTAAGCATGTAAATATCCCAGGGTTATAAAAATCAAAACACTAAGGACAACCAATCACAGTCAAGCAGGCTTTAAACTACAACCAATCAATAACTTCCTTACTTGCTTCCACCTTTTCTCTATAAAGTATCTCCCTGAGCTTCCGTCAGTGGAGCAGTCTTAAACCCTGAGGGCTTGACACTGCCCCCATTTGAATCAATTTTTGCTCATATAAATGCTTAAAATTTTTAACATGCTTCAGTTTATCCTTTAACAGATTTGTGAAATTGGGGATGCTCCTTAACTCTTCCCTAATTGCACCTGTAAGATAAGAAGACATTTCCCTCTATCTGCATCTGAAAGGGTCATGGCAGGGACTGAGTAAGATAATATATTTAAAAGTGCTTCGTAAATTACAAACTACTAAACAAGATTAGTTATTCGTTGGTCAATAAATATGTATGGAGGGCCTGCAAAACAGGTATTTGCTACATGCTTGAGGCTACAATTTAAAAAATCAGGCATAATCGCTGCCCTCATGAAGCTTATCATAACCCCAAATTACTATAACACAAAAGCACTGTGAAGGAGAAACCCAAGATACTTGGGGAATATAGATTAAAGAGAATTGTTATTTCCCCAAAATCATTTATCAAAATACGGTTTGCTGCTCCCACTTTGCAGTGGGGTTGAGTAGAAGCTAAAAGCAGACCGGAGCAGGCTCCTTGAAATACATCTGTCTTAGAGCACCGTTTCCCTGAAGAACTGCCAGCCCTGGGACAGAAGGCTAATAAGAGGGGATGACTCGGAGCACAGGGAGCAGACACAGATATCGCAGGAAAGAGGCAAGGGTTTTTGTAAGTGGTAAGGCAGCCATGGGTTCCATTCTGAGGCTAAAAAATTAGGGAAGACTGTTCAACTCACCACTGTCAATATGGATGTGATTTTCAAAAAGGTTTGCCAGGAGTCTGTTCAGATGACTTCTGCAATACAGCCACAACTGTTTCATTAAGAAGGTCTTTGTTCTTTTCAAGTCAGCCACTAATGTTATAAGGCACCTTTAGAAAGGCATGCAGTTCAGGTAACAAAAGAAGAGAGTGCATAAATTAACATAGCAAATTGTGAATTACTTTAAAAAAATCATAAATTGTATGGGTCCTTTAACTTTAAATTGGTTTGAGGTAACAGTACTGAATAATACTCCAGGAGTCCATTGTGTAACCCGAAGAGATTTTCAGGCTTTACCACTTTACGCTGTGGAAAGGAAGAGAAGGGGCGGGAAGGGAGAGGGGTAGCTAGGGAAGGAGAGGGACAAAGAATTAAATGGTATTTCCAGCAGAAACAATTCACATCAGCTCTCCCTCGCTGGCAAGAATGGATGAAATAACCTAATTGTCTCTGACACACACTGAACGTTCAAAAAAATTAGCAATTATAATGATATTTTACTGTAAATATCATTATAATTAATATTCAAGGATATGAAAGAAGACAATTACAAGCATATCTGTGTACAGTTGGCAGGTCATTTTTAGGATGAAATATTATTTTATCCTTTATCAATTCTCTTTCTGTTTCATCCGGAATCACTGACTAGAAGCAGAAAAGCAGAAAAAAAGGGGCAACACACACACCCGTGGGGAAATGAGGAGAGGCATGGAGAGTCATTAGAAACCTTTGTCAGCCATAGTTTGGAGGCCATTACTTCACAGAGACTATTTCTTTATGAGAGAATTAAAAAAAAAAAAAAAAAAACTTCAATAAAAAGATCAGTTGAAATCACTCATTCACACAATGTTAAGTTAAAAGGAAGGACAAATATGGAAAAACCCATGACTTTGATGATCTCCATGACTTTCTGAAGCTGACTTACTTTGAGTTGAGATGACAGAGTCTATTTTAAGATTTCTAACCTTTGTGCACATGGAATACTATTATAGGATGGGTATTTCATTTCCTAAGTGCTAAAAGGCTATGCCAACTTTTTTTCTGGAACTGAGATTTCTTTTGTTCATCTCTTCATTTAAGCTAAACTTTACTTATATATCATCTAGGGACTTTGACTGAATGCATTTGAAACAGAGTCAGGAGAATTCAGGGCTGAGGGTCTAGAGATAACTTACTGCTCCTGCATAATGGACAAGCTCAAAGTGAGCTTCATATCTCTTATTATCAGGCTTGGGCTTCTGGAAATAAACCGACTTCCCAAAATGGTTGTCAAAAAGTTTGGTCTTGAAAGTTACATCTGTAGCCTGAGGAAACACACATTCCTCTTTGAGGATGGAAAAGATACCCATTGGCTGTTGGAGATACATATGAACAGCAGATGAAAGAAAACACCAGGACACAATATTTTCTATAAAGGCATGAGTGTAAACTCTTATTCCAGGAACCTAATCAGTTGACAAGGGGAAAGAAGATTCACTACATATAACTAGTCAATTGTCCATTCAACAAATATTTATTAAATACCTAGTAGGTGCTGGACACCTGTAGGAGCGGCCAGTGTAGCCATGAGCAGCATATACAAAGTGCCTGTCCTCAGAGTGATTACATTCTAATGGAGTAGAAAGACAAGAGTCAAGTAACCAAAAAATAAACAGTTTAGTTCCACATAAGTGTCCTGAAGAAATCATACAAAGTAAAGAAATAGAGATTGACTAGGGGACCAACTGGGAGCTATTTTAGTGGGAAAGTCAAGTAAAACCCTCTGACCTGAACCAGAAGAGCAAATCCGGAGATCTGTATACAAGTACTCTTGGCAGACAAATGATGAGTGCAAAGGCCCTGAGGCAGGAGCACACTTGGAAAGTCTGAGGTCCTGCCGGAGGCAAAAGTGGACAGAGCTAACGTAGTCAGATTGAGCGCGTGGTACAAGATGGAGTTAGAGAGGTAAGCAGTATTGGATCCCAAGGGCTGTCCAGGCCATGCTAAGACATTTGAATTTTAAGTGTGATGGGAGGTCTTTGTAGATTTTAACGGGAAGTGTTGTGATTTGATGTTCGCTTTGAAAGGATCGTTTGTTTAGAGCAAAGTTGGCTAAGTAGAGCCTGTGGGCCAACTCCTGCCTGTGGCCTATATAAAAGAGCCAGTGAGCTAATAACAGTTTTTACATTTCTAAAGGGTTGCATAAACAAAACAACAAAAGAATATGTGGTAGAAACCCTGATGACCTCTGTCAGCAAATTTTTCTTTAAAGGGCATGTAGGAAATAGACTTTGCAGGCCACATGGTTCCCACCACAGTTCTGCCATCCACTCCGCCAGTTCAGGCCCCAAAGCAGCAAGTGGTGACATGTAAAAACAAGGAGTGTGACAATGTTATATTAAAACGGTATTTATAAAAACAGGCTGCAGGCTAGATTTGGCCCACAGAGCCATAGTTTGCTGACCCTTGGTCTGGATTAGTGATAGTGTTAGAGATGGTCAGAAGTCATCAAAATGTGATTTAGCTTGAAAGTAAAATGGGGTCACAACCTGCTGGTGGATAGAATGTGGGGTGCAACAGAAAAAGAAAGACGACCAGGTTTTTGGCTTGAGCAAATGGGTAATGGATGCTGCCATTAACCAGTTTAAGGTACATACACATAGAGAAAGGTTTGGGGGAGGGGGAATCAAGGAAATCCAGGATTCTTATATTCGCATATCAATTTATATATTTGTATATTTATTAATCTACTCCACAGAATATTTTGCAGTGCCTTCTATGAGTAAGTCACTGTGCCAGACACTTTGGGTTATATATGAGTTGTGGCTCCAGAGCATCTAACCAAGAAGGCAAAACATGTACCTATGTGTACAACAAAGTAGATAAAACAAAGGTATAGAGAAAATGTCAGAGAATTCTGAGATACAACATTAACCCTTAGCCCAACAGCACAGATCTCATGATTTTCTACCAACATTTTGTACCTAAGAATCATAGACTCCCAGGCTTGGGAGGGACATTAAAGGTCTGGTGCAACCCACCTAAAAGTTCCTTGAATTCTCTTCATAATTTCCTTCTGAAAAGCTGGCTAGCGAATGCTTAAATGTTTTCATGGAGAGAGAACACACCAACTCCCAGTCAAGGCTCTGGATGGGTGATATATTAAAAGAAAATTTGTTTGTAGTTTAGAATTTGTTCTAAATTACTCCACTGGAGCCATACAAATGGTTCTAATTCGTCAAAGTAGTGGATCATCAAATATTTAAAGGTTATAATTTTTTAAAGATTTTATTTATTTGAGAAAGAGAGAGCATGCATGAACTGGGGGAGAGGTGGAGGGAGAGGGAGAAGAAGACTCCCTGCTAAGCAGGGAGCCCAACTCCATTTGGGGCTCCATCCCAGGACCGCAGGATCATGACCTGAGTGGGAGGCATATGCCTAACTGACTGTGCCACCCAGCAGTCCCTAAAGATCATATTTTTGATCCACCTAAGTCTACCATTGTAATATATGGACTATGGTTTTCTACCTCTTTTGTATGTTCTCACAGACTTAAAACCTGTGCTTTATAGAAAACATAATTAACAACTTTTCATTACTAGTTCTTGTACTATAGAGTTCTGGGACATCTTCTTTCCTCCCAAGCATCTAAGTGGGGAATGATGCAGTGAGTGAATATGCGAAGTGCTCTAAATGAGAACAAAATATTCTAAGTGAAACCAAAAACTGTCTTGCTCCTGGTGGCACTGACCTTGTGGGTTCTTGGCAAAGTAACACGGAGGAGTATGAGGAGAAGGAGGGAGAATCTGATAAACTAAATAGTTGATTCACTAGCATAAGGTTTGGGAGGCATGGATTCCATCCTGCACCACAGATTTTCCTACATACATACAGTCAACCCTCAGTGAAAACTGGACTAAATCATTTAAAAATGTAAGCATCTCCTGGGATGGTGTCTGTTAACAACAGGGTTGTGGCAATCCCTCACATGGAGGGAGCCCCCATCTCAAATGGTCACCTTCCATACATGAGGGCTGCCATCATGTCAGGAATCTAATAAAGCCAACTTCCATTTTGGGAAGCTTTATGTCAAGCAAGTATATGTCATAGCTCGAAATGGAACAACCTAACCACTGAGGAGGGGGGAAAAACACTATTTTTTCAGGGTCTTCTCCATTTTTTCCATTCCTCAGGAGGTATAAAGCTTCTAATAAATATGAGGACCTCCAGCAAATTAATTTCCAAATAGGTCAGGAAAAAAAGTAATTATGTTCTGCCCTGTAGCATCAAATGTCCTCTATGGCACAGTAAATGGTTTGAGTCCATTGCCCTGACTCAGAACCTTAGGGCTCTAACCTCTCCCTCTTCAAGTATTATTGATCCTGCCTTCCCTCCTTTTATGTCTGTCACAGTCTTACTATTTCCATTTCTGTTGTCCTGATTCAGGACCCCCTCACTTCTCACCTGGACTGCTATACAGCTCCCTGACTGCCTTAATATTATTAGCCTTTCCTCCTGTTCCAGACCCTAGACATAAACCCACAGAATAAACGCGAGCTGCTCTAACTGCTACATTACCCAGCACAGAAGCCCTCTTTGCCTCCCCGCTGCCGAAACGTAAGGTATAAACTACTTAGCATCTCTTCTCAACCTGGCCCTCCTTTCTTTTCGTCCAGCTACTTCTTTCTGTGTATCCTATGCGCTACTAGACTACCTAACATTTTGGAACGCGGCCTTTGCCCCTACTTACCCCTATGCCTTTGCTCTTGCCAGTCCTTCCACCTGCTCACTATCTTCCTCTCTTCACCTGCTAAAATCATAATCATGTCTTAAGAACCAGCTGAAATTTTACACCCTTTCCTACCGGTTCTTCCTAGATTCCCACAGGCAGAGGTGACTTCAGCTCTTCTGAGTTCTGTGGGCCTTTGTGCCTTTCCTGCATTTATACAGAGACATATTTTTACACTGATTAGACTTACAAATCTCCTACTTGACTGCATACTTCCTAAGGGCAAGTGCTACTTATAACAACTGCTTAAGTTTTCTGCAGCACTTAATTCAAAGTCTTATAACACAGTAGTGTGGCATTAGACCTAAAATTAAGGCCCAGCATCACATGTGCCTTGACATCTGGGGAAAACTGGGGAAGGCCTCAGGGTGACCTAATCACAAGTTCCCTTCCACATTGTGCTCCGTGGTTGAGGTCCCCTCGCCAAACAACCGTCCTCATGATGGGACTAGGCCCAGTGCCTTTATCCTTGAGAGATGGGTTTCGGATCCCTATCAGCCTTCGGAATTATTCAAACGAGCCAATCACATCCTCCCTTGAGAAACAATGGTCACCTCACCCTATTCTCACTATAAAACCCGCCTCCCATAGCCCCTCTTATTCCCTGTGCTCAGGAGTGCAACCGCCACATGGCCCTGCAAGGTATCTAGTGTCCTCCTCCCCCAGGCTGTGAGTGTATGTGACCAGTAAACTGTTGTCAACCTCATTTGTCCAGGGTCAGGTGTCCTATGTTCAGCCATCTCAACACCCCACGGCAGGAAACCCTCCCTCACCAATGAGGTAACAAGGAAGTGATAAAAACAAGTAGTTGCTAAATAAATTTACTCATTTGTTTAATTAAAAAAAAAAGTAAAAGTTTTGGTCCTAGGAAGATGCCTTTCCGATGATATGCTATGTTCCTCCGTGATGGAATGACGCCTCTGGTTCGCATTTCTCATAGGCCTTAGCATAGTAGGTTCCGAGGGGACTGAATGTAGGTCCCCAGCAAAGTTCTGTTCCATAATTGATTGACAGGTAAGCACTAAGACATCCAGGTTTGAGCTTTGGGATCTGGGCTGCTTTGCTGTGGGCAGTAGTCAGGCAGAAAGAGTTGTAACCGAAAGCTTGGAGAGACGTGTTTCAAGGAAATACTCATGGGTGTACCAGAGAGAACTCGATATTAATGGGATTCATTCTATAATAAGAAAACCAGACTTAGCATACCCAAAGAATCCCACTTGGGAGGCAACAACTCGTATTAACTGCCAAGAAGCTACCAGGATTTAAGTTGTTTTAGAAACAGTATCACTGTAGAGGAACAATAAAAATTTATTTGGGACAAGTCAGGGAAATAAGGTAAAAAAATATGACCACGCTAGATAATACAGTTTAAAGTTAAAAACTGGTAAGATGATCAGTATTGCAGCTACTTTTCTGTCACAGCTGGTTATGTTCTAAAACCTTATCCAAATCCCTGTCATATGAGGAACTTTTAGCAAAAGGGCTGAATTATTGGAAAATGGAGGCAGCCTCTCAAGGTGACTGCAATGATAGGAACAACAAGGTTTTAATGTATAATTTTGGATGTATTTGTCTAATGCAATACCTATGCAAAACCATAAATATATGTACCTAGGCAAAACCTATACCTATGCAAAACCATAAATATGCAGTCATACATTAATACTTTAACATGTAAATTATCGACGCTCGAGTTCTAAACAAATGAGAGTATTTCAAGTAATGAAATAAGTGTGAGCTAATCCTATAATAGATTTGTTCACTGCATATATAGAGAGAAGGTCACTGTATGCTTGACGACCAAATTAACAGTTAAAGGTGGTGTTAAAATACATTTTTTTTTAGTTTGACAAACATTTTTGTAAACATAAAAATTTGAAACTTTTATGCATGAAAATCCCTCTTCCTTATATACACACACAGATGCATGCTCTAAGGCATTTTGTACATATTGATGTATTTCAGTTCTTTTGAATTTGGAAAACTTCTCATGATTCATTCTATTTCAAGGAGTAAGTTTGGTCATTAATATTTACAACAAATTTTCTTCACGTAGCTTGAACTAGCTCAACGGGTCTTTTCAAAATATAGAATCACGTCAAGAAAGGTTTTATTATTCCTCATTTGCCTGACCTGAATACTTTGAAATCATTCATAGGAAACCAAAGACTTATCTTTTCTTTCTATCATCTGGTCAGGGTTTTTTTGTTTTTGTTTTTTCTCATTTTACCGTATCAGTAGAAAATGCAACAGGAAATTACATCCATGTTGCTAGTGTGTTATTTGGCATCACCGAGACTGGCACAAATGAGGCAATGGGCTTCAGATCAACTAAAAATCAGTAACGTTCACAGACCTATCTGATTCTGAATAATGTCTATGCCCCATCTTCCTGCCCGAAAATGGTATCTCACCATAATCCCAGTAAGCAGATACTACAGGGGACAGTTGCCAAAAGCTAAATCTGTCCCTCTAGTTCTTTAGTTTCATTTCTCAGCTTGAATAATGCCAACAAACATTTACAAAAAAATCATGGTTGGGCCATTATTATTATTATTTTTAATCAGCTCAGAGTTTGGTTCATTAGCATTATTATTATTTTTTTAATCAGCCTGTCCTCCCTCTATGAAGTTCACTGGCTATAGAATAAATAAAATCAATGTGACATCCATTCCTGTTAAGAGTAATAGCTATTTTCGAGGAAGATGTCGTTTCATCTACAGCCTAATAAATAAAGTTGATGGGACACTGATCAATGAAAACTGAGGCCCGCAAAGACAGTGAGAGGTTGGGCACCCTAGCTCCTTCCTGACCAGGCTGTTGAGAATCAGATGTAACCACTTAGCCAAAGAGAGCATTCAGAACATTAAAGGCACTAGGCATTGGCCTTCCAGACCTGGCTCCAGAATTCACGGCAATCCACGGTTATAGCAAGACATGCGGCCACGCATGCTCCCATGGACAAAGCCACAGAAAACACTATCCTCGATCCCCCTGGCAAACCCCATTAATCTTTCCCAGAGCGCACAGAAAGATTTCAAAGTACAGGAACATCACTGAATTCAGAAACCATACACTGCAGCTAATTTACTAATAAGCCATGAAGTATTGTCATAGATTACTTAAGCTAACTGGTACTTGTCCAATTAAATGAACAAACTACACCCTGCAAGGTAGTGCCTTGAGGATTTATGACAGTTGTTTGTTTGCATGCTAATTTGCCAAATTTCGTTAAGCTGCTCTGGGTCTACTCATTCACCTTATGTTAAATCAGCCGGGCCCTACAGTGCTCATATTTTCAGCTCTGTGTTTTTCCAGTCAAGAGCATGACCATTTTTAATCTCGACAAGTTTCCTCACGAATTAACAGTGGAGGCCATGCATAAGCAGCAAAGGAGCAGCGAGAGTCTGGGGGGAGATGATGGAGTAGGGTAACTGACACGAGGCTTTAGTTCCGTTGCCACGGGTGCTGCACACAAAGCTCATTAAGAGAGAACGCGCAGAGCTCTCCTGCCCCGTTTCCCATCCCCTGACAGAGCCCGAGTCCTAATACAGATCAATATGGCAAGCAGGTACGATTCTCCTTAAATCAGAATGAACAAGGAGAAAAACATGCATTACCTTCTCAACGAGATCTATGCAGGTTTGTAAATCCAGACCAAAGTCAATGGGCACCCAGTCAAAGTCTTCTTTCATATACTCCTCTTGCTCCAGAAAAAACATGTGCTGATTAAAGAACTGTTGCAATTTTTCATTGGTAAAATTAATGCAGAGTTGCTCAAGGTTGTTATACTTCAAAGACATGATTAGGTAGGAAGAAGAGATAAAAGTAAAATTGAGCGAATGGTAACCACTTGAGGTGATAGGTATGTTAATTAACTTGACTGTGATTATTTCACAATGCAAATATGTGCCAAGCCAGCAAGTTGTATACCTTAAACATATACATTTTTTAATTGTCAAATACATCTCAATGAAAAATAAAATAAAACTGAAGTCCATTTGGAAAAATGTAGAGAGAATATCATAACCACAGTCAGTCTGATGGCAAATAGACCCAACAAGTAACGAATTCTCAATTGAATTCTTACCTCCTTCAAATATACCTGCAAACTAAAAATTATGACAATAACATGTAATTATATCAAAATTCAAAATCATAAAGTTTCTTTTATTTCTATTTAACTTTAAGGCTGAATTAATTTTTAATTCCATTATTATAATTATTGTTATTTTTAATATTAATAATAGCTCTTTTCCAACCAGAGTGGCTTAAGTTTTCACAGAATGAAGCTCATCATACTTTGACTACATTTTCTGACGTTCAATCCACATTTTCTGATCTCCTTATAAATACGCGTTGACTTCATTCTAACCCGATATACTTACATCAAGGATTTCGAGACCAGTGATGTCAAGAATGCCAGTGAAGAATTGCCTTGACAGCTTGGCATCCAGCACCCTGTTGATTACCAGCCACTTAAACATCCTTTCATATATTGACTTGGACAGGGCACCAACAGCATAGGTCACCTGGAAATCACATTGCAAGCACTCCACATCTGTCAGCAGTGTGCATTTTAATCCTGGGTATTTTCTATCAGCAGCTACCTTCTAGTAAAATTGGGATCTATCTATTGACTTTCTGTAGCTCTAGTGTGCTGCTGAGATGCTACAGGAGAGGAAATTTACTACAATGAGAAGAAAGGGAGAAGGAAGCAAGGAAAGGAGGAAAGGGAGGAGGAGAGGAGAAGAAACGTGGAGGCAAACCAGCCTGGTGCCTCCTTACCAGACAGTCCTGTGAGAGAAATCATGTTCCTATTATCAAAGGACCAACTTTCCGGGGCGGGAGTTGGGGGGTGGAGAGTGGTAATGCATTCTAAAGACTTGCTATTCGAAGAGTGGTCCTAAGACCTGTAGCATCAGCACCGCCCGGGAGCATGTTAAAGATGCCAACCCTCAGCATCTCGGCCTCCAGTCCCAGACCTATGAATCTGAACCAGTACCCTAACACGATCCCCTGCAGATTCCTGTGCACCATGAAGTTTGCAAAATACTGGTAGAGCAGGTTAGGGATCTGGAATGCCCAGCCCTTGTTCCACTGCTGTCGTTGCTGCTAATAAATTGTATAACCTTTGGCAAGTGGCCTAAGCTCTCTGGATGGCAGATCTCCTCACCTGAATGTGTTTGAAGGTTCTTTCTAGCCTCAGCTTCCACATTCTTTATTCTATCAGTTCCTAGGGTTGCTCTCAACTCCCTATGTGGAGAATGGCAATTTAGCGCATCAATCTCAGATTCTCCTACTGTAAAACTCAGGCTGCATTTCCCGCCCCTGGAGGTATGTGGCAAAGGCTCTAATGTAACCTAATGGGGAGAGCTCCAGCCTCTGGGCTGGCTAATGCCGTATAAATGCAGATGCCACTTCCGTGATGTAAAGGTGCCACTGGAGTAGAGGGTTTCTGACCGACTCCAAGTAGGAGTGGATTTCAGCTAGACATTCTCCAAGCCTGGAAGCAGAATGTGCTCCAACCACTTAACATTTAAAAATCAGCCTATCCCATCCATCCTTCAGCTGCCCAGGAGAAAGCACACAGAGGAGCCAGTTGGTGTCTGGTGGTGATTTAGGTATGAGTCACCCACTCTCTGATCAGTTATCTTGAGTCATTGCCACAGTAATCCATAAGCCGGATGGCGTTACAGTTTTTTACTATGGACGTCAAGAGCACACCCACACAAATAAAGCACATAGAATGATTTTTATCCTCTGGAGCCCTGAGGAAATCACTCTCTGTCTACAGCAGTCACTTTGAAACTTGAAAAAGAACAGGACGAACTTGCTTACCCCCTTTTAATTCCATAAATATTCGGAAGTGGGGGTGGGAGGGAAACTGGTCAGGGGTGGAGAGTAGTGAAGAAACAGGAAGAAGCCTGAAGATGTAGTCAGAGGAAGATATAGATGGTACGGCGTCTGCTGACTGAAACCAATAAACCAACATACGGCTTACTAATGAATCATTTTCATCATTTTCTATCCAATGAAGGAAGACTTAGGCAGCTAGACCTACACTTCCACTTTTCAGGGACTACACGGACTCATTCCTTAGCTCTTTTTCAAATAACCTCACAGAAACCTGATCACTGGAGAGCAATAGCACACAATAGAACAAAAACAACCACCAAACAGAAATGGAGTTATATTTGTAACCACTTGGACCCCTGCCTTTCTCATCTGTAAAATAACATTAAAATATGCATCTGCCAAGGTCATAGGGAGGGAGTCAATGAGACAGAGGATGTAAATATATGTAACACAACGTTTGGCACTTGGTACCCAACGCATGTTAGTTCCTGCTCTCCTATCCCCTTTCTGCTTTTCTTACTTCCCCAACTTCCCTCCAATATTTCCTATGCTACCTTGAGCAGTTAATCTTTGTAAAGTTTACCGTCTTTAACTATAAAATGGAAATATAAATAAGATCAATTTTGTAGGGGTGCCTGGGTGGCGCAGTCAATTAAGTGCCCAACTCTTGATTTCAGCTCAGGTCATGATCTCAAAGTCGTGAGATCAAGCCCTGCCTCAGGCTCCGTACTGGGCTTGGAATCTGCTTGAGAGTCTCTCTCCCTCTCCCTCTGCCCCTCCCCCTCCTCCCACACTCTCTCTCTCCCCCCCCCAAAAAGATAAATTTTGTAGGCTTGTTGTCCAATTGAATGAGACATCTACACAAAGCACTTAGCATATGCTCAGTGGTTACTATTATGATTTTTTTAATCATTTTTAATCTTTTAAAATTAAAACAACTTATTTCTAACAGGCATAGTTAGGACTCTCATGGAATCATAAAATACTGGACGTGAAGGACATTAGTTCTTGATAATGACATGTAGTGCCTCTCAACTGCGGAGGGGACCTGCCCCTAAAGGAGGAGTGCATTTGAAAATAGGGAAGGCGTTCTTCCAACTGTCATCTTGACTGAGTGCTATGGGCAGTGAGCACATGGGAGCAAGAACGCAAAACCCCTACAATGTGCAGGACACACTCACATCTGAAGGATCGTCCTATTTAGATTCCAGTCACCCCTCCACTGAGACACAGAGGAATTCCACCTCTTTGCTGGGTGCTCAGAGAGGTGAAGATATTTGACCAAGTTCCCAGAGTTAGTCAGCATTCGAGCTGGGACCAAATTCTGTAAGTGTTAACACTGCAAGAATTTTTGCCATCTTTTGCAATTGTCATCAACAGAGCATATACATCTCTATTCTTAGCAGTGGCAATTGTCTCTATAAAGTCAGTAAAATTCCTAAGAAAAGAAAAGCCTTACAGTGTGCTTTCTTACTCTGTCTCCAGGAGCTGGAGACAGAGAGGATGGAAGATGAGGATTTTTTTTTTCTTTTAATGTTGGATAATAATACATTAGTTTGCTTCACTGGTTCTATTATAGTAAAGGCTGGTGGTAACTCAGTTCCTGAGAACACACTATTAAAGAGGCGAAGGTTTGATTTTAGTCCTCCTCTGGGCTCATTAGTTTTACACAGAGCAAGTCCCTGTTCTATAATCATAGCATGTCATGCATGCATGTCATGGCTAATGTGTTAAAAAGCAAGAAACTGCCAACACCCCTAACCTCACTATAAGCAATAGCTCAACTACTTGTCCTGCTGATCACGGTTCAAATTCAGCTCAATATTTAGTTTATCTTAACGTCTATGGAGCACCTACTACTTGCAGGGCACTTGCTAGAGGCCAAGGGTACCAAAATGAACTGATCACAGTCCATAGCCTCAAGGAGGTCCACTGAGGAGGGAGAGCAAAAATAGAAACTGATGGGTTCAGTCTAGTATTATGATAGAGGTAGAGTTATTGATTGATGGAGTAAGTTAAACTAGGAAATCGCTGAAATGTTTTAAATAACATAGTCACACCAGATGCTTTAATATACCAAAAAGAAGTAGAGTTTATTGTCATCAAAATAACTGTCTTCTATCACAGATTTGTACATTTGTCTATCGCATTTTCAGATTTAAGACGTATGTAGAGTAAGACAATCTCAATGTCACCCGAATATCAGCTGATATTCAGGTGCCCTTTGCAGTGTTCCTTATGTTCCCTAACCCTTAGATTCCCCAACTGGGAAAACGTCAGTATGCCTGCTATCTTTACCTCCGAGTATTGTTGTAAGAACAGAAGGAGACAATGCCTGTGAATGCTTTATGCGTACTCTATGTGATCGTACCATTCCCTCTTTCCAGAAAGGGATTTCTGGAAAAGCACCCAGCAAAGAGGTGGAATTTCCATTTCTCAGCCCCCCTGTAGCTAAGGGGGTAATTAGACTAATTTTCACCAATAGAATATTAGTGAAAATGACATCACTTCTAGCCCCAAGCTGTTAAGGTGGGTGTACGTTTTCTACAAATGATCTGTTCACCATGTACAGCATCTTTGGAGGCCACGTGTTATAGGCGGCCAAACTACAGTATGAAAGAAGGTGGTCCAATCTGTATTGGACTTGATGTAAGAAAGAAATATTTAGTTTCCTGTCAGCTGAGATTTCAGTGTGTATGTGTTACTGCAGCATGGCTATCACATACTGACTCGTATGCATTAAAGGTGTAAATTATTATTTTGAAATGCACTAGCATACTTAGATGGTCTCATTACCCGGCAGCCCTGGGAACATTTACTGCATTCTGACCAAGCCTCAGGATCAGCGGTCCTCGGAGCACTTGTTATTTTATCATTAAAACAATTCTCCTGGATGCTGCACAAAACCCACATGACCTTCCATCTCTCATTTCTGCTCTCAACATCCCTCCTTCAAATACTAACTTGAGCCTATATTTTAAAACCCTATCTCAACTACTGTGCCTCTTACTCTAAAAAGTCAATATTCCAAACAGGCGGGGGATGCCAATTTTATTCACGTCAGAACTAATAGCTTTGAAAGCTTCTTAGTTGGACAACAAAGATGTTGGTCACAAGTAAAAGGTTGCCTCCATCTGCAAAGAGACTTGTTACCTACGGGAAAAGTATCAAACAGTATATTAAGAATCATGAGAGACGATAGACTCTGAAAAACAAACTGAGGGTTCTAGAGGGGAGGGGGTGCGGGGATGGGTTAGCCTGGTGATGGGTATTAAAGAGGGCACGTTCTGCGTGGAGAACCGGGTGTTATGCACAAACAATGAATCATGGAGCACTGCATCAAAAACTAATGATGTAATGGATGGTGATTAACATAACAATAAAAAATTTTTAAAAAAGAATCTGGAAAGATTCTTAACACAAGAGCATTTACCGTGGTATGCATCACAAGGGAAAACATTCCAAACACTCATCACAAGAGCTCTTACTTGCTTTTTTATAGAAGCTCTTGTTGCAGACATCATCAGAAGCTGAAAAATAACAAGTACAATATGTGTGCATTTATTACAAGATCATAGAGTCATAATGCTCTGGAAATATCACCCTACCTATTCTACATTTTGACCTCTAGTAATATATTCATTGCCAACTTTGGTTCTGGGGTGGATCAAGCCCTTCACCAACTCAGAGGAATGAATGCCCATGAGGAAAGCGGCTTTGTCAGCACCTGGTCAGAAGAAAGGAAGGAAGGCAAGGAGGGAAAGGGGGGGAGGGAAGGTGGGAGAAGGAAAAGGAAACACTGTTAAGATTCATTCCATTATAGCCAAACAGATTCCCCAGGGAACGAGAGGAGGGTGTGTTTAGACAGATGTAGCAGGGAAGACTGTAGTTTTGAAATAAAATGTCTGAATCTTAAATGTTTATAAGACTTTAGTTCTTGGAAATGCAAATCAAACCACAATGAAACTGCCACTTCACACTCACTAGACTTGCTATAATCAAAAAGACAGACAATAACAAGTATTGGTGAAGGTGTGGAGAAATTGAAATCGCCACACATTGTTGGTTGGAACGTAGCATGGTATAGCCACTGTGGACAACAGTTTGGCAGCTACTGAAAAGTTAGAGTTACTCTGGGAATCAGAAATTCTACTGCCGGGTATAGAACCTAATAGAAGTGAAAACATATGTTCACAGAAAAAGTTGCACACAAATATTTCTAGTAACATTATTCATAACGGTCAAAAGTGGAAAATACCAAAACATCCATCAACTGATGAATGGATAAACAAAATGCAGTATATAGATACAATGGAAACTTTTTCAGCCATAAAGAAGGAATGAAGTATTGATGCATGCTACAACATGGATCTAACTTGAAAATGTTATGCTAAGTGAAAGAAGCCAGAAACAAAAGGCCACACATTGTGTGATTCCAATTATATGAACTGTCCAGAATAGACAATTCCAAAGAATATTAAGTAGCCCCTGTGGTTGCTAGGGAGAGAAGGGAATGGCGAGTAACTACTAGTGGGTACAGGATTCTTTTTGTGTTTTTTTTTTCCCTCAAGTTTTTATTTAAATTCCAGTTAGTTAAGATACAGCATAATACTGGTTTCAAGTGTAAAATAGGATTCTTTTTGAAGTAATGGGATGTTCTGGAATTAGATAGTGGTAATGGTTACACAATATTGTGAATATGTTAAAACTCACTGAGCTGTATACTTTAAAACGGTCAGTTTCATGGCATGTGAATTATACCTCAGTTACAAAAAGAATCTACTTCTTGATACTGGCCCTCTTCTGAAAAGAAATATTTATCTTACAGACATGGAAAATCTCACCCTTATTTCTTGCCTATTTTTCCCTTCCACATATGTACTGTAGATTCTTTCAATGACATGGAGACTTGGGCCATGTAATTTGATAATTCAAGACAACCACCAATAATCAACATAAGCCAGGACACTTGTATTTATCAAAAACCTTTCTTTTCCTGTGAGGTCTCTGTTTGCTCCATAGTGCCCTCTGCTGCCCAACAGGAATACTTACAACCCACACGATGGCATTATTCTAAAACAGTGCCTCCATTTGCTAAGGAAAGTGGGGGAAGAATGAGTGTTATCAGAAAGAGTAAATAAGCATGTATCACATCATGTGTTTTTAAAAATGACAATAGTACAAGAGAAAAACCACAGGAAAAAGTTATAAGCACATTTCCAACTGTAGATTTCTTCAGCTATCAAATAAAAGGAATATTTCATTCATCTGAAACGCATCCTACATTTTTTGATGAATGCTGATATATGCTAGCATATCTGATATAGTCACTTTGTAAAATAATGTCTTACAATAGAAGGAAATGCAGTCATTCCTTACTTCACTAAAAAGTACAAGATTTCCTGAGCAATAACAACAGACAGGGAATAAGATAAAAACAAAAAACAATTAGACAGCTAATATGTCATTTCTATTATCTATATCCATTTCCTTTTGTGGGCCTTTGAAATTTTCACAAAGGCTTAAAAAGCTTGAAATGTTTATTTGCTTGTTAACTAAAATCAATACATATTATACACACATTTCTACAAGCTACACACCTACTCTATGTCAGTGATAATGGCCCAGGTACTCAGTTGCTATGAAACCTTTCAAAACGCAAAGCCTATTTGGGAAAACAAATGGAAAAACCAAAAGTAGAGCAGACGTGTTCATCCTATGCTGAGATATCCGTGCTAAGAGTGCCATATTTGGAGACAAAAGCATGATTATTTCAAGTGGAGAATCCAGTGGATCAGAATCATGGCCTTTTTGCACTGGAAGGGACTTTAAAGAGCACATAAGCTAGAATGAAAATATCTAAAAGAAAGAGAGAAATGTAATGTGCCTGATCAATCTGAGTGGAAATGAATACTAACCAACAATGTGAAAAATGAACAATTCCACAGTATCTGTTCAGGAAAAAAAAGACAGGAGTTCAGTTTTCTGAGCTTTGGAAGCATTCAGATGGACAATACAGGTAATAATAGCCACAAACTCATGCCTCCTTTTTCCAGTGTTAAGGACAGTCCTTTAAGTCTATTTTTATCCATGAACAAAGGAAACCCAAATTCTCTGTACAATATCCCACCTTAGGCTCTAACAGAAATAGCATCCAACATTACAGAATTATTTCCCACCCACTCCAGAGAGAGCCAAGTATCTACAGAGAAGTATTATACTTTGCATTTATCCTACAGATCATTACACATTCTCCGGTTTCTTGTTGTGTTTTGTTTTGTTTAGACAGAAAACAATAGTCATCTTGTTCTAAAAAATAAATTACTTCATTTGCACCAAGTTTCACAACCAAGGTGAAAATAGTTTACGTCTATGAATAAATATCCATCTGACATTCAGGAAATGTTTATTATGAACACAGCAAGGTCTGTAAACACATTTTCATCGTATGACCTGATGTGTTCTCAAAAGAGGCTTTATGAAATTCCCACCATCACGCCCTAGGACCTTGTGAATAAACCCGTGGATTTTCATTAGGCTGTCTGATAGTTTAGCAAGACCAGGTGTTCTCAAACACTGGCGTGGATCAGAATAGCCTGGAGAGCTCATAAAGGCCCAAAGGACTCGGCTTGCTGAAGGTGGTTAGGATCTGGGCCTATTTTATCATATTCCCCAGGTGATTCTGACATACATGAAGATTTGAGAACAGAGTCCATATTATAGTGGTCCTCAGACTTAGGTGCACATTGGGGTCACCTGGCAAGATGTCAAAACAGACAATGATGCCTGTACCTACACAGATTGGTCTGGGTGAGGCCTGAGCTCCAGAAATTTCAAGCTCCTTGGGTGGGTCCAATGTTAAACGGAGTTTGAGAGCTACTCTCTAGAGAATGGTAGCCAGGTCTAATAAATACATTTTTTTTAAAGATTTTTGTTAGTTTATTTATTTAAGAGAGAGAGAGAGAACACACATAAGCAGGGGCAGGAGAGGAGGGGGAGGGAGAGGAAGGGGGAGGGGGAAAGAATCTCAAGCAGACACTGCGCTGAGCATGGAGCCTAACACAAGGCTCGATCCCAGGACCCTGAGATCATGACCTGAGCCAAAACCAAGAGCTGGACGCTTAACTGACTGAGCCACCCAGGCTCCCCTAGTAAGTGCTTTTTAAGTCAAGAAGATAGAATGAAGTCTGACTTTACCTGAAAACAAGGAAGGCGGTAGAGGAAAACAAAAGGCAATTTTCTCCAACCTTATAATTTCATCCTAGTTCAATCCCATATGTAAACAATCAGATATAAAGAAAGGAACAGAATCCAGTTTTGTCAATCCACAACCTGGCTAATGTGGAAGAGGGGTTAAAAGAATGACATTCAACTGTTACCTTTTATGTAGAGTTATAATATTGTTTCTGAGCTGTTCACACTTCCCTAATTTATTAAACAAAGTTTACTGATCACTTGCTGTGTGCAAGTGAAAGGCCTAAGTGCTAGATCCTGTAGCAAGAGAGATAAACAAGACAAGAAATTTGACACTCAAGGAGTTTATAATCCATGAGACTAAATAAAACAGAAAAAAAATAACAAGTCAGTAAAACAACTGCTTATCAGAGACAAAGAAATCAATTATTATGAAAGTATGAAAGAAGGAGAGATCCCTTCTGGACTGCCTGACCAGGGAATATTTCAATAAAGATATAGTATTTGATCTGAGCCTTGAAAGATGAGAAGGGTTTTGATAGGCAAATACAAGAAGAACAAGAATTTCTGAGACAGAACAGCATGACTTACAGGCATTGCAGTAGGAGAGAGCTGGTATGGTCAAAGACTGGACCACGAAGTCAGGGGGTGAGCAATAAACTGAGAAAAGCGAGCGATTTCTGGTCACAGAAGACTTCTGACGCCAATCACTACAAGGTGATCTTTGAATAATGGGGAAACATTAAGGGACTTTTAGTAAAGAAATGGTATAGAATCAGGCTTCACAATGATTAATTTTGTGCACGTGTGCAAGGCAGATCAGAGCGGGAAGAGTAGAGAGAAAGTGAACCCACTGCAAGATGCCAACATGCAAGGCGCTGATGGTCTAAACTGGTAATAAGAAATGGGAAAAGACAGAAAAATGACCAAGAGGGTTCTGCCCTGAGAAGTAGAGGAAGGAGCAGCATCGTGAATACAAGCAGAGAAGTCAACAGGAAGACATCACATGGGAGGAGAAGAGGGTATTCATTTTAGCCATGCAGTTTAGGATACCAGGAGATTATGCAGTAGAAAGAAATGTGGGGTTGGCACTCAAGAAAGAAGCAAAGGCAAGAATGCCCCCTTCGGTTTGGGTGCCTTCTCCCTTTCCACCCTCTTCTCCATCTGTCCAGCTCCTTCAATCCTCCTTCCATGGTTAACTGGGGAAAAAAATCACCAAAGCTTAATATGTTAACAGCCCTTAGAAATCAGTAAGAAAATGTCAATTGTTCCAAACAAAAATGTTTTCAATTTTAAAAGTAGGCCAAGGATGGAAACAAAAATCCGAAAACAAAACAACGCAAATAGGTAACATAAAAATTAACTTTATTAATATTTAAGTATAAAACAAAAGCTGGCTACTTGACAATAGAAAAATAACTTAATATTAGTGAACGTAGTGAAAAAGTTACTCTCAGATGCTGGTGATGGGAATATAACATATTCCCATATATTATAACACATAACATAGGGCAGCTTGAGAAAAAAATTCACTCTTAGAAGTTTATTCTAAGAAAATTTTATATATATCTTTGAATCTGTAAGGATGTTCACCAAAAATTTGTTCATGATGAAATAAATTCAATATTTAATAAGAGATATTTAAACTAATTATCCATACAATGGGACATTTTGTAGCCATCTAAAAAGATATTGCAGAAAAGAAGGAAGATGTTCACATATAATTTAGTGAAAAACTCTAGTATGGAACCTGAAGAGTATGAACATATATATTTTAAAAGGTTCCCTGTGCATATTCAACTATAAAAACACATGAAAGATAGGTCCTGTGGCATTAACAGTGATTGTCCCTAAGTAAGTAGGATTCTTTTAAGAAATGACTATCTACTACCAGGCGCCAGGCACTGTTTTAAAACCTAGAAACACAGCACTGAACACACCAAATTAAGTTCTTGCTCTTAAGGAGTTTACATCTGATAGGGATTGAGGTGTAGGATGGTCAGTTAAGAAAAAAAAAAAAGCTGTATGAACAACACAAAGAAAAAGTATTCAGGATAAGCGGATAGAGAGCGATAGGAAGGTAGTGGGAGTGGTCAGGGAAGGCTTTTCTGATAAGGTAAAATTTAAGAGGACACCTTAATAAAAGGAGGAAGTAAGCCATGGAGATGCCTAGGAAAAAAGAGCTCCAGAAAGACAGAGCAGTCAGTGAGAAAGTCCTGAAACAGGAGTGCTCACATGCTCTAAAAAGAGCGGAGAGATTAGTGGGGCTGAGAGAAGGGGATGAGAGAAGGAGAAAGGGTAGGTGAAGCTTCTGTACCCTATTCTGAGGATAGGGGTCGGTGGGGGTGGGTGGGTGATTCCACACCAAGCAATTCTGCAACACCAGTTAGGTATCCTATAATTCAACTCAATTCTGTCCAAAGACAGCATCAGGTTCCATGGGTTAAGTGTTCAGTTCTACAAGATTGTTACTCCCCCACTTCAGATGTTAGTTGCAAGTCCAGGTTGTCTCCTGGGCTATTGACTCACAGGCTATAGATTCATGGCTCCAGTGACCCTCTCCTTGGGTTCAATTAATTTGCTAGGGACTCACAGAACTCAGAGGAACATTTTACTTACCATAGGAACAATTTATTATAAAAAGATATAACATAGGAACAACCAGATGGAATAGAAGGCAGAGGGCAAAGTACAGGAAAAGAGTGCAGAGTACAGTTTCCTCCCCAAATCTTCATGAGTTCACCAACCTGGAAGCTCTCCAAACCTGTCCTTTTGGGTTTTTATAGAGACTTCATTTCAAGGACATGACTGGTTAAATCATTGGCCATTGGTGATAGAAATCGATCCTGAGCCCTCTCTTCTCCCCCGTTGGAGGTGGGACTGAAAGTTCCATCTGTCTAACCACACAGTTAGTTCCTATACTGACTGACCAGCCGCCATCCTTAGCTACAGTCCAAAAGTCACCTCATTAACATAACCAAATCACCTGTATTGCTCTCACCACTTAGAAAAATTCCAAGTGTTTTAAGAACTCTGTATCAAAAACTGGACCAAAGATCAAATATAATTTCTTTTATTATAAATCACAATATCACAGAAGATGGGATTAGAGAGATTTAGAAATATCACAGAGGACAAGGAGGCTATGATGAGAACTTGCAGTTTAGGAGGTGCCTGGGTGACTCAGTCGGTTGAGTGTCCGACTCTTGGTTCCAGCTCAAGTTATGATCTCAGGGTCCTGGGATTGAGCCCCTCTTTGGGCTCTGCGCTCAGCATGGAGTCTGCTTGGGGATTCTCTCTCTCCCTCCCCCTCTGTGTGCACACACACACACACACACTCTCTCTCTCTCAAATAAATAAATAAATCTTTTTTTTAAAAAAAGGACTTAGGGTTTAAGTAAGATGGGAGCTATTGATGAGTCTAGAATGAAGAGAAGACGTGAACTGACTTACAGCATGAAAGGATCACCACTGGCTGTTCTGTGCAGAACTATCAGTAATGAGACAAGGGTGAAGACAGGGAGACCAATAAAGAAGCTATTGTAATAATCTGGTAAGAAACAATGGCTCAGGCTATGGTAGCACTGGACATGATCATGGTAAGTAGTGATGAGTTTTTGTTTGTTTGTTTTTTAAAGATTTTATTTATTTATTTGACAGAGACAGAGACAACGAGAGCAGGAACACAAGCAGGGGGAGTGGGAGAGGGAGAAGGCTTCCCGCTGAGCAGGGAGCTCGATGTGGGACTCGATCCCAGGACTCTGGGATCATGGCCTGAGCCGAAGGTAGCTGCTTAACGACTGAACCACCCAGGTGCCCGTGATGAGTTTTATGTATATTTAAAGGTAGCCACAACAAGGCAGAGACAAAGGAGTTTAGGATGATGCTAAGAGTCAGGGCAACTGAGAATCCAGCTGACATTTACTAAAGACTGAGAAATGAAGAGTTGGTAGCAGGGGCTACCTTATACCCATTAGGATGGTTACTATTAAAAAAAAATTTTAATAAGAAATGATAAATGTTGACAAATACGTGGAGAAATTGATAACATTATGGCATCACTGGTGGGAATGTAAAATGATGCAGCCACTATGGAAAAGAGTATGGTATGGTTCCTCAAAAAACTTTAACATAGAATTACCATTTAATCCAGCAAGTCCCTCTCTGGGCTAAACACCAATGTTCACAACAGTATTAATCACAGTAGTGAAAGGTAGAAGCAACTCAAATGTCCATACATGAATAAATGGAACAAAATGTGAAATATACATACAATGAAATATTATTCAGCTTTAGAAAGGAATGAAATTCTGACACACACTATAACATGGATGAATCTTGAAGACATTAGGCTAAGTGAAATAAGCCAGACATAGAAAGACAAATACTGTAGGATCCCGCTTACATGAGATACCTAGAGTAGGCAAATTCGTAGAGACAGAAAGCAGAATAATGGTTGAGAGGGGTTAAGAAAAGGGGGTAATAGGGAGTTATTAATAGGTACAGAGTTTCTGTTTAGGATGATGAAAAAGTTCTGGAGATGGATACTGGTGATGGTTGCAGGACACTGTGAATGTACTTAATATCACTAAACTATACACTTAAAAGCAGTTAAAATGGTAAACTTTATATTATGTATGTTTTACCACAACTGAAAATATAAAATTTAAAAAAATATATTTATTGAAAGACTTGAATGAATGGGTTTTCTCCTTTGTGTTTTAGTAGCCAGGAAGTTTAATATTAAATGAAATAATTACAATAACTATGCTTTCTTCTTTTCCTAATTGTGATTTTCTATTTTAATGTTCATTCTAGACAGATCATTCAATGTAAGACGCCTCAGATCTTTTTGGTAAACAGGCAAGACTACAGATTTTTTTCATGTGAATGAAAAACAAAGGGAGATGAAGCCATTGCGGTCTCAACCCAATGGAAACTCTACCTCGGGAATTCTAACGATCTTTGTCCACACCTCCATTATGTCACTTAATACATCTTCTGGTAATTTGCTCCTGTCTCTGTTTTTCTCAGCGGGCTATGTGCTGACAGCAGGGCTCTCTCCTTGTCAAGCCTCTATTACCCACGTTTAGCAAATTTTCTGGCAATAATTAAGGACTGCTTCTCATTCTGAGATACAAGAATTATACATCAGAAGGGTAGTTAAGAGAATAATTTTGAGGAGCAGCAATCAAGGGAGATTGCTGATCAGTTTCAACATTTTCAAAAACCGAGAGGCGAGGTAACTGCCAGGAAAAGGGAGCAGGCCTGGGGTCGGGGAACTGAAGAGAGTATGTGCCATGGCCTCAAAGTGATTCTTACTTTCTGTGCCATCTGCCTCCACTTGTTCTTCTCTGGGTTTCTGTTTAAATTTCATGTTTCCAAAGTGCATGATGGCTCCAATGAGTTTATAGGATCCACGCTTCTCCTCAGGAAGAAAGCCCAAGATGTCCATGGCCTGCTGTAAAAAGAGAAACAGATGGCCATATCTTCATTTGCCTAATGGCTGCAGTAAGCCCCTCACCCCCGCTGCGTGTCACACCTCCCTACACTCCACGGGCTGTCAAAGGGAATGAAACAGATCGCCACAGCCCGAGGTGTGACAGCTCTGTTCAAAGCAGTGCGGATCAGCCCTGTTGGCACTTGGTCACCCACAGTCTGCCTATCCCTTAAAAGAGAATTAGGAAGGCTTGTTTAACTTCCAGAAGTTTTAGGACTTTCCTTCGATGCCCTGCTCCCCTCCTCTCCCTTCCAGCCATTGATCATTAGCTGGCTCTATGAGGTAAATTATTTTGCCTTCCATCGTTATGGCAGAAAGTAGCACCAATATCTGATGGGTTGCTTATTTTGGGGGCTCCCCTATATCCCCCCAACTTTATTCAAAGGGAAGTGTTTCAGAAAAGAGAAAACCACAGCACCGGAGAACCGCACCCTAAGAAGCGGCTGCACGTGATGAGATGTGTGTTCTCACACACTCCCAGAGGGTAGAAATCTGTACGATCTTTCTAGTGGTTAATTTAGCATATGTATCAAGAGACTATAAAAAATTCATAATCCTTGCCTAGTAATTTCACTTTGGGGAATGTAGCATAAGGTGAATCTAATATACAGAAAAAGCATTTACCTACAAAGATATTTACCGCAGTAGAAAACAAAACAGAAAATCTTTGAGTCTAACAATAGGAGAATGGCTAACTACACTACAGGCCAAATGTCTGGTAAAATATTAAGTATTCATTTAAATGTTTATGAAGAGTTTGTAAGAACACTGAAAATGCTTATATTACAGGAGCAATCAAAAAAGCAAACTGTACACTGAACAGTATATGCAGTGTGATTATGCTCTTTTATTAAAAAAAAACACACCAAACCAACTATAAAAACCCCAAATAGAAAAAAAAAAAAGAAGAAAGACTTATAAAGACCGATACCAAACAAAACAGTGGTTGCCATCGAGTTGAAAAGTCTTCCTATCTTTCCACACATTCCAAACTTACCATGTGCACTTTTGCAGTAGGTAAGTCAACTTTGAACAGACCAGACTTAGAGGGACTCCTTGCACCCTCCACCCCTAAAGGTAGGAAAGTGACTTCTCTAGGACCCTTTAGAAGAAGGATCTGAAATGCTTTCATTTCTCATTGTCATTACCAAACTTGGTGTTAATAATTAACGAGCCTTACATCAGGGGTCAGCAATTCTTTAGCATCATCCCGGCTGTCCAGAGCAACTACTCCATGAGAGCAAAAGGGAAAGTCAGAGGGATTTTCAGACACCAGGAGCATGTCTGCAGTGGGAAAACCATCAGTTAAATGGTTAAAGAAATCCACAAGGCTTTAGAAAATAATTGACCGATATTCACAGTTTACTCTTACAGCTGATAGCACACTTGTAAACAAGCCAAAATAAAATCCATATTCTACAGCCAACCCACTGCAATCAAATTTTGCCCTCTATTAACTTGTCAGTCATGTGTTAATGTCTCCCAAGAGAAGACCAGGCAGACCAAATCCAAACGCAGATTCAATTGCAGCAGCTTGAATTGGTGTGAAAAAAACAGACAATGCGTGTTGGCAAAACTTTGAAAACAGGAATTTGGCCTAGATACACGGTTGAGGGCAGAGGACAAAAAATATTTTGTAAAATTATAACAGGACTGAGTTTCAAAGGCTAGGAAGTGGGCAGACCCTGGGGTTCAGTGCCCTGGGAACATTAGCAATGTATCCTGTCATATCACATCCTCCCTATTAGGAGGCTGAGGCTGTCTTTCAAGGAATCCATAAATCAGCGTCCGTGTTCAGCACTGCACCTCTGATGTGTCTAAGACTCCTGACATGATTCACTTAGTCAGGAAACATAATGCAGGCGGAAGCTAAGCAGGCTGTCAGCAGCACATCAGCAACGGGCTTGGCCAAATCACATTAACCGCTTAATGCCTCACACTTGCTCCCGACGAAGTTTCTTGGAGCTGATCTGATTTTTGTATTTATCACTTAGTGAAATGAAGCTGCTATCCTCAACCCCAAATCTCAGAAACAAATTGCACTTTTCGAATGTTCACGGCAGCTTCGTTTAGAAACAACCCAAGTGTCCATCAAGAGTTAACAAAGTCCTGTGTGTCCGTACGACAGATTATTCGTCAACAAACGAAGGACAGAACTATGAATATATGCTACAGCATGGAAGAATCTCAAAATAATGATGCTGAGTGAAATACGCCAGACCGAAAAAAGAAAAAAAAAAAAAAAAAACCAAACAGTATATACTGTGTGATTCCAACTTATAAAATTCAAGAAAATGCAATCTAATCTATAGTGACAGGAAGAATATTAGTGGTTGCCAAGGGTCTTGCCAAGGTGGGGAGGGGAAGACTCAGAGCAGTAAGAAAGGACAGAGGGGGCAGTTACAAAAGATCATGAGAAAACTTTTGAGCAGATACGTGTATTATCTTGATGACGGTGACAGTCTCAGGCATATATACATGTCAGCGTTTACATTTATGTCGACAACACTTCAATGAGGCTATTTTATAAAAGTTAAAAAGTAAAAAGAAATTGGGCCAGCCCAAAGGTGATCAAGCTGTAGGCAAGTACTAGATATACAGTATATATATTTAATATATATTTAATAGAAATATGATCCTTAAATCCTTACTTGAATGATTGATTCAAATGTCCCTGAAATGTTCATACTTCCCAAGACTCTCTTTATGTTCTTTCTCATGCCTCACTTTCTATCAAGAAAAATTTGTTGAATTCAAACGATGTGCCAGGCATTATTGTAAGTTTTAGAGATATATCACTGGGGGGGAAAAGCATATCCTGCCCCCATGAAGCTTCTATTCTAATGGGAGAGACAGAAATTTTAAAAATAAGTAAAATGTATAAAAATACATGAAATGTACAATGGTAATAAGTGCCATGGAGAAAAATAGCAGGGAAAGGGGGTAAAATGTATCGGCAACACAGGGGTGCCTGGCTGGCTCAGTCAGTGGTGCATTCAGCTCTTGATCTCCGGGTTGTGAGTTCGAGCCCCACGTTGGGTGTAGAGTTTACCTAAAAATAAAATCTTAAAAATACAAAGCTACAGTTTTCAAGAGTGGTCTGGGAAGGCCTCCACAAGGTGACATTTCAATAAAGACCAGCAAGAGTTGAGGGAGAAAGTAAGCGGGGGAAGAATGTTCCAGACAGAGAAGAGCAAATGCAAAGGCCCTGAGGTAGAAATTTGCCTGGCATTTTGAGTGGCTAAAGGTGGGTCAGGAAGGGGCAAATTAAAGAAGTGGGAAGTAGTCAGATATGAGGTCAGAGAGGCAATCATGAGGACAGATCATAACTCCTCACAGGCCAGGGTGAGGATTTGGGCATTTATGCTCTGTGTGAGGTAGAAAGCCACTGGAGGTTTTTGAGCAGAGGAATGACATCATCTGATTTTTTTTTTTTTTAATTTATCGTGGCTGCTGGGTTAAAGACAGAGGGAGCAAGGATGGAAGCAGGACTATCAAGCAGAAGACTGCTAAATAATCCAGGAGAGGGGAGCCTGGGGGGCTCAGTCAGTTAAGCATCTGCCTTCAGCTCAGGTAATGATGCCGGGGGCCTGGGATTGAGCCCCACATTGGGCTCCCTGCTCAGCAGAGAGTCTGCTTGTCCCTCTGCCTGCTGTTCCCCCTGCTTGTGCTCTCTCTCTGACAAATAAATAAATAAAATCTTTTAAAAAAAATCCAGGAGAGAGATGATGGTATTTGACCAGGGTAGTAAGAGCAGCAATGGTAAAGGAGTGCTCAGCGCGTGGATTTTGAAAGAAGATGAAAGACGTGAGAATAAGGTGGGAGAAACAGAGGAGTTCAAGGGCAGGTCTTAGGCCCATTACACCTGAGATGCTATAATGAATACATGCTATAACATGGAAGAATCTCAAAATAATGATGCTGAGTGAAATAAGCCAGACAAGAAAAGAGTATATACTGTATAATTCCATCTTACAAATATCTAGAATTTTTTTTCTTTTAAAGTGTATTTTTGAGTAAACTAAAAGGAAATTGACACACTAAAATCGCAAAAGACTTTGGGCATACACATTAACCTTGTTAAGGGTTCTTCTACGTGTCTTTCTTTTCCATAGGAATTTCCCTTAAACATTTAAAACCCATAGTTTTTACTGTATATACAGCCTAAACCATAGCAATCTATGATTCTGTCATTTTACACTGTGCAAAATCCTCAAAATATAGTGGTACCATAGAAAAACAAAATCAGTCACAAGTAAATTCCACTGTAAGTCATTCATATAATTTGGTTCTTCTCCAAACCAAGTTGAGATATAAAAGAGTCAGTTAGCTAGGAGTCTGGAATCCTGGAGAGAATCTGGACTCGTGATCGAACTGTGAAAGTCATCAGATGGAAACAATCTTTAAAGCTGTCCGTCTAGATGAGGTCACCACGGGTTAAAAATGCAAGGACTGAGCCCCAGGGCGCTCTAAAGTTATAGGCCAGATGAAAGAGAAAGAGCCACAGAGAAATAGGGGAGAAACAAGGGACATTTAGGGGAGAAACAAGGGAAGATTTAGGGGAGAAACAAGAGAGATTTGGGGGAGAAACAAGGGAAGGTTCTGTGCTAGAAGCGAAGAGGGAAGATTCTCAAGGAGGAGGGAGTAATCAGTGGTGTCAAATACTGTCACGACTTTCAAGGTCAGGAAACGTCTATATATTCCTCTGCAAGGCTCATTCCTGGCTTTACTGATGACTCTCAAATCTTTATTTTCTGAGCTCCAGCCCTAGAACTCCAACTTCCCACTAGACATGTCAGTGCAGATGGCTGTAAGTAGCTCAAATCCAACACTACCAAAACCGAATCTATGATATTTTCCATGTCTGCCCCGAAGCTATGCTTCTTCTGTGGTTCCTTATGCTGGTGAATGTCACCGCCTTCCTCAGGCTAGACATGGGGGTGCCATGAAAAGTCCTTTCACGGCTCAAATACAGACATCATTTCCATGTCTTTCAAATCAAAGTATTTACCTAATCTTTTTTCTCTAGAATAGGTGTATGCTATGAGGAGGAGGTAAGGACACAAAAAAAAAACATGGTCCTTTCCCTCAAGGAGGCTACAGGAGTCACACACCTAACCAGTGCAGGAAATGCTGTGTTTTTAGGGTGAAAGGGTGTTTCAGCTGGATGTTTCAGTTCATACCGAAACAAAAAACACACACAAAAAAGCCAGACACACACAAAAACAAAACAAACTACCTTCTAAAATCGTTTTGCCAAGAATATCCGTTTAGATCACTCGAAATTATGACCGTTCATATACTTTTCATTTTATGTCATTTTTGTCAATAGGTCAATTAGGTCATTTTTAATCATTTCCATTCTGGTTATGAAGACCAAAGGTGCTATATTTGACATTATTTTCTGTATGTGGAATACAGAAAAATAGAAACGTAGAAAGCCTCACTACTCGGTCAGGCCCAAATTAGTGATAAATTGAACTTAGAACCTAGTTTCTAGTATTTCTGTTAGACTAAGCCACCTACCTACTCAAACCCATGTTTGTAAGTGTGATGGAAATTTTCTTCCTCCTTTGCCACAGACACAAGGAGGGTCTTGCTTCCATCCAAGCAGGCCCAACAATCGGACAAACACCGTGGGAAATAGAATGGAAAGAGCCCCACATGTCCCAGGTCTATAAGACCAGGAGGAGGAAGGCGTCAACATTCAGGAGGGGGCCGGGAGTAAGGCGCCATGGTGGGCCCGCATGTTACACATGCACTCCTCTCCCCACCCCCCCGCCCTGCTTCCAGACACATCATTTCTAGAAGTCATGAAGGACACCTAATGGGCTTCTCCTTCATCTCACTAACCAGCAATATGGCTGATGCACTAGCCTACCCATTCACTTCAGCAGCTATAATCAATTTGAAGTGGTAGCTCTTAGAAACGTACAGACCACATGTATGAGTGTTTGAGGGACTCTGAAAGGCCTTTAGCTCAAAACATCTTCCCCACTGGGCCTTATCAAAATTTATTTTCAAGGAGCAATGAATTTTAACTGCACTGAGGCTTGAGGTCACCTCAGAGTATCATGTAAACAGAGATTCCTTTATTTAATTAATTTCCTTTCTATCAAGAGGAATGGTCCTGAGAGAATGTAAAAAAAAAAAAAAAGCAAACAACAGTGAATGCATTTTTGGGAGCCACTATGAGGGCCAGGGAGACTGTCTAGGCCAGATAAGGCCCACACAGAAGATTGTTGACCAGGCTGTGGGCATGTGGAAAATGGGGGGGGAAGTAGTTTGTCAGGAGGGCTGGGGACAAGATGAGGAGGAGGCGCGAGAGGATGCTAAAAGTAAAAGTCAATTGCTTCACAACTTCAAAAACTGCAGGTCTCAACCTTCATACTGGTTCATTTCTAGATCCCACTCTAGGAGTGTCATAGAGCCCTTTAAGAGTGAGTATTTTATCATTCAAGGCTTTGTTTTATATGGCTTCCTGACATTAAATTTTACTTTCTGCATGGCTGCATGTTCTCCAAGACTCAGCTGAGTTCACTATAAAAAGGAGCAAAGCTGACATTGGGCCAAAAAATCCCTCAAAATCACAAAATCCTGGGATGCCTGGGTGGCTCAGCCAGTTAAACGTCTGCCTTCAGCTCAGGTCATGATCCTGGGGTCCTGGGATCGAGCCCCACATCGGGGTCCCTGCTCGGCAGGAAGCCTGCTTCTCCCTCTCCTACTCCCTCTGCTTGTATTCCCTCTCTCGCTCTCTCTCGCTCTCTCTCTGTCAAATAAATTAATAAAATCTTAAAAAAAAATAAAATCACGAAGTCCTGTAGCTAGTACCTCTATGCCCTCATCACCCATCATTACCTGTTTCCCACACTGCCATGTACAGCTGAAGAGGTTGTACACTGCCCAACTCCAGAGAGAATTATTCACATAGTCTACAGTTTGAATAGCATTCTCTAGAGTCGGGCAGGGCACAATCTGCACACACGCATCTTGTTCCTCCTAACAACCAGTGGGGAGGGAGGGAGTAAAAATAGGAGACCAGTTCAAGAGAGACCTAATGGGTCAAGGGAGTACAACTCAATATGCTCCAGAATAGGAGGTCCAGATGCCAACAATTTCTTTCCCCAGAGGTCTTCAGGCCTCTAGTAGACAGGTCGGGTGCACCTCTTGGCAACCACCACTATTTGTTACTGTCATGTACTAAAGTGAGTACCCAGGGCAGTAGGCAAAATGTCAAAGATTTCAAGAGACAAGGACGCATTTCGTGACCCCTCACACTAGAGTTCATAAACCTGTTGAATAGCAAGAATGGGTACAATAAATAAACAGAAAAAAAAATAGACAAAGAAGAGAAGAAAAATAGGAAGGTATATGCAGGACCGAGCTATCCAGTTGGCATTAAGAACAAGAATTTCGAGGACTCACGTCTGAGGGGACTGAGGAAGGGGGTTTTAGCCATGCCTTGAAGAAGGGTCACCCTAAACTGAAAGGGGAGGAGGGATGTTCCAGACCCTGTAGAGACTAGTTGGGGGCTGGCTCCGGGATAACACATCACCCCATTCCTTGGCTCCTTCTGTGGGTGGCCAGCCTCCTGGCTGATTTTCCATACCTGGTTCTTTTGTAGTACTGACAAGCACTTCTGTTTTAGGAAACTTGGACATAATCCTTACGTTGCTAAGGCGTGCTCTCTCTCGTAACAATCCTCAGGACACTCTGAAGCTCTCTTTCGGCAAACGTGAATAAAAAAGAGTTCAAATTCTAAAATGTCCCAAAGAATGTGACCCGTGGTGTTGAGAGCAGGTGGAATGACAATACCCAATTTGGACCACCAGATGTCAGTCTTCGTACAGTAATCAATCTCTGCAGCCCCCAAAGACAAGAAGATCAATGAACTCAAGATAAGCCTGCATTTTCCACAGCAGCCCAGAGCCTTAAGACAGTTCTATTAGTAAACAGAGATGCTCCCCCAAATTTTACAGTCCCTGCTGATACCCACATTGGACCTGATGTGTCAGATGGCTTGCACAGCAGAGAAATGTGTGCTAAGAACTTTAGATGTGGCAGAGCTAATCAAAGGAAGAGCCAAAAAAAAAAAAAAAAAAAAAAAAAAAAAATCTGTTCCAGGTTAGGAGGGAAAGTGGGAACAAGAACGGCTGCTGAGTTCATATCACCAATTGCACCTGACAAAAATCATTGTCCAGTTCGCAGAGCTTGCCCCATTCGGTGAAAGCACTTTGAAGAAGGCGTGTAACACCGCTAAGTGTATGATTGACATATTTAATCTAGCATGAGAGGCTGGGGGGAATCATTCCCCATTAATTTGCTCACCTGGATCTTTGCTCTCATCCCACTACCACTCCTGTGGGAGCATCTTTGTCCTCAGTGGTTTACTTCATACGCAAGACGTTTGCAATCTAATCAGCTTGTCATTCCCCCCTTTGAAAGACTTCCCATACTCTGCCTTAGGCTGCAAGGTGCTGCTTGATCTGACCCTGCCCACCTCCCCCCTACATTACCTTCTTCTCTCCACCAATTTCAGTGGCCATTTTGCTATTTCAAGAATAAACCAAATGCCTTCCTGCCTCAGGGCCTTTGCACTCACTGTTCCCTCTTCCTGGAGCTTTATTCCTGGAAATCTCACCTGCTCACTTGCTTACTCATTCAGGTGTCTGCAAAAATATTGCCTTCTCAGAGAGGTCTTGCCCAACCATTCTATCTAAAATATAACCACCTACTATCCTACCAAGCCCAAATTCACTGTCTTCTCACCCTGCTTTTCTTTTTTTGTAGACCTACTATTCTCTAAAATTATATATGTCTTTGTTTACTTGTTATTTCTTGTCTCTCATACTAGAATGTAAGCTCATGAGGGCAGGGAGCTGTCTGTCTTATTTATTTTCCAACCCCCACGCTTAAAAAAGCAGTGACTGGTCCACACACAGCAGTCACACAATAAATATTGAGTGACTACATGAAGTTCATTCTCTTACCCCACAAGTCACTTTTCTATTTCTCTTCATGGCATTCCATTTATCCTGGTCAAATCATAAAACTTGGGAATATTTTTGACTCATCACTCTCCTTCATCCCTACATTCGGTCCTTGCTAAGACTTATCTATTCTTCTATGAATCCATCCCCTTTCTCCCATTCCCACAGACACAACCTTACACAACGCCTTGTCATCTCATACCAGGACTACTATAGTCCCTTCCCTCTAGGATCTCTGCCTTCCTTCCATCCTGCCCACCACAGTAGCTTAACTGTTCCTGCCCTCAGCAAATCATGACCTCCTATTACCCTACCCCTATAACACATGCACACACACCTGCCGCCCAATTCCTTGAGTTCAGAAACCATCAGGATAAAATCTCTACTATTCCTCGATGCAAATCCTTTCCTCCAGTCAACCTGATCTCTCTGCTCCCTGATCTTGTCCTGCCTTTTCCTGCCACTGTAACCCACTGTTCCTCCCAGAGGAAATACCCTCCGCTCATTACTCTGGTTAAATCCCCTTCCCATCCTTCATTCCCCCTCCCAAAACCTCCCTTCTTTATACAACTCCCATTGACCACTAAACACCATGGCGGTGACTCCCACTTCTGGCCTCTTGTCTATGCCACCCATGTGGTTCTAATCTTCTAATCACTGAAGGCCTTAAATTATCTAATGTTTTTACACACATTCACACACACACACACACACACACACACACACACACTCATTCATTTATACCTTCTGGGCATCCTACCCACTTCCAAACACCAAGCACTACCAAATTGGAAAAACATTTACTCTCTAGCAATATAAAATTAATAGAACATTGGTTTTATAATTGGTTTAATAATTGTTTACCTTTTAGGATGAATAAACTGAGTTCTCAAGAGACTTATTAAACTACACTTTTCCAGGTCCGAGAATCTGACTTCTGTCTCTTGTTTTAGAACGTCCCTCAGCTCCAGAATAATACACTTACCATGAAGTTCTTGTTTTCCAGACAGATTTTGATAGAATATGTGGTTGTTCCTCTCTCCGGGCTGCTGGAAAATCACTCAGGATTTTTCAAGCAAATCTGCAGGATGAGAAAAGGATAAAGCTTCATACTTAGGTGTTCCTGCAAAACTTAGAAGAAAAGTTATCAAATAGTGCAGTGGCTACTTATAAATATCGATGTCTACAGATGACTGTTTTCCTCTGGCACAAAAGTGCATCCTGACGAATTTGCCCTGGGTGGACATAAAACACAGTCTCCTACTGAAACATTCCAAACAGTTGCAATGGCTTTATTATACACATTACTCCCAAAGTGATTAAAGTTAAAAGAAAAATGCAACGTGGGCCTGAGATGGCACCAGTTCATGCTAGGAGGAAGCCAGAATGATCACCAGGACTAGCAGTGGTCCTGGATTCTGGTCTCAGACCTGCCGACTTCTAGCTGTGTGTTCTTGTGTGTACAATTGAATCTCTCTGGGCCTCAATGATCTTACTTTAAAAATGAGAAAAAAATAATACCTGCTCATATTCTTTCATTTATTCAGCAAACATTCGTTGAGCACCTACTACCATCCAGGAAACCTACTAGGCCCTGGACGTATCACATGAGAAAAATCGGTGTGGTCCCTACTCTTCTAGATTCTAGGTGTAAGCGGCTAATGCAATGGCATTAACACAGGAACATTTGGCGATTCTTGAATCCTAAAGAAAAACCAGTTGTGCAGGAGTTCAGTGGGCAAAAGGGGCAGAAAACAGAGTCTGAGAGGTAGACAGGCACCAGGCACCCTATCAAGTAAGCCCTACTGGCCACAGGAAGGGGTAGGATTGAATTTTATGTGCGCTCAGGAGACAGTGGGAGGTTTTAAGCAGAGGAATGATGTGATCAGATTTATGCTTTAAAACACTACTTCGGCATAAATAACAGATGGGGCTCCCTTCCTTTCTTCTCATGAAAAGCCATAAGACAGGATCTAGTGGGGCAGAAAGGCGGCCCAAGGAGACAGAGCCCACGTCAGAAGCCAGGTGTGGCTAAGGAGGCCGTCAGCGGCACCTGGGGCTTGCAGGATGAGGAAGATGGTGCCAGGCAGATGACAGGCTGGTGGCGGTCACCCGTGCAAGGAAGGAGGCAGAGCGGGACTACAGCGAGGCAAGGGAAGGAGAGTGGTGACAGTCAGGGGGATTGAGCCTTTAAGTTAACAAATGTAGGGTGATGGGAACCATACACACAGACACACATGTGTAAGTACACATATACGTGCGTTTATACACATGCATATATGCACAGTATTAAGTGAAATAATTTAACCTGGATTCCTGGATTTTTTGGACCCCCTTTATTTTTCTTTCCACTTGCCGTTCTTTCCTTTCTTCCTTGTCTTCTACTTTTTCCTTTCTTTTATCTTCTTTTCCCCCCTTCCCTCCATTCCTTCCCTTTTCCCTCTTTTTTCAGCTTTCTTTTTTTCATATGTCAGCAGAAAATCCCTTCACATTCTAACCAATCCCAAATCTAGCCACTTTATGGACGAATATTAGCACCTACTATGCAGCCAGACCTCGCAAGCAGATATAAGAGAAGGCAAGGCAGCGCTAATGCCCTGGATGGAAACCAGCCACATCAGCATGAGGCTGTTATTTAATTGTGCCCAAAGATTCAAACAGGAAGCCTTCTGCAAATTTCCTTGTAAAATTGTAAATAGAGTGGCTCCCTGCCACTCATTTTTGTCATAAAATGGGTTTGTGAAACTAAGTTTTGAAATTCAAATTCTTCTTCTGTCCTGGGACTGCAAGTTAGCAAAAGCTATTTTTTAAAAATGATTTCTCCCAGTAAAAAAAAAAAAATCCCCAGTGGAAAATATGCAGAGGTAGGGGAGCCAGAAGCAAGAGTAGAAATAATAATTGTACTAAGTGAACTAGGAAGTGCTTACTAAATTGACTGATTATAAGGAGTATAGGAAATTATGAAGGAGAAAGTACTTTCAAATCTATAAAATGTAATACAATATAAAGCATTCTTAGAATTTGCTGGGTGAGCTTCCCTACTGGGAGTGGAAAGGAATTTGGAACTATTAAATATTGTCTTCCTGAAATTGACCAAACAATAGAAGCTTTTCTGGTGCATATTTATATGTAGTTTTAATTTCTCAATAATGAAACTGATCTCTTTCTTTTTCGAGGTATCTAACAATATTAGACCTCTTTGATGCTCAAGAAATTTTTTTACACCTATGTGCTCAGACGTGAATTTTGCCATTTGCTTAAAAATGAAAGACTGATGTACTGCTCAATCATGTTACTTACAAAATGAGAGTTGTCATTTCCTCAGAGTTCTGGCATTTCCAAATGCTTCCAAAATAGGATGCACTTGCTTGATTTGATCTTCTAAAGTTCCCTGAGGTATAGGTAAGAGAAATACAGCAGATAAAGTTTTCAGGAAAATTCTATAAGGTGGTAAGCCCTCCAACCCTAGGCTGGACTCCATTCTTGCTTTGATAAATAGGATCCAAAAGCTGTTTCCAAATTTGTTTATACAATGTTACTTTGGAATGAGAACTTAGAAAAATAGATGAGTGAGAAACTGTCTTACAATGCCCCCATGAATATATGTGGGAGCTCATTTATTTCAGTGCTTCTCTTTTGGTTGGAATTGGCCTAAGTGGGGAAAGGAACTAGATATCTACAATCAATCAATCAGTACCATAGCCTACCTATTTCCAGAAAAGTTTCATTCCTTATATTTTCCCCATTGTTAATCTCCCTCTCTTCCCCTCTAATTCTTACACCTGGAAATTTATCCTAAGATAACACAGCAGATTCTTGGCATTATTAAATTATATTTTTCTTTGTTACAATTCCTAAGTAATCTAGTGGTCCATGCCAAGCAGTGAGTCAGTGATGGTTTCATTTTGAATTTGAATCATGTGTGCTCAGCAGGTCACCTCCACAGAGTAAGTCTGATTGAGCACTCAGCATCCCCATTGCAACATGGCTATGTCGTTTTCCACTCAGCATCAAAGATCCATTTTATGGAAGGGATTATAGTATATAGCATTCAAGAATTTATAAATTTAGGGGTACCTGGGTGGCTCAGTTGGTTAAGTATCCCACTCTTGATTTTGGTTCAGGTTGTGAGATTGAGCCCTGCTTCGGGCTGTGCATTGAATGTGGAGCCTGCTTAAGATTGTCTCTCTCCCTCTCCCTCTGTCCCCCACCACTCTCGTGCACTCGTACGTACACACACACACACACACACACACACACTCTTTCGTTCTCAAAAAAAAATTATAAATGTACAAATACTATAACCCTTCTACATAGTATGGGTCTACTATCCTTTAAATAAGTAAAAGGGCTATATGAGCAAAGTTTTTCATAGAAGTGTTATGTATTATGTATTATCATGAGGCCCAGTGGCTAGACCAAACAAACACACACCGAACAACCTAAAATGTACACAAAAATGAAATAATACCCAGTGAACAATAGAGTTCAGTGATACCTAAAGAAATCAATCAAATTCAGGAATGTGGTGGTTGGGAAAGAAATTTCATGGTTTGAAAATGGACCAGTTTGCTATTTTGATATACTTCTTACTTTGCAAAAACAACAGGAAGCATCCAGGATTGAATTGAAACAGCAAAATAACAATGCCAGACATACAAAGATGAGAGGCTCTAACAGCTCAATAACTTATTGATTTTGCGTCCCACTCAGCATTATCTAATTTTATTTTGCATACCAATTCTCAGGGTCTAGTTACTCTCAAATTATTATGAAACCCATCAACCTGTTAAGGGAGCTAAACAAAGTAAGCTAAATTAAAAATCGCCAAAGATAAAAGTCATTAAATAGAGAGGGAGGATAAGTAGAACCTGGAATGTGATTAAAGTTGAGGTTATGCCCATCAGGCATCTGGGATTTGATCCAGGAGTTTGTGGTGAAGGAAGAAGACTTCTACTGGTATGTATCTGTGGGAGTCTGACATATCACAGTAGCTAAAGGGTTTCAGAAATATCAAAAGTGGCCATTCAAGACACTGATGACTCTAGCCTTTAGGGAAGATGGCTTGGATCTTAAGTGTAATTCTCAGAGGGTCCAATCAACAAAGATCAGGCTAAATAGCCCTGGAAGCAAATCGGAAACAAAGTACATAATTTCATGTTTGGGGTTTATTGGTTTGAAGCATTTGTTGATCCTCTCAAGAGGCAAAAGATGGGAAAAACTTTTCTATAATTTTCTAATTGTTCTACGGCTCTTGTCTCCTCTTTTCTCCCCAAAAGTTGTCAAGGCAGAGCCTCCATGATCAGTGGATAGGACCACCTCACCTTTTCTGCCAAGATATCGAGACACGTACCGGCTTTTCCCTAGATTCACCCATGGTTGCTACGGTGGCAAAATACTGGATAATATGTTTGGTGTTCACAGTCTTTCCAGCACCAGATTCTCCTCTGTGATTAGAAATTCAGTGATATAGTTAACTGGTTTGGATTGTAAATGCAGTGAAAAGTTAAATAATTTTAACCATATAGGCTAAGACAATAAGGAAAAGTTTTATGGAAAAACGGAAAACTTGAGAGGAAACTTGATTAAAGAAATGTAGATATTTAATCGGTTGGGAGAAGGGGAAGGACTACCTCAAAAACTATTTGATTTTTAAACAAAAATCAAAACTCAGTACAGAAAGATTAAAGATTTTATAAAAACTGGAAGCCTGTTCTTCATGTGTCCTGTTAACAAAAAGCTGAAGAGCTCCTCTATTAATTAAAGACAGGTCTCCTCATTACCAAATGTTCGAGGGATTTTCACATATTAAGGCTACCACATGGTTGGGTCCAACCCTCTCCCTGAGAGGAGGGCCTACCAATCAATCCACCAGGAAGTTGGGTTTTAGACTTCCCTTTTACCTTTGATAACCAGTTAACTTTGTGTTGTGAGAAGAACACAGTGGTGCTAACCTTATCATCCAAAGCATCATAGGATCAAGGCCTGCCTTTATCTGTATGAAACTCCAGGAAACAGTCGATCTTCTCTGTAAGGGCTGAACACTAAGTATCCTTCTAGCGCTAAGATTCTGAGACCGTTAATATTCTTGAGATGACTAAAGCCAATGGAGAGCCCAACACACAAGGTGACACCACCATTGCACAGGAAGACCAAGAACTTTAGCATTTCACTGGCCTTTTGAATCTTAGCCTCCCCCCTCCCCCCGCCACAATGCTGACAGTTCATCTGGTCAGCCAGTGTTCTTCCCATCAAAATTAGATACAATACGAGATCACTGAAGTCTTTTCCTTCCTTTTCTCTCCAAGTCTCACCATCTTTTAGTTCCTACTACTTAATGTACCTTGGTCTGCAGCAATGTGGCTGCCCAGATAACAGCAGGTTATCTGTTCCGTGGTCATACCCATTGAACTTTCTGTCTCTCTGCCCAATTAGCCAGTCCACAGACCTTTGAAAACGATTATTTCAACAGGGAGTTCTCCATCAAGAAGATGACTAAGATCAGCTTGTGCACTATGAGTTTTAAAAGATCTACTAAGATGGTAGAGGCAGCCTACCTAGAACCATATTTGGAGTAATCACTGACTAAAGTGTTATGACAATTTCCTGAGTATCTTATTCTTGCCTAGAAGGTATTCTGTATCTAAAGAGCAAACAATTCAAAGATAGTGAATTTATGTTTTATTCCCAGTGAAATGTAGGTGTCTGTTTCCACTGAAACTCTCACCGCTAGCCAGAAAGAAGAGGCAAGGCAAACACTTACGTCAAAAGTACAGACTGATTCTCCCCATCTACAAAAGAAAAGAAAATGTCAGAACATTCTTCTGCCAGAGCATCTACGTATTGGCAAACTTATTCAAAATTTCCTTGGTTGCAGTTTGAAGTCAGACACAAGGAAAAGGATTTGCTCTCAGTTGGATAAAAAAAAGAATACCATTTAAATAGTACAGAGTAGAAAGAGTTTTTTTTTTTTTTCCCTTGCCCCTATGAATGTCAGTCCTAAGAACATATAAATCTCAGGCCTATTTTCTTGCTCCAAATACAAATGATAACTGACTAATGGTTGACATTTTTGCCATTTTAAGCCTTTTAAGAAGCACGGTGTTACAATAGCTACAGAGAAACTTCTTTGTGCCTGAAACTCTAGCAGGCGCTTTGTGTAATAAAAGCTGCCATCTACAGGGGGCTTACTCTGGGCCAGCCACTGGGCCGAGCACTTTCAATGCATTATCTCACTTAATTTGACGTGTGAGCTAATCATCTCCAAAACCCTAGGAGACAGGCTCTATTTTGCCCAGATTTCATCCCAAAGAAACGGAGGCTTCAAGTGATTAGGGAACTGTAAAGGCCATGCTCTGCTCACAATGCCTACCTACCTCTTAGTGACACGGAGAAAAAGTAGATCAGATATTTTTACCTTTCATTTTGTAGGGCAGCCACTTACTGTGAAGCATATCCTGAAAGGCATTATCGGCCACAGCGAAGATGTGAGGGGGAGCTTCTGATCGCCTCTTCCCTTTGTAGGCAGCCATGACTTCTTTCTGATACACGAGGAGCCACTTGTAAGGGTTTATGCTCACACAGAAGAGACCTGAATATGTCTGAGGAAAAATCAGAGGAGATTTCAGAAAGCAGGTTAGAAGCACTTCCAGGTCTGTCAGCTCTCTCACTGCCAGATAACATTTGCTGAAATATTTACTCATAAGGGAACTAAAAAGAGGAGAGCTTTCGGATTCTCACAGAGAAGGGACTATAACAGGAAGAGACAGAACCAGGTTAGAGGAACTGCGGGACCTGGGGTTACCCCTCCCCAGGGAGACCTGCTAACTACTAACATGTCTGACACATACACATTTTGAAGACAGGGAGGATGCCAATAGCCGGCTGAGCAGCTATCGGGCATTTGAGGCCAGAAGGTGGCTTGTGTTTCAGCAAGAATGGGAACCCAATTTTTAAGGCACTGAGAGGGAATAATAGCTCATTTGGGTCACTCAGTCACTATAATGGTTGAATTGTGGCCCCCAAAAAAGATACACTCAGGTCTAATCCTTGGAACCTGTGAATGCAATCTTATTTGGAAAAAGGATCTTTGCAGGTGTAATTAAGTCAAGGGTCTCAAGAATGATATGTGGGTGGGCCTTAAATCCAGCTGGTATCTTTGTAAGACATACAGAGAGGAGAGGATATGGACCCACAGAAGGAAAGGGATGTGAAGGCAGAGGCAGAGATTGGGGTGGTACAACCACAAGGAATGCCAACAGCCACTAGAAGCTGGAAGGGGTAAGAAAGGATTCTGCCCTAGAGACTCCAGCAGGAGTAGGACCCTGTTGATTTGATTTGATTTTGGACTTCTGGCTTCTAGAACTGTGACAGAATAAACTTCTGTTGTTAAGCCAACTGGTTTGGGGTAATTTTGTTAGAGCATCCAAGGGAAACTAATATAGTCATGTAAATCAGAGTGCCAAGGAGCAATTTGGCTGCATGCCATAGCTTCCATAGCAATGGAGCTCAAATGCTACCATTTTGGCCCAATCTATTCAGGGCTGCTGTTGAATAGGTTCTGAGTAAATCAAAGAATCTAAGCAACCATCACCAGTGTAATGATAATGAAAACAATCATTCCTTCTACTGAGTACAAACAGGGTGACAGGCACTGCACTATGTGCTTTACATTCTCTGATTTCATCCTCCAGGCTACCTTGGAGAGCCAAGCATTCTTATCCCACTCTACAGATAAGGTGACTTCAAGAAGTTAAGAAACTTAACAACTAGTCAGTGACAAAACTAGCATTTGGACACCGATCTATCAGCCTCCAAGCCTCACGCCTTTACTTTAGCTTGACAACCTAGGGAAAGGGTTATGGATGTTGACAAAATAAAATTGGGGAAATGCGAGGTCCCTTCCCAGTGGGCATTCCTCAGGGATTATCCCCATGTGAGTCTGCTTAAATTCAAAGTAAGCTATTATCCAAGAGAGGGCTGAGACTTTGCCAATATGAGTGCCAGCATGACATTTCAGCAGTAAAGCATATATACATACATAGGTCATCCAATGGGCACAGCGCCTCTTCAGGGTATGCAGCACGGATGCTTCATTGAGATGAGTCAGCATTGCTAGGTCTTCAATCATTTCAAACTTTGTGGGATTCATCTGCTGGACTTCAACCTCTTTGACACTCAGACTCTGCAGAGAGGAGAAAAAAATATAATATGTATTTCCCTATTATGTTCCTTCATTTTGCCATGCAATGGAAAGAACCTTCAAAGATCCAAGAAAAAGATGCCTCATGAGAGGATGGGACCAGAAGTTTAACCAATCCTAATGAAAGAGACAGGTGTTTCTCCTGCACATTCTCGCACCTTGCCTGAAGATGAAGTTTTTAAAAAGTTTTTGTTGAATCAAAATATTCTATCTTGCAGAACTCTAGTCCTATGGTTCCTCATTGACTCTGGTTGCCTCTGAGAGCACACACATCATACCTCATATGATTTGGCACCTCTCTTGATGCTTAGGAGGTTTAGAAGAAGGAATCTGGAGTGAAGGATCAAGGAGGCAGATGAATCCTTCCAGACTTTGTTCAAGACCTCTCCTCTTCCTCAATCCTTCCTCAACTACCTTAGCTCATTTTTAAAAAATCTTTTACCATATAAACAATCTGTACCATCTTGACACAAGCTTTTGTGTATGTTTCAATAATTAACAATGTCAGACTATTTCTCAGCTCGATTATAAACACCTGAAGGAGTTTTGATGGTGTTTTCTTTTATAGTTACTAAAGCATCTATTATAATGTGATGGGCATGGTAGGTACTCAATAAATATTGATCTCTTGATTAATATGGCTGCATTGCTACCAAACAGTTGTTTAGAGTTGTTCTCAAAATTTCCTAACACCATTTCCTATAGCCCTTTTCCATGTTTAATAAACATTGATATCAACTGATGGCTCCATTTAATTCCAATTGGTGATGGCTTCTTCTTCCAAAGCTCTCACATTCTCCATATTCTTTTTTGAGAGAGAGAGAGAGAGAGAGGGAGTGGGAGCAGAGGGAGAGGGAGAATCCTAAGCAGACTCCATATCCAGCACAGAGCCCATGGCGGGGCTTGATTTCACAACCCTGAGATCATGACCTGAGCCGAAATCAAGAGTCAGACACTTAACCAACTGAGCCAGCCAGGTGCCCTCACATTCTCCATATTCTTGATCAAATTCTTACCCACAATCTGCTTTGTCATTGTTCAAACAGTAATCACTTTTCTTTTGAGTCCCTTTAATTTCCGTATGTCCAGGATTCCTTTTCTGTTAGAACTTAATCAGGTGTCTTATGTCTTTAAATACCTCCCCTTAGCTCTGATTCTGTTTTTCTCTCTTCTTTCCTTGCCTACTTTCTTCCATAAGTATTACTCTACACCTACCGGCTTCATTGTCTCTGTTAACGTTACAAAGACTATTCATGTGGTGATTGAAAGTGTAGTTACTTCTAAATTTTTTTTAAAAAATTTATTTATTTATTTGTTAGAGAAAGAGCACAAGCAGGGGGAGTGGAAGAGGGAGAAGCAGACTCCGTGCTGAGCAAGGAGCCCGATGTGACACTCGATCCCAAGACCCTGGGATCATGACCTAAGCTGAGGGCAGATGCTTAACCAACCAAGCCACCCAGGCATCCTGAAAGTGTAGTTACTTTCTAACATCAGAGGAGGAAGCCTGGAGCTAGGGAGATAGAGGGTGGGCGTGGGGGGATGGGACCATCAATATATGGTGGAAGGACAAACAGAACAAAGCAAACTCCATTAGACTCTTCTTTCTACATCATTAACTTATTGCCTTCATGCTCTTCTTCTTACGATTTCTTTTGAAAATCATGATTATAATCATAATATATTTACAAATCACCTTGAATACTGTTGAAAAGACAGAAGTTTTGGAACATGTGCTCAAACAAGAAAGCCTCTCATTTGGAGACCTGATAAAATACGGTTGGACTCCATTAAGAAAGTGAAAAGATGGGACACCTGGGTGACTCAGTCAATTGAGCAACTGCCTTCAGCTCAAGTCATGATCTCAGGGTCCTGGGATCGAGCCCTGCATTGGGCTCCCTGCTCAGTGGGGAGTCTGCTTCTCCCTCTCACTCTCCCTCTGCTCCTCTCCCTGGCTCGTGCTCACTCTCTCTCAAATAAATAAAATCGTAAAAAAAAAAAAAAAAAAAAGGAGGGGGAGACAACACTGGGAGAAAATCTCTGCAAATCAGATAGCTGATAAGGGACTTGTATCCAGAATATATAAAGAACTTTCCAAATACAACAAAAAAAGCAATAAGCCAATTAAAAATGGGCAAAGGGTTTGATTAGACATTTCTCCAAAGATAACACAAATGGTCAATAAGCATGTAAAAAGATGCTCAATATCATTAGTCATTAGGGAAATACAAATAAAAATCACATTAAAATACCACTTCACACCCACTAGAATGGCTATAATCTAAAAGATAATAATAAGCATTGGTAAGGATATAGAGAAATTATAACCCTTACATATTGCTGGCAGGAATATAAAATGATGCAGCCATTTTAGAAGACATTTTGGCAGTTCCTCAAAATGCTAGACATAGAAGTTAACATGTGACCCAGCAATTCTACTATTAACTAGAAGTTAATACGTCCACGCGAAAACTTACACATGCATGTTCATGCGAGCATTATTCCTAATAGCCAAAACATGTGAACCCAAATGTCTCTCAACTGGTGAGTGAATGAACAAATGCAGTGCATCCAATACTATGGAATATTATTCAGCTGTACAAAGGAATGAAGTACTGATACATGCTACAACATGAATGAACGCCAAAACATTATACTAAGTGAAAGAAGCCAGACACAAAAGATCATATGTTGTATGATCCCATTTATCCAGAATGCCAGATAGGCAAATCTATAGGGAAATAACCTAGATCAGAGGGAAGGGCGGGTGAGTGACTGCTAATGGGTACAATATTTCTTCTTGGGATAATGAAAATATTCTAAAAATTAAATTGCAGTGATGGTTGCATAATTCTTTAAATATACTAAAAACTGTAGAGGCCACTTTTAGGCAAACAGCCTTGAGCGATAGACTGTGGAGAGGGCCCACAGTGACTACCTAGCTGAATACAGACCAGCCCATTGGGGGATCAACCTCAAGACATCCAGAGGCCCTGACTAACCAATGGGCTACTTACAATGAGGCACAGTTACCAAAACAGGGAGAATTCCGTACGTCCCCATACCTCCTCACCTTCCCTCTAACAACAGCCCTCACCCCTGCTTCTGCAGACAGCCTCTCTTCTGTCCCACCCACTGCTCCCTTGCATTATAGTCAATAAACTTCTCTCTCTTCATTCTGCTTCAGGTGAATTCTTGTCACTACCCACACCCGATCGTCGCCCCACATTTGGGGGCCCCAACCCAATCAGATAGACACCACATTTAAACACCACGAAAACTATTGAACTGCACACTTTAAAGAGGTGAACTATATGGTATGTAAATTATAGCTCAATAAAGTTGTTCTTTAAAAGTTGGCATAACCAATGATGGGAAAGAGGCATTCAGATCTGCTTTCTCTTTTAATAAGAGATTGTCCCAAGGCTAACTTTAGGGCCCATCTGTTTCCTTATTTAGGGCATTCTGAATTTTTTCTTGCCTACCTAGGCAAGTTCCTGCTAATAAGGACCAAGTTCTTCTCTTAATTCCATTAGTTACATAAAGTCTACCTAACTGGGAATTTTTTTTTTTTATGTCCAGATACTGTCAAAGAGGCATATTAAGACACCGTAAGTGATAATTTATAAGTGGCCTCCAGAGCTTTACAACTCAAATAGCAATGCTTTAGATTATAAATTGTCTGAATATGACAATAAGGGCATGAAGAAGACAAACCTTCTTGGTAATGATTCTGTTTGCTATGTCGTTGAGGCAAAACCAGAGGGCGATTAGACATGAATATGGGCTGCAATCATCTATAAAACCTACGAGGAACTGTTCAGCCGAGTCAGGCCAGAAATAGGGCCCAGCTCAGCACCACAGGGCTGGCAGGCAACCTGAGGTCAGTGATTCAGGGGAGGGTCCTGTGGGTGGACTCCTTGCCCAGTGTTACCCTGCTGCCTTAGAGGCCTAGGTGACAGGGAAAAGGAGTTGCAGGCCATTCCAGCCTTACTGCACATGACCTCCACGACCCCTTACAGACTAGCTTATGCTCAACACCTGCCCTAAACCTCTTCCCAAGGTCATAAGTGACCTCCTAATTCTGAAATGCTGAGGCTTTCTCCAAGACCTTAATCTCTTTCTCTAGCATTTGGCATTACTGACCATCCCCCATCTCTTGGCTTCTCTGGCACTGTGCTATTCTCAAACTATCCCTCTCTCTTTTTTTAAGATTTATCTATTTATTTGAGAGAGAGAGCATGAGCAGGGAGAGGGCCAGAGAGAGGGAGAGAGAATCTCAAGCAGACTCCCCACCGAGTACAGAGTCCGGGGCTTGATCCCGCAACCCTGAGATCATGACCTGAGCCAAAATCAAGAGTCAGATGCTTAACTGACTGAGCCATTTGGGTGGTTCCAGGCACCCCCAAATTATCCCTCTTTCTTAATCCAAACACAACCTACTTCAGAGTTCTTTAGGTCACTATTCACTGCAAGGGACACCTTTAAAAAAAACAACAAAACTTGAAACGTTGACGAAAGAAGCGGAAACTGTGAGTTCTAGAGTCAATGATCTTTATCCCTGGCAACTGTGTTACTCTGATTTACTCAGTGTCGTTTAATCTTTGATAAGAAGTGGAAGAGCTTCTCAAAGATGCATGACATTTCCAAAAATATATCTATCAGTGACATCACATATCCCAGGTTTTTAATTAAACTTTCAGAGAAAGGACATATTTAATTATTTGATTAAATAGAGAACGTAGTTATCCCAGAGAGGAAATAAAGATTCCTTTACCTTTCCATCTGTTGTCTCAACAATTACTTTGCCATCATTTGCACTCCCTTTAACCTCAGCTGCAACATAACGTGTGTTGGCCATCATGAATCCAGCATTTCTTCTCGGTGGAGCAAAAGAGGATTATAACCATGGTACGCGCACAAAAGATACATTGGACACTTTCATATGGATGCATATGACCTCCTTTCTGCTAATTCTGCCTGGTGACTTGGAGTCACCAATATAGGAAACTGTTGAAGTAGGTAAAATCGTGAAAGCTCATCCCAAAGATGACACACTGACTCTAGGAACAAGAGACATTTGAGCCAGCAGAGGCTGGGAACATCACAGACCATTTTGCTGCAAGAAAGTTACCGGTCAACACCTTACAAGCCACTCTTCTCATGCCCAACACTTACCTCCCACTCACAGTCCCAGGTCCTGGGTGGCTGTCCTGGTACCTCACACCCCCGGCTCTCCTCCAGAATACTTCACTCAGAAAGGTCTGGTTACAACTAAGTGAAAATTAGGTTAGTGGTCATGTCTGTCTTTCAGGGTTTTTTAGACCTTAGTTTTAGTTTTGGGATAAAAGCCTGCTGTGAGAATTCCATGGAAGAATTGGGGGGAGGAGAGAGGAGAGAAATATGGATTATTTTTGCCACACAGCATAACTGCTCCATATTATTTCCCCCCACAGAGCATTTTTCTGTTCTCAGTCTCCTCACTTCCTTTGCCCCTAAGCAAAACAGCCCTTCACAACGTGATCAGCCAATGAGAAGCTTTGGGCAAAATGAAATCTTATAACACCTGAGACAGCTTCTCTTGGCCTCACTTAGATGCTTCTCCGGTTCTTTCCCAACTGAGACAGATAGCCAGGGAAGATGAGTAAGAAACATACTTTTAGGGGCACCTGGGTGGCTCAGTTGGTTAAGCATTAGGTGCTTGATTTCTACTCAGGTCATGATCTCAGGGTCCTGAGATGGGAGATTGAGCCCCCTGTCAGACTCCTGCTGGGTGTGGAGCCTGCTCAAGATTCTCTCTCTCCCTCTACCTCTGCCCCTTCCTGCCCCTTCTCTCCCTCACTTAAAAAAAAAAAAAAAAAAAAAAAAAAAAGAAAAGAAAAGAAACCTACTTTTAAGGGAAAGTGAGTCTTACCAGAAGTTCATGGAAGTTCCAAGTCACAGCTCATCAAGTAGATGGAGGAGAGGAGAGGAGAGGAAAGGGGAGGGGAGGGGAGGGGAGGAGAGGAGGGGAGGGGAGGAGAGGGGAGGGGAGGAGAGGGGAGAGAAGGAGAGGGGAGGAGAGGGGAGGGGAGAGAAGGAGAGGGGAGAGAAGGAGAGGAGAGGGGAGGGGAGGGGAGGAGAGGAGGGGAGAGGAGAGGAGGGGAGGGGAGGAGAGGGGAGGGGAGGGGAGGAGAGGGGAGGGGAGGGGAGGAGAGGGAAGAGGATTTGGCTGGGAGAGGGACAATCTGAATCAATGGCTAGGGATGAGCCAGCGAAACCCCTATGCAACAATAGCACAGGTGGGTAATGCCAACTCCATCACCACCACCACCCCAACACAGGAATCAGAAATTTAAGAGGCCTCATTGGAGCCCCCACCAGACACTCTTCCCAGAGGTGGGCAATAGGACTTGGGAACCATGCCTAGTGAAGCTGGGCAACATTTGCCCTTCCTTCCACCATGTTTGTCTCTGCAAAGAATTTTGTGGCACACTACCTTCTTGCTTTCCTAGTCTTTGCTGGGCTCCCTTCCTTGTTCCCCTAATTACAACCAATCCACCACTAAAACTGCCCGGGAAGATTTTTGTATTCCCGTCAAACTGATTTTGCATTTGCTTCTACTTGTTGTTTGCATTTAAAATACTGAGTTTTCCTTCATATTTATTATTTTGATCTCTCTTTACAAAAACGGATTTTGCTTTGTGTTATGTCTGTGAAAAGAGGCTTATTTGTGAAAAGTACCTATTTTGCATACATTTTTTTGTGTTTAAGGTAAATAAATGCACTGTATTTTATTTTTATTTTTTTTATTTTTTTTTAAAGATTTTATTTATTTATTTGAGAGAGAGAGAATGAGAGACAGAGAGCACGAGAGGGAAGAGGGTCAGAGGGAGAAGCAGACTCCCCGCCAAGCAGGGAGCCCGATGCGGGACTCGATCCCGGGACTCCAGGATCATGACCTGAGCCGAAGGCAGCCGCTCAACCAACTGAGCCACCCAGGCGCCCAAATGCACTGTATTTTAAATCAAATGTTATCACTTGAAAGAAAATGGGTATTAGCTGACACAGATTTCCACTTTTATTTTTTTTTAGAAAAAAACCTGAGAAAAGAGATTAAGAGTGTTGTCTATAGTCACATAGCTAATTAGTGGCAGTCATTAGAATAATGATTCTAGAAATTAGATCACCCATCTCCTAAATCAGAGCTCTTCCATTACAGCATGCTTCCTCTATCTTATATGCTTGGCTTTTTTCCTCCAATTTTTCTCTGAAGGATTAGGTTCATCCCCTGCCTCATGATTAACCCCTTCTTTTATGGCCCCTGAAAATTTGGGGAGAAGTTTTAGAAACCCTTACCTACCTGAGGCCCAGTCCCTAATAGGGATGTGTTTGAAGCTCAAGTAGAAGAACTCATTTTCTAATTTGAACATGTTTTGCACTCATGAGTAATTGCAGAGAGGGAAATGTAAACAGCAATGGGTTTGAGTTGGGCTACCTGGATTTTAGTCCTGGCTCTGCTAGTAAAAAGGTGGAAAGCAAGGGCTTCATCTCTTTGGGCCTTGGTTTTCCCATCTGTAACCTCAGGAGGTTTGCCTACATGATTTCATATTTTTGGAAGAATAAATCTCTTTTCTAATATAAAGGCAACAACAACAACCAAAAGGCAACATGTGTGTATTGGAGGAAATATGAAAACGTAGAGAAATGTACAGAGAAAATTAAAAAAAAGAAATCACCCATGGGGCACCTGGCTGGCTCATTCGGAAGAGCATGTGACTCTTGATCTCAGGGTTATAAGTTCAAGCCCCATGTTGGATGTAGAGAGTACTAAAAAAAGTAAATAAACAAAATTAAAAAAAAAAATCACCCATAATGGAACAACACAGAGATAGCCGCTACCCGAAGCATTTCTTTCCAGTCTTTTTTCTATACTATTGATCAAGATTGGAGTAACACTATATTCAGTGTGGTAGTTACAGGAAATAGATTGTTATGTGTCCTAACATAAAAGTCATTTACATTTAGCTTGGGAATGCTGCTTTGTGTTTATCTCTACAAGCACACTTTTCTCCCTGACACCCAGCAATTCTAGTTTTCCTTCCTAGACCACATAATAATGTTCGGTATTTATTTTTCACATTTATTATTGCAGTGGGGCCTCCATGGAGGAAGGCAGGCAGAGCAAGGGTCATCATCCTGTTTGACAGATGAGGACACCACGGCTCAGGAAAGTGCAGGGATTTGCTCGGATTATACCCCTGGAGAGGATCCTGGTCAGAGGATTTGAACCCAAGACTCCTTGCCAAATATTCTAATCACACTGCTTCCACTTGGCCTGAGTTCAAAAAAGCAAACTCCATTGTCTACTAGCCCAGGGGGATGAGAATCTTCCTTACTCTTGTCGTTTTGGCTGCCATTGCATTTCTATGGGGAAAACCGTTTGGCCAAAAAAAAAAAAATAATAATTAAAAATAATTGCTATATTTTAAGTAACTATTTACAGTGCTGATCCTACTAAATGCATCATCCAATTATCTCTAATGCTTAGGCCTAATTTTTATTTCCTCGTTGTGGCACCACTATGATCTTGTCCTTCATTATCTGACTACCTGTGATGAGCTTTTGCATGACCAGTTCTGACCTCAGGGATAGTTCTGTTATTGTATTTGATTTGATGGATTATAATCAGCTACTCTAAAATCCAATCATAGTAATGAAATCCAGTGACTGGAAACTGGGAACGGATCCAGGACTGGACTATGATGGAAATATAATGTCCTACATAACGGGGTTGAATTGTAATCGGTCATATTAAGGTCTAATGTTGACTAATTCTGAGTACTAGAACAATACTCAGTCAGTATTTATGTTACATTATTGAATAATTTGGGGATTAAGATATGTAGGTGTCTTGATGCTAGATCACACTGTGAATCTGACTTTACATCTCCAAGTAGCTGAAATTCAGATGCCCATGCAGCCCAGTCACGCAGAGAAGGAAGGGGAAATGTAGCATTTACTTAGAGATTTTAATGTAGAACTCAGCCTTCATCTCGAGGGTAAATCCTCATTAACCTCCGTCCTTGCCTGTAACTACCAGAAGACTATTCATCAGGGTAAGCAAGTCTCCTAATTATCTCTCATTGAGTGTTGGCTGAGCGACCCTGCTGACCTGGAAAACAGCCGAGGGAAGTTCCAACATTAGAAAAGTCTGAAGAGGGCCAGGGACAACTTCTCTTTCTCCTGCCTTCCCCAAGGCTTTTCCTTTCTTCTTCCTTAGAGTGGACCAACCCCACCCACAGTCAAAGCCCCCAGGCCCCTGAGGGGAAGAAGCCCACAAAGACAAGAGTGCCTAGGGCCCCCGAAAGTCATAATGCAACCCTGAACCACAGTCCTGACCTTGGCAGGTGGTAAAATGGGCCAGACTGAGAAACGTCCAGTTGTGAATACCAGGCACCTTGACAGGAGCAGAGGAAGGGCTTGCAGGGATCCAGGTGCATCCAGGGAGGGGGACCACTGTGGCCGGAGTATGGTGACAACGGGGGGAAGTCATTTGGGCTAATGTTCAGCATGAGAGAGTACGGGAGTAAAAGGGTGAGTATCCCGCAGAGATGAGTGTCTGGGAGCAGATGGGATGTACAACTACTGGCTGGGGGATGTCTGGGAAGCAGCAGGAAGCACAGGTTGGAGGTGGGAAGCCGGCTGCGTGCTGAAGGCACCGAGCAGGTACAGGTGGAGGCGTTCATCAGCTCAGGCGAGGCAAGGGCGGGTCTTGGAGGGGCTGGTGGCCAGGCAAATCATCAGGTCTAAATTCATGGCGTCTTCACGCTGTACCAAACACTTGACTAATTTTATCTTTGATCTTCACACTTGACATTTGACAACAAGGAGAAGAAATAGAATCTGGGCCTTCATGATCCAAAATAAGGGGTCATTCTCTGTAATTGGACAAAAAAGTCTCGGGCTTTTTCCTCTCCACTCAAGGTGGCACGGCAGGTATTATGTGCCCCATTTTTCAGATGAGAAGGTGGAGAAGGACTTGCCAAGTTTGCTCAGCTCTGGTGATGCTGTTGAGGACTGATCAACACCATGGTCTACCCCCACTCCGGAAGAAACTAATCACTTTGTGTTTCTCGCACAGGCTGACAATGAACAAACCCTATAAGGTAATGTATTTCGCTGCCCTTAATCTACTCTTTTCTTTGTGGCGCTTTGGGTGTGTCCAGCGGTAACACCTCTGGGATCTAAGGAGTGTGCTTGACAGCAAAGACTAGTGGTCCAGGCTACTGAGTCAGTTCTATATCTGCCAGAAAATAAGAATGTGACTTTTAAGAAATCGCTTAACTCCCCTTAGGTTCAGTTTCCTCCCCAACACAACACAAGGACTAATCTTAATCTATAGGGACATTTCCTGAGGTAGAGAGAAGATAAGTATGCATGGGAAGCAATGAGCAAAAGCCCAGAAATGGGACTGAGGGTGGTGACATGTCTCAGGAGAAAAAAACAAAACCGACCTCTCTGCACGTGAGGATTCAGATTTACGATATGGAATGATAATAATCAACATCGGAATAGATAGAAGGGAGCAAGATAAAGGAAAGCTTAGAAAGCTAGGCAGAGAAATTTAGGAATACGCTACAGGAAACATCACAGACAGGGCGAGAACGTGAGGGAAGCAGTATTTTAGGAAAATGGCTCTGGCAGCATACTCAGGGTGGGTTGGAACAGGGAGAAGCCGTAGTCAGGGAGACAAGCTGCAAGTCTGTATTTGTGAGGAAATTGGACTGAATCCTCCCCCCTCACTCTGTGTGGCTTCCTGGTGGCTTGTACTCAGTAGACAGAAGAGCTCAGGAAGTGTATTTTGGATATAGAAGATCTCCATAAACGTGTGTACATGCGTGTGTGTGTGTGTGTGTGTGTGTGTGTGTGTGTGTGTACACACTTCCTGAAAAGATACCTAAGGAACAGGTATCTATCTGGGGAATGGGAACAGGATATGGGTGGGGGAGGAGAAAGTTACCTTTCACTTCTTAGCTTTCTGGTCTATTTTAATTTGTGGCATGTGCATGCGTTTTCATAAAAACAGATTTTTTTAAAAGTAGTTCTTATTATTAACACCCAAGGATAAAAAGATCACATCAAGACAGAGCACACAGATGTGTAAATCTCTTTCCTAGTCTGGATGGCTTCGCATATTTAAAGGTCTACAAGGAAAAGAATGTGTCGGAAGCAGCACCAGAGAGGAGGACACTTCATGGACCAAGAGTACAGAGGACTGGCAACTGTCTGGAGGCAGGAAAGTGAGCCCAGGAGATGACCCACCCAAGCAAAGGAAGGATAGAAGCTTCCTTCCCCCTCAGCCTCCTGCATCCGTTAACCCAATGCCCCAGCTGTCCTCTGGGCCCCTTCAGTTTCAAGTTGCACACATGGCTTCAGAACTTTATAGAATAGTATCTTATCACAGTCCAGTCATATCAACATCTTAAAATAGAAAATGAAAGAGCCCAAACTCCCAAAAGAAGTAAACAAATTAACCTTGCCAGCAAAATAAACAGGTGTATTTTAATCATGATAGAGAAACATAGAATTAAAGGTAGCTCTTTCCAAACGAAAAGTTAATTTACATATGGAGAGGAAATTAAATCTGAGACTGGCATTTTGGTGCATTTTTGTCAAAAGATGCTGAGACCTATTGTGACTTTTATCTGTTAGCAAATATCTATAGGAAGCAGGAGAGGAAAGAGAACAGGGGCTGGGATGTTGGAGAGAAGGGGAGGAGGTCAGGCACAAGGGTCGTCTGCACATCGCTGTGAGTTCTTCACATTTGGGCTCCCAGAGTTTGGTGTGTCAATTTGTACCGGAAAGACTGGGCTCTGGGAGTCACAGCTACGCTCGTTAGTATGATGGCCATATTATCTATCACCCAAACCTATGTGTATATTTTTTATACCAGGACATAGTAATAATTAATAATAATAAATTATTAGGAAGTAATAATAAAATATTAATTTTAATAATTAAACTTGGTCAACAGATATAATCCAAGACTGCCCCAAGCAAATAGGGACACAAGGACACCCGCTTGTAAGAAAACCGAGGACTTGGAATGACATTTACAAATCGGCAGTAATGGTATGCCTTTTCAATAACTACAAAGTCCTGATTACTTGTATCCATTATTCCCAAAGTTCTCAGAGAACATTGCTATCAGAAAGTTGGACCCAGAGAGAGGCCTTAGATACTCGTGTGTGTTGTCATTCAGTTTGCCGTACAGCCAAAGAATTCCTCCTATTCTATTCTGGTATTTATTCTTTTGGGATCTGAATGCCATGTAAACCACCATTCTCACATTTGCATTACACGGTACAATTTCCAGCATTAAATGTATCTCAGTTACCTAGTAAACAAGGTAAAGACAAGGAGTGGGGAAGGCCTTAAGTAGAAGGAAGAGTTGAGATACGAGCTTTTTACCTTGGCCCAGGAAGAGTCATGTTGGTCAAAACGTAGCTTCTACTTGATAGGAAATAAGTTAATGCCTGCCATGTGAGAAGTGACACCTGCCTGGGTGACCAACCGGCTGGCTAGGGACTGAAGCATTTCCCAGGACGTGGGACTTTCAGTGCTCAAACTGGAAGAGTCCCAGACTAGCTGGGATAAGTTGGCCACCCTACTTTTAAGTCTAGAGCATTTAATTATTTTAAGAATAAAATCTTTTGTTTGGAAAGTAGCTATTTTATGCTGGTTGTATTCTCTGCAGTCGTCTTTCTCCCCAGGTATGTTATAAATAGCTTGTTGAGAATGTTTAGTTATTCTCATTCGGTATACATTTATTACCCATCTGTAATTGCCCATGCTAGGCTTGGGGGTACAATAATGAGCAGAATAAACACACTTTTTGCCCTCTTAGAGAAACTGATGGGGACTGGGTCGGGTAGGGGAGGAGGAGGTTTCTTCTATCTTAATTATGGCTACACTCCAAGCAATTTGCAGAGAAAAATCTTCGCATCCCAGGCTGGGTGGTGCTAGTCATGCAGCAGAGGTAGAATGCGGGAGCCCAGGGGAACTGTGGAAGCGAGGAGAAAGGAGTTTATACAGCCATGTGTCCCAGCTCACCACTCAGCTAAAACCTTTGATGGGTTATGTTATTCTGAACGTGAGAGGTCTTTTCCTCATCCTGTTCGTCTACAGGCCCCTTCACTCCCTCATTGTCCTCTGCTTCGGGGTTTCCCGATGGAAGGGTTACCATCTTGGACCCTTGTTGTCCACCACTGTAGAACCCTAGGAGTCATCTCCAATTTCTCCTTTTCTCTCATGCACACATTCAACTGATCACCAAGTTCTATTGATTCTGTAATTATCAATTCTTATCCCCGTTTAGCAGACAGTCTGGAGTGCCTGCTGAGCCCACACTCTTCTCTGAGAAGTGCCTGCCTTCATCCAATAGGCATGGACCACAAGCTGCCATGTCTGTAAGGTGACACTGGCGTCCTGGCCCACTGATTAGACCAAGTGTGAGCACCTGATCCAATCAGGGATAATTAGGGTATCTTTCCTATCTGGAATACAGATTTGGGACCAAGGTGACACTCTCAGTCTGTGCTTTTTGCTTGAATGGAGTGATGCGAACCTGGGGCTTGAGGCTGGCACTGTGGTGTGGTCACATGGTGCCATATGCATGCTAATCAGCAGAAACATCAGTAGAGAGGGAACCACAAGAATGAAGAGAAACAGAAATAAGGGAACAAGGGAAGAGAGATTGCTTGCTTGTGTTCCAAATCGCTTTCCGGTTAATGGTACCTCTGGAGACCTAGATTCAACTCCTGCCTTTGGTTTTCATAGGCTCTTTCAATAACCTGCAAATAAATGCCCATTTCTCCCCTCCCCCAACTTTAAATTATCTTGAATTTCTGTTTTTCCCATCAAAATATCTTTAAGACATTATGTCTGATGCTTTGTCCTAATACGGGTTCTTACTTCCTCTCCTGAGGTGGCATGAATATTGTAGCGTCGTGCATACTAAACTTCTATACATGTTAACCACTTTTATGACTATTCAACAGCATTTGTGCAGTCTTTAAATGCTGTGCTCAAGATGCAGGAGGGTAGCTTTGCTTTCAAAATTGCTTAGAGGATTTGAGATGTGCAAAACCATGATAGAGGATGGGTACAACAGGGAATTCGAGAGGGCAAATAAAAAAGTGGCATCTTTGGCTGAGTAGATGGAGATGAGACAACAGTACCATTCACTTAGATGGTACTCGGTGCCGAAGATCACGCTGACCCCAGTCCTCCCCCTGCTGGCCACAGTGAGTCTATCATTGGCAATCTCTTTCAATCAGGGCTAGACAATACATTCCCGAGGGGAGGGAACACAGAGCCTCTCCTTTGAAATCCATACCACCTTGGCATTTTAGTGCCTTAGGTATAACCAGAAACTCAATTAATGCTTATTAATTACATTGTGAAAAGAGTTAAATTATTCTCACGTTAGCAACCCCAACAGTTTCTCAAGTTGGTGTCATCGTAATTGATTAGATTCACTTGAGTTCTTCATCAAGCGAGGTTATTATGCATGTTTACTTTTGAAGGCTTCCACTGCTGGGAAACCATAATGCAAGTAATAAGAAGAAATATGAATATGCCTCTAAGTAAACAAACACGAAGTCTCTCTTGACAAAGCCTCTTCCGTTATTAAAATTGGAGACGAAGTGCCTGAAAATGAGAATGGATTTATCCACATGTCAACAGAGGAAGGAAGAATTATCAAGCCCTTAAATGATTCCCAACAAGCTGGAACACGTGTCTCAAGGCAGTAAGTGAAATACATTGAGCTACAAGGCCCAGTGAACACCACAAATCTGGGGAAATGCTGCAAGATGCTCTTAATTGGGGCACTACTGGGTAGACAAATGATGCCGATGTCTCCCTAATATTCATGCTGCTGGGATAGTGTGTTATGTGCCTCAACTCGGCAAGGGTTACTCAGTAGAAAATTGCTAATTGCTTAGTCTTTATGCATAAATCTACGGCCCCTTAACCAGCGATAGTACTTACATTTTATTTATTTATATGCGATGTAGCTTTCTATAAAAGCAGGGGCTTTAAGCAGGTTTATCTCCTTGGAAGAGAAATGTTAAAATGTTGAATTAAATTACAAATCAAGAGTGTCGCACAAATTATTGATTATCTGAAGCACTCATTTCAAAGGGTGATGATGATCATGACTCCAGGTATCTGGGCAATCCAGCTCACACTCCCGGATTCTGTTCCCCTCCTCCGGGTCTACCCACAGCCCACTGCCATTTGGTTCTTCTGCCCGTCATTCCACAGAAACTGTTCTTTTTGCTGATTTCTTATAGACAAACCCAAAGGGTACTTTTCAGTCCCTAATGCTAATCCCTGGTTCTGGGATACTCTCCTCTCTTTGTTCTCTTCCCTCTGTGGTCATTAATTAATCAAAGGCCCATCCCTAATCAACAGAGTGGGTGCCGGTGACATGTCTCTTCAGCTCCTTCCTTCCATGGGTTCTCCTCTCCCAGCTTTCCTTATATCCTGTCCAGGACCATCTCAGCCCACTCCTTCTCTTCTCCCAACCTTGGATCAAAACTCTAGTTCTCCACACTCAACTATTTGCTATTCATCCAGAGACAAAAATTCTGATTAAATTCTGTCATGCATTCATTTCCAAGTATACCCTCCTAAGCTCTGTGGGTTAAAGGAGCAATAAGACCTCAAGAAGTTCCCACTTTAGGGAGGGCTGAGCCACCTAGATGTGTGTTAGCTCTTACAGTTCAAAATGAGAAATGCTGGGATGGAGCTATGCACAGGACAGGTCATGAAGGTGTGACGCTCTCATCTATAATTATATTTTAAAAATAACAGTTTGTAACTCAAGGGAGGGAATCCTATATGTCCCTGAAATTCTACCTGTAGACTCAGTACCAACACTATCTTATAAGAGCAAATAATCGTTATTATTTCTGAGGGCTTGCTGTACATCAGGCACTGGGTTAATGCTTTACATGTAATAATTCGTTTAACCTCACAGCAGCTCTATGAGGGACATATATAATAACCCACATTATATAAAGACATTGAGACTTGGAGAGGTAGCTAGTGATGTCTCTTGTATGGAATCCTGATACATGAAAGTCATCCTTCATGTTCACATTCTATCGTTTGCCAAGTTCTGCTGACTCCTTGTCTAAATATCACTCAGAACGATCCGCATCTTTCTAGTCCCCTACCAGCACCCTGATCAAGGCCACCACCATTTCTCTTCTGGCTTATTGCTTTACTCTTTTCATTGGTCTCTTGACTACAGCCAGTCCAGAGTGAGGCTGTGTATACAGGAGCACTATCATATCACTTATTTTTTTTTTACTTTTTTATTGTTATGTTAATCACCATATATTACATAATTTGTTTTGGTGTACTGAGGAGGGCACATTCTGCATGGAGCACTGGGTGTTATGAACAAACAATGAATCATGGAACAGTACATCATATCACTTATTTAAAACCCATGTTTTTATGTAAGATAAAGCCCAACGCAGTAACAGGGCCTGCAGAGCTCTTCGCCCCTTGGTCTGCCCTATGTCCCCACCCCATCTCCCCCACTCTCTCATCCCCAGGCATGGCCTGGCTGGTGCATTACCAGTAAATGCCAAGAGCACTCTCTGACCTCCAGATGTTCACACATGATGTGACTTCCTCTGCCTGGACCATTCAGCCCTGTCCCCTTCCCTCTGGCCTGTTCCTAATCATCCTTTGGGTCTCCATTAAGCAACAATTTACAGGAAGCTTTCTAGTCTTAGATGCATTCACTTGTATCATGGAACACTTAGGGAATGAACTAACAAACAAATTAAACCCATCAGTCTGATTCCTGAGTTCATGCTTCTAAATTTGATGCTGTACTGACTCCTGGCTAAGCTCCAGCTTAGAAAGGATCACGTCCTTGGTTAGAAAGGCATCTAACCAAGATGCAACGTGTCCTTACACATAACACATCCTTGGTTAAGAAAGCATCATCACCTCATTCTCTACATTGGATGTGAAATGAAAGTACAATTGACTCTTGAACAACGTGGGTTTGAACTGTGCAGGTCCACTTGTACTTGCATTTTTTTTTCCAATAAATACAGAACAGTACTATAAATGTATTTTTTCTTCCTTATGATTTTCTTAATGTTTTCTTTTCTCTAGATTACTTTATTATAAGAATACAGTATATAATGCATCTAACATACAAAATATGTGTTAATTGACTGTTTATGTTTTCTGTAATGCTTCCAGTCAAAGTAAGCTCTTAAGTTTTGGGGCAGTCGAAAGTTACATGTGGATTTTTTTGTTGGGGAGCAGTCAATACCCCTAGCCCCCATGTTGTTCAAGTGTTAACTGCACTGGTTAAGAAATTTGAATTGTATTTTCCCAAGATTTTTTAATCCTTGAAATTTTAGAACTAAAAGTTCTCTAATATCAGCTATCTCAGTGCTCCATGATTTATAGGTGAGCATAAAAAGGACCAGTGAAATAAGTGACTGGCCCAAGTTTACCAGTAGATCCAGGCTGAAAGTACGAACAGTTTTGTGAAGAGTTTAGGAAAAAAATATTCATAATAGATCTATGAAGAGAAACCAAAGAAAATTCAGATTTGGGGTTGTGTCTTTGTGCTTCAGGGTTGAAGGCAAAGATACTCTCCCGTAAAATACTGATACACAGCATAGGCAGAGAGTAAACATTAGATAAAATCGAACATTGTCATGATCTAGTAAAATATTCCCAAGGATCAATGACCCATGATCTGCACGATAGCTTAACATCTAGTTTAGAATTGCTAATGCAATTATTCAGCCCAAATGATATGCATTAAATATATTTAGTGATTCTGAAAGGTAATGTATAATATAAATCTAAGGTATAATTTGTATTATTCTCATTGTTTTTGTATTTTTCTGGTTGATATGACCTTAACTTAGGATAATTATGAGTTTTAAGTAAGTACAATTATAATCAACATCTTCACATGATAGATATTCAAAGACATACTTACCTAAATTAAATTGGAATATTATATATTCCAGTTCAATTAAATTCAACAAATACTTTTGAATACCCAATAAGAGCCAAAAATTAGCAAAATACTTAAGATACCAGAATACTTGAAATACCAAAATACTTGAGATACCAGCTTCTGCTCTCAAGATTTAACTCTAGTAGGAGACACGATTCATCAACAAATCATTTTTAGTATGATAAGTGCAGTAATGGACATACATTCTCCAAGAGACTAGGATGAAAATAAAATAAATTGTGGTTAAAATTCTTACCTCAGAACGATTCCATTCTATAAATGCATTTTTTTCTTAAACTATTTCATTTCATATAATGGGTAACCCTAGAGGGAAAAATATCAGTAAAAATAGCCAGTTGTCCTTTGTACCTGTCATTCAATGTATTGGTGGAAAAGGGAGAGAGAAAAAAACCTACCTTGGAAAGAGACAAAGAAATGAGCAGATCAGTGCTGAACAAGAATTTATACACTTTTGTCAAGGTCAACAGTGACAACCTTAGTTAATTTCGCCATTGTTTCTAATTTTGTCTGCTGGTTTTTGAAAAGTTGAACCCACGGATCTGGGTTTGGCACCCAGTTGTCTCTGAGGCAGGGGTGTAAGATGCCAGAAAACTAAGCCCTTTCTATAACCAAACTCCACAGACAAATTTGACTCATTCTCTAAATGCTTGCTGCATAATATGATTAGACAAGATTAATTAAGAGAAGCAGCAACACTCGCTCTGGCGGCATCTTGGGCTCCAAGTCTTGGACTTTTTGAAGAATTAAGTTAAGTGTCTCAACATTTCCCACAGTGCCAAGGAAACAGTTAATAATAGTTGTCTACTGTTTATTTAGGCCATTCTAAGACTACTAAAAAGAACACATATTAATGATTTACTATGTCCCAAGCACTATTCTAAGCACTTTGCATGTATGAATTCATTTAAGCCTCATAATAACCCTATATGGTAGGACCTTTATTATTCCCATTTTACAAATGAGGAAATAAATAGAGACAGAGATGATAAGCTAGTAATTTTTGGAGACAAGATTTGAGCCTAAAATTTTGGGCTTCAGAACCTGTTCTTGTAACCATTATGGTATATGATTATTAGCTCATAATTTGGATAATGTTCTTTAACATCATCCCTCAAAAAGTGTAATTTAAAAAAATTTCCTTTCTATATAAGGAAATACATTGCTATCTGCTTCTTCCAACAGCCAGGAAATTTTCTTTTGCTGCAGTCTCCAGGTGAAGCAAACAGCTAACCGACTGCAATAAAAGGGAAGACTACCAGACAATGCCTTTGGCTTTGAATCACTTTTCTAGGACTTGAAAGCCTTTTGCAAAATCTGAAAATGTCTTCCTGGAGCAAGGGACTTCCTGAACTACATTTAAAATGACTTGGGAAGTGATATAAAAAAGTGGAACTCTTTTGGGTTATAGGAAACAGCTCATGCAATCAGTTCTCAGTACTGATGTGCCGGCTCTGCATAACTCTTTCCCCAAACCAATTAATTCATCATTTCCCACTGGGGAAAAAGAGAAGAGAGTAGAAAGACACCTATACTGAAGCTTATTATAGCAGTGATGTGGGCAGAAGTGGGCTAGTAATAAATAACTGAAGTAGGTACTGCATGATTATAACTAATCAGTTATGCTAAAATGAGCCAATATGGCAGCCTAATTGAGATGATCCTTGTTGCTTCTTACAGGAATGCGATTTAATTAGAATGGGTAAACTGACAGTCAGCAGTAACCTCACAGAATCCCAGGCAATATGAGATGAAGCAAGAGAACTATCACCCTGGCTGGCTTTCAGTTTGTAGGAAATGGACATTAAAGCTGTCCATTTGGCGTTTGGGAGACTGAATGTCATTTTTCATGTGGGCTTACGGCTTGAGGAAAAGCGTGTGTTGTTGTGTTTGGACTTTTAAAAAAGAATCAGTCTAGATAAGGCAGACAAAACAGTTTAACTTGCATTTCAAGGAGCTCTGAGGATTCAAAATGTCCAAATGCAGAGGAAGCTAACCAGATTGGGTTTTCAGAGGGGTCCAATTTGGAATAAATAAGAGACAGCTGTTAAAAGTAATAAACCTGTTTCTGGGCACCTGGGTGGCTCAGTTGGTTAAAAGTAATAAACCTGTTTCCATTTTGAATGCTCAGGAGAGAAGCATGTTCCAGTAGATTCTTAGGGCACGTGGTTGAAAGCAAGATGTGTATGGGGGAACAGGGGCATGTTTTGGCTCTAATAAAAAAAAAAAAATCCCAAGAAAGGACAAGATCAGGGGGTTGCTTATGTGGCTTGGTTGGCATTTGATAGTTCTCAAACCTATAAGGTAGATAGGCATGGCAGCCCTGGAGATTCAAATTTGGCCTCTTAGATCTTTATTATAATCTCAGGAGTGTAAGACAGAGTTATTTATTCTCCGGAATGAATAGAGAATGGGATCAAAACAAGGGCATTAATGTAAAGTAAGTCATGTCTTAAAAAAATAAAGCACGGGAGAGCTAAATTCTGTCAACAACTTTTATGTCCAAATGATCAAATCGTGTAGACAATTGCCCGGATAATAAAATTAAAGTAACTTTTCCTGAAAAGGAAACCCCTTTGAAGATTTGTTGTATATTGATGACCATAAGTTCTACTGAAAGTGTAGTTGACTGAGTACTCTAATATGCAGAACCAAAAGTCAAAGCTCAAATCTTTTTCTTAAAAGATTTTATTTATTTATTTGTCAGAGAGAGAGAAAAAAAGAGAGAGAGCACAAGCAGGGGGAGTGGCAGGCAGAAAGAGAGGCAAGCTCCCAGTGGAGAGGGAACCTGGTGTGAGGCTCCATCCCAGGACCCTGGGACCATGACCTGAGCTGAAGGCAGATGCTTAACCGACTGAGCCATCCAGGCATCCCCTAAATCTCAACTCTTTCTATAATAATTGCTAAAGACAATATGTTTTGCAGCATTGATTACACAGATGCTACTGAACCGTTTGAGGGCTAGAAAAGTCACATGATGTTGCTCTAAACCACAATTTACAAGTTTTTCTATTCCATTCTTAACCTAGATAGAAGATTCAATATCATGAAAGATGTTAGAATATGTTGACTTGTGGAGGGAGGGAAAGAGGAGGTTTTCCATGTGGGTTTACTACAGAAATTAAAAGAAGGAAAAAACAAAACCCTCAAATCCTCTCTTCCAGACTGCTCGGCTTCTTCCCTTCCCAAGTCCATGCATGGTTTGAAGATATGCACATTTGTGAAAGGACTTGATGTGTAGACGTAAAGTGATGGTTTCATGTTTGTTAGAAGACGAGATCATAAACTTATGAGGAGAATTATTTATTAAAGAAGTTTGTGGTATTTAAATGAGAATGAATTATAAAACAGTATCACAGTATATTTAAAAATTACATGCATTTAAAAATAGTCCTAAAGTGGTTACCTCTGGGTAGAGGGATTATGGGTTCTTCAAAAAATTATTTTGCATCTCTATATTTTCTAATCTTCCTATAATAAACATGTATTTTTTTGTAATAAAAATTATCTTAAAATAAGGTGTTGGTCAGTATTTCTGGGTGAAAATTAGGGTCATAATTCAGTGTATGTCTCTCTCTCTCCCTCTCTCTCTCTCTATATATATATATATATATACACATACACACACACATATATATATAATACACACACACACATATATATATACACACATATACATATAAATAAGTCAAACATACTAGCCACATTTTTTTTGGCTTGCCTTTGTCTTCTTGCCATAACTCATATTGGATCCTATATTTTCTTACCCTTCCACTCACATCATCTCTTGCTTTCACTCACCTCACACATGACCCAGGTTAACAATTTAGAATTCATCCTTTGATATTTTCCTCCATGCTTGTATGTTCATGTAGATATGCAAACACATCACACATTCCTGTTGGTTGTTTCACAAAATGAGATGAATTATATATAGGTCTCTATCTCTTGCTTTTGTCACTCAATAATATTCATTGAAAACCTGCCAAACCAGTTGCCAGAACCCTAATTCGTCACTTTAATGCCTGTATGATATTCCATGGTATAGATATACCACAATTTATTCAGCAATTCCCCTATCGAAGTTTCGGGGTTTTTTACCATTATGATAAATGTTGTAATCAGCATTGTCATGCATTTGTCATTATTTATAATTTTATTTCTTTGGGAAAGTGTCCCAGGGGTGGAAATGTCAAATCAGAGAAAATGCATTCAAAATTTTAATAGATATTGCCAGATTGCTTTCCAAAATGGCAGTAACACTTAATTACACTAGCCATGTATGAAAGTATTCTTTAGTGATAGTAATTGGCAGTCATTCTTTTTAATTTTTGACAATCCAATAAGCATAAAATAGTATCTCATTTTAACTTCAATTTCGTTTCTTTATTACGGAATTTGAGCATCTTTTCAAATGCTTATCAGTCATTTGGATTGATTCTTGTCTGAGTTGTTTATTCTGCTTATTTATGTTGCTTATTTTCCTGTGGGGGTATTTGCTTTTCTTTTTCAATTTGCAATTGTTCTCTGCACATTTTGTATCCTAATTCTTTGTCATCTGTCTTAATTAATTCGATTTACCATACCATTTTTTTCCTGAATTTGTTTATGGTAACATTTATCTTATATTTTGATATACTTAGATATAACTAACTTTTCTTTTTATAACTAAGGTTTTTGTTTTTTTTTTTTTTTGGTCTAGCTTTGGAGGATTACAAATGGCTATATTTAGTATTTCTTGGCAGTCCTGGTATTAGTTGCCAAGGGGAACAACAACACTAACAAAATTGCCCTTTGCAAATAGACAAGTTAGGAACAGAAAACTCCTAAATAACGATGACTTAAATAAGATAGAAGTTTATTTCTGTCATGGAGTCTGGAAGGAGTTAATCCAGGATGTATGTTTACCTCAGTCAAAGGATCAGATTTCTTCTTTCTTGACGATCTATTTATTGTGCAAGGTTTCCATTCCCCAGGTCAATTCATGATTCAAAATTCTATTAGAGTTCTGGACATTTTGTCCATTTCCAAGCCAGAAGAAAGAAGGAAAATAGATGGACCATGCCCTTTAAAGAATTTCCCAGAAACTTAACTTAAAACACCTACTTGCAAAGGGTGCTTACATTTCCCAGGCCACTAGCGAAGACTATGAAACAGTCTTAATTGCAGGTGGCTTTGTGCTCAGCTAAAATATCAGGGGTTCCAATACTTTGGAAGATGGCAGAAAGCTTACCACAGAGCGCTTCAGAACAATAATCAGCAACAATAATAAGAGATACCTTGAAACTAATGATTTGGGGGAAAATATACCTTTTATAAAGGCTTTCTACTACTCTAAATAAATAAATGATGAATGAATAAATGAATTAATGAACTTACTTCTAATGTTTCCAATAAATCATCATTTTTGGGGTGCCTGGGTGGCTCAGTTGGTTAAGCATCTGCCTTCCACTCCAGTCATGATCCCAGGTCCTGGGATCAAGTCCCGCATTGGGCTCCCTTCTCAGCGGGGAGCCTGCTTCTCTCTCTGCCTCTTCCCCCTCTCCCCCCGCTTGTGCTCTCTCTCACTCACTCTCTCCCAAATAAATAAATAAAATCTTTTTAAAAATCATCATTTTCTTCTCTAACCAGGTGGGCACAGATGTTTTAGCAGATGATGCCTACTTATTTGGAAAATTGCTATCAACTGGAAGTGACCCAGCATCACTGCATAAGGAAGAGACCCCTTCCCCCTCCCATCTATTGCTCAGGTTCATCAATTGCCCAATCCTCTCATCAATTTTGAAACATCCTTTGTGAACCTGGTAAAAAGATCAAAGAAAGAATCCATTGGGGAAAAAAACCTCCCCAAAACATGTTTTTCAGCTAGAAGGGTTAATGCTGCTGGGTATTTTTTAATGAGTGGCTAGATTCAAAGGAGTAATTTCTGTTTAGATGTTCTCATGTCTAGCCTATTTTTAATAAGATTGCACATTGCAAAAGAATGTAATAAATTTTATCTTTAAGATGTAAAGTTGGAAGCAAAGCAGATGCCATGGTTTATAATGTGGGTCTGTTATTGTGTTGCCTTTTGAATCTAAGAGATAAATTTCAAAATATATTTCACCAATGCTTGCTGTATATTGGAAATAATGCAGACTTTCTGAGCAAACCAGGTAACTAATTTTGAAGTAAAATACTTGTATTATTTTTTAAAATGGTCAGGAATTAGAATTAAGGGCACATGATGGGCACCCATGTGTCTTTTGATTTTATTCTTTGATCGTGTCTAACATTAATTTTTAAAAAAAGAAGAAGAGGTGCTGGGCTGTCATTTGCAATTCCAATATCTCTAAAAACTTCTAGGTCTGTCATTCAGCAGCATGACTTTTTCCCTCATCACTGAAACTGAATGCAAATGCATAAACTGGGCCAATAAAGGTAGACTCTTCAGTAGTTCTGATGCTTCGCTAAACAAACTTTCCATGCAGCCCTTTATTAATCAATTCATGCCACCAATAAGCATGTTAAAATTATGAATCGCACAAATCAGAGCTACCTGATTTTGCAGTTGTGAGGCATATACATCTATGTAGAGCTTCTACTAGTCCTCACTATACAGAAGATGGCAGAGTTGTCAAATCTCAAATTTATTTCCCCTGTTCTACTTCCTTTTCCTATCTCTGTTCTCTTACATATGAGGTGAAAGCTCTCTGATCTTTTTACTCATTTCCAGTTAGTGCAGCTCATGATCTGTTTGTTGGGCAGCTGGGCACCGGGCTGTCTGCCAGTCTTTAGGTGAACACTGATGAATAAGGCAGTGAGAGATGGTGAAGCGTGTTCCCACGCTGCCCTCCCTCCCTGCCCTCCGGGAGCTCATGCTCTTCAGGAGAACTTCTCAGCCCTGTGTTGAGACTTATTACAAATGATTTGAAACCAAACAATAACAGCAGTCATGCTTATTTTTTCCAGTGATTTTTATTTAAAAAATATAAATTAGAACAGGTTTTAAAATACCCATCCATTAATACATATTACTTGCACTCACATGTTTTCCCAACTGAAAGCGTTTGGCTGGGTCACCCAGTCATTAACTGCAGCGCATTTGATCTATGCCACAGCCTAAGCCTTGATTTTATGAACCTTAGTCATGTAGGGGGAAAAGAAGTGAGGACTGGACTTATCTGGTACACTTATCTCAGTCAAAAAGACTTGGAAAACAGATCAGATGCAGGGTGTCAACATTCATTTACGTGTATCTGTATCTAATTCATCTTGAAAAGCTCTCAATAATCTCACATTTTAATACTCTTATTTCTAATTGTGAAGTTCAACAAGTATCCTGCCATCGGAGGTTCCTAAAATGTAGTGTCTATTGGGAATGTCCTAGAGGGTTTGTGAAGACACAGAGTGATGTGTGCCACCCCTAGAGTTTCTCATTCAGTATGTTTGGGATGGGGCCTGAGAACTTGCATTTCTAACAAACTCCCAGTTGACATTGCTGCTGCTGGTCTGGGGATCTCACTTTGAAAGCTAGCGTACTAAACAACAGTAAGCAAGGGGGCAGATTCTATTAAGCCATCAGGGTCTACTCTATTGTTTTTAGACCTCCTAGCCAGCCCTAAAGACCAGCCTCAATTGCCCTTTCTCTGGTGCCCTATACACTGGCACATTCTAGTACTTCTCCGTACTCCACGAGAGGCCAAGGTTTCTCCCCAAGTTCACCTTGCTCCAGGTGCCCTGGGAACACGCTTCACCATCTCTCACTGCAAAGGACTCTCAGCTGTAGAGCCTATATTTTGTGAGAAACTGTAAGTTATTCTAGATAGCTTTTAATGTTTTTCAAAAAAATCATTACCCATCTCACTCCCCCTGGAATGCATTTCCATGACTCCTATTTCATGTTAACGATGTCTTAGAACTTCTAAAACTCTACACCAGTTAGGCCAATTTGGGATTTGACAACTATGCCACCATAGATAAAATAAAATCTTGGCTTATCAGAAGAATAGAGATGGTCAGTGGTAGGCTTTGCAGTCAGGCTGCCTGAGTGTAAATTCTGACTCTGCTCTTATCTACCCAAGTGACACAGCACGGTCTTTATTCTCTCTGTGCCTTAGCCTTCTCATCCATATTATGCCTATATCATAAGGTTTTCATCTTAAATAATATCTATAAAGTCCTCAGAACCATGCCTGGTAAAGAGGTGTTTAATAAATGGCAATAATTATTATCACAATAAAAGAACTATAATTATATTGGGGCATATAAGAGTAGAATTTATTCAGTTTCTCACTCATCGAGAATGGCTATATCCTGGCAAGACTAATAGGCAGGAATAGAGTGTAATTAATTTCCTTGGATCTTAAACTTCTTGCAATAGTCTTCTTAGTGAAGCAGACTGAGCTCATAGACACACTAAAATCAGAGATAATGGCTGTGTCTTTCTGTGCTTGGTCATTGCCATGGGTTTCAAACAACTTGGTAAGGAATTTTGTCCTTAAAAAGCAATGACCCAATTTAGGAGTATGAACATATATCTCAATTCAATTCAAAAGCACTGAACTCCCACAGAGTGTGGTAGGGAAATCTAAGGTCCTACAGGATTCTGCATGGCAGGTACTATTATCATCTCCTGTTGATAGGCGAGAAATTGAGGCCTGGGAGAAGAAATGACAGCACAAGGTCACAGTGCTAATATCCAGAAAAACTAGTGCTCAACATCAGGCAGTCTGACACCAGAGGTCATGCTCTTAACCATTCTGGCTTCTTGCCTCTGGGTTGGTCCCAGAGACAACTACGCTCAGTAAATAATTAGGATTCATGTAGCTTTGGTGTCAGTGAAAATAGAGAAGGTGACATTACATACTCTGTCCTACCGGGTACAAAGAAAAGACCTGGTACAGTGGAAAATTTTAGCACAGGACCCTTGGTGTCTGAGAAAATGGAAGTGAGACATTGTGAGCCATTGAATTGGGACACAGAGCACACAGAATAAAAATCACATGGAATGTTTTACCATCTGTCTGGATTTTTTAAAAGTAAGCTGACTACATTTATAATGTCAAATCATGATTACTCAGAAATTACCTCATAGCCTATTTTTATTCTGTCATATAGTAATTTGTGTGCTGCTGATTAAGACTAGCAAGAATAAAATTCCAGGCTCCTACTGTCAGGCTATTGGGCATTCTGATAGACAAATTACAAACATATGTTGAGTGTTCACTTACTGCTCAATCTTTGTGTTGAGCGTTTGGGAAAAATATAAAAATTTCAGACACGGCTCCCATCTTAAAAGATCATATTATATTATTGGTAAGATGAAGTAAACATAATTAAAGTAATCTTATAAGGTAGAAAGGACCAGAACAGAGGACTAGATAAGAGAACACCAGCCAGGGAGACAATATCACATTGACAGTATGGGAAACTTGTGAATAAAGAGGTGGAAACATACAAGCTATATTTAGTCATGCTGCCTGAAATAAGACAATAAATTGGAAATTTAGACTGAGGGCAGATCAAGGAAGGCAGATCTCCCAAAATCTGGCTAGATTTTATTCTAGATTTTTAAAATATTCATTTAGGCCCAAATATATTTTTAAAACAAACTGCAATTTAAGTCTCTCGACTGAAACTTCTGCTTCCACTAAGGTTGAGAAATAGGGAGTAGATTTACCTTCTCACATACAACTAAATAAATCCACAGAATACATGATACAGTGGTTTTCTAGTCATCCAGTCAATAAACAACAAAGGGCAATGATCCTTTAGCGACTAGAAACAAACAGGGTGAGCCCCATGACTGCCCCAGATTACTGCTTAGAGAATTTCCAGGCCATGGCACAGGTTTTCAGATCATGCCCAGCAACATCCTTGAATTTACAAGATGGGAACTGGGAGTCTGAGGTGCGCCAATGTGGCTAGAGTTCATGGAGCAGAATACTGCAAAGGAGAGAGCTGCTGAAAGACGGGGCTCTGGAGATCTACAGCGGATCTCCACAAATCCAGCTGAGTAGTAATCACTGCATGTGTATGGGGAAAGGACCACCCAAAGGATTAGACAAAAACTTCTCAGAGCTCACCAGAAATACGTCCTATTTCCCCAAGCCAGAGTGGAAAACTTCATACCTCGGAAATTAGAAATCAGAAAGAGTATTCACAGGAGTTTTACCTCAATGGTGGGGAAAAGTCACCTTAGACTAAAGCACAGTGCTGGTTCTTCCTCAGAAAGCTTAAAAATCTGAATTGAAACAATCAGTTTCCAAGTAACTTAATTGCATCCCAGAACAAAGCTCACAAATATTTATAGGAATACAAATATGTCCAGCACCCAACAAGTTAAATTCTCAATGTCTGGCATCCAATTAAAAACTACCAGGCATTCAAAAAATAAATAAATAAATAACAGGAATACAGCTTAAAATGAGAAAAATCAATCAATCAAAACTAACCTAGAAATGACATGACTGATAGAATTAGTAGATAAGAACATTAAAACAGTTGGTATAACTGTATTCCATATGTTCATGAAACCAGAACACTGAACATGATGAACAGTCATAGGATAGCTGTTCTGGTTGAAGAAATGTTAACCTCAAGATGAGCAAAATCATGTGGTTCAGTGAAGCACAGTTTGAGAATTGTTGCTCTAGGCTATTGGATGTCACTGAAGATTTTTCAGCAAAATCTGACATGAAAATTGTGGTATTTTAGGAAGATTGAATGGCTAGTGGGATTCAGGATGTAACTGATGGGGACACCAGGAGTAAAGATTTCAGGCGGGAGGCAACTAGAATAATACAACAGGGAAGTGAGAGTTTGGCCTGAAAGAATGGCAGTGGAAATAGAGGTAAGAATTTTTTTTCTTTTTAGTTTACATTTGGTTACTAAGAACACCTAGTGTAACTGGCAGTCTCTGTATTTGAAGGGAAGGATTAGTTGGGCTGTCACTTAGGATAACGTTATATATCTTCAGGATGTCAGTCAAGCCCATTTCAACAGACTCTTAGAGCTACACTAGGTGTCCTAGAACAATGTAAAAAAAAAAAAAGGCATTGTCTGAAATTTCATGAAGACTGGGTTTTCTTTTAGAAACAGAATAATTCATAATAATTGTGGGTGTAAGTACTGTAATGGTGTTTGACTTTAAGCATAAGCTGGTTAATTGATTGGGGTTCAAACTTTGTGACAAACCAAGTTATGAAGGAAGAGACATAGATTTAAGGAGGAGAAATTATGTGAGAAGATACCAAGGAGGAAACAAGCAATTTAGGAATTGCAAGGTAATGAATCAATGCCTGAGGGCAGTGCTGCCCAACAGAAACAGATTGTAAGCCACATATGTAATTTTAAATTTTCAGTAGTCACTTTAAAAAAGGTAAAGAGAAACAGGTAAAATGAACTTACTAATAAACAACCTTACTATCGCTAAGATCCAAAATATATCCAAAATATGCAATCTAAAAGTTATCAATGAGAAATCTTCCTTGTTTTAATAGTAAGATACACATATAGTAATCTGGTGTGTATTTTATCCTAACAACACAACAGAATTCAGACTGGCTACATTTCAAGTGCTCGGTAGCCCCAGAGGCTAGTAGCTCTCATATTTAGCAGTGGGACCAATAAGCATCAGGCAGCCTGTCTTTTTTCTCCAATTTTTTTCCACCTCTAATTCTTTCAAGCATCTGTCAAGTGCAAGATAGTTGCCCTACCCAGGTAGATTTTGGTATCTTAAAGTACCATGCACAATTAGACACACTGGGTAGGAGCATACAGCCCCCTAACAAGTATTTCTGAAGTGGTCTCTAGCTCTTGCCTGTAAAAACAAAAGAGGGAATGAAGGAGCAACCCAGGGTCAAGGCACTAGGAAACACATGTGTAGTGGAAAGAGGGAAAGATAAGAGTACAGGGGGTTTGGTTCCAGTCTCTAATTATACACCCTTGGGATAGTTACTAAACCTCTCTGAACATCAAGTTTCTCAGTGTAAAAACGCTTGGAAAATGTAAAATATGTAAAAACAAAGTAATAATATTAGTAACATATTAATCTCCTCAAGTGTAGGGCATTTTATTTACAAAAGCAGTTAAGTGAGTCTCAGTTGGAAAGAATGTAAGGAGAGCATTATCTCCAGGGTATTGAAAAGAAGGTGGGATGGGGCTTGTCCCAGAGCCTGAACTGCTTCAGGGTAAGAGCCAGTCTGCTCTCCAGATGCCAGTACCCCTGGCCATCCCCACCCTGCCAACGTTAGGCAACTTACCTAAATGAACAAGCTGGTGCCAGTTTTTGTATTTAGATATTCAGGAGAGTAGCCAACAAGAAGGGAAACTTGCTTATGAGATAAATTGACGTTTTGGGTGACTTATTCTTCCTATGGACAAATTGCGTATCTTTTGTGACTATACTTCAATTCAGATATAGCAAACTTTTGGAGAAATGTATTTACTTATTCATTTATCCTTCTTATGAGTTTTGAGGATAGACAAAATGGGCAAGACTAAGTCTGGAGATCAGACTGCTCTAGAGAAGGTCCCAATAGCAAGCAGTAGAAAGAAGTTCAGGCAGAGTGCCAGAATTTCAGGGAAATCTGGCACATAGGGAGGGTTAGGAAAAATAGTACCAGATTTATGTTCGGAGGATCTGTTCTCGCATCACTGCTGACTATTTACTAGCTCAGGGACCCTGGGCAGTTTATTGAACCCTTCTGAGCCTTAGATTATCTATAAATTAAAATTAAATTGAGGTACTATCACCATGCTCACTTGATCATTTTGGTGCTCAAAGAAGAGAATATATGAAAAGATAAGAGGGTGGTTTGTCAACGGTAAAGTCCTACACAGGTATTGATTATGACCTGACCATCATCCAGGTGACCGATGCACTTGAATCGTCACAGCACAGGGCAGGGAGTCAGGCATTAGGAGAGAGTCAGGTTATATTTCTTGAAAACCTGGGGACTAGACAAAACCCAAGTCATGGAGGAATGAGGGTTCTGTCCAGGAAACTAGAACACACATGTGGCAGTCAGGAGTCCGTTTATTAGGACTTGTGGTTTTAAGGTAGGACTTAGTTAAAAGACAAAAGCCTAACTAGTGGCATCTGGACACCTAATTAGAGCTGGATCATCTAGTTCCACCAGGTGAAACCACCACCCTGGCCTCCCCCAGCCCCCGCCACAGGGATTTTTAAATGACTCCTGATCAAAGGCAGTACTGACCTCAGATTGTTGTGTGGGGATGAGCCTAAAGATGGAGAAAGGCCATACTGGATTTGGTGGTAAAAAGAGATAGCATAGGTCGAGAGCCAAGTAGATCTTTACCATGAAGATTTTTTTTTAAAAACTTACTTTAAAAAGATAGACTTGTATAATAACATAAAAAAAACTGGATGTGCTTTCTGCTCTCTGTTCATGGGTCACTACCAGAACATTTCTTATTATTAATCCAGAGTTCTGTGAAATATATGGTCCCTCTCCAGCTGCTGCACACATGATCGCACTGCTCAGTAACAGAGTACTAATGAGATGTCTAGGTTCTTTAAGAAGACTGAATGATAGCAATCACCAAAGCACACATCAGAAATCTACAGTTGCATATGATGATAAAACACCATGTCAACCATATTAATTTATTTAACTTGCAAATAGAAAATTATACCAGTCTATTTGATAATACATTATCTTCCAATAGGTTCATCCTTAGAGATGCCTGATAAACACTCTACCAAACTAATGACACCCAAAACTAAATTAAAACCATTTGGTTCTTCCATCAGCTAAAAAAGGGTGAGCTATTCAATTATTATTAAATTGGAAACTGGTTTAATTTTCCCTTATTTTTTATTAAAAAATCCTGTAGTAAGAAATACTGATTATTATCCTCTTACAAATCGTTCCTAAAATTTATAGACATTGCCACAAGAAATCATTAACCAACATGAGAAGAAAATTTTGCTATTTTTAAAAAAGATTTCATTTTTTTTAAGAGAGGTGGGGAGGGGCAGAGGGAGAGGAAGAGAAAGAATCCTAAGCAGGCTCCATGCTGGAGCCCAATGTGGGGCTAGATCTCACAACCATGAGATCATGACCTGAACTGACACCAAGAGTCAGATGCTTAACTGACTGAGCCACCCAGGCATCCCTTAAAAGATTTTATTTTTAAGTAATCTCTGCACTCAACGTAAGATTCAAACTCACAACCCCAAGATCAACAGTCCCGTGCTCCACCGACTGAGCCAGTCATGTCATTATCTTTTTTTTATTAAGGCAACTTTTGAGGATGTGCTCCTGACACTTGAATCACTCCATAATTCCTGCTTTATCAAAATTTAACATAGTCTGGCTCCTCACAGCATCTAACATCAACTGGGGTCTATTATCTCAAAATAGGTATGGAAAAGGACAAGCCAGCATTGATACTGTAAAACAGTAAATTTCAAAGTGTGGTTCCCAGATCTGTACCATTAGCATCACCTGAGAACATGTCAGAAATGCAAATTATTAGACCTACCTCACACCTGCTGGAATCAGAAACTTGGCATGAGTCTTTGGGTCCTAGCAATCTGTATTTTAACATCTCTCCAGGTGATTTTGATGGATACTCAAATTTGAGAACTACTGTCTAAGGTACTAACAATGTGAGAACCTAGTAAAAAGATATTAGATTTTTTTTGTAAATAAGGTGTGTTGAGAAAAATATTAACACACTTATTAGACAGCCTTATGATTAATAAGACAGGAAAAATACATCCAAATCCAACGTAAGTATCTACTAACCAAGACCCTTCCCCTCCCAATTTAGAATAGTTGGTAAGGATTATTTATATCCATAATTACACTTCCTTTGCTATTTTCATTGCTTCAGCAAATAGTACTAAAAGACACATGTGCAAGACAGGAAGAAGGAAGAAAAGGGCTGATGACACCTGTGTCTGTCTCCTTTTATAAACAGAAGCTTTTCAAGTACAACACTCCACTTAGCAGATTTCTATGGCTCACTGGCCAGAACCACTGCTCACCCCCTACCATCAGGAAATAATGGGAAAGCAAGTATAGAATTTTGTTTTCCCACTCTGTAGAGTTTATTGTTCTTCAAGAAAGAACTCATATAGGCAAGGAGGTGTTGACATGGGTCATGGGCCAGTCTGTAAGATTATAAATAGGAGATGTCAGTCCAGGTAACCATAATAAAGTATTTACAAGAATGATCTTTAAGCTGTAGTGACACTAGGGCAAGGAAAGTATATAAAGGTAGAACCCTGAGTCCCATGTCCTCAAGTTTCCAATGTGGGGTCTTCCCCTACATCCAAAGAAGAGACCATATTAGAATGTACACTTGTGGGGTCCTTCAGTGAGGGAGGAGTGACTTTCAACTGCCTGTTGACATTTGGTAGAGCCTGACATTCATGACACCATTTCAGAGACAGGTTACTGTTTAGAAACATAGACAGTGCAGGTCTATCCCTCTTTCTCTTGGAACTGTGGGTCCTTAAGTGAAGTATATTCTCCTCCTCAGTTACTTCTTCCTGTGGCAAACACACTGGACAGCCCTCCACAGAGTGGAGATTTAATGCTTTCTCTCTGATGACTGAATGAGAAGATTTTAATTGGGATAAGAGGGAGGCTGGCTTGCCAATTTCTGAAATTCAACTTTTCCATTATTAAACTAAATCTGTATTTTGACTCCTGCTTAGTGTTTTTGTTTGTTTTTAATTAAATATATCCCAGAGAGAAGAAAGGGTGCATGACAACTCCTCCAAGCCTCTAACAAAGAGAATACAGTTATAAGATCTTCCTCTGCAACCTACAGCCTGTGAGGAATACATGAATAATATCTAATAAAATAAAGTGAAAATGTTAGAGGGATCAGAAATAATTTCTGGAGGTAGAAAGGAATATGAGTGTTAATAGTCAGGATTCCATCCGGAAGGCAGAACCGAGTATCATGTAATAAGGGATCCCTTGTAGGAATAAATGGAACAGTTGTGGAAAAAGGGGAAAGTGGAGGATCAGAGACTAGCTACTAGCTAACCTCCTGAAGCACCGAAGCAAGTTGGGAGCTTGAGAGAAAATATGGGTAGCTGCCAGGGGCAGACTATGAAGAAGAGGCAGTGATGTGTAAGGAAAGCTGCAGTCTCCTTATCTGATGGTGAGCCTGGGCTGCTGTGGGTCAGTAGGACTACCAGGTGGGAAGAATAGCTGCACCCAGAGCAGGAGAGAGTGAAGAGAATCTGGAATCACCTTGTTTCTCTGCATCTCTCTTTCACTATACCTAACCAATGAAACCTTCAAAAAGTCATGACAGCTGTCTTGTCTCTGCTTTCCAAATCTTATGCAGTTTCTCTTTGGACTAACTCACTTAATCGTAAGCCTTAAGAAACTGTTCTGGGAAATACAGTTCCAGCCATACTTAACTTCCAAATAAAGACAATAGCAAAACCATGCCTCTACTCTATCCTTGTACAAACAAAACATACTCACTTCTCCCCAGAGGACACACAGTTCCACATGTCACCTTGGTCACGAGTGATGCCCATTCTTCTTTGGGCTGAATCACACTTGCCCTTTGATGTCTCGTAACCTAAATCCTAGGCTCTGAGGTTAACCACCATTAACACATCTTACGTTAGAAAACAGGTGAATAGAAGATGGGAGAAAAGCAAAGAAAAAGAACTGAGATTGAAAAGAAAAGAATACACAAATTTATTTCACAGTTGGGATGAAATACTCATAACTACTGCGGTTCCTGTTTTTGAAACTGGACACGTAGTCATTGCTGGTATTTCAAATTTCCTTCTAACACTAAGCTTTTCATATTCCTTTGCCCTTAGTAAACACTTTAGCTGGTCAGTTTGTTGCTTGCTGAGGTGGTGCAAACTGTCATTCCTGAGTCATGAGCAGTTATTGTAGTTTTTCATTAATTTTCATCACAGATATAGGAGTACTAAGAGAAACCGAAGTCCTCCTGTGTTCCAGACATTCTTCTCCCTGCCTTCATTGGGAATTGTACAGAATCATCATCTCAGCCAGTACAGTTAGCCTCTTCTTTTCCCCTTGGTTCACTGGCATTAGAAGCTCAGAGTGGTCAGGTGCCAGTCTCAACTTCCAGTTTAACAGAACATTTGTTGTATCCCTTGGTGAAAGAATTGTACTCTGGGAACCAGAAACTTAAATCCAATAGAGCTTAAGATTGCAGAGATAGGAAGCTCAGATTCTGCTGGATCAATGGGAATAGAGAAGCCCATCCTACTTATATCCCTTGCAAAGAAAACATTTAATAAAAATTTTAAATTTTTTTGAACTAAAAATAGAAACTTCTTAAGCCTTATAAAGCATTTCTAAAACAAACAAAAAAACCCCAGTTACATCAATTATACTTACTTGTGAAATGTTAACATCATATCCTTCAAGATTGGAAAAGAGATAAAAATGTCCATTCGAAGCAACATTTTATTAGAGGTCTTAAAAATAAATTGACAAAGTACAATAAAATGATAAAGAGAAATGAAAAGTATAAGAATTGGAAAGAAAGAAAACTCATCCCCCCCCCCCGACAATTGGAAATGTATATAAAAATTCAAAAGAGTGGATGAATAAATTGTAAGTAAGTTTAGCAAGTTGGCTGGATACAAGGTTAATATACAAAAATCAACTGTGTTTTAATATAATAGGAACAAATTTAGACATGAAAAAAAATTTTAAATCTCACAATGTTGAGTAAAAGAAGAAAGATACAAATGGATACATACTGGGTGACTTTTTTTTTTAAGATTTTATTTATTTATCTGACAGAGAGATACACAGCAAGAGAGGGAACACAAGCAGAGGGAGTGGGAGAGGGAGAAGCAGGCTTCCCGCGGAGCAGGGAGCCCGATGCCGGGCTCAATCCCAGGACCCTGTGATCATGACCTGAGCTGAAGGCAGACGCTTAACGACTGAGCCACCCAGGCCCCTCTGGGTGACTCTTTTTATATAAAGTTTAAAACCAGGTAAAACAACTGTGGCGTTGTAGTAGTTACCTTTGAGGAGGAGGAGCATGAGGTAGACTTTCAACTTGGGTAGTTGTTCACTGGTGTTATATTTTGTGCATTCTTCTACATGTGTATATTTTTCAGAATTAAAAATTTTTTAATAAGATGAGAAATTATATATTAATAAAAAGAAATATGATAGAAGTAATAAACACATCCAAGACCCAGGTTCTTTGAAATAGATTAACAAACTTCTGGTTGATCAAAAGCAGAATAAAGAGTAAAAGATTAAATACATAAAACAGGAAAAGATAATTGGGTGATAATTATAGATGCAGAGGAAATCAAAAGCATATCAGAATATTTCTTTGTTCAAATACGTGCAAAACAATTGTAGACCTGGAATTAAAATAAATGATATTTTTAACAGAAATAAATTATTAGAATAACTCAGAATAGAGAGAAAAACAATTCTGAACAAACCAATTAACATAGAAGAAATATAGAAAGCCATCATGGCACTAACTCCCCTCCAAAAAAAAACACCACACCATGCCTAGATGGTTTCACAGGTCAATTTTATTAAACCTTTAAGGAACAAAAAACTCCTGTTCTGCTTAAATTATAGAGGAACATAAGAAAATAAGTAAAATACTCTTATTTTTTTTTTTAAGAAATCTCTACACCCAATGTGGGGTTTGAACTCATGACCCCATCGAGAGTCACATCCTTTACTGAACCAGCCAGGTGCCCCCATATTCTTAATTTTTTTAAAGCTAGAATAATGATACCAAACCCTGACAAAGTTAGCACACATGAGCACAAAACTGAAAACCATCTCACTTAAGATTCTCATTGCAAAAATTCTAAATAAAATGTTACCTAACAGAATCCATTAACCCATTTAAAATTTTCTATGATGAAGTTCTGTTTATTTCGGGAATTTAAGGAATATCAAAATTAAGGAATATATTAATATACTTCGTCATATATTGATCCTACTTCTTTTCCAAGACACTTGGTAGGATGTCTCTCCCCTCTCTTCTTGCAGTTCCATGTGGTCATGTAATTTGTGTTCATTAATAAAGTGAGAACCAAGGTAATGTGTGGAAATTTGAAAAGTCAGTGGCTCCATGTTCCTCTACTATAGAGACTCTCAATGCTCCAGATGATGGCTGCTCTATGAGCCTGAGTCTGGGGGTAAGAAAGACATGCAGCTCCTCTGATGCGTAGTATCAGCAAGAAATAAACCATGTTGTTTTAAGCTACTGAGAATTTGAGGTTATTGATTACTGCAGTATAAACTAGCTTGTATTGATTGATACATCTTAATACATAAAAAGAGGGAATAAGCCACATTATCTTTTATAGATGGCAAAATATATGATAAATTTTGTATCCATTTTATTATAATCCACTTCCAGTTTTGATAAATTCTGAATAAAATAGAAATGCCTGACACATTAAAACGTATATATCTTAAATCAAAAGTTAGCATCCTGCTTAACAGGAATACACTAGAAGCATTTCCATTAAAGCCAGGAATAAACAAAGTTCTTTATCACCATATAGTTTTTTTAAATTGACCTGGATAAGAGAAAGAAATATATGATTTAAAACTTGGAAATGAGGATATAACATTTTTCTTATTTATAGATGATATAAATGGCTTGTTATTATTTATAGTAGCTTTTAAGTGATTCTCTTAAGTAAATTCAGTGATGGTTTGGGTACAAAATAAAACCCATGGAGAGGCATATTTGTTTTATTTATTTATTTATTTATTTTTAAGATTTTATTTATTTATTGGACAGAGAGAGACAGCGAGAGCAGGAACACAAGCAGGGGGAGTGGGAGAGGGAGAAGCAGGCTTCCTGCTGAGCAGGGAGCCTGATGTGGGACTCGATCCCAGGACCCTGGGATCATGACCTGAGCCGAAGGCAGACGCTTAACGACTGAGCCACCCAGGCGCCCGGCATATTTGTTTTAAAAAAGATGATTCAACAATGTAAAGATGTCAATTCTCTCTAATCTGTAAATCTAACATTAATCAAATGAAAGTATCATTTTTTTAACTAGATAAAATGATTCTAAAATAATGTGGGAAAAATTAATGAACAAGTACATTCAGGAAAATTCTCAAATAAAAACAAGGGAACACCAGTTCTATGAAATATTAAAATATTATCAAAGTACAATAACACAAATTATGGGTGATAATATATTTAAAATGAAAAAAAATTTTTCATACAAAAAAATACAGATGGACAAAGGTTCAATTTAGGGGCGCCTGGGTGGCTCAGTCCGTTAAGCGTCTGCCTTCGGCTCAGGTCATGATCCCAGGGTCCTGGGATCGAGTCCCACATCGGGCTGGGCTCCCTGCTCAGTGGGGAGCCTGCTTCTCCCTCTGCCTCTGCCTCTGCCTCTGCTCCCCCTGCTTGTGCTCTCTCTCTGTCAAAAAATAAATAAAATCTTTTAAAAAATTTTTAAAAATTTAAAAAAGGTTCAACTTAACTATTTTTTGACTTTATGATGGTGCAAAAGAGATATACTCAGTAAAAATCATTCTTCAAATTTTGAATTTTGATCTTTACCCAGGAGAGTGACATGAGGTACGATACTCTCGTGATGCTGGGCAGCTCCCAGTCAGCCATGGGATCACAAGGGTAAACAACTGATACATACACGTACAACCATTCTGTTTTTCACTTTCAGTATAGTATATAATAAATTAGATGAGGTGTTCAACACTCTATTATAAAATAAGGTTTGTGTTAGATGATTTTGCCCAACCATAGGCTAACATAAGTGTTCTGAGCACGTTTAAGGCAGGCTCAGCTAAGCTATCAAGTTTAGTAGGTTAGGTATATCAAATGCATTTTCAACTTAGATATTTTCAGTTTACAATAGTTTTATTGGGACATAACGTTATCATAAGTTGAGGAAGATCTGTACACCATAAATAAAGTCAAAAATTAGTCAAATAACTGGGAAAGATCCTTGCAACTTTTATCATAATTGGAAATTTTACTTAAGACTACTTGCAATCCAATCAGGAAAAGATGGATAACCCCAGAGAAAAAAATGGAAAGGAATTAAATAGTTAACAAAAAAGGAAACAGAAATAAGTACTTTCTACATGTGTGGCAGTCGTGAAAAATTTAACACCATAATGAGAACCCTAGAACATTTTCCTAGGCATCATGTGGTGAGAAAGGGAAGGTACAGAACAGTATGTATGAAATGCTTTCATTTCTGTAACCCACCAAAAAATATATATATGCATACAATACGTGTTTTTATGTATTGCACATCTCTTTAAGGCTACATAAAGAAACTGATAACAAGTCAATGATTCTGTGGAAGGGAACTAGATGGCTAAGAGAGAGGGATAAAAGAGAATAATATCACCGTGTATTTTTTTTCTTTTTAACATTTAAAAAAACACTTTTTTTTTTTTTAGTGTAGTTTCAGATTTAGAGACTAATTAAGCAGATAGAGTTCCATATACTCACCCCACTCCCTGGCAATTAATGCACCAATATATGACATATTAACCATAGTGCCTGGTTTACATTACATTACAATATAATCACTCTTTATATTGCAGAGTTCCATGGATGTTGACAAATGAATGCCATGTACCCACCATTACAGTATCATACAAAATAGTTTCGCTGCCCTAAAAATGTCCTGTGCCCCACCTGTTTATCCATCCTCCCTGCTATCCATGCTCCCCACTTCTCCCTGGCTATCACTATATTGGTGTTGTGATAGTTTTTACTTTTCTAGAATGTCATATAATTGGAATCATACAGAGTGTAAACTTTTCAGACTGGCTTTTTTCACTTAGGAATATGCATTTAAGTGTCCTGTCTTTTCATGGCTTGACAGCTCATTTCTTTTTATTGCTGAATATTCCACTGTAGGGATGTAACAGTTTATGAAATCACACATGGCTAAATGTTTATCATTCTTTTTAGATGTTGTTGGATTCAACTTGCAAGTTTTTGCTGACAACTTTTCAGTTTCTTTCCTTTCATGTAATGCCTGGTTTTGGTATTAGAGTAACGATGGCCTCATAGAATGAGAATTGATTGGTAGAATTCATCAGCAAAACCATCTTGGCCCGATGCTTTGTTTCAGAAGGTTAGTAATTATTGATTTAATTTAATATAATTCTATTCAGATTATCCCTCTCTCCTGGTGTGAATATTAGTAGCTCGTATCTTTCAAGAAATTGGTCCGTTTCATCTGAGTTATCAAATTTGTGGACATAGAGATGTTCATAATATTCCCTTATTATCCTTTTCATATTCATAGGCTCAGTAGTGATGAACACTTTCATCTACTGGGCCTGTGCCTCAGGGCAGTAACCTTTACAAATACTTCTCAAAAATTTTTCTCCCTTAGTTGAGAAATGAAGGTTCGAATGGACTGGAGTTGGGTAGTTTTCTTTCCTCTGAGTCTGGTAAGGTTCCAGAGCTTTTCCTTGTTGGGTAAGCCTTTGTTAGGTTATGGAGAATGCTCCAGGCTAGTTTCAAAAAGATTTTTCTTTCTCCCCCAGCCAAACAAGAGCAGAGTTTTCTCTGATCTTCACTAGAACCTGGTGAGGCTCCCAGAGTTAAAACTCAGGACACTGTGAAAGTATGGGTGCTCCTAACTCTCAAGCTAGTTCACATAAACCTCTAGCAATTTCATCAAAGTTACCATATAAGTGCTCCTACCATGCTCGTGCTTCAGGTAAGTTGATCTATATTCCCTGTATTCATGTGTCTCTCCAGTTCTTGAGGTAGTGGTTAGTCCTATGACCTCAATTCTCTGATGAATCTAAGTTATTTTCAGTTTGCTCAGCTTTTTCTTATTGTGAGGGTGGGAGAAACAATTTCCATGCACTCTGCTTGTCCGAGTAGAAACTCAAAGTCCGTGTATTTTTTCTTAAATTTTGAATTTCATAACCATGGCCTTATATAATCTATTCTTTACCCCCTATCCCATTCCCAAGTAGAGAATTCCACCTACAGTTGTTAAGATTAAGGGGACACTATTGCCCACAGAATGGGACAGATGAAAAAGGGACATAAATATATTTGGTAAATATTGTAATCATCACTGAATGAGACATTTTACTACTTGGATCAATCCACATCAACAAGTCAAGTCTCCTATTTAGATTAGTAGTTCAAAGATAACAGCAATTTAAGACATAGCTCCAATTAGTCTAATCTCAAGGGTTTTGCATGAAATGTAACTCTGACTAAATGGTTCAGGGTGACCTTGCTTATTTTCTGAAAGTGTTTTTACACAGCCAGTCTCAAGCATCTGTAACTATGTTCTCTCTCCTCTTAATTTTATACATATTTACAATATTCTTATTCCTTGACCTTACAGCTGACAGCTTCAATTTTATTTCTGTAAACACATTCATAAATCTTTACTTTGGGATACTCCCTTATTATCCTTTTCATATTCATAGGTTCAGTAGTGATGACCACTTTCATCTACTGGGCCTGTGCCTCAGGGCAGTAACCTTTACAAATACTTCTCAAAAATTTTTCTCCCTTAGTTGAGAAATGAAGATTCTTTTTAAGGGGCTTTAATATTTTCGGACTTTAATATTTTTGGACTTTTTAAGGGGCTAATATAAAAATGATGTTTCTAAACAGAAATAGTAACATGTAATAAGAAAACTCTAATTTATATTAAGTGGAAAATGAATGAAGCTATTATAGATATGTGGTGGCTTAAGTAGCCAAGTATCTTTTTAAAGACTGTTTGCTCTTAAAGTGTCCATAAATCTGTCAGAAGAGCTAGGAATATAACAGCATCCAGGTCTTAGACATACTGTTTTGTTATTAAATTTGGCAAACTTTTCTCAACTGTGCCCTTTCCTCAATCTCTTCCAGGAAATTAAAAAAAAAAAAAACGTACAATTTCATAAAGAATTTTGTAGGTATATTCATCAGTTGGAAAAGCTATGACACCCAAGAGAAAGCAGAGTTAAAGTATGAAAAATGTCTCTTTTCAAAGAGAAAAATGTTTACTTAACACCGCTTAGAATAGCTATTTTATAGAAATAAATTAGTTAAGAGGGCAACCTAGACTAGCTTTGGTCAATAAGTCACCCTAGAATACTTTGAAGATTTATTTAACGCCTAGTACTAAACTTGCCACCCTGTACCACTCTTGAAAATGCAGAATCTTTAATGTTATTTTCTACAATTGGTCACAGGTGTGATGAGAAATCAAGAAACCAAGGATAAAGGAAATAAAGGTTTCTACCCTATTTCCCTCCCAAAAGGGAGATAAACACTAAGAAATTACTAAAAGCCATCAGCTTTATTTTGTATTTAAGGTTTTATTTAACTTCTTTATTTAGAGCGCATGAGTGGGGGGGAGGACAGGGAGAGGGAGAGAATCCCAAGCGGACTCCGTGCTAAGCGTAGAGCCCCACGCAGGGCTCAGATCACACGATTCTGAGATCATGACCTGAGCTAAAACCAAGTTGGATGCTTAACCGACTGAGCCACCCAGGCGCCCCCTTATTTTGTATTTCTAAGAAAAATAAAAAATAATAAGTCTATCAATTATGCATTATCTTCATTTTACAGATGAAACTTCCCTTAGGTAAAGCTAAAAGTTAAATTTCAATGTAGTTATAAAACTCATGATTTAAAACATGGCTTTAAAAATTTTAAAGTAACATTTAGTTACAAATTTTAGAATGTAAATAAACAACAAAATCAACTTCATTACTCAATGGCAACCATTGTTTACCATTTATATTTATGTATTGCATATTTATACACACCTATATATCTTAAAGAGACTTAGGTATGTGAATCACTGCTTACAAATAGTTTGGTTTCATGCTTTTTCCACATAACACACCAAGAATCTCTTTCCATGTGCCCATATATTTCAGTATATTTTTTAAAAAGGCTGTTATTTTAATGAATGCATTTTACACCATATACACGGGTTGTTTCCAATTTTGTGCAAAAATAACGTTGTAATGCACATCCTAAATCTTAGTGCACATCCTTAAGATAAATTCCTAGAAGCGAAACTGCCCATAATCCATGTTTATTTTTTAATCATGTAGTTTGATCAGTATGTTTGAATCACCAGACTTTTCTGAAAATGTAATATAAAGTTTAAATCTTTTTGAAACACAAGGGGCCTGGGCTTACTGTTCTTTAGGAATCCTTTCAGCTCTAACATGCTCTGATTAACTGTGGGTTTTATAAAAATTAGTGTGTAGTAGTTAATACCAGTCTTTATTTGTGGGTAAATGAAAACCCCTGCCTAATTGAACATGAACAGTGTTGTCTTTTCCTAGGGCTAATCATAAGCCTTTTTATTTGAAGTTTGGGAAAAGCATAAGGCTACTCTAATACATTGTATCTTTTGGCTCTTTGAGATTAGTGAGATGAAATATAATTCTTGGAATAGTGTAGATAATGTAATGGAGAGGGAGAATCATATTCACTACTAAATCCCTGCCAAATGCCCAACTACTTAGTGGAAAATTAGTTTTTAATAACATAATGAAACTGTAACCCAACCTACTCTATTGACTTCGAAAATGTCACTTTCTTATGCAGCACTGGCTAGACCTTACATAAAAAGCCCTTTGCTGTATATCCTAGGATTATCCTTTTTTTTTTTTTTTTTTTTTTAAGATACCAAGAGCATATAAACACTAGGTCCTTGGGGAATTAAGATAACTAAAAATATGCATTTAATTGGGAGGAAAGTTACTTCTCACATCTAATGATGTTTATGATGGACTACTTAGTTCAATGTGAAGAAAAGCTGGTTTCCGATAATTATGTACCTCTCATTCATGGTGGTAAGTTTTCTTAGGGTATTTTTGAAGTGTTTAGATGAACACAAGCATAAACAAAACAAGCCTCAGTCTTTGCATGAAAGGAAGAAAGTCAGTTAGCTACAAAATGCTGCACAGAGTAAGACTAAGATTTCAAAGTAATTTGCAGATTCAAAGAAATCCATGATATTTTAAATTTTTGTTTCATCTCAGTGTATGGATTACAGAAGCATACAATTTCAAGTACTTATCACGTTCATTATCCATATTATAAAAATAAACCATCTACCTTTTAAAGGCATAGGTTATATTTTTATTTGTTCATTTTTTAAAAATTATCTTGACTGTAAACTCAGTGAATGCAGAAAATATACAATTTGTTTCTTAATCCAAAAGACTTATTTATCATTATGAGTAATATGTGTTTAATATTTACTGGTGATCATTGAGAGAGCCAAGGCAAGTGAGCAACTCTCAGAGGGGATTTTGGAAGGAAAATAAGATCCAAAGTACCCTGTGGTTGAAAAAATATTCCATATGCTTAACATACCTATTATTTATTTTCTTAAACTATAGAAAGCAAATCTCAAATTCTTGGCTTGTGAGAATATGCACACAAAAAAGTACATACTCTATTAGCTGTAAAACTATAAATACTACATTTAGTTTTGTCAATGATGTAATACATGATGTAATTTTGATCACTATTCTCAGCATATCAAGGTATTAGCAAAATGTTCCATTTTCTTCCATTAAAAGTTAAAAAAAAGTGGCAACCATCAGAGTAATAACTGATTCAAGCAAGAATTATCAATGGATGCTGAAACTAGTGGGTGAAAGGTGGAAGAAACAGGGTATTAGCAGTATCTCCCTACAAATTACTTATTATATCAAAAGAGAAAAATAGTGTTATAATGAAGATACTACTTGTGTGTATTGTTGTGTGTAAATAGGTAAATATATTAAGATGTTGAGAGCCAGGGTATTTCCATATAATCACTTAGAGTAAAAATTATAACATTGTTTTGGGGTTTAATAATATATACAGATATTTATGTGTCAGGTATAGCATAAAGGATGAGGAGAACATAAAAGGACCAACACAGTTACAGGGTTTCTACATTTTATACTAAGTAGTACAATATTAACTTCAAGTGGACTGTGAAAGTTAAGGACTTGATTGTCAAGATAGATTAAAATGAAAGCAAGACCGAACTATATGTTGTCTACAATCTTAAGTTTTATATATAACAACACAGGTTAAAAGTAAATGGATAGAAAAATATATACTAGGCCAACAGAAAACATAACAAGGCTGGAGTGGTTATATTCGTATCAAATAAAATAGACCTCGGACCCCAAGACAGAGTTTACCAGAGATAAAGAGACACATTTCTTAATGATATAAGGGCCAATTAGTCAGTAAGATATAACACCCAATAGCAAAGCCTTGACTGTTTTTGTAAATAAAGTTTTATTAGAATACAGCCATGCCTATTTATGTGCTGTCTATAGCTGTTTTCTTGCTACTGTTGCAGAACTAAGTAGTTGTAAGAGACAGTATGACTCACAAAGCCTGAAATATTTACTATCTGGCCCTTTACAGAAAATGTTTGCTGATTCCTATAAAGTGAGTGAGTCACAAACAGGGCATGTGTTTGGTTCATCAGTAGGTATATCAGAAGCAGGCTGTAAACACAATTCGTAACTATTTGAAAAGAGGGAAAGAATCAGATTAAAGGTTATGAGTTTAGGGAATGTAACTTGATTAGAAGTACTTTAACATATGTGAATGACTCTCAGGTAGAAGTTGAAAGTCAACATTCTCATTTAACTAAGAGTCCTAACTCAAGACAGAGTCTCATTATATCCTTAACATAAATAACTAGACTTTATAACAAATAAATAAAACTAAAAGTATACTAATCTGACAATTTCCCAAAACACAGCATGAAGTTTTAATGAGTATTTGTTTTTGCCCTGACATTAGACAGTTTAGTATAAACTTCAATCAGCCCAATTTTAAGAGAAGTCCGTATCTAGTTAAGGGGCAAATGTAAATGGCAAAAGGAACTGTGCTAATGTACACTTGGACAAACTCTTCATAGCAAGATTTTTAGAGAACTTGAACAATTCTAATATAATGATACATTTACTTAGTTCTACTTTCTCCAATAGGAAATGGTCATACACACATAAAAATCATGTAAAACTCTGTAGTGGTGCCTAAAAGATTTTTTAAAAAGAAAACACACACACACACACACACTCTGTTATATTAATCTGAGGTACACAAACCTAAAACGCAAAAAAAAAAAAAAAAAAAAGGGCTCAACATACTAAGATTAAGAAAAATAATAGGGACAATATGAAAGATGCTGTAAGAGAAAGACTAGGATAAACAAAAAATGAAGAGGATGATGATTCGTACTCACCTCTAAAGCTAAAGTAACTTTTTTCTCTTTAGAGAGATCAGGAATGACATTAAAATTCTATTAAAAAAAGGTTGCTAAAAAATATATGGAGTCTTTGCCTATATAGATCTTTAAGAATAGGCAAATTGAGTGTCTTAAAATAAATGCATACTTCCAAGAATGGACTAGATCTGCGCTGTCCAGCAGGATGGCAGTTAAAATCTAAATTCTTCAGTTGCACTAATCATATTTTAAGTGCTCAAAAATCACATGTGGCTAAAGGCTGTAATACTGAACAGTGTAGAGAACATTTCCAACATTACAAAAAATTCTATTGGGCAGCAGTGGGCTAGGCTCGTATCTTCTTGAAAGTGTCTACATTGAAAGATAGTTTGATCTGCCCTAGAGGTTTTGGTTCCTTTATTTATTCTACAGAACTTTTTGTTTCATTTTACAGAGCCTTTTGTTCTTCAGTCATATCTATCCATTTAAACATTTTTTCCTATAAAATTGAAAATGATTGCAATTTCAAAAAAGAAACAGAATGTACCCCTTATAGAACAAGTAGCAGTCTAAAATGTGTTACTCTGTACAATGCTTTTTAAAAAAATCTGCAGAACTATGCAAAATGTATTCAAGTATGTAAAACCACGAGTTTGATATTTAACATAATTAGCAAATTATGAAAATATGTCTAGTTTCTAAACATAAATTCAGATATACTATAGTTGAAAAACAGAAGTAAATCTAAGTTCACTTAAGTCACACGAAAATATAAGTAGGGAAGAAAACACCAAGCAAAATTAATGGTTGGAAACTGTAGCAATAAAACCAACTAAAATATTGATACAAAAATTCTTCTTAAACACTACTTACAACATTTGATTCAAATGAAGAGTACTGAAAAATTCCTTTGTATTAAAAAAATACATAAGGATATTTAACCTATGCCTTAAAATTAAACGACCAAATCAAAAACTATTTAAACAAAAGGCAATATATTAAATGCAATTCACATTTGAATTAATAAATAATAAATGTCTGAATATGTAGCAAGGCTGGAATCCAAGTTGTCCTTGTGCAAATCAAAAGAAATTCATAATTGATTGGAAATGATATGGGCAGACCAACATGGTACATTTAAAAAAAGAGTCAAAAACTAAGGCTATCTCAAACAAGTCTACAAATTATCATTTTTTTAAATGTGACAATGTATTCGTTTAACACATCTGATATTTTCTAATTTTTTCACATTATTTCTGTAACTATTCATTGCATTTTTTTCAAATTTAGAACTTATACCATATATCTTACTGCATTTTAAATGCAGGAATAAAATTATTTTAAATTCACTGAATTTTCTTTTGTGCTATTTAGAGAAAAACTTCTTGTGCAATGCTACGCCTTCTCTTTTTATACTAATAACTGTATTTTCAATTTCTTAATCTTTAGGATTGTTATATCAGGAAAGTTTGATTTTAAAATCTAATCACAAATGAGAATAAAAAAAGCAGAAGAGTGGAAAGCAACTAAGGAAAAGGGAAAAACCTTAGAAAAACATTATGAGGTCAAGAAGAACATTCTAATTAAGAACCAAAGAAAGCTTTAAGCAATAAAAGCCAGAAACAGGAAGTAAAACTTTTAAGACCAAATAAAAATATTTATCAGATCAGGTTCTTTACTAAATTAATAATTAGATAATAATTTGCTATTGTTCTGGAGTCACAAATTACCTTCCCTACCACACCTCCCCCAGAACATAAATACATAACATCTATATACTGAGGTTCACAGTTTCTGGACTTATTTTTCCACCACTTAAACTGTGGATCATTGCTATCATATGAGAGTTTTTGTTCAACTCCTCTTGCTGAAGTTTCACCAGCGACTCTTTCTCTTCCAAACGACCTTCTAATTGGGCCTTTTGAACCTCTAGGGAGGAAGCCTAGGAATGGGGGTTGGGGGAGGAATTGAGGAAAACAAATTTAGCACGTCTTCCCTTCACAGATATTTTAAAACGTCTTATTTTTCATTTGTAAAACAACCATGTCAAAAGACACATTACAAATATGTATTATATCTTAGTTAATTAAGTTTTATGGTAAGCTTAAAATAAGTAATTATTAAACAACATAACACAAATTGGAAAGACACATTCAATTTGTCTTTTTAAGTCAATATTAGCAGCTGGAAATTTGCAGAAAATACTACACATCACAATTCAGAATCACTATTAAGATGACCACATTAAAGCAGAACCAGGAAATTGGTAAATGTGGCATTAAATTTTATGCCTCCTCTGTCACTTGTGCTCTGTAGTTGTTCAAACGGTCATTTAATCCTGGTGTGTCCCCATCTTCCTGGTAGCAGATGGGCCAGAAATTCATAGCTACCACACACACACAACCATGATAATGTGGAATGAGCAGTGGACTTCGATTCAGAATACTGAATACTTAGCTTTGTGACAGACCCTCAGTAAGTAACTCAAGACTCAGTTTCATTTGCAGGTTGAAAATATTTGATACTTATATATTAATATATTTGTTAAAGAGAAGAGGATTGAGAAAAATGTTTCAGAGTCCTTTGCAAATTATAAAGTTCTAAACAAATATGAACTACTATTATTATTCCCATCCCTAAAAGCTGGGAGAGGCAGCCAAATACAGCCACCTGTATGTGACATTCTGAACTGGGAATCCTTTTCTATATTCTTGGCCCACTTAAAAGCAGTAAGTGCTGGTACACAATATATATTTAATAAGTTTTTCATGACTTTAGGAATACAGGTTTTCACATTGTGAGAGAACCTTATTAAAAAAAACAACTGTAAATTTTCAAATTAGTAATTTTATTTAGAAGATATTACAAAGAACCAAAACTTTAATTTACCCAAATTCACCTTTTCCACAAAATCAGACTTACTCATCTACTACCAGTGAGAACTCAACAGATTCTTACCTTAATGCTCAATTCTTTTCTTATCTGTTCTGTTCTGTTTAATTCCTTCCTAAGGATATCAATGGTTTCTTCCTTATCTTCCCTTTCTTTTTGCAAGATTTTAATCTTTTCTTCTTGTACTTTTGTTTTTTGTTGCAAATCTTAAAACAAACAAACAGTCAGCTATATGCTCAGAGATTGGATACTGATGTTACCCTGAAAAGGTTTATTAGCCACTATGTAATTAGAGCAAAAGAACAACTGTAAAAGTTCTACAGTATTTGATGAGTAAAAAAACACCATGAAACTCTTCCCCTAGGAAGAGTTCCATAGAAAATGCCAAATCTCCATGGCTTTCCCTCTTCCTCTGTTCCTGATATTATATGTATAATTATGAGGGGAAGGACAATCCTCAGGGCTTAAGGGTTAGAAAGATATAGAAAAGTATGAAAAATTATATAGGCAGATGTCTGTGTTCTAAGGCAAGTGAGTTAGAACAAAAATGTTTTTGTGGGTCATTTCAGAGCTACTGCCATTAAGAAGCTGGTAACTAAAAGTTACCTAGCACTGCCACCTGCTGTTAAAGTTCTTTTAAAACTCTTTCTTTTGAAAAGACAATCATTTTCTCTAATTCCCAGATTTCAAAAAAAAATATATTGCTTTTTCAATTTAATCTAACTAAACTGCTCCGTAAAATGGCAAGAAAAGGGAAGCTGTTTAAAATGTGATTTAAGGTTCAAAAAAATGAGAGAAGTAGAAAATAAAATCATGCTTTGATTTTTCTACCAACATATGTTAAAATATAGACAATATATTAAATAAGAAGCTACTTACTTGCTAGCTTACATTCTCTATCTACTAGTTGGTTCTGTACTTCTTTTCTCTGTTCTTCTTTCTCTATTAATTGGGCTATAGTTCTGAAGTTATAAAAAAATATAGACGAAAACATCAAGGAAATATTTCATTTCTTTTTCTCCCCAAGTATTTTAAGAAAAAATTAATAAGAACAGAATTACCTTTACATTTTGCCAAATATGTATTTTATAACTAAAATAAGTGGCAATTCTATTAATTTTATCTGTAAAAAACAATGCTCTGTATAAAGAGAATCACTGTTTTTGAAAAATCCAAAATAATTAGAATTAAGAACTAGGTATTTTACTTTTCATTTTGTTGCTTGAATGACTCATTCAACTTTTTCACTGTCTCAATTTGTTTATTCAGAGAATCACATGTCATCTGCAAATCTTTATTCTTCTGTTCAGTGGTTTCATTCCTGAAAAGACAAGATGAGTTGATATTTTTATCAAGGCAAACATATGATGGAGACGGAGAAAAGAAACGGAAGAGGAATGTCATGAACAATCAGGACATAAAGAAAATTAGACTAACTCTAAAAGACATTAAAGATGTATTTTGGCTGACTTAGGAGGTAATATTTACTATAAAAAGGAAAAGTGCAGGGCATTTAACTCATATTTATGGATATAGAGCTTTACAGATAACATTGCTCTACATAATTTGCTATATATATTAGTTATTTTCATAGTTAGATCTAGAAAATTTTAAAAAACTTCTGTAAAAGGATGAAGTTTATTAAAAAATAAAACATCTGCCATCATTAGCCTCTTGGGCATAATGTATGTTTAATTAAAAATGTCAAATTAATGAAGTAGTTGAGGATACTAAACTTCTCTTGCCTCTTTAGAGCTCTGCACCTAACAGGCCTGCTTAGTTTACTGGCAAAGTAAACACAGAAATACTTTTTTTTTTTTTAAAGATTTTATTTATTTGACAGAGAGAGCACAAGCAGAAGGAGAGAGAGGGAGAAGCAGGCTCCCTGCTAAGCAAGGAGCCTGATGTGGGACTCGATCCCAGGACCCTGGGATCATGACCCGGGCTGAAGGCAGCTGCTTAACCAACTGAGCCACCCAGGCATCCCAGAAATACTTTCTAAAGTGATACTTTGACACCCAAGTATCTTAAGCATAAAATGTCCTTTTTACTTCACTAAGTACAAACTGGTAGTACTGTCCAAATTTGCCTAGAAGTGTTTTATCTGTCACACACGATTTTTAAAATTCTGAATTTGAATGCCTTTAGATAGTCCCTACCTTTACAGATGACCCTTCTTTCCCCAGCCAACTTCATTATTTGTTATTTTTGGCCCTGGCAGGCAGGAGTTTTATGTCTTGGCCCCTCACTCACTATCTGGAACATCAGCGGGATGTTCTCGTGGTTCCTGGAAACGACGTATTTCCGTGGGACCAATGCTTACTTTTTCTCGCATCCTGACTTAACACCCATAGTCCACTCTATCAGGGTTGCCTCAAACAGACTTTGAAGAAAGTTGTTGTTAGGAGAAAGTATCCTGTTTAGGAAACTGTAACGTCACAAATTTTCTAGATGCTATACATTTTCCACCCTTCATTTTTATTGATGGGAAAATAAGCACATGGACCTTGCAGAATTAAAATTTTCTAGATCTCTATATTAATAGCACAGATAGAATAGTTTTTCAAATCTGAACCAATCTTAAATTAGAGATTGAAACAAAGAACAAGTTAACCAGAATGTTTTATTTTTATTGTTTGGTAGAAAATACATAATTGTTCCGGGTCTTCTTTATAGCTCAGAAGTTTTAAAGTTGACCTAAAAGATAAATTTGACAAAGGAGGAAAACATGATTAATCTCCTATTTTGTTAGTAGGCATGTAAATTAGTGTAGCCTTTTTGGAAGAAAACGTGCCAATCCATCAAAAATTTGAAAGCACATACCCTTTAATCCAACAATTCATCTATAAGAATTTATTCCACAATTACATTCACACATATAAATAAACTATATTCAATGACATTAAGTACTGACTACAAACTTAAGAGATGTTTTAAACACTAACACCTGAATTTCCATGCTATTAGACTGAATACTATGAAATTGTTCATATTCAACGCATTTGATGTACAGAAATGGCCAATTCATACAGCTCAACTTAACACGATTTATGACAACTAAGGTCATTCAACATTTACGGAATGCATAACTGTGTACTGAGTACTGTTGCAGGTCCTAGGGGTTTGTCAATGAACAAAGCAGACTCAACTTGTTCTTGTGGTGCTAACACCCCAGGTGACTGAGGACTGCATGAATATAGGCAAGAAGCAGAGTCAACTGGAAAGAAACAAAGAGACCTGTATTCTGTTTCCGACTTTGATCTTGAGTTTGAGTAAGCAGTACTTCATTTATCTGTGATGTAAGTTTCTTGTCAACTACTTAACTTATGGAATTACCAGAATATGTGAATGTTTACAAAAGGATTTTAGAGCTACAGAAAAGACATGCTGTGTGTTCATTCTAGATTCCAACTTTACACAGAAACTTTTACTTTATTAATTTACCTCTGAACAAGTTCCATGTAGGATTTTGTCAGGATTTCATGTTCTTCAGCCACAGACTCTAATTTCCTATTATGTTGGAAGAGATGCTCGATATCACTCTGGGCTCTTTCTGATTCAACCTGTTGTGCCTTCAGCAACACACCAAGCTCTTCATTTTTTCTCTCAACTTCTCTCAACATACCAGCAAGTGTCCGTGCCTAAAACAAAACCAACAGAACAGAGGCTTTTCTACTACCATGTATATAATATGCTCATCTTCTACAATTTAAAAGGTTTGCCTATTATCTAATAGGCTAGCATCTATTGGGTTATATAAAGTTTTATTAGTTACATATATTATTACTTAACTACTTCTAATAAATCTAACACTGTTATAGTTATTTTACTTAAGAGACTGTCCTGACTAGAATATTCTCGGTATGACCAGACTCATGGAAATGAACACAATTATAACAACAAGAAGGTAGCTCTACATTCAGTACTTAATTAAAAGGGTATGTGTGGTCCTTGGGACTAGCCATCAACACTAAACCATAAAGTTTACACAAATCAGTTTTCCCACTTCAGGTAGAAATTAAAAATAGGATTTTAACTATATCACAGATGTTTAAGCAAACACCTAAAATTAAGCTAGCCAATCAGGAATACAACCTAAATCAATATGAAAGTGTTTGTGCCAATTATAAGAACACATTATGAGCAACTATATGCCAGCAAATTAGATAATCTGGAAGATATGGATGCATTCCTAGAGACCTATAATCTACTAAAACTGAACCAGGAACAAATAGAAAACCTGAACAGGCCCATAACCAGTAAGGAAATTGAAGCAATAATCAAAAATCTCCCAAAAAACAAGAGCGCAGGGCCAGATGGCTTCCCAGGGGAATTCTACCAAACATTTCAAGAAGAATTAATACCTATTCTTCTGAAACTGTTCCAAAAAACAGAAATGGAAGAAAAACTTCCAAACTCGTTTTATGAGGCCACCATTACCTTGATCCCTAAACCAAAGACCCCATCAAACAGAATTACAGACCAATAACCCTGCTGAACATGGATGCAAAAATTCTCACCAAAATACTAGCCAATAGGATCCAAAAGTACATTAAGAGGATTATTCACCATGACCAAGTGGGATTTATCCCTGGGCTGCAAGGTTCGTTCAACATCTGCAAATAATCAATGTGATACAATACATTAATAAAAGAGAACATGAACCATATGATCCTCTCAATAGATGCAGAAAAAGCATTTGACAAAGTATAGAATCCATTCTTGATTAAAACTCTTCAGAGTGTAGGGACAGAGGGTACATACCTCAATATCATAAGAGCCATCTATGAAAAACCCACAGCAAATATCATTCTCAATGGGGAAAAACTGAGAGCTTTCCCCCTAAGGTCAGGAACACAGCGGGGATGTCGACTATCACCACTGCTATTCAACATAGTACTAGAAGTCCTAGCCACAGCAATCAGACAACAAAAAGAAATAAAAGGCATCCGAATCAGCAAAGAAAAAGTCAAACTCTCACTCTTTGCAGATATGATACTTTATGTGAAAAACCCAAAAGACTCCACCCCAAAATTGCTAGAACTCATACAGGAATTCAGTAAAGTGGCATCCACAGAAATCAGTGGCATTTCTATACACCAACAACAAGACAGAAGAAAGAGAAATTGAGGAGTCGATCCCAATTACAACTGCACCCAAAACCATAAGATACCTAGGAATAAATCTAACCAAAGGGGCAAAGAATCTGTACTCAGAAAACTATAGAATATTTATGGAAGAAATTGAGGAAGACACAAAGAAATGGAAAAACGTTCCATGCTCATGGATTGGAAGAACAAATATTGTGAAAATGTCTACGTTATCCAGAGCAATCTACACATTTTATGCAATCCCTATCAAAATAACCATCAACTTTTCTCAAAGAAATGGAACAAATAATCCTAAAATTTGTATGGAACCAGAAAAGACCCCAAATAGCCAGAGGAATGTTGAAAAAGAAAAACAAAGCTGGTGGCATCACAATTCCAGCATTCAAGCTCTATTACAAAGCTGTCATCATCAAGACAGTATGGTACTGGCACAAAAACAGACACATAGATCAGTGCAACAGAATACAGAGCCCAGAAATGGACCCTCAACTCTATGGTCAACGAATCTTCGACAAAGCAGGAAAGAATGTCCAATGGAAAAAAGACAGTCTCTTCAACAAATGGTGTTGGGAAAATTGGACAGCCACATGCAGAAGAATGAAACTGGACCATTTCCTTACACCACACACAAAAAGAGACTCCAAATGGTTGAAAGACCTAAATGTGAGACAGGAGTCCATCAAAATCCTAAAGGACAACACAGGCAGCAACTTCTTCGACCTCAGCCGCAGCAACTTCTTCCTAGAAACATTGCCAAAGGCAAGGGAAGCAAGGGCAAAAATGAACTATTGGGACCTCATCAAAATAAAAATCTTTTGCACAGCAAATGAAACAGTCAACAAAACCAAAAGACAACTGACAGAATGGGAGAAGATATTTGCAAATGACACATCAGATAAAGGGCTGGTAACCCAAATCTATAAAGAACTTAACAAACTCAACACCCAAAGAACAAATAATCCAATCAAGAAATGGGCAAAAGACATGAATGGATATTTCTGCAAAGAAGACATCCAAATGGCCAACAGACACATGAAAAAGTGCTCAACATCACTCAGCATCAGGGAAATACAAATTAAAACCTCAATGAGATACCACCTCACACCAGTCAGAATAGCTAAAATTAACATCAGGAAATGACAGATGTTGGCGGGGTTGCGGAGAAAGGGGAACCCTCCTACACTGTTGGTGGGAATGCAAGCTGGTGCAGCCACTCTGGAAAACAGTATGGAGGTTCCTCAAAAAGTTGAAAATAGAGCTACCATATGATCCAGCAATTGCACTACTGGGTATTTACCCCAAAGGTACAAATGTAGTGATCCGAAGGGGTACGTGCATCCCAATGTTTATAGCAGCAATGTCCACAATGTCCAAACTATGGAAAGAGCCAAGATGTCCATCAAGAGATGGATAAAGAAGATGTGGTACACACACACACACACACACACACACACAATGGACTATTATGCAGCCATCAAAAAACCCGAAATCTTGCCATTTGCAACGATGTGGATGGAACTAGAGCATACTATGCTAAGCGAAATAAGTCAATCTGAGAAAGACAAGTATCATATGATCTTATTTTTATAAGAAACCTTTCCAGTAAAATGGATAAAACATTAAATTCTCCAATAAAATGAAAGACATATTCAACAGATATAGAATATAAGAATGTGCTATGGGAAGGGAGAAGACAAAATGATTCTAGTATCACTAGTTTTCTTTGTTGGAATTTATGATAAATTCAACACGCCATCAGTCAAGACAAATGAATCCGTGTCAAAAGAAGAAAAGGACAACATACGGTTATATTTATTCGTATTTTTTCAAATACATGTACTCTGAGAAGACTCTAAAGTTATTTTATGTGTCACTGATTTTAATGCCTCTCTCAAAAGTGAAATGACTTTATTACAATTCATTATAAATGATATCAAACTGTTGAGATTCCGTTTGTATTTGCTAGGAATTTCATATTACTGCAGTAAGCTCTCACTCCTAATGTACACATTGTGTGCATATATGCACACAGCACGATGTCAACCTTTCTGAGCACCTACCATGTGCCAAGTACTATGCTTGCTGAGGCCCTGGAGATACCAAGACCATCTCTGACATCAAGGGTAGGGGGCAGGGTTATACAATTTTCACATGTGCAGGAAGGAGAGGACCAGAGACAGCTTCCTAAAAAATGAGGCTATTTAAACTAAAATCGGAAGGATTATTAGGAGCTAGGCAGTGGAAGAGGAAAAGGTGTTCCAGACAAGGAACAGCAAGTACAAGGACAGGGAAACCTAAGAGTATGTCAAGTAACTGCAAAGCAATAGAACTGCATAAGAAACTACAAAGTAATCTGATATAGTCGATTGCAGAGAATGCACAGAAATGCAAGGAGATGCGGAATGAAAGTAGTTTCAAAATTCTGTGTGCCAAACTAAGGAATTTAAAATCATCTGCTGGGGCACCTAGGTGACTCAGTCATTAAGCGTCTGCCTTCGGCTCAGGTCATGATCTCAGGGTCCTGGGATCGAGCCCTGCATCGGGCTCCCTGCTTGGTGTGAAGCCTGCTTCTCCCTCTCCAGCTCCCCCTTGCTTGTGTTCCCTCTCTTACTGTGTCTCTCTCTGTCAAATAAATAGATAAAATCTTTAAAATAAATAAATAAATAAAATCATCTGCTGAGTAAAATGGTAAGCCACTGCAGGGTATTTAGCACAGAAGCAATAAAATCAGATTACAGCCTCAGGAATCACTGTGGGGGAACAAGGGAGGGTGGAACCAAATACAAAAAGACAGATGACTTGGGATGCACATAGAGGGTGGCTGAGAAGAGGGCTCCAGACTGAAGGTAAAAAGACTAACTAGAGGCTGTGCTATGATTCATATAAAAAATGAAAAGGATTTGACCTGTAGCAAATAGTGGCAAGAAGAGACAAGGCAGAAAAAAGTAGTATTTAGAAGGTAGAATCAACTGGATTTGGTGAATGACTAATTGTAGGAAGTAAACTGTGTGACTTCCAGATTTCCTGTCTGGAAAACTCTTCAGAACAAGAGAGAATATACAAAAAAGTAAATTTTTAAAAAGGGTGATGAATTCAGGATTGGTCATGCTGAATGGGAAGTATTGCTATATATTTAAACAGAGCTATATAGGAAGCATTAGTGCTTAGGGTAAAGGATCTGGGCTCGGCACATAAAATTGGTGGCATTAACATTCTAGTAATTACGGACTGAAACCCTGGACCACCTAAAGAAGGGCAAAGGACTTAGAACATAATCCTGGGAAATCCCAACATTTAAGGGTTGAATGGAGAAAGAAGACCCTAAAGGATATAGGAAAAGAATATCCATCAGTGTAGAAAGAAAATCAGAAGATAATGGGGTGATCAAAATTAAAGGGGGAAGGGTTTCAAGATGGAGAGAGTAGTCATGTCAAATGCTGAGAACAGTTTACTTCAAAGAGTAACAAAAATATCACTAAAATTTTGTACATGTTTTACTTCATTTATTTTTCTACTTATCAGATAAGTCTTTATATTGTACACACCTCTGTCTCAGCTTGAGTTCTTTGACAGCGATATTGAGCAATCAGTCTATCAGCCTGTGCAAGGGCCAGAGCTTTTGCTTCCAAAAGATCTTGTAGCCTGCTTTCTTTGGACTGTGAGAAAACATACCATTAATCTTTATCACTTACCAGAAAAACATCTATTAAAGCTTAACTGTTACGTATAGTTAAAATAAGTTTGTACTCACGGCTAATGTGGACAGTTTCATCTCATATACATCCATTATGTCAGATATTCTCACATCATTAATCTGATCCTTTACCTAAGTTTTAATACAAGTCAAAAATCAGAAAATTTTAACATTCAACACAATAAAAAAATAAATGCCTAGTGTGAAACTAAATCATTAAAACTTAATAATGAGTAACAAAGTACAAAAATGAATGCTGTATTAGGCGGTTCACAAACATTTCACTAACCTGGCTATTGCAGAAGAGTACCTGGGTAGGACTTGATATGCTTATGTATTACATTTCTTAAACAGGGTGATAGAGAGGATGGGGGTGGGCTAACTGGGTAAGACTGGGGGAAAAATGACTGCTGTGTTAAAATGTGGAAATTTTATGGCTAATTTTTTTCTTTCCAAATTTTCTAGAATATTGTTATTTTCATATTAAAAGATATTTCATTGATCAAATTTGCATCTAAAGTTATTTAAATAAATGTTATAATAAGGGCTAACATTTAGTTGGTATGTACCAGGCAGAATCCCATTTATAATGGCTATTTACCACTCACCACCATTCCAGCCTGAAGTTTCTCTATTAATTCCTCAATGTTCAATCCAGAAACTCTAGCTTTCAAAAGTGGAGGAGTTAAACATTTTACTGATGTTGGAAGACTGTGATTTAGTGATTGCAAAAGCATTCTCCTGGGTATATGTTCTGTTTCCTGTTGCCTATAGGCATTGTTTGCTGCTATACTTTCTCCAAGTCTGAATAGAAGTAAAAAAAAGAAAAGAAAAAAGAAAAAGAATTACAAAAAAATGAAGGGGAGCCTGAGTGGCTCAAGTCAGTTGAGTGTCCAACTCTTGATTTCGGCCTAGATCATGATCTCAGGATCGTGAGACAGAGCCCCACCACAGGCTCCATGCTAGCTTGAGATTCTCTCCCCGCCTCTCTGTCTGCGTCCCTCACCCCGCTTGTGCGCTCTCTCTCTCTCTCTCAATAAATAAAATCTTTAAAAAAAAAATAGAGGAAAAGGCAGTTCATATAGACTTAGGGAATCTCTAGAATGGATCTTTGGGAATATAAGCCATCAAATATTTTTGAAGTAATCTTGGAGTCTATGAAGCAGCCAAATTTTGGAAAATACCCTAAATATTTGCAAAGGAACTGCTTTCCTACTTACAATCCTTTATAATGACAATTCCACCTCTGGTCTGGAGGCACTAGAACTAGTCTGTGAGTACGGATTATTTGTAAAAATTAAGTACAACGTTATTGTTATTGGTAAGAACATCCTTCTTACCATGGGCAACATCACCTGTCCTTTAGCTATGTCCTTTATCCTTGCCCTTTCTCACTCAATATCTTCTCACCAACCTGACTCCCATTCTGCCCCTTCCATTTATCATGTCTTGTTCCTGCCACACGGTCTTTGAATGAGTTGTTCCTTTACTAGAACATTCTTCCCACCAGATCTGCATAGAGTTGGCTCCTTCTTATCATCAGGTCTGTTCACATTCACTTCCTCAGAGAGGCCCCTCCACCCATACTGACATGCATATTATGAAACTTAATTTTTTTAACTTGTCTCCCAACTAGAATGTAAACCATATGACAGAGGCCCCAAGTCTAATTTGCCGCAGTATCTAAAATGACTAGAAGAGGGCCTGGCACATAGCTGGACCTCACCAGATGGAAACGTACACCAAAAAACCTACTTATGTACCCACCAACCCATCTATCCAACATATAAATTTACCTTGTTAAACAAGATGATATAAACAAAGGCATAAACAGACATAAATAAAATAAATGAACACCTGAGATAGTGTCTAAAGAGAAAATTACATAACACCAGTAAGACAGGGGCAGCCCAGATACAAAGACATGGTAGGAAGATTTCATATACAGAGAGAGAGAATGAGACTCCTACTTTCAGTGAAGCTGAAGCTTTCGGTTCTGAAACACAGGGGCTTTCCTTTATGTCAGATTACCACAGTTGGAGCAACCAAGCCACCACAAAATGAAGCAGCTTCACAGACCATTTCTAGGTTTTAACTTGAGAAGCTCCCTATTTATCCATTTGTTTAAAAATATTATTATAAAATGAAGAGAATTTTGATTATTTGGTCTCCAGGTGTTGTTCTCCACAGTTCTTAATCTCTTAATTTATGACTACTTAAATTATTAATTCTGAAAAATGAGTTTGCTAAGTCAGTTAAAAGAAATAGGAGAGGGGCATCTGGGTGGCTCAGTTGGTTAAACATCTGCCTTTGGCTCAGGTCATGATCCCAGGGTCCTGGGATCGAGCCCCATGTCTCCCCATGTCGGGCTCATGGCTCAGGGGGGAGCAGGGCTCATGGCTCAGCGGGGAGCCTGCTTCTCCCTACCCCTCCCCCCACTTGTGCATGCTCTCTCTCGCTCTCTCAAATAAATAAAGTCTTTAAAAATTACAGAAAAATAGCAAATATTCTCTTAATGTTTGAAATTAATGAGAATAGTGGACAATTCTGCCTGGCCATTATCTATTCCATTTTCTGATAAAAGCACAAAATTTTTCTTTAAGAATCCTCCCACTGCCCCCAAATTGATTTTCAGTTCATGTAGTTCTCATAGATGAACCCCTGGTATCTGCCAAGGTCCCTCATTGGCAAATGACCCAGATTCGGTCAATGAAAGTGATGCTTAGACTTATCATTTAAACAACTGGGAAGGGAAAGCTCTTTGTTTTCTTTCCTGTTTTGTTTCTGTTCGTTGTTTTTTAGTTCTAAAAGCTATGTTGTTTATTAAGTGTTTAATCCTTTAAAGCTGATTCCCATTTTATCCTCTGGCAAACCCTTAAGCTGAAGAAGTTCTTCCTCACATCTAATCTAAATGTCTTTTTTTTTTTCGTATAGCTGACGCAGGGAAAGCTCGTTCTATGTAAGAACTAAACTGGTAAGATGTAAGCATAGTCCAGAAGCTACTATGTCAAATAGAGGAGGTGAGAGACAGAGAGGCATAGTGCCTGGAAAACATATTTAACCCACCTGAAGCTAGCTTTTCCCTGAGTATACACCTAGTCTTTTCAGTTACTGGAATCAAATTTTCTTTTAATCACTTGAAAAATTACTGTTATAATGAAGTCTTTGATTCACAAATTTTCTAATCTATCTATATCGAGGACTACTAAAGAAACACAGCAGGATATTCCAGCACCACAAGAGATACACTGCAAATGACTACAACTCACACTAAAGCAGGAAAATCTGGCAGTGGAGCAGCTTCCAATAATATTCCCAGTCCAGACTGTACTTGTTCTCTATTATCTGATGTTAAAGCAAAAGCCAAGGGAGTAATCAGGCGTGGATCCTAAGCAAATCAGAAAGCAGAAAACAAGAGGCACAAAGAATAAATAATGTCAGGCTTTTTAGAGCAAGGTGAGTAAACAGAGCTAAATCATAAAATAATTCTAGCAAATTCTGAAAGGTTTCTACCTGATGTTTGAATGTATTTATTAGCCTTTACTTTGTTATAATTATCTATGAAGTCAATATGAACACTAGCTTTAAAGAAATCTGGCAAAAGTTTTGTTATACCTATGAAAATCACATCTTAAATATTTTGATGAATTTAAAATATCATCCACAACTGACTGATGTTTTGAATTATTGTTTTACTTTTCTAGATACTCTTAAAAGAAAACCTGGCTGTAAGAAAAAACTGTTAATCATTTCCAATTAAAGTCAAAAATAAAAGTAAAATTCAAATTAACTAAAAAAATTCTAATTCAGTAACTGAAACAATTATACTTAAAGCATAAGTCCTTCTAGTTAGTAAATATTTTTTAGTACTGTAAGCCCCAAATCATTTATTCTGAAAAACATCTCCTAATTGACACAAAATCAGTTTTGACTCAATTTTTAAGTTGTTAACAGAGAAAAAATACTAAAATATGAATCCTTTACAGTTATCTACATTTTACAATGTCGAGTGTCTTGGAAGTACTCAAGTATAATCTTATGCCACAAAACCATGTTAAGAGCTGGGCTTTATCTCCATAACCCTCATGGTAACCCTTCGTAACTGCTCCCATGGAGGGGGGGGATTCATTATTTTCACTCTGTAGTTAAGGAAGCTAGAGCTCAGACAAGTGAAATAGCTTGCTCAAGTCTGCACTGACTTGACTGACTGATGGAGTCAACATCTGAACCCCATCTCTTAAGCATTACGCTCTCCAAAGTGTACAAATGGCTCCTGTGTAAGGTTTCAGTTTTGGCTTCTACCCTGTCTATACAGACCACAGCCATCTTTGTTTATTATAATAACTCAATTCACACATGTTTGCTAAGTATCTATTATAATCAGGTTTTGTGGCTATCCAGGTAAACATTAGAGCTCTTACTCAGCTACCATCATCAAAATTTGTTACTCAGCTATTCTCTGAGGTAACACCCTCTCTAATCTTATTATCACTAACAATCAAGTCCTTTTTTTCCAGATGTGTCCCTTATCCCCTTAATACCCTACATCATCAATCCCAACCAAAAACTCTTCACTGCAATGCTATTAGAAATAAACGAAGAAACCTAAAGTATGACATGAGAAAGGAAAAAGGCTGAGGAAGCTCTACTATCATGAACATCCTGTACATTACAGTCAGAAGCATTTCTGTTCAATTCCTGCAAAACTATGTAAAATTACTGTGTAGTGGGAACATTATGGCTACTTAAGGCAATTAACTTTCTTCTGATGGCCAATTCTAAGAGAAACATTTTCTAAAGATCGAGAATATTAAAACAGAAACTCACACATTAGGTAGCATTTATGTATGAATAAACTTCAATATTTGAAGAGTTTAAACTCACCTGAAGGATTTTATAGAAGCTTACTTCCATACCAGGAACCAACTGTTTAAGTTTGTTCATCAAATCAAGAGTTTTCAAAACTACATCAGCAGCCAGTTTGCTTAAAATAAATCATATTTAAATTAGATAACTAAAAAATTGCTTAGAACTTTATTTCTGTCCATAATTCTAAAGAAATTCTGAAAAAATAAACACCTGTTTTTAAACCTCAGGAAGATAAAGTACTGTTTCTTTTGAGAAGTAAAAATACAGTAGAGACCAACATCCTTATAACCTAAGCCCCCAAAAGAACGAATTGGCATTAATAGTCTAAATTCAAACAGCGTTTCTTTTTCTAATCTCAAATACCACCAAGCTTCCACTTTCTGCACCAAATTACTAGCAGCATCAGCAACATGACCTATTTAATTCTTAGCTTTGTCACTGGAATATCAACAATAAAGGGCAACCTTAAGCAATACAGAATACCTAATATTTACCAAATAAATTATACTAAGCCATGCTCTTAACCTCGTACCACAAAGGGAGTACAAAAAAGTAAAAAAAGGTAATCCTTGTTCTTGAGGAGCACAATTATTGACAATAATGTCATTTGTGGAAATTGGAACAAATCAATGTCTAGCATTCAGATCCTCAGTAAAGATTTATTAACAGACAAGGTGGGAGGGGAGGGATAAAATACTCTATCTCATCACTGTCAGAGAAAATTCACCCTTAAACCATAAGTCTTGACATGCTTAGGAAAAGAACTGTCTTTGTCAGTAGGAAACCTTCCTAGTAATAAAAAAAAATGACCCCCCTGTTTTTTGTTTTTGCTTAAAACATAAAATTACTGAGGCATTGTCAGGAAGAACCTCCAGAAAAGGGAGTACAAAAGACCCTTAAATAATCACAATAAATTAAAACACAAAACAAACCTAAACAATGAAAAACACATCACAGATGTTAAGATTATCCTTTCTCTGAAGCATGTAATCTATGACTTGAATGAATTTTTTAAAAATTATGAAAAAACTTGTTAATTCCCTGCTACATCTTGAGTTAATAGTGCATACCGAAGGATTACCCTCCAAAAGAGGAGTGAATCACTAGATCTTTTGATTTTTATTATGTTTGGCGTTACCATTTTGCCATCTGGATTTCATATACTCACCACAAGTCAGAATCTGCTACCTTTGTTCCAAACCCCAGATCAATCTTGCCATACGTAAATTGTTGTTCTATCAGAGTGGTACATTTGATAGTAGTCAGAGTTTTTGCAACATGCATTTTTAGAGTATCATCTCCACACAGAGGTAAGTTTTGTTAAGGAATTCAAACAAAAAATTCGCAACCTTATATTTGTATAGCACTTCACAGTATTTAGAGTGATTTCATACAAATTATCATGTTACTGCACTTCTATGTAGTAGTCATTGTTACATTAGCTCAATGACAGATTAGGAAACTAGAGCTCAGAGCTTAATTGATTGTTAAGTAGCAAGAGATGGGACTGACACCACGTCTGTTACTCTGCCGGATGTTAGTAATTTGTTAGGTTATTACAATGGTTCAATATTTGCTGAACTAAGAGAAGTTATTTTTTCCTATTTTGTAATATTATAAGTTAATTTGAGTACCATTAAAAAAGGGTCAAATTTGGCTCAAAATGGTACCAATTCTGAAGCCTGCATATATTACAGATATCTTTACTACAATCAAGCAAAATAATCATGTATCTCTACAGCAGTGGTTTTCAACTTTGGCTGCCTGTTAGAATCACGTGGGCGGTTTGATCAATCAATCAGCATCTTCCCCCACCCCCCACCAGGGTTTCACATTACTCCAATTAAATTAGAATTGCTGGAAGTGGGGTGCCTGGGTGGCTCAGTTGGTTAAGCGACTGCTTTTGCCTCAGGTCATGATCCCAGGGTCCTGGGAGAGTCCCATATCGGGCTCCCCCTGCTCTGCGGGGAGCCTGCTTCTCCCTCTGTCAGCCATTCCCCCTGCTTGTACTCTCTGTCAAATAAATAAAATCTTAAAAAAAAAAAAAAAAAAAGAACTGCTGGAAGTAAGGTTCAGGTGTCAGGATTTTTAAAATGTTCTCCAGGTAATTCTAATACATAATCAGGATTGAGAATCACTGCTGTAGGGAAGAGGAAAATTAAGGAGCAGAAACACCAAGAAGCGAGTAAATAGATGTGGAATTTGCTCTAGGGCCGGAAGAAGTTGAGCAAATTCTTGTTGCTGAGATATAAGGAAACTTGACCAGGTAAATATAAAAGATCTGGTTGAGATATAATGGCTCCTTGCTGATAATAATAAAAACGCATTAATGAAATATTTTAAAAATGGGACTTGGGCTTCATAAAGACTTAGAATCAACTGATCTAAAAGAAAAAAGCTAAGATCTAAAAGAAAAGATCTAAGAAAATCTGAATATGGAAGTTAGGCAGTGACACTAATTGAACTCAAGGTTTTCTTTTTTTGTAATGAATGAATTTGTCTTGATAATATTTGTCTTTTTTAATAACCTAGTATGATATCATCTTTATTAAAACATTTCTGGAGGCTTTAATTTTCAGTAAAAATTATAATATAAAGCTAAAATACTAACGATTCTACCAATGTTTTAGTCCCTGATACACTGAACCAAAGATGGCACAACAAATCATCCAGAGATAGCAATTAGCATTCGAGAGTAACACAGCAGTTATTTTAAGAATGTATCTCTTGACCTCAAATTGCAGTAAAAATGTTCAAATCAAGTTTTAAAAGCATTCTGAAATGAAAATATTCTTTAAAGTTTTACACAGAAAAATAAGGGAAAAATTCTGGACAACTTTTTTATAGACTCCACATTGAGAATTAGTTCTATAGTTTAAACTCCAATTCAGTAATTCTGAATGGATATATGAGCATGAGAAGTGACAAAATTACAAATAAAAACAAAAATGCAGTAAAGGTAATGCTAGAAAAAAATGAGTGGTTAGTTTCCATGTTTTAACAGTAAAGGATATTTAACAAAACTTCAGTGGCCTTGGCCATCCTTTCACATTTTCTTTTTAATAAGGCTTCATCTAGATTTTGTTCTGTGAACTGAAGTTGATCAAGGATTGTAGGCAGCAGAAGGGTCACAAAACGGTCAGCTGAGGAACAGTTAGCAGTATCTATAATGTCCTGGAGAATTAACCACCACCAATGATGAAAAATAGGGATGGAATACAGAACGCAGACACAGTCATCACCAAGCAGCAATGTTCTCATTAAATCTCTTATAATTACTTCAGTATTTAATTGACCTGTGTCTCCTATTTAAAACCTACTCTTTTATCCAGTTTTGATGGCTATGATGACTTTTTTCTTAAATGGAACAATAAGGTTTTAAGCTATTCAACTACAAACAAGACTTTCTGGTGGACTGTGTCCATGATTTGAAAACCAGTATCCTAAACTTGCTAAGTGAAATTATAATAATTAAATAACCACCACCGGTCTTAATACTTTACAACTATGAATAATTCCCATCAAGAATCCTGAAGAGTTTTTTAAATGCTAAAACTGGTTAACAGTCAATACCAACATAAAACAGAAAGTAATTTTACTCAGCCATAAGAAAGGATGAATACCTAACTTTTACATCAACATGGATGGGACTGGAGGAGATGATGCTAAGTGAAATAAGTCAAGCAGAGAAAGTCAATTATATGGTTTCACTTATTTGTGGAACCTAAGGAATAGCATGGAGGACATTAGGAGAAGGAAGGGAAAAATGAAGGGGGGGATGAACCAGGAGAGACTGTGGACTCTAAGAAACAAACTGAGGGTTTTAGAGGGGAGGGAGTGGGGGATGGGTTAGCCCGGTGATGGGTATTAAGGAGGGCACATACTGCATGGAGGACTGGGTGTTATACGAAAACAATGGATCGTGGATCACCACATCAAAAACTAATGATGTAATGTATGGTGACTAACATAACATAATAAAAAAAAAATTAAAACAGAAAAAAAAGTAATTTATGCGTCACCTTTGACGAATATATTTAAACACTCATATACATTTTTGTTTGTGCATAGGATCCAGTCATGAGGGGAAATACTCTAAGATATTGTGGTAGGCAAAATGGGTACAAAAACAGAGACAATAGTAGAGAATGCTAAATGATCTAGATAGTAGAATCTACCAGAATGTAATGGCCTCTAGGGAAAGAATTTTTGTCTGTATCCTAATTGCCTAGCAGTGTCTGGCATGTTCCACTCCATCTTAGTGACTGAATCAAATGTTGCTATATTAATCCACTAATAGGCTAATAAAGAAATTAGACAGTATCTACCAAGATGGTGAAAGAGAATGTGACTACTGCAAGAAGTATAGGCAGACAACAACAAGCTGTACAAATCTCAGCTAATACCTTTACTTATTACACTGAAAGGAGTATATATAAGCTATTCGGTGCAAAAGAAGAAAACACCAATGTTCCTGACTTTGCCCAAAAAAATGAAATTCAGTAGCTGAATGAAAGGGAGTTGGTTAAAAGTTTTCCTAAAGTGTATAAACAATTAGAAGTTTATTGTGGACGTTTTTGAAAGTAAACTCTTCACTGAGAATCATTAAATGGAAAAGTCAATTTGTCTATCATTATATTACCTCAAATATTTCCTTGAACAACTCCAAGGCTAAAATAGAACAGTTTTCTGACCCATCCAGAGGTTGGCTTGACCAACGAAGTAGAGCCACAGTAGGTTCTAAACATTTAGAACGGCTTCCCAGAATGGTGTTGCCAGATGGAGACTGTTCAAATATCATCTGAGTGAGCACGTGGCGCAGCTGAGTCACTGAACAGAAGGCAAGAAGTAATTCTAAAACCTGTGCAATATAAAGTCTTCGTTAAATGTCAATTTCATTGGCCTTTAATGTACAAAGCAACCAAGTGATGAAGCTGAAAATGACACATTTTTAAAGATACTCTAAAACAAAAATTAAAGAAAGCTTCCAATTTCTCTTTCAGTAATATTTTTCAAAATGCGGGATTAGGTACTATAAGGTTACAAAGAAATTTGTTAATGGTATTTACTCCTAGTAAGCAGGACTATGAGAGGCAAAGAAAGGAGGGCAACTTCAACTAATATCATATGCCTTCTATAGTACTTAATTTTTTTTCAAAGCACAGATGTTTTGTTTTTACAATGAAAGAAGAAATTAAAAAATAAAATTAGAAACTACAAACACTTGCTATCATGCTGAGATTCAAGAATTCCTATAAAGCATACTTTAGGATAATACTGAAAAGTGGTATTCCCAAGCTTTAAAACCTTAAGTATGGCTATTTCCACATTGTTTGCACATTGTTGACTTTATACCTGTTAGCTCCTCTATTCTACCTCAGTTCTTTACCTCATAAATTGGGCCTTTATAACATCACATAACATCCCACACCAACCTATTTATTAGCTAAGTTAAATTCTATCTCATTTCATATACTACCAACCTAACCTATCATTAAAAAAAATTATTGGCATTTCTGTGCCTATCCACTTACTTTCTACCTTTATCTGTATTTTTATAAATGACATAATGGGGATTTGTGTTTTGATCAACTTGATGGCATTTGATTTTAATGGAATTCAGCCCATTAGCATTTACTATGTAACAAATGATAATCTTTGATTTATTCATTTTCAAATATAAATTATAGTACTTATTTATGAATAAGTAATACATTTACTTGGTTCCATGGCCAAACAAAGCAGCCTGATCTCTAGCTACACTCCCTGAAGGCAAGAAACGTTCTCAGTTTCTCTTTCCTCTTACCAGAGACATATTATACCCATATAAGAAAATACCTTCTCAATATACACTTAAGCATAATGTACAGAAGTAAACTAATCAATCACTATTACAAAGGTGGATGGTTTTTCCAAAGTGAACATACCGGTGTAACTGGCAACCAGAAGAAGAATTCTATCAAAACTCCTGGAGTCCCTTGCGTCCCCGCCCAGACAATGCCTCAAACACTCCTCTCCGTCAGATTTCTGACACTGTAGATTAATTTTATCTTAGCTATTCTTGGATCTTTGCATTTCCATATAAATTTTTTAATCAGCTTGCCAGTTTATATAAAACAAGTCACATGGAACTTTATATATAAATAGAACCTTACAGTGTATATATACCCTTGCTTCCATCTGATTTCTTTAACTTAGCATTAGGTTAGTGAAATTCATCCATACTATTGCACACAGTTGCCCTTCACTCATCCTAATTGCTGTGTAGTACTCTAATGTATAGATGTATCACAATTTATCTACCCATTCCACTACTGATGGCATCTGGATTGTTTCTAATTCCTGCCTAAAAGGAGTAGTACAGCTATACATGTCTTTTGGTGAACATATATATTTAATTATTTGGGGTAAATACTTAAGAGTGAAATCGCTAGCTCATACTCTATGCACGTGTCCAGAATTTCTAGGTAATACCTATTTTCATAAGCGGTTGTGCCAATTTTCAGTCCCTGAGTACTACAACCTTATGGGTTTTTTATATTCTTATCTATATTTGATGCTATTCATTTTTAATTTTAACCACCTGGTGGGCACATAGTAGCATCACATTATCATTTAAATTTGCATTTCCCTATAGATTAATAAAGTTGAATAACCATTTCGTATTTATTGACTAATTCTTTTTGTTGTTGTTCAGATTATCTCTTGGGTTCAGTGTTTCTTTGATTTATATATACATGTTTTTAAATACATATGAAAAATAAATATATTTTAGATCAGAGTCCTTTGTTGGATATATGTATTGTAGATACCTTTTCCGTGTTACCAGTGGTCTTTTTGTGAACAGAAGCTCTTAATTTTAATACAGTACAACTTAATCCAACTTTTTTCCTGTATAGTTGGTGCTTTTGTTTCCTATTTAAGATCTTTGTCTATCCCAAGGCTGTAAAGATATTCTGTTAGGCATTTTTTCTATAAGTTCACCGTTTACCTTTCACATGTAGATCTACAATCTTTCTGGAACTGATTTTCACGTTTGATGTGAGGTAGGAAACAAAATTGTTTTTTCCCAAGTGGCTATTCAACTGACTCAGTATCATTTATTGAAATGACCATACTTTTAGAACTGCACTGTTATCAATCAGGAGACTATATGCTATGGTATGGTTTTAAACTGTACTGTTTCAGGGGGCTGTCTATCCTTATGACAGTACTGCACTGTTTTAATTATTGCAGCTTTATAGTAAGTCTTGGTATCTGGTAGTATTAGAAGTCCTCCAACTTTGTTCATTTTTTTCAGGATAGCACTAGTTATTTTTAGACTTTCCCAATGTCCACATACACCAAAACCAAAACAAATATAAACACAAAAAAACACTAAAACCTGCTATGATTTCGAAACTCTTCAAATCTATGAGCTTGGTATATCTGTATTATTTAGGTCTTTTATATCTCTCAATGTTTTGTAATTTCAGAGTAGAGACTTCGTGTGTGTTTTGTTGGATTTGTTGGATTTATCTCCTAAACATCTGACATTTTTAAAAAATCAGAAAATAGTATCATTTTTAAAACTGCATTTTCTATTTAACATTGTCTATATGTTTTTTGATGAGCTTATGGACATGTTTGGCTTGGCTATGTGGTTTAGGAGTAGAATCGCTGTGTCACGGTATACATACATCAGGCACTGTGAAACAATTTTTAGTACCAGTGAATGAAGACTTGAGAAGGGTTCTAGAGTATTGGTAATGCTCTATTTTCTGATCTATATAATGGTTATATGACTGTGTTCAATTTGTAAAAATTCAGAGAGCTGCACACTTAAGATTTTTCTGCATATTACAGTTTTTAAAAGTTTAAAACAAAAAGTCATGTTTTTACACACCTTTGAAGAAGAATCAGGATCCTTTCCATTAAGAAGACCTAATACTTGATTGAGACATGAAGAAAAGTGCTCATACCTAAGTTTAAAATAAAAATATACATTAAATGATAATCATGAAATTGATCCATCAAATAGGATTTATATACAAAATAAATATAAAATTTAAGTGTATTTTCTTTCATCTATTTTGAGCTTCTATTATAGAACAGTCTGCAAAATTTCTACTTACAACTTGAAACATTCTACCACTATGATATACATAAATTGGCTTTGTTATTTATTGAACAGTGAAAAAACAAAAACAATGATTCCTGTGGCAATAAATGTCATTGAAACTTTCAGTACTTCGATTGCTTTTTTTTTTAAAGCTATGTTCAGTTTGTAAAAATTCAAAGAACATGAAATATTCTAATAAATTAGGCAGCTATTTATTTATAAAGCACTTATAACAGCTAAGCATTATATCAGGTTCTGCAGATACAGAGGTAAGGCACAGGGCTCTGTGTTACAGAACTCTTAAGAGCTACTAGAGGTACCAACCACATTATTGTCTATGTAACTAGCGCATCCTGTGTTTGGGACAATGATGCTCTGTGAAAGACCTAACAGTCTAAGAATGAAGGCAGATACATAGAATATTATATAATGTAAAATAACACTATCATGGAAAAATACATAGAATGCTAGGAGGATGAATATCGAATCCAGACTCAGTGTGGCAGGCCTGATCAGATGAGGTTTCCCACCTTTGAGTCTTAAAAAATAAACAGGAATTAGACATATAAAGCCGACAGTATTCAGAGGGAAGAGCACATGGATACACAAAAGACATTTCTAGCAAGTTGGAGATTCTATTTACTGTCTGAAGTGATTAGACAAAAGTACATAAGAAAATGTAAAGAAACAGGGCTGAGAGGTTCCCAAAGGCCATATTTTAGAGGGCTATACTGAGATTTTGTTTACCTTAAATGCAATGGGAGATCACAGATTTTAGAAGGGACATATGGTTGAGGGAAATGTTGAAAGTCAAATATAAATGACGGGAGTCAATGGAATGAGAGACATTGAAGAGACAAAAGATACTGTTGAAAAAATAGGACAGAATGAGATTTAATGCACAGAATAAAGGGATGTGTCTTTGAGCAAAACAAGATGACACTAAGAATTGGTATAAACACAAGTAATTTGGTTTAAGAGCAAAAATTTGAAAGAACTCCAATCAGATGGGATTCAGCTTTTTTTTTTTTCTGTGAAACAAAGATAAGGTCATCTTCTGACTGAAAAGTGGCAAGAGTAAAGTAGTAAATATTTGAAAGGGCCACTGTAGGAAATGTGAAAGAAAGCTGGGAATAAATATGAGAAGTACTGCCCAGATAAAGTTAGAGGTAGTGAATATGTAGAATACAGATTCATAAAGTGTGATTTTTCTCAGGTTTTGATTAGGAACCCAGACATTAAATTAGACTTTGGAATAGATTCAGGAACATTTTGCTAAATGGTATAGCAAGTAAACAAGAAGACAACACAATTAAACATAATTTCCTTTCCAGAGGTGATTCTGGAGTTTTAGGCTAGATAAAAAGAAAACAGATAATGGAACTGAGAGATTTACAGGAGAAGTGATTAAGCAACCACTTACAAATGTTAAATCAGGTTATATTTTGGTCCTCCTGCAGAGGTATATCCTTTGTTGTTTACTTAGAAGTTGTTAAACAAGCACCATTTGGTGGCGAGAATGGGTATTACACAAGAGTATATTGGGAGGACTCTTAGAACAGATACAGGGAAGACAAGTAAAGGAAGCGCACTCTGGAAGAACGATTTCTTATCCACCTATGCTTAAGAAAAGAAAAAAAATGAAATGCTAATGTTGTAGGATTTCTTTTCCTTTAGTGCCCGCAGTTCTTGGTCCTGGCTGCTTCAAAGAATGAAGAGCCAGACCAGACAAAGGGTGATGGACAGCAAAGCAAAGTGTATTGAGTGATAGTACAAAGCTCCAGCAGAGGGAGGGGACCTGAGAGAGTTGCCACTGGAGTTTCTAAGTCTAGGGGTTTTTATGGGCTTGTTGGAGGGCTGTTTTAATCTGATTAGTTCTCCATGAGCCTGTCACCCAGTCAGGTTTTTGTCATCTACCTATCACGTGGGAAAGGGTGGAGGGCTCCTTCTAGGATGGTGTAAAATCCTTTCCTCTTAGGTAGGGGCCCCTTGTCCCTGCCTGCCCTTTTTCCAAATATCCTTCATCACTAATGTGAATGGTTCTTGGTTCTGTAAAACATCAGTTAGCCATATGGGTAGTGGTCAACCTTGCCCTTGTGGTTAGCTTTTGTTTTTTTAACGTCTAGATTCTACATTCCTTAAAATTTGGGACTATGTTTTGTACAATTTCTGGTTCCATGTTTTTCAAAGATTAGGGGCTATGTCTTCAAATTCCTATCTCCACTAACACTCCCACATCCCCCAGTACTTGACCACAGCAGGGGCTCCATAATTGTCTTCTCATTTGTGAATGATTAATTGAACTCTTTGAAGCAATTTCTCCAATTTCCTAACCTACGACCTTACAAAGTGGCTGAGGCATTGGGGAAAACTTAAGATATAAAAAGGCCGGGGATGTCTGGGTGGCTCAGCCAGTTAAGTGTCCAACTCTTGATTTTGGCTCAGATCGTGATCTCAGGATTGTGAGATCCAGCCCTGTCTTGGGCTCTGCGCTGGGTGTGGAGCCTGCTTAGTATTCTCTCTCTCCTTTCCCTCTGCCCTTCCCCCACTCTCTTGCTCTCCCCATCCCTCTCTAAAAAATAAAAGTATTAAACAGCCACAAGCTCTTTGGAAAACAGTTGCTAACTGATCTCAAAAGATAAATGATCACATGAAATGCCACTGAGATAGAGTGGGCATATAAACATATGTTCTCATTTTACCTTATGACACAACAGAGGCACATAATGAGGAAAATGTTATTCATTTTTATGCAAAAAAGAAAAGACAAATATACTGACATAAATGTCCCTATAATAACAATATTTTCCCAAAAACTGTAATGTTCAAGATTTAAATCTGGCGCTGGAAAAGATTAATCAAGATGTGTACATTTTAGACAGTGATACAAGCTTATTTAAGACAAAGATTGAAACACACCCCCTCACCCCCCATGTTCTTATACTTGTACATTTCAGGCCAGAAAAGCAAAAAGAATGGGAGTAAAGCACATCAAAACATTTCAATTGAGTCCCTTGTCCATTAGTAGAATTCAGGTTTACTAACTCTGAAAAGGCAGTTTTATTAATTACAAACATATCTTGGTCCATTGAAAAGAAAAACAAAACAAAATAAGTCTTAAAATTTGTCAGAGAGCCATACCTGGTAAGATAATCAGCAATTTTAGGATTCTTAAGGAGATCCATCAGTAGATCAACTGAATACTTCCTAGTCAATGTGCCATCACCGTTTATGAGAATATTAAACATTAGCTGAAAAGTTTGATGAATGTTTCGAGCATGGAACAGCTTAAAAACAAATTAGGAAAAGTATATTATACAAAAAAATTTAAGTTGACACCATTCTAAACAAAGTCTCAATGACTCTTAAAATATCAGAGAATATAAATTTCAGAACTATTTTCAAAAATAAAAAAAATCATACTTACCTTTTCCCCAACCTCTTCATTTAATGTCAAACTGGATAAAATTGAAAGGGCAAACACAACCACAGTTAAACTACTGTGGGCCAGGAAGCTTATAAGAGTTCGATAAAAAGATTTCACATTATTCTGAGAAAGAAAAAAATTTTTAAATAAATTAGAATAAAAATTATTAGGTTTATATTTTGGTTTAGAAAGTGTATCTTGCACAGAGTAGGTAAACTTCTATTAAACATCCTTATCAACTTAAGAAATTATTCAAACACTTCCATGGCTCAAGAGAACTTCCACCTCCAAAGTACCTCCAGTACAGAACAAATGAGATATTGTTTAATTTGAAATTAAACAGGTAATATTGGATACTGCATAGCAGGGGAATTGTTCACAAAGTACCTTAAAGAATCAATGAACTTTCTTGATTTGACATATTTCTAACGGTGGTTCAGTTAACCTCATTTGTGTGCCTTCACTCATTACAAGTGCTGGTAGTTGTTGCAGTCATTTATTCATGGATCTTTCTGGTGGAGCTGCCATTGATTTTGTGGAAATGTAAAATCTGAGGTAAATGGGATTGCCAGTGATATCTGTCCTTTCTATTAGCACAAAATAATTTAGCATTTCTTGTATTATTCAATATAAGAAATAATGGGATGCTATTGAGAAGGAAAACTTTTAGTACTCAACATTTTTATTAATACTTATCATCTTAAATACAACATGTGCAAAGGTTGGAATACTTCTAGTTAATTATGTGTCAATCTGTTCCTTAACTTTGATGAGTCAGCTGGATGAGACATGAGAATTCTTGTTAATTTTTTTTTAAAGAAAAACATGGATATAATTCTCTTTAAGCATAGAGCTCACCACAAATAAGAAAGATTTTATGCAAAACTTACCAAAGTCTTTATGTATGTTTGAACAGAAAGATTGTGCCGACAAAGATTTGCCAATAATCCTAGACAAGGCATTGTTAACTCATCTTCAGAAGACTGACTGTTGTTTTAAGGAAGATAATAAAAGATAAAAGCATCAAATTCATTTTAAATTATTCCATTTTATGGTAATTTACATTTAAACTCCTTTTTATATGTAAAAATGATTAACATGTGAAGACAGTCAAGCTTTGAATAATATTGACCATTCATTTCATATTTGGAAACTACATGATATATTCAATTATAGCACAGAAATATGGAAATAATTGTCAGAATGACCATGTGCTATCTCGTCAGTATATTCTCCTACCAAGATTAAACATAAGCATAAAATTTTCAGTTTCAATAGTTCTTCTGTTCAAATCAATTCATTTCATAAATTTTTGTTATGAAAATTAAAGCTGCTTTATACCATTTGATCCCTAAAATCATCTAAAAGGAGTAAACAAGAATTGGAGTCTCACTGAATTTAAAAAGTTGGAAAATATTATCTAAGAAAAACTAAACTATTACATAGTTTTATTTAAAAAAAAAAATCAACAGATTATTTGGTTACATGTTTGGTTGCATACTCACATATGATCTATCAGGAAGGTAATTAACTCATCTATATTGGCACCAGAATGGAAAATTTTGATGTTGTATGTTAATCTCTGCAGAAGGTGAATGCACTAAGAATAAGAAAATACTAATGAATATAAACATATAAAAACCTATTGCATGCTTACAATCATGGACTTCTAAGCATATTCTGAGCATGTCACCATTTTAGGAAGCAGAGTTTAGAGCAAGAACTTTTCTATTTCTTAAAATGGTTCTGTTCTTTAAACATAAAGTAATGAGACTACTAAGAATTTTAGGGTTCATCTCCTAATTCCACACATTTCTATACAATCTATCTCAAACAGAGCATCTTGTCATCAACCTGGTTCACTTAAACATCTTAAACATACATGCAAGCTAAAACATATACATATTCCATGAATTCTAAGATGTATTTTTTCATATTTTGCCATCTTTAAAACAGCATGTCAGTTTAATTGGTGATGTTTTCCTTCTTGCAACTGATGGCATTTTAGGTTCAACAAAATATCTGTATGAGAGCTTTGAGTCATGCTAAACAGACTAAATCTATAGCTTTCATTTTTTGTGGAATGTTTCCTCAACAGATTGGGACTAGATGGCAACTTAATTTGCAATTTTAATACGAATAGCTTACATCTCAAAATGTTGACATCTGTGTTTATAAGTCTGTCAAAGCAGTTATAACGTAGATTTGCTTTTCTTCAAAAATAATGCTAGATGTGGATAAACTTCCCTTCTCTAGAAACTTTTAAACAGTAGTACATGTGTGATTGACCAGCTCTTAAATTTATTAACGGTGAGAACTGTCCTATTCATGCAGGATTATGTCGGCATATATAGTATAAATTAGCAATTTACAATATATACTGTCAATTTTGATCTGCAAATAAAGAAGGAAAAACAAGTATTAAGTGAAGAGTACCGTGGAGGTGTGTATACCTGCAAAAACACAGAATCACTATGGCAAGTGCTGCTCCGACAAACCACTCCTGCTAGCACGCTATTCAGGTTATATGTATTCTGAAGGCAGTCTCTGGTTTCACTGTCTACAGCTGCAAGTTAAGATAAAATGGCACCAAATATCACTTTTATATATGGTCTTCATGGATAAGAGATAAATAATTTTAAGTTTATTTCATATTAAATTTACTATGTATAAAAATATCAAGTATGATATGGTTATTATATTTATAATTACCTTCCAATTCAGAAGTATAATCACAGAAATAGTATGAGCTAGAAAAGGAAAGGGAGTATGAGCTTTTCCTTTTTTGTCAATAAGCAAATGATTTTTCTATGTGGACTAAATTAAAGGAGAAAACTTGCTTTACATATTTAGAAAAGTTTTGCAGTTAAAAGATAATCATCTCAATTTTTCTGTAATTTAAAACTGCTCTAAAGTCTATTAACTAAAAAATAAAACTTAAAAAAATAAAATAAAAAGACGTTCATTTTAAAAATTTCTAATATAAATGTTGAAAATGACTGTCATTCTCATACAAAAGGTTGGCGGATGTTAGAATTAGCATAGCCTTTTTGGAAAGTAATTTAATAATGACTATCAAATTGAAAAATGACCTGAAAATCTGAGAATTAATTCAACAGAAATACACTAATATTTGAGCAAAAATACATAAAAATGTATTGATTCTGATAACAAAAACTTGAAAAAGAGCATACATGAGTACCCACCATTAGGAGAGTAGCTGAATAAATTATAGTAGTCTACAATATGGTACAAGGCAGATATTAAAAAGACACCAATATGGAAAGATAGCTAACATATGTTAAGTGAAAAAAAAAAAATCTGATGTTCTGCAATACCATTTTTTAAAAAAACAACCAAAATTATTTGTTAACTGGGCACCTGGGAGACTCAGTTGCTTGTCTGTCTTGGGCTTATGTCATAGTCTGGGGGTCCTGGGATCAAGCCTGGGAGTTGCGCTCCCTGCTCAGAGGGGAGCCTGCTTCTCCCTCTCCCTCTGCACCCCCCTCCCACCAGGCGCTCTCTCTCTCTCAAACAAATAAAATCTTAAAAAAAGTATTTGTTAATTTATTTGATCTAAAATAATTTGTTATAGCATAGAAAAAGATCTAGAAAGACACCTATCAAACCATTAAGAAATATTATCTACCAAAGTGGAAATGATAAGAGTTGGTGGTGATGAGTAAAGACATTCTATTTTACTCTGTATCTGTGCTAACTTGGTAGACACTAAGCCACAATGACTCTTTAAATTTACATCAATTAAATTAAAGATTTATTTCTTCAGTCTACTATTCACACTACAAATGCTCAATAGTCCTATGTGGCTAATGACTACTATAATGGAAAATACATATAGAACATTTCCATCATCACAGAAAGTTCCACTGCATGATAGTCTATGTTAATATTCCTGGATCACTGGGTTTTTTTTTATAATAAGCATGCATTAATTTTATCATCACACACAGAATTATCTCCCCTCCACTCTCCAAGCACACATCAAGAAAAAAAGTACCCATGAAATGAAAATTTAAAAACTAAAGATAGAAAAAGAGTTCAGTCTATCAAAAAAGGATGATTTTTTTTTTATCACTAGCTATGACTTTTCTGAGTGATGTATTTAATACAGGCATTATGTGCATGTATTTTTCTAAATTCAAAAGTAGGCCAGCATTTCCCAAGATGCTTTCTTTTCTGTAGACCCCTGAACCTTTGCTATGCTTCAGATTCTTTGTTCCAATAATTTTAAGAAAGGATGCATATAATATTCTTTTTATAAGGGATCCACAATGCAAAAAGTTCTGAAAGGTCCTGCAATGAAATCTTTTGAATGTGAATCATTCTTCAAAAGATACTATAACTCAATCTGCCCTTACAAAAATATTAAATGCAACATCTTCTAAAAAATGAAAAAGAGAAAGGAAATACATTACCTAATTGAGACAGCAAGCTGATGATACTTAAGACCAGTGGTGCACTTATGCTTGGGTCTTCAAGTAGCTCCACAAGGCAACTCAAGCATTCACTTGGTAATATCTGATTTGGTGTAAACAATCGTGTGAGTTTCTGCCCAGAAATTACCTACAAAATAGTAATTAAAATGTGTTAGTTAAGAATTGGCAATTTCCATCCCTTCTCCATTTCAAATAAGAATGCAGTTCTTCCAAAGTGCCACTGCCATGCTTTTTTCCAATTTAGAAAAGTCAAATGCTATTCCTTCTGCCTGGAAGATTACCTATCCCTTTTCTCACTAGCTAATGTAACCATTCAGATCCAAGTTTTAATTTGTTTCCTCATGAAGCTTTCACTAACCCTCTTTCACCAGCTAGGTTAGTTTGCCTATTAAACTATCCTATAGCCCATTATACTTTTATTTTATGAGCTGGCAAACTTTGACCACCTAGCAGTATTTATCCTCTTTACTACATTGAACACGCTATGAAGGTATAGGGTATAAATCAACACTCTACTGCAATATATTTATTGAGTAAATAAGTTCCAGTACATGCACTCCACCTATTTTGGGGGAGGCAATACAAAGTGAAAAGTAGCTAAATCCAAAGGCTTAGCTATGGGATTAACTATGTGGTTACTCCTTTTGCTCCCTCCAAAGACAGTAGCTGAGCCCAGAAGTTAGAGATCACAAACATGGAAGTTAAAAAAAAAAAAAAAAAGCTTTTAAGTAGCCAGGTCATGAATAGACAAATTTTATTTTTGGTTATTCCAAAATAACCAAAATTATTTTGGTAGTTATAGGAGTAACTGAGTAGTTAAAGGAGAGTAGCTGAATAAATTATAGTACTCTACAACCTTAATAAAAGGTTATTTTACTCCTTTCTTAAAACTCTATAAACCATGCTTCCCTTTTCCACGTGAAAAGGTAAAGCTGAGATTGAAGGCCAAAACAGTAGTTAGACAGCCAGGTATTTTTTTTTTTTTTTAAGATTTTATTTATTTATTTGACAGAGAGAGACACAGCCAGAGAGGGAACAGAAACAGGGGGAGTGGGGGAGGGAGAAGCAGGCTTCCTGCAGAGCAGGGAGCCAGCCCAATGTGGGACTCGATCCCAGGACCCTGGGATCATGACTGAGCCACCCAGGCACCCGGTATTTTCTTTTTCTTTTAAAGATTTTTTATTATTTATTTTAGAGAGAAAGAGAGAGCGAGAAGGGAGAGGGGCAAAGGAAGAGGGAGACAAGCAGACTTCCCGCTGAGTGCGGAGCCCGATGGGGGGGCTTGATCCCAGGACCCCGAGATCATGACCTGAGCAGAAATCAAGAGTCAGATGCTTAACTAACAGAGCCATCTGGGCATCTCGACAGCCAGGTATTTTCAAAAGGCTTTTTGAATGTTATTAAAAGCCTAACTTTTCTATAAAGAAAAGTATCTTTTCTATAAGGACGGAAAAACAATTAGTTACTTTAGGGGAATTGGATAAAATCTGTTGCAAACACTCTTATTTTAAAAAAGGTAAGGTCTGAACAGGCTGTTTTAGCATCCCTATAATCTTTTCTTTCTGTATCTCTCTTTTATTTCCTCGCCCAGATGTATTTCTTTTAAAACTTTGCTGATATCTGGGGTACCTGGGTGGCAAAGTCAGTTAAGCGTCTGACTCTTGGTTTCAGCTCAGGTCATGATCTCAGGGTCGTGGGATTCATCCCCGTTTTGGGCTCTGCGCTCAGCGCGGAGTCTGCCTGAGCCGCTCCCGCTCGTGTTCACTCTCCCTCTCTTTCTCTAAAATAAATAAATCTTAAAAAAAAAAAAGCTTCAGGATATCTGTTCCCAAGGAGCATGTTTTAACATTAAAGTCTAAAAAGACAGAAAAAACAGGTCCAATGGTGAAATTGCATACTGATAGTAGTATTTGGAGGGTAAGGAATATTCCGATTGCCCTTTTGCCTACTTATGAAGCTACACCTTTGAGATTAAGACATTTTCTGCTTTAAATACAATTTCCCTTAGGATGGGACCTGTATTTCAACAACGTAAGAACTCTACCATGTAATATTTATTACAAGGTAAAATGTAAAATCGCTTTACAAATTTTCTTCTTTACTTGAATGTTTTCATGCAAATAGAATTTATTTCAGTAATAACTAATATTTTAGTACTTACTTTGGCCTAAGCATTGTTCTATATATGTTAATTCTTTTCATCTTCATAATAACTGTAAGCTAGGTGCTGTTTTGCAGATAAGTAAACTGAGGCATACACCAAGACAGCAGCATAATTGAAATTCATTGTTCCTGAATCCGTGCTCATAACCATTATGTAACATTAGCGCTATAAAAAACCATTAAGAATGAGACCAGCTCAGCTCTGCCAATCATAAACAAATTCAAAGCTCAGGTCCTGCATGGGCTATAAAGAAAAAATACTGCAGAAGTGCAGCAGAATAGCAAAATGAATCATCTCCTTTCACATGGTAACTATTTCTTTGTATCTTCAGATGTAACACCTATTTTGCACAAAGATATTCACCATTAACATCACCCACCAAAATGGTTAAAATTTAAAAATCTGAAAACACCAAGGATCTATGAGGATAAGTGACAGCAAATTTCATGTGTTGCTGATAGGAGGGTAAAAATGGTGTAACCTGTGGAAAACTGCTCGGCAGTTCAGCTGAAACTGAACATCAACCTACCATAAGACCTAACAATCCCACTCCTAGGTATATAAATGAGAGCATATATCCAAAAAAGGTATGAAAATGTTTATAACAGATTTATTCAAAATTCCACCCAGACCTAGAAACCCAATTGCCCATTAACAGAATGTACATAAGCTGCGGTACATTTATATAGTGGAATTCTACACAGCAATAAAAAAGAATGAAGTACTAGCACATGTGCAACATGAATAAATTTCACAGATTTATAGAACGGAAGAAGCCAGACACAAAAGTACATATCTTATGAGTCCACTTATCTGAACGTTATGAGAAGGGACGATTGAAAAAAACCTTATAGGGAACTGGAAATGTTCTGTATCGTGGAACAAGCGGTAGCTACTTATTGTACACGTATGTTAAAAACTCAAACTCTTCACTTAAGATTAATGCACATTATGTACTATATGTACTTTATCTCTCTAAATGGCAGAAGTTTTCAGTATAACCCTTAAAAGTTCGGGAATGTAGTATCCAGGAGTCAGTCTCTAAGCCTTAAATTTCTTTGAGTCTCCTTCAATTCACTATAACATGGCTCTCAGATTCAAGGCATATCATTTTTTTTTTCAAAGAGAAGTAATGTTTCAGATTAGTATTCAAAATGCTGTATTCCTACTTCTTAAATAAAACTGCTCATTCAGTGGCTTCTGGAGCCCACCAGCACATTGTTCTATTCTGAGAAGCAAAGCCTTAGCATTTAACAGCTAACACCTCAATTATTAGGTTTGCAGGGATTTGTTGAAATAATGAATGAAAAAAGAAAATGTACTCAGGAAGGGTGGACACTGAAGTCATAAGGAGAAGCATCGGTGAAGCTGGAGAAACAAAGGCATATTTAATGCACTCCAGTATCACCAAAGACTGATGTTCCCCTACCATTCACAATCGTCTTTTCTCCGTAGTATGTATTTTGCTAATCTTTGGTAATTTAGCTTTTATATCATAGAATTAATATAACAAAATATATAAGAAAAGCCGTAAGCAACTGGTTCAGACTGTAAACTGCCTAAGGGACAAGGAATAAAACAATCGTCACTCCCCACCACCTCCACCCCCGAGAATTTCTGTGTATTCTATTCTGTAAGAGCTCTGTTGCGATGGAAAAACCAAAGATACGAAGGAAAACAGAGCTCCGAACTTTCTCCTCTACTAATCCCAAACACAGTTTAAATTCCCCAACCTTATGTCACACCTTCCCGTCTTCCTAGGACTTTGAGTAGTCACTCTTCCCTCTAGCTGCAGTCAGCTGAACGCGGAGGGACTTGGGGAAGAGTAAGAAGATGGGTGGGAATTCAAGGCTGACACTCGCCTTCCTTACTAATACAAAAAGACACCTGAGGGAGCGAGGAGCAGTCCTTCCTTTCCTAGGCTGGGGCAGCTACACCCTGGCCGCACCGTGAACTAAGGATTTCTACAAGGAAGCCCGTCTAGGCCCTCACCCTGGAGCCCCTCACCTCCAAGTGCCGCAAAAGCTGGGTGGCATTCGCCTCCGACTTAACGGCTTTATACTGACTGATGGTCAGAAGCAAGGACTTCAAGCAGGCGGTAGAGTCCATTGGCACCCTCCTCAACCCCTTCTGGGGGCCACCACCTGCCAGCTCCGGCCTCCAGCTTTCGCCGCGCTTTTTTTGATTTTTCAGCTCCACCCTCTCACTCCCGATGCTTCCGGTTCCGGTAGAGCTCCGGAAGTCCCTAGGCACTCTGGGGAGCTGCTCGCAATGAAAAAGGGGAGAAGTGCGGAGGAGGGTCGAGGAGGTCTGTAGGTTCACTAAGGTGGCTGAGAGCTGTGCTTCCAGAGCCCCCTTCCCACTACCCATCGTGTCCTCGCTTAGCTGAAAAGCCGCGAGGTTTTAGCTTCGAGATCGCGTGGAGACGATAAATCTCGCGAGAAATGTGATTGCGGCTCAACTTGCGAAGGGGCGGTTAGGCGGAAGAGGGTCCTTGTTCGTCAGAGCTCTGAGTTTCTGTTTGCTCCTTCGGCCTTCAAGTTGGATGGCCGGCTTTTCTTTTGTGCGTGAACCGCTACTTGAGAAATGGTCGCTTTCCCCTAGTCTAGACACGGTGAGGAGCTCTGAGGAGAATCTTGGGCTCTAGATTTTGAGGCGGCCTGGGAGGGGCCTCTTTTTAAAATCTCTCCTATGTCCACCCTTTCTACCCAGGAATGTTTGTTTTTCAGAGTAAGCCTATGACCATTGGGATTCTGTGGCAAGGTAGTCATGCCCTTAAGGTAGTCGCCAAACTTATTACAGAAAGCTAGCTCTTGGTGACTTCTGGGCCAGGTATTGCTGCGGAGGGTGTTCTTATTAGCGTCAGTTTTTGTAAGTGAAGGTATCTATTTTTATCTGGCATGATCGAATGTTTTCTAAATCTCGGTGTCTCTGAACATGGCACTGTCGTTTGCAGTTTTTGATAAGAGATAATTATTGTGCATGTGTATATAATGAACTGAGAAGCTGGTTCTGGAGCTTTTTTTTTTTTAACGTATGTTAATGTTGAATTAAGCTTTAAAAACCAGTTTGGAGAAAATTGTAAGAGTAGGGTACATGTTCTCTTAATTAAACCATTCGTCATTAATCATGTTTTGTCAATTCAAAGAAAATATTTTTACATCACTACATTTTTAAAGGCAGGATTTCTTTTTATATTTTTTAATTAAATCTGAAAGCTTACAATCTAGCCAATTGAGACATACATGTAAAAATAACTGGGTAATGTATCTATGCATTCATTCTGTAAACAATTATTGATTGTAAAACGGGTTAGAAGTCATGAGAGAACAAAGATGAAGTATCCCCTGCGGGGAAGCAACTGTCTAATTAGGGAAATGTACTAAATAGGTAGTATATAGGGAATTCATGTAAGTTAGAGGCACCATGCAGTTATTTAAAGAGTGAAGCCAGACTGTGTACTTAAAATTCTAGTTCCACCTTTTACTATGTGGCCGTGAGGCAGATTCTCAGTGCTTCAGTTTCTTCATTAGATAAAATCCGGCTAACAGTAGTACCTGTTTAATAAGATAAGGTCAATAAATAATTCAGTAGATAATTGAGAGCCTACAGTGTACTAGGTACTTGTCATAGGCACTAGAGATTTGGTGAATAAAAAATCCTGTTACGTAAATTACATTCTGGTAGGGGGAATAAACAGTAAGGAGAAGTGACAGGAGAAAGAAAGAAGAGAGATGGAGAAAGAAAAATTAGCTGAATTACTCTTTGAGAGTAATGGTGATTGGAAGAAAAGAATTGGGAGGTCAGGAAAGAGAAAGTAATATTTGAGGAAGTGCTTCAAGCTGTTGAAGGAGAGAGCCACGCTCTCCAGGAGAAGAGGTTCTAAAGTGGGACCATGACGTTTGTCAGGAACAGCAAGGATGCCACTATGACTGGAGTAGAGAGCAAGGGTGAGAGTAGCAGTAAAAATGAGGTCATGTCAGGTGGTGTAAACCATTATAAAATGAGTTAATTAACTTAAAAAATTTAGAGCAGTTGGCTGGCATAATTAGTTCTCAGCAGGTGTTAGTTACCTCTTGGTTCATTGGCAAATGCAGTGATAACAGTTCGGTTAGTGTTAGACTTTTCACTAATAATAACAAATGCGTCATATTCATACTCATTCTGAGCCAAGGGAAAAGGTCCAAGCTGCTAGTTGTAAATGCCGTCTTTCTTTAAAATCTTGCATTTTAACTTAAGCAGTTATATAAAATTTGCATTCTCTTCTGGAAAATAGTCACTTTAATATAAAATAATGTCTTTCTCAAAAAACCTTAAAAAATTGATGTTGGAAGTTTAGTAGGATGTACCATGATGGTGTCTGTGAGAAGCCCTCATGTATTTAAGCAGAAATACTCCAATATCCTAATACTGAGAAACACAGAGCCTTATTTTAGGCACCAGAAAGGGGGGGAAGGAGGAGGATGAGATGAAGCTTGGTCCAGATAACTAAAGACCTTATTCTTGATCTTGAATTTGGAGGTGATTTCTAGTTTTAAAATGGGGCCTGATCTATTTAGATGTGTGCTTTTGGTTGATTACTCTGGCAGCTGGGTGGGCTAGGATTTTGAGATGGATAAGGTTAGAAGGAAGAAGAATGTTTAATTTGCTGCTCTCTCTCCAAAGGATTACCAGGGTAATTGAAGTGGAGGTAACAAAGAGGTGACAAATTTGAGAAATATATATGAAGTGAAATAGGCAGGACATAGTGACTCTTATTTCAGATATGAAGAGGGATTTCAAGTTTCTAGTTTGGGTGACTGAGAAGATACAGATATTGCTGAGGTAGTTAATAGTATTCATGTTGTGGTTTATGTTCAGTGAAATTTTATATAATTTATCATATAGTCTTGTATTAAGTTTCTTCCAGGGCATTATATAATTTTTGTTAATGTGAGTGGGTTCTCTTTTTCTCCTTTAAAATTTTAATTTGTATTGCCGCTGTGATAAAAGCTGATTTTTGATACATCTTTTATCCAGACCCTGACTAAAATCTTATTAATTTTAATAGAGTTTTGCTTACTCTCTTAGACTTTCTAGGTGCATATCATCTGCAAATAATTTCATCTCTTCCAATATTTGTTGGCTTTATTTCATTAATGCATGCCAAAAAATGGAATAATTATGGTGATACTGAACATCTTTGTCTTATTAATTGAATGGGAATGACCAGTCTTTTAACACTTAGTATAATTTGTGCTATTGACTTGTAATAAACAGCCTTTCAAATGTTTAGGAGATTGCCCTTTATACCTGTTTTATTTAAAGATTTTCCAAAATGTCTACTTAAAAAATGATCAAATATTTGTTTATAGATCTCATTTTCCACTTTAACATGATAATGCAATGTATTGTTTTGCTTTTTTGTTCTTGGGATAATAGTAGCTAACACTTAGCATTTGTTATATGTCAAGCACTATTCTAAGAATTTTATTCTTACTGATTAATCTTCATAACAAGTTCATGCATTAGGTACTATTATGATCTCCATTTTACAGGTGAAAAAACTAAGGAGAGGTGAAATAATTTGCCCAAGGTTGTACAGGTAATAGTAATAAACCTTGTATTTGCTGTGCTGCAAATATTTTATTTAGGATTTTATATTTGAAATTTTTTCATTAATTTTTTTTAGTTCTCTTGGAATTTGGGTTATATGTTACTTTTGAAAAATGAGTCAGAAGTTTTTCTACTTTCTATACTATAGAATGAGATTCACATTGGAATCATCTGATCCGTGTAGATTGAATACAACTGGCCTATAAAATCAAGCTTGATACCTTATTTAATGGTATATCTTTAGAAAATATTTGAATTTGTAAAATGGTTATAGATCTGATACCTTTTTTCTACCTTTTCTTTAGTTAAGTTTGGAAATAGTAATTTTTTAATGCAACTATTTCTTCAGATTTACAGATTTTTTGATATAAAGTTCATCAGTATTCTAGTATTTCTCTTAATCTCTTCATTGTAGTTTTAAATTAACTTTTTCATTGTAATGTTATCTGTATTTTTTCTTATTTGGGCTTTCTAGGGATTTGTCTGATGTATTCAGCTTTTCAAGAACCAACTCTGATTTTATTCTTGTTTTTCTTTTTTTCAGACTCACTAATTTTACTTTCATGTTTATTCCATTCATAAGGGTTTGTCTATTTTATTCAACTTTTTAAGAACCAACTTTGTTTTATTTTCGTTTTTCTTTTTTTAGAATCATTAATTTTACTTTTATGTTTATTCCATCCATATGCAAATTTTTCCTTTATTCTTATAGTTTTTAAAAGTTACAGGTTAGCATATTTACATACTATATATATTTTCATAAAGAACATTTATTTATGCCCACATATTTTAAGAAGACTAGCTAAGGTGAGCATCTGTATTTCACTTAAAAAAAAAGGTAAATTAGTTTAACCAACCAGATAGTTTTTTTAAAATACTAATATTCCTTCATATTCAAAGAGCTAGGTTCTGTTAGACAAACCAGAATAAGTGCTGTTCGGAAAAATAGATTAGCTTTAGGAACACATATTTTTTAGGGCAAAATATCAATATCTTCAAGGTTTGGCCTGAAATCCCTTTTCTCCATAAATTTTTATTGCTGTCCTTTATATTTGCATAGATATTTTTCTTAATTTGTAGTTCCAGAAACACATTAAAGGGAGTTTAAAAAAACTTGCTTAGGATCTTACAACTCAGTATTAGGGCTGCCTATCTCCTTTATTTCTTTTGGAAAAACTTAATATATCTTCAGTACTGAAGAGTAAAATGGAAATTTGTAATGTCTCATGACCAGGGCTGACGTCCTGTTAGATAAATCAACCTGAATGAAGATACAAATTTTTGACAGAAGTGCAGAGTTTCTAGAATACTAAATATTATAGTATGAAAATTATACCAGAAGTGTGAACACAGGTCTAATTGTTCATTTACCCACCATACATTTAATGAGTGCTTGAGTGGTAAGTACATTTCTGAGTTCTGGGGTTATGGCAGTGGATCAAATAGACAAAAAATTTCTACCCAACTAGACCTTTTATTTTAATGCAACATATAGACAACAAATAAGACCTGTAAGTAAAATATATGAATGTAACAGTAAGTGCTGTGGAGGAAAAGAAAAGGAAGAGGGATAGGAGGTATCAGAGTCAGGATGGAGTGTTGGAATTTTGGATAGTATGGCATACTCTTCAGTATCTTCTGTGTAGCAAATCACCTCAGACTCAGTGGTTAAAACCATAAGCATTTATTTCTGGGCTGACTGCAGTTAATCTGATCTAGACCTGATTTGGCTGACCTTTTGCTTCAGCCATTTTGTGGGTAGAGGGCAATATCTAGAGCTCAGTTTCAGTTATGTTGCAGTGTCTACTAGACATCCAGGAGATGCTGAGTGGGCTGTCGAATAGTATTATTTGTAGTTAATGGAGAGGTTAAGACTGAAGATAAAAATTTAAAGCCTTGAGCCTAAATGGTAAAGGGTGAGTATGGATAGAAAAGACTGAACCATAGGGTACTTAAATATTTAGAGGAACAAACAACACGGAGAAGTAGTTGCCAGAGGACAGGCCCTGTCTTTATTCCATGGTTATCTGCAGGGATCAGTCTTATGGTAGTATGTGGGCTGCTTTTGACCTCTAAAGGAGGACTCTAGGCTGGCAGAGTCCTTCAGAGGACTTGCAGTGTGCAGAAGGATTCTCATTCTCTAAATCAGTAGTGAGTGCTTAAAGTGTGCCAGGTGCTGTTGTAGGCACTGGGGATATAACAGAAGGAGTAAAAAAAAAAATCCCTGACTTTGAGGGGCTTCCATTCAGTGGGGACATGAGGCTAAATGTAAAGTAGGAGACTGTAGGAATAAACAGGTAGAACAAAAGTTCCATTGGCCCAGATTGTCAAGATTCAAGGCAAAGAAATCTAGTGGCAGAAAATTCGCAGAGGTCTAGGCAGGGGGTCATTTAGATACCTTGTCTTTACTGTGGTTAAGATGATTCAAATATGAATATTAAATCAATTTTTCCCTTTACACAGAGCCAGAAAACAAAGTCTATAGAATTTCCCACTCTTATTTTTCAGAAATGTTACCTTCAGCACAAAGGCAAAGAACCTATTAAGTAAGCTAAAATTATTCTCTTTTCAATTCTTCCTGTTTCTTTTCCCAATCAAGTATTAAAATTCACCTAAATCTCTAAGTGATTTGCCAAACCATAAAATTAACTCACTTTTCAAACAATCCCTGATTTTTTTTATACATTTTACAGACTTGAACTTTAGTCTTAAGTACATGGTTTGGATAATTTGGATAAGTGTTTTTTTTTTACCCCATTTTCAAATCTAATTTCATATCCTAGTATCAGAAGTTTGCGTTTTTAAAAAAATATATGTATAAGTATAGTCCATTGTTTCTGAATCCAATTTTGTAAATAAAGATAAATGACATAATTTTATTTTAAATTAAGGTACAGTAATCATTTTTAATTATAACTAGTATTTATTGAAGACCTACTTTGAACAGAGCAAAGTCCTTTGCATATGTCATTTTTAAATTTCTGGTCTTTCAGAAAATATTATTAAGTTCATGGAAGGGGTAGATACCTGTTTCTTGAATTAAAATGTGAATGCATTTTCTAAGAAAGTGGTGTCCAAAGTGGAATATGCATACCTTGGGGTATGTGAAACTGTCAGGGTGTGGGAACAAATATTGAAATTTTTTACTTTTTTAATCTAATTTTTTTATTATAGTAATACCTGCATTAATCCATAAATGAACTGCTATTCATGTATTTTCAGTGTATTCTCAGATTTATTGCTTTAGATAACATGTGCTAAAAAAAATTTGGAGACTTCCAAAATCATTAAGCTTTACAGAGCATTTAGACACATATTAATTATTGTTCATATCAGTGCCACGTGTAGTACCTGGCATTTTTCTGAATTGCTTTGTTGAACAAATGGATTCCCTTAGCAAAAACTGACGACATAGTGTATTATGCAATATTAAGATGTTTTGATTAATTATCTTTGCAGTATCATTTACTAACCAGTAAGACCATGTAAATAGTTTTGTTTCTGAGTGTTTGTCTTTATACACATTATTTAGTTCAGCTCATAATTGAACACCACACTTATATAAAGTTAAATATTGCACTTAATGGGACATAGTGGAAAGAACATGGAATTTGCAGTTGGTGAAACTTGGGCCTTAGTTTCTGCTTTTATTAATTTGTTAGCAATATGAACTCTCTAACCCTCAGTTTCTCTTTAAAATGGATTACGGTAGTGTTTACATTTCAGGGTTCTGTGAAGATCAGATGTGTAGTCACTATATATAGGTATTCAGCCCCCAGACACATAGGAGCTGATGAAAATTAATCTTATTTTTGATGAAATCAAAGTTAATACACCCAATTAATTTTATGACCAAAAACTCTTCATAACCAAAAGCTTGACCTACCTTCTCAACTAAATCTTTCTTACAAACATACTTCTTCCTGAGGTAATGAGGGGCCTTCAGTGTTCTTACATTGGTAGATCAGTTTGGATTTGAGTATCATAGGCTTTGTCATTGGTGGTGTGAGTCAAGTGCATATTGTGTCCTCCACTCCCTGCTTGATTATCATTTCTACCTGTGTCATGTCTCAACATTCTGTCTTGTTTCCTTTTTTTTTTTCATTATTGGCTAACAACAGTAATGGCAACATTACTGAAAATATTTCACTTTGGAAGATTTGCTTAGTAGTAAATGTGCTCCTTCCAAGGATTTCTAGCTACGTTTCTGAACAGCGTGATTTTGGCAGTGCTACCTGTAAATAAACTGAAACTGATGGGTATTTTAATATCTGGATTTTTTTTTCCAGGTAAATCCTAACCTGTGTGTATTCATTGTAGGTACATTCCAGATATTGAAAACAAATTAATATACTATAGGTTTGTTTTGTAAGTCCAGAAGTAACTGACTGGATAGATCTGAAGAGAATTAAAAACCTACTTCTGACAAGCTAATTTTGACAAGGGTGTTTCCGATTTTGGCAGGTTTATAAGGAGGGATATTGGGTATACATTGCAGGGTTCTTGCTTTCTGATATAAGCTGCCAGACAGTGTTAATAATGATTTTTGCAAATTGGCAAGAGCTGAGATAGACAGTGAACGCTCTGATCTTTTGGGGCAGGAAGGATCTTCAGTTTCTGATAACTTTTACAAAGATTTTCCAGCCATCATCCATCAGTCCTGAAGTTTGCCTAAGCAAACTTTTTTCTTTGGGGTAAAATAATGTTTTGGCTACCCGTGTCTAGGTATGTTCATTTTGGGGCCTTGCCAAGAAGTTGAACAAATACAAAAATGGAAGAAATTAATGGAAAATTAGAAAACCAAATAATCAGTATACTTTGTTCACCCTTAACACAGATAGTAACATAATAATGGTATAACCTGAGTCTAATCTCATGGTCCTAGCCATTCTTGTCTACCTGGAGCTCAGACTTGGGAAATAAAGACTTTTGGAGTGTTAGAGCCACAGAGCACCTACTTTACTACTTTAAAAGTCACCAGGAATGGCTGTTGCTGCTTACCTAGCAGACATATAATCAGATCAATAATAGATAAAATTTTGATTTTTAAGGAACTCCCATCCCAAATGTCTTAGCTTATTCCTACAAACTACCCTTTTCATATTTTTTTAAGCCTTGAAGTAGTTACTACTCATACAGATCAAAACATCTCACATCTCAACTTCAAGGAATTTTTGGAATTCTTTTGATAAAATCTAGCAGAATTGTTAAATATTATCAGAGTCTACTTTGTTAATAGACCCATGAATTTCTAGTAAGTATACATAATTCAGTGCTGATATGGTAAATCTAGCTTTTGAAAATAGCTATCAAAATTTTACCAAGTTGCATGTTCAAGGTTGTTTATTGCAGCATTGTTAGTAATAGCAAAAGAAAAAAGGGGGAAACTAAAGAGGAAGTGTTTATCAGTAGTCTGGTAAAATGATATATTTATACAATGGTATATCATACACTTTAAGAAATATGAGAGATATACATGTGCTGATGTGAAAAACGCAAGGTGCCAAACATGCATACTAGCTGCCATTTGTGCCATGTGGGATATATTTGAAAAATGTGGTTTTTTGTCCCAGTTCTTAAGCTAATTATTATCATTCCTTTCCATAATAGCAATTCTCCATTGAGGTAGAGAATTAGAAGTCAAGTGAACTGATTTTGCTACAAATTTAAACAAAATTTGATGATGATAATGATGGTGGTAATGATAGCAAGACTTATATAATGCTTACTATGTGCTACGTACCGTTCTATTTCATGTTTTAAACATTTAATCTTGATAACCTGTGTGAAGCTGGGACCATCTTTATCCCTGTTTTTCTGATGGGGAAACTGAAGCACAGATGTTAATTAGTTTCAAACAAGGTTGCATAGCTAATGTGTGTCAAAGCAGTTCTGTATACCCTTGCAGACTGTTTTCAGTGTTTCTGTGCTCTTAACTACCAATGCTATGCAATCTCTCAACTTTTGACATTGATGAAATCTAAATAAGATATTTTATGTCATTTCTTTCTTGTAGACAAATGATTTGCTTGTATTTGTACATGCTACATAAATCCAGGATAGTCTTACTGTTCTTCCTCAGAACAATCTGTTATGAGTTTAATTAACCTTTTCACTTTTAATCAGGTGGTTCTCAACTGGGGCGTTTTATCCCCCAGGGGACATTTTGCAGTGTTTGGAGACATTTTTGCTTTTCGCTATGGAGCTGAGAGGTGGGATAGCATTGCTACTGGCATCTATTAGGTAGAAAACAGAGGTGCTCCTAAACATCCTAAAAATGCATAGTACATCTTCCCATAACAAAAAATCATCCAGCCTAAAATGTAAATAGTACCAAGATTGAGAAACCCTGATTTAATGGGCATAAGAGAAGTTCCCATAACTGAATTTCTGTCCTGAAAAATACAAAGTATATTATTTTGTTTTCAAGCTAATAGGATTGAGAAAAGAGTTTTATTTGTATTTTTGCACACTTGATACTCCCTTTTTCCACCCGGCATTGTGTGATCTGTAAGGCCCAGAACTGACAAAGGTAGCAAATTCCTGGGACATCTATCCACACATTGAAATATGAACTTGTTGGCCAATTAGAGCCTCTAACTTGGTCAGGTGACTTAAGATGAGCGCTTGAGTGGATTTAAAAAACAATGTATTCGTATACTGTTTGGGGAGGTGACAAGAGTGCTACAAGGTAAACATTTGAATGAATGATTAAACAATTATAAACAAAAGCTGTGTCCCCTCTGATGTGAATAAGCACAACTTTAAAAATGGGAAAATCCTTTGTGATAAAAAAAAATGCTATAATTTTAGTAGATAAGAGGGAAAGTGGAAGCTAGGAGCAGAGGGAGCAGTAAGAAGCAGTAAGAAAGGCATCTTACTGTTGTGAAGATACAGATGGCAATACCTTATTTTTCAACCAGTAAAGTAGCCATTTTGCTTGGTGGACAAAGGTGTGCTGTAAATTGACACTGAACTTTAACTTGCCCTCTGATCAACCAGCCGGCACCTGAATAGGTTCCTGTGGGAGAGCAGTCCTTAGTTCCAGGAAGGCAGAGTAAGTTTTTAGTTTCCTGCTGACAGGGAAAGTCGATTGAAATGAATACACTAGGGGAAACCAGATGCATCCTTTCTCCCATGTTAACCCTGATGTTAAAAGATTTCCTTCAGCCTCTTCTAGAATGGTAGGAACCTCTGGATTATTTTAGAAGCACAATGTTAACGTTTCAGGCTGGTACTTCCTTTCCGTTGCTAGGCACTGACGCTGTCCTTCCCCACAGAGGCTGTAAAGCGCTGCCGCTGCCGCTGCTGCTTGCAGTGGGGTGTGCCACACATGGTCGGCTTCGCTCCTGGGGGATGATGGGGTTGATGATACTCTCCTGGCAAGCCTTTCACCACAGAGATTCAGCTCAGGTTGTATTTCTAAGCAGACTGAAAAAAGCCATTCGCTTTTCTTAACTTTTATATCAGGATCCAAATATCTTCTTTTTTTCTTTTTTTTAAAGATTTTATTCATTTATTTGACAGAGAACACAAGCAGGGGGAGCAGCAGGCAGAAGGAGAGGGAGAAGCAGGCTCCCCACGGAGCAGGGAGCCCAATGCAGGGCTCCATCCCAGGACCCTGGGACCACGACCAGAGTCCAAGGCAGTCGCTTAACTGACTGAGCCACCCAGGTGCCCCACGATCCTTCTGATTTATTAATTAATATTACGCCCTTTTCTTTTTCAAGCTGACCACTGAATAGCTTAGCAGAGGCCTTCCATCTTCTCTACTTTGTTGCCAGAGAATTTTCCTCCCTTTTCAGTCTCGCTGTGATCTGTGCAAACAACTGGCTGAAGGAGAGCTTGGGGGTGGGGGGGCGTGGTTTCTGTGTCTGGGTTTTAAATTCTGGAAATGAGGGGATTGCTTTGTCTAGAAAAGGCATGTGTTTGTATGTTCTGTCTGTGACATAATGCCTGACTTTTTTTTAAAAGAAGCTGGGAGGTTATAGAAGACAAAAACAGTTTGATCACAATCCTAGAATTCTCAAAGCCATGTCCTTTTCCATACAGCTTTATTGAAGAGATGAATTAGATCTGATTTAGTGGGAAAGAATAATGTCACTCTACTTCATTATTAAGGTTAGGTTGTATCTTTCACTGGTATTGAACAGAGAAGGCAAATTTAAAAAGTATATGATTCTGCTTATTGAGTTTTTAAAAATAAGAGTAAAACTATAAAATAATTACCTCGGAGACCTGGAGTCTGCAAGTTATACTGACAGCAAGACATAATTTGTTCGGGATGGGCAAGAAACTAAGAGGTGTTAAAAAGTTCTCTTTTAAATGAGGAAATTTATTTTTTTAACTTTTTAAAATGGTAGTTGACTTACAATGTTACATTAGTTTCAGGTGTACAACATAGTGATTCATCATCTCTATAGGTTATGCTCTGCTCATCACAAGTGTAGCTACCATCTGTCACTATACATTATTATAGTATGGTTGACTATATTCCTATGTTGTGCCTTTTATTCCTGTGACTTACTCATTCTGTAACTGGAAGCCTCTATCTTCTACTCCTCTTCATCCATTTTGCCCATGCCCCAACCCCTTTCCCTCTGGCAACCATCAGTTCTCTGTATTTATAGGTCAGATTCTGCTTTATGTTTGTTTATTCATTTGTTTTGTTTTTAGGTATTTGTTTTTCTCAGTCTGACTTCCTTTAGCATAATACCCTCTAGATCCACATATGTGGTTACAAATGGCAGGATCTCATCTTTTTTTTATTACTGAGTAATATTTCATTGTATTATGTGTACGTATATATACTACATCTTTTTAAGATTTTATTTATTTGAGAGAGAGAGAGAGCACGAGCAGGGGGAGGGGCAGAAGGGGAAGCAGACTCCCCACTGAGCAGGGAGCCTGAGGCAGGACTCGATCCGGGACTCTGGGATCATGACCTGAGCAGAAGGCAGATGCTTAACTGACTGAGCCACCCGGGTGCCCTATATACCACATCTTCTTTATATATTCATCTATTGACAGACACTTGGGTTGTTTCCATATCTTGGCTATTGTAAATAATGCTGTAATAGGGGTGCTTATATCTTTTCAAATTACTGTTTTTATTTTCTTTGGGTGCTTAATAGAATTATTGGATCATACGGTATTTCTGTTTTGAATTTTTTGAGGAACCTCTGTACTTTTTTCCACAGTGGTTGTACCAATTTCTGTTCCCATCAACAGTGTATGAGGCTTCCTTTTTCTCCACATCCTCGCCAACACTTGTTAGTAAATGAAGAAATTTAGATAGGAGTCTGTGTGTGTTTGTGTGTGTGTGTATGTGTAAATATTTATGTTTTAAGAAGTATCCATTGAATTGTTGAATTACCCTTGTCTCTCAAGACTTATCTGTGTAATTTAGAGCTGGTGTGAGTCAAATATAGAATATAGGTACAGGCAGTATCATAATTAGGAATACTAGTTTTGGACTTCATTTAGCCAGGTACTTGCCCCCTTCCCTGTTAAACTCTCCAATGACAGGATACTCAGACCTCGGTTTATGAGGGTTCAGGTCCTGCTGATACTTCTATATGTTCAGTTGGCTTTTTCTGGCATTTAGGGAGAGTCAATATCAGGTAAAAAAATAGTGTTTCTTTGAGTAAATGCAATCTGAATTCTTAATAGATGACTTGGAAGTGATCTTGTGGAACATGTTTTCTTGATTTGGAAATTACCTATGCTGAATTGCATTTTAATAATGGGCCTCCAAAAGCTCTACTGATCTAATTTATGGCTGTATATTACATATGCTGTTAGAGAAACTGGCTACCCAGTTACTAGGATAAATAAGTGGTTCAGAGGCAAGAAATGAGAAATTTTATCTAGTCTTGGGCTTGGAAGCAAAGAACTTTAGGTCTGTTGTCTTTGTGCTATTGCTGTCACTTTCTTTTCTTTTTCCTCATCATTTCTTTCTTTGTCCCAAAGCTCTGAACAGTAGTTTTACATGTTTGCTCTAATACTTCCTGGATGTTCATACAAAGGGATTAGAAGGGGAAATCAGTCTAGCAGAGAACAGTGGAGTCTGTAGGCTTGAACTCTGAAAAAATACAGAACAAATGTGACTAATTTTACTTTATTTTTTTGAGATCTAAATATTTGTAAACTTCATGTGTAGAAGCAAATGAGAAGAGTTGTATCTTTAGCTCATTGAAATTACACTGTGTTTATACCTTCTTTTAAGTAACATCTTCTTTGGTTAAGATGTTTGTAAACTTATGTGTAGAAGCATATGGAAATAGTCCTGTGTTCAGCTTATTGAAACTACACTGTTTAACCTTCTTTCAAAAAAAAAATCTTTCATTAAGATACAAGGATATACAAAGTTATGTGTAGAAGCATATGGGAGAAGCCATATGCTTAACTCGTTAAAACTACACTGTCTATATACCTTCTTTCAAGTAATATCTTTCATTAAGATATAAGTGTTTCTTTTTTGTTGTTTTTAGGTTAATTCCAGTAGTTAACATACAGTGTTAGATCAGTTTCAGGTGTACAATACAGTGATAAAAATTCCGTACATTGCCCGGTGCTCATCACCACAAGTGTATTTCTTAATCTCCATCATTTATTTAACCCATCCTCCAACCCCACCCTCCTTCTGGTAACCATCAATTTGTTCTCTGTAACTTGAGAGTCTGTTTTTTGGTTTGTCTCTCTTTTTTTTCCTTCACTCATTTATTTCTTAAATTCCACATATGAGTGAAATCATACGGTATTTGCTTTTCTCTATTTCTCTTAGCATTATATCTCTAGCTCCATCCATGTCATTGCAAATGGCAAGATTTCATCTTTTATGGCTGAATAATATTCCATTTTATATATGCCACATCTTCTTTATCCATTCATCTATGGATGGACACTTGGGCTGCTTCCATAATTTGGCTATTGTATATTGTAGCTATAAACATCAGGGTGTAAATGTGACTAATTTTAGAAGAGTTGTTCTTGGGATAGTTAAGTGGAGAGCTATATAAATAAAGACATATACTAATGGACGCTCTGTTCTTTTTGTTTTCATTTGTGTTGCTGCAGGTTTTTTTTTTTCCTTTGAGGAAACATCCACAACATTCATTGATATTTGAACCAGAGAGTATACATCCACCTTTCCTATTTTATGAAGATACAGAATCCTATCTATTGGGGGAAAGTGGTTAAATGTTACCTTTAGACTAAAAGAAAACAAAACAGTGTTATTGAAGATTGTGTTAAACAGGAACTCATATACTCTGTGGAAAATAAATTAGTATGAACCTTTTGGGAAGCCATTTAGCAATATGCACGGAGACTTAAAATATTGGTGTCTTTTGACTGAGAAATTCTACGTCAGAGAATTTCTTGTAAATGAATAATCATAAATATAGAAACGCCTTATGGTTAGTGGAGTTTATCACAAAACTAATTATAATGGAAAAATAGGAAACAATCTAAATATCCATCTATAAGGTAATGGTCTAGGAAACCCCAGTCAACCAATTGTTGTGTAGCCAGTGAGAATACATAGTAGGAGTATAACATCACATACAAAATGCTTTTGATACAGTGTTCAATGGTGAAAACTGTAGTTTAGAACATTGTTTATTCAATATGATTATAAATTTGTAAAATATGCTTAGACAAATTAAAGTGTAGGCAGTGACTTATCTTTAGATGGTGAAACTGTAATTTTCATTTTCTTTTATAGCTATTTCAAAATTATCTTCAATGATCATGTATATTTTTATAGTGAGGAAAAAGAAAGTAATCCTTCTACCTTCCCACTAAAAATACTACTCTTCTTACAGCTTTAAACATCAGTAGTAAAAGTGCAAGCATTGGAATAAGACTTTTGCAAAACAACATTGTGGAGCATGGATTCTCTATCAGAAGAATTTTTTACAAGGTAAGGGATGGGTTGGACAGAAACCAGCCACATTTGTTGCATCTTGAAGACACAATATTTGTCCTTTCCACAGAACTTTGGGAAGCTGGTGTGATTGAGATGCCCTTATGCTTGGAGATAACTTAGCAACTTTGATTAGTGGGTGAAATCTAATTACAGAAAATTTCTCTGAAGGACCACATTCTGGCTAAAGAGTTAAGAAGTGAAAAATGTGCTACAGCTTGCTACATGTGGGCATTCTCACCAAAATAGATTAATGTGATCTATTAATTTATTTTATAAGCATTTACTGTAATGCTTATAATGTAAAGTACCTCCTTGGTACTTAGAGAATAAAGACATAAAATTTTGGGTAGTTAGAATTATAATGTAGTAGGAAGATATATAAAAAGTTAAATCTTTAGGCAAAGTGCATGCGTAATGCCATGGCTGTAGTAGAAAGGAACAATAATGATTGGGGTTGAGTGGGTTTCCACGAGATGACACTCAAACTGAACATTAAAGGATAAGCATTTTGATGTATGTAGAAATGGAAGGAAACAGCAAGAAAAAGTACTTAAGATAAATGATTGGGAGGATTTCAACTGTCTTCTAAGGAGTTTAACTTTATTTTGGGCAGAACCAATGACCTTTTAAAAAGAAAGGAAATTTTACACTGTATTTTGGAAAGACTACTTCTTGATGGTGGGAAGGAACAGACAACAAAATATAACACTAGTAATAGTTCAGGAAAAAGCTGATGAAGGCTTGCAATGGTAGGAATAGAAAACAGGGATTTATAGAAGTAGAATCAACAGAATTCTATGACTGCTTAAATATGAGGGAAGGGGCAAAAGAGAAAAAGAGATGACTCAAAGGTTTCTAATGAGCAGAAGGAGATATCTACCATTAGCTAATATGGGCTCAAAAATGGAGACAGGTTTAATGTGTGCATGAGAAAGAGAGGACAGATGATGAATCAGTTCTGGACATGAGGAAATTGAGGTGTTGGTAATATATCCTAAGTTGTGGAAGTTGTTGAGTAGATGGTTAGAAATTTGTAGTAGTACTGTCAGAAAGCAAGGCTGAAGGTATAGATTCAGGGGTTATTAGAATGGGTGCTGTTAGAATTCATGAAAGTTGGCTTATTTTTTTATTAATTCATCCAATAAATATTTGAGTGCCTACTTTATGTCCAATATTGAGATAGAGACTTGGAGGTTAAGTAGTGAATAAGAAGGGCCTGATCCCTATCTGAGAGGGTTTGTTTATACATGGGCATAAATGAAATTGACTTAAGTAGAAAATGTAGTAAGAAAAGAGAGGGATAAAAATGGAACATTAGTGGGGCGCCTGGGTGGCCCAGTCAGTTAAGTGTCTGACTCTTGGTTTCGGCTCATTGGTTGTGGGATCGAGCCCCGTGTCGGGCTCCATGCTTGGTGGGGAGTCTGCTTGAGATTCTTTCCCTCTGCCCCCTCCCCTGCCTCTCTCTCTCTCAAATGGATAAATAAACCTTTAAAAAAAAATGGAACATTAGTATATATACTATGTATATTTCAGGATATATTGTTACAGCAAAACTTCAGCTCTTAGTAGCAGAACGAAGCATATAGGTGGTAAAAGTATCAAAATAGCAAAAGAAAAAATACTAGTCTTGTGTCTAGTTCTAGCTTTGCTACTTTCTAGGTGTTTAACTTAAAAACAAGTTATATAACCTCTCTGGACATCAATTTAATTATCTTAATGTATAAAGTGACTGCCATAGATGCCTGTGGATGTACCTACTATTCTAATATACCAGGAGCATGGTTTGATACCGTTAATGTACCTAGTTTGTATTAAATATTATTAAAATAATAAATGAATGTGATGAATGAGAGGAAGAGGTGTAGCCAGTGGTAGAAACTGAGAAGTGGAGGGCTAGGAGGAGAACCAGCAGCAGCAAAGATTGCAGAGGTTTTCAAGGAAGGTTGGAAGGTATGATGGGCAATGTTAAATGATGCAGGAAGACCAGGTAGAATGAAGAACTAAGACAAAGCTGTTGAAATAACAAATAGTAGGATTTCATTAGTAACCTTTAATAGAGCAATTTTAATGTTGGGGAGGGAATGAGGATTAAGTTCACATATCAAAATTTGTCAGAGAAACTTTGGTGAATACAGCAGCCCACGTTCCACACTTGAATAAGAAGCTCTAAAGTAGGGTTTGGACATCTGGATGGTTCAGAAGCTTCACAGGTGATTTTAACGTGCATCTGGGACTGAGAACTGTTGGGTCGAGGAGTGAATGATCATGAAATAGAGTGAGTAAGAAGGGTATACATTTGGGAACTTTTTGTACTCTTCCACAAACCTCTGGAGAGGCTTCAGAACACTGCTGCGGTATTTTTCATTCCTTGACAACACAAGAAAGTTCCTTGTGTTCCTTTTTGGAGTGGGGCTTAGAAGTGGATGAAAAGACAGTTAAGAGGGTTTTTTTTGCCATGACATTTTAAAGAGCACTGAGAACCATCTTGTGAAATATTGTTTGTGTGTATAAATCACCTTTTGTTGAAACTTTCACTATGTGGATAATACTATACTATTTATCTGTCCTAGTTTCCCCTGACAAAATCAGTAGGCACATAGTGGATGATAAATGATTGTCTGGGAAATGAATACATAAATGTGAAGTAAGATAGGATAATTTTTATAAAGTACAGTGCTGAGTAAATCCATTGATATGTTTCTCACCTCAGTTTTATCTCTGCTTTTGTATAGAGTTAAGATCATATAAATCTATATGATCCTATGTTATGGTTCTTATATTATGGGCCCTATATCCATGGTTCTGTATGTAGGCAAAAGCAATTTTATAAATAATTTTTTTAGTTCTGTATGTAACACTGCATATGTTCACATTTCAAACCAGTGTCAGAAGCAAAACTTGTCAAGTTATTCCTTTTTACAAAAATAGTTAATTTTTAAATATGATATTCTCTCTCAATTTAAAAAAATCATTTTGGAAAACTGGATAACTGTAAGGCCAGGAACCTGAAACAAAAATAAATAAATAAAAGGATCTGGATAAGATAGATCCTTTCCAAACCTTTATTATCTTCATAAACGCATGCACATGCACACACACAAAACACCAGCCTTTTTAAGACCCTTTTTTCTTATATTTTCTTTAAGACCCTTTTTTCTTTACATTGCTATAAAGTTAATTCTTTCCCATGATTTTGGTATATTGTCTGTCTGTTCAAGAAAAGTTTTTTATATCAGCTGTTCTGTTTACCACCATCCAGTAAGGGCAGAGCATACCTTTTTTCCTTTGAGTTCCTAAATATATGATACCTACCACTATTGTCAGTCTTGATTTGAAACACATTGTTTGCACTTTTTGAACTTCCAAATTCACTTGTTAGATTCTTTACTACTACAGTTTGTGTTCTTTGTAAGGAGATACCCTGAATACACCTTTCTTTTTCATTTAAAGTAGGGATCCAACTGTGGAGGAGCAGACTAAGGAAGAAATCAAGAATAAGGTAGAAAAATCTACTGACCAACTGGTAAGAGAAGAGTTAATTTTCATTAATTGTCAATTAGTAATGAGTAATTATATATGCAATGTAATTCTAAATCTAGTCAGTTTATTTATCTGTTAAGAATTTGGAGGTTGACTCTACTTTCCTTCATAAGTAAATTTATGGTCATAATTAAATCTCTGATAATTGATACTTCTGTTATTATAAGCACGAATTCTCACTATAAGTTAAAACTAGTAGGTGATTGATTTGACTTGCCCAGAAACATCACAATAATCAATTTTAAGAAATCCCTTACTTGTCTTTTAAAAGCAAAATCCAAACAAAATGAAAATTATACACATACCAAGAAAACACACACACAGAATTTTTTTTAGTAAATTTCAGAGTTGTTTTGAAATTCTCTTTCCTATTTTTATCATCTTTACTGTTAGAAATTCCAGTTAAAAATGAAAGAGAATAAAGTATGCATTAATACAAGGTTAATATTGCCAATGACTATATTTTATGGTAGCTTAAAAAATATATATACACACATATATGAATATCACATGTGCTTATATTTAATGAAGGATGGATGAAGAGCTATTTGGGTTTTTTTAGTGCAATTTTAACCTTACGTATAGTTTTATGTGATTATTGATGTCCACTGTTAATAAATTTTATAAAGGTTATCTAGTAATGAGAGAAAATACATAAACATAAAATAGTCATATTATTCACCTGCATGAGGTTATCACTGTAAAAATTGTTGCAGAGAAAATACAATATATTCAGATGTACATAGGGATGTACACTTGAGCCAGGGAGGATTAGATCCAGAAAATACATTTCTAAATATAGAATTGGAAATAAAGAAGTCAAAGGAGGTGAAAACTTTGACCTGAATTTGGTTTAGAGGCTAAATTAATTTTGCAAAATGGATTGAGCATCAAATATTTTGATAACTGGCTTAAAAAATTGTACTTAGACAATTTATGACCACTAACTTAAAAAATTGTGTTTATAATAAGATAAAAATATTTAATAAGCATGAAGTTTATGGTATATCCTACTAAAATTTTTTATTCATACCATAATCTTGCTTGTGTATCAATTTGGTAATTAATATTAGATGATTTTGTGGTGACTTTTGACTGCAGAACTGACTGTTAGTTTGAAATGTATGCACTACTGACAGTGGTCATTCTTTTGAAGGGTTTGTCTAGGTACATTGTGGAAGCTTTTTAGTTTTTTGTAAACGTTTTGAAAAATTTCAAACTTACAGAAAAGTTCAAGAATAATAAAATGAATTCTTAAATACCCTTTGCTGAGATTTAGCAAACTATTAACACTTTCCTACATTTTTGGATATAATTTTCATATAATGAAATATAATAAAATGTAAGGTTATTTGTTGGGTATTGATGGGGATGGAGGAATCTTAATTTAAGACTCAAACCCAGAAGGGGAGAGTAGGCAGATAGTCCTACCTTGGACTTTATTGATTCCTAGTCACTTTCCTGGGTAATTGCAGTCTGTTAGACCTAATGGTCAAAGAGTCACCCCCTCCCTGCCCCAGGGCATTTTCAGTGACTCAAGCTTTACATGGCTTCCATAATAAAAAGCTGTCTTTTCTGATTTTCAGAGGTCAGCATCAACATATTCATATTCCCAAAGTTTAAACAGGGTATAGGAACTGTGGTATCTTGTTAAGGTTTGAAGGAAGTCCATCATCCATGTGTTCCAGGTGCTTCTTCATTGCCCACCCATTCCTCACAACTAATGTTAATAAACAATCCAGCAGGACTTGACTATATAGCTATTGATTAGCCATTAATGATGGTTTATTAAGTCAGTAAGAATGAGTTCCTGTAGACCCAAGATTAGTATGACTTAGCTCTGACTGAATTAAGAGTCATTCTGTTTTATTACTTTGTTTATAATTTAAACTATTACAGTTCTATTTATTTTCAGTATGCTGTGTGTTTAGTAACTAAAGCATCAATCACATACGTAAAAAGTACTCTTAGATCTAGCTTTGATATTATTATGTAGACTAATCTATGTAATATTTTAAACTTAGCATTTTTTATGCCTTAAGTGGATCAATGCAGGGCATTCTGTGTATTTCACAAGGGCAACCATTTTTTGAGCCATAATTTACACTTAAGCCTTAAATTGTAGATATTTCCCATCTCAGTACCTTATTAAAAAATGGTATAATTATCCCTATTTTAGAATATTTAATTTATAACTTCCAAATGAATTTATGATGGCCTTCTGTATATTAAAGCTTCCTGAGTTTTGGTCCTAAATTTCCTGCTATGTTTTAAGTTCCTTTAAAGCAGAGAGAATGTCTTATTTTTTTTTAATTAAAAAAAATTTTTTTAAAGATTTTATTTATTCATTTGAGTGAGAGAGACAAAGAACACACAAGGGGGAGAGGCAGAGGGAGAGGGAGAAGCAGACTCCCTGCTGAGCCAGCCGGGGAGCCTAATGTGGGAATCGATCCCAGGACCTGGATATCATGACCTGAGCCGAAGACAAACACCTAACCATCTGAGCCACCCAGGCGCCCGAGAATGTCTTATTCTTATTTGGATTTTCTATCGCTCTGTCACAGTTATCTACATATAGTATATAAAGGCTATAAAGGCACTTTTTTCTTTTTTTTTTTTTTTAAAGTAGGCTCCACACCCAGCATGATACCCAATGTGAGACTTTAAACTCCTGACCTTGAGATCAAGACCCGAGCTGAGATCAAGAGTTGGACACTTAACCGACTGACCCACCCAGGCGCCCCACTCTGTTCTTTTTTTTTAATATTTTGGCTGGTCTTAATATTAGAGTAATAAGAATATGTAAATATGTAAATTGTGTAAATTTTTAATAAATATTGTCTTCTAGGGTAAACAGGAAAAGGACACACCTACTGATCTTGTCCCTGTTAACTTACTATTGGAAGTAAAGAAATTATTGAATGCAATTAATACTCTACCAAAAGGTGTGGTCCCTCATGTTAAGAAGTTCTTACAAGAAAATTTTTCCTTCCAAATTATGCAGGTAAGATTATAATTTGTTCTTTGGGGTGGAAGTACAGCTCTTTGTATATGACTGTCCAGAGAAAACATGCTGTGTTCCTTTACTCTCACACTACTACTACTACACTGACGGTACTTCTGACACTAGATGTGTGGATTTATTCCCACATCAACCAATTCTCCTACACTAACTGGGTATCCAGCAAGTCAATTCAATTCTGATACTGTCTACCTAGAGTTAGTATCAGATCTCACAAGTTAAGGGCTCAGTCCCACAAATCTGCTCTGACTTCAGACACACAGTCACAGTATTGTCCCTGATACTTGTGACCAGCTGGCTATGGATTGAGGTTCTCATGACCCCTTCTTGGGTTCAGTAATTTGCTAGTATAGCTCACAGAGCTCCAGGGAACACTTACTTAATATTTACCAATTTATTACATAATGAAGGCTATGATAAAGGATTTAAAAAACAGCCAAATGAAGAGATACATAGGGCAAGGTCTGGAAGGGTCCCAAATATAGAAGCAGCTGTCTCTGTGGAGTTGGGGTGTGCCACTCCCCTGGCATTTGGATGTGTTCACTAAGTTGGAAGTTCTCTGAACCCCATACTTGAAGGATTTTTATGGAGGCTTCATCATATAAGCATGATCAATAATTAATTAAATGCCCAGCCCCTCCCCCTCTAGGAATGGGGGATAGTGCTAAAAGCTCCAAGCTTCTAATCATGGCTTGGTGTTTCTGCTGACCAGCCCCTATCCAGGGGCCTACTGAGGGTCACCTCATTAGAACAAAAGATACTCCTATCACCCAAGAAATTCCAGGGGTTTTAGGAACTCCTATGTCAGGAACCAGGATCAAAGACCAAATATTACCAGAAACTAGGAATGAGTATCAATGTATATATTTCTTATTATTTCACAGTGACTCTTTCCCTCTTTTCCTCCCTCCCTCCCTTCCTTCCCACAACAGTGCAGCTAAAGTCTTGAAATCTCCATCTTACTTTTTGTGAAGGGCTCTGGTGCCAGCTTTGACTGTAGACTTCTATTAAATAGAGTTAGTTGGTGCTAGTCTTTGAAGAATAATGGTAGTAATGTGGATTAGTAGCTAGTAAGCCACCATTGACTATAAGGTCTAGTGTTTATTCTTATTCTATTAATAACCCATAACATGCCACCCTGGGACAGGGGATTGCTTTTGGTTTTTCTAATTTGTAAAATGTTGACAAATTTTTTAAAAATGTAAGCTAAAAACAACGTCCAAAGCTTGTTTATTTATGAGTAAAATAAATACTCTAGAGAATATATTGTAGATTTCTATCTTGGAAGTAGTGTTTTTTTTTGTAATAATTTATGAAACTTTCAGCACAAGATGGGTATCAGTTCTTAAATGAATGGAGTTTTTCAAAGTTAAAGAAAATGTTCTGCTCATTTCTTTGTAGCCCTTAGTTGGGGGCAGAACACCATAGGTTATGATTTAAAATTCAAACAAACTCTAAAAATATCCAGAGACTTTACATACAATTATAACCTTAACTGAGATAATTTACCAGTATGAATTCTGGTTTGAAACTGTGGAATAATGCCACTATTTCCCTCCTATCTTTTGGAAATTACCCAGAAACAACAACAAGAAATAGAAATCAGTAGCCTTTCTATAGGCAAACAATAGCCAATTAGAAGGTAAAAATGAAAGAAGAATGTTAGCAACCAAAAAAGTAAAATACCTAGGAAAACACATAAGAAATATACAAGATATAAACTAGTGTTTCTCAGAGTTTTCCTAGGCCACCTACATGAGACTGTCTGAACTCCATATTAGTCCTAAAGAATCAAAATCTCTGGAGGTAGGTCTGGGAGTCTGCATTTTAGCAAGTATCTACATACTGATTTTCTTCCCATTAAGTTTAGAAATCAATACTCTATATTGAAACTGTAAATGAAGATTTCTAAAACTCTAATAAAGGTAAGAAAAGACCAAATAGAAAGCAATACACGTAGGAAGATACAGTGTGATAAAGCTGTCAATTTTCCCTAAATTAAAATTTGTAAATATCACATATCAAAAAGTGACAAAAGGGTTTTTTGGGGTTGTTATTGCTGAAAGCTAATCCTAAAGTTTAGATGGGAAATAAAAGGAAGACTAGCCAAGAAAATTATGAAAGAGAAGTGTAGGGGAGAAGGGTTGGGAATTTGCCCACTTAGATTTTAAAACTTACTATGAAGCTCTCATAACTACAAGATTGTATTACTTGCTATTGACTCTATGGACAAGTCTAGAAAATAGAAGAGAAATTCCAGAAGTTAACCCAAATGCATACAGAACTGTTATGTATAAGATGACAACATTGATAATACTAAAGGGGGTTTGGACAAATTAAGAATCCCAGTAGGAAATTTTAACATGATCTCTTAATAAGTGATACAACATGGACACAAAATTAGTGGAACCGTAGCAAACTTGATCTAATTCACATACACACACATACAAACACAAAACACTACACCCAACAGTGGCAGAATATATATTCTTTTTAAGTGCACACAGAACATTTACAAAAATTTACCATGTGCTAGTCACAAAGCAAGTCTCATCAAATTTCAAAGAATCATAACATATAGAGCGTGTTCTCTAACCACTAGAAATCAATACAGAAAGGTAAATTTAAAAAATCACTGTTCTTAAGATGTACCTCTAGGTATACCCATGGGTAAGAAAAGAAATCACAATGGAAATTAGATAAATTTTTTAACTGAATAAAAAATACATATCAAAGCTTGTGTTGTAAGTAAAATATGTGCTTCAAAAAATATTTATAGCTTGAAATGCAAATATTAGAAAAAAGCAAATTTGAATATCAGTCATTTAAACATAAAGTTCAGGAGATTAATGGAAGAACAGCAAATTAAAAAAAGTCAAAAGAAGGAAGTAGTAAAGATATCTGTCTATTGAAATAGAATAAGGAAATAAAATAGAGAAAGTCAATAAAGCCAAAACTTGTTTTTTAAAACTGATAAATTCCTGGTAAGAATCTTAAAAAGGCAAAGATAACCCAAATCATGAATGAACATGAAAACATCAAAATTAATTCCATAGTCATCTAAAGGATAATAGAGAATTCTGCTACTTGCCAGTGGCTGCCTGAGTTGGTTTAGAGTAACCTTCCTTAACTGGACAAAGTCTTTGCTTAGTAATGTGCTTTTCTGGCAGATCACTTAATTCAACCGGGGATTGAGGTGATTCTAAGCTTCTGTTTTGTGAAGAAGGGTCTATTTATGCTTTACCTTTTGTAGTAAATAATATCAGTGCCCTGCACATAACCCTTGGCCTCTTGGCCTCTTATTTCAGTATGCTCTGGACAATTTCCAGTTTTCAATGTCTATATCTCTATGCCTTAAGGCTTTTTCCCCCCCTGGAACTACAGAAGACCTGTACTTCTCATGGCAGTTCGGAAGTCCCAAGGAATTAATACTCCTGCATCACCCATCACCACTCAGTCAATAAGCCTTGGGAGTTGTTCTGCAAATATCCCAGTTTTCTCTCCCTTGGAGTTGAATAATACTGAGGCTTGTGTTTTTCACTGTTTTACTGAGTTTCTCTGTTGTGTAACCCCAGCTGCCCATTGTGAATAACTAAATAACACACCCTGTGGGGCACCTGGATGACTCAGTCAGTTAAGTGTTTGACTCAGGATTTCGACTCAGGTCATGATCTCGGGTTGTGAAATTGAGCCCTGTATCAGGCTTCACGATGGGCATGGAGCCTGCTTAAGATTCTCTCTTCCTTTCCCCCCGACCCCCACTTCCCTCTCTTAAAAAAAAAAAAAAAATAACATACCTATCAATTTAAAGCCTGTTTTCCCTCCCTTGTATCACATCTCTATTCCCCTACCATTGTTCTCTGCACCTCCCAAATAAACTACTTGCATTCAAGCTGGAACCAAAACTGACACTCTTACTCTAAGGGTATATTTCTTCAAGGTCCCAACGAAAGGATGAAGTGTTTTCCAGGTTCCCTCATCCTTGATAGGTAACGCATTCTGTTTTTTCCCCCAGCTTTGTAAGTTGGCTAAAAACTGTCTAGCATCCCAGGTTCTCAGCCACAGCTGAAAATGGCAAATTGCCATAAGGAGAAAAGTGGCTCCAAAAGTCAATCTCATGTCTCTAGGCTTTCCTTCTCTCTGAATGTTGGCCCCAGAGATTTTCAGTGCCTTGGTAGCTTTCTGTTGCTTTCAAAAAACAGTTTTTATATTTTCTCCAGCTTTTTTAGTTATAAAGGAGGTGGAACTTCAGTGTTAAGTTATATATGCTTACTCAAATTCAAGAGTTACTGTTGAGTAACTGGTTGTATAAGTGAGTCTGGAATTCAAGTGATAGTTCTGAGCTGGAAAAACAAACTTGGAAACTGTCCAAGTAGACATTATTTAAAAACATGACAGTGGATTACTTTAGGGAATGTGTGTGTTGATGAAGAAGAGGTTCATTAATTGAGTGCTGGGGAGACAAAGTATCTAGCTATCTAGGAGAAAAACAAAGTATTGTATATAAGAAACCATGTTAAGAAAGTGTAGGTTAAACTTTCCACACAGATAATACATTGTTAAACACATAATGGAATTCAAGCAAAGCACTTGTAGGTACAAGGCACTGAGAAATGGACACAAAGATAAGACATAGTCCTCCTTTTCATTTCATCCATATAAATAACAAAGTATGGTATATAATCCTATATTAGTTTTGTTCCAATCAGATTGCAGCTTAAAATGCCTTGCCCTGGTGTTGGAATTAAGCCAGCATTCTTACAGGGTCAGGGTTGCAAGGAAAATTTTAGCCATGCTTAGAGAACAGAAGGTATGAGAATAAACTGGGATTACCACTTTCCTTTAAAGTAGGAGTGGATGTGGCCAACTCTTGGCAGGCATAGGAATGCTGTTTACGTGTTTTGAGGAAATAGTTACAAAGAAGATTTGTCAGACTACTTAAAAACAAACAAATGAGAGAACAATTGTATCTGGGTGGTGTAGATTTTTATTTTTATTTATTTATTTGATTATTTATTTTAGAGAGAGAGTGGGGAGGGGGAAAGGGAGAGAGAGAAGCAGACTCCCTGCTGAGTGAGGAGCCCGATTTGGGGCTTAATCCCACAACCCCTGAGATCATGACCTGAGCAGAAATCAAAAGTTGGATGCTCAAACAGCTGAGCCACACAGGTGCCCTGGTAGTGTGGAGTTTTAAAAAATCATTTCCAGATTTTCTACGACTAGCGTGTATTACTTGTATAATAAAAATGTACATAGATATTTGCTTTAAGTTAAAGAAATTTTTGACCAAATTATTTCCACAGAGAGAAGTTGCAGCTAACAGCCAGAATGGGGAGGAAGTTGTTCCTGTTCTGACTTTACGTTTCTTGATAACACAACTGGAAGCAGCGCTTAGGAACATTCAGGCTACTAATTATACTGTAAGTGTTTTCTTTTGAAAGTTTGAAATAATGGACTTGGACAACATTTTCCAATGAGAGGGTAGCCAGTACAATCCTTGTTTCAAGGTATAGACCAATTTGTATTTTCCTTTTACCTCTGGAAAAAAGGTATGCATAAATTGATTTCCTTCCTGTGTCTTGTACTTTATGACTGCATCTCTGTAATGAGCCAAATCTTGTCCCCTTCCAAACCATAAAATTGTTCATCTTAAATGAACTAGTAAACACGGGCTTTCCCATTTGAAACAGAGAGTTATAAACTTCAGAAATTACTCCTTCCTTTCCTCCTAGTTGTTAATCACCTCCTGATATTTCTATATTTGTAAAAATTGGAATTTCCGTTATCTGTTAATGAGTACTCATGCGAGATAAAATCGATAAGATATGCTTAATCTGTTCAGTATCAAATGATACTTTAGAAATAAATAGAAAATCTGAGGAAAAGTAAAACTGGCATAAAAAATCAGAACCAGTAGTATAGGACAGTAAAAGGAAAAAAATCAATTCTTTGAATGCTTTGGATTTGTAAAGTAAACAAGAAAGGACTACCTAGGTACCAACTAAGATAGCCAAAGACACCAAACTCCTCAAATGTACAAGAAAGTGGAGAAATCATCTTTGTTTAGGACTCTCAGGATGAGGGTTCTAAGCGGTGATATATACCACCCTAAAGGAGTTCTACATGGAGTCAAAAGAGGTAACAAAAGGGAGTTTGCATTAACGAGTATTTCCAAAAACTCCTGGGATGCTAAAGATCTGCTGTTTCTCCCACTGACCAGGTTGCCAAGCAGTAAAATAAATGAATATAAAATCAACATTAACAGATGCTGATTGCTTAGCCTACTATATTTAGGCATTACTTCAAAGATGAGTCTTAACATAAGGAAATGGAGGAGATCCCTCTCTTGGTAGCATTGTTGAGCAGAATTGGAATTGTCATGATCAGAGCAGCCTACTGCTGTATCCAAATGGCTCTCCCTGTTCCTCAAGACTGTCGAGGATAGGTGGGGCAACTTCGTTGTAGGAGGTGGCATGAAATAATATCTCTATATCCATTTAGTTCCAATACTTGGAATAATCCTTGCTATGGGGGGGGAGAAGGTGGGAAGGAAAGGGCAGAGCATATTGGTTAGAAATGTACTGCTTACATCTCTAAATTCCCTAGTTCTTTACCTTGTACTTGTAATTGTAGCATTACCACAATTCCACATTTTATCCTCAAAGTGTTCTTTTTAGGGTTGTCTGAGCCAAAGGCTCAGTCATATTATTTATGAAGCCAGTTTTTTTTTTTAAGTTACAAAATAATGGTTTATACTTATTTAATGTTTGCTATATGACAGACACTTTTTGTAAGGATTAGCTCATTTACTCTTTGAAAGCACCCCACCTCATTATTCCCATTTTATAGATTTGAAACTGAAGCATAGAGATTCAACAACTTGCTTAATTCATCAGGTAGTAAGTAGTGGAGTCAGGATACAAACCCATATAGTCTTGGCTTAAGTGCCTATTCTGTGAACTGCATTTTACCATCTCTGCAAAGATGGGAATTTTAAGATGGAAACCAGTTAGATATTACATGGGTTCATTGAGAGCAAACACACATGTCTATTTCCACTGAGATCAATTTGAAGCCAAACTTCTAACTCCAGCCAGTTACCTCATAAATGTGTACTGTTGGCCATGAGAACTCTGCTAGGTAAGAGAATACAGTTAGATCAGTAAAAAAAAAAAACTTATATCCTGTAGATGCTTATCATCCCTGTGTACTTGAAAAAAAATCTTGTTTATAGTATGGGACAGTCTCATTGTAAAAAGTTAATGTGACAAAAGATATGGTTATGATTTTCAGTTAGAGAGCTTATGAACAGAATGCATAATATTTTTCTTCATGGACAATTTTTAAACTTTTTTTTTTTTAAAGATTTTATTTATTCATTTGAGAGAGAGAGAATGAGAGAGAGAGAGAGCACGAGAGGGAAGAGGGTCAGAGAGAGAAGCAGATTCCCTGCTGAGCAGAGAGCCCGATGTGGGACTCGATCCCAGGACTCCAGGATCATGACCTGAGCCGAAGGCAGTCGCTTAACCAACTGAGCCACCCAGGCACCCCAATTTTTAAGCTTTTTATTTGAGGTAATTTTAGATGCACAGAAGTTGCAAAAATATAGCTGTAGAATACAAAAGTGCAGAGAGGTCTTAGCATACCCTTCACTTAGTTTCCCTCAGTAGTTACAGGTTACATGAGGATTTATGTTATCAAAACCAGGAAGTGGGCATTCGTACAGTGGGTGTTGGGTCTGGAGTCTCCAAGACCCACCCCATATTCAGAAGGACTCAGGGTACTCAGAATATAGTTGTACTCATTACTACATCTGTATGGAGATCTTAGCGATTTGTAGCATGTGGTGTGGAAGGGGGAAGGAGACAATAAATCCTGATGGCGTCCATTTTCTTTAATCAAACTAATGTTTTATTTCGAGATTATCAACTATCCTTGATAGTTTTTTTTTTCTTCAGGGTCGAATTGTCAAATACATCTAAAATGTACTTGCTGTTGTTCTTACTAGATGATTGACAATATGATAATTTTTACTATTTTTAATAATTACTAAGTAGGCTTAAGATATTTATTTTTTTATTCAATTAATTAACATATAGTGTATTAGTTTCAGAAGTAGAGGTCAGTGATTAATCAGTTGCATATAACACCAGTGCTCATTACATCAAGTGCCCTTCTTAATGCCCATCACCCAGTTACCCCATCCCCCCACCCACCTCCGCTCCAACAACCTTCAGTCTGTTTCCTATAGTTAAGAGTCTCTTATGGTTTGTCTCCCTCTCTGATTTTGTCTTTTCTTTTTCCCTCTCTTCCCTTATGATTCTCTGTCCTGTTTCTTAAATTCCACATATGAGTGAAATCATATGACTATTACCTTTCTCTGATTGACTTATTTCACTTAGCATAATACCCTCTAGTTCCATCCATGTTGTAGCAAATGGTAAGATTTCATTTTTTTTTTGATAGGCCTAGGATATTTAATTAAACTTGGTATACTGAAAAGTAGCTTAGTCTAAATAACCAAATATTTTTTTTCTTTTAGGCACATCAGATTAATATTGGTTATTATTTGACATTACTGTTTTTGTATGGAGTAGCACTTACTGAAAGAGGAAAGAAAGAGGTATGTAGCATGTGTTATTTGTCCATTGTAAATCTTCTTAAGCTCACTGACTTCATTTTGACAGAAGGTTGATTTTAGAAATTCTCTAAATGTTCATTTTGAAACGTTGGGTAAAGAAGATCGAAGTTCTTTTGTAAATAAGTATTTTAATCACTGAGTACATTATCTGTGTGATCACAGATGCTAGGGTTAGAGATGTGAATAAATGACTACATGACTGTATCAATATGAAAGCTGCTCGGACTTCTCCAGTTTGGAAAATAATTATTGTAAAAGAAAACAAATGCTTTTTATATCAGCCAAACCTAGTTTTATGTTACTACAGGATTACACAGAAGCAGAGAATAAATTTCTAGTGATGAAGATGGTGATCCAAGAGAATGAAATTTGTGAGAACTTTATGTCTTTAGTTTATTTTGGACGTGGTTTGCTTCGTTGTGCTCAGAAGAGGTAAGGATTTTAATAAACGGGCAGATCTTGCCTTTCAACTTTTAGCATTGTGAAATGGGATAAAGTTTTTATAGTGTACCAGATATCATGACATTTGTGCTCTACTGGTTCTTCTTCACCTGTTCCTATAGGTAATAATTTATTTCATGTATTTGAGAATATTTAAATATCAAACTTAATAGGTCATGGCAATAAGAGGCAGTGTAGCAAAGACATGAGGAACATAGGCTTTGGAGTCTGACGGACCTGGGTTTAAATACATTTTCTGCCATGTACCCAATCTATGACCCTGAGAAATGTTACTCAGCCTTATTTTTTCTTACCTGTAAAATGGAACTAATAATAGTGCCTACCTTATAAGGATGTTGCAGATGATTAAATAAGTGCTCAGAACACAAAAATGCTAGGTTTAATAAATCAATGATGGTTATAGTTATTAATAACTGTCACCAGTGGGAATAGATGTTTAAGGTATAAATGAGCTTCTAAAGCACTGAAAGGGTTCAGGTGCTGGGTTTGGGAAATATTGGGGATTACACATTTAGTGAAATTGTGCAGACTATCTGTTTACTTCCTATATGGAGATCCTTAGCTTTTGTAGTATAATTTATTGATTTTATTTGCTAAGAATGTAGTATATTCTAGAGACTGTGTGTGCTAAGTGTTGGGGATATGATAGTTTGCAAAATAGACAGTTCCTGTCTTCATGTACCTGGTAGTATAGTGAAGGTTATAGACCTTAATCAAATAATCAGTTATACAAATAATCAATTATGAAATATAAAGAGCTATGAAAGAAAATGCAATAAATAATTAAATAGTCTTCACTGGACACCCAGTCCAGTTCTGGGAATCAGAAGTCTTCCTGAGGAAATCATGTGTGGCTGAGACTTCTGAAAGATGAATTTGGCAGCTGTGCCAATCCTTATGCAGGATTACTGCTGGGCCCAACCATGGGATTCCTAAAAGAGTCACCTCTGTGGGAGTTACCAGATTCTCTTGTAAGGTTTATCTTCTGTCCTCTGGCATGCTTGTTTTTTACTTGTTTTACCCAGAAGACTTCCTGCTTCCCATTTATTAGCATGATATCATCAATATAGTGGGCCAGTGTGATGTTTTGCAGAATTTCAGGATGGTCAGAATCTCTTTAGTCTATATCGTAGAGAGAATTCACATAGTTGTGAGATAAGACAAAGAATGTATACTGCTGTCCTTCCCTCAGATGTGTGAACTACTCTTTAGTCTCTTTACCGTTGGGCATTGGAGAGAATCTGTTTTCCATATGACTGATACCAGAAAGCCCAGTCACATGATAGCATCATTCACTTTCATCCCTGGCCTACAGAGAACAGTCACCACTGAGCTGCTCACAGACACTGGTGCCTTTCTCACTTTGTATTTCTTAACTGCTCTAATGGATGGAGTGTCTTCTGGGCCTTTCCAGGGAACCTTGTCTAGTGGTGGCTTCTTTGGTCTTGTGTAGGAAGTCCATTCTAACATCCTTATCTCCCTGAGCTTTCTTCAATACCCTGCCAGAAAATTTCCAGCATCTCCACCTCAATTACCATAAGCCATTGTTGGATCCAAGCTTGAAGTAGCCTTCTCAGCAGCATGTTGGCTCAGGTGGCTCAGGTGTCCTTGCTAGGAAAGTAAATCTTGAAGTATGGAGGAATCATCCCCTATCAGCATACACTTCCCTATGCAGCTGTGTCTGTGTATTGGTTCGGCACTCTTAAGATCCACTCCCACATGTGTTTCTGCCAGTATATACTGGTCAAATTCTGCAATTCTTGTGGTGAATCAGCTTTTCCTTTAGGGGCAGGGACTCTATTTTCCCACTTGGGCTCTGCTTATACCTGATTCTAGAGTTATTAGTCTGTGAGCAATGAGAAGAGATAGGAGAGGATCTTGAGAAGGAAGGGCATCATCTTTTGATATATGCACCTTAGATGATATTTTGGCTTGGTCAGTAAAGGGATTCCATACTCCTCTAGCAAAAAAAAGGGGTCCTTGTCAGCCAGAGGGTTCAGGACAATTTAGAGGTTTCATTGAAATGTCCCCATTTCAGATCTCAGGGTCTACTTGTTCCCTATCAAAGCCCTGATTTTAGCATAACAATCCTGCTGAGGCAGTGCTTTTTGTCTTTGCTGTTCTACCCTTGTGATTAAATACTGGGCCTCATTTTCAGCACAGTCTGCCCTTACAAGGTTAGTCTTGATAAAGGTTTTTTTAAATGTTACCATAGAGACCTTTTAGCTTTCACAGAGTGTCCTGAGTTGGTAATAGTCCTGTCAAGGAGGTGCATTTGGTCTCTTTTGCAGTTTGTTTCACTCTGTGATTAAATCTGGCCTGATTTTTCAGTACAGATTATCTTTAACTGTAGGGGATGAGAGTCTTTTTAAATGCTGCCATAGAGTCCTCTGTCTTTCACAGTGTGCCCTGAGTCAACAGTTGGCTGACCTGTGCCTGTCATTCTCTTTCTTCAAGGCTTCCAAGGCAGTAGACAAAAGCCAACCAACTCTACAATCCCTTTAATTACCATGGCCCCCATACTGTTCAAGCTTGAGCTACTACATAATCTATTGCCTCCCCTTCCACCTGTATTTCATCCCAATCTACCACAGGTGAGAGTCCTAGCATTTGTATTTCTATAGCATGCCAGAGGTTATCACCACCCTACTTAACCACAAAGAAAAAAAAAGGGGTTGCTTATTGTCTTACTGGTAAACTATCTAGTTAGAGAGTCCCATTCAAACTAACCTTATTTTAAAATGCCTTGCAGATATAATGGAGGACTGCTAGAGTTTCATAAAAGCTTACAAGAAATAGGAGATACAAATGATCATTGGTTTGACATAGATCCTACAGAAGATGAAGATTTACCTACAACTTTTAAAGTAAGAAATTGTTTAAGAACATTTCATCTGTGACTAATCAGAATCATTTTTGGTGAAGTGTGGTCTATGCTAACTTTGTCATATTCTATAGCAAGCACATTCTTTTGTTGGAAATTAGCTTTTTATATAAGAAACAACATTGATTCCATTACCTAGTGCAGAATGTAATATTCAGCACGGAGAGAAGTGAGGTGGCTGGGTTAGCAAATAACAAGATTTGTTAGTATTTACAAACAAGAAGATTAACAGCTATACTAGTCCAGTACTTCACATGGCTAGAGCCAAATGTAATAGTTAATTCTTTTTTCTAATTATATTATTATTTTGTTGTTGATTTAAATTTAAAAAGCACTAAGATAACTTGAAAAACTTATTTCAGAAAACTTGAAAGGTATAAAAGTGCTCAAAGATAAAATCATCCATATTTCTTCAAATGGAGAAACTATTAGTATTTTCATTTATGTCTTTCCAGACACACATGTATAAACACTTGTACCTTTTATTTTTAGTAAATTGGAATGATGTTATACACACTGATGTGTAGTTTGGAAATACATACTGTGAATTTCCCAGTAGTTAGATTATTGTACAGTATGATTTTTTTTTCATGGTCCATCATATAACTGTGCTTTAATTTGTGTAACCAGTTTCCTGCTATTGAACATTTAGTTTATCCTAAACATTCCAGTTTTTCACTATTATGTAAAGTGATCCTTGTGCATTTCCCACATAATTCCAATAGGACAAATTTCTAAAGGTGGAATTGTGAATCAAGTCTTTACACATTTGTAAAGTTGTCGATATTTATCTTCATATTTCTTTTCAAAGTTTGTACCAGTTTGTGTTTTTTTTTTTTTTTTTTAGAGGGAGAAAGAGGGCACAGGTGTGTGCACGTGCGACTTGGGGGAGGGGCAAAGGGAGAGGGAGAGAATCTCAAGCAGACTTTGCACTGAGCAAGGAGCCCCACATGGGGCTCGGGGCTTGATCTCATGACCCTGAGATCATGACCAGACCCGAAATCAAGAGTCAGATGCTTAACCGACTGAGCCAACCAGGCACCCCACCAGTTTGTATTGTTAAGATGAAGTATGAGAGTTTCCATTTCCTCACACCTTGGTATTCTTAATTTTGGGGTAATTTTTATCCATCTTTTAAGCCATATTAAAGTAACTTTTTAATTTGTTTAGTATGAAGATAGCTAAAGTGGGTTTCTCTTAGTGTTTCCAGACTTTTACTTTAAACCTTTCTAGATCCTTATATTTTGGCTGAGTTGAAAGCCAAATCCATTCCTCAAGGCGGATGTTTTGAAAAAATACAAAATTCAATTTTCTTGGAAGCTATAGCAACTCAAATTGTATAAACCTAAAAATATAGCTTCAACATATGTGGGACAAAAACTGGTAACACTAGAAGGAGAGATAGAAAACTCTTCAATCACAGAGTACTCTATTTTAATATAGCTCTCTCAGTAATCAGTAGAATAAGCAAACACTTTTTGGCATTTGTCAGGAAAATCACATAACTTTAAACCTAGACTTAATAATGATTTTATATATTATTTTTAACATTAAACTTTTGTGCTCGCCTAAAGCAGTCCCTGCTTGGTCTTAGTTTTCTCTTTTTCCTCCTCCTTTTAAAATATTTTTCTTTATTATCCAAACATTTTTAGTGAATTTTTGTTTCCAGCAAAATAATACATGTGTACAGTTTGTCAAATAATAGTAAAAGACTTAACATTAACCGTCCGTGGTCCATCATCTCTAATTGTAGTCCCTAACTAGAGACACCTTCTTCCAGCTCTCTAGGCATATTTCTTTGATATATCTATATCTTTTGAAAAGATGTGTACTGCTTTTTATAATATTTCTCCATTTTAGATATTATCTTTTGACTTCCCACTGTGGCAGATGAGGAGGGTTTATTAGCTCTCTTATACATCCCTTTTACACATACACTTCTCTTTCCCCATCCTACCAATAGTTATACATTTTTATTAAATTTGCTTTAGGGTTTTCTTTTATTCCTTGGATTATCCTTCACTTCTGTGTAGAATCCTCTGTTTCTTAGATCTCAGGTTTTTCTCTTTTTAGGTTTACTCCTTGTTTTGGTGTTACAACTCATTCAGCAGCTTCTTAGAAAAGGGTATGACTGGGAGGTAAATTTTTTGAGACCTTTCAAGTCTTCAAAATAATTTATTTTTTGCACACTTTATTTATGTCTTGCCTGGGCATAGAATTATAGGTTGTAAATTATTTTCCTTCATATTTTCAGAGTGTTTCTGTTATCTCCTTGCTTCCAGTATTACTTTTGAGAAATCTAATGTTCTGATTCTCAATCTTTTGCTTGTAACCTGTTTTATTTTTTTTCTTTCTGGGAGTTCTTAGGATATTCTGTGTTCCCTAGTGTTCTGAGTTTATGTTTTGAAAATGTTCTGGGACGTTTAAAAAATTTATTAGATGATTTTTTCATTTTATTTATGAAATGCTTGTTATTCAGATACTTGATATCTTTGACTAAATCTATGATTTTCTTGTTTTTTTTTCCCTATTTATTACATTTTATCTTTTTGTTTTATTTTCTAGGAGATTTTTCTCAACTTTAATTTTCTGTGTAGGCCCGATAATCAGCCAATGCACACTGGTGCTATCATATTAATTGTTATAATGTTAAAATATTTATGTACTTTTTCAAAAATTGTTGCTGCCATGGGTTTCTTGGGCACCCAGCCACCATTCCAGCTGCTTTGGACTTTCCACCAGCCCTCCCTCCCTGTACTTCTTTAAAATCCAATAAAGGTTTAATGTCTGGGAGGGCAGAATGCTTCAGTGACCCTGTTGTGGCTGTAGGCCAGCATGTTCTTAATCTGTTATGAATGGTGCCTGGCACCCCACGAAAAGTTTTGCTTCCCAGACATTGTGATTAGTTTTTTTAGGGCATTTAGAGGGCTGACCTGTACTCCTTTATCCTAGGTGAGTTCTACCAAAGGCCTTACCCTGCCCCATTTGCTCCTATCTTCATATATCTCCTTAGATAAACTCATCCTGTGGGGGAATATAGCAGGGTAGTGTCCTTTCATATGGTTATTTTTAACATTACCCTTGTTCCTGTCCTTCTATTGAATTTTTAATTTTAATGATTATTTCAGCTGTTATCTACCAAGAGTTTCTGTTGTTACGAATGTTCCTTTTTTTTTTTTAAATGACCATCTGTTTTTGTTTCATGAGTGCATAATATATCAGAGGTAAATGTCAGCCAGATCGTAGAAGGCCTTATATAAGCCAAGTGTGGGGTTCACACCCTTTCTTGAAGTTAATATGAAACCCCTGAAGATTTTTAAACACTGGAATGATATAATCAAATTATAATAAAATGAGAAATAGAGAACAGATATACACTCATATACCTGTATATACCTATCTATATGAATAAATGCACATATACATGTGTGCCTCTCTGGGAGGTGATATTTAAGTGGGAACCAGAAGGTTGAGAATAGAACTAGCTCTGTAAAGACTGGGGGGAGAGTATTCTAGGTAAATGGAAAAGAGTGTGGGAAAGCCCTTAGGCCTTGACACACAAGTTTGAAGAACTGAAAAAATAAAACCATATGAATTTTATAATGAGCAAGGCTAGAGATGAATTCAAAGAGATGGCTAAATATACTGAATTTAGATTCTGCATGTTCTGCAGAACGTTGCAGTCCGTCCATAGTAAGGGTTAAGACTTTATTTTAGGTACAGTGGGAAGCCATTGAAGGGTTTTAAGCAAGGAACTAACATTTTTTGCTTCTGTATAGAGAATACCTTGGAGCAGAGTAAGTGGGGAAGAGGGGCACCAGTTAGACAGCTATTACAGCTAGTAATCTAGGTAAAACAGAGTGTTAGCAATGGAGATAGAAATTGAAGAATTTGCAATGTATTTTGGGAAAAGATGCAACAATTACTTGATGATGTATTGCATGCAAAGGGTGATGGAATCCATTATGCCATAGATGACTTTAAGATTTCTGGCTTGAAGCTGAAGAGATAGTGGTAGATGAGATTGGTGAAAGTCCCGTGGACCTGCTAAGTTTACTGCTGTCTCCTTAACGTCCATAACATCCCTTAACTTCCATAACAACCTGGCTTATAAAAGGCACTCAGTAAATATGTTGAATGAATGAATGCCAAAAACTAGAGGCAAGAGATACGGAGTAAAGAACAAGGAACAAAAGGATTAAAAAAGGAAAAAAAAAACCTAAAAGTAGTTACAAATTGTAGTTAGTGTTCTAAAGAAGACAAGGGACGGGGTAGAGAAAATGGAGAACAGATATATATTCTCATATAGCTGCATATAGGCTTATGTATATATGTGGCATATATTTGGTGGGAGTGTCAGTAGATCAATATTGAACTGTTAAGTTTGAGATCTGTGAAACTGCAGTAGTTATATACATTCTGTGAGCCTATTTCTTTTTTTCCGCATTTCCTCTTGGCTATTGGCTATGCTGACAGGATATACTACCTTCATATGACAGGTCCTTAAATGCCTTTCTCTCTTATCTTGATATTTAAAACATTTTAGTTGACTTGGTCAAAACATCTTATTCTTCAGTATCAGCCATCAATTTAAAATTCTGAATGCCATCAAAGGAATGTCATGAATGGTGACTAGATTTATCAAACAGTCTATAGGAGCTTATTTGTCATGTTGTATATCCTCAGTATATTAGAAATACTACTATTTGAAATCTTGTAATACTCTTTTTCTAAGGGATAAGTTTTAAGGACCTGGTCTAAGGACCTGCTTAACATAGACTTCATAATGTGTTTCACCTACATTTAATCAGCATTTGAAAATAGGAAATTGCATTACAACTTATAACTCTGAACATTGGAAGCATATTTCTGTATGCTACTTCTATCCATAATGGCAGTGAGTGGCATATTGCACCACTCCAGGAATCCCACTGTCAATATAGTGTTCAGTGGGGGTGTGTGTGTGTGTGTGTGTGTGTGTGTGTGTGTGTGTGTGTGTGTGTGTGTGATAGATAGTTTTTAATAGGAAGTAGTTTTTAATAGGAACATGCCAGGTGTTATGAATTGGGATGGTGAAGAGAGGTACAGCTTCAGACATAGACTTTTTTCCTTTCTCCATGTTTATGTTCAGTAATGAACCCAGTATTTCTAATTTAGGGCCTTCCCATATATTGTTTACTTTGAATGAGGAAAATATGTTCTATCGCTGTTTTTTTTATTTTAAAAACATACAATGCCTTCAAAAAGGGAGATAATAAAATGGACTTATTATTTAAGGTAAAATATTGGAAGTGTTGCCGTCTTGTTACTAATAATTCATGAGATTTTTTTAATTTTTAAAATCTAGGATCTTCTTAATGATTTTATCAAGACAACAGAAAATAATATAATGAAGCAGACCATATGCAGTTATCTAGATTGTGAACGATCTTGTGAAGCTGACATTTTAAAGAACACCAATTACAAGGTAATAAAAATTTAAGTGGGTATTTTTAAAAATGAAATTATAAAATTAAACTTAGATAAAAATTACTGTTATCATTGCATTAAAATATTGTTTAAAAAGAGTACTTAGGGGCGCCTGGGTGGTTCAGTCGGTTAAGCGGCTGCCTTTGGCTCAGGTCATGATCCCAGGGTCCTGGGATAGAGCCCCACATCAGGCTTCCTGCTCAGCGGGGAGCCTGCATCTCCCTCTCCCTCTCCCTCTCCCTCTGCTTGCTGCTTCCCCTGCTTATGCTGTCTCTCTCTCTCTGTCAAATAAATAAATAAATAAGTCTTTAAAAAAATAACAAGAGTACTTAGTTTAATTATAGTAGTAATGCAGTTAAGAAGTTGAATATCTCGGGGTGCCTGCATGGCTCAGTTGGTTAAGCATCCAACTCTTGATTTCAGCTCAGGTCATCATGGAAAAGACACAGCAATTACTTGATGATGTATTGCATGCAAAGGATGATGGGATCCATTATGCAATAGATGACTTTAAGATTTCTGGCTTGAAGCTGAATAAATAGTGGTGGGGAGTCTGCTGGAGATTCTCTCTCTCCCTCTCTGTCCCTCTGCCCCTCCCCCTGCTTGAGTGTGAACCTGTACTCTCTCCACCTCTGTCTCAAATAAATAAATCTTTAAAAAAAACTGAGTATCTCAAAGAACTTAGATTCATAGTGAGCAGGAATTACATATATCCTGTGAGTCAATAAAAAATGAATCGATTTTGCTAGGGATTTTGTAATATTCAAATGTCTCTGTAGTTATGGTTAATGTCCCTGCAATCATAACAGTAAAAATTATGTAAAATATTCTTTATAGTTAGAAATGTTATAGGTTGAGAATATTAGCATTTTACTAAGGAGAAAGGTTGTTACTCTTCAAGAATTCTATTACTAAGTAAGTGATTGTTATCTGTTGAATGGGTCTTGGGCGAACAAAATGAAACCAGCCTGGATTTGAAGAAATTCAGCAAAGTACATCAAATCTAGTTCTCTCTGGCTATATCAGAATAAGGCTGTGGGAAATCACAAGATAGGATGAGATGTGACCATCAGTGTCAATTTGACACCACGTCTATCATATAATGGAAATCCAGTTGCAAGGTATGATGTATACAGTGAGTGGTAGGGGGAGAAATCCAAAATCTATTCATTAGAGTAACACAGCTATTGGGAAGTGGGCCTGGTGAAGTGGAGTGCTCGGGGTGGAGGCAAGTTGGGTCTGGTTTAGGTGACATGGTGATATGGTCCTAAGGTTTCCCAGGAAGGCTTCCAGGGTTCCAATCACATGGACAGCATGTAGCAGCAGCAGGTCCTGGCCACAAAGTTTAGATCTTTGTCTTCCAAGCAGTTTACCTGTTTAAAGGAAGCAGGACTGTAGTTCCCAGGGAGTACATACTGGGAAGGACTAGAAATTTATGCCTTGGGATAATACAGTAGCTGTTACTAATATTGCAAATTGGGTCTAGTGATTGTTAACAGAGCTGCCAGGGGAAAATGGTATGGAATTGGAGCTGGAGGAAAAGAGAAATGTAAAAATGGAGGTGAAGAGGGGTAGATAACATATTCCTCTAAAAAGGTCACTCACCAAATTTCTGATATTTTGTTGTATCAGAACAACAGTATATGTGTCAGTATATGGAAAATATTACATTGGCTTATTCCCATCACTGCCTTTTCTTTTTGTCCTAATGCTTCTGTCTTTAGTGATGTAAAAAAAAATGGACCTATGAAAAATGACTTACAAAGTTCTTTGATTACTAATGATCTGTTGATAAATTTTGAATGCCATGTAAAACTCACCTAGTTACAGCATAATTTTGAAAGTCACTTAAGGTGTTCATGTCTAAATAAGTGAATGAATGAATGAGACTTATGGTAGTATTTTCTATACCTATATGAATTATTATTTCCATATCAACAGCTTACTTTTGTCTTTTCCAGGGATTTTTTCAATTAATGTGCAGTAAAAGCTGCTGTGTTTATTTCCATAAAATTTGTTGGAAAAAGTTCAAGAATTTAAAATATCCAGGTGAAAATGATCAGGTATTTGTTTTTCCTTCAAAACTTTACAGCATTTCTTCCTTTATCCATCCCATTTCTTCCTGTTCACATTTTCTGCTTTTTTTCTCACTCTGGTTTCCTTTCCCTAATGTCTTTGATGCTCTTCTCCTCATTATTCTTTGTTCATCATCACCATTTATTAAACATCTTTGCAGGGGATACTCTGCTAGTTGCTTTGGTTAGTAATTTCTATCAGTTTGTTCCCTTCCTTTTAGAAGTTTATGCTCTTGAAAATAGAAATATTGTGGGATGCCTGAGTGGCTGAGTGAGTTAAGTGACTGTCTTTGGCTCAGGTCATGATCCTAAGGTCCTGGAATTGAGTCCCACGTCAGACTCCTTCCTCGGCAGGGAGCCTGCTTCTCCCTCTACCTGCCACTCCCCTTGCTTGTGCTCACACACTGTCTGATTTAAAAAAAAAGAAAAATTTAAAAAAATAGAAATATTGTGTGTATTCACAAAGGACATAGAATCAAAGAATATAATTGCTAGACAAAAAAATGGAAAGGACTTATACAATTTTAAGGATAGTTTCTTTTTTAAGAGAGAAAAATAATGAATTTTACAGTCTTCAATCATATATTTGTAATTGTTTATATTTACCTAAAGTAATATAACTAAATTAAATTCTTATGAAAGTAGAAATCCAAAGCCCAATTCTATATTGATTACTCTCTAGTGAGCTAATGGCCATAAATTGGGTTTATACTGTTTGGTTCTAGAGTGCTTATATTGTGCAGACAAAGAAAACCTTTATAAAGCAATTGTGGCATAGTAGGAAGAGCACTGTATATAGAGTTGAGTGATCTGGGTTCAAGTCCAGATTGAGCCACTTACTATTTTATTTTTTTTTTTACATTAGGCTGGTGATTTAATCAGAGACTCAGTTTTCTAAACCATAAAGTGAGAATAGTACTACCTACTTCTTAAGATTGTGAGGATTACTAGATTAAACGTGAACTTGCACTGTACACTAAAAATCATTGTGTGAAGTGTTGTTAGTCATTTTTTTAAGCAACATGTGAATACTTTTCACTTTCTTTGATTGTTAGGGCAATCAATATAGCTCAACCTCAGAAAAAGAAGTACAAGAAAACTAAGTAACTTAACCAGGGGAAATAGCAAGTTCAGAACCAGAGAAAGGAGTCATCATTTTTATTATTTTCCCTGGAATCCTCATATATCTGATGGAAATTCAGTATTCCTTTTTACCCTTGCTTAATCAGTACATTTCAGTTGAAGTTGCTTTCCCTAGGGGCAGTGAATACATTTTGGGTTGTTTTTTGGTACTTGAAGACTTTGAAGTAGAAATGATGAAAGAGAAAAGTGTAATCATGCATTTTAAATAGGAAATCCATTGATACATGAAATGGACTGTCTTTAAGCAGCTAACTCTCAAATATTTATTCACATCTTTTGTTTTACCATCTAGCAACTTAAATCAGATTTGCACATTAGTGGGTTTTTTTCTATTTCTATTTTTATATTTTTTCTATTAGTATTTTTTTATAATTTTTTTTATTATGTTAGTTACCATACAGTACATCATTAGTTTTTGATGTAGTGTTCCATGATTCATTGTTTGCATATAGCACTCCATGCTCCATGCAATACGTGCCCTCCTTAATACCCATCACTGGGCTCACCCATTCCCCCGCCCCCCTCCCCTCTAAAACCCTCAGTTTGATTCCCAGAGTCCATAGTGTCTCATGGTTCGTCTCACCCTGATTCCCCCACCCCTTCATTTTTCCCTTCCTTCTCCTAATGTCCTCCCTGCTATTCCTTATGTTCCACAAATAAGTGAAACCATATGATAATTGTCTTTCTCTGTTTGACTTATTTCACTTAGCATAATCTCCTCCATTTCTATCTATGTTGATGCAAATGTTGGTTATTTGTTTTTTCTATTGATAATTTTAGACCTTTAGTGGGAAAAAATGTTTGAAGGAAGGATGTACAGGTGACATGGTAAGGATGCTACAATGTGATGTACCTGGAATTGTTAAAATTTTGGTGAGTATCTTTTTCTTATTTTTTTGCTTTCTTTCACTGGAATGGTATTTTTTACTTCAAACAGATTTGAGAATCAATGGTATTCTAGTCTCATTTTTTCTCTTTGATGATGACTGAGCTCTCTGACCTTCCTATTGCTTTTATTTCTCCAAAGTACTATTTATGTGGTCCTTAGGAATTAAAAAAAAAAATTTTTTTTTAATAAAGATACACAGGGGGGAGGGAGGGAGAGAGACAAAGCTGGCAATGGCTGTACCAATGAGGAAAGTCTGTCATAAACCAAGAATGATAATCTAATTCTGTGCCATCCAAGGTTAAAAATAATTTTAGACTTTCTGAACTTCTTTTAGTCTGTGAGCATCTTCCCATGAATATATCTGTAGAACATATTGTACCTGTTACATACTCAAATGGTATCCACTTAATTTTTTTTATTTAATGAAATATCTTGTTGAGTTTTCAGTATATAAGTAAATAGACCAAAATTAGAAATATGTATTATTTCTTTCTTTACATATGTATATTTTTGTATTTCAGATTCAGCGTTTAAATCCTATACTGATATATAATAGGATTGCTTTTTCAGATCAACTCTAGTTTGTTGTTTGATTAGGATTGCTTATGGCTCACCTTGTTACTTCTGTTTTACGTGTTTTAAAGTCTTTATAGCTTCATTCTCACTGTCTTTTTTCAAATATTAAGGCTAAGAAGTAACACTAAAGAATTTTGAAAATTGAACTACTTTAGGGCTATTTTTTTTTTCCATCACTTGCAGTTTGAAGTTGTGAGAAAGGATGAATATATAACCATTGAAAATTTAGGAGCAAGGTAAGCTTGAAATAAAATATTCATTTTCCTGAGCATGTATATATTTTTCACTTGCTGCTTTTTTCTGTTTCTGTTCACTTGTTGGAGCTCCATTAAGTTTAAAGGTAGTATTAGCTGTATGAAAAAATTGTATTGGGTTGACATTTATTTCCCCCTCTCTCTCCACTTTGTAGACATTTAAATTCTAAAGTAAATAAGAGTAAATTAGGTGGATACTTTTCCCTTAAGTATGAAAATAATCCTTTCTTGAAAACAGAACATATTTTTCTTAAAGTTATTTAAATTAGGTTGTTATGATATAAAAACTTTCTTCTAGCTTTCAAAACTCATCCAGGCCTCCAAGCTTGTCTGACAATTAGAATTGTCTTATTTCTTGGATGAGAAAACTATATTGCAGAGGAAGATACAGTATAAGCTGGGAACTCAAAGAGGTATACAGCATTATTGCTATTGAAATTAGAAATTTCAATATAAAATATTCTCCTAATTCTTTGATTCTCTTTTCTTCTATTGCAAGTGTAAATTTCTACCGTTTTTCAGTCTACCAGGAATATGGCATTGATATCTAAGACATAAGTTTTCCTTCATGAGTTAATGAAAACCCAAGTCTTTACCTCTAGCACAGGTTCCACTCCTAAAATCTAGATCTATTATTGGTGTACTAAATAGCTCCACTTTTATTTTCCAAATATATCTGTAATTCAGCATGCCCACAAATGGACTTGGAATCTTTCTTCCCAACACTGCACTGTAATTTTTTAAAGTCCAGTCAATTCAGCTTCTTAAAAATGTTGTAAATGCCTCCTTACTTCTGCCCCTACATTTGCATTAAACTAAATGAAGTTATTATTTCTCACTTGGAATTCTGAAACAGCTTCTAAATGGCCTTTTTGTCCTTAGCCTTACCTTTCTTCACGTCTATTGTTTACATAGCCATCAAGAACACTTCTCAAAAATGAAAATTGAACTATATCACTTCTCTATTTAAAAATCTTTCAGAGGCTTCTCATTGTCTTAATTTAGTTCAGACTTCTTAGGTTGGCTCTTTAGACAACTTTGTCCCTGCTGCACTCACTAGTGTCCTCTCTCGTCATTCTTTTCTTACTATTTATGCACCAACTATACCAAGCTTCTTTTAATTCTTAGGTATGCCATCTATTTGACCTCCAGGCCTTGCTTGGATACTCTACTCCTTTGGCTTTGCCTGATTAAAATTTTTGGAAAGCCTTACTTACATTAGGTTAAGTGTATCTATCACGTGTTTCCTTTACTTCTTCTATTAAAAAATTTACTATTGATCCTGGAACAATATGGGCGTTGGGGTGCTGACCCTCCCTGCCCCCCACGGTCAAAAATTTGCATGTAATTTTTTTGATTCCCCCAAAACTTAACAGGCTACTAACAGCCTGTTGTTGACTAGAAGCCTTACTGATAGCATAAACAGCCAACTAACACATACTTTGTATATGTATTATATACTGTATTGTTAAAAAAAAGTAAGAAGAAAGAAAATGTTGTTAAGAAAATTGTAAGAAAGAGAAAATACATTTACAGTACTATACTGAATTTACCAAAAAAAAAAAAAAAATCATGTATAAGTTCAAACCCATGTTCAATTCAAAGGTCAACTTGTACTAAGTTTTATTATACTTTCTTGGCTATCTCCTCCATTTGACTGTAATCTCCTTGAAGGCAAGCACTTTATCTTGCTTACTAGTATATTCCTAGTGCATAACATAATGCCATATGGGTTCCTGACATATAGCTGGTACTCAATGAATACATGGCAGATAATAGAGGTTCTGAATTCCATTATTCTGCAATGGGTATGTTACTTTTATTTTGACAGTCAGTTAACTTGGATATGAACTGTGAACTCTTTTTTTGGGGGGTGGTAGTTCCAGTCTCAGTTTGGATCTTTTGCCTTCACCTGAGCTGCTTTGAGTCTGTTCCATACATGTGTGGTTTTGGCAGTCAGAGGTCTGGCTAGAAAAAATTGGGAATCTCTTCTCTGACTCTTTCCCTTTTGGGGTTCCCCCACTCTCTTCAGTAGCCGTGGTTCCCAGGCTTCAATTTTCTGGCTCCTGCAGTTCAGGAGACTTTTGTTTTCCACCAGGCTATACCTAGCCCCAGGCTAAAAGCTCTAAGATAGGTGAACTTACCAACATTTCATCCAGCCCTCTCCTCCTCTCCCCTGAGCATGTACTCTTCTCAGCAGAGTTGGTCTTTTCTTTCTACTCTCCAGTGCCTCAGGGAGCTGCTTTTGGTAACCTGCCCAGGTTTTTTAGCTGTTTTCTGTGGGAGAATCCTCTCGTAACCGGATCTCAGTACCCAAACTGGAAGAGCTACTTCATGGGGTTTTACGAATAACAGGATGGTTCTTTATTGTTATTAAAATATATATAAGGAAAAGCTCACAAAATACAAATGCAGTTTAACAGTTATCATAAAGCAAACACCCTGTATCCCCACCCAAGTTAATAGGATTTTGCCAGCACTGCCACTGCAGAAGCACTGTGCCTGTCTCCCCAACTCCTCATCTTCTCCCTAGGTAACTGTTACCCGACCATCACAGTCATCCTTTTCTTGCTCTTCTTTATAAATGTGCCATTTATAAATGCATTTCTAAACACTGAAGTTCTTTTTGTAGGTCAGGTTTTTCAAGCTACAGTTTATATACAGTAAAATTAACTCTTTAGAAATAAACATTTAAATGAATTTCTTTGTATACAATTGGGTAACCACTACCATGATCAAGATACAGAATACTTTTATCTTCCCAAAAGTTTCCCCCAAATCTCTTTTGCAGTCATTCCCCTCTCCCAATATCTGTTCTGATAGCATTGCTTTTTACTGTCCTTTAGTAGGAAAGCCTTTTGCATCTGAACTTTTTCACTTAACGTAATGCTTTTGAGATTCATCCATGTTATTGCATGTATCACTAGTTTATTTTTGTCTATTGCTGAGTAGTCTTCCATTGTATAGATGTACCACAACTTATTTATTCATTCAACAGTTGATGACATTTGAGTTGTTTCTGGTTTGGGCTATTATGAATAAAGCCACTATAAATATTCACATATATACTCTTTGTATAGACACATGCTTTCATTTCTCTTGTGCAAATGCCTAGGAGCAAGAGTAGTGAGTCATATGGTATATGTTTAAGGTTAAAGAGACTAACTTCCAAATGGTTTTCAAAGCAACTGTACATTTTATCATTCTCACCAGCAATATTGGAGAGTTCTAGTTTCTCTGCAGGTGTGTAATGGTATATGATTGTGGTTTTAATTTGCATTTGCCTAATGACTAATGAAGTTGAATATCTTTTCATGTGTTTGCCACCCATATATCTTCTTTGATGAATTATCTATTCTAATTTTTTGCCCATTTTTTTCTTTGGATTGTTTGTCTTATTTTGAGGTATAAGATTTCTTTGTATATTCCAGATAAAAGTTCTTTATCTAATATGTACTTTAAAAATATTTTATCCTAGCCCATGGAATGTCTTTATTTTCTATCTTTCAAAAAGCACAAATTAATAATTTCAGTGAAGTCTTATGTTTCTTTTATGCTTAATGCTTTTTGTGTTTTTAAGAAAAATTTTTCCACCCTCAAATCAAAAGATTTTCTCCTATATTTTTTCTAACAGTTTAAAAAGTTTTAGGTTTTACATTTAGATTTATAGTCCATTTTCAAGTTAATTTTTGCATATGGTGTGACATAAGGGTCAAGGTTCATTCTGTCACATCTATATACATATATGTGATCTATAGATTATATATATTGTCCCTCTGAACTCATTTTTGTGCTCCATTCATTTATCTGTCCATTTACCAATACCACACTATCTTCATTACTATGGCTTTGTATTATCTTATGAAATTAGGTGGTGTGAGTTCAACTTTGTTCTTATTTCTCAAAACTATTTTTTTCTGTTCTAGATCCTTTGCTATTTTATAATAAATCTAAGAAATACCTTATAAAATTTTTCAAACTTTTTGCTAGGATTTTGATTGGGATTATGTTGACTCTGTAGATCAATTTAGGAATGATTTGCTCTTAACAATATTGAGGCTTCCCATCCATAAACATGGACTATAATTTCATTTAATTATATCTTCTTTGATGTTGCACAGGAATGTTGTATAGTTTTCTGTGTACAGTCTCGTAAGTATTTTGTCAGATTGTCCCTATGTATTTGGTTTTTTTATGCTGTTGCAAATGATATTTTTAAAATTTTAATTTCTAGTTATTATATAGAATTGTGTATACTGAACATGTATTCTGTGACTTGGTATTTAATCATTCCAATAGCATTTTGTAGATTCTTTGAGGTTTTCTACAGATGATCATATCATCTGTGGCTAAAGACAACTTTATTTCTTTTTTCCAATTTATATACTTTGTGTTTATTTTTCTTACTGCACTGGTTAGGTCCTCTGGTACAATGTTAAATACAAGTGGTGAGAGTAGACATCGTTGCCTTTTCTAGATCTTAGAAGACCACTTTTTTCCATTTAGTATGTTGTTAGCTGTAGATTATAGTTGAGCTTTTTTTAGGTTGAAGAAATTCTTTTGTTTTCCTAGTTTTCTGAAAATTTTGATCATGAATGGGTATTGAATTAATGCTTCTCTGCATGTGTTGAGATGGTCATATGGTTTTCTTATTCTTTAATTTGTTAATATGCTGAATTACATTCACTTATTTTGAAATGCTGTTATCAGACCAGATTGGGCACCAACCTTGCTTTCCTGGGATAAATAACAGTTGGTCATGATCTATTTATTTTTTCCTTATTGCTGCTGGGTTTTTTTCCTATAAGTCTTAAAAATAAAAAAACTTAAGATTTATATATTAGAGTGTGCATGAGCCCGGGGGCGGGGGGCGGGGAGGGAAGGAAGGGTTGGGTGGAGAGGCAGTGGGAGAGGGAGAGAATCTCAAGCCGACTCCCTGCTGAGTGCGGAGCCCAAACAGGAGTTGATCCCAGGACCCTGAGATAATGACCTGAGACGAAATCAAGAGTTGGACATTTAACCGACTGAGTCACCCAGGTGCCCCTTTCCTAGCTTTCTAAAGATATAACATTATATAAGTTTAAAGTGTACAAAGTGATTTGATATACGTATATGTATTGTGAAATGATTACCACAGTAAGGTTAGTTAACTGTGTGAGGTGATAGATGTGTTAACATTTTTCATGTGTGTTTGTGATGAGAACTTTTAAGATCGACTTTCTAGGGCACCTGGGTGGCTCCAGTCAGTTGAGCGTCAGACTCCTGGTTTCGGCTGGGGTTGTGATCTCAGGGTCGTGAGATCAAGGCCCATGTTGGGCTCTGTGACTAGCGTGGAATCTGCTGGAGATTCTCCCTCTCTGCTTCTCCCCCTGCTCACATGTGTGCTCTCTCTCTCCCTAGAATTAATAAAATCTTAAAAAAAAAAAAAAAAAAAAGTCTTTCTTAGCAACTTTCGAGTATACAAACAGTATGGTTAACTATAGTCACTGTGCTGTACACTGGAATTGGATCCCCAGTTTGTACCCTTTGACCCCCTTACTCATTTTCCCCATACCCTCATCCCTGGCAACCACTATTTCACTTCCTGTTTTTGTGAATTTGGGGGTTTTTAGCTCCCATATATATGTGATATCATGTAGTATTTGGCTTTCTCTGTCTGGCTTATTTCACTTAGCATAATGCTCTCCAGATTCATCCATGTGGTCACAAATGGCTGGATTTCCTTCTTTTTTATAGCTGAATAATATTCCTGTGTGTGTGGGTATAAATCATATTTTGTTTATTCATCCATGTTAGACATTTACTAGTTTTCATGTCTTGGCTATTGTAAATAATACTGCAGTGAACATGGGGATATAGGTATCTCTTCAAGCTAGAGATTTCATTTCCTTTGGATATATAATGTATACCCAAAAGTGGGATTGCTGGATCACATTCTGTTTTTAATTTTTTGAGGACCCTCCATACTGTTTCCCCTAGTGGCTGTACCAATTTACATTCCCACCAAAGGGGTTCCTGTTTCTCCCTGTCCTGGCCAACACTCATTATCTTTTGTGTTTTTGATGATAGCTAATCTTATCAGGTGTGAGGTGATCTCTCATTGTAGTTTTGATTTGTATTTTCTGGATGATTAGTGATGTTGAGCATCTTTTCATGTACCTGTTAGTCATTTTTATCTTCTTTGGATTAATATATGAATGGTGTATCTGTTTGCATTTATTTACCTCAACCTGTATATGTCTGTATTTAAAGAGAGTTTTTATAGACAGCATAGGTCTTGCTTCTTTATATCCAACTTGACAATGTCTGTTGCTAAATTGGAATGTGTATTCCATATAAATTTGCTGTAGTTATTGATACTTTTTTATGCTTACCTGTATATTATTTGTGTGATGCATTCTTAAAGTTTTTCCATTTCATTGCTATAATTTTATTGTAAGGCTGTACTACTTTAATTACACTGGTAGATATATGGGTTATTTCTGAATTCTGGCTATAACAAACAGTGCTATGGTGAACATGGCTGGACATGTCTCCAGATGTATATGTGCAGAAAGTTTTCCAGAATTTATACCTAGGAGTACAACTGGTAGGCCATCTGTCCATATCTTCAAATTTACTAGATTTTGCTGAACTGTTTCCCACAGTGGTTTTGCCAATTTACACTCCCACCACCAAAATTCCTTTTGCTCAGTATCTTCACCAGTACTTCAGACTGTTAGAGTTAAAAATGTTTCCAGTGTAGTGGTTGGTTGGCAGTGTTATGGTGCTGGAGATAAAAGAGTTAATGACAAGCATCACCAAAATCTCTGTCCTCATTAAACAAACATTCTGTGGTGGTATTGTCCCATTTTTGTTTGTTTTCTGTGGGAGATTTCATCTCAGTGCCAAGTCTCAAGTTTTTCATCTGTTTTATGGCAACATTTATTTAGTGTTTCATCTATTTAATAAATTTTGCTACTTTTAACCATTTTTTTTCTAGTTATTTGTATTGCTGTTATGCTCGTTTCTTTGTTGCTGCCTTTTTTGTTGTTGTTGTTCTTTTTTAAATCACTAGTCATTGAATGAGTTGAATTTCCTTGGAATAGTGATTGGTAGAAAGATCTTATGTTGGAGGGGGGTCTGGAAGGAGTTACGGATTTGCTGGGTTTGTTTACAGTGTTTCTGCTGCCATACAGCCTTTTTACAAATAAGCTAGTCCCATGATTTTTTTTTTTCTTGGTATGAAATCTAGCAGATCTGTTTGTCTCATAATTCTAATGAGAATGACAGTGTGGGGTTGTCAAAACCTATTGGTGGGCTTTGTTTGTTCATTCCTTTTTCTCCTTTGTTTTTAAGTTTTTCCAGGAGAAGAAAGTGCTCACTTACTTAGCCATGCTGATGCCAGAAATCTTGATTGACTTTGGTATTAACTGTAACTTAATTTTTTTCTACTTGCAGTTATAAAAAGTTAATGTCTCTGAAAATCACTGATACTGATATAAGACCGAAGATCAGTTTAAAATTTAGTACAAAAGGTACTGTTTTATTCTTCTATGCCTCCTCTTAAAAACTGTATTAAAAGTTTTGACTTGCTCTGTATCATGCCACTAATAACCATGTGTTTATGTTTATCATTCACTGGGCTTGGGTTTATACTAAGTAAGCATCACTTGGCATAGGCTGGAATTCATGGACAGAAATCAGCAGGTAAATGGGTCTTATATTACCTTGGCATCCTGTAGAGAAGTCTGCTAGGTCTGGTGTGTATAGCTGTGACTACACTACACACTGAGATTGGACTCCAGCAGGTGTTCCCTAGCAACATCTCCTCTCCTGTTGCATTCCCTGTTAATAGTTAGAGCTAAATGGAAGGCATGAAGATTTTGGGCTTAAGGCCATGTAGTCTAAACTTAGGTGCCAGTTGTTTAGGAGTATGCTAAGAAATGCCAGCCTCTCAGCACTTGGATACTTTAGGGCTCCTAGTCCCATGGAAGAATAGTTTGGTGTCAATCGTCCTTGTTAGGGGGAAATGAATGTTCTTGATCCCAGCCAGCGTCTTATTTGGCTGCCGAGAGAAAGCTCCTTGGGTCATTTGCTTTGTAACCTTGCTTGCCTCCATGGTGTATGTCAAGTATATCAAACCAGAATATTAGTTTTAAAATTTCTTGAAACATAGAATCATGAAGGATAAAATAATAAAGCTGCATTTTATGATAAATATGTATTTGGGTATTCATACAAAAAATACACCATCATATATCAAGTTCTTATTACTTTCTAATTCACTTCAGTCTACTTTCCTCCTTCTGAAGTGCTATTAAGCCAGAAAAATAAAAAGTGTTCATTCTCATGCTTTATTGCATTTCACTGATGAAATATCTTAATAAACTTAATAAACTTAGTCATTTATTTTTTGAGAGGGTAAGAACATCATCAGGTCAGTGTGTCTGAAACTTTAACATATATTTAAATCATCTGGTGATTTTGTTACAATGTAGGTGCCAATTCAGTAGCTCTGGGTTAGGGGCGGTGGCGGGAGGGATGCTAAGATTCTGCACTTCTAACAGGCTCCCGTAGCGATGCCACTGCTGGCCTGGGGACTACACTTTGCATAGTAAGGCATTAGGTCACTTTATGTTTTTTGAAATAGTTCTGTATTGTCTAATATGGTAGCCACTAGCCATATGCAGCTATTTAAATTAAGAAAAATTAGATATAATTCAAATTCAGTTCCTTTGTCAAAAAAGCAGCATTTCAGGTGTTCAGTGGCTAGCAGACCAAATCTAAAACATTTTTATCACAGAAAGTTCTACTGGACAGTGCTGATTAAAATAAAATATAGTTGCTTAAATAAAGTATAATTAAACACTGGCAGTTACCATTCTTGACAATCTTCAGAATTTTCAAAGGCCTAATATTTTTTATGCCATTTGGTTGCCAGAGCTCATTTACTTGAACAAAACCCTGGATGGTTGAAAGGCTTCTGTGGTGATTAGTCTTTGTGATTTCTTTTGCTTGGGAATATATTGTTTTTTTGTTGGGATTTTTTGACACCTAGACAGTTAGCAGCATGCTTGTTGAGCACTGGCTGTGGCAAAGCACTGTATTATACTTCATTCTTTTGGAATAGTCCCTGTCCTACAGGAGCTTAGGATGTAATACGAGAGACCACATAGAAAAAGAGCATTAATGTGGAATGTTTTGACTTCTCAAAATTCATTTTCAGATGAAATGCCTATCTTCAAACTTGATTATAATTATTTCTATCACCTGCTTCATATAATTATCATTTCTGGTACTGACATTGTCCGGCAAATATTTGATGAGGCTATGCCACCCCCTCTTTTGAAAAAAGAGCTTCTTATACACAAGAATGTGCTGGAACCCTACTACAACCATCTTTGGACCAATCACCCTATGGGTGGAGCATGGCATCTGCTTTATCCCCCAAACAAGGAGCCACCACAGTCCAAACAGTTTGACTTGTACCTCCTCTTAGCTCTCATAAAACATTTGAATGTATTCCCTGCACCCAAAAAAGGCTGGAATATGGAACCACCATCTTCTGATCTCTCTAAGTCTGCAGACATCTTGAGGCTGTGCAAATACAGGGATATCCTCCTTAGTGAGATTTTGATGAATGGTCTCACTGAGTCACAATTCAATTCAATTTGGAAAAAAGTTTCAGATATTCTTCTGCGCCTTGGGATGAAGCAAGAGGATATCGAGAAAGTGAAGGAGAATCCCATTGAGAATATCTCCCTCGATTACCATCAACTGTCCATCTACCTAGGCATACCAGTACCAGAAATCATCCAGAGGATGTTATCCTGCTATCAACAAGGTACAAAATAATTACTTACTTCAGCTGGTAAACATTCACTGAGTAACTGCCATGTGTCAGACACAGTGCTAAGGGCAGGAGATTCAGTGTGCTCACATTCTTGGGAGCATAGACTCATCAAGAAACCAATAAAAATCATAGTGCTAGAGATGTTCCAGAATCCTACCCTAAGAGAGTCCAAAAAAGCTTTCTGGAGAGTGTAATATTTAAGGAATTCTTAAATGACATGTAAAAGTTAGCCCAGTGAAGAAGATGGAGAAGGACATTTCAGAAGGCAACAAGAACAAAGGTATAGAAACATAAAAATATATTGTAATGCAGGAACTAAAAAGTTTTGCCTTATTGAGATCAAAGTAGGGGAAAGTTAATAAAGAAAATACATTCAAGAGGATTTCTCTTGACATGTCGAGGAGTTTTTGTTTTCAGAAAGGAACTGTTGAAGATTTTTAAGTAAAGGAGTTTTATCACTACTATAAAATTAAGGAAAACCATGGAATATAGGTGCTGTGTTTCAAGGATACCCTTTTAGATACCAGGAGTGTATGTTTTCTCTTCCTTTCTAGCAGAACCATGACATTTAGTTTAAAAATTTGGCAGCTATCCATTGGCCATGCCCATGGGTAATTAAAAAAAAAAAAAATCAAATAATGTTTATGCAAGTATCCAAGGTCAGCAGTAGCCATTCCCAGACATTGTCTCTTGATATGGGAAAGACTTCATATCTCCTCTTCCACATTCCTGGATAGCTTCTCATTTGTCGTCATGGGGAGTGGAGTTCAAGGCATGTCAGCATCACTGAAACCCGTACTATGCTATTCTGGGTTACTTTTCCTGGTCCCCAAGTTATTAGTTGTAAGTATTACCTACTGAGCAACTGATGACCACACTGATGCTATGTAACCGTACAACTTACCAGATTTCCAGTAATTGTTGAACCGGTCCAGATTTTCTTCAGAGATAATTGCTAGGCCCCAATAATAGTGCTTTTACTAAGGCTCTGGGATACCATTGTTTTTTCCTGCTTAACCTTTAAGAGCTTTCTTTGAGCATAAAAGAAGAGAATGCTGACTTTGATGATATGAGAAAGTCATGCAAGAATCCTTGACTTAAGAGACTTTTTTTTTTTACATTTACTTTATTGAGATTTTTAATAAACAAGAATAAAGGTAATATTTGAGAAATATTTGAGCACTAAATAAATTCAAAGCATTTCAAGCAGTTCTCACTTAGGTAGACCGAAAAACTTCAAGTCTCTTTAATAGAGGCTTTCCTAGTATCTTATATCTCTTTCCTAGTAGTTATTACAGTTGCTGTTTTCATTTGTTTGATTAATATCTACTGTTCCCGCTAAATCACTGCAAAGTTGTCTTACTTCTTCACCATTCAATATCTAGAGCCTAATAGGGCCTGATGCATTGTAGGTGCTTAAAAATTATTAATAGGCAAGAGAGAGGGAGGACTGATCAGGATAATTCATATTGCTAAAAAAACTCAAACTTTCAATGGAGGTTTGCTTCATAATTGACTATTATTACTTCATGACCTTAGACTTTTTAAATTATAAGAATGTGCTACTTGTTTTAAAGTGTTTATATTCTAGGCATTATCTATTATGAACTATCAAAATTTTGTTTTCCTTTTCTAAACAGGAGTTTATAACCTTTATGTTATAATCTAAAGATTATGCCTTGTTTAAACTGGATTAATGAGTGAAGCTAGTTGTTTTCACAGTTAGTTATAAAATTAATTGGTGCAGTGTAAAAATCTTCTGGCTCTTCTTAGTCCCAGTCAGATTTTTTTTGGTTGCATTTGCAATTGTACATCTTAAATTTTTTCTTTATGTATCATAGGAATTGCTCTACAGTCAATAACGGGCAGTCAACGTAAGTATGTTTAAAAACAAAATACCTAGATGACTTTTCAACTTGGGACAGCTAGGGGATACTTACAGGCGTTTTACTTGGTCAGATAAACTGTATGATAAACTATAATTGTTTGTTATAAGCTTGGAAAATCATGTGGTCAAATTACTACTGGTCAGCTGAATGTAGTATGAGCCTTTTTACTCTGCTTTGGTCTTAGTGCATGTGCTCCAGGATTTACCCAAGCATAGTTTGTTAACTTTTTTTTAACAACACTGGATACTTCAACAGGCAGAAATGTCTACCTGCTTGCTTTACCTGCTTGTATATGCTACTCTTTAGCTTATGTAGCTTTGATCTGGTTAACTGTGCACTGTTCAACTATATACTCTTTTTGCCAGGTGGTATATTGCTGATTTTTTTAATTTCCATTTTTGTGCTCTTGTGGATTTTTTTTTTAATGCAATTCATATTGTGCAAGTAAAATTGTACATAAAACAACACCATGGGTTTTGTTTGGAGTAAAATTATACTTAAACAATAAAAATGTTTAAGTTAAAAATAAAAAATGTTCATTATCCTAAAATTATACTAGTTTTAGTATTAATAGGGTCAATGTCAGGATCCTCAAAAACTTAGTATTTAGAGTCGACTTAAGTTCTGAATATCTATATTTAGAGTCACTTAAGATAACAGTATTTACTGAAATTTAGAGTCTACTTAAGATAACAGTAAAGTATCAACATTTGGGTTTGTACTGATTGGTTCTAGGCTAGTATCTGTACCTATTTGGTCATTGATAAATGGGCATTTCATTTTCATCTAGTGATGGAACAGAGTAAGATGTCTTCTATTTCTGTTCCTGGGATGGTGTTTTATGGGGGGAGGGCCGGGGAGGAGGGATTTGTTTATAATAATGATGAGGCTAAAACTGTATGCATCCTGATTTTGAGTGTTTTGTTTTTAACATTTAGGTATTGAAATAGAAGAGTTACAGAATGAGGAAGAAGAACTAAGTCCACCCCTCATGGAGTACAATATAAATGTGAAATCAAACCCTGAAATACAGTTAGCAGAAATGAATAAAGATGGAGCGTCGATACCCAGTGAATCTTCAACAGAATCTATTAAAGATCTCCAGGAAGTATAAGCTCTCATTAATATTCAAATCAGAACTTAATCAGGGCCTTTAGTTTGTTGCATGTGCTGTCCTTACAGTATCCCAGATGATCTTAGTTTATGTTTACCATAGTGTTTACACAGAGCTTGAATTGGAATGGTTCTTTCCCTAGTACTTCCAAAATCTTTCCTGCCTTAAACATTTATTTTGCCAGCATTTACTGAACACTTGTTATGTGCCAGGCACTATGCTAGATTTCTGAACATGTTTCTTCATCCTGAGTGATGGGAAGTTAATAGAAAATAGAAGAAAGCATAATGGGGAATAGAAGAGAGAAAGAAGAAAACAGGGATATTTCAATGCCATTTGCACAGGAATAGAATTAAAATCATGCAGATGGAATCTCTGTATTTCTTTAACAGTTATTATATGGTCACTAAGTTATTCCCAGACTTAATTTTTCCTCTTATGGACTTGAATATGTTGATTTTTTTTAAAGTCCCTTCCTCCTTCGTTGTTCATGCATGCACATATGCAAATGAGGATCTGTGAGGTTTTTTTCTATAGCCTATTCATTGATATGTTATTCCTTTATAGATCAATGATTTTTTCAAGAGCAGAAGACTGAGATTAAAATCAAAGTGAAAATGAAAATAATTTTCTATAGAATCTAGGAAGAAAATGTGATGTATAATATTAGAAGATAAAAGATTTCCGTGGTTAGAGGAAATATATTTTACAAAATAACTTATTGTGCAGTTTGAATTGCATATTAATTGATTTATTTCTTGTCAGGTTAAGAGTAAACCAAAGAAAAAGAAAAAGACTAAGAATAAAAAGGTAAGTGACTGCATTAGCATTATAATAGAGGGATGTCTAATTATGAACACTTAGATTTAATAACATGGATTCACTGTTAGAACTTAAAATTAATTCAAGTAGACATATAGCATAAATGACTTACAAATGTCAATAGTTTATTGAATATGTGGCTATAAAGAAGTCTATATATATTAGATCCTGAATGATTTAAACTCGCAGTGTATCCTACTTCACTGCCCTAAATCACAATTATACATTTAAATATACAAATGAGAAACTTGAAGTAGTTATTTGGAAATCTCATTAATTTCTGCATACCACTCTCATTTAAAAAATGCCTACTCAGTGTTTGAAAAACAGCTTCTCATCATATTTCTAGTGATATATTCAGAAGCATTTTTCAAAACCTTAAGAAATCTTGATTTTCTTCTTTGTGTCCAAGGCTCTCACCAGTGCAGTAACGTACAAAAATGGTACAAATTCAAGAAGCTTCATTCATTCCTTTTGTTTTGCAGTTACAAAATAAACAACTTCTTGTTACTATCTATAACAGTTTTAGCAAAAAGTCTCTTAATTAGCTTGGAAAATTACAAAGGAAGGTTGAGTCTTGTTTTGTTTTTGACTTAATTTTTTATTTACTATGACTGTATTTCTGGAGCAATTTTGTTGTTGTTCAGAACAAAATTGAAGGGAAGGTACAGAGATTTTTCCATATATCTCTGGTACCCACACATGAATAGCTTCCTCCATTATCAACATCCCCCAGCAGAGTGGTACATTTGTTACAATTGGTTAACCTACATTGACGTATCATAATCACCCAAAGTTCATTTACATTTTGGTTTACTCTTGATGTTTGTAGATTCCTATGGATTTGGACTCAAGAGTTTTGTTTTTTTGTTTTTTGTTTTTATCAAGCATAGAGCTAACCATTATGCTTTGCAAACTTTATGGTGGGAAAAAAAAAAAGTTTTATTTTCTGGCCTGAAACATACACTTAAAATCTAGATGTACTCTGTAGATTATATTATAAACTCAGAATATTTGCCCAACTACAATCAGGTAAGCCCATGTTATCTAGTCTTTTGGAAGCATACACAAATTTTAATCATAAATGAAATTTAACACAATGAAGGGAAAGTTACAGAACACTTAGGTGAAGGATAAAATAAAGGTTATTTATGCTCTGATCAATAAAATATCAATATCATTTTTCATATTTATCATAACCATCATTTATTATAACTTACCATTTCATTTAAAAGTTATTTTAAAAATTAAGTTATGTATTTAAAAGATGAATAAGAAGACTTACTTTTAGGCAATTCTTGTATGACAAAACACAACCTGGTCCATTATTTTAGCTGACATTTTTAAATTTTTGCCAAACATCAGTAAATCCCAGGTCTAATACTACATAAAGCTGGCCAAGTAAATACACAGTTGTCAGACCAAAGGGATATAGTTTGTCTCTTCCAAAAAGGTATATAGTTTTCTTCCAAAAAATTAAAATATGGTTACTCAGATTCTCAATTTTAGTTCAGTGGAAAGTCCCACTTTTATGTCAAATTGAAATTAAACAGGGAATAAACACAATTGGAAATAAATGTAAACACAGCTCAAAACTTCACATGCTAGTATTATTGAAAATGTCTTACTAAATGTCAGAACGTTTTTTGTTATTTTTTACAACAACCTAAGTTTTTTTTCCAATTTATTTTATTAGAAGAAGTTGAGATACTTTGAAGATAATTTTATCAAGATAAGATTTGGACATTAGAAGAGAGATCTTACATCTTTTTAATCTAAATTTTAAAGTATAGGACCTAAGAATGCTGAAATTTTTGCATATGACTATTTCACATACAATAATCCTATTATACTTTGTTATTGTAGGTACAAAGAATTGTGTGGTTATAATATAAGCAACCAGTTGTAAAAAGCTTAAGTCAATCACATTCTCTAATCAGGAGTTTTCCTCATGAAAAATTCTAGCATACAGAAATTAACTTGTGTTGTACAGAATAAGAACAAAGTCCCTATGAATGATGTTGTGTCCTCTGTTAATAGGTGTTCTGCAATATCTCTACCTAACATTAGTTGAAGTCCTACAAAGATCTATCAGGGACTCTGGAAGAATATGATGAAAAAGTAAAATTTGTATAGCAAATAGAGGGAACAGTAGTGATAACTTGTAACTAGTAGATAGATTTTGTAGTTACTCTTTCTTCATTTAGGAATTTCGTATTCAGCTTCTAATATATCCAAATTATAAATAGCTCTTTTGGGAGTTAATTAGGTCCTCCTTCCTACTCCCACTTTCCACCCAGGGGAATTAAGGGTTAAGAATAGAAAAGGGAGATAAAGCAGATGGCAGAAGAATAGAAGGCTTTGTGATGAAGCCTTTGGGAAAAAAAGGAAACATGGCAGGAAATAAATCTAGCCCTTCAAATTGGGTGTGCTCTCTACAGAAGGGAAGTTGCTGAGATGCATATAGAACAGGCTAATGCTTGTGTTGACAAGAAGTTGTTATAAGAGAGCTAAAAAGTTTCAGAAACTATTCAGCTATACTCGGTGTTCATTATTAACAACCAGATGTCTTTCCGGTCAGTTATTCAGGTAAACTGGAACAAAGGTAGGAGTTGATAATTCTAAATCATAGAATCAGATTGGTGCTGGACATTGATCAGACACTGAAATGCAAAAATCCATTTAGTATATAGAAATAAACAAAACAAATTTGTAAGTACATCATGGAATCTGGGGAAGAAGACCCTGAAGTTTCTTGTAAATAAGAGGTGGTAGTAGAAGTTAATACTCTAACTTATATAAAAGTAATTAATACTCTTAATAGAAGGGTAATGTATAAAAGTAATTAATACTCTTAATTAGTATGTGCTGAGTGTCATTGATACTACCTGTATGTAGTATGTTGCCTTTTTGGTTTTACTTTAATGAACTTAAAATTTAGGGTTTTTTAACATTTCCTTCTAATTGTGATCTCCCTGACACTTCTTTTTCTGTAAGATTTCTTAATATATCAGTCTGCTTTTACCTTATGTGTAGATTTTCAAGAACTCTTGTAGTTAGTAGTATTCCATAAAGGAGAATTACACATATTCTGTCCCAAGATTATCAGTAGGTGCAAACTCAGCCCCAGTACTTATTTCCAATATCCGAATCAATAATTTTTAAGTTGTCTCATGACTCAGTGGTAGATTACAAAATCAATTTAGTGGGTCACAACTACCATTTTATAAAATAAATAGAATTAGTAGGAATAAAAAAAAGCTTCAGAATTCATCACATAGTGTCTTAGTTCAGGCAGCTATAACAAACTACCATGGACTGGGTGGTTTAAGCAACAAACATTTATTTATTTTTCCCAGTTTTAGAGGCTGGGAAGTCCAAGATCAGGGTGCCAGCAGATTTGGTGTCTGGTGAGGACCCTCTTAGTTTGCAGATGGCTAACTTTTTGCTGTATCATTACATGGTGGAGAGAAAGAGTGCACACGAGAGCAAGAGATCTAGCTCTGGGGTCTTTTATAAGGGCGCTCATTCCATCATGAGGACTGCAGAGCATCATCTAAACCTAATTACTTTCCAGTGGCCCTACCTCCAATTACCATCACATTGGGGAATTAGGGTTTCAGCATATGAATTTGGGAGAGGCACAAACGTGCAGTCCATATAACACATACTATGGGTAAAGTTTATTTAGTGGAACTTAAATTTCAGTTTTATACTTACGTACAAAGATCTGTATATAAGTGCATTTACATCATAACGTAAAATGTATTTCTTATTTTGATTGTGGTCAAAAAGTTTGAGAAACACTGATCTAAATCTATGTTGTACAGACAAGTTGATATTACTATGCTGTACAGACAAGTTGATATAGATTACTAATTCTTGATGCTGTTTTTTCAGAATAAGGAATCAAAAGAAGAACAAGTGTAAGTATTGGTTTAATTTTTCATTTTTTCTTACTATTTTCAAAGTGTGCTTTGCTGGTATGACACAGCCTTGCCTTGAAAAGTGTTCTAAACGAAGAAGGTACAATCCCTTGTCTTAATAACTTGTCACTTTTTAACAGAGTGATAAAAAGTAAATTATCATTTACTTTGGGAGGATAGAATCTGTCACTGTTTTTATATTAAGGCTACTCAAGAGTCACCCAGTACTAACTGCTTTTTTATTCAAAGACTAATTTGGATCCAGCATAAAATCTTTTAAAATATAGTCTAGGTTGTGGTTAGCCAAATCTAACTTAGGTAAGATTTAACCTTAAAGAACAGATCATTGTTTGTCCTAATGACCTCTTTTATGGAAGAGTTTGTTTGATTTGGTTTGTTTAACCCACAGCTTGTTGTTTTTAATCCCAATTGTTAACTATGAATTTTGAACCTTTCCTGGCAACCTTTTAATGTCTGAAGATCACTGTTATTCGTTCAACTATGTGATTGATGACAATGCAGTAGAGGATGGAAGTAGGGGAGACAGTAATGAAGAGATTCATTATACCCACCAAAAAGTTTGTTAATTGAAAATCGGTAACTTTAGAGAACTCACTGTGAGGACATAAGTTATTAAGAAATCTTTAAAATGGTAGCAAGAACATATTTTAACTTTAAAGTCATTACTTGTAGTTGATATATTCTCACTGATAATGGCGTGATCTACTTGGTAAGTAAATGGTTCATCATCCAAGATGGGTTTTCATGTTCTCTATCAAGTCAGTAAGTTGAGCAAAACAATACTAGAGCAATAGTTTTTTGATTTTGGCTTTTTTTCAAGCCAGGTCTAGGTGCCATAAAAATAATTTACTGAAGAGTGAAACAGTGCTATCAATCATTTTGCTTATTTTACCTACAGTGTAGACCCAAACCTAGGTGATCATCAGATTACCCAGGGACCTTTGTTTTCATATGAGAATTTTCAAATATGTATAAAAGTAAAGAGAATAGTATGTATCTACATTAATATATGTAACTGTCATCCCGATTCAACAATTACACTGTTTTTCCATGTTTGCTTCATTCTTCCCTTAACATTTTCTTCCTTGTTGAAGTGTTTTCAGTCCTAAATTTCATGTAATTTTACCTCTACATGCTTCAGTTTGCATCTCTTACTGATAGGAACATTTTCCTATATTATCACAATGCTATTATTAAACTTTAAAAATTTAGGAATAATCTTCTGGAGCTTTTCAAAAATACAAATTCTTCTATGTACTTAGAGTTGTCAGGGTACCTGCAAAAATAATAATTAAAAAAAACCTCTTCAGATAATTTGAAAAATTAATTGGGTTTGGGAACCAGTGGTCTACACAAGCAATTGATTTCATTGGACTTTCCAAAATGTTTGAGTCATTCTAGAATACCTTAGTGATACCTAATGACTATTTTACAGTGTTTTACAAGTTACTGTGCAAGCATTAGATGCCATTGTTTTCTAGGTCTCCGTGCCTAAAAGAAGTAATAATGCACCCTAGAGTTATGTATTTTCTTTCTATTCACTAATCAAGTCATTTATGTCGTGTTACAAGTAAAAGTACTATTTATTGTTACCATTTAATGAGAGTAAGAAGGAAATTTATAAATAGTAGGCCAATTTGAAAGGATAGTAGCATGCATTTAAATTTTTAGACATGGGTATAGAAATGATTTGTCATTGCACTTACAGTATTTTCATTATTTTTTTAGTGGTTTTCTAGTTACTAAAATCCATGTTATCACTACAGTTTTTTTTTTTTAAGTCCTATTACCAAAGAAACCTCCATTTTTAAATCTACTTTATGTTGCTATTTGCAGCCCTCTATCTAAATGTACACTGGACCTAAGCAATGAAATTGATTAAACCAACCTACTTGTCAAGAATGCTGAGATGATAAAATAATATAGCAGATGTGATGCTTATCAATATTTCCCAAAGTATTGTTCCCCTAAAAGTAACTGGTGTTATTAAATTTGAAAAATAAATTCCATGGTCTCATAATTCTTGAAAACACTAGGATGAACAGAATAGTACCTCGATTGAGTGCTATTCCATATATGCTAAATAAATTCATTATGAATTGTCAAGAGAAATACACAATATGAGCACCGTTTAAACTTTCTTTGGCCATGAACCCTTCTGATGCTGAACATTTCATGAGACCAATACAGTATTAATTTGGGAAGAATGGCTTAGATGAAAAACACTCAACCATTATAAAAAATTACACTGATTATGTCACCACCATAGCCCAACTATGATAGGAAAGGAAGAGCAGTTGAAGAAAGAGCAAGCAAATCAACACCCAGTCAGTGGATTTATGAAAGATGATGCAAGTGATATTCAAGAGGATTCTGCAACTGAAGACAAGTTCTATAGCCTGGATGAATTGCATATTCTGGACATGATAGAGCAGGTAAGCCTGATCGGAAAGGGTACAGCCCTGCCTTCCTTCTTCCAGAAACAGTTATTAACCTTTGGTTTTGCCATGACTGTTTGAACAGCATGTTAGCCTAGTGGTCTGTGCTGTATTTGTGAGGAGCAAATAAAAACAGGAAGAGGGAGGGACAGGATTGGTAGAGGGGAAAAAGAACCTTAGGAGCTGAAATTTTTCTCTTTAGCCCTCAAACTATTTCCTGGCTTTAATTATTAGGCAGTGTTGATTACAAATGTGTTCCTTATGAAAGGTTTTCAAATACCACAAGGGAAAAAAAACTTGGCTTAATCCCATTGATTTAATTTTGAGAAAAAGTTTTATAAAACAAAGGTACTTTCATTTTTAAAAAATTAAACTGGTTGTAGACATGATATGTCTACGAAAATATTAATGTACAACAGTGTTTTGTTTTGTTTTCCTTTGGTTCCTTTCCTAGTAGTAGTCACTTTGGGAATGATGTACCTATATGTGAAAGTGATTTAAGTGCTCAGTAGAACACTAAATCAGACAAAGCATATGACTTTTTTAAAATCACTTGATTTAAATGAGAATTCTATACTAAGGTAATTTAACGATAATTTCATGAAAAGGTAATTTAATGATAACCTGTTCCATAGTATGTAGGAATATTGATTGTCTAAGGGTACATTTAGTAAAAATGATTCCCTGGCTGATAATTGTCATATCTCCTTTTCTCTTTCCAATTATAATAATAGAATACTTATATTTTAACTAAAATGACATAGTCTCAGCTTTGGATGTCAGACTAAAGTTTAAATATGGGGCCTTTGGTTTTCATTCAATAGTTACGAGAGCTCCAAAATAAAAATACACACATTTTGGAAAATGTTTATGCCCTCATTTATTCAAAAAACATTTAGCACTTTTTTGTCAAGAGCTATGCTAAGACATGGTCCCTGTGATCATAGTGTTTACAATCCAGTGGAGAAGTTGAATATTAAGCTGAGGTGTTACTGAGTAATAATTAAGTGTTTGGGCACTTCAGGCTGCCTGAGTTAGAATTCTGGCTTCTCCAGTTTCTGTGTAACCTTGGTAAGTTACTTAACTCAGTTTTGTCATCTCTAAAATGGGAATAAGTACCTACCTTATACGGTTTTTACGACAATAAAGGTATTACCAAAAAAAGCTTAAAAATATGGTAAGCATGCACGTAATGTTACCCAGTAGTAGTAGCTGTAGGCAAGTTAACTGTGGGATTGTTTAGTGATTGCTGTAATTGGGGAGAGGTGGGTTTATCTGCACTAATTGGAGAAGTGATGTTTGCATTGAGACATAAAGCATGAGTAGGAGTTAAATGGCAACTTTAAATCCCCTTTAACTAAAGAATTAGTGTTTTTTTTTAGAGGAAAATAAGGCATGCATATTCCATTTGCTCATTAGGGCTCAACCAGTAAAGTAACTGCAGAATATGGAGAAACTGAGAAGGAAAAGCTTGCTCGGCAGCGGCAGCTATATAAATTGCACTATCAATGTGAAGTAAGTACTTTTGCCATTCTATCTGAAGCCAGTAAGAAGTAGTTGAGATGTTCAATTTAATGGTAGTTTCCTTTTTTTGAAGAACCCATTTTTTTTCTTTTAATATATGGTGACCTGAACAGAATTAACTATGAAGTAATATTTTTCATTGATCAGGATTTCAAAAGACAGTTGAAAACAGTGACTTTTCGGTGGCAAGAAAACCAAATGCAGATTAAGAAGAAAGACAAAATCATTGCATCTCTGAACCAACAGGTGGCTTTTGGAATCAATAAGGTATCCAAGTAAGTGCAAATTTGTTGATAACAGGAAATTCTGGATTTGCTCCTTAATGAACACAATCCTTAAACGATAATCCCTGTGTAGCCACTAGGTGGCATTGTGACTACACACTAGGAACTGACGATTTACAGGCCTGCACTTGCTTAAAAATCCAAGCCAGCTGGATTGAGAAATAAGCAAGAGCTCACTCTATATATCAAGCTTTATATGTATTGGCTGAACAAGTGTGATTATAATAGAATTACATGAGAAATAGAATTAACTTTCAGGTCATGATTCTAATTTTTAAAAATATGACCAATGATTTGCTGTTTCTTTATGGCATATAATGAATACGTTCCTCAGAGACACCCATAAAATCACTTGAATGCTTTTTTGTATTGGTCTCAGTTTCTGTGTTCCAAGACTAAGAGATTAAAATGAATCAAATTCCTGAAGACTCTTCCCTCCCAACATTCCCTTAACAATCTTAAGTATTAAATACCTAAGACTAAAAATTCTGACTTAATAGAGGAAAATGAGTGTCTTGCTTTATTCTTTTTGTACTAATAACTGTCTCCAGTCATATCAGTTGAAATCATAACATGATTTGTAATACATTATTTTAATACATAGTAATGCTACAGGATGCCAGTTGTCCATGAAGTCTAATTTGAAATCTGTTCTTAGACTGCTAATAGGGTGAATAGACAGGTTCTAGAGAATATCTTAGAGTAAGGAGTCCACAATATCAATTATGAAATTAGAGAAATATCTGGCAAAGATTTAGGTCTCAAATTTTCTCCCATATATGATACCATCCAACCTTAAAGGAATGTTTTAGAAGAACTGGATGCCGTAGTGCTGGCAACATAATCTCAGTTAAAAACACTTTGGCTTAGCCCTGCTGGAGTTAGAGAGATCCTTCAAGTTCAAGGAGGTGAGGACCTAAGATGGCTTTGGCAAATCTAAGCTGGATACAGTCACTGAAGAATCCACACTTAAGGGTTCAAAACTTTGTCTTTTAGCTTGGAAGGCAATGACCAATCCATATGTATGTTATATAATATCAGAAATCAGAAAAGTAATGCCATCCATGCAGATGAGCTGCTGCCTTTCTCCTTTACCATCTGAGGATATCCTTCAACTCTTATAGCTGACCTAGGCACCCTTTGTATGCTTGAGACTACAAACAGCATTTTAGGGGATGCATATGTCTTCATGCAAGGAGCATTCACCAGACATTTATTAGGGGGCCATTATGTGAGAAGAATTATGTAAGGCACATACCAAGATACCAAGACATGTCAGACATTGTGAGCTAATGGAGAGTACAGATTAATTTGTTTAAAATTACTTAAAACAGAGGGACTTCTAGTTCTGCCAAGAAATAGTAGTAGTATTCCTTGCAAATCTTCCTACTTACAACTAAAACACCCTGGATATAACACAACAAACAAGCAGAGGAAGACTCTAAAAGGTAGAAGAAAATAGACTATCTCGAGACCTTGGTACTTGAGGAATGATATGGCAGTGACTTTTCTTATTGCCTCCCATATATCCTAGACAGGGTACTGCAGAAATCAACAACCTGGAACAGCCAGTAGGTAGAGAGGGGAAAGCTTCAAGAAAAGCTTGTTTTCTCTATCCAAAGGATCAGGAAAAGGAAGATATAACAACAGAAAGCCTTTTTGGCAGTATCCACCTACTCTAGTCAAGCTCCAGTGGTCCCATACCACCCCTTGGAAGCAAGCAGTGTGTTCCAACATGGCAGATAGCAGAAACCAGATTTCCTTGCTGGGGTGGTATCAGCAGTACTGAGCATGCAGCTGGTCTTCCATTCCCCACCAGGCAAAAGCAGGTAGTATTCTGGTTCCTCTGCCAGGATAGTGTCAGTGTGATCCAGCAGCAAGCTAAGCCTCTACCTCTGCCCAGCATCAGTGAGACTTAGGGTAATCTGAGGTGGGACTGGTCAGTACTAGGTATCACCTCTACTCTCCTCATGGGGAACTGAGCTGCCACCCCTGGGGCTAGTTGGCACTCTCTTTTCTCCCCTCTCCCCAGCTGGTGCCAGAGGGGCCCAACATGGACCTCCTGCTCTCCACCCTGTAGCCACAAAGCAATGTGAGTCAGCCCTGTGCTTTCTCTTTCCCTGGTGTCAGTAGGGCCCAACAGGAAGCTGATTTTACACTCTACTGAGAGGCAAAAAGCAGAGTGAGTTGGTGCCCCACTTTCTTGGGAAATGTCGGTGGGACCAGGGAGGGACTGAACTTCTACACCATTCATCTGCATTGAGACAGAGTGTCAGTGTGCGGTTTTGGTGGGATGTTGTTAACAGGGCTGAATGGAAAGCTAAACATACACACTCAGTCCTGACACTACACAGGGGGTCTTCCTGCTTAAAAAAAAAAAAAAATTAAATTCGGAGTCTCATAATATCCAAAATACCTAGGTATACAAAGAACTAGGACAATCACAACATGAAAGAGAAAGATAGTCAACAAAGGACAACTTTAAGATGATTCAGATTTGAGAACTGTCTGACAAAGATTTTAAAGCGACCATCATAACAGTGCTTCAGCAACAAAATTGAATTCTGTTTAAACAAATGAGAACCTAGGAAATCTTAGCAAAAAATGTTATAATAAAGGATGGAAATTATAAAACTGAAAAATACAATAACTGAAAATCTTGCTGGATATAATCACTAATAAATTAAAGATGACAGAGGATTGAACCAGTGAATTTGAAGACAGATCAAAAGACATTACCTAATCTGAACAGCAGAGAGGAGATAAGACTAGGGAAAAGATTAAAAAAAAAAAAAAAGGGACAGAGTCTCAGTGACCTGTGGGACAATCATAAAAGTTAAAATTCTTACTAGAATCTCAGGAGGAGAGAAGAGAGATGGGGCGGGGTGGTTATTAAAAGAAATGAGGTGAAATACATAAATTTACAAAATCAAGAAGCTGAGTGAATCCCAAATAGTATAAACCCAAAGAAGTCCATTCCAAGTCACATAACTAAACAGAAAGCTAAAGACAAAAAATCTTGAACCAGAGAAAAAGAAAACATGTGGGAACACAAATTCAAATGACATCGAATTTCTCATCTGAGACCATGGAGGCCAGAAGGAATGGCACATTATTTAAGTACTGGAAGAAAAAACCTAAAAGAAAACAACAGAAAACAAGAATCTTGAATCCTATATCCAGCAAAAGTGTCCTTTAGAAAGAAGGAAATAAAGATGAGTCTCAGACAGGAAAAGGATAAGAATCTGTTGCTACCAAAGCTACCGTTAAAGAATGGCTAAAAGAGGAGCGTCTGTCTTCGGCTCAGGCTCTGATCCCAGGGTCCTGGGATCGAGTCCCACATCGGGCTTCCTGGTCAGCGGGAAGCCTGCTTCTCTCTCTCCCCCTCCCCCTGCTTGTGTTCCCTCTCTTGCTGTCTCTCTCTATCAAATAAATAAATAAAATCTTTAAAAGTAGAAAGGCTAAAAGGAAGATCTGTAAACATAAAGGAAATGATAATAGAAGCTTGGAACTTCAGAAAGGAAAGAACATCAGAATGAGTAAAGGGGGGGGTAAATAAGAGTCCATCCTGTTTCTCATTAATTTCTTAAATCATACTTGATGCTTGAATCAAAAATTATAATACCATCTCTTGTGGAGTTTAACATGTAGAGGAAATACAATTATATTTTAAAAGTGTAGAGGGTAAAGGGACCTATGTGAAAGTAGGGAAAATATCAATACCAGTAGACTATACATATTGTAATACCAAGTGCAACCACTAAGAAAGCTAAAGAGAGAGAGATACATTCGAATGCACTATAAGTCAAGATGTAATCCTAAAAAACGTTCAAATAACCCACAAGACTGTAAGAAAAGAAAAACAGGAAACAAAAAAATAATGGCAAACTTAAGTCCTAACATCAATAATTACCTTACATGTAAATGGTTTAAATATATCAATTAAAAGACACTGGCAGAGCAGATTTCAAAAACAAAACTGTAATCCAACAATATGTTATTTACAAGAAACTTCAGTTTCATCAACATAGGTTGAAAATAAAAGGATGGTAAAATGTATACAATGTAAAAACATTAAAAAAGCAGGAATGGTTGTATTAATAACAGATAAAATGGACTTCAGAGCAAAAAAACTACTGGAGACAAAGAGGGACGTTACATAATGATGACAGGATCAATCCACCAAGAAGACATAACAACCTAAAAGTGTATGTACCCAACAACAGAGCCTCAAAATATATGAAGCAAAACCTGATAGAACTATAAGGAGAAATAGAAAAACCTGCAGTTATAGTTGGTAATTTCAGCACTGTATTCTCAGTAATTTATAAAACTACTAGATAGAAAATCAGCAAAGATACAGAATTTCTGCAATCCATCAACCAACAGAATTTAATCAATATTTATAGGACATGTCACCAGATAACAGCAGAATACACATGCTTTCAAGTGGCCATAGGAAACCATGATAGAACATATCCTGGCCCATAAAACCAACAAATTTAAAAGCAATGAAAGCATGCAAAGCATATACTCAGATCAAAATGGAGTCAAACTAGAAATCAATACCAGAAAGATAACAGGAATATCTCCAAACTACACAGCACTTCTAATTAATCCATGGGTCAAAAAAGAGATTTGAAAGGAAATAAAAATGTTGAACTGAATTAACATTAAAATACAATGTATCAAAATTTGTGGGACACAGCTAAAGTAGTTCTTTGAAGATTTATAGCACTAACTGTACACATTTGAAAAGAGTTGAAAAATTCTCAATCTAATCTAAGCTCCCTCCTCAAGAATCCAGAGGAAAAAAAGCAAAATAATCTAAAAGAAGCAGATGGAATTAATAAAGGTTAGAAGTAATGAAATTGCAAACAGAAAAACAATGAAGAAAATCCATAAAACAGAGCTGTTTCTTTGAAAATATCAATAAAATTGACAGACCTCTACCAAAACAAACAAAAAGGAGATACATATACCACCTGATGGTATGAAATGAAATGAAAGAGTGATAACACAGCAGACTCTGCAGATAGAGAATTATGCTGAGTGAAAAAAGTCAATCCCCAAAGCTTATATACCATATGATTTCATTCTTATAACATTCTTGAGATGGCAAAATTTCAAAAATTTTAACATGACAAAATCATAAAAATGGAAAACAGATTAGTGATCCAAGGTTAGGAGGAGGAAATGGGAATAGGAGCAAAATGAGGTATTGTGATAAAACTGGTCAGTGTCTTGACTGTATCATTATCAACATCCTGGTTAATATACTATAGTTCTATAAGACATTAACATTGAGGGAACATGAGCAAAGGGTACATGGGATCTCTCTGTATTATTTCTTATACCTGCATATGAATCTATGATTATCTCAAAAGTTTAATGTTTGTGTGTGTGTGTGTGTGTGTGTTTTGTTTTGTTTTTTTTAAGTAAAGTTAATCCTTCAACATGGGTTTGAACTATGTGGGTCTGCTTATATGTAGATTTTTTGGATAAATATAGTACCATAAATGTATTTTTCTTTTATGATCTTAGTAATATTTTCTTTCACTTCATTGTAAGAATACAGTATATAATACATAAAATAGACAAAACATATATTATTTGACTATATTATCAGTAAGGTTTCTTTCTGGTCAACAGTAAGCTATTAGTAGTTAAGCTTTTGGGGAATCAAAAGTTATATACAGATTTTCATCTGCATTTGCTGGAGGTAGGCATCAGTGTCCCTAACCCCTATGTTGTTCAAGGCCAACTGTACATACAAATAACTGTCAAATGGCGCCATACTTAATAGGGATTTTGTAGGGTAAAAAGAGTACTGATGATTGTTGTGGCAAGGAAGAACTTCGATGAACACAATATTGAACCTTGCCTATGTAGGTTGAGATTGGAAAAAACACAGGGCATTTAGGCTGAGAGGAAACATGAGCAAGCATGGTGTGTGTTCTCATACAGCTTTTAAGCCTTTGTTCAATTCACTTGAACATGTCTCAACAGTATATGATAAAAATGTAAATATTTTTAAATTGTAAAATGTTGATTTCTTTTACTTTATGGTGTTTATTAGGAAGCAGAAAAAAAATTTTTTTTCTTTGGCCTAGTTCAATGTCAGTCCTACAGTAAATGTTCAGTAAATGTTTGCCAATGATAATTGAAGAATTAACAAAGAAGATTTATATAATAGCAACATATTTTGAACAAATTACAATAAGCACTTAATAAATGTAAACTACTGTCAATAAAATTCATATAATAAACTTGGTAGCCAGCCAGAGTAAGCTTGAGAACTTAGATCTTTCAGAAAAGAATGTCTAATCCTATCCTCATGTTATTCAAGAGAAAAATAAGACTAAGGAGTTGTGACTGCCTGAACATATATAGCTGTTTCCTACCCAAGCTGGATGATAAGATTATCCTCTGTTATTTAAGAATCCAGGCCTTCTGAATTCCCCACCGCCTCTTCAGCTCTTTATTTCCCACTCTAAACTATAGCCAGGTAAAATATTAAAGTAATGGAAGCATTCAAAGGAAAGGAGGATGTCAATTTAAAAAGTCTTACTACCTCCTTTTCAAATCTCTCTACATACTCCTGCATACCATAGTAACAAAGCTCGTCTTTCTTCTTTACTTGAGAACATGATCTCTTTTGTGTAGAAACAGACCTGTTTCTTTTCATTGCATTTTCAGTTCAATAAAACATTGATGAACAGACACTTCTCCAAAGAAGATATACAAACGGCTAACAGACACATGAAAAATGTTCATCATCATTAGCCATCAGGGAAATTCAAATCAAAACCACATTGAGATACCACCTTCCATCAGTTAGAATGGCAAAAATTGACAAGGCAAGAAACAACAAATGTTGGAGAGGTTGTGGAGAAAAGGGAACCCTCTTACACTGTTGGTGGGAATGCAAGTTGGTACAGCCACTTTGGAAAACTGTGTGGAAGTGCCTTAAAAAATTAAAAATAGAACAACCCTATGACCCAGGAATTGCACTCTTGGGTATTTACCCCAAAGATACAGATGTAGAGAAAAGAAGGGCCATATGCACCCCAATGTTCATAGCAGCAATATACGCAATAGCCAAACTGTGGAAAGAGCTGAAATGCCCTTCAACAGACAAATGGATAAAGATGTGGTGGTATTTTTTTTTTTTTTTTGGCTCCAAGGTTCACTGGGGTTTATTAAGGAGTGAAGAGGGAGGCCAGGAGTCCCCCAGCCACCCACGTTGCTCCTGGCATGTGAGAATCCCGCCTGGCTTCCTCTGTTTTGGACAGAGGCTGGCCATACAGGCAGAAGCTTTGAGGGGAGTGGGTAGGAGTTGGGAGTTGGGGGGATGTGCCTTCTGGCAGTCTCCCTCAGAGGATGATCTGGTTGGTGAAGCTGCGGCTCAATTCCTTGTGTGGCAGAACAATCAAGTTCAGGATGAGCACCTCAGCAGGGATCTGGACACGGCAGCCTAGGATGGTGATGGCAGGCAGCAGCTTCCCATCCTTGAAGAGGCTCTCACTGTCCATGTGTGCTCGGGGGTCGTTGGGATTGGGGTCATTGGGGGTACCCTGCACACGGGCCCAGTGCCCCACAGTGCTCCCCCAGCCCACAATGGTGTGCAGAACACATGTGTGATCCTGCAGTGTGGCCCCATGGAGGACGATGCTCTCGCGGAGCCGCACACCCTCGCCCACAGTCACCCCCCTCCCCAATGGAGACGTTGGGGCCCAGCACCGCCGACGGGACCACCTTAGCTGTGGGGTGGATGTAAACATTTCCTCGGATTCGTGGACCCCCGGGGGCATGCTTGGCCAGGCGTTCTGGGTGAGTGAGCTGGTACTGGCCCAGGTAGAGGCGGGACGCATAGAGAGCTGAGCCTGCAGACTTGATCTGGCCCCAGATACCATCAGTGAGGTGGACGTAGACCTGGCCCTGCCCGGCCAGGGCGGAGAACACATCCTGCTCCAGGCGGATGGTTCCTGCCCCTGGCCACAGGCCTGAAGAGTCCTCCAGTTGCCCATCCTGCTGGTTTTGCTGGAAGACATCCCGAAGGGGCTTCAGGGCTTCCAGGGAAAAGAGGTAGATGCCACAGTTGATGACGTCACTAACAGAGGTGCTAGGTTTCTCCACATAGTGCAGGACCTCGTGTGTCTGTGGGTTCTCTACAATGCAGCCGTAGTTGAGGGACTGTGGAATACTACTCAGCCATCAAAAAGGATGAATACCCAACTTTTACGTCAACATGGATGGGACTGGAGATGATGCTAAGTGAAATAAGTCAAGCAGAGAAAGTCAATTATCACATGGTTTCACTTATTTGTGGAACATAAGGAATAGCATGGAGGACATTAGGAGAAGGAAGGGAAAAGTGAAGGGGGGGAAATTGGAGGGGGAGATGAACCATGAGAGACTGTGGACTCTGAGAAACAAACTGAGGATTTTAGAGGGGAGGGGGGTGGGGGTATGGGTTAGCCCCATGATGAGTATTAAGGAGGGTACATATTGCATGGAGTACTGGGTGTTATACGAAAACAATGAATCATGGATCACTACATCAAAAACTAATGATGTATGGTGAACCTAACATAACAAAATTTTTTAAAAAATCCGTTTTAAATCTAAAAAAAAAAAAAACACTGTCTCTATAGCTTCTAAGAAGCTTGGAGTAAAGGTGAGTGGGTAATCTCTGAAATCTAATAGTAAGCAATCTAGCCAACATTTAAAGTCATTGTTTTGAGGTTATCATTCCAATAATTTATATTAACTCAAATCCCTGTGTATCCCAAGTGTCTGAACATAACAGAACTTAAAGAGAAATGTGCTTTTGCTGTAAACTTCTTCATGTTATATAGCAAATTAATGGGTCAGTGTAAAAACTTAGTTGTGAGGAGATATATAGCAGCACAAGGAAGGAACATCAGAAATGGTTTGTGAACATATATCAAAGAAAAAGTATTACTTTGCACTTCTCTCAGTAGCTTTTTGCATATTAATTTTTAAACCAATCACAGGTTATGTTTTCTGATTTATATAAAGTTTTTAACCAGTCTTTCCATGATTAGGTCATGTCAGTGACTCCCCAGTTATAATTTACTATTTTAATTAAAATTCTTAATTGCACACAGCCTCATTACTTCTATATTTAATATCTGATTTCTTTCACACCTTAACCCTTTAATAGTTTATATGACTTGATATAATAACTTTGTAAGAAAAGTTTTAAAGTTCTCAATCCTACCACAGGCCTAGGAAATCAGAACATACCATCTGTGTTTTCTTGTGGGTAAAGTACAAAGGACTAAAGACATTTTTCTGAGTCTTTGAACTGGGGATACAAGTTCTCTTTGGCTTCTAATTGATGGGGTTAGAACTTAGTACTTACCTTCTTGGGGAAGTCAGTAAATCAGACATCAGAAAAAAAAAAAAAAAGATAAATTCCAGAAGGACTAGGTATAGGAGACTAATTATTTTCAGGCTCAGTATTTGTGGCCCCAAATGGTCATACTTAGTCCCTCCTCAGCTACAAGGGGAGCTGTTCTGACTGTATTAATGACAAATAATTTCTAATATTTATCACTTTTATCTTTCCTTAGATTACAGCGTCAGAGCCATGCTAAAGATAATGAAATCAAGAATCTTAAAGAGCAACTTTCCATGAAAAGGTACAAACTTAGCTGTTGCTTTGGTTGAGTATACATCTCTAAAACTCTAGGTATATTCATTAAGCATGTTCTGGCCAGGGTAGCCATATAATTTATTATCCAAACTGGGATACTTTTGAGCATGAAATTGAGCATTAATAATTAGACTGGGATAACAGTTACAAACTGGAATTGTCCTAGGCAAATTGGTGGGAGGGTATGTTCACTTTAACTCTGGCCCTAGAAAACTGCTGGGAGAGATTAGATCAGCAAAGTTATGGTCCCACAACAAGCTAGGCAGGGACCATAGCTTATGTGTTCTTATCTCTTTGCCCTAATCAGTACTGCTAAGTGTGACTGATTTATGAAATTGGCTGAGTTTTATTCTGATTCACATATTTTTGCCTGTCGGTAATTTTTTAATAACTTTTTTTGAGATCTAATTCATATAGCATAAAACTCAGTGTGTTAAATTATACAAATCATTGGCTTTTAGGATATTCACAGAGGTATACAACCATCACCTCTGTCTGATTCCAGAACATTTTTATCACCCTAAAGAAATCCTGGTTCCATTAGAAGGCATTCCTCATTCTCCCCTCCCCTAGCTTCTGGCAATTATTGATTTATTATTTGTCCCAGTGGATTTGCTTATTCCAGACATTTCATATAAATGTAATCATATAAGTACCCTCTTGTGATTAACTTCTTACTATACTATATGTCCATATTGTAGCATATCTCAGTATGCATTCCTTTTTGTAGGTAAATAATATTCCATTGTATAAATACACCACAATTTATCTTTTCATCAGTTGATGGACATTTGATTTGTTTCCATTTTTTCACTATTATGAATAATGCTATTATGAACATTTGTAAGCATATTTTTGTATGAGCATAAAGTTTTCGGTTCTCTTGAGTATATACCTAAGAGTGGGATTGCTGAGACATGCAGTAAACTCTGTTTAACTTTTTGAGGAACTACCAAACTTTTCCAAGTGACTGCGCATCTTACAGTCCCACCAGCAATGGAGGTGGGTTCTGATTTCTCCACATCCTCACAAATACTTGTTGGATTACCTGTCTTTATTTTATCCATTGTAGTGGATGTGAAATAGTAGATCATTGTGGTTTTGATTTGCATTTTCCTAATGATCTATTATGTTGAACATCTTTTTGAGTACTTACTGGCTATTTGTGTATCTCCTTGGAGAAATGTCTATTCAAATCCTTTGGCCATTTTTTAAATTGGGTTCTTTGTCTTCTGTTGAGTTTTCAGAGTTCTATGCATGTGGATACAAGTCCTTTATCAGATACATGATTTGCAAATATTATCTTCCGTTCTGTGGGTTGTCTTTTTACTTTCTTGATGATATCCTTTAAAGCACAGAAGTTTTTAATTTTGATGGAGTCTAATTTATTTTTTTCTCTTGTTCTCATAAGCAATTATGCAACAGTATTCAATGGCATAATAAGTCCTCTTGGTTGAATTAATATATGTCCTTGAATATTTTTTTCCCTCAAGACACTCTGGCCATAGTGGTATTAATAATATATTGTTTTATCAAACTTCTCATCAATGTTTGTCAAGTATGCAAGCATCCAAGTGTTTCTAAGAAAACATTGAGGATAGCTTTTGTACAAGTCCCTATTACAATATTATATTTCCAATCAGTTGTTTCCTTTAAAGACATAATTTGGTTTGTATGCCCTGAAATTTGGGCCTCAGGTGTAGGAAGCTGAAATGGGATAGGAAAAAGAAAGACCTGATAGGTAACCTTTCTCTATAATGTCCTTCATAAATACTGTCCTTATCATCTCCCGCTCTCCTTTTTAAGCTGTAGGATTTGTTTTCATTCTAAGGTATTGAATGTGAGCTGAGATACTGAGATAACCAGTGCAACATTTTAATGCAGTAATTTAGCTTTAATGCAGTGAGGGCAGGGATGATAAAAACCTTTGTAGTTGCTCTTTTGGGGATACAGAAAGGCTTGTAGAAACTTTATGAGAAATTTGATGGTAATAGCTAACATTTGTTTAATACTTAATATGTACTAAACACAAAATGCTTTTATGTATATTATCTGAATGTGTTTTCGCAGCAGCTCTTTGAGGTCAGTAATACAGTGTTCTCCATTTTCACATGTAAAGAAACTGAGGTATAGAAAAGTTAAGGAACTTGCCCAAGGTTTCACATTTATTAAGTTTCAGAACTCAGATTCATCCTCAGACAACTTTATTTCAAAGCCAAGTTTTAAATCCTAGCCCTTACGTTGACAACTTTAAAACTATACTCTTGGTAGTAAAGGATAATAGTAAGGGTTAAGTAATGTCTTCTCTTGTTTTTATATGCTGTAAACTTTTACAAGAAATCATTTCTTACTCACTGAATAGCTTGAATCTTTCTCCCTCCTGAATAAGGTGGAAAAGTCTGTCCTTGCTGCAATGTTGCTGACTCTTTAATGATCATATATTCCAGATCTCAGTGGGAAATGGAGAAGCATAATCTGGAAAGCACAATTAAAACATACTTAAGCAAACTGAATGCAGAAACTAGCAGAGCTTTAACAGCTGAGGTAAAAAAAAAGAGAGAGAGAAATGGGGTTGGGGAGGGAAGTTTTGCTTGTGTACTAGTATACTAAAGAATTGAAAAAAGACTGTTCTAAATGAACAGAAATAAGTCATCTTAGGACCAGCCAGAAGAACATAGCTTCAACTCTTGTGCTTTTTTGACTCATTGGAATTTTGTACATGATTACTTCAATGTTGATGATCTTATGTTGTTTTTCCCCAAATGACTTCAGGAAATTGGTCTGCTTCAGTATGTATAGCAAATACATACATTTTGGGAAAATTCTCATGAAGCCAGGTCACTAAGCCAAAATTCTAAGAATAACATTTTACTGCTGGAGATAACATCTCCTTTCTTTGTTACTTCCTACATAGATCTTCCCAAAGCACATACACATCATACACTACAATTTCAAAAACCAACTTACTTTCTAGATCCCCAGAATATCATCCAGTTTCTTCTAAGCTAACTTAGAACACCACAGCTAGGGTCTCTTCCAAAAGATACATGATTATCTTTATGTATGTAATTTTTACTTATAGATAACCAAACTTGATATACAGTAAGATTCAAATTTTTAGAGAGCTTACTAACATTAAAAGGATTATATAAACCTTCCCACATCTATCATGGGTAAGCTGTATTCTTGAGCAGAATGCTTGGGAATCCAGAGGTCAACAATCAAGGAATGATACGTGAACCAGAAATCCCTGGAGATTAGTAAAATGCAAGCTATAACTGAAAAACAAAACCCTCAGATTACGTTAAGAGCTCAAGTTTGTATATTTTGTGTCTCACTACTTTATACTTCCACTATTAATTTTAGAAACACTTAATGCTGTCCAAGAATGTACTCTCTTTTCAGCAAATATTGAGTGATTAGTGAGAAAAAACAGGCCAAGTGAGCATGCAACAGTAATGGTGCAGAATAAATTCCTGCTATGGGGAGACAGACTCGATGACCTCCCAAGGCCCATTTGGGTGGTCCTCCTGGCGTGGTCTGATTATTTTCTTATCCCTTCATCAATTAAAAAAAAAAAGCAAATAGCAGGACTTCTGGGAGTGTTCTTAAACTTTACTGAATATTAGAGTTACCTGAGAACTTTTAAAAATTCCACTACTCAGGCAGGACTTGGTATCAATTAAATTAGAATCTCTGGGACCAGGGCATCTTTCTTTTTTTCTTTTTTGTTTTTGTTTTTGTTTTAATTTTTTTATTGTTATCAGGGCATCTTTCTTTTAAAGAGTCTGAGATGATACCAGGGTATGTTCAAGTTTGAAAACTAATGTTCTGGAATGTTTACTAACCCAATAACCATTGAGTAAAAAAGAATTGTAGAATTAATCAGAGTTTTTATAATGTACTGTGGCTGGTCAGGAAGTTCAGATGCTGGAAGAGATTGAAAAATAGCTTCAACTTTCCTTGAAATGATTGAGAAAAGGATGTGTTCATTTTCAAGGGCATCTTCAACTTCTTTGTCTTTCTCTCAAAATCTGTAGGTGTATTTCTTACAGTGTCGTAGAGATTTTGGTTTGCTTCATCTAGAGCAGACTGAAAAGGAATGCCTCAGTCAGCTTGCCAGGGTGACTCACATGGCGGCAAGGTACCATTTCCCTCTTCCTTAATGCGTCTTCATCTCAGAGATACAAATGGCTTTAAGGCTGAACAGAATCTGTTTTACATGTATGACATCAGAGTCTTTGAAGTGAACAAACCCTTATTTTTTTTAAACCTCCAAAATCCTTTAGTCACTTTGCTGCTTTTACTTGGTTGCTTCTGCAGAAGCACTGAAGTCTACTGGGAGTACAGTAATAGCTGCGTACAGATTTTTCCCTTTCTCTGTAGTGAAGTAGATAAAAAACCTCAGAAACATGCATGAAGCCCGGATATTTACAAAACAGGGTGGATTCTAGTGGAAAACCTTTTTCTAATTAATTTCTCTTCTAATGCTTGATTTTTAAATACAAAAGGGAAAAATCAATATTAACACCTAAAATCACATGGTAAAGGCAGTTTCTTGCTGTGTTATAATAAATGAATGATTTTCAAATATCAGGCAGGTTGCATGAGATTATCCTTAAATTTATAATTTTATACCTTCATACTGAATTAATTAGAATTTCTGGGACCAAGGCATCATTATTTTTTAATGATTATCATTTTAATGATCATCATTATTCTTCAATTCTAAAGAATCAGAATCTCTGATGTTTAGCAAGATTCCCAGGATATACTGATGTGCATTCAGGTCCGGGAAGCACTGTTGTAAGTGATCAGTCTATCTTTGCTTGCTAGAGGGAGAAGGGGCACTATAAACTAAAATATTATCAAGCCTCTTTGTATAAGATGATCTCAGTGATAACTTGTTCTGCTCTTTTAAAGCTGGTGTGCTGGGTGATACTGGGGTGGGGATGTTATAACGGGGCCTTTTGAAAGGCCTCATGAAATCTCTCTTCTAGAGATGGCAGACCTTAAACACCTCAAAGCTGTTCCTACTTAAGTCATTTGGTGGGCATGTTTGGCAGAGCTGCTGTATTGGTGCAATTTAGGCACTGCATAGAGGCAACAATCTAATTGATCCTCGCAGAAGAGGTACTTCTTTCTGATTTGCCCTCCCATAAGGAATATCTTTTTCTAATTTGCAGAAGAGCTGATAGGCCAGGCACAGCCCTGTGATGTCAGGGTTATGGTGAAGATAGTCCAAAACCTGCTTCCAAGAGGAGTCAGCATCTTTGAGAATGCTCCTGCATTGGATGGCTAGGGCACTTTCTCTGTTTGACCCTCTCTGCCTCCTTACTTCAGTGGAGGGATTCCTGTGTAAAGGTTTTATATGTCCTAAAAAAAATACTATCAGGATAGAAGAACACTTGATGTTCTGGAAGCAGAAGTTATATTTGCTCTTGAAAAAAGACACCTTATATGTTCCCAGTCTTTGTTTTATTTTTAATAACAAACCCTTCCATACAACTTTGTGCCCATTTGAGGTAATTGTTGGTGATGGAGGTAATTTTGTTGTTGTTTTATGTTATTTACATATATGCTAAAGAATATAATGGAAATTTTTGGAGACTGTGTGGTATATAAAAAGAAAGAACTTTCTCTTGTGTCTCCTTTTCTACACCAGCAATCTGGAATCACTTCAATTAAAGGCTGCAGTAGAGAGTTGGAATGCCATCGTAACAGATGTTAGAAACAAGATTGCATTCCTCAGGGTAAGTGGTGAAGTATCTCTGGAGTAAATTGACTGAATGTTGTAGGTGGTATATACTTAAAGAAAACATCTAACAACAATTACTGGAGAAATTTAGGGAAGAACCTCTTTTTTTCAGTTACTAAAGTTTATGCCTTTTTAAGGTTTGAGATCGATTATTTCCATGCTTCACACCTAATTTTCCAAATTCCAAAGCTGATGCTGCTCCAGTCAAAAATAAGTCTTGTAACTTGGTCTGAGTAATTATGTATTTATAAAATTAAAGGGAAGATCAAGCAGACCTGTATTAGTTTTCAGTCTTAAACTTTTATGTAACTTTTTCAGAATGCAAAATAATAAATTATTCATTATTGGTTTAATAAAATTAGGACTATGCTTATGGGAATCTAAAGAGGTAACCCATTAAATATTTATAATTTCTTCATTTGGCTTTAGGATATTTTTGTATTTATATCTTAAAGTAAATATATAGGGGCACCCAGGTGGCTCAGTCAGTTAAGCATCTGCCTTCGGCTCAGGTCATGATCTCAGGGTCCTGGGATCGAGCCCCACCCATATCGGGCTTCCTGCTCAGCGGGGAGCCTGCTTTTCTCTCTCCCTCTCCCTCTGCCTCTTCCCCCTGCTCATGTGCATGCTCTCTCTCTCTCTCTCTCTCTCAAATAAATAAATAATAAAATCTTTTTTAAAAAAAGTATATAATGTTCATTGTTTTGTGATTTCACAACACTGCTACTAAAATAATGACATTTAATCGTGACCACTGCCTCAAAGCGTTACCTTCTTTTCTAGCTTTTCCACTGGTGGCCTTGACTGTTTCTCTCCCAGACTCTTTCTTATTCAGTCTTTAGTGATGCTTAGCATTTATGGTGGGTTTATTCAGAGTTCTGGCCTGCCCCTTGTTCTCCGTCCTTGTTTTCTTTCAAGGACATGTCTTCTGTGGGGAGTTTCTAAATGTTTTGTTTCTTAAGCATTTCTTTTTCAGTCTCTTTGGGTTGTTTACAAAACAGTACTGTAAAGTAAAATGGGGACAGTGCCAAAAAATGTTGAAAGCATGTTGTTAAGTTTCAGTGATTGGAATCATACTTTCGGCAAAATCCAAGAGAATAAAACAAAGGTATATGTGGTACTGGAGAAAGCTAGAGGTATAACTTTGAAATAAACAAAATGTGGGTATTTAGTGAGTATTCCCTAAAATTTTCCCACCAGTGAACATTTGCAAGTAGCGCAACTCTTCATTACAAATACTTTTTTCCTGTATTTATCAGCCCGTATATTACTTATAGCTTCTTGAATCTTTAGATGCTGTTCATTTTATATGATTGGTTCCCATTTGGGGGCTGAAAATTATGGAAATACTGAGGAATTATCACAAGGTCTGTGAATTATGTCTATTTGTATCTTGCCAATGAACAGATACTTCTATAGATACAACTGTTTACGTTTGAGGATAGTGTGTTACAGAATTATTTTTATGTCAAAAACTGTTATGTTATTCCTGACATAATAAGTTGAGAATAACTGTTCTATTATTAAAAACTACAGCAAGTGTTCCCATATGCTATTTCTTTGAAGTTGATTTTGCTCTAAGATACTGTTTCTCTTCTTCTACTAGACACAGTACAATGAACAAATTAACAAGGTGAAGCAAGGGTTTGCCTTGAGTACCCTGCCTCCAGTCCAACTTCCTCCACCACCACCTAGTCCTGAGATACTGGTAAGAAATATGACATTTTGAAAAATTGCCATCTTTATCTTGAAATGGTAAGGGCTATAAAACTGAATATTCAGTATGTTTAATGTGTGTTCAAAATAGAATAGGCACATGTTGTGCATATTGTTTGTAATTATGTCCATTCTTGCTGTATTATCTTCAGATGCTATAACTAGTTGGCTGGCTTAGCTGAGGCCAGGGCATAGGTGTATCACTGGATTTTAGTGATGCATTTGGTATGTAAAGAGGTAATGTATTCTCATTTTATCCTGTAAGTATCACCTGCAGTATGGGAGAAAACTGATGAATGTGCAGAATTCCCAAGCGCTCAGGTTACCCCAGTGACTAAAACATCTCGTTATAGTACCCAGCTGGCTAAACTTCACCCCTCCACTTCTACTTTTGACATTCTTTTCCTTAACTTTTATCTTCTGTTCTACCTTTAACAGTTTCCATTGATGCCTCTTCCCTGCTTATTGGTGGGAATCAGTGAGCCTCAACCAGATACCTTTCTGTTACACTATGTTATCCTTTTGGGAAACCTAGTACCTTAATCCAGTAAATTCATACAGCTTTCCAAGAACTTTTAGGATAGAACCATTAGGTGATAATTTTAATTATCAGAACAGATCTGGGAATAGGAAAAGGAGAAAGATTTGAGATCTTTAGCAGCAAATCACTTTTTGCCATCAGTACCTCTGCTTGTAGTAAAACTTTGAAAATGTTATTTCTGTAAATAGTTGAGTGTATCAGAGAACTTAAAAATTATGTGAATTATGTGGAGTTACACTGTGTTTCAAAAGCAGAATTCGAAACTAAAAGCATTATATGGTATACACCATGGTCTTTAGAATGCAGTATTGCCTATCATATTTTTGGTCAGTTCAGTTTTTATAGGAGCACTACATTATGGACATTATTATTTTAAGCTTGGAACTTTATCATAGCCAACTACCCTGATAAGGAATGTATTACGTAAATGACGGAGAAGTCCAAAGAGTCTCCGTAGTTCTACAGGAAGTAACACATATTCTGGTACAATTTCTAGAAACCCTGTGCCTTCAGTCCATATTTAAACTACTGCCTGTAGGCTGTAGTTAAACTCTCCCATGACTCTAAATATAAAATGGCTCTGGAGACTCAGAAGCCAGATACAGAGATGTTTTTTAGAGTTTCTTGAAACCAGACCAGCAGAAGCTGTCTGATACCAGAGATAACTCCATAGCTGACATATGTAGTTAAACCTTGACCTCTGGATCCTCATCACTTTGGAGGCTTTCTTATGTTTGATGGGGCTTACATGGGTTTAGTCAAGGGCAAAACCCACTGGCAGTTAGGCTCTGTGCATCCTTCTGCTAACATCTGAGGGTACATGTGTATCTTTTATGCTTCCTAACCAGAGTCACTGCTGTGCTTGAGCAAAGCTAACAGTTGTGTTAAAGTGCAGGCATCAGTGACCATTGAACATTAGTGAAATAGTTTGAGAGCACAAATGCTAGAAATGTAACAGTGATCTTCACCATAAATTGAGGTGGTTTTTACAATGGAAACAAACTAGAGATCTGGGTTTAAGTCCTAACTGTGAATAACTATGTTGGTCTTTGGAAAATCAGCTAATCTGGACTTTTGTTTTCCCATGTATAAACTAGGAAATTATACTAGATGATCTGGCTACTAAAGTCCATCTATGGGTGTTGCATTTAAGTGATGAGTCACTAGATTTCTACTCCTGAAACTAATATCACACTATGTTAACTAACTAGAATTTAAATAAAAGCTTGAAAAAGGGAAGGGAGGGAGGGAGGAAGGAAGGGAGAAAGAAAAGAAAGAAAATCCATCTATCTCTGAGATCCTAGTAGTCTAAGGAATAGTCACCAGGCTTTAAATGTATAGTAGTCTAATCTGAGAAGTCTGAAATAATGGGTGCTCTTCCCAGTTTAACCCAGTATTTTTATATGTTTTATTATATCTTGGTTTTTGTACCCTGGCTATCTAATTCTCAAGGAAATGTTAGGTAATAGTTGTCTGCAAAGAGAGCAGGAATACTGACTCATACCCACCATCCATTCATTCTTTGAAAATTTTACATTCTGAAAATTGAAACATACATAAAAATAGAATAGTACCTCTGTGAACCAAGAGAGCCAGCTTCAATATTATCAACATGCCATGTCATCCTCTTCTTCCTGTTGGAATATTTTAAGGTATATATCATATAATCTCATCTGTGTATACTTCAGTATGTATTCCTAAAAGATGAGAACTTTTATTATTGGATATAATTATTATACCAGTTTCTTTACCTAAGAAAATTAAAATATCCAGTTAAAATTTATATTTCCCAATTGTCTGGAAAATGTCTTTCTTACCTAGTTTGCAATTTGGTTATAATTACTCTTACTTTCAAGAACTTATTTTTAAGGGGCACCTGAGTGGCTCAGTCATTAAGCGTCTGCCTTCAGCTCAGGTCATGATCCCAGGGTCCTGGGATTGAGTCCCACATCAGGGAGCCTGCTTCTCCCTCTGCCAGTCCCCCTGTTGTGTTCCCTCTCTCGCTGTGTCTCTCTCGGTCAAATAAATGAATAAAATCTTTAAAAAAAAAAAAAAAAAACTTATTTTTAAAAACAATCCACATAAGGTTTATACTTTGCATTTGGTTGATTGTTCTTTAAATCTGTAACAGCTACCTCACTCTCCTCTCCTTTATTTATGTCATTTATTTGTTTAAAAAATTATTTCTCTTGTTCAGTTTCCCACATTATTGATTTGATTGCATCCTTGTGATGTCATTGCACATGTTCTACTGTTTCCTGTAAACTGTTCATTAGATCTAGAGGGTTGCTTAGAATCAGGTTCAATATTTTTAGCAAGAGTACTTTATAGATGATGTATACAGGGTCTTTCTTTTGTAACATTAAATAAGAAATGTCAACCTCACATATCCATTTTAATGTTCCCCACTAACCTTTCAGCTACTGGTTTTAGTATCATTACTTAAAAGGGCTATGCTGATGTTCATTTTTTTTTTTCTATTCAAAAAATAGTTGAACTTCTGCTTTATACCAGTGCTAGATCTGGCACATGGTAGAAACTTAATCTGTCCTCTTCTGTAGCCTAGTCGGTAAGGTATCTATCCTTTGGTAGATGCAAAGAAGGGCTAGCTTTCCACAAGCCCCTAGGAGGTGCAGTAACACCTACAAGCATGTGTCTACAAGTCATTGTAGGAGGCTTTATGCCCCAGGCCCGCTCCACTTGAGCTTTCTACTCTCATTGGAGCTAAACAAAGTCAAAACTCCATCAGATGGTACAAGTTCCCTCCAATACATAATCAGGGAAAGTAATATTTTCTTAAGGCAACTTTGGTTCTTTACTGGAATTTTGAGTGTGAGTATTGTTCATCAACGTGGCCAGTACTCATTGAGTAGCTCCTTTGCATAGCCCTATATTATAGTTGGAAGAGAACCTTAAAAAAATCACCTAACTTAACCCTGTTTTATAGATTAGTAACCTGGCATCCATGGTTACCTAGCTAGGTGGAAAGAGGGTGAGACTAGAATCAACTTCTCTTCTCTGTGTTCTTTAGTATATTTGACTGCCCTTTGCTTTTCCAAATATTCATACATTTAACTGATGACAACACCGTTTCTACTGCTAGTGCTTTGTGTCTAGATTTCAAATTGGTATTTTTCCTCCCAACCATTGTTCTGAGTTTAGATCTTTGCCTAAATAAATGTGTGGAGTTTTTGTTTTTTTAACCTTTTCTATTTTAGATGCAGCAGTTCTTGGGAAGACCCCTTGTGAAAGAATCTTTCTTTAGACCCATACTTACTGTTCCTCAGATGCCTGCTGTTTGCCCTGGTGTCATCTCTGCGCCTGGCCAGCCTAGAGCTCCCCTGGTACAGATCTTTGTTTTTTTATCACCACAGTAGACTTCCTGAATGAATGTCTTCTATTTATTTGATAAGTGGTGATGGTGGTGGTAATAGTGGAGGGAGGAAAACTGATAATTGAATGAACAGTTCGATTTGAGGCACTCTGCTAGGAGCATTACATATATTATTTCATTAACTGATCATCAGTTTTTGGATACAACAATAAATACATTTTTATAGTAGACAATCCTTACACGATTTTGTAGTTTTGCGTCTATAATAGGCAACGATACAGGGTAAATGACATTTTTAATAGATCATTTATATTTAGCATGTTTGGGTAGATTAAAAAGCAAAGAACAAAATTATGCCACAAAGCTAAAGAAAAATTTTATTTACGCAAACATAGACACACATAGGTATAGTAGGACAGTGTTTCAACTTTATCTATAAACACAATATAAATAGCATCATCTTGGAATATAGTATACTATAAAGTTATGAATCTTCCTTGCTACAACTAGTCACATAAACCTTATCCAAACCTGAAGAGGCAATAGAGAAATTTTAAATGACTAGGATTATTAGTTGTAATCTTGGCAGAGGTAAATGTTTATTTAAAAAAAATCTCCTAAAAACTGATGTTAAATATAACTAATGAAAAATTCTCTAATCTTGACTTTTCCATAAATACATTCTAGTCAATTTTTTGTACCTATAAACAGTCTCCCTTTGAAATATATAGTCAGATGGACTCATTTTTGTAGAGGCTGCCTCTGGAAACAAATAGGTATATAGGCCTTAACATGTTAACTGATACCACATCTTTTTATACCCATGGTATCACAGTGTTGCTCATGTGGTTTGCACCTGCACCATTATATAAGGAGCTATATATATAAAACTTTATTGAAAACTTTAAAGTACCTCAGCCTTCTAATAAGATTACTTTCTGATTCCTGGAGAAAAGCTTGATACTGAGGCAAACCCAGGTTTCTGGGCAGTATTCTCCTCTGACTTAGTAGGCTTTGTATGAGTTAATTTCAGTGGCTGTGAGTCATGGCTAATTTTTCATGAGTAATCTTATATTTGGAAAATAACCTGTAGAACATTAGGTAAAAGCTGTCATGTTGATAATTATCCTAGTAACCAGGTGAAAATATTCACTTGCTGATATTAATTAGAATCTTAAAGCTTCTAAGAAGAAACTACCCCAAGATCTGGCAAAACTCTGATAGTTTCATGGCTCGGAGTGTCACTACAACTTCCACACCAGCTTTGTCTGTAACATTCATGAGACATTGGGCAGACATTCTAGTAATATTCTCATCTTTATTCCTTTGAAAATTCAAATTTAGCACAAACTACTTTCATATTCAGAAAAATTATAAAAAGCAAATAACATAGAAATATACAAATTGGAAAGCAAAATTACCCTGCAATTGAATCCTAGGAAATAATCACTGTTTACAGATTGGTTATAACTTGAGACCTCTTTCTATGCATATATATTTTTTAAAAATATAAAAATGAGTCATACCATAAATACTATACCACAGACTTTTTAAAAAATGAAATATTTCATGGACATCTCACACTCAGATATATAGATCTGTTCTAAAGGATTGATTAGATATGCTATAATTAGCAGACTAGGTTGTTTCTAGGTTTTTAAAATAACAGCACTAAACACCCTGTATTTCTGTACATTTGCAATTACTGAGACTCACATGTCCCCTTTTAAAAATAAGAGTAATTATAAATAAGAAATATTGTGCTAGTTAAATAAAACTCTAAAAGGGGAATGTATATGTCAGTATTTCTCTTCATTCTACCCATTTTCTGAAGTGTGGGAATACCATGTTGTCATGGAATGTTACTTCCTAATAACTGAAGCTGATGGGTTATAACTCTGTGCTCCTTACAGATGACTGGTATAGCCTGGACTGTGCCAGCACCTGTGGGAGAGGCTGTGTCTCCCAGTGCAAGTCTGGGAAGTGATCCCCCCATGATGAATTGGGAGAGGATTACAGACAGGCTGAAAACTGCTTTTCCACAACAAACCAGGTATCTTAATTTTTATTTAGTTTGAGTACAGATCATATGCTACAGTTTCCGTAACCATAATTAGGACAATGAAACAAACACAAACACACAAATATATTACCTTACTGTGGCCTTAGTAAGGAAAATGAAATTTAAAGAAATAGTGTTCAATATAAATGCTAAACCTCTTCACTAAATTTATTAGTCTTAAGTTATGAAAGAATAGATTTTTAAATTTAGGTTTGCTCCTTTATTAAAAGTACAACTAGTCATAAACCTATCCAATTTTAATGCCACCAGTTATAATAATTATCTTAATAACCTCTTTCCAAAGTGAATTTTAAGTTGATTGTATGCTATACAAGCCCAAACATCAGGTTTTACCCTCCTATTTCCTTAATTTTATTAAGGCTTTTAATTTTTGTTAGAGAACACAGTTAAATGCAAGAAATAATGATTTTACTGTGCTTTTCACAGTGCTGACTTTAGCAGAAAGATACTTAATTTTTCTTCTCCAGAAATGAAGTTTTTTATCTTTACTTTTATATTTAAGGAAATAATTCTCGTTTTTAACCAATATTTTCACTTGAAGCCTAACCCTTTTATTTAATGAACATATTATGCTTCAGGATTAGATTATGGTTTTATAAATATAGTGAGTAGATGCGGGGGGAAAATCGGAGGGGGAGACGAACCATGAGAGACTATGGACTCTGAGAAACAAACTGAGGGTTCTAGAGGGGAGGGGGATGGGGGAATGGGTTAGCCTGGTGATGGGTATTAAAGAGGGCACGTACTGAATGGAGCACTGGGTGTTATACGCAAACAATGAATCATGGAACACTACATCAAAAACTAATGGTGTAATGTATGGTGATTAACATAACATAATAAAATAAAAAGAAAATAGAACTGTAATACGTTTGTTATATATATATATATATATATGTATGTATAAAATGAATAGTAAATCAAAGGTAGTTTTACAAGGCTGATGACCTGACATTTCATTTGGGAAAGAAAATATTGCATTTTGCTTTATCCTACCAAAAATATATTCAGAGGCTTTGGGTCAAGGGACTGTGATAGTGGAATTGAAAAAGAACATATTAATTAATTGTGTGATAAAGAAACCTAGAAATATTTTAATGTGTCTTTTAGTTTCTCTGCTCTGTGTAATTTTTGAGTTTTACAAAAGTAAAATTACTAACACAGACGAGAGACAGACCTATAGTAACATAGTTAAAAAGGAGTATTTTGTTCCTGAGTAAAAGCAGTTAGAGACACAATAAAAGAGCTCAGTGCATAAGTTAAGTAGGTAACACACTCAGTTTTCATACAAGCTTTCAAAAACAGTTAAACTTTCTTTTTGGAAAGAATATTAAACTTTAGGAGTTTTTGTTTTGGTATAAGTTAAATGTAGATAGACTTTAGCTCAGAGATCTAAAGGGCCACATCTATATGCTGCTACATATCAATCACAGAATAGGATTTTGTATCTTGTGTAGGGGGCACACCCTCAAGGCAGTAGGAAAAATCACCACTGCTCTTTCCTGGATCTCTTCCAGGAAGGAGCTTACGGATTTCTTACGGAAATTGAAGGACATTCATGGGAAGTCCTTATCTGGACTGACATTTGATGAAATTGTGTACAAGATTTCCCAGTTTATTGACCCCAAGAGATCACAGGTAAAAACAAAAAACCTTTATCTCCCTGCCCTTTTGTGTAGTAGTGAGTGGTCTTAATTATCTTCATAATGTGTCTATAAATCAATAACCTATAATCACATTAAATTGTCTATTAACAATTCAACTTCAACTTAACAAATGACATTGGAAGTCTTTTTGAAATACTACCTGATCATTCTAGAATAAAACCCTCTTGAAATTTCTTCTAGGTTGCTTTGACTCTAAAAGAAGACCTTTTTTCTAATTTTAATTAAAAGAGCATATAATGTTTTTTTTCCTTTATCTGGGTCTGAGTATGCAAGTAATATTGCTAACATTTTGTTTCAAGATTTCTTACAAATCTAATTGACTTTAACCCTTTTGCTAATTCTCACTGTACCCCTGTACCCCATTTTCTGCACTGTTCTGTTAGTTTTCACTGTGTTAGAACACTTCTGGAAAAAAAAGTATAATTTTTTTCAGAGCCAAGGAAAATCTGTACCAAATGGTAACTGTGTTTCACCCAGCCACACTCCTCCACAGTCTAATACTGCCCAGCCCCCAAAACCAGCTTGGAGGCCCCTCAGTTCACAAGGGCCTGCCTCATGGGAAGGAGCCAATAATTTGGTGAGACTAAAACTGTTGATTCTAAGTACATTTCAATTTGAGAAAAAGAAATGAGCTGAGTTGAACCTTATGTGTATTTTCCCTAGGATGATGAGGAGGAAGAAGAGGAACCTTGTGTGATCTGTCATGAGAATCTCTCTCCAGAAAACCTTTCTGTTTTGCCTTGTGCTCACAAATTCCATTCTCAGGTAACCCTTTAAACTTATCTTTTTATTTTATTTTTTATTTTACTGATTATTTTGTCAATTAAAAAAATTAAATGTCATTTTAAAGTCAGTTTAATATAGAGAAGTAATATGAAATAGTAGAAGAATGACCTGTACACTACCCTGAAACCTCAATATTCAAAGTAAGTTTACTATATTTAGATAATAGAAGATTCAAACAGTAGCAATAGGTATATAATGAAAGTCTAGCTTTTCTTTTTTCTTTTTAAGAAATCTGTGATTTTTTATCTTTTTGAATATTTTGCCATTAAATCAAATAAGCGAGATTCATGCTGCCTTACTTGAAATCATATACATGTATCATCAGATATTGCTGTGGCATGAGTTCCACAGACTATAACTTGGGGCTTTGGAGTACCACACAGAAACACTTACACCTGTTTTCACCAGACCTAGCCCCAGTTTGTGCTGTGCTTCCTCAGATCTCCATACACCTTACAGGAAAAGAGGAGACAATGATAAGATTGAAATAATACAGAGTAGTTCCCTTGAATAGAACTGGAAGGAATGTTAATTGACATAGCGATTCAGTGGCAGTTTAGCAACAGTGTTACTGAACCTTAATTTGCTATAAATAATGGATAGTGTCCTGTCTCCACGTACTGATGGCTCCCTACCATTATAAAGCGTAAGATTTACCTTAACAGTCTGGGCTCTTGTATTTGCTCTTTAGATGCTCAGGTTTCAGTTTTAATGTTAGAAAAATATGAGACTGGCATATCTTTTGATTTTTGGCATTTATATAGATTAATTCCTGGTGGTGTTGCTGTGCAAATGCTCTTGATATACAATTTATGAACCAAGTCTTCTGGTGGAAAGATGTAATTTGACCCAGGAAAAGATAATCTTTTTTTTTTTTTTTTTTTTTTGAGAGAGAGCACATGAGAGGGGGGAGGGTCAGAGGGAGAAGCAGACTCCCTGCTGCGCAGGGAGCCCGATGTGGGACTCGATCCTGACACTCCAGGATCATGACCTGAGCCGAAGGCAGTCGCTTAACCAACTGAGCCACCCAGGCGTCCCAGGAAAAGATAATCTTACATAAGAAAGTCTTCTCAAGGAAGTGAATAGTAGTAGCCAGCTCATTCAAGCCATATCTGTAAAACATGATTTCAGAGATATGTGATACCTAGTATCAGATACCTAGTACAGATATGTGATACCTAGTACAGAATTATATTTTCTATCTACTCTGATATGAAGAAGTAGACACAGACTGGCTAATCCCAAAAGATCAGGAAAGATACTTAGTCATCTGAAGTTGTTAAAGTCCTACCCATTTAGAAAACAAATGTTTCATGAAACTTACTGTTCTTTGCCATTGCCCATAGAATAGAAAGCAGGTAACCTCTTCAGGTTACTTTTTAGGGTTACAGTTAGTGGGCCTAATATATAGTGCCTCTTCTTAATCCTTTCTCATCTGATCTGGCTCTCATTATTTATACAGGTAAAATTGATTTGTTTTGGGAGAGTTAGTATTCAAGCAAATGACATAACAGATAGTTCATAGCCCAAGAGTACCATCATTGTCACCAAAGAGCCATCTGAAAAGTGTATCCATCATCTAGGGATTTTAAGTAAGTTCAAAACACCATAAGCACTTGAGAACAATATATAATAGAGGAAAAATATGTAGCAGGTTTCCTCAGCCTCCTTGTTAGGAAGAATTGCTAAGTCATCCTGAAAACTGGGACTGGGGAAAGGATCCTAATCCAGTGAACTCACTGAAAGGTGTTCTGTTACCAGCGATATTACTCAGTGAATCACAGAGAAGGTGCCATTATTGCAGCATTTGGCTTGGCAATTTACTAGATAAGGTAACTGATTATATAAAGTAAAAATTGCCTCTGCTAGGCCAAATCAGAGAGACTGACATGAATCTTTTTGCTCCTTAGTGCATTAGACCTTGGCTGATGCAACAGGGGACATGCCCAACCTGCAGACTCCATGTTTTGTTACCAGAAGAATTTCCGGGTCACCCCAGCCGGCACTTGCCCAAGATCTGATCCAAGGGAGTGATTATGCAAAGGAAATTCAGTTATCAGGTTCCAGAATTTAGTTTTGCCTTTTATTATGAGCTAATAGTGTGAGTGGTGTGAAGCAGTGTGCTCTTTAGTATTGTACAAAAGAAGCTAGCTAATCTCATCAAAGCTGTAGCCAAAGAGGACGGGACAAATCTTCAGGACCTAGAGCTGAACTGAAAGGGCTTAAATTTTAAAAGTTACATATATTTGCCCCTATCTTAGTAAGCATCTTCTTCCAGTGTAAACATCATTATTAGCACATATCTTAGGATGTTTTTGTCTTTTTCCTTCTTATTCCATTTATCCTTTACTGTCACCCAATATAGGCTACATTTTAACTTCCTGAAATCAATTTAAGAGGAAAGTAGGATAGCAGACAAGTAGGAAAATTCCAGATTTTATTTTTCCGTTTAACTTTTAAAACTGCTTACAAAATACATAATTGAAATACTTAAATTTTTATCCCTATCTTCCCCATTCTTCTCTGGCCTCTAAATATGTGCCCATGAAAGAGATTATGAGCGACTTGAGGGTGTGGACCATACAGTGGTGTGTTGGAGCTTAGCTAATAATAGTTTGTGAGAAGTGACTGTTGAAGTTTCAGGAATTTTGTGAGCCAGTGATCAAATTGTTCATAGCTTGAAATCTGCATAGTGGGAGTATTTACACCATAGAAATTTGTAAATGTTTTAAGTCAGGGCTTCTCTTCCCAAGAACTTGTTGTTAAACATTTACCAGTACACCACTGGGACCATGTCTGATCCTCCTATGTGTTCTCAATGCCTTGCACAGTAGGTGTAGCACAAATAGTCCCAGAATCAGAAATCAGGAAATAGAAATGAGTTAATATGTAAATTAAGTCACTTGCTCAGTTGAATAATTGAGATCTTATGTTCATTTGTTAACATTGTCATTGGACCTTACACTTGAAGGATTTTTTTTCTGCCTTAAAAGTTTCTTAATTTCACTTTGTCATGCTGCAGGGTGTGGGGGACTGTACGTAGATGCTTCTTATGACAAAGTTAATATTCACTGGGCTAAGCTGCTATCTAAAGCTTGTCAGTAGGAACTTTCTTAGAGGTCAAAAACCTATTTTGAAAATAGTATTGTGTAAATGCTGTAAGTGTTGTACATGTCTTTAGTTAAAAAAATCTAAATTCAGTTACCATGTAAGATGTTACTTGGTTCATATTTGTTTCCATAAATTAATGAAAATGAGACTGTGAATAAGTGTTTTGACTCTGTCTGTATATTTCAGTGTAAATGTATCTTGAAGTTACTTTAAATCTATTTAAAACTGCTATTTCTGTAATTGTATGCTAAATGTTTTCTTCTGTAATGACAAGAGACTGGAAAATGTGAAGGACAATATCCAAAAATGAAGGACGGCAGTCTTCTAGACACTTAAAATGCCAAGAATGTCTCAGAATTGAAAAATTCAGAAATTATAAGGCCTTTAATAATTATCTTGTCTAACACCTTGAGGTCATGGTCCTATGGCAAATTATCTTGTAAAACAAATGTTTCTTAGTTTGTTTACAATTATGATTTCACTTCCATGTAGGAAAGATTTTATCTGTATGAGTTTAAATGTATCCTGATATTTAAAACATCTATATCTGTTTGTGTCTTTTTTCTGTTATGACAAAGAGTAGGAAAATACCCAAGAAGGCAGTCATTGAGACTTGCAGAATCATAGAATGTCAGAGCTTATAGGGTCTTTAATGATCCTCTAGACTGTCCCTCATTTTATAAATACATCATGCCTAAGATCCCATGGTTAATTAGTGGCTGGGCCAGTCCTACTTCCTTAAGGTCCTGGCACTTGGTCACATGCTTTCTTCATAAAATCAGGCTGTAAGACTTTATCGGAGCTGACCCTGCCATTCTTGGGTCTAAGGATAGGGCCCGAGGACTCAACACAGCAGCTGCTATGTAGTGAGAATGTAGTAGGATTGTACTTTTTGAAGTACTCTCCAATTCTGCAGATGCTAAAGATAATGGTATTGTTTTATTTTTTGTTGATGAGCAAACAGTACTGTCAATCGTGTGGCTGCTGAGAAATCTAGAACCCCATCCTTCCCAGAAATACAATGAGGCAATATTTACATCAAAAACAATCTGTAAACATCTAGTGATATTGTTGCAGCTACTGTAAGAAGATATATTTGCAATGTTTTCCCTCATTTATTTTGTCCATGTATACGTGTGTGTGTGTGTGTGTGTATGTATGTATATATATAAAACACTTTCCAGCTATTATGAGATACTTTCAAATGTGTTTGGTACCTCATTTGATCCACTGACAATTCTAAAGTGCATGTTTAATGGATAGTCCTTATTTTATGGGTGATAAAACTAAGGCCCAATTAAGAAAAATAATTTATCCAAGGTCATAGCTACAAAATGGCATTTTGAGATTTGAATGCAGATCTTTTGTCACTTAGCTAGTGTTCTCTTCTAGTACTTAAGAGCTATATCCCCATTTTGGATTGACTTTGTGCAAACAAAAGTTTTTTCTTCCTTGTAAATACTTGTCAAAATAAAATGAAACAGGTGGTAGACCTACTGATTTTTTTGGACTAGGAACATGGTATTGAGTATATAAAAATACATAATAGTCTGACTTTTCATTCAGATTCTTGGTTTGCTTGGGACAGTTCCAATTAATTAATGCCTATTGTTTTGATATAGTAATGCCCCCTCTCACTCTCAGCAGTGCCCCAGTCTTGATGATGAATTATATCTTATAGTTAATAAGCTCACCTTCCCTGAATTATTTTTACCAGATCTCACACAAAAATTAACTCCCAATTATTAAAGACTTGAAGACCTGAAACCAAAATACTCTAAGAAAACAAAGGTAGTAAGCTCCTTGACACTGGTTTTGTCATTGAATTTTTTTTTTATGACACCAAAAGCAAAGGCAACAAAAGTAAAAACAAGTGGGGCTACATCAAACTAAAAAGCTTCTGCAAAGCAAGGGAAACTATCACTGTCATGAAAAGGCAACAAACTGAATGGGAGAAGATATTTGCAAATCACATATCTGATAAGGAAGTACTATCCAAAACATAAAGAACTTATACAACTCAAAAACAACAAAAACCAAACAATTAAAAAATGGACAGAGAATCTGAATAGACATTTTTCCAAACAAGACATACAGATGGCCAACAGGTACATCAAGATATCTATATGATCAATACCACTAATCATCAGGGAAATGCAAATCAAAATCAGATATTTCACACATGTAAGAATGGCTAGTATCAAAAAGACAAGAAATAACAAGTGCTGGCATTCATGTAGAGATACGAGAACCCTTGTACACTGTTGGTAGAAATGTAAATTGGTGCAACCACTATGGAAAACAATGTGGAAGTTCTTCAAAAAATTCAAAGTAGAACTTTCATATGATCCAGCAATTCCACTCTGGGTATTTATCTTAAGAAAATGAAAACACTGATTTGAAAAGATATATGCATCCCATGTTCATTGAAGTGTGTTTTATAATAGCCAAGACACGGAAACAACCTAAGTGTCCACCAGTGGATGAATGAAAAGAGGTGATAAACACACACACACACACACACACACACACACACACACACACACACACACACACACTGGAATAACTATTAAAAAGAATGAAGTTTTGGCACTTGTGACAAAATAAATGGACCTTGAAGGCATTATGCTATGAAATTAGAGAAAGACAAATACTGTATGATCTCTCTTTTATGTGGAATCTTAAAACAAGTTCATAGTTACAGAGAACAGACTAGTAGTTGCATGTGTGTATGGCATGGGGGGGGGTGTCAAAATGGGTGAAGTTGGTCAAAAGGTATGAATTTCATTACAATCTTGCCTTACATCTAAAGCAACTAGAAAAAGACCAAAGAACAGAGTTAGTAGAAGGAAGGAAATAATAAAGATCAAAGCATAAATGAATGAAATAGAAATTTAAAAAATTGAAAAGATAATGAAACTAAGAACTGGTTCTTTGAAAAGATAAAAAAAATTGAAAAACCTTCAGCCAGACTCAAAAAAAAAAAAAAAAAAGAATGAGAGAAAGGGAGAGATGACCCAAATAAAGTTAGAAATGAAAGAGAATTTACAATTGATACCACAGAAATACAAAAGATCATTTAAAAACGACTATAAACAATTATATGCTAACAAAACAACCTAGAAGAAATGGATAGATTCTTAAAAACATGAAATCTTCTAAGACTAAATCAGGAAGAAATAGAAATTTTGAATAGACCAATTACTAGTAATGAAATTGAATCAGTAATCAAAAAACTCCCAAATAAAAGTCCAGGACCAGACGGCTACACAGGTAAAATACTACCAAACATTTAAAGAAGAGTTAATACCTATCCTTCTCAAACTATTCCAAAAAAAAAAAAAAAAAAAAGGAAGAGGAAGGAATGCTTTCAAGCTCATTCTACAAGGCCAGCTGTACCCTGATACCTAAACCAGTTGAAGACCATACAAAAAAAAAAAAAAATTATAGGCCAATATCCCTGATTAACAGAGATGCAAAAATTGGCTGCAAAATATTAGCAAATGGAATTCAGTGATACATTAAAAGGATCATACTCCATTATCAAGTGGTATTTATTCCAGGGATGCAATGGGGGTTCAATATCTGCAAATCAATGAATGTGATATATCGTTTTTACAAAATGAAGAATCATATGATCATCTAAATAAAAGCAGAAAAGGCATTTGACAAAGTACAACATCCATTCATGATAAAATTCTCAACAAAGTGGATGTAGAGGGAGTGTACCTCAATATAATAAAGGCTATATATGACAAACCCACAGCTAACAGCATGTTCAATGATGAAGAGTTGAAAACTTTTCCTATAAGATCAGGAACAAGACAAGTCTACTCTCACCTATTTTATTCAACATAGTATTGGAAGTCCTAGTCACAGCTATTAGGCCGGAAAATAAGTAATAAAAAGCATCCAAATTGGAAAGGAAAAGGTAAAACTGTCACTATTAGCAGATGACAGGATACTGTATATTAAAAAACCTAAAGATTCCACCAAAAAACTGTTAGAACTATTAAATGTTCAGTAAAGCTAGCTACAGGATGCAAAAATCAACATACAGAAATCTGCATTTCTACATACTAATAAACTATCAGAAAGAGAAATTAAGAGAACAGTCCATTAACAATCATATCAAAAGGAATAAAATACCTAGGAATAAATTTAACCAAGAAGGTGAAAGATCTGTACTTTAAAACTATAAAATACTGATGAAAGAAATTGAAGATGACACAAATGAAGGGTAAGATATACTGTGTTCATGGATTAAGAGAATGTTCTTAAAATGCCCATACTACCCAAAGCAATCTACAGATTCAGTGTAATCTCTATCAAAATACCAATGGCATTTTTCACAGAACTAAGGCCAATAATCGTAAAATTTGTATGAAACCACAAAAGACCTCAAATAGCCAAAGAATATTGAGGAAGAACAAAGCTAAAAGTGTCTTACTCTTGGATTTCAAACTATACTACAAAGCTATAGTAAGCAAAGCAATTTGATACACAAAAACAGATACATAGATTAATGGAACAGAATAGAAAGCCCAGAAGTAAACTTATGCTTATATGGTCAATTAATCTACAACACTGGAGGCAAAAATATACAATGGGGGAAAAGACAGTCTCTATTATTATATAATAATAAATGGGGCTGGGAAAACTGGACAGCTACATTCAAGAGAATAAAACTTTCTTATACCACTTAGAATAAAACTTTCTTAGACCACTTTCTTATACCATATACAAAAATAAACTCAAAATGGATTAAAGACTAACATATAAAATCTGGAAACACAAAACTCCTAGAAGAAAACTTGGGCAAGGACACCTGGGTGGCTCAGTGGGTTAAGCATCCGACTCTTGATTTCAGCTTACATCATGATCTCAGGTTCATGAGATAGAGCCCTGCACAGAGCTCCATGCTGGCTATGGAGCTTGCTTGAGATGCTCTCTCTCCCTCCCTCTCTGCCCACCCCCCACCCTGCCCGCTCTCTCAAATAAATAAAACTTAAAAAAAAAATACGCAGTAAGCTCTTTGACATTGGACTTAATGGTATTTTTGGATCTGTCTCTTCAGGCAAGGACAACAAAAGCAAAAATAAACAGAACCACAAGAAACTAAAAAGCTTTTTCATGGTGAAGGAAACCATCAGCAAAATGAAAAGGAAATCTTCTCCAAGAAGATATTTGCAAATGATATATCTGATAAGAGGTTAACATCCAAAAAACAATCTAAAGAACTCATAAAGGGGTACCTGGGTGGCTCAGTTGGTTAAGCATTGGACTCTTGGTTTCAGCTTAGGTCATGATCTCACAGTCATGGGACCGAGCCCCACGTCGGGCTCCATGCTCAGTAGGGAATCTGCTTCACATTCTCCTTCTCTCCCCCTTTGCTCCTTCCTCTGCTCCCTCACGCTTTCTTTCTAAAATAAATAAAATCTTAAAAAAAATCATAAAACTCAATATAAAAAATCCAATTTTAAAAATGGGCAGAAGACCTGAATAGACATTTTCCCAAAGACCTGTAGATAGCCAACTGGCACATGAAAAGATCCTCACCATCACTAACCATCAAGGAAATGCAAATCAAAAATAACAATGAGATATCACCTCATACCTGTCAAAATGGTCATTATCAAAAAGACAAGAAATAACAAATGGTGAGGATGTGGAGAATGAATGATAACTACACATACGTGGTGTGACCATTTCTTAATGTACATAAATAGTAAATCATGTTATACACCTGAAACAAATACACAATTATATACCAATCAATACATACATACATACATTCACATACATACATACTGACTACTTGAAAATCCCAGGTTGTTTCTTTGGGTAAATGCAGAAGTAAAACAACATTAGAACATTATTATCAGAGGTAGTCATTATTCTAATTCAGAATAAAGCCACAATTACAGTATTCTCACTTCAAAGTTGATGATATTTGATAAGCACTTTTAAAAGGCAATGTACAAATGTTCCACCTTTTAATTTCAAACATCATATTGCTGTTTATTTACATGTCTCCATGGGGTTGTATCATTTTCTTAAACCATGAAATTTGACAACCACTATTAGGATTCCAGTATTATAATAACACAATTCTGCAGTGTGAATAATCTGTCAATGTGCTATCTCAGCTCGGAGAAAATAGCAATGGTGTAAGAAACTAGCATCAGAGGCCTTGACTTTGGTCTTGAAACACTATTATATGAAAAAGGCATGGCTAATTATAAGCTATAGTTATTAGTTTGCATTATTTCAGTTCAAGAAAAACTTCATTTTCTTGCTAACAGTCTATGACAAAAGCCATTTTTCTTCAACTAAAGGAGATCCACTTTGATTGTAATTTCAAGTAAGAGTGTATTGTTTTGGGGTGCCTGAGTGGCTCAGTCGTTAGGTGTCTGCCTTCAGTTCAGGCCATTATCCCAGGGTTCTGGGATCTACTGAGCCCCTCATGGGGCTCCCTGCTCAGCAGGAAGCCAGCTTCTTCTCACACTCCCCCTGTTGTGTTCCCTCTCTCTCTCTCTGTCAAATAAATAAAATCTTTAAAAAATAGTGTATTTTAATAAATTATGAACACATTTATAAAATTATCAGATCATTACAAAATAAACCTAAACAGAAATTCAAAAACCAACATATATTTATTGAATATAATTTTTTTAGATAGCCAGTGCCTCTCACTGCTCTCAGTCAGGACTTGACAAGCTCCTGAGGGCATGACAATAGCACAGGTGATTACATTGGATCATGGTCATCATGAGTGTTTACTGAATGTTTGTTATATGAGTACTATTTTTGGCTTTGAGTATATCAAGAGGCATAAGACAAGGTCTCTGGCTAGAAGTAGTTAAAGTCTTTTTTTTTTTTTAAAGATTTTATTTATTTATTCATGAGAGACATAGAGAGAGAGGCAGAGGGAGAAGCAGGCTCCCCGCCGAGCAGGGAGCCTGATGCGGGACTCGATCCCAGGACCCTGGGATCATGACCTGAGCCAAAGGCAGACACTTAACCATCTGAGCCACCCAGGTGCCTGGAAGTAGTTAAGTCTTAAGTGGAGAGCAAGCATCTCAACTTCTCAAAGATGGCTAGTATTATAATGCAACATACATTTGGTGCCAAATGAATGACACAGGTGTTATAAGAGTTTGGTCATTGCGAGCTGGGAGAATCAGAGTTTCTCACTGAAAATGGAGAAACAAATTACCTCTTGCTGATTTTCAATCATATTAGAACCTTACCTTAGGTACTCTCCACATGAAACATTCTTTCCTTAGACTACATGTTTCACTCTTGCACTCTTTCAGTTCTCTGCTCAAATGTGATCTCAGAGTAGCTTTCCTTGACTGCCATGATGAAAACAGTCCTCTTCTCTACCACAGATACATTCCCACCTTCTTATCTGAAATTCAGTTGTTTGTCTATTGTCTTTTTTGTAATACAAGATTCATGAGAACAGAAATCTTGCCTTGTTTATTATTGTTTGTCCATTGCCTAAAACATTATCTGCCATAATATAGGTATTCAGTTAATATTCATTGAGTAAATGGGTCTTGTGAATCAAATGGAACTTATATAAGAGGACAGAGTAGCCATTCTAGGCAAGGATAATGACGTGAAAAATAAGTGCAACCTAGAGAGGGCTTTCAATCATGGTCTACAGAAGACTTTCTATATTCTCCCTGGAAATTTCAGCGAAACCTGGGATACTTATAATATCACTGATAGTGCAAATGATTGGGCTTGCCACTATTGTAATAATCCCCAGTCAGTTTGTAGGCAGTGAACCTTTTTCTGGGTCTTCCAGTTATCCCTGAGCATACAGAATAAAACTCATCAAAGAGGACTTGGTTAGATCTCCAGAAATCAAATTTTACAAAGGATAGGATGAAAATGTTGATGAGATGTTCAAAATGATTGGCTTATTTTTCAGGATTTCCATGAACAAAAAAGAAAGACTAAAAATTATGATGGAGATGAAAATGAAACCAAGGTATAATTTATTCAGGTTGATTAAAACTTTTTTTTTCCCAAAACCATATTTTGACAAAAAATTTACACAGATTTCACCCCAACTACTGCTTGATAAGTAGCTATCTGCCAATCTTCTCTTCCCTACCAGGCCTAAGTAGACAAAATCTCACAAAATGGATGAAAAGCCACTGATGGAATTACACACCTAACTGCTCTTCATTAATTGGCAGCATCAGTGCCACCCAGTCTATGCCATGAGACCATCCTCGGTCTGGTCTATTTGGGTTAGTAAGAGTCTGCATATCTTCCTTTGGGATAGGAAGCAGACAGGTTCTTCTCACTTAGTGTTCTGAATGGTTAAAGCTCATCAAAGGCTGATTTATGATAGTAAGGGGCAGCTACCACAGAGTGAGACTACACACCAACATATTCTAGCTTTCACAGAATTTTACTAATACTAAACTATTTTAATAGTATTTTTTATTAAGAAAGTAATGCATACTGAATATAGCAAATTTCAAACTATAGAAACATAGGAGAAAAAAATACCACCCATAGTTTCACCCCTAGAGTATTTCTACTCCAATTTTTATGTATATATAATCTTGCTTTTAAATCTATATTTAATGCAAAATATCAGTATATAAACATAACAGTAATAAAAAAATTTTAATGATCACTCTCAGTTCTGTGCTCTAATAAATCTGTTACTGAACTAATTTTTTCTAGTTCTGATCTATATGCAAGAGGCTACGGAGGTACAACTGTAGCATCAGTACAGCTTTTTAATGTTGTTTTTGTCATTTCTCATAGTAAGAAAAATCTGTTGCTGTATAAACACAGGGATGAAACCAATACATCCGAATTAAAATTTTGGTGCCCTGGAGAGTCATCCTTAGAGCTCCAATTTTTAGTCTTTGATTTGGGAAAAATATTTTTCAGTTTTTTTTAGGGTAAATGGTTACTGACATGAACTTGATGATTTTCCAGATTTAAATTTACTCAGTCTAATGGTATATATAATAATGGGGTTTGGTATTTGTCTTATATAGTTTCTTACCTCATCTTCATTTCTTTAGTATCTTTTGGACATAGCAAGACTTCTTTTTCCTTCTGGAATTGATTTAAAGTGAATTAAAATTGGATATAAGCAAGGTTTAGATTTTTCTTTATATTTAATATATTTTGTTTATACATCTTACAACATTCTTTTCGTTACTTCTTATTTCAGAAAAAGTAATTGGCTCCTTCTAACACTGTTGCCTCATTTCTGAGACATTACCATATTCCCATATTTTGACTGAATATAAATTCAAAGTATTTTTCCTTAGAAGTAATTATTTTAAAATGTTATAACTACAAATAATAATGGATTTAGAACTAATAAACAACCACAACTTAAAGTATTCAATGTACCAGATAAAAGATCCTTAGAGAAGCAGGACTGCCATTCTCCATACATTTAGAATTTAGGGTTTATAAAATTAGAGATTTCTTTAAAAGGAAATAAAACTGTATTTTAAATCTTCTACATATGGTTTTTGCTGAAGTTGGTATCACTAACACTTTAGTTGAGAAAAACTATAAAAATTGGATAAAAAATGTTTTAAAGACAGCTAATTGAAAGCATCAGAGAATAAGGAGGATGGCCAGGAGTTGAGGAGCCATGATTCCAAGGCTGTATTTTCTCCTGGAGGCATCTGTATATTCAAGGGCATAGATACTGAGAAGTAACTACATATTGTTCAAGAAAGTACCAGATTAGGGAGACAAAAAATAAAGTGGAGTTCATGGCTAATGACAAGCAGAACCTGATACCAATGTCCTAGAGACAAAACTCTACAGAAGTGAAACTGACATTCTCATTTCATTTCCAACCCTTGAAGCAATTGCCAGTTCCTCAGTTGCACATGTGCTGGACAAGAATCTAGAAATCAAGAAGAAATGAGTTGCTAAGAGGCTATAAAGCTAAGCTGAGATTTAGGCATTGCCAGGATTCTAGAGAGAAAATGTATAAGGCAAAACACCTCTTGAATGTGAGGACAATCTGGCCGTGACATCTGTCACCCTATCGATTGCCAGGGTTGATTCAGCTGATCTGGCTGGGTAGGTGGATGTTCCCTTCCCTCCTCACTGGTCCATGTGTGTCCCACCAGAAGCTGCGTGCTCGGCTGAAGAGGATGAACTTCTCTGAAGAGGAGGACCATTCTTCCGTCAAGGGTGTACAAGTAGCCTCGCTTCCCTGCTAGAACTCCCAAACAAGCTCTTAAGGTCCATTCATAGGAGAATATAGGGCAGTCAAATGGCCAAGACTCCAGACACATCCAAATGAGGTGCTGCATGTAGCAGTCTGTCTGTCTTTAAAAAGAGAGAGAGAGAAAAAAAAAAAAACACCTATTTTTTTCTTTCTACTCACAGCATACTCAGTCTGCCCAAATATGTGGGGGTTGTTTCTGTCCAACACACAAACACACACCAAGAAATTTTCCCACTTTCTGGTGGACACACATTTCCCATCCTACAAATTTAATTCTGACACTATCTACCTGGAGATAGCATCAGATCATACAGGTTGAGGGCTCAGTTCCACAAGACTGCCTCCCCACTTAAAGTGCCAATCACAGGTCCAGTTTGTCACCTGGGCTTCAACCAGCTAGCTATAAATCAGAGGTTCTTATTACCCTGGGATTTGACAGTATGCTAAAATAGCTCACAGAAGTCAGGAAAATAGTTGCTTACTAAGTTGCTTGTTTATTATAAAGGGATACTATTCAGGAACAGCCTGATAAAAAAGATCCATAGGGCAAGGTAGTAGGAAGGGGGAGAGAGCCTCCATGCCCTCTCCAGTTGTACTACCCTCCCAGAACTTCCATGTGTTCACCAACTGAAGAGCCCTGTGAGCCTTGTAGTTCAGGGACTCTCATGGAGGCTTCATTACATAGACATGATTGATTAAATTATTAGTTATTAATGACTAACTCAACCTCCAGGCCCTCTCACTCCCTGGAGATCATGGAGTAGGGCTGAAAGATCCAACCCTCTAATCATACGGTTGGTTTCCCTGGCAACCAGTCCCCATTCTTATCCTTAGGGACTTTCCAAAAGTTATCTCATTAACATAAAGGAAGGTGTGGTTGAAAGAGGCTTGCTATGAATAAAAAGACACATTTATCACTCTTATACCTTAAGAAATCCCCAGAGGTTTTAAGGGCTCTGTGCTTGGAATGAGGATGAAGACCAAATATGTATTTCTTATGATATATCACAATAGCTCAAAATTGAAGTTCAGGTCTCACAAATAATATAGGTATTCCCCTGAGAACCCTAAGAATCTCAGGGGTAAGGACAAACCAGAAATAGATCAGACTTGATTGGATCAAAGTGATCTGCCCATGCTCTGTCTGCTAGAAGATAAAACTCTCTCTAGAAGAAGATAACCATAATTTGGAGTCTCCTGGTTTTGTTTTTTTTTTATACATAACAACTGGCATTCCGTACACACACAAAAATTACCAAGCACGCTGAGAAACAGGACTAAATGACTGAAAACCAAGAGAAATAACAGACAACAGAAACAGACCAACAGGTATTCCAGATTCATTCATTAGGAGACAAAACTTCAAAACAACTGTAATATATTTGAGAAGACAGATGAAAAGATGATAAATTAGAATTTAAGTAAAATTTCAAAACTAAAAAAAATGAACTTTAGTATTCACAGATGGTTTTAACAGAATATTGAACACAGCAGAGGGGAGGATTGGTGAATAGGAAGATAACACAGAAAATCTCTAGGCTGAAGTTTAGAAAGCAAAAAACATAGAAAATTCAGTAAAGTGTAAAAGTGAAAGCACCTAACATACATGTAATTGGATTCCCAGAAGGAAAAGAGAGAATGGGCCACGAATCTTTTAAAGATTTTATTTATTTATTTACTTGAGAGAAAGAGAGTGTGACCATGAAAGGGGGAGGGAAAGGGACAAGCAGACTCTGAGCTGACCCTGGAGCCCAACACAGGGCTTGATCCCAGGACCCTGAGATCATGACCAGAGCTAAAACCAAGAATCAGACACATAACAGACTGAGCCACCCAGGCACCCCATTAATATTATTTTAAGAGATCATAACTACAAATTTTCCAAAGTGGCATGCGCACGCACGCACACACACACATCAAGCCACAGGTTGAAGAAGCTATTCAAACCCCAAGTAATATTTAGAAGATGAAAGAGGAAGAAAGGGGCTGGGGGAAGAGAAGACACTGCTGCTGCCACACTCAGGTACATCATAAAAAAACTGCTGGAAAAATAATACATCTTAAAGTATTATGGGATTTTAAAAAGCTACAATAAAACAGAGCTAATTTTATACAAGAAACACTGGAAGCCAGACGATAATGCATTGTATGTTTAAATATTGAAAGATGGTAACTACCAATTCAGAATTCCATTTCCAGTTAACATGTCCTGTAAAACTGAGGATTAATCAATGCCTCTGAGACAAATATAAACTGAATTTATTGCTTATAGAACCTTATTTACTAAAAAGAGTTTAGGCAGAAGAAAAATGTTCCAAATGGAAGACTGTTAATGCAAGAAGGAATAAAGAGCACCAACAGGGGGAAACAAACAAGTGCAGGTGACCCTGGAACAATGGGTGGTTAGGGACAAAGAACCACATGTAACATTTGACTTCCCCAAAACTTAATAACCTATTTTTGACCAGAAGTTTTTCCCAAAACATAAATAGTCAATTAACACATATTTGGTATGTGATATGTACTACATACTGTATTATTATAATACAGTAATTTAGAGAAAAGGAAATCTTAAGAAAAATCACAAGAAAGAGAAAATACATATACAGTTCTAGGCCGTATTTATTGAAAAGAATCCACATGTGAATGGACCCATATAGTTCAAACTCATGTTGTTCAAGGGTCAACTGTAAACCCATATTGACAATAAAATAAATATAATTCAAAATATAATATAAATACAATAAAAATGCAGAGTTTGTTAATGAGTTAAAAATGTAAGATTCTTGCATGACTCAGAAAATGGTAAAAGTACTATCTAAATACAAAGTAATTAGTCAGGATGCATGTTATCTTCAGGCTTACTGCCTAAAATTATAAGAGAACATATTACCATAAAACCAACAGAAAAGAAAATGGAATAAAAACACTTCAGAAGAAGGAAAAAAGGAGGAACAAAGCAGAGAAGACACATACAAAACACAAAAAATATGGTGGATTTAAACGGCAAATATATTAGTAGTTACATTAAATAGCAGTAACCTTAATTTTCTAACTGAAAGGCAAGGATTGGAAACTCAGATTATAAGCATAAAACAAAAGAAACAAAAAAAAACAAGTATTTTATATTTTGAATGGAATCACCTTAAATGTAAGAACACAGAAATGTTGAAATTTAAAATATATTTAAAAATCATATGCAAACACTAACCTAAATATGTTTGGCATAACTACATTAATATAAAATAGACTTTAAGGTAAGAAATATTACTAGTGTTAGAGATACAATAATAAAAGGCTCATTTCAAGGGAGATATAACAACCCTCAACTTGCGTACATCTAATAACAAAGCCTTTGTTAAACTACAGGAAAAACAAATAAATCCATAACCCTATTGGAATATTTCCTATACCTGTCTCAATAAGTGATAGAACAAACAGACCTTATTGACCTATATAGAATACTACTCCCAACAACTGCAGAATACATTTTCTCTTCAGCTACATGGGAAAGGCTGACCAAAGCAGACCATATGCTCTGCCACAAGGCAACTGTCAACAACTTTCAAGAGCTGGAATAATGCAGAATATATTTTCTGACCATAGTAATTGAGCTAGAAATCAGTATCAAAAGTAAAGATAAGGACTTCCAGTTTCTGGTCCAACATGTAAAGAGCCTGGAAATCATCACTCTCACCCCAACCTGACAACCAGAAAAATCTGAATAAATCTCTTAGATACATCCGAGAATTGAAGTCACAGGGCAAACTGCTCTGAAAATGGGAGACAGAGGAATACAGAGAATCACAGCCTATTGGGAGCAGAAGACACTGCTGGAACCAGCAAGAGTAAATCACTTACAGGGCAAATGGCTAATTGTTGAAGACTGAGTATGAACTAGCTTAAGAAATGAACATTACTGGGGCCCCAACATAAGGGAAGGCCCCCCCATGTGAATTTTGTGAGGTTTATCTCCAAGAGTCCTACCTGGTTCTCAGGGTAAAGATAAGAGAAAAATCCCCTTGGACTTCTTAGGACACAAGAAGTTTTAACCATGAAAGAATGGATTAATAAACTAGACTGCATTACAATTAAGATTTTATGTTTATGATAAAACTATTGACTTGTGGGACATCTGGCTACAATGACATGAACCCTCTTTGTGGAGTGAACCCTCCCTACAAAACCAAAGTATAGAATATGATAAATTTTACCCCTCCAATTTTTGGTTCTGGAAATTAAATCTAAAACTAGGTTATAGTGGTGGTTGTCTGAATAAATTCACTAAATATCTTCAAGCCATACACTTAAAATGGATGAATTTAATGACATGTAAATTATACCTCAAGAAAACTTTTTTAAAAAGACATATTAAGAGAACAAAAATGGAAGCCACGATCTGGGATACATTATTTGAAATACATGTATAAGACAAGGGACTCCTGGGGTGCCTGGGTGGCTTAGTCAGTTAAGCATCTGACTTCAGCTCAGCTCATGATCACAGGGTCCTGGGACTGAGCTCCACATTGGGATCCCCACTCAGCCAGGGAGTCTGCTTGTCCATCTCCCTTTCCCCCTCCTTTGCCCCTCCCCCTGTTTGTGCTCTGTCTCTAAGTAAATAAAATCTTAAAAAAAAAAAAAGACAAGGGACACCTATTCATATTATATAAAGAACTTTTATAAATAAGAAAGAGAAGTAAACTTAATATAAGCAAAATAGAAAAACACACCCCTCATAAATGAGGATATTAAAATAATCAAAAGCACATGAAAAATGGTCAATATCATTAATTTTCAGAAAGCTAAAAAATAGAACCACAAAGAGATACCACTACACACAGAGAAGAATGCCTAAAATGAAAATAAACAAGTGAAAACCTAAATTACAAGATTTTGGCAAGAATGTGAAACAAACGAACCTCTCATTCAGTTTGCTTGTAGGAAAGTAAATTGACATAACCCTTTTAGAAAACTGATTTGCAAGATCTACCAAAGCTAAGAGTAGACCTGCTTTACAATCCATCAAGTCCATTCTAGTAATACACACAATATACATGTGTACATATGCATACCAAAATACATGTACAGGAATGTTCAACAGTACTACTCATAATAGCTCTGAACTTACCAATAAAAGAATGGGTCAACCGTTGTATATTCTTACAATAGAGTGCTACAAAGCTGGGAAAAAGAGGACTATTTTTCCTCACAACAATATGGATAAATCATGAAGATACAACTTTTAATGAATTAATACAGATAAAAATGAGTACATTCTGTATGATTCAAAAAAGATAAGATAAACTAATATTTGATGGAAAGGGCATGTGCAGGGATGGACATGAGGAAAGAATCTAGAATTTATGCAATGTTCTAGGTATCTTGAACTTATATTTACGATGTATATACTCTGCCATACTTAGGTCATATTTTAATAACAACAGGCAGTAGTCCAGATAGCAACACAGGAAGACCTTGAACTCACCCTCTCCATAGATACACCAAATTTATACCTATTTATAGAGCAGTTCCCACTGAAGAAGAATGGAGGGTTGAGTGAACAGCTTCCCAGCAAAAGATAGACCACAGAGAGAACTGCAAGAGAGATGGAGACCTGGTAGCAAAGAGAACCACCATTCCTGATGCTGCAAACTATAGTAGGGAGGGATGGTACTGAGGAACAATGAGCAGATTCATCTGCCCTGGGGCACAGAAAAAAAGCCACAGTTTACAAGAGCAACTAGAATATAAAAGATCCAGCCCTAGAACTCTGCCAAACAGCAGGGGAGCTGTTGGAATTCTCTGCAGTCAAAGGGGCTGGTGAGCACCATGGTTTATGCTCCTTCTCCATCTTGGGAGTGCAAATAAGAGCGTGGTTTAGATGCCATAGCTGGCCTACCACCTCAGTAAGCCCCAGGTCCCTAGTCCACACGAGTCCCAGATGTCCTGGGGCACAGAAAAAAAGCCCCAGTTTAAAACAGCAACTAGGATATTGCCCTAGAATGCTGTCAAATGGTGCGGGAGCTCCTGGAATGCTCTCTGTGTTGGAGTAGCTGGCAAGCACCATGGTTTACATTTCCCTCTCCACCTTAATAGTGTGGATGGGAGCAGAGATCAGGGGCCCTAGCTGGCCTACCGCCATGGTGACCCCTGGCCCCCTATCCCACATCAGCCTAAGCTATCTTGCTCAGGCAGCCCCAGTGTGGTACACAGTGGCACACTCCTGGTCAGCATTCCCTACAGCTCCAGTCATCTTCCCAAGGTGACAAAGGTGCACAAGCACCCCCACAACACTGCAAACCCACACCACTTCAGCTCCAGACAACTTGCTAGGACATCCCCAGTGTAGAGTGCTCTGGGGCATCCTGGCTCATGCCCACTTCAGCTCTAGCTCCTTTTACAGGGGATCTCGTATATGAAGCACCCCAGAAACACTAGCCCAAGCCTGCCTCAGCTCCAGGGCTCCACCAGGACCTCCAGCCTGTATCCTACCTGGGCTTCAGCAGCCACACCAGGGTGCCCCAAGCTCAGAGAATCCCAGGACATCCTAGCTTGTACCCACTTTAGCCTTAACTGCCAGGGCACCCTTTGTGCAGAGAGCACTGAGACCAGCTTGGCCTGTGTCCACTTCAGTTTAAACTACCCTGCCAAGGTGCTCCCTATGCAGACAGCCCCAGGGCCACCCTGGTCTACACCCATTTCAGCTTTGGCCATCCCACCAGAGCAGCCCCAGCACAGAGTTCCCTAAGATTCCCAGCCCATGCCAGTCACAGCTCCAGCCAGCCAAAGTCACCAGGTACACACAGTCTATACAGGGGATGACAACATATAATACCATTCCTTCAAGCTTAGGAAAAGCAGCTGCTCTACCTAATTCATAGAAACAAGCACTGAAAATTAAGCAAAATGAGGAGACAAAAATGCTCCAGATGAAAAAGCAAGACAAAACCTCAGAAAAAGAACGAAATGAAATGGAGATAACCAATCTATCTGATAAAGAGTTCAAAGTAATGGTCATAAAGATGAAAGAAAAAAATAATGAAATGAGGATAGGTTAAGTGTTCTTTTGGACAACATCAAGCAAACAAACATTTTGCATTATAGGGGCTCCAGAAGAAGTAAAAGAAAGGGGCAGAAAAATGTGAAGAAATAATAGCTGAAAACTTTCCTAACCTGGGGAAGGAAATAGACATCCAGATTCAAGAAACACACAGTTCCAAACAAGATGAGCCCAAGGAGGCCCACACAAGACGCATAATAATTAAAATTTCAAGGATTAAAGATAAAGAGAGAATTTTAAAAGAGATAAGCAATTAGTTCATAAGAGGGAAATCCCATTGGGCTATTTGCTGATTTTTCAGAAGAAATTTTGAAGGCCAGAACAGAGTGGCACGATATGTTCGAAGTGCTTAAAGAAAAACAACCTACAACCAGGAATACCCTACCTGGCATGTTATCCTTGTCCTGAGTGGGTTCAGTGCAGAGTCTGCTTAAGACTCTCTCTCCCTCTCCCTTTGCCCCTCCCCCACTCCACCTGCATGCTCTCTCTCTAAAATAAATAAATAAAATCTTTTAAAAAAAGGTAAGCCATATATTGGAAGAAAATATTTTTAAATCACATAAATTACATTTATCCAGTATGTATAGAGAACCCTCAAAATGCAATAACAGGGAAACAACTCCATAAAAAGGCAAAAAATTAGAATGGATCACACACACATTCCAATAAATATATGAAAAGATGCTCATTAGTCATTGGGGGAATTCTTTTTTTCTTTAATATTTTATTTATTTACACAGCGAAAGAGGGAACACAAGCAGGGGGAGTGGGAGAGGGAGAAGCAAGCTTCCTGCTGAGCAGAGAGCCCGATGTGGGGCTCAATCCCAGGACCCTGGGATCATGACCTGAGCTGAAGGCAGACACTTAACGACTGAGCCACCCAGGTGCCCCTAGTCATTAGGGGAATTCTAATTAAAACCACAAGGAGATGTTATTAGAATGTCTAAAATTTAAAAGATTGAACATATCAAGTGTAGGTAAATATATGGAACATATGAAACTCTCATGTACTGCTTTTGCGAATATAAAATGCCACTTTGGAAAATAGTTTGGAATTTTCTTATGAAGTTAAACATACACCTTCTATATGACCCAGCCACTCCACTCCTAGATATTTATACAAGAGAAATGAAAACATACGACCATACAAAGGCTCATAATGTTCACAGAAACTTAGTTTGGATTTCCCAGTTTAGGGGTAATACAACCACACCTGTCTGAGCTGTTTTACTCATAATACTTCTGACAGTAAATGAATGGGTTTTTTTTTCCCACCCCAACAATGAGTTTTCCAACTCTCTGGACACCAATTGGGTGTCCTACAATTTAGTTCAATTCTAAAGTTAACTACTTGGGGTTAGCACAGACCTCACAGGTTAGGGCTTAGAACCATAAGACTTCACCAACTTCAGATTCCACTCACAAATCTCTGGAAGTATTTCTGACTGACTAAAGGGGTTCTTATTACCCTCTCCTCAGGGTTGATAATTAGCTAGAATTGCTCACAGAACTCAGAAAACACTTTACCTAGTATTATCGGTTTATTATAAACAATACAACTCAAAAACAGATAGATGGAAGAGATGAATAAGGCAAGGTATGGGGGGAAGGTACATGAAGCTTCCATTCCTTCTCTAGGTATATAACCCTTCTGGGACCTTGGTGTGCTCACCAACTTGGAAGCTTTCTGAACTTGATTGTTTAGGAGGTTTTATGGGAGTTCCCTTACACAGGCATGATTGATTAAATCATTGGTGATTGGTAATTAATTCAATCTCTAGGTCCTCTCCCCTCCCTGGAGATGGGGGGAAGGGAGGGCTGAATGTTCCAAAATGCCTTGGTCTCTCTGGTGACCAGCTTCCATCCTGAAGCTATCTAAGGGTCTTTCAGCCAAGAGTCATCTCATTAGTATAGTATCCCAAAGACACTCATTCCTCAGAGAATTCCAAGGGTTTTAAGATTTTTGTGTCAGGGGCGCCTGGGTGGCTCAGATGGTTAAGCGTCTGCCTTCAGCTCAGATCATGATCCCAGGGTCCTAGGATCCAGTCCCGCATCGGGCTCCCTGCTGCTTGGGAGCCTGCTTCTCCCTCTGCCTCTCTCTCTCTCTCTCTCTCTGTCTCTCATGAATAAATAAATAAAATCTTAAAAAAAAAGATTTTTGTGTCAGCATGAAAAAGTGCCAAACATCGCACAGCATCAGGGAAATCCAAATCAAAACCTCAATGAGATACCACCTCACACCAGTCAGAATGGCTAAAATTAACAAGTCAGGAAACAACAGATGTTGGTGGGGTTGTGGAGAAAGGGGAACCCTCCTACACTGTTGGGAATGCAAACTGTTGCAACAACTCTGGAAAACAGTATGGAGGTTCCTCAAAAAGTTGAAAATAGAGCTACCATACGATCCAGCAATTGCACTACTGGATATTTACCACAAAGATACAAATGTAGGGATCCGAAGGGGTACGTGCACCCCGATGTTTATAGCAGCAATGTCCACAATAGCCGAACTGTGGAAAGAGTCAAGATGTCCATCGACAGATGAATGGATAAAGAAGATGTGGTGTATATACACAATGGAATATTATGCAGCCATCAGAGAGCTTGCCATTGGCAATGATGTGGATGGAACTGGAGGGTGTTATGCTGAGTGAAATAAATCAATCAGAGAAAGACATGTATCATATGACCTCACTGATATGAGGAATTCTTAATCTCAGGAAACAAACTGAGGGTTGCTGGAGTGGTGGGGGGTGGGAGGGTTGGGGTGGCTGGGTGATAGACATTGGGGAGGGTATGTGCTATGGTGAGCACTGTGAATTGTGCAAGACTGTAGAATCACAGATCTGTACCTCTGAAACAATGCAATATATGTTAAGAAAAAAAAAAGAAGATAGCAGGAGGGGAAGAATGAAGGGGGGGAAATTGGAGGGGGAGACGAACCGTGAGAGACGATGGACTCTGAAAAACAAACTGAGGGTTCTAGAGGGGAGGGGGCTGGGGGGATGAGTTAGCCTGGTGATGGGTATTAAAGAGGGCACATTCTGCGTGGAGCACTGGGTGTTATGCATGAACAATGAATCATGGAACACTACATCAAAAACTAATGATACAATGTATTGTGATTAACATAACAATAAAAAATTTAAAAAAATTTTTTGTGTCAGGAACCAGGGACAAAAACCAAATATTTTATTTTATTGTATTTTAATGCTTTTTAAGATTTTATTTATTTATTTGAGAGAGAGAGACAGAGAGCGCGTGAGAACATGAGGGGGGAGGGGCAGAGGGAGGAGAATCAGACTCCCTGCTGAGCAGGAAGCCCCATGCAGGACTCGATCCTAGGACCCTGATTCATGACCTGAGCCAAAGGCAGATGCTTAACCCACTGAGCCACCCAGGCGCCCCCAAATATATATTTCTTACTGTATCACAGCCCCTCATCCGGGAAATGGGTAAATGATAAAAGGAACAAACACTTGATACATGCAACAATTTGGATGAATCTCAAAATAATTATGGAAAGAAGCCAGACTAATAAAGGAGTAAACATTGTATGATTCCATTTGTACAAAATTCTAGAAAAGGCAAACTATCTCTCCTGACAGCAGATCAGTGGTTATCTGGGAGTGGGGAGGGACAGGAAGGAGTTATTACAAAGAAGCACAAAGAAAAATTTGGAGGGGTGCCTGGGTGTCCCGGTCAGTTAAGTGGCCAACTCTGGATTTCGGCTCAGGTCATGATCTCAGGGTTATAATATCTAGCCCCCCTTGGGCTCACTCTCTCCCTCTGTTCCTCCCCCTGCCCCCACTCTCTCTCATGCATGCTCTCTCTCAAATAAATAAATAAAATCTTTAGCAAAAGAGAAAGAAAAATTTGAGGGATGGCAGACATGTTCATTACCTTGATTGTGGTGATAGTTTCACAAATGTATATACACACCAATACTTATCATACTGTATGCTTTAAATATGTGCAGCTTATTGTATGTCAATTATATCTCAAGCTGTGTTCTTGTCTTTTTTAAGTGAGCACTAAACTTAACACAGCAGTATGGTCATTACATTCTAAGGAGATTGCATTAGTCAATTGGAGTGAAGACACTAAGATAAGTCGCACCTGGCACCACCACCCAGCTGGGCATATCTGGGCTCCTCCAGGTTTCTACTGATCCTATCCCTGAAAGCTTTGAGTTTGGATATTTCTCTACATTGTCTACATTCCATGATACTGTAAAAAAAAAAGTTATGATCCTGGAAAAAGCAATCATCCTATTTCTACCTGTCACTTCTGAAATTGTGCTCCCACTAAAAAACCCCTAATATATCCTGGGAGGTACAGAGGGAGAGGAGCAAGGGAACCCTGAGAGGAGAGGGTAATATAGTAGAGCAGGACTTTTGGCGTGGGATGCACAGTGTTCACTAGCTATACAACCTTGGGCAAATCACTTTATGTTTCTGAGCCACAATTTTTCTCATTTTAAAAAATTCCTACCTGGTAACATTGTCTTGAAGGTATATATAAAAGAACGAAACAATACCTGGGTGAAGAGGGACTCAATAAAGAATGCCTCTCTCCTTTCTGCTGTTACTTCAAGCCGCCTCCTTAAATCAGTAATTCTGCGTATTCCCATCACACTCATGTGCTCAGGACCAGCTGAAGCCTCAGGTATAAACTGTAAATGAGGTTCTAAGGTAGTAGTTCTCAAGCATTAGAATCATCTGGGGAGCTAAAACTCTGATGCCTGGGTTCCACTCCTAGAGGTTTTGATTAGACTCTGTGACACAGCTGGGCATTGGGATTTTAAAAGCTTCCCAAGAGATATTAATATGGGGCCAAGGCTGTGAAACACTTCTCTAATGCTGCTCAAATTTTAATGGGCATTGAGTCACTGGCAATTTGTTAAAATTCAGATTCTGATTTGGCAGTTCTGAGATTCTGCACTTCTAATAAGCTCCCAGCAGATGCTGATGTTGTTAGTGCTGTAATGACACTGAGTAAAAAGGCTAAACCTAGGGGCACCTGGGTGGCTCAGTCAGTTAAGCATCTGACTTTGGCTCAGGTCATGATCTCAGGCTCCTGGGATCGAGCCACATGTTGGGCTCTCTGCTCACTGGGGAGTCTGCTTCTCCTTCCCACTCTCCCTCTATGCTCTCCCTCTCTCTCAAATAAATAAGTAAAATCTTAAAAAAAAAAAAAAAAGGCTAAACCCAGGGGAGCGCCTGGCTGGCTCAGTCGGTTGAGCATTGGACTCTTGATTTTGGCTCAGGTCATGATCTCAGGGCCTTGGGATCAAGCTTTGCGTCCAGCTCCACGATCAGCAGAGAGTGTGCCTGATGATTCTCCCTCACTGCCCACCCCCCAGCCCCTGCACAGCTCATGGTCTCTCTTTCTCTCTCTCTCAAATAGATCTTAAAAAAAAAAAAAAAAAAAGGCTAAACCCAGGGTGAGCATTGGAATCACTGAGATTTTTTTTTTAAAGATTTTATTTATTTATTCGACAGATAGAGAGACAGCACAAGCAGGCAGAGTGGCAGGCAGAGGGAGAGGGAGAAGCAGGCTCTCCGCCGAGCAGGGAGCCGGATGTGGGTCTCGATTCCAGGAACCTGGGATCATGACCCGAGCCGAAGGCAGCCACTTAACCGACTGAGCCACCCAGGCGCCCCTAGATCTTTTTAAAGCTGGGGATGTCTGCGTCCTGCCCTGGGATGGGGCCCTAGCCCCTACACTTTTATAGATTAGCCAGATAAGTCTGATGCACTTGTCTTACTAAGAACCATGGATCTAGTCTCACCCTTTACACGTGAAGACACTGTCCCCCAAGAAGCTCTGTGACCTCTGTCCTGATACAACTTTCTCCCAGAAAAGTTCATTAGTGAACAAAACATATTTTCTATGGGAACATTTTCTGGTGTGTAGGTCCCCAGGGCTGACTGGGTCCTGCAATCTGCAGCTTGAGCAGAGCGTGACAGCTTCATTAACACACAGCTCAGAACCTAGCCAATGAGCAGACTGTGTGATGAATGGGGTCCCGGGTTCTACTTGAAGCATTATCACATAATATATCAGTTTTATGTCAAATGAACTGATGGTTTTATGGCCTTTCCATTCAATTTGATAGGCCCCTTGTCATGGGCTGTTTTTAATATGGCTAGAGGGCATTTTTTGCTGGTGATGACATAGTGATTTATAAAACCCACTTCATGCATCAGCCACATATATGTAAATCAGAAATGTTTCTTTCTGAGAAAAATTGTCATTGCTATCCTATGATAAATAGGTGCATATTCAATGAGCAGGCATTCATCAAGACACAAATCTGAATTCACTTATATTCCATATGACCAACCAATTAGCACCCTACCTAGGAAATAGGCTTGTACGGCAGAATCCTTCCAAATGGAGACATGCAGCAACTGAGCTCGATGCTAACTTGACCCTCACTTGGCTCAAGGAAAGTGGCTGAGGACTCAGCTGGAGATACCAGAGCATCAGCTTGGAGGTGGAAGAAGAAGAAAGGAAGCATTTTTTTTTTTAATCTTTAAAATTCCAGGTTTGTTACTTAATACTCCTCACCTTATTTAGTCCTCAAACATGCCACAAGGTAGGACTACCTACGGCTTAAAATTTTTTAAAAATAATAATAATAAAGCAAAAAAAATACAGAAGGAAAATAACTAAATTGAAAAGACCCAGCTAAAACTTGAAGCCGGGTCAGTCTGCCTCAAGAGCCATGCCGGTTCTGCTCTTCCAAAAAGTTGTCACAAAGCAGGAGTTGCTTCTGCAGATCAGTGGAAGCAAATTATGTCCCTGCAGTACCAGCTTTGCTGAGACCAGATGTCAAATCTCAGCGATTGTACCTGCCATCTACTTCTGTGGCCAGCCTTGAATCTGTAGAGAAAAAACACCAGAGGTGCTAATGCTATAGCATGAAGGATTAAACATCTGAAACACACACAAAAACTCTCTTTAACTGATAGGTGACATCAAGTCCGTTAATATTCTTAGCTGTTTTGTGAAATATCATAACCAAATTTAAAACTTCCTAGAAATCTTGGGAGCAGAAATACATGAAATAAATCTGCAAGGAATATATATTCCTTAAATAGCTGTGAAATTTGTTGGAGGGTAACTTACAACATCTCCTCCATGGACTTCTTAAGATAACATACCTAAGAAAGAGCCAGCTCATTTAAAAATGATAATAATTAACTTTTACAAAACTTTCAATATTTGAAAGTCACTTTCACACATACGGTGTGAGCCTCACAACATTTCTGTGATGTTGGCAGGTATTATTCGAGCCATTTTTGGATGAGGACATTAAGGCCCTGAGACCTGTGAGTTAAGATCCTACCGTCAAAAATAAAAAGCAGTTGCATGGAGCACTGGGTGTTATACGAAAACAATGAATCGTGGATCACTACACCAAAAACTAATCATGTATGGTGACTAACATAACAGAATAAAATAAAATTTAAAAAAATAAAAAGTAGTAAACTACTCCTCTGCTTTCCCAAGTCTCCATATCAAAGCAGAACATTTACTCCAATGATTATAGTTATAAATATACTCTTTCCCTCTTGGAGAAGTAAGAAATCCGCTGACCTAAATATCTGACTGTGGACTTCCTGCATAATTTGATATCCTGAATGTTATCCTGAGTTGCATATTTCAAATATCTGTTTTCCTCATCCCATCTTTTCTCTCTAAATATAAAATTAGAGGTGGATATTTACTAGACAGAAACAAAAGCAGGGGCACCTGACTTCCAAATTAGAGCAAATATATAATGTAAATAAGATGCTCCACAAAACATAGCAGAAATGGACAAGAGAGATCATGGGTCTGGATTCTGCTGACAGAAGAGGAGGGACCAAATAGGGCATATAACTGAGAGGACTGGTTTAGGAAAGGGATTCTGGGACTTCCTTGATGTCAAGAATATTTGGTGCTTTTATCCCAAGAGGTCCTACTCAGAGTATTTCTTAAAGGGAGTGAGTTCTAGTTGTATAGAGAGTAGGGACAAAAATCTGAAGAAATGATGCAGAGTAGACAAGAAAGAAAGAAAACCCTTCAAGGCAATGAAGTGGTCTAGAGCATAGCGGGAGAGGGACCCTGTGGCCTCTCTATGTGGTCTTGGTGAGGGACCCCATTCCAGGGGTACTAGGAGCAATCTGGAAACCACTTTTGTGACTGGAAACCACTATTCATTTGGGGATATGCAGTTGTATGAGACATCAGGCTTCCATTCTTCTCCCTTTCTGCCATCGTCAGCCAAATGGATTAATTCATACTGCTACTACTGATATCAATAATAATAATGCTAACTTTAAGCCCGATAATCACATAAACTTTCTAACTTGATCTCCATGACAGACTAATGAAGTGGTATTATCGCCCCCATTTTACAGAGGAGGAAAGCTTAGAGAGGGAGAGAGAAACTTTCCTCAATGTCTCTTGTCTGGCGTTTGAATCCAGGCAATGTACGGGCAGTGCATTCAGCAGACAGTTCTGAGGGTCAAGCCAGACTAGAGAAATACTGAGTTGCTGTCTTCCCTATGTAAACCTGTTTTAATCACAGGCCTAGGAGACACCTGCTAGATAGCAAATGCACTCTTGATTGGCAAAGGCGAAGAAACAAGCCCATCTACACACAGCTGGCTAATAGGAGTTATGAAACATAATAGTAAGATATAAAGGAAAACCTGGTAGACCCAACTAGGAGAGGAAGCCTCTGATAGGAGCAGATATACACCAGAATACCTGCATTCTCATTACAAGGTAGAGTCACTCCCTTAGGCGCTCACTCTTAGCTCTGGTCAAGGTTTAATCCCCTGGGTATTTACTTTTACAATACCTTGTCTATGCACTTTCTAACACCTGACTTGTATTTGTTTTGTATCTGCAAAAAGAGCCGTGTTTGTCTGGCTTTTCTCTGGTTTATGTAGGGTAACAGAGTTGTATATTGTAGCTCTAAAGAAATATCTGTTAAATTGAAATGGAAAAAAAATGTTAGAGAATTTTGGAAGACATGGAAAAATTTATATACCGATTAAGTGGAAAGGTAATAGGTTAGAAAATTGTATGAGATTATGATCTAGTTTTTGTAAAAAAAAAGTTTTATATACATAGCAACACACTGGAAACATACATTCTAAATATAACAGTGGTTTTCTTGATGGTAGATTACAGATGCTTTCATTTTCATTTTTTTGTTGTTTGACTGTAGTTCTTTTTTTAGTGATTACCATGTTTTACTTATGTAGAAAGAAAATATCAATGATAGACTATTTTTAGTCTCTACCGAGAAGGACTGAGACTGCTTCAAATGTGGACTGACTGACAGGTAACCCATGCAGCATTGCCGATTTTACCCCTGTTCACGTGACTCTCAGAGAAGGCAGCAGGCTCAAGTGCAGGGCAGGTGAGGAGGAGACTGGAAAGGAGTGAGGAGAAAGAAGAGGAGGTAATAGAATGAAAGGATGGAAAGAGAGTCAGTGAGGGGGGTAGGAATCCAATTCTTTGAGAACAGAAGTAATCAAGGGACAGAGTCAAGCTTTCTTAGTAATTCTTAAGGGCAACAGAGATGATATTCCTGTTTGATTTGTCTTTAGATTATTAAATAAAGTCAGCCCAAGGCAGGAAGATGGTATCCTGTGACCTACTGGCCTTGTTAAGCATCAGTGGAGGCAATTTTTTATCAAAAGATCCTGCACTTCTAGAATGTGATTCATACATCATATAGAAAGTTGCGGTTTCTCAGTTTTCTTAATTAAAATTCTGAAAATAGGGGAAATAACTTTCAAATACCACGCTTTTCTCTAATGTTTAGGTGTTTGCTACTTAATCCTCACATTGGCTATAGAGAGCTTTTTGGTAGTGATTCTGAGCAGAGACATGAGAAAAAACACAAAGGAAAATGGGTAGTCCTGGGTCACTAAGGCAAATGGTGGTTCTCATTTGCTCGCCCTATAAAAACCCCATTGCGAGGAAAAAAAAAAAAAAAGTCCAAGAAGAGGCAAAGGTACTCATTTCCTTGGAAACAGGAGACATACAGGTCGTGTAAGCCTTCATTAATAAGTGGAAAATCTTTTACAAATATTTTGAAAAATGTTTCAAAAGAGTAATAGAGACACTGAGAGTGGAAGTATGAATCCCACTTTCATTCATCACATGGCACCTGGGCCCATGTGCCCACAAGTCCACCTAACTGATGAGAGAACAGTAAGAGCTCCCGCTAATTGAGAACTTACTATGTGAGAAGCTCGACCAGTCCCCTCATCTCAACTGTTTCTCAGCCTCTCAGCATCTTTCAGGTGGCTGAATCACTGTAGAAAAATTCAAAAATGCGTAAAGGAAAAAATAAATCTAGAATCACTGCAAATTTTATGATTCACAGACCCAGGTTGATTTATAAACAATTTAACGTTGATCTTTATTTTTAGTGGGTGTGTGGTATTTCATTTTATGTATGTTTTAAATTTATTCAAGCAATTTATTAATGGACATTTAGGTTTATATTTCTCATATTTTTTAAATTTTCATAAACTCTTTAAAAACCAGGAATAGGAAAATATTTGTTAATATAATAGGAATACTTATCTTAAAACAACAATAGAATGTATGTATGGGGACACAATAGATGTCCTATAAAATCAAGAGCAAAACAAACATGACTACTTCTATTTTTTTCAAAATTTGTCTGCTCAATGCAACAAAATATATAAACAGAGGTAAGTGGCTATTCATAGTTAGCCATTAAATTAATAGTTAGCTATTAAAAAGGAGAAGATGAATTCATCATTATTTACAGATGACACAATTACATAGAAAACAAAAGAATCAACTGAAAAACTCTTAGGATAAATGAGCAGTCAAATACAAGATAAATATTTGAAAATCAATGATTTTTCTATATGCTAACCATAACCAGTTGTACGATACAAGAAAAAATAAACAACAGCAATAAAAACATAAAATATTTAGCAGTAACCATAAAGAGAATTGTGCAGAAATTATAATATGAACAATGCTACAAACCTTTAATTCAGAGATATAGAGGCTTGGAAAAAACGGAAAGGTATACCATGCTCAAGAATGAAAAGATGAAATGTCAAAATATGAATTCTTCCCAAATTATTTTATAGGTTTAATACAGTTACATTCAAAAGATAAAATGGGTTGGACCAACTTGAGAAGTAATTCTAGAGTTCATCAGGAAGAATAAATATTTGTGTATAGATAAGATATTTTGAAAGGAGTGAGGTAATAAGGGGGCACTAGCCCCATCCAATAACAAAACTTCTTGCATGGTGCAATGATTTTAAGAGTGTCATTGTTCCTGTATTTGACAAGACAACTCAACAGAACATGATAAACAAGTTGGAAATAGACTTTCTAAGAACCTATGTGGAAGGTAGTGCATTCACATATAAGTTCCATTAACATACAAGGTAAGTTGCATATAACAGAAACCTGACTCTTAGGGTTTAACCACTCACTGCATGAGGGCATTGTTTCTCTTATTAAAACAAGCTGGCCAAGGGGGGACAATTCGGGGATAATGCAGTTACTTCAGGGGTAGAGTTCTTCCTTCCTCCTCCACCATGCTTGGAGTCCGTCTTTCAGCCTGAGGTTGCAAGAATGGCAGCTCCATCTCCTGGGTGAAGCCCGCAAGCTTCTGCAGTCACCTATGATGCCCATGGTGCCTCACGAAGCTCCCTCCTCAGACACTGCTGCAGTATTCCAAGGTGGCATGATTACAGAGGCTGACAACCCCCAGAAGCTGCTGTTGCTAAGCTGGAGATCGGGGAGAGCCAGTGACGTAATTCCAGTTGAAAAGCTGGCAGGCTGGACACCGGCCTTGCCCATCTGCTAGAAGACCCAAGGAGGAGCTGGAAAGACTTACCCCATGGGAGACTCACCCAGGATGGGGGAGCGGGCGCATCTGTTTCCCACTATTTTAAATAGTGTTATAGGAACAATCTTCTATATATCTTGGGACTCGTGTTTCCTCGGGAGAAAGTTCTAGAAATGAGAATGCTGGTTTTAAAATGTTCTCGTTTTAAAGGACTTTTGAAAATGATATTGTCCAGGGACGCCTGAGTGGCTCAGTCGGTTAAGCGTCTGCCTTCAGCTAGGGGTGGTGATCTCAGGGTCCTGGGATCGAGTCCTGCATCGGGCTCCTTGCTCGGAGGGAAGCCTGCTGCTCCCACTGCTTGTACTCTCTCTCTCTCTCTCTCTGACAAATAAATAAAATATTAAAAAAGAAAAGAGAAAATGGTATTGTCCAGTTGTCATTCTGGAAAGAACAATCAGTTCCATTCCCAGCAGCGGTATGTGAATGTGCCCATTCCCTTACACGTTCATGCGAACACTGGATAATACTCTTCTTTTAATCTCTGCCAGTCTGATAAATGAAAATGTTCTCTTACTTTAATTTGCATTTAATTACCAGTGAGGCTGCAAGCTGTTGTCCAGGCAGGTATTTTTCCATTTTATAAAAAATAAATGCAGCATCCTTGTATGTCCCTCAATGATAAGGAATCATGGTGAATGAACTAGCATGAATCACAACAAACTGTTCACTTCAACATGTATTATGTGCTGTTTATGTGCTTAAGTGTTAAAAGTTTTTCTTCTCCACAAGTCACAGAAAGCCCAGACAGGAGAGATTTTACTTTGTTCATCACCTCCAGAAAGTCCCATTTTCTTTGGATTCGAAGACAGATAAAGTCACTTTTAGAGATATCTTGCAATGCATCAAAAAGAGGGTTGCTTGGTATCCAGCAGGGCAACTAAATTTGCTTCCCTGTGGTGAGCTCATGCTTCATCCCCACATTTTACCTCTCCACGACAAGGACCAGAAATCCAGGGAGTTTCAGTAACTTGTTCAAAGCCAAGGACAAATTAGTGGCAGAGCCAGGAGTAGCTCTTCTTCCTCCTTATCTTCTTTCTTGTTGCTGCATCATTATCTCCTGTGATTTATATCACCTCGGATTTGGACTGAAATGATGATGCCTTTTGTTTCTAAACCTGCTCTTAATTTTCCACTTTAATTACTGCCTTTGGGTTGATTATAGGTGTCCAAGGAGATTTTCAGCACTCCCGGGAAGGAAATCAGGTTATCCTCTGTTGATCCTTGCATTGTTGCGCCTAACATGGTGTTGCCAGGACTAGTAACCCTGAAGAAATGCTTGCGCGGGGGAGGCGGTGTCTTTGTCAATGCTTCGGCTACAGTTCTTACCTTTCCCAGACTGAAACCCCTCCTAAATCTCCTAGCAGGGTGCTTTTTAGAATATCAAAAGTCAAGGCACATTTCCAGTTATCTTGTCTCAGAAATGGTGTGCCTTTGTTGACTGTATAAAACACTTTTTAAGCAGAACATTAGGAAATTATTTGTTATATGCTGTTAGTTTATCTTGAAGTCAAAAGAAATGGGTTTTTCTCCTTCGTTCTGCTGGGGCATTTCTTTAATAGTCACTAGGTGATTTGGAGTGTGCTCAATTTGGTACGAGCTTCATTTGGTGATTTAAAAAAAAATTTTTAAACATCATTAAAATCTATAGTATTTGTCCTTAGAGAGCAAGCAATTTTTTTTTAAATCCCTTGTTCTTTTCCAGTCACTAACTAGACAGTTTAATCTAAAATGAAAAAAAAATTTATTTTGCCATAACCAACACTAATGAGCAATTTGAATTCTCTTCTAAAATGTAAACCCTACATCTAAACCACCAAGGGATGTTAAATTCTTGAAGAAGGAGGAAAGAGAAGGCTAAAACCACCAGTGAGGAGTTTTCAAAAAAAATTCTGCTAATTACAATTGCTCCTCATGAGGGGAGAAAAAGAAATACCACCCCTTTTAAAACCACCCAAAGCCAGCAAAACGAACTATGACCAGAGAATTTCCTGTTGATGGCGACTCTGATTTCCTGAGAATTTGACGACAATTTTAATTGAATTATACGACAGAGACTGTTACCAGATAACATACGTGGGCTGATTTAGAGTGGTCAGCTCTTCTTCAGCAGTCTTGATTATCAGTGTTAATTCTGGGACCTCTGCCATCCACGAGGCCCCCGCAGATAAATAACAGCATTATTTTTCAGCTCTCAGTTCAGGTGTAAGTCTCACTCAGGGGGAGCTTAGATTTATAGGTGATGTAATTTAGAATTCTAGGCTCATAAGTTAATGCTTCAGAAATGTCTTCTTTATCTTTTCTGGAATGATAAATGGATGGATCCCTGGCACAGCTCCACATCTCCTTGCTTGATCGCCTTACTTTTGGTGAAGGCCTTATTCTGCCAGGTTCACTACTGTTTGCAGTAGAAAAAGCAATGATTTGGTGTAGACAAGAAAGAGATTAATGTCAATTGCAGATAGTAATGTTTTTGAAGTCGTACCTTTGGCAAGATAAATAATACTCTAGAGCACTTACTATGTACTAGGCTCTGAATTGGTACTTTGGAAAAGTCACTTTAAAGATATTTTAATTGCAGGGCACCTGGGTGGCTCAGTTGGTTAAGCAACTGCCTTCGGCTCAAGTCATGATCCTGGAGTCCCGGGATCGAGTTCCGCATCAGGTTCCCTGCTCGGCAGGGAGTCAGCTTCTCCCTCTTACCCTAACCCCTCTCATGTGCTCTCTCTCATTCTCTCTCTCTCAAATAAATAAAATCTTTAAAAAAATATTTTAATTGCATAAACAATTAAAGCTAATATTTATGTAATGTTTTATATATGTTATCTAGTCAATCTTTCAACATCCTTATGAGGTGTGTATTATTACTATCCCCATTTTACACATGAGGAGACAGAGGCATAGAGAGATTATACAACTATCTCAAGTTCATGTTTTTTCTTAACATTTAGGTGTTTGCTTTTTAATCCTCACCTTGGCTATAGAGAGCTTTTTGGTAGTGATTCTGAGCAGAGAAACATGAGAAAAAACATAAAGGAAAATGGGTAGTTCCAGGTCACTAAGGCAAATGTGGTTCTTCTCATTTGCTTGCCTATAACCCCATTGCAAGAAAAAAAACAAAACCAAAATGTCCAAGAAGAGGCAAAAGTACTCATTTCCTTTGAAACAGGAGACATACAGACCATTTAGATTTTAATAAATGGAAAATCTTTTACCAGTATTTTGAAAAATGTTTCAAAAGAATAATAGAGGCACTGAGAGTGGAAGTATGAATCCCACTTTCATTCATCACATGGCACCTGGGCCCATGTGCCCACAAGTCCACCTAACTGATGAGAGAACAGTAAGAGCTCCCGCTAATTGAGAACTTACTATGTGAGAGGCTTGACCAGTCCCCTCACCTCAACCCTTTCTCAGCCTCTCAGCATCTTTCAGGTGGCTGAATCACTGTTTCTCTTATATCTGGGCACCCCTTCCACCCAGCACTTACTTCATTATTTTGAAATTGTATTTTTATCACCCTGACTACTCTATGAATACCCAAGAGCAGTGGCTGTATCTTCCCCGTTGTTGTATACTTAATACTTGCCAAAATGTCTAGGACACCATAGACACTAAACACATGTTAGTTAAAAAATATCTGGGTTTTTTTTTTTTAGGGTTTTATTTATTTATTTTGAGAGAGAGAGTGCTAGCAGGGGGAGGAGCAAAGGGGGTGGGAGAGGGAGGGGAAAGAATCTCAAGCAGACTCCATGCTGAGCACAGAGCCCAACATGGGGCTCAATCTTATGACCCTGAGTCATGACCTGAGCCGAAACCAAGAGTCAGACACTTAACTGACCAAACCACCCAGGCACCCCTAAAAAATGTCTGTTTTTAATCAGCAAGTATTTTAAAACTTCATGATAGCTTTTTTATTTGAACTTTCATCATTCCCTACAAAGGAAAAAGTGAAGTTGAGGAAATAATCTCTCTCTTGGATCCACCGTTTCCTTGTCTAGGATATAAAAATCCTGTTGTGTCCCCTCATTGCTTTTGTTCCTCCCTCAGATGGGATAGACTCTGATCCCTAGGACTGGGCAAGCGGATTTCCTGCAGCTGGCTCAGCTGGGTGTTGTCTGCATTTTCAAATCCTGATAATGTGAGAAGGTAGGCTTGCCAAAGGCCTGCCTGACCTGGTGACAAGCTAATGACCTACCCTGAAGAATATGAGCCAGGCTGTAGCCAGGTCACCGCTTGATAAGGAGAAACACCCTATTTGCCTCAGGTGATGGTAAGGCAGCAAGGTGTGACCAGGAACAAACAAAAAACCAGGATGTGAGCTATGGTAAAACCACCCCTGGTGCCCTGGACCTCACCAGCCTCGTGGGCACTGCTGATTCATATTCCTTTTTGTGCCCCTGAAGCCTAGATAGTGCTCAGAACAAAGCTCAATAAAGGCTTGGAATAATGAGGGGGCTGGTCTTATGGGGTTTCTATCTTGGCTTCCAGATCACAACGCCCCCTGAGATGAGTGGAGAACACTTGGGATCCAAGAGATGTGGCTGGAGGCATCCTCCATGATCACAAATGGGAGTGTGCAAGAAGTTCCATGTTTCTTTATGTTCTCTAAGTCAACTTAGTTTTGACTTATAGCCCTCATTCTTCCAGGCTTGTAGGAAATTCAACCTCACCCTTTATTGGGGCTCCCCACTTTACAGTGGAGTAAACATCTTATACAAAGCCAGGAAATGTGGAAATGTCCTTTGATCATCAATCATTTACCAAAGACCAGAGTTTTTCCAACTCTATGGCCCCTTTGGGGACACAAATTCCACTGCTCCCTCACCATGTTTAGGGTACAAATCTCCCTGGATGCTAGTCTCCTTGATAAATATAGGATCCTTATATTTTCAAGGTGTTTTCACCTCATCTAGGTGGAGTGAGGAAGGGGAAGCAAAGACATCCCTACAACTAGAGAGACCTTGGGCCTCTTTCTAATTGCTAGCCCAGGGAAGTGTATTCTCCTTGTCCTTAGTATGAGAAAATGCCCTTTTCTTCCTGCCCACCCAATATTATGTCCTGGGACAGAACAGGAAAAGAAGAGAAAACTACAAAGATGCCTGAGGATTGGGGACGTGGATACTCCTGGAAAAACAGGGACTGAAAAGCCTTGCAGCCAGGTTATAGCAGGTTGAGACCTCAGGAAACAGCTGAAGGAGAAAATATAATGGGAAGAAAATACGATGTCACTCACCAGGTCTTGTTAAAGAGGTTCAGGATAGGGGCACCTGGGTGGCTCAGTCTGTTAAGCATCTGCCTTCAGCTCAGGTCATGATCCCAGGGGCCTGGGATGGAGCCCCGCATCGGGCTCCCTGCCCAGTGGGGAGTCTGCTTTTCCCTCTCCCTCTGCCTCTCCTCCTCACTTGTTCACTCTCTCTCTCAAATAAATAAATAAAATACTTTTTTAAAAAAAAGAGGTGTGGGATTTGGGCTGGCATAGACTCCATATATGGCCTCAGCTGAAGACACGAAGACTCTTTTGCTTATATTTTATTTCAGAGTAGTCAATGGAAAATGATCCCTTAGTCATTCTGCAGGAAAATATGATACAGCAGTAGAATTATTTCAACAGGGCATAAAGCCAAAGACCTGTAGCACAAATAATTAAATAATATGATACAAATAATACTCATATAGTCTCGTAATACAAATAATTAAATCATATGATAAAGCATTTATAACAAAACATGAAGCAAAAAACATCAGCCCAAGCCAGTGTACTATAGGACATTGTGCCAAGGCTTCTCCCAAGCCCAGTGTTTTTTGTTCTTTGACATTCTTTGTCATTGCCAAATGGTTCTAATTATGTACTATGGTCATTCTGGTTGCTCTGACCTAAACCATGGTCTGGTCACTGAACTGAGAATTACCCAAGGGATGGATGTTTAATGTTCATTTTCACAGTGGTAATGTTTTTATTTGTCACAGACCTTTTTAGGTTTGAGATGCATCCCAAACTGACAAATTTTTACACCAGAGCCGAGTTTCATCTGAAGGGCTAGACCTGGTTATGATTTACAACCAGGTGGTAATTTCAGCTGCCCAAGTACTGGGAACATTGCAGAACTTATTACTGCTCAATTACCTCATATCCAACCATTATTCTGAAGTAATTAGGCAGGAATCCAGTCAAAAATTTACCTGTCACAAACAAGTTCATAATAGAGAAAGAGAACTAAACACTCTACCTAAACACCCTAGTTGATGGGATTGGTACTATTTTATGCTGTGGCACTTATTACTCCCATGCACAAAGGAACATTATATTAATGCTTCCATACCCTTAAGGATAAGCATTCAGGCAATTAGATAGGAGGTACTTTCTTAAATTTTGTTTTAATTTTTTGTCATGGCAACCTATCCAGTCTAATTCCTGATTAGTCAGGGCATGTAAGACATTAGGTCAATACCCAATAAGTAGAAACATTTCCGAACTCAAGAATATGGTTTAAACACATTTGAGCCCAGGTGACCTTTCAAGCTCACTTGTTCAGGTGCACTTTCCTTTGCTGTGTCTGGAAGATGGTACCAACCCTGCTCTATACATCAATCACTCCTCCTCTGAGCTGGAAGCACTAATGGATATGGTGAATAGTGGTATAGATTGTAAAAAAGTCTGTCAGTGGATATGCTAGATGCAATATATATTGGGCCCTGATAAATCTATCATTTTTAGGTCTGGGTAATCGTTCATTCTAATCAGGCCCAATCCACCATACATTCTAACAGTCTGCATTTCTCTCAGTCAAGATTACTTGGCATTTGTTGGGACCCAAGTCATAAATTTATTTAGAAGGCACTCATAACCATAGTGCACACTCTTGGTGTCCATCAGCCTACTTGGGGAGTGTGGGGGGGGGGGGCGTTGGTGAAGAACAATAAGGCAGGATGAAACTTTCCAACTGTGCTGGTCCCAGACAGCTCTGTCATCACATGGCCATCTTCCAGTTGTTCCATTTAAACATAAGCTGGTGAGATTTTAAATCATCACGGAGATCTACCCTACTAAAGAACCAGCCTTACTCGAGGCCAAGGTACAGGAGGTCCCTCCAAGTTCCTGTGAAAGTGAGGGCAAGATCCTTGCAAAGAGATCCCATCCACCTTAGATGTGCTCTAATGCCTTTGGTGTTTTAGGTTATATAAAAAGAGAAAGGTTTTGGTCAGATTTTGGCCCCCCCCAGCCCACATATTACCTAACTCAGAGCTGTGCTATTTTATAGCTGGATCCCTCCCCCTGAAGTTCCTATTCAACTCATTATCTTTTAAAATGCAGTTTATTTCTTCCTCCACTCTGGATGTCTATATGAGTATTTATCTTGTTACTACCAGACTCCAGCCTTAATCAGGAACAACTCTATGGGAGATATTTGGCAGAAATATCCAGGCATGGCCTGAGTCACAGTTGCTTGCATTATTCGTAACAATGGGGAAAGCTAAAGCCTTTACTCACTGAGATTCTTTAAGATGATTATTTTGAATTCTTTGTCAGGCTATTCATGGATCTCTATTTAGGATTAGTTACAGCAGATTTACTTGCAGTTCCTTTGAATGAAATCAAACATGAAAGTTTCTGAGTCTTCATGTTCTTTGTAGCTTTGTGCTGGTGCCTAAGCATTGGAAGAAACAGCCACCTCTCCTAATCTTTATGTATGGGCTTTGACAGGTTCAGAAGACCTTCACTAATGTGCCCCGATAGAGAATCTGAGAGCCTCTCAAACTTTTTCTATGGATATGTCTTCTCTGGACTTGGGCATGTAAATTCCTAATTTCAGGGATTTCTTGGTTTCTTTTCAGGAGCCCATAATCTCTTACTCCTGGTGTCTGACTGCTGTATTAAGAGTTGGGACGTTGGAACCACACTCCACTCCTTTCTTTTTCCCTATGGAGAAACCTCAAGTTCTTGTGGGTTTTTTTCTCCCCAAACTTGTGGGGCTGTGCTGTGTACAGCAAGCCATCCTTCTCTTTTCCTTTGTTCTTAGCTGCTGGTTTCATCAGTGCTCTGGGTGAGATGAAACAGAAACCAGCCCTTTGGACAACATGCTGAAAATTGGACGCACACTTCCCTCCCCACCCTGCAGGGAGAAATTGCAGGCTAAGGCCATCTCTCTTGGTGCTGAGGTTGTGCTGGCTTGGGAGAGGGGCTGATGTGCATAAAGTGAAATTGCTCTTTCTACCCATTTCAATGAAGCTATTAAAGGTTCTGTGCTAATCTGGAGTGTTGCAACTTCTTAACTGGATTTTAGATTTCTCACAAAGGTATTGCGGCATGTACATCATTGTCAAGTTGCTGTTTCTGTGGAGAAATGAGGACTGAGACTTCCTATTCCATCATCCTGCTGATCACTCCTTACATTTAAAATTTTATGGGGACTATAGTCCTACCTTACAAAGCCTCCCTCTCTCTCTCTCTCTCACTGGGGATGAAAAAGCAGGACAATCAACTCTTTCTATAGCTTTCTTTGATTTAGTCACATAGATTAGCTCTGGTAGAACATCCAGGGCCAGGATCAATGTTTGTATAAGCATCTGAAAATTTGGTATTTTATTCTCTAGTTTGTCTAACTAGGACATTAACATACTTGAATATATTTGCATTCTGTCCAAATAAGAAGTAACTCACTCATAAGTGGTCTGATTTCCCTCCCAGCAAGAGAATAAAAGGAGATGGCCACCTGACTTCAGAGTCCATTCTGGGCTTCTCCCTTCTGCCCACCTAAAATGAAATTCTGATGCCTGATATTTCAGTTACTTTGCTTCTTCCTGAAGCAGACAGACTGAAAACAGACTGCTTATAGATGCTAGTAGAGGTAGATGTAGATGCCTGGATCAGAAACATCTAAGTTTAGGTGGAAAGTGAACTAATGACACTGAACTCTCCCTTTCAATTTTGAGAATCTATGACTGTCATGACTTACATGTTTAAAAGAAACTTTTATTTTGAAATAGTTTGGACTTATAGGAAAACTATAAAAATAATAAAGCTCTCCTACACACTTCACTCAGGTTCCTCAAATGTTAACATCTTGTATAATCAGAATTATGAAAACTAAGAAATAACATCGATGTAATACTATTAAACCACAGACTGATTTCCCTCTGATTTCTCCAGTTTTTGTTGTTGTTATTGTTAATATCCTGTTTTTCCCAGCATTTAGTCTTGAATCCCATACTACATTTATTGTCATCTCACCTTAGTATCCTTCAATTTGTGATAATTCCTCAGCCTTTTTTTTTTTTTTACTTTAACACTACTAAGACTACTGGCCAATTCTTTTGAAGACTGTCCCTCCATTTGGGGTTGTCTGATGCTTTCTCACGATCAGATTGAGGTTTTGCATTTCTGGCAAGAACACCACAGAAGAGAGGTACATGCTTCAGTGTATCATATCAGGATGTACTAGTGATGTTCACTTTGATCATGGAGTTAAGGTGACGTCTTCTGGTTTATCTATTGTACAGTCACTATCTCTCCCTCTGTAATTAATATGTATTCGAGGGGGAAAAAAACTTGAGACTATGGAAATGGTTCAACTTCTTACTGCCCCAGGTAAACAACAGCTTATATCCCATTTCTCCCTCAGAAGCTATTGCTCCTCAGATTTGGGTTAGTTTGTCTAAACTCCAGTGGGTTCCAAAAGTCATGAACTTGCCATTTATCCACCCTTTTACTTGTTGTAGGTATAAGAGTGATGCTCATTCCAGCTTTCTAGATCCTTAAGCAAAACCACAATACTATATCCTTTCTTGTCTTAAAGATTAGCCTCTAGGGTATAATTTTCAACTGATACAAAACTATAGAAATAAAATTTTCAGGAGAACCGTTTATTTAGAAAAAATTAAATGAGGTTTAAATACTTATTAAATAATACATGCTTTGGTCATGAGAAACAGGGTGTAAAGTAGAAAGAGCCCGGGATTGGGAAATCAAAGATCTGACTGCTGGTGGTTTGCTGTCCTACTAGTGATTTCTTTGACCTTGATCAAGCCCCTCACCCTCCAATTATCACCTGAAAAAAGGCAGAGGGCAGACTGGATGGTGGCTGGGATGCTTCCTGGATGGACAATTTTCTGATTCCATGATAATAGCTCACATGCTTCTAATGGTTCCAGAGTAATTAATACCACTTATTGAGTGTTTTCTATGTGCCAATCACTGTGCTAGGCATTTATCACAGGAACCTTACTTAATCATTAAGAGAACTCTATGAGGAAGGTAATATTATCCCCATTTTACAGAAAAGGGAACTGAGATTCCTAGATATTAAGAGAATCAACCAGGGGCGCCTGGGTGGCTCAGTTGGTTAAGCGACAGCCTTTGGCTCGGGTCATGATTCCAGGGTCCTGGGATCGAGCCCCGCATCGGGCTCCCTGCTCGGCGGGAGGCCTGCTTCTCCCTCTCCCACTCCCCCTGCTTGTGTTCCCTCTCTCGCTGTCTCTCTCTCTCTCTGTCAATTAAATAAATAAAATCTTAAAAAAAAAAGAGAGAGAGAGAATCAACCAAGTTCATGCAGGTTGTGAAAGAGATAAGATGTGAAGGTCCATCTGTCTAATTAAAGACAATGCTCTGTCCATAGCATGTACTTCCTATCTCTGAAATAAAACCCTATAATAGAGTAATCTGTCTAGGATCTAGTTTGTACTTCATTTAAATTCCAGAGCATGCTATGACATATAAGAAACAGATATTAAACTCTTACATTATGTAAAATTCTGTCCTAAGCACTCTGGAGGACGGATACAACGTTGTCCTTGCTACACAGAAAACTTGAAATATAGTAGGAGAAATGAGACATAACAAATAAAGATTTAATCAACACTATAGGAAGCAATCTGCGAGTGGAAAATAAAGCTGTGGACAGATATTGGAAGCAAGAGGAAGTCGTGGTCCCTGTGGGCTGGGGTTGGTCATAGACAGCTTCAGTGGGAATGAGGTCTGTTCCTGGCCCTTTAAGAACAGGCAGGCTTTCTACAGAGTGGGGTCGGGGCTGGGGGAATGGGCACACAGGGTGGCAGTTGGGGTAGAAGAAATGGATTGTACAAAGGCATAGAGGAAAAAGAAGTGTGTGGAGTGGATTAGGGCAACCAGGAATAGACACATTTGAATAACGTGAAGATCTTCTGGAGAGGAGCAGCAAATAATGTTGGAAGAGTGGACTGGAGCAAAGCTGAGGATGATAAGCTTGGTACACCAGGCTGTGGCAGGGGTAGGGAGGCAGTGAACTTTTTTGAGTGATTTGAAAAGAGATGATTTCAGGAGAGATCCTTACACAGATGGGCACAGTAGGTTGCAGCAGGTGGGGAAGGATCAGAAAGAGGAGACAGAGGCTAATGTGGAGGTCCACGTTGGGGCACAGCCTGGTCTAGGGGAAAGGTGGCTTCAGAATCACACAAAACAGGTTAGAGTCTCCCAGCTCTGACTTCTCAGCTGTGTCACTTCAGGCAGGTTTCTCAATGGCCCACTGAAAGACGTAGAAAACACCTTTACCACAGGAGTGTTTATTGATTCATTCCAAATATTTGTTGAGTACCCCCATCTGTCAGGTAAGGAAAGGAGAGGTATCAGGGATGACTCCAACATATTTGGCCTGAGCAGTGAGTAGAGTGGATTTGCCATTCTTGTGACATTTAAATGATATACTGTGTGTAAAAGTCTTGTCACAGTGTTCGGTAAATAGTGGCTTGTTAGTACTCACTAATGCTCCTCAAAGGACTAAGGGCCTGGGCTTAGTTTGTGGCAATGCAATATAAATGAAGCCATTAGTATGAGCTTTCATCAACAGAGAGAGCAGTCAGGGCAAAAATATGTGATTATCTAGAATATATAAGTTTTATGAAGGTTCTAAACCCCTTGTACTCCCTGAAGTACAAAGGGGTGGAGGAGGGACAGATCTGTTACTGATGATTATATCTGTCACAATTGCAGAGAGATGCACACCCAAGCTAAGGTGTAACTAAGGAGAATCCAACAAAAGTTCAGAAGAAGGAGCCGATCCTGAAGCCAGGAGAGAGAACAACATAGAAATAAACCCCCTGACAGGAACTCTGGCTTCAGTAGAACGCAGTGACCGGATGTGGAAGGAACCTGGCTATATATTCTCCTCCTCCCTGAAAACTAAAACCAAAAACATCACCTACCACCCAGTGCTCTCCATAAAAGTTAATGGGGAGAAAAAAGGAAGGAAGATAAGAAACAATTAACTAATGTAAAACATAGATTCTAATGTCTCTGCCTCTATAGCCTGTCACAGGCTGTGGTTGGTAGCTACAGTGTTTTTCTTCCACCACCCATTTCATGCTCCCCACCCTCTCCTAGCACCTCAGCAAGGTGTAGTAACACCAAAGACACAGAGAGGTGCAAAGACTATCTTTACTATTGGTGAGGCAGGGATGTCACAGGCAGAGGGGACTTGAGAAGTCACGGTCTGAAGGAGAGGAGGTGGAGGTTTCCTGGTTGGTGCCAGGATTTCATTGCTTTCGTGATCCCCAGATTGAGATCTTGCCTCCTTCACTGAAATGAGGAAGCAGCAGCGGGCCATGTACACCCTACAGGATTGCACTGCAGGGACACATGGTGTTCCCCTGGACATCCCAGGAGCCACAGGCACAGGCACATGAGCAAGCCCTCCCCAATTATCCTTTGCCTCCTCCCTTCTGAGGGGGCAGAAACAGCACAGGATTAGATTGGGAGGGGGAGATGGAGGACACAGAAGAGGAAGGAGGTGATATGGCAGGGCCCTGGAGGTGAGGGAAGATTGGGACAGGGGAGGTTAAGGAAGAAAGAAAGGAGTGGAAAGAAACCTCAGGTCCCTAAGTAGCCCCTTGGAAGGGAAGGATGGAAATCATGGGTATTGGAGTTGTGACCCAACCCAATGACATTACAATCCTGAGTTTGGAGAAAACCTGTTGGTACAGTAATGGGTTGGCAGCCCGAGCCCAGGTGCATGAGGAAGGGCAAGGGGTGAGCAAACACCTCTATCTTCATATAATAACTTTTTTGAGAGGAAGGAGGACAGGTTATTTTCATTAGTGATGCTACTGCAGCAGAGCAGTTTCATGCAGTCTGAGGGCTTGCATTCTTTGGGAGAGACGCGCTAAGACAGGGCCTACACCGGCCAGCCCCTTCCCCTAAATTCTATATCCCCCTTCTGCAAAGGAGTCAGCGTATCCAGGATTGAGCCACTTAACAGTTGTGTGCTGCTGGATAAATAATGTAACTTGTCTAAGCCTCAGTTTTCTCTTCTGCACAATGGAAATAACAGAGCTTATTTCATAGTTGTAGTGAGAAGTTAATAAAATAATAATAGAATGCCTAACAGTGCCTAACACATGGTAAGTGCTCAAGAGTGTTCTGTGTAGACTTCATCACTGAGCCACCAGCAGCTCTAGGAGCCCATAAGGCACAGAGAAAGCAGGGATTTTAGGGATGAATCTTCCAGTTAGAGGTTGCCATCTGGAGATGGGTTAGGAAATGGGGTGGGGTCTACTAGCAGGATTGAGAATCTGGGATATGACTGCCCCTGCTCCCAGTTCCCCCTCTAATATAAGTCGGCCAACTCACTGAGAGCTGCTCTTACCTTTTCCTCTATAGCAAAGTGTAAGCAGCACAGAGAATCCTCTGAGCTCAGGAGGTGGAAGGGGGGATGAGGAGGAGGTAAGAAGAGGGCTTCATCCTGTGGGAAGGGGGCGTCCTGCCATGAGGAAAACATGGAGAGAAGATGAAACAATTTTGGGGTCCAGAGGGGAAGAGGAGGGAAAGGACAGTAGGGAAGAACTGGACTGGGGAGCCTGGATCCTTTTGCAGCACTCCTGACAGGCAGAGATGTCAGGGAAGAGAGCTCTGCATCAGACTCACACAGCCAGGTTTAGGAAAGGTCTGCTAAGGTTGGGAGGGCAGGGACATTTCTCACCCCTGGAGCATGTGCCAAGGACATTCCCTCATGTCTACCAACAAACACAGACTGTATTTGGGATCTAAGGCAGCTGGGGAGGGTCCAGCCTTCAGAAAGAGGCTGAAATGACTAGCTGCCTTTGCTCTGGTTCTCTGCTGGATAAGTCTTTCCACCTTTCTCTTTCCCCTCTCCCCTCTCTTCTTGGTAGCCCCACAAACCTGGCAGCTAGCTTGCCAAGAATTGCCAAGTTTGCTGACATCTCACATTACAGAACTTTTGTTCATTCCTTCAACAGGAAGAGGCAGAAAGGTGTGGACTCTGGTTGTTATCTGCTCAGTTATTATTACATTGTCCTTGACTAATTCTGTCCATGGGACAGTAACAAAAATCCCAGCTGGTAGAAGCCTAGAATTAGAATGGAAGCTCCATTAGGGTGCCTGGGTGGCTCAGGCGGTTAAGCGTCAGACTCCTGATTTTGGCTCAGGTCATGATCTCAGGGTTGTAAGATCCAGCCCCATGTTGGGCTCTGTACTGAGCAGGGAGTCTGTTTGAGATTCTCTCTCCCTCTGCCCCTTCCCCTGCTTACACGCTCACTCTCTCTCGCTCTAAATAAATTTTTAAAATCTTTAAAAAAAAAAGAATGGAAGCTCATGAATGCAGTAAGTTTTGCCTATTTTAGCCACCACTATATCCCACTGCCTGTCACACAGCAGAACTCAATAAATACTTGTAAAAATGAATGAATACAAACTTTGATTTCTTTACTTATGAAGAAATGAGGTTTCGATGATTCTAGACTTTTTTCAGATTCTATGTTCTGGCAGCTTCAGGTTCTTTCCCTCCTTCTCCACCATCCTTACACTTTTTCCTCAGAGATCACAAGATAGTTGACTAATTCCACGGTCACAGCTCCAGACCTCACATTCTCAAACCCAAACGCAAAGCAACAAAATTGTCATGGACAGTTTTGAGTCTCTGTTTTTCATCCAGGAAGCAAACTCTTTCTCAGAAGACCCAAGCAGAGTCCTCCTCTTTCTTCTTGGCCTGATTTGGGTCACGTGTCCCAACTCTACCCCGTGCAAAGGTGTCTAGGAAAGAGAATATTTGGCCAAGAGGAGAAGAAGCTCCATTATTGACTTAAACAGTGATTTATCCCTCAGGACTGGGCACATTAGTATTCTGAGTGAAATCAGGATGCTGTTCACACAGAGAAAGGGGAAATTGGCCACTCAGTGGACAATCATTTCAGCCAGAGCTATAAAATCTGACATCTGCTTCCGCTTTTGCTAACCTCTCTTGCTTCCACCTTCACCCTGACTTGATAGTGACTAATTCATTTGTTCATTGCAGCTCCTTCATGGGCCAGGTGCCATGCTAAGCACTGGAGACTCAACGATATGCAAGTTAGACAAAGTTTCATCTTTCATGGATTACATGTTCCAAGGGGAAAAATAATACATTAACAGATAAATACATATTTGGAGTCAAGATGAAAAAGCAAAGAAGAAGAAAGAAGACAGACAGACAGACAGACAGAAAGAAAGAAAGAAAGAAAGAAAGAAAGAAAGAGAAAGTAAGAAAGAAAGAAAGAAAGAAAGAAAGAAAGAAAGAAAGAAAGAAAGAAAAAGAAAGAAAGAAAGAAAGAAAGAAAGAAAGAAAGAAAGAAAGAAAGAAAGAAAGAAAGAAAGAAAGAAAGAAAGAAAAAGAAAGAAAGAAAAAGAAAGAAAAAAGGAAAGAGAAAGAAAGAAAGAAAGAAAGAAAGAAAGAAAGAAAGAAAGAAAGAAAGAAAGAAAGAAAGGAAAGAAAGAAAGAAAGAAGAAGAAGAAGAAGAAGAAGAATTAAGGAGCTAGAGCATGCTGGAAAGGCTTCTCTGAAATAACAAGTGTGTGTAGAGAACCATGTAACTATCTGGGGACATGAAGTAGAAAGGCTCTGAGGTGGGAGGGTGGCTATTGCTTATAGGAACATCAAGAACTCAAATGTGGCCAGGGTGAAGGATCAGAAATGAGGTTGGAGATATTTCCAGTGGCCAGATGCAGATCATGCTGACCATGATAAATACTTGGGATTTTATTTTCTGTGTAATGAGAAGTCACTAGAATGTGTAATTTGGACAGAAATGTGACATGATTTTGGTTTATATTTTAAGAGACTCACTCTACTTGCCATAAGTAGGGGTATTAAGTTAGTGTTACACCAATTAATAGTACAATTAAACATTGATAACAAATTTTGATAAGTAATAAACACAAACAGTATATTTTGGAAATGTATTTCTTAATGAGAGAGATGGAGCTGCTTTTTTTCCTTTGAGTAGCTTATATATTCATGAACAAATAATCCTAGAGAGAGAGGAGGTTTAGAGCCAAGTATATTTCTCTTTTTTCTTTTCATAGATATAAGCTTTGAGATGATGACTTCATAATTAAGTATGCAGGGAGGAAAAATTTTATTGTAGTAATATCATTCACTTCATTTGAATTCATTTTGAGTTATTTGTTAAAAATCATACTGCAACTTATTAAAAATTAGTTTTGGTGGTCTACCATATGATAAATGGATGATATACATCTTCAATATTGTGTCAAACACTGGAAGTCTCACAGCTTATAAAAGGATTTGTTACTCAGTCACCGGATCACTCAACCTTTGTGCCAATATTTTGAATCATTCCTTTCCATTCTGCAGATACTTATACGCCAAGCTGATGAATCATGGTAAGGTTGTATGGCAGGTAAAGGTTGTGTTTTTCTTTTGTTATGGGGGAGAAAGACAATGGCAAATTCATCACTTTGATCAAAATAGATCTCTGACACACAAGTTTGGGAAACAGTATATACACAAGACAGAAATCTAGAAATTTATTCTTTTTAAAACTGACATTACCTGTCTTCACCTTGGAAAGTCTGCCTGCACTTAGTTTGGAACCCACTGTTCTACTCATTGAGCTCCAATAAGGGCATGCATGTTACTTTCTTTCTCTGTACTTCTAGTGCCAAGCAAAATTCCTGGCACAGTCATCATCATTTTGTTAAACAATGAGGGAACTAGGAGGCTGGAGTAGCAATCTCAGTTTTTCCCATTCTCCCCCATGTTTTTCCTCATCCCTGCTGAGATGGAGTTTCATTAGGACACTGGAGAAATTTTCTGGCTAGACCAATTCTAAGCCAGAGGCAGTAATACCAAGAATACAACCATGAGAGATACAAAAGTTGTCTTTACTACCCAAGAAGCAGGTTGTAACAAATGAAAGGGACAGTTTGAGTCAGGTTTCCTGTTTGGCATATGGTTTCATTACAGTCATGGTCACATAGCTGGGTTCTCTTCCTCCTCCCCCTCAGGTCAGGTGGCAGCAGCGAGCAGTGGTCCAGTCCATTGTGCTGCACTGGCAGTGGCATGTGGTTTCTCCCCGGATATCCCAGGAACCACAGCCATAGCCACAGGCACAGCCAGTGACAACCATCCCTGCATGCGCATATGAGACACAGACATTAGAATTTTGAGAGGAGGGAGGTGTACTCCTACCATTTTTTCATTTCTGTGCAGCCCAGTGGTAGATCTAAGCTTTGTGGGGCTGAAAAGTAATTCAATTTTGAGAGCCCTCTTTAAGGGAAAAAAAATACAAAAATTACTAAAACAAATTTAGGAATAGGGCCATGGAAAAGACCTGGGAAAGTAAGGGCCCTGAGCATTTCTTTGCTTAGATTCATGATGTATTTACCTCAATGCTGGCCCTACCCACCCAAACAAGGGAATAGATTGGGAAAGGGAGATGAATGACAGGGGGCAATGGTAGATGACAGATCATAACAGGACAACTGAGGGAGGAAGGGCTGGTGTATGAGGTAATTAATGAAAGGGAGGTGGGAAGGGAAGAGGCAGAAACCCAAGAGCCCTCAGTAGCATTGTTAAGGGAAATGAGAATGGGCAAGAGATCCCTGGGAATCAGGAGTTAAGACTCAGCCCCAGGATAATACAAACATGAGACAGGGGGAAGGTAAAGATGCTGGGGGATGGTCAGGGGAGGGCACAGGGCAACTTACCCACCATTTCTCCTCATGGAATTACTTACCTGCAGGGCAGGAGGATAGTCTGCCTGAGTTCGTGATACTGACACACGACATCCTTTTTGTTGGGGAAGGATTTAACTCTGAATAGGAGAAAAGAAGGGATATTGCCCATGATATCTGTCTCCCATAATCCCCCTCCAAATCTCCTTTTACCTCAGAGGTGTCACCGTGTCCATAATCATGCTACTAACTAGCTTTTAAAGTTTAATTTCCTCATTTGTAAAATGAAAGTAATAGTTGTACTTACTTTCTAACGTGAAAATTAAGTGAGGTAATCTGTAAAACTTTGCATTCCACTTCGTTCATAATGAGTTGTCATAAATTATAACTATCCTCCTCCTCATCACCAACATCATCAAGCTAACTTGGTGGGAAACCTGAAGTTTTAGCCAGGAGTCCAAAAATGATATGGGAGTAGAGCTCTGGGCAGGAAGATTAAGCTTGAGTGGACTTAATAGAGGTTGGGTATTTGGGGACAGAATAGACAAGTTAGGTTTAGGAACAGGAAGAATGATCAGGGGTTCTCTCCCAATCCCCACCCCCAGTCAATTACCTAAGCCTTTGGGGCTTCCTTTATCTTTGTATCCACAAGGGAGTCTAAGGAACACGGAGCAGTCCCTGGGATCATCAGCTGGAGGAGGATGAGAATAAGAAGGAAGCAAGAGGTAGACTTCATCCTGTAGAATGGCAGTGTCCTGGGGCTGGGGAAAGATAGAATGCTGACATCTCTCAGCTCCACTATGGTTAGGAAGGAAGGGCAAAGAGCACGTCAAGAGTTTCAAGAGAGAAGAGAGGAACACCAGTATCAGTATGGAAGAGGCTGGATCTCTTTCAAGTGGTTTGAAGAGTTAGGAAGAGTGGCTGCAAAGCAAATTCACTCACTGAGAAGTTCAGAAAAGGTCTGCAACGACTGGTCAGGAAAGGATGCTTTATACCCTGTGATATTGACCTGGACACACCTCAACACACAAGCAAGCACAATATACAAACACACTCTCCAGTATATTTTCAAAGAAATGCATGCTAGGGCGTGACACACAACTGTGATAAATTCAGTGTGTCTATGATAAGCAACAGCTGCCTTTGCTTTGGTTCTCTGCCAAGGGGAGTCCTCTTGCCTTTCTGTTCTTCCCTCTTCTTTCTTCTTGGCAACCTGATAAAGCCAGTACCTAAGCCTTCTGTTAAGAGCCCCATATTATAGGCCTTTTGTTTGATCCTTCATCAGGAAGAGGTGACTTTAGGGTCTCAACAGAACCCTATTGTCACCTGTTTAGACATCATTTTATTGTCTCTGGCTAATCCCATTGGTGGGAAAGTAACAGAAAACCTGATTAGCACTGGTTTATAAACAGGGAAGTTTACTATTTACTTAAACAGAAGCAAAGTGTTTGATGGCAAGGTTCTTGTTGGGTGTTCAGTAGGGTCATTACCAGCCTGATCTCTTCCCCTTTTTTCCTACCATCCTCAGCTCACTGGATTTTTATCCTTGATCCACTCTCTTGATAGTCCCAAGGTGGCAGGCATCATGACAGCCTCAGTCAAGATCCTGAGCAGGAAGGAAGGACTGGGGCAAGACCATTTTCTTTGGAGGCTTTGCCTTTTCATTTTGGAAGCAAGATTTTCCCTGAGAAACTCAAGCAAATTTCCCCTTACATTTCATTGTTCAGTTCTGCATCACATGATCTCCCTTTCCTGTGTGGCTGAGAAATTGAGTAGATCTCTACAATCCTTTATATAAGACCATTGGGCTCATATGTGATTTATCCTCTAGGATGGGGCACATGGTCACCAGGATTGAATCCCATGATTTGAAAGCCAAATGAAGAAGCAGAGAATGGCTGTTGGATGACCGTTGTTGGAGGCAGTCAGGTGGGGAAGCCTGGCTCTGCTGCAGCTGTGGCCAGCCTCACTGCCTCTTTCCCTAAAGATGCCCTCCGAAGACCAGCTATTTCTCCAACATATCTCTCCCAGGAGACTTTGAGAATGGGGCTCAATGATGCTAGCAAAAAGTCAAGGATGCTTCCTTAATGCACCGATAGGAGCTAAGGAAACAAAAGAGTGATAAAGAGCAGGAAAGAGCACAGATTTTGATTTGGTATAAAAGTTGGGTACATTTGTCCATTTGTTAATTCAATGACTATAAAGCTTCTCTATATAAATTATAGCTCTGGTGACTCAGCAGTGGGCAATGTAGGCAAGGTTTTTGCCCTCTTGAGACTATAAGGTGGAAGATAAATATATAATATGTCAGATATAGAAACATGCCCTGAAGGAAAAGAAATGAAGGCAAGGCAATTGAATATACTTCTGTGTTGTTGTATATAATGCAGTGTGTTCAGGGAAGACATCTCAGAAAAGATAACTTGTAAACAATGACCTGTGGTGTATAACATAGAAAAAGCTGGGGCAAATGTTTCAGGCTAAGGGGCAAGCAAATATAAAGAGCTAAGGCAGAGAGATGGTTGGTGTGTTGAAGGAATAGCAACAAAGGCAGTGTGGCTGAAAAGAGTGAAATGAGTAAAGGAAAGAGAAGTGAGAAAAGTGGTCAAAAACACAACTGGGGCCAGGTTGGTTATACTGCACTTGTAAACCAACATAAGGGCTCTGGGTTTTATTGTAAATTTGATGGGAAATTACTGGAGCATTTTGCTCAGGGGAGTGATTATATGATTTATTTATATAAGATCATTTATGTTTTATAAAGCTTACTAAGGCCACTGCTATGGAGGAAAACATGTAGGAAGAAAGGAAACCAAGCAGCAAGCTTTTGTACAGTTCCAGATATCAGATGGTAGTAAGGGAATGAGTGAGAACTGGGTAAATTTTTGTTATATATAGAAGGTTGAGCCTCTTAAGTTCTACTGATGCACTGTGTATGAAATATAGGAGAAACAGAAAAATGAAAGATCAAGGTTATATTCTAAATGACTTGTTGAAGAATGATGCCATTTGCTGAAGTGGGGACCCCTGGGCAGCATAGATATGGCAAGAACATTAAATCATATTTTATCATAGTCAATTTAATATGTCTATTAGTCATCCAGGTGGAGCTGTGGCATAGGAGTTGGGTATACAAGTCTGGGGTTCCGGGGAAAGGTGAAAGCCAGAGATAAAAATTTGAGAATAGTCAATCCACAGATGAATATAACAGCATAGATAATTTAATGAAAGAGGTGAAAACTTTTTTAAGGGAGTCAAGAAAGTGATAGACTGGGAAGCGGATGACCAAAAGAACATTGATTTTAGATATGAATTAAATTAGTGGGTTTGTTAAGAATGGCAGGGAAAGAGAAGAGAACGGGATCACAAGAGAGTATGCTTGGGTTACAATGAGCCTGGGCAGGGAGAGTGACCATAACCTCTGGGCAACACTTGTAGTCATCAGCATGCCTAGCATATTTGATACCCAGAGGGGATCACTCTAACACTCCTCTCCTTTACATAACAAAATTATTTCCAGTAATAATTATGCAATGATCAGTAATAATCATTATTTCTTGATTCATTCTCTAGTTTCAAAACAAACAAAAAAAACATTAAAAGAACAAATGTCAATTTTGAAGCTATTGTTTAAATTCAGCATAATATTTTTGTGTGAATTAAAATTTTCACTTACCAAACAAAAAATATTATACCGCTCAGTTTGCACACTCTTTGAGTTTAAAATTTTAAACACAATTAAACTCCACATAATCATATAGAGTGACCAAATTGATGTAATTTAAATACCATTAATTATTCTTTACAGTCACTGGGCTATCATTACTTATTTAGATTAAACTGTTTAACTGAAGGAATACATGGCAAGATAGGAGTTGTAGACACAAAGGCAAACTTGAATGTTTCTGAAGTGTTATGAACTTACTTTAAAAATTGAAATGAAGGCGTATTACAAACCCCACTGTTAGTAGAAGGAAGGAAATAATAAACATCAGAATAAAAATAAATGAAATAAAGACTAAAAAATTAATAGAAAAAAATAATGACATTAAGAACTGGTTCTTTGAAGGGCACCCTGGGGTGGCTCAGTTGGTTAAGCCTCTGACTCTTGGTTTTGGCTCAGGTTATGATCTCATGGGTCATGCGATTGAGCCCCATGTCAGGCTTCCCGCTCAGCGGGGTGTCTGCTTCTCCCTTGCCCTCTGCCTCCTGCTCCCCATGTGCTCGAGCTCTCTCTCAAATAAATAAATAAGTAAATAAATAAATAAATAAATAAATAAATAAATAAATATATTTTTTAAAAGAGCTTGTTCTGGGGCACCTGAGTGGTTCACTTGGTTGAGTGTCTGCTTTTGGGTCAGGTCATGATCCCAGGGTCCTGGGATCAAGCCCCATATCTGGCTCCCTGCTGGGCGGAGAGCCTTCTTCTCCTTCTCCCTCTGTCTCCTGGCTTGTGCTCTCACTCTCTCTCTGTCAAATGAATAAATAAATTATTTTTTTTAAAAAAAGAGCTGGTTCTTTGAAAAAATAAACAAAATCGCTAAGCTTTTAGGTAGACTCATTAAAAAAAAAAAAAAAAAAGGAGAGAGGGACCTAAATAAGTAAAATCAGAAATGAAAGAGGAGAGTAACAACTGACACCAAAGAAATACAAAGGATAATAAGAGACTACTAGGAAAAATTATATGTCAACAAACTGGACTACCTAGAAAAAAACTGATAAATTCCTAGAAACATATAATCTTTCAAAACTGAATCAGGATGAAATAGAAAATTTGAATACATTGATAACTAGCAATGAGATTGAATCATTAATCACAACAAACAAAAGTCCAGGACAGATGGCTTCACAGGTGAACTCTACCAAGTATTTAAAGAAGAGTTAATACCTATTCTTCTCAAATTATTCCAAAAGATATGAGAGGAAGGAAAGCTTCCAAATACATTCTATGAAGCCAGCATAACACTCGTACCAAAACAGATAAAGATACTACAGAAAAAGAAAACTACAGGCCAATATCCTGATAAACGTAGATGCAAAATCATCCTCAATAAAATATTAGCAAACCATATTCAGCAATACATGAAAAAATAATTCATCACAATCAAATGGGACTTATTCCAGGGATACATATTTGGTTCAATATTCACTAATCAATCAACATGATACACCACATTAACAAGAGAAAGGATAAAAACCATATGATCATTTCCCCAGATGCAGAAAAAGCATTTGACAAAGTACAACATCCATTCATGATAAGAATTCTCAACAAGGTGAATTTAGAGGGAACATAGCTCAATATAAAAAAGGCCATATATGATAAACCCACAGCTAATATACTTAATGTTGAAAAGCTAAGACCTCCTCTAAGATCAGAAACAAGACAAGGATGTCCACTCCCAATTTTATTCAACATAATACTGGAAGTCCTAGCCACAGCAATCACACACACACACACACACACACACACACACACACACACACACACGAAATAAAAGACATCTAAATTGGTAAGGAAGAAGTTAAACTGTCACTGTTAGCAGTTGACATGATACAATACATAGAAAACCCTGAAGACTCCACCAGAAAACTTAGAAGCAATAAATAAGTTCAGTTAAGTTGGAGGATACAAAATTAACACACAGAAATCAGTTGCATTTCTATACACTAGTAACAAAGTAGCAGAAAGAGAAATAAGGAAAACAATCTATTTGTAACTGCAACAAAAAGAATAAAGCACATAGCAATACATTTAACCAAGGAGGTAAAAGACCTATAATCTTAAAAGCATAAAACATTGATGAAATAAAATGAAGACAACACAAATGGAAAAATATTCCATGCTCATGAATTAATACTGTCAAAATGCCCATACTACCCAAAGCAACCTACAGATTCAATGCAATCCCCCATCAAAATACCAACATTTTTTGTAGAACTAGAATAATACTAAAATTTGTCTAGAACCACAAAAGACCCTGAATAACCAAAGCAATCTTGAGAACAGAAATGGAGGTAACACAATCCCAGATTTCAAATATACTACAAAGCTATAATAATCAAAACAGTACAGTACTGACTCAAAAATAGATGCATAGATCAATAGAAGACAGCAGAAAGCCCAGAAATAAACTCATGCTTATCTGGTCAATTAATCTATGACATAGGAGGCCAGAATATACAATGGGAAAAGAGAGTCTCTTCAATAGATGGTGTTGGGAAAACTGGACAGCTACATGCAAAAGAATGAAACTGGACCACTTTCTAACACTATACATAAAATAAACTCAAATGGGTTAGAGAGCTAAATGTGAGACCTGAAATCATAAAACTTCTAGAAGAAAACATAGGCAGTAATCTCTTTGACATTGGCTTTAGCAACATTTTTCTAGATATGTCTCTTCAGGGAAGGGAAATGAAGGCAAAAATAAACTATAGGGACTACACCAAAATAAAAAGATTTTAGGGGCACCTGGGTGGCTCAGTCATTAAGTGTCTGCCTTCAGCTCGGGTCATGATCCCAGGGTCCTGGGATCGAGCCCCGCATTGGGCTCCCTGCTCTGTGGGGAGCCTGCTTCTCCCTCTCCCACTCTCCCTGCTTGTGTTCCCTTTCTCACTGTCTCTCTGTCAAATAAATAAATAAAACCTTTAAAAAAATAAATAAATAAAAAGATTTTACACAGTGAAGGAAACCAAAACAAAAAGGCAAGCTACTGAATAGAAGGTCTTTGCAAATTATATATATGATAAGGGGTTAATATCCAAAATATATGAAGAACTCACACAACTCAATATTATAAAAACAAGTAATTCAATCAAAACATGGGCAGAGGATTTGAATAGACATTTTTCCATAGACATGCAGATGGCCAACAGACCCATGAAAAGATGCTCAATATCAGTAATTACCAGGGAAACGCAAGTCAAAACCACAATGAGATATCATCTCACACCTGTCAGAATGGCTAGACTCAAAAACACAGGAAATAACAAGTGTTGGCAAGGAGGTGGAGAAAAGGGAACACTTGTGAACTCTTGGTGGAAATGTAAATTGGTACAGTCACTGTGGAAAACAGTATGGAGTTTCCTCAAAAAATTAAAAATAGATATACTATGGAATCCAGTAATTCCACTATTGGATATTTACCCAAAGGCAATAAAATACTAATTTGAAAAGAAATATGCACCCCTATGTTTATTGCAGCATTATGTACAGGAGAAAAAATATCAAAGTAGTCCAAGTCTCCATCAATAGATGAATAGATAAAGAAGATGTGAGTTGTATGTGTGTGTGTGTATTATATATGTATATATATATATAATGGAATATTAGTCATAAGAATGGATGAGCTCTTGCCATTTGCGACAATGTGGATGGATCTAGAGGGTATAATGCTAATTGAAACAAGTCAGTCGGAAAAAGACAAATACCATATGATTTCACCTAAATGTAGAATCTAAAAAACAAACATATGAATCAACCAATAAACCAACAAACAAAAAGCAGAAATAGATCCATAAATATAGAAAACAAACTGATGGTTGTCAGAAGAGAGCGGAGGGCAAGGATGAGCAAAATGGTGAAGGAGAGAAGGAGATACAGTTTTCCAGTTATGGGATGAATAAGTCATAGGGATAAAAAGTACAACATAGGGAATATAGTCAATGGTATTGTAATAGCATTCCATGGGGACAGATGGTAGCTACACTTGTGGTGAACATAGCATAATGTATAGACTTGTTGAATCACTATGTTGTTTACCTGAAACTAATGTAACATTGTGTGTCAATTATATTTCAATTAAAAAAAATGAAGGTTGATAGCTGAGACTGAATATGTAGGGCCCACCCATATAACTGGAAGTTTTCTGAATTAACTTCCATGTAGAATACATTGCTTATTAAAGGATAAGAAATTAAAATGTGCTAATTTTAAGCTTACATAAATATTATTAAAACTCAACACTGGGGCACCTGGGTGGCTCAGTAGGTTTAAGTGTCTGCTTTCGACTCAGGTCATGATCCCAGGATCCTGGGATCGAACCCCATGTCGGTCTCCCTGCTCAGCGGGGAATCTGCTTCTCCCTCTCCTTGGGCCTGCCGCTCTGTGTCAAATAAATAAAATCTTAAAAAAAAAAAAACTGGACAGTCATCACAGCAATTTTTTAGACTAACGATGTTTTGTGGGAGGAGTATTTCACCATTGACATTTAGAATTGCCAGTGTATGGTGATAAAAATTGAATAGATTTTTACTCAGATTTACTCTTGCTTTTAAATTCTCTGTAGACCACACACCCTGCTTCTTGCCTTCTTCCCTGACCTTGGCAGTCACCGCTTATGCTATAAGGATGTTGCCAAGGATGAACCACTGCTTGTTGGAGCTTCCACTTCAGCAGTTCTGGAAAACACTCAGTAGGTCCTACACAAAGAAGATGGAAGAAATGTTTTTGTTTCTCCAAAATTTGTAGACAAACTAAGTGGAATGTTAACATTCTTCACTTTTTGGAGCTATCTTCTTCCTAAGAGCACACTCTTCCTAATCATTCGAATGTGGAGGCAAATTTTTTATAATTTTTGTCTCCTCTACTGTCCAATTCTCCACTGGTTACTTTTCACTTTATTTTATATTATTCTATTTTATACTATGTAAATGAACTTTGAAAAATTGGTAGTATAGAGCAGAGGCTGAAAAAGCGGGACCCTAAATCTCAAAGTAACTGGGCAATTAAGAAAAGTAAAGGTAAGAAAGATGGTGCTGGGTCTGACAGGATCATCTATGACATGTTAAGCTAAGGCACAGCATTACTTTCTGAAGACTTCCCTTGCGCATGGGAGCAGAGGTTTTCAATATGGAATGTAGAAATACACAAAACAATCCATGCGTTATAAGAAGTAAATAATAGGGTTTCTCTTTTTAATTTTTTCTCATTCTTTAACAGTTTCTCTTTTTATATGTTTTATAGTAAACCTATTTGTACATATTTACAGTTTATAAATTGCATTTGAATGTATGTTTAATTTTTAAAAACTCATGGTACATCTGAAAAAAAAAATGGTAGGAGACCAGAAAAACCAATAACCACAGGAAGTTTGCAGGTCTCTCAAACACAAGTTTCTAGCTGTGTTTAGCTAGAGGTGGACGTTCTTTGATGAGGCATGGAAGTGCTACTATTTCGTCTTGCAGATTCAGATACTTTAGACAGTACATGAAAAACCAGTCAGGTTATATTAGGTGTAAAAACTGAAATGCAGGGGTGCCTGGGTGGCTCGGTCAGTTGAGTGTCCGAGTTTAATCTCAGCTCAGGTGTTGATCTCAGGGTCATGAGTTCAAGCCCAACATTGTTTAATGGGCTCCATGCCCATTAAACAAACAAATATTAAACAACATTATGGAGCCCATTAAACAAACAAACAAAACTGAAATGAAGATAAAAATTGAGAGGCTGACTCTAGAAAACAGTATGGAGATTCCTCAAAAAGTTGAAAATAGAACTACCCTACAATCCAGCAATTGTACTACTAGGTATTGACCCCAAAAATACAAAAACACTAATTCAAAGGGATACATGCACCCCAATGTTTATAGCAACATTATCTACAACAGCCAAATTATGGAAGCAGCCCAAGTGTCCAACAACAGATAAATGGATAAAGAAGATGTGGTAAACACACACACACACACACACACACACACACACACACACACACACACAGGAATATTATTCAGCCATAAAAAAGAATGAAATCTTGCCATTTGCAACAACATGGATGGAGCTGGAGAGTATAATACTAAGTGAAATAAGTCAGTCAGAGAAAGATAAATACCATATGATTTCATTTATATGTAGAATTTGAGAAACAAAACAAATGAGCACAGAGGAAAAAAAGAAAGAGAGAGGCAAACCAAGAAACAGACTCCTAACTATAGAGAACAAAGTGATGGTTACCAGAGGAGAGGTGCGGGGGGGATGGGTTAAACAGGTGATGGAGATTAAGGAGGGCACTTGTTGTGAGAAGCATTGGGTGTTGTAAGTGTTGAATCACTAAATTGTACACTTGAAACTAATATTTCACTGTGTGTTAACTAACTGGAATTTAAGTAAAAACCTAAAAAAAAAAATTGAGAGGCTGACCCACCCTGAATAGAGATTAGTCATGGATTTGCTTGGAGATAGGGCAATACATCCCTCAAAAATGATCTTGGAATCTGCTCAAGGGTTGCAGAGGAACCTGATTAAGACGGCAGAGTTCTGCATCATCAAGCAAAGAAAAAAAAAAAGGTTCTATAAAACTTGATGAGTTGATGCTTTCCATTAAGCTGTGAAACCATGAAATCTCTTCACTTACCAAGGTTCCAAACAGGGGCAAGTCAGTTATAAGAAGAAAATTTGCATTCCAGTGTCCAAAAAGAGTATCCCTGAGTAGCTCAGTGAATTTATTTGACCAAAGGATCAGTAACTGGACCATCTAGGTCCTTTGGATGCTGGAAATGTCTAATATACAACAGTATGTTCTTGGGATTTATTGTTAAGTTAGTTGTGGTAATGCTAGGCTAACAGCCTTAACTGTTGGGTGTGGACAAAAGCAGAGGTGAGAGACAGAGATCCTGGGTGGAGATGATTGCAGAAAGGGACACTGGAGGGAATAATAAAAGAAGAGGGTCTGGAGAATAGAAAAGAGAAAAAGAAGTGAAAAGAAAGAGGGTGAGCATGGTAGAGGCTAAAGGATGGATAGACACATGGATTTTCCTGGAAGTAGATAGCGTGGAATGGTTTAAAGGTGACATAAGTCAAGTCTGCATTATTAGATTCACCCTGGGATCACCTGTCATGGCATCCATCCTAGCTCAGTGCTCTCTTCTATACTTGTTATTCTGTCTCTCTGTGTCTGTGATAAGAAGGAGTCTTAATGGAAAGACCTTTCCTTAATAATCATTATATTAGTCTCTTTCTCCTATGGACAAGTAGTTATTATAAATGTGAGTGCTTAAAAGTGATAAAATAATTATGTCTCATGAGTCAAAGAGACCAAGTCTGGTGGGGAAGAGGAAAGGGGAAGGAAGGGCAGGGAAGGGCAAGGAAGGGAGAGAAGGAAGGAAGGAAGGAAGGAAGGAAGGAAGGAAGGAAGGAAGGAAGGAAGGAAGGAAGGAAGGAAGGAAGGAAGGGAGGGAGGGAGGGAGGGAGGGAGGGAGGGAGGGAGGGAGGGAGGAAGTAAGGAAGAAGGGAGGGAGGGAGGGAGGAAGAGGGGAGAGGAAGGGAGGGAAAGAGAAGAAAGGGAAAGAAGTTATATGCTCAAGAGAAGGTAGAGGAGAGGTGGGGAAAGAAAGCTAGAATTAATTTTATGAGCAGAGATGGATCAGAAAGGTTTAGAAAATTAATATTGGCTGGATGTTGGTGTAGAGCTAAATGAGGAGAACATGGGGTATGAGAACCAGGGAGATTGGGCAACCCACTATTTGAAATAATGCACTACTGCACTTGGAGAATGTCAGGGTTGATCCTTTTGCACGAAAACTCAGTGATTGTCCTCAGAAAGTTAACAGAAATATCCTCGTGGCATATATCAATAGTATGGTATATTTCAACAGCATGAGAAACTCTAGCTTGGCTTTCAAGTTGAAGCAGGATAGAACCATATAGAAAGGCAGAATAAATTCTTAGGCCAACATTCACCCATTTATTTATTCAACCAGCCAAACAATAACCATTGACATCTGCCATGTGCCAGATACTATGTAGGTGCTGGAGACATAGAGAAGAATTAAGAAATGATTCTTGCTCCCAAACTCTTTAAAATCTAGTAAGGCATCAGATGTTAGGGAAGAGAAACAACTGGGCAGGGCAGAGATACTTACTGATGTCTAATTTTTAGACTATGAACCTATGATGTATCCACAGTGAGACCCTTACACTTTAAGTCATTTATGGCATTAAGCTTGTATCACTACTAAGAATAAGCAAGAAATATGACTTCTCCATTTTTTTCTTCTTGATATTTCCAGAGAGAGACACAAGCAGTAGACTGGGTTGGTGAGAGAATACAAATGGCTGATAAAAATGAGAAAAATGTTCAACATTATTGACAATGATATACAAATTAAGATAGCTATGAATGTCAGTTTTACCTCTCAGATTCACCAGGGTTAAGGAAAATTATTTAAAATTTTTATGAGAGGTCATTTGACAAAATATCTCAAAGTTTTAAAATATATTTCTTTTGACCCAGCAATTCTACTTTATGAACTTAACCTTAAAGAAATAATCAGAGATATGCACAAAGATTTATATGAAAAAGTTCACTATATGATTATTTATAGTAGTAATAATACACAAAATATGTAAATAAATTATGGCACATTAACTTTGAAATATTAGGTACATTATGAGAAAATGTTTAGGACATACTGTTGGATTATAAAAATCAGGGAACAAAACAGTATGTATTTCTTGACCTGATGTAAAGATGTATAGAATAATGCTGGGTGTTTTGATGATGATATTAATAGTCATTCTCTTGGGGTGGTGGGATTAAGGGCGATTTTTAATTCCTTATTTATAATTATTGATACATTTCCCACTTTTGCCATAGTTATGTTTTACTTTTTAAAATCACTTTTTTAAAGACTTTATTTATTTATTTATCTGAGAGAGAGGGAGAGCAGGGTGAGAAGCAGAGGGAGAAGCAGACTCCCCACTGAGCAGGGAGCCCAATGCAGCGAGCGGGGGGTGCCTCCATCCCAGGACTCCAGGATCATGACCTGAGCTGCAGGCAGATGCTTCACGGACTGAGCCACCCAGGACTCCTAAAATCATTTTAAAAGTTGTCTGCAGTAGGTGGAGGTGAAGAGAACAGAAACCAGCCCTCTAATTCCTGTACTCACGTCTCTCTGACTTTGCTGTGCCTCCCATCAAGAGATAGTCTATTTCCCCACCTCCTAACTCTGCTCTGGACTTGTGATTTACTTTGACCCATGGATGTGGCAGAAATAATGTAGAACTTCTGAGGTTAGGCTCTAAGAAGCCTGTGGCTTCCACTTTGTTCCCTTAAAGTGCTGCTCTGAAACTACCATGTAAGAGAACCAGTCTAGCCCACTAGAAGATAAGAGGCCTCTCAGAGGAGAACCATGGCCCTCCAGTCAACCGCCAGGGCCAACTGCTAGACATCAGTGAAGGAATCAGGGACTCTCTTCAGCTGAATGCAGCAAAATGAGTGAGCCCAGATGAGCCTAGCAGAAAAACCTTCCCATCAACCCACAGAACCATGAGAAATAATCAATCATTGTTTCAAGTGCTAAGTTTTGGGGTGAACTGCTACTCAGAAATAGATATGAAACAGCCACATAACCATTAATTTAAAAAAAAGAAGTCATAGGCTGTGATTGTCAATCTAGCTTCCAAGGATCTTGAAAATATTGCCTCAGAAGTTGAAATGGAAGCATTATGGCTGCCATGGTATAGTTTACGTTTTGGAGGAATGACTGGTGAGAAGACCGTGGTGGTCTGCCATGGGTCAGGAAATAGGTAGTGAGTATGTTTTTGTGTATGTGCAGCTTTTCCTCATTGAAAGAGCACAATTTCTCTAAAGTATTTGCAGATGGCTCAAAATGGACCCCCAGCTGGCTGTCAGCAGATTCTTGGCTCCTCCTTCCCATGAGTGCTGCTGAAGGCAACACTTGGCCGGATTCCCACATCTCTTTCAGAACTTTATTACCCAGTGGAACCTCCAGGGGTAGAGGAGAAGGAGAGCACCATACTATATTTGAAGATATTCTCAAAACCTTTATTTCTTGTCCAGAGAGATAAGGAATACTCGGCAGAAATGGTACAAAAAGACTCTGTGAACTCTCTCCTCTTGACGTCTATATGGGAAATTTTCCAAGATATCTTCCCAACACTTCAGCCCCTAGTCATCCACATATCATTATTGGAATGAAAACTTGAAGATAAGTCCCATGAGTCTGTTTCAGATGTCAGCCTGAGTTCAGCAGTAGAGTGTTAGAGCAACCAGGGCCCTTAGAGATGATCTAATTCTACCCCATCATTCAAAAGACAACTCCATCTAAGACTGAGACAACTGTTGTGGCTGACTTTAGGTCACAAATGAGCAACTTTGCAAGCACAAAGCTGGGAGCAAACCAGGTCTCTCTGCTCCTCTGCTTTGTACTCTGTATGATGTTGTCCCACTTTTTCAAGCCTAAATGAGATCAGAGAGGTGGGATGAGACATTGCCCTTGTTATTTTAAGTACATTTCACATTTCCGTGGGATTGTTGGTTGTAAAAGAGGGAAGCCCAGAAATTCATACAGCCAAAATGTTTTATGCAACAATATAAATAAACCATAAAATAAAATAGCAAAGTGATTCCTTTCTCTGGGTGCAAGGATGCTTGAGACCACTGAGACCATCGAGACCACAAAGGCTGCTCAGATCCAGTTGCACAGGTTGTGTTCTCTTCGGCAAAGGTGCTTCTGAAGCCAGATGTCTGGTGAAGGCTGTTGACTCACTCCTTTCCTACTGGGTAATTGATATTTATTATAAAACTTTGCAGGGGCATGTGGGTCGGGGAATAGAATTCTGACAACTGCTAGTTTCAATATTCAATTTTTTGCAGTTCATCTCCCCCAAATATAATCCTCATGAATGTCACACTCACTGACATATTCCTCCACAATCCATCCCCATTATTATTATTTTGTCTCTTCCATGCTGAGCCCTGGCCAAGAGCCCGGAGGTGGGGATGAGGGCTTCAAAGCTGTGTCAGCAAATACAAGAACAGTGATCTATTGTCACATGCCCAAATCCAGCAGTCGTGCCCATAAATCAGAGTCCAGGAGTTAGCTCTGCTCTGAGGTCCCCTTCTTCTTTCTGCTGTACTTCCTCCTTGGAATTAAGAATCTCTGGCCCAGAATGAAGGGAAGAATTTAAACCATTGGCTCTCTCTGGAGTTTTTTGATGCCAACCAAGACATCTGGGGTGTGACCTCAGCACTCCCTTTTTGGCATCAAGTTTGGGCCAAGGCTCCATGAAGTCTGAGGTTGCTTTAGTCCTGACAGCCTTCAGTTTTTGTTGGTCCTCTGAGTTCTGATTTATCTCACTCTTCTGCCAGCAAGATAATAAGTTATGCTTGTACAGATCTGGCAAGGCCCCAGGGTATTTTGGGGGCTGTCACTTTTTGTTGACATGAAGCCCTGTCTACTTGCTCTTGGGGTCTGGCCTGGAGGTCTGGTGGTAGGATTGGAGGTCTGGGCAATATGTGGATCTAGAGCTGGAAAACCTGTAACCTCGTTTACCCCTTGTTTTTTGAGAAATTTTTCATTAATGTCAAAGGCACACACGGCATTTAGAGCAGGAATCAGAACCCAAGAAGCCAGGAGTTGAGCAGGCCCTGAGACAAAGTGAGTGGTAAAAGCATAACTGGGAGCAAAGGAAAAAGGTCTAATAACACAAAGGATGCAAATTTTGGTTGAAGAGCTTGGCCTGAACACTATTTTGTAAAAATTAAATTAGTTGTTCACATGAAATTGTAGGATATTTCACATTCAAATCCAAATTTCCATCTCCTCTTAAGGCACCATGTGGGCCCTCAGCTCAGGTAGGGGAAGTCTGCCCCATCTGGAACTTTCCCTCCAAACACTTATCCCAGAGGAAAGTGTTCATTCCAGCTTTGCTTTTCTGGGTCCTTAATTTCCATTTTCTTCACAAAGCCTTGGCTAGAGTGCAAAAGACACACACTTCCCTTTTCTCTGAGCTTTCCTCTTAAGGAATGCTTATTGTTTAAATCAAGGACTAGTATTTGAGAAAACGGAATTCTGACATTCCTGATGCTGTTTCTATTTCATATTGTGATTTTCTTGTTCCCCAAATCTTTCATCCAAATCACACACTTGAGCCTATTCTTTGGGGAGAAATAATGTGTAAAAGCCCATAGTTGGCCTTAGTGTCATCATTTTAAGAAGCTAAAAACAGGTTTTCCAAGCACTTTCTTTTTTTTTTTTTTTTTTAAGGACCCCTTTTGTGTTCTGGCCCAAGATGCAAACATAGGAAGATCCTAAACTCATCTCCTTCACAGATACACAAAATCTATACGAGAAATTTCTCCTAAAGAACTGAGGGCTGACTGAACATCTTCTGCACAACAAAAGATCAAGCAACCATATAAAGAACAGCAAGGGAGAGGGAGACAGGGTCATGAAAGGAACCCCCACACCCCAAACGGCCAGCAGCCATGAGGAATGGTACTGAGAGCCCAGGAGCAGATGAGTCTGCCCTAAGGCACAGAAACAAAGCTGCAGCTTAAAAGGGCAACTGCTATTTAGAGAACCAGCCCTAGAACCCTGCTAAATGGTGGGGGAGCTGCTGAAACTCTCTCCTCCACCCCGGCCCTCCCCCATCCCCGGGGTCAGACTTACACTGCAGGTCACACGTCCCCCAGGCAGCCGCCTGGCCCTCATTTCCTCTCCTGGGGCCTTTCTACCTAATAAAACTCAGGGGTGCTGAATCCCAACTTGGCAGCTGCGGATCAGAGGACTCAAAATACCACAAAGTGTTATACTCTTTTCCCAATGTGTAAGGATGCTGGCATAATAAACCCAAACAAAAGTGTCACCAAATTCATAAGAAGTTTTGGTTTTTATGTATTTATATTTACACCTTGCATGTTTGCACTCCTTTCAACCCTCCTGCTGTCAACCCTCCTCCAGGCTTCTGTCATCTTGCCCCAGGCTTACTGATCCCCCAAGGGTCTCCCTGAAAGTGTCCTTGCTCCTTCTAACTCATTCCCCACATGGTATTCAGGGAATGCTTCTTAAATGCAAATCTGTAGCAAACAAAATCTTCCCTAGTTCTTTTACTGAATGAGCAGGATTTGGTAGGATAAAAATTATTATGCAATTCTCCTCTTTTTTCCCCTGGAACTTCAAACCTGCGTGTCTGTCCCTACTCGTTCTCCATTCTTGGATGAAACCTTGGGCAGGTTCCGCAGCTTTTTTGAGTACTCCAGAAATAACCAAAGGGGCCCTTTGCTTTGGCATGCAAAATCCAGTTCCATCGAATTATTTCCTAACTAGTTGAGTTCTATCTAAATGAAGTGTGTGCTGCCTGCCTCCCTGCCCCCAACTAGGCAGGTATCAGCTTGGAAGGCTCCTGTGGGAGGGGCCTTTGCACTTACCTTCCCAACTAGGCTCAGTTCCACTCATCTTCAAGTCACGTAGAAGTCACTTCCACAGGGGAGATTTCTCTCTACGATTTCATCTTAACCCTTAACAAATGGTAAATATGTAGTTTTTTCTATGAATCATTGTCTTATGTTTCTCTCCCCCATTAGACTATAATCCCCATGAGGGCAGAGATTATGTTTCTCTTGTCTGTGGCCCAGTTCCTTAATAATACTCTCTCAAGAAATATTCATTTTGAAAAAAAAATATTCATTTTGATAAATGAATATGAAAAACATTTCTTAATGAATACTGGAAAGTATGACATCATGGAAGTGTAAAGGATGTTTAAAGAGGGTTCTTTTTTTACTGAAGTATAGTTGACACACAATGTTACATTAATTTCAAGGGTACAACATAGTGATTCAGCAATGCTGTACCTTTCATCTCTGTGACGTACTCATCTCATAACTGGAAACCTGTATCTCCAACTCCTTTTCACCCATATGCCCATCCCCCCCCCCACAAACCACCAATTTGTTCTCTGTATTTATGGATCTGCTGCTGCTTTTTTGTTTGTTTCTTTATTCATTTATTTTGTTTTCTAGATTCCACATATAAGTGAAATCCTATGGTATTTGTCCTTCTCTGACTTGATTTGCTTAGCATATTATTCTCTAGGTCCATCCATGTTCTCACAAGTGACAAGATCTCATCTTTTTTATGGCTGAGTAATATTCCATATACATATATATCTACCTACAAGAAACCTGTTTATATAACTGCCTCTTCTTTATCCATTCTTCTATCCACGGACACCAAGGTTGCTTCCAATATCTTGGCCATGATACATGATGCTGCAATAAACATAGGGGTCATACATATTTTCATATTAGTGGTTTTGTCCTCTTTGGGTAGATACCCAAAATTCTATTTTTGATTTTTAATTAGATTCCATACTGTTTTTCACAGTGGCCGCACCATTTTACATTCCCACCAACTGTACACAAATTTGCTTTTTTCTATATATCCTTGCCAACACCTGTTATTTCTTGTCCTTTTGATACTATCCATTCTCACTGGTGTGAAGAGGCATCTTGTTGTGGTTTTGATTTGCATTTCCTTGATGATTAGTGATGTTGAGCATCTTTTCATGTATGTCTTCTTTGGAAAAATGTCTAGGTTCTCTGCCCATTTTTAAAAAGATTGTTTGTATTGGTGTTGACTTCTATAAGTTCTTTATATATTTTGGATAATAATTCCTTATTGGATATATTAATATGTTTGATCAATTTCTACCTTGATGTCATACTTTCCGGTATTCATTATGTATATTTAAGTGCTATTATGTGGGAAGCATAGGTATTTACAATTGTTACATCCTCTTTTTGGATTTATCCCTTTATCATTATATAATGCCCTTCTTTGTCTCTTGTTACAGTCTTTGTTTTATAGTCAATTTTGTCTGATATAAGAATTGCTACTGTGGATTTTTTTGTTTGTTTCCATTTGCATGGAATATCTCTCTCCATCATTTTTTACCTTGAGTCTATACGTGTCTTTAGGTCTGAAGCCAGTCTCTTATAGGCGGTATGTAGAAGGGTCTTCGTTTTTATCCATTCAGTCATCCAATGTCTTTTGATTGGAGCGTTTAGTCCATTTACATTTAAAATAATCATTGATAGGCATGTACTTATTGCCATTTTGTTTATTGTTTTCTGGTTGTTTTTGTAGGGCTTCTCTCTTCCTTTCTTCCTCACTTACGCTCTTTCCCTGTGGTTTGATGGCTTTCTTTAGTGTTATACTTGGATTTCTTTCTCTATTTTTGTGTATCTAGCATTTTGATTTTTGGTTACCATTGGGTTCATATATAACATCCTATGTGTACAGCAATCTCTATTAAGCTGATGGTCACCTAACTTTGAACACTTTCTAAAAGCACTAAATTTTTACTCCCTCCTCCATGTTTTATGTATTTGATGAAATATTTTGCATATTTTTATTTTGTGTAGCCCTTGACTAATTTTGTAGATACAATTGATTTTATTACTTTTGAATTCTAACCTCTATACTGGCTTTATCAATAATTAATCTACTACCTTTACTATATGTTTGTTTTTACCTGTGAAATTTTTTTCTTTTTATAATTTTCTTTTAGTATGGCCTTTTCTTTCCACTTAAATAATTCACTCTAACATTCCCTGTAAGGCTAGTTTAGTGTTAATATATTCCTTTAACTTTTGTTTGTCTGAAAAACTCTTTATCTCTCTCTTAATTTTGAATGATAACCTTGCTGGATAGAGTATCTTCAGTTGTAGGTTTTTTTTCTTTTCAGCACTTTGAGAATACCTTGCCGCTCTCTTCTGGCCTGTAAACTTTTTCCTGAAAAATCAGCAGATAACCTTATGGGGTTTCCCTTGTATGTAACTGTTTCCTTTAGTTGATTTTAAAATTCTCTTTATCATTACTTTTTGCCATTTTGATTATTATGTATCTTGGTATGGACCTCCATGTGTTAACCTTGTTAGGGTTTTCTGTGATTCCTGGATCTGTGTGTCTGTTTCCTTCACCAGATTAGGAAATGTTCAGTATTATTTCTTGAAATAAGTTTTCTGCTCCCTTCTCTCTCTTCTCCTTCTGGGATCCCTATAAAGTGAATGTGATTATGCTTGATGATACAGAATTCTTTTAACCTATTCTCCCTTTATTCTTTTTTTTTCCTTTTGCTGCTCAGCTTGGTTGCTTTCCATTACCCTGTCTTCCAGATTGCTGATCCACCCTTCTGCATTCTCTAATCTGCTGTTGATTCATTCTAAGTGTATTTTTTTCATTTCAGTTATTGAATTCTTCACTTCTGCCTGGTCTTTTTTATATTTTCTATGTCTTTGCTGAGGTACTCACTAAGTCCATCTACTCTTTCCTCAAGTCTGGTGAGTATCTTTATGATCATTACTTTGAACTCTTTATTAGGCATATTGCTTATCTCTGTTTCATTTAACTTTTTTACTCTGATTTTGTTTTGTTCTTTCATTTGGAACACATTCCTCTGTCTCCTTATTTTTTTTCTAACTCTCTATGTTTGTTTTTATGTATTAGGTAGGTCAACTATGTCTCCTGATCTTGAAAATCTTGTGGTGCCCTATAGTGCCATCCCCCTGGTCACCAGGACCACGCATACAGGGGTGTTCCCTGTGTAAACTGTGTGTGTCTTCCTGTTGTGGCTGAGCTGTAATTGCTTTGCCTGCTGTGTGCACACTGTGCAGCGTTGGCTCCCTGTGCTATTGTGAGGGCTGTTGCAGTTGCCATGGCTGGTTGGTGGGCAGGGCTGGCAGTCAGCCTGGCTGTCTGATATTAGCCTGTGTGCCACAGTTTTAGGTGCACTCAAGGTCAGGGCTTGCTCCATGCACAGCTAGCTAAGAAACCCAGCTGCATGAACCACAGATGTGCTGGTGTGTGTGTTATCTCCCTCCCACTCAGAGTGGGGTGCAGGAGTTACTTTGGAGTGGTGCTGGTCCCGGTAAGGGCTGCCTGCCAGATGTAGTGGAGTGGGAACTGCTTTGGTGGGATGCTTGAAGAGGTGGGTAGGCTGGGGGTGGGAGGTCCACAGGGGAATGTGGGGGCAGGGCACATGATGCTAGCAAGATGGGGGAAGATTATTGGTGCTGGCTCCCACAAGTGTCTGGCTATCTGGAGGGGGAAAATGGCATCTGCCAACAATTTTATTCCTGGAAAAATCTCCTGCAGATCCCTGCCCCTCCAGCACACATACTAAAATCGGTCAATAGATCTCCTTCAGATAAATCCAGGTGCTTTTCAAACTGCTGCTTCTGTGCTGTGTTGTGGGCTGAGTTATTTGGTATGCTGGCTCTTCCTGGGCAGGGACTCAGTTTCTTATCATGCTCCCACTTTCCCTCCCAGAGTTAAGCCCTGTGGAAAACGCCTGGAGTTAAGTCCCAGTGGTCTTCAGAGCCAGACTTAGGGGGTCTTTTCTTTCCAGGGCAGGTCCCTAGGGTGGGTGTTATCCAGTGTGGGGTATGATCCCTTCTCTCCTTCATGTTTGTGAGGTCCCTTCTGTTTGTGGTTAGTCCAACCAGCAGTTTGGTTCCCAACCACATCCGCACCCCACCTACCATGTTCAATGTGGAATTCTCTCTATGACTAGCTGTGGAGGTTTGTTCTGCCAGGCTTTGGGTCATTTTCAGAGTAAGTTGTATAGATGTAGTTGTTGCATCAGTATGTCTATGGGATGAGGTGAGCTCTGGATCCTCATATGCCATCATATTTCTGGTTCTCTCCTTTAATAAAATTATATAAAAGTTTGTTTTGAATGCAGAAGCAGAACAGTGAAAATAGCAGACAAGTTGGGTGTCAAAAGGGAAATAGTATTGTGTGGGATGGGAAAACCAATTATAGGAATGTTTTGTTTGCTGATATACACATTCTTTCTTTGCTAGGTCAAGTCTTAGAAGATAAAATAATGAACTATTGAACTATTTATGCTGAATTAGTATTGTCTTCTAAATTTCAACCAGGACAGGACTTGTGTGGAGACACAGGTACTGAAAAAGAGCTGGGGGGTTAGAGAGCCCACTCCTGGAAACAAAGTCCTCAGAAATTGCAAGAGATTCCAGATTAGTGTCAAGTGATCTCACATTCTTTCATCTGTGCGAGAACCTTTTCTGACTGTTTAAAAAGAATAATCATTAGCATGACATTTGAATATCAAGTTCAGTGTCTGCCTCTTCTAGAAAAATACTTTGGAATCTGTTTCCATCACCAGTTTTGTATCTCTCACTTAGGTAAATATCACACAGTCCCCCTGAGGATTGTTATTAAAGCATTTAACAATTTATAAAATCACAGAATCTTGAAAAAAAGAAAAAAAAAGGACACCAAATCTTTAGGCCAACTTTCTTCTTGATTTAAAATTTTCCACAAAAATCAGCTGGAGCTCCCTCAGCACTTAGTCATATTTGCCACTGTTTGTACTACCAGTCAACTTGTTCTAGAAGATCTTGGTTTGGTCACATTACCCTTTACAAACATAAAAAAACCTCTCTAACACTCACCATGAAAATGATTTATTGTTACTTATGATAAACAGGTAAGATTTGCAAACTGTGAAGTATTTAAGTCACATTAAGATGGGTGTGCAGCATTGTAAGAAGATAATTATATCATATTTAAACAAACAGAACATGTAATTCTTACACAGGTCCTGTAAAAAAAAAATCCTTTCTTCATCCAAAACTAGGTCTGGTTACTGTTTATTATTGCATCTAGTGTAGCATTGTCCAATAAAACTCTGTGATGATGGAAATGTTCTGTAATATCAGTACTGTTCAATACACAATACATAAATTCAAACAAAAGTGAGCCACCTTGAATGTCTTTCTCATTCATTCATTCATTCACTCATTCATTCACTGAGAGCCTAGTTTGGCTCAGGTAATGTGGATAGGCACTGGACACACAATGTCAGGGGAGACACTGCCCCTACCCATAAGGAACATGTGAGTTGATAACTCATCAGACAGATAGAATACTATCCAATGAATTGGTTACAGGGTGCTGAAAAAGGGCGCAGAGAGACACCTAACCGCGATGGGTGAAAGAGGCTGGAGATTTACAACTTGGAGCATGTTATATACTTTGATAATTTTTCACAGTAGATAAGGCCTCTTTCTCATTTTTAAAATGAGGGAACTCAGTTCCAAAAAAACTGTGACTTACCCTCATTCACATGAAACTTATCCAACCAGATAGCTTTTGTTGCAAAATTCACATATTTTCTATTGTTGTCCAAAAATGCCAATCAGCAGCTCTTCAAAGAAGCTTTTCAAAATCACCCAGCTTCTACGTTTTTCTATAAAAATAAAGAAGGGAGTTTTGAGTAAGATAAGGGTGAGGCAACTACTAACAGTACTCTATATTAAATTAAATCCACTAATGATTAGTTAATGGCATTAGTAAATAACAGTATTTAGATGACAAAGTGTTAATGGTTTGTCCTGGCCCATAACTCAACTCCACAGGGCCTGACATCTCCTAACTTTAGAAGAGGTAGAGAACTGAGTTTGGATTTCAAAGAAGTATGAAAGGGAAGTGAATGTCAATAACTATGCTAACTAATGTAGCATAGTTACATTTATAGTCGATTAAATTTTATGTTTGTGGTTATTCTATCAAAAAATAGCAAACATCATGAACTTGCTTAGTACTTCAATTTAAATAATTTCTATTCATAGAAAACTTCCTGAGAAGTCAAAGGTACCAAGTTTTTCATATGTCCTTGTGAGAACACTTCAGTAGAGTTTTTCTATATTTTCTCATGAAAGCACTTACTCTGACATTACATCTTAGTCTCTGGTGGCATTCCCTAAATCGTCTGTTCTTTTCTTTTTTCCAACTTTTCCATCTGTTGTTTAAACCTCATCCTACATTTGGAAACCATACATAACTTGTTCATCACATAACTCACTAAATGAGACTGAACACTTTGTCAAGATGATTTTTTTTAAGAAGTGAGGGAAATGTTCAATTTATCAATACATTACAGTTTTGCCAGGAAAGCATCCTTTCTCATCAAGCTAGGCTTGTGTGTTATTCATTACAAAATGCCAGAAATCATGTGAATGGACCGAATCCTTACCAAACAGCCATGATTGACTGTGGGTTGAACAGAAATCTAATACAGAATGGAAAATACCCTCATAAATATTTGCTGAATGAAAACTTTTAATCTCCATTTCACTTTTATCAGTTGTTTTTAGTAAAACCAATGCTGATATCCAATAATTATATACAATATTTATATTTATATATATTTTAAAATTTTTTAATTTTTTTCTTAATTGCAGTGCTTGTCTAAGTTCTTGATATTCAGGACATAAAATATAAGGACAAATTCACTTGGATTTCACATAACTGCTCTCCCTTCACACTTGTACTACTGAGAAGTGAGGTAGTGGGGCTCACTTCTTCAGCCATATAATGGAAGAGTTTTAAAAAACAGATATCTTTCTTCAGTGCATTCTTAGAAACAGGGAAATTAAGCAAGAATCTAAAGGTAAATCGAAACCACAGATAGTGAAAATCTTTGAATGGTAGAAATCACGTTTCTAAGAAAGGAAGGTGGGAGGAAAAGGGATAGAAAAAGAACAAACATGTTTATTTTTGGCACCCATAATGTTCAGAAAAGGAAGAGAAAAAGCAGATTAAGTTTGTGATGTTTCATCGTCTCTGGGGCCACAGAATCAGTACTATGCCAATCTAAGAATACCAGCCATCTTTATTATCTCTCATGGTTCACTATGCTGTGTGGGTTCAGCGAGGTGGTTCTCACTTGGAGTTGCTCATGCAATTGCAGCCAGATGTTGGCATCAAAGGCTGAACTAGGCTAGGTTCTCAAGAGGGCCTGCTTGCATTGCTGGCCATTGGCTGGGAGCTCAGATGGAGCTGTTAATTGTAACACTCATGTTCTTCTTCATGAGCTTGCACTTTTCTCAGCATGGCTGCTGGATTTAGAAATAAAGTTTCACAGGGTGCCTGGATGGCTCAGTCAGTTAAGTGTCTGACTCTTGATTTCAGCTCAGGTCATGATCTCAGGGTGGTGAGGTTGAGCCCTGCGTCGGGTTCTGTGCTTAGTGAGGAATCTGCTTGAGATTCTCTCTCCCTCTCCCACTTCTTAGTCCACATGATTCAACCAAAAATGATAAGGAGACATATTTATTTATGAACAAAGATAAAGTGTAACCAATTACCTTTCCTCCCATTTTCCTATCCCTGGTCCCATGGCAGAACGGTTTCACTGAAGGAACATTGTTTCCTTTGGGAGAACATGTAGCTTATGTGGTGTCCAGGAAGTGTTAATGGTTTGTCCTGGCCCATAACTCAACTCCACAGGGCCTGACATCTCCTAACTTTAGAAGAGGTAGAGAACTGAGTTTGGATTTCAAAGAAGTATGAAAGGGAAGTGAATGTCAATAATTGTGTTGGCTCTGATGTATGTCCAGGATTCAGGACTTTTACAGATTTCCCCTCTTCTACTATCTCCCTAGTTCCTATACACCAAAACTATGTCTTCACTGATCACTACTCTCAAAGCTGAGATCAGAGATTGCGCTCATCTCTCATTGCATTATTCCTTCTCAAGGCCCAGGCCGAAGACTCGGATCCAATTATTAAAGATAGATTCAGCTACTTCATTTAATGAAAGTAATAAGTTAGACAATGTGGAATTGAAACCAAAAATGGTAAACCAGATAAAGATGGCTAATTTAATTTATATTCATAAAATGCAATCCATCAAGAGGATAAAATAGTGATGAAAATTTATATATTGATTAACATAGCATAAAGATACATAATTAAAAAATGACTAGAAATAAAAAATAGGAGAAAACATATATTTCAAGTAGGAGGCACTCCTCCATCAGAGGTTGATATTTTAAATGATAGATAATAGTGATAGTGATAAGGATTTAAAATGATAAGATGATAAAAGATTTAAAAATAGTTAATCTGGTTGATTTAATAGCCACATTAACAGTATTTAGATGACATGCTCTTTGATGCCTCTTTGCTTCAAGTTATATTGTTCCATTAGTTTAGAAAGTCTTTTCCTGCCTTCTCCATCTACTCATTTTTAAGTCCTTCCTCAAATACTAGTTTCTCAGTGATAGCTTCTTGTCATGAGAATTAAGCATAGCATCTTACATATGACTTACAATATGCCTAGGCTTATTTCATTGTGCTTTCTGGTACAACTGATTATTTTCATGTCTGGTTTCTGATAGATTATAAAGGCAGCAGCAATCTCATCTATGCATCCCCAGTATTTAGGTTAATACATGTGGGTACTCAGAGAATAATTGTTGAAGGAAAGGATAGCAGTGAAGGTACAACCCTCTTTATCAGCATAAGGCAGGGACAGCAATAAGAACATTTCCCTCATCTGTGAAGGTTCATCTGTGAAGATGAGGAATACCTGGGGAGAAGCCAGTCCGCTCAGTGGCCCAAAGCAGACCCATTATATGGAGATAATTTAATTCCTCTTAAAATAGTATACGTGGGGTGCCTGGCTGGCTTAGTAGAACATGCAATTCCTGATTTCAGGGTTGTAAGTTTGAGCCCCAAGTTGGGTATAGAGATTACTTAAAAATAAAATCTTTTTTAAAAATAAAATAAAACAGTACACTTACCTTAAGTGCTCTATCATTTCCCATCTAGAAAAGAAATGGCATCAGAGGCCAAAGTTAAAAGCAACTGAGTGGAGAATGTAGGGGGTTCGAGATTGGAGTTGACAAGGAGTGGGTAAATACAGGCCCAGCACAAAACATAGTATTATTCCCCTACTGACTAAATACAGCATCCAGACAAGACCCTCTGGTGCATAGGCACAAACAGCCTCTGCCTCACATGCCAGTGTGGTTTGAGCTCCTCCCACATACACTCACTTTCACTCGCTTTCTGGGAGCTGTCCTGTGAAACTGAGATTCAGTTGGCCCAGTAGCACTGCTGCCCCTGAGAAAATGGAGCAGAGAGTGGTCTGTCTATGCATGTGCTAGGCTCACATTCTGTCCTTTCACCAGGGCACTGTGAAACTGGAATAGGGTTGGGGGAATGTCTCCTGAAGCCTTACTAGCCACAATTAGCACACTGGTTTTAAATTGAGAAATTGAGAAGCAATTTGTCACCGGGGGCAGGAAAGGAGATGCTTGTTTGCTTAAGCTGCTTCATGTCTAACTCAGCTCCCAGGTGTGAGCACCCCACTTACCTACAGACCTCCATATTCTATTATGGTGGTGACAGATGGGCATTCTCCTGAAGAATTCTAAAAGAAACTCCTATAAAACAAAAGGTAAATGAACAGGGGAGCATGAGAGCAAAAGGCAGATGCATATCAGTTTAAATTAATTGATTCGGGGCACCTCGGTGGCTCCGTGGGTTAAGTGTCTGCCTTCAGCTCAGGTCATAATCCCAGGGTCCTGGAATTAAGTCCCACATCGGGCTCGTTGCTCAGCGGGGAGCCTGCTTCTCCCTGTCCCTCTGCCTGCCACTTCCCCTGGTTGTCCTCTCTCTGTGTCAAATAAATAAATAAAATCTTTTTAAAAATTAAAAAAATAAATTAATTGATTCATCTAAGAAGTATTTGGATGGGGATGCCTGGGTGGCTCTGTCAGTTAAACGTCTGGGATCCTGGGATTGAGCCCCAAGTCAGGCTCCCTGCTCAGCGGGGAGCCTGCTTCTCCCTCTCCTCCCTGCTCCTGAGCTCCCTGTCACTATCTCTGTCTCTCTCTCAAATGAATAAATAAAAATCTTAAAAAAAGAGAGAGAGAAGTATTTGGAGGGCCTACTTGTGATGAATTTTTCCTAAGTTTCTCTGGGAAGGTTTTTCAGAAAAAAATCCTAATAGAACCACCCAATGCAATGGTAAGGAGTTGGTAGTTTGATGTAGTCAAAGGGAAGCAAGCTGGTGAAGAATCCGCCATAGCCAAATCATGTCCTTAGGAAGAGTTTATCCTTTGTCATTTTCCATTCTTGTGATTCTTATGTGGAAAAAGCTCTGAGAAATAATAGCATGAAGTAGTATTTTCAGAGGTGACATTTAAAAATCAATCCAGTATAAATTGATCCAATCCTGAAGCCCACATTATCTGGTTTTGACAGCTAAAAGGTAATTTAAAAAAATTGATAATTTAATCAGTCTCTCAGTGGATCATGTAAGAGGAAAATCTATTTTAAAGCAAAGCAAGTGTCTCTAAAAATGTTTCATCATCATCCTCTCCTCTGGGTGAAGAACATCTTCCACCCAAAAAGTATCTTCTCCCTCCAATTCTCTCTCTTTTCCACCTTCAACTCTCCCAAACTCCTCCCTTCCCCAACTCTTGATGCTTCCCCCAATAAACACAACCTTAGTTCTACTTAATATCCCTATATTAATACAATTAATATCATCAATTTCTTTAGAACCAATGAGTGCTCAGGAGGTAACTCAAAACACAAAATCCTTGGAATCCTTGAGAAAGAACTAAAATTGTGAATGCTCAGGAATTAATCATTTGCTCATTACTAAAATGTCTAGATTTTGAAACAAAAAAAGAAAGAAAGAAAGAAAGAGAAAGAAGAAAAGGAAAAGAAAAGAAACCTTGATGAGGAGTCATACCACGAAATGCACAACCAAACAAGAGAATAAAATTGCGTGATATATTCCCTTAAACTCAGTTTGGGGATTACTTTGGAAGGTGGGCCTCCTGTAAGAGAAAAAATATGATAAAGCATTGTGCTGTAGATAAGGCTGGGTTCAAATAAGTAGCTGAGAGATAAAGGTTAACTTGAGCCTTCATCATGGGGCTGGATGAAAATACAGACATTCATGATATGGTCACTTTATTGTTTTTATTCACTATATTTATACCAATAACATCTGAAGTCAGGTTAATTTATAATGTACTTGATGGTAAAATGATGGGTGAAATTTTCAGCAAGAGTTTTATTGAGCTTGTTATTGAATGGAACATATGTACATATGTGAGGAAAGTTGGAGTCAAATCTATAAGAAACAAAACTCTCTGAGTGGATGCTCACATGACCACCAAGCATCCTGAATGTAGAAGCGAGATACTTTGCCTCAAAGTCTGCCTTTCTACATCCTACAGAGAGATAAAAATTATAAATTTAGAAGACTTGCACATGACTTTTTTTTAGTATTTTTTCACAAAGATATACATTTTCTTAGCCAGGAAAAGTTGCTGGTCAGAGTTTTTAAACTGAGGGATGAATTGCTACTTTTTCTTCATTAATAAAATAAAAGGTCACCATGGCAAAGGGTAAAACTGGGAAAGGTACATGAATTTATTTCTCACTTTTAGGATAAACAATCACTCACAAATTTAGCTTATTCAGCAGATAATTTTTCAAAGCTGAACCTTCAATATATAACTTCAGTGCACTGTGACTATGTAGCAGCATAAGACAAAATGAATTTAAACCAGAAAACATTTAACAGTTGAGTAAGAGGGGCACCTGGGAGGCTCAGTCGTTAAGGGTCTGCCTTCGGCTCAGGTCATGATCCCAGGGTCCTGGGATCGAGCCCTGCATCGGGCTCCCTGCTTGGCAGGAAGCCTGCTTCTCTCCCTCTCCCACTCCCCCTGCTTGTATTCCCTCTCTCGCTGTCTCTCTCTGTCAAATAAATAAATAAAATCTTTTAAAAAAATGGTTGGGTAAGAGTTTTGATAATCGAGAAGATGGATTATTTAGGACTCTTACTTAATTTACAGGGTTGGAATAAAAAATGGTACTCTCATTAGTCACTTCTTTCTTGGCCAAAAAAAATCTTGACGGATTAAAAGAGAATGATCGATGGACCAAAAATGAGCAATTCTGTTAGCCCACCATATGACACTGGAAATTGACTCCTTAGGAAAAATGTACACATCCAAATTTCTGTTAACAGTTGCCTGAAATCCTTGGGTTTTAGAATCCCGGTCATTACACCATAGAGATTTTCCTGACTGTGTGGATAAGCACTGAGGTGAATACTGTCATGTATCAGTGCTAGGGCTCCCATGACAAAGTATCACAGGCTGGGTGGCTTAAACAACAGAAATTTATTTCATCACAGTTTGGAGCTAGAAGTCAAGGTGTTGACACAGTTGATTTCTTCTGAGGCCTCTCTCTCCTTAGTTTGCAGATAGTTGTCTTCTTCCTGCGTCTTTACATAGTGTCCCTTCTGTGTATGTCTGTGTCCTAATCTCTTCTCATAAGAACACAAGTCATATTGGATTAGGGCCCACTAGTATGACCTCATTATCCCTTACAATTAACTGAATTTATCAGCATATTAAAAAAAAAAGACAAGATGACCAAGTATGATTTATCTCCAGAATACAAAGATCATTCAGTATTAGGGAATTTGTTAGTTTAATTCACCATATTAATAAACCAAAGGGGAAAAATCATTTCAGTATCTCCATATATGTTGAGAGATCTTTGAAAAAAAAAGATGGACATGCCTTCTTTTAATAAAAACACTCAATAAAATAGTAAAAATGATTAAAAAGCATATACTTTGGTACTTAAAGTAATCATTTTATTTAATGGAGAAACTCTAGAGGCTTTCTCAATAAAGTTAGGAACAAGGCAAGGATGCTCGTTATTTCTATTACTATTTGGCATTATATTGGAGATTTTTAACTAGCAATACTATATTTCCTAATGTGGGTGGCTACAGGGGTAATGATTTTATAATCATTCTCTAAATTGTATATGTGTACTTTGTACACTTTATGAATATGCATTTTACAATAAAAAGGTAAAAAAAGTAACATAAGAAAACCATATATACATACATTTAAAAAGACTATTTGATGTAATTTATGTCCATTTGTACATTTAAGATTTGTGGCCAAAGAACATGAAGCCAGGCATTTTAAGCAAAATGAAAGGAAGCACTGTAGATGCAAGACATGCAGCATGATATGTAAAATGGCTCTGTGGCCTTTTTATTGCTGGTGATAAACATCTAAATCAATGGCCATTGATGTTTTGTCAAGAAGAAAAGCACAAATATTTTAAGATTTAAGTATGAAACTTTCATCAGCAAAGGACAGCCAATGAAAGTTAAATGCAGGTTTCAGCTCCAACATTTAAAGAGCTTGGAGGCCATCACTCCAAGCTACCAAGAAATCAACACCTTTTCTTGGAGCCATCAGAGAATGAGTTTGCAGCACAAAAGCCTTTCCTGACATTTGGAGAGACAATGAAATCCAGCGTCACAGTAAGATTTGCTTACCTAGACAGCACTGACGGCATAAACTGATAGAAATACCTAAATGGCAATTTTAATGGATTGCTGAAGGTTGAATATGGACTAATGTAAGAGTAACTCCTGGGGGTCAAAGTTTTAGGGGGCACTCCACACTTTTATGGACTTTATGTTCAGGAAACCCAATGAGTTCTCATGGTAAAGGTTTAAGAAAGATAGCCATTTTGGCTTTGGCAAGGAAAGTGGAAGAATAATTGTTGTGAAATTCACCTGCCTGGAGCACTCCTCCTAGCAAAGGCCTATTCTCATGGGGAAAAAAACAAAAAACACTGTTCAGCCTGTTTCAGAACTGTGGCAGAAGGACACTCTTCTCACTCCAGTCTCATCTAGCCCTCCTGCCTCACCTAAGGAAGGTGGTGGGGTTGGGGAGAGCAACACAAGAAGAATCACTCGTGAAAGTCATAAGCCAGAGATGCAGCTCACTGAAAGGCTGAGACTAAATTAGAAGATTACAGAATGCCCCCTCCACCAACACCTTACCACCACACTAATGGGGTTCCAGTGTAACTGCAGTAGATTACGGCTGAAAGACCTATGAGACACCAATTCTGTTTGAAGTGGAGTACTTACGCAAGCCCAGAATCAATGCGGGAGACAAAACATGAGGATACTAGAAAAACTTGATGCCTCCATCAGCTACAGAAAATATTAAAGAAAACCCAACTCCTAGCCAAATTAACATAAATCCTCACACTGGAGGCCTATTTAGCTGAGTTCCCTATTTCCCAATACAACATATCTGGCTTTCAAAAAGGCATGACAAAAGGTAAGGAAAAAACAGTCTAAAAAGACAAATCATCAGAACTAGACTTAAATATGACACAGATGTTGGAATGATCAGAACATCATAAAATAAATACGGTTATGTTAAAGGCTCTAATGGAAAATGTAGGCAACATCAAGAACACATGGATAATATAAGTAGAGAAATGGAAATTCTAAGAGTCACCAGGAAATGCTAGAAAGACTTGAGATGGCTGAATAAAGAACTGGTGTGTCTAAAGAGAGGTTACTAGAAAATCCCCAGGCTGAAATTTAAAGCAAATGAAAAATGAAGAAAATGGAACAGAACGTCAAAGAACCATAAGACAAAAAGAAAGAGAAAAGGGAATCAAATATGTGGAAAAAATGTCATGGAGAACTTTCCAAAATTCATGACAGACACCAAGCCACAAATTCAGAAAGCCCAGAGAACACAAAGCAGGATAAACATCAAAAAATACACCTAGCTATATCAGAGTCAGACTGCAGAAAACCAAAGACAACTTGAAAATCTTGAAAGGACCCCGGAGGAAAAAAGCAAACAAACACCTTACCCATGGAAGAACAAGTACTCTCCTTACCCAAGGAGAACAGGGATGACAGCAGACTTGTGAGTAAAGAGGAAAGTATAATGAAATATTGAAGGTGTTGAAAGAAAAAAAAATCCATCAACTTAGAATTCTATATGTGGTGAAATTACACTTGACAAGTGAAGGAGAAATGAAGACTTTCTCACACCAATAAAAATGGGATTAAATTCATCACCAGCACACTTACTGTGCAAGAACTGTTTACAGACTTTTTCCAGGAAGAAGGAACACCACATAGGTCAGAAACTTGGATTTATATCAAGAAAGGAAGAGTTGTAGAGAAGGAATAAATGTAGGTAAATAAAATATTTTTTATTCTTAATTGACCTAAAACATAAATATTTAGAGCAGTAATATAACAGCATATTGGGTAATTATAACATCATGGATAAATAAATGGATGGCAGCAATGTCATAAGAAGTGAGGGGGGAGATTTGGGAACTCTGTCAGAAGGTTCCTACATTACACATGAAGTAGAATAGTTTTATTGAAGGTAAATTTAGTTAAAAATGTATATTACAAACTCTAGGACAAATGATACGTTATGTTTTTAAAAGGTATAACTGACATTCTAAGAGAGGAGTGAAATAGAAAATACTTATAAAATACACGTTTTGAAGTATAGAAGGCAGAAAAAGAAATCTCTGGCAATCAATAGAAAACAGTTCCAAAATTTGCTGATTTTAAGTCATATATCTCAATAATCATTTTAAATGTGATGTGAATGATTTTTTTTTTTTTAGAGAAAGAGAGAGAGAGAGAGCATGCACACAAGCAGAAGGTGGGAAGGAGCAGAGGGAGAGGGACAGAGAAGAGTCCTAAGTAGGCTCCATGCTCAGCCTGAAGCTGGCTGTAGGGCTCAGACTCAAGACCCTGAGATCATGACCTGAGCAGAAATCAAGGGTCTGATGCTTAACCGACTAAGCCACGCAGGTGTCCCCAAGTGTGAATGGTTTAAATGCACTAATTAAAAGACAGAGACAGTCAGGGTGGATTAAAAAAGAATACTCAACTATATGTGATCTTGGAGAAATCATTTAGACAATGATTGGTCAAAAGTAAAGAGATGGAGAAAGATACACCCTGCTAGCCCTTATAATTGTAACAAATGTACCAATGTAAGGTAGAATTATAGGGGAAACTCAGTGTGAGGCATGTGAAAACTCTGTTTTATCTTTGTCATAGTTCTGTAAATCTAAAAGTACTCAAAAATTAAAACTTTGCAAAAAATAGGTGTATAATAAATTATTTGAGCAAGAAACAAGGTAAGACAGTTAAATGTAAAATTAAAGTTAAAAATAAAATACCTTTGAATTAGAAAAAAAAAACAAGAAGCTGCTCTGAAATGTGCATCTTAAAGATCACAGCATCTCTTAGCTTGCCATGCTACTCTAACATGATGAATGGTAACCATATATCAGGCTGATAGAATGTATAATTCAAAAACCAGTCTTCTATAAAATCTGCCTATTGTTCACCAAGAACTGAGAATAATTTACCCATTTAAATACATTTGAATTTCAGGAGAGATAAAAATACAAAAGTATATAACAAAATGAAGTCCTTTACAATTTTTAAGTCTAAAATATGGATAAGTCACTGTACAATTTAGGATTGTCTAGGTTTACTAGTTTGATTTAGCACTAAGTCCATTCTGTTAGGAAACAAACACTGGACAGCTCCTACATTCATGGAACTGTTTCAGGCATTATGGAGAATCACAAAAATGTATAGGAAATGGTCTCCACCCTAAGAAGGTTACATAATACAATTTAAAGGCGTTTATATACAACTTCTATAACATTTACCCTTTCCTACAAATCCAGATTCTTTATACTAGTAGAGCCACTAAATAAGTTGGACCTTGGCCTGATAGGGTTTTGCTGGACAGTGTTTGGGTGTTTCACCTGTAAGAGAGCAACAGTATGGATTTCTTCTCAACTACATGGTAATTGAGTTGACACTGAGCTATTAATAGTACTATTTGATTTTTAAAAATTTATCTGCATTTCCTTACCTGACTAAAACTATTTGCTCATTTTTCTTGTGGACATAATTAATTCAATGTTGTTCAAATACATGGAAGTTTCTAAAACAGCTGTGAAATTCCAATATTTACCCTTAGCCATGATTCTCAAAATGATTTATTAGCCTTTTATTTTGTCTGGATGGTTTTAAGTGCTTCAACCTAGCAGCTTTTTGGTATCAAATGAGGACATGGATTCTGAGCAAAATGATATCCTTATGCTGTGCTCCTTTCCAACCAAATAGTTTTGCTTTTATTGATGACAGGGCAATTTTGAGCTTTTCATATATTCATCGATTCCTAGCAATTTGTTTTGCTATTTCTAATCCAACGTCTTCACCGATAGAAGAATGATGGCAAATAGGAACAATGTGTATGAATATTTACTAGAATAATTAGCAAGAAGTGGCTCTCAAGAATGAAAGTGAAAATAGACAAAAGAGCCTTTTTTAAAAATTGTAATCCTCTTTGTAGCGAGGACAGTCTAAAGTTGAAAGGGTTTGTACCAATGTATGCAAAGCACTTCAACAAGACTAAACAAATAGCAACTGTACCCGTGACACTTACATGCTCTTTCCTTCTTTCCTTTTTTGTCGAGGAATGTAGATACTTAAAAATCATCATCATCGTTGTTTGCTAACTCTACTGAGCTTTCTTGGAAATGATGCCAGTTAAGAGTAGTGGGAGGAGGAGGGTTAGGGGCAGAGTGGTGGTTTCCCACAGGAAATGCATCTTGCAGCTTGTTGTAAAACTGATTTCAAGGGCAGGTTAATGAGATTATAGCTTGCTAATCATCCTAGCACTCATCCTTTGCCATTTCCAAACAAGATGGCCGCTTTATCTTTTGACACCAAAATCCCTTAGGTCTATCTTTCAATACTGCCATTGCAGATTCACCTCTATGCACAGTTTACAAAGAGTTTCAGAAACTGAATGGGTTTAGTAGCATGGAACACCTGCCTTACTCTAGTGAAAAACCACGCAAGTGCTTTCGGTGCGTTCATTGTAGATGTAATCATAGGGAAAATCCCTCCTTCAAAATGTACTTGCTATTCAATTTAGCAAATATGTAAGAGAAATCTTTGAGTTGGGCACTTTGAGAGATACAAAGACAAATAAGGGAAGACCTGCAAACTGTGGCCAAGGCTGAAGAGAAGAGATTGGCAGTGGGACATGGGGCAATTGTCATAATGCAGAAAAATTATGCTTTTGCTTTTTCCTCCACCCCTATCCTTAGTTATCAGATGACATTTTGTCTAGTTCCACAAATACCTAGTGCTCACAGCTCTCTACTACAGAGCCACATCCAAGCCCAATATCACCGAGCTCCAGAAAAGTCCATCTCAAACTGCTCCTCTCTCTCCATCGCTAACCAGACTCCTAACCACTGCAAGAAACACCAGTTACTTCAACCCAGTTTATAGAATGCTTCAGCCACATCTATCTATCCAGGCTGAGTTCTACAGAACAGTTTCCACTGGGTCTTGTAAGACCTTATGCTGACTACTCTCACCCTGGGGTTAACAGCAAAATTCTTGCTGAGTCTTTGAGGTGGCAGTCCTCAATGAGTAGGGTAGCAGATTGGGGAAATCTCAGAATGGTGTCTCTTTAACTTTCAAAATCTCTTAGTCAGATTAAGACAGTGATAATCACACTTCTGCCTAATGGCCAAGCCTATCAAATCCTATCTCGCCCCACACTTCCCACTGATGACAATCAATAACTATTTGTTGAATGAATAAATGCATGAAAGAATTAATACAAAATGCAACCAGACTACCTCTAGGAGCAGCAATCATAATATCTGTTGTTATCCTCTCACGAAGGGAAAGGAAAAGCACTGTATTTCCTGTGGGAAATTTATACTGGATGTCAAACTAAATGAGGACTGTCATTCAGGAAAGTTGGTTAATAGTAGTTACTTTTTAAAATCGACAAATATTTGCTGAGCATTTACTACGTGCAGTCACTTTCTAGACATTGGGGAAGCAGTGCTGAAGAAGATGGACATGGGCCCTGACTTCCTGGAGCTTAGAGTCTTGTGGAGGAAAGTAGACCACAAACAAAAACATAAGCAAAGTAATTTCCATTCTAATGTGTTGCACAGGAAATAGGATATAATAGAGTAGAGTGTACCTGGGGAGATGAGTGCCCTACTTCAGTTAGAGTTCTAAAGGAAGGCTCTTTTGAATATTCAAATTTGAGCTGAGCCACTGAGGAGGAGATAAAAGGTTTATAATGAAACATTTTATCCTCTCCAAGCAGGGCAAAGGCTGAAGGTAATAAAGAGCTTATCTTGATCAAGGGGGGTAAAAAAAGGCTAGTGAGGCTCTAGAGAAGGGGTTGGCACAGTTTTTCTCTAACAGGTCTGACGGTGACTCTTTTAGGCTTTTTGGGTCATGTGTTCTCTGTGGAAACTGCTCAACTCCGCTTTGCCGCACAAAAGCAGCCACAGATGTCCATAAAATGATTGAGTGTGGCTGTGTTCTAACGAAACTTAGTTTGCAAAAACAGGTGATGGGGGGATTTGCCCCATGAGTTGTAATTTACTCTGCTCTACACAAGAGAGCAAAAGGGAAAATGTCGCATGTTGAAGTTGGAAAACCGTGCACAGGCCGATGCAGGGCCTGAGGGCATAGTAAGGAGTTGGAATTTTATTCTTAGTGCAATAGAATGTCATTGAGAGCTCCCATGAAGTAAGGGAGGGACTTGGTCTAATTCAGTTTTTAAAATATTATTCTGGATGATGGGTGGGCAATAGATCAAGAATGTCATCAGGGTAGAAGTAGGGAGGCAGTGGTCAAGGCAAGAGATCATGATGCTTGGCCCACAGGGGGCAGCAGAAAGATGGTATGAATGAATGACTACATCTTCTCAAGTCAGGACATGAAAATGGATTGGATATGAGGCGGGTGGGGCATGCCAAGGCAGCAAGGAGGAATCTAGGTTTCTGGGTGATGATAGTGCTATTATCAAAATGTGGCAGATGGAGAAGGAATCAAAAGTTCAGTTTCAGACAATTTTATTTTGAGGGGCGCCTGGGTGGCTCAGTCATTAAGCGTCTGCCTTCGGCCCAGATCATGATCCCAGGGTCCTGGGATCGAGCCCTGCATCGGGCTCCCTGCTCGGCGGGAAGCCTGCTTCTCCCTCTCCGGCTCCCCCTGCTTGTGTTCCTGCTCTCACTATCTCTCTCTCTGTCAAATAATAAAATAAAAATAAAATAAAATAAAATAAAATAAAATAAAATAAAATAAAGAGTACAGAAAATTTTAGTTTGACATGTCTGTGAGACATTAGGTCATCCTTCAGAAGAAGATTGACTGAATAGTAAAGATGGACCATTTTGAAGCAGGTCAGAGAGAAGCAAGGCCAGTTCCCAGTCATTCACGTGAGAATGACTTTGCAGGGCAGTGTCCCACAGCCCTTTCTATAGGGGCTGGGGTGAGAAACTATACCCAGCAAGTGCAACTCAGGACATTTGTTGAAGGGGTCACAACCCTTACTTCCTGTGTCAAAACAAAGGACGCCCTCCTTCTTCAGCATAGGAAACAGGGTGTCTCCACATTAGGTCTGTTTCCGCATTAAGCAAGTCTACCCAGGAGTGAAAGGGGGCCGATTGCAGGCGAGATAAAAATAATTAGCATAGAGACACAGGATGTTAGTTGTGACCAGCAAACAAAGTTTGCAGGTTGATTGTGACCTGCAAATGTGCTGCTACACGTGTTTCTCTGCTAAGCGTTGACCACATCCTAAAACACAGACATATCAACATTTCACAGCTAGTTTGTTTTGAGTAATCCAGTCATAGGCATAAGGAAAAAAAAAAGTCACCATGTTTGACTGCTTTTGCTTAATTCAACTTGAACTGGATGCTCCTAGGAATACTGCTGCAGAAAATAATCACAGAAATAGGGAACAGGGTAGTGAACCATGGGTCAGAACACATACAACCTGTTTCCTAATCCATCCCACAGAAGTAGGTGAAGGGATTTTAATAGGTATTTTTGGGTCAAATATGGGTAAGAAGGATAAACTTTGAAATAGATTTATGGATTATATGTTAAAAAAAAAAGAAGATAGGAAGGGAGAAATGAAGGGGGGGAAATCGGAGGAGGAGACCAACCATGAGAGACGATGGACTCTGAAAAACAAACTGAGGGTTCTAGAGGGGAGGGGGTGGGGGGATGGGTTAGCCTGGTGACGGGTATTAAGGAGGGCACGTTCGGCGTGGAGCACTGGGTGTTATGCGCAAACAATGAATCACGGAACACTGCATCCAAAACTAATGATGTAATGTATGATGATTAACATAACATAATAAAATAAAAAAAAGAAATACATTTATGGCAGAACAGTTTAACACTAATAATATCATTCACGCTAATATGCAGTATGCAAACCCAGAAGGAAATTACCGTCCTTGGTGTTTTCAAACTTACTGAAAATATACCACAGTTTGGTAAACACACGCATACATTAGATATATCAATTCTATATTGTCAATAGAGTCATGGTCCCATCTTATAGCTCAACTCATTTTAGATTATGCTTCATTACCAGTGACAGACTATCCAATTTTAGCTACTTAAACAATTAGGGGTTATTTCATTAAAGAGCAAGAAACCCAGAGGTAGGTTTGTGGTTTTATTCAGTGGTTCATAAATGTCAGAGCAAATTCATAAAAATTCTCTTGACCTTTTGCTCTCAGTTGCAGGATAACTTCAACAGCTACAAGTACCACAGCGGTGTTTGAGCAAAGGAAGTGAGAATTGGGAGGTGATAAGGGGACATGAGCTTCGTTCTTTCCTTTTAACAAGGAAAACAAATATTTTTCAGAATTCCTGTAGCCGACATTTCCTTGAGTCTCATCATCTTATTACCGTCAGGCTCTTCGACCCCGTCTAACTGCGGCAGAGGGTGGGCAAGCAGGTGGAGGCTCTAGGAAAGCAGAGAACGGGATTCTTAGAATTGGTTTAGACACTCGTGTCACTTCCCCCGGCCTGAGCACACCGTCGCTTCAAAGTGGACCACAAGGAGAAGCTGAATCTCGTCTGGGCAACTCAGTGTGTCTGCTCTACAGACCGGGTTACAAGACCCACTTCAGGTTAAGTCTCAAATTGTAACGCACACTGTAATATAGGGCCCAGATCACGCCTCAGGAATAAAGCGCTGATCGCCCCGCTGCTAGGAGGGTTGTCCAAGGAAGATAGGCCTCAAGCTATCAGCTCCCTTCAGGTATCGCCCCAACGGAAGAGAGTCACCTCCCCCAGGACTCACCTCCTTCCCGGGGCCAGCTTCATCAGCAAGAGCCTGCAGAGGCTCTACCCGCTCCTCCTGCCCTTCACGCCCCACCCCCCCTTCCCTCTCTCTCCCACTGTTCTTCCCACCCTCAGAACAGCACCGGAAGGCCATCTCCTCTTCGGAGCCAGTGACGGGCTGAAGCTTGGGCGGAGACTGCATTGCAGCTTAACTCTCCCCTCCACCCGATCCTGCTTTCCTGGCCCATTTTCCACGGGTGCGCCCAATGCCAAGTGCACTGCTAGTAAACCTCCTGCCTGTCTCCATGACTGTCTCCGAGTCTCCTAACTGCAGAGCCCAACCTGCTGCAAAAATAAAAGAGGAAATTAAATGTATTCAAAATGTTCTCTATTTTAGTTTTAATGCTTATATGAAAATTTTTAAAGAAGTCGTTTTTAAAATCAGATTTATTTTAAAGTGAAAATGTAATTTATAAGACGACCACGTGCCAATGAAATTCTGTGTCGTTTTGGCGATGAATGGCAAATATGAAAATATTTGCCATCTGCACTGACTGTTCATTTCCCCAATTGAACAGTCATGTGATTTTGTTTATAAAAAATGCATTTTTGGAAATAGCTTTACTTTTCAGAATATAAAATGAATTACTGCTCATTGTAAAATTACAAAAACAAGTAAAAATATAAGTAAAAAAGAAATCACCTGTAATCTTATCACATATCTGTTAATCTTTGAGTGATATCTGTCCAGACTTTTAAAAAGAGTTAACCTAATTGTGTGATGGACATTAAGGAGGGCACGTGATGTAATGAGCACTGGGTATTATATAAGACTGATGAATCACTGACCTCTACCTCTGAAACTAATAATACATTATATGTTAATTAATTGAATTTAAATTTTAAAACAATTCATTAAAAAAAGTAGTTAACAGCTGTTTTTGACATTTCCTTCAGTCTCAAGGAAAATCCGATGATCTGACCCATGTTCAAGCCTCCTTGAAATATTAACTGAAATAATTTTTAGGAATTTAACTAGAGCAGGTCCGTATTAAAAAAGAATCTGGCCAAGGACTAGGTACAGGACCAAATCACACGTCCTTGTTGGGACTAAGTAATGAATCATTGGTATTTATGAGGCAGAGCTGTCCCAGAGAACAGGGGCTAGTTGCACACACCTGAGAGAGCAGGGTGACTTAGCAGGAATAAGAGCTTATAAAGGATCCCAGAGCTAACGATTCCCTGAGCTGTGGTAGCGCGCACATTTTCAGCTTCGTTTCTTATGACCATGCGTGTTCTCTAAGCAGCGTGGCAGGAGCATTGCAAGCCGTGCCTGGGAGGTACAAGACCATGGCTATGCTGTTCTGTGTGCTGCGTTGTACCCTGTTTGCTTTTTTAAAAACGAAATAAATTTGGTGCTGGGTCAAGCCTACTGTGTGCTAAGCTGAAATGTAAAACAACTATAGCCAGCAGAAACAGACATTTTCATTACCACACAAACAATTTGAAGATTGTAAATCTTCAAATAACATATAGAATTTTACAAAGTAAACTCTCCACTGCAATTTCCTTCCTCTCTTGTTTTTAATCACTAATTTGCCTTCTTTACTTCTCAGAGGTCTCTTCAGATTTTCCATTACTTCTCAAGTCAGTTTTGGTAATTTGTATCATTCTAGGAATTTATCCATTTCTTCTAAGTGTTAAATTTGTAGGCATATAAAGTTGTTTATATTTCCTTATAGTTCTGGTAATTCCTGTAAGGTGTGTATATATCATTTTCATGGATCTTTACAAAGAAACAGCTTGGGGTTCCACTGACATTTTCTCATGTTTCCCTGTTCCTATTCTATTGGTTTCTGCTCTGGTCAATATTATTCCTTCTTTCTACTTTGAGTTTGATTTCCTTCTTGCTTGTCAAGGTAGAAGATAAGTTTTGATTTAGATTTTTCATCTTTAACCGTATAAGCATTTTATGACCTATATTTCCTCCTAAGCATTGCTTCAGCCACATTTCATACATTTTGATATATTGTATTTTTATTTTTATTCTGTTTAAAGTATTGTACCATTTCCCTTGTGAGTTCTTCTTTTAACCATCAGTTTTTTTGGAAGTCTGTGGTTTATTTTCCAAATATTTGGGGATTTTCAAATACCTTTCTACTTTATATTTCCAATTTAATTCTGTTATGATAAAAAGTACTTTGTATTATTTCAGTCCTTTTAATTTTTTTTTAAAGATTTATTTATTTATTTTAAGAGAGTGAGAATGAGAGAGAGAGAGAGTACATAAGAGCGGGGAGGGTCAGAGGGAGAAGCAGGGCCCTCGCCGAGCAGGGAGCCCGATGCGGGACTCGATCCCGGGACTCCAGGATCATGACCTGAGCCAAAGGCAGTCGCTTAACCAACTGAGCCACCCAGGCGCCCCTCCTTTTAATTTTTTTAAGACTTGCTTTATGGAATAGCATATAGTCTATCCTGAAGATTGTTCTGTGTGTGCTTGAAAAATACGTATTTTGCTGTTGCCACGTGGAGAGTGTTCTTTAAATGTCAATTAGATCCTTTTGGTGAATAGTGTTGTTCAAAACTTCTATATCCTTATTCATTTTCTCTCTGCTTTTATTAATTACTGAGGTAAGAGTAGCTAAATCTCCAACTGTGGCTGTTGTATTTTCTATTTCTCCTTAATTCTGTCAGGTTTTGCTTCATTTGTTTTCGGACTTTGTTGTTATTAATGTATATACTTAGTATATATTTCTGATGTATTGAACCCCTTTATCACCAGGAAATGTTATGAACAAAACCATCTCTAGTAATAGTCTTTGTATTGAGGTCTATTTCATCTCATGTACGTATAGGCACTCTGTTATGATGACTGTAGGCAGGCATTTTTTCACTTATTAGTATCTTTGAATGTTAAGTATTTCTCTTGTAGACAGAAAGTAAGATCTTGCTTCTAGTTTTTGTTTTTGTTTTTTTAATCCATTCCACCTCTGCCTTTTTAGTAGAGTGCTCAGTTCATTCACATTTAATGTAATTATTGGCATAGTTTATTTGTATCTGCCATTTTGCTATTTGTTTTCTATATATCTCATTTATTTTCTGTTCCCCTATTCTTCCACAGTCTTTTGTATTAAACAAAACTTTTTGGATATAATTTTAATTCCCTAATACTTTAGATGAATTGTTTCAGATTTTTTTTTGCTGTTAGTTGCTTCTAGTGGTTAAAATATTCATCTCTAACTCTCACAATTCACTTAACGCTAACACAGACTTGATTTCAGTAAAATATGGCATACCAGCACAGCTCTGTCTCATGTCTCCCCATTCCTTTGTGTTACTGTCATACACATAAAGCCTTCATGCCTATTATAAACCTAATAATACTGTGTTAGAATTATGGCTTTAAACAATCTTCTGACGTTAAAGAAATTAAGGAAGGAAAAGAAAAAAATCATACATGCACACACATAGTCCTCATTTGCCCATGTATTTCTGGTGACCTCCATTCCTTCCTGCAGATCTGAGTTACTGTCTGGTGTCATTTCCTTTGGCTTTAAAGACTGCCCTAGTTTTTCCCTGTGAAGTCAGGTCTGCCGGCAGTTAATTGTATCCACTTGTGTTTATCTGGGAATGTCTTTATTTTGCTTTTTTTTTTTAAGAATAATTTCACTAGGCTAGAGAATTCTTGGTTGCCTTTTTTTCTTTCAGCACTTTAAATATGTCATCCCTCTTTCTTGTGGCCTCCACTGTTTCTTATGAGAAGCTATTAACAGCATTGTTGTTCCCTTCTATACAATGAGTTGTTTTTCTCTTGCTGCTTTCAGGATCTTCTCTTTTCTTTGGCTTTCAGGGATTTGAATATAATATGTCTAGTTGCATTTTCTTTACTGTGTGTATCTACTTGGTGTTCATTGAGTTTCTTGAGTCTGGAAATAAATGTTTTTCATCAAAAGGGGGAAGTTTTCAGTCATTACATATATATATGTACGTATTTAAAGATTTATTTATTTATTTTAGAGGAGGAGGGGCAGAGGGAGAAAGAGAGAATCTTAAGCAAGCTTCATGCCCAGCATGGAGCCAGACCCGGGGCTCAATCCCATGACCCTGAGATCATGACTTGAGCCAAAATCAAGAGCCGGTTGCTCAACCAACTGAGCCACCCAGGTGCCCCTTAGCCATTATATTTTAAAATAATTTTCTGCCCCTTTCTTCCCTTTCCTTTTATGAGTCCCAATGAATAGATGCTGAAATTCTTGAAATTTTCCTCCAGATCTCTGAGACTATTCTTTTTTTTTTCAATCTCTTTTATTTTTATTCTTTGGATTAGATAATTTCTATTGATCTATCTTTTAATCCACTAAGGTTTCTGCTATTTTAAATCTGCCATTGAGTCCCCCTGGTGAATTTTTTATTTCAGTTGTTATACTTTTCAACTTTAGAATTTCCATTTGGTTCTTCCATCTGGGTTTCCAAAGCCAGTTTCTATTGATTGCTTTTGTTTTTGCTTTGTTTTGTTTTTCTTGAATATGGGTTGCACTCTTCTGTTTCTTGGCAATCTTGTAATGGTTATGTGAAAATAAAACTTTTAGATAACATCTTATAGCACCTGTGCATTCTGTGTCATTTTTCTAAGGCTCACTGTATTGTGGGGTTTTGTTGTTGTTGTTTCTTTCTTTGTTATAGTAACTTGCCTGGACTTAACTTGCAGACTCTCTCTTCTTCTGAAGCCGACAATGCGTCTGCTCAGTTTTGCTGTTTTTTTTTGTTTTTTTTTTTAATTCTTAGCATTCTTTCCTTGTACCCTGCCCCCCCAAAGCCTGTCTGCATAGTTTAGTGGTCAACCAATGATCTGGGCAGACATCTGAATTCTCTAAGGCTACTTTGCTTGAGGTATGTGTGTGTTGAAGAATGCCCTCAAAGTTGCAACCCATCTCTCAGAGCTACCTTGGTGTTCATTTGTCTCTGGTCCTTAGGTTTCCCCAACACCATGCATTGTTAAGCCGCAGGCAGGGATGAGTGGAGAGTTTCAGCCCTGGTATGGCTCTCACTATTAATTTTTTTTATTATGTTATGTTAATCACCATACATTACATCATTAGTTTTTTTTTTTAAGCTCTGAGCTTTTTTTTTTTGATGTGGTGATCCATGATCCATTGTTTTCGTATAACACCGAGTGTTCCATGCAGAACGTGCCCTCTTTAATACCCATCACCAGGCTAACCCATCCCCCTACCCCCCTCCCCTCTAGAACCCTCAGTTTGTTTCTCAGAGTCCATAGTCTCTCATGGTTCGTCTCCCCCTCCGATTCCCCCCCCTTCATTTTTCCCTTCCTCCTATCTTCTTCTTCTTCTTCTTCTTCTTTTTTTTTTTAACATATAATGTATTATTTGTTTCAGAGGTACAGGTCTGTGATTCAACAGTCTTACACAATTCACACCACACACAAAAATAAACTCCAAATGGTTGAAAGACCTAAATGTGAGACAGGAGTCCATCAAAATCCTAAAGGAGAACACAGGCAGCAACCTCTTCGACCTCAGCCGCAGCAATTTCTTCCTAGAAATATCGCCAAAGGCAAGGGAAGCAAGGGCAAAAATGAACTACTGGGACTTCATCAAGATAAAAAGCTTTTGCACAGCAAAAGAAACAGTCAACAAAACCAAAAACAACCGACAGAATGGGAGAAGATATTTGCAAATGACATATCAGATAAAGGGCTAGTATCCAAAATCTATAAAGAACTTATTAAACTCAACACCCAAAGAACAAATGATCCATTCAAGAAATGGGCAGAAGACGGGCACCTGGGTGGCTCATTTGATTGAGCGACTGCCTTCGGCTCAGGTCATGATCCTGGGGTCTCCGGGTTGTGTCCTGCATTGGGCTCCCTGCTGAGCAGGGAGCCCGCTTCTCCCTCTGACCCTCCCCTGTCTCATGCTCTCTCTATTTCGTTCTCTCTCTCAAATAAATACATAAAATCTTAAAAAAAAAAAAAAGAAATGGGCAGAAGACATCAACAGACATTTTTCCAAAGAAGACATCCAGATGGCCAACAGACACATGAAAAAGTGCTCAACATCGCTCAGCATCAGGGAAATCCAAATCAAAACCTCAATGAGATACCACCTCACACCAGTCAGAATGGCTAAAATTAACGAGTCTCACTACTAAATTTTGTCTAGAAGCTCATCGTCCTAAACCAGGCCTGCAACCTTGGACTAGCAACGTTGTTGTCTTTCCCCCTTTACTCTGAAACGACGTTCCACTTTTAGCCAGCAATGTTGGGGTTTTCACCCTTATCCTTCCCCCTTGCTCTTCTCCTTCCCACCCCAATCAAGTCTGCCACCTCTGGTTTTAAAGCTGTTGGTTTTTCTGCCATTTTTAGGTTAGTAAGTTACCACTCAACAAAGGGTGAAGGAGAAGAAAGAGAATGAGAGCAGTCGAGGCCAGAAGACCACAGACTGCTGCCATTCTTATCGCAAACTGCAGCCATTTTCTAGGAATAGGCATTTCTTAATTCTCAGATGGTGGTTTTAGGCATTTTCCCCCTTTATACTTGCTTTTATCCTTGAATCTTATCCTTAGTTTTACTACGGCAAAACCAACTTGATATTATTTAGGATATCTCAAGTGTTCTTTTAAGGTCAACAAAATTGCCCTGATGAGTATAGTTAAAAATCTAAAAATTAACTGCTCTTATTTACTCTTCTGTGCTCTGGGGAATAAGTCGACTTATAAAATTATAAACTCCATGTCTGGCAGGACGGAGAGTACCTATCTAAAATTACGGTCATTCTCAGCACCACTTATTTGCATATTTGTCACTCAGATCCATTCTCCGTTCTCCACCCCTCTTTGACCCATGGGAGGCTGACTTCCATGGACAGCATCATGACTTCCCTCTGACTTCCTTGGGTGTGACTAATGAGGAAAATGGGTAAGAGGTTGGAGGGCAGAGAAGAACAAAACTGGCATGTTTTTCCATAACTCCCTTCTTGCCTGGTCACAACTGGCGATGGCTGTGTTTTTTGTTTTGTTTTGTTTTTAACTGAAAGCCAAAGTTCTTGTCAGGCAACCCTTTCTCACAGCTATTTATCTCACCAGGTTCCAGTGGCGGACATTCCTCTAATACTTTCAAGCCTAGGAGTTGTCATGGCTCCCTCTGTGGTTAACCTGGAAGGGCTTCACCAACCCTTGTTCTTCCCATTAGCCCAGGTTGCACCTCTGCAAACAGTCCCTTCTTTAAACTCATTCAAATAACCCTTTGACTGTTGCATCTCTTTCCAGTCAGGACCCCAACTGGTGCATCCCCTCTTGGTGTCCCTGCTCCCATTCTGTTTCTAGTCCCTAGGGACCTCCAACTAGAGCTTACCTTCTAGAAATATCATAGTCCCAAATCTCTTCTTCTGATCAAAATTTAGTGTACTATATGTCTTGTTTGATGGAAAATCCACTAGAACTAGTTTCACTGGGAAAGCCATTCTGAGGACGCTGGTTGTGTTACCTGTTCTGAGACATCTGAATTTTAAGGGCTCATCCCTTTATAATCTCAGGCAAAACATTTCTAGAGATGGAAATCCATATATAGGCGGTAAAGTTGACAGTATCTGTGGTGTCCCTCAGGTAAGCCAGGCCCCGAATGTGGGAGGAGGTCAGAAGAGCCAGTTCCACAGGAAGAAAAGTAGCTTGATCCAGTGTTTCGTCATCAGAGTGGTAGTCCTGCAAAAGGCTTTGAAAAAATAATAAAATAATAAAATAAGAGAAGGTTTCCCTTGTGAAATAATTTTTGGGGATACTGAATATATCTTCCTCTTGAAAAGAGAAATTGTATATTAACTTACTAAAGCTACGAGAAGTTCTATGGTAAATAAACTGGATTTACTCTGAGCCAGTTGTGTTTCAAATAACAAAATTTTTCAGAATGCTTTGACTTTACCAATAGCACTCTCTCTGGGACGTTATGTAGAAATTAGGAGGCAAGTTGTTTTCTCCTAGAAAATTTGACTACTTAAGCCTTTCACATGGAGGAAGGTGGACTATATCTACTATTAGCCATTACTCTCCCTTGTTTCTGAATTTTATCTACTCTTTTATTATAGTATTTGATTTTCCAAGGATTCTGGTCCTATAAAGTTACAATAAGTAAAATAAAAAGGGCTGAGAATCTGATGCCAAATCCATGCATTGTTCTATCACTTTTAACTTGTTTTTTTCTTTTCTACCTGAATAATTATGTCTTCTGGGGGAACTTATAGAGCAAATTCAATGAAAATATGAATCATCAATATAGTCTAATCAGATGTAACACCATAATTACTTTTTAATAATTTCATATTTTAAAACCACATAATTGGAAGCACAGTGTCCCTCCCCTCCTGTCTTTCATAAAGTTGTTTGCATACCAGCTTCAGTCTTACTAAAGAATGATTTACCGGAATAAAGAAAAATCACACAGAGAGAGAAGTTCTGTTTCTATAAAACAAAGGTACTCCAAAGATCTTTTAAAATAAGGAGGCATCTTGGGCCCCTGGGTGGCTCAGTCAGTTTAGTGTCTGACTCTTGGTTTCGGCTCAGGTCATGATCTCAGGGTCATGAGATCAAGCCCTGAATCAGCCTCCACACTCAGTGTGGAGTCTACTCATCCCCCCACTCTCTCTCTCTCTCTGGAATAAATAAATACAATCTTTAAAAAAAAATAAGGAGGCATCTTTTATTCCAACTATTTTATTTAGTGCATATTATAGGAAATAATTTAAACAATGGGCAAATTTATAAAGTGTAAAGCCAAAGTTCCAGGTAGTCCCCTGTTAGTAACTACTGTTAACTGTGTGAAACCCCTTGAACTTTAAAATACATATTCATATGTGTGTGTGTGTGTAGTATATATATTTGTGTGATATATACAGATATAAATAAATATACTATGGTGATAAGGATTAAAATAAAAATAATAGATGACCATCAAAAAAGAGACCTGAAAATTGGTCTTCTTTCTATAAACTATGACCCATTTTTCTGAGTGTGGAAGCTCTGAATGTCAGCTGCCATTTTGATATATTTTTCATTTTCTTTTGGAAACAAAACTGCAATTTTGATGGCTTAAAATTCTCATTTCTTGACAGGTGCCCATCAGAACCACATACGTTCCCCCAAAATTTCTTATATTTTTAACTGCTTCAAGCTTGTCAGGACAGATCTGCTTAGTCCAGCTATCTGCTAAACTTCATTTCGATAACTCAACTCATTAAAAAGTACTACAGAAGCCTCATGTTTATTTATTATTTGAACATGACTCATGAAGCCATCATTCAAATCTCTGATTGCACTCACTAGTGTATTTCATAACAAACATAAATCTATAGGCTCTTTTATATTCTGATAATGTCTCCATGGGCTCCACCTATATTTAATGAAAAGCTATCTTTTTTCTCCCCTGGCAAATTTCAAACATTTGTGGAGCTATTTAATACAAAGTCACAGACTTTCTGTGGGACATTGGACAATCTTACTCTATCTCCTGATTTAATAAATCTACAGAATGGGCCACACTGTCATGCAGATCACTTTTAGAAAGTATTCTAATAATTAGAAATTGTGAAGTGGTTCAGATCTATCAGCCGAAGTTTTACTTTAGAAATGCCAATCATGCATCGTGTTCATTAACTGGGTGAGGCTATTAAGTAATCACTCAGCATGTACCACAGACTGCCTTACTGACCTGAAGGACTGGGATATACCCTTTCTCGGTCCCTGCCTGTCTCCTCTGCTCTTGCCTTCCCCAGATTTCTGCAGACTGTGGTACGTGTCACACAGACTTGAGCCAGCAAAGCCCTCGGGTAGCTTTGGGTGCTGGCCCAACTGGTTCATTTGGTTTGAGACTATGTCCCTGTTGGGTTGTCCTGAGACATACACCTCCAGGATAAGCACAAGATTCCTGCCTTTTCACTTGAATTATTCTCACTAAAGCTGACCTTCTCCATAACCAAAGCCAAACACTGAACACCCTTGTTTCTGGATTTGTGTTCTATGGATCAACCAGGGTATCCCTGTTCTTTCCCCCATCCACTGCATTAGTCTTGCTTGAACAGGAGATGCCTGCACATAAATCTCCAGTCCTGAGACCCCTTCTCTCTCCCATGTCCTCTGTAGGCCCTTGCTGATATAAACGGGTGTCTACTCTGCCATGTTTCAAGGTTCCATGCTCCTGCTTAGGCAATCTATGTGCTTTCCTTTGGACCCTGGGGCTTCTATTTTCCTTGCCAGGACCTCTTTTAGGTCCAAAGCCCAACCCCTCACAACTGTCCCACAGCTGGGCCCTCTCCCCCTGAATAGATCTCCATTCCTGTGTCCTACCTAATTGTTGGATGGATCCTTCTAATTCTTTGTTGTTCTCTGGTCCCTGCATGAACCTGAGACTTCTATTCCCTTGAGCTCTTGGTCTGTGGGCATCCAGGCCTGTTTCATCCAACCTGTTACCCTGCTAATGGATGGTGCTGAACAAAAAGTTCTCTGGCCAAATAGGTTTAGAAAAAACCTCTGTTAAAGTGGCTATTCAGGTGTACTTTTTGTAGGACTTACCTAAGCTTTTATATACTCATATGCATCCATGAAGGTGAAAATAATAGTTTTTCCAAGTATATCTGTCGAAGGAGCATTTATCCCCAAATTTTCCTCTAAGGCCTGGTGTTTTATGAAATGTATTTTGAAAATGCTTTTTTAGAGGATTAGGGAAGCCATGGTCTCTTTCCGTTTTAGAGATTCTGATTCAATGATTCATAAGAAATATTTGGGAGGAAAGCAATTGAAGTGGAAAAATCTGTTTAGTCAACTAAAAAAACACTGTTTAGTCAACTTCATTCAAAGAATAAAGGAGCACTGTATTTTGAGTACTAGGAAGTTGTTTTATATAACGGAGCAAGGAGAAAGCAGAAAATTAACATTCTTTTATTTATTCAATCACTGTGAGAATATTTATTGAGACCTACAGCATGCCAGACATTATTGTAGATGCTGGGGTTTTCATGATGGATAAGATCAATACTCTCCCTGCCCCAATAATCTTAGAGAAATCAGCAAAAGTAAGATATCCTGCCTCCATTTAATATTTTTATTCTGAGTCTGTGCATCAAAAGTCTCATTTTTAAGTTTTCCTTAGAGTTTAAATTCTTAAAGTTTATGTGCATCCTCTTTTGTAGTAGACTGGATTTAGGTTTGTCATTTTTCTATAACTAAAGAAAACTGGTAGAATCCATAATCAAATATCCACACACAATATGCAGCAGATATATGTACATACAAACACATACAAACCATATACACAGATACTGCCCAGATCATCTTTATCTGACTAATGCTAAAAATAAACTCTACTATTGACATACACATGAGTTTTTCAGAGCGTTATTGAGAACACATATATTTTAAAATAACCAGGGGGCACTTGTGAAAAAGGCAGATTCCTGGACTCTGCTCCAAATGTTCAGATTCAGTAGGACTCAGGAATATGCGTGTTAAACCAGTGCCACAGAGCATATTTATACACACTCACATTTAGGAGTCTCTGATTCCTGAGACAGTGGAGTGTGCACTGAGAGCTGGAGCTCATTGCCAAGTGGCCCTAGATTGGGCAGACGGACTCTTATTGGCTGGAGTGAGAGTGGCCGGGAAAGAAGGCAGGCACCCAGTCTCCCAGTGGGACCAGGTAAAGAAGGCAGACTGATAACATAGCAATGTTCAAAAAGCATCAGTCTCCTTTCCTTCATTGTGCCTCAAAGAAAACACAACCAACAGCTGAGCAGATCTGGGGGCTTCTCACTGTTTCCTCCTCAGGTTGATATATTTTAGTTTGTTTCCATGTGAACTCACTTGTGAGGCGATCCCTGGATTCTCTCCAGAGGGATGGGAGATCCCTCCCGGCCTAATTCATACTTTGCTTTTGTTGTCATTTTTAACTTAAAATAAGGTATCGATAAAAATCCAAATACCAGAATACAGAGGCTCATGGGATTTTTCTTCTCACGTAACACAAAAATTTAAGAGCGTACTAGTTTCAGATCAAACCTCTAGAAGCCTCCATCACCACATTTCCTGTTTGTAACTGAACAAAGTACACACAAAAGATTTTGAGACACAGAAGAGAGAAAACTGAGGTACAAAGACACACTTTACTAGCACACTGCTTCTAAAATACCAGAACAACTTGGAAAAAAAAGTTTGTGGGGGCATTTTTAATCCACACATTTGCCTCATGGCTACATAAGGATTTCTCTGACAAGGGAAGCATGTCAGGTAAGTGGCATTTTTAATTCTTTTCTTCTATTCCTATGCCTAAAAATTCACTAAATAATTTCCACGTCTCCAACCAAAAAAACACTTAAGATTTGGGAAGTAAATTAGTTTACACATTATTTTTAAAATGTGAGATAACCTTTAGTATAATTTAGAACATACTCGGAAATATTTTGATGAATATAAGTTGATTATTTTCTCTTAAAAGAAAAAAAAGGGAAATTTCATAAGATAAAGCTAGTTGTAGCCATTCAATAAGTGTTTGCTGATAATTATGTCATTTACAGTATCTGTTATTTTTAAAGAAACTTTTGGTGATCCTGCGTATTCCTCTTTAGTCTAGTGATACAGTTATAAAGCAGGTTAGTAGTAACCACATTCTAATTCCTTTGAGTTTAGGAAATGTATTATCTTCCCAGAAATTAATACAATTGTTGATATCAGAGAGATGACATTCTGCAAAGGCCAGTAAAAATCTGATCTCCGTGGCATGGATCGCAAGGCTTGAATCCCCATCAGTTAGCCGAGTGTCTGTTCCACGTTGATGGTTCATACCGTTTTAATGTTTTATGTACTTTTTATGTCTTTAATAAACATCTTTTGTTGTAAAAGACACATGTTCTACAAAGTAGGAGGACTGAAATATATATGAAAAAGAAAAAAATTAAAAACGCAAGATATTGTGTTGTATTTCCTTCCTACTTTTATTTCAATGCATTCTATATGGTTTGTTTTGCATACCTGAAAAAATAATGAACATAAAATCAGATATCCAGATTTTTTGCTAACATTAGAAAACAAGTACTTCCCTTTTTATGATAATTTCTGCCTAATCATTTTAGATGAATGTAGACAATGACATCCATTGGGTTAATTATAGTTTCCTTAGCTATTTCTTTATTGTTGGACATTTACGTTGTATCCAGTTATATTACATGTCAAATGACAGAAAGATGAACATCTCTATACTTTTCCTAAGGGGTTATTTTCTTAGGAAAAATTTCTAGAATTGGCATTACTGAGTAAGAAGTAATGAACACTGTAAGTCTCATTATTATCAAGTTGCTTTTCCAAGAGTGATGCCAAATCCACTCTCATCCTAGCGTGTTTCTCCTGACCAGGCCAGTATCACCTAAAAAAATCTTTACTAATAAAAGTACAATATGTTAACCCATTGTTGATAATGCATTACTTTGATTATAATGAAGCTGAACATTTTTACATGTCTTTTTAAGCTGTTTATCATCATACAGTTTGCCTGAATATATCTTTTGCTTAATTATTGTGCTTGTAGTACTTTTAATATCAAATTGTAGGGGAGCCATTGATAGGGTAAAGATATTATATATGATTTCTGTGTGTTTGCTTCCCAGTATTTTGTTTGCTGAATTTTAAAATCAATTGATTGGATTAATCACACAGGGAGCATAAGCCTGACATACGATTTGCACACCTATCTTTATTTTTTCCAGGTTCATGGATTAGCAAAAACAACTGTTCCAGTTTCGCTAGTGCCCTGCAAAAAATAGACATGGCAGTATGATGAATAGTTGCCATGAGATGATGGTGTTGGGGAATTCAGGAAGGTTGGGAAGGCCAAAGGCAGTGAATATGACGTTCAACTATTTCCAGGATTCATTAATTCTAATTTTATGAGGGATATGATAAAATTTCTTCCATACCATTTTGTAGTTTAGATGTTCCCTTTAGAGGTAACACAGGAGTTCCTCCATTGACAGTTGAGACCTTCGACAATGTCACAGAAGAGATAAAAATATCAAGTATTTGCTGTTAAAGACTCATAGATCTTAAAAGGAGGGGAAAAAAACTTAATGTGAGAGAAGAGTCAGACAATAGTATTTTTTACATTTAGATAAAGTGAAGTTAAAAAGAAAATTAGTGTGAAAAAGTGAAATTATTCCTAGTTACGTAAAGGAACATAAGAAACCAAATCTCCTTGGGTTTCTCCTGCCTAAATGCCTTGCACTCACTGCATCAATAAATGGGCCAATATCATAATTCCTACCATGTTTCTACATGCACATAAAATCAATATTAGCAGAATGAACTGGTGAGAACAACTCCTGTGGGCTACCGTTCATTTAGTTCACAGAGTGATCCACAACTTCATTACAATTACACGTTGCTGTTTTTCAAAAAAAGGATTTTCATTGTCTTTACTCAGTTTTCTCTTCCCTTGAGCCTCAATCGCCTTTCCGAGAACAATGAGTCTTTCCTTTAGAGATGAGGTAGGACTAATTTATGAATCATCTTTTAAACTTACGTGTTTTAAATTAGAGATGGGTCAAAGACAATGTGTTTCATCATTTAATTTAGGTAACGTATGCAGTGATTTTAAGGAAAGTCAATCCGGGAAAGATTGTCAACATCATTATTGGTTACATTTCCAGGCGTTTTGAATTTCATTTAATTCTCTCAGTATTACAGAACTAGAAAGAAGACAGAAAAAGATTGACAGGCCTTCTTAAAACAATAAAGAAATAGAGTAGTTAAAATTTTGTTGGATGAAGATTTCCCACACACCCATGACATCTTCAGAGGATCTCGCCAAGGTGCTTCTCCAATGGAAAACAATAAGTACATATATAAAATGGAGTAGTAAATACAGATAAAGAAAGACTCATCAATGGCAGGGATTTGGGCAGCCCTCCAATCCCAAAAGGATTTCTCAAGTTGACCAATCCCAATTAAAGTTTAATTATAAAAGTGACAAGTAGTCCAGTACTGGGGGAATTATAAAATGCTGTCTTAAAATCTCCCCCCACCTCCCTCCACATGTATGTTCCCTTTAACAAATTCAGTTAAATGTTGGTTAAGAGCAACTATGATGTACTATGTCACACAGATGGGGATCTGAACTCCAGCTTTACAACCGACTTAGTGAGGTTCGGTGAGATGCAAAAAGACATACAACTAGGAAGTGCCTACACTCAATCTTCCTCTGCACTTTGAAGCAGATATTCCAATGCCCCGTGTTGCTATTGTCCCTCTCCCCATCTCCATCCTTCCCCAACATACACCATCCATTTCTCAAATAACCCTCCGTTCATAGCATACCCTTACTTAAGGTTGACAGATATAAAATTTTGCATTAAAAACAATATCTTATTTACTCGAGAGCCTGGGAGTAGATTTGAGAATCCCTTCCAGTGTTTCTATCAATGACTCTAATGTCTTTTGCTGATGGGTTGATAGGGATGGACAGTGGTGGGCTGGGGGGCTGTGTGGATACTGACAACATGCTGCAAAGAGTCATCAAGACTGTGCCTAGTTCCACACCAAACTGTCATCACAGTAAGAAAAACTCTTTTTATGCATAAGATCCATGGGGATTGTTATATCAGAACTTTTTCTTTGAACTTTCTGGGGTGCCTAAAGTAGATATACATATTCATGGAATGCAACAGGGAGATAGTCACTGCTCCGACAGAATTTGCAAGCCAACGAAGAGAAACCACCATGAAAATCCATAGCCTATATACTATAAACTCATACAATTGTCTCAGTTACAGACTCCCTGAAGGAAACACAATTAAGGCATTATACGTATTGTTTTTCTATTGTTACTTAAGTGAAGGCTTCTGTACGAATCAAACCTGCCAGCAGAAAAATGATACATTTGCTTAGCTGGGTTTCCCTCCAGAGCACGTGCAAATGTGAATTCCAGATACAGTGCCTGCCAAGTACTTTTGGCATTAAAGGAGTTAGAGGTCTCATAGTTAAAGCTACCATGATTAGCCCCTGGCAGTAGAAAGCTAGATAGAAACTTAAATCATGGTTTTTCTAGCTGTCATTGCCTCATTAACAACTTCTTGAGGCCTTTGGCTTTTTAACAGTGTGAAGAGCTAAATTCAAATTGGGTGGGAGTTCCTTTTAACTTGATAAAAGCTTTTTAAATGAAAGTAATTACAATTATGAAATAATGATACTAAAGATTGCATTTGTTGGGCAAGAACTTTTGAGCACTTTGTGCATCTAATAGTATAAGAAGCATTATCTATGCTGAATAGATATCCACATGGGTCTGGAGCGATTCATACTGGATATGGGAAATAACTGGGTGAAGAGAGGTGTGAAAGTATGTGTGTGCGCATGTGAACACTTACATAGATCTGTCATTCAAATTGAAAATCTCAAACATTTAGCTACTCAATAGCTAAATCTGTATTTTTTTGTTTTTCTCATCTGTGTAAGTTTTTTTGTTTTTCAAAATTGGGGCATTTATTGTTGGCAATCAAAAAATTATGAACGCCGGGACGCCTGGGTGGCTCAGTTGGTGTAGCATGTGACTCGATCTCAGGGTTGTGACTTTGAACCCCATGTTGGGTGTAGAGATTATTAAAAATAAAATCTTTAAAAACTTATGGAAGCTATCAAGTATGTCATGAAATACAAAGTTTCTAAAAGAAAATCTTCCTGTTTAAAACTCATATCACATTACACAAGGAAAAAATCTTGGAAAACAGAAGAAGGTTAGATAGGAATTGAAGACTCTCGAAATCAGAGGAAACAAGAGACCATGCTAAACCAACCCCACACTTTAGAATTTGGCCTGTGTTTTCGAAGGCCTCCAGTTGATTATGTGAAACAAATTTATTGTTACAGTAAATAACAAAACCGAGTCCTAGAAGAATGTACAGTGTGGTCTAAGTTCTTGCCTTACTATTGCTAACATATTTCATGAAAATTACTAGGACTTTCCTTAAGGCCTTTATGTAAAATGTAGGCTCATAACATTGATTTGGTTGTTTCTTTGTAGTTGAGAGCAAATTATCTTCTTGTCCCAATTAATGGACTGATACAAGTTTTTCAGTGTTCCTTTTAATTAAAAAGGAGAAAGGGAAACTTCTAATTGAAATAGAATTTTGTGCAAATGATAGAATATTTTATAGCTAGAATCAGTGTAATTATAAAAATAAGATGAGGGGTTTTGCCTTGAAGTATGCCTTTTTATACAGTGCTCTATTTTATTTACCCAAACCACAACTATGTATTGAATATATACTAAATACTAGATGCTATGAGAGCTGGGAAGGAAAAAAAAAAAAAACACTAAGTATGAAGTAAATCATTAGTTCTCTCTAGGATAAGTTCTAGAGATCTATTATTCTTTTTTATTTATTTATTTGCTTTCTTACCCTTCCCCCAGAAAGAGAGGTATTTGAAGTACATAGAAGCATATGTCAGTATAAAGGATAACCGAATAGATCAAGACAAAGGAAAATAAGGAGCAAGGGATATGATTAGGTCACAAAAATGAGTATCATATAATCCCAGAGATTTGCTTAAGGTAGATTGTGTATCAGATAATATATAAATGCAGACAGATGGCATCATGAACCATAAGAGTGAAAATGTGCCTGTTCTTGAGAAGATTCCCAGCTTCTTCTACCAGAGATGCCAAGTGATATATTAAACAATATCTTCTAGTCCATAGACTCCTTTTAATTAATGAATTCAAATAGCAAGTTTCATCCATCTGGTTCTTTTCCTTAAAACAAGATAACACAGGCAGAAAGTGTACAAAATGGAAAACAAAAAGAGCGACAAAGTGTTTTAATTTTTATTTCCTGACTGTAACCTGAAGTTCAGTATTCTGTTGTCATTTTAAGGCAGATTGTCAGCTGAAATGGAAACAGCTTTATATTCTCTTAAACAACTTTAGGAACATAACTGGGATATGTCTCAGAATAGAAAGCCATCGAAGCCCATTCTACATCCATTCAGAGGTAGATCCAGGGAGAACCTATAGGCAGGGTGAAAATTTCCTTCCCAAATCAGTTTTGCATCCTTTCAGCATGTGCATGAGTGAATGATCAAGGTCCCAGGGTATATGCCATAGGATTTGATGCAATAATTCTGACCTATTATTTTTTTCCAATGACAAATTTTCTAAAGTAAAACGTTCTTTTTTCTTTTTTTTTCCAAGTTTTTATTTAAATTCCAGTTAGTTAATGTACAGTGTAATGTTAGTTTCAGGAGTAGAATTTAGTGATTCCTCACTTATATACAACACCCAGTGCTCAGCACAAGTGCCCTCCTTAATGCCCATCACCCATTTAGCCCATCCCCTGCCCACCTCCCTGCCAGCAACCCTCAGTTTATTCTCTATAGCTTGCCTCTCTCTTTTATCCCCCTATGTTCTTAAATTCCACATATGGGTGAAAACATATGGTATTTGTCTTTCTCTGACTGACTTAGTTCACTTAGCAAAATACTCTCTAGCTCCAATCATGTGGTTGCAAATGGCAAGATTTCATTCTTTTTGATGGCTGAGAAATATTCCAGTGTGTGTGTGTGTGTGTGTGTGTGTGTGTGTGTGTGTGCGCGCGTGTGTATCACCTCTTCTTTATCCATTCATCAGTTGATGGACATTTGGGCTCTTTCCATAATTTGGCTATTGTTGATGCTGCTGCTATAAACATTGGAGTACATATACCCTTCGAATTAGTATTTTTGTATCCTCTGGGTAAATACCTAGTAGTACAATTGCTGGATCATAGGGTAGCTCTATTTTTAAATTTTTGAGGAACCTCCATATTACTTTCCAGAGTGACTAAACCAATTTCCATTCCCACCAAGAGTGTACAATGGTTCCCTTTTTTCCACATCCTTGCCAACATCTCTTGTTTCCTGTGTTGTTAATTTTAGCTGTTCTGACAGGTGTGAGGTGGTATCTCATTGTGGTTTTGATTTGTATTTTCTGATGATGAGTGATGTTGAAAATCTCTTCATGTTTCTGTTAGCCATCTGGATGTCTTCTTTGGAAAAATTAGATTCAACTACTTCTAACGTAAGATTACAAGTCACCCAATTTGGCCAAAGGTAAATCATTTATACATCTATCAAATGCTTCATTGAAAACAAAGCAACTTTCTGGCCAACTCTATAAAAAATTAGCTTTGATATGTGTTCTTAGGTAAGGTATACTATATTATACTATATTATGGTATATATAATTACTAGGCTGAAAAAAATAATGGATATTTGCCTAAAACAATAATTTGAATTTTAAGTAGTTATACTTTGTTCATTCTTTCTCTAACAATAACCAGACAGAACAACTATTTCATAAGGCCACTCAGTTTATGATAACCATGTTATCAACCTATAGGAAAACCCTTATTTTTCTCTTCTCATAGTAGAAGAGGGTGTATTTAATGAGTAAAAATAAAGACATTGGTCTTTAAAGTAAAAGTTGAAGAGAGTGACAGCACATCCCACTTCATCCCTTTGAAAGTTATTGTGCATTCTGTAAGGAGATTATTTCTCCTCACCCTGACTCTTCTGTCATTAACATCCTAGTTTTACTCAGGCATAGATTTCCTAGGGTTGCATCTGGCTCATACAGCTTACCTCAGCTAGTGGTATTTTCTAAATTCCTCTTCCCAGAGATTTCACTGACCTTAACCAAACTCCCCAAAGACTGATTTTTAAACAAGAAAATAAAATTTTATATTTATAGTGGTGGACACCCCATAAATTTAATCAGATGACTGGCTGTTAGCACCAACTTCCTGTATCAAGTTTCCTGGGGGGGGGGGAAATACAATAATCTGTAGGTTGTTGGGTAAATATAGACTCAGGACAGAGAGAATTAGGAATTGTCGATGAGCACTTACACCAAGACTACAGTGGCCTAATGTGCTACTCTCCTTCTCACAAGGATCTCTTCCCTAGCTGCTGGAAGGTAGGTCCTTTCTCAATAATACTAGAGACAAATGTAATAGAATCTTCAACTTGTCTTTCCAAGGTTGTGGGTGTGTTTAGACCTCAGACTTGGTCAGAACTTTTCTATTGGCCCTAGTCATTACATTACCCATCTTTACTCCACTTGTCTTCTATTTAGTCACTTGACACATATTTAGTGAAAACCTTCTTTGTGCTGAATAGGTTGAAGAAATAAAAACAGGAGTCTTACTAGTTGTAAGATGAGAATAATAATAATAATAATTTCCAGTTATATATTGAGTAAGTCATGGGAATAAAAGGTACAGTATAGAAAATACAGTCAATTGTATTGTAATAGTGTATGGGGACAGAAGGTAGCTATACTTGTGGTGACCATAGCATAATATATAGAAATGTACATCTGAAACTAATGTAACATTGTGTGTCAACCGTGCTCAAATAAAAAATTTTTTAAAAAGAATAATAGCTAATATTTATTGAGCATCTTATTAGTGAGGAACACTCTTCTATGAATCTCAATCCCCACAAAAATAGGTACAATGAGGAAATTGAGGAATGAAGACCAAGATGAATATGACCTTCTTTTTGTCCTTCGAGAAGTTCATAGTCAAGTGGTGAGAGAAGTTATGCATAAATGATTACCTCAACAAATATTACCTCAATATTTGTTGAAATGTAGAGAGATATAAAAGATATCACTTGGTGGGGGACAAGCAGCAAAGAGTGAATTCTTCAAAGAAAATGTAGTCTTGAAGGATGACTAGGAATTCGTCAAATGGCTAAGGGGGAAGGCATTTCAGGCAAAGGGGCAAATATACAGAGACATAATACATACATACAGAGAATGATTGGAGCATGGTATAATGAATTTCACTGCATTATTTTTTGTAAGAGAAAACATTTTAAAAAATCAGAATGTCCATCTTAGAGAAATGGGTAGATGAATTATACCTATTCACCACATATACACATTTACCACATATCCATATACCACAATACTATGTAATTCTATGCAGCCACTAAAAATAACATAATAACATGGTAAAAATCCCCTAGACACACTGGTAAGTTTTTTTTAAAAAGGCTTATTAATATAATATTAGTGGTAAGTTTTTTTTAAAAAGGCTTATTAGTATAATATTAGTGACCCATTTATGCTCTAATAGAGAATCTTAAATGTTGTTCTAGGATTTGCTAGGATTTTTGATATTGCTAGGATTTTTAAAATGTATACTCAGCAGTATAAAAAAACTTCTGTTTTTTTTCATAAACAATAAAAATCAAAGAAATAATTCAAAGAATATAGGCAGTACCATGCAATACCTAGAATTTCTGGTATATTTTAAGTAGTTAATGATTACTATGTTGTAGAATTCTCATAAATATTTATGGGATTATGTGATTATGTTCATGATGAATAAATAAGGCCCTTCTAAAACTTAGTGTTTTTAACCAAAGACTATTCAAGTCTTCTCAATTTTCTTATACTTTATGAAACATAAAAATTCCCTTAAAGAAAATAAAACCACACATTTCACTATGATTATCAGTTAATTTTTCCTATTTATTAACTAATTCTTTAAAAATCTTTATAAATCATATGCATTATGTCTGGCACTGCAGCGCAGAAGGCAGAAATAGTCTTATTCTCTGTGGAGTTTATGGTAACATCTAAATAACATCTAAATAACATGGTATGAAATTAAAGAGGAGGTAGCAGACATTAGTAGACAGATTTATTGGTGTTTAAAGAGCCACAGACTAGTTCAAACAAAAGCAAAGTATATATAAATAAGCAATATGTAATATATGTAGATGTACATCTATATCACAAATGCATATAGATTTTATATATTTAATTATCTATATGCCTATGTTCACTTGAAAATAAATGATGCCAGGAAAGGAAGGAAGGAAGAAAGGAAGGAAGGAAGGAAGGAAGGAAGGAAGGAAGGAAGGAAGGAAGGAAGGAAGGAAGGAAGGAAGGAAGGAAAACAGACCTCCTCTAATACACAGGACCACTGAGGGCAATTCAACAACCACACCGTGATGTCAATAAGTACTCAAAAACAAACAAACAATGAACAATTCAAACATCAAATTTGAGATATAGAAAATAAGTAAAAGATTGCAGCACAAAAGACATTTTGGGCTAAGTATTCTTATTTGCTGGTTTAAAGACAGGATAGGGAAGTAAGACTAATTTCCCTCCTGTTAAGAATTTGCCTGTTCTGTTTATTGTACCTAACATCATGCTATTTAGATTTCTTTGAAAGGACCGAGCATGGTGTCTGATTCAGGGCAGTCATACGGGGAGCTGAGACTGGGAAGGAACATCAGCTCTGCTGCAGCTACTGACACATGGCATTTCTGCTTGTCTATATTATAAAATTAATATTATTATATTAAAAACTATATTATATGCTATATAATATAAATGTTAATATATAATATAATATATAAATATAATTTATATATGTTATATACAAATATATATTATAATATGTAATATTTATGATATATGGTATAGACTATATGTATACATATATGCATATCATATATATATTATATATATTATATATAAAATCAATGTATTTATATATAAATATAATGTACTTTATATATGCATTATATATAAATATGCATATAATATATTTAAATGCATAAAATCAGGGTAATTATCTTAGAAATCACTCATATACATGTAAAGATTGCCATATATAATCAAGGGCAACTGATAGGCAATATCCCACAAAACCCCCTATGGCTCAGGAATGAAAAAAAGAATCTCTTCACAAGGCTAAGGAAAACATAATTGGCTCTCCAATATCCACTCATGGTTCTCTAAGCAGTATGAAAAAAATACCTTATGGCCAGTCTTGGCAAAACGAGGTTATTATAATGCCAGAATTACTGTTTTATCACAACATACAGTATCCTATACTACTGGGATTTATAGAAAGGGATAGGTGGTTTTCCATAAATGAAAGTATATATGACTATATCTGAAGATTAAAGAAAGGGGAAAAGTATGGCAAATTATCATTCTGGATAATTTGGATGTTTTTGACTTTGAACCAAAGTTTTTATGACAAAGTCACTAGTTGTCGAATTTTAGCAGCTAGACTAAAAATGTCTTTCATTTCATCAACATGGAGAACATGGGAAATTGCTTCCTTTTGTCCATGCTGAATACAGGGACTTATCAGCAATACACATTTGAAATCTGTAAGAAATCTTTGTCTGTCAATGGTAATTGATTTCTTGGCAAAGGATTTGTTTTTCATTATGAATAAATATTATGGTTTTAATTGTGGGAATACCCAATTCAAAACAAATTGGTAAGCAGCTATTATATTATATTACAGGTATGTCTGGTTTTTTTTCCCCAGGAAACTCTGAATGTCAGTTTTATGCCTGGATAATTGTAGCCTTTTTGGGGTTAGCTCTGGTTGTATCACTGATCTTCAATATTTCCCACTATGTGGAAAAGCAGCGACAAGGTAAGACATTTTGAGAAATAGCCAGATAGTACCAGCTTGAATGGAGACAAGTCACTGGAAAACCTATAGAAGAAGACAGTTTTATGAAATGTCATGCAATAGGGTATTTTTATCTGTAGGAAACCTATTTGATACTTTTTTTTCCACCCTTAGGTTTCTCTTAATTTAAAAATGCAGTCATACTAGAATATAAACAGACTCCCAATCTTGGCTTTATCTCTGCCTTAGGATATAGAGTAGGAAGGAATTGTCTTGGTAGAATGTAGTGGGTTTTTTTTTTTAATGCTATAGTATCATTTTTTAATTTTTAGAAATTTATTTTTTATTGTTATGTTAATCACCATACATTACATCATTAGTTTTTGATGTAGTGTTCCATGATTCATTGTTTGTGCATAACACCCAGCGCTCCACGCAGAACATGCCCTCTTTAATACCCATCACCAGGCTAACCCATCCCCCCACCCTCCTCCCCTCTAGAACCCTCAGTTTGTTTTTCAGAGTCCATCATCTCTCATGGTTCGTCTCCCCCTCCGACTTACTCCCCTTCATTCTTCCCCTCCTGCTATCTTCTTCTTTTTCTTTTTTCTTAACATATGTTGCATTATTTGTTTCAGAAGTATAGATCTGTGATTCAACAGTCTTGCACAATTCACAGTGCTCACCGTAGCACATACACTCCCCAATGTCTATCACCCAGCCACCCCATCCCTCCCACCCCCCACCACTCCAGCAACACTCAGTTTGTTTCCTGAGATTAAGAATTCCTCATATCAGTGAGGTCATATGATACATGTCTTTCTCGGATTGACTTATTTCACTCAGCATAACACCCTCCAGTTCCATCCATGTCGTTGCAAATGGCAAGATCTCATTCCTTTTTATGGCTGCATAATATCCCATTGTGTATATATACCACATCTTCTTTATCCATTCATCTGTTGATGGACATCTTGGCTCTTTCCACAGTTTGGCTATTGTGGACGGTAGAATGTAGTTTTCCTCCTCCAACTCAACAGCTCATGATATTGTAGCCTATTCTGCAGCAGCCATAAAGGTTCTCACTGATAACCCGATGGGGAGAGTGGAGACCTAGCTCCTCAAGCTTCCACTCGAGCCTGCTCAAATCCCTCAGCATCAGTCAGAGCCTCTAAAGTACAGTTAGCTGGATTGGATCAGAAGAGAAATGAAAAAGCAACAGGCTGACCCACAGGCTTATTTTCTAACACTCCTGGCGTTAGCTTTTCCTTTCAACAAGCCGGTCAGCAGTTTTAACCATGTGGCTTTCACCCTCATGGACATGATTGAAATAGTGCAATGCCTGGCAGTTGGCACAATCTTTGCACACTACTGGCATTCAACACAAGTGTTTTGGGTAGATGGATGGATGGATAGACGGATATGAAAGTCCAGCTATCTCTGGGAGCAGGACATTTCAGTGGTAATAATGAAGAGAAGAGAAAATGTCAATGCATTTTAACAGATGAAAAGAAATAAAGCAAAGTTAATAAAATTGCATTAGACACATGACCAAGAAAAACTGCATGAAGCTAATTTAGAACAATTGTCAGATTCTGGGGAGAGTCCTTGATCTTCTTAGGATAACACAAATATAAAATATGAAGATGGTGTTACTGTCCCACCTCTCAAAAAAGATGAGAGGCACTAGAAAGTGAAGTGGCATAGCTGAGGTCACATGTCTGCTCAATAGCAAAGTAAAGGACAAGGGCCCTGTCTAATTCTCTGTCCAAAATGGTTTCCACTAGCACATGTTGCTTTTACGTTGTTGACCAAATGTCCTCAGCCAGAAACCCAACATTCTTTTAGGATCTTTATTATATCATTTCTAAGCCTGAAATGCCAGGCAGGCAAGGCTTTTCCATTAGCAATGATTTCAGTAATTCTTTTTTATTTTATTTTATTTTATTTATTTTATTATGTTATGTTAATCACCATATATTATCAGTAATTCTTTTTTAAATCAAATGTTTTTTGAAACAAATTTCATAAGTCAGATGCATGAATGACCCATCATCTAACATCTTTGTAAAAGGCTTCCGTCAGAAAAAAATGAACGAAGAGTAGCACTTTTCTTTATATAATAGCTTAAAATGACTGTATTTTAATTTTCCCATTAAGATATTTTATGAATGCAGATAATATTGTCACTTGTATTAGAAAAAGGTGAATTGAGAGGCATCTGGGTCTGCATTCGGCTCAGGTCATGATCCCAGGTTCCTGGGATTGAGTCCCGCATCCAGTTCCCTGCTCACTGGGGAGTCGGCTTCTCCCCCAGCCCCTTCCTCCTGCTCATGCTCCCTCTCCCTCTCTCTCTCTCTCTCTCTCGAATAAATAAATAAAATCTTTTAAAAAAGAAAAGGTGAATTGAGGGCTATAGAGTTGAAATAATTTAAGATGGAAGCCAGGACCAGATGTGAACCAGTACTTCACTCTCTATTGATTCCAGTGGCAGTTCTCTGGGGATCTGTGTGGGGCCAGGGAACGAGTAGCCTTTTCAGTTCTCATTTTTGGTAGTTTGTACATTGGAATTTATTTATCCATATTCATATCATTTGCCACCATATGGACTCCTTTTGGGAGTTGTTTTCTCATAATGGTTAGTTGACCACTACTAAAATATAGTAGACTAACTTTTTAAGCAAGAAAGAAAGGAAGAAAGGAAGGAGGAAGGGAGGAAGGGAAAGAGAAAAGCTTTTTCTTAAAAAAAAAAACACAAATTTTTTTTCATTTCAATTGTACAAATCCTAACTGCCTCAAGCGTGCCACAAATTACTTTGTCTAAAAACAGTATGGTGGGAAATAACATTTAAAAAAAAAAAAAACCAGGAAAGAGTAAATTACATTCATTGTTGTATTTTTAAAAATCAATTTCAGTTCTCCCAATTTGTTTTTAACATCATGACTTTTGAAGTCAACCTGTCATGAATTAGAACCCTGCTTTTAATATTTACCTGGGAGATCTCTTGTACAAGAAACATAACTTAGAGTTTCAGTTTCCCTGTCTACAAAATGTGGAAAATATCATCCAGACCAAGGGTTTTTGTGTGAATTCTATGGATCCCTCAGCACAGTGCTGGGGACTGAGGAGGTCAGTCTTGCACAGGGCACAGCCCACATTACCACTCTCTGTGGCCCTGGTGCTTCCTTCTCTCCTTCCACAAGTATTAGTGAAGGGCTTGCTATGACTACATCTTATTCCATTTAATTTTAGTGTCAGGTATTTCAGGGAGTTTCTCTGGCTCCTCACCGCTCCCACCATCTCTGTATTCTCTAGATACTCTCCAGCTCCCCTGTCACTTCCTGCCCCATCTCTATATCATTTAACATGTCTACGCAATAACCTAAGCTTTAGCAGTAACCACTGTGTCCATTTAAGTCATAACAGGTGCATTTTAGAGAGTTTTCTGTAGGCTTTCATAGGATTGGTTCTAACCATTAGGCACTGCAAACTATTTTATTTGAGCAATAACACGCCCTCCTTACGTGGAGCACACAACCCTGGGTCTTGCATTTTATTAGCGTGCAAACCTCAGATTAGCCTTGCAGCAGTGCTCATTGATGCCAAAATGCCCTTCCTTCTCATCCCATCTCCCTATTTTCTCTCTGCAACCCTCTCCCAACCGCCCCAGCTTCTCCCGACATCTTTCCCCAAGCATCCGTAATAATTGCCACCCTTGCTAGTCCACATGACCAAATATAGCACTGTCTGTCTTTCTCACGTAGAGACTACAGGTGGCTCTGGGATTAGCTCTGCAAGCTGACTTCTTTCCAGTCCTGCTAAAGGCTCCTCCTGGCTTCATTTCTCCTAGACAGACAAACCAGAGGAGATTCAATTATATTAGCCAGCTTTTCTGCCACTTGGTCTGCGAACACAATGCTCCCATATCTGGCCTCAAGGAACTTTTTATTTTTGCATCTTTGTGCTATTCTTTGTGGCTAAGAAACTTGCAAGATATGACTCCACCTATGACGAACAGTCGGTGAATAAGTTGTGCTGGTATATTAAATATCTTACAAAAGAAAATCTCCATCCCAGCAACAATGCAATATCTCCACATTCAATCAGATAGATCTGATAAGCCTCTCCTTGATGTTTTCTGTAGCAGTGTTAGGTAAAAGCTTTGTAATGGAGTTCTCCCTTCCCCCCAAAATAAACCTTACATTTTTAGGTGATTTTTTGTTTGTTCTTTAGGAGGATTATATTTATTTCTTTTTCTGCTAGGAAGGTATTAGCTTTGTCCTCCTTTAAATCCCCCAAATTTTCTTTATCCAGCCTTTCTTCTCTGTTTTGAGAAGAAGGATAAATAAGTGTATGGTTTGCTCATACATCAAAGTCTTATCAGTATATCTCCTTCCTACTCACTAGAAAATTATGGCACATTTTTCACATTTTCGCATTAAGAATGTATCAAAAATGTTATTATGGAGTTTGAGCCAGGTGCTGTTGTTTCTTATTGTTATATATTGCACATGGAAGAGTAAACACTATAAAGGAGAAAACATAAAAGCAAATGTTTGCTTACAGGCTCTCAACCATGAAGCTGACCGCAAGTTGTCTGTATCTGAATCACAGAGAGCATGGTGAAAACTCACCCAGCTCTTCTCACACAGACTCTTGCAAATGTAACTGCTTCATAGCAACATAAAAACTGCTTTTTGTTTTACTAAATATCATTGAGATGATTAGGCAGCTCCTAAATCATGCCATTTATTTTTAAAACCTAGAAGTCTTCATGAACGAGCCAACTCTCTTCAGGAGCATGAGCTTGCTGACATTTTTCCTCAGCCCCAACCTCTAAACTTTTGATTACCACTCCTTTATTTAAAGAAATCGTATGCTATCACACTTCTTACTATAAGAAGGGACTTACTAAAACCATACGAGTACAGATTGTCCAGCTTCAGATTATACATTTAAATTCTAAGAGGAGTGTGGAAGGTGGCGACCTTGAACGTTTTAAGGACACTTTCAGGGTGTTTCTTCAATATGATTGGTCTTGATGTATAATATCTTTTCCCAATACTTATTTTCTTCCTCACACTGTTTTAGTTTCTTTTCCTTCCATTTAAGCATCACATCATTATATTGTATCCTTCATAGAGTTGCTTCTGCTTCCTTTTTCCCCACAAAGCTTTTTGGTCCAAACCTTGTTTTGCTTCTCTGTACTGATAATACATCCAACAACATTTTCTTTCCATAAAGCTATCCTTTTACACATCACATTCTTGTACCTTCCAGACACCAACATTCACACTCCAAGCACTTCCAACTGGAAAATCCACATTATCTTTTATCAGTGTGCAGAAACATTTGACCCCATGCCTATTTTTTCTTATTTTCTGTAATAATGTTGTTATTTTTGTTTTCAGATTCTTTGTTTATTTTTTAATTAAAAGATTAAAAACACTCACTCGGTGACAATCCTCTTGCCAGAAGTGAGATTTGGTCATTTCATGACAAATCAAGCTTTACTTAAAAATCTTGTAAATAGCATTTTAATTATATCAGCTTGTTTTCATCTAATCCATTTAATGAAGAGACTCTATTCCAATCAGCACAATTAAATTGTGATTGGATTTAGAATGTATATTATTGAAAATCAACTTTGTCATTTTCTAAAATGTTTTTAACAAAAATTATTTCATTTATCTTCCATAGCTACTCACATGCTATAGGCATTATTATCTCTATGTATAAAGTGAGAATCAGAGTTTTAAAGTGATTTGCATGTTGTTACATGGCAAATGCATCGAAGAGCTGCTACCCAGATCCAAAGTCTTCTGATTTCTCACCCTGAATCTTTTCCATAATACATCAGGCTATGGTTTGACTAAATTCTTGTATATGTATTTTAATTCTTCCAAAGACACCCACATGTGACATGTCCATATGATCCTCCAACATGATGATTTTAATAATTTGTTCCAATATGTTTCTCTAACAGTTCGTGAACTTTCTGGAGAATACTTCAACTTTGTCACATATAAATCTAACTAAAAATAATCTTTCTAGTTGATTGGTGACTTACTCAGTCATTTGAAATATTTTTGCTAGTTCCTTACCTACACGGTATTTTTTATATATGAAAACTGAAAGATCACCCTTTGGTTACTATTTTCTCTGTGTTATTGCCAGAGACTTAGATAATATGGGCTTCATTTTTATAGAAATAGCTTTTGCAAGATTTTGCTATTCAATGCCACACTGAATAATACAGTCAAAATATAATAAATATCATAATATACACATCCATTCAATTCAATATCTAAGAAAATTTGATGAACAGATAATACAGACTTCTTCATAATATTGATCTTATTAAAACTGTGCTCTAAATTTCACCTATTTTCTCTCAATAATTCATTATGAATCTATTGATATTCACTAAAAAATTCTTAAAACTATTTTTTTCAAGTTTGAATACATGTATTTAATTTGAAGCAAGAATACTTTCTTTTATTTGCCTTTGAACCACCACCTTCAATGTTCAACAGTGGGTTACTTTCTGAGACTTGGTACAGAATTTTTTCATGGTTTTATGATCCTACATCAGATCTCTGGTCAGTATTGATACTGCATACCAGTATACTGTTTCTTTTAAAAACCACTCTGTGTTTTGATTATTTTTAGACTGTGTTCCCAACTTTTTCCAGATCTCGTCTCCCTAGAATCCTCATCTCTCCTTACTTCTGTTTACACCATGTAGATGAGATAGAATCACAACCAGAGAAACTTCCTGAACATAATTTTTATGTTGTTCACATGACAAGAAGTGTTAACAGACACTTCAAAAATAAATAAGTCTAGGATTTGTTTTGTTTTGTGTTTTTGTTTTCATTTGTTTGTTTTGGGTAAGGAAGAAAAGCTTATTCAAATCAGCAAGAGCAGAGAGGGAAATTTGACAGGAGGCAGAGGTGTTTCATGAAACGTGAAGGCTGAAAGGACAGTGTGCCCCACCCATGTTGGACTGCCCCCCAGCAAAGGCATTAATAGAGGTCCCCACGTTCATAGGTTGGTGTTTCCCATCCATGAAATGGCCACAAATCCAGGCCCTACATCACTTGCAAGCTGTGCTTGTGTTTCCATCTCAAATTACCAAGAGAGAATATATATGACTGGTCCAAATCAGAGAAGTTTTTTATGTCTGGTGGTGGTGGCTGAGTGTCTTGATTTAAGATGTTAACTGACACTGAAGCTAAGCTCCCCTCACAACATTCTCTAGAACATTTAAGTGTATGTCAAAATTTCTTTTAATTTGTCATTACTCTTTTAATTTGTCTATTTTTAATATCTTTCAGATAACATGTACAGGTACTCTGAAGACTACATTCCCAGGTATGTAGAAAATAAGTTATGTATTATGACTCCCAACTAATAAGGGGGCATACCGAATGCTACATTGCTTATAGGTTTGGCTCAGGGATGTCACATTTGGGTAAAAATAAAATGAAAAGTGAGTTTTAATTACTTTCACTCCTCTCTGAAGATCGAAAGCTATAATGTTATTATCTTCCTTAGTTATTTACTTATCCTGAGTCAATAAGAGAGCTGGTTAAGGGACAAAATGAGACTCTAACCTGGTATCTACAGAATTCTTGTCAATTTCAGATGGATCTATCCTAGATTATGATTCAGATCAGATTGTAAGAATGCAGTCTAATTATATATGGAATTGTGGGGCCCCTAAGAAACTGGGGTGGAAAAGAAATCTGGCAATACCTAAATAAAATTTAAGATATATATACATGCATACTTAGATAAGGATGCTTTGTGGTGTGTTGCTTTTGAGAGTAATGTCAATCAGTGGGGAAATGTGATAAATCAACCTTAAATAATATATGGTTACAGATATAATGTATTCTCTTTAATATCTGTCGACTTAATTGTAGAGAAATTTGTATGTTTTTTGTTTTTTGTTTTTTTACACAAAAGAAGGTTTATGGCATAAATCGTAGCAAAGAATTTTCATTTTCTTGCACAGTATATTTTGGCCCAAATGTGTTATTAGATTGGAGATTTCTCCTTTAGGCTAAAAAACATCTAAATATAGAGAATTTCCTAGAGGACTCTTCAAGACCTTTCTGAAATGGTAGACTGAAAGGCAGAAAGGTCTTTCACAAACACAGAGCTTTCTCACTGGGTAGGATAAGATTACAAGCTTTCTGTTAGCCTCTAAAAGGTCTTTTTAAAATTTTTCTCCATGTGGAAATATCTCTGACATTCAGGATGTAGGCTGCAGGCAGATTCACACAAAGAAGAAAATCTTTATTTTTATGATTTACCATTGGATTCTATAACAGGAGATAAATTTCAATGCATTATCTCATATACAGAGAGATTTGTTGATTTGGTTACAACAAACAACATGACAAAGAAAATCCTATATGGATTTTCCATGTGGAAGTTAATTTCTTGGACAATTGATTTGATACTTGTCATTTGAAAGGCAATTAAGATGCAATGTGATAGAAAGTCTAGTGATTTGATCATTCTGCTAAAGACTGTGTTGGTACTCTTGGATTGGGATGGTAAGAGTCAGAAGGGAAAATTGGTAAAATATCCATCTCATAGTAAGTGAGCTCTTACCTATAGGGCAAATGTGAAAAAGAAGTTGGTTCTTTTATAACATTCATTCATTCATTCATTCATTCATTCAATAAGTATTTGTTCAACAAATAGGAGTTGTGTTACACAAGAGATGCAAAGATGGGAAGATGCAGATTGTCCCTCCTGGATTTAGTAATCTATTATCTATTGTAATAAATCTCAATTTAGGCATAATTTGAATATACAATGCAGAATTTAGCTATAACAAGTGGCTGGCATGTTAATTATGTATGTACTTCACAGCTTGTCTATTTCTGTTTATGTAGTTTGGGAGCCAAAATCACCTTTGTAGCAAGGGCATGGAGGCTCCAGGAAAAAAACAAGCAAACGTGAAACTATTTCCGGTCATTAAAACTTCAACATTAAAACAGCAAGTGGAAATAAAGGCTATCTTTCTTAGGTAGAAGTAAAATTAATGATGTCCCTCACTAATAGTTCTTAGATGGTTTGAGGCTACGGCTCCCCATTGAACCCTCTCTCTGCCCTTACTCAACATTGGCTTAGGTGGGAAGCCATGCTTCTCTGATCTTATCTTCATGCTTCCCCAAATTCCTGCCCTTCCTGCACTGTAGGTCAAAAATGTGATCACTTTAAGGACAATGTAGCATCTATATGTAACAGAAAGTCAGGTTCACACTTCCTGGTAGTTACCCGTGGGCCACTTTATTTTTCCTTTAAAACATAATTCTAGGGTGCCTGGGTGGCTCAGTTGGTTAAGCGACTGCCTTCAGCTCAGGTTATGATCCCGGAGTCCCAGGATCGAGTCTCGTATCGGGCTCCCTGCTCAGCAGGGAGTCTGCTTCTCCCTTTGACCCTACCCCCTCTCATGCTCTCTCTCTCTCTCTCTCTCATTCTCGCTCTCAAATAAAATAAATAAATAAAATCTTAAAAAAATAAAACATAATTCTAGGGGCACCTGGGTGGCTCAGTCAGTTAAGTGTCTGCCTCAAGGTCATAATCCCAGGGTCCTGGGATCAAACCCTGCATAGAGCTACGTGCTCAGCAGGGAGCCTGCTACTCCCGCTCCCTCTGCCCCTGCTTGTGCTCTCTCTCTGTCAAATAAATAAATAAAATCTTTAAAAAAAATCCTTAAAACATAATTCTACACAATTCTGGTCTTTTACTCTGTGTCAGGAAGATAAGACAGTGGGAATATCCTGGATTTGAGATCTGGACAATTCTGGATTTTAATCAAACTCTTGTAATTACCAGGCTTGGAGTCTTAGCAAAATGAGCATTGGTGAACTTCAGTTGTATCATCTGAAAAATACAGATTATAATGTAATGCTTCCCTTACAAAGCATAGTCAATTAAAAAAAAAGATAATGCTTTATCAGATGAAAATTAAGGTTTAAGAAAATTCCTGCCCATTTGCTGTGTATTTATCCTCTAATTTAGGAAATCAGTTCAGGTTTACAACTACTTTAAATTTATCCTGACTCCTCAGTTTCAGAGTCTCTCTCAAAAACCTTAGGACAGATTCCAAACAGCTTTTGCATACTCTGCTCCTGGATGGCACTGAAAGGTGCTTTTATGACAAAACATAACTCATCTCAGCCATTTTTCTACCTTAAGATGATTTCTTGGATTTCCGGAGCTCTGCAAGCTCCTTTCACCTCCCTTCTTTACTAAATACACTAACCCTGGACCTCACTTTTTGTCTCAGCTGTCCTCCTCACCTGAGGATGTTTATGACAAGAGAACTTTAAAAAAAAAAAAAAAAGATTGTATTTATTTATTTGAGAGAGAGAGAGAGAACTAGCACAAGCAGGGGGAGGAGCAGAGAGAGAGGGAGAAGCGGGCTTCCTGCTCCCTGCAGAGCTCAATGTGGAGCTTTCCGTCCCAGGACGTGGGATCATGACGTGAGCCAAAGGCAGACGCTTAACCGCTTAACCGACTGAGCCACCCAGGCACCCTGACAAGAGAACTTCTGGGTAGCCTTCCCAGACATCTGAGACTTCCAAGTGGATGTGCAGATGAAGCCCTCACTGTGATCACTGCCATGCTTGTAACCAAAATAGCTCCAAGTTTTCCATCCTTCTGTTTATTTGTTTTAATGTACAAATAACCGTTAGCCAAGCTCCATCCCTGTGTGACTGCAAGATGTCCAGTACCTTATTAAGTATCGTTTCTTAAGAATCCTTGAGAAGTATGGATAGGTTCCAAAAACCTTATTCTCAATTGTCTTTTTGTCACCCCTAGCTCTGTGTCACTGCTCTCAGTGTCTTTGCCCATGTCTTTAGAATTCTTCATGCGGGCAGATATTTCTAGTCTCCTTTCCCCAAAAACTTTGGCAAAAGACCCTCCATTATAAGTACTCCAAAGCACTGGCAATAAGCGCCTTGTGTTTAAGAGACTTTACAAAGAAGTGGATATACTAGAAGAAAATTGGAACACTGATCAAGAGAATAAAAATTTACTATTAAGTAGTATTAGATATCATTGCTCTGAAGATCCATTAAGCAACCCCCTCACAGAAAATATCAGTGGATTCACTTCTTAGTCTCCAACCATATAAAGCCAGTACTGGGGTTTGTACTCTTCCCCAGGACCAGGGGTCTATATTTGGTCCTCTTACCCCAAATTCAAGACACCTACACCCATGGCATGCTCCCTGCCAAAGAAAGCAAAAATTCAGTGAGCATGTACTCAGAAACACATCCCCCCAGCAACCTTCTCTTTCCTCCTACATCGTTGCTTTTTCTGTCCCTTTTGTATTATTCTCATCAATATATAACAGTTTTGTTTCAAACTGGAAAGAAAGAAGAAAGAAAGAAAGAAAGAAAGAAAGAAAGAAAGAAAGAAAGAAAGAAAGAAAGAAAGAAAGAAAGAAGACAAAAGAAAGAAAGAAGACAAAAGAAAGAAAGAAGACAAAAGAAAGAAAGAAAGAAAGAAAGAAAGAAAGAAAGAAAGAAAGAAAGAAAGAAAGAAAGAAAGAAAGAGAGAGAGAGAGAAAGAAAGAAGAAAGAGAGAGAGAAGAAAGCTTTCTTGATACTAGATTGCCTACAGCTACCTCTCCTGGCCTCTGTACCCTTTATAGCAAAACATGAAGGTTCCATCTACATTCTGCCCATATTTGCTGGCTTCTCCTCCTTTCTTTTTTCTTGAACCTATTCTATTCAATTTTCTGCCTTCAATAATCTGCCAGCTCAGCTCTTGTCAAGGTCACCAGTGAAATCTACATGGTCAAATCTTAGTGTCTTCACATGCATCCATCTGTAGCATTTGACACATTGACACTCTCTCCTTCTTGAAACAGTTACTTCTCCAGGCTCTGGGTCCTCTCATCTATAGACTTGCTCCTCACCAGTGGCTCCTTGTCCTTTGCTGACTCCTGACCCTTTGACATCAGAGTGCCCAGGGCTCATCTAATGAAACTCTTCTCTATCTATATTCATTCCAGAAAGTAGTTTTATCTTTTCTGATGGCTTCAAATAACATTTATACTCCAATGGAGCCCAAGCATATATATCTACCAATTTAAAGAAAAACCTATTAAGCAAATCAAGGTAACACCAAAACCAATTTCTAACAGACCCCTAAGCTTGCTCTTTCCTCAATCTGACAACTTTCCAGACACTTAAAATAGCTTTATTTAGTTTTGTAGAAATAGCTTTCATTTTTCTTTGGACATTGGAGCCCTACATTTATATCATAGAATTTCAGAGTTGAAAAGAACAATAGGGATTAAATAGTTTAATAAACTTGTTTTATAAATAAGGAAATTGAAACCCAGGGAGTTTATGTCCAAAGCCACTCAGATAGAAGTAATGATTTTTTAAAAATTGAATTTACTTAATCTACTTAGATAATGAAGTATTTAAGCGTTTTTCTAAAAGGACTTCACAATAGAATAACGATGAAATTAAAACTTTAAAAATAAGGACTAAGGAAAATATATGTGAAAGTAGAAAATAGTAAAAGATACAATTAATATTATTTTAAATTTTAGAGTGTCAGTAAATGTGCTTATTGGTCAGAGGGCCATTTCAGACATGTTCAGAGCAATGCACTCGCCTCTGGGATATGGGGTTATTTATTAATCTATTTTTAATGGTAATTGATCTTCCACATAAAACACTACCAGACATTTGTGCTTAAAGTTTATTAGATATTTGCAATAGGCTGGAGCTATTTGGCATTGCAAAGTAAAAATATTTTTTTTTAATTTGTAAGTTAGGCAACTGTTCCTTTATAATAGTTTATTTGGGATGATTAATCATTTGAGACCTGCCTGTAGACACAAGGCACTGCATTATAAATCACATCTTATTTTCATTCATAGGGAATGAAATGATATTCATTTTTTGGACATGATTTATCATTTGCAGGTTGTATCTGTTATCTGTGTGAGCTAGGAAAATGGATGGATTGTCTTATTAAAAATTCTTCACCTTTTGCTATTATATTCTCTGCATAGCCAGAGAAAAACCATGAACAAGGACTACTCCACATTCCAATATTAAGCTGTACTGAATTACTGATGGAAGGAAAGGTTACAGATGAGTTGCTTTGTTATCAGATAAAAGAAATACATGCCAGCATCTGGACTTTTCAAGCCATTTCATACAAGTATCATTTGATCTGTTTTTTTTTTTTTTAAGGACACCTACTTACTATTTACATATACTGTGTCTTCTTTCAGAAGCATAGGGAGTAGTATAGGTGCTATGCCTTGAGCTAAGTGTTTTTTCTTTTCATGCAATTCCTCCAGCTCTCGGTGATCTGTAATCTCAAAGTTAAAGCAGTTGCTACTATTTTATGAAATGCCAGTCTCACTGCTGATATGTTCCTCTGTTCCCAGCCTGCCATTGTGAAAGCTGGTCACCAGGGCCGTTGTCGTTGTCTGGTGACAATGATAGGATGTCTACTCTGATCCTAAAAGGATTTCTCAGATGAAGCTGTAAGGAAATTTAATCAAACATCAAGAGCAAATAGTATTCAGGGTTTTTGGACCAGAGTTGCATTACAATCCTAGCACTGCTAGTTACTGTCTTTGTCTTTGGACAATTTAACTCTAGGAGTTACAAATTCCTTATATGCACAGTGGGGATTAAAAAAAAAAAAGTATCTCAGGGTTGTTGTGAGGGCTGAGTGAGCACCGGCATAAAGAGAAGCTTTCAGAATTGGTACTTATTGCGAGCATTACACATAAAGCTAGGGAAAATATGTTAATCTATCTATCTGACTCTCAGACTTCCCATCTATAAGGTGGGAAATAATATTTTTGCAGAATTCCCTAGGACTTTGGTATAATGTATATAAAACATTTAACATGGCATCTGGATGTAATAATAGGTGATCAATCATTTTACGACATCTGGGTATCTGCCAAGCTGGATCTATAGTATCTCTTTGGCCTTGTATTTTTTAAGCATCATTGTCAGTTAGTATTTACTTAGTAGTTTTAGAGGGTTATTCAGAGTGATATTCTGGGCAAGTAAACTGGCAGTACAATGTACAGTTAAGAGTACAAATAACCTCAGTTCTCGTCCCAACTCTGCCACTTACTAGTCTTCTGACCTTCAAATTATATGACTTCTCTGTGCCTCAAATTCCTTACCTATAAAATGGGGATGTGATAGTGCCTGTCTGGTCAGATTGTTCTTAGAATGGAATAAAGGAATATAGAAAATGCAGTTGAAGTAGCATCTGACAAACATAAGTGCTAAGTTATTATTTGCTATTGTTATTTCCTGAAAGATCCCAAAACACCTGTTCAAATATATATACACACACAATGCATGTAGGCATTCATGCACTTTTGCATCCATTCACTTGTACATAAACATATCTACCTTGGTTGGCTGAGAATAAACAAGAACATGCAATCATATATTGAATTTAGCTGAGAAATTAGTTAAGAACTGTGTGTAAAGTAGATTCTAATAAGATAAATTATTTTTCATTATTATAGGGAGGATGAGTATTACATTGAAGACACACCAATTTATGGTAACTTAGATGCCATAGTCCCAGGTAAGTTTTATTTTTCCAAAACTTATATTTACCTATAAATTAATATCCCTCCCCTTAATTCCACAACATTTGAGGTGGTTTATTTTTGGTTGCAATCACATTTAAATATCCCAATGGTAACCATAGGTTCAATAATGTTTAGCATATTACTTAGTATACATTTCCAAAGCTGCACATTATAAATTGTATTGCAACATCTTGTTTTTCTATATTGTCTTCATTTTACTGTAGTAGAAATGTGAATACAGGAGACTCTGTTACTATGAATTTTGACACACACAATTCTATGAAATAAAGCTATTTCTAGAACAGAAAATGGCTCAGGGACACAGAGCTTTGCACTCTGTCTACAAAAGCAAATCTACAGTGAATAATCTGGAACAAGGAGCATGTTCTCTGGTTTCCCTTGTTTTAACAGCTCATGTTAAGCAGAGAACCTAGGGCCACATTGATGGCAAGTGGAGAAAGAGAAGAACTAAATTACCACTGACTAGGTTATATACTTTTTGTCCTTAGGTAACAAGTACTTTTCAATTCCCAGCATCCCTTATTACTTGAAACATCCCAAACACCCCAAAACAAAATGCCACTAAATTCCTTAAAGCAGACAATCATGATCTGATGCCAGAGCTCTGATGAGAGAAGCCAGGAGGCTAAATGCTAGCATTTAACCCCATCCTTGCACCCACAAGCATTTCACCTCGTTCATGAATTGGGGGTTAACAGAGATTTCCAGAAATGGACTAAACTATCTGAATCTCTGTATATCAAATCTAAGCTATCTAAATCTCTGTATATGCAATTCTCCTAAAGTTAGGAATGTGAGAATATTAAAGGATTCAAAATTTTATTTCATTAAAAAATGTATTTAATCTTTGTCTTTCCCCTCCTTTTAAAGATCTTCTAATCTCTATACTCTGAGAAATCAGAACTATTCTTTAGGACTATCCTGTTAAAAATAATTTGCCCTCCTGTTTCACCTTGCAGAATCATCGTGCCTACCCGTAATGTTTGAATTTCAATTCTTCCATACTCTGGTGGTACAAAGCCCACCATACCTGCAATTTCTGTATCTAAGGGAGCATAGGTGCCACGCACACATTCTGATTAATAATGTTTAAGAAGAGGGTTTAGGAATTTGCTAGTTAACAATTTCCGGAGAAATCTAATGTATGTTTTCCATGGACCATGCTTCGAGAAACATTATTCCTCTGTGTTGCTTTTCAGAAAGGGTTGAATGATCGATTATAAGATAACTTGCATTGTAGTAAATATATCTTTTTTTCTATGGGATCAAATCAATGCAATCCACATTTCTGCCAGGCAACTGGCCATCCTACAAGTCACTTTCTCTCTTTCTTCTCCCTTTCAAACAGGCATATCTGGGGGAAGAAAGGGATGAATGGTTTAATAAGAATGTCCCACAGGATGAAATGACTACAGGTCTCCTGGCTATTGGACACTGCACAAACCCTAAATACTTAGGACCAGCATTACAGAGCTCCAGACCACCCAAACATCCTGGATGTGCTGTCACTGATTTATGGGACAAAAAAACATGACCTAAACATTCTTTTTCAAAAATGGAGGTGTTTAAATGCCTCTGAGTAAAACTTCTTACTCGTGGGAAAAATGACCAAATTGCAATCATCGGCGCATGTGCACTGCACTGTGCCACTGTGCACCATTTGCAATCGCACCCAAATAGAAGCAAACACATGGGATCTCTGTAACGTCCAAATGGAAGCTTAAGTTGAGCCCATCATATCCTGCAATGGCATAAATTAATATGATCTAGTCTTTATCCCAAGTGACCTTCTTTTGTCTTATTATTAACTCTATGGGGTAAAAGACTTCTTCACATTCTGATCTGCAGAAAATGGTTTGTGCTTCCTTACTTTTTTGCATCTCCACAAAAAAAGAAAAGCCGAATGATTCTTGGGGGTTTCACATATACAGCTAAGTGTGCTTTGGGTCATGTATTTTTATTTGTGCCAGCATTTTTTCATTTTTCCATTGTAAATCATGATCTTTTCAACTCTCAAGAACCAGTGGATGAAAATTGCTATGAACAAATGAAAGCTCGACCAGAGAGATATACAAATGAACTGCAAGAAGCCACCCCACCTGCACAGGTGAGTTTTGTTGTCTGTATTAAGGGTCAAGCTCAGCCTAGATCACAGCATGGCTGCATGTTTTAAGAACATAAGAGCAGCACATTCTGATTCACATCTGAAGCAGTCTGATATTTTACAGGCCAAATCAGTGTCAAGTTCTGGGACCTGAGCTCTAAAGGGAAACTCAAAGGCAAATAAATGGCACTCAGAACCACACTCGAAAAGTCAAAATTGCGTACCATTACAAAGTTAATAGGTTGAAGGAAAAAGTGGATTCTCTTCTTAATCAATTAAGCTTTTTCTTTCAGACTGAAAAAAATCATGTACATCACAAAGATAAACATAAAAGTTGACACATATATAATGCTCATAAGACCTAGATGTCAGGAATTTATGGGGGTAGCGGGAGAAGGGGAGAGGGAAGGAGAGAGAGAGAGAGAGAGAGAGACAGTGCTTTAGTTAAAAGATAAATTAGCTGGATATAAAAGACCGTACTTCTATTTTATAAGGCAAATGAGTGTAAATTTTAACACAAGTTCAATGGCTGTGGGCTAATGGCAAGAGATTTTCACACGGCTTGTGCAGGGTTAGGTAGGACAAAAATGTAAGCAGAAACATATGAAAACCCAAGAAGAAATAGATAATTTTTCCTTTTCCTACCATAATCAGTTCCACCTCCTCAGACATAGCACTGACTTCATCAGAAACCATTCACAGTTCTTCGTCTACATGCTGTTGAAATGTTACAAATTTCAGTTAAAAGAGTTCTTCCTTTCCATCCTAGATCTTGTCCCTTCAGTTATGTGTTCTCTTGCTACTCCCTAGAAATAGTGAGAGGGCCAGCCAGCATTTTCTGTGTGGTCCTTTTGTGTCAGGCCTTGTCATATGTTCTTTATATGTATTATCGTTTTAGAGTTTTATGAGGGAAACAGCATTATTTCTCCCATTTGACAGAAGCTTGAGAAAGTTGAAAAACTTGCCCTAAAGCACTCAGGTACTAGGTAGAAAGAGAATCTAAACTTAGTCCTGCCTAACAGAAAATATTCTCCTCCCTAAGATGGGTCACATCTTGAAAACTTCTCATTAAGATAGAATTTTTCTCTTTTCCTCTATATGAATCCACCAAGAAATCAGAATTCTTGAAGTTTTTAAGAAACCAAGATGTGGTAAGGTTTAAACAGATTAGGAAGTCACTTTCTGTTGCACAAATCTGTCATCTGATGTGTGAATAATGGTAAAAAAATTTTTAGATAAAAGGTATGAAAACCTGCATGTTCTATACCTGCTAAATCCAGTATAATAAAAACCTCTTAGAGAAGGCTCAAATATAACCACACCATCTGAAATGGAGAGTCACAGCACCTTAATTGTAAAAGAGCTGAAATTTCATAATAAAAGTTGCTATTTAGTACATATGAATTGTGGTGCATCTGGTTTTTACTCAAGTGGAAATTGTGCAAAGCTTAAAATGTCTTTAAAAGCCTGCTATTTTATAAATTACGTATTTAAAGATACTTATAAGGAGATTAGTATTTATTCTATTATACCTTTCTCACAAATTTAGTTTCACAAATTAAACATGATTTCTTTATATTTGCTCAATTCTGTTTTATTAGAATGATCATGATCATCAAAACCACTACCCAGTTTGCTACTACAATACTTACTTTGGTCAATTACAAGAGCACTCTGCAAAATTATGCAGAAAGCTTTATGGATAAAGTGACTGTTGGGAAAAGAAATAAGGTCCTTGCCCTTTAAAAATGATGTGCACAGTTCAGAAGTTGTAATTTCAATATCTATGTCTACCATTAACTAAGAAGAAACCTAATAATAAAATGAGTCCACAGAGTTCCTATATCATAAGACAAAGTGAGGGATACAAGTGTGAGCTTGTTCCTCTCCTCTTCATGTCCCAGTCTCCCACTGATCTTGCCTTTCCCTCCTATGTCAGAAGTATCCACTCTCCTTTCCTAAGCCAATACCAATTTATGCTCTTGATCATTTCCTCCATTGCTTTCAAGATCTTGCATCTTCAATTATTTGATTTTTGATTTTTTCTTTAAAGAATCATTACGATTTACCTACCAACATGCAAAAATCACCCCAATTTTTAAAAACAAAAAAATAAACAAAACAAAATTTGCCTTCTGCCTGTGTTTCTCTTTAATTCTTAAACTGATTCTTACTTTCCTCTACTGTTTCCGTTGATACACAATCTTTTACTCCTAGCTATATTTTTTCCACCCATACACTCAACTGAAACCACTCTCTGGAAGTCACAAGTGACTCATCATGTACAATCTGTGATCCTTTCTCAGGACTCACATTCTTTGAATTCTGCAGCGCTTGATAAAGTTGACCAACTGTTGACCAAACATACATTATTTGAAATGCTTTTAGTTATAAGTACAGAAATAAAGATCTCCAAGCCCAGTCTGAAATGAGCCCAAAGGGAACCTCGGGACAGGCAGGCAAGAAGGAAATAAAGGGGGAAGATGGAAAACTATAATTCTTGCCAGATGCCTGTCACAAAAATGGATAATGTCATCTTTATACTTCTGAATCTTTTTACTTTATACTTCTGGACTTCAAAAATGTAGAAAAAGTGGGGATTTTTGTGGGTACCATCAAATGACCAGTTATTAAACATATGCAAAATAGATTTTGAGATTCATTACATTCCTTCCTATCATGCTTGTTCCCACTTTAACAAACTGGAGTGTTGTCACTTGGTGAAAGCAACACAGGGCAAGAGCTACCTAAGGTGGAGGCAGGGGGAGAGGCACGTGAGAGGCCATCTAAAATGTTCATGTATATTTTGTGTACAAAAAGAAATAAAAATACACACACACAAATTTCATCTAAGCATTTTTCTACTCAAAAGTCTTGAGTTGACTATTGTTTTTTGTTGTCATCCTACCTGGCCAGTTTGGCAAAACAGGTAGCCAAAGCCCAGAAAACAAGCTGCTTGTTTTTCATAGATCTTAGAAATTCCCAGATGTCATCAAAGTTAAAGAATGAGATAACAACAAAAAGTTAATATGCCTTTCTTTTTAGGCAACTGAGGAACCACAGATGTTCTATGCCTCACTGCATCACAACTGTGAGGGGAAGCGCAGGAAGCCCAGGGAAGAGAATAGTTATTTGTTAGACAAGGATGAAGATAAGCAGTTACATGCTGTGGATGCCAGCCTTTCTAAGACCACTTCGGTAAACAGTTTCCCGCTTGAGAGCCAGGAAATAGAGGAAAATGTTCATGATGATCCCATCAGACTGTTTGGATTGATTCATGCAAAGAGAGAATCTATAAATTAGCTGGGCTATGATCTAGCTCAATAATCCCACTCTTATTGGAGATGTTAAGAAAAAAAATCCCTAGATGACACAAGATCTGGGAGAGTGACGATCTAAATTATTTGTTAGTGGGATGGTGGCTTACCTCTTATCCAGAGCTTATGTTCTTGCAAACCAAATGTAATGCCATGAAAATTAGTTATTTGAATTTGCTTACCAAATGCCTAAGTAGTAAAATGTAAAATAAAATCAAATTTGCAAATTGAACCTAATTACAAGGTCACAACTTCACCAACCATACTTAATACTCTGTAAAATAAAACGAAAAAAAATGTTTTAAGCATAAGTATACTCTAGAACATGTTGAAAGAAAAATAAAAGCCACCTTTTAAAAAAAATTTTTCCTTTTCATCCGTGGAACACCCCTTAATTGAAAGAAATTTCTGACTGAAAGACATGGGACATTAAATATATTTCTACAAGAAGTGGAAGAGTCTTCTTAAGAAGTATTGTTCCCAAACGGAAGTATCTTTATTGCTTTTTAGAATTGTTATAAAGTTAATGCATGCTCCTTATAACAATAAACAAATATAAAAAAGAATTTGGATATTCCACTGGTCATAGATAATTACTATGAGCAACTTTCCATATGTACATACATCAGTTGTCTCTTTCTTTTTTTCTCTTTTACCAAAAAAAGGGAGTGATTATTTTACACATATTATTTAAACTTTTTCCACTTAATATATTGGTGATTTATTTTCCTTATTTTTTTAACTATAACTAAATACAGTTACATATTATAATTTTAATGCCTGCATAGCATCTCACTGATGACTACATTAGAATTTATTCAAATAATTTGAAAGTACATTTAGCTCATTTCCAAGTTCTGTTTTTCACTTTTACAAAAATATTGCAATGAGAATGCATCTCCACACGGGTGTAAGTACTTACCTGACTTCTCGAGGCTAAATGCCTAGGAAAAGAATTGCTACTTTAAAAAGTGTACATGGTGAGTCTCCGTAGAATATATTTCTAAAAAGTCAAGAGTTTGATCAAGGTACGTGTCCAACTTAAATTCCTAAACTGCCCTCCAAAAATTATTTTTTAAAAAATCTTTCTGTTATCTTTCTCCATTTGGAATAGAAGTTTAACTGGGTCTCAAGTCATCACTGACCAAGGTAAGTGTACATGTGAGCTGTCAGTCCTGCCCTCTAACCAGAGCTTAGTGGATTTTATTCATTCTTTCTTCAGTTCTTTGTTGAGCTCCTAGTGTAGTGTAGGCACTAATTTAGACACTCGTGTACGCTGAGGGAAACAGAGGTAAAACAAGGTAGGTCCTCTCCCCATGGAACTATAAATGTGTAGAAAAGATGAGTATCAGGTTAATAAAGTATCAGCACTAGTAAAAAAAAAAAATACAATCAAGAAAATAGAGTGAGAAATAATAATGGCAAGAAGGGCATCTCTGAAGAGAAAATTTTAATTCTGAGAACTGAACAATGAGGAGTGACCGTGTAAAAAGAGAGAAAGGAAGAGCATGTGTGGAAGAACTCTGTCCATATTTGGAAGTACCAATTTCTGTCAATAATTGTTTTCCATTATGAACTGGCATAGAATTAAATGCCAATGCTAGAGTAAAATATTTGAAGTTGTCCACAATGTCATAAAAAATCCAAAAATATATTAATGTCTAAGGGCAGAAGAATAAGAATCAGGTTTCTGATTTTAGAGAAAACCCATAAAAACATAAATAATAATTAATAAGTATATATTTACTTTAAATTTTCAAAATATTTGCTATCATACATTTGTGTTACATTTCTATGCATACCATGGTTCAGTAAAAATAAAGTTTGATTGTATTTTTGGCAGTTACTTTTTCCCATAACTAATCTACATCATTCACTTATATTATTGACCTAGCTACTAAAGATATTTGCATTTTTTGCCTCTGGTTTATATCATTTGAATTCCACTCAATATTTTGAGTTTTATGTATCAAATGTACTTGATGACTGATAATTTGGAAGGTTTTAACTACAAATTTAACTTCCTTAATAAATAAAAGACTATTTAAGTTATCTATTTCCTGTTGAGTGAATGTGGTAGTTTATGTCTTTTGAGGAATGTGTCCCTCTCATCTAAGTTGTTTAATTTATTAGCACGAAGTTGTTCAAAATACTCCAATATTTTCCTTTTAATATCTGAAGAATCTAGTAAATTTAACTTCTCTTTGATGCTTCTTCCCCCCCTCCATCTGTCTAGCTAGAGATTTATCAACTTTTTTATTTCCTCAAAGAACCAGTTACCATTCACATAATTTTTCTGTTGTTTTTATATTTTCTGTTTCATCAATTTGCCCTCTGATCTATATTATATATTTCTTCTGTTTATTGTGTTTTCATCTGTTCTTTTTTTAGCTTCTCAAGGTGGAAGCTGAGGTCAGTAATGAGACTTTTCTTCTTGTCTAAAATGGGCATTTGGTTTCATAAATCTCCCACAAATTTTGATATATTGTGTTGTTATTTTTATTTCAAATATTTCTAATTTCCCTTTGATTCCTTCTTTGGCCTATTGGTTATTTAGAAGTGTATTATTTATGCAAACAATGAATCATGGAACACTACATCAAAAACTAATGATGTAGAGAGAAGGAAAGATGGCAGAGGAGTAGGGGACCCTATTTCAACTGGTCCCAGGAATTGAGCTGGATATCTATCAGACCACTCTGAGCACCCATGAAATCAGCCTGAGATATAAGAAGATCTGGATCTCTACAAACAGATATCGCAAGCGGTTGGTTTTGAGGTACGAAGCAGGGAGCCATGATTCCACGGGCAGATATCAGAGGATAAATGGCAGCAGGAGGGTGCCTGGCCATGGGTATCCTACACCGTTGGTGAGCGACAGCCTCACAGGCTAGGGACCGGGCACAGACTCACAGACTGGGAGCAGAGGGGAAAGGACTTTAGGGCAGCCCCCGGGGCAGAAACCCAGAGCAGTAGGGTCATGTGTGCGAACTGGGAGCAGCTGGTGGTTTTAGAAGCACAAAGGGCAGAGACGTGCTCCGACCTGGAGGCAGGACTTGGAGCACTGCGGAGGGGCGCACAACCCAGCCGCTGCAGTTTAAAGCAGTGCGGACAGAAATGGAGATGGTGTGGCCTGGAGAGCTCACTGAAGAACAGACTGCGGTCTCTCTGCTCTGAGGTCTCTTCTGCGCTGACTCGCAGAAGAGATGCAGAAAACTGCCAGGGAAAGCTGCTAGAGAACAAAAGCCCCCAAAACTGATTCCCGCGGAGCCCATTCCCCGCCACAGGGGGGCAGGGCAACTCCACCCAAACAGGGTTGCCTGAGTAACAAACAGCATGGCAGGCCCCTCCGCCAAAAGACAGGCTGGGAAAACAAGAGGCCAGCAACCCTAAGGTCCCAAGAAAACTGTGCATCTTGCTTGGGTTCTGGTCAATAATTTGGACTATGCATTCCCTCAAACACCCATCAACACAGTGACTAGAAGGAAGAACCCCCAAAATAGAAAAGACTCAGAGATCATGACTTATGCTGCAGATTTACAAATGGAGGCAGATATAACCAAGATGTTGGAGACGGAATTCAGGCTAGCTATTGTGAAGAAAATGGCTAGAATGGAGAAATCAATTAATGGCAACATAGAGTCTCTGAGGGCAGAAATGAAAGCTGAATTGGCAGAACTTAAAAATACTATCAGTGAGATCCAATCCAATCTAGATAATCTAACAGCTAGGGTAACTGAGGCAGAAGAACGAATTAGTGACCTGGAGGACAATATAATAGATAAAAAGGGAAAAGAGGAGGCCAGGGTAAAACAACTCAGAATCCATGAAAATAGAATCAGAGAAATAAGTGACACCATGAAGCGTTCCAATATCAGAATAATTGGAATCCCAGAGGGTGTGGAGAGAGAGAGAGGACTAGAAGATGTATTTGAGCAAATCGTAGCTGAGAACTTCCCTAATCTGGGGAATGAAACAAACATTCGCGTCCTAGAGGCAGAAAGGACCCCTCCCGAGATCAAGGAAAACAGGCCAATGCCCCGGCATGTAATAGTAAAACTTGCAAATCTTAGAACCAAGGAAACCATCTTAAGGGCAGTTAGGGGGAAGAGATTCCTTACGTACAGAGGGAGGAACATCAGAATAACGTCAGACCTATCCACAGAGACCTGGCAAGCCAAAAAGGCCTGGCAAGACATATTCAGGGTACTAAATGAGAAGAACATGCAGCCAAGAATACTTTATCTGGCAAGGCTGTCATTTAGAATGGATGGAGAGATTCAGAGCTTCCACAACCGGCAGAAACTGAAAGAATATGTGACCACTAAGCTGGTCCTGCAAGAAATATTAAGGGGGGTTCTATAAAAGGAGAAAGACCCCAAGAGTCATATACAACAGAAATTTACAGGGACAATCTATAAAAACAATGTCTTCACAGGCAACATGACGACAATTAATTCATATCTTTCAATAATCACTCTCAACGTGAATGGCCTAAATGCTCCCATAAAATGGCACAGGGTTGCAGATTGGATAAAAAGACAGGACCCATCCATATGCTGCCTACAAGAGACTCATTTTGAACCTAAAGATACATCCAGACTGAAAGTGAAGGGATGGAGATCTATCTTCCATGCCAGCGGACCTCAAAAGAAAGCTGGGGTAACAATTCTTATATCAGACAAATTAGATTTTAAACTAAAGTCTGTAATTAGAGACACAGAAGGACACTATATCATTCTTAAAGGGTCTATCCAACAAGAAGATCTAACAATTGTAAACATCTATGCCCCCAACATGGGAGCAGCCATCTACATAAGCCAACTGTTAACCAAAATAGTCATATTGATAACAATACATTAATTGTAGGAGACCTCAATATTCCACTCTCAGCAATGGACAGATCATCTAAGCAGAAAATCAACAAGGAAACAAGAACTTTGAATGATACACTGGACCATATAGACCTCATAGATATTTACAGAACATTCCACCCTAAAACAGCAGAATACTCATTCTTCTCACGCGCACATGGAACATTCTCCAGAATAGACCACATACTGGGTCACAAATCAGGTCTCAACCAATACCAAAAGATTGAGATTATTCCCTGCATATTCTCAGACCACAGTGCTTTAAAACTGGAACTCAATCACAAGAAAAAACTTGGCAGAAATTCAAACACTTGGAAGCTAAAGACCACTCTGCTCAAGAATGTTTGGGTCAACCAGGAAATCAAAGAAGAACTTAAACAATTCATGGAAATCAATGAGAACACATCAGTCCAAAACCTATGGGATACTGCAAAGGTGGTCCTAAGGGGGAAATACATAGCCATCCAAGCCTCACTCAAAAAAATAGAAAAATCCTGAATTCACCAACTAACTCTACACCTTAAAGAACTAGAGAAAAAGCAACAAACAATGCCTAAGCCATGCATTAGAAGAGAAATAATTAAAATTAGAGCAGAAATCCATGAATTAGAAACCAGAAACATGGTAGATCAGATCAATGAAACTAAAAGTTGGTTCTTTGAAAGAATTAATAAGATCGATAAACCACTGGCCAGACTTATCCAAAAGAAAAGAGAAAGGACCCAAATTAATAAAATTATGAATGAAAGGGGAGAGATCACGACTAACACCAAGGAAATAGAAATAATTATTAGAAATTATTATCAACAACTATATGCCAATAAACTGAGCAATCTGGATGAAATGGAGGCCTCCCTGGAAACCTATAAGCGGCCAAGACTGAAACAGGAAGAAATTGACAACTTGAATAGGCCAATAACCAGTGACGAGATTGAAGCCGTGATCAAAAACCTCCCAAAAAACAAGAGTCCAGGGCCTGATGGATTCCCTGGGGAATTCTACCAAACATTCAAAGAAGAAATAATACCTATTCTACTGAAGCTGTTTCAAAAAACAGAAACAGAAGGAAAACTTCCAAACTCATTCTATGAGGCCAGCATTATCTTAATCCCCAAACCAGGCAAAGACCCCATCAAAAAGGAGAATCTCAGACCGATATCCCTGATGAATATGGATTCCAAAATCCTCAACAAAATCCTAGCTAATAGGATCCAACAATACATTAAAAGGATCATACACCACGACCAAGTGGGATTTATCCCCAGGATGCAAGGGTGGTTCAACATTCGCAAATCAATCAATGTGATAGAACACATTAATAAGAGGGGGGAGAAGAACCATATGGTCCTCTCAATTGATGCAGAAAAAGCATTTGACAAAATACAACATCCCTTCCTGATTAAAACTCTTCAGAGTATAGGGATAGAGGGAACATTCCTCAAGTTCATAAAATCCATTTATGAAAAACCCACAGTGAATATCATCCTCAATGGGGAAAAGCTGAGAGCCTTTCCCTTAAGATCAGGAACACGTCAAGGATGTCCACTCTCGCCACTATTGTTCAACATAGTACTAGAAGTCCTAGCAACAGCAACCAGACAACAAAAAGAAATAAAAGGTATTCAAATTGGCAAAGAAGTCAAACTCTCTCTTTTCGCAGATGACATGATACTTTATGTGGAAAACCCAAAAGACTCCACCCCCAAGTTACTAGAACTCAGACAGCAATTCAGTAATGTGGCAGGATACAAAATCAATGCACAGAAATCAGTTGCTTTCTTATACACTAACAACGCAACTGTAGAAAGAGAAATTAGAGAAACGATTCCATTTACAATAGCACCAAAAACCATAAGATACCTCAGAATAAACCTAACCAAAGAGGTAAAGGATCTATACTCTAGGAACTACAGAACACTCATGAAAGAAATTGAAGGCACAAAAAGATGGAAAAATATTCCATGCTCATGGATCAGAAGAATAAACATTGTTAAAATGACTATGCTACCCAGAGCAATCTATACCTTCAATGCCATCCCGATCAAAATTCCAATGACATTTTTCAAAGTGCTTTAACAAACAATCCTAAAATTTGTATGGAATCAGAAAAGACCCCGAATCGCCAAGGAAATGTTGAAAAAGAAAAACAAAGCTGGGGGCATCACGTTGCCCGATTTCAAGCTATATTACAAAGCTGTGATCGCCAAGACAGCATGGTACTGGCACAAAAACAGACATATAGACCAATAGAACAGAATAGGGAACCCAGATATGGACCCTCAACTCTATGGTCAAATAATCTTTGACAAAGCAGGAAAAAACATGCAATGGAAAAAAGACAGTCTCTTCAATAAATGGTGCTGGGAAAATTGGACAGCCACATGCAGAAGAATGAAACTCGACCATTCTCTAACACCATTCACAAAGATAAACTCAAAATGGATGAAAGACCTCAATGTGAGACAGGAATCCATCAAAATCCTAGAGGAGAACATAGGCAGTAACCTCTTTGACATTGGCCACAGCAACTTCTTTCAAGATACATCTCCAAAAGCTGGTGAAACAAAAGCAAAAATGAACTTTTGGGACTTCATCAAGATAAAAGGCTTCTGCACAGCAAAGGAAACAGTCAACAAAACAAAGAGGCAACCCACAGAGTGGGAGAAGATATTTGCAAATGACACTACAGATAAAGGGCTGGTATCCAAGATCTATAAAGAACTTCTCAAACTCAACACCCAAAAAACAAATAATCAAGTCAAAAAGTGGGCAGAAAACATGAACAGACACTTCTCCAAGGAAGACATACAAATGGCTAACAGACACATGAAAAAATGTTCATCCTCATTAGCCATCAGGGAAATTCAAATCAAAACCACACTGAGATACCACCTTACACCAGTTAGAATGGCAAAAACGGACAGGGAAAGAAGCAACAAATGTTGGAGAGGTTGTGGAGTAAAGGGAACCCTCTTAAATTGTTGGTGAGAATGCAAGTTGGTACAGCCACTTTGGAAAACAGTGTGGAGGTTCCTCAAAAATTTAAAAATAGAGCTACCCTATGACCCAGCAATTGCACTTCTGGGTATTTACCCCAAAGACACAGATGTAGTGAAAAGAAGGGCCATATGCACCCCAATGTTCATAGCAGCAATATCCGCAATAGCCAAACTGTGGAAAGAGCTGAGATGCCCTTCAACAGACGAATGGATAAAGAAGATGTGGTCCATATATACAATGGAATATTACTCAGCTATCAGAAAGGATGAATACCCAACTTTTACATCAACATGGATGGGACAGGGGGAGATTATGCTAAGTGAAATAAGTGAAGCAGAGAAAGTCAATTATCGTATGGTTTCACTTATTTGTGGAACATAGGAATAGCATGGAGGACATTAGGAGAAGGAAGGGAAAAATGAGGTGGGGGGGAATTGGAGGGAGAGATGAACCATGAGAGAATATGGACTCTGAGAGACAAACAGCGTTTTAGAGGGGAGGGGGGAATTGGTTAGCCCAGTGATGGGTATTAAGGAGGGCACGTACTGCATGGAGCACTGGGTGTTATACGAAAACAATGGATGGTGGATCACCACATCAAAAACTAATGATGTATTGTATGGTGACTAACATAACATAATAAATTTTTTTTTAAAAAGTGGGAAAAAAAACCTAATGATGTAATGTATGGTGATTAACATAACATAATAAAAAAAGTCCAGTTCATTTATCCCATTAAAAAAAAAAAGAAGTGTATTATTTAGTTTCCAAGTATTTGAAGAGTTTCCGGATCTCTTTTTGTTATTGATTTCTAATTTAACCCCATTGTGGTAAGAAAACATATGACTTGAATCCTTCTAAGTTTATTGAGCCTTCCTTTAATGCCCAGAATATGGTCTAATCTCAGTGAATGATGATATGCACTTGAAAAGAATGCATAGTCTATTTTTGTGAGATAGAATATTCTCTAAATACCAATTAGGTTAACTCAGTTGATAGAGCTTTTCAAGTCTTCTATATCCTCTCTATTTAAAATGCATTTTTATAGGCAGCATATAGTTTATTTTGCTTTTTTAATCCAATCTGATAATCTCTGCCATTTAATTGAAGTGTTTAGACCATTCTCATTTAATGCAGTTATTGATATGGTTGGGTTCAAAGCAATACTCTTGATCTCTGTTTTCCCTTAGTCTCCTCTATTCTTCATTCATTTTTTTTCCCTCTTTTTATGACTTCTATATTATAATTCACACTTGAACAAGACAGGGGTTAGAGGAACAACCCCCCACACAGTCAAAAACCCACATAAAACTTTTGACTCCCCCAAAACTTAACCACTAATAGCCTCCTGTGGACTGAAAGCCTTATCAATAAACATAAACAGTCGATTAACACATATTTTTTATGTTTTATGTATTATATACTGTATTCTTACAATAAAATAAGCTAGAGAAAATATTATTAAGAAAATCACAAGGAAGACAAAATACATTTACAATACTGTACTTTATGTATCAAATAAAAAACTCTGCATATAAGCAAACCTATGCAGTTCAACCCCATGTTGTTCAAGGGCCAACTGTACCTTGGTATTATTTTATGACTCTTTTTTTATCTTCATGGATGGATTATTAGTTAGAAATCTGTTGTGTCATTTTAGTGATTGCTTAGGGTTTATAATAAACATCTTTCTTTAAGATTTTATTTATTTATGGAGAGAGAAAGAGAGAGCAGGGAGGAGAAAGAGAAGCAGGCTCCCCACTGAGGAGGGAACCCCAAGCGGGGCTCCATCCCAGGACTCTGGGATCATGACCTGAACTGAAGGCAGATGCTTATCTGACTGAGCCACCCAGGCACCCCTATAATAAACATCTTTAACTTATCACAGTCTACATTCAAATGATATACTACTACTTTGGTATAGTATAAGAACCTTAAAACAGTGTACTCCTCTCTCTTCTGACTTTTGTGCTCCAGGTTTTATTTATTTTACACATTGTTACTATTTTTCCCTTAATAAGGCATTATCCTTGTTATTTCCTTTAATAAGGCCAATTCTCTTTTTAAAAGATTTAAATAATAATAAATATTGTCACGTTTATCCCTGTAGTTAACAGTTCCAGAACTCTTCAATCCTTTGTGTAGATCCAGGCTTCTATCTAGTATCATTATTCTTCAGCTTAAAGGACTTTCTTAAACACTTTTTTAGAACAGGTCTGCTGGTGATGAATTTCTCCAGCTCTTACATAGCTGAAAAATTCTCTACTTGCTTTCATTTTGAAAGCTATTTTCTCTGGGTAAAAAAATTTATGGTTGAGTTGACTATATATTTCTTTCAGTAATTTAAAGATACTGCTTTACCGCTTTCTCAGTTACATTTTTCTGAAGAAAAAATGTAGTGTCGTATTTGTCTTTGTCCCTCTGTTATTTCTTATTTTCTCTGATTGTTTTAAGATTTTCCTTCTCACTGGTTTTAAACAACATGCCTTGGAATAGTTTTTGTTTGTTTTTATGTGTCTTGTGTTAGGAGATTGTTGAGGATCTTGAATCTGTGTATTTAGAGTTTTCATCAAATATGGAGGAAAAAATGACCAATATTTCTTTAAATATTTTTCCTGTCCCCCCCCCCACCCATTTTCAAGTTCTTCAATCACTTGCAAATTCTCCCACTTTTCACTAATATGTTTATTTCAGTCTTTTCTGTGTGTTCCATTTTGTATAGTTTCTTTTGCTATGTCTTCAAGGTCACTAATCTTTGCTTCTAAAATGTTTATCTGCCAGTAATCCAAGATAGATACTTTTTAATCTCAGACAACTTGTTTTTATCTCTATAAATTCAGCTTGAGTAATTTTTTTTTCATTTTTCACATCTCTGTCATACATAACCTTTCTTCTCACTTCTTGAACATATCGCATGTAGCTCTAACAACTGTTAGAATGTTTTTATCTACTAATTCTATCATCTCTGTCATTCTGAGTTTCAACTGACTTATTTTCCCCATTATGGGTTATATTTTCCTACATTTTAAAATTCCTAGTATTTTTTTAAGATGAGGTACGCTAGTATGTAACTTAAAAAGTCTGTGTAAAAGCTACAAATAATGCACCAATTAATATATACATCTATAGTATGTACAATACAGAATATATATACAATATTAAAGTAAAAATTCCTAGGCCTACAGGGTCACCTGGGTGACTCAGTTTGGCTCAGGTCATGATCCTGGAGTCCCAGGATCAATTTCCGCATCAGGCTCCCCGCTCAGGAGGGAGTTTGTTTCTCCCTCTGAACTTCTCCCCTCTCATGCTCTCTCTCACTCTTTCAAATACATAAAATCTTAAAAAAAATTCCTAGGCCTACAGACAAATTTAATAAAAAGTTATAGTTGGACATTTTAATATACTGTTTAAAAAACTCGATGGGTCAAGTAAGCAAATAATAATCTCATAATACAGAGGATTAAGTAATACAATCAACATCCTCAGTTTAATAGGTATGTTTAGAAATTTTAACATCAGAAATAAAGAACATACATCCTTTTCATATGTCTCTGAAAAGTTTACCAAATTACTCATGTATTAGCCACAGTGGAAATTCATAAATTATAAAAAGCAGAGATTTTACAAATGACATATGCACATCATAGGTCAATGAAACTAGAAATCAGTAAAATTGATCCTCAAATTCCCTCAACTATCTGAAAATTATGGAACACTTTTTTAAAGATTTTATTTTTTATGTGAGAGAGAGAGAAAGCAAAAGCAGGGGGAGCAGCAGAGGGAGAGGGAGAAGTAACTCCCCAATGAGCAGGGAGTCCAATGTGGGGCCCGATCCCAAGACCCTGGGATCATGATCTGAGCTGAAGGCAGACGCTTAACCAACTGAGCCACGTAGGCACCCCTATGAAACATTTTTCTTTTCTTTTTTTTAAAAGATTTTATTTATTTATTTGACAGAGAGAGACACAGTGAGAGAGGGAACACAAACAGGGGGAGTGGGAGAGGGAGAAGGAGGCTTCTGGCAGAGCAGGGAGCCTGATGTGGGGGTCGATCCCAGGACCCTGGGATCATGACCTGAGCCAAAGGCAGACGCTTAACGACTGAGCCACCCAGGCACCCCATGAAACATTTTTCTAACATAACTTCTAGATCAATGAGAAAATTGCAATTAGGATAACAGATTTTCTAGAAAATAATGAAGTGAAGAATACATCTAAAAACCTATGCATTATAGTAAAGATGTACTCAGAGGAAACATGACCTCAAATTCTTTTTTGTTAAATATTATTTTTTAAATTATTTAAATTCAATTAATTAACATATAGTGTATTATTAGTTTCAGAGGCAGAGTTCAGTGATTGATCAGTCTTATATAACACCCAGTGCTCATTACATCTATTTTTTTAAGATTTATTTATTTATTTGAGAGAGAGAGAGAGAGAATGCATGTGAGTGAGGGGAGGGGCAAAGGGACAAGGAGAGAGAATCTTAAGCAGACTCTGTGCTGAGCATGGGGCCTGACTCTGGGCTTGATCGAAAGACCCTGAGATCATGATCTGACCTGAAATCAAGAGTTGGACGCTTAACTGAGCCACCCCTGTAGAGTCTTGCTTTAAAATTTTGTTAGGTCCAGAGGAGGGTCTTGCCTCAGCAGTAGGCCAAATTTAAGTTAGTTTAAAAGCTGCTCTGGCCCTCATGAATTATGAGGTGTTCCACTCTGGCTGTGGAAAACAGGTATTCTGCCCAATCTTGGGTGAACCATGGGCACTGTTTTCTCTCATCTTTTTTAGGTGGGTCTTTTCCCCAAGCTTTTGGTAGCTTTCTTACATGCATGCACTGATTAGTATTCAGCTAAATACTCGAGGGGGGACTCTTTGCACATCTCCAGAGTTCTATATACAGTTCTCTCCCCTCCAGTACTCCACCTTCTTGGATTCTCTTGACATGAAGCTTCATCTTCTCAGTTCTGGCAATCAGTGGACAATACCCACAACCCGCCTACCTGCTCTAGGGCTGAAAACTTTTTCTAGACAGCAAGATATGGCAACAGTAGAGTTCACCTCACTTCCCATCTTTCAGAGATCATTGTCCTTCTTTGCCTGATGTTCGATGTCTTGAGTGCCATTGTTTCATATATTTTGTCTGGATTGTAGTTGTTTAAGGTGGGAGGGTATATGTATCCAAGTGAGAGGATAAATCCAACATGTAATTTCATCTTGACCAGAAGCAAAACTCCAAGTACCTCATAGAACTTTAGTGTAATTATACAATATATTTTTAGTGTAATTTAGTGTAATTCTGTAACTGAACTTGTAGTCTTTTAAATGTTAATTAGTAAGCTATGAATTAGTGATCATTATGCAATTATTAAGGGAATATATATACTTTACCTGTGGCAGTTCTCAGGGCTTATGTCCCAGAGGAGTCTCATTATAAGCTTTCACATTTCAACTAAGAAAAAAATGTACAGACAGGAATAAAGAGAAAATCCGTGACTAGAAAACAAAGGAATTCTAAACTCTCAAGATTTTCACTGAGAATGTTAAAGCTCCAAAAAGTTCAACTCAAATCTCAAGAATAAGAGCAATAATTCATTTCCCTTTGATAGTAAAGGGCTTATTTCTGGCAAAGTAAAAGTAGGGTGATTAGTTTTGAAATATGCTTTAAATCTCTCTCTGAGGTTTTGCCTTCACTTGATTAATAGAACAGACAATTTACATTAAGACACTAAAAACAGGAAATATCAAAATTTAGAGAAGGGAACAAGAAAGAATACATATCCAGTAGAGGTGCTCTCTTAATGCTGCTTGTCATTCCTTTAACCTGTTCTGTGGGAAACACCCTACCACTTGCAGTTCTACTACCTAAGAAGTCATGGCTGCCTGAATCAGAGGTGGATACCTGAATCAAGACAGTTAACTCATCTTCTGAACCAATCTGTATACAGGAAATTGAACAATGATTACTGAAGGCAGAGCCATAAAGATGCCATGAGGTGGAAATGGGGCCTTGGGAAGCAAGGCACAATTACAAAGGACAGAAACTAAGAAGATGATAGTTGCTAGAGAGTGGGGCTCAAGACTCCATAACCAATCAGACTAATCAGATAACCACCACCACAACAACTACAACTAATATTAAAAACTTGAGGGCGAGACACTAGGCTAAGTGCTTACTTTCATACTTAATTTAGTCACATAAAACCCTAAAAGAAGAATGCTATTAAATCCTAATGTTACAGATGAGAAAACCAAGACTGATGAAGATTAACTTGCCTAATATTGTGCAGATAAATTGTAGGTTCAAGATTTCAACACACGGGGTGCTTGGGTGGCTCAGTCAATTAAGCGTCTGCCTTTGGCTCAGGTCATGATCCCAGGGTCCTGGGATCGAGCCCCATGTTGGGCTCCTGGCTCAGCAGGGAGCCTGCTTCTCTCTCTCCCTCTGCCTCTCCCCCTGCCCCTACTCTCTGCTCTCTCTCTCTCTGTATCTCTGTGTCTCAGAAGAATTAAAAAAAAAAAAAAATCTTTAAAGGAAAAAAAAAAAAGATTTGAACACACAATCTAAGTCCAGAACTGGCTCCGTGGAGTAGTGATGTCTTTTTTTATTTTTTTTGAGTAGTGATGTCTTAATGATCTCTTCAGTTGGTTCCAAGCGCTTTGAGCCCTATTTTTGGACTGTCCTATACCCCACCCTTTTGGTCATAATTAATCTCTCTCTACTTCAAGTAGACTGGGTTTCCATTATTTAAAGTCAAAACTATTATTACAACCAATTTTAAAATATTTCTTTAAAATGTTGAAAAATAATGACCATTTATGGTAGCTTTCACACACTAAGAGCCTCTCCATTTTAGGACAAATCCAAATATAAGTTCACTTAAATGACAGTCTGTTGCTCTCAATAAACACTAAGTCATCCACCACAAAATGTTCATATCAAAGTGTTTTTACAGGCAAGTATATTATCAATGACACCTGTTTTTAAATACCTTGAAAGACAGGGGTGCCTGGGTGGCTCAGTGGTTAAGCATCTGCCTTCGGCTCAGGTCATGATCCCAGGGTCCTGGGATCGAGCCCCACATCAGGCTCCCTGCTCAGTGGGAAGCTTGCTTCTCCCTCTCCCACTCCCCCTGCTTGTGTTCCTCCTCTTGCTGTGTCTCTCTCTGTCAAATAAATAAATAAAATCTTTAAATACCTTGAAAGACAGAAGTCATCATTTTGGTGATTTGGGATACAAAAGTCATGCTCATGCCCCATAAAAGACAAAACTTAAAACTAACCTACACAAAAAAATTCCAATATTAAAGCTAAAACCTTATTTTGTGCTCAATTTTGTCCCATTTTATCTGGGGGGGATTAAATTTATCTCACTTAACATTAGAGAAATCTTTGGTACTTAAACCAAAATGAAAAGTGAATAAGTATTTTAATCAGTAATGTCATTGACCACCTCTGATGCAATGGACAACTCTCTTTGTCATAAAACTGGACAGTTAGTAGAGCTTTTATTTTGTTTGGTCTTCATCCCAATTGATTGAAGCAGTAATTGGTGGATTAATTTTTTAAATTAAGTACTGAATAATAAGAAGTACCATAAACATTTTAACCTCAAATGTATAAGCTTTTCTTTATTAACCTTTTGACATAGGGCCAAGACTTTTTCTTGAGAACATCCATGATGGGATTTCCATGCCATATTTTTTATATATATCTCACTGACTGTAAAACACTGTCGATAGCCCCAGTTTTAGTTTCTTTAGTGGAATAAAACTTTAAAATATTTGTGATGAAATCTAAGTGCAGAGTCTCTCCAGATTTGTGGCCTTTTTTCCAAGACTTTTATAAGTATTTTATAAGTATTGCTACCATCTAAATTGGCAACAATTTTTAAGCAAGTCATGTTTATTGATTCTTTGTAAAGCACCAAACTGAATTATCAAAGAAAATGCTCCATCCACACCTATATTTCATTAGGAAACATAACAATTAATTATCTTATATAAGTACAATGACAAGCATAGCTAGAACAATCAACTTTAGAATGGAACACCACTGCCTCTTGGAGAGCATACCACACTGGGGGTGGAGGAAATTCAGCAGGTTATAAGAGAATATCTAATGGTCTGAGTGTTTTTCGTGCTGTGGCCAAAAGTCAGTCTGTTTACAGAAGGAAGGGAGAGTAGCTCCATAGATCACTTAGCAAATGTTCTACTTCACAAATCCAAGTCAACTTTAGAGAATGAATTTTTAGAACACTGGTAGGGTCCCTCACACCCACAAAATCTTTACCACTCAAGCCATAGTAGTACCTGAACTCTACCAAAGAAATTAATTATTGAATTAAACATTATTGTGTTTTGTAATTTTTCTTCAAATAACTGAGAGAAAAAATTATTAAGCCAGTGGGGGCAAATTGCCTGTTGTTCTCCAATTCCCATTCTCCCATTCTTCCTTAGTACAGAATCTTGATTTTTAACTGGTCACCATGAGGGCCTTAACATTTTTCTCAGCTTGACAAACTTTAGACAGATTTCTTCCTGACTATAGACCCTTAACCTCTTTTTTTCTAGGGTATTTCCTTTAAAACAGTTGTAATTGCAAATTATTCTTCTGCCTCCTTTGAAATATACACAAATTCCTTAAAAGCCTCTTGGCAGTTTGATGACCCAGGGACCTGGCAACCATCTCTTTGCAATGTGAACATCAAAAGAAAATATGCCACTGTTTCCCAGTGTCCATGGGAGGGTAGAAGCTTAATTTCAGTGGGTACCTTTCTAAAGTTGTAAAACTATCCCCTGCCACAAAGATAAGAGAAAGTTGACTTTTCCTTCGAGTAAGACCAATTAATAAACACAGGTGGCCTAAGGTTACCTCTACCCAGCTTTTAAAATCTCTCCAGCTTTTTGGTTCAGTAGAGTGGAGTTCACTTTCCCTCCTTTATTGCGAGAGTCCTGAATAAAGTCTTCATTGCCTGTTTAACTTTGTCCAGTACAACGGAAGCTGAAAGCATAGCTGCAGGAACAACATTCCCCCTATAGCTTGGTGTGGCCTTCTTTGGCTCTCATTTCCTCTAGCTGGAAGAAAGACATGTTGACTGAATTTAAGCAGCAATATTAGATCACGGGAAAGAAGCCATAGGCTGGGGATGGCAGAAGAACAAGATAAGAAACGCCTCCCTCCCTCCCACGTGGAACACCACACCAACCTTGGACCAACTATCTGCAGCTTTTTCAATGTGAGAGAGAAGTTTCTGTGTTATTTAAGCCATTGTTATTTGAGCTTTCTGTTACTTGTGGGTGGACCTAATCTAGCTAATATGCCCACAAATATCTTGGTTTCAGTTTTTAGTTAACTTCTCCCCAAGAGGTAAGAAGTCATGCTAATATGACATCATGAGGTGTGCGGTGGGGGTAGCAGAGTGGAGTCCACAGACTGAATCTATTCTACACTGCTCAGAATATTCTTAGAAATGTTTAAAAAGCCAGTTTGCAGGAAGATGGGTATTAAAATTCCTCACAAATGCATAAACTTATTCCTCACCATTAAAATTTAGAATATATATATGACGATGGAAACTAAATTTGCATCATTATTAATTAATATATTCACCAATTCAGAGGACATACAATCAAAAGAATCAAATTGTGCCTTAAGGAGATCCCTTAAAATAAAATATTTGGCAAGATGTTTACAGATACTTTAAGTAAATACAAAACAACCAATTTTTAAAAGACCAACAATTAATCCCTTGGTTATTTATACTTCATTCACTCTCTAAATCTCACTATCAAATTGTTAAGGACAATATTACTGGCTGTAGTTTCAAATGTCCCGTGGATATTAGTCTGACCTAATTCACTCAACCTAGCAGGCCCTGGAAGACATGTCTCCAGCCATGATATAAATCAAGTGGCCTACGGAGTTCAACTCCAATACAGGGGAGAAGAAAGGCATGGAGAAGGGGGACAGTCAGATCCTAACCAGGCGGCAGGCCTGCAGCCTCTTGTTGTAGGGCACTTGGGTGAACAAAGAAATGAGCCCCTCTTACCAGGAGTGCTTCAGTGTCCCCTGCTCTGTAAATTTTAAACCTTGGATTACCTTAAGAAGAAAACACCTTTGCCTGCCGATTTTGTCATTCTTGCAGTCATTGCATTCAATGAGAAACAGCACATTCCTCATTTTTTTTTAAGTTATTTATTTATTTATTTGAGAGAGATCATGAGCAGGGGGCGGGGTAGAAGCAGGCTCCCTGCTGAACAGGGAGCCTGAGGTGGTACTCAATCCCAGGACCCTGGGATCATGACCGGAGCTGAAGGCAGATGCCCAACTGACTGAACCACCCAGGCGCCCACATTCCTCATCTGTAAAATCAGAATGTGCAAGGTCACTTCTGGATGCACCTTTTTTCACTGTAAATAAGTAAAATCCTATTCATCCTTTATTCCACCTCTGCAAATAAGAATGAGATCTTTGGCCTGGTTTTGACTTTCTGGGCTAAGTAATGAAGTTAGCAGAGCCTCACCTAAAGAAGAGTATAAGTCTTCACAATTAACAAAAAGAGTCTAAAAGAGATGAAGAGATATCCCCTCTCTCCTGAAGTTCCAGACAGAGATTTCTGCGTCATAAAACACATTTAAGGAGTCTGATCTGATAAGGTATTAAATTGAGAACGCTCACAAGAATATCAATCTTATTTCCTCTGTAACAAGGAGACTTGTGTGAATATTCATAACTGTTACCAACTTGTACTGTTCTTCCTATTAATATAAATTTGTCCTTGGAAGTATCAGAAAAGATTCTTGTAACACTCTGTGACGACTTTAGAGATTATTACCATACCCTGTAACAATACTAAAAGAAACTTACAGTTCTGCTTGGTTATCTCACTTGACCTGATATTATTATTGTAATTGATATCTCAGTGCTTTTAAACAACATAAATACTTGGAAGATTAGTAGGTCATATTGGAAAAGAATCACTGGCATGACAGAAAAAGTTAAAGCCTATGACAGCAGCTTTCTTGTTTTAATAAGAGATGAGTCTATCAACTTATCAGGAACAATATTTCACAAATACTGTGAAAATGGACGAATAGCCCACCTCTCTGCTGCCTACCAGTAGTATGTCTAAAATATAAGGATACAAAAGTTGAAAATAAAAGGATGAAAAAAATATAATAAGCAAATAATATAAAAGAAAGTTATACTAATGTTAGGCAAATGGACATGAAAACAGAAAGCAATACTAGAGATAAAAGGGTCACTGCAATTAATGAAGTTAACATTAACTAGGAATATTTAAGAATTCAAATTTGTATGTACGTAATACCATCTATAAAGCCAAAATTTACAGAACTACAGAGAGAAAGTATAAAAATAATAGACTTAAACACAACTTTGTCTGGAATTAATAGATTAATACACAAAAGAATCAGTAAGGCTTTGAAAGATTTGGAAAACATAGTCAATATTGACCTAATGCAAAACTTGTAAGCCGCTGTGCTCTGGCAAACTGTTATATTGTGAAAGGGTTACAAGTCAGACCGGACCTCACTGCCCCTGTTCTAGAGAGAGCTGACAGCGGGCTGGGGGTCTCCACCCTGACAGATCTGTCTCACCCAACCCCGCAACCAACCTCATTCATTTACCCCAGTAAGACATGATCAGAAAATGTTTGTGAGGAACTGGATAAAGGGCTTGTATAGAAGACTGTATTCAGCAACTGGACATTACTTTCAAGAACACATGGAACCTTTATGAAAATTATTGACCACATCCTAAGCCATAAATAAGTCTCAATATATGTCAAAGCATCAGAATTACACATATTCCTTGACAATGAAACTAAGTTAGAAATCAATTTTCAATAAGAAATACGTTTAAAAATCCATAAATTTGGAAATGATAAAACATATTTTTAAGTAACCCATGGATAAAAGAGGAAATAATTAAAGTCAAAACTGAAAGCTAGGGGCGCCTGGATGGCTCAATCGTTAAGAGTCTGCCTTCGGCTCAGGTCATGATCCCAGGGTCCTGGGATCGAGCACCGCATCGGGCTCCCTCCTCGGCAGGAAGCCTGCTTCTCCCTCTCCCACTCTCTCTCCCTGCTTGTGTTCCCTCTCTCGCTGTGTCTCACTCTGTCAAATACATAAATAAAATCTTAAAAAAAAAAAACTGAAAGCTAAATCCGAACTATAATTCCACTTCCTGTCAACTGTAGGTAAATGGAAAGCCTTGAACGCTTATGTTAGAAAAAAAAGAAGGGGTGAAAACGGAAGGGTAAAATATCAATCATAAAAAGTTGGAAAATAAATATCAATCAATCTAAACTGGAAAAAAAACACAAAGGTAAGAAGAGCAGCAGAAAGGAAAAATAGAATTAACAAAACCAAAGTTCATTCTTCAAGAAGGCCTAATACTGCCAATCTTCTAGTATCAGTGGTTTGCCACCGAGAACAGTTTTGCTCCCTGCTCGCCAACCTTTCTTTCTCATTTGGCAAAGTGTGCAAACTGTAATTGGAAATACAACCTGGGGTAGGGGGCGCTATGGGCATGTACTGGGTCCAGGCCAGAGATGCCACCAACCACTCTACTGTGCACAGGATCACCCCCAAAGCAAAGAATCATCTGACCCAACATGACAAGGTTGAGAAGCCCAGTCTCGCTGAATGGATTAAGAATAGAGAGAGGCATGAGGAAACAATATCAGGAACGCAAAGGATGTTCTCATGACCACAAATACAGAAAGAGACTTAAAAGGATAATAAGAACAAACATATGCAGACAGAAAAAAAAAAAAAAAAAAACCAGAAAAGTAGAAGATTTTGTATCACTGTGGAAGAAACTGACTCCATAGTTTCCAATCTCCCTGCGGAAAGCCAGACTCTCCTACACAGCGGAGGAAGAGTGTGGGGGAGTACACGTTGGGGGGGCATGGGGGAAACACTTACAAGAATTACAAGTGTGGGGGTGCCTGGGTGGCTCAGTCGTTAAGCGTCTGCCTTCGGCTTGGGTCATGATCCCAGGGTCCTGGGACCGAGCCCCACATTGGGCTCCCTGCTCAGCGGGGGGGCCTGCTTCTCCCTCTCCCACTCCCCCTGCTTGTGTTCCTGCTCTCGCTGTGTCTCTCTGTCAAATAAATAAATAAAATCTTTAAAAAAAAAAAGAATTGATTCTGTGGATACATTGGTATGTTCACAAGGATATTTCCACGCGACATACAGTGAGGCATCATCTGCAGTAGTGAACATTTGAAAACAAGAGGAGTCTTGTTCCTGGAGCCCTGGGACTGCCACCAAATGGAATACCATGAAGGCTCTAATGAGGAATAAGGACATGCTCTGTACATTGGTGTGGAAATGTTAACATTTTTAAAAAAACACGGTGTATAAGTGTGCATAAAGTATGCTGCCTTTTGCATAAGGCAGTCCAGGTGAAGAAATAAGAATACACATATATTTGCATTTACTTGCACTCCCTCTAGGGAGGTGGAGGGGCCTCCCAGAACATACTCAGAATTGAATTTCACACAACCTTGACAAACGAAGGCATGAAGCCAGAATTAATTTTATTTACCTGAATAAAACAATATACCTTTTCTGGTCCCAGAGTCTTGTAGAACAAATTCATCCCTTCTCTACCACAATGGTTGGTACATTAATGTTTTCAATAATTGATTGATTTTGCGTCATTTTATTTGAAGACCAGCCCTCCTTTGGAGTATGCAAATAAAAACCTCAAGAGTGAAAGAGGTTCATATTTTATCCAATCTCGTGTAGTTATTACTACCGCCTGCAGAGACCCCTAGTTAGACCGTCTGATCTACTCAGAAACATCAGCCCTAATGAATTGGGCTTCTCACAGAAATACATCACACCGTGCACTTTCTTACAACTGCCCTACTTTCCAGCAGTCTGATTCTGTACCAGAGAGTTGACATAAAGTAAACCTTTCTTGATGAAGGGTGTCAAAAGAGAAGACTTGAGTACTATAATATAGAATAAGAAATAGAATTCATCCGACATGTATTCACTTTCGCCGAAACTGAATTGTTTGCCTACAATGTGACAGGCACCGTTCTAGGCACTGGGGTTATGAAGAAGGAGGAGTCCCCACGTTCTCTGCCCTCAAGAAGCTCCGTGCAGTGCAGTACCATCCACTCTGCATTGCTGAATTACATCGAAGCCTCGGGTGCTTCCTTAGCACAAGGGGGCAGAGTCGCATTCTTCTCTCATTCTGTCTGCTGGGCAACTTGGGGTTTCATTTCTCAGGAATTTATAGCCTCGAGGTATTATTAGAGCCAGAGGGAAGGGGAAAAGGCAAAAATATGGAGCACGACCTCTTTCAAGGCTTTTGTTTAACGATTGCCCCAGATTCACCATCCCTCAGATGGCTCTGGCAATCCGTGTGCTAAGTATTAACAAAACAACATTATAAAACTTTCTAAATGTTGACATTGTTGTGTCCTGATTATTTTATTTGGCTGCGGTTTATCAATATAAGCTGTACTAAAATGGTACAAATTTCTGTCGTGAAAATTTTATTGGCCTCATTTTCTAGCGAGGATAATTAAACAAGTGAAGATAATTGGACAAATAAAGATGAGAAAAGCATGGCAATCGCTTGTCATTCTATTCTCATCAGCAGATAATTCATCTAGCTCAGACATGCTGCTATTTAATCTCTCTCCTTTCAATTTGGGTAATGTTGCACTCTAATCAGGGGAATTAAAAGCACACTCAATTATAAAGGAATGTTCCATAAGATAGAACAGAAAAAGCTGAGCTATCTCTATATGCATTTGACTTAACGACACCTGCTTATGTTTGGCAAAAGGCAAACTCTTTGACTCTACTTTTGGAGGGGTTTGATGAAAAGCAAATAAATGTTTAATACTCAATACCTTGTGTTCAATAAGGAAGAGGGAAAAATTCTGAAGAAAAGTGAAAACAAAAGCTTCTACTGAAGTTTGAAATTGGTCCCATTTCTCCAAAATTAAATATATTCATATTTAAACATTCCACTGATTCTTTGGGCTTTAGTAATTTTTTCACATTTTATCTATAATAGCTTTTTCCTTTCAGTTTTAGATATAGGGGACAACCCCCTCAAACAACATAGTAACCAGCAGCTGTTAGATGTGATAGGAATTTTCTAGGGAAGAAAATATGCTTAATTTTTTTCATCTTTTTATGTGTGTGTGTTTCGAAAGCTGCTTGTCACAGAACAGTTTGTTTACAATGTGTTTATCCTGTTATATGAAAAGTGAGAGGTTATACAATGAGTCCAGTTATGCCCTGTATGGTGGAAACAGTATTTCCCTGAATTGGGCCAGAAAACAATTCCTATGAAAAGTCCAAAATCCACACCGATTCCAAACTGCCGTCCCTTAACCTGTCATGCTGGGCTGGAGTTGGTTCTGATGTTTCTCTTTGTTTTTGTACTCTTCAAGACAGCTCAGAAAAGCACCATAGTAGGGGTACCTGGGTGGCTCAGTCATTAGGTGTCTGCCTTCGGCTCAGGTGATGATCCCAGGGTCCTGGGATCGAGCCCCATGTTGGGCTCCCTGCTCAGCAGGGAGCCTGCTTCTCCCTCTCCTGCTCCCCCGGCTTGTGTTCCCTCTCTCGCTGTCTCTCTCTTTCAAATAAAAAAATAAAATCTTGAAAGAAGAAAGAAAGAAAGAAAGAAAGAAAGAAAGAAAGAAAGAAAGAAAGAAAGAAAGAAAGAAAGAAAGAAAGAAAGAAAGAAAGAAAGAAAGAAAGAAAGAAAGGAAGAAAGAAAGGAAGAAAGAAAGAAAGACACCATAGTAGAGCCGTAATATGTGAGACATAGCACCTAAGAACTTGCAAGGGTTTTGTGGGCCCCTCCAAGATATGCAGCAAAGCAAAGGGTTTTATCTCTTTTCTGACAATGTATAAACCTAAGAGGAAAGCCTTTCTGTTTGTCTGGATTGAAATTCAATTTCATTTCAAAAATAAAAGCTGAGTTAAATGAAACTATTTGCTATTTCTTGCATAGATTCTTAAGTTCTTCAAGGAGTTCAGTCCTCTCCTGGACAGAAAGTCAAAAAGGTCAGGGATCCCTTTGATAAACGGTGAGTCATGATTTTGTTTCCACCTTTCTAATGTGTAGGCTGAGTAGCTTGTCTACAGATATCACAGTCAAAAAAAGAATTGGAGGATTTTATATTTAAATCTATAAAAATTTTTGCAAATCTACAGAGTTGCCTAGCCTATTAGAGAAGAATCTACTCCTGTCTGGGCCTCTGCCTTATCAACTTGCTGCTTTTGAGAAAACTGCCTTAGATGATTGATCCAGCAGAGGTAGTCATGTACTATACCCCTTGACCCATGGCTGACCCAAGGGTATTCCATACCTGCTGGCCTACAATGTGATCTGTTATAAGGATTTTGCCAAGGCATGATGACAATTCACTGGGCCAATCAGATTCGATCTTGTCATTTTTTTTTTTAGAAATAGAGAAAACCATATAATTGATAGAGAGTCTAGAAAGGGAGAGGCAGAAAGACACAGAGAGACAAAGAATATCAAACAAATATAGTGACACAACACTAGAACAGAGATCCATATATAAATGCATCTAGAGGAACATCTACTAGAATTTACCTTGTGTCATCAGAGCTGCTGTCAGTCAGATCATCAGAGCTTTGGCTGTTGTGAAACTGTTTCTGTCTCATAAATCCTGGATATGCAGGTAATTTCTTCATTCAACAGAAATGTATGGAGCAGTTAGTATATGCCAGGAACTGTTCATGATGTAGAAAACAGCAGTGAAATAGTGTAATGAGACAACTTGTCCCTTGTGGGGTCTACATTTGAATAAAGAGAGACAGAACATAAACCAAATAAATAACTAACTTATATGGCAGAACAGAAGAAAAATTGCTATGGAGAAAATAAAGCAGAAGAGGAGGACATGTGGGGTTGAGGGAGTGATGGATAGTTGCAGTTTTATTTTTCTTATTTGAGTATAGATGACACACAATGTTACATTAGTTTTAGGTGTAAAGCTTAGTGATTCAACAAGTTTATACAATAGGCTATGTTCACAAGTGTAGCTACCATCTATCCCATTACATCGCTACCATCATGTCATTCACTGTATTCCTTTTGCTGTGCCTTTTATTCCCATGACTTATTTACTCCATAATTAGAAGCCTGTACCTTCCTCTCACCTTCACCCATTTTCCCCAACCCTCCAACCCCTGCCCTCTGGCAACCATCAGTTTGTTCTCGGTATTTATAGGTTTGATTCTGCTTTTTGTTTGTTAATACATCTGGTTTTCATTGTTGTTGTTGCTGAAGATTCCATTTATGGGTGGGATCATATTGTATTCGCCTTTTTCAGTCTGACTTATTTCATTTAGCATAATACCCTCTAGTTCCATCCGTGTTGTCTCAAATGGCATGATCTCATCTTTTTTCTGGCTGTGTGATATTTGATATATACACACCACATCTTCCTTATCTTGACTAATGCTGCAATAAACATCGAGGTGCATATATCTATTTGAATCAGTGTTTTCATTTTCTTTGGGTAAATACTCAATAGGGGAATTATTGGATCATATGGCATTTCTATTTTTTAATTTTTCGAAGAACCTCCATACTGTTTCCCAAAGTGGTTGCAAAAATTTACATTCCCACCAGCAGTACACAAGGATTCCTTTTCCTCGGCATCCTCACCAACACTTGTTATATCTCGTCGTTTTGATTTTAGCCATTCTAACTGATGCAAGGTTCATCAGTTTCATTGTGGTTTTGATTTCCATTTCCCTGTTGATGAGTGATGTTGAGCATCTTTTCATGTGCCTATTGGCCACCTGTATGTCTTCTTTGGAAAATGGCTATTTAGGTCCCTGGCCCACTTTTTAATTGGATTATTTTTTTGGTATTGAGTTGTATAAGTTCTTTATATATTTTGGACATTAACTCTTTATTGGATATGTCTTTCGCGAATATCTTCTCCCATTTAGTAGGTTGCCTTTTTGTTTTGTTGATGGTTTCCCTTGCTGTATAAAAAGTTTTTATTTTGATGTAGCCCCAGTAGATTACCTATGCTTTTGTTTCCCTTGCCTCAGGAGACCTATCTAGAAAAATGATGCTATGGCTGATGTCAGAGAAATTACTACCTGTGCTCTCTTCTAAGGTTTTTATGATTTCACGTCTCACATTTAGATCTTTAATCCATTTTGAGTTTATTTTTGCATATGATGTTAGAAAGTGGTCCAGTTTCATTCTTTTATCAGCACCATTTATTGAAGAAACTGTCTTTTCCCCACAGTTGCAGTTTTAAACATGGTAATCAGGGAAGACCTGAGGAGGTAACATTTGAGAAAAGATTTACAGAAGATGTCAAGCTATCCATGAGGATATCCAGGGCAAGAATGTTCCAGATGAAGGAAACAGCAACTGCAATAGTCCTGAGTGGGAATGTGCCCAACACGTGAGAACAGCCCAGAGGCCACCATGGCTGCATCAGAGTGAGGGGAGGAAATGAGTCAAAAGAGGTAAAGGGGATGCAGAATGTATAGGGTTTTGTAGGCCATCATATGGATTTTGGCTCTAGTGATGCAGAGCCCTTGGAAGATTTTGAGCACAGTGATCAAACTACAGCTTTAATAGAGCCACTCTGGCTACTGTAATGAATATAAATAGTAGGGACCAAGGGGAGAAGCCATCATAAGATTACTGCAATAATTTATATGGGAGATGGTGATAGTTTGGACCACAATGGTAGCAGTGATGAAGATGAAAAGTGTTTGGATTCTGGGTATACATTTTGAGTGTGCCCATGTTCCTTTCTGAGTTATTTAGACTCTTATTTACTGAAATCAAGAAGAGAGAATTTGAATGAAAATACATTAATCAAAAAAATATACTGACTTCTGCTTCTAGGAAGATGGAGTAGACATCCTTTTCCCTGTTCCTCCTCTAAGTACAGTTAACTTCTAGGCATCATACATAAGACAAACGTAAGATCTGAAAGGTGGAGAGAAGAAACAGGCCAGCTAGGGATCGAGGGTCCCAAGGGAGTTCCCTGGGTTTTCTTTTTACCACGTATATCCCATGCTCGGAACATACAGAAGCCAGCAACCTGTAAATGCCAACAAGCACAAACAGAAAAGAAAATAAAAGGAGTGAAAGGAAAGGAAAGAAATGAAAGAGAAAAAAAAGAAAAGAAAAGAAAAAAGTCTGCTTTCTTTAGCCAAAAGACCAGGGAAGGGTCACCTTTGGGGCACAGAAAACTTTTAGACAGTAACTTCTCAAGTCCAGTCTAATTCCATAGAGAAAACTGTGGCCCGTCTCCACTCATGCAATCAAAAGTGGAGTGAGAAGTCTAGATTTCTATACTCATGAGGTTGTAAGAGACATCCCCAAACCCCCATCAAAATGGTGCCCAAAAAAGCCAAGTAAGGAGCTAGGATTTTGTCTCCTTACCACTCCAGCTGGTGATGAGGTCCACCTCCCTATTCCATGGTATCGGTGAAGATCACTTGGGGAACCTGGACTTCCATCTCTCACTCAGCCCTAATGAGGCATTCCTACCCCTCACCACTTGGGGGAGGGTCGGTGTCTGAGGAGGCTTGGCAGAGACTCAAGACATTCAGCATCACCCAGCAGTAATTAGACCAAACTCACCCTCGTATCAATGGAGACCCCAAGGGGAGCCAGAACTCTCACCTAACCCAGAAGCGATAAGGGCTCTCCACCCACCCTCAGGTGTCAATGGAGGCCAAGTGGAGAACCTAGACTTCTACCTCTACCTAGTGGTAACCAGAAAATGCCCCTCCCCCAACCCTTGCCAGGGCAGAGAGAGAGAAAACCAATTAAACAGAAGGTCAAAACAAGATCCAGAATCTCATACCATGATACAAAAATGTCCAGGTTTCATTAAAAAATCATAGTACCAAGAGCCAGGATGATTTCAGTTGAATGAAGTAAAACAAGCAATAGATGTCATCACTGAGATTAGAGTTTTTAAAGAACCTGCCATACTGTTTTCCAAAGTAACTATACTAGGTTACACCTCAATGAATCTCCAGAGAATTTTGCTGAGTTTAAAAAGCCAGTCCAAAAAGTTACATGTTGTATGATTCTGTTTATATAACATTCTTGTAATGGCAAAATTATGGGAATGGAGAACAGGTTAGTGGCTGCCAAGGGTTAAGGAAGAGGTAGCAGTTGGTGGAAAGTGGGTGGAGCTATAATTTGGCAAGATGAGAGATCCTATGTTAGCATAAATATTCTGTAGCCTGACTGTATCAATGTCAGTGTCCTGGTTGTGATACTGTATTATAATTTTCAAGATGTTATCATTGGGGAAACTGGCTAAAGGGTATTTTTCTTACAATTCCTTACAATTCTGTGTGAATCTACCATGATCTCAAAATAAAGCTGTTTAATTAATAAAAAACAAGTACTATGTGAATATCAATATGGAAAAAGAAATGAAGTGGTGGGTGGTATCCAATATGATTCCAAGTTTTGAGAAGTTGTGCTGTGCCCAATGCAAATAATTTTAATCAATTAAAAAATAAAATTTAAATATTTTCCTTCCCCCAATTTTTATTTTATTCCAGACAGTAGCAAATTTACATGATCCCACTTCCTTGTGTTTTTGCACCAATTCAATCATGCAGCCTTCACATAGACAAGGAGAGACAATAACATATACCCTTTCCAAGATCTTATAACGTATTCTGAAAGTGGCCAATGTTCTTCATGGGCACCAAACAAGTAATGGAATTACCATTGTTTATAAAATCCTGAGCTGAACGGGCCTTCCTCTCTTTCACACTCTTTGTCAAGAGTTGCAATTTTATCCTCATAATGTAATTTATTTGGTTAACACCTCCCACTGGGCTTGTAAACCCCAAGAGGGCATGCTCTGTGTCTGTCTTAGTAACTTTGCCTCCTTAGTGTCTGTCTCAGAGTCTGACAGATAACAGGTCTACAATGGACACCTAATGAACTAAAAAATACATTACTGAATGACTCTGTCTCTGCCCACTTCACCAATTCCCCTTTTCTAGCAGCACAGAGCCTCATGGACTCATCTGTCCACCTAGAGAATTCCCTGGGTAGTAGTCTTGATGCAGGCTACGGTTAGAGAGAGGTGGATTCATCTTTCTCACTTCACTTCAGTTCAAAGGGTAAGGGGTGTCCAGCTGTCCCTGAAGTGATGGATGCTACCACTGTCTTCTATTCCTGCTAGAAGTGGTTTAAAAAAAAATGAAACAAAGGGAAAAAAATGTAGTATCTACTCAGCAGGAAATAATGTAATTGTGCAAAATAACTCTGTGCCCTAGTTCATGCAATTTAGATTTGGTTAGAGATTTCCTTTTCTTTGAGCCTGCAAGGCCATTAGTCTGGTTTTCCTTAGTACTTCTTCAGTCAAAAGGTCAGCCTAACAAATCACAGAGAAGACAATTGATCTTCTACTCTAGTACCTGTATTTTAATGTTTCATGATCCCAAACACGTCACACATTCCATTGTTCTCACTTGATAGGGCCTTAGCATTTGAAATAGCTATTCAGTCAGTATACAAGGTAGACTCGCTATGACCACACTAGCTTTGTTGAAACATATTTCTGCCTTAAAATATGTCGCTGGAAATACTAACTGTTTTAATGGGCAATCTTGACCTATATAGAAAAAAATGATACATTTCCTAACTTTACTCAGAACAGGGAGCAGTGTGCAGAGCTACCTAATGTCATTTGTATAGACACCAATTGTTTTACAGAGAGGTCATTGAACTATCCGAAATATGTTCATTATGTTGGGCATTCATGGCTAAGGCACAAATTTCGCTTTTTTTTTTTTTTTCAAAACAGGGAATGTGGGAGCAAACAACAGGGAGAAACAGCAATTTCGTTTTTAATGTAGGAATTGCATTTCTTAACACAATTACCTTGATTGTCATTGTCCCCTCCAAACTTTCCACTGTGCCCCGCCTCCAAAAGCCCACTCTCCTACTTCTGGTGTTCACCTTGATCACGTGTTCTCACCCACCTCATAATGAACTAGAGGAGAGATTTAATAAAAAGAGGGGGGGGGAGATGCAGTCCGTTTAGGCCCTCAGAATTTATGACTGGATCACAAACTACCTTTACAGATTACTTCAAGAGAAACCCAAGTAATAGAAACAATATTTCAAAGTCAAACTGTTTTGCTTTCAACAGCATCCTTCTCAAATCAGTGCTGAACAAAATCACTGAACAAATTGCCATTGCTTCTTTATGTTTCATATTTTTTTTTTGCTTAACAAAAATAGAAACCATCAAAACAGACTTTCCTTCAAATAAACAGTATTGGAAAAAGATTAAAGTGACCAATCCTTCAGATGGTGATTTTATGCCTTTTCAATTTGTTTTGCGTAATTGAATTATTTGCAGTGTTCCATATCCATACTTGTATGTGGATTCTTGATCACATGGATTGTGTTATCATGAATAAAATGCCTGTATCATAAATCTCTGCCTCATTTACTTTTTTTGTTCCGTTTCAAATAAACTTGCTTTTAAAACTGAAGTCTGCCTTCGGCTCAGGTCATGATCCCAGAGTCCTGGGATGGAGCCCCACGTCCAGCTCCTGGCTCGGCGGGGAGCCTGCTTCTCCCTCTGCCTCCGCCTCTCCCCCTGCCCCTACTCTCTGCTCTCTCTCTGTGTGTCTCGAATGAATAAATATAAAAAAGAAAACAGAAACTTAAAGTCATCTTCCTATAAATTTTTCTTACTTCTTATCTTTACCATATTTAATTATAGCAAACTGTTCATATCCAAATCGCCATCATTTTTCAAGCTTAAATTTGTTTTCTTTTGTTTCATTTTTGTGACCAATATAACAAGATTAGCACTTAAAATCATGCCAAGTGAATGTCTAATCATACCTTCCTAAAGAGACAACTGGTCAGAATAAATATTTCCTGAATATTAGTTCTTGGTAGGGTTTCTAAATGTGTTGTGGGAAAAAAAATTATACTGGAAAAATACCACTGCTTATATAATCAAGAACTGGTTTAAGCCTGCCTTTGATGTTCAAATTGCCATATCTGATTTCCATGAAAAATGAAGATATATTTCAACAATGTTTTATGTAACTTAGTGGGCTGCATCTGAAGGGAAGTTGTAAATTAAGGGATCTGTAACAATATCTGATCTGAAGTATGCTACATTTTAGATAGAGAATATGAACAAGAGCAGAGGTTGTTATTATAAACTTTTAAAAAATATATTTTATTTATTTGAGAGAAAGAGAGAGTGTGTGAGAGAGAGCACGCAAGCGGGGAAGGGAAGAGCAGAGGGAGAAGGAGAAGCAAACTGCCTGCTGAGCAGGGAGCCCGACGTGGGGCAGGACCCTGAGATCATGACCTGAGCCAAAGGCAGACGTTTAACCTAATGAGCCACCCAGGCGCCCTTGTTATTATAAACTTGTTGAGAACCTTTCTTCCATTAATTGGTAGAATGAATGACAAGATACATTGTAAATGTTACAAAGCAATATAAATGACTTTTGGGAAAAATTTTCCCTGGATTTCTTTCATTCCCAGCCCACCCTGTCTTTTTTTCTGCAACCCCTCCGCTGCCATCCCTCACTCAAACCCTGGGAAATAGTATTTCCCTGCAGATTCCTGTTCCTCATTAAACAAAGTCTAGCTGACTCCATAGAATAATCATCACCACAGCCTGTAATTGGCCTTAAGGAAGAAAAAAATACACAGATTTAACCATCTCTTTGATTCCAGTGCTTGCTGGAAGCAGGCACTGCAATTAAAGAGGAAAAGGAAACGTGGAGCTAAAGAGAGGCAGGAGAGAGCAGAGAAAGACCTGCTAAGTGGGTCCATACATACAAGTATGGACTTTTCATTCATTCATTCAGAAACTGTGTGTGACTGAAACTAGTAAAACACTAAATGTTAACTAAATTGAATTTAAATTGAAAATTAAGAAAAAACGATTTGTGCAGCTACCATGTGTCAGCTGGATGATAAACCATAAGGATAGAATAAGAGAAATTAATAATCATACAAAGAAGTATAAATCAGTGACTCTAAAAGAAAAAAAAAAAAAGAAATAAAGGTTCTCATTAAGGAACTTGGGGAAGCTTCCCAAGGATAGATCATTTGAGCTAAAATCTGAAGGACGGTAATGCTGGGTAGAGAGGAGAAGAAAAATCTTTTCTAGGAGTGGGTACAGCAGGGCAAAGGCCTGGGTCACAAGGAAGCATGGTGAGTGAAGAGAAATCGAAACCACAAAGTGTCCAAGATGGTGAGAGGACAGTGGAAACAGCAGGGAAGAGGCTTGAGTCACAAGCAGAGCTGGACCATGTCCGGCTCCCAGAGCCTCGTGTTCATTATCAGTGGAGGGTTTCCAATTCCAATGACCAACGTGTTACCTCTCGCCAACATGTGCCACTGGGCTTGGACACCTTTCATGGGCAAAGGAATCATACTGATCAAAAGCTGTTTGCCCAGACCAGGAATTTCGGCTTATCAGGAATTTCGGCAGGAATTTGGATGGCAGAAGAGCTACACAAAATGCTGTGGTTCCCAAGAGTCAACTTCTATGTACTGCATGTGGTCCTGCCTTTGGGTGACTAAGGGGGGTGAACAAAACAGAGTATCTGAAAGGAGGTCTGGAGAGAAGTGATAATGCAGGAGTAACGGGTTGCTTTCTTTCCTCTTTATTTTAATATTCTTAGGAAAGTTATACAGAGACAGATTTCAGACCATTATAACAAAGAATTTCCTAAGAGTGTGGCCCAAAGCTGGGGGATTCTCAAGAAGGAAGACTGTTCTCGTGCTTGAGATGTCCTTGTATAGACTTGACAGATGGGTCAGAAGCCTCAAGCATAGACAGTGGATATTGAAATATACAGTAGCCAGTAAGTTTGCCATTCTTGATATATATATATATATATATATATATATATATATATATATATATATATATTTAAACCAGAACACTTATTGTGCAACTCATCATTGAAATCCTTTAGATGAACTGGATGCCACAACAGCAGCCCTCTTGGGGTGAGGTGTGGTTCCTTCATGGAGTCCAGGCCTGAATCTATGGCATACCATTTTTTTGTGCCTCACAAGGCCGATCCTGGTGGCATTTCGTCTCTTAGCCTTGGCCCTCCAGGGACACCTTCTGCTTCCACATTTGCCACAGGTCCACTTCTAAAGGTGGTAGGCCTTCATGTGTGTCTTATTGTGACACTTTCCAAATGATGATGGCCCCTTGGTCATCTCATTTCTGTGGCTAAGACCAAAGAGGCCAGAAGAGAAGGCATCCATCCTTGATATTCTTTATTATGCTGTGAACATTCTCCTGCATATTGGGCAACATTTGTTGCCTCGGTAGGTATGAAACAACAAAACAGTAGAAAAAAGACCCCTGATTGTCAACAACGAAGGCAAAGATCCCTGAAGGACTCAAACCATAAAATTTTTGTCCTAAACAAAATCTGGGGAATATTTGAGAATATATATGAAGAGCCAGGCTACAGTGCCCCCTATTAAATATTCTTTAGATTCTTTAGGAGGAGAAAATTTAACATAAAATCAAACTAGAAGCTAAGATTTCTGAAAATTATCTGTGTCCGACCATTTTGAGTGCCTGATCCTACCTGTAACCTGATCCAAACCCAACTTAAGCCCCTCCTTTTGTTTTTAAGATTTTATTGATTTATTTGATGGAGAGATGGAACACAAGCAGGGGGAGAAGCAGGGAGAGGGGGAAGCAGGCTCCCTGCTGAGTAAGGAGCCCAATGTGGGGCTCGATCCCAGGACCCTGGGATCATGACCTGAGCTGAAAGCAGATGCCCAACAAACTGAGCCACCCAGGCACCCCAAACCCAACTTAAACCTTGATAATAAAGGGAAAATAAAGAGCAGTGTAGCCCTCTGAAATCAGCTCCCCTCCCTCATCCAGTTCTTGAGTAGAATCTAGGAAGATGCAAGGCCCATAATTTCCCCATGTGCTAACGAGCAGTAGAGAAAACATAGTTTCCATGGCCCAAAGTGGGATGAAAGTAATCTAATATATTTAATGCTCCTGGGAAGCACTTGGATGTGGCACAGAAACTTGAAGAGGCTTTTCTATGGGGACAAAAGGCCATAGCAGTGGTTTGGGTGAAGCAACAGTTGAAGACCAGAAGGGCAAGGTCACTGGTATGTGCTGTTCACTTGTACTAATTAGTTACTATAGACATCCATTTTGATTTCTTGTGTCTGTGCCATTTTGCTTTTTAGATATTTTCAATATATTTTGATGATTATCCCTGATCACTACAGAAGTCAACTTGCTATGCGACAATACACACCTGATTCCATGTTCCTATACTGTGGCACTCAGTAAGTTTTCTAGACAGGTGAAAGAGAGAATGAAATAGAGCTCATAAATTGAATTTGCATTTCCATTACCAGAAGAATGGCAATCCCAAATGGATTTAAGTTCAGTTATAGAAAAATAATGTTGCACTCCCTACATACCTGATGGTGTGGACTGAGTCATATATATGAATGAACATTTTATACACATGTGTACACACACACACACACACACACACAAACACACACACACACCCTAAAATCTGTAGCAACATGTGGTAATGGCCATCTATGTGGATTCACCTCTTGTGACACCTGTCAATAGGAGACAGGAAGTACTAAATCAGAACTTTTTCATCTAAAACAAAAATCTCTTCCCCTTCGGAGAGGAAAAATTACTTAACTGAAAGCAAAATAAATTCAAAATATAAATATAGAGAAGTCACAATTAAAAAACACTGAGGCCAATCAACTTAAGAATTCTCCTGATAAATATCATCTAGGTGTCAGGATCAGCAAGGATGTTGTTGGTTTTATACAACATTTCCACAAAGTCACAGCCCAATTCTCACAGGCATCTCAAGCCTAATGAACTGCTCACTAGAGCACAACAGTCTAAATGCAATCCTTTTAAAAATCAACTGGAGTCCCTTCAAGTCACTGAACATTGGCAAGTTATGCCCTGCCTCAGAGCCTGGCTGTCAGAACCGTTTCAACTAAAACACATCAACGAAGCAGGTACACACATGTCTTTGTCCACATCTGGTTGGTCTCTGATGCATGCTTCTACTGTACTTCATATTTATTCTCTTACAGTTAAGTGCTGGGGGAAGAAGTAGGAGAAGAAGCTGTAAAAGTTAAAATAGGAGGCATTTGGTGAGGTTGGTATTTCAGGAGTACCGGCTGGTTGGTAGTGAGGGAGCAACAGAAAGTTGCATTCATCCATCTTGCTAATTTCACATTCAAGTTATCGACTTTGCCCTTGGAGACCACATTGTAGGGGGCAGGGCTAGGAATAAAACCCAAGTCTTTTGACTTCAAATGAAGGTAATTGCTACTCCATCAAATTGCCTTTAATCATGCTGTGCAATGTGGGATCCTGGAACTATTTTGGGAAGCCAAATAAAATGGAAACCTCACTCTGCCTGGTACATGTTTTTCACCAAATGAACTGAGAACACAAGGACAGTGGGTAAGATTAACTCAGTGGATGGCAAATCAATAAACCTACAAATAACTAAATGGACAGAGAAATTCTAATTACAGGGATTAGTGTCCAAAGAGGGGCAGGAACTTGAAAAAAATTATGTTATAACTATTAATTTCAAGTTTGTACTAAAGTATTGTTTGTTCTTTTTTTTTTTAAGATTTTATTTATTCATTTGAAAGGGAGAGAGACTGAGAGAGCACAAGCAGGGGGAGAGGCAGAGGGAGAGGGAGAAGCGTGGAAATCATGACCTGAGTGGAAGGCAGATGCTTGACCATCTGAGCCAGTCAGGCCCCCCAGTATGTTCATTCTTATACTTAGTTTCCCCTTTCTTCAGTATCCCTCTTTCATATAGATACATTTTTAAATTCAATGCAGCTTTGATCTAGCTGGAGATAGCATCAGATTCCACAGGTTAAGGGCTCAGTCCTACAAGGCTGCCTTCGCCCCCATTCAGATCCCAGTTGCAAACCCCAGGCTTTTACCTCACTGCCTACACATGGGAGATGTCAATAACCACTCCCTAGGTTCAATTAATTTGCTAGAGCCCCTTACAGAACTCAGGAAACACTTGCTTACATTTACCAGTTTCAACAGCCAGATGAAGAGAGGAGTAGGGCAAGTGTTCCACAAGGGAGCTTCTGTCCTGGTGGAGTTTGGGGCCCAGCTTTGTGGCACTCTGGAATGTTCTGGTTCCTCAAGCATGTAGCTCTCTGTCAAAGGCCCAAAACGCCATGATCTTGGGTTTTTATGGAGGTTCCATTAAATAGTCATGACTGACTAAGTCACTGGCCATTGGCTGATTCAATGTCCAGCCCCTCTCCCCTCCCCGGATGTGGGGCATGGGGGCAGGGGAGACTGAAAGTTCCAACCCTTTAATCATGTGGCTAGTCCTCCTGGCAACCAGGCCCCCCCCACCCTGGGGTGGGATCCAAAAGTTGCCTTTATTAATAGCAAGACATTCATTTCACCTTTGTGGCTCTGAAGCATCTTCAGGAGCTGGGAATGAAGAGCAAATATATCTGAGAAATCTATCTGGGTCATTTGAATGGCCAAATATATATATTTTTTATAAATCATTCTATCGCAAATCATAATAAAGCTTTCTTCACATAGCTTCTGTGATGATCAAATAGATGACAAGTGAGAAGTTTCTTTTTTTTAATTGGAATGCCCTATACAAATGCTATCACTTGTTGCTAAATTGAATTGAATCAATTCCCTTTCAAGGTATTAATTTTGCCTTCATGGAGAAGAGAAGCACTGAAATCAGTGTGTGCCTTTTTATGGCCCTTTGATTGTCATGGGAAGTCTTGTTAAAGGTGTGATGGACATTTTATCTACAACTATGAGTATATATGCATCAACATATTTCTATATCTATATGGAACCTAGCATCTCTATGACCTATTCTGACAGTCACTCAAGAAAGATTTCCATGCAGGGGAAAAGGTCAGGATAATAAACACTGTGACGACTTGTTAACAAGTTGTTAACAACTTTTTACTGCAAGACCTTTATCCCAGTGGGGAACCCAATTTTAATGAATTAAACTATGTTCTAGAGAGACTTATTTTCACCCAGTTTACAAGGAGGCTTAGCACCTAGAAGTGGCTGTAAACTCAAATGCCCAGAAAGGCTAGGCAGATGGTTTTGATTAGTGAAACTGTCTGCACATACTAAGAGAGTGGTGAAAACCAGGACAAACCGAAAAGCACATTTCTTGTAGAGCACAGAGCTGCTACTCAACAGTGGCTGATTGATTGCTGCCCCATATTTCCCCAATCTTCCAGCTTTTCAAGAGAAGATAAAAATCCAGATTTTTATGATTTTATTTCGATTTTTAAAATATACCATGAATACCATAAATAATTCAATCTAGCCCATGAACTTCCTTGGAATTCATGGCCTACTACCAACTCATACAGAGCTCCTTTCTTGACCATTTTCTGTAAGGCCATGATTAAATCTTAGTTCTTTGTGTTTTAAGACGCCCCCCCCAAATGGTGAAAGAAGGACTGTCTAGGAGGAGTCAGCATGCAGGCTGCCCATCAGCTGAGTCAGCGGTACCAACCTTGGCTACACATTGGAATCGCCTGGAAAGCTTTAAAAATACTGAACCCTGGGTCCCAATCCCAGAGATTCGAGTTCAGGTTATAGCCTGGGCAGCGGAACTTTGAACAGCTTCCCAGGAGATTCTAATATGCAGCCGGGTTGTGGTCACTAAAGTGATGGGAAATTGAGGGTTTGCCCAGAGCAGTGATTTTTGGCCACCTGCTGGGAGTACATTCTTCAGCCTGCAGTGGGAAAGTGCTGACGTCTTATGGGAATCACATCAGCAGTGGAAATAGTCTTAAGCACTTACAGATTAAAATCCTAAATAGAAAAGGATTTCTACAGTGTTTTTAGATTATAAACTTCTCTTATTTTTCAGGCAGTGCTTAAGATTTACATAGATTCTGCAAGTTTTTGTTTTTATAATACTTCATAAAAGGTGTTCTACCTTACTTTGGCATGCACTTAGCTCTCTAAAGGAGAAGTGGTTGGACACTGTCACGCATACACGAAGTAAGCCCAGGACTTTTGTAACTTCAGGATGTTATTCTCATCTGCCCAGCTTTTCTTCCCTTTTGGAAACAGAACTCCTCTCTGCTGAAGGGAACCCATTCTTTTTTTTTTTTTTTTTTAATTCCAGAACAGTTGACATACAGTGTTATATTAGTTTCAGGTATACAATAGAGTGAATCAACAGGTCCATACATTACTCAGTGCTCATCAAGATAAGTGTACTCTTAATCCCCTTCACCCATGTCACCCATCCCCCACACACCTCTGGTAACCATCTGTTTGTTTTCTATAGTTAAGAGTCAGTTTCTTGGTTTGTCTCTCTCTCTCTTTTTTTTTTTTACTTTGTTCATTTATTTTGTTTCTTAAATTCCACATATGAGTGAAATCACATGGTATTGGTCTTTCTCCCACTGGCTTATTTCACTTAGCATTATGCTCTCTAGATCCATCCATGTTATCTTGCAAATGGTGAGATTTCATTCTTTTTTTATGGCTGAATAATATTCCACATCTTCTTTATCCATCATCTATCAATGGACACTTGGGCTGCTTCCAATTTGGCTTTTGTAAATAATGCTGCAATAAACATAGATGTGCATGTATCCCTTCAAATTAGTGTTTTCATATGCTTTGTGTAAATACCCAGGCAATAGACACATGAAAAGATGCTCAATATCACTCATCATCAGGAAAATGCAAACCCAAACCACAATGAGATATCACGTTATACCTGTCAGAATGGCTGAAATCAACAACTCAAGAAACAAATGTTGGCGAGAATGTGGAGGAAAAGGAACCCTTGTACACTGTTGGTGGGAATGCAAACTGGTGCAGCCACTGTGGAAGAGAGTATGGAGGTTCCTCATAAAATTAAAAATAGAACTATCCTACAATTCAGCAATCACACTGTAGGGAACCTACTCTTAAGATTCAGATGAGGCTGATGATGGTCCCTCCCCCAACCCCACTGCCTGCCCTTCAGTATATACCAATTCAAAAAGGGTCAGTCAAGTCTTCCATCCGCCTGTCCACAGTGATTGGTGCAGGAAATGACCCAAGCAGGAAAGTCAGTCTTCCCTCAGATTTGATATACGGGTGCTAAAGGGAACGGGGAGGGAGAGAGAGAGAGACCCTCTTCCTCTGGAATGGAGAATCGTAAGAATAATTTAGGTCAAATTCATCTGTGGCCATCTATCCCAGCCTCAGGGAATGTATAGGGAATGTACAGAGACAAGCAGAGATAAGAGATCCAGAGAGCCGATAACATCCTTTGAGCCCTGTATTTAGCTGTCTGCATGTTTATGTGAAGAGTAGATTCCCTTTTCGACTGCAGCTATTTTGAGGTAGGTTTCTGCTGTTGACTACCACATTGGAATTAATCCACATCCTCTACTCCTAAACAGAGTCAGCATAAGCAGAGTCATCAATTTACACTACACCATGATACACACACCTGTTAAAATGGGACTTGGTTTAGAAGACACAAAAACAAGCTTTGTTTTCCACACCAGATTAAAATATTATCAGAAGTGAACACTCCAAGTAGAAAAATTGGCTGTATACCCATCAAACAAGACAGTAAATCTGGAGGGATCCAAGCTCTGATCAGGTCCAGCTTTACCTCATACTCAGGACCTGGGAGAGGAGCTCAGGGAGCCTTAACAGAGGCAGATATATACCCAATATGTTGTTGGTATAGTCCCTACCTTGCATGGTTAATTCTCCCCAAGCTGACCTATAAATTCATTGTAATTCTAATGGAGAATTCCAACAGTGATTTTGCAGAAATTGGCAAGCTGTTGTTACATTTTGTATGGAAATGCCAAGGGTCAAGAATAGCTGAGATAATTGCAAAGAAGGCAGATGCCAGATACCAAGACTATTGTTAACACTATAATCATTAAGGGAGTATGGAGTCAATGCAGAGATAGACAGAGCAATGAAACACAACAGAGCATCCATCTTTTTTTTTTTTTTTTTTTTACTTTTGGAACTAATTTTAAATGTATGGAAAAGTTACAAAAATAAAAGAATTCTCTTGTATCTGTTATCCCATTTCCCCTAATATTACCATCTTATGATTGAGTTTTAAAAGAAAATTTAAATTTGATATGTGCAACTGTTTCTAAGTTTTGTTTTAATTTGTGGTGGGCTTTTATTTTTCCCTGTTAGTTGTGACTTTGAAAAGTCTTTTTTGTGTTTGTTAATTAGTAATCAGTTGTACTCGTGCCTTTGTAAATTTTCTATCCTGATAAAGCCCCATTTTTGGAGTCTTGGTGTTTTTTTGTTTTTTGGTTTTTTTTGTAAATTCATCTGAACTTTTATATTTTAGATCTTTGTCACACTTGTACAAATAAATTCAACTTATTATTTGCCTTTCAGTTTTGATCCAATAGTTTAGGTGTTTTGTTTTGTTTTGTTTTAGATTTTTAAGTATTTAAAGATCTACTCATATTTTGAGAAGCATTTTGTTCTCAGTGATGGCATATTATTCTACTCTTTGAGAATATCTTTTGAATTCTGAAAAGAGCCAGAAATCATTTGTAGTCAAGTCAGGTAACCAAAGTATAGATAAAAAATATCATTTAGGTTACAAAAATGGACAAACCACAAAACAAAACCATCAGCCAGCTGTGATGATAATATGATGATAACGTCACAATTTTCTTGTGTGATCAAGAAACTACTTAAAAGTCAATTTCAAAAGCATTTTTTTAAAATGGCAGCTTCAGTTAGATGATATGAGTTCCCATGGAAACTAATTTGAAGGATAATAAAAATTATTTTCCCTTTATGACCTTTATGACATACTGAAGGGACACGTGGACTCGGGAAAGACAGCAAAGAGACTGAAGAGAGCTCTGTTGGCTCCATCACGATTGAGAAGCGTATTCATTGGCAAGTTTCACAGTTCTTCTCTTCATTCAAGAAATAGTTGTTGAGCACTTGCTGTGTGCCAGGCTCTGTCTTCAGTGTTGTATGTTAATACGCCAAGCAGCCACAAATCTTGGCCTTGTGGAATTTGTGTTCTAATGGGGAGAGGCAAAGAAAAAATAAGCAGAAAAGGGGCCGTGGGAGTGTGGGGGCAGAGAGAAGGCATATTTCTGTTGTTAAATAGGTGGTAGGGAAGACCTCACTGAGAAGGTGACAATTGAGCAACAGCTTGAAAGAGGTGAAAGAAACAGCCATATTGACATTTGGGGCAAAGCCTCCCAGGCTGAGAGAACAGCAAGAAGGACGTCCCAGTGGAGGGCTGGTGGCTGGTGTGTTTTAGAAAGAGAAAAGGGGGGCGCCTGGGTGGCTCAGTCATTAAGCATCTGTCTTCAGCTCAGGTTATGATCCCGTGGTCCTGGGATGATCCCCGCATCAGGCTCCTGCATCGCGGGAAAACTGTTTCTCCCTCTCCCACTCCCCCTGCTTGTGTTCCCTCTCTTGCTTATGTCTCTGTCAAATAAATAAATAAAATCTTAAAAAAAAGAAAGAAAGAAAGAAAGAAAGAAAGAAAGAAAGAAAGAAAGAAAGAAAGAAAGAAAGAAAGAAAGAAAGAAAGAAAGAAAGAGAAAAGGGGCCATCATGGCTGAAATTGTGTGAGTGAGGGAGAGTAGCAGCAGGCGAGGTGAGAAAGATGAGGAGAGACGAGAGGGGCAGATGAGGTAAGGATCCCATTGGGGGTTGGAATGACAGGATCTATCCTTATGCATTAGTTGGATCCCTCTGGCTGCTCTCCTGAGAGCAGACTGTGGAGGGACAGGAATGGAAGCCGGGAGACTAGGTAGGAGGTTGCTATAATAATCCGGGGGAGAGACAATGGCGGCCGAGAGCGTGCTGGTAGTGTGGGGGATGATAGTTTGGTAGAGAAAGAAGTCAAGTTCCAGATATATTTTTACTTAATATTCTCATATATATTGTTCTAAATAATACAGATTAAATGATGATCATAATATCCAAATTACATTAATGAGTTATTAGTTTTTATATTATCTGTACTATAGTATAGTTTTTTATATCACATTTCTTAAAGTGCTCATGAAAAGTGTACATGTTATAGAAATGTAAAGTTTCTGAGCAAAAAGAATGAACATACATGCTGGAGCAGCAACCAAGTATGCAGTCTCATTAGAAGATTTTTTTGCCTGAAAATGGATGAGGTCTCCTTGTCTTGTTAGGAGCATGAAGAAAATCTTAAGGTCTGTATAACTGACAGTTCGAGGGTCCATTCCCTGTGGGCACTTTAAAGATTTTGCCCATTCAGAGATAATAGTTTGTAGATAATTGTTTTCTCAGACCTCATTAGAAGGGCCAATTAAATGTGACTTGAGAACTGAAAGATTAAAGTGTCTGGGACAAGAATGTAGCCTCCCTCTGGGTCAGAATGGAAACCAGTCCCTAAGAAATAACCTTAGCTCCAGGTATCTAAGCTTTGAAAAATGCAAAAGGTTAAGGGAACAAACATGTACTAAGTATGTAACATGCCAGGCACTGCGCTAGGTGCTTACATATGTTATCTCATGTCATGTGGAAACTCAGACTTACTGGAGTAAATGATTTATCAAGGTTAGTATAGTTGAGTGAGTGATGGAAGCAGGAATTAAAATAGTGTGCATGCATACAAGTCTGTGACCTTTTTGCTATATCTTACGAATGAAGTATGCATGCGTAACTCTAGGGAACTCAAAAGGTCAATGCAAGGAGAAAGAGTATAGATGGACACTGGCCTTTTTCAGGGTGACCCTAGAGAAGGGTCTCTCATAGAAGACATGTGAATGGCTGTGGTTTTTATACCTGGCCGTGCATTAGAATCACCAGGAATGGGGTGTCTGGGTGGCTCAGATGGTTAAACATCTGCCTTCGGCTTGGGTCATGATCCCAGGGTCCTTGCTCGGTGGGGAGTCTACTTCTCCCTCTGCCCCTTCCCCACCCCCCGGCTCATGCTCTCTCTCTCTCATGCTCTCTTTCTCTATCAAATAAATAAACAAAATTTAAAAAAAAAGAATTACCAGGGATATAAATTTTTTTTATTCTGAAAAAGACTTTCAAGTGACTTCCAAGTAGGAAGTCTATCACTAGCCCACTGCTCTATGCATGATGAAGAACCACCCAGAATGAGGGGTAGAGACAAAAATAACTGGAGACAACATAGAGCCTATAGGTAGCAACCTGAAACTCATTGGCCATGAGTAAAAAAATAATAATAATAATCTGGGCTTCATGCAATTTGTATCAAATACAAACAGTTTGTTCCATAAATTTTGTTTCTAAGTAACTAATAATCTTTTTGAGGTACTGAGGTGTCATTCCCTGCATTATGGAGGTTTCATGGAATCCAAAAAAAAAAAAAAATGGAGATGGAAGGGACCTCAGAGATTTGTCCCCTCTCTGGAGAGCTGAGGAGGCCAAGACCCAGAGGGGCAAATGTCTTGTTGGAGGTCCCAGAAATCCACACGTGGTCTCAGTCCAGCGCTGACTCCATCAAGCAATTCTGCCTCCCTAAATATCTTTCTCAATGTTGTCAGTCATCCTACTGGTAAAACTTGGTATTCTCTGGCTTTTATTTGAATGTCCAATTTTGCTTACCTACAGCTATCCCCAGAAAAAACTGTATTAAAAAAGTTATTCCCTTTCCACACAGTTTTAATGATTTAGATTTCTTCAGCAAGCATAAGACCCTAGCTTGGTTTTAAATGTCAAGACTTGTCTGTATTTCATTTTCATGTTTAAAGGTTATTCTAATATAAATGGAGGGTGGGGGGTAGGCAGAGCAGCAGGCTGTCTCTAGCCCTCATGTTGTTTCTTTAATGTGCTAATCCTTCCTTTAGGTCTCTTCATTTTGCGTCTCAGTCATATATTTAATTTTAAACAAACCACTTTTCTCATTTAATTCCCCATTACATTTGTGCCAACACATTTTGGAAAGAAAAATAAAGGAAATATTTGCCCCACTTAAACCATTCTCCTGCCCCCACAGCGTACCCTTGTGATCTAAACCCAGTTCTCTATCAGCAGATATTTCTCTAGATGGAATGTTCTGTGTCCCTGCCAGAAAGAGCCAAGGCTTAATTGAAGGAGCAGCTGGTCACCAGCCACTGATTTGAAGAGAAAGAAATCATATTAGAGCTTGTTCTTATCTGGACCAGCTGCCATTCATTTCTTTTCCTCTTTTTCTTCCTTTCTTTCTCAAGACTTTGGACCAAAGATGCAGGCCATCTTCCTGATGCATCTTCAAATCTGTAGAGAGATGTAATATGACTTTAATCTCTTGGGGGGGAGTGTCAGTTTTATAAGGTTAAGATGATCAAATCTTTTAATACTTTCCATCCTTCTCTCTTTTTAAAATAGTGTCTTTCCTTCAAAGCATCAAGGCATTGTAGGAACAAAGAGAAAAATGTGTTGGAGGATGTTTGTTCTCATTAGATGGTTATAATTTTGGGTGGATCACTGCCTTTTGGTAAATGGGAGTGATAGTCTAAACATTAACCTAAGGTTGTTGAGGTTCTTCAAACACTAGGACCTACTTGTCATAAAATTCCTTACTTGAAATTTTACTCTAAAATCATTGGGAGGAAACACATGGAATTCTGTTTAAATACAAAAAAAAAAAAAAAAAAACTACCTGAAAAATAAAATAAAAAAAGTTACTGGGCAGTAGGCTCTACTTAAAGCTTATCATCCGAAGAAGGAAGGAATTTATTTAAAAATCTCTAGTTCATTCAAGTAATATGACTTTGTATGTAGATTAGGACTATTTCCTGGACCAAGATCATGTTCCTAAGCTGCAGAGGAAAGCATGGAGAAGGAACATGACCTTGAGGAGACTGACCTTAAGAGATGGAGACTTGAGGGGGGCGCCTGGGTGGCTCAGACGGTTAAGTCTCCCTCTTGATTTCGGCTCAGGTCATGATCTCAGGGTCATGAGATCAGCCTCACATTGGGCTCCACACTCAGGCAGAGTCTGTTCCAGATTCTCTCCCTCTGCCCCTCTCACTTGTTCTCTCTCTCTCAAATAAATAAATAAATCTTTAAAAAAAGAGAGAGAGAGAATGAGAGAGAGATGGAGACTTGAGGGAAAGGATGTAGTTCTGTTTTTCTGGCCTCTTTTTTTCTATCTCACCTTACCATGAATTAATCTAAATTCTTTTGTACCTGAATTTCAGACTTTTCCCCTTCTTAGGACTACGCTCAGCAAAACTATGAAGTAGATTCTATTTTATTATCTGTTTTCTTATGACAAGCAACTAGTATCTTCACAGTCTCTGTACCCGCTAACACTTTTCCCTGAGAAGCTAACAAAGGCGTACTATGTGGGCCTGCCTGCCCTGCTTACAGATGAGGCTCTTCTTTGAAAAGGGAAGGGGGTACCTCTCTTGCCTCTCCACCACAAGCCCTGGGGTCAGCAGGGGAGGCATGAGCATCAGGTAAAGTGCATGGAACAGAGACTAGAAATCTAAGAGGCAGCATCCAGGAAAAAACCAAAACCTAACCTGTGTATACTAGACAAATCAGTCATGATTCGAAAGGGGATGATGAGTGGAGAAGGTTCCAGGTAAGAGGCAACAGGGTGAGTGGAGCCTGGGGAAGCCAGATGAGAATTACAAGATTCAAAGCATAAAGTGCAAGGTGGGGCTTGTGGTAGTACAGAGCTTGGATGCTCTGAATATGGAAACTATGGGAGGCAAGGCATTCCTAAGGTGTCTACTTGGCTCACACCACCTATCCCAAATGTGCTGATAAGCTATATATGCTTGGCTCCAACTTTGTCCTTCCATATTTCACTCTGTGATGCTAGGTTGGTGTCCTACTCAGTACGCTGCTCCTTTGCCGGCTGTTTCCCTGTTAAGCTCAGCCCATAGGTGGTGCTCGAGGGACACTACCAGGCAGGGACTCCAGGAAAGTGGTATCACTTCTTTGAGTCCCAGCTGCCAGACATAAAGTGGGGATAATAGCCACACCACTGGGCCATTAGGATCAAACAAGCCCACTCCCAGCACAGTTCCAGAGCAAGTTTCAGGGCATGCAAAGAAGGGGGTGGTTGCCCACCTGAATGAGGACTGACCCTTCAGTCCATCAGGGTGCAGACTCAGTCAGGATCCAGTCAGGGAAACAGAAACCACACTGATTATTTTAACAGCATTAATATAAGGTATGAGTGAGAAAGACATTGGAGGAGTGAAAAAGCAAAGGGGGGACACTGAAGAAGGAACACAGAAATGGCTGGAAGCAGCTACCCTCCTAGGCTGGAAGAACAAAGGGAAAAGGTTGGAGTTATTAGGACATAGAAGGTTGGAAGGGGGCACTGGGACCCAGTTTTCTATGGAAAGGACACTAGGTGCCTCAGAGGAATGTGGGGGGTGGGGCATGAAATCAACTGCCACCTGCTAGGATGGGGCTGTTGCTGGGGCAAGACTGTCATGATGTTTTCCTTTTCCCTTCTACTGCTGGGAAGCTCAGAGTCCACTGTCGGCAAGTGAGTAGAAATTTGTGTCATTATGGCTGCAGTGATTTTTCTTTTTTACTTTATTGGCAATACTTTTATTTCAACATATATTGTGTACTTCTTTGCAAATCTCCTCAAAATCTTTTGGAAAACGACTGAATATTTCTATGTCCATCTAGACTACCTTCATCTGCATCTTCATCTATACATTCATCTAAAACTTCTCTACTTCCATTTATACTTCATTTCTACCTCCACGTATGCCTCGTCTATACCTCTATCCATATTTTTATCCACATCAGTAACCATGAGGGAGACAGGGCCATCCAAGTCTGTCTTTGTAGTTTCAGTTGTGTGTGTTTAGCCCAAAATCTGAATATGAAAGCATAATTAGGAAGGTCGTAACATGAAGATAGCTCCCATCTGCTCTTCAGCCTCTACTGTGTTTCCATGAGAAAGCCTTGCATTGACAGATGTACTAATGGGCCTGTGATACAGAACCCAAAACTTAAAAAGTTCTAACCCATCAAGAAATCTCATTCATCATTTCATTTTTTGGAAAGGATGTAAAAAATGAAATGTCAGAGCTATAATGTCAGGACCGTTTAAAATGTCAAGTGCTTGTTGTTGCATAGCCTGGCTGTCTCCTCTTCTGATCAAACCCCCAACTGGCATAATAATTATAGATGATGCATCGCATTTTCATGCACAACTGGACCCAGATTTATAACAAATCAGCGGAAACGTTCTCATTGCCCAGCCTGAAATTTTCTCATTTTACTATATAGCTTAAGACTTTTCCTTTGGAGCAGAACATTATTACTGATTCAAGACAGGATTCAGGGTAAAGAATACGGGAAAAAAGGGAAGAAGAAAGTTTCTCCACAGACCAGAACTCGGTCATTTATAATACAGAGATACAACAGGAGCCAAGAGGCAGCAAACACATTTGCCGAACGCATGTTAAGAAGAATATTGAAGTATGGAGACACTGCCCAGATCATCCAGTTCTATTTCAAGACTCAGATTAATTTAGGTGTGCAAGGAAACATATATGTGAGTTCTCTTTTGAACAGATATGGAGACAATCCTTCAGGTTAATCATGTTTTAATCTGCAGAGAAAGCACTAATATATAGACAGAAAAGCAACAATTCTTTTGTCTGCAATCTTTATGGAAGTCTCCATGGGACTTAAGTGATGTATTCACAAGCCAATACCAATTATAATAAAAACTTGAAATCAATAGCATGTACGTGGGAGAATTTCATTTCTTCTCAACTGAAAGTCTTGTATCCACTGGAAGTCGGAAAAGGCATTCTCACGGCTCACAGCTGCTTCATTTCCCCCTTCCCTAGATCAGTCTTCTCACGTGGTTTGAAGGAAGCCTCCCTTCTGTGTCTGACTGTTTCTCATTATAGATTACTTTCAGTACGTTGGAAAAGTCAAAGCTCTTGGAAACAATCTCCAGAAGATCCTGATCTTTTTCTGTGCCATTGATAAATTCTTCTAAAGTCAATTCTCCTAGAAAATAATAAATGAACAATTAACAAGAGGCTTTGTTCATACCAATCACTGGTGTATACAATATATTCCCTGATATTTCTCTTGATATTCTGACATTTTTTTCACCTCAACCAGACTCTAAATTCTTTGAATATCCTTATATAGAAAAGCATTCAATGGTAGGGTTGCCAATGAAAATGTAGATGACAAAAGCAAACTGTTTTTTTTTTTTTAAGAGAGAGAGAGGGAGGGAGGGAATACAAGTGGGGGTGGGGGGGGCAGAGGGAGAGAGAGAGAGAATATCTCAAGCAGGCTCCATGGCCAGCACAGAGTCTGATGCGGGGCTGAGATCATGACCTGAGCCAAAATCAAGAGTCAGATGCTTAACCAACTTAACGACCCAGGTGCTCCAAATACAAACTATTTTTAGGTTGAGAACATCAGCAATGCATTTGTGTTCACATACACATTCACGTCTCTACACAGTATTGATTATTTGACCTTTAATCTTGAAGATATGACCAAGTGATAGGAGCATGAATATTGCTAATTTCTAAGATCAGGAGGAAATGACTATGTGCAAGGCTGTTTTCAATATTCTTCTCTCAGGAAATAATTTCAGGGACTGTCCAAAGCTGTGAGGAGGGTTAAACATTTTTTTTTTTTTTAAGATTTTGTTTATTTATTTGAGAGAGTCAGAGACAGAGAGCACGAGCAGGGGGAGGGAGAAGGACAAGCAGACTCCGCACTGAGCGTGGAGCCTGACTCGCGGCTCAGTCTCAGGACCCTGAGATCATGACCTGAGCCGAAACCCAGAGTCACACACTTAACTGACTGAGCTACCCAGGCACCCCTAAAAAGGTTAAAGATTTATTCATTCCATGTATAATTATTGGACAGCCATTTTCTGATTTTTTTTTAAGTAGGCTTCATGCCCAACATGGGGCCCAATGTGGGACTTGAACTCATGACCCTGAGATCAAGACCTGAGCCGAGATCAAGAGTTGGATGCTCAACTGACTGAGCCACTCAGGCTCCCCTCTCATTTTTGATTCCTAATTTCATCAGCTTGACTTAAGCCATGGGCCCATGCTGGCGAGTCCAGGGCTATAAAATCATTGCCTTATACCCATGCACCATGGCTGCTATGTTTTGCCACTACCATCATCCTACAAGATAACTTTTCAACATTTTGAGGGGATGGAGGAGTTCTCTGCTGACTCATTTGGATTGTAGTTATGAGCTTTATGGTACACGCTGGATAGCTAGTTTGTATAAGCATACTCCAAATGCCCCTGTTAATCGCTATCTTCAAAATGTAGAGATCCCATCCTCCCTCTATATTCCCACCAAGCAGAATGTGCAGTGGAATGTGTTGTTTAGTGTTCAAGGTCAGGGGCTCTGGGGATGGCCACCTGGAGTATCTCCCCTAAAACAGTGTCCAAGTGGAAGACCTTGGTTTCCTTAGAAGTGCTGTCCATGCAAGGAGGGGAGGGGCCACTGATTGTTGCTAGGTTAAATTGCTGTAATACTAAACTTGCTGCATATAGATGCCAAAAGCAGATGCTCTGTCCAGTTGGCCACTCCTAGATTCCCTGTACATAATAAGTTCCTCTGATAAACCTATGTCTTGCCCCACATCAGGCTCCCTGCTCAACAGGGAGTCTGCTTCTCCCTCTCCTTCTCCCTCTGCCCCTCCCCCCACTCAGGCTCACTTTCTCTCTCTCTCTCTCTCTCTCAAATAAATAAAATCTTAAAAAATAATAATAACCTATGTTTTAATCATTGTCTCCAGGTCTTTTCTTTGGCCTCACTGGACCACCACCCACCCTAGGCTTAGAGTCTGCTGGGACTTGGCTGCACATGAGTGTCTTCAAGTCAAGGGGTATAGATGTAGTTCCTGATCTCAAAGCGACTGTACCAAATAGGTTTTGTGGCTAGGTAGAAGGGCAGCCAAAGATGAGTCAAGAACATTCAGTAACTAGAGAATGTATATCTGGGACAGAAAGTCAGCAGGACCTGAAATACTTTTTAGTGGATAAAGTCAAATATACAAAACACCATGATAGTGACTCAAATATAAACAAGCATGAATCATCACATTCTCGTAAGATACCTTCCCTTTGGTTTCAATGGCAAAATTCTAAAACATGCTTTTTAGAGGGAAGTTGAATCTTTGTTCCTTACGTTTTCCTTATGCCAAAGAAGTTTGTGCAAAACCCACAGGGTAGGCATGGAGTTATCTATGTCTCACAGGGAATGAAACCATGGAATGAAAAAAAAGAAAACTGAAAACTGAGAGAAAACTGAAAATGAGGAGTAGTGAGTGTGGGGTTGGGGACGGGCACATGGTGTGGAGTGGTGGGTCACAGAAACCATAAATAACAACAACAAAACAATCCTATGTTTTGCAAAGGGAAATCATAGCTGCTAAATTCCTCACACAAAAGTTTTTCAAGTTTCTAGGGACTTCACATGACCAAAAGGGAAATGAGAGTGCAGATGGGGGAACAGAAGTGCGTTTTGATTGCTCAGTTATAACACTTGTCGGTTGTCACCAGTACTGGTAGAAGGAGCTGTGTCTGAGGGTGTGGAGGGCAGAGTCACCATGTCAGGTGAAAAGCAACATCAGTTACTGGTGTGGCAAAGAGAGAAAAGATGGAATTTCTTTAAAAAACATTTTTTCTAATTGAGATAGAATTGACATATAACATTGTTTCAGTTTAAGGTATACAACATAATGATTTGATACATGTATATATCGCAACATCCATCACCTCACATAAATACACTTTACACTTTTGTTTTTCTTGTGATGAGAGCTTTCAAGTTCTACTCCCTTAGCAACTTAGAGGATGGAACTCTTCACTGTTGGTGTTTTTTACTTTTCTCAAAACCTGTGTGAACTCTGCACATTTGTTTTGTTCATGTTACCTAACCAGTTACCATAAAAAAAATTCTTTTTGAAATTAAGCCAACTTCTACCTATAGCAACTTATAACTTTTACTATTTCTATTTAAAGTACTTACCTTGAAATTTTCTTCTTTTCCCTCTAGCACTTAGCATTCATTCATTTATTCATCAAACATGTATAAAGCCCCAGCTACAAGTGCTGTTTCTTCCAACACTACGGTGCTGGAACGTGACAGGTGCTCAGAAAACGTGCTGACAAATTGCTTCCCTTTATCTGATGTTCTTAAACATTGTTTCCTAATCCCTTTTAATTTGTCTGTGGATTTATGCCCAAACAAATTAAAAGGATGGTTTCTGAATCTGTCTAGAAAGAATCGCCTATGCAGGTCTAGAAGCTTCCCCTCAAAAAATCTACCAGTAAAGAGCCAAAGCCAGTAAGAGGTGACTCAGCTGGAGATCACAGGGCTCTGAGGGATCTAAACCAATGGTTTGAGTTTGTATTATTTTGTTGTATATTTAAAGATACATTTCAGTATTTGTAGGGCACAATTCAGAAAGTACACAGTTTTATTTTTATATGTTGAAATATACATATACTCACCATTTATATCTACATGATTTAGTGTTGTTTGTTGTGTTTGCAGATACCTTCTCTCCCCCTGGGGACCCTGAAGGTCAACGCTCTCCCATCACTCCCTACTAATTTCAGAACTTCATTGATGATAGAGGCTACCTGTGGATATTTTCTTTAGCCTTGTTTTTGCAATCTGGTTATCTTGTTGATATTACTGGGTCCTGTATTTCTTCCCATTAACAGCTTTTATTTTTTTATTTTTTATTGTTATGTTAATCACCATACATTACATCATTAGTTCTGGATGTAGTGTTCCATGATTCATTGTTTGCGTATAACACCCAGTGCTCCACGCAGAACGTGCCCTCCTTAATACCTCCTTAATCATTGGGCTAACCCATCCCCCACCCCCTCCCCTCTAGAACCCTCAGTTTGTTTCTCAGAGTCCATCCTCTCTCATGGTTCGTCTCTTCCCATTAACATCTTATATTACCTTTCATAACAAAACAAAAAATGACTTCCTACCCCCCTCAAAAAAAAAAAAAAAAAGCCAAAACTTACTGTGCGTGCTCACATTATCATTTTTGCTCTAAAGAAGTCAGCCTGGTTTTAGAAGAAACCAGCCTGCCTAAAAGATTTTTTTGTCAATTCTTTTAAATTAGAACGTGGTGAAACAGTGTAGCGGCACTAGGAAATTAGCAGAGACGGGGATGGGGGATGGGTCTCAGGAGATGAGAACGAACAGATTTTCAAGGGCAGAAGCCAGGGAAGATTTTACACGACACAGTTTTGCAGTCGTAAGCAAGGTGGCACGAGCAGCATTTAGCAGCATTTTATAGCCGAGTTTTCAGGTGCAGGAGTTTCTTTTTTATACGAGAAAACCCAATCCTCCCTTCTCCCCTGGTAGTTGTGCTTCTCAGTTTGAGTCACGGTGACTCTCGGGCTTTTCACAATGTCCCTCCCGGGTAACTGCTCAATAAAATGTCTTCATGTCCCGTCCCTGTCCTCTTTCCCCCAAAATATCTGCCCAATAATCACCTCTTTCATTTCGTCTTTGGCCTTGTTCTGTCTCTTTTCACTTTCATGGTGTATTATTATGAGCCACTGAAGTCTCTCCCCTGCCCCTGCGCCATTTGGCACTGGGTTAAACCTACCCGGACACTTTCCGCGCTTGATGTTGTGAACAGATTCTACAAATCTTCCCAAACCACGTCAAGAACGACTCCTGGACGGTGCATGGTAGAACATGGTTGCTATTCTTCCTGCAGGAAAGGCTGCAGGATCCCATGCTTAATCATTTATCCTGACTTGTCTTGCTCTCCCGCCTCTTTTCATTCTTCGGTAACATTGAATATTGAACTGCAATCCTCTCTGTGATTCTCTTCAAGTTTTTCTTCCTGATGCTTTTGTTCATAATATAAGGATAAAAATAGCTTGTTGAATTATTACAATAATACATGCTCATGATATAAAACTTAAGCTCTACCAAAAAGTGTAATGAAATGAAAGAAGTCCCCTGTAGCTTCTTTCTGTCCCCCCGTTTCACTTTCCATTGGTAATTAACTCCTGCTAATCAACTGCACTTATATTTTGTGAGGTGGCAATGCATATGCACATATATGTTAATTTCCAAAATAGTCTAAACACCTTTCTTCCTACAGATAACATTGCACGTTGTGGGGCGCCTGGGTGGTTCAGTCGGTTGAGCTTCCGATTCTTGATTTCGGCTCAGGTCATGGGATCGAGCCCTGCATTGGGCTCCCTGCTCAGTGAGCAGTCTGCTTGTCCCTCTCTCCCTCTGCCCCTTCCCCCACTATTTTGTGTGCTCTCTCTCTCGCTCTCAACTAAATAAATCTTTTAAAAAAGTTGTACGTTGTACTTGTTTCTTTTTTATATCTTCCTTCACTTTTCATTACATCTTCTTACCAGACACTCATTCACCTTACAACTATTCATGGAGTAACCGCTATGTGCCAGGAAGTATGAGCCTGCAAGAAATACTGAAGTACATAAAACAGAAATAGTTCTTGCCCTCATGGAGTTTGTAGATACTCATTTTTTTATTTCCATAGCATTTATCCTGTGCCTCTCTTTTGATTAATCTTCTAACTTTGATTTGCTAACTATCATGATAATCATGTATAGAATACTTCATAGCTCTGTGTATTATTTTTGTGCCAACATATTTGATGTTAGTCATTCTGTAAACAATTTGCAGTTAAATTGGGATGTTCATATATGTTCCTAAAGTTCTATCCTGTTGTGTTGTGATCTTCTTCATCTTTGGTTTCAATATTCACTGGATTATCAGATACCAATAGTAAGCTTTCTTTTCAGTTTGAAAAAAAACTGGCACATAGTCAACACCATTCTGTTATACTTGACTGAACATCTCTATTTCTACCAAACTGATGTTTTGATAACAATGATAATCAACAATTTAAAAAATCTTATTCGAGGTATATATACTTAGGTTTGTACAAAGATGAATATACATTTTCCCCTGTGGTGCTTGCTCCCCTTTTATGTGTGAGTGAAACATTTTATTTTCCTGTGTCAAATACTGGCAAAATCCTTTTATGCTTCCACAAATATCAGCCTTCTATGTCTTCATTACTTTCTCTTGTAATGCCTTCTACTTCTCAATCGAATTGCCTTCTGGTGCTCTGGGCTGTCTTTGTCCAACAGTAGAATTTTAGCGTCCTTTTCTTGATATAGGGAATGACTCAGCTGTCTCTTGATGAGATGATAAAATGATCTCCAATAATTTGCATATAAAAGCAAATTCTATCAGTTTAGTTGTGTATATGCATTTGCCAAGAAACAGTGGCTCACTGTTGTTCCAAAATGCAGCTAGTTTATTTGATATCATCATTGTAAAGGCAATGATATACATCTTTTTTCTTAAATACAAGTTTCCATCAGAGGAAATGATTTGCATGATTAGTTCTGTAAGCTATTCCAGAAACCATAATGTATTCTCTCTCTCTTTTGACATGTTCTTCCAGGTCAAAGAGCCCATTTCCTGGTCTGCAGGTATCCTTAGTTATTGCCCAAGAAAACACCTTCACTCTTCTAGATTTGCATCCTTTTGCAACCCCCTCTTTCTTTTTCTAGGGCCTTCCAACCACATTCCCCCATTTTATTGGTTCTATTGTACTTGGTTTGTGAGGAAACTGTTTAGACAATAAGTAGTGAGTCCTGCATCATTTTCTTGTTTTCTGGAACACATTATCTGTTCCCCCACACTAATAGAAATCGAGCTCCTTCTTAAGGATACCGCAATCCTCACACTTCTCCAGTAGAGGTCGCCTTTCCTTTCCTCCCACTTCCATCCCTAGAAGCAGGATCCAGAGATATTTTCAACATTCTTGACCTGCCCTTTTGACGTTCATTGTATTACTAAGTCTTAAACATTCACAATATCCCATCTATTTCCAGGACACTTGTCCTTTAGTCAACGATTTCAGCCCCAGCCTGAAATGTTTTGTCATCTCTATTCCAATCCCTGCCATACTCCAGTACTTCTGATTAAAAATTAAAACAAAACAAAACCAGGGCGCCTGGGTGGCTCAGTTGTTAAGCGTCTGCCTTCAGCTCAGGTCATGATCCCAGGGTCCTGGGATCGAGCCCCACATCGGGCTCCCTGCCCGGTGGGAAGCCTGCTTCTCCCTCTCCCTCACTTGTGTTCCCTCTCTCGCTGTGTCTCTCTCTGTCAAATAAATAAATAAAATCTTAAAAAAAAAAAAAAAAAAAAGAACAAAACCTACAGCATTTGTCCTGTTTGGTGATCAGAATTTTCAGCTGCATATTTCAAATAAAATTTTCATTGACCTTCTAAGATCTTCCACTCTCCATTTCTCTAGTCCTTGTCTAAACTTCACTTAGTTTCCTTGTCCATTCTGGGTTTTGCAAGCTTTCACGTGAACTTATTTATTTTATCCTCGATCTATATAGACCCAAATACAGGTGATTACAACCAAATGGCTCTGATCTTGGTCAATTAGAAAATGAGCATTCTGAATTCGAAATTGAGGTGAGGCAAACTAGGACTGGGTCCTAAGAGGGAGATTGAGGCTATTGATACATTTCCAAGTGCTATTCTGAGATTTATACTCTTGTTCAGTCCTTTGGCTCATTCATAATGGCGATTTCATGTGAACTCCCTCCCAGCCTCCTCACCATCCCATCCTGCCAAACTGAGTTGCCACATTAAGACTTGGGCAAACTGCCACACTCAACATGGATGTCTACTGCCCTCTAGTGTCCATTACAAGAAGTGACCTATGGCGGGCATGTTGGTTCTGTGGAAAGTTACCTCGGATTGATGAAAACCATGGCTAGAGTCCCAGTGCCTCATATCCATCCCTTTTCCCCCCTTAAATCACTTATTAACATCATATTTTCCACAATGTCAAACTTTCCGTTTTCAAGGAACATTCCTAGATACGCTGCCTCAATCTCAAATCAATATGCTCCCTTACCAGTTTACTGAGATCAAAGCCATTTGGTGTAAGCACTCCCCCTTCTGGAATGTCTGTGTCTTCCCTTTCACTCAGCTTCTGAAGAAGTGACCTTCTCTGAGCTAAAGAGGAACCCAGATTTTAGGGTAACAATAGCAGATGGAGAAATGAGCAGACAGAGTAGAAATGTAGAAAAGGTACAAAGAACAGAAATGAAGGCAAGTACAACTCTTCCCAGAAGTGTATAGTCAAAGGGAAGGAAAAAAATCTGATAGTAGAGGAAAATCACGCAATTGAAGAAATGATTTTTATAGTATGGAAAACTTGAGTTTATTTGCAAGTTGATGAGACACCTCCAGTAGAAAGGAATAATTACTAGAACATAACCCAGAGTGGACAGCATAGTCCTTCATATCATATTCTTCCACTTTTCTTTCCTTGTACCTCCCTTTACTCTTGTTCATATATCCTGAAGTGTCAAGCATCATGAATTGAATATATGTGTGTGTGTGTGTGTGTGTGTGTGTATGGTCAATAAATACTCCATTGAATTGTACTGACTGGAGAACATTGAATTGGCCAAATTATGAAGCCCAAGTGATATCACAACTAGGATTTTCTTGAAAGGTTCATATTTTTGCCTAAATGGCATTCCCACACCCACCATCTCCTACTTTGAGATGATGGTTTAAATTAAAAAAAAAAAGAAAAAAGCCCAAGGAGAGTAATTGCCTTACCATCATTGTTTATATCGATCTTATGAAACACCAAGTTAGTAAATTCTTCAGGACTCAGAGTTTGCTGGCCATTGAGGGCTTGTACAGCCTACAAAGAGAAATCAAATCAGACAGTTCAACTTTGCTGGAAGCAAATACATTTTGTGACATTTCTACCCTCAGTGTGACAGAATTTGAGGATATGTTCATGTCATTTTGGCTGCCCAACCTGTTCTAGTTGTTAAAAATAAATAAAAAGATTATATGTCAGTTCAGGGTAATGAGATTTAGAAATTTAATTAACTGAATACAATCTGAAGTTTGATATTATATGGCACGAAGGGATCCATTCAACATATTAGGTCACAAAAGATGCAAAAAAGCCTACTGCAGAAAAAAATTGTAGCGGCCACTGTCATAAGAATTCTGGACCTAGAAAACAAACAATAATCTCAACTTCAGACCAGTCATAATTGATCTTATGGAGAAACATGAAAGGATATTCTGTAAGCATCTAAGGCTTCCCCTCCAGCTTCTGACACTGGCACCTCTGATCTTTTTTGCCCTTTTGTAGAATGATCGACTGGGAAGACAGATATGTATGCCTTGGAAGGACACTGAATTTCTCTCACATCCTGCCAGCACCTTTTCATCATAAAGGCCGTCAGGGGACCCAGAGAAAATGACATTTCCAGCTTTCCTAGAGGGAAAATTTAACCATGCTCTCCTTCTCCCCCACCTCCAGGTGATTAAATTAAATGACCAATATTTGGTGTAGAAATTCATAATAAAATGAAAGAGAGACAGAGAGAGAGAACGAGTAGTCATCTGGGAATTTGAACATAACTATCTTGACTGAACATGAAGGGATCTTTAGAAAAACCGCTGACAACATATTTCAACTGAGGGCACGGTCTGCAATAGGACTATCTCTTCTGCTGCTTCTCAAGCATTACTGAAGCTGAAGTCAGGATCAGTCAGAGCGAACAGTGGTAATGCATCACTCCTGGCCTTAGCAAGTCGAGGTCTCACAGTTAAATACAGGGGAATACTTAGAATAATGGTTACATGCATGTAGTATCCTATTAGATGAACGTTTTTAGTGTTTCTCGGTGTCTTGACAGAGGTCCCAAAAGTCTGGAAAATTTGGCTAGGCATCCAGTATTCCCACAGCCTGAAGGGATACTAGACCACATGGATACGTCATAATAAAAGATGATGCAATTTCTAGGATTTGTCTGTCACCTATCACTGGGCAATATAAGTGAGACTGAAGGATTGATGGGAAGGTTGATGAAGCCTGAAGGGGTATTCTCAGAGGGAGTCGTCAGTGTTTCCTGTGTTTTCCCTCTTCTTACAGGAGAAACATGGTTGGGGGATGGACCAGGAGGCCTGGGTTGTTTCCTTCTTTCCTCCCTCATTTAGTATGTCTGCACTTTCTCCTGCATTTTGATAATCCCCTCTCTGACCACTTCTGAGCGGGAGCCGGAGGAGGTAGGAGCGAAGGGGGAGCAGGACACCTCTGACTTGGCAGGCACTGTCATGGCTACTGACTGTCAGAGCTCTCTGGATGGCAGATGTTGGAAATCCCCTCTTTCTCTGAGACCATGCTTCCCCTCCATTACTGAGACTCCCCTGCAATTCCCTAGACGTGCATCATGCATTTTGATTCCAGCTGACCCCTCGAGGCTCCTTCTACATGTTCTGGGACTGAGTTTCTCAACACCTACACAATTGATATTGCAGACTAGACAATTCTTTCTTGTTCAGGATTGTCCTGTGCATTGGAGAATGTTTAACAGCCACCCCTGGTCTCTAAACAATGGATAGCAGTTGCACCACACCCTCCTCCACTCACTGCCCAGCTGACAACCAAAATATCTCCCAACATGGCCACATGTCCCCTGGGGGAGGAAGAGTGCAACCTCGCTCCTGGTTGAGAACCACTCTCTAGTTCTACCTCCAGCTCCCTCCCCTTCTGAGGTGCCCTCACTTTTCCAAGTGGCTCAGCTGGACAAGATCCAAGACAACTCCATGTCAACTTCCCCACCCCCCATATCTGATCTATGAAAAAACTTCCATCCCAACTAATTCTAGGCATGAAATACTTCCTAAACGGCATCCCTCCACTCCGCTGCCATGGTCTGTTTCATAATGATTTCTCAGATTCAAACACTGGAGCACAGTGTTCCCCAAACCTCCACGGTCTCCTTAAATTCCCGTGCCATGGACTTGAAGTCTCTTACCCAAGAAATCCTCTCTAATAATTCTTTTCAAAAATTCTCCTGACCATTTTATGCCTTTGAAGTGAAATTAAGATGTAAACATCTTTGTGAATTTTGCCTATAATCTAGTACTTCCTTTGGATCTTTTGATGGTTGGGCTGTATTTTATTTCAACATCCTGTTATCATGTACTGAGAGAACTTCTATTAAACAGCATGTATTATTCATTACCCTATTTTTTTCACTTGCCACCACAAACGTTTGTTGATACTCATTGTTTGTAAGTACATATTCCATTGCATTAATTTAAAACTTTCTTTTAAGTCACTTATTTTTAGTATCTTAAGTGTGATGTAAATGATAGAACTTTTATCTTTGATGATGTTAATGATTGTTTGTCCTGACCAGAAATGTTGACTCTAAAATAAACTTTTAGCCTCTTGATGCAGATTACCAAATTTCCAGGAATGTCCTATCCATTTATACTCCCTCCACAGTGTGTAAGGGTGCTCTTCTTACAGTGCCCTTCCCAGAATTAAATCTTATTCTTGTTAATTTTTATTAATTTCATTGGAGACAAGTAGTATCAATTATTAATTTCTGCCCTGTGCTCTTATTATTTCAGTTTCCTTATTTCTTTTTGTTCTCTTTTTAACACTTTAAGAAAAAAACTCAATTAGCTACTTAATATTTCTCTTTTCTTTACTCATTAACAGAAGTTACACATTTTAACTAATGAAACCTGTGCAAAAATTTCCATAAGATTTAGACAAAATCATTTTATCCTTTCGTTCCTCCTAATTCTTTTGAGAATTTGATGACCCTCTACCTCCCCCACCAAAAATGGATAACATACAAGAAAAATTTGCACTCCATTTCATGGTCTTCAAGGACTCCCAAAGGCCACAGATCCATATCCCAGGATATGAACTCTTGCTCTGAGTACTGCTTTGGAGGCATCCCCCAATATTTGTATGCTACATTACATATTTAATTTTTTTAAATAAATTCGAGTATGTTTATTTAAGAGAATATTCTAAAATTTACATGTGGTTGGGCAGTCTCTAGAGAATATTCTGGATTCCTAATTTTGTGTTGCAATATGTAATATGTATACAGAATTTCTGAATTTTAATGCTTACAAAATTCAATTACAAAGTGCATCTTAGCACTTTTTTGTGAGTTACTTGTGTGAGATTAAAGTGGAAGCAATATTAATATTATCATAATCTTAAATTCTTTGCATATGTTGGTTAACTCTACATTTGATAAATAGTTTTAAATTTTAACAGCTTTGTCCATTTGTTGAGGTGTTTAATTATAATCGTAGTTCTACCCATTTATTTTTCTTTATATTTTTGCTAATATTATACTATATATTATGTTTGTAACTCAACTCCTTCATCTATAAATGTAAGAATTTGGACCAGATCATTTCTAAGACCTCTGATTCTAATTCTGACTCTGTGTTACAAATTCACTATATCGCATTCATAATGTTTATTTTACTTCCCATTCTCACTTAGGTACAGTGTCCCATTTAATTATTTACTCTAGGATCCATTTCATCTCATACCTGATGAGAGTGATAATAAGTATTCCCAATTCCGTGATGGGGGGGTGAGATTTATAAAGGGACTCATTGAACTTTAGAGCTGGAAAGCACCTGGGATCCTTGAACTACCTATTAGAAATACTTTAGTCCAGCCCCCAGAAAGATTGATCCTCAGCTACCTTTGTTCTTAGTCCATGGCTCTTGCTATACAAACCATCTAGTATTTTAGCTGTTCCTCAGAAAACTTTCTGCACGGATGCAGACAAAAAGATAAATTGTTTTAGAATATCATGTTTATTTCATTTTTCATCTCAGTACTCTGCTACATCTGTGAATTTGGACACCAACAAGAAATGCTGGTTTGCAGGTGCACACTCAGTAACCAATAGCATAGCGAAACTTACATTGCTCCAGTGATTCCGAATGTATATCCCAAGAGTCACCAACCACATAGACAGCTGTTACCAGTTCCACAGGGAAGAAAATTACATTAACTATACAATGTCCTACAAAGTTCCTTCATTACTTCACTTACCACGAAGATGTTCAGTAGAGTCTTTTTTGTCAGTAGAACCATTTCCATCAGCATCATATAGTTTAAAATACCATTTTAATTTTTGCTCCATTTTTCCTCGTATAACTAGATTTATAGCAGCAATAAACTCTAAAAAGTCAATAAATCCATCCTATGGAAAGCAAGGTGGAAGAGGAAATCAATATCTAAGAAAAACAATTGTTTTTTATTTGAGAAGTCATGGTTCATGAGCAGGACCATTAGCACAAATTAATACAACCCACAAGATTTCAGCATAGAACTTTTCCTGGCACTTTGTTAAGCAAACAAACAAAAACATGGGTGATGTGTATAGAAATAAGTAACTTTAAATATATAGGTAAGTGTCTTTTTTAGAGAAAATATCTACTCCTTATGTCAAAAAAAAGGAAAAAGTTCTGAAATGCCATGAGGGAAGGCTGTGTCCTCACCACCAGGCATCCTACAAAGGCTGTCTTCTCCTGAATATCTTCAGGTCTTGTCATCTACCCAGGAGAAGATGAGGTACCAGTTTCTAGTAGAAAGGAATTACCAAGGAGCTAAATTCTGTACTCCTTTTTAGAGAGCCCGGTTGATCTTTTTGGAATGCTAAACTCCACGATTCCTTTTAAGTACATCATTTTCAGTATGAATCAAAATTTTTGAGCCTCTTTTCTGTAAAGGTTTTGCCATATTTAGTCAATCTTAGAAGACTGTTTTCTTTAAATTTTTTTATTATTATGTTAATCACCACACACTACATCATTAGTTTTTGATGTAGTGTTCCATGAGTCATTGTTTGTGCATAACACCCAGTGCTCCACGCAGAACGTGCCCTCTTTAATACCCATCACCAGGCTAACCCATCCCCCCACCCCCTCCCCTCTAGAACCCTCAGTTTGTTTTTCAGAGTCCATCATCTTTCATGGTTCGTCTCCCCCTCCAATTTACTCCCCTTCATTCTTCCCCTCCTGCTATCTTCTTCTTCTTTTTTTTTTCTTAACATATATTGCATTATTTGTTTCAGGGGTACAGATCTGTGATTCAACAGTCTTGCACAATTCACAGCACTCACCATAGCACATACCCTCCCCAATGTCTATCACCCAGCCACCCCACCCCTCCCACCCCCCACCACTCCAGCAACCCTCAGTTTGTTTCCTGAGATTAAGAATTCCTCATATCAGTGAGGTCATATGATACATGTCTTTTTCTGATTGACATATTTCACTCAGCATAACACCCTCCAGTTCCATCCACATCATTGCCAATGGCAAGCTCTCTGATGGCTGCATAATATTCCATTGTGTATATATACCACATCTTCTTTATCCATTCATCTGTCGATGGACATCTTGGCTCTTTCCACAGTTTGGCTATTGTGGACATTGCTGCTATAAACATTGGAGTGCACGTACCCCTTCGGATCCCTACATTTGTATCTTTGGGGTAAATACCCAGTAGTGCAATTGCTGGATCATATGGTAGCTCTATTTTCAACTTTTTGAGGAACCTCCATACCGTATTTCAGAGTGGCTGCACCAGCTTGCATTCCCACCAACACTGTAGGAGGGTTCCCCTTTCTCTGCATCCCCGCCAACATCTGTCATTTCCTGATGTTAATTTTAGCCAATCTGACTGGTGTGAAGTGGTATCTCATTGAGGTTTTGATTTGGATTTCCCTGATGCCGAGTGATGTTGAGCACTTTTTCATGTGTTTGTTGGCCATTTGGATGTCTTCTTTGGAAAAATGTCTGTTCCTGTCTTCTGCCCATTTCTTGATTGGATTATTTGTTCTTTGGGTGTTGAGTTTGATAAGTTCTTTATAGATTTTGGATACTAGCCCTTTATCTGATATGTCATTTGCAAATATTTTCTCCCATTCTGTCAGTTGTCTTTTGGTTTTGTTCACTGTTTCCTTTGCTGTGCAAAAGCTTTTTATCTTGATGAACTCCCAATATTTCATTTTTGCCCTTGCTTCCCTTGCCTTTGGCGATGTTTCTAGGAAGAAGTTGCTGCGGCTGAGGTCGAAGAGTTGCTGCCTGTGTTCTCCTTTAGGATTTTGATGGACTCCTGTCTCACATTTAGGTCTTTCAACCATTTGGAGTCTATTTTTGTGGGTGGTGTAAGGAAATGGTCCAGTTTCATTCTTCTGCATGTGGCTGTCCAATTTTCCCAACACCATTTGTTGAAGAGACTGTCTTTTTGCCATTGGACATTCTTTCCTGCTTTGTCAAAGATGAGTTGACCATAGAGTTGAGGGTCCATTTCTGGGCTCTCTAGTCTGTTCCTTTGATCTATGTGTCTGTTTTTGTGTCAGTACCATACTGTCTTGATGATGACAGCTTTGTAATAGAGCTGGAAGTCTGGAATTGTGATGCCGCCAGCTTTGCTTTTCTTTTTCAACATTTCTCTGGCTATTTGGGGTCTTTTCTGGTTCCATACAAATTTTAGGATTATTTGTTCCATTTCTTTGAAAAAAGTGGACGGATTTTGGTGGGGATTGCATTGAATGTGTAGATTGCTCTAGGTAGCATTATGGAAAAGACTGTTCAAGGCTCTCAAGCTTAGGCAGTTCCCCTCATCCTGTTTTAAACTGGTAAAACACTCCCAGTTGGAACAGAAATAGTGGGTATCATTCTTAAGACTCATACCCTTCAAACCTTGCTCAGCTAAATGCTCAACCATCTTAAGAAAGGTGACCAGCTCTAGGGAGGTGTGTGCAACCCACTCTCTGCTATGTTCCCGTGGGAGTTCAGATGCCAATGGTAGCATATTCAGCCCAAGAAAACATGCTGTCAGCTGCATTGTCCTTGGAACTTTGGAATGTAGAGTCCTAGTTACAAAACAAGATGTGACATAAAGTACTCCCTTTCCCTTGGATATAAAGGGCTTGAGAATTATCGGCCTGTAAAATGGTATGTGTTTGCTTTGAGGCTCAAGCTTTTGTGTCTAGCCTATAAGAAAAGCAAACGAAAAATCACCAGTAGTTCTGGATGTGAAGCAAAGCCTGCTTGCTGGTTAACAGCTTTTTGTTTTATTTTACTTTGCTTGTTTTGTATGGTAGACTACTACAATATCTTGGCTATTAAAAGCCAATGTGCTAATAACTATAGCATTGTCTTCAAAATGTATTATTTTTTTAAAATTCTCTATAATATATAATAAAAATATCATAAAATATTTTAAAATTTTACTACATGTATTAGATTTTTACATTTTACAGCTTAGATATCTTCACCCTATCAATAACTTTAATACTTCTTATAAGCGATAAGACTTCAACTAACAGTTTTGGAGTCTGGTTGAATGAATCTCCTGAAGGAAATTTACTCGTCTACAAAACAGCTGGTTTTACCTTTTCTCCATCAGCCTTTCTTACTGCTCGTTACCACTTCTCCATATTAATCCCTAGCCTACTATGGCTGAGAAAGGGAGATACGTTATCATAGAGTGGAAATGTATTTAAGATGACATCAAGATATCTTCCGATTTGGCAGGATATGACCATTATTTTTCGGTGACGAGACCAGCGGGTGCAGAGGATAGAAGTTGGGTAGACAGTATACAGTCAGGGCACACTGGCTCCCAGGTCTTCCTCCTGCGTCTCTTAGGGCTAACCAATCAATACAACTGTTTCCTGGGTAGTTCTTATGCGTGTTTGCCCAAAGGTTACAGAAGCATCCTCCCTGAGAAGGCTGAGTTGGCTTGCTATAAAGTTTCCATAAAAACCTTTATTTTGTGAGGGATGTTGACTTTAGAACATTTGGTATTTTATGATTAGGCACAGTGGGGAGGTGGCCCTAACTCCTTCCAAACCAGACTGTGGAAGCTCTGAGCAAACTATATCAGGAGATGAGCACAAATATTTTCATTGTATGGCTTTAAAATGGACAATCCTGTTAATCTACAACCAAAGTTGATGGTGGGTAAGGAAGGAAGCCTTTTCTACTTACACAAGTGCAGCCTTTGGCAAAATCTCCTGCAAGCAAAACATTTTCTGTCTTCATTTTAGCATTCCGTTATGTAATTAGACAAATTCTTAGCAATCTACAGCCAACACTTCTTTCCAATTATCTTTCTGGTAAGATTTGTAGAAATTTGCATCAGTGAGACAACTCTGGTGAATGTGATTTAATGGCTTGTGTTAGTGTTGGAGAGAGTTTTGGGTGATGCCTATTCTGTAAACCAGAAGATAAGGTAATTATTGCCTTTGGTTAACCTCTAGTTTTCAAGCCCAGGATGGGGAGGTGGATAAGAACGACAGAGAAGGTGAGATGTTCCTGCAAATGTGACTAGGAAGAATGCAATAAAGGATGTTGAAAGACTTTTCTTTGAGGCTATCCAAGGGAACACTGTTAAGTTCACATTGTTGTATTTGAGCCACCGGAGTCCTTGTGGCACATAGAACTGACTGGAGATGTCTGATACCGATTGGCCTTGCGCCAGAGTAGGGTTCATAAACTCCCTGCATCAAAATCACAAGGGGACAAAGAAATATGCAGACTCCTAGAGCCTGACCCCCAAAGAACACCATCAAAACTACTTGGGTTGGGGCCCAAGAGTCTGCATTTTAAAATGCTCCCCAGGGAAGTCTGATGTATCTGAAGATTTGGGAACCACAGACCTAAGCTGTTTTTCTTATAGATGTCTTTTTTTGTAGGCAATGTTATCATCTAGGTATCTGTCTAAGTGGCTGTGCTAATTGTGACTTATTCTCACTTGAATTTAAATAACCTTATTAAGACTAATTAGAAAAAAATATGACCCACATGGTTCAGTCTCAGAATGACACAGGCATACAAATCCAGCCCAGCAATCAAAAATTAATTTCAAAATAACAGCAAGTCTTTACTTTCATTTCTGGAACAAACACAAGTTGTGAGAAATGTATGGATTTCTTCACAACACCCCCTTCCTCTCCCATCTGCTCCCGCACATATGTCCTGCTGCTCAATCTTCAGCAATCTCCACTGCCCGGTGCCTTCACAGCCAGCCTGAGCATGAGAACACTTCCGCCTTTCACTCTCCCAATGTGTCTCATAATTCTGCATCAAAATCCTAAAACATTAGCTTGGCAATGGCAGGATCCTCCTTTGAGTTTGAGGGCAGGGAGGAAATTGGGCGCACACAAAGCCATTCTCATGAGCCTCAGAGAAGGAGAGTTTGGGAGCATGTGTACAAAAATCATTTGAATCCCAACATGTTTATAGATGTATACATTATGTTCTTAGGGTGGAGTGGGCTAAAGGGAAGAGTTAAACAGGGCCAAGATATGGAAGCATGACAGTTTCTCGGGCTCCAAAAGGAGTTTGGTCCATTAACACATTATGAATCATTTTGTAGAGGGGGGTGAAAACAAGAGAGAGAAAAAATATATGGAGACTTTAAATCCAAGCTTTCTCGTGGTTTCTAAAATGTATGGGAACTATAAGGCATACTTTTTACATCTATAAAGAAAGTATAAAAAGGTAAAAAATATATGACTTTTTGTTCTTTCTACCATTAAAGAGATGAAATTTTAGAAGTCTAATACATTAAAAATAAGGAAAACAAAATCTACTCTGTTCTATTCAGCAGAAAATCCACAGGTGGAATTATGTGGTCACCAGGCAAGGTTCACAACATGCCATAAATTACAGGTGCTTTCAGGATATGATCAATTTGAAATGCAGATAGAAAGTTAAATTATAAAACTTATATGCATATGAAACAATTATTTTATTATTTATTACTAAGTATAAAAGCTATAAAATATATTGTATATATATTTCAAGCACTGTGCTAGTCACTTTCCAAGCATTATCTCTAATTCTAACAGCAACCTGACAGGCAGCCTTATTATTCTTAGCTTACAGAGGAGAAAATGGATTTTCAGAGAGCCTAATAGACGACTTAAATAACAAAGTTAGGACATAGGTGGATCCAGGATTTAAATACAGTCAGCCTTACTCTAAGGCTTTTGTTCTTTGTACCACCCAGTATTTATTGCCCTCAAAACGCATTACAGCCGAATTCTTCTGGAAGAGGTGTCCGTCCATACAGATGGGACACATTCAGTGCAGCGTGTTGTTCTGGATTCACATGTGTAGACTATTTGGCAATACAGTCATATAAAGTAAGGTGACCCAATGTCTGAAGATACTGCACCTTGGTACCTGTGCTTCCTTCATACCCGGTGCTGCCCAAGGGACAGCTGGCCTGTGTGATCTGAGCTGCTTTGTCTCAGGGACACTGTGAGCCCAGAGAACTCTTGGGGCCACCACTTCCAGACCTCCCTCACCTGGCTTGCAAAACCATCTGGCTCAGCAGCACAAAAAGTGATCTCTCTCCTCTTGCCTCTCCTGCTTTTTGCTATCTTTGATGAACACTTCTGTCTATTTTGGAATCTTTAGCCCCCTCGCCCTACCCAAGGATTTAGCCTCCAGCACCCCAGAGACAATAGCCCTCCTGGCCTATGTTTCCCTGGAAATTTCCCCACCTGCCCCTCCAGGACCAGAAGCCCACACACTGGTGTAGCTAACCCTGTTGTGTCTTCACCTCCCCTCTTGGCTAGGACTCTACAGTGTCCCTTTGCTGTGCAGCTGGTGCTTGCTTTGGCTCAGCATTTCCCCCTCTTCAGGGCCTCACACCTGCATTGCAGCCCTGACTAACCCATCCATTCTCCCCACTTGGTAAAATACCCAGGTAAGATATCACCATAGATATCATCTGATATGCCAATGTGGTCCTGCCATCACTCTCCTCGAGAAACAGATATTGAAATGTCATCTCAATATATTTTGAGACATCTGCTTTGGAGTTTTGTCCCAGGGATGGAGACACAAATTTATAATCTTGGTAATGTCCTTGGGGGAACTTGGCTTCATTTCAGGGATTCAAATTGTAGAATTTCAGTTCTAGAAACAGTCCTTCATTTTGCAAATAATAGTAAAAATAACAATCATAATAACCATAATGACAATGACAACTATTTTCTTTTGAAGGAGATAGAAGTCTATTGAATACACTGCAAAGGAGCAGGGGGGCGGGACAATAAGGGAGAGGCTGTCTGCTATGAGGCAATGACGGGGGGCTGTATTTAAAGAGGGAAGGTGAGAAGGTCTGGGAACAGATGGAATTTTCCTTTTTTGGTATCTGTGTCCTGGTGTATGTAACCCATTTATTAGCTACGACTTATGGATATTTTGAGGTGGGTCCCACCTAATGGGCCTGTTTGTATCCAGCCAGGGGGTTGGGGATCACTGTGGGCCCTTCTACCTTACTCAGGTTTCCATTGTCCAAGTAGATTGGATACAAGGGGCCTCTACATTCCCCACTGACAGATCGACAAGGACAAATCTTTGGCATTTGAGTGGAGGTCTTGTCTTCAGTAGCTGCTTCATGTTGAATGAAGGGTGTAGAGATGCCCCTACCTATGGGTCAACATTGGTCAGTTGGGAATTTAATAGAGGTCATGGAAGACTGAGGCAGCTGGGTCTAGAGTTGCTAATATACGGGCGTTTCCTTGAGCAGAGAGGATCATCCACCAGCTTCAAGTTATGGCAGTGAGGGAGTCTCGACACCAGGTGGGGAGACACCAGTGTCTTGAGTCTTGAGTGCTGCTGGTGAGAAGATTTGTAGATGTCAGGCTTAAAGCATCCTTGGATGGAGTGGGAACAGGCAGCAGGACTCAGATGGGTTTTTCTGGTTTATAATTCACATGTCTCTGCTGATCCTTTTGAATGGCCCTTACAGCCATATGCACAAAGATCATCTATACGTGAGTTTTGTAGCAGTTTCTCCAAAACTGACCTCAAGTTGCCCAGCATCAGTTTCTAGGGCTTCTCTTCCAGGAAGCCTCCTCAAACGAGGACAATGACAACTATTGATGCTGATGTAAAAGTTGCTACACACACAGGCCAGGCATTGTGCTTTTCACACCTGAATTCAGTTAACCCAAAAAAGGCCCTAAATGGTATATGCCAATAAGCACAATGTCCTGGGGTCTAGTGACGCCAAGACCATAGGAACAGGATTGTTATTACAACTAGGGGTCAGACCCCATATGTTCTAGTGCACCCTCTCATTCAGGAAAACAAATAACCTGAATCCAACACAAATCTTCCAAACCCTCCCCCAGGGTAAAACTACCCCTTCTCACAGCATTAACGTTCTGCTACTTTTCACAGAATCGCTACCTGGGAAGAATTCACAAATTTCCACAGCCCCTCACCTGAAGACATTTCGATGTTTCCATTCTTTCACATGTGACACTTTCCAGTGGCATTTTACCAGCTGTGGCAAGTCAGCAGCAACACAGGAACTGAAATGTCTGCCTGGAAATGGTTGCTCAGATGGTCAGGGTAAGGAAACCGAGAGAGTTAGTATAAGCACATTGTATGATTGATCCATAATTGTCAGTGATATTTAATTTGCATTTTAGGAGCTGCAAAAAAAACTAGGTAACATAAGGACCCTTTCAATTTTGTCAAACATCTATGAATACTTTTTTAAAATAGTTTTGTGAATTTTTGAAATCTAAAAGTTATGTTCAGCATTTATGACCTAGCCCCATTTTCACCGACAGACACTTACATTAACAACAAACATAGTCTCCATCAGCCATGGAGTTTCTGGAATGTCCTGAAAAGAGACTCAGCTCTTTAAGATGAGAAATATACTGCTGGCTTGGTAGGTCGGTTCTATAACATGATCTTTACGCAGATCAAACACAGTTGTTCTTGACCACGACTGTACAGAATTCAAGTGTTCTGGGACAAAGGGTTTCTCACAGTACTTATCAAACAAGCTCACAGTTCTGAATAGGTTTCCTGGGTATCAATCAGGAAGCCCTGAGCATCTGTGCCCAGCATGTGCCCAGCTCGGTGGTGTCTGGACCACTGTGGATTAGAAGCCAGTCTCAGGTGCTCTGGGGGAAGGCAAGACAATTGTCTGAGTTGGGTCACTTCTGAATGGGCTAACTTTGGAAGAGCCACCTGCGACTATAGCAATGGCAGCCTTTTGCAAGAACTTCCTTAGGTAGCCAATGTGTCTCCTTAAGCAGTATTGTCACAGATAAAATAAAATCCAGTCTCACCCTAAGTCAGACAGCCTGTTGTCTCCTCAGGGTGTTATTTCCCGTGGAAGAGCCTGGATCCTTGTCTTTACTGAATAAAAGAGGTAAACAGAGATGGACCAGATGGTGGAGCATATAGACCTGTAGTACTTGCTTCAAGGCTGTTTCTCTACTATGATGTAACTAAAAGAACAGTCAGAGGAACTGCCTCCGAATTAATAGATTTGGACCCAGAGTCCCTTTTTTAAATGTATCCATGCTACGAAGCTCTTTGGTAGCAAAAATGGGCTTAGAGCCCAGCTTTCTAGCACTTTGACAGTGGTCTTTTTGGCATAACTGTGGTGTTCCTATCTGGATGCACAGTCAAACCACCTGGCAGTTTAAAACAAACAAAACATTGTTTTGATTCGGTGGGGCTAAGGTGGAGACCCAGCCAGGGGTCACTTTAATAACACCCCCAGGTGCTTCTAATATGGAGCCAGATTTGAGAACAACAATTCCAACAGATTTTGTTCAAATACACGAGTTACAACAGCTTACGTTTCAATGTATGTCAGCAGGCACAGTTGATGTTTTTAACGGGTAAAATTCTGTGAGAAGCTCAAGCAACATGTTGATAAGTGATGTTATACATGAAAATGTTTTGTAAATTACAAAGTGCTGACCAAAGATGAGGTGTTTTATTATCACCAACAAATGCTTCCTGAGAGCTTCTGAGTCGGTCGTTCAGAAGCAGTAGGCTCGGTCTTTCCCTTTAAGAGATTGCAGCCTTGTGGGCTAGAGTAGATGGTCATGTTTCCAGTAATGTGTCTTACGAAGAGCGGCAGTAATGGAGGTCACCCTGCAGGCCAGACAACCTGATACAGTGTCAGAAGCTGCAGGGCAGACAGGGGGTTAATGAGCGGCAGCAATTACGACACAAGTTAAAAGCCAGGTTGCCTGCTCCATTTTTCAAGGGTTCTCACACAGAGGGAAGCTAAGGAACCAACTAACCAGAGGTCACCTGTGAATTTCAAGTAGAGCCAGCGCTCCCGTGCAGCTATCCCGGGTTGAAAAGACCGTTGAAACTCGAAGATGATTCCCATTTACTTAATTTCATTCTGTGAATGGCAACCATTTGAAGGGGCCAATGTGCCCCCAAACAGCACAAATGACCATCTACAGCACTGGGGTCAGTTAAAGAAGAGAAATGGTGGGCAAGCAGCCTCTGCACCTGGAGGTACACCCTTTCAATCAGAAATCGAATTTGAGCTTGATAAAGAATAAAGTTAATCTTCACTGTTATCAGACCCGTGGGGGCTGAGATCAGAGTTAACTGCATTTTACAGATAAACGCACCATCCCTTGGTGGGCTATCGTGCACATTTTCCCAGTTTTCTCCTATGTTATTTCACATGAGCTCAGGGATAGTGTGGGCGGGCTAAGTCTTGTCTCGGTTTTAGAACTGACGACCCTGACACACAGAGGCTATCTGAGCCTTGTCCGAGATTACACACACAGTAAGGGTCAGAGCTGGGACAGGGGCCTGGCAGCCTCACCCCTCCTGTAGAGCCTCCACCGCCCTGGGGGTGGCCTGGGCTTCGTGGTACAGAGATTCACAGAAAGGCACATTAAAAATAGCAAGGAAGCTAACATTGAAGCTAAGATTTGATTTGTGAACATATTTATAGGTAAACTAGCACATATATTGTAGTAATCATCTATTAGATCCCCCAGCTTGCTACTTACCCTCACTTCTCTTTCTGTAACAGTTATCACCCACGTTTCTAAGAAATCATTTGCCTTCCCTCCTTGATTCCCAGGATTTTCTGAGGAGGTGAATTTAAATACCCTGAAAACTTGCCCTGCTGTTTTGTTTTCTCCTAGCCTTTAAACGTCCCCTAGGGCTCACAACAGCTTTTCTGGCTTAAACCATCACTCCATTTATGGCTTGAGTTCAAACCCACAAGTTCAGAGAAACCATTTTCTCTCACTTGTAGACCTCAGAGTCTTACAAGGGGCAGAGCACTTTTGATCTCGGAGCTCCCAATGGCACTCTGTTTGGATAAAGCCCAGATGCCTAGATGTGGCCCAGAGTGCCATCCATTCACCTTCACGCCTATCAGAGAGAAAGAATGTCACCGGCAGCCAGAGGGCCGAGGGCTCACTTTCTGCTCTGAGATTCTCCAGGCAAGTCACTACGGGCTTCTCGGTGCTTGGCGTGCCTCATTGCTCAGCTGTGACGTAAGAACACACGCAGTGGCAACAATGCGCTGTCCGGACATGGCAGAGACACAGGTGAGACAGCCGACATGTTTGGTCGCCAGGGTTGCTCTAGCAGTGACCCTCTGCCCTGGTGAGTTCCCCACGTACCCTCCCCTCTCCTACCTGGGAGAGAGCTGTTCTCTTCACTGAAATTCTCAACTCCTCTGTTAAAGGTGGAACACCGTAGCAATTTACGGGGCAGCCCTTGGAGTCAGACCGCCAGCATTCCAATTCTGCTGTGTCGTTTCAGAAGAGTGACTAAACCTCTCTGTGCCTCAGTGTCCTCATTGGGAAAATGGGAATGTGAATGTGAAAAATGCGAATGTGAAAAATAGTAGCTACGTATATAATATTTCTGTGAGGAATCCAATGACCGTGAAGTGCTTAAAACAGTGACTGGTACAGAAGCATTCAGTAAGTGTTAGCATTTACGGGTAATAAGTCAAGTTCTTCCCTTCTTCTAGAGTCCCAAAATGCCTCAACTTCTCCAAAAGGCCTTGCCTAATTCTACATTTTATTTTTGTTTCATCTTTGGATCCCAATAAATGTACCTTGAATAGTGCAGTCCTGCTATAGTTTGTTATGCTGCCTTATTTTATGCTTTGGGCATTTAGTCACCACATAACTTTTATCCTCAACCAGATTCTAAACTCTCTGGGGGTATAGAAAGTCATGTCTACTACCTACCTACCTACTCACCCCCATCCTCACACCACTCCAAAATGTGGGTGTGCTTTTTCTACCATGCCTGTCCTGCTGGGATAGCACTGGAGAGTCTCCTGCCCCCCATCCAGCCTGCCTGTCTAGGGAGAAGCTGGTCCATCAATCACATCCCCGCACAGGGTTTAAAACCAGCCTAGAGTAACTGAGACCCATCTAGAATCTTGCAACTAAATAGTATGCTTTGCCCTCTTCAGTCTTCGATTCTTTACTACCTTTTATTACTTGAGGAGGCATTTGCCATCCCACGAGATTCTAAACTCCTTTGAGGACAAGGAGGTGCTCAGTAAATATTTGCAAATGCAGTGGGATAATAATGGGGTGTATTGAGGATGTGACTCTTCTGCTAATCTCTTCTTTTTCTTTAGTTTATTTTTATTTATTTTTTACAAGATTTTATTTATTTGACAAAGAGAGACACAGCGAGAGAGGGGACACAAGCAGGAGGAGTGGGAGAGGGAGAAGCAGGCTTCCCGTAGAGCAGGGAGCCCAATGCGGGGCTCAATCCCAGGACCCTGGGATCATGACCTGAGCCGAAGGCAGATGCTTAACGACTGAGCCACCCAGACGCCGCTGCTAATCTCTTCTATCATCTAGCCCTCCCACAGTCAGTGAAGATTTTCGTTGCCTAAGAGTTAAGTCACTGTAGCAAAAAAGAGGAAATCAAGTTCATTCTTAGCTCCTGACTCTCAATAGTTTAAGCCATTTAGGATTCAGAGCATAAAATTTATGGCATAAACAAAAGATTGGAAAGAACACGTAATTAGAGCCAGTTTTCTCTAGTTTCTCCTGGGTCCTTCCAAACTAGATCAAGATTCCAGAGGCTGGATTCGGGAAAGAAGAGAGAATTACAAGACTCTGGGGAACGGGAATGGGGAAAGGGCACTGCTCTATGAGGTCCAAGCATGGCTGGAGGTCTGGGTGACAGGAAATATACCAGGTGGGTGTGGCGGATAGAAGAACAGAAGCACCCGTGGTTCACTCACTGGGCTTGGGAAGAAGGGCTGGATGGAGAATCTGGTCACACAGTCCTGAGCCAGCCGAGGAGGCTTCTGTGCCTAGGAGAATGAGGAAGCTCAGAAAGAACCTGACCCATGAGGCCCACCGGGCAGACAGGGGCCTTGCAAGTGGGGCAGGAGGTGAGGAGAGATGCAGTCTCAGCAAATACCAGTGTGAACAGCTGCCCCTCTGCCCCGGGTTAATGCCGATTTCGATGCACCCATGGGCTTTACCTGCAGCCCTGGGTAGGGGGAGAACTCCTTGGTAAAATGGGGGCTCAAAATGTAAATTAACTCCATTATGGAAAACTAAAGTTACATTTCCTGAATGCCTGAGTGTGTGAGCTGAAATTCTTAAAAGCTATGGGGCAGAAAAGAAATTTTAGAATTTCCCTTGAGATAATCACTCTAATTGGGAACTAGGTTAGACTTTGGAAGACATAGTGGCCCTCCTTGGGATAAATATGAAAAGAAAAGGGAGGGAAGGAGAGAGAGGAATGGAAAGGAGAAAAAAGTGCAAATATGAGTGAGGATACTCCTTTTGTCACTATTTTATTCAATCACTCAGTAAATATTTGTTCAACACCTATTTAATGCCGCCATGGTAGGTTCCTGGTCTGGGGAAGCATGCAGGATCTGAAGGGGATGATTAATGTGTTTTTATCGTTCATGTTTTGCACTGTTGTTTCACAAGGATGAATTCACGCACCACTTGCACTTAAAAAGAGAGAGGAGAGGTGCAGAGCAAATGGCAGATCTCGTGTGAAGAAAGTAGGGCAGCCAGAGTGCAAAGGTACAGGATGCACAGCAGTGCTGGGCGCTTCTCTCATGGCTGGATCTCAGCACAGCCCAAGTTAGTTCAATTTTGTCTGTATGCATAGAGCCCAGAGTGTAGGTTCATGCCTTGGATGGGAGGCAGTTTCCCAGGAACTGGGCATTTTGCATCCATCTCCAGGTGAAGCCCACGGGTGCTGAGGCAAGAACAGTGCCTTGTAGGAGCCAAGAGCCAGCAACATCATCACTTTCACAGTGTTTCTTGTTTGTGGAATATCTGTGCTGGCCCAGACCCAGCTGGAATGCTCCCCAGCCTCTCATCCACTTCGGGAGTGGGGCACCGTCCCCAGCAAATCAATGGCGCAAATGGTGGGGTGGGGGAGGGGAGGGTTAGGGGACTATTAAAGTCAAGGTGACACTGTCAGTGCCGGGAGCCCATCTAACTTCAAGTCCCGCCGTCTTACCCTGTGCGGGTTTAACACAGACCACAAGAGCCACACACTTACACCGTGTCGTACTTTTTAATTAATTAAATGAAAAGGTGTATAATGTAAAACTTTGAACTTTCTGGTTATTTTTTCTAGCCTTTATTTACATCTTTGTCATGATGGTTATTCTACTGATGTTTTAGACATTCACACATAAATTAGACATTTAGACATTAGACATTTAGACATTTTAGACCTATCAATTCTAGACATTATCTGTTTAATTTCCTGTTATAGCAAATGACAAGTATTTAGTTCTATGACCCCATATATATCCAAGTAGTGTCCTGGCACCTACTCTATCTGCTGGTGCGAGCTGATTGGTAAATTTTCAGGAAGTTTGCAGACCAACTATTAAATGGTTGGTAGGTTGAAATTGGCCATGGTGGGAGTATTTACACCATGGAAATCAGCATAGGTTACCAGGGCTTCCCCCACCCCCCCAGAGAACTAGTTATTAAACATTTCTGAGCACACCATAGTTCTTCCTCCATATTCACAATTGTAGTCAAGAATTTAATTTTAATGACTAGTACATTTTGTTCTCCGTATAGCCCGTTGGTGTACCAAAATTATGGACTTCCTTATTTTACATGGAGTTCATAACTGCCTCATCATTATCAGGCTGACACCTCCTGAAACTAATGGACAATCCAAGAAAAGTGTGACAACCAGTAATTATGCACTTACAAAGTATTTTTTGCCAAGCAAATGAATCTGAATCTATTCAAGTTTCTATGGATATGAAGAATAGACAGCTTGATAGCACTAGAAAGCTAGATAGCACAAGAAAGCAATCAACTAAATCCAAAATGCAAAACATTCTACAGAACCAATGACTCACTTTCTCCAGCAAATGAATGGCATAAATGGGGGGTGGGGGAAAGGAGATGGTTAGGGGACTATTACAGAAAAAAAACAGACTTAAGAGTCATAGCCACCCATTTCCACCTATGGACCTTGTTTGGATGCAAACTCAAATCAAGGAACGATAAAAAATATGCTTAAGAGATACACGCATCCTTATGTTTATAACAACATTATTTACAATAGCCAAGATATGGAAGCAAGAGTGTCCATTGATTGATGAATGGATAAAGATGTGATATATATATATAATTTTTTTCCTTCTTAGATTTTAGGATCTTTTTATCTCTCTTTAAAAAAATTTCTCCATGTGCACTGTAGGTTGATGTTCTATTTATTGTGCTGGGCCCTTGTGAAACATGTGTCTAATAGGTCTGGGAAATTTTTCTGGTTTGTTTTGTTATAACTACATTTTCTCTGGGCTCTTTTCCTGTGACTCTTATTCATTGGATATTAGACCCATTAATCCTAATTTAAAGATCTTATTTGAAGAAATGCTATTTGGAATGAAACAGGAAGGAAGTCAGGAAAGGTTGAAGGAGCTAACCTGACCCAGCTGAAGAAGGGTGTAAAAGAAGTTTGGACGGAAGTGTCCTAGACACTCCCGAAACCAATGGTTTGACAAAGCCACCAGGGAATCCTTGAGTCAAAGCCTGCTGACAAAGGAATCCTGTGTCTTAGAAATGGGTTAGCCTTATTATTTCTGCCTCACTCAATCATTGGTGGTAATCTAAAACCAAGCATGGACTCGATGCATGCAGTGAAGGATTTCAAAGCAATGCACCTGGGGTCCTGGTCAATTACCTTCCGGTTAGATCTGAGGTGCCAATGTCATGGCCGCTACTGTAAAGTAGGTTCTATTATCACTGCGATGTTGAATGCGTTAGTCTATGTACCGTCCCTAGAACACCATCAGACACATTTCAAGCATTAACTATGGTTAATTAACTACCGTTGAGGAGTGACAAGGAGATGCCTGCAAGGGTGTGTGATTAGCCACAGGAATTGTTATAAACCTTATGCTCTAAACTTTAGGATCTATTTATTTCTACTTGAAGCATGATTCCAACAGGTTTAGTTAACTGGAGTACATAACAAAGCCAGGTTAGAAATGACAGTGTAAAAAGAGATTGGAAGCTCATTATTATCAGAACAATCAGAAAGCTGGGAAAGGTGTGTCCGACAGCAGGGAAAGAGAAAAACAACAAAAGGCAAACACAACAAAAGCATATATTTTCATGATTTTCGGCATCAGGAAATTTAGCCCCAGCAACTTCAGTAGGCATGGGTGCTTGGTGGTATTTCAAAAATGTAACAACCAATGTTCATGATAATGACTCTGATATCAAAAAACGTTTCACCAGCACTTTGAGGAGTCAGGAAAAGTATGAAATGCATTTTAGAATGATTTCCATCCAGAATAGTTAAAACCGTAGAGAAGCTCCACAGAAAGAGTAAATCCTCCAGGATTCTGGACAGCTGATAGTTTTATCGATCTAATTAAATATATGGCTTTTTTTGTTTTCCTGTGCATAACTGCATATCATTTCACTTGATAACGAACAATCCTCACTCTTCTCATTTTACAACCTGATTCTATATCGAGATCCCCCACACTTTGTGTGGCATCCGTCATCACCGCCTAGATTCACTTGCTCACTAAGCAAACACAAAATCTCTACGGTAAATCACGAACACCAGCAGAACTTGCGAGTCATTTAAATTAAGTTCCTGGGGCGCCTGGGTGGCTCCGTTGTTAAGCATCTGCCTTCGGCTCAGGTCGTGGTCTCAGGGTCCTGAGACCGAGCCCCCGAGTCGGGCTCCCTCCTCGGCGGGAGGCCTGCTCCCTCCCTCTCCCACTCCCCCTGCCTGTGTTCCCTCTCTGCTGTGTCTCTCTGTCAAATAAATACGTAAAAATAAAAAAAAAAAGAACAACAACCACAAAAAACTTAAGCTCCTGAGGTGGGCTTGGCCAACCCCGGGCTGTCACGGAGAGGCCATTCCAATGGCGCATGCGCAGACTGCCTGGCTGACCACTGCCCCTGCCTCATTTTGACAGCACTTCTTGTTTCTACCCAGCGCTCCCTTTCCCGCGTTCCTGTTCTCACCCGGGAACCACCGACACGCAGTGCTTCCAGAAACACTGGGCTAACAACAAAATCTCTGGCCTGGGATAGGTCACCAGCTACTTGGAAGAATAATTGAGAAACCCTGACAACAGGTCATCTTCTAACCTCCCAGCAGGACTGCCGGAGCCTGAGAAGCTGCCTTCTAGAACCACAGACCTCCGCTGTGAACGAGGCGGCTTTCAGCGGGCACAGTGGGATAGCAGCCGCCACACGAAGAGCAAAACATGTAGGATGGCGGAGAGAAGGAGCTGACACACACACACATAGGCAGAGACACACAGACCACATGCCAACATGAACACAGTTCCCTGTCTGGGTCACTTCGGGCTGTTGTAACAAAAATACCATAGACTGGGTGGTTTAAAGCACTCAGAAATTTATTTCTCACAGTTCTCTAAGCGAGGAAATCCACGATCAAGGCTCAGGCTGGTTCCCGGTCTAGTGAGAGCCCACTTACTGGTTCATAGACAGCCAGTCTTCTATGTCACTCTGGGGTCTCTTTATAAGGTCACTAAGCCCATTCGTGAAGGCTCTGCCCTCATGACCTAATCACCTCCCAAAGACCTCCAAATGCTATCATATTGGTGATGCGGGAGGGAGGGGGGTTCGATTTCAACATACGAATTTGGGCGTGCGACGAATAAAAAAGGAAAGCTCATTTAGAATGGAGTCAGGATGCCAGCAGGGGGCGCTCTCAGGCCCTACCACTTCTAGTTAATTGCAGACCCACCCGGAAGAGACTGGATCTTGCCTGCGGATACTTTACTAGCCCAGCAGCAGGAAAAGAAGCGCCCCACCCCCACTCCGCAGCCGTCCAGCCCATGAGATACCATCACAATTCAGACAATGAAAAGCCGTTATACTTCAAACTCCCAGTTTACTCCAACCGACTTTTTGTTTATAAAAGTCTTCCCAATCGCACCCTTTCCTCTGTACAAGAGTGTTCCTCTCCTTTGTTCTGCAGACATGCCTGTGGTTCTGCCATAGCTTGGTTGTCCAAAATTGCAATTCTCTACTATTTCCAAATAATCCCATTTTTGCTGGTAAAAATAACTGGCAGTTTTATTTTTAAGGTTAACAGGGGGGACACAAGCATTCAGCTTATAGCCTATCTAGAACATAGTTCAACGTTAAGAACAAAAGCAGAATCTGTCTCATTTTCCCACTGATTTGTAATCTCCTTGGGGGCAGAACTGTTGTTTGTTTGCATCTACACTAAGTAAAATTTATGAGGAGGGAGACCCTGTCATGCTAAGCAGGGAGTACATCATTCATGCTTGATAACAAAGAACATGTCCTTCCTATGCTTCAGAGTCTCTTATTAAGGGTTTGTCTCCCTCTCTGGTTTCATCTTGTTTTATTCTTTCCAGGTTTTTCGTTTTGTTTTGTTTTTACTAACCAGAATCATGCTGTATGTATTGTTCTTTGATGTGCTTGTTGGAGATGTTCTCAGCCTAGCACACTCCTTTTATCCATTCTATATTCCACAGAAATAGATGTTTGGGCTGCTTCATTCTGCTGTTATAATTATGCCCACTTATGTGCACAAACTTGAGCACAGGGGGTGGAATTTGAGGGGAAGAGTGTCAATTTGAGCCCTTGGCAATCTGAGGTGAAGGCGTGTTGACTTGGCATTGAGCAGGTGGCAGGCCGTGCATGCTGACTCAGGCAGGAGGGCGGCTGGACAGTGAATTTGGGACTCACAGGCTGATGGCATCGTGTGCAACAGGGATGTGGCTGGTTTTGCTTTTAATTTTTGTTTTTCTGGGAAACTCGATCTCTCCCTCTATTCTAAATGAAAGCCTTGCTGGATAGAGTATTCTTGGCTGTAGATTTTTTCCTTTTAGCAGTTGGAATTTATCATGCTGCTCCCTTCTGGCCTGCAGAGTTGCTGCTGAAAAACCCATTGATAGCCGTATGGGGTTTCCCTTGTATGTACCTGCTTTCCTTTCTCTTGCTGCTTTTAAAATTCTCTCTTTATCACTACTTTTGGCCATCTTATTTACTTTGTGTCTTGGCACAGACCTCTTTGGTTGGGGGCTCTCTGTGCCTCCTGGATCTGGATTTCTCTTTCCTTCCCCAGATTCAGGAAGTTTTCCGCTATTATTTCTTCAGACAAATCTTCTGCCCCCTTTTCTTGCTCTTCTCCTTCTGGGATCCCTATCATGCGACTGTTAAGCTTGACAGTGTTGCTGAGTTCCCTGGGTCTATTCTCATTTTGCGTATTTTCCCCCCTCTCATCTGCTTGGCTTGATTACTTTCCATGACTCTGTCCTCCAGGTGGCTGATCCTTTCTTCTACTTCCTCTTACTTGCTATTTATTCCAGATGGGTTGCTGAAGGGGAGATGAGGGAGAGGGAATGGGGTAACTGGGTGGTGGGCATGAAGAAGGGCACATGATGGAATGAGCACTGGGTGTTGTATGTAACTGATGAATCACTGAACTCCACCTCTGAAACTAATACACTACATGTTAATTAATTGACCTTAAATTTAAAAAAAAAGGAAACCCCCAAAACAAACAAAAAACAAAACAAAAAAAACAAAAAAAAACAAAGAACATGTCCTAAAAGAAATCTGTTCCCAACATTATTACTAGAACCAAAATAGCTGTTAATTTAGCACAGGTTTCATTTTCCCCAGTTCCTGGCTATTACCTCCTTTTAAGTCATCTGCTGTTTTGGTTTGTTGTTGTTTTGTTTTTGTTTTGATTTGGAAAAGAGCTCAAAGGGCTGTGCTAGACTCCATACATCCCAATGGACAGCCAATTGTTTTAATTGTATTGAATTATCACTTCTTTCTCATCTAGTCTCACACACAACCTTCTAAAGTCATCTATTTTTCAATGAGCAATATTTCCCCTTTCCCTTTCATTCTAGATGGCATCAGCCCATTTTGAAATATACAGGTAAAAAAATAACTAAAAGGCACAAGGAAAATTAGGCAGGAAGAATTTGAGCCTGCTAGGTCAGATTGTTACTTTTTTGGCTTATTTTTTTCTATACCCAATTTTTTTCCCCTCATCTTTGTATTTTTACAAGTCTTGAAAATTAAATGTGCAGCAACTCCTCAGGAATGAGTAAATTCAAGACAATAGTTGAGTCACAATCTTTAGAAACTAAAATTTATCTGAATTTAAAGCTAAATTGTTTTGTTTTTTTCCCCCAAGTAAATTGGTCAGATATGAAAAAGTATTCCAGCAGTCCAGCTTCTGAGTACAAACAACATGTTGGCGAATTTGTATTGATTTTACCTGCCAATCTAGATGCAATCACACTTTTTAAAGCAGATTCCTGTAATTTGCTTTTCTATAAAATGTCACCAACGCATTAAATACTTTGAAAACAGTCTTTGTAAATCAATCTGCACTTATTAGATTTATTTAAACGATAGCATTAGAATTCCATGCCGAGATTTAATTTGGTGTTAAAATAACTCCCTACATGCAGAACATTTCCAAGGGCGGAGAGGCTAGTTCCCAATTACTTTCATGCCGTCAGTGCTAAATGTGTTTAATGACTCACTCACCAACAAGCTGTGGGTTCTCGGAAGAGCTCCCTGTTCGGTGAGATGCACACATTTTACCTCGGGCTATTTCGAATTTTCAAAAAGAGGACAATGCAGAACCATAGCCAAATAAAAAGTAAAGGTCTTACCTTGTTCATGTCAAAGGTATTATAGACTTGATCAACATGTTGGTTGGCCTTTGAATTCAGACCCTGCAGACCCAAGAGTGTCTTAAATTCATGCAGTGTTTGCAGGTCGGATGGATATTCCCTCATAAATTTTCTGTACCACACATAGGTCTCTTTAGCAGGAACTGCTGTCTGACCACCAGCTATGGATTTGCTATTTCCCATTGTGATTCACGGTCTTCAGCTTTTTCTCAGGTTGTTTTCATGTAAGGTTCCTACCGATTTAGTTCCTCACTCTTCACTAAAACTGGAGGCTAACATATGCCTTTAGAGAGTTACTCTAAACCTCTGACAGCTATAGGCTAAATAAGAATAGAAAGCCAGTGAGATTAACTCATCTGTACAGTTTTAAGACTAGGTCATTTATCGCTAACTGATGGGATTGCACTTACTGCCATTCAGAGATACAGTTTTCTGTGAAGAGCAGAGGCAATATTTTAAGCAAGTAATCTTTGCCATATTGTCAGCCATAAATTATGCCTACATTGTGGAGTGGGGTCTCATGGAAGGAACTCTTGAGTTGCAATCAGGAAGCCTGGGCTCAAGGTTTTGTTTGCACTTACTGCACTGAAACATTACAGGCTCAGTGTTCCCATCTGTAAAATAATAGTAAGAATATTGCCTTCACATAAATATTGTGAAGATAAATTCATATGAAAAAAATCTTAAATCACAGAAAAATTATACATCTGAGTACAGTTAAAGTGTAAAGGAGGTCTACGTCCAGACGAGGGAAATGGGTAGAAATAACCATATTAGTAGTAGTAAAAACGTTGTAGGTGCGGTAGGCAGAAAAGTGCAGCCTGCAGATAAAAGGACACAGTAAGCTGTGTCTTCAGGCATTGTTCTTATCTTTTTTTTTTTTTTTTTTTGCTGTTCCTGTCTTTTACCCATGCCCTCTGCCTGCTCCTTTTGTCCCACTCCAGTTCCCAAGCAGATCTTGTCTGAGTCAAGCCCCAATTGCAAAGGACTTGAAAATTGAGTGAATGAGCCTAAGAACTATATCCATGGTCCGGTAATGGAACTGAATTGTCCTGTGTGGTCCTCAAGCCAATCTTGCTGCCAGCTGTACAGAGGAATAACAGACTTCCATTATTTCCACCTGGGGGTCATCTGGTCCCAAGCCTGGTTCTCCTCTCCTAACCTTACTCCATTTTCCCCCCAATTCTCATATTGACTCAGTTCCTAAGTCTGGTTTCTGCCTTAGTCCCTATTCCTTAGTCCTAACTGATTACCTCTTTAAAACCCCAGGTTCCCCAAGAACTGGAGCCTTTGGGGCCTAAATGAAGTGCCTTGACAGGAGGTGGCGGTAGTTAGAGTATATAGGATTGATTTTGTTTCAAACATACCAATGTAGACTTTAAAATAGAAAAATGTTGATTCCATAATGACAGTTGAATAACAGGTGTTCAATAAGGTTATAGAAATGTGGAACTCATTCACTTGGAATGGGTATTTACCCCAAAGATACAAATGTAGGGATCTGAAGGGGTATGTGCACCCCGATGTTTGTTACTTGAATCCATTAGAGTAGATGAGATTCCTCATGTGGAGGACAAAGAAAGAAGATGAGCTGATCAGGATTCAGTCCTGATAGGAAATATAAGGAATATCCTGTTAGGATCTTCAAAGACCATTCTCTGGGGAAGTTCCTGTGCAGATTCTTTCTAAATGTCTGCCAAAAGGATGTTCAGAGGCATTGACTTCTTATCACCATTAACATTTATTAATCACCAATTTTTAGATTAAGAAAAGAATGGCTGGTGATGATGGAAGAGAAAGATAATGAAAGTTTTCAAGGGGCAAAGGAAATCTCTTGTGGAAGGAAGATTTTTGGATAAATCAAGAATACGAGGACCTGAGGCCCAGAAACTGTATTTCTTCATATAAATGATGCTTTTTTAAAAATCTGCATAATGATTACTTGCTGATACAGAAAAATATTTAAAACTATTACAGATAGTATAAGGATTCTTATATTGGATACAATATTGATATCCCAAACTCAGAAAAATATATAAAACATTAATCTGCTATAAGATAATGGGAAAAAGACTTCATTTCTAAAAGGTCAAAGAATATATCTAAATTACAATAAATTTAACCAGAATGTGCTGGACGTATATGAAGAAAAAATTTAAATGCTAATACAGGGCACCCATAAAGACCTGAACATACAGAAAACCATATTTTGGTCCCAGTAGAAAGACTTGATATTAAAAAAAGGCAATTCTACCTTAATCTATTACACCACCACACACCAAACAAAATGCAAATAAAGTTTGAGGGGTGGGTGTTGACTAAAAATGCTAATTCTAAGTCTGGATAAGAATTAAACATGCAAAGATACAAAAGAAAATTCTGAAATGTAAAATTATTGACTACCCCTACCAAAACAACATGGGTCCAACAACATGAGAAAAGTTGGAACAATCAATGAAAAGTAATAGGAAATTTTTTTTTAACTTGGCCCAAAATGCAAATAGGAATTTAACATGCCATAAAGATAGCACTGCAGATCAGTGGGGAATAGATTGGTTATTCAATGAATAGTTTTGGGACAAAACTGTATCTATCTGGAAACATAGATTTTTAGCTTACTCCCTTCACGAAAATAAATTCTAGATGAATCAAAGATTTAACAATTTAATGATGAAAGTCATTATAACAAAGTAAAATTTCCTTATACTTTTAACATTAGAATGTCCTTTCTAAGTATGACTCAAAACCAGAAAAGGAGATTAACCCCCTCCCCCCAATTTTTTAATCCCATATGGCTCAAAACACCATAAAATTTTTTTCAATAAAAAATTAGGAGATGACTTCTTGGGAAAAATGTTTGTTCATGTCTTCTGCCCCTCAAAAAGTTGAAAATAGAGCTACTATACAACCCAGCAATTGCACTACTGGGTATTTACCCCAAAGATACAAATGTAGTAATCCAAAGGCGTATGTACACCCTGATGTTTATAGCAGCAATGTCCACAATAACCAAACCATGGAAAGAGCCAAGATGTCCATCGACAGATGAATGGATAAAGAAGATGTGGTATATATATATACAATGGAATATTATGCAGTCATCAAAAGGAATGAAATCTTGCCATTTGAAATGATGTGGATGGAACTGGAGGGTATTATACTAAGAGAAATAAGTCAATCAGAGGAAGACATGTATCATATGATCTCACAGATATGAGGAATTCTTAATCTCAGGAAACAAACTGAAGGTGGCTGGAGTGGTGGGGGAGGGAGGGATGGGGTGGCTGGGTGATAGACATTGGGGAGGGTATGTGCTATGGTGAGTGCTGTGAATTGTGTAAGACTGTTGAATCACAGACCCGTACCTCTGAAACAAATAATACATTATATGTTAAAAAAAAAAAGATAGTAGGAAGGGTAAAATGAAGGGGGGGGAATTGGAGGGGGAGACAAACCATGAGAGACTACGGATTCTGAGAAACAAACAGCGTTTTAGAAGGGAGGGGGGGTGGGGGGATGGGTTAGCCTGGTGATGGGTATTAAGGAGGGCATGTACTGAATGGAGCACTGGGTGTTACATGAAAACAATGAATCATGGAACACTACATCAAAAACTAATGATGTAATGTATGGTGATTAACATAATAAAATTTAAAAAAATTAGGAGAAAATAGCCATAACACATATAATATAAAAAAGATAATTTCCCTAACATAAAAATAGTTCCTACAAATCAGTAAGAAAATACTTACCACCGGGTCATCTGGGTGGCTCAGTCGTTAAGCATCTGCCTTCAGCTCAGGTCATGATCCCAGGGTCCTGGGATCGAGCCCTGCACTGAATACCCTGCCCTCTCCCTCTGCACCCCACCTCCACTCATGCACGCTTTCTCTCTCTCTCAAATAAACAAAATCTTAAAAAAAAAAAAAAACACCAAATAGAAAAATGGAAAAAAAGCCAAATTTAAAAATTCAAATGAATTTTAAACATGAAAAGATGCTCAATCTTACACATAGCATAAGAAATATACATTAAAGCTACAAGGATATACCACTTTTTACCTACTTGGGTCAGCAACATAAAAAAAAGTTTGATAATTCACTGGGTAGGTGAAGGTGTGAGGAAACAGGCACTCATGTTGCTGTGGGAATGTATATTAATAAAATTTTTATGGAGTACTACTGGGCACTATCTATTAATAATAAAACATACATGCCCTCTGACCCAGCAATTCATCTTCTGAGATTTATTTAACATATACCTGCACGTGTGTGAAATAAACATATTTACAGAGACCTGTGCATATAAACCCAAAAGAATGGGAAAAAATCTAAGGGATCATCGGTAAGAGAATAATTAAATAAATTCTAGCATGTCCACAGAATCGAATAATAAGGAGCAGGGAAAGATAATGAGAGACTCTCCATGTACTGAGCCTGACATGGAATGATCTTAAAGGTATATTAACTGTAAAAAGCAACAAAATCTTGGATGCCATTACATTTGTATTTATACCTGTATAAGGACTTATATGGTTTTATGGACATTGATTGTTTTTGGATGGATTCATAAGTAACTAGTAAAAGCACACCTCTGGGGAGGAGTAGTTAAGTGTCCAAGACAAGGATGGGGTGCAGACTCTCCACCATACCCCATTTCACACGTTCTGAATTTTGTACTGTATGTATGTACGTAAAATTAAAATTCTACAATTCCACCAACATTAAATGTTTTATTGCTTTTTTCCAAAATGGCAGTTATTTCTAAACAAATAAAAATAATCTGTTAGCAAGGAAAATACAAAAACAACTCTTACGTATGTGTAGTATGTGTTCACACGGTCCTTAGAAGACATGTACTTGTACTAGAACTCAACAGTAGGATTATCATATAAATTGTATCTTATAGTTTTTGAGGATTTATATTTTCTACTTTACCAAGTACTGGCTGTCATGAACATAGTGTCTTTCTGTTACAACATAAGTTTTAAGAGGAGGTGATTCTGTACCCTTTGTACACTGATTTTGAAAACCACTGTTTTCTAGTTTTTATAGTCTTTTAAGTGAAAACAGAATTTAAGCCTAACTGACATTTCTGTCTTTCTTAGTAGCTCACGTGGGAATTGGAGAACTCTAGAACAGTGTCTGAAATAACAGGAAGAGTTAGGGAACCGACTGCAAATGTGCACATTGTAAATCAGTCTCTATTTCTAAAGTACACAATGTTCTTAGGATTAAACAGGACAAACCGTACAATAACAGAGTACAAAAGGAAATATGTTTTGAAAAGAATCTTTCTTTGTCTTATTAACATTTTGAAAGGGAATATCTTTTCTGACTTCTAATTTTGAGAATTACTTTCCGCTTTTTTCTAAAGGGAGACCATGTCCCACATCTGTAGTCACTTTATTTAAAGCATTCCGGAAAAGGGGATTATCTTCTTTAAGCAAAGCTTCTAAATACCTGTCAATCTGCTCCTGGTCTCCTGCTGGACTACCCTGGAAAAGAGAATCAACAATCAGAGCAGGCCAAGAAGCTGCAGGCTGCACCCCTGTAATATGGGTGGCCTCAGAACAGTCCTCCTTACGGTTCCTGCAGCAGCAAAACCCACCTTGCCCTGGAACAATGCCTTTCATCTTTTAAAATATTTTCACCTTTAACCTCATTTTGTGCACACAAGCAGTTAGGAACTTGGGTCATTTCTTTTTCTTCCTTAGTGGAGATTAGACTCAACTGGCTTTCCATCTATTTAATTACTTGTCATATTCCTAAAGCCACTCCGCCTCCACCTTGTCCTTCTCTGTAATAGACTCTCGTCTCCCCATTTTTTTTAATTTTATTTTTTTATTCTTTTGAAGATTTTATTTATTTGTCAGAGAGAGAGAGAGCGAGCACAGGCAGGGGGAGGGGCAGAGGCAGAGGGAGAAGCAGGCTCCCCACTGAGCAGGGAGCAGGATGCGGGGCTGGATCCCAGGACCCTGGGATCATGACCCGAGCTGAAGGCAGATGCTTCGTCAACTGAGCCACCCAGGCGTCACTCGTCTCCCATTTTAAAAGTTCATGCATCTGGAGTGCCTGGGGGGCTCGGAAGGTTAAATGGCTGCTTTCAGCTCAGGTCAGGTTCCCAGGGTTCTGGGAGCCCCATGTCGGGCTCCCTGCTCAGTGGGGAGTCTCCTCTCTGTCTCCCTTTGCTCCCCACCCCTCCTTGTGCTCTCTCTCTCACTCAAATAAAGAAATTCTTTAAAATAAAAGTTCATTATTCTTTAGCCTTCTAGGCAAAACAGATGAGTAGGCAGATTTTGATTTCTCTGCCGTTTCTCTTCCTCTGCAGCATCTTTACCCCCAACCCTTGGCTTGCCGCCCTCCTCTGTCTCCTTTTCTCTCCTTTCCCCCAGTTCTCTATTTGGGCAATTTCATACTCTCCTTCCCTGGGCTGCTTAGTCCAGGAACAGCTGGACAAATGCTCCCTCTTTACAGAATTAAATCTCACTCCCTCAAGCCCAGCCATGGGCTTAACCTGCTCTCCAACCTGGGCTGATGGATAAGAGAATTTTGAGAAAGGACCTTTCAGAAACAATTCCAGTTTTATGTTGTTCCCAGTCAGTGGCACCACCATCCTAGCTTCTCCATCGCTCACCCGGTTCCATCAACTGTGCTTCTGCTCGGCTCCCTCTGCCCTAGGCCTCAGACAAGGCTGGACTGTACTGAGTCCCAGCTTTGTGACTGGGGCCCTGTACCTACAGACAAGCTCACCTGATAGTCATGTTCACCTAGATTTTCAAACACTCACTGGCCCTGAGCAATGAATGCCCTGTGTGACCCCTTCTGACACTGACAGCTTTCCATCTGCTCAGTTGAGTCTAATCCTTTGACTCTGCTCTGTGCCTGGCAAACCAGACTTCCTTCTAAGGACTTCCGGCTGGTTCTGTCCCCAGCCTCTGCATGGGCCTGCTCGGTCCATCTGCTTTGGGTCCCCCTCATTTCTCATCTCTGCTCTACACCAGTGTAGTTGCTCTGGCAATCAGAGGCAGTAGAAATTGAAATTTGAAGTCAAGGATGAGAGTAAATCTATTTGGGCAAGGAGTCCTTTGAGTACCTCTCCAATGATACTAGATATACTCTACGGGCTAAAGCCCCCTTGCCTCCTTACCAAACTTTGTGAATAAAACAAATTAGTAGAACTTCTCTGGCTACTGTGCAGGAAACCCAGGGGTTTGGCATAGAAGGAAGAGCAAATCATTATTCTTTCATGTTTTTCTCCTAGCCATACTTAGATGTGCTATTATGAAAACCAATAATTTTTTTAAATTTTATTTTATTATGTTATGTTAGTCACCATACATTACATCACTAGTTCTTAATGTAGTGTTCCATGATTCATTGTTTGCATATAATACCCAGTGCTCCATTCAATACGTGCCCTCCTTAATACCCAAAAACCAGTAATTTTTATGAACTTTGATATGGAGTAGTATTCGATTTTTATGATACAGAATTTCTTTGGTCTCTCGAGTTTTTGTTAGTAGAACAACCATCATCGCTGAAACTGTACCATGGTGCCAAGCTCTGTATCAGACCTTTCACACATAAAAGCATTTGCCACCCTTTACAGCCATAAGAACCACAAGAGCTGTTGCCTAGGCCACCTAAGGCAGGGGGAGGGTGGTATCATTTTTGCTGTATACTTAAATTAAGCAGAAATATTTTCTGAGTTTCATTTTGTACTTAATAATATACAAGAAATCCCAAAGAACCCAAAAGACGTATATTTTGTGAAGGAGAAATGGATTTACCTTGAAATGTTCACAGCCAGTCGACTGGAACCCAGGTGGCCTGGCTTCAAAGCCCATGCTCATCACGCACTATCCTGATGTGTGCACGTTTCCTGGTCTCTCCCTAACTCCCTTTCCTGGGCAAGGTAACCCTCCACTCAGTCAGGGCTCTCCATGGGGCACTCAGCTCCTGCCCTCTCACCTTGTATGGCCCAGGAAGGCCCTGTCTCCTGTCCCAGACTCAGGGCCTGTGTCTGAGTACAAAATACCATGTGCTTCCTAGGCTCACTGTTGATTTCTCCATTTATTTCTAGCATCTACGGAAAGACTCTTCAACCATGGCTATACATATTTTAATTTTTTATGGATTATATCCAGCATTTCTACATGCTGTAGAAAGAAGATGGACTTTCCCTCATTAGCTCAATCCATCACAGGAGGCCTGTTCTGTATGCGTTCGTCCATCCAAACAAGATGAACAGCATACTTACACAATGTTTCCTGACCTCTCTAACCTCTCCTCAAAGACTAGAAGAGCCCATTTTTAATTATGTATTGAGATAAAAATTAAAATGCTTTGCTGACTGATAAAATTAGAAAAAATTTCCTACTGGAAATACACTGTTGAGGAGACAGGGTTGATCAAACTCTACCAACAGCACAAGCAAAAGTTCTGATTTTTGTGAGAGAGAATAACAGACCTTTTAAAAATGTTCTCATGTGTACTTTCAAAGTTCATTTATTTACGATTTCAATATCCTTATAGGGAGAGCAGGGCTATGTTAAATGACCTGACCGAAACCAGCAGGTGGATGACCTAGCTTAGTGCTCTCTCCACAAAGTACATTCCTACTACTCCAAATTTTGTTACTTACCAGCTGGAGTTTCTGCAATAGTGCGGCCAGTTTTACCCGAAGATTATTCAGTTTATCTTCAGTAATTTTTCTTTTTTCTTCACATTGTCCCAGAGATATTTCATTAACCACTCCTCTCTGATTTGTATCATAGATAATGGACTGCATTTTTCTCTTTAGTTCTCTTTCATATTGGACCATGTAAACATTCTGGATCTGGGAATGTTTTTAAAAACAGTTTTAGTATATTTTTCAAGTATTACTTTTCCCCCTAATATCAGAAAGTGATTTCATATTCCAGTTCTGCACATATGTACCAAGTGTCGACTCTACACCTGTGTATGAAATTTAAGACACGGAGACACCCTGAAGGAACCTGCAATCTGATGGAAGAGGAAGAAAGACCAGGAAAAACGTCTGATACTCCAGTAACTATGAGGATGGGAGAAGTACACCACGGTGAGCTTGGAGACCCTCACTTTGAAATGGAAAAAGAATCCAGTCGTGGTTGGAAATTTCTGCCCACCAGTGATGTCAGAGTGTAAAAGGCACAAAGGGGGTGGCTGGTAGTGACCCCCTCTCCACAGCATCAGAACTCACAGGCAATGACAGAATGGCAGGCCACACAGGGCTTTGCTGGCAGATGATGGCGTGTTATTTAGAACTCATGTCTGTAGCATCTGAAAAGCACAGAAGCTACAGTCAGAGGAATTCCCGTCCTGTCACTTTCTTTGGGTCCCTTGTCCTGATGCAAAGAATATGGTTGTTGACATACACATGTGACCCTTGCTAATTCGAGTCTTGGTTGTTTCCCACGAGTTCATGTTGTGACCAAGGCACTCACAGAGTAAAAGAGGGAATGGAGAAGCCAAACGCTCCAATTTCAAAATGACATGAATCGCTTGTGTCAACATTTGGAGAGGGCCGGGGGATATTCTGAGAAAAGAGATACAGAGCAAATCCTGTTTTGATACACGTATGAAGGTTTCTGAAATAAGGAGATTGTTGTGTTCTGATATGACTGGGCTGCTAGGAAAACTGTAAGATGGTCTCCTTTGTCTTCTGGGTCTACCCTTGCCCGCCCCCATCACCATATTCACTAATACCTACAGACCCCTCCCAGACACTGTCCTTATCAGCCCATTTAAACATCCATTTCTCCTCTTTCTATAAAATCCTTTAAACAAACAAAAACCTCTAAATATACTGAATTCCATTTAACATTCACGAACCACCTCCTAAATTCAAGGCACTGAATTTTGTTATAGGTGACACAAAGATACAGAAGATCCAGTCCTTGGCCTCAAGAAGCTTCCAGTCTATAGAATGAGATAATATAAGTATGCAAATATTGTGTCTTATGGGAGAAGGTGCAAGGTGCCCCCAAGCAAGGCACAGATATTATTAGAGTTGAGAGAGGGTACGAATTCCCCATTAAAAAGCATTAAGCTACTTAAAGTACTTGACTTTATTGGATTAATATCAGTACCTTATCCTCCAATTATTTATGCTTTTTTTAAAAATATTTTTATATATTTATTTATTTGAGGGAGAGAAAGAACGAGCAGGGGTAGGAGCAGAGGACGAGGGAAAAGCAGACTTCCTGCTGAGCCTGGCCCTCACGGACTCAATCGCAGGACCCTGATGTCATGATCTGAGCTGAGGGCAGATGCTTCACTGACTGAGCCACCCATGAGCCCTTATTTATGCTTTTCATGTGTTATTAATTAAGAGGAGTAATTGGACTCTGAATGTAAATGGGCTAAATGCCCCAATCAAAAGATACAGGGTATCAGATAAAAAACAAGACCCATCGATATGCTGTCTGCAAGAGACTCATTTTAGACCCAAGACACCTCCAGATTGAAAGTCAGGGGGTGGAAAACCATTTACCATGCTAATGGACACCAAAAGAAAGCTGGGGTGGCAATCCTTATATCAGACAAATTAGATTTTAAACCAAAGACTATAATAAGAGATGAGGAAAGACACTATATCATACCTAAAGGGTCTATCCAACAAGAAGATCTAACAATTGTAAATATCTATGCCCCTAACATGGGAGCAGCCAATTATATAAGCCAATTAATAAGAAAAGCAAAGAAACACATCAACAACAATACAATAATAGTAGGGGACTTTAACACCCTCCTCACTGAAATGGACAGATCATCTAAGCAAAAGATCAACAAGGAAATAAAGACTTTAAATGACACACTGGACCAAATGGACTTCGCAGATATATTCAGAACATTCCATCCCAAAGCAACAGAATACACATTCTTCTCTAGTGCCCATGGAACATTCTCCAGAATAGATCACATCCTAGGTCACAAATCAGGTCTCAACCAGTACCAAAAGATTGGGATCATTCCCTGCGTATTTTCGGACCACAATGCTTTGAAACTAGAACTCAATCACAAGAGGAAAGTGGGAAAGAACTCAGATACATGGAGGCTAAAGAGCATCCTACTAAAGAATGAATGGGTCAACCAGGAAATTAAAGAAGAATTTAAAAAATTCATGGAAACAAATGGAAATGAAAACACAACTGTTCAAAATCTTTGGGATGCAGCAAAGGCAGTCCTAAGAGGAAAGTATATAGCAATACAAGCCTTTCTCAAGAAACAAGAAAGGTCTCAAATACACAACCTAACCCTACACCTAAAGGAGCTGGAGAAAGAACAGCAAATAAAGCCTAAACCCAGCAGGAGAAGAGAAATAATAAAGAGCAGAGCAGAAATCAATGAAATAGAAACCAAAAGAACAGTAGAACAACAGATCAACGAAACTAGGAGCTGGTTCTTTGAAAGAATTAATAAGATTGATAAACCACTGGCCAGACTTATCAAAAAGAAAAGAGAAATGACCCAAATAAATAAAATCATGAATGAAAGAGGAGAGATCACAACCAACACCAAAGAAATACAAACAACCAGAAGAACATATTATGAGCAACTCTATGCCAACAAATTAGATACTCTGGAAGAAATGGATGCATTCCTAGAGATGTATCAACTACCAAAACTGAACCAGGAAGAAATGGAAAACCTGAACAGACCTATAACCACTAAGGAAATTGAAGCAGTCATCAAAAATCTCCCAACAAACAAGAGCCCAGGGCCAGATGGCTTCCCAGGGGAATTCTACCAAACACTTAAAGAAGAATTAGTACCTATTCTTCTGAAACTGTTCCAAAAAATAGAAATGGAAGGAAAACTTCCAAACTGGTTTTATGAGGCCACCACTACCTTGATCCCAAAACCAAAGACCCCATCAAAAAGAAGAATTACAGATCAATATCCCTGATGAACATGGATGCAAAAATTCTCACCAAAATACTAGCCAATAGGATCCAACAGTACATTAAAAGGATTATTCACCACAACCAAATGGGATTTATTCCTGGGCTGCAAGGTTGGCTCAACATCCACAAATCAACCAATGTGATACAATACATTAATAAAAGAAAGAACAAGAACCATATGATCCTCTCAATAGATGCAGAAAAAGCATTTGACAAAGTACAGCATCTTTTCTTGATCAAAACTCTTCAGAGTATAGGGATAGAGGGTACATACCTCAATATCATAAAAGCCATCTATGAAAAACCCACAGTGACTATCATTCTCAATGGGGAAAAATGGAGAGCTTTCCCGCTAAGGTCAGGAAAATGGCAGGGATGTCCACTATCACCACTGCTGTTCAACATAGTATTAGAAGTCCTAGCCTCAGCAATCAGACAACAAAAAGAAATCAAAGGCATCCAAATCGGCAAAGAAGAAGTCAAACTCTCACTCTTTGCAGATGATATGCTACTTTATGTGGAAAACCCAAAAGACTCCACCCCAAAACTGCTAGAACTCATACAGGAATTCAGTAAAGTGGCAGGATATAAAATCAATGCACAGAAATCAGTGGCATTCCTATACACCAACAACAAGAGAGAAGAAAGAGAAATTAAGGAGTTGATCTCATTTACAACTGCACCCAAAACCGTAAGATACCTAGGAATAAATCTAACCAAAGAGGCAAAGAATCTGTATTCAGAAAACTATAAAATATTCATGAAAGAAATTGAGAAAGACACAAAGAAATGGAAAAATGTTCCATGCTCATGGATTGGAAGAACAAATATTGTGAAGATGTCAATGCTACCTAGAGCAATGTACACATTTAAGGCAATCCTTATCAAAATACCATCCACTTTTTTCAAAGAAATGGAACAAATAATCCCAAAATTTGTATGGAACCAGAAAAGACCCCAAATAGCCAGAGAATGTTGAAGAAGAAAAGCAAAGCTGGTGGCATCACAATTCTGGACTTCAAGCTCTATTACAAAGCTGTCATCATCAAGACAGTATGGTACTGGCACAAAAACTGACACATAGATCAATGGAACAGAATAGAGAGCCCAGAAATGGACCCTCAACTCTATGGTCAACTCATCTTCGACAAAGCAGGAAAGAATGTCCGATGGCAAAAAGACAGTCTCTTCAACAAATGATGTTGGGAAAATGGGACAGCCACATGCAGAAGAATGAAACTGGACCATTTCCTTACACCACACACTTTAAAAATAGACTCAGAATGGTTGAAAGGCCTAAATGTGAAATAGGAGTCCATCAAAATCCTAAAGGAGAACACAAGCAGCAACCTCTTCGACCCTAGCCGCAGCAACTTCCTCCTAGAAACATTGCCAAAGGCAAGGGAAGCAAGGGCAAAAATGAACTATTGGGACTTCATCAAGATAAAAAGTTTTTGCACAGCAAAGGAAACAGTGAATAAAACCAAAAGACAACCGACAGAATGGGAGAAAATATTTGCAAATGACATATCAGATAAAGGGCTAGTGTCCAAAATCTATAAAGAACTTACCAAACTCAACACCCAAAGAACAAATAATCCAATCAAGAAATGGGCAGAAGACAGGAACAGACATTTTTCCAAAGAAGACATCCAAATGGCCAACAGACACATGAAAAAGTGCTCAGCATCTCAGTATCAGGGAAATCCAAATCAAAACCTCAATGAGACACCACCTCACACTAGTCAGAATGGCTAAAATTAACAAGTCAGGAAATGACAGATGTTGGCAGGGATGTGGAGAAAGGGGAACCCTCCTACACTGTTGGTGGAAATGCAAGCTGGTGCAGCCACTCTGGAAAACAGTATGGAGGTTCCTCAAAAAGTTGAAAATAGAGCTACCCTATGGCCCAGCAACTACACTACAGGGTATTTACCCCAAAGATACAAATGTAGTGATCCAAAGGGGTATGTGCACCCCGATGTTTATAGCAGCAATGTCCACAATAGCCAAACTGTGGAAAGAGCCAAGATGTCCATCGACAGATGAATGGATAAAGAAGAGGTGGTGTATATATATACAACGGAATATTATGCAGCCATCAAAAGGAATGAAATCCTGTTATTTGCAATGACATGGATGGAACTGGAGGGTATTATGCTAAGCGAAATAAGTCAATCAGAGAAAGACAAGTATCATATGATCTCACTGATATGAGGAATTCTTAATCTCAGGAAACAAACTGAGGGTTGCTGGAGTGGTGGGGGGTGGGAGGGATGGGGTGGCTGGGTGATAGACATTGGGGAGGGTATGTGCTATGGTGAATGCTGTGAATTTGTAAGACTGTTGAATCACAGACCTGTACCTCTGAAACAAATAATACATTATATGTTAAAAAAAAGAAGAAGATAGTAGGAAGGGGAAAATGAATGGGGGGGAATTGGAGGGGAAGACAAACCATGAGAGACTATGGACTCTGAGAAACAAACTGAGGGTTCTGGAGGGGTGGGGGTTGGGGGACGGGTTAGCCTCGTGATGGGTATTAAAGAGGGCACATATTGAATGGAGCACTGGGTGTTATATGCAAACAATGACTCATGGATCTATAACAGCATCAAAAACTAATGATATAATGTATGGTGATTAACATAATAAATTTTTTTAAAAAAAGAGGAGTATTTGAGAGCAGGAACCCAAATACCCTTCCAGAGTGGCAAACACTTGCCAATATGTGTGTATTCACAAACACATATACCCACACACACAATGTATTCCATTAAAGGTGAGACTTAATGGTGAGATTTGTGGATTGCCATGAAAGAAATCTTAGATTTTTAGAGTCTCAAACTGCCTGGACACTTGTGTGGGGACACCAAGAATTAATGCGATGCTGAAATCCTTGGCCTGCCTCTGCCAGTTCTTACCTTATTTCCCTGAGTTGTGGGCCTCATTCTTCCAGGAAAACACCAAGCTCATTCCTGCCTCAAGCCCTTCACCCTTGCTGCTTTCTCTGTTCAGTGAGTTCAAGCCCAACCTCCACAAGGCTCACTGCTTGCCTCAGGTCTGTGCTAAAACATGGCTCAGGTACCGCTTGCTCTGAAATAGGCTGCCCCTTCCCCAACATGCACCGTCACAGTCTACCCCCGGGCCCTGCACAATTATTTTATGTTTATTTACGTGTTTAGTAGCTATCATTATGTGATGTTACATTATGGTCTGTTATCTGTCTTTCCTCTAGAACGTAACCCCAATGTAAAAAAGCACTGGTTTTGTTCACCCCCTGTATTTCCCATGTGTGCCACACTGTTGGCACTAAATGCGGAGAATTAGCAGAGCAGATGTGCAGCGTTCACAGCAAAGGGGTTTTAAGCACACAGGCCAATCCTGACCTGAAATCCAGGCTATGTTCTGAGATCTTGGGGGGATACCCACTTTCAAACATCCTCAATTCAACCCACAAGAAGTTGATGACTTCTGGGCATCTGGGTGGCTCAGTTGGTTAAGCATCTGCCTTCGGCTCAGGTCATGATCCCAGGACCCTGGGATCGAGTCCGTGAGGGCCAGGCTCAGCAGGGAGTCTGCTTCTCCCTCTCCTTCTGCTCCTTCCCCTGCTCGTTCTCTCTGTCCCCCAAATAAATAAATATATAAAAATCTTTTTTAAAAAAGCATAAATAATTGGAGGATAAGTTACTGATATTAATCCATGTACTTTAAGTAGCTTAATGCTCTTTAATGGGGAATCCTGCATCGGGCTCCCTGCTCAGCAGGGAGTGTGCTTCTCCCTCTGACCCTCCCCCCTCTCATGCCCTCTCTCTCAAATAAATAAATGAAATCTTTAAATTAAAAAAAAAGCTGATGACTTCCAATTAAGGCAATAACCACCTCCTCCAGGAAGCTTCATAGATACTTCCGATGGCGGCTTTAGTCAACCCCAGGGAGTGCTGTCCCCCATGGCCAGAAGGTGGAGTAGGGTAAATAATTCAAGGAGGACAGAGTCATAGATAGCTCAGACGTCACCAGTCACACAGAGTTCTTAGTATTCAAAGCTCTAGAACTTCACAGCTTTTGCCACCTGAATGAAAGCCAAGGAACACTTTTTGATAAAAGCAATAGTAGTAAGTAAACAAACCAAGACAAGTAAAATTAAAAAGAAATCTGAAAAACAACATTATTCCTTATCAGCAATAAAAGGAACGTACTATTGATAACACTTGAATGGATGTGAAGGGCATTATGCTAAGTGAATACAGCCAATCAGAAATTGACACATACTATATGACTCCATTTCTACAGCACGACTGAAATGACAAAATGATAGAGATGGAGAACCAATTAGCGGTTGCCTGGAGCTGGGGCACTTGTTTGTGTGCAGTGTGACTATAAAGGAGAGAACCGGAAGATCTCTGTGGTGGTGGGAGTCTGGATCCTGGTTTTGGTGGTGGTTACACAAATCCACACATGCGAATAAAATGAGACACGTATTTCACCAACTTCAGTTTTGTGGTTTTGATATTCTACTATAGTTATATAATTAAGACATAAGCATTGGGAAAAATGGAAAGGTACATGAGACCTCTCTACTGTTTTGTAATTTCCTGTGTGCCTAGAATTACTTCTCAATAAAAAGTTCAGAAGGCAACACTGTTCATACAGTATGACATTAAGGATGTTTATATAGCCCACTATTTTCAAGGTCATACTTAGTCTCTCAAAGTTCACAGCTTTGTAACCAAGCAAACTATATTTCCTTCAAACACTACCAGCCGGTTTCCTGATTTATTCTTCTGCCTTTCTCAGGCTAACATTATCAAGAGGTCTCTATAAAAGGTAGCAATTTTGAGAACTTTCAAAGCTCAATGTAAAAGGACTTTTGGTTGTATTAACCTTGTAATTAGGAGTAGAGAATTGTAACAAGATGAGAGGCTTAGTTCTGCTGGTTAAACCTACTCTTGTAGAGGTATTTGAGGCAGATCAAAAATGGAATTCTTTCCAAACTCCATTAATTCAGAACAGAATTAGGATTTGAGATTTTAATTTTGTGCCTTGAATTTAAAAAGTCAGAGTTCTAGCAGCTCTGGAGCTCCAGAATCCTAACAAGTTAGCACAAAGAAAGTCTGGCCTACAAGATCTATAGATTTTTTACTCTACTTATAGGTATGTGACATGTGTTTATGTGGGCAGGCACTACAGCAGAAACAATCAATCTTGATTCAATGTACAAATGGTAGGGTCTAGATGCATTCAAAGGTACTGATTGAATGCTGGCAGGATACAGAGTTTGATAAGAAAGAATTGCTAACTTCAAGGATTCTATGATCTAGTTAAGGAGAAAATAAAATACAAGAAACAACTACAACACAGGGCGGAAAATTTAATTAATGCTAAAAAAAGTTTTAAGTTTCTCTCAGAACACAGAAAGTCAAGATTAAGTTCACATGGACAGACTGAGGAAGGCTTGAAGTGGAAGGTGACATTGACCAGACCCAACATCGGGTGGGCAGGATTTCAAGAGCCCAACTGCAGACTGGGAGAGTAGACAAGAGTGCTCTGGGGGACAGCATGGGGAAAGGCTCAGAGGTAGGCCAGTCTGGTAGACTGGAACAGTTCCATTTCGGATGGGGCAGATGGTTTGTGAGAGGAAAGAATAAAAGACGGTGGTTTAGGCAAAGTCGTATGGGACCACCTATGTGGTCACAAATCATCTACTATTAATAGTAGTTATGGAAACCAGGGCAAGGTGACCAAAGACATCCGTGACTTATCAAGGATCCTCCTGTGCTTTGATGCAGCTGTCTTTATTAAAAGTACGCAGCTTCAATCAAGTTGCATAGATCTGTCCTCTACATGGATTTCAAAAAAAATGATTTTAATAGTTTTTATAACCATCCACTTAAAATTACCAATCAATAATAAAGTCCTCATGACCAAACAGTTTCACGTTGGGGAAGTCATGTTCACAATGATTCTGTATTTTGCTTGCAACAACATCTCTGTTTCAACAGGAAGTCATGGTCTCCTGACGGTTTATCTGGCTTTGATTCTTTGAATCCCACTTGCCCTAAACATTAAGAGGATTCTACTCATCATTTCTGCTAACACGGTTCACCTTGCGTAAATACTTCCCTTATTCAGTCTGGTCTCCAAACCCAGCCACAACCTGGCTCCGTTACTGATCATACAGATACCAGAAAAATATCACTTAGGAACAGACGTGAAAGACACACATAAGCCTGGATAAACTAAGGTGCGTGACAACCTAATTCTTCGCAAATTTCTAAGTTTCATGGTGTTGAGTATTTAAGTCAGAGATCCCTAACCAGTAAATGAAGATCTATGGGAAGATCCAGGAGCCTGACTAGTAATTCTTGGAACTGGCTGCCACAGACTTCCAGTTGGGACAATTCCTGGTGGGGACACTAAACAACCTGCCCACCATGCACCCCCCCATTCCACTGTCAGCAGCCCCCCATATGCATCTCATCATGCCACATCAAGGTCTCTAGTAAGTAAACAATAATTCTTTTACACCAAAAGGCTGAGAAGCTGTGGTATACATATGGTAAGTTACACACGCAGACCCTGTCACAGGATGAAGGAGGACAGTCTGGGTAAGAGGAAGATGGAAGACAGTGATGCAGAGAACGAGCATGGAGTTGGACACGTCTGGGTTACAATCCTGAATCTGTTACTTACTTGCATCTCGACACTGGACTATTACCTTGCTGACTCTCTCGTTCCTCACTACTAACATAAGATAGTGGCATCTACCTCCCAGTGTTTTGAGGGTTAAAGAGGTATTGGCTTATACAAAAGTTTAGTTTAGTGTCTACCTCTACTGGCCCTTGATCAATCCCTGCTTTACATTCATGGATGAAAATAAGATAGTGCTAGAAATAGGATCAAAAATATATTGAATGAAAACTCTGTCTTGTAATCTAGTTAGGAAATGTGGACAAGCATGTCTTCAGGCTGAAAATGTTCAGTGACTCCTTTTCAATGGACATTATTCAGGAAATAAACTCGCTCTTCAGTTGAACAGTGATGGGAAACCTTCATTTCCATCTGTTTATCACAGTCCAGTAGGCACTCATTCAGAATCATCAGAGGCAAACATATCGACGAGGCTGTGAAATTTAGGCACATCCTACACTTCAAATACTTTGTGATGCAGCCTTTCTAAGAAGGAGTCTGGTTTAGGTTCTAATTTTCATCTCAAGTTTGTCTGGTTATATATCTTTGGGAACTTACTTCGTAGTTCTATTCCACTTATGAAACAAGAATATCCAAATCTATTCCATTCCCTACAAAAGAGATGAGGCGGTGCCCTTCCTTCTGTTTCTGCTTCCCATGATTCCAGGGGTCACCACGCACCTCCTAGTCTTTATAGGTTTGCATGTTATTTTTAGTTTTCCAGAAGATGGCTGTAAGCATAAGTACTTTTAGTAGTATTGCTTTTATAGCTACTTTTATAGTGGAAAAGTCATAAACTTAAAAAACTGTTGACAGGATACTAAAAAACAACAAACAAACAAACAAACAAAACCCCCCTGAGATATCAAACTGTCCAAAATAATTAAAAACTCTAATCTGCAAACGATTTCTGGTTTAGTCCAGTGTCTCAAGGACTTAACCTATTTCTTAAAAACACCGAGCATCATGTATTCTGTTCAAATATAGTCTACTTCCAGTGTCTCATAAGCTTTTTGCTGTGGAAACATTTGCATTTTAAAATTCAAAAAGATGTTGTTTTGTGACATCTGATATGCCACCCATTAATCTTAGTCTTGATAAGAGAATGCAAATTTGATTTCCTTCCCAACCTAACTTTTGGAAATGGGTATTATTTCTCCTTTGGAATATGGGATCATTTAGAATATAAAGGACCACATTTATAAAAAACATTAAAAAGCTTACCTGGTTGAAGCACATTCTCAGCTTTTTGTTTGTCTGCTCCGGGCATTGCTCCAGCTGTTTTTGTAAATAGTAACAGGACAGGATATTAGCTTTTAGAGAATGAGCTGTCCACAGTGGAGCTGGAACGTGCAAGTATCTAGTATAAAAAAACAATCAAAGCCTAGAACTGGCCAACATTGGTACTGGGGGCCTTTTAAGCCTGGGTCCAATTAAATTAATTAAAGTATACCTCACCTTATTCCAAAAAAAGATTAAGGCAGTTTACATAATTAATAAACAACATGGTTAAACAATTGCAGAAGAAAAAAAAAAGTGAAGGAAAAGTAAATGACAAAGATTATTCAAGAGAATGTCAAGAAGGTAGCTGGAGTCTGGGTCTCTGGAATGGGAACACCACAGAAATAGACTGGGGTACTACAGGCATATGGGATAGTATTTAAAGTCACAGACTTGTCTAGGTCACCTGGAAACAGCACTGAACAAAGAGAAGAAAATGGCCCAGCAATGGGCCCTCAAACGTGCCAACATTTAGAAACCAGACAGAGGAGGAACTGAGTTGCCAGCAGAAAAGACGGGAGGAAGGAAAGCAAGAAAATGGGAAGTGTGTTGTCACGGAGGCGACACAAAGAAAGCGGTTCAAGAAGAAAAAATTGGTCAAGTGGGTTGGGCTCTCAGAGGTCAGGTAAGATAAGAGCGACCACTGCATCTGTTAGCCTACAGGTCACTGGTGGCCTCACAACACAGTCCTAGGGAAGTAACAGAGTTGGAACCCTGGCAGGGGGGTGGGGAGGGGCAGGAGGAGGAGGTGAGGGTAGAAGGCGAGGGAGCAGAAACAATAATTATCCATTAGAAAATTAAGGGTTTCTCCCCAGGATCAGACTAAAGCATAAGTCACCTCTGTCAAATAAATTATTTGGTGTTCTTTTCACTAACAGCCTTTCCAGGTATATCCATACTCGCCACAAGCAATGCTGAGCATGAAGGCAGAGAAAGCATCCTCCCACCCTCCTGTACCCCAAGGTTCTTCTGGGCTCCAGGGAGCACCTTCTGGCAGCCCCAGGCCTGCACAGTTCACTCAGCCTCACCACAGCCTGCAGTGACTTAGAGGCCTGCAGACAGCCCGTATGAGCCCAGGTAGCTGAACAGAGTTTTCTTTCTAATCCCATATGGCACTGTCCCTGAAAGGAGGTTTGGTAAATAGAATTTTCTTCATCATTCCCTGTGATGTGTTAGTGATTTTAGTAAGACTAGTGCTCTGGGCACCTGACACGGCTGACCCACCCAGTCCTCACCTCAGCCCACCATAACGGGTGGTTGAGGAACTTGTATCCAAACAACAGAAACTCTTATTTTTGGTGTCATGGAGGGAAGTCAGGGACCATGTCCTGTTTCTTTTCATCTCTGCAACTTTCTGTTCTCAGTAAGATCTTCCCAAAGTTTATCTGAACCTTGGCCACACTGGTTTTAAATGCAGTTTGCATTCTGAGTCATCCATGTGATATAAAGATCCCCATCTTCATTCACTTAAACCATTCTAGGTCCTCCTCCCAGTAACACTTTACAATGTACCTTCAGTGAAGATTAAGGTCAGGCTATTCTGTCATTCCCTCAAAGTTCCAATAAAGCTGGCTTACCTCAAAACTTGCTGCAAGTTCCTCCACAGATGTGTAGCCAAATTCTGACGGTAGCTGATATTTAGGGAAAAAGTACCGAAGAATCTCCCTAGGAATATGAACAGAGCAGAGATGGTGATATACAGGGAGCAAGGACGAGCACTCACCTGTCAGAACTGCTGGGGGTTAAACGTCTTGGCAAAGATGAACATTCACGCCCACCAAACTGTTTTTACCCCTGTCATCAAAGTCTTCCCCAAGAAGCATAGACTGGGGAAAGGGACGTGGGCGTGGCTATAAAGAGGCAACAGGAGGAATCCTCGGGGTGAGGCGACTGTTCTGTATCTTGACTGTGTCCACGCCAACATCCTGTGATAGCGTTACCACCGGGTAAAAGTAGGTAAAGGGTACAGGGCATCTCTCTATATTATTTCTTACAACTTCTTGTGAACCGATACTTATCTTAAAATTAAAAGTTTATTTAAAAAAGAAAGGAAGAAAGAGGAAGAACAAAAGTAGAAAGAAAGGAAGGGAAAGGAAGGGAGAAAGAAAGAGAAAGAGAGAGAGAAAGAGAAAGAAAAAGAAAGAAAGGAAAGGAAAAGAAAAAAGAGAAGAGAAGAGAAAAAAGAAAAGAAATAAGAGTGAGAGGAAGGAAGGAAGCAGGCGGGCAGGCAGAAAGCAGGCACGGGCTCACAACGCCCAACCATAATCAAGCAGCCCAGGAAAGCCCTGCACCTACTTGAGTGTTCTCCTTGCAGAAAACTCAGCATTGCAAAATTTCTGAAGGAAAGACATTGTCTCCTGACATCCCCCCCCCCCCCCCGCCAAAGAAAGCCAAAGAATTCAATTCTCCAGAATAATTCCTTTCATCTGGGGCTCTGCGGCTACTCTTAGAAATCATACATGGACCCTGTTCTTTCCAAACAGTGACTGGCCATCGTTCTGACAGGTGCTTCATCTTGCCAAGAGGCAGTAGCGCCCCGCCCTTGTAGGGTGACAGTTTTCTGGGATTAGTCACCCAGATGATACATATCTCATTCCTGGGAGAATATGAAATCTAGAAATTTATAGTTACTCTATCTTAAAAGTGCATAGAGTGTTTTTGTGTTGAAGGGTTCTAAGAACCTCATGTATATCATCCAAGGGATTTACAAAACTTTTCAACTGTAAAATAATATGGCACACAAAAGATAAAATAGCTGTTTCTTACATAATTTATATTCCGAGTTTTTTAAGAATATTATGTTTTAACATTCATTTATAGTTTCAAGGAAATTCAATTCAAACATTAAAAATCCTCAGCACTACACAACGTCAACTATAACACACACATTCACACTCCTCAGAATTATTTGCCCGGTTAGTAAGAAGGTGAGTGAATTCTGGGCATTTGAGATGAGCAGAAATCAGATGGGATGGAGAACAGAGCTGCAAGTGGAGTCCCGAGCAATGGTGACCTGTGGTCACCGCTAGGGCTGGTTTGGTGGGGCAGAAGCGGGGAGAGGTCTTTTACACAAACCAGCCCCTTCTCTCTCTAACTCCAGCCTCCCTTCCCCCAACACATGGTTCGAGCCTCTCCTGAGCAACAGTCCTTGTCATGGTGGGTATAAATGCTTTGGGGTTTAGATTCAGAGCATATCAGCCATCTTCTGAGGAGGTGCTTCCAGAGAAGCAAATTTTAGGTGGTGGTAGCACTGGGTTGGGACTGAGAGAGGGTGAAGGGGCAGGCTAGGGGAGAAAAAAGTTCTGGATTAGTTCTGAATTATTCTCAACCTTGGCAATCTCTGCATCAGAATTTACACCACACATCATCTATTGTCTAAATAATTTCTCACACAAACATACTAATATTTCGAAAGCTAGATACCATTTTAAAATAAAACACAACTTTATATAAAAGTTTTACAGCTTCTGCCATGTTGTATTTTCTCAATACGCTCAAGCCCGATAGTCCCCCAGATATTCCCTGAACCCCACCACCACATAGCTTTTACCCGGTGGCCCCTGCCAGAGCCTGGCATCTGCCCCCATGCTAGGAACCCACATGTTCTTATTTCCTGGAATCCAGCCTCATGGGAATGCAGGCAGGGAAGTAAGCTTTTCTAGGACAGTGTGATGAATGCTGGGATGAGAATGGGAATGCAGCGCTATGGGCAAGGAGATGAGGGGCCCTCCCCATGATGGGGAGCCCCAGAGGAGGAGGAGGACTTAGCCAGCTGTGGGGCAGGAGGGTGGGGGCGCAGGAAGCATGCATTCCCGGCCACTGCACTACATGCTGGGGACAAGTATTTTCTGGCAAGAGTGAGCCCCCTGGTCACATTCAACCACTCTTTATAAAGTGCTGGAAGTGTACTAAGTGCTACTCTATGCTTGATATATGTAACTTCATGTCATCTTTATGGAAACTCTTTGGTTGAGGAGTTATTCTTACTTTGAGACTCTCTGGTTTCCTGATGATTAAGGACCTCTCCCCCACCCCCCGCAACAGGCCCTAGCAGGTGCACTCTCCTTTGTCTCTCTCTCCCCCAGGGTCTCTGCTTTCTGCCTTTGACTCTCTCTTCCCCAGAGCTGCTGCTAATTAGCTTTTCCCTCGGGGATTCTGTCCCATAAGACCGACAAGACAGAGGACAAATTATACAGCTCCTGCGGTCTCCAAGCACAAACACACGGACCTTCCTTTTCCTGAAAGATTAATTCAGAAAAACCTTTAGATGCTGTTAGGAAACTGTAAGACACCAAAAATGGCAGAAGCAGGGTCTGAATGTAGTTAAGAACTCTTAGAAAATTTCTTCATGTATTGTCTTGAGTCCCTTTCTTCACTGGCACCCCTTGCTGGTATCTTCTTTTGTTCCTGAGGGTGTATCAAACCTCCCTCCGCTCACAAACTTCAGGTTTCCCTTAGGACATAGTGATCCTCTAATCCAGGGAACGTGCTGCCAGGAGTGTGCCAGGAGGCGTTCAGCACCAAACTGCAGGAATAAAGTGGTGTCTGTTCACTGGTAGCCACTGAGTCAGATGGATACCGTGCACATGGGGGATTCGTGAATCACATGCCACCTTCTCAACAGGACTCTTGTCCCACAGGAACAGCCCTTCTTCCCTTGGAGCATCTACTCACAGCTCTGCTCTCAGACTTGATAATAAAATCAGGAACACGTCTTTGTTCCTCTGTCTCTCTTCTCAAGACTTTAAGAAAGAAATAGCCTAAAGATCTTCCAGAGCTGTTACTAGCATCCAGGATTATAGGAGGTCCTCGGCTAGGATGCCCATCTCAGCTGAATTCCTATAAAATCCATCCCCAAATCTGCAAGTCCAAACTGGAAGTTTTTTAAAGAGTTCAACCAGGTGAGCTACAACCCTGAGTCAGCGCTGTTTCTATCCGTGATGGCCAAGCTTGGAAGCACTGCCGCTGAGGGTCATTTCCTTTTCACTCTCCAGTCCCACTCCCTTCCCAACAGAGTAGCTTTTTATTAAGAAAAATCTCCCACTTGCATTAATACAGCTCCATTCCCTCTAGACATGAGCAGGAAAACACCGAAGTACCTGGTCATCCAGCTGCTCTTTTTAAAAAGTAACCAAGTTCACAAGCCTGGTCTTGGCTAAGAAAAAGAGCAAGCCTCTTACTTGAGGTAGCTTGAAACTCTCTTCTCCAACCCAGTAAAAAAGAGAAAGATGACGATGAACAGAAATGGCATAGCTTCATTTCGTAAAACCTGGAGTCAGATCACGTTTTTTGACAGACCCCCAACTGCTCGTGTATTTACTCTTGTGGGTTTTTTTCTTGCTTCAATAACTGGCAGCCACCTGTAACAAGGGACTTCCTTTTTAAAACTTATTTTTGATACTTTTAAAATTTAAGCTAACACAAAGCATGTTTGGGCTTTTACGGAGTTGAAATAAATGAAGTCTGCCTCATTATCAAGTCTACACACACAACAATGAACTGAAACAAGGCATCGGAGGGTTAGCAGTTCAAAGCAAGGACTGGGAGACTGTCAGGATTGAAATTCCAGCTCTACCACCCAAGAGTTATGTAATGCTGGGCAGATTACTCAACCTCCACCAACCTCAATTTTCTCATCCGTAAAATGGGGATAATAAAAATCTAATTATCAGGTTGTTGAAAGGTTTAAGTGAGTTAACATATGCAAAGCCCTTAAGACAGTGCCTGGCACACAGGAAGTGCATAATAAATACATATTATTATTGTCATTACCATTGAGAGTGACTTGAGATTTAATACTACTCTAATTTTAGGACCATCTAATACAATTTAACAGTCTGGATCTGAGTTTAGCTCATCTACCTCTGACTTAACACAACTCAGTCATACCCCATAATCTGAAAATATTTTAACATCCAGCAATACTACTCACTGCATTTTACATTAATCCCTCTCAACTTTATGAAAAGTATTCTTTGAGGGGCCCTTGGATGGCTCAGTCAGTTAAGAATCCGACTCTTGATCTCAGTTCAGGTCTTGATCTTAGGGTCATGAGTTCTAGCCCTGCACTGGGCTCCATACTGGGCATGGAGGCTACGAAAAAAAAAAAAAAGGTATTCTTTGAATACCTACTAATATACGCTAGACACGGTGTGGAAAATCCAATCTGTTTTCAAAGATGTTACTATATTTGGGGATTAAATAAACTAATACACATAAAACAAAAAGTAACATAAGTCAGGAAACACTAAACTGAGCATGATCAGGTAACGAAAATGAACAATGAAAACTACTATTTTTATTAATTTATTCCATTAACATGACATAAACAGAAGTGGCGGGACTCTACTTTGGCAGTGTGGAAAGGGATAAGGCTGAGGTCATGTCCAGAGTGAACCATGTGGAGGGAAAGGGCTCTATCGACTCTCTTTATCATGTGACAAGCCAGGCAAATCTCTTGAGGGATGGTCAGTGTAAAGCACATGCAACCCTCCACGTTCTACACAATCACAATCAGCCACAATCCTCATGCCCTGAGACATGTGAAGCCTAGTTACACAAGGAATAACACGTGGACCAGATACAGAATAGTGCAGCACAGGGGGTAAGAATAACAAAGAAGATAAGAAATCTGTTTCATCAGTGAAATGTGAGAAAACATACTACATGCTGCTAAAGGTGAAAGAGAAGATTGATAAATGAGGAGCTCATTGTGTTCCAGTTAAACTTTGTGTTCTGTACAATTCTTTTTCCACTTAATATTTTTGTAAAACAATCACCACAAAAAAATGCAAGCCAGTACCAAAAAGAGCTGATTTATTAATACATTTGGCTTTCAGAGTGTTCAGTTGATAATAGCGTGATGATTTCAAGCACCAAAAATTCTACACGTTCATTAGGGAGATGGTTTCCGGGAAATTTTAATTTTCTAGTGATGCCTAATTATAGAAGTGAATGTACTTTAATGTCTTAGTACACTCAATCACATTATCCCCTTTTTGATCGCATGTAACATTAAAATTAATAGTAATGATACACTTAAATGCAAGAACAAAGATGAGCCAAGGAAAAAATTAGGAAAATGATGATACACAGTGGCGCACCCAAACTCTGCTGCAACACCACCAGACAAGGCTCTGCAGATCTCAGTGTGGAGAACAGCGAAGGGTGTGTGTGTATGTGTGTGTGTGTGTGTGTGTGTGTTAAAATGTATACATGTATACAAACACACACATATATATATACACATACATATATACGTTTCTGTATGTATATGCACCTGTGTCTGTGTGTGTATACAGTGGTTCAGAGCACGAGACGACAAATCAGGGAGCCTCGGCTTAAACCCAGCCCTGTCCTAGTAGCTGTGTAATTGTGACTTTGGGTGTATTAGTTTCTCTAAGCTTCAGTTTCTTCATCCATTTAAAAAAAAAGAATAATATCAACCTCGTAAGTCTGTGGGAGTTGGGGGCTAAGATATACATGATACTTGGGTGAGCCTAAAATATAATAACAGCTCCAAAATGATAGCTATTATTATCAAGAAGCAATATCCCAGTCATTGGACATGTGGGCACATTCCTGTATATAATTTATTGCATACCACCCGGTGTTAGCGCTCAACTGACATGCTTGAATCTTGGAACCAGTAAGGAAAAAACCAGGATTCAAATCTACGGCTACCCTACTTCAAAACTGAGGAGCTTACGTATTACTTCTGGACAAATGCTGACAGAACTGGCTGGAGAATCCCATTCTTGAGGGACTATACCATAGACCATGTCAGTATGAGACTGAATATCCATCCAGATCACTGGATTAGTGGCCTTTTTCAACTTCATAACATCTGTACAACACTGAGGTCTGACCTGCTTCCATCCCATCCCCAGGCTAGTGGAGGCTTGCCAACTCAGGTACCAGGGCAGATTTAGTGATCAAAACTTAAATGTTAAGAAATGTAGCACTCCAGCTTCATTTCTTGGTCAACAACTTGTCTCTGGATCCCTAGTATCATTAGTGAAGATGTGCCCTGATGCAAAGTCCAAGCAGATCCACCTATGCATAAACAAGAGTGCCTCCTCCTTTCTCCTAGGGCAGGACAGATGCTGGGAGTGTGTTTTTAAGGGACAGGGGGGACCTTCATGTCCATGTATGCAGAGCCCCACAGCCCTGGATGTTGCCGCAGAAACTTCCATAAAGTCCAGGACAACTGCAGAATTGAGTTCAAGGCCTATAGTGGTTTGCAGTCTCCTTTCACACACAAGACCAAAGCCTGGGCCTGAGTGGAAGTTGTAGTTACCTTTCTCTTTGCCAACTCTCTAATTCCATTCTTTGCCAACTCTCTACTTCAGGAAGTTTTTGCAGTCGCTCACTGATTAGAAAGTCAAAGTCACAGTCCACACGGAAAATACGATTCTAGCTAGGGCATGTGGTGTGTTCTCCTTGGCCAAAAGCCTCTTACTTTACAACACAGGACACTCGCAGGCTATGAACCCTAACCAAACCAACTGGCTCCACTAATTCCGTGGTGCTCTTCCTCCCTTTCCCTCTGTTACCTATTTTAGAGCACTCTTGTGTATACTAACTTCTTTGGCTTCCTTTCATTGGTCCCTAGTTGGAAAAATTCTGATTCCTGGACTTTATTCCATCTCTGTCTGCATCCTTTGAGAACTGAGATCCAAACATCTAAATCCCTCATTTACCCTGCCCACAAATGTTAACCTCCTACACGGAGCCAGAAAGTAAAACTCAATTTCCCTCGGTAAGTTTAGTATCGAAAGCTACTTTAGTATCTAAAGTATCCAAAAGGAGACTTTTCAGAAGGCCATTACAAATGTCATGAGGGTCCTCACCAGGCAAAAATCAAAGAAATAAAAAACAAAAGAGGAAGGAATGGAGGGAGGGAGGAAGAAATTCAGTTAGAATTCTTCATAACATCCAGGAGAGAACTAACATTCCCCCATCCTGCCAGACCACGTGACAGGCCACCTGCGGACGGGCAGTTAGTGCCTGTAGTTCTATTTCAAGAGACATTTAACCTGTGGTATATCTGTAGCCGTATAGTTAGGAGACAAGTCATAAAGTCATTCTATTGACTCTTCTTGATAACTTTACCACTCCATGGGGCGGGGGGAGGAGAAAAAAGACCAGGAGTCGTCACTGCTTAGAACGTTCAACAAAACGCATGGGAATATGTTAGCAAATACCTTTACCTTAAATTAGATGCCAGTTTTCTTACAGTTTCCCTGACAGATGTGCTTTGAGAAGACTCTCTCAGTAAAGCAGCAACGTGACAATGTCCACTCACAGAGAAGCTGGTGTTGTGTCCAGGACTTGGACTTAAATCTTCCATCGGTGCACTGTGCAAAAAACAAACCGAGGCTTATGATTTCAAAGCAGGAATCGTATTAGGTACCAATGAATTCAGAAACATTAATAGATGACAAATGAAATGTTAATACACAACAAAAAGGAGAGCAAGGCCATAAATGTCATGCTAAAAACTGTCATTTAGGGAGTTATAGAAAATCCATTCTCAACTAGAAAAATTACTATTTATTCCTGACAAATCTTGTTTCAAGGTTTTTGGGGGAGCCACAATTAAACAGAATTGGCGATAATGTATTCTTTTTTTTTTTTAAGATTTTATTTGTTTATTTGACAGAGAGAGAGAGAGAGAGACACAGTGAGAGAGGGAACACAAGCAGGGGGAGTGGGAGAGGGAGAAGCAGGCTTCCCGCTGAGCAGGGAGCCCGATGCGGGGCTCGATCCCAGGACCCTGGGATCATGACCTGAGCCGGAAACGACTGAGCCACCCAGGCGCCCCGCCGTAATGTATTCTTAACAACAGTAGTCACATACTATTTGTCTCATTTGCTGAAAGAGGCTTTTAAACCAAAGCTCTATGTTAGCCTGGGGGAAGGTATATACAGAAATAAAACAAAAAGGGGCAAAGTCAGTTGAAAGAACTATTTAGTCAAGATCTAAAGGAAAAAGGGTGTTCCAGGTGAAGTGTAGTGATCCTGGGTAGAAATGAAGCAGGGCCGCTGGGGTGGAGTGTGTGGGAAACGGGGCGGGGTGGAGGGGGAGGTGGCGCTGGCGCCCTGGGCCAGGGGCGGGAACTGGAGTTTATTCTAAGCAGAGCAGGTACTACCATTGAAGGGTTTCTTGCATGGAAGCAAGGTGATCTGCTATATGTTTTAAAAGTATAACTGGCTGCAGCATGGAGAGTAACTCACAGTGAGGATGCTCAGAATCGTGCAGTGTGTTAATGAGACCCAAAGCTTTCAGTATTGTGGGAACAAAACATGTTCAGGAGGGCTGGGGGACTTGCAATTTGGGAGACAAAGCTGTGTAGGCAGGTAGGGTCAGATCACGTAGGGATTTGCCTGTCAAATAAGGAGGGGGGTTTTGTAATCCTTTCATGCTAAGTGTTAAGAGCACAGCTCTGGAGAGTTTTATATGTTCATACTGTATGGGTCATTTAAAAATTGGACAAGAGTTAATATCAAATCGAATGTGCTTCTACTGTCAACAGCTTTTTGACATTAATTCTCTTAACTTCAGCTGATATTTTATTTAAGGTTAAGAACATTATAACTAATGCTTGTCTCTTAAAGAATACTTATACAGTATCTGAAGCCTATTAACTGTAACTTCCTTTATGCTGAAATTTTATTAAAGTAGTCCTCTAAAATTTTTTTTTTTATCATTTTTTGGGGATGCTGAAAAGTCATGCTGGTGCTGGGGGATAAAAGCTAAAATGCACTACACCTGAGCACAGAGTCCTCTCTGAACCTGTTTCTCTTCCTGCCAAATAATAATAGTGCCGACCTCCAAAGGAAAGGGAAACGAAAGTGAAAATGAACTTTTGTGACTTAATCAAGATAAAAAGCTTCTGCACAGCAAAGGAAACAGTCAACAAAACAAAGAGGCAATCCACAGAATGGGAGAAGATATTTGCAAATGACACTACAGACAAAGGGCTGGTATCTAAGATCTATAAAGAACTTCTCAAACTCAACACCCAAAAAACAAATAACCAAGTCAAAAAATGGGCAGAAGACATGAACAGACACTTCTCCAAAGAAGACCTACAAATGGCTAATAGACACATGGAAAAATGTTCATCATCTTTAGCCATCAGGCAAGTTCAAATCAAAACCACATTGAGATACCACCTTCCACCAGTTAGAATGACAAAAATTGACAAGGCAAGAAACAACAAATGTTGGAGAGATTGTGGAGGAAGGGGAACTCTCTTACACGGTTGGTGGGAATGCAAGTTGGTACAGCCACTTTGGAAAACAGTGTGGAGGTTCCTCAAAAAATTAAAAATAGAGCTACCCTATGACCCAGCAATTGCACTCCTGGGTATTTACCCCAAAGACACAGATGTAGTGAAAAGAAGGACCATATGCACCCCAATGTTCATAGCAGCAATGTCCACAATAGCCAAACTGTGGAAAGAGCCAAGATGCCCTTCAACAGATGAATGGATAAAGAAGATGTGGTCCATATATACAATGGAATATTACTCAGCCATCAGGAAGGATGAATACCCAACTTTTACATCAACAGGGATGGGAATGGAGGAGATTACGCTAAGTGAAATAAGTCCCAAGCAGAGAAAGTCAATTATCATATGGTTTCACTTATTTGTGGAACATAAGGAACATCATGGAGCACATTAGGAGAAGGAAGGGGAAAGTGAAGGGGGGAGATCAGAGGGAGAGACGAACCATGAGAGACTATGGACTCTGAGAAACAAACTGAGGGTTCTAGAGGGGAGGGGCTGGGGGGATGAGTTAGCCTGGTGATGGGTATTAAGGAGGACACGTTCTGCATGGAGCACTGGGTGTTATACACAAACAATGAATCATGGATCACTACATCCAAAACTAATGATGTATTGTATGGTGACTAACCTAATAATTAAAAAAAAGAAAGAAAGAAAGAAAGAAAAGCAGTGGCAATGACCCTGGCTCCTTGACACTGTGCCTCACTTGATAGCCCTAAACCAGCTCTTTCCAGGCTTATTTTACTTCAGAGAAATAAATTTCTATTGTACTAAAATAATAATAATAATAATAATAATAATAGTGCCGACCTCACAGAGATGTGCTGAGGATTAAACAAGACATACAAAGAATTCAGCCCAACCCCTACACTTAGTTAAGTGCTCAGTAAATAGCACCTAATCATTATTGTTATTATGGTCATCTTTATCCTCACTACCACTATTAATGAGTTTGATAAGATTCTTCCACGAAGACTGTTTTAATCGGACCACAGTTCTAACATTTCATGTTGTAGATACAATTCAAAGATGATTTAAAAAAAAAGACACACACAACCTCATATAAACCTGAAAGTAACATATAATACACACACACACATATACACATACACACGCACACACACAATGTGTTTTAGTTTTCGGATGAATTTCAAACTTTAACAAATAACTCTAGGTTAAAGCACTGTCCATAAAATGGCATAGCAACAACATGGGGGAGGGTGGGGAAACTGCCTCATTTAGTCAATCAACAAATATACTAACTCTGAATCAGCTGCTATTCTGGACACTAATGACACAGAGGTGGGCAAGACAGTCCTGCTCTTGTGGAGGGAATTAGCTCCTATGAAAAAGATAGAAAATAAGCAAGCTAGAATGTAACACATTAAAAGAAACAGATGAGTCAATAAAATACTTTAAAATAGTAATAAGTACTCTGAAAAAAACCATGCTATCAGATACTAAGATCTGATAGTATCCCTATCAGGAATGGGACAGGCTATTTTGGATGGAGTACTATGGGAAGACCTCTCAGACAGCTGGAGTTATGACGAAGAAAAGATACGGCCCCCGTCCTTATAGGAAGACAGACGTTCAGATGGACAATTCCACTTGACAGTGGTGTATCAGAATACAGCTGATATTTAACAGATAATTATTTTTTAAAGATTTTATTTATTTGAGAGAGAGTGAAAGTGAGAGAGATCACAGATCTCCAGAGAGGGAGAAGCAGACTCCCTGCTGAGTGGAGAGCCCGATGTGGGGTTCGATCCCAGGACCCTGGGATCATGACCTGAGCTGAAGGCAGTCACTTAAATGACTGAGCCACCCAAGCGCCCCGAACAGATAATTATTGAAGTTGAAGGAGTTATGACCACTCTTATCACTGCGTCAGTGGCTCTCTGAAACCCCGAGTTTGCTTGTGAGAGTTGGGGGCCCCAGAGGAGAGAACACTTGAACTCGAACTTGAAGGAAAGAGTAGTAGACTGGTGTACAGCTTGCGGAGGGCAAAGGAAGCAGTGTGGACAGAGAGGCAAGTGTGATAAAACAGGACTCAAAGCAACTCAGAAATTCTGGGAAACAAAGTGGGGGCTCCAGGAAAGGCCAGGAGTGAAGGGGACTTGCGCCATGCTAAGGAGTTTGTAACTTATCCTGCAAGATATCCTGCAAGATGGGGCCATGAGGGGTTTCTGAGTAGAACAGTGAAGTGAGGGGATTTGAGTATCAGAGGGACTCCTCTGTCAGCAAGTGCAGAAAATCAAACTCCTCTCTTTTTTTCCGACACTCAATTCAATGCGCTCCTATGCAAAAAGAGCCCAAAATTTGGATTCACAGACACTGGGTCTAAAGGCCTGGAAAGCACCTTTGACAAGTTTGTCTAAGTGAGGGTAAGAGTTTGCTTCCTTGAAAACGTTCTTTCTGTTTTATTGGGCATCCAAAATATTCAGCTGATTTTATGTTAAAAGTGACAAAGTCTCATGTCAAGAAAATTCTAGCATGCAATAATTATCATAATTACATATACGTATAACAATAAGATAATGAGCCACACAAAAAAACAAGTTTCCTGATTGCATATTCACACCTTATACACATGTGACATTTTCAGTTCTTTGACTACATTACAGTAATTTGAATTAGTTGCTCGCTGTGAGTAGGAAGTTAAGCCTGTTCCATTTCATTATCCCCAAATCCTCACAAAAGAAAATAAAAAGGTTCGGGAAAAAGGTAAGAAACCTAGCCGTATTCTATTCTTTCTTGTCTCCTTTGCAAATTTGGTTCCATTCTTAATTGCCTTTGCTTGTTGCTATTATTTTCTTTCTTCTTGTATTTAAACACTGATAATTACTTTGCAACAGTATAATTGCACTCACTTGGAATTTGTGTAATTGCAGTACACTCACCTTTCCCGGTTAGATAATGAAGAGTTTCTCTTTATTTCTGGAGTATCACTGCACGGCTCCTGTTTTTCTTCAAAAGACGGACAAAATGAAGACAATCACATTTTGATGATCACACAATAACGTGAACTGAAAGAAGTGTCGACAGTTTATTAACTACTTATAGATAATTTGGCTTTGTATTCCAAACATCCTTTTGTAAAAAATGCACCAATATGTTCTTTATGCAACTTATAATAACCTTTTAATAAAGTGTGGATGGTGTATCTAATAATCCAAGAGCCTCTGTAACTTGTTTTTTTGTAAGTTCTTTTTCATGATGCTTATTACCTGTGACTGGTGTGCACGGGGTGACTGCTTGGGGCCGTCAGACTCCCTTCTCTCACCAGACTCTGCCCAGACAACCTCTTGTCTTCCCCCTAGAATCCCACTCTATTCCATTTTAGGTTCCAGTTCAAAAATATCCTAACAGATCCCAACCCCAAACATGTCTCTAGTAAAGAGTCGAACTCTAAAGCAGGAAGAGACCTGATGTCATCTAGTCAACCTTCTCACTGAGGGAATCTCATTATTGTATGTTCAGAGAGGTTAGTGATTCGTTATAGTTCACAGAAGAGTAGAAATGCTCTGACTCCTTGGACTGGTTTTAAGAGTGTCTTGGAGGCAGCAGACGCAATAAGTCAATGTGTCATTCTTCCACCTGTCTCTAGAATTCGTTGTGGTAACAGTCCACATATCTTATTCCACCAAGTAAAGCCTTGGCAACAAGTTGAGGGCCATCAAAGGCCAAGTGGAATAGCATAGCGACAAAGGAAGTTTTAATGGTGGGTGAATGGCTGAGGATCCGACTCCTTTAAGTACATATAAAAGAGAAAACACAGAGGTTTTCTAATACTGCAGGTGCCACTGGTTTTACTCACTGGCTTGCATACAAAGTGAAATTTTTTAGCCCAACGGCCAACTAATCTATAATTACAGTCATTTAAAATCATTTCACAATTTGTTCTTTCCAAACCCAGGATATTTGAAATTAAATATTAATTTTAGGATCAAAATTGTATTAATAATTTTTCCATTATGATTTGGAAATCCAACAGGCACATACTTGAAATCATGTTAATACTTTAAAACTTCTATAAAAGACTGGCTTTAAGATTAAGAAAGCCTTACAAAAGAAATCCTGATTGTGGAATTGCAAATTAACCTAATTAAGATGAGAAATAAAAAACTGTGATTTCTTAGGGACCTCACTAATGGGTTCAAATATAAAGATGTGCGTGAATGGCTGGTTATGTTACCTGAGTAACAAAGTATGAAGGGAGAGCTTACGACCAAAAGTGGGCACAGAGTGAGGCCATGGACCAATACAAGGACTGGGAATGATGAAGCCAAAAGGAGCTGAGGCTGTCAAAGAGGCTAAGAAAATCTTTAGAACTTATTTCAGAATAAGAAGAGGACCATGAAAATGATGGGCTTGCTGCTCAGGCCCAATGGTAGAATATTAAAAGAGAGAACGGTATGATAATAATAACACATAATAAAGGGGTTGGTCATAATAATGAATGGATGCTAAGAAAACAAAATTTTCTGAGTCCGGTTTGCTTACAGTTTCTCTATCCAAAGAAATCGTTTTTGGATTGAATATTATAAGATGGTAACTCTAGGTTTAGAAAAAGCTCAAGTCTCTCACTTGAGACAAAAGATGTCCCATGGGGATAAAGGAACTAATGGATGTGTCTGGCGAACTGGTCTATGGGGAATCATGAGAAGCAGGAAAAGGACTACATAATTGAAGATCGAGAACTGTCATCATAATTTTCAAAATACAGTCTGAATAAAAGAGCCCATATCAATCTACTGCAAATTTCGAAACAGAATTCAACACAGAGAGTGGTCCAAGTCTACTGCTGGAGACATCAGGCCGCGTGTGGCAGAGCTGGGGGGACTCTCCTTGGGAAGGGAGTGTCTCTTGGCTCCTCCAAAACACACGGGATCGGCGGCTCACTCTCCACCCAGCCCTCCTCCCACTTCTGGAACAACACATTTTAACTTTTAAAAATCCAAACTGCTACCAAACTTCTGATCTATATCCCACATCAGATGTGCCACGTAAGTCATACTGAAAACAATGCAAACATCACAGCTAATATAGGTAAACTGAATTTTTTTTACCTTTTTTCATAAGAGAAACTTCCTTTTTTTCTTGTTTCAATGAGACCTCAGTGTCACTTTTATCTAAAACCTGAAAAATAAGCTGTTTACTTAAAGCTGCACAAAAATATAGGCTACATTATAGGGTGCGAAATGACCTGAGTATCAGTGGCCCTATCAGAGAGAGGCCGGAAGTAGAGTTTATGCACATTATGGAGACAACCGTGCACATTGTAGAGAAGGATATTGATGTGCGTCTCCAGGAAGGTTATGTCATAATTGTCATATTTACTTTTACCATTTATCAGGATTTTTATACTTCTATCAATATTTGTAGAGGTATTTTTAAAAATCCGTATCTTATGTGGATGTAACAATGACTCCAACAAATGAGCCAGGTATTTGATTCACCAGGAGCAACCATGGAACCTGTGCTGTTTTGAGGAGGCTGATCACACCGGTGGTCGGTACAGAGCAGACATGGAGCATGAGCTCAACCTCAGTGCAATGAAAACCTTGGGGAGGTTGGGGCCTGGGGCCTAAGGCCCCACAGCATGATGGGGAAGAAGACAAGGATAGAAATGGGGAGTGTACCTGGGCCAACCAGGGGACAAGGTTGGGACACCTTGTCTTTTGATAAAATCGCAGGAGATCTGCATAAAAGGGGTTACAGAGCCTTAATGTGTTGAATGCAGGAGCCAAGAGGGCTGGTGGCCCCTGAGAGTGAGTGTGTGTGTGTGTGTGTGTGTGATGTCTGGGGTGGGTGGGCGGAAGTGGGGGTTGGAAGAGCTGGGAGGTGGGGAGAGTGGGCCATCAGAAGCCATGTCTACCTCAGCTTTGGGAGGCCTGAAGACCCATTTTGCAAGGCCCACACAAAACCAACTTACATTTTGGAAATGTATTTCTTTAGATCAGGAAAATGGACCTAGAATGTTCCCTTCGTGTATTTTGTAAGTCTGTGAGAAGGTGGGGGAACAGGCACTAAAAAACAGAAATGGAGAAGGCAGGGGTAAGACCTGACCTGACCTGAAGACCCTGCAGCATGCCCTGAGATACAACCGTGTTCCCCACTTCTACGACCTGGGGGAAGGCGCGGAGCTGTGGGTTCTCTGGAGCTTGCCCACTGTGTCTGTACCCTTCGCCTTTCAAGCCCGCTGTGCCCTGCTTAACAAACGTGGGAGGGAGAGGCGATCACCTCTCCTTTTCTCCCCTCCCAGGAAACACAGGCATATATTTTACATGGCATTCTAGAAACTGTGCTCCATCAGGAAGCAGGTTAAATGGGCACACATGTAGCCTAGCAACAAAAGACCTGTATGGCTGTCCATCACTGCTGCTTCTGTTTCACTCAAAGCCGTAACAAGGAAAGTCTCGTTAGGTAGGCGGAAATAAAACTGATGCTGGGGCGCCTGGGTGGCTCAGTCGGTTAAGCGTCTGCCTTCGGCTCAGGTCATGGTCCCAGGGTCCTGGGATCAAGCCCCGCAATGAGCTCCCTGCTCAGCAGGAAGCCTGCTTCTCCCTCTGCCCCTCACCCCGCTCTTGTGCACACACACACACACACTCTCTCTCAAATAAATAAATAAAAATCTCAAAAAAAAAAAACAAACCCTGATGCTAAGCTGCTTTGTTCATTTCAGAACAGTTTTGTACTTATACTATAAATAAATTCCTGCCCCAGAAGTAAATAAAGACCATGTATTTTTTAAAGTTCATTTTGCAAAATGACCTTACAATGTACATCTTATTTCTCTCTATCATAAAACTTACAGTTTTCTTCTAATATGCTGATACATACAGGAAATCCACATGCCTTTTTAAGTGCCTCTAACTTCGAACTAAATATTTTTTGACCAGTCTATAAGCAGCATAGACTATTTCCCCCAACAGTTAACAGCAACCACAAGATAAGCTGACAAGAGGAGCTATTTAATGCCTTTAGTTACAACCACTTTGTTGTAATCCATGATGATCCAGCTCAGAATGTGTTCCTTTTCTTTGGTAACTCTTCCTTGTGATAAAAATCAGACAAGATGGAAGCAACCAAGATTAATCAAAATGACAGCACTCTCGGTAGGGAACTTTTGTTGGTGGTGTTATTAGCACAGCCTCGTGAAATTAACCGTTTTTGCATTTTATTGTTTAGTTCTCTTTGAGCCATGCCATATAGAGGTTGTTTCCATGAGGGTGAGATGTGTCCCCTCACTCCAAAAATGGTACTTACACAAAGCTTTCCCATCTATATTGCAGGAGAGATTATTTCTTTTCCTTTCCTGTATTTTCTTTATTCTTTGGCATACAGATGTTTAAAAGATTTTGGATAAACAATTCACAGCTACAGTATTCCCTTCTAAGTAACACTGTAAATATCTGAGTTCATAGGATGCTCTTTTCTATCACAATACACTTGCGGCTTTGAAGGTCTGAATTTCTTCAAGCTGAGACAACAAGACATACAGCTGTCTTTTCAATTATACTATTTGTATATTTTGATACTGCTTACAACGCTCTTTCATATACATTACTTCATTTCATTACAGAAGTGTTCTTCAGTCTCTTAGGCTTAACTGTGTTTCATACTCTGCAGTTTGGGGATATCTCTTTCCTAAGATTTTACCTCAGTCATGAAATAGATAACACCTCCCACACAGTAAATGAGATTATAGTCAAGTTTTAACATGCGGTTTTAGATACCTTAATTAAAATTATGTTAACAATGAGCAGAGCGGGATTTGTCAGTTCTCCAAGGGCTGCAATGGATCAGCATAATATCCACAAGCTCAATTTTGTGAAGTATCTATTTAAGAGGATAAATAAATCATAAATAAGTTAGAGAGAGGGGGAAAAAACATACCACAGTCAGCCGCGTAGCACTTCTCTAATTCAGCTGTTGTTAGGGATGCGTTAAGAACTGGTTGGTATCACTTTACCTGCTTTCTTTCCTTCTATTTCTTTGCCCCTCTATCTCCACCTGTATTATTATCAAGGACCCAAAAGGGCTACCAGACCAGTAACGCCTTCCTGCCAAACTCAAAGGGCCTTTCTATTTTCACTCTTCCACAGTGAACGTTATGTTCTAGGCTCCCCTCTCTCATCCATAAATTTATTCCCTAAAATTGAGTTCCCAGTATGGGTCAGACGCTGCTCTGATAAAGAACGCAAAGTCCCGCCTTTATGGAGCTTATTTTCTAGTGAGGGAAAAATAGATGTTAAGTAAATAAAAAGATGGATATGTGATATGATGTCAGGTGACATTCAGTTCTGTGAAGAGAAGTGACACAGGTAAGAGACCAAGAACAGCCTAAATCCCCGCACCGAGCCCAGCTGCCTGTCTGGGCCTCGCTGTTCCCACCCCTCCATGTCTCCTCTCCACCCACTTCTCCACAACCACGCCAGGTGCCCTCCTCTCCCAAGGTTAGGTTTGTTTGCTGTTGATCTACTTGTTCTTCCAATTTTTTTCTAGTTTTTCTTCACACATCCTTCACTTGGGCCTTTCGTGCCAACTCTATACAGAACTGTACTCACCTCACCCTCACCCTCACGCTTCCTCCCCCTTTCCTCTGCTTTCCTTTCCTCCTGAGCACTTGCCACCATCTATCCTGCAACACAGTTTACTTATTAGGCTTGTCTGGGGTCTGGCTCCCGACTGGAATGGAAGCACCAGGAGGACAGGGAGCATTGTCTATGATCTTCTCGTGGTATCTCCAGTATCGACGACAGTAACTGACACTCAGTTTACTCACAGAATCACAGAAAGTCCTGACCAGACATGCATGTTGCTGGGGGCTGGGGGGGAGGGGAATCCAGGAATTACAAACATCCAAGGAAAAGTCAGGAAAGCAAAAATAAGCTCGGGGTGTTGGAGGCCAAGGAAGGCCAGGGTGGCCACGGTGAAGAGAAAGAAGGGATGAGTGGTAGGGGATGAGAACTCAAAAGAGGTCAAGGCCAGGTCACCTGGGGCCTTGGACGGCACAGCAAGGACGCTGAATTCTGGTCGAAGTGTGAGCAGAAGCCATTGGAGGGTTCTCAGTAGGAGAATGGCATGACCTATCTTTTGGATGAAACAGATTTTTCGACTGTGGATGCCAACAGAAGCAGTGAGATCATTTACAGGGCTATTGCTGTAGCCCTGACGAGAGATGTTGGTGAATTCGCCAGGGTGGCGGCTGTGGAGGAGATAACACAGGTATACGTTCAAAGGTTGACTGGGCAGGACTGGCTGACAGGGTGAGTGCCGGGTGTGAAAGAAGGAGAGGAATTCAGGATGCCTCCTAGGCTGGGGCCTGAGTAGCTGTGAATGGTGGTGCCATTTATTGAGATGAGGAAGCATGAAGAAGTCTCTTGCTGTTCCTTCTTCCCTTGAATTCTATAATCTTCTGGGTCCCAAATCTCCCGGGATCTTTATTTTTCTGCCCACACTTTATCCTTCAACAAACCTATTAAAATTTCAGGGGTCCAACCATTCCCCTTATGCAAACAATGGCCTGATCAGCATCACCAACCTTAACTTTCCACCTTTGCTCCAGTTTGCTTCCAACAGACTGCATGACACTTGCAGGTTTTGCTGGAACTTCAAATCTTCAGCCCCACGGGTACCCACTCCGACCCCCCGTCAGCTCTTCTCTTCCTGCTTGCAACAGCATGCCGTTCCTGGCTGCCATCTCCAAACTGCTCTCCCTGCTTCGTCTTCCATGCTCCCCTCCAGTGTCGGCTCTGCTTTCCTCCAAATGGTTCCATTTTCCTTGTCATCCTTATACTGCAATTCTTAAGCAGCAGATCCTACTTGATTTTTTGGTCTTCTTCTCCTCCGTCCAGTACAACAGCATCACCCCAACTCGATTCATTTTCCTACACAAAATCTCCATGATCCAATGTTCCTTCTCAAAACGTTCCCACAGGTCCTGACTGGTTACTACCTCAAGTACAAACTCTGTATCTGGCTTTCAAAGCCCTTCTCAATATGATTCTAAGTTATGTGAACATAATTTCAGTACTTCTTAAAAAACACCCTCTGCTCTAACCAGAAGGCTGTCCTCAGAATTCCCTGTAAGCACCTCCACACCTTGGCCCGTGCTGTTCTCTCTACGTGGTATGCCTCTCTTTCCTTCCCTCTTGTGTTTCACACCTTTCAAGACAAGTATAAGGTCTGCTCTTTCCAAAATGTCCTTTTCAGTTACTCCAGACCATACTGATTTCTTCCTTTCTCTGAAACACTATTACTAGCAAATTGCAAACAATTTTTTATTAGTATTAAGAGCCAAGCATCTTACCTATGTAGCCCAGATAAGACTGGGATCCTACAGCGGCCTTGATTCTTACATGATACTTCAGAGCAGAATTTGAAACTTGGGTCCACCTCCCCAAAACAAATCCAACGCTACAAAGCACTAATAAATGTGCAGAATTTACTAAAGACATGTATTGACAAATGGCAGACATGTTTACATAAGGCAAAAATCTATTTCAAATAACCATGAAGCACCTCTATTTCTATGTCTTCGACTGCTGGCTGCCTGCTCACCTCTCTCCGCACACTGCCCCCTCCAGCCTCTCCAATTCTGCAGTACCATGTTTTTTGGCTTCCGGGATGCCCTTCCTCCTTCCCCCAACCCCTCACATGCACCCTCCCAGCTCTCCCTTTGCTTCCACAGAACAATTTCAGTCTCTCAATTTTCATTCTTTGCTCCCATGTCCTGGCCCAACCAATAAAGGCTGAACTTGCCCTCTTCAGAATTACAGAAAATGGTGTTTAAAAATGTTTTTCATAACACAAATAATTATTTTCATTCTGTCACATATCATCACATTAATTCTCATAACAATCTTGAGAGTAGGTAAGATTATTTCCATTTTATAGATAAGAAAACAGAAGACCATAAGTTGATACAACCGGTAAGTGGCATGTAGGTCTGACTTTGAACTTGGGTCGGTCCGTCAGAGCGCAGTCTGTCAACTTTCTGTAAAATAATGTTAACAGGTGGTTTTGTAAAAATCTCTTGCAATTTTCCTGCTCCTTTAGAGCAAGGATCATATATATATATATATATATATATATTTGGTGTCTCTCAGAATCTGATATAGTATTGTTTATACATTTGTCTTAATTGGTACATGGTCGCTGGTAGTCCACACACTGGCACTTGAATATTCGGGTTCATAAGTTGCTCCCGAGATCGTCCTTTGGGTCAGGGGCTGTATCACATGCTGTCTCTGTGTCTGTTGTAAGTCTGTAAGTCCACTGGTGAGCTGATGAATTATACTGTGGAGAGTGAGTACAGCCATTTTTTCCTCTACAGCCCTTAGGGCAGCTCTGGTTTGTATCTCCTAAAGGAGTTGGCTCTACCTGTGAAATTTCTGATACTGTTAGCAACAATCACAGCATTATGCAAGTTCAGAGGCAATGGTAACATCATCAGCCAGGAAAACTTAAGAAATGGCCTGCTTTTGAAATTAAGGCAACTTCGATCATCTGAAATCATGTTCTTGCAATACCATTGCAGTTTCCCCTTAAAAAAACAATTTCTGTTAGGAATTGAAAAATGATGCGTATTTAGGGCGAATGCAGCTGATTTAGGGACTGGTTATGCGGGTTACTTGCTTTCCTTCCTTTTTTAGCCGCACTTGGGTTACTGAGTCATCTTTTAACTTCATTGTCATATAGTACTGATGCCAAAACAGAGGGCTTATAGCTGTTTTTTCTGGGGGTTGTGGTGTGGTTTGGTTTTGGCTACCACAGAGCATAGACCCAGACACTGGAGACTCATCAGCTATTCCAGGTGGCTCCCAGCTTGTCTGACATACCACAGAGACCCTGTCAGTGGCCCTAGAGATTCAGAACTGGTTGATGACTTCCCTGAGCTGGATTCAGCCTCTTTTGAAAGATGTCCCCAAAGAACTAACGAGGCATAACTGTAATAAAGGACTTCATTCTGAGACAGGAAGATGGTTCCATCCACTCATTCCTTTATTCATATGTCTTTCCTTAGCCCCACAAAGTTCCACATTCTGGGCTAGACACTGGAGGTTACATCTTTCATAGCAAATACAGAGACTCCCCTGCCAAACTCTTAAAATACATCTGTCAACGATCTGGTCATCAATTTTTTTAAAAAATATCTGCAGATTGGGAAAAATGAAATGAATCCATCTGCCAATCTGTTCCCGAGACCAGGTGCAAGCCAAAAAAAGGCCCACATGACCACAGTGGGCAAAAAGGCTCAAGTCAAGCCAACCAAAAAGGTAGTAGGGTTTCTGCTTACTAACTAAGCAGGTCTAACCCAACTTGAAGTAACCATGACGGGTGTTCTTTCACTGTCTTAGCAACCTGGGTTTGCCACTGATATTCAGAGCAGAAAAAGAAAAAAAGATTATTATATAATTCAGAAAAATGACAAATACCAGTATTTAGGAAGAAGGTAAATGTTGCTTCCTATCAGAGTCAGAAAATATGCATAATGTCAATTTGGAGCACATGATGAATAAAAGCATGCACAAGGGCAACAAAAAGTTGATACTTTTATGCTCTGACTCCAGTCTCAGAAAATTATTTCCACTCAACTCAACTTCTCTTACTGTTGGCATTGGTAATGTTATTCTCCTGGTATTCCTGAATTTTGAATCTTTCTTCAAATTGATCATTTGCTTTTCTGACCTTCTGCTATAGCCTAGCAACCTAATTTTCCCAGTCCCCTTTCAGAACAGACCCCCTAGGACATCTAGTCTGTACAGTCTCTTCCTATGGCTCATCTGGTGACATAACTTGAGACTGTTACCTCTTTGCTAGGATGCTCGATAATCTAGTCCCACTGTTTTGCTTTTATTTTTATTTCTTCTATTAAACACGGTGCAGTGCCAGTTGATCAGATGGCTTGATTTTGAGGGACACCAATGTGGTATGGGGCTCATAAGCCAAATTTTTGCCTGGAGTAAAGTTGAACTGCCAATATATCACACAGCAGTGCGCTCGAGTTTTGAACTGATCTTAGACAAACTCTTAATTATAACAGTACCACAGGGCAATGCTCTAGTAAAGCAGAACTGTAGCAACCTTCACTCAGACATTGATCCCCCTGACAGAGGCTGGTGCATCTACAGGGGGTGACCTAAAAGAATTTCTACTTCCTTCCCATCTGGGGTTAATGGGGACAAATCTGAACTTTACACATGGGTTTGGAAATGCCTGAGACAGAAAGAGTTCAGAATCAGAGAGGGCAGGGTATGTGTTTTGAACATGGAAGATGAAACTTTATTGGATAGGTCAGATTTAGGGTGGATAAGGGGAGACATGAGCTAAAGGGAAGTTAGCTTAATGTGGGCAAGGACTGTGGACTGATTTTTTAAAATAAATTCAAGACTCTTGCCCGGAGAAGGCCCATCTATGGAATTTAGGAAACCAAAGCCAAAATGCTGAACGTTATTCAATGCGGTATCTATTTGTACCTTGAAATCCTCGCCCCTGAGTAAAGTCTATCTGTGTACTCCAACCAACCTGTGTGGAATGGGCTGGGTGAACAGACACGGAGGACAGTGCAGGGAGATGGAGGATAAAGGGAAAGTCATAAGGAGACGTGGTTAAAAAAGTGGGAGGTCAAGCTCAACAGCTAGGGTTCAAGGTGACCACTTCCTGGCAGTGTGACCCTGAGCAAGTTTATTTTCCTCACCTGTAAGATGGGGATGAAAAGAGAATTTAACCCCTCAGGTTAAATTCAGAAAAATCAGATGAGATGATACACATGAAGCATAGTACCTGAATTTCATCATGGCCACAAAGAAAGAGGAAAGGCTCACCCCACTAACAGACACATACATAGGAACACACACAGAAGAATTTCCGAATAAAGTTTTACAGGGTCAGAGATAATAAATCTGGATCACATCAGTTCCCCTGAAGGTGTGGAGGGGACTGCACCCGTGCTAACGAGATCATGAGAAATAACGAAAGAAGTTTGCTGCAGTGCAAACGGATAGCCCCACACGTAATGTCTCCAAGGGTCCAACAGGGAGGCTACCTAGGGCATTTTGAAGAGGTTTAAGATGTTCTTTAAAAACTCCTCATTATTTTTACAACAGTTTTTTAATCTCTAGAAAATGCCTAGAGTTTTAACTGAGTCCCAGTTGGAGACTTCCACGGTGCCAAATGACAAGCAAGGTCTGACCAAGAACACTCTCACCGCATGGACTTTGAAAATGAATGTACTGTGCTGGCTAGAAGGCCAGGTAGAAATTAATATCAAGAAGGAAAAAAAATGCCAGAAGCAACACCAGCAAACTATGGGATCAGAAGCAACTGGAGAAAAGGAAAATGAAGCCCAGTGCCGCATGGAGGATCCAGGAGCATGTTGAGTGTGAGACATGGTGTGGAACAAAAAAGACAAACCTTAAAAATGACTAGAAAATGAGCATTATCTCAATAAGAAAAAGAAATAAAACAAAAGAATATGTTTTTCTTAAAAAATAGCTTTCAGGGGCGCCTGGGTGGCTCAGTCGTTAAACGTCTGCTTTCAGCTCGGGTCATGATCCTGGGGTCCCGGGGTCCAGGGATCGAGCCCCGCATCGGGCTCCCTGCTCCGCGGGAAGCCTGCTTCTCCCTCTCCCACTCCCCCTGCTTGTGTTCCCTCTCTCGCTGTGTCTCTCTCTGTCAAATAAGTAAATAAAAAATCTTTAAAAAAAATAGCTTTCATAGACCATAAGCCTTGGAGAGAAAAGAAAATGAAGAACATTCAGTCAAGAATGGGGCGGAATGAAAGGAGGAGGTACTTAGGAAAACAGGTCCAACTGCTGTAACCCTGAGCCACAGCAGACAAGATGATCTAGGAGAATGAATGATACCATGGCGGCAGTCACCAGCAGCGGTCAGATTCAAGAGAGATCTGAACAGCCACCAGTACTCTCATCATTTCAGGCGAAGTTGCACAACTCTCAGTAGGACAGCCCGAGGGAGTTGTGCCCGGAACTTGGAAAAGAGAAAAATGAAGTACACTACTATGAAAAAAAAAATCCATTCAAAAGGCAGACAGACAGACACGGCTAAGGAAAGAAGGCACTTAAAGGAACAGACTCGTTCCCCATTCAACGTGAGAAAGATACGCTCCTAGGAGCACAGGTGGAACAGGGCCTGGGAGCTGGGCCAGTGCCCCGTTTAGTGGTATAGCCAGTCACGTGGGTAACATCGTCACTGTCATGCTTTGGGGGGAGGGTGCCACGGCAGCCTGTCTTAGCTGGAAACCTTTTAAATATTCAGGCACATAACTCACCAGCAACCGTCAGCCCATAATTGGGCCAGCCCATGCAGGTTGGCACAAAGGGAGAGAATGCACGGTGTAAGTCAGCGTGTGCCTTCCAACTGGATGGAGGCGGTATTTATCTTTCAAATGACCCAGCTGCTATTATGATATTATACAACGGTCCCATCAGTTTGGATAATGTGAAATCATCCCTGTGATGTGGGCTTTCTTTGATGTGCTGAACCTATATTTCTCAGCCTATTACACTTGAAAATAAGGCCCTGGGTCGCAGTAAATTCACCAAAACAGTAAAAACCACCCGGTTGCAGGGACATGAGAAGTGCCCTGTGTAGTAGCTAATTCTGCTTCTTTAAGTGATAACCTCTTGCAGCACCGTTGGTCCTGAGCGCCTTCCTTCTTGAAATGAGACAGGTGTGGAGTCAGAATTAAAGCATATGTGCGCAGACACACACAACGGAAGCACCATAGGGAGACAAGAATTGGGTAGAAGGCCAGGGGTTAAGAAGAATTATTTTTAATTTATGAGTTTAAGAAAGTACAAACACTCAGAAGCAATTATTTCCTACTGGAATTACTGCAACTACAGCCAAACACAGAAATTAATGCGCATCTGTGGATAATTCATATTTATCGAAATAAACCAGGCACCCTGAGTCTGAGAACAGACTTCCCACGAGGATCAATGGGGCACGAATACATCCTAGCCCACCCCCCAACACACACACAAGTAACATAAAACTTGAGAACTATTACATAAAAAGACAACAACAATTTGAATATAAATGTCATATGTAATTTATGAAAAAGTTCTTGCTAAAAGCTGTATGCAAAGCTTAGGGAGGTGACAGAGGGAGGGCTACGTGAAAAACATGCCACCAGGATTCTAGAAAGCAGGTGGGGACTGACATGGCTCACAGGGGCAGCGACATCATGTTCTCTACAATACCAGTTGCATTTCCTCCTCCTTTCTGGTTGCTGATTAAATTTTGAGTCTTTTCCTTTTGAAAAATACTTTGGTGTTTCCTTTCTTCACATCCTGGATTTACTCGTTCCTTTTTGTCACTGTGCAGGTTTTTTCCTGCTCCCTTTCACAAATGACTCCTAGACCTTCTCAACATCCCTTCAGATGGCCTCTTAATGCAATGACAGTTTATGGAAGAAGCCATGTGATGCCTGGGAGTAAGGGGGCAGGCAGGGAACGTGGATGAGATAAAACTGGCTGGGAGTTGGTCCCTGTGGAGCTGGGAAATGGGCACACAGGAGCTGATGGTTCTATGTTTGAAATATTCCATTATGAAAAACATTTTTTTAAATAAAACCTCCGTTATTGTTATACTGTGTACCTTCTGACAATGATTTTCTGCTGATGGGCACAGACATTAGGCTGAAGTCAGAAGACATATGGTCTTTATTGGCTTGCTGGTAAATAAAACCTAATCCACAATTCCAAATAGCGTTTTGAGATACCTCACCTAAAGACAGGTACAATGAGACCAGGCCCTTTCTTCTTTGGAGCGGCAGGGGGGGGGGGGGGTGGAGAAAGAGAATGCACATGTGCACTGGGGAGGGGGGCAGAGAGTGAGGATCTTAAGCAGGCTCCACACCCAGCATGGAGCACGACGCAGGGCTCGATCTCACGACCCTAAGATCATGACCTGAGCCAAAATCAAGAGTCTGACCCTTAACTGACTGAGCCACCCCGGCAAGGCCAGGCCCCTTTCTAAATACCCTCCCATATATTATCATGTCAACAAACAGCAACCATTTAGGTGACTATAGTTATTCTTATTTAAAGTTTAGCTATAAGCTTCTTGATGGTCAAAGTAAAAAGAGAACTCTATAGTGAGCAATACAATTCATATTCTAATAAAAAGGAAGCAACAAGTAGATTTTTTCCTGACACTAAATTCTAATGTCTAAATGAAGTTTTAAATTACAGTGCAAAGAACACTAAGTAGCATAATGGACAATGTCTTTAACATGGCTTCACAGATGCAGTGTTCCTCACATGACCAGTCCTTGAGTCAATTCTTCCTAAATACCAAAGGCTTTCTTTCACACGTGCATCAGTGAGGCAAAGTGAGTCTGCTGGGATCTACAGGTCAGATACAAAACTCTCTGGTAGTGACTACCAAAGTTAGAATCAGGGGTACACCTGATTTCTTGAGCAAACAGAAATACATCTGTATTTCTTGAATAGACTTCTCTAGGGCTTTTGGCAGCGGCCTAACATAAGTCAGTTGAGAATTAGACTTTCTGGTGGGGATCCATATTATAAATTACAGAAAGGGTCATATGCTTTGGATTTGGGCATGTAGGTTTCAAGCTGACCTTCAAGTTATATACGTATACATATCATTTATATGGATTTGCATACTATTGAACTTTCTCACCATGACAACTAAAATGAAAAGCTTCATGGATTAGTAGTCAGGACATACAAATCCCAGTTCTATTTTCACTAGTTTCTATAGTCTTGGATATGTAACTAACTTTTCTGAGTCTTGTTTCTTCACCTAAAAATTAGGTTATTTAATTAAATGTTTCAGTTACTTTGAGGTACTAATATGACATGCTTCTTGAATTCCTCTAACCTTGAATTCCTCTAATCTTCATGAATGTGAATCAATCTCAAGGTGCCATTTAGCCTATGAAATTTATCTCACCAGGATTATATCTGGACAATCGCCATTGCTAGTTTCAACTTCAATCAAAGCCTGGCATTCCTGCACAAGGTTTTGACTCTGCTTCCTATTCATTTCCCAAGAAGAGGCCTATGGCAAGATATTAACAGAAAATATACAAGGGTTAGGAGAAATCACTGGTACACATTAAACCACATTTATTCAGCCTCTATTCAGTTCTGTACACAAGCAAACTTCTGTAGGATAAACAGGAAATCCAATTTCTGATCTTTGCCCTCAAGAAGTATATTATTTAGATAAGCACTTGCAAAAGTTAAGTAACAATACACAACAATAAAATAAGAGAATCATAAAGCAAATTAGATGTGAAACGAGTGCTTCAGACCATGGGCCTCACCAGTGAATCAAAGGGCTGGTAGTATTCTGCAAACGATCTCCATGAATTACTGCCCATACACTGAATAAATAACATCTCATATGGATATACACATTGCTCTTAAAATTTATGTAGATGTTGCCGTGAGGACATAAGATATTCATTCATTTCAAAATATCTATGATGGCTTTCTCTTACATAGTTCTTAATCAATAGATTCCAGGCATGCCTAGTATTACGTGAGATGTCTGTGTCATTTTTTAAAAAAGATGTCCTCATACTTGAAAAGATGGGAAACAGCGGTATGAAAAATGTATGATGCAGGCAAAGGTCTCCTTTGATTGGAATGGCTACCAGTAGACTCTCAGCTTCTCAGGAGCAAGAACTATGTCAATCTCTGAGATCTCAGCGCCTGGCCCAGCATAAATGCTTAGTATATGTGTGTTCAGTGGAATAAATTAACAAAGGACACTGAGAGAAAATTAAAGGGAATTAAAAGCTGCAGATGTAGGAAACAATAAGAATATTATTTTTACTGGGAGCCCTGCTTTCAGGAGATGGGGGGAAAGTTGTTGAGGATAAAGAAAGCGGAACCTTCTGAGAAACACAGGGTGTGATAAAAACAATTCTCTAGGAAGAATAATTAATTAATTACCTGTGTTAATAAAGCTGAACTGTGGTACATTTAAGTTAAAACATTAGCTAATTCCCAGAGCCATTGTTTTGGTTTTTTTTTAAGACTGTATATTTAAGAATTTTATTTATTTATTTTTCTTTTTATTAACATATAATGTATGATTTGTTTCAGGGGTACAGGTCTGTGATTCATCAGTCTTACACAATTCACAGCATCCAGAGCCATTGTTTTCAAGCTTTTGGAGCACATTATAAGACTGACTCGGGCATATCTGCCTTCCTAATTCCATCTACTTAGGCTATGTTAAAATTAGTAACACTTCCCAGGCCTCCTCTGGCAGTGGTAATGCCCAGTGTGCTTACTGGATAGAATATTAGAAATTTACTGCAAATAATCCTCAGGTAATTGAAAGTTTTTCAATTGCAGTTTAAAACTTGGTTAAATTCATTTTTCAAATGTTCGGGAATTCCAGAGTCTCCTGATCTATCTGCCCCAATTCTAGGTTTTTGTACAGAACATCTTCTGAAGTGAAATTATCTTGTTTTTCCAAGAGTTGACATACAACCTGTCTCCATGTCTTCACCTTCCACTTGCAGTCAGTCCATTCTAATCTCGTTTCTACCCCCTTCACTCCAACAAAAACAATAAAATTCTTTCTAAGACCATCCCTCTTACCTCTAAGTCATTAAGTAAACGGACTTTTTTAGGCCTTTCAATAGAATCTAGCCTCTCTGACTAACTCTACTTGAACTGACATTTTCCCCTCTTGGCTTTAATGAGGAAACAAGCGCCCGGTTTGCCCTCTTCCTGCCCAGTCAGTCCTTCACCATCACCGGGGCACCCTGACCCCGACAGCTAGCCATTAAGATGGTAAAATCCCTCAGGCTTCTGTCCAGTCTTTCTTCTCTTCTTACCCTTACTCCCCACTTGGCATGTCCTCTTCGAGGTGTCAAACTATGGAAAGTGATCTCCCCCCCAAAAGACCCAGCCACCTTCTAGGAGGCTCCATTTCAAAGAATGGAACCACCATCCAACCAGGTGCAAGAGCCAGAAATTCTGTAGTCCTTGCCATTTCCCTCTGCTTCTCCTTCTATACCCAATACATCGCCGACACAGGTCAGTGTCTCCTCCTCAAGACAAACACACAAGTAACAAATGCACCCACTCCTCTCTGCTTGTCTGCCATCCCCCCAGCCCCATTGGCCAGTGTTTCCCCAGGAGACCACTGTTAACAGCCCCCTGACTGCTCCACCTGCATTCACAGCAGGCATCCATACTCAGCCAACAGTCTTTTCTAAATGAAGATCTGATCACACCACTTCCTTTCAACGGTGTCCCACTGCTTTTAGGATAAATGAACCCCTTGTCAAAGCCTATAGGACCTGCATGGTTCTGGGCACTCCCTACGCACCTCACACCATAGCCCCTTTCCATCTCTCTGCCCTGCCCGAGCTTCCTTGTCTTCTTAAGGTACTCTGAATTCACCAGCATCCTTCTTTAGCACATGTCTGCATTGTCTGGAAATGCTCTTCCTCTCTTTTACCCATTTAATTGGAATTCAATCCTAAAAAATTCAGTCATCGTTTTTTCAGGATTTTTCATCACTTTTTCCCATTCAGTCCTCCCAGGAAGGGTCAAATCCCCTATTATAAGTACTCATGCCATTAAGTCATTAAAAACTGCCACAGTAGCAGTTTACATTTGTCTAATTATTGGATTGTCTGTCTCTGTGGAAGTTTAATGCAAGTAGGGACTCTATATGGGTTTGCTCACAGTTAAATCCCCGTAGTTGGCTAGCATACGGAGTGGCACATAATAGATGATTTTATACACACACACACACACACACACACACACACTAAGTGAATCTTTATAGTTAAAGTCTAAAATGTGTTATTTTAACACCTGGGCACACTTCAACTTCTCAACACTTCTATGTTTTCAGAGCATACAACCTACTCATAAAATATGTCAACAAATCCCAAATCTTGAAATTGCCCAGTTAATGAGTGGAAATCAGGCTTAAAGGAGATATGACTCTAAAATGATATAACTACCTTTTATATTATATACATGCAGTACTTTAGACACAGCAAAGGTTAAATAAATATCTTCTGAATATACGAACTTATATGTATATAATTCAAAGTAATTATGACAAATAATTCTGTCGATTGTAGACAGTTTTTTTCTATAGTCTTGAAGAAAGATTTAGGGCCCAAACTTCAAAATTACAGGGAACTGAACTTCAAATATTTTAAGAGAATGAGCTACTCAAAAATAGAATGAGAAAGGTTACCTTAGGAGGTAATAGTTTTTTGTCACTGAAGATTTTCTAGAAGAGTCTCTACACCATTTGCCAAAGATTTTACAAAAGAACACGTGAGATATTTCTGCAGTGTAACAATTGTTCAGAATAATTCCTTTTGAAAGAACCATGCCTAAAATATCTTGTCTTCCCCAATGCTTAACACAGTAACTTTACACAGGGCAAAGTTCTGTAGATATTTGCTGATCAAATTAGTTTACTGTTTTCAGAGCCTATGGCAATTTATTTGAATATTTTCTCTGGTGGCCCATCTCTACCCTTTAAGGGTAAATTTCATTTGGGGAAAAAGTAAAAAGGCATTAGAAATCAAATTTGATGAACAAGGCAGATAAACTAGGCAATGCATTTCAGCTTATACAAGATTTTAAATGGTGGTGAGATATTGTCTGTTATCACCTACCACTGAATCTGGCACGGGGTAAATGACCACTGAACTGCAGGTTTTCTTATTATTATATGCTAAATCTGAAAGCAAGTGCTCAAAAAGGAATTAAATAAGAATAATATTGTAAGAATGAAAGTGCAGTGATTCTTTTAAAAGAAACAAACTCATTTGGAAATTGTGCGGTGGTACATTCGTTAAAATCAGTCTCACCACTTAACTGTATTACCAAGATTATATCCCGTTTTCCCTGCACTACAGGGTTAAGTACCTATTGTAAAATTTGGCTAAGCATTTTTTCTATAAAGTGTTGAATGCAGAATCCTCAAGATTACAGGCTCATCCTATATGAATATGTTTCTCTTAAATACAGATTTTAAATCCTTTTCCCATACAGGCCTTCTTTGGGGCCTGTCAGTTGGTTGAGCATCACACACTGCACTGCTGTACTGATACTAGCCTCTGACATTTCCTCCAAAAGAGAATAGAGAAGAAAAAATAGAAATTGGGACCTTGTCCTGGAAACTCAGATGACAATGAGCATGCTATAATTAGAGTGCTTTAAAAACGTGAAAATGAAGCAAAACCTTTGCCCAGTGCTATTTCTGGAATAAGTGAATGACTATACATTCTGTGAATAAGAAAAGAAAAACACCTGGGACCTCTGAGCTAGACTGATGTTTGCCGGCAGGGCGGCTAGACGTCTGTGCCGTTGAGGCTTCGCTTTCTTCTGTGGAGACTTCTTCATAATTTTATCCTCTGCAACACACTCCACATCAGAGTCTGTCCCTTCTGGGTTCCTTTTCCAGCCTCTGTGGCTGACAGAAAGCTCAAAGGAGGCAAGAGATTCCTGCTTCAAGTTATCGCCCCAAGGCCTGACTTTCTGAGTTTTTGTATTTTCCTGGAATAACAAAGAACATGTTTTCATTTTTGGGGAGCCAGCTTATTTATAATTAATTATCATTTCCCTCAAAACCTTATGACATTAGGCGATACTTATTACTAAAAAACACTTTAAAAAGCAGCAGTGTGGAAAACAGGCTTTAGCAAATATCTACCACTGTAATAGCTCATTCATGAATTTCGTTCAGCAGAGGAGGCCTGAGCCAAGAAATCTTCTGATTCTGAGGACGCAGAAGACTACAGACAGAACATAGTATGCTTCCTGACTTCCTCGCAACAGAGGTTTACTTGCTTTTGGTTCCTATATGTCAAAAACCTGGTGCATATATGTCAGTAACCTGGCTAAAGGTTGGCTGGGGTATGTCAAGCCTATCATCTGCCCATTAAGAAATAAGAGTAACTAAAATTGCAGAGTTTTCCGTGTGTGTGCACTCACGTTCGTGTGTGATTGGTTTAAGTGAAAAGCCCTAAAGGTCAAAAAATATTCTCTCTAAAATTTAAATTTTAGATAATAACAGACATTGGAGGAATATAATAGGACATATAGGAAACACAAGAAACAATGTAGGAATTATATATACAACATATTTCTAGGCAAATATAAATCTATAGACTGAATCAGTCAATGTCTCTTTCTATATATATGATTACATATATACATATACACATATATAACCAAAGAAAATATGGAAAATACATTAAAATATTTAAAATGGTCATCATTATGTAATGTATGGTGACTAACATACTAAAATTAAAAAAATAATAAAAAATAAAATGGTCATTTCCAGAATGTAAAACAATGAGTGATTTAAATTTTATTTATCTCTTACTTTATTTTCTAAGTTTTTCCTAATAAACATGTATCTAATAAGACAAAAAAATAATGGCAGTTAAAAACATGTGTCAGTGCTTCACTCTCTGAACCTCATTAACCATGGTGACATTTGGCCCTTGATAAAGTCTTACCCTTCATATGGGAAACATGACACAAATGGCTAAATCCTACTTTAATTACTCACCTTAGATGCTGAAGTTTGGCAGGAAGTGGTGAATTCAGTGATCCTACTTGTTGGTATAAACTGAGGCTTTTATGGAAAAAAATCATTAGATAAATGTAAGTAAAAATAACTTTCAACTGGAATATTACAATAATCCAATAATCTTCATTTCTTAAAGGAGTTTCAAGGTTGCACACCCTCACTGGTAATTGGTTAAGGGGTCCGTTTAGACACACTGCAACAACGTTCTGATGAGTGGTGAGTGGGTAACATAAAAGAATGCAATGGTTTGTCAAAGCATTATAGATCAGACGTCTCATGAGCAATTTCAGGGAACTGCTGTATCAAACATGCCTCCAAGCCCCTGTCTGTTTTTTCTGGAGACCCTTTGTTCCCCACTTGCAGGTCCCAGCATCTGGAATGAATCCTGACCTTCAGCAATAGCTCTGTCTAGTTCAGAGCTCGGGCCAGAGCTTCAAGGGACTTTTGAGGGTAGACTGGCCTCAGCGGTATGCCTAATACCTGGATGATGCTTGTGCTCACAGGCACAGCTAGAGAGAGAGGAAGGATTTGCTCTCTCTGGAAAAGAAGTACCTTTTAGACTAATATTTTGATGTGATGATGTTCATGTTAAAATGATGAGATGTTAATGAAGTACAGCGAGAGAAGATAAAGAGTAATACAGGCCCTGCACCCCAGACTCAGGTTCATTCCCCTTGGGATGCGAGCCTGGTTAGGGGACTGCTTGGACCTCCTTAATGGTAGTACATCCATTCATATTTACTGTGCCACAAACACCCATGCGGTAACCAGCTCCGTGGCCAGATTCTCTAGGACATAAAATTTATTTTCCTCTTGTAAGTACCCTACCCCAAAAACTGGAAGTCCCAACTGATTAAGGGTTGGTTCTGCTCTCTGCCGAGAACTTTTCCAATGTGGATGGCCTGCATAGATTTTGAGATGGTGCCTTTTCCTCTGTTCTGAGACCCAAATGCCTCTTGGAACGTCCTATAAAATGCAGGTATCTTTCAAGACAATCTTTTCAAAACAATTATTTCGCTGCTATAGCTGCACCCGCCTTCAACTAGTATTTCCTAATGCATTCCCTCTCCTGACTAGTGATGTCACCAAACACCTAGACACCAAAGCTACGTTAGCTTTAGTCCAACATCACCCTCAACCCTCTCCACCTAATCAGTGATGAACGTGTGGATTTCTCCACTTAAATCTCCTTTAAATTCAAAATTTTCCCTAGCCTCATGTCACCATATTGTTTTAAGGTTTTTATCATCTCTTGATTGAACTATTTTCTATAATCTTGTTTTTCTTGCTTTCTTCCCTTCCCCCTGAACCCCCAAAGGAAAATTTCTTTATCTTCTATAACCCCATAGCATTGTTCCTTTTTAGATGTTTATGCAGATAATATATTCACATGGAATACACATTTTTTTTTTAAGATTTTATTTATTCGACAGAGAGAGTGAGAGAGTACAAGCAGGGCGGAGTAGTAGAGGGAGAGAGAGAGAGAGAAGCAGGCCTCCTGCTGAGCAGGGAGCCCGACACGGGGCTCGATTCCAGGACCCTGAGATCATGACCTGATCCAAAGGCAGACACTTAACCATCTGAGCCACCCAGGTGCCCCGGAATACACATTTTTAAAAGTATATTTTTAAAAGGCTCCTTACTACTCCATTCTTCATTTGCCCAGTTCACATTCCACTGCTATTATTTTTCTGTTTATCTTTCCAGAGATACTGTTTTAATCTCATACAGAAGCATATATAAGTAAGTTTTTCCCACCTTTTCTGAGGTAGGGAAAAATGGTAGTATATTACACATGCAGTCTGCATCTTGCTTTTACACTAAGGATACATCCTAGAGATCTTTATTAGTACTTAAAAAACTTCTTCATTTCCTTTTACAGATGCATGATATTCTAATGTATTGTTGTACAAAAATTTATTTAACCAGACCCCCTGATAAACATTTAGGTCTTCTCAATACTTTACTCTACAAAGTATTTTGTAATGACATGTAAAATAGGTAATTTTGTAAATAAGTAATTTTGTATTTGTGTATGTCTATATAATCAATTTCTAAAAGTGCAATTTCTGGATCAAAAGGTATATGCCTTTGTAATTTGGATAGACACTGTCACATTGTCTCCATCAGGCTTTTTGGTGGTTCAGCATATAGTCATCCTTGTGAATATTTCAAGAGCAGTGATAAAAAAGACATTCTCTATTTTGAGAGTAAAGAGTATATATCAATTATATATACATTATTATTATATATTATTGGCTGTTTAGATATTCCTAGGTTGAGGGCCAATTAAAGTTTCCTATTACCAGCATGACTGACTCTTTTTCCATGTATCATTTGTAGGTTTTTGCTTTATGGAACTCAACGTTAGCTGATATGAGAGATTCATAATGGATACATCTTTATTATAAACTGAAGGCTTTAGCCTAATTTAATGCCCTTCCTTGCACATTTAATGTTTTTTCCCTTGAATTCCAAATTAATGTTAGGCTGGACCCCATTTGATTTTTGTACATTTGTTTGAAATCACATGTTCAATCTTTCTGAAATGCCATTTTAGATGGGTGTCTTCTAAACAGCACAGGATCAAGGTTTGCCTTGTGATGCAACCTCAAGTTCCTTGTTCTTTATTAAGGTAAGGTTTAGGCCATTTGCATTTATTGATACCATATATGTGGTTGGTATTAGCTGTCATATTACTTATTTTGTTTTTATAATTTCTCTTAAGTTTTTAATGATACAGTCCATTTTCTTTTCTTTTGTGTGAGTACCTCTTCTGATACTATAGAGAGTTTTCCTTTTCCCCCAAGGGGCTACCATTACAATGATAATTTTATAAAACACTTATTAGTTCTTTCCATCTTCAGACAGTATCTATAAGTTTCCTACTCTGGATGATAAAATTTTTCTCTACCTTCTTTTCTTCCACTGTCCGATATTTACTGGTATTGTCTTTCTCCATATTTACATCAGTACCAAAAAGTATGCTTAAATTGCTTCAGTGATACCTCTTGATCTCTTTATAGATGAGGCAAACACATTACCTTTCACCTTCTCTCATCCATGACTTCTTTTTTTGTTAGTTGAATTATTTCTACGTTGCCAGGGAATTTACATTCAGTTTGGTACCTAAGGTTACATATGGTTTAGACTATAGTTTAACTACAGTTATAGCCTATAGTCTATAGTTAAATATAGTCAATGCCTATTTCCAGTTTTTTTGCTGTAGAATTTTCAGGTATCTCTTGGCTGGCTGAAGTTTGATCTTGTTTTCCTCTAAAAGGGATTTCTGGGTTTTTTTCCTCTTTTCAAAACTATTTGTTTGTAGGCTTTTTATTTGAGGGGTGTTGTGATGAATATAAAATTTTGGGTTTATACCTCCTTTCCTTGAAGGTCTTATAGTTCTTACTTTACTATCACCTGAGCAAAGTTTTCTGTAGAAAATTTGAAGCCAATCTGATTTTTTTGTCTCTATAAGTGATTTGATCTTTATGCCTACTCATCAAACATTTTACCTTTTTCTGTACAGTTGAGTAACTTTTCTAGTGTATGTCTTATGGCTGACTATTCTTGGGATAGTCTACGCTAAACATGCAGTGTACCGTTTCAAATATGTAGCTTCAAGATTTTTTGTTTTTAATTCAAAGTTTTCCTGATTTATACCTTTATTTTTTTAATTATTTTATTATGTTATGTTAGTCACCATACATCATTAGTTTTTAATGTAGTGATCCACGCTTCATTGTTTTCGTATAACACCCAGTGCTCCATGCAGTATGTGCCCTCCTTAATACCCATCACCAGGCTAACCCATCCCCCCACCCCCTCCCCTCTAGAACCCTCAGTTTGTTTCTCAGAGTCCATAGTCTCTCATGGTTCATCTCCTCCTCCAATTCCCCCCCTTCATTTTTCCCTTCCTTCTCCTAATGTCCTCCATGCTGTTCCTTATGTTCCACAAATAAGTGAAACCGTATGATAATTGACTTTCTCTGTTTGACTTATTTCACTTAGCATCATCTCCTCCAGTCCCATCCATGTTGATGTAAACGTTGGGTATTCATCCTTTCTGATGGCTCAGTAATATTCCATTGTATATATGGACCACATATCTTTAAAAATGTATTCTTCCCTTACTTTTTCTTTCAATATTCCAATTATGCAAATACTGAATCTCCTTTTCCTACTTCTATTATCATTTTCTTTTGTAATTATAAGAAGTCCTTCCTAATTTCTATTCATTTTACTTGCTTTTTATCCTCTATAGCAGGAGATAGATAGCAAATTTTTTTCTGTGAAGAGCTAGACAGCAAATATTTTAGACTTTGTAGACCACATAGAGTCTCTGTTACATATTCTTCTTTTTTCAATCATCCAACAATGTAAAAATCATTTTTAGCTTAAGGGCCATACATGAATAGGTAGTGGGCTAGATTTGGTCAATGGGTAATAGCTGACTCCTGCTCTATATCCCCATTGGGTTTATCAGAGTGATAATCTGCCTTTGTATTCTTTCCAGTTGTGTGATTTATTTTTTCTATTTCTTCCTTGAGTTCTACCAAATCATGTTTCATTTTCATTGTCTCAACATCTCTTCCTAAGTCCTTATATTTCTTCTTTGAGGTCTTCCTTCATAAAAATAACTTTTTTTTACTAAGTAAAAACTTGTTTCCAAATGTGTATGTAAAACTTCCTTCTGATCTGTCAACATTTCTTTTTTTACATTTCCAGCTGTACTGAGATAAAATTGACATACAGTTCATTGCACATAACTCAAGTGTACAGTTTGATACGATCTGACATATGTATAAAGTCATCATAATAATCAAGATAATGAACATATTGATCATCCCCAAAAGTTTCCTTGTGCTCCTTTGCAATCCCTCTCTACACTCCTTCCTACTCCCTGATCTTTCTCTCAATATAGAATTTTCTAGAATTTCTAGAATTTTCTAGAATTTCATTTTCTAGAATTTTCTATTAAGTGGAATCAGATAGTATGAAATTCTTTTCTGGTTTCTTTCACTAGGAAGAATTATTCTGAAATTAAACCATATTGCTATGTCAATCAACAGTTCATTCCTTTCTATTGATGGGTAGTATTCCACTGATTGGCCAGACCATAATTTGTCCTTTCACTTATTAATAGTCACTTAGGTGGCTTTCAGTTTTTGGCTATTACAAACAAAACTAATATGAGCATACAAGTTTTTGTGTAGACATATGCTTATTATGTTCATATGTGTATTTGCTTGAAGTATCTGTTCAAATAATTGCCTATTTTTAATTATGTTGTCTTCTTACTGAGTTTTTAAAATTCTTTACATATTCTAGATACATGTCTAGTGTCAGATATTGTTTTTATAAATATTTTCTCCCAGTCAGTGGCTTGCCTTTTCAATTTCTTAATTGTGTACTTTGAAAAGCAAAAGTTTTTTTTTTATTATGTTATGTCAATCACCATACATTACATCATTAGTTTTTGATGTAGTGTTCCACGATTCATTGTTTGCATATAACACCCAGTGCTCCACGCAGAACATGCCCTCCTTAATACCTCCTTAATCACTAGGCTAACCCATCTCCTCACCCCTCTCCCCTCTAGAACCTTCAGTTTGTTTCTCAGAGTCCATCGACTCTCATGGTTCATCTCCCCCTCCAATTCCCCCCCTTCATTTTTCACCTCCGGCTATCTTCTTTTTTTTTTAAAACATATAATGTATTATTTGTTTCGGAGGTACAGGTCTGTGATTCAACAGTCTTACACAATTCACAGCGCTCACCATAGCACATACCCTCCCCAATGTCTATCACCCAGCCACCCCATCCCTCCCACCCCCCACCACTCCAGCAACCCTCAGTTTGTTTCCTGAGAAAGTTTTTTAATTTTAAAGAAATCCAATTTTTCAAAACTTTTTTTAGAGCTGGTGCTTTTTGTATCATATTTAAGAAATCTTTGCCAAACCCTAGGTCACTGAAATGTCTCCCTATATTTTATTCCAGAAGGTTTATAATTTTAGCTTTTACATTTAAGCTATAGTCCATTTCAAGATAATTTCAGTACTGAGGTAAGAGTCAAGGTTCATTATTTTGGGGGATATATGGCTATCCAAGTGTTTTGGTAACATTTGTTGAAAGGTTATTTTTCCTCCCATTGAAATGTATTGGTCTCTTTACTGAAAAACAACTGAATATATATGTGTGAGTCTATTTCTGGACTCTCTATTCCACTGCTCTCTAGGTCTCTTTTTACACCAATATCACACTGTCTTGATTACTGTAGGTTTATAATAAGTCTTGACATTAGGTAGTGTCGGTCTACCAACTGTTCTATTTCAATGTTATTTTGACTACTGTTGGCACTCTATATGAATTTTAGAATGTTGGCAATTTCTACAAAAAAAATCTTGCTTGAATTTTGACTTGAGGTTGGGTTAAGTCTGTAGTCCAGTTGGGGAGAATGACATCTTAATAATATTGAATCTTCAAGCCCATGAACATAGGTTATCTCTCTGCTTACTTATTTCATGTAATTTTTTCAGCAATGTTTTATAGTTTCTAGTCTATAGGTCTTGCATATCTTTTTGTTAAATTTGTCCCTAGGTATTTCACATATTCTTTATTTTTTGACTGTATTTCCTATAGTATTTCACACCTTTTAATGCTATTGTAAATAGTATTTTTTATTTTAGTTTTTAATTGTTTGCTGCAAGTATGTAGAAACAGTTGATTTATACATACTGATTTTGTACTCTTGCACCTTTGCTAAGCTTATTTCACCAGTTTTAGTCACTTTTTTATAGATTCCATCTGATTTCCTACCTGGACTGTCACAACTAAAAAGAAAAAGTTTACCTCTTCATTTGCAATCTGAATGTCCTTTATTTCTTTTTCGTTCTTTCTTGCACTTGTCTAGAACTTCCCGTACAATGGTGAATTGAAGTGGTGAGAACAAACCTCCTTGCTTAATTCCCAATCTTAGGAGAAGAGAATTTAGTCTCTCACTGTAAGTACAATTCTAGCTGTAAGTTTTTTATAGATTGCCCTTTATCACACTGAAACACTGTTCTTCTGCTCCTGACTGGATGTGAGTTTTTATCAGAAATGGATGTGGTTGCTTCTTGTCATGTCATTTGTATTTTACTGGATTTTTTCTCTCTTTTCTTATGGAATCTTATTTTTATGTTATATATTTATATGGTACCTTGTTCATATTTCACTGGAATCTTTTTTTTTCTTTTTGTAGGATGCCTTTTTTAGCTGCTATGCTAGTTCATTTCTTAAACATATAAGAGTTAGGTTTTCCAGGACTAGCTCTTTGTCAGTTTTCTATCAGAAGGGAGGATAGGATTCTAGGCAAGTTTTTTTTTCCCCCACAAGCCAAAATTTCTTCTCATCTCTCTTTACACATACACACACACACACACAACCTCTGCAAATATGACTTTTTGAGTACTTTCATGTGCATTCCACATCACTTCTGTGAACCAGAGTAAGTCCAGTAGGGCTCCTGTTGCCTCCTAGCTAGAGCAGACAGTGGTGATCACTTCTCCATCTCCAGAAGTTCCCTTCTTCACTAAGTGTGTTTGTATTAATTCTTTAGATGTGCTATTGCTGGGCTGTTTCTTGCATTTCTCTCCCCTGCCTCCTGTGGAGTTCTTGCATTATATCTTGACAGCTTTGAGCGGCCCTGAGCAGTATTTTAGTATATGTCTCTTGGTAGGATTGAAATTTGAGTTTACATTTTTGTTGTCTGTTTTGCTTGTTGTCCTTAGAAGACTTTCAGAAAAAGAATGGGAAAATGCTAAGTCTGTATAGCCACATTTATACTAGAAGTCTCCTATTAGAACACTTTTACCTCTCTTTATTATGGTATGTATCACACTGAGAGTTATATATTAACATGTGTGTCTCTCTCAAATAGACCTTAAACTTCCAAACTCATTTTTTATCTGCGGTACCTAACACAGTGTTTAGCACTTTATAGGTACTCAGTAAGATGTTAATGATTGAAAGGATATATAGATGTCCCCAGAGCCTATGGCTCATCTATTCCCCACAACTGAAACACTGCCACAAGTATACTCTGCATACGTAATGTGACTACTTCTCCACTCCTGTTGGATTATTATCACATCTTTGAGATGCTTTGTATTAAATGCCAGTATATACTCTCCTCCAATGCTTGCATCACCCTGGGACGAGCTTTGTTCCTGACACAGCAAAATGGATTGAGCCTGGCCTAGTAACAATATATGATACAGTTCAATTATGTGGGTTTGCATCATTTTGGGTACCGGCTTAAAGATAAAGACTTTTGCTACTTAGTTTTAGTGTAATGACTTTTGACCTGTACTAATCACCCCACTAAACTAGAATTGTGGGTAAATAAAAGATTTATAAAGTCCATAAACTTTCCTCTTCTGCATTAATTTCAGAGTGGTGTTTCTACCGAACTTCACACAGTATAGAAAAACAGCAAAAATTAAAGTGACTCAACTACATTTTGAGCAGAAAAAAAACATCAATAATGACAGTCAAAGAAAACATTTTAAGGCAAGACAGAAGCCAATACCAGACACTGAGACGGCCTTCAGACATCAGGAATAATGCCTCCAGATGAAGGCAAAATTCACTTATAATGAGAAGAACACCAGCAGTAGCTGGGAGAGGAGGCCTGCAATGACAGCCGTACTGAATACATTTCCCCATATGGTTCCATAACCCAGAAAGGTTCACTACAGTCAATGAATAATTTCACTATATCTACAGTAAAGGTACACCCTATCCTTAATCATATTGGACCTGATTCTTTGACCTCTCTGAGTCCTGTTCATCTTTCCCCTTAATTTCATCACATGCTTTCCTTCACCTTGTAACTCCAGGGATTGCCCAAGGTAAGTGAACTGACACCAATCTTCCCGTCTCTTAAACCCTCTCTGGCTCTGCAGTCCTTTTACTTCCTTATAACTTACATTTCTTCTAATTCTCTCAGGATTATCAATGCTCTTCATAGCTATTGAAACTTTTATTCTCCCTCAGTTCTTGTCTCTTCTTTCACTTTATCACACCCCCTCTTGGCTTCCCTTGCATTCCCCATTCTGCCTGAGAACGACAGTTCATCACTTCAGCTGTGCTCTGCCACACCCAACATGACAAACCCCAGCCTTAAACCAATCAGATCATCGATCATTTTCCCTGTCCGCCCAGAAATTTCAGGCTGCTAAAACTTGCATAACTGTTGAACCCACACCATGAAAAATGCATTGGTCTCATCCTCTCTGGATTTATTCTTTTACTTATCGTTAGTTAGCTTCTGTGCCCCTGACAAAGGTTTTTCCAAATCTTCATTATGCCCTGTACACAAAGCTTGCCTCTCACCATCGGTCGATGGCCCTGATTCTTCTTTAGAAGAAACAAAACTAGATTAGTAGGTTTGTATGACTCCCACCGGTGACATCCCCCCCCCTCACCGTTTACCTTCTCTCCCACAGCCCCAGAGGGAAAAAATGCCCCTCCTCTTACCCTGAGTTAAACTCTCTAACTGGGTCCCACTAATCCTTCCTTCCTGTCTTTGCTGGAATCTTTCTGTACCAGTCAGGACTCATCTCTGCTGTGAAGTCTCCCCGATTTCACTGGCTCCCTTCTCCTAGTCCAGAAACACTGTCAAACCTCTCCCAACCACAAATTTACCTCAACCCTACCACCTAACACTCTAGTTACAAACTTACCTTTCTTTCTCCACTCCTTCAGTACAATTTAAAAGTAGCTTATTACTCATGGCTCCCACTTTACTTTTCATTGACCCCTCAACCCACCTAGCTTCCTCTAGGAAACTTATCTTGCTGATCTGAGCAATGGCCTTTAAGTTATAAAAACCAGTGGGATCAAGACAATGAGAAGGTAAGGCACAGACTAGAAAAAAATATTTGCAAAAGAAACATCTGATAAAAGGATGTTTATCCAAAATATACAAAATAAAAAAACCTCTTAATAGGTTTTCAATAAGAAAACAATCAAACTGATTTAAAAATAAGCCAAAGATCTTTTTTTTTTTTAAGATTTTATTTATTTATTTGAGAGAGAGAGAATGAGAGACAGAGAGCATGAGAGGGAAGAGGGTCAGAGGGAGAAGCAGACTCCCCGCTGAGCAGGGAGCCCGATGTGGGACTCGATCCCGGGACTCCAGGATCATGACCTGAGCCGAAGGCAGTCGCCCAACCAACTGAGCCACCCAGGCGCCCATAAAATAAGCCAAAGATCTTAACAGACACATCACCAAAGAAGATACACAGCTGGAAAATAAGTATACTAAAATACGCTCCACATCATAGGTCATCAGGGAAATGTAAGTTAAAACAATAATAAGACATAATAAATAAATAGCAATAATAAGATACCACTACATATCTGTTAAAATGGCCAAAATCCAAAATATTGACAACACCAAACGCTGGTAAAGATGTGGGGCAACAGGAACAATCATTCGCTGCTGGCAGGAAAGCAAATGGTACAGCCACTCTAGAAGATAGGTTGGCAGTTTCTCAGAAAGCTAAACATACTCTTACCATTTGAACAAGCAACAGCACTTCTTGGTATTTACCCAAAAGAGGTGAAGATATAGGCCCACACAAAATTCTGCACATGGATGTTTATAGCAGCTTTATCTATAACTGCCCAAACTTGGAAGTAACCAGGATCTACTTTGGTAGGTGAATGGATAAACTGGTATATCCAGACAATGAAATATTATTCAGTGATAGGAAGAAATGAGCTCTAAAGCCATGAAAAGATATGAGGAACCTTAATGCATATTACTAAGTGAAAGAAGCCAATCTGAACAGTCTAAATGCTGTATGACTCCAACTATATAACGTTCTAGAAGAGGCAAAACTATGGAGACAGTAAAAAGATCACAGGTTGCCAGGAGTTGAATGGAAAAAGATGAACGGAGCACAGAGGAAGTATTTTTACGGCAATAAATATATTCTGCATGATATTATAATGACAGATATATGTCATCGTACATCTGTTCACACCCATAAATTGTACACCAACCGTGACCCTAAGGGTCTACAGTCTTTGGGTAATCATGATGTCTCAAAGTAGGTTCATCAGCTATAACAAATGTACCACTCTGGTGAGGGATGCGAATAACAAGGGAGGCTATGCATGTGTGGGGCAGAGAATATGTGAGAAATCTCTGTATCTTCCTCTCAATTTTGTTGTGAACTTAAAATTGCTCTAAAAGAAATAATAAAGTCTTAAAACAAAATGGACTTAGTGCAATGCCCAGATCCTAATAGACACAATGGTAATATTTGCACACTTGATTTAATAATCCAGCAGAATTAAATCAATCAGATTACTGATCATTTTCCCTGTCTGCTCAGAAATTTCAGGCTGAGCTGGGGAAAGGGGAGAGACCAAAACCAAAACACTATAAAGCAAGATTAGAAAGAAAGTTTTCTGAAGCACTGAGACAAAAAGTAGGGTATTTCAGTTTTACCTATTGAAATACCTTCTGTGGAAACAGGGATGACATATAATTAGTGAACTAAAATAAATTGGCCCATGTTAAGTGTACTAAATGAAGTTGACCTTAATGAAAAACGTTACCAGTTTCTCCAAAAGTGTTCCCTTCTTAATTAGAGACAGATATTTCTACTGACAGATGCATTTCTACTAATGGATGAAGATTAGTCATGGAGCTGGCCTATACTTTTTTTAATAGTTTTTTTTAAATCATGTATATGCTTTTTTTATTTGAAAAACACATTTTTACATCTTTAATTGCATATTCTGTAAAACAGAAATCTATGTAACTGTTGATATGCTTCGAATCCAGTCTCATTTAATTAAAGAGTAGTTTCCTAACAACAGCATGTTTTTTATCATCACCATCATCTTCAGACTTCAAAGAATCATCATCACCCTAGAAAGCTTGCTAATACCAGCATTCATTTTTCTAGGACACTTATAAACTCTCCCAGAAAGACTCTTAAATTTCTTTACATGATTGGGAAGTCCTGAAAATCACAGACTGAATCAGCAAAAGCTGCATCAGATGAAGTATCTCCAGCAGCAGAAGAGCTGAGTGATCCCCAAGCTGGGAGGATTTGTGGTACATAAGAATCATCTGAGGAGTGAAGTAGAAATGCCAAGATGCCCAGGCTTCAGTCCCCAAGACTCTTGTTCAGGCAGTCCTGCAGATCCCTGGTAATCTGTGTTTTTACAAACCTGTGACATTCTCATTTAGATGACCCAGTCATCATAGAGTCACTGCCCTGGAAGGCAGGGGGTTCTCCCCTCTAATTGTATCTGTGCTTTGTGATACTAGAGAGAAAATACTTCTAGGCATGTATACCATTAGGGCTTTCTGAGCAAATTTTACTAAAACTTGAGACCTAGAATAGAAGAACCTTGGAAATTGATTTATGACTAATTAGTAGTGAGAGAGCATCTGAAGACATTACCTCCAGAGAGATTTACCTCCTTGGAGGTATATGTTTACATTTTAAGGGAAGAATGGAATTTGAGACCATGAGGACATTGCCTGGTTTATAAAGCTGGAGAAGCTAGTCTTATCTTCCCCTAGAAAGATATATTTATATTCTAAAGGGTAAGAGTAAGAATGCAGGATGCCTCCCAAAGAGCAAAGGGTTATGTGCGTATGGAGGGGAATAGGAAGGTGGCTGTCCTTCTCCTAGATAAACATCCAGATTCTTTTCTTTTCTTTCCTTTTCTTTTTTTCCTTTTTCTCAGAGTTCTTTACCAGTAGTACAAACTCTGGTATATATAGGACAACATCTAATCTGACTCATCTCATCCATTGCCTCAGGGATACAAATCAGGACAAATGCGAATCAGCACAATTATTTGCTATAATTAAATAATAATTTCCTTTGCTCCAGAAACCTCATGTTTATATTCAGAATAAAATGAACAAATACAGATATTTAAAACTTAACGGCTTATAACAAACATGGGCAATATTCACAGGTTTTAAAATTTCTATGGGTCTTTGTAAACATCTAGTTTAATCCCTTTCTTTTTATTATTTATTTGAGAGAGAGAGAGAGAGAGAGAGCGCAAGTGTGGAGGGTGGAGGGAAGAAGAGAGAGAATCCCAAGCAGGCTTCACGCTCAGCCTGGAGCCTGACGCAGGGCTCCATCTCACAACCCTGAGATCATAATCTGCATCAAAATTAAGAGCTGGATGCTCAACTGACTGAGCCACCCATGTGCCCCTAATCCCCTTCTTTTTATTGGGCTCAGGGATACTAGGATCAAGCAGGCCTGAGGTCTGCTGCCCATAAACAAGAGCTGGGACCTGCAGCTAAGGATCCTGACACCAGGCCAGCGCTGTTCACCACATTCAGCTGCCTCTACCATCTTTCAGAGTCCCCCTAAGCATCCTCCCTCCGTACCGCCTTCCAAAGAGATCACTGCCCTCCATATCTGCCTAATAGAGACAGAGCTCCTCAAAAAGAAAAATTATGATTGTTGCTAGCTATTAATTTCTCAATTTCTCCCACACTGAAGAGCTATCAATCTAAACTGAAAGTTAAGACATCAGAGTAGTTCAAACAGCTTTGAAATAAGAATCAATCTCTCCTCTCCTGTTTATGTGACTTAAGCCAAGAGAGGGACACGGCTTAATAACAGAGGGAGGGGTCTGGAGCCTGACTGTGTCAGAAGACTATGTTCTACAGTTAACATCACTCTTGGCAAGTTACTTCTCTGGGCCTCAGTTTCCTCTTCTATGAACGAGGAATCATAAAAATCATAGGACTGTATAGGGTTTCAGTGAGTTGGTACTCTTAAGGCACCTCTAACAGTGGTACATTCCAAGCAGTACTGTCATTTAATCCTTCCATTCAACGTTCTCCTTTAACTCCTCACCTACAAGAGGGAAACAAACCATAAGAGACTCTTAACTGTAAAGAACAAACTGAGGGTTGATGGAGGAATGTGGGTGGGGGATGGGCCAGATGGATGATGGGGATTAACGAGGGTACTTGTTATGATGAGCACTGGGTGTTGTATGTAAGTGAAGGACCACTGAATTCTATTCCTGAAACCAATCTTGAACTGTATGTTAACTACCTAGAATTTAAATAAAAATCTGAGGGGCACCTGCATGGCTTAGTCGGTTAAGCGTCTGCCTTCGGGCTCCTTGCTCAGCGGGAAGCCTGCTTCTCCCTCTTCTGCTCCCCCTGCTTGTGCTCTCTCTCGCTCTCTGTCTCTCTCTGTCAAGTAAATAAATAAAATCTTTTTTAAAAATTAATTTAAAAAATTTGAAAAAGAAAAAAATTAATAACATCCTCATCTACAAAATACATACAGTTAATCACTCAGGGTAGTTTTTGAATTCACCAAAATATATGTGGTTATGGAAATTTCCGGGAAGAAACTGGAGAAGAGAAGGGGATTGGAAACATGAAAAATATGCACTTATCTTTAATACACAAACCCCTGTGGAGATCACATGGCCCAGTATATGCAGAAACAAGTGGCAGATAAACCATGGAACAAATGAAGCTTTGGCTTCAAGACCCCTCCCCAACACAGGCCCCCTCCAAGGCTCTGTCCCCAACTTCATACTTAACGAATTTTGCAGTTTCTCTTTGGATGGACAAAACTGTACATACTTCAAGGTCCAAAACATCTAGATCTGCCCTTGTTAAGAAACATTTTAAGTAATACTTATTTTCAAATACCAGGAATTATTACTAATAGTCTTGGCTAGAAGACCTCCTTGAGGATTCTCTGAATAAAGGAAAGGGGATTCTAGACCATTAGAAAGAAAAGGTCATGGGCAAATAACAGTTAAGTCTCTGTGTCTGGATTAGATCCCTCAGGTCTGTCAGGAGACTGCCCTGTGTTAGAAGGTTGGGTCCGGGTGAGCAAGAGTGACGGAAGGAGCGGGGCTTAAAGTGCTCGCTGGTCAAGGACAAGGTGGAAAATAGAGATTGCGTATGAACTTCACTCGAGCCTACAGGAATTAGGACACAGGAAGGAACCAGACTCAAAGTAAGAACACGATCAGGTGGCAAAGGCTTAACAACGTTAAATCAAGAGGCACAAGTTGTGGGGTTTGACTTCAAAATCAGAACGATCAGGAAGTACAGATCCTTAAACTGAACTGAAAATGTGAAGCTCGGTCCTCAGTAAGAGGGGAGATGAGGTCTAACAAGATGAGACACGGAATTCGAGCTTCGAGGGGAAGACTCAGGAGCACCCGTGCTCAGTGATGCTCAGCGGTGCTCAGAGGCACAGTGTTCCTTTAGAAGGGACCAAGGAGTAGCCTGCTTTGGAAGGAAGCCAAATGTCTGAACCTTACTCTGAGCACTCAGGAAACGGGTCCCACTGTGCTTCCAGGGTACCAGGCAGCCTCTGGTCATCCCTAAAGAGCATGCACACTAGTGGAGAACTGGTTGTACATGCAGTTCAGGTGCCCAAGGAATTTTTATAGGGCAGAGATCTACTAGGTGTACTTGCATTGCAACCCAAATTAGTATTCCCTCCAGTGAAAAGCATTTCAGACAACACACCTGAACTTCTCCTCCCTCCATCTCTGTGGAGGTGAACAGGAATGACCGACTGACATGCAGAGTGAGGGATGTGCTGTGGCAAGACTGCTTGCCTCTGTCAAAACTGCTTCTGTCCTTCTTGGAGGACGGGCGAGTTCCCTCTGGACCCCCGTTCCTAGTGGCCCCCAGCAGCTGCCCTGGGGCCTGCTTGGGACACCCAGGAGCAGAGAGCAATGGATGGAATCTCTTGGTCCCACCCTCCAGGGCAGAACAGGGTGACTCATGGAGCCAGGAAGAAGGACTGCCCTGAGCCCCTCATACCCTGCGGGCTTCTGTTCCGGGCTGTTCTGAGGCGCCTCTAACTGCTGGCACTGGGCCAGCTTGTGCAGTAAGCCACGAACAATGCTGTTCCGGCAGGGAGTGTGACGTCTGCTCCTCAGGAGAGGATGAGTTAGAAGGTGCACATCTTCCGTGAGACATCTACTGTGCCCGACACTGAGCCAGGCATGGAAGTGGGAGGTACAGGAGAAAAAGAACACCTGATACCCACCTCTAGAAACTTCTAAAGTGCCACACAAGCTATTTGCTTCATGTCTCATTGGCTGTACTGCGACCACGGGGCCCACAAGTGTGAGTGTATTACACATTAGCCCTTTTGGAAAAACAACGCATCACTGCAGAGAAATGGGATCTTTCTCGCAAGAGTAATAAAGTATTTCAACCACAGCGAAGGTAATAGCTTCTTGTTAGACAAGGGTCTTTAGGTGTCATAAATTTTCGATCACGGCAATTTATGTAAGAAGGCTGAAAAATACTCTCGATGAATAAATATATTTTCTAAGGCATCTGTCTCTGTGGTTTACACAGATTTGAAATCTCAGCATCCTACCCAATAATGACACATTTAAAAGATTAAATTCTAAATGGGGAAGTGCATAGTCTTCATTACACAGTTGTATTCAGATATGCCACTTCAATTTGAAAAACACAGCTAGAAGTTCAGAAAGTCTTCTTTGCTCTACATTTACTGCTAAAACAACCAATGTGGGAATTGTCAGATGACACGCTCTCCTTTTCTGTGTCCACATGAGAACTGCAAAAGAACAGAATGCTATTGCTGGAAACCCTTTTCCACAGGCACGATATTTTACACAGGCTCTGCACTTGATGCAAAGACCATGAACATGACAAAAGAAATCCAAATATAGTCTCCATACTCCCATGCAAATGCCACACCTTATTCTGACCAAATATAAGAACACCTTGGTCTCTGATAATATATGCAGAAGGTGTTAAGTCTAACCTTTGCAGAGTCAACCAATTCAGTCAAATGAAAAATATTTGTTTTTGTACCTATTTTGTGAGGAGTTCTGCATAAATCAAATTATGCCTTCAATCTTGCATTCACTGTTTGGTAAATACTTATTATGTGAAAGGCCTAGGTGTTTGAGGAATGGAAAGATGAATAAAAATGGCCTCTTCTTTCTAAACATTCACAGTCTAACATAGGAGACAGAACAGTTACACGAGTAACTATCATACCAGTTAGAGAGTAAAACATGTTCTAAGAAAGACCCACTCAGGACAAAGAGAACCGGAAAGAACATGACATTTTCACAGGTAGGAAATGAGAAAAAACTTCATACAGGAATGACATTATTTTTGGATCTTGAAGAACAGGAAAAGAGACAGAGACCACTCCAGACACAATGGAAGGAACAAAGGCACTCAGAACAGCAGGGCGAAGGAGAACACACCTAAAGAATAAGGCAAGGCTCAGGAAGATTCCTGCAGAGGGGAAGACACTGCAGATGACCTTTGAACAACATACGTATTGGGACCCCAACACTTGCAGAGCTGAAAATCTGCATACAACTTTTGACTCCCCAAAAACTTGACCATTAATAGCCTATTGTGGACCGGACGACTTACTCGTAACAGTCAAACACTTATTTTGTATGTTAGATTGATTACATACTGCATTCTTATAATAAAGTAAGCTAGAGAAAAGAAAATGTTATTAATAACATCATAAGGTACATTTACAATACTGTACTGTCTTTATCGGGGGGGGGAAAATCCACAGAAGTGGACCTGCACCGTTCAAACCCGTGTTGTTCAAGGGTCCACTGTAATGCCAGAAAGGCAAATCGTAGCGGATTAGAGAGAGCCTAGACTGTAGGATAAGAAATATTAACCAGAAAGGATGAACCCAGAAAGACTCACAGGATACATAAGTGATACAGCACACACTGTAAAAGCAGGGATTATATAAATATGTACCCATTAACATTACTTCTGGAGAAATGGGTAATAGAGTAGGCTTTATTCAGGGAATCAAGTTCCGATCTGTTTTATAATGACTAAGGGCTTTAAGTGGATTTAAAGTGGTACCAAAACACCCTGAACGAGATGCACCTAAACTATGTGCCATGTGCATGATTATGACGCAATCATCCTTGTCATACAACAGAAGGTGGATGAGAATCTAAGTCGTGAGTTAACTGAGAAAAGGGCAAATTTGAGGACTGGAAAGTTCCTGGAATGCAGAGAAATTGATTTTGTAACTCTACTCTATGGTTTTAAAATTACTGTTTAGGTTTACTGAAAAACAGGATAACAATTATCCAGGTAATATGCCACTTAGTGGCTGAGCAGTCAAGAGTGGCGCAATGAAAATGAAAATGCTTCATCGTGTGGCCAGCAGGTGGCACTTGTCACTCGGTATAGAAAACAGCAGGTCTTGAGGAATGAATTTGAAATGTGGAGTGAGGAACAGATTATTCATTCATCTCTTCAGAAAGGAGAAAGACTGGGGAATGGGCTGTTTCAGAAGCACAATTTACAGAGAGGGTCTTGGGTTGCTTATCAATTACATCTTGAAATTGAGCTCTCCTATCAGGTTACCGAACTTCAGTATTTTCCTTAACAACTAGGTTTTGCAGTGTATCAGTTTGTTGCCTTTGTAAATGTTCTTAGGTCCTTTCTGTATTTACCCTTATGAGACTGTGAGCAGATCCGTGCTGAAATTAGACAAAAAGGAAACAAATTCCAACTTCACCATTTAAAAATGTGTGATTGTGATTGATTCAAGTTATTTAACATCTTTGAACTTTACTTCCCTCTTTTGCTATAACTGATGTAACTGTTCTGTTTCGGGGATTACATAAGATACCATCCGTGGAAATGACAGCTTTGGACCTAGCTACCTCATTTTCTCCTGGAGGACCAGATCTAACCACTGAGATACCTCTTTCACCAAAACAGCTCCCTGACTCACTGTAAGCACTGTCTAACCAGGGCATCAGGTAGGTGGTGCTCCTAGAAGTTAGCCACTCCACACAGCAGTAGGGCGCGTGAGGGGTGGAGAAGAGGCTGTAGCTGCCGACTTCACATACTACTACCATAATACTCTCTCTCCTACCATTATTCCGTGACTCCTGCTTGTCTGTAACACAAAGCCCAGAACCACAGAATCTAAGATCCAGAAAGGTCTTTGATGAACGTAGTCATTTCCCAGATCAGGATGCTTTCAGCCATGAAAGATGAAATACGAGAGAGTAAGAAATGGGATGTGCAGATTTAGGTCATTTTTATATTTGTTTCCCAGTCTAGTCAATGGATAAGTAAGTAGGCACTGGCAGAGGGAGGCAGAGAGAGAGAACCAGAGGGGGCAGACCATAATTCCATGGCAAGCACCTTATTATTTCCGGATATTGGGAGAACAGGCACCACCAGTAGACATGGTGAATCATGGTCACACACTAGCCAGTTCCCGATTTTCCAGTGGTATCTACCCTGCACCTGAATCATGTCTGCACTGTGCCTACAGGGCACCAATGCCCTACTTCTCTGGCTTTCCCAGCCTTGCCTGGGTTGTACTCTAACAGAGCTTCTTTTAAAAGGCAGTCAGGAAGAGAGTAAATTCACAATGAATACTGGATGGTTTTGAGTCTTGTTTCAGCATCAGGCAGCTATCACCAAAATACAGTTTTAGAATACTTTCATGGGTTATTTTTGTGAAAGGGGGATTGAGGTCACCTTCCAGAGGTCTACTAGTTAACAATTAACATATTTTATAATGAGTTACACGGTCTTTGAAAGAGAGATGTGTCACACAGATGCTGAGCCTGTTTTTTTTTAAATACGTAAGTTTAGCATGTAATTTGAAGGATTGGCACCGTGAAGGAACAAGTCAGTGCTGATCTCCAAGTCCCCTTTTATAATGTTTTTCTCACCTATAATGCCTGCCCTTTCTCCCAATAGACTTCAAGACACAAGCTAAGTGCCACCTCTTCTGTGAAGCCGTTTTTTGACTAAAGCGGCCCTCACCCTCTCTGTATAATAAACAGTTCTGGTGGTTTCAGCTGTGATCAGACAGATACTGAACTAGTATCGCGTGGCGGTGGTCACTAATTTTCAAATAGCTCTAGGCTGGGTCCATGAAAAGACTTTATTACCTGAATGCATGTTCTATTTATTGACCCAACAACTACTGAGTACATACTGCTTGCCAGGCACTGTGTAAGGTAACAGATTTACACTGAACAAAACCAAGATTATCCCTGCACTCACAGAGCTCACACCGTGGTATGAGAGTGATTCCATCTTCCCTGCAATGCCCAGCATGGGACAGACCCAAAGGCAAGTATGTGCTCAATGACCACCTTAAAATTAACTGATTGCCTGTGGTTACGGAACTCTAAACAAAGCTTTCCTTGATGACACAGAATTAGGGTCAGTTCAGGGCACTGAGTACTGGGAGTTGAAGATGCTAGGATTACCTACCTTCACAAAAGGGGGCAAGGGAGGATTCCTAGGTCCTTTGAACTGATGGGAGCTAGTCTCTAGGCAAGGACTGCTAAACTTCTTTGTTTATACGTCAAACAGACTGAATCTATAAACCTGGCTTATGAAAATCTCAACTACCAAGAAAGAAAGAATAAGCAGAACGGATGGCCCAAATGGGTTACCCCAACAGCTACCATCAAAATCTCTACCTGAGATGAATAAAATGAATAAAACACCCAATACTAAACAAACAAAAAGGTAATCAAAAACCTCGTGATTGGCACTATTACCATCCAAGGGTCAGCTCTGACCTCCATAGGAAAGAAAAAAGCATTCAGAGACTGCAATAAAGACAGAGGCATTTCAGGAGACACTGTCTGCCTTCGCAAATCTACAGGGAGTGGCAAACAAGAAGCAAAAAATCAAAGGAAGACATTCCACGTTGGAAAGATCTGACTTTACCTGCTTGTTTATTAAAGAAACTTCAGGCTGTGATATCCTTACTTCTGACCCGTGTTATCAAACCCACAACTAGAGGCTCTAAGAACTATAGAAAGTTTCACCAATCTGGGGGGGATGGGGAATGCTTAAGAGAATGTGTTTGCAAAGTGACTCTCGGTGTCTTCCCCAGAGACTCCAGACTAAAAACGAGGGTCAGGTTTCCTTGCCTGGGATCCCAAGTGGTGGCTGACTTGCATGGCAGACCCCTAGCAAAGTGGGAGGGGAAAAGAAGAAATGAGGTAGAAAAGAAAGCTGATCTTCTAAAGGCACAGGAATACACATAATAACAGTAAGGTATTAAGCCCGAGACTCTTTATTCCTGCTCCATAAGAGAATTTTCTATTCAAGTATTTCATTTCCCGACATTTACAGAGGAGTCAACACATTTGGACATATGCCGCTGACCTCCTCAAGTTCTATTTGAGGAAGCTGATAGGCTCTCCAATTCAAAATTGCTGAATTCGGGTATTAAATCTATAAAGTAAACAGAGATCTAATTACTTTATTAGTTAAGAGATTAAAACAATATTTCTGCATATCACTTTGTCTTTCCCTTGAAAATGTCATGGTTCCTTATGTTTACCGATAGTTATGTTTTATTTATAGAATTTCCTTAATAATTGAGTGACACTGACTTTCTGTATTAATAGGCTAATATTTTTTAAAAGAACAACTCTTCACCTCAAAAATCCACCCTCAGGGAGGAAGCCCAGTGAACCCAAAAGAGCCTAGCCTTTGGACACATACCGACGTACGACCCAGTCTTGACCGTGTCACCTGACAAGGCTCTCTGTGCACCTGCAGGGTGGAAACAAATCGCCCTGCTTCTCTCATGCACTGTTGTGTAGATGGGCTTAAATATGACAGGTAGCTTTTTTTTTTTTTTTTCCTTCAATTCTTCTCCCTTCCTGAGCCCCTGGGGCACTTGTACTTGTCTTAGAACAGTCCTTAGAGCCAAAATTAAAAGTGATAAAAAAGGATGGAAAAAAGAAGCTACACAATTTACAAGGGTGAAGCACATTAACTGATTCCCACACATAAAACGAACAGCTCTGGAGTTCAAGTAGTTTCTGGAAAGAATAACAGCTCACCTGTGGCTGCGGGTCTGCCAGTCGACTGTGATACCTCTGGATCGCCTCTCGAAGTTGTCTCTCTTTCTCAGTTTTTGATGGTGACACCGAGCTCATGGTGCCCAGAGGGATGGAAGGCAGGCGTTCTGCCTGATGACAACTTCACAATCAACAGGAGACATCGTCAGGAAGAAATATAAAACTATTGTCTATAAAGGATGATTTACTTCTATAAAAAGATACTCTTTATGCCTTATATCCAAAATTTGAATACAAAGGAAGAGCAGTGTATTGATGACCTGAGGTTAACACATGACGTTAAATCTCCAGTTCGTGCGGAAAAGAGCTTCAGGGGAAATGTGGAGGATGGTATATTTACAGGAATGGGAGCATATATTCATTCTTTTACAACTGCTTCATTTATCCTGCGCGATCACGAAACGAGGCCTTTTGCAAAAACGCTTTTAGATAATTGGAGCTTATCTCATTATTGCTAAACATTTTTTTTCCCCAAAAAATGTCAGGTAGGAATCTATAGGTCTCTGTAAAGGACACCAAATAATTCTGCTTCTGAAACACGTGGATCCACTGTGAAGGCTGAGTGTAAAGAGCAAGGACCCGTGGGACGGGATGCAGTGCTCAGTGACAGCCTTGCAGGTCACCGCACCCCGGGCAGCCCTTCATCACGGATTAGCCCCGTGATCCAGGGACAGCAGGTGCACATCCTTCTCTCTCCAGCTGCTGGCAGCCACTGTGCTTCCCAGGCTTACTGCTGTGCTGTTCCCACATGCTATATAACCAAGTAGAATTGTATGTAGATGCACAAAAACCAGACTGTGGATGAGAGCCTCCCTCGTTATAGTGACATAAAATACTAACGACTTTTGAAACATATGGCTCAAGAGGCTGGAGGTCCTTTTCTTCCCCCCCCCCCCCGCCCCTACTTTTGGTTCCCTGGCTATGTTCTGGGGAGCTGAGTTAGCCAAACTATCAAAAAATTGAGATATTACATTGTTTCCCTTGGTATCAAGGCTTGTCAAGGATAAGACGCTGGGCTCCCCCTGGGCGTGGCGCTGTTCAGAGTATGGCTGGGAAAGTTCCGGAGTGGAACAAAAGGTCAAGGTCAATTCTAAGAGCCTGCTTTACACACGGGTTTTTCTATTATTGACTGGAACCAAAAAGAGGGGAGAGGGACAAAGTTTGTATGAAATAAATGTGTTGTTAAGCTAGGACAGGGACAAGGAGGTTGAGCCTAGAAAGAGGACTTTCTCCCTTCCGAACCAGTGCAGGAAAAAGAGCAGACCAAACCCATGATTCCTGTTTTTCAGGACTGCAGGGCATGTTTCCCTTCCCCCTAGCAAGAGAGAAGAGTGAGGAGCTACAATCAGATTCAAATACGACTGTGAAAAAACACTTAATTCCACCCACATATGGTATTTGTTGTTACTATCACTTTAGAAAATAAGGTGGTAGAGAAACCAATCAGGGGGCATCTACGATAAATACAGCCGCCGGCGGTATGGATTCGAAGACATCTGTGGGGTGGTACCTACAAAATGAACGTTAACTTAAAAACATTGAGTTTTTATTCAGAAAAGAGAAACCTCGAGTATTTTAATAAAACACACAATCCATTCAATGATCTTTAAAGATTTTAACTTGCAATACGACCCATGGATATTTCAAACATCCTTCTCACAATTCAGACTTTTTTGGTGTGATCAAATGATCGGCATCCTTTTTACCCTGCTGCTGATCCCTATTTCCAAATGCAGATAAACGCATAGCATGGATACAGCGGAAGTATATTGATACCTATTTCTCAGGTACTATGATAAAAAATGTCTAGCCTCCCTCTGTGTTTAAAGCGGAAAAGGAAAAAATGCTCTGGTGGTCCAAAGAAGAATGGCTTCATTTTACCCCACCGGGGTGACCAGCTCGGAATAACACTACCATATTTGTCAGATGGTGCATTTTGTCACCCCATAGCATACGACTGGCATGAGGCTTCCTGAAATGTAAAAGGGGGCTTTCGGAATCTAAAAAACAAAACAAATGAATAAACAAATAAAAAGCAGAATTAGACTTATTAATACAGAGGTTGTCAGAGGGAAAGGGGTGGGAGGATGCGCAAAATGAGGGTGGGGGAACAGCTGATACAGGCTTCCGGCTGTGGAATGAACAGGTCACGGGGTAAGAGGCACAGCATCGGGAATGTAAAAGCCTCTGCGTGGTGACAGATGGGAGGTTCCCTTGCGGTGAGCGCAGCACAACATATACAGATGCTGAATCACTGTGTTGTACACCTGAAACTAATGTAACATTGTGTGTGAACTACAGTCGAATAAAGAAATTTAAAACACACACACGGGAGAGGATGCCTTCAGAGAGTGGGTGTGGTAAGGCAGAAAGAGTACAGGTTTGCATCCAAAGGCTTGGCTTCAAGTCTCAGCTCTAGGGAGGCATCCTGGACAAGTCACTGGGCCTCTCCTGGCCTCACTATTTCCCCCTCTGAGAAACGATGCAAGTTCGTATGGTTATCGTAAAGAAGAAATGAGATAACATACGTAATTGCTATGTAAGAGAAAACTGTAATTATGTTTCCTGCCTAAATTCTGGTTACACAGGCATTGTTCATCTAAATGCTGTTCACTGGCATTAACCCTGCCGACAATTGGCAATTAACTGCTGACAATAACACTATACTTTCTGTAAATACAGTCAATGCCACGTTTTACCCCATTACTCAGGCCTTCCATTCACCGAATGTTGCCTAATAACTATACTGTATTTCTCATCACTTTCATACACTGATTTTATGGGATTCTGTCCGAATCCAATGGCATAGGGTCTTGCTATTTCATGGCATGTTCTCAATGTACACACGGTCCATCCTACCATACTGAATTAGAGCTGCAATGACCTCCAATAAGGGAAGTGTCAACTCTTAAGTAATTGCCCTCATAATCAGGAGTTTTTCTTTACACGTCTCCTAAATCTCTTGCTGTCACATTAAGCATATTTTTTGTCCTAATCTTTTCAGTGGAAATGAAATACACCTGGTCAAAATCATGTCATTGTATTTCAAGAATCAAGGACTTAAATTATAAGACAACGCTGCATTTTAAGCTTCTAAGGAAAACCATCAGTTTTCTGTCGACGTGGCTAAATTTCTCTTGCCTGTCATCACCGGGGGCACTATTTGATGTGTGAAAGAGACAGAATTGATGCAGCTTTGAAACTAATTTTGCAATGCTCTGTGATCGCACCCCACCACTTTTCAGGGAGGAGAGGGTGAGAGTGTGCCAATTCACGGGCAATGGTAAGCTGGAGGTAAGGAAAACCGTAGAGGATAGAAACCAGTTCTGTGGGTCCAAGAATGCCCCAAGACTGGGCTGAGAAGTCACAGGCATATGTTAGATCTGTGGAAAGGGACCTAAATTCTCATGGCTTATAACTAAGAAGCTCCCAGTATCCAGGAACTTAGTAAACTTAGTAAACTGTCTTTCTAATGGGCTCAGCTGGACCCAGAGAAGACGCATAATGTACTAGGATTGCACCCCATTCTAAGTGATAGAAAGCCGAGTGAAAGAGAGGTTCTGTCACCTATCCAAGATCTCACAGCTAATGGAGCCAGGGGAATCAAACACAGGCAGTCTGGCCCCAGAATCAGAACTCTAAACGCTCTTCTAATGCTGCATGAAAAGTTCTTAGCTCATAGGAAGGGATCAATATTCATAACTATTCTTAATATTGAAACTAAGCCAACCCTTGGCTCTTCTGTGGGGGATACTTAAGTTTCAAGCCAGGGCTAGAACCCAGCGAGGAGTCAGAGACCTTGGCCAGTAGCCTCACGAACAGGTACCTTAGCCCCCACTGGGCTTCAATTTTCACTTCTCTAAAAAGAAGGAGTGAGGCTAGATCAGTATTTTGTAATCATGCTCCCCGGAGCTCCAGGCTTTTTAAAGAGGACAGCACAGAAATGAGAAATGGAGTCTGATTCACACACATCCCAGCTTCCAATTTAATCAGGAAAGTTCTGCATTTATCTTATGTATTTGGGGTCTGAACAAATTTTGTTTGGGGAAAATAGGTTCTGCTGAAAACCAAGAAACAAGACTAAAAACCCCTGGGCCGTGAGGAATCTAAGAGGCCTCACCACCTCTGGTATTTTCCTTAGTCTCTAAATATGGGTAACTTGGGAACTCCAGGTGGAAATGTTGGTGTGTGTTTGTGCTGTTTATTTTTTTTAATTTTCTTTTTTTTTTTTTTTTTTTTTTTAGGGCTGGATAAAAACAACCACACAGAGGTTATTACTCTAATGTCTGTATTAGCAATATTGATCCACTTATCCAGGCCAAAGAACTTAGAACAAACTCCACAGAGAAGCAATGTTTGATTCAGGGGTGCCTTCATTAAGGGGGGGATACTCATTCTTTCCCTTCCCAAGGAAAATAATGTAAGCCTAAAGGGTCTGTCATAACACTGACATGCATCAGTACTTAATCGGTCTTTTTCCTGTTTTAGTCTGAACTTCTTCCTCCAAGAGCACAAAGCAATGAAATCAATATGTGACTTAAAGAGAAAAAGCACATGGTCTAACAGGTTAGTGCCCCAGGAGACACCCTCTGGATAAGACTCCTTTACAGTAAGGCCATATGTTGTATGAAAATGAACTAGAAGGCAGAACTCCAACACTGGGTCATGGTCTCCTGCCAGTGGAAGCACAGAGCTACACATCCCAAAGTTTGCAAACAATTACACGCAGGTCTCCTTCATCTTGACGGGAAAGCACACTAATGAAGTATATTTCCACAGGTGGTAAGGAGCCAGAAAGAGTTCACAAGGATGACCGCTATTGAGCTAAAGTGTATCTATCGCTGACATTTCCAGTTTCACACAAATGCATTTTGGGAATTAAAAATAGATAACGAATTTTAGAAAACTATCAAAAACTACCTGTTTTCCAAGGGGTTAGGATTATTAGCACAAATCCAGAGGTCAAAAAATTCTTTTTCCTGGTAAGTAACAGAAGAAGGCAAGATTCTCCATTTAAGGCAAAGATCTGGTAATGAAAACAAAATCACACACAAGAAAGAGCACAGTCAGAAGTGAACATAGCAAGTAACGTGTCTGACTGCACACACCCAAACGATGATGTATCTTTCAATCCAGAGACAAGTGAATCCATAACCATGCACCTTTACATCTGATGGCACACCTAGTCTAGGATTCTACGAGCTACCCGGAGACACCACCAATGAATTGTTGTTATTAGCGTTGTTGTTATTGCTTAAGTTCTTTCCAGTTGGTTCCTGCTCCTTTCAGCCAGAAGAATGTTGGTTAGGTCCCTCCCCATCTCTTCCTGAACCACAGGAAGACTTCTAATGACTCGACTCTTCCATTTTCTCCGACCTACAATCCCTCTGTTGCCAACACTGCTTTCCATCTCCAACCACTTGACTAACATAACGAGCAAAATCAAGCTCTCTGAACCATTCACACAGTTCCTCGCTCTGCACCTCTCTCCTGCTCTTACCCCACCCTCCAGCCTACGATTTCTGACTTCTTTTTTCTATTTCCTCCTTTCATTCCTTCCCTACCTGTAGAACCAAGGCACTCCAGTCTCAAGGCTATTCTCAACTCTAATCCTGAATTCTATCCACATACACAGCTACTGGCTCTTAGGTAAACATTCTCTCTGTTCATCTAAGATCGAGGCAGTATGCACATTGGTTCAGAACACACAGTGCTGAAGTCACAGTAGTTAAGAACTGGAATAGCTCTACCAGTTACTACCTCTATGATCTTGAACAAAGTACTCCTCTATGCTTCAGTATCATCATCTGTAAAAAGAGATTAATATTAGCACTTACCTAAAGGGAACGTTGAGGATTAAATGACATAATAATGATAAAAGCCAACATTGCTAGGCATTATTTATGACGGTAAATTTTATGTGTCAGTTCGACTGGTCCATGGGTTACCCAGATATCTGGTCAAACATTATTCTGAGTGTGTCTGTGAGAGTGTTTTGGATGAGAATATTTGCACTGATAGACTCAGTAAAGATTACCCACCCTAACACGGATGGGCCTTATCCAATCAGCTGAAGTCCTGAAGAGACACAAAAAGGCTTACTGTCCTGTAAGTAAGAAGAAACTTTTCCTTCCTGACTGTCTTGAGCTGAGACATCAATTTTTTTTTTCTGCCTTCAGACTCAAACCAAAGGATCAGCTCTTCCTGAGCATCAAGCCTGTCAACATTCAGGCTGGAACATCATCACTGGGTCTCCCAGTTCTCAGGTCTTCAGACTCAAACCAGAATTCGGCCAGTGGCTCTCCTGGGTCTCCAGCTTGCTGACTGCAGGTCTCTGGACTCTTTAGCTTCCTTAATCACGTAAACCAATTTCCCAGAATTAATATCTATCCGTCCATCCTATTACTTCTGTTTCTCTAGAAAATCCTAATACACCATCCTAAGCACTTAGTAAACTTTACATGTGTTAATTCATTTTTTTTCACAAAACTGTATGATGTAACTACAAATACTAACTCCATTTCATAAGTCTGAAAACTGAGACTTAAAGAAGTTAGGGAATCTGCCCAATTTCATACAGCTTTCAGATACTGGAGATTGGATTCTGGCAGTACCTTGCACACATCAAAAACACACAGTAACTTTTAGCCTTTATTGTTATCATCCAATAGGTTGTTGCATAGAGTCATCAATTTCCTCAATTATTCCTTCTAAATGTCTGGCGTGCAGGTTCTTCTGAAATTGCACAGCCATGACTTTCTTTGGACTTTTACGATTTCTCCCCTGGCTCCTGGATGATGCCAGTAATCTCCTCACAGGTCTGACCTCAACCATTGCGCTAGCGCTCCTCCAAATCATCCTGCACTGAGCAGCCAGAACTACCTTACTACAAGTTACATATGATGCTCAGGTCCTCTTTGGACCACCCCAGGGACAAGGTGGGACAGGTGTTCCCTGGGCACTGTGTAAATAACTACTATTGTGTGCTTTTTTGTTTGCCTGGTTGCCTTCCCCCTGGATGGCACATTCCTTGCAGATAGCAGAGAATGTCTTTAATTCTCTAACCCTTTATATGGTGGCTAGAAGATGTATCGGAGGCACACAATCATAAGTGCTAAATGCTTGAATGATGTTCTCCTACTGAAAAACTGCCAAAGCCTTGTCATTACTTATCAAAGGAAAAACTCCTTACTCTGGCATTCGAGGCCCTCTAATAGGTTTACTCAACCTAAACACTCTTGTCTTTTATTACTCATTCATCATTCATCCAGTAGTCAATTACTAAGTACTATATATTTAACACAGTGCTAGGTATGAAAATAAAAAAATAACTGTGTCTATTATTCTATCACAAAAATTTTAGCTGAAGTGTACACTTGATATTAACACACATTCCCCACTACATCTCTGCCTCTCAAAATTCTACCTCGAGAGACATAGAGGAAGATGGTGGCAGAGCTGAAGGAGTACAGGCTCACCTCGTCCCACGAAGACAGCTAGATAACCATCACAACATCCTAAATACCCCAGACATAGACCTGAAGACGGGCAGGACAAACTCCACAACTAAAGGGAGAGAAACAGCCATATCGAAGAAGGTACCTCTATCATGAAGTCTGGCCTCAACTCGCACCACCTCCCTTTTATTGAAACCTCAAATAACTTTATGCCTCTTTGACCCCATTTACCTAATTTTAATCTCTATTACAAGTAGTTTCATGCATTTCTGAACCTTTCCTGGACCCTAATCTCCTTGAAAGCAAGCACCCTGTCCTACCCACCTCTGTCTCACTCACAACCCATTTTTTAGCACAATGACTTGCTATTGGGAACTCACTAAATGTTTGCTGATTGGAATGGAATTCAACACTCACCACACTGAATGATGAATGGGATGGCCATGGCTTGTCGTCTCTGATACTGAACAGAATCTAAAGATTTCTCCATGTCCTTGTCATTCTGATATCCAAATTCATTCCAAAACAATGTTAGATTTCTATTACCTTAAAAAAAAAGTAGGCAAAAAATAATAAAAGAAAATTAAATCAACAAGATCAGGATGATAAGCAAAGTTTGAGTATAAGCACATGTATATATAATATGATCTCAACTATGTAAAAACTACTACATATACAGAAATAAGAAACAAAAATATTAATATTAGTTTTCTCTGAGTATGGGTGAAATTTGTCTTCTGCTTTATACTTGCATTTTCCAAACTGTATATATATTATGATTGCAGTATTTTTATAACAAAATTAAACATAATAGTAGTTATAAAAATATATACATATTGTAACAAACTACATTGACATTTAAAACTTTTTTCTTAAATACTCCCAGAAGCAATTGTACTGATTAAACTTAAAGGCCACCCTTCAGACTATTGATACAGATATTTATCATCTTGTCTCACAGCCAGTTTCTTCGCTGTTATTTTATCTCTAGTCCCTTTCCTGCCAGTGTTTTATGCCCTACCCTTGCCCCAGATTCTAAACTCGCTCCTTGCTTAGAAACGGCACTTGTCATGGAGGACCGCTAGGAGTCCTTCGTAAGAGGCTGTGCTCCTATCCTTTGATCCAGCAATTGCGCTGCTAAGACTCTTCCCTACAAACATACAAAACAAAGACTATATATATCACAACACTGAACAGAAAAAGAAAAGAAAAGGAAACAACATAAAAACCTGAAATAGGAAACTGATAAATTCTATTTCCAAACAAGGGACACGAGGCAACCTTTAAAACAGGTTTAGAGCTAAATGCATAGTGTGTCAAGACCTCTTAGAGTTTTATAATACTTTTTTTTAAATATGAAACAAAAAGAGACAAACAAAAAGATATGAAACAGAATACCTACTATAGTCATTTTTATAATTTATAAAAAGTTTATACATATACAATTTTGATGGGTATGCCTTCCTATTCCTGAAAGGAAATAACAGAAAGTTTTAAGAGTAGATGCCATTGGAAAGAAGGAGAGAAATTGAGAAGAAGGTGGGGGGAAGACACTTCCACTTTCATTTTCAACCTTTTGAACACTTAGAATATTTTTACATGTACACGTATTACTTTAAAAACATTTTTTTTAAGGAAAAGAAACCAAGTTTACCATTCTGTCCAATATGATAACCACCAGCCACATGTGGCTACTGAGTACTTGAAAGATGGCAGATATAAAACATTTCACCAACGTACAAAGTCAAACAGTGAGAATCTAACATACACACCTTGGAAATAAAATATATGCAGTAGGGCCAGCCTTCCATCAACCTTAACATATGACTGAATAATCCATGCAAACTACAAATAAACATCCTCATACTTTACTATTCCTGTTAAAATTTAGGTTCAGAATGCTATGTGCCATTAAGACAAGCAAGGAAGGAACTCCGTCTTCAAAAAGAAGTATGAAATTGGGCCAGGCTGAAAACGGCCCTCACAAATTCCCAACTCTCCTACCTTGTCTCTTCACAAAACTCCTAGCAGCTCTCACCTCAAATTTCCCTTTGGACTCTGCTTTTTGGGCTTCTCTCAACTCAAACTCTTGGCTTTCAGCCAATTGCTCAGCATTCAGTCTTGGCCCGTCCCAGACTCTACTTCTTCACTGCACACCAGACCCTGAAATATTCTTTGGTGTTTCACAAATGGGTTTGTGAAACCTCATTCTCTGATTGCCACATGAACTACTCAGTTCTTACTATGTCAAAGTAAGAGGTGTTGCAGATTAAAGTCAGGTGGCTTGGACTGCTGTCTCTGCCACACATTAGTTGTAGAACTACTGAATTTTCTTATCATAAAGTGTTTATAAAAACTTGCCTTACAGGGTTATCATAAAGAATAAATGTGAAGGTGTATTAAAAACTATAATACTCTGAAGAAATTTAAGTTGCTTCTGTATTATATTTATCCTCTCTCTAAATATTGCTTCCCCAAGGATACTGTACCTTTTCAAAGGAGGAACTGCGCTTTATAACTTTGCATGCCCTCAACATGGAGCTCAGCATCCTGCACGTAATAAGCCCTCAAAAAAAGTTGCTCCTAATCTTGACAAAATACCTTATTAACGTGCTGTGTGGGTTAAGATGAAGGTGAAATCATGTCTCTCCATGAAACATTAACTAAACACACTTAACACAACCCACCTAACTTCTCAAACAAATATAAACTGTGAACCCCAACATAAACACCTTAAGGGCGGTAAAACTACTAGGATGTTAGAAACAGGCACATACCTCTCAAGGGTGGGATGACCTCTGCTCTGTGATCACACCACTCTTTAACGCTTACGCATTACATTTTAGTTTACTTTATGCCTATTTTTCCCTCTAGATAGTGAAATCCTTGAAGACAGTGGCTATGTTAGGATCTTGTTTTTCAGAGGCTGACACACAGAGCTTAATGTTTACTTGTAAGACTAAATAATACCAAAGAATGACTGGCTATCAAAGCAGAAGAGAGGATATTCAGTAGCCGAAATATCACGAGCAGACCTGATAAAAGATACTATACTATTCAAAGCAGGTATCAGGACAAAGAAAACAACCAGAGTTATTCACTCTGGAGGTCAGAAACAGCTTTTTCTAACTGTCAAGAGAAATTCAACTTTGTTTCTCCAGATAGAAACTACTCCAACATGCACAACTTACATGTTATTAAAACAAATTTCCAAGGACTGGCCCGGGAAGACTAGGCAGATGTTTAAGCAAGCCAGAGGGATAACAGCAGGAGGAAACATATCGTGCCAGATTCTATTTTCTTTTATGTGTTACTCAGTCTGTAGACATTTATACAAGATACCCTGAAAAAAGTTCCTCCCATATAAGGGAACCTCCACCAAGCTATCAGTGGATTTTTCAGCAGAAACCTTGTAAATCAAGAGAGTGTGGGATGATATAATCAAAGTGCTAAAAAAACAACAACAAGAACACCACCACCTGCCAACCCAGAATAATTTACCCGGCAAAGATGTCCTTCAGAAATTAAGGAGAAAAAGAATTTCCCCCAAAAACCTAGGGTTTTTCATTACCACTAGACCTACCTTACAAGAAATGCTACAGGGAATTCTTTAAGCTGAAATGAAAGGATACTAATTAGTAACTTGAAAACATGAAAATATAAAATTTACTGGTAAAGGTAAATATATAGTCAGATTCAGAATGCTCTAGTATTATAATAGTGGTGTATAAATCATTTAACCGTAGTATAAAGGTTAAGACAAAAGTATTAAAAATAAGTATAGCTATAATAATTTCATAGTGGATTTACAATATTAAAATGTGAATTCTAAATTGTGAAATAAAAAAACAAAGAATGTTTGTGGGGAAAGGGAGTAACAAGGTAGAGATTTTGTCTGAGATCAAAGTTAACCTGTCATAAGCTTAAAACAGACTGTTGTAACTAAAGCATGTTTTATGCAAGCCTCATAGTAACCACAAAGCAAAACCTAGGATAAACAAAAGTAAAGCAAAACAAACAATAAAGCAAAACAAAAGATAAAGAGACAGGATTCACAGCATTACACTACAGAAAATCATCATATTGCAAAGGAAGACAACAAGAAAGGAAGAAACAAAGGAACTAAAAAACAGCAATTAAAACAATAAGATGGCAATAATAAGTCCTTATCCATCAATAATTATGTTAAATGTAAATGGATTATATTCTCTAATCAAAAACATAAAGTGGCTGAGTGGATTAAAAAAAACAAGACCCAACTATATATTGACTATAAGATATTCACTTCAGTTTTAAGGATATAAATAAGCTCAAAATGAAGGGATGGAAAAAGATATCCTATGCAAATAGAAACTGAAAGAAAGCAAGGATAGCTATACTGGTATCAGACAAATACGCTTTAACCCAAAAAGTGCAACAAGAGACAAAGGAAGTCATTATATAATGGTAAAGGAGTCAATTCATCAAGAGGAAATAACAATTATAGATATAGATAGATAGATAGATAGATTTATATCTATCTATCTATACATCCAACATCAGAGCACCTAAATATATTAAACAAATATTGACAAATCTGAAGGCAGAAATAAATGAAAATACAATAATAGTAGGAGACTTCATTACCTCACTTTCAACAATGGATAGATTAACCAGAGAAAAATTATAAGGAAATAATGTACATGAACCATACTTTAGAGCAAATGGATCTAATAGACACACAGTATTTCACCCAGTAGCAGTAGCATACACATTCTTCTCAAACACATGTGGGACATTCTCCAGGATGGATCATGTTCGATCACAAACAAGTCTTAACAAATTGACAAATATTAAAATCATTATCAAATATCTTTTCTGACTATAGTAGTATAAACTAGAAATTAGTAATAGGAGAAAAGATGAAAAATTCAAAAACAGGTAAAAGTTAAACAATATACTCTTAAATAACCAAAGGGTCAAAGAGAAAACCAAAAGAGAAATTTAAAAATATATTGAGATAAATGAAAATAGAAACAGCATACCAAAATTTAACAGATGCAATAAAAGCAGTTCTAAGAGGAAAGTTCATAGTGATAAATATATTAAAAAACAAGAAAGATCGCAAATAAACAATCTTTCCACCTCAAGGAGCTAGAAAAAGAACAAATGAAGCCCAAACTTAGAAGAAGGAAGAAAATAGCCAATATCAGTAGAAATAAATAAAAAAGAGAACAGAAAAACAATAGAAAAGATCAATGATACTAAAAACTGCTTTTTGAAAATATAAACAAAATTGACAAACCCTTAATTAAACTAAGAAAAAGAGTGAAGACTCAAAATCAGAAACCAAAGAAGACACATTACAACTGCTACCCCAGAAATACAAAAGATAAGAGACTACTCTGAATAATGATATGCCAACAAATTGCCTAATCTAGAAGGGGTAATTTCCTAAAAACATACAAATGTATAAGACTGAATTATGAAGAAATAGAAAATCTGAAAAACCTGTAACTAGTAAGAAGATTTAATCAATAATCAAAAGTTTCCCAACAAAGAAAACCTCAGGACCAGATGGCTTCACTGGTGAATTCTATCAAACATTTAAATAACAATTAATGCCTATCCTTCTCAAACTCTTCCAAAAAATTGAAGAGGAGGGCACATTTCCAAACTCATCTTACAAAGCCAACATTATTTTGACTCCCAATCCAGATGAGGACACCACAAGAAAAGTACAGGCTAGTATCACCAATGAATACAGATGGAAAACTCCTCAAAATAATACAAGCAAATAATATTTAACAGCACACACAAAAAAAGCATCATAAGCTATGATCAAGCGGGATCTATCCCTGGATGAAATGATGGTTCAACATACACAAATCAACAAATGCAATACACCACATTAATGGAAGGAAAGATAAAAAAACATATGATCATCCCAATACATATAGAAAGGACATCTGAGGACAACTACATGCAAAAGAATGCAACTTACACCATATACAAAAAACAACTCAAAATGAATTACAAACTTAAATGTAAGACCAAAACCCATAAAACTCCTGGAAGAAAACATAGGCAGTTGCTCTTGAACATCAGTCTGAGCAGTATTTTTTTGGATCTTCTCTGGCAAAGGGCAACAAAAGCAAAAACTTAACAAAAGGGACTACATCAAACTAAACAGCTTTGCACAGCAAAGAAAACCATCAACAAAACAAAAAGGTAATCTACTGAATGGGAGAAGATATCTGCAAATGACATATAGCCAATAAGGGTTAATATCAAAAATATTCCACAAAAGATCCCAAATAGCTTTTTCCGCCATCTTGGAGTCTGTGGAGGCCTGCTGGGAACAGGACTCCTATAGCACCAAATAGTGTCTGGAAGGCTGTGGTCCAAGGCCATTTTTGCTGGCTATAAGCGGGGTCTCTAGAACCAGAGGGAGCATACAGCTCTTCTTAAAATCGAAGGTGTTTATGCTCGAGATGAAACGGAATTCTATCTAGGCAAGAGATGTGCTTATGTGTACAAAGCAAAGAACAACACAGTGACTCCTGGTGGCAAACCAAACAAAACCAGAGTAATCTGGGGAAAAGTAACTCGTGCTCATGGAAACAGTGGCATGGTTCGTGCCAAATTCCGAAGCAACCTTCCTGCTAAAGGCATTGGCCACAGAATCCGTGTGATGCTGTACCCCTCAAGGATTTAAATTTATGAAAAGTAAATAAAGGTGTAGAAAAAAAAAAAATCCCAAATAGCCAAAGCAATCTTGAAAAAGAAAACAAAGTGGGAGGCATCACAATTCTGGACTTCCAGCTACATTTCAAAGCTGTAGTCATCAAGACAATGTGGTACTGAAACAAAAAAAAAGACACATCAATCAATGGAACAGAACAGAAAACCCAGTAATGGACCCACAACTATACGATCAACTAATTTTTAACAAAGCAGGAGAGAATATCCAATGGAAAAAAAGACAGTCTCTTCAACAAATGGTGTTGGGAAAACTGGACAGCAACATGCAGAAGAATGAAACTGGACAACTTTCTTATAGCATACACAAAAACAAATTCAAAATAGATGAAAGACCTAAATGTGAGGCAGGAAACCATCAAAATCCTAGAGGAGAACACAGGCAGCAACCTCTTTGACACTGGCCATAGCAACTTCTTACTAGACACATCTCTGGAGGCAAGAGAAACAAAAGCAAACATGAACTACTGGGACTTCATCAAGATAAAAAGCTTCTGCACAGTGAAGGAAACAATCAATAAAACTAAAAGGTAGCCTACAGAATGGGAGAAGATATTTACAAATGACATATCAGATAAAGGGTTAGCATCCAGAATCTATAAAGAACTTATCAAACTCAACATCCAAAAAACAAATAATCCAATTAAGAAATGGGCAGAAGACATGAATACACATTTCTCCAAAGAAGACATCCAGATGGCCAACAGACACATGAAAAGATGCTCAACATCACTCATCATCAGGAAAATACAAATCAATACCATCTCACACCTGTCAGAATGGCTAAAATTAACACCACAGGAAACAACATATGTTGGTGAGGATGCGAAGAAAGGGGAACCCTCTTACACTGTTGGTGGGAATGGAAACTGGTGCAGCTACTCTGGAGAACAGTATGGAAGTTCCTCAAAAAGTTAAAAATAGAACTACTCTACAACCTAGCAAATGCACTACTAGGTATTTCCCCAAGGGATACAAAATTACTGATTCAAAGGGGCACTGGCATTTTATAGCATCATTATCAATAATAGCCAAACTATGGAAAGGCCCAAACGTCCACTGACTGATAAGTGGATAAAGAAGATGCAGTGTGTGTGTATATATATATATATATATATATATATATATATATATACACACAATGGAATATTACTCAGCCATATAAAAATAATGAAATCTTGCCATTTGCAAAATGTGGATGGAGCTAGAATGTGTTATGCTAAGCGAAATATGTCAGTCAGAGAAAGACAAATACCACATGACTCTACTCATATGTGGGATTTAAGAAACAAAACAGATGAACACAGGGGAAGAGAAAAAAAGGGGGAGCAAACCATAGGAGACTCTTAACTATAGAGAACAAACTGAGGGTTGCTCTAGGGTAGGTAGGCAGGGTATGGGCTAAATGGGTAATGGGTATTAAGGAGGGCACTTGTTGTGATGAGTACTGGGTGTTATGTAAGTGATGAATCACTAAATTCTACTCCTGAAACCAATATTACACTATACGTTAACTAACTAGAATTTAAATAGAACAAAACAAAAATATATAAAGAACTCACTCCGCTCAGTATTAGAAAAACCAAACTAATTAAAAAATGGGTAGATGACTTAAATACACATTTCTCCAAAGAAACACATATAGCCAACAGACACATGAAAAGATGCTCAACATCATTAATAATTAAGGAAATACAAATCAAAACCATATTAAGATATCACCTCATAACTGTCAGAATGACTATTATCAAAAAGACAAGAAATGACAAGTGTTGGTGAGGATGTGGAGAAAAGGGAGGCCTTGTGTACAGTGAGTGGGAATGCAAAATGATGCATCCACTATGGAAAAAGTATGAAGTTTCATCAAAGAACTAAAAAATAGAACTATCGTATGATCCAGCAATTACACTTCTGGGAATTTACACTAATTCGAAAAGATATATGCATCCCTATGTTCATTACAGTATTACTTACTATAGCCAGGATATGGAAACAACCTAAGTGTCCATCAACAGATGAATGGATAAAGAAAATATGGTCTACATATACAATGGAATATTACTAAACCATAAAAAAGAATGAAATTCTGTTATTTGTGACAACCTGGATGGGCCTAGATGATAGTAAGCTAAGTGAAATAAATCAGACAGAGAAAGAAAAACACCATATGATTTCACTTATATGTGAATCTAAAAAGCAAGACAAAATAGAAACAAACTCATAAATAGAGAACAATCTGGTAGTTGCCAGGGAAGATGAACAAAACAGCAGAAGAGAATTAAAAGGTACAATCTTGTAGGGGCGCCTGGGTGGCTCAGTCAGTTGAGCATCCAACTCTTGATTTTGGCTCAGGTCATGATCTCAGGGTTGTGGGATCGAGCCCCACATTGGGCTCCACGCTCAGCAGGGAGGCTGCTTGAGGTTCTCTTTCTCCATCTCCCTCTGCCTCTTCCCACTATGCCCTCTCTCTCTAAAATAAATAAATGAATCTAAATAAATAAATAAATAGTGCAAACTTCCAGTTATAAAATAATAAGACATGGGGATACAATGTGCAATATAGAGAATATAGTTAATAATATGTAACAACTTTGTGTGATGACAGATGACAGCTAGATTTATCATGGTGAGCGCTCATAATATGTATAAATGTTGAAACATGTTGTACACTTGAACTAATATAATAGTGTATGTCCACTACATGTCAATTAAAAAAAGAACACTGACAAAATTCATTATATTTTTAAGATAAAAACTCTCAATGAATTAGGTATAGAAGGAATGTACCTCAACACAATGAAGGCCATTATGTCAAGCCCACAGCTAATATCATATTTAATAATGAAAAGTTAAAAGCTTTTCTTCAAGATCAGGAAAAAGACAAGGATGTCTACCCTCATCACTTCTATTCAACATTGCACTGGAAGTTCTAGTTAGAGCAATTAGATATGAAGAAAAATAAATAGCATCCAAATCAGGAAGGAAGAAGTAAAAAAAATTCTGGTTTGCAGATGACATGACAGTATATATGGAAACCCTAAAGACTCCACCAAGAAAACTGCTAAAACTAATCAACGAATTCAGTAAAGACAAAGGATACAAAATCAACATACTAAAATCAGTTGCATTTCTGCCACTAACAATGAACTGTATGAAAGAGAAATTAGGAAAGCAATCTCATTTACAATAACATCAAAAACAGTAAAGTACTTAGGATTAAATTTAACCACAGAGATAAAAGTCCTATAGACTGAAAACAATAAGACACTGATTGAAAGAAATTGAAAAGATACCAAATAAATGGAAAGATATCCTACATTCTTGGGTTGGATGAATTAGTATTTTTTAAATGTCCATACTACTCAAGCAATCCACAGATTCAATGCAAAAGAAGTACAAAAAACAATCTCCAAATTTGTATGGAACCACAGAAGACCCTGAAAAGCTAAAACTCTCCTGAAAAAGAAGAAAAAAGCTGGAGGCATCACACTTCCTGATTTCAAAACATATTACAAAGCTATAGCAATTAAACAGTATGATAATGGCAAAAAAAAAAAAAAACAAAACAAAAAAACCAGACACATAGACCCATGGAAAAGAATAGAAAGCCCAGAAATGAACCCACTCATATATGGTCAACTAATCTTTGACAAGGGTACCAAGAACACACAATGGGGAAAGGACAGTCTCTTCAATATATGGTGCTGGAAAAATTGGATATCCACATGCAAAAATATGAAACTGGGCCCTATCTTACACCACTTATAAAATTAACTCAAAATGGATTAAAGTCTTAACTGTAAGTCCTGAAACCATAAAACTCATAGAAGAAAACAAGGAAAAAGCTTCTTGACACTGGTCTGTTTTGGATATGACATCAAAAGCACAGGTAACAAAAGCAAACAAACAATGACAAAAAAAAATCAAACAAAAAACAAGTGGGACTACATCAAACTGAAAAGCTTCTCCACAGCAAAGAAAACAATCAACAAAATGAAAAGGCAACATACAGAAGGAGGAAATATTTGCAAACCATATATCTGATAAAGGCTTAATATCTAAAATATGCAACTCACACAAGTCAACAGCAAAAAAACAAAAACAAACAAAACTTACACTCTGATAATAAAATGAGCAAAGGACCTGAATAGACCATTGGCCAAAGGTACATGAAAAGTGCTAATCATCAGGGATATGTAAGTCAAAAGCACAATATCACTTCCCACCTGGTAGGATGGCTATTATCAAAAAGAGAAGAGATAACAAGTGTTGATGAGGATGTGGAGAAAAGGGAACCATCACACACTGTTGGTGGGAATGTAAATTGGTACAACCACTATGGAAAACAGAATCAAGGTTTCTCAAAACACTAACAATAGAACTACTGTATGACCCAGATATCTTAAAGAGATACCTGCACTCTCATGCTCACTACAGCATTATTCAGAATAGCCAAGATACAGAAATATGGAACCTCTAGGTCCACTGATGGATGAATGGTTAAATATGATTAGATAATGGAATAGTATCCAGCCATAAAAAGCTGGACATCCTGCCATCTGCAACATGAATGAACCCGAAAGCCATTATACTAAGGGAAATAAGCCAGAGAAAAACAAACACTGTATGGTATCATTCATACGTAGAAATCTAAAAAAATAAAGTTGAGCTCATAGAAACAGCAAGTAGAATGGTGGTTGTCAGTGGCTGTAGGGTAGGGGATATGGGGAGATGTTGGTCAAAGGGTACAGGCTTTCAATAATAAAGTGAATAAGTTCTGAGGATCTAATGTATGGCATGGCAACTATGACTGGTAGTACTGTATTGTATACTTGAAATTTGCTAAGAGAGTGGATCTTACACATTCTACCTCCACACATATGCAAAAAGATAACTGTGTGAGGTGAAGGATGTGTTGATTAACTTGAATGTGGTTAAATATTTCACAATGTATATCAAGTCATCATGTGTACATTTTAAGTATATACCATTATTTTCTGTCAATTATATCCTAATAAAGCTGGAAAAAAATTATCTATCCCAGTCTGTCAAGAAACAGTAAAATTAATAATAATCATCCATTATATTAAGTTGGCTTTGGCTAATGGTGTGGTATGTAATTATGGACATTTGGTTATGTATGTGGCTTTAATAACTGATGTTTTGTTAATGTTTTGTTAATGTCTTGATGAGGGTTTTTAAATTGCCCTTTCATCTAGAAATCAATTAAAAGAGGTAAAATTTCAAAATTTGAAAAGTACTTGGTTTTTTATTTCATTATGTTGTTAATCACCATACATTACATCATTAGTTTTTGATGTAGTGTTCCATGATTCATTGTTTGCGTATAACACCCAGTGCTCCATGCAGAATGTGCCCTCTTTAATACCCATCACCAGGCTAACCCATCCCCCCACCCCCCTCCCCTCTAGAACCCTCAGTTTGTTTCTCAGAGTCCATAGTCTCTCATGGTTGTCTCCCCCTCCAATTCCCCCCCTTCATTTTTCCCTTCCTGCTATCTTCTTCTTCTTTTTTTAAACATTAATGTATTATTTGTTTCAGTACTTGTTTTTTTTTTAAAGATTTTATTTATTTATTTGACAGAGAGGAAACACAAGCGAGGGAGTGAGAGAGGGAGAAGCAGGCTTCCCTCTGAGCAAGGAACCCAATGTGGGGCTTGATCCCGGGACCCTGGGATCATGACCTGAGCCAAAGGCAGACGCTTAAGGACTGAGCCACCCAGGCGCCCCGAAAACTACTTGATTTTTTAAAAAATATATCTTAAATATTTCCACCCACCTATAAAGAGTACTATGAAGATAACCCAAACTTTATTAATTCCAAAATTATATTAATATCCTCAAGGTATTCTGATCTAAAATTTCAGCTTTTGTAAACAGTCAAGATTATGAAAGAATACATATCTTGAGATTTTTGCTTGAATAATCAACAAGCCTGTTAAATTAGTAGAATAATCAGGGATTGATGCACACAGAATTAAAGTCTTAGTTTCTAGAACGAGTATCTGAGAACTGAAAATTTAATTTACCGCTAGCTATATATACTTTATTCAGAAGATTCCACATGTTTAAATTAATCTGATTAATTTTTTAGGAGCCTTTTAAAACTCGGTAAAAATAATGGGAACTGCTGCAATAACTTACTAAACATTTGCCAAACACCAGTAAATAAAAGAGCAGTTTACAAAGACCCTGCCTCCTAAAAGGAGAAGAAATGCAACACCCTCCTAGATGTCAGTTTCATATCTATTCATAGAATGTATACAAAGACATCCAGGGAATCAATTAGCCAAGAGGAGAAGTAATAAAATTCAGTAATAAGTTACCAAAGCAAAGCTTTGATAGTTTCAATCAAAATAAGGAAGGCTAAAACAGTTATGAAATCAAAGTACCAGGAAAATCATAAGATGAAGGTGCTTAAATCAGGTCCCTGACTTCAGGTAGTTCTGCAACTAAATAGATGATTATAGTCTATTTTTAAAGATCTCCTGAGATAGAAATTACATATCCGTTCTCAGGGGATTATAAGTCATGCCTCCTGCTCTGTTGAAATTGTCCTGTTTATCATTACCCCTCATTCTTAGCCAAGCCAGACATCAGACCTTTCCTAAGCGGATCCATGTGTTATCACTGATCATTTATGTTTGTGATGGAGTCACTCAGTTAGAGATGGCAAACTGGTTTCAACCAACATGCCAACCCCAATCAGTTTGTAGTGAGACCTGTACACTCTTGAGGAGGATTGTGAAGCTAATGGGCACCTGATGAGAGCGGCTACAATAACCACTTCCCCAAGGACTTCAGTGCTGGTGAAGCTGCTCACAGCCCTATTCCTTCCCTCGGCTCCTGGGTGGAGTGGAGTGGGTTGGGCAAGTCACACTTCACCAGGATGGTCAGTGGCAGAAGTAGGTGAAAGGCACGGCCAGAATGTTTTCACTTCACTCTACTGTGAGCACAGCAAGCTCCAGGGCAAAGCTCCAGGAATCTGAGGAATTGGTCCAACTCCCTGGAAGTGTCAACTTCATTACCTCAACTGGCAACAGAGCATCATTTTCTCTCGTTCCGTCTCAGTGGTTTCCCAGGAGAGGCTCCTTAAGCCGCAAAATAAGTTCCAAACCACTAACCCCCCTCCCTCTACCTGAGAAAATACATGACAAAAAAATAAACTGAATTCAGGAACACTTCTGTGTGATTCTAGATTTTACTAACCAACTACATCTATACATATTGGAAAAAATGTAGCATATGTATGCATAAGGATTTTAGACAATTACTGGTAGATTCAAAGATTCCACACCATACTCTAAGGTCCCCTAGGGCTGCCTGGCTCCCAGCTCAGAAAAAGGCCATTGTGTGCACTGGGCACTAGAAGGAAGAGCGTTAGGGGCCCCATGACAACAAACCTTCAAAAACAAAACTGACGAAAGTTAGGTTTCTTCTGTGTCTTCCCTCAGGAAGAAAGAAATTTTGCTTTCTTTTTTTAGGTTATATTTTTATTTACTCATTTTCACTGCTTTTCTTTGCATACTGTCAACTTTGCTAATTCCCTCTATAATGGGGAAATTAAAATTAGACATAATAATCTAAAGCAGAGTCCTAGAGTTCTGTGTCATTATGGGCAATTGCCTAGCTGGCCAGCTCACTCTCCCAAATATCTGGGTTAGCAAAGTTTATCCTTCTACCGGGACTTACTTTATTCAGATATACACAAAACCTGAGGACTTAATGTCCTCAGAAATCTAAAGATCCAAAGTTACTTTTTTCCCCCTCATTTCCCCGACCTCATTCAGTGGCACATTCACAGTGGGGTGGGGGAAGATACAAGATGGGGACTGATCTGTCCTGGAGTCCCAGGGGCACCACACACCATGCACTACGGATGGGAGGGGGTTCCAGGGGGCTCGGTGGCTCCAGCAGAAGCCTGTGTACCAGGGAGGAGGCAGTCAGTGCCTGGGTCCCCCTACAATGGGAGGGGCTAATACGGGACTGAGGTTGAGGGGCAGGGTTGGGGGCACGAAGTGTCTGCTCCAGAGGGTCTAAGTGGCCAAGCCCTTACCCAGGGCACAAGCCCACAGGGCAGGCTGGGGGACACTCTGGATGTAGGGCTGTGCCACTCTCCCATTTCCCCTCTTGTGAGGGAAAGGAGGGTTCTGGGCTGGGCCAAGCAGCTACCCTGGCTGGCCCCATCGTGTCCTCGGCCGATCAGAATGGTGATGGCTGCTTGACAATGAAGCCTTGATATGCCAAGTGTCTTCATGACGTTGGCGATGTTCTTACAATCATCAATGCCTGTGTCTTACAGGCTGAGGCCCTAGTTCATGTCTAGAAGTCCATTCTTGGGCCAGCAGCCCATGGTGAAGCTGCAAGCCTTTTTCAGATTAATCCACTGCTTGAAGTAATCTGCCACTGGCAAACCCAAATACTGGCACTGGCCCAGGAGTGTGACTTTCAAGTCCCAGTCTCCACAGGTGACAAAAATTGACTTGACGTTTGGATGACTCTCTCCAGTACTTGCCGCAGGCTTAGCAGATTATCCACCATGCTTGAATAATCCCAGAGAGCTCTGGACAGAACGGAGTAAGCTGTGGATGCACTATGGGCTGGACATGACCAGTCTCCATGATCTGACCATTTAGCTTCAGGAGGGAGAACTCGATGATTTCCTCCATGCACTCTAACCCTGGCCGATGCAATCTACTTCTTCTGTTAATACAACTTATGTTTAATTCTGACTGCCCTGTTTCAAATTCAGTCATTAAGGTGCAACCTACTCTTCTTTACTAAGGCACACATAAGTGCACTGATAAGAGTTTTGAGGTCTTGCTTCTGGTACGGCAGGGGAAATCAGACTCTAAGAATAAGACTGTAATTCCAGACAAAAGAAGGCTCCTAGGCTTTTTAGTATTTTATTTGCAATATAGGTAAGATCCTCTGAGATATTTTAGCATGAAAATTCATTGTAGATGTAAAAAATGTCATTATCATGATAATAATACGAGTGCAGTCAGAAAGAAAAGGAAGCATAAGTACTGTTAATGGTGATAATTTCAATTACCAGGTGAAAGCAGTGTAAATGGATAAAATCTAAGAATGTGATTTTTTTTAAAAAACAGAAATCAATTCAATGAACTCCTGAACCATCCTGCTATTTGCAGAGAACTGGCATGAAGTAATGATTTTAAACAGAGTACATATTTATGCCATATAAGTCAGGTAAATGTCTATATCATTTTTATTATTTAATTTTACCTCTAATCAAGCTTTTATTCAATACAAGTTTTTTATCAGTATAGAGCTCTATGTTGTTTCTGTCAAACAGTAAAATACAAACCAACATAGGTGACCAAATGGAAGATGAAACAAGTTTTTCTTTTAGAAGTATTAAAGCTAATAAATTATAAAAATATAATAGAATCAAAAAAAATATGATAGAATCAGAATAGAAGATTTTGGGACTCCTAAGGAATCTGAGCATTGATCATTAACTGCTAATATCGTTAAAAGAGAATCGGACAACCTGACGGTAGAACACAATACTACCTATGAAACATCTTGATAAAAAACAAACGAAAAAACACCAGGTCTGAATTTGGTCAAACTGTTAATCAATTTTACCAATTTGCAGAAAAATCAACAGAATGAAGGAAACTGTTAAACCACACCCAGTAAGGCAGCGCGCAAAATTTAGAGCCTGTGAAAACTATGAAACAACCAGCCCAGTTTTTCCTACAAATAAATTGCAAGGAAAAACAAGGGAAAAAGAAATATGGGGATGGGTAAGGTGGGTGAGAAAGACCTTGAATTATATTATGACAGGAGATAATTAGAAATGTAACAACAGACTGGATATTTTATGGTATTAAGGAAGTATTGATAATTTTTTAAGTGTTATATTTGTACGGTGATTATGGTTTTTTTTTTTAAGATTTTATTTATTTGACAGAGAGAGACAGAGAGAGCAGGAACACAAGCAGAGGGAGAGGGAGAAGCAGGCTTCCCGGCGAGCAGGGAGCCCGATGTGGGGCTCGATCCCAGGACCTTGGGATCATGACCTGAGCCGAAGGCAGGCGCTTAACGACTGAGCCATCCAGGAATCCCTGTGATTATGTTTTTAAACAGAGTTCTTTCTTTTAAAAATACATGATAAATATATTTGATACAATTGTATAGTGTCTGGAATTTTCTTCATAATCTATCTAGTTGTCGAGGAGTAGGGGGAATACAGATGAAACCAGTTTTCCCAGGAGTTGAGAACTGTTGAGGTTGGATGATGGATTTACGGGTTTCATTATAATATTTTCTTTAATTCTGTCTAATTTCACAATTTCCTATATATATTAGTTTGCTAGGGCTGCCATAACAACAACAACAACAAAAACCAGACTGGGGGGCATAAACAACGGAAACTTATTTCCTCACATCATCTATTCTCTGTGCATGCCCATCCCTAGATTCTCTCTATCCAAATCTCCTCTTCTTGTAAGGACACCAGTTGGACCAGATTAGGGCTCACTCTAACGGCCTCATTTTAACTTAATCACCTTTTGAAAGGCCCTGTCTCCAAATACAGTCACTTTCTGAGGTAATAAGGGTTAAGACTAAAACATACGAATTCTGACAAAACAATTCTGTCCGTAATACCAAAATTTCAAAATAAAACATAACATATAAGGGGCGCCTGGGTGGCTCATTCAGTTAAGTGTCTGACTTCGGCTCGGGTCATGATCCCGGGGTCCTGGAACCGAGCCCTGGGTTGGCTCCGTGCTCAGCGGGGAGCCTGCTTCTCCCTCTGCCTGCCACTCCCCCTGCTCGTGCTTTCTCTCTCTCTCTCTCATATAAATAAAATCTTTTAAAAAAATAACATATAATATTGAAAATATATTTTTTAATGAAATAGAATACATAAAATCTGTAACTTCAAAGACTGAATAAAAAAAGAGATATGAATTATTTCTTGACCTGCATCTCCAAATAAACTTGTCTCATAGTCTCACCTTTTAATATTTATATAGACCTCTTCACTCAATATGTATCCCTAGCAGAAATGTTGCATTTCATTTTTCTTGCATTGCCTTTCTGAGATCTCATAGACTGAAGCACATCATAAGAGAAACAATAGTTGTCATGAGTAGCTAACTGTAGCTATTAAAGTGTTATGGACTGAATGTCTGCATCCCCACTAAATTCATATGTTGAGATTTTATCCCCAGTGTGATGGTATTTGGAAGTGGGGTCCTTAGGAGGTAATTAGGTCATGTGAGTGGAGCCCTCACGATGGAATTAGTGCCCTTCCAAGAGGCCAGAGAGCTAGCTCACTCTTGTTCTACCAGGTGAGGTTATAAGAAGTCATTAGTCTGCAAACTAGAAGACAGCTCTCACCAGAATCCGACCATACTGGGACTCTGATCTTGGACTTCCAGCCTCCAGAACCGTGAGAAAGGTATTTATGCTGTTCATTAGCCACCAGTTTACAGTATTTTGTTATAGCAGCCCAACCTAAGACGTAAAGCATTATCTAGTTTTTAAAAAACTATTCATGTAACAAAATATTATCTCTCATTTTCAAAATTACACACAAACTGAGAAATTGATGTGAGCAAGAGGACAGCCTAACTAGGAAGATTTGTAACTGATTAATTTATTTATCCAGTATCCCATTTCAATCTCACCAGAAGTCGTCAGTTGAGGGCCAAGTGCTTGATTTTTCTATTCTATGCAATAGGATTTAAATGAAATCATAGAGAAAATGCTGGCCAAACTTATCTGGAAAAACAGCATCTTAGTTAGAAGTCAATAAGAGATTCCTGAAAGGATGGGCCTAGTAAGGTGATAGCATTTAATAGGACTGAATGTATGATTCTAGTCTAGGGTCCAAAAACAATGGAAAAAAATATAAGAAATGTATGGCTTAACAAGAATACACATTAAAATTTTTATTAAGAATTTTAATTGGCAATAAGGACACTGAAAGTCAATAATGTGCTTACTGAGAGTTAATATAGCAGGTTGCATCAGTAGAATTACAACAACTTAAGAAGAAAGAGATGATGATTCCATTTTATTCAAGGCTGGGTTTCATCTGAAATTTTTATTTCTACGTGACCAGCACACTTTATAAAGTATTACATTAAAATGGCAAATATATTTAACACCCATCAAATGAAAAATAGCAACAGAACTTGGAAATGTTAGGATAAAATAAGGATGAAGAGAGACAGAAAGGTTGTCTTCAAATACCTGGGGGGCTGTCATTTGGAAAGGCTTTAGGCCTATCCTTCCTGGCCCCAAGAGGGAAAAATTTTGTTGACCTGGCTAACTCCTCCTCATCCTTCAGGAAACATCACTTCCTCAAGGAGGCCTCTCTGGCTCCTGAGCACTGGCTTCTTCTCTGTTGGGCACCAATCCTATTTCTAATTGTCAAATGGTGTTAGCCTTGCTAGACCACAAACTCCCAGAGAGGGTGGACCATGTCTGATCCATTAGCCCTATAACACGCTGTGCCTACCACAGGTGAATGAATGAAACAACGTGCGAGAAATAGATTTGACTTTGATATGGAAATGTATTTTTCTAATGCAGAGATTCACAGGCTAACTCAAGAAGTGGCAGTTTTTCTTTCACAGGAAACCCTCGTTCAGGCTTAAAATGGTGGTCCACTTGCCTGGGGCAGGAGTGGGTGAGGTAGGGATTAAAGTGTCAGGGGGGGTGACCGGCTTATATGCTTTTAGCCTCCTTGCCCCCCTGAAGCCCTATCGTTTGATTTCTGCTAGGAGAGGTTATGCTTACTACGTCCCACATTTCACTTAGCACATCAGATATATTTTGATCCATTTTAGAAAATTTTAGTAATAAATTTCTATGTAATTCCTTCTGTTCAAACCCAAATTTCATTTGATGTTTTTTTTCTATCTTTTCCTTCTCCTTCTCTCCCTACTCCAGAAAGCTGATGATCAATATTTCCACTTCACTTTAAGAATGCACAAACCTTCAGGACGCCTGGGCGGCTCAGTCGGTTAAGCATCTGCCTTCGGCTCAGGTCATGATCCCGGAGTCCCGGGATCGAGTCCCGCATCGGGCTCCCTGCTCAGCGGGGAGCCTGCTTCTCCCTCTGCCTCTCTCTCTCTCTCCCTCTCTCTGTCTCTCATGAATAAATAAAAAATAAAATCTTTAAAAAAAAAGAATGCACAAACCTTCAGGAAACATAGTAGCAGACAATGAGGTGAGGTCAGACTAAAGAGAAATACTTCTAAGGTTCTTAGCATCAACTGTGCCAAACATAAATGCAGATTTGATAAATGACACAAAGTCATTACTTCTCCATTTCCCTTTCTGTGGATTTGATTTTTACAAGGCCTCAATTTTCCATAGAAATGGATCAGATTTATAGCAAATACAAAGATTTCATCTTTTATTTATAAGGCAATAAACTACCCAAATACTTTTCATTAAAACTGTGTGCCCTATAATACTGGTTTTTAGAGTCCTAGGCAAGCATTAGATAACTTTGGTTATTCCTGTGGGAATTAATACACAAAGTCTTTGAAGGTCTCAGCACAGTTCCTGAGACTACTGATTCTGACCTTGATTACTTGATTCCATTCGTTAAGGAAGTTTTGGGATGAGGCTGTCATATATGTGAACAGATACATATGCTCGCTCTCCTATCTCACTCCCTGACTTCCTTCTTGAGGAACACCATTTGTAAAAGTACCCCCAGCCTGGAATCAATTCATAGGCAATTATAAAACTAGGAAAACAACATGGTATTAATAATAATAATTAAAATACAAACCTAACTTTTTTTTTTTTTGCTTTAAATATCTTGAGGGGGGGAAAGGACACCACACTTCTACTCAATTCAGAGAAACAATTTTTCAGTCTTGAGGTCTTTTATTTTCTTTACATTTATCATGCCATGACTTCCTAGGGATTGGGTTCCAGCAGTTCGGGTTCCTTTTCATCAGTTCTCACCAAGTGTGCTTCTCCGGGTGGGGCAGGCTGGCACTTCTGTTGACCCCAAGTACCTTTCTCTTTGGCTTCCTTCTTTTTCTGATCATTTTCCTTCACCTGCTTCAGGACGCTATCTCGGCTCCTTGAGTGTTTCATATGCTCAATGCACACATTAATTCTCTTGCCCTTAACTTGTTTGTTTACAACCATGCCAACAGCATGCTGAGTAACACTGTAGACTCTTCCAGTGTTGCCATGGTGACATTTGTGGGGCATTCCTTTTTGAACAGTGCCCATTCCCTTGATGTCCCCAGTATCACCTTTCTTGTAGATTCCCATGTATGTGGCCAAAGGAACAACACCATGTTTTCTACAAGGCCTAGAGAACATATAGTGGGTACCTCTCCTCTTTCCCTTTGTGTTGGTCATTTTTGTCGAATTACTGGAAGCTGGCATTTCCGGCCAAAAGGCCAAACCAAATTTATTTTGAATCTTAGTACATCCACTGAGAAGTTTCTGAAAAAATTAGGTTGAGATAGGGATGAGGAGTTACAAAGAGGGGGGGAAGCAGGCAAGCGACACCCAAGAGTGGAGAGTACAGTTGTTAGGAGGGCACCCCCACACGAGGAAAAAGGGCTTCAAGAGAGTCCCCCCCAGAACAGTACTCAATACGACTGTCCTGAGGAAGTGTGGGCTGGATGGAGATCATTCCTATCACCTTGAAGTTTCATGACTCTTTCTGAGGTTCCTCCTTATCGAAAGGATGAGCAAGACAAGGAAGGTCACAGAGAAAATGTGAGGAGAATGGAGAAGTCACACAACTTTCAAATGCTTAATGTTTTTTCTTTTGTACTATCTCACGCTAGCATTTCAAGGCGAGAGGGTCGATCCTTGATTTATATCTCACTCTGCTTAGCCCTCTGTTTTCCATAGCTGTAAGCACAAACTGCCAAATAAGGTACTTGTTCCTACTTTCAGTATGACTTCAGACATGTCTATGAGAAAAAAAAAAAATACATGTGGAAAAAGTCTGTCTATGCTAAGCAAGTATTACATGGATATACTCTTCAGAGCAGTGCTTCTCGAACTCAAACGTGCCTACAGATCACTGGCACTCTTGCTGACATACAGAGCGTAGGCCAGCAGGTCTGACATGCTGCGTGTCTAACGAGCTCTCAGGTGATGCTGATGCTGCTCACTCTGAGTACGTGTGAGACCAGGACATGAAAACCCCGCTTTGGCAGGGAACCCGCGCCTGCACCTTCATTCCCACTCTTTCTTTTCTCCCCCGAGTTCCTGTACTCTTTCCTGTTTCACGGCTGTAAGAAAATTTCAGTGCTGAGCTAAGTTGAGTACAAAAGAAAAGAAAATATTCTAAAATCACAACTTCAAGTAGAGCAGTAAGACTTAAGTTGTCTCAAGGGGAGAGGCATAATTTTTGATATGCATGAATTATACATACTTCATGAAAATCATCGCACAAACACAGTAGCCTATTTCTTTCCATAAATGAAGCCTTATGTCTGCATAACTTAAAGGAAGTTTATTTCATTAATGCACAGCACACCATCTCATTGTTCAGGTATCTCTGGAGAATGAAGTGGTCCGAATAAGCCGAATTTTCCAGATAACTAAAGTTTATCTTAAGTTTCTGAATATATGGGCACCCTGCTCACCTGGGAGCCTGTTTCTCCCTCTCCCTCTGCTCCTCCCCACTGCTCACGCATTTTCTCTCTCTCTCTCTCTCATCAATAAATAAATAAATAAAATTTAAAAAGGAGGGGGGCACCTAGGTGGCTCAGTCAGTTGAGCATCTTCAGCTCAGGTCATGACCCCAGCGTCCTGGGATCGAACCCTGCATGGGGCTCCCTGCTCAGCTGGAAGCCTGCTTCTCCCTCTCCCTTTGCTCCTCTCCCCTGCTCACACACTTGCAGGGTCTCATAAATAAATAAATAAGATTTTTCTTAAAAGTTTCTGAATATATTTATTTCAGTGATTTTTTAATCGAAATCTTCATTAACATATTCTAGACTTGTTAACCTTACAAAACAAGGTTTAACACACATCTACGATTATCCAGGGTCAACAATGATTATGCTACGGCATGACATAACAATGCTAGGGGAGCTTCTCAAGTCTGTATGGAACTATGTGCTCCTTCCCACACAGTAGAGTCTCGGAGTGGCCCCCTAGGCCTTCCTCAAGCAAACTTCTGCTTCCTTCCTCCATGATCAGCTCTCTTTCTACTGACTGCCCTCTCTTACAGTTTTTACTCTGTTGCTTCATTTTTCACATAATATTCTGGGAAAGATTCTGAGACTGGCTCCTTTCTCATTTCTCTTATTTATTATTATTTTTAAAAGATCTTATTTGAGAGAGAGAGAGCACTTGACAGGGAGAGGGACAAACAGACTCCCCACTGAGCAGAGAGCCCAACATGGGACTCGATCCCAGGACCCTGGGATCATGACCTGAGCCAAAGGCAGACTCTTAACCAACTGAGCCACCCAGGCATCCATATTATTATTATTTTAATAAATAAAAGGAGCTCTCTTTCAGGGCTTTGGGCTACCAGTTGCTTAAATCAGTGCAATCATTCCAGCTTAAAGAAATCACACAAGTTGACTCTCGATTAAGTATCTCTTACTGTGACCATTGAATACTCACTGATTCCGGTGTCCTTACAGTACTGGACCAAGTACTGCCCCATGACCCTTAGTAGATGATTATACTCTTGGACATTGAGAAATTCCTGCTTATTATGGGATGGCTCCATGATCTCCAAGGGTATATTAACAATTCCAACCACGCCTGCACCAAGTCTGGGAAAATACATAAATACATAAGTAAATTCTGCAAAATTTAGCTAAGGAAAAAGAAAAAGCAAATATACCTTGGTCTTTTGAAATCAGTTTTTTGTTTGTCTGTTTTTTGTTTTTTCTTTTAACAAATAAGCTGATTCACTTTGTCTAGACCATGTCAAAGTTTAACAAGTTAAAACTGTATTTTGCTACATAAAACTATGGTAATCTTAGGTATGTTTGGTCTCATAATAAAAAAAAATCTCTTAATGCACACTGTTACTAAATTAATCTGACTCCTTTTTCAAACCTAAACCTTACATGGAAATCAGGGTGGGTGGGAAGAGGAGGCCTTTTAGCATTAGAAACCTCTAACAACGTTTTGCTGAAATAAACTGACATGACCCTCTTAATGATCTGGCCAAAGAGTCACTTTCTCCATCCTCATTTCATCTGTCAGGTTGGATTTTTCCTCATCATTGCAGAGGTCTGTGGGGTGCTTAGTGAATTCTACTAAAGGAACATAGGGCTGGATTATTCTGGAAAGTAACAGGTATCTGTCAGTGACTCTGATGGATAATTTTTTTTCAGATTTTTAGCAGCTTACAATGTATGTAACTTGGATATTTCTGCTTAGTGACAAAATATTCTGGTTATTTTCCCTGTTTTGGGAATGAGTATCCAGTTATCTAGCTCTCCCAACTTCCCTTGGCAAGGCACACAAACCAAGCCTTCCCATTGCGGAGCTGCTGCCTATGATGTTTTCCACTACTTTCCCCTTCCACACTGCCCTCCCTTCACTATTCATTCTGTAAGTCTACGTTTGGGCATCATTTCTTCCAGGAAGCCTGACTCAACTTCCCCCAGTTTGGCTGACTACCCCTCCCAATGCTCCTTCTGCACCTGATACTTGCCTATATATTCATCCATCTATCCATCCATCCATCCATCCATCCATCCATAGCACCTGGCCCTATTCCAGGAACTAGGGATGCAGTATTGAACAAGAAGGTCCCTGCTTATAAAGTTCCTCTTATATTGAAGGGTAACAGGCAGTAAGGGTGACCAGATCATTTCAGATGGTGTTAAGGGGTAGGAGGAAAATAAAGCAGGTGCTGTAACACGTGAAGAGTGGTAAGGTGGAGGGGCTGATGGTAGGGGCCAACTTGAATTAGACAGTCCAGGAAGATTTTCCTATGGAGGGAACTTTAGAGTTGGTGCCTAAGTAACACGCCAGGACCAGCAGTACAGAGATCTGAGGACAGAAGGTTCAAGGCAGAGGGAGGGCAGGCGCCAGGCACTAAGGCAGGAGCGAGCTTAGGATATGTGAGAAAAAGGAAGCTGCCGGTGTAAGGAGAAGGCTTGAGAAGGTGAGTAGGGCGGGGGCTGTCACGGGCCTGGCAGAGGCCAGATCACTGGAAGACCATGGTAACCAGTTCTATTCAACATGCAGTGGGGTTTTAAGCAAGAGAGTAAACGAATTTTTTTTTAAAGATCATTCTCACTGTTTCCACAGAATATAAAAAAATATGTATTTATATACTGTCCCTTTCCCTGGATTGTAAGTTTCTTAGCAGAGGGTGGCAGGTGTTCCCCAGCTTGTCTGCAGAGCCTAGTACACTGCCTGGCACATGATACTGCAACATGAGAGCCTGCAGAATGAACAAATGAATGAACTTCTAATTCCTCAAAAGTGAGAAATAAGATGAAAAATGTTCCCTTGAGCCATTCTACTAGTCACAATTATTGTGTTTGACCCCTAAGCCATTTTACTGGTCACAATTCCCTTGTCTGACTCTCTACATAATTGATGAAAGCAGCCCGTGGAGTTTCAGACCATCAGGAAAGCACCAGAATGTATTACTCTGGAAGCCAACTAGGCTGGAGAGTGTTAATAATACATGCTCATGAAGGTACGTGGCAAGAACTCACACGTGTTAAGGGTTGTACAAAATGTTAACAGGGTTGCTTTATAAGACTATGGATTTTTTTTCCTAAAATTTCTTTATTATGCTTGTATTATTTTTAAATTGGTAAAATATTAAGAACCTAACCTGAGTAGATGGTGCTAGAAACGGTAAAACATCAAGTTGCTCAGGAAATGTACTGAAAAAATTTCCCAAAGTATGCTTTTGCCTTAGGACAGGCATGCATCTCTGCCAATATTATAAATTAGGCAGATTAATGCCTGCATTTTGATGGGAAAGGTGACCAGAGGACAGGGCACCTGCTCCCATTATGATTAATCACTCATTTAACTCCACAGACAGAATCTTACTGCAGCCTCCCTCATGCTGCCTATGCCTCTGAAAACAAAAACATACTTACAAGGACTTCAGTTTCAACTGTGGGCCCACTTTCTCATGCATTTTGATCAGGCGGTTATTACTGTAAATGAACATCCCAGCTTGGCTTCGATTTTCTATGTTCACCCCAAAGAACAAGCACAGTGTCCTGGCTTTTTTTAATTCTCTGGCATTATATTTAGAAAAGTTAAAAAAAAAGTTTTTATTAAATAAGAATATACAATTTACAAACTGCCAATAATTAAAATGGGAAGGTAAACATCAAAGAAACTATATATAAAATACCCAGGTATTTTGTTACTGGGGTCATGTTAACAGGGTTGCATTTTGTTGGTCAACATGCAATGGGGTTTTAAGCGAGAGAGTAAACTAATTTTTTTTTTAAAGATCATTCTCACTGTTTCCACAGAATATAAAAAAATATGTATTTATATACTGTCCCTTTCCCTGGATTGTAAGTTTCTTAGCAGAGGGTATGTGTTCCCCAGCTTGTCTGCAGAGCCTAGTACACTGCCTGGCACATGATCCTGCAACACAAGAGCCTGCAGAATGAACAAATGAATGAACTTCTAATTCCTCAAAAGTGAGAAATAAGATGAAAAATGTTCCCTTGAGCCATTCTACTTGTCACAATTATTGTGTTTGACCCCTAAGCCATTTTACTGGTCACAATTCCCCATGCATTTTGTTACTATATATAAACTACCCAGGGGAAATGTTACGGGCTCTAATATGTATGTACACTGCAGCATTTTTGAAATATGATGATTTGACTCTTTTAAAATTTAGTTATTTTTAACACTGGATGTGATTTCTAACTTTCAGCATGTCCTCAAGCCTCTCAATATCCTATATAGATTAGAATGTGCCAAAAGATATTCTGTAGTTTTCTCTCCTTCTCCAAAATCAAAGGTAAATCAAAGTTAATAAGGCAAGTTTACAAGAGCAACAGACATGAGCTCCTGTTTTTCGGACTCTGTCCTGTTATCTTATGTTTTATGTAAGTTTTCTATTAAAAGTGGAAAAACAGAAATTGAGACACAGAAGAATATGATAGAAACAACCGTAGTAACAGGAGGCTGCTTGGAGCCATGAAAAGTGCCTGGATGTAAGAATCGGAAAGACAGGGCGCCTGAGTGGCTCAGTTGGTTAAGCGACTGCCTTTGGCTCAGGTCATGATCCTGGAGTCCCGGGATCAAGTCCCACATCGGGCTCCCTGCTCAGCGAGGGGTCTGCTTCTCCCTCTGACCCTCTTCCCTCTCATGCTCTCTATCTCTCATTCTCTCTCTCTCAAATAAATAAATAAAATCTTTAAAAAAAGAATCGGAAAGATGGAGCTGGCTTCAAATATAAGCTCATCTCTGTAATAACCGTGTAATAACTATGAATGAGTCACTTCAACTGTCTGTCTCATCTGAAAAATGCATACCTAGCCATTTTGGATGCTGTGAGGACTAAAAGAGAGAATGTTAAGTATAAACCTGGAACACAGTAGGTGCCTCATGAGCAATGTTATTTTCCTTTCCCTATCAAGAATGCTAATATAATTCTTCCCCTCTACACATTCTGTAGCTCTCCTCATTCCACAAAAACAGCCTTTTCTTTTCAAATTTACGATAACGTGCCATTATGACTGACATAACATGCTTACTGGACTGGTTAAATACATCTATCGTTAGTGGGCAAAGAAAAAGTCCTAATAGTTCTTCTATCTAGACAGGATATACAGAGTACATTAGACTTTAAAGGAAGTTATTGACTTGGATTAACATAGTATATATATTTTTTAATTTTATTTATTTTTGAGAGAAAGAGAATAACAGAGAGAGAGAATGAGAGGGGGAGAGGGGTGAGGGTCAGAAGGAGAAGCAGACTCCCCGCTGAGCAGGGAGCCCGATGCGGACTCGATCTCAGGACTCCGGGATCATGACCTGAGCCAAAGGCAGTTGCTTAACCAACTGAGCCACCCAGGTTCCCCAACATAGTATTTATTTTTTAAGCACATACATGTTGGGTCAAATAAATACAAATCACACTTTTTCCCACATATGTATACCAAATATTAAATCCTTACTCTTCAATAAAAAAGAATACTGACTATGTAAGGGACCCCAAAACAGGGTGTTGCAGGATATTACATAATCACTCTGCAATAGTAAGTGGCATACTGATTGTCTTTAATTTTTTTTTAAAAAAAGCATTTTGGGAGCACCCAGTTGGCGCCATTGGTTTAAGCGTCCAACTCTTGGTTTCAGTTCAGGTCATGATCTCAGCGTCGTGAGATCAAGCCTGGTGTTGGGCTCTGTGCTCAGTGGGGAGTCTGCTTGAGATTTTCTCTCTCCCTCATGCTTTCTGTGTGTGTGTGTGTGTGTGTGTGTGTGTGTGTGTGTGTGTGTGTGTGTTTCTCTCAGAATCAATAAATCTTTTAAAAAAAGCAATCATAAATTAAAAAGCATTTTGTTGTAAAAGCAAGTTCATACCAACTAACTGGCATTGTTATTAATTAAATGTAGATCAATCACCTTTCATGCATATCAATGTAACTACAAATAATTCACAAACCAGATTTTTCTTTCTGAAAACTTTAAAGCGGCCTTTGCTATGGAAACAGCCCAAGCATCCATCAATTGATGAATGGATAAAGATGGAGTGTGTGTGTGTATACATATATATATATACACACACACAATGGAATACGACTCAGCCACAAAAACAGTGAAATCTTGCCATTTGCAACAGCATGGATGGATCTAGAGGGTATAATGCTAAGTGATATAAGTCAGTCAGAGAAAGACAAATACCATATGATTTCACTCATAAGTGGAATTTAAGAAACAAATGAGCAAAGGGAAAAAAAGAGAGACAAACCAAGAAACAGACTTTTAACTACAGAGAACAAACTGATGGTTACCAGAGGGGAGGGGGTGGGGGATGGGGGAAATAGGTGATGGGGATTAAGGAGGGCACCTTCTGTGATGAGCACCGGTGATGTATGGAAGTGCTGAATCACTATATTGTACACCTGAAACTAATATAACATTGTATGTTAACTAACTGGAATTTAAATAAAAACTTTTAAAAAATAAAGAGGACTTTGCTTTTTAATAAAGATTTCTATGAGATTTATTTAGTATTTATTTTTATAAATGCATAGTTAACATTTCAAATTTCAGTTTTGAGGAAAGTTATGGTTATATAGCACTCCATAGTTCACAAAAGATAATTCTGTAAACTAGTAATACTTCCTTAAAAGTATGTTTCTCAAAGTTATCCCAGTTTTCAGAGTCTGACCTTACTTAGACAACACTGAATATTCTCAGTTTAACTTCTTTAATACCCGAGCCGGAGACCAAGTCAACTTTACAAATGGAAATAATGGTTCTGTAAGTTAGGCTTGCTATTTTTATTTTAACTATAGTGATATATTTATTTGAAACATTTTCAATTTTAAATTTTAAGCAGTACTAAAAGTGAAAAGAAATGAGGACCAACCCTCCAAAGGCTTGTATCTGCCAAAGGATACAGAGAAAGTAGTCAGCTGATCCTCTGGGCAGAGTTACTTCCTCAACTGGACACTGAGCTAATTTTTCACTCTGTATTCAGAAGTTTTAACATTATGTAAACACATGTATGCACGCAAATATATATTTTATAAATACTCTCATTGATTATGTGGTTGGGGGATTTTGACCATATTATGCTTCATATAATAACATGTCATAGGCTGAGAAAGAGACGTTATCACATTAACCACCAAATCTATCTCCTCAGAAATCAGAATTTGTTTTATCAAAGTGCAGAGGATTCTGGTGAATGGAAAATCTTACATCTTACCTCTGTTTCTCTTTAAGAATCTTATGCTTTGCTTCTACATCTTCCAAAGCTTTCTGTAATACGTCCTGGAGAAGTACATTTGGTTAGGAGAGAACATAATTCTATTAAATTAATGAAAGCTGAGCTGATATTTATTATCCTATTATCCAAATGTTTCACAAGGGTAATAGTGATAGGTCACATTGCCTAATGCAATTGTACCATGGTAGACACTCAATAAATACTTGATAAATGATTCAGTTCCAGTAGCTAAGAGCCACACCAAATCCTAGCCCATGGTTCTCTTTTTGCATATATTCCAATGTTCTCTCTCTGCCTTTTAGAAAAGAGCCATTGCTCCCTGTAAGATCACACTGGCTTTCACACAAATTACACAAAAGCTTAGCAAAGTCTGACTTTTGTCTGTGAGAACAACAAAAAATGCTAAATCACGTGATCAATCACTAAAGCTTCTTCAGGAAAAACAAAGTTGCTATTAAAAACTTCTGTCAATCACCATAAAAAAAGTTCTCCTTTATATCAAGTTCCAGATACCCCGAATACTCCCCAAGCTGTCCCTTTATAGGACAGCCCAACCCTAGGCGTTCTCCCTTTCAGAGTACCTCAATATCAATGCCCACCTCTCTTTCTTATCTTGTCTTTTAATTTGATCTACTGGCTCATTCACTGCCCTATCTCTAGTATGCTCTAACCAGGAGAAAAGAAATAAGGCATTGTTATTATTTCACAAATAACAACAGATTTTTAATGTGCTCCATCCACCTGATGTGAAAGTTGGGCATCTCATTTGGTGAGTATACCACTCACTGAACATTATTCTCACTGACTTTAAAGTAAAAGCAAACGGTAAAATGATTGTTATTTCACTTCATCACATGCAACCATTCAACTGCCTCGAGAATTTAAGAGGTTGGAAGCCAAGGTCATTCTGCTTTGCTCTCTTTGCTGAGCAACAAAGCAAGGTGGTCAAAGACTTCCCCACTCCTCCTGTCAATGCACTCAGAACACAGAGCAAAGAGGCAGTGAGAGGTAAGGCTAAGGCAAGAAGAAAGCAGGGTCCTGACCCATTAGAGTCTGTTTCTCTTGTCTCTCAAATACATAAAGCCAAGGAAATTGATTTCTTCGAGACAAAATTTAAAAAACTTAAGCCTTTCTTTAAAAGTCAATAACAGTAAGATAGGTCTATGTTTACCTTAAAATAAGAATTGAAAAGAAAAAAAGTTAGAGAATTTTGGGAAAGCCATAGGGTAACTTTGGGGCATTACCAGGTGCTACTCTTTGATTTCATTCCCTATTCATGATCTTTAGATATGAGGGAGCTCTGTATCAGACACAGCCCTTGTCCTTGAAAATTCAAGGGCAAACCACAGAAAGGATTCATATACTGAGTCTGCAGAAAAGAATGAAGGAAAGGTGAAGTGAGGTATTTTTTTCTCCCTACACCTTGGTATTCCTTTATATACAAGCAAATAAAAGGTTGCTTCATAATTCACCATGGTAGAAAGCTTTTACCACATTTTTGGTAAAAGCTGGCAAACTTACAATTCATGTCCTGCAGCAATATTCTTTTCCTTAGTTGCCATACATTGTAATTAATAATAATAGTTCTTTATAACCTATCTTACTCATGGGCGTATTGCAAGGATTACAGAAAATGTTTATGAACTGTGTGGAGCAACTCATAAGAAAAGAGCTTTGTAAGCTGGAAGTACTGTTATTAATATTCATAATTATAGCACATAATTCCTAGCACCAGAAAAAAGGATGGCTTATTAGTCTTCTCCTTGCTTTCCCCATTTATTCAGGTCTGTAAGGAGCAATAATTTGAAAAGATATTTTCAAGGAAACTTGATAGGCTAGTTTTCTCTGCTAGTTTTCATTATTTTCTCCTTTTCTCTTATTACTTTTCATTTTAAAGAAATAAGCTGCGGTACTCGTCCCCACTGTTCCAAATTCACCCCACGTTGCTTATCTTTGCTCTCAGACTCAGCCTTCTCTCACTGCTGACGCTTCTCTCCTTTCTCTGCACGCCTCTGTTCTGTTTACCTGGGTGAAAATCAGCTTAAGCTTCTGAGCTTGTCTGTGTTTATAAGTTTAGGAAGTAAATGGTAAGAGACAACTGTGTGCAGGAAAAAGCAAAGGACACTTTACCATTTAAGAAGACTATGTGTCATACCTTGGCAGAAGACAAAGAAGTCCTGTCAGGCCAGTTTACTGTGATTTGTGCCTCTTTCAACACGAGTTCAGCTGGAAGCAGAAGCAAGATAATTATAACACCAGGAAATTCCTACAATTTTAAGTGAGTGTTATATATATGTACGTACACACACACACACACACACACACACACACACACACACACCCCTTATGGCTGTGACCAGTGAGAATGGCTTATAGACAATAATCCCAGAAAATCCTATATTCCTTCCATAGCTCTCACACCTGCCAGGTGGAGGCAGCCACACTGGGTTTCCTCTTAGACATTACAGTTGACAGGGCATAACTTTATACATACAAATTAAAGAGTTATGACTGAATGTTTGGCTGACTGAAAATTCTCTAAAATCCATGAAATATAGATTAAAGTTATTCCTTGCTCCTGGACCACTGGGAAAGCATGGCTTTGTCCTCATTGTGACCAAGGCGGGGGGGTGGGGGAGGGAGTAGTGAATGTGTAGAACATTCCTTCTTAAAGTACATGTAATGCTAGTCTCTAAAATGATCTAACTCAGCACCATGCCAACCAGAATTTCTTATATCAATATACATCAATCTCGTTCCAAGTGTGTACTTGGAATAATAGTAAATAATAAGATATAGCAATATATATTATAATAATAAATAACACCATAATTAAACAAAGCTAGAGATAGAAAAATGTGTTATGAAGTTCCTGAGAGGCAGAAATTTGATTAACTGTGGTCATTCCTACAATGCTAGAACAGTACATATCTCAGAATAAGTGCACATACCAATCTTGACTGCTTCTTCTGCCTTTTTAACTTCATTTTTAAATGCTCCTTTAAAAGAAGATGTGACATATAGATACTTTCTGAAAAGAAAAAAGAACATAATCAAGTCAGATTATCATTTTTAAGTACATAATACTTAGAGAATATTCTTCAGGAAGAATATATACTCAGATATATATAATTATTAAGAAAGATTCATAGAATAAGTTGCATCCAACTGATAAACCAGCAAATTTTATACCTAGGAAGAAATTCCTTGCCTTTTAATACTTGGCAATTTTGCTTTAGTAAGGGAACTTCAGGAGAGAGACAACAAAATTTCTGCCCATACAAATGTTCATTTATACATATAAAATAGGATAATTTTCTTAAAAAGAAAAATTTCTATGTAACAGATCCATTATCAAAGCTTCTAGTTAATATATATAACCCTCTTACTCAGGTCATAGACACTGGATAAACCAGTTCTCCCAGTCCCAAACAGCTATCTTTAACTAAAATGTTCAGAAACACACATTACCATTGTAAACTACCAAAACATATTTTCTACTTTATTGCTCAAGAAGCTTGTTTTCAAAGCCTGTTGCTTCAGTGAGAGCAATGGTACTCTAGAACAATCAAGGAAAAGGAATAAACAAATAAATACATTAAAAACAATTATATGTATACCTTATCTGTATACCTCATTCTGTAACTTTTGCCTTTTACCCCTATAGACCCTGGAGCTCACCATTCTCTGATACGTTCCGTGTTTAGAAAGGTTCAGCCAGAGATGGAGAGAGACCTGCAGATCATCCCTGGAAGCCAAAATGTCTTCAGACATCTAAAAAGAGGCATTTGCTCAGGCAGAGGGAGAGTCTAAATCTATATGCCCCTGGGGCACCTGGGTGGTTCAGTTGGTTAAGCATCTGACTCTTGATCTGGGCTCAGGTCATGATCTCAGGGTCTTGGGATCAAGCCCTGCATCAGGCTCACTGCTCAGTGGGAAGCCTGCTTCTCCTCTCCCTTTGCCCCTCCACCTGCTCTTGCACGTGCTCTCTTTCTCTCTCAAATAAAATCTTAAAAAAAAAAAAAAAAAGAAAGAAGTAGAAAGATAAATTCCTTTTCTTAAGTCTCTGAAGGATTTGTTGAAGTTTGTCCAGTTACCTACATGAAAAGGCTTAAATGTTAAAAAAATAAATGTCATCCTATATTCATCTACTTAGGTGGTTTAATGAACAGTTCAAGTTATAATAACTAGTCTCTTTATGACTAACTTTAATGTTCATTTCTGATGAAATTATGGTTAACCACAAGAAAGGAACACCCACAAAATCTACGGTAAAGTAATTCTCAGTTTTTTCCCTTAATTTTCTTCTAAAATGAACATTATTCATTTAAGTCATAACCAAGGTATATTCCAAATCAGTCTCTATTACACTTAGAAAACAGCAAAACCTAGGTTTTGAAGTAAAAAATTATTGGTCTCTATCTACTGGAATTACCATTTTTTTAAATCACATATTAATCACATAATTAATCTGGTATGAATCACTCATTTTAAATCATTTTTTAAATAAAGTGAAATTAAGGAGAAACTTTGAACAATGAAGTGATCCTTTAAAAATGTTATAAACTATTCAAGCATTTTATAGACTCTGTGTTTATAGCCCTAGAAAGTAAAAGTGTCACAGAAGGTACCAACTACGCATTAGTGCTTAATTTTAAACAGCAAACACCAACACAACATGTGCTTCCTTCGTAGTCTGCGTCACTGAGGCAAACTGGTCCCAGATGATCCAGAACATCTCAAATGATCTGTATACTTTCACAATTTAAACTTTACAATTGTTCATAACAATTCTAAAAAATTAACAAAGAAATATGTGTACTTGTGGAAATTCAGTGTAATGAATATGCCCATCCTCATAAGAGAAGAATTTTTGGTCAATCCGCATCCATAATCAGGAGTCTACCTCAGCTGAACACTTCTAATTTTTCCTACTGGTGGACTCTTGCCTTTAAAATAAAAATGCCTTTAAAAGCCAGAGCAATGCATGCCCTGGGGGACGAGGGAGAAAATCCATCCAGCTGTCTACTCCTCCTTCCTTGCTGCTGAGGGCAGGGGAAGGGCCTCTGGGCCTCCAGTTCCTCAGGGGTTAGAACCCTTTCCAAACCCATCTCCCAAACTTCACCTTTACTCGACACTTCTGCCCCCGATGCTCAGCTGCAGTCTTCACCCCCATATTATTTCTGCCTTCTCTCTAAACCACCACGTTCTGCCACATTTTAGGCCTTCACTCTCCCTCACCTATTTCACCTTCTACCTCCCTGTTTCCTTCCATCAGTGAAGTTGCATTCAAATATTTGATGTTCACTTTCTACATAAAACAATTTATTGAAGACTTTCTTCTGAAGAAGCTGAAAAAACATAAGGTCAATGAAAATATTGAGGGAAATGAAAACTAAAACAATATAAATGTTTTGCTCCTTAGAGTGGTAAAAATGAAAAAAAGAAAATATTGTTAATAACAAGTGTAGATTTGGAACCAGACAAAAGGGCACTTGGTGTAAGAATCTTGGGTCAACAAAACCAAAAGACGACCGACAGAATGGGAGAAGATATTTGCAAATGACATATCAGATAAAGGGCTAGTATCCAAAATCTATAAAGAACTTACCAAACTCAAAACCCAAAGAACAACTAATCCAATCAAGAAATGGGCAGAAGACAGGAACAGACATTTTTCCAAAGAAGACATCCAAAGGGCCAACAGACACATGAAAAAGTGCTCAACATCGCTCGGCATCAGGGAAATCCAAATCAAAATCTCAATGAGATACCACCTTACACCAGTCAGAATGGCTAAAATTAACAAGTTAGGAAACGACAGATGCTGGCAAGGATGCAGAGAAAGGGGAACCCTCCTACACTGTTGGTGGGAATGCAAGCTGGTGCAGCCACTCTGGAAAACAGTATGGAGGTTCCTCAAAAAGTTGAAAATAGAGCTACCCTATGACCCAGCAACTGCACTACAGGGTATTTACCCCAAAGATACAAATGTAGTGATCCGAAGGGGTACATGCACCCCGATGTTTGTAACAGCAATGTCCACAATAGCTAAACTATGGAAAGAGCCAAGATGTCCATCAACAGATGAATGGACAAAGAAGATGTGGTGTGTATATATATATATGTATATGTATATACATATATGTGGTGTGTATATATACATATGTACATACATATATATATATGTATGTATATACACACACACACTGAATATTATGCAGCCATCAAAGAAATGAAATCTTGCCATTTGCAACGACATGGATGGAACTAGAGGGTATTATGCTAAGCGAAATAAGTCAACCGGAGAAAGACATGTATCATATGACCTCACTGATTTGAGGAATTCTTAATCTCAGGAAACAAACTGAGGGTTGCTGGAGTGGTGGGGGGTGGGAGGGATGGGTTGGCTGGGTGATAGACATTGGGGAGGGTATGTGCTATGGTGAGCGCTGTGAATTGTGTAAGACTGGTGAATCACAGACCTGTACCTCTGAAACAAATAATACATTATATGTTAAAAAAAAAAAAGAAGATAGTAGGAAGGGAAAAATGAAGGGGGGGAATTGGAGGGGGAGACGAACCATGACAGACTATGGACTCTGAGAAACAAACTGAGGGTTCTAGAGGGGAGGGGGTGGAGGGATGGGTTAGCCTGGTGATGGGTATTAAAGAGGGCACGTACTGAATAGAGCACTGGGTGTTGTACGCAAACAATGAATCATGCAACATTACATCAAAAACTAATAATGTATGATGATTAACATAACATAATAAAATAAAATTTTAAAAAAGCATAAATTGGGTCTTCTTTTTGGAGGGCAAATTAATGGTGCACCCATCAAAATTAATGGTGTACCTATCTTCTAACTCAGAAATTTACTTTTGTAGTCTGTTCCATAGAAATAACGGCATATTAGCATAAATATACATCTGACCAATGATGCCCAAGCATGTCCAGTTTAGCGCTGTAACAATAAAAACTCTAAAAATCTTAAATACATACAGTAAAGCTAAATAAGCCATAGAGTACTATATAATACATTTAAATAATGACAGAGAAAGGTCTCCAAGAGATAATTTTTAAGTGAAAAGAGCAAGCTGCATATGAATTTTATGTTTTAAAAAAGAATTCTATGTATAAATGTGTTTGTGCACACACACACGTATGTATGTAAATGTGTGTAAGACAATCTGGAAGAGTAGTTATTAAACTTCTAGCAGAGGTTCCCATTTGGGGAGATTATGGATTGCTAGAGCACAGAGTGAATGAAAACTGGTAAAGGGGGATTTTAGTTATTTGATTTTTTTTCCCCAATAATCTAACTGTATTTGAATTTTTATTAATTTCACACTTTTAAGAGCAAAATAGTACTCCTCCCCCTCAAGAGAAATAAAAATATGAAAACACAGAGTAATTTTTAAGGTTTTATGTTGCAGATGTATAGAGTATAGCATAATAAAGCATTTTGAGTGACTATTTCAATCATAACCACCAGCATAAATTAGAACTTTTATTGGCATTAATATTCACATGTACAAAATTTGTGAAAGACATTTTGGCTAATACAAAATATAGCATTTTAAGTTTCTGAGTTGGTAAAACAGACTACAAGTAAAGAAAACTACAGTTCCTAACTTTTATAAAATGCAGAAAATATTAGTCCATGGTTAACTATGTTGCAGTATTCATGATCATATTTACTCCCTTTTTAAAAATTATGTGAGTTTATCTGGTTTAGTCATACTATAAAATAGTTATAGTCCTTAATTATTCATCAAAACATGTAATGAGGCATGATCAAACATTTTCTGGCCAGTATAATGTTGATAGCTAGACCTGGATGTCAAATGGACCACTCAAACTCAGTACGTCCACAACGGGTAGACAGAACCCCATTCACCATCACTGTCCCCCCTACCCAGCATCTTCCCTATCATTCCTAAGATTCTGCTCAGGCAAAAAACTTAGAAGTCATCCATGACTCCTCCTTTCCTCTCCAGTCCACATCCAAGCCATCAGCAATTCTTGCTAGCTCTGTCTTTACAGCACATCTATAATCTGAACACTCACTCCTCATGACTCCACCACTACCACTCCAGGTTAGGCCACAGTCATTTCTTACCTGGAATACAGGAATGGTAGCCTACGTCAACTCCCTTCCTCCTTTCTTCTCCCATAAAATCAGTTCTCCACTCAGCAGCCAGAATAACCTTTTTTTAAAACATAGATCAAGTAATGCTGCTTTTTCTCAAAACTCTTGACATTCTCAATGCAACCACTCCTTGCCATGCTGCTCAAGGCCCTACAGGATCTGCCCCCATCTACCTCTTCTCTTCCCCATCACCATGCTCTAGCTATACACACCTTCTTAGCCTACCTTTACACTTAACTCTCCTCTCTTCCTGGACACATCTTCCCATAAAGTTCTTGCATGACTCACCATGGTATCCACCCTCCAAGACGACCTTTAAGCATTTACCCCCCAGGATTCATGCCTTTGTGTAGTGCCCTCCCACGCTGAATCCAGGCTGGCCAGTGTGACCAAAAGAACATGGTAGAAGTGATGGTATGTGACTTTTGAAGCTAGGTTCTAAAAGATGGCAGTTTCTACTTTGTTCTCTTGAATTACTCACTCTGGTAGTAGCCTGTCCCTTTGCCATAAAAACACTCAGGAAGCTCTGTGCAGTGGCCCATTTAAAGAGGAACCAACCTGCCAGCCATGTGAGTCAGCCACCTTGGAAGCGTATCCTCTAGTTGCCCTCAAGCCTTCAGGAACCCCAGCCAAAATGTCTCAGCAACTTCATGAGGGATCCCAAGATTAAAGCACCCAACAGAACCACTCTCCAATTACTGACCTATAGAAACCGAGGAATAACTAATGGTTACTTTTATTTATAAGCCACTAAATTGAGGGGTGATATGTTACACAAGGGTAGATAACACATCCACTCTCTCAGTTTAATGAGCTCTCTGCTCAAAGGTTACTTACTTAGAACTAACCCCTTTCCTTGATTTCCCATCTAGAACAGTTATCCGACACCTCCCCTCTTAGCTCTTTATTTCCTCACCTACATTGTTTCTTTTCGTAGAACTTAGAATTGCCCATTATTTTATTCATTTTTTATTTATTGTTTGCCTATTGTTTTTTCTCCACTAGAATGTAAGCTTTATGAGGACAGGAATTTTCTGTCGTTGCTTGTGCTGAATCCCAAATGCCTACGACATTGCCTCGCATAGGGTTGTCATTCCATCCACCTGTCATTATTCATTTGTATAGCAACAACTAATGTTGAATGTTTATTTGCAAATATGTCAAAAACTGCACTGAGTATTTTCATGTTTAAAACAAAACCCATTTTTATTTCAATCCTCACCACAACCCTAAGTGGCAGAGGAATTCCCAGTGCACAGTGGGGAAGAGCCAGGCTTAAGCCATTGCCAAAAGTCCACAACTAGTAAATGAAAAAATCAAAACTCACATCCACGTTTGGCTGATCCAAATTTTGTTTGCAACTACTACCATATACCAAACATTAAATAATTAAGATTATACAAATTCATGAAGGGACACATAAGATGCACAATTTGCAAAAGAGATACTTTTAAAGTATTATTAATCTATTTAGGTGGGTGGGATGTGAGGGGGTAGGACGCATCCCCCCAAAACTGAAAGACCATCCAACAAGCATAGTAGTGCAGAGCAGTCAACAACAACCCATAAACTTAGTGTCCCTGAATAACTTAGAAAGAACAATGCTGCTCCTACGAAAGCTCAGGATGACTCCAATTCCATGTCGTTTGGGCTCCTTTCAGTGTTATGGGTCTATGGCAAAACAGTTTTAATGAAGAATGAAGATCTTCGGACACTTTAGCTCTGTCTCCTTTAAAGAGCTTTCAGAAGTGACCATTTTACATCTGTCTTTAGACCTAATGTGCAGAGATAATAATGCCTGTATAAATCTGAGAGCTATCTCTCTACTAAAGCTGAAGAATTCAAAGCCAAAGAAAATCAGTACTAAAATCAAGTAACATGGCCATATATTGTCTGTATTATACAAACAATAATTAAGACTTCAAGAAATACAGACTTACAAAACCTTTAAGTTGAAAAAGACCTGAGAAATCACCTAGCTAAAATTCTTCCAAAAGTAATAATTTCTTCTATAATCTTGACTCTTCCAGGGCAAATCTGTCCTTATCTTGGGTGGGATTACCTTCCACTGTTTAAGAGCATGAATTTTATTAATCTCATGCCACATTCAATGGCCTTCTCTGAGTTGCTATACCTCATGCCATGTGTATCTGAAGAAACTAAACTTGGTGTCCCAGACACATTAGATTAGTCTTCTGGGTATTAAATCTTCTCCTAGCTAGACCAGACTGATTGGTGTTCCACCACAGGAAGTTACATGAGCAATCAAACCCCTCCGGGTATGTCTTGTTCCCAAACTCTGTCCAGTAGGGAAGTTTTGAATTTGATGGCAGAAAACCTACTCTTAGAGAAGCAAGTGCTAGGTACAACCCGCAGACAGAGCTGAGGAAAGCCTGGCTGTATCCAGAGCAACACTGGGCTGCTATTTCTTTTCTCCAGAACACTTCTCCTGGAAGCACTGAGTCAAAGGCGGCAGTGAGGCAGGTGTCATGGCTCTGTTCACTTGACTTCTCTGAATATCCTTATACTGAACACCAATGAAAAAAGGTAATCTGTGTCTTTTCCTTGCAAAAACAACCCAACGTGGTCATCATGCTGAGCTAGACTAGCTCTATCTTCAACTTCTATCCAAACATCCAAGTTCTGCGCTCTGGAGTTCCAGCTATCACATGATAAGGCTAACACATTTTCATTCAGGCCCTCTCTCCTCCATAAAATGACGGTCAATTCCATCAATGACCCCCTACCAAGAAGTACATTTCCTGTGAGCTAGTAAATCCATGTCCCTCCCAAAGCATCCCCAACTGAACATGGCCCTCCAGACACAGTGTAAGCAGGATATGGTTTATCAGTACTATCACCATCTTGTTCCGCTAAGTTCCATGAACATTTTTATCAACTCTGTCTCACTATCAGCTTATCCTAAGCGGGTGGTCAATTAAGACATCTATGCTTTTTATTTTTTCCCATGTAAATCACTTTTAAGTCCATGCTTATACGATAGATTTTTTAAACCTAAACTCAGGTCTGTACATTAGTTATACCACATTTATCTTCAACTCTTTCATATCTTGTTTCTGTTATGCCTAATGGAAGATATTCCTCTTAGTCCAGGGTCTACTATGAATTCAAACATGTTTGTTTTTTATCCAAGTTACTGACAAAAAATATTGAACAGAATATGATCAAGGAAGGAAACCAATGATATGACACCAAAAATTCCTATCTAGTCCTCTTCTGAACTTGTTAGAGATCCTGGGATAAAAGTAGCTAAAGCAACTGTAATTTTACCCACAAGAATAAAACCCAATATTCTTTTTTCTGTTTGCTATAAAAATACAGAAAATGACTAACCACAAAGTATAGCCATGTATTCTTATAAATAATACTTCAGTGTTCATTTCTAGAAGTTTATTAGAGCCTGGGTGACTAAAGTGGACAAAGTATTTAATCACTTTTTAATAGATCAAATAGGGTCATTTCCAGCTCTTAATCTGTTCTGATGCAACCATGCGAGCTATAATGCCTTTCAGGAAAGAAAGGAAAGGAAAAAGGGAAAAGGGAAAAGGAAAAAGGAAAGGAAAGGAAAGAAAGGGTTAACCCACTAGGGATGAGATAACATGGAGGAACTGTACAATTTCTTACACAAAAATTCTGCCTCCAGAGAACCTGTGAGGGACGTTATATGCAAGTAAATTCGGCAGAGAGAGAGGTAAGCCTAAAAGATAAAGCTATAAAGGATTAAATCTGTCCACACTGTAAATACCAAATATCAGATTTGACAGTTTATCAGAATCCCAAAGGAAATTTGGCAAAGGTGCAGGCCTCCTTAAATATCTCTTATGGGACAAAATAAGCATTTGTACTATCTCTACTTCCTTGTAACATATACCTGAGAATATCACTTTGAAAGGTGAATAACAAATATACTAGAGTGGGAAAGAGCTATCACTCAATACCAGTAATTCAGGTAGATGAAATTCAATTTACTATAATTCCCTGAGAAAACAGAGACAAATCCACATTTTCCTTTGGCTTAAACCATTTTTTACCCAAACCTAAGAGAGAAATAATTTAATTTGAAAAGATCAGCTATATCGATTGATCCAGGAGACCCTTGGTACTTCCCAGAAGAATAAGACTGAAGGAAAGAATGCACCACTTTGATATGAACTGGGAAACAAGTAGAAAATTTATGAAGAAAGTCTCGGGCATGATATTCTTCACTTTTCAACTATGATCTGCACTATAATTAGAAATCAAAAGTAAAGCAAGGAGACAGTCCAAGATGGTAGCGTAGGAAGACCCTGATCACCTCCTCCCATGGATACACTGAATCTATACCTACATATAAAGCAATTTCTCCTGAAGAAGAACTGACAGCTGACTGAAACAGCTTCTGCACAACAAATACTAGAGGGACCATAGACAAAGGTTAGAGAAAGAGAGACAGTAACAATGGGAATCCCACCCCCCATGTGGCAACCTGCCGCAGGGAGGGATATCACTGAGAGGCCAGCGCACAGACTCACTCACCCTGAGGCACAGTGAGAAAAGAACAGTTTAAAGGGCAACAAGACTAAGAGTGAAGGAAATCCGTTTGCAAACCTTAGATCATCTACCAAATGGGTGGAAACTCCTGGTACTTCTCCAAGGTCATAGATACCTGGATGAGAACCCCTACACCTGGAGAGCACAAATAGAGGCAGGGTTCGGGTACTCTAGCCAGCCTACTACGGTGTGTGTCCCAGGCCCCTGGCCCATACTAGCTTCAGCCATGGGCCCCAAGGCAGCCCCAACATGGTCTGGGACCTGCCCAGCCTGTGCCTGATCCAACCACCCTGCCAAGGCAGCCCTGGCATGGCACAACCCAGCCCACAGCCTTCCAGCTGGCCTTTCAAAGCCACACCTACACAAGGCCACTACTTCAAAACCTGGAGAGGTAGCTGTTCCATATAATTCGTAGAAATAAACACAGAAAGTCAAAGAAAATGAGGAGACAAAGGAGTACATTCCAAATGAAAGAACAAGATAAAACTCCAGGAAAAAAAACTAAAAAAACAGAGATAAGTAATTTATCTGATCAAGAATTCAAAGTAATGGTCATAAAGATGCTCACTGAACTCAAGAGAAACACAGTGGGAATTTCCACAAAGAGTTGGAAAAATATAAGAAATATAAGAAAAATAAGAACCAATCAGAGCTGAAGAATATAATAACCTCAATGAAAAAATACACTAAAGGGAAGTCAACAGCAGACTAAATGATACAGAAGAATGGATCAACAAACTGAAAGACAAGATAGTAGAAACCACCCAATCAGAACAGCAAAAAGAAAAAAGAATTTTTTAAAATGAGGATAATTTTAAAAACCTCTGGGACAATATAAAGTGTACTAACATTCACATTACAGGAGGCCCAGAAGGAAAAGAGAAAGGAGCAGAAAATTATTTGAAAAAATAATGGCTGAAAACTTCCATAACCTGCGGAAGAAAGCACCGAGAGTCCCATGCAAGATGAACCCAAAGCGATTCACAGCAAGACAGATAACTAAAATGGCAAAATTTAAAGACAAAGAGAGAATGGGGAAGAATGAAGGGGAGTAAGTCGGAGGGGGAGAGGAACCATGAGAGATGATGGACTCTGAAGGACAAACTGAGGGTTCTGGGGGGGGGGGAGTGGGGGGATGGGTTAGCCTGGTGATGGGTATTAAGGAGGGCATGTTCTGCGTGGAGCACTGGGTGTTATGCACAAACAATGAATCATGGAACACTATATCAAGAACTAATGATGTGATGTATGGTGATTAACATAACAATAAAAAATAAAAAAAAAGACAAAGAGAGAATATTAAAGGCCACAAAAGAAAAACAGTCACATACAAGGGACATGCCATAAGGCTATCAGCTGCTTTTTCAGGAGAAACTTCCCACGCCAGAAGAGAGTGGCAGGATATATCTGAAGTGCTAAAAGGAAAAAACCTACAACCAAGAACACTCTACCTGGCAAGGTTATAATTCATAATTGAAGGAGAGACAAAGTGTTTCTCAGGCAAGAAAATTAAAAGAGTTCATCATCACCACTAAACTGGCCTTACAAGAAATGTTAAAGGGTTTTCCTTAAGTGTAAAAAGAAGAGACCATAACTTGAAATAAGAAAATATATGTAAGAAAAAAATCTCATTGGTAAAGGCAAATATATAGTAAAGCCGTGGATTAGCCACTTTAAAAAAACAGTATGAAGGTTAAAAGACAAAAATAGTAAAATCAACTATAACTACAAGAAGTAGTTAAGGGGATACACAAAATAAAAGATATAAAATATGCTATCAAAAACAAAACATGGGAGGTGGGTAGAAATGTAGTGCTTATAGAATGCATTCAAATTGAAGTGCCCATCAGCTTGAAATAGCTACATATATAAGTCTATATATATATATATATATATATATATATATATATGGCTTATGGTAACCATAAAACCTGCAATAGAGACACAAAAAATAAAGATAAAGGAACCAAAACATAACACTAAAGAAAACCATCAAACCACAAGGGAAGAGAGCCAAGAGAAGGAGGAAAGAACAGAGAAGAATTACAAAAATAACCAGAAAACAACTAATAAAATGGCAATAAGTACATACCTATCAATAATTGCTTTAAATGTTAATGGACTAGGGCACCTGGGTGGCTCAGCTTTAAGCATCTGCCTTCAGCTCAGGTCATGATCCCAGGGTCCTGGGATCGAGCCCTGCATCGGGCTCCCTGCTCAGAGGGAAGCCTGCTTCTCCCTCTCCCACTCCCCCTGCTTGTGTCCCCTCTCTCGCTGTGTCTCTCTCTGTCAAATAAATAAAATCTTTAAATAAATAAATAAATAAATAAATAAATAAATAAATAAATGTTAATGGACTAAATGCTCCAATCAAAAGAGAGACTGTCTGAAAAGATTAAAAAAAAAAACCAAACAAAAACATCTAAATGCAGCATACAAGAGACTCACTTCAGACCAAAAGACAGATACAAACTGAAAGTGAAGGGATGGTAAAAGATATACCATGCAAATGGAAACAAAAAGAAAACGACTATAATACTCATGTCAGAAAAATAGACTTTTAAACAAAGGCTGTGACACAAGACAAGCAAGGGCATTACATAATAATAAAGGGGGTCAACCTAAGAAGAGGGTATAACATTCGTAAATATTTATGCACCCAACACAACTGCACCTAAATATATAAAAGCAAATATTAATAGAAATAAAGGGAGAAATTGACAACAATACAGTAGTAATAGAGGACTTTAATACCCCACTTACATCGATGGACAGATCATCATTCAGAAAATCAGTTAGTAAACATTGGTCTTAAATGACGTATTAGGCCAGATGGAAAGATACAGATACAAAGAACAGATACAAAGAACATCTCATCCCAAAGAGAAGAATACACATTCTTTTCAACTGCACATAGAACACTCTCCAGGACCGATCACATTTTAGACCACAAAACAAGTCTCAATAAATTCAAGAAGACTCAAATTATATCAAGCATCTTTTCTGGTCACAAGGGTATTAACCAGAAATTAATTACAAAAAGAAAACTGACAAAACACAAAAATATGGGTCAGTGAAGAAATCAGAGAGGAAGTTTTAAAATACCTTAGGACAAATAAAAATGAAAACTCAACTCGACAACATCTACGGAATGTACCATATGTAGCTGTAAGAGGGAAGTTCACTGATACAGCCCTACCTCAAGAAACAAAAAAATCCCAAATAATCCAACTATACACCTAACGTAACTAGAAAAAGAAGAAGAAACGAAACCCAAGTTAGGGTAAGGAAGGAAATAATGAAGATCAGGGTGGAAATAACTGAAACAGAGATTTAAAAAAACAACAGAAAAGATCAGTTAAACTAAAAAGTTGCTTTGAAAAGATAAACAAAATCAATAAACCTCTAGCCGGATGTCAAAAAGAGAGGAAAAGGGTGTGAAAGAGGACCCAAATAAATAAAATCAGAAATGAAAACGGAGAAGTTATCACTGACACCACAGAAATACAAAGGATCAGAAGAGACTACAACACAAAATGATACGCCAATAAATCGGAAAACCTAGTAAAAATAAATTCCTAGAAACCCACAAACTTCCAGACTGAATCATAAAGAACAGAAAATCTGAACAGATTACAAGTAATGAAATTAAATGAATAATTTTAAAACTCTAAAAAACAAAAGTCCAGGACCAGACAGCTTCACAGGTGACTTCTACCAAACACTTAGAGTTAGTACCTATCTTTCTCAAATTATTCCAAGAAATTGAAAAGGAAGGAATGCTTCCAAATTCATTTTGTGAGGCCAGTATTACTCTGATACCAAAACCAGACAAAAACACCACCAAAAAAGAAAATTGCAGGCCAGTATATCACTGTTGAACATAGATGCAAAAGTCCTCAACAAAATATCAGCAAACCAAATTCAAAAATACATCAAAGGATCATATACCATGATCAAGTGGGATATATGCCAGGGATGCAAGGATGGTTCAATATCCACAACTCAATCAATGTAATACACCATGTTAATAAAACAAAGGATAAAAATCAGATGATCACCTCAATAGGTACAGAAAAAAGCATCTAACAAAATTCAACATCTATTTACAATAAAAATTCTCAACAAAGTGGGAAGAAACACACCTCAACATAAAAATAGGACAAACCCACAGGCAACATCATAGTTAATGGTGAAAAGGTAACATCTTTCCCTGTAAGATTAGGAACAAGACAAAGATGCCCACTCTCACCATCACTTTTATTTAACATAGTACTCGAAGTCCTAGCCACAGCAATTAGGCAAGGAAAAGAAATAAAGACATCCATATTAGAGAGAAAAAAGTAAAACTGTCACTATTTACAGGTAACATGATACTACATATAAAAAAAATAAAGAGATCACCAAAAGACTATTAGAAGTAATATATGAATTTGGTCAAGCCTCAAGATACAAAATTAACATACAGAAATTGGTTGTGTTTTAAAGGGAAAAAGAGGGAAAGAGAGAGAGACAGAGAAACAAAGAAATAGACACTTAACCATAGAGAACTGATGGTTACCGGAGTAGGGGGGGAGTTGGGTTAAATATGTGATGGGGATTAAGGAGTGCACTTCTTGTGATGAGCACTGGGTGATGTATGGAAGTGTTGAATTGCTATATTGTACACCTGAAACTAATATAACAGTCTAAAATTAATTAATTAAACAAAGAAGTTGGCTGCATTCCTATATGCTAATAATGAGCTATCGGAAAGGGAAATTAAGCAAACAATTCCATTTACAACTGCATCAAAAAGAAAAAAATACCCAGAAATAAATTTAACCAGTAAGGCACTGATGAAAGAAACTGGAGAAGACAAAAATCAATGGAAAGATATTTCAATGTCATAGACTGGAAGAATTAATATTAAAATGTTCATACCACACAAAGCAATCTACACATTCAATGCAATCCTCATCAAAATAAAAATAGCAATGACATTTTTCATAAAACTAGAACAAAGAATCCTAAAATTTGAATGGAACCACCCCAAATAGCCAAAGCAATTTTGAGGGGAAAAAAACAAGCTGGAGGTCATGCTTCCAGATTTCAAATATACTGCAAAGCTATAATAATCAGAATAGGATGGTTCTGGTATGAAAACAGACACACAGATCAATGGAAAGGAATAGAGAGCCCAGAAATAAACTCATACATATGTGGTCAATTAATCTATGATAAAAGAGGCAAGAACATACAGCAGGGAAAATACAATCTCTTCAATGAATGGTGTTGGGAAAACTGGACAGCTACATGTGAAAGAATGAACTGGATCACCATCTTATACCATACACAAACATAAATGCAAAATGGATTAAAGACTTGACCCTAAAACCTGAAACCATGGAACTCCTAGAAGAAAACATAGATGGTAAGATCTTTGGCATCGGTATTAGCAATATTATTTTAGAACAGTCTCAACAAGCAAGGGCAACAAAAGCTAAAATTAATAAATGGGTTTATATCAAACCAAAAAGATTTGTATAGTTAAGGAAGCCATGAAGAAAATGAAAAGGCAACCTACTGAATGGGAAAAGATATTTGCAAATCAAACAATGAATAACAACTTAATATCCAAAATATGTACAGAACTTATACAACTTAGTATCAAAAAAACAAAACAAAACAAAACAATAACCTGATTTAAAAATGGGTGAAGCACTTTAATAGACAATTTTCCAAAGAAGACATACAGATGGCCAACAAGCACATGGAAAGATGTTCAATATCACTACTCACCAGTGAAATGAAAATAAAAAGCACAATGAGCTATCACCTCACACCTGTCAAACTGGCTACCATCAAAAAGACAAAAAATAATGAGTGTTGGCAAAGATGTGGAGAAAAAGAACCCTTGTACACTGTTGGTAGGAATGTAAAATGGTACAGCCACTGTGCAAAACAGTATGGAGGTTCCTCAAAAAATTTAAGAAAGAGGGGCGCCTGGGTGGCTGAGTCGTTAAGCGTCTGCCTTCGGCTCAGGTCATGATCCCAGGCTCCTGGGATCGAGCCCCGCATTGGGCTCCCTGCTCCACAGGAAGCCTGCTTCTCCCTCTCCCACTTGTGTTCCCTCTCACTGTCTCTCTCTGTCAAATAAATAAAATCTTAAAAAAAATTTTAAGAAAGAATACCATACAACTCAGCAATTCCACTTCTGGGTATTTATCTGAAGAAAACAAAAACACCATTTCAAAGAGATCTATGCACCCCTGTGTTCACTGTAGCATTATTTAGAACAGCCAAGATATGGAAGCAACCTGTGTCCATCAACAGATGAATGGATAAAAACGATGTGGGGGGTGTGTACGTGCAGATGTGTATGTACGCATATACCTAAACACACACACACACACACACACACACACACACACACACACACACACACACAAACAAATGCAATATTACTCAGCCATAAAAAAAGAATGAAATCTTGCCATTTGTAAAAACATGGATGGACCTACAGGGTATTATGCTAAGTAAAATAAGTCAGACAAAGAAAGACAAAAACCATGTAATTTCATTTATATGTGAAATCTAAAAAACAAATGAACAAACAAGAGTAAACAGAAACAGATACAATAAACAAAATGTTGATGACCAGAGAAGGGACAGGTTGGGGGCAGGCAAAACAGGTGACAGGGATTAAGAGGGACAAGCTTCCACTTATAAAATAAGTAAGTCATGAGCATGTAATGTATACAATAGGGAATACAGTCAAAATATTGTAATAACTTTGTATGGTGACAGATGATAACTAGACTTATTCAGGGCATATGATAAAGAGATCTATAACTTTAATATTAATATTGAGATGAGTGATTGCAATGACATTTTTCATAAATGGAAAGCTACTTTTTCATGAAAAAAAGACAACATAACAAATGTAGGTCTATTATAAAAAGTTAGTGTGGTATAGGGGAAGAAGAAGTGAATGTGAAATGGTAAAGAATCTGAAGCCAGAATATTTGAGCTCTTGTCCAGTTGTGACATTTCCTTATCTCTGAAATGGTGATAATTAAACATGATCCACAGAGTCACTGCAAAAGTCAAACACAACAATGCATGCAAAAGGCATATATAGACAGCATACAAGCATTAAGTGTTTCTCTCAGTAGATATTAAACTCCTCAAAACCAAAACTAATCTTATCTTTCTTATGCTTTAAACCTAGCACAATCTTAGGACTCACAGAAGACTTCGATAAATGTTTTGGTGGGTAAATGAATTATCATCCAGAAACAACACACACACACACAAACACACACACACACACACACACACACACACACACACACACACACACACACACACACTGGTCTGACTGCATGTATAGTTGGGCAAGATGAATTTTATAATATGCAAATGTCAGCTTAAAAAAAGTTTATGCTGGTACAAACTTCTGGTTTTAAAATAATTAAGTCATGGGTATGTAGTGTATAGCACAGTTAACAACACTGTATCACATACTTGAAACTTGCTATGAGAGTAGATCTTAAAAGTTCTCATCACAAGAGAAATTTATAACTATATGTGGTTATGTATGTTCACTAGACTTACTATGGTATAATAAAAAATTTCATGCTAAAATATAAGTGAACCAAATTTGTGTTTGTAAATATGTTCATTCTACACATAAAATAAACCTACACATATACGTATGATTTAATAGTTCAAATATCTTGTGTAAACAGAACACATAAGTGAATTGTGATTTTTGTTTGTTTGTTTCAGATTTTATTTATTTCAGGCCTCCTGCCGAGCAGGGAGCCTGATGCGGGGCTCGATCCCAGGACCCCAGGATCATGACCTGAGCTGAAGGCAGATGCTTAACGACTGAGCCATCCAGGTGCCCCCAGAATTGTGATTTGTTTAATGGAACTTATCGCAATCAAAGCACCTAAGATTCAGTGGAGTGAAAAATAAATTCTTCCTTGGAATGATTCTTTAATTTCAGAATGTTCATGGCAGTGTGTTGCTATTATGGCCAAATATTTGTTACACATGATTACTCTTCAGCAAACCTTTCAGAAGCAGTCTGAATTTTATTTACAATAGTAAAAACCTTACTATCAAATTGTAAAAAAACCTTACTATCAAATCATTTTGACAATTTGAGGGAGAGGGGCATATTGATTTTATAAATAAAAACTCTATGAAGTTAATTGAAAGAAGATGAGTTACCTGGGTTTGTAGAGGCAGTAACATAGGTGTTTTGTTTTAACTCTTTTGGCCTGAATGAATATTCTCATCCAAGGTTCAAAATACAGAACAGATGTGTAGGCTCTGAATGACCATCTCTCTGGAAAACTAGAATAGAAAATATCAAAGGGCACACTGTAGAGGATGCACCAGCAAATCTTGCAACACTCACATACCTCATTAAGCAGGCCTTTAAATACAAAGGGCTACATAAATCACCTACCCTTTGATTAGAACTGAATTTTTGTTGGCAACTGATGCTAAGTAGACTTACACCAGCAATAGAAAATCCACTTTCCATTAAAGCTATTGGATCTGAAGGACAAAACCAAGTCAAACAAATAAAACTATCCCCCTGCTCAAACATAACAACAACAACAAAAATCTAGACCCCCATGAATAAGAAACATTCCCATGAAATTACTGTAAACAGAGAAATACAATAAAAATGTTTCATTTGCATTAGAAATTATGAACAATAAATATAAAACTTCATTCTGTAAATGCAGTTAAGTATTAAGTATTTATGGCCAACTGAGGGGAGAAGTCTGACAACCTGGTAAGTGAGAGGATAAAGGAGAAAAATGAAGGACAGAAGGGCAATAAAGTGGGAGCAGGCACAACGTAAATAGCCTTATGAAGAAAACTACCCTTGTAAAACTGCACGTTGCTGGGAAGTCACAGTGTTGCCATATACTAACTCCAGGGACCTTCTATATTAGAGGCCATTTATGAACTGTAAATCCTCTCCAATTAGACGAGAAATAAAGATCAATAACAAGCCCAGCTACGCTGAGGAAATAGCATTCTTTACCTACTGGGCTCCAGAAAAGGCTTCTCTGAAGGTCAAATAGAAAGCAGGGAGCCCTATGCCCACCATGTTAACAGTCCTACCCCAGTCCAAAGGGAGACAAAGATGATGGAAAGGAAACAGAAAGCCTGTCTAAGGCGGGACAGCTCAACCGAGTCGCAGACCACTGCCAGTTACTTCATGAGAGAGGGCAGAGCTCCAAGGAATTTACCCAATTGAAGATAAAGCCTGTAAGAAATCCAAGGATTCTGGGCTCCTGGGTGGCTCAGTCATTAAGCGTCTGCCTTCAGCTCAGGTCATGATCCCAGGGTCCTGGGATCAAGCCCCACGCTGGGCTCCCTGCTCAGCGGGAAGCCTGCTTCTCCCTCTCCTACTCCCCCTGCTTGTGTTTCCTCTCTCACTGTGTCTCTCTCTGTCTCTGTCAAATAAATAAATAAAAATCTTAAAAAAAGAAAGAAAGAAATCCAAGATCTCCTGGTTGGCCATAAGTTCCTCCAGGATTTCTTTTAATTGTTTAAAAGAAATTCTTTTCAAGTAAGACTTAGTAGAATTTCCCAATAAAAGATATAGGAAAGTATCTGGTCCGTGGATATCATTCTGTAAATACTAATGCATCTTTAGCATGGCCAGAGAGGCCATCTGCATTACGGTGTAGCACCGTAATGCTGTGGGTGACTGTGAGCACACCAGAAGCTGCACAATCAAGTAAACCCCCACCTGTTCAAAGAAAAAGGAAAAAAAAAACAAAGCTACCTTGGGACACTATAAATATTCCAAGGACTTCAAATCCTTTCTGGATCTGTTGATTAAAAATTGCCCTTAGAGCCAGTAGCTTTCTTTGACTCTCCTAAAAGCTAACACGTTTTTGTCATTTGAAAGTAAAAGTCGAAAGTAACTCAGAGCCAAGTTTGAGAATTTGAGAAATAATGACGAGAGATCAAACTGGGTTAGAAGAGTTTGGATTTAAAAATATATATACGAAAACAAAATAAGAAAACTGGTACTTCTACCATTTGATAGCTCACGTCTTGTCCTCAGCCAATAAATATCTATAGGTAAACAGTCATAGAAGGTGTGTTGGTGATCTTCAACCTCCTCTACGCTAGGAAATTCACTGGAAGGGCTCACGGGACTTAGCACAGAGTTGTACTTATGGCTAAGTTTTATCACAGTGATGCAGTAAGGATATACAGTGGATCATAACAGGGAAGACAGGTGGGGCCTGGAGGAATCCGACTGCAGCTTTCTTGTGTGTATTCCCTCTCGTGGAGGGTCAGAGCACATTCTTCCCCCACCTATGGAAATGCAGCAACATGTGTGTGATGTTTCTGCCTAGGGAAAGCCCATTAGACACAGCACTGAAGGGTTTCACTGGGAGTTGGTCAGCTAGCATGTACCAAAATTCCGGCATAAACCATACTGTTTGCATAGTCTAGATATAGTGCGCCAGCCTTATTTGTTAGGGAAAGTTTGCTATCAGTGTGGGAGACTTGACCAGCCAAGGGCCAACCTTGAGAGCAGGACTTTCTGTGGACGAAAGCCTTCCATGTTAACCCTCTTATATACACGTGCCACTTTCGAACGTTCCTAGTTATTTGTAACAAACAGAATGGCAATACGTCTTATGTTATTGTGATGTCTGTGATGGAAAGAAGACAAAAGTGGCTAAATATAAAAGCTACATATGAAATAGGTAACCCAAATATAACTTCTGAACTTCTTCATGTGATGGATAAGGTCCTTCATGATCTGGCCACCACTTAAGTCCCCAGCCCCATCACTGGCCAGCCGTAGTTAGTGTGGGCATCGAGGACCATGCTCAGGTCTCCAGATATGGGTCATGCTTTCTTATATCCAGGCCTTAGCACATTCAATTCCTTGGCCATTTTTGGTTAGCTCCTTTTCCCCCTTCACAATGCAACTTGAGATCTCCTGTCCTCCTGAAGCCTTCCCTCACTCCCCAAGACTGGGTGAATCACGTGGCTCTGGTGCTCCCCTTCTTCTGTGGCTCCCCATCACAGCACTTGCCACCTAGTGATGTCTCTGTCTTTATTTATCTGTACCCCCTTCACGTTGTAAGCCCCATGAGGCTAGCATCCTCATCAATAAATATCTGTTGAATCAATGATAATTTTTCAGGACTTCCTTGGCTTAACTTAGAATGAACAACAGGGAGTTCCCTTTACAAGAAAGACTCTTTAATGACTGATCATCTTCCATGGTGATGCTTTCAATCTTTATAAATAAAGCCATTCATTTAGCAAACTGAAATACAAATGGACTAAGTTATCTTCAAAAGATCTAAGAAAAAAATACTGTTATTCCCCACCCACCAGGAACTACTCCACATATTTTTTTTCAAGAAGTGTTCTCTTGTTTACCACTAAATGTCTTTCTTTTCTGTCTTGGACTTTACAGAAGTGCCCATATCTCTATCTTTGCCTGTATCTCTCTCTCTCTCATTTTCTGTTTAACTGGCTATAATAAACTAAAGAAAGGAAAAGAGAGTCCCGCCCAACACACACACACACACACACACACACACACACACACACACACACTCACACACGCACGGCAGATCTGGGGAAAGAAGAGTGTTTTAAGCCAGAAACTGGTTTGAAAGTTTGTGGAATAGCCTATGCAGCTGTCTCCAGCTCAGCATCTGGGTATTCTTATAAAGGCTCTAATTCTGCCTCCCACTGTGGCTGTGGCCTCATGTGGCCTCTTTCTCCTCCCAATTATGCACATTGTTCTGCTGCTGTTTTAAGGGTTGCTCTATACACAGCATATCGTGGGTAGATCGGTGGGGTCACCAATCTGTTAAGGACAGGAGAGGGGCCCAAAAGAGAGGTCCTCTGGCCAGCATCCTATCTCGTTTATCTACCAATTCAGGTTCTCTGTGGCTGGAGTCTGAGAATGTAAATATTTTAAAGCTACCCAGGTGATTCCTTTAACTCTGAAAGTTTTGAGAACCACTGCTTGATAGACCTACCAGACAAGGAAGTATGTAAGAAAGGTTGCCTGAAAGAGAGAGGCGGGTGTTTGGATGCAGGACGCCCTTTACATTTATCCACAATGTGTACACAGAAAACGGACTCCCACTGAACCGCCCTTGTAAGGTCCACAGTTGAGAGAATGACTCTAAACTCCAGGCACTAAATTAGATTCCTTTTGGAGTATCTCAGAAGTGCCATATTTTTATTCATGAAAATACTGCATATTATAACCAAAATTGTTTTCTGAATTTATTGCTAAAGTCCCTACAAAATCTCTGAGGAGTTCTTAAGGTTGAAATTAACAAAGCCTATGTTATCTTGAATATAAAGAAGTGCATAAAGGTTTTTAACTAGTTTAAATTCTGAACTATGAAGGGGCTAACCAAATTTAATCTTAGGGTGGATCATACCTAAGAGAAATGTCAACTCAAAGAGGTAATTTCAAAGAAGAGTTATAAGCTACACAAAGTAAGAAAAGTGCCTCTGTCACACCCGCGGCATAGCAAGCAGCACATTACAATTTGAAGCTATAACTTTTGATGTGTTCCCAGCCAGCTCAGTTAAGACATAAACTAGAGACATTATGGAATGCTGCCCAGTGCCTGTCAATTTAGGAACACACGGGCAACGTGGCATCTAATTTCAAAACATTACTTAGCACAAAGTTTCAACGCCATTATTCCATATTATATCACCATTCCCAGAGCTGTTTTTTAAGATGGGTTCCCCTAGCTGCCTGAGATCCTAAGCCATGATGGATTCCGGGGGTATGACAGGCCCCTTCGATGACAGCCAATTCCATGACATGCCTTTTTTAGGAGAGAGTGTGCTTTCTTGTGTTTTCTCATAAAGTTGAATACATAAAATATTCATAATGTTAAAAAGACAAGTCACAAAAGCAACATGGCACAGGGAAATCACATGTATAATAGAACAGGTGCAATGCTCACATGGTCTCAACCCCCAAAACGGGACTCAGGAAAAAATGTCAGAGGATAGATCAAGTCTTCACAATATGGAACTGAAAAGAGATTTCAAAGGTAATAGAAGCACTTTACAAAGTTTTCTAAAACTCCCTCTCCCCTCTCCAATAAAGAGCCCCAGTGATCTTCAAGGATGGAGCACAGAAGCCATGACAAAGAGCACCAGTGTCTTCTGACGAAAGTGTCTACATATCCTCAGAAAATTACCTGCACACTGGCATTCAGCTCAGTTTGTTGCCTGTTATGTATCAGACAGTGGGTTAGTTTACAGAGCACTATAATGGTAAGTGCTAGAAAGAAGTGTTGTGTTGTAGGGGAAAGCAGCATGAAGGGAACTGAAATGCACCCAGAACCTCCATGTGCCGGGTACTGTGACTATTCTAGTTCTACAACGTTCGTACTAAGCAGATGACCTTATATACAGCCTCATTTTGTAGATGAAAACGCTGACGTTCAGAGACCACAGAGAACTTATCACTAGAATGAAAGCTCTCTCAAGAGAATTCAAGCCATGTGGGGGCAGAGATATTTGTGTCTTATTCCCTCATATATCCCCGGTTTCTAAAACAGGGCCTGACACTCAGTAAGTATCCACTGAAGGAGTGAACATAAAATGAACCCATCTACAGTCAGGCAGCTACTCGGGGGGAAGAAGCAGGATTTGAGACCCGTTCTAAGCAACTACAGAGTCCATGCTTTCTCTGACGTAATGTCCAGGGATGACTGGCCTAAAGCAGGGCGCTGCAATGTGACCTGGAGCAGGAGTCAGAAGTTGGACTGGGCAGCCCCACCCCCCATAGACCCTGCCTGCCTGTGAGGCTGAGGTTCTGGTTCCTTCAGCTTAATCCACAGAACTGGACTCAAGGGTCTGGTGTCCACGTTTTCTAATTTTGTATGTACCTTACTACATACAGAAAAAGTTAATATGGCAACAGACTGCAAATGCCCCCCACCCCACCCCTGCCATCTTCAATTAACCCTCTTGTCTCTGCTGACAGACCATGCCATTATGTAAAGGACTATTTTTTAAAAAAATCAAAGACAGGCTGTGGTGCTATGGTGAGCGCTGTGAATTGTGCAAGACTGTTGAATCACAGACCTGTACCTCTGAAACAAATACATTATATATTAAAAAAAAGAAGATAGTAGGAAGGGAAAAATGAAGGGGGGGAATCGGAGGGGGAGATGAAACATGAGAGACGATGGACTCTGAGAAACAAACCGAGGGTTCTAGAGGGGAGGGGGGTGGGGGGATGGGTTAGCCTGGTGATGAGTATTAAAGAGGGCATATTCTGCATGGAGCACTGGGTGTTATACGCAAACAATGAATCATGGAACAGTACATCAAAAACTAATGATGTAATGTATGCTGATTAACATAACAATAAAAAATTTAAAAAAACTAATGATGTAATGTATGGTGATTAACATAACATAATGAAATAAAAAAAAAAAATCAAAGACAGGTTGGTAACTATGAATACATATTCGTCTCCTGCTGAAACCCAAGGAAAAATAGTAAGGAGGCCCCTGTGCCTAAAGAGGAATGGGAGAAGAAAGGAAGTCAGATATCACGCGGGATGCTGCAGAGCATTATGAAGATCTCCATTTTTCATCTGAGTGTAATGGGAAGTCATTGAGGAATCTTGTACAGAGAGTTTTTAAAAGACTGCTCTGGCTGCTACAGAGCGGCAAGGGGGACAGAGTTTTCACAGGGTGAAGGGTGGAAGCAGAGAGACCTGTGGCTTGGCAGGAGGCTTTCTATAACCCCAGGGAGACATGACAGGGGCCTGAACAAGGATCATAGCAGTAGAGGAGGTGATAAATGGTTGGGTCTGGATCTAGTTGAAGGCAGAGCCAATGTGAAATAAGCAAGTTAGAAGTGTCCTCCAAGGGTCCTCGGGACAAGAGTCCTGAGTAGGAAGAATGTTTACAAAGTCAAACCTCACAGATAGACACATTGTGCAATTTTATTTGAGGTTAAGAGAACTCCTAAAAGCTATCCAAGGGGGTAAAATTAGCAATTTATAAAATTTAGTAATCACATCTGGGTCAGACTTCTCATTAACATCATGGATTCAAGAAGTCAAATGCACAATAAGTTCTGAGGGAAACTTTTTTTTTAAGATTTTATTTATTCATTTGTCAGAGAGAATGAGAGAGAGAGAGAGAGAGAGAGAGAGAGAGAGAGAGAGAGAGAGGCAGGCAGAGGGAGAAGCAGGCTTCCCGCTGAGCAAGGAGCCCAATGTGGGACTCAATCCCAGGACCCTGGGATCATGACCTGAACTGAAGGCAGACGCTTAACCAACCAACCAACCACTCAGGTGTCCCGGAAACTTTTTTTTTTTTTTTTTTTAAGTAGGCTCCATACCCAGCGTGGAGCCCAATGCAGGGCTTGAACTCACAACCCTGAGATCAAGACCTGAACTGAGATCAAGAGTCAGACGTTTAACCTACTGAGTCACCCAGGTGCCCCTGGAAAACTATTTTTTGAATCAATGTTTCTTCATTCATTTAAACAAATACTGAGGAGGAAAGGAAAAATAAAGACACTTTTAAGATACAAAGATTCCAAAAATTTACCTCAAATGGACTTCGAAATAATTATTCAAGGATATAATCCAGCAAAGGAACTAATGAGTAAATGAAAAAGATAAAGGATGGAAGATGCTGTGGTAAGCAAAGAAAAATAATAAATCTTATAATTTAGTCTAAATATCTATGCAGGCTGTGATATAATATTGTAAAATGTTATAAAGAAATCCAAACACAATAATCAGAAAAGGTGGAACTGGTATGGGCGAAAAATAAAGCATATTAAGGCCTTGACTTATTTGTGAGATGAGATAGATATTAACTCTATACTTTGATGTGAAAACTAGTTTTAGATATGTTTATTTAAAATGTAAAGGTAATCTACGGTAAAAAAATAGAATGGAGCAAATAATTTTCAAACTACTGGAATAGAAAAAAAAAAAAAACGAACCTTCCTTCCTGGTTAAAAAAAAAAAAAAAATCACAACTCAACCAATCTCACAAAAGGGGAGAAAAAATAAGGCAGAGCAAAATTAAACAAACAAACGCAAGTGCAAACCAATGACAACAAAGAGGTAAATTAAATACAAAACATGAAATGAGAAGGCAGAGTAAGTCCAGCTATAGCAGATGTCCTAAGGGTAAACTAGATAAATTTCCTATTAAAAGATAGAAGCACTTAGACTGAGTCACAAATCTAGTTATATGCCATTTATAAGAGACAAACTGAAAATTAAACAACACTGTTGAGAATAAAGCAGTGGAAAAATATATGGTAAGAAAAGTTAATCAAAATAAAAAAAAATCTAACATAGGTTACTGTTAGACAAAAATAGAAACAAAGTTATTAGAAAGCATTAACTGGAACATAAAGGGATACTTTATATTAATAAAGGTTCACTTAAACAAAATGTGTATGTGCCATAAATCTAATGACTCAGAAACAGATACAGCAAAAATTAGAAGAAATAAATAAACATGGACAAAACCATAGACACTGTAAGATATTATTACTGTTCTCAGAAATTGAGGGATTGGTGGGGGGAAGAAATGGAAGATCTAAATAATAATAAAAAGCTTGATGTTACAGAATCTTTTTCAGAGATTCACAATTTTTCCAATGTTTTAAAACATTAGGCCACAAGAAATCTCAACAAATTTCAAAGAGCAGATATAATGCAAACTACATTCTCTGGAACAATAAAAGCATATTTGACACCACCCCCAAAAAACCTATGTACTTGTAGATTTTTTAAAATACTTTTTAAAAGTCATTCCTGAGCTAAAGAGAAAATCAAAATGGAATTTATAAATTATTTACAAATAAGCAATAATGAATAAATCCTAAAAAAAAAAAGCGGGGTGGGGGGCACCTAGGTGGCACAGTTGGTTGGGGGATCAACACTTGGTTTCAGCTCAGGTTGTAATCTCAGGGTCATAGGATTGAGCCCCGCATCGGGCTCCATACTCGAGTCTGCTACTCTCCCGCTGCTCCTCCCCCCCATTTGCTCTGTTTCTCTTTCAAATAAATAAATGAATCTTTAAAAAAAGAAAAAAGAAAGAAGCAATAATGATAGTTCTATTTTTTAAACCGGTAGAATACAGCCATAATGAGGGGGGTGGGGCTGGGAGGATGCATAAAAGCCTGTTATTTAGATTAGAAAATGAGATTGAAAATAAACTAATAAAAGATAAACCTCAAGGAAGCAGAAAAAGTAAAATAAATCCAAAGAACACAGGAGAAAATAAAGAAATATATAATTAATATAAACCTAGTAGACTTAAAAAGAACCCAAAATTATTTTGTTTTTAAAGACAGTTGAAACAATTAAATCTCTCTGGCAAAGAAAAAGAGACAGCATAATATGCAATAAAAGCAGTAAAAGTGGACACAACTATAGGATTGGGGAAAACAGAAATTTTCTAAGAATATTTTATATAAAACTCCTTATCAACAAATTCGCAAATCTAAATAAAATGAATGCTCTTATAAGAAATTATAAATGACAAATTTGACCCCAAAATTTAAAAATCTGAATAGATTAACAGTTATAGCACAATTCAAAAGTAATTAAAGTAAAAACAAAAACAAAAAAGTGATAGGACCACAGATTTTACAAAGAATTTCTACCAAACCTATAGGCAAAGACTCATTTTACATAAATACTTCCAGATCAACGAAAGAGGTGAAAAACTTCTCAACTCACTCTACCATAATCTACACACCAATACTAAATAAGGTAAGGATAATAAAAGCATAATTATAGCCCAGTCTCACATGTAAGCATAAGGGCAAAAAATATTAAATAAAATACTAGTGAAATTAACACAGTGAATACTACATCATAAACTAGTTGGGTTTATTTGAGGAATGGAAGAATGATAGTTCAATATCATGAACTTTACTAGAATAATATACTACTTTAACGGATTAAAAGAGAAAAACAAAACCAAATCACCTCAACGGATGTCAAAAAGCATTGACGAAAACTTAACACCAATTTCCTGATGTGAAAAATAAATAAAGTCACTCAATAAACTAGAAATAAAATAACTTCCTAAGTTCAACAAAAGGCATTGATTAAAAGGAATAGTAACTAGAATAAATATCATACCTAATGGTCAAAGATAAAAGAATTCCATTAGACAGAAACAAACCAAAAATCACATCTGTCATTATCACTCTTAGTTAACTAGTTAAAACAAGAAAACAGAATGAGTAATAGAAATGAAGACACAAAACCATCACTATTTGCAAATAAAGACTAAACAGAAAATCCAACTGAAAACTATTAAAATAAAAGAATTCAGTAAATGGCAAGATACAAAATCCACAAAGTCAATGGTTCTGGGAGGCCTGGGTAGCTCAGTCAGGTAAGCGTCCAACTCTTGATTTCAGCTCAGATCATGACCTCAGGGTTGTAGGATCAAGTGGAGTCGGCTTTACAGACTCTCTTCCTCTCCCAGTGCCCTTCCCCCACTCGCTCTTTCTAAAATAAATAAAATCTTAAAAAAAAAAAAGGTCAATGGTTTTCCTATCTGCACATTAACAAATAAATAATTAGAAAAAGCAATAGAGAAAAAAATCTTATTTGAGTGCCAAGAAGAGTCATAATACCTATGAACTTAACAAGAAATGTATAAGTCCTAAGAAGATATAATAATATCCAAAAATTACTGAGTATGAACTCTGTGCCAGGTAGTGGTCTAAGCACTTTTCAGTTCATACATCATGTAAGCTTCACAACAACCCCATGATATATTACTATTAACACTACTACTATTATTATTGCCATTTTTGGATGAGAAAATTGAGGCTCTGTAAGGTTAACTACCTTTCCCATATTAACACAGCTTATAGAACTATAAATTGAACTCATACAGTCTAACTATCAAAGTCTTGTTCTTAACTACTATGATACTATACAATGATGTAAAACTCCACTCAACTATATAAAAGACTGAAGAACCAAAACATAAATATGTCAGTTTTCCCCCCAATTAATCTATAAATTCAATGGACTACCAATCAAAATCCCAAGAGCATTTTTTGTAATAAAATTTGGAAAGCTGGTTTTGAAATTCATATGGAAAAGAACATCTGCAAGAACAATCATAATATTTTTAAAAAGCACAGTGAAGGAGAACTTGCCCTACCAAATAGCAAAACACATTATAAAGGCTCTAGCAATTAAAAAATTTTAATGAAGTGACAATAGAAAAAAACATATGAAAAGAAATAGGCCATCTAGAAACAGATCCATATATGACAAGAATTTAGTTTATATTAGTGATGCATCTCAAACAAGTAAGAAAGGCTGAACTATTTTTAAAATGCTATATCCATTAGAAAATATTATCTGTCCTCCCCCATGTACATGCTATGTTCAAAAAACAAATTCCAGATAGATTAAAAAGCTACAGAAATAAACTACTAATATTAAAAGAAATAAGAAAATATATTTGTTAAAGAATACCTATCTGAGTCTAGAAATGTGAAAGAAACTCATAAATATATTGCAGATTTGACCTCAAAATATCAAAAACTGCTATTAGACAAAGGACAATACTAACAATTTTAAAAGTCAAGTGGGGAGAGAGAAGGGAGGGTGTATGTATAGACTATAAAAAGGAATAGGGGGGTGCCTGGGTGGCTCAGTCCTTAAGCATCTATCTGCCTTTGGCTCAGGTCATGATCCTAGGGTCCTGGGATCGAGCCCCACGTCGGGCTCCCTGCTCTGCAGGAAGACTGGTTCTCCCTCTCTTGCTATGTCTCTCTCTGTCAAATAAATAAAATCTTAAAAAAAAAAAAAAAAAAAAGGCCCTGGGTGGCTCAGTTAAATGGGGCTGCCTTTGGCTCATGCCATATCGGGGTTCCCTGTTCAGCAGGAAGTCTGCTTCTCCTTCTGCTGCTCCTCCTGCTTGTGCTTTTTCACTCACGCTCTCTCTCCCTCTCTCAAATAAATGAATAAAATCTTTAAAAAAAGAAAAAAAAAGAAAAAGGCAACAAGAAGGATCCTTGTGCTGATGTACTGGTGGATTTGCACCAGGCTAGGTAGATTGCATCAATGTCAATATCCTGGTTGTGATATTGTACTCCAAGTTTAGCAAAGTAACAGCAATGGGGAACCTGAGCAAAGGGTACACAGGCTTTCTCTCTATTATTTCTTATAACTGCTTATGAGTCTACAATTACCTAAATACAAATTTTAATTAAAAAAAGATCAACTGCCGAGGCAGCTGGGTGGCTCAGTCAGTTAAGCAGCCAACTCTTGGTTTCGGCTCAGGTCATGATCTTGGAGTCCTGGGATCAAGGCCTGTATCAGGCTCTGCGCTCAGTGGACAGTCTGAGATTCTCTCTCTCCCTTCTCTCTGCACCTCCCTGCTGCTTGCCTGCTCTCTCTTTCTCTCTCTCAAATAAACAAAATCTTAAAAAAATATATCAGCATTGTTCAAATAGTGAAAAAGTGAAGTCAAACTAAGTTCCCATCATCAGTAAGGGAGTATTGATGTACAATATATCAATGTAAAAATAACTGAATATTATGCAAAAACTGTTATACAACAATGTATAGTAATTTATTACTTTACAGACTTTTTTAAAAAATCATTTTAAAAAATGAGGACTACAATTATCCAATAAAAGAAACCAGGATTCCTTGGAGAAATGGCTGATTGCATTACAGCAACAGAAGAAGTATAATATGAGCCTGGAACACCTTATGATGTCAGAAAATGTTTAAAAATGATGGTGATATGTCAAAAGAACACAAAAGCCAGGCTGAACCACATGCAGAAGAATGAAACTGGACCATTTCCTTACACTGTACACAAAAATAGACGCAAAATGGATGAAAGACCTAAATGTGAGACAGGAATCCATCCAAATCCTTGAGAACACAGGCAGCAACCTCTTCAACTTCAGCTGCAGCAACTTCTTGCTAGATACATCTCCAAAGGCAAAGGAAACAAAGGCAAAAATGAACTACTGGTACTTCATCAAGATAAAAGGCTCCTGCACAGCAAAGGAAACAGTCAACAAAACCAAAAGTCAACCGACAGAATGGGAGAAGATACTTGCAAATGACGTATCAGATAAAGGGCTAGTATCCAAGATCTATAAAGAACTTATCAAACTCAACACCCAAAGAACAAATAATCCAATCAAGAAATGGGCAGAAGGCATGAACAGACATTTCTCCAAAGAAGACATCCAAATGGCCAACAGACACATGAAAAAATGCTCCACATCACCTGACATCAGAGAAATACAAATCAAAACCACTATGAAATACCACCTCACACAAGTCAGAATGGCTAAAATTAACAAGTCAAGAAATGACAGATGTTGGCAAGGATGCAGAGAAAAGGGAACAGAACCTTCTTACACTGTTGGTGGGAATGCAAGCTGGTACAGCCACTCTGGAAAACAGTATGGAGGTTCCTCAAAAGTTGAAAATAGAGCTACCCTACGACCCAGCCATTGCACTACTAGGGATTTACCCCAAAGATACAAATGTAGTGATCTGAAGGGGCACATGCACCCCAATGTGTATAGCAGCAGTGTCCACAATAGCCAAACTATGGAAAGAGCCTAGATGTCCATCAAAAGATGAATGGATAAAGAAGATGTGGCATTTATATATATAATGAATAAAGAAGATGTGGTGTGTGTGTGTGTATATATATATAACTCAGCCATCAAAAAAATGAAATCTTGCCATTTGCATTAACATGGATGGAACTAGAGGGTATTATGCTAGGTGAAATAAGTCAATCAGAGAAAGACAATTATCATATGATCTCACTGGTAAGTGGAATTGGACAAACAAGGCAGAGGATCACAGGGGAAGAGAGGAAAAAAATAAAACAAAGACAAAATCATAGAGGGAGAAAAACTATAAGAGACTCTTAATCATAGGAAAAAACTGAGGGTTGCTGGAGGGGAGAGTGGTGGAGGGGCAGGGTAACTGGGTGATGGATGTTAAGGAGAGCACGTGATGTAATGAGCACTGGGTATTATAGAAGACGGATGAATCACTGACCTCTACCTCTGAAACTAATAATACACTATATGTTAATTAATTGAATTTAAATTAAAAAAAATAAAAATAAAAAAGACAGCTTGAACAGGCTCCCACTAGCCAAATCTAAGACAACTTTAGCCACAAAATACTGGTAGTGACAGATTATTACCCTTAAAATTAAAAGGAATGCATGGATCCCTACCATGTACAAAGAGAAGGAGAGGGAAAGGAAGAATGATAAAACAAGTGTGAGAGTAGCAACATCTGCGGAATCTGAGGGAAAGGTATATTGGAATTCTCTGTATTGTCTTTACAACCCTGTTGAAAAGTCTAAATTACATCAAAAGAAAAAGCTAAGAAGAAAAAAGTGTGACTTTAATAGAAACTGACAAATACTGAAAAATCTAGATGACATATTTAAAAAACCCAAGTTGCAGAATGACTTCTATAGAAGAGAGACTGGGGGGAGGGCACGCTGGGGTAGAGAATGAGAAAGCACTGTTACACTGATTGATGTATTTATGCACGTTTGAGTCGTTTTCAATCAACTCATATTTGTGTACTACAGAGGCCCACTCCACCCACTGCCCCAAAGATTACTGTCCCAGGTAGACTACAATGAAGAGTGAGAGACAGGAGAGCGTGAAGAAAACTAACACTTGGATCCAGGAGTTGGTGGCATACCTTAAATGAAATTTCAAGATCTCAGTTATGAAATTATAATTCCATGCTGGTATCCACATAAAGAATTCTATGTCCTATGAATGAAATTTAAAACATCTGAATGATAGAGTAATTCCATACCTGCTATCTACACAGACTCTCTGGGTACGGAATACAGAAGGAGAATTACAACCCTGTCAATTCTGCAGATGCCAATTGATACTGACCACATGTGAGGCATTTCATACCCTCCCCTCTATGACCTGTCACCTTCCATTTGCTCAGTGCTACTGCATTCAATCAATAGAGGACCTCTGCAAATCACTCTGATTTTAATCATCTGTGTGATTGTAACTAAAGCTTACTAACAGCCACCAGAGAAGGAGAGAACAAGTTAACCCGATTTTGTTTTGACTAATTCAAAGGAAAAAAAACAAAAACAAAAACAAAACCTGGGTAGGGGTAAAATTTGCAAAAGTTTGAGATGTGGGACTTAGTCTGGAGTTCCAAAAAATCACCACAACATAAATTAACAAACATTGTCTAAGCCGGCTCTGAAGAAACCTCTTATTTCCTGTCCTTAGTTCACTATTATTTTCATTCATATTCCATATTCTCGGCCCTTCCCTGGCCTCTTTGTTCCAAAGTCTTGACTTTCTTTTGATCTCTTACAAAGTTATTTTTCATATTGTCATCTTCCCTTTTAGGGCACTTTGCGTAAATTTAACATAGCAGATTCCTTCCCTGCAGATATAATCCACTTTCTGCATATCACCCTGCAACTATGTATGATTCTCTGGCACTCTCCACATGCCACATTCACAGATTCAAATTCTGATTTTATATATCACATGTTAAATGCAAACTTCTGCCTCATCTGATTGTGAAATTCTGAGATGACTTATCTATCTACATTTTTTTTTTTTAATTTAAGTGACAACAGGTTGTCTTTAGATTGATATTGCCAAAGCACATGCCACTGCCTGTGTACTTGAACATCACTCCTAATGAAATTTTCATGAGGTTATTGTCATCTTGCAACAAGGCCCTGCTGATGGTTGGATTACGGTTGTAGAGCCTCAGCCCAAAGCAGATAAAGGGTTTTGACTGCAAAGTTTAAAACTGATACCAAATATTCACAAGAACTATATGAAAGTCCAGACACTTTGACTCAATAGTTCCCTTCTTGGGAATTTGTCTGTAAAAAAAAAAAAAAAAAATTCTGGGGCTCCTGGGTGACTCAGTCATTAAGCATCTGCCTTTGGCTCAGGTCATGATCCCAGGGTCCTGGGATCGAGCCCCGCATCGGGCTCCCTGCTCAGCGGGGAATCTGTTTCTCCCTCTCCCTCTGCCTCTCCCCCCTGCTCATGGGGCTCTTTCTCTCTCTCTCTCTCAAATAAATCAAATCTTAAAAAAAAATTCAAAAGAATAAAAAAATCCATCTGTATGAAAATGCTTATTTCAATATTATCTATAAATAATGTGAAACACTGGGACCAATGCTACTATCCAAAAATAAATGGTTATAAAAACTATGATGAATCAATTCAATGGACTACTGTAAAACCACTTATCAAGAAATCATTATGAAATGAGACTTACCAAGACTACATAATAACTTAAAGTTCAGAAGCAAATCATAAATGAAAAAAATGAGAAATCACATTTAAAAAAACACTAGAATTGAATAACAAAAATTAAGAATTATGATATGTAAATTTTCTTTAAAAATTTTTAAAATATTGTTTCATTTTTTATTTTATAATAAATAAAACTGGAAAAAAAAGTGTCAGAAAAAAAAGCCTGAAAGCTTGAATTTTCCTATTTCTATGGAGAAAATTAAATTATTTTCAAAATCAGCAGGACCACACCATCTAAGACCAAAGGTGGAAACTGCATAGTTCCAAGGTTTGAAACTTGTTTTGAACAGAGGAAGAATACCCAGCAGCTTTAAGGGGGACACCATAACCACAAGAAAAAGAAGTGGCAAAGGAGTTGTTACATTACTAAACCACTTGTTTTTAAAACCAAGATTATGTGAACTGTTCTTGGTTAGCAGTTCAAGTCTCAGAAGTCATAAATGTAAGCACAGTCAGAAAAAGATCCGTCTTCCACTAGAGGATTCGTTCAGCTGCAAGAGTTAACGTTTTCCCAGTCCCTTAATTAAGAGGAATTGGGTGTTAATGTCAGAGCCCACTGACTTTTCAGAGGGGAAAACTATACATCATCCCCGCCCCCCAGGAGGCGCACTGCTCTCCCTCCTTGCACTATTGCGAGACTCATATCAGAAGCTATGAAATGTACAGATAGCACCCTTTCTGGAGAAATAATGTCTCCTGTACAATTCATCCTCATAAACCCTCCACCCCGTCTTAAAAAGGCCTTTCTTATGATTAAACTACAAAAAAATGTTGTTGAAAAAATCAAACAAACAAATCCAATGTGGTCCATGTTCCAAAATTAAACTATACATATCATGGATCTGATCCATTTTCTTCATTCTGTGATTAACTGTTTAAATGGCCTAAGAAGCTTCTGACTTCATTAAACAATCTGGAAACAGTAAGAACTTTTTCCCAAAGAAATTAGCTGTCAAATTATTCCTCCACTAATGTGTTTGTTTTCTGATGCTAGTGCTGAAATGCCAAGGCACTCTGACAGATAACTTTTTGAAAATTTGGGCTCAGAGCTTTTAAATAGCATGAGATATTGGTTTTGGAAGCAGCTGTTAGACAGAAGGGCAGGACCAGGGAGAAGGGGGACGTGGTAATGGAGGTGCTGGTAACAGTTCTGGGCCTCCTTTCTGATATCGGCATGTTAATGTTGCCAAAAGGGTTCCCAGCATTTGTACAACAGTAATGAGGCTGGATTTTTTTTCCAAAAGAAAAAAAAAAAACCCTCATTTCTGTGTAAATCAAGAATTATGCATTAGAATGAAATGAAGAAAAATATAAATTAGAAAAAAGTAGAAAAGATAATCTAAAAGTACATTATCAAACATTAAATTTTCTAACTGGGAAGGGCCCTTCAAATTTCACCTCAAAGGCAAAAGATAAAGAAATTCTCTGTTATGTTTATGTATTTACTTGGGTCTCAATCTCTTAATCTAAAATTGCACTGTCCAATATGGCAGCCACTGGCCAAATGTGGCTGTTGGGCCCTAGTCCAAACTGACTCGCACTATCTGTGTAAGACACACATGAGGTTTCAAGGATTTAGTAGGGAAAAAAGAGTATAAAATGTCTCATTACTATTTTTCATATTAAAATTTTACTTTACATATACCAGATTAAATAAAACATTATTAAAATTAATTTGACCTGTTTCTTGTTACTTTTCCTAATATGGCTACTAGAAAATTTAGATTTCATATAGGGTTCATATTTGTGTCTCTCATTACATTTCCACTGGACAATACCAGTATTTAATTAAAATGAATCGGAATGAATTTAATTCCTTCAAAATCCCTTCTAGCTCCAGAGTTCTGACACTAAGAGACTGTGGGCTCAAGCTGGTAAGTTTCAAATACGAAGTTATTCTGGAGAAACTTAGGTTCAGTCACTATTTCATTATTTCTCCATACTTTTCACTCATGCTCTCCAATGCTTCTTTATTCTGTTTCCTACGGATCCCTAATAGCCAAGAAAAATGAATGTGTCAATTTATTCACTTATAAACTACAAGTATGAAGTTCATAAGGTCATTCTGAATTGTCAGCTGGTCGTATTTCTTTTTGCTTCACACCATACTGATGCCCATTTTTAATGATATGTAACGGATAATGAACTCTGAGGGTTTTTTTTCAGTTTTAATATTCATAAAATAGGAGTTTTGGAATTAGAGAAGTTTAGAGGTGCTATGCCAGTGGTTCCCAAATGTGCTGCCACCTCGGAGTCACATGTGAAAAATACTGATTCCTAGGCCTGATATTGGGAGATTCTTACTCAGCAGAGTCTGGGATAAGATAAGATCCTATGCTTCTTAAGAAGCTATCCAGGTCATTCAGAGGGTCAGCCTGGTTTGGGAATCACTGGTCTAGCCTAACTTACTTCATCTGTAACTGGGATAAAATGAATTGTCCTAGAACCGAAGGACAGGGGCCTTAGACCTAGAACTAGGATGCAGAGCTCCAAAGCCGGCTCGCTGTCCTTACTGACACACATTCTGTCAAACACACACACTACTCACTCCTCAAGAGCTCCAGCCATCAGTATATCTTCTTTGTCAGTCTTGACATCCAATTCTGGTTCTCCACTAAGCAAAAGCTTCAAGTTATAAACAACCAGCAAAGTACCTAGTAGAAAAAAAGGACGTTTGACTTGTCAATACTTTAACTACACTAAATATTAGTCATGGTGCTATTATCTCATCTGTGGAATTAAGCCTACTCTAGACCAAATTTCCTTCTGTACTTCAGTAAATAATGTGCTTGGATAAGTTCCAAGATATAAGTCTCAGGGCAAATTCCACTCTCTGCCAAAGAGTTTTGAGTTTCTACATTATAGTGCTTATTCCTATTCAATTCATTGTAAGTCTCTCAATGTGGATTCTTACACTTTGGCACTTTTTCATAATTTGCTTTATGAAAATTGTTAGGAGTCTGAGCTAAATTTGTATTGTGGGTAAAGGTCTCATTAATGGAATCGATGCACAAAAGAACAAAGATGAGTTTTAAAAATTTGTACGAATATGAAGAGTTGTTTTTAGACCCCATAATAGGTGTTGTCAGACTTTTTCTGTAAAGGGCCAGATAACAAACATTTCAGGCTTTGCAGGCCAAATGGTCTCTGTCACGTTTACTCACAACTCACCTCCATCACTGTAGCATGAAAGCTGCCACAGAGAATATATAAATGAATGAGTGTGGCTGTATTCCAATAAAACTTTATTTACAAAAACAAGTATGGCTGGGTTTGACCTGCAGGCCACATTTGCTGACCCCTGCTCTAAGGCATAGCTAACAAAATAATCCAAATTCTTTACAAAACTGAGTATGGTACAAAGACAAACAGGACTGTCAGAGAAAGTAAAAGAACAGCCAATTACACCTCTCTTGGTAGTACTAAAACTCAAGAGAGAACAAACAGCACAGTGACTAAGAATGCCTATATCTAAATCCTGCATCAACCATTTACCGGTTGCAATGACCTTGGATAAATTTCCTAACCTCTTTGAACCTAATGTTTTCTAATCTCCACAATGGAGCACATGAATTATTTTGAGAATTAAATGTGTTAATTTTTATAAAGCACTTAGAAAAGTATTCAAGAAACAGTACACCCTTTAGTATTTACATGAGCATTTCACAGTTAAAAATCAACTAACAAATTAACGTTAGCTGTCCTTAAAGTATGTCACGTATAGGGGCGCCTGGGTAGCTCAGTCGGTTGAGCGTCTAACTCTTAATTTCGGTTCAGGTCATGATCGCAGGGTCGTGAGATGGAGCCCCAGATCAGGTTCTACACTGAGCATACAGCCTGCCTAAGATTCTCTCTCTCCCTCTCCTTCTGCCCCTCCCCCACAGCTTGCACATAATCTCTTTCTAAAAATAAAAAAAGGTATATCATGTACACATTAATAAGACTAATATTTATTGAATTGCCACTAGTTTTCTTCTAAAAGAAAAGGGGAAGGATGAAAAAAATCATTTTTAAACAAAATGCCACAAATTAGAGAAGAAATTTTGGAGGTAATACAAGCCAAGTCAGAAACGAATTTCTCAGAATTTCACTAAAACATTATATAAAACAAGGAGTTGCAAAAAGGAAAATGCACATAGCTTTCTCTAGAGTAGGATTCTTATTTCTAGATATGAAAGGTGGACATCTGGAGAAAGATTGGCACTGGAAAACGTTAGTAGACACAGTGCATTCTACATGTTGAGTAGAAAGCCAGTGCAGGTTGACAGAAATAAAGAACATACAGAAAGATCTGTTAATGTGGAAAATGTCCACAAAGCTTTTGCTAACTCTTTGCCTCAGAAACCTGGATTCACTGGCTTATAAACTGCTGTCTTACATACGTAAGATCATCTAATCATAGACACTACAGTAAACATCTCCTAACTCTGCTATGTAGTACAGGAATTATGGATTCCCTATGGTCACAGACTATGTCATCCTCTCTGCATCCAGTCTTCACCAAGCTCGTGCAAGTACAAGTCTTTCTCCCAGTATCAGGGACTTAGAGCTATTTGTGTTTGGATTCACTTAAGACAAAATTCATGTGGATATAATGAATAACTGCCCCCATGTGAGATCCTGCATGGTATCATAAATAGAAAAAATCTAAAAGCGTATGTAAAGTATCTTTTGAAAGACACTAAAAACAAGTACTTCTAACAAAACTTCAGAGATTTGATGATCTTACCACATTTCCCATTGATCAGATCAAACTGCTGCATCAGTTCGGCTTCATTTCTAAATGGAGAGTACTTAAAAATTATAGACAATTCTGTTGAGAATTTTTGAGGATCATCTGTGACAGATTTTCTGGTTCTTGTTAACCATGAAGGTATTGGAACAATAACCTATTAAAAAAACACACACATCAATTTACTATGAAGTACACAAATAAAAACCATCATCCTTTCATCTGATCCTAATTCAGACCATTCATCATCTAGCCAAATTACAAAACACAAAGTTAAAGGTTTATTTCCCCCTGTATGCTAGTTTTATAAGAAAAAGACACAAAACAATTATGTATACTCAGCGTTTTATATTAAAATGCTCCATTGTCGAATGTGGGGACAGATGGAATCTACTTCAGCCCCTAATGAAATACGGGTAGGACGGCAGAAGGAACAACAGTATCAGCACTTTAGAAGTTGAACAGTACATGACAGCAAATCCAGGAAAACCAATCTGAGGCCCACGCCGGAAGAACCAGCCTGTTTACAATTTGGAATACGCTAAAAGGCTCAGAGATTGATGGCATGAGTTCACGCTGGGGGTGGGATAAAGGGGGAAGTGAAATAGAAGTAGCATCCAGATCCCCATCTGGCACCAGCTCCCCCACCTCCACAGAGACTGGATGCTGCTTCTCTGGAAAGAGTACAACAAAGCATTTCTGGATTAGAGGATATGTCAGGCATAGTTGTCAGGGGGACCTGACAGTTGTCAAAGGGATTAAGGTACACATAACTGGATGCTGAGAACCCAGATCTCTTCTCTCATTTGGGTCCCAGAAAGCTGTCAGCTAGGCCTTCAGGCAGAAGACTGTAGGAGTCTTCTCTGAGAAACTGGACTAGCCCAGAAGGAAAGACATAAAGAAAATTACATTGAGGGTTTCCCAATAATCAGCTCAGCTAGGGCTCACTATTGTGACACTCATAGCTGCAAAGCGCCCCACCCCCAACCCCACCCTCTCAGAGCTTTCGATCGAAATTGTATTGGAATACTCTATTTAAAGTATTCAGGATTGACAGCCATCAGAGAAAAGCCTCTAATATGATAAATACAGACCAAATAAACAAGCACAAACAAAGCAACTCACTGGAAACAAAAACCATACAAGGAAGATGAAAATCTCAAGGGAACAGAAAAGTCAATCATTGTTAATATCTTCAGAGAGCTAAAAGGAAATATTGTATCCATGAAACAGAACTATATGTCTTTTAAAAAGAATACTGAAAGAATTTAACACACTTCTTGGAAATGAAGAATATGACTACAGAAAAATATTTATGAAAGGGTTGGAAGAATAAATGTTAGAAAATCTCCCAGAAAATAAAACACAGAAAATTGGAGAGGGCGCCTGGGTGGCTCAGTTGGTTAAGCGACTGCCTTCAGCTCAGGTCATGATCCTGGAATCCCAGGATCGAGTCCCACATTGGGCTCCCTGCTCGGCGGGGAGTCTGCTTCTCCCTCTGACCCTCTTCCCTCTCGTGCTCTCTATCTCTCATTCTCTCTCTCTCTCAAATAAATAAATAAAATCTTAAAAAAAAAAAAAAAACAAAAGAAAATTGGAGAGAAAAGACAAGAAAATTTAAGAACCAGTTCCAGGTGTCCAAGATCTAAGAACAGAAGTTGCAAAAACAGAGAAAAGAGAATATGAATGAAAGAAAATCATAAATATTACAGAAAACGTTCCCAACCTGAAGAACGTGTATTTCCAGATTGAAAATGTCCAGTAAGCAACCAGCACAATGGATGCAAACAGACCCACCCAAAAGCAAAATACTTACATCAGAACATTGAAGACAAAGAAGATTCTACTGCTTCAAAGAGTAGAAGGGGGGAAAAAAAGAGTAAGTCACACACAAGACTCAGAAATTAAAATGGCTTCAGACTTCTCAGTGACAATGCTAGAAATAAGAAGATAATGAAGCAATGGCTTCCAATTCCTGAAAGAAAATTCACTCCAACCCACAAATAACACCAAGCTAAACTATCACTGAGTGTTCAGGTAGGATAAAAATATTTTCATGCATGTGAGGTCTCAAAATACTTGACTTCTCATTCATCCTTATTAAGAAAGCTAACAGAAGACATGTTGGCCAAGGCAGATCCTGGGAGCACAGCAGAACACCAGCCGTGGACAGCAGGAGTGAGACGCAGCAAGAAGATTCCAGGGCAGAGTCTTCAGGAAGATGGGACAGAGAAGAATGGAGCAGGAGACTGGGGTTAACATAGTGATTAAGACAGAAAACCAAGCAAATACTCAGGACAGTGCTAAGTACATAGAACACTAAGGAGACAATTACTAATTCCAGGGAAAAGAAAAAATTATGCAGAAAAAGGAAAAAATTAGTTTATGACAGGATACAGTGTGAATAGTGTTTATATAGTCTTCCAACGTAAATACTGAACATTAGCATAACTAAAATGACAATGGAGCTACCTTGAGGGTAGAGAATTGGAAAGGTATGTATGTGTGAAACAAACAGATGAAATAATAATATATAAATCCTTTTATAACGAGCAATCAATACATAATACATCAAATCAAGAAGTAGTAATACAAGTATGTTATATAGAGATATGCAGGAAAATAGTGAAAAAAAATCAGCTAATATTGTTGAAAGAGATTGCCTGGGTTGAAGTAGAAATGGGAGGGGGTTGCTGGTTTTAGTTTTTTGGTTTTTTTTTTTAAAAAAAAAAAAAAAAGGAAATGGCCCATGTTAGTTAGGAAAGCTATAACCTCAGCTTTGGCCCAATTTTCCATGCCTTTACATACATAAATGGCAACATAAATGCTTAAAGCATTGCTTTTCTTTCTAACAGTCTCCCACTCAGCTACTCCCTATTGCCTACAGACTTGTTGCTTAGCCGGCCCCACCCCACTGTGGCCGGTGGGCATGCTGCACCCTTGGGGGACAGCCTCACATCCCCACTGTCCTTCCAACCCCATACTCCTGTCCAGGTCTGAGAGTTGCTGCGTACCACTTCTTTCCACATACCAGCCTTTACAGCTGCAAGTGGTACTCACTGCATAAAACCCTCATCAACCAATCGAGGCTCTCTAATCTCTCCATCCATACCATTGCTTTTGACAATTTTGTAACAGCAGAAATGCATACTCACTGAACAGCATTCTTTTTAAACACCCTCATTTTGTTAGGTATCCAATTCACAGGTGTTTGCCTATATTTCATGACCCCTTTGATGGTCAGATGATCTTCTGCTGGTTTTCTACCTTCGACAGGGTCTAACCAGTGCTGGGTCGTTCCTTAACCTGCATCTACTGTATTGAATTACACTGACATTGTGAATAGTAAAACTCAGACACTGGAAAGTAATAAAGCGTAGCTAGGTCATCAAATGGAGTTGAAATTATGGTTACTGGGGTTACAATTTTAAATCTATTTTGCACTCAGTTTCTTTAGATTTTGTATTCCAAGTCTTTTAATCCAATATTTATTTTTAAAATGATAATCCATTTATGGCACAAATGGTGGAAATGTTTTGCAGGCTCCTTCCAAAAAGGTCACTGTGCCAAAGGGAGCCTCTTATTCTGGGAGATTCGGGTACATGGATAATGAAAATAACATTCTGAAAACTGCCTTGAGTTAATAACCCACTCAAGAATGGTCAACAGGGGGGGACCTAGGTGGCTCAGTTGGTTACACACCTGATTTGGCTCAGGTCATGATCCCAGGGTCCTAGGATCGAGTCCTGCGTCGGGCTCCCTGCTCAGAGAGGAGCCTGCTTCTCCCTCTTCCTCTGCCCCTCACCCCCGCTCATGCTCACATTCGCTCTCTCTCAAATAAATAAATAAAATCTATTAAAAAAAATGCTACCCAAGAAAAATAAGTGGCCATAGATTCTTAAAAAAAAAAAAAATGGTCAACAGGACATGCCTCCAATGACCCCCCCCCAGAATGTCCAGCCACCCTCTCTCCACTTCCCAAATACATTCCTAAATTTCTAAATCATAATCAGAAAAGAACTGTTATAGACTTCACCTCCTGAGATGGTAAATGAAAACAACACTGTTACCATGGAAACCAAAGGAAAATCTCAACTCTTACCTCAGTAAGACCTTCTCTTTCACAGAATGTCTGAGAAAAAAACACACAGGTCATCGTTTCTTCCTTCTTTGTAAAAAGAATAAAGTCTTTCCCAATCCTCATGGATCCACTGTATTAAAAAACAAGAACATACTGGTTTACCTCTCAAACACTGAAAAGAAAAAACAGGCGGGCACGAATCTGCACTGTAATGAATTGTTCTTTCATAGAAGTAACTCCCCTGTTTTGCTGACCCATCACCAAAAGGGTGAAAATATTATTTTTTTTCTCAAAGTAAAGCAGATGGATTTGAACCAATCCAGCTCCATACCCTTGTTTGAGACAGGACAGCTAGAAATAAGGGGTTGTCCAGGACTCAAGAAAAGAACAATCATCTGTCCATAGCAGGTGTCACACGGGTGACGATATACCCTTGAACTCACCTTACACTGAGGCAGACTAATAAAATAATAATTATGGACACATAACTACACCTGCACTAACCTATGCTCTGAAAAACAAGAGAAACATAGAGATTCAAGGAAGCTCTGAAGTACAGGGCTTCTGCTTCCTGAGAGACGATTCATCCCCGATGTGAGAATTAAATTTACAAATGTAAAGATTCAAGTCAGTTATCGGTATGGAAATCCCAAAACAAGGCAGGACTCTCCAGTTTATATATATGTTTTGAGCTTTACAAACCTGATCATTCTGTATAAGATTGCCTTTAAATAAATATTTTTCCCAGTATCAATAATACATGCCTTAAAGGAAAAAAAAAAATTCTCACCTTTTAAGACCATTACCATATTGCCCAATAAACTTCAAGGTTGATGACCGTTTCTTGGATGTTCCGAAGTAAATGATATCTGAAGCTTCCTCTATAATTGACAAAGACATATAGGTGGTTAGAAATTATGAATCATTGGGTGCCTGGGTGACTCAGTTGGTTAAGCGACTGCCTTCGGCTCAGGTCGTGATCCTGGAGTCCTGGGATGGAGTCCCACATTGGGCTCCCTGCTGGGCAGGGAGTCTGCTTCTCCCTCTGACCCTACCCCCTCATGCTCTCTCTCTCTCTCTCATTCTCTCTCAAATAAATAAATAAAATCTTTAAATAAAAAGAAATTATGAATCATTGACACTGGCCACAGGTCCAGTTGTCAGGATGTCACACATATCTCAGGACATTAGGGCAAATCCATACCTCTTGGGTCAGCCCAGTGACAAGGATTCTTGTCAGGCTCCATGATCTCTGACCAGGATCTTAACCGTAATATACTGAAGGAGGTCAGACAGACCTAGCCATATGACCTTGGGTAAACAGAGTATAAACTCCGAGTCTTAATTTCCTCGTCTCTAAAAGGGAACTACGAAGACCTAGATCACAGGGCTGTTGATGAAGACAAATACACTAAAGGAGATCATCTGTTTGTGAAACCCTGAACACAGTACATGCCACTTGATAAGTGCCAATACATTATATGTGTTATAATTATCTGTACCACTAGTCATTTTCCATGAATTTGGCCCTTAGCCAGCTCCATGGAAGACCGAGCAGGGCAGAATGGCTTCAGGTCTGACGCTCCCTGGGGAAGAAGGGCCACTTGTTCCAGACTCTCAGAGTCATTCTCCAGATCTCTCCAGGGCATTCTGAAATTCTAGAGAAGAATCATCTGAACTTCAAAATACACATACCCCCAGAAACCAGAATGCTCCTAGGGACACAAGGAAAGGTAGAAATGGGTCTCCCAGTTGGCCTACCTGAATGCATGCTCTGGAACTCTGGAAACCAGTGTCAGTCTGTGCGCAGACTTGCACACCTGGTGTGTGGTGTGTAAGGGCTACCAGACACTCTGCTTATCTGAAGCCAACTGGACATTCTATCGCATGTTCTTATAAAGGGCTGGGTATTAGGTGAGGGTATCCATAATAACAACATTAGCTACCATTTACTGTTTAGTATATGCTAGGGACTATATCATATACTTCACATGCACTGCCTAGTCAATATTTATAACAAACCTACATAGTAGATACTATGATGATGATCTCCATGTTATGGATGAGGAAATTTAAGTTCAAAGAGTGTATGTAACGGTGTCCAAGGTGAAACAGCCTATGAATGCTACTGTAAGCATAACAATCCACAAAGTTGTCAGAAACCACATCCCGTGGTTTTCAAAGCACACCTCACAGACTCCCACATATGGTGGCCGGAGTTCTGGGCACAGGTATAGAACACTGACATGACCCCTGCCCATAACAATTTATGTCATGGTAGGAAAAACAGATTAGAAACAAATAAACGAAATAATTTCTAAAAGCATTAAGTGAAGAAAATAGAACCAGGATAATGTGATAGAGAATTAACAGGAGTGTGGCCCTCAGACAGAATGATCAGGGAAGACCTCTTTCATAAGATGACATCTGAGATGAGCTTCAAATGAAGGGCCAGCAGGTATGGCTGGAGTGTTATAAGCAAGGGAGTAAATGCCATGAGAAACAGCCAAAGAGGTGGACAAAGGCCAAATAATGCAAGAAACTGGAAGCATTACTGGGAGTATAAATTATATCCCAAAGTACGGAAAACCACTAAGGGCTTTAAAAAAAGGGGAAGGATATGACGTGATTTATATTATAGATATCTTTTTTTAAAAGATTTCATTTATTTATTTGACAGAGAGAGAGAGAGCACACAAGCAGGGGGAGCAGCAGAGGAAGAAAGAGAAGCAGGCTCCCCACTGAGCAGGGAGCCCGATGCGGGACTCGATCCCAGGACCCCGGGATCATGACCTGAGCTGAAGGCAGACGCTTAACCAGCTGAGCCACCCAGGTGTCCCAATTTCCAACCGATGTTAACAGGAATTGCTCTCTCAACACTAGTAGGCTTTTAAAAATAGTCCTGTATATGTCAGGGCACCTGGGTGGCACCCCACATCGGGCTCCCTGCTCGGCGGGAAGCCTGCTTCTCCCTCTCCCACTCCCCCTGCTTGTGTTCCCTCTCTCGCTTTCTCTCTGTCAAATAAATAAATAAAATCTTTAAAAAAAAAAAATAGTCCTGTATATGTCAACTGATGTATGAGTTCCTTCTGAAGATCTGAATATTTGCCACTTTTCTGTGTTTTCGTCATTTTGCTTATGGCTGTATTATAAAAGGAGTTGCTTCTTTTTCTTTTTTTCTTTAAGGAAATGCCTTAGGATATATCAGATATTCTGTTACTTAAACATTCAGGAAAATGAACTAAATGGTCAGCCTAGAAGTGAAAAACAAAACTGTTTTTTCATCATAATTTTCTCACAAACTGTCTTCTTTCTCTTATTTAAACACTAAGGAACCAAAAAAAAGAACAAAATAAATAAATAAATACACAAAGAAACAAACACTAAGGAACCAACAATACTTAGAGTCAAAATCACCTGGAAAAATCAAAATTATCCTGACAAAGTCAGAACAAGACCTGAGTAAGAGATTTCAGCATTTTCTAAACTTCCTAATAATCTCCGACTATTCATACCAAGGGAGCACTTCAGAGACTAGCAAGAAGATAACTGCTTTACGTTGTATTCTGAGCTTCCAGCAGTGATGAGCATCCTTTCCGCTGGTATAGAATAGACCAGAACTGCTCCCTATTACTTGAACTCCCCTCACGATTTTTTTAACCTAGTGGTCAAAAATCCTGTTTTGTGGGTCATAGACAAGTGTTAAAAAGAATTCAGGGATAAGCTATCCCAAATGAGTCAAAGCCCTTATTAGAGGGAATAACATTTCAATTTCACGGGATGCCTGGGTGGCTCAGTTGGCTCAGGTCATGATCCCAGAGTCCTGGGATCGAGTCCCACACCGAGCTCCCTACTCAGCGGGGAGCCTGCTTCTCCCTCCGCCTGCCGCTCCCCCTGCTTGTGCTCGCGCTCTCTCTCTCTCTCTCTCTCCCCCTCTTTCTCTCTGACAAATAAACAATAAAATCTTCAAAAAAAAAATCAATTTCACAGTAAACTGGTATTGTGCACCTACTGTGTGTTGTGTTTTGGCTAGCCTTGAAGGTACCAAAAAAAAAAAAAAAATCATGCAATGAATTGTAGATGTGTTCATTATGGTGAGAATAGCTGACTGAAGCTACTAAACCTTTGAACATGCTGAGAAAAACCAAACAGCTAAAAACAAGGAGAGGTAACCTCTTCCTCAAGGTTAAGCAGAAAATTAAAAATAGCCTGAAGGCACTGGAAACTGCCTCAGGGCTCTTGCAAGCAATACCTGAAGGGGAGGCTCAAACAATCTCAAAATCCACCCAGTTACCCCACCTTTTCCATTCATTCCCAGATGTTTTTTTCTCACAAGTAATCATACCTTCTTCTTTTCATCTTTCTTGCAATATTTATCTGCCATTCCCTTTTGGTCTTGGCTTTGATGATTACAATGAATTTACTCTGTCAGCTGGAATATTTAAATCCAGAAAGTTCAACAATATGTTAAGTCTGGGGTTTATTTTCCCTTAATAGCTCCATACCTGTTTTTGCATAGATAGCTCAATTTATTTTTATTTATTTTATCGGTTTTCTGACTGTTTCCCAGAACAGCCAGTGAGGTATCTGGATAATTAACTTACCAGGGCTCATACCACATCCATCATCCAGGAAGCACAACATGAACCCACCCTGCAGTTTTTCATTATCCACTGTAAGAGAAAGCAGTTATTACTAATAAATATTGGCCAATTTATTCATCAGAAAGTCATGCTGCTTACATAATTATCTGTCCTCCTCAAAGACAGCCGTGGAGTGACAGAGTTAGGGCACAATAATGGCACCCAGAAAGGTGTCCTGGCTACAGTTTCTCAGGACACTGCAGGAGGAAGACAGTCATGCACCAAGAAGGCTTTAAATTAACATAAAACCTCTACACATTAATAAATTATGTATACAGTGGGGCATGCCCTGCTCCTGGAATCTGACTGGCCTTTAAACTTCAGGTATTTTCCACCCTGGGGGCAGGAATAAAGGGAGATGGTGATGTGACCCCAGGATCCCTCTCTCCCACTGATCCACCTTTATGCCCTTCCACCAAAGCACTAATTCTAAAGCCAATCCAGGCCATTCTTATTAAATTCCTCAGGCTCTCCTCTAAGTAGTTAATTCCCATAAGAGCCATTTGTGTGTGCTTCCTAGTGGCAGCAAATATGTGCCTCTTGAAAATGCATTTGATTTTTGAAAATGGCTAAGTTATTTGGAATCAATTTTGGTGATTAAGAGATATCATTAAGATAACAGAAAATAATCTCTTGTTTAAAAAAAATGGAAAGGTGTAACTAAAACTAATGAGACTAATTTTAATGCTTAGTTTGTGATCTGGCTCTGAGAGGAATTGCAACATTCGGATCTATGACTTCTACCACCTCTCCCTCTCTCTCTCTCTCTCTCTTTTTTTTTTTTTTTTTGATAATAGCTTGAGAAATAGCTTACACACACACAAACTGCCTATGTGTAAAGTGTACAATGGGATGAACTGTGGCATATGTACATACCCATGAAATCATCATCACAATCAAGGCAGTGAACATACCCATCACCTCAGACATTTCCTCAGGTCACTCCACAGTCTTTCCCTTCTGCCCCTTCCATGCCCATCCCCTTACCCCAACCTCAGGCAGCCACAGATTTGCTAACTCTGTACCTATAATTCAGTTGTAGCTCATTTATTAAGTCAACTGTGTTCAACGGTCACCCCTAATCTACATTTTAAAAGTTAAGTAATGTTCAAGATAATCTATAAATACATATCTAAAATACGTACCTAAGCTTTCCGGGTTCATAATTTTATGGTCACATGCCCACTTCTAATCCCCTACCACCCCTACTAATTCCCTCCCTGTCTATAAGCACTTTGGATCTTCCCTACCATTTCATTTTCCCAGTTCTTCTCTCTGCCTGGTCATCCGGAGCGCTTACCTCAACTCCTGTATCAAAATATTCCTCCCCCATTGTAGGTCTTTGCTCTGTGCAACCCCCGCCTCTGGCAGAGGATGACATCTCCGCTATTCAACAAGGGGAAACCAACACTTGTGGAGTTCTTTGCACAGTGTGGTAGTTCTCAACTGTGGCTGAACATTTTAACTGCACAGAGATACCCAAACTAACTGGTCTTGGGTGAGGCTCAGGAATAAACATCCCCTCCAATTATCCTACTGTGTATCAGCACTGGGAACCACCTGATCCAAGCCTCAGGTGGCTCTGCATAGATGCAACAATTGATTTTGCAGCTCTTGGAATAAAGTTCTCATGCAAGGAGCTTGCAGAAAGAAGGGCATTTCTTTGGTGAATAAGTGGGAAAGACTCAAAATTCTCAAGAGACGTATACAGTGCTTACTTTTTCTATAAACTCTAGTGAGGGACTACAGACGATCATAGCCTCGAAATGTAATATCCCCCTACTGTCTACCCTGAAGTTTGGTCTTGTTTATTTCAATTCCTTAAAACTAAGGATTCCAGATAAATTTCTATTACCTGTTAAATATGCACGTCCAAAACAAACCCCAGCACCTTCTCCCTCATCACGCTTACTTCTGATGTTTCCTGTTCAATAAATGGCCATCACTCTGCCATTAGGCTTCAGCTGCCCAAGTCAAAACCTCAGGATTGCCATATGCCTTCTCAATTCCGCCTCCTTAATGCCTCTCAAGTTTGACCACTTTCGCTACCACCATGACACTGCCTTAGCTCAGGAAACCATCATCTCTCTTGTCGATTACAGCAACAGCGGCCTCACTCCTTGCTCCCACTAAGAGCAGAGTGACGACCAATGTGCATTTCACAATAATTTTATGTGTCAACTTGGTTAAGCTCTGGTACCCAGCTGTTCAGTCAAACATTAGTCTAGACGTTGCTCTGAAAACATTTGTGGATATAATTAACATTTACAATCCTTTGACTTTAAGTAAAGCAAAAAAATTCCATAGTGTGTATGAGCCTCATCCAATCAGTTGAAGGCCTTCAAGGCAAAGACTGAGGTTCCCCAAAGAAGCAATTTTCTGCATCAAGACTGCAACTCAAAAGTTGCTCTTGAGTTTCCAGGCTGCTGGCCTACCCTAAAGATTTAGAACTTGAGACTGCAACATCAACTCTTAGTTGGATTTCCAACTAAGCTGGATAAGTAAGTAGGGCCAGCTGCCCTACAGATTTCAACTGCATCAGCCCCCACAATCATGTGAGCCAATTCCTTAAAATCCCTCCCTCTCACTCTCCCCAAACATTCTATCAATATCTATAGATGTAGACAGATACAGATACATATCGATATAGAAATACACATACATAGCTAGAGTGGAGGGAGGGAGGCAGATCATATCTGTCCATCTATCTGTCTGTCTACCTCTGTCCATTTAGCTATCTCCTACTGATTCTGTTTCTCTGAAGAACCCTGATGAATACACTCTCCAAGCTCACCTCTTGTCACTCCCTCCCCACACCCAAACTGCAACCTTCCATTTCCATGCAAATATTCCCTTTAACTAATCTTGAGCATCTCGAACATTTTTGCAACTCCATCGGTGTTCTACGTTCTCTCCATATTCAAGCCCCTGCCTATACGGCCCCTTTTCGCTCTCCACCCCTGATTCACCAGGCAGAAGCCTATTTCCCCTTTAGGTCTTTAGATCCAGTAAGGTTCCTTCTTGGACACCTTCCTCATTCCTACACATCATCGGGTGCCCACAATGTACATTTTCTTTGCAGTTTGTGCTTCCCACCTGTCCGTGTATCTCTTTCCCTTTCAAACTAGTGGCTCTTGCTTTTTAAAACACAGTTGCCTCAGAGGTATGGTGAAAGCTAAGGGCCCTCCTCCCATGAAAGTGAAGATATACACTGTATTTTCTACAGAACCCTGCACTAGGATGCCAATTTCTTAAGAGCAGGCACTGTATGTACTTAACACTTAACCCAGTCTCTGCCACTTGGTAAGCACTTAAAAAAAAAAAAAAAAAAAAGCATTGAATGCAAATCCATGTTTACTAGAACCAATACATATGAACAGATAAAACAAAAATGGCCAAACATGTTTAGTTTGAATTTTATAGTCCTCCCTCAAGTTACCTGGAGAAAACTTAAGATTGGAAAGTAATTCAGGGGCCTCAGTAAATAATTTGAAAACTATTTATTTTTATTTATCCCCATATCAATTCTATCTATTGCTGCATAAGCCTGACCCTGGCTTATTATTTTTTTAAGAAAAATCAGTTTGCTAAGTTGATAGCCATATTGTGATTTGCTGCAATAAAACAGTTTATAACATGAATAGGTACTTTTTTTATGAATAGGTAATTTAAAATCAAAAATCTTAAGTTCAGTTTTTCACAAAACACATAACCTAAATAAAGAAAGAAGTGCCATTTTGAAGTCAAATGGCAAAGACTGTTGTGTGTGTGTGTGTGTGTGTGTGTGTGTATGCCAACTGCTAGAAAAAGTTGGGGAAATGAGTACTACCATGCCCTGCTGGTGTCCTGCCATAAACCCAAAAGAACATAACAAGTGAATTTCAATGACATTTGTTGTACTTTGTGATTTTGGATAATTCTTCTTAACCCGTTGACCCTTCATCAATAATATGTGTACTCTGGGTACACTTCTTTGGGGGCACCTGGTTGGCTCAGTCAGTTAAGTGTCTGCCTTCAGCTTAGGTCATGATCCCAGGTCCTGGGATCGAGCCCAAGTCAGGCTCCCTGCTCACTGGGGAGTCTGCTTCTCCCTCTCCCTCTGCCCCTTCCTTCCCCCCGACACCATGCTCGCTCTCTCATGCTCTCTCTCTCACACACATAAATAAAATCTTTGAAAAAATATATATATACATGCTCTGAATGAAATGCAACTTAAATCATTTCCCCTTCTCCATTTCTAGGACCACTGCCCTAGTTCAAATTCTCACTAAATCTTCCATAGGTCATTTCCATAGCCCCACACCCCTGCTATCCCTTCACTCACACTTCTACAGACCATCCTACATGCTATGGCTGGAGAAGCTTTCTTTGAAAAGGGCACATTTCTAATTTGCCAAATGATATTCTCAAAATTCTTCAATGGTCACTGTCTATAGAAAAAAATCTTAGCATGGCATTGAAGGTGTTCATCTACTTGGCTCTAACAATTAGCTTTAGTCAACCTAGCCTACTCATTGTTCTCTGACTGCTTTTTCTCCAAATATCTACACAGCTCGCTCCCTCACCTCACTCAGGTCTTTGATGGTACATCACCTGGTTAGAGAAACTCTCCCTGCTCACCTCATGAAAAATAGTATACCCTGCCAATCACTCTCTGTTCTCTTTTCCCATTTTCTTTTTCCTCTTAGCACTTTTCATTGCTTGGTGTATCATTTGTTCACTTCCTTATTGTCTTTCTCTCCCCCGTGAGAATGCACATTCCTGAGAACACATATTTAGTCACACATGTTGCCCCATGCTCTATCCCTAGCACCTGGAGTAACTATTTTGTTCATTCATGACAGACACTCAATAAACTGTTATTGAATAAATGAATCTCTGAAATTATCTACCTCCATCCTCTTTCTCACAATAATTCCTCAGACAGGGATATTCTTTTTTTTTTTTTTTTTTACACTAGACAAAAACCACATCTATATTTTAGGCCCTAGCTCTTTAATATGAGGTATTCTTTCTCTGTGTTCCTACCATATTTTGAGTCTCTCCTGAGCAAGAAACACTTATTCTATTTTACACTATCTGATGGGATACGTAAGGGAAGACCCATTCTTCTCCACTACTGGTATTTCCTTCCATGTGGAATGGAGTGCCATTAATATTAGTAAAGGGGCCCTTCTCTGTCCCTTGACTCACTTATCACTCATCTGACTGGTAATCTAGGGAAGAATCACCTAGGGAGGCTCAGTTCAGAGCTCTCCTGTTCCCCCTTGGGAGTGAGCTGCCTGCAGAGTGCATGAGCTCTGCTCCGCTCGCCCCAGGCAGACCAGTGTTGAGGGGAAGCCTGACTCCACAGGTTGGGCAAGTATCTGATTCCGGAGTATAATCAGCAAATCCACTGGATTTCTCACACTAAGCTCCATTTTTGGACAAATGAATCTAGCATTTTTGAATGAATAATAAAGACTGACCCTCTTGACCTTCTCAAACTTTTCAGAACCTGAAGAGTAGAAAGGGAAGAACATTCATTTATTATGTTTTCTCAGATGTCTCGAGATGTCCATGTCTCTCTGCCTTATGAACCAGAAGCACCCACCTAACACAGGATCTTTTTTCTTTTTTTTTCTTTTTAGAGTATGCTTCACGCCCAATATGGGGCTTGACCTCACAACTCTGAGATCAAGACCTGAGATCAAGAGTCAGATGCTCTACCAACTGAGCCATCCAGGCACCCCACAGGATCTTAAACACTTAAAAAATTGAATTGAACTAAGCTGCTTTTTAATTATAGATACAGATTTACATCGTGGACCATATCCTCTTGCTTGTGTTCAACAGCCAATGTTTTCAGGACAGCTGACAGAATCAGAGTTGGGGATCAGTTTTAACACTGCAGACATTTATCCAGGTAGTCATTAAACACAAGACTGGATCGCAGAACCTAAATTCATTTGCATCATATTCTAATGAAATGAACTAATAAGTACAATAAATATTTGGTGACTAAAGATGAAGTCAGTGAAGAAAACATATCTTGTTTGAATTTTAGAACTCTCAAACATTCATACTTCACATTCACTTACACGCTTTAAAACTGTGATAAGTTGAGAATGATGTATACTTAATTATGAATAACCATTAAGTTAATGTGCTTTTTAAAATAAAACTGTTTTCTTGTGGCAGGCAAATTGATGGTTCCACATCACTCTGATGCTTTCACAAAACCCTGGAAGATCTAATTTTGTAAATGGGTCCCCTAACAAGTGAACAATTCCACTCTCAGAGTATACTTTTCTCAACCTGGCTCCCCATAGGGTCACTGTACTCACAAAGCACTTAAATTACATTAAAAATCTATAAAAAGTGCTTCGATTTCATGAAATAAAATAAAAGCAAAATAACTATAGGCTTTTCCATTAGAAGGAAAAAAAAAAAGGAAGAAAACAAATATGCTCACCTGAAAACACATCAAGTCTTGCAGCCCCTGCATCTCTGGAAACAATATAAAAATATCACTGCTTCAATATGAAATTATGTTTTAAAAAATTACCTTAATCTGAATTGCTTATGTGAGAGGTATAACCTATTGTCAGATAGCTAACAATAGAGAAATCCACTTAAATTGCTTCAAAACAATTACTAAAATGTTTTGCTCTACATTTATGTACTAAGACCTATGATCACTCATCATTTAAGAATGTTACAAAACCCTGAAACTTGGAAATTTAAAAGAAGAGATGGAATTTAGTGGTACTTACACAAAAAGCTCACCAAAAATGGATATGAATATTAAAAAAAAGTTAGTTGGCTAATAATCCATAAATTGCAGAAAGAGTTTCATGATATATTTTAGTCCCCCAAAAAATGAAAAGAAAAAGCAAATTACTAATTGATATGTACTGTATGATCACAGGTTTTTAAAGATGATATACAAGTCTATATATGTAAGGAAAGAAATCAAAACAGTGCTTTTCTCCAGACCAGAGGTTGGCAAATTATGGACCAAAAGCCAAATGTGGCCCACCAACTGTTCTTGTAAATAGTTTTATTGGAATACAATCATGCCCATTCATTCACATATTGCCTATGGCTGCCTTCACACCACAATCGCAAAGTTGAGTAGTTTCAACAGAGAACACATGGCCTGCAAAGGGGAAAATATTTACTATCTGGTCTTTTACAGAGAAGCATGCTGATACCACCTCCCCTGTGCCATGTGATGAGACTACTGATGACTTTCTTTTTCTTATTATTTTCTCAGTTTTCTACAACTCACAGATATTGTGTATTTTTTTAATTTTTAAGTAGAAATTTTAGAAGAAAAAAAACAAGAGCCAAAAGACCCTGGTTTCAATGTGAGGGATGAAGACAACGAGGATGGCAGTCTTAGCTGATGCAGAAGTGGTTGTGTTGAGTAAGGGAAGCTCAGAATAATAACAACCATTGGGTCTCTAATCGCGAAATTTGAGTCTCTCCCAAAACTTCCTCCAATTCCAACCCAAAACTACACCAGATGAGTCTGAGTAGGTACACAAACTTGTTCTACAAGCCTTCAAAGTTGGCCCCTTAGCTCCTTCCTCCAGCCAACTGCTCTTTTAAGCCCTTCCTTTATGGAAATTCTGGAGGCACTACTGCCATTTCTTGGAGCATTTTCTGTGTGTCAAATAAGCACTGAATGAAGTATTTTTAAGCCTTTTCTCCTAATCCTTACCACAATCCTAGGACATATAAGTATCATTGTCTCCATTATATAATTATACATTATACAAAATACCATGCACACAATAGGTGCTCAGTAATGCCACTGCCCCGAAATGGAAGTTTTCAAAGGAAGAGTTTCTTCGTAGAGAAATGCCATGGGATAAGATATAGAAAAATCATTCACCTCTACAGCATATTAAGACATCTTATAATAAGCTTTGTGCTTTAGCCCCGGTACTTTCTCTCTGATCAGCTGGCATATCAGGTAGAGGCCCTGAACCATCTCTTCCTATACTGCCACATTTTTTTCCTGCTGTCTACAACATTCTTTTAATATCCTCCAGCTTTAATTTTGACAACCACAGGAAACCATCAAACTCTTAAATGATATAAAATAATTTCTTAGAATAACACAGGGACTTTATAAAGACCTTCTTCATGAGAACAACTAAGCATCTTGAGTAAGTCTATTAAACAGCTTCATGTGATGTCTACTAGCATCTGAGCAGCCTTGGCAAACTGCAATGTCTGCTGCAGACAGAGGAACTGAGGAGTTCAGGCTGGCTGTGGGGGCCACCACTGGGAACAGCAGAGCTGAAGGCACAGACTAGTCCCAACAGAGCACCTGCTATGTGCCTGAGCCCACTGAGCAACCTCAAGGCTGCTACTTCTAATCTTTAAAAAAAGGGGGGGGAGGGAGTGAGGGCAGGAGACCCAGATTTCTTGTGTGGCACCTCCTGTTCCTTAAACTTTATAAACAATCCCTTCTTTGCGTCCTTTTCTTTATAACTCCCATGTAAACTCTCGCCCTGTGTCCAAAAAACAGGAAACAGGCTAGACTTGGTCAGAGGCCTGCCAGTTTACAGATGCTGCTCTGAGAACTGTTTTATTGATCACATTTCTCTCACTCCCCTGGGTCTGAAGTCAAATTTTCCTTGCCAATCTCCTTCTACTACACAGAGGTGGTTTACAGACAAGCCTTACCTTGCATTGTCCAGCAATTCGGCCAGCGCTCCAAAAAGGAAACTGTGCGTGGTGCTGATAAAGAAAGAGGGAAAACCGAAAGTTAAACCAACTCTGTAATCAATGTAAAAGCTTCAAGATAACTTGCAGACAAACGTACTCCAGTTCAGGACAGATAATCAATTAAGGACTTATTCTAGAAACAACTTTCTCAGCACGGTCAAGATTCTGAAGTAGATGCGGTCTGTTACAAAGCCAAGGCTAAGAACACGATTGCCAAAATAGCCTGTCTGTTCCTAATAAAACAAAGACTTCAAGGACTTTACTGTACTTATAGCATTGATGTTTTAAAATTGCTTTATAAGCATTTATGCAAGGTTTTTTGGAGAACTTGCCATTAAAATTGTCTTATTTAAGGTCAAATTATTTCTGAAAGATCTTGATCGAAATCCTGGTATACCAAAAGGCCCTAAGACTCCATCTGTGGGCACAGGCACCGGCAGGGGACCCCTGTTTGCCCCATTAATCTCTATTTTGCTGTAGGCCCTTTTCTCCCCTGAATTACCTGTGGTCACTCCTCCCTGTACCCCTTCATGCTAGGACCTGCATGACAGAACACACTGGACAGCCCTCACTACTAATGCTCTGAAGGCTGAATATTCACCTGTGGGTGAAATCAGGCTGCCTTCAGGGGCCCACACTTGCTTTTCATTTCTTGATGTGGTTATTTCAATCAGCAGCTTTATCACAGCATTAAGGGAAGATCTGGTCTGCAATTTTCTTTTTATATTTAGTAAACAGGTAGCAGAAGCAAGAGAGACCCATTTATCAAAATATATCTGCTCATATGTCGAGAAGAAAGATCATCTGCACTGGCTCAGAGATTCCAAAAACCCCAGGCCACAAGACAATACATTATCTGAAAGTTCATTTTATTTTAAGATTTATTTGAGAGAGAAAGAGAGAGCGCTAACAAGCAGCGGGAGCGGAAGAGGGAGAGAGAGAATCCTCAAGCAGACTGAGCAGGATCCAGCTGGATCTCCGATCCAGCTCAGGGCTGGATCCCAGGACCCTGAGATCACAGCCCGAGCCAAAATCAAGAGTTGGAAGCTTAACCAACTGCACCACCCAGGTGCCCCTCCATTTTGGGGGAATTTTAACCTTTAAACACATGCTGATGTGGGGTCTCTGGACTCAAGTCAGCTTTCCAGTTTATAATTTAAAAAATAACTAAATACAATTGCTGCGAAAAGATGGGGGGACTTCACTCAAAAGAAATCTAGTGTATAAAAATCTAAAACAGAGCAGAAGTGAAGGTTATATGCTTTATGAAAGCGTCACTTGAAACCACAAGACTTTCTAGTGAATTTAAAACACATGATTCAATATACAAAAATTCAACATAAACAATACTTCAGGAAAGTAACTGTAGTCATTCTGACCAAGAAGTGCCATAGAAGTGTCTATATTATTTCACTCAAGATTTTAACACACTGCCCGCCATGTGCCAATGTGCACAGAGAAGGTCTTGTCTGTCTGAGTCCCCCTTGGGACTCAAGCCAGTGGAGGGATATAGAAAAACATACAAGTAAACAAACAAAGATGATATAGCAGATCATGGTTAGATGCTAGGAAGGAAGGGTGATGAGGAAGAGTAATGGTAAGGAGAGGACACCGTGATCAGGGAGAGCCTCTCTTCATAGAAGACATTTAAATTGAGCCCTGAAGGCTGAGAACTCAGCTCCTGGCAGAGCTGGAATGGAAACTCTGCAGCGAGAGAAGCAGCTGCAAAGACAATGACGCAGAAAGGAGCCAAGGAGGCCAGTATGCTCTGGCTATGTACGATAAAACAGGGAGATGATGCTGAGATGCGGGGTGGCCGGTCATGCACTGCCCTCTACTCCATGCTCAGGAGCTCATACTCAGCCTACATGTAACTGGAAACCACGGTCATGTTTTAAGAAAAGCGACATATCTGTCTTGCTTTTTAAAAATCTCACTCGGGGGGGGGGGGGGAGCCTGGGTGGCTCAGTCGGTGAAGCGTCTGCCTTCAGCTCAGGTCATGATTTTGGGGTTCTGGGATTGAGCCCCGCATCGTTGGGCTCCCTGCTCAGCACTTCTCCCTCTGTCTCTGCCCCTCCCACTCCCCAGATCGTGCTCTCTAATAAGTAAAATCTTTTTTAAGAAATAAAATAAAAATCTCACTCTGGAAGCTCTCAGGAAAATGGACCATCGGGGAGCAAGAATGGGAAGCAGAGAACCCAGTTTAGAGGCTACGTGGAGCATCTAAACGGCAGTTTAGTGTGGACCGAAGTTAATGGCAGGGGCAATGCAGAGGAATGGATGCATCAGAGACATAGTTAGAGGCAGGGCGAAGAAGATCTGACGTTGAATTGGATGTGGGAGTGAAACAAGAGAGAAAAAAAAATCACTCCTGCCTTGACTGAGGGAATTTGCAAACAAAAATCTATCTGGAGGGCGCCTGGGTAGCTCAGTCGTTAAGCGTCTGCCTTCGGCTCGGGTCATAGTCCCGGGGTCCTGGGATCGAGCCCCGCATTGGGCTCCCTGCTCCGCGGGAAGCCTGCTTCTCCCTCTCCCACTCCCCCTGCTTGTGTTCCCTCTCTCACTGTGTCGCTGTCAAATAAATAAATTTAAAAAAAAAAAATCTATCTGGAGAAGCTGAGAAGATACCAATTGGTATCTGATTTTGTGGTTGTTGCTTCACACTGCTGTCACTTTTGTTACTAAGTTATCAGGCCACCAACTGATAACGCGATGCAGGCAAGGCGGAACCTAGTAGGACAAGAAGCGCCTGGGGAACAGCAGCTGCGGTAACAACACAACACTGAGGCTGAGGAAGTTTCCCGAGATAAAATCCACAGTCCTTCCAGCATTCCACCCGTAATTTTTCTTAAACTCTACTCGAAATTGCTCTTTTGTCATTTGTCTTCCGCCTCAGTTAACCTTTTAAATATCTGTTCCAACCTTGCCAGCTTGAAATTATTCTCTAAAGATTAAAAAAAAAAAAAAAAAGCCCTAAACACCTGCCGAATATTGCCCATTTGACTTTGTCTTCTGTAAAAATTACGTGTTTGTCCCAAGCAGCAAGGCTGGCCTTGCCTGGCATTCTTTACACTTTCGTTTCTGTGGTTTCAAACCTGGGTGCATCCCTCGTATCAGTGGGTACCTTTCCTAACTCCGAATTACTCAAAGACTCCAAAAACACCCACACAGCCATATGAGTTAGGCAGCACTCACTGCTCTGTGCTGTGTTGGGAATGACAGATGGGACAGGAAGCCTCTGTCATCCGCCTCTGCAAGCTGAAGATCTGAAATTAACACCTGATGAGTCCGCAAAACGCACCTGGGCCTGACAGAAGCCGAATGCTCTAGCAAGAACCAAAATGTGAGGATTCTTTGCTGGGACAGGTTACATTTTTGCAAGGACTCAGGCCACAGAGGCTGGAATCAATAAATACAAATTACTCTCTGGAGGACAAGCTTAATCTTTAAAATGTCAGTGTGCTGGGCAGAGAAATCACAAGAGATAGGCAAGGTTGGTAGAATTAGGGTTCTGCTAACCTCCAATTAAATAGTTTGTTAAATGTGGAGCCTTCTTACCCTGGTGTTATTTTTAAAACAACAAAAAGGTTTATAATCTAGCCCAGAATAGGGGCGTCTGGGTGGTTCAGTTGGTTAGGTGTTGGACTCTTGATTTCCACTCAGGTCATGAGCTCAGGGTCCTGAGACTGAGCCCCATGTCAGGCTCAGTAGCATGGAGCCTCCTTGAAATTCTCTCTCCCTCTGACCACCCCACCCGAAAGCCAGCACACTGGCACAAGAGCTTGCTCTCCCTAAAAATAATCATAATCTGGCCCAGAATAGAATCTTCACTACTTTTTCATTATTTTTTAATACAAAAACTTTAAATAAAATTTCCATAAATCAATGATACCAAGTTCATTTTTTTTTTTTTTCAAATTGGGTACTTCACTAGGAGACGAACCAAACTCTTCTCCACTAGTGGGGGCCCTCCCTCGTTCACGCTTCACCGGACACTTACGAGTTGGCGTGGATGAAATCCAGATGCAGCTGGGCCCGCCGCAGACTAGCATACTTGTCGCCCATGTCCTCGAAGGCGACCCGCCGCAGCCCTAAGACACACGGACCACTGCTTACCTCCCCGGCAGCGGCCCAAGCCCTTGTCCCCGCCCACGTGCTCGTCCCACCCACGTCCGCTTCCCTACCCACGCCCTCGTCCCCGCCCATGCCCCAGGGGACGCGGCTCTGCAAACACCCACTCCCCCTGCCGGCTGGAGGGTGAAGTTCACCCTCCACTGTCCGCCTCGGTATCTGGCCAAGGTAAGTCTTTATTCTTCGTCTTGAATCCACTCTATGAGAATGAGGCGTCCGAGCTAGACTCCTCTTTCCACACTGAGATTTATTTAACCTTCCTGCACAGTTGTTCTATCATTCCCCAGATGGGAAATGGAGCCCAAGCCTAGGATCAGAATTTGATCAGAAATGATTGCACACACACACACACACACACACAAAGAAATGTGAAGAAGCTGGGTCTGGAGGTTGGGGGGGGTATAGGGAAGGAAAATGGGTAGTTTTCCTTCACTTGCATAGTTTGTTCCACAGCACCAGAGGTAAAGACATTTGTGTTCTAACCCAGCACTTACCTTCCTGTGTTTCTTGGGTTGAGACTATTTTCTCCCATCAAAGAAAAGAAAGAAGGAAAGATCAGCCAGAGAGAAAAAGGAAGGACAAAAGGCAGTCAGAACAGAATTTGGACTTTGCTGTGATGTGGAGGCTTGTGTTCGTGAGAAACTTTTTCACCTGTCAGCTGATAGTCAACGATTTTATGTGCTGGCCCAGCTCAAAGAACAGACATTCTGTACTGTTCCAAAAGATAGAACTGGACAGGTAAAGGTTCAGGGGAAGGAGGGGGTGGGGGTGAATGTAAGGAAGGACTGTGAGCACCAGCTGTCCAAATGCTGTTACTCACAAAGCACTGAGTTCCAAGTCACCAAAACCCCAGCTGAAACACGACTCGTCAAAAATGCTTTCTGGATAGGTCCTGGTGGTGATGAGAAATTAGGTAACCTAACTGACCTCTAAAAAATCTTCAGACTCACTCAATCTAGGGCTATATGACTTGCAAACTAAAGTAGTTCAATAGCACTCAGCAGAGATTTTGTCATAGTTTTAAAATCAGAAATGAGGGGCGCCTGGGTGGCTCAGATGGTTAAGCATTTGCCTTCAGCTCAGATCATGACCCCAGGGTCCCGGGATGAGTCTCACATTGAGCTCCCTGCTCAGTGGGAAACATGCTTCTCCCTCTCCCACTCCCCCTGCTTCTGTTCCCTCTCTTGCTGTCTCTCTCTGTGTGTCAAATAAATAAAAAAAATCTTAATAAAAAAATCAGAAATGAGTGTCTATTGAATAAAGAACTTGAACTAGATGTGTTGTGATTTCCGGGCATCATACAAGCAATGAGGTCTCAGAAAAGAAAAGAAAAAAAAAATTGTCAGTTTTGGGATAGTCATTTTACTTCTTAAAAAAGTAGTTTATCAGCTACTACATTTATAGGAAATCAGGAGAGGAAGAGAGAATTTGAATGAAAACCCAAAGGAACATGATGCTCTACTTTAATTTGAAAACTGGAAGTAAACATAAACATTTCAAGTAATTTTCCTGATTGCATTTTTGTTTTAACAGTGGCTGACGTGGTGGTGTTTTGATAGGAAAATTCTCTTTACTAAGCAACTTGAGCTATCTTTCCAATTTCTCCTTCTGTAGAACTTCAGAAGTATGATATTTATTTTCATTTTATGGACAAGAAAAGCTTGACAAGCCTCTTCTGGATTTATTTTACCCCAACTTCCAGCTGCTATCTTAAAGCAATTTACTATTGGGAGGGCACTGGGGCCACTCGCCTGTAATTAGTAAAGGCTGTAATATCTAATTTCTACCAGAGGGAAGGGTGTGATATCATAGAAGCAGGTCTTCTAATAATATGAGCAGAGTAAGTGGCCAGCCCCAAAGCACTAGATGCCTCTGATTGGCCTGGATAACAGGCACTCAGGGGGATCTGTTAGATATGCTAAAACAGAAACCTGAGAGTCATTGCACACAACCCCCAACAGCCGTTTCCCTTCACCATTTCAACTCCACTTAGCCACTCTCCAGTCATACAGGTACATCTTGTTCCTCTTCAAGATACACTTTTGGGACACGTTTTCTTAGCCACCTCCCTCAACCCTTCCTCAAGATTCATTTTAACCTTATTTTATGATACAAAATATTGGAGAAATAGCAGGAAGGGGAAATTTAAAAATGAGAACATCAGGGGCGCCTGGGTGGCTCAGTTGGTTGGGCATCTGCCTTCAGCTCAGGTCATGATCCTGGAGTCCTGGCATCAAGTCCTGCCATCAAGTCCTGCATCGGCTCCTGGCTCAGTGGGGAGTGTGCTTCTCCTTCTGACCATCTCCCCTCTCATGCTATTTCTCACTCTCTCTCTCTCTCTTAAATAAATAAATTAAATATTTTTTTAAAAAATGAGAACATCATCTGCTCATCTTTTGGTTGATCCTGATTTTAAGGAGAGTCAATTGGGATAAGAGACTCTTCAGCTCTTCCTAACTAGACATTTCAGCTTTGCAACATTCGTGTACTAGTCACAAACAATGGCTCAAATCTTTCAAACTATACTCTCCCCCTTTCATTTAAATAACTTTGTATGGGGGTGCCTGGATGGCTCAGTCGTTAAGCGTCTGCCTTCGGCTCAGGTTGTGATCCTGGGGTCCTGGGATCAAACCCCATATTGGGCTCCCTGCTCTGCGGGAGGCTTGCTTCTCCCTCTCCCACTCTCCCTGCTTGTGTTCCCTCTCTTGCTCTGTCTCTGTCAACTAAATAAATAAAATCTTTAAAATAAATAAATAAATAAATAAATAACTTTGGGGGCATCTGGGTGGCACAGTCCATTAAGCGTCCAACTCTTGGTTTCAGCTCAGGTCATGATCTCAAGGTCATGAGATTGAGCCACGAGTCAGGCTCTGCATTAAGCCTGGAGTCTGCTTAAGACTATCTCTGTTCCCGAAGGGGGAGGAAAAGATGGCAGAGGAGTAGGGGACCCTATTCCAACCAGTCCCCTGAATTGAGCTCGATATCTACCAGATGACTCTGGACACCCACGAAATCAGCCTGAGATGTAAGAAGATATATCTGGATCTCTACAAACAGAATATTGCAGTGGTTGGTTTCGAGGTATGAAGTGGGGAGTCGTGATTCCACAGGCACATATCAGAAAATAAATGGAAGGAGGAGGGAGCCGTGGGGATCCTACACCACTGGTGAGCAACAGCCTCCCACGCTGGGGATGGGGCACAGACTCGCAGACTGGTAGTGCTGGGGAAAGGAATTTAGGGCAGCCCCCCGGACTGAAACCTGGAGTGGCAGGGCCTCACATGTGCACTGGGGGTGGCTGGTGGTTTTAGAAGCACAAAGGGCAGAGATGGGCCCCATGCCCCAACCTGGAAACGAGGACTGGGAGCCCTGCGGAGGGGCACACAACCCAGAACGCTGCAGTTTATAGCACCACAGACAAACGGAGGTAGTGTGGCCTGGAGAGCTCACTGAAGAACGGACTGCAATCTCTCTGCTCTGAGGCAGAGGGTTGGAAATGATCTCTTCAGCTCTGACTCTTGGAAGAGACGCAGAAAACCACCAAGGAAAGCCGCCAGAGAACTAAAGCCCCAAAAAACCGGTTTTCACTGAGCCCATCCCCCCCACAGGGGGCAGGGCAACCCAAACAGAGTTGCCTGAGTAACAGCTTGGCAGGCCCATCCCCCAGAAGACAGGCTGGCAGACAAGAAGCCGAAAACACTAAGTTCCCTATAAAACAGGTGCATCTTGCTTGGGTTGTGGTCAATAATTTGGACTCTGTACATTCCCTCAAAGACCCCTCAACAGAATGACTAGGAGGAGGAACCCCCAAAATAGGAAAGACTCAGAGACTGTGACTTCTGCCACAGATTTACAAATGGATACTGATATAACCAAGATGTCGGAGATGGACTTCAGGGTAACAGTTATGAAGACAATAACTAGAATGGAGAAACTGATTAATGGCAACATAGAGTTTCTAAGGGCCGAAATGAAAGCTGAGCTGGCAGAATTTAAAAATGCTATCAATGAGGGCGGAGGAGTAGGAGACCTGGATTTCGTCTGGTCTCAGAAATTCAGCTGAATAGGGATCAAACCATTCTGAACACCTACGAACTCAACAGGAGATCGAAGGAGAGAGTAGCAACAACTCTCTGAACAGAGAAGGGACCACTTTCTGGAAGGTAGGACGTGCGGAGAAGTGAATCCGAGGCGATATTCGGGAGGACAGACGGCGGGGGAGGGGGCCTCCGTCGGCCACTACTGGCAAGTGATAGAGCCGCGGAGCACAAAATCGGAACTTTTAGAAGCCGGCTCCACTGAGGGACATCACTCCAGTGGCTAAGTGGGAGGTGGAAACCTCGTGGTACAGTGTGGACTCAGGACCCTCGGGGTCACAGAAAGACCGGGGGTGCCTGAGTGCGGCAGAGCTCCCAGGTATTGGAGCGGGGAAGCCGGCTGCAGAGACGGAGCCGAGGCGTGGGCTTGCAGCTCGGGGTGGCCATAAACTGTGATTCCCCGGCCCACTCGGGCCACTGCACCTCCAGCAGGGACCCAAAAAGCAGCAGAGCCGGGGAGACTCCCCTTCCTCCCCCGGGAGGAGCGGCGTGGGAGCACACTGCAGGGATCTGCTGGGTTTGGAGACTCCACACGGGGTCGGGTGCCAGAGATAGAAACGCTCGGTCACAGGCCGGGTGAGCATGGAGTGCGGCCGGAGACCGGGGACACGGGAGTGATTGACTGCTTTTCTCTGGGGGCGCACTGAGGAGCAGGGCCCTGAGTTCTCAGTTCCTCCGGGCAGAGAGTGGGAGGCCACTATTTTCACCCTGGTCCTCCAAAGCTGTGCCGAGAACTCGCAGGGAACAAAAGCTCCTGAGAGCAAACCCAAGCAGCTTGCTTAGACCAGACCGACAAGGGCAATTCTGCCTCCGGCAAAGACATTTGGGAACCACGGCAACAGGCCCCTCCCCCAGAAGATCAGCACGAACAGCCAGCAAGCCAAGACCAAGTTTACCGATCAAGGAGAACGGGAGAACTCCAGCGCTAGGGGAATACTGCACATAGAATTCATGGCTTTTTTACCATGATTCATTAGTTTTTCAAAGTTAACTTTTTTAACAGTTTTTTGGGTTTTTTTTTTGAATTTTTCTTTTTCCCTTTTTTTAACCAACATCTTATCAATCCCTTTTTAAAAAAAACATTTTTTATTTTTCATTTTTAGAGTCATATTTTATCCCTTCATAGTAGTTACCCTTATTTTTGGCATATATATATAAATTCTTCTCTCTTTAAAATTTTGATATACAGTTTCTTCTAACAGATCAAAATATACCCTAAATCACTAGTGTATGGCTTTCTTCTAGTCTTCTGCCTGATCACAGTCTCTCCCATTTTTTTTCTTTTTTTTAAATCTTCTTCTTTCAAACAACTTCTTATCAATTCCGTTTATAAAACCTTTTATAAGTTTCATCTTTACAGTTATCTTCCATCCCTTCATTGTATCAACCCTTATTTTGTACATATATAAGTCTTTCTTCCTTTAAAATTTTAGGAGGCACTTTCTTCTAACAGACCAAAATACACCCAAAACCTAGTGTGTGGCACTGATCTATGCACTAGCCTGATCATATTTGATCATATTCTGTTTTTTTTTTGTTTTATTCTGTTTTTGTTTGCTTTTATCTTTTTCTTTCTCTTTCTTTTTTCTTTCTTTCCCTTTCTTTTCCCCTGGTTTCAGGTCTTTTCTGATTTGTATACAGTATATTTGCTGGGGACGTTGTTAACCTGTTAGCATTTTGTTCTCTCATTCATCTGTTCTCCTCTGGACAAAATGACAAGATGAAAAAAATCACCTCAGCAAAAAGAACAAGAGGTAGTACAGTCTGCCAGGGACCTACTCAATACTGACATTAGTACAATGTCGGACCTAGAGTTCAGAATCATGACTTTAAAGATACTAGCTGGGCTTGAAAAAAGCGTGGAAGTTATTAGAGAAACCTTTCTGGAGAAATAAAAGAACTAAAATCTAACCAAGTCGAAATCAAAAAGGCTATTAATGAGGTGCAATCAAAAATGGGGGCACTAACTGCTAGGATAAATGAGGCAGAAGAGAGAATCAGCAATATAGAAGACCAAATGATGGAAAATAAAGAGGCTGAGAAAAAGAGAGAAACAACTACAGGATCACGAGGGCAGAATTCGAGAGATAAGTGATACGATAAGACAAAACAACATTAGAATAATTGGGATCCCAGAAGAAGAAGAAAGAGAGAGAGGGGCAGAAGGAATATTGGAGCAAATTATAGCAGAGAACTTCCCTAATGTGGGGAAGGAAACAGGCATCAAAATCCAGGAGGCACAGAGAACCCCTCTCAAAATCAATAAAAATAGGTCAACACCCCAACATCTAATAGTAAAACTTACGAGTCTCAGAGACAAAGAGAAAATCCTGAAAGCAGCTCGGGAGAAGAGATATGTAACCTACAATGGTAGAGACATTAGATTGGCAAGAGACATATCCACAGAGACCTGGCAGTCCAGAAAGGACTGGCATGATATCTTTAGAGCACTAAACGAGAAAAATATGCAGCCAAGAATACTATATCCAGCTAGGCTGTCATTGAAAATAGAAGGAGAGGTAAAAAGCTTCCAGGACAAACAAAAACTAAAGGAATTTGCAAACACAAAACCAGCCCTAAAAGAAATATTGAAAGGGGTCCTCTAAGCAAAGAGAGAGCCTAAAAGCAGCATAGGTCAGAAAGGAACACAGACAATATACAGTCACAGTCACCTTACAGGCAATACAATGGCACTAAATTCATATCTTTCAATAGTTACCCTGAATGTAAATGGGCTAAATGCCCCAATCAAAAGACACAGGCTATCAGATTGGATTAAAAAACAAGACCCATTGATATGCTGTCTGCAAGAGACTCATTTTAGACCCAAAGACATCCCCAGATTAAAAGTGAGGGGATGGAAAACCATTTACCATGCTAATGGACACCAAAAGAAAGCTGGGGTGGCAATTCTTATATCAGACAAATTAGATTTTAAAACAAAGTCTGTAATAAGAGATGAAGAAGGACACTATATCTTACTTAAAGGGTCTATCCAACAAGAAGATCTAACAATTGTAAATATCTATGCCCCTAACATGGGAGCAGCCACTTTTATAACGCAATTAATAACAAAAGCAAAGAAACACATTGACAACAATACAATAATAGTGGGGGACTTTAACACCCCCCTGACTGAAATGGACAGATCACCTAAGCAAAAGATCAACAAGGAAATAAAGACTTTAAATGAAACACTGGACCAAATGGACTTCACAGATATATTCAGAACATTCCATCCCAAAGCAATGGAATACACATTCTTCTCTAGTGCCCATGGAACATTCTCCAGAATTGATCACATTCTAGGTCACAAATCAGGTCTCAACTGATACCAAAAGATTGGGATTATTCCTTGCATATTTTCAGACCACAGTGCTTTGAAACTAGAACTCAATCACAAGAGGAAAGTCGGAAAGAACTCCAATACATGGAGGCTAAAGAGCATCCTACTGAAGAATGAATGGGTCAACCAGGAAATTAAAGAAGAATTAAAAAAATTCATGGAAACCAATGAAAATGAAAACACAACTGTTCAAAATCTTTGGGATACAGCAAAGGCAGTCCTGAGAGGAAAGTATATAGCAATACAAGCCTTTCTCAAGAAACAAGAAAGGTCTCAAATACACAACCTAACCCTACACCTAAAGGAGCTAGAGAAAGAACAGCAAATAAAGCTTAAACCCAGCAGGAGAAGAGAAATAATAAAGATCAGAGCAGAAATCAATCAAATAGAAACCAAAAGAACAGTAGAGCAGATCAACGAAACTAGGAGCTGGTTCTTTGAAAGAATGAACAAGATTGATAAACCCCTGGCCAGACTTATCAAAAAGAAAAGAGAAATGACCCAAATCAACAAAATCATGAATGAAAGAGGAGAGATCACAACCAACACCAAAGAAATACAAACAATTCTAAGAACATATTATGAGCAACTCTATGCCAGCAAATTAGATAACCTGGAAGAAATGCGTGCATTCCTAGAGATGTATCAACTACCAAAACTGAACCAGGAAGAAATAGAAAACCTGAACAGACCTATAACCACTAAGGAAATTGAAGCAGTCATCAAAAATCTCCCAACAAACAAAAGCCCAGGGTCAGATGGCTTCCCAGGGGAATTCTATCAAACATTTAAAGAAGAATTAATACCTATTCTCCTGAAACTGTTCCAAAAAATAGAAATGGAAGGAAAACTTCCAAACTCATTTTATGAGGCCACCATTACCTTGATCCCAAAACCAGAGAAAGACCCCATCAAAAAGGAGAATTACAGACCAATATTGATGAATATGGATGCAAAAATTCTCACCAAAATACTAGCCAATAGGATCCAACAGTACATTAAAAGGATTATTCACCATGATCAAGTGGGATTTATCCCTGGGCTGCAAGGTTGGTTCCACATCTGCAAATCAATCAACGTGATACAATACATTAACAAAAGAAAGAACAAGAGTCATATGATCCTCTCAATAGATGCAGAAAAAGCATTTGACAAAGTACAGCATCCTTTCTTGATCAAAACTCTTCAGAGTAGAGGGATAGAGGGTACATACCTCAATATCATAAAAGCCATCTACGAAAAACCTACAGCGAATATCATTCTCAATGGGGAAAAGCTGAGAGCTTTTCCCCTAAGGTCAGGAACACGGCAGGGATGTCCACTATCACCACGGCTATTCAACATAGTATTAGAAGTCCTAGCCACAGCAATCAGACAACAAAAAGAAATCAAAGGCATCCAAATCGGCAAAGAAGAGGTCAAACTCTCACTGTTTGCAGACGATATGATACTGTATGTGGAAAACCCAAAAGACTCCACCCCAAAACTGCTAGAACTCATACAGGAATTCAGTCAAGTAGCAGGATATAAAATCAATGCACAGAAATCAGTGGCATTCCTATACACCAACAACAAGACAGAAGAGAGAGAAATTAAGGAGTCGATCCCATTTACAATTGCACCCAAAACCATAAGATACCTAGGAATAAATTTAACCAAAGAGGCAAAAGATCTGTACTCAGAATACTATAAAATACTCATGAAAGAAATTGAAGAAGACACAAAGAAATGGAAAGATGTTCCATGTTCATGGACTGGAAGAACAAACATTGTGAAGATGTCAATGCTACCTAGAGCAATCTACACATTCAATGCAATCCCCATCAAAATACCATCCACTTTTTTCAAAGGAATGGAACAAATAATCCTAGAATTTGTATGGAACCAGAAGAGACCCCGAATAGCCAGAGGAATATTGAAAAAGAAAAGCAAAGCTGGAGGCATCACAATTCCAGACTTCCAGCTCTATTACAAAGCTGTAATCATCAAGTAGTATGGTACTGGCACAAAAACAGACACATATATCAATGGAACAGAAGAGAGAGTCCAGAAATGGACCCTCAACTCTATGGTCAACTCATCTTTGACAAAGCAGGAAGAATGTCCAATGGAATAAAGACAGTCTCTTCAACAAATGGTGTTGGGAAAATGGGACAGCCACATGCAGAAGAATGAAACCGGACCATTTCCTTACACCACACACAAAAATAGACTCCAAATGGTTGAAAGACCTAAACGTGAGGTAGGAGTCCATCAAAATCCTAAAGGAGAACACAGGTAGCAACCCCTTCGATCTCAGCCACAGCAACTTCTTCCTAGAAACATCGCCAAAGACAAGGGAAGCAAGGGCAAAAATGAACTATTGGGATGGTTCATCATTCACAAATCCATCAGTGTGATAGAACACATTAGTAAGAGGAGAGAGAAGAACTATATGGTCCTCTCAATTGATGCAGAAAAAGCATTTGACAAAATACAACATCCTTTCCTGATTAAAACTCTTCAGAGTATAGGGATAGAGGGAACATTCCTCAAGTTCATAAAATCCATCTATGAAAAACCCACAGCGAATATCATCCTCAATGGGGAAAAGATGAGAGTCTTTCCCTTAAGATAAGGAACATGTCAAGGATATCCACACTCACCACTATTGTTCAACATAGTACTAGAAGTCCTAGCAACAGCAATCAGACAACAAAGAGAAATAAAAGGTATTCAAATTGGCAAAAAAGAAGTCAAACTCTCTCTCTTTGCAGATGACATGATACATTATGTGGAAAATCCAAAGACTCCACCCTCAAATTACTAGAACTCAGACAGCAATTCAGTAATGTGGCAGGATTCAAAATCAATGCACAGAAATCAGTTGCTTTCTTATACACTAACAATGCAACTGTAGAAAGAGAAATTAGAGAAACGATTCCATTTACGATAGCACAAAAACCATAAGATACCTCGGAATAAACCTAACCAAAGAGGTAAAGGATCTAGACTCTAGGAACTACAGAACACTCATGAAAGAAATTGAAGAAGACACAAAAAGATGGAAAAACATATGTATCAGAAGAATAAACATTGTTAAAATGTCTATGCTGCCAGAGCAATCTATACCTTCAGTGCCATCCCGATCAAAATTCCAATGACATTTTTCAAAGTGCTGGAACAAACAATCCTAAAATGTGTATGGAATCATAAAAGACCCCGAATTACCAAGGAAATGTTGAAAAAGAAAAACAAAGCTGGGGGCATCATGTTGCCCAACTTCAAGCTATATTACAAAGCTGTGATCACCAAGACAGCATGGTACTGGCACAAAAACAGACATACAGACCAATGGAACAGAATAGAGAACCCAGATATGGACCCTCAACTCTATGGTCAAATAAACTTTGACAAAGCAGGAAAAAATATGCAATGGAAAAAAGACAGTCTCTTCAATAAATGGTGCTGGGAAAATTGGACAGCTATATACAGAAGAATGAAACTCGACCGTTCTCTAACACCATACACAAAGATAAACTCAAAATGGATGAAAGACCTCAATGTGAGACAGGAATCCATCAAAATCCTAGAGGAGAACGTAGGCAGTAATATCTTTGACATCGGCCACAGCAACTTCTTTCAAGACACATCTCCAAAGGCTAGTGAAACAAAAGCAAAAATGAACTATTGGGACTTCATCAAGATAAAAACCTTCTGCACAGCAAAGGAAACAGTCAACAAAACAAAGAGGCAACCCACAGAATGGGAGAAGATATTTGCAAATGACACTACAGACAAGATCTATAAAGAACTTCTCAAACTCAACACCCAAAAAACAAATAATCAAGTCAAAAAATGGGCAGAAAACATGAACAGACACTTCTCCAAAGAAGATATACAAATGGCTAACAGACATATGAAAAAATGTTCATCATCATTAGCCATCAGGGAAGTGCAAATCAAAACCACATTGAGATACCACCTTCCACCAGTTAGAATGACAAAAATTGACAAAGCAAGAAACAACAAATGTTGGAGAGGTTGTGGAGTAAAGGGAACCCTCTTAAATTGTTGGTGAGAATGCAAGTTGGTACAGCCACTTTGGAAAACAGTGTGGAGGTGCCTCAAAAAATTAAAAATAGAGCTATCCTATGACCCAGCAATTGCCCTTCTGGGTATTTACCCCAAAGACACAGATGTAGTGAAAAGAAGGGCCATATGCACCCCAGTGTTCATAGCAGCAATGTCCACAATAGCCAAACTGTGGAAAGAGCTGAGATGCCCTTCAACAGATGACTGGATAAAGAAGATGTGGTCCATATATACAATGGAATATTACTCAGCCATCAGAAAGGATGAATACCCAACTTCTACATCCACATGGATGGGACTGGAAGAGATGATGCTAAGTGAAATAAGTCAAGCAGAGAAAGTCAATTATCAGATGGTTTCACTTATTTGTGGAACATCAGGAATAGCATGGAGGACATTAGGAGAAGGAAGGGAAAAGTAAAGGGGGGAATCGGAGGGAGAGATGAACCATGAGAGACTATGGACTCTGAGAAACAAACTGAGGGTTTTAGAGGGAAGGGGGTGGGGGGATGGGTTAACCTGGTGATGGGTATTAAGGACACGTTCTGCATGGAGCACTGTAAGTTATATGAAAACAATGAATCACTACATCAAAAACTAATGAATTATTAAATTAAATTTAAAAAAGACTATCTCTGCCCCTCCTCCTGCTCCCTCTCTTCTTTTTTCTCCAATAAGTAAGTAAATAAATAAATAAATAAATAAATAATAAATTTGTATGAAGCAACATTTTATTACTCTTCACAAACATGTCTAAACTCAAGACAAAATTTATTTATTATTTATTTTATTTTATTTTATTATGTTATGTTATGTTAGTCACCATACATTATATCATTCGTTTTTGATGTAGTGTTCCATGATTCATTGTTTTCATGTAACATCCAGTGCTCCATGCAATACGTCCCTCCTTAATACCCATCACTAGGCTAACCCATCCCCCTCGACAAAACCGTTTGTTTCTCAGAGTCCATAGTCTCTCATGGTTCGTCTCCCCCTCCGATTTCCCTCCCCTTCATTTTTCCTTTCCTACTATCTTCTTCTTCTTTTTTTTTTTTTTTTACATATAATGTATTATTTGTTTCAGAGGTACAGGTCTGTGATTCATCAGTCTTACACAATTCACAGCGCTCACCATAGCACATACCCTCCCCATTGTCCATCACCCAGCCACCCCATCCCTCCCACCCCCCACCACTCCAGCAACCCTCAGTTTGTTTCCTGAGATTAAGAATTCCTCATATGATACTTGTCTTCCTCTGATTGACTTATTTTGCTTAGCATAATACCCTCTGGTTCTATCCAGGAAATGGTAAGATTTCAGGGGGCTTTTTTGATGGCTGCATAATATTCCAGTGTGTGTGTGTGTGTGTGTGTGTGTGTGTGTGTGTGTGTGTGTGTATAAATATATATATATATATATATATATATATATATATATATATATATATATATATAATCCTGAGATTAAGAGTCTCTTATGGTTTGTCTCCCTCTCTGGTTTCATCTTGTTTCATTTTTCCCTCCCTTCCTCTATGATCCTCTGTCTTGTTTCTCAAATTCTTCATATCAGTGAGATCATATGATACTTATCTTTCTCTGATTGACTTATTTCGCTTAGCATATACCCTCTAGTTCCATCCATGTCACTGCAAATGGCAAGATTTTATTCCACTGTATATATATATATATATATATATATATATATATATATATATATATATATATATACACCACATCTTCTTTTTCCATTCATCTGTTGATGGACATCTTGGCTCTTTCCATAGTTTGGCCATTGTGGACATGGCTGATATAAACATTGGGGTGCACGTACCTCTTCGGATCACTACATTTGTATCTTTGGGGTAAATACCCAGTAGTGCAATTGCTGGGTTGTAAGGTAGCTCTATTTTCAATTTTTTGAGGAACCTGTGTACTGTTTTCCAGAGTGGCTGCACCAGCTTGCATTCCCAACAACAGTGTAGGAGGGTTCCCCTTTCTCTGCATCCCCGCCAACATCTGTCATTTCCTGACTTGTTAATTTTAGCCATTCTGACTAGTGTGAAGTGGTATCTCATTGAGGTTTTGATTTGGATTTCCCTGATGCCGAATGATGTTGAGCACTTTTTCATGTGTCTGTTGGCCATTTGGATGTCTTCTTTGGAAAAATGTCCTTTCCTGTCTTCTGCCCATTTCTTGATTGGATTATTTGTTCTTTGGGTGTTGAGTTTGTTAAGTTCGTTATAGATTTTGGATACTAGCCCTTTATCTGATATGTCATTTGCAAATATCTTCTCCCATTCTTTCGGCTGTCTTTTGGTTTTGTGGACTGTTTCTTTTGCTGTGGAAAAGATTTTTATCTTGATGAGGTCCCCCAATAGTTCATTTTTGCCCTTGCTTCCCTTGCCTTTGGCGATGTTTCTAGGAAGAAGTTGCTGCGGCTGAGGCCGAAGAGGTTGCTGCCTGTGTTCTCCTTTAGAATTTTGATGGACTCCTGTCTCACATGTAGGTCTTTCAACCATTTTGAGTCTATTTTTGTGTATGGTGTAAGGAAATGGTCCATTTTCATTCTTCTGCATGTGGCTGTCCCATTTTCCCAACACCATTTGTTGAAGAGACTGTCTTTTTTCCATTGGACGTTCTTTCCTGCTTTGTCGAAGATTAGTTGACCATAGAGTTGAGGGTCCATTTCTGGGCTCTCTATTCTGTTCCATTGATCTATGTGTCTGTTTTTGTGCCAAAGACAAAATTTATAAACATAAAAAAAAAGAAACAGATGCTTGTACCTACCATTATGCACAATGGTATGCCATTTCCTAAGAATTATAATTAAGAAATGACATTGGTATATTATGATAAATGCAGAAGCAAATACTATTGAGGTAATAAAATTGAAAGATGCCAATGACCCTCAGTGGATAATAGTGAAATATCTCTGAAAGGAACTCGCACTGGCTTGCCCATTTTCTTGCTTTTGTGCAATTCTGAACCCGGTTGGTGTGTTTTCACCTCTTCCAGTCTACTCCTTGTTGGAAAATGGTAAGGTTTTCATTACACTGATTCTCAGTTATCCACGTAACTGACAGTCTTATACTCCAGGTATGCAGTGCTATGGTAAGCATCTCTGGAGACTGTGGAAAATATGAGGCTTAGAGCTTGCCCAAAAGATAATGATGGTTATTAAATGAGTTGGAGAATATAGTAGTCATCATGGATTGGCTAACTCCTTAGTCATTTCCCCAACTTTCCTCTTTCCACTTTCAAAGGTGAAAACTTTCTTTCCCAGACTCTCTTAGAGCAAGGGGTGGCCATTTGACCGAGTCCTCATAAATCAGATTGAAACAGAAGTCTGCTTAGTGGTTCCAGGAAGGCTTTTGCTCTCCTGATAAAAGACAGAGGCAGGGCTGGCTCCATCTCCCATCTTTCTTGTCTCTGTCTTAAATATGGGCATGATACCTGAGTTTAAGGATATCATTTGCATCCATGAGGGAAAAGTCAAAAGAATCACATGAAGCTGTCCCAAAGCCAACAGTCACCCATCTCCAGATTTTTGTTATGAATCAAAACTTAACATTAATCTTTATTAGTTTAAGTAATTATAATTGGGTTCTCTTTTGCTTGTAGCCAAAACTATTCTTAACCAATAGTGACAGACAAAGAATAATACCAGAAAGCGCAGAAACATACTTTCTTTCCATCGTTGGGCATTAGCATAGAATTATTTTTTATGGGCTATGATTTAGAAGTCTTTTCTTGCCAGAGGTGGTAGATATGAATCCACAGGAAGGAAGACTTCACAGACAGAAGCAGCCATCAGAACACAGAGGTGGGGAAAGGACTAGGCATATGTATGTGTACAGAATATAATCACTAGAATCAGCAGTGCAGGAAGGAATGAGGTTGGCCTGATAAGGAAGGATAGAACTAAAGAAGAGTTGAAGTGTCAGGGTGAAGTTTACGTTTAGTGCGATATGTAATCTGGAGCCATTATGGGCTCATCCAATGAGTCAGACATCTGTCTGGTGAGAGCCAGCTCTATGGTAGTTTCCAAGAATATAAAAATATCTTGCTTCTGCCTTCAAGGGGTACAGTTTAATACAGGTAGGCAGTATCAGGGTTCAATGTAGGAAACAGAAACCATTCCAGGTATATCAGACACAAAGGAATATAATACGGGGAAATGGGTCTTTGTAAAACCTCTGGAAGGTATAGAAGGGCTGAAATCAGGGGCCCACCACTGACCATTGAATTCAGGCTCCCACCACGCAGGTGCAGATCAGATGGCAGCAGTCCACTGATGGCACTGCTACAATGGCCTCTAATTATCCATGAGGATGGTTTCCATGTACAGAAACACTGAGGTTGGCTGCTGCCTGAATATACTCACATCCCATGTCCTTGCATGGTAGGAGCAAAAAAAACAAAGCAATGTTTTCCATATCCAGAGCCTTGGCTGCTAAAGTGTCTCAGCATAGTTTCTAGTTTTCCAACCTCTCTAACTAGAGAGAGGAGAGAAGGTGCATGGAGATTGAAAGAGACAATATACAGTGTCTACCACATTAATGGACTTTAAAGCACCAATTAGTACAGAAAGGTGTTACAGTTCCTCTGAGAGAAATTGGGCTCCAAGGAGGGAGGTGGGTTAGGGAAGATCTCAAAGAAATGATGATACTTGAAAGATGAGTTTACATTTTCCGGGTGGATAGAATCAGGGTTGACATTCTAGGTGGAGTGCTGAGCTGAAAAAAAGGCCAAGTGGACATTCAGCAAGCAGCTTATCATGTGTGGAGTGTGGGAAGCAAAGTGGGGTAGAGGGGTGGGAGTGCAAGTTTAGAGAGGACTGAGAGGAAATGGGAGGCAGATGGTGGTGTGCCCTAAATGCTATGCTGAAGAATTTGGAATGTATCCCATAGGGAATGGGAAGCCAGAGTCAGGTCTGAAGCAGTGGAATGCCATGAATAAATTCATGCTTCATAAGGATCACTCTGGATACATGTGAATGCCGGATTGGGGGAATTCAAGACCAGAAGCAGGAAGTCCAGTTAGAACACTGTTGCAATAGAAAGTGAGGAATAGACTCTTGAGATGGGGAGAGTCTTGATGTTAAGGGGAAAGAGATCAGCTGGATGCCCTGCTAGCTTATTTAGCTGGAAAGGTCATCTCTAGAAGCCTTGCAATAAAGTGGAGTGGTGCCAATAAAGAGAAAGAGGCGAACATAAAAAGTCCTGGTTAGGAAAACTTGGGAGTTGGCATTTCTAAATGGAATCACCAGGTAAGGGGTACCACCTGGGTGGCTCAGTTGGTTAAGCTTCCGACTCCTGACTTTGGCTCAGGTCATGATCTCAGGGTCGTGAGATAGAGCCCTGAATCAGGCTCCGTACTGAGCATGGAACCTGCTTAGGATCCTTTCTTCCCCATTCCCTCTGACCCTCTCCACACACACCCCCACCCCCCACCCCACCCCCATGCTCTCTCTCTAAAACAAACAAAAGACAGGTAATAGTAAATGCAGAGGGGGGAAATACAAGTGTGAGTGGCTTACTTTAGTTCTTCAAAGGTCTGGGGAAGCAGAATAGAAAGAAAGGGCAAAAGTTGCTCCATGTTTTTAAGCTTGAAGTCCTGAGGAGATGGTATTGCCATTAATAGTAATGGGCAAGTCACAAAAAATTACCAGTTTGGAAGGTAGAAGACAGTGAGTTCATTGTTGTCACATTAAGATTTAGCATTAACAGCACATCCTAGTAGAGAATTGTCAATGTGCTTTATTTTTTTTAAGATTTTATTTATTTACTTAGAGAGAGAGTGACAGAGAGCACAAGCGGGGGAGGGGCAGAGAGAGAGGGAGAAGCAGGCTCCCTGTTGAGCTGGGAGCCTGACGTGGGGTTCGATCCCAGGACCCCAGGATCATGACCTGAGCTGAAGGCAGATGCTTAACCGACTGAACCACCCAGGCACCCCTGTCAATGTGCTTTACATATGTGGTTTCCCTAAATTAAAAAAAAAAAAAAATACACACACATACATGGTTTTCCTGTCTTCAGTAGTTAGCTAACAACAAGCTGTCATCTTTCAAGAAAATATAATCTTGTGTTACAGGAAAGAGTGAAGTTATTGAGCTTTGTGTATCTATGAAATCAGAGGCTGAGGAACTCATGAGAATGGGAGAAGCTGGTTAGAGACACCAGGAAAGAAAGACACACACAAGAAAATGTATGGGGAAATGCACATTTTGTGGATATAAGTTAATATTTGTCAAGACCGACCAAAAAAAATCTGCAAAGAAAATTTTCTGTACAGAAATTCCATTTAGATACTAATACCTAGTTTCTGAATTGAGGTTGTATATCCACTCAGTAGGCCGCCAAGAATTATCATACGCCAGCTTCGACCTGAAACCACAAGATGGTGTTTTCTGTATTTGTATTTTCTGGGATTCGTTCACAGAAAAATGAAAGGGGGCACCTGGCTGGCTCAGTCAGTGGAGCATGTGACTCTTGATCTCAGGGCTGTGGGTTCAAGCCCCACATAGGGTGTTGAGATTACTTAAAAATAAAATCTTTTTTAAAAAATGAAAGAAAATGAAAGGAAAGGAAAATAATGCATCCAGATTCCTCTCACACTGGTTCCACTTTCTTTCAACAAAACCCCTTCAAAAACCATTTCAAATAGGGGCGCCTGGGTGGCTCAGTCGGTTAAGTGACTGCCTTTGGCTCAGGTCATGATCCCAGGGTCCTGGCTTCGAGCCCCACATCAGGCAGCCTGCTTCTCCCTCTCCCTCTGCCATTCCCCCTGCTTGTGCTCTCTCTCTTTCTCTCTCTGTCAAATAAATGAATAAAATCTTTTAAAAAATTGCGAATAGCCAAATTTAGTGCATTATTAGAATGCAAGGTAATGAAATAAGACACTTTGATCTTTCGGGCACTCTGTAATAAAAGTCTTTTTAAAAGTTCAAAGGTGGAAAAAACCTCACACATGTAAGGAAGACTCATACCTTGACCTCTGCTCATAGTACTTACAGACGTGCAATGAATAACTGGTAATTCAAAGAAAGAGGTAAGCACATTTTTCCTGCTGTGGGGAAAAAAAAAACCTCTTAAAATTACTTAGTTAACTCAAATTGCAGACCTTTGAAATGAAACAGATTTCCTAGATGTTCTCTGACAGACAATTTTCAGTCTAGGGATCTTTCTTGCCCATAATTGCATTGTCTTTCCCTCATATCATAACACAACAACATCCAGAAGATGCCTGATATGTTTTAGACACTCAAACTTTTGTTTCTAATGTAAAATTTGCTGACTGCTATGTATATTTTTTACTATCATCATATCCCTCCTGTATCAAATTGCCAAAATTCTGTTATCTGAGTTAAGCTTAAAGAATCTTGTAATAAAAAAAAAAAAATTAGAGCAGGCACAACTTTTGTCTATAACCAAAGCTACACAACAGTTTTAAAATAGTTTTTGGTTTTATTTATTTTATTGTTTTTTTTAAAGATTTTATTTATTTATTTGAAAGAGAGAGAGAGAGCAAGAGAGAGAGAGAGCATGGGTGGGGAGGGGAGGGATAGGCAGGGAGCCCGATGCGGGGGTTCAATCCCAGGACCCTGGGATCATGACCTGAGCCGAAGGCAGATGCTTAACTGACAGAGCCACCCAGGTGCTCCTTTTTATTGTTGAATGTAAATTATCTGTGTTGCATCAAAATTATAACTTAACAATAAAGGAATGAAAAAATCCAACATGTGAAAGAAATGAGCCTGTGATATGATGTCAGGGATCTTCTGCCATCGGCCCAACACTCCACCTCCTTTTTATTTGTAGCCTGAAATTTCTTCAACAAGGCATAAAGACTTTCATTTCACAGATCCTGCTGGAAGAAATAATAGGATGCGGTGGAGAATTACTGTGAGCTGAAGGGAGAAGTAGCTACTTCCAAGTTGAAACGCTGATGTTATCTCTTGCTCTTCTGGCTCAGAGGCATTTGCTGGATGTTCCCACCTTGGATGAGGACTGGCTTAGTGTCCAGAGAGGGCAGCCTGCTCTCGGACATTATCCTCCTGGTGTGGTTAATGATGGAGCATCTTCCTGGGTCTAGTCTGTGATAGCGTTTAATGCTATTGGAAAATATCTAAACAACAACAACAAAAAATGCCAAAAGGCTTTGATGTGAAGTGTGCATATCAGGATTGAGAATCCGCATTTCTCAAGCTTCCAAATTCCATACCTTTTCACCCCAAATAGTTCAGTTTCGGTATGGCACAGGGAGGTTAGATGTGGAAAGTGAGTGGTTGTTTTAGAGACTGAATCTTTTCCACAGTAGCCTCCTGACTTTGTATCAGTCTCTGTAACATGCTTTTCTTGGTCTCTCTTTCTTTTGGGGGGCTATTTCTTTCTCCTTAATTCTCCCACTTGGCCCTCCCCATTCCTACAAGAAGCACTCTCTACCTTGTGATCACTAGCCACTGAATTGGTAAATCGGGTTGTTGTCTTATTCAGAACATCATTTCCTGCCAAAACTAATCACTCCATCATTTGAGAGACCCCTATCACTAGGTTGCCTCTCACCAATGAAGAGTGATACTTGGAGTAGATATCACCACTCCAGAGTGGTATCTCCCTTCCTCTTGTATCTAATTCTTAGAGATAAAAATCCCCATAAATACCAGAGAGGAAGAATAGTTATTATTATCAACTTCCCACTAGCAGGACTTTTCCCTAGAAAGAGGCATGCTATCATATGCGAAGGAATCAAAATGACCAGGCTCATTAGACTTGACTGGATTGATTACATTTTGCTCCCAGTTAATTTTATCACCTTAGGAGTTCAAAACTTTTTTCAAGACAGCTGGGTGCCTGATAGAATACTATATAGTTGGTCATATACCTACCCCTTTGGTTTTTCACCTTCTCCTGGTATACAACGCACCCCCGATCTCTGTCATGGTCTCATCTTTGTACCTGTTTCTCAATCAGAACCTGAAATACCTTTGTTTGATTATCTTGGACTGAGTCCTAATGCTGCTTATTCTTTCTGGGTTTATAGTCTCTTTTCCTTTTTCTCATGCTCCTTTTCAGGACTACCCTTCTATTCTTGTCTCTAACTACAGTTCTCTTCTTTATAGCATTAAATTATCGTCTAGAATAACCCAAAGAGTGATAATCCGGAGCAGAAGGTTTGGTGGTGACTGTAGAGAATATAGCATCTCTTGAACATAAAGAGGACATCAAAAGAGGCTGAGATTCTGTAACCATTATACCTCTATTAAAAGTCAAATGCCTGGGGCACCTGGGTGGCTCAGTCAGTTGAGCATCTGGTTTTTGGTTTAGGCTCAGGTCATGGTCTCCTGATCATGGGATTCAGCGCCCCCCCCAAGTTGAGCCCCTAGTCGCTCAGTGGGGAGTCCGCATCCCCTTTCCCTGTGCCCCTCCCTCTGCTCGTGCTCTCTCTCTGTCTCTCTCCCTCTCTCATGCAAATAAGTAAATCTTAAAAAAAAAAAATCAAATGTCTGCTCCTCATAGGAACCCTCTGTATGGGGATAATCACAATTACAAGAGCCTTGAAACATGCACTAGGCTTGATTCTCTAGTTCCAAAGGATCATATTCTCAGGTTTCCTTGAAAAAAAAAGTGGATAACAAGAAAAATGACTACAATAATGCATCTAATGTCTACTATATAACCAGGAATAAACCAAATCATCTAGTTTTAGGGCTCATGAGAAATTTGTGGATTCCATCTTAATAGCCGTCTACAAATGAAACCAAAGCTGCTGTGGTATAGAAGTCCTCCTGCCAAGTTCCTTAACTCACTCTTGCCCATATGCACCTGCCCTGTTACATCTTCCCTCCATGAGAAAAGGAATGAACCCATCAACTTGTTGGTTGACCTCAGTGGGAAGGAGAACTAACATTTTACATTAGCCCCAATACATGAGTCAGAGATACAAATCCTTGAACAATTCTTGAATTTCGAGGATGGAAAAATTCAGTGGAGATGGAGAAGGGGAGTATAGCAGAACTTTCCTCCATCTAAGAGAGAAAGGCAATCTCACCAAGGAAAGACATCACCAGCTGACAAACCCTCATGGCGGCCCTTCTTCCCCTCAGATATCCTCTATCAACCTTCCAAACACTCCTATTCCTTAAGCAGAAACAAGGCTTGGGAGAAGCAGAACTACCCACATTGGAAGGATTTTTCTCTTTGCTACTTGTCATGGGCTGCATTGGATCCCTCCAAAATTCGTATGTTGAATCCTTAACCCCCGTACCTCAGAATGTGACTGAATTTGGAGATAGGGCCTTTAAAGGGGTAATTAAGTTCAAACAAGGCCATTAGGGTATGCTCTAATCCAAGTTGACTGGAATATTTAAAAGAGGCTCTAGGACACCAGGGATGTACGTGTGCCCAGAGGATGTTCTTGTGAAGAAGCAGCAAGAGGGCAGCCAATAAAGGGCCACAAAGAGAGACCTCAGGAAACCAAAACTGCCAACACCTTGATCTTGGATTCTAGTCTCCAGGAAAGTGAGAAATAAATTTCTATTGTTTAAGCCACCCAGTCTGTGATATTCCTTATGGAAGACCTAGCAAATGAACACAGCTGCCCAAAACCAATTAACAGGAAGGATTGCTGCCATTTTTATCCAGCACCGTGCCTTCCATCATTCCTTCTAACCTCTGCCACTTCCAACCCAGAACTCAAAAATCTCAGTTTACTCTCCCCGGTTCCCCTACCCTCCCATGGTATTCCATTTGTATATGCCCTCTTCCATAGTCCTCTCCTTTATCTTAAATCCCCTCCTTTTCCCCCAGGGAAGCAGGAATTTCAAACGATGCTTTAAATCTCTTAAAGCTAAACCAACTGTTGTTTTTATAGGTACCAGACCGAAACACTTGCACTTATATTTTGATCCTGAGAAAGTCACATCTGCAAGGGCTCGCCTACAGGTCTTAGCAAAAAAAGCATCATGAAATGATAGAACGGCCTTTACTTTGAATCTATCCTAGATCATCAAGTTTATCTTCTGAGATTACCAGAACCATGGGAAAAGATTGCTTCCCTATGGAACTAATACTAATGCCCACAGAGCTACCTGTAGAGAAAATATGGCCCCATTCACTCCTGCCGTGCGTCTCTAGAAATGTTTTCTTTACTTTTAGTTGAGTGAAGCATGGAAGACTCAGCAAATGACAAACTGAGTTTTGATAGTGAGCCGATTGGGCGGGATCCTTTGATGATTCTGTGCTCTGTAAACTAGCTATGGAATTGCAGATGCTCAATAAATGTCACATATTGTCAACTATCAATTATTCAGTGTGTAATGAGGAAAATGCTTTGGCACACATTACCTCAAATCTTCATCAAGAAGTCTGTTATTCCAACACCATATCATAAAACATCTTTACTTAAACTGCCAGACAGTGTACATTTGTATCAATATCTTTGAATCTTTAAACTACTCTGATTTGGGGCGCCTGGGTGGCTCAGTCAGTTAAGTGTCTGCTTTCGGCTCAGGTCATGATCCCAGGGTCCTGGCATAGAGCCACCCGCCCCCTCATCAGGCTCCCTATTCAGTGGGGAGTCTGCTTCTCCCTCTCCCTCTGCCCCTCCTTCCCCCAACTCGTGCTCACTGGCTCTCTTTCAAATAAATAAAATCTTTTCAAAAAGAATTACTCTAATTTGTTTATAGCGATAACCAACAGAAATCACTGAAATTATTAAACATCAGTAATGCAGAGAAGTTTTAGAGACGGCCAGTACAGTATTCACAAATGTTATTGTGACAGCCTCAAATGATGGTTTACTCACGCTTTCCCTCCATTCAAGCCTCTTGATCTTTCACTATGCTCTTTTCTTTCCTGGAATTTTCTTCCTCCCCCAACTAAATTTGTCTTCCTGGAAAACTGCAACTCATCTCACTGGAAACTTTCCCTGAAGTTACCTTCTGACACACAAGTAGTAATGGTTGATGTATCTTTGTAACTTTAGTACTTGGAACAATGTATATCAAATGTGTTCCAAATAAATGGATTTTGAAAAGTGCCCAGAACATAGGAACTACCCAGCAAAATAGTTGTTGAATGAATGAATAACACCTGAAGGAGAAATATATAAACTCCTCACGGTCTGTCTTTATATACTGCTCTGTGGTGGAGATACCAATCAGCAGATAAATGGGAAAGAGGGAGCAGAAGGGAACCCCCAGCAATACAAGAGCCTAGATCTCAAGATGACAACGAGCCCCCGTGTAATGGGGAGCCCCTCTCTACCCCAAACCAGATAGGATCAGTTTTAATCTTTTAAAGACCTTGAACTACCTACATCTAGTAAAAGAAAAGCCTATTATGTAAGTCCTTAAACTACGTTTCCAAACCACATTAAAGCTAAGGCATCTCAAGCTACGGCGAGTTTTTAAATCTGCAACAGTCATACTAAAAATGAATACAAATGCAGAATACATGTCTCCAACATTTTAGTTAATTTCTCCAAGTTAACCCAGCTTCTACTGTTAGTCTATGATGGGTGCATGCCCCCCTGACCCGGAGCCAGAAGCCCTGAAGCCTCAATAGGGAAAACAATGTACTTCTGTGGAAGGGACAGGCTAAAGAGAGACTACACCCCTGTTTGATCTCAGCAAGGCTTTATTTTATTCACAAATTGAGGGAAAAAAAAAAAAAGCAAAAGCTCTAGCTCCCAAGGTGTAACAGTATTCTACAAAGTACTTTAAAAGTAGTTTGGCACGGTGGGGGGCGGGGGGGGGGGGGGCGTTGCTGTGTGCCTCAGTCAGTTGAGCGTCTGACTCCAGTTCGGCTCAGGCAGTGATCTCAGGGTCCTGGCTCCACACTCAGTGGGGAGTCTGCTTTTCTCTCTCCCCCCCACCCCATCACATCTCTCTCTCTAAAAATAAATAAGTAAATCGTTAAAAAATAATATAAATAAATTAAAATAAAAGTAGTTTCCAGGGCACCTGGCTGGCACAGTAGTGGAGCACACAACTCTTGATCTCAGGGTTGTGAGTTCGACCCCATGATGGGTGTAGAGCTTACTTAAAAATAAAAAATCTTTATAAATACATACATACATACATACATAAAAGTAGTTACTGCATTATACCAACTGAGTTATAATGTACCATCTTGGGCCTTTTTAAAGAGCTACTTTCTGATGTAGCACAAGACCTCATGGAAACCCTTACTCCCTGTTGGAATGTAATTGCTATACCATTCTCTGCCTAAGTAGCCACTCACCCCGGCTGTGATCAGATATTCCATCAGTCCTAGAGGGAAAGTGTACCCCTAAGTTGAGGTTTGACCTGATAATGATGGCATGTTATACTCTTTAGAGTATCAGTGACAACAAACCCATTTGCTGTCAAATCAGTTTAAAACTGACTCCTTTACCGTGTGCTCAAACATCAAATTTTGTTCCCACATAGAAATTCTTCAAAAACGTCAAGTAACTTCATAAAAATAAGTGCTATCACCAGCGTATTTTCCTTTTTTTTTTTTTTAGATTTTTCATTTATTTATTCATCAGAGAGAAAGAGAGGGAGGGTGCACAAGCCGGGGGGAGGGGGCGCAGAGGGAGAAGCAGGCTCCCCACTGAGCAGGGAGCCCAATGCGGAACTCAATCCCAGGACCTTGGGATCATGACCTGAGCCGAAGGCAGACGCTTAACCAACGGAGCCACCCAGGTGCCCCCAACTAGTTTATTTTCAATAGGTTGAATGCAGTTGAAAGTTTAGTGCGATGTTTATAAGGGTTAGTATCCTCTCCTCCAACATGTTGGCTGACACTTCAACATTTATTGATGCTGATGATGTCATTAAATGACGCCAGGCTCCACCATGCCCTTCATCAATTCTTATCAGAATTTTATAAATGAACATTGCATTCGCCAGAGCTTTGCAGTTTATTGGGTCTGATTGCATTGTTGGCATGACAAAACAGAATCTAAGTTCAGCTTACTCCTTGGTAAAATAAAGTTTTCTTTCTTTTCTTTTTTCTTCTTTAAAATTTTTTTTATAATATTGGATCTGATCTCACAATTTTTTTAACATTTATATTTCATTGATGTGAAAGAGACCATGGGAGCTTACCAAGGTCCATCATATCATAGTAAAATAATAATTTCTAGGTATAAATCATCAAAGTTGTAAACAGACTCCATTGATGAGCTTCATTAATTCATGCCACTTGATCTTTGTATTTTTCAAAGATATATATTCCAATTTCATTTCAAAGAGCATTTCTATGTCTTTATAATTAAAGATTGCCAATTTTCATGCATCCAGCTTTTTTCTTATAGATCATAAGAAGAGACAAGCTCTGGGAAACACTATTTAAAACCCAAGCCTCAACATAAAAACAAAACTACTACATTATACTTGCGTTTTGCAGCCAGTAGGATAAGATTGTAATACTGATAGACCAGTGCAGGAAAATACTGATTCAATTTAATGTAGTTGTTTAATTTGAATCAGTTGATTCAATTGAGTTCAATCATGTTTATTGAGGGCTATTATATGATAAGCACTCTGCTAGGCATTGAGGGCATACAAATAGGAGTAAGATGCAGAGCCAGCCTTCAGAAAGAATCCACTCGGGAACAGTGAAATGTGCATATGAAACGATGCATAATACAGGGAGACATGGCCTCAGGACCAAAGGCATGCACGTGTGAGAAAGAGCGCCAGATTTTATTTGGGGGATCAGAAAAGGATTCGTTCACCAGGAAAGACATTTTCTGGCCCATGCAGGATCTTGTCTTACACACATACCACCCGTGCAAAATTGAGTTGCCCAAGCCACCTTCACCTGTGGACCAAATTGGGGTCACATTTACCTAATTTGTTTCATTTCAGTGGCTTGTGCCTCTCAGCCCAGCAGTCACTTCACTTCCCCTGCAAAGTTGCACCCTATCATTTCTGAACACTCCTTGGACAAATTATGAAATCTCTCCAAGCCTCAGTTTACTCATCTGTAAAATGATTAAAAAATGCCTTCATCTTTGAACGGTCATGAGTATTAAATGAGACAATATACATAAAATTCACAGAAAAACCATCATTATTTTATACTTGTATTCTATATCCCAACCAACATAACAGACTAATAACCCATTTTTGAGAAGAGTAGAGTGAAAGAGATGGGAGGCAACCCCGCTCCCACCCCCACTCCAAGCAGGCGTCACTTTAGGTCCAGAAGTTGAAGAATGACGGAGGGAAGAGAAGAGACGAAGACGAATTTCTCCTTTGTTTGGGTGTACTTCATGTAACAAAAAGTATTTTTCTTTTGATTTCCTTGAGATTTTTCTAGTCTATCACACAATTACATATTTATACCTCTCCACCAAATAAAAAACAAGGAAGAACCACAGAAATGTGGCAACAGCTGGACACATAGATGGACACATGGGATAGGCTGCCAAGATTTTGCCGTGCCTATTTCCAAATATCTGTCTTCACAAGCCTTCTATCAGTAATTAGAGGCATAACTCTCAGCAAGGTAGATTCAGGTTTCTAAAAACTCTCTACAATTCAAAGATAGACAAGGAAGTTATTTTCTACCACTTTTATATCTCTATACCTGCTTGTTTCAGATTGTCTAATTTTGATGAGACTAACAGATGCATTATTTGCTGTTAAGAATAAATTGTATAACGATGATTTAGTGAACTGTTAATCATACCACAGAAAAGGGTCATGGTTTAAAAAATCAAACTAAAAAAGTGTCGTGATTTTATTCATTGTGTACTTCTGTTGGAAACAAACACACTTTGTAATGCAGTTAAACATTCCTTTGCCTTTTTTTTCAAGATTTTTTTTTTTTAATTTGAGAGAGAGAGCGAGACAGAGCGAGAGAGCAGGAGCAGGGGGGAGGGGAGAAAGGCAGAGGCAGAGGGAGAAGCAGACTCTGCTGAGCAGGGAGCTCAACACAGGGCTCCATCCCCAGACCCTGAGATCATGACCTGAGCCTGAGGCAGGTACTTCACCAACTGAGCCACCCAGGAGCCCCAAACATTCCTTTGTCTTTAAACATTTTGTTTTGAGATATGTAGAACCACACGCATTTGTAAGAAATAATATAGAGATACCCCGTGTGCCCTTCACTCAGTTGCCCCCAATGGTAACATCTTGCAAAACTATAATGCAATATCACAACCAAGATATCGACATTGATGTGATCTACTGATCCTAATCAGATTTCCGCAGTTTTAAGTGTACTCATTCGTTCATGTATATGTGTCTGAGATATCGGTATTTGGTTCTGTGCAATTGTATCACATCTATGTTCCTGTCTACCACGACTGCAGCCAAGATACAAAACGGTTCTATCACTATAAGCGTCCCTCATATTGCCCCTTATAACCACATCTTCCTCCCCCTTCCATGTCTAATCCTTAGCAACTACTAATCTGTTCCTCAGTTCTATAATTTTGTCATTTCAAGAAGGTTACGTAAATGGAGTCGTGCCACATTTGACCATTTGGGACGGGTCACCCATCATAATTCCCTTGAGATCCCTCTGAGTTGTTATGCCTATCAATTTTTACTGTATTGCTATTGTAATTCATGGTATAGAAGTATTTCAATATGCTAAACTTTCGGCTGTTGAAGGACAGTTGGGTTGTTTCCAGTTCTTGCCTATGGCTAGTAAAGCTGCTGTGGAACATTCTTGTACAAGTTTTTGTATGAGCCTTAGTATTCATTTCTCTGTGACAAATGCCTAGGAGTGCAATTGCCGGGTTGGATGGTAATTGCACGCCCAGATTTATAAGAAACTGCCAAACTGTTTTCCAAAGTGACTCTACCATTTTATATTCCCACCAGCCATGTATGAGTGATTCAGTTTTTCCACCTTTTTTTTTTTAACATTATATGACCTTAGTCTGTATGGATGATAAAATTAGTAAATAAATACATGGCTCATATAAGAACAGCTTGTAAAAAGCCAGCCCAAAAAGTCCAAAGGGTAAAAAGGCAGGGGTCATATAAAAAAAAAAAGCCATCTTATGCAACGGCCTCTCTGACTCGTCTCAGCTCGCAGGGTGGCCAGGTAACACAACAAAGGCTTCATGCTCCTAGAAAGCAGCCGCGGTGACCTAAAGCTTTGCTTGGTGTAAATTACAATAAATAATCTTTTCTTTCCAAAACAGGATTATGGCCTATAAAATGCTTCAAGTAGCCCTGTGTTCAACATTGCTTATAGGTAAGAATCCATTTCTTGTTTATTTATCATGTCTTTTACAATGATTAGGTTGATAGATAGCCCCTTTTGACTTTTTCAAAGAAATGAACAAATATGTTTTATTCACAGATCAATTCTAGAGCATTGAGAAAACCCAACTATCATGTCATGTGGTGGTTTTGAGCATGTTAGTGTTAATTGCGTGTGATCATTTTATTCCTAATTATGTATTAACGTATTAACATGTCTCTCTTGCTAGGAAATCTAGTTAAGGGCTGCCTCCAAAGAAGTGCTCTTGTGTCCTTGAACAAAGAAAAATTTCAAATGCCTTTTAGAAACTGTAATACTTACATAGTACCATTATGTGGAGACCTCAAGGTATTTTGAGAGTGTGAATTCATTAACCTTTAGAGGAAGCTGTAGCCCAGAGAAGTGGTGTTTTAAAGACAAATCAAGGAAGGTACTGAAGGTCAGATGATTTGCTGCCAAATTGACCCAATAATTCGGTGACTTCTATCTGAATGGAACTGAGAGGTAGTTTGTTTTTCTGTAACCAAAACTGAAAATACTTACAAAGGTGTAAATTATATTCACAGTTAAATCTCTACAATTTATAAATACTTCTGATGAAATGCTTGCATAAGAATAAATTTCTACTTTTATGATCAACTTGAAACCCATGCAAAAAAATCTACATATTTTTCTTGAAGCGCGCACACACACACATACACACACACAAATCAATAAAAGGATATAGGCATATACCTAAAATATGAATCTAGATAAGTGTGTACATATATGTATGTGTATATAATTAGCCTTTTATTCTTAAGCATATAAATAATTTTAATAAAGAGTTTTAATCATCACTGTTATACTTTGCATTTGGGACATGTTTAAATAAATGATTTAGAAATTTTTAGCCAAGTTATTATTAGGCAATTATCATCAATGCGTGTGTAATCACACCTGGTTACAGCCCACATCTCCAGATGAAGAAAGTGAGGCTGGCTCAGTTTAAGTGTGTGTCTCAGGAGCACACTGTAAATTGAAGTCATGGGCTAGTTATAATCCATCAGTCATTGCTTTGCTTTGCCTGCCGATCCATGCAATTGGCTTTACAGTGGGTGATGGTAGATTAGCACAAGGCGAAAAGCACTAGTGCTAGTCTGCCTTCACCTGTGAACATGCAGGGTCAAAAATATCTGGCAAAAGGAAAACAGTCCTGCAAAATGCCTTTTAGAGATTTTCTTAAGAAACAAGTTGGAATTAATTTTAACTCCGGCTGAGATACAAATATGTCTACCTAGAAAGACAACTGGTTTGACTGATTTCACTTAAAAAATAAAGAAATAAGATTATGTGGTTAAAGTTCATGAAATAACAAGTTGAGAATTAGAAACTAAGGACAGAGGAACACTGACACGGTGGGGTTAGCCCTTCAGATCTCAGGAAAGAAGCCTTAACTGCATATAGGCTGAGTACACTTAAGTCTTTAGAATCAGATTCATTTGTTACATGAATAATTTATTTAACTGACATTTTCTAAATCATACAGCTCTCAAGTAGGAAATCATAGCTTGAATCAACTTTCTTCCCTTCTTCTCTTCCTCCTCCCATTTTTCATTTAAGAATGTAGCCTATTCATCTGCCCTCCCCTGGAGCTCTCTACGTATCCTAAGAAAAGAGCCGTCTTAAAAAGTTTGTTTTTATATTTAAAAAAAGTTTCCTCTGTTACAGATTAGTTGTCTAACAAATTACCTTTTTGTCCAGAACTTAATTTGAAGTAAATAGAGAAAAGATCTCATTATCCATTTTCCTAATGGGAATGCTGAAGCCAAAAATGATGAAGAACCTTCCCCAAGTGATTACATTTATGAGCACAGTCCTCAAATCATTTTATTGATTTTCTTAAAATAGTAATTTATACACATTGGAACCGGTTCCCTGGTCAGAGAATTAGAAGTCCAAGTGTCATGATTTGATTAAAAAACAAAACAAAACCCCTCTCTTCAGCATTTAGGTCAAGAACTGCCTTCTCCTACAATAAAGCCAGCAAATACGCATACTAATCCTTTAAGTCTTTATTCTGTGGGCAGGGGCTTTCCATATGTTACCTTAAGTCAACTCTCTAATCACTGTGCAAATAAGTGTCATGATTTTTATTTTACAGGGGAATTTAGGCTTAGAGAAACTAAGTGATGAAACCACACAGTTAATCCATGGTGGATGCCAGATTCACATGCAAATTCTACATCCAGCTCTTCTAAGAACGAAACCCTTCTTTCTGCTATGCAAACTGTCCCCTCTGGCACTGCCATGCTGGATATGGGACATGTAGCTATGGAATGGGCAAAGGAGCACAAAGCAAGGCCTCCTCCTGAGGAAGGAATAAGGCCAATATCACAGCCCTTGGTTCCACAAGAACAGGCCAGGAGTTAGGGAGCTGGATGATTTTATGTGAGTAAACAGAGCCAAACTAAGAAATAACCAGGGGCTTTCTATGACAGTTTCTAGTTGTGGTGAGGGTAGAGCGAAGTTCTAAACTCATCTATTCCACCTCCAAAGGGCACTCGTCAAAATCAAACAGCCCCATTTCACACAAAGAAGAAATATGGAAAATACACGCATTTGGGACATATTTTGCAAAGTAGAAAAACCAGTCCTTGAAGTTGACCCGTATATGGGACAATTTGGAGGTTCACGCCCATATTGTTAACCTCTGATCAGATCACATGAAGTCCAAGTATGTCTTCTGGTTTTAGACAGGGGAAGAGAACTGCCTTTAGCCCGTTTCTCTAGCATTGTTCCAGCTCATACTTTTGACTCCATGCCTAGTAACCAAGAGCAATTTGTCTTGAAGGTTTCTGTTTGTTTGGTTGGTTGGTTTGGGTTGGGTTTTTTAGATGAGAGCTTTTAAGCCCACATTTTCTTCCCCTGGACCCAGTCAGCCCCTCCAGTCCCTCCATGTTTGCCTTCTGCTCCATTCACAGAAGGAACGGCCCTTCTCAGTCATCTAGCCTTCCCCCACCATCCTGTTCCTTGGAGAGTCTGTATTTCTGGATATAGTTTTAGTTTATTTTGTAAAAACTTGTTCTTAATTTTTTCAACTCACTCGGGCTTAAGATTGATCGATGCTCTCAAGAAAGTAAGTAGTGAGAATAAACTGGGAAATATCTAAGTTAGAGAAAAATATCAGGGCCTATGACCAGATTCGTTGAGCACTCTGGGTGTTGCAGAAAAAACATTTATTTTCCTGTCCACATGGCATCATTTGTCATGACGCTGGAGTTGGAAAACCCATCAACACACGCAAGCAATGACCCTGAAGGGGTTACTATTGAATCATATAAAACACTGCCTTTCATGAGTTACAAATTTCTCTGTCCACAAAATCAAAAGCTAATAAAAGATATGGCAGCTCCAAAATATGCCCCAGGAAATTACACGGTGGTGCATGCGAGCATGTATGTGGGTGTATGTTAGCGTGTTGCGAACAGGTTAAAAAAGACTGAACTTAAATTCGAGTAATACTAGTCCCTGTTTACTTTGCAAAGTACTCAACACGCCAGCAACTGTAACATCAATAAAGCCAAAGTTCCCTGAGTTAAAAGTTCATTTATGAAAGCATTTCATTAACAGTTTAGTAAGATGACCGAGTTTGAGAGCTGGTCCCAAAGTTCAGTGCATTTCTTTTTTCCAGTTGACTTCCATCAACTCTCTGCCTTCTGTCTTTTTGCTTCCCTGCTCCCTTTTTCCATGGCTTTTCACCTTTTTAAACTTTTGTTTTTCTAACTTCCCTTATTTTGTCTCTGCTTCCTCTAATTTCTTTTCTTGAATTCCCCTTCTCTTTTTTCTTCAAACCCCAAATTTCTTCTCTCATTCTCTCTCATTAATTTTTATCTGAATTGCAGCAAAGTGAGAGAATCTATTCTAGTAAATATAACTTTTCTATCTTTCGCCATAAATTTTTGGGTCAGTGACCAAAATTTAGAGTGGGAAGAAAAAAGTAACTATTTCATATTTTATAACAAAAATTATTTATTTAACACAGAAAATAAAATATTCAACTTTAAAGATTTTATTTATTTGAGAGAGAGCGAGAGAGAGCAAGCACGAGCAGGGTGAGGGGCAAAGGGAGAAGCAGACTCCTCGCTGAGCCCAACACGGGGCTCAATCCCAGGACCCCAAGATCATGACCTGAGCCAGAGACAGACACTTAACCAACTGAGCCACCCAGGTGCCCTAAAATATTCAACTTTAAGAATATGAACCTAAACATGAGTATTTTAATTACTCACAAAATTATAACATTTCTCCTACAGTTAGCGAGATCCTAGGAAATTTTACTGTACTGCCAAGATGTCTGTAGAGACTGTTCTCCTGATCCTCTTTTGTCCTTAATTCCTCCTGACCATTTATACTCCAGTTTAATACTTAATTTATGTGCCTGGGCAGTTATTTCATCTTTTTTCTAAAGACATAAACATTTTAAGGGAAGGGATTAAGACTCAGTCCAATAAAAATAGTGAATAATAAATGTTATTCTTTCATTGGTTATGCTGAACACTGAGTGCTTTGCTTTCAGCATCCCGTCCCTGAGCATTTTGGAGAACTTGTGGCAGGACTGTCATGCTTATTCTCCATCTCTGGCCCCAGGCATCGGGTAGCACTGCAGAAAGCAGTATCACCCAGCCTCTAAGGGAAGTAGGAGCTGTGGCCCATCCTGTGGATTTGTCAGGCATTTCTGTGTCTTCTGCCCCTGCTAAATCCCACCACGTTTATTCACAGACGTAGAATTCCTTCCCTCATGTAACCGTCTATGAATATCCACAGAAGTCACAGTCATGGCTTTCCAGGGGTGACAAGCTCCTGCTGGTTGGGGCGCCCTGTCTGTGCTGTATTTATTCCCCCCGGTTTCTTAGGGAGGCTCTGAGACAACAGACCTGTTGGATTCTCTGCACCACCTTCTGACACATAGAACTCTCACCCCCCTTCTTGGCCTGCTTTTGATCAAGTTGAAAAATAAACCAAAGGTGAACATGGAAGGCAATCAGTTCCCTTTATTACTGAGAAAGGCTAATTTGGAAAATATAACATAGTATAAGATATAAAGGGCCTGGTGACTGGACCCCAGAATTTGGCAAATTTCATATCCAGTTGCAGGTTGCAGAACCAGAAGAGAAAGGGTGATCTCGGAGGGCAGCTAGCTCTCAAGAGGAAGAAGGAAGAGCTAGCTGGACGTGCCAAGTTATGCCTCTTGGACTTACCAGTTACGGGCGGGCACGGCCCCTTCTGAGAGGCAGAGTCTACAAAGGGGAGAAGGGTGGCCTGAGGTTACTCTACATGAGCTCACTCTACAGGCAATAGACAGGACTCTGCTATCAGACTCTGTCCTTCCATTCTGTATTGTACATTTCATATCAGGCTTTCTGATCTTTTTAGCATATAGGTTCCTACCACAAGGATAATCTTCATGGTCACGTGCACAGTATGAAGACTATTCAGTTATTTCTCCACTATCAAATTTAAAGACTCTTTTTCAGCCTTCTCTGGGTGATGGCAAAATAGGGAAGCCTTCCATTTCTAACTGTATAGCTTCTGTACCAGCGTTACTGCTCCTCGGCCCATGGTGGGCACTCATCTCTGTGCATAAGGTGAATACATTTTTATTTGTATTGCTTTCATTATTGACTAGGTCTACTTTGACTTCTCTTTCACTTATTTCTGTCTATCTCAGTGCTGAGTTTCTCAGCATGTAAGCTGCTTGGCAGGACTAGGAGCTATACCCATTTAGCATATTCTATATGCTTCTGATGCCCTAATACCATGCAGAGAAAGTAAGTTTCAGTTAATGACCTATTGGTTATGAGTATATTCCAGTTAAAAATATTAGAGCTGCGAGAGATCTCGGTTGGCTTCCTATGACTCAGAACAGGAAATGGAGGGACAGGGGTAACCAACTAATAACCCAACTAATCACGGGCAGGGCTGGGATAAGACGCCCCCATCTCGGATCCTTCTTGGCTTGTGTGGCAAGAGCTGTGATCTCCAATGTCTCTATACTCTGAAGTGTCTGCCTTATTTCAACTGTACCGAATTTTCTGCCGAGAATATTCGAGACATGTTTAGCTAGCAGAACTAAGCTTGACAGATCCTATTAAAACTATTATGATACAGGATGAAAGGAAGGAGGGTATGTAGGGAGTTGGAAAGAAAAAGAAGAAGGTTTTTTTATAGCTTATGATTTTAAAGTTTAAAAAAGGCATTAACCTGGCTGATACTGCCTACCTTAAAAAAAAAATTAAAAACCAACAAAGTAATAAAACTCAAGGTTCGGTTTTCAAACCCCAGCAGTATTATAGAGGCTTACAAACACAAACTGTGATCTTGCTCTCACTAACTTTCAAGGTTGATCAGGCGGAATGAAAAAGGGAGGAGGAATTTCTCAAGCAGAGAGGATAATAGCATGCCCTTCTGTATTACTTGCATTTATTTCCAGCTCTGCCAGTGACTTACTATGTGACCTTGAATGAGTCATTTCATCTCTGTGTGTCAATTTTCTCATTTGTAAAGTAGGATAATAAATACTACTTTCTGTCTCTCTCGTGGGTGATGCTATTATCACCATCAATTAATATTTATTGGATGCCTGTTGGGCGCATAATGCTGAGGTAGGTGCTTTGTTCAGGGGCAAGGGTGGGGGGGGGACATCGTATCAGTGAAACATTTTCCATGAGCAAAAAGAGAGAAGATTTACAAAAGACAGAATTATTAGAGCTTAAAGTAGCTATGGTTTATATTTTAAGGCATGCTTCTCTACCAAGATTTATGTAATAGCATTTTTTTTTCCTTAGCGATTGTACAATGCACCAGACAATCATGGTGCAGAATATTGGTTTTACTTTTGGATGATTCCAAGTAACACTATCTTAAGTGGTTAATGTACTTTCTTTATTTAGTTGTAAATTATATCTTAAGCATAATTTATGTAGAAACATTTATTAGAGGGGTGCCTGGGTTATTAGTTGGTTACTCCTCTCCCTCCATTTCCTGTTCTGAGTCATATGAAGCCAACTGAGATCTCTTGCAGCTCCAATAGGATCAGCAATTTCTCTGTGACCCCTCCAAGCCAATATCAGAATTAATCACTTCCCCCTCAAACGGTCTGGTCACAGTATGTTTCCTTATCATTATTTATGAACTCTGAATACAATATGAGTTCCTTAGCAGCAAGGGTTGTTTTTTGTTTATCTTTCTACACAACGATGATTATCCAAGCAGGGATGAGGGTGAGGCAAGTGGAGATCTTACGGCACAAAATTTGTGTAAGCTTGAGAGCAAGTTTCTTCTTCTATTTGCGGACTCACTTGGCTTCACCTGGGTCTCCCCTCTGGTGATTAGCAGTTTATCCTGACATCAGTAGGCACTCATAATGCATCATATTAGTTATCTACTATGACCTAACAATTTCCCCAAACCGAGCAATTTAAAACAAGAAACATTTATCATCTTACAGTTTCTGAGGAATTTGGGAGTGGCTTAGGTCAGTGACTCTGACTCAGGAACTCTCATGAGATTACAGTAAAGATGTCAGTGAGGGCTGTTGTGATGGAAGGCTTGACAAGAACGAAAGCATTGGTTCCCAGGTGGTTTGTTTATGTGGCTGTTGGTGGGAGGCTTCAGTTCCTTGACAGATGGGACTCTCTTCAGGGCTGCTTGAGGGTCCTCACAACATGGCAGCTGTTTCCATTAGAGCAAGTGATCCAAGAGACGTGAGAGACAGAAGCTATAATGCCTTTTATGTGCTTGCCACAGAAAACACACACTGTCATTTCCACAGTATCCTGTGGCTACACAGGTCCACCCTCCTAAATGAAAGAAGACCACAGGGGATCTGAATACCAAGAAGGCAGTGGTCTTTGGGGGGCTTCCACAGGCATGCTGGTTTGATTGTATTGAATTAGATGACCAGAAACAGGCCAATATTACTTCTATCATCTGTTACTAATATCTACTGAAAAGTTGACTTCTATCTTTTATTTTTAAATCACGAATAACTAAAATTGCTAACATCCTATTAATAGATAATGTGTCTGAGCCATTTTTTTATCTTCATCACTAGTAATATTTTGCACCTAGAGACAGCTGATTGATGTACAATATCCACAGAGGTTGTCATTTTCAATAGGTAGGCAGTTAGAACCAGAACTTAGTGGGGTAACAAATTAAACTAGAAGTAATAGAGCTAATAACTAGAACCCTGCTTAGTGCTCAAGGTCAAGCTTGGAAAAGCATGAGATAATAGGGCATGTGTAAGTAATGATTGTCTCTTTTTTATAAATGCATAAGGCTTTTTTTAATATTATTACTTTTCTTTGGCCCCAAGCATTCCTGTCTCTTAGTCATAATATTGCACAGTGGCTTTAAGGGGAGAATTCCATCTCCCTTTCCTACTAGCTATGTGGTCTTGAACATGTTATCTAACTTTTCTGTGATGTAGTTACCTTGTCTGCAAAATAAGGTTCTTGACAGTGCTACTTCCTAGGTTTGTTGTATTATATAAGGTAATTCAGGTAAAGTATTTTTTAGTGCAATGCTCAATAAATGTTAACTATCATTATTATTTGTGTGTGACATCAATACACACACACATGCACAAATAATCTAGCTACCTCTAACCATTGTCTTTTTACATCCATTTTAAAGATTCCCAGTGCCACATCATTCCTCCAGCTTAACATGTAAAGTCTTGTTCCTTCTCCTGTCCTGCTAAATTTAATCTTTTCTTTAAGGAATAGATTCAGCAATTTTCCTGACCATGAAAATGTCTGTTTGTGCCCCAGAGCCCCAAAGTTCAATAAGGACACCCTCTCTTAAACTCCCTTAGCACAATCAAATCCTATGTTGCCTTGTTTTATTTTGAATCTTGTACCCCTCTCCCTCCTCCCCACAGAGGAGAGGTTTCATATCTTATAGTTCACTGTAACTCTGGTCAACAGAGTCTTGTTAATGATGAAGCTATAGAGTACTTAACATAACATTTGTAATAAATGCTTCTTTATCACAAGCAATGAACAGATTGTATTGTTACCACAAATAGATCAGGAGTGTGTTCCTCCCTGATATTGAGTCAAATTACAACTCTGAATGTGATTGTGTTTTATTTGGAAATGAAATATAATATAGACTGTTAAAATTTCAAGATACTAAAAAATTCTGGATTTTAAAAACAATCATCTTTTTTTTCCCCTTAATCCTGGACTGGGAAGGAGTACAAAATGCAAACTTCTTCAAATTCAGTGACAGATCTATCAATACTAACAATTTAAACCACAGTGCCAGATTTGGAAGCAGTCTACTTCAAACTGAAAGATATGTTCTCTTTTGGAAGGCTAGGAAAGGAAGATTAAGATTGTTGACTGCCTGGTTTGAGCCAGCTGGTTTATAGCCATTAATAGGCCCAACCCTTACGGTAATCCTATGTTATTGTGTTACTGCGTTATTATTATAACTTTTTACATATAAGAAAACTGCAGCTTGGAGAAATTAAGCAACTTGTCCAGAAAAGTGATAGAGCTGCAATTTGAATCCCAGTCTGTGGGCTCCCATGCAGGTACAGAAGGCTCTAAAAATCTTTTCCATCCAGCACATGGCTTTCATGCTGCACTATATGCGGGACACATAGAGTGGTGATAGCTCAGTGATGGGGGAAGGCTGAGGAGCGGTCATCTCCCTCTGCACATAGCTTTCTCAGGGCTCCCTTCTCAGGCCCCCAACCTCCCAAACACCACAGCTGTGTCTCTTTAAGAAGATAAACATTGAGATGTAAACTATTGCCTTAAAAGATGCTGTCCTCTTGGACTCTGAATTACAGGAGCATTGGGAGCGCCATTTTTGTTGGAGGACCCAGCAAACCAGTTCCTACATCTCAAAAGACATATATATTTGCAGGATTACTGGGACCCAGATCAGAATCCAAATATGTGGGGCAACTCGCTGGCTGATCAGGTATTTGCATTAGAAAAAATGCACCATCTATTTTGCTGAGTAGGCACTGCATCAGCAGGCATCAACACAGTACCAGCCCAACCCACGAGTTTTTTCTCTCTAGCCACCCTGAGCTATAGCTGCCATTTCCTCCCCATCAAGTGCCTTTTGTCTGGTAAACTCCACCTTTTCCTTCAAGACTAAAGTCAAATGTTCCCTCCTTTTTGAAACTTTTCCCTTCTTTCCTGGATGACATTTGTCCTTCTTTCTTTTCTCCCCTTTGCATGCCATTAACATGTGAATAGCTCTATAAATGTCACCCTGGAATTAGTTGCCTTGTACACCCAACCTCCCTTACCTAGGCTGCAGATGTAAGGTGCACATCTTATCCATCAAGGTCATTATTCTCAGAAACTTTCAAAATGACTGTTACTCAGTCAAATCTCAGTAGATTATTGCATGTTTGGGTGGGTGGATGAATGGATCACGGTCACATTTTAGTTCCCTTTCAGTTATTCAACAGCTTATTTTCCTCTGGGATAATTAGGCAAACCTTTAAGGTCATTCCTTCATTTGCTTGCCTTTTGTACACTTTTCTATTCATTTGGAAGTCTCACTCCAAGAGAAATAAAGAAGAAATGTGCCTTAGCCAGTTTTATTCCATGTTTACTTTTTTGATGGAAGGAACTCCAGGCCAAATAAAATTGCTGAATTGTCTGAGGATTTCAATTTTTCATGATTTCCCTCTTAAAATTTAGCAATTTAGAAAACAAAAATGTATAACAAATTAATCCCTTCACTTGTTTGTCCTTTTTCTCTTTACACGCGTATCACGTTCTATCACCAGGCTAGAGCGTTGTATAAAGTCACTAAAAAAAATGGAATGCCCTTGTTTTTCTGAGGCATAGGTCCTATCCTTACTTTGCGTGGCTGAGTTTTAACTGGTCTACCAGGATTGGCTCGTTTCTGGTTAGCATTTGCTGATGAAATCCACCGGCTTGAATAATGCATCGAGTTTTATGCATGCTTTTCTCCAACAGGCATCATTTAGAGGTATTAAAACCAGACATTTGTTTATTTGGCAAATTAAATTTTACGTAAGTGTCTTCTTTAGGGAATACTGAAATTTTCAAGTACAATGCTGCCTCTAATTGTAGACCAGTGCCATGATAACGTGACAGATACTATAATGTAACAGGACACTACCACATTGGTTCACACAGTGGCCCGAAAATACCATAAAACAGTTAAGCATTGAAGTATACAGATCACTAAAAGTATGTTAACCAAACCTTATTGGGTATTATTCTTCCACTCTACTTCTCTCAGTCTTTTAGGATTATCTCTACAATAACCTGAATAACTGATATAGCACGTGCTTTCCATACTCAGAGATCATGACTTAAAGTTTCTTTTGTTGCAGGTTCATGAAACATGGACTGCTTTGAAAACAACAGCACAGTATTATCTGAATGTGAATGCCTTCACTTCTGACATATCCACTGCCCAGTAAATGTGCTTTGATGGTTAAACCAGGAGAGCAAAAACAGCGGGAGTCAACATGGCAATGGACCCAAACCATGGGCTTTGGAGACCTGGAGGCAAATCCGTGCCACTTACAAGATTATTTAACATGTCCATCTCATGCAGCTGTGGAAAGGAGTAAATATGAAAACCCAAGTAAAGACCTAGAATTAGAAGTTCTCAATAAATTGTAGCTCTTAAAATGAGAACTAAAATAATGACTATAGTAATAACATTTATCAAAAAGGGGCTTTTATGGACAAGGAAATAAAAAACAAAAAAGTAGTGTCATTAAAACTCACTGTTTATAGCTCACTTTCTACTGTCTGCTTTTTGAAAGCGTTCTCTTTTTAATTAAAGGAAGAGGGAGCTCTCAAATGGAGTTGGTCCCCCCTTTTTTCTTCAATACTTTTCACTTTTTAAAGCCAGCCTATTTTAAGATCGTGCTTTTGAAACTTTTCTATCAAAGGTGTATTGCTAAGTGCAGTAGAGAATACCATCTTAACTCCTATTTGGGGGTAGATGATGACCAGGAACCCACTGGAAACATTCATCTGTAAGTGGAGAACTCCTTAGGAGTTTTGTCAAATTTGTGCAAGTTTTGCATTCTAGTCCATAATATATTGATATTTATTTCAATTTGAAACAACATTTTTAACTTTCTGGCCGGGGACATTTATTACTGTTTTCCAATAAAACGGAAAAATTGACTCTAAAGAAAAGTGGACTACATTTGGTTTTACAATTGTCCTAATCACATTTTCAACAGCAGGTATGTCAGAAAAATCAAACATGAAGAAGCTGCAATGTGAAGACTTCAGCCCAGCACTTTCCTTTTCAAGAGGACACTGGCAGCTACTCAGTATTCCCCATTTCCTATCCCCTGCCCTAGAGGCCTTTGCAGTGAGAAATTTGAGGCTGATGCATAATTTATGCACTTAACTATTATCCATTTCCAATACATACACAGAAATTTTTAAATCAAAACACAACTGAATGGGCAAAAGAAAGAAGATAAATCATTTGGGTTTGCAGTAAGAAAGTTAAGATTGTACATGAATCCATCTCAGGGTTTCAACAATAGTATGCATTTGCTACCACAAAGTTCCATTCTTTGATCATTTAATTAAAAAATTAGAGAATGCCCAAGTATTGATCAGCATTCTCCAGAGAATCAGAATCAATAGAATGTGTATAGGCCGAGAAAAAGATTTATTGTAAGGAATTGGCTCCTGTGATTATGGAGTCTGGCGAGTCCAAAAGCTGCAGGGTAGGCCAGCAGGCTGGAGACCAGGGAAGAACCAATGTTGGAGTGCAAGTCTGAAGGTCATCAGGCCAGAGCTCTAGCAAAGAGCTGATTGTGTGGTTTGAATCCTAAGGCCATCTGTTGGCAGAATTCCCTCTTGCTCATGGAAGGTCAGTTTTTTGTTCTATTTAGGTCTTCAATTTATTGGACGGGTCCCATTCACATTATGGAGGGCCATATGCTTTGTTCAAAGTCCACCAATTTAAATGCTAAGTTCATCCAAAAACACCATCACAGAGACATCCGGAATAATGTTTGACCTCATACTAGGTACAGTGGCTCAGCCACATTGACACATACGTTAATTATTACAACCCGTATTATGTTATTTAGATTGTACATACGTGTGTGTGCGTGTGCGCACACACTCAAAGCTGTGATGGAAGCAACATGTGGAGGAGAAAAAGAAAAGGACTTTAATTCATTCATTTTGTTCAGTATAATACAACAAAGAAGCTGGGGGAGTTGTGAACCACCAATACTGTGAAATTATGTTAGCTGCCAAGGTAATTTTGATTTAGGGAGCACTAGAAAGCAGTTTTACCAAGAGGTTGTCATCAGATTAAACAAACTTGGAAATAGGGTTTCTTATTCAAACATAATTTCATGAGAAATTACTGGAAATTTATATGATACCAGAAAACAAACAAATGAAAGCATTCTAGGTCTACGTAAAATAATTTATCTAGAAAGGCAACAGTTAACTTCCACACAGCTGAGCAAGAAGTGGTGAGTGTTCCATTTTTTTAGAGTAGGTTTTTTAGGATTTAAGAAAACCTAAGTACCACATATTTAGTGTCTACATGCAAAATTAGTTTCGACCAGAACAACTCTTAATTCAGTGTTTAAAGAAATTGATTGTATTGAAGGACCAATTATCTGGCTGACTCAATTTAACTGATTTTTTTTCAAAATGGTAAGTGATTTGTGTGTGTGTGGTGGGGGAGGGTGTCCTCTGATTTGCTTTAAGTCTGTATCTATTTTATAAACTCTATGTAAAAGTCTGCTTATTTCAAGGCTAAAGACCCATTTAACATTTTTAAGAGCCCAGAACAAACTACAGTAATTGCACAATATTAGGGAAAATAGAGAGGATCAGAAACTACCCCTTTCCTCACTTCCTGAGACTCTATATAGCCTCTGCAACTGGATGTTCTCAGGTTCTACTGCAGCATTAAGAACATAAATGCTCTTGGGATGCCTGGGTGGCTCAGTCATTAAGCGTCTGCCTTTGGCTCAGGTCACAATCCCAGGGTCCTGGGATCGAGTCCCACATTGGGCTTCCTGCTCAGTGGGGAGCCTGCTTCTCCCTCTGTCTCTCCTGCTCCCTCTGCTTGTTCCCTCTCTTTCTCTGTCAAATAAATGAATAAATAAAATCTTAAAAAAAGAAAACATAAATGCTCTGGGGCGTCTGGGTGGCTCAGTCAGTTAAGCGTCTACCTTCAGCTCAGGTCATGATGTCAGGGTCCTGGGATCGAGTCCCGATTCCTCTTGCCCATGCTTGCTTGCATGCATGCATGCTCTCTCTCCCCCCCAAAAAAACCAAAAAAACAAAAAACAAAACAAAACCAAAAACCATAAATGCTCTGGTGACTGAATTCTTCTGAAGTAAGTTTCCATGCTGAGGTCTAAAGGGAAGCAAGCTAAGGCCAGTCCTACAGATCCCATTTTACAGATAAAAACTAAAAACCCAGAGTCTTCCTTTTCCCCTTCCACTATGTGAGGATTTAGCAAAAAGACATCTTTCTATGAACCAGAAAGTTGGCCCTCACCAGACACCAACTCTCTTGGCACCTTGATTTTGGACTTCCCAGACTCCAGGACTATGAGAAATAAATTTCTGTTGTTTATAAGTCACCCAGTCTATGGCGTTCTGTTATAGCAGCCTGATCAGACTAAGACACTTTCTTATATCAGTAGCAGGACAAACAAATAAGATGCAATTGGGGCGCCTGGGTGGCTCAGTCGTTAAGCGTCTGCCTTCATCTCAGGTCATGGTCCCAGGGTCCTGGGATCGAGCCCCGCATCGGGCTCCCTGCTCCTCAGGAAGCCTGCTTCTCCCTCTCCCACTCCCCCTGCTTGTGTTCCCGCTCTCGCTGTGTCTCTCTCTGTCAAAAAATAAATAAAATCTTAAAAAAAAATAAGATGTGATATAATTTATCTACATGCTGTCCAGTGAATCAATAAGAGAACTGAATAAGAACTCAATGATATTTTTCATTTCTGGACTTGAGTTTCACCAACACATCAGAGTCAATCCCAAAAGATATCCATCCTCCTGTGCCAATTCATTGTAATTTAAATAGAATAACTAATGGATGGGAGTACTGTACATATAGAACAAATTAAAAATGAAGGTATTTATTTTCATGTGTTGATTTTACTTATTCCATTTATTTTCCTCGAATTGATCTAAAACATCTCAGGCAACTGAATGAGGCAAAGAATATATATATCTCACACTGTTATCTTCAATGATAGTGACAGCCGGAATTAATTTTATTGAAAGTAATTTAGCATTGACTGGTTAAATATACAAACCACCAGTCTGAAGCAGAGATATTGCCAGACTCCTTCAAATTAGAGACAAAAAAATAAATAAATGTTTGTGGAGATTACAACACAAATTGGAACTGTCTTAGAAGGCCGTTCAAATGTAAAAAAGAAATAAATTATCTAAATCCAAAATATTTTATCCCATCCATCAGTGACAAAAGTTGCAGCATTTTCTTCCGCTGATCATAATGTGAGAAAGCAAGCTAATTATTTTTTAACAGACAATTTCAGGAAAGGTATGCCTTCATAGCCCTACCCCCTTTTGCTCCATCAAAAGTACATTTTACAAGGGATTCTTTGATGATCTTGAATCAGACAGTAACTACAGAGAGAAAAAAATTACCAGGACTTGTAGAGTTGAAATTTTAAATACCTTTAAATACCATACGTAGACTCTCCAATATTTTTCTGAGACACTTCTGTTTAATTCCTGGTTCTACCCCTTCCTTGGGGGAAGTGAGGGATGTAAGAATGTAGCCTCTGGAGCCAGAGGCCTGGGGTCATAGCCCCCTCCAGTGGCTGAGTTTCCTATTTCTGAAATAGAAATGATAAAAGCACCAGCCTCAGCTTCAGTCAAGTGGAGTGGGGCTTGCAGGAGCTAAGCTTCTGGCACATAATAAGCCCTCTACAAATACTTGCTTGCAATAATAGAATGTACATTATCTCCATTTTGTTTTTCAAAATAGTGTTAACTGTTAGGAAAAGTTTTCATCTAATAAACGGCTATTGCTCATTTTTTTTTTTTTTAAGCTAGAAACAAACCTGATTATGATAGCAGTGTTAAAGAAAATCCCACCAGGGACCTCAGACAATTTTGTTTTACCATCTGAATTGCAGGAACTTTTTGATTCACATACTACCACAAATCACTTTCCCTTAATACGCCATAAAATGGTTACCCAAATGATGACAAGCAAGAAATTAAAATTCAGGGAGCTCTCAGTAGTTGGTATTTCCAAGCAGATTAATCTTACTATTGTTCTGCTTTTCTAAAGAATCTCAAACAGCTATCCCACAGCTCTACGTTTGTGAGCCTGTATGTTTGAGACACTACGACTACCTTGTGCTAGGGGGCCAAAGAGGAGTGGGGTCACTCCCTGCTCCTCAGGCTCTCCAGGGCCTCACAGGGAACTGAGGAGTCTCCATATGCTCACACTCTAATGACGGCAGGGCCACAACACAAGTTAAAGCAGCAGAAGGCTCTTGATGCCTGCATGGTACCTGCCTGGTACCTGCCTGGTACCTGCCTGGAGCTCTGATCTCCTCCTGGACTGCTCACCCTCTCACTAACAAGTGCCAGTCGTCGTGGCCTTCATGTTACGGTAAAGCATGCCAAGTTTGCTCCAACCTCAGACATCTATGCTTCCCTCTGCCTGGACTACACTTCCTAGGAAGTTCATGAGTTGGCTTCTTGTGATCATTTAGATCTCAGCTCAAGGGTTCCTCCTCAGAGAATGCATCCCTGCCTAAGTGGTCATAAGTAGCTGAATTTAGTGGCTTCAGCCATGTGAATTTATCATCTCATTCCTGTAGGCCGGAAGTCCAACATCAGTACCACAGGTCTGTCAGCAGGGCTGCATTTCTTTCAGGACCATCCCGGGGAGGATCTGCTTCCTTGCCTTTTCCAGCGTGTGGGACACTTCATCCTGTGGCTCATGGTCCCTTTCCTTCATCTTCAAAACTAGCAATGCTGCATCTTCTGCCCCTTCTTCCATCATTCTCTCTCTCTGACCAAAGCTGGGAAAACATCTCCTCGTTTAAGAACTTGGGCTTTGGGGGCCCCTGGGTGGCTCGGTCGGTTGGGCGGTTGCATTTGGCTGGGGCCATGATCCTAGGGTCCTGGGATTGAGTCCCGCGTCAGGCTCCCTGCTCAGTGGGGAGTCTGCTTCTCCCTCCCCCTGCTCTTGAGCTCTCAATCTTTCTCTCTCTCTCCCTCTCAAATAAATAGCTAAAATCTTAAAAAAAAAAAAAAAAAAAAAAGAACTTGGGCTTTGATTGGAACCACCTGAATAACGTACCATGTTCTCCCCAAGGTCCTTCACCTTAATCACATCTACAAAATCCTTTTTGCCATGTAAGACCACACATTCATAGCCCAGGATTAGGAGGTGGACATCTTTAGGGGCTTGTTATTCTGCCTCTCACACTTCAGCTTCCAGCAGTCCCTGTCTGCTATGTGGCTTTTTCCTTTCTTGCTGTTTTTTATAGCACTACATGAAATTCTCTTGTTCGTTTATTTACCTATAATTTATTTATTATTATGTATTTCTTTATTAGGTGAAAGTCCCCCTCCCCCCCCATTTCCTCTACATTATTCTATATTCTGGGGAATATGAATTTGATCTACCTTGATCACAGCGGCATCCCCAGCCCCTGGAGTGGCAATGGGCACAGTGTAGGCACTAAGTGAATTCTTGTTGAGTGAATAAGTAAACTCCACCGTGGTGATTGACATAAGCTTTAGAAAGGACAGGCTGCCTAATTTAAGTCCTGAAGATAAGTAAGGAGATTATTGAGTGAACTTTACAGCCTGTGTAGGAGAGAGCAGAATTACCAGAGAATGACAACACTGCGCTTGAAGGTGTAGCCAAGGATGAGAGGCTGAAAAAAATGAGTCAGAGGCAAATCATCAAAATCTCTTCAGACTTCATCTTGCATGTACTGAGAGCCATTGAAGGATTTTACATGGAGGAGTAATTTGATTGGCTCTGCAGTTAGAAAGATACTATGCCATCGGTGTCATTGTCAAAGAAGATTATTTGGGGGAAGGCCAAGTGGGAGGCTGGGAAGTGAGTTTTGTCCTATCTTCCAAGGTTTTCACTGATGAATCTGATAAATGAGTGAATGCTGAAGTGTTAATAGAAAATTGTTAGTAGAAAATCCATCTCTTCTTCTAGGTAATGTGTATTATAATAGTTGACCATTGGAGACCATTTTTTTCTTTCCCCTCCAACTGGGTAAGATTTGGGGAAGCATATTAGGTTGCCTTCTTCTTCTTCTTTTTTTTTTAAGATTTTATTTACTTACTTACTTGAAAGAGCAAGAATGAGAGAGAGAGAGCACATGAGAGGGGGGAGGGTCAGAGGGAGAAGCAGACTCCCCGCTGAGCAGGGAGCTCGATGCGGGACCCGATTCTGGGACTCCAGGATCATGACCTGAGCCAAAGGCAGTCGCTTAACCAGCTGAGCCACCCAGGCACCCATTAGGTTGCCTTCTTAAGATTTTCTTGAAATCGTTAAGAGGACAAGTTATATAAGAGCCCACTACTATTAAAAAAAAAAAAAGATTCAGTTTTATATGTTCCAGTCTAGCAATGTCATCCAAAGTTACATTTGGCAAGACATTCTAGTTGTCTTTTTCTCGCTTGCTTCAACAATACAATGGTCTAATCAAAACAAAACAACACTGCTGCATAAAGACAGCTTATAACAAGTGGTAAAGGAGAGAGAGACGAGAGTCAAAGATGACAGCACAGTTTCAAATGCGGGTGACATGGGTAATGAGGTTTCAGAAACAGAACTGAGAGATGACAGCAGGAAACTCTGATAGGTTCATGAGGTCAGGAGATGATGTGTTCGGTTTTAAACATTCGGTTTCATGCTCCATTCTCATTTCATTCTACTATCTACTCAGATCATATTAAGCACAAACACGGGTGTTAGATTTGGGGAGTTATAGACTCACTTCCTAATCAAAGATTTTCATATGAAAAACAATCGACCAGTGCTACTCTGGCAAAAGCAAAACAAGCAAGACACCAAACAAGTAAATAAAAAACCCAAGGTATTTGATAAGTAGCAAAACCTTTCCCTCACCTTCTTCCTCTTGTCTCTCATTTCCCAAGTGATTAATTTTGAAAATTTAACAAAATACATGAAAATTCAAATATTAATAGTTTTGGATTCTATTCCTCTCGAGTTTAAAAGAAATAAGTTGTTTTAAAACAATAGTTTCATAGAAAACACTAAATTTTTATGCAGTTCTTTATCTGAGCAAAAATAATCACGACCTTCTTCATTGTTGATGTTTAAAACTGGTTCTTTAGATTAATCATGATTGATACATTTTAGGGGACCAAAGTTAGAGAAGAGGATTTAACTACTTTAACTTAAACACAAAATGATTTATAAAATTAAGGCATTCATCAGAAAGGATGAATACCCAACTTTTACATCAGCATGGATGGGACTGGAGGAGATTATGCTAAGTGAAATAAGTCAAGCAGAGAAAGTCAATTATCATATGGTTTCCCTTATTTGTGAAACATAAGGTATATAGCGCAGAGGACATTAGGAGAAGGAAGGGAAAAATGAAAGCAGGGAAATCGGAGGGGGAGATGAACCATGAAAGACTATGGAATCTGAGAAACAAACTGAGGGTTTTAGAGGGGACAGGGCTGGGGGGATGGGTTAGCCCAGTGATGGGTATTAAGGAGGGCATATGCTGCATGGAGCACTGGGTGATATAGAAGAAAACAATGAATCATGGATCACTACATCTAAAACTAATGATGTATTATATGGTGACTAACCTAACATAATAAAATTAAATTAAATTTTAAAAAATAAATAAATAAATAATAAAATAAAATTAAAGCATTGCTAGTTGTATATTAAGAACTACATGAATTAGTGATGATCTGAGAGAAACAAAAAGAATGAGAGAACTGCCCATATTGAATACTGGCATGAGGATGACAAGCAACAGAGACTCATTCATTGCTGATGGGAAGCCCAAAGGGTACAACCACACTGGAAGACAGTTTGACAGTTTCTTTTTTTTTTTTAAGATTTATTTTTTTATTCCAGAGAGACAGAGTGTGTGTGTGGTGAGCATGAGGAGGAAGAGGAGCAGAGGGAGAGAATCTTCAAGCAGACTCTCCACTGAATGCGGAGCCTGGTGTGAGACTCGATCTCATGACCCATGAGATCATGACCTGAGCCAAAACCAAGAGTCAGATGCTCAACTAACTGAGCCACTCAGGTGCCCCTTGACAGTTTCTTATAAAGCTTACACATGGTCTTATTACATGATCCAGCAATCACACTTGTAGGTATTTCCCCAAGTTAAAAACTTATATCCACATGAAAACCTACATATGAATGTTTAAAGCAGCATTATTCATAATATCCCCAAACTGGAAGCAACCAAGATGTCTTTAATGGGTGAATGGATAAACAAACTGTGGTACATATAGGAAGTAGATTATTATTCAGCAATAGGAAGATATGACCTATCAAGCCATGAAAAGCCATGGACAAATTTTAAATGCATATAGTTAAGTTAAAAAAGCCAGTGTGAAAAGACTACATGTTGCATGATTCCAACTATATGACAGAAAGATCCATGGTTGCCAGAGGTTTGGGGGCAGAGTGGGATAAATTGGTAAAGCACAGGGGATATTTAGATGTCAAAACCATTCTGTCTGATATTGAAATAGTAGATAGACACGTGACACTAGGTATTTGTCAAAACCCATAGAACTATTCAACACAGAGTGAACTTTAGTGTAAACCATGTACTTTAGTGAACAATAATGTATCACCACGGGTTCAGTACTTGTAACAAATGTACCACATGGAGGCAAAATGTGAATAGGGGAAATTGTGTATAGAGGTGGTGGTATATGGGAACTAACTCTATGTACTATCTTCTCGATTTTCTGTAAATCTACAACTGTTCTAAAAAATGGTCTATTAATTTTTTTTTAATGAAAGAGAAAAAAAGCACTCCTCTGACATTACAAAATTATGTCAGTGCCAATGTCCACCTGCCTTCCAGAATGGTTTACATGAAGAAAGGGTGATCAAGCACCTGGATTGCCCAAGATGTTTCCAGTTTACATCAGTTGTTCAGGTATAATTATTAACCAAGCCTCCCCCTTCTTCTCAAAAATGTTTCATTTGGGATGATAAATTACATGGTCACTGTACTTAGAAGGAAAAAGGGAAGTAATACCTTTTTAACATCTGTCTTTGAATGCGAGGAACTGGACTAAGCCCTTTCCTTAGTGTCTCATTTAAGCCTCACAATGTTCCCATGAGGATGATTTTGTCTTCCCCAATTTGCAGATGAAAAGCTAGAGCTCAGGAGCTCATTTACCCAAGACCACACAATTCATCCCTGGCAGATCCTGCAATTACACCTTCACCTCTATGCCTCCAGAGCTCATGCTCTTTCTACTGTAGTATTAGAATGCTAGAGAAAAGCCAGGTGATCTTCGAACATTCTAGATGTTGCAATTCTTAAAGGAACTCTGAGGTAGCTATACCTAAGAAGGTATAGCTTCTTCATGGTACTGAGGTAGTAGAAAGTAGAGATTATAGGTAAAGAGAACTTTATTTATAAAACTTTATTTATAAAACTCCTGAGAAATTTTGTCAATGGATTATGATGATGTCATAGTTATTGTCTGTTCCCTCCCTGGGTCATCTGACAATAATGACATCTGGAACCCATTTTTCCCGTAAGTATGGCCACAGAAAGCACCCAGGTCTATTGTCAGGGCTCAGTAAAGACAAGATAATACTTTGTGCCACCACACCTCTGCAGCCAGGAAGGAATCTTTGGGGAAACAGAGAACCTTGTGGGCCACGGCAACTCACTATTCTGACTGACTGGAAACACCAAACCAACCGTTTCTTCGTTTAACCTCAATACAGCTGGGCTTGTTTCAAAGACAGTAGTTTCCTGGTCAGGTCTCCCTACACGTTCTTCTCCTTCACTTCCAAATTCTTAGAGGACATCAGCCATCCCAGCCACTTGCCATCCTTCAAAACAAACAAACAAAAGGCCTGCCTAGGGATACTATTTTCAGTTATGACAAAATAATAGTAGCAGCTACTGGATTAGTTCTTTTGTAAAGGATCTCTTCAGAAGATGTTCAAACTTTCCTATCTTGGTGGAACTTTTTTTTTAAGGTTTTATTGTTTTATTTATTTATTTATTTATTTATTTGAGGAGAGAGCATGAGCAGGGGGGAAGGTAGTAGGAGAGGGAGAAGCAGACTCCCCACTGAGCAGGGTGCCTATTGTGGGACTGGATCGCAGGACCCTGAGATCATGACCTGAGTGGAAGGCAGATGCTTAACCAACTGGGCCACCCAGGTGCCCTTGATGGAACTTTTGAAAAGTAGGTAATGAATTTTACTCTCTGTGTGGTGCATTAGGAAACAAGTGGTAGAGTGGATGCAAGCATCAGCTCAGGAATCAGACATACCCAGTTTGAGTACCAGCTCTGCCACTTTTAATTCTACTAATATACCTTCATATCATATATTTCTCTGCTCCTCAGTTTCCCCATGTTGGAAATGGTGGCAATAGAAGTAGCTATCTTATAGGGTTGTGGGCTTAAATACGGCATGCCAGAGACTTAACCTTATGATGTGAGGTCCAAAGGTTAAATTCCCAATTTAGTATGGTAGTTTTTAAAGTGTGGTCTGGAAGGGCGCCTGGGTGGCTCAGTTGTTAAGCATCTGCCTTCGGCTCAGGTCGTGATCCCGGGGTCCTGGGATCAAGCCCTGCGTTGGGCTCCCTACTCTGTGGGAAGCCTGCTTCTCCTTCTCCAGCTCCCCCTGCCTGTGTTCCCTCTCTCACTGTCTCTCTCTGTCAAATAAATAAAATCTTTAAAAATAAATAAATAAATAAAGTGTGGTCTGGGGACTTTTGGGGGTCCCTAAACTCTGAAAGGGGAGCCATGGAGTCAAAACTGTACCTTAGGGCATTATTTGCCTTTCCCACTCCCATTCTCATGACTGTAAAATGAAGTTTCCCAGAAACTGCATGTGAGAGATAGTGCAACCAATAGAATTCAGACACAGATATGAGAAAATCTAGCTGCATTCTGTTAAACCAGACATTAAAGAGATTTATAAAATTATAAAGCAAATGCCACTCTTCTCAGAATATTTTTTCTTTTGGAAAATATGAGTTCTTTTACATATAAAATATGTTATTTATGTTAACATGTAATGGGCTTATATTATTATAACTAAATGAATTAATTCATGTTTTTAAATATTCCAGTTTTAATTTTGAATACAGTAAATATCAATGGCTATAACTCGCACAATCAAGGCCCTTTGAGGCCTTACACAATTTTTAAGAGTGTAAAGGGGTCCTGGGACCAAGAAAACTGAGAACCACTAATCTAGCACAAGCCGGGCACATAGTAACCACTTAATAAATAATTATTGAATGACTCGCATAGGGCTTGGCTTAGGGTAACTGTTCAATAAATGATAGTGCTGTTGCTTCTGGTGGTGGTGATGTGTTGATGGTAATAATGAAAACCATGATGTGAACTCTGCTGGAAGACTTCCACCTGGATTGCAGTCAATATAACAGTAATTTTTGATGGAAATCTTACCTTGCCTTAGGCATGGCAGATGTGAGTTAGAGTTTAATGTGATACAAAATTATTTTCAGTGTTTAGACTCTCTTAACTTATTCTTTTCCTGATGGAGATCCTCATTCTCTTCCTACCTGAAGCACTTTGGAATTGAGTCAAAATTCAGAATGCTATGTGTAGCACCAGACTGAATGATCTGGAAGTTAGGATCTCTGGGTTCTACAAATTAAAGGGCCATGCACATATACTTAATATTTCTTGTGAAAACTGGATGGGAGAACATGCCTTGGAAACTTCTCAACAGACTGCATGGTGGAGGCTCCCATCTCTCCCAGGCCTCCTCTCAATTTCTCCTTCCTCCTGCACGTTCTAGTCCAGCTACTGGAGTATAGATTTTTGTGTTGTGTACATATGGTGGTGCACTGGCTCTCCAGGAACAACAACAACAACAAAAATTCCTGGTTAGCAGGGTTTGCTGATTTCCATGGTGTAAATATTCCCGCCAGGCCAGTTTCAAGTGCTGATGTGATGTTACTCAACTCCAAGTTGGGATAGAAGCTCTAACAGCTGGTTTCAGCTGGTTCCCAGTACACCTGCTGGTTCTGGCTCTGCACTATGACATTGAGTTCAACTACTTTCCTGGCTTTCCTAGATTTTTTTTTGCTGGCCCCACCTTCTCAGCCAATTTTGATGCCCAATCCTTCCAGGTGTTCTCTGTCCTCAGGTCCCACGATTATCTCCTGCTACTTCTGTTCTTCATGCTTTAGCTAACATTGCCATCTCTGGGTCCTGAGACCCCTACTTCATCCTTCTGCTTATTCATTTGCTTCCCAATTTTTCATGGACAAACTAGAGGCTTTCTTCCTCCATAAAATCTTCTCAGAATACACACAGGTATCATTCATGTCTCTCCCAAAATGACAGGGCATATGGAGGGACAATATTTAATCTTAGTAATGGTGATGTTACTGGTTATCCAAAAGATAGTATGATATCAAGGAAACAGCTCTTTTTGCTGCAAAGAGAGAACCGCACTCCTAAATCCTGCTGTTCATATACTGAGTGGTCATGGGCAAGTCACTGGGATGCTCTGAGCCTTGGCTTTCTCACTTGTAAAATGAAGGTCATGAAACACAGGATTTCAAAGAATATTTTCCATTCCTTAACTTCCACTATTCTATAGTTAAGGTACTTTATATAAACAAAAATCAGAGTAACTACTCCTATTGTTAAAATTCAAGGTCCTTTTGATTTTGAAACAAGTCAAATTCTCCATGTTCTATTTTATAATTACCTTTTCATAATATTTCATGTTAAAAATAATTCTGTTCATCATTAGCCTTCATCTCAATTCCTCTGTAAGATCTACTTCATACCTTTCCAACAGATAAAACAATGGACAGGTACTTTTGAAGAGTGGATTAAGCAAATATTAAAGTAATAATTTTTAACTAACTTTATAAAGGTGATTGTGTCAAAGAGTTAAAAATGAAAAAGTACCTAGGTAGAAAACTCCTTAAAAATGAAAGTTTGTGATTCTTAAATATTTTACCATGCCGCTGATGAAGTGTTTTCTGTATAACTACACCTTCAAGGTCTAAAAGGAGCTATTAGGAAAAATGATTTGAGAGAATATTTTGTTCACATCCAGCTTTATGGAAATTATATGATGATATAGTGAGATTAAGTTTTATATTCAGTGAGAAAGCCAAACCATCTTCTTTTTTTTTTTATTTCCACTTCATTGAGGTATAACTGACAAATAGAATTGTAAGATATTTAAAGCGTACATCGGGGGCACCCGAGTGGCTCAGTTGGTTAAGCAGCTGCCTTCAGCTCAGGTCATGTTCTCATGGGTCCTAGGATCAGTCCCCGCGTCGGGCTCCCTGCTCAGTGGGGAGTCTGCTTCTGCCTCTGCCTCTCCCTCTCTCTCAAATAAATAAATAAATATTTTTTAAAAAATAAGGTGTACATCATGATGATTGGATATACATGTACATTGTGGAAGGAGTCTCCTTATTAAGTTAATTAACACATTTATCACTTCACATATGTATCTTCCCCCCCCCTTTGGTGAGAACACTTAAGTTCTATTCTCTAAGCAAATTTCAATTGTACACACAGCATTATCAACTATAGTTAACACATTATCATTAGATCCTCAGACTTTCTTCATCTTATAGCTGAAAGTTTGTACCTCTTACCAACATCTCCCTATTTCCCCCACCCTGGGAACCACTTTCCACTCCATTTCTATGATTTTGACTTTTTCTTTTAGGTTCCACACAAACTATATTCTTAAACAAAACAAAACTAATTCATCATTAAATACCATAATTCTTCCCTTTATACCTTTCTTTCTGGAGATTCCAAAGTTTCTTTTATCATTAAGTCCAAATCTAGCTCCACTCTTTTCGAAATCTTGTGCCTATTTTCCCTTTGCTCCTGTTAACTCAGTGTGTGGTGCGATCTTTGAGAGGCAAAGATGTGTGTACAATCACTTTTTGGCAAGGTGTGAATTGCTATTCTGGAATGCACAATTTCATCACTAGGGGCGAGCAGAATGACTCAAGCTGATACTGAATGTAAATTTTCAGCCAGTTTTCTCCGCATGGTAGGCAGCAAAATCAAGGAACTACAAGTAAATTTAGAGGTCATCCATTTCCTTGCAACTTACTGTGCAGTTAGGGACCAGCAGGATCATCAGCATCAGTTTATTCAAAATGCAGAACCTCAGACCTCGTCTCATACTTGCTGAATGATACTCTACATTTTAACAAGAGCCCCAGGCGATTTGTTTTCCTGCAATCTACCACTTCCCACTAAGTGGCAAACCAGCCTCTACCTGTGTGTGCGAGTCACAGGAACTCATTCCAATTCCTTCTTTCTCCCAAAAATCCTAACAAGTATTTACAATTTACTTGAAAACAATGCTTTAATGATAACTTCCCATTGCTCAAATGAACCACTTGATGTCCAAATTTATTAGTCCAGAATTTATAGCCAAATGCAAACTGAACCCTTCCATCTCCATTTTCCAGTCTTCTTTATATGGTGCCTCTTCTCCGACAAAATGGGATCTGTGTCATATTACTAGCCCTAGTAGTCAATTTTGTTGGCAGCCTGCTCCCTACCAGGCTTCCTCTCTCGTACCCTGTTTCCTCCCATCTCTCTACTGTGTAGATTCTATTCACTCATGAAACCCCACATCTGTGCTCTCCAGAGGACAATCCCGCTCACCAGTACTTCCAAGGACAACCACTAGAGCAGGGCCAGAGGACCAGTATCCTATTGATGTGTTCTGTTTATCCTGTATGGGAGCTTTAGAAGATTAGATTTCAGTGTCTTGAAACAGGATGTGTACTGTCTGGTTGACCATAGTCCTCACTATTTCTTCTGTATCATCCTTGAGCAGAATCGCATATGTACAATATTAACTTTTTATTTGGCATCCCTTGATTATACTAATACTAATACTATATGGGAGAATACTAATTCTCCCATAAACAGAGGGTTCCTCTATTGTTCTTAGTCCAATTCCCAAAATATACACGGATTTTTCTTTCTACACTTAATCTTTGGACCACAACCTTTATTATCTGTATTCATCTTCCCAGACTGCCATAACAAAATATCACAAACTAAGTGGCCTAAATAACAAAAATTTTATTTTTTCAGTTTTGGAGGCTAGAACTCCAAGACTGCAGTGCTGTCAGGGTTAGTTTCTGACAAGGACTCTCTGCCTGACTTGTAGACAGCCACCTTCTTGCTTTGTCCTCGTATGGCCTCTTCTATGTGTGAGCACAGAGAGAGAGAGAGATCTCTGGTGTCTCTTTCTCTTCTTATAAGGACCCCAGTTCTATCATATTTGGGTCCCAACCTTATGATCTCATTTAATCTTAGTTGCCTCCTTCAAGGCCCTACCTGCAAATACAGTCACACTAGGGGTTAGGGTTTCAACATATGAATGGGGGGGTGGTATAATTCAGTCTACGACATTGTTAAAACATATTTATATCTTGAAGAATCACATATGTTATTGTACAAAACTCCTCTAAGACTTTATCATCTAAGACATTTATGCACTTGTAGCCTGAACTGAAGGCAGTATTAGTGTTGCTTTCTATGCCAGTGGCAATTCACAGGAAACAGAATCAAGCTGACTTCAATTTGGGTGCCACTGACATGGAGGCAATAACAATATACACTCAGATTTACAGAGGGCTTGCTATGTCCTAGACACGATTATAAGCTTTTTAAAATGCATGTCCTGGGGCGCCTGGGTGGCTCAGATGGTTAAGTGCCTGCCTTCAGCTGGGATCATGATCTCCAGGTCCTGGGATTGAGCCCCATATCGGGCTCCCTTCTCAGCGGGGAGTCTGCTTCTCCCTCTTCCTCTGCCTCTCCCCACTGCTTCTGCTCTCTCTCTGTATCTCTCTGTCTCAAATGAATAAATAAAAAATTCTTTAAAAAAATAAAAAAAATAAAATGCATGTCCTGATTTTCAGCCTCATGACACCCTATGATAAAAGTATTGTTTTTATTTTCCCAATTTTACTGGTGAGGAAACTGAGACATACTAGGCAAATGGATTATCTAAATTTACACAGGTAGAGGGGCGCCTGGGTGGCTCAGTCGGTTAAGCATCTGCCTTCAGCTCAGGTCGTGATCTCGGGGTCCTGGGCTCAAGCCCCACATTGGGCTCCCTGTTCGGTGGGGAGCCCGCTTCTCCCTCTCTCTCTGCCGCTCCCGCTGGCTCCTGCTCTCTCTCTCTCTCTCTCACTCACTCTCAAATAAATAAATAAAATCTTTTGAAAAAAATTTTTTTAAAAGAGAAAGTTCATAAAGAAAAGAAAAAGTAAGATCTTTGTGAGCTTTGGGTCAAATTTAGTAAGTTACATTTGTTCATTCATTCATGAGTTCGTTAGTTATTATTGGAAGATGGTGAGAATTGTACACCTGAGAAATTATGTCCTAAGGAAATTTATATTTCAGTTGGAAGAACAAGATCATACACAAGAAATTTAAACAACAGGTATATGTTACTGTGAAGCAGCATATATCTAAATGTCTATATGTCTCTAAATCAGAGTCATAGGCAGTGATACTAGATGTTCATAAGAAAGGAAGTTCACTGTAAGTTGATGAGATCAGGGAAAGTCTCATGAAAGAACCATACCTCAAGGTAGAGTTTCTTGTGATTTGCCACTCAGTATAGCATGTGTTCCCTGTTTTAATTGGTCTCATTATTACTTAGGGGTGGTTTGGCCAATGATCAGGAGACCATTGCCATTGAAATGATAGTTACTCATAGTTTCCAAGAGGAGGGACATGCCACATCATGGAGAGCCACACAGAGAAGCAACAGAGTCAGTTAGGAGGCAGAGGGAGTGGAGGAAAACATGGGTACAGTCTTTATTCTGGTTTCCATGGGAAGGAACTAGAGAGGCAGAGTAAACAGGGTTAGAATTGACTAGGTTGAATAATTTCAATGGGCTCTGGGACATTGAAGATCTCACCAGTTGTCTGGTATCTGGACCTGAGGTGATTAGTAGATAGATGATGGCCCACAGTTTGAGAACTTGATAAAGCAAGTGATTGGGACTTTGGGCTCTGAATTGGTTGGTTTGCATTTGAAAGGTATCCTCACAGGCAAATTGCTTACTATGCCTAAATTGGCTAGTCCCAGAAGGGGCAGTCCTCCAGGGTCAGCAAGACCTCAAATGTCAAAGCATCAGAATACAGAATATAAAAAGCACGGTTAATGTACTTCCTAAGAAACTCAGTAGTGTTTTTGTCTTAGTCTGCAGCAAAAACATTTGTCTTGGTACTTTCCATAGGAAGGTAAGAGGGAAATTTGAACAATTTGATCATCCTGCAGGAGGACTTCCAGCTTACACTCTTAAAGATAACAGTGCACAAGGGCATCATGGGCAGGACGCAAGATTAACGGGAAAGCCAAAGCTATGATAAGGAAGTTCTTCTCCAAGCATTTCTCTCTCTCTCTCTCTCTCTCTCTTTTTTCCTATAGCAAAGCTACAGATACTCTTTAGAGACTGTAGCCAGGCCTTAATTCATCAGCCACGATGTTCACTGGTGACAAAACTGGCAGGGTCCTCCTGAATGGCCACATGGATGGCTCTGAGTACAGCAAACAGGGCATCTCCTCCGGGGTTCTGACTGCTTTGCCAAATTCCTGATTTTTTAGGGAGAAAAGCCAAGGTGCACCAGCAGCCTGGTGTATTTCCTCTCAAAAAGCTTGACAAGCACTCACTGGTCTGCAGCAGTGCACAGTTATGTGTGCATACTTGGGTACATAGGTATATACACACACACTCTCACAAGCACACAGATACACATGTATGTGTACGCAAAACAGGAGATGACAGAATATTCTGATCTCAACAGTCAAAATGTATCTGAACCAAATGCGCTTACCTTCTGTTTTAGTCCAACTAGAAGCCCCACGTCATTACAGGAGATTCCCAGTTGGTGGAAATGTGATGAGGGCAGGCCACCTGCTACAGAATTGAAGTCAAAGGAATACAGTACATTTTTCCTCCTTATTTAAGTTCCATTTGCTCTTCTGGAGGGAACACTTGTGAGATCATTTTAGCCAACTAGATGTAGGACACTTTAATATTAGGCAATGTGCTGAAGATTTACATGGATCCTTATTCATGTAAGGATCGTAGGCAAAATCTTAGACAAGGGAAAGAGGACGAAGGCATGGATAATTCAAAACAGCAAATGATCGAGAATCCATTTTTATAATGTAAAATTACTATTCAAAACAGATTTCTGATGAGCCTTGACTGCCCACGCACATGCAAGAGTGAGTTGCCAAGAAGCTGACTGAAAGCTCTGTGTTTCTGGAATAAGTTGTCTTGCTCACTGTAGGTGGTAGGGCAGGACCTGACCATTTCATTGACAGATCCCCAGTGGTCACTATCCAGAGGTCTTTTCTCTTGCTGAGTCAGATTCTCCAATGTCTTAATTAGGGATGCAGGTATAGGTATACACCTAGTTGATAGGGTTCTGGGACACAAGAGAGAAAGAGAAGCAGAAGAGATGCACCGTTCAATTAGACCAGTTTTTCTCTATTCGCCAGTTTTCAGATGGCCTTATTCCCACTCCATCCAACTGTGATCCTCCACTCTAGAAAGTAAATTTCTCAGCTTCCGTGACACTGAAAGAAGGGAAGCTGCCTGACTGCATAGGTTGCAGGAAGGGACCCCAGGTTTTATCTGTTTTTTGAGCTAAATTTCAATCAATCCCATTTCCAATTGTACCTGCACTGCTGCCTCCGGACACACCTGGCGCCTTTGGTTGCTCAGTCTGTTGACCTTCTATAATTAGAATCAGCTTGCTTCTTGCTAGTTTCCACTATTGCAAGTACTGGTGTTTCAGATTTCTCTGGTCGGCTAAGCTAATTACCGCCCTGATCCATTTGCTTCCCCAACTGTAATTTCTGTCCACCTGCCTTGAATGCTGTCATTACCTCTCTTGTCCTCTAGTTCTTACAGTATTTGGGAGGAGAGGAGGGGAACAACTGTTAGAGGGATAAATTTATCATATTCCTCAGTCCATGACACATTAACATTATTTTCCAATACAAAGGCCTTCTTGCATATATATATATATATATATATATATATTCTTTTCTATCCTTTCCTCATTCCCATCTCTTTCCTTCTCCAAAGGCAGTGATACCTTGTATGTTTAATGCATATGTTTTTGTTTATTTGAGTTCTTAAGAAATGTGCATTTTTGTTTCACATATATGAATGTAAATTTATACATATGGTATTGTTTTATTGTTCTTACTCAGTTTCTTACTTTTTTTCATTCAGCATCATATTTTTAAGATCCAGCTACATCATTGTATGCATATCTAATGATTTATATCTTTTGTTATTCCTTTACTGGTATTTTTTAAATTATGGTTCTATTGATTGGAGTTCCATATTATTTTTCTTTCTTAAAGCATATCTGTTATTCACCTCTACAATTTCCAGATTTAGTTTTTTGCTTTTTTTTAAACAACAAGAACTTGCAGATATCTTTCAAACAATTTGACTGCTATCCCAGATTTTTGTTACTTCTCCCCAATCTTTTATAGCTACTTATCTAAATCCAATCCAATAGTAATTATTTTTGAGATTCATTTTGAGATTCATTTTTATATTCCTTTCCTATTTATACCTTTATTGGAAAAAATAATTTTAAACTCATATTTTAACAAGTTTTTGGCAAAACTTGATCAAATTAGATCATTGTAATAACAAATACAAGTAGCCTAATCCAGGGGCGCCTGGGTAGATCAGTTGTTAAGTGTCTGCCTTTGGCTCAGGTCACAATCCCAGGGTCCTGGATCGAGCCCCGCATCAGGCTACATGCTCAGAAGCCTGCTTCTCCCTTTCCCACTCCCTCTCTCACTTGTGTTCCCTCTCTCACTGTCTCTCTCTCTGTCAAATAAATAAATAAAATCTTAAAAAAAAGTAGCCTAATCCAGTTTGAGGGTAAACACAACAGAATCTTGGTAAACATACAACTCAGTTGGAGGGAGAAGTACATAAATTTAATAAAGAACAGCAAGGGTTCAGCAGGCTATGGACATCAGTTGGGATCTTTTACAAGTGAACGTGAACATTGGTTAATCCAGAGAATCATCTAAGAAAACTTCTCCAGCAGATTTTTTTTGACTGCTTGTTTTTAAAACAATCAATCTGATTCTTTTTTTGTTTGATTTACTTAGGTTCTATTGTGTTTCAGTAAGAGGAGCTCCACAGCAAGCCAGGATGGAGAAGAGATTAAAAAGTGGATCTCCAGAAAGCTGAAAGGAAGATACTGGTAGTGTTGTGAGATGTATTTATTCCAAATACATGGTATCCAAGTTCTATCAAACCAAATCTCTTCTTTTACCTAGGATTTAAAATAGGATCATGGATAAAGAATAACCAAAGAGATGTTTGAGCCAAAAAGCTAGTAACACAAGGGTTTCGGTTGCTTACCATCATCAACCAGCTAGGCAGGTTCATTTTCCCAGTCTGTGTTCTCAGTGGGAATTCCAGTCCCATCTTGGGTGAATCTTCATGTTTTTCCAGAGAACTTGTCCTTAAAATGCTACAAAGAAGCTCTCTTCCAAGAAACATAAAACATAAAATTCTGTGGACATTATTTCATTCTCTCTTCAAGTGTCTTCCAAAAGGTATTGATAAATAACAAATTGAGGCTGTGTTTTACAAAAAAAAAGACACTGAGGCTCACAGAGGAAGTTGGCTAATTCGAGACAATACCACAGAGACAGCAGGAGTTGACTGACAATAACCTGGTGCCACTTTTATGGAAACTCCTCTCCTCATTCCAGTTTAAAAAAGCAAAGAAAAAATAAATACAGGATAAAGTTAAGCACATTTGTGACAGCGGTGTCACAATCTTTGTTTTAATCTAACATCAATAAGCTAAGAGGTGTTTTTTTTTGTTTGGTTGGTTTTTTTAAAAAATATTTTATTTATTTATTTGACAGAGAAAGAGAGAGCAAGAGAGGGGACACAAGCGGGGGGAGTGGGAGAGGGAGAAGCAGGCTTCCCGCTGAGCAGGGAGCCCGATGCGGGGCTCGATCCCAGGACCCTGGGATCATGACCTGAGCTGAAGGCAGATGCTTAACTACTGAGCCACCCAGGTGCCCCAAGCTAAGAGGTGGTTACCGAATTAATGTTGAAGCCTCTTGTTCTCCTAAGCCAAAAGAAGACATTACTTTGTTCCTATTTTTAATTGACACTTAGAAAAACAGAAACGGAATGATAAGCTCAAATGAATAAATAAACCAGTAGCGCACGGCGAGATTTTATTTTTCTTGTGTTCCTGGCACCTAGAATATTTCTTGGCATATGGAAACTTTATCTACCAATGTTGAACTAGCAACCAACCAGCCAAAAAGGGCACAGGAATTTAAATTTCAAAGGCAAAGAAAATATAAATGAAAAATAATCATCCTAACATTTGCAAAAAATATTCCATTTTTCATTTAGGTCAGGTCTGGAAGGAAGTTTGCGGCAAAGAGGAAACAAATATTTATAATTTTAGTCTATTTTAAACTAAATTGAGATGAAGTGAAACAGAAATCAAATCTATTTTCATATGTAGCAGGGGTCCCAGTTCCACTCTACACTGTGTTTTAGAGCTCTAATAGAACTGAAGAACCTGTGGTCTAAGTGGTCTATCTACAGACAAGCCTGAGGATCTCAACTCTGGGAGGAAGGGGTTCCTCATCCTAAGGGAAGATCTATGGAAAGCACTCCATTTTGGTTCCAGAATACTGGGACATCCACATTTCCCGGATGCCCCTTTCCCCATTTCCATGCTAAGCCCATCCTGGTTCTCCCCAAGAGCATGTCACCACCTGTGTGCCACCTGTGCTTTTCTCCTGCTTGGGGTCCTAGAGCTCCCCTTACTAAATTACCTGTAGGATTTAAAATATATATATGTGAACACAGCTGATGTGGATAGAAAAATGCCTTGAATGTAATATATAGCCATGTGTTACCAGTGGTCTTCTCCGGACTATGGGAGTAGTGATGATACTTATTTTCTCCATTATGATATTCAACTATATTCAGTTAAAAAATAGGAAAGCAATATACTCCTTGAAAAATGACAGAAAATAAATGTGTAAAAAAAGAAGAAGGAGAAAGAGAAGAGGAAGAAGAAGAATAGGACTGGTCATGAGAGAATGGAGTCTCCCTCCAGGGCCAGGTCAGGCACTAAGATTGGAGGCAGTGCAAGGTCAGAATGGCTGGAGGCAAAGCCATCATCTGCTGTGGCTGGCACAAGTCATCATCAAGTGAAAGTTACTTCTCGATGCTTTTGGTTCCCGCCATGCTGAAAAATGCAAGATTTTAATATAGTTGCAGAAAATATGAAACTAATTTATAGTTTACAATTACATAGTTGATACTGTGCATTGCTTTAGCTCCCGTCTCTAATTGTTGCATTTTGTTTTCCCTCTAGGACGGGAGTACTCAAACTCTTTCCGTAAAAGGACAGATAGTAAATATTTAAGCTTGTGTGTCACATGGGTCTCGATAGCATATTCTTCTTTGTTCTTTGTGTTTACCACCTTTTGAAAGTATAAAGATCATTCTTAGCTCACTGATCAGACAAAGACAGGCCATGGGCTGACCCCTCCTCCAGGACATAGGAGAGCATGTTGTGATGGGGCCAGGGGCTTGTTCCCTCCACTGGACCTCCTCCATATTCCACAATTATGACTCTGCTCAGATTGTCCAGTTGCCTTGACTCAATCCTAGAGATTCATATCTGAGACCTCAAGATGTGATTAAGAATGGATAAACAGAGGGGTGCCTGGGTGGCTCAGTCAGTTAAGTGCCTGCTTTCAGCTCAGGTCATGATCCAAGTGTCCAGGGAACAAGCCCTTCATCAGGCTCCTGCATCAGGATCCCTGCTCAGCGTGGAGCCTGCTTCTCCCTTCCACCCTGCTTGTGTTCTCTCTCACTATGTCTCTCGCTATCTCTGTTGCTATCTCTGTCTCTCTCAAATAAATAAATAAAATCTAAAAAAAAAAAAAAGAATGGACAGACAGATAATTCTACTGTACTCCAGGAGCCTGGGCAGCAGTACTCTGTCCCCTGAGGTCCAGAATGTGCTGCTAGAGTTGAAGAGGTGCAGGAGACTTTCCCCCTTTCAGGTTGCTATGTGAGCATGGCCTCCACACACTGGCTCTTGGGCAAGGAGCCAGTCAGTATATAGGTGTCCTGAGGAATACAACAGGCCTTAGTGGTCAGTGCTGGTGGGATGTGCAGCAGCAGAAAGAGCCCTTGAGGCTCTGCAGGTGTGCCAAGCCTGTAGACGTGCACTTCGGAAGCCCTGGCTGTAGACATCATGCTAGAAATTGAAGTAGAAAAGGAGTGCAATGGCAGGCGCCATGTGGGAACTGGCAGAACTGTGTGTGTAATCACATGTAAGATGCCACCTGAAGACACCCAGTAAAAAGAGGCACCAAGATATACAGGAAGATAGACGGCGGGAGAGGGGGCCTCCATCAGCCACCACTGGCAAGTGATAGAGCAGCAGAGCACAGAATGGGAACTTTTAGAAGTCTGCTCCGTTGAGGGACGTCGCTCCAGTGGCTAAGCGGGGGGTGGAACTCTCACTGGGACAGTGTGGTCACAGAAAGACCTGGGGGTGCCTGAGTGCGGCAGAGCTCCCAAGTATCAGAGTGGGGAATCCGGCTGCAGAGACGGGGCCGAGGAGTGGGCTCTCAGCTCGGGGTTGCCGTAAACCGTGATCTGTGGCACAGCCGGGCCACTGCTCCTCCAGCAGGGACCCAACAAGCGGCAGATCCAGGGAGACTCCCCTTCCTCCCCCGGGAGGAGCAGCGCGGGAGTGCACCGCAGGGATCTGCTGGGTTTTGAGACTCCACACGGGGCCGTGTGCCAGAGATAGAAACGCTGGGTCACAGGCCAGGTGAGCACCGAGTGCATCGGAGACCAGGGAGATGGGAGTGATTGACTGCTTTTCCCTGGGGGCACACTGAGGAGTGGGGCCCCGAGTCCTCAGCTCCTCCGGGGCAGAGATTGGGAGGCTGCCATTTTCACTGTCATCCTCCAAAGCTGTACGGAAACCTTGCAGGGAACAAAAGCTCCTGAGAGCAGACCCGAGCAGATTACTTAGCCCGGACTGACAAGGGCGGGGCAATTCCGCCTCTGGCAAAGACATTTGAGAACCATGGCAAGAGGCCCCTCCCCCAGAAGATCAGCAAGAACCACCAGCCAAGGCCAAGTTTACCGATCAATGAGAATGGTAGAACTCCAGCCCTAGGGGAATACTGCACATAGAATTCATTGCTTCTTTCACATGATTCTTTAGTCTTTCAAAGGTAATATATATATATTTTTAACTTTCTTTTTCTTTTCTTTTTTTTTTGAATTTTTCCTTTTCCTTTTTTCAGCCAACATCTTATCAGTCTCTTTTTTAAAAAATCTTTTTTATTTCTCACTTTTAGAGTCATATTCTATTCCTTCATAGTAGTTAACCTTATTTTTGGTATTTACATATAGGTTGTTCTCTCTTTAAAATTTTGGGATACAGTTTCTTCTAACAGAACAAAATATACCCTAAATCTCTAGTGTATGGCTTTGTTCTAGTCTCCTGACTGATCACATTCTCCCTTTTTTTTTTAAATCCTCTTCTTTCTCTTTTCAACCAACTTCTTATCTTATCAATTCCTTTTATTTTTTTAAAGATTTTATTTATTAGAGAGAGAGAGCACATGAGATGGGGGAGGGTCAGAGGGAGAATCAGACTCCCTGCTGAGCAGGGGGCCCAATGCAGGACTCGATCCTGGGACTCCAGGATCATGACCCAAGCCAAAGGCAGTCACTGAACCAACTGAGCCACCCAGGCGCCCTTATCAATTCCTTTTATAAAATCTTTATTAATTTTCATCTTCACAGTCATATTCCATCCCTTCATCATATTCACCCTTATTTTTGTACATATATAAGTTTTTCTTTCTTTAAAATTTTGGGAGGGACTTTCTTCTAACAGACCAAAATACGCCCAAAATCTAGTGTGTGGCACTGATCTATGCACCAGCCTGATCATATTTGATCATATTCTGTTCTTTGGTTTGTTTGTTTGTTTTTATCTTTATCTTTTTCTTTTCTTTTCTTTTCTTTTCTCTTTCTTTCCCTTTCTTTCCCCCCAGTTTCAGGTCTCTTCTAATTTGTTTAGTGTATATTTTTCTGGGGTCATTATTACCCTGTTAGCATTTAGTTCTCTCATTCATCTATTCTCCTCTGGACAAAATGACAAAATCACCTCAAAAAAAAAAAAACAAAAAAAACAAGAGGCAGTACCAACTGCCAGGGACTTAATCAATACAGACATTAGTAAGATGTTGGAACTAGAGTTCAGAATGATGATTTTAAAGATAGTAGCTGGGCTTGAAAAAAGCATGGAAGATACTAGAGAAACCCTTTCTGGAGAAATAAAAGAATTACAATCTAACCAAGTCGAAATCAAAAAGGCTATTAATGAGGTGCAATAAAAAAAGGAGGCTCTAACTGCTAGGATAAATGAGGCAGAAGAGAGAATTAGTGATATAGAAGACCAAAGGATGGAAAATAAAGAAGCTGAGAAAAAGAGAGAAACAACTACTGGATCATGAGGGCAGAATTTGAAAGATAACTGATACCATAAGACGAAACAGTATTAGAATAATTGGGATCCCAGAAGAAGAAGAAAGAGAGAGGGGGCAGAAGGTATATTGGAGCAAATTATAGCAGAGAACTTCCCTAATTTGGGGAAGGAAACAGGCATCAAAGTCCAGGAGGCACAGAGAACCCCCCCAAAATCAATAAAAATAGGTCAACACCCCGACATCTAATAGTAAAACTTACAAGTCTCAGAGACAAAGAGAAAATCCTGAAAGCAGCTCAGGACAAGAGATCTGTCACCTACAATGGTAGAAACATTAGATTGGCAACAGACCTATCCACAGAGACCTGGCAGGCCAGAAAGGACTGGCATGATATATTCAGAACACTAAATGAGAAAAATATGCAGCCAAGAATCCTATATCCAGCTAGGCTGTCATTGAAAATAGGAGAGATAAAAAGCTTCCAGGACAAGTAAAAACTAAAAGAATTTGCAAACACCAAACCAGCCCTACAATAAATATTGAAAGGGTCCTCTTAGCAAAGAGAGGGCCTAAAAGTAACATAGACCAGAAAGGGACACAGACAATATACAGTAACAGTCACCTTACAGGCAATACAATGGCACTAAATTCATATCTTTCAATAGTTACCCTGAATGTAAATGGGCTAAATGCCCCAATCACAAGACACAGGCTATCAGATTGGATAAAAAAAAAACAAGACCCATCGATATGCTGTCTGCAAGAGACTCATTTTAGACCCAAAGACACTCCCAGATTGAAAGTGAGGGGGTGGAAAATGATTTACCATGCTAATGGACACCAAAAGAAAGCTGGAGTGACAATCTTTATATCAGACAAATTAGATTTTAAACCAAAGACTATAATAAGAGATGAGGAAGGACACTATATCATACTTAAAGGGTGTCTCCAACAAGAAGATCTAACAATTGTAAATATCTATGTCCCTAACATGGGAGCAGCCAATTATATAAGGCAATTAATAACAAAAGCAAAGAAACACATCGACAACAATACAATAATAGTGGGGGACTTTAACACCCCCCTCACTGAAATGGACAGATCATCTAAGCAAAAGATCAACAAGGAAATAAAGACTTTAAATGACACACTGGACCAAATGGACTTCACAGATATATTCAGAACATTCCATCCCAAAGCAACGGAATACACATTCTTCTCTAGCGCCCATGGAACATTCTCCAGAATAGATCACATCCTAGGTCACAAATCAGGTCTCAACCGGTACCAAAAGATTGGGATCATTCCCTGAATATTTTCAGACCACAACGCTTTGAAACTAGAACTCAATCATAAGAGGAAAGTCAGAAAGAACTCAAATACATGGAGGCTAAAGAGTATCCTACTAAAGAATGAATAGGTCAACCAGATTATTAAAGAAGAATTAAAAAAATTCATGGAAACAAATGAAAATGAAAACACAACTGTTCAAAATCTTTGGGATGCAGCAAAGGCAGTCCTAAGAGGAAAGTATATAGCAATACAAGCCTTTCTCAAAAAACAAGAAAGGTCTCAAATACACAACAGAGACCTGGCAGGCCAGAAAGGACTGGCATGATATATTCAGAACACTAAATGAGAAAAATATGCAACCAAGAATCCTATATCCAGCTAAGCTGTCATTGAAAATAGAAGGAGAGATAAAAACTTTCAGGACAAGCAAAAACTAAAAGAATTTGTAAACACCAAACCAGCCCTACAAGAAATATTGAAAGGGTCTACACCTAAAGGAGCTGGAGAGGGAACAGCAAATAAGGCCTAAACCCAGCAGGAGAAGAGAAATAATAAAGATCAGAGCAGAAATCAATGAAATAGAAACCAAAAGAACAGTAGAACAGATCAACGAAACTAGGAGCTGGTTCTTTGAAAGAATTAAGAAGACTGATAAACCCCTGGCCAGACTTATCAAAAAGAAAAGAGAAATGACCCAAATAAATAAAAACATGGATGAAAGAGGAGAGATTACAACCAACACCAAAGAAATACAAACAATTATAAGAACATATTATGAGCAACTCTATGCCAGCAAATTAGACAATCTGGAAGAAATGGATGCATTCCTAGAGATGTATCAACTACCAAAACTGAACCAGGAAGAAATAGAAAACCTGAACAGACCTATAACCACTAAGGAAATTGAAGCAGTCATCAAAAACCTCCCAAAAAACAAAAGCCCGGGACCAGCTGGCTTCCCAGGGGAATTCTACCAAACATTTCAAGAAGAATTAATACCTATTCTTCTGAAACTGTTCCAAAAAATAGAAATGGAAGGAAAACTTCCAAACTCGTTTTATGAGGCCACCATTACCTTGATCCCAAAACCAGACAAAGATGCCATCAAAAAGGAGAATAATAGACCAATATCCTTGATGAACATGGATGCAAAAATTCTCACCAAAATACTAGCCAATAGGATCCAACAGTACATTAAAAGGATTATTCACCATGACCAAGTGGGATTTATCCCTCGGCTGCAAGGTTGGTTTAACATCCGCAAATCAATCAATGTGATACAATACATTAATAAAAGAAAGAACAAGAACCATATGATCCTCCCAATAGATGCAGAAAAAGCATTTGACAAAGTACAGCATCCTTTCTTGATCAAAACTCTTCAGAGTAGAGGGATAGAGGGTATATACCTCAATATCATAAAAGCCATCTATGAAAAACCCACAGTGAATATCATTCTCAATGGGGGAAAATGGAGAGCTTTCCCCCTAAGGTCAGGAAAATGGCAGGGATGTCCACTCTCACCACTGCTATTCAACATAGTATTAGAAGTCCTAGCCACAGCAATCAGGCAACAAAAAGAAATCAAAGGCATCTGAATAGGCAAAGAAGAAGTCAAACTCTCATTCTTTGCAGATGATATGATACTTTATGTGGGAAACCCAAAAGACTCCACCTCAAACCGCTAGAACTCATACAGGATTCAGTCAAGTGGCAGGATATAAAATCAATGCACAGAAATCAGTGGCATTCCTATACACCAACAACAAGACAGAAGAAAGAGAAATCAAGGAGTCAATCCCATTTACAGCTGCACCCAAAACCATAAGATACCTAGGAATAAATCTAACCAAAGAGGCAAAGAATCTGTACTCAGAAAACTATAAAATACTCATGAAAAAAGTTGAGGAAGACACAAAGAAATGGAAAAACGTTCCATGCTCATGGATTGGAAGAACAAATATTGTGAAGATGTCAATGCTACCTAGAGCAATCTACACATTCAATGCAATCCCTACCAAAATACCATCCACTTTTTTCAAAGAAATGGAGCAAATAATCCTAAAATTTGTATGGAACCAGAAAAGACCCCAAATAGCCAGAGGAAAAGTTGAAAAAGAAAAGCAAAGCTGGTGGCATCACAATTCCAGACTTCAAGCTCTATTACAAAGCTGTCATCATCAAGTAGTATGGTACTGGCACAAAAACAGACACATAGATCAATGGAACAGAATCGAGAGCCCAGAAATGGACCCTCAGCTCTATGGTCAACTAATCTTCGACAAAGCAGGAAAGAATGTCCAATGGAAAAAAGACAGTCTCTTCAACAAATGGTGTTGGGAAAATTGGACAGCCACATGCAGAAGAATGAAACTGGACCATTTCCTTACACCACACACAAAAATAGACTCAAAATGGTTGAAAGACCTAAATGTGAGACAGGAGTCCATCAAAATCCTAAAGGAGAACACAGGCAGCCACCTCTTTGACCTCAGCGGTAGCAACTTCTTCCTAGAAACATTGCCAAAGGGAAGGGAAGCAAGGGCAAAAATGAACTACTAGGACTTCATCAAGATAAAAATCTTTTGCACAGCAAAAGAAACAGTCCACAAAACCAAAAGACAACCAACAGAATGGGAGAAGGTATTTGCAAATGACATATCAGATAAAGGGTGAGTATCCAAAATCTATAAAGAACTTACTAAACTCAACACTGAAAGAACAAATGATCCAATTAAGAAATGGGCAGAAGACAAGAACAGACATTTTTCCAAAGAAGACATCCAAATCGCCAACAGATACATGAAAAAGTGCTCAACATCACTCAGCATCAGGGAAATCCAGATCAAAACCTTAATGAGATACCACCTCACACCAGTCAGAATGGCCAAAATTAACAGGTCAGGAAACAATAGATGTTGGTGAGGATGCAGGGGAAGGGGAACCCTCCTACACTGTTGGTGGGAATGCAAGCTGGTGCAGCCACTCTGGAAAACAGTATGGAGGTTCTTCAAAAAGTTGAAAATAGAGCTACCCTATGACCCAGCAATTGCACTACTGGTTATCTACCCCAAAGATACAAATGTAGGGATCCAAAGGGGTACATGCACCCCGATGTTTATAGAAGCCATGTCCACAATGGCCAAACTATGGAAAGAGCCAAGATGTTCATCGACAGATGAATGGATAAAGAAGATATAGTATACATACACACACACACACACACACACACACACACACACACACACACACACACACAATGGAATATTATGCAGCCATCAAAAGGAATGAGATCTTGCCATTTGCAACGACGTGGATGGAACTGGAGGGTATTATGCTGAGCGAAATAAGTCAATCAGAGAAAGATATGTATCATATGACCTCACTGATATGAGGAATTCTTAATCTCAGGAAACAAACTGAGGGTTGCTGGAGTGGTGGGGGTGGGAGGGATGGGGTGGCTGGGTGATAGACATTGGGGAGGGTATTGCTATGGTGAGCGCTGTGAATTGTGTAAGACTGTTGAATCACAGACCTGTACCTCTGAAACAAATAATGCATTATATGTAAAAAAAAAAAAAGAAGAAGAAGGAGGAGGAGGAGGAGATAGCAGGAAGCGAAAAATGAAGGGGGAGAAATTGGAGGGGGAGATGGACCATGACAGACTATGGACTCTGAGAAACAAACTGAGGGTTCTAGAGGGGAGGGGGGTGGGGGGATGGGTTAGCCTGGTGATGGGTATTAAAGAGGGCACGTACTGAATGGAGCACTGGGTGTTATACACAAACAATGAATCATGGAACACTACATCAAAAACTAATGATGTAATGTATGGTGACTAACATAACATAATAAAATTAAAAAAAAACTAATGATGTAATGTATGGTGATTAACATAACATAAAAAAATAAAAAGAGGCACCAAGAACTTTGTAGGATGGTGGGGACAGAGCCAAAGAAACACTGTTCCCTATTTTTAGTGTTAACTGGTTTTATATATTTTCTTAAGATTTTGTTTATTTATTTGATGGAGAGAGAGAAAGGGCACAAGCATGGGGAGGGTCAGAGGGAGAAGCAGACTCCCCGCTGAGCAGGGAGCCTGACCCGGGCTCCATCCCAGGACGCTGGGATCATGACCTGAGCTGAAGGCAGACGCTTAACCTACTGAGCCACCCAGGTGCCCCAGTTTTATGTTTTAATCCAGAGGCTTAAAGTGGTTTGGAGAAGCACCAGTTTGTCAGATTGGTCCTGGTATTGTTTTCTTCGCATATAAATGGAAGTGATCACTTTCAATGAAGGGAATAGTGCTGTGTGACTAAGGGAATATGCTAGTTCTACTCATGTTCTCAGTAGCTGTATGACCTTGGGAAAAGTCCCTCAATTTCTCTGGGCCTCAGGTTTGTTCTCCATGTAGTAAGGGGCTAAAATAAAAATACCTAAAGAACCTTCTTGTGTTAAATGTGTTATACATTAGTTTGATATTATAGCCATTAATTAACTAGCAGTTGTTCCTTCAGTCACCTACTATGTTTGAAACATGGTACTAGGTAATGAGATGGAGGGAAACGAAAGTCTCTGCCCTCAAGAATCTCTCTAAAAATAAATGAACACTTACAATGTAAGTTATTAAAAGTTAAGCTAGAGGTATGCCTTGGTTGCTATGGAATTTTGGAGGACCGACACTTCATAGAAATCAGAACTTAGGCCAAAGCTCCCATAGTAACACTTTATTGAGCAGCAAGAGGGGAAAACAAAGGTGATGCATTCATAATAAAACGAAGTTGACATCTTGGTCACACTAGACATCTCCAGACAGCTATATGAAAACCTCTGTGCTTTAGAATGTCTGAATGGGGCTGATGCACAGGGACATGAGTCTACCTGTCTCTCGCTGGTTAAAGCTCATATAATAAAGGGACTCTCCTCTTTTGTATCTCTAAATGATATAACGTGGACCCAGGACTGGGGTTGTCAGAACTCAGACCCCACTGCATGGTGCTTCATCTGACTCTGGGAGCAGCCGGCGCAGCTGGAAGTGAGAGGGCACAGCAGGTCAGGCCCGAGCACTAGGGTCTCGGCGGGGCTATCATGGGGGTGTGATGGAGCCATGCCAGAGTACCGCCATCACCTGGGCAAGGCTGAGAAAGACGGCAGGCCCAGCGGTTGTGTGTAGAGTAGGTCCAGAGGATGGTAGATGAAGGGCTCTCCACTAGGCAAGTGACTGAGGCCTGCAAAGTAGAGGAGTCCAGCGAATCTGGAGAGGTGTAAGAACTAGGGCCAAAACTGGAGATTTGAAAAGGTTTTCCCAGAGGAGGTGTTGCTTGAATTACTGCTGGAAAGACAGCAGCTTCCAGGTAGACAAGCTGGAGGGAGGTGGGGGGTTGGGGATGACAATGTGGGGGTTCACAACAAGCAATTTTCAGACCAAGAGAATAGGACTTGCAAAGGCATGGGGCGTGAAAGATCATCAGTCCAGTGAGCTGCAAGCCTGGCCTGGATGGGGAATAGGGATGCCTGAACAACCAGAGGCCTTTTCATTCTGACCAACCAATTTACCATCGTCCAACAGAAATTGGACCAAAAAAAAAAAACCCAAAAAGAAATTGAACACACATGGGGCAGGTGAAATGGGAGATTTTGTTACATACAAATGTCATGTTGGAAAGATGACCAATCATCATTTATGTGTTCATTCCTTCAATTCATTGAACAAATACTGTGCATGGAATACCTTATTGTCGTTTAATTTATTTATTAATGAACAAGCAGTAGCTTGTTCACCATATTCACCAACACCTACATTGTTATAAAATTGTGAGAGGAAGAGGAAGAGGAAAAGGAAAGGGAAAAGCATTCCCCTTTCCTTTAAGGACATGTACACCTCTAATTATGTCTTACTTCTAATTATGTCTTACTGACCAAAGCTTGCAGAAAACCATATCTACCAACCACAAGGAAAGCTGAGAAATGTAGTATGCATTTTCTTTCCTTGTGCTGTATTTGTCTGGGTTTTATATCAAGGTAATGCTACACTCATATAATGTATTTGGGTGTTCCCTGCTCTTCATATTTTTTTGGAAGAATTTGCTAAAGCTTGGTATTAATTCTTCTTTAAATATTTGGTAGAATTCACTAGTGAAGACATTTGGTCCCCGGCTTTTCTTCCTTGTGAGATTTTTTTATTACTGACTCAATCACCTTAATCATTATTGGTCTATTCAAGTTTTCCATTTCTTCATGATTCAATCTTGGTAGGTTGTATATTTCTAGGAATTTATCAATTTCTAGAATCAACCTTGAGAAAGAACAAAATTGAAGGCATCACACTTCCTGATTTCAAAATATGCTACAAAGTTACAGTGATTAAAACAGGATGGTACTGGCATAAAGACAGACAGAGAGACCAATATAATAGAATAGAGAGACCAGAAATCAACCCATGCATAAATGGTCAACTGATTGTCAAGAAGTTTACCAAGAATACATGGTGGAGAAAAGACAGTCTCTTCAACAAATGGTGTTGGAAAAACTGGATATCCACAGGCAAGAGAAGGAAATTAGGCCCTTATCTTACACCATACAAAAATCCAACTCAAAATGGATTAAAGACTTAAATGTAAGACCCAAAACTGTAAAACTCCCAGAAGAAAACAGGGAAAACACTTCATGACATTGGTCTTGGCAATGATTTTATGGATATGATAATGAAAAGCACAGGCAACAAAAGCCAAAATAGAAAAATGGGGCTACATCAAATTACAAAGCTTCTGCACAGCAAAGGAAACAATCAACAGAATGAAAGACAACTTAAAGAATGGGAGAAAATATTTGCAAACCATGTGTTGGATATGGGGTTAATTGCCAAGATATATAAGATATGCCTATAACTGAATAGAAAAAAAAATTAATGACCTGATTTAAAGATGGTCTAGAGACTTGAGGGTTGTAGCAACAACAAAAATCTATTTCCAAGATTAAAATCAGAAGAAAGGAGAATTTTCTGGTAAGAGAGGCGGGGAAAGGGAAACTGGCCGCCAATAAGACAAACTATAGAAAAGTAATCACTAGTGTGTGAACCTTTTCCAGAGTAAGTCAAAACTGGCATTTGAAGATCTAGGCACCTGCAGAGGAATCCTTCTAGAGCAATGAGAAAACAATATTATTAAAATTTATTGAACCTTTATTGAACCCTGGCTATGTTCCAGGTCCTTACCTGAGCCTTTCATGGATGTTAATTCATTTCATTCTCACCACAGCCTTATCAAGAAGATATCACTATCTCTGAGAGGCAGAGAGATTAAATAATCTGCCCAAGGCCACATAATTAGGAAGTTAGGGGGCCAGGAGCTGAACCCGGACAGTGTGGTTCCAGAGCCCACGTTCTTAGTTTTTTTAAGATTTTAACTTTTTTAAACTTTTAAAAAAGATGTTAAGCTTTTTAGAGACATAATTTTGTATCATAAAATTCACCCTTTTCGAGTATACAATTCAGTGATTTTTCGTATGGCGGAGTTGCACAACTATCACCACTGTCAACTGCAGAACATCTCATCACTCCAAAAGAAATGCCATACTCCTTGGAGATCACTCCCCTTTTCCCCCTAGCTCCCCAGCAAGGCAAGCACTCATGCATTTTCTGTCTCTGTGGATTTTCAAATAAATTGAAATCATTGAATATGTGGTCTTTTGTGGCTGTCTTCTTTCACTTATAACACACGGTGTTTTCAAGGTTCATCCATGTTATAGCGTGTATCAGTACTCCATTTCTTTTTATTGTTGGGTATTTCATTGTATAGATATACCACATTTTATTTATCTATTCACAGTTAAAGAACACTGGGTTGTTTCTACTTTTGGGCTATTATGAATAATGCTGCTATAAACATTTGTGTAGAAGTTTTTGTGGGGACATGCATTTTCATTTCTTTTGAGTCTATATGTTGGAGTGGAACTGCTAGCTGATGTGGTAACACAGTGTTAAACCCCTTTTGGAATCCGTGCTCTTTCTTAGCCACTACCCTTGTGGTATCTGATTAGGGTATCTCATACAGCAGGTATGAAGTCAAACTGTCTCTGAAGAAAGATATTTCGGTTACTATTGCCTCTTGCATTCCAGAAACTTTGTATTTTTCTTCTTTTGATGGTCAACATCCTATTCTTTCAAAATAAAATAGATGTTGGCTAATTTGAATTTTGAGAAAGGCAAATATTATTGAATCTATGATACATGCCAAGGACTATAATAAGATCTATGAGAGATTTAGAAAAAAATACATATTTATTCCATCCTTTAATAAATATTTACTTAGTATCTGGCAAGTACCATTCACTAGTGGTAGGCAGTAGGAATTCAAGGATGAGTTAAAACCCTGATGAACTCTATCCATGAAAAATTTTAAAACTTCTGGAAAAGACAAATACAAAAAAATGTGAAATGTTACAAGGTCTACTAAAGAAAAATAGGAGTGTTCTGAGACCCTATTATAGGAACATTGGACTCAGGTGAATTAGCAAAGGCTTCCTTGAGATTTAAAAAAAAAAAAAAAGTGAGTGAAGTTCTGAAGGGCAAGAATGAGATAACTGGTAAAATGCAGGAGGGGAGAGGGTTGCAGGCACATGGACTGGTCTGTGCCAAGGCATTGATGCAAGAAGAAACTGTGCAGGTATGAGGACTCCAAATAAAAGTGAGAGCAGAGGATGCTGGCCATGCGACATAGGAGGGGCCAGTCTTACAGGCCAGGTTACAACATTGGTTTTTAAAAAGTAAATTAAAAGGAAGGCAAAAGAATTGAAAAACGGGGACTCCAACAGATAGTTGTATGCCAACTTTCATGACAGCATTATTCACAATAGTCCAAAGGTGGAAACAAACCATGTGTCCATCAACAGGTGAATGAATCAACAATATGTGGTATATCCATACAGTGGCATATTATTCAGCCCTAAAAATAATGAAATTCTGATACATACTACAACATGGATGAACCTCAGAAACATTATACTAAGTAAAAAAAAAAGCCAGACACAAAGGGACAAATATTGTATGATTCCAACCATATCAAACATCTAAAATAGGCACATTCGTAGAGAATGAAAATAGATTAGACATTACCACATACTGGAGAGGGAAAATGAGGAATTTACTGCTTAATAGTTATAGAATTTCTATTTGGGATGATGAAAAAGAATTGGAAAAAATGGCTATATGGCATGAATGTACTTAATTTCCCTGAATTTTACACTTAAAAATGGTTAAAATGACAAATTTTATGTTATATATATATTTACCATAATAATAAATTTCAAAAGAAAAAGGAAGAGGAGCCATTATTAACAGGTTTAAAATAGGTTGTATAGAAGTGTAGGGCATGACATGATCAAATTGAGAGTTTGCAAAGATCACTTTGGTTGTAGAAGAAGATAGGATGAGGTCCAGGATGTATGAGTAGACCATTTAGATTTGCAGTGGGGGTCAACAAAGCAGGACAGATTTCAGGTATGTAAATTTTGACTTGGTAATTGGGGTAAGAGGTAGGGAGGTAATAAGGATGTCAGTCCAACAAATCCTAGCTTTAGTATGCCAAGATAAACTAGAAATTTAAAACAATGATTCAGATTTCTCTTCTAAAAAACTGCCATATTTTTGAGGCCATAACACTTGCCTCTATAGACAAATCAGAAGAAAATACAAGATGGTAGGTGATCAAATGCCAAAACGTTTGACCTCAATAATAATTTGTAAAGCTGTGGAGACATAGAAAAGGGAGCAACAAAGGCAGTCCTGGATTACTGGGCTACATTACCTAAGATGGGATTGGAGTTGCCCTGGGAAGATAAAGATTTGGTTTGTCAGAGAGGAGGAGAAAGAGCACAAATTTGAACAAGGGAAGTGGCGGAAAAGCTGTACTAATTAGTGGGAGATTTTAGAGGCTCAGCAAAGACAGAATTAAAGAAATGGAATTGAGAGTATCAATGGATAGAATAACAATAGGATAACACGATTATACATCATCACCCATTGAGCACTTCAGCCAATCGACTTAAGTCCAGAGAAGCCAGGTGTACTGGCCTCTCACCCCCGTGCCTCTGAAGCAGCCTGGCCTCCTAGCAGGGCTCTAGCTCTCCTGCTGAGCTTCTATTCAGAGAGCCAACCACTGTGCCCAACTTGGCGCCAACTCACCACTCTGCAGAGCACTCATGCTGTTCCCTATGGGGGGGCCACCTGGCCTCGGGAAGGAGCCATTAAAGACCTAGGGCTATCAATGACTACCACAGAGCCAGCTAATGGAGTTGAGGCAATGAGAAAGTATTGTTCAATGAGGAGCACCTCGCTGGGGCTTTGAGCATAGCAGAACCCCTTCAGGTACCATGACTCACAACGCATACTTCTGAGTCAGCGCTTAGATGGTACTCCTAGATCCATTGCTTTGGAACATGGTAAAATGATGTTCCGATGCAGCAAAGCAGGTTGGGTGCTTCTACCCATTGCTAGCTTTTATTACTTACGGTTTTGAGATGGGAAAATGCACCAAATCAGCTGAAATTTCAAAAAGAAAGAAAATATCTATTGTTGAAGAAACTCTGAAACTGGCGCTCATATTTTTTTAAGCAATTGGGCAACACAGTAAATTTTCCTTAAAATTGGCACAGTCATTCTATCTCAAGGAAATGATCCTAAGGACAAAAATCTAAGATACATAAATAAGAAATAAGTTTTGTGCACAAAGATGTTCATTATAGAATTATTTAAACTAACAAACATTGGAGAAATCTTACCGTTCAGCAATTAGAGAATGGTTATGTAAGCTATTACCATGCACTGTAATATTAGACAACAAAAATATTTTAGTTTTTATTTGTTAAACTTTAAAATTTTTACATTGAAACACTAAGCCACAAAACTAAAATAGGAAAATCATATATACAATGTGAACTCAACTTTGCTAAGAAGAAAAAACAACAACAGCTATTCAACAAAATAGATAGTAGTTATCACTATGGTTCATGGGATTATAGACGATTTTTAAAATCTCCAGCTGTACTTCACAGATTTTCTATAATGAGTAGATACTGATTTTGTCATTATAAATAAATAAACATCTCATTAGAAAGAACAGAAATCAAAACAAAACTGGGAGGGGAAATTGGAAATTATGATTGAATTATTTTACTTATCTGGGGTTCAGAATTCGGTTCCATGCTGCCCTGTCTGGTTGACCACAAACACTGCCTTTGCCGTCCCCAAAGGCACCTGCCTCAGTCCCACATTAAGTCAGTGGGGGTACCACTGTCACAGGAAGTCCCAGGGCAGGCATCCTTCTACATCTGCCATCAGGGAAGCTGGCTGGCGTTGGTTTGGAAGCAAGCTTTCCTGCCTCAAGAGTGTCAAACGCAGAGTTCAGCGTGGCCCCTGCCCTCTCATGCCTCGCGCAGCAAGCTGCAAGGCCAGAGGGGGCAGCCTAGACCCACAGCTAGTGTTGCCTGGCCAGCCAGCTTGAAAAGGCAACAGGAAGCAGATGGCCAGCAGTGCCTCCTTTGGCTGGCTTGTGAGAACCATCTGGAGGAAAGGAAATTGGTCCGCCGCCTAGACAGGAAGGTGCCGGGAAGAAAGAACTCTGATTCTCATCACATTTTACAATGTGCAGTGTCCAGAGAGGAACCCAGGAAGATCTCCTTCAGGTGTTGATGGGAAAAACAGTCCCAAATACCACAACTCAGAGGATACCTGCGGTAACCTTATAGGAGGGGACAGCTTTCTGGAGGCCAGGAGCCCACAGAACTCCACCACCCCACTGGCACAATCGGTGACTCAGTGGTGTTGGGAACACCAGAGAAGCAGACACAGAAAATGCAGAAGGCCCTGTCTTCTCCCCGGACCACAGGCTGGTCAATGTGCGTGCCGTGTGGGATCCTGAGGCCCTCCACATTTGCCTCTCAGTCTCCAGGTTCTCCGGCTGCCCTTCATGCCTCTGAGTTAAGAGTTCCGAATGGAACCATGTACAGCCTTGGTCCAATTACTCCGTGTATCTTCAGATGCTTTTTTCCCTTTTGAATTAAATTTCTGCCTCCCCAAATAGCGGTTATAGTCCTGTCCTTTAGTGGTGTAAGTACCTGTGTTCTGGACGTTGAAATGTAAATAAGGTTGTGCTTAAATGAGGGCAAGAGTGAGAGAAGAGGAGATGAGATGAGGTTCTCAGTCTCCAGCTTCGGAAGCTCAGCAGGCTGTCCTTTGCTCTGTGCTTTCCTGCAGCTCTGTAGCCCACAGAAGGGCCAGGTGGAGCACCGCACCCCAGTGAAGGGCCTCCAAAGCCTCTTAGATATACCACCATGGGCAGTCAGTGCGTGACCACAGGGTAACTCTGTCCAAATAAAGTGTCCCCTCTAGGAGGACGCAGCCCTTCTCCAGGGTACATAATCTGGGATAGAGACCAAGGGCTGGATTTCAGACCTTGGTCATCCCTTTGGTTGTTAATGCAGTGAACAACCAGCACAACCATACAGAGAGACCCTGACTGTGGGGTTTCGCCAGCCTCAGGTCTTCAGCACCGACCCAAAAACAAGGCCTAGATTTATCATGGGCCTGAACTGCCATTCACTCCAGGAGCTCAGAAGCATGGTTTATTTATGTGCTCAAGCATGCAATTATTCAACAAACATTTATCAAAAGTTTATTATGTGTTAGGTGACAAGATAAAAAGTGCCAACTTCTATAAAGACTACTTATAAAGTAGATGTCAACTTTTATAAGACTACTTATAAAGGCTTCCTATGGTAAGGGAAAGAGAAGTTTAAATACATATATTTCTCACATGTATGAGATACATACCAAATGTTTGGTAAGCATGGGAGGAAAAGCTTCCTCTGAGTGGGAAAGTTAAGGGAAAAAGAAAAGCATTTTAGCTGGCTTTTAAAGCTGTGAGTTGGACTCTTCTTTTCTATCAGAAACCTTGTATTTATGGGGAATTGGCAATATACCCAGCTCAAAATCTACATTTTGCAGCTTCCCCAGCAGCTCTGCATGGCAATGGGACCAAGTTCTATACAATGAGATGTGTGTAGATGATGTGAGACTTCCAAAAAGTTTCCTTAAGAGAAAAGCAATAAGTATTTTTCTTCTTCCTCTCCATGTCAGCCTGGAACTCTAATGTGATGGTGAGAGCTCTAGAAGCTCTAGAAGCCACCTTGGGTCATGAGGTGTACCTAAGAAGGATGGAGGCCATGTATTGGTAGTAAAACAGAAGATAGAGGAGTGTGGGGCTGGGGTAACTGCAGGGCTGCCACACCATCCTTGCACTGCCCATCTCTTGACTTCTTTTAGGTGAAAGACATTGAATTTCTATTTCGTGTGGGTCACTTGTGACATTTTTCCTTTCCCATAAATCCAAATTTAATCCTAAAGACATACAGATTTTTTTAAATGATATAATTTTTTAAATGTTTTAAAATGTTATAATGGGATGAATAAGGAACATGGTAAAAATAAAGATAGAGGGACACCTGGGTGGCTCAGTTGGTTAAGCATCTGCCTTTGGCTCAGGTCATGACCCCAGGGTCCTGGGATTGAGTCCCACATCCGGTTCCTTGCTCAGTGGGGAGCTTCTCCCTCTGCCTCCACTCCCCCTGCTTGTGCTCTCTCTCTCTCTCTCTCTCTGACAAATAAATAAAATCTTTAAAAATAAATAAATAAATAATAAAGATAGGTATTCTGGAAGCAGATTGATTAGGTTTGGGGTGCTATATGAAGGGATTTGGATGTCTTTACTTATAAAAGGGACATGATCATAATTGCTTCTTTGGAAGCTGTATGATGGAAAGGTGGATTAGAGAGAGGAGAATGTGGCAAGGAAATCATTTAGAAAACTGTTGCTTGAATCCAGGTGAGAAATGACAAAGGGTTAGGACAGGGTGGAAGCAATAAGGATGAAAAGGATGTGACCAGTTCAGAAGACAGTTCTGAGGTAGAATTAATAGACTTGACCTCCCAATGGCTAAGGACGATGGAGTTCACGATTCCATCTTGGTGGATGGTCATGGCATTATCTAAAAGAGGGATGCAGTAGGAGAAATGGATCCAGAGGCAGGTTATAGTTAAGTTCCACTAGTAACTATCTGTCTTGTGATGTTAGACAAATCACTTAACCTCCATGGGTCTCACCTGTAAAAGGAGTAGATTAGACTTGGTGACTTCAGATGTCCATACCTCTATAAGAAAATTAGTTCACCGGGGCGCCTGGGTGGCTCAGTCAGTTAAGTGTCCAACTCTTGATTTCAGCTCAGGTCATGATCTCAGAATCATGAGATTGAGCCCCAAGTCGGGCTCTGCACTTGGTGTGGAGTCTGCTTGAGAGTCTCTCCCTCTCCCTCTACCCTTCCCCCATCCTCTCTAAAAAAAAATTAGTTCACTGTTTCACAAAATAGTCAGATTCCCATGGTGCTGTGTTAGGCAATATCTCAAGGGACAGAAACTATTGATTCATCTCAATGTACCAAGATACAAGTTCTCACAGAAGACATCTGAAGAACTATCCAACAAACTTAGTTGATCCTTTCCTTTTACTAAAATTGCATAAGTTAGGAGTGCCTGGGTGGCTCAGTGGGTTGAGCATCTGACTCCTGGTTTTGGCTCAGGTCATGATCTCAGGGTCATGGGTTCAAGCCCTGAGTTGGACTCCGTGCTCAGCAAGGAGCCTGCTTGGGATTCTCCCCCCTCTCCTTTCCCCTCTACCTTCCCCTCACACTGCGTTCTCACTCTCTCTCAAAAATAAATAAATAAATAAATAAATAAATCGTTTTTAAAAATTGCACAAGTTACCCTTTTGTTTTAGCTAATAATCAATGGATTCATACAAGTCATAAAGAAAACAGATGAAAAGATCATTTTCTAGAGGTTGAAACTCCTAAGAAAAAAACGTGGCTTAGCTCACTCAATATGGCTGGATGTAAAAATACATTAAACAAATAAATGTCAGGGAAATTAATAGATTGTCCTCATACTTCTCATTCTGCTCAATATTAGAAAGGATCTGAAATAAAAATCTAGGAGCGCCTGAGTGGCTCAGTCAGTTAAGGGCCCACTCTTGATTTCGGCTCAGATCATAATCTCAGGGTTGTGGGATGGAGCCCCATGATGGTCTCTGTGATCAGTGGAGAATCTGCTTGAGATTCTCTCCCTCTCCCCCTGCTCATGTTCTCTCTCTCTCTTTCTCTCAGATAAATAAGTAAATCTTTGAAATAAAAATCTAACATGGGGTCTCTACTTATAAAAACTCAGATTTTGTAGATTACTTTTTTTTTTGACCGAATTTTGAGACTTGAGGTCTCTCTGTCTTGTCAGACCCCTAAATCTAAACTCTAGCATTCTCAATCAGTACTTGTTTCTTTAGGTGCATGTTTTCCTAGAGATTTCTAATTGAATTTTTCTGCAAAGGTTTTTCTGATCTTGTTAAATCTAGGCTGTGAGTGGTGAAGGTGAGATATGGAAATTCCCTGAGTTAATGTTAGAAAGTCCTTTCAGCTATGGAAGTCCCAATAAAGTCCTTGCCTCAGAAACCCACTCCAACCATCCATCCATCCAATAAAGTATGTATTGAATACCTTCTATGTGTCAGTCACTCTTCCAGGTTCTAGGAAATGGAACCAAAATTAAAAGATAAAAACTCCTATTTTCATGAGGTTTATATTCTGGTGTGGAAGGGGATAGTGGATAATAATATAAGTAAGTTACATATTCCGTGTTAGATAAGTACTAAAGAGAAAAAAAATAACACATGAAGCAGGGGAGTGTAGGTATTACAGAGGAACTAAACTGTTAGGATTTCCCAGAATGGCCTTACTGAGAAGATGACCCAAAGGATGTGATGCCTGTACTGGAGAAAAAGCAATTCAGGCAGAGGGAATGGCAGGTACAACGTCCTAGAGGTGGGAGAGTCCCTGTCATGCTTGAGAAACAGTAAGGAGGCCAACAGAGTTGGAGCAGAGTTGGGGTGGGGCGCATAGGAGTTAAAGCCAATGAGGTAACAAAACAGGGACTGCGACCAGGTGAGGCTAAGAAGTCAAGCCGGAGGGGTTTCCCTCAGATTGTTAGGGACACTCATAATGTGTCTTTTCTAATGGTCCAGCGGGTTACAAATGCAGAAGACAGGTATCAGGCTGAGGTCATGGAAAGCCGCACAAACATCAGGGAGCCAAATTCCCTTATGTGTTAGGGGAAAATCCATTTTCTACTAGACCTTTTTCTTTCCATCCTGATTGGAAATTCAGCTCTGAAAATAAAACCAAGGAGAACTGACTTCAGGGACTGCCAGGAACTTGGCTCTGTTGAAGGGTCTTCCTAAGGAAGATATGCAATCTTTTTCATTTTTATTTAGAATAAACTCAACAGTCTTGTCCACGGATGAATTACGACCTCTGACAGTTACTTACAGTGCTGTGATCCAACAAGTGCTCTCCTCTGGTGTTTTCCCAATCTGCTTCTGCTTTTTTTTTTTTCTTTTTTTCAATAAGCCCATTCCATCTTCTCATTCAGCCTAATCCCCACTGCAATCAGTTCTCAACCCACACTGAAATTTTCATCAGCTGAGCCATTGCAGTTGAATAACACAGCCATGTCCCCAGGAAGTGGACAAGATGACCTAAGGGGACTTTTTCCTTTCTAGCACCAGTGATACATCGAATACAGTGTCGCCAGCAGCGTGCTCAGCATTGGGAAAGAGTGGAACTTCTATATTTTTAGAATAATCAGTCCTCGTTGGAAAAACAGTGAAAATTAGTGACCCTGACAGAAGTTAGAACATGAACATTTTATTCCTAGCTTTATTACTGATTTAGCACGAGACCTTAATTGATATGCTGCATTTTCCTTGGTCTTATTTTCTGTAGCTGGAGAATCTAAGCCTGCTTTCATTCTGTAGTTTCTGATTATTGGCGCTATCAGAGATGAACAGGAGTGTAGATAATCAAAAGACATTTCCATTCGGCTTAAGAATTATTAATTTACTTTTGTGAAACTGACTTTTTGGGAAGTCACAGTGTTTGAAATTAGAAAATAAAGCCACACTATAAAAACTGATTTAATGGGCGCCTGGGTGGCTCAGTTGGTTAAGCAACTGCCTTCGGCTCAGGTCATGATCCCAGAGTCCCAGGATGGGGCTCCCTGCTCAGTAGGAAGTCTGCTTCTCCCTCTGACCCTACCCCCTCTTGTGCTCTCTCTCTCACTCTCTCTCTCAAATAAACAAAAAAAATCTTTAAAAAAAAACTGATTTAGGGGTGCTGGGGTGGCTCAGTCATTAGGTGTGTCTGCCTTCGACTCAGGTCAGGATCCCAGGGTCCTGGGATGGAGCCCCGCATCGGGCTCCCTGCTCGGCGGGAAGCCTGCTTCTCCCTCTCCCACTCCCCCTGCTTGTGTCCCCTCTCTCTCTGTGTGTCTCTCTGTCAAGTAAATAAATAAAATCTTTTAAAATAATAATGAACAAAATAAAACTGATTTAAGAAAAATTAGAAAATTTGTATATATATCTTTTGTTATCTCATCACTCACCCATCCTTTCCTCCCTCCCTCCCTCCATCCCTCCCTCCCTCCTTTCACTACTCAAAGTAAATTTGCCCTTCCTCTTTCTTTCCAAACAAGCTTTCTAGATATCTCACCTTGTCTAGAATCTGGAAAACAAACAGGTTTGTTTTTAGAAGGAAGTTAAAACTTCCTGGACTTGAAACACTCATGTTTATGATATATCTGTTCCCACTTAAGGTAGCCTGTAAAAGAAAGGTAACCAGATCAAATTACAAGTACCAGGGTCCAAGGTCAGAAAAATCCATGCACACTGATTTCAGTGGCTTCAGCTTTGAATTGTCTCCAGTTAAGCAGCCGGAATGGGCTGGCTCTTTGCTGGATACAATGAGTGCAAGTCTTGCTTTTGGATTTAATATTTTCTGGCATTTTATCTCGAGTCTACATTAGTTCTAAAGCACTTTCCTTTCCCAATAATCCAAGTCATCTATCATCTAGACCTCTTCAAACCAAGGGACAATCTTAGAAAATACACTCGGAAGTATTTAAAGACAAAGGACCATGCTGTGCGAAGCTTACCCTCAAGTGGTTCAGGGAATGGGGAAAGGGGTTCTAGATAGTACAAATTATAAAGCAAACGGGACAAAAAATTAACAGTAAGTGAATCTGGGTAAAGGGTGTATCAGTGTTATTTGTAATATCTTTATTTTTGCAACTTTCCTCTAAGGTTGAAATTATTTCTAAACAAAATATTGTAAAAAGCAGGTTTACAGTATGAGTATATTTTATATATGTATATATTCTATGTATATGTATATGAGTGTATATATATATATATTTTTTTTAAAGATTTTATTTATTTATTTGTCAGAGAGAGAGAGAGCACAAGGAGGGGGTGGGGCAGGAGAGGGAGAAGTCCCCACTGAGCGAGGACTCCGATGCAGGACTTGATCCCAGGACCCTGGGATCATGACCTGAGCCAAAGGCAGACGCTTAACTGACGGAGCCAACCAGGTGCCCCTATATATACATTTTATTTATTTTTTTAAAAGACTTTATTTATTCATTTGAGACACAGAGATACAGAGAGAGAGAGAGAGAGAGAGAGCATGAGCAGGGAGAGAGGCAGAGGGAAAGGGAAAAGCAGGCTCTCCGCTGAGCCAGGAGCCTGATGTGGGGCTCAATCCCAGGACAATGGGATCATGACCTGAGCTGAAGGCAGACACTTAACCATCTGAGCCACCCAGGCGCCCTATATATACATTTTATACACAGAGAAAGTTCCAAACAAACAGGCACTACAGTATTACAAAGGGATCTCTGGAGGACGGAATGTGAAGTTTTCATTTTTGCCTGCCTATACTACTTTTTTGCAACACAAACATACTACCTCTGGAATAAGAACCATTGTTTAAAGAACAGACAAAACCCCCACTTGTCTTGGTTACCCTTGGATAGAGCACTGCTGTCAGTGCTCACTACAGTTCCCCATATACAGTTCTTCTCTACCCCAGGCTCACAGAAAACGTTAAGACCCTTAGAGATGAAGTAGAAGCACTTGGTGCTTTTCTCCACCCTGCCTGCCTTAAACAAGGTAATGAAGCTTTGCCTTAGACATTGAATTATTGGAGAAAGGGAAGAGCCACCCAAATTTTGGCCATAACACTTTTAAGAGGACTTCCAGCCCCTTCTGAGTCATAAATTGCTTTGGCTCTTTCTAAGCAATACTTTTGTCATCCTATATAAAGTGTCTTTGGAAATGTGCATCCACATATCTTGATGGTGAGGCCTGATTTATAATAAACATTAGAATATGTCAGCTAGATCAACCACCCACCAGGCAGTCTAGTTTGGCCTGAATGAGCATTTTGCTAATGGTCCATACTTTAAAAGCCACCCCATTTACATATCCCTGAAATCTGTCAGTAATGGTCCATTTTAGGGCCAGAAAAATAGTAATGTGTGAGTGTATATCCGGTTGCAACCCAACAGACAATGGCTGGTGAACACTGCAGGCTTGTTTCCTCTTTTTGGGCAGAACAGCTCCTAAACCTAGACTTGACATCTATATAGGTAATAAAGGCATAGCAGGGGGAGCAAAAGCCAAGTTAGGTTTCTGTGATTGCCTGGTCACAGGCTTTCAACTGGTAATCCCCGAAAAATTGTAGAGGCCACATGGCCACATGCTGGGTGACCCAAGGCTTTCCCTGCCTTGAACCTTTCTTGATGGGGTAAACTGTCAGTTGTTAATGGCTTAGCAATTAGGGAATACTCTTCACAGTGTCTTGTGGTCATTGCTAACGTCGAAGAACAATGCTAATTTGATGTCACTGGGGTGATCCGGGTATTTTTTTCAGGAACAGTGCACGCCATGCTGTGTCACTTCTTGCCTATCATAATTCATGAAGTTTTGTCAGCACTAATACTTATCAGGGAACATCATCAAACCTGCCCTTCCTTAACTTTAAGAAGTCTTTGCTCTGGCTTTTCCAGAAGCCTGCCAAAATTGATTATGTCACCTAAATAGATAAACGCCTCTAGGTAATTTATATTCCCCAATTACCTTCTCCATTAAACACTGAAAACTGGCAGAAGCCCTGGAAACACTTTTGGGCATATTTTCAAATTAATAGTCTGCCCCCTTTTCAAACACAGGGCAGATAAAGTCAATTTTTTTCTTGGCCCACCTCAGCCATGGATTCTGATCATTCTTATTTCTCAAGTCTAGGTGTGACCTCCAATGTCTTCCTACACACAGTTCAGGAGCAGGTTACTGGTTTATTTTAATGCACTTACATGGAATGCTGTAATCCATGCAATTATGCTCTGCCAGATTGCTTTCAAACCCATGGAGGACCCATACTCAGTTTTGTTGGTGAAGAACTTTAATACATTCACATATGTGCTTAATTTCACACCTTACAACCTATCTAGAAGGCTTCTGAAAAGTGTGTGGGTCATTTCTATTCTACTCTTTATTGTAACTCTGAACACAACATATTTCTTACTCAAAGGACAAAAATTGCTCCTATTTTCTCCTTCCCCTCATTAGGTGCTAGGAAATTTGCAAAATCCAAATTTGGGGCTTTAGTTTAGGAAATACTATGGATGCAACTCTAATTAAAGAGCAAGGGTTATGGCATATATTTCTGTTTGGCCAACATGTCCACTATCTTCTTTTTTTTTAAATAGCAGCAAATAAATATGAGTAAAAAAGAACATCTAAATATACAAGGTGTGTCTGCTGCTGACTCTACTGACTTGCCTCCATAAAAAATAGGAATTCAGGGGCACCTGGCTGGCTCAGTTGGTTAAGCGTCTGCCTTTGGCTCAGGTCATGATCCCAGGGTCCTGGGATCGAGTCCCGCATCTGGCTCCCTGCTCAGCGGGAAGCCTGCTTCTCCCCCTCCCACTCCCCCTGCTTGTGTTCCCTCTCTCGCTGTGTTTCTCTCTGTCAAATAAATACATAAAATCTTTTTAAAAAATTGGAATTCATTCTCATAAGTAATGACACATGCAGCAGGCCTCCTAGATTGGTGCCTATAATTCTAGATTATCTACCTTCTAAATGAACACAGGCCACTGAGAAAAAAAATCTAGTCTAAAATTAAAAGCAAAGGGGCACCTGGTGGCTCAGTTAGTTAAGTGTCCGACTCTTGATTTTGGCTCAGGTCATGATCTCAGGGTCATGGAATTGAGCTCCAGGCTCCCTGCTCACTGGTGGTGGTGGGGGGATCTGCTTGTCTCCCTCTTTCTCTGTCCCTCCCTCTGCCCTTAACCCTGCTCAAGCTCTCTCTCTTTCTCTAAAGTAAATAAATAAATCTTTAAAAAATTAAATTAAAAACAGACAAAAAACCAAGATAATAATTCTCTAACTTAAGTCACACAGGCTCAAAATCATCTACCTCTGCATTGTGGGATGGCATCAGTAATTCCCCTTAGGCTTGGATTCAGGTTTTTAGGGGGTTCAACCTTATTCAATTTGGTGGCTCTCTTTAAGAGGAATTTTTTTAAAGATTTTATTTATTTGAGAGAGAGAGTGAGAGAGAAAGCACATGAGCAGGGGTGGGGGGAGGTAGGTGGGGGCAGAGAGAGAAGGAGAAACAGGCTCCCCACTGAGCAGGGAGCTTGACTTGGGGCTTGATCCCAGGACCCTGAGATCATGACCTGAGCTGAAGGCAGACGCTTAATAGACTGAGCCACCCAGGAGCCCCTAAGAGGAATATTTAAAAATTCATATGCAAAATCAAATATGAAAGGGAGTACTTATTTAGAATGAGAAAAAGTCACAGTGAATTAAAAAGTTCAAAAAGCTGACTATGGTAAAACAAAGATGGTCCAATTTCTTTGCTACTCATCCCATTGAGAGGTGAAATCTAGTTCTATTCCCTTAAATGTGCACTGGTTTTAATGTCTTGATGTCCAATTCACTGTAGTGGAGGTGACATTTGAGGACTTGTACAATTAGATCTCATCAGATGCCCTGCACTTTCACTCGGGCCTCTTAGAACACTTATTCTTAGAACCTACCCACCCACCATGTTGTATCCCCAAGAGGGGATATCTCACGACTATGCCCAAGAGGCCCATGAGGACAGAAGCTGAGGCTGCTGGTTGAACAGTTCCAGCTGAGCAGTCAACCAACAGCGAGAACCAACTTGTTAAGCCATTGAGCTGAACCATCATAGAAATGGACCCTCTTAGCCCATCTGAACCACCCTACCTGAAACAGAAAAGCTATTTTCTCCTAAGCCCTGCCCAAATGGAAGATTTAGGAGGAAATTAGAAGTCTATGGTTTTTTTGTTGTTTTAAGTCAGCACATTGTGAGGTGATCTGTTTTATAGCAATAGATAACTAAAACACTGACAGTATCATAAAATCCAGAAAATCATAATGTATCTCTACTATCATTAACTATCCAACACACCCCTATATTTTTTTCTACCTTTTTGGGCTTCATTCTATTTGATCACCTCTTCCTATGGCAATTTTATAATATCAATTTCTCCCATCCACGTACTAACCAGGCCCAACCCTGCTTAGCTTCCAAGATCAGACAAGATCGGGTGCATTCAGGGTGATATGGCCGTAGACTATAATATCAATTTCTATAGCAGGAACAAAAAGCAATGTAGACCTTTCTATGACAAGACTGATAAAAATTTGGTTTTTATTTTTTATAATTTTTTTAAGTATTCTTTCAGTTTCACAACTTGTTCGAGTTAATGCTTCATGTCTACCTTCATCCAGTTTGTCAGATGATGCTTCTTACCCGTGGGTAACTGTAGCCTTTTGATCTCATATGACCTGGCCTCAGACTGTCAGCTGTTGCATAGTCGCTGGTCCGGCTCCACCAGAAGTCAAGCCTTTGGTCCTGCCCCCACCCCCACCCATTTTTACCCTCCCTACCTCTCGATGGGTTCTTGGTCATAGTGGCCCCCAGCCAGAAACAAATCTTACTCTAACGGCTTCTCCTTGGGATGCAGTTCATGGGAACGAGTTGTTGCTAGAGGCCTGCTAAAAGTGGAGACGGTGTTGACAGCCCTCTGGCTGCACCCAGAGCCCAGGACCACCATCAGACTAGGGAAGTTGTCCCAGGCTGGGCTCTATGCATCTCCAGAGAAAAATCTACCAGTTTGGGGACGGGAATGCATGTGAATGAAAAACCATGAAATTTTAACCTCATTGACTTTATATAAATCTGTCTCTGTTTCTCATTAGAAGATTTGTTCCTATCTGTCTCTGTTTCTCATTGGAAGATTTGTTCCCATCTTCGTATAACCTGCTAGTTAGGACCAAAGAGCTCCAATGCCTGCTCTTCTGCATTTGCAGTAACCTCCACATAAGGCCCTACCAGCCCGGGAGGTAAGAGCACTAGTGCTGTAATCAGGTGTGGACTACTCAGGAAGAGCCTGGAAAAGTCTTGATCATGGGCCCATTTGCCCTTTCCTGATTTAATTCTAGGATCCCAACCCCCAAAATACAGATTCTATACACTTTTCTCATCCCTATCCCTCCTTATCTACCTCTTGACCCCCACAAAATACAATGACCCCAGTCTACTCTGGGAAAGTACCACGTCCACTACATCCTAGCAGCCTAGCTCTTGAGAGGCCAATGGCAGAGTTTTTTTTCTGAAACCCAGCAAGGCTGCAATTAAGAACTGTGTTCATTTTGCTCTCACATCCTCAGTATCTAGACTTTGACTAGTGCTGGCTGATACCCTCTTCCAAGATGTCCTTGCCTGGTTCCTCTAAAGCCTTAGCTTTCTTATCTTTCTCCTTTGGGGCCAGCATTATTAACCAAAAAAAGTTAGAGAAGTAAAGGATCTTGCTCAGATCCTATATAGTGAACCTTAAAGCAGAGGTTTTGTTTAGAGTATTCTCAGCCTACCAGTGGTCCAAGCAATATCAACCTATGTTTCCAGAATCTGAACATCACCTGCCTAGTGCCTTCTGTCCCTCAGGAACCAGATATATATGTGACTTTTGGTGGAAAGTCCTCGCCGTACAGTAAAAAGAGGAATGGCTAATGTGGTCAACCCTTAGCCATCATGTAGAGATTTCCTCTGCTGTTAATAAATGGTCTATAGACATTTGCAATAATGATTAATAGTGATTAATGAGGTTCTGAAACCAGACTGCCCAGCTTTGAATCTCTGACCCCCACTTAAAGCTGTGTGGCTTTGGGAAAGTTATCTAAGTGCCAAACCTCAGTTTCTTCGTTTATAAAATGGAGAAATAATTCTTCTTACCTCATACGTTATTGGGATTAAACAACATGATGAGATTGGTTATTGTAAAAATCGCTTATAACAATGCCTGCCACATAGCAAGTACTTAATAAATGTGAGTCACTGCTATTACTAGGTGTCTTCTACGCTTCCATAAAACTCTTGGATGCTGGCTATCAGAGAATGTTCAGCGGTCTCCTAATTCTAACCTGTTCCTCTTCCACATGATTCTCCGAGGTCTCCCATCCAGTCTCTTCCCCATGGACCTCCTCTCAGCCTTCAGTCTCAGGAAGGAGGAGCAGCTCAGGCTCATTATTACTCTCCAGGTGCATCTTTCTGATGTAAATTCTGGACCTTTCTTCTTCAGGTCTTCCCTTCTGACTCTTTACAATTTGTCAGTATTTTAGTCACGCTATAAAATTCTTATTTCTCATGTTTGATCTGATCAAGGGAAAGATTTCAGACAAGGATGGTGGCTAAGGAAGCAAAAAGATGAATATTTTAAGATACTTTCTGCCTATTCTTAAACAGGAAGCCCCCCATATTCTTTAACTTTCCTGCTCTGAATCCCAGCCTTTCTCATCCTCTCAAGAACTTTGGTCCTTCAGTTATCCCTTCTCTCTTCTACATCAACTAACCCTTCCTCCTGCTGGGTCATTCCTCTCATGCAAAGATGTGTTACTCTCATTCATCCTTAAAAGCTAAACCAAATAAAACATTGCCTGATCCAATGATCCTCTCCAATTACTACACCAACTCTCTCTCCTCGTTCACAGTAAAACAGATTACAGACATTTTCTACATACATCATTTCTACTACTTCACCTTTCATTACCTTCTCAATCTACTTTATTCTCAACAATAACCCGAGATGCCTTCATGCTAAGGTCACCAATAACATCCACTTCTCTGACATCATCTTACTTGACCACTCAGAAGCACTTAGAGCACTAGATACTGCCTCATTCTTGAATTACTCTCCTCTTAGCTTCCCTGACATCATCTTCTCTCAGTCTGGCCACTTCATTTCAGTCTCCTTCACCTGCTCCTCATCTAAAAGTTAGAAATTCAACTGGATCTCTTCTTCTTTTACATATTTTCTTTGTGTGATCTCATCTGTTTACATAGCTTTTGAAACCATCTATATGCTGACAACTCGCAAATTTATGTCTCTATTCCACCCCCTGAGCTTCTGCAGTTGTATATCCAACAACCTAGTCGACATCTCTTAGCACTTTTACATGCATCTCACCATACCAAAATAAAACTTGATCTTTCCCAGGGCTTGGTACTTGAACGAAAAGAACAAGCTTGTGGATAAAACATCAAAAAAACTGGGGAACTCCTCCAAAATATTTTTTAAAGAAAGCATTGAATATGTAATATTTTTTAAATAAAACTATATAGGTGGCCATCAGGGTTAAGAATCAAGCTGTTAAGACAGCTTTTCATTTGTTATAACTTACTGTTGTTTTTATTTTTTATTATGTTTAAAGGAAGGAGGCACCATGAGATTTTTATTGTATGAGATCTCTGAAGATTCTAACCTGCTTCCAACCTCCGCAGTTCTCCTCATATCAGTAAATGCACCAACATTGTCATCCATTCAGTGTCAAAGTCAGAAACCTGGGTACCATCCTTGATAACTTTCCTCATTTCACACATTCATTCCAGGACCAAGTCCTGGTATATGGATTTCCAAAATATCTCAACTCATGCACTGTTCAGCAACACGGCCACTGACATCTCTCACCTTTGCAAAGAGCCTCCTACTGCATGTTCCATGCCCGTGCTGGCTCCCTTCTGATACATTCTCCACTCACCAGGCAGAATGGCCTTTTAAAAATACATACTGCCACTCCCCATTGCTAAACCGCCCTTGATGATTTCTCACTGCTCTCCAAATGTAATTGCAACTCCACACTATGGTTTTGGGGCCCCTCTTGTTCTGGCCCCTATACTTTTCACAATCACAACCTAAACACAACACCAGATCACACCTGAGTCTTGGCTTGATCTTTCTTATCATTTGGCCTCAGCATTCTTCAACGACATCCTCTCAGAGAAACCGTCTAATTTGAATCTGCTCTCGAGTTTTCTATCACTTCACCCTGTTTATTTTCACAATTCGTAATCTTTTCTTCATTTGTTTGCTTGCTTCCTTCTTGCCTGTCTCTTCAATTAGACTGTAAACTGAGCAAGAGTAGAGGTTTCACCTGATTTCCTTGCTCTGTGTTCTCCTATGCCTGACACGTAGTGGGGGCTCCAAAAATTAACGGTGAATTATGGATTCTACCATAAGTAAATTCAAGGCTCAACCCAATCCCATGACAGCAGTGCTTCTTCCACTCCTTCTCCCACTAAAAGAAACAAGTCTAAAATTTTGGACACTAGAGTGAGCCATGACTTACTTGCTTTTGATCACAGGATCCAATAGAGAGTCAAGCCTATAGACCGTGTTTAATGAATGACGATGGAATGGATGCATACATGAATGAGCAAGTTACTTTGGTCTTCCATTTCCTCATCAATAAAATGAGGACAATAATATTTCAAGACCCCTGGAAGTCTCATCAGACAAGAGGTTTAACCACAAATCTGGACCCTGCTTCTGGAAGGTTCTCAGCAAATTTAGTCCTTGAAGTGTTATAAAGGGATTATTAGGAATTCATCATAACAAATGTCTTGCCATCTCCATCATCCTTTGCTGATATTTCATTGTCTATTCTTACATGAAAATGGGGGTGCTTGATCTCATCAAGCACCCCCATTTTCATGAAACACTGATGAGACTGAGCGGTGCTTATAGTTTATCATATGATCCATATAAATGCTTAATAAAGTATCTATTGCAAAGTAAGTCTTCACAATTAATGTTAATATATAAAAATTGTCTACATAGATTGACATATACATCAAATTCACATGGCTTAAGATACAGGAGCTGTACCCAACATGAAAATTTAAAAAGCTGGTGTTTAAAATCCTTTACCCCAATTCTGTCTGCAGAAGAAACCTCACAGACAGCTTTGAAAAATAGTTTAGAAGCACAGATTTGGCCTCCCCAACTAGGTATACTTTCTGTTTTGCTACTCAGAAGATGACATATGAAGGGGGGGTGGGCAAGTTGACAAAATTCAGTAAGACATTTAACAGTTTCTGATGCATTTGGACCCAAGGTTTTTTAGAATTAATATTCTAATTTCCATGGAATATTTTATTAGGCTTCAGTAAATCTATTTGATATGTTAAAATTCAATCCCACACTAAATGGAGCATGGCTTTTAGACTGTTAAATTCAGCCCCTCTTTAAGGGGTGGATATTTACTCCAAATGACCTATCACATTGAATAAAGATCACTTTCTAAAACACTTTTTAGAGGTTCTCATTGGTGTCTACTGAATTAGTGGTCAAATACTAAACCATAAAAATCATCCATTAAAAGCTGGGAAATATACAACCCAAGATGGAATAAATTTGGTAATCATTTTGACAAGAGCGAAATTGAAGGAAGAGACCTTGCTTAATCCACTGAACCAAACGTGAAGGAGTGTGATACAGACACCACCCTTCAGTGCTGTACTCCATCAGGTTCTTGGGTCTGGGGAAGAGGAAATGACGTCACCAGAAGCAGTCTCACTCCGGGTGGGGATGGGTATTCCGCTACACTTTGAACAAGCTGACACCCAGTCCCTACTTGGGCACAGGCACACAATCTAAAATCTGCTCTTAGGCACAGATGCATTGGCACAAAATCTGCCCTTAGACCCAGAAACTGGGATTTTTGGCTTCATTTACATAATATGTCATTCCAACAAAGTGATTGAAACTGCAGGGGTGGGCCAATTGGATGAAATGCAGCAGGCAGAGCAGGAAGAATTCAAACATTGTTGGCAATAGACCTACAGTCTTAAGGAGAAAAAAATAATTCGTGTGGAAATTTTCTGGAAGAAAGTATGCCAAATTGTTCAGAGTAGTTATCTCTTAAAGAAAGGATTATTGGAGATTTTTAAATTACTTATTTCTGTAATTTTGAATTTTTTAAAAAAACGTATTCTAAGAAAAAATACAAATAATTACAAAGCAGCAAAAACACCACACCCATAATCTAATCATCAACAATCAACCCCCAGATCTTTACTTTTAGATGACTGGAAGGGAAATTTGGAATTTCCCCCTTTTGACTTCCACTTACAAGAAATAGTATATCATCTCCCTCACAAATGTTAAAAGAGGGGCGCCTGGGTGGCTCAGTCGTTAAGCGTCTGCCTTCGGCTCAGGTCATGATCCCAGGGTTCTGGGATTGATTCCCACATCGGGCTCCATGCTCCGCGGGAACCCTGCTTCTCCCTCTCCCACTCCCCCTGCCTGTGTTCCTGCTCTCCCTCTCTGTCAAATAAATAAATAAAATCTTAAAAAAAAACAAAAAACAAATGTTAAAAGATTCCCTTTTCCTTTATGGAATAAACTCCCCACAAAGTAGATTTACCTGGTATTCGACATGAAGCTGAACTATATTTATAAAATACTTTTAGGGCGCCTGGGTGGCTCAGTTGGTTAAGCGACTGTCTTCCGTTCAGGTCATGATCCTGGAGTCCCAGGATCGAGTCCCACATTGGGATCCCTGTTTGGCAGGGAGTCTGCTTCTCCCTCTGACCCTCCCCCCTCTATGCTCTCTCTCTCATTCTCTCTTTCTCTCTCAAATAAATAAATAAAATTCATTTTCAGTAAAACAGAATATTCTTAAACTAGTAGTGCTAGTAGGAAAAATGATTTCATTAACAAAAGTGTTTAGCCAAGATACTGGATGGTACCTTTCACCTGCCACAGCAATTAAAATGTCTCTAATAAAATACCATTGAGATAAACGATAGTCCTTTATTCAGAGCTCATCAGAGAAAATCTAATTTATAGCATTGACTATAACTTGTTAAAAAGTCTCTATTTGAAAGCTAATTCCATGATAAATTTTAATTATGTGAATAGAACTAGCTTCAAAGCTATATTAATTATACATTTAAGCTCTACATACAAACTCGTACATTACAGTACACCCCGAACATGTAAAATATAGTCTGAACCAAATTAAAATACGCCAATTTCCTCAGCAGTTATTTGCTTTTGATTATACTGTAGCTATTTCAGTCCATGCTTTATAAACATTAAATTACTGCCGTGCTTTCTTAGCCACTTTCCTCCCCTAGAGACAACTCTGGGCTCTGGTTAACTTTCTGGCATGATTTTCTACTTCTGCAGGTTACAAAGTAGATATCCAGAAGGACTTTTTCCACCCAAGATAAGTACTTTAATAAAAGGGGGGCACCTGGGTGGTTCAGTCGGTTGGGCGTCTGCCTTTGGCTGGGGCTGGGTCCCAGGATCCTGGGATCGAGCCCCAGAGCCCCATGGGTGGGCTCCCGGCTCAGCGGGGAGTCTTCTTCTCCCTCTCCCTCTGCCCCTCCCCTCCACTTGTGCTCTCTCTCTCTTTCTCTGCCAAATAAAAACTTTAATCATCATCATCATACATGATATGTTAATTAGTTGAATTTAAATTTTAAAAAATAAAAAATAATACTTTCACAAAAGGGATGAAAGTTGCAGCAAGTTTTACTTTCTTATCCCAACGTCTGGCAGCTATGTCCACCACACCCCCTGCAGTTCCTGGTCTCACCATCCCGTTACTCTCTAGGTTTAATCCCCAGCATCACCAACACAGGTCAAGTCACCAGTGTCCCAGAAAGTATACGCACACATTCCCTGTTTCAGAAACAGTCTAGACCAGAAGCCTGTCAGCACACTTACCAAGATAAAAACTTGGACAAGACAAAAGCTTGTGCCATATGTAAGTGAACATTCCAACCTCCATTGAGAAAGTCTTGATACCAAGAAAAGATCAACTGAACTGAAGAGTATGCTAGTGCTGTAGTTTAATATAACATACATACAATATACCACACAGCGAAAAATTCAAATAAAAATTTATGGATTAAAAATTTAGTCTATTTCACCTCTCCGTTCCTTTAGTTTCCTAGTTTCATTCCTTAGAAGTAACTTTATCAATTTACAGATATGGGTGTATAAAAGCATACGTGTGTAAGACAAAAAATTACCTAGTGTATACAACATTCTTCACTTACTCGTTTAACATTATATATTGGAAATTGTCTGAAATCAATACTTACAGAACAGCTTCATTCATTATGAAGTTTGTATGGTATTCCATACCATACATGTACGTAATTTTTTAACCAGTGCCTTAATAGAGATATTTATGTTATTTTCAATCTTTTTTTTTTTTTTTACTGTTTCAAAGAACGTTATGATGAATATCCTTGTATGTATTTAAGTCATGGTGAGGATATCTGTGGATAAATTCTTAGAGTAGAATTGCAGGATTAAAGAATATGTGCATTTGTAATTTTGATAAAGTATTGCTCAATAGCTTTTTGTAAAGTTTACATCAAACTAAGAACAGTATATTAAATGCCTATTTTCTCATACCGCTTTCAGTATAGTATGCTATCAAAATTCTTTTATTTTTGCCAAACTGACAGGAGAAAATGGCACTTCATTACACTTTTAATTTTTAAATTAGTATTTTTCTTTCTATGTATAAAGTGAATGTATTTTCATATAAGACCCATTTATATTTCCTATGGCACAAACTGTTCATTTCTTTCTAGGATTGTTGGTATTTTTCTTCCATATTTATTGGTATAGGCTAAGGAACATATCCTTTGGTCTATGTCATGAGTTGCAGACAAATAATTTTCCCTGGTATGTCGTTTGTGGTTTGTCCTTTGTTTATGGTATTTTAATGCCATGAAAATTTTATTTTAGGGGCGCCTGGGTGGCTCAGTCATTAAGCGTCTGCCTTCGGCCCAGGTCATGATCCCAGAGTCCTGGAATCGAGCCCCGCATCGGGCTCCCTGCTCAGCCGGAAGCCTGCTTCTCCCTCTTCCACTCCACCTGCTTGTGTTCCCTCTCTCGCTGTCTCTCTCTCTGTCAAATAAATAAAAAAAATTTAAAAAAAAATTATTTTAACCTTGTATGTTCAAATTAATCTATCTTTTTATTTATGATTTCTTAGTTTTGGATTAACCCAAGAAATTTTTCCCAACTTCAAAGTTATTTACACACACAGATACACATGTAACATACACATCTGTGCATCTACATATACATAATATTTCCCTAGTATACTTGTATTTTAATTTTTCTATTTAAATCTTCAAAACATTTGGAACTTTGATGTAAGTAATGAGGTAAGTATCCAAAAATAATTTCATTTTCCAGATAACTATCCAGTTTTTCTGGTACCATTTGCTACACTCTTCTTGCCATATACTAATATCTAATATATATTTGGGTCTACTTACAGATTTTCTTGACTGTTTCATTTATCTGCATATCAATTCATGCATTATTACATTAGTATAACTACTATAATTGTACGTTTTAAGATATAAGAGGGCTTCTCTTCCCAGGATTTTTTTGAATATTTTTTCTATTTTCCATGTGAATCAATCTTTCAGTTAAAAAAAAAAATGAATGAATAAGTAATGACTTATTGTACTTATTGGCATAGAATTAAGTTTATTGCTTATATGAGAAAGGCCTGACATCTTTATATTGAATCTTATTTAAGAAAATGTATACTTTCAAAAAAAATGTATACTTTCCTTGTTTGTACAGATTTTGCATATTTCTAGTTAAATTTATTTCTATAAATTGTTTTTTTGTTATTATAAATGTCATCTTTTCTTCCATCAAATCTTCCAATTGGTTACTGTCTTGTACTCATGAAAGCTGTCGATTACTGTTTATTATTGTACTCCACCATTTATAAATCCTTGTTTGTTATAATTTTTAGTTGATTCTTTTATATATTCATGTAAGCAAGTATAAGATTTGCAAATAATGATAATTTTATCTTCCTTTCAAATATATATGCCTTGTTTCTTCTCCTTTCTCATTGCATTAAGCAAGTACCTTCAGAACCATTTTAAGAAAAGTAATAGTGACAATGGACACTCTGGTTTTGCTCTTGAATTAATGGGAATTTTTCCAGTGTATTTTCATTAAACATGATTCTGGCTCTTAGATGGTAACTATCAGTTTAAAACATGACCATACAGTACTTAGTTTATTGAGTTTTTTTCTAATACTTCATTGGTATAATTATATGATTTTTTTAATTTGTTCTCCTCCAGGTGAATTGTATTAACAGAGTTGCTAATGTTGAATCATTTTCCCCTTCTTGGAATAAGCCAGTGCTATTTTTCCTACTGTGATCAGTCATTGTCTGGGGGCAACCCAGGGGAAGGAAGTATGGTCTCAGTACGAACACCACAGCGGGTCTGAAGATGTTGGCAGCTAGAATCTGTCATCAACTATGTTCCTCACACTAGGTTCTCTTGAAAGAGATTTGAGAAGCACATTTCTGCAACCACATGAGTCAATAAAGGACTAGAAGTCAGAAAATTTGAGCTCCAGAACTATGATTGCCAACCAGCTATCCATGTTATCTTAGATAAGTAATTTACTCTCCGAGCCTCACCTTTTTCCTTGGTTGATAAAGATAGACAAATAATAGGCCACGTGCATTTAAAGTACTAGAAAGAGATTCTGGCACATAGTGTGCAATAAATATTTAGCTATGATTATTTGTATTATTATTAAAAATCCCTTCAGGGAGGAGTCCCAGAGCCTAGAAAGTAGTATTAGCTGCCATTTATTGAGTACTTACTACATTCCAAACAGTCCGTGTGGGCAAAGAAGGCAGGATCAGAAGGGAAGAGAGGAGTAAAAAGGGAGGAATTGTGGCACTTCATTGTCTTACCACCTTTAAAGGAAGAGAATTTCTAGCATTTAGAATTTTCTAGAACAAAAAGAGAGACCTATGAGGAAGAAAGAAAGTGAACCAAAAAAATTTCTTCCCGGTGTGTTAAATTTACTGAGAAGGAAAAAATAGCAAGGATTTAAGATGACAGCAATGTTCAGAGTATTATGGATACTTAGCTAGAGCTTTCATTTGGCTCTGTCTCCTAAGTTCCCCTGGTGGCAAAATGGGTGAAGGAAATGTATATGGAATTAACATATAAAGACAGAGTAAAAATTTTGCACAGGCAAACATGGCTTCCAATCCTGCTTCTTCCACTTTCTAAATTTGAACAAAATCCTTAACTTTCCAGTCTTTATTCTTCAAATGGGATTGTTTTATGGAATAAATGAGATAATTATAATGTATGTAATGTACTTGACACAGAATAGTTGCACAATAAGCATAGCTATTAATTGATATTATTAAAGCATAACTCATGTTTTACAATGACCCAAATTTTACTTATAAAACTACTATCAGAGGGGCACCTGGCTGGTTTAGTCCATAGAGCATGCAACTCTTGATCTCAAGGTTGTAAGTTCAAGCCCCATGTTGGGTGTAGAGATTACTTAAAAATAAAATCTTAAGAAAAACATAAAAATGCCATCAGAAATGATGTTTATTTTTAATAAGTATTGCTAGCTACCAAAAATATTTTTCATGAATTTTAATCTTACAAGTCTTAGAAAAAAACACACATGCTACTAAAAAACTCAATAATTACACTTATGCTCTAATTGTAGTTTTCATCTTCCAATGAAAAAAATTTTAAAAGAACATTTTTAAAATAAATTCATCTTTTCTGGCCAAACTAGCTGAAATGTTCTTTTTAAAATAAATACTAACCAAAAGCTACTCCCTTTCCAACTCCTAAGTCACATGTAATAGTTGAAAGTACAAGAACCTAAGCCACAAATACCCAGTCATTATATTAACATGATCTTTTATGTAAACCCAAATCAACACACACTCAGCAGACTATAATAGTTAATTTGGAGATGGATGTTCTTATTTCAATGGATGAAATATGCATGTTTTGGGGCGCCTGGGTGGCTCAGATGGTTAAAGCGTCTGCCTTCGGCTCAGGTTGTGATCTCGGGGTCCTGAGATTGAGGCCCACATTCGGGCTCCTGGCTCAGCAGGGAGTCTGCCTCTCCCTTTCCCTTTCCCTCTCCCTCTGCCTCTCCCCCCCCACCCCACCACCGCCCTGTGCTCATTCTCTCTTTCTCTCTCTCTCTCTTCCCTTCTCTCTCTCTCTGTCTCAAAAAATAAAATCTTTAAAAAAAAAAAGAAATATGCATGTTTTTGGAAAATCCTAGGTAAGGTGAGTCTTTTTTTTTTTTTTAATCTAAGGGGAGATTTCTTTGATCCTGAGAGGATGCAAAGATCAAATTAAAAGTTTGCATGAGAACATACACAAACACTTTAAAAGGCAAAGACCACAGTTGATATAAGATGATTTCTAGAGAGAAAGCATTTATTGTACAGCCTTGTAATTGTTTCCATTCACATGGAACAACTCCAGCTGCTTTCAAAAATCAACAAAAGATAAGCAGAAGGAAGATGGGAGGGAACAATAGCATTTTTGTTATGTCCATATGATAAACACTGGGCTGCATATATATGATGGTAAGCATAATTAAGCACAGAATTAACATCATTTGTAATGCAATGAAATAAGATAGCTGAGACAGATGCAAAAATGTCTCCAACACATTGTTTTGATGATCTAAATTCACATTGCCAAGTTATACATTTATAAAAAATATGGAAAAAGCGTCAATTAATTTTTTTCTGGATGTATGTGCATAAGCTATGGCTAAAGGTCTGAAGCAACTTTCATCCTGTTATTCATCAAGTTTGTTAAATCTTAACCTTCCATGAACCATGCTTCTCACACAGTATCTAATTAACCTAGAATGAATCCAAAAATAGCCCCAACCCTACATTTTAGTAGTAGAAGTATCATGGGTAAGAGATACATCTTTTCCTTCATAAAACTTTGGGAACCCAAATTTATAAAAGAAATCAAGAACAAATTATTGAATTTCCAATGTTTTATGTACTAGGCAAGAACTTGAAATATATCATTCATTTACCGAACAAATATTTACTGAGCTCATACTCTGAATAAGCAGGTACCCTATTCAGTGTTGAAGATAAAAGGATTATAAGGATATCACAGTCTGGTGGGAGTGACAGGTATATACAGATGCAATTTCAATACAATGAGAAATACAGTGGTAGCGTGGGGTCCTGGTGTAGGGCAAGGCATGTTACATGATGTTGCGAGAGAAGAGAATCAAGAATAGCTGCTCAGAAAGACATGTATCATATGACCTCACTGATATGAGGAATTCTTAATCTCAGGAAACAAACTGAGGGTTGCTGGAGTGGGGAGGGGGAGAGATGGGGTGGCTGGGTGATAGACATTGGGGAGGGTATCTGCTATGTTGAGCGCTGTGAATTGTGCAAGACTGTTGAACCACAGATCTGCACCTCTGAAACAAATAATGCAATCTATGTTAAGAAAAAAAAAGAAGAAGAAGAAGATAGCAGGAGGGGAGGAATGAAGGGGGGGAAATCGGAGGGGGAGACGAACCATGAGAGACGATGGACTCTGAGAAACAAACTGAGGGTTCTAGAGGGGAGGGGGGTGGGGGATGGGTTAGCCTGGTGATGGGTATTAAGGAGGGCATGTATTGCATGGACCACTGGGTGTTATACACAAACAATGAATCATGGAACACTACATCAAAAACTAATGATGTAATGTATGGTGATTAACATAACAATAAAAATTAAAAAAAAAAAAGAAGAGCTGCTCAGAGGAGGTGATGACCACATTGCAACCTCAAGGATGAAAAAGGGTTGACTTTCCTAATAATCTCTAATAATCCTCGATAGCAGGTAACATAAGCATTCCCATCTTATAGATGAGGAAATGGGTGTACTCTGATTCACAGATGATAACTGACAGGACCAAGGATACCTGATTCCAGGGTCATCCATCTTCTGTTTTCTCTGAAGGTTGAGAAAAAGACTCTGTATGTATCTCCAAGTCACAAAATGCTTTTACCATTACTTATCTCATCTAACAATATAACACAGCATTCCCTTCTTACAGTTGTCACCATACTCAGCTAAGAGAATACAATTGCTGGCATGTATTTCTGCCATATATTCTTAGAAATTCTCAGGAAAGCTCAATATATTACAGTTATCATAGAATAAAAACTGTCACTGAGAGGAGAAGATGCTCTATTAAGGCCTTTATAATAAGTGTCTGGAAATATTTCTTTTAATTGACCAAATAATCTCAGATTTAATCAGACGAAGAGGAAGCAGTCTAAAGATCCTCTGGAATAAGAGTTTATTTACTTCCTCTCATGATGAGACACAATAGGAATTTCTTGATCTTTAGCCTATATTCATAAAAGAATTAGTGGACAGTTTTTTAAATTTTATTTGTTTGAGATAGAAAGAGAGCAAGAGAGAGGTACAAGCATGGGGGAGGGGCAGGCAGAGGGAGAGGGAGAGGGAGACTCCCCTCTGAGCAGGGAGCCCAATGCAGGGTTCCATTCCAGGACCCTGAGATCACGACCTGAGCCGAAGGCAAATGCTTAACCAACTGAGTCACCCAGGCGCCCCGCCAGTTTTGTTTCAACCTACTATATTCTCCAATTGAAAGAGACTATGAAAGAGATTTAGGAATTTCGGAACCATCCTGAGTAGGAAGCACTCGCTGTTCCTGTGTGTCTCTCCTTTACAAACATGTCACTTCTGACACTTCCAGTCACCAAATGTGTGGCTTTTTTCCCCACACAAAGAAATTTTGTGACACCAGTGGGTATCCTACAATTTAACTCAATTTTGACACTACCCAGAGATAGCATCAGATCCCACAGGCTAAGGCAATTTTGACAAGACTGTCTCCCCTCAGCCCCTCACCCCCTACTTCAGATGCCAATTGCAAGTCCAGTCTGTCACTCATGCTTGACTTATTGACTATAAATCAGAGGTTCCCACGACCTCCACCTCAGGTTCAATTAATTTTCTAGAGTAGCTCATAGAACTCAGGAAAAATTTACTGTTTACCAATTTATAATAAAAGGATATAATAAAAGATACAGAAGAACATCCAGATGGAAGAGATGCAAAGGACAAGGTATGAGGGAAGGGGCACAGAGCTTGCATGCTCTATCCCAGAGAACCACTCTCCCAGCACCTCCACTTGCTCACCAACTCAGAAGCTCTTCTAATTCATACTTTAGATATGTTTATTAAGCTTTATCATGTAGGCATGATTGATCATTAACTCTACTTCCACCCCCTCTCCTCTCTGGAGAATGGGGGATAGAGCTAAAACCTCCAGGCTTCTAATCATGGCTTGGTCTTTTTGGTGACTACCCGCTTCAGGAGCCCACCAAGAATCACCTCATTAGAGCAAAAGGCAGAGAAATACATACACATACACACACACACACACACACACACACACACACACACACACAGTATTATATATAATATATAGTATATATACACACAGTATATATAATATAAATAATATATAATATAAATACTATACTAATTATACCCTGTGTATGTGTATGTGTATATATATATATATATATATTTCCATTATCTCACACATCCTCATCACTTATTTCCAGCAGTTCATACTTCAAATTTAGCTATCCATGAAAGCACACAACGTCATCAATATCATATAATCATTAAGCCATGTCATCAAAATGACATGTCATCAATATCATATCATCATTAAGCCATAAAATAAGGGAGCTGGAGAGATCCACAGATGCCTTCAATATTTAACAGATATTTATTGATGCCATACTACATGCCACTCAATGTGCTACCCACTAAGGAATTAATGTTGAGTAAACCATGTAGTACCTGAACTTAGGAAATTGCCATCAATGGTGGGAGACAATCAAGTAATTAGAATATAAATGCATAGTACCAGCTCACTCATTTTACATATGTAGAAAAGAAGATAAGAAAATAAGTAGTTTGTCAAATCTTATTATGCATTGTTGATGGAAGTGGAAATTGGTATAACCTTTTCTGGAAGATAATTTGGAATGTCTTGATGCAACTATCCTAAACAGGAATTTATCCTTCAGATGTACTTGCAGAAATTCCAAAGACATGTGAGAATATTCTTGCAGTATTGTTCATATTAGAGAAACATTGGGAACAATAAGTGATTGAATGAACTACAGAATACTATGCAGCAATTTAAAAATGGAGTAGATTTGGGTGCCTGGGTGGCTCAGTTGGGTTAAGCAACTGCCTTCGGCTCAGGTCATGATCCCGGGGTCCTGGGATCGAGCCCCACATCGGGCTCCCTGCTCCGCGGGGAGCCTGCTTCTCCCTCTGCCTCTGCCACTCCCCCTGCTTGTGCTCTCTCTCTCTCTCTCTGGCAAATAAATAAATAAAATCTTTAAAATAAATAAATAAATAAATAAATAAATAAATAATATAAAAATGGAGTAGATCTGACATAACGTAAACACGGGAAGATATTCAAGATACATGAAAAACGTGGTAAAACAGCATGGGTAATATTATTCTATCTTTGTTTAAAAAGGAAAAATATCACCCAACAAGTACATGTTTAGAAAAATAAAGCTCAGGGAAATGTACACCAAACTATAAACAGTGGATAATACAAGGACTGCAAATATTTTTTATCTTTTATGTTAATATCTCTGTAATGTTGGATTGGATTTTTTTCTAAATAAAGAGTATGTTCAACTAAGTTAATATGATTTATAAACACTGTGTCTTTCAAAAAAAGATTTGACATTTTTAGGCTTGTATAGGTATAAAAATTCTTTGAAAACTGTAAAGCCGTAAATAAATTATGGGATTATCTATTTGTATTAGTGATAAATAATATTCCACATTATTTTGAGGTACTCTGAAAGAGAATATGCTTATGCAGAAAAAAAAGATTTTAAAGTCACTAAAAATAATATTAGGAAGTAGAATAATAATTGCAAGCATTCCTGAACTTTAATCTGGGTTTCTGGAGTCCTGGTCTAGTTCTCTTTCTATGCACTTATCTCTTGCCTTATGGGTAATCTGTTAAAAGCTTCTGCTCAAAGTCAAAAACTTGTCTAAGCAACACAGATTCTCATTACAGAAAATGCAAATATTGGAGTGTTTCTATGAATGGAAAAGAAAGTTGCTAAGATTGCTAATAAGCACTTGTAATGATACATTGATACACTTACTTATAAAGTTAGCTTCACACCACCAGAAAGTAAAGTTGAAACAACCAGTGGCTTGGCCTGTCAATATGCAGGCCTCACAGTATCTAGAACTCAGTTACCAATGCATTTGGGAGGGATTTTTGTACAAAAATGTAATCTTACACAAATAAATATTTACACTTAGCCGGAAGAAGATGTAATATGAGGGTCCCCTCTTACCCAAACAGAAAACTCCAACAAACTGAGATCAGAAACTCAGTGTGTGGGGTACCTGGGTGGCTCAGTGGGTTAAGCATGTGTCTTCGGCTCGGGTCATGATCCCAGGGTCCTACAATTGAGCCCCAGGTTGGGCTCCAGCTCAGCAGGGCTCTGCTTCTCCCTCTGCCCCTCTCCCCAACTCGTGTGCGTGCGTGTGCACTTCTCTCTCAAATAAATAAATAAAATCTTAACAACAACCAACAGAAAGAAACTCACCAAAAGAACGAGGTACACAATTGGACAACTAAAGTTCCCATGCATCTGCAGGCAGGCTCTGGGCTCACGTGAAGCAGAGAAGTTTGCTTGAATAGCAAAATCAAGTGTAAAACCACATAACAGAGGATTTAATGTTTGCTGAGTGTTCTCTTTGCAAATGGATGGAATTCACATACCATAAATTGAAGGATGTAAAATTTAAGGTAATGTAAAATTTATCAATCTTCAGATTTGGCCACTTCAATGCACAGAGGTGAAAGTGAAGCTACCACTTTATTCAAATTTGAATTGCCCAGTTGGGTGGTTGAGTATGTAAAAGGATACCAGGATAAAAATTTCTGCTGAGACCAAAGACCGACATCAGATAACAACAAAAGCCGTGACACACGCCAGCCTCTAGAATTTGGAGTAAAATCTGTGTAACTTTTTATTTTTGATTATTCCTAAACCTTCTCACTTACATGAAAGAAACAAACTGGTACTCTCATATCAAGTCTGGCAAGCGGACTCCCAGGAACCACTTGGAGGGACTGTTATATGTCCCTGCAGTCTGGGAACACTGGGGACTAGTGCCACACTCTCATCTGAGAAATCTAAGTGGGAAGAGGAGCACTGTCTAAAAGCTGGTAGAAAAGGGAGAGAGAATACAGCATTAAATAGCCTAAAATCCCGGAATTATCAGGGCAAAACATGCAGGGGTGTTTCCCATGGATGAGATGTAAGCCATGTGCAAGACAGCCAGGGTGGGGTTATCTTAGAACCTGTCTATGAGGTCTAATAGACCTCAGCAAAGAGAAGCTGGAGGCATCACCAGATTCCATGTGGCTGGAGGAAGGATTAATCCTCCTGTGAAGTGGAGATTGATTTGCCTATCTTAAGGACTACAGATAAGAGATCCCTTGGGGACTCCAAAGTATTCAAAATAGAGTCAGCTCTCTAATTAGAAATTTGAATACTGACTGGATACTTGGTCATATTTAAAAATCAGTAATTTTTAGGTATGATAATGGTATTATGGTTATTTATGTTTTTAAAAGGAATTCTTCACTTTTAGAGAAAGATGCTGATGTATTTCTAAATATCATGCAACGATACATGTGGGATTTCCTTTAAAAGAATACGGGGGGATAGAGACATAAGGAAAACAAAATTGGCAATTCACTGATAATTCTTGAAGCTGAGCGAAAAAGTACATTGCGGTTGATGAAACTATCCTACTTCCGTATAGCCTTGAAAATTTTCCAAAATGGAATTGAGAAGAAGAAAAAAAGAGTAGACTTAAAATTTTGCTAAAGTATTAATCAATGTGTAGAGTTACCATACCTCTGATATAAGAAAAGAGGGGAAATAAGAATATATATTATTTGCCTAAGTTTGAAGGGAAAGAAAGCGACTATTAGAGGAACAGGCAAAAATAAAAATACTTATTTTTATGTTTTCTCCCCATGAAGACAGAGAGAATGAGGTGTTGGAGATAAGGCTGGAAGCAAGACTTTACTGGGGATACCTTTTAACACAGTTCTAACTTTTAAATTATGTAAAGATTTTTTTATGTTCACAAAATCAATTACGGTTAAAAAGCAAACTCTACACTGAAAACAAAGTAATATGAATGAACTGAACTGTACATTAAGTTAGTCAAATAACCATATAGAAAATAATTATTCCAAGTCATTTTGGAAAAAAAAAGTAGTCTCTCTTTTCATCCCAAGTGGGATATGGCCTAAGGACAAAAAGAACTGTAAGTAAACCTTAAACTTCACTCAGTGTACTTGTTATTAGTAGGAATATTGGTATCATAATCTTTTAAGAGTTTATTTATTTAGGGGCACCTGGGTGGCTCAGTCGGTTAAGCGTCTGCCTTCGGCTCAGGTCACGATCCCAGAGTTCTGGGATCGAGCCCCGCATCGGGCTCCCTGCTCGGCGGGGAGCCTGCCTCTCCCCCTCCCGCTCCCCCTGCTTGTGTTCCCTCTCTCGCTGTGTCTCTCTCTCTCTGTCAAATACATTCATTTGACAGAGATGGCGAGAGAGAGCCCAAGCAGGGGCGAGAGGGAGAAGAAGGCTTCCCGCGGGGCAGGGAGCCTGACGCGGGGCTCGATCCCAGGACGCTGGGATCATGACCTGAGCCGAAGGCAGAAGCTCACAACCCACTGAGCCACCCAGGCGCCCCGTGGTATCACAACTTTGAAACCATTTTCTATATAAGATATATACAGCAAATGATAAACCTTGTTCATATAATTAAAAGATAAGATTTACAATGTAACAGAAAAGAGATCCAATTATAAAATCAAAGGAGTTCAGGAAAAAAACTGTATTACTAAATTTGAGTAGCAAATACTGCCATGAGTTCATGATTAAAATATATGCTCCTCTGTCTTGGATCATGGGGGTGGGAGAGTTTCTGAAACCTTGAGAAAAAGACATTTGGCATCTCAAGACATAATTAATTCAAGCCTCTTTGGAAACAAAAAAAATGATCATGACACACACTTGGACAGAAAAAAGAAAACAGGTTCCAGGGGAAGGAGAGGGGTTGCAGGTGGGAGATGAGGTAGAGAAAAGTACAGAAGCATAAAAAGAAGGGAGAACAAGGCAGGACGACAAGGCAAGGAAAGACCCTGTGTGTCAGGCTCCAGTGAGAACGGATGCTCCTGAGAAGCCTCTCAAGAGCGCCTCAGCAGAGCAATGAGAACAGAACCCCTTCTAGAAGCTTGGAATCAACTGACGAGTGCACTACAAAGAAAGGAGACTGCTTTCTGCTCACTTCCTATGACTGATTTTATCGCTCCCAATTACTCCATGATCATTAAATACCCACTGGATTTTAGTATCAAATAAGAGAAGATCAAAAAAGATGACTCCGAGAACTGGAGGGTAACCTCAAGTTAGTGTGTATTAATGTTTACTTGACAACACACCAGACACTATTTCTTATGAAGCTGCAAAATGCTATTACAGGCAGAAATAGAAGTTCTTAGTCAAAGAATACAGAGCCCAAAGCAGACTATGGATGCGTGGCAAACGTGCGAAGAATCCAAAAGCAGAAACATAAAGCAATACCCAACAGCCTAGTGAGGACAAGAGATAATGAAGAGACCGATGCCAAAGTTTTCAAAAGTTACAGTCAGGAAACCAAACTAAGTTAAATGAAATTAAATCAAATTAAGTTAAAATGGACAAAGTTGTGCTTGAACATGAATATAGAAACAATAACTTAGAAAGAAAACAGGAGCAGATTGTGACACACCGTTAAAGAATCTAGAGGAAAACTGACCAGAAAACTTAACAGTCAAAAGGGCAAAGACAATGGGACTTTTCTGTTCTGTGAATGCTACGGTAGGAGAACCAGGCTACTGCTCTGTAAAACCGGGAGTAACGGGAGGTGCCTGGCTGCCTCAGTCGGAAGAGCATGGGACTATTGATCTCGGAGTTGTGAGTTTGAGCACCACACTGGGTGTAGAGATTACTAAAAATAAATAAATAAATAAACTTAAAAAAAAAAAAAAAAGACTGGGAATAACAACCAAAAGGTGTCAGACTGAATGAAGAATATGCAAGAAGATAAAAGGAATGAAGTGGTACACTAGTGATAACGTTCAGTGTTTTGGAGCACACTCGGCCATAATATTTGTAAAGATGGGCAAGGATCATTTTGTTGTAATCTACTTGATTTATGGGGGAGACTCGTCTTCCAAGGGATCTCAGCAGCCATGAGTTTTGGCCACATGCCAAGATTACCCATGCGCTGTACAAATAATTTAGTGCATCTCACACGAGGCCTCTTAGTACCTTCCAGGTGTTGGGGACACCATCCCCTAAAGATGAAGGCCAGAATAGGACAATTGACAGAGCAAAAAATACAGAGGCTACAGAAATGGATCTAGGTTGTTCTGACTCAAATAGTCAGGACAGGCTCACAGCATTGAGTGCAGTGAGGTACAGAACTCCAGGTGATAGTTTTGACTGAAGATGCTGTGGTGTTCCAAAGGAAAGTTGATAAAACGCTAAACTGGTCAAGGAGCTCCAGGAGACCCAAAGCATCCGAGCACCAGGCCTCCTCTGCATACCACCCATTCCCAAGAACGCTATGACAGAGATGCAGCTTGCTGAACAAGTGAGCGGTAATCTTGAAGAGTTGCACAGCCACTCTAGGGGATGTTGTAAGCACATATGGAGTTTAAAAAGTTGGGGTTCCTGGGTGGCTCAGCTGTTAAGCGTCTGCCTTCGGCTCAGGTTATGATTCCAGGATCCTGGGATAGAGCCCCGCATCGGGCTCCCTGCTCAGCGGGAAGCCTGCTTCTCCCTCCCCTACTCCCCCTGCTTGTGTTCCCTCTCTCGCTGTGTCTCTCTCTGTCAAATAGGTAAAATCTTAAAAAAAAAAAAAAAAGTAATGGGGATTTCCATTCCTTTCTCCATTAATGACAACAATTTTGAATATTTCACAGAAGATTTTGAAGCAACTTTTATAAAAAGACTGATTTTGTTGACTAGAGATGTAATGACATGTAATTGGATTTCACTAGAAAACAAAGCAACATTAACTATTTTTAAACTGTATTTTTAATTAAAGTATGGAATGGTTGATATTAGTGTTCCAAAGATTGGGCATGTATTAAGTAATAAGACTTGGGGGGGTTGCGTCTGGGTGGCTCCAGTTGGTTAAGCATCTGCTTTCAGCTCAGGTCATGATCCTAGGGTCCTGGGATTGAACCCCACATTGGGCTCCCCTTCTCCGTGGGTAGTCTGCTTCTCCCTCTCCCTTGGTACTCTCTCTCTCTCTTAAGTAAATAAAATCTTAAAAAAAAATAGCAAGGCTGAATCTTGGACTGGAAAAAATTATACATATAAATATATATGCATATATATATATTATATATGGCTACACATGCACACTCAGACACATATCAAAAAGCAATGACATCCTTGGAACAACTAATGCAACTTATGCCCCAATATTGGTTTCTACATATTATTCCTCATAAGAGGAACCTGGTCTCCTTGAAGATTTACAGATTGCAGGTTTGGGGCAGGAAGCATATTAAGTCAGCCTGGGGTATCTTACACCAGAAGTAGAGGAGAATTAAAATATCAATGGGGTCATGTTAAAAGTATATAGCTTGAGAAGTGCTTATACACTAATCTGAGAATTTTTGAACCTATAATCATTATAAGTAATAACAGGTGAAACTAATCGTAGAAAGAAAAATGAGAGAGAAAGACAGGAAAACCTCATTTATCTCCTCTGCGGGTGATTACCAAACCAATTCCTTATTCTGAAAATTGGTAGTTAAAGGGAAGAAGTTAAACATCTATCCTAACTTTCCAGAAGCAAAAAAACAAAAAACAAAAAAAAACAAAACAAAACTCATAGATGAATACCAAATAATAAATATAGAAAAATGGTAAAAACAGAAAATCCTCAATCTATAACATACCATAAAATAATTGGTATAGGAAATGCTCATTAATAGATATTAATAGATGCTAAAATCTTTAGGTAAAATCATTTTGGGTAACAGGATACCCACATAGCACCCTGCAGATTACTTGCTCATTGCTAATGAAAAAATTCCCCTTTGTAATGGAAAGAGCTTACCATCACCACCTTAATCAAGTGATTAAATTTAGTATCATCTAGCCTCCTCCCCTTCAACCTGAAGAATTGAAATATAAAGTGCTCAGCATCACCTATAAACTATTCTTGCCCAGAATGTTTATCCAAAATCAAATGGAGCCTTTTAAGAAATAAAATATGTATGAAAGAAAAAGAAAAAGAAAAAAGAATATATTTTTAAAGTCAGGAAAAGACAAAAAAGGAAAAGAAAATGAAACCCCCCCCTAATCTTTAGCAGCCATTCCTTATTTAACCCCTTTCTTTTCCTTTCATATACATTTTATTTCTATTTTTTCCACCCTCTTGAAGCATAACTAACAAAACTGTAATATATTTAAAGTGTACCATACGATAATTTTATATATATTTGTATATATTGTGAAATGATTACCACAATCAAGCTAACACACCCATTACCTACCTTTGTTACTTTTTTTTTTTTTGGATGAGTACACTTAGGGTGTAGTCTCTGAGCAAATTTCAAGTGTACAATATAGTACTATTAACTATAGTCACCATACTGTGTGCATTAGATCTTCAGAACTTCATTTTACAATTGAAAGTTTATACCCTTTGATCAATATCTCACCATATCCCCCACTCTTAGCCCCTAGTAACCACTATTCTACTCTGTTTCTATGAGTTCACCTTTTTTTTTAATTAATTTTTTAGATTCCACATATTAAGTGATACCATACAGTATTTGCCTTTCTCTATCTAGCTTATTACACTTAGCATAATGCCCTCCAGATTCATACATGTTGTTGCAAACGGCAGAATTTCCTTCCCTTTTTTTGGCTGAATAATATTCCATTTTATTATATTATATGTATTATTTCTTTATCCATTCATCCATTAACATTTAGGTTGTTTCCGTATCTTGGCTACTGTGAATAATGCCGCAATGAATGTGGGAGTGCAGCTATCTCTTTGAGATGGTGATGTCATTTCCTTCGGATATATACCCCAAAAAGCGATTGCTGAACAGTACAGTAGTTCTATTTTTAATTTTCTGAGAAATCTCCATCCTGTCTTCCACAATGGCCATACCAAATTGCATTCCCACCAACAGTGAACATGAGTTCCCTTTTCTCCACATCCTTTCCAACATTTGTTATCTTTTGTTATTTAGATAATAGCTATTCTAACAAGTATAAGATGATATTTCATTGTGCTTTTGATTTGCATTTCTCTGATGATTAGTGATGGGGAGCATATTTTCATATACCTTTTGGACATTTGTATGTCTTCTTTGGAAAATATCTATTCAGGTCCTTTGCCCATTTTTTAATTGTGCTGTGTGTGTGTTGCTATTGAGTTGTAAATTTGCTCATATATTTTGGATACAGAATTGTTGGATATATAGTTTGCAAGTATTTTCTCCCATTCCATAAACTGCCTTTTCATTTTGCTGGTTATTTAATTTCCCATGCAGAAACATTTTAGCTTGATGTAGATCTCACTTGTTTATTTTTGCATTTGTTCCTTGTGTTTTTGGTGTCAGGTCCAAAAAAGCATTGCCAAAACCAATGTCAAGGATCTTTTCCTATATGCTTTCTCCTAGGAGTTTTACAGCTTCATGTCTCATGTTTAAGTCTTTAATCCATTTGGGGTTGTTTTTTGAGTATGGCATAAGATAAGGGTCCAGCTTCATTCTTTTGCATGTGGATTATCTAGTTTTCTCAATGCCATTATTGAAGAGACTCTCCTTTTTTCACTGTATATTGCTGGCACCTTTGTAGAAAATTAGTTGACCATGTATGTGTGGGTTTACTTCCGGGCTCTCCGTTCCATCCCATGGGCTTTCTTTTTAGGCTGATGAAAATGTTCTGGAGCTGCTTAGCCATAATGTTTGCACAACCCTATGAATATACTAAAAATCACTCCTAAGGGATGAATTTTAGGTTATATGAATTATATTTTTTCTTAATTTAAAAAATAATTTTTATTACAGTATAATTGACATACAGTAAAATTCAAACATTTTAGTGTACAATCCTGTGAGTTTTGACATGGGTATAGCCATGTAACCTCGACCAGATCAAGATGCAGAATAGTTTTCCAGCCCCCCCAAAAAAATCTGAGGCCCACCCCACTGCTTTGCAGTCAACCCACCCCCAGCTCTGCATCACTGAGATCTGATTTCCATCACTAAAGATTAGTTTTGCCTGTTCTCAAATATCATATAAATAGAATTACACATATGTACCCTTTTATATCTGACTTCTTTCATTCAGCATAATGTTTTTTTTTCTCATCATAGTATTTTTGAGATCCATCTATGTTGTTCCATGTACTGGCAGTTTGTTTCTTTTTGTTGACTAGCTGTTGGTATGTGAATTATATATCAATAAAGCTATTTTTTAAAAAAGCTTTGAAGAAGAGAAATAACTGCTGTCCCAGAGATTTAGAAGCCCCTCCTTGAGAGTTTGGTCACATAGATACTTTTCTCCTTTACTTCTCTTCATTTACCCTGCATCAGTCCCCAGGGGTCCAAAACCCCAGTGAGATAGCTAAGTAATAGAAAGGTGGAGGCACAATATGAGAAAAGATAAAGTAAGCCAACCCTGTACCTCTTCTTCTTCTTGACTTTAGGCTTCCTGCCTGAAATAAACCCTAGCAAAAGAGAAGAGAACCCTCAATTTTGAGTCAAGTTTGGAATTTGTACTATTGAATGGAAGTGGACATTTTGATTTCTGGACTGTATTATCTATGAATAGCCAGAAATATTTTAGTGCAACCATAATTTCACTCAGGGAAAAGAAAAGAAGTCGCTCCTTGGGGCACCTGGGTGGCTCAGTCATTAAGCGTCTGTCTTCGGCTCAGGTCATGACCCCAAGGTCCTGGGATCGAGCCCCACATCAGGCTCCCCCGCTCAGCGGGAAACCTGTTTCTCCCTTTCGCACTCCCACTGCTTGTGTTCCCTCTCTTGCTGTCTCTCTCTGTCAAATAAATAAATAAAATCTTTAAAAAAAAAAAGAAAAGAAATCTCTCCAAAGAATAAATTAAATGGAGCAATTGAAGATCAATTGTGATTACCTCCTCTAGGTTGTGCTGGCTGAATGTACCAGTGCAACTGAAAAGTATAACTGACAATTCAGCAGTCATGTAGCCCAAAATACAATAGTCTTTTCCTGGACTTGTTCAGAAACTCTCTTCTGCTCCTCTCAGCCATGATCCTACTTCCTGGACTAGCTGGAGTCAGTCTGTCTAATTTGTAATAAGAAAACATATACAGGAGCACCTGGGTGGCTCAGTCGGTTAAGCGTCTGCCTTCAGCTCAGGTCATGATACCGGGGTCCTGGGATCAAGCCCTGCATGGGGCTCCCTACTCTGCGGGAAGCCTGCTTCTCCCTCTGCCTGCTGCTCCCCCTGCCTGTGCGCTCTCTCTCTGGTAAATAAATAAAATAAAAAATCTTTAAAAAAGAAAACATATACACAGTATGATCATGATGTGTAGTAACATATATTTTAACAAATAGAGTGGTCAGATGTTTAAAAATGCACCTTTTGGTTACCATGAAAATGTTGACATTCAAGATTTCCCCACCTTCAAAAAGGAGACAGTTAAACAAACAAACAAAAAGTAATGAGAGGCACCTGGGTAGCTCAGGTGGTTAAGCATGGACTCTTGATTTCAGCTCAGGTCATGATCTCGGGGTCATGGGACTAGGCCCTGCCTTGGGACTCAGACTCAGCAGGGAGTCTGCTTTTCCCTCTCCCTCTGCTCCCTCCCCAGAAATAAATAAATAAATAAATAAATAAATAAATAAATAAATAAATAAATAAATAAATTTAAAAGTAATGATTATAATAGCATGTGGCAAGGGCTACAGAGAGGGTGAACGGTAGAGTGAAAAGAACATCTGCCACAAACAAGGCAGACTTGGGTTCAAATTCTGACTCTGATCTTAGGAAAGTGGACTTGGGCCAGTTCTCAGTCTCTCTGAGTCAGTCATACGTCCTCTAAGCACAACATTCCTAGTCTACTTCCGTCCTGTATAGTGCTGGTTTGTTATAGGCTGTTTGTCTCAGAAAAAGTTTTATATTTTTTTAAGAGAAGAATGTATTTATTACTCCACTGAGCAGTAAAATTAATATGTATTTTTCTCGTGCCCCATAAACCAACACAGAGTGAGCAATATCATACACTCCCAGCCAACTGATTTGCTTACTCTGACATGATCTTTGTTTCTGCCATTATTTCATGATTTGTTGAGCAGTGTGAACTCTTAATGGCTGATGAATGGCAAACAAATTGAGTGTTGGAGATGCTGCAAGATGCTACAGCCAACTTTTACAACGGATGTTTAAATGCACATTTTATGGTAAATGAGCACCTTCAAACACCTGATGGAGATAACTAATGATAAAGTTCAGCAGTCAATCAGGGGTTGGTGGAGGTCCTTTGACATATGAAGATCAATTTAAATAGCCTTGGAGGGGGTACCTGGGTGGCTCAGTCAGTTGAGCACCCAACTCTTTGTTTCAGCTCGGGTTGTGATGTCGGGGTAGTGGGCCCTGCGTGGGGCTCCATGCTCTGCAGTGAGTAGGCTCCTGAGATTCTCTATCCCCTCTCCCTCTGCCCCTCCCCCAGCTCTCTCTCTCTCTCTCAAAGAAATAAATAAATAAATCTTTAAAAGAAATTTTTAAAAATAGCCTTGAAGGAAGTAACCAACAATTATTGTATAGTAACCTGCAGAAATTATGCCTGGAGATACGTCACAACTTCTGATTTGAAAAGAGGCAAAGGATGATTGCTAATATATGATATTGGGAAAAATACTGTTATAGCCTTTTGCTGTACAGATCCCATATAGTCCAGATTCAGTTATCCCTTCCATATCTAATGGAATCATCCTGTGCTAAATGGAATTTGTAATAATTCTACCAGTGTGTTGTTTTGTGGATTAAATGAGATGGTCTGTAAACATACCCAAATGAATGTGTAGCACAGAGTGGTTCTCAACAAAACTCTCCTTTCCCTATAAAAAAGGATTTTGCCACAGAGTTATAGCAAAAAACAAAACAAAACAAAGAATAAAGAGACCTAATTCGATCTGAAGTCTCAGATGACACAGGCGATAAACCCTGAAGAATAAATAGTAGGAGTTTACCAAGTAAAGAAGCTGGGTGACTGCATTCAGTATGGAGAGAGAACAGCATACACCAAGGCTGGACACACTGAGGCAACTGCCAGTAGATCTGCATGGCTGGACAAACGGTGGTGGAGTAGATGAGACAGGGAAAACAGACCGGGGTCAGATCAGAAGGAGCACTGGGCCTTATCCAGAAGGTCCCAAGGGACGGTGGGAAAATGGCAAATGTGGATGATCAGCCTCATGTTGTGCACTGGCCACAGCATGGAGGTCGTACCACAGAGGAAAACACTGGACCTGAGAAGGCTGCAATCAAGGTGAGATAGAAGGAAGGCCCATATGTAAGGTAATAAGAGTAGTTTGGGGAATGAAGAGATATATACAAAGGATATTAGAATAGAATCATCATAATTTGGTTGGTAAGTGAAATCAGCCTCTGGCAAAACCGTAAAGAAGGCATTATTCAAACTAGACAACTTCTCATCTCTCACTCTCTGTGCCTCTCTTCATGCCATTTCTTCCATCTGGGTTGCCCTGTCCTCCAACCATCTCTTTAGCAGCATGCATTCATTCATTTATTTTTTTTAAAGATTTTATTTATTTCTTTGTCAGAGAGAGAGCACAAGCAGGGAGAGCGACAGGAGCGACAGGCAGAGGGAAAAGCAGGCTCCCCGCTGAGCATGGAGCCCGACACGGGACTCGATCCCAGGACCCTGGGATCATGACCTGAGATGAAGGCAGATGCTTAATCGACTGAGCCACCAATGAACGCAGCCGTCCTGCATTCATTTATTTGTTAGTGTAGCAATTATGTGCCAAGCACTGTGCTATTAAAAATAATCACATACACACTCAAAGTTTGGTTGCAGTCTAGTGAGAGAAGTGAGATGTGCAAATAAATCTTCATGATTACATGTGCTAATTGCTGAAAGAGAGAAATCTCAAAGTCTCAGATCACAGAAAACTGGATGGCCAGCACCAGTGGGTCAGAGAAGGCTTCCCAGTAGAAATGATGATGGGCCTGGCTCTTAAAGAGTCAACTTAAGTTTAAAAAACACAAAACAACAAAAACAAAAGCCTTCTTTCATAAAGCAGTCCTGCAATGTCTACATTAACTTATTTGTCCTTGATAACATTAATCCTTTTCTGCTCTGAAGGTTGTTTAAAATTATGAGTTCCCTCCTTTCCAAGACTTCATAACCTTGAAGGCAGAAATGACATCTGACTCAACCTGGAAATCTCCCCTGGTACCTGGTACATCTTGGATCCACAATAACTATTAGCTGAATGGGCATCAGTGATCTTCCTATGACTTTAGACACCCAGCACTTTACAGCAGCTTCCCTGAGATCTGGTTTTTTTCTGTGGATGAAGCCATCTCTTCGCCAGATGTTTGTTAAATTAACAACCTTTGTCAAATTGGGAGAAATGCTTTAAAAAATACAAAGCATTTCTGTAGCCCATAAATATTTAGAAAACTATCACATATTGGCTGACTGTACTCTCTCCTAAAGAGAGCTGGATGGGTAGCAGGGAGAGGCAGACCTAGTTGGGGCAGGGAGCGGGGGAGTCTGCTGGGAACGGTCAAACTGGAGCAGCTGTGCATTGGTTTCCTGCAGCTACCATTAAAAATTACCACAGACTGGGTGCCTTTAAACAACGAAAACGTATTCTTTCACAGTTCTGGAGGGCAGAGGTCTGAAATCAAGGTCTCAGCAGGGTAAGTTCCTTCTGGGGGCACTTTGGGAACATCTGTTCCATGCCTCTGTTCTAGCTTCTGAGGGCTGTTGGCAACCCTTGGTGTTCTTGTCTTGTATGTGCTTTACCCATCCTCTGCCTCTGTCTCCACATGACCTTCTCCCTTGTGTGTCTCCTCTTTTCTCTCCTCCTATAAGAATACTTTTCATTGGATTTAGGCCCACTCGAATCCGGGATGATCTCTTCTGGAGATCCTTAACTTAGCTACAAATCCAAAGACCCTTTCTCCAAATAAAATCACATTCACAAGTTCCAAGTCAACATGTCTTTTGGAGGGACACCATTCAACCCACTACCAAGTTCTGTTGCTGTCCTCCTTCCCCCCCAAGAAAGGATTGACAAAACTGGCTGGAAAACAAGGGTATTTCCTCAATTAATCGTGTTTTAAGTCTCTTAAGGGAGCAGTCAGAAGGTTCCTAGGATACAACGAAGGAATAGAACCATTTTGGAAATGGGTGCCTAGCCCCTATCAGATCTCATCCCTGCATAAACTCAACCAGGCAAGATTCTTTCCACAGGATAGTTTTCTCTACCTAAATTCATTTTACCTCCATAGCTAAACCCCACAGACATGTACAGGCTATAGGAAAATTATCTTCTGCCCAAACACAAACCATATGATGCCACTCCTTCATTTTTTAATGAGGAATTTTCTTTAAATTTTGGAATTTTAACAGAGGAATTTTGTTTAAATCTAAGTCTGTGGACTTATAGCCTTGGGTTTGTCTTACTATCATCCTGTAACAACATTTTTTTAAAGATTTTATTTATTTATTAGAGAGAGAGAGAGCACACGCCTGAGTAGGGGGAGGGGCAAAGGGAGAGGGAGAAGCAGACTCCTTGCTGAGCAGGGAGCCCAGTGCAACTCAGGGCTCAATCCCAGGACCCTGAGGTCATGACCCGAACTGAAGTCAGGCGCTTAACCGACTGAGCCACCTGGGCTCTCCCTGTAACATTTCTATAATAGCCCCAGACACAGTTTTCTAGGTGTGTTTTAACTTTATTTACTAGGTCACCTCTGCTTGGTGACTTTTTCCTCATTAAAATTGAATTCTGTAACATAAGAACTATGAATACAGAGTTCTTCAGAAAAAGAATGATTTTCCTACAAGGCATTTAGTAGAATAAAACATTTTCTTACAAGCTTGGCTATAACCCACAATACATGTTTATTATAAACCAGATTAGACTAAGAATGTGGGCCCAGAGTTTACCACCAAGAGACAATTGCAAATAGCCCTGAAAGCTATGATACTCACCATCATTTATCACGACCCAAGCACCCTGTGCTTCCAGTTTGGTCTGCCTATGGTCACATCATCACCTTCTACGATTGTATCAATTGGCAGAATTATTTTTATAAAGATTAATTAAATACAAAGCCCTCAACCTTTCCACCGATTCTTTTTAAAACTTTCCCACACTGAAGTGAGGGTTTTGGCATCAACACTGAGAGCAGTGTTGAAGACTGGATTGTTCATTTTAATGATATTGCCTAACTTCTTTTCTTTCTAATTTCATTCTTTTTTAACATATATGTTTAATGCCAAATACTTCTATGTGGTTTATTATAAGAAGCAGTACTCACTTGACCCCACCATTTTCTTCCACAGAGGCAACAATTTCCAACTATTTTGGCTTTTTCCTTTAGCACTTAATTCCTATCTCTAAATAATATATTTTTAATACTACTTGGTAATTTTTCAGTTTGAGCCACTTTAATGAATAACCTCTGTAGAACATGAGAATTTAGTTCCCTTTCATGCTTATACCTCTACCAAGCATAGACTTTTCCCTTTCTTTCATCCTTCCTACAGACATAAAACACAATTTCATTCAAATAAATATTCAGTATTTGCATTATTATGAGTATTAACACTATCCACACATTAGCTATGATGCTCTTTTTCTTTTTATGTAACTTTCATTTTACCTATATTTAATAACCACCTCTTTTTAATTAACCTGGGTTTCTATGTGCCTCTCAGACTCAACTTCTTGGCAGAAGTGCATTCTACCACATTCAACTTGCTGTGCTCTGCCCTCCTGATCCAATCGGGACTGCTTATCTCTGGGCCTGCTGCCCAGCCATCATTATAACATCTCCCTTACCCCTCTTCTGGGGGATTTCCCTTCCCTCTCACTTGTGTTGGATCTCCTGAATCTCATCTTTTTCTCTTCCTCAGCTGATTTTGTCCTTTAGGAATAAGACATTCCTCCCTAGCTTCATCCAGGAGAGGCCAGGGAAAGAGACTGAGAAACAGAGGCCAATGAAAAAGGAAGCCAGTCAGTTGAGGATGACGTTACAGAGAGAGAAGAGAAGTGTTTTATGAAGGAAATGATGTTGAGAGGTAGAGTAAGATAAGAGCCGGAAATATGTGTTGAAGAAGACAACACAGGCATCCCTGATGATTTGGGCAAAGGCAGTTTCTGTGGATACAAGGCAGGAAACCTGACTGAAGTGAGATGAAAGAAGAAATCAAGAAGTATAGGCATAGCCATAGGCATAGGCAGCTCTTTGGAGACCTTTTTCTGGCAAGGGAAGCAGAGAGATGGGGAGGTATTTCATGGGGAATGTGTAGTCGAGAGAAACGACAGTGTGCTGAATGCTGTGGGAACTGACCTGACAGAGTGAGAGAGGCTGAGATGCAGGAAAGAGGGGCGTCTCCAAGGAATCTTCTAGCTCATGGTCTTTGTCCCTCTCTGGTCAAACTTATCTATCTTTCTTTGATGATTTACTTTCTTATTTTGCTCATTGTTCCAAATTAATGATGAGTGGAACATGTAATGGATTTCTCAAAATCTAAGGTTCGTTTTTACAAATTCAACACAAGATTTTATTTTTGTTTTTTTCTGTCTCTTGTGTGGCTCTGAACTGGAAAAAAATTCCCAATCCACTGAGAAGTGATTTATCTTTAGGATAAAGTTTTGATGCCACTTAAAAATTGTTTGAACTTGGGCAACTTACATAAGCTCTTTTTGCTACAGATTCATGAAAATGGGTTTAATAGTAATAGCCGCTCCACAAAATGTTTTAAGGATTAAATAAAACACTAGTAAAGCACAACAAATAATGTCTGATACACATTAAAGCCTCGATAAATGTGTGGTTATTGTTTTCATCGTCACCTTTATCTTCAACTTTGTCATCATCATCATTTGAGGCTGAAAGGAGAGGAGAAAGAATAGCTCCAAATAAATGATATTTTGCCTAAAACCTGGCCCCTTAGGTGGAAGTAGGGTCACATTGTCACATTAGTTTGACCTATCATGTAAATACACGCACATACACACGCACATGCACGCGCACACACACACACACACACACACAGAGGATGCTTATGTGTGTGACAAACTGATGTTAAAATGTTACTTTTTTTTAGAATATTACTTTTTCTTTTTACACTGGGGTTTTCATTTTATTTTATTTTTTTTTTTTTTAAAGATTTTATTTATTTGACAGAGAGAGACACAGCGAGAGAGGGAACACAAGCAGGGGGAGTGGGAGAGGGAGAAGCAGGCTCCCGCCGAGCAGGGAGCCCGATGCGGGGCTCGATCCCAGGACCCTGAGATCATGACCTGAGCCGAAGGCAGACGCTTAACGACTGAGCCACCCAGGCGCCCCTGGGGTTTTCATTTTAAATGGCTAAGCCAAAAAGAATTTTCTATAAAAAAATTTATTAGCTATTTTTGAAATCTATATACATTTTGCATTTGCAATAAAAATTAACTTTTGAGTTTATTATTTTCAATTATAGCTGAAGAAAATAGCAAAACCAAGCTGCTTTCCTGCAGTTGTAGGTCCTTTGCTGACTTTGTAGAACACTTACTTGCCGTATCTATGTACTTTACCTGCCCGTACAAGTTTATTTCAGGATGCTTTCTCAGGCTCCCAACACTGTTCTATGGTTTACTGCAATTCTATCTCCTGCCACAGCACTTCACTTTTTCATAATAAACAAAAAAGCTCAATTAAGAAATGCTAATTAACAACAATTTAATGTTTGAAAATGTGAGAGAAGAATAGTTTGAACAAAATACAGGATGTAGGATATTTCAGTGACTTCTATTTAAACATGACTTTAAAAAAAGCACAAAGGATGGAATTTTGTTCTGGCAATATGCGAACGTTGCCATAAACTAAAAAACTAAAACAAAGACATGAGCTAAGCGATAAGCACCTGATTCCCAGTCAAACAGAATCCTAACAGATTTGTTTCCCAAATGGTCAATGCACCACATCAGCAGTACCAGTAAATTAAAATAAATTTAATTTCCTTATTCACAAAAGGTGATTTTAAATACTCTTGACTATCTCCAGACTATTGTGGAGTGTTTACTTAAACACCCCATTAAGGACAACAAATACAATAATGGTTGAGTTCTTCTATGACAATGATGAAAATGACAGAGCCAATTAAGAGTATCTGCATATCAAAGATTAAACAGGAAAAGAATCTTAGGGGCACCTGGCTGGCTCAGTCGGTAGAGCACGTGACTCTTGATCTCGGGATCAAGAGTTTGAGCCCCATGTTGGGTGTAGAGATTACTAAAAAATAAATAGATAAACTTAAAAAAAAGAAGTATGAAGTTATTTTAAAAAAAGAAAGAAAGAAAAGAATCTTAGAAATAACCTCACCCTAATCTCTTAAATTACATAGAGGAAAAGTGAGTGTCAAGAATTTTGAAGGGTCTGAGATTTTGCCCTGCTTACAAGTGAATGCATTAGCCTGCCCACAGTTTCATAGATGCTGGCAAAAGATACAAGACCCCTGGGTCTGAGACAAAGGACTTTAGTATCGAGGCACAGCAGGCAATATGAGCTTCATGTCCAAATTCATTCCCATTGCTTCCCAAGTCCCATCAGGGTGATGAGCTCTGGTGGATGCTGCACGTTCAGTGGATTTGTGTCATAGCTAAGGAACCTTGAGTTTAGGAAACCCTCAATCTTATAGGGAGGATGCTAGCAAACCTGCCTAGTATTTTCCATGAAGGAAAAACTATCTTATCACCCCTGTCAGGAAGCAAATCTGTCATCTGCCCTGGAGGGAGACATTAGCTCTACAAACATCTGTGCAAACAGAACAGATGCCTTTTACTCAGAAGATGTGCAGAAATGTGAGGAGACACATGTTGAACTGTCCTTCAACACTTTAGGGAGGAGGAAGAGATTTAAGATCACCAACTGAAGTGCTGAGTTCTTAATGAGTGCAATAAAATATGGTAGAAATATATTATTTCCTATTTAATCACTAGGTGGACACATCCTAAAGTGACAACTAATGAGTTTTCCTCTGCTCTCTTGGAATGCAGGAAGGACTGTGACTTGGTTTTAAGCAAAAACTACATGCCAAAGGTGTTAGGATATTATCCCAGGACTAGGTTCCTCATCTATCTATTATCTATCTATATCTTAGGAGACCTATGGCATACAGATAGGTGGGTATATAGATAAATCACTAAGATCATATGATCTCTTTGCAGACCAAGACTAAGACCTGCTGGCCTTGAGGAAGCAAACAGTCCTATTGTGACAGCTTGTGGAATAGCAGGAAATTTGGGGTGTCCTCTTGGACCTAACAACCAATAACAAGCCAGGTCCTTAGTCACAGAGCCATAAGGACTAGAATTCTGCCAACAGCCTAAATGAGTTTGGAAGCAGATACTTCCCTATTTGAGCCCCCAGGGAGAATGCAGCCTAATCAACATCTTGATTGCAGCCCTTTGAAACTCTGAACAGAAGACCCTGAGCTAAGCTGTGCCCAGACTCCTGACCCAGAGAAACTATACGCTAACAAATATGTGCTGTTTTAAGCTGGTGAAGTTGTAATTTGTTTATGCAGCAATAGAAAACTAATGCGATAGCTCAGTACAGACCAGAATTTAATCTGTTGAACATCTGACGCCACTTAGATCATTCCTTAGATTTTCTTAGTCATTTCTCCAAACAAATCTGGTTGGTTGGTTGTTTTTTCTTCATAATCATCCCATCCAGAATAGAACCAAGGTTAATAAGCTTTCAGGTGATTCCCTATTTCCTTTGGTGAAACCTCATTAATTATCGCAATCCACAGAGTCTCTCTTTATTGAACCTATGATTAGTATATTACTACAAAATTTAGCATTTGATTGTTCTTAACAATTGCGTTGTTTTTCCAGCAGGATGTGGGTCCTCTATTTGTCTTACAGATTTTTATATTTCCCACAGTATTTGCAACAGTGTAAGGCAAAAAAGGAGAAGCTTGTTAAGTATCTACTGATTGATGAACATGATTGTGGTTTTTCAGAAGTTCCTGTGAACAACTGATTGGCTTGGATACTACAGAATTTACTCAATATAAAATTACCACACACACCCCAACCCCCATCTGCCCTGAGTTGTTCTGACTCATCTCCAAAGCCCAAAACTAAAGAAACCTCTAGAAAAAATGAGATGTCAAAATCACTTTCTGGGTTAGTTCTATTTTCAGTTACTATGTGGCATAATTTATCCTCATGTCAGAGGGCACATCCATTTCAATACTAAGGATCAGTCCTTATACATACATTAAAATCAGAATTTCAACACACATGCTCCAAAAAAAAAAAAAAAATGAAATGGATAGTTGATCACAACCATGAGGAGAAAAGAAATTACAAAGATACTTCTAAAACTACAGAATTGATTGTAAATGAATGAATGAATGAATGAACATGTGTCTAGGCCAGTCACTTCTAATCCCTAAAACTCTCTGTAGTGGCAAGCAGCCAGCATTCTTGGGATGACGTACCATAAAAATTTTGCATCGTAAACCTTTCATGTTTTACTTCAAACTAAAATATACCTGACAGGAGAAAATAGCACATAGTGTCAGGTTTGGCTTTATGCCTTAAGAAAGAACTGATTAGGCCAAAAAGATTGGTAGTGATTGCTATGACTCTTGTATGCTTGTCCATTTTCTACAATGAGTGGGAGGGGACAAACCCACACATTTGTAAAAGTCTATTCATTAAAAACAACAACACATGTTCCTAACCTAAAAATAAGGTGCTATAGGCATATTTTTTGCCCTTTCCATATTTGAGAAGCAGTCTCTCTCTGTCTCTCTTGCGCTCTAAACCCTTTCTCTCTCTCTCTCTCTCTCTCTCTCTCTCTCTCTCGCACACACACACACTTTGAAATTTCTGTTTATCTCTTATTTACATGGAAATGTCAATAATTGTAAAATTACTGAACAAATCATCTGCCACTGTGACCTTAAATCAGTAGCTTCCTTTTGAAAATAACTCTGTTTAAAAAAAAGAAAGAAAAGAACTTTGTTAAAACAACTGTTATAATTCTAAATGATAAAGTTTAAGTGTACAGATAGTGATAATGTTAATGAACTAGTTTTATTATTGTTGTTATTCACATTTCTTTGGATGAATCACCTTTCCTTTACATGAAATTGCTTGAATTTCAGTTTCTTAGATGACTTTTTTTTTCTAAATTTATATTCTTTTTTTTAAGATTTTTTTTTAAGATTTTATTTATTTATTTGACAGAGAGAGAATGAGAGAGAGAGAGCACGAGAGGGAAGAGGGTCAGAGGGAGAAGCAGACTCCCTGCTGAGCAGGGAGACGGATGCGGGACTCGATCCTGGGACTCCAGGATCATGACCTGAGCCGAAGGCAGTTGCTTAACCAACTGAGCCACCCAGGCGCCCTCTTAGATGACTTTTAAATAGTTTTAATTGATCCTGACTTGCTGCTGGGCCTTATTTTTCAGTCTATACTAAAAGCAAAGTATTTTAAAAATAGAATTTCAAAACAGTATCAAAAACAACCACTTCCCTTATGAAGAATACATCAGACAATTATTTAGTGCCTTGCTCATATTTTGTGGTCAGCATATATTTGGAGAATTGACAATAGCAAAAAACAAAACAAACTGGGAGAGTTCATTACAAACAGAACTATCCTGCAAGAAAAGCTAAGGAAAAATTTTCGGACTGAACAGCAATGACACCGGATAGAAACTTAGTACTACAAGATACAATGAAGAACACTGGAAATACTCTTTTTAAAAAGACAACACATTGTTTAATGCAAATATTATACTACTATATATGGGGGATTATAACATATAGATTTGAAATATATGACAGTAATACCTCAAAGTTTGGCGGGGTAAATGGAAATATATGGTTCTTTTACATAACTTAGTAGAAGTTATGTATTCATTCAAGGTAGACTATCACAAGTTATAGATACATAATGTAAACCCTAAACAACTATTAAAATATAAAATAGAAATAAGTATTTAAACAGCCAATAGAAAAAAGAGGGTGATGTTAGCAAATTGGCAATATAGGAATTCCTAGTGCTTGTCTCCTCCCAGAAACATCAATTTAAACAGCTATACAGTAAGAAATATACTAATCTTACACAAACTCAGAAAAACAGAGGAAGATGGAACCTGTCCCAAATCATTTTATGAGGCCAACATAATGCTCCCATAAACATAGACACAAAAAATCCTGTATAAATTATAAGCAAATTCAAATCAGCAATATATAAAAAGGATAATATATCATGGCCAAACTGGAGTTATCTCAAGAATACAAGGAAGATTTAACACTTAAAAATCAAAACAACAAAAAAAGGATAAAATTACTACCTCAATAGATGTAGAAAAAATAGTTGACAAAATTCAACACTCATGATTAAAAAGCAAAAACAAAACCTCTAAGCAATGGGGCGCCTGGGTGGCTCAGTTGTTAAGCGTCTGCCTTCGGCTCGGGTCATGATCCCAGGGTCCTGGGATCGAGCCCCACATCGGGCTCCCTACTCAGTGGGAAGCCTGCTTCTCCCTCTCCCACTCCCCCTGCTTGTGTTCCCTCTCTCTCTGTCTCTCTCTCTGTGTCAAATAAATAAATAAAATCTTAAAAAAAAAAAAAAAAAACAAAAACCTCTAAGCAAAGTGATAATAGAAGGAAACACTCTAAATTTGGTATCAACAACCCCAATTTATTATCTCACAGTTCTGGAAGTCAGAAGTCCCAAATGGGTCCCACTGGACTAAAATCATGGTGTCAGAAGGACTGAGTTCCTTCCTTAAAGCTCTAGAGGGGAATCCTTTTATTTACCTTTTCCAGATTCTAGAGGCTGCCTCCATTCCTTGGTTTGTGGCTCTCTTCCACCCTCAACCAGCAATGATTGGTCAAGTCTTTCTCATTTTGCAACACTCTGACTCGGCCTCTCTCTTCCACATATAAGGAACCCCTGTGATTACACTGGGCTTACATGGTTAATCCAGGATAATCTCCTTAATTTAAGGTCACCTGATGAGCAACCTTAATTCTACCTGCTACCTTAATTCCTGAGCATTAGGACATGGACATCTTTGGGGAGCCATTATTCTGCCTACCACAATGTATACCTCCACAGACTATCAACCAACCCCTGGATTATTTCAGAGAAATCCCACACATCATCACATCATCTCACTCACAGCTATTTCAGTATTTTTAAATTTTTTTTAGCTGATTTATTTAAGTATTCTCTACACCCAATGTGAGGCTTGAACTCATGACCCGGAGATCAAGAGCCACACGTTCTTCTGACAGAGCCAGCCAAGCACCCCTCAGTACATATTTTTAAAACATGAGAACTCTTTAAAAAACAATCACACCTAAAAATAGCAATAATCTCTTAACATATCAAGTATCCAGTAATTAGATTTCCCTTATTCTATCATGATTTTTTTGTTTGTTTGAAAGAAAATTCAAATAAGATTCATAGCTTGCATTGAATAATTTTCTATTAAAAAGATAATATTTCTGAGGATCCCTAATATTACTTTAAATCATTTTAATTATACTGTTGGTTAAATACATACAAACATGAAAGCAGATATAAATTCTTCAAGTGTATGACTCTCATCTACCTATAAAGTAAAAAAATATTCTTGAAACAAACCTGTGTACCCAATTTGAGAAACATTGTTCCTAGAGCATTGTCCGCTCTGCTCATTTTGAAATTAGTTGTATCATGACCTGTGAGAGCTCTTCATTATTGCCTAAAGCTGTTGCTTAATTTCATCATTTAATTACCATTCCTCAGCACACACCTCGGTCACCTGCTATTTGCCAGGCACTTTTTCCAGGTAGGCAGAAAACACAAAGGTGAACAAAACTTGGTCAATTGCTCACAGTGAAATTTCAAAAGATAATGCATTATCAGAACAACTGGAACATAAGCTCAGTGAAGAGGTGAACCACGTATTATGCATCTTTATATTCCCCAAGGAGCCTAACAGAGTGCTTTTTGTTTTACAAAGTCAGTAATCGATGTTCAATAATTGATTAGACTTGAAGGCCTTTCTTTTACTTGCTCAATTACGTTCGACAGGCAGACTCAGAGAGAACCATGCAACTCTGTCTCTTTTCTGCTTCAGAATGAAGAAGAGGTGAATGTGTGTGTTTGTGTGTTGGCAATTATGGTGAAGAAAGGGATGCTTGGTGGTAGCGACACTGTGACAGCCACTGTGGTAATTTGAAGGCGAACAAGTCATAAAGCTGACTCCGTTGGGTGCAGATCCTTTCTAGTCCGCGTGATAGATGGATAGCTATTATGGGTCAACAGTGACGGATGGAATTTGCTCAGAATAGCACAACACATTCAGCTCTTTGGGGACCATGAACATTTATCATTGATGATTAATCCTTTCAGGAGGTTAACGGAGCTCTTTTCTTGCATTCTTTGTTCTTTGTGTATCAGGCCCACAGCCCTGCTCATTCGGGAAATGTTTACTTTTTGGGACTACGCTATGCATACGGGTCCTAAGTATTTAATCAGGGGACTCCATGGGAGATTTGTCCCAGCTCCCAGCACTGTCTCACAACCTATTTTCCAGCGTGTGCCCAGTCCTTATAATTGCTCCTACTGGAGACATTCTTTGGCTTGTGTCATCTGATAATACATAACCCTTTAAAAAATTCACTATGAGCAATTAGCCAACTTTTATTCATGTGATACAAATTTCAATACAATACCTAAAAGAGGTTAGTTGTTAATAGACATTCACATATTTTAAAGCAACAGATTCATATATTCATTCTCAAAGGGCAAAAACCTCAGGAAGGATATAGGCAGGGAGTGCAGATGAGTTTTGAACCACGTGGCACATAACTGCTATTATCCAAGAGGGTGGGTAAAATTTGGTGGCCTTGAGGAGCATGGAACTATAGGGAGACTAAAAACAGAGTTATATCCGAATTATAAAAATCTGGGGTGTTTAATTATTCATGTGTGTACTCATCTTTGACTATAGTATAAGTCCCTTAAGGGTGGAGACTCGATTGTACACACCTTTGCATCCCAGCCATAGAACTCAATGTGTGCTTCAGAGAACAACACCATCGCCATCACCGGGGAATATATTAGAAATGCAGAATTTGGAACACTTGGGTGGTTCGGCTTAGGTCATTATCTCAGGGTCCCAGGATCAAGACCCGCTCGAGCACCCCCTCAGGCTCCGTGCTCAGTGGGGAGTCCGTTTCTCCCTCTCCCACTGCCCATCCCCCTGCCTGTGTGCACGTTCTCTCTCTCTCAAAGAAAAAAATACAGAATCACAGGCTCCATCCTAGACATACTGAATCAGAATCTACATTTCAACAAACTTTCAAGTGCTTTCAAGGTGCATTAAAGTTTAAGAAACAATGCTCTATAGCACTAGCAAGTGCCATATGCACAAGATTCAATACCTGTGTTAATTAACCTCAAACACAAAGACTTGATAAACTGTAACTCTATCAGGTGTATAGGTCTGAGAGACAAAACATTTAACAGTTCGAGAGAAAAAGATGACCGGCAGGCCTGCCGCTCCCCCTGCTTGTGCTCTTTCTCTCTCTGACAAATAAAAAATAAAAATTTAAAAAGAGAGAGAGAGAGAGAGAGAGACTCCAGCAGACTGACAGTGGTTGGGGTTAGTGATTAATAATAGATAACACTTATGGTGTGTTTACTTTGTAGGCAGACACTCCTCTAATACTTTGTACATGAACTTTATGCAACAGATGTATCTACTGCCCCTCTTTCACAGATAAGAAAGATGCAAAGCTGGTTAACTAGCTAGCTCGAGGTCACACAGCTAGTAAGTAGCAGCACTGGGACTGAAACCCAGGCAATCTGATTCCAGAGACTTCCTTTAGCCTAATTCCATACTCACTCCCTAAGGGCACAGAAATACCACCAATTAAGAAAAGCAGGAAAAATCAACTTCAGGAAAAATAGAAAACAGCATAAGGGTGGAAAAATAATTATAGATTTCTATATGATTGTACTGTGAATGGCATTTTTATAGTCATAATAATATGAATATTAAATATTAATCTAATCAATGTTATGATAGTGATATGTAAAATATTGGGAGATTTAGGAGGTGCTCATGACTAGTGGAAACAGGGAGAAAGGGAGGGGAGCTAAAACTATCTTTCATAGTAGAAAGCCAAGAAAAGTCTAATGTGAAAAATACAAGCATATTAATTAGCAATATGGAGGCTAAAATCAAGAGTCAAAGCATTTAAAAGTGTTGGCCTCTAGGAAAAGGAAAATGGAGTAAAGGGACTAGATAACAAGATGGACACCCAACCGCCTGGGCCATCCTGGCGCCACCATTGATATAGTTTAAATGTACACACATCGTTTAATTTCAGAGAGTAAAGAATCAAGTTTATCTCAGCAAGTTTTTTGGAACTGGTTGATTCTCAATTTATCTCAGCAAGTTTTTTGGAACTGGTTGATTTTTTACCCTATGAAATTAAACTATGTGTGTACATTTAAACTATATCAATCGTGGTGCCAGGATGGCACAGGCGGTTGGGTGTCCATCTTGTGGGTTCGGCTCAGGTTATGATCTCATCAGGGTTGTGGGATCAAGCCCTGAGAAGGGCTCCATGCTCAGCATGTAGTCTGCTTAAAAAGACTCTCCCTCTCCCTCTGGCTCCCCCCCTCAAATAAATAATTAAATCTTAAAAAAAAAAACAAAACTATAGGGGCGCCTGGGTGGCTCAGATGGTTAAGCATCTGCCTTCGGCTCAGGTCATGATCCCAGGGTCCTGGGATCGAGTCCCGCATCGGGCTCCCTGCTCAGTGGGGAGCCTGCTTCTCCCTCTGCTTCTCTTTCTCTCTCTCTCTCTCCCTCTGTCTCTCATGAATAAATAAATAAAATATTTTAAAAAACTATATAGATGTAAAATTAAAATTAAAATTGCAGAAGAAAAAAACATGAAGTAACATTTTTAAAAAATATTTTGTTTGTTTATTTGTCAGAGAGAGAACACAAGCAGGGGGAGAGGGAGGTGGAGGGAGAGGCAGGCTCCCCACTGAGCAAGGAGCCCAATGAGGGACTCGATTCCAGGACCCTGGGATCATGACTTGAGCCGAAGGCAGTTGCTTAACCGACTGAGCCACCCAGGCGTCCCCACATATTATTTAAGATTTTATTTATTTATTTGAGAGAGAACGAAAGCAAGAGAGATCACAGAGGGAGAGGGAGAAGCAGACTTGAGGCTGCGTGGAGAGCCTGATGCAGGGCTTGATCCTAGGACCCCAAGATCATGACCCAAGCTGAAGGCAGACGCTTAACCAACTGAACCACCAAGGCACCCCAGAGTAACACATGTTAAGGAAAGAGAGGAATCCTCCACATTTTCTTCCACTTCTGTTCTGTCCTTTTCCTTGAAGGAGTTTAGGACATGCTACCTCAAAATATGCCACTTTGGCATATTGATTATTTTGAGCTGAAGGCATTTGAGAAACCACAGATGCAGAAAGGGCTCATGACCTACCCTTTTCTATCTAAAAACAGGCCATAAAATTTCCTACAGGAAAGGTATCCTCCCTGTACCAGGAGGTTCTTATCACCAGAGCCTGGGAACTAATGGGTCTTACAAACTTACTAAAATAACCCTCATCTTCCACTAGGTTTGCCTCTCCCATATATCTCATAATCACTTTTCCCAGTTTACTATCCCCAGCCCAAACTCCCTTGTCTTGGCGTTTCCTCACAAATGTATCCTCTCTTTGTCTAAAAGGTATGAAAGCTTCCTTCAGATCTTCATTCCCTTATGAAGACCCCCATGGACATGTAAAAATGTAATAAAATACATGCTTTTCTCCTGTTAATCTGTCTTATGTCAACCTAATTATAGGCCCAGCCAGAGACCCTACGAGGAGAATTTTTCCTCCTCCACACCCTCATATCATGTCCTGGTTCAGTTGTTTAGGACACAGAAACTGAGACTGAGTTAGGAGCACAAATGGTTATCGCAAGGAAACCTGTGAAAAGAGTGGAGAACATGAGGACTGTGCAGAGGGAACCTGACACACGGACCTGACAGATCTCCCCTCAGCCAAGTGCAGGGGCTCTGGAGCAAGGATCAAGAGGAGTCCGACACTGGGGGACGTGGCCTGGCCCTTGTTCCACCGCCTCGTCATTAATGGGGGCACTGGAAAAAGAGAATGACTTCAGCTTGGACACCTAGCAGAGGTGGTCAGCTAACCTCTCTCCTTATAGCTGAACAGTGCGTCCTTTCTTGAAAGAAGACTTGAGCTGTACCTCTCAGGGTTGGCCATCTATTTCTTTATAAAACAGAGGGGCAAAAATAAATAAATAAATAAAAATAAAAATAAAACAGAGTGGCAGCCACAGCACACAGGAACTGCTTGCTGTTATTTTCCCACTTAACTATTTTCTTTTTTTAAGAATTTTATTTATTTATTTGTCAGAGAGAGAGAACACGCACACAAGCGGGGTGGGGGGAGGGGCAGAGGCAGAGGGAGAAGCAGGCTCCCCGCTGAGCAGGGAGCCCGCTGCGGGACTCAATCCCAGGACCCTGGGATCATGACCTGAGCCAAAGGCAGACGTTTAACCGACTGAGCCACCCAGGCATCCCTCACTTAACTATTTTCTATTCTGTATTTCCATCTTATTTAATATTAATGAAAATATTATTACGCTAAAATTATTTTGATATTAAATTCAATATGTGTATGTAATCTCAAGCCAATATAAAGGGGTAAAGTGAAAACTAAGTCCCTAGGCCAGATTCTAGTTATGCTAAACTCCCTTGCTACAGGAACCACAATTCCCAGTTTCTTACATATTGAGAGCTAGCCCATAGAGTAAATGAGTTAACACATGTGAAGCGCTTAGAACACTGCCTAATTCACCAAATGCCATATAAGTTTTTGCTAATAGGAACAATAATAGTAGTGGAGGTGGCGGTGGCAGTCGTGTAGGTAGTCGGCAATACTAGTGGTAGCAGGGTGCATATCTGTTTCCCTTACTCTTTTTTAATGGCTGCATGGTACTTTAATTTCACAGTGTGTAATATAATTTTGTAAACATTCTCCTTACAGAGGGGACAACAAATAACAAAAAGTTACTATAGTTACCCTAATCTCTTTAACTAGTAAAATAAACAAATACAGAAATTAGATGTGTCAAAAAACAAATTCGAGGGTGCCTGGGTGGGTCAGTCAGTTAAGATGGTGGCATCAATATTACTTTTGTATCTAGGACACACGAAATTGCAGAGGTATCTAAATTTCGGTCATTAATTTCACAGATATGCCCTTTTCCAGCACCATTTCTTAAGAGAAATAACTCTGGATCCACAGTGCCTCAGTTTTTTTTTTTTTTTTTCTTTTGTTGTGTGTGTTTTTTTTAAATAATCTCTATGCCCAATGTGGGGTTTGAACTCACAACCCCAAGATTAAGAGTCACATGCTCTACCAAATTAGCCAGCCAAGGGCCCACCTTGGGGTTTGATTTGTGGCTCTGACATTTATAGTTGAGTGACCTATGGTAAATCACTTCTGAGTTTCAGTTTCTTCCTTATCAGTAAGATGGAGGGATGTTAAGGACCACATGACTGTTGTTATTAGTAATGGTGTATCTTCTTTTCCGATTTAATCTAGTTCTAGTTAGTAAACATTTTTTTGCTCAGTTATGATTAAAATAATTTTGTTTAAAAAAGAACCATATTGGGGCACCTCGGTGGCTCGGTCAGTTAAGGTTTCTTAGTAGACTTGACAAGAGAATCACTTGAAAGCAGTACACAGTATTTCCCAGAGGAAATCAGACCATTGGTACTTTAAAAATGATTAATAATGTTAATGAGTGTTTAGCATTCTTGAAACGATAGCTTAATTGGCTACTTAGTCCTAGGGGACTAAAAGTGCAATGTAAGAATGGAATCCTGGCTTTACTTGAGTCAACTTTTGAAGCCAAGAAAATTAAACAAGGATAGGAATCTATGTGTTTCAAAGACATAATTTGAATAGGGTTCTTTTTAAAAAGTCATCAAGAGGGGCGCCTGGGTGGCTCAGTCATTAAGCATCTGCCTTCAGCTCAGGTCATGATAACAGTGTCCTGGGATCGAGCCCCGCATCGGGCTCCCTGCTCGGCGGGAAGCCTGCTTCTCCCTCTCCCACTCTCCCTGCTTGTGTTCCCTCTCTCATTGTCTCTCTCTGTCAAATAAATAAATAAAATCTTAAAAAAAAAAAGTCATCAAGAGCCACGGGGGCATAGCGGGGTTAGGAGGGGGAAACAAAGCCCTATAACTTATGTTGAGGCTGCATCATTGTTTTAAACACCCTGCATTTGCTTGTAGACTGAAACTCTGGTAAAGAGAAGTTAGGCTACCCCTAAATTTCAGGAAGCACATGCAACCTAATAGCCGCTTACCCAATACAGGGCGCTCCTAAAATAGAATGATTTACAGTGGAATAATCACTTGGGGGAAAGACTACTGTTGGCAGAAATAACTGACGGAACCATAGACCCATGTGGTTTTTAGATAAGAAAGTCCTAATTCCTTAGATGCATTATCAAAATTATCAGTGAAGGGGTAATTGGACCTGCAGACTCCTTTTGTAGAATTCTTTAAGGAACATAAATTCCAGATATTAGCATCTTGGTTGGATACCAAGAAGTATAACAATACAATCACTGCCTTGAGGAAAAACTTATTGAAAAGACAAGTGATACTCCTAATGCAAAGTTAAATTACAACAAAAGGCAGTATGTCAATAAAAATACAGAAAACAAGAGACAAATTCTACTCCAGAAACCAATATTGCACTGTATGTTAACTAACAAAATTAAAAAAAAAATTAATCAATTAATAAAAAAAGAAACAGTTCTCAGCTCTTATGTGTGGAGGGCAGTGCTGTTTGGTCTTTTTACTGGAGGGGATGGAGGCAGGGAAAGGTGAGTGAAGGTCACAGGGGAAGATGGAAGGACAGCTGGAATGAAAACCTAGAAGTAGATTAAGAAAAAGAGTTTTTCTGTTTTTTTAAGATTTTATTTTTAAGTAATCTCTATCCCCAACATGGGGTTCAAACTCACAATCCCAAGATCAAGAGTCGCAGGCTCCACCGACTGAGCTAGCCAGGAGCCCCAAGAAAGAGTTTCTACAAACCAGTCAGCAGGAGTAGATTTTGTACTGCAAAATTTGAAAAAAAAAAAAAATAAAAGCTTATGAACAGACATGAACTTCCTATTAAGACACTAAGTCAGATAAAAAGATTTCAAGCAGGAGTGTTAAATGAGGGGAAAAGCTGAAGATTATTTATCTGATTGTCAGGACATTTTGGAGGAAATTGCTATTGGAGGTACTAGACAAAGTGCTGTCTCATTTCCCGCTCTAAGCCTTCCATAATTTTCCAAGGTTCCTGCCTGAGACTGGTATATGTTCTCTTTCCTTTTCCATACTTTCTTCTGTCTACTAAGAGTAACAGTAACCACCGTTTATTAAGGATCTGTTTCCGCAAGGAGATTTTTTTCAGATTTATTTATTTATTTATTCAGAGAGAGTGGGAGGGGTGGGGGTGGGGGATGGGCAGGAGGAGAGGGAGGATCCTAAGCAGACTCCCCACTGAGCATGAGCCAGTCATGGGGCTCAATCCCACCACTCAGAGATCAGGACCTGAGGTGAAACCAAGAGTCAGATGCTCAACCGGCTGAGCCACCCAGGCACCCCTCTGCAAGGGGTTTTATAGACATTCTGCCCCCAAACAACAACTTGGCATTAATAAGAAACATCACTGTACTTTTCTTAATGAGGAAGGGTAAGGAGCACTCTACTTTCTGATGGCTGCTAAGTGATAAAACCAGAATTCGATCACTGCTTTGTTTAATACCATCAACATTTTTTTCACTATGCCTTTGAAATTCAGGGAGAGGGGCGCCTGAGTGGCTCAGTCATTAAGCATCTGCCTTCGGCTCAGGTCATGATCCCAGGGTCCTGGGATGGAGCCCCGCATTGGGCTCCCCGCTCCGCGGGAAGCCTGCTTCTCCCTCTCCCACTCCCACTGCTTGTGTTCCTCTCTCGCTGTGTCTCTCTCTGTCAAATAAATAAATAAAATCTTAAAAAAATAAAATAAAATAAAATTCGGGGAGACTTAAGAAGAGAAGGGATAGGGGCGCCTGAGTGGCTCAGCGGTTAAGCGTCTGCCTTGGGCTCAGGTCTGGGATCGAGCCCCGCATCTCCCTGCTCGGCAGGAGGCTTGCTTCTGCCTCTCCCTCTCCCCCTGCTTGTGTCCCCTCTCTCGCTGTGTCTCTGTCAAGTGAATGGATGAAATCTTTTTAAAAAAGAAAAAAAAGGGGGGGGCGGAGCAAGATGGCGGAGGAGTAGGAGACCTAGATTTTGTCTGGTCTCAGGAATTCAGCTGAATAGGGATCAAACCATTCTGAACACCTACGAACTCAACAGGAGATCGAACAGGAGAGTAGCAACAACTCTCTGAACAGAGAAGCGACCACTTACTGGAAGGTAGGACGTCCGGAGAAGTGAATCCGAGGCGATATTCGGGAGGATAGACGGCGGGGGAGGGGCCTCCGCCGGCCGCTTCTGGCAAGTGCTAGAGCCGCGGAGCACAAAATCGGACCTTTTAAAAGTTGGCTCGGCAGAGGGACGCCGCTGCAGTGGCTAAGCGGGGGGTGGAATCCTCCCGGGACAGTGTGGTCTCAGGACCCTTGGGGTCACAGAGAGACCGGGGGTGCCTGAGTGCGGCAGAGCTGCCAGGTGTCGGGGCGGGGAAGCCGGCTGCAGATACGGACCAGAGTCGCGGGCTCTCAGCTCGGGGTTGCCATAAACTGTGATCTGCGGCCCAGTCGGGGCACGGCTCCCCCAGCAAGGACCCAACAAGCAGCAGATCCGGGGAGACTCCCCTTCCTTCCCGGGGAGGAGCGGTGCGGGAACGCACTGCAGGGATCTGCTGGGTTTGGAGACTCCGAGCGGGGTCGGGTGCCAGAGATAGAAACGCTCGGTCACAGGCCGGGTGAGCACGGAGTGCGGCCGGAGACCGGGGACACGGGAGTGACTGCTTTTCTCTGGGGGCGCACTGAGGAGTGGGGCCCCGAGTTCTCGGCTCCTCCGGGCGGAGACTGGGAGGCCGCCATTTTCGCCCTGGTCCTCCAAAGCTGTACCGAGAGCTTGCAGGGAACAAAAGCTCCTGAGAGCAAACTGGAGCAGCTTCCTTAGCCCGGACCGACAAGGGCGGGGCAATTCCGCCTCCGGCAAAGACATTTGGAAACCACAGCAACAGGCCCCTCCCCCAGAAGATCAACACAAACAGTCAGCAAGCCAAGACCAAGTTGATCGATCAAGGAGAAAGGGAGAACTCCAGCGCTAGGGGAATACTGCACATAGATTCATGGCTTCTTTTTTTTTTTTTTTTTTTTACCATGATTCATTATTTCATCAAAGTTAATTTTTGTTGACTTTTTTTTATTTTTCTTTTTCCCTTTTTCAACCAACATCTTATAAATCCCTTTTTAAAAAAAAAAAAAAAAATTTTATTTTTTTTTTCATTTTTAGAGTCATATTTTATCCCTTCATAGTAGTTATCCTTGTTTTTGGCATATATATATAAGTTGTTCTCTCTTTAAAATTTTGAGGTACAGTTTCTTCTAACAGATCAAAATATACCCTAAACCACTAGTGTATGGCTTTGTTCTAGTCTAGTCTCCTGCCTGATCACATTCTCTCCCTTTTTCCTTTTTTTTTTTTTCCTTAAATCTTCTTTCTTTTTTCAAACAACTTATCTTACCAAGTCCTTTTATAAAATCTTTTATAATTTTCATCTTTACAGTCATCTTCCATCCCTTCATTGTATCAACCCTTATTTTGTACATATATGCCTTTCTTCCTTTAAAATTTTAGGAGGCACTTTTTTCTAACAGACCAAAATACGCCCAAAATCTAGTGTGTGGCACTGATCTATGCACTAGCCTGATCATATTTGATCATATTCTGCCTTTTTTGAATTGTTTTCTTTTTGTTTTTATCTTTTTTTTTTCTTTTTTTTTTCTTTTTCTCTTTCTTTTTTCTTTCTTTCCCTTTCTTTTCCCCTGGTTTCAGGTCTTTTCTGATTTGTATACAGTATATTTGCTGGGGACGTTGTAAACCTGTTAGCCTTTTGTTCTCTCATTCATCTATTCTCCTCTGGACAAAATGACAAGACGAAAGAAATCACCTCAGCAAAAAGAACAAGAGGTAGTACCGTCAGCCAGGGACCTACTCAATACGGACATTAGTACGATGTCGGACCTAGAGTTCAGAATCATGACTTTAAAGATACTAGCTGGGCTTGAAAAAAGCGTGGAAGTTATTAGAGAAACCCTTTCTGGAGAAATAAAAGAACTAAAATCTAACCAAATCGAAATCAAAAAGGCTATTGATGAGGTGCAATCAAAAATGGGGGCACTAAATGCTAGGATAAATGAGGCAGAAGAGAGAATCAGCGATATAGAAGACCAAATGATGGAAAATAAAGAGGCTGAGAAAAAGAGAGAGAAACAACTACAGGATCACGAGGGCAGAATTCGAGAGATAAGTGATACGATAAGACGAAACAACATTAGAATAATTGGGATCCCAGAAGAAGAAGAGAGAGAGAGAGGGGCAGAAGGTATATTGGAGCAAATTATAGCAGAGAACTTCCCTAATGTGAGGAAGGAAACAGGCATTAAAATCCAGGAGGCACAGAGAACCCCTCTCAAAATCAATAAAAATAGGTCAACACCCCGACATCTAATAGTAAAACTTACGAGTCTCAGAGACAAAGAGAAAATCCTGAAAGCAGCTCGGGAGAAGAGATATGTAACCTACAATGGTAGAAACATTAGATTGGCAACAGACCTATCCACAGAGACCTGGCAGGCCAGAAAGGACTGGCAAGATATCTTCAGAGCACTAAACGAGAAAAATATGCAGCCAAGAATACTATATCCAGCTAGGCTGTCATTGAAAATAGAAGGAGAGATAAAAAGCTTCCAGAACAAACAAAAACTAAAGGAATTTGCAAACACGAAACCAGCCCTCCAAGAAATATTGAGAGGGGTCCTCTAAGCAAAGAGAGAACCTAAAAACAGCAAAGAGCAGAAACGAACACAGACAACAGACAGTTAACAGTCACCTTACAGGTAATACAATGGCACTAAATTCATACCTTTCAATAGTTACCCTGAATGTAAATGGGCTAAATGCCCCAATCAAAAGACACAGGCTATCAGATTGGATTAAAAAACAAGACCCATCAATATGCTGTCTGCAAGAGACTCATTTTACACCCAAAGACACCCCCAGATTGAAAGTGAGGGGGTGGAAAACCATTTACCATGCTAATGGACGCCAAAAGAAAGCTGGGGTGGCAATCCTTATATCAGACAAACTAGATTTTAAAACAAAGACTGTAATAAGAGATGAGGAAGGACACTATATCCTACTTAAAGGGTCTATCCAACAAGAAGATCTAACAATTGTAAATATCTATGCCCCGAACATGGGAGCAGCCAATTATATAAGGCGATTAATAACAAAAGCAAAGAAACACATTGACAACAATACAATAATAGTGGGGGACTTTAACACCCCCCTGACTGAAATGGACAGATCATCTAAGCAAAAGATCAACAAGGAAATAAAGACTTTAAATGACACACTGGACCAAATGGACTTCACAGACATATTCAGAACATTCCATCCCAAAGCAACGGAATACACATTCTTCTCTAGTGCCCATGGAACATTCTCCAGAATTGATCACATCCTAGGTCACAAATCAGGTCTCAATCGGTACCAAAAGATTGGGATCATTCCCTGCATATTTTCAGACCACAATGCTTTGAAACTAGAACTCAACCACAAGAGGAAAGTCGGAAAGAACTCAAATACATGGAGGCTAAAGAGCATCCTACTAAAGAATGAATGGGTCAACCAAGAAATTAAAGAAGAATTAAAAAAATTCATGGAAACCAATGAAAATGAAAACACAACTGTTCAAAATCTTTGGGATACAGCAAAGGCAGTCCTGAGAGGAAAGTATATAGCAATACAAGCCTTTCTCAAGAAACAAGAAAGGTCTCAAATACACAACCTAACCCTACACCTAAAGGAGCTGGAGAAAGAACAGCAAAGAAAGCCTAAACCCAGCAGGAGAAGAGAAATCATAAAGATCAGAGCAGAAATCAATGAACTAGAAACCAAAAGAACAGTAGAACAGATCAACGAAACTAGGAGCTGGTTCTTTGAAAGAATTAACAAGATTGATAAACCCCTGGCCAGACTGATCAAAAAGAAAAGAGAAATGACCCAAATCAACAAAATCATGAATGAAAGAGGAGAGATCACAAGCAACACCAAAGAAATACAAACAATTATAAGAACATATTATGAGCAACTCTATGCCAGCAAATTAGATAACCTGGAAGAAATGGGTGCATTCCTAGAGATGTATCAACTACCAAAATTGAACCAGGAAGAAATAGAAAACCTGAACAGACCTATAACCACTAAGGAAATTGAAACAGTCATCAAAAATCTCCCAAGAAACAAAAGCCCAGGGCCAGATGGCTTCCCAGGGGAATTCTATCAGACCTTTCAAGAAGAATTAATACCTATTCTCCTGAAACTGTTCCAAAAAATAGAAATGGAAGGGAAACTTCCAAACTCATTTTATGAGGCCAGCATTACCTTGATCCCAAAACCAGACAAAGACCCCATCAAAAAAGAGAATTACAGACCAATATCCTTGATGAACATGGATGCAAAAATTCTCACCAAAATACTAGCCAATAGGATCCAACAGTACATTAAAAGGATTATTCACCATGACCAAGTGGGATTTATCCCTGGGCTGCAAGGCTGGTTCAACATCCGCAAATCAATCAACGTGATACAATACATTAACAAAAGAAAGAACAAGAATCATATGATCCTCTCAATAGATGCAGAAAAAGCATTTGACAAAGTACAACATCCTTTCTTGATCAAAACTCTTCAGAGTATAGGGATAGAGGGTACATACCTCAATATCATAAAAGCCATCTACGAAAAACCTACAGCGAATATCATTCTCAATGGGGAAATGCTGAGAGCTTTTCCCCTAAGGTCAGGAACGCGGCAGGGATGTCCACTCTCACCACTGCTATTCAACATAGTATTAGAAGTCCTAGCCACAGCAATCAGACAACAAAAAGAAATCAAAGGCATCCAAATCGGCAAAGAGGAAGTCAAACTCTCACTCTTTGCAGATGATATGATACTGTATGTGGAAAACCCAAAAGACTCCACCCCAAAACTGCTAGAACTCATACAGGAATTCAGTAAAGTAGCAGGCTATAAAATCAATGCACAGAAATCAGTGGCATTCCTATACACCAACAACAAGACAGAAGAGAGACAAATCAAGGAGTCTATCCCATTTACAATTGCACCCAAAACCATTAGATACCTAGGAATAAATCTAACCAAAGAGGCAAAGGATCTGTACTCAGAAAACTATAAAATACTCAGGAAAGAAATTGAAGAAGACACAAAGAAATGGAAAAACGTTCCATGCTCATGGATTGGGAGAATCAACATTGTGAAGATGTCAATGCTACCTAGAGCAATCTACACATTCAATGCAATCCCCATCAAAATACCATCCACTTTTTTCAAAGAAATGGAACAAATAATCCTAAAATTTGTATGGAACCAGAAGAGACCCAGAATAGCCAGAGGAATACTGAAAAAGAAAAGCAAAGCTGGCGGCATCACAATTCCGGACTTCCAGCTCTATTACAAAGCTGTCATCATCAAGACAGTATGGTACTGGCACAAAAACAGACACATAGATCAATGGAACAGAATTGAGAGCCCAGAAATGGACCCTCAACTTTATGGTCAACTTATTTTTGACAAAGCAGGAAAGAATGTCCAATGGCAAAAAGACAGTCTCTTCAACAAATGGTGTTGGGAAAATTGGACAGCCACATGCAGAAGAATGAAACTGGACCATTTCCTTACACCACACACAAAAATAGACTCCAAATGGTTGAAAGACCTAAACGTGAGACAGGAGTCCATCCAAATCCTAAAGGAGAACACAGGTAGCAACCTTTTCGACCTTAGCCGCAGCAACTTCTTCCTAGAAACATCGCCAAAGGCACGGGAAGCCAGGGCAAAAATGAACTATTGGGATTTCATCAAGATAAAAAGCTTTTGCACAGCAAAAGAAACAGTCCACAAAACCAAAAGACAACCGACAGAATGGGAGAAAATATTTGCAAATGACATATCAGATAAAGGGCTAGTATCCAAAATCTATAAAGAACTTATCAAACTCAACACCCAAAGAACAAATAATCCAATCAAGAAATGGGCAGAAGACATGAACAGACATTTCTCCAAAGAAGACATCCAAATGGCCAACAGGCACATGAAAAAGTGCTCAACATCGCTTGGCATCAGGGAAATCCAAATCAAAACCTCAATGAGATACCACCTCACACCCGTCAGAATGGCTAAAATTAACAAGTCAGGGAACGACAGATGTTGGCGGGGATGTGGAGAAAGGGGAACCCTCCTACACTGTTGGTGGGAATGCAAGCTGGTGCAACCACTCTGGAAAACAGTATGGAGGTTCCTCAAACAGTTGAAATTAGAGCTACCGTTCGATCCAGCAATTGCACTACTGGGTATTTACCACAAAGATACAAATGTAGGGACCCGAAGGGGTACGTGTACCCCAATGTTTATAGCAGCAATGTCCACCATAGCCAAACTGTGGAAAGAGCCAAGATGCCCATCGACAGATGAATGGATAAAGAAGATGTGGTATATATACACAATGGAATATTATGCAGCCATCAAAAGGAATGAGATCTTGCCATTTGCAACGACGTGGATGGAACTGGAGGGTGTTATGCTGAGTGAAATAAGTCAATCAGAGAAAGACATGTATCACATGACCTCACTGATATGAGGAATTCTTAATCTCAGGAAAGAAACTGAGTGTTACTGGAGTGGTTGGGGGTGGGAGGGATGGGGTGGCTGGGTGATAGACATTGGGGAGGGTATGTGCTACGGTGAGCGCTGTGAATTGTGCAAGACTGTTGAATCACAGATCTGTACTTCTGAAACAAATAATGCAACATATTTTAAGAAAAAAGAAAAAGAAGATAACAGGAGAGGAAGAAAAGGGGAGTATGTCAGAGGGGGAGACGAACCATGAGAGATGATGGACTCTGAAAAACAAACTGAGGGTTCTAGAGGGGAGGGGGGTGGGGGGATGGGTTAGCCTGGTGATGGGTATTGAGGAGGGCACGTTCTGCATGGAGCACTGGGTGTTATGAACAAACAATGAATCATGGAACACTGCACCAAAAACTAATGATGTAATATATGGTGATTAACATAACAATAAAAAATTTAAAAGAAAAAAGAAAAAAAAGAAGAGAAGGGATAGCATTCTGTCTTTCTGAAATTTAGCAACTTGGGATTCTATAGACGGCTCCATTTCATAGCTAGTATCTTCATACTTCCTTCTTTCACTGGTCTTCCTATCTGGTGGAGAAACATGAAGACTGAGAAATATAGTCTCCTTAAACATCTCCTTTGATTTTTTTGTTTTCTTTTTTTCCCCCCAGCAATTATCCCCCACTGGCCAGCAAAGGCGTTCAGAGATGCCAGGGCTTTTGGAGGGTCTGTCACATGGGCAACGATAGGGCACTGATGGTAGGGCCATGGTCCCGTGATGCGACAGTCTCCTCCATTTGCCTCGCTGGGCTCGTCAGAGTCTACAAAGCACCCCTGTGTTGCTCGGAAGAGCTCACATTTCCAGTAAGAGCAAGCAAGGGAATCAAGGCACACACACGCTGGGCAAAATGGTAGCTTTCAGATGGCCGAGCGCCCAGGCTCTGGCATGGTGGCCACCATCGCTCACACGCCCGCATGCAACCCTGCAAAGGTAGCACGGGGCGTGCGGCCCCCCAAGTCAGTGCCGTCCCCCGTCCCCCGCCCCCGTCCCCACACGCACAGTAGGACTACGAGGCACCCGTCCAAGCAAAGGGCCAGGTGTATTTCCCTTACGGACTGTACACCCGACTCCTCGGCGCTCCAGTGTCAGTGGTGACCCCGGGGTGGGGGTGGGGGGCAGGCGCAGGGAGACACAGATAAGAGGCCAGCGCCAGTGTCCGCTGCATCAGAGCACCAGGCCTCCAACACTGCGAGGCAGAGGGCAGGAGGGCAAGGTCAGGCCAGAGGCTGCACCCCCCCCCCCCCCCACCCGGTCCTGCACACACTGCCAACCCTTGGGGAGGAGAGAACACGGTGTCACCACAGTCGTCATCTCCTTTGATCTTTTATGTATTAGCTATTCATTCACTCATGAAAGAAATACTTACTGAAAGTTACTATAATGCTAGGCATAGGGGATCCTAATCCAATAGGGAAGATGGAAAAGGTTCTTGCATGTTCCAGTAAGACACATTTATATGCAAACAGTAGGCAGTTGTACATTTCATTACCTCATGTACCATTGTCTAACCTGAAGGACAAGTTTAATTTTTAAAAAATAGATATAAACCTTCACTCTATGGAACATTTACTTAGAGTTTCCGAAAGTACATTTTGCTAATAGGAAAATGTCTCTGGCTTTTTAGAAAGCCTCTTTTACTTTTCTAAATCTAAAATCACTTCCAAGTAATGTTAGATAACTTATCATTTTGGCCATATATCCACTAATTTGCTTTCACAAAATAAATGATAAATAGCAGAAGGTCAAGTGTGTTTTCACTGAGTTGTTAATCTCCTTCCCTGACTAGTGCATGTTTAGTATTTTTTTTTAAAGATTTTATTTATTTATTTGAGAGAGAGAGAATGAGAGAGAGCACGAGAGGGAAGAGGGTCAGAGGGAGAAGCAGACTCCCCGCCGAGCAGGGAGCCCGATGCGGGACTCGATCCTGGGACTCCAGGATCATGACCCGAGCCGAAGGCAGTCGCCCAACCAACTGAGCCACCCAGGTGCCCACATGTTTAGTATTATAGATTAATAATACCACCACTCATTTTCAATGACCTGTTAATTCCTATGTAACACTTTTTAAAAGACAGACCACTTGGCACTTTGCCTTCTTTCTCCTGACTTCCTGAGAGCCTTACTGGGAACTAGACTGAGGTTTCTAAATCATATCTGAAAGGGAATGCATATAAATATTTGCATGCATAGGCACAAAACATCTCTAGAAGGCCCTTTGAAAGTCCAAATGATTCTCTCTGGGGAGAAGATCTGGTGGACAGAGAACAGAGGCTTTTCACTCTTTGGTGCCTGAATTTTGAACTGTGTGAGTGAATTCTCTATTAAAAAATAAAATAAAGATAAATGAATCACATTTGTTCCAGCTATTCTCACTGTCAGATTAGGGTCCTGCTAAAATAACCTTTGATTTTGGACTACAATAGCACTAAACTTCATTTCTCTAGATTTAAAGAGTCTTGTTTTAATTATACAAGTGAAGAACTGCAGAAATGCACAGAAGTGAAATCTCTCTCAAAAAAAAAAAAAATGTCTAAAGTGTAGCCCGTGGAAACAAAGAAATGGCCCTAATTTGTTCACATCTCTCTACATCCCTCCCTTGGTTAATCCTCTCCCTCTCTAACTTTGTGCTTGGCTGTGTGACTAGCTTTGGCCAGTTGGATGATGGAAAATGTGACTTACACAGATAGTTGCGAGGTGTTTGTACGTTGAGACTTGCCTTCCCTTTGCTGCAGGGAACCCTTCGGCCACCATGGGATGGAACTTGGCCAAGACTGCTAAATGTTGAGACTTATGTTGCCATTGTCCAGCTCACATGGAGCCAACCTCCAAATTCATGAACAAGGGTCCTCCTGACCAACTAGCGTGTCCTCTCCAGCATATGAGTAAAGCATCCTGGACCACCCAGCTCAGGCTAAACAGCCCAGGCCAAAAGAACTCCCCAGGGATCATTTTCCATTGTTATGTTTTTAGGGTGGTTTATTAAGCAGCCAAAGCTAATAGATAAAGTCTACAATATGCATTAAGATTCATTTAGAAAATAGTTAAATAAATCTGAGAGCTATTTTAGAAGTTTTTCTTTTAGTTTATATGAGCATGTGAAGACAAGACACAGCTGTGATGGGGGCCCAATTGTGGTCAACAGACCTAGAGTTTATGTAGTCAAAGGTTCTACACGAGGGAATGCTCTTGGCTGTTTATACCAATTCCCTTTCTTGCTCATCTTTATTGACCGTGGGCTTTTCATTAACCTCAGAGGCCTATGAAGTAAATGACGTTAAGTTTGCTGAGCAAGAGTAGAGTCAGACCACTTTACGCAGGCCTCTTTCTTGAAAGCAGCCAGTTAAATAAAGAACACAAACCTGAGAGCCTTGAGCAGCTGCAGCAACAACTGAGAGTGGTGGGTGAAGAGGTGAATGGAAAACAAGAAGAAATTCCTCTTTTTCTTCACTTTGGCCTCTCATGCTACCCCACTCTATTGATGTCCTTTCCTATATATTCATCAATTCTCAGACTGAATATTTGTGTTCCCCTAAAATTCTTATGTTGAAACTAACCCCCAGGGTGAGATATTTGGAAGTGGGGCCTTTAGGAGGTAATTAGGTCATGAGGGTGGAGTCTTCATAAATGGGATTAGTGCCATTTATTAGAGGCCAGAGAACTAGATCACTCTCTTTCCACCATGTGAAAAATACAAGGGAGAGTCAGTGGTCTCTTACCTGCAAGAGAGTTCACAGCAGAACCTGACGATGCTGACATCCTGATCTGGACTTCCAGCCTCCAGAACTGTGAGGAATAATTTTCTGTTTGTTTGTGAGCCACCCAGTCTATGGTATTTTCTTATAGCAGCCCGAATAAACTAAAACCCCTTCTCAAATTGATCACAATGTCAAGTTCTTGTCTGATCCCTAACTGACCGTTTTCAGTCTCCACTGTTCTGCTGTACTAAATTGCAGGAATCTTTAGGACTTTTTCCTTAAGACCAAATCTCTCCGCATTTTCTAAGCAACCTCATCCACAGGTGTCAGCTACCAATACTTGCCAGTGTTTCCCAGAAGGTTCTCCAACAGAAGCTTCTCTCCTGAGTTCTAGACCAAATGACCACAAATAGATCTGAACTTGAGCTCAGTGCCTTTCACTAAATCTGATTTTCTGCCTCTATTTCCTATCTCATAAATGGTAACACCAACGACTGAAGACAGGAAACCTAGAATGAGGCCATCTCAGCCCTCAGACTACCAATAGTCCAAAAGTCCAGTGATTCTACCTTCCAAAGTACTCTTGAGTTTGTCACATTTTTTTCTTTTTTTGGTAATTTCAAGTTGTTTTTGTTTTTTCTTTTTTAAAGATTTTATTTATTTATTTGACAGACACAGCGAGAGAGGGAATACAAGCAGGGGGAGTGGGAGAGGGAGAAGCAGGCTTCCTGCTGAGCAGGGAGCCTGATGCAGGGCTCGATCCCAGGACCCTGGGATCATGACCTGAACCAAAAGCAGATGCTTAACGACTGAGCCACCCAGGCACCCCATGTAATTTTAAGTTTTTATTTAAATTCTAGTTAGTTAAAAAAAATAAAAAATAAATTCCAGTTAGTTAACATAGTGTAATATTAGTTTTGGGTGTCAAATTTAGTGATTCATCACTTATATACAACACCCAGTGCTCATCACAAGTGCCCTCCTGAATACCCATCACCCATCTGCCCCCCCACCCCCTGTGGAATTTGTCACATTTTTATCCCCTCTACCACTTCTTCAGCTTAGGCCCTAAATTATTCCTCACTTGGATTCCTGACTAATTCCTCAATACTCGATTCCTCCTCATTGATTTTCTTTTATCTTCTAGTTTTCTCTATAATGCAAGTCAAATCAGTTCAACTCCCTTGTGATCACCCAACCCTTCAGCACGTGTAGCTGAGCATCATAAGCAGGGCTGCTTAGAAGTTCTTTAGGAGCTGCAATTTTATGCAAAAGTGTGTATTCACCTTTTTCTGGCAAGAGGGTGTATGAATTCCATCACAAGATCAAAAGAGGTTTAGGTCCCAGAAATGATTTAAAAATTGGCTCACAGGACAAACTGATGATTTTCTTAGCTCCTCCACTACCATTATATATCGGGTCCAGTCTTTAGAGTTGGTAAAATGAGTCACATTTTTCTCACTTTCATGCTTTATGTGCACTGTTCCCTTTATCAAAATACTCTCCACTTCTTTTTTTTTTTTAAAGATTTTATTTATTTATTCATGAGAGAGAAGCAGAGGGAGAAGCAGGCTTCCTGCTGAGCAGGGAGCCCAATCCGGGACTCGATCCCAGGACCCTGGGATCATGACCTGAGCCGAAGGCAGACGCTTAACCATCTGAGCCACCCAGGCGCCCACCATTTCTCTTTCCATCCAAAACGCTACTTGGTTCCAGGACCTTCCCTCTGCAAGATTTCCTTCCTTACTCTGGTATCTGAAGTACAGGTAGATACCCTCTGTGGATACTCATAGCACCTGCAGCTATCCTATTTTATGTTTACATATATATTTATATATACATATTTTACATTTTTTAAAAGTTTTTATTTCTTTGAGACAGAGAGAGCAAGAGAGCATGAGTAAGGTGAGGGGCAGAGGGAAGCAGGCTCTCCACTGAGCATGCAGCCCAACAAGGGGCTTGATGCCACCCAAGCCGCAGGCAGATGCTTAACAGACTGACCCACCCAGGTGCCCCCATATTTTATATTTACATATCATATGTTTATATTTTAAAGACGGAGCTGCTTGAAAACAAGAATTTTGGGGCGTCTGGGTGGCTTAATCAGTTAAGCATCCAGCTCTTGGTTTCAGCTCAGGTCATGATCTCAGGGTCCTGCAATCCACGATGGGCGTGGAGCTTGCTTAAGGTTCTGTCTCTCCTTCTGCCCCTCCCACCACTTGTGCTTCCTCTTTCCCTCTCTTTCTCTCTCTCTCAAAAAAAAAAAAAAAAAGATTTTATCTTGGCTAATACATAGAATAATAGCCTCCCAATGATGCCCCATGTCCTATTTCCTGGAATCTGTGAATATGTCACCTTATCTGGCAAAAGGGACTGTACATATGTGATTCAGTTGAGGACTTTAATATGAAAAAAATTATCCTGCATTGTCGTAATGGGCCCAGTGTATTCATGGGGCCCTTATAGGAGTAAAGGGGGAGGGTCAGAAAAGGTCTGATAATGGTGGCAGAGGTTGAAGTGACAAGGAAGGGCCGCAAGCCATGGAATGCAAGACAGTATCTAGAAGCCTGACAAGACAAGGGGACAGACAGTCCCTTAGAGCCTCAAGAAGGAATGCAGTTCCTTCAGACACCTTGATTTTAGGACTTTTAAACTCTCGAACTGTAAGATAATTTGTTTTAAGCTGCCATATTTGTACCAATTCATTACAGAAGCAAAAAAGAAACTAGTGCACTTGGTAACCTTGGTATTCTAGATCCTAGTAGAGTACTGAGTTAAGTGTACAACCTTTTCCTGGAAGAATATCTCACTAACATTGAGCATGGCTAAAGTCCTGACCGTGCTGGTGACTCACTTTGTGCCTAAACTAAGAAGCCACTTAACTGATTTTTTTTTTTAGTATTTTATTTATTTGACAGAGGGAACACAAGCAGGGGGAGTGGGAGAGGGAGAAGCAGACTTCCTGCTGAGCAGGGAGCCTGACGCGGGGCTCGATCCCAGGACCCTGGGATCATGACCTGAGCTGAAGGCAGACGCTTAACAACTGAGCCACCCAGGCGCCCCTTTAACTGATTAATATTAGTTAATGCTTTTGCTTAACTAAGCAATCTGTCTTAACCCTATTGACCCTCTTGGAGGAGGTACCACAACATGAAGGATAGATTAAGAAAAGTGGTGGGGGCGCCTGGGTGGCTCAGATGGTTGGGCATCTGCCATCGGCTCAGGTCATGATCCCAGGGTCCTGGGATCGAGTCCCGCATCAGGCTCCCTGCTCGGAAGGGGGCCTGCTTCTTCCTCTCCCTCTGCTGCTCCCCCTGCTTGTGCCCTTTCACTCTCTCTGTCAAATAAATAAATAAAATCTTTAAAAAAAAAAAAGAAAAGTGGTGGGCTATGGCCCTTTCTCTGAGAAAGTAAAGTTTGATTGAAGACTTGAATTCTAAGCAGCTTTTAACCAGGCCAAAGTTTTTTTTTTTTTTAAGATTTTATTTATTTATTTGAGAGAGAGCGAGCACAAGCAGGGGAGAGGCAGTTGGAGAGACTGATCAGGGAGCCTGATATGGGGCTTGATCCCATGACCCTGGGATCGTGACCTGAGCCGAAGGCAGATGCTTAACCGACTGAGCCACCCAGGTGCAAAAGTTTATTAAGAGTATTCAGCCATTGGAGGTAAGGAAAAGGCTGGTAACTGTGAAAGAATGAAAAGAAAATCAGTTTAGCTGAAGGCTAGAGAGCAAGAAAGGGTGTGAGATGTGGAAGATACAGGAGATACAGAAGAAAATCCTGCAGAGAAGGGGGTCCCCCTTGGGTAAGAGCAATGGAAAAACATTGAAAGAGGAACAAGGGGTGGGTGGGCACAGATAATCTCAAACCAGATTTGGCTTTTGAGAGGAGGTCTCTGGCTTTGGGTACTTAGGTATTGGATTAGGGTAGACCCCTATTGAAGGGAAAAGATAAGAGGGCTCGCTTTGTTTTCCACACAACTTTTTTAATTGAATAAGATGAGCTCAGCAAAAATAATAATACAAATTCTCCACCACACCCATGAATTTCTATCAGTGAATATCTAAAACCATTTTATTAGCGTTCTCTAAAACAAATCACGTTTATATCAAAGACCACCTCCAGGAATGCCCAGGTGGCTCAGTCGGTTAAGCATCTGCCTTCGGCTCAGGTCATGGATCTCAGGGTCCTGCATCAAGTCCCACGCCTGCTTCTCCCTCTGCCTGCCACTCCCCCTGCTTGTGCTCTCTCTCTCTGACAAATAAACAAAATCTTAAAAAAAATAAAAAGACTACAACCATTCAATTCTAAGGGCAAGTGCAGATTGTGGCTATAGTAGTATACCTAAAAAGTGACAAAACTATTGTTGAGAAAAAGAGAAATCGGGGGCGCCTGGGTGGCTCAGTCGTTAAGCGTCTGCCTCCAGCTCAGGGAGAGCCTGCTTCTCCCTCTCCCACTCCCCCTGCTTGTGTTCCCTCTCTCGCTGTGTCTCTGTCAAATAAATAAATAAAATCTAAAAAAACAGAAATCACCACATGTTATAATAAACTTGATGTTTATACTCATCACCCCATTCTTTATAAATCCACATGTCATTTATTTTGATTTATTATCTTACCCCATGTATTCTAATCAATATATTAATTGATGTATTATTTTTCTGATTTTCCTTTAGTTGCTACACATTTTCCAAGAAAAATTTTTTAAATATTTTATTACAAATCTATTAACCATTATTTTCAAATAGATTTTGCTCAAAAACATGATAAAATAACCAATCATAAGATATAATGGAAGAAAAAAAACAAGTTATGTACATGTATGCATATATGTTTACATATGTAATATATGTATCTATAAAATACAGAAAAAGAAACTTCATTTAAAAAGTGACGAATTTGTGGAGCACCTGTGTGGCTCAGGTGGTTAAGCCTCTGACTCTTGATTTCAGCTCAGGTAATGATCTCAGGGTAGTGAGATTCAGCCCTGCAACAAGTTCCATGCTCTGGTTCTTCCCCCCTCTCTCTGCCCTTCCCCCATTCACACTCTCTAAATGAATGAATGAATAAAATCTTTAAAAATAGATAAAATACGGCTCAGGTCATGATCCCAGAGTCCTGGGATCGAGCCTCACATCAGGCTCCCTACTCAGCGGGCAGCCTGCTTCTCCCTCTCCCACTCCCCCTGCTTGTGTTCCCTCTCTCGCTCTCTCTGTGTCAAATAAATAAACAAAATCTTTAAATAAATAAATAAATAAAAACGTGAACAATTTGTATGACCAAATTTATAGAATAGTCCTTAAGTCATAAATGACAATTTTACAAAATGGAAAGGTATAACATATTCTTGGAAGGAAAACTCTAAGACCTAAAAATGTCAAATCTCTTTTGAATTATCTATAAATTTGATGTTGTTCCAATACAAGCACTAGAGATTTTTTTCTTCTGGGAGCCAAATAGTTTTAAAGTTCATATGTAAAAATAAAATAAGTGATAGATGGGCAAAAAAATTTTTCAAAAAAGGTAGCAGTATATGCTATCCCCAAATATGCTGCTTTGACATATTGTTTTTAGCTTTTTCTTTTTTTTTTTAAGATTTTATTTATTTATTTGACAGAAAGAGAGAGAAAAAGATCACAAGCAGGGGGAAAAGCAGAGGGAGAGGGAGAAGCAAGCTCCCCGCTGAGCAGAGAGCCCGATGTGAGGTTCAATCCCAGGACCCCGGGATCATGACCTGAGCTAAAGGCAGATGCTTAACTGATTGAGCCACCCAGGTGCCCCTATAGTTTCTTCATTGTTGTTGAAGAACAACAAATTGAGGAAGAAGCTTTCTATGAACTCCCCTTATTTGCCTAAAGACAAAAAAGAAACTTAGTTGTCATAAACCTCCTCCCCAGGGAGCTTCATCAACCAGGGAGGACTGACACATCACTGGAGAGGAAACCAGATGTCAATGCCACACCCAGATAAACTTTGTCACAAACTATCACACTGCCCATCTGTTCTTTAAGGGCCCATTCATCTTTCCTGAAAATCATTTACTCTCCCCTAAGAAGCCAACATCTCCCCTCACCTTTCCCTATTAAGGTGACATTTAAACCTGAATTCTAAGCTGCTTCTTCAAGTTGCTCATTTTTCCCTGGGTATCTCCCACATATACATGAGGTATACATGTAGTAAAGTTGCTTTTTTTCTCTCTTGTATTTGTCTTTTATTATATGGGCCTCAGCCAAGAACTCAGGAAGGTAGAATTTTTTCCTTCCCTATAATATTAAAATTTATTACAAATCTACATTTGGAGAATGTTAATCTACAGTAACTACAACTTCAATAATAATAGTAATAAATGCAGGGTGGGTGCCGGGGTGGCTCAGTTGGTTGAACATCTGACTCTTGGTTTTGATTCTGGGGCATGGCCCTGCATCAGGCTCTGCACTCAGCAGTGAGTCTGCTGGAGCTTCTCTCTCCCTCTTCCCCTCCCTCTGCCCCTCCCCCTGCCCGTGCATTCTCTCTCTTTCTCTCTCTCAATAAATAAAATCTTTTAAAAAATAGTAATAATAGGGCGCCTGGGTGGCTCAGTTGGTTAAGCGACTGCCTTCAGCTCAGGTCATGATCCTGGAGTCCCGGGATCGAGTCCCACATCAGGCTTCCTGCTCAGCAGGGAGTCTGCTTCTCCCTCTGACCCTCTTCCCTCTCGTGCTCTCTATCTAAAATCTTTAAAAAAAATAAAAATAAAAAATAGTAATAATAAAAGCTAACCTACGGATATCCATACAAATCCATAGAACAGAATTGAAAGCCCAAATATAGACCAAAATACATAGGTGCATTTAGGATATGATAAAGTTAGCATTTTGGGACACCTGGCTGGCTCAGTTGGTGGAGCATGTGACTCTTGATCTCAGGGTTGAGAGTTTGAGCCCCACATTGGGCATGGAGATTACTTACAAAAAGGAAATCTTAAAGAAAAAAAAAAAGAATAAGAAAGATAGAGGTAGCATTTAAATTTAGAGTGCAAAATGTGGATAATTTAAAACTGTATTGGTACAATTGGGAAGCCACCTTAGAATTTAAAAAAATAGTTCAGTCCAACATAATAAACAGTAGCAAGTATAAATATCAACTGCAAAAAGCAGGAGTGCAAAATTGTATATAAAACTGACCTCCCCCCACCCAGTGGTGAAATACATAAAAAAAAAAAAATAATAAAGGAATGACATTTAAAAAGTTGAGTTCATAGCTCCCACCTTACATCAGAAAACATTCCAAGTGGGTCAAAGACTTAAATATTTAAAATTAACCTCAAAAATAAGGAAATACATAAAATGAACCTTTATCTAAACATAATCAGAATAAATCACAAATATTTGTATATTTGTTTGTGTACATATAAAATCTAGGAATGAGGAAATGTTTTCTAAGTATGATACAAAATCCAGAAATCACTAAGAAAAAGACTGATAAATTCAACTACATAAAAACAAAAAGGCATGTTGCCTTGATGGCTCAGTCAGTTAAGCATCTGCCTCCAGCTCAGGTCATGATCCCGGAATCCCAGGATCAAGTCCCGAGTTGGGCTCCCTATTCAGAGGGGAGTCTGCTCCTCCCTCTCCCTCCACTCCTACCCCCAGTCATGCTCTCTCTCTCTCTCTCTCTCTCTCTCTATTAAAAAAAAAAAAAAAAAAACCTGTTTGAAAAGATGGCCACATATAGTGACTTCCTTCCAAAGAGTAAAGTTTGGAAAGGAGGCAGGGGAAAAGTAATCTAATGGTGGAGAAAACTTACAAACACTAGTTCAGTCAGGCAATCAAGGTCAACATCAACAGGGATTATCATGTTGATAGTATAGTCTTATTTTTTTAAGATTTTATTTTTAAGTAACCTATCCACCTAATGTGGGGTTCAAACTCACAAGCCTGAGATCAAGAGTCACATGCTCCACTGACTGAGCCAGCCAGGTGCTGGGATAGTATGTACCCTTTTTTATTTTTTTTAAAGATTTATTTATTTATTTATTTATTTTTAGAGAGAGTGAGAGCATATGCACACAGGGGTAGGGGAGGGGGAGAGAAAGAGAGAATCTCTAGGAGATTCCGGGCTGACCGTGGAGCCTGACTCAGGGCTCAATCTCATGACCTTGAGACCATGATCTGAGCAGAAATCAAGAGTCTGATGCTTAACCAAGTTAGCCATCCAGGCATCCCTGGACAGTATGTACTCTTGATATGATATGATGAGAATGCCAATTTACCTCTGTGGTCTTCTTCCCCAAAACTCATAACCCCAATCTATTCATGAAAAAAGTATCAGACCAATCTGAATAGAGGGACATTCTACAAAATACTTGACTAGTACTCTTCAAAACTGTCAAGGTTATCAAAAATAAGGAAAGTCTGAGAAGCTACCATGGCCAAGAGAAGTCTGAGAATTGACAACTAAATGCAAGATGCTATTGTGAATGGGATCTAGGAAGAGAAAAAGGACGTTAGTAAAAACTAAGGATAAATCTGAATAAAGTATGGAATTTAGTTAATAATAATGTATCAATATTGGTTCATTAATTATAATAAATGTACCATAGTAATGTAAAATGTTACTAGTAAGGGGAATTGGTCTGGGGTATATAGAAACACTGTTTATTTTCACAATTTTTCCATAAATCTGAAACTAATAAAAAATTTAGCTTTACACAAAACAATCCTCTACAGATATGCCATTTTCAGTTATCAGACTGACAATGCTTAAAATTTGATTTTATACTCACTGGTGAAGGAGTAAAAAAGCAAGCCTTCTTATATATTGTGGAATGAGAAGTATACACTGGGCTGATCTCCATGGAGGACAATTTGGCAATAAATTTTCAATTACTAATATCCATACTTTTACTTAGCAATTCCACTTCTAGAAATTTATCATAAAAATAGACTCACGGGGCACCTGGGTGGCTCACTTGTTAAGCATCTGCCTTTGGCTCAGGTCATGATCCCAGGGTCCTGGGATCAAGCCCCGCATCGGGCTCCCTGCTCAGCGGGAAGCCTGCATCTCCCTCTCCCACTCCCCCTGCTTGTGCTCCCTCTCTCGCTGTGTCTCTCTCTGTCAAAGAAATAAATAAAATCTTAAAAAAAAAAAAAAGACTCATGATGGTACAAAATAACATATACATGAAATTATTTATTGTGGCATTTTTGTAAGAATGAAAGATTATAAATGATAAGTTTCCTGAATGCACATTTCATATTTTGGAGAGAGAAACAAAAAAACTTAAGAAGGAAGGACAGGGAGAGACGATATACCTTTTCAGCAACTTACGAATTTTGAACTAAAATAATGTAATAATGTTCTATGCTTCTACCTATGAAAATCTCAGTATTTCAAATGCATTTATAATAATTCATTAAGTACCTACTATGTGCCAGATTTAAGATAGGGTAATAAAAATACAGCCTCTGAGGAGCCTTGAGAAGTTTACTTTTTTTTTTTTTTTTTTTTTAAAGATTTTTATTTATTCATTTGCGGGAGAGACAGAGAGAGAAGAAGCAGGGGGAAAGGCAGAGGGAGAGGGAGAAGCAGACTCCCTGCTTAACAAGGAGCCCGATGTGGGACTCGATCCCAGGACCCTGGGATCATGACCTGAGCCGAAGGCAGACGCTTAACCATCTGAGCCACCCAGGCGCCCGAGAAGTTTACTTTTTGAGGAAACATTGAATCATTAAATATCAATTATGGCTTTGGCATTAGGCCAACTTAATTTGAATTCTGGATTTTAAAAGTATTGGTTCTGTTTTTTAGGCAAATTATTAGTCATCCTAAGCCTCAGTTTTCTGAATGGCTCCTTTTCCTTCTTTGAGTCCAAATGTGACTTGTTAAAAAGTCTTTCCCTAACTACAAAATGATAGAAGATCCCCTTTAGTACTGACTCTTCTTGGCTCCTGTTCTCTTTCTTCATAAAAGTTGGATCTCCAGGGGCGCCTGGGTGGCTCAGATGGTTGAGCATCTGCCTTCGGCTCAGGTCATGATCCCAGGGTCCTGGGATTGAGCCCTGCGTCAGGCTCCCTGCTCAGCAGGGAGTCTGCTTCTCCCTCTCCCTCTGCCATTCCCTCTGTGCTCTCTGGCTCTCTCTGTCAAATAAATAAAATCTTAAAAAAAAAAAAGTTGGATCTCCATTTGTACATTGTATAATATGTCTTCTCTACTATACTGACCTATCTAGGGGCAGGGGCCATGTCTATTTTTTTCACGAGGGTCCACCCAGCTCCTAACTCAACCTCTGGCACAGAGGTCACTAACAGTACACATAAGCCACCCTTATTCTCTTTACCCTGGTCTCCAGGATTAAGCTTGGGCAGACCCATTCGCTCTGTCCCCTCCTTACTTGAGTCAGGCACCTCTCCCTTATCTCTCCCATCTGCAATCTTGTCTTTCATTTTTCTGTGCCCCCAACCACAATATCAGCATGAGTGTTTCTAAGGATCATTAAGATACAATGAATGAACAAATAAAAGTCTGATTGCAGCAACTTTATGTTAGTGGCTTTTCAGTCCTTAAAAAAGATGTCTTTAGATGGGGTTGTCTCACTCAGGCAACCATCTTCACTATGGAATCCTAATCACTATGATCCCGTGTTGTAAATCACAAAGATTCATTAAAATGACCTCCTCTTCTATTCCTTCATCGTCGGGAGCCTGCTTCTCCCTCTCCCACTCCCCCTGCTTGGGTTCCCTCTCTGTCAAATAAATAAAATCTTAAAAAAAAAAGGAGCTTCTAGCTACATGCATTGATTTTGAGGTCAAGAGGTTTTGGTTCACAACAATAAGGAAAAAAAGAAAAAAAATAGAACTTTTTAATGAAGAAAGAATGATAAACTGAAATAGTAAACAATAAATAACATATAGCCAGAGTTGGTGTTCTCTGGGTTGAGTTAGACTCCTTCCTAGTTATTTCAAAGACTGACAATATCGTGTTTTTGTTTTTTTGTTTTTAATTCTGTTCTGGTCTTCAGGCAAGAAATGTTTACACTAGAAGACAATTCATTTGTGACAGTTTTGGAAGATAGACCACCTAGCATTTTGCCCTAAGTCTATTTTGTCCTGAGGGTCCAAATATACTCTACTGGGAAGGCTGTGACATTTGATCTTTCTGTTTGGGCTCTCTCTAAAATAGACTGACTATTGGACAACTGTGCCATTAACCATCAATAGCCTGAGTTCAGAGGAGCTTCTTAAGTTTAATTCTACAAAATATATGGCAGGTCATAAACACTCATATTCTCAAGCTTGTAGAGTTCTAAACGCAAGCAATAAAAGTGTAAAGGGTAAGATTAAGTGCTTACTTGGGACCATAACATCTCCCTTCTCTGCCCTCCTCCCCTCCCCCACCCAGAGCTACAAGTATGAGAAATTGCAGACAGCTAAGTTTCAAAACACAGCTCTGAAATAGAAGCATTTGGAAAGAGCATAAACGCTAGAAGCCATTTGTTCTCTTGGCTGATTGGATATAAATGTTAATGAAAAAGAAGAGCAAAGCAGTCTGGAGACCCAGCTGAGTGGGAAGTAACTATGGCAAGTGCTACCTTTTCTCTGCCTTTGGGTGATCCTGGAGGTGGTTAGGAATCCCACTGGCTTGCTGAGGAGGAGCGAGTGCCTTTTATGGTAGCACAAATTTATTCTGGGCATTTACACGGCTATGTATCAGAAGAAAGAGAAGAATCCAGGAACTCCTTGCTCAGGACTCTTTCCATCTGACAAATGCTTACCAGTCCTGGTCTTCCAGACAGAAACCGAAGACAAAGTTATGAAAGGGAAATTAAAAGCTATGAAGGAAGAAAGTTAAAAATATTTAATAAGAGCCCTGGAGGAGGAGATAAGAATACAGGGAGGGAATGTTTTGAAGAAATAATGATTGAGAACTTCCCAGATTTAGAGAAGCAGTTCTTGTGAGGAAACTTCTAGCTTTAAAAATATTGATCAGAACAAAAGGATTGAATATAAATGAGCCAATAATTTAACTCAAGGAAAATTACAATTCTAGCTAGGAAAACAAATGAATAAATTCGAAGAACCATGGAGGAAGGAAAAAAAATACTAAAATAATAACAGAAATTAAGAAGTGGAAAACAAACCAGCAAGGTAGAAGAAAAACCCCACAAAAAACAGCAAGGCAGAGATTGATCAAAATCAGATATCAACTGCAGTGAAATTGGACAAGAGTTGTCCAGGTTCCCCTTCAGTGAAGGAGTGTTGTGGAGACAGCTTCCAACTGTCAGTCCCTGGGAGAGCCTCTCACTAGCAGAAGGTCATGGCTTTCCCTGAGCAGCCCACAACCAGTGACTAACTTGGCTAGGGTGTAGTGCATAAACAGTTGATCCACAGCAAGCCAACTCTGATATTTTCGCTCCAGAACTTTCCCCAGAAGTTGGCCAAGGCTTTGATTCTAGTTTGTATCACAGTCTGATTTCTCTCTCCCCGGTCCTGCTTTCTCCCTTTCCCTTCCATGGGTGTCGATCCTAAAAGTGCTCCCCAACATTCTGTGTCCTGCACTCTGTCTCAGTCTGCCTCCTGAAGAATCCTACCTAGACACTGTTCTTTGGAAAGATTAATAAGAAGAATAAATCTCTAACAAGACTGAATAAGAAAATGGGAGACATCAAATAAGTATAGAATCTGAAAGAGAAGTTAACTACTGACACAGTGAACAACAACAAAATATATGGTGATAACCTTGAAAACTTGGAAGAAACAAAGTTCTAGAAAAAATATATAAGATGAAACAAGTAGCATAAAAATATAGAAAACTTGAATAAGCCAGTAATGATTAAAGAAATTGAAATGATAATCACATACTCTGTCCTCAATAAAAATCCTTACCTAGATGTTTTTGCATGTGAATACCAAACTTTCAAGTACTAAATAATTCCTTTATTACACAACTTGTTCCATAAAATAGAAAAGAAAGAACATTTCCAAACTGTTAATGAAGCCAGTATAATCTATAAAACCAGTTAAGTCAGTATGTGAAAAATCACTCATGTAAAGCAAAAGATAAACTAATTGAATCCAAGAGTATCTTAACACATCATAATTAATTGCGGGGCACCTAGCTGGCCCAGTCAGAAGAACATGGGACTCTTGATCTTGAGTCCTGAAGTCCAGTCCCACATTGTGGGGCAGAGGTTACAAAAAATAAATACAGAAAGAAAGTTAAAAAAATATATATTATATATTAACTGGTCATACCACAAAACTAAAAGTTAAATTTAAAAACAATTTTTAAAATTAAAAAATAATTTAAATGGTACTCAAAAAGAGAGGGGGAGTTTTCTTTATAATAGAATGCCAGTTAAAAAGAAATGAATAAAGGTCGAAAAGATTTACAACCATCAAGGTAATCATTGATTCAGATATGAATGACCATTGTGATAGAATAGGCAGTTAGCTAGATACGAGCAAGGAAGGGGACCTTCCCACCATTAAAAGATAAAAATAAAGAAACTGCCGGGCGCCTGGGTGGCTCAGTTGGTTAAGCGACTGCCTTCGGCTCAGGTCATGATCCTGGAGTCCCGGGATGAGACCCACATCGGGCTCCCTGCTCGGCGGGGAGTCTGCTCCTCCCTCTGACCCTCCCCCCTCTCATGCTCTCTATCTCATTCTCTCTCTCAAATAAATAAAATCTTAAAAAAAAAAAAATAAAGAAACTGCCAACCATCCCCTAGTATACAAACAGCTAGAAAAAGCACCAGGGAGCATGCATGTGCCCTTCCCTATAACTGTTGCCCTACAGTAACCTACAGGTTTATTTAATACATTTACCTTGTGGTTTCAACACCCCCTGAGGGGGAAGCCAGTTCCAACATGGACTATATTGGGCCAAAAAACTCCCCCTCCCCCCAAAACCCGGTAGGAGGAGTCCCTTAGATGATTGGAAGCAACCTCAGTCAGAGACTGCTCTACTTATGATCCATAACCTATGCAAACATAAAAAGAAAAGGCACCCCCAACCTTGGTGCAGTTGCCACCTCTGGGCCAGCCCACTCTCGCATCTTGAGAGTGCACTTTCCCTTTAACAGCTATTAATTTCTTAATTACTTGAGGGGTTGGCTCTAAATTCTTTCTTGGCTTAACTTAAGAACCCAGGTCAGCAGAGAGGCAGGGAAAGGGCCAGCGATGACAACTGGATGCTAAAATTCATTGGGTGAAGTTGCCAAGGGGCAAGATAGTCACATTGTGTCAAGGTATCACCCTACAAAACAGTTACATATTCCAAAGTGAAAACTGCTGGTAGACCTTAGAGAAATCTAGAGGTCACCACTTTAATAAGGTGATAACATTTTTAATATGAGATAATCTGAATTATGTACCTTCTCATGCAATGCAGTATGAAGTCCTCAATCTTATGCATAAAGTATTCCTGCCAAAATTTTTTTATCTGAATCTAATTAAACCTCTGGCTTTAATTTTGAGTTTATAGGAAATGCAGAGAATTAGTTAAGGAACACCATGAGGAAACAATCCAGAATGTGGTATATTGTACAAGAAAACTGACCCTTTCTCTTCAAAAAGTTAGTATCATTAAAAAGATCTTTCTTGATTAAAAGGAAATAGAAAGGTATTACAATCAAATAGAATGTCTGAAACTCTATTGAATCCTGGAGTTTTGAAAGAAAAGTACACAAAGTACTTTTGGGACAATTAAGCATATTTGAGTATGAACTAGATATTGTATGTTATGCAATGACTGTTTCTTAGATTTGATAATGATACTGTGATTATGTAAAAGAATGTTATTTTTAGAAGGTACAGGCTGAAGTACTGAGAGGCGAAGAATGTGTCTGCTTACTTTATCTGGCAGGGTAATCAGTCAAAAACAAATGGAAAAAGTTTCATCAAATGTGGCAAAAATATTAACAAATAGTGAATTCTATTCTTTCAACTTTTCTTTGGAACAAAATTTTTCAAATCTATAAAATGTAATAATAAAATGCATCATTATAAGCTAGCAATATAAAAAGTAAAAGTGTGTTCTTATATTTGAAAAAGGTCAGTGTATTTTACCACACTAATGAACTAAGAAGGAAAAGTAGTTCCAGCAATGTTTTGTAGTCTTCAGGGTACACGTCCTGTACCTCAAGTTTATCCCTTAGTTTATACTATTTTTGATGCTATTGTAAATTGAATTATTTTGATATCCTTTTCAGATCATCACTGCTAGCATATAAGAATACAACTGATATTGGGGCACCTGGGTGGCTGAGTCGGTTAGGCATCTGGCTCGATTTCAGCTCAGGTCCTGATCTCAGGGTCCTGGGATTTAGCCCCACCTGGGGCTCTGTGCTCTGCGCAGAGTCTGCTTGGAATTCTCTCTTCCTCTCCCTCTGCTCCTGCTCTCTATATATAATAGAAATAAAATCTTTAAAAAAAATACAACTGTATTTGGTGATGATTTTTATATTCTGAAAATGTGTATTTGTTAATTTGCTTTAACAATTTTTTGAGGGGTGACTTTTCTATATATAATGTCATCTGTGCGTAGTTTTACTTCTGCCTTTCCAATGTAGATGACTTTTTTTCTCTTGTCTAATTTCTCTGGCTAGAAATTCCAGTACTATATTGAATCGAAGTGGTGAAAACAGGCATTTTCATCTTGTTCATAACTTTAGAAGAAAAACTTTCAGCCTTTTACCATGGAGTATATTAGTTGTGGGCTTTTCCTATATGGCCCCTATTATGTTGAGGAAGCTCCCTTCTATTCCTTGCTTGCTTAAAATGTTTTCATCATAAAGGGGTTTTGACTTTTGATAAATGCCCTTTTCATTGAGGTATTTTTCTTCATTTTATTAATAGGCATATTACATTGATTTTCTTAAGTCGAACCACCCTTATATTGCAGAGATAAATCCCACTTGTTAGTAGTATATAATCCTTTTAATATGCTATTGAATTCAGCTTGTATTTTGTTGAGGGTATACTGGATTATATAGTGCTTTGAATTCTGGCGACTCTAACAGGTGTGTACCGTTCCTAGGAATGTAAATTGTTGCAGCTGGTATGGAAAATCACAGGAAGGTTCCACAAATAACTAAAAATAGAACTACCATATGATCCAGCAATTCCACTTCTGGGTACTTACCCAAAGAAAATGGAAACAGTAATTCAAAAAGGTATATGCACCCTTATGTTCATTGTACAACCACCAAGACATGGAAGCAGCCCAAGTGTCCATTGACAAGTGAATGGATAAATATGTTGTGTGTGTGTATATATACAATGGAATATTACTCAGGCATAAAAAATACCTTGCCATTTGCAAGATGTATGGACCTAGAAGGTATTATGCTAAGTGAAATAAGTCAGAGAAGGACAAATACCATATAATTTCACTTATATATAGAATCCAAAAAAAAAGAAAAAAGAAAACAAAATAAACAGACTCAAAGAAAAAACTGTTGGTTGCCAGAGGGGAGGGGGTGGGAAGATAGGCAAAATAAAAGGATTTGGGGGGATTAAGAAATACAAACTTTCAGTTATAAAAAAAATGTCATAAATAAGTTATAAAAAAAAACTTGGGAATAACAAGTACAGCATAGGGAATATAATCAGTAATATTAAAGTAACTTTGTATGGTGACAAATGGTAACTACACTTATCCTAGTGAGCATTTTGAAATGTATGTAAATGTCAAATCATTATGTTGTACACCTGAAACTAATACAGTATTTTGTCAATTATACTTCAATTTTTAAAAGGATTGCAATAGTAGCAATATAGCCTTAAGAGCTTATTGATCATTAAAAACTTATATAACATGAGCACCTGGGTGGCTCAGTTGGTTAAGCACTGCCTTCGGCTCGAGTCATGATCCTGGAGTCCTGGGATCAAGTCCCACATTCAGCTCCCTGCTTGGCGGGGAGTCTGCTTCTCCCTCTGACCCTCCCCTCTCTCATGCTCTCTCTCTCATTCTCTCTCAGGTAAATAAATAAAATCATCAAAAAAAAAAAAACCAACTTACAACACATAAAAAAGGGCAATGAAAACAAATACAGACCTTAGGCCATTTGTATCAACATCAATGATCTAAATACAAAAATTTAACAAGAGAATAAGACAAGACAGACTAGGAAAAATATCTTCAAGACTTACCCAGTAAAAGACTATCACTCAAAATATAAAAGAACCCAACAATAAGAAAGTGAACCGGATGAAAAAATGGGCAAAAAACCTGAATAGATACCTCACCAAAGATATACAGATGACAAATAATCATATGAAATGATACTGCATATTTCAGGTCATTGGGGAATTGCAAATTAAAATGAGATACTTCTACACACCCATTAGGATGGCCAAGATCCAAAGCACTGACACCACCAAATGCTGGTAAGGATGTGGAGAACAAGAACCCTCAATCACTGCTGGTGGGAACGCAAAATGGTACCAGCCACTTTGGGAGCCAGTTTGGCAGTTTCTTATAAAACTAAACATACTTTAACCCCATGATGCAGCAATCATGCTCCTTGGTATTTACCTAACTAAGCTGAAAACGTATGCCTAAACAACCTGCACACAAATGTTTATAGCAGCTTTATTCGTAACTGCTAAAAGTTGGATGTGAATGAATAAACAAACTGAATAACATGCAGGCAATGGGCTATTTAGCGCTAAGAAGTGGGATATTAAGCCATGAAAAGGCAGAATCTTAAATTCATATTGTTGTGAAATTAGTCAATTTGAAAAGGCTACCGTATGATTCCAAATGTATGACATTCTTGAAAAGGCAAAAGCTGCAGAGCGGTCGGGAGTTGGAGGGAAGAGAGTGTTGAATAGAAGAAACATGAAAATTTTAGAGCAGGGAAGCTATTTTGATGACACATAATGGTGGATGTAGGTGGCCATTATATACTTGTCAAGGCCCACAGACTATACAAGTGAATCCTGTTGTAAACTATCGGCTTTGGGTGGTAATGATAAGTCAAAGTAGGTTCAACAACTGTACCACTCTGAAGGCTGTTGACAGTAGGGGAAGGGGCTGGAGCAGTATTTCAGAACTCAGTAGTACTTTCTGCTCAATTTCTCTGAAAACCTAAAACTTAAAAAAATCTATTAATTAAAGCAGAACTAAATTATAATCTATAGAACCAAATACTTGAAGCAGGAGTAGTAGTCATTTCTTGGCAAATGTCCAGTACAAAACCCAGACATTCACATCTGTACTCAAGGTATCAAGCAACAATGAGGCTGGCTAGGACAGAGCGCAGCAATCAATCGCTGGGATGCAAGTCAATGGTAGCTGTGGGCTCGCCACCATTTATTCCTTATTAAGATACGGCCCATCCAAAGGGAATGTTGGTCTGTTCAAACGAGGTCGCTTTTCCTTCCCCAGTGCAATTAATCTTTTCATCATCTTCTTATTTCTATAAAGAAATTTAGAAAAGAATTTTGAAAAAGAATCTTAGAGTAAGATAGACCATTCCATACCCACCGCAATAAATAAGGAATCCACTTCTGGAGTTCCTTAGTAGTTTGCCCCATCCCTAAGAATGGTGGGTAAAAAGATTTTATGTGGTAAAGAAAGGAACAGGATTGTCCACTTAATATCAGGGCTCATATTCTATATACTACAATACTATATACTTTCTTTACTTATTTTTAACATTATTTATTTATAAGTAATCTCTACACCCCACTTGGGGCTCAAACTCATGACCCCCGAGATCAAGAGTAGCACACTCTACTGACTGAGCCAGCCAGGCACCCCAGTTGCACTCCTTTATATTTACACTTTCCCTTTTCTTACTTCAGCTTCTTCCCACATCCCCTTCTCTCTTCATACTCGATCATGGTTTTCCCATTTATAATTAAAAAGAAAAGTAAAGAATAAAGAAAGCAAAGAAGGGAGAAAAGAAGGATGGAAGCAAAAAGCTCTCTTAATATTATTGCCTCAACTACTATCTCATTCCCCACTAATATGTCCTGTTCTAGTTCTTCATATGTTCTACACCAACTTAAAACTACCCTATTTTGTTTTTGGGTTTTTTTTTTAATTTTTATTTATTTGACAGAGAGAGAGAGAGAGAGAGAGAGAGAGTGAGAGCAGGAACACAAGCAGGGGGAGTGGGAGAGGGAGAAGCAGGCTTCCCACCGAGCAGGGAGCCAGATGCGGGGCTCGATCCCAGGACCCTGGGACCATGACCTGAGCCGAAGGCAGACACTTAACGACTGAGCCACCCAGGCGCCCCTACCCTATTTTGTTTCTACTGCCCCTTTCAACGTATCCTCAAAAAGGCCACCACTAATGGTGTCCTAAACTGACATTCCCAACAGCACTGCATTAGCCATAGTCTTACATGGCCACCTCACCGCCTACCATCTCCTTCTGAAACTCTCTGCCCACTGCTTTCTTTCTCCACTAATCTTTCAGCTTCTACCTGTACTTTTTCAGTCCCCATTACTCACCTGCCATTGATATGCTGATTCTCTTTTGGGTTCTTTCCTCTACCTACGCCTATGCACAATTTATATGGTAAAGACTCCCAAATGTGTTTCTGTCTAGCCTACACTTCTCCCAGAACTCTAGACTCCTGGCCGGCATGTCCCATGTATCACATTCCTGGCCACTGAACCAGACTGCTGCCTTTCCATCTAATAAGATAACAACTATTCCTTGTACTCCTACATCTCTTAAATTTGTTCCATTCCTCTTTAAATTCTTTGCCAAGCTCATAGATTATCTTTCCAGAATTATTATAGCAATCTCTTACCTTCCAATTCCAAGATTTCAATCCACTTCCTTAAAAAAGCCTTAGTTTTCCTCCACTCTCATTTCATATCACCTCTACCCAATTCCACTGTCAAAAGTTGAATTTTGTACTCAAAACATTAGGAGTGTGGTCTATGTAAAATCTAAAGCAGGGCTTCTGTGTATGTTCAATGTGTATTCCCCTGGACGGTGAGTATACAGTTATCATATTCTCAAAGGAGCCCATGTCCCAAAAGTGACTAAGAAATTAAGATGATAATGAGACCTTTTATATAGAAATAAAACCTGGGGGGAAAAAAAAAACTTGCAGTGGTCTGCTCCTCCCTTTCCCACTTATTAGTCAGTATAAGCCTCAAACATACTGACCTGTTTGCAATTTCTAGATACGTCATATTTTTTCATGTCCATGTATTTGTATGGGCTGTTTCCACTGTTTAGACCAATTTAATTATTCCTTTCCAAATGGTAAACTCTTCCTCGGTACATGTAATCCCTTGGGAAGTTTCCCTAAGCTACTGCAACATAGGAACTACCCCTATATTTTCATAGCATCTTTTACCCCTTTTCATTCCAGAGAGCTTCAAGGACCTTGTAAAGAATCTGACATGTGAACTCCAAGTCTTTTTTTTTTTTTTCCCTTAAAACATGTCTCTAAAATGGAGGCAGTTAAGGTCCTAACTTGAATACTTTGTTAAGGTTTCTAAGAAGAAGCTACATCTATCTGAGTTCTAATCCACTACTGTTTTTTTGTTTCCTATTTTTGCCTGAACTATATGGCAAATTAAGCAAACAGCTTATTGCCCTCCGCCGCCTTCTACTAAATTATTCAGAAACCTCTCCAGACATCTCCTTTGCTGTATGCCGTACTTAGAAAAATACTTAAGGGTTACCTCTTAGCACATTCAGGACATAACATATTGTCTTCTAGGCCTGGGGATGGGAACGTGCAGGCAGGTAACAGGAAGAGAGAGATCATCCTTTTGGGAGTGTCAGGCACCCAGGCCTGACCTGCATGAAACTGCAGGCGAACCCAGCCTTGTGTATCTGCCAAGAGAGGTCTGCCATGGACCACACACCACCGGACACCTGAGGAGGGGAAGAGAAGCAAATATAAACAGCAAAAATCAAGTAATGGCGCCCTAATCCAACCTCTCGGCAAGTCACTCTTGGTTTTGCTCTTATATTCTATTGATGAATCAACTGAATGAAAAGTAAGAAAAATGTACACTGAAGATACCATAATCTGACTTCACAAATTATATAGCACAAGGGATAACAATTAACTTTTTGGAATGGTTGCTCTGTGTCCAAGATTTTGCTATGTGGTTTACATGTGTGAATACATTTATTCTTTTTTTTTTTTTTTAAGATTTTATTTATTTGCGAGAGTGAGAGAGAGAGAGAGCACAAGCAGGGAGAGCGGCAGAGGCAGAGGGAGAAGCAGGCTTCCCGCTGAGCAGGGAGCCCGATGCGGGACTCGATCCCAGAACCCTGAGATGATGACCTGAGCCGAAGGCAGACGCTTCACTGACTGAGCCACCCAGGTGCCCCTGAATACACTTATTCTTAAGAGCATTATTAATATTTACCTTCTCTTTACTTTTATTTGCAGGTACAGTAACTGTAGCTTATCATGTTAAATATCATAATTTTCCCAGAACCAAAACATGGATCTAGATATTCTGATTCACAGCCCATATGCCCAACCATTACATTACACTGCCTCAACTACACAAAACAGGCAAAAGGATCTTTGTTTAGAAATCTTAAGGAATAGGGCGTCTGGGTGGCTCAGTCGGTTAAGCCTCTCTCAGGGTCCTGGGATGGAGCCCCGCATCTGCTCAGTGGGGAGTCTGCTTCTCTCTCTCTGCACCACCCACCTCCCCAGGCTCTTGAGCTTGTGTGTGTGCAGCACACTCTCGCTTGCTCTCTCAAATAAATGAAATCTTTAAAAAAAAAAAATTAAAAGCCTAAGGAACAATCTAATTGGGAAGATGGGAAATTTGAGAAAAAACAAAGTCCTACAGATATCAAATGTATGAAATCGAGAGAAAGGAGCAGTCATAGGGGCTTAAATGTCTGTAAAATCTCTCCAGACTGTAAGCCGAGAGTATAAACTACGTGTGTTTCACAAAGTATATCCGGAGGCTAGGCACACTCCTGGATCACAGTAGGTGCTTAATAACTGCTGGATGAAGAGGAACTAAAAGGCTGAGTTAGCGTGTGTGTGATACTACTAGCTCATATGGCACATTAATGAAAATCGGAAAGAGGTGTCCTCTTCGGGAAAGCAGTCCTCCAGAGGCCGCTCCAGGGCTGCAGTGTGCTTGTGCAATTCAGCAAAAGGTGCCCACTCCTCCTCACCAAAGGAAGTGCAGCGTGGGGAGCAGACAGTAGGCCAATTTCAGCTCCCTTTCTTCCTTTTGGCTGGAATTCTTGTGAGTGAACATCAGCCTTGCATATAACAAAAACCCTGAACACTTCTGGTAATGGGGTGGAGAGAGGGAAAGAATTCAAGCCAAAAAGAAGGAAGAGGACTTTGTGCTGGCCTGAGATGGGTTCTGCTGGAGATGAGAACAGAAATATGACACACAGGAGTGGGAGTTGGCCAAAGTGGGGCTAAGTTACTCTCAAGATCCCTTAAGAGGACAGGGGTCCCAAAGGGGCCTACTTTTAATGTGCCAAGTGGAATCTTGCAAGGCTCAAAATTATTCTATGATGCAGAATAGTTGCAATCATCACTTTGTACATACATCAGGATACCAGGGCTTTAGCTAAGTAACTTGCCAATGCCAGGCACCTAGGCTCTCTCAAATAAATAAAATCTTTAAAAAAAAAAATTTTTAAAGCCTAAGGAACAATCTAATTGGATTAGGAAGTAAGGATCTGAACCAAAGCTGTTCAGTTCTAACACCTGTGTGCTTTTTTACTGTGTTACAATGGCCTTTGAAAGGAGAGAAAGGGGAAGGCCTCAGACTGTGGCTGACCACATCAGATCATGCTTTCTTCCCACCTTGAACTTCTGCTTATGTTGAGAAAGGGTCACCACTCAGTCACCTAGCTTAGACATTGATCCATGCAAAACTTTACTACCTGTCAATGAAAAGATAATTCCTAAGTAAATCTAATATCCAATCTATGATATTTTAGCTCTTTCCCTTTTATTGCCTTTCAGTATGGGACTAATAAAATTTAACCTTCTTTCTCTGGACTAGTACTCAGTCTATTTTTTTTTTAAGTAGGCTCCACACCCAATGGGGGGGCTTGAATTCATGATCCATGAGATCAAAAGTTTGCATGTTCTACGGACAGAGCCAGCTGCCCCTTTTAAGGATGATCTTACCAGAGGCTTGCAGCAGAAAGGTCTCAACAGAAGCAGGAATGGAACGTGAATTCACAGACTTGGATTGACCGGCTCTTGCAGCAATTCTTGACCATGCTGCCAACATGCCTTCCTGTGCTGAAGTTACCACCTCGACGGTATTAATCCCTTCCTGTCTCTCACTCTTCTTACAACTTTTCCAAAGCCTTGCTTTCTCGGCCAGCATCTTGCCTTTCCTTGAACATGACTGCAATTTAGCTTCCGGTGATGTTTCAGGAATATTCTGCAAATGGGATTCATGGTGAGTTTTCAGCAAAGTGCTACTGCCTCTAAAGACTTTTGTGTCCATTTTATCATTTTTTATACATTGACCCATGTGTGGTAAGTGTAGGAAATATTTAGGATTATTAGTTCCCTTAGAGCAACTAGGAGAAATTTTTGATTGTTAAAACTGGGGGCAGAGGAGTGGGGGAAGCAGAAGGCATTGCCACTGAAATGTAGTGGGTAGAGGCCAGGGATGTTTAGGCCTAAAATGCACCAGACAGCCCCACCCCCAACCAAAACAAATTATTTGGCCCAAAAAAGCATTAGTCTCTTTTTTTTTTTCCAATTGAGGTGTATTTTGCATACAATATTATATTAGTTTCAGGTGTAAAACATAGTGAGTCAACATTCACATACATTACCAAGTGATCACCGTGTAAGTCTAGCTACCATCTGTCACCATACAAAGTTGTTATAATAAGACTGACTATATTCCCTATGCTGTACATTGCATCCCCATGTCTTATGTACTTTATAACTGGAAGTTAGTAACTTTAAATTCCTATCCCTTATTTTGTCCAGCACCCCCCATCTCTCTTGTAAGGCAACCCCCAGATCTTTCCCTGTTTCTATGAGTCTACTTCTGTTTTTGGTTTTTTAGATTCCACATAAGTGAAATCATATGCTATCTGTCTTTCTGACTTATTTGACTTAATACCCTTTAGGTCCACGCATATTGTCATAAATGGCAAAGATTTCATTCTTTTTTATGGCTGAGTAATATTCCTTTGTATTATATCTACCCCATCTTTTGTATCCAAAATGTCAATTGCCCTGCTTGATAAGTCTTGCCTTAGAGATACAACATCTATAGAGATGGTGGGATAGAAGGAAAAGTACACAATCAGAACTCACCTTTACACTGTCACCACACTCCTTACTCACCTGGTTTATTCCAGGGTAAGCATGTTTCTGGAGCCTCAGATAAACCTCTATTTTCTAAGGACATTAAGACGGGAAATGAAAATTACAAATTGGCAAAGCTTTCCACACTTGCTCTGTGCTGCAGAGTTTCCCACCAGTATACTCACCCGGCCATCGGTACTCAAATTCAATTGTTGGCACCAGCTGCGCAAAGTGTCCCAACGTACTTTATTAAATGGAGGCAAACTGGTTGGCAAGGGAAGGATTGGTGTATTACAACAACTATGTTTTGGGCAAAACTTGAATTGTTCATTTATTTGAGGATGACAAACTGAGAAAAGAAGGAAATCAAAGTAGTAATAATTTAGTATTTTTAAGATGACAATTTAACAAAGTTCTTGCTGATTTCTCACAACCCAGTTTACACACACACACACACACACACACACACACACACACACACACCAACTATTTTTCCTCTATTACAAGTAATAGATTCTGTAATTAAAGGACTTACCCAAGATCACATCTCCATTAAAGTGGCAGATCTGGAAATCAAACCTACATTTTGAAATCCTTTTTTTTTTTTTTTTTAAAGATTTTATTTATTTGTCAGAGAAAGAGAGAGCACAAGCAGGGGGAGCGGCAGGCAGAGGGAGAAGCACGCTCCCCGCTCAGCAAGGAGCCCAATCCTAGGACCTGGATAGAACATTATACTGGATTGCTATTCCAAAATGTCTAGATTTTGGACCAGAAACACTAGTTGTCTTTAGAGAACTCAAAGAAACCACCCAACCACCAATGATCCTGCATTCCGTCAGCCTACCTCATTTTCCTCGGCAGCACCCCATCTCCCCGCACTCTGCTTGGGTGTAACCTATCACTGTTTACTTTGCACTGAAGTCCTCGTTCGTGGCCCAGAAAATAAAATCATTCTGAAAATACTTATTTGATGCCTTTATGTGAAACACTAAGAACAGAGTCAAAGGGTCATGACATTAAGAGCTGCTAGATATTTGATCAGTAATTACTTACCAAGCAAAATACTAATCTGAGGAGATGTTGATGAAAGGGTACAAGTTTTCAGCTATACGATGAATAAGTTCTGGGGATCTAATGTACATCGTAGTGACTATTGTTAACACTATTATGCTGTATGTTTTAAAGTTGCTGGAGCAGGGGCACCTGGGTGGCTCAATTGGTTAAGCATCTGACCCTTTTGATTTCGGGCTCAGGTCATGATCTCAGGGTCGTGAGATTGAGCCCCACATCAGGCTCTGCACTGAGTACAAAGCCTTTTAAAGATTCTCTCAGGATGCCTGGGTGGCTCAGCCAGTTAAGTGTCTGCCTTCGGCTCAGGTCGTGATCCCAGTGTCCTGAGATCAAGTCCCACATCAGGCTCCTTGCTCAGCCAGGTCCCTGCTTCTCTACCTGCCGCTCCCCCTGCTTGTGCACTTGTCCTTTCTCTCTCTCTGATAAACAAATAAAACTTGAAAAACAACAAAAAGATTCTCTCTCCCTCTCCCTCTGGCCCTCCCCACCCTCCACATGTGCTTGCTCATGCATGCGAACACACGCTCTCTCTCTCAAAAAAAAATAAAAAATAAAGTTGCTGAGAGCAAATCTTTAAATGTTCTCACCATGGGATGGAGTGAGAGTAGGGAACTGTGTGAGGTGATGGATATGCTACTTAACCTTATTTTGGTAATCATTTTGCAATATAAATGTGCTTTTATCAATCATCACATTGTACACCTTAAGATTACAAGGTTAAATGCTGATTATATTTCAAAGCCGAAAAAAAATCACTTGTCTTTACAAGTGATATGTAAAGTATGTATTAACCAAAACGAAGACAAGATTGAGTTTCATGGGTTGGGAATTTGAATTCCTATCTAGCTGACTGTAAGAACCATGCCCTGTCCAAGGCATACCACATGACTATTTTTTGTGTCTTAAAAGCAAGGCATGGTGCCTAGCAATTGAGAAGTGTGGGAGTTTGAGAACTCTCTCACCACAGGTAATCAAGGTAAGGTTTAAGATAGGTGTTGTACAGTCGAAGGATAAGAAACAAATCTTTTTCCTGGGCTTTCCAGGGCTGGGGGAGTAGCAAACTGAGCAATCCGTCCTCACACCTTTATCACTTGACCCAGGCATCTTCAGGCTGATTTCTGAAGTTGAAGAAACACTTGGTTCCATTTGATGTTCTTCATTAGGTTCCTCATTAACTGGAACCAATGTGAGAATCACACTCTCTTCCTCTAATGCCTCCTCTGAGAAATTCTGGAAAGGGAAAGGTCAATCGAGGATTCTCATCTGATACCATAAAACTAACTGCTTACTTTCAAAGCACAATTAATAAGAAACTCAGAAACCAGTAGGTGGCTGGAGAGAAGACTCACGGTGATTCCTTGAATTTGATGTTGATTAGCAGACCATTTATTAGATAAAAGAAACAGGGTTGCCTGGCTACGAGGTGTGTGACTCTTGATCTCGGGATTGTGAGTTCGAGCACCATGTTGGGTGTAGAGATCATTTTAATAATTTAACATTTAAAAATAACGGTAAGAGGGGTGCCTGGGTGGCTCAGTCAGTTATGCATCTGCCTTCAGGCAGGTCATGATGCTGGGGTCCTGGGATTGAGCCCCCGTCAGGCTCCCTGCTCATCGGAGAGCCTGCTTCTCCTTCTCCCTCTGCCTACCATTCCCCCTGCTTGTGTTCTCTCTCTCTCAAACAAATAGATAAAACCTTGTAAAAAATAAAAATAAAAAATGGTAAGAGAAACAATGAGGAAATGGACAAAAGTAGATTTACAGGTGGATGTAAATGAAAGGATAGGTCTCGAGTTTGGGAAAACCACCTCTTTCAAGGCTTTCCTCTCCCTCAGCTAAAACAAATACTTGCATTTTATCTGCTAAATCTGTACAGAACGCGTTCCTGCCTTCCCACCTTCTATCATGATTCCTGATGATTCCCAACTCCAGCTATCATCAACTCTCACTGGTAGATGCAATAATTTCCTAGCATTCCAAACTCCATTCTGACACCATTCTTTCTGAAGATTGCTCTCCTGCTTTAAAAACAAAAAAACACAAACACTTCAATGGCTTATCATTGCTATTCAGGTTAAAGACAAAACTCCCTTGTGTGACCTACAAATTTCTGGAGTCTGACCTCTGCCTGTCACTCAGCTCAAGACCCCTGAGCATTCTGAGATCCAGCCATACTGGCCTTATTTCAGCTCCATGACCTGAAGGGAATGAATATACATTTTATTCTGTTGCAATCACAGCAACACTCAAAGTGCCCAGCACCGAGTGGGCAGTCAGAACTCTTTTAATGATCTAATGAAAGAAAAATAGAATGGATAGGTAGTAAGGAGCTAACATTTACTGGTTTTGTATAGTACACATGCACTGTGCTAGGTGCTTTCTGTATTTGTCATTTAATCTTCAGAGCACATTTATAGTAATTTATCATTTTTCTTATTTTAAAAATTAGGTAACTTAGTCTCAAAAATTACATGAACATGCCATAGGGTATACTATGCTTCCAAGTTTACTCCCAGGGGCGCCTGGGTGGCTCAGTCGTTAAGCATCTGCCTTTGGCTTAGGTCATGATCTCAGGGTCCTGGGATCGAGCCTCGCATTGGGCTCCCTGCCCCGCGGCTTCTACCTCTCCCACTCCCCCTGCTTGTGTTCCCTCTCTCGCTGTGTCTCTGTCAAATAAAATCTTAAAAAAAAATTTTTTTTCCTCCCAAATCCAAAGGTAAATAAACTCCATTCCACTCCACTCCATTGCAAGTATTGCCAATACTTTCTTCTCAGAACAGCCAGGTGGATCTGCTGGGGCCACGCCCCTCCCGCCTCCGTCCCTTCAATGGCTTCCCATTGCTCACACGAGCATTGCTCACACTCTCGTCCTGCGTATGTGTAGCTTCTTTTTTAAGATTTGATTTTTAAGTAATCTCTACATCCAGCGTGGGGCTCGAACTTAGAACCCCCAAATCGAGGGTCACAGGCTCCACCGCCAGAGCGAGCCAGGCGCCCCTGTGTACTTTCAAAGCACTCCCGCACACATCCATACAAAGTAACCGGGGGAATACTACTCCATTCTTGAGATACGTGGGGGCTCAGAGCCGCGATATGACTCGCCCACCACCATATACTTAATGTCTAGGAGTAGGACACACTCCCAGAGGAAAGAAAGCAAATTGGTCACTTCACTTTCTGACCTTATCCACATTACCTTTTCTCACTTTCTTTTTATTGTCGCTCTCCACTTCTTTACGTTTTTCTCTTGCCCAGCTACATCTTTCTACGGAATCCATCTCTTACTTCGGCCTAGGAACGGCAATCTTTGTCTTTTTCACTCTCACCCAAATTTTCTCAAAGCCACAATTGTGCAATAAAAGTAATAATCCACTTGTAAAGAGGAGAGACTCCAAGACCGGAGATTTCTTACACCCAGAAACTAAAATTGGGGGCAAGAAGGAAACATAAGCAAGCTCTGGAAAGTCTCTGAAAAGTAAGTCTGTGGGGAAAATTCATTCTGTCGGAACTAAACTTACCTGCTCATTGTTCTCGTAAGTTGAGTGCGCCATTTCCAGGAACAGTCAGAAGAAGGCAAAGCTGGTAGCAATCTTAGGACATCTGCCCTTCACTCTTTTTCACCTGAGGGCTTCCAACCTGATTTCTCCTTTTATAAGCAAATGTCTCTGTCTACTTCCTGTTTCCCAGGAGAGCTCTTTTCCTTCCTACTCTTCTTCCCCTCCCACACTATCTGACGGTGTGATTAATGCCATCGGTTTTACACCCCGTCTTGTCCATTATATGACAATTGAGTTATTGGGTAATTAATATTACTCCTAATACATTTTAATACATTTTAAAATAAAGATTTTTAGGGCCTGGCTGGCCCCGTGGAGAGTGCATGAGACTCTTCGTCTCGAGGTCTGTGATTTTGAGCCCCATGTTGGACGTAGAGTTTACTTAAAATAATAATAACAACAATAACTTAAAAATATTTTTGTCTTTATTTCTTTAAGGTGAGACGGGAGAAAACTGGAAGTGACGAATTCTTGCTAACACATAGCAACTGAATAAAAAAATATTTTTAAAACATCTCTAGGACAATATTGGTGATGGAATGAATGATGTTACTATGGAGGGAATAAAAAAAGAATCAGAGGTATTTTTTTTTTAAGATTTTATGTATTTATTTGACAGAGAGTGAGAGAAGGAACACAAGCAGGGAGAGTGGGAGAGGGAGAAGCAGGCTTCTCGCTGAGCGGGGAGCCCAAGTCGGGGGGCTCGATCCCAGAACCCTGACCTGAGCCAAAGGCAGATGCTTAACGACTGAGCCACACAGGCGCCCCGAATCAGAGGTATTTCATAACTAGTTTATGACCATGGGGGGGGGGTGTCATTCACTGGGAGATTAGATTTAAATTCCTGGATTTAGTTCTAAACACAAACATTAAATCTGCCTTACTGGTGAGCTGGCTATAAAGGGAAAGGTTTGGCTGTTAAGGATAGGAGCAGCAAAAGCCAAAACACTAAGGCAAGTGATGGACTAATGAATACAGAGCTGCAAGCATTTGGGAACTGCTGGAAAGATGAGGCTGGAGAAGTCACAGATGTTTTCGTAGGTCACTCTTAAGGAGCCAGGGCTACTAAAGGAAAATACAAAGAGTGTGGCAACACCAGCATCCATTGCTCTCACTGTGGGCTTTCTCTGTCCCTAGGAAAATGGTCTGGTCCCTTGGTCTCAGGACCCAGGGAGCCTAGATCAGTTTAATTTAACATATACTATATTCAACGTGTGGTCTGCAAGCGCTCAGCTTCAGTTTAATGAATAACTGGTTGGAAAAATAAATTACAAGACTTTACCCCAGACCTCCCGAATTGGATCCCTAAGGGCAGAACTCAGAATTCAACAAGCCCTTAGGGTAATTCTTTTGCACCTAAAGTCTAGAAACTTTGACTAGATCAGGGTGTGACCAAATGCATTTGGATTAGGCAGATAATGGTTGGAATCCTGGCTCCTCCCTTCCAGGATGGAAACTAAATCAGCCCATGGAAATTCAGCCAAGAAAGTACTGTCTACACCCACTTGGGTGTGACCCCACCTGGTGCGCTTTTTCTGGCTGGTTTTAGAAGGTAGCCCACCTGGTAGCCTGTACTGATACCAGTGTCTTAAGCTAGGGCAGAACTTCAGTGGAAAAAGCATTTCATTTCCATATTTTTTTTCTCTTAGCATTTATTACAATACAATTATTTTATTGATTTTCCTCCCTCCTCTTTGAAAATGTTATATTATGGGAAAATTCAAACACATGCAAAAGCAGACAATATCATGAAGCCTCATGTATCCATCATCCAGTTTCAACAACTGTTGACATACAGCCAATCTGATTTCATCAAAACCACCCCCTAGTCCCTCCCTCCTGGGTTATTTTGAAGGAAATACCAATCTGTAAATTCTCCTTCCATCTCTTATTTTTCTTAGAATTTTTTGTTACTGTTCTTGCTATTGTTTAAAGAATTGTGTGAATTTCCTGTAGTCTCCTATCCGGATTTTGTTACTTTCATTTCTTGCTCCATTTAGCCTATTCTTCTATCCTTTGCATTTATTGTAAATTGGTTTGAAGAGATTCGGGGATGGCTTTTTTTTTTTTTTTAAACACTTTTTCCTCTCTCTTCACTCATCTGGCTCCTCATTCTTCAAACTTACTTTTTTCCATTGAAGTGTTTTTGACATATAACATTGTGTAAATTTAAAGTGTACAACATTTAGGGGCACCTGGGTGGCTCAGTCGGTTGAGTGTCTGCCTTCGGCTCAGGTCATGATCCTGAAGTCTTGGGATCCAGCCCCACGTCTGGCTCCTAGCTCTGTGGAGAGTCTGCTTCTCCCTCTACCCCTCACCCCACTCATTCCTCTCTCTTTCTCTCAAATAAGTAAATTAAAACATAAAATAAAGTGTACAACATTTAATTTGATACATTTTCATATTGTAATACTATTGTCATTGCAGGGATCATTAGCCCCTCTATCAATTCTTTAAACTTAAATGCCAATTTCTTGGAGTCACCCTTAAAATTTTGCTCCTGTTATTTTCTCACTCTTTTCCTTCATAGAGTTCATTTGAATGTGTTATTCTATATATAGTTGGGGTTTTACTTGTTTAATTTCATCTCCCCAATTAGACAGCAGGCTCCAGAGAGCCATGGCCAGATGTGTGTGGGTTACCCTTGGTCTACACAGAGCCTTGCACTGTGTCTGGCTCAGAATAGAGGCTCAATCAATGCTAGCTATACAGATTGCATTAATTTCCACCTTCCCCCCCCATCCCATGTGATTCCCTTTTGAGTGAAGTCTCTCTTCGCGCTGCTTCTGAAGGATATGGTGCTAACACTGATCACAGACTGATGTGACTCTTGTCTTACCAGACTGTGATGCTCTGAAGTTCTCAGACTCACCTTTTTTTCTCTTGGTGCTCAGCACAGTGCCTGGTTCAAAGCAAGCTCTTAATTATGTGCAACAAACAACTCTCATATTGTACCAACTTAAGTTTGCGGCTCAGTATATACCTAAAAGCTCAAAAGCGGCCATTGAAAGAATGCTAATCTATAAAATACAATTTAGGCCGTAGGATAGAAATTTTTTTTAAAGAAAAAAAATTGTTTATGAACACTTATGTTCTAATATTTATTCCAATAACAGACAATAGTTCTGAAGTAAAAATATATTACCTATTTCAAAAATATTTTATTTACTATATTATAAGTTAAATATTTATAAATACATATGTTTCTTATTTAAATAAGTGCTTTTCAAAATCTCTACAAGAGTAAATGTTTATGAAGCACCAATGTATGGTAGATAAAAGTGAAGCAACTCTCTTAATAAAGCCAATTAGATCATCATATTTCAAAAAACAAAGTGAGGGAACTCTTATCAGGAAATAAAAACCCATAAGGCATCCCACAGAACCGTAAGTTTCTGAGAAACAGTCTGGAAAGTATGGGTCAGTATCACTACTAGGTGGAAGGGACAGCTACTGAGTTCTTCAGTGTCCTGAGGAAGAAAAAGAAAATTGCACTGAAAGATGATCCCAACTTAGCCACATCCTTCATTTCAAGAAATTCCCACCTAAAAGGATTATTGAATATATTTCTACTTTAGAACAATAGTTACAATCCTCACCTTCTGATTGAGAAATAAATGAGCATTTTTGCTTTTTTTTTTTTTTTAAATATCTCTTTGGGATCATGGATAACAGTCACTATTAGGAGAATCTAAATTTAGAATCCAGACCCGTTATCTGTCCTCTACCATGCTATATAATTCAGAGGATGTGGTTGAACAGAGCTCAACAGTCCTGGGGAAATGAGGTGGGGAGGGCAACTTTGGGCAGGGAACTGATTTAGCTATAGATTCTCCAGTAATAGTTGCAAAATTAGGTATAGCCCTACCAGCAAGTGTAGGAACTAAGCAATTGCCCTACTCTCTGAAGATGGTAGATGAGGAAGGATGGAGACTTAAGTAAAGCCCAGGCTCCCTGCTCCTATGTCCTCATCACTTACTTGTTCCTTCCAGAGTTTTTTATCTTTCCCTCTGCAGGTTCTGCCCTTCCAGCACACAAATGTTTTAAACATGCCCCACTTAAATGAAACACACTCGTGTGTGTACACCCATCTTCTCTGACACAATCATGCTTTTTTGGGGGGAGAGAAAACCACTTTATTCTAATTAATTCACAAATGAGAACATCACAAAAGGTGATTTAAGGAGGCACACAAACATCTGCCCACTATTATCGCCCCCTTTCACAATTCAACTTTCTGAACATATCTTCTTACTCAAGTTCCTTTCCATTCATCTAGTGGTCTTTCCTTCTTTTATCACTGTTTAACTCCTAAAATATTGGTGTCCCATAGGGTTCATTTCTCTACTCTTGACCATGCCTTATACTTTCTTAGAGCAGCCTTGTCCATTTCTTTAATTTCAGCTACTACCTACATGCTGATGACTCCTACATATGTATTTCTTTCTTTCTTTTTTTTTAAGATGTTATTTACTTATTTGACAGAGAGAGAGAGAGAGAGAGAGAGAGAGCACAAGCAGGCAGAATTGCAGGCAGAGGGAGAGGAAGAAGCAGGCTCCCCACTGAGCAAGGAGCCCAATGCGGGACTCGATCCAGGACCCTGGGATCATGACCTGAGCCAAAGGCAGACGCTTGACCAACTGAGCCACCCAGGTGCCCCTCTTACATACGTATTTCTAACTCAATCTTTTTCCATGTTACTGACCCAAGTTTTGGGTTATCCTATTATGAACTTCAAACATGTTAAAAAACTAAACTCACTGACTTCCCCACCAGCTTTCAACCTCCTTCTGCAGGCTTTTCAACATCACGGGTTTGAACTGCATGGGTCCACTTATACACAGATCTTTTTTAATATAGTACAGTACTGTAAATATATTTTCTCTTCCTTCCTTTCTCCTCTTTTCCTTCCTTCCTTCCTTCCTTCCTTCCTTCCTTCCTTCCTTCCTTCCTTCCCCCCTTCCTTTCTCTCTTAAGTAGGCTACGTACCCATCCTGGAGCCCAATGTGGGGCTTGAACTTACGACCCTGAGATCAAGACCTGAGCTGAGATCAAGAATCAGATGCTCAAGGGTGCCTGGGTGGCTCAGTTGGTTAAGCGACTGCCTTCAGCTCAGGTCATGATCCTGGAGTCCCAGGATCGAGTCCTGCATTGGGCTCCCTGCTCGGCAGGGAGTCTGCTTCTCCCTCTGACTCTCCCCCTCTCATGCTCTCTCTCTATCACTCTCTCTCTCAATAAATAAATAAAAATCTTTAAAAAAAAAAGAGAATCAGATGCTCAAGCAACTAAGCCACCCAGGCAGCCCCTTTTCCTTATGATTTTCTTAATATCATTTTCTTTTCCCTAGCTTTTTGTATTGTAGGAATACAGTATGTAAAACATATAACACACAAAATATGTGTTAGTTGGCTGTTTATGTCATCAGTAAGGCTTCCAGCCAACAGCAGGCTATTAGTAGTCAAGTTTGGGGGGAGTCAAAATTTATACATGGATTTTTGATAGTGCAGGGGACAGTGCCCCCAACCCTTGTGTTGTTCAAGAGTCAACAGTATTTCTTCTCTTTTGAGATGTATTATTACCCACCCAGTGATTTAAGATTTTTTTTTTTTTAATTTATTTGAGAGAGAGAGAGAGAAAGCGCACATGAGGGGGGGAGGGTCAGAGGAAGAAGCAGGCTCCCCGCCGAGCAGGGAGCCCAACGTGGGACTCGATCCCGGGACTCCAGGATCATGGCCCAAGCCGGAGGCAGTCGCTTAACCAACTGAGCCACCCAGGCGCCCATACCCACCCAGTGATTTAAAGGCAGAAAGATAACAATTCTCCTTAAACTCCAAATCATCAAAGTCCTATGGAATCAATCACATACACTTCTTGCTTGATTTTGTCTCTCTTGTAACTCTACTGCCATTGCCATTTTTCTTGTCTGAAGTCTCTCTAACTAGTTACTGAAATCTCTAATTGGTCATATTATCACCCAGCCAATCCATTCCTTTTTTTTTTAAGATTTATTTATTTATTTATTTATTTGAGAGAGAGAGAGAGAGAGAGAGAGAGAGTGTTTGTGTACATGGTGGGGAAAAGCAGAGGGAGAGGAAGAGAGAAACTCAAGCTGACTCCTCACTGAGTACAGAGCATGGAGCACAAAGCCCAATGTAGGGCTCGATTTCATGATGGGGAGATCACCACCTGAGCTGAAACCAAGAGTCTGACACTTAACTGATTGTACCACCCAAGTACCCCTGGCCAACCCATTCTTGATGCTACAAAATACTGATTATATGTGTAGGGGAGGCAGAAATTCTTCCTCTACCCTTCAACGTCTTCCAGCTGGACTAAGAATTAAATTTCCATGAGACAGGTTAATAGGAGAAAAAAAACAAAATTTGATTATGTACACACAGAGGCCCAATCTTGAAATTGAGACCCAAAGAAATGACCAAGGTAGGCAATTTTTTATACATTTTAGAAAAGGGACAATATGTTTGTGAGGAATTGACAGGATAAAGAAAACAAGTATTTGAGACCTTTAATTAGTAAGGAATTCTTTTTTTTTATTAACATATGTATTATTTGTTTCAGGAGTACAGGTCTGTGATTAATCAGTCTTACACAATTCACAGTGCTCACCATAGCACATACCCTCCCCAATGTTCATCACCCAGCCACCCCATCCCTCTCACCCCCCACCACTCCAGCAACCCTCAGTTTGTTTCCTGAGATTAAGAGTCTCTTATGGTTTGTCTCCCTCTCTGGTTTCATCTTGTTTCATTTTTCCCTCCCTTCCCCTATGATCCTCTGTCTTGTTTCTCAAATTCCATATATCAGTGAGATCATATGATCCTTGTCTTTCTCTGATTGACTTATTTCGCTTAGCATAATACCCTCTAGTTCCATCCATGTCGTTGCAAATGGCAAGATTTCATTTTTTTTTTTTTTTGATGGCTGCAATTAATAAGGAATTCTAATTGGAATTTGGGCTGAAGTAGGAGATTAGTAAAAAAGTAGTAAGGTTCATTTCTACAGCTTTCTCGACTTTAAAGTTTCCATGTCTGGTGATAAGGATGTCTTTTTACTTAGTAAAGGGAGAATATTTCCCATATGGAAGATTTATTCCCTGCTTTCATGGGGACAGAGGAGTGTCTGAGTGTCCTTGCACTGGTTGTTTCCCAAGTACCTTCAATCCAAAATAATCAGTGTGCCATTGGGGTACATTTTCAGGCAGCTTACCCTGGGCCCCTACATGTGCTACCTCAAGGTAAGTTTCATAACTACAGAATTTGGGATTTATACATATTAGGGTGTGATAGGAAGCAGTTTCATTAGTTTTGAATTGGCCTTCTCACAGAAATAGCTCTTATTCCGTAAGTCAAGGACTCAATGTGAGGATTACTTCCAATGTCAAGTGTATCAATTCCAGTCATACATTCAGAGACTTGGGGAAATGATCCCTGGGTATATTCATAAAACCAGTGAGTCTCCTTGAGTTAGTCTTTAGCCAGAACTCCAGTTGTTACCTGCCTCCTTTAAACCTCCAATCTAACAAAGTAGTGGGGTGGGGGGGCAGGGGGTGGTGGTGGTCATGATGAAAATTTGAGTACTGATATTGATTTAGATCCTGTGTCCAATCATTCTCAAAATGTCTCATGTCTCTTTTCCAGTGTAACATGGTTAAATGGCTATAGACCCCTTTGGGAGAAAGGCTGAGGAATCAGTATAAGAAATACTTGTCATAGTGGTACAGAGTCCTTCCTCCCAGGAAACCAGCCATCTCCTCACCTAGTAGGTTCTGGATCTGAAAATCAGTTCAGGTCTGGGAGCCGAGCAAGACATGGTGACTTTTTTTTTTTTTTTAATGTTATGTTAGTCACCATACACTACATCATTAGTTTTTTTTTTTTTTTTTTTTTTTTTTTAAGATTTTATTTATTTATTTGAGAGAGAATGAGAGATAGAGCGCACGAGAGGGAAGAGGGTCAGAGGGAGAAGCAGACTCCCCGCTGAGCAGGGAGCCCGATGTGGGACTCGATCCCGGGACTCCAGGATCATGACCTGAGCCGAAGGCAGTCGCTTAACCAACTGAGCCACCCAGGCGCCCCCTACATCATTAGTTTTTGATGCAGTGTTCCATGATTCATTGTTTGCATATAACACCCAGTGCTCCATTCAATACATGCCCTCCTTAACACCCATCACTGGGCTAACCCGTCCCCCCACCCCTCTCCCCTCTAAAACCCTCAGTTTGTTTCTCAGAGTCCATAGTCTCTCATGGTTCATCTCCCCCTCCAATTCCCCCCTTCATTCCCCCCCCACTTCATTTATCCCTTCCTACTATCTTCTTCTTCTTCTTCTTCTTCTTCTTCTTCTTCTTCTTCTTCTTCTTTTAAATATAATGTATTATTTGTTTCAGGGGTACAGGTCTGTGATTCATCAGTCTTACACAATTCACAGTGCTCACCACAGCACATAGCCTCCCCAGTGTCTATCACCCAGCCACCCCATCCCTTCCACCGCCCACCACTCCAGCAACCCTCAGTTTGTTTCTTGAGATTAAGAATTCCTCATACCAGTGAGATCATATGATACTTGTCTTTCTCTGATTGACTTATTTCACTTAGCATAATATCCTCTAGTTCTATCCACGTCATTGCAAATGGCAAGATTTCGTGTTTTTTTGATGGCTGCATAATATTCCATTGTGTATATATATATATATATATATATATACATATATATATATATATATGCCACATCTTCTTTATTCATTCATCTGTTGATGGACATCTTGGCTCTTTCCAAAGTTTGGCCATTGTGGACATTGCTGATATAAATATTGGGGTGAATGTACCCCTTCGGATCACTACATTTGTATCTTTGGGGTAAATACCCAGTAGTGCAATTGCTGGGTTGTAGGGTAGCTCTATTTTCAACTTTTGAGGAACCTCCATACTGTTTTCCAGAGTGGCTGTACCAGCTTGCATTCCCAGCAACAGTGTAGGAGGGTTCCCCTTTCTCGACATCCTCGCCAATGTCTGTCATTTCCTGAATTGTTAATTTTAGCCATTCTGACTGGTGTGAGGTGGTATTTCATTGGAGGTTTTGATTTGGATTTCCCTGATCCCGAGGGATTTTGAGCACTTTTTCATGTGTTTGTTGGCCATTTGGATGTCTTCTTTGGAAAAATGTCTGGTCCTGTCTTCTGCCCATTTCTTGATTGTATTATTTGTTCTTTGGGTGTTGAGTTTGATAAGTTTTTTATAGATTTTGGCTACTAGCTCTTTATCTGAAATGTCATTTGCAAATATCTTCTCCTATTCTGTCGGTTGTCTTTTGGTTTTGTTGACTGTTCCCTTTGCTGTGCAAAAGCTTTTTATCTTGATGAAGTCCCAATAGTTCATTTTTGCCCTTGCTTCAAGACATGGTGACTTTTTACTAGGGTGATTGCCCTCACCTTTTGGTTTCTCTATTCTTGACTTTTTTTTTCTTTAAATTTTTTATTGTTATGTTAATCACCATACATTACATCATTAGTTTTTGATGTAGTGTTCCATGATTCATTGTTTGTGCATAACACCCAGTGCTCCACACAGGACGTGCCCTCTTTAATACCCATCACCAGGCTAACCCATCCCCCTACCCACCTCCCCTCTAGAACCCTCAGTTTGTTTTTCAGAGTCTATCGTCTCTCATGGTTCCTCTCCCCCTCTATTCTTGACTTTTGATTGTAGATGTTAAGAAGCATCCTTTTTTACAATATATACATATATCAAATTAATATATTGTACACCCTAAACTTGTAGAATGTTATATGTCCATTATATCTCAATAAAACTGGGAAAAAATTTAAAAATACAAGTAATTATTTACTTCCATATTGAAGAAGAAGGGGCACCTGGGTGGCTCAGTTGTTAAGTGTCTGCCTTCAGCTCAGGTCATGATCCCAGGGTCCTGGGATTAAGCCCTGCATCAGGCTCCTTGCTCGGCAGGAAGCCTGCTTCTCCCTCTCCCACTCCCCCTGCTTGTGTTCCCCCTCTCATTGTGTCTGTCAAATAAAATATTTTTCTTAAAAAAAATAAAGAAGAAGAAGAAAATTAAAAAAGGAGGAGAAGAAGGAGAAGCAGCAGCATCCTTGTTGGCTGCCCATCTCTTTTGCCCCAGGGATGCCAGGCTCGGTTAACCATCTCCACAGCCCCCTAAGAGTCAGCTCCCCTGAGCTGCCCTTCAAACTTCCTGGTTACTGTGGCCTCCTGGTTTCTGCTGGTTAAGTGACACCATCTAGCTCATTTATTTCAGAGCCCACCATCCCCAAAATGACATTAGCAAGCCCAGTTCTATGGCTGCCTCACCTACAATCAGCCATCTCGGCAGAGGACCACTGATCTTCTTGGCAATGCTCGTGACCCCTCTCCACCATGTTTCTTATGGCCTTGGTGAATGCTAGATCCTCTCTCCCCTTCTGAGGAACATCCTCTGGTGGGTGTCTGGCCTCAAATAACATATTGACACTTTCAGCGACAACCCACCCAATGTTTAAAGGTCCAAGATTTTCCTACCCAGGTTGCTGACTTTAGCACAACAGACCAGCCTTTGCCAAAATATTAAGTGTCTGTAGTCCTGCAATTTTAGCTATCAGAGCTTCTGTTTGTAGCTCAGCTCTGTCCATTCTTCTATCAACATGAGATATGGGCCTCGGGAACTATAAGAACCTCTTTGGCTTTTACATCTCATGCTTAGTCTTTCAACACTTCTTACTGGCCCTCAGTTCTTCATTATCCCATTGATGAGCATTAATACAACTTACCAATAACCAGCCAACTCCACTGTATTTATAGACCCCTAACATCTATATTTTCCAAATGCCTGAATTATTGCATTTGCAAGGGCATTCTCTAGAACATTTTTTCCAGGTCACCTCCACTAAAATCTCTAGGAATTGAATACCACTGTGTGTGAGGGACTAACCAACCCTTACACAGCACTCAGAATTGGTCCTTTTTTGTTCACCAGCAGGTGAATGAGCCAGTTCCAGCATCCCATCTTATTTTCTCAATTTTCTCAACTGTTCCTGGCACCATATGTTTTTGTTCATGTCCTCCAAGAAGCAGATGCCAGGATAAGATTAGGTATGCAAGAGATTTGCCATAGGAAACAACTATGAGGGAAAAGGAGAAAGGAGCCAGGAGGCTAGGAGAGCTGTCAGAACATGATGAAGTTGACCCCTATGAAGGAGAGGGGAGGGAGTTTGGGAGGAAGAGTCTTGAACTATAGTGCAGTTGCAAGAAAGGTTTTGCAAGCCTGATGAGGAGTCCCCGAGTCTAAGCCCGAAGACTGACCCTACCTTAGCGTTCCTGCTACACTTAGTGGCTGGGAATAGCAGATAGGAGTTTTAGTGTAGGCATGTACTCCATGGTGGTTAAGCTAAAGTTGGGGCCACTAACCAATTATTCTCCCTGCAGTACAGAGCTGAAGGACACTTTGCATGATTACCACATCATAATGAGATACTTTCTTTGCCTGAATGTCTTGAAGAAACGGAAGAGAAATTGGGTTTACTCAGGTTGTGGCACTCCTCTGCTGAGCACATTGACACTTTATATTTCCCTCTGAAATTATAATTACACTCAACGATGGGTAAAGAACAGAGCCAAATTACTTGGCTTAGAAATCAATTTAGGAAAAATGTTGGCATTTGCCAGTAAAAAGTGAGCTATGGCAAATGGAGAGATGCCTTATGGGAAACTATTTTCCAAACTATGGACTGTTAACTGGTAAGTGGCTTCATCCATCACTTCCTTTCTGTTTGAAGCTTAAACTTGAGCTACTTCCCTCTTTCTGATTAGCACTAACTTTTTTTTTTTAAGATTTTATTTTTAAGTAATAGGTACAGGGTGCCTGGGTGGCTCAGTTGGTTAGGCGACTGCCTTTGGCTCAGGTCATGATCCTGGAGTCCCTGGATCGAGTCCCGCATCGGGCTCCCTGCTCGGCAGGGAGTCTGCTTTGCCCTCTGACCCTCCCCCCTCTCATGTGCTCTCTCTCTCTCTCATTCTCTCTCCCAAATAAATAAATAAAATCTTTAAAAAAAAATAAGTAATAGGTACACCCCATGTGGGGCTCAAACTTACAACCCCAAGATTAAGAGTTGCATGCTCTACTGACTGAGCGAGCCAGGCACCCCAAGGACTGACTATTATCATCAGTCTTATCAGAGACTTTTCGGGTCCGGGACTGGGAAGTGGTAGTAACAGTAGTGAAGACTACTGCTATACAGTTCTCTGATCTTAATCTCTTCCTTGAACATAATAATCATGCAGCCTCTTGGTCTGGGTTGTTTATCACAATTCTTTTAGCCATGTCAACAGTTGTGGCCCCTTGTGTCTTCTTCCCTCTATTGCATCTGTGCTGAGGCATTGCTAAACTGGCCAATATCAAGCCTCTTCTTGAATATGACAATTTCTGGACACTTCAGCTGAGGTGAACATATTCTGCAAGCAGGTCTTGTGATCAGTGTCCAAAAATGTGGTGCTACTCCATTAAAAAGAAAAATGAATGTTATTTATCTCCATAGTTCAAAACAGGTGGAAGCAGGGTGGACCGTGGAGATGTGTGGGAGTTGAGATCAAGAATAATGTCCTCCCCATCTCTATCCTTCTGTTTTGTCTGGCCTTGCTTTATACAAATTAGGCAAAATAATTCCTTATAAGAATTATGACTTTATACTATTACTGCCTTCCAAATAAGTGACTTTTTTTTCATATGCATGTATAAGCAGTCTAAGTTAATAAAAGGACTCACATTCCCATTTTTGTTCTGAGCAACACAAATTCCCAATTTACTAAGCCTGCTATCAGTACTCAAGTTCTTTTTTGGCACCAGCTACATAAAGTATCCCAAGATAGCCCATCCATGGGAGGCACACTGGTCAGCCAGGGAAGTATTCCGTTTGGGGCAACTTGATATGAAAGAACGGAAGTTAAGAAAGATTTTAATGAAATAGTTATACATCATGCTTGCATAGAACACAATTTTTGAAGTGTATTACATATAATTCCTCATTATATCTTTACAATCCTTTGAGATAAATATTATGATTATTGTCATTTGGGTAACAGATACTCAATATCAGCTAGCAACTATTTTAGCCTAGCCAGTAGTCAAACCTAGGTCTTACACTCCTTACTCCCTTTATCTTTGCAGGTCATTAACACTTTACCCAACATACATATCTGCCATCTTTTTTGTTTTTGTAGCCTCTACCCACAGGTCAGGTCATTGCATCAGATTGTAGCTGTGTTATATTAAGTAAGGCAATGGAGGCTTAGTAAATTAGCACAGAAATACTCAGCTGACAATTGCCTTCATTTTGCAACACACACCACACTGCATATAACCCAACTGCATTCCATTATTGCCTTCTTCCACTTTGCAGAACTCCTAACACACTGCTGCATTCTACCTAAGTCTAGATCTTTTCTTTAAAATAGGTTCCACACCTAGCATGGGGCTTGAACTCACAAACCCAAGATCGAGAGTCACATGCTCTACTGATTGAGCCAGCCAGAAGCCCCAAGTCTAGGTATTTTCTTACAGAGGAATATAACTAAATGTAAGAAAAACAACTATCCCTGATACATTAAAACACAATACCAAATATCATTTTCCTAGAGTTCCTCCATTCTGTTGGGCCTACAACATGCCACTCTTGCCATTATTCTCTGGCCCAGAAAACCCATCAAAAATCCCTGTAGGAAAAAAAATCGCTGCTGGATTTTTGTTGTGAAAGGTGACATGCTGATTCTAAATTTATGTATAAAATTCCTCAACCTGAATAATAAGAAAACAAATGATTCAATAAAAAGGGGGCAAAGTACTTTAACAACCACTCCACTGAGAAACTATATGGAAGGTAAATTGATATCACAATAAGATCAATAAGATACCATTATTCACCTATTACGATGGCTAAAATTTAAAAGATGGATCATATGAAGTGTCAGTGAGGAAAGAAGGCAACTGGATAGCATACATTTCTGGTGAGAAGACAATATGTCGCAACCATTTTGGAAAACTGTTGCAGTTTTGTTTTTTAAAGATTTACTTATTTATCTTAGAGACTGGGGGGAGTGGGGTGTGGGGACTGGTAGAGGGAGAGAGAATCTCCAGCAGACTCCCCGCTGAGCATGGAGTCTTTCTCAGAGCTTGATTTCATGACCCTGAGATCGTGATCTGAGACAAATCAAGAGTCGGACACCAAAACGCCCAACCAACAGAGCCACCCAGGTGCCCCTGGTAGTTTCTTATAAAGCTAAACATACGGTTAACACATGACTAAGCTCCCTGCTTGGATATTTACCTCAAACGAGTGAAACTTGAGTGTTCACATAAAAACTACATAGGAAAGTTAATAGTGGACTTCATTTGTAATCACCAAAACCTAGAAATAACCAAATATCCTTCAACTGGTGAATAGATAAACTATAGTACATCTATATAATGGAATACTACTATTCATCATAAGAAGGAACCAACTAATGACACACACAAAAACATGAGTCAATCTCAAATGTACTATACTAAATTAAAGAACCAAGACTCATTCTATTTATAAGACATCCTGGAAAAGACAAAATTGTAAGAACAGAAAATAGATCATTGGTTTTCAGGAGCTGGGAGTGGGTAGTAGTTGACTACAAACAGACCAGAAGGAATTTTCTGGAATGATTAAAGCTCTGTATCTTGTGTTTGTAGTTACATGACTACATGCATTTGCCAAAACTTCTAAGACTATACATTAAAATGGATGAATTTCACAGTATGTAAATTATGCTTCAATAAACCTGAGAAAGCTAAAGAGATTAAATAAATTCCCAAAGCCACACAGCTATTGAACTGGCTAGTATGTGTCTGGTAATTACAGATCACCTCAGTTCAGGAAACAAAGATAGAGACAAAACATAATAGGAATTACAGCAATTACTCTTGGCTGAGTATCTATCACTTGCCTAACACTAATTGTTTTACATGTATTTTTTTTTTTTTTTTTTTTTTTTACATGCATGAGGTTTTTTGAATCTAGCAACCCTGCAAGGGTGGTTTGTTATCTTCATTCAAATAATTTGTAAATTGAGCTTCAAGGATGAGAAGTTGAAGGCAACTCTCTTGGGTCCCCCCCCCCTTTGGGAGCTTAGTACTATCACCAATAAACTTTGCTTTGCTGCCCACCAAAAAAAAAATTTTTTTTAAATGATGGGAAGTTGAACTTATATCTAACTACCCCAAAAGCTTGGGGTTCTTGTGTTCTTAACAATAAGAAATGTAGTAAATTCCAATCCAGTATGGAAAAAAAAAAGGTAGTTTTAGGGGCACCTGGGTGGCTCAGTTGTTGAGCGTCTGCCTTCGGCTCAGGTCGTGATCCCAGGGACCTGGGATCGAGCCCTGCATTGGGCTCCCTGCTCGGCAGGGAGCCTGCTTCTCCCTCTCCCACTCCCCCTGCTTGTGTTCCCTCTCTCGTTGTGTCTCTCTCTGTCAAAGAAATAAATAAAATCTTAAAAAAAAAGGTAGTTTTAAGAGTTGGAACATATCAAAGGAGGTTATCAAAGAAGTAAGATTTAAGCAGGGCTTTGAGGAAAGAGCAGAATGTAGAAAGTTCTGACCTTTGTTTTTCAGCATTAAGAGCTGCATGTGGAGGACCTCTCATCCAGTCTCTGTAAACCTTTAAAGCCCTCCTCAGTGTTAAAAATCCCCTTGATGTATTGGGGTCCTCCTCTTTGTCATCTATCATGGCTCTGAGGTCTCTGTACAGAATCCTAGGAGTAGTAGAGTCATATGACAGATACCATTTCCTTCTTGATCTCCAAACTTTTTTCCAATTCAGGTAGAATTGCAGCACCTGGGTGGCTCAGTCAGGTAAGTGTCTGCCTTTGGTCATCATCTCAGGGATCCTGGGATTGAGCCCCATGTCCCTGCTCAGTGGGGAATCTGCTTTTCCTCTCCCTCTGCTCCTCCCCACCACTTGTGCTCTATCTCAAATATTTGTCAGAGAGAGCACAAGCAGGGGCGGGGGCGGCAGGCAGAGGGAGAAGCAGGGTCCCGGGATCATCACCTGAACCAAAGGCAGATGCTTAAACAACTGAGCCACCCAAGCGCCCCAATAAATAAAATCTTAAAAAAAAAAACAAAAACAAATTCAGGTTGAATATCCAGATCTTAATATCCAACATCCAGATCTTAGGTGTAGGTTGTTAAGTTTGAAAACTGAGAGCTGATTCCAGTTTTAGAATCACTTTTCTGTTCTTTATGCATTAGCCTACTCTCAATATCCAGTCAGTAAGTCCTGTCAAGCTTGCCTCCAGCTATCTCTACCAGAGTCAAAGTGGCTAAAATCTCTTGCTAGAAAGACTTAACTGGTCTCTGTAGTACACCCTCTGCCTTCTGGTCCTTTCTCTACACTAGAGGCAAATAATCTTTTCAAGATACAAATCTGACAGGGGCGCCTGGGTGGCTCAGTTGGTTAAGCTACTGCCTTCGGCTCAGGTCATGATCCTGGAGTCCCGGGATGGAGTCCCGCATCGGGCTCCCTGCTCAGCAGGGAGTCTGCCTCTCCCTCTGACCCTCTTCCCTCTCGTGCTCTCTCATTCTCTCAAATAAATAAAATCTTAAAAAAAAAAGATGCAAATCTGACATTTCAGCCCAGCCCCTTGAACTTCTAAAGGCTCTAGGGTCTTTTAGGTTTTTTTTTTTTTTTTCGTTTTCTTTTTTTAAGATTTTAAGTAATCTCTACACCCAATGTGGGGCTCAAACTCGCAACTCCAAGATTAAGAGTGACATGCTCTACCAACTGAGCTAGTCAGCGGCCCCAAGGCTTTTGTTTTTTAGGATAAAGACAAAACAAAGGTCTTACATTGCCTGGGCCTCCATTCCATTCCAGTTTCAACCGATACCTATGTTCCCAGGCTCTGAACACCCAACATACTGGCCCTCCATTTCTTTGTTACTCACCTCAGGATCCTCACAGGCCCTTCCCACTGGCTGGAATTCCTTTCTTCTCATTTTCAACTTAATGCTTATTTGCCCTTCAATTTGATGTCAACTCAAAACTTTTTCTCAGGGAAATATTCCCTTAAGTAATGGACTCAGAAGAGATTAATAACTTTTGGAATAATTTACTTCCTCCCAAGACTTCCAGTGTAGCTATGTCAATAGCCAGAAACAAGATAACCAAAATTAATCCTCCTAATTGTCTTCTGGGCCCAGTTATGTCATTTTTGTAAGCCAGTATCTCCCCCTACTCCCTGTCTCCTCCCAGGACTGAAGTTCTTTCTCCTTTCTTATCCTTCAAAACATATTGCAATGTCAATAATGTTCTTATCCTTCGGGTAATGGTGATTGAAATGTTGGGTGATTACTGCTGTTTTTAATACTGTTGGACTTCACATTCTACAACAGGAAGATGGGGTGTTGGGAAAAAAAGACAACTTCCTAAGTTTAGAATTTGCTAGAGACCTAAAATAGTACTTTGGAGGGAATGACATAGTGGGAATAGAAAACAGAATTCTGAGCGCTAAACACAACAGAGAACATTTTTTCTTTCCAAGAGGGGACTCAAATTATTGTCCTAGACAATAGAACACCAAGTAAAATTAGACAGTGAATATGTAGTAATACATTAGAGGACAGAGACCAATTTTTTATTTTGATTCCTAAGGAACCTGCAGTCCATTTCCTTTTACAGTTCACTTCAAATCTTTCCATTTATCATTCGAGAACGTTTATTGAGCACCAACCATGTGTCAGATTGTTCTAGTAAATTGTGATACCTAAGTGCACAAAACTGACAGAAATCCCTTTAGGCTATTAGTAGAAGACAATAAATAACAAATTACATTTTATGTTAGAGAATTGCTACAGAAAAATAAACTAGAGCAGGGTGGGGGGAGAAATGGTGCTGGTAGGGGTTGATAAACAGCTTGTGATTTTATTTTTTAAAAGGTTTTACTTACTTATTTGACACAAAGAGAGAGCACACGCACAAACAAGGGGAACAGCAGAGGTAGAGGGAGAAGCAGGCTCCCCGCTGAGCAGGAAGCCCAATGTGGGGCTTGATCTCAGGACCCTGGGATCACGACCCAAGCTGAAAGTAGACACTTAACCAATTGAGCCACCCAGGCGCCCCCAGCTTGTGATTTTAAAGAGGGGTTTGGAGTATGCTTTTTTGACCACGTGACTTAAAAGGTTTACCATACTAACTTCTGGGTAAAAATCATTCCAGCCAGTGACAAGATGAGGGAACAAAGGCAGGGTATTGGAGATGAAATTGAAGGTGGGGGGAATGGGGTAGGAGATACTTACATAGTCTTTGGAAGTCATAACGAGGACTTTGGTTTTAACTCTGAATGAAACAGGACCCATAGGAGGGTTTTGAGCAGAGGAGTGTCATGATTTGACTTGTGTTTCAAAAAGATCTTTTCATATATACAACTATTTTGAAATGTTATTTAAAAATTACAGATATAAAAGTTAGCACACCTGTGTACTGTCCCTCACTAACCAATTGTTAAATGAAAATTCTGTAGTTATCACAACCTAGACATTAACACTGCTGTAGCATCATCAAATTTCCATTCTATATTCAAATTTCCCATTATTCCACCTAACATGCTTTTGTGACAGAGCTATATAACTTGTTCAAACCAGGGCCATTTTAAAAAGATATATAGCTTACATATGGTAAAATATACATATTAAGCACACAGCTCTGCAGATTTTTACATATGTATAAACCTTAGTAACTGCCACCCAAAACAAGGTAACTCACTTTATGCTGAGACAATAGGTATAATCAGGACGGCTTGCTCTTCTGAGTAGATTCATATTAAATCTTTTTGGCAAGAATATCATGAGTGATATTTCCCATCAAAAAACACATTTCTGTTTGTGTCATTCCTGGTGATAAGCCTGAATACTTGGTCAAGGTGGACATAACCAATTTTTTTCTATAAGCCCTGTCTTGCAAAATGTAGATTTACTTGAGGAACTTTCAGATAAGTTAATTCCAATTCAGTAAGTTAGTATTTTAAAAATTTCCCCATCATTTTCCTCCCACATCTGCTCCTTGGGGCTGGGATCCTTGGAGATGTAGCCATTTCCAATTTTGCTTCCTGGCAGGGAGTTCACAGGCTTCTTCAGACAGATCCATTCCACTTAGCCAGCCATGTCTTGGCAGAACTTGCCTCCAAAGCTCAGTTACTTAACATCAACTCTTGGGAACCTTACATGTCCCTTTGGAACCAGGAGAAATTCGGAGGGCGGGATCCAGACGTCTCCTATCACCATTCCCATGGCACCACATACCTTGCTCACACCATGCATGTGCTTCTGGGCAGACAGATCTGCATGACCATGACTTTAGTTTCCAGGTGGGAAATTGGAAAATTTTCTCTCCCCCGGCTCCTCCCAGACATCAAGATCATATGGCAAGTTCCCTTTGCCACAGAATTCATCTGAGGCATGGAGTATTGAGCTCCAAGTTGTCTTTTTTTCTTGTAATATTTTGGGAGCCCGGGAGGGACACAGTGAGGGAGGGGTAGACTAGTGTAGTTAAAACTATAGGAATTTTGGGGGAGGCTTGTGGGGAATAGGGAAATGCTGGGGAATTAATGTGACTTTAGAGATTTTACCTTGCTAGGGGCAGGAAAAAGGGGTAGATAGTTATCTTCATGGTGGAATACAACTCATTTATAGAGATAACTAAGTTTACTTTTGTGTGTTAGGAATGGGAAGTTATCCATAAGCAGATTGGGAAGGCAAAAGAATAGAAACTTGGGCAATCCACTGAAAATAGGGAAAAAGCTTAAAAAAGGAAACAGAATTCAAATTCAAATTCATGTGTACAACAAGATATAGGGAATAAAATGTGTATATTATTTATTTACACTGAAAAATTCTGACCATTAACGAGTAATGGGTGTGGAGACAATGCAAGATCATGGAAGTGTCTTGCTCATCAACAAATATTCCTCTCTAGTTTTTAACATTTATTAAGGATTCTTGCCCAAATCCATCCATATCATGATGGTTAGAATCTTTCCAACTCTACTACTCCTTCCAGTACATTTTGGAGGGGGAAAAAAAAATCTCATAATCCAAAAATCCACAACAATAAAACAAGGTTGGAAATTGCCATAAAAACCAAGTGAAAAAAACCACCTTGAGTGGTTTTAAAAAAAATCATGCTGAAGAAAATAATGATTTTTGGCTTAATCTCGAATTAAGAATATTAATAATTTGCCCGCAATGCATATGGTCTCCTATATACAATAGATGATTTTATATAAACGTTTGAAATCCAATACATTATGAATTTATGATTCAGAAGCACCCTTAAATATTTTTAAGCAGTAGAAACATACATAATAGCTACACGGGGAAATAATACCAGCAAAGTGTTCTGTGTTTTTATCCCAGAGACACACCATAGAGGTCTCAGGTTATTAAGAAAACATCAAAAAATGTTCTGTTATATTAAGAGTACGTTTGGGGGAGTGGGAAGGAATAGCAGCTTTCCCTTAGGTTTAAAATACTCAGTGCGAAGTCATGAGCCTGAGAGGAGTTAGACTCTCGTGAGAGAGAAATCCAGCATGGAAGCCCATCCTGTGCTTCCCACTCCACTCCTTGGCGAGGGGAGGCTCAGGCTCCCACTTTATTTATTTATTTATTTTTAAAAAAGATTTTATTTATTTATTTGACAGAGAGAGACACAGCGAGAGAGGGAACACAAGCAGGGGGAGTGGGAGAGGGAGAAGCAGGCTCCCTGCTGAGCAAGGAGCCCGATGCGGGGCTCGAACCCAGGACCCTGGGATCATGACCTGAGCCGAAGGCAGAAGCTTAATGACTGAGCCACCCAGGCGCCCCTCAGGCTCCCACTTTAAAGGAACTGTTAAGGTCACTTCTATTTCAGAAGGGTCAACATTGGGTAGTGTGAATGACTTTTTCATCTTATTAAGTAGAACGAACGGTGATTTCTGAAATGCGTTTCCAACCTAAAGCGTTAAGAGCCCCTGTATCCCAACCCACGACCCTGCAGGCCCAGGTGGGGGTCAGAGGGTAACACCTGCAACGCACCAGCCTGTGTGCCCTGGAGGCAGGAAGATGGAGGGTGTGGAGCAGCCTGCCGTCCCGCCGCCAGCCAGCCAGCCAGCCAGCCAGCCAGCCACACTGGAGTTGATTGTAGTTTCCTTTCTATCATTAATTATAATCACAGCTGTACCCCTTTTCCTGGTACTGTAAGGTCATTGGAGGCTTTTCATTAACACCTTATTCCTACAAAGCAAACAAGATGTTTGTTTTTAAGAAGATGAGATCCAAGAAGAAACATTTAGTTACATCCTTGGAAACAGCCAGGAACCCCACTGGTGGAATTGTCCTTAACTTGAAGATAGTGGGTGGAAAGCATGCGACCATGTCATCAAGGAGTGACTACTAGCCACGTTATGTCTCTTGTAATACATTCCTGTCCTGTGCAGCTCATGGGCAGGAGAGGCCAGCGAGTGGATCTTCTACCATTTGCCCAGTGGCCTCGGTGGGTCATCAAAGGACTCTCCAGAGAGACCTCAATTTTATTCAACTTGCTTGACAGCGACAACTATTGGCAGAAAGTAGGACAGCCAGAAGGGGGGAAAAACAAGCGCACCCACATCCGTTCTCCCGTGGGAGACAGTAACTGTGCCATAGCCCAGGGGCTGCCACTGCTGGCTGGGGGAGGGGGAGTCTAGCCTGAGGGTCCCACCCACTTTAGGCTTCTGTGCTCTGCCAGCTGGCCAAGACCCTGCGCGTTCAGTAAGCTCGACACTAAGGATGGGCCTCCTTGTAGGCCAATGGAGGATGGTTCCAGCACAACTGAGAGCTGGGGACAGGGGTCTCTGGGAGGCAAGTCTGGGCTGCACCAAGCTCCTCCATTCAGAGGGATAGTCCTCTTTCCATCCTCCCTCTCTGTAGGCTCCTCTCCCAAACTAAGCCCAGAAGCATACTTAGGCTCACTTTCTCTAATACAGCACAAACGGAAATTTCCTTTGAGCATCCTATTGCTGCACCTCTCCATTTGTGCTTTTGGAAAACACCTCCAGCCATCCTTTCTACTTGTCTGCTCCCCATATTCAAGCCTCAAAAAGTCACCTGTATCCTTTACTGCTTTGACTCTCACATTAACCAAGCAAGTATATCATTTGTACCTTCTTCAGCTTCATTTGATATCATTTGATAGCCAGATATCATTTGATAGCCAGATTCTATTTTGGCACCTTTAGAAGATGTGAGGCCCTTAAAACCTATTAAAAACAACTTTCCCACAACATTTTTCTAACAGATCTCACACCCTTCCCTCTTTGGCAATGTAAGCCTCAGTACATTTACTTGTCTCCAACCCTTCAGTGGCCCATCACCCAGGAAAGAGCTGCCTGACCAGATTCCTTGTCCTTCACTGTAATCTTTGAAACTACAAAATTTTGTGTATCTATCCTTTTCTTTAAAACTGGGTGATGGGCATTAAGGAGGGCATGTGATGTAATGAGCACTGGGTATTATTATATAACACTGAGGAATCACTGACCTCTACCTCCGAAACCAGTAATACATTATATGTTAGTTGAACTTAAATAAAAATAAATTTTGTTGTTTATATTTTCATTGTATTGTAGTCCTATACTATGATCAATAAAAAAATGTGAATTCTTTGGGGAAAAAAAAAACAACTGCACTTAAGTCTCCTCAGTAGGTTCTCTGTAAAAGTAAGTACAATGGAAACAAACAAACAAACAAAAACCCTAAATACAATAGCCTTTTGGAATAAGTGTTTCTTTACAGGCATATAAACCTCTTGGTGGCCTCTTTAATACTTTGGTGACTTTTGTACACCTCCCTGTCCACGTGGCTTCTCATATTAGAGATGTGGAAATTGAGGCCCAGAAAAGTGAAGTGGCTTGTGTAAAGTTATGGAAATGGTCGCTGGTAGAAACGCGACTTTGGTGGAGGACTGTCCCCTTCCCTGAGCCAATGTTGTGGCTGTGGCTTCAAAACAGAACAGTACTCACCCCACTCCACCTTACCCCATTTTGTCAATTGTAGTGGCTTATTTAACTAAAAATATTTCCCATCCTATTTAGAAACAGAAATCTTAATGAATTAGCTGGTTTAGTTTACACAGAGAACAAATTTATCAAGTCCCTACCCCCCTGGCCTATTCCGCATCAGCCAGTCATTTAATGTGTTGATTTCAATTGGCTTAGAATTTAAATTATAGAGAAAAACCTTGTGTCTCTCTTCATAATTGTGCTTCTAGAGTGGGTTGTTTGATGATTACAGATACTACATTGATCACATCACATAATTAATGACATTTTTTGAAAGAACACCATGGGCTACTGGGTAAATTCTAAGCCTTCAATGCTTACTATAATGAGACCCCAAACTAATGATATTACTGAAAATCTAGAATGCTCAATTTGAGCCAAAACTGTTTTTTGCATACATTGTATATTTCCATCTTAAAACTTCGTTGAAAGGGATCCTTCCTGCTGGAATAATTAACACCCACATTTTTTTTTGAGTGCTTGTCTATGTCAGATAAGCGCTAAGAACTTTACACTTACTAACTCATCTAATCTTCACAATACTTCAGATAGGCATTATTATGCCCATTTTGTAAGGAGGAAGCAGACTTTTTTTTTTTTTTTTTTTTTTTACCATATTCTGTTACCAAATTTCTACTTTGTTCTAAGTTCTCAACCTTGGTGTTGGTCCCTATACTGAAAAATGAGCTTTCTCCTTCTTTCCATGTAGGCAATTCTTCCTTCAAGTTAAGAAACCTCTTCTTGGTACGAGTCATCACATGGTATTACAGCTGTTTACATACCAGTACCCCCATTAGACTGTAGTCTACTTAGTGGATTTTGTTGCTGTTGTTTTGCTAGTCATTATTTCTGTGAAGTACATACACCTGTAATACAGTAATGAATCAATACTGTTTCTCCATAATTATGGGTGGGTCTCTAGTAGAAGCATTAAGCCCTGACCTATAAATGCTCTTTTTCCTAGGAATACACTAAATTCATAATAATTTTCTTGGAACTCTTTACTGACAGCTTGTTCAAGAAATACAGGGCTATTTAACATTAACATGCATCTCCTCTCTCCCCTAACTAAAAACCAGGTGTCCAGTTTTAGTTTGTAGAAAAGCACCAGGTAGTTACCTTCGAACACATTTGGGGCACAGCATATTGTCCTCCAGGTGTGGGGGTGGAAAATTGCAGGCCGGCAGCAAGAACAGGGCACATACTCTCCCTCGTTTTTCAGGCACCCAGGCTTGTCCTGCATGAAATTGCAGGTGAACCCAACCTTCTGTGTCTGCAGGCAGACTTCTTCCATGGACCACACACCACCTGACACCTGGAGAAGGAGAAAGGTAAGTACCAACACAGCATGGCCAAATTCTAATGCTCTTCTGGTCAAGACTATATCATGGTCTTTGTTTCTTCTACTTTTCTCAAGTGTCAGCTCCAAGGTATGAGCCCTGGAATCCTAGCTTAACCTACTCTGTTCTGGTCCCTTTTAGAAAACCATACAAAACAGCTCCTGTTAAAACTTTAAAAAGGAAAAAGTATAGTTGGAAATGGCATAGCTCCAGGTAGGCAAATGACAGTGCAAGGGAGGCAAAAACTTTACCTCTGCCCATCCTGGGTTTGCAGCAGGGACTCCTTCACAAAAAGATCAACAAGAGAAAATCAGTTTATTAATGCGTACGGCACACATCACTTGGAAGAAACCACCAACGAAAACAGACTCAAAATGGCAGCTCGGAGTCCCCGCTTTTACAAAGAACGATGAATTTGTAGCAAAATAACAGGAAAAACAGAAGCAGTTTTAGGCTCCTGGGGGTGGGAAGGTCAATATATGGGAAGGAACTAAGAAGTTCCTTAGGTTTCTCTGGTGCCACCTCTCAGTGGATTGTCTCCAGCAAAAAGAGAATTTATAACCTGCCTGGAGGCAGTAAAAAGAGACCTTTTCCTGGGTTTGCTGCTCTTCAATTGCCATTGGTTCAAAACAATTTTTATTATAAATTTTAAAACACTTTAGGACAGGTGACATATTCTGGTTTCCTTCAATAGAAAGACTAAACCGGAGTGGTCTGGGAAGGCCTTCATGAAATAGACTGGAGGTCTCAACAGGCATTGTACTGTGCTAACCAGTTTATGGTCTCTCTTAATTTTATGTCCTATAATTCTTACAGCATTATGAGGTAGATGAATTATCAACCTATTTTATGAGGAGAAAATTGGGAACTATATTAACCAACTTGTTAATGTCACTCACTTAACAGATGCTAGAACATCCTAGGGCCTAAGCTCAGGCAGTTGATTTTAGAGCCTGCTTTTACTTTTAATTCCTTAAAGGGGAAAGAAATAAAGCCAAACAGATTGCCATTCCCTTCTGATGACATCAATAATTTGCAGCAGTCGTTTTCAAAGTGCGGTCCCCAGACTAGCATCCTCAGCACTGGCTGAAAAATTGTTAGAAATGAAAATTCCCAGGCCCTACCTCAGTTCTGAATCAGAAACTGTGGGTAGGGCCCAGGAATCATCAACCCTTCAGCTGATTTTGATATACCCTAAAATTGATTGGAGGTTAATATCAACAGCTTATTTTCCTCAACTGGACCAGAACCAGATCTCAATCCTGGGCTTACCGTGGGCCTCCTGGGGCGATTCCACTGTCTCCATCTTCCCAGCCCTGGCTGCAATTCTGGACCAGGAGGCAAACACAGCATCTGGGGCCGAAGTTGTCACAACAACAGTATCGACTCCCTCCAGGAGAGCATCAGACCCAACATGGGCAGGGGCCCCACCCTCAGGGGAAGCAGCCACTTCAGGAAGGTAAGTTCCATCAGAAGATATTCTTTTCCCAGAACTTGCCAGAGACATTTCCCCCTGGTCCATCTTTGATCTTCTTTGTGACTGTGTGAGAATCTTGGCCTCCTCTGCGGTGACAGGAATGTTCTTCTACAAATAGGGTTTACAAGGTTAAGGTGCTGTCAGAAGTGCAGTCTCATTTTTATGATTTCGCACAACCTTGTGAGAAGTGGCGGGGGGGGGGGGGTGTGTGGAAGGGGGTGGTGATGGGGGGTGGGTGTGCTGTTCCTCCTCAGAAGGAGTGGAAGGAGGGAAGGAGGGGCTGAGGCAATCACTCCACTGACTTTCTGATGCTAAAATAGGTAATTAGAATGAGAACTAAACCTTCCACTCTGTCAAATCCCTACAAATCACTTACCTTCTGATCGGGGTAAGCATATTCACAGATTCTCTTATATACATCTAGTTTCTAAGACAAGAGAAAAATGAGTTAACAATCAAGCAAGGATCCTACCCCTCCTCCCAGGAGCACAGTCTCCAACCCTGGACCCTCACCTGGCCTTTGGTGCTCAGCTTTAGTTGTTGGCACCAGGCCCGCAGGACGTCTCGGTGAAGCATGTTGGCCGGTGGCAATTTAGAAGGTAATGGAGGAACTGGGATTTTCTTCCGAAGTCTTACTTTTCCATCGCCTTGTGCCTTCTTTTCTGAATGAGAAGCTGGAGGAGAACGGGATGAAATTAGTAATAATTCACTTTTGTGTAGCCTTTTAAAATGTCCAAGTACAACTTCCAGTTCTCACAGCCCAATCCCCATTGTATAGTTACTGACTTGCCAAAGACCCCAGAAACCTCCAAGGGACACAACCTCAAACCTGGGACTGACAGACTACTTCTGAATCTCCAGTTTTTACTTCCTGAAACTCCCTTACTTTCTCCTTTGTGAGCACCTAAACCCACAGACTCCAGCGAAGTTGTACTAGAGATCTTACTTCCAATCCAGGGGAATGATAGGAATTTTAAACCTGACATCGTAAATCCTCAGTGGTGCCTTGTCCTCTCACCAAAGAACCAAATAAACCACTCGGTAATGCTGCACACAACCGCCCATTCTCAGGATTATGTCCGCCCGCCCCACTCAGGGCAGCGCTCTGGTCTCACTGCACACAGCTTTCTCACACACTCAACTGTTCAGGAAAGACTTCCAGGACACACCTCCAGAACAGACAACTATAAAGACACTAACAGTTGTGAGGCTTTACTGAGTGCACTAGTCAGGTATCATGTGGGCATTATTACCCTAATTATGCCATATACATTACAACTGAGGCTGCACCCCACCCCGTCCGACCCAGCTAGGTTAAGTATTATCCTCAATTCTTAGAAAAAGAAGGTGGAGTTTCAAGGATGGGATTTCAAATTTATAGCAGTCTGGACCCAAATCACTGCACATTGAGATCCTTAACACTAAGCAGCGAGTGAAGGCAAAATGATGATCAGAACCAAATATATTGTCAGAGTTTGGAGACCTGAAGACACCAGTTTTAACAGAGGTGGCTGAAAGAAGGCTTCAGGGAGGCGTGATGTAAGTTGGGCCCCAAAGGAAGTGAAGGGTTTTCAGAATACAGGACCAATTTTCTTTCCTACTTGTTCTACTCCTTCCGAAAAGTTCCTTGGTCTTCTTAAGCCCAAGGACATGAGATTCGAGGCCTTGGAGACTTCTTACCTTTGTCTTCTTTCATAGATCTTTTGCGTTTGGTCCCGCTCATGGAAGTTCTTTGCAACTTTGGTTCACCAGAAGCCTGCTGTTTCCCTCTAGCTTCTTCTGATACTGGTTGGGATTGGCCGGCCAGAGAGTCTTCCCCCGACTTCGTGGAGTTCTGATGGGGACAGAGGCCAGTCCGTCTTCCCTCGGGTGCCCGACCCACCGCACACACTCCCTGACTCAAGATAACTCACATCCACGGCGCCAGGATAGTCATTACACATGCCACTGGCTGTGTGGATTCTCCTCCGGGAAATCATCTTAACCCCAGGTTTACTTACAGGGAAGATGGGGAAACGGGAGGCCGATTTGAAAATACGAAAAAAGACCGAAAATATGGATACAAACCACAGAAGCAGAAGAAACTAGGCTCTCTGGGGCGGGGGATGGGAGCCCTTTTATCACCCACCATATCCATTATTCTCTTACCTGAAGATTTTCTTCCCCCATTCCTTTGTTCTTGACCTCTTCCAAAGAAAGTTTTCCTCTACTATTGCCAGAGGGATTCTATATACTCCTTCAGTGGTTCGTTGTGCTCAGCATGAAGATATACAAATAACTCCATGGCCCCAAGGGCTAGTCACAGAATTCCTTTCCAGCCTCGTTACCAAGGCCTGAAGAGATATCGCTCACTCTACCCCAGCCTTATACTCACTTTCTTAAACCTTCTTCTGCAGAATCTCATCTCCAGGATTCCTGCATCCGGCAGCCCTTTCTAATCTTCTCACACTTTAAGTCACTTCTACACTTTGCCTCACTCCTCTCCCTTATCAGTCGTAGTTTTTTACATTTGTTTGTCTGATTCGATCCATGCTGGTTACTCCATTTGGCTGGTAAGCTGCCTAAGGGCAGAATCTCTCTTTCCTCCTGAGGCCCTCAAACATTTTTTAATTGAACCAGAAGAAACAAGAGAACAGTGGGGATCCAGCTATTTGAAAGAGAAACTAACCTCTTACATAAGTTGTTGACACATTTCTTATTTTCTTTCATTTACTGCCCACAGCAACCTGGTGGCAATTTCTAACTTTGGTTTTCAGATGCAGAAGCTGAGGCTCAGAGGCTACACAGACAGGCATTGCAGATAGACACAAAATCCCTAAATCTAAATCCTCTCCAGTGTCCCCAAGGTGGGAGAACAGGACAAATTAACATTTGTATGGCATTTTACATCTCTATAGCAGCTTTGCGTTCATATTCAAATTTTACGTTTGCATGGCTTTACACAAACTACTCACTTTGGAGCCTGACTGACTTAAAATCCAGAGAGTAAAAATGGTGGTTCCAAGGAAAGAGACTCTTATTGAGAGTACTCGGGTTCCCTTGACACTGGCAAGTCTCAAAGCCTCTCTACATTTTCTTTCTTTCTTTCTTTTTTTTTTTTTTAAGTAGGCTCCACATCCAACCTGTAGCCCATTGCGGGGCTTGAACTGACGACCCTGAGATTAAGACCTGAGCTGAGATCAAGAGTCGGATGCTTAACCCACTGAGCCACCCAGGCACCCCAAAGCCTCTCTACCTTTAATTTCTGTCTGTGGTGCTTGTCAATATGTCTGGCTTTGGATTATTTCTGTAGCTCCGGTGACCCTGGGAAAAAACGGGTTCAGACCCACCACTTCTGGTTTAGGACCGGTGTCTGTTGAGGGCAAATTAAAGGATCTATTTCTCCCCCAACCTCAGGTCCATTACCTCTTCCTAAAGTTTTCCCCTCATCTCCCTTTTTCTCCTGTTATCACTCCCCTCCAGCCCTGATACTAGATTCTTCTTTCGGACAGGATAAAGTATCTTTTCTAAACCCAAATAGGAAGCCCCATTTCTTACAGTCTCCTTGCCCCAATATACCAGGTTGCAAGATCGTTATTTAGGACTTTACTGTTGTTTTTTTTCTTAACAAGAGGAAATTCTAAGGCACATTCTTTTCTCCTCGAAAGAAGGATCAAGTGTGCTCAGCAGGAGAGAGAAACATGAGGAGACGCTCAAAGACAGACAGAAACAAACCCGCTAAAACTGTAATTACCTTTTTGCCTTTTGCTTTCTCCATACCCAAAGAGAAGTCAACGTTGACAGAAAATTCTTACTTCTGAAATGGCCCCGGGCCCAAGACTGCTCTTTTAAAAGTCTCCTCCCACTTCCTGTCACCCAAAGGCGCTTTCCTTTTTCTCCTCCCCCTTTTCCCCTCCCCCACAATTTGTGAATGCTAATTTTGTGTACTCTCTTATTCATGAGGTGACTCTTGTATGAATTAATTAGTAATACCTTTCCTACCACTTTCTGTGAGCTTTTTAACATAATCACCTACCGTGTGGTTCAGGAGACATCAGGAAGTTGGAATCTTCTGAAAAAACCCAAGGGAGAAACAAAAGTTCCTGGAGACTTCTGAACGGGATGTTCGAAGGGATTTAATGAGGCAACTTGTGGAAACAAAAGAATTCCAGGGCCGGACTGGTGGTTTGAAGAAAGCAAAACCTTCTTTGTGTCCCACATAATTTTATTTCTTAAGCAAGCTTCTCAACCAATCACAACTCCAGCATTCCATTTGTACCCATAAAAACTACCACCTTCCCATCTGCCAACAACTAGTAAGAGTAGTTTTTTTTTTTTAAAGATTTTATTTATTTATTTGAGAGAGAGAGAATGAGAGATAGAGAGCACGAGAGGGAAGAGGGTCAAAGGGAGCAGCAGACTCCCTGCAGAGCAGGGAGCCCGATGTGGGACTCAATTCCGGGACTCCAGGATCATGACCTGAGCCGAAGGCAGTCCCTTAACCAACTGAGCCACCCAGGCGACCAGTAAGAGTAGTTTTTAAAGTCTATTGAGTATTTGTTTTGACCAAATTTTAGGTTTAAAAGTTCACAGCCATTATTTTATGGTCCCCCATTTTATGGATGACAAAAGTATGCATAACATTATATTGGTAACTTTTTGGATGACGCAGTAAGAGCGAGCCAGAAATCAAGTCTAGGTGAACTTTATTCTACCCCTCAAGCCCCTGACCTACTAACTTCCAAACAAGGTCAAGTTTCTCTCTTTAAAGTTAGTCTGAAAATACCTCCCACTCAGATTGCTCCTCCCTGTCAAACTGTGGGGGATCAGAAATGTGAAGTGAAGGAATCTTCTATGTTAAGAACCAGCGATTGTGGGATTCAAACCTTCCTCTGTCAGGTTACAAAGTCTACTATGTGCCTTTGTTTTGTTTTCCTACATCTCATTGCGTGCCCCAAAATGATGAAGATGAGATGATCCTTACCCGGGATGGAGGTGATAATATTCTCCCAGGAGAGAACTACGTGGACACAGGACGTAAGTAAATGGGATCCAGGAGTGGAGAAGCAAGTATAGATGAGGACTGAACAAGCCCCAAAGCACCAAAGATGAAAGCAAGTGTTTAGAAATCTAGATCACCTGGGAGGTCATATGGAAGTTTTGACTGTTAAGTATTTTACCCTGGTTCACAGACAACAAGCAGTAAATACTTACTAGGTAAGGTTTATATAATGTATATACAAAGTATTTGATTGAATTATTTTTCTCTCCTCAGTGTAATTGGAGGTAACATGGCTAAATTCTAGATTTAAATACAAACCCAGATATTGAGACATCTCATCCTGAGCAAGGTACAATCTGTAATTTCTAAATTAATAGATGGAGTATATATTGAGATTATGACTTAGGAATTCTTAGGCCTACCATGATTTTGGGGAAAATAATTTTTGAAAGAATTGCACCAATGATTAAAAAACAATAACAACAGGATAGCTGATGTTCTATATATAAGGAGGGTTAGCACGATTTAATTTAAAAAAAAAATTGAAGATAATTGGAAATAATACTGAGTTCTCAAATGAAGCAAAACGCCAAATGCTTTTGTTGGGCTTGGAGTTGTGGTAATTTATAAGCAATTTTGAAGAAATAACAATGTGTTTGTGCTTTGGTTTCTCAAATGTAAAATAGGAATGTATGTTTGTTTCTTCAGAGAAATACGTTTATGTGTAAAATTTCTTACGAATGTTTAGTAGTCAAAAGAAAAAACTGCTGCTTTTTAAAATGTTTTTATGTCAATGCGTAAATCTCTATTCCTCCTTAGTTGGAAAAATATTCATGTTGAGTCTCATTCATTTATTGAACAAAAATGCTCGATAAATGGACAGCGACTGTGTGTTTAGTACAGGAGATACAGTGGTGGACAAAAGCAGACAAGGACCCTGCCCTCAAGGGCTTATAGCCTGGAACGAAGAACAGACATTAGGTAACTCATTATCAATAACAATACAATCTTTTACAGGATCTTAAAATGCATTACATTTATTTATACATATTATCAAAACAGGGAAAACTACTCAATTACGACACCTAAAAGGCAGAAAAGCTCCCTACATTTGGTGGTCTGCAGTAGGGGTTTTGACCTCATCAAGGAAGTCAGGAAAGTGTCACATTTGGAGGACCAGAAGAACTGAATTAACTGAAGAGGAGGGATCAGTTCAATTCAGGAACAAAATCAGGGCTGGGAGGCTGGAGCTCAGAGGGGGAGGAGGAAAATGTTAGCTGAGTCTGGATAGGTTGACCTCATCTTTAGGCAAAGAGCCATGGAAAGCTATTGAAAAATTCCAGGTGGAGGTGGGGGCGGGCGGACTCCGCTGACCATTTTGTAAAGATCTTTCAACCGTAACGAGGAAAAAGAGTTGGAGAGGGATCATCGTAGACACCAGACGGTGAGTTGGGAAGCCGCCGCGGTAGGTTTAGGCTCCAGATGCGGGCCCCTGGCGTGGTAAAGGGGAGTTCTGGGTAAGAGCGAAGACTCCACCGCCGGGCTGCATTGAAACACCAGCCGCCCTTTAACTAGCTGTGTGACCTTGGGCAAATGATCTAACACTTTCCTTACCTGTAAGATGGGAGTCTGGAAAATGATAGGTCTTACTCAGAGGGTTGCAGGGATGGCTAAATAGGCTCTCACACGTCTCACACCTGAACAATGTCTAACGGCAGCACGTGTTGGATCAAGGCTAGCTGTGCTGAATAGAGCAAATGGTAATTTTATTTACGTAAAAAAATGAGTTTATACGGGAATTGCAATTCAAGATAAGCCAGCTTTGGTGAACCCGACGCAAATCCAAAGAGGCAAAGAGAAGGTCAGCTTTTATTAGGTTTTTGGAGGAAGTTGGGGAGGGTTGTTTTGAACAAAAGTTGATTGGAGAAGGACAACAGTTTGAGGTTGGAGTTTCTCACCGGCTGCGGGTGGAGTTAGCGTTATTGCTGGGGCAGGGAGGGAATCTTCCTTTTCTTAAAGGCAAGAAATAAATTTCCTATGTAAAAAGTGCCCTCGTCAAAATAATTCTTCTCTTCTGCTGGTTCTCTGGGTCGCAGTGAGTGGTACAAGCATGAGTGCTCCCGCTTCAGAGCTTTCCCATTCCACCTTGAATGAGGGTTCCTTTATTTTCACAGATGTTTCTATAAATAGTGTTGGAGACTAAGGTTGTGAGAGATGTGGCAGATTCCTGCCAGGTTTTTGTTTTTGTTTCTATGTGTATTTTCTCTTCCAAAAAGAGTTTTAGTTGAATAAAATTAGCTGAGTTAATGAGGCATTTAGTTATTTACCTGGAGGCAATGAATCTTCCAGAGTCATTAATCTGCATTTACAGAAGACAAAACAGGATTGTATCACACAACACAACCACCATTTCATATTTGACGGTGGGAGAGCTTTGGTGGGAGGTGACTGTGGAGTCTGGTTGGGGTACTTGTCCAAATCTGTCGGCTAGAAGTGCTGGTTCAAAAGCTGAGCTTATTAAAAATTTATATGGTTCCGTTTTTATCCAGGATGACTTCTACCAATTTATAACAGGGTCTAAGAATAACTTTTTCTCCATATCTGGTATTGTAATAAGTACACTAGAACTCGACACGGCAAATTTATTATACTCAATCTTTTAAGTATCCCCTATAGTAGGAAGTCAGTGCCCCTTTTGGAGTTATTTTTTTTAAGAAACAGATGAGTCATTTAAGCATCTGCCTTCGGCTCAGGTCATGATCTTGGGGTCCTGGGGAGGGTTGTCGGGCTCTGTGCTCTGGAGGGAGTCTGCTTCTCCCTCTCCCTCTTCTGCCCCTCCCCATTCTTGGGCTCGCGCAAACTCTCGCGTGTTCTCTCTCTCTCGTATGAATAAATAAAATATGAAGAAAAAGAAACGGATGAGTCACTTAGAAGTAAATCTGGAGGGGCGCCTCCAGATTTACTGAGGGTGGCTCAGTCGTTAAGCGTCTGCCTTCGGCTCAGGTCATGATCCCAGGGTCCCGGGATCGAGCCCCGCATTGGGCTCCCTGCTCTGCAGGAGGCCTGCTTCTCCCTCTCCCACTCCCCCTGCTTGTGTTCCCTCTCTCGCTGTGTCTCTCTCTGTCAAATAAATAAATAAAATCTTTAAATTAAAAAAAAAGTAAATCTGGAGAGTAAGGTAGGCTATCAGGTTAGTTAGTAATTTGGGATAGGGAAGAGCATATAGCTCTTGATACCAGGGTCGTGGGTTCAAGCACAATGTTGGGTGTAGAGATTGCTTAAATAAAACTTAAAAAAAATAATAATAATTTGGGCTAAAAAGGGAAAAGTTGGAGGTAGACGGTAGAGTTGAAATCATGGGGAAAGGGTGCCTGGGTGGCTCAGATGGTTAAGTGTCTGCCTTCGGCTCAGGTCATGATCCCGGAGTCCTGGGATTGAGTCCCGCATCGGGCTCCCTACTCCTTGGGAGCCTGCTTCTCCCTCTGCCTCTCTCTCTCTCTCCCTCTCTCTCTGTCTCTCATGAATAAATAAATAAAATCTTAAAAAAAAAAAGAAATCATGGGGAAAAAAAGCCCATCTGGTTTCTCTGTTTATAAACTGTCTCCCTTCCTCCATTCCTTCCTTCCACCCTGTCAAGCACTAGTGGTGAAAACTGGTTCTGGTCCTTAATTACTTCCCAATAGGATGAATGCCAGAAATGCGAGGAAATACAGTGTCATTGAGTTACATACCTACTTTTCCATGACTTCTGCTTTAAAGAACAGGACATGGGGGCGCCTGGCTGGCTCAGTCGATGGAGCGTGTCACTCTTGATCTTGGGGTGGTGAGTTCGAGCCCCACATTGGGTGTGGAGCCTATTTAAAAAATAAATACAGAACAGGACATGTTAATCAGGGGCACCTTTATCATGAAGCTGTTGAAGCTTGTAAGTGGTCCATTCCAAGTTTCTGTGGAGGCCCTAGCAATTTTGCATATCTAATTTGATATACTTTATCTTAAAGAGGGAACTACAAGTTATAGAAGCCTCAGGTCATACAGATCTGTCCTATTGATACATGAATACTGAAATGTTTGTATACAACAGAAACTTTACTTGAAAATCTGTTTGCTCTCCTTTGCTTCTGCCTACCTGCTCCCCCCACCCTCCTCCCGATTAACTGTGGTCCAGGAGAATCACTACTTGGTTATTAGGTGTCCAGCTTCTGTTCCCCCTGTATGTGCTAAGGGCCAAAGTCACTGTGTGTCCAAGGGCCATCACTTGCACGTATGAAATTTAGTATACATTTGAAAAATAACATACCTTGGAACTAACAAATTGCAAAAAAGCATCCACTCAAGTTGGCCACTTAAAAAAGGTTGCCCCTGCCTTCAGGCTATGTAGCTTTGAGCGAGGCCACAGGGCTTGGCAGGTGGCTCCTGAGCTTTGTATCAGCCTCAGTTCACATTCTTTCTCTGGAGCATGAGCATGGAGCCCCCCATCTGTACAATTACCATGGCAGCCCTGTGTCCCTAGTTTATCCCAAATATGTCACTGAGGACAATGCTTTTTGAAACCAAGATCAACTATATCTATTAATATTCCAGGAGATTCACCATTGCCATGGAGGATATAGGTAAGTTTCTTAAAATGTACTCTTCACCAAGCCAACAGATGGTACCTGGAGATTACCTAGGGTTGATTACCCAAGTCGTTGGCTGGTAAGTGCTTGGGAAAGAGGCAACTGGGAGCCTGCAGGCCTTAAGAAACTGATTGCATTTGAAAATGGGGAAGGAGCTGGCTCTGTGCTAGTGTTTGTGGTCATTAGAACTCGCCTGGAGATGACGAGATGACTTACTTCGAAGTGAAGGAGAATACAAAGATTCTGACAAGATGTGGTGGCTGAGACCATTTCTTCAGCTCCCAGTGTGAGGACAGAACCCTACCTCAGTACCCACCAAGTATTACTGAGTCTGCCTCCTCAACATTTGACAGCACTGATTTCTCATCATCCTCACAGCTACCCTCTGCATTCAGGCTTTATTTCTTCTCACCTGCACTCCTGTAAAGCCTCTTTATTGATCTTATCCTCAGCAACCCCCACCCCCCCCGAAGCCAGCCTGCACACGAGGCCTCTGTGTAAGTTGTGTGGTCTATTTCCAGGGACACGGGGATGAAGCGAGTGGTGCCTCCGGGAGTTCTTTCAGCTCTAGTGTCCCAGTGACTGGGAATCAAAAACTCAAGAAGCACGTGAGGCTTTTTTACATAGTTAATCATTCCAAGGAATTTAGGAGTGAGAGTTTATAAAAGTAAGCCTAATTTACTTCTCCTGCAGCATGTATGCATTTTTGTTCAGAAGCCTTAACTCTTGTCAAGTATAATTCACTTTCTTGTGGCTTTAAATTTTACCCAACTCTGAAAGAGAGTGGCTTTTGTGATAAGAATTGCTTTCCTCCTGAGCTAGAAGCATAACCATGCAAAGGACAGTAAGAGTAACTTAAAGGAGAATGATTACTAAATGCAGCCTCAAAGACAAGATAGATAATAATGCTTTGCATCCATACAAGCCTGCCTTTCATCTGAGTATCTTCAAAGGGAGGCAAAAATGTAGCTGATGCTGTGTTATGGTTGAAAATTACAACTATGCAGTTTTCTTACTCCTGTTTCCCTTCTTAAACATGATACTGAGTTAAAACATCTCTAGAATTCAGTGTGTATTGATTTTGAGCACACGTTTCTCTCTCTCTCTCTCCCCCTCGAACATCAACCCCCAGTTGAAGAGGCATCAGTGGACCACCTGCCTTTGTGGCTTTGAAGCATTTGCTGTCGTTGGAGAAAAACGTAATAAGGGATGGATGGACATCATTCTGAGCTGTTCTAAAGTTTTGAAAGAGGACTGAAACTACCTCCATTTTGACTTCAGTCTGTACTTTCTAATTGCTTAAGTTCTTTCCAGATTATCTCTTAACTCAGGCAAAGACCTGGCAGGTGGAGCTTCCTGTGATGGGAACTGAATTACCACCTCAAGTAATAAGGACTGCACCAAGCCAGCAAGACCCCACGTGACTCACCCCAAGACTGTGATTGGCCTGACCTTTACCGCCCAGCTGCATGGGCCCACCAACCTTTGTCCCACATTTTCCTTACACAAACCTAGAAGTATTTTCTGCACTTTGGGGACAGTCCCTAAGATGTTAGTCAGCTGTCTTCCTGTTGGAATTTCCTTCTAGTTGTTGGCCTCTGAAATTCCTTTCTTTTTCATCACCACTCAGCTCTCTGTCTTTGGATTTTGTCAGCAGTGAGTGGTCAAACCTGGTATGTTTGGGACCCTGGAGCCAGTTAAATTTTGGTGAAAAAATATAGAGATAAAGATGGAGGCAGAACATTTTCTGGGTCCCCCAAATCAATTCAATCACGGTGCTAACAAACACTTCAAGAATGTATCAGAGCTCCACTCGACTGAAGCAAAAGTTGTACAGGAGGTGCTCAGTGGTATAAATGGAAATTATTCAAAATTAGAGTTCTGGATTACACTATGTTCTATATATTGATGAAAATTATAGAAATCCCCAGAAAGAACATTACTACTGATCCTCTTTACATGCTTGCTTGCTTTCTTTTTCTTTTTTTTTTAAGATTTTATTTATTTATTTGGTGGGGAGAGAGAGAGAGAGAGTGCTGCTGAGCAGGGAGCTGGGTGCAGGACTGGATCCTGAGACTTCAGGATCATGACCTGAGCTGAAGGCAGTCACTTAACCAACTGAGCCACCCAAGGGCCCCTTACATGCTTTCTATTGGAAGGTTGTGGCATTTTATTTTTTGGGTGGCTTTAAAATGTTCTTATAATACCTATTTATACACACTTTCATTTTTGACTACTGATGTAAGGGAACCTAAACAATGGGACTCTAATTTTTTTTTTTTAAGATTTTATTTATTTATTTATTTATTTGACAGAGACACAGCGAGAGAGGGAACATAAGCAGGGGGAGTGGGAGAGGGAGAAGCAGGCTTCCCACCCAGCAGGGCTAGATCCCAGGACCCTGGGATCATGACCTGAGCCAAAGGCAGATACCCAACGACTGAGCCACCCAGGCACCCCTTTAATTTTTTTTTTTTAAGATTTTATTTATTTATTTGAGAGAGCAAGAGAGCTCAGGATCACAAGCAAGCAGAGGACCTGAGGGAGGGAGAAACAGACTCACTGCTGAGCAAGGGAGTCCAACACAAGGCTCTGTTCCAGGACCCTGGGATCATGACCTGAGCTGAAGGCAGCCAATTAACCAACTGAGTCACCCAGGCACCCCATGAGCCTCTACATCTCTAAAGACATAGGAGAATAAAGGAGAAGAACATTTTTTGAAAGTCATTCACAAAAAAAAATAAGTAAAAGGCAAACAGTAAAATTTTTCCCAAGGTAAGTAAAATTTATGCTAAAGACCAGGTCTTGGCATGTGTGTGTGTGTGTGTGGGGGGGGGGGGGATGGGTTAAATTGGGGATGGAGATTAAGGAGGGCACTTGTGATGAGCACTGGGTGTTATATGTAAGTGATGAATCACTGAATTCTACTCCTGAAACTAATATTACACTGTATGTTAACTACCTGGAATTTAAATAAAAACTTGAAACTACCATAGAAAAAAAAAAAAGGCCAGGTCTTACCATAAAGGGAACCAAGAGGTCCAGGCTTCACATCCTCAAATAGCCTCATATTTAGACACTTAAAATGATCTCCAAATGAGGTTATCCATATAGCCAGGGATACATTATAACGATTAAAAGAAAAATATATCAGTCATGCAACTTTGTTAGAGGTAAACATTTTCTTCAATTACACATTTTCTGTAAACTTATGTTGTCTTTTATTTTTTTTAATATACATGGAATCACACAAATGGAAGTGTTTTGGGCCTTCCTTATTATGATACTGTGACTTTTAATAAGAAATACTTGATCCTCATCCTGGTTTCTGGTATAGGGCTCCTAAAAAACCCTTGGAATTTCCTAAGGGATGAGATCAGTAAAGATGTTTTGTTATGCTAATGAGATAGCTTCTGTACAGTACCTAAGGAGGGGGCTGGTTGCCAACGGAGCCAACCCTGTGATTAGAGGATTGGAGCTTTCAGTCCCAACCCCTTAACTCTGGGAGAGGAGAGGGGCTGGAAGTTGAATCCATCACAAGTGGCTAAGGATTTAATCATCGATGACTATGTAAGGAAGCCTACGTAAAAACCCAAACGATGGGGTGCAGAGAGCTTCTGGGTCGGTGAGGGCCTGGAGGTGCTGGGAGAGGGGCGCACTGGGAACCCTGGAGGCCCCACGCCCTTTCCACATCCCCTGCTCTGTGCATCTTTTCTGTCTGGCTATTGAGTTACATCCTTTTATAATAAACCAGTGATCTAGTAAGTAAAATGTTTCTTTGAGGTCTGTGAGCCACTCTAGCACATTATTTGAACCCAAGGAGGAAGTTGTGATGCGGGATCAACAGTCAGGAAAGAATTCTTGGGATGTAATATGGTGCAAAAGGGTGTTTTCATTAAAGCACCAGGCCGGACAGGACCTGTGGGCACAAAAAGCTGCCTTGTGATTGTGAGAAGTGACTGATTATATAGGGTTTTCTGTCCTGTGGAAGTGAAGGTGACGTTAGGACTCCAGGAGATAGAGTCTATAGATTCCTGGGGGTCTATTATTAAGATTGTGTTATTTATTTAGTAATCTCTATTCCCAACATGGGGCTCAAGCTCATGACCCTGAGCTCAAGAGCCACATGCTCTGCCAACTGAGCCAGCCAGGCACCGCTATCTTTTTCTTGTGAATCATTAAGACAGCTAGCCATTGACAGTGTTTTCCCCTGCCTTCGTTCTTAGGCAGTTACTAGTGCCCGAGGAATGTTATTTATAAATCCCACCTTGAGGAGGGGTGGTTTGCGGGGTGTCGGCTTGTGTTTTGCCCTCTCATCAGTCGGAACCTCCCACCTATAGACCTATAGCTGGTGGGTTGGAAGCACAGATAACCTGGATTTGACAAGTGACTGAAGTGGTGGGAGGGGCAGCTTGGTAGGACTGAGCCCTTAATCTGTGGCCTCTGAGCACATCTCTAAGAAGATGGTGTCGGGACTGGGTTAAATTGTAGAACAGCTATGTCCTACATGCGTCTCCAATTGCGTCGAAGAATTGCATGGTTGGTGTGGAGAGTGCCCCCATTCCCTATGGGGGAAATGGGTGCAGAACCCTTATTATTATTACAGAATATTCTTCAATTATAAATTATTAGTGAAAGGGAGAATATAGTAAGGGAAAGAGTATGGGGAGAGCAAGAGAAACACGAAGACACAACACAGGAAAAGAAAAGCCCAAAATGAGAGTTTCAGGGAAGAACATAAACACAGAAGCAAAGAAGAAACACATGGGAACAAAGAGAAGGGTAAGGGCCAAGTGTTCAATATTAACAATATATTTCTGTATTGTTTGACTTCTTAGAATGAACACATTGAAATTACGGTCGACTATTAGAACCGTGCAACTTCCTGATTCCTGAGTGTGTTGCTAACTGTCCAACATGGTCTAGTCTGCAGCAATGGAGATAGGTGCTGTCTACTGTTAGGACTGATGACAGGAGGCTTGCAGAATCTCCAGCTAACTCTTCAGGACTGTGTTTTCTTACCAAATTACATGCCACTTAAGAATTATCTTCTTGGGAACATTTGGCTAGAAAGAGAATGACCACCCCAGAGGGTTATCTGATTCCCTCGAGAATTACATTTGTTCTTGTAAATTGGCATCATTTGGGTTTATGCCTCTGTCCCCTGTGAGGTTCCTTACTGCGATTATTCATGTAGAGCCTAGGAGCTTCGATTTCCAGACTTGTAAATTCTGTGACAGCAGAGTCCACCCTTCGCAGTGGCCTGTAATCCTTCACCTCCCTCTTATCTGTGTTCTTCAAACTTTACCTGCATTCATTCACAAGTATTAAATAAGAGCAGTTTGATCCCACAGAGTCTTAAGTATAGAGCGTTTTGAAGAGAATTAGTGTATTTTTCAATACAAGACCTCACAAAGATATAAACATAATAAATTTGAAAAGTAAAAGTTTTACAGAAAGAAAATATAAGCTACAATATATAAAATGTCCCAAAGTATGAAATTTTTGTAGAAAGTATGAAATAGTGGAAAACTCGAAACAGCCCACATATCCAGACATAGATAACTGGACTGGTAAATTCTTGCTGCACTTAATCAATGCAATGCTTTCCAAGCACTGAAAATACTGTAGTATTTTTTATTTTTTATTTCTTATTTAGTAAAGAAAAACAGGTATATATTTAAGTAAAAACATTTCAGAACCATTTGTTTTCAATGGCACCATTTTTGTACAGCAGTGATGTGGAGAATGGGGAAAGGGATTATCGGGCATAGTCATTTTCTGTGTCTGACATTCCTGTAGTATTGGAAGTTCTTGCAGTTCGTATGCATTATTTTATAACGAGAAAAAAGAAACATTAAAAAGAATTAGCCACTATCTCTCATGTTAAGAGATTGTATTTTAAAATAGTTTTCCTTTTCCTAAGAGTATTTTAACCACCTGACATTCAGACTTAATCAAAAAGGTTTCATTTATTGTGCACAAAATTAATGATTGTGCACGAGGGTAAAAGCACGGATTTAGACCAACCAGAAGAAAGGAAGACAACTTTCCTTTTTTTTTTTTAATTAATTTATTTATTTGTCAGAGGGAGAGAGAAAGATCACATGAGCAGGGGGAGTGGCAGGCAGAGGGAGAAGCAGGCTTTCCACTGAGTAAGGAGCCTGATGCAGAACTCGATCCCAGGACCCTGGGATCACGACCTGAGCCAAAGGCCGACACACCTAACCGACTGAGTCACCCAGGCATCCCAGACAACAATTCATCAGGACAGGTCTGAATGGAATGGGCTATCCTAAATTTTATGAAATGTTGAGAGGTAGGGACATCCTTAGAAAGTGGTAAGACTAGGAAAGTTTGTGTTCAGTGTTGCCACCCTCCCCTGATGTTCTTGGGATCCCCTGACCTTCTTTACCCAGTGACACAGGCAGAACCCCCTTGAGCCCAGGTAGTTACACCCTCCTTAGGGACCAGTCTGAGAATGCTAGTAGTGATCCCTACTACTTGATTCTGATGGATCCATCAAAATTAAGCTGTTATTTGACTGATTTCCTCTAGTTATGCTCTTTGTGTGGGAATCCGTTAGGTAAAAGAAAAACTCTAGGCAGATAGAACAGTTAACATTTATTGAGCACATAGGTGCTAAGCATTATGTTTACATTATCTCATTAGTTATCATTGTTATTCCTGTTTTATAGATGAGAAAACTGATAATCAGAAGGTTACTCATCATCATACAGTTAGTTAATGAGATGTGAGTTTAAGACTCAAATTTAGATGTTTCTGTCTCAGTAACCTGAGATGTTAACCCCTAAGCCAACGGCTATTGAAATATGGACCTGGGGTGGCTGTGTGGCTCAGTTGGTTAAGCGTCTGCCTTCAGCTCAGGTCATGATACCAGGGTCCCAGGATCAAGCCCCATGTTGGGCTCCTTGCTCAGCAGGGAGCCTGCTTTCTCCCTCTGCCTGCTGCTCCCCCTGCTTGTGCTTGCTCTCTGTCAAATAAATAAAATCTTAAAAAATTGTGGACCCTGACCAGCAGTAGCAACATCACCTGGGAACTTATTAGAAATGCATATTCTCCATCTCTACCTCAGACCTATTGAATAAGCTATTTATTTATTTATTTATTTATTTATTCAAGAGAGACAGAGGAGGAGAGAGAGAGAGAGGGAGAGAGAGAGAGAGAGAAGCAGAGGGAGAAGCAGTCTCCCAAGGAGCAGGGAGCCCGATGCAGGACTTGATGCCAGGACCCTGGGATCATGACCTGAGCCGAAGGCAGACGCTTAACCATCTGAGCCACCCAGGTGCCCTGAATAAGCTATTTTTAAAAATGCCCTGCAGATGATTTTATGGCACAATGACACCCGAAATTATAGAGCAGACTTGTCCAATTGAACTTTCTGGAATGATGTCTTATACAATCTTGTCTAATAAGGTATCTTCTAACCACATATAGCTATTGAACATTTGAAATGCAGCTAGTGTGATTAAGAAACTACATTTAAATTTTATTTAATTTTAATTAAAATTTAAAATTTAAATAGCCACATACAGTTAGTGGCTACTAGGTTAGATGGTACAACTATATTGTCATCTTGTATTCTTTTTTTTTTTTAAGATTCTATTTATCTGACTGTGAGAGACACAGCACAGCGAGAGAGGGGACACAAGCAGGGGGAATGGGAGAGGGAGAAGCATGCCCCCCCACAGAGCGGGGAGCTCCATGCGGGGCTCGATCCCAGGACCCCGGGATCATGACCCGAGCCGAAGGTAGACGCCTAATGACTGAGCCACCCAGGCGCCCCTGTCATCTTATATTCTTGAGTGGTTCTTTATGACATCATCCCTCAATTCTAAGGAGCACTATTAATGCAGTCAATTAGCAACAAATATAACAGAATGGTATTAGGAATACATCGGATTAAGTGTAGTCTTGTGTAGGACCCACTATCCAGGAGGCTTCCCATGTTGTCAATATGTAGCGTTTTTAAAAAGAATAGATGAGAGGGATCCTGGATGGCTCGGTTTGGGCGTCTGCCTTCAGCTCAGATCATGATCCCAGGGTCCTGGAATTGAGTCCTGTGTCGGGCTCCCTGCTCATTGGGGAGTCTGCTTTAAAAAAAAAAAAGAAGAGATGAGAGCATTCACCCCGCATGACCCTTATATGGGTCCCTAATACCAAATGAAATGATTAGGTTATTTACACAGATTGATCATCTCATATAGAACAACAGTTCTGCTGCACAAGTAAGATGAATTCCACAAATATTGACCTAGATAGGACTTTGATAAAGGGTCATAAGAAATCCTTGTGGAATATAGGCCTTTTTTTTTTTTAAGCATGTAAGAATACACAGGTATGATAATTCATTTGATGTGACTCAGGCAATTTTCTGAACAGATGGTGGCCCTTTATACCATTAGGAAGTAGCCAACCTGAAATACAATAAATATAAAAGAGTCTGTGAACTTCAAAATTGTAACTTGGTTCATAAGTGAAGAGAGGCAGTGTAGTCATGCCTTGTTATAAACCAAACAGTAGGGCAGAGAAAAAGAATATGTCAGTGCTAGAATTTATTTACAGCTGTCCAAAGGAGGGGTGCCTGGCTGGCTTAGTCGAGCATGTGACTCTTAATCTCAGGGTCATGAGTTCAAGCCCCATGTTGGGTGTGGAGCCTACTTAAAATATAAAATTCAATTCAATTTTTAAAAAAACAAAAAATGGCACCTGGGTGGCTTAGTCGGTTAAGTGTCTGCCTTCGGCTCAGGTCATGATCCCAGGGTCCTGGGATCGAGTCCTGCATTGGGCTCCCTGCTCAGTGGGGAACCTGCTTCCCCCTCTCCCTCTGCCTGCCGCTCCCCCTGCTTGTACTCTCTGTCTCTCTCTCTCTCAAAATAAATAAATAAAATCTTAAAAAAACAAAAAACAATAAAACCCATCTGAATGACAAAGAAACTCCAACTAGTGGACATAAACATTCTTGGTAATACAGTGAAGCAGATACTGAGAATATTAAATCCTGCTCACCTTGGAAAGTTCATTAGCAGAAGCCAAGGGTCAATTCCAACAAGCATTTATTGACTTAAGGGTCAGCACTGATGAGAATTTAATGATGACAACAGCTGTGTTCCTTAGAGAGGCATGATGGGAGATATGCATTAGGAAAATTACTCTGGGAAGGGCCTTTTGCGGGACTGCCTCTTAGGAACCATGAAGACCAGGATGAGGTGGTTGTTGGTGGGACTGGGAAGGCAAGGAAGGGTATATGAAACATTGTATTGGTAGAATTCCGTGGGAACTTATTAGATATGGGGGGCTGAACTTCATTATAAAACTGAGATTTAAATTTGGATACTGAAAGATGGTGGTATTAACACTACACTTGAAATAAAAAAAACATGTGGAAGAGAGGTGATGTGTCATGGACTTAAGAGATTGCAGCACTTCGTAACTTGATAGATGTTATTTCTTGCCATGACCCAACCAGGCAGGAAATGACTCCAAGGGTATATAATCAAGTGTCTGTCAGGTGTTGGCCAACATTCTGGAGACAGCATAGAGGAGAGAACCATAATACACCTTTATTTTAAAGAACCTGGAATTGCAAATCCTGGAATCCATTTAGAGATCCATAGTATGACCAGCCTGATAAAATGTCCTAGTTAATTATCTGACAAATTGCTTTACTTCAGTTAATTCCTCCCTCCTTCATATTTGCAGATCTTGCACAATTCTTTCTATAGTATAATGATTTGCTAGATTGGGAGTTCCTTGATTAAAGGGACCATTTCTGGGGCACCTAGCTGGCTCAGTCGGTAGAGCATGCAACGCTTGATCTCATGGTTGTGAGTTCAAGCCGCACACTGGGGGTAGAGATTACTTAATAAATAAAAAGTTAAAAAAAATAAAGGGACTATCTCTTATTTAACTTCATGTTGTCAGCCCTTAGTGTAAGGACCCAACACAAATATTGACTAAATGTTAAATAATGCCTGGAGGAACAGAATGCTTTAGGGATTTGCTTTAGTGCTCTTCATTGTTGCCAAGGCTAAGTCTGGCCACAGGAGTCCTGACATTGGCTCAAATTGCTCCTCCAGGTGGGCTAATATTGATGTTGGGTATGTGGGACAAGTCAGGACTTTGGTTGGCAGGTGGTGGTGAGAGGTTGGGGGAGGATATCACGGTGATGGGTCTAGGGAAAATAGAAGAGAAGACATCTAAGTAAGCCTATTTATTTATACGTGTATAAACTATCTGTTAATAAAGATTTATTTCTTCTTGGACACACCCATGGTGCGGTCATGGTGGCCTGCAATATTTCTTTTAGCCCCTGCTGAACAAGCAGTTATAAATGAACCCTTTCCACCTTCCTTGTCCCTTATTATTTTCTTGTTTGAGAAAGAAATGCATTGCATTTTCTTACATGAAAATTGAATCCTTATTTTTATGATTCTTATGAATATTTCACTGTTCCTAACTAACTTAGAAATTATGCAAGAAAAATAAAAGAACTAAAACTGGGTTTGCCAAATCCTGAGATGAGCTTATTGAAATTGGAGACAGTAATATAACAAACAAAGCCAAAATAAAATAAAAGCCACTGTGCAATTATGGGCTCATTGGGAAACAAATATAAAACAATTTTGTCATTCTAAGTGAAGTAGGTGAGGTTGAGAGGTATGAGCCAATGTTATAATAAAAATAAATGAATGGTCAATTCAAATATGATTTAGCCCAGTGGTTCTCAAACTTTACTATGTATCAGAACCACTCTGAGGGCCTATTAAAGCACATCTTTCTGGACTTCACCCACAGAGTTTCTGATTCAGTAGGTCTGGAGTGGAGCTGGAGTATTTGTAGTTCTAATCAGTTCCCAGATACTAATGCTGCTGGTGTAAGGACCACATTTTGAGAACTATTAATTTAGCCAAACAATAGAACACCAGACACCATTGAACTTGATCATATAGATGTACATTTATTAACGGAGAATGGTAAATTCATAATGGAACTAATGAGAGGGAAAGATAGAGAGGCCCCCACTTGGTCTCCACCAACCTTATCTCTTCCAACCTTTTGTACAACATTGGTAGTTGCTAAGACATCGGCTTTGTATTCTAAATTTTATAATTAATGGAAAGAAGTAAACTTTCCTTGCACAGTGTGTCCCATTAAGATGTAGCCCTAGAAAGTGTCAGAAAGTTGTCTGCGGCAGTTAGAGATCGTGAATATGGAAGGAATGTTAGAATTAGAAAGTCACTATTTATAGAATCACAACTCCTAATGTAATAATTCAGGCAACAGTCATTAGTGGATGAAACCAGTAGCTGAAAGGCTGATGGTGATCTTTACAGTGGAGGGATTCAATAGTTACTACACAAATCTGATTAATCTTAACACAAATATAGAAAAACAGTCAGGCATTGTGACGCTTGATATGATGCAACATGAAAAACACCGCACACTAAGTATTCCTGACAAACATGGTGAACCTGAATCTAACCAAGACTCTGGGGCTTCCTTCCATTTACAAAAACTATAGGAGGGACACATGGGTGGCTCAGTTGGGCATCTGCCTTCGGCTCAGGTCATGAACCCAGGGTCCTGGAATGGAGTCCTGCGTTGGGCTCCCTGCTCAGTGGGGAGCCTGCTGCTCCCTCTGCCTCTGCCCCTCCCCCTCCCCCTGCTTGTGCTTGCTCTCTCTCTCTCTCTCTCTCTCTGACAAATAAATAAATCTTAAAAAAAAAAAAAACTATGGGAGAAAGGAACAAATTGACTGATGGCATAGGGAAGAAAACAGACACATCTAGAGTATGGAATATTCTACGGGAGAAGCCAGTAGAATATTGGGGGGAAAAGTTAGAGTAGCCTCCTCTAGATTCAGAGAGACATAATAAGCAAATGTGTTAGTGGACCTTATTTAGATCCTGGTTTGAACAAAACTAAATGCAAGAAAAAAATATTAAGACCAGGAAATGCATGGCCTGAGTATTTGCCAACACCAAAGATTTCTTCTTTTTTTTTTTTTAAGATTTAATTTTTTTATTTGTCAGAGAGAGCACAAGCAGGGGGAGCGGCAGGCAGAGGGAGAAGCAGGCTCCCCACTAAGCAAGGAGTGCTCGATCCCAGGACCCTGGGATCATGACCTGAGCCCAAGGCAGATGCTTTAACCGACTGAGCCATCCAGGCATCTCACCAAAGATTTGTTCTTAATTTTATTAGATTGATATTGACATTTAGTAAGAAAATGGCAACATTTAAGAGATGCATGCTGATATGAAATAATACAACATTTAGGATCTGCTTTAAAATAGTTTTGCAGGCGTGCCTGGCTGGCTCAGTCAGTAGAGCATGTGACTCTTGATCTCAGGGTCATGAGTTCCAGCCCCACGTTGGGCGTAGAGATACTTTTTACTTTTATTTATTCATTTATTTATTTTTTAAGATTTTATTTATTCATTTGAGAGAGAGAATGAGAGATAGAGAGCATGAGAGGGAAGAGGTTCAGAGGGAGAAGCAGACGCTGATGTGGGTCTCAATCCCAGGACTCTGGGATCATGACCTGAGCCGAAGGCAGTTGCTCAACCATTTTTTAGAGATTACTTTTAAAAAATAAAAAAAAAAAAATAGTTTGCAAAGGGAAAAAAGGATAGAAGGAAAGTGACAAAAGTTTGATAAGCATAGTGTCTGGATAATGGTTATATGAGAATGCATTATAGTGTTCTCTCTGCTTGGTGTGTGTTAAAAATTATCATAAAAAGTAGTGGAAAGAGTAAACTAGTCTCCAAAGCTTTTCTTCTCTTAATCTTAAGTTATGATAATTTTAAAAATCCAAAGTAAATTTTCATTGCCCTAATATTCTGTTTAGAATCTTGCCTGCATTGGGGCGCCTGGGTGGCTCAGTTGGTTAAACAACTGCCTTCGGCTCAGGTCATGATCCCGGAGTCCTGGGATCGAGTCCCACATCGGGCTCCCGGCTCAGCGGGGAGCCTGCTTCTCCCTCTGACCTTCTCCCCTCTCATACTGTTTCTCTCTCTCGCTCTCAAATAAATAAATAAAATCTTTAAAAAAAAAAAAAAAGTTTTAGAATCTTGCCTGCATTGTTTATCTACCATGTGACCTTGGGCAAAGGAATTATTAGGTTAGTTTTCTGCTAAATGGTAGTGATAATAGTATCTGCTTTAGGGTCTGTATGAGGATCAAAACAGATAGTGAATGTAAATCTCTACACAGGGTCTGATATGTAGTAACCACTCAATAAACATTATTATTATTATATAAATATTTGTTTTTTTTCCTATACTTTTTTTAAAAATTTATTTATTTGAGAGAGAGAGAGAACACGAGTAGGGAGGAGAAGCAGAGGGAGAGGGAGAGAGAAAATCCTCAGGCAGATTCCCCACTGAGCACAGAGCCTAACACAGGGCTCGATCCCATGACCCTGAGATCACGACCTAAGCTGAAATTGAGAGTTGATCGCTTAACTGACTAAGCCACCCAGGTGCCCCTTTTTTCTCCTATCCTTCTAATAAGTCAGGAGTTACTTTCTTTTCCTCTCGGATTGATCATTTGTAAAGGAGATATCAACTAGTAGTAAGGATGTTGTCTATATTTTAAAGTGATGAGCTCTACTGGTATAGTTAATATATAAGCTTAAAAGATTATTTAAATATATGACATATGTTAATGACATGAAAATATTTTCGGTGGCTTTTGGGGCTTGAGAAAATGATTTTAAAGCAAACATCCTTTCATCATTCACTGATGCTAGTACAGCATGACTTGTTCTTAGTTTGCATAAATAATCTGTGTGCATTCTTCAGAAAAGGTAAACATCTTTGCTAAAGCTCTTAAAGCCTAGATGAATGTAGAAGTAAGCTATAATCCCAAATTGAGTTAGTCAGCTCCAGAACTGTCTTATCCTTACAGATGGATTGTCAGTATTGGAACTGTGATGTTTCGAGTGCCATGGGAGGAGATCCAGAGGGTCCTGGGAGACCAGTGCAGATGACTCCCAAGTTCTTTATGGACAAGGAAGTAAAAGTTAAGAAGTGATACATTTTGGGGGAAATACTTCAGTACTGTTAGTTATACAAGGAGGAAGAGAACAATACAGCTGGAGAATTAAATGGAAAGATGAGCACACAGATGGATAAGAAAGCAGTGTTGCCAACTGGATAACATCTGGCACGTTAGAGTGAAGTTAATTACCTAACAAGCGAAACAAAAGTCCAAGTAGCAAATGATCTCTTCATCTTTCTACAGGAATATAATATCCCCCAAATAAGGCATGTTACATGGGAAAACCAGAGACACAGATAGAGTTTAAAAATAAAATTCTCCTTTAAACAGATGTGGAATCCACAACTGGAATTAAAGCAGTCAGGAATGTGGGAAGAAGGCAGTTTATAGAAAACCTAAATGTGGTATTAACTCTGGCAGTGGATTACAGTGTAGAAGACAGCAACACATTTTCTTTCTCCCAAGATTGCTATGGTTTATCAGATTATCAGCAGTGATTACAAAGCAAAGCATATGCAAACTTTTTTTTCAGAAACAAAGCAGAGAATTATATCGGTAACCGATTATAGATCCGTGACTACAATAAAACTTTTCTTTGAGATAAACTTACTTGTAAAATATTCTATGAGCTATCAATATTACTAAGTTGCCTTTCATGCTAAGATTTATCTTCATGATCCTCTCTGTTCTGTATCACCATGGCCTGGGATAGTGAATCCAATCTGAGTTTTAGTCACAGTGACAGAAATTAAAATAGCATGAAAGATCCAATCTCTTTTTTTTGTTATTCTCTGACTTCAGGGGGAGAGGGGAAGAAAACCTTGGGTTTGCAATTCTGCCTCCAAGATTTTGCTGTTTTAATTACTAAAGAACAGTAATGTCCAAGTCTTTTGAAAAGCAATAATATATTTAAAATTTTCTATTGTCTTTCTGATGCATTAAAGGTAATGTTTGGGGGCAGCTGGGTGGCTCTGTTGGTTAAGTGTCTGACTCTTGGTTTTGGCTCAGGTCGTGATCTCATGAATCGTGAGATCAAGCCCTGTGTAGGGCTCTGCACTCGGTGGGGAGTCTGCTTGAAGATTCTCTCTCTCTGCCCCTCACCCCACTCACTGTGTCTCTCTCTCTCTCTCTGTCAAATAAATATGTAACTCTTTTTTAAAAAATAAATAAAGGTCAAGATAATGTTTTATTCTAGTTCCTAAAGCTGGATGAGATGGTAGGTGCAAAACCACGACATTTCTGAAAGCACGCTTCAGCAAGTTAATGAGCACTCACTATATCCCATCTACAATTCTAGGTGCTAGGGATATAGCTGTAAGTAGACAGACAAGGACCCCAAGCACAGGAAGCTATATTTTAGGGGAAGGAGAGACAAAGAAATAAACCAAATCATTTCAGGCAGTGGCCAGTGCTGGGGGAAAAGAACATAAGGTCATGTGATTGAGAATGTTGGGGGAACTACGTTAGTTTGGATGATCAGGAAAAGGCTCTCTGAGGAGGGAGCTTATCAGCTGAGAATCAAATATGGAGCCAGTTACATCAAGAGTGGGGGCAAGAACATTGTAGGCAGAGGGTAGAGCTAGTGCTAAATTTGATCAGGGATGAAGCATAGAAAATACAATGCATTTGTAATGAAGTTACTGATTGCATTAAATATGCTTAAGATGACAGTACTAAGAGAAAATCTAGTCCTTAGGAGGGGAATGAAATTCAGAGTATCCAAGAGTGGTACCCATGATTGCAGTATGACTGCAAGAACAAGCAAGGCCCAGATGTTACAGAATAAATGAGCTTAGTTCCTGAATTAATTCCAATTACTCTTGGCCTAGACTCAAAGCCATCATAAGAACACTATCCAAATGGATTCAAAGAGTACAATATTTTTCCGCAGTTTAAACATTAGGAAGAAGGCACACTGTAATGTCACCATTGTAAAACAACTTACAACAACTCTCTTCTCATTTTACAGCTCTCCTAAGACAGCACTATGAAAATATTTCATAAATATCTTTTAGTTCTCTTGAAGTATTGGTTAGAAAATATTAGTATTTGTTGGTAAGTAAGGGACATAAGTCTTAAATCTAATTATTTTAGATTAGTTTTGTTTTGTTTTTAATTTTTACATTTTTATTTACATTCAATTAATTAACATGTAATGTATTATTAGTTTCAGAGGTAGAGGTCAGTGATTCATTGGTCTTTTTTTTTTTTTAAACTTTTTATTTATTTATTCATGAGAGACAGAGACAGAGAGAGAGAGAGAGGCAGAGGGAGAAGCAGGCTCCCAAGGAGCAGGGAGCCTGATGCGGGACTTGATCCCAGCACCCTGGGATCATGACCTGAGCCGAAGGTAGACGCTTAACCATCTGAGCCACCCAGGCACCCAGTCAGTGATTCATCGGTCTTATATAACACCCAGGGCTCATTACATCACGTACCCTCCTTAATGTCTATCATACAGTTACCCCATCTCCCCACACCCTCCTTTCCAGCAACCCTCAGTTTTTTTCCTATGAATAAGAATTTCTTATGGTTTGTCTCCCTCTCTGATTTCGTCTTGTTTTATTTTTTACTGTCTTTCCCTACGATCCTCTGATTTGGTTCTTAAATTCCACATATGAGTGAGATCATATGATGATTGTCTTTCTCTGATTGACTTATTTCGCTTAGAATAATACCCTCCAGTTCCATCCATGTCATTGCAAATGGCAAGATTTCACTTTTTTTGATGGCTGCGTAGTATTCCATTGTGTGTGTTTGTGTGTGTGTGTGTGTGTGTGTTTGTGTACACTACATCTTCTTTATCCATTGATCTCTCGATGGACATCTGTGTTTTTTCCATAGTTTGGCTATTGTGGACATGGCTGCTATAAACACTGGGGTGCGGGTGCCCCTTCGGATCACTACATTTGTATCTTTGGGGTAAATATCCAGTAGTGCAATTGCTGGGTGGTAGGGTAGCTCTATTTTCAACTTTTTGAGGAGCCTCCATACTGTTTCCCAGAGTGGGTGCACCAGCTTGCATTCCCACCAACAGTGTAGGAGGGTTCCCTTTTCTCCACATCCTCACCAACACTTGTTGTTTCCTGTCTTGTTAATTTTAACCATTCTGACTGGTGTGAGGTGGTGTCTCACTGTGGTTCTGATTTGTATTTCCCTGAGGCTTAGTGATGTTGTGCATTTTTTTCACGTGTCTGTTGGCCATTTGGATGTCTTCTTTGGAAAAATGTCTGTTCATGTCTTCTGCTCATTTCTTGATTGGATTATTTGTTCTTTGGGTGCTGAGTTTGATAAGTTCTTTATAGACTTTGGATACTAGCCCTTTATCTGATATGTCATTTGCAGTATCTTCTCCCATTCTGTCGGTTGTCTTTTGGTTTTGTCAACTATGTCCTTTGCTGTGAAGCTTTTTATCTTGATGAAGTCCCAATAGTTCATTTTTGCCTTTCTTTCCCTTGCCTTTGGAGACGTGTCTAGCAAGAAGTTGCTGCAGCTTAGGAGATTGCTGCCTGTGTTCTCCTCTAGCATTATGATGGATTCCTGTCTCACATTTAGGTCTTTCATCCATTTTGAGTCTATTTTTGTGTGTGGTGTAAGGAAATGGTCCAGTTTCATTCTTCTGCATTTAGCTCTCCAATTTTCCCAACACTATTTGTTGGAGAGACTGTCTTTTTCCCATTGGATTATTCTTTCCTGCTTTGTCAAAGATTAGTTGACCATAGAGTTGAGGGTCCATTTCTGGGCTCTCTCTTCTGTTCCAGTGATCTGTGTTTCTGTTTTTGTGCCAGTACCATACTGTCTTGATGATTATAGCTTTGTAATAGAGCTTGAAGTCTGGCATTGTGATGCCACCAGTTTTGATTTTCTTCTCAACATTCCTTTGGCATTCAGGGTCTTTTCTGGTTCCATACAAATTTTAGGATTATTTGTTCCGGCTCTGTGAAAGAAGCTGATGGTATTTTGGTGGGGATTACATTGCATGTGTAGATTGCTCTAGGTAGCATAGACATTTTAACAATATTTGTTCTTCCAATCCATGAGCGTGGAAACTTTTTCCAATTTTTTTTGTGTCTTCCTCAATTTCCCTCATGAGTGTTATATAGTTTTCTGAGTACAGATCCTTTTTTGGTTAGGTTTATTCCTAGGTATCTTATAATTTGGGTGCAGTTGTAAATGAGATCGACTCCTTAATTTTTCTGTCTTCTGTCTCATCGTTAGTGTATAGAAATGCAACTGATTTTTGTGCTTTGATTTTATATCCTGACATTTTACTGAATTCCTATATGAGTTCTAGCAATTTTGGGGTGGAGTTTTTTGGGTTTTCCACATAAAGTATCATATCATCTGTGAAGAGTGAGAGTTTGACTTCTTTACCAATTTGGATGCCTTTTATTATTTTTTGTTGTCTGCTGAGGCTAGGACTTCTAGTACTATGTTGAACAACAGTGGTGAGAGTGGGCATCCCTGCCATGTTTTTGACCTTAGGGGGAGAGCTCTCAGTTTTTCCCTACTGAGAATGATATTTGCTGTGGGTTTTTCATATACAGCTTTTATGATATTGAGGTTTCCCTACACTGTAAAGAGTTTTAATCAAGAAAGGATGCTGTACATTGTCAAATGCTTTTTCTGGATCTGTTGAGAGGATCACATCGTTCTTGTCCTTTCTTTTATTAATGCAGTGTATCATGTTGATTAATTTGTGGGTATTGAACCACCTTTGCAGCCCAGGAATAAATCCCACTTGGTCCTGGTGAATAATCCTTTTAATGTACTCTTGGATCCGATTGGCTTGTATCTTGGTGAGAATTTTTGCATCCATGTTCATCAGGGATATTGGTCTGTAATTCTCCTTTTTGGTGGGATCTTTGTCTGATTTGGGTAATTAAGGTAATGCTGACCTCATAGAAAGAGTTTAGAAGTTTTCCTCCCATTTCTGTTTTTTTGAAACAGTTTCAGAAGAATAGGTATCAATTCTTCTTTAAATGTTTGGTAGGATTCCCCTGGGAAGCCATCTGGCCCTGGGCTCTTGTTTGTTGGGAGATTTTTGATTACTGCTTCAATTTCCTTGCTGGTTATGGCTCTGTTCAGGTTTTCTATTTCTTCCTGGTTCAGTTTTGGTAATTTATACGTCTCTAGGAATGCATCCATTTCTTCCAGATTGCCTAATTTATTGGCATATAGTTGGTCTAATATGTTCTTATAATTGTTTGTTGTATTTCTTCGGTTTTAGTTGTGATCTCTCCTCTTTCATTCATGGTTTATTTTATTTGGGTCCTTTCTCTTTTCTTTTTGATAAGTCCAGCCAGGGGTTTATTGATCTTATTAATTCTTTCAAAGAACCAGCTCTGGGGTGCCTGGGCGGCTCAGTTGGTTAAGCAACTGTCTTCGGCTCAGGTCATGATCCCGGGGTCCTGGGATTGAGCCCCACATTGGGCTCTCTGCTCAGCGGGAAGCCTGCTTCTCCCTCTCCCACTCCCCCTGCTGTGTTCCCTCTCTCACTATCTCTCTCTCTCTGTCAAATAAATAAATAAAATCTTAAAAAAAAAAAGGAACCAGATCCTAGTTTTGTTGATCTGTTCTACTGTTCTTTTGGTTCCTATTTCATTGATTTCTTTTTTTTTTAAGATTTTATTCATTTATTTGACAGTGAGAGTGAAAGAGCACAAGCAGGGGGAGCAGCAGAGGGAGAGGAAGAAGCAGGCCCCCTTCTGAGCAGGGAGCCTGATGTGGGACTCGATCCCAGGACCACTGGGATCATGACCTGAGCCGAAGGCAGATGCTTAACCATCTGAGCCACACAGGCACCCTATTTCATTGATTTCTGCTCTAATCTTTATTAATTCTCTTCTGCTGGGATTAGGCTTTATTTGCTGTTCTTTTCCAGATCCTTTAGGTGTAAGGGTTAGGTTGTGTATTTGAGATCTTTCTCGTTTCTTTCTGTCTTTTTTTTTTTTAAGATTTTATTTATTTATTTGAGAGAGAGCAGAAGGAGAGAGATCACAAGCAGGGGTGAGGGGCAGAGGGAGATGGACAAACAGACTTCCTGCTGAGCAGGGAGCCCCATTTGTGGCTTGATCCCAGGAACCTGAGATCATGACTGAGCCAAAGGCAGATGCTTAACTGACTGAGCCATCCAGGTGCCCCCATTTGTTGTTTCTTGAGAATGGCTGTACTGCTATATACTTCCTTCTTAGGACTGCATTTGCTGCATGCCAAAGGTTTTGAACAGTTGTGTTTTCCTTTTCATTTGTTTCCATGAAATTTTAAAATTCTTTAATTTCCTGGTTGACCCATTCATCCTTTAGTAGGATGCTCTTTAGCCTTCATGTATTTGAGTTCTTTCCAAATTTCCTCTTGTGATTGAGTTCCAGTTTCAGAGCATTGTAGTCTGAAAATATGCAGGGAATGATCCCAACCTTTTAGTACTGGTTGATCATTTGTGACCCAGTATGTGATCTGTCCTGGAGAATGTTCTGTGTGCATTTGAGAAGAATGTGTATTCTTTTGCTTTAGGATGGAATGCTCTGGTTTGCTCTCTAGCTTTTTTTTCCCTGAAGACTTTCTGGGCCATTTTAGAGAATGAGAGTGAAAATGACGGCCTTCCTATCTCCAGCCCTGGAGCCGTAAGCATGGGGCCCCACTCCTCAGTGAGCCCTCAGAGAAAAGCAGTCAATCACTCCTGTCTCTGTCATCTCTGGCCACACTCCATGCTCACCCAGACTGTGACTGACCATTTCTATCTCAGGGTCTCGACCCCGTTTGGAGTCTCCAAACCCTGCAGTACTCCAGGGCAGGGGGTTCTTGCCCTGGTTCTGCTGCTTTCTGGATCCCTGCTCTGAGAGCAATTGCCTGACTGTGTCCTGGTTCAGGGTATATGGCAACCCCGAGCTGAGAGCCCTCTCCTGAGCTTGCTGATAGCAGCTGGCTTCCTCTCTCCGATGCCTGGCAACTCTGCTACACTCAGGCACCACAGGTCTTCCTCTGTCCCTGGAGATCCTGAGACCACACTGTCCCATGTAGGATTCTGCCCCATTTTACCACCTGAGCGCCTTTTAGGCAGGGATGTCCCTCATGGGAGCAGACTTCTAAAAGTTCTGATTTTGTCCTCCGCTGCTCTATTATTTGCCAGGAGCCGGCTGATGGACGATCCCTCCCCCCACAGTCTATCTTCCCATATATCCCCTCAGATTCACTTCTCTGCACCTTTTCCTTTGCAGAAAGTGGTCACTGTTCTATTTGTAAAGTTGCATCTATTCTTTTCTTAGATCTCCAGTTGAGTTTGCAGGTGTTTCGAACGATTTGATAGCTATCTACCTGAATTCCTGGGAGCAGATGAAACAAAGGTCTCCTACTCCTCTGCCATCCTGGACTATCTCCTATTTTTAGATTAGTTTTGAATGAAGTTTACATTTTCATGAAGTTGTTTGTCATTCTACTCTGATCCTTAATAGATGGATTCAGTACTTTTGCTAACTAGTTGTCACTTGATAGGTTTAATGTGATTACTTGTTGAGGCTCAAAGTTTAGTAATGTGATAACTACTTGTTGAGGCTCAAAGTTTAGAAAACTTAGAGAGAATGAGCTGCTGTCTTTGTAGCTTTTTTCTTAAATAGATAGTTTAGAAAGGTGATTCAAACTAGGTAATATTCTATTATATATATAAAATATATTCCTATATATCATATAATATCTTCTTTATCCATCATCTATCAGTGAATGCTTCGGTTGCTTCCACATCTTTGTCACTAACTCAGGAAATGAGCAGGTGAGTCCCCGATGCTTTCCTGGCCAACTTCCCAGCCCCGGAATCCAGAGGGGGCTGGACTAATTGAGAGCATAGCCACTGGCTGGGTTTGCCAACACCGTTGTGCAACAAACTTGGATAAACCTTCTCAGAAGAGAAACCCAATAACTCAAGGGTCGTGGGTTTGGAAAAGACAAAGGGAGAAATTTATTTCAGGTGCCAGCATTTGGGAGAGGTGACAGGTGCAAGCCTTACCCTTGAAGGGAATTGGGAAATTCAGACTCTGGATCACTTTTGTAAGAACATTGCGGGTTTTGTAACTTGTTCAAGGTTGTTCTATTTGACAGCCTGTGGCCTAGTAGAGGGAACAGTTAATCCTTACCGTTAAAAGCTAGTGTGTCTGTCTTCAGGGACAGCCAGACTGCTTTTCTCAATGAGGTCCGTTCTGAAAATCCTCAGGGAGAGAAGTATGTTTGCTGGTGATTGGAGATAGGAAAACAAGGGGCATCCCTGGGAACTGCTGCCAAGAAAAATAAAGAAAAACAGCACAGCGGAAGTCTGCTGAGCTTGAAAAACAGCTGCTGGTTACCCACTGTGACTTCTATGACAGTGGTTTTCAACCTTTGGAAGATGAGTAGCTTCCAAAATTCCTGATGCCCTGGTTGTATACCAAGCCAAATACACCAGCCTCTCTGAGCTGTGGAAGGATCAGTCAGGTATATATATATATATGGAAAATAATTAATTTTCAGTAAGTACAAGTTATTACTGAAGATATTGGAAGGATCTGGGTTTCTCTGGTAGTGGTGATGTGTGTACAGCTGTGGTTGAACCAACAGAATCATCTGCTTAGCACTGAGAGCCTGGCCTTGGCTCACATGTGGCTTCTAATCCATGTTCTTAGGAAAATTCTTTCTTTTCTTTTTTTTCCCCCTTTCCTTTCCCTTTCTTTTCTTTCTTTCTTTCTCCCTCCCTCCCTCCTTTCTTTCTTTCTTTCTTTCTTTCTTTCTTTCTTTCTTTCTTTCTTTCTTTCTTTCTTTCTTTCTCTCTCTCTCTCTCTCTCTCCCTCCCTCCCTCCCTCCCTCCCTTCTTCTTCCTTCCTTCCTTCCTTCCTTCCTTCCTTCCTTCCTTCCTTCCTCCCTCCCTCCCTCCCTCCCTCCCTCCCTCCCTCCCTCCCTCCCTCCCTCCCTTCCTTCCTTCCTTCCTTCCTTCCTTCCTTCCTTCCTTCCTTCCTTCCTTCGTCTTTCCCTCTTACTCCCACACTTTCTTCTTTTTATTTACTTAAGTAAAAACACCCAACGTGGGGCTTGAACTCACAGCTTTGAAATCGAGAGTTGCATGCTTTACTGACTGAGCTGGCCAGGGGCTTTTAGGAAAATCTTAGTGATTCATATACGTTGGAGAAGCTGAATTCATATTTATGTAAGTAAGAACATTACCCAGTTTATTAAAAGAAAGACTGTTCATAAACTGAAGCAAGATGCTTTGGCTCTTTTCAGGCCGTTTGTCTTGGAAACTGTAATCCCTGGAAGTGGTTGCTGAGCCTGCTTTCTGGGTATGAGAGCTTTAGTACTTAGACCAGTCAAATAGTTGGAAAGTCACTTTGGCAGATTACGGGTAATAAGCACAAAGACATACTTGTGATTAGATTGGAAGGTGAAAACTCATCAGTGGTCTTTATCTTTTGATTTCTAGCCAATCTTCTCTCAGTTATTCTTGATTGAGTAAATACTAAATTATCCTTAATTGTACTTGAGTTTGTGCTCTTACTACTGTGGTTTTGTGGATTGTCACTATGTATTTTTATATTTAAATTGAAGTAGCAACAGATGATTGTAATGAGAGTCAGTCTTTGTTAAGATTAAAAAGATAAACAATGAAAGCCAATCTCCCTTTTATTTCTGGCCTCTGTTAAAATGATTAAGAGAAGACAATTTAGGTGATAGAAACGTTATTTAACTCTCATGAATTGGGTACTCTCTGTTTCCAAGAGTCCAGAGAACTGCAAAATGGGCCAGGGCAGGAAGCTTTTATAGGATAAAGAATAAGGAACAAGGAAGTAAGTAGAGAGCCCAGTGCTGACTTGGTTTTTGGAGATGGGCTTCCTGGCTATACTGTGTTTCTGGTCAAGAGGAGCATTTACAGGGACACAGATATGATCTAAGTTTCATTTTGTTGACATGGCATCCCAGGCAGGAGTGGCTCCATTTCGGGCCTAGAAACTTATTTTAACACTTCAAGCCCCAGTTCCTCCTCTAGAGACTACCACTGCTGTCACTTTCTTGTGTATCTTTCCAAAAATGTTCAGTGCATCATCTGACCTTCACTTTACTCATCTGCAAAAGGGGGTAATAATAGCACCTGTCTCATCAGAGTCTCATGAAGATTAAATGCATGAATACATGTAAAGGCACATAGAACAGTGACAGATACATACTGTGAATTTTTTTTTATTTTTACAATCTATCATGTATTAATTAGCATGAAGATTGTGTATCAGTGTTATTCAAAATAGAGATATGTGACCATGTATGTAATACTAAATTTTGTGGTAGCCACATTAAAAAAGCAAAAAGAAACAGATGAAAAAGTTTTAGTAATAATTTTGTTTACCTCAATATATCTCCTAAAATATCATGTCAACATGTAATCAATGTAAACATAGGTTTTTTTAATGTGATATTTTATAAACTTTTTTGCTATCCTTTGAAATTCGGTGTGCATTTCCTGCTTGCACAACACCTCATCTGGGACTAGCTCCAGTTGAAGTACCCTCTGACTACATGTGGCTAGCAGCTACTGTGCTGGACAGAGCAGGTTTACATATCAATCTATAAACTTGTCACATTTTTTACTCTGTTCAAATAATACCATCCTTTGTTTACCTTAATGTCATAAAATGTTAATATTTTGGATGAATTTGGAGAGAAACAAATATTGTGTTTAAATATCATATTTAAAATAATGTGGTTTTAGCCTTCCTAATGTCTACAGCAAAAATGAATTCCTAAAATGCTTAATATAATGTCAAGAACAAGAGCTTCTCATTGTTCTTAGAGAGAGGACGACGTTCCTCGCTGTGGCTCATGGTGGGAACTGGTCTGCCTTGCCTGCTGCCGGCTGGTTCTGCACCAGCTTTGCTCAGGGCTGCCTTGGAGTTCTTCCTCGTGGGACCTTCTCCTGTGAGCCATCCCAGCTCTGGCTGGGTTTCCCCTCACTTACCCCGCAACGCACCCTTCCCCTTGCCCAGTGAGTAATGTAGGAATCTTGTTTAAGGAGAAGAAAACATAACTTCTTGGGTCTAAATATTGATTTAAATGATTTTATTACAACATAAAATAGTACCAACATAAACTTGTACCTCCTTATGTTGGTGGTTTATATACAACATCACATCCCAAATGAAAATATTAACTTAAAGAAAAGGAATTATGTACTTACTAGAAATGTACAGCAGGGCATATAACAAAAATAATTCTCCCTCCACCTATTGTCTCAGCCTCACAGTTTCCTTTCCCAAACGGAAACTAGATATAACATATATATATATAATTTATTCTTTGTTTATTTTTACACAGATTTGTTGCATTTTTTTAAAGGTTTTATTTATTTATTTGACAGAGAGAGACACAGCGAGAGAGGGAACACAAGCAAGGAGAAGCAGGCTTCCCGCAGAGCAGGGAGCCCAATGCGGAGCTCAATCCCAGGATCCTGGGATCATGACCTGAGCCGAAGGCAGACGCTTAATGACTAAGCCACCCAGGCACCCTGATTTGTTGCATTCTTTTTCACATAACAATTCAGATTATTGACTAGTTGGATAGATGATGTGTTGCTGAAGTCACAATTGCACCGCACCTGCACCTGACTCCACAGCCTGGGTTCTTTTGAGTTCCGCACGTCCGGTTCCCAGGTGTTGCACGATGACGCACTTCACCCACCCCTGCCATCTCTGTGACCTGCTGTGAAACCTTCATGCTCTCAGGGCTCATAGTGGGCATTTTATCTTCACTTGGCAGGAATGCAATGTATACATATTAAGTCTGTCTATTCTCTCCACATTAGCCCGAGAAAATTAGAGTTGTGCTATTTGTGGCCAGCTCAGTCAAAACACATGTTAGACATGGGCTTTTAAAGCTTTGGGCAGAACTCGGTCATAAAAAAAAGATTCTGAATATATTTCTGTTAATATTCAAGGTTGTCATCAAAATGAGAATACAAAATTAAAATAAGTCACATAGACGAACTACGGGCCCAAGAATATCTTAGATTGGAAAACACAAGCCCACTTATTTCAGTATTTATGTTCCTCGGGGCTCAGCTCAAGTAAGATTTATGTGGCAACACTCAACCCCTAAAACCAAGTCAGGTCCCCCAGTTATATGTCTGTAAAGCACCAGGTACTCCTTTAATACAGTCAGAGTTAAGCCATTAAGTATATGGTCATGTGTTAGTTAGTTAATTAATTAATTAATTAATGGTTTATTTTATATGGTCATGTATTTAATGCTGTCTTTCCCATAATAGTATAAGCTCTGACACAGGTTCCATATCTGGTGTATCCACCGTTGTTTCTGCGGTGCCCAACGTAGTGTTTTTCACATTAAAGGCATTTATCAAATAGTTTTTGAGTGATTAGGTTAAGCAGTTATAAAGACTAGGGTTCATGTCCTATCTTTACATCTGCCTGTGTAACCTTGACCACCAGTTAATTTCTTTAGGTCTTAATCTCTGTATATCATAAGATGAGGCAAGTAGACTAGGTCAGAGATTCTTAAACTTGGTATCACCCGGAAAGCCTCTAAGTAATATAAATTGTGGCGTTCCACCTGTAGATACTGATTGACAAGTTCTAGGGAAAGTTTAGGAAATCTATGCTAAAAGCTCCTTCAGCTTACCGTTTGTAGCCAGGGTTGGAAACTGAATCGGTTCTAACATCCTGTGGTTCTTTGTATATATTAGTCCTTGACTTAAATTTAACATAGTGATTGAGGACCCAATATATGGTAATTAGGACTATACTGGGACTGGTAATATGAGGAATATTTAGATTTCCCAAGGACTTTCTGGCTGGGAGACACATTAGTGATCTAACAGCTTTTTTTTTTTTTTTAAAGATTTTATTTATTTATTTGAGAGAGCAAGAATGAGAGAGAGAGATAGCACACAAGAGGGGGGAGGGTCAGAGGGAGAAGCAGACTCCCTGCTGAGCAGGGAGCCCGATGCGGGACTCGATCCCGGGACTCCAGGATCATGACCTGAGCCGAAGGCAGTCGCTTAACCAACTGAGCCACCCAGGCGCCCCGATCTAACAGCTTTTTGAACACAATGTTAGCACGGGACGCTGCAAGAGGCAGACAGGGCATTCATTTCAGTCTGAGGTTTAGGGAAAAACTGCAAGAGGAGATGAAACCTCAGTCGATCACTGAAGGTTGGGTAGGAATTAACCAAGGAGGAAGGTAGGTCAACAGAAAGGACGGAATGTGCAAAAGTCCAGGGGCTTGAGAAAACCTAGTTCACTAGAATCCTATAAATGATTCCCGAAGCTGGAGCACAGCCAGACTCAGTAGAGTTTAGAAGTCTCTTGAGAAGATGCTGTTGGTATAGCTCATTGGCTGTGAGCAAGGGTTTTTGAGCCCGGAAATTTCATTTAAATCCTGGTTTTGTCACTCTCTCTCTCTCTCTCTGTGGGACTCACAGAAATTAACTTGTTCACACTCAATTTCCTTATCTGTAAAGTGGGGGCACTAGTACCTGTCTTGTAAGTAATAAGCAATAGGGGCGCCTGGGTGGCTCAGTCGTTAAGCGTCTGCCTTCGGCTCAGGTCATGATCCCAGGGTCCTGGGATCGAGCCCCGCATCGGGCTCCCTGCTCGGCGGGAAGCCTGCTTCTCCCTCTCCCACTCCCCCTGCTTGTGTTCCTGCTCTCGCTGTGTCTCTCTGTCAAATAAATAAATAAAATCTTTAAAAAAAGAAAAGTAAGATTACCATAAAGATTAAATGAAGCAAAATGAGGAAATATACCTACAGTTCTTAACACAGTGACTGGTAGATTATAACCAAGAAACATGCCCAGGAAGGCAAGTTTATTGCAGCTTTTCTTTTGTTTTTCAGTTTTATTGACTATACAGTAGTGATATTGTAGTTTTTTTTTTAATAAAAATCATAGTTGTCATTATTTTCAAGAGGAAAATGTTCAGGGAAAAAGTAAGTGTCCTTCTCAAACCCAGGTGTCTGTTCTATGATTTGTTCTTCCTAGAGGCAACCAGGATATACCAAATTTTAATGTGCTCTTTAGAGATATTCTAAAGCACATTTGAAATAGCAAAAAAAATTAGAAACAATCAAAATGTCCATCAGTATGGGAAATGTCTCTGGAATAGGCACCCTTTTCATATTATGCAGTAGTTAAAAAAAGCAGGTTGCAAAATGAAGTGTTCCATTGCAGTATCTTCCTTTTAAATACACATGTAATGTTATAAAGATACATATACATATATATGTATATATATGTGGGGATATATATAATTTCCTGGTTATAATCAATATCTAATGATTAAGAATTAGGTGGTCTTTATTGTGGCATATTCAAAATCTAACTTAACCTTTTAAATATTTATATCTCAATGATGATATAACATTATGCTTAATGAATAAATGTATTTGCTTGTCTGCTAACTTGAGGGAGTTGCTCCTAAAAGTAATTTACACATTGTGAAAAGATTGCTGAATAAATTTGTAAGGGTCAAATCTTATGACCTTAGATACTAACACATCATTTGGAAGTCTATGACTATCTTTGACAAAGTGCCTATGGACACTCTGTAATTTTTTTTTTTTTTTTTTTTTTTACTGAAGTACAGTTGACATACAATATTATGTTGGGTTTAGGTATATAGCATTAGCAATTTGACATTTATACGCATTACAAAATGCTTACCAGGATAAGTGTAGTTATTGTCTGTCATTATATAAAGTCATTACAATATTAACAACAGTATTCCCTATGCTGTACTTTAAATCCCCATGACTTACTTGTTTTATTTTTTATTTTTTTATTTTTTAAAAATTTTATTTTATTACGTTAGTCACCATACATTACATCATTAGTTTTTGATGTAGTGTTTCATGATTCATTGTTTGTGTATAACACCCAGGGCTCCATGTAATACGTGCCCTCCTTAATACCCATCAGCAGGCTAACCCATCCCCCACCTCCCTCCCCTCTAGAACCCTCAGTTTGTTTCTCAGAGTCCATAGTCTCTCATGGTTCGTCTCCCCCTCCGATTCCCTCCCTTCATTTTTCCCTTTCTACTATTTTCTTTTTAACATATAATGTATTATTTGTTTCAGAGGTACAGGTCTGTGATTCATCAGTCTTACACAATTCACAGCGCTCACCATAGCACATACCCTCCCCAATGTCCATCACCCAGCCCCCCCATCCCTCCCACCCCCACCACTCCAGCAACCCTCAGTTTGTTTCCTGAGATTAAGAGTCTCTTATGGTTTTTCTCCCTCTCTGGTTTCGTCTTGTTTCATTTTTTCCTCCCTTCCCCTATGATCCTCTGTCTTGTTTCTCAAATTCCTCATATCAGTGAGATCATATGGTGTTTGTCTTTCTCTGATTGACTTATTTCAATAAGCAAATTCCCTCTAGTTCCATCCACGTCGTTGCAAATGGCAAGGTTTTGTTTTTTTGATGGCTGCGTAATATTCCATTATATATATATACCACATCTTCTTTGTCCATTCATCTGTTGATGGACATCTTGGCTCTTTCCATAGTTTGGCCATTGTGGACATTGCTGCTATAAACATTGGGATGCATGTACCCCTTCAGATCACTACATTTGTATCTTTGTGGTAAATACCCAGTAATGCAGTTGCTGGGTGGTAGAGTAGCTCTATTTTCAACTTTTTGAGGAACCTCCATACTGTTTTCCAGAGTGGCTGCACCAGCTTGCATTTCCACCAACAGTGTAGGAGGTTTCCCCTTTCTCCGCATCCCCGCCAACATCTGTCATTTCCTGACTTGTTAATTTTAGCCATTCTGACTGGTGTGAGGTGGTATCTCATTAAGGTTTTGATCTGTATTTCCCTGATGCCGAGTGATATTGAACACTTTTTCATGTGTCTGTATGACTCACTTATTTTATTTATTTTTTTTAAGTTTTTTAATTTATTTTTTAACAGAGAGAGAGACAGCGAGAGAGGGAACACAAGCAGGGAGAGTGTGAGACGGAGAAGCAGGTTTCCCGCCAAGCAGGGAGCCTGATGTGGGACTCGATCCCAGGACCCTGGGATCCTGACCTGAGCCGAAGGCAGACACCTAACGACTGAGCCACTCAGGCTCCCTGACTCACTTATTTTAAAACCGTCCATTTGTACCTCTTAATCCTCTTACCTATTTTGCCCCTCCCCCCTCTGGCAACCACCAGTTTGTTCTCTATATTTATGAGTCTGTTTGTTTTGTTTTCTGTTTTGTATTTTAGACTCCACATATAAGTGAAATCATATGGCATTTGTCTTTCTATGTTTGAGTGTTTCACTTAGGATAGATCTCTAGGTCTATCCATGCTATGACCAATGGCAAGATTTCATTCTTTTTTATGGCTGAGTAATATTCGTGTGTGTGTGTGTGTGTGTGTGTGTGTGTGTGTGTGTGTGTCTTCTTTATCCATTCATCTATTAATGGACATTTAGGTGGCTTCCATAATTTGGCTTTTGTAAATAATGCTGCAGTGAACATATGGAACACATATCTTTTTGGATGAGTGTTTTTGTTTTCTTTGGATAAATACTCAAGTGGAATTCCTGGATCATATGATATTTCCATTTTTAATTTTTTTTGGAAACTCCATATTGTTTTCTACAGTGGCTGCACCAATTTATATCCTTATCAATATTTCATGAGTGTTCCTTTTTCTCCACATCCTTGCCAATGGATTACTTACTGTCTTTTTGATATTTGCCATCCTGATTGGGGTGAGGTGATAACTCATTGTGGTTTTGATTTCCACTTCCGTGATCGTGAGTGATGTTGAGCATCTTTTCTTGTGCCTGTTGGCCATCCGTATGTCTTTGGAGAAATGTCTGTTCGTGTTTTCTGCCCATTTTTTAATTGAATTGTTTATGTTTTTGCTGTTGAGTTGTGCAAGTTCTTTATATATTTTTGTTATTAACCCTTATGGGATATATCATTTGCAAGTATCTTACCCCATTCAGTAGGTTGCCTTTTCATTTTGTTGATGGTTTTCTTTGCTATGCAAAAGCTTTTTAGTTTGATATCGTCCCAATTATTAATTTTGGCTTTTTTTGCCCTTGCCTGAGGAGACAGACCCAAAACAATATTGCTAAGACAACACCTGAGAGTTTACGATTTTTTTTTTTTTTTAGTTTTTTGTTTCCGGTCTTACATTTAGATCTTTAATCCATTTTGAGTTTATTTTTGTATAAGGTGTAAGAAAGGGATACTCTAGTTTTTTGAATTATGGTCTACTGGTAGAAATCTAGGTGCTTTAAGTATGATGGGGCATAATTTTATTTCCTTAGATATCTGTGCTGTAATGTTTATCTTGGATTTATTCATGGCTATTTTGCTTATACACCAAATGTACATATTAGTTGTAAGATACATTTGGATTTCAAACTAACATTACTGGTTATATTTTAATTGTTTTTCTATTATATTTATTTTTTTTAAAGATTTATTTATTTATTTTAGAGAGAGAGATTGGGGCGGGGAGGGTCAGAGGGAAAGGGAGAAAGTCCAAGCAGACTCCACGCTAAGCGCGAGCCTGACACACAACTTGATCTCATGACCATGAGATTGTGACCTAAGTGGACCCAAGAGTTGGTTGCTTAACTAACTGTACCACCCAGGCACCCCTGTTTTTCTATTTTAAATGACCCACAGTTTTATAAGCCACAGACATCTTTACTATGTTCTATTCCCTTCCATTACTTTTCTCTATGTGCAGTTGTTAATTCTTACATTACCTGGTAGTTTTAGATGAAGCAAATATTTTTTTATAAACTTGAGAGTGGGGAAGCTCTTTGCTTCATGGTATTAAAGCCAGAAACCATAAAATGGATTTGACCATGTAAAAATTAATAAGCACTCTATGAAAAAGAAAACAAAATTACCACAATGTAAATGGGTGTATGATAAATTTGCAGAAATATTTGTAAAATATGGTGGTGAAAATAATTAATTGTGGGTTGCTTGGCTGGCTCAGTTGGTAGAGCATGTGACTCTTGATCTCAGGGTTGTGAGTTCAAGCCCCACATTCAGTTAACTACTTTAGTATTTTAAGAAGTCATACAAATCCACTGGAAAAGGTGAAGCCCCTCCTGAGAAAAGTGGGCAAAGACTTCAAGAAGCAATTCCCGAGAGAGAGGATACAGGTGCCAATAATATATACTTTTTATTTTTTTATTGTTTTTAATTCTTTTTTAAATATTTTATTCATTTATCTGACAGAGGGAGAACAAGCAGGGGAGTGGCATGCAGAGGGAGAGGAAGAAGCAGATTCCCCTCTGAGCAGAGAGCCCGATGCGGGACTCGATCCCAGGACCCTGCGATCATGACCTGAGCCTAAGACAGATGCTTAACTGTCAGAGCCACCCAGGCACCCCGAGAAGAACTCACTTATTACACCAATGATACAATCTCTTCATTATACAGGTCCCTCTTCTCTTGGCCAAACTTTTGGGCAAGAGAAATCAGAAAATTAGAAATTAGAAAATTAGAAATTAAAAATCATCTATTCCAGAAATCAGATAATATAATACATATGCCATAGTCCCAGGAGGTCTTGGATGGTACAACTTATCTAAACACATTAACATTTCATTAGCAATATCTACTTATGTATTATATTTACATATAAAATTTCATTTGCATAGTATAGATTTAGGGCAGGTGTTACTGCCAAATGAGTTTGTGTCAAGCTTAGAATATATATTTTATTGCATTGCAGATACAGGATTATATGCGCATAATATATATACATGTGATGTGGATGTTTACATATATACATATACACACTTGCCCATATGCAGTTCTTATATCCATCCAAAGATGTTAGAGTTATTAGGCTCATTATTGAACAGTCAATTAGATTTAATGTCCATCTTCATTTAGATATTTTGCTTGGCTGTGTGAAGGGCACTATTTTTCCCTGTCAAGGTGCAGTGTGGGAACCTCTGTAATTTGAAGAAATAATTATGTTTTCATTTTCTTAGTCATTCTACGGTGTGAGTAGGGAATGGAAACAACCATTAAGAACTTTCCAAAAGCATAGGCTTTACAAAGAAACAGAGTCAGATTTGAATCCCAGCTCCACCATTAGTTGGCACAATAATGAAATGTCAGTAGGAGTGCATGCAAATCAAACTTGGATTCAAATAGATTACAGATTGTTAGTGGTTGGTTAGTGGTTTACTTTGGGAGAAGGAAAGGAGTAGCGACTATAGGTACAGGGAGGCTGTTAGATGCTGCTATTTTATTTCTTGATTTTGATGGTGGTTGCATGAGTGTGTTCACATTATAATTCATCAGGCTATATAGTTACGATGCCTGCATCTTTCTGCAGGTACTCTGTCTGTAAGTCATATTTAAATGTTTAGTAGTAACAAAATAATAGTAGATCCTAAAAAGTAGTGACACATTGGGGCGGGTGCCTGGGTGGCTCAGTCAGTTAAGTGTCCAACTGTTGATTTTGGTTCAGGTCATGAGCTCAGGGACCTGGGATCGAGCCCCAGGCTCCTCGCTCAGCATGTAGAGTCTGCTTGAGATTCTCTCTCCTTCTCTCTCTGTCCCTCCCCCTGTTTGCTCACGTGCACGCATGCTCCCTCTCTCTCCAAAATAAAAAAATCTTAAAAAAATGTACTGACACATTAGCTTCCTATAATCCACAGATCCAATGTAGAAAATATTTCATACAACTCAAGTATAAAATAAAAAATTATTTATTTAAATTTCTTTAAAAGATTTTGTTTATTTATTCATGAGAGACTGAGAGAGAGAGGCAGAGGGAGAGGGAGAAGCAGACTCCCCACTGAGCAGGGAGCCTGATGTGGGACTTGATCTCAGGACCCCAGGATCACAACCTGAGCCGAAGGCAGACGCTTAACTGACTGAGCCACCCACGTGCCCATAAAATCAAAACATTTAATAATATCACAGATACTATTAAAATTAGATATAAAAGGATGAAGAGGTTTAGTGATCATCAACAAGATGATATATATCTAGACATTAGTAAGTGCTGTTTAGGGGTCAAATTGCAGATCAAATGAAGCATTCTTTGATTAGGAGGTTTTTTCCTGCTACTTCTGGAGTTCTGGGAGTGTTTGTAATGAAATAATAAAAACAGCTGTGTAAATGGTTTAGTATTTTTATTACATACATTAAAAAAAAAACTCAGAAAAAAATTTGCAACCATCACTTTTTCTTTTTACTCTACAGACTAGTGTTTTATGAAACACAGTTTGATAAATGTTGATTTAAATTTTCCTCTTATGGGTGACAGGAAGCCATTCAGTATTTTAAGTATGAAACTGACAGTCTCATTCCCAGCAGTGGAGGCTATGAATGCTGGAATAGAGGTAGACAAGTAACAGATATGGGACTGGTTCAGTAGTTGAGGCAGGAGATGATGCGAACCTTAATTCTGTTGACTAGTGGGCTCACCTGAGGAGAAAGAATTGACAGAAGAAATTTCCAAGTGACAAAATCTCGGCATTGTGATGACAGTGGTGACTGGTCTGTGCCCAGATCCCTCTTGACAGGGATTGTTTCAACCGCAGAGCCCTTGCCCACAGCCGGTGACTGCTGAGGAATAGGGCCAGTGTCACGTGTCATGCATGTGTGACCTGTGCATTCACACAGCAGCCCATGCCCAGAAGGGGCCTCATGCTTGGTTTAATGCTCTTCTGTCACCTTCTTGGAAATCTTAATTTTTATTTATTTATTTATTCATTTATTTTTAAAGATTTTATTTGTTTATTTGACAGAGAGAGACACAGCGAGAGAGGTAACACAAGCAAGGGGAGCGGGAGAGGGAGAAGCAGGCTTCCCGCCGAGCAGAGAGCCCGATGTGGGGCTCGATCCCAGGACGCTGGGATCATGACCTGAGCCAAAGGCAGACGCTTAACGACTGAGCCACCCAGGCACCCCGGAAATCTTAATTTTTAAACAGTGAGTCTTGCATTTTTAAATTTGCACTGAATTCTACAAACATGTAGCTGGTATTAATGTGAGAGTATAAAGGCCTTGCCATCTAAGCCCATCTCAAGGTAACTCTGAAGTCACTTCTAGCTTCAGAGCTCCCTTTTTAGATCGGGAAACTGAAGGACTCCATAAAAACTTTGCTCTTTGTCCTGTTTCTGTTCTTGCTAGGAGCTGCACTCCCACTGTATCCATGCCTCAGAATGCAAATAGTGTATGTCCTCCTTGCAAGGGATGAGGAATTAGTGATTTCTTTAGGATAGATAACATCTAAGGAAGGACCAGGTGCGAATGACCAGGCGAAGCTATCATATGCGTATTCCAGATGACTGGCACTACACTTCTTGATGCCAAGACCCCCTGGGTTCAAGGAATAATATCCGGGCTCTCATCTTTGTTCTCACCAGTTCCTGGGTGCCTGAGAGGACATGTACACCAGACCATGATCCTCAGTAAAAACCCCCAGACACTGAACAAAGACAAGACTCCCTCCATTCCTTTCTGAGTTTCCTGGATCCTTTGTCTATACCTGCACTCTCTCTATATCCTCAATAAACTCTTCTTTCACCTCCTGCTGGCTTGCATTTGATTTCCATCCTGCATGCAGCCAGGCACCCTCTTGCCTTAAACCAGGGTCCTTCCAGGCCTGCGGGCATCACTTTGGAGTCAGTTGAGGCACTTGTTGGGCTGCATTAAAGCTGACTTCACTTCTGTGGCCTAATCCTGCTTGATTCCCCTTTCTTCTACAGATCTTGGTCTCCAGGGCCTCCTTAATAAGCTTCCTACCCCCTAACCTCCATCTTAGAGTCTGTTTCCTAGAGAACTCAATCTTCAACTATATGGTAGCTGAGGCTGAGAGAGGAGTCAAAGACAACTCTTGAGATGGTTTGCCCTGCCTTAGTGGACGATGATGCCATCTGCAGATGGGGTGCCCCAAAGAGGGAGAGCAGCTTGCAGAGGGAAAATGATAAGTTGTGTTTGAGTTAAGATTTCAGTTTTGTACTTTTAATTTTTATGTGACCTGAAGGTCATCCACGAGGACATGAGCACTCGTGAGATAATAATCTGGAGTTCTGCAGAAGTTTGGATTGGGGTCATGGGCCGATTCCAAGGAGTGAATGCTGTTGTCCAGGAATAGTATATAAAGAGAGGGCTAAGAGAGGAGACAGTCATTATCTAAGAGTTCAGTGAAAAGATTCAGTAAAAGGATGGAGAAAGAGCAAGCTGGGAGGAAGACAGAGACCCTGGAGAGGATGAGTGTGGGTGAAAGTATGACTGAAATAAGTTGAAGTGTAGGGTATGTGGAGGCAAGAAAGGGGAGCCAGTGACTCAAGGCCATTTCCTCCTGAATGTGGCTATGAGAGAAAGGTGAGAGATTGGAATACAAGGGATCTTGTAGGGATACAAGATCAAAGAAAGTAATTAAAAATTTTTTTTTTTATTTTTAAGATGGGAGACAGTTGAAAACAAAAATGCACACCTTTCTTAGAAGAGCATGATTAGATTCTAGGGATGACTGGCTCTTTTGTTAGTCATTGAATAAAGCCTCCACCTCTCTGTTCCTCCCCTTCCCCCTTAAAAAGAGTGGTATTTGGTTGTAGCTTTTACCATGTGGAAATTTCCTGGAAATCCTTCAAAAAGGATGCTGCTTTTAAATCAGGGGAATGAGGAGCCCAGTCTCCGCAGTTCATCCTGCTTGTCCATCGCAGTGGCAAATCACGAGAGGGCGTGCTCGTCACACTGCCTTAGAAATGGGCTTGGCATTGGTGATTTCAAGCAGAGTAAAAGGCCAAAAGGAGGAGGAAAGGGGAACATGTTTAATGCCATGCCTGGGTGTTCGGGTCAAGATCAAGGGCAATGAGTCGCCATCGGTCATCTCTTGACTTTAGCTATCATGGTAAAACCTTATCAACAGACCAGATGATAACAAGGATATTCTTTTTCTTTTTGCCTTCAAAAATTATCTAATTTGTCTTCATTTATTTCATTTGACCTGATCCACTCCCTCTGTAATTGCTTCAGCAAATATTTCCTGAGCATTATCATGATTGCTCAGGCACACCAGATGTTGATGACATGATGGTGAACAATGCCGATGAAAATCCTTGCCATTATGGAGCATAGATTCTAGTGTGATGAGACCAGAAATAAGGAAAATAAGTTAGTAATGTTTACAGTGTATTATAAGCTGGTATATGCTGTGGAGAAAAATAAAGTAGGGGAAAAGGATCAGAGAGGGTGGAGGAAATTGCAGTCAGGCTACCTGCCTCTATATAGTTCTGTCTGACACAAGGATGTTTATAAATAGGGACTGAAGTACAGCCAATCTGTTGGGGACAAAAGTGCCTTTTCCTAACCAGTTGTGGTGCAGCTTCAGTTGGCTGCATGTGGTAAGTATCTGCCTTTAAGTGGGGCACTCCTCAAAGGGTGCTTCTGGGACATTTTGAGTTCTTGAGCCTTGGAATCCTTTGGATACAAGCCCTTTTTTTTTTTAAGATGTTATTTATTTATTTGACAGAGAGAGAGAGAGCGTGCAAGCAGTGGGAGCGGCAGGCAGATGGAGAGGGAGAAGCAGGCTCCCCGATGAGCAAGGAACCTAATGTGGGGCTTGAACCCAGGACCCTGGGATCATGACCTGAGCCGAAGGCAGACGCTTAACCAGACTGAGCCACCCAGGCACCCCTGGATACAAGCCTTTACCTCAGTTTTACAAACCCCATACTATAAACCTTTTATGTTGATGAAAAAATCAGGTATTACTGAATTAAGATCTTATTTAGGTCCACAACATTTCCATCAGTTATGTTCATCTCATTTGCATGGCTTGGTAGGCTGTCACAGAGTGTACATGGGTTTGATGAGATACCCTCTTCATAGTGTCAGGCCAAGCATTCTCCCATTCTTGACATTGTTGATATTTTTGCATTGATAGTGTGAAGATTAAATCCAATATCTTTTTGGGACTGAAAGCAAAGCTGAATAGTCTATAATTTACAGGACTATCACAATTTTTCATTAAAAAGGGATATAACGGGGAACCTGTGTGGCACAGTTGGTTAAACATCCACGTCCAACTCTTGGTTTCAGCTCAGGTCATGATCTCAGGGTTGTTGTGAGATTGAGCCCCACATCGTCAGCATGGAGTCTGCTTGGGATTCTCTCTCCCTCTCCCTCTACTCCTGCTCCCTGTGCACTCTCTCTCAAATAAATCAATAAATCTTAAAAAAAAAATCAGCTCATATGTCCTATCTTCCTGTGTTTCTTAGTAAGAGCCAATGGCTTGGCAGTTGGGCTAATTTTTTGAGTATTTTAAGTTGGATGACAATTAGCCCTTCCTATGTAAAGCACGTTTCAACATTTTCTACCAAAGACAAGTCAGTTTTTACTTGTCTGCCGCTCTTGGTACAGATGGTACATATTATGTGTATTAAATTGCAGTTACTTTTTCAAAATTTTAAAATTAAGGTTTGAAAAATTCTAGTTTAGTTAGAGATATCAGTTATGAGATATGCCAAAAAGAGGGACAACATTTTCACTGCCCTTCTTTGAATGATATCATTAATAATATTTTCTTTTTACCTTGTATTTTCCTTGCAACTTGTTATTTTGTTCGGGTCAACTGATTTTGTCCTATAAGTCTCCATACTTCCTCTTCGTGAAGATAAGACCTGTGGTTAGTCTCAGAATTATAGAAAAACTCCAATTTAGAGTTGGTAAGGAAAACGACAAGCACACTGGCTGGTGCTGATCATCATTCTAACAACTCTGGGTGGTAAGAAAGTTAAGTGCTAATTAGAATGATTGAGCCTCATTGTCTTTTCCTACTTGTCCCATTTTTCTCTGCCTGTCCCTTCCCACCACCTTGGTGATCATCCCCAATGACTCTTTCCTTGAGTTGAAGCCAGACAACCAGTCACTGTAAGAATCCTTCCCAATGAAAGCACACCTTCCTTCTCTTGAGCCTGTCTTCACTGGCCTTTCAATTTCTTTCCCATAGATTCATGTCAGTTGCATTATCTTTGTGTCTGTCGGCTAGGGGATGCAGTCCTTCCTCAGCCCCGTCTCAGTACAGTACAGCTGAGCTGGAAAGGGAAAGGAGAGACTGACCATGATGAAAGTATTCCATATTCCTTCTTCCTTCCTTTAAACCTCAGACATGGATGCTTACATTCATGACAATATGGATTTATAAGAAGGAGAAAAAAGGTCTTCTTCCTTCCTTGCAAAATGGTATCTGATATGGCTCTGAGAGATCAAATATACAAATGGATAATGGCTGGACCATATCTACAAGCAGAGCCCTGACTCATAACGTGCAGCAGCCTGCCTAGGAAATCAACCCCCTTCTCTGTAACATACAGCCCAGGAAGCCAGCCTGCTAGAAGTTGTGGGGACCCAGTGGGAACTCCAGAGTTGATATGAAGATTATTTTAAGCTGAAGACATTTGAGATTCAACAGACTTAGAAAGAAGTCTTTTTGGAGCTTCCTTTATCTGACTAAAAAAAGCAACTTCTGGGAAACGAGGCTACTGATGGGGACACTAGGAAGTAAAATCCCTGGGGAAGGGAGAAGCATGAAGAGCAAGACCTTGTGGTGATTGACAGAGAAATGCACAAAACACCTTGTGCCCTCCGACCCCCTGTGCAAAGAAAGGCAAAACCCCAGCCAGTGGGGCAGCCCCTAATTCAGGAAACACTCATGATGAGAGAATATACTCCCCCTGTGCTTAATTGATAGAGCTGCCAAGTTCTAGCAAAAGGCCAGAAAAGCATGCAGGCATGGTTAGTGCAGCTATGAGGTATGGGGTGATGATGTTTCTCTGTCCAGGTAGGAGGCAGAGCAAACGAGCAACACCATTACACACCCTGCCCTCCAGCAGCATCTACATGTATGCTGGGGGTGGGTGTGTGTGTGCACAAGATACTTACTCCCTTCTAGAATGGATTTTTCTACTCTTCAGGGAGGATTAGACCAGTGAGGGGAACTTCTGGGCATGTGGGACCCTGGAAATCTGTAGAGGAAGTATAACAAATTTTTAGGGAGTTGGGAATAAGGCCACCTATGTTCCTGTCTTTGAGGAACATAGACTCTGAGAATATGAGGTTTTATCTCTCTAATACCAGAGAACATATTATGGGTCTTAATATTCTACAAGGCCAAACTCTGCAAATGTTTGTCGGTGAATTCCACCTTTGTGTTACAGTAATCAAACCAGTGCTGAGGGGAGATGCCAACTGGGACCCAGTAAGCTGACTGGCCCCATGAAAAATGTTAACTATCAAACAATATCAATTGCCCGGGGTGGGGGAGCATAAGGAAATTGGAGAAACTGCACTGAATGGGTATTTTATGCCCTGCCCCTAGTGCTTTCAACAGCCTGGTATGGCCGGTAAGAAAGCCAGATGATCTGCTCATGGCGGATGACTGTGGACTATGGAAAATTGAACAAGGCAGTGCCTCCCATCCATGCGGCTGTGCCCAGCACTGCCATCCTAGATACCTTGGTCATGGTCCTTGGCATGTGCCAGTCTGTACTGGACTTAGCAAATGCTTTTTTCAGTATACTCCTGGCCGTTGAGTCACAAGATCAGTTTGCCTTCATGTGAGAAGGGCAATAGTGGACCTTTCAAGTGCTTTCCCAGGGCTGCACAGCCTAACGGTATGTCATGGGATGGTAGCCTAAGTTCTGTCCCTGATTTCCTTCCTCATATCAGTGTGTTAACACATGAGGTCTTGCCTCTGCTGCAAGACATTGTGCAGACTTTGCTTGCACTTCTGTCAGAGAGAGGAGAGGCAGTGAAATAGGAAAGTCATGGACCAGGCACCGCCATTAAATTTTGGGGAGTGTTGGTTGGGTAAGACTCATGTTGTCCTAGAAGCTATGGTTGGTAAGGTATAAGCCTTCCGTAGGGATTTGGGGGTTTGGGATGACCTTGATTCCTCACCTGGGGCAATGCCTCTGCCCCTTAGGCAGTTTGTAAAGAAAGGGCATGTGTGGGACTGGGGATCAGAGCCACCAGTTGTCTTTGAGAAGGCAGAAATACGGGTGATGCAGGGTAGAGCTCTGGCATCCTCCAAGCAAGGCTCCCATTTAAGTTAGATGTATCTGTGACTCCAGGAGGTATGGGGTGGACACTAGCAGAGAAAAGAGAAGGAGAGAGAACCCCTAGGAGTTTGGTCCTTGATCTGGAAGGGGCAGAAACGAGGTATATCCCCATAGAGTAACAGCTCCTAGCAATGTACATGGCGCTCCTTTAGGTAGAGCCTCTCATGAAGGAATAACCTCTCGTGGTAAGAAGTCCCTTCTATTGAGGTGTGGGTTGAGACTATGTTCCATTGACCGACGTCTGCCATGGCTCAGACTCCCACTTTGATGAAGTGGCATGCCCATCTGCAGCAGAGGAGTAGCCTTTCTGCCGGCCCACTGTCTCTAGAAACAGGTGCCAGTCATGAGGAGTAGAGTTTTGGAGGAGGTCATCGAATGGACTTGACTGCCAGTTGACCCTTGAGGTGAGAACTTGACGGAGGCTATTGGAGGCCCCTTCCCCAACCGGTCCTTGGAATGCACGTTCTGCATGTTCTGCCCGCCCTTCCGGCGCTGGAGCCATATATGTTCAAGGACACAGCCATGAGCCAGCAATGTGTAATGGAGACTTTCTGGATGGTTCACTCAACCTAACCCAGATAAGGCCTCTACATAAACTTTTAACTTTCTGGCAGGCGGGTGTGGATATCTGTGCATCTTGCGGCTTCTGGAGACAAGACTCCTAGGTAAGTTCCCTTGTTTGTTAAACCCGCTGAAGAGGGAGAGCGAGGTTCTTGTCTCATGGAGCCAAAGAGTGAATCTCGAGGACAAAGGAGAGTGAGTGAAGCGACAGAGTTTTATTAAGCAAGAATACAGAAAAAAAAAAAAAAAAAACTCTCAGGAGTGAGAGGGGTCCTGACAGGGTTGCCACTGAGGGCTTTTAGGGATGGTCTTTTATAGAAAGCTAACCAGGGAACTTAACTCTTTTTGACTTCTCTACTGGCAGCACCATTTATTAAGGACTAGTGATAACATCTTCAATGGCTTGCTTCTTTTTAGGGTCTGGTTATTTTCTGTTGACCACAGGAGACTGTCATAAATAAGACTTTCCCCTCAGACACCTAGGCAGGGTGGTCTGGGGTGTTCCCTTACCTCTGATTTCCTTACATCTCCACATTCTTGGGATTTCTGTGAGCCTGATCACCGAGCCCCATATCTATCTCTCCCTACCTAGCCCCGCCTGTCCCTTTCTCACTGCTACCTGCCCATCTGCAGGGGCTGCCTCTTCCTTGCCCTCCGTGTGTGGGGCCAGTTTCAGATTTCTTCCGGAGAAGCTCTGGAGTTCATGAACCAACATAGCCTTGCTATAGCAAGCTCTGAAAGAATAGCTTTTGCCTTTCTCATTTGGTTGATCTTGGTTTAACCATGCATTTCATTCATGCTATTTAGAAGTCTCTTTGGAATAACTTGCAAAGTAAAATAAAGATAAATATTTATTTGCTATGGTACTTTCTATTTCTTTAAGTTCTCTACTGAGGTTTTAAAATTCTTCTCTGATACTGGTAGTACAAAAATCTTAATTTGAAGCAAATCAGTTAATCCCGAAGATGACAGAGAAATCGATATGGGAGAGCTGCAAATACACCTATTCTCTGAGCTCTTGAAAAGCCTCAAACAGTACAGAACTTCTGCATTTTAATAAAAAAATTTACACACTGATTTTAGTTGTAAAGGAGGCGAGAAAATTCAAGTATAAAAGCCTGGGACTATGAAAACAAGGTGTTTTGTCTAAAAGACCTTTTTTTGTTCAAGAAAAAAGGTCTTCAGAAATTTTATGAAGTTTTAAATTTGAAGCATCCTTTGTCAATAGCGCTCCACACCCACCACCACCAAAAAGGAATAGAGAGTAAATGTCCCAGGCTAGCTAAGCCTAGAGAAATGAAAATGTCATTAGATTCTAGACAGATTAAGGTTTATGCTAATACTCTATACAGTGAGATTTGGGAACTGAGCCTTGCCCTAAACTACTCAAAAGTAGGCTGGTGCACATGGTTGAGGACTGTGGAGTGGGGGAGGAGAGGAAGCTGGAATATGTCAGAGTTGTTATATTTGATTTTATAATTAATACTGTTCAGTAGTGGGAACCCGAAGCATATTTAGAAGTAACTGGTGACATTCCTTTCCTGGAAAGCTGTAAAGAAAATTGATAATTCGGTAAACTGCTAGTTTGTGTGGAGGATCACACAATGATCCCTTGAGTCTCTTCTAGTTACAATCCTGAATGATTCTGATTTACTTTCATTCCTGGATATCGAGGCATATCTTCTTTGCTATTAGTACTTCTGTAATTTTTATTTTTATTTTTTAAAAGTTTTTTAGAAAGATTTATTTATTTATTTGAGAGAGAGAGAGTGCACACGTGTGTACACAAGCTGGGGGAGGGGAAGGGGGGGTGGGGGGAGAGAGAAGCCCAAGCTGACTCTCTGCTGAGCGCCTGCCTCGTCTGATGACCCCCAGATCACAACCAGAACCAAAATCAAGAGTAGGATGCTCAACCGACTGAGCCACCCAATTTCTGAAATTTTTAGAACAGTAATGCATTGAATATAACTAGACATATTCAAAAACATTATTAATACAGCCTTCGTTTTTTTTTTCCCCCCTCCCAGAATGGTGCTTTAAAAAAAAAAAAGCAAAACTCAACATTCAGATTGGAGAGAGAAGGGCTTTGAAGCTATAGAGACTTAGGGTTGACTGTTCACTCTACCTGCATATAATGATTAGCATATGTTTTGGGGGCTGCTTAGCCTTGCATTTCTGTGTGACCAAATTCAGAGCCTCTGTACACCCATTTTCATCATCTTTTAATTGATACAAAAATATGTACTTAAAGGTTTTGGTGAAAATTAATTGTAAAGCACATAGAGTTGCTAAAAGCAAACAGTAGAAAAGAAACCTAGTTTCCTTATCTCTCCCTCCACCCCCATCTTTTGGTCTTAAAAATGCCAGGCTAACTTTCAAATGAGATCTGGTAAGTTCAAGTTCCCAATACCTGTTGTCTCCACTATAATTAGGCTCTCATGACCATTTATGCTTTGGGAAACTAAAAGTTACTTTTTGTGGTTTGGTGATTTCTTCGTTTACTGCTACTTTCTTGTCATTTCTCCTGACCAGCAGGATTGGGAGGAGTTGGCAGCACCTGGTTATATGCCTCCTATGTCTAATCCACTAGTCAAAATATAAGCTTGTTCATACGAGTAATTCCAAGAAATACAGCAAAATTGCTTTGTGTTCTACAACCCCTTCCCCCCGAACATACCCACCCACCGACCCACAGACACTTCCTGTCACACTTAAGAAATTAAGTAGCCTAGTAGCTTTCTTCCAAGATAAAGCTAATTAAGCAAGAGCAATAGAGCAGTCTTTTTAACTTTTTTCAGAAGTTGTCTCTTAATTAAAACCATCCCCATTTTCTAGATAAATGAGTTGAACCTGTTGATGAACACAAGCGCCTGGTTTGCAAGGTACGGGAATTACCATCTTAAGCACTTGATCCTTTTCTTGGGTGGGAAAGCATAGCTACTTATCTGCGTTATCACAACATGAAGTTGAGTACACTCCAGCTAGCACAGGCACTTTCGGTGAAGCATTTCAGCTTGAATCATGACTCCCCCAGGCTCAATTCTTTAGGTATTAGCAGCTTAACTGTGCATGCACAGAAAGATCCTTTGTTTGGGGATTGCAAACAAGTAAATCATTCGGTATCTTTAAAATGTCTGGGATATTTGAATGAATGCAACTTCACTGAACTTGCTAATGTGAAATATTAGATGTGCCCTAAGTAACATCAACAGCTTGCAGAGACACGAATGGTCCCTCTTTAATTTTGTTGCTGACACCTGGCAACATTTGGAACTATAAATAGAGTAGCTGGGAGGGAGGAAGAAAGCCAAAGAGATTTTTGCTTCTGCTCGATATGTAGAGAGAGTACTTTAAAGAAAGAAGGCAAACGTCACATATGGAAAAGAATTAGGGGTTCATTTCATTGAGATGCGGGCTGCCACAGGATCTAGTAGATAAAACACCCTGATTCCGGTTGGGTTTGCAAGACTCCTCAAATTACAGGTCAAGCTGAAGGAAGCTGCTTAATCTTTCCAGGATTAAGACCCAATTGTAAAGCCCCAGGACTCTTAGGCTATCTACTAAGTTTTTCCGTTCCCAATTCTCCAGTATGAGAGTTGGAGGGGGTGGGGGCAGGAAAAGAAGGGAGTAGTTAATAAAGCAAAGCGGGGAGGTAGAGCGTTCCCTAATGGTCTTGATTTGGTCCTGGGAAAGGATCTCATTAGTAATGTTAGCAAAGTAACCTACAGCCAGAGAGCATTCTAGAAACTCCCTTCAGTAACTAGACTGACTGTTAAGCTGATTACCAGGCAGACGGAAATTGAATCTCTGTGTTTTACTGTGGATTGGCTGGCTTCTCTCTTAGCTATTCCCCTTTGAGAAATGCAAGATTATATGGAGGCAGAAAGCATCACTTTTGGCAGACTCATAATCTTTTAGCAGGTGTGAGGGTGTAAAGAGCATAAACTGAGAAGGTTAAGCAGGCGGGGTTCCAGCTTCACGTCTCAGGCATGTTACTTGGGTTTCCCAAGCCTTGGTTTCCAAAGTCACCTCCTTACAAATACACCGCGATGGATTAAATGAGATGACCCCTGCCAAAAGCCTAGTGAAATGCAGATGCTTCATCACCGTTACTCTCTTACCTTCCTCTGGAATACAAAGAGGCACTTCTTTGTCAGGTAAATTGATTTAACTATGTCTTTTTGCTTTATTATTTTAGCATACCTATTATGCGAGAAGGAAAAAATTACAGTGCTCTTTTCCTCAAAGGAAGACTCTTGCAATCTCATCCTTGAGGGTAAGTTTAACCATGCACAGGTCGGAAACATTCTCTATAGCCAGTTTTCTAATCCTCATTCTGTACCAGAGGACTCTAAGAGATTTGAGCATAATATCCCGCTATTTTAATGGGTTTTCTACAAGTGTGAATTGACTCATAATACAGAGAGCCCCTTCTTTCCATCCTAGGGTTGAAAAAGCCAACATTTTTTTCCAGAGGATTATAGGATTACCTTTAATACTGTATTTCAACATCTGTTATAAGACCTAAGGAACTCAGTAAATGTTAAATAATAATATCTAATGTGAACCCTTTTTTAACCAGCATATTAAACGGTGAATTCCTAAGTTTCTCTGTCTTAGCCATTTGCCCTTATAGCTTAGTCCAGTAGAAAAAAATCTGGAAGATTCACAGAACCTTGCATTTGCAAGTGGTTGGGCAGAACCTCTTAACTAAACCTGTGACATTTTGTCTGCACGTGGTTCAGCCTCAACAGGGCTCGTGTTTCTATTGACTTCAGCTTGCTTCTGTTAACCTCTGATAGCAGCTTCCACAATGGTTTCCAGGTCTGTTGCCTAAAATGGAATCTTTCCCTGCTGTTGAGAAGTAACACATACATTCCGTGGGTCATAGCATGTAGCCGGGAGAGTTGTAGTGCACCCATACCAAAACCAAACAGGGTGATTTCCTTACTGCCTCCCAACAGAAGCAAAAGGAAGTTTGTTGCCATATGTTATACATTTGAAGTCACATTTTTGCGCGTTTTGCGGTTTACGTGTCTGAAATTGGGGTGTGTCTTGCAGTGTAAGGCATCTTAACAATAACTGTTAACCAGTGAAGCGGACATGATCTAGTTACCTTTGCTGGGACGTGCGTCCTAGGTTGCTACTTCTTGGTGGCATGACTGCGAAACTGCAGCTCCTTAAATGTTTCAGGGAGCAGACCATTTCAGGAGCATTTGAGAAAGACTGTAAGTCTACTTGTGGTTTGAAAACCATACACAGGCACATGATAGTAAGATCAGAAAAGCCCCAGACATCACAGGTGGAGTATTCTTTTGCTCTGATGTCATAACTCGCAAAATTGGTGGCAAACATGGATATCAATGAGATTGAGTTCAGAAGTGACTCAGACGAGCCAGCCTCTGAACATGAAGTATTGGGAATACCTTGACCGATTTATTTCACTTATACTTTCCTGTTTATATAAGCACAAGAATGATATATGATAGAAATTTATGTCTAACTAAATCTGAAAAAGCTCTTTCAATAGTCATAAAATAAAAATCCGAGTGACAGAAAAGCTTTTGCCATAGTTTAATGGGTGATATTTCCTCTTTTCTTCATGGTAGATAATAAAATGGTGAACTATACCATTGATGGCACCTTAAGATATAATGTAGTACAGTGTCATTGTTCTTGGGAGTATGTGGGCTATTCTATGGATTATTTCCTTGAAGAGATTTTAAAAATTCTTTAAATTTCACATCCAAATAGTTCAATATGCATATGTACTACATTGCCAAAAGCCATTGAAATATAAATTTTATATTATTGAGTTTTTGTTATGCATGACACTAAATCCCATCTCTTTTGATAGGTAATAATGAGAATGTATTAATGAAAAGTTATCTCTCTTTTTTTTTAAGATTTTATTTATTTGAGAGAGAGAGAATGAGAGCTAGAGAGCACGAGAGGGAAGAGGGTCAGAGGGAGAAGCAGACTCCCTGCTGAGCAGGGATCCTGATGTGGGACTCCATCCCGGGACTCCAGGATCATGACCTGAGCTGAAGGCAGTCGCTTAACCAACTGAGCCACCCAGGCACCCTGAAAAGTTATCTCTAGGTTACTCCTTTTATTGTCTGCTAGATGCATTACAGTTTGTCTTTACAGTTGAAGATGTGGCACGGAAAAAAAGAAATAAACTCTTCAGTGTTAGATCAGAGATGTTTATCATTCAACTTTGGAAAATAACAAGAACTATTTTTTGGACGGATGTTATAAATAATAATAGTGGAGATGTTAAAAAGCTAAAAAATATGTAATTGTATTTTCAAAATGGAATTTGCTGGAAAGCAGGTGCAATTACCATGATTCTTAATCAAGATGTGTTCTACAGATCATCTTGTAGAAGTAGGGAAATATTTACAATATATTAAGTAGAAGAAAAGCAGATTACTATATAAAATGCAAAGTATGTCTCCCCCACCCATAGTCAAATTCCTCAGTTTCTAGTGGCTTATACTCTACATAAAACAATTTCTTTCTGAATACAGATTCTGTTGAATATTGTGAAGCCTATAATGAATATCTGATAGCATTTATTCATTCAAAAAATATCTGTGGGTTGCTGTTCAAGGCCACTGGGGACAAAGCAGTAAAGCCTTGCCATCGTGGAGCTTAGATTCTAATGGGGACAGATAATAAGATAAGTACGTTTTGTATGATAACTAATAAGTGCAAAGGGCGAAAATAAAGAGGGACGGAGGATTGGAAGTTTTGGGAAGAGTTCAGAATTTTAGATCAGGTGGCCGAGGGGGTCCTCTCTAAGAGACCTAGGAGCAGAGCCCAGAAGAAAGTGAGGAATCTACCCACGTGGATATCTGAGAGAAGCACGTTCTAAGCAGAGAGAACAAACAAGCACGGAGGCCCCTAACCAGGGCCTGGTGTGTTCTAGGAATGGGAAGAGGTCAAAGGAGTTGGCCTAGAGGAACAGTTCAAGTGTTGTCGACAAATTAGAGAAGTAGAATAGGCAGAGCAGATTGTGTGGGTGTTGTGGGCCGGAGAAAGGACCTTGGCCCTTGCCTGTGAGTGAGATGTATCCTGGTCTGACTGGCATTTTATGTGGATGTTCTGCCTGTCTTGTTGAGAGTAACCTAGAAGAGTGGAAACAGGCCAGTTAGCAGGTTTATAAAAATCCAGGTGAGAGATGATAGTGATTTAAACTCAGCAGTACCAGAGGTGTTAAACTAATAAATCCAAATTCTGGAGATGTTTTGAAGAGTGTGCTATTAGATTTACTGAACTGTAGGGTGAGCAGAAGATGAGTTCCAGGATTACTCTCAAGATTTCTGGCCTGAGTAGCTGAATTAGAGCTGCTATTTATCAAGGATGACAATGAGAACATTGTAAAAGGAGTAGTAGAATTGGGGGGAAGCGGTAAGGAATATGAGGAAAAAGATTTTAGATTTGTGAAGTTTGAGATGCCTTCGAACATCTGTGGAGAGGTATCAGAGAGGCAGTTGGGTCCACAAGTGTGGCAATAACGCTGAGATAGGAATGTGGGAGTCATTCGCATATAGATGATATTTAAAGAGACTGAATGATATCACCAAGTTGTGGAGTTTGGTGTCATGAAAGCCAGGTCAGAAAGGCATTTCATGGAGAGAGGCATGAGGTGAGCCAGATAAATAAGCTGAGCACTGAGAATTGACCATGGGATTTAGCCATGTGAAGGTCACTGCAGGCCCGGTTGGAGCAGTTTGGTGTGGGGTTCTCCCAAATGTAGTAGGATCTAGAGAGAACTTGAGGAGAGGAATGGGAGACATGGGTATAGACAATGATGTCCAGCAATTTTCCCATAAGAAAAAAAAAGGAAAGAAATGGAGCAATAGAGCATTAGTAGTTTAGGTAGGTTTTGTGTTTTAGATGATAGAAAACAGAGTGTTGATGGAATTATCCAGTGGAAAGAGGGGAGAAAAAAACTGGAGAAGGGAGGTTTGCTGAACCTGGCATAGGTCCTAGTGAGGAAGTAAAGAAATTGATTTTAGCAAGGAGCTGCTGAAAATGCATTCTCTAGCCATTCTCTACTGCTCTTCTCTTTGCCCTAGTCTATCTTGTGTTGATAGGATTTCACCAATTCGTCTCTAGAGTGAAGTGTTTCCTCTCTGTCTCAGCTCATGAATTCATGGAGATCTCTCCCTTCTCTGAATTCATTGCTCTTCTAATCTGTTCCATTAAATTGAATATTAGTCATCCTTTTATGCACAGCTGTATTTCCCATTAAAGTGTAAGCCCCTTCATAGCAGTGATCATGCCCTGCCTACGGTAAGTGCCCAATAAAGCTACCTGACTCAGCCTCTACCACTTTCCTCCCTTACAACTCCCTAAAGAAAAGAGCTTACTATAATTCTCCATATAAAAATCTTTCATGTACTAGAAAGTATTGTTAAACTGCCTCTTGGTTTCATCTTTTCCACCCTTTAATACTCCATTTTTATCTCTAATTTTTGTTTTTAGTCGTTCCCAAATGTATTCTTTCCCCCAAATGTATTTTTTTTCCTTTTGTTTCTTTCCCTTTCTCCTTTTTTTATGTTCTTCTTTTATTCTTTTGCTCCTCTCTGAGTTTACTTGCAGAATCTGAGATGTTGCAGAAGGTGACTGAGCCCTAGCTGCCTTTTACCAGACAGGGGAAAAAGTGGGGATTGACCAGACTGTGTGTGTGTATGCCAAGCAAAAGGAGAAGCATGTGAAAAGGTACAGAGCTAAAACCATAACATTTTCTCACCCACAGCTACATATTCATCCCTTAGAACAGTGCCTAGCCCTAACCTTTATTGGGTGAATATATCAGTGAATGAACTACTCCTGTGATGATCAGTAGCTTCTACTAGTTTTCTTTCTATGTAAACATCAGGCCCATCTTCAGCTTATCCTTTCATTTATAATGGGACCATTACCCTAAATTGCCAGTCAGTAATAATCATAGCCTAGTATTAACTGAATAAGTATATGAGGCAGTAGACGGATGAAAAATTTATACTCAGGTGCCATATACATGTTCAAACCCCAGCTCTGCCATTTTGTAGGGATGTGATTTTGGGCAGGCCACTTATTTCTCAGTGCCTCTGTTCCCTCATCTGTAAAATAGGACTAGTAACACTTGGTTGTTGTGAGGATTGAATGAATTAATAAGAAATCCTAAAGTAATTAAATCTAAATCTTAATATCAATCTTAATCTTTTTTTTTTTTTTTTAAGATTTTATTTGTCAGAGAGAGTGCACAAGCGGCAGGGCAGGGGGTGGGGGGCGGCAGGCAGAGGGAGAAACAGTCTCCTGGCTGAGCAGGGAGCCTGACATGGGATTCGATCCCAGGACCCCGGGATCGCTTAACCAACTGAGCCACTGAGGCGTCCCAATATCAATCTTAATCTTAACCTCATCATATTAGATGAGTTAACTGAGGCTTTCAGAGGTTGAAGAGCTTTCCCACAGCTAACCGGCTGGTCACGAGCTGAGGTTCATCTTTGCTGCAGTGGCAGGCAGGGCCCAGGTAAGGAATAAGGGCAGCTTTGTGCCCAGGCCTCCCTTTAATGTCAACAAGCTAGGTGGTACAGTGAAAACCCCAGAGGCATGGAAATGGAGCAGCATTGTTGAGGAAATGGCTGGAGGGAACAAATCTGAACAGAAGGGAAGGGATGGAAAGGTGACCGGAGTTCAGGGGGTGATTGCTGAGAAAGAAGAGGGTAATAAATATCCCTGCACTGGGCCCCGCCTGCCCCTAGTTCTTGAGCTCATTCTTATACGCTCTGTTTTTGAAAGCCTATGAGACCAAGCTCAGATTATGATGTCAAAATTATTTCTAGTCTCTCCTCGCAGTTATGACTCAGTTGGACATTACATTAGCGAACACAGCAGTATGGTTGGGTTTGTTTGTAACCTCCATTTCCAGGGATTTACTGCTATCATTTCTCGCAAATGGTTACATGTTTTTATTATGCTCTCTGAGAATAGCAGAGCCATAAACTTCAAATTAATGGTTCACAACTTACTCCTTTAAAGCTGTTACTTGCACAATATTTTGGTCATCTTCTGGAGCTATTTTATTTATTCTACATTCTAATATTCTGTATTATTTTCATATTCCTGTCTCTTCCTCCATGACAGTCTGGATGGGGGAATTCTAGAAAGAACAAAAAGAAGACAAGCTGGGGCCCCTGGGTGGCTCAGTTGTTAAGCGTCTGCCTTGGGCTCATGATCCCAGGGTCCTGGGATCGAGCCCCGCATCGGGCTCCCTGCTCCGCGGGAAGCCTGCTCCTCCCTCTTCTACCCCCCCCGCCCGGCTTGTGTTCCCTCTCACTGTGTCTCTCTCTCTCTCTCAAATAAAATCTTTTTTTAAAAAAAAAAAAAGACAAGCTGTGAAACAGAAGAAAGTGTGTCTTTTAAAAACTAGAAAAACCTGAGAGAAATAGGAGCGGTTACTGGGGAGATTGTGCCTTGTGTAGGACCACCTTGTTCCCCTCGGAAGGGGATGTGAACCTCAAAAGCTGGAACGTAGGGACCGTAAAAAAAGAAGCATTCAAAGGGTGCATGCCCCACTTGGGGTTGAATGTGCCCCAAGAGGGGCATTATAAGGCCTGGAGTAGAGAAAGTTGAGAGGTGGTTGAGATTATTGTACGGCATAATTAAATAGTGACTCTGTGGCATTCTTAGGCCTTTTTTTCTGGGTAAGAATTTGTAACTGGGTCAGTGCTAGTTACTGCTTCCCGCTCTGGGCTGCTACCAGGAGGATCAGGGTGGAGGATGTGTGGAAAGGTAGGGGATGGTTGAGGTGGGCTCTGGACTTGACCTGCAGGGCAGCTGGTGCTCTGATTCCATCTAGAGATACAACCTGGATGTTACCACTGATACCACCCTCGCTACAGATTGGCAGGCTCCAGCGTTTACTAGGCAACACAAAAGAGATCAGATGTGCTTTATTTTTTTAAAGATTTACTTATTTTAGAGAGAGAGAGCATGAGCAGGGGTGGAGAGGTCAGAGAGACAGAGAGAATCCTAAGCAGGCTTCACACTCAGCATGGAGCCTGACATGGGACTCGATTTCACAACCCTGAGATCATGACCTGAGCCAAAATAAGGAGTCAGATGTTTAATGCACTGAGCCACCCAGGCTCCCCGAGACCAGATGTGCTTTATATGATAAATATCTGTCTTCTTTCTTCTTTTTTTGTGTTTCCTTTTTTTATTGAATATATCACATATACAAAATGTACTAATCTTAAGTGTTCCATGAATTTTTACATATACACACACTTTTTTTTTTTTTTTTGCAAATGCACTTTACAGCCCCAAAACAATTATAGAGTATTTCCGGCGACCCATGAGGTTCAATGTATGAATTTTGAGGAGACACAATTCAGTCCACAGAAGGACTGTGTAATATAATGTAGTCATCTCCTGGGATCAGAATATTTGGAGGCCGTGATGAATTCACTATTGATAGGAAATGATTTTAGTAAACTTTCTCAAGCTAGCTTTCTTTGTTTCCTTAAAAATCAGGAGGATTTTAGGATTTACCTAATGTTCTATTCCACACAATTTTTTTTTGCTTTTTTTTATTAAATTTTTAAAAAATTCTAGGATAATAAACATACAGTGTTATATTAGTTTTCAGGTGTACAATATAGTGATTGAACAATTCTATACATTACTCAGTGCTCATCAGGGTCAGTGTGCTTTTGGGCACCTGGGTGGCTCAGTGGGTTAAGTGTCTGCCTTCTGCTCAGGTCCTGATCCCAGGGTCCTGGGACTGAGTCCCATGTGTCCATGTATCGGGCTCCCTGCTCAGTGGGGAGTCTGCTTCTCCCTCTGCCCCTCCCCCTGCTCATGCTCCCTCTCTCTCTCAAATGAATAAAATCCTTAAAAAAAAAAAAGGTAAGTGCTCTTAATCCCCTTCCCCTATCTCACCCATTCCCCCACCTACCTTCCCCAGTTTGTTCTCTATAGTTAAGAGTCTGTCTCTTTTTTTCTTTGTTTTGTTCTTAAATTCCACAGATGAGTGAAATCCTGTGGTATTTGTTTTTCTCTGACTGACTTATTTGAACCCAAGGCAAACAAACATATTACCTATTTTAACTTGACTTCCTGCCCAAATAGTTAAAAAAAATCATCAGCTTTAAGTCTTTCAGGCATTGTCAATCTGGACTTATCTTTCAAGGAGGTACAGCTATTTATTTGTGACTACATTTTTGAATTGAAAGATCATTTTTTTCTTTTTATGCCTGTGCCTTTTCATAACTATGACTTTATTTAAGCAAGAGGACAGCCCTCAGAATCCTAAACTAAATGATAAATTTTTAAAAAGCATATGGTTTCAAGTTCCTGACACTCCTCTCACTCTGAGTCACTTCTAGATAGTTTTGGGTGCTCTCAGAGGTTAGGCATTTCTGGGATTCAAAAAGGATATGTTTACTGTTGTTTGTCATATTTTTTTTTTTTAAAGATTTTATTTATTTATTTGAGAGAGAGAATGAGAGATAGAGAGCACGAGAGGGAAGAGGGTCAGAGGGAGAAGCAGACTCCCTGCTGAGCAGGGAGCCTGATGTGGGACTCGATCCTGGGACTCCAGGATCATGACCTGAGCCGAAGGCAGTTGCTTAACCAACTGAGCCACCCAGGCGCCCTGTTGTTTGTCATATTTACAGTTTAAATATTAGCAACATGTTCATCACCACTGTGTGCTACATGTTAGATTCTACGTTCTAATTTCTACGTTCTAAGCAACCCAGAAAACAATAACATTGGAGTTCTTACATGAATCAGTTTTTGTGTATCTTATCTATCAGGGAGTACAGATCACGAGTCAGCCATAACTTTGGGTCTAAGGCTTTTTAAAGATTTTATTTATTTGTCAGAGAGAGAGTGCAAAGCAGGGGGAGCTGCAGGCAGAGGGGAAAACAGGCTCCCCACTGAGTAGGGAGCCCCATGTGGGACCCGATCCTAGGACCCTGGGATCATGACCTGAGCCAAAGGCAGACGCTTAACTGACTGAGCCACCCAGTCATCCCTTATAGTCATTTTCTGACCCTTCTCGGTTCTCTTACTTTTGGTACACTAGGGTCACTTTACTTTCTTAGTTCAGTAGAACAGCCCCACATGACCATATGTCCACCAAAGCAGACAAGTACACAATTTAGAGATATGATACAAAATGCCTAATTTTTCTCAGATCCTTTCATCAACATCAATAGTCAGACACTGAATGTATCCCGTTTAAAGGATAGAGGAGGAAAACAGCAGTGTGTGTGTGTGTGCGTAAGCACAAAACAAGGAACTAGCCGGCTGTGCAGCACTGGGAAAACAGGTTGGGATTAATGACATCAGGTAAAGCCCTGGCACAGATTGTTGAGAGAAAGAGCATGTTGGCTCTCCCTCCAGAGGGTCTTTAAGAGTGGGACATATGCCCAGTTGTCAGAAATGAGTTAGGTGAGATCTGTCTCAAAGGCAGAGGGATGGGACAGATTAACAGAAACAAAAAGCCATTCCTAGACCACTCTCCCCAAATTATGTGGCCTCATTCTTCTCTGACACATACATGAAAATGGATCATCTTTACAAGTCATCTTTACTTTCTTTTATTGGGGGTAGAGTAGAGCATCTTTGTCAGAACTGAGTCAAGGTCTTGCTTCCTTCATAAAATGATTTGTCAAGTTTTCCTTCTTTTTCTATGCTCTGGAACAGTTTAAATAGTGTAGAATTCTTTGAAAGTTTGGTAGAATTCACCAGTAAAAACAACTGGGTTGTTGTCTTTTAAATGGTGGGAGTTGGGGAGGGGGGAGATGAGGGTAGGTTTCAGATATCTTTCTAATTTTTTTATGGTAATCAGTCTCTTTAAATGTTTGATTTTATTTTGAGTCAATTTTAGTAACATACTTTAACATATTTTCTTAGCTTTTATTATACAAAAATTTGGCATATAATTGCATAGAGAACTCATTTATTTTTCTAAATCTCCTTTTATTGGAATGATAAACTCTTTCTTAAAAACTTTTGGACTAACCACTTAATTTTCAGTACCTTAGAGACCAGACGTTTATACAGTTTATGCACTTATACTGCCTTTGCTGGAGAACCCCAGTCATCGTCATTAGTGAAAAGAAGTACCTAGAATGTGGGGCGCCTGGGTGGATCATTTGGTTGAGCATCTGCCTTCGGCTCAGGTCATGATCCCAGGGTCCTGGGATCGAGCCCCACATCGGGCTCCCTGCTCAGTGGGGAGTCTGCTTCTCCCTCTGCTAGTCCTCCTGCTCGTGCTCTCTCTCTAATAAATAAATAAACTGAGATCTTTTTTCTCTTTTTTAAAGATTTTATCTGTTTTCTTTTTGCTGGGCAAGGAGGTGATGGCTGCTGTACACATGTATTAGTCAGGGTCCTATCAGGGCACAGAAACCGCACCAGTTACTGTAATAGAATTTAACACAAAGAATTATTAGCTAGGAATAAAGTTGGTAACTAGGTAATTAGGTATGTAATAACGTTAAAAACATTAAAACCTTTTAAGATAACAGATAACAGCAACTGGAGAAACAGCTGTACCACTCTGTATCAATTTGGTAGGAGTATCATGACAAAATCCCACGGACTGCGTGGCTTAAACAACAGAAATTTATTTTTTTACAATTCTGGAGGCTGGAATTCTGAGATCCAGGTGTCTGCAGGCCTCTGTCATTGACTTAGGGATGGTTGTCTTTTCTCTGTCTTCATGTGGTTTTCCCTCTGTAGCTGTCTATATCCAAAGTCCCTGTTTTTATAAAGCCACCAGTCATATTGGATGGGGGGTGGTTAGGACTTCAACATACAAATTTGCTGGGGGCGGGGGGAGGGCACAGTTCATCCCATAATATACTTATAAGGATGGGAAAACAGATGGAAAAGTTTGGAATTATTAACCATTGAAGGCCTGGAGAAAGGGCCTTGTAGAGCTAAACTCAGACCTCCGAGGAAATGGGGGAGTTGGTCTGGGGCTTGTGTCTCTGTGGTTGGAAATCTAAACCACAGCTAAATGTAGACTTCTCCTTCTGTTACTATGGAGTAAGGACTGGGAATTTGACGAAATATTTGGTGGGAGAGTGATGGATTTTTTCACTATCTTGATTGTGATGATGGTTTCATATTTGGTGGGAGAGTGATGGATTTTTTCACTATCTTGATTGTGATGATGGTTTCATATTTGGTGGGAGAGTGATGGATTTTTTTCACTATCTTGATTGTGATGATGGTTTCATAGGCATATATATTTGTCAAAACTTAGAAAATTGTGCACTTTAAATATGTGTTGTATAGTTTCCAGCATGCCCATTATACTTTAAGCAGTTAAAAAGGCTATAACTGAGGTGCCTGGGTGGCTCAGTTGATGAAGCGTCTGCCTTCGGCTCAGGTCCTGGGAGCCCCAAGTCCCCGCGTGTCCCCACGTCGGGCTCGCTGCTCAGTGGGGAGCCTGCTTCTCCGTCTCTCTTTGTCCCTCTGCCTCTGCACACTCTCTCGCACTCATGCGCTCTATCTTTCGGAAATAAAATCTTTTTAAAAAAGGCTGTAACTATTAAGGAGAGCATTTATTGAGTCTCAAAACTGATCTCTTTCTGCAAGTTCTTACACACTAACTGTGCTTATACTTAATTTATCCTCTAAAACACTAGTGAGCAGTTGGCTTATCAGTGACTCGCTTTGATGTGAAGGTTTTCTATCCACATACCATAAGCAGGCATGCTAGCTACCATTGGGCTTTGACTTTGTTCCCTGTGAATCTTGTCTTCCTGACAGGATTTTTGCAGGCCCTGTAGCCTCATATGACATTTAGAGGGTGAGACATTTCATTAACTCGTGGCATTCTCACCAGCTGGTCAGTGCAAAGAAGGATAGAGAAAGGAATAGTCTTGCCGAAATTAGGCTGTACCTAAGTAGCCACACATACAGGAAAAGCGTTCCCTGCGAGGTGATGGTCTGCCCTCAGCTTTCTAGCATTGGGTTCTCTGTAATTGTGCAGGGTCTTGCGTCTGAAAATCTTCCAGATCTCCCATGAAATACTTGATTTTACAACACCCTTGTAGAGAAAAGGGACAATAATGAAGGCCTGCTGATTAAAATGAGGTCAACAACAGATTATTAAAAACCTCGTTCTTTCTCTTTATCTCTTCTCTCTGTTAAATAATTCAAGAAATATCTAGTGAGCACTTAGGTGGCAGGCACATTTAGCTGTTATATACTTCTAGAGGCTTGTTATTCAAATTGTGTTTAGTGAAACACAGCATCAGCATCACCTGGGAGCTTATTAGAAATGCAGAATCTGAGTCCTCCTCCAGACATGCAGAATAAGTATCTGCATTTTAACAAGATACCTCGGTGACTTGTATATACATTTAAGAGGCACTGTTGTAGAGAATTCTCTGTAGCGCAGGGCTACACTTAAATATTGCATCAACTTTGAGAAAGTAACTTCTCTACGTCACTAGCAAATGAAGGGAAGGGGATAATAGTAGAACCCACTATGTGTGTTATTGGGAGTATTTAATTAGATAAGCTTTCTCAACCCTTTAACACATAGACTGGTACCTAGTAAGTGCTCTTTAAACAGTGGTTTGTCATTTTTATTATTATTTTGTAGTCAAAGGAAAAAATTCTTTGGTAAAACTTTCCTTGTAGCAACCTTGCTTCTGGTTCATTTATTTGTTCGTAATACTGGCAGAGAGACATTATTCTAAGAGACAAGACATCTTAAATACAACACTCAGTCTTGGATTGAATCCTGAACCAGAAAGGGAAGGAGGGAAAAGGAATGTCATAGTCAACTCAGGTTGTCGTGACAAAATACCATTGACTGGAGGGCTTAACCAACGAATATTTATTTTCTCTCAGTTCTCGATGCTGACAGTCCAAGATCAGAGTGCCAGCATGGTAGCTTCTGGGGAGGACTCTCTTCCTGTCTGGTGGGTGGCTGCCATCTTGCTCTGGCTGGCGGGCGGCTGCCATCTTGCTCTTGCTCATATGGCCATTTCTTGCTCTCTTCCTCATCTTATAAGGCCACTAATCTCATCATGAGGGCCCCACACTCAGATACCAGCACAAGTGAGCTAGAGTGTCAACCTATGAAAGGGGGGGAAGCGGTGGAGGACACAAGCATTAAGTCCCAATAGGGAGTCGTTTGGTTGCTGCTCTTGCTGTCTCTCTTAAGTGACACGCTTAGACGCCGGAATTGAAGTGATGTGGAATGAGATGGTGATGAATCTCTTCCTGTTGACAAGCTGCACAAGTAATTTTCAGAAGAGACCTGCATGTGTAAGGGCTTTGAACAATAACAGTGCTGTTCTCTATAGGTGCAGTGGACGATGGCTGGGGATTCTTAACCTTTTGTTTGATTTCACCAGGGAGCCTTACACACTGCTGGCTGGCCACTGTGCACTTCCGCCTTCTAACAGGCTCCAGGTCACACCCATTACATTCCAGCCCAGATCCCCAGAAACTAGTACCATGCTTGGCACAGGGCAGGCATTTGATATATGTGTGTTGAGTATATGAATGGGTGAGGCCAGAGAAGCAGCTCCCCATCGCTCCCCCACCGTGTTTCCATTCCCTACGTTTTTCTGGGGGAAAGATAATGTCAAACCTACAGAAAAGATGCAAAAACGGTAAAAGGAACTCATCAGTCCTTTATCCAAAGCCACATGTATTTTTTTTAATTTTTACATTTTATTTATTTATTTTTCTTTTTTAAAAATAATGTCAAACTTACAAGAGATTTGCAAGAAAAATAGAGATAATAATACAAAGAACTGGGGTGCCTGGGTGGCACAGTCAGTTAAGTGTCTGACCCTTGGTTTCGGCTCAGGTTATGATCTCAGGGTTGTGAGATCAAGCCCCACTTTGGGCTCCATGCTCAGCACCGGTTCTGCTTGGAATTCTCTCCCTCCCTCTGCCCCCCCCCCAACTCTTTGCTCTCTCTCAAATAAATAAATAAATATTTAAAAAATACTAATAATAATACAAAGAACTACCCTATCCACTCAGGTTTCCAAATTATTAAAAGTTTACATTTGTCTTCTTATTTTTCCTCATGTATCTTTTATTATTTTCTTTCTGAAACATTTGAGATTAAGGCACAGACATGTTGCCAAATTACCCCTAAGTACTTCAGTGTGTATTTACTAAAATCAAGGACACTCCCACATAACCTTGATGCCTTTATCAAAATTAGGATATTAACATTGCTACAGTACTTTAATCCACTCAATTTTCTCTGCCTGTCGTCTATAGAAAGGAATAGTAATAACATCATTAACAAACATTGCCTCTCCCTCTTTTGCTTTCTAGGTCAAGGAATCATACATTGTATTTCATTGTCAAGTCTGTTTAGTTTCTTCCAATCTACAGTTCCTTAGTTTTTCTTTGTTCTTTATCATCTTGATATTTTTGAAGAATATAGGTCAGTTATTTTATAGCGTCTTCTTCAGTTTGGGTTTGTCTGGTATTTCTTTTATGACTAGATTCAGGATGTGTCTTTTGGCATGAACACCAGAGAAATAATACTGTTTTCTTTCCAGTGCCTCGTATCAGAAGGCACACACTATCTCATTTTCTTATCGTCAACAATGTTAACTTTTGTCACTTGGTCAAGATGGTTTCTATGATATTTCTCCACTATACAGTTCATTAATAAGTAATCAGTAGATATCTTGTCGGGATTTACTTTGCGACTACATACTTACATATTCTTTTTCTCATCAACATTTTACTTGTTAAGTTTAACATCCATTGATATCTCTTGCCTGATTATTTCTTGCAGTGGTGGTTGCTGGATATTATTTTGTAATTATATCATTCCTTCTACATTTATTAGTTGGCATTCCATTGTAAGGTAGAGTCTTTTTTAAAAAAAAATTATTATTAGAGAGAGAGAGACAGTGAGAGAGGGAACACAAGCAAGGGGAGTGGGAGAGGGAGAAGCAGGCTTCCCGCTGAGCAGGGAGCCTGATGTGAGGCTCGATCCCAGGACCCTGGAATCATGACCCGAGCCGAAGGCAGACACTTAACTATTGAGCCACACAGGTGTCCTGAGCCTCTTCTTTGTATGTATTTACTTATATCAGTATGGACTCATGGATTTCTGTTTTATTGAATTGATTATGATTTGTTATTATCATTAATTGTTATTTTATTACAGCTTTATTGAAGTTTACTTGACATAATAAGTCACATATATTTAAAGTACACAGTCTGAAGAGTTCTGGTGTATGTATATAGTAAAAAACTCATCACTCTGTGTAGTTGAGTATATCAATAGTTCATTCTTTTTATTGCTGAATCGTATTCTTTTTTTTTTTTTTTAAAGAGTTTATTTATTTGGAGAGAGAGAAAGAGAGAGCACACACATGGGTGGGGAGAGGGGAGGGGGAGAGGGAGAGGGAGAAGCAGACTCTCCACTGAGCAGGGACTCCAACATGGGGCTCAATCCTGAGCCAAAGGCAGAGGCTTAACTGATTGAGCCACCCAGGTGCCCCTTGCTGAGTAGTATTCTATTGTATTGATTTACCAGGTGTTTATTCCTTCACATGTTGATATGCATTTGTTTTTCCTAGTTTGGGACTATTAACAAATAAAGTTGCTATGAAGAAGTACATGTCTTTGTACAAGTCTATGAACATGTCCTTGTAGGGGCATATTCTTTAATTCTCTTGGTTAACTATCTGGGATTGGAACAGCTGGATCACACAGTAGGTATATATTGAACTTTTAAGAAACTGCTAAATTATCAAAGTGTTTATATCATTTGAGATTATCCTCAGCAATATATGTACACTTCCACTGTTAGATGTCATCTCCAACACTTGTTATGGTCAGTCTTTTTTTATGGTGGCCATTTTAGAGTGTACATAGTAGTACCATTTTATGGTTTTAATTTGCATTTTCCTAATGACATGAGACTTTTTTTCTTTTTTTTTTAGAGAGAGAGTGCGTGCACGTGAGCAGGGAGTGGGGTCGGGGAGTGGGAGGAGAAGAGGGAGAGGGAGAATCTTAAGCAGGCTCAATGCTCAGTGCAGAGCCTGATGTAGGGCTCGATCTCATGACCCTGAGATCATGAACTGAGCCTAAATCAAGAGTCAGATGCTGAGGTGCCCTGATGTGAAACATTTTTTAATGGGCTTATTTACCATTCATCTATATTCTTTGAAGAAGTTTTTTTCAAATCTTCTGCCCATTTTTATTGGGTCATCTCTCTTCTTATTGTTGAGTTGTAAGAATTCTTTATATATTCGAGAAACATGTCGTTTGTCAGACTGTATGCTTTGCAAATATTTTCTCCAGTCTGAAGCTTGCCTTTTTATTTTCTTACTAGTGTTATTGATAGTACAAGGGCTTTTAATTTTAATGAAGTCCAATTTATCCATTTTTTTTCTTTTGTAGTTTGTGCTTATTGTGTCTTATTTGAGAAATCTTTGCATAATCTAAGGTCATTGAAATACTGTTTTGTGTTTTGTGTGTATCTTTTTTTCCTAAAATTTTAAAAATTTATTTATTCATTTATTTATTTAAGTAATCTCTACACCCAGTGTGGGGCTTGAACTCCCAACCCCCAGATCAAGAGTCACATGCTCTTCTGACTGAGCCAGCGAGGGGCCCCTTTCTTGTGTATCTTTAATAGCTTTTTTTTTTTTTTTTTTTTTTTAGCTCCTTTTGCATATGGTTTGAGGAAATGATTGGGAATTTTTGTATTTAGTTTGAGGAAATGAGGAAATGATTGCTTCCTTCTTTCCTCCCTTCTTTTCTCCTATTCCTCTTCTTCTCCCTCCTCATCTCTCGTTTTTTCTTTCCATATGACTTTCCAGTTGTTCTGGCTCTGTTTGCTGAGATTATCCCTTTCCCATTGGGTTGCTTTGGTATCCTTGTAGAAAAACAATTGGCCATGTGTGTATATCTTTTCAGCCTTTTATTCTATCTCAATGATCTGTGTGTCTCTATGTCAATATCACACTGTCTTAATTGCTGCAGGTTTATAATAAGTCTTAAAATTAGGTAATTCAGTTCTGAAATTTTGTTACTCTTTTTACAAGATTGTTTCGGATATTCTAACTTCTTTGCATTGTCATGTAAAAATCAGCTTGTCAGTTTCCACACAAATCCAAACTTTAGAGTTAGGTTTTGACTGTATTATAAATCTCATCTCTGCTGGTTCCTAATGATTTGTTTTTGTCATATGTTTTAAACTCTCTGAGTCTCAGTATATCATCTGAACATTAGAATAATAATATCTATCTAATACAGCTGTTAATTATACTTACAATACATTTAATCTGGTGCCTGGTATAAACTAACTGCTCAATGAATGGTAGTTGTTGTTATTTTTGAGGTGTTTTAGTGGTTGAGCATAAAAAATGCTGAACTGTTTCATTATATGCTAGTAATATTTATTTAAGTTAACCTCAAATACTGGATGGAGGGAACTCTAGTTATATCTTTTCACCTGCCATCTAGGTAGGTCCATTGCTGTGAAAATATCATGTTCTTTATTTTAACAATAAACCTTTGGGGACAAATTCCTGCTTCTGCCTCTTGATAGAAATGCAAAGTCAAATTTTTAGGAAATAAATTACTAAAATTGCTTTTTGACTGCAATAATGATATTTTGGAGCTCTCTTTGAGCATTTAAAGCCTTTGGGGGAGGACTTTGTAAAACAGTTAATTTATACCCTGAGGAGAGAACCTTAAACATGGATGAGATTCTAAATAAATCTAAGTGACAGTTTGGCAGTAAGAGAGGACATTTCTCTCAACTTCAGCTGCTCTTGACAATGGACACTTAACCAGGCTAATCAAATGTGACTTCTATCATCAAAATTAGTAAGGCATGAAAAACCTTTAGCAAATCATTCATTACATTGCCCATTTGAAAATATGATCTCCTGGGTCTTCTTAAGAGCAGCCACTTGGTGCCTCCTCTGCAAAGTGAGGGTTTTAGGTTTTCAGGACACTGTTTAACAGTTCACAGTTTGCTAATCCCTATGCAAGTCCTTTAATGCTCATGTTGCAAAGGTGCTACTGACCTCTTGAATAATTAGAACTCTGTTTCTTCTACTCTTTTTAACTTGGGCAGTTTGTAAATAATTTCCCGCTACTTTCTCCAAAGATCTTAGCCTTTCCCAAGTTTATCTCCTTAGTCCCATATAATCCTTATCAAGAAGAGGGAAAGTACTGGTAGCCACCATGGGAATGAGTTAACTAAGGCAAAGAGCACATGCCAGGATTTCTAAATTTACTAGTCTGACTCTCTTTTTCTTTTGTATTTAACAAAACAGCTATCAAGTCCTAGATGTTATAGTACCTGGGGACAGAAAGACAAGTTGGTGTATTTTATTTTAAGCTTGATTTTGTTTTTCATCTTCAGGTGAGTTTTTTAACCAACCTTTCATTTTGTTATAAAGTCATTCATTTTTATAGCTAGTCATCATGCAATGGTGTTTGCCTTGTTTATTTATGTCTCACTTTTTATAATTTAACAAGGGATTTTCAGCTAAATAAACCTCAGCTTTTTTTTTTTTTTTGTTGGCTTAGGGAAATGCAGATTTCATCAGATTAGTAAATCAATCTCTATTATACAACCTCAGTCCAGGGGATAATTTTGTAACAGACACTTGCCAGTTTAGGTAAAAATCCTTCTCTGGACATTGAGAAATAAAGTGCAAATTTGGCTTGGTAATTGCGGCTTGATAGATATGTTACTGAATTCCAGCACACACCCAGTTCTAAAGGTAAATTGTCAACTAGCTACATGATTTTCAACCAGTACCCAGAAGGGGAATATGCAAGCCAAGAAATGTTAGGATTTGCAGATATTGTTTGATAAGATAATACTAGGCTTTGGAAGACTGGATAAAAATAAGTGGCTGACAATATCAAATGGTGCTGGGGTTTCCCAGTGGTTGCTAGACCTATGTATATTAATTACACAATTACCTGTGCTAACTGAATAAATGAAACTATTTGGGAGGAAGTGAGATTTATGAGAAACTAAATTGATTTGGCTCCTCTGGATGCTGTGATGTGGAGCAATTTATTTAACTCTCTCTGGGTGTGAGCTGTGTCTTATTTCTCTTATAAAATTCTGGCTACTTTTATATTTAAATGCAGTTTGGTGGGGAACATAGCTGTACAGAATTCTCTATGATGGTAGAAAAAGTCTGTATTTTTACCTCCCAGTATTGAGGCCACTAGACTCATGTGGCTGGCTGAGCACTTGAAATGTGGCTAATGCAAATGAATGACAGAGTTTTAAATTTAATTTAATTTTAATTAATTTAAATTTGAATAGCCATATGTGACAAATGGCTACTATATTGGCAGTGCAGTTCTAGACACTGACATAGTGGCAGTATTCCCTTTCTAGGCACAAGAACAACTGCTCCGTTAACGTACATTGTAGAGGAGTGGTTACTAAACATTTCTGTTTCAGATGTAGGACAGAATTCTCTCTGTTCTTACCCCAATGTAAACATTATAAATAACATTTATTTGATTAGTATCAGGTCTTTTATGAACTTTTTTCTTTTTCTGTCTTTATGGTAAGAGTTGATAGTCCTTGACTCCTTTGTAACTCTTTTTCATTTAACATGTTTATTGAGCATCTGTTATGTGTCAGGTACTCAGTGCTAGGTATGCAACAGTGAATAAGACTGATCAGGTGCTGGCTCTCACTGGAGTTACATTAACATGTAATTACACAATAATTTATTTAAATTGTGAAAAGTTCTTAGTATGTTTACCTAGGAAGAACTAAAAATTTAATTGAACTAAAAAATTAATTTGTTGATTAAGAACTGTCACTGTCCAGAAACTGTTTCTACCAGGCATTGACCATGACTACTTTAATAGGGTTCTTTTCAGTTTATTTTATTTATTTTTTTTAATTTTATTTATTTATTCATGAGAGAGAGAGGCAGAAGGAGAAGCAGACTCCCCATGGAACAGGGTGCCTGATGTAGGACTCAGTCCCAGGACCCTGGGGTCACAACCCGAGCCAAAGGCAGACACTTAACTGACTAAACCATCTAGGCGTCCCTTATTTTCAGTTTAAATTAGGTGTGTGGGAGTGGGGAAAAGAAGAGAGAATAGGGTAAGCAGAGAGAAAAAGAAATGAATGGCATTATCTTCTTTTAGTTATCCATGTTCCATTTGAATGTAAGCTCCTTTCAGAGAAGCGTTAGCCTGTCCACTCCCTGATCCCAACCTTCCACCATTTGTGTTTCCAGAATCTGGGCTAGCATCAAGTGGGCATTACTACACAAATAAATAAAATATTTCTAGGTTTTTCCTTTCACATTTTTTGTTTTTAGCCTGTATGAGAAATTCAATTCATTTTTATGCTTCTACTTTTAAAAAAATTTAAGTAGGCTCCATGTGCAATGTGGGGCTTGAACTCATGATCCTGCGATCAAGAATCGTATGTTCCACCAACAGAGCCAGCCAGGCGCCCCTATGCTTCTACTTTTGATTTTATGTTTGCTTTCTTCACCTTTCTCATCAACAAATTAAGTGCTTCATGTAGGACAGTCTTGTCATTGGAGCAACTGAAAATAATTATAGGTTACCCTTCTTTCATGTCATTTTGCCTTTCTTTCCCTTCCTTCCTTTCTCTCTCCCTTTCTTTCTTTTCTTTTCTCTTTTCTTTTCTTTTCTTTTCTTTTCTTTTCTTTTCTTTTCTTTTCTTTTCTTTTCTTTCTTTCTTTCTTTCTTCCTTCCTTCCTTCCTTCCTTCCTTCCTTCCTTCCTTCCTTCCTTCCTTCCTTCCTTTCTTCCTTCCTTCCTTCCTTCCTTCCTTTCTTTCCTTTCTTTCCTTTCTTTCCTTTCTTTCCTCTCTTTCCTCTCTTTCCTCTCTTTCCTCTCTTTCTCTCTCTTTCTCTCTCTTTCTCTCTCTCTCTCTCTCTCTCTCCTTCCTTCCTTCCTTTCCTTCTTTCCTTCTTTCCTTCTTTCCTTCTCTCTTTCTCATTTTTTCCACTAAGTTTGAAATAGGACATGAGTCAGGGGACAGATGGCCAAGTGGAGGGCTCCTGCTTAGGGTTGTGAAGGCATATAATTTCAGTCCTCCTCTCTCTAATTTCCTCTCTCTTCTCTTCAAGTCATGAATCCATACTGACTTTTCCCTTTGTGTTTCTTACATTTTAAGGCTATTTCCAAACTCCCAAAACTTGCCTCGTTGTATTCTAAAAGTCTGGTTCAATTTTCTTTGAAAGGCGGGTCAACATAAAAGAAAACTAAAAGTCAACCTTGAGGTCATTCATTGTAAAGTTCATGTTCTTGTTTCACATCATACTCTTACAACGTTCTCTTAATCTGTTGAACATTTTTAGGAAATGCCCCCATAGGAATTTTCTTACAACATTCTCTTAATCTTTTGAACATTTTTAGGAAATGCCCCTATAGGAATTTTCTTCTGTACTTTTTGACTTTGTGGCAATGATCAATGTAGACATTTAAGACATCAGCAGAAAATCTATATTTGTTCCAATAGGAACACCTTTATTGTGTTTGGATGAACAATTGTTCAATGATAGTCAAATACATGCACCATAATGATACCATTAAAAGTTAATATACATTACATTTTTAAATCAAATTAAGAACTGGTTTCATGTTTTCCATAACTTTACTCTGGAAGCTCTGCATTTTTTCATAAGTGTGGGGATTCATCCAGGAGATTGATCTTACTGTGTACCTGGTATTGAATTGTCCATCAGATAGGAAGCATTCAGTCATGTGTCAGGAAGCCAACTGCTTTCTTTCCTACTGATTCTGTAATAAATTCTCACACATTTAGCAGCTTCAAGCAACACACATTTATTCTCAAACAGTTCTGGAGGTCAGAAGTCCAAAAATTAATCTTGGGCTAAAATCGAGGTATCGGGAAGGCTGCATTCCTTTTGGCTGCTCTAGGGGAGAATTGATTTCACTGTCTTTTCTAGTTTCTAAAGGCTGCCTGCCTTCCTTACTTCATGACCCCGAATCACTACTACCTCTGCTTCTTCTCTCTCTGACCCCGACCCTCCTGCCTCTCTGTTATAAGGAACCTGGTGGTTATATTCGGCCCAGCTGCATCATCCAGGATAATTTCCCACTGTCAAGATGTTTAACTTAATCACATCTGAAAAGTCACTTTTACCATGGAAGGCAACATATTCACAAATTCTGGGGATTAGGATGTGGGTGTCTTCGGGGGCCAATATTCTGCTGATCACATCAACTCTTAAGTTAAATAAGACAAGAAAGGGCACATCTGGTTCAGAGCCTCACACAGTACTCTTAGGGCTCTTTCTTTAGGCTTTATGTCCCTTTGTTTTAGTCTCTTGTCAGGCAGGATCTTCCTCCGAAGTGAAAGAAAGTGTCACCAGCAAACATGAATTCTAGAAAATTCCTTCGGTGCCCCATTTTCAAGAATCCTCGACAGGTCTCACTGACAGGGTTTAATCCACACTTATTCTCTGACTCTGTCAGACTTGGGCCACCAGAGCTGGGGAGGGGATCAGGTTTATCCTGACTCACTCTCAGATTTAATTACGTAGAAGGAGTGGTTTGCCAAATGAAGTGAGTTACCTTTGCCAGAAGAGGGGTAGATGGTTACTGGGTTGAAAAAGCTAGCATTCCTTCATCATATACCCCTTAGGATATAGGAGTCTGTATGTTTCTTTGAAAGGTTTACAATCCACAGAACTCTTTCAAAACCCTGGGAAACTCTCTGTTTATTATCAGGTTCACAAAGTTGATCTAATGCCTGTGGAAGGGCTCAGCATGGCTTGGGCCACCATAGCTTATCATAAAGTTAATGATGCCTCTGGGGGTGAAAGGCACTAATTCATTACCAGTCCACGTTGTCAGAGCACCACATGTGATTCAGCTACTCTGGCATTTCCCTGACAGGTAGCCGTGCGAAGGGCTCACCTGGAGCTTTCTCTAAAGTGGGATTCTGTGCCTTGTCTATAAAACATTGCTCAAAAAGAGAATGGTTACTTGAAAATTTTTATTTCTTTTTGTTCAAATAATAGAAATATATTCCCTAAATAATGTCCTCCATAAATACACAAACAAGTAAATGATAAAAATAAGACATAAGGCTGAATTTTAATATAACCCTTTTCTCCTTTATCCTGTCTCCCTTCCTGATTTCCAGGTATCAGCTGGGTTTATTTCAAAGTATGGCCTGCACATTGCATTAGGTCATATGTGGGTTGCTTGGAAAGTCATGAGACTTTTTTTTTTTTAAAGATTTTATTTATTTATTTATTTATTAGAGAACGAGAGAGAAACAGCATGAGACTTAAATGACAAGATTTTTATCCTACATAAAAGTTGTATCCTATTACTTTGCCCGTGCCAGTTTATATTCTTTTTGCTGTATTCTGTTCTATTGTTTTATTATAGCAATTTCAACAAAGAAGAGAAATTTTCTTTGATTATGTGGAGAATAAGACAAAATTCATTTATTATACAACCATTCCAGATACTTGACCAAAATGACTTTCACCTTTACCTGGGCAAAGCTGATACTGATTCTTTTAGTGTCTTCCTCTAGGTCAAACTAGGTAATCCTTTCTTTCTCGTTAGTTGGGGATGTGTGTGCAAAGATACTTTCAGACAAGTAGATAAAAAGCATTTTAGTTTATAAAGTTTCACACTTCTACAAACCCACATGCTAGCCATGGAGGATAACTCCTATATACCCATCCTCCAACTTCAACACTTGCCAAATCATGGCCATCCTGTTTCAGTCTATGTAATTTTAATACAAATCCCAGATAAAAGTTTCTTTCATAAAGATAAACATTCATTAAAAAAAACACAACATTACTGGGGTGCCTAGGTGGCTCAGTTGGTTAAGGCTACGACTCTTGGTTTCAGCTCAGGTCATGATCTCAGGGTCATGAGATCGAGCCTGCATCGGGCTCTGCGCTCAGTGCTGAGTCTGCTGGAGATTTCTCTCCCTCTCCCTGCCCCCCCCCCCCACTGTCTTTCTCTCTCAAGTAAATAAAATCTTGAAAAAAAAAACTGTCAATAAAGAATTAATAATTCTTTAATCGCATATGCAGCAAATATTTAAAATTTCCCTATTCTCATTTTTTTTTAAAGATTTTATTTATTTATTTGACAGAGAGAGACCCAGCAAGAGAGGGAACACAAGCAGGGGGAGGGGGAGAGGGAGAAGCAGGCTCCCTGCAGAGCAGGCAGCCCAATGCCGTGCTCAATCCCAGGACTCTGGGATCATGACCTGAGCCGAAGGGAGAAGCTCAACGACTGAGCCACCCAGGAGCCCTATTCTCATTTTTAAAATAAATTTTTGAACAAATAAAGTTGATATGCCTTAGTTGATCTGCTTAAGTCTCTTTTATTTTGTAAATTATTTTTTTAAAGGATTTTATTTATTTAAGCAATCTCTATACCCAGCGTAGGGCTCGAACTCACAACCTGGAGATCAAGAGTCACATGCTCCACTGACTCAGCCAGCCAGGCACCCTTAAGTCTCTCTTAATCAATAGATTCCTCCCCCTTATCTTCCTATTATCTCTTTTTTCTTCATTCATTTCTTTATTTCCTTGCAAATTATTTGTGGCGGCAGCTGGCTATTTGTCCTATAAGAGATTCCTACCAGACACAATTTTGCTGGTTGTATCATGCATTTGACATGTGCTTTCATACCATATGCTTTCTCTGTATTGATTACTAGAACTGTATTCTATCTATCTATCTCTTTATTTATTTGCAAGATAAGATTGTAGGATGTTACTAGAGAGCTTCTGGGAACCTATCAACAGGGTCAGAAAATTTTTGTGTAATTTATCTTGCCATCCCAGGAAATGTTTTTAAGGAAAAATGTATTGTACAGAAGTATGTTAAAAAAAATCATTCCACTTGGAAGATAAATACATTTATCTTAAAGTAGATACAGCCTGGGGATGCCTGGCTGCTCAGTCAGTAGAGCATGTGACTCTTGATGCCGGGGTTGTGCATTTGAGCCCCACATTGGGTGTAGAGATTTCTTAAAAATAAAATCTTAAAAAAAAAAAATAGATACAGCCTGCTCAGGTAGATCTTGAAATTTTTCTTTGCCTTTAATTATTTTGTTTCTGTTCTAGAGCTTTGCTCTTGATGATTATCCTCATCTTAAAAACTATATAAGAAACATACAAAAAAATTCATATAGCATATAATAAACTCTAGAGAAGAATAAGAAAGCAAGTACCCATCTGCTTACCTTGCAGCTAGAGAACTAGAGTGCCGCCTGGACTTTGATGTTCCTGCATGTCCCTCCCTAAACTCATCCCTTTTATTCTCCTTCAGGTGTCTATTATTCCCTTGTTTTTCTTGATAATTTTACCATCTTGATATGAGTTTCTAAGTAATATATTTTAAATTCTGCCTATTTACTCAAGGCCTATGTAAATGATAATTATAAATACAATGTAAAAGTTATATACGCTGCTTCTGTGACTGCTGTGTTTTTTTGTTCAGTGTGTCTTTGTCATTCATCTATGTCAGAGTTTTTCAACATCAGCACTATTGGCATTTTGGACTGGATAATTATTTCTTATGAGGGGCTGCCCTGCGTATCCTAAGGTGTTTAGCAGCATCCCTGGTCTCTACCCATGCCTCCTGGTCAGGACAGGAAGAGTTTCCAGACGTTACCAAATGCCCCCTGGTGGACAAAATTGCCCCCAGTTGAGAACCATTTGTCGATGTTACTGTGCATAGCTGAAGTACCTTCAGTTTCACTGATATGGATGATTTCATTGCCTGAATATGCTACTATTGATTTATCCATTCTGTTGATGAAATTTGCATTGTTCCAAGTTTTTGCTATTACAAACCGTGCTACTATGAATATATTTGTGCATGGCCCCTGGTAGATGGGCTATAATTATTCTAGGAGTAGATGTGTAGATAGTAGAATAGAAACAATGGCTCATGAGGTTTGCACATCTTAAACTTCAAAGTCAGGGCCAACATGTTTTCCAGCTTTCTCCTTTTTCTTTTTACAGACACTAGTACACACCAACATCCCTAATATCTTATTTCTTAAGTATTATAATACAGGACAGTAGCAATGGATGCAACTAGTAAAAGCATAATGATAAAGTCAGTGTTTCTTTTCTTAGATGCCAGAAAGTAATTAGTTGTGTGTAGTATTTTTAGAACTGAAAGTCATGGGCGCCTGGGTGGCTCAGTTGGTTAAGCGACTGCCTTCGGCTCAGGTCATGATCCTGGAGTCCCGGGATTGAGTCCTGCGTCAGGCTCCCTGCTCGGCAGGGAGTCTGCTTCTCCCTCTGACCCTCCCCCCTCTCATGTGCTCGCTGTCTCTCATTCTTTCTCTCAAATAAATAAATAAAATCTAAAAAAAAAACAAAACTGAAAGTCATTCCATTTTTCCCACAAACCCTGGTGTCTTGAGAAACAATCTTAAGGATGGAGAAAAACAGAATTGCAAACCTCTGAAATTTTCCCTTTTATTCAGTACATATTTGTTGAGCCTACACTATATTTCTGGCACCGTTAGTCATCAAATGAATAAAACACCGTCCCTTCCTCAAGAGCCTCATGTTAGTCAGGTAGAAATACAACAATTAACTTCAAAATGCCGTAATATGATAGATGCCAAGATAGAAACAAAAAGTGCTGGAAGAGCAAAAAAGCAATGTCTAACCCAGCTAAAAGTGTAAGGAAGAACTTCACAGAAGAATGACATTTTTAAAAAAAGTTTATTTAAGTAATCCCTACACCCGACATGGGACTCAAACTCATGACCCCGAGATCAAGAGTCACACTGAGCCAGCCAGGTGCCTCAAGAATGACACTGTTTTAACCCATTAATTCAACACTTCTTACTATGCTCTGGCACTGTTTTGGGACTAAGAATTTACCACCAGGCAACAAAGCAGTCACACTCCTACAGCTGACATTCTCGTGGAGGGTGACAGACACAAACAAACATAGACAGTATCGGTTGCTTATAATAAGGCAGGATAGGAGGCTATAGAGGTTCATGGAGGGATAGGGTAGGGCCGGGGTGGGACTTTTTGATGAGATTATATTTGAACAGATCCATGATTGAAGTGAGGGTTATGTGGATGTCTAGAGGCAAAGTGTACTAGGCATAGGAACAGGAGGTACAGAAGCCTGAGGTAGGAGCCACTTGCATGTTTGGGGAGCAGCAATGGTAATGGACCAGTTGGGCTTTGAAGGGTCTGTAGGAATTTTTGAGGTGGTAGGGAATATTGGCAGCACAAATATCATGAGGAAGCACAAAGTTTTAAAGAGCAGAAAAAGTGAATTGTCCTATGTATGGCATGTATGTATGGAAAGAGGCAAATTGCAAGAAGGGTTTTCTGGGAGAAAGGGTGGGATAGGAAGACTAGATTGAGTACAGAATGATTTTTATTATAATAACCTTCAAACATACAACAAAAGTAGAGGGAATACTATAATGAACCCCTATATTTTCTTCACCTAGATTTTATAATTGTCTAGAATTTGCCACATATTCTTTTTTCTATTCCTCTTTGTTCTCCCTTTTTTGCTGAAGTATTTTAAAGCAAATCCCAGACATCATATCATTTCTTCTACATAATTCAGGGTAGGATTTGTTTTACCTGAGTCCTGTTACCTCCTGAACTCACCTGCCACTCTCTGCACCTGATCACTGCCCTTCAGCCACAATACCTCCTTGTTGTGTCAGACCACTTGCTTTTGCTTCCTTAGGGCCTCACATTTGTTCTTCCCTCCCTCTCATTCTTTTCCTTCCAGTATCTGGTTGGCTGTCTCCCTTACTTTGTTTGTTTTCCGTTGTCACCTTTTCGTGAAACTATACCTGGCTGTTCTCTTTGAAATTCTTACCCCATTTTCTTCTCTCATTATCTCCCTCATCTGCTTTATTTCTTTTCATTTACCCCCTTCTGCTATATGAGGTTAAAATGTGAAATTAACACTATTTAATCATTTTTAATTTACTGTTATCATTTTATATGGTTCAATGAGTAATTTATTTACTTGCCCTATTTTCCACTGGAAAGTAAACTGTGTTACTGATTAGTGACAACAAATATTGGCAGGCAGGCTGGCTCAATGAATGAATGGTCAGCCTGGAAAGTTATACTATGTAGAAAACAAAGAATAAAATCAGTAGTGAAGCTGCAGCTAATTTATATTGAGAAGTTGGATAAATGATTTGAGTATTACAAAAAGAGGAGATTTGATCCTTCAATAGCTACTTTCATTTCCTTCAAGGCTTATGGTATAATTCCCATTTTCTGACTTTTAAAGAGTTAATTCTTGGGGCACCTGGGTGGCTCAGCTGGTTGGGTGGACGACTTGATTTTGGCTGGGGTTGTGATCTCAGAGTCATGGGATCGAACCCCGCTTTGGGCTTTGTGCTGAATGGGGAGTCTGCTTCTTTCCCTCTCCTCTCCCTCTGTCCCTCCCCCGGCTTGTGTTCTCCCTCTCTCTCTAAAATAAATAAATCTTTTTAAAAAAAGAGTTAATTCTTCAAAGTTTGTGGGTTTAGAGAGCAGTGAGCTAGTTCCCCCTACTCCCTGACCTGTAATGGGGCAGACTGCTGGTTAGCGAATTAAATCCACTCACTTCTTCCTTAGTAACAGAACCCCACTTCTGTTCAGTGAGGCAAAGTTTCCAGCTAAGAGATCATTTTTCACAGCCTTCCTTACAACCAGGTATGGCCAATAAGACATAAGTGGAAGATCATTGGGAGAGCTCTTTATATGAACCTACCTTAATTGGGAGCATTCTGTCTTTTTCTTCTTTCCCCCCAATCCGCGCTGTCTGAAACAATTCCAGGAGTTCTAGTAACCCTATTCAACTCTGGGGTAAGTTGAGGATGCAAGCCTTTTCTAACGGTGGCAAAATAGAAAAATGAGAAAATTACAGTCTGATGATGACAAAACTGCCATCTGCTATCCATATTCAGAATTGTCTACTTCTGGACCTCTTTTATATTCAAGGAAATAAACCCAGCTTTTTAAAAAGCTATTGTTTTAATTTGTATGTTGTGTTTTTTTTTTTCTTTTGGTTGGGCAGGGTAGTTCTATTATTCATAGTTGATTACAATTTTTAGTATGTCTAACATCCGAACAAGAAAATTCTGAAGATGATGTGGAATATATGGAAACATTTAGAAAAAATTCTACGTTACATGTTTTTATAAATGTGTAAGTCACCCCCAATACTAAAATATCTCAAAAAAGTGGTTGGAGAATCTCCTGATTACTGAAAAGTTTCTAACTTACATATAAAAGGCATACAGATGATTCTTTTTATTTTCACAGATTGATTGATATATGTTTAACCTATCATTAAATTTTTCCATTTAGAGTATACAGTTCAGGTTTTTTAGTATATTGAGCGTTGTGGAACTGTCCCTAATCGAATTTCAGAACATTTTCAACACCCCAGAGAAAAGCCTCATACCCATTTCCCCTTCCCCACTTTCCTTGCTCTCCACTAACTTATGCTGCTAGCCCTGTCCCTGGCACCTAGCAAGCATGAATCTACTTTCTGTCTCTATGGATTTGCCTCTTCTGGATATTTCACATAAATGGGATTATACAGTATGCAATCTTTTGAGACTGACTTCTTTTACACAGCATAATGTTTTCATGTAGCCTGTATTGGTAATTTATTATTCTTTATGACCAAGTTACATTCCATTGTATGGATATACCACATTTTGTTTGTCTCTGCATCAGCTGATGGATATTTAAGTTATTTCCATATATTGGCTATTATGAACAATAGTGAATAATGTTGCTATGATTGTTTATGTATGTTTCTGTGTACACAAATATTTTCCTTTCTCTTAGGTAAATACCTAGGTTGGAATTGCTGGTCATATGATAACTCCATGTTCAACATTTTGAGGAGTGGCCAAATTGATTCCAAAATGACTACACCATTTTTCAGTCCCACCAGCAATGAATGAGGGTTCTAATTTCTCTACCTCCTCTACAACACTTATCTGTGTTTTTCACTGTAGTCTTCCTACTAAGGATGAAGTAATATGTCACCGTGGTTCTGATTTACATTTACCTAATGACTAATGATACTGAGCATCTTTTTAGGTGCTTATTAGCCATTTATTTATGTATCTTCTTTGGAGACATGTCTATTCAAATCCCTTGCCTATTTTCAAATTGGATTATTTATCTTGTTATTGTCAAGTCATGTTTTTTAATATATTCTGAATATATAAGTCCCTTCTCAGGTACATGGTTTAAAACTATTTTCTCCTATTCTGTGAGTTGTCTTTTCACTGTTTTTGATACACAGAAGTTTTTAATTCTGATGAAGTTCAGTTCATCTATTTTCCTTTTGTGTCATGTGCTTGTGTTGCCAAGAAATCAGTCACTGAGTAACCCAAAGTCCAAAAGATTTACTTCTATGTTTTCCTCTAGGTATTTTATCATTTAACTCTTACATTTAGTTCTGTTATCCATGTTGAGTTAATATTTGTGTGTATTGTGAAATAGGACTGTCTAAATTCATCCTTTTGGATGTATATATCTAGTTGTCCCAGAACCATTTGTTGAAAATGTTATTCTCTTCTTGTTGAATTGTTTTCACATCTTTGTCCAAAATCAACTGACTGTAAACATGAGGGTTTATTCTGGACTCTCAGCTTTATTCCATTATCTGTATGTCTATGTCTGTATCACGCTGCGTTAGTTACACTGAAGTAGGTTTTGAAATTAGGAAGTATGAGTCCTTTAATTTCATTTTCTTCAAGGTTTTGGCTCTTCAAGATCCCTTGAATTTCCATATGAATTTTAATACCAGCCTATCAATTTCTGTGGGGAAAAAAAAACAAAAAACAGGTGGACTTTTGGAAGTTAATTTGTCGAAGATACATAAATAAATGGCTAATAAGCACCTAAAAAGATGCTCAGTATCATTAGTCATTAGGTAAATGTAAATCAGAACCACGGTGACATATTACTTCATCCTTACTAGGAAGACTACAATGAAAAATACAGATAAGTGTTGTAGAGGAGGTAGAGAAATTAGAACCCTCATTCATTGCTGGTGGGACTGAAAAATGGTGTAGTTTGCATTAGTTTGGCAAGGATTGCCATTTAACAATTTTTTTTTCCTGACTCATGAACATGAAATGTGCTTTTATTTATTTATTTATTTATTTATACTTTTTATGTAGGCTTTCATGCTCAATGTGGAGCTCAACACAGGGCTTGAACTCACAACCCTGAGATCAATACTGAGCGGAGATCAAGAGTCGGATGCTTAACTGACTAAGCCACCCAAGTGCTCCTACATTTATTTAGATTTTAACTTTTTTTAACAGTGTTTTGGAGGGTTCATTGTCAGGTCTTGAGCTTCTTTTGTTACAGATTTTTCCTATTTTATTTTATTTTTATGTGTTGCTATTATAAATGAAATTGCTTAATTTTATTTTCAGATTGTTCATTGCTTATAGATAGAAATACAATTGATTTTTGCATATTAATCTTGTAGCCTACAAACTTGCTGAACTCACTTATTAATTCTAATAGTTTTTTAGTGGATCCTATAGGATTTTCTGTACACAAAATCATAATTTTGTGTACAAAATTTACACACAAATTTGACAGTTTGATGTAAAACTATCTCTACAAATAGAGATGGTTTTACATCTTTCTTTCCAATCTTTTCTGATCTACCTGCCTTGACCAGGACCTCTATAACAGTGTTGATAAAAGTGAGTACATGCATCCTTGTCTTATTTCTGATCTTAGGGGAAGATGTGTGCTGTTAGCTGTGGTTTTCCATAAATATCCTCATCAAATTGAGAAAGTTTTTTCTATTTCTTGGTCATTTAGGTGAGTTTTATTAAATGCATTTTCTGTGTTGATTGAGAAGATTGTTTTTTTTTGTTTTTGTTTTGGTCCTTTTTTCTATTAATATAGTGTATTACATTGATTGCTTTTTTGTGTTAAACCAAGCTTATACCCTGGGATAAATCCACCTTGATCATGATGTATAATCCTTTTATATTTTGTTGAATATGGTTTGCAAGTATTTCGATGAGGATGTTGTATCTATATTTATAAGAGGCATTGGCCATTGTTTTCATTATCCTTTTTCAAAAACTTTAAAACATTTTTTGGGGGCGGTAAGGGGGCTAGGAAAAACTCTTTAAAATTTTGAAATAGGGGTATGTGGGTGGCGCAGTTGGTTAAGCGTCTGACTCTTGGTTTTGGCTCAGGTCATGAGATTGAGATCCATGTTGCCCTCTGCACTAAGTGCAGAGTCTGCTTAAAATTGTCTCTGGTGCCTGGGTGGCTCAGTTGGTTAAGCGTCTGCCTTCGGCTCAGGTCATGATCCCAGGGTCCTGGGATGGAGTCCCACTGCTGGCTCCCTGTTCTGCAGGGAGTCTGCTTCTCCCCCTACTCATTCTGTCAATCTCTTTCTCTCCTCACTCCCCGTGTTCTCTCTTTCAAATAAATAAATAAATCTTTAAAAAATAAAATATTGAAATAATTTCAGACTTAATAATAGAACAAAGAATACCCATATACTTTTCACTCAAATTCCCCAAATGTTAATATCTAAACATACTTGCTTTAGCATATTTTGTGTGTGTTAAGTACATGATTTTTTCTCAAATGCTTGACAGTAAATCATGTCCCTTATATCCCTATCCTGTTAAATAATTCATTGGGTATTTCCTAAAAACAAGGGCATTCTCTCTCTTTTTAATTTAAATTCAGTTAATTAACATATAGTGTATTATTAGTTTCCGAGGTAGAGTTCAGTGATTCATCAGTCTTATATAACACCCAGTGCTCATTACATCATGTGCCCTCCTTAATGTCCATCACCCAGTTACCCCATCCCCCCACCCCCTCCCATCCAGCAGCCCTCAGTTTGTTTCCTGTGATTAAGAGTCTCTTATGGTTTGTCTCCCTCTCTGATTTCATCTTGTTTTATTTTTACCTTCCTTCCCCTATGATCCTCTGTTTTGTTTCTTAAATTCTACATATGAGTGAGATCATATGATAATTGTCTTTCTCGGATGGACTCATTTCGCTGAGCATAATACCCTCTAGTTCCATCCACGTCATTGCAAATGACAAGATTTCTTTTTGCGGGGGGGGGGGGGCGGCTGAGTAGTATTCCATTGTATATATGCACCACATCTTCTTTATCCATTCGCCTATTGATGGACATCTGGGCTCTTTCCATAGTTTGGCTGCTGTGGATGTTGCTGCTATAAACATTGGGGTGCAGGTGCCCCTTCAGACACTACATTTGAATCTTTGGAGTAAATCCCTAGTAGTGAAGTTGCTGGGTCATAGGGTAGCTCTACTTTCAACTTTCTGAGGAACCTCCATACTGTTTTCTGGAGTGGGTGCATCAGCTTGCATTTCCACCAGCAGTGTAAGAGGGTTCCCCTTTCTCTGCATCCTCTCCAACATCTGTTGTTTTTTGACTTGTTAATTTTAGCCATTCTGACTGGTGTGAGGTGGTATCTCATTGTGGTTTCAATTTGTATTTCCCTGATGTTGAGTGATGTTGAGCATTTTTTTATGTGTCTGTTGGCCATTTGGACATCTTCTTTGCAGAAATGTCTGTTCACGTCATCTGCCCATTTCTTGATTGGATTATTTGTTCTTTGGGTGCTGAGTTTGATAAGTTCTTTATAGATTTTGGATTTATCTGATATGTCATTTGTAAATATCTTCTCCCATTCTGTCAGTTGTCTTTTGGTTTTGTTGACTATTTCCTTTGCTGTGCAAAAGCTTTTTATCTTGATGAAGTCCCAATAGTTCATATTTGCCTTTCTTTCCCTTGCCTTTGGAGACGTATCTAGCAAGAAGTTGCTGCAGCTGAAGTCACAGAGGTTGCTGCCTGTGTTCTCTAGGATTTTGATGGATCTAAAAACAAGGACATTCTGTTATAAAACTACATTACAGTACTGCCCCTGTCTTAACCACAGGGAATATGATCCAGGACTCCCAGTAGATGCCTAAAACTGTGGAGGGTACCAAACCCTTTATATACTATGTTTTTTCCCCTCTACATACCTGTAATAAAGTTTAATTTATAAATAAACACAGTGAGAGATTATACAACAACATTAATAAAATAGAACAATTATAATAATGTACTGTAGTGAAAGTTATGTGAATGTAGCTTGTCTCTCAAAATATTGTACTGTACTCACCCTTCTTTTTTTTTAAACTGCAATTATTATTAGTTACACACGTTATGTTAGGCTCCAGTGTACAACACAGTGATTTGACAAGTCTCTTTCACCCTTCTTGTGGTGATGTCAGATGATGAAATGCCTGTGTTATAAGATGAAGTGAGGTGAATGACGTAGGCATTGTGTTGTAGCTTTTGGCTACTGTTGATCTTCTGATAATACATCAGAAGGAGGATCATCTCCTCCAGACCTTGGTTGACTGGGGGTAACTGAAACTGCAAAAAGCGAAGCCATGGATAAAAGGGGACTACTTTATAATAATCAAAATAGGGATGTTAATGCTGATGAAATAGTATCCTTTAACCTGGAAGAGTTCTACAGTCACTCTGTCTTTCATGATCTTACATTTTTTTTTATTTTTAAAGATTTTTTTAAATTTATTCATTTGAGACAGAGAGATACAGAGAGAGAGAGAGAGAGCATGAGCAGGGGGAGTTGCAGAGGGAGAGGGAGAATCAGGCTCTCCGCTGAGCCGGGAGCCCAATGCGGGGCTCGGTCCCAGGACCCTGGGATCATGACCTGAGCCGAAGGCAGGGGCTTAACCATCTGAGCCACCCAGGTGCCCCCATGATCTTATATTTTAAAGGAACATAGGCTAGCTATTTTGTAAAATGTCTCGCAGTTTGGGTTTGTTTGATGTTTTCTTATATTCAATTCAGGCTATGAATTTCTGACAGGAATACAGCAGATGTAGTGCTGTGTTCTTGTCAGTGCGCCATATTGGGATGCACATGTTGTTGACTTGTTCCAGTATTGGTGATGTTAGGGTTAAAATTAAGGTTAAGATAGAGTTAAGGTTAAGGTCAGGGTTAGTAAGGTGGCGTTTGTCAGTTTTCTTTACTCTTAAGTTACTATTATTGCTTTGTAATTAATAAATATCTTTTGGGAGATATTTTGAGATCAAGTTAGTATCCTATTATCATACTTTCACTCATGATTTTTAGCATCCCTAAATGATTCTTGCCTGGAAATTGTTACTGCAGTGGTTGCCAAATGGAGGTTTTTTCCTATTGTCATCATTCCTTGATATTTATTAGTTGAAATTCTACTGCAAAGAGGAGGTTTTCCTTGCTTATTTATTTATACCAGTGTGAAGTCATAGATTCTTATTTTATTCTGTGGGTTATAATCTGAGACTGTCATTTATTTCATGGCTTATATTATCTCAGCTTCAGTCAGAAAGATCTCCTTTTTAAACTGGCTCATCTGGTCTTTTGACATGTCCTCATTTTTTTTAAAGCAAAAATGAGGGTGAGTTTCCGGGTGAGGGTGAGGGATGAGGGGTGATGGTTTAGATTTAGCGTTTAGGGTTTAGAGTTATGGTTTAGGGTTAGATTTAGGGTTCGGGATTAGGGTTTGGGTTTGGGTACGGGGTTAGGCTACTCTTTTGAGTAGCCATGACTTTTTTTTTTTTTTTTAAGCCATCACTCTTGATACCAGAGTTGGGTAAATGTTCTTTAAATTAGTAAGGGTGGCTGAAGGAATTAGGAACTTGTGCAAATTGAAACAAGGGTTCCTGTTACTGATTTTCACCTTGTATTTAATGCAGACATTGGGAGAAAGTTTCTTTTGCCCAAGGATAGCTGCTCTTCATTCTGTAGCTTCAAACTCAACATGCTTCCTTTTAATTTTTAAGTCTCACGCTCAGAGTCACTCAACCTCTTCCTGTCCGAAAGGATGAAAGATGCAATGTCTCTATTTCCTCCCCTCATCTTCCACATCCAATCTTTCAGAAGTTCCTATAATTTTTGCCTCCAAAATATCTATTGAATTTCTCTACCTCTCCTTCCTTTTTTCTGCCAACATCTGCATCCAGGTGATCATGATCTCTTAGCAGAATTTCTGGAAAAATCTCCCAACAGGCCCCTCTGCTTCCATTATGGCCCATCTCCAGTCCATTTCCAAAGAACAATGATAGTGATCAAAATTTTCATATGTGTATGTATGTATTTATATATTTATACATATGACTCTGGTTATGTCATTTCCCAACTTAAAACTTTTTCCAAAGGTTTACTTTGTTCTTGGAAAAAAATTCTTAATCCTTTATAACAAACTACAAACTCACTACTTAACTCTTCAACCTTATCTCCTCTTTACTTGACTACTATGTCCCCATCAGTCTGGACATTTTGATGTTTCAGAGATGCCCAACCATATTCCACATTAGGGATGTCCATCTGTACAGGCTGCTCTCTTTTCCTTAAGCTCTTGTACGTGCATTTTCTTTTTTAAAAATAAATAATTAACTAAATTAATTAATTTAGAGAGAGCATGTGTGCAAGTCGGGGGAGGGACAGAGGGAGAGGACAATTGAACTTGAACAAGTAGGATGTGTTGCTATCTGGAGGAGTGAGAAACCAGTTTAAGGGCATACCATGTAGTTCGAGATGCTTTTTAATTAAATATTAGATGTCATAACTAGTTTCACTTTGGTAGAAAACAAAACAAGGAAGTAAACATTTGTTTTCAATTAAAATATCACAAGTAGCATTTGATTAAAATTTGGGAACGTTAGGATTTAATATAAAACCAAAACTAATATTCAAGATACTTATAAGAAATCAAAACAAAACAAATAAGTAACATAAATAAGCAAACAAACAAGAAACAAAAACAAACCCCAGACTCTATTAACAAAAGAAGATGGCGGTGGTGGAGGGTTCTATTCCTGTAAAAGCATGTTTGCCAAAGATTTTTCAGGGCTTATGTTAAGGATCTGATAATATTGAGAATGAATGGCAAATGTGTTTATTTTGTTTTGGTTTCCTGATCATTTTAGGAGGGTTGTCTTCAGGGAGGCAGAGGCCTGGTGCCACTGGTATTCAGTAGAAACAGATTGTGTGTATGGAGGGAAAAGCGTTTCTTTACTATGGCTTAAGGTAAACTACAGTTGGAGTATAGATCGAAAAGCCCAGTTTATAAAGCTAAAAATAATGCTTGTGGTGTAATAACAAATTGCATTTCTGATAAAAAGAAAGCTATTTCAGAAGTGAAATATTGAGAAAGTTGAATTTATCCTTTAATAAATGTGAAATATAAAGCATATTAAAATTGTTAAATATAATGCTAAATTTTAAAGTTCAAAGACTGTATAATATTTTTGCCTGTTTCATCATGCAGTGGTACAGCTAATAGCTAAACATACTGAAATTCTTATGGAAGTATTTCTGACTAATAATGAATTTTATCATATGGGTTCTTACAATTTTAATTAAACGATTTTTGATATTTTGAATTAACAGTTGCACAGTGAATGTCAAAGAAATGAATAACTTTCAATCACTAGATAAAGAGGCAACAAATTAAATATTCCAATCCCTCAACATGGTGGTTTTTGCAGTATTTTCTAAAGATGGGAGTGTTAAGGGGGGCCACATGCTGATTTTTGGGGAATACCCTTCAGCCAAGGGCTGCTCAGCCACAAAGAACAGAGACCTGTGTTTAGTAGGCTTGGGGTCATTATGCTGCCAGAGGACTGGGGTCGGAGGGGGAAGGTGGTAGGAGAGGACAATAATGACTTCAAAGAAATGCTCAGACCAGCGTAGAGGGACCCGTTTCTAAGGTCAGGCCAAGAGGCTGAATTAATTCTCTAAAAGGTCCTAATCATGGGGAGATAAGCTATTTGAATGAAGAAGAGGTAATAAATACAGTAAGAATATAAATGAGGGCTTAAGGGAATATTCTTTCAAATGGGTACTCTGATTTCCAAAGAAGTTTTAAAATCTGACAAAGACTGATTTTATTTTCCATATATATTTGTACAACTTAAACTTGTAACTTTGGATAAGTGAAATCAAACTAGGTATTGAACCTTGTAGTTTTGTTACGGAATAAAGAATTCTCATTCACTACATTTGCCTGAGTTCAATCTATTTTACCATTCCATGTAAAACTCGTAATGAACTTAAGTCCCAGTTCTTTTCACTAGCTAAGGAATCTTGGACAGGTCACTTCACTCTCTTGGCTGCTTATATGCAAGATGGAGTATTGGAGAAGAAACAGAAGGTTTGGATCTAGAGAATAAATTAATCATTTTAGAGCTCTAAAACCCTGTGACTGTATAAACAGAAAAGATTTGCACCCCACATCAATTCTTACTTAGTTTGAGTGACTATTGGTCAAACCAACATTTCCCATTTGTAAAATTGAGACAGTATCTATTTGCACTATAGACGTCAGCATCGAAGTCTTAATTCACCATCTAGCATATAGTATGTGCTAAAAATTATGGCTATGATTATTATTCACATTTTATTATCATTACCAGTGTGGGGCATCTTGCGTCTTCAGAGGACTGTAAAAATATTTGCATTTGGCAAATTATGTAGTAGTAATGAAAGCACTTGTCCTTTGAGAAAAACATTTCCATTACATATAAAATACTTAGACACGTGTCTCCAAGATTCATTTGGGTGAATATTCACAAGGCCCTTTCACACAAACATACGGATATTTAACAAGCCCATAAAAATGTACTAAATCAAACTTTAGAAAAGTCATTTCTAAGCTATATTTGTGCACACACACCCCATACACAGTATATGCAGCATCTACACTACATATAGTCTGTACTGGGGTTTGCAGAGTACCGTTCAACTCTGACCTCCCCCTAGTTTTGTAAATCAGGTTTTACTGGAGCACAGCCAAAAGCTTTTTTGCATATGTTTTATGGATGGTTACGTTTGCACTACAACAGCAGAGTTGAGTACATGCAGTAGAGGCTGGGTGGCCCTCAAATCCTAAACTATTTACCATGTGGTACTTTACAGAAAAATTTGCTGACCATTGATATACTATACATTTACATGGACATATATATGTATGTTTTTATATATCATATCTATAGATGTATAAAGGTATATAGATACATATTTTACTTTTGAGAGAGAGAGGGGCAGAGAGAGAGGGAGAGAGAGTGTGTGCACATGGGGGTGGGAAGGGCAGAGGGAAGGGAGAGAAAGTCTTAAGCAGACTCTGTGCTGACCCTGGAGCCCGATGTAGGGCTTGATCTCATGACCCTGAGATCATGACCTGAGGCTAAACCAAGAGTTGGTCGACTAACCAACTGAGCCACCCAGGGACCCCATATTTTAATAAATGTTTACATATTTTAATAAACAGATACATATTTTAACAACTATATGTACATATATACACACATGCAGAGAGAAAAGGTAATTACCATTTATTTATCATTCAGCCAGTGCCAACAATTTCGCATGTATATAAGCTTATATAATTCTTATAACTAATTTATGATTTAGTTAAAATTACATACTTTTGTAGAGAGAGGAAAATGAGGCTTGGGGAGATGAAATGACAGATCCAAGGTTTCCCAGCCAGTAAATTAGCAGAGGGGTGTCTAAACTCATGCAGTGTGACCTGAAGGTCCAGCTTGCTTAAACCAAATGATGGTGCAGCTTCATTATAGGCCCTTGTGCATGAAGTCCCATGTAGATATGGGGCCAATAGGATTTGTAGCTTCTTAGCCATAAGTACAACTCATGGTGGAGGAAGGGGGTGTTTTGCTGTCCAAATGATTCAGAAAGGGGTGTGTGTGTGTGTGTGTGTGTGTGTGTGTGTGTGTGTGTGTGTGTGTGTGTGTGTGTGTGTGTGTGTGTGTGTGTGTGTGTGTGTGTGTGTGTGTGTGTGTGTGTGTGTGTGTGTGTGTGTGTGTGTGTGTGTGTGTGTGTGTGTGTGTGTGTGTGTGTGTGTGTGTGTGTGTTGGGGAATTTGCTGTGATCATTTAGAATCCCCAGAAGGCCATCTTTGCTCTAAAAGGAAAGTATGTTTCAAGCTTCCCTGTGGTTGGCATGAGTTTGCTCCAGCATGTGAGCATGTAAGCATCTGTGATCACATGCAAACTGTTAGTTTATTAATGCAACACAGAAAGTGATAGGAAGCTAATGACTTTTTTAAGAATTATAGGCAATTCTGAGCAGTTTGGTATTATATTTTGAAAACAAATTTTAGAATTTCTGCCAGCATATAACATTAACTGTATGTCACCTGTTTGGCCATTTTTATGACTTGCTGAAGTTTACTAATTGAAGATGTTACTGAGTCTGTCTCAAGGACAATCTTTTGATAAAATTTGCTTTTATATTCCAAAATTTGTGGTTAGCCACAGGCAATTTTCGTTACTAGATTCATAAGCATTGCATCTAATAAAAAAAAATGAGCATTTGTATTTATGATGAAATATATAAGTAAGTGTTTAATAGGAGCTAATATTTTGTTAACAGTGCTGAGAGTATGAGATTGTTCAAACTACTCTGGGTAGGGCTAATTAATTTTTATAAATCCCTGACAGAGGCCCTATTTCTTAAAAAAAAAATTTATTTATTTATTTGAGAGGGAAAGAGCAGGGAGAGGGAAAAGGAGAGAAGCAGACTCCCTGTGGAGTGGGAAGTCAGATGCGGGGATCCGTCTCATGACCTTGAGATCACAACCTAAGCGGAAATCAAGAGTCACTCGCTTAACCAACTGAGCCACCCAGGCGCCCCAACAGTGGCCCTATTTTTGATGCACATATTTGTACACCTGATATCTTCTGTCCAGTGCATTGCATAAACTTTAAAAACTCTGCTTGAAGTCACCTCTGTGATTTGTAGATGGTTTATTGCTCCTTAATTATCAAGACCAATCAATAAGTATATATCTTACAGCAGTAATTGCAATTTAAAGGGATGGTAACAGCTTTGTTACAAATATCATTAAAGAATTGAGGAGATTGGGGCTTAAGAACATCTCCTTCCATGGATCTTGAGATTTAAAGTAATATCTCGTATAAAGTCATAGCGTAGATGCTTAAACATTCATATTCTTGCATTGGTAAAAATTTCCCAGTAAAATAGTTTATTTAAAAATGTGTGAGTTTTTGGCACGCCTGGGTGGCACAGTTGGTTAAGGGCCTACTTTCAGCTCAGGTCATGATCCCAGGGTTCTGGGATCGAGTTCTGTGATGGGCTTCTTGCTCAGCGAGGAGCCTGCTTCTCCCTCTGCCTGCAGCTCCCCCTGCTTGTGCTCTTGTTCACTCGCGCACTCTCTCTTTCTCTCTCTGACAAATAAAATCTTTAAAAATGTGTGAGATTTTATTTGAGTGTGCAAAAACAAATACTAATTGTTTCTTGGATCAACCTTTTTTAGGATGTTGAATGGGATTTTTTGTGTTTGGAGACTGCTTCTAGCCAAAAGCAAATTGCCTTCAAGCTCATATTGGGAATCATAAGTGCCACATTTATTGCTTTCCAAGGCCTAACATTTATATGTAGATACACTACCTGTCACGAAACCTTATTTGATATTCAAATGTTCACTTTACATCTTCCACTCACCCCCAGGACTGTTTCTAATATCAAGACAGTCTTTCTATGTGGTTTATGTTTTTGTTTTTAATGCCACTCGTCTCAAATACACTTTAACAATGGTAAATAATCATTGCTGGGGGGAGTTCTTTATTGTCTTAGAAATATAATAATTTAAAAGGTATTTTTGATGGGTTATATCCAGATTGTAGTATGTTTCAAGCTTCGGTTTCAGAAAGGATAAAAGAAAATCAGAGAAGAAAGAAAAGGCAGTTAAATAATGGTGAGCTATGGAACATTTGGGTGATACAAATTTATGTGAATCTTAAAAGGATGAGAAAAAAACAACCCAGCTCTCCATGATTGAATAAGTAAGACTGGAGCTGCCTCTTCCCAAACTGTATTTTAATCTTTCTCAATTTTTCTGCTGTCTCTTTGTATAATTAGTGGTCGATAGTTATTAATTTATTTGGCATTTATCATGCCAATGCTAATTCATGCATATCTAATATACCTTAATTAGAATTGGGAGAAAATTTCCTGATATGATGGGCTAATTCTAATGCAATATTTATTGAGAGAAAATAAATATTATCACATGAATCCCACTGCAGTTTACTAATTAATATACTCTTACCCTAGGATATACAGAGTTACTTTGGAATTTACAGTAAATGAAATGGCAGCAGTTTGAAGATTGGCCAATATTTATGTTGATACTTAATGCATTCCTCTCAGAAGCCATATACAAGAACAAATTACCCAGCGACCACGCTGTCTTATGAACTACATTTCCATATTTACTTTGTGCATTGGAATCCTTACAAGTTGAGCTAGACTTCTGTGGGTGGGAAGATGATGGCTGAAATGAACACAGTTTCTCAGGATCATTGTTACCAGAATTCTCTGCTCCTTGAGTCCATCTTCCCTCACCCCCGCCCTGCCTCTTACTTCTCTTTCGTGTTTGAATCTCAGTGTTTGGCCTCTTCTCTGTTTACAATTTACAGCAGGGTGTAGGGTTGAGTTCTGGAGAGTCAGGTTATGGGAACTGAGTTGTAATGAAGCTAGAGCCCACATGTTTTTGTGATTGTCTTATAAAGCTTGCTACAATCAAGGTCTTTTACTGCTTTTGGTACAAATAATTACTCTGATTTCTATGAGTTGAGTCCATCTTTAATGCTTAAGAAGACTTATTTGAATTTATGTTTCTATGGCCATGTTTCTAGGCTGGATTATGTATTTTTACCTCTACTATTACTAATGAAACTTCTTATTCTATTTGTTCTTTTACCAAGAGCATTCTGATCACTTGAATAGGCTTTAGGTATGAGAATGAAGAGTCAATTTAAAATAAAAAGTCATACTCTGAACATTGTAGTTAAGTGTCAGACAATAAGATGGACCTATATTTTATAATCCAGCCCTTTGTTACTCAGCAACAACAGAGACTGCCTGAATTTTAAAAAACAAATTTGTAAAACATCATGTAAATATGTGAAAATGTAAATTTCTTGATAAGTATGCTATCAGATTGTAGACATTTTGAGAGTTGAGACAGTCTTTTTCACATTTGCATTGGCCAAACCTTCACATAGCATGCACTCAGTAAATTTTTTAAGGGAAATAAATAACTTTCAGTTTTTTTGTCAGAGTAAAACGTGTATCAATTTGTGATCAATTTTCCACATACGCCCTAATTTCCTCATTTGAAGACTTTGGATTTTCTCTCATTTCAGAACACTCAAAAATTGTAACAAACCTCCCTCCAAAATTTCAGATAATACTACTTGTTAAACAGTAGCTTTAGTTTAAGAGTGGAACAGCAAGCAAATCTATTATTTTAACACGTAAGTAGACTCAACCAATAATCTCAAACCAGAAACTATTTTCTCTGAGCATTAGTAAAAAAATCAATCACATATTGTGTATGAGGTTGAGTAGCTATTATGTTTCCCTTTAAAGTCAATTAAGAGGGGCGCCTGAGTGGCTCAGTCGTTGGGCGTCTGCCTTCGGCTCAGGTCATGATCCTCGGATCAGCCCCGCATCGGGCTCCCTGCTCCGCGGGAAGCCTGCTTCTCCCTCCCTCTCTCACTCCCCTTGCTTGTGTCCCCTCTCTCACTGTGTCTCTCTGTCAAAATAAATAAATAAAATCTTTAAAAAGTAAAAAAAATAAAAATAAAACATAAAGTCAAGAAGTGACTCAGTATTAAGTGCTTCTCAAGTTTGTAGTAAGTAGTAAGTATGGTGCTATCTAGATTTTTTTATTTTTTTATTTTTTTATTTTTTTTTTTTTAAAGATTTTATTTATTTGAGAGAGAGAGAGCACGTGAGAGGGGAGAGGGTCAGAGGGAGAAGCAGACTCCCTGCTGAGCAGGGAGCCCGATGCGGGACTCGATCCCGGGACTCCAGGATCATGACCTGAGCCGAAGGCAGTCGCTTAACCAACTGAGCCACCCAGGCTCTAGATTTTTTTAGATTTCAATCACTACTGTTATGAAGAAGACTACATTTATACTTACAAAACAAGATCCTTTTTATTACCTGGAAAATGTTACTCTCAATTTTTGCTATTCATTTCAAATTAGAAGTTAAGTCCAAAGACAGAGACCAAATCAGATTACCCTTTCTAAAGAACTTGAGTCAACAGCTGCTGGCCAATTTATGCCTTTGTCTCTAGTCCCAACGTGGCAGACTTAATCAGGCCCGTTGTTGGCCTTGCAGAATAAGATGTTTATTTCCCTGAAGTAGTGAAGTTGATGGTAATAGTAGCTACCATTTACTGAGTAGTGATTAGGGCTGGAAAATTTACTAAGTGTTTTCAAGTATTGGCTCTCCTTTAACCCCTCGCCCCACCCTCCTACTGTCACACAAAGTCTAAAAGATCTACTAAATCTAGTCTAATCTGAAGGGTGCTCTCTTTTGAAGCCTTCTTTCGGCCATAATGTTTAATGATATTGGAAGTTGGGAGGGGCAGAAAAAGCAACCAACTGAGCTATCAGTATGAAGCTCCCTGTTAGACTTAAAATTAAAATGCAAATGTCAATATTTAAATACTTTTTGCTACAGCATGGAAGAGAGAGAAACAGTTCAATAATGTACACTGCAGGAATTGAGTGACAGTGCCTTTTCAATTTTCTGGAAGTTGCCTAAGGAAGAGTAAAACACACTCCAGTAAATTAGGCTTTTAAGATAACATGTTTGGTTTTTCATTTAGGAAGGGAAAAAGAAGATCAAACTCCAAATCTCTTCCCATTTCATCCATTCTGACAGCTTTAAATGAAGAAAAGTAGTTTTCTGATTATTACCTTCCGCCACCATAATACTTGTCTCCTACTTCTCTGGCACATGTGACCCACCCTTCGCTGCTGTCAGGGTGTCACAGCATTCTCCCTCCATATTTAACTTGCTTTGTTCTAAACCAACTGTATCAAGTAGATATAATTTTGTGATGATACTTTTCTAGCACCACCATCTGCCGTCTGAGTGGAAATGTCAGGTAAACAATTTAATTTTCTGAAGGGTTTTTTCTTAGGCTTTGTGGGAATTCAGATTTGCATTTTCTTTCATTTTCCACTGAGTTCTGTGCTCACAAGATAAGTGATCCTTTCTGGGACCTGAAGTTTATCGAGACCACAGGAGCCCCCTGGTTTATGAAAACTGATAGAAGAAAATCTACATGCAAAAAAGAAGTTGCGGGATTTTTTTCAAAAGTGATCTTTAGTTTACTGAATGGATCCACCAAGGGGTTGCTTCCAAAAGCCTGCTGTAAAAGTACATCTGCCTATTTTACACATCATTCACTATTTGTCAAAGAAAACAGGGCAGAGAAAATTTAAAAATTGGGAATCCACTGCCAATTATAGAGCAATTAAAAATGAGGGCACATTTATCTGAGGGCATATTTATCTATTATAGTGCAAATCAACCTGAAAACATGATTGCCGTGCCAAATGGCAAAGAAGTCAGCTTGAGAACATGATAGTCTTTAAAAAAAAAAAAAAGTTGTGATCTTTTTAAAAAAATTTTATTTGAGAGAGAGTGCAAGTGAGTGGGGCGAGGGGCAAAGGGAGAGAATTCTCAAGGAGACTCCCTTCTGAGTGTGGAGGGGAGGGGGAGAGACGTCGGGCTTGATCTCACCACCCTGAGATCATGACCTGAGCTGAACCCAAGAGTTGGACGCTTAACCAACTGAGCCACCCAGGTGCCCCTAGAACATGATGTTCTTGATATCCATCGAATCACTCATCTTGGCCTGGGCTCTGTTCAAAAGCCACAGAAGCTGTTATAGTTTAAATAAGATCTTTGCTCTCAAGGGACTTATAATCTAGTGAGAAGGCTCAAATTCATGAATTCTGACTCCTTCACATAGCAGGGAATGTACTGGCCTGGAAATGAGATTCAGCAGTATAAATTAGTGATTCTTGGTTAATCTGAAAATTCTGTAAGGAAACAGCTTTTGATTTGTGGCCTATTGAAGGGAAACACACCCAATCTATGGAGCAAACCAACAATTTAGTGGAGTAGGAAAAACATGCAGTTTGGCATCTGGAAATTTGATTTGTCTCTTAAGTAGGCATGTGACCTGGGGGAAGATACTTAACTTTTATGAGCTTTTTGTTTTCTTGTCCTAAAACAAGACAGATAATCTTCATCTACATCATAGCACTGCTGGGGGCCCAAATGAGATATAGGTGGACATTGGAGAGGCTGGGAAGAGAGCCTTTGAGAACGTGATTGGCACCAATAAAGAGCAGCCTGTGGGTTGGGGTTGCTCTGTTTAGGGACAGTAAATCTGCAAGACTGCGGGCGCCTGGGTGGCTCAGTTGGTTAAGCGACTGCCTTCGGCTCAGGTTATGATCCTGGAGTCTCAGGATTGAGTCCCGCATCGGGCTCCCTGCTCAACAGGGAGTCTGCTTCTCTAACTCTCCCCCCTCTCATGTGCTCTCTCTCTCTCATTCTCTCTCTCTTAAATAAATAAATACAATCTTTAAAAAAAAATCTGCAAGACTGCGAACGTGAAAAACTTTAGTAACAAATGGGTGGGCGGGGAGAAAAAATAAAAGGTTAACATGAGAAGGAACCTAAACAGAGAAAGAGGCAGAGAACTCCTTTGATGAATGATAATTTTCTTGAGAACAGAGATCAATGTTGCAATTTAAAAATTTGTTTGTAATTATTTAATGAAGGTAGAATGAGAAATCCCTGTTTCCTGTGTATTAGCAGTAGGGTTTTCTGCACAGATGTGTCCAGACACTGACTGCTAGGAACAGGGATTGTGTGTTACTTTCCCATACCACTGTGCCTGTCAGTGCCTGCTCTGACTTTATTTTTTTTAAAGATATTTATTTATTTATTCATGAGAGACAGAGAGGGAGGCAGAGGAAGAAGCAGACTTCCCATGGAGCAGGGACCCTGGGATCATGACCTGAGCCGAAGGCAGATGCTTAACCAACTGAGCCACCCAGGTGCCCATGACTTTAAAGAAGAGATAATAGCCTTTTTGAAATCTGGGCTGCCAATGCTTGGAATTTAATTTTTCCCTGGATTCAGTCAGGGAAGACTAGAAAACCAGAAGGCCAATGGTCAGTGCAGTGTTAGAGGGGACAGGAGAAAGATCTTGGAACGTGATTCTCCCACCTGTGGCTGGAAGGTGTTTATGGGACAGCTCGGGAGTGAGAAAACTCAGCACCTGGCAGGAGATATCCCTTCCTCCTCAGTGGTGATGAGAAGGTAATAGAAAGGCCCAAAAGCAAGATAATTTATGGAATAATTTTTACATTTCTGGATTCCTATGAGAAAGGATTGTATCAGGAATTTTCCTGCTTCATAAGATCCCCCCACTGTCTGGTTAGACTCTTGGCTAAAGTATCCAATTAACAAGGTAGCTCTGAGGCACCCAGGTGCTTTCCCCTTGGTTGTGACAAGCCTTCTTTTTAAAATTCTTTTCTTTTTTTACTAAGTGCGCAACAGCTTGTCAGATAGTGACAACTTTTATATCCTCGAATTCATTTTTGAGAAGCCACCTGTTACACAGAATGAGAAAATGGTAGGGCTGAAAATCCCTCCACCTCTATGCAGTCCGTGGAGTGACCCAAATGCAGTATTCATGTTAATTACACTTATTCTGCTGAGTTTGGTTGGATGCCATTTCCTGCCCTGGTCCCTCAGCTGCAAATTCCATAGGGCAAACATTAGTTTCATTGATAACGCTAACTACTGCCCTATTAAAGCATGATCCAATTTTGTGATTGAGATGGCAGATGCTATTGTCATCTGATTTCTTTCTAAAGATACTTTTGGCCTCTGTCTAATCTCTGCTTTGGTTTTGCTAACATCTTGAAGTCAACTTGCTACTCAAGAGTGAGTGTATCCCGGGCGCCTGGGTGGCTCAGTTGGTTAAGCAACTGCCTTCGGCTCAGGTCATGATCCTGGAGTCCTGGGATCGAGTCCCGCATCGGGCTCTTTGCTGGGCGGGGAGTCTGCGTATCCCTCTGACCCTCTTCCCTCTTGTGCTCTCTCTCTCTCATTCTCTCCCTCTCTCAAATAAGTAAATAAAATCTTAAAAAAAAAAAGAGTGAGTGTATCCCATCAGTATACAAAGAACGTTCAGGGACTGGGGAGGAATGGGGACCCAGAACTTCTGGAGCTCTTGGCCTCCGTTTTGGCTCCTTTCAATAAAATGTGCTTTTGGGGCACTTGGGTGGCTCAGTCGTTAAGCGTCTGCCTTCGGCTCAGGTCCTGATCCCAGAGTCCTGGGATCGAGCCCCGCATCGGGTTCCCTGCTCGGCGGGAAGCCTGCTTCTCCCTCTCCCGCTCCCCCTGCTTGTGTTCCCTCTCTCTCTGTCAAATAAATAAATAAAATCTTTTAAAAAAATAAAATGTGCTTTTGATAATACTTTTTCCATTGGAGAAAAACAAAGGTGGAGTTGAGTCAACCACAGTGTTGGAAAAGCTCACCCAGACCCAAGTTTCCAGTGTTACAGTGAAGGTGAGCTGACGACCCAGGCCCCTCCAGCATCTCTGCGACTTCTGAGGTCACAAAAGGCCGGCTGAACTCTCTTTGCCTCTGACACTTAGACAACTCAGCCAGTTTTCAACATGTTACAGTCTAGCTGCAAATAGGCTGCAGATGGCAATGCTTCTGTTTATCAAATGTGAGACTCTCCCATAGCTCCAGGAGATCCTAAGTCCTAATATCTATAAAAATAGAAAATAAATTTAATTATATAAATTAATATAATATTTTTAATGGGTATATAAAATATAAGTATATATATAAAGTCCTTATATATAAACATATACATCTTAATAACATTTTAGAAATATATATTTTTATAAAATTGTTGTTTTTTTAGTCAGTGGAATAACCACAAATTGCATAGCACAAGTGCATTCAGGAAGCAGACAGGCTGTTATTGAGATTCTCCTCTCTCATCTAATCTTTCCAAGAGTTTAAATTAGCCTGTATGTACCCATATTTGCGTGTGTGTGTTTGTGTGTGTGTATGAGAGAGAGAGAGGGAGGAGAGGGAGAGAGAGATTGATTTTTCATACTGTACCTTATAATTTAATAATTAGCATCTTTCCCGGTGATGGAATGGTGAGATTGCTCATTAAGTCTGCAGATGGGACTATGCTGGGCAAGCTAACAAGATATAAAGTTAGTTAATTTCAGAGCTGCACAAAGCAATGGAGAAGTATATGAGACTGTCACTAGGTGTGGAAATCAGGTTAGGTCATGAATGTGAAATAAAGGCACATGGCTTTGCAGGGGGAAAGCTAGGAAGTTTTAAATGATGAAATGGAATCAATTTTCCGAAATAGAGATTTTAGGAAAATACTCTTCAGCGAAAATTGAAAAGAGGAACTAGGAAAATCTTTATCCTTTTTAGATAATAAGGCTGGAGTAAAACTGCTTAAAAATATTAAAAGTGTCTGAATAATAAAAGATCAACTGAAAACAGATGACCAGATCACATCTTATGGTGGGAAGGTAGAAGGCAACTAAATCAGGAGATGATGTACTTGATTCGCGTGCAAAAATTAAATTATTATTTAGACATACACTTTGCCTACTATCTGGCCCCCTCTAAAACATTTCTCATATTATAAACAAAGTAATCTTTTGGCTTTTTAAGGCTTATATTTTGAACTAAATTTAGATTTACGAACTATAGAAATGATCCATGAAAGTATAGTCTTTAAATTTAGATTTACAAAAGATTCGAAAATAAAAATGGTCCATATAACTTTCACCTTGATTTGCCAGATCTTAACATTTTGCTACATTTATTCTTTTCTCTTTTCCTGTGTCTCTCCCCCTTTCCCTCTCTCCCTTCTTTCCTTCCTTCCTTGCTCACTCCCTCCCTCCCTTCTTTTTCTCTCTCTCTTTTTATTTTTATACATTTGGGGGGAACTTTTTTTAAAGATGTGTTTATTTGAGAGAAAGAGCAAGAGCACTGAGCAGGGGGAAAGGCAGAAGGAGAGGGAGAGAGTCTCAAGCAGACTCCCTGCTGAGTGCAGAGCCCGACATGGGGCTCAATCCCACAACCCTGAGATCGTGACCTGAACCAGAATCAAGAGTCAATGCTTAACCGACTGAGCCACGCAGGCCCCCCTTGAGGGTAACTTTTAGAGAGTAAATTGCAAATGTTGTACACCCTTACCTCTAAACACCTCAGTGTGTATTTCCTGAAAATGAGAAATCATTTTATATAACCACAGTATGATGATTAAAATCAGAAACAAAAATAATAATACTATTATCTATAGACTTTGATAAAAATTTCCAGTTTTCCATTAATATCTTTGTCATACAATATTTTTCCCCCTCTGGTTCAAAATCCAATCTGTGATCACAAATGACATTAAACTGTCATCAGAGTAATCTTTTTGAAAATCAAATATTAGTATCACTACCTGGCTAAACATCCTATGATGATTTTGTATTTTTCTTAAGATAAAAACAATACATTCATGGCTAAGGCTAAGGCTCATATGCAGCAGTTATGCAACCCTAAGACCATACTGATTTGTTAATAGCTTTTGTGATTCTCTTAAATTTATTCGTATTGGATAGTGTCTGTGCTAGATGGTTGTTAAATATTTGCAGTATTACTCCTGATTGTGTATCTCAAGATCCTGCTTTCCCTTCCAGAGTCATATTTTGCCCTTCACTCCCAAGTTGTCTTTGCTTCACTCACACTTGCCATGAAAGGCGAAGGGGCTTAAGTTTTATGGTGCTCGAAAGCTAACGGTGTAGTCTGCCACAGATTCATGGATGCTGGCAGAAGACCCGAGATTCTTGGGTCAGAGGCAGAGGATATTATTGGGCACAGCGCAGCAGGCAGATTTTTGTTCATCTTGGTTCTTCCTGATTCCAAGTCCCACGAGGGTGATGTGTATGTAGGCCTAGGTAGATGCCTTGTACACAGTGGGTCTAAATCACTGATGAACCATGAGCCTAGGAAAACCTTGATCTTATAAATAGGCTGCTAGCAAACTTGTCCAGTCTTTGACCTGGAAGAAGATATTTTTATTATTCTGGTCAGGAAACGAAAATGCTCTTTTGCCCCAGAGAGAGACACTATCTCTATCTTCCATGGTTGTTGCTATACAGATATCCTTAGAAAGATAGTCCAGCACAGCAGGTAATACAGGATGTCCATAAATACCATGGAGAATTGTCTCTTGAACACACAGGGCATCTTTAACTTTCTCTAATGGGCTATGCTCCTTCCAAGTGCCATTGCATGTGTCATTTTTCTTTTGGAAACATTTTCCCCTCTTTCCTCTGCCTTATCTAGTTAATGTCTCATCATTATTTAAATCCCTGATGTCATGATTTTTCTTCAGTCTCCCAGATGACATTTAGTTCTCCTATACATCACTGTACATTTCATTAAGGGGACTTATCACACTCTGTGATTTATATTAGTATAAATATTTTATTAGTGTCTGTCTCTCATATTAGACATAATTCCATATATGTCAGGGAATGTGCTGTGTTGCTTGACTTGAATCTCCAAGATCTAGCACAGGAACTGACACATGGGAGAGACCCAGTAAATATTTGCACGATGAAAAAAAAATATGTGTCAGGCATGTAGTATTTAAATTAGGAAGGCCTGTGGTTACTCAGTCTCTTGTTACACGGCAGCTATTCCAGATTTTTCTAAGTATTTGATTCTGTGAAATCACCTGCAATTAATGAGCATTTGGTCTTTTTTTCTAACATTTATACGTCGTGTGTGTGTGTGTGTGTGTGTGTGTGTGTGTGTGTCTGCAGAGGCTAGGATCTCCAGTATAATGTTGCAAGTATTAGTGAAATTGTGTAATCCTCTTTTTTTTTGAAATTGAAACTTTTGTTCTATGAAAGACTTTTTTTCCTTTTTTATTTGTTTATTTGAGAGAGAGAGAGAGAGAGAGAGAATGAGTGGGGAGAGGGACAGAGGGAAAAGGAGAAGCAGGCTCCCCTCTGAGCAGGGAGCCCAACTTGGGGCTCGATCCCAGGACCTCAGGGTCATGACCTGAGTTGAAGGCAGACCTTTAACTGACTGAAACACCCAGGCGCCCCTCCTATTTTATTTTGACTAAAAAGTGAATAGTTGTGATCTTTCATTAGGAATGGTCTTCTAGAAGATAAAGAAATTTCTTTCAATTCATAGTTGGCTAAGAGTGTGTTTTGAGTTTTATCAACTGCTTCTTTTCAGTATTTTCTCTTTTAACCTATTGGTGAGTGAGTAGAACAATTCTTACATTTCAAGAAAAATTATATGATTATATAACGTTTTGGAAGTTTTGACTGCATTTAATAGAATATCCAATTAAAGGTGAACCAAATAATAAAGATAGACATTATCTCACATTACAAGAAGTCTAGAGCTAAGTTGTTCCAAAATGGCTAGGCTCAACAATGTTAGGATGTTAGGACTCAGGCACACTTCCCTTGATGATCCTTAGATAACTCTAGCAATGATTAGCGCCATGTTTGCATACAGAAGCCAAAACAATAATATATGCAACTTTTAAATGGAAGCATATACTCAAAAACATCAAATTTGAAAATTGTTTCCCTTCTATATAATATTAATTTATGTGCCAATATATTAGCTAAATACCATAGAAAAGCACGTACATCTAAAACATCAAGATATCAATCTAATAGTTGGTGGTCATATGTTAAAATATTCATATTACTGAAGATTAGCTTTATATACAATAAAGCGCACTTACATTTTTAACACTATCAGGGAATCTATGTATATCTTTGAATCAATATCTAAATTTTCTTTTATAAAGATATATGTAAAACTATAATCCTATAATCTAGACATCTTAAGGATAGTATGATACATTGCATAACTGTTTTGAAGTTCTAGATAAATTTATTTTTCTGCATCTGTTAAACATGCATTAACATGTAGCTTATTATTTATAGGTTGAGATTATATCCATTGAAATGGATATATGAATCAGAATTTATAAGTTAATTTTTAAAAGTCCTTTTTATGATGGGTTTGGATACACACATCACAATGCTAATGATGCATTTTGAACATTTAATTTATAATTTATAAACATTCATAAATATTGTACTTAAAAGTAAAAATAGCTTTTTCCCCCTATGTTAAATAGATACTATTTTGAGTCACAAATTCACATACCTCTTAGGACACTATCCCAAAACTATGCTGAAAAGCTAGTCTTTCTTGGAAATACACTTGAACTAACTGAATATTTTAGATATGGCTTATTTTAAAAACACACAACACTTAGATAATATGAATAGCACTTTATTATGAATTTGTGTCAAAAATATGACTTTTTTTGCAAATAAAATAAAGAATTGGGGCTCCTGGGTGGCTCAGTCGGTTAAGCATCTGCCTTTGGCTCAGGTCGTGGTCTCAGGGTCCTGGGATCGAGTCCCATGTTGGGCTCTCCGCTCTGCAGAGAGCCTGTTTCTCCCTCTCCCCCTGCTCTTCTCTCTCTCTCTCTCTCTCTCTCTGTCAAATAAATAAAAAAAAAAGAATTAAAGTGAGTAGAAGGAGGGAAATAATAAAGATCAGGGGATAAATAAATGACATGGAGACTTAAAGAAAAGAAAAACAGAAAAAAATCAATATAACCAAGAGCTTGTTCTTCAAAAAGGTAAATAAAATTGACAAACCCTTAGCCAGACTCATCAAAAAAAAAACAGAAAGGATGCAAATAAATAAAATCAGGAATAAGAGAGGAGAATTAACAGTTAAAACCGTGGAGATGCAAAGCATTAAAAAAATACTATGAAAATTATATGCCCACAAACTGAACAACCTGGATGAAATAGATAAATTCCTAGAGACATAGAATCCTCCAAAACTGAACCAGGAAGAAGTAGAAAATCTGAACAGAAATTACAAGTAGTAAAATAGAATCAGCAATCAATAAACTGCCAAAAAATAAAGTTCAAGATGAATGCACAGGTGAATCTCACCAGACATTTAAAGAAGAGTTAATATCTCTTCTCCTCAAAGTATTCTAAAAAATTGAAAAGGAGGGTGGCACTGGGTGGCTCAGTTGGTTCTAGGTTATGGTTCTTTGGCTCAGGTTATGGTTCTAGGGTCCTGGGATTGAGCCCTGTGTCAGGGTCCTTGCCCACTCCCTCTGCCTGCTGCTCCCTCTGCTTGTGCTCTCCCTCTCTGTCAAATGAATAGATAAAATCTTAAAAAAAGAGGAAGGAAAGCTTTCATATACATTCCAGGAGGCCAGCATTACCCTGATCCCAAACCAGACAAAGACCACAAAAAAAGAACGGTACCAGCTAATATATCCCTGATGAACATAGATGCAAAAATCCTCAGCAACATGTTAGCAAACTGAATCTAATAATACATTAAAAAGATCATTCACCACAATCAGTGGGATTTATTCTGGGGATTCAAGGATGATTCAGTATTTGCAAATCAATCAAGGTCATACACCACATCAGCAGAACAAAGGATAAAAGTTATATCTCAACGTGCTAAAGGCTATATATGAAAAACCCACAGCTAATCTCATACTCGATAAAAAAGAGTTTTCCCTTTAAGATGAGGAATAAGACAAAGATGTCCACTCTTGTCTTTTTTTTTTTTTTTTTTAGAGAGAGTGAATGAGCACAGGGAGGGAGGGGCAGAGGGAGAGGGAGAGAGAGAATCTTAAGCAGGCTCCACACTCAGTGTGAAGCCTGATGCAGGCCTCAATCTCAGGACCCTGAGATCATGACCTGAGCCAAAATCAAGAGTCTGACACTTAACCAACTGAATCACCCAGGTCCCCCTCACTCATGTCATTTTTATTCAACATATTACTAGAAGTCCTAGCCACAGCAATTAGACAAGCAAAAGAAATATTTGTAAAGAAGTTAAACTGTCACTATTTGCATACAACATGATACTATACATAGAAAATCCTAAAGACTCCCATCAAAAAAACTAATAGAAGTAATAAAGTAATTCAGTGAAGTGGCAGGATACAAAATTAATACCCAGAAATCAGTAGTGTTTCTACACACCAATAGCAAAGTAGTAGGAAAAGAAATTATAAAAACAGTACCATTTATAGTCACTCCAGAAAGAATAAAGTACTTAGAAATAAACTTAACCAAAGAGGTGAAAGACCTATACTCTGAAAACTATAAAACACTAATGAAAGAAATGGAAGATGACAAAAACAAATGGAAAGACATTCCATGCTCATGGATTAGAAGAATGAATATTGTTAAAATGTCCGTATTACCGAAAGCAATCTACAGATTCATTGCAGTCCCTATCAAAATGCCAACAACATATTCCACAGAACTAGAGCAATTCATACTAAAATCTGTATGGAACCACAGAAGACCCCAAATAGCTGAAGCAATCCTGAGAAAGAAGAACAAACCTGGAGGTATCAGAATACCAAATTTCAAGATATACTACAAAGCTGTAGTAATCAAAACAGTATGGCATTGGCATAAAATAGACATACAGATCGGGGAAAAAGAATAAATACCCCAGAAATAAACCCACAATTATATGGTCAATCTATGAAAAAGTAGGCAAGAATATACAATGGGGAAAATACAGTATTTTCAATAAATGGTGCTGGTAAAACTGGACAGTTACATATAGAAGAATGAAACTGGACCACTTCTTTTTTTTTTTTTTTAAAGATTTTATTTATTTGAGAGAGAGAGCACATGAGAGAGGGGAGGGAGGGTCAGAGGGAGAAGCAGACTCCCTGTTAAGCAGGGAGCCTGATGTGGGACTCGATCCTGGGACTCCAGGATCGCGACCTGAGCCGAAGGCAGTTGCTCAACTAACTCAGCCACCCTGACACCCCCACTTTTTTTTTTTCTTAAAGATTTTATTTATTTGAGAGAGAGAGAAAGTATGAGCAGGAGGGAAGGGTAAAGGGAGAAGCAGACTCCCTGCTGAGCAGGGAGCCTGATGAGGGACTGGATCCCTGGGATCATGACCTGAGCCAAAGGCAGATGCTTAACCGACTGAGCCACCCAGGTTCCCCAAAACTGGACCACTTTCTAACACCATACACAAAGATAAACTCAAAATGGGGGCGCCTGGCTGGCTTCTTAGGTAGAGCATCAATTCTTGATCTCAGGGTCATGAGTTCAACCCCATGTTGGGTGTGGAGCCTACTTAAAGTATTAATAAATAAATAAATAAATAAATAAATAAATAAATAAACTCAAAATGGATTAAAGACCTAAATGTGAGTCCTGAAACCCTAAAAATCCTAGAAGAGAATATAGGCAGTAATTCTCTGACATTGGCCATAACAACATTATTCTAGATATGTCTCTTAAGGCAAGGAAAACAAAAGCTAAAATAAACTATTGGAGCTACATCAAAATTAAAAACTTTTGCACAAAAAACTTTTTTATCCAAAACTTTTGGATATAACTTATAGAGTTATGAAAATCATCATGAAGAGATTTGAATAAAGCCTAATACATGCTAATGAGTGTCCTTGAAACATACCAGTAAATATAATTAAATTTAACATTATTTAAGCCTATATAATCTTATGAAATCTGGTATTTTTGCCTCTGGTTGTATGGAGATTTAGATAATCTGAATGGCTTTCACATTACAATGAAATTACTTGTTAGATAAACAAAAAAATAGTTTAAATCAGATGTCAAAATAAACCAAATAGTTTTAGAAATGACAATTTATTTATTATTATTTTTTTTAATGTAGGCTCCATGCAATGCCCAATGTGGGGCTTGAACTCATGACCCTGAGATCAAGACCCAAGCTGACATCAAGAGTCAGATGCTTAATCAGTTGAGCCATCCAGGACCCCCCCAGAAATGACAATTTCTAATGGTCTAACTAAAAGCATGAATTAAATAGCAACTGACACATACATGAATTAAAAATTAGTGAACAGGAGGGTAGGTTTGATGAATTTACACAATAAAACACTGAACAAGTAATAGAAAATATGAAAGAGAGGCTAAAAGATATTGAAGGTCGAATGAGTAGCTAGTATAATTGAGGAAAGGAGAGATGAAAGAATATAAAAGAGTATCAGGGAAATAATAGCTGGCAGTTTTCTAGAAATAATCAAAGAAATGAATTCACTAATATAAAAAGTTCAAAGTATACCAAGAAAGAAAAATAAAAATAAATCTACCCCTGGAATATTGTAGTGACTTTTCAAAACACCACAGAGAAAATGAAAATCTCAAACAGTGGCCGAAAGGACAGATTACTTACTGAGGAATGATAATTAAACTAGCATTTGATTGTTTTTAAAACAACAATGGAAAGTTGTAGACAGAAGAATAATAACTTTTAAAACCCTGAGGGAGAATGATTGTCAGATTACTTTTTTGTCCTTATTGAGTTCAACCTTCAAGAATGAGGCTGAAAAAAAAAATGAGGCCGAAAAACGTTTTTTGTTTTTTTTTTAAACAAAAACTGAGAGAATTTAGGAACACAGATTCACTATGGGAACTTTTTTTTTTTTTAAGATTTTATTTATTTGAGAGAGAGAGAGTGAGCAGGGGAGGGCAGAGGGAGAAGCAGACTCCCTGCTGAGCAGAGAGCCTGCTGCTGGGCTCGCTCCCAGGACCCTGGGATCATTACCTGAGCCAAAGACAGATGCTTAATCAACTGAGCCATCCAGGCACCTCTACTATGGGAACTTTTATAAAATGAAATTTTAGAAGAAAAGCGAACCCAGAAAAAAGTCTGATATGCAACAAGGAATGATGGACAAAGAAATTGGCAAACCTGTAGATGAATGTAAAGTAACATTGCCCCTAGAAGGTAATGATGATGTGCCGGCCATGAAAGCGTACTTTGCAGATCTCCTGTATCAGGGTACATGATGAATCACAAGCTCTAGTTCTGCACTGTGAAATCCATCTCCATATGTTCTCCAAGGTCGCTGTTTCTGTGTGCTCTTCCCAGCCAGTGACTTAGTGCACAGAAACACAAAGGCAGGTCTACTCAGGAGAAATACAGAATTCCATGATGGAGTTCTTTGATTTGCAGACACCAGTGGCACTTTGAATGCTACAACTTAGCTGTCCTTCCTTTTCTCCTTCACTCAGGATGAAATTTGCTTCATGGTCTGACAGCTTTCCCAAATTCTTTCTCACTTTCTCACAGAGGTTTCCTCTAATAAAATCCTTGCTCATTTAATCTGTCCTGGTGCCTGCTTCTTGAGGACTTGTTCTAACATAATACCCTTGTCTACTTTGTGGGATTAACAACAATGTCAGTTAAGGAGAAGCCACAAAAAAAGCAGACATGAGTCATATAGAAAACAAAAGCAAAATGATAGACATAAATTTAAACTTAACAGTAATTGAACCAAATGTAAATGGACTAAAGTCTCCATCAAAAAGCAAAGATTATCAAACTCGATCAAAAAGAAAAATCCAGTTATATGCTTTCTGTAAGAGACAGATTAAAAGATACACAAAAGTAGAAAATAAAATGATGAAAAAACTTATATGATATAAACAGTAAGCATGAGAGAACTGGAATGGTTGTATGAATATTATAAATAAAATAAAATTTAAAGTAAGCAAGTAAACATTATTACTAGTTACAAAGAAGGACATTTCATTATGCTGAAAGTGTCACTGTCTATGGCCATACCACCCTTAATGTGCCCGATCTTGTCTGAAAGTGTCACTACATCAGGAAGATAACATTATGAATGTATATGCATCTTACAACGCAGCCCCTAATACCCCTAATACATGAAGCCATAATTGACAGTTGAAAGAATAAATAAACAATTCAACAGTTATATGTATACCTGCCATGATAATTATGAAATGTAAAATTTTTTTCTTATTCAGATTTTAAATATAAAAGATATATTTAAAATAAATATATTATTGATAAGTTTAAAACCCCCCTCTTCCATCCCATTGCTTTTTTTCCCCCCTCCTCAGAGACCACCTCTATGATGAATTTAATGTATGTTCTTTCAGCGCATGGGTTTCCTACATGTATCTGTAGCCTAAAACCCTAGATTACTTATTTTTAAGTAATGTGTGTAAATATCATATTATACACATCCTTTTGCATCTATTTATTTTCCTTAGATCTGTCCCCATGCTGATACATATAGATCAATTTCATTCATATAAATACATTGAATAAATGTACATTTTATTTGTTTACTGATGAAAAATTAAATCAGTGTTATCTAGTAGTAGTTAGAGAAGTTTTTATTTGAGAGAGAGAGAGATCATGAGTAGCGGGGAAGAGTAGAGGAAGAAGCAGGCTCCCCAATGAGCAAGGAGTCTGATTCGAGACTGGATCCCAGGACCCTGGGATCATGACCTGAGCTGAAGTCAGATGCTTAACCCACTGAGCCACCTAGGTGACCTGTTAGAGTAAGTTTTAACAAAATAATAGGTACTTACGTTTTATTGGACAGGCACCCTAATCCCATTTCAAACATATTTTACAAGGATATCTTTTAAATAACCTTTTGAAGATTGATGATGTGTGATGTTGAGTTCTGCTCTTGGTCCACTGCTATCATTAGATCTACCTGAATGTCAGAAGGCTTCTCTTCCCCTGAAAACCCAGGAAAATTCTTGGAGGACTTTTTTAGTAAATACCTATATACTAAAGAAAGCCTGTGATTTTGGGAAAGATATAGAGAAGTAGGGGACCCTGTTCCACCTGGTTCCCTGAATTAAGCTGGATATCTACCAGACCACTCAACACCCACAAAATCAGCCTGAGATGTAAGAAGATATATCTGGATCTCTACAAACAGAATATCGCTGGTGGTTGGTTTTGAGATATAAAGCAGGGAGCTGTGATTCCCGGGGCACATATTGGAGGATAAACAGAAGGGGGAGCCTGTCCATCGGGATCCTACACCACTGGTGAGCAATAGCCTCCCGCACAGGGGACGGGGCACAGACTTGCAGACTGGTATTGGCGGGGAAAGGATGTTAGGGCAGCCCTCCGGACTGAAACCCGGAGTGGCGGAGGTCGGGCATGTGAACTGGGAGCGGTTGGCGATTTTAGAAGCACAAAGAGCAGAGATGCATTCCTGTGCCCCACCTGGAAGCGAGGACTGGGAGCCCTGCTGAGGGGCACACAACCCAGGACGCTGCAATTAATAGCAGCACAGACAGAAACAGAGACTGTGGCCTCAAGGGCTCACTGAAGAACAGACTGCAATCTCTATTCTGAGGCAGAGGGTTGAAAACGGTCTCTTCTGCTCTGACTCTCAGAAGAGACACGGAAAGCCATGAGGGAAAGCTGCCAGAGAACAAAAGCCCCCCCAAACCGGTTTTCACTGTGCCCATCCCCCTCCCCACAGTGGGCAGGGCAACTCTGCCCAGATAGGGTTGCCTGAGTAACAGCGCAGCAGGACCCTCCCCCAGAAGACAGGCCGGGAGAACAAAAGGCTGACAACCCTAAGGTCCCTATAAAACAGGTGCTTCTTGCTTGGGTTGTGGTCAATAATTTGGACTCTGTACATTCCCTCAACCACCCCTCAACAGAATGACTAAGAGGAGGAACTCCCAAAATAGGAAAGACTCAGAGACTGTGACTTCTGCCACAGATTTGGATACAGATATAAGCAAGATGTCAGAAATGGACTTCAGGGTAACAGTTATGAATATGATAGCTAGAATGGAGAAATCGATTAATGGCAACATAGAGTCTCTAAGGGCAGAAATGAGCTGAACTGGCAGAACTTAAAAATGCTATCAATGAGATCCAATCTAATCTAGGTAATCTAACAGCTAGGGTGAGGCAGAAGAACGAATTAGTGATCTAGAAGACCAGTTGATAGAAAAGAAGGGAAAAGAAGAGGCCAGGTAGAAGCAACACAAAATCCATGAAAATAGAATCAGAGAAAAAAGTCACACCATGAAACGTTCCAATGTCAGAATTATTGGGATCCCTGAAGGGGTGGAGAGAGAAAGAGGACTAGGAGATATATTTGAGCAAATCGTAGCTGAGAACTTCCCTAATCTGGGGAATGAAACAATCGTTCGTGTCCTAGAGGCAGAGAGGACCCCTCCCAAGATCAAAGAAAACAGGCCAACGCCCCGGCATGTAATAGTAAAACTCGCAAATATTAGAACCAAGGAAACTATCTTAAGGGCAGTTGGTGGAAGAAATTCCTTACGTACAGAGGGAGGAACATCAGAATAATGTCAGACCTATCCACAGAGACCTGGCAAGCCAGAAAGGGCTGGCAAGACATATTCAGGGTACTAAATGCGAAGAACATGCAGCCAAGAATACTTTATCCAGTAAGGCTGTCATTTAGAATGGATGGAGAGATGTAGAGCTTCCAAGACCAGCAGAAACTGAAAGAACATGTGATCACTGGAGGCGAGAACTGGGAGCCCTGCTGAGGGGCACACAACCCAGGTCGCTGCAGTTTATAGCAGCACAGACAGAAACCGAGATAGTGTGGCCTGGAGACCTCACTGAAGAACAGACTGCGATCTCTCTGCTCTGAGGCAGAGGGTTGGAAACAATCTCTTCTGCTCTGACTCTCAGAAGAGACTCGGAAAGCTTCCAGACTCATTCTATGAGGCCACCATTACCTTGATCCCCAAACCAGGCAAAGACCCCATGAAAAAGAATTTCAGACCAATATCCCTGATGAATATGGACTCCAAAATTCTCAACAAAATCCTAGCTAATAGGATCCAACCTTACATTAAAAGGATCATCCACCACGACCAAGTGGGATTTGTCCCCAGGATGCAAGGGTCATTCAACATTTGCAAATCCATCAGTGTGATAGAACATATTAATAAGAGGAGGGAGAAGAACTATATGGTCCTCTCAATTGATGCAGAAAAAGCATTTGACAAAATACAGCATCCTTTCCTGATTTAAACTCTTCAGAGTATAGGGATAGAGGGAACATTCCTCAAGTTCATAAAATCCGTTTATGAAAACCCCACAGTGAATATCATCCTCAATGGGGAAAAGCTGAGAGACTTTCCCTTAAGATCAGGAACATGATAAGGGTGCCCAATCTCACCACTGTTGTTCAACATAGTACTAGAAGTCCTAGCAACAGTTACCAGACAACAAAAAGAAATAAAAGGTATGCACATTGGCAAAGAAGTCAAATTCTCTCTCTTTGCAGATGACATGATACTTTATGTAGAAAACCCAAAAGACTCCACCCCCAAATTACTAGAACTCATTCAGCAATTCACAAATGTGGCAGGATTCAAAATCAATGCACAGAAATCAGTTGCTTTCTTTTACACTAGCAATGCAACTGTAGAAAAAGAAATTAGAGAAACGATTCCATTTATGATAGCACCAAAAACCATAAGATACCTTGGAATAAACCTAACCAAAGAGGTAAAGGATCTAGACTCTAGGAACTACAGAACACTCATGAAAGAAATTGAAGAAGACATAAAAAGATGGAAAAACATTCCATGCTCATGGATTGGAAAAATAAACATTGTTAAAATGCCTATGCTGCCCAGAGCAATCTATACCTTCAATGCCATCCCAATCAAAATTCCAGTGACGTTTTTCAAAGTGCTGGAACAAACAATCCTAAAATTTGTATGGCGTCAGAAAAGACCCGAATCGCCAAGGAAATGTTGAAAAAGAAAAACAAAGCTGTGGGCATCACGTTGCCTGATTTCAAGCTATATTACAAAGCAGTGATAACCAAGACAGCATGGTACTGGCACAAAAACAGATATAGACCAATGGAACAGAATAGAGAGCCCAGATATGGACCCTCAACTCTATGATCAAATAATCTTCGACAAAGCAGGAAAAAATATGCAATGGAAAAAGGACAGTCTCTTCTATAAATGGTGCTGGGAAATTTCAACAGCTATATACAGAAGAATGAAACTCGATCATTCTCTAACACCATACACAAAGATAAACTCAAAATGGATGAAAGACCTTAATGTGAGACAGGAATGTATCAAAATTCTAGAGGAGAACACAGGCAGTAACCTCTTCGACATTGGCCGCAGCAACTTCTTTCAAGATACATCTCTAAAGCAAGTGAAACAAAAGCAAAAATGAACTTTTGGGACTTTATCAAGATAAAAAGCCTCTGCACAGCAAAGGGAATAGTCAACAAAACAAAGAGGCAACCCACAGAATGGGAGAAGATATTTGCAAATGACACTACAGACAAAGGGCTGATATCCAAGATCTATAAAGAACTTCTCAAACTCATCACCCAAGGAACAAATAATCAAGTCAAAAAATGGGCAAAAGACATGCACAGACACTTCTCTAAAGAAGACATACAAATGGCTAACAGACACATGAGGAAATGTTCATCATCATTAGCCATCAGGGAAATTCAAATCAAAACCACTTTGAGAGACCACCTTACACCAGTTAGAATGGCAAAAATTCAGAAGGCAAGAAACAACAAATGTTGGAGAGGTTGTGGAGAAAGGGGAACTCTCTTACACTGTTGGTGGGAATGCAAGTTGGTACAGACACTTTGGAAAACAGTGTGGAGGTTTCTCACAAAGTTAAAAATAGAGCTACCCTATGACCAGCAATTGCACTACTGGGTATTTACCCCAAAGACAGAGATGTAGTGAAAAGAATGGCCATATGCACCCCAGTGTTCATAGCAGAAATGTCTTTAATAGCCAAACTGTGGCAAGAGCCAGATGCCCTTCAATAGATGAATGGATAAAGATGTGGGCCATTTATATAATGGGATATTACTCAGCCATCAAAAAGGATGAATACCCAACTTTTACATCAAATGGATGGGACTGGAGGAGATTATGCTAAGTGAAATAAGTGAAGCAGAGAAAGTCAATTATCATATGGTTTCCCTTATTTGTGGAACATAAGGAATAGTATGGAGGACATTAGGAGAAGGAAGGGAGGGGTGCCTGGGTGGCTCAGTCATTAACTGTCTGCCTTTGGCTCAGGTTATGATCCCAGGGTCCTGGGATTGATCCCCACATCGGGCTCCCTGCTCAGCGGGAAGCCTGCTTCTCCGTCTCCCACTCCCCCTGCTTGTGTTCCCTCTCTCGCTGTGTCTGTCTCTGTCAAATAAATAAATAAAATCTTAAAAAAAAAAAAGTAGAAGGAAGGGAATAATCAAGGGGAAGGAAATCAGAGGGGGTAGATGAACCATGAAAGACTATGGACTTTGAGAAACAAACTGAGGGTTTTAGAGGAGAGGGGTTTGGGGGGATTGGTTAGCCCGGTGATGGGTATTAAGGAGGGCACATATTTCATGGAGCACTGGGTGTAATATGCAAACAATGAATCATGGAAAACTACATCAAAAACTAATGATGTAATGTATGGTGACTAACATAACATAATAAAATAAAAAAAGCTATGAATTTGATATTAAGGAAATATTCAGGTATGGTATTTGCTGAGCTTCTGCATGGTAAATATTTTCCCCCTTCCCTTCCTGCAATGAAATTCCAAGTAAATCACCAAGTTTTATTTAAAATTCTAAATCTATGGTCCTATTTTTCATAACACTGTTCTCTGATCAGTTGCCATTACATTTTCAGTGTAAGATAACAAGATTTTATAAAAATGATGCTTCGTGCATATTTATATGTGTTTCTTTGGGCAGAGTTTCTATGAAAAGTTTCTGTAGGAAAAATACTTAGACACTGAATTATTGGGTCATAATAGGGTTTAAGTATTTTGGATTTTTCTAGATGCTGCCAAATTGTCATTCTAGAGTGGCTATTCTAATGTCCTACTTTCTGGACGAGTTCCCTTTTCCTACCATTCTTGTCAGCAGTTGATCCTGTCAGATGTTTAATCTGGTTGGTGAAAGTGGTATTTTTACATTGTTTTCACTTACATTTACATGATTATTTGTGACATTGTTCTCTGTTCTGTTTCAGTGGTCTATTTGTCTAGTCTTACACAAGTAACACACTTTTTTAATTCTTGTAACTTTATAATACATTTTGATATTGGTAGAAGTTTCCCCTCTTTCTGTCATGTGACATTACCTCGGTATCTTTTTTTTTCCTTTTACTTAGTGCTTTCCAGTATCTTATCTTTGTAAAATCTTGTAAGCTTCTGGAGGTTAATGAATGTTTATTTGGCGCCATTTGTATTCATACATGGGTTAATTTGTTTTGTCTTTATTAGCACTTACTATATTGTGATAGATATAGCAGGTAAATGAGTCAATAAATGAGGTAGGAGATCTCTGCCTCAAACTGTCATGGGTGAGTGAAAGATCTCATTAGACAGTGCCTTTGCTTGCTGCATTAATTCATTCCATCTTATTGCACCAGCACCTGGCACCTGCTTTATGGGTCCTCTCCTAGTTTTATCAGAGCTCCTAGAAGGAGTGCTATGAAAGCTGGTCCCTGAGTTCTTCCTTTAGTTTCTGGAACATCTTTCCACTGAGTCTTCTCTGCCCCAGAGTTTAGAGAGTATTATAGATGGATTAGGACAGAGAGAAACAATCTCTAGGATGGCACATAGGATTAGGTATGTGCTCCTTGCACATTGCCTAATATACACAATTGAAAATGATGAATAATAATAGTAATAGGAGCTTAGAGAAAGCTGGACACAGAAGTAATAGCAATAAATGACAACAGTTATAATACCTTATCATTTTATATTTAATCTTTTAGCGTTGAGCATTCCTTTCCTTTTTTTTTTTTAACTGCGAGAATGATTTGCCCAAGGGTACACAAATGAAACAGTAGGTCAGTTTTACTGAAATTCATGAGATCTTCATTTGAGTCCTGACCCCCACAGTTTCTCCAATGCAAATCCCGCTTGGAAAGGTGTGCTTTAAATAGCTAATTTAAATAATGTTAAATAACCCTGAATTTGACACATTGATTTCTGCATCATCTTATTAATCAGGACAGCCCATCTGGCATCACAACAACTTTCAAAATACTACAGGGACTCAATAGATTAAACCTAGGCAATTCTAGAAGTTTATAGTCCTGTGTTGTATGTTTTCCTCTTGTTCCAAAGTCTGTTTTGTGGGAAAAAGCAATACTGGCTGGATTTACTTCTTACTTCAGTATCTGTTTGGTGAGCTGGAGGCACTGAGTTGTTCTGACCTGATCAAATAATTCTAGTTTAAAGGATATTCTAGCTGTAAGGACTTTTATTAAAAACAGAGCAAGGCAGATATTGCAATAAGTTTTATCTTTCTGCCCTAAGTAGTTATTTCTTGGAAATAGAGAATTTTGTATCATTGAGAAAAACTACTTAGGAGGGACTCACAAGTATCCTAGGCTCGGTGGAGTCCCTGGTAGTGGAGGAATGACTTCCATCCAGAACAGTGGAAAAACAAAAGTAGGACCCAAGGAGAGTCCAGGGGAGATCTCATTCTGGATTTCTGAGCTGCAGCATGAAGTGGTCAGACAATGCAATTTCCACAGGTACCCCCGAAGTTTCTGTGTGAGATGTACTTACAGAGAAGCTCTCTTACTTTCTATGAATAGCAAGATATTGTATATAATGGGATACAGGCATCATTTTAAATAAATGTTACCAAAAAACTTTCTGGAAGGAAGCAAAGATAGTGAAAGGGTCCAGGATGAGATGCCCCAAAATGTACCACATTGGCATACAGATTATTTCAAGTTGAAAGTAATAAAAATTTAGCAGATGCAGGAAAAGCTCTTTGCCTCCCCCATAACTGCCTAAATTTACATCGGAAAGGAGAGCCTGCAACAGGAAGAGAGTTATTCACAGACTTCCCTTTACCAAAGGAACTCATCTGCATAATAGAGCAACCTTGTTTTTCCCTAAACACCCCTTTTCAACTTCTTGCTGTTGAGTTTTCTCCCTTTTGTATCCCTAGATCCCTACCCCTCTCGTTAGCTCATAAAGCTTCCTATTGCCTCACTGTCTTTGGAATTCTTGTCTGTGTGGATTCCTTGTATTTATATGCCTATTAAATTGGATTTTTCTCCTGTTAATCTATCTCACATCAATTTGATTCCAGGTCCAGATAGAAGGACAGTAGGGCAGAGGGAGGTCTTCCTCCCCTATAGTAGCAATAAGTCATCCTCAGGAATATTACCTAAAGAATGGAGAAATCTCATTGCATTTTCATATCAAAAGAGCAGTGAGAAGTTTGAATCACCACTTCGCCTGAAGTCATCTCAAACTCACAGGCAACCTACAGCTGCTGGGATAGAAATGATTTTGGATTCCTATTAAACTCTGGTTAAAGGAAGTTAAAAAATAAAAATGAAATGAAAAGAAAGCTATCCCCCTGTTTCAAGATTCATTCTTATACAAATAACCTTAATTACACTAGTAACTCAAGACTCTTTGGCCGGTAACAATTAGTAAATAATTGCTTCAATTTACTAAACATTTAAATGTGTCCCTATACATAAATTTTACAAAATATACAAGCACTGTAATTTGTGAGGTTAAGTTTTATTTAACAGGCTGATTAGTGTCATTTGTTTTCCAGTATCAACATTCCAATAGAATACATTCTACAATGTAGTCCAAGGATCATTGACACCCAGCTCTTCATCATTCCTAAAAGGCTTACTTCTGAGTATGCTGGTGTCTAGAATATACTGTCTGGGGGAGGGAAAAAACCCTCCACTTAATAAATACATTATCCTGTGTTTTAATTTTAGTTAGCCATTTGGAATTCATAAAGCACCTAACATACATCATTTTCATGGACTCCTTTCACTGATTCAATTTCTGGGGTTTATTCAATCTTTTATACAAGAGCCTTTCCCAAGGTCACAGGGTCAGAAAGTAGAGGATTCAGGGAGAAAACAAAACACATTTTCTGGCTCCTCTGTTTTAAATTTTTATTCTTGAAAAATGGTGCTGTTCTCTGGCAGTAGCATTTTGAGTTTTCTTTGGGATTCTTCTCTTTTCTAATTCTTGCCCTACAACATTCCACAGTGTTATTCCCTTCCTCCCTACATTTGAAGTTGTAAGAAGTGACTTGTTCCTGGCCAATCAGCATATTCTATCTTCTCAGTAGTGATTTATTTAGATACAGGCGCAGGACAACAGGAGACCCTTAGAGTGGTTTCTGGAAATTTGTTGGAATTATTGAGAATTAAAGGCTCTCTATTTCCACTGGGAGGTGTTAGATGTAGGATGAGACGATGCTGGAATTGTGTGGGAGCTACAATATTAGAGAATGTCTTTGAGAGTAAATTCTCCACTGAAAAAGTCAAAGTCAAGCCTGGTTCAGGAATCTTGATGACACTGTTGGAAGCCATTTAGATTTGAAGTCAGGTCTGCTTTGTATTTTTTAGTTATGTGAACCATTGTTATGATTATGACTACTGCTACTACCACTACCATTATTATCACTGTTATTGTCTGAATTAAGTCTGTTCCTTCACTTGCAACTCAACAGTTCTAAAACTTCATATCCCTAAAATTTTCTTGGTATTGGAAAATCAAGTCTAGGACTGGAATGTATTTGGAGATCCAGAAACAGTATGCTTCAAGCAAAATCATGAATTTAAATTGGGAATGACTGAACAGAGAGTTTATTTGATGCATCTTCTAGAACTTTCTCCCCACTATTCTAAATGAAGAATCATAAATAAAGCATTTATGGTAGTATTAAAATAATTGTATTAGTCAGGGTTCTCCAGAGAAGCAGATTTCATGTATGTATGAATGAGAGAGAAGATTTATTTTAAGGTAGTGGTTTATGCTATTGTGGAAGCTGGCAAGTCTGAAATTTGTAGGGCAGGCCAACAAGGTGAAAATTCAGGCAGGTTTTCCATGTTGCAGTTTTAAGAATTCTTTCTACCTTGGAAATTTTTGCTATTAAGAATGGGTGAGGCTTACCTGCGTTATGGAAAGTAATCTCTTAAAGTCTACTGAATTAGATAATCACATCTAAAAATACATTCACAGCAACGTCTACATCGGTGTTTGTCAAACAATTATGCACCATAGCTCAGCCAAATTGGCACATAAAATTAACCATCAAAAGATGAGAGGCTGATACTGTTTTCTCTTTGCTCATCCAATAAAAGAAGAATGTTGCATAACAGAGATTTTGATTTTCTCATTAATCTTAGGTTATTGATGCCATAGCTGAGGATATTTAGATTAGTAATCTTATTCATGGTAAAAACCTTTTCTCTTTTTTAAATTCTCTAATACAATTTGATTGTCTTTCCAAAGCAAACCTAGTAGCTACAGATTCAATGATAATCCTAGATGTTACAAACTCTGAGATACTTCACCTGATTCTGATAGTACAATGAGCCACAGTGATGCATGTGGAATTCAGGAAAAATAGCCCTGAAAGGGCCTTAAGAGTGTTCCTTCCAATGTTCTTATTCTATAGATGAGGAAACTGGGACCCAGAGAATTAAATAATTGATCCATGGTTACCTGGTTTTAAGTGGTTGAATTAGGACTAGCATTCAGTGCATCTGACCTCAACTATATTTTTCTTAACACATTAAATACATTTTTAAAAGATTTTATTTATTTATTTGTCAGGAAAAGACAGTGAGCACACAAGCAGGGGGAACAGAAAGCAGAGGGAGAAACAAGGAGCCCAGTGCAGGACTCCATCCCAGGACCCTGGGATCATAACCTGAGCTGAAGGCAGATGCTTAACCGACTGAGCCACCCAGGTGTCCCATTAACACATTAAATATTTTCCATTTTCTATTCTAATATGTAATTTTTTCTTAATTTAATTTTTTAAAAATATTTTATTTATTTGAGAGAGAGAGAGAGCATGAGTGGGGAGGGGGAGGGGCAGGGGGAGAGGGGGAAAAAGAAGCAGATTCCCCACTGAGCTGGGAGCCCACTGTGGGCCTCAATCCTAGGACCCTGAGATCATGACCGAGCCGATGGCAGATGCTCAACCAACTGAGCTGCCCAGGTGCCCCTCTTAATTTAATTTTAAAATAGATTTTAATCTTTCCAGGGGTGATACAAGTTTTATTATTTATTTATTTATTTATTTATTTATTTTTAATTTTTATTTTTTCTGGATATTTTAGTTTTAATTCAGAGGTTTTTCATAGTCTAGTAAACATATAGTTTAAACACATAACAGTTCCCAAAAAATGATGAAGTACAGGGCTCTCAACCCTCTGCTGTCATTTAGTTCACCAATCACTTTTAGGACAAGGAGGTGTTTTGCTCCTTTTGGACACTAAATAGCAGGCCATCTTTTGCAGTGACATTAGTCCTCAGTCCCCTTATAGGCTCTAAGGACACTCAGCTTTCTTCCTTCTCTATCATATCCTTATTTAACCAACAGGTCTTGAATTTTTAGTAAGTGTTGGACACTGGATGGGAAGTAGGGGTACAATAGTGAACAAGATACAGTAAAGTCTTCAACTGAAAATCTAATGTTGGAGAAGGATTGTAAATGGCTGTTACTATGCATAGTACAGATTTCCGTGGGAGTGTGGATGGGCACGATAGGAGTTTTTTAGGTGCAAGCTTTGAATTAGGTGTCACATATATCCTGTGAGGTAGTTGTTCAAAATATTTGTTTTGTTGAAAAATATTTTGATACAAAAGCTCCATGCCAGCCCTACTGCTAATATCCCAGAACTTTACTGGGGGCAGAGTAACAGCAGAGTTGTTTGCTCTCCCAACATTATGTCTTTATATTCATTAGAGCCTTTAATCAAATTGTGGTGACATTTTCTCTTCAGGATCTCTTCTCTCATATTAAATTTTGGGTCTGTGTCCTCTTTTAAAGGATCCTTTTCTGTCTTAGAAAACTTTGTGTTAAAAAAAAAGAGAAATCTTTGTGTTCCCAGTATTTAGGATCTGACACTGAGTAAGTGTTCAATATATGGTTTTTGAAGGAAGAAAAGAAGAAGGGGGAGGGGAGGATTCTTAGATGCTAATTATAGAACTTAGGTATGCTTTCACAAAAATTGTATCATACTGCACTATATTTGGTTGTTTTTTAAATTATTTTTTTCTATTGTGAATTATGCATAACATAAAATTGACTCATGTAACCATTTTTAAGTGCACATTTCAGTGGTATTAAGTACATTCACATTGCTGTATAACCATCACCACCAACCATCTCCAGAATTTTTTCACCATCCCGCAATGTAATTCTGTACCCATTAAGCAGTAAATCCCCAGTCCTCCCTCCCCTTAACTCCTTGTTACCATTGTTTTACTTTCTGTCTCTACTTATTTGATTATTCTAGGTACTTCGTATAAACAAAAGCATGTAGTATTTATTCTTTTGTGTATGGCTTACTTCACTTGGAGTAGTGTCGTAGAGTATATCCAGATTGTACTCCTTTTTATGGCTGAGTAATATTCCAACATACATACATACATACACGCCATATTTTGTTTGGTCATCTGTCCGTGGCCATTTGTGATATTTCCACCTTTTGGTTATTGTGAATAATCCTGTTTTCAATTCTTTTGTGTGTGTATCCAGAAGTGGAATTGCTGGATCATATTGTAATTCTATGTTTAATTATTTAGAAAACATCATACTGTTTTCTCTAGCAGCTGCATCATTTTACCTTTCCATTGACAATGAACAAGTGTTCCAATTTTTCTGTATCCTTATAAACATTTGTTGTTTTCTGTTTTGTTTGTTTGGGTTTTTTTTTTATAATAAGCATTGTAATGAGTGTGAAGTAGTATCATATTTGTTTTATATTTTATTCACTTTGTAATATGTCAAGCTTTGTAATAACATGTCATTAAATGCCCTTAAATGAGTGGTATATGTGTGTGGGTATATCTGTGAGTTGTGAGTCTGTGTGTTTGTATAATTGGCAGGTGTAGGGTGGGTGGTGGTGGTAACAATTTTAGCCACTTGCTTCATTCTTCTTTGAAATATTCAGGGATTTAAAATATACATTTTATGATGAAAGTATTATCTTTTGTACAACATTTCCATTTTAAGTTATAAATGTTTAGCCTTTTCTTGGATTGGGTTCCTTGGGAAATAGACTCAGAGATGTGTACACAGGGCAGGAGTTTACAGGGAAGTGCTCTTCAAAACTATCTGTGAGTGAATGTGAGAGCAGGACCCACCCTCACATTGGATAGAGCAGTACCCAGGGTTGCTCCAGTGGATCTTCTGGGTGCCAGATTACACAGTGCTTTGCAAATATGTAATATGCAATACACAGGTATCATACATTGGGTCTGTTCCTCTGTGTCTATCCACATGCCTCTTTCTCAGACTTCTCTGTGCCAGGTCTCCTAGTCTTTTTCCTTCCATGCTTGGTTCAGCCAGCCAAGCCCTTTGCCATTGCTCATGACACTGTAGATATCATTATCACTTTCCACACAAAGCAGGTGGCTGGGGATACCAACTGTCAATTTTCAGCTTGCACCTCTACATTGAGCCAGTGTATCCATGAGTGAAGAATTTCTGATTTTTCTTTTTTTTTAAGTTTATTTAGTTTTAGTCATCTCTACACCCACCGTGTGGCTCAAACTCATTACCCTGAGATCAAGAGTAGCTCTTCCAACTGAGCCAGCTAAACACCCCTGATATTTCTCATTCACCTAATGTAGGCCATCACTTTGTGCTTCCAACATCATCTGAGAAGCCTGTTAGCACTGTCTTCTGAAGTCCTTGCAAAATGTTAAATCCTGTCTCATAGGGGAATGCTGCCATAGTGACTGATTCTTCCTTGTCCAACTTAATGTTCTGTGCCCCCTTGTTCCTGCACCCTTAGGTCCAGTTCTACATGTACCCTCCCAACTTCTGCTAGTGCATGTGTTCTGTGATCCACGTGCCAGGTAGCCCAGTTCAAGAATTCCTTGGTCCTGAAGGGGATCTGAGTTCTATACCACAGCATCTTCCACAGGCTCCCTATATGGAAAGGTCACCTTTTCTGCATAATGGAGCACATTTGTAAAATAATAATGATGATGATGATAGTAATAGCTGCCATTTATTGAGCACCTACGATATGCCACACAACATGTCTATCAATTTGTGAATTACTAATTTTTGAAAAGATTTTATTTATTTATTTGAGAGAAAGAGAGAGCAAAGTGAGCAAGAGAGAGAGCATGAGCAGGAGTGGAGGGGCAGAGGGAGAAGGAGAAGCACAATGCTCAATCCCAGGACCTTGGGATCTTGACTTGAGCCGAAGGCAGATGCTTAACCGACTGAGCCACACAGGCACCCCGAATTACTAATTTTTATACCTTTGCCTCAAGGTATGTTATGATTTTACAAATACAGTAACTAAAGTTTAGTAAATTTAAGTCATTTAATTGTGGTCATATACATAGCTAGTATTTATTTTTATCTTATTTTAAAATTTTTTTTTAGAGAGGGAGGGAGAGGGGGTGGAGTAGCAGAAGGAGAGAGAGAAAGAGAGAATCTTAAGCAGGCACCATGCCCAGTGCAGAGTCTGACATGGGGCTTGATCTCATCACAACCCTGAGGTCATGACCTGAGCCAAAATCAAGAGTTGGTCGCTTAACTGGCAGAGCCACTCAGGCGCCCCTTCATAGTTAGTATTTAAACTGAGGTCAGAAAAACTTCAAAAGTCATGCCATCCATTGCTTGAGTTAGAGAACTTCATCTTTTTTAAAAAAACAGTTATTGTGGGTCTAGTCTTCAATTACCAGGGCAGTAAGGAATGTAGTATTAGTCTTGATTTGGGACTCCTCCTTCTTATGGTTCTCTAAGACTTGAGTTGGGGCAAGAAGAGGTGACAAAGTGGCCTAGTCTAGCCCATAGTGTCTTTATTACTACCATTGCATGATGCTTTTTACACAGACTGCTCTTTTGTCATTTTTCTCTCGGAACTGTACTGGACCAGCTCAGAGATCTCCACTTGAGAGGTCCTCCCCATTGGCTCACAGAGGCCTTTAATGCTGCTCTCATGGCCCAGACCCTTAGAGACCAACCCCAGTTATCCCTCTGTGACCCCCATCTGGGGCACTATATATAGCTAGGACACCTGGCTCCTCCGTTTGCCAAAAATTCAACCCCATCTAGCTCAAGATCCAAGGGATGCTTACCCTCTCATTTCTTCCAGACTACATTCTCCTTTATCTCACTGGAGAGACTAAGGTGGAGATTATATATCTATATCTACCTATATTTATAGCTATCTATTAATCTATCATTGTAAATTATTTTAATGAAATTGTTTTAGCTATTGGCAACCTAGTTCTTTCTCTGTTACTGAAGTCACCATAGGCAAAGTAAAAATGCTTAATAAAAATCACAAACTCTTATTCTCAAAATTCTTTTCAGCATCAACCAAAGCTACCACATCAAAAAAGAATAATGTCAAGATCAGGAGTGACAAGTACTGCCCTCTTATTCTGCTTGCCTTTTTGCAATGACTCTTTGGATAATTTCTGCTTCTAGGAGGGAGGGATGGATTATAAAAAAAGAAAAGTACTAAAAAGTTTATTGAGAACACGTGTTTCTATATATACTGTATATAAGTTGCCTGGCACAGTGCAGGAACTCAATAAACATTAGTTTAACTTCTGTGCTTCCCGGAGACTGTGGAGGAGGAAACATGAATAGATGGTAAAAGCAAGACTCTTGTTCTGTGACTTCAAACTTTTCCAGAAATGCTTTTTTAACATTTTAAAAAAGAACTTGAAGGACCCCCACATGATAGAAACTTTGGAGGAGTAGCAATAATAATAAAAAAAAATTCTTGGGAGGCAGAGGATTGAGACTTTGACTTTTCATTGGGTCTTGTCATTTATATTCTTCCTAGCTTCTCTATTTCTTGGCCTGGCATGTGGTTTGCAGTCACCTTGGTAGAGACTATGTAAAGACAAGGTCATGTCTCTAAAGCAGTCTCTAGTGCCTGTTGGGTTTTCTCCCATAATTTACTACTTCCACAGGTGATTGAAGTCCATGGCTGGTCACAGGGATTCTTCAAGGTTACTGGGATGTCATTCACTCAGCTGGGGAGGTCTTTGTGTCCCTCTGAGTTAGGCTGTTTATGTCACTTTATTGCTGGGAGCATGTCTTATTCTATCCATTAGTATAAAGGTGTTCAGAGTTAATGATGAGTAAACAATATACATTTTATGTGTTTTACAGGTAATTACCTTTCTTTTGCATCTTAGGTGGAACAACCTGACTGTGCTCACAACTGTTATTTGAACACATTTTAAAAATTGCTTTGGTCATTATTTCAGGCACTTGTAAAGTTGCCCCCTAAGAATCCTGCTAAAAGGCCTATGCATTTAGATTCATGGTAGTGCTTCTGGGCATTCTCCTATTTGAGAAAAACATAAATACCTGTGATGGTGCAATGGGCAGTTTTGGAAAATTAATGATTACTCTGTTCCTATCAATCTTTTTTTTTTTAAAGATTTTATTCTTTTATTTGACAGAGAGAGAGAGATAGCGAGAGCAGGAACACAAGCAGGGAGAGTGGGAGAGGGAGAAGCAGGCCTCCTGCAGAGCAGGGAGCCTGATGTGGGGCTCAATCCCAGGACCCTGGAATCATGACCTGAGCCGAAGGCAGACACTTTCCTATCAATCTTATAGAAGTCCACTGTTGAATTCTCTGGTCCAAAGCAGTCACATACAGAAGACACAGATAGTCCCTTAGCATGAAAGGCTACTTCTTAGCCAAACTGCCCCATTCAGTAGATACCATGTGCACAAAAAGACTGAGGTCCCTAGCTTTCTCAGTATTGTATGTACTACTCTACTGGGAAAGTAGTACAGTAGTATGGTTAAGAGCAGTGATTTTGACCTTACATAAAACTGGGTCAGATCCTGACTTTCCTATCTTTAAACTATGTGATATCAGTCCAACCTCGTAAGCTCTTAAGAGTTTCAGATTCCTTAACTATATGGTCCTTAACTTAGTGTCTTCTTGCAACACTTTGACACAGATGGCTACACAGTAAACTCTCACATGGCCTGATTATTAAAACAAACTTTTAATTTTCTTCTGCAAAATTGTTGTATGGTGGTTTTCACAAGTGTTTTAAGTGCCATACTAGAATGTAAATCCCTATAGGTTCGAGTAGATATTCGGTACATCTGTATCCCCCCAGATGGGAAAGTTGATGCAAAGTATGCATGAGGTAAAATAGGGGGTCCTGTGCTATTATTGCTCCTTCTCATAGTTGTAAAGGATTATGCTGAGACACTGTATTTTCTTACCAGCTTGCTGCTACTATTAAGGGTGTGTATTTGGAGGAGTGCTGGTCTGACATAGGAGTACTGATCGTAGTTAGAGAACTGGATTTTTCATTCCATGAGGCCAATTTGTTGATGAAGCCAATTGGTTGAACCTAGGGCCCTGTTCTCATAAGCTCCACATTCTGGTTGCTGATTGAAGCATTGCTTTCTGAAAGCTGTCGCTTTTGTTACAAGTTGAACTGCACAAAAAAGATCAGAGCCAGAAAAGTGATTAGAGCTCATGAGGTCAGGGAGGCCACAAAAGAATTTTACCCAGCTCTCTTTTCTATTTGTGATGAGCTGCTGAGTTCCGGAGTCTTGGGATATTATGTAGTTTCTCAGACTGGGTGAAACTGGATGAATTCTAACTTTAAATTAGCCAGTTAGGAGGACTAAAAATGTCCTTTTTTGATATTTTATTGTCATTTCCATTGTTTCTATTTCTGGACAAAATTCTTTAATCATACGGAAGAACTTGAAGTTTTTTTAATACAAGAAAAACAGAAGGATCCAAAACCAAAAACCATAAAACAAGATACACTCTTATATCTTGTTCTAACCAACAAGCTAAAAAAACCCCACAAAAAACAAAACCCCAAAACAAACAGAAACCTAAATAACCAATAAACACAAGTAGTTATTGAATTACTCTTCTCTGAGATTAAAAGGCAATGGGCCTATTAAGGAGGGCACGTTCTGCGTGGAGCACTGGGTGTTATGCACAAACAATGAATCATGGAACACTACATCAAGAACTAATGATGTAATGTATGGTGATTAACATAACAATAAAAAATTTTAAAAAGGCAATGGGCCTTTTAACAAAAGGCAGGCTTTTTGACAAAACAGGCTTCTTAGCTCATTGCCAAGATGTCTCAATTTCTCAGGCCTATTAATGGGTCTCATCCATGAGATCTTGCTTGTTTTACACATACAGATGACTTACAGCAACAGTTTGCACATAATGGGTGATCAGTAACTATTAGCTATTGTTGCTGCTTCTACTCTAAATTCTCGCCTCCCAGGAAAGGTAGGTACTATTAACTCCATTTAACAGGGTGCATACTGAGACTTAGAGATGTTAAGTAACTTATTTGCCTAAGAACTGTTGTCTGCATAAATGGGCCTGCTGAAATGTAATGCCAGTTCTTTACTGTGGTGAAGCGCATGCCCTAGCTTCCTCCACTATACAGACTCACAAATCTTACTTTAAATTAGTGAATTTGTTCTAGTCCAGGATCTGGTCCTCAGTTCGGTATACTCAAAAATACCGTCAGTGTGTCTGGGTGGCTCAGTTAGTTAAATGTCTGACTCCTGATTTTTAGCTCAGGTCATGATCTCAGGGTCCTGGGATTGAGCCTGTGTCAGACTCTGCGCTGGATGTGGAGTCTGCTTGAGAGTCTCTCTGCCCCTGCCCCTGCCCCTTCACTCTCTCAAAAAAAGAAAAAAAAAATACTGTCTCTCAGGGTGCCTGGGTGGCTCAGTTAAGTGTCCAACTCTTGATCTTGGCTCAGGTCTTGATGTCAGCATTGTGGGTTCCATCCCCATGTTGGGCTCTATCTACACTGAGCATGGAGCCTACTTAAAAAAATACTGTCTGTCAGCACATCAAGAGTGGGCTTACTAACTAGGTTCACAGAGACCAATATACAAGCCAGAAAATGTAGGTTTTATTTATTTGTTTGTTTATTTATTTATTTACCGAGGCCTGGGAGGGGCAGAGGGGGAGAGAGAGAGAGAATCTTAAGCAGGCTCCATGTCCAGTGCAGAGCCCAATGCAGGTTTCGATCTCATGACCCTAAGATCATGACCCCAGCTGAAGTCAAGAGTCAGCTGCTTAACCTACTGAGCTACCCAGGTGCCCCAGTAGGTTTTAATTTGATAATTTACATGGGTCAGATGTTTTTCTATGGCAAGTTGCAAAGCCCAAGGCAAGCTAGCTTATGCAAAGCAAACTAAAACAAGACAAAAATTGCTGGCTTCCATAATTGAAAAGAACAGTGCTATCTTCAGAGACAGCTGGATTCAGATATTTAGATTAAGTAGTGCAGATACTAACTTGTCTCTTGGTGTCTTTTTCCTCTGCACTGGCTTTATTCTTAGGTAAGTAAATATGGCAAAGTTGACTATAGAACTCTGGGCTTATATTCTAACAGTTTAGCAACTCTAGCAGAAAGAGTATGTCTCATTCCAAAAATTTGCAAATGATTCTAGCAAAAGTCCTGGGGCTGATTCTCACCAATCTAGATTTGTTTACCTACCATTCCTAAACCGATCACAGTAACTGTGATTTATCTGGGCCTCAGTCATGTTCCTAGTCCTGTATCTGGAAGGTTGAATCCTTCCACAAACATAGATTGAAGGAAATAAAACTGTTTTCATTAATAGAAGGCTGAATGAATGCCAACTACACAAGAAAAGAACAGGTGTCCATAAAGTCTGTCACACAGTCTGAAGGACTTAGCATGAGGAGGGGATATTTCCCCAGGGGAGAGTTGTACATGGAAATCTAAATTAAAACCAGTGGTTGTTTGGTGAGTGTATAGTCAGAACACAGATCCATAGGTGGTTTGAAGTTAAGTTGTGCTGAACTGTGATAGTTGAAAAATCTCTTTAATGAAGTCATACCTAGAAGGGATTTCAGGAAGATGGAGTCTGTGAACCAGGTAATAACTACCCCTCACTCCCATTAGTGCTGGGACTACTTGCCAACTTAAGCCTCTTAGTTCTACCAATTTCTATGCTCAGTGCTAAGTGTATTAGTCAGGGTTCTCCAGTGAGACAAAACCAATAGGAAATATGTATATATAAATAGAGATTTTTTCATAAAGAGATTTATTTTAAGGAATTGGCTCATGCAGTTATGGAGGCTGACACGTCCCAAGATCTGCAGGGTGTGATGGCAAGCTTGGAACCCAGGAGAACCTATCTCGTAGTTCCAGTCTGAAGGCTGACAGGCTCGATACCCAGGTTTCAAGTCAAAAGGCAAGAAAAAGCTGATGTCTCAGTTTGAAAGGACTCAGGCAGGAGGAGATCCTCCTTACTTGGGGGAGGGTCAGCCTTTTTCTTCAAGCCCTCAGCTGAGTGGATGAGGCCCACTCGCATTAGGGAGGGTAATCTGTTTTGTTCATTCTACCAATTTCAAAGTTAATCTCATATAAAAACCTCCTCAGAGAAACACCAAGAATTATGTTTGAGCAAATGTCGAGGCATCTCATGGCACAGTCAGGGTGACACATAAAATTAATGATCACATGAACCATTCCCCTTTTCTGCATAGATACATTAAATTGAGCAGGCTTCCACTTACTAAATGATAATGGCATCCACATCTCATCTTCTAAGATTAAAAACAAGCCAACTTGTTTAAAATTTTGAATCTGTATACTCTTTAATAAAAATTTTTATAAATGAGCTCTTGGTTTACTTCCACATAAATTCTCTGGAGTCTCTAATTCTTAATTCATAAGGTGCATTACTTATGTCCACGATTTGGGGAACTCTCATAGTAAAAAAAACATAATTTGTGCTAAATTGGATGATAAGTGCTTGGTGGTGAGGCAGGGGAGATGAACACTGAAGAGCTCTGAGTACTTGTAGTCAAGGACTTCAAATCCAGTTAGTAGTTAAGATGGCTTCAGATGAAATTATTGGTAAATATGATAAAATAGTATCTAATCATATGATTAAATTCTCATAAAAATAGTAGATAACTTAATGATGATGTTAATATCTAAGTTCTTTTTAGGGGTGCCTGGGTGGCTCAGTTGGTTAAACATCTGACTCTTGATTTAGGCTCAGGTCAATGATCTCAGTGTTGTGAGATCAAGCCCTATGTTGGGCTCCATGCCCAAGATTCTCACTCTCCCTCTCCCTGTGCCCCACCCCCCCAAAAAAGTTCCATTTGTGAAAAGTGTTACATTGAAAAATGTTTTCCAAGATGTAACTATTTTTCATTAATTTAGACCTGAAATGTTCCCATATTAATTTGCTATTATTATTATTATTTTAAGATTTTTTACTTATTTGAGAGAGAGAGAGAGTGTGTGTGTTTGTGTGCTTGCATGCAGAAGGGAGGGGCAGAGGGAGAGGGAGAATCTCACACTCCCTGCTAAGTGCAAGCCCCACAAGGGGCTCAATCCCACCACCCTGAGATCATAGCCTGAGCCAAAACCAAGAGTTGTATGCTTAACTGACTGAGCCACCCAGGCTCCCCTCCCATATTATTTTTTAAGGAATATAATACAATTTTTGCTTATTTTTATGCAGAAAAATAATAGTAGATAACTCTTGGGGGGAGGAAGGGGTTATGGGTTTGAGGAGGGGAACCTGGATAGGGCTCAGAGATGCTTGTTTTATTATTATACTTCATAGTTTTTATGCCATACATATTTTTATACTAAAATTAGAGATTTTAAAACAGTTTGATTGAGCTATAGTTGAGTTACAATAAACTGCACACGTTTAGCATTTTGATAAGTGTTGACATATATACACATCTAGTCAAACCACAGTCACAAGAAAGGTAATGAACATATCATTACCCCAATAGTTTGCATCTGCCCCTTTCAATTTCCCTTCTGCTTCTCTGCACCGCCCCCCATCCTCAGGTAGCCACTGATTTGCTTTCTGTCACTGTAGATAGATTGTATTTTCTAGAATTCTCTATAGACAGAATCATATATACATAAATATGCTGTCTCTCTCTGTTTTTTTTTTTTTTTTTGATAAGGAGGACTGACTTTCTTCATTCAGAATAATTGTTTCGAAATTCTTCCAGGTTGTTACACGAATCAGTAGTTCATTCCTCTCTATTGCTCAGTAGTATTCCATCATATGGATATAGAACAAGTGGTTTATCCATTTACCTGTTAATGAGTATTTAGATTGTTTCCAGTTTGGGCTATTACAAATAAAGCTGATGTACATAAATGTTATGGAAATATGCTTATATTTCTCTTGAATAAATGCCAAGGAATGGAATGGCTGGCTGGTTTATGGCAGGAATATTTCATTTTTTAAGGAATTGCCATACTGTTTCCATAGTGGCTATATCATTTTTCATTCCCAGCAGCAGTGTGTGAGACTTCCAGTTGCTCTACACTCTCACAAAAACTTGGTAATATGTGTCTTTTTACTTTGAGACATTCTAATAAAGAGATGTGGAATTTCATTGTGATTTAAAGGACATTTCTCTTAATTGTTGAGCATCTTTTCGTATGCTTATATGACATCCATATATACATTTCTTTTTTCTGTTCAAATCTTTTGTACATTTTAAACATTGATTTTTGTGTTTTTTGAGTTCATTACATATTCTTGGATACGAGTCCTTCATTCAGATATATGATTTGCAAATATCTTTTCCTAGTCCAAGGCTTGCCTTTTTATTTTCTTAACAGTGCCAAGGGAGCAGAATTTCTTAATTTTTATGGGGTTCGCTTTATCATATTTTTCTTTTATGGATCATAGTCTTGCTATGTACCTAACAAATTTTTGCCTAATCCAAGGCTACAAAGATTTTCTCTTATGCTTTCATTTTGTTTTTTTTAAGGATTTTCTTTCTTTCTTTTTTTTTTAAGTAGGCTGCATGCTTAGTGTGCGGCTCGAACTCACAACCCTGAGATCAAGAGTCACATGCTCTATATACCTCAAGTCTTCTTCATCTTTTAATCCATTGATGGACATTTAGGTTGTTTTCATATCTTAGCTATTGTGAATAATGCTGCAATAAACATGGGAAGGAGATACCTTTTTGAGATCCAGATGCTTTAGATATATACTCATAAGTGGGATTGCTGGATCATATGATAGTTCTATTTTTAATTTTTTGAAAAACCTCCATATTCTTTTCATTAGTGGTTATACCGATTTACATTCCCTCCAGTACAAGTGTTCCCTTCTTTTTTCTTTTTTTTCGTAAGCTGATATCTCATTGTACTTTTTTTCCTTTCTTTCTTTTTTTTTTTTTTTCTCATTGTGGTCTTGATTTGCATTGCCCTGATAATTAGTGATGTTGAGCACATTTTCGTATACCTGTTGCGAATTGTATATATTCTTTGGAGAAATATCTATTCAAGTCCTTTGTGCATATTTTAATTGGGTCATTTTTTTCCTCTTGAGTTGTATGAGTTCATTATGTATTTTGGTATTAACTCCTTATCAGATATATGATTTGCAAATATTTTCTCCCATTCTGTAGGTTGCCTTTTCATTTTTTCAATTTTGTGTGTGTGTGTGTGTGTGTGCAGAAGCTTTCTAGTTTGATGTATTCCCATTTGTCTGTGCTTTTTTTTGCCTTTGCTTTTGGTGTCATATCCAAGAAATCATTGCCCAGTCCAATGTCCTGAAACTTTTTTTCTTTATGTATTATTCTAAGAGTTTTATTATTTCAGATTTTATGTTTAAGTCTTTAATCCATTTTTTAGCTGATCGTGGCAAATGGTGTGAAATAACAGTACAGTTTCATTCTTTTGAGTATAGAGATCCAATTTTCCATACAGCATTTATTGAAGAGACTATCTCTTCTCCATTGTGTATTCTTGGCACCATTGTCAAGGCACTATTGTCAAGATCAGTTGACTGTATCTGTGTGGGTTTATTTCTGTGATCTCTAGTCTGTTGCATTGGTCTTTATGTCTGTTTTTATGCCAGTACCATACTGTTTTTATTACTGTGGCTTTGTAATATGTTTTGAAATCAGAGTGTGATACCTTCAGCTTTCTCTTGCTCAGAAATGCTTCAGCTATTTGGTGTCTTTTGTAATTCCAAATAAATTTTAACTTTTTTTCTTTTTCTGTAAAAAATGCCATTAGGATGAGTCAGGGTGGACATTGAGTCTATAAGGGTACAGGGCTACTTTTAGTTCTGTACCCAGGTTTGTGGTTGATGGGCCTACTATTGGGGTATGGAGCAGCTTTCTCAAAGTGACTTATCTTGGTCTTGGGCTCCACAAGGTTGTTTCAATCTCCTATGTGGATCCCGAAGCCTCTGTGAAGGCACTTTTTTCCATAAATGGTTGCCAAATTGGTGTTTCTGTGGGAGGGGTGAGGTCTGTGGACCTTCCGTTCTGTCACTTTGCTTACATCACTCTCCATTACAATGTTGAGTAGAAGTGGTGAGAACAGATATCTTTATATTTTTCCTGAACTTGTTATCAATTCTTTCACTTACCATTAGGCTTTTTGTAGATTCCTGTTATTAGGTTGAGAGTGCTCTCGTCTGTTTCCGATTTTGTTGAAAATTTTTATGAGAGATGGATGTTAGATTTTATCAGGGGTTTCTGTTTTGAGATAATCATATGGTTTTTTTGTTTGTTTTAGTCTGTTAAATATAGTAATTACACTAATTGATTTTTGAATGTTAAAAGGATTTTTCATTCCTGAAATAAACTTCCTTGTCATGATATATTATCCTTTTTTATATTGTTAGATTCAATTTGCTAAATTCTTAATTTTTAAAATTTTAAGTAAATTTATTTACATACAGTATTATATTAATTTCAGATTTACAGTATAAGGATTCAACAATTTTATAGCTTACCCATTGCTCATCATGATAAGTGTACTCTTAATTCCCTCTATCTATTTCATGCATCACCTCTCCCCCCTCCCCTCTGGCAACCACCACCAGTTTGTTCTCTTACGAATCTGGTTTTTTGTCTCTTTTTTTCTCTGTTTATTTGTTTTGTTTCTTAAATTCCACATATGAGTGAAATCATATGGTATTTTTCGTTCCCTTACTGACTCATTTTCCTTAACATTATACCCTCTAGATCTATCCCTGTTGTTGCAAATGGCAAGATTTCATTCTTTTTTATGGCTGGGTAATATTCCATTGTATACAAATACCATATCTTTATTCATTTATCTATGGATGGACACTTGGGTTGTTTCCATATCTTAGTTGTTGTAAATAATGCTGCCATAAACATAGGGGTGCATATATCTTTTCGAATTAATGTTTTCATTTTCTTTGGGCAAATACCCAGTAGTGGAATTACTGGGTCATAAGGCAATTCTATTTTAAAGTTTTTGAGGAACTTCCATACTGTTTTCCACCATGGCTGTACCAATTTACATTCCCACCAACAGTACATGAGGATTACTTTTCCTCCATATCCTTACCAACACTTGCTATTTCTTGTGTTTTTGATTTTAGCTATTCTGACAGGTGTGAGTTAGATAACTCATTGTGGTTTTGATTTGCATATTGATGATTAATATTGAGCATCTTTTCATGTGCCTGTTGTCCATTTATATGTCTTCTTTGGAAAAATGTCTATTCAAGTCCTCTGACCATTTTTAAATTGAATTATTTGGGGTTTTTTTTTGGTGTTAAGTCTAATAAGTTCTTTACATATTTTGGATATTAACCTTTTATCAGCTATATCATTTGCAAATATCTTCTATTCAGTACGTTGCCTTCTCATTCTGTTGATGGTTTCCTTCATTGTGTGAAAACTTTTTATTTTGGTGTAGTCCCATGAATACTTAATTTTTAAATGTTTACCTCCATGTTCACAAGGAATATGCATCTATAGATCTGTAATTTGTGTTTTGTTTTGTTTTGTTTTTGAAATGTCTCTAGTTTTGTTATCAGGGTAATGCTGGCCTTGGTGAATAAAGTTAACAGTATTCCTTGCTAAATATTTGATAGAATTCACCAATAAAGCCACCTGGGAATGGAGTTCTTTTTTGGGGGGGAAGTTTTTAACTACAAATTCAATGTTTAAAATGATAGAAGCTATGAAGAGCTACTTAATTCTTCTTGAGTGAGTTTTGGTAATTGTCCTTTAAAAAAATTTGACCATTTCATCTATGTTGTCAAATTTATTGGCATAAATTTTTCATAATATTCCCTTATTATTGTTTTAATATCTGTAGAATCTGCAGTGATGTCACCTTATTTCTCCCAGATATTGAGTAGTGTTTACTTTTTCTCCCCCACATCATTCTGGTTAGAAGTTTATCAATGTTATTGATCTCATTAAAAGACCAGTGTTTGGTTTCATTGATTAATTACATAGTTTTTATTATTTATATTTTACTGATATTTGCCTGCACTTTGTTCTGCCTATTTGGATTTCATTTCTTTTTCTAGTTTTCTAATGTGGAAGTTGTGGTTGTTGATTTGAGACATTTTTCTTTTCTGTTAAAGTAAGTAGTGCTCTCTGCTTTCCTGTAAGTACTAATTTAGCTGTGTCCAAACCAAACTTTGATATGTTGTGTTCTCATTTTTATTGAGTTCAAAATACTTTTCATTTTCCGTTTTGATTTCTTCTTTGATTCACGAGTTATTTATAATTTTGTTATTTAGTTTCTATATATTTGGGGATTTTTCAGATATCTTAATGTAGTGGGTTTCAAATTTAATTCCATTGTGGTATTACTTGATTGCTTTTAGATGGATTGACAGTTATTTCATGGCCCAAAATATGGTCTGTGTTGTTAAGTATTCTGAGTAAACTTGAAAAGAATGCGTATTCTGCAATTGTCGAGTGAAATGTTCTATATATGTCAATTTAGTCTAGGAGATTGATAATGTTGTTGAAGTCTTCTTTAGTTTTATTGTCTTTCTTTATGGAGTGAAATGTTTGAAATTATTTAAGTATAATCCTAGATTTGTCTTTTTCACTTTTTGCAGATCTGTCAGTGTTTATTTCCTGTTGTTTTGAAGATTTTATTTATTTATTTATTTGAGAGAGAGAGAGAGAGAGAGAGAGAGAGCATGCTAGTGAGCAGGGAGGGTGGGGAGCAGAGGGGAAGGGAGAGGGACAAGCAGACTCCACACTAAGCACAGAGAGTGACACAGGGCTCCATCACATGACCCTGAGATCCCCACCTGAGACAAAACTAACTGGATGCTTAATGGACTGAGCCACCCAGGGGCTCCATTTCATGTATTTTGAAACTTTCTTGTTAGTTCTATAAAGGTTTAATATTGTTATGTCTGCTTGATGAATTGACCCCAATATCACTATGAAATATACCCTTTTTGTCCCTGTTTATATTATTTATATTATTTATTCTGAAACTGACTTAGATAAAAATGTAGCTACTTCAGCTTTCTTTTGATCAATGTTTGCATAATGTATTTTTTTCCCATTCTTTTACTTTGAACTTATTCATGTCTTTTTATTTGAACTTGGTTTATTGGTTTCTACTTGGTTTTACATTTAATTCCAGTAATACAATCTCTTTCAAAGCTTTTAGGCAATTTACATTCAATGAGAATATTGAACGTTTGATTTGTGTCTTTTTTGTCTTTGTATTCATCTACTTAGCATATACAATCTTCCCTCTAGATTCTTGAATATATGAAGTACAACTAAAATAACTTAAAAATTCTTTGTTTACTAATTCTCTCATCTGTGTCATTTCTGGGGCACTTTCAACTAATTGATTCCTCTCTCCACCACGGTTCCTGTTTTTGTTCTTCTTTGTTTGCCAGCTAATTTTTTAATCTTTTTTCTCCAGCGTGGAGCCCATTGTGGGGCTTGGACTCACAACCCTAAGATCCAGACTGGAGCTGAGATCAAGAGTCTGCTGTTTAAGCAACTGAGTCACCCAGACTCCCCTACCTGGTAATTTTTTTTTTTTTGGTCAGAGAGATAGAATGAACACAATAGGTGGAGAAGAAGCTCCCTGCAGAGGAGCGGAGCAGGGAGCCTGATGCAGGACTCAATCCCAGGACCCTGGGATCATGACCTGAACCAAAGGCAGCCACTTAAGCAACTGAGCCACTCAGGCATTCCCTGCCTGGTAATTTTTTATTGGATTTCCAGATATTTAAATTTTTACCTTGTTATGTGCTTGAATACTCTTGATCTTTGTTTTGTGATTTGGTTAAGTTACTTAGAAACAGTTTGATCATTTGGGTCTCACCTTTAAGTTAGTTCCATTAGGTTGAACCAGAGAAGCTTTTAAGTGTATAACTAATTTTTTTCTAGGACTGAGACAAAATTGCTCTAAGTTTTTTACCCAAAGCTTTGTAAATTATGAGCTTTTGCTCTACAGCTCATGTGAACTGGCTATTCCCAGCAGTGCTGGAACTAGGGTGAGGAGAGCAAGATCTCAAGGGTGCAAAATTTAATTTTGTTCATGCAATTTCAGAGTCTGCACTGGAGAATACATGCCTCCTAAAATTTTGTGTACTAGGCACCATGCTTGCCTTACAGTAGTCCCAGTCCTGTTTTGTAGGATTGGTTGTTCTAATTCAGGGATCTGTAAACTTTTTCTTCAAGGGCTAGATAGTAGAGAATTTATTTATTTTATTTTATTTATTTTTTTAAAGATTTTATTTATTTGACAGAGGGAGACACTGAGAGAGGGAACACAAGCAGGAGGAGTGGGAGAGGGAGAGGGAGAAGTAGGCTTCCCCCTGAACAGGGAGCCCGATGTGGGGCTCGATCCCAGGATTCTGGGATCATGACTGGAGCTGAAGGCAGATGCTTAACAACTGAGCCACCCAGGCGCCCCAAGAATTTAATCTTGTGAGACATACAGGTTCATTGTTACTACTCAACTCGGCTATTACTGCATGAAGGTAGTCATATATAACATGTGAATGATAGGTGTGACTGTGTTCCAATACAATTTTATTTACCAAAACAACCCACCGGCTATGGTTTGCTGATTACTTCTCTAATCCCTTGGGTGCTTCTTTCCCTTGCCTTGGGTAGTTTCTTCACATCCGTATGCTAATTAGTTCTTAACTGATTGAGACTGGGCAGAGGTGTAGAACTTTTTGTGTAATTCGCTTTTCTCCAAGACTTTCCCTTGTAATAAACTCTAGTTACCTTGGTCTCCTTTACTCCAGCCTCATCTCTTCAACTCAGGGAGACTACCTGGCTCTGCATTTGCTCTCCTTTGTGTTAGGGCTCCTTCAGTAACTGACATTCAGTGTTTTAGGTGCTTTTTGTGTCATATTTTATATACAATTTTTAAAGTTCATTCAGGTGAGAGGATAAATCCAGTCCTTGTTACTTCATGTTGGCACAAAATGGAAATTGCTAATATTACATTTTCAGGTTAAATTGTACCATCTCCTATAAATAGAAGTGAAATAAATTATCTGTACAGAATCAACATTCAGAATTCACACTGTAACTAACTTTATGGACTTATCAAGTTATGATAGCCTTCCAGAATCTCAATTTCTTCATTTGTTATAAGGAGGATAATAAAATATCTCTCACAGCGTTGTTGGGAAGTTTAAATGAATGGTAAGTGAGGCAGCACCCGGCATTGTGTATGTCTTATAGTAGGCTTAGAGATGTTTAATTCACTTTCCCAGGTTTGATATATTGATTAATTAAAAACTGATTGCAATTTTTTAGGGTAGGTGCTGGGATTGGAAGGGTACTAAGGGATGTAAGTAAACATAAATTATATTGCTTCTGTTTTAATTGTACTGCCATTGTTTTTGAGTTGGATAGTCGTGTAAGCACCCTGTATTTCACTTCTTTCCCTATGTCCCATTAAGATGAGTTTAATTAAAGTAGTATTATATTTCCCATTTATAGAATCTCTTTGGTTAATTGTCTCTTTGTGTCTTTTACCCATTTTTTAATTGGATTTTTTTAACTGATGAGTTTTGAGAGTTCTTTGTATTTTATATTTAAATCGATTGTCAGATGTATGGTTTGCAAATATCTTACTCTATTCTGTAGCTTGTCTTTTCATCCTCTTATCAGGGACTTTCAGAGAGCAAAAGTTTTCATTTTATTTTATTTTTTTACTTTGATGAAGTCCAATTCATCAAAGTTTACCTTTTGTGGATCATAATTTTTTGTGTCCTGAGGATTCTTTACCAAGCCTTATTAGTTCCTAAAGATTTTCTCCTATGTTACCTTCTACGTTTTTATAGCTTTATATTTTACACTGTAATCTGTGACCTTTTAGATTATTGTATAAGGTGTGAGATTTAGATCAAGATTCATCCTTTTGCATCCTATTGCATATGGATCTCCAATTGATCTAGCACCATTTATTAAAAATACTATACAATCTCCATTGAATTGCTTTTGCACCTTTGTAACAAACCAATTGGCTATACTTTTTGGGTCTATTTCTTGGTTCTCTGATGTTACATTGATCTATGTGTCTATTTATCTGTCAGTACCACATAGTCTTGATTACTCTTAGGATATAATAAGCTTTGAAAACAGAGAATAATCCCTATTTTATTATTTTTCAGAGTCAGATTTCCAAGTTCCATTGTCGTCCCACATATTTTAGAATAGTCTTATCCACATATTTAAAAATCTTTTGCTGGGATTTTGATAGTAATTCTGGTAAACTTTTATCAATTTGTATATCTTCAGTATGTTGTCTTCAATCTATGACACAATGTATCTCCCCATTTATTTAGATCTTTCATCAGCATTTTGTAATTTTCAACATACAGATTCTGTATGTGTTTTGTTAAATGCACGTCTAAGCACTTCTCTTCTTTTTAAAAAATAAATTGTACAAGTATTCTATTTTTAATTTTGGTGTCCATGTATTATTCATTGCTAGTAAGTAAAAATACAACTGAGTTTTGTATGTTGACCTTCTATCCTTTGACCTTACTGAACTCACTAAGTAGTTTAATAAATTTCTTTGATTTTTCTGAATAGATGATCCTGTCATCTGCAAATGGGGACAGTTTTACTTCTTTTTTCTTTCTGATTTATATACCTTTTCCTCCCTTCACTTGCTTACTTACCGTACTAGCTAACGCTTTCAGAACTATGCTGAATAGAAGTGATGGGAGCAGACATCCTTTCAGGGGAAAGCTTTCAGTCTTTCACCATTAAATAATGATACGGGCTGGAGGCTTTTCATAGATGTTCTTTATCAAGAGGGGAAAGTTCTGCCTAGTTTTCTGAGTCTTTAGTTTGATGAGTAATAAATATGTCAAACGTTTTTTTCTGTATCAATTAACATGATCATGAAATTTTCATTTTTAGCCTGTTAACATGATTTTCTAGTATTGAACAAGCCTTGCCTTTTAGAATAAGCATATCTTATTGTTATGGCATATGCGTCTTTTTTATGTATTGCTGAAAGTCTTTTGCTAATATTTTGTTAAAGTTTTTTGTGTCTATACTATGTGAGGAATATTGGTTTGTAGTTTTCACTTTCTATACTGTCTTTGGAATCAGGATAATACTGGCTTCATAAAATGATTGTAACACATTGCCTTATCACTTATTATTTAGAAGAAATTTTATACAATTGGTGTTAAATTTTCCTTCAGCATTTAGTAGAGTTCTTGGTAATTTTCTTTTCTCCAAAGTCCAGTTTATCTGATACTTATATAGCCATTCCTACTTCCTTTAAATCTTTGAATGGTATATCTTCCTATCTTTTTAATTGCCACTTATTTATACTGCTAAACTTGAAGCTTTCTTTAGTCAGCATATAGTTGAGTCTTTTTGATTTGCATATTTAGACCACTTACATTTAATGTAATTATAAGTTAAGGCTTATGCCTGCCATTTTGTTTTTGTTTTATGTTTGTTCTCTGTTTCTCATTACTCCATTTCCCCTCCTCCCTTTAATTAGATTACGTGGACATATTTTAAAAACTCATTTTGACTTATCTATAGTATTTTTTCCTTAGTGTAGCTTTTTGTGTAGCTTTTTTAGTGGTTTCTCAAGATATTATATTATATGTGCATAACTTATCATAGTCTGTTGATGTCTGTTGGTGTTCAAGTGAATTATAGAAATCTTACCTTTCCCTTTACCCTCATCCTTGTAGAATATAATTGTTTTGCATATTTCCTAAGACATTTAGGAAGCCTTGTAATACATTAACAGTGTTATAATTTTTGCTTCAACTGTCAAGCATAATTTAGAAAATTCGAGAGAATGAGAAAAGTCTATCATATTTACCCATAATTTTTCTTTTTCTATTGTTCATTTGTTTGTTTTTTCTTTTTTCTAAATCTCCAGATTTCTTTCTTTTTTCTTTTTCTTTTTTTTTTTTTTTATCAATTCCTTTCTGTTCAGAGAACTTTGTTTAGCCAGGGTAGTTATGTTGGTGACAAATTCTCTTAGTTTTCCTTTGTATGAGAATGTTTTTCCCCTTCACTTCTGAAGGATATTTTTGCTGGATAAAGAACTCTGGTTTGAAGTCCTTTTATTTCAGCACTTGATAAATGTTGTACCACTTCCTTCTGGCCTTCATAGCTTCTGATGAGAAATCTGGTGTCATGTGAATTATTTTTCCCCTAGAGGTAGGGTGTCATTTCTTTTCCCTTGCTTCAAAGATTTCTTCTTTGTCTTCAGTTTTCGGAGTTTGATTATAATATGCTTAGGTGTGGTTTCTTTGGGTTTGTTTTGTTTGGCATCTGCTCAACTTCTTGAATTTGTCAGCTTCTATTTTCTTGACAAATTTGAACAATTTTCAGCCATTATTTCTTTGAATATTTTTTTAGCCATACCATCTTTCTCCTTTCCTTTTAAGATTCCTGTGACAAGAATGTTAAGCTTGATTTCAAGTCCATTAATTTTTTCTGGTCTGTTTTCTCTCTGATATTCAGATTGGTTAATTTCTGTTTTTTTGTCTTTCAGTTCACTGCTTCTTTCCTCTGTCCTCTCCATTTTGCTGTTAAGCCTATTCATTGAATTTTAGAATTTTAGTTATTTTTTAAAAATGCATTTGTATCTTTATATCTTTATATCTTCTATTTCTTGACTGAGAATTTATATTTTTTTAGTTTTATGTATATTCATAATTGTTGAGGCATTTTTGTTATGGATCCTTTAAAATTCTTATTAGGTATTTCTAACATCTGTGTCTCATTGGTGTTTGTCAATTGTTTTATCTCATTCTAGTTGAGAATTCTGTAATTTTTGTATGATGAGTGATTTGTTGAATTCTGGACATTTTGGTTATTATGTTGTGTGACTTTTGGTTGTATTTAAGTTTGTGATATAGCAGGCATCCTCTGACACCACTCCATTGGAGAAAAATGGATGTCACCTCATTAGTGTATGGTGGGAGTAAAAGTCCAGGTTACCCATTTGATGTCCATTGACGATGGAGAGAGAGGATGTAGTCTTTGTTACTGTTGGGTGAGGATGGGGAGTTTGGGCTCTTTGGTATGCATCCACTAGTACCACTCAGGTTGAGGATGGAAAGGTGCCTCATTACAGCGCCCAATGAGGCCTCCCTGATACTTGTCTGGGAAATCAGGTGCCTTGTTACTGTTGGGTATTGGCAAAAGACCTGACTCTTCACTAGACCTCATCTGATACCAACTCAGCAGGAAAGGAGAGGGGTATCTTAGTACCTTTGGACCTGGGTAGAAGACCAGGTTTCCCATGTGGTCTCCACTGATCCCACAGGAGGGAATCTTGTTATCATTCAGTAGGGATGAAAGTCCCATCTTCTTTCTTAGCCTTCATTGACACCTCCCTGGCAGAGGAGTTGAGGTGATTTGTTAACACCCAGGTGAGAGTAGACTCCTAGTTGTCTCATTTTACTTTTGATGGCAGAAGTATGGATGAGGTCACAGTTTTTCTGGTAGTGTTTGGCTGGAGTAGAGTTATTGTCTAATTTTAGAAAAAAAAAACACTTAGTAAGATGTCCCTTTTCTGCATCTTTGGTTGGACTGGGAAGGCTTTTCTTGGGAGCATATTTGTCTGTGCCTGTTGGTGTTTCCAGGTTGCTTGCTGCTTCAGTGCTCAGTTTAGAATATATGAGGCAAAAGGAAAACCCAGGGAAATCATTGTTCAAAAGTACCCATGCTTCCAGTTGCTGAAATATTTCTTTGGTTCTAATGTGCAAATTGGCTTGCTTTTGTGCTTTTTCTTCCCTAGGGGCTGAGGTTTTAGTATTCTCAGGTTTTCTAGGTCAGTTGCTCTTTTTCTATTTGCTTTTCAGTTTTTCAGAATTTTCTGTTTAGCATCTCTTCTCCCAATTACTTTGTCCTTATCAATTTATTTCTAAAAATAATTTTATTTTATTAGTTTTTATTGTGAAGGATGTGCATTTTATTTTTAAGGATCTATTTTAGAGTGTAATTCTTCAGAAGTATTTCCTTTGTTTGAGGTTTTTATTTAAAATATTTTAGATCTACTCTCTCTGTGCCAGTGGTTCCATGGCATTGTATTATTTAAAGATCATTAAGAGGTAGGAACCATACAAGTTACTTTATTGTAAGGAATTCATTATAGAGAATTGTTGATTAGATGTTTAGAACTGAAAAAAAAGGACATTTCCATCATGGTATGGAAATAGTAAGTGCAAATGTATCTGTCATTCCTAAATTTAGGAGAAGAAAGGAAAGGAGATGGAATTAGAACTTAAATGATTACAGAAATAACTATGTAAAGCTGAAATGCTGGCCTGAGAATTGGAGTTGCTTGTTAGATGGTGCTGATGTCTCTAAGCTCAGAGAAGAGGTCTAGGAGGCTAGGACTCAGTCCTCTGAAGAGGGAAGTGATGACTGGCTCTTCCTGGGGTCTCTGAAAGCATGTAATAAGGTAGATCTGCAAGTGTTGATCTTATGGCTTAAATATTGATGTCAGCAGGTTGGGTCTGAGGATTCAGAAAGGGGGTCCCACAGGACCAGCCAAGAGGGTTCTTGGCTTCAACAGGATGGACATAAAACATGACCAGAAGGAAGTGAGAGTAGAGTTTATTGAAGATACAGAGAAAGCAGATACAGAATGGAGGTCTGGGAGACCAGGGAAGAAAAGGAGCATGAATCTCATCTTTGTTCAGGGTCTGGGATTTTTATTTAGGATTGTAGTCTGGTGTACATGTCCTCTCAGGCATCCCAGAACTGGTTAGAACAAAGATGAAGGCCCTAATGTTATTCCTTGTAACCAGAGGGTCTTGGCATCAAGATGTCTAGTGCTGGTGGTCTGGAATATGCATATGATAGCTTTGTCTGGTCATTCTCATCTGGTCCTTTCTTAGTTGTTATCTGTCTTTTTTTTTTTTTTTTAAGATTTTACTTATTTATTTGACAGAGAGACACAGCGAGAGAGGGAACACAAGCAGGGGGGAGTGGGAGAGGGAGAAGCAGGCTTCCTGCGGAGCAGGGAGCCCGATGTAGAACTCGATCCCAGGACCCTGAGACCATGGCTTGAGCTGAAGGCAGACACTTAACAACTGAGCCACCCAGGTGCCCTAGTTGTTATCTGTCTTAAAGAAATCATTAACTCCTTGTCGTTTACAAGGAGGACATACACTATTTGCATTCTGAAGCATGGGTAAAGTAGGGATGTAGCTCCTACTTTCTACTCTCATAGAGTCCTTCAGTTTCTCAATTTCAATGTCTTTTCTCTCATAAATGTATTCTCTCAAATGTATATTCCAACTCCAGACTTTTCCCTAATTCCAGACCATTATCCAAACATCTATATCACATCTCATCTTAACATATCCACCTTGAAACCCATTTTTCCTGCAGTCTTTCCCACTTCTTCTTCTTCTTCTTTTTTTTTTTTTTTTTTGATAAGATTATTTATTTGTTTGAGAGAGAGACAGAGAGAGTGAGCATGCATGCTGGAGCTCAAGGGTGGGGGGAGCGGCAGAGGCAGAAGGAGAAGCAGACTCCCCACTGAGCAGAGAGCCTGACATAGGTCTTAATCCTAGGACCCTGGGATCAGGACCCGAGCCGAAGGCAGATGCTTAACTGACTGAGCCACCCAGGTGCCCCTCTTTCCTACTTCAATTAATGATAGCCTTACTCTTATTCTCAAGCCAAAGACCTTGGAGCAGTCCTTGACTCTTCTTTCTTATCTTCCAGTCAATCAGCAAATCTTGAAATATGTAATTAGGTTCCAGTGTCTTCTCATGACTCCACTTCTACTCCTCTCAGCTAAACTATCAGCATATTTCAGTTACCTCCTATTAAGATTCCTGGTTTCCACTCTAGTCCCTCTTCTTTCTATTCCTAAAGAAATAAATCAGCAGGCAGTGTAATCCCACTAAATTTTAAGTCAGAACATTTTACTGTACCGCTCAAAGTCTTGCAGTGTTTTTTCATTTTACTCAAAGTTAAAGCCAAAGTCAGCAAGGGACCCACCAAGCCCTGTCGGGCAGCCCACTTGGAGTTGTCATGAACAACTCCAGAGGGTGTCATCCATACAGAATACGATGTGTCACATCATAAGCTTACTACCTCCTCCTTTTATCTCTTTGGATTTTCTTCCTACTATTTTCCTTTTCATTTATTCTGTTCCAGTCTCTTTGGCCTATTTGCTATTATTCAAAAGTGCCAGATATACCTCAGGCCATTGCCCTGTTGTTCTCGGTCTTCCCCCTCAGACACAGGCTTCTCCTGTGCATTCTACAGGTTTTTACTTAAAAGTATCACCTCAGTAATTCTTACTCTGGCCTATTGTAAAGTGAAACTTGTTCCTGTAGACGCTGTTTCTTTTCCCTGCTCTATTTTTCTTACAGCACTTAGCACTATACAACACACTATATGTTAAATGTTCCTTACTTTTTTTATTCTCTGCTCCCCGCCCCCCACCAATTATAATGTCTCAAAGGGTTTTTGTTTAGTTTATACGTGGTGTGCTCCAATACCTATGGCTGAGCATTACACAGAACGGGTGCTTAATACATATTTGAACATATGACTATATGATATAGTAATCTCATATTAGTATCACCATAACCTATGAAGATTTGACCTTAGTATCAATGAAAAAGAATTCTACACTTTAAATGTTGAAAAAAGAATGAAAATCTGTACTAAGTTGATTTAATGTGGTAAGGCATAGAAATTTACAAGACAAGTTAAATTGAATTGAAAGTAATATATGTGTGTGATAGTAAATCTGTATCATATTGACAAATTTGAATAATATTTAAAACTCTTATCTACCATCCATCACAACTTAGAGCTATCATGGTTATTTAGTCAATGTGAATCCATTATAACTGTTTCAATAAGAAAGCAAAAGTATTGCCCTATTGAAATGCTTTCTGGGAGACTAATTTTTGCATCTTAAAGTGTACTGCACACAATTTTATGATGCATTAGTGAAGAAAAGAAATTAAGAAAGAAATGTATTTGGGGCCAAAAATATATATGCCACTAGAAAATTGAATATATTGACAAAACTATGGTTTGGCATTGACTTTAATTTTTGGTCTTTAAGGATTACTAATAGCATGAAGTGAAAAGTCGCATTGCTCGCCTTTGACAAAGACACACATTTAAATAGAATGTTAAAATGTGATGCAAACTTCAAGGTGAACTTTAGAATTACAGGATGTTACCATGAATTGATGCGCCAAGCTTGTTAGTATTCCCAGCCCAATCTCTACATAAACAATGTTACCTCTTGTCTTGTGATTCTGGAATTATTTAATTGAAAATGTGTGGGCTATCTGTCTTGAATGGATTATAAAAAATAAAGGAAACAGTGACCTATAGAATGCATTATCGTTTTCCTGTTGATAGAATCAAGCATATAGAACAGCCCAAAGCAGAACATATATAAAAATTCATCTTTTGGGGTCAGAAATAGGGAAACATATAATAAACCCTGCAGTGTGTTCAGGACATCACGGATAAGGCATCCAACATGCTTAGATATGGCACTATTACAGGACTTGTGCTAGCAATTTATGTCAAGCAAAAAATTAACACTGGAAAATAAATTCCTCTTTCAAAGACACTCTCAAAGACACTCTCTTTGTAACTGCACTCATTGTGTAGCTTGTATTTCTTAAACTGTTACTCATTTGATAAAGTTAACTTAATCAGAGTGGAATCTGCCAGAAATAAATGTGTAATAACTGAAAAATGAGATTATTCATATTTGGGGAAAGGTAGGAAAATGGGTAAAATTATTGCTGAGAGGGTCAGTCAGGCTCAGTGAATGTCCTTTTTTACAGTGCTGTTTAGAGATGTGGGTAGTAATGAGTGTGCTAACCATGTTGGTTTTCACTGGCCTGGCTTAGATATCACAATGTGAGAGCTTTACCTCGTTAAGATAGAGATGATGCAGCACTTAGGAAAATCAGGGGTTTCATCTGACAGTAGAAAAGGCGCAGTCGGCTTGTCTTTCTCACGTTTATAAGAGGTTTTAGAAAAGGGTTTGGCCGGGCCAAAGAGAGGGAAAAAAATCCTTTGACTGCAGACACCTTTTCTTTTTCGGTTTTGTGATGAATGGTACACTGTTGCACATGGTTGCTTCTCAGAAGTGTATTAGCATTAGGTGTTGAAAATCAGTAGAAGTTCTGTATCCTAGCATCTTTTAAAAACTCATATTCAATTTAATAGGTAAAATTAGTCTTTTTCTTCAGTTTTTAGTTCAGCTAATTTTTTTTTTTAGTAGCAGTAGTTTAAGTCCCACAATATAAAACAAAAGTAAGAGTCTCTATTTTTCGGTTAATTGATTTTTATATTTCACTTTTTAGATAGGGAAACACATACAGGTCTTCATCTCTAGGTCATACAGTCCTGCGTATGACTTTTTGTGAGGAGCTAGAAGTGGGAGTAGATGAAGATTACAACTGGGTTAGAGAAACCAGTTGGGAGATGGTGTTGGGGGTTAAGGGTGGAGGAGGAGTTAAGTGCCCAGGGAAGGTGGCAAGGGGCAGGGAGAAGCTGAAAATCAAAAAGGATGAACCCATGATTCAGTCTATCATGAGAATAGAGGTGATTCTAGAGTAGTAGTCATGAAATAAAAGTGAGTCAGATCCAGGGCTCCATCCAGAGCCACCACATTGCAAGGGTCTCTACAGGGAGATTGGTAAAGGATGTGTATTGTAAATGTACTTGATAGTTCTTAGCTGTTCCATGAGCAGACCTGGAGAGCCTTAAAGATACCCCATGTCTTCCTGACATCAGCTAGTGAAGTAACTGGGACTCTAGCGCCACCTTCCGAGTCCCCCATCCACGCTGCTCCCTGTGCGTGTGTTGGGGGCGGGGGGGGGGGCGGTCAGGTCCCTTTTGTGTTTTTCTGGGTCATAGGTGTTATCTGTATGACCACTTGGAGGTTTTTTATTAGCAGAAGTTGCTTCACATTCATTCTCTCAATACCTGCTGCTTCTGTCCAATTCCCTCAGCTACGTCTCCAGCTACCGTGCCTCCTCTCTGTCCTTCCTGAGGCAGAGGAAGTTTATAGTCTGACTTGTCATAATGACTAGTAGTTCTTGCAAGGATTGCCTGGCTCTTGCGTTTCAGTGTCTTCTGACTCTTCTTGGACCTATATTCTAAAGTCTATATTTAAAAATCAGTTTGATACATTACTTAAAATTCCTATGTGGTTTCTGTAGAAATTTCTTGGCTAAAACTAGGATGAGTCAAGTGATGCTAATCAAAAGAGATGACATTTCAGAAGTAAAACATTAATACACAAAGCACCGAATAACAAAATATCAACATTGCTCATGAACACCCCATCAGGAATAGTGCCAATGCCAAGCCTTATTGGAGGCAGAGGCGAAATGGAAAATCCAACTATAAGAACTACCTATCTTGTATTCTTTATTGAAAATTTTTATACTTAGTTATAAGAATCAGTGACTTTTTGCACTGATTTTGATTTTTAAAAAATGTTGCATTAAAATATTTTTTATCTTGATTACTGAGGGGTTTTTGGTATCCTTTTAAAGTCTGTACCCTTATCAAGGTTCTCACATGCCTTATTGCCCTCACTCTGGTGTTGGTCCTGGGAGTTACAATACATTTATAATTTTATTTAGGGAAAAATAATAACTTCTGTGCTTTTGAGTTCCTCAGTCATGAATGTGGTGTTTATTCAGGGCTTTTTGTATGCCCCATATTTACTGTGGGGCATATTTCTTCCATGAAGGTCCTGCATAATTTGAAAAATTATTCCTAGTACTTTATGACATTATTCTTTTAAATGGTTTTTATGTTTTTGTTATATTTAAAAATGGTTATTTTTACTGCTCATGCCTGTATCTATGCATCTTTTCCTTCTTTTTCCCAATAATTCATATTGATGACTTCTATGTGTCAGACATGTTCTAAGTTCTTTATATTAGCAGTAAACAAAACTAGTGAGGGAAGGCAAGAAATAATCAGGTAAGTCAATAAAAAGAAAAGGTCAAGCAATAGAAAGGGTTATGAAAAAACTAAAATAGGCTGGATTGACAGAAAATGACTAAGGGTGGGGCTAAGACTGGGCTGTTGGAGTAAGTTACATATACTTTGAGACTGAATGTCAAGGACACACATATTTGAAGACCTAAGAAACATGAGATAAGCTCCAGAGAACAACTGAGTAATATCAGGATGGAAATTAGACATCCTGGCCCTTTACTTCTTTAGATCTACTGCCTTCTCTAGAACCTGAAAGTGCTTTCTAATTCTGTTTTTTCCTCATTTTACTTATTCATTGTTCAATAAGCCAAAAATATTTATTGACATCTTACTGTGCACCCTTCTCATTTTTAGCACTAAAGCATCTTTGAAAATTAAATTATTGATATACTAACAATGAAGAATTTTAAAAAATATCATTGTTATTGCACCTTAAAATGAAATATTTAGGTATAAGTCTTATGGCATATGTTCAAGATCTGTATACTGAGAACGAGAAAACACTGATGAAAGAAATCAAAGATAGATATGCCATAATCATGGACTGGAAGACCCAATTCGGTTCAGATCTTAATTCTTCCTAACTTGATATACAGAGTCAATACAATGACATTCAAAATCTCTGCAGTACTTTTTATATAAAATTAACAAGCTGATTCTAGAATTGATATGGAAAGACAAAAACACTAGAATAGACAATTTTGGAAAAAAAAACAAAATTTGAAGACACAAAAAGATGCTCAACGCTGTTATTAATTAGAGAAATACAGATTATAGCTACAATAAGATCTCGCTATGCATTTATTAGAATAGCGAAGTTTAAAAACAAAACAACTGACAATATTAAGTCTTGATGAGGATGTGGAATGGAACAACTTTCAAACATTGCTGGTGAGAATATAAAATGATATAACCATTTTTGAAAACAGTTGGGGAGTTTCTTATATAGTTTAACATACCCTTACTATACGATTCAGTAATTCCATTCCTGAGCACACAGACAAAAACGTATTTGTGAATGTTTATAACAATTATTTTCATAATTGCTCCAAACTGGAAATAACCCAAATGTTCTTTAACTGGTGACTAGTTAAACAAACTGTGGTATATCCATATGATGGAATATTTCTTCAGCAATAAAAAGGAACAAACTACACAAAACAAAATAGATGAATCTCAACATCATTATACTAAGGGAAAGAAGCCAGACTCAGATGGCTACATACTGTATGATTCCACTTATATAACAACCTTCTGGAAAAGGTAAAACTGTAGGAACAGAAAACGTTCTCAGTGGCTGCTTGGGGCTGAGGATGATGGTGGGATTTATTACAATGAAGAAGGGGAGCATATATTTTTGGAGTGAAGAAACTGTTCTTTATCTTGATTGTAGTGCTGGTTACAAGATTGTATATGTTTGTCAATCTTTAAGGATCAATTTTCCCATATGTAAATTATGCCTTAATTTAACAGAAGAAAGAAAAACAAATTATAGAGATACTAAAACATAGGGTTTTGTGTGTGTGTGCTTGTAATTTTTCTACCAACTCAGCATACTAAATTTGGTGATCTATCTGTCAAACTTCATTAAAGTTTTGTCATTCATTCACTCATTTATTGCTGTCTGAAATCTAAAGGAGTGGAAGTCAGTGGTTTAGCACAGTGCATCCCAAAGTGTAGTTTCTAGACTAGCATCAGCATCACCTGGGAACTGGATAGAAATGCAAATTCTCCAGCTGTACCCACAGAATCACAAACCTTGGGGGTGGGGCTCAGAGATCTGAGCAAGTCTTCCAGGTGACTCTGACGCACACTAATGTTTGAGAGCCAACATCACTGTTTGCTTTATTTGGAATCACTATAGTCTGGCTTTAGGAGTAAAACAACCATATTTTTGAATTCTGGATCTGGATCTTTCAATGTGTGAGGTATTTCATCTTTCAATGTTTGATTTTTCTCATCTCTAAAATGGGGATTTTAGTATCCCCCTCCTAACATTGTAATGCTTAAATAGAATAATGTCAGTAAAGTCCTTATCACAGAGTCTGACACATAGCAAAAGCTCAATGAAGGGTAATTAGCTTTAAATATCACCTGACTCTGGGCACCTGGGTGGCTCAGTCATTAAGCATCTGCCTTAGTCTCAGGTCATGATACCAGGGTCCTGGGATCGAGCCCCACATCAGGCTCCTTACTCAGCGGGAAGCCTGCTTCTCCCTCTCCCACTGCCCCTGCTTGTGTTCCCTCTCTCACTGTGTCTCTCTCTGTCAAATAAATAAATAAAATCATTAAAAATAAGTAAATAAGTATTACCTGACTCAGTCTTGAATTTTTCGTTTTTTTTGATGTATGCACAGTGAAATTCATCTTAAGCACACATTTCAAACTGTTGTCTAGCTATTGCCATTGCATTTATTTAGGCAAGGGACTCCATGGTCCTAATTGGGTATTTTCCTTTTCCTTAGTGTTTTCCCATGTACTTTACATGTTTGTTCTTGCTTTTTCTTAGACAAAACATTACTTGAAGAGAGAGACTGTCTGGTACTTTGGAGGCAGAATACATTTCCATTTTGCAGCGAGAGTGCCTTTGTTTGCATATTTATATTTTAGTCAGTCATTGCTTGGGTATTTGCAAAAATTGAATTAAAAATTAAATGAAAAATTAATTGATTAACCTAAGGCAGAATATTCAGTAGCAGATATGAATATCAAGCCTTCTCCTCCTGATTCACAATCTATTTCCATAATCATGTTACAAGCTTAACATGTAGTATGTACATATGAACATACGTGTGTGTCGAAGGGAGGAAACTTGATTGAAAAAGAAAAGCGAGAACACAGGGAAGAATGTATACCCATCAAAGATGAACAGGTAACCTTTTAAAAAGTGCTATGTCTCGATTTCTAAAATATAGGAAATTAATAATTTTGTGCCAGTTTATCAAGTTGGAACCACTGATTTCCAGGAAAAATGATTGTCTTTTTTCAAGAGTGAGAGTTGAAAGGTACTTGGTATTATCCTTTATTTTCTGTTTCCTGCAGGTGGCAAGTGCTTGCTTAATTATTCATGTGGCTCAGTAATGCAACTGCTTTTCAAATAGGAGGGACCTGCCAGGATATGTCACCATGTCCCTTTCACTCAGTATTCTGGAGATTTATTCTCTTTACCTTAATTGGGAAAGTATTGAGAATGGCAAATATATTTCCTTTTTTTTTAAAAAAGATTTTATTTATTTGACAGAGAGAGACACAGTGAGAGAGGGAACACAAGCAGGGGGAGTGGGAGAGGGAGAAGCAGGCTTCCCACCGAGCAGGGAGCCCGATGCGGGGCTCGATCCCAGGACCCTGGGACCATGACCTGAGCCGAAGGCAGACACTTAACGACTGAGCCACCCAGGCGCCCCAAATATATTTCCTTTTTGAGCATGTTCACTTGTATATCTGATTCAGTTGAATTTGAAAATGGATGTATCTTTTGCATTGAAGACTTTAGATTCCACTTTGACTTGTTCCACCTTGCATGGAAACTGCTATAATGCTGTTGTAGTAGTAGTAGTAGTAATAATAATAATAATAATAATAATAATAATAATAATAATATGGGGTCCTACTTGACAATAGTATTATCAAATAAAGTATAAGTCTTGAAAAGAGAATTTAGTTGGGGGGTGGTTGAATTGGTCTCCGCAGTAGACAGATACAAAGAAGCGATTTCTCTTGCAGATGGCTTAATACCACTTGGGCATTTGTTTTTTTCCTTCTCTACTGTGGGGAAGGAACATATTAAAAAAGAGGTTTCTCTAAACCTCTTGATCAATATTTAGGGTGATTTGTCTGATAAATAAATTTCTCATTTCTATTTCACTAAGATTTGCAGTGCTTTATCATCACTGAAGATCTTCCAACTGTCTTGGGACCAGTTTTGGGAAGCTTCCTGTACACTTGAGAGCTTTATAAGAAAATGTATTCTTCCATTTGATAGTGTGGCAACCAAGGAGGAGAGCTGCTCAGGTCTCTTAAGAGAGACGTTGTTCCAGTAGAGAGTGATGGGAGTTGACAACTTTCATCCGCAGTGCCTTTGTGATCATTCTGTTCTGGCTGAGGGCATACCCCTTCCAAGCGGTCCACGCCACTGGCTGAGCATGGCAGGACTACCAGAGCCTAGCCGTTTCTATTCAACATGAGATGAGACTCTTCTAAAGCACAATTTTGGCTTCAAATTTTTCCATTGGGTTGGCTAAGGCTCAGGCCGATCTGTTTGATAGTCTGAGGTTCTCTCTGCGTGATCCTGCTTTGTTTAATCTTTCCAAGGTGTTGCCTCCCCTTAAACCACTTTGCTTCTAATTTCTCATCTTAGCTTCTGCTTCTAGAAGCAGGTCAACTGACACAGGAATGATTGCTGTAAAAATTCAAACAAGATGACAGTATTTACATTAAAGAATAAAATTCTCTTTCACCAACACCTTTTCCATATTTCACTGTTCTTCCCTAATCTGCCCTTACATGCATGGTTATTTTACACAAGTAGGATCTTGGAGTCAAGTGTAGAGGTTAAGAGCACCGACTGAGACCTGACTGCTGGATTATCAGCCCTCATTCACAAGTTAAAAGCTGTGTGATTGGGATAAGCCTCAGCTTCTTATTTGCAAATGTGTAAAGTAATAGTGCTGCTTCACATGAATATTAGCAAGAAGAAGTGAATTATTATATGTAAAGCATTTAGATTGCCACAAATCAGTGCTTTATGAGTTTGCTCTTCGTAGTTATAGCAGTAGCACGGCATTGAACCTTGCTTTCCACACTTAGAAATGTACTGGGGCTGTCTTCCTGTTTTCCCATCTTCCTCATCTACTTCTTTCTTTTGTCAGAAACAGGTATTTTTCTTAAGGAGAGTAATGATTTTTGTTTGCTTTTGAAAAGCAACTTTATTGAGATATAACTGACATTTAATAAACTATACTTACTTAAAGTATACAATTTGGTGAGTTCTGATACATGTACACACTTGTGAAGCATCACCACTATCAAGACGGTGAATATCTCCTTTCCCCTCAGTGCCTCCTCATGCCCCCTTGTAATCCTTTGCTCCCGCTCTTCCATCATGCCCTTCCCAGGCAATGAATGATCTGCTTTCAATCATTATATTTTGCATTTTCTAGACTTTATAGACTCATAAAATGTGTACTATATTTTGCTTATATATGATACAGGGTATGGACCAAAGTTCATATTTTTGCCTGTGGATATCTATTATCCCACCACTAGTTGAATAGACACGTTTTCTCTACTAAGTTGCCTTTGTCCTTGTGTTAAAGTTTATGCCAATATCAATTGTCTTGATTACTTGATTACTGTAGCTGTGTACTGAGTCTTGAAATCAAAATGTGTTCACTCTCTAATTTTGTTCTCCTTTTCCAAAGTTGTTTTATCTGGGATGACTTTAAGGATAGGTGGCAGGGGAAGAATTTTTTTACTGCACTGTTTCTTGAAGAGAGTTATTTTAATTAAAATGTCACCTTCTTTTTTAAGATTTTATTTATTTGACAGAGAGAGAGCACAAGCAGGGGGAGTGGCAGGTGGAGGGAGAGGGAAAAGCAGGCTCCCTGAGGAGCAGGGAGCCCGATGCGGGGCTCAATCCCAGGACCCTGAGATCATGACCTGAGCTGAAGGCAGTCACTTAACCAACTGAGCCACCAAGGTGCCTAAAATGTCACTTTTATAACACACACCTAACCAGAGAGGCTATGTGGATGGCAAATAAGCATACTAAAAGATGCTCTATATCATATGTCATCAGGGAAATGCAAATTAAAATGAGATACTACTACCTACCAGTTAGAATGGCCAAATTCCAGAACACTGCAATGTGGAGCAACAGGGATACACACTTGTTGCTGGTGGGAATGAAAAATAGTACAGCCACTTTGGAAGACAGTTTGGTGGTTTTTTGTTTTTATAAAATTAAACGTATTCTTTTCTAAATTTATAAATATATATATATAAAATTAATTTATTTGGTATGATTTAGCATATATAACATCAACTATAATAAAATATTATGCAAACTAAACATATTCTTATTATAAGATCTGGCAAGGGTGTTCCTTATTTATTTATACAAAGGAGTTATAAACTTAGGTCCACACAAAAACCTGCACATGTTAATAGTGTTAATGTTAATAGTGGCTTTTGGGGGGAGGGGAACGCCTGGGTGGCTCAGTTGGTTAAGTGTCTGCCTTTGGCTCAGGTCATGATCCCAGAGTCGTGGGACTGAGTCCTGCATCGGGCTCCCTGCTCCCGGCCGCTGGGGGATGGGGGGAGTGCAGGGGTGGGTGGGAGGGGAGGGGAGGGGAGCCTGCTTCTCCCTCTCCCTCTGCCTGCCGCTCCCCCAGCTTGTGCTCCTGTGCTCTCTCTGACAACTAAATAAATAAAATCTTAAAAAAAAAATAGTGGCTTTTTTAAAAAAGAGAGGTGGGGGAGGGGCAGTGGGAAAAGGAGAAAGAGAATCTTAAGCCACCGAGGAGCCCTAGTAGTGTCTTTATCTATAATTGCCAAGACTTGTAAGCAATCACGATGTCCTTCAATAGGTGAATGGGTAAATAAACTGTGGTACCATCCATACAGTCGAATATTATTCAGTGCTAAAAAGAAAACAGCTAGGGGGATGCCTGGGGGTTTCAGTTGGTTAAGCCTCTGACTCTTGGGTTCGGCTCAGGTCACGAAGTCATGGGTCATGAGATTGAGCCCCAGGTCAGGCTCTGTGCTCAGCGGGGAGTCTGCTTGTCCCTCTGCCTCTCCTCCCACTTGTGTGCTCTTTCTCCCTATCTCTCTCTCTCTCTCTCTCAAATAAATCTTGCGGCTCAGTCAGTTAAGCATCTGACTTTAGCTCAGGTCATGATCTCAGGGTCCTGGGATCAAGCCGCGTGTTGGGCTCCCTGCTCAGCGGGAAGTCTACTTGTCCCTCTGCTCCGCCCCCTGATTGTAAGCTCACTCGCTGTCTCTTTCTCTCTCCCTCTCTCAAATAAATAAATAAAATCTTTAAAAAAATAAGAAAAAAATGCTCAGCTCTCAAGACATGAAGGAAACTTAAGTGCTTATTACTAAATGAAAGAAGGCAATCTGAAAAGGCTACGTATTACATGATTTCAACTATATGACATTCGGGAAAAGGCAAAAAGTATGGAGACAGTAAAATGATTAGTGGTTGGCAGGGGTTAGGGAATGGGGAAGAGGGATGAATAGGCAGAGCACGGAGCATTTTTTTAGGGAAGTGAAAATACTCTGTATAATACTATCATAATGGATGTATGCCATTATACATTTGTCCAAAAACCACAGACGGTATAACACCTGGAGTGAACCAGGAGGTAAACTGTGGACTTTGGGTAATTATGATATGTCAGTGTAGGTTTATCATTTACAACAAATGTACCATTCTGGTTGGGGGGGATGTTGGGGATGGGAGAGGCTACGTATGTGTGGGAACAGAGGGTATGTGGGAAATCTCTGTACCTTCCCTTCACTTTTGCTCTGAACCTAAAACTTCTCGAAAAGATAAAGTAAAAAAAAAAAAAAAGTCACTTTTGCAGGGAACTTCATCTTTGTGTCGGCCACGGCATCACTGAGCAGAATTGCTTCGTTGCAGTGGCATTTGTGATGTGGCACGTGCCTCTCTGGTCACCAGCCTGCAGAAAGCTTGTTGAGAGAACTTGTTGCCAACTACAATGCATCCGGCAGTCGCTGACTCAGATCCTCTTAGCCTTCATGGGCACTACTCGCTGCCATCTTCAGCACTTCTAACACAGCATGTTCCACCAAGTCTTCGACAGCTCGGTTTGGCCATGCTGCTGCTCACACTTTCCCCTGTTGGGACGTCGTTCACTCAGTTACTGACTGTGGCCGCTGCCCCAAAGCCAACTGCTTCAGGTAAAGATAACCCCAAGTGGATTCCCAGGCAGAGTGTGGAGGACATAAAGTTTTTCCAGAGCTTTGGTAATAGATGGGTGGAAGTGGGCGGGTGAGTCTGAAAGAAGGCGCTCCCAAGAATGTTAGAGTTCCTCCTGATGATGCAGTCCCTAAAGAAGCCGGCTGGAGGTGGCAGGGGCTTGCAACAGGGGGGTTGACACAGCTCTCAGCTTACTGGGAGAATGTTCTTTTTTCATTTTCCCATACAATTAAGGAAGAGAGGATCAAGGGTATTCTTAGAGGCTAACCACTGGAATGTTTCAGGATAAGCTTGACACTAGTCAGAGACTGGATCAGCAGGGAAGGCTCAGAGTGGTCGATTGGTTACTTAAATGTGGGGATAAGGAGGTGAGAAATGAGCATAGATTATAGCAAAGGCACACGTACCCAGTGAAGGAGATTCATGGATCGACAAGGATTAAGACAGTCATTGGAACTCATATAGTTTGGTCAGGGAAAAGTACGTTTTATAAATAAGGCAATCAACGGATCTTTTTATTTAACACCCTCAAAAACACATAATCATACTGAAATTGATTCTATGAACACCTACTCCCAGATGGGAGCTGGGGGTACGGCAATTGAGAATACGTCTTGGACCTTGCCTCAAGGAGCTGTGTAATAGCTGGGGTGACTTCGTCCCTCTCTTCCTTCTGCAGCTGTGTGGAGCCACACATGTGGGTTCGGAATCTCGAGTTCACCAGGGGCCCATTACCAGAGCTGGCCTTCATTGGAGAGTTAGACAGGAAGCTCATTATGGAAAACCGCCAAGTGCTTTGAGGCCTCTTTTGCCTTCTTTCTCCTCCCTCCTTCCTCTAATGGCTTGCCTGGAAGTCGACAGAGCATAAAAGCTATCAAAAAGATGTTGCTTCACGTAGCTCTCAGAGAAAGCTCCTTTTTGTTTACTGTGGGTAATTGTTCCTTAAGTGCCTCTGACCTCCCAGCTTCAACCAGCCGCCATTCATTCTTCCGTAGGAAGAAAAGAATACAATAAATATGTAAATGAAGAGATAAATAGTAAACGGAAGTAAAACAGTAAAAGGCTCAACATCTCAATTAGAGATGTGAGTCGATCGATGGATCAGACTTGGACCTGCATTCCGTGCCTCAAATTTTGAATAAGAGTTGTTTTATTTATCTCAGGAAATGAAACCTTTCACGGGACTGTTCAAAAGCATCGAGTATATTAACAGTTGGCTGCCACATCCTACTGACAGCAGGTGATTCTGTAGCTGTAGTATGAACTGAAAGGCACTTCATCTGGTTGGGACAATTCACTCCTTCCGGTCCCCGAATTTCACTACAAATCCCATGAAACTCTCTTTGGCCTAACTGAACACTTGAGGGAAAAACTGTAATTTTCTTTGAAAATTGTGAGTAATAATAAAGATAAATATTGTCATACGCAGTAGAAATCTTCTGGTATTGTTTGATTATCCTAAAAAGGTTCTCACTTCAGGCTTACGAAGGAGGTAGCGCGTCAGAGGGAGAAACTGAGCAATGGCTTGACCGAAGACAGACACTAAGCCTTTGTTATATAAAGAAAGGAGCTGTGCTCCACAGATTCCCGTCCCAAAGGCTTAGTTGTGCAATGCATGGGATCAGCAGGTGTGTCAAGGTGACTTTTTCCCACCATAATTCTTCAAGTTTGGTGTTATTGTCTCATTTTGGCAGTAAGGAAATCGAGGCTTAGAGCAATGAAATAACCTGCCCAAGATTCCTGTTCACTAAGGTATGGAGAGAACTTCAGACCCATGACTGACAACCCTGAACGCCCTGTCTTTCCCCCTGTATGCCTGGCTGTCTGCAAAATTGCAGACACTGAATGGGACAGATGTGAGGTAAAGCCATTGTTGCTTTCCATGAAGGACTCTGCTGTGTGTTCCCTGGAACATTTTAAAATATCCATCGTTCACATCAACACGGCCATGACAGTTACTGAATCTTTCAAGCAGGCAAGGTCATGGTTTTCTAAGAGAGTGTCTATACACTCTTCATTCTTGTTTCTGAGGGCTAATGTATTCATAATATTTAATTTGTTAAGGTCAATCCAAACTCCACAAATAATGTAGAGGGAATATAAATAGATTCCATTGACACGTATTCTTTCTACCTCAGTTACTAGTAAATAAAATTCGAATATGGATAACCTAATATGATATTATGCTTAAGATTTGATTTGTTTCTGTTTAGATTTCATATGAATATTTTAAAATCAAACTGCTGTAGAAATAAAATGTACATGGTTTACTTTATATTTGAAATATCTATTCTTATGTATCATAATACATAATTGTCAGTTCACAGTTATGATAGTGTATTAAAAATAAAATAATTAGTAACTTTTCTTCTTTTTAGTTTTTTGGATATGCACCCTGGGTATTGAAGCACGTTTTTCTGTTTTCTTTCTTTTTTTTTTAAAGATTTTATTTATTTATTTGAGAGAGAGAGAGAATGAGAGATAGAAAGCACGAGAGGGAAGAGGGTCAGAGGGAGAAGCAGACTCCCTGCTGAGCAGGAAGCCCGATGTGGGACTCGATCCCAGGACTCCAGGATCATGACCTGAGCCGAAGGCAGTCGCTTAACCAACTGAGCCACCCAGGCGCCCCGTTTTTCTGTTTTCTTACGCTTATAGTATGTTTTCCTCATTTGATTTAGGATCTTGGTCAATCACAAATTTTCCCTATTGTAATTTCTCTGTCTGAAATATGAAAATAATAATATTTGTCATCGATTAGAATGATTCTGAGAATTAACTTTTTTGTTCTATATGTATAACAACAGCAACAAAAAGAAGGGAGAAAGTATGTCAAGTTTGTTTCCCTCCAAAATTAGGTGTATTGTTCATTGTTGGCAATTTATATTCTAAAGTATTAGAGGTAGAAAAGACTACAGAGACCAAATGTCGAGTGTTCCAGTCCACTTTTTCCCTTTCTCTTAATGTAGAGTCTCCTTTTATCAAGTGTTCCTTCTTTCTCTTTCTTTCTCATTATCTGTATATGTATGTATGTAACTTCTGTAGTTAAAAAATAATTCAAACAGAAATCTAAGAATACATTGTTTACTATTGTGTTTTCTAGGATAATAATTATGAAGTTAAATAATATTTTTGATACCTTACTCCGTCTCATTCAAAGGACCTCAAAATTGTGTGTATGCAAATCCACAACAATGGAAGGTCAAGTAATGGCATTTTTAACCACTCGGTTATGCATGCAGAATGATGTATTTGTATTTTCTATATGCTTGCAATTTAGAAGAGTCAATGCTCAGTGTAAGGACATTCAAATTACAAAACACAAAGTCAATTTTTCATAAATTATATTCAAAGCAGAATCATCAGATTCCTTTTGCCAGGTGAGGGGCAGTTCAGTATAGAGAAAAGTGCTTAGATACTATTTGTTGGCTATTTGACCTGATTTTCTTGCGTGGAAAAGGGAACTGATAAAATCTGCATTCAGTTTTTTTTGTGAAGATTAAAAATAAGATGTTAAATTAACTAATACCTGTTAAGAGCTTGCAATATGCTAAACACAGTGCAAGGCAATTGACAGTGTCTGACATAGAGTAGGCATATGCTGAATGGGAGTCTTTATCAATAATTTAATAACCGTTTCCCTTATGATTAAATTGTTTATGACTTTTGGTTTGTTTTCAGCAGTGCACTGGTCCTAAGAAGTGAAGTCAGCCAGGTGATCTTTGTTTCTTCGGGGGTTTGACCTTGTAGCCTTGTGAAATTTATAGGTTAGTTTCAATTCTTGGCTAACTCTACTCTCTTCTAGAGAGAGTCATGAAATCCTATCCTCAGTCAAATCCCCATAGCCTAAAATAAATCACAGTGACCCTAAATGAAAGCCAAGCAGCCAAAACCAGCTCATGCCCTTCGGGGGATCTTAAATTTTGATATTTCAATTTTGTAAGAGAAGCTGTAAGAGTGTTTCCAGTGTATGAATATCCCTTTTCTTTTCTTTTTTTTAAAGAGTTATTTATTTATGTATTTGAGAGAGCGAGAATGAGAGAGAGAGAGAGAGAGAGAGGGTACATGAGAGGGGGGAGGGTCAGAGGGAGAAGCGGGCTTCTCGCTGAGCAGGGAGCCCGATGCGGGACTCGATCCCGGGTCTGCGAGATCATGACCTGCGCCAAAGGCAGTCGCTCAACCAACTGAGCCACCCAGGCGCCCCAAATATCCCTTTTCTTAAGAAATCAGACATTGCATTTATGATTTAAAGAGTGCAAAAAGGAAGCAAGTTGGTCACAGCAATTGTAACGTATAGAGCTGATAAAGTTGAATTCAGAGGGTACATCAATGTCCTGATGATTTTAAACTAAGTACAAGAGTGATTTAAGCTTTGTTTACAATGGTCTTTATCAATGGCACTTTATTATTTTTTAAGGATTTTATTTATTTGAGAGAGAGAGAGAGAGCACGAGCCGGGGGAGGAGGTGGGGGGTGGAGGGAGAGGGACAAGCAGATTCCGCGCAGAGCAGGGAGCCCACCTCGGGGCTCATCCCATGACCCTGAGGTCACAACCTCAGCTGAAGTCAGACACTTAACCGCTTAACCGACTGAGCCACCCAGGCGCCCCTATCTATGGCACTTTAAAGAAAACAATGAAAGGAAGGAAAATTATATCCTAGGTTATGATACCACAGGTGTTTATTCCTGGAAAGAAAAGATACGTACTCAGCTTACTGTGTTTAACAAACTTCACTCGATGAAGCTAGGCAGGGCTGTATGCACTGACAGTGATACTAGGCTCTAGGGACCCAAATGAGTCGAATGCATTCAGGAAACTTGCTGCGTTGTTAGGTCTTCACGCTGCGCGGTTTGGGACATTGTGTCAAATAATGTCTCTCTAGCTAGAATCTCTTTGAGGACAGTGTATGTTTTATCCTGTATTCTCCCCAGCTTTCAGTGATCCTCACCAAGAACAAGCTCTCCGTGAATACTTGTTGACCAACTGAGTCTTCCTGTCTGACCGAAGACATGAAAGAAAACCTAATTTGCAGACGTCTTACGGCTTTCATTTTCTGTTTTCTAGCTTTCCTTTATTCATGGTTCAGGAAGAAAGCCATCTTGATGGAAAAGCTGCTTGTGAAGCTGCGTTGGTATAAGTCCCGCGAGCATTACCGCTCCGCCCTCCGCGCGCTGCCCGGGTCTCAGCCCGTCCTCGCCGCCCGCCGGGTGTTCTGTAACTTGGAGCAGTTGAATTTGATGTCTTTCCGATACCCTGACTATCCTTCTGTCCTGCGTGCTTGCTCCTAATTAACCAAAGGTGAAGGACCGTGGCAAGGCTGCCTCTGGTGCCAAATCCGTTTATCTATTCTTTCCCACACAACTTGCAAACTAGAGGACCCGGGACAACTCCCAGTGGGTGTCTGTAGTGTAAAGGAGAAATGCTTCCCGGAGGTTGTGGTTGCGGTGTTGGGCCCCTTACATTAGCATGTGTTTGTATGTTGCTTAGAAGCATGTGATCCGGAGTCAGCAGAGCTGGATTTGAGTTCTTTGCCATTTGCTATTTGTGTGACCACGGGTTAATGACTTATCTGCCCCTCCTCCCTTTAATCTATTTTCTTGATTAAAAATCTTACACAAAATGCTTAAGCTCTTTGACTCTTCAGTTTTCTTACCAACAACAAATTGAAAAGAGCAGCATCTATCATACAGATTTGTTTTAAATGAAATGATCCAGATAGAGTATTTACACCCTATTTGGTGCACAATTTGCCCTCGATAAATAGGTGTTTCCTATTACTGCTTTGTTCCTCTTCTTTCCCTATCAACATTGTATTATAATCCATTGTACAGCTCTTGATATGTCATCAGTATACAGACCATTTTACAGCTCAGTATCAACTTCGCTGCCTCATTCACTGCAATAAGATCTGAAATTTATCTCCCTTCCTTTCTCCCTCTCCCTCCCCACCCCCTTTCTTATTAGTCTAGCTTTTGTAGGTCCTACAAATTTTAGGTTTAAGATAACCAGGGTCTCCATTTCCTTATTGTTTTGCCTTTAGGTTTGTTCACTCTTCATGGCATCCTTAACTTTTGACTTTCGGAACTGGAAACTGTATCCTTGAACTTGATGAAAAGTAAATCTGCTATAATTCAGAAGCTGCCGTCTGTGGAAAGCTCCAGCAATGAATACAGAAACTCTACAGACTTATAAATCAATAGAATTCACTTTTCTGTTCTTATTTAAAGTTATTTTGGATAGGTCTTGAATGGAACAAAGTTTCTGATGGTTTGAATTGTTGAAAGAGACAAGGCCCATTTCTGCATTAAAAAAATCTGCTGATGCGAACAGTCTTCCATTTCTACAGCATCTTGCTCAGAGGGAAGTTGAATCAGGAACAGTGGTATGCACCAAGACCGCTCTCTTTTTTTAGGGCCATTGTGAGAGTAGCCTTGTAAGGAAACCACTCTGAGTTTGGGTGCCAAATCACTGGAGTTTGAGAGAGATTCATTTGAGAGATCGTGAGAATGCCTGCTGCCCAATTCCTAGGAACCTTGTGGCAGGAGGAGATAGAGATTATGAGCCGCCTTCTTCATTGGGTGTAGGAGCCATCGGTCCCTCCTTGGTTATCGTCAGGCGACGACTCAGAATCACCCACAACCATTGACTGGACAATCCTGTGTGCCACCCACAATTACTTAATTATGATGTGAAAAATGAATGATTAGATCTAATAACTAGTAATTCATTAATTATCAGATCTAACAATGACTAATTAACAGATCTAATGACAATTTATGAGATCTTAATAAATCAAATTAAATTGGATAGGAGATAGCATGTGAATAAAGTGAGGAAGTAATACAAGATGCACTGAAAGCCAGATTCAAAGTTTTAGCTTCCTGTGACAGGAAATCAGGATCCATGGAAGGTTCTCAAGTCAGAAAATTGCACCACAAAGGTAGCATTCGGGGATTATTGGTCCAACAGCAATAATTGTTTAGCAAGAGATGGTGGGAGCGAGGGGAGCTTGTTGTTCTAGAGCCTGGACTGAAAATAGCAATGGCAGAGATAGAATAAATATTAAAAGGAAATGATGGGCAGACACTGTGATCCACTAGAATCCCAGAATAAAGGAGGGACTACAACATGGTTCCTTTCCAGGCTCTAACAGGTTGGATTTAGCTAGCCCTGAGAATCTGACCAAAAAACCGGGTCAAAATGAGCTTCTTTGGGAAGAGAGGAGACTGAGATTCAGACACACCGTGGGTCACTGCATTGGAAGGAAATCACTAAGGGAATATTTAGAAAGAGAGAGAAGGAAACCCAGAGATAAACTTCAACGTTGCTACAAGATTGTTTTGTTTTTAGGTTTCTGGAGTCAGGCAGACCTGGGCTTTAATCCCACTCCTATCTGTTATATTTGGTACTAGTTCCTACATTTCTTTGAGCTTTATTTTTCTTTTCCATAAACTGGGGAGGGGATAATAACTGCAACGTAGGAGACGATTTGTAAGTAAATGTGTTATAGTTGATAAAGGTCTGGGCACAGGGTTGGGCACGGTAAGCACCCAGTAAATGGAACCTGATAAAAATATTACATGTTCAGTCCCTTGTGGTTAGAAGTGAGTATTGGGGAATGTTGAAATGGGGAGTTGAAAGTCAGGAAATTTCCTCTCTTCCTCTATAAGGTCTGGACTTTAAAAATAATACTATCTGCTTTTTGAGTACAACATTTGAATTATTGTTTAGGTGAAAATAGTCTAGTTTTTTACCCTGGACACAGGTATTTGTAAAATCCCTTGGAGGTTGCCAGTGGACCCTGCAAGGGAAAGTAGTCCCTAATGATGAGCTAGTCAGAAAATGCATCATTAATTTGTCCACTTTGATAGAGGTTATTTATTGAGATCAGTGTGGATTTCACTGTCTCTGAGTCACCACAGCCCTGAGAGTGCTCTCTTCTTTGAAGGGAGGCCACAGCTTAATCACGCAATGAAGGATTTAAAATTACAACTCCTAAGACCTGACAAAATACTTTTCTGCCCTACTGACTGACATAAAATGCAAATAATAATTCTGAATTACTTCTCCAGGACATCAGATGGAATAACTAGTTAATGAATGTCAAGAATGTCAAGGGTGTAAAAAATAATGATTAAACATAGAATAAATGCTAAAACTTATTGTTATTTATTTTTTGCCATCATGGCTTTATCTCATTTCAGTAGCCGGGACTTCTTTTTCTACAGCTGCAAAAATGCATTTGGTAATTATAAGAATTAATCAAGCCCCAAACTGGATTATGGTAAGAATTAATCAAGCCCCAAACTGGACTGTGGTGGTGGCAGACATCCTTAATTACAGGCAATGGAAAGCGAAGGTCATTGCTGGTTTAAATCCAGCGTAGGTCAGTGCAGAGAAAAAGCCATTAACAGCTGAATGTGATTTTATGCTCTGAACAGAATAAATTGCTGCTTCAGCCCAATTTCTTAGGAAACAGGTGTCCCACATCTGAGCTAACAATCACAAAAAGGACCAACTGGGCCCTTCACTGGCAACCTCGATAAACAGAGGTTGTCAGTACTGGCTTCACATTAAGCTTACCTGAGGAGCTCTGGAAAGATAGATGCCCAGAATTAAATCAGCATCTCTAGGAATAGAACCCAGGCGCCAGGCTTTTTTCTTTTCTTTCTCTCTCTCTTTTTTTTTTTTTGCTCCAGGTAATTCCATTGTGCAGCTACATTTATACATCACTGCTCTATAGGAAGGAAAAGACAAAAAGCAATGTTTCTTCACAATAGCTTTGCAGTGAACCACAACCTATGGTGAAGTGTTTATTTTAATGATGCCCATATAATGTAAGGCCTGTAGATAAAAAATAGGCTAATAGGCTTTAGTTTATTTGTTTACCTAGTTGATGGCTTTGGGGACTATTATGTTGCTTTAAAAAATGATCTGTAATCCCAACATCAGCCACCACTTGGATATCTGATGCTATAAACCTGCCTGCAGACATGGATATTTGAGGCCTATAAGAGGCTTTTGAGGTTTCAGTGCTCATATCTATTTATCACCCTGTTGATATACAATTTAGATCTTTGCCTGGGGATGGAAAAGTTTTTGCACTTATTAACTTTATATAAGAAACACAAATGCTTGATTTTTTTTACCTACCATCTTAAATCCAGGCCACGGAGCAAGATGTCTCTTAGTCCCTGCCCCCCTTCTGATTGGTGAGTGACAAAGAAGTGTGAGCTACAAGCAATCATACATGCGGAGTGTACTTGAAAAGGAAGCTAGCTAGCTAAACCCATGGAGATCGCTTAGTATCTCAAGTGCTCTAGAGCTCCCAGAAAGTTTCATCAGGTCAACAGTATCTTCTCTCTCCATTTTCTCCACAATGCAGTTATCTTCTATTCAGGAGACAGGCCACTGGCAAGGATGAGCCAAACATAATGGCACTCTCTCATCACCTACCTCCTAGAAGAGCTCTGTGTATGATCGCCATGATTGTACCCAGTGACCGAAGTTCAAGGGCTACTGAATTGCCACATCTAGAGAAGGAAATTCTGTACAACTAGCTTTATTCACTGGCCAGGAATCAGTTTTGGTATTATTATTTTTAAAGCAAACATCTTTTTTTCCCAAAGATTTTATTTATTTATTTGAGAGATTAAAAGATTGAGAGAGAGAGAGAGAACATGAGCAGTGGGGAGGGGCAGAGGGAGAGGGAGAAGCAGACTTCCCACTGAGCAGGGAGCCTGATGCAGGCCTCCATCCCAGGACCCTGAGATCATGACCCAAGCCAAAGGCAGATGCTCAACCAACTGAGCCACCTAGGAGCCCCGTAAAGCAAACATCTTATCTTCTCTCTAGACTGAAAACTTGTAGAGTTTTAGAATAAGAAGAAATTCAACTTCCCTATTTTTTGGATGAGAAAACTGAAGCCTATAGTCACACAGCTAGGTGGTGGAAGAGCCAGAATTCAAACTGAGGTCTCCTAACCCCCACCAGATGCTCTTTCTTCCCCTTAAGTAACAGTGGCTTAGGGATGATGGCCCATGAGGCACCATGAGGACCTATGAGGACCCATGAGGAGCATTGCTCAGGGTTTGGGGTGAGGCTGTGTCACTGTTCCTGTGCTTTTGGGGGTGTCCCTTGTTTACATTAAAGTTTTGCAGTGAAAAAATTCTCTATCTGAGCTCTTCAGAAAAATATGGGGGATGGTACAGTTGTGCAAGAAGCAAATCTAATGATCAGCATGTGGAATTGCAACACACTATCCTTACTTGGGGGGGTACATTAGACAGAAATTTCTCTTCACTGAAACTATTGGGTCATTCCTAATATCCTTTAATGTGTAAAATAACCTAAAAACCTTTAACACAATATGCCAACAGTGGTGTTTTTGCCTTAGTATTTCAGCTTCATAGTACTTTGAATTATGTACATATATTAAAAATGACAACAGAATAATGGAGGGGAAAGGCAAGCATCTATGTTGTCCCATTTTAAAAACATGAATTAAGTCTGTATACATTCAGTATTTCAGCAGTGCATCATCATTAAATTTTCTGATTTTATGCTTATGTCAAATTGCTTCCATAATGCTTAATTTCCCATATTACGTCTGATGTTGGTTTTTAAAGAAATTGCAAATTACAACAGCTATTTCCGTGGCTGATACAAGTAGATGGTCATACAGTACATTAGACTGTAATTGCTTTTCCCACAAGCCCTAATTGTAAAGTATTAAAAAAAAAAAAAAGGCAGCAAAGAAGGGACTGATAGAAAACTGTTTCTCATAACAAGTCCATGCCCTTTTGGGTCTTATGTACCAGTGTGGGAATACGAAAATAAACCAAATCATTTGAGGTCAGAGATAAATGATAACAAGCAAAATCCAGTAGGGCTTAAAGGGGTAGAATGGATAGGGGTTGCTTTTCAGATAGGTTGGTCAGAAAAGGACTCTGATAAAGTAACATTTGGTGGAGATATTAATAAAGGGACCAAGAGAGCTATGCTGCTGTCTGGTAAAAAAAGTATGTTCAGTTTAATAGATAATAAATATTATTTCACATTTTTAAACATTTTTTTAAGATTTATTTTATTTTAGAGAGAGAGCGTGCACGCGTGAGTGTGGGAAGGGGCAGAGGGAGAGGGAAAGAATCCTCAAGCAAACTCCCCGCTGAGCGCGGAGCCCACCATGGGCTCCATCCCAGGACCTTGAGATCATGACCTGACCCAAAAATCAAGAATCAGACCCTTAACTGACTGAGCCATCCAGGTGCCTCTCACATTTTTAAACTGTTTAAGAAGAAGCTTTCTAACTCGCCCGTTTATTGAGTTCTTTGTTGCAAGCGACAGAAAAGGGAGCTCATAAAAACATATTGGATAGTTCATTGATGCCCAAAGAGGATTGGAAAACTTGGTGCAGACTCACACAGCCAAGAAAAAGCAGTCAGATGAAAAACACAGCTACTATTACCAAGAACGAGAACCCCAGCAGCTGGCTCCTATGGGTTTTGAGCAGGGGACTTCAGCTGTGCAGCAATTGTTTTAGCCCCGAGAAATCATTCTCTGGTTTCCACTTCTTTGTATCATTTCCTCTGGAGCCTAGGTCGTATCGTCAGGCCCTCACTTCAAGTCATGCAGGATGGTGAGTGGTTGGCATTTTCAGCTTTCGTGGTTGGGGAATTCCACAAACACAGAAGGGGCTTTATTGCTGGTGGTCCTAAGGAATTACAAATTCTACTGTCTCAGGCATCTCATACAATTCAAGCATTCTTTAACAGTAATCATATTTTCTTATGTTGCCCCTCGTTTCAAAATGGTTACTATCACTTTGGTATTTATAAAGATGAGCTGCTTATTTAAAATACTTAAACATCTACTGTACACCATTATATTTGCATTAAGTGCACCACTTCTGTGATCTAAGCAGAGTCTTAATGAGACAGAAATAGAATTTCACTTCAGCTAAAAGGATTTAGGTTATGTATAACAATGGATATGTGTAATTTACCCTGGAAATCTGGAAATGGATTACTGTGTTGTTACTGGACAAATCTGAGAGGATGTGTTGGAAGAGATGCAGTTTGAATATGTAAATAGGTTGGGTGTACACAACGGGTTTCACTACCCTGTGAGAACATGTATAATACCATTTCCATTACCATTAACATCTAAACTTCAATTGCTGCAGTCCCCAAACCATTTTGTGGGGCCTCAGTCTACTCCCAAAAGCCTCAGTAATGTCAGATGTCTCCAGCATGGTGGCATCACATGTGCGAATGCACATTGCTGACATGTCTGGTTGTCCCACCACTGCCTCGGATGTTGGAGTCTTCTAGGTACAAATACTTTCTTCTGTTTCCCTCAAAGCAGCACTGAATAAGCTCAGATAATATCTTTTATGAACATAACTGTAAGTTTCTCCCCTTAACTCTTCTTTTACAAAAGTATAAAGCTAGTTAATCTGTTCAAGTAAGAGAAAAATACAATGTCTATCACTTTTTTTTTTATCCGTTTTTACCAACACTCTTCCCCCACAGGTCTTTGTCTTACTAGCATCATCATCATAAACAACAGTAAAATGTCCCCTTTCTCCTTCACTAAAAAAAAAAAAATAAAGCAAAACAACCCTTCCTCATATCCACAGAAACATAAATTCATCTGCAGGTGACACTGGACAAAAAGCAATCCAACTTAGATTCAGTTTAGAAACTGATAGTCCCATACTGATAAATAATGGAAAATGAAATTTACGATGATTAGCTGTACAAATTGGGTGTGTTTGGTTCAAACAATTACTTACTTAGTTGTCTTTTGTTCTAGCTAATGCAGAAGCTCAGGTGTCCAAACCACCAAAGCTCCCTGTTCCAGCAATTATTTTCAAATCCAAATTGGGAAGTAATGGACTCTTGATTAGTTAGTTATATAAAATCTATTAAAATGTGCTATTAACAACAGGAATGTAACAGCCTGGCTCAGTTCAGATCCAGAAACAGATCAATAAAGCAGAAAAGTCTGCTGTTTCCTAACGGAGCAGTTTTGCTTCGCTATTTTTGAGCAGTTATGTAGTAGGCTGGGGGAAAATGGGGTAACATTTTCACAACCATCTATATAGTTGAACACCTTGTATCTGTATGTGCAGATTCTATAAGGAGACCAAATTACATTTAAAAATATGTTTTTAAAAAGATTTTGTTTATTTGCGAGATTGAGAGAGAGAGTGAGAACATGAGCAGTGGGGAGGGGCAGAGGGAGAGGGAGAGGCAGACTCCCCACTGAGCAGGGAGCCTGACATGGGGCCAATCTCAGGACCTCAGGATCATGTCCTGAGCTGAAGGCAACGCTTAACCGACTGAGCCACCCAGGTGCATCTAAAAACACTTTTTAATTTTTCTTCATAACAACCTGTTATGGGAAAGAAATACACCGGCATTTTATAATAGAGGAGGTTGAGTTGCTGAGAGAGGGTGACAAAGTAAAAGGTATCTAGACTACTTCTAAACTGTAAGTCTCTGGTGTAGAACTCTGCGTATGGTCTCTAGGACACCGATGTAAAATCGGGATCTCTGGTTACATACATTCCTATCCTTTGTATGTTTGCATTTTGATGATACATATATGCACTTTCCATCTTTTGTTTCTTATTATTTAATCCTTTGAAAACTGCTTTTCCTTGTCTAAACTCCTTATTCATATGAGTCTTGAATTTAGTATTTTGTTCAGCATGAAGGCATTTTGAGCTTTACAAGAACATGGATTCTTATAGTATGGACTTTAGTGTAACAGTTCTTACATTTTGAGTATCTTATTTTCAGCATATCTGTAAGAATGTTGTAAATCTATCCTTTAATATTGCTCCAAGAGAGTGTCCCATGCCAGCTTACTTGAAAATTTACTGTTTGCTTTGAACTAGAAGCACATTTTGTCCTTTATGCTCGGTGGAGGGTCATCAGTATATATTTCAAACTCCATTTGTAAAACTGACCTGGTCTTGGTAGCTCTTAGTTTTTTCAGCTAATGAATGTGATTTTGTCTTTCCCAAATAGTTATACAAATTATACAGATTTAACAGGTTGTAAGGACACAAAAATTTGCCTTTGAGACATGGCAGGTTTGTATTACTATCCTTTTCCCAGAAATTAATACTGCAAAAAGAGTAAAAACAAAACAGAACTTTTTTTTCTCTCTAGTATAAATTGCATGTCTCAGAGGAGATTATGGTGCTTTAAAGATCTGATATTATCACATCCCTGTGATATAAGTGGAAAAGTAATTTAATATTCTTTTGATTATCATCAACAAATACTGACAGTGATTTTATTAGGCTGGGCATGTAGGAAGCAGAGATGTTTAAGATTGTATAAGCCTCAAAGCCACTTATATGCTGGAAGGAGTAGAGAAGACTTATTCACGAAAAGATAAAGAATAATGCAAAATAGGTGCCAAGTATATTGAGTGGAGCTCATGTTACAGAAGCACCTTCACTTATAAACATTTAAAGTAGGTAGATCATTGATATGAACTAAGCTCTTGGCCAGGGCAAACCATGCCACCCCAGCATGCCAACAACAAATGGTGCTGATGGCCTCTGGCATAAGTCCGTTTGGCCTTACAAATAGATGGGATTTCAAATAGCCTCTTAGATCCTAATGATTGTAAGTATCTATAAATGCCAAAATAATTCAGCAAAGGACACCAAAGACTGAAGTAGTTGGAAAATATGGGACTTAACGTACACTTTAATGGAAGAGGTAGACATTTTAGTAGACAGCAGGAAAAGGAAATGAAGCAAGAAAGGAAACAGAAAGAATTGTGAATGGCCATTTGAGGAATACCAAGTAGACTGGGTAGGATTAACTGCAGTGTTTCTTTAGATGTTTAATGTTAAATGGGGAAACAGATTGAAGGCAGACTGAGAGTTTGAAAGTACAGGGTGAGATATAAATATGAAGTGTTAAATGTATAAAGTCTGTTCCTGAGAGCAGATTAATATCAGGGAAACCAGTTGGGGTGAGAAAGGAAGACAGCTACATTTACTAAGTATCTGTGTTGTGGTTATTGTGGTATGTGCTTAGCATTTGGTTCTTTATTTAACTTCAGAAACTACTGTCAGAATATAAGGATGCTATAAGCTCACTGAAAACGGTAGTCTGAATGGGAAAAGAAAGAAATGAACAGTTTTTTTTTTTAAGGATTTATTTATTTATTTGAGTGAGAGAGAGTGTGAGCATGAATAGGGGGAGAGGTAGAGGGAAAGAGAAAATCTCAAGTACACTCCACATTGAGCGCGGAGCTTACATGGGGTTCAATTTCACGATCCTGAGATCATGATCAGAGCCAATATCAAGAGTCGAATGCTTAACCCACTGAGCCACCCAGGTGCTCCAAGAAAGGAACAGTTTTAAGTTGAAAGGACTTGAAACTTGATTCTAGGGGGCAAAAAGGGGAGGGGTCAAGAATACCGCAATCTTCGAACTGAGTTTGGAGGCACAAACATTTAGGGGTTGGGAGAAGGAAGGAAAATAGCAGAGATGACAGAGATAAAGAGCTTGAACTGAAGAAGGAGAATCAGGATATGCAGAGTTAGAGAAACCTATGGATAACAGTTTTAATATTAAAGGGGAAACTTTCACCAAGGAGCCCTGTGTATAATTCAGGTACCCCAGCTTCCAGGACTGTCATTTATGCTGTTACTAATCTGGCTACTGAGGTTTGAAATAAAGCGATGTTTCCTTTACCTACCAACTTTGTTCCTTGGGTAGAAAAAAGAATGGTAGGTCATGATATTCTCTTTTGACAGATTCTCAGATTCTGATTTTTTCCTTTTAACTGTCAGAAAAAAAATCATTAAATCATTACTATAGAAAAACAAAACATTAATAGTCTTACCAAAATCTTCATTCGCATCACCTGCTGACACTCTTGCCAAGAATCATTTTAAATTCTACACCTGGGGACATCTGGGTGGCTCAGTTGGTTAAGCGGCTGCCTTCGGCTCAGGCCATGATCTCAGGGTCCTAGGATCGAGCCCTGCATCAGGCTCCTTGCTCAGTGGAGAGCCTGCTTCTCCCTCTGCCTGCCATTCCCCCTGCTTGTGCTTGCTCTCTGTCTCGCTCTCTCTCTCTGTCTCTGTCTCTCTCTCTGTGTCAAATAAATGAATAAAAAATCTTTAAAAAAAAATACATTCTACACCTGAAACTAATATTACACTGTACTTTCTTTCACTAACTAGAATTTAAATAAAAACTTGAAACTAAAAAAGAAAAAAAGAACCATTTTCTAATTCTTTTCTTCCATTTGCCTTATCTCTTGCTTCCTGGGAACCAAAGCCAGTAAAAAACCAAAGAGGCAGACTTGGGAAGAAAAAAAAAACAAAAAAACAAAAACCACCAAAACCTTGTTATTTGGATAACATGAGATAATGGTTTCCTAGTTACTTACTGTCTGTTACATCCCCAACTCTGTCATTTAGTTCTCTAAAATCACAAACTCCAGTTAATGCACACAGATGAGAGAGAAAAGAGTAAAATCAACAAAATTTGGGAAGTCTGAGGGTAATGTCACCAGTAGCCTTCACTAAAAATTTCACTATTCTAGTGAAAATAGTTTCTTGTTACCATAGTAAGGAAGGTGCTTTTCATGCTGAGGCCTCACCTAAAGATGGAAGATGATTGGTTATATAATCTTATTACTTGAGTTGATGGAAAAGCCATCTTTATTTTTGTTCCTAGATCCAATATAAATCAAAATGGGTGTAGTTTTTGTCATTAATCAAATCGGTATGAGCTAAAAATTGTGCAAAATTTAATTAAACGATGAGATAACTGCATTCCTACGTGGTTTTTAGCGTCAGACTTACTGTCATATGGTAGGAAATTAATTAAATGGTTCCTTCAAACATATATGACATGATTTATTATAAAAAGGAGACCCTTCAAAAAGTGAGACAATGGGGAAATTAAAGCAATATTTATATCATTAATAGAACATTACATAACATATTGAAAAATACATATTTTACTCATTTATTAGTCATTGTCTTTAATTGTGCACATAGCAAGTAGATGCCCAGATTCAGGGTGTGCAGTTTGAAAATGCAGAGTTACTCTTGTAATTGCATGCATATTGGGGGTGGACTTTTCTGCGCTGTCATCTATGATAGCAAAGCAAAGCAACAGACTTGCTATAAACACTGACCAGCAGTCTAACTTCCACAAGAGCTGGAAGGAGGAATTTGCGATAGATAAACCAACTGTGTAGATTGGATAATATATGATAATACATATTAAAATGATCATTTTGTGATTTTTTCCCTAAATCAAAGTATTTATGTTTAATTTCCAAATAATACTAAGGAAGCATTTTTCCCATATTTGTCTGAAGAACACATGGATAAATTGGATGAGAGACACTTGTGAGATACTAGTTTAAAACTGGTTTTGAAAACAATACCTGGCATATAAAGAGCACTCAATAAACATTTTTTATTTTTTATTTGTTTTAAGATTTTATTTATTTGACAGAGATAGAGAGACAGCAAGAGAGGGAACACAAGCAGGGGGAGTGGGAGAGGGAGAAGCAGGCTCCCCGCGGAGCAGGGAGCCCGATGCGGGGCTCAATCCCAGGACCTTGGGAACATGACCTGAGCCGAAGGCAGACGCCTAACGACTGAGCCACCCAGGTGCCCCTCTATAAATAGTTTTTAAATAATTGGCTATAAAATGACTTAATCTGGCTGCATCCTGCTTTCCAGTGATTAGCTTTAGTATCCTACTATTGTATTTATTTTACTTATTGCAGAGCAGACCGCGAAACCTAGAATAAGGTGATAGAGGAAAAGCAGTGGGACTTTTGGGGGAAGTAAAGCTGCAGTACAGAATCCTATTTAAGCCTGTGCATGGAGGTTTGGGTAAGACCATTTATGAAAGAGTGAACGACAGAAAAACTACAAGCTATGGAGCTCATGAAAGCAATAACATTTGTGGTTGAATTTATGTATCAGAACATTGGTTTCTAGGCTTATTTAGCTACTGTTCATCTGTAATGCAGCTAAGAGCTTTGCTGCTCTGGTTGATTTAGGTCTAAGGTCGCTTGGATATAGGCTTTCTCAGTCCCCCAACTTCCTCTGTGATGGTCACGGAGGGGCTCTGAAGTGCAATGTTTGAAAATGACTGCATTAGAAATAAGATAAGTGAGCTACAAGGAACACAAATATTTGCTAACCGACAGACAGAATGAAAGTATGAGTCCATGAGTAGACTCATCTATCTGATGAGATGCTGAAGAAGGTAAAGTTGATGATGATGATGGTGATGATGATGATGATGGTTGTGATAAAACACTTATCGAATCCTTTCTATGTGCTAGGTATTGTACCAAGTGTTTTTATTTCTTTAATCCTCACAGTGAACCAGTAAGGGAGAGACTATTATCATTTCAATTTTACAGATGAAGAAACTGAGTCACAGAGTGGTTAAGCGACTTGCCCAAGATCACAGAGCTAATAAGCAATCATAAATGTGAGTAAATCTTATTGATTGATATTAATATAATGAATAGATAATTGACTAATGTGATGAATTAAGTAAGTACTTATCTTCTTTATATCTAGATATATCTATGTCTACATCTGTATCTCTCCTATGTGCCTAATAATGTGAAACATGTAGGATAAATCAAATGAAAAATAAAACATGGTTCTCCCATTGAAGCACATACAGTTTTGTAAGAAAGATGCACTTACACGTAATACAATCTGATTCTACATTTGTTTAAGCGCTTTTTTAATGTAGCAATTAAAGGCACTAAGAGATCAGAGATTACTTGGGGAGATCACTGTAGCCTGGAATGATTATTATTATTATTATTTTTTTAAAGATTTTATTTATTTATTTGACAGAGAGAGAGATAGTGAGAGAGGGAACACAAGCAGGGGGAGTGGGAGAGGGAGAAGCAGGCTTCCCGCCGAGCAGGGAGCCTGATGCGGGGCTCAATCCCAGGACCCTGGGATCACCACCTGAGCTGAAGGCAGACGCTTAACAACTGAGCCACTCAGGCGCCCCTGGAATGATTATTAATTCCTGATTTTAACCCATCTTCTTATTTTATCCCATCTTCTTTTTTAGAAGATGGGATAAAATCAAAAACTGTAGGATAGGTAATAAGGATAAGAAAATTTTCTAGGTTGATAGAAAAGTGAGGAAAGATGTGGATTATAAATACTGTCTATGCAGGTATCAATATAGAGATAGCTGTGAAATTAGGGTGGGTATGGGCAACTGAAAAGTTGGATTGGAATGATACAGGTTTTGGAGGGTGTCTTAGCTCAGGCTGCTGTTAACAAAATGTCATAGACTGGGTGGCATACATAACATTTATTTCTCATAGTTGCCAACAATGGAAGGTCCAATGGTAGCTGGTGTGTTTGGTATCTGGTGAGAGACTGCTTCCTGGCTTGTGGATGGCTTCCTTCTCATTGTGTCCTCACATGGCAGACAGCAGAGAGAGAAGCAAGCTCTCTTGTATCTTATAAGGGCACTAATCCCATGATGAGGGCTCCATCCTCATGACCCAGTTACTTCCCAAGAACCCATCTCCAAATGCTATTGCTCTGGAGACTTAGGTTTCAACCTAAATTTTGGGGGGACACAAACATGCAGTCCATAACAGAGTTCAAGAATTCAAGAATACAGAGAATAGAGTCTGTGTTCTACTTTCAAATTCAGCATGCATGTTTTTGGGAAAACAAAGTAGTAGATGGAAGTAGTGTGATAACAGCAGTGCGATAGCAGTAGTAACATGCTGTTGGATGCAAGACAAATCAGCACAGGGATTGAGTAGACCTTGAACTAAGGAACTCTATGAGGAAGGTACTGGAATAATTCAGGAATGGGCTAATGAACACCCAAATCAGAGTGATGGCAATGGGAATAAAAATTAGGGGAGAGAGGGAAAATCAGGAGTACGTTTTATGGCTCGATTCAGACACTTTTGTTTGACCACAGGTGAGAACCCTCACAGTGAATTTCTCCTGAATATTTTCTGAAGCGCGAACACCACTTTGTACTGCGGGAGTAAAATACGGTGCTGCTGGCCCCAGATTGTTCGGTTGGTTGCAGCTGTAAATCACTGTACAAATATCTTGCAACAGGAAACTTGGGTGTCAGAGACAAAATATGTAAAAGTGAGACAGAGGAGACTTGGTACTCTCAAAAAATAAATGTGAACAATTTAATAGTAATAGAATTTGGCACAAATATATTAATTGGAAGTCAAGCAATTCACCTGTGTGGATCATCTACTATGCACATGTCTAATTATGCTGCTACAGATTAACTCACTTTGAAAAACCGACCACAACATTTTGCATGTCTCAGAGACATATTTCTCTTCAATTTTATGGATTTTATATGTGAAATTATTTTAAACATTAGTGGCAAATTACTTTAATTAGAATACTATTCTTCCATAAGTTTTCACTGGAAAAAACTTTTGGGGTGTTATAACCATCCCATTTTACCTGATACGAATATCATAGGACAGCAGAAGGTGGCAAACTTTTCCAGGGGAAATATCTCGCTAGCCTGGAAATTCAGCAAATGCTAAAATGCATTGGTGTCAAAGTGGGTGCTACATATTTTTTTACTATAATATATAATTAATGCCTTAACTACCATCGGAAGCAGGCAAATATTTCACCCCTTTGACTATATTAGAACCTAAAGCAATTTAATTTCTGAATAGTTTATGCTGAAAATGAAGGGATGACATTTGTCCTGTGGGATACAGTGATAGGAAGGAGGGTAGTGATATACACTAAGTCTATGGAATCACGGGTGTCCTCAGCGTTATATAATTTCTATGTCCATGCATGGTTTCCCTTCATGAATAGCTCTGGGGGCTCACCGTAGCCGGCTCAGGGGGCTGGTGAGGAATAAAAAGAGAGGAGGACCTTCTTCATGATGTACCCTACAGAAGAGCTGAAAGGCGAAGAGGTAAAGGGCTAGTCCTTGTGTCTCAGCCTGAGTTCCCTCTCACCTCCAGCATTCTTGAGAGTTACAGTAGAGCTGGCTCACATCCTCTTCTCCTGCTCACCTCCTTGCTTCATCATCCCCACACTCCTCAGGGTTGGAGGATGAGGCCAAGGATTTTTTTTTTTTTTTTTTCACTTTCAGGCTCTCTCTGAGCTCTTAAGAAGACAGCTGAGAGGAGGGAAATCAAGCCAACTTAAAGCTGGGCTGGGAAGAACACCAAACCTGGCTTTGGTGTCTTCTCATCTCTCATTCATTGCCTTTCTATCATTCCCTGGTTTATCTTCTTTCCAGTTTTTACAGACTGAATTGTGTACCCATCAAATTCATATGTCCAAGTCCTAACTCTCAGTACCTCAAAATGTTTGACTATATTTAGAGATAGGACCTTTGAAGAGGTGATTAAGCTAAAATGTGGCCATTAGTGGGCCTTAGCAGAATTTAACTGGTGTCCATATAAGAAGAGAAAATTTGGTCACATGAGAAGAAACACCAGGGGCTTATGTACACAGGACAACCCTGTGAAGGGGCAGCAAAAGGTGATCATCTGCAAGCCAAGAAGAGGGGCCTTAAAGGAAACCAATCTGGTTGGCACCTTGATCTTAGACTTCCAGCCTCCAGAGCTGTGAGAAAATAAATTTCTATTGTTTAAGAGACCTAGTGTGTGCTATTTTGTTATGGCAGCCCAGGCAAAGTAATATACCGTTGTTCTCCTAAACCTCAAGGTCCTCCTGTGACTGCCTCATCTCAGCCACCATTGTCCTCCCACCTACTCACGGGACTGAATATGAATTATGACTCTAAATCTAGTTTTTTTTTTCTAGTTCTTACCACAGTACCAAATCTTTCTCAGTGCATAGATCTGTTAACGTTCGGTGAAGGATGTCTCATCTTCTCAAGATCAACATGACATTAATTTATATCCATTTGAAACCTATGGACAGATTGGTGGGGGTAGCAGAGATGAAATATGCAGTAATTATATGTAAGATCAGCATATTAAAGTTCTCTAAGTATAACACCCTGAGCTTACGTAGCTCGGTGTCACTAGTTGCCCTCATGGCAGATGTATATGCTGTCCCTCCACTTTCCTAATGCTTGAAGGTTACAGGCTATGGAATACTCTTTGGAAAACTTGTACCAGATCCAATCCACAGTCAAAGTCTAGCAACTGCTTGGAAAAGCAAAGTCGCCTATTCCTGCAATTGAAAGATGGATCGTTGCAGACGCCATCTGTGAGTCCTTATACAACTACTCCAAGAAATATGTGTGGGTGTGTTGAGTATATTTTTTAAAAGAGATTTAATTTTTTATTGAGAGAGAGAGGGAGAAGGGGGAGGAGCAGAGGGAGAGGGACAACCAGATTCAGAGCTGAGTATGGAGCCCGATGTGGGGCTTAAAATCCCAGGACCCTGAGATCCTGACCTGAGCCAAAACCAAGAGTCAGACGCTTAACTGATTGAGCCACCCAGGCGTCCCATGGTGAGTATATTAATAGGAAAGTTTAGTTTAGATGGATTGGGTAATTTTAAATTGAATCTTTTTTGTTTTGTTATATAATTCTGTAATAAATATAAGTAACTTGGAAAAAGCTACCTCTCATTAGTTTCCACATTATTATGTCAAAGAAGTGGAGTGTAATGGTGTTCACTTTAGGTCTTAGGCTGCTGGAAATTTGACAATGTCATCTTCACTTCTATCTAAATTTTTTGAGATATGTACTTACTAATTCCATGTATGATGTTATTGAAAAATTCATCTTATGCTACCAATGTTCACATCACATTAGGAAGTTGGTGCTCTTTTATGTTTTAGTGCTGTACATTTATAATCTCCATAAGTAACCACTTGCTATATTGCTCTTTTAAAACAATTTGATCAGGTATTTATTCGAAATAAGCTGTCCAAAATGATTTGACTTTTATAGAATAAACACATGTAAGTTTTTAGGCAGCAGGCTACTTGTTTTCCGTGGTGGGTTTCTTTTTTGCAGCCTTCTTGTCAGCTGCTGGTTTTTTGGTAACTGCAGCCTATTTTTCCACCAAAGGTTTCTTCTGCTTCTTCACACCAAGAGCCTTCTTTCCCTACCACAGGCTTCTTGCCTGGAACCCCCTTCTCATCTGATTTGGCTTCTAAGGCTGCTCTGCCTTATCCATCTGGAATTTGTGATTCTTGGCTTGGCAAAGAATGGTGTTCTGACACATGGTCTTTGCATATGGGTTTAGCTTTAACATGATTCTCGGGTTCTTCAGTGAATTCTTCTTCAGGACCCTGCAATGAATCTTCTTTCATGATGTTTGGAGGGCTCTTTGGATCTCTGGACTTTTCAAGATTCTGCTACAGTCTGTATTAAACATCTTGTGCATGGGAAAGTTGTAGTTACTCTTGAGGGAGGCAGCCTTACACTAAGTGCCATACAGATCATCTAACTTGTGGAAAGCACTTTCAGTTCAAATGCAGAAATGTCCCACATGCCCACCAGGAGCAAGTTTCAAAATGTTCAGTTTGCTTACATTAAGTCAACTAATTCCAGGGGTGTTTCTGAAGGCCTTGATGATACTGTTGACTTCATTGTAGATGATGCAGGGTCCCCTTCGCTGGATATGATGATGGTTTCTCATTTTGCCAGCTCTCATTCGCTGAGAGGCATAGACCTTTTTGATATCATTCCCGGCTTTAAGTTTCTTAAGAAGCAAAACAGCCTCCTTGGTCTCCTTGTAGCCTTCAACTTTATCTTCAGCCACCAAAGGAAGTTCAAGAACTTCGTCAATATGATGACCTTTAGCCATGACCAGTGCTGGTAAGGCTGAGGCAGCCAGGGCAGAGCAAATGGCATATTGCTTCTGTGTTGTGTTCACTCTGTGATGCCAACGGCACCAGGTTTTAGTTGGTGCAAACACGCGGCCCTCATGACAAATATTTCCAAAAGCACCCTGGCCAGAATGGTGAGTCCCACCTTCTTGAACTCCAGGAATTCGAGCCACGGATCTGCCAGTACCCCAAGACTCAGCACGGGTTTGATGACCTGCTAATTCACTGACAGCATATGGCTGTCTGTTGTTTTTGCACAAGTTGGTGTGAACAAAGTTCACAATATCAGGTTGAATGGGAGCCTTGAACACAGCAGGCAAAGTAATATTTTTGTCAGATGATTCCCCCTTTTCAGAGTACAGAGATATCAATAGACGAGCACACGCCATCGAGGGGAGAAGAGAGCACCATGCTCCTCAAAACATTTTTAACAAAGTTATGCATATACTGATTTCAAAGAGAAAAATAGTTCGTACAAAATTTGTTGTGAAAACTATCAGTCTACTTTCCCATACTCTCACTTTTGGAGGATTATTTTGGGATGTATTTCTGTGTCTCTAAATAACATGCTTTATTGCCACTTCTTGGTTTGTTGATTTTAGGCATAGCCTATTGACTTTCAACTGCAGAATTTTCAGATTGAGCTGAATTTCATCACTCCTACTCTCCACTGCACAAGTGCCACTTCCGAGCCCACATCCTCTTGATAGAGCTCAAAACAGTTGACAGTGAGCTATGTAGTGAATCTTGATAATTTTGCTTTCCTTGCATAGTTTTATATTTTCCCTAAAGGTCATACAATTATCCTTCCAAGATGTTGAAATACATCAAGTGTTCTGTCAGTTTTGTCTTGTGAAGAAATCTCTTCCTGAAGAACTTTCTACCCTACTCCAGTCTGGATTGTTTTCCTTCTTTGCTGAGGCTCAGCTGTTATTATAGAAACTTCCTTCACCATCACCTGGGAATTCTTTTGGTCTCTCTAGTGGGTATGCAATTGTGCAATTTTTCATTAATATAGCTTCCTCTTTCTTGGCTTACATCTTCATTTTAGTGAAGTTCATCTTCCTGTAGATTCCTGAGAAAGAGGAGGAGGGGAAGGTAAACTTCAAACATCCTGCATGTCCAAAATGGTCTTTACCTTCACTTTTAATTTTTAATCTGGCTGAATATACTGTACAGATCTTCCTCAACTTAATGATGGTTATGACTTGATAAATCCATTGGAAGTTGAAAATACTATAATTGAAAAAGCATTTAAGGTGTGCCTGGGTGGCTCAGTCGGTTAAGCATCTGCCTTCAGCTCAGGTCATGATCTCAGGATCCTGGGATTGAGCCCCGAGTCCAGCTCCCTGCTTGAAGGGGAGTCTGCTTCTCCCTCTCGCACTCTCTCTCTCTCTCACTGTCTTTCAAATAAATAAATAATCTAAAAAAAAAAAAAAAAGAAAGAGCATTTAATACACCTAACCTACTGAACATCATAGCTTACCCTAGCCTGCCTTAAACATGCTCATAACATGTTAGCCCACAGTTGTACAAAATCATCTAACACAAAGCCTATTTTATGCTAAAGTGTTGAATACCTCATGTAATTTATTGAATAGTGTACTGGAAATGAAAAGCAGAATGTTTGTACGGGTAGAGAGTGGTTGTAAGCATATGGTTGTTTAGCTTCCTGATGGGGTGGCTGACTGGGAACTTTGGCTCACTACTGCTGTTCAGCATCATGAGAGAGCATTGGAGCACTTCCTGCTAGCCTGGGAAAAGATCAACATTCAAAATTTGAAGTACAGTTTCTATTTAATGTGTATTGCTTCCATACCACCTTGAGGTTGAGAAGTCATTCAGTCAGGGACCATAAATATACCTCCGTCCTTCAGTATTTTAAAGTTATTGCTATATATCTTTAAGGTTACTATGGTAATAGTGTTTAAATGTGACCTGCTTTTTACTGTGCTCTTGGTCACCAGGTCCCTAAAATTTCAGAATATGTTTTAGTGTAGTATATTTTAATTCATTGTTCTGAGTTTTTTCTTAAAGATTTTATTTATTTATTGTATTTGAGAGAGAGAGAGAGAGAGCAGGGGGAGGGGCAAAGGGAGAGGGAAAGAATCTCAAGTAGACTTCATGCTGAGCACAGAACCCAGTGTGGGGCTACATCATGATCCTGAATTCATGACATGAGCCAAGACCAAGAGTTGGACGTTTAACCGACTGAAGCACTCAGGCTCCCCTGTTCTGAGGTTTTTCAATCTGAAAGAGCATGTCCTTCAATTCTGGGGACATTTTCTTGCAAAATCTCTTAATGATTTTCTCTCTTCATTTTCTATGTTCCTTCTTCTGTAATTTCTATTATTCAGATATTAAACTGACTGAACTAGTGATTTTTTATCACTTCTTTCCAAATCTTTCTTCTCTTAATCTGTTTGCTATGCTTTTTGAGAGATTTACTCAATTTTATCTTTCAAGCATCTGCCTTCAGCTCAGGTCATGATCTCAGGGTCCTGGGATTGAGCCCCACTTCGGACGCCCCGCTAAGCAGGGAGTCTGCTTCTCCTTCTCCCTCTGCCTCTGCCTCTCTCCTCTGCTAGTGCTCTCTCTCGCTCTTGCACTCTCTCTCAAATAAATAAATAAAATCTTAAAGAAAAAAAAAAGAATCAGTTGCTTAACAGACTGAACCACCCAGGTACCCGGGTTTTTTTTGTGTTTTTTTAATTGAAATGTAATTAACATACACTGTTATATTAGTTTCTTATGTACAATATAATGACTCAACAATTCTGTACATTACTCAGTGCTCATCGAAATAAGTGTACTCTTAATCCTCTTTACTATTTCACCCATCCCCCACCCACCTCCCCTCTGCCAACCAGCTCTTTATTCTCCAAACTTAAGAGTCTGGGTTTTTTGGCTTTTTTTTCCTGTTCGTTCATTTGTTTTGCTTCTTAAATTCCACATATGAGTGAAATCATATTGTATTTGTCTTTCTCTGACTGACTTCTTTTACTTAGCATTGTACTCTCTAGGTCCATCCATGTTGTTGCAGCTGGCAAGATCTCATTCTTTTTGTGGCTGAGTAACATTCCTTTGTGTCTAAATACCACAGCTTCGTTGTCCATTCATTCATGGACGAATACTTGGGTTGTTCCAATATCTTGGCTATTGTAAATAATGCTGCATTAAATGTAACAGCGCATATCTCTTTTCAAATTAGTGTTTTCATGTTTGGGGGGAGTAAATACACAGTGGTAGAATTACTGAATCGTATGGTAATTCTATTTTCAATTATTTTGAGGAACCTCCATACTGTTTTCCACAGTGACTGCTCCAATTTGCATTCCCACCAACAGTGCATGAGGATTCTTTTTTCTCCACATCCTTGCCAACACTTATTATTTGTCTTTTTGATTCTAGCCACTCTGACAGGTATAAGGTGATACCTTATTGTGGTTTTGACATGCATTTCCCTGGTGATTAGTGATGTTAACACCTTTCTGTGTGTCGGCTGTCTGTATGTCTTCTTTGGAAAAATGTCTGTTTTTGTCCTCTGCCCATTTTTAATTGGATTATTTGTGCCTTTTGGTCTGAGGATGGAGTTAGGGCTTGTGTATCATAACTTTTACTGTAGAGGGATATGGCTGGGTTTTTTTGGATCAAACTCTGATTTTCATATCTTCTGGGTTTTTCCTCTTAACTAATCAGATTCTATGAAGAAGACTCTTCAGACCTTCTATATAGACGTAGAAGGTCTAGCAACTGCTGTTCTGTTGAACAAGTAAGATTTATTGTTGGCACTCTCCCCTACTGCTTTTGGATTCCATTCACCAGGTAGTTTGTGTCATTATCACTAGCCCATCTCTTCCAAAATTTTGCTGCTATTACTTCCATCTTCTGTTCTTACGCCTTGAAGTCTCTATTTTATTATTTAAGTGGAGTATGGGGAGAAAGCAAAGGTAGATTTGTGTGTTAGTTCTCTAACCTAATACCCAGGAGTGTCAACATTTATTTATCTATTGTCCTCTTGTTATAGTGTGCATATTTCTGTATGATACCTGAATTTTTTTAAAAGCAGGAAAAAAGGATAAAACAAATGACTGCCTTGACTAGAGTTCTACATGTGTCTAAACTCTTCATTATATAATATATTCTTTTTGCTTACTGCCATGTTATGAAAATGCAAAGTGTTATTAATTTAATTCTTTGAAACTCATTTCCAAGTTCTTGAAGTATACCCCAATATCTCCTTTTATGCATCCCCAATGGCAACTTTCCCTACTTCATTATTCATCTCAGAGCTGACTTTCCTAAAATACGTGTCTATGTGCTCAGTGGCTTCTCATTATTTTTAGTCAGGCAAATTGCTTTCCTCCTGGAAGAAATCCAGGGTGTAGAGCCTCAAAGTGTACTCTAGATTTGGCTGTGACAAAAATGTTTCACTTTGAGATATTAGCTGTTCTGAAACAGTAGGAACTTGGTTATATTAGAAAATGACAAGAGTTTAATTGATTTTTAAAAAGCTCTTTTAAAGTGTGTTTTTACTAACAGCCCAAGAGGTCTGATCATTCTCTTTGCATTCCATGTATGGAAGTGATATGTGAAGGTTTTAGATGAATGACACATGTCATCTGTGCAGTGAGGTGTATATTGTGCTGAGCCATCTCAGGGTTGATCAGGTGTTAGGAAACTTCTTAGAAATGTTCTATATTCAAGGGAAAAAATATTTCTGGGGAGTTAATCTTAAGTCATGCTGATCCTCTGGTGGTTTGGTTTGATCTGAGATAATGTATAAAAAGAGCAGAAAGCACCACATAATCATTATTTTCTTATATTTCTTATTTTCCATGCTGAACTTTGAAACATGTTATCTCTTTTATCCACAACACTTCAAAAAGCTTTATTTGGAAAAGGGAACGAGAAACTATTTTATTTAGTTTTAGAGTTCAATCAATTCTCTAAAAGTCCATTTTTAAGGGGTGCCTGGGTGGCTCAGTCGGTTAAGCAACTGCTTTCGGCTCAGGTCATGATCCTGGAGTCCCGGGATCGAGTCCCACATCGGGCTCCCTGCTCGGCAGGGAGTCTGCTTCTCCCTCGGACCCTCTTCCCTCTCATGCTCTCATTCTCTCTCTCTCAAATAAATAAATAAATAAAAATCTTAAAAGTCCATTTTTAAGTTACTGTGGTAGTCCAGACTCCTGTTGGCATGTACATACATGTGGACATGGATGAGTTAGAAAAGGCAGGAAACAAGCGTCTGGGCTTTCAGACCTCCCCTCACCTGAAATGTGAATTTTTGGATGAAATAAGTTTAGCAGGCAAATTTTTATACACAAGCATAAAATAATGAATCAAGAGGAATTATAAGCATTTAGGATTTGTTAACTTCATCTGCGCAGGAGCCACTTGGATAAACAATCACCACCAATGAGTGTCCTGAAGGGATGAAATGACTTCAACATCCTATAAATCAAAAAAGCACCCCTACCCCATATGCTGATTAAATGTTGGCAGTGCAAAAACAATATTTCACCTTCACAGAATCTAGTATCTATGATTCAATGAAACGTGTTTCAAAACAAAAGTTCTTCATTATAAAATACTTGTTTATAATTCATGAGATGATAAAATGGTACTGGAAACAATAAATGGGCAAGCAAATACCCTGGCAAAAAATTACAGATGACTGAAGAAGATGCAAAAATAATCTTTCTTAGGCTTATGACTCTGTATGATTTGCTCTTCAACAAATTTGCTGTGTTCTGATAGACTAAAGAGGCTTTTTGGGGTGTCAGTTTATTGAGGTGTAATTTGCATAAGTTAAGATTCATTAAAGTGTACTTCAGTGATTTTTAATATATTATGTACAGTTGGGTAGCCACAATCATTATATAGAATATTTCCATAGTCCCAGAGACTTCTTTCATGACCCCTTTCAATCAGTCTTCTTTAACCTCTGGCCATCACCTGTCTGGTTTCTATATCTACAGTCTTGCCTTTTTAAGAATTTCTTAAGAATAGGACTATAAGTATGAAGTCTTTTGTTTCTGGCTTCTTTCATGTTGCATAATGCTTTTGAGATCCATCTGTGCTCTTGCATTTATCAGTAGTTTCTTTTTATTGCTGAGTAGTATCCCTTTGTATGGATATACCACTATTCATTTATCCACTCACAAATTTTGATAGACAGTTGAGTTCTTGCCAGTTTTTGGTGCTTACAAATCAACCTGCTATGAACTAGTCTTTGTGTGGACATACGTTTTCATTTCTCTTGGGTAAATTTCTAGAAGTGGAATTGCTGGGTCATATGGTAAGTGTATACTTACTGCAACAATACTTACTGTAACAACAGCAACAACAACAAAAAACTAAAACAGTTTTCCAAAATGGTTAAAGGTGAAAGAGTCTATTTTGCTTTCCCACTGGCAGTATATGAAAATTCCAGTTGCTTCTTGGCCTCACCAAAACTTGATATTTGTTAGTCTTTTGATATAACCATTCTAATGAAGATCTGGTGGTATTTAAGCTTTAATTTTAATCTTCCAGTTATTAATAACATAGGGTATCCTTTTTGTGCTTACTCGTCATCTAAATCTTTTCTTTAAGTGAAGTGTCGGTTCAAATATTTTACCCATTATTTCTTGACAGTTTTGAAATCTTATTGTTGGCTTTAAGAACTCTTTATATGTTCTAGTTATAAATATTTTATAAGATACATGTTTATATTTTCTCCTGGTTTATAGCTTGTCTTTTCATTTTCTTACCAGTGTCTTCTGAATAACAAAATATTTTAATGTTGATAAAGTTTACTTTGTCAAGTGTTTTCTTATGGAGTTTTTGCTCATTTGTCCTAATTAAGAAATCTTGGTCTAACCCAATGTCACTACCATGCTTTTTTTCCTAGAAATTTTTTTTTTAAGTTTCCTTATTAAGTAATCGCTACACCCAATGTGGAACTCAGACTCACAACCCCGAGATCAAGAGTCATGTGCCTTTCCATCTGAGCCAGCCAGGCACCCCTTTCCTAGAATTTTTATAGTTTTAGATTTTACATTTAGGTCATGACCATTTTGAGATAATTTTTTTGCATATAGATGAGGTTCATATTTTTTTGGTCATGTGAATATCCCAGTTTGGTGGGGGAAAGGATAATCTTTTAAATGAATAAATAGTTCATAAGTGTTTGGAGGATCAGAATGATGAATTCCAGTGGCAAGGCACACTCACCCATGAAAGAACAAATGAAGCATGAAGCAATGTGTCAGAGCACCGAGCTAGAGTCATACTCATATATGTAAGTCTGGATGTATATCTCTTTTGATGATTTAAGTTATATTTTCTTAAATGTGTCCATCTGCTTGCTCCTTGATTAGAATATGGTTTGAAGATATAACTTAACTGTCTATACTTCAATTTCCCCATCATTAATGGGGATCAAAATATTATCTGCCTCGTAGAGTTCTTAAAAGGACTAAACATGTAATGCACAGAATGTTAGATATTATTAGACAAATGTTAGACATTATTATGAGCCCCTGTTCCTTCACAGCGACTGTCCTAAGCAGCGAACTATTTTAGACAGGAACAAGTCTGCATAGGATCATTCACTGTTGTGTTCTTGCCTCATCTGTTGTCCCTGAGCAAAAAGAATGATAGTACAGATATCTAGTTACTTTCCAATTCTGGAAAGGGTTCTTTCAACTCAACAGTTTACACAGACATCAGAAATGATTAATTGATTAACTCACATCATAAAATTAATTATATACAGATTACTAAGCAGATCACTTAAGCATAAACACAATTAAAAGTAATAACCGATAAATTTATGCACCCCCCAATATTTATTTACTATTTTTTTCAGGAGTTTTGAAAAAACATTCTGTCACCACTGCTCCAGATATCGTCCTTCTAATTTTCATCCATGCCTGTTTTCTCGCTGTCCTTGTTCACTGTTGTCCATTGTTCCACTTGCTGGGCCCAAACCTGCTGATCTAATCGGCTTCACATCAGCCTTGTCACTCCCTTCATTTAAGACTGATAAACTGGTTACGAGGACTTCTAAGACCCTGTCTGTGTTTCTAGGAATCTAACAATTCTCTTTCACTCGTTATTACAGATAGTTAGGCAATTTCCCCTCATTTTTGCAAACATGTTGCTGTAGCCAACTACGATGAGATGTATCCTTTAATATTGCTGTAATGTGAGGGGTTTTATGGAACCTCCTAGGCAGGACCAGCTGCATAATTTGTGGGGCTCTGTATAAAGCAAAAATGTTCAAAAGTTATTAAAACTTTCAAGATCGTGACAGTGGAGAATTAAACCAAGAGGAGCCTTCTAAACATAGGCCCTGTGCAGCTGTACTAGTTGCACAGCATGAAGTCAACCCTGCTACTGGGTTTTGGTGGGAGGGAAAGAATACCCACATGGGTGCTCCTTGAAAGCATCTCACGTCTTGCTTAGAAAACACTTTACTCAACTCAGTCATTACTTTTTCTGCTTTATTATTTCATGTCCACCTTCTGCCACCTTCCCAACTTCAGTGGTAGCACCGTGGTTAAGATATCCACTAGCTGTAATGATTCTTGTAGTTTTACCATTTTATACACATTTATGTTTCCTGATTACAAAAGCAGGTAAGATAAGTCTTGTCCTGCTGCTGACAAATATTTATTGAACATCAATCTGGGCATAGTTTTGTGCTTAGCAGTATAGAAAGAAAGCTTCGGGGGCGACAGTCCTGATAGGGCTATGGTTACTTGTGTGCACCAAGTTCAATCTGCTGCCTGACCTGAACTACTTATTCTCTCTGTACCATTCCTCAATTTTTTTGTCCATAAAAATAGAGATAGTAAGATAGGGTTTTTATTGTTACAGTGAGAATGAAATATATTTATTTCATAATAATAGTGCTTGATACATAATAAATGCTGAAAAATATGTTATTTCCCTTCTAGATCAGGAGAAACACATAGTATTCCTACTCTTCAATTTCATGCCCAGCATTTGGATCAGTATAGGATTGTTGTGCTAGTATAAGCTGAATTTTTGCTTATCAAACATAAAGCAATATGTATATCAACCCTGACTATATTTCAGGATTAGAATCTGTAAAATTGTCTATCTATTATTTATAATCTCTTGGCAGGAGGCCAGGGTGTAAGTGTGTGCGCATGCATGTATTGGAGATGGTAGAAAGAAACTGAACGTGTGATCTTCCTTCCTCCCTTCCATTCATTAGGTATGTATGTATGTATCTATCTATCTTGGTGGCACTCTGGTAGGCCTTAGGAATTAGTTAGCTTCACAGTATACTGAAGGAGAGAAACAAGAAAATAGGATAGATTAAAACTGATAGTATATGGTAACACAAAAGAAGATGTGGGATCGAACCTGGGCTGGAGGGGTGTCTGGGAAGTCCTTTTAGAGGAGGTGATTTCTGAGCTAAGACTTAAAGGATGAATAGGAATTAACCAGGAGAAAAGGTGTTCCAGATAGGAGAAAGAGCAAGCACAATGTGGATTAATGCTTTTTTAAAGTTCCACAGGCAGTTTTAGTATAGAACTACAGTTGAAAAATTCTGATTAGAATTGCTTATTAATTCAGGAATTTTGGATAAGGAAGCAGAGAAACCAGAAGTAAGTTTATCTCTTTAGCTCTATTGTCTGACTTATGCCTGCATCCCAGTTCCTCAGTCCATCCTGGTAACTTGCCTTTTGTCTTTGGCCTTACGTGGGGAATGACCCAACCATGTGGCTTTTATGTTTTGCGGTTATATCAACTGTCACATGAACCCGCCAGTATCCTGGGACCATATCGAGACCTTGAGTTAGTCTTCCTAAGCCTGATTAGTGATTTTTTTCTTTGAAACCTACATGTTCACATTTATCCCTCTCAAGGTCGGTTCCTTGCCTGATTTTTCATAGTCTGATCTTGTAAGAGAATAATCTGAGAATTGTTCTAGGTCACATCAGTTTATAAATTATACTACAATGTTCTGATTCCAAGATCATATTTCTTTCTACTGTTTCAATAAAATTTAAAGGCACCATTCATAACTTATTTTGTCTTTCAAAATACTCTCTTAATTCTTATCCCATTTATTGTCCATTAACAGAAGAAATCTGTGAGGAAGAAGAGGGTTTTGGTTACTGTGGTTCTCAGTCTACTAAGATGTCCCTTGAAATTTCTCTACTCCCTGCACTGCATGACACTGCTCACGGGAAGAGATAGAATTATATCCTTTCTCTTTGAATCTGGTCTGCTCTTGTGACTGTGTTGACCAATAGAATGTTCTGGAACTTCTGAGTCCAGACCTTAAAAGGACTAAGAGCTTTTATTCCTTTCCTCTTGGAAACTCACTCTTGTGATGTGCCTTCTGTAAACCTAATTGTCATGCTCTAAGCAGCATAAGACCTGAGGTGCTTTGGTCTACAGCCCAAGATAAGCTCTCCAGTGGACAGCAGTACTAAGTGCCAGTCTGAGAGTGAGCCATCTTGGATGTTCCAGTGCATTTGAGTCCCTCAACAACTGCAACTCAGCCAATATCCTATAGAATAGAAGAACCACATCTGATTCCAGTCAACCTACAGAAACAGAGAGATACTAGTATGGCTACTGTTAAAGCCACTAAATTTTGAGGTAGTTCATTACACAGCAATGGATAGCTGAAAATGTCCCCTCTATAGCAAGGCTTATTTCTTCTTTCAATATTTTGAATAATGAAAGCAACACGTGAAAAGTAATGAATCCCATGTGACTTATTGGAAAGACTAGCTTATTATATTAGAGTAACAATGATCTCTGTTACAATAGAGTATTTCTGAAAATTACTTTTAATGACCAGAAGTCTAGTTATCCTGAGCAGAGTCAAAATGAAAATGACAGTGGAGTTTTAAAAAGCCTCATTAATTTGGACGCATGCATGATCTAGAAGTAAAGGAACTTGGATTAACTTGCTGAATATCCTTTAGTGACTTTTTAGAAAACATACTTATTATTTGACATATGAGACTTGATTTTGAGCTAAATTGTGTAAAGAAGTTAGCTCTTTATGGGTCAAGACACAGAAAAGGAGCAAAATACTGGGGATGAGGAGGGGTCAGGAGGTTTTTTTCTGCTGGGAGTCTCCACAGTTAGCATTTAAGAGTAGGGAATTTCAATAGAAGTACTGTTTCAAAAATAGCATTTTTTAAAAAAAATTATGAATATATTTTCCAAACCAGAAATTAGCACATTGGTTTGACGAACATGAAACTATGGAGACCGTTAGTGCAGAATTGACAGGGAAAAAAAAATCATAAAGGCACAGCCACAGAGATGATAGTGTAGGTGATCATAAAAAATAGTTAAATAAAATTTATATAGTGCTTATCATAGGCCAGCTACTATCCTAAGTATCAGGCATTAACTCATTTAATAGTTAAAAAACTCTATGACATAGATCCTTTGTTAATTCTTATAAGTGTGGAAATTGAGGCATAAGTGTGGAAATTGAGGCACACACACAAACAAAAAACGGAGAGTTGTTGAGGTAAAGTCGGACATAATCATATGGACAGTACAAGAGAAAAGGATTTTCAACTTTTGGAACAGAAGTTCCAATCTGGGCCACTGAGAGGCCCATCCTTGGTTTGGATATAGATGCAAATAATGGAGTGAGTAAATTTATAGTCTTTCTGATCTTCGTTGGCAACATTATCCTTAATGGAAACTCTATGTGGGACTTTATTAGTCTGGGGACATTAAGTAATTGTAACTTCCCTTGTTTTGACCCTAGTACAGGTAAGTGAGGATCTGGTTATGATTTGACTTTTAGTCTGCGTAAGAAAGGTTGTGAATAAGGACCCAGAGGCCAAATTCAGACCAAACATTTTTTTCTTATATAATTAAAATAAATGTTCTTAAATAGTTGCAAACATATAACAGTTGGGAAAGTAGTTTATAATTGATCTTGCTTCCTCTCCTAAAATAGAAAGTTTTTGTAAGACTACATTCAAATTTGTAGATGGTAGCAACTAACGAGAGATGAATAGCAGCTGCTCCCTTTAAAGAGGGCATTTATATTCTATTTTACCAGAATCTTCACCATTCCTGTGGTATTACACTCTGCTGTTTCACCAACTTAACTGCTGCCCTTCTGACTTTTGAGTTTTTATCTTCTGAGCTTAGAGGGAAATTCTCTGATTATATAAAATAAATTCTTGATATCTGTGATAATGCCTCATGGCTAATGAATAAAGTGATGTATATCTAGATTTCTATGTAGCTTGGCTATGATGATAATACTGACCCGAATTTTTATGGTGCACAGAATTTTCTGTTTGCCATTGTTATATGATAAATTATCGTCCTTGTGACTACTTCAATGTTAGATACCTTTGATTTGGTGAGATTCTGCCTTTAAGGATTGATTTATCCCTGGGCATAGAAAGAACAAACATCAAATCCCAGAACATGGAAAATAAGGCACTCTTGGATAAAGGCCACCCTGTCTTCTCCTGGATGATACAACTCCCACTTCTGATTTTTGGACAGGAAAAGAACACTGAACGAAGAATCGCTAGAAATCTCATCTATATAGTTCCGTTATTAAATTGGCTATGTGGCCATGAACAAATACCCTAATGTACTTTGGCTTCCACCACTTCATAAGTGAAGGAAAAGAGTTGAACTAAAATATCTCTGAATTTCCATCATGCTGTGGCATTATATAACTCAGTCATACATACATACTTGAATTCATCTGCACATTGTTTATATGATTGAGGTATGTTTTAAGACCTTCACGTGAAGGATTTCATGAAACACACATTGCTGTGTTACTGCCATATTAACATCTATATTTATATCCAAACACAGAAGGTTAGATTTTGGATGTATTTCAGCAACATTTGGATATCTGGTGATTTTTATAAACTGTTTTTAATCATTCAGTATCACAGAATTCAAACAAAAACAACAAAATAAGCACATCAAAACATGTTTGACTTGAACAAAAATAGCAGGCAGCTGGGGACACAGGCACACTATGCAAAATAAGCCTGCATATATCATGCTTTACATATTTATAACTGTGTAGCTCCAGCAATATTGGCAAGTTAATGGAGTGTCAATGGGTGAAAAGCTGTCTCAAAGGCTTGTTTTTATTGGACAAAAGGAAAACAGAGCCAGGAAACCTACTTTTCTTTTTGCCAAATCAAGTTATCTGGGAGAGTAAGTCATCCATTTACTTTGGACGTGCCACATATGTTCCTATTTATCTAAGAGCCAACCCAGTAACACCAGGATAGAGTTATCTTCATTTATGTCCAAGCTGAATCTAGCAAACAGCCGCAATGTTTTCTATATAATTACTTTAGGGCTTATGGATGAAGATGATACATTTGATCAGCAAATTGCTATAAACTAAAACAAATAAGTTAAAAAAAACACCCTAAAATTTACCATCTCTACAGAATATATGCTAATTGGCAGGATGAGAATGACAGAAAAGCCCAGGGAAAAAGAAACATCTTCTAAAACAAAGGAGGTATATGTCCGTGGTGGAATAGTGGCAGCAGCAGAAGGGAGAATGAAGCAAGAACAAAAAGAGCATTTATTAAACATTAAATAAATGGCATGAAGTATTCACACTTATAGGCACCCGTTTTCTACTATACATTCAACAGAATTGAAAAGAAGAGAATGCAGGCTCTAGAAGCATGAGAGCATGGTTTCTCCCTTTGCAATACACTCAAAGAAGACTGAACATATACTGCTGTGTTAGGTCTTACATGATGTGATCATGTAAACCTCATAGAAAAATGAAGAGAAGGATGTGGAAGGGCTGTCTGTATGTGATACAGGATTGATGGTAAAAATCTGTCATGATAGGACTGGAGAAGTAGTGAGTGGGGCTTTGGTTAAGTTCATGGCTGGAGAGGCAAAATTGTGGGGCTCAGCTGGTGTCGCAGGCAGGAGATTCCCTAAGGTATACCAAGAGCGAGTTGTGGAGGAATCCAGAGGCATTGTTGGCATGCTGCAAAGATTAGTCACTAGGGGAAAAAAGTGAGATAACTGAAGACAGAGAGTTCCAGGGTGATCCAGTACTGAATTTGCCTTACATGTCTGTAGCCTAACACTCTTTAAATGGGGTACATCTCTGTGTGTGTCTTGCTAGAAGAGTTATCTATTTGTATTTGTTATCTGTTGCTGCATAACAAATTACCTCTTAAAACTTAGCAGCTTAAAAGAACAAATATTTATCATCTCACAGTTTCTGTGGATCAGAAATCTGAAAGCAGCTTAGACGGGTAGTTTTGGTACAGGGTCTCTCACCAGGTTAAGTCAAGATGTCCACCACAGCTTCAGTGTTCTGAAGGCTTGACTGTAGCTGGAAGATCTGCTTTGGTCACTTGCATGGCTGTTGGCAAGAGATCTCTGTTCCTTCTCACATGGGCCTCTACCAAGGGATGCTTGAGTGTTAACTGGGAACTGGCTTCCTTAGAGAAAGTAAGGAAGAGGGCAAGAGGAAGTCACATGCCTTACCTGACAACACTTCTGGCACTTTCTACAGCCCACAGGAAAGGGGAATTAGGTTCCTTCTGAAGAGAAGAATATCGAAGAATTTTAAAGCCACCACAATGTGATAAATATATATGCCGTCATCTGAAAATGAATGGGAGTTACTGGCTAAGGCTTCTAAGAAGATACGTGTTTCAGTCCAGATCCTAGCAGGAGGTAGATAATTTCAGAAAGGTTTAATAAAGGGACTATATGCAAAATGCATTCAGGGTGTGTGGAAACCCCAAGGGATAGCACATTACTGTGGGGTTATAACCGGGCTATCGGTGTCTGAAGGGGCTAAGGAGTGGAGTAATTTCTGGAACCTGGAAGAAGGGAGTCCTATGGAGAGAGCTGCCTTTGGTTGAGGGATGCAGCCAGATCAAGATTACCTTATACAAAGGTATTGGTGGAATAAATACCACAGTATCACTCTCCTCTCCCTTCCGCTCCCATCTTTGCCTGTGCTCCGCTCTGGCCAAACTTAACTGACTAGAGGTCAAGGGAGCCTGTTAATGTAGTCCATCAACCATCTGGGCAGAGGTCAGGGTGGAGAGTGGGAGAGTGGGTTTGGAGGGGCAGATAGAGGATGTCATCTGTAGATTGGAATTTAATTTGAAGGATGAGTAGTAAGCAGAGTTATGGCGATCTGGATGGTGTATTAAGTGTTCAAACCATACATATTAAGCAAATGTATGTGGGAGTAAAGAAATGACTAAAAATCTGACAAAACAGAAGTTATGTAGTGTGGTGAGGCTGAAATAGGCTGATAGAAGTGTGGAGGGACCATGTTGTGGAGGGTCCTGAGAGAGGCAGGGCTTTAGACTTCCTCTAACAGGCAACACTTGGCAGTTCTTAAACAGGTGTGTCCAGACAGTAGGAGTGGGAGAGGAGGGGCAAATCTGAGAGACTATGTTTGCTTAGGTATCAGAAATAAATGCAAAAATGTCAATAAAAATTTAGTTTTGAATATCCTTTCAGGTAAAATAAATACTAAGTACTAACGGTCAGATGAATAAAAATGTGAATTTGTTGGAATGAGGTATCCACATTGACAGACTCATACTTTCTACAGTTTCCCAGCACTGCAAGCAAGCAAACCTACAATTATAAGCATTTTTATCTAGAACAGTTATAGTGACATATGAGCTTAGAAATGAAAACAATGTTATAGCAGAAACAATCATACCAAAAATCAACTTTCTTTGGGAGATCTGTTCTTTGAAGGATATTAGCTGAAGGTTTGCCTTGGGTACACTATTCAAACATCTATTGATGGTTTGAATATTTAGTAAGAAAGCCTTATGAGATGGATGCAGTCCTTCATCCTGATTTGATTTGCAACACACAGAAATTGTAGTCTTTAGTATCTACATGGGAGATTTCAATGAAGATAAACGTATGTAATAAGAAACATTGGCATTTATGCCATAGTTTAGAAAAAAATAAAAATATGATAGAGCTTAAAGTGAATCCTGCTTGAATCACAGCCATCCATTTAGCATGTCTGACCTGCTATCAATGCAGTATTTCAGAGGGGGAAAAGTAGCAATAAATACGTAGTGATTGCTAGTACAGAGTGGGGCGTGGAGAGATATATGACTGATTATGCTCACTGACACTTTAATATTACATTTTATAGTAAAGCCTGGTTTACATGGCAAGATGTTAACTGTAAATTTCCTAACTGCACTTCCACACATTCAGAAGGTAGAGATAATTGATGTTAACAGAGATGACCCTGAAGTGTCTGCTGAGTTTAAAAAAAAAGATGCTACATTCTGAATGTATGTATTCTGTGTTGTAGGTTCTTTCCTGATACTTTGAAAATTACCAGCACAGTTGAGAGTCCTGTAAGAGAGTAAGGAGTAAAGTATGATTCTTGTTCAAATCTTACCTAATAAATACAATTGGCTATTGCTATTTTCAGGGCTTAACACTTAAGCAGGGCCTTTCAGAAACCAAGTGCCTCAGAGGCATGAACACTTAAAAAAAAACTCTGAAAAATAGTATTCAGTATAATGGTTACTAATATTCATTCAAATTTTCAAGTATATAGAAACTGCAAGTGACAGGAGAGTGTTGAAAAATACAAATGTGTTCTCAGTACCGATGGAAATACAAGCTAGCAGTTCTTACTTTAAAAAAGTAAGCATAAGGGGCGCCTGTGTGGCTCAGTCATTAAGCATCTGCCTTCGGCTCAGGTCATGATCCCAGGGTCCTGGGATTGAGTCGTGCATCGGGCTCCCTGCCCCGCGGGAAGCCTGCTTCTCCCTCTCCCACTCCCCCTGCTTGTGTTCCCTCTCTCGCTGTGTCTCTCTCTGTCAAATAAAAAAGTAAGCATAAATGATTAAATTACCATTTGCAGTAAGTGCTACAATGATCTGTACAGATGCCAAGAGAAAACAGCAATGACCCCTGTGGCCTAATCTGGTGGGTTGGAGAGTGTTAAACTCTGTAAGCATTAGCTTCACAACTAACATCTCCCTCTTCAATAGAAAATCAGCACTTAAACCAAGGAAGATAGCACTGCCTATAGAACAAGTACACTAATCAGCATTTCTTTCTCCATTAACCTTCTTCTTCTTTTTTTTTTTCAAATTAAAGTTCACCTCAAAGACCTTTGTGTGGTGATAGGAACTAATGAAACAATAGAGAAGGTTTCTAGGGTCAGGGGAACCCCTAAGAAATTGTGACCCCTCAACCCCCGACATGGTCTCTTTATCAAGAATCAGAGGTGGAAAGGAAAACGGATCAGAAGTGGTCCTATTCCATGGCTACTAAAGACAAACTCAATCCAATAGAATCTATGTCTTTACCTTAATGATTGATTTCACCTCTGTCTTGTGCTGCCATTTTCTTGTTGGAAAAGGAAGAAAAATAGACAGATGGTGGGCTGGGTGTGTGAAAAGAACCCTACATCCAAGTTAGCTGGGTCAAGTCCAAGAAGGGAAGTGTAAGAGACTCCAGGGTTTAGAAAGATGCACAGTATTATTGCCAAAGGTAGAACAAGCCAAAATAAAAGGCTTGGGACTCATTAGCAGAGTACTAGAACATCACTTTGCTCATGGCACTCAATTATCAAAATTGTGAGTGGATTATTTGAAGCCCAGAAAATCAGTAATGCTATGTTGCGTATATGTATATGTATGTGCGTGTGTAATGCACACACACATGTTATGTGAAATAATCTATTCAGAAGTGGAAATTATAGAAATTGGAAGAAAAACCAAATCGGAGGAAACAGTCAAATAGCCGAAGGAAAGGGAAATGGTATTGTATAAGAAGCCACTCCACCAGCAGCTGGGTAATAAAACAGCACAAGGTCAGGAAGAGGTCACACAAGACACTGCCTGACTGGCCTGAGCCTTGATCCTCCCATAGGCCTCATCTCATTCTGGACTGAGATTTTCCTGCAAATCATGGTAATTGGGAATCAGCACACACAGCTGTGAACCACAGCTCACAGATACAGAGTTAACAAATTTGAAGTTGACCATCTCTGCTGGAGAGGGAAGGGAAGTGACTTGTTTATGTACCATTTCATTACTCTCCCCAAGAGGCACTAGCCCTGGGTTTATGTTCCATTGAGGGTGTAGTGACATGGTTTTAAATCAAGTAGAAGATTGGCTCTTTATTAGAATTAGGGAATCTGGATTCAATTCTAAGTTAAAACCATGAAATGTTAGTGCTGTAAAGAAACTAGATATAATATAATCCAATTTTCTTCTTTATAGGTGAGGGTCCTTTGACGTAGAGATGCTACACAATTTGCCAAGTTAGTTGATGCTAGCATCTGGACTAGAATCACCAGGAGCCTGTGTTACTACCTCTATAATGTTACTTCTCTACTCTTGGGAAAACTATCCCTGGGACCTTGAGGCTCATGCCAGTCAACTGTAGTAATCTCCTTCTCTCCAGGTCCCCATTATTTATTATGTTTAAGGTTTTCCTATATCCAATGAGGACTCTGTCATATGGTTTGTTGCTTTTGTTTTGCCATCCTCATGCCTTTTCATCCAGGTGATTTCAATAACCACATAGGTGCTTACCCCAATTTGCTAAATTCAGATTTTCTCTCCATTTTTTTTTACTCTGCTTTTCTTCACTTTTCTTTAGCAATTGACTCTTCTGCTCCCATCCTGAACCATTTGTTCCCCTGAACTACATCCTGTCTGAAGTCACAAAATCTAATAACCGAATCTCTGGTTATAACTTCTATTCTTCCACATTACACATGATGATTCCACCTGCATTAGTTACAAGGTAAGCTATTGAAACAGACAGACCCTAAATCCAAGAGCTCTTCATCATGTAACAGTTCAGAAGTGGGTGTTCCAGGGTGTTAGATGGCTTTATTCTACAGGTCATCGAGGGACCCAAGTTCCCTCTATCTTGTAGTTTTTCCACATAGAATTCTACGGGGTGTCTTTGTTCCCATACTTGAAGCTGGCTTACTTATCATATATACTTTCCAGCACTCAGAAAGAAGGGAGAAAATGAAGGACTAGCCTCTTTTTTATTCAAGCATGTGACCCCAAAGTTGCACATATTCCTTACGCCCATATTCTATTGGCCTACAGCTTGGTTACATGGTCGTACTTCATGTCTTGGCCCATTTTGGCTGCTAAAACAAAATACCATCGATTGGGTGCCTTATAAACATCAGAAATTTATTTCTTAGAGTTCTGGAGACTTGGAGGTTAAGATCAAGGTGCTGGTAGATTTGGTGTCTGGTGAGAGCCCACTTCCTGCTTCACAGAAAACTGTTTTCTTGCTATGTTCTCAGATGGTGGAAGGGGCCAAGCGAGCTCTCTAGGGTCTCTTTTACAAGGGTACTATCACCATTCACAAAGACTCCACTCTCATGACCTAAGGATGTCCCAAAGGCTCTAACTCCAAATGCCATCACATTGGGATTAGGTTTGAAGGGATATAAACATAGTCTATAACACCTAGCTAAAAGGGAAATGTAGTCTCTAGCTGAGCAATCTTGTGTGCAGCCCCAAGTTGAGATGTTCTATTTCTGAAAGGAAGAAAGTAGAATGGTTTTGGGGGACACAGTTAGCTGTCTGCTACAACTCTCACTGCCCTTCTATTCATTGACTTCATTGGAATCTCCATTTCCTTGATCTAGTATCTATACCCAAGTTAATCAGTCTGTTTTTGGACTTACTTCCTTTTTCCCAAATAAGGATCTCATGGTATACAACTTAAGACGGGTGAGATATCTAAAGAGATATAGGTCTTACCAGTTCTTTCAAGAACTTATCTAAGTTACCTCTACCTCTACATCATCTATCGTAATTTATCATTGTTTGCGCCTACTTTAGGGTAAATTTGTGAAGCTCTCCAGGAAAAATGAAGTACACTTAATAAATAACAATGATTGAGCATCTAGAAAGAATTGAGGCGATTTGAAAAATTAAGCAGATTAAAAGAGGCACAATTTTTAATACCAAGAAAATAAGCAAAAATTGTACAAAGAAAAAATATAAACCTAAATATATGTACTGTTGATTCTGTGTAGGACAATATGTGGTAATGATGACTACTTTGCAGTGATAGTGAGCATGGACTCTAGTTAGATTACTTGGATTGACAGTGGTGTCCAACCTCTGCTGGCTATGCAACCTTAAGCAAGGTACTTGATTTCCCTATGCCTCAGTTTCACTGTGCTCCTGCTTTATAAAAATTTACATTACTTTAATTATTGAATACATAAGATGGTACAAATAAGTTTTAACCTCTCTTAAAATAATGTGTTTCAAAAAGATTAGCTGAAGAAGGTATTTTCTTTTCTTTTTTTAAATTTTTAAATTTTTTTATTGTTATGTTAATCACCATACATTACATCATTAGTTTTTGATGTAGTGTTCCATGATTCATTGTTTGTGCATAACACCCAGTGCTCCACGCAGAATGTGCCCTCTTTAATACCGATCACCAGGCTAATCCATCCCCCCACCCACCCTCCCCTCTAGAACCCTCAGTTTGTTTTTCAGAGTCCATCGTCTCTCATGGTTCGTCTCCCCCTCCGACTTACTCCCCTTCATTCTTCCCCTCCTGCTATCTTCTTCTTTTTCTTTTTTCTTAACATATGTTGCATTATTTGTTTCAGAAGTATAGATCTGTGATTCAACAGTCTTGCACAATTCACAGCGCTCACCATAGCACATACCCTCCCCAATGCCTATCACCCAGCCACCGCATCCCTCCCACCCCCCACCACTCCAGCAACCCTCAGTTTGTTTCCTGAGATTAAGAATTCCTCATATCGGTGAGGTCATATGATACATGTCTTTCTCTGATTGACTTATTTCACTCAGCATAACACCCTCCAGTTCCATCCACGTCGTTGCAAATGGCAAGATCTCATTCCTTTTGATGGCTGCATAATATTCCATTGTGTATATATACCACATCTTCTTTATCCATTGATCTGTCGATGGACATCTTGGCTCTTTCCACAGTTGGGCTATTGTGGACATTGCTGCTATAAACATTGGGGTGCACGTAACCCTTCGGATCCCTACATTTGTATCTTTGGGGTAAATACCCAGTAGTGTAGTTGCTGGATCATAGGGTAGCTCTATTTTCAACTGTTTGAGGAACCTCCATACTGTTTTCCAGAGTGGTTGCACCAACTTGCATTCCCACCAACAGTGTAGGAGGGTTCCCCTTTCTCCGTATCCCCGCCAACATCTGTCATTTCCTGACTTGTTAATTTTAGCCATTCTGACTGGTGTGAGGTGGTATCTCATGGAGGTTTTGATTTGGATTTCCCTGATGCCGAGTGATGTTGAGCACTTTTTCATGTGTCTGTTGGCCATTTGGATGTCTTCTTTGGAAAAATGTCTGTTCCTGTCTTCTGCCCATTTCTTGATTGGATTATTTGTTCTTTGGGTGTTGAGTTTGGTAAGTTCTGTATAGATTTTGGATACTAGCCCTTTATCTGATATGTCATTTGCAAATATTTTCTCCCATTCTGTCGGTTGTCTTTTGGTTTTGTGGACTGTTTCTTTTGCTGTGCAAAAGCTTTTTATCTTGATGAAATTCCAATAGTTCATTTTTGCCCTTGCTTCCCTTGCCTTTGACGATGTTTCTAGGAAGAAGTTGCTGCGGCTGAGGTCGAAGAGGTTGCTACCTGTGTTCTTCTTCAGGATTTTGATGGACTCCTGTCTCGCGTTCAGGTCTTTCAACCATTTGGAGTCTATTTTGTCTGTGGTGTTAGGAAATGGTCCAGTTTCATTCTTCTGCATGTAGCTGTCCAATTTTCCCAACACCATTTGTTGAAGAGACTGTCTTTTTTCCATTGGACATTCTTTCCTGCTTTGTCAAAGATGAGTTGACCATAGAGTTGAGGGTCCATTTCTGGGCTCTCTCTTCTGTTCCATTGATCTATGTGTCTGTTTTTGTGCTAGTACCATACTGTCTTGATGATGACAGCTTTGTAATAGAGCTGGAAGTCTGGAATTGTGGTGCCGCCGGCTTTGCTTTTCTTTTTCAGTGTTCCTCTGGCTATTCGGGGTCTCTTCTGGTTCCATACAAATTCTAGGATTATTTGTTCCATTTCTTTGAAAAAAGTGGATGGTATTTTGATGGGGATTGCATTGAATGTGTAGATTGCTCTAGGTAGCATTGACATCTTCACAATGTTTGTTCTTCCAATCCATGAGCATGGAACGTTTTTCCCTTTCTTTGTGTCTTCTTCAATTTCTTTCATGAGTATTTTATAGTTTTCTGAGTACAGATCCTTTGCCTCTTTGGTTAAATTTATTCCTAGGTATCTTATGGTTTGGGTGCAATTGTAAATGGGATCGACTCCTTGATTTGTCTCTCTTCTGTCTTGTTGTTGGTGTATAGGAATGCCACTGATTTCTGTGCATTGATTTTATATCCTGCTACTTTACTGAATTCCTGTATTAGTTCTAGCAGTTTTGGGGTGGAGTCTTTTGGGTTTTCCACATACAGTATCATATCATCTGCAAAGAGTGAGAGAGTTTGACTTCCTCTTCGCCGATTTGGATGCCTTTGATTTCTTTTTGTTGTCTGATTGCTGTGGCTAGGACTTCTAATACTATGTTGAATAGCAGTGGTGATAGTGGACATCCCTGCCGCGTTCCTGACCTTAGGGGAAAAGCTCTCAGCTTTTCCCCATTAAGAATGATATTCGCTGTAGGTTTCTCATGGATGGCTTTTATGATATTGAGGTATGTACCCTCTATCCCTATACTCTGAAGAGTTTTGATCAAGAGAGGATGCTGTACTTTGTCAAATGTTTTTTCTGCATCTATTGAGAGGATCATATGATTCTTGTTCTTTCTTTTGTTAATGTATTGTATCACGTTGATTGATTTGCGGATGTTGAACCAATCTTGCAGCCCAGGGATAAATCCCACTTGGTCATGGTGAATAATCCTTTTAATGTACTGTTGGATCCTGTTGGCTAGTATTTTGGTGAGAATTTTTGCATCCATGTTCATCAAGGATATTGGTCTGTAATTCTCCTTTTTGATGGGGTCTTTGTCTGGTTTTGGGATCAAGATAATGGTGGCCTCATAAAATGAGTTTGGAAGTTTTCCTTCCATTTCTATTTTTTGGAACAGTTTCAGGAGAATAGGTATTAATTCTTCTTTAAATGTCTGATAGAATTCCCCTGGGAAGCCATCTGGCCCTGGGCTTTTGTTTGTTGGGAGATTTTTGATGACTGCTTCAATTTCCTTAGTGGTTATAGGTCTGTTCAGGTTTTCTATTTCTTCCTGGTTCAATTTTGGTAGTTGATACATCTCTAGGAATGCACCCATTCCAAGAAGGTATTTTCAACATACTCCTTTTATTTTTATTTTCTGAAGTTCCTTAGAAATCAGCAGAAACTTCAGTTAGGTGTTGGTGAGTCACCAGCTTGAAGGTTCTTTTTATTTGGGTCAGATATAGTCAAAGGATTACAGAATATAAAAAAAAAACTGATTAAAATATGGAGAATCTCAAGTGGGAAAAATGTGAAATCACAATGCTTTTCTAGTTTGAGGATGAGTTTTCATTTAGCCTATGTGTGTGTTTTCTATAAACAATATTATAACAGCAATGGAGATTTAAAACATGTAAAAAATGGTATTACTTAGGGGCACCTGGGTGGTTCCATCGTTTAAGCATCTGCCTTCAGCTCAGGTCATGATCTCTGGGTCCTGGAATCGAGTCCCATGTCAGGCTCCCTGCTCAATGGGGAGCCTGCTTCTCCCTCTGCCTGCTGCTCCCCCTGCTTGTGCTCCCTCTCGCTCTCTTTCTGACAAACAAATAAATAAAATCTTTAAAAAAAATTAGTAATCTTTTAATCTTTTATCTTTTTCTACATTCCAGTTCATTTTTGTTCACATATCTATGGAATTTATGTATCAGGAATCATAGCATAGATGTTATTTTCTCATTTTTAAAAACTTGAGATTTTATCAAGAACATTTTCCTATGGTTGCATGAAGGAAGAGGGCTTGAAAAAACACAGCCTTGCTGTTACTAAAAACAAAGACATTTCTAGTTCTGAATTCTGTTTAACCAGTTCTATCTTAATGGTATCCGTTGCCCGTGGCCATTTAGGCCAACTTGTTACAGTCGTATTCTGGGTGCAGGCTGAGTTGGGGAGTTCTAGTTGTGTCCGGGCCTGGTAGCCTCCCAGGGGTCCACGGTTGCTTTCCTCTCTGGCCAGCCAGCAGGTCAGAAGTTCCTGCTGGGCCATGACATGCTGTGCTCTGGTTCCCAAGGGACTGATTCACAGGGGTTAGGTGGATTGTTCCCGGTGTGGCTACAAAATTCTGTGAACTCCGTCTTTGAGCTTTGAATATGAAATCACAACTCCAAATCTACCTTTAAGAATAGAAGTAGCATTAGTTATGGGAAAATTATGGAGTAATCAAATTAGACTTGCTGTTTATCCAGGGCAGTGCAGGGAATTGCCTCTGAATATTTACCATAGAAATAGGATTACTTGGGTTAACAGCAAAAGTCCTAAGTTAAAGTGCAGATGCTCTTCTCTTTCTCATGAAGCTTCTCTTTCTCATGAAGCTTTCTCATATGCCCTTTTGTTTGTTCACACCAAAGGTCTAAGGAGAGAGGAGCTTTCTCAAAGATATTTCGAGTCTGTCTTTTTCTTTTTATGAAAGTATAAATCCCAACTTTTATGTTTGTATGGACTTCACATTTCATGAAACAGTTTTAGAAAATTACACTAAGTCACAAACCAGGAAAAATTGGGAAGATGGCTATCAGTTCATAAGTTTTATCTGTTAAACTTTGTTGTAAATGAGTAAATATTAAACTCAGTGATGTCTTCTGTTTCCCTTTACCTCTCCCACTCCATCTGGCGAGTCTTTTGTGTCAAAGTCTAGGAAAAGTCAGTGTAAATTCTGATGTTTGAAACCACGTGCTCTTTTTGTCTCTCCCAAGCAGTGGCTTTAAAAATGCTTCTGATAGTTTGTAAACCTAAACCCAAACTAGAGCTTTGTTTATCCTTGACATTGTCTGTAGGCAAAAAAACCCCAAAAAACAAAAAACCGACACAATCTGCCCTTCGAAGGATGGAATACATAATCTAATAGAGAATCAAAATGGAGGACCAGTCTAGTCTCAAGGCACTTGGGTATTGATGGCTTGAGGAAGTATGGTATTTTTGTCTTGATTATTATAAATAATCTGGGTCAGAGCCTTAAAAAAAAAAACAACCCTGGACTTCTTTCTTTCAAGCCCTGTCCCTAGGAACCTATTGTACTTTGTTTAGTTGCTTTAAAATTAAAAACAAAAAAGGGGCACCTGGGTGGCTCAGGTCATGATGTCACGGTGCTGGGATTGGAGCCCAGTGATGGGCTCTGTGCTCAGTGGGGAGTCTGCTTCTCCCCCTCCCTCTGCCTCCCCCTACCCCCAACCCCCGCTCAAGCTCTCTTTCTCCCTCTCTCAAATAAATAAATAAAATCTTTAAAAAAATCTGAGTTCTGCATCTCTATAAATATGCAAATAATGGTATATCATTTAAATAAGAGAAAATATTGTCATTTCATTAGAAATGAAAATAGCTCTGTTATTTGGATTTGGAACTTTACTTTCTAAAATGTCTCCTGTGGCTAGGAACAAGACAATCGAATGTCTGTATTTCCAAAGTTTCAAAAGATGAGGCTCCAAGCCATTCACATTGAAATTCGGTAGTGCACAGTATAACCCTGCCTCAGAAAAAGAATGCAAACATTGAGAAATATCTCCAAGTTATCCTTGGTCTTTCAGGGGAAATGTGATAAGATTCCTTTGAATGAAAAAAATGGGAGAAAGCATTTGATATAGTCTCTCACAATGTTGTAAATAAATATAAACCAAATTGACCTGGAAAATAACAGAGCTGCATGAACTAAAAAATGCCAGTAAAAATAGAGACATAATATAAATGGATTTGAGAGGCTCTGAATCAGGAAAGATAAGAGAGAGTACAGAGAAAAAGCATCTAGGATGATTAAGAGGAAGAAGGCAGAGATTGATGATGTTATAAAGGGTGTTAGTCTGAATAGTCTCACAAAGGAATCTCTGGAACAAGTACAGATACAAAGAAATAAAATCTAAGCCACGCAGGCTCAGAAAGGCCTCCAAAAGATGCTAAAAAAAATTATTCAGCACAACACTAGGTGAAAAATAGAATTAGGGGAGGGAAAAGGAAGGAATGGAATAAAAAAAAGAAAGAAAAGGCAGCTTATTTTCGGACACAGCTTCGAAGTGACCTGAACGTGCAAATGTCTGCTTCCTTTCCCTTCTCCTGCTGTCCTTATCCCTCACCGCACACTACACACCACACCTCTCATCCTGACATGAACAAGCCCGCTGCCCTCGCTCTCAAGAGTCCTCGAGGATTTTTCATACTTTTTTGTTTAGCATCTTTGGAGGCCTTTTTGAGCCTGCCTGGCTTAGATTTTATTTACTTATATATCAACTTGTTCCAGAGCTTTCTTAGGGAGATTGTTTGTACTGACACCCTCTATAACATCATGGGAGGGTAGATATGGGAGAGAAGGGAGCTGCCTATAGATGATAGTAGGTCCCTGAGACAAGTCTGCTTTCTGCTCACTGGCCAGACTCTCAGGAGCTCCAAAAGAGAGGCTGCATGGGGTCTAGCATTTTTAGACAGCCATACAGTAATTACAGAGCCCCAGCCCAGCATAAAAGGAGCAGAGATTCAGGTGAGGCACAGAAGTTGCAAAGCCTCTTGCTTTAAAGAGGCCTGTCAATAGGGTCATGATCTCAGGGTTGTGAGATTGAGCCTGGCTTCAGGCTCTGTCCTAGGCATGGAGCCTGCTTAAAATTCTCTCTTTCCCTCTCCCTCTGCAAAGCGCCAACCCCTGCCCCCCACCCAATAAATAAATAAATAAAAGGCCAGCCAACAGAGATAAAGAATGTCTCATGGGCAACCCCAGGAGGTGGTGCCAAGAACCCAATAGGATGTTTCAGCAGACGTTTATGTAAACAAATGGCATCAAGCACTAGAAGACTCAGCCTGATGTCTTGGGACCGTGGTGAAGCCTATACAAATTGGATGCCATTCCTGGGAAACTCAAAATATGGAGATCAAGTTGCATCATCCTTGTTGAAGGGGAACTATGCAAAAAATCAAATCATAGAAAACTCAATACAGTTACAGTTTTCACACCCGATTTGTGAACTACGATTCATCCTTTTACACTGATTTTTCAGTGTGCACTAAGAACACATAAAGCTTTGAATCCCAAATTCATAAATAAGAAAAGTGTCTATTTTTTTTTTAAAGATTTTTTGTTTAAGTAATCTCTATACTTAGTGTGGGGCTCGAACTCACAAACCCGAGGTCAAAAGTCACAAGCTCCACTGACTGAGCCAGCCAGGCACCCCAAGAAAACTGTCTTTTTAAAAAAAAACAGAAAATGTACTTTTTGAAATTAACTTGCAATATTTTTCCCAACTGAATTTAGCAGAATATTTGTGTTTTCTTTTTTGTTAACCTTCTTTAGTTAGAAAGCATCAAAACCAGAAAGCATCAAAACCATAATTAGTAAGCTTAAACTATAGAAAAACATTATCAGAATGGTATTTTTGTATTTTAAGTACATTGCTTCACTTAATCTTCAAATAAACCTTAGGTGAAAGGTACCATTACTGTTCTCACTCTACGGATGAGGAAATTGAGGCACAGCGGGGTTAAACACATTGCTCAGTTTGCATATCTGGTAAATGGTAGATCCAGGATTTTGAACTTGATCCCTCTGTCCCTAGAGTCTGTGGTCTTAATCATGGATGAGTGTGGATGCTTCTGTGATAGGCATCGCTCAAGAGCACAGCAAGGGGGCGCCTGGGTGGCTCAGTTGGTTAAGCGACTGCCTTCGGCTCAGGTCATGATCCTGGAGTCCCGGGATCGAGTCCCGCATCAGGCTCCCTGCTCGGCAGGGAGTCTGCTTCTCCCTCTGACCCAACCCCCTTTCATGCTCTCTCTCTCTCTCAAATAAATAAATAAAACCTTTAAAAAAATAAAAATAAAAATAAAGAGCACAGCAGGAGCTCTGAGGCCCCGTTGTCTTCCTCCTCCAGGGTTGAAGCAGTCCCCATCCTTCAGACACTGCTTGGGGCTATGATTAATATAGGCAAACCCATATTCACAGCTTAGTTAATATCCTGATTGTGGTATGGAACCAACAAACAAACCCCTCTGGTTTCAAATGAGTAGCAAAACCTAGCATATAGCATAAAGGGGAGGCAGGAAGGAAGAAATGACCACCTACATAATCTCAGATAATCCTTGAGACAGCTCTGGGAAGTAAATATTATGATCTGTCTTACAGAGGAGGAAACCGAAATTCATTGACTTTGAGTGACCTGCTCAGTTGGGAAGTAACGGAGCCAGGATTCCAATCTGTTTCCGGCTACAAAGCATTCATTTTCTTTGTTATGTTAACCATCCCTTAAAATACTCTGATTTGGGTACACTGTGGATTAAGTAAGTTATTGTGGTGTAGGCTGAGAATACATGAAGCATTTATAATACTGTTTCTGTGGGGAAATAAGTATATTCCTACTTCTATATAGCTGATATAAAAACTAAATTCTGGGACACAGACCATCTGAAACTTGAGAATTGCCTACTGTGACACTAGAGGGAAAAAAATGCTTGAATCGTGATAATAGTCTTGCCTCTGAATTTTTAAGGTTGTGAAATATATTCTATACCACATGCAAAATGTTTATTTATCAAGTAAACAATATCAGCAGCTTCAGCAGGTTGGGGAAAGCGGAAATATGAGGTGAATATGCATTCTTGTGATTTGCTTTTTTGGACTATTTTATGCTGATGAATTCAGTTTTTAAAAAATGGGTTGTGTTTCAAAGAGTGGGAAATGAGAAAAGATGTTTGAAATGGGAAAATGGTAAGGACATTTATTTGAAGAACTTGAAAATTAAAGGAATTCAAATTCTTTACATCTTGCATTGAAGCAAAGAAGATCATTACTTACTATTAAGTGGAATTGAGGGCAGCTGTCTTGAGAGGTCTGATTTTTCTATTATCCAAGGCCTGGTTACAAACTCCAGGAGCTGACATTTCACTGAGAAACACATGCTGATGTAGTTAACGTATATCTCCAATATGGCTTTTTTTTTTTTTTTTAAGATTTTATTTATTTAGGGGGTGCCTGGGTGGCTCAGTCATTGATCGTCTGCCTTCGGCTCAGGTCATGATCCCAAGGTCATGGGATTGAGCCCCAAATCGGGCTCCCTGCTTGGCGGGAAGCCTGCTTCTCCCTCTCCCACTCCCCCTGTTTGTGTTCCCTCTCTAGCTATGTCTCTCTCTGAAATAAATAGATAAAATCGTTAAAAAATTAAAAAAAATGATTTTATCTATTTATTTGAGAGCGAGAGAGAGAGAGAGAGAGAGAGAGAGAGAGAGTGCACGAGCAGGAGGCAGAGGCAGAGGGAGAGGCAGACTTCCCGCCGAGCAGGGAGGCCCATGTGGGGCTTGATCCCAGGACCCTGGGATCATGACCTGAACTAAAGGCAGACGCTTAACTGACTGAGCCACCCAGGTGCCCCTCCAATATAGCTTCTTTATTTTTTGACATGCATTTTGATCCTTCTAGTTGCTCTGGCTCATGATTTACAAGGGAACTTGGTCACCCTGTAAGGGACATTAGTCACTCTGTAGTCCACCTCCCCGTTTATGGCTAACAAGGAGAATGAATTGAAGGAAAGTGATTTGCCCAAATACACACAATCTAGAATTTTTTGTACTTTCAAACCTAGAGCTGACCAGGTACCTGAAATGTAAAATTTTTTTCCATTCTGCACTATTCAATAATAATCTCATTTACTAAGATCTAGTTCAAGGGTGGAAACTCTACTATACCTAGAACAAAGTTTATATTTTCAATTTAAAAATTAAATATTATTTTATTTTTTATTTTTAAAAGATTTTATTTATTTATTGGAGAGAGAGAGAACACGTGAGCACGGGGCAGGAAGGGGGAGGGGTAGAGGAAGAAGGAGGAGCAGACTCCCAACTGAGCAGGGAGTCTGATGCAGGACGCTGAGATCATGACCTGAGCGGAAGGCAGATGCTTAACTGACTGAGCCAGCCAGGCACACCTAAAAAAGTAAATTTTAATTATAAAATTATCATATTCTTATGGTAAATAATTCATACCATCCAGAAGAGTATAAAGCAAAAATTAAAGTTTACCTTCCAGATTTTATATGCATGTACAAATATATATGGATATAGATATGTGTGTATATATGTATATATATATATATATATATATACACACACATCTGTATTTTTTGACAAATGGGATCCTGTTATAATAATACTTAACAACTTGCTTTTTAAACTTTTAAAACTTGAACATCATTCCTTTCCTTTATACAGTGGTCACATCACATTCCATTTTTTTTTTTTTTTAGGTGGGCTCCACCCTGGGCCCAACATGGGGCTTGAACTTGTGACCCTGAGATCAAGGCCTGAGCTGAGATCAAGAGTCAGATGCTTAACTGACTGAGCCACCCAGGCACTCCACATCACATTCTATTCTGCGGTGGTTTTAAACAAGTACACAAATTCTTAGACGTTACTCCCATCAAAAGGTGAAGTCTCATTACCCTTATCTTGAATATGAATTTGATTTAGTGACTTGTTTCTAAGTATATAATGTGGGAGAAGTTTAAGTTGTTTTTGTTGTTTTTCCTCTTAACCCAACATCCTTGGACATAGTTTTTCATATCTGTGCTTAGACTCAGGTTATTTTCTAGAAGTAGAATGCTGGTCAAAAAATATCTATATTTATTTATTTATTATTATTATTTTAAAGATTTTTATTTATTTATTGAGAGATAATGATAGAGAGAGAGCATGAGAGGGGGGAGAGTCAGAGGGAGAAGCAGATTCCCTGCTGAGCAGGGAGCCTGATGCGGGACTTGATCCCGGGACTCCAGGATCATGACCTGAGCCGAAGGCAGTCACTTAAACAACTGAGCCACCCAGGCGCCCAAAAAATACCTATATTTAAAATTTGAAATATATATATATATTTTTAAAAGATTTTATATATTTAATTGACAGAGAGAGAGACAGCAAGAGAGGGAACACAAGCAGGGGGAATGGGAAAGGGAGAAGCAGGCTCCCCGCCAAGCAGGGAGCCCTATGCAGGGCTTAATCCCAGGACCCCATAACCATGACCCAAGTTGAAGGGAGTCACCCAACCAACTGAGCCACCCAGGAGCCCCTAAAATTTGAAATATATTGCCATAATGTCCTCCAAGATGGTTATAGTGATTTATTCTTTTATTCACAGAATATGAGAGTTTTAGTTTTCCTATATACTTTGGTCATCAGGAAATTTTTAATGAGTATTTATTGACAAGTGAAACTTACTTGCATTTTTTTAAAAGATTTTATTTATTTATTTGACAGAGAGAGACACAGCAAGAGAGGGAACACAAGCAGGGGGAGTGGGAGAGGGAGAAGCAGGCTTCCCGCTGAGCAGGGAGCCTGATGTGGGACTTGATCCCAGGACCCTGGGATCATGACCTGAGCTGAAGGCAGACACTTAACGACTGAGCCACCCAGGTTCCCCTTGCATTTTTGTTTTAATCTGTATGTCTTTTTCCCCATCTTTATTGAGACGTAATTGACAAATAAAAGTTGTATTTATTTAAGGGTGTACAACTTGATGTTTTGATATACACAAATATTGTGAAATAAGTACCACAATTAAGCTAATTAACATATCCATCACCTCACATAATTATCCTTTTTTTTTCTTTTCATGGTAAGAACACTTGTAATCTACCTTGTTAGAAAATTGCAAATATACAAACAGTATTATTCACTATGTTCACATTACTGTACATTTGATCTCCAGAACTTATTCCTATTGCATAACTGAAACTTCCTACCCCTTGACCAACATTTTCCCATTTCTCCTTCCGCCTAGCCTCTGGCAATCACCATTTTACTCTGCTTTTATGAAATTGACTATTTTAGATTCCATATATAATAAGATCATGCAGTATTTGTCTTTCTGTCTGGTTTATTTCACTTAGCATAATTTCCTCCAGCTTCATTCATATTATTGTATATGGAAGGATTTCCTTCTTTTTTAAGGCTGAATAACATTTCATAGTATATATAGATGCCCATTTTATTTATCCATTCTTCTGTTGATGGACACTTAAGGTTGTTTCCGCTAGTGTGAATAATACTGCAGTGAACCTGAGATGCAGATATTTCTTTGACATGTTGATTTCATTTTCTTTGGATACATACCCACATGTGGGATTGCTGGATCATAAGGTAGTCTTATTTTTAATTTTTTGAGGAATCTCCATATTGTTTTTTGGGTGAACCAATTTACATTTCTACCAACATTGTATAGGAAGGTTTCCCTCTTCTCTGCATCCTTTCCAACACTTGTTATCTTTTGCCTTTTTGATAATAACCATTAAAACAGGTGTGAAATGATATCACATTGTGGTTTTTTGTTTTTTTTAAGATTTGATTTATTTGAGAGAGAGAGTGAGAGAGAGAGAGAGAGAGAGAGCACATGGGGGGGGTCAGAGGGAGAAGCAGACTCCCTGCTGAGCAGAGACCCCGATGCGGGACTCGATCCCGGGACTCCAGGATCATGACCTGAGCTGAAGGCAGTCGCTTAACCAACTGAGCCACCCAGGCGCCCCTCACATTGTGGTTTTAATTTGTATTTCACCAATGATCAATAATGTTGTGCACCTTTTATATGTCTTCAGAGAAATGTCTACTCATGTCCTTTGCCCAGTTTTTAAAAAATTTTTTTATTGTTATGTTAATCACCATACATTACATCATTAGTTTTTGATGTGGTGTTCAATGATTCATCGTTTGTGCATAACACCCAGTGCTCCATGCAGAATGTTCCCTCTTTAATACCCATCACCAGGTTAACCCATCCTCCCACCCCCTCCCCTCTAGAACCCTGTTTTTCAGAGTCCATCATCTCTCATGCTTCGTCTCCCCCTCTTATTTCCCCCCCTTCATTCTTCCCCTCCTGCTATCTTCTTCTTTGCCCAGTTTTTAATTGAATTGTGGTTTTGCTTTTGAGTTGTCTGCGTTTCTTATATTTTTTAGATATTGACCTCTTATTGGATATATGGTTTGCAAAATATTTTCTCCCATTCTGTAGGTTGTATCTTCACTCTGTCAATTATTTCTTTTGTTTCACAGAGTATTTTTAGTTTAATGCAGTCTCACTTGTCTATTTTTGCTTTTGTTGCCTGTGCTTTTGGCGTCATATCCAAGAAATCATTTTCCAGACCATGTAAAGAGGCTTTTCCCCTGTTTTCTTGTAGGAGTTTTACAGTTTTGGGTTATGGTTAAGTTTTAACCCATTTTGGGTTGGTTTTTTTGTCTGTGCTAAGGTAAAGGTCCAATTTCATGTGGATATCCAGTTATCCCAGCACCTTTTATTGAAGAGACTGTTGTTTCCCCATTGTGTGTTCTTGGCATCCCTTTCAAAGATCAGTAGACTGCAAATGTGTGAATTTATTTTTGGGATCTCTGTTCTGTTCCATTAGTGTTTATGCCAGCACTATGCTTTTTTGATTACTGTGGCTTTGTAATGTATTTTGAAATTAGGAAGTGTGATGCTTCCTCTTTGACTCATGAGGGATTTATAAGTTTGCTGATTAAATTCCAAACATTTGGTGGCTTTCCTTTATAGTCAGCCTTTCTGTAAACTTGTATTTAATATTTGTCTTTTTTAGTATAGATTTTAAAAATTCAGTTTGATGAGCACTGGGTGGCTTAGTCGGTTTGGTGTCTGACTCTTGATTTCGGCTTAGGTCATGATCTCAGGGTCATTAGATTGAGCCCAGTGTTGGACTCCACACTGAGCGTGGAGCCTGCTTCATTTTCTCTCTCTCCCTCTCTCTCTGCCCCTCCCCACCCTCCTGAATCCCTGGTTGCACACACTCGCTCGCTCTCCAAAAAAAAAAAGAAAGAAAAAGAAAATTCATTTTGACATTCTTTTTCTTTAAATTGGATTTACTCCATTGGTATTTAATGCAATTATAAGACACTTGGTTTTAAAGTCTGTCATCTTATTTCTTTTTTGTCCTATATGTTTTTCATCCTTTCTTTGTCCTTTCTTGACTGTTTTTTTTTTTATTAACAGTATATTTTTTATTTCGCCAGTTTTCTCCTGTAGTTGTTATTTAATTACAAATTATTTTATTCTTCTAGTTGTTAACCTAGAAATTAAAATATGTCTTTGACTTACTATAGTCTGTCTTATGTTAATGCTTTTAATATTTTCTGAAGAAGGCATGAATCTTACAACAGTTTAAATCTATTTCTCACCTCCTTTGTCTTCTGTGCTAGGTTTTCATATAATTTATTCTACCTTATTTTGATTTGTATAAAATGTAATAATTATTATGATTTTAAAGCATCAATATTTTACATCAATCCACATATTTACACTTTCCTGTGTTTTTCATTCTTTCTTTCTGTTTTGTATTTTCATCTGGGATCATGATCCTTCTGCCTGAAGAACTTCTTTTAATATTTCTTTTACTGCCAGTCTTTTTCTAATGAATTTTCTTAGATTTCCTTTGTCTGGAAAATATCTTTATTTTGTCTTAATTCTTGAAAGATATTTACTTGGGTATAAAATTTGTAGATGGTGTGTCCTTTCAGTACTTTAAGGATGTCACTCAGTTTTTATTGAAAATTCATCAGTCATCTTATTTTTCTCCTTTGAAAGCAGTGGTTTTCTTTCTCTGAAGCTTTTCTCTTTCCGTTTGGCTTTCAGTAGGCTGACTGTAGTGTGTTTGGGGTTTGTAGAGATTCTTGAAAAATGTAGTTAGATGCCCTTTGTCAGTGGTAACGAATTCTTTTTAATATTTCTTCTTTTTCATTACTTCTCTCCTTTACTTCTGGGACTATAAATTATGAATAATTACAGGTTTTCACCATGCCTCTTTTGCTCTTTTCTGTTCTTTTTTTTAACTTTCCCCCCTTTTGCACTTCTTCACTAATTCTACTTTCTAGTTAGTACTCCTCTGTTCTTTTAGGTCCAGCCTGCTGCTACTAATCCTGTATTTTCAGTTCTCAATTTTAGTTGTAGTGCTTTCAGATTCTAGGATTTTCATTTGACTTTTTGTTCTTTAGACTCCAGATCTGTATTAAAATTCTTTATCTTTTCCTCTATTTTCTTGACTCCATTAGTCATAGATTTTTTTTAAGTTGTCTGATAACATCAATATCTAAATGACATGCATTTGTGCTTCCTTTTACTTATTTTTCTTGGCTTTTGACCATTTCATACTTTTTTTTAAGTAGACTTTTTAAATCTATATTGGATACTAGACATTATGTGTAAAAAATTGTAGAGGTTCTGGATAATGTTGTCTTTCTTTCTTTCTTTCTTTTTTTTTTTTAAGATTTTATTTATTTATTTGACAGAGAGAGACACAGCAAGAGAGGGAACACTAGCAGGGGGAGTGGGAGAGGGAGAAGCAGGCTCCCTGCAGAGCAGGGAGCCCAATGTGGGGCTTGATCTCAGGACCCTGGGATCATGACCTGAGCCAAAGGCAGACGCTCAACGACTGAGCCACCCAGGTGCCCCATGTTGTCTCCTTTCAATGAGGGTTACACTGTATTCTGGAAGATCACATTGATCCAGGTGAAGATTGATTTCAGGCTTATTAGGCCTGATTTATTCTGATTTTGCTCTTCCTTCTAGTGCAGAGATCAACAAATTCTTGTAAAGGACCAGATAGTAAATGTTTTAGATTTTGTGGGTCTTACAATCTTTGCTACAACTATTCCACATTACTATTGTAGTGGAAAAATATTCATAGATAATATTTAGGTGAATGAACTTGGCTATGTTTCAATAAAACTTATTGACATTAAAATTTGAATATTCATATAACTTTCAGTGTTATGTAATAGTACTTTTGCTTATTTTTAACCATATAAACATGTGAAAACCATTCTTAGCTCTAAGGACATACAAAAATAGGCAGCAGGCCATGTTTGGGCTGCAGGTTGTAGTTTGCTCTTCCCCTGTAGTAGCATATGTCCTTTACTCCTAAGTGTGACTCTTTTTGGTTCTTAACTGAAAGCCTGGGGTTTCACTAAAGTCTCCATTTCGAAGACTTGAATTCCAACCCCTGTCTCCATGGCTGTGGTAATCTCTGCTCAGTGTCAGCTTCCTACCTGCTTTTTCCTGATGGATTTTTTTTTTGGATCTTATCCTGCACATACGGCACTTGAGAGTTAGCCAATGTTTGGAGAGAAATGTGTAGTTGGGTTTTAGGCTTATATCTCTGAGATTCCCTCTTCTTCTGGTTTTTATTCTTCAAGTCTCACATGTTTAAGCTGCATGCTCTCACATGTACCTCTAGGTCAGGTTGACTGCTGCTTTCTGCTTAGGTACTATTCCCCACTCCCTCATGTGCAGAAAATCAGAAAATATCCTGCGGAGAAAATGTCAGTTTGAATATGACGTTTATCAAGTAAGTTTGAATATGAACATGATTTTTTGTTACCCTGCTTTCAAAGATTGTAATTCCTCCAAATATTGCCTGCAATTTTAAAATCTCCATTGTCAGGGTGCCTGGGTGGCTCGGTCAGTTAAGCATCTGCCTTTGGCTCAGGTCATGATCTCAGGGTCCTGGGATCGAGCCTCCTATTGGGCTCTGTGCTCACTGGGGAGTCTGCTTGTCCCTATCCCTCTCCCTCTGTGCTCTCTCTCTTTCTCTCTCAAATAAATAAAGTCTTAAAAAAAAATAAAACCTCCATTTTCTTCAAACAGTTGCTGCATATATTGTGGTGAGCTTTTATTCTTGTTTTCAACAAGAGGTTTCATCTGCTTACTGAAAGCGGAAATCTGTATAGGTTTTTAAATTTCTATATAGCAAAAATTTTCAATATAGCTTTTAGGTTTCATGATAAGCCTGGGAAAATCATTCTCATTATTATATTATAAATATATCCTCTCTTGCTTTTTTCATTAATCTTTTGGCTTCAAGTTTTACATCTAAGTCAATTTTTACATTTAAGTCATTGATTGAAATTCATTTTGAAATTCATTTTAACAAAAGATATGAAACCAGATTTCAGTCTTTTCTCAAATGACCAGCCAGTTTTCTCAACCCTGATTGTTGATTTGAAAAGCTATACTTTTAATATATTAAATTCCTAATTGTACAGAGATTTGTTTTGAGATTCTCTACTATGCTTCCCTGATGTGCCTGTCTATTTATGGACCAAGATAATGGTATCTTAGAATATATTTTATTATGAGGGAAGATGATTCCCTATTAATATTCTTTTTCAGAAATGTCCTAGGTATTCTTTCATGTGTACTTTTCCAAATGAACTTTAGAATTGGTTAGTCAATTAGAAACAAAAAAAGGCGGGACATCAAAAGCACAGGCAACAAAAGAAAAAATAGGTAATTCGGTCTTTCTGAAAATTAAAGATTTTTTGCATCAAAGGACACTTATCAACAGAGTAAAAAGGCAACCCATGGAGTGGGAGAAAATATTTGCAAATCATATGCTTGATAATATTGATAGCCAGAATATAGAAAGAACTTCTACAACTCAACAACAAACAACTCGATTTAAAGATGGGCAAAAGACTTTAACAGCTATTTCTTTAAAGGAAATATGCAAATAGTCAATAAGCATGTGGAAAGATGCTCAACATTGCTAATCAGAGGGAAAGGCAAATCAAAATCACAGTAAGACATCACTTAACATCCATTAGGATGGCTGTTATTAAAAACCAGAAAATGACAAATGTTGGCAAGGATGTGGAGAAATTGGAAACCTTGAGCACTTCTTTTGGGAATATAAAGTGGTGCAGCCAATGGGAAATGGTCTGATGTTTCCTCAAAAAATTAAATTGATTAATCTGAAACTAATAGAAATAGCATATGATCTAGCAATTCCACTTCTGGTTATTCACCCAAAAGAATTGAAAGCTGAGGCTCAAATTTTGTACATTGTTGTTTATTAGCAACATTATTAATAATAGCCACAAAATGGAAAGAACCCAAATGTACATTGATGGATAGATAAACAAAATTTTCTATTTACATACAATGGAATATTATTTGGCCTTAAGAAGGAAGGAAATTCTGACACACGCTACCACAGAGATGAACCTTGAAGATATTATGCTAAGTGAAATAAACCAGTGACAAAACACAAATATTAAATGATTCCACTTAAATGAGGTACCTGGAGTAGTCAAATTCATAAAGAAAGAAAGTAGAATGGTCGTTGTCAGGGTTGGATGGTGGGAGGAATGGAGAATTAGTGTTTAGTGAATACACAGTTTCAGTTTGAGAAAATAAAAAGTTCTGGAGATGGATGGGGGTGATGGTTGCACAAGAATGCTAATGTACTTAATGCTGTTGAACTGTACACATAAAAATGCTTAAAATGGTGAATTTTATGTATATTTGACCACAATGAAAATGTTTCTTAGAAAGATAATAAAGAAGGGGGGACATATTTCTAGTTTCTTTGGGATTGAAAAAATTGACAACTTTTTAGTACTATGTCTTACTAAGAATAAGATGTATCCTGTTATTTATCTTTTTATGCTTCTCAGTAGAATGTTGAATTTTTCTTCATTTAGGTTCTGAATACTTATTGTCTCCCTTAGTTTTTTTTTTGGTCTGCTTTTCTTTCTTTTTTTTTTTTTTAAGATTTTTCATTTATTTATTTGACATAGAGAGACGCAGCGAGAGAGGGAACACAAGCAGAGGGAGTGGGAGAGGGAGAAGCAGGCTTCCCGCTGAGCAGGGAGCCCGATGCGGGGCTCGATCCCAGGACCCTGGGATCATGACCCGAGCCAAAGGCAGACATGTAACGACTGAGCCACCCAGGCGCCCCTGGTCTGCTTTTCTTATTATACTTTTGAATGAAGCTCTTTTTCCAGTGTTTAACTGGTTCTTGTTCAGGTGGTTGGGGAGATGGGCAAAATAGGAGAAGGGGATTAAGAGGTACCAACTTCTAGTTACAAAATAAATAAGTCGTGGAGGTGAAAAGTACAGTATAGGGAATATAATCAATAAGATTATGATACTGCATAGTGACAGATGGTGACTATACTTCTGTGGTGAGCTGAGTACTGTAGAGAATTGTTGAATTATTCTGTTGTACACCTGAAATTAATGTAACACTGGAAGTTAATTATGCTTCAATAAAAAACGTTATCACATAAAAATAGTGTTCAGTTATTTTATATTATTTTTTAACTAGGTATCTTCTTCCATATTTTTCTCTAATACTCTGTTCTTTCAAATAGGTTTTTAGTGAGCACTGTACTTGAGTGTAGAGAAACATTAGCATATTCTTGACCTCAAGAAACTTACAGTCTATCTGGGGAATGAAATAAACACAGAAGATTTTTTTTTAAACCTAGAAAATAACCTATGTCCCAGACTTTTATTTTCTTTTTCTTTTTTTCTGAGAGAGAGAGAGAGAGTGCATGCCTAGGCGGGCGTTGGGGGCAGAGCGAGAGGGAGAGAGAGAATCTCAAGCAGACTCCCTACTGAGTGCAGTGCCTGGTGGCACAGGACTCCATCTCATGACCCTGAGACCATGACCCGAGCCAAAACCAAGAGTTGAAAGCTTATCCTACTGAGTTACCCAGGTGCTCTCAGACCTTTATTTTCTGAGGAAAATAAACCTTATGAAATCAAGTCATGTTCTCACCTCACTAAATTAATACAGCCTCTGAAATGGTGTGCTAATTTTTATGTGAGACTTTCAATTTCACACTACATTTTACTGTAATGGTAGTCGAAACAAAAAATAAATGCAGGAACTCACTTCTTTAATCTATGGTCCCACCAGAATCCTGGGAGGATCTTGGTGGTAACAGTGAATAATCTGGGTAGTGCCCTGTAGGTAGAGGCTGCAGATCCCTTTCCAACTCTGTCCTTGACCTGCTTGAGTGTGGTTCTGTGACACATAGACAACCTTATAGTCTTCCTCATCTCAGGTGCAGTGTATCTTAGTCTTGAGTGTGCATCTCAGTCATGCTAGAAATTTGTAAAAGCTTTTTCCTGTACATGGCAAGGCGTTTCTGCCTCAGATCTGTTGTGGGGTTCATATATCTCTATTTTAAATATGTATCCAGATAATTCTTCTGATTCAGGTGATCCATGAACCATATTGCTCTTCTATAGTAATAAATTCAATTACCCACCGTAAACTGCTTTTTACTTGGGACTGATAGGCGTTGTAAGATTTTTCCTTTTAAATGTCCAATCTCATGTTCCAATCCATGGTAAAATTATGACTCCCACCATACTGGACCCTGTCTGATGGCCGTGCACATACTGACTCCTATCCTTTTTCAGTACGGCTTTGTTTTTCTGCCTCCACTCTCTTTCTTGGAATTACTTCAGTCTTTCACTGTTGGGCCCAGTGCACCTGGTTTTCCCTGATTTTAAAAGCCTTTCCAGCAATTCCCAGCTGCCCTGGCATATAGCATTACCAACTCTGCCATTTCAGCTGGGTTAAAGCTTCAGAAACCCTATTAACCTTCTTAATCTGTCATCTAGCTCTCCAGATACCACTGTATTCAATTGCTCTTCACTTCAAACCCGCATATTCTAAATCTCAAGAAATCTACTGGGACAGTACTGCTCCCCAGCCATAGCTATGGTAATTTTTACAAATATATTATAGTGCATTTTGAATCCTGTCATTTATCTGCAGATGCTACCATGTCCAATAATTCTTCACTTTCAAATCTATATAATCTACATTTCAGACAACCCACTGTTAACAACACTTTTTCCCAGTTTATTTTTATAAATCCATTAATTAGTTAAATTAAAATTTTTTTTTTCCCAAATAACATGCCTCCTCTTGTCACTGTAGTGGTTGTGTGTTGATAAAATTGAGATATAACATGGTAATTTGGATGCTCAGTGTATTTATAAAAATTGCATGCCATCTGTACATCCCCCATAAACATATTCCGAACCCTGAGTTTCTGAACTCATTGTAATGAAAAGTTCATATAGAGTTGCCTAATCTGTGTAACATGCCACGTGGCCACGTGGTGAAATCTGCATACGCTATTCTACTCAGTTCCCTTGCACTTTGCAGAGTGGTGCCCAATCTGTACCAGGCTGTGGCTTTCTCTGACCGCTTTTCCTCTTTCTGCATATTCCTGACTCCCCCTCAGTCCGTCTCCTTTTCCCACTCTCTCTTTACACTGAGTGTATAGCTGACATTCTTTTTTTTATTTTATTTTATTTATTTATTTGAGAGAGTGAGAGAGAGAGCCCAAGAGGGGGTAGGGTCGGAGGGAGAAGCAGACTCCCTGCCAAGCAGGGAGCCAGATGCGGGACTCAATCCCGGGACTCCGGGATCATGACCTGAGCCAAAGGCAGTCGCTTAACCAACTGAGCCACCCAGGCACCCTATAGCTGACATTCTTAAAGCAATTGTAATGTTGGGGCTGAGAGACTTGAAAATGGTGGACATCAGCATGTGGAAAAACAAGAACGTTTGGGCAGGAAGGAATTCATTGTCATCATCATGTATTATCTCACTTTTTAATCTTCAAACCAGTTCTTTATGAACAAGGAGGTTAAGCTCCCACTGTCTTAGCTTCAAAATGTGAGGACTGCCATTTTTTACAACCATCTGTGCATCACTTGGAAACTGGTTTTTCTAAAGGAGCCCTGGGAAATCTTAGCTTCTTCCCTGGTTTATAACAACCAAATACATACACAGAAAAAGTGGTACATTGACCAAGTATAACTACATAATAGCCCATTAGTACTCCAGCTCCTTCCCTGTGATTGTGACTACGACCGCTGGAGTTTTCAGTGGACAGCCTAAATGTCTTTGTCTTCTCCAGAGACCTAGCAACGTGTACAGTTTCCCTCCTCACTGTATGTGCAAATAAGCATTAAGTATGCTGCAGGTAAGAAATGGTCTGGGACTTGGTGTATTCTTTCTAGTTTTCCAATCCATGTTCTGTATCAAATCAGAGGCAATATTAAGAAAGAGCACAGGTTCTTAAAGCAAGGTATCTCAACCTTAGCATTATTGATATTTTGGGCTGGAGAGTTCTCTGTTGTGATGGTCTGACTATCCTGTGCATTGTAGGATGTTTAGCAGCACCCCTGACCTTTACCCACTAGATTCCAGGAGCACCCTCATCCGCAGCATGACAACAAAAAATGTCACAGATATTGCCAGGTGTCCCCTGGGGTATAAAATTGCCCCTGGTTGAGACCGCTGCCTTAGAGAAAGTGAAAATTAAGTGATATAATTTCCATTATTACTTCTTTTAAAAAATGATTTATGTATTTTAATCTTTGATTTTTTTTAAGATAATTTACATGACTTTAGGGAATTAGCAAGCATTCACTCTTGGTCTAAAAGTTAACAGAACAGGCAGTGATGAACTTCTCAAGGGAATAGAAATGCTAATACTAAAGAAGGTGCTCCATGCGAATGAGCTGCCATTTAAATTTATTATAGCTGGGGGCCTAGCCTAGGCCACAGGCATTCAATGTTAATCTTCCATTCAGTAACATAGTACAAAACAGGATGTTCAGACGAAAATTATCCCAGGTGGAAAGACAATATAAGCATTTCTCTAAAACAAGGCTCTTATCTTTTCAGATATCTAATTCTTGAAGCTTCTGTTTGGTACTCATTTGATAACATGCCTCACACAGTGTCTGGTGAAAAAATGGTGGTTCATAGAAAAAAATGGGAGTGTGTGTGTAGGTGGCTGTAAGGCATATTTCAAGCTTTCTCTGTTCCTAAAGTATGTTCTTTATAGTATTAGGGCTCAAAGTGTGGTGAGCAGCAGACATGCAAGAAATGCAGAATCTCAGGCCTCACCCTTCACTTATTAGATAAGATGATGAATTTTAATACTATCCCCATAATTCTTTTACAAATTAAAGACTGCCCCCAAACATTAGTTCCTTAGATTACTAAAAGATAAACTCTGGGAAAGGATTCTGTAAACAATAAGTTTGGGGAAGATTGGGTTTAATATAGAGATATAGATTCTTATACAACAGCAACTTTCAAATATCCATGTTTAAATTATGACTTTCCAGGCGCCTAGATGGCTCAGTCGGTTAAGCGTCTGCCTTCAGCTCAGGTCATGATCCTGGCGTCCTGGGATCGTGCCCCACATCAGGCTCCCTGCTCAGTGGGGAATCTGCTTCTCCCTCTGCCCCTCCCCCTGGCTCGTGCTCTCTTTCTCTCTCTCAAAAATAAATAGATAAAATTTTTTAAAAAAATAAAAAAAATTAAAATATGACTTTGCAATTGGGAAGTGGTGAGAGATGTTAAGCAGTGTTTTCTAAACTTGTTGGATAGTGGGACTTTTTTCTCATAGACGTCACTTTGGAAAATGTTGCTATAGTAACATGTTACAGGCATTTACCTCATAATTAAATGGCAACTGCATCTTAAGTAAATAAATTAATCAGCTAGCTAATCATGCTAAATGATTACTGATAATACGCTTAGGGGAAGGAAAAAACAAACTTTGCAGAGAAGAAAAAACTAATCACATTATCGTTGTAAAACAAAAAATCAAACATAATCCCTTAGATTCGAACTACTTACATTTAAACACTATTAACAAAATAAAACAATTATAAGAAATAGTAGTTGGGGCACCTGGGTGGCTCAATTGGTTAAGTGTCTGCCTTTGGCTCAGGTCATGATCCCAGGGTCCTGGGATCGAGTCCCACGTTGGGCTCCCTGTTCAGTGGGGAGTCTGCTTCTCCCAATGCCCCTCCCCCTGCTCGTGCTCTTTTTCCTCGTCTGCGCTCTCTCTTTCTCAAATAAAATCTATATTTTAAAAAAAGAAATAGTAGTTGGGGCATTTGGGTGATGCAGTTGGTTAAGCATCTGAGTCTTGGTTTTGGCTCAGGTCGTGATCTCAGGGTTGTGAGATCAAGCCCCGCCTCCAGGTCTGCGCTTCATGCTGCCAGCATGAAGTCAGCTTGAGACTCTCTCTCTCTCTCTCTTTTCCCTCTGCGCCTCCTGCTTGTGCTCTCTCTCTCTCAAATAAATTAATCTTAAAAAAAAAAAAAGAAAATAGTAGTTGGTTCATAGCATTTAGCATATAATATTTTTAGAATGAAATTTTCTCAATTCAGTTTCAAGATATTTCTGCATATAGTTCTTACTGTTTATGAAATTATGTGTATTAGAAAGACTTAGACAAAATAACCAACTTAAAATAACATTTTTAAATAAAAATCACTTCATCGAGGTATGAGTGACATACAAAAACTGTACATATTTGATATATACAAATTGATGAGTTTGGAGATAAGTATATACACCCTTGAAATCATTACCACAATCTATGCTATAAACATATCCAAAATCTCCAAAGTTTCCTCCTTCCTGCTCTCTTAAAAAATACATATCTTGGGGTGCCTGCCTCAGAAGAGCATGTGACTCTTGATCTTGGGGTCATGAGCTTGAGCATCACGTTGAGTGTAGAGATTACTTAAATAAACAAATATTAAAAAAACATATGTTTGTGTTTGAATAAGTATTACATGTTTAGGGCGCCTGGCTGGCTCAGATGGTGGAGTGTGCAACTCTTGATCTTGGGAAACCTAGGTTTGAGCCACATGTTAGGTGTAGAGATTACTTAAATAAATAAATCTTTGTTAAAGAAGTATTACATGTTTATCACAGGAAATGGGTAAAATACACAATAGCACAAAAAAGAAATTATATAATCTTACTATTCATAGACAAGCACAGATGCCATTTTAATTTATTCCTTTCTAGTCTTCTTTTCTGAATCTATGCATACAAAATGTTGAAAAGTTTATATACTATCTTGTATTTTACTTTTTTATTTAACATTATACCATGAACATTTTTCTAAGATATTAAAAGTTATTTGAAGACGTATTTCAAAAATGAATAATATCCCATCAGATGCATTTGCCATAATTTACAAATCATCTTTTAGAGAGAAATATTTAGGCTACTGATACAATTTAATTATTATAAATAAGGCTCAGAAAAACTCCTAATTTGAATAGAATTCTAATTATTTTCTTAGAATAAATTCCTAGAAATGTAAGTGTTTCAAAGAGAATAAATGTTTTAAGGGACAATTAAAAAAATGAGAGATTTTAAAGATTTACATAGTCTTTATTTTTATTTATACTTTCTCAGAAATATATCTTCAATTTTATTACTTAAAACAAAAATAATATTTGACTTACAAGTATTTATGTTCATGAAAAGTGTACTTTTATGAGATTTTTTGTATTAAATTCTTACTCTTACTGTTTTCAAAGAACTCTATTGGTTTTATAGCAGGAGCACCTGACCTAGTGGTTGACTCTATCACACAATGCTTGACTGACAAAGGACATTCTGTAACTCACTTTCAGTTGATAGATCCGTAATTATTCAAACAGAAGAGAAAATTAATGGTTCAGAATCTACCAAAAGCTCTCCTTCAATGACATCTTGAAAAGTTCCCCAGGAATCTCCTAATTTGTTATTATGCATATGGATCATCTCACAATGTGACTGACATAGGTTTTCTTACCATTGTTCCACATCAACCATTTTTGTTTAACAAGAGATTTAGATGGAAAAAAATTCTATAATGTTCTGAATGAATAATGTTAATGGTGCGAGCATATGTGTATACATGAGAGTAGGTGCGTTTATAAACATGAGTATCAGATATAAATAGTGAGATCTTTCATAATCGTTCATACTTTGTAAACTTGATTCTCTATATAAATGTTTCTAAGGAAGTTACATGCTTGGTTGTAGGGCTTTTAATTGCAAGGAAGAAATTGAATTTGCCCCTAACAGGCTATTTACTCGCAATTGCAAGATATGAGAGTAGATGATTAGGGTCATGGTGTTTCTGGTTTATTCTCTTTCCTTGGGTATTATTTCTGAGAGCAGCTCAAGCTAGAACAGCAGGTGAACAAGTTTGTCAAAGATCATCTTTTGAGGCTATTTTGTTATAAGGCTTTAGGATGTGAAAAGTCCTTGGAGTGTCTCACACAGAATTTGGCACCTAGTAGGTACATTTGATTTTCATTTGTCCTGCTCTGGCTTAAGTATATAAATAAAGGCCTAAGGTGTGGGTGAATTTTTTATGATTGGGACAGTAAACCAGTAGTAATTTAAAAGTGTAGCTAGGTGTAATTCTCTGAATTTTAGAAAGTATGGATTTGCAATTCCTGCCCTTGGCTTTGTTATGGTTTAATTAAATTCTTAACCTACCTAGTAGGGTTTTTTTTTTTTTTTTTGGTAGTTACAGTTCTTAAAGGATGTCAGCTGTTCTTCAGAAATGACTCAGAATATACTTTTAATCACAATAAATCTCAGACATACTGAACTTTAATCCAACCAAACTGACAAAAAAAAAAAATCTGAGAATGTTATAAATTATTTATGGTTTAATTTTTAAAACTGATGAAATAATTTTCATAGAGGATCTGGAATCACTTTTTTCACTCTTCTCATTTTTACTGCCCCCGCACAAAAGCTTGCCTGAGAGATAGCTTCAGCATGGTCAGTCCCTATGTATATCACCGCTTTTGACATGCCCGAACCTACGTTTGTACATGCATGTGGTAAAGATATTCCCCTTGATAAGGTAATAGATTATGCATTTATTTTTTATTTTTATTTATTTATTTTAAGATTTTATTTATTTATTTAGGGGGGCATGAGCTGGGGAGGGTCAGAGGGAGAGGAAGAATTAGGCTCTCCATCCAGCAGGGAGCCCAATTAGGATTCTTCATCCCAGGACTCTGAGATACTGACCTGAGCAGAAGGCAGGTGCTTAACCAAGTGAGCCACCCACACGCCCCTGGTAATAGATTATGACAACCTTCAAAACCTTCCATTTTCTTAGAAGGTGATAGATTACTTAGTTAACCCAGCAATAGAAGAATTTCTAATAAAATGATTTAGAATGCCCAGAGTGGTTTATTTTTAGCATAAAGCTGTATGATTTGGGTTGTTAAAAACAAAACTTGGGAAGAGATTATTTCAAGTGTTTTTATTTGCTTTAACAGTCCTATTAACTGCACATTGAAGATATCTGTCATTGACTATATATATATAAACATGTATAAATACTTGCTGTGATTTTTAGCCAGTGGATCACTAGTGTTTATATGACACCATTTTAACGAACTCTGCCTCTATTAATTAATGAATTAATTTCTAATTGGAGGTAATAGTACCTTTTTACTCATTATATCTTTTCTAAAAATGTATATGTTCTCCTCCCATACCCATACCTCTTCTCCACTCCTCTCACAGATGACATTTATATCTGGGAATACTTTTGCCTTTGAGGGTCATGGCATTCCCTTAGTACTGGCCCATTGTGCCGATTCCAATTTCTTGTGCCCCTTAATAATATTCATTCCATATATTAACTTTATCAGAGATTTTCCAAGACAATTATTGCAACTACCTGGAGTTGAGTAGGGTGGGTGTTTGTATCTCTTTCTATTTTAATTTTCTAGGAACGATATTTTCCCTTGAGGGCTAGGACTTGATTTTGCTTATTTTGGGCTTTTGGTTCTTGGCATGGAGTCAGAGCTCAATAAATTTTGTGCTCAATAAGTTTGTCATTTATGATATTCCTTAAACATGCAAGTATATTTCCAACTCAGGGTGTTTCTCTCTGCTTAAAATGGTTCTTCCTTATCTATTCCCATGACTTATTTCCTCATTTTACTCAGACTTCTGATGAAATATTGCTACCATAGAGGAGCCTATCCTAAACCACCAAATCTTAAAGTCTTAAACAGCATACATTTACGCATGAACTCAGAATACTCTCATCACTCCTTTGCTTTTTATTTTTCTCATGGGATTTGCCAATACCTTAAATATTATTTGTTTATTGTTTCTTTTTAGAATGTGAGCCACCCCAAAGTAAGGAGATGTGTTCATTGCCAGATATGTTCACTGGCATATTGTAGTCATTTGATAAATATTAGTTCAATGAGTGAGTAAATTATTTGATTAATCCCCACCTTTGTCCCCAACCAAGACACACACACTACACTATGGATTACGTTAAAATTAGAGAAGAGTATCTTTCTTGTTTATCACAGTATCCAGGCAGTCAGTGTTAAAAATATTTGTTGAATGAATAAATGAATGACAGTTATATTGACTGGTCAGTTGCTTTGCAGACATGCTTCGTGCACTGTTTGGGACCAGACTATCAGGTAATTTCTTTTAATCATTACTATGCTAAAAGGAAGCAGTTATCTTGCTTTGCATCCATTCTTGTTTTTATATGTTGACATGAAATTTTTGAAAGTGGAAAGTTAACAGAATATTCACACTTGACTCTTGGAGGGAGAATTTAGTGATTTAGCTCACATTTTCTTTCTGTCCTTTGTTAGTCTCTGAAAATGATAATGGGACTTAACTTTGCAATTACAGCTTGTATAGAAGCTGTAACCCCCAACCCCCAACTTCCAAACCTTCCACCCCACCCTTCCTCCCACTCCCATTCCTGACTCAAATTTGGATTATTACAAAACCTGTTTGCTAGGGGAAAATGGCCCAGTTCTCTGCTCCTCAGATCCTTCTTCAATGCATCTATTTCCAGGATCAGCTGCTGGAAGTGAACATTTCTCTGTCATAATTTAAAGAATGAGAAGCCCTGAGGCACTCCAGGTGGCTATAGAGGCACATGAAAAGAGACAATATAGCAGAATAAAGAAGAGAAAAGCCCATGAAATTTTTACTTAGTGAGCTACCTTTCTAACTCCCAATTCTCATTCTACAACTGTATTTGAAATCATTTTAGGGTTTTAGGTGACTACAGACTGAAATTGGGAGCTGTTCCAAACTGGATTTTTTTTTAAAAACCATATTCTTGAGTATTGCTTGACTTTAAGTTTTGGTTGGAAATACCATGTACATTGACATTTTAAAGATTTTATTTATTCATTTGAGACAGAGGGATACAGAGAGAGAGAGAGAGAGAGAGAGAGAATGAGCAGGGGAGAGGCAGAGGGAGAGGGAGAAGCAGTCTTCCAGCCGAGCCAGGAGCCAGAGGTGGGGCTCCATCTCAGGACCCTGGGATCATGACCTGAGCAGAAGGCAGACGCTCATCTGAGCCACCCAGGCGCCCAGTACATTGACATTTTAGGAGCTGGTGTTTTTTATGATGGATAATCCAGAAATTTGATATTGGGACTAGCTAGCACAAAAGTGTGTGTGTTTTAATGGTGATTATTGTTTTTAAGTATAATCTTCTAGATCGCACTCGGAGGTAGGGTAGGGCAGGAGAGAAGGAAGCCTTCAGGCTGTGAAGTTCCGGTTTCAGTCCGCTGGTGCGAGCCCACATCTCTCATCTGACAGAGTTGGACTGGACACGCGGGATTGGAGGGGGGCGGGTATGCGGGTCTCAGTCATTGCTCAGGCACAGCGAAGATTCAGAGCGCGTGTGCGGATGTCACTGGCCCAGGCCGGCCCAGGCGCAGGCGCAGGCACACCACGTTGTAGTGCACGTCACGCCCCGTCTTGTACTTGAGGCTCCATGTTTCTGAGATTCTGAGTTTTTGGAGCGTCTCGGCAGCTCTTTCAGGTTCTCTCCGTGGGCAAAATGTGGCGGCGTTGCAGCTTGTCGCTGTCCTGCGCGAGCGCGTGTCCTCGGGCAGTTGAGTGCTCACTTGTCCCACGTACATGCGAACTAGGGGTCCTTCCGGTTTCTCTGGAGACTTCAAGCGACTTTTGACAGAGGACCCGTGATGAGGCCGCAGGTGATGTACATCTCTTGGCAGAGTTTATACGTATATAAATTTCCCCTCAGCATATGTCTGCTGAAGGAGGCTCTGTGGAGACCATTTACTAGATGGGAATGAGTGTATAACCAGCACATCCAACTGGCTTGAAATTGTAATTTCAGTGACTTGATTATAATTCTGGAAAAATGGACAATATATGCCTGTAATTATCAGTCAAATTAGACACTGTTAGCGACCTAACCGTATTTGCGAATTTAAAATTGATGTTCTAATCTATGAAATTTATGCAAATTTAAGGACTAAGAATAATATGAGCCTCATAAAAAGTTATATTTAATCCAGAATAGAGCTGATTTATTTAAAATTAATGTAAAGATTCTTATTATGTTTGTCATAAAAAAACTAGTTTGCTAATGACAATTTTAAGCCTAGACATTTGTAATGAAGATGTAGCTTTTATAGTAATAGATTAATACTTAAACACCTTTTCCCACTTAGAGTATGAATATAAATACCATCAGACATAGATCCAGAATGTATTCATATTGATATCTTTGCTTATGAAGGAAAACTTATCTATGAGATACTGAAAATTATATTAAATTCTCGAGAATTTATATATATATATTTTTAAGATTTTATTTATTTGTTCGACAGAGAGAGAGAGGGAGAGAGCACAAGTAGGCAGAGTGGCAGGCAGAGGGAGAGGGAGAAGCAGGCTCTCTGCTGAGCAGGGATTTATATATATTTTTAAGTTAATAAATTCGTCTTTGATTTTTCTTAGGGAAAGTCATTTTTTGAATGCCTATAATAGAATGGCTTGGCTTCTGATAACCAGGTGTGCAAGATATGCTCTTCAGGACACAGTTCAGGTATGTAAGGTGTGTGTGTGTGTGTGTATGCACATTTATAATTCTTTTTTTGTTTTTCTTATTTTAATTCTTAATTCTGTCTATAATTTTTATAATTCTAACTATAATTCTGATTTATTTTATATCTTGACTTGATATCTGTCTTCAGTCAGTCTGTCATTTGGCAGGGTGGAAGAAATGTAATCCCGGTCATTTTAAGAGTCGCCTCTATTTCTTTTCCTCAGGTTGGACTCTTTGTGTCATTTGTCCTCACAAAGGTGTATCTCAGTGTCCATCTTCCTATCTAATCTTTAATCTTCACAGGCCTTCTCTTAACATCTCTCTTTCCTATCTTGGTGACCCCTTCAGTCTTCTGTCTGGTACTATGGAATCCCATGCTGTGTTGGGGCATTGAAGTCGCCATAGTGCTGAGACCCATCTGACTAGATTCTTTGTGCATCCTTTTCTCTCTGGGATCTTGGGATTTCTGGGATACAGAGTTTTTTCTAGAAAGAGGACGCAGCCTAGAAATCAGGACACCCTTCCTCACCCCATCAGCCTTCCTCTCTGATTCTTATACCGTCATCACATCCCCTTCAGCTTTCTTTTCTTTCTTTAATGGAGGAATCTTTTCTAACAGCTAGAAGTAGAATTCTCTGTCTGTTACTATTTCTCTGATTTCACCAGTTCCCCTGAGGACCTAAGGCTTTTGGAAAGGAAAGCAGGGGATAGACTTTTTAAAATTTTTCTTAGCCCTGCCATATCCTCACACAACATAGTAGTTCTACTTAGTTATTGTGGAGGGAGATGGGACCAGGGCTGGGGGTGGGGGCAAAACAAAACAGAAGAAAAACACGACTTAATATTTCAAATATATTACTCTATTCAAAGGTACTGATGATATAAAGGTCCTGGATTTGAGACTGACTTGACTTAGTTAGTGTCCCACAGTCTATAGAATCTAGCCTTATGGAAGTCAACTACACCATTAGTGAGTATTTCACAGACAAAGATCAGTAAGACTAGCAGTAATCAGGGAAGAAACTGGGGACATGACAGCATAAGTCAAGAAAAATTTCAGAGAAATAACTGTGTTAAATTCCTTGCCAAACTGTCCTACTAACCTTGGCCTTTGTTATTCTGGGTCTCTCACTTGGCCCTATATATATATCTATATATATATGTAGATATCTATATCTATATCTATATATATATATTTTTTTAAGTAGGCACCACGCCCAATATGGGGCTTGAACTCACAGCCCTGAGATCAAGACCTGAGCTGAGATCAAGAGTCAGATGCTTAACTGACTGAGCCACCCAGGTGCCCCATCCCTATATTTTTGTAAAAATTATAAAAGTAATTTTTTGTTAACCACAGTCATGTATGACATTTTCCTTAATGACAGGTAACATTAGAGTGGCAGCAGGCATTGTTGGGGTCCATCTAAGGGGAAGGTGAGTTGGGGATACAGTTGACATTTGTAGAATAGAGGAGCAAGGCCAGATGATGTATAACAATTTGAGTGTGTCCCACAGTGCCCGGCACAGGAATTATGAAGGTAGTGGGGAAGAAACAGTGGTTGAAGTATGAAGCACCAGAAGCTGATCTCTGGAAAGGTATTTTAATCACCAGATGTATAAAATTATAATTGGAGAATTTGATTCTGATTGATTCCTAATTGAAACAGAAATGCTGTCTAGCAGGAATATATTTGATTTACATCATAATCATATAACAATTATATAATGAAAATTTTTTTTTTTTTTTTAAAAAGCCTTTTATTTATTTGAGAGAGGGAGAGAGAGAGAAAGAGAGAGAGAGAGCATGAGCAGGGGGAGGGGCAGGCTGAGTGGGGAGCCCAATTCAGGGGTTGATCCTAGGACCCTGAGATCATGACCTGAGCTAAAGTCCCTGGCCCAACTGAGCCACCCAGACACCCCGAAAATTTTGGTTTTTTATGTGATAAGAGTTATGTAAAATAGAATTATATTTCCTGTGTCTTAAAACAAAAACTTAAAATGTACTACAAAAATTTATATGACTATCAATATATGAAATTGTTGTGAGATTGTGAAACTGAAAGAAATGTTTCTAAATTACCAATAATAATGAAAAAAAAAACCCCACAAATTTTGATCAACTATTCCAGAGGAAAACCTGAATTAGCACCTTTTTATATAGAAAATATTACCAAATAATACAAAATAATTTTTATAGTTATTAAAGTTGCAGTAAAAAAATATAGTAAAAAATGAATTATAGAATGTGTCAGGAAGGTAATTACTAAAAAGATTATGGCATTTTCCTGAATTTTGTGGTGTTTTTCATTGTCAGTTTTGTAAGATTTATTTTCCTATTCTAAGTAAGTATTAGCATGTATATCTAATTTTGTATTTATTGCCTTTGTGTGTTTTACTTTTTTCTTTTAATGAAGGCCATGAAAAATTTCAGGCTCAAAGTTATTGAATCTGCCCAGATTTATATTTTTCTATATTAAACTGTTCACATGTTTATTTTCTGTCAGTTCCCACATAACACATGCTCTATGTGTGCCTAAATTTTGTTTTGTCCTTGACTGCATCTCCAGCCCATGGAACCATGATAGCACACAGAAGGTACTTGATAAATATTTATTGAATGATTGGATGAATTATCTTGTTAACCTCAAAAGATGGGTTATTGTTATTTCTTCAGTTATTTTGATAATTCTTATTGATGGCTTGTACTGTGAATTTGAAATAGCCTGCTTCCATTAAACATAATAAATTAAATGTAATAAGAGCGTTTTTGGGATGTTTTCAGAAATAACCATTTAATGTGTTTTTCTTAACAAAAAAAAGTGAGAACGAAACAGTGCTGCCATTAACTCAGATCTTGCTTCCCATCAGATCATTTTATTCAGACAAAACAGTGTACTTATCAAATCTGTTTAGTGTTCAGATCAATAATAATTAAATTGGGTGGAAATTAGCCAAGGTCACCAATTATTTCTTCAAGTATTTATTGTGTGCCCGTTTTGTATCTAGCACAGAGTGCTGCATTTGGGGAGATAGGAAATATTTTGTTTACATAAGGCTTAATCTTTACTTTTAAGAGTAGCAATAGAGTCATCTATGTCCTATGTACCACATGTTGTGTGTGATGGCTTTTTGATGTAAACTTGGGTTGACAACTGTAGTCCCCAGAATTCTCTATTGAGTATGTGTCTCCTTAGGGCAGGTTACAAAGGGTGTTCTCTCCTGAGAGTAGGAAGGCAGTAGTCATTTTGGAGCATACACATAACTTCTTCCAGTCAATAAAACACTGATCTAGGTGCTGCTGTGAAGGGATTTTGCAGATGTGATTAAGGTCTCTAATCAGTAGATTATAATAAGAAGGAAGAATACCCTGCGTGGGCCTAATTTAATCAGTGGCAGAGCCTTTAAAAGAGGATTTAGGATTTCCCTGGAGTTAGAACTTCATACAGCTTCTGGCTCTGTAATTGCTCTTCTTTCTTTCCAGATCTTCCTTCCTGACCACCACCTGTGAACAGAAAGCTTCTGTTTGTACCTGTGAATTCCAGCCAGCTTGTCATCTTCCCTTCCTTACTGCCTTTCCTATGGACTTTGTGCTTGCTTAGCCAGCCCCCACAGTTGTGCTAGCCAATCCCTCATAATAAATATATGTACCACTGGTTCTACTTCTCTGGCTGAATCCTGACAAATACGCTCAGTAAATCTTTCTTTCTTTTTTTTTTTTTTTAAAGATTTTATTTATTTGACAGAGAGAGACACAGAGAGAGAGGGAACACAGCAGGGGGAGTGGGAGAGGGAGAAGCAGGCTCCCCGTGGAGCAGGGAGCCTGATGCGGGGCTTGATCCCAGGACCCTGGGATCATGACCTGAGCCGAAGGCAGACGCTTAACGACTGAGCCACCCAGAAACCCCTCAGTAAATATTTCTTGACAAAACACAGTCTCATTCTCAGAGGCTTACAATCTTGTAGGAGAACTGGTCTGTGAAGATGAAAGTATAGACATTAGGTCAGGATCATCTTTAGTTTTAAGGTAAAATGTGTGATGTAGAAAATAAGCACTATAGGATGGCAAGATAATGAGAGGTCAGTGTGGCCATGGATTAGAAAACTTTCACCAATAAAATGGAATTTAAATGTGTTCATGAAGGATGGGTAAGATTTAAAAGGTCAGAAAAAAGAGAAAGCCATTCTGTTTAGTGAAAAGCATTAGCAGAATTATTGAGATTAAATCAGTAGATTGAGTCCAGAGTATAGTAAACTCATTTCACTTTGGACCAATATCCCACTTAAACTTTCATGTTAGTTGTCATTCTACAAGCAGCTAAAAAGACTAATAATGTTTTTAAATTATTGTAAACTATTACCAAGAAAATGTCAAGTATTCAACCTTAACAAACTTTAAAGAGCAATGTTAATTTTTATTGCAATTTTTCAGAGTAAGGTCAATCCTGGGTAATGTGGCATCTTTTGAAAAAAAAAAAGGCTCAGGAGGAAAGCAACAAAAACAAAGATTTCCCTTCCTGCTCCTGCAAAATAGTCTTTAGCTTGTGGGCAGCCCTTCAAAACTCACTGGGGCATGAATTTTTTGAAGAATGAGCCAGCACACATTTATTGCAAGGGTCAGAAGAGTCAAAGATGGCAGGTGTGTGTGTGTATGTGGGAGGGGTGGTGGTAGTGAAGGAGCAGCTAATAATATTTGGGGGAAGGTAACTGCAGAAGACAAAAAGTATTATGGAAAAGACTGGAGCTTTTAGGTTTGCTTTGTTTACTGAGAATACATTTTGAGAATCACTTAGGGCATATGTTCTTAGTCTAAATATATTTTTCATTCTTGTTTGTGAGCAGTAAACAATTTTGATACATTTCTTTGTATTCTTTGGGGGGAAATGGAAAAAAGGGCCCCCAAATTTCATAATTCTAGATGCAAGCACCATGCTGGCAGTTAGAGTAGAAATAATAACTAGTATGTGTACAGCATTTTGTAGCTTACAAAGTGCTGCCATATGTGCCACAAAAATTTCTTCTAGGGTCAGTAGAACCTCTTGGCAGGTCACAGTAACCCTGTGATACCAGGTTTAGACTGTATTTTACAATACAGAGTTTAAAGCTTTTATCATCTCTCTCTAATTAGAACACCTTATTCCTGGAATGGTTTGCCAGCTGTTAAAGCCATGAAATACTTTTGTGTCAATTCATAGTTTCATCCCCCAACCTACTAAATATCCCCAACCTCCCATAGCCTCAAATTATCTACCTGGAGCCCTCAGCTCTACATCATCCATCAATGGAGCTGTTAATATCTAGCCTAGCTGGGAGTTACCAGAATCTAGCTCTAAACTCTTCTGGTTTCTCCTCTGATTGGCTGGTACCCAGGTCATGCTGATTGTTAAATATCTTAAATCACATTTCCTAGTTACTAATTTTACATCTATTATCCATTTTTCAAAACTGTTGAAATCTGTCATCTCTGATGTCTTTCTAGTTCTTTTGTTTTGGGGTTTATGCCTTAAAAGTCCCAATACTGTGATTTCAGGAGCATGCCAGGAAGGAGAAGAAATAAATGCATTAGTCAGTATGCTTTATTTAACCATAAGTTTGATTAATAATATTAAAGGATGCTGAGAACATCTGGTAGAATAGGGTTTACATAAAAGCACACTGTGGAACTGTGTTAATAAGTGCTACATGAAAAGAAAAAGGATTCTTTGATCCAATAAGTGTAGAAATGTTGGATTAAAAAAAGTCAAACATGCTCCCCCCTGAACTTTTTAGTACTTTTTCTATGCTAATTGTTCATTGTTAATTCCCAAGTTAAGTTTAAAATATGCTGTGTTTCTCATGCTTTTTTTCTCTTCAGAATCCTCTCTTTTAAATGGAACACAGATGTCTTTTTAAGGTAATAACACCTTATCATGAGCATTATTTTAGAAAGTGATGAATAATTTGAGGGAAATCGCACTGTATCATCTGCAGCTCATTGGGTATCTGGTGACACTGTAGACACTTAGGTCTTAAGCTTCATCTGCAGAGCACCTGGGTGGTTCAGTCACTTAAGCTTCTGCCTTCAGCTCAGGTCATGATCCCAGGGTCCTGGGATCGAGTCCCACATCAGGTTCCCTGTTCAGCGGGGAGGTTTCTTCTCCTTCTCCCTTTGCCTGTTGCTCCCCATGCTTGTGCTCTCTTTCTTTCTGTCAAATAAATAAATAAAATCTTTAAAAAGAAAAATAAAGCCTCATCTGGATTTCAGCAGGGAGGCTGGGAACTATATTTCCCAGAATCCCCTTCCCTGTGTAGTCCGAAATTTGAGCTTGCCCATGAAAAGAACATGGAAGAGAAGAAATCAGTATTCCCTGGGCATAGTGCAACCAGATGTGCAGTCAGAGGTGAGCCCTTGAGAACTACCAGCTAAGTGGATTCAGTCTGAGTCAGTTCATAGAACCTGCTCAGAGATACTGGGGAATTACAGCATCTTCCAGGGAAGACCTTTAATCAACAACTTTAGTACTTTAGAGGACTTCTCTAACATTCAAAGGCAGCTCCCTTAACTTGTGGTAAAAGCTTCCCTGACCTCTCTTCTAAGAAAAGTATAAGCCCCTAATTCTTTTTTTTTTTTTTTAATTTAAGTATAGTTGGCACACAATGTTAAATTGCTTCCAGGTGTACAACATAGTGATTTGACAACTTTATATGAAGCTACCATCTGTCACCATACAACACTATTATAGTACCATTGCCTATATTCCCTGTGTTGTGCCTTTCATCCCTGTGGTTTATTCATTCCATAGCTGGAAGCCTATACCTCCACTCCCCTTCACCCATTTCACCCATCTCCCTGACTGCCCTCCCCTCTGGCAGCCACCAGTTTGTTCTTTGTATTTATGGATCTGTTTCTGTGTTTTGTTTGTTTGTTCATTTGTTGTTTTAGATTCCATATTGTAACTGAAATTATATAGTATTTGTCTTTCTCTGACTTATTTCACTTAGCGTAATACCCTCAAGGTCCATCTATGTTGTTACAAACAGCAAGATTTCATCTTTTTTATGGCTCAGTAATATTCCATTGTATGTATACACACCACATTTTCTTTATCCATTCATCTATTCATCTATTTGGTTGTTTCTATATTTTGGTTATTGTAAACAATGCTGCAGTGAACATAAAGGTGCATATATCTTTTTGAATTAGGTTTTTCGTTTTCTTTGGGTAAATACCCAGTAGTGGAATTACTGGATTGTATGGTATTTTTGTTTTTAATTTTTTAAGAACCTCTATACTGTTTTTCATAGTGGTTGCACCAATTTACATTACCACCAACATTGCATGAGAGTTCCCCTTTGCCCACAATCTCGCCAAAACTTGTTATTTCTTGTCTTTTTGATTCTAGCCATTCTGACCTGTGTAAGGTGATATCTCATTGTGCTTTTGATTTGCATTTCCCTGATGATGAGTGATGTTGAGCATCTTTTCATGGGTCTGTATGTTTTCTTTGGAAAAATATCTATTCAGGTCCTCTAAGCCCCTAATTCTTTTGAAACCCTTCAGATGCATGATTCATAGGTTGGCTTCTGTTTCCCTGATGCATCACAACTGATTCAATACTGATGAAGAGTGTCAGTGAGCCAATCAGAAATATCTATGTAGCTGCCTATTCAAATGTTAGAATAATCACATAGGATTTCATGAAATTTACTCAATTTCAGTAAGCCAGTGTTTAGAGGATTTTTCTATACCTTTTCCAACTTGGGGCTGAGCAGTATAACCAGAAATAACGATATTGTTCTTATAGGCAAGTCTTTACCCAAAGGCTATCAGTACTACTTATGTCACTAAGATCTTGGACCCAGTATATGTTAATTGAACTATGAAAGAATAGTCAATTGGACTATTCTATGAAAAGAATAATTATCTAATAGAAGGTGCTACAGATGACATATCAAGTTCAGATAAATCAATAATATTGAATTGATGAGCTTTCTTATTGGAAAAAGACCCTTCTTGAAAATTAGTAGCGTCTGAGGACAAAACTGAGATTAAAGAGCATAAACAAAATAAACATAACTAAAAACATATAAAACAACTTCTTCCCTACATCAGGGTATATAAACAAGCCCCCTGATGTTGCTCTCCCTATCCACTTTATTTATCTATTCAATCACCTTCAATCCAGTGCACGTTTGTCTTTGAACATTGTGTATTACAATCACCTTATTCTTCAATAGTTTTGATTCCAGAAACCAGTGTATTGTGATTCAGTATATTGTGATTTCCTACAGGGCTAGGAGCAGGTCCCTTTTGTTTTCTTTGTATAGAAACTTGAACAACACTCAATTTTAGTGCTAGAAAGCTTTCTTTGTGTTGATTTTGAGGGTTAGATGTTGACTTGTCTTTTCTGTTGTAAACATATCTTGTTTCTACTCTATTTGTGGTATGGAAGGTCAAGTATGCACAACTGAGGATCAGTTAAATCTAAGTTACGTATCCTCTCACCCAGTCCAAAGAAGAATGGAAAAAATTATAGAGCTGGACATTTAAGCACCGATGACCCTATTCATCCATTTGAGAGAGAGTGAGACAGAGCACAAGCAGCAGGAGGGGCAGAGGAACAGGGAGAGGGAGAATCAGGCTCCCCACTAAGCAGAGAGCCAGATAACATGCGGCTTGATCCCAGGACCCTGGGATCACAACCCGAACTGAAGGCAAATGCTCAACCAACTGAGCCACCCAGGAGCCCCTAGGCACTGATCTTTTTAAAATTTTATTTATTTTTTAAAGATTTGATTTGTCAGAGAGAAAGAGAGAGAAAGAGAGCACGAGCATGAGCATAAAAGCAAGGGGAGCGGCAGGCAGAGGAAGAAGCAGGCTCCCTGCTGAGCAAGGAGCTCAATGCGGGACTTGATCCCAGAACCCTGGGATCATACCTGAGCTGAAAGCAGACACTTAACCAACTGAGCCACCCAGGCATCCCTAGGCACTGATCTTTTAGTTCTTTCTTGAATCTGTAAACTATCATAAGGAATCACACAGATCATTTACATGGTAGTCAGTCAGTGAGAATGTATTGAGCATTTCTGATGTTCTAACATTGTCATGATTGCATATTATTTTCATTGTCAATAATAATGTTTTGGCCCTTACACAAAATAAAATATATGAAAGATTCAATTCTTTCCTTAAAAGAGAGTAAAAATTTTATTGTTCTGAGTGAAATTTTAATGCACATCAGGTCATCATGAAATCTTGGACTGGTGTGTTTTAATCTAGCATAGGGCAGAACAGGCTCAATATAGCACATCACATCATCTTCACAAAAATATATCTATTCTTGTTTTCAAGGATGGTCTGGAAGATTCTACAGTCTCAAGAAGTGGGTGACATATAGTAGCTGAAATGCCACCAGCCTGAATACAAAAGAGATCTTTGCAAGGCCAGAATTTAGTTGTTTGTTTAATTTTCCAAGCACAAAAACCATTTAGTTCTGAAAAGCAGCCAGGGAGAAATTTGTTTAAAATGCAGTCTAGAAAGAGAATGCAATTTTCCCAAGTTTTTGGTTGCATAGGGAGGTTGTTAACAGGACCTGCAGACTCCTAAAGCTCTAATAATCAGTATTTTTTAGTAAAGCCTGGGTTTGGCAAGCCTCGTAAGTGGTGTCTGACTCGGAGTTGGGGGCTTGACAATGAATGATTTCTTGGTCTTTTTGTTCTTCTAGTCATTACCAAACACCCTAATGAACAAAACACAACAAAACTTGTGTGTTTCTTTTGTTGACCTCTGGAATAGTTTTGAGCAGATTGAAGAAAAGGGAGACACTTATAAAACAGTTTTATAAAAAGGGATATTTTTAGAAGCATAATATTTCAGTGGTTTCAAATAATTAATTTTGGGGTTGGCTTGGATGGCGAAATGAGCAAAAATAAATTTTAAAAGTGGAGTTTAAATAGACTTCCATTTATAAAAATTGAACTTTTTCTCTTTTTAAAATAACTCATTTGTTGTATAAGGTGACACAAACCTATGCCGTTACTAGCTGATATGATTACTTAGTGCATAAACATTATATATCTTATTTCTGGTTTGTTTGCAATACATGTTGCTAATTACATAGCAAAAGAGTCTTAGAACATAGACAGGTCTGGGAAAATTACTGAAACTGAATCAACAATTCAAAATTCATGTACTATTAAGAATATATCATCCCAAAAATATAAAGGTCAGTGCATACTCAAGATGAATGGATTTTAAGTAGTGTCAGCAGGGTGGCATATTCAGATATATGGCCCTGCCAGTTCACTGTGCTACTCCATGGCAAGTCAGGTCGGTCATTGTGCTCATGGTCAAATGATTCAGAGCAGATTTAAAACCAAACTTTATTATTGATTTTTAGTATACACGTAATAAAGTGGATAAAGCACAGTTATCTTAAGTAGCAGCTCAAGGAACTTTTTACACACTTATCCAAGTAATTACCCCTAAGGTCATGATATACTGTATGTACATCAGTCCAAGGCTTCCCTCATACCATTTCTCAGTCAAAACTCAGCCTCCTCATCATAACCACTACTCTGCTTTCTGTTATTGTCAGTTTTGCTTGTTCATTCCTTTGTCCTTTTTTTTAACTGCTATGTCATCTTCCCTTGTATTAACCATCACAGTTTATGTATCCATTCTTCTACTGATGGATATTTTGGTTGTTTCCAGTTAGAGGATGTTATGAAAAAAGCTGCTGTGGACATTATTGAACACATCATTTGGTGGAATCAGAGCAGATTTTACATCTCAGTAATGCTTACTTAGGTAAGATATTTATAATTATCCCTCTTTAATAAGTAAGCCCAGTCAATCATGAGCCATGTGGCTTCCTCCAGAGCAAGGTGCTTCTGGCCCTGCAGCTGTGCTTTAGTTTATGAAGGATGTCAGTGGTACCGTTCCAGAGAGAGTAGTGCGATGAACCAGCCTGATAGATTACTGTCAGCCACATGGATAGAAGAACTGACAGCTCTCTAGGTCTAGGTTCATTGTTACCCTGAGCTACTTGGTTAATCTATGCTATCAACAAGGGTTACTTATGAATATAGGATAATAATAATCTACGAAGATTTAAAATGTGCCTTGTATATTTTGCTACACAGTGGTTAAAGTTTGGCATTATGCTATTTTTTATCCCCCTGTTTTTGAAAATTGGCATTTCAAATAGAAACTGTAAGGAACATTCATGACTGTTTTCAAGAGTCTTTTCACCAGGTGTTTTCTTTATTCATATGGTTCCTTTATGTATTTAGATAATCAAGTGTCAAAAAAAATCCCTTAAGGCTACAAAGCATGTTGAAAATAGACTCACCTGCTCATCAATTGTAAAGACATGTTAAGTCTTCTATATAATTTGTTGCTTTTGCTCACCTACTGGGCTTTATATACTATATAGATGAGATGCCATCTATTCATTATGTCCATAATGTTTTTTAAAAACAATATTTTAAGAGCTGGGAAATGTTCCCTGGGAAATGGTTAAAAACCAAGTGCCTTATAGATAGATAAGGTAAATTCTGTGTCAGCATGGTAAATGGTGATAATGATTCATATTTTCTCATAACTAGATCAGGAATAGAAGAGACCAGTAAGCCCAACATCAGAATGTCTTCTTTGGGACAGGCCATGGTGGAATGAAATTCTTTTTTTTTTTTTTTTTAAAGATTTTATTTATTTATTTGAGAGAGAGAGAGAGAATGAGAGATAGAAAGCACGAGAGGGAAGAGGGTCAGAGGGAGAAGCAGACTCCCTGCTGAGCAGGAAGCCCAATGTGGAACTCGATCCCGGGACTCCAGGATCATGACCTGAGCCGAAGGCAGTCGCTTAACCAACTGAGCCACCCAGGCGCCCTGGAATGAAATTCTATTTCTTTTATAGACACTCATACGTAGTTCATCTTCATTTTTTAACTAAATTCGGTGGTCTTTGCATTTAGTCCATCAAGATTATCTCATTGTAACTGATAAAAAAAATTTATTTAAAATAGCTTACACATAATAGTAGTATCAGTAATAATAAGTTATATTAAAAAATTTTTTTTAGACCTTGCCTCCATAGGTCTTCTATCCCACCATCTTTGGGGCTTGAAAGGGGGCCTGAAGCACTCATCCTTTTTTTACCTTCCAGCATTATAGCTTCAACACTTGAGTCCAGTAGGAGTAATCTTATTTGCTCTCTGTCCTTGTTTATTTTGCTTCTCCTGAGAAGCCCCAGCCTCACAGGTCAGCCCCTATCTTCCACCCTATAATGCCTGTAGGTTCTGCATACCTACTATTTTTTTTAATCCAATTTATTTCAACTAAAACAACAAAACAAAAACAGCTCACTCCATTTCTCCCACCCCTCACCTCTGGTAACCACTAACGTGTTCTCTGTGCCTATGAGCTTAAATTATTGACCTATAAAATCGCCATCCAGGAGTGCATTCAGGCATGACATGCAGCTCAAATGATGTCAGCAGTATCATTTTCACTCTATCACTTGGAAGTGCCGGACAGATGATTCCATAAGTCCAGTAATCTCACCCATTTGCTTAGCAGCTATCCCAGATTGCGTTCTCCATAAGCAGATACTGAGATGGAGTTTGTGGTACAAGCTGTTTGTTAGGGATCAGCACCTGTGAAAGAAAGAGGGGGGAAACAACTGGGTAGAGGGAGAAGTCAAACTGAAATTCAGTTCTGATGAATCTCAGCCAACCTGATGAGGAAATTTGGAATGAGTATTGCCTTTCAGAGTTGTTTCACATCAGGCCCAAATGGCCAGGCCTTTGTACCTGCATCTTACCGATCACTGGATACATGCTGCCCTAGGAAGTGTGTGACCTCTGGCAAGGTGGAGCTCTGCAGCTGGAGTGCTGCATCAGACCCTGAGGGAGTTCACCGCTGGAGGCTGTCTACTGAGTGCACTTTGTGTAGTTAGTGGGGCAGAATGTTTTGCCCTCGTAGGGAATCCTCTTGTCTCCCACAGTTTGCCTATTGTGCTGCTCAGCTCTACTTAAAACTGCATTTGGGAGAGCATTTAGTGGGAAGAACTACATGCCCTGCCACTGAAGTTGGTCTTGGGGTCATAATGATACTTATCTCTCCCTCCTCTAGTATCCACCCTAGATTCTTCTTAATCTTAGCTACCATCTGTGCTTGCCTTAGTGGCCTTCTTATAGTCATGACTTGGACCTCAATCCAAGGGGTCTGGGTCCTGGGTTGCCATGCTGTTCTTAGTCAAACTGTGATTATGCCTGACAAAGGCTCAACCAAACCTGTTGAGAACTAGCAAATATAGCTTGTCAGTTTTCTGCTTCTAGCCAAAATGAATGAACCTTTATGTCCCACTTTGCTCAGTCACTTGGGATGTAGGCTGCCTGGGAAGTGCATAACCTCATGTGGAGGTAGTTTAAAAACTTAGGTAAAACCTGAAAAAACTGATAACTGAAGGCCATTTGCTGACCATAATCTTAGCCCTGATGCATCCCCTTATAGAAGGGTCTGAGTAGTACATCTTCAGGGCTGCCATAGCAAATCCAATAGCAAGAGGCAGTCTTTTCCTAAAGCTGTGGCAATCAGGACAGTGTAGCATGGGGGAGGGAGTATTGGCTCTGACTCGCCCACTTGTTAAACTTGCCAATCTTTTACCAATCACTGTGGTCAGAAGTAGTCTTCCTTCATTGACCAGGCCCAGGTACTGTGACCACCACTGTCGTCAGAAGAGGAGTGGTTACCCCATCCAGCTGGATGGGTTGGGAAACTTACCTTTAGTTATCAGACTAAAGGGGAGGGAATGGTGGGCAGCCAACAGAATGGATGTCCACTACTTATAGGAATCAGAATTTTAGGGGCAGCTGTGAAATGTCTACAAAAGTGAACTGGTATTAAAGTCAAAGGCCCTAAGAGGTCCTGAGATCAACATTTTTAGTTCTTATGGTATAGACCTGCAGATGAGAACAAAAGGAAGAAAAGCACCTTAAACAAACAAACAGGTGTAGAGGCAGTAGCCACAGTAGTGAAAACTGCACACAAACCCCATCAACCTCATCTGGATATGTACTCTGTGTGCTGATGAAAAATAGAACAGAAGGGCACGGCAATAAAGTCTTTTGCTTTAGTGGGAAATCTCCCAGAATTTCATTTTGATGGGCATTTTTCTTATGTAGAATCATTATCAGAGTTCCATGTAGGAAAATAGAAGCCTTTCCACTGCTCAAGGGTGAGTGGGAAGGACAAGGAGAAATATTCTGGCTTGTTCTGCTAGCTTCCCAGCTATTCCAGTGCTTTTGAATAGTGTTGCTGAGCCACAGTCCAGCTGATTGTAATCAGTCCTCTATCCATATGTAGCAGAGGCTGGAAAAAACAACGCACAGATGGGAAGGCAAGGTCCAGGTATAGCACTTGCAGCCAGAATGAAGATGCTATCAGCCTTAGGCTAACTGCCTTAAATTAAAGGTGAAGCAAATGGAAGGTAGTTCAGAGACTGACATAGATATTTCTCCTTTCTTAAGTAATCCCCATCCTTCAAAGTCCCCAAGACCAGTAAATTGGTCCTAATAGTTATTTCTCCAGGTCTCTTATCTGTGACGCAGGAAGGCTGTTTTCACTTTTCACATGAGTTACAATATGGGAAACCAGTTATGCATTAGTGATCTTGACTTCTTTATCTCATAGGGGTTGGGGAAAGCAAGCACTGAAGCAGTTTGGAAGTACAGTAAAGTACAAGAAAAATTTACAACTTGAGGTATTGTTACCTTCTCTAATACTGTGGTTTATTGAAGAACAGCTGCTGTCTGTCTGGAAATGAATGCTACAGCTTAAAATTAATTGTTTCTTCGAAATTATGTATTTTATTTTATTTTATTTTTTAAAAGATTTTATTTATTTATTTGCGAAAGAGAGAATGAGAGATAGAGAGCATGAGAGGGAAGAGGGTCAGAGGGAGAAGCAGACTCCCCGCTGAGCAGGGAGCCCGATGCGGTACTTGATCCCGGGACTCCAGGATCATGACCTGAGCCGAAGGCAGTCGCTTAACCAACTGAGCCAAGAAACTATGTATTTTAGTCTGCAAAATCGTAGCACATCCAAGACCAGATAAAGATAAAGCTCATTATAGCTGAATTCTGTAAGAGGAACAGTGGGCCATTCTTTCCCAATCTGAACACTGGACCCTATGGGCCATTTAGGATCAAATGGGTCTCTGTATATAACAATAGCCAGAGAGGTTCTTTGGCTCAGGACATTATGAAGAAATTAAAGGGATTTGCTGAGATAGTTTAAAGTCATACTCTATAATGGAAATTATATATTCTCTCTCTATATTTACATGTAATTGGTGTTGATCCCAGTTTCTAGTTTCTGCTTTCTAACTATTACTGCCTCCAAATCATGTGAGCTAGATCTATTTGGATCTTCTTTAGAGTATTTAGCATTATTCTGCTTGATTATGGAGTTTCTGTTTCTTAAAACAAGTAACCTATTACTTAGGTTGTTTTAATTACTCTTATTTCACTGGAAATCCTTTACCTATAACATTGATTTTTGAATGTTGAACCAACCTTGAATTCCTAGGATAAGCCCCATTTGTTCATAAAATATCATTTTAAAAATATATTTCTGGATTCGATTTGCCAATATTTTGTTGAGGATTTTTGCATTTATGTTAAGGAAGGATATTGGTGTATAATTGTTTTGTCCTATGAAGTCTTTGTCATGTTTCTGTAAAAGGACTGCCATACTCAGCTTAGCTCCTCCTTTCTCTACCATTTTCGGAAGGTGTTCCTGGGCAGAGCTCTGCACAAGTGCAATTCAGCTTGTGATTTTACCTTCTTTTGGGAATTGCAGCGTTTTACTGTCTTTTGTCCAGCATTGATAACACCTAGCTCATTTATTTGTTCTACTTTTATGGTTGTTTATGGCGGGAGGGCTAGTCTGGAATATGTTACTCAGTCCTGGAAGGCAGTGGATGTTGGAGTATTCTGATATATGATAGGTTGTCCTTCCTTTTTAAAAATATGTAGGGTCTTGTACATATTTACTATGTCAAATTTATTACTTGGGTAGTATCCATTTATTTATTCAATTAATATATAATCAGTCAAGGGTTGATTATGTGCTACCAACAATACCAAATACTGAATATAGGCTGAAGAGTGAAAGAGGCGTGATATGTGACTTCATGTGGTCTAGTTATATTTTAGGACTGGCTTATGGTCCAGCAAATCCCTTTAATTTCTTTAAAGTTCATGAAAAATAAACCTTTTATCTTACCAGATTTAATTGTATTTATAGATTAATTTGAGGAATGTATCTTTGCAATGTTTTTTCTTCTGTTCCACAAAAGTAATTGCAGTTTGCCTTTCTCTTTTTGAAGAAAAGCTTTATAAATTGTGTTTCTTCTTAAATGTAGTGCCTGCATACCTCTTATTTATGAGTTTTGTTGCTATTGTCAGCATGGTATTTTTTTCTCCCATTACACTCTAGTGGTTATTGCCGGTATAAAGGAAAGCTTTTTTTTTTTTTTTTAATGAATCACTTACTATTTCTCTATGAACTCCTAAGAGTTGTTTCTTTGGGATTTGCCAGGTAGAGATTATTGGATCTTTATTTTTATGAAATCTGCTCTGCAAAATACTAGTTATCACTGTGAATTGATATAATGTCTGTGTTTATATAATGGGAGCAGATTGTATATGTATATTCTCTACAGGGATTGGTGTAGTGTGGCCATGGGGGATTTAACTCTCTTGGAAAGATCAGCCATTTCCTGCTTAAAGTCAGGGTTGAAAATAGATTTCCCACACGCCTGGGTGGCTCAGTTGGTTAAGCGACTGCCTTCAGCTCAGGTCATGATCCTGGAGTCCTGGGATCGAGTCCCACATCGGGCTCCCTGCTCAGCAAGGAGTCTGCTTCTCCCTCTGACCCTCTACCCTCTCGTGCTCTCTCACTCACTCTCTCTCTCTAAAATAAATAAATAAAATCTTTAAAAAAAAAGAAAATAGATTTCTCATTTTGCAGCTTCGTATCTTATTCTGTGAAATACTATTAAATATCTTTCTAGCAATAGTCCCTTCAGACAGGCCTGTTTAACTGTGTAAAGATTCATGGGGGTCAGGTTAGATAATATTCATTTGGTGTGAGACTATAAGTCACACATCACCCATAAAATGTATGTATTTTCTATGTCCACCTACAAACTGAAGCTAGCCTTTAATAACATGTATTTAAATTCTAAAATATTTGAGGTAAGTACTATGTCCAGTTATCATATTTTTTTCAAATAAACAATAAAATATAGTTGAAATCATCAGTAATTGGATGAAAATCTCAAGACAGTGTTTCCTTTGGTTTTTATTTTTTATTTTTTAAATTTTTATTTTTTTTAGAGAGGAAGAGAGAGAGAGAGAGAGAGCACGTGTGCAGGGGAGGGTGGGGGAGGACAAAGGAGAGGGAGAGAGGGAACCCTAAGCAGGCTCTGTACTCAGCATGGAGGCTGACTTGGGACTTGACCCCACTACCCTGAGATCATGACCCAATCTGAAATCAAGAGTTGGATCCTTGGGATGCCTGGGTGGCTCAGTTGATTAAGCATCCAACTCTTGGTTTTGGCTCAGGTCACAGTCTCAGGGTTGTGAGATTGGGCCCTGTGTGGGGCTCCTGTGCTCAGTGCAGAGTCTGCTTGAGATTCTGTGTCTTTCCCCCTCTGCTCTTCCCACTGCTCCCACTCTCCCTCTCTCTCTCTCTCTAAAATAAATAAAATCTTTCCACAGTTTGGCTATTGCAGACATTGCTGCTATGAACATTGGGGTGCCTATGGCCCTTCTTTTCACTACATCTGTGTCTTTGGGGTAAATACCCAGGAGTGCAATTTCTGGGTCAAAGGGTAGCTCTATTTTTAATTTTTTGAGGAACCTCCACACTTTTCCAAAGTGGCTGTACCAACTTGCATTCCCACCAACAGTGTAAGAGGGTTCCCCTTTCGCCACAGCCTCTCCAACCTTTGTTGTTTCTTGCCCTGTCCATTTTTGCCATTCCAGCTGGTGTAAGGTGGTATCTCAATGTGGTTTTGATTTGAATTTCCCTGATGGCTAATGATGATGAACATTTTTCATGTGTCTGTTAGCCATTTGTATGTCTTTTTCAGAGAAGTGTCTGTTCATGTCTTCTGCCCATTTTTTGACTTGATTATTTGTTTTTTGGGTGTTGAGTTTGAGAAGTTCTTTATAGATCTTGGATATCAGCCCTTTATCTGTAGTGTCATTTGCAAATATCTTCTCCCATTCTGTGGGTTGCCTTCTTGTTTTGTTGACTGTTTCCTTTGCTGTGCAGAAGCTTTTTATCTTGATGAAGTCCCAAAAGTTCATTTTTGCTTTTGTTTCACTAGCCTTTGGAGACGTATCTTGAAAGAAGTTGCTGTGGCCAATGTCGAAGAGGTTACTGCGTATGTTCTCTTCTAGGATTTTGATGGATTCCTGTCTCAAATTGAGATCTTTCATCCATTTTGAGTTTATCTTTGTGTATGGTGTTAGAGAATGGTCAAGTTTCATTCTTCTGCACATGGCTGTCCAATTTTCCCAGCGCCATTTATTGACGAGACTGTCTTTTTTCTATTGCATATTTTTTCCTGCTTTGTCGAAGATTATTTGACCATAGAGTTGAGGGTCCATACCTGGGCTCTCTATTCTGTTCCATTGGCCTATATGTCTGTTTTTGTGCCAGTACCCTACTGTCTTGATGATTACAGCTTTGTAATAGAGGTTGAAGTCTGGAATTGTGATGCCATCAGCTTTGCTTTTCTTTTTCAACATTCCTCTGGCTATTCAGGGTCCTTTCTGGTTCCATACAAATTTTAGGATTATTTATTTCCTTTCTTTGAAAAAAGTTGATGGTATTTTTATAGGGATTGCATTAAATGTGTAGATTGCTTTAAGTAGCATAGACATTTTCACAATATTTGTTCTTCCAATCCATTAGCATGGAACGTTTTTCCATTTCTTTGTGTCTTCCTCAATTTCTTTCATGAGTATTCTGTAGTTTTCTGAGTACAGATTCTTTGCATGTTTGGTTAGATTTATTCCTAGGTATCTTACGGTTTTGGGTGCAATTGTAAGTGGCATCAACTCCTTAATTTCTCTTTCTTCTGTCTTGTTGTTGGTGTATAGAAATGCCACTGATTTCTGTGCATTGATTTTATATCCTGCCACTTTACTGAATTTCTTAGGAGCTCTAGCAGTTTTGGGGTGGAGTCTTTTGGGTTTTCCACATAAAGTATCATATCATCTGCAAAGAGTGAGAGTTTGACTTCCTCTTTGCCGATGCGAATGCCTTTTATTTCTTTTTGTTGTCTGATTGCTGAGGCTAGGACTTCTAGTACTATGTTAAGTAGGAGTGGTGATAGTGGGCATCCCTGCCCTATTCCTGACCTTAGGGGAAAAGCTCTCAGTTTTTCCCCATTGAGAATGATACTCGCTGTGGGTTTTTCATAGGTGGCTTTTATGATATTGAGGTATGTACCCTCTATCACTACACTTTGAAGAGATTTTTTTTTTCACTTTGAAGAGTTTTAATCAAGAATAGTTTGTCAAATGCTTTTTCTGCATCTACTGAGAGTATCATATGGCTCTTGTTCATTTTTTTATTAATGCATTGTATCACTTTGATTTGCTAATGTTGAACCAACCTTGCAGCCCAGGAATAAATCCCACTTGGTCGTGGTGAATAATCCTTTTAATTTACTGTTGGATCCTATTGGTTGGTATCTTGGTGAGAATTTTTGCATCCATGTTCATCAGGGATATTGGTCTGTAATTTTCCTTTTTGATGGGGTCTTTGGTTTTGGGATCAAGGTAATGCTGGCCTCATAAAATGAGTTTGGAAGTTTTCCTTCCATTTGTATTTTTTGGAACAGTTTCAGAAGAATAGGTATTAATTCTTCTTTAAATGTTTGGTAGAATTCCCCTGGGAAGCCATCTGGCTTTGGGCTCTTGTTTGTTGGGAGATTTTTGATTACTGCTTCAATTCCCTTACTAGTTACTAGGTTTTTTGTTTCTTCCTGGTTCAGTTTTGGTAGTTTATACATCTTTAGGAATGCATCCATTTCTTCCAGATTGTCTAATTTGCTGGCATATAGTTGCTCATAATATGTTCTTATAATTGTGTGTATTTCTTTGGTATTGGTTATGATCTCTCCTCTTTCATTCATGATTTTATTTATTTGCATCCTTTCTCTTTTCTTTTTTATATGTTTGGCCGGGGGTTTATCAGTCTTATTAATTTTTTCAGAGAATCACCTTCTAGTTTTGTTGATCTGTTCTACTGTTCTTTTGGTTTACTATTTCATTGATTTCTGCTCTGGTCTTTATTATTTCTCTTCTTCTGCTGGGTTTAGGCTTTATTTGCTGTTCTTTCTCCAGCTCCTTTAGCTGTAGGGTTAGGTTGTGTATTTGAGACCTTTCTTGTTTCTTGAGAATGGCTACTGTATTACTATATACTTTCCTCTTAGGACCAACTTTGCTGCATCCAAAAGATTTTGAACAGGTGTGTTTTCATTTTCATTGGTTTCCATGAATTTTTTAAATTCTTCTTTAAATTCCTGGTTGACCCATTCATTCTTCAGTAGGATGCTCTTTAGCCTTCATGTATTTGAGTTCTTCACAACTTTCCTCTTGTGATTGAGTTCCATTTTCAAAGCATTGTGATCCGAAAATATGCAGGGAATGATCCCAATCTTTTAGTACTGGTTGAGACCTGATTTGTGACCCAGGATGTGATCTATTCTGGAGGATTTTCCATGGGCACTAGAGAAGAATGTGTATTCTGTTGCTTTGGAATGGAATGTTCTGAATATATCTGTGAAATCTGTCTTGTCCACTGTGTCATTTAAAGCCTTTATTTCCTTGTTGGTCTTTTGCTTCGATGATTTGTCCATTTCAGTGAGTGGGTGTAGAAGTCCCTTATTATTATTGTATTATTGTCAATGTGTTTCTTTGATTTTGTTACTAATTGGCTTATGTAATTGGCTGCTCCCATTTTAGGGGCATAGATATTTACAACTGTTAGATATTCTTGTTGGACAGACCCTTTAAGTATGATCATCTCTTATTATAGTCTTTGGTTTAAAATCTAATTTGTCTGATATAAGGATTGCCACCCCAGCTTTCTTTTGATGTCCATTAGCATGGTAAATGGTTTTCCACCCCCTCACTTTCAATATGGAGGTGTCTTTGGGTCCAAAATGAGTCTCTTGCAGGCAGCATATTGATGGGTCTTGTTTTTTTATCCAATCTGATACCCTGTGTCTTTTGATTAGGGCATTTAGCCCATTTATATTCAGGGTAACTATTGAAAGATAGGAATTTAGTGCCATTGTATTGCCTGTAAGGTGACTGTTACTGTATATTGTCTGTGTTCCTTTGTGGTCTATGTTACTTTTAGGCTCTCTGCTTAGAGGACCTCTTTCAATATTTCTTGTAGGGCTGGATTGGTGTTCGCAAATTCTTTTAGTTTTTGTTTGTCCTGGAATCTTTTTATCTCTCCTTCTATTTTCAATGACAGCCTCACTGGATATAGTATTCTTCACTGCAAATTTTTCTCATTTAGTGCTCTGAATATATCATGCTAGTCCTTTCTGGCCTGCCAGGTCTCTGTCTATAAGTCTACTGCCAATCTAATGCTTCCAGCATTGTAGGTTACAGGACTTTTGTCCTGAGCTGCTGCTTTCAGGATTTTCTCTTTGTTTCTGAGACTTGTAAGTTTTACTATTAGATGTCGGGATGTTGACTTATTTTTATTGATTTTGAACGGGGTTCTCTGTGGCTCCTGGATTTTGATGCCTGTGTCCTTCCCCAAATTAAGGAAGTTCTCTGCTATAATGTGCTCCAGTATACCTTCTGCCCCTCTTTCTCTTCTTTTGGGATCCCAATTATTCTAATATTGTGTCGTCTTATGGTATCACTTATCTCTCGAATTCTTCCCTCATGATCCAGTAGTTGTTTATCTCTCTTTTTCTCAGCTTCTTTATTTTCCATCATTTGGTCTTCTATATCACTAATTCTCTCTTCTGTCTCATTTATCCTAGCAGTTAGAGCCTCCATTTTTTATTACACCTCATTAATAGCCTTTTTGATTTCGATTTGGTTAGATTTTAGTTCTTTTATTTCTCCAGACAGTGATTCTCTAGTATCTTCTATGCTTTTTTCAAGCCCAGATAGTATCTTTATAATCGTCCTTCTGAACTCTAGTTTCAACATCTTGCTAATGTCCGTATTGATTAGGTCCCTACCAGTCAGTATTGCCTCTTGTTCTTTTTTTTTTTTTTTGAGGTGAGTTTCTCCATTTCATCATTTTGTCCAGAGAAGAATAGATTAATGAGAGAACAAAATGCTTAAAGGGTACGATCCCAGAAAAATATACACTAAACCAATCAGAAGAGACCTGAAACGGGGGGGAAAGAAAGAAAGAAAGAAAAAAAAAGAATATGATCAAGCTGGTGAATAGAGCCACAGAGTAGATTTTGGGTGTATTTTGGTCTGTTAGAAGAAACTGCCTTCCAAAATTTTAAAGAAAGAAAAACGTATATATATATATACACACACACACACACACACACACACACACACACACACACATATACACAAAAATGAGAGTAAATATGATGAAGGGATGGAATATGACTGTAAAGATGAAAATTAAAAAAGATTTTAGAAAAGGAATTGATAAGTTAATTGAATAAAGAAAGAAAAAAATTAATAAAAGGAGAGAATGTGATCAGGTGGGAGACTAGAACAAAGCCATGCACTAGATTTAGGGTGTTTTTTGGTCTGTTAGAAGAAACTGTATCCCAAAATTTTAAGGAAAGAGAAACTTTTATATATACAACAAGGTGAAATACAATGAAGGGATAGAATATGACTGTAAAAATGAAAATTAAAAAAGATTTTAAAAAAGGAATTGATAAGATACTGGTTGAAAAAAGAAAGAAGAAAAATTTTAAAAAAGTAGAAAATTAAAAAAATTAACTTTGAAAGACTAAAGAATCATGGGAAGAAAGCCATGAATTCTGAGTGTTGTATTCCCCAGTCGCTGGAGTTTTGCAGGTCTTATTGATCAGTAAACTTGATCTTGGCTGGATGTTCTTGCTGATCTTATGGGGGAGGGCCTTGTTGCAGTGATTCTCAAATGTCTTTGCCTGAGGTGGAATTGTGCCACCCTTGCCAGGGTCCAGGCTAAGTAATCTGCTCAGGTTTGCTTTGGGTAGCTCCCTCCCCCTGCCCCTGCTGAAAGCTTTCCATACAGCTTTGGAGGATGAGAATGAAAATGGCGGCCTCCCAGTCTCTGCCCCGGAGGAGCCAAGAACTCAGGGCCTCACTCCTCAGTGAGCCCCCAGAGAAAAGCAGTCAATCACTCCCATCTTCCTGGTCTCTGGCTGCACTCTGTGCTCACCTGGCCTGTGACTGAGCGTTTCTATCTCTGGCACACAACCCCGTTTGGTCTCCAAACCCAGTAGATTACTGCAGTGTGCTCCCACCCCGCTCCTCCCCGGGGAGGAAGGGGAGTGTCCTGAGATCTGCTGCTTGTTGGGTCCCTGCTTGAAGAGCAGTGGCTGACTGTGCCGCAGATCACAGATTATGGCAACCCCGACCTGAGAGCCCACTCCTCACCTCCTTTGCAGCTGGCTTCTCTGCTTTGATACCTGGGAGCTCTGCCACACTCAGGCACCCCCGGTCTTTCTGTGACCCCAAGGGTCCTGAGATCACTCTCCTGGTGAGGATTCCATCCCCCACTTAGCTATTGGAGTGACATCCCTCAGCTCCCTCAGCAGAGCAGACTTCTAAAAGTTCTGATTTTGTGCTCCGCTGCTCTATCACTTGCCAGGAGCCAGCTTACAGAGGCTCCTTTCCCTGCTGTCTATCTTCCCAAATATCACCTCGGATTCACTTCTCCGCATGTCCTACCTTCCAATACAATGGTCGCTTTTCTGTTCATAGAATTGCTGCTATTCTTTTCTTCGATTTCCTGTTGAGTTTGTAGGTGTTCAGAATGGTTTGATAACTATCTAGCTAAAATTCCTGGGACCAGATGAAATTTTAGTCTCTTGCTCCTCCACCATCTTGCTTCTCCCCCTGAACTGAGTCTCTGGTAGGGAGGATATAGATGTACCTTTTTTTCTAAAAATTCATTCAGCCACTCATTGTCTTTTGATTGTAACATTCTGTCCATTTACATTTAAGGTAATTATTGATAGTTATGTTTTAATCACCAATTTGTTAATTGTTTCCTGGCTGTTTTGTAGATTTCCCTGTTCCTTTCTTCTCTTGCTTTTTTGTCTCCCTTGTGTTTTGATAACTTTCTGTAGTGTTATGCTTAGATTTTTTTCTCATTATTTTTTTGTATTTACTGTAAGTTTTGCTTTGTGGGGGGCCATGAAGCTCACATACAATAGCCTATATCTGTGTAACTTTCTGTTTTAAGTTGATATCAATTTAAGTTTCAAGACATTTTAAAACATTGAATTTTTAATACTCCCCATATTCTATGTTTGTGGTGTCACATCTTACACATTTTTATTTTATGTATCCCTTAATTATTGTAGTTATATTTATTTTTGCTACTTTTGTTTTTTGACCTTCATACTAACTTTATAAGTGATTATCCTCTGCCCTTACTATATGTTTACCTTTAATAGTGAGATTTTTATTTTCATGTTTTTTTGTTATTAATTAGCTCCCTTTTCAGCTTAAAGAAATTACTTTTTTTCTTTTTCTTTTTAATTCTAGTATAGTTAACATATAGTGTTATATTAGTTTCAGATGTACAATATAGTTATTCAACAGTTCTATACACTGCTCAGTGCTCATTATGATAAGTGTGCTTTTTAATTATTTATTTATTTATTTACTTATTTATTATTTTATTTTATTTTATTTTATTATGTTATGTTAGTCACCATACAATACATCATTAGTTTTTGATGTGGTGAATTACTTTAATTTCTTATAAGGCAGGATTAGTTGTAATAAACATTTTTCACTTTTGCTTGTCTGGAAAACTTTTTATCTGTCCTTCAATTCTGAATAATAACTTTGCTGTGTAGAGTATTCTTGTTTTGAAGTTTTTACCTTTCAGCACTTTGAATATGTCATTTTTCTCCCCTCTGGCCTGCAGAGTTTCTGCTGTGAAATATACTGGTAGTCTTATGAGTTTTCCTTGTATGTAACTTTTTCTCCTCTTGCTGCTTTTAATATTCTCTCTTTTTCTTTAACTTGACATTTTAATTATAATGTGTCTTCCTTTGGGTCTCTTTGGGTTCATCTAATTTCAAAACTCTCTGCGCTTCCTGTATCTGAATGTCTTTTTCCCCCCCTCAGGTTAGGGAACTTTTCAGCCATAATTTCTTAAAGTATGTTTTTTGTTCCTTTTTCTTTCTCTTTTCCATTTGGGGCTCCTATAATGCAAATGTTAGTTTGCTTGCTCTTGGTCTGTAGTCCCATACGCTATGTTAACTTTTCAAAAAATTTTTTTCCTTTTTGCTGCTCTGTTTGGGTGAGTTCCACTTCCCTGTCTTTCAGATCACTGATTATTTCTTCTGCTTCATCTAGTCTGTTGTTTATCCCCTCTACTATATTTTTCAATTCATTTATTTTATTCTTCAGCTTTGTGACTTCTGTTTGGTACTTTCTTATATTTTCTATTTTTTTGTCAAAGTTCTCAGTGTGTTTATCTATTCTTTTCATGAGTTCAGTAGACATCTTTATGGCCATTATTTTGAACTCTGTATCATGTCCATTTCTTACCTTTCATTAAGGTTTTTTTCCTGGGCTTTTATTTTGTTCTTTCTTTTGGAATATATTCTTCTGTTTTGTCATTTTTTTTTTTTTTTTTACTCTGTGTTTGTTTCTATGAGGTGAAGAATCTATCTCTCTCAGTCTTGATGGAGTGGCTTGGGTAGGAGATGAACCATAGCATTGAACCTTGCCATAGTTCTTGGTTGTCTTTTGAACCTTTGTGATTGTCTAAGCAGCCTGATTTATTATTGATAGATCCCCGTTGTAAAGGGTGTGGCAAGACTTGTGAGTGTTCCAGAGGGAGGTTTCTCAGTCAGCACCTAGATTCCAACTGATTGAAAGCTAGTTCCTCAGGCAGCAGCTTTTGAAGTATGCAAATATATATAGTCCTGTGGGACTACAGTTGTAAACCCTGCTAGTCTCCTGACCAGGTGCTCTGCAGGTGTTTTCTTGGCAACAGTTGCAAAAAGCAGGGTTTTAGACAAGTATATGAACTGCTTTCTTGGAGGTAGTGGTGAGCTATAGTGAGGCAATGTGAGAGAACAAAAATACATCCTTTGGTCTTTGTTCCCTGTGAGCGCTGTTACCTCTGGATGCATGGTAAACTTGATGCTTTCCCTTAGACAAGCTCACAGATAAAGTGAATAGTCCTTTTTCACAGGAAGCCTGTGAGTGTGTTTCAGTCTGCCCTCTGTGCAGTGCCCTGAGGGTGGTAACCTGTCAGGAACTGTCTCTTTGATTGTTTCAGGACTGTTGGGCTCAGAAATACAATTGCTCCAGGCACTAGAGCAAGGTGCTCTTGGGGCATCTCCTGTGTGGGTGGTACAGTTGGAATGGCTTTGGTGTGTCAGTGGTAGTAGAGCAGGAGTGTAGCATGCCCACTGGTCCTAGGAGATTAGAGGGTGAGTCTAGCATGGCACCAGCTAGGTGGAGGGAGACCTCAAGAATGTGCTTGCCAGTTCTACTGTCCCTGGAGCCAGTTCCAACAGGTTCTTGCCCCCCCCCCCCCCAGCAGATACTTTAAGGTTTACAAATGATTCTCATTCACATATGGTTTAGATGCTTTTCAAACTGTTGCTTTTGTGCTGGTTCCCAGGGCAAGCAGATCTGTGCATAGACCCTTTAAGAGTAGAATCTTCATTATTTATAGCTCCGTGGTTCTCCTGGATGTAACCTCATGGATTTTGAAAGCCAAACATTTTGGGGGCTTCTCTCTGGTACTGGTCCCAAAGGTTAGGGTGCCTGATGGGGGGCACAAGTCCCTCAATCCTCAGGGAGAAGGTCTGTGTTTGTGAGATCCTTCCTGATTGTGGCACTTGTGGGTGGGGTTTTGGTGAGACCAGGTCTGTCTTCCATACACATCTCTGTGTGACTGTTTTATCCTTTGCTGTGGAAGAGCTATTCTGCTAGTTTTCAGGTCTTTTTCAGAGGGAATTGTTCCATATGTAGCTGTTGATTTGTTGTGCCCAGTGGAGGAGGTATGTTCAAGGATATTCCTAACATCACCATCATGAACTGCTTCCCTCCTATTACATTCTTTGTTCAAGGTCATTAGTGGCACTCTTAACATCACCCAGCTTTTATTTATTTTGACGTAGTTTCCGAAGGTTTCATTGGTGATATCCATTGAATTTTTTACCTGATAGCATTAAAATAATTTAAAACCAGACTTAAAATCATACACATAAACACACATACATATTGTGGGGAATTTTCATTCTCCAGAAATATATGAGCACTTTTTGAGGCTGTATTGGGGAAAATGACTCTTTTTATTGCCTGGTTGTTTTAGGAGATAAGAGAGAACAGAATGTTGATTGGCTAGTCTACGTAGCAAACCACCTATGGTTTAAAAAACTGATATATGATGACTCTTCTCCCTAAGAAAAATGCATGTAAACACAGAGTTTTACATTCAACTTTGATTTAGTCCAGCTTCCTTATTTTACAGGTAGTAAACATGTACAGGGAGAAAAATAAGCTGTCTGTTTAAGTAGAGTTAAGTTCTAGTTTATAATGTCTTCTGATCTCCTGGTCACATCCTTCCATGGTGCTGTAGGGTAGCTAAACAAGAAAGAGGCAAAGGGAAATAAATAGAAGTGAAGTGAACAGACATAAAAGTGATGCAAACAGAAGCAAAGAAATATTTAACAAGGTTATTTGACTGCCTAAGTGAATGACTAAAGAAGAAGCAATATCCAAGTGACAACATGACCAATAAAATAATTGTTTTTTGTACTAGAGGATAAGACCTCCTTAGTAATAATGTTTCAAACGAGGTAAGTTCTAATACTATTATAGTTAAAACAAGTAGACTTTTAACATATTTATACAGACAATTTTTAGAAATGAAACATACAAGGGTACTTTGTATCTGTAGAACTTGAAGGTTAATATATGTAGGTTTGATTATGTCCTGAGTGATACATGTATGTAGTGTTTCTTACAAAAGCACAGACTTATTTTATTTCCTTTAAAATTCAAAATAATAGTCATGCTAAAAGCTATAATAAAAAAATCACATAAAAATACTATCTCTGTTACATGCAATGTTGGGTCTTCTTATGAACTATTGCAAAAAATATAAAATCTTAGTTTATTTTCTTGACTTCAGAAAGTTCTGCTTTGTGGATACCTAAGGTAAATGGATTCCTATGTCTTGAACCATGTGGTAAGATAATAAAGTGATTGATTTCCATGCCAGGGTCCCAGTTGTCTCTATAACTTACATTTGTTAGGAGCTTCTCAATTATATTTGCTGCATTAAAATTTCCTGGTATCATAATGAATAGTCAATATGCACCTCCCAACAGCTGGTTTGCTTCTCTCAACTGAAATATTGTGGACAGTGTCTTGATTTTTCCTAGAAAATATTATTTTTCCTAGACCATCCCATTCTTGGACAATTGTCAGTGCTGGTCTCTTCTTGTGTCGTATCCTTAAAACTCTGGATTTGTCTTGAGTGAAGCTTGAACTTATTTTTCCTGACTTTGATTAAATTTTCTTAAGCAGTAACAACTGGGTATTAATAAAGGGTCTCCACCATAGACCATATTCTGTTTTGCAACCAATTGGACAGACAAAATGTCTTTGAAAGGTAAGAGTGAAACATCTAAAAACAGTTTTATATAGCAATGGTTTGAAGAAAGGAACGAGATCTGATAAGAGAGATTTATCATGTCTTATCAAAGGAAGGCAATTCTGTTTTCCCCAGGTCATCCAACAGTATTTGATGTTTGCATGCCAAAGTTATTACAGAAATCTGATGTTCAGCTACTGGCCTAGGATCAAGTTCTTGGACAACTGTTTCTTTTTCTTTCTTTCTTTCCCTTTTTTTTTTTTTTAAGGTCTTATGTATTTATTTGACAGGGAGAGACACAGCGAGAGAGGGAACGAGGGAACACAAACAGGGGGAGCAGGAGAGGGAGAAGCAGGCTTTCTGCAGAGCAGGGAGCCTGATGGCAGGGCTCGATCCCAGGACCCTGGGATCATGACCTGAGCTGAAGGCAGACGCTTAACGACTGGAGCCACCCAAGCGCCCCTCCTTTTTTCCTTTAATAGCATTATTGGTTTAATGTTCAACTTCTAGGAACACATCAGTTGGTCTTAAGGAAGTCTCATGAGTATTGTCTTTGACAAGAGCAGTGTTTAAAAAATGTGCTATCCAATTTGACTGTAGATTATAAGAACACTTCAGCTCTGGGGACAGTTCTTTTTATTCTAGGCTCTGGTCATTTGCCCTCGACTTAATCCTCGTTGTTTCTGTGGGAACAAGTTCATGGACTAGAACTTGGGGAGGTCCAGGACTGCCAAGTTTAGGTCAGGGCACAATGTTAGTAGGGTTGTCTGAGAGTGGGAGTGAAAGCAATACTCCAGCACAACATACCAATTTATAAGGGCTTCCCCTGTATATCTAGAAAATGCAATCTAAGAAATAATAGCTCTTGCCTGGAGTTGCCAGCTATCTGTCAGAGAGAGGAATGCAAAGCATTCAGTTTCTGTTGATTAATTGCACGTTTTTCATTTGCTGTCCTAAAGGACAAAATGGTGTCACTGGCTTCTCAGAAGGAGTTGCAATGTGTTTACAAAGGCTGTGAGGTCTAGACTATGTAGTGACCCGGTAGGATTTTTATAAATTAATAAAATCTTTTAGAAATAATACAACCAATGCATTTTTTATTCAAATCTGCTCCGTTTTCAGAACTGTAGGAAAGATAAGGAAGTATGTTTGCTAATTTATATAGAAATAAAAGGAAAGATTAATCCCTGGAAACTAACATTAAAGAGCTTGTTAGGGAGAAATAATTCATTCACATTCATTCATTCATTTATTCATCCATTTTCTTGTTCAAGTAACAAAACTCAAGTACTTCTGATGTATTAGGAATCATATGTGTTGAAGATGCAACTGTAAATAATAAATAAGTGGCACAAATTGTTAAGTGCTCTAGGAGTTCACTTCAAGTTGAGCTGTCTGTGAAAGAAAGAGTATACAGAGAGTGAGAGAGTGAATTTATGAAAGGTAGTGTTGTTATAGTGAATAGTTATGGTGGCATTATATTTTCACTTGATTTTTTTTTCATTCTCATTTCCTTGCTCTAGATGAGCATACATAAAGGAGCAGCACAGAGAACTAAATTAAAAAATGTGTAAGAAGCTTTAAGCTAGTCTGTTTCTGCCATGGAAGAGATGTATCATGTATAATGGATTTATTATGCTGTACAGAATCTGGTTGACTTTGCAAGAGGATAGAAATTGCAGTTGTCACATCTCCACTCCCCTCTCAACTCTTTCCCTTTAAGTGTTTGTTTATGCTCATCTGCTAAAATTTAACAACTAAGAATATGCTGGAACATCAGCATTTTTGCCCTGGCAAAGTGCATTCTGTTAGTGACCCTGCTGACAACTTGTATTGTCCTAACTGTAGCACAGCTTGTGTTTGTCACAGGTGAATGGGCTCAATTAGCAAGAGAGAGACAGTGTTTCAATCATTAAAAAAAAAAGAAAAAGAAAGAAAAAGGAAACAAAGAAGGAAACATTTTCTTTATGAGATCTGAAAGAGAGGTGACATTGTAAACATACAGGGTTTTTTGGGGGCTTTTCAAAGAAAGCAACTAAGCAAAAAAACACATTATTTGGCATTGGTAAAGTGATATGAAACAGAACTTCAGGGAAGAATTCTCAAAGGACATTAATAGGGAATAGGTTTTTCATGGGTACTAAATGTGTTCGTATACCTCCTAAACTTACGTGCTTCCTGTTCTGCTTATTAAAATCCTAAGAGAAATATTGGGCATCTGCTGTGATTTACATAATGAAGAAGATAACCCCAGTTTTGCCTGAATTTATGCAATTTGGGAAGAGAGACTACTTCTTTGAGTCTGTGGGATAATTCTCAGTGCAGTGCAAAAAGAAACTTTTTAGGTAGTATCGTGATGGGTTGAAAGTCTCAGCCTACCACTAACTGGTTAGGTGAACTACGTGGGCTTTGACTGTAGTGAGGAATATACATTCCCAAATTGTTGTGAATGAAATTAAATAGAACTGTGGAAGCAGCATGATAGACACCTCAATATTAGAAAAGGGATAAATTGGCATTTAAAATGAAAATCTGATGATATAGTTTCTCAAGAGGAGTTGAGTATTAAACTTACTATTAAATTATGAAGAACAAGAAAAGGTCAGTGTTCTAGATGGTAGTATAGAGTTAGATGAAAAGAGAAAAAAAACTGAGAGGAAACCGAAGTAGAGACTGTGGAACCACCTTTCAAGAAGTACCCAGCTCTTCTTGTTTCTCTGCTGCCTCTAATTCATTTGTCCATTTACTAACTCAGTTAAATAATGAGGCTTCACTTAACTCCCCCTTGATGTGAGGAAACAGAGTAGGTGTTGGTGATACAATAATAAATAAGATATAAACCTATCCAAAGAAATGTTGATCTACTATCAGATATAGGTATTTAAACAAAGAATTGCAGATAATGTTAAGATAGGTTGGATTCTACAGATAAGTAAAACTACATTAGGAGCAGAAAGAACAGGGTGGATAACTTTGCATACATCCAGATGATAAATTGTGTTCATCAGGCAAGACCTATTACCACCTTCAGAGGAGGAGTTCTGCATGGAGGACAGCACTTTAACAGTGCTGCCACCAGGAGCAGCAGTCCCCGATGTCAGTCCACTGCATGGTTTGCAGATGTTGGGTAAGGAAGACACGACTCACACAAACACTAGAATGAACAACACTTTACTCATAAAGAGAAGAGGCAGAGCAAGGTCAGCTTCAACTATGAGTGTCCGTCCGCCATTACCAGTGGGTCTCACCCACAGCAGATGCAAGGAGATGGTCTGCATGCATCTCTCTGTACTGCAAGTGAATTCTATTCTCTCCCCACCTACTGGGAACAGATATGGAGTGGGTACCATATGGTACCATATGATACCTGTGCTTAAGCAGAACAAAGAAATACACACCAAGTCTGGAATAGGGGAAGATACTTCCAAGCAAACAGACGTGTCCAGCACAGGCTGTGAAGACTCTTTAGTTCTTTGCAAGGAAATGTTCCAGGCTCAGGGCCACTCTTATGCAACTGTGCAAGGGGCAACAAGCTGTATGCAACTGCCTTTCCCACCAAGTAGAAACGTGTGTGGTGGACAAAATGGAGAAGTGATGTTAGGGAAAAGGGAGAGCATATGCAAAGTAGAAGAGTAAAATAGCAGAGCATGTTTATTTGGGGGCCTGTGCATGGTATTGTTTGTTTGTTTATTTTCCACATATAAAGTATACAGTTGCTTTAAAAATTACAAGAAAAAATGTCAAGGTAGGAGGGCAAGATAAGGACCAATGTGTAAGGAATTTGGTCTTAAGTAGTTACTAACAGCTGAATTTTTGGTTATCTGGTAATCAAAACATACAGGGCAGTGTTGGAAGTTTTGTGCCATCCACTGTCCTCCCAAGAGACAATTGTAGTTTCTTCAGAAGAGAAAGCCCTTTGCTTAAGGAGGAGAAGGGGATGTCTCTGTTATGTTTATTTATTGATCTGATTATCGATTAATTATTGATTAATTATTGATTTACTGGTTCTAGCTGATTGGTGGGAATGTGAATTATGTGGTCCCACCTCCTCTCACCAAGGCTAATCATATAATTTCTTCTAGGAATTTGATTTTTAAAACAGGTGATATGAAATGGCTCATTAATACTGATTAATTCTGTGTCAGAATCAGAAAATGACACTTCAATGTGTCCATGCTATTCAGATCCCCAGACTCCTCTTTCATGAGATTTGACTGCTCAACTCTTTCTTCCATTCTGTGAACTCTTCACTGTGTGTGCTTCTGATAAGTACTCCACCATTCAACTTCCTTACCTGGAATTAGTTTCACTTATTTCTTAACAAAGCAACATGAACCTCTGATTCAGTGAAAAATGGCTTTACTACTCATGACACAGAAACATCATGAATATTCTATTTGTGTCAATGTACCTTGCCCCTCAAGTCCCACAGAGGCAACGTGATGGACCTAGTTAGATGATACAGACAGAATGGATGTATGTCACAGCTGAGTTACCCTGAGTACAGGGAACCTGAAGCTTTTATGATAGGCAGCAAACAAACTTGCCTCTGCTCTGGAGAGAGACATTATCTTCCAAGGCTGTTCACTATAGGCATACCTCAGAAATATTGTAGATTAAATCAGACTGCCATAATAAAGCAAGTATGACAATAAAGCCAGTCAAATGAATTTTTTTGTTTCCTGATACATATAAAAGTTATGTTTATACTACAGTGTAGTCTATTAAGTGTGTAAAGGTGTTATATAAAAAATGTACATACCTTAATTAAAAAATACTTTATTCCTAAAAAATGTTAACATCACCTGAGCTTTTAGTGAGTTGTCATCTTTTTGCTGGTGGAGGGTCTTGCCTTGACATTGATGGCTGCTGCCTGATCAGGGTGGTGGTTGCTGAAGGTTGGGGTGGTTGTGGCAGTTTCTTAAGACGACAGTGAAGTTTGCCATGCTGACTGAGTCTTCCTTTCACAAATGATTTCTCTGTAGCATGTGGAACTGTTTGATAGCATTTCATTCTCAGTAGAACTTGTTTCAGAATTGGAGTCAATCCTCTCAAACCCTGTCACTGCTTTATCAGCTCACTTATATAATGCTCTAAATCCTTTGTTGTTATTTCAGTAATCTTCACAGCCTCTTCACCAGGAGTAGAGTCTGTCTCAGGAAACAACTTTTTTTGCTCATCCATAAGAAGCAACTCCTCATCCATTAAAGTTGTATCATGAGATTGCAGTAATTCAGTCACATCTTCAGGCTCCACTTCTAATTCTAGTTCTTTTGTTTCTACCACACCTGCCATGACTTCCTCCACTCAAATATTGAACTCCTCCAGATCATCTATGAGGGTTGAAATCAACTTATTAAGAACGGCTGTTAATGTTGATATTTTCACCTCTTCCAGTGAATTACGAATGTTCTTAATTGCATTTGGAATGGTGAATGCTTTCCAGCATGTTTTCAGTGTACTTTGCCCAGGTCCATCAGAGGAATCACTGTCCATGGTAGCTGTAGTCTTAAAAAATGTATTTCTTAAGTAATAAGGCTTGGAAGCCAAAATTATTCCTTGATCCGTGGGCTGCAGAATGGATGTTGTGTTAACAGGTATGAAAACAACATAATTCTTATTGTCCATTTCCATCAGAGCTCTTGGGTGACCAGGTGCATTGTCAGTAAACAGTCATATTTTGGAAAGGAATCATTTTTCTAAGCAGTAGGTCTTTTTTTTTCTTAATTTAAAAAAAATTTTTTTTAGATTTTATTTATTTATTTGACAGAGAGAGAGAGAGAGCACAAGCACGGGCAGCAGCAGGCAGAGGGAGAGGGAGAAGCAGGCTCCCCACCGAGCAGGGAGCCTGATGCGGGACTCAATCCCAAGACCCTGGGATCACAACCTGAGCCGAAGGCAGATGCTTAACCAACTGAGCCACTCAGGTGCCCCTGAGCAGTAGGTCTTAATAGTTGGATTGAAATACTCAGTAAACCATGTTGTAAACAAATGTGCTGTCATCCAGGCTTTGTTCCATTACTAAAGCACAGGCAGAGTAGATTTAACGTAATTCTTAAGAGCCCTAAGATTTTTGGAGGGATAAGGGAGCATGGGCTTCAACTTTAAGTCACCAGCTGCATTAGCCCCTAACCAGCGTCAGCCTGTTCTTTGAAGCTTTGAAGCAGGCATTGAGTTTTCTTCTCTAGCTATTGAAAGTCCTAGATGACATCTTCCAATAGAAGGCTGTTTCATCTACATTGAAAATCTGTTACTTAGTGTAGCCACCTTCATGAATTATCTTCTCTATATCTTCTGGATAACTTGCTGCAGCTTCTACATCAGCATTTACTGCTTCACCTTGCACTTTCATGTTACGGAGACAGCTTCTTAAACCTCTTTTTCTGGCTTCAGGCTTTTCTTCTGCAGCTTCCTCACCTCTCTCAGGCTACATACACTTGAATAGAGTTAGGGCTTTGCTCTGGATTGCTGTAACTGGTTTGATCTCCTATCCAGGCCACTAAAACTTTCTCCATATCATTAATAAGGCTGTTTTATTTTCTTAACATTTGTGTTTTCCTGGAGTGGCACTTTTAATTTCCTTCAAGAAATTTTCCTTTGCATTCACAACTTGGGTAACTATTTGGCACAAGTGGCCTAGCTTTCAGCCTGTCTTGGCTTCCAACATGCCTTCCTCATTAAGTTTAATCGTTCTAGCTTTTGACTTAAAGTGAGAGACATGTGACTATTCCTTTCACGTGAACACTTAGAAGACATTGTAGGGTTATTAAATGACCTAATTTCAGTATTGTTATGTCTCGGAATAGGGAGTCATGAGGAGAGGGAGAGAGATGGGCAACAGCTGGTCCGTGGAGCAGGCAGGACACACACAACATTTATAAAGTTTGCTGTCTTATATTGGGTGTGGTTCGTGGCTCTCCAAAACTATTACAATGGTAACATTAAACATCACTGATTATAGATCACCATAATAAATAATAATGAAAAAGTTTTTTTTAAAGATTTTATTTATTTATTTGACAGAAAGAGACACAGCGAGAGAGGGAACACAAGCAGGGAAGTGGGAGAGGGAGAAGCAGGCTTCCTGCTGAGCAGGGTGCCCAATGTGGGGCTTGATCCCAGGACCCTGAGATCATGACCTTAGCCAAAGGCAGCCACTTAAGGACTGAGCCACCAGGCGCCCCGAAAAAGTTTGAAATATTGTGAAAGTTACTAAAATAGGACACAGAGACATGAAGTGAGCAAATGCTGTTGGAAAAATGGCACCGCTAGACTTAATAGACTCAGGGTTGCCAAAAACTTTCAGCTTGTGGACTATCTGCCAAGCACAATAAGGTGAAGTGCAGTGGTATGCCTGTGTGCAAACATCTTTGAGAAAAATGCCCATATGAAAAGTCATATGGGTCCTCTGCTCATATGATGTGCAGAACATGAAAGACCCATGAAGAATTACCTCTCAACATGGTTTTTGTTAGGACTTTGAGATGTTCAATGGCCACTTTTATGTAAACACACCATTTTGAACACTACTTGCATTTTCCCAACATTATGCTATTCCTGATTCACTGATATCGTCCCTCAGATACAGTGATGCACTCAGTGAAAATTGGGCTCCAAGTGTCAACCTTCCCTTCTCTGTTCTATTCTACAGTTGTTATTATTATTGTTGCTATTATTTGCTCAGCCACACCATGAACTACTACAAAAATATTGGATAAAAGACGGTAAATGAAAGATGGGTCAGCAGACTGTATTAAATAAGAATAGTTTAAATAGCCATAGTTATGAAATAACTGAAAATATTTTGTTTCAATACTAATGTATTTAAGTTACAATATCCAACTATTAATTCATTATTAGAAAGTTACTTTGTTTAAGACTGTATTGCTGATATATATTGATCTTTAAGAAACAGAACCTACCCTCAAGAAATTCACATCTAGAGTGGAAGGCGATACACATACACAAAAATTAAAATACAGTATGGCACTGAGTTCATTTAAAAAGAATACAGATAATGTGTATCCTTGAAGAGTTTATAGGAGACTTTTCTTTCTGATGAGGGGGATATTGGAAAGGCATATTTGAAAAATGTGTAGAATTTTTATATCTAGAAATTGAGTGTGGGTGAAAGGAGAGGGAAGGAGTGTCCAGTTTATTGGGAAGATGTGAACACTGGCAAAGAGACAGGAAAACAGTATACGTGGTGAAGAGCAGGTGGTTATGGTTTGGCTCTAGAAGAACAGAGTGAAGGCTGTAAAGGTACTGGAGGACTTCGAATGTTATTTGTAGAACTTAGGGTAGAAATGGTGGGATCAGTGGGAGAGCCATGGCTGTTGAACATGAAGTGGAAAAAATATGAAAATGTAAAAACTTAGTGAGAACTTTGCAAAATTTAGGATAAAAAATGAAGCAGAATGGGTCTCTATAGCCAGTCTTATCCACATTCTTCTCTTCCAGTGGGATCCCCAAACCTGAGAAAACAGAGTGGTGTCTCTGCCTCAGACGTCTTCATTTATTTTACACTCTATACACCCATCCTTCCTCCTTAGGTTGGTCCATGTGAAAGGGACTTCTGGCCATCACATGGCATGCCTCTTTTGCACAAGTTCAGGCACAAGCCTCTTTTACCCTTTTTACTGTTCCTGGGAGCAAAGGTAGTACCTGTTTGGGTAGGGGGAGGTCAGCCTGAGCCTCAGCCAAAGCCTGGGACCCTAGTAAATGTGTTGTGTTTCACTCCTTCATAGTATTCTCTCCCCATCTGTATACTTTACTTACAATAGGAATAGATTAAGTTGCTCAGTGATTCCCTGGGATGTGGGAGAAGATGGGACAGGGATCAAGACCTGGGTAGGGAGGGCAGATTGTTAAGGCAGGGTCAACTGTCTAGATCCTCTTGAATGTGGATCCATGAACATCTGCTGCCTGGAGGAGGCCCTGTGTTTACCCTTGGCCTGAACTTCACCTTTTTCAGCCTTGTTGAAGGCAGAGGCAAGAGAAGATGAGTTTGTTCATAGCATTTTTTTTTTTTTTTTTTAATGAAGAGAATGAACTTGTTTTCTGGCTTTGCTGAGAAGGTTCCACCTTACACCCAGTACACTATTTTTATCTTGTGCTAGAATAATACATTTGAAGAAAAATATCTAAAATACTTGAATAAGCTTGTAGTATAACAGTAATACTATTGTCAGTATCTGCTCTTAGCCTGATGTGATTCATTCATATAATATTCTAATGTCATTTTAGTCCTTTGTAATTTTTGAAAATAAATTTTTTCCTTTTTATTTCAAAAAAGTGTAGAAAAAAATTTGAAAGGGTAAAGTAATTAAGTAGGATAAAATTGCATGCAAAAGAGACTTATTACAGAATAATGCAAGTGACTATGTTTAAGATAAATGCATTTAACTATATTTAAGATAATGAAATTGATTAAATTGCATTCTAGAGTAATACATGTCAATAAATATTCAATATATATAATCATTTGCAATAATCCATATTTAATATGTAGATATATTCTGTAAAAATTACTGTTCAACAAAATATACATTAAAATTAAACTTAGAGTTTGATCATCAGAAGTTTCAATGAATGATCTTAAATATGATGCCTAGTAAAATCAGCAGGCTGGGAAAAACAGATGTTTGAAGTGTGTGTGTATGTGTGTTTGTTTATGTATAAGTGTGTGTGTGTGTGTGTGTGTGTGTGTGTGTGTGTGTGTGGTTTCTAAATGGAATAATTATAAAATAGGAAGCACATACATGCAGAGTATTCAAGTCCTTGGTTGATAAACATATCAGCCCATGGATTATGATCTTCCAAAATGAATATTGAGGAATACACTTAACATATATTGAATAGGAGATTCAATACAGTTTTATCAAAACTGAATCTGTGCTCATTTTTCCCTATATTCATCAATCAATTAGTTCTTTTTCTTTCATTTAGCTGCCATTGAGATCTATTCTATATCTGAGATGCATATATAAAGAGATACAAGATAAGTCTCTTTAAGTTGAAACTAATATTCTTGTGGGAGGTGCAATTAGTAAATAAGTTTACAAGTATTTAATGCCATTCAGAAAGTATAAGTTTGGTGAAGAAAAAAACAGAGTAAAAAGGTAGAACATAAAAAAGAAGTTTAATTTTTTAGGTAGTATGTCAGGCAAAGTCTTTCTGAGGAATTAATACTTGAACAGAGGCCTGAATGAAGTGAAAGAGCAAGCCAAGTGAAGTACTGAAAGAAAAGAGTTCAAGCCAGGGGCTGGAGTGAAGCAAACAAGGAGAGAGTGATGAGAAGTGAATTCATAGAGCTAAGCAGTAATCAAATCACAGAGGTCCTTGTAAATGGGGGTATGGATTTTGAAATTCTGATTATGATGGAAAGCCATTACAGAGTTTTGATCAGGGGGATGATAGTTGATGCTTGAATAATGTGGTGGTTAGGGTCATCTACCCCCTGTACAGTCAAAAATCCATGTATAACATTTGACTTCCCCAGAACTTAACTACTAATAGCCTATTGTTGATCAGTAGTCTTACTGATAGCATAAGCAGTCAATTAACATATATTTTGTATGTTGTATGTATTATATACATATGTATGTATTCTTACAATAAAGTAAGCTAGAGAAAAGAAAATGTTATCGAGAAAATCATAAAGAAGAGAAAATACATTCACAGTACTGTATTGTAAAAAATCGTGTATAAGTGGACCCACACAGTTCAAACACATGTTGTTCAAGGGCAAACTGTAATTCTATTTACATTTTAAAGTTGTCAGTCTGGTAGCACAATGGAGAATAGAATGCAGGAGGGTAAGCAAATATAAGGAAACAAGTGATGAAGCTAACAAAGTAATTTAGACAAGGGGTATGTAAGGTTTGGGCCAAATTGGAATTGGTAAATGGTGAAAAATGGTAATACTGATAGAATTTGTTTATGATCTGGATGTGTATGTGATGGAAAGAGAAGAAAGAAAAGATGAGGCTTGGGTTTTTGGCTTGAGCAACTGTGTAAATGGCAAAACCATTTATCTAGATGAGAAAAATTGGGGAAATAGCAGTTAAAGGAGGGAATAAAAAATCGGATGTGGATAGGTTAAATATCCTATGAGTATTAGATTTCAAGTGGTGATGTTAAGGAGACAACTAGATATATGAGTTGAGAATTGAAAGGAGAGATTCAGGCCAAAGGTACCAATTTGGGAGTCATAAACATATAGAATATTTATAAAGCCAATGTGCTGGATGAGATCACCAGGAAAGGAAGTGTGGTTAGGGAAAAGGGCCATGAACTGAGTCTGGAGTCACTGCAGCATTAAATGGTGTAATATGGCAATGAAGACCAAAAAGGAGCAACAAAAATAACAAGGGAATGGAGGAAATGTATTGTCCTAGACCTGGGGTTGGCAAACTAAAGCTCTCATAGCAAATCCTGTCTGCTCTCTGTTTTATATGACTATCAAGCAAAGAATGGGTTTTACATTTTTAAATGGTTGAAAAACATTAAACGAACAATAATATTTTCTGAGACATGACATTTATATTTATACACAATTCAAATGTCAGTGTCTGTGAATAAAGTTTTATTGGAACATAGCCATGCCTCTTCTTCTTCTTTTTTTGAAGATTTTATTTATTTATTTGACAGAGAGACACCGCCAGAGAGGGAGCACAAGCAGGGGGAGTGGGAGAGGGAGAAGCAGACCCCCTACTAAGCAGGGAGTCTGATGCAGGGCTCTATCCCAGGACCCTGGGATCATGACCTGAGCCAAAGGCAGACGCTTAATGATTGAGCCACCCAGGCGTGCCAGCCATGCCTCTTCACTTACATTTTTGTCTATAGTTGCTATTGTGCTACAGTAACATAGTTGAATAGTTGTAACGAAAGCCATGTGGTCCATGAAACCTAAAATATTTACTGTGTGACTTCATAGTAAAAGTTTGCTAATCCTTCTAATCACTCAGAGAAGAGATTCAGAGTGATTCTCTTAATCACCATGGTTTAGGAAGGAGGAGGTAATCAAATGCATTAAATTTTGCTACAAGGTCAAGCTAGAGGAGGGGAGAGTTGATCCTTGGGTTTGGCAAGATAGAAATAATTGATGGTCATATCAAGAATGGGTTCAGGAGGAGGAAGGAAGATGGCGGTGTAGTTGGACCATAGGCTTGCCTTGTCCTACAAATGCTACTAGAGAACTATCAAATCATCCTAAATACTCCAGAAATTGACCTGAAGACTGGCAGAACAAACTCCACAGCTAAAGGTAGAGAAGAGGCCACACTGAAGGAGGTAGTAAGGGTAGAGATGTGGTTTGGGAGAGAAAACAGATTGTGGCCACTGCAGTGGGGAGGAAGCATTAGTAGTGGAGAAGGGTGAGAGACAGAATAGTACATAGGGGAGCATGTAGGGAAAATGAATCCCCATAGCAGTTGGCTTGGAAAGGAGAGGGCCTGCATTTCATAAGTTCTTGTAGTCAGCTGAGCTTAAAGTTTGGAGTTTTAAAGGTCAGTGTGCTTGGCTGTGGGAGACCTTGGAGGGCATTGGGGTTTCTCTTGGAGAGAAGGCAGGGCAAAGAGCCCTCAGACATACAGTGTGGAAATAGCAATCTGAAGATTGCCTAGGGTACACAATGAGGAGATTAGTTTCGTTTCTTGGAGCATGTATGAGAGAGGCAGCATTCATGAAGTGACTCCTCTGGGAGCAAAGGAACTGGCAGGTGCCATTTCCTTCCCCTGCCTCCCAGCATAAATATAGCCACCTGCGGGAACCAGCACAGTGCAGACACTTGCTACCTAATTTGCATGCACCAAGCCCAGGTGGAACCGCCCTTCCCAGTCATGCTTGCCTCAGACCCAGTGTGGCGGGTTCCCTCCCCCAGAGAAAGGCCCAAATCTCTGCTATCACTTCGTCTCCCAAACCAGGAGTTTTGCAAGGCCTCAGTTCTGGTGGCGGCAGTGACAGGTCTCATTTCACAAGCAGACCAGAGCACACCCAGTTAAAATGTGCCACATTCAGGACAGGGACCAAATACTGCCCACAACAGGCAAAGAGAGCTTCTGCAGGTGACTGGCCTGAAGGATATATTAACCAGTACACAACAGCAAAGGACACACACACGTTGGAGACACTCCCAGAAGCACCAGGCCCTGGTGAACAGGGGATACTACATGGCAGGGCACTGCAGGACTTCTTCATAAAGCCATTACCCTCAAGAACAGGAGATGTAGCTCACTTTCCTAACATAGAGAAGCAGGCACAAGAGACTTAGGCAAAATGAGAAGACAGATGAATTTGTCCCAAATGAAAGAACAGGACAAGGCCATGGCTGGAGATCTAAGAGAAAGATATAAATAACATGCCTGATGGAGAATTTAAAGCAGTGATCATAAGGATACTCACAGGACTTGAGAAAAGAGTAGAAGACATGACCAAGACCCTTAACACAGAGGTAAAGGAATAACATAGCAGATAAAGGGCTCAATAAATGAGAAACAGCTTGATGGAATGAACAGCAGGGTGGAAGAAGCAGAGAATGAATTAATGGCCTAGAAGAGTAATGGAAAGTAAGCTGAACAAAAGAAAAAAGAATTGTGCAAAATGAGAATAGGTTTAGGGAACTCAGTGACACCATTAAATGTAATAACAGTCATATTATAGGAGTCCCAGAAGAGAATAAAGGGGGCAGAGAATTTATGTGAAGAAATAATAGCTGAAAACTTCCCTGATCTGGGGAAGGAAACAGATATCCAGATCCAGGACCACAGAGAACTCCCAACAGAATCAACAAAAGCAGATGCATACCAAAGCAATCTTGAAAAAGAAAAACAAAGCTGGAGGCATCACAGTTTTGGATTTCAAGTTATGTTATAAAGTTGTAGTTATCAACTCAGTATGTTACTGGCACAAAAATAGACACATAGATCAATGGTACAGATTAGAAAATCCAGAAATAAGCCCATAATTATATGGTTTATTAATGTTCAACAAAGCAGGAAAGAATATCCAGGGGGAAAAAGTCTCTTCAACAAGTGGTCTTGGGAAAACTGGCCAGCAACATGCAAAAGAATGAAACTGAACCACTTTCTTACACCATACACACAAATAAATTCAAAGTGGATGACAGACCTAAGTGTGCGACCTGGAACCATAAAACCCTATAAGAGCATAGGCAGTAATTTCTTTGACATTAACCATACCAGCTTTTTTTCTAGATCAGTCCCCTGAGGCAAGGGAAATGAAAGCAAAAATAAACTGTTGGGACACCAAAATTAAAAAGCTCTGCACAGCAAAGGAAACAGTCAACAAAACTAAAAGGCAACCTACTGAATGGGAGAAGATATTTGCAAATCACATATCTGATAAAGGGTTAGTACCCAAAATATATAAAGAACTTATGCAACTTAACACCTAAAAAACAAGTGATCCAATTAAAAGTGGGCAGAAGACATGAATAGACATTTCTCCAAAGAAGACATACAGATGGTCCACAGACACACGAAAAGATGTTCATCATCACTAATCATCAGGGAAATGCAAATCAAAACTACGATGAGATATCTCCTCACACCTGTCAGAATGGCTAAAATAGAAATAAGAAACAACAGGTGTTGGCAAGGATGTGGAGAAAAAGGAATCCTCGTGTACTGTTGTTGAGAATGCAAACTAGGTGCAGCCACTGTGGAAAATGGTATGGAGGTTTCCAAAAAGTTAAAAATAGAACTACCCTCTGATCCAGCAATTGTACTACTGGGTATTTACCCAATGAATACAGAAACAATAATTCAAAGGGATACATGCACCCCTACGTATATAGCAGCATTATTTACGATAGCCAAACTATGGACACAGTTGAAGTGTCTCATCGATAGACAAATGGAGAAAGAAGATGTGGTATATGTATACAATAGAATATGACTTAGCCATAAAAGAGGGTGAAATCTTTATATTTGCAATAACATGAATGGAGGAGCTAGAGAGTATAATGCTAAATGAAATAAGTCAGAGGAAGACAAATACCACATGATTTCATTCATGTGTGAAATTTGAGAAACAAAACCAAATGAACAAAAGAAAAAAGGGGGAGAAACCAAGAAACAAACCCTTAACTGTAGAGAACAAACTGATGGTTACCAGAGGGGAAGGGGGGTTGGGGATGGGTGCAATAGGTGATGGGGATTAAGGAGTGATGTGATGATCACTGGGTGATTAAAATAAAACTTAAAAAAAAAAAAGAATGTGTTCAGGAGACTAGTGAGGAAAAGCCTAATTGGAGTGGATTGATGAGAGGATAGAAATACAGAAATTAAATGTAGAAAATTCAAAGGAATAAAAGGAACACCCAACACTCTTTCAAGGACATCCCTATAAACATTAACAGAAATGTAGCAACTAGAAGGGACCTGGATTCAGGGAAGATATACTGCAGCATAATGTATAACTGTGAAGCATGTTCTCTTTTATTATAGCTGTTTACTTTAAATACTTTTTACAACAGTCTTGCCAGTCATGCCCATTATATAGTAGAAAAGGCATGTTTTGAAAAATATATAATTATAATTTGTGGGAAGCTGAATAATTGTCAAAACTTACTGTGGTAAGTATTACAGACATCTAAAAAATTAGCTAAAGCATAAAACAAACAAAAAAAATTTAGAAAAACATTTGTAGGGGCGCCTGGGTGGCTTAGTTGGTTAAGTGTCCAACTCTTAATTTTGGCTCGGGTCATGATCTCAGGGTTGTGAGATGGAGTCCTGCATAGGGCTCCACAATGGGTGTGGAGCCTGCTTAAGATTCTCTCTGCCCCTACCCGCCTCCCCAAAAAAGAGAAACATTTGTGGATGCAGTTAGATTGCAGATCTTCCCTATACTGTAATGTACTAAATTTTGTGTAAAAATTATCTTGGGGGAAATTTTCATTGACCTAGTAAATACCTTTTAATTATTGTTCTATGGATATATTCAAATATGATAAAGGTACAGAACAAAATATCCGTGATAAATAGAAAGATGCATTTTCTCTGTTACCGTAAACTAAACCTGATTCAACTATGAATGGTAATTGTCCAAGCAATGAAACAATAACCATCATTTTTGTTTAATATAGAGCTTACTCCCCATCAGTAAAATGGTTTCACTTAATTTATTTATAAATCACAAGCTAAGTGGAGGTATATGGATTTATGCATATGATCTCTCACTCCTGAGGATCAATGGAAAGAAAAGGAATATAATGATTTAGTTACCAAGCACATTCTGTGACCTTATAGGTTTAAAAATTCTGTCCAGGTACTGCAAAGTCTTTAATAATAACGTCTGTTGATGACCTCCACGTAATAAATATCTAGGATCCTTGGAATTTCAGTAAGAGTCTAATAAGAAGTAAAGTCATGAACTTGAACCTGTATGATGTATAGAGATATCTAGACTTTAAGTATAGGCTTTGGGGAAGAGCATTATAGGATTGAAGCTGTCAGAAGAGATCAAGCACTGCCTAACGAACAAAAAAAGCTCTGCTAAAGCTGACACAGATTAAGTGTCTAGGAACAGTACACTCTTCCACAATAACTTGAGCCAAAAATAGCAGAAGTAGATAATATAAAGAAGTTAAATGCAAAATGAAAATGGCTTATAGCAACTAGAACTTTTGCATTATCACCAAATATTTATTGAGTGGCTACTTGAATAAGGTACATCGGTTGCAAATAACGAAATTGCACTGTCTCTTCTCTAGGTGATGTGACAATCCAGTTAGGCTGCCAACATCCTTAAATACATCAAGAAAAAGAACCAAGGCCCATATTAAAGGTCAAAAGAAAATTCTATGTCTCGTTGTGAGGGTAAACCTTGAATACAGACTTTGGTATCTTATGTTTTTCTCAATGTAATATCCTCCTCTTGGTTCCTGAAAAAATATCACCACCTTCTGAGGACCTGACCCTTCTCTTAAATGTGATATCTGAGGTGGGGCTGCAACTCCCTGAACTGTGCCCTTTCTTATCACCCTCCGAGTCACAGGAGATGAATTTGACCTATTATTTGTTTGATCACAGTGACTGAGCTAGTTAGAATCCTTTTTGAGCCAGTTAAGAGTCTTCCTGGGATTTTATATGCAAAAGTTGGTGACAAAAATTTCTTTCTCTGGCTTATAATCTAGGATGATATAAAGTTGGAGCTACTTCTGGTCATACACTACCCATCTGCTCACTTGCCGGAAGCCATCTGAAATAGGAGAAAATAGTCAAAACCCAGAGAGCAGCCAGGATGAGAGAGTGAAAGATCAGAGAGCATCATTTTGGTCCTTTGGTCCATGCTGTCCTTCCAGTTATATGAGCCAATATCTCTCCTACTCCCCTCTCTCTCTCTATTTTTTTTTTCATAAGCTAGTTGCAATTGAGTCCTGACTAACATAGGCAGTAATCCACTAGTAGCTTAGTTAAAATTATGATGAATAATGCAGAAATAAAAAGAGGTAGCATATAATGATTTGATACTCTGAATGATCCTGTTAAGCTAGATGCAAGTTTCTCAAAAAAGAGAATGTTTCAATCATCTTAAGACCGAAGGGGAATTTTAAAATGCCATTTAAAACAAGCGCTTCATTATATGAATGAGTAAAGTCAGGGAAGACCAGTGTATTGCCTAAGGTTAAACAGCAAGTCACTGGAAGACCTGAAACCCAGATCCTCTGCTTATAGTTCAATGACCTTTCCCCTATGTTGCTATGCCAGTGATGAATTTCATCATTGTCTGGGAAACTCTGTTGGTATTGCAATCTGCAGTTATGTCTGGACAAAATAAATCATTATAACAATAAATTCAATATCTAGATTACTGAAGAGCAAAAAACAGAGAAAGTCCTTTTAGTGGACTTGTCTCATAAATATAGGACAACAGGAGAGTAGGGAAAAGTGGTTTGATGGAAAGAATATCTTGGATGTCGATATTTATCAGCTGCAAAAAAAAAAGTGACATTCACTTTTTCTGACATTCAGCTCTTCATTTGGTCCTGTTGTTTCTGTTGAAAGCTATGGATGACAAATAGTCTTATCCATAAAATGTTCTGCCAGTTTCTGGGTCACTGAACCTCAGTATTCAGTCAGTCACATTAAGGGAAAGGGAGCCCCTTTATAAGGCTGATCTGGCTTAATGTACTTAGTAAGGTAATTTGAAAACTCAGTTTGTTTCTCTTGAGATAGCTGGTTGAATCTTGAGAGATGTAATGCAAAACTTGATCACAGACAGTGGGAAAGTGACCACAATGATTAAAATACTTGCACGGTAAACTCTACAAATGTTATGTGACAGATTTTAAACCACCATGGAATTGTGCTTAGTTAGAAATGGGTTTTTATCAAATAGTCAACTACCTCCTCATCCAACTGGGGATAATGAATGAGACTTCTATATTCCTTGCCAGATTCACAGTTGAAATAGTAGACTTGGGGATCCGTTGGGAAGGAGAATGACTTTCTCTTAACACCCTCTTGTACTTTCCTTCTAAATGCTTGGTCTCCAACCACTCCCACCCTGACACTAAGATGGACAGAGGCTGAACTACTCAAGTGTGCCATGAACAAGATGGCAGGGGCAGGCAGCTGGAGTAAGAACATTAGTACTGAATCCAGAATTTCCATCTCTTTCTCACCAGTGCCTCTTGGGCTATGTCTGCCTAGAGGAGAACAGAACATGGCCCGGGGGAGAAACTTCTTTATTTTCTCTGCATTAGAGAAGAAACAAATAGGGTTGGATGTTAAGAAAAAACTTAAAAAGAGTCTGGGTAGGATATAGGAAAGATGGAAGCAAGTTGGGAGAGAGTAATTAGCTTAAAGGAATTTTACCCTTTAGAAATAGAAGGTTCGTTCTTGATGCCTGTCAGATTACCTCCTATATTGAATTCATCAAGTCCTGTCTGTTTTCTCTCCTAAATCCCTCTGTCCATTTCTTTTAACCACATTTGCAGTTGCCCAGTCCATGGTACCGGGCCACCCTCTTCTCTTGCCTGGATGGCTGCTGAAGCCTCATGGCTGGCTTTCCTGTTTCTATGCCTGCTGCCATACAGTTAGTGGAATGTGCTGGAGCTGCCTTGTTTGGACTCTCCAGAGCCAGTTGTGCACATCACCCTCCAACTCCACCTCCACCTTGGTAGCTTGAAATTGGCTATGGTAGGAATATTCACAGCACAGAAATTGATATATATTCATAGTCATATTATTATATTTAATATTTATATTTTAATATTATAATATATATTATTAATTAATATATTATAATGTATATTATAAATAATATATAAATCGGGACTTTTTAATCTATATTTTCCAGAGAGCTAATTGTTAAACATGTACTGGCACCTGACAGACTACAATTCATTCTCCATATAGCTGCAAAAGTGATATTTTAAAAATATAAATATCATGTCATCTTCTTGCTTTAAAGTATATAGTTATGTCCAGTAAAATCCAAATTGCATTCTGGATGTGGCTCCTGTAGACCCTAAGAGTTTGTGACCTCAGCCTACCCCATACTCTTCTTTCTTCCACTATCCATCTCTCTCACTACAGTTTCACCATCCATGTCTGCTTTCCATCTCCCAACATACCAGGTCTGCTCTTCTCCTGGATCTCTGAATAACTAAGTCATTCTTCTCATTTAGGTCTCAGGATAAAAATTACTTCCTCAGAGAGGAAGTCTTGGTTATGGTCTTCCAGGACCACTCTATCTTGTTTCTATGATATGTTTTATCTTCAAAATACTTACTATATGAAATGTTATGTATTTCTTTTCTTTCTTTTTTCCCTCTGTTACAAAGTGTGCTTTGTGAAAACAAGGATCATGCTTTTTAGTTCTGTTTGCTTTGTTACCAGCACCTGGAAAAATGCATGGTTCAAAGTAGCAATTGAACACATTTGTTGAATTAATTAATAATTGGATGAACATATGTAATTCACAACTACAAAGCATAGTGTGTGGTGTAACAGCTTGAATAAATGAATGAAAGGGTGAATCAGTATATAAGTTAACTTAAGAACTGGTGATTGAGGTCTTATTTAAATTTTATCCTGTTCTCTACTTATGTATCGATCATAACCCTGGAGAGGTGAAACCATACCTAGCCATAGTAGTGAAAGGCTTGTAGTCTAAAGTTAAGGATATACCTGTCAGTTTCCTGGAGGAAAATCTAAAGATAGCCCCAGAATTTTAATCTGATGTTTTTGATTCTGCAGACTTACAGGTTGTAAAGGCTGAAATGACCCATTAATACATTAATACACCTTAAGTTTAGACTGTTTTGTTCCCTAAAACATTATTTTTAAGACCTCTCTTTTAGTATTGATTTAAGAGATGAGATCTCAAAAAAAAAAAAAACCCACAAAAACCAAAAAACTTGTCTTACAAGAGTATTTATTTATTATAAGCATTTAGAGTCTCCATAAGATTTCCTGACATTTATGCCATTTGGCTGCCTCTGGTGAGTTTGATAAAAGTTAAAAATGAGAGCCACAGTAGGTTTTGGAATAAGCACACATGATCCTATAAGCCCTGCACATATACAGTGGGTACACCAACTCTTGCCCCACACCCTAGGGGGACTCCCTTATGTTGGCCACATCTGAGCCTGGACTGCTCACATCTCCTGCACCTCTCGCTCACTGTTAGGGGGCACCCCTCTGATTTGTGACTTTCGCTGGACCCATTCTGCTGCCACCTGCCACCTTTACACTGAAGAAAATAAACCCCACACTGTCAGGGTACTCACTCCTCTTTTTGCCTAGGGTTGATAAATGGTGCCACTTCACTTCTACCAGTTTTCATATGGGGAGCCTTTGGCATCGAGGTCCTGGGAGCCCACCACAGTTTGCCGTTGTTTCCTTGTGTAGAAATCACAAGACAGGAGAGGAAGTATCTGCTTTGGGACAGATAGGCATTTTAATCCTTAAAGGCCTATAGAAAGTGCTAAAACTTGGTAGGCTTTTCAGAAGTTTTTCTGCTGATGTAGACCCATTTTTCTAAGTGGGATACAGATCAGAGTTGGCAAGACATTGGTATAAGGCGTGTGTGTGTGTGTGTGTGTGTGTGTGTGTGTGTTTGTCTTTCTGTTCACTCATTTCTCCTTAGCTCCATGCCTTTGAAATGAAAGTCATGACAAGAGACTTATACTTCTTAATCTCTAAAAATTTATGCTTAGTACTCAGTACTCAGTGCTTAGTACTCAGTACTCATTCATACGAACATTGCCCATTAGGGAAGCTGAAATATGAGTTTCAAGATTATTGAAGTTTAGTTATACCTGATACTCTTTTCATATATATCTATGACTAAAGATAACAGTTAGTATATACTTAGATACTCTTTACTTCCAGTCCATTGTTCTGAATGCTTTGCATACATAGATTTATAATTATATCCTCTCAGTTACTCTGTGTGATTTTTCCCATTTGCAGGTGGGAAAGCAAGAACCAGAGTTTAAGTAACTTGCCCCAAATCACACCACGGGGGTAGCTAGAATTTGAACCCAGACAGCTGGGATTCGGAGCTATTGCTCCCTTTGCTAATGTCTATGCAATTCTGCCTCTCAAAAGTTGGCCATTGTGCCTAGTGAAAAATGGAGGGAGAAATTGCAGACACCTACACTTCTGCCCTCGTGTAAACCTGAATGTAATGGAGTTCACTTGTGCTCTCAGGAATCAAGAACATGTGGAAAAAGCATTCGACTAAGAATAAAAGTACCATGATTTACTCCTGATGTTTCTAATGAGTTATCTTCTGACATGTAAAATCAGAGAATAAGTTGTTAATGTGTGAAGTGAGAGGTTTGAACTGGAGCTACAGTGTTCAAACTCTGCTCCTCTCCACCTTGGGGCTCTGTAGTGGTGTAGCAGGGTTGGCTTGTGGTGGTAAGGAGATTGCCAGGGATGCGCAGTTCCTTCTTGGTGCTGGCAAGTGTTCCTACCTTAGCCTTCTGCCATGTTTTACCTTACTGAGTTGGTTCAAAATAGGTCTTATAGAAGGCAGCCTTCAATTTTGAAGCCACTTCCTCCCTTGCAATCCTTCCCAGCAGTCTGACCTTACTTTCCTTTGTCTGTTATTAATCTAATAATCTATCACCTTCCAGAGAGAGCTATGGATAGATTCAAAATAACATGAATTTCCATGGACTTTTGGAAAGAGACAGCATTCTTGCTTTCTTATTCAAACTCTTTGATGCTAATGATGAAATTTTAAGCCAAATGGGACTGGAAATTTTTTTCATAGCAGCTAAGACATGCCTTCCAAATTACAACGCATAAATGGTCACTTACTCGAACTGTGCATGTTCCAAATGTATATGCACACACACACACGCGTGATGCCAGTAATAATCTTTAGCTGAGTATTTTGCTACTTTATTATTAATATTAAAGGGATGTGCATATGCATGTACACACACACTTTTTTTTCTTCCTGCCAGTCTTGGTAATCCCGTTTCTCTCTTTCCTTGATATTTGGCAGGTGGACCCACCCTAACTAGGTGTAGGTACACATTACTTTGGTTACTATTAGGCTCTAACACAGAAATCAAATCAATTATACAACATATATTTATTAGCACTCAATACTCTAGAGGCCATGGGGGTTTGCAAAGAAGCACAAGACACATATGTCCTGTAGGATCTTAGCACACATGAAACATTAGCAGTCATATAATTGTGTTAAATTGTCTGACACAGGCTATTAAGTGTAATGGGAATTTCAGAGAAAAGGAAGAGAATGAGAGCTAGTGAAGTCAAATAAGGCTTTGGGGAAGGTGAAACTTGCACTAGACTGAAAGAAGATGAGGGGGAAATTCCTGTTCTGGATCTGTCTATCTTAGTAACTTTAATGACGTGATGTGCATCACAAGGGGTATAATTTGAGGGGCAATCAGAAAGCTCTTCTTTTGCACCACATATGAAAAATACCCTAGGGCGCCTGGGTGGCTCAGTTGGTTGAGCGGCTGCCTTCGGCTCGGGTCATGGTCCTGGAGTCCTGGGATTGAGTCCCGCATCGGGCTCCCTGCTCGGTGGGGAGTCTGCTTCTCCCTCTCACCTTGCCCCCTCTTGTGCTCTCTCTCTCTCAGTTTCAAATAAATAAAATAAATCTTGAAAAAAAAGAAAAAAGAAAAGAAAAATACCCTACTATTAGATGTAATATCATGTTTACCTCAACATATAAATATTTTGGGGGATTTAATACATTAAGGACAGGTTACTTTTTATTTATACCGTAGCTAAATACAGTTAACATAATTTCCTTCCACTGAAAATTGTATGGAGTAGGAAGGACTTGATGTCACATATTTCAGTATCTCCTGTGTAAAGGCCCACTAGCAGATTTATTCTTATGTCCCAAGCCTCAGCAGCAGGAAACACTTGGTTCCCTTAGATAAACTGTTTTGAGAAGGGGGAAACCATAGATATGATGAGTTTAGTAGCGGTGGAAACTTTGGCCTGCTTTTATCCCTTATAACTTTCTTGTAAGCCTCAACCTTCTATGTCTATGTAACCCAAGCATCAGACTCCTCTTACTCATGTCCAGGTTCGTCATCTTATTGTATATACCAGTACAGGGAGAATTCATCTTATCATTCTCTGAGTCATTCAGGTGTTAGTTGCTTCTCAGTCTCATTTCCTTATCAGGATCAATTTTGAGACAACGCTCTTGTAGCAAAGACTGTTGGTTACCTCCTGTTTGTTTCCTCTTCTTCCTCAGTAGTAGAATCTTTGGTTTTTAGCAAGGTAGATTATCTGCCTGTAATAAAGATCACTTTCCCAGGTTTCCTTGCTGTGGGTATACCCATGTGATGTGAGCAGAGGTAGTGCATACACCTTACAGTAAGTATTCCTAAAGGAAGTGGGTATGCCCTTGTTCGTTGCTTCTCCTTCCTGTTAGGGTATAAATGTATTATCAGGGTTTCTAGTAGCCAGTTGGGGACAATGAGAGCAGTAAGAAAATAGTACCTGTCTGAAAAGCTGAATGTAGAGAATAATAGAAAAAATGAAGTGTGTTTAGGCAGTGCTTGCCACATAAAAATTAATAAAACTTTTTGATTTCAGTTAGATTGAATTCTGACTTTTTTGGGAAGACCATGTGTTTGTGTATGTGGTGTTCCAACCCTGATCTATTTGATGTCAGGAGAATGTAACATCGGGGCTGTAGCTTGTACTCAGAAGGAATCAGACTTGGAAAGACTGCATCCACCAAACTATGGGAGTGTCCAGCCAAGGCTGTCATGATAGAGGTTCCATGATGTTGTACTAGTTGGCTGTCTCAGATTTGGAGAAGTATGTTGCAGAGGAATAGGATGTGGATCTTGAGAGAGACCAGGCTCTGATTACTGGGAGAGATAGTGAAGCTTCAAGTAATAAAGATCCGAGATTACACAGAGCTTAAAAGAGACAATCATTTATATTCTTCTTCATTTGAAGGTCTGTGTAGCCACTTTTAAAGATCTGATGAGATATTTTTGGGTAAGCAGCTGTGGTTCTCCTTGGTCTCTGGAGAAATTGCAGGATGGGTGTCATTCTTGCAATTAAGTATATTTACTTGGCTCTAATTATTAATTAATTTAAAAAATATTTCTGTGTTTATAAACATACTTTCATAAATGTCCTTAAGTCATTGGGGGACTAAGTTGGGGGGGATAACAATAAAAAGAGAATTAGAGCTGAGAAGCTGCAAGATTTAATGGGGGAGAGGGCAGGAAGAAGCCTTTCTGGAAGCTGGAGTGATAATACGTGATCCGGGAGACAGGGTGCAGCACCCTGAGGGCGGCAGGTGTCTCCTGACACCCTGGCCTGGGTGTCAGGAGACCAAGACTCTGAGGGGACCAGGGCTCTGAGGTCAGCTCAGCTCTGCCATCTCACTTTCGCTTTTCTTGATTGGGCTGTTGTCTGGCATTTTTCTTTTTTTTTTTTTTAATGAGGATTATTATAGTAGAATATCTGTGACTGCTTTTTAACATTTACTGAGTGCCAGCATGGTACAGATGTGCAGATATGTTCCAAAGGAAAGAAAAGGTTTTTTAAATCTCCTATTGTGAAGGTCAGTTTATTTGTTTAGACTTAGGAAAACATAGTATTGCACCCTTTAACAAGCTTTCTCTCCAAAATCAATGTGCAATGTGGGAGTTCTGGTGGGCATTTAAGGACTGAGAAAAATTATAAAACAGGAAGAGAAAGAAAGCATAAACACGAAACAGGTTCATCAGCTAATAGAAATCATTGTGTTTACTTAGTCCCTTATGAAGAATAAGACAGGCCAACTCTATTCTTCTATGCAGAGTCAAGTACTGAGAATCTAATGTGTGTTTCCCAGTTTATTCTCTGTAATATAAAATGGGAACTAAGGATAGTCTGAAAGTGAAAAAAATTTATGGGTGGAGATAGAGGAGGAATCTGCAATCCCCAAATGATGTGGCTTAGTGAGGGTGGCCTAGTTCAATTCCATGTGGTTCATACATATTCAAGGCTTTTTTCTTTTTAATAACCATTGACCTCCTTTGCGGAAGGTAAGGGTATCAGAAGCCAACTTAAGCTAGATTAAGAAAAAAAAGGAGGTTTATTATAAGAGAGCAGGGATAATGCATGAAAATTAAAGGCAGGAATGAAGCTGGGCTTCAGGAAAAGCCAGGAGGCAGGAAAAGGAGAGCCATTGGGCCAGTGCAGAGCTCTGGGTCTTGACTGCTTCTCTCTTTATCTGTGCTCTGGTCTCTCCTTGTCCATCACATGGCAGAATAGGCCAGCCCACAGCTCACAGGCTTCCACGCACTGTGGGTGGCTTCCTTATTGGCCAAATTGGGAATCTCAGGGGTGAGAAGCTGAGCAGTTTGAATTGATGTCCACCTTTGGCCCAAACAGCTATGGGCAAGGGTGAGGGACTTCAGGGTCATGTGGTAAAATAGAGCTGCCAGGGGCCCACTCCATTGTATTCATGGGGGTTATTTTCAGAGAAGGTGATTTGGCCCATGGCCTGGGCAGGCACTTCATAAGATAAAGTGCTGCATTTATTTAGTGCTCAGTCCCAAAGAAACTGCTTAACTTTCTGTATGTTGTTCTGAAACAAAATGGTAAATAAAAAGAGAAGGATTTTTCATTTATCTTCTTGTATTAACTTCATGTCTTGCAAATTCTGCTATTCTCAGTCAGCGTAAAGGAACAGAGTGAGCTTCTATTAATTTGGTATGTTCACTTTGGAGGGTGAATTCTGAACTGCCTGATCTCCCCATGTTGTGAGGATTTTCACTCTAGATAAATTTAAAGCAAATAGAGAACTGAAGATAGGCAATTTATTTCATAGGTCTTTTTAAGTGGTAGGGCCTGTGATTCATGTGTTTATAACCCATCATTGATACCTAGGGACAGGTTTAGAATTTTACATAGCAATTTCCCTGTCATCAAACAACTTAGCAGACCATACTGAAAGAAAAAAGAAAGCTGGCAGACAGCATCTAGTCACCCTGTGGGTGTATTTACAGAAAGAAGGCAATAATCAGCCTATATTTGCAGAATATACATCTTGCAAAATAATTCTTCTTACTTGGATTGCCTCTTGTTTGGTGCTTTCAGAGTCCATCTATTGAGATTAGTAAAAATGAGGAAAGTAACTGCAGAGCCAGTATTTATTTGCATACCTGATCAAGTCTTCTGGAATCTGGAAGAATGGCACTCAGTTTAGCATGCACAGAGCGAGCATCTTCAGACAAGCAGAGAACAAATCTCGAAGGAGACACTGCTTAATTTTCAGAGGAAGAAAAAAAAAATCATCTTTTATTTTTGTTACTCACAGATCATCCCTGGATGTGAGACTCCCAAATACTAAAACTAAAAAACAGTTTCCATTAACCATGATTTTTTTTTTTGATAAGGAGTGGTCTAAGTTAATTGCACATGAAATGACCTAGATATTGTAGAGATAACACTTTAAATTTGGGCCAATTATTATGCATCAAGAAATATTAAGTAAGACATAGCCAATATCTCCAAATAAATGAAAAGATAGCAGATTTCCCTCTCCCTAAATAATCAACTCAGTAATTTCTAAAAAAATATGAATTCTGAAAATAATGAATTAGTATGAGTTTGTTTTAGAATAATGCAAGAAGTTATTAGAGGGTTCACATAAAATAAATCTTTGTTCTACCACCCCCTGCAACAGAGAGAGGCCACGTGATTTAAAAACTTATTTATATTTGAACTGTGTATTATGCTTAAGAATTTTAAAACCACTTCATTGACGTATAATTGAAGTACAAAAAGCTGTGCATATTCAATGTGTATGACTTGGTAAGTTTGGAGGACCTGATTTGTTTTTCTGAACTGAAAGGAAGAGAGTATGGTTGTTTTAGAAATTGTTTTTTGGATTTTTTTGGTTTAGTATTCAGTTAGTTTCTGATAAAAATGCATATGAAATGTTAAAAGTTGCATGGAAAATAGGATTTTAGTGGGTCTTAGCCCAGTGAAATTACAATCAAAATCCACTAGACTGACAAGACACAAAGCAAAAAAAGGATACAAATTCATTCAAGGGTAACGTCAGTAACAGTGTGATGATGTCAGGAATGATTCTGAAGTTATTGCATAGTGTGTGTGTGTGTGTGTGTGTGTGTGTGTGTGTGTGTGTGTGTTTCTGAACTTAAATAGTAAATAAGAATAGAAAATTTTTTCATATCTCTGTATTGACTTAAAATAATATCTTGATATCTTGATATTCTGAATCAGAGCAACAAAATAGCATGCTTTTATTTATTTGATATATTTTCTTTGGAGACTTAATTTATGGTGTGACATTTATTGTCATATTTTAGGTTTTTTTTTGTATGAGGTATTCTGAAACCTTCACTTTCTGAGACAAGGAGAGAGCTGTTAAATTAAAAAATGATGAAACCAATTTTATATATGTTCAGAATCTATTTTGACTTTGAAATTTCTCTGACATAATATTTTCTGCTCTCTGTTTCTCCCTCTCTTTTACATAGTGCCCTCCCATTCCTTCAACACACGATTATAAGGAAACCTCTGGCTTGAAATGCAATTGAGAATTCCTGTTTTTTCTCGACTTTATGCATCTTATGCATATCCTGTCATCAGGGAATGATTTCATCATATTGGTTGCCTCCAAAACTTACAATACTCTTAGACCCAAATATTTTGTTAGCTCAGCATGGTCCCTGGAATGAGAATGGTTGTGTTCTAATTCCAGATATTGATTGACCATGTGGTACTTTGGGAACAACAGCCGGCTTATTTCCTTAGCAGGATAATGAGAAAATTACTGACCTCCTCTCAAGAGTGGTTTGGCAAATAGAGAATTACAAAATGCTTTGCATTAGAAGTGCTAAATATTCTTCTAAGTGCTTTCATTTTTCTTGGCATAGCAGTGTTCATTTGTGGACTGTTTTATGGGAAGACGTTAACTAGGAAGCACATGTGACTGTGTTTTGTCCATTACAAACATCTGTACATTTGAGAGGATCTGACCAAAAAGAGAATTCTAGAACTACAAAAATGCCCTGACAGAATCTCACCATGTGCTTATTAATGAGGACACTAAGAGCTCCCATGCCATATTTTCCAGATGGATTCACTGCAATACCTGCAACTTAGCCAATCTGAATTCTTGCCTACTCACTTTTAGGCAATTTCTTAATGGGGTCATTAGTGGGAAAGGTAGAAAACAGTGTAATTGAGATCATATGGGACTCATAGCACAGTGAAGGGAATTGCTTAGTGCTGGAGGTGTGGCATCCAATACAACCAGGGCTGTTCCAGTATTGGCAAACACTTTAAAAATAAAATAAATGGGGGATCAACCCACATTTCATTTGTCATTGTCTCAACAGCCCAAGGCAGAGCTCTGTTTTGCCAGCCACATTTTTAAATGGGAGCGTGCGTTCCAATTGCATTTGTTTTCTTGACAGTTCAGGGCGTTGTAAGGCCAGCTGCAGCTCACTTGCCCTCGGCCCACTGCTTCTCTCTGGTGCATCTCCACAGCCATTTGCTCATAAGCTTAAGGTTTCCAAGCACAATGGGTTTATGTTGGTACAGTATTTAGTTGCACTAAAATCTAAGACCTGCAAGGGTCCCAAGGTATAACTGAGCAAAAGTCATTCTAAAGGGAGAGCTGCCTACCCTCTTTTAAAACACACATACACATGCACACACAAAAGAGAACTAAAGAATTGTCATATGCCTTGAAGTCTAGTGAAGGGTAGAGTTGTTAGTATACTTAGCACCCCCTTCCTCAGTGTCACACTGTATGTAACTAAATTCTATCCTCAGTTCTAGACTAGGTATATGATCATGGACAAGTCATCATTTCTGTGAGGCAGAGCCCTGTGAATAAAACAAAAATTATAATCTCTCCTCTGATCCACACTAATCTCAGATATTTCTGAGATTTGATAAGAACTTGATACAGGGTACATGTCTTTGGAATGTGGAATTGACTATAGTTAATAACTGTTGAAGTTAGGTGCTAGGTACATGACGGTTCATTATGATATTCTCTACTTGTGTATTTGAAGTATTCTATAATAAAGGTTTTAAAATGTAATAAGTAAAAATAAAAACTGGCTCTGTCTACTTCTCAGAAGAATTATAGGTGAGAATCATAGAAGATAATATGTAAAAGTGTTTTGTGAGTAGTAAAAGACTTGAACAATTATATCTCAAAAAAGTGTATCTGCAGGGTACCCACATCAGACTCACCGTGTGTATTAATTAAAAATAAACAGTTGCAGAGTTCCACAGACCTATGGAATCAGATATGATGGCAGTGTATTAAGTAGCCCTTTATACCTCCCATCTCAGAGGGTGTTTCTACATTATGCAATTTGAAAACTATGTACTCCGTAAGTCCTTGTTAACATTATTTAGGTCTTTGAATTTTGGGGAAATTGCTTTTAATAGGATTGAAGACCTGTTTCTTACAAAGCCCAGGAGCCTGTATGCTAACCCCTCCTTGACCCACAGTCTGTTATTTGAATCCTGATTCCTGACTGTTGATTAAGCCTCAGGTTCATGCTATCTGCTGTCCCTATCTTGGCCCCATTTAGTTATCAGACCTTATGCAGGATTTGTCCATAACATGCTGGGCCTTCTTCTTTATATATCATAATCTTTGGCCTCAATCTTGCCATCATATGATTCTTTGTAGGTTTTAATCTGCCCAACTACACCTTTTACCCTAATACTGCCCAGGCACCCACTGGGTCAATTCACAACTATTTGTTGAGCACCTTTTATGTGATAGCATTCTTCTAGGTGCTAGCAAACATTACAGTTAAAATTCCTTCCCTCAGAATTTGCACTGTGGACTTGAAGATTTTGTCTTTGAACAAATAGGTAAATGATACAACTTCAGATAGTGATAAGTGACAAGAAAAAAAATAACCTGGAGGAAGAGGGTTTTAAAGTTAACAATTGTCAAGGAATCATCTTTCTGAGATGAAGTATTTAAAGAGAGGCCTAAGATGAGAAGAAGGTGGTAGAAAGAATTGGTGGAAGAGATGAGACAGTAAATGCAAAGGCCCTGAGGCAGGAAATGAATTTAAGTTCAAGTAATTACAACGAGGCTACCATGGCTACATTTTAATGGTCAAGGATCAAAGTGGAAAAAGGTAATGCTGGAAGGAGAGGGCTGGTGGGTAGATCCTGTAAGGATTTGGAGAACATGGTGAAGAGTTTGGATTTTAAAGACTGGTAATGGCTACTGATCATGTTTCCATCAGTGTGATGAGGGGTTGCCATGTCATCTGAGGCCTGATAACCTTGTGGAAACTGTGGTTCATTCCATAGTTTCCTATATTGCTCAAAGGAAGGGCATTCAAAATATGTAAATTGTTTCTATTTTCCATAATTTATACTCAGGAAAAAATAGAGAAAACCTGCTCTTTCATGTTCTCCATCATTGACTAATGCCTTTTTTTCCCTGAACGTAATCCTTAAAACTACGGGAAAACTACCAAGAGAAATGGTCCCTTCACCACACCCCCCCTCCCCCCCGCTGTGCAAGCATGTAGTTACCAGATTTGGCCGCTAGATGGTGGCTGTATATCAGTACCTTGAAACAGTGAGTTTTCTATTTGACAAAGGAATCAAAGAAGAAATATATTAAAGACAAACAAAATATATGTATATTTAAAATTTCTTTGGTTGAAATGATTGGCACAACAAAAAGAAAAAAAGAAACATAACCTCCTGCAGCCTACTTTTTGTTCAGTTACCTTTTTCCTTGGGAGGATTTTTGGCTTCTTTGAGAATGGTTTTGTGACATAGAATATGCATATCCTTATGACCCCACTGGTCATGACTATAACCAGGGAATAGGTTCCTCCTTATTCACCTTACTGGGGTTCACCCAACCTCATTTGGGGTTCCCTAGAAATTTTTTTTCTTCTACTCATATTTTCTCTAGATGATTTCATTCACTCCTGTGGCTTCAACCATGAAATATTTATGCAAATGATGCTACAATTAATATCTTTAGCTGGTATTCTCCAGACACCCAGACCTATAATTCCAACTGCTCTTAAGTGGCAGGTGGCTGGTCTCAGGTACTTCAGACGAAGTGAACTTTCAACTAAACTTATATTCTTTCTTCTTTACTAATTCCGTCCCTTGAAATACTTTTCTTCCTATCTCAATTAATGGTATTGCAACTTAATCAGTTGTCTTGGAGAGAAATCCCTGAGTTGTTGATTTCCACCTACGGCTCACTCCCTGTATTCACTTTGCTTTGAGGAACTGTTGATTTTACCTCTGAAATGTCTTGCAAGTACATTTATTCCTTTTTATTTTCTCACCCCATCATTGTTTCCACTCATGTAATAAATCCTTAACCACTCATGTAATAATCCTAATAATAATCTATTTTCTATTTTGCAGTTCATTGTCCACACAGTCTTTAGAAGAATCTTACCAAAACTCAGGTTTGAACCAGTTACTTCTTTGCTTTACATTCTTCTGCACAGTTAATACAGTCCAAACCCCATTTTGTGCTGTTCAAAACTTTCAAGTAATGGCTCTATTCACCTTCCCAGCCTCTTTCTGGCCTCTCCCTCCGCAGTCATGTTGAGTGCTCACAGGCCCTGGTTGGGCCATTGACTTTCATGACCGTGTCCCTTTGCACATGCTTTTTGTCCTGGAACTCCTCTCTCTTCCCCTGTTGGCCTTCAATTTTCCATTTTCCCTGCAAAGGTATAGTAAGGTTTATCCCTTCCTTCCATAAAATTCTCCTCAGTGCTCCCATGGATCCTTGTATACCATTCACCAGAATGTTTGTCTAATGGTAGTATACCTACTCATTTATATGTCTGCACCCTGACACTGAACTGAGACTTGCTTTCCAGTAAAAGTGTCATTTGTCATCTTTGTGTCCAGCAACTTGCGTAAGTTTAGGAATGTCTTAGGTGATCAGTAACTCATGTTTTAATGAATGGACAAATGAAAAAAATCTGATTCTCTCTGCATCTTTCCCAGTAGGCAGAAAAGGCCTCCGCCTGTTTCTTTTTCTCTTCCACTTGTATTATGAATATTTTCATGAGAGAAAAATGAAAAAGGATGGTTGGAAACAAAATCTTCCAGATGTAGAAAGCAGACCATCTCAGAAGGGAAGCTTTAGGAACTGGAGAAAAGGTGGGAGTGGAGGCCATAGTTGGAGTCACCAAAGCCAAGGAGCTGGGGGGGCCCCCAAGTGCCACACTCTTAGTCTCCTTCCATTACTGCACACACATGATGGTGGCACTGAGGGAGGATGAGCCTTGTGAATCGATCTACTAGGGGATTACCTGAGTTTGGGAAACCTGACTATATTGTCCATCTCTCTCTTCCCAGCGATTGGCACTCTGCCTGGCATAGAACAGCTACCTAGTAAATGATTAAATTCTTATTGCTTATTTTCTTATTGGTAGACTGCAGTCTTGAGTTAATACAGTATCTAGGAGTGTTCATAACTTTTGGGGTAAAAGGTGCAAATATACGTGACTGTATTGAGGTGTCTGTGATGGCTGGGAGGAACTCATAAGCAGACTTTGCTTCATTAGGTAATTCCAACGTCTTTGGATAGAAATCTGTGCATTACATGCATGCTTTCACTTGAAATGTATTGCTCAGTCTGGATGCTTACTGTGTTTCTTTATTGGTTCAAATGAAAGGAACAGGAAAGTAAAAAGTTAAAAAGTTCTGTCTTTATGGCAGAAAAAAAATATTTCTGCCTCTAGTCATGCAGGTCCATTTCTTTGATAAGATGTAGTAGAAGCCCATGGATGTCATTCATATTTATATTTTATTAAAACAAACTTCAAACTCTTTAGTGTTGGTAGACATTCTTTAGAGGACTCAAATATTTCTTCAAACATGTGACACATCTCTACTACCCAGAGATTCCTGCTGTGATGATATTTCTTTTGGACAGGAAGTTATCTGAGTCATCATATGTCCCTCCCTCACCCCAACCCCGGGGACTTCTGGAAAGAGTATCGTTATACTTCGCTCTTCCAGCAACTCCCTATCTAGCTGTGCTTTTTTGTGGACCTAATCTCAGAGTGTTAATAAGAAGAATTACCACTTATGTTTGTATAAGGCTTTATATTGTTCACAGTATTATATATACTTTCACTCATTTGCTCCTTATAACAAGTGATGGAGCAGCACTGATGAACCTATGCTACAGGTGAGAAAATTGAGGCTTAGAGACATTTTTAGGCCAATTATGTACCAATAATAATGTAAGCAATGGAATTAGGTTCAGATTTTAGTTTTCAGATTTCTCATCTCTTTCTTAACCATGCCATTTGCCCAGTTGTGCTCACATCAGTTTATTAGAAAAGGTGGCTTTTGGGTGAGAGCTACTTTTATTTAGCACCCCTGGAAATGGCATCCTAATAACAATATCCCTGCTAATAACCTTTTCCTTATTCATGAGATAGAGTAGCTCTTATAATTATTTGCCAGTGCCTGCCCTGTACTCCAGGCCCCCGACAATGAGCACATGGGCATGGGTGTTACTATTCTCGGGCAGAGCATTAATAATTAGATATTACTTGGGGAAAAGGGCAATACTTCATCAAAAGACAAAGTGCTAGCTTTGATATCTTTTTGTGCAGTTGCTGGAACACTTCTAGTACCTACTTCTAATCTAAAGATTAGCTGGCGGCTTTGCCCTTTTTCTTGTGAAATATCTGTTCTTAGGGGAGACCAGTATCAACACATATTGAGAATTTTTATGTCTTATTAAAGGTTGTTCAGTGATATTTGTAGGATCCTCCAGCACCTACCACATTATTATCAGGCAAATTCTAAATTTACTCAGAGAGAAATAATGTTATGAAAAGAATTCTTCAAAATCATAAGGGATTGCACTATGGGGTGAACATCTTTGCCAGTGAAAAAGTCTTCTATGACTCACATTTTTATTGCTTTAAAGTGGCTTGGAGTGGTCCTTGCCTCAGAGCTGGAATTTTAAGAGGAAAGCTTTAATGTCACCAATGCAATATTTTCAGACAAGACTAGGCATAGCTCAGTTAGACTGAGTAACAGGAGGCATAGTTCCTATTTGGGGCAGACAGAGGGACGCATACACTGCAGATACTCAGGGCTACCTGATCTTACCCCAAAAACCAAAACCAAAAACAAACCCCTAAAACACTCCACACTATTGCACAGATTCTGAGACCACATACCTTAGATAAGGCAAGCAGTTAGTCCTGGGTGATATAAAGGATGGGGAGGGAGAGGAGACAGATGGCCTGTGAATATCAGCATGCCCTGGGAAGTTGGAGTGGCTTCGAAGAAGCTGTAGGCAGAGTGAATCAGGGAGGTCTGCCTTGGGTAGGAGGCTCAGCCACGGAAGTTGCAATCCAGGGGTCAGGCTCCAGTCCCTGGGAGACAAGTGCAGATCCCAGAGGCTGAAATCTACACAAATTTTAAAGTAAGGACTTGGTACTACAACAAGGTTTGAAGCTTAGATCTCAGAACTGGGCCAAAAGATGGACCCCAGCTCTTGGGAATGAGACAGGAGTCCAGCTGTCAGCAAGGCAGACCAAGAGGAAAGACTAGATTAGGAGCCTCCAGTTGCCCTTGCATTGTGTGAGACCTTGGCCAGGCCACACATTCCCACTGCACATCCATCTTTTCTTCTATTACATGGCAATGATTATAAAGTCACCTTCACAAGTTGTGAGGAACTCATGAGTAGTATATTGGAAAGAGCTTTGTGTATTATAAAAGCCATACAAATAGTTATCGCTTGTAACTTCCCCACACGAATGGTAAGCATTTGTCTTCTAAGTACTGTACCTTTTATGATCAATAATGTTGTTATTTTTATAAACACCATCAGAACGTCCTGGTGCCATCTTGCCAGCAATGATCCTTTCTTTTCCTCCCTATCTGTAATTTGGATTCTCCATCCAACCATATTTTCTGTGGTCACCCTGAGTTAACACCTCTTTCTGTCTTACTTGTCCCTCCAGGGCCCATGCTGTGCATACACTTCCATGCTGTCATGGGGCAGTCTAAAATTTGCAGTCTAGGAGTTGCTGAAGAAAATGCCTCACCTTGTTTAGGCCCATTGGATTGCTCCCATATGGAGCTTAATGAGAGTGATTGCGGAGGTAGTTTGGCTCCCCATCCCCTTTAGTGTGTTTGTGTATATGGGGGCAGGATTTAGCAGTAATTCAACAAACAAATGCCTAATGTTTAGAGAATGAAAGGACCCCAGGACAGAGAGAGTTTTAGGTTATTATTATAGCTCAGGCATAATTTGAACTATAAGGCAGTACAAGGAAGTAATAGGATGATCTCATTGCAAATGAAAATTTTAATGCAGAGGCAATAACTCTCCAAACAGAGTGGACACACATTAACAGGGAAACTTTATAGTCTGAGCTGGAGGATCTGCAGGGGAGCTGTAATCACTGATCAGGCATGTTCATCTTCTTCTACCAGTACCACTTACACAGGAATATCCAAAGATTATCTTTGGATAGCGAGAGCACAGGCAAGGGGTGACATCAGCAAAGATGAGAACAGACCACCAAGGGCTGTTCCCCCCTCCCCCCAGGAGGTAAAACAGACCTGGTGGGACAGCCTCAAGCAGTTTCCTTGGGGACTGACCCAAGGGGATACTCGTAAGACATTTAAAGACATGAGAACAGGGACTCCTGGGTGGCTTAGTCCCAGGGCCCTGGGATCTAGCCCCGCATAGGGTTCCAGCTCCGCATAGGGCTCCAGATCTGCACTGAGCTCCAGCCCTGCATAGAGCTCCCTGCTCAGTGGGGAGACTTCTCCCTTTCCCAGTCCCCCTGCTTGTGCTCTCTCTCTCTCTCTCTCTCTCTCTCTCTCTATCAAGTAAATAAATAAAGTCTTAAAAAAAAAAAAAAAACATGAGGACATTGTAGGCTCTTTGGCTATTTCCAATTTTGATGTTTATCCATTGTTCTTCCTGTTAAAACTTTTTTTCCCCCTTTTTGGAAGTGTACTTGCAAGGTCTACTTGGTTTGTATTGATTTGACTATCCAACTTCCTGGGTCTTTGAATGTGGGTTTAAGCCAAGAGAAATAGGACAGACTAAAGCAATGTAGATTTTCAGTTATTATTATTTTTGTTTTTCCTTTTTCCCTGGTACCAGCTCTAACATAGGCTTGTATGTGTTAATTGTAGTTTGGTTTTGCATATCTGCTAAATTAAACAAATTTGTTGACTGCCCAGTAGATATTAACTACTGTGTTAAGTGTTACCAAGAGCTTTTTAAAAAAGCAAAAAGACACATCTTTCTCAAAGAGTTGGGGAAACAAAGCACAAGCACTGATACATTTCAGAAAATTAAAAAAAAAGAGAGAAATATAGACAATTACGTAATGAAAATTTTCATTTTATCTCTTTCCTCCCCTTATTTATGTTTTGTTTGAATTTCCTATTAAAACACATATACACAAACATACACAGAGTCAGTTAAGAAGGTTTCAGTAATTACAGGCAAAGTAAGACAATACAACTCTAAGAAGCTAGCTTTAATATTAATAGATCTCTCATAAGGTAGTGAATAATTAAATCTAAAAGTAGTAAGACAGAGTCACAGTGTCAGATGGAATAGAAGAGGGTGAATATTGGGCTAAAATATTTTAGGACCATTTTATAGAAGAGGAAGAATTTAAAGTGGGGCATAAATAATGGATAGAATTTGGTTAAGAGAAAGGAGGTGAGGACACCATGAACAAAAGTGTGGAGAAAGAAAAGGCCAATAGAGAGATAAACAAACAGATGAAGGATAGAATGGAGGAGATTAATATTTGGAAATGAAATTGAAAGAGTGTGAAGCATGCTTTTGGAGGGTCTTAACACCACATTAGAAATTGGGATATGGATCTTCTGAAAAACAAAACAAAACAAAACAAAAAAAACCCCAAGGATTTATAAACATAAGCCCCTTATTGCCATATTAAAGAAAAAGTTTTCCTCAGTGTCTGAGTGTAAGTGTATGTTCACAGGTGTCAAGATGCGCATGTTGATTAGTGCTATAGTGACCACACCAACTGCCCCCACCCATGTTGAAAAATACTAGAATATTTTCTCATTTGTAAAGTGACCTAGAGCCATCTTAGAAATGATGGATGGATGTTGACCAAATGTGTTTTGAGGTGGTTCAGACACATCCCTAATGCCAGCATGTCCTAGTTCATAATACAATATGGTATGGTTCATGTAAAAATCAGAAGGCAAGAATGCCTGCTAAATTAAAAAAAAAAGTTTTCAAATGTTAATGCAATTTTGAAGATGAACATACTTCACAGTAGAATTCCAGTTTGTCTCCTAGTTGATGAGTCGTGTAAGCTCTTAAAAGAAAATATTTAACCTAATTAATACCTGAGGATGAGTAAGGGAGGCTTCTAAATTGTTCTACCTTCAGTATATGTGCTGCTGAAGCGAGCACTGTTCTACCTTCAGTATCATTATTTGTATTACATGTATTGTTACAATATATTTAATATTGCATTTCTTTGTATATTTAACTAAAATACTATCTTCTTTTATGGTTATTAAATTAAATTACCTTGGGCAATGGATATTAGCTAGGGAACTGGTTCTGCGATATTAGAATTCAACACTTGTTTCTGAGTTATACCTATTATCAAAAATGAAGTCTAGATTTGTGCCCTTACAGTATACATTTATAAAATGTCATTTATAAATAAATCTGTGCCTCACTATATGGCTAGCAAGCCAAGGCAAAAAGACAAGGCAGTTGATGGTACTATCCTTTACCTCAACATAATGTGTCTGGAAATCTGGGTCACAGGAGTTTGTAACTCATACAGATCTCATAGTTTACCATGGCCATATTCTAAGGTTTAAAGATTTTATTTATTTATTTTAGAGAGAGAGAGCGAGTGAGCATGTGTGCACACATGAGGGGGGAGGGGCAGAGGGAGAGGAGGAGAATCTCAAGCAGACTGTGAGCTGAGCAGGTAGCCCAACGTGAGGTTAGATCTCACAACCCTGAGATCATGACCTGAGCCAAAATCATGAGTCAGAGGCTTAACTGACTGAGCCACCCAGGCACCCCCTAAGGTTTAAATAAAAAAAGTGACCCAGAAAGGTCAAGTGACTAGTTTAGGGTCAAAAGTCGGTAAATTCGAGACCAATGTGTTAGTCCGTTTGGGCTGCTATAACAAAATATCACAGACTGGGTGGTTTATAAACAACAGAAATTCATTTCTCACAGTTCTGGAGGCTGGATGTCCAAGATCAGGGTGCCAGCATGGTTGGGTAGGAGTCTCTTCTGGGTTGCAGACTTTTTGTATCTTCAGATGGTGGAAGGGGGAAGAGATCTCTCTAGGCTTCTTTTATAAAGACACTAAGCCCATTTGAGGGGACTCTGCCTTCATGACTTGATAACCTCGCAAAGGCGCCATTTCCTAATACCATCCCATTGGGCATTAGGATTTCAACATACAGAATTTAGGGGGAACACCAACATTCAACGTGTATCAAGTGGGAAATAGAACCTATGTCTTTTGACTATTACTCCTGTGATGTCTTCCTGTCTTACTATGCTGGCTTTCTTTCCCATATTGAAAATATTTGAGGGGCGCCTGGATGGCTTAGTTGGTTGGGCATCTGACTCTTCATTGCAGCTCAGGTCATGATCTCAGGGTCGTGGGATCAAGCCCCATGTTAGGTTCTGCACTCAGCGGGGAGTCTGCTTGAGATTCTCTCTCTCCCTCCCTCTGCCTCCCCCTGCCCTGCACTCACTTTCTTAAATAATAAGTAAGTCTTTAAAAAAAAGAAAAAACATTTGAGGATCTCTTCTATAGTATGCTAAAGAGCCAGGTGTGGAAGTGAGAAACATAAATCATAAGTATGGAAACTTCTTTGGCAGATAGATTTATAAACATTTGTGAAAACTATTAAATTTTGCACTTTAAGGGTAGATTTTTAGATTGTTATAATTATTGAGAGGCAGTTAATTAACCACAAAGTGACCAAGCTATTGCTATACGGATTTCATTAGTTTATAGTCAGAAGGTGATAGTTCTTTTAGAAAAATAAGATGCTGATTGTTACCATTTACACATAGAAATCAGAATTATCACATTTCAAACTATGAACAACTCAAACTCCCTAGATACAGTAAAATGTTTTAAATATTGTTTATAACTTGGCAATAGCAAAAACTTCAGAGTCTCTTCTTATAAAATTATAGAGTATTTTCTTCTTCCATAGGTAACTTCTACACATATATCAACACTGCATGATTACAAATATTTAGATATAAAGAAAAACCCTGCAAAGCCAACATCACAATTATGTTTTAAAACCATGTCTCTTTTACTGCTCTTAAATGAATTGTAAATGTTTAATTGCAGCTTACACAAAATGACTCTGTGTTGAAAGCAGCATGTAATCAAGCACTAAAATGCTTCCCCTCTTGTAATGCACAGTGGTGCCTCAAATAACAGATTCTCTGAGAATAGAGTTGGTCTTGGAATCTGGCCACACCAGTGTTAGGTTGGAAGCGGTGATGGGTGAAAAGGAGGATTCAGAGAATAATTTTTAATATATGTGTGTGTGTGTGTGTGTGTGTGTGTGTGTGGAGTGGTGCTAAAGCTTGAGCAAACATAAGAGGAGGACTATTGTCTCTTCCACTCCAATTTTAAGATTCTGTTACCCTGAAATGGAGGAGCTGCCTGTCACTTTGGCCATTGGCAGCTATAGGTTCTGGGCTACTGGGAAAAAAAAATCAACTCAGGATAGAGAAGACTGTCTCCAAGGCAAGACAAGGGTTGTAAGCCAACTTGATTGGAGGAGAATAGGTAGTAACAGCTACTACTCCTTCTGAGCACATGTTCTGTGTTAGGCAGTATGAGATAAGGTTGTTTATTATTACCAACAAACTTACGTAGTTGTTATTATCTTATATTTTCTTATAAAGTCAGAAAAATTCATTGAGGCTAAATGAGTTTTTCAAGCCCACAAAACTATGAAATAATTAAACTGGGAATCCATCCTATGTACATATGGTTCGAGAGCTCTTGTTTTTCCTCTATTCTGTGTACTACATGGTGTTGAGATCAAAATATATTATTAAACTGCTATATTATTTTTACTTTTAGTAATTCTCTGAAATGGAGGGTTGTCATTGGAATATAATATTTTGTTATAATTCTTTCTCTTTCTTGTGGTATATTATAATAAATAACTCACTTATCTTCCCACCTTGAAGCTTAGTTGGATTCACCATTGGGTCAGCTATAACCTTCACCCAAGACCAAAGACCTTGGTAAATTAACTATGATCCTTTATGCCTTAATGCAGTTGGAAAACTAATCTTCTTGTCCTAAGAATCTTTAAAACTGCTTTTATACTTATAAATGGAAGGCTTGAGAAATTTCTTATCTTCAAATATGTTGTGCAGAGTGAGGAGCCCTTGGTCATTCCTGCCATGTTGTGTATCTTCAGGGCTTCTATAATCTCATAACCCAATGCCTTAGCATCGCTGCCCCTTTCCCTCATCTGATATACCCAGGTGTTTTCCAACAGGAATAGATGTACTTCATCACATGTTATTCAGGATCTATCCGCTGTGCCTCACAGGATTCCTAATTATAGCTCCTCTTCTTACTGTATAAAGCTAAGAAAAGTTACCCAGGAATCCCCCAGGCTCAGCTAGCAAGATCACAGATCATTTCTGGATACTGACAGGGGCCACACAAGCACAGGAAACCCACATAGAACCCTGCCAGATAGGGAAAGAACATGTACACATGCAGATCAGTGGGATTTATATAATGACTAAATAGTCAAAATTTTTAAGGCCTGTTAAGAAATGGGAAAGAAAGAACTTAATTTTGCCCAAGAACAAGATCTTGTCATTTACAAGGGAAGAATTTGAGGTCAAGTAAGATCAGTAATGTGGAGCTACTGAGAAGAGGAGGGTACTCCCTGCCCAACCTCTTATTTTATATTGTCTTATCACGGGACCATCTTCTGGGGTATCTGGAGGCAGTGCAGCAGGCTAATGGAAAGAGCCTCTGCCTTAAAGTCTGAGGTCATGGATTTAGGTCTCAGCTCTACAATGTGTTTGACTTTGTGGAACGAATTCCTTCTCTTCTTTGAGCCTCAGTTGATATAGTTGTAAAGTAGAGGCAGCACAACCTGCTTTACCTACTTCACAGGCATTTGTGATGGTAAAGCGGGAAAGTATTTTGTTAATTTTAAGCTAGTATTAGCAGGACTGGCTGCATAAATTGTGGAGCCCAGTGCAAAATTAAAACGCAGGGCCACTTGTTCAAAAACCATTAAGAATTTTAAGATAGTGCTAGCAGAACTTAAACCAAAAACAGGTCCTTCTTAGCATGAGTTGTAAGTCCATGAAGCCAGACCTGAGTATTAACAGTAATACAGGATGCCCCTCCTTGCTCCACTCCTTGTCCTACTGCTGCTGTAAGAATTAAGAGAGTGTCCTCTCTCACTGCAGTGGGAAGACTGCTTTGTCTTCCTGATGTCCTGCTTGGTTGCAGTGCATTTTACCTTAGAAACAAGTACTGAGGAATGATACAAGTGAATAGGAAGTTAGACTTCATTAAACTGTATCACTACACTTCTGGTACAGTAGGAATTAAACAAGCTTGATCCAGGTGGTACTTCTCTAATGATGGTTCATTATTGTTAAGTCTTTCCATGGGGAACTGAATTATGAGTTTTCAGTCGGCAGCTTTTAGAACACAGCTTACTCTTTGGTTGGGGCCTCCCTGTACTTCTCCCCAGCCGACCAGCTGCCGCGTTAGGAGAGAATGTGGGGTAGTTGCCTGAAAAATTCCAGTTCAGCCTTCTCTCCAAGGACATTTGATCCTTCCACAGGGAAATCATTAGTTATCCATTTGAGCCTAGAGCTGCCAAGAGCACTAATAATGTCTCTGGAAAGTTGTGGTATAGACATACAAGAAATGGAAAAAATCCAATAAGTTGATTCCCCTATGGAATGGCACAAAATTGTTTACTATAACCTGGGCTTCTTTCTAGTCCACTTTTAAATACAATTCATAAGATGCTTCTAGATCACAAAGGTTTTTTCTTGTTATTTGGCAGAAAATTCATTATTTATGTATAAAGCTTCATTCCTTTGCATGGACTTAGATCCCTTGCATTTCTACTTGTATTTTCTTCCTTACCATTGTACATCCCAAGTATTTGCTGTCTTCTTTGGTCCTTCTTAGTTACTGTAAAGACTGGCTGTACAAATTGTATGTTTTTTTCTTTTTCCATCAGTCATTCTTGGTGTAATCATCACCATTGGTCATCTTGGAACACTTTCCTGTCACCTGCTGTGTGTTGCTGAACTGGGCCAAAGAGAATGAGAAACTTTTGGTTCTTCAGTTATAGACATCTGTGCATATCTCTGAATATTATTTTGAAATTGCCCCTAAATTGGCTATTTTTCCCCCCTGCCACGTTTACTTCTATTAAGTAGTATACTTACTGGATACCAGACAGAGTAACCAGGAGGGATTGGTCAACAGTTCCCAAATCAGAAAGTTAAAACAAGAAAACCATGCACTGAATTTTACAGTTAGGGGATCAGTCTCCAGTCTCATCCCACTTTCAATTTGCTCAGTGCAGTGCTCTTGAGGCAATGTCTCTGTGGGTGTGGGAGTTGTCGAGATGCACTGCTTGTATCTCTCTTTCAAAAAGGAATTTATTCTTCAGCTTAAAAGCATGCATCCAACGATAGCACCTTTGGGATCTCCCATGGCATTCGAGCATTCTTTCCAAGTGGCTCTTGGCGCATCACTGAACATGGAGGGGTGCTAGTGTCTGGCCATTTGTGTCTATGGAACTCCTCTGCTGGGCATTCTTTTCTCCAGCAAACCCTGTCAAATTGGCTTGGGCTTTGTGGATCTGTATCACGGCCTGAGGCTCACCTGCCCGGGCCTGTTTTCCTCCTTTTACAGGAAAGGATCTGAAGACTTTTCCTGCTCAATCTGGTTTCTCTCACTTAATCTTTCATGAACATTATCACAAAATAATCCAATTAATTCTGAACAAAGAAGAGATCCTATGACCTATCAGCATGATGCACTTAGCTGGCTGTTTTGGTATAACTCCATTGTTTCAGTTACTATTTCCTTGATGACTCATTGAGGCCACCTCCATCACCTCAAACAGGGATCTGGCTTCTCTAGCATGAAGGTGAGGGACATAAAATCCTGAGGCATCCTTAGCATATGCTGAAGGGGTAGGTGACACCACCAAGATGTAGAGAATTAATTTCTCATGGTGTGAACATTGCCTGTTTAGGAGACATGAGCCAGGATAAAAAAGGGTCAGCAAAGAAATTACTTCCTTCTCCTTTTTCTCTGGACTGTGTGGAAACACAGTAGTCCTACACATCTCTCTAAAGCCATCCAGGGAGACTGAGCAATCAGTGGACCTTGCTACAGAGCTATGGGCAATTCAATAATGTATTTTTTATCCCTGCTGCACTGGAATTGCTCTTCTCAGTAAGATGTTAGCAATGCATTTTTGACTTCGTCTTTCTAGGGAAATTGGATTGAGACAGGCATTATTGGATAGTTGCTGTTATTATTGGTATTCTTCCACCTACCCGAGACTCTAGAAGTCACTACATTATTCAGACCACCTTGCTATGCAGCCCAGCATAACATCTCTACTTGTTAAAAAGAAACAACATGCTCACCACATTTTAGAGACATCCTAGCAGTTCTAACAAAGAAGGATTCAAAGACATCTGCTAGTGACTAGTTATATGTTTGTATAACTGATTCTCAGTCTGTTTGGGCATAACATATTGCACTGTGGTTTGTAATTTCTGTTAGATTTTTATAGTCATTTTAATGATAGATTTTTCTATTTTTATTCCATTCACACGTGTACATTGAGAATGGAGGGGCTTTAGTGTCCTAGCTTGGTACTTGAATATTTTCTTTGGACATTTGGGAGTCCCTGGGGGTTGTAGTGTAATTAAGTGTATAGTAGAGCTTTATGGAGATTAACCTGGAGGTGCATGGGATTCTAAAGGGAAGAGTAGATGGCACATGTGGAAGGCTATAGACAACTGGACATTGATGTTAAAACAGATCCCTGTAGAGATGGGGAGGATCCCAAACAATTCTCGAACTTGGAAGTAAGAGGAGGGAAGCTGGAAGAATTTGGTAAATGTTGTACCCCAAGGAGTCACTGTAATTGTACAGATCTCCATTCTTCATTGCTTAGGAGTGAGATGAAGATAACCGTGTATTTATTTGAACATTTATTAAACACCTGCCCTGTGTCCGTGCAAGGAATTTTACATGCATAATAACATTTAGCCCTCCTGGGGCGCCCGGGTGGCTCAGTCAGTTAAGCATCTGACTTCAGCTCAGGTAGTGATCTCGCGGTCCTGGGATCAAGCCCTGAGCTGGGCTCCCTGCTCTGTGGGGAGTCTGCTTGTCTGCTTCTCCCTCTCCCTCTGTCTCTCCCCCTGCTCGTGCTCTTTCTGTCTCTCTCTCAAATAAATAAATAAAATCTTTAAAAAAATAACATTTAGCCCTCTTAACCATGTGTAATGTATGTATTCTTACTCCCTTTTTTTTTTTTTAAGATTTTATTTATATATTTGGCAGAGAGAGAGCAATCGAGCGCACAAGTAGAGGAAGCTGCAGGCAGAGGGAGAAGCAGGCTCCCCACTGAGCGAGGAGCCTGATGCAGGACTCCATCCCAGGTGCCTGGGATCATGACCTGAGCCGAAGGCAGCTGCCCAACCAACTGAGCCACCCACGTGTCCCTCCTACTCCCTTTCATAAATGAGGGAAGTCATACTCAAAGTGTTAAGCACTCAATGTTGCATACCTTCTGTGTGGCCAAGCCAGAATTTAAACCAGAGTTTTCTGACGCTAATGCCTGTGCTGTCTATACCATACCACATAGTCTGTCACATGTCACATAGAGTGTCTTCATGTTTGAAGGTTCGGTGAGTGGTAGAGACACTACGGGACCATACAAGCTGGTCTATAATCAAGATGTCAAAGTTGGCTAAAGATTTTCTTCTACCTTTTCCTTTTTCTTAGAGATATGAGTAATACCTCTCTTTGACATGTCAAAAACAGGATATTATCCAGATCCTCCATGAAGACTGACAGCATGTTGATGGCAATGTTTTTATGCTTTAGGACCAAGGCAGCTGAACAACCTTTGTCTAAAATGTAAGAAGAAATTATTGCAGCAACAATATACAGTTTCCAGATGGAAAGCTCATTCCTTAGCATGTGGTATATGCTGTTTCCTTTCTTGGTAATTTTTTTCAATAAGTTTATAACGGAGCTGCCTTAGCCACTTCTGCAGCAGAGCTGTTACTGTGTGTGTACTCATGGTGTCTTTACTTTAGCTATCATGACTCTACTGAACTTAGGAAATACTCCAAGAATGAGTAAAACTGTTTATAAGCTTGCCAGTGCAGCTGCAGGGGAGTTGAAGTACTTTCCCATAGCATCATACTAAATGCTGTTTTTACTAAAGTAAGCAAATAGTTAATAGAACTAAACAGTATTTTTTCTTCTGTCAGAAAAATTATCATAATTCTATAAAATAACATATTCAGGCTAATACTAGCATGTTATTCCACAGCATGCGGGAGCTCTCATACTTTCAAGAGTGAGAAGGAAATGCCTCTTGGGGTGGGAGCCAGATTCTGTCAATCTTTGCTGAAGCTCATTATGAGCTTTCCTGTCCTTCTTGGTTCTAATAGTTTGCTACATTATTATTTAATCACATTGCAGACTCATCTTATTCTAAGTAAACCATAAAGATAAGTTTCAAAATTGATTAGAGATGATTCTTTACTTTGTGTGAATATTTGCTCTACAATGACTTTGAAGAATTTATTGAAAAGAGAATTTCTTTGTAAAGCCATCTGTTTGTGATATACACTTGAGGGTGTACTGCCTATCCTTGACATTTCAATGATGCATGCATATGAGTTGGTGACCATAGCTCCAGCAGCCATTGAGGCAAGCTCCAAATTAGGCAGGAGCCCTGCTCACTCTTGTCTCTGCTGCTCAATTCTATATTGGATCTTCTTCACCTTACAGAACTCAGTTGGCTCCCCATGTTTGCGTGTAGGTGTGTGTGTGTGCATGTGGGTATGTACATGTTTGCAGAATCTGTCTTCCTGCCTCACTAGACTGTAAACTCCATGAGGGTAGGGTTTGTGAATGGTTCTGTTGATCACAGTATCCCAAGAGCCTAGTACAGTACCTGGTACATGGAAGATACTCAGCAGAAATGTACTCATTTGGTCACTTATTCTTTAATTTGTCTCACATGTATTGAGTGCCTTCGATAAGACAGTCACTGGCCTAGGCATTGGAGTTAAATGAGGTGTTAAATATGTCTGTGTATGTTTGAGTGTATGGAATTTTCTACAGTTTCAGATCCAGATACTTCTGAGGAATCTGTAGCATTGATCCCAAAGGCCATATTGTAGGAGCATGTGGTAGTTCAAGTCACTGATGGAGCTCTTGTCACTATTACTCAGTGGGTAGGGGAGCCTCTTTTCTGGCACTGATGTGGATAGTCTTTGTATTAGAAGGTTAAATGTATATCTGGCATTTAAATTTAAAATATAATTTTGTTTAAGTAACGTTTAAAATTGCCCTTGAATATTTTAGGTCTAGTAGTAGCAGTGTAAGCTAGCAACGTATGACTCCCCAAAGAGAGTCCCAGGCATGGTTCTAGATGCAAAGGGACATAGCAGTCATGTTGGGGAACACAGGGTCTGTGAAGGGGACAGGAGGGGGCCTGGGCAGAGCACCCACAGAGTCCACTACACCAGAGCTCTTGGCATTAGCAGAGAAGTGGTATGGCAGGGGATGGGGAGAAAATGGACTTATCTCTGTTATTAAGATAGGGTATTCCAGACAAGTTTAATTTAGTTAATAAATGGAACATAGCCTTATTCTGATAGCCCCAGAGAAATATTTGTAAGACTAAATGGTTAGAATGCAACCGATTCATAAAATAGAGACTTCGCTTTTCTATTTTGTAAAGTGAGGCTCCCTTTTAACGGTTTACATGTTTACCTAGTACTTTAATAACTGGAATAGTAAGAGCTCTCTTCTTTCTTCTTTGATAGACCCACCTAGAGTTAGGAATTCATTGCCTTAGACAAATAGTCTGTAATATGTAGGATTAGATTTTCTCTTCTATACCTCATTCTGATGGTGTTTGAGGAAATTTACCTTTACTCAGCAGGCACTGAAATAACTGAACACTTTGATTGATGTAGTAAAAAATAGAGGCAGAGAGTTGTTTGGTGTAGGGAGATAAGCCCTTGTCATGCAGGATATGTATTCTATGGGAACAGGGCCACAAGAGTAGAAGTATAAACCTGTAAACACAGTGTATCAACATTCATTGGCACAGAAGCCACTAAAGTGACAATTAGTTGTAAACAAACTGTGTGTTTAAACTGGAAAAGGAACGTGTAATTTAGTATGTACAAGATAAAAGTTATTCTTTTCTGCTGAACTAAAGAATACTGTTAAATGTGGAATTCCTTTTAAGTTTTTACCAGTGTTATTAATGGTCAACACACCTATGTGCGCTAATTGCTAGGTACCTTGAACTTAGACATTATGTGGGAGAGAAAACATTGGTTACAGGGGAATTTAAATCTATATGGGTGAACATATTATGAGACAGCACCTAACGGATCTAAATGAGCTCAGGTCTCCTACGAGATGAAATATGCCCTTGAAGACTAGGACAGTTCAAACAGATCAGTATTCCTGTTATATTCTCATAGCACCCTGGATAGCAGTGTATATTATGATTTGTAAGTCTATATCTGTTTGTGTGGTCATAGCGTTATTAATTTTCTATCCAGACTCTGTGTCTTTTGTACTCCCTGCTGTTCCCTGGTGACTAACACAGTGCCAGGGACTTTGTTGGGACTTTAGCACACTGTCAAGGGATGAAGGGGCTCACTGATTTTTTTAGGTGACCTCTCAGGAATCAGTGGGAACTGAAGAGGCCGATGACAATTCTGATTTTGAAAAGGATGTTGATGGCAAATGGGGACACTTGCAATAAGAAGTCACAAGATGGTAGTATATAGGACAAATGAAGCTGGCAAGAATCTGTTGTCGGTACAGAAAAAGTTACTGAATCTGAATACTTTTAGGGGACATATATTTTATTGTTTATGTAGTTTCCACCTGCCTCTGCTGTGTTCTCCAATTTTATTCCCTGGTTAATTCTTGGAAGCATTTGTGGTTTAGAGTCCAACAGATTGCTGACATTGATCCTATGCAAAGTTTTAGAATACATCATTGCAAAGATGTATTTGTAAAAAAAAAAAAAAAATGGAGAAAAAAGAGTGATCCCTGAGACACAGGGCAAATAATTTCCAACTGACTCCTTTCTTTGGCAGTATTTAACAGAAAAGTGCAGTAAATTGGGACAGTGGAAGCTAAAGGATCCTGTCAGGGTGTAACCTACTCAACATGTCTGTCAGTCATTGACGGTACTGATAAATCATGTTCAAATGAAATTTTCTAGCATCTTTCTAAATAATATACTTGAATGACAGTTTTTTAATTTATTAATTTTAGTCCGTATTTTCAGACTTTCTATTTCTGTAGTTGAGGATCTGGTATTCTTACCAGAATCAGAATAACATTCACGATCTAATATATTAAGTGATTGGGGCAATGAGTTTCTTAAAACAGGGTAAAGATAGAAGTTACCTCCCACAAAAAGATGTCGTTAAAAAAACAAAACAACTCTCCTACATAAAATATGGACATGTTTAAAAATTTCTCTACATTATCACGATCATTTCCACTCCTACTCAGTTTTTCTTCCTTCAATCTGTTTAAGGTTAGTTTAGAACATCTTAAGTTCCAAAGCAAAAGGGAGTATATTTCATCTTTTTGCCACACTCATTTTAAAATTGAGAATGAAGAAGAATAGAACAGGACACTATATTTTATGCAAAATACACTTGTTATTACTCTACTCTCTGTAGAGTAAGTTGCTGATGATCCTGATCAATGTGTTTGGTTCTGCTTCTACCTGAGGATGGATTTGATGATTCTGTTGGTATTATACAAAGACTTTCAACAATGAACTGCCTGTGTGACCTTTAGAAAGTCATGTCTCTGAACTTTCTTCTCCTTGGGAAGCGTGGAGTTAATATTGCCTATCATAAAGGGTTGTTGTGAAGATTATATGAGATTATATATAACATCTACCTTATACAAAATGCTTATTATGTACTCGCACTGTGATAAGCTTATCAGATAAATTTATGTGTAATCCACAATAAAACAGATATTAGTTGGATTCTTTGCTTATGTTCCAGGAAAAATCAAATCTGTAAATCCAAAATCTTTCTAAAATTTCTCTTGATTTTCAAGGAGCATTCTCTAAGGGCTAACCCCAACCTATTGTATCTTTCTTCATGGGAAATGATCTGATATGCTTAAAGGAATGACAATTTCTTCTTCAGTCTCCTTGTGAGAGATCGCTCACACCAATCATTTGTGAATCAAGGGTGTGGTCCTGATGGTTTTGTTTTGTCATGGGAAAGAGTTCTATAGTGTGATGTGAAATTTTACCTCTTTGCTGGCTACTGCCCCTCACTTCTCCCCTACTCCCTTATTTTTACTGCCTTTCTTCTTAGATTTTCCTTGGAACTTCAAATTAGTTGTCTTCTATTACGCAAAACTAAGTATCCTTTTTTAAGGTTTTGGTATCTGATATTCAGAGTCTTGAGATCCCACTTTTTACATCATCATTTGCCAAGGTAGCTTTCTTTTTTGAAAACAATCCTGCATTTATCAATGTACTGCGTTCACACAGTTAAAAGTCAAATAGGACTAACGAGTGTATTTTGCATAAAATATAGTCTCCTGTTCTATTCTTCCTCATTCTCAAGTTCTGCTGTCTTCATATATCAACTTCAGCTCTTTTACAGATTTATCTATGATTTTTCAATATCTTTATAAATATTTATACTTGTATTACTATTTCTTAATTTACCAGTGTTTTTAGACTTTCTGTTTTAGTAAATAAGGATTTATCACTCTTAACACCCTCTCCCCTTCTCCCCCCACATATATATGTGTGTCTTCATGCTGTTCTCTCAGTATAGTTTAGCACGTATTTAATTAACTCACCACTCAATTTCCACATTATTGAATAGTTAAGTATTATTTGCTGTTGAGCCTACTTGTATACTATGATTCTTCCTTCCCAAATTTACTCTATTATTTTACTATTTTATTATTCTGTAATTATATTCTCCATTTTCCATTTTTTAAAAGTTCCATTAAAGCTGTCAAACACTAATATTTTTTCCAAATGTTAAAATATAACATTTAACTTCCTGGATTTCTCAACTTTAACTTCCATCTTCACTTTTCATTAAAAAAAATCTGTTATAATATCTTTAATTTTCAGGAGCTCTTTTTAAATTTAATTTAATGCATTTTTCAATGCATCATTTTCTAGTTTTATAGAAAGACTAATGTCTCTCAACATTTATATGTTGTGTTAACTTTCTTCACCATTGCCTTTTTTTTTTAAAGATTTTATTTATTTGACAGAGAGGGACACAACAAAAGAGGAAACACAAGCAGGGGGAGCGGGAGAGGGAGAAGCAGGCTTCCTGCCGATCAGGGAGCCTGATGCGGGGCTCAATCCCAGGACCCTGGGATCATGATGTGAGCCGAAGTTAGACAACGACAGAGCCACCCAGGCGCCCCTTTCGTCATTGCCTTTTATCTTTTTTTTTTTTTTTTCTGTTTGAACTTTGGAGACTTTCCTCGAATGTGTGGTAATTTTTGGCATTCCATTTATATTTAAAATTTTGTCACCAGGGGCACCTGGGTCGTATAGTTGGTTGAGCTCAACATGGAGTCTGCTTGAGATTCTCTCTCCCCCTCTTTGCTTCTCGCACTTGTGCTTTCTCTCCCTCTCTCTCTAAAATAAATAAATAAACAGAAAAAAAAATTGTCACTAAAATTCCAGTCAGAAGTTCCATTTAGGGTGAATGGACTTGTCGTCTAATGACCTCTAATATAGAGCCAGTTATTTCATTGAGAGTTACCCAAAGGTCAGAATGTGTAAAGTTTAGCTACACTACACAAAAATTCTGTAGTTTTCTTCCTGATGGGGATGGAGTTATGAGAGACCTACAGTTGAGGATGTGAGCATATATATAATTTTTGGCTTTTCAGTATCATGAATCATCCCCTTTCTCTATGCCTGTTGTTCCCACATTAGGAACTTTATTGACCCCATTTCTCCAGAGGAAAACATATCCCATCTCTCACATAGCTGAGGTTAAGAATAAATTTGCCTGGCTGCACAGAGAAAGAAAGGGAAGCTGGGTGGGAAAGTCCCATGTGTCCACTTGCTATGAGTGTAGGTCTTTATTTCTTCATGTCCACCCCAACTCATTCCTATTCTTGTAGTACTGACTGATTGCGGAGGCTGAGGCTGAGCTTCCAGGTGTATTGTCAGGTAAATTGGCTGGCTTCTGTTTTGGTGCCCTGTGATGTGACATAGGCTTTAACTTCCTATATGCTGGTATGTCCCTTATCATTCCTCCATCTACTTTTTCTTTCTCAAATATTTGCTGAAATAATTCCTCTCACTATTTCTCTCATTCTCTATTATAGGTTAATAACATGCAAATTTTTTAACTGTCATTTTGGTATAATTTTTGAAAGATTAAAAAGAATTTTGTGATGGGGCACCTGGGTGGCTCAGTTGGTTAAGTGGCTGCCTTCGGCTCTGGTCATGATCCCAGGGTCCTGGGATCGAGCCCCGCGTCGGGCTCCCTGTTCAGTGAGGAGCCTGCTTCTCCCTCTCCCTCTGCCTGCCTCTCTGCCTACTTGTGCTCTCTCTCTCTCTGTCAAATAAATAAATAAAGTCTTTAAAAAAAAAAAAGAATTTTGTGGTGGTCCTATATGTAACCAAATATTCTCATTTTTCCTAACAATGACAAACCTTTAATGAGGAATTCTGGTGTCAGCTATTAAAATAACAAAATGATTGACTGATCACTGTGAAAGAGGTATATTGTTTCTTTAACACTTGATTGAATGAGATTCAGCAGGGTTAATCAACTTGTCTAGAGTCAAATCCACTCAGTAGGTGGCAAAGCACTGAATCAGATCAAGGGCCGCCTGATTCTGAAGGCTAAGCTGTAGCTATTAAACATTGCTTAGTCCATTAGATACCTGACACATCACAGGTTTTCAACGATGCAACTACTGGTGCTATCACTCCACAAGGATAGTATTCAATGTTTGAGACATATGTTATTTGTAGAGTAAGTGGGGTAATCCTTATACACAGTATCTACAATAATTTATTTTAGGCCTAACAGCAGTATGTAACATAATTAACATTTTTAAAAACTTATTGTGATAGGTAGAATAATGCCTCCTCTCCCAAAAGATGTCTACATCTTAATCCCCAGAAAGTGTGAATATGTTAGGTTATATGGCAAGGGGAATTAAGGTCACAAATGGAATTAAAGTTGCTAGTCAGCTGACCTTGAGATATCTGGGTGGGCCCAGTTTAATCCCAAGAGTTCTTACAAGTGGAAGAGGGAAATGAGAAAGAATCAGAAAGATGGCAACACAGGAAGGACTCAGCCTGACAATGCTGGCTTTGAAAATAGCGGGATGGGGGGCGCCTGGGTGGCTCAGTTGGTTAAGCGACTGCCTTCGGCTTGGGTCATGATCCTGGAGTCCCGGGATTGAGTCCCGCATCGGGCTTCCTGCTCAGCAGGGAGTCTGCTTCTCCCTCTGACCCTCCCCCTTCTCATGCTCTCATTCTCTCTCTCAAATAGATAAATAAAATCTTTAAAAAAAAAATAAAAAGGTACTGTTAAAAAAAAAAAAAAGAAAATAGTGGGATGGGGCCATGAGCCAAGGAAGGCATGTAGTCTCTGGAAGCTGGAAAAGGCAAGAAAACTGGTTTTCCCTTAATGTCTCCAGAAGAAATGCAACCCAGCCAACTATTTGATTTTAGCCTTGGGAGACTCTTTCTGACTTCCAGAACTGTAAGATAATAATTTTGTTTTGTTTTGTTTTAAGCCACTAAGTTTATGGTAATTTGTACAGCAGTGATAAGAAATGAATACATTTATTAAATAAAATAAAAGTGTGTGCATTTGTAGTTTATCAGAAGAAAAAGATGGTAAATGCTCACTTGGGCAGAGGTGGGCAAAGGGACATGGTGTGACTGAATAGTAACCCTAGAAATGGATGGCCTTTTGGAGAGGAAGGAGTAATTGGAGCTGCAAAGGGCAGCTCAGTGGTCAGGGGAGAAAGGAATCCATTGTGATCTTGGACATAGACAGGACAGTGTGTCTTCTTGCTCCAGGGTTTTTAAAATGCCCCTAATTTTGCTGCAGTGTGTGGAGTATAGACCTTGTCATAGGACACCCAAATTAGGGAGAGCTGATGCACAGAAGAAATAAGCAGAAGCCATCCTAATGGAATGTGAGTTAGGGGCTGGTGCTCTTCTCTGCATAGTGAAGGGAACAAATCTCCATAGTATCACCTAGTAAACACTATTTCTAAAGTGGCTTCTTATCTACGTTGAGGAAGGAAGCCAGTATTATAAGGAAAAGATTGCTACAGTGACAAAGAAGGGCTCAGTCCTCCTGGGGACCTCTGGGAGTTAGTGCAGGACACACCTCACATTGTTTCCCTGGGAGTGAAGGGACTGTGCTCTTTACTTACCAACTTCCCCTTTGTCAGTGGTTGAGGGCTGCTCTTGAGACATCATCTCTGCCATCTCTGAACTTCCCTGAGCATGGGCCAAGCATTCTCTGGTAAGTAGATAAAGCCTCTGTAAAGAGCTGCAAATGAGTGTAGTACAAAGCCCTCAACAGGTATGGGAATGGGCAATACCAAGGATTTATGTTCTGCTCTTACCAGTCATGACACAGAGACAATATGACATGTATGGCATAAGGATCTATGAGATACCTGAAATTACATCAGCAAGATGTAGGAGGAGAAAAATGAGATTGTCCACAATGGAAACGATTTTCTTGGCAACACTGATTAATAGTCACTAATTTCCTGAAGAAGGGGGGATTAAGGATTGATATAAAAAACTGTTTATGTTCACATTGCATAGCATGTCCATGTAGACCATATAGAAATCTAGATCTAGAGATATAGATATGTGGACTCAAACCTGAATATTGTAGCCACCATGGAGGGCCCAAAGGAGACGAGATATGTAGTACCAAGTGTGCATCCCAAAAAGGTTTATTGGTTAGGCATGTGTCCTACATTTTACTTTTCTTCTAGGAAAACACACAAAAAAATCAAAGACCCAATAGGCACACTTTCCAAAGTATGAAAATTGCAGGTGTAAAACATGTGGTTGAGAATACAGTTCAAGGAATTGGTTGTACCCTACTTCCTTCCCTAAAGGTAGAACAGCTGGGAGTATCATCTTCGTGCACTAAGAACTATCATTTAAAGTAATAGCAGTCTCAGACTATACAAGTTCACAGCAGGCTTAACTAGCCATAGCAGATGTAATGGCTCAGAAATGAACAATGTAAAAATAAGTCAGAACAACAAACACTTGGGTATTTGAAGATTAATATTTGAAGACTATAGTCAATTATATACCAAGATCTGGCAAAACAAGATGAAAAATGGTTTCTTTTTGCATGTTTTATTCTCTGATCTCTTAAGAATGAAGCATTAAAAAGAAAAACGAAAAAGAAGAGCTTTGGAACCATATGAGGGTTCAAGTGCTCTTACTTTAATCCTTACTAGCTTTGACCTTGACCATGTTTTATGAGTCTCAGTTCTATCATCTGTCAAATAGGGATGTTGCCTTCCTTGGGTAGTTTTAGTGGGAAGAAATTGGATTAATATATAAAGCCACTTTATTGCGGCCTTTGAATTGAATGTCCATCCTTGCTTCTCTTTATGCAATCCAGGGCTTTCTCAGAGTGGAGGTGCATTTACTTCATTGTGATTGAGTTCAAGCTTGTTTACTGATGTGCTTTTGAAGTCCTACATAGTGTCCTAGCTATTGTTGATACCAAAAAGAACAGAACACAGATTCTTCCTTTGAGAAGTTCAAAACATAATGAAGGTATAGAAAATAAGTCATCTTAGTCCACTGTGTTATGTGTCCTAGTAGAAATATATACAAAATACTAAAGGAGCTCAGATAATGGAGTAATTGATTCTGCCAGGGAAATAGAAGGGAAGAGAGGAGGCCGAAGAGAGGAGGCCAAAGAGAGGAAGTAATATTTGAGCTGTGCCTTGAAGAATAGATAAGATTCTTTATTTAAAAAGGAAAAAAGAGAGAGTACTGCAAGTAGAAGGACTGTCTTGAGAATTATGTTTCAATTATCTTTATATGTTTCAATTACCTTTATACCTTTTCAAATACCTTTCAGTTTACCTTTATTTGGCGGTCCAAGTAACCGGGCAAACAGTTGTTATGGCCTTTTGTAAGTTTGCCTCCACTAACTATACCCTGAATCATTTTGTAGAGAAAGCCAATGCTTGATTTTCATAACTGCTATTTGGGTAACTTTATTGATCTCTTTGCTGAAAATCATTTATAACTTACTTGGATTGTATGGGAGGGTATACCAATTCAGAAGCCCAACCTCAAACAAGTTTAACCATCTAGAATGAGCCACAGAACAAAAAATAGTGAAAAGAAAAAAAAAAAAAAAACAACTTACAGAAAGCCTCTGCAAGGGAAAGAACTATCACAGATTTCATAGGCTTAATTTTATTTTTTTTAAATTTTATTATTATTTTTTAAAACAGGGAGTGAGCAGGAGGGAGGGGCAGAGGGAGAGGGAGAGAGGGAATCTCAAGCAGACTCCCGGCTGAGTGTGGAGCCCAGACGTAGGGCTCGATCTCACAACCTTGAGATCATGACCAAGCTGAAATCAAGAGTCTGGTGCTTAATGGACTGAGCCACGCAGGAGCCCCCTGCTGATTTTTTTTTTTTTTAAAGCCTTGTAGAATTGTTTAACAACATAAGTAACTTTGTGAAGAAACACTTAAAAAGGGAAATCTCTCTTCACTGGGGGACTTGATGATTAAGAGATTCTCTTAGGCCCCAAATAAAAACCATTTTATTTGGGGTACATATGAATATTATGCACCCAAATATTTTTATTCAGGTATTACTTCAGTAGTCTGGAGAGATGGGAAGGATGTGTAGAATAAAAAGAAGATGTATGAAGAAAAAGTTTTTTCTCATTACCATTTTATTTACTAGATTTTTCTTCAATAAACTATCAAAATAATGAAAATTTAATTTATTAGAAAAACCATCCTGATTCCAAATGTCAGAAGTGCTAGAATAGAACTAGCAGTTTAAAAAGTTTCAGCTTATCTCTGGCTCATCCTCCTGCAAAGAACTCAGTGATTTATGCTCAGTTTTCTCTCAAATGTAAATAAGATTTGCATCTTATTCAGTCAAACACATAACAACATTGATTTAGCGCCCCACAGTGAGCTGAGCAGCGAGCGAAATCCTTCTCGGCAAACGATGACATCTTATCTCAGTGCCTCCGAGGCCTCATAGAAAGCATTCTCTTATTACCGAAGTGTTCCTTACTCCCAAGATGAACTTGACATATTGAGCGTATGACTAAAATTAACCTGATATTTTTGTTAATCCAAAATTTTTACTTCCAAGTGAGTATTGTTCTTTCCAGAGTATTCACCGTGGAAAATTAGATGCTAAATAGTACTTCTTCCTTTGAATTTGCTTCGGAACTGGAAGCAAGGTGTTCATTCCTGTCCTGAGACTGGACCAAGATCATTTGGCATCAGTAAGTTGCTGGCAGCTGCCTTGTGGTGAGCATCGTAGCATAATGTATAAATTTGTCCACTCACTGTGTTGTTACCCCTGAAACTGATGTGACCGCTGGACAATTCTAGCAGCTGCAGACGTTTTTCTCTGGGAGATTGTTTCCAAAGAGATTATCCATTGTAGAGATGTTAATAGATCCAATAGCTCATGGCTGAACACTCCTGCCGCTTACACCGTCCTGGTCAGATGTATTGTGACTTAATACTTTTATTCTTTCTTGGTGTGTGGAGCTGCATCCATGGCAGCTTCATTTATCTTAATTTGTCAACTCCTACGAGGTCATTATTATGTAAACTTAGTATAGTATCATAATCAGTTAGGTAATTGAGATATCTTTTTGTTGTTGTAGATGATGAATTTAATAGTGGAGATAATGCCCGCGCACTCAGGGCCTGCTGGAGTGTGCACAGAGCGTAAAGCAAATGCAACACAGCACATGCTGAGACTGTGGACAAGAGCATAGTTAGTCCTAAGCGTTACAGCAGTGGCGAGCATGGTAAGAAGGCAGGTGAGTTGAAGAAGGATTCATAAGTTATGGGATGTGGGCCATTCAGATCCTTTAGTCAAATTCCCTCATTTAACAGAGGAATAATGAAGGCCCAGGGAGGTCCGTTTCTTAATACAAATGGAAGAGCAGGACTCCGGTTCAGGATTCACGGCCTAATGGTTGCAGCCTTCCTCCCTTTTCTGGGCTTCAAGCTACCTTTGATGTATATAGTTTGACTTCAGTGCTTTCTTGCCTAAAATCTCATTCCTCTTGTTTTTTCCCTGTCTTTGCCAGGACTCTGTGCTAAAAATTTCCCCTCACATTTCTTTCCTCTCAACTTGAAGTTCTTTTATATAAGAGGCGAAGGTTCTGAAAGCCTCTGATCTAAGCTGGCATAAAATTGCTGTGGGTGAGGTGAAAAAGCTAAGAGGAATTTGCCTTCAAACTTTTTAACAGCTGAAACTGCTGTCAGTGAAATTTCTGGCAATTCGTTTTCTTTCTTTTCTTCTCTTTCTTTTTTTTTTTTTTGAAAAGTCTCCTTAGACCCTTGATAAATAGGACTGTGTTAAGTAATCGGCTCCTTTCTCCTGTCCTATCAAGAGATTCCTTATGCTCCTTGGAACATGGTTCTTTACTGTCTGATTAGAGTAACGCTGGACAAAGCTGAACAAATAATTAATTCCCCTTCTGGGCCTGCGCTGAGGCTTGGAAGAAAAGGAAAGGTCCAGAAGCCAAGAAGAGGGCACCAAGAAAGAAGAAATGGAGCAGTGAAAGGCAGAAAGTTTGGAGGAATTTTGAGATATGGTTTAGAAGAGTGTTAATAGCTGCTTCTTGGAGCAGTAATTCCAGAAGTGGCAGATATGGGCAAAGGAGATTTTGAAAAGTTTTTTGTGTGAGTCATTAGATACAGTTATTCCTTTTTTGCATCTCCAAAGACTAAAGTATAGGCTTACTGCTTTTCATGTCTCTGTGGAATTGGATGTTGTTTGACGGAGTGCATCACTGTGCCAAGGTGGGCCTCAGAGTTGGAGCAAGCTCTCCCAGTTTCATTTGGAAACTACAGCTATCTATTTTGATGCCCTCCTCTTTCCCACAGTGCCGAGCCCAGTTTTTCACGATCTGCATTAATCGGAAAAATGGCTGTATGGCAAGAACCAAAAGTATGAGAGGGGATATAAATTTAATTGAGGCTTATAAACAGCTGAGAAGAGGAAATGGTGACCTACATGCTAAGTGTTTTTACTCTGGTTTTGAAATATTATAAAGATTAACTATAGCAAATGAAATCTGTTGACTTGCCGGCTGGTTAACAAATCTAGTCCCTGACCTATAAGATTAAATTTTCCAATAGCACTTTCAAGACACTGTCATTACTATCTTATACCATAATATGGGTGAAGACAGGTCCTTAATGCACTTATTATACAACTTTAATAAGTATCTGGGGCGGCATTGGAGATATATAAAGGACACTTTTCACTCTTCTTGGCATCCCTTTTCCCACCATGACTCAAACGCTCCATTATCTCCTGGTCTGGAGTGTGACACTAGTTAGATGACTGTTTCATTGCAGACTCTTTTCAATCACAATAAAAACAGAAGTGGCAGGATATTAGAAACAAAATGGATCGTGCTAAAAAAATTACAGTTTAACTTCTCATTTATCAATGTAATTGAAAGGTACTAGCAGGGTGTGTGGTGCCAGTGTTTCTATCAGGGAATGAGTAATCTATTTATGCAGCATAATTCATCCTTCTGAGCTTCTAATGAGGATTGCTTAATTCAGGTTTTAATCATACCTGACAAATCATCGTTGAAGTTGGCATTGGGCTTGTTCACAGGTGCTGTTTCCCTGCTAGGTTGGTATAGCTTAGCTTCGTCTCCCTCTCTGGATGTTCCTATTAGGCTTCACTTAACTATAACAACAAAAAAAGAGTACTGGTTTCCCTCAACACCAAAATGCCAAATGTTTCTGGTCCTTTTTTTTTTGAATACTCAATGCCATTAGTAGCAGCTGTTTTTATTTATTATTTTTTAATATTGGAAATATTTTTTATTGACATATAATTGTCATATTCTGTGAGTTTCAGGTGTACAACAGTGATTTGACATTCATATACATTATAAAATGATCACGTTGTCTGTATTCCATGTGCTGTACATCCTGATGGCTTATTTATTTTATAACTGGAAGTTTGTACCTTTTGATCCCCTTCACCCGCTTTACCTTCCCCACAAACCTCCTCTCCCCGGCAGCCATCAGTCTGTTCTCTGTATCTAAGTCTGGTTTAGTTTTACTGGGTTTATTCATTTGTTTTGCTTTTTAGATTCTACACGTAAGTGAAATTATATGGTAGTTAGTTGTCTTTCTGTGTCTGACATATCACTTAGCATTATACCCACTAGGTCCATCATGTTGTTGCAGATGACAGAATTTCATTCTTTTTTATGGCCGAGTAATATTCCATTATATATATTTATACCACATCTTTTTTTATCTTCATCTATCAGTGCCTGGGATGGGGTCCTGTTGCTGCCTCTCCTACCTGTCTTGGTATAGTTCTTTTATCTTTTTTTGTGGAGCAGGTGTTCAGGTAGTCCTCTGGTTCTTTTTAGAAGGAATTGTTCCATATGTAGCCGTATATTTGTTATGTCTGTTGGAAGAGGTGAATTCAGGATCTTCCTAAAACCTCCATTTTGACCTGCCTTCCAATATTGGAAATTTTGAAGAAGAAATAAGCCATTATTTTTTTTTACAAACAAATTTATCCTGTTTTACAAAGTATATGTGCTCCTTGAGCAGGTTCATGTTCCAGATCTTGCTCTTACTCAGTAATACACTCCACTCAGACCAGATCCATCTGCTGATGAGTAGTGGGGGAGGATGTACCAGGTCAGATGCACATAGGAGCCCCAGAACCTACAAGCTGACATCCCATTTGAAAAACAAAACCAGTCTTTTGCCATGAGAGAGAGAACACAATAATGGGAGATTCATAACACAAAGAGAAATGGTGGTTTAATGTATGAATTGTAATATTGCAATAATGAATGTCAGGACCTGTAATCTTCATCCACTGATATGTGATATGAGAAAGATTTTAATCAGTTAGCTCCTTGCCCCAGAATGGGATTATGAACTCTAAAAAGAGCAAAGTATATTCTCACTTCAGTTTCTCTCTAAAGACAACTCTATGATTCCATGCAGCTCTTCAGTATCCAAATCCCTTTAACACATATTATTTAACTTTTTCTTCACAATAACCTTTTGAAGTAGATAATACACATAACAACATCCCATTTTATAGCTAAACAAACAGATTCAGAGAGGGTAATTTATTTGTCCAAGGCCACATAGTTGGAAGTAATGGAATGTGACCTCAAGCTCAGATATGTCAGCTCCAACACTTGCATCCTTTCCACTGCTGCATGGCATCCTCTTCACATTAGGGGAGACCAGCCTCTTGGCAGAATTCATGCTGTCCCTAATATGATCTTCACCATGATCTGAGAAATAAGACTGTTTATTTAGGCCATCTGTAACTTTTTGGAAGGTTGTGTAAACAAGAAGCTCTAAGACTTTATTTGTAATTTTAAAGCCATTTGCTGTTTATCAAGCCTATCTTTCATTATAGACTGTATCAAGTGCAGACACTTTTGACTTAGGGGATCCTACCTAAGTCCTAACCGTGGGTACCAGACACATTGCTCTAAAATTAGATGTTGATTCTAAGTATTATGGCAAATCCCCAGTCTCATTCTTTTGCTGTAGCCCACACAAATAGTTAGCTGGGCGGAACCTAAGAGAGACACAGAATAACAGTTATTTAATGCAAAATAAACTGAGGACCAGTGAGGTAGAGCATTTTCTCTAAGGACAATAACTAGTAACTACCAGAGTCTTCCTTTAGATCATCTGAGTCAATAATCATTGCCTCTGTGAAGGCATTTAAATTATTTACCAAAGTTTTACTCTAGGCATTACTGAGGGTGGTTTGGAGCCAGAAGCTCTTCTGGATGGACTTGCTCCCTAAGCATTGGAGGTTGAAAATTGGAGCTAGTTGGTGATTAAGCCAAGTTACAGCCTCATCTTCAGCATCTGGCATGGCCTTACCTATTAAATAGCATCACCTGGAAAACTTTGTTTTGTTTCATTTAGGAAAAGTTTCCTTCATTTTTATCAAAGTGATAGGTTGGGTCTTGAAAACTTGGCTCCTAGCCTATCATTGCTGGACACAGGAGAAAATCAAGGCCATGATAATGCAGGTGAATAGCATATGCAGGAGGTAGGCTAGGCAAACCAAAGGTGGACAGTCTCGAAGTTTGGAGCAAAAACCCCAGGGGCAAGCTGACTTTTCCTGATAATATCCTTCATATCCATGAGTTGGGGAGAAGGCTGAAACAGGGAGGAGATTGTGAAGTGTTGAAATCAGCAGGGATTTAAAACTGCACATTTTTAAGAATTAAGAGAGTAGGCTGAGCACATGATCTTATCTACCTTATCTCTTCCAAACCCAGTGAAATTATAGACTGATCTTTTAACCCATAAATGTATGGAAAAGAACCCATTCTGAAGAATATCTGGAGGAGTAAAAGCAGATGGGATCTGATTGGCAGAAAAAAACAAGAGTAGGAATAAATTTGCTCCATACAGGCACAGAGTTGCCAGAAAGGAAATTTTGGAGAAACTTCAAGCTTAGAGTTAGTGTGCAGATCGAAAATGGGCAGTAATGCTATCATTAGGTTAATTTCTTAGTGTGTACCTGATGTAGCATCGATCCCCTCAATTCTCCGTGCCTCCCTTTTATGGAGCTTCTAGCTTTAGAATATGCTCTAGGATGAGGCGTTGAGAATGCCTCACCAGTTAATAGGTTTCATGTAGACATAGTTCTTATATTAGAGGATGAACAGAGAAGCAGGGTACACCCTGAGGTGACGACCTTTACAATAGACAAGTAAGGAAAAAAAAAGACAACTCCCTTTAGAAGTAAAATGGAGCAGTTTTTTTTTTACTTCTTTAGAACTTTCCTTACTTTGGTAAACTTAGGAGTCCTTAGCTTGCCTGTTTCCATCCAACCATGCACAAAAGGGGAGTTTATCAAGAACCTCAACCCATCCGTTTATAAATAACTTATAATTAGCACCCCAGCCCCTTCTACCCACCCTCACCCTCCCTGCCATGGAATACAGGAAAAGAAATGTCAGAACCACAGAACTCAAGTTGAGTCCTTACATTAATGAATCTAGATCTTCACTTATATATAGGAATAGAAAATGATAATCCATCAAACACTTGAGATAAATTTAACAGTACAGACAGGAGGAGGACCATGTGAATAAATAGGACCAACTCTAGTAAAAACAGAGATAATTTGGGAAATAGATTATAACCTCACATAAACTTATTTTTTTAGTAATTGCAGAAATTAGGGATACTTTTAAATTCATAAACAAGACCAAGAAACTATGAAAAACAAGCAATGAGAAACCAAAAGCAATTTCTGTTAATCAAACAAATAATAGTATATGCAACAAAAACAATTAAGAAAAAGGCTAAAATTTTGGATAGCTATTGCTGAAGAACAAGTTATTGATCTGAAAGTTAAATTTGAAATGTAAGGCAAGACCAGAAAGAATGAAGGCAGTAAATAATAATTTACTAAAATGATAAATGATCTCTTAACAGACTTATCTAGTCAAACTGTAATTAAGTGTGAAAGTGAATATTCATTTTTGCAGAGGCAAGACTTCGTTACTCACATATGCTCTATGGAATAAAAAGGTAATTTGGAGACATGGTCCTACAACATAAAAAGGAATGGAAGGAAGAAGGTGTGCATTACAAAGGAAAAACAAAAAAACAAAACAATAGAAATTAAGTATCATCCATAAAAAGTGAAAGAAGGTAGAAATAAAATGAAAAAAACTCTTTTACTAAACATTATTATCTCAAAGATTTAAGTGTCAAAGTTTTAATAATACAGTATTGTATTTACTTCTCTGAGTGTAAAAATGCAACAATAAATACAAGCACTTCACTATCAAAATGATAGTGATAAAACTATGAGAAAATTATGGTATTAATGACAGAAACAAATTGTTATTAAAAATAAAATATAATCTACTTACATTCTTTTTGCAGAAGATACACCCAAACAAAATGGCAGACCTATATAAATACAGTGGGTTGGAGAAAAAATGTATCTAGACCACAGTAACAGAAATAAAACTAATATGAATATTTAAAATATAGACTTCAGTTCTAATGAATTACATGAGAAAGAGATATTTTATATTGAGAAAAAATAATGAATCAGAAAGTTTTTAATCTTTATTAACCTTTATGTTCTTGTCATCATTATATCAAGGGATATAAAGCAAAATCTAGTCGGAGAAATAAACAAATCAGTGACCTTAATGGGAGACTGTAATATCACTGTCTTAGAAACTTAGGCATGAGGGGAATAATAAGGTAATAGTTTGTAGAAACAGTTTGAAAAACATAATTCCTGCATTCTTTATAATAGGCATGTTATGTGTAACTTTGTACTGACAAACAGAAGGTACACATTCTTTTTAAATACCCAGGAAACATTTATAAAAATTGAGCGTGTTATTATGCTGCAAAGCTAATCTCTACTAATTCTATGTAGGATAAATTATATAAAACAAATTTTCTAACATAAGCCATAAAAATAGAAATTAAGCAGAAGACTATATTCAAAATAAAGGCATTATTTCATATTCAAAATAAATTTCTGAAGTTTCTTGAAAATTATTTTAAAGTCCATTTATCTAAATGGATTAAAGAGAATGCTGAAATATATTGTTACAAACTTTTCAGAAAGTAACAAGGATAGAATCACGTGTAAAAACCTAGCTAACACAGGGCGCCTGGGTGGCTCAGTCGGTTAATTGCCTGCCTTCAGCTCAGGTTATGATCCCAGGGTCCTGGCATTGAGCCCCAGGGTAGGTCAGACCCCCTGCTCAGCAGAGAGCCTGCTTCTCTCTCTCCCTCTGTCCCCGCCCCCCCCCCGCCTCAAGCTTGTGCTCTTTCTCTCAAAAATAAGTAAAATCTTAAGAAAAGGGAGATCAATCAAGTAGAAAATGAAAGCATGAATAAATAACGTTAGGTATAAGAAATATGGTACAAATACAGTAGATTTAAAACTTAGAATACTGTTTGTAACTTTTGCCAAAAAATTTGGAGATTGAGTCATGAAATAAAAAATACAGATGTTTCATAAAATATTATATCCTAAATTCAAGGAGAGGCAGAATACCCAAGCAAAAAAGAAAACTGAAAAGTCATAAAAAATCTCAACTTTAAAAAGGCATCAAGCCCAAGGATTTTACAGTATTTTTACCTGATCTTGAAATACATTATTTAAAATGCTTCTGAGCATTAAATAAATAGAAAACTTCTATATTATTCTGGATGATGCAGTAGCAAATACTCCAGCAACATCGGTGGTTTCACATAGAAAAGTTCACTTGACAATTAAATCTGATGAGGGCATATGTGGGACTTTCAGGCAGTCCTTCTTCAGTGTCAGATTAGTTGTCAGGGCTGCTCATATTTTGTGCCTCAAGTATTTTAATTCCCTGCTTCCGTGTTCACTGAAATGCAGGGGACGGGAAAACATGGTGAACTGGACGGGAGATAATGCCTTTCGAAGCGTCTCAGCTTATTCCGAGACTAGTTCATGTCTAAGCCCAAACTGTATAGTTCACATATGCAAAATAAAATAAGATGCAATAAACTAGAAGAGAGAAAATTTAGATCAATCTCCCTTTTTAACAGAAATGCAACTTCCCTAAGCAAAATCTTGACTGATCAAACTCAGTCCTGTAACAGAATTTATCACAGGAATGGGACAGTTTTTTAGACTCAACTAATTATATATTGGGATAAATAAGATAAGCAGGGTAACACAGATTCAAATGGAGAAAAATGTGTTTCCCTATACAGTAGAAATTAAAAGTATATTGGGAAAAATGTCACACACACACACACACACACCTCTGGAAAAACTATGAAACTTTAAGACTTTAGAGTAAGATTAAATGAGTTCTTAATACATGGTGAGATGGTCCATGTTTCTGAATGTGAAGACTTTGTTTTGTTAAAATATCCATATATTGCATCTATAAAACATTTGCACTTTACATTAGAATTCTAATGGATTTTATAATGGATTTAATAGAAAGTGACAAACTTATTCGAATCTTATCTGTAAGAGTGAATATACAGGAAGAGACAGCAAATTTGGGGAAAAAATGAGGGGGGACTTTTGATGCTGGATGTTAAAGCCAAAATTATTAAAAAACAATGCTGATAGGGCTTGAATAAACATGTAATTTTAGAAGTAGAGTATTAATTCCAGACCATACATGAATTTAAATAAAAAGGATGTATTATAGATCAGTGGAAAAAGTGTAGCCTATGCAGTTTATCTGATGATCCATTTGTTTAGCAATGTAGGTAAAGCTAGAGTCTCTTTCCTTACCATATAAAAAATAATTCTAGAGATATTAAACAATAAGCACAATTATGAGAGTGATAGAAAAGTACCAAAGAACACTTTCATACATTTTTTAACAAGAAAGACCTTCTTAAAAAAGACATAAAACTCAAAAGCTATAGAGGAAAGCTTTTACAAATGTGACCATATAAAACTGGTGACCAAAAAAAAAAAAAAAAAAAACCCAAAACCCACCAAAAGCCCATTTCTAGTGTTAAAAAAAAAAAAATTCAGGGCGCCTGGGTGGCTCAGTCGTTAAGTGTCTGCCTTCGGCTCAGGTCATGGTCCCAAAGTCCTGGGATTGAGCCACACATCGGGCTCCATGATTGGCGGGAAGCCTGCTTCTCCCTCTCCCCCACTCCCCCTGCTTGTGTTCCCTCTCCTGCTGCGTCTCTCTCTGTCAAATAAATAAAATCTTAAAAATAAAAAAAATCTATAAACAAAGTCAAAAGGCAACTGAAAAATCTAGGCCAAATTTCTCTAAACATTTAGCAAAGGATTAATAAGCATAATATATGAGAAACACCTTTAAATTAATGAGAAAGAAAACCAATAGAAAAATTGGAAAAGGATATGAACAGCAGTTTAGACAAGAAGAAATAGAAATGGCCCAAAATATTTATTTTAACTTTTTTTAAATTTTATTTTATTGTTAATCACCATACATTACATAATTAGTTTTTGATGTAGTCTTCCATGATTCATTGTTTGCGTATAACACCCAGTGCTCCATTCAGTATGTGCCCTCTTTAATACCCATCACCAGGCTAACCCATCTCCCCACCCCCCACCCCTTTTGAACCCTCAGTCTGTTTCTCAGGTTCCATAGTTTCTATGGTTCATCTCCCCCTCTGATTTCTCCCCCTTCATTCTTCCCTTCCTGCTATCTTTTTTTTTTTTTAAACATATAATGTATTATTTGTTTCAGAGGTACAGGTCTGTGATTCAACAGTCGTACACAATTCACACCGCTCACCGTAGCACATACCCTCCCCAATGTCTATCACCCAGCTACCCCATCCCTCCTACCCCCCACCACTCCAGCAACCCTCAGTTTCTTTCCTGAGATTAAGAATTCCTCATATCAGTGAGGTCATATGATACATGTCTTTCTCTGATGAACTTATTTTGCTCAGCATAATACCCTTCAGTTCCATCCACATCACTGCAAATGGCAAGATTTCATTCCTTTTGATGGCTGTATAATAATATTCCATTGTGTGTATGTATGTGTGTGTATATATATACCACATCTTCTTTATCCATTCATCTGTCGATGGACATCTTGGCTTTTTCCACAGTTTGGCTATTGTAGACATTGCTGCTATAAACATCAGGGTGTACATACCCCTTCAGATCTCTACATTTCTATCTTTGGGGTAAATACCCAGTAGTGCAATTGCTGGGTCATAGGGTAGCTCTATTTTCAACTTTTTGAGGAACCTCCGTACAGTTTTCCAGAGTGGCTGCACCAGCTTGCATTCCCACCAAAAGTGTAGGAGGGTTCCCCTTTCTCCACATCCCCGCCAACATCTGTTGTTTCCTGACTTGTTAATTTTAGCCATTCTGACTGATGTAAGGTGGTATCTCTTTGAGGTTTTGATTTGGATTTCCCTGATGCCGAGCGATGTTGAGCACTTTTTCATGTGTCTGTTGGCCATTTGGATGTCTTATTTCGACAAATGTCTGTTCATGTCTCCTGACCATTTCTTGATTGGTTCATTCGTTCTTTGGGTGTTGAGTTTGATAAGTTCTTTACAGATTTTGGATACTAGTCCTTTATCTGATATGTCATTTGCAAATATTTTCTCCCATTCTTTCGGTTGTCTTTTGGTTTTGTTGACTGTTTCCTTTGCTGTGCGTAAACTTTTTATCTTGATGAAGTCCCAATAGTTCATTTTTGCCCTTGCTTCCCTTGCCTTTGGTGATGTTTCTAGGAGGTAGTTGCTGTGGCTGAGGTCGAAGAGGTTGCTACCTGTGTTCTCCTTTAGGATATCGATGGACTCCTATCTCACATTTAGGTCTTTCAACCATTTTGAGTCTATTTTTGTGTATGGTGTAAGGAAATGGTCCAGTTTCATTCTTCTGCATGTGGAGGTCCAATTTTCCCAACACCATTTGTTGAAGAGACTGTCTTTTTTCCATTGGACATTCTTTCCTGCTCTATCGAAGATTAGTTGACCATAGAGTTGTGGGTCCATTTCTGGGCTCTCGATTCTGTTCCATTGATCTATGTGTCTGTTTTTGTGCCAGTACCATACTGTCTTGATGATGACAGCTTTGTAATAGAGCTGGAAGTCCGGAATTGTGATGCCACCAGCTTTGTGCTTTTCTTTTTCAACATTCCTCTGGCTATTCGAGGTCTCTTCTGGTTCCATACAAATTTTAGGATTATTTGTTCCATTTCTTTGAAAAAAGTGGATGGTATTTTGATAGGGATTGCATTAAATGTGTAGATTACTCTAGGTAGCATTGACATCTTCACAATATGTGTTCTTCCAATCCATGAGCATGGAACGTTTTTCCATTTCTTTTTGTCTTCCTCAATTTCTTTCATGAGTATTTTATAGTTTTCTGAGTACAGATTTTTTGCCTCTTTGGTTAGATTTATTCCTAGGTATCTTATGGTTTTGGGTGCAGTTGTAAATGGGATCGACTCCTTAATTTCTCTTTCTTCTGTCTTGTTGGTGGTGTATAGGAATGCCACTGATTTCTGTGCATTGATTTTATATCCTGCCACTTTACTGAATTCCTGTATAGTTCTAGCAGTTTTGGGGTGGAGTCTTTTGGGTTTTCCACATAAAGTATCATAACATCTGCAAAGAGTGAGAGTTTGACTTCTTTGCCGATTTGGATGCCTTTGATTTCTTTTTGTTGTCTGATTGCTGTGGCTAGGACTTCTAATACTATGTTGAATAGCAGTGGTGGTAGTGGACATCCCTGCCGCGTTCCTGACCTTAGGGGTAAAGCTCTCAGTTTTTCCCCATTGAGAATGATATTCGCTGTGGGTTTTTCATAGGTGGCTTTTATGATATTGAGGTATGTACCCTCTATCCCTATACTCTGAAGAGTTTTGATCAAGAAAGGATGCTATACTTTGTCAAATGCTTTTTCTGCATCTATTGAGAGGATCATATGGTTCTTGTTCTTTCTTTTATTCATGTATTGTATCACATTGATTGATTTGTGGATGTTGAACCAACCTTGTAGCCCAGGGATAAATCCCACTTAGTCATGGTGAATAATCCTTTTAATGTACTGTTGGATCCTATTGGCTAGTGTTTTGGTGAGAATTTTTGTGTCCATGTTCATCAAGGATACTGGTCTGTATTTCTCCTTTATGATGGGGTCTTTGTCTGGTTTTGGGATCAAGGTAATGGTGGCCTCATAAAATGAGTTTGGAAGTTTTCCTTCCATTTCTCATTTTTGGAATAGTTTCAGAAGAATAGGTATTAATTCTTCTTGAAATGTTTGGTAGAATTTCCCTGGGAAGCCATCTGGCCCTGGCTCTTGTTCGTTGGGAGATTTTTGATGACTGCTTCAATTTCCTTAGTGGTTATAGGTCTGTTCAGGTTTTCTATTTCTTCCTGGTTCAGTTTTGGTAGTTGATACATCTCTAGGAATGCATCCATTTCTTCCAGATTATCTAATTTGCTGGCATATACTTGCTCATAATATGTTCTTATAATTGTTTGTATTTCTTTGGTCTTGGTTGTGAAATTTCCTCTTTCATTCATGATTTTATTTATTTGGGTCATTTCTCTTTTCTTTTTGATAAGTCTGGCCAGGAATTTATCAGTCTTCTTAATTCTTTCAAAGAACAAGCTCCTAGTTTCGTTGATCTGTTCTACTGTTCTCTTAGTTTCTATTTCATTGATTTCTGCTCTGATCTTTATTATTTCTCTTCTCCTGCTGGGTTTAGGCTTTCTTTGCTGTTCTTTCTCCAGCTCCTTTAGGTGTAGGTTTAGGTTGTGTATTTGAGACCTTTCTTGTTTCTTGAGAAAGGCTTGTATTGCTATATACTTTCCTCTTAGGACTGCCTTTGCTGCATCCCAAAGATTTTGAACAGTTGTGTTTTCATTTTCATGGGTTTCCATGAATTTTTAAAATTCTTCTTTAAATTCCTGGTTGACCCGTTCATTCTCTAGTAGGATGCTGTTTAGCCTCCATGTATTGGAGTTCTTTCTGACTTTCCTGTGATTGTGTTCTAGTTTCAAAGCATTGTGGTCTGAAAATATGCAGGGAATGATCCCAATCTTTTGATACCAGTTGAGACCTGATTTGTGACCTAGGATGTGATCTATTCTGGAGAATGTTCCATGGGCAGTAAAGAAATATGTGTATTCTGTTGCTTTGGGATGGAATGTTCTGAATATATCTGTGAAGTCCATTTGGTCCAGTGTGTCATTTAAAGTCTTTATTTCCTTGTTGATCTTTTGCTTAGATGATCTGTCCATTTCCGTGAGGGGGGTGTTAAAGTCCCCCACTATTATTGTATTATTGTCGATGTTTTTTTTTGCTTTTGTTATTAATTGGCTTATATAATTGGCTGCTCCCATGTTAGGGGCATAGATATTTACAATTGTTAGATCTTCTCATTGGATAGACCCTTTAAATATGATATACTGTCCTTCCTCATCTCTTATAGTCTTTGGTTTAAAATCTAATTTGTCTGATATAAGGATTGCCACCCCAGCTTTCTTTTGGTATCCATTAGCATAGTAAATGGTTTTCCACTCCCTCACTTTCAATCTGGGGGTGTCTTTGGGTCTAAAATGATTCTCTTGCGGACAGCATATTGATGGGTCTTTTTTTTTCTATCCAATCTGATACCCTGTGTCTTTTGATTGGGGCATTAACTCATTTACATTCAGGGTAACTATTGAAAGATATGAATTTAGTGCCATTGTTTGCCTCTAAGGTGACTGTTACTGTGTATTGTCTGTGTCCCTTTCTGGTCTGTTACTTTTAGGCTCTCTCTTTGCTTAGAGGACCCCTTTCAATATTTCTTGTAGGGCTATTTTCATGTTTGCAAATTCCTTTAGTTTTTGTTTGTCCTGGAAACTTTTTATTTCTCCTTCTATTTTCAATGACAGCCTAGGTGGATATAGTATTCTTGGCTTCATATTTTTCTCATTTAGTGCTCTGAATATATCATACCAGTCCTTTCTGGCCTGCCAGTTCTCTGTGGATAGGTCTGTTGCCAATCTAATATTTCTACCATTGTAGGTTACAGATCTCTTGTCCCGAGCTGCTTTCAGGATTTTCTCTTTGTCTCTGAGACTTGTAAGTTTTACTATTAGATGTCAGGGTGTTGCCCTATTTTTAATGATTTTGGGGGGGTTCTCTGTGCCTCCTGGATTTTGATGCCTGTTTTCTTCCCCAAATTAGGGAAGTTCTCTGCTATAATTTGCTCCAATATACCTTCTGTCCCTCTCCCTCTTTCTTCTTCTGGGATCCCAATTATTCTAATATTGTTTTGTCTTATGGTATCACTTATCTCTCAAAATCTGCCCTTCTGGTCCAGTAGTTGTTTATCTCTTTTTCTCAGCTTCTTTATTTTCCATCATTTGGTCTTCTGTATCAATTCTCTCTTCTGCCTCATTTATCCTAGCAGTTAAAGCCTCCATTTTTGATTATACCTCATTAATAGCCTTTTGATTTTGACTTGGTTAGATTTTGGTTCTTTTATTTCTCCAGAAAGGGATTCTCTAATATCTTCCATGCTTTTTTCAAGCCCAGCTAGTACTTTTAAAATCGTCATTCTGAACTCTAGTTCTGACATCTTACTAGTATCCATACTGATTAGGTTCCTGGCAGTTGGTACTGCCTCTTGTTCTTTTTTTTTTTAGGTGATTTTTTTTCCGTCATTTTGTCCAAAAGAGAATAGATGAATGAGAGAACAAAATGCTAACAGGGTAAAAACGACCCCAGAAAAATATACCCTAAACAAATAAGAAGAGACCTGAAACTGGGTGAAAAGAAAGGGAAAGAAAGAAAAAAGAAACAAAAAAATAAAAAGATAAACAAAAACAGAACAAAACAAAAAAAAACCCAGAATATGATCAAATATGGTCAGGCTGGTGCATAGATCAGCGCCACACACTAGATTTTGGACGTATTTTGGTCTGTTAGAAGAACGTGCCTCCTAAAATTTTAAAGAAATAAAAACTTATATGTGTACAAAAATAAGGGTGAATATGATGAAGGGATGGAATATGACTGTAAAGATGAAAATTATAAAAGATTTTATAAAAGGAATTGATAAAAGAAGAAGTTGTTTGAAAAAAGAAGAGGATTAAAAAGAAAAAAGAAAAAGGAGAGAATGTGATCAGGCAAGAGACTATAACAAAGCCATACACTAGTGATTTAGGGTATATTTTGGTCTGTTAGAAGAAACTGTATCCCAAAATTTTAAAGAGAGAACAACTTATTTTTATATACCAAAAATAAGGCTAGCTACTATGAAGCGATAGAATATGACTCTAAAAATGAAAAATAAAAAAAAATTAAAGGGATTGATAAGATGTTGGTTGAAAAAGGGAAAAAGAAAAATTCAAAAACAAAAAAAAAACAAAGAAAAGAAAAAGAAAAAAAAAATTAAAAAAATTAACTCTGAAAGAATAACAAATCATGGGAAAAAAGCCATGAATTCTATCTGCAGTATTCCCCTAGTGCTGGAGTTCTGCTCTTCTCATTGATTGGTAAACTTGGTCTTGGCTGGCTGTTCTTGCTGATCTTCTGGGGGAGGGCCCTGTTGCCGTGGTTCCCAAATGTCTTTGTTGGAGGCAGAATTGCCCCGCCCTTGCCGGGTCTGGGCTAAGTAATCTTCTGGGGTTTACTCTCAGGAGCTTTTCTTCCCTGCAAGCTTTCCATACAGCTTTGGAGGATGAGAGTGAAAATGGCGGCCTCCCAGTCTCTGTCCCAGAGGAGCCGGGAACTCGGGGCCCCACTTCTCAGTGAGCCCCCAGGGAAAAGCAGTCATTCCTGTCTCCCCAGTTTTTGGCCGCATTCTGTGCTCACCCGGCTTGTGATCGAGTGTTTCTATCTCTGGCACACGATCCTGTGTGGAGTCTCCAAACCCAGCAGGTCCCTGCAGTGTGCTCCCGTGCGCTCCTCCTGGGGGAGGAAGGGGAGTCTCCCTGGCTCTGCCGCTTGTTGGGTCCCTGCTGGAGGAGCAGTGGCCCTACTGTGCCACGGACCTTGGTTTATGGCAACCCCGAGCTGAGAGGCCACTCCTTGGCTCCGTCTCTGCAGCCGGCTTCCCCGCTCCGATACCTGGGGTCTCTGCCGCACTCGGGCACCCCTGGTCTTTCTGTGACCCTGAGGGTCCTGAGACCATACTGTCCCAGCGAGGGTTCCACCCCCTGCTTAGCCACTGGAGCAACCTCCCTCAGCAGAGCCGACTTCTAAAAGTTATGATTTTGTGCTCTGCTGCTCTATTGCTTGCCAGTGGCAGCTGACATATGCTCCCTCCCCTGCCTTCTATCCTCCCGAATATCGCCTCGGATTCACTTCTCCGCACGACCTACCTTCCAGTAGGTGGTCGCTATTCAGAGAGTTGCTGCTATTCTTTTCTTCAATCTCCTGTTGAGTTTGTAAGTGTTCAGAATGGTTTGATCCCTATCTAGCTGAATTCCTGGGACCAGATGAAATTTATTTCTCCTACTCCTCTGCCATCTTGCTCCTGGCCCAAAATAATTATTAAAAGAATCTCAATCTAATGAGTAATACAATTGTAGTTTTTAACATAGAAAGTGTAATATGTGAAATTAGCAGGAGCATGGGAAAATAGACGTTTTCATTCTCCCTTGGTGTTAATTGGAACTTATTTTTTATGGGCATATTTGTGGTATGAAAATTTTGAAAGCACATTTACTTCAACTGAGTGATTTCATTTCTGATATCAATGCATAGAGTTATTTGTTGCAGCTACATTCATGATTATGAGATAGTTATAATAATCCAAATACATATGAACAGAGAAGGGGTTGAGTAATTATAACTCAACCATATTGGAGAAGACTATGCAAAAAACACTTTTCACTGACATGAAAAGATTGCCACATAATTTATATATTTTTAAGAAATAGAGGGAAGCAGCAAAATAACATGGTAATGGTATTATTCAACTCATGTTAAAAGTCTGCTTATATGAACATGAACCTGTGTGATCGTGTCTGTGTCATCTTTCCCTACTTTGTCTTCATCATATGTGTGAATGCAGAAAAAATGTCTGCACAGAGCATACGAAACATTTAACACTGATCTACCTTTGAAGAAGTAAATAAGAGTCCTGGTTTTCTAAAAAAGAATTTATATTATATTTTTGTTAACTTTTTCTTCAAAAATGTTACAGTACATTAAAAAATACTGTTGACTACTATATTCCTAGTGTCTAAAGAGTGTGATCCATTGAGTAGGTGTTCAATAGTTAAATGTTGAATGAATCAAAGAAAATAAGTTTTACAATGGTCCATATTCCACCATAATGGTATCCCTGGTCAATATGGTTTTACATGAAAATGGTAATAAAGATCCCCTAACAGTGGAAAATACAGAATGCAGACACAAAGTCTTTCTCACACCTGTCCTATTACCTATATTCTTATCTACAAGTAATCACTATGTTTATTTACACAGAAATGTAGATTTACTCAGTGCCCTGTTGATGCATTTTTTCATTTTTTTTTAACTATTGCAAACAAGTCTTTGATACTGTTTTTAGATTGGAATTCTGATTATTATTAGAATATGCATAGGGTTAATTTTTATTAGATGAATTACTAGATCACATGAGAGAAGCATTTAAAATTTGATGGTTATTGCCAGACTTCTCTCTAGAAAGGTGCTCCAATAGTATATGAAAATGCTGACTCATCAAGGTTTTCCAATTTAAAACAGACTGTTTCTATTTTAATTGGAATTTTTATTAAAATATATTGAGTAAATTATAGACAGCTTATATCTTAAAGTACTGATCATCTCTATCCAAGCACATGATATATCTTTCTTCAGTTTTTTTTTTTTTTTTTTATTTTATTTGTTTGAGAAAGTGAGAACAGGAGCGGGGTGGTGGGAGGGAAGAGAGGGCAGAAGGTGAGGGACAAGCAGACTCCCTGCTGAGCAGGGAGCAAGATGCAGTGCTTGATCCCAGGACCCTGAGATCATGACCTGAGCCCAAGGCAGACCCCTTACCGACTGAGCCACCCACGCACCCCTCTTTCTTTAAGTTTTCCTCTTTATTACCCCCAGTTGATTTTTATAGTACTTTTCCTATGGGACAAGCACATTTCTTAAATATATTCCTATATGTTTATTGCTATCATAAAGGATTCTTTTCTTTTTCATATATTCTAAACAAATTCTTTGCATATTTGATATTACTGATTTTTATATATTAATTTTGTAATTGCTTTACTAAATTCCTTTTATTTTCAGTATTGTTGATTCTCTTAGTTTTCTACATATACAATCCTACCATCATTAAACAATAATACTTTTTCCTTTTTTTCTCCAGTATTTTTTTTAAAGGTTTTATTTTTTTATTTGACAGAGAGAGACACAGCGAGAGAGGGAACACAAGCAGGGGGAGTGGGAGAGGGAGAAGCAGGCTCCCTGCCAAGCAGGGAGCTCAATGCGAGGCTCGATCCCAGGACCCTGGGATCATGACCTGAGCTGAAGGCAGACGCTTAACGACTGAGCCACCCAGGTGCCCCTCCCCAATATTTTTTTTAATCTCATTTCTTTTGCTTAAATTTAATTGTCTAGGACTTTGCAAACAGGTTAAATAATGCTTGTAATAGTGAGCATTCTTGCGTTGGCTTTAACTTTTTATTCCATACACAGTGCTTGAGTCAGTACAAAAGCTGTGCATGGCTTTTACATTTAAAAAAAATTAAAATGTTAAAAATCTTTTTTTGTGTGTGTGTTCCAACGTCTGTCTTTGAACTAAGCTTAACAAATTGTAGCTTTAAAGCAGTCCAACCAAACATTGCAACACTGACTAAAAATCTTAGCATTCTGAAAATCATGCCAGTTTTTGCCTTTTTTTTTGTTTGTTTATCCCCAAATCGTGGTACTAGCAATGGGCATTATAGTAGAGATTCAAAAAAAGCGATCATCCCGTGGGGAACAGATGTAATTAACACAGAGAGTATATTGTTGACATACAGACTGTCAATGTAAGTTCTGCAAGAAATGAGAGTTACTGCCATGGGTCAGAGCTTATTAAAGGTGGGACATTAAGTGGATGGCCATTAGTAAAAGTTGAGTAAAAGGGTACTAAAATGGAGAGCACTTAAGTCTGGGGTTCATGTGTTCTATAAAATAGATATCCAGGTTTGTTTTGATATTTTGGTTGCTAAAATCAGAACCATTACCCAAACCTGCATCCTAGAGAGAAAGTAGATCTGAGTGTAATTCCATCATAAAAAATTATTCTAACATTCTGGATTGGAAAGTTGATTTGCTTTATTACTTTGATTGTGAGACAGTTTAAGAAATACTTCACTTGAAGTGGGGCGCCTGGGTGGCTCAGTCGTTAAGCGTCTGCCTTCGGCTCAGGTCATGATTCCAGGGTCCTGGGATCGAGCCCCATGTCGGGCTCCCTGCTTGGCAGGAAGCCTGCTTCTCCCCCTGCCACTCCCCCTGCTTGTGTTCCCTCTCTCACTGTGTCTCTCTGTCAAATAAATAAAAAAGAAAAGAAAAGAAAAGAAAAATACTTCACTTGAAGGAAAGAGATCATATTGCTCTTATAGTTAGTTCATTCCCAGTGGCAATGAGCATTCTAAAAGATTCAGGTGCTTTTTATCCATCTTCTCTTCTATTACCTGACTACTATATTTTGCCCTGCAATATAAGGGACAATATAGGGGAAAAAAAATAAGGGTCAAGTTTGGGTCAGGGGGGGTTTTAGAGAGGGCGGGATATATATATTCCTTAGGAATGTATCTTCACAGAATTGTATAATTACTTAACAGTAGTGGGATATAATGTTAAGGTTCAAAATCATATTTTTGCAGTTATTTTTAAGAATTAAAATGTTTTTGATTTTGTTCTTTAGGATTAAGTCACAAACTAGTCTTAGGATAGACTTAAAAATGTCTGCTAACTATATTCTTCCATAAACAGATTATTATGCTTCTAATGTGTTCCTGAGCTATAGGTGTGCAGGAAATAATTAGTAATAATTGGAATGTATAGGTCTTTATCCATTTTTGTTAGCAACTAATTTGTCTCTTCAAATATCTCTTAATTGTTTAAAACTGTGTTTTGAATACAAAGCTTTGTCACTGTTTATTACCTAGGTCTTGCATTCAACACTTTTCTCTATACCCAAAATCTAGGTGTTTTGGGAGATTTAAGAATAAAGGAATAGAGGAATGCCATCAGAATTTTTCACTGTGAATTCCATGTGTGTCAGCGAAGAAGTCCTGTTCATCATCACCTGGAATACACTAAGTCCTTTAGCACTACTTGGGATCCTAATGGTGCTCTCTGTTGAGACCTCTTCTGCTTTTCGAGCTGCCTCAACAGCTCTGTGAGTGTTGGCCATCAGGCTACTTTCTCCTGGTCTCTGCTGTTCATCAGGCACAGCTAACACTGCATGGTGATCGCTGTGCTGGTGCAGACTTTTTTGGAGACCACGGTGCACCAAATCCACCTTGCTTTCCATGTAGAGGTCAGGATAATGCTCCTTTTCCTCCTATTCCCATTTTCATTTAAACTCTGTTACTCATACTGAGTAGAGCTCTTTGTTCCCTGTATTAATTTCCTACTGCTGCTATAACAAACCTTGTACCTTTTAACAACACAAATTCATTATCTTACAGTTTTGTAGATTTAGAATTTAGGAGCCAGGTCTCACTGTGCTTAAAGCAAGGTGTTGTTCAGATCATGTTCCTTTCTCAAGACTCTAGGGAGGACACTGTTTCCTTGCATTTTCTGGCATCTAGAGGTCACCCACATTCCTTGACTGTCTCCAAAGCCAGCAACATTGCATCTGTGACCATTCCATAGTCACATCTCCCTCCAAACACAGCAAGGAAATATTCCTTACTTTTAAGCACCCATATGATTAGATTTGGCCCACCTGTATAATCCAGGATACCCTCCCTATCTCATGGTCCGTAATCTTAACCATATCTGCAAAGTCCCTTTTGCCATATTCACAGATTCCAAAGATTGGGATGTGGATGTCTTTGGGGTCCATTATTCTGCTAATCTCATTCTCCAATGGCATGGAGAGTTTTTGGTATGAAAAGTTCCTTTCATTATATTTTTGAGGTTTTCCCCGGCCTTTGTAGAATTCAGGCGTTAATCCATTCATGATACTTGAGGATATAATCTGTGAGACAGATTTAGTCTGCTCTGTTAATTCTCCTTGAAATACAGTTCTGGTTGTGGCCTGTTTGCAATAAGATCCAGTTTCTGCCCTATGTTATTTCCTGTCTTGTCTATATTTCCTGTATTCTGCCTCTTTTATGTTTTCAGGCTTCCAGGTATGTTTTAGTTTGTGGGAGGTGCTGGTGGAATACTAGAGAGTTGTAGGAATATAGAAGCCAGGATGTTTCTCCTATTCTTCTGACTTAGGCAGCAGTTTCTGAAAATGGCTGTGTCTTCAGGGTAGCAAGTTCCTGCTAACAGCTCTTCCTTTGTAGACCCAGTTCCTACTAGGCAAACCCTGGCATGGTTCTAGCTCTCTTGTGTGTCCTAGGCTTTGAATTTTCCTAGGTATTAACCTCCCTACTGCATTGCTCCAGGCCTAGAAGTAGTGGTAGCTTTCTGCTCTTTCTCATCATTTAGTTTCCTCATCATGCCCTGCTTGGCTTCTCATCTCCTTCATCACCTATGTGTAATCCCTTCCCTATATTAAGTTCCCTGTAAAACACCAAGAGTGTTTCCTCTTTCCTCACTGATCTCTGACTGATACATAAACAAAGTGTGTCCTTTTGTATGAATATTTAGTCCAAATCCTCACACAACCAGCTTACCAGGTATGCTCAGGTAGTCTAAATCCCAGGGTGGAGTGTGGCTGTATCTCAGTCTCAACCTCTGCTATGTGCAAATACAAGAAGAAATTGAAAAGTTCTTGGTGCTTAATAATTTTTTTTAATTTTATTTTATTATGTTGTGTTAGTCACCATACAATACATCATTAGTTTTTGATATAGTGTTCCATGATTCATTGTTTTCAAATAACACCCAGTGCTCCATGCAGTATATGCCCACTTTAATACCCATCACCAGGCTAACCCATCCCCCCACACCCCTCCCCTCTAAAACCCTCAGTTTGTTTCTCAGAGTCCATAGTCTCTCATGGTTCATCTCTCCCTCCGATTCCCCCCTCTTCACTTTTCCCTTCCTTCTCCTCATGTCCTCCATGCTATTCCTTATGTTCCACAAATAAGTGAAACCGTGTGATAATTGACTTTCTCTGCTTGACTTATTTCACTTAGCATCATCTCCTCCAGTCCCATACATGTTGATGTAAAAGTTGGATATTCATCCTTTCTGATGCCTGAGTAATATTCCATTGTATATATGGACCACATCTTCTTTATCCATTCATCTGTTAAATACCCAGTAGCAATTGCTGGTCATAGGGTGGCTCTATTTTTAATTTTCTGAGGCACCTCCACACTGTTTTCCAAAGTGGCTGTACCAACTTGCATTCCCACCAACAGTGTAAGAGGGTTCTCCTTTCTCCACAACCTCTCCAACATTTGTTGTTTCTTGCCTTGTCAATTTTTGCCATTCTAACTGGTGTAAGGTGGTATCTCAATGTGGTTTTGATTTGAATTTCCCTGATGGCTAATGATGATGAACATTTTTCATGGGTCTGTTAGCCATTTGTATGTCTTCTTTGGGGAATTGTCTGTTCATGTCTTCTGCCCATTTATTAACTGGATTATTTGTTTTTTGGGTGTTGAGTTTGAGAAGTTCTTTATAGATCTTGGATACCAGCCCTTTATGTGTAGTGTCATTTGCAAATATCTTCTCCCATTCCGTGGGTTGCCTCTTTGTTTTGTTGACTGTTTCCTTTGCTGTGCAGGTTTTTATCTTGATGAAGTCCCAGAAGTTCATTTTTGCTTTTGTTTCACTAGCCTTTGGAGATGTATCTTAAAAGAAGTTGCTGTGGCCGATGTCAAAGAGGTTACTGCCTATGTTCTCCTCAGGATTTTGATGGATTCCTGTCTCACAGTGAGGTCTTTCATCCATTTTGAGTTTATCTTTGTGTATGGTGTTAGAGAATGGTCGAGTTTCATTCTTCTGCACGTGGCTGTCCAATTTTCCCAGCACCATTTATTGAAGAGACTCTCTTTTTTCCATTGCATATTTTTTCCTGCTTTGTCGAAGATTATTTGACCATAGAGTTGAAGGTCCATATCTGGGCTCTTTATTCTGTTCCATTGGTCTATATGTCTGTTTTTGTGCCAGTACCATGCTGTCTTGATGATCACTGCTTTGTAATATAGCTTGAAATCGGGCAATGTGATGCCCACAGCTTTGTTTTTCTTTTTCAACATTTCCTTGGCGATTCGGGGTCTTTTCTGATTCCATACAAATTTTAGGATTGTTTGTTAAAGCACTTTGAAAAATGTCATTGGAATTTTGATCGGGATGGCATTGAAGGTATAGATTGCTCTGGCAGCATAGACATTTTAACAATGTTTATTCTTCCAATCCATGAGCATGGAATGTTTTTCCATCTTTTTGTGTCTTCTTCAATTTCTTTTATGAGTTCTGTAGTTCCTAGAGTCTAGATCCTTTACCTCTTTGGTTAGGTTTATTCCAAGGTATCTTATGGTTTTTGGTGCTATTGTAAATGGAATTGTTTTTCTATTGTCTCTTTCTACAGTTACATTGTTAGTGTATAAGAAAGCAACCGATTTCTGTGCATTGATTTTGTATCCTGCCACATTACTGAATTGCTGTATGAGTTCTAGTAATTTGGGAGTGGAGTCTTTTGGGTCTTCCACGTAAAGTATCATGTCATCTACAAAGAGAGAGAGTTTGACACCTTCTGTGCCAATCTGTGAATACCTTTTATTTCTTTTTGTTGTCTGATTGCTGTTGCTAGGACTTCTAGTACTACCTTGAACAATAGTGGAGAGAGTGGACATCTTGATATGTTCCTGATCTTAAGGGAAAGGCTGTCAGCTTTTCCCCACTGAGGATGATATTCGTTGTGGGTTTTTCATAGATGGATTTTATGAACTTGGGGAATGTTCCTTCTATCCCTATACTCTGAAGAGTTTTGATCAGGAAAGGATGCTGTATTTTGTCAAATGCTTTTTCTGCATCAATTGAGAGGACCACATGGTTCTTCTCCCTCCTCTTATTAATGTGTTCTATCACATTGATTGATTTGCGAATGTTGAACCATCCTTGCATCGTGGGGATAAATCCCACTTGGTCATGGTGGATGATCCTTTTAATGTATTGTTGGATCCTATTAGCTAGGATTTTGTTGAGGATTTTGGAATCCATATTCATCAGGAATATTGGTCTGAAATTGATGGGGTCTTTGCCTGGTTTGGGGGTTAAGGTAATGCTGGCCTCGTAGAATGGGTCTGGAAGCTTTCCTTCTGTTTCTATTTTTTGAAACAGCTTCAGGAGAATGGGTATTATTTCTTTTTTGAATGTTTGGTAGAATTCTCCAGGGAATCCATCAGGCCTTGGACTCTTGTTTTTTGGGAGGTTTTTGATCATTGCTTCAATCTCATTACTGGTTATTGGCCTATTCAGGTTGTTAGTTTCTTCCTGTTTCAGTCTTGGGAGTTTATAGGTTTCCAGGAAGGCATCCATTTCATCCAGGTTGCCCAGCTTATTGGCATATAGTTATTGATGATAATTTCTAATAATTGTTTCTTTTTCCTTGGTGTTAGTCATGATCTCTCCCTTTTCATTCGTAATTTTATTAATTTGGGTCCTTTCTCTTTTCTTTTGGATAAATCTGGCCAGTGGTTTATCAATCCTATTAATTCTTTCAAAGAACCAGCTTCTAGTTTCATTGATCTGATCTGCTGTGTTTCTGGTTTCTAATTCATTGATCTCTGCCCTAATCTTAATTATTTCTCTTCTAATGGGTGGCTTAGGCATCGTTTGTTGCTTTTTCTCTAGTTTTTTAAGGTGTAGAGTTAGTTGGTAAATTCGGGATTTTTCTAGTTTTTTGAGTGAGGCTTGGATGGCTATGTATTTCCCCCTTAGGACCGCCTTTGCAGTATCCCATAGGTTTTGGACCGATATGTTTTCGTTTTCATTGCTTTCCATGAATTGTTTAAGTTCTTCGTTGATTTCCTGGTTGACCCAAACATTCTTGAGCAGAGTGGTCTTTAGCTTCCAAGTGTATGAATTTCTTCCAAATTTTTTCTTGTGATTGAGTTCCAGTTTTAAAGTGTTATGGTCTGAGAATATGCAGGGAATAATCTTTTGGTATTGGTTGAGACCTGATTTGTGACCCAGTATGTGGTCTGTTCTGGAGAAAGTTCCATGTGCACTCGAGAAGTATGTGTATTCTCTTGTTTTAGAGTGGAATGTTCTGTATATATCTATGAGGTCCATCTGGTCCAGTGTGTCATTCAAAACTCTTGTTTCTTTGTTGATTTTCTACTTAGATGATCAGTCTGTTGCTGAGAGTGGAGTATTGAGGTCTCCTACAATTAATGTATTGTTATCAATATGACTCTTTATTTTGGTTAACAGTTGGCTTATATAGATGGCTGCTCCCGTGTTGGGGGTGTAGATATTTACAATTGTTAGATCTTCTTGTTGGATAGACCCTTTTACAATGATATAGTGTACTTTTGTGTCTCTAACTAAAGTCTTTAGTTTAAAATCTAATTCATCTGTTACAAAAATTGCTACCCCCGCTTTCTTTTGAGGTCTGTTGGCATGGAAGATGGATCTCCATCCCTTTACTTTTAGTCTGGATGTATCTTTAGGCTCAAAATGAGTCTCTTGTAGACAGCATGTCGGTGGTGCCTGTCTTTTTAGCCAATCTGCAACCCTGTGCCATTTTGTGGGAGCATTTAGGCCGTTCATGTTGAGAGTGATTATTGAAAGATACGAAATAATTGTCATCATGTTGCCTGTGAAGACCTTGTTTTTATAGATTGTAAATTTCTTTTCTATATCACTCTTGAGGTTTTTTTCCTTTTATAGAACCCCTTTTAATATTTCTTGCAGGGCCAGCTTAGTGGTCACATATTCTTTCAGTTTCTGCTGGTCTTGGAAGCTCTGCATCTCTCCATCCATTCTAAATGACAGCCTTGCCGGATAAAGTATTCTTGGCTGCATGTTCTTTTCGTTTAATACCCTGAATGTGTCTTGCCAGGCCTTTCTGGCTTGTCAAGTCTCTGTGGATAGGTCTGACATGATTCTGATGTTCCTTCCTCTGTCTGTAAGGAATCTCTTCCCCCTAACTGCCCTTAAGATGGTTTCCTTGGTTCTAATATTTGCGAGTTTTACTATTACATGCCGGAGTGTTTGCCTGTTTTCCTTGATCTTGGGAGGGGTCCTCTCTGCCTCTAGGACACGAATGTTTTTTTCATTCTCCAGATTAGGGAAGTTCTCAGCTGTGATTTGGTCAAATATATCTTCTAGTCCTCTCTCTCTCCACCCTCTCAGGGATTCCAATAATTCTGACATTGGAATGTTTCATGGTGTCACTTATTTGTCTGATTCTATTTTCATGGATTCTGAGTTGTTTTTCCTTGGCCTTCTCTTTTTCCTTTTTGTCAATTAATTGGTCTTCTAGGTCACTAATTCGTTCTTCTGCCTCACTTACCCTAGCTGTTAGATTATCTAGATTAGATTGGATCTCATTGATATCATTTTAAGGTCTGCCAATTCAGCTTTCATTTCTGCCCTTGGAGACTCTGTGTTGCATTAATTGATTTCTCCATTCTAGCTATTGTCTTCACAATTGCCAGCCTGAATTCCATTTCCTACATCTTGGTTATATCTGAATCCATTTGTAAATCTGTGGCATAAGTCATAGTCTCTGAGTCTTTCCTATTTTGGGGGTTCCTTCTCCTAGTCATTCTGTTGAGGGTGGTTGAGGGAATGTATAGAGTCCAAATTATTGACCACAACCCAAGCAAGATACACCTGTTTTCTAGGGACCTTAGGGTTGCTGTCCCCTTGTTTTCCTAGCCTGTCTTCTGGGGGAGGGGCCCGCCACTCTGTTACTTAGGTAACCCTGTTTGGGCAGAGTTGCCCTGCCCCCTGTGGTGGGGGATGGGCTCAGTTAAAACCGGTTTTGGGGGGCTTTTGTTCTCTGGCAGCTTTCCCTGGTGGCTTTCCACGTCTCTTCTGAGAGTCAGGACAGAAGAAACCGTTTCCAGCCCTCTTCGTCAGAGCAGAGAGATCACAGTCTGTTCTTCAGTGAGCTTTCCAGGCCACACTATCTCCATTTCTGTCTATGCTGCTATAAACTGCAGCGTCCTGGGTTGTGCGCCCCTCAGCAGCGCTCCCAGTCCTCACCTCCTGGTCGGGGCATGTCTCTGCCCTTTTTGCTTCTAAAACCGCTAGCTGCCCCCAGTTTGCACGTGGGGCCCAACCGCTCCCAGTTTCCGTCCGGGGGGCTGCCCTAACACCCTTTTCCTGCTGCTACTTGTCTGCAAGTCTATGCCCCATCCCCATCGCGGGAGGCTATTGCTCACCGGCAGTGTAGGATCCCAATGGCTGGCTCCCTCCCCCTTCCGTTTATCCTCCGATATCTGCCTGCAGAATCACGACTCCCCACCTGGTACCTCGAAACCAACCGCCTCGATATTCTGTTTGTAGAGATCCAGATATGTCTTCTTATATCTCAGGCTGATTTCATGGGTGTTCAGAGTGGTCTGGTAGATACCCAACTCAATTCCGGGGACCATTTGGAATAGGGACCTCTACTCCTCCACCATCTTTTCACCTCCAGTGCTCAATAAATTTAGTGGAACCTCTTATTTGCATTAGCTGAGTATTAACAGAGAAACTCTGAATCACTATGTTCTGAAAAGTATAAACTTGTGTTTAAACTTTATTACCATATAACTTGGTGGTAAAACAAAACAAAAGTATTATCAATTGGCGCTAGAGTTCGTCCATATAGGAGCTGGGACTTCTGAAGACAGGTGGCCTAGGAGAAGTTCCTTGTGTCAGAGTACTAAGGAGCTTTCCTGTCAACAAGGATGCCTGCTAATATAATTGAAGTTACTTGCTGAACTTTAAGTTGAATTTCAGTTTGAAGTTATGGGCTGAATTTTATCCCCTCAAAATTCATATGTTGAAGCCCTAAGCTTCAATACCTCAGAATGTGACTGTATTAGGAGACAGGGCCTTAAAAGAGGTGATTAAGTTAAAATGAGTTTATTAGGGTGAACCCTTTTCAAGTCTTACTGCTGTTCTTACATGAAGAGGAAATTTGGACACACAAGGAGACACCAGGGATATGTGCACATAGTGAAAAGGTCATATGAGGATACAGGGAGAAGGTGGCTGTCTGCAAGCTAAGTAGAGAGGCCTCAGAAGAATCCAAACCTGCTAACACCTTGATATTGGACTTCTAGCCTCTAGAAAGGTGAGAAAATAAATTTCTGCTTAAGCCATCCCATTTGTGGTATTTTGTTACAGCAGCCTTAGCAAATTAAATACACTTGCATTTTGTGATGTAAATCTTTTCCATTGCTACAAATGTCAATAGATTGTTACATGCATTAAAATCTTATGTGAAGTGTATTTCTTTTTTGGTGGGCAACGAGAGAGTGATATGGTGTCACAGAAGAACTAAGGAAAGAGCTATGTTCTGTGTCTAGATTAGTGAGTTCCAGAGAGAGAGCTGAAAAGAGGTATTACAGTGGAGAGCTCACAAGAGCAGTGCTATGAGGACATGGATGACCAGGGAAAGTTCCAGTGTCCTGCTTTGGCTTTAACACCCTAACTCCTACACACACCTCACTCCAACCTTGTGAGAAATCTTGGAGTTCAGGGTGGGATAGTAAGATTTTCCCATGGGAAAACTAATGAACATAATATGTGCTGGATAAATAATTGACAGATGAAATTTTGGTTTGGATGCTTCAGTTAATGAATTTAAGGAAATAAGAACTTAAAAATTGAAGCCATTTTTAATCCAAGGTACAGAACCCATTGTGATTCTTTCCCTCTTAAGTATTAGTGTCCATGTCTGTAAAGATAATCTCTCCCCTTCGCACTTGGACTACTCTGTCCTTTCATGTTATGTTATAGAGGAGAAAAATGAGCTCAGAGAGTTGGAAATTTGCCTACAGTTTACAGTATTTTGAGGAAATAATCCAGTAGTCTTCTAATATTTTGCTTAGATACCAGTGTCTGCTACTACACTATGAAAGATGCCAACATTACATACATTGGTCAACAACAATATTTCCTTGCATACAGTTAAACCCAATTCAGCACCTGCTTTCTTGATGTCTACTCTTTGCTATATCCAGATCTAAGAGGGATAAAAAAAAGCTATAAGATGTGGTCATCCTCAGTAAGCTGATATTTGAAGTAAGGAGATGAGTCCATAAGCATAGGAAGTTTTTAGGTACTTGTACAAGCAAAGATGTGATAATCGATTAGATGGTGATTAATAAAGTAGTTGATTACAGCACTGCCAGAAATTGCAACTTGACATTGTTGAGATACTCTTGTGGCAGAAACAACTGTGTATGTAGGAAAAGGCTACACAATTCTATTAAAATAACCACTCAGTTATTGGTTTGAATTTTGCCTGAGCTCTGGGCCAATTATGTATAACCCTCAAACTTTGACCTGTATTGGATTTTGATTAATACTTATGAATTTGTCCTTGCTCTCCTATAAGTGACCTGCTTTGGTTTCCATATTTTTGGCTTACATCTTTTGTTACCTACCTGGCAAAGGTATAGAAGATTATATAATTCATAGTGATAGCAATAGCTACTATGTACTTAGCACATGTTATGTGCCTTGCTCTCTTTGTGTGATTTATATTATGATTATCCTGACAAGCAAATATTATTTATATTTTATAAATGAGGAAAAATCGTCATCTTGAAAATGGGGGTCAAGGTGTTAAGCAAATTTCTCTAGGACACAGAGCAAAGTGAATGTGAAATAGGATTCATACTTTACTGTGTTGAGTTTTAAAGCCTGCAGCCTTGGCACTGTATTTGGTGGAATTTGAAAGATGGAGACATTACCATTGTCTGAGGGTGACTAAAAAGATTTCATGAAAGAAGTGGCATTGCTGTCATCCTTTGAATGAAGAGAGCATTTTGACTGGTGAGGTGGATGGAATTGCAGGTGGAGGGAATATAATAGGCAACTAACTATATGATGTTAGGAATATATCTGAGAAATGATGTGCACTTCAGTCATCCTGGGGACAGTAGAGTGAGATCAGCTAGCTTTGTGTAGATATATGGTAGAAATTCTTTACAGTCTTCTTGTTTTCTTAATTTTGTGAATAATGGGAAGTTGTTGAAAGTCTTGAGCAATGAATAACATGGCAATATGAGGATTACTTTATAATTTTGTTTGAGGAAGTTCATTGGAGATTTTGCTTTCCTGGCATTAATTAGAGAGATCTTAAAAAAAATAATTGGAAACATTGTTTGGAAACATTGAAGGCAAGATCCTATTGAAGATTAGCTAGGGTACTTAGAGGATTTCACTTCAAAATTGGAAATACCTTGGAGCCATTGAGGTAGTCTCTCTCAAAGAAGAAGGTGAAAGCACCCTTGAAACTCTCTAAAGCTATGCCTTACATGCATAGCTCTAGATCTGGAAATGGGTATAATTTATACTTTTGTTTAGAGTGCCCAAATGCAGAAATAGCTGGGGAATAAGCAAGGGAAGGGAGTTAAGGTTTCAGATTTATATGGTGGCAGCTGCTAAGAGCACATTAATCTCATGAGCTGAGACAAGCATATGACCTGGGAGGTAGGCAAGCATAAAAATGTTTGTTCAATGGTCAGATCATTTAGCTCTGCTAGTTCTCATAGCTCACATTAGTGTCCTTGGGTGATAGCTGGAACTGTCTTCAAAAGCAGCCTGCTGAGTAAGCTGCAGTGTCTATTGTTAGCACTCACTTCATGGTCTCAGTTAGACATTTTCCTTTCTCCCCATTTACCGCTAGAGGTTGCCCCAGCAACCAGGAACTCCTGTTAGGCTGAAATAGTATCATTGCAGTCTAGTGTTTAAAGAGTTGCCCATTAAGCTGCCCTTCACTACTGCTATGAATGTGTGGTGTTCTTATAACCAAGTCCTTTGAGAATCCCCTTTGGCACTACATTTTTATAGTATTAGGGGAAATGTGTATGTCTAGTAACAGTAGGCCATTTATTCTTAAAAAATACCAACCAGTTGGGGATGGTTTTATGCAACTTTTATTTTTTCCTGGTAGAAGTAGATCTCTGCTCTTAGTTCCTTCTGCTCTTTGAGCATAAATAAAATTGGCATTTATTATCTGGTTAAAAGAATTGTTAGGTAAGCAGCTAGAGGTTCATGAGTGGAGGTCAGAAGGAAAAAGAGGGGTAGAGATAGATTTGGATCCTCCTTATCAGACTGCCACATAAAAGTTGATAGGTTTGCAGGGCACATAGACTATAATGCGCACTGTACACCTGGCCAAACTTATGCAGGAGCTGTGTGCTAAAAGAGGGGTAGTTCCATTCACGTTCACTTATTGAGGAGGAGAGTATTGAGAAAGAACTCTGGGAAATGCTCAAATTTGGAGGGTGAAAGGGAAAGGAAGATAAACCAGCAAGGGAAAGAGGGAGAAGTCAGAGAGGCACAACTGGTCGAGGCTAGTACAGTAATGATGGCCCATGTCTCCTTCTCTCTCTGATGTCCAAAACTGTCTTCATGTCCAAACATGTCTTCCCAATGTGAAGTCAGTCTCTCTGTCTCTTTCTCTGTGTGTCTCTCTCATACATATACATTGGTATTTGTCACTCTTGTCAGTTTCATTGTCATTTCAAACCAGTTTATCGAAACTAATGATCTTTGACAAGTCACTGTTTATCCACAGAAGTGGTTGCTCCCACTTAAATTAACGTTAGTTAGGAAACTTTGTTCTCTTTCCCATTTTGTGTAGAACACTGATTTTAAAGTCTGATCCTCCTCTGAGGAATTACATTTAGCCTTTGAAATTTGTAAGAATATTTTGTCTTCATTCAATAGCCACATCAACTTACATTATTCTCTGTTAAAAAAGATATAGATGTTTAAAATGGTTATCTTTATTTTAAAGTTTAAAACCATCCTATCAACAACCAGTCATAATTTGATACACTGCATCTGAGTTCTCTGGTCCAAAAGTTGTATTTCAAAAACTGTGTCCTTCAGGACATTTTCTTTCCAAAAGAATAGAATAATTAGTTCCTAAGAAATGACACAGCCACACATTGTCAATGTAATTAAGTGTGCTGCTGCCAAACTCAGACAACCCTATATTTCTGTCATTCTGCCTGATGCCAGAGCCAACATGTTTTTTTGCTTATTATTTTATAATCACCGCTGAGAGAAGCTCAAAGAAGCTTCTTGAATCCCAGGAAAACAGTAAAATAATATTGCCTACCATCCTGGCAACGCCCCCAATATTAAAACATAGTCATTTAGTCCACCCCTACCACTTGTCTTTTACATCAGTGTACCAATTACATAGGAATTATTATGTTTTCTAAAACCATTAGAAGATAGGCTTTTTTTGTGGCTTTGTTCTGTAATCAATGGCAATGTATAATAATATGGATCTTCAATGGTGAAAACCAGATTTGATCAGCCTCTCCAGTTTTTATGCCAAGCCCCAAGCAAATGGTTCATAGATTTGACTCATTTACCCTTGGCTCCTCTCCATCCACCTTTAGCCACCTTTGTTATGGAATGGCATAGCTCTTATTTTTGGCTGTATGTGGCAGTGTTTTCCTCATTATCTTTCTCATGGTATCAGACTTTAGCCTTATGGTGAGTAGGTGGGGTGGTGGGGGTATGAACAAGCACAGTGACTGCTCTGTGATGGGAACTTGGCCCAAGTATGTAGGGTTTCCAGATAAAATACAGGATTCCCACTTAAATTTGAATTTTAGATGAACAGTGAATAGGAAGTCTAAGTTATGGTATTTTTTCACCTCTGTAGCAATCTTGTCAAATACTGAATGGGACATATTTGTACTGATGTATACTTATAGTAAAGTAATATTTATTGTTTATCTGAAATTCAGTTTTACCTGGATGTCCTGTATTTTGGTTTGCTAAATCTGGCAACTCTAGAAGGAGGACCAGAGCCCTCTCTTGCTTGTTTTTTGTTTTTTGCTTTTTTTTTAAAATGAACACTAAAAGAATTTCTTTCTTTTGTGAAGGTATGAGGGAAGATTAAATACAAAACCAACTGATAGATACTTTCCCTGATAAATAAGAGGAAGGAGTCTTTGGAGGAAAGTAAGCCAGGTAGAGAGAAACAGATATTTGAGCAGCAGAAGAGATAATGACCTCTGAGTTCCAGCTCCCATCTGTTGGCCCTGGTTCTTCACCTCTTCCTTTTGTACTATACTGTATCCCTATAGCATTCTGTACTACACACTATCCCTCACATTCAGGTATGTGAGCTAATAAATTGCTTTTTCTTGCATGAGCAGTTAATGGGTTGGGTGTTGTCACCTTTAATATCTGTGTTTCTCACACTCCTTTGGAGTCTGTGGCACTGCTGTACTGCCCCCGGCCTCCTCAGCTTTCCCCAGGTAATGTGCATTTGGAGCTGCTCTCATGTGTGCTGGTGGGCAGTTGATCTTTTGTTAACACCACAAAGGCCTTCTTGGACAGAGTTTTTATGGATAAGAGTAGAAACTGGAACACTCTTTTATCTACTGCATGGAGAAACAATGGTGCCTGTAATGAATATGTTCTTTATTCTGGAAAACAGTGGAGTCCAAATTTACCAAAGTGTGAACACTGGAAGACAAAAGCTTGCAGATATACGAAACAGAAAAGTAGGCACTTTGCTTCATGAATACATCAAGCAATTTTAAAAATCAAAGATAAACTAAACTTATCAGTAGGAGTTCTCCAGGGAACAAAGAAGTCTTCTTAAAAGAAGCCTTTAAAAAAGGAAAGCAACTTTTTCGCAACGGGTTTGCCGCCAGAACACAGGTGTCGTGAAAACCACCACTCAACCTAAACCAAAATGGGAAAGGAAAAGACTCACATCAACATCGTTGTCATTGGACACGTAGATTCGGGCAAGTCTACCACTACTGGTCATCTGATCTACAAATGTGGCGGGTTCGACAAAAGAACTATTGAAAAATTTGAGAAGGAGGCTGCTGAGATGGGAAAGGGCTCCTTCAAGTATGCCTGGGTCTTGGATAAACTGAAAGCTGAACGTGAACGTGGTATCACCATTGATATCTCCCTGTGGAAATTCGAGACCAGCAAGTATTACGTGACCATCATTGATGCCCCAGGACACAGAGACTTTATCAAAAACATGATTACAGGCACATCTCAGGCTGACTGTGCTGTCCTGATTGTTGCTGCTGGTGTTGGTGAATTTGAAGCCGGTATCTCCAAGAATGGGCAGACCCGTGAGCATGCCCTTCTGGCTTACACACTGGGTGTAAAACAACTAATTGTTGGTGTTAACAAGATGGATTCCACTGAGCCACCCTACAGCCAGAAGAGATACGAGGAAATCGTTAAGGAAGTCAGCACCTACATTAAGAAAATTGGCTACAACCCCGACACAGTAGCATTTGTGCCAATTTCTGGTTGGAACGGTGACAACATGCTGGAGCCAAGTGCTAACATGCCTTGGTTCAAGGGATGGAAAGTAACCCGTAAAGATGGGAATGCCAGTGGAACCACACTGCTTGAAGCTCTGGATTGCATCCTGCCACCAACTCGTCCAACTGACAAGCCCTTGCGTCTGCCTCTCCAGGACGTCTACAAAATTGGTGGTATTGGTACTGTCCCTGTGGGCCGAGTCGAGACTGGTGTTCTTAAACCTGGGATGGTGGTCACCTTTGCTCCAGTCAATGTTACAACTGAAGTAAAGTCTGTTGAAATGCACCATGAAGCTTTGAGTGAGGCTCTTCCTGGGGACAATGTGGGCTTCAATGTCAAGAACGTATCTGTCAAAGATGTTCGTCGTGGCAATGTGGCTGGTGACAGCAAAAATGACCCACCAATGGAAGCAGCTGGCTTCACGGCTCAGGTGATTATCCTGAACCATCCAGGCCAAATCAGTGCTGGATATGCACCTGTGCTGGATTGTCACACGGCTCACATTGCTTGCAAGTTTGCTGAGCTGAAGGAGAAAATAGATCATCGATCTGGAAAAAAGCTGGAAGATGGTCCCAAGTTCTTGAAATCTGGTGATGCTGCCATTGTTGATATGGTTCCTGGCAAGCCTATGTGTGTTGAGAGCTTCTCTGACTATCCTCCTCTGGGCCGTTTTGCTGTTCGTGACATGAGACAGACGGTTGCTGTGGGTGTCATCAAAGCAGTGGACAAGAAGGCAGCTGGAGCTGGCAAGGTCACCAAGTCTGCCCAGAAAGCTCAGAAGGCTAAATGAATATTATCCCCAATACCTGCCACCCCAGTCTTAATCAGTGGTGGAAGAACGGTCTCAGAACTGTTTGTGTCAATTGGCCATTTAAGTTTAATAGTAAAAGACTGGTTAATGATAACAATGCATCGTAAAACCTTCAGAAGGAAAGGAGAATGTTTTGTGGACCATGTTTTTTTTTGTGTGTGTGTGGCAGTTTTAAGTTATTAGTTTTTAAAATCAGTACTTTTTAATGGAAACAACTTGACCAAAAATCTGTCACAGAATTTTGAGACCCATTAAAACAAAAGTTTAATGAGAAAAAAAAAATAAAAAAGGAAAGCAAAACATGAAAATGAATGAGAAAACTGCAAGCTAACAATGAATACCTTCTTCTAGGTTTTGAGCACATTTTGATTAACTGTCAAGCTAAGTCCCCCGTGAGTAAGTGGGTATTCATTGTAAGGGTCTATCATATGGGCTTTCCCACTTGTGTAGAAATCATGTCAGTTTGTTTCAGTTTCACAGGACATTAGTCAGAAACATGTGAAAGCCATGTTCTAATCTGGCTGTAGGTTCCCCATAGGACTCTCGTTAAAATCTTTACCATCTCCTTCTGGAGAAAATTGGAGGCACAACAGGATGAATTACCAGGCTAGGCTAAGGCCAAATATTAAGAATCCTAACATTTAACACAGTTTCCCCATTAGGCAGGTTCAGAGTCTGTGGCAAAAGCACAGATCAGTAGCTGAGTCTCAGATAAGACTGGACAGATTCAAGAAATTAACCCTCTGGACCAGAGACTTCCATAGTGTAAAATAAATAAGTGCCCTTGAGAGCTAATATAAAGAGCAGAACCCACTGTTGGGGTTCTGAGAAAGAGAATAAGAATAAGGTGACTGGGGTGCTTAGATGGCTCAGTTAGTAGAGCATGACTCTTGATCTTGGGGTTTTGAGTTTGAGCTCCATGTTGGGTGTAGAGATTACTTAAAAAAATAAAATATTAAAAAAAAAAGAATAAGGTGATTAAAACCAGACTGATCTCTACAGTTTTCCCTAAGCAGAATCTAACATGAACCTGTTTCTTTTGTTTGCCTTTTCTATTCCCTGTGATGTATAGGAATATTGTAGTCAAGATGGAGGTAGTTAGAGGGAATGTGGGGTGAAGTAGAGAGTGGAGAAGGAAACATGGAGGTGAGGGTAAATGGTATCTTTTGAATGCTTTCCAGGAGGGTTCAACATCACTATAAATAATAATACATAGGATGCATTACTTTTTCTTTAGAAATAATTTAAAGACTTACAAAACATTCTGTATCCAAAATATTCACAGGACTCTTCATAAGAATATGAGAAATAAGATACAATTGGTCCTCAAGAGATTGGTGGCATGTTCAAAGTTACTTGAATAACAGCACAGCCTGGACTACAACTCACAGTATCCTGAGTGATCTTTTATAGGAGTCTTTTCATTTTTGTGCCTACTTAATTTTGATATCCCATTCATTTAGAAACATGTGATGTGGCCTTCTGTTTGCTGCCATATATCTGGTCTCCTTTTTAAAGTAAAGAGCAGCACAGAGATAGGAAGTGGAAGTGTCCAGAATGCCAGAATCAAACTAGGCCTCAACAGAGGCAATTGTACAGGTGGTTGAAGAACACACCAGGACTTTAGAAATGGCATTTTATTTGTTTATTTACTTACTTACAAGTTATTTATTTATTTATTTATTTTTAGAGAGAAGAGGGGAGGGGCAGAGAGAGAATCTTACACTGTGCATGGAGCCTGATGTGGGGCTTGATCTCAATCTCGCAGTCCTGAGATTATGACCCAAAATCAAGAGCCAGATGCTAACTGACTGAGTCACCCAGGTGGTCTAGAAATGGCATTTTAGATGTCACTTAAAGTAAGTCTTCAGAGAGTACCAGAACTAAGAAAACAGAAAGCCATGAAAATATGGACACTGTTAGTAACAGTTAAGGTAAAGGGGATTGTTCTTGGTAACGACTTTGAACTATATCTGGTGGGAGAGTAAAATAAGAGGTGAGGTTGGCTGTGAGTTTTGCAGATGCATGTATTAATGTGGAAGGCAATCATAAATAAGGTGACCCTCCTTGATTTCCATCATTTTAGCTCTGTAACATGTGTGTTCACATATGCCAAGACACAATTAATGGTTAAAATTTTGAAAATGTGAAGATTGTAGTTCATAAAAGTGATCACTCACAGTTGGAATGTATGTACTTTTGTCAGCAAAACAGGAAAACACATTTGTTAGAAATTAGATTCAATTGGGATTGTTTAAAGGAACTCTGTAGGGTGGCACTGCCTTATCTAAAAGGAGACTACTGCTTTAGCTTATGGCTTTAATGATATGTTTTCCTATGAACAGGTTGCCAGTGATTCTGGTCCATGAGATGTTTGTAGAAGTCTCTTGGCACTCTTCTTCCTCCTCTCTTATTCCATCTTTGAAGCTAAAAACAGTTGTATTGGAATTATAAGGGAAAACCCAAAAGAATTTTTTACTTAATCTTGACATGGCTGAGCTACTGAGCTAATAAGCAATGTCTTACTTTCAGGTTTTTTATAATTTGTTGTTTAAATTACTCCTAGTTAGGTATTTTATTACTTGCAGCTTACAGCATTTCTAACTGAATCCTGAATTCCTTTCTTGTTTTCTCTCTTTTATCTTTCTATTGGTCTCTGTTGTGGAGATTTTTTAGGTTTTTTTGGCTTCCTGGCTTTTGAATCCTCTTCCTATGTGAGATGAGTCTTCGTGGGAGACAGAGCCAACTTTAAACTACAGAAATTAAAAATGCTAGATACCCACCGTCTGAGCCAGATATCCACCTTCTGACCCACCTTCTGAGCCTCATTAGGCAAATAAGGCTCTCTCAGCTGGAGGTACCTACACTAGGTTTTGAGTGTGGACCTAGTGACACAGGGAAACATGAAAAGGGGATCATCTTCTGATAAAGGAAGTGGTTATAGCAAAATTGTACTCCTGGTGAATCAGTGACTACAGTAGCTAGGACATTGAATATTCTCACCCTTGTGCAGGCAAAAGTTTCCTTGTCAGCCCAGTTCTGTAGACTAATTGTAGCATTGTTTCAAGATGCATGGTTCTGAGCAGGATGGTCCAGCTTTCCTGGTGATTCAGAGAGCTATCTAATAGGTTTTTAAATAAATTCTTTTTTGCCTCCCTTGTTTAATCAGTTATGGCTGGTTTCTCTTTCTTGCAACTAAAATCCCTGCGTGGTACATTTTCTTTTGTCTCTTCAGCCAAAAGAGTAGAGGTCAGAGAAGAGACAGCCTAGCTAGTAGAAATACCTCACCTTTTCTGCTTGAGTACAACAGTTACCTTCTACAAATGAATTAACACTGTTAAATTAGCTGACAGGAGAAAGGGAAGAGGAAGGAAAGAAGCCCACACACATTTTTTTTTTGATTAAAAATCATGAAATTTGTAGCTTTATGAGTTTGTATCGAACCTATTGATAATGTTTCCAGGATAACTTTTAAGATGTTAATTTATATGTTTTTTCTATTTTTCTGATTGTGTCCTCATTCAAATAGGTAGCCAGGCTCTGTGCTTCTTTGTCTCAAGTGAAAATTGGGTATGAAAAAACAGGTTTCACTTACACCCAGATATTCATTTTCTAACGATTTTAGGCCTTTTGATGAGATTATGCTAGATGCCCTTAAGGGAGAGGAAAGAATGACTCATGAGAGAGAGATGAAAGAGTAGGGGTTAATGTTCATGCTGAAGAGTTTCCTCTTGAGAGGAGTGAAAGGAGGGGATCATTGTAAGATACCTCAGAGGTTCCAGTAGGGATCCTGTTCACTGTCAGTGCTGTGGTGGGGAAGTAAGACCTCAGGGAGGAATGTTGTATAAGATCCCAGGCTTGCCGAGGATTTCTACATCTCCCGTGTGGTGCACACAAGCTGTAAGCAGGAAGAAGGATGGACCCACAGGGACCATGTGGAATATGTCTAGGTGGTAACCACTGGGTAGATGGACAATGACCAGAGAGGTCACCCCCTGTCATTGTGCTACCTGACACCTTTGTATATCTTTATTACCCTAACAATGGTGGTGGGAGATCACCAGGAATTACCGAAATTGTGTTTAGACTGTCTTGGCAAGGGGTGAGCAAATAATCATTTAGTACATATGTATAAAATAAAAAAATGCACTGTTGTGTTAGTTTGCTGGGCTGCCATACAAAGGACCATGTCCTGGGTGGTTTAGACAACAGAAATTTATTTCTTCACAGTTCTGGAGGCTGGAAGTCTGAGATCAATGTGTCAGCACGGTTGGTTTTTTTCTGAGGCTTCTCTCCTTATGTTTTAGATGACTATCTTCTCCCTGTGTCTTCACATGGTTTTCCTTCTGTGTGTGTCTGTGCCTTAATTTCCTTTTGTTACAAGAACACTAGTCATGGGTTAGGGCCCACCCATAGGACTTCAATTTGCCAAATTACCTTTTTAAAGACCCTATCTCTAAATATGGTCACATTTTGAGGTAGCGGGGATTAGGACTTCAACATAAGAATTTTGGGAAGACACAGTTCAAACCATAACAACTATCTTTTGCCTAACTGAGAGAAATTATGGGAAATAGATTTCCTTATATGATAATGTTACTAAGAGTGATATTGTTACTAGTACTAAATAATAATAGCAAATAGTTCCTAGTTCATATGGGGGATTAGGTACTTTCTAAATGCTTTATGTGATAAGTCAGTTAATCCCTACGGTAGACTAACGTAAGAGGTATTTTCGTTATACCATTTTATTAATGAGGAAGCTGAAGCATAAAGCATTTCTGTAGCATTTTTAAGCATTATGTTATGCTGCTTTTCAATAATAAAAATAATATAGTAATTATTAAGCATGGAAATCATGGCATAATTGATCCTCCAGTTGGGCCAAGGCAAGGATTTTTGCTTACAATGTTCATCCCCATTTTGTCCTTGGTTCTTGAAGGCTCTATTCTATCATTTAACATGGGTAGCAGTCAGAAATTCCAGAATTGGCTGGCAAGGAACCAGAGGTGAGGTAAAACCCTCAGAATTACCTCCATTTTTTATTCTAGAAGTAGAAATGTGTCTCTCTGCTCTCAAGGTTATAGATAGAATAGCAATGAAATGCCATGAGTCTGTAGCATTAGTTTTTATTTACTAGATCTAGATTTGGTTTTGTAATAAAAATGTCCCCTGACTTAGATCAGTAAGGGTGTGATCTTTCTTTTGAAGTCTTATTCCTTGGCTTTACGATCCATCCTCTTTGCTCTATTGGTTTGGTTTTTCTTGTACTCTTTAGGTGTTGGACTACTTTGCTGGGATCATGTGAATCAGAGTCTACAAGAGATTGATTTAGGATTCATTTTCTTTCTCTAATCACTACAGGAAAAAGCTCCATCCTACTCTTTGGCCCTGCAGAGGAAAGGCTGGACTATGTCAGTTTACTTTAGAGCTTGGGACAAACCAAAGTATTGAGCATAATAGTAAATCATTTTGACCAAGGATGAGCACTCATCAAAATGCAAAGTGGAAAAGCAATCAAACCCTTCTTAATAGCATTTGTTGTTATGTGAAAACATTGTAAGGTATAAATAATAGGCAAATAGTGTTTATTGTTTCTATTATTATTATTTTATTATTTTGTTTCTTTGGTATAATCCAAAGGTGGCAGATTAAGAGTCACTGAAACAAACAAACAAAAAAAAACTAACACCAAAAAGGAGAATTATGTCTGGAATAATCATACAAAAACATTTAACAAAAAGGGTTAGACCAATTCAGCTTAATCTTGGCTACATGGGAGCTTTGCTAGGAGGCTTCTAAGTAATAATATCTCACTCTACCAAAATCAATTAAATCAGTAGTTATGGAGGTGAGACCATAGTATTAGTAGTTTTTGAAAGCTTTTCAGGTGATTCTAACACAAATTTAGGATTGAGATCCAATGAGCTATAGGAAGAAATATCAGGATTAGTTAACTATCAGATGATACAAGTAAAACGCCTAAATAACAGTGGATTAAATAGGATAGAAGCTTATTTCTCTCACTTAAAAAAATTCTATCGGTAGGCAATCCAGGGCTGTTATGGTGGCTCCATGGTATTATCAGTTACCTTGAATCATATCATCTCTTTTTCAGCACATGAATTTCATTCACAATGTCACCTAATAGCGAGATTCATTATTTGTTTTTTCACCCAATATTTATTGGGCACCTACCCTGTGGCAGGAACTATTCTAGGATCTGCTGGCATTTTAGATGGAGTGGCTACAAAATATCTGACAGAGAAGATGATGTTTGAGTAAAATTCCAAAGAACATCAAGGGGTAAGCCATGCAGATATCTGAATCAAAAGTGTTTGAAGCAAAGGAAAGAAGCAACAAAATCCCTAAGGTAGGAAGGGGCCTGGTGTATTTGGGAAAAAGCAAACAGGCGGCATGGGTAGAGCTGAATGAATGCAGGGTTAGGCAGGATATGAGAGAGATTGGGGGCAGGGAACATATTGAGTGGGTGTTATAGGCTACTATGAAGACTTCCAGTTTAGCCTGAGGGTAGGGGATGGGAGACGTTGAACAGAGAATTGACATGATATGTTTATACTTTAGTTTCATCAGAATTACTTCTGTTGCTATGTTAGAGAAGAGATCTGCTAATTGACCAGGTCGGAACAGGGAGACTAGTCAGAATGTTATTGCCACTTATCATTGTGAGAGGGGATGTGGCTTGGACTAAGATGGTAGCTATGAATTTGATAAGGAGTAGACTGATTTCGGGTTTAGTTTGAAAATAGAGCCAACATTGTTAATATAATGAGGATGGAATGGGAACAAAAGAGCGGAGTCAGGATGACACCAAAGGTTTTGGACTGATGAACTAGAAGAGTGGAGTTGCTATTTACTGAGATGGGGAAGACCAAAAAAGGGGGAAGGTTGGGCTCAAAAAGAAGAGTTTAGTTTGGACATGTCAGATTAAAATGCCCATTAGACATTTTCATCAATTATCAGTTCACTGCTTCTCAGCTCCAAAAATGCGTGTGGTAAACAATGGAATTCCTTTAAGCATTTCTTCTTTCTTTCTTTATTTTTAAAGATTTTATTTATTTATTTGACAGAGAGAGAGACAGTGAGAGAGGGAGCACAAGCAGGGCGAGTGGGAGAGGGAGAAGCAGGCTTCCTGCAGAGCAGGGAGCCCGATGCGGGGCTCGATCCCAGGACCGTGGGATCCTGACCTGAGCCAAAGGCAGACGCTTAATGACTGAGCCACCCGGGTGCCCCAAGCATTTCTTCTTTAAAGTGAGAACAGTGTTAAGCTTTTTATTAAATAAAAAGTGCTAGAGGGACATTGCAGGAGAAGAGGGTTTGTTTTTTTTTCTTGTCATTTCTGTTAGAGACTGGGCACTGGCAGTGTGGGTGTGAGAACATCCAGTGGCGCTCTGTTAGCACTGGAACCAGAATCTGGCCCCTCTATGACATTGCATTTTGCAGCCCTCTTTTTTTTTTTTTTTTTTTTAAGATTTTATTTATTTATTTGACAGAGAGAGACACAGCGAGAGAGGAACACAAGCAGGGGGAGTGAGGGAGGGAGAAGCAGGCTTCCCACTGAGCAGGGAGCCCGATGTGGAGCTTGATCCCAGGACCCCAGAACTGCGACCTGAGCTGAAGGCAGATGCTTAATGACTGAGCCACCCAGGCGCCCCTGCAGCCCTCTTTAATGTGGAAACCAGAGCCCCTATTCTCTGAGAGGCTTCTTCTGCTCATGCCCTGACTCCTTCTGCAGGTCATTAGCTGCTGATTATCTGTTCCCATCTGTGCTCCAAAGAGTAGCTTATTGCTGGTCCAGCAACTCCAGACCAGTTCTGGTCTTCTCTACTATCAGGTAGCCTGAACCACACCTTCTCCAACAAGGTCTGAACTCACCCTTCCAAGTTTGCCCTTCATTGGGTACACTCCTTAAGATACCAGGGATACCTCAGTCCTAAGATACCATATGTGTCACAGTTGCTCTTTTATAATAGCTCATGATTCTTTACTTGAAACTTCTCTTTTTAACCTACTGCATGGTTTCTGTCTCCTGGTTGGACACAGACTGCTATAACCTCCATCTGGAGATGTGTATAAACAATTGGTTATATAGGTTTGGACCTCACAGAAGAGGTTCAAGATGGGGATACACATTCGGGACCATAAATGTATAGATGATGATGAAAGTTGTGAGACTGGATTAGCTCTCAATGGAAATGAACTTAAGAAAGATACAAGAGTGAACCTTGGCCCAAAATTTGGAGGAAGTAGAAAAGGAGACTGAGAAGGCGTTCTGAGAGACAGAGAGACAAATTTTCAAGGAGGAGAATGTGATCATCTGTGTTCAGTGCAACTAGCTGGTTAGTTAGAAAAATGATGGGGAATTGGCCATTGGATCAGGCAATGTGAAGGTCTTTGGTGATAACACTAGATTTAGTAGAATGAAATGAGTTAAATTCTATTTGGAGAAGAATCACCAAGAATGGGACAATGAAATCATAGAGACTGAGTATAGAAACTCTTTTAATGAGTTTTTCTATGAAACAAAAAAGAAGTATGAGTTAATGGTTAGTGTAGAGTGTGGGGTCAAGGGGAGAGGAAGGTCCTCTTCTTTTAAGTGATGAAAGGAAAAAAAACAACACTTTTATGCTAATGGGAAAGTTCCAGTAGAAAGAAAAAAAATGATGGTGGAAGAGAGGGAAAAACTCCTGGATCCCTGGAGCAATGTCTGCAGAGAGGAGGGAGGTGGAATCTAGGGTTGAAGTGGTAGTCTCATCTGTAGTCACAGGAGAGTAGACAAAATACCTGGCCACAGATGCTTTTGTGTAAGTGGTGAAGGCATGCAGAAATATTCTTTTGATTAAATCTATTTTGTCAGTGAAATAAGAAGTAAGGTCATCAGCCGAGATTAAATATGGGGTAGGGGGCACTATAGGCTTAAGAAGAGAGAACATATGACATAGTGTATACATGAGTGGAAGAATGCATTAACTAAAGAAATATACAACTTGCGGGTAAATTTAAGAATTAGTAGTCATGGAGGAGTTGGAGGGAAGATGGTAGAATAGGAAGCATCAGAAATCTGTCTCCCCACATAGACAGTAGCTGTGGCAGAATGTATTTGATGTAATTATTTTGGAACTCTGGTGTCTACTGAAGTCTTGCAACTTCCAGGTCATGGCTTAGACAGTAAATTGTGGTTACCCCAGTCAAATTCAGCTCTTAGTTCAGTACTGGCTACCCACCTCTCATCCCCAGCCCCATGGCAGATGGCTGTGCACACATTCCTGTAGTAACTTGCATGCTGCTTGCAGGAGCTGCTGTGAACAATAAGAATCCTGTCCACCAAGATACCAAGGATTTGGGCTCTGACTGTTAATTGCTGCATCTGATTGCAGAGGTGCTGACACGTAATCAGGTAGCCATTGTTGCACACCTCTCCTCCCACTGTTGTAAGTATTACCCCTGGCAGCTGAAGTGACTTCCAGGGGATTTAAAAGAGTTCGCTGCTTCACTTTTCTCTTTTCACCCTTTTGGGAGCCATATATTTAAGGACTATGATATCAGCTCAGAAACAACCACATAAATACAGGAATTTAGAAAGTCACCATGTCTTCCCCAGAAAAGACCTGAGAAGACCTTAAATCTATACCCCAGACTGATATCTGGCACAAGGACACTGTACAACAATCAAAACAAAACAAAACAAAAAACCCAGCAAACCCAGGAGAAGAGGGAGAATCTGATTTCCACAGTTACCACATTATAAGATTCAAATGTCCAGTTTTTAACAAAAACCCACAGGGTGTACAAAGAAATAGGAAAGTATGGCCAATTCAAAGGAGAAAAATAAATCAATAAAATCTATTTTTGAGAAAGAGTAGATGAAGACTCACTAGGCAAAAACAAAACAAAACAAAAACAAAACTAATAAACAAAAAACCAAAAGCAAACCCAAACAAACAAAAAACTGTCTTAAAGATGCTCAAAGAGGTAAAACAATGTGAACAAAGCTAAGAAAACAATGTATGAACAGGTCCCAATAAAGAGATAAAAAAGGAACTAAAGAAATTCTGGAACTGAAAATTACAATAACTGAAATGAAAAATTCAGTAGAAGAGTTCAAAAGCAGATTTGAGCATCCAGAAGAATCAGTAAACTTGATGATAGGATGAGCAATTGAAATAATTAAGTCTGAGGTACAGAAAGTAAAAAGATTGAAGAAAAGTGAATAGAACCTAGAGGACTTTTGGGACATCTTCAAGTGGACCAACCTGTACATTGTGGGAATCCCAGAATGAGATAGAGGAGGGGGAAGAGATTATTTGAAGAAATAATGTCCAAAAACGTCCAAAATTTGATAAAAGACATAAATAGAAACATTCAAGAAACCCAACAACTGTTAATAGAGTAGATTCAAAGAGATCTGCACTGAAACACATTGTAATAAAAAAAGAAAAAAAAAATGAAAGCCAAAGCCAAAGAGAGAATCTGGAAAGCAGCAAGAGAGAAGTGACTCATTACATGCAAGAGGATCCTCAATATGATAATGAGCATATTTTTGTCAGAAACCTTGGAGGTCAGATGACAGTGCACTGATACATTCAAATTGCTGAAGGATAAAAACTGTCAACCAAGAGTCCTCGCAAAACTGTCCCTTAAAAGGAGGGAGAAATTAAGACATTTCTGGATAAATAAAAGTTTATGCTAAAGGGAAGCCTTTGATTGAAATGAAAGGACACTGGAAAGTAACTCAAAATAGCATGAAAAAATAAAGATCTTTGGTAAAGGTATTTACATGAACAATTATATAAGCTAGTGTTACTATAACTTTGGTTTGTTACTACACTTTTTGTTTTCTACAGTATTTAAGAAACTAATGAATAAAACGAATAATTACTAGTCTATGTTTTTGGACACACAGTGCATTAAGATGTAGTTTACAACACCAGTGACTGAAAGGGGGTAGGAATGGAGCTGTATAAGAGCAGAGTTTTGTATGTTATTGAAATTAAACTCTTGTAAATTCAAATTACAATATTATGCCTTTAGGATGTTAAATATAATCCCTATGGTAACCACAAAGACAGAAAGTAGAATAGTGGTGGTCCGGGCCTGGGGTGGGGAGTGTAGGGAGTTACTGTTTAATAGGTGGAGAGTTTCAGTTTTGCAGGTTAAAAAAAGTTCTGGAGATGGATGGTGGTGATGATTGTACAACACTATGAATGTACTTAATACTACTGAACTATACACTGAAAAATGGTAAATTAGTGAATTTTAAATTAGTAAAAATGGTAAATTTTATGCTATATATATTTTAGCACAATTTTTTAAAAGATTTATTTTAGGGAGCAAGAGCCTGTGTTTGTGCGCACACATGCACAAGTTGGGGGAGGGGCAGAGGGAGAGAATCTTCAAGCAGACCCCTTGCTGAGCTTGGAGCCTGACTTGGGGCTCTTTCCTATAACCCATGAGATCATGACTTGAGCCTAAACCAAGAGCTGGATGCTCAACCAGCTGAGCCACCCAGGTGCCCCACAGCACAATTTTTAAAAATAAGTAATTTGAAATAGAGATTGTAGGCATGAATTTAAGATGAGAACCTTCATTATGGTTTTGAATCTTTTCTGTACTCCAGTTTAGTTGTGTGGATGCAGGTGCAGAGCCAATGAAGATGTGAGTTTCTCAAGGATTATAAGACAGTAAGATGACATGAGAAAGGGGTCAAAGAGGAGTATATGAAGGATGATTTTAATGACTGATTGTGGAATAAAAGCTGATGGCTAAACTCTAGCCATTAAGGTGAGGCTGGTAACAGAAGGAAATAGGAGACAACAAAATAGCCCCTTCCTTTTAGGCAGCCTTCCTGGAAGTCCCAGACATTTACGGTTTATTGACCAGGCATAGTCATGTGCTATACATAGCTGTTAAGGGATTCTAGAAAATCTATTCTTTAATTCTGAGGATCAATGTGCCATGCTAAAAAAACATGCTATTTACTAGGGAAGAAGGGGAGAATGCATGTAGAAAGAAACTACCCTTCTCTGTCACAGTACAAAATAATGTCCTGTGTAGTGAGTCTCTTTGGGAAAGGACTACAGAGGAAGTTATTTTAGCCTGGGGAAAGGCAATATTCTCCTTTAATCAAAGCTAGATGCAAGACCATTTTGGCAAAAAATATGGGTGAGACAACAGCATTTTTTTTTTTTCTCATCCATTCATCATCTTCTTTCTTAGGTGTGCTTATCTTTCAGGTCATAAGAATCTTCATGTATTTCTCATCCCTTTCCTTACAGGAGCCTTTTTCAGGAAAGGATCTGATAAGCCCAATTTCATTATGGTTTAAATGATTGATAAAGTTTAGAGTCACTCATCTGAGCAGTGTAAACATTTTTAAACGGGATGAAACCTTAAGCTAAAAGGTATTACATCTCATTGGAGTGGGTTCCTAGCTGAGGAAGCAGAAATAATTTAAGGGATATGGGGAGCTTCCTGTAATTTCTGTTAATAATGCCGTCTTGGCCATCCCTGTCTGAATGTTCCTAAGGATATCACTGGCCAGAGCTACATGTTTCATTCTTTCAGACTGTCAGTCTGGCAACAGTTATTAAATTCAGTTTGAGACCAAATAAAAAGGAGCATTTTGCAGTTGGATTGAATAAAGGTTAATAGCATAAAAGATGCAGAAATCACGATCAGATAGCCATGGGATTCAGACTTCTCACAACTCAATCAGTGAATGCTAGGAAGTTGAGTTAACCTCATGGCATCCAGCAGAATTGGCCTAGGACATGGTTTTGCTTGTGACAGAAGCACATTCCTTTTATGCTCATTTGCATAGCCAAATAGAATTGACTGATGGTTTGCCACATGCCACCAAGAGATATCTTAGCACATCTGATAGACTACAGAATAGGAATGCTGCTTAACATGAATTTTATTGCATCTCAGCACCTGCTCCAGCCAACAGTCATTACTATCTAGGGGAGGCTGTGCTCAGATTATCATTATTCCTGTATCTTTGCATTTGTATTCTGCCGACTACTGTGCAAGGTAAAATTGATAAATGGAGGGACTGATTGTGAGTGGCAGAAACCTGTGACTGCATGTCCTTTGCAAGACTGGCATATTAGGAAAGGTTGGGAAGGGGGTTGTTTATGTAATCATTGTCTAGGTATACCAGCCTTTCTGTCTCTCTCTCTCATTCAACTTCCTTCCTTCCCACCCTCCCTACTCCATCTCTCTCTTTCTCTCTTGTCTGTTAATTTTTGTGAGGACTTTTTCATTTTAATGAGAGGGAAAAATACCATATATAACCAGGATGAAAATTATCAGGCAGAAAATCCAAAAATCTGATCAGATAAATGCTAGAATTGAAGAATCCCATGTATTAGAATTAGGGGTAATGTTCACTCAGGATAGCCAGACCAGTCATTGAGATATTGAAATACTACCTTATCAAATGTTATGTATCTATTGACCCATGCCCTCTGAATATATCCTTGCCACAGAGTCCCTTGGTGGGTCCTTAAGGGTCCTAAGACCCTTAAAATTGCCTCAATATCTAGAAACTAAAGAGTTAGACCTTGGAATGGCAGGGGGAGGAGGAAGCAGCTCCTTGTCTCATCTCATTGTTCTAACCCGTGTCCCATCAGTTGTTAACTGCTAGAATTTCTAACTGCTGGATGCCCTTCAAAGACTCAAATGGAAAAGGTTGCCGTAGGGTAGGAAAAATAAAATGAGCTGCTCCTATATAATATACTGGCTGTTTGTTCTTAGGTACAAAACTGGGCACTTAGTCCTCTTGGACATTTGGTGAAAAACCGAATCAATATTCTTTCGCTCATCAAATTGTCTGTTTTTAGGCAGGGAACAGTGACTCTATAGGAGTAGATAAGAAAAAGCAAAAGGACATGCTCAATCCACTGGTCAAGGAGCCCTACAGATCTAAGTGACAATTCAACTCATTATATGTGACCTGTTATAACCCTTGTAGTTTGCTCGTTAACCTGTAAAATGGATTTACTACTGCATATCATTATTTGTAGGTGTCCTTTTATTGAGAAGGTCCCTGGAGCTCCCAGAGGGATTCAAACTTTACCTTTTGGATATTTCTTCCCTCCAGAATTCAATAGGCATGAAAATGTTTCGTATCTTTAGCAGGATTCATGTCTTTTCAATCATAGTTAACAATGGTATTCTTGACAGGAACTGCATCCTCTGCCACTTTATTATGTGCATTTCTTTGAACCATTTGTATGCTGTGTGTGATTGGGTCTGTACAGATTAAAATAGCACCGAGAGAGCCAATTTAAGGCTTGGGATGAGTGAGCCTGAGCAGTAGAGACATTCTGGCACACACACACATTGTAAATCCTGTTGTTAAGTTTGCAGTGGGTGTGATGGAATGTGCAGCTCAGGCACTTTACCCTCGTTAGTGCAAAAGTAAATTGTGAGGGCTCTCACAGAGCTCCAAGGGGAATAATGGAGGAGAGGGAATGGAAAAGATTTTCTGAAGTCTGATAGCTGTCCCCCTGGGCATCCCAAAATGCAATATACCAGTCAGAAAGGCTAATGTCTTTGCTGACTTTAGCCTTGTATGCTAATTAAATACATGGTATTGTGTAATAAAAGAAAACCTGAATGGCTTTCAGCACATTCAAAATGAAATAGGAACTAGAAATAAGCCTTCTATAAAACAGTTCATTGATGAGATATGGTAAATGATGGGAAATTGGTGTAAAGATTAGTCTCATGATGGCATGTTTGGGAAATATCTATTTTCTTCTAAAATTCATATTGTTAAATAACAAACATATTGACCTTGTATGGTCATCTGTTAGAGCAATGTTTCTCAACTTTGCAGGGACATTAGAATCTCCTGGGAAGTTTGAAAAAATACTGATACCTTGGTCCTACCCAAAGAAATTCTGATTTGTTTGGTCTGAGCATCAGAGTTCTGTAAGTCTCTCTGGTGAATTAAAAAAATTTTTTTCTCCATCTTTATTGAGGTATATTTGGCAGATAAAATTGTAATTTCTTTAAAGTATATAACATGATGATTTGATATATGTATACATTGTGAAAGGGTTCACACAATCAACTTTAATTAATACATCCATTGCTTCATGTAGTTACTTTTTTTGGAGAGGGGAGAACACCTGAGATCCAACTGTCTTAGCAAATGCCAGTTCTACAACACATGCCTAATGTCTATACATTAGATCTTTAGAACTAACTCATCTCATGACTGACAGTTTATACCCTTTTCCCAGAGATTTCACCTAACCCCCAGTCCCTGGCAACCACCATCCTACTCTGTTTCTGTGAGTTCAACTTTTATTTTTTAGATTCCACCTATAAGTGATACCATGCAGAATGTCTTTCTCTGTCTGGCTCCTTTCACTTAGGGTAGTGCCCTCTAGGTTCATCCATGTTGTGAAGTTCAGGTTGAGAACCATCAGGTGAGAACCACTTTGAAACATTTAGTTTAGAGGCAGGTACCTTACTGACACAAATGCTTTAAGTAAGACATCATTCATTTATAGCCTGTATATTTTTACTATCATACAAACTGTAAGTGATTCAGGAAATCATTGTTTAAAACTTTCAAGGCTTAGAAACATTTTAATTAATGGATTGAATTTTTAATGCAGTGTATCTAGAAATACTGTTTCATAGCTTAGTTTAAAATTACAGTGCACAAAATTTAGAGAAATTCAGAATTGTTTTTAGATTTTATACTGTCCTTAAGAAAGCAAAACTTCTGAGTACATACAGTTAATAGCTTTAATGGGAAATGTTTTTCTTCAGGTACTTTGCAAGATTAAAGGTATTTCTTTGTAACAAAGTAGTACTTGTTTCTCATTGGAAGAGAGAGACAATCTCTAGATAGAAGGGTGGCTCAGTTGGTTAAGCGGCTGCCTTAGGCTCAGGTCGTGATCCTGGAGTCCCTGGATCGAGTCCCGTATCGGGCTCCCTGCTCAGCAGGGAGTCTGCTTCTCCCTCTGACCCTCCCCCCTCTCATGTGCTCTCTCTCTCTCTCTCTCATTCTCTCTGTCTCAAATAAATAAAATCTTTTTTTTTTTTTTAAAGAAGATAATAGCAGTTGAATGCAGATGAAGGTTTGACTGATTTGATTGCAGTTAATTAAGAACCTGGGAGTTCCCGAGAATCAAACCTACTTTATATCAGAGGTGATGGGGATCATTTTGACACTTCAGATAGTCTCTGAGTTGAGTGAAGTCTGTTGGATTTTTGAGGTCAGAGAAAGGCTTTGATGCAATTATTTATCATTGCTTGTCTACTAGCATGAAGAATAAATTAAATTCATTAAGTAACTTAAAGCAGTATTAGTGGGGCCTATTTAGATTGTCCATTAAAAGCATTATGGGACATTTTTTCTTCTTCCAGAAACAAATCACCTTTCTTCCTGTCTTTGTTAAATCTGACTAGGAAAAAAAAAATGTAAATATTTAAACTGATTTTTCATTCTTTAATAAGACAGTAAGGTTCCAAGGCTAGACATTCCGAGGTTGCCCTCATCTGCTAGGGATCTTCTTCCATTGTAGCATTTATTAGGAAAAAGGTTATTTGGAGAAAACTATGTACCAGTTTACATGGGGGAATAGCCTGATGGTTGATGGACAACACTGTTTCCATGTTCCAGTAATGTTTTTTAGAACTAAAAATAGCAGCGTTTTTGTTTCTTTTTTGTTTTGTTATATTTTTTTCATGAGTTTTCCCTATTTTTAAAAATTGAATTTAAATTGACATACAGTTATATTGGTTTCAGGCATACAAGATAGTGATTTGATATTTTTACACATTTGGAAATGATCACCATGATAGGTACAGTTATCATATGTTACATATAAAGTTGTTGCAATATTATTGACTATATTGCCTATGATAAACATTTTATCTCTGTGACTTATTTATTTTATACCTGAAAGTTGGTACTTCTTAATCTTCATCACCTATTTTGCCTGTCCCCTGACTCCCTTACTTTCTGGCAACCACTAGTTTGTTCTCTGTGTCTAGGAGTCTGTTTTGTTCATTTATTTTGTGTTTTAGATTCCTCATATTAAGTGAAGTCATACAGTATTTGTCTTCCTGACTTATTTCACTTAGAATAATACCCTCTAGGTCCATCCATGTTGTTGCAAATGACAAGATTTCATTTTTTTTATGGGCTGAGTAATATTCCATGGTATGTATGTATGCATACACACACACACACACACACACACACACACACATCTTCTTTATCCATTCATCTATTGATGGACACTTAGGTTTCTCCCATACCTTCACTGTTGTAAATAGTGCTGCAATGAATATAGGGGTACATATATCTTTTCGAATTGTGTTTTTTTGTTTTCTTTGGATGACTACTCAGAAATGGAATTGCTGGATTGTATGGTAGTTCTGTTTTTAACCTTTTTTTTAAAAATTTTTTATTGTTATGTTAATCACCATACATTACATCATTAGTTCTTGATGTAGTGTTCCATGATTCATTGTTTGTGCATAACACCCAGTGCTCCACGCAGAACGTGCCCTCCTTAATACCCATCACCAGGCTAACCCTTCCCCCCCCCTCCAGAACCCTCAGTTTGTTTTTCAGAGTCCATCGTCTCTCATGGTTCGTCTCCCCCTCCGACTTACTCCCCTTCATTCTTCCCCTCCTGCTATCTTCTTCTTTTTCTTTTTTCTTAACATATGTTGCATTATTTGTTTCAGAAGTACAGATCTGTGATTCAACAGTCTTGCACAATTCACAGTGCTCACCATAGCACATACCCTACCCAATGTCTATCACCCAGCCACCCCATCCCTCCCACCCCCCACCACTCAGCAACCCTCCGTTTGTTTCCTGAGATTAAGAATTCCTCATATCAGTGAGGTCATATGATACATGTCTTTCTCTGATTGACTTATTTCACTCAGCATAACACCCTCCAGTTCCATCCATGTCGTTGCAAATGGCAAGATCTCATTCCTTTTGATGGCTGCATAATATTCCATTGTGTATATATACCACATCTTTATCCATTGATCTGTCGATGGACATCTTGGCTCTTTCCACAGTTTGGCTATTGTGGACATTGCTGCTATTGGGGTGCACATACCCCTTCGGATCCCTACATTTGTATCTTTGTGGTAAATACCCAGTAGTGCAATTGCTGGATCGTATGGTAGCTCTATTTTCAACTGTTTGAGGAACCTCCATACTGTTTTCCAGAGTGGCTGCACCAGCTTGCATTCCCACCAACAGTGTAGGAGGGTTCCCCTTTCTCCACATCCCTGCCAGCATCTGTCGTTTCCTGACTTGTTAATTTTAGCCATTCTGACTGGTGTGAGGTGGTATCTCATGGAGGTTTTGATTTGGATTTCCCTGATGCCGAGCGATGTTGAGCACTTTTTCATGTGTCTGTTGGCCATTTGGATGTCTTCTTTGGAAAAATGTCTGTTCATGTCTTCTGCCCATTTCTTGATTGGATCATTTGTTCTTTGGGTGTTGAGTTTGATAAGTTCTTTATAGATTTTGGATACTAGCCCTTTATCTGATATGTCATTTGCAAATATTTTCTCCCATTCTGTCGGTTGTCTTTTGGTTTTGTGGACTGTTTCTTTTGCTGTGCAAAAGCTTTTTATCTTGATGAAATCCCAATAGTTCATTTTTGCCCTGGCTTCCCTTGCTTTTGGCGATGTTTCTAGGAAGAAGTTGCTGCGGCTGAGGTTGAAGGGGTTGCTGCCTGTGTTCTCCTTTAGGATTTTGATGGACTCCTATCTCACGTTTAGGTCTTTCAACCATTTGGAGTCTATTTTTGTGTATGGTGTAAGGAAATGGTCCAGTTTCATTCTTCTGCAGGTGGCTGTCCAATTTTCCCAACACCATTTGTTGAAGAGACTGTCTTTTTTCCATTGGACATTCTTTCCTGCTTTGTCGAAGATGAGTTGACCATGGAGTTGAGGGTCCATTTCTGGGCTCTCGATTCTGTTCCATTGATCTATGTGTCTGTTTTTGTGCCAGTACCATACTGTCTTGATGATGACAGCTTTGTAATAGAGCTGGAAGTCTGGAATTGTGATGCCGCCAGCTTTGCTTTTCTTTTTCAATATTCCTCTGGCTATTCGGGGTCTCTTCTGGTTCCATACAAATTTTAGGATTATTTGTTCCATTTCTTTGAAAAAAGTGGATGGTATTTTGATGGGGATTGCATTGAATGTGTAGATTGCTCTAGGTAGCATTGACATCTTCACAATGTTTGTTCTTCCAATCCATGAGCATGGAACGTTTTTCCATTTCTTTGTGTCTTCTTCAATTTCTTTCATAAGTATTTTATAGTTTTCTGAGTACAGATCCTTTGCCTCTTTGGTTAAATTTATTCTTAGGTATCTTATGGTTTTGGGTGCAATTGTAAATGGGATCAACTCCTTGATTTGTCTCTCTTCTCTCTTGTTGTTGGTGTATAGGAATGCCACTGATTTCTGTGCATTGATTTTATGTCCTGCCACTTGACTGAATTCCTGTATGAGTTCTAGCAGTTTTGGGGTGGAGTCTTTTGGGTTTTCCACATAAAGTATCATATCATCTGCAAAGAGTGAGAGTTTGACTTCCTCTTCGCCGGTTTGGATGCCTTTGATTTCTTTTTGTTGTCTGATTGCTGTGGCTAGGACTTCTAATACTATGTTGAATAGCAGTGGTGAGAGTGGACATCCCTGCCGCGTTCCTGACCTTAGGGGAAAAGCTCTCAGCTTTTCCCCATTGAGAATGATATTTGCTGTAGGTTTCTCATGGATGGCTTTTATGATATTGAGGTATGTACCCTCTATCCCTATACTCTGAAGAGTTTTGATCAAGAAAGGATGCTGTACTTTGTCAAATGCTTTTTTTGCATCTATTGAGAGGATCATATGATTCTTGTTCTTTCTTTTGTTAATATATTGTATCACGTTGATTGATTTGCGGATGTTGAACCAATCTTGCAGCCCAGGGATAAATCCCACTTGGTCATGGTGAATAATCCTTTTAATGTACTGTTGGATCCTGTTGGCTAGTATTTTGGTGAGAATTTTTGCATCCATGTTCATCAAGGATATTGGTCTGTAGTTCTCCTTTTTGATGGGGTCTTTGTCTGGTTTTGGGATCAAGGTAATGGTGGCCTCATAAAATGAGTTTGGAAGTTTTCCTTCCATTTCTATTTTTTGGAACAGTTTCAGGAGAATAGGTATTAATTCTTCTTGAAATGTTTGGTAGAATTCCCCTGGGACGCCATCTGGCCCTGGGCCTTTGTTTGTTGGGAGATATTTGATGACTGCTTCAATTTCCTTAGTGGTTATAGGTCTGTTCAGGTTTTCTATTTCTTCCTGGTTCAGTTTTGGTAGTTGATACATCTCTAGGAATGCACCCATTTCTTCCAGGTTATCTAATTTGCTGGCATAGAGTTGCTCATAATATGTTCTTATAATTGTTTGTATTTCTTTGGTGTTGGTTGTGATCTCTCCTCTTTCATTCATGATTTTGTTGATTTGGGTCATTTCTCTTTTCTTTTTGATAAGTTTGGCCAGGGGTTTATCAATCTTGTTAATTCTTTCAAAGAACCAGCTCCTAGTTTCGTTGATCTGTTCTACTGTTCTTTTGGTTTCTATTTGATTGATTTCTGCTCTGATCTTTATTATTTCTCTTCTCCTGCTGGGTTTAGGCATTCTTTGCTGTTCTTTCTCCAGCTCCTTTAGGTGTAGGGTTAGGTTGTGTATTTGAGACTTTTCTTGTTTCTTGAGAAAGGCTTGTATTGCTATATACTTTCCTCTCAGGACTGCCTTTGCTGTATCCCAAAGATTTTGAACAGTTGTGTTTTCATTTTCATTGGTTTCCATGAATTTTTTTAATTCTTCTTTAATTTCCTGGTTGACCCATTCATTCCTTAGTAGGATGCTCTTTAGCCTCCATGTATTTGAGTTCTTTCCAACTTTCCTCTTGTGATTGAGTTCTAGTTTCAAAGCATTGTGGTCTGAAAATATGCAGGGAATAATCCCAATCTTTTGGTACTGGTTGAGACCTGATTTGTGACCTAGGATGTGATCTATTCTGGAGAATGTTCCATGGGCACTAGAGAAGAATGTGTATTCCATTGCTTTGGGATGGAATGTTCTGAATATGTGTGTGAAGTCCATTTGGTCCAGTGTGTCATTTAAAGTCTTTATTTCCTTGTTGATCTTTTGCTTAGATGATCTGTCCATTTCAGTCAGGGGGGTGTTAAAGTCCCCCACTATTATTGTATTGCTGTCAATGTGTTTCTTCGCTTTTGTTATTAAATGCCTTATATAATTGGCTGCTCCCATGTTCGGGGTACAGATATTTACAATTGTTAGATCTTCTTGTTGGATAGACCCTTTAAGTAGGATATAGTGTCCTTCCTCATCTCTTATTACAGTCTTTGGTTTAAAATCTAATTTGTCTGATACAAGGATTGCCACCCCAGCTTTCTTTTGGTGTCCATTAGCATGGTAAATGGTTTTCCACCCCCTCACTTTCATTCTGGGGGTGTCTTTGGGTCTAAAACGAGTCTCTTGCAGACTGCATATTGATGGATCTTGTTTTTTAATCCAATCTGATAGCCTGTGTCTTTTGATTGGGGGCATTTGCCCATTTACATTCAGGGTAACTATTGAAAGGTATGAATTTAGTGCCATTGTATTGCCTGTAAGGTGACTGTTACTGTATATTGTCTCTGTTCCTTTTTGATCTGTGCTGCTTTTAGGCTCTCTCTTTGCTTAGAGGACCCCTTTCAATATTTCTTGGAGGGCTGTTTTCATGTTTGCAAATTCCTTTAGTTTTTGTTTGTCCTGGAAGCTTTTTATCTCTCCTTCAATTTTCAGTGAGAGCCTAGCTGGATATAGTATTCTTGGCTGCATATTTTTCTTGTTTAGTGCTCTGAAGATATCATTCCAGTCCTTTCTGGCCTGCCAGGTCTCTGTGGATAGGTCTGTTGCCAATCTAATGTTTCTACCATTGTAGGTTACGTATCTCTTCTCCCGAGCTGCTTTCAGGATTTTCTCCTTGTCTCTGAGACTCGTAAGTTTTCCTATTAGATGTCGGGGTGTTGACCTATTTTTATTGATTTTGAGAGGGGTTCTCTGTGCCTCCTGGATTTTGATGCCTGTTTCCTTCCTCACATTAGGGAAGTTCTCTGCTATTATTTGCTCCAATATACCTTCTGCCCCTCTCTCTCTTTCTTCTTCTTCTGGGATCCCAATTATTCTAATGTTGTTTCATCTTATCGTATCACTTATCTCTCGAATTCTGCCCTCGTGATCCTGTAGTTGTTTCTCTCTCTTTTTCTCAGCCTCTTTATTTTCCATCATTTGGTCTTCTATATCGCTGATTCTCTCTTCTGCCTCATTTGTCCTAGCAGTTAGTGCCCCCATTTTTGATTGCACCTCATTAATAGCCTTTTTGATTTTGACTTGGTTAGATTTTAGTTCTTTTATTTCTCCAGAAAGAGTTTCTCTAATAACTTCCACGCTTTTTTCAAGCCCAGCTAGTCTCTTTAAAGTCATGATTCTGAACTCTCGGTCCGACATTGTACTAATGTCCGTATTGAGTAGGTCCCTGGCTGATGGTACTATCTCTTGTTCTTTTTGCTGAGGTGATTTTTTTCGTCTTGTCATTTTGTCCAGAGGAGAATAGATGAATGAGAGAACAAAATGCCAACAGGTTTACAACGTCCCCAGCAAATATACTCTATATAAATCAGAAAAGACCTGAAACCAGGGGAAAAGAAAGGGAAAGAAAGAAAAAAGGAAGAGAAAAGAAAGAAAAAAAAAAACAAAAAGAAAAAGATTAAAAACAAAAACAGAACAATACAAAAAAACCCGAATATGATCAAATGTGATCAGGCTAGTGCATACATCAGTGCCACAGACTAGATTTTGGGCGTAAATATTTGGTCTGTTAGAAAAAAGTGCCTCCTAAAATTTTAAAGGAAGAAAGACTTATATATGTACAAAATAAGGGTTGATACAATGAAGGGATGGAAGATGACTGTAAAGATGAAAATTATAAAAGATTTTATAAAAGGAATTGATACGATAAGAAGTTGTTTGAAAAAAGAAAGAAGAAGATTTTTTAAAAAAAGGGAGAGAATGTGATCACATAGACTAGAACAAAGCCATACACAGGTGATTTAGGGTATATTTTGATCTGTTAGAAGAAACTGTATCTCAAAATTTTAAAGAGAGAACAACTTATATATATATGCCAAAAATAAGGGTAACTCCTATGAAGGGATAAAATATGACTCTAAAAATGAAAAATAAAAAATGTTTTTTTAAAAAAAAGGGATTGATAAGATGTTGATTCAAAAAGGGAAAAAGAAATTAAAAAGAAAACAGTTAAAAAAAATTAACTTTGAAAAACTAATGAATCATGGTAAAAAAAAAAGCCATGAATTCTATGTGCAGTATTCCCCTAGCGCTGGAGTTCTCCCGTTCTCCTTGATCGGTAAACTTGGTCTTGGCTTGCTGGCTGTTCGTGCTGATCTTCTGGGGGAGGGGCCTGTTGCTGTGGTTCCCAAATGTCTTTGCCAGAGGTGGAATTGCCCCGCCCTTGTCGGTCCCAGCTAAGCAAGCTGCTCGGGTTTGCTCTGAGGAGCTTTTGTTCCCTGCAAGCTTTCCATATGGCTTTGGAGGACGACAGTGAAAATGGCGGCCTCCCAATCTCCGCCCCAGAGGAGGCAAGAACTCGGGGCTCCGCTCCTCAGTGCGCCCCCAGAGAAAAGCAGCCAGTCACTCCCGTGTCCCCGGTCTCTGGCCGCACTCCGTGCTCACCCGGCCTGTGACTGATCGTTTCTATCTCTGGCACCTGACCCCATGTGGAGTCTCCAAACCCAGCAGATCCCTGCGGTGCACTCCTGCATCGCTCCTCCCAGGGGAGGAAGGGGAGTCTCCCCAGATCTGCCGCTTGTTGGGTCCCTGCTGGAGGAGCAGTGGCCCGACTGGGCCGCGGATCACAGTTATGGCCACCCCGAACTGAGAGCCCGCGCCTCGGCTCCGTCTCTGCAGCTGGCTTCCCCTCTCCGATACCTGGGAGCTCTGCCGCACTCAGACACCCCCAGTCTTTCTGTGACCCCGAGGGTCCTGAGACCACACTGTCCCGCGAGGGTTCCACCTCCCGCTTAGCCACTAGATCGATGTCCCTCCGCAGAACCGACTTCTAAAAGTTCCGATTTTGTGCTCCGCGGCTCTATCACTTGCCAGAAGCGGCCGACGGAGGCCCCTTCCCCCGCCGTCTATCCTCCTGAATATCGCCTCAGATTCACTTCTCCGCATGTCCTACCTTCCAGAAAGTGGTCGCTTTTCTGTTCAGAGAGTTGTTGCTACTCTCCTCTTCGATCTCCTGTTGAGTTTGTAGGTGTTCAGAATGGTTTGATCCCTATTCAGCTGAATTCCTGAGACCAGACGAAATCCAGGTCTCCTACTCCTCCACCATCTTGCTCCGCCCCTAAATTGACCTGTTTTTAACTTTTTGTGGAACCCCCATACAATTTTCCATAATAGCAGTACAAATTTACCTTCCCACTAACAGTGCACGAGGGTTGCCTTTTCCTCACATTCTCACCAGCACTTGTTATTTCTTGTCTTCTCGATGCTTCCCATTCTGATAAATGTGACGTGGTAGCTCATTGTGGTGTTGATTTACATTCCCTCATGATGAGTGATATGGAGCATCTTTTCATGTGTCCATTGGCTACCCATATATCTTCTTTAGAAAAATATTGGTTCAGATCCTCTGCCCAGTTTTTAATTGGGTTGTTTTTTTTATATTAAGTTGTGTAAGTTCTTTATATATTTGGATATTAGCCCCTTATTGGATATATGGTTCGTAAATATCTTCTCCCATTCAGTAGGTTGCCTTTTCGTTTTGTTGATGGTTTCCTTCACTGTGTAAAAGCTTTTTAATTTGATGTAGTTCCATTTATTTATTTCTGCTTTTATTGCCCTTGCCTGAGAAGACATATCCAAAAAAATTATTGCCAAGACCCATGTCAGAGAGCTTACTGCCTATGTTTTCTTCTAGGAGTTCTGTCCTTTTAGGTCTTACATTCCAAAATTTTAATCCATTTTGAGTTTATTTTTGTATATAGTGTAAGAAAATGGTCCAGTTTCATTCTTTTGCATGTGGCCAACCAGTTTCCCCAACACCATTTATTGAAGAGACTGTCTTTCCCCCATTGTACATTCTTGCCTTCTTTGTGGAAGATTAATTGACTGTGCAAGTGTGGGTTTATTTCAGGGCTCTCTGTTTCTGTTCCTTTGATCTATGTGTCTGTTTTTGTGTCAGTACCATGCTGTTTTGATTCTTATAGCTTAAGCCAGTGAGTGAAACCAGTGAGTGAAAAATAGCACAGTTCTTGAGAATGCAGTTCCCTAAGTCAAGAGGTTTTTGATTTATGAATAGTTATGAAACAAACTCTATTCACTTTACAAGAGTCTCAGTAAAAGCAATTGCAAGGCATTTTTTGAGGAGCTGATGTTATTGTCCCCAAATCAATCTCTAAAGGCAAAGTGAATCCCTAAGGATTTTTCTTTCTTTCTTGTAATAAATTCTGTATTTTATTTACTCAGCTTATGTGATGCTTAATTTTATGTGTCAACCAGACTGGGCTAAGGGATGTCCAGGTAGCTGGTAAAACATTATTTTTGGTGTGTCTCTCAGGGTGTTTTTGGAAGAGATTAACATTTGGATTGGTAGACTAAGTAAAGAGGATTGCCCGTACCATTGCAAGTAGGAATCGTCTAATTCATTGAGGGCCAGAATAGAGGGGGAAAAGAAGATGGAAGAAGGACAAATTTGCCCTATTTGCTTGAGGTGGAATATCCATCTTCTGCCCACAGACATCAGTACCCTTCATTCTCAGACCTTTGGACTATAATCGGGACTTCACACTGTCAGCTTCTCTGATTCTCAGGTCTTCAAACTCAGCTAATTACAACAATGGTTTCCTGGTTCTCCAACTTGCAGATGGTAGATTGTGTAACTTCTTGGTCTCCATAATTTGATTCCTATAATGAATTTCCTTTTGTATATATCTACATCTATATATCCTATTTGTTCTCTTTCTCTGGAGAATCCTGACTAATACAGCTTATATATCAAAGAAATCAGGAACCTTGAAAATCATCCTGAATTTTCTTGTTTCTAATCTAATGGCATGTAAGACTTGTATGTTGTAGGTGCTCAATAGAGAACTTTTTGAGTGAAGAGAAGGAGGAATAAGCCAGGACTTACAGAATTAAAGAGGGGAAAATTGTGATTATCAGCAAGGGGCCTTCACCAGTCTACTGCCATTTCTTTTTCTTCTAGTGAGATCTGGTTTTCACTGTTCTTAACCAGACCACCCCTGAGACATTACTAACAAGTGCTACTCCTCTGTCTCCCTGTACTTGTACACACTATTCAACATTGCTTTCTTTTATTCCTTCTTGTATTCTAATGTGAGGATTTTGAATTGCCTTTCCTCCTTAGCAGCACAGAATTTTAATGAAACATGGATTTACAAAATGTAGCGCTGCACATAGCACCTGGCAGACACTCGGTAAACAGCTATTATTATCATATATAATATCATAGTGACTACATCTTATCCATTTCTTTTTTTTTAAGATTTTATTTATTTATTTATTTGACACAGAGAGAGAGAGAAAGAGAGAGAGACAGAGCGCGTGCATAAGCAGGGGGCGTGGCAGGCAGAGGGAGAAGCAAGCTTCCCACTGAGGAAAGAGCCCGATGCTGGACTCGATCTGAGGACCCTGGGATCATGACCTGAGGTGAAGGCAGACACTTAATCCACCGAGCCACTCAGGCGTCCCATCCATTTCTTGTTTTATATTCAAGTAAACTGCAGTCCCGTGAGTTAAGAGATTTCCCTAAAATAAAATTAAGAGCTATACCAGAAGTGGGATCAGACACAGGTTCTTCTGAAACTTGATCTTATGCATTTTAAAGCATGTTTTGTGAACTTCTTGCTCACATGCTAGCCTATGACAGAGGCAGTATTATGATTCTTACCAAATCTTGTTTCATTTTCCTCTTCTCGGGTACACAATACTGTATTTTCTGGTCTTCCTATGTTGGAAGCATAGGGATTAATTTCTGGACAATGGGATATGGTTAGAATTAATTTCAGCTGGTTTCAGGACTTGCACTTAAAAATACCCTACATGAGGGGTGACTGGGTGGCTCAGTTGTTAGGCGTCTGTCTTCGGCTCAGGTCATGATCCCAGGGTCCTGGGATCAAGCCCCACTTCGGGCTCCCTACTCTGCGGGAAGCCTGCTTCTCCCTCTCCCACTCCCGCGACTTGTGTTCCCTCTCTTACTGTGTCTCTTTCTGTCAAATAAATAAATAAAATCTTTTAAAAAAATACCCTACATGACCCTATCCCCCAGCTTCCTTTTCCCTTCTGTGGTGACTTTGTATTCCAGATGTATAGCTACATAATGGCAGGAGCACAGATCCTTAAAGTCATAACTTGCAGCAGAGCCATTGAGAACAATCTAGCTTTCACTGGTAATAAGAGAAAAATAACGTTTGTTGTGTTAAGCCACTAAGATTTCAGTATTTGTTTGTTACTGCAGCATAGTGTATTCTATCTACATAACCTGTGATAGGTTGTGTGCCTCAATCCAAATGTATTTTTATTTACTATACAAATCTCATTTGTCCCTTCTGTTTTCAATGGTTGAACAACCCATGACTACTTTTTTTTTTTAAATTTTATTTATTTATTTATTTGAGAGAGAGAGAGAGAGAGAGTCAGCATAAGAGGGGAGAGGGTCAGAGGGAGAAGCAGGCTTCCCGCTGAGCCAGGAGCCTGATGTGGGGCTCCATCCCAGGGATCACGACCTGAGCTGAAGGCAGTCGCTTAACCAACTGAGCCACCCAGGTGCCCCCCCCATGACTACTTTTAATTGTAAAGAACACAGATTAATTTGCCCCATGTTTTTTATTTCTGTCTTCATTTAACTTAGTTGTAGATAAACTCTGACCTTCGGCAAATTTCTGTTGGGTTCTTTGCCTCAGTTTCCTCAATATGAAATAGAAATAATGTTTCCCTATTTATTACTCAAGGCTGTCAAGAAGATGAATGAGTTGATAATTATTAGAAAAGTAGTATGTAAGCATACAGCATTATATTATTATTAGGTTATTCTCACAAGAGCAGTAAAAAGTGTTCCTTTGCTGTAGATCTGGGACATGTTATGAAGGAAAGATTTATGATTTGTTCAATGATTTGGTTTCTTTTTTTGGTAGAATTGGAATAATTCCTTTAGGTTACATAAATAATCTACTTATCTTAAAACTTGAAGGCACCTTTACATGTCCACATGAATATTTAAAATGCTTCAGGCACTGATACTAAGAATGTTATATGAGATAAAGTGATTGATATAAAGAAAAACATTGGTGGTTTTTCGTGCAGTTTCATATTGCAGTAAAAGTGTGAAGTTGATTCTAGCCTAGCCATGAATAAAAAATAGTTACCTACCTAGAGGCTTAGTCAACCTTGCAAAAAAAAAAAAATAATAATATGAATAATGGTTGATCCTACAAGGAGACCAGACTTTAAAAATTTAATTCTTAATAAAGAATATGTCATATTTTAAAGGAGTGTTAATATTTAACGATAATTAGTCTTTAAACTTAGGTGATTTTGTAAAATATTCGTTGTGCTCTTCTTGAACCGTAAATTAATTATGCCAGCTGTATTTATTTTTAACTTTGAGACAATTGTAAAGTGTCCTCAAATAGATTTAATCTATACTATATTTAACCATATTAGTCAGGAGTTAAAAATAGAGTAATAGGATTAATCACAAAATAACAGTGCCCTTGCTTCATACATCTACCTGATTTGTAGATGAGCTGACTTCCCTAAAATTCCTTTCAAATGATTTGGATAATCCTTAGAAAGTGGTCAGTATATGCTGCATTGACCCCTGCTCTTGGCAATGCGTGACATTGGACTTTTCTCCCCTTCACCATTGGCTCACTGGGTGATGTGTGCTGTCTTGTTGGTATCCAAGACAGGAGCCAGGCTACCAGTGAGCTTCAAAGTGCCACCTGTTCTGGCACTATGGCAATGCGTGACATTGGACTTTTCTCCCCTTCACCATTGGCTCACTGGGTGATGTGTGCTGTCTTGTTGGTATCCAAGACAGGAGCCAGGCTACCAGTGAGCTTCAGAGTGCCACCTGTTCTGGCACTAAAGCCTGCAGACATACTCTGAGGTTGCTAATGTCTGATGCTTTAGGCCACTGATGTTTGCACAATGCTCTTTGTGTCCAGGGAAGCCTTGGCATGAAGAGGTTTCTGCAGCCAACATTGCTGAAACTATCATGATGGCAAGAGTTCCATTACTGTTGGTGACAGCCAGGATCTCCACTTAGGCTGGTAAGGGCTAATATTGAGGGTGACACTTTCATGACAGAGAGGTAGTGAAACAGCTTGTTCGGGTTTCCCCTCTTTTGCTGTAGTTCCTTTTACTGGTAATTCAGGTCTGAGTCCTTAGAACAGAGCCTGGGCAAAGAACAACCCTACTCAGTAGTGACCATGCTGCCTTCAGAATCCCCCCTGCAGTCTGACTCTCTCTCTTCATCCTGTGACAGACAGCTTCAATTCTGTCTTCTTTTTGGGAATTCATAATTTACCATTCAACCTTTTTTATCTTTGGAAACCTGAAAATGATATGGACGTGTAATGATGACAGTTGGGTAACTGAATAATCGCTAAACCTCATCCTGACCTTCTGGAAAACTATGCTGAAAAAATATAAATTGACCGGGTGATGGGTATTAAGGAGGGCACATGTTGGGATGAGCACTGGGTGTTACATGCAACTAATGAATCCTTGAAAACTACATCAAAAACTAATGATGTACTATATGTTGGCTAACTGAATATAATAAGAAAATCAAAGAAAATAAAAAGAAACAAATTTAATCCCAATTAAAAAAAAAGAAAAAATGTAAATTTGTTAGAATCTCAAGTGGGGCCTTCTGCCTTCTACCCTATAAATGTCTCTTGGATACACTTTCTTGTATAACTAGATTGGGGGCTACTAGAGGAATGTAGGAGTCGGGGGACATTTGTGTGTGTGTTTTAAAGATGGGTAATACTAGACCATATTTAATTGGAATTACTCAGTAAAGCAGTCAAGGCTGAAGGGATAGGAGGAGACTTGGAGAGCTATTAGAGCAAATTCCCAGATATAAGGGGAGGCCTCCACAAGAGCACTGGGCGTAACCAGGCTTCGATAGCAGAATGGACTCTTGTACTCTCTTTCTTATATGAGATGATTACACAGCAAGAGCTTTGTATATAATTTTTCTACTCCATATTTGCCAAGCTCATTTCCACTCCTTCTAGGTGTTATGCGCTAACACCTTAACTTATATCTCTCCCTCCCCTATTTGGTTCAGGTGCTCCTCATATGTGTTCAGCCAGCATTCAAAGGATAGTTCTATCATAGAGCTTTTCACACTTTATTTTAATCGATAATAATTTCTGTCCTTCCCAGTTGCTCCTGCTAGGTTGTAAACTCCTTGAGGGCTTTTTCTAATTTGTTTTATTTTTATTTTTTATTGTGGTGAAATATATGTAACATAAATTTAACATTTTAACCATTTTTAAGTGTTCACTTATGTGGTAAGTACATTCATGTTGTTGTGCAGCCATCACCACCATCCATCCCTAGAGCTTTTTGGCTTCCCCAACTGAAAATCTGTGTCCCTTAAACATTAACTTTCCATTCTCCCATTCTCTCACCTCCTACCCCTGGCAAACACCATTTAATTTGTTTTTTATAGTCTCAGGGATGAACACAGTACCTGTCATATAATAGGTGGGCAATAAGTGTTTGATCAGTAAATGAGTAAAGGTACCCATTAATTTTTGTTAATTTTTCAGCAGAAATATGGGCCAATGCCTTTAAATTTGGAGTGATTATCTTACCTGTACATTAGTCAAATGAAATTTAATATATCAAAATTTATTCTAATCACATTGTGCCCTTATTTGATGAAAGAACATCATGATTAAAGAAAGGACTGAATAAAAGTGGATGACAATCAACCTCAAAAGATGGATGCATGCAGAACAGAGCATTCAGATCATTAAAAAACGTAAACACAAAGAAATTCAATTATCAGTAACCTTTACAAAGTAAGTACAAGAACAAAAATAATCACCAGTTTCAGAAAAATGCTAAATAAATGACAGTGTCAGCTATCATAATTATGGAATTAGGGCAAAAGAAAAAGATTACACAAGTTGAACTTTTTTTGTTGTTTCAGTGACATTGTTATTCCATGATTGGGCTGTAGTCGTTGCTTTGAAATGGCAGTAAAAAATAAGGAGGTTGAACCCAATCAAGTTATTTGGTTTTAATGAATAATTAGATTGTTGTTTGGAAAAGTAAGCAGTATTACTTCACAGCTCTACAGTGCTTCCTTTAATTCATTGTTTGAAAAACATACAGAGCTTTTGAAAGCAGCTATCTATAAAATATTTTTGAACTTGGTACTTTTGATGGCATCACATTTACTAGAATTAAAAAAATAAATAAAAAGTATGAGCTTTCTGAGTGTCATAGGTGTAGTTGCAATAATAAATGAATAACAACAGGCAGATCCTTCCAAATTCATGTTGGCATTGGTAGAGGCAGGATTCCTGTGTTCCTCTATGCTTGAGGTTAATAGGTACAGGTTGACATTAAAGATGCAGTGTCAACTCAGCTTTCTTCAAAATCTAGGTTAATCTCTTGAGTCACAGAGAGAAAAAAAATCTAAAGCAAAGTGTCAGTTTCCAGGGATAAAAGTCAATCATGTGAAATTGACACATGTTCCCAACAATGAAAGGAGAAAATCTGGTCAAAGGTTGGAGTGTTAGGGGGGAAAGAGAACATTTACAACAAAGTTATGCAAATATATGGTTTCAACTAGATTCCTTCCAGTTTCATAGAAGTGTTTTTTTAATGTGAAATAATGCCTTAAAATTTAGAAAGCCATGTAACCTTTAATTTGAGAAATGATTTAGACCATTTAATAGTATTAAATAATAACCTAGAAGTAGCAGGTACTGTTGAGATGCTGGGTTTTAAATGACTGTGTGGATTTTAGTTTGGTTGCTTACCAGCTGTGAGACTTATGCTAAGATCTTTAACATTTCCAAGTTTTAGTATCCCTTTCTGTAAAATGAGAAGATTGAGCTAGATAATCAAAGAAACCCCAAGCTCTATGAACTTTATAAACAGAACAGACATTGTTATTTCTTTCTTACCTCAACTTCATCAAGGTTTGGAAGTGGCATCAGATTTATGAGATTGAATCTACTAAATTGCCTCTGAACTTCCATGTTGCATATGTTACAAATGATTTCAGCTCTGTATACCTGGCCTATAAAGTATTGAGTTATCAACTTTGATTGACGTGCTTAAGTTCGTTAGAGAGCTCACATCCTAAGACACACAGTAGAATTGGGTTCTATTTTTCTCAGTTCTGAAGGACAATTTATAGTGCAAAGATTAAACACTTTTCTTCCTGAAGATAATGAGAATTGATTTCTTTACCCCCTATCAAACTTTCAAGTTCCAGGAGAGGAACTTTAAAAAAAATTGTAGTCTTTCTGAGCCCCCAAGGGTAAAAAGGTATTATGCCATTTAAATGATGGAAAACTGTGTATACCTCATTTTACTCTCTTGTACAAGTAAATACTACTTCAGGGACCTTAAACTTTAAAGCAAAAGATTCATCTCAATTTTTACCTTAGTAAAGTTTATAAAGATTGAATGTAGGGCTGACTTTGCATCTGAGAAACCTTTAACAGTTTGTACACAGGAGGCAAAAGTTTTGTTTTGTTTTGTTTTTTAATTAAAGTGAACATTTTCTGTTTTTTATTTTTTTATTTATTTTTTTTAAAAGGATGTTGCAGTCTTTTTTTTTTTAAATGATTTTATTTATTTATTCATGAGCGACAGAGGTGGGGAGAGAGAGAGAGAGAGAGAGAGAAGCAGAGGGAGAAGCAGGCTCCCAAGGAGCAGGGAGCCCGATGCGGGACTCGATCCCAGGACCCTGGGATCATGACCTGAGCCGAAGGCAGAAGCTTAACCATCTAAGCCACCCAGGCGCCCTTTTTTCTGTTTTTTAAAATTATAGTTTTAAATTGTCTTCATTGTGCCACTCAAAATTTCTTATTTTTTAGATCTCTGTTTGAGTTAAATGATAGGGAAAAAAGTCTGGAGATGAATATGTATGCATTTTGTTTTTAGAAAGTCCCAAAAGACTTCTCTTTTGCCATCCCACTATTGAAACATGTAAAACCAAATTTAGTGTCCACTTGAGTTGATTTGCTCATTTCCGATGATTAGTAACTTCTTTTTTTAATATCAGTTCTTTAGAAGTATCCTCTTCTCCAAAGTTAAGCAATGCCTTTCAGTTTTGGTGACCTTTGAAATTGTTACCTAGACATTAATTTCCTGGATGCCCTGAAAAATACCATATACCTTTAATGACCTTCCCCATATAATTTTTTTTTACCATAAAAGTATGATGAAGGTGTCTAGCTTTACTAAACACGAGAACACAGTAGTGAGTATGTGTAACCCTAGGTGTCTGGACCTGTGCCTTAGGGGCCTTCTGATTCTAGGAAGATCCGACTACCCTCATTTATAGAAACATTTAGTGCCAACAAATATGTTTGCCAATTTTTGGATCATTTCAATATCAACTACAAAGACCAGCCACTGGCTCTGAGATCCTCTACCATTTCCTACACATCTGTAGTGCTACCTCCCTTTTTTTCCCCTCTCAAACTAATTTTACCAAAAGGGAAAATTAAGGAGATATTTTGGGTATCTCAGGCAGACATCACTGAAAATAGCCCTTGATGACATCTATTGACAAGGTTAAAGTAGTTTGCATTTATTGCCCTTTCTTTCTAATGACTTATGACTTAGCTTTCCTAACAACATATATAGAGTTTTTGCTATAGCAAACATGAGATTTTCTTTCCTTTTGTTTCAGAAATTTAAGAAACTAGTTCCTTCTACTTGAGACTTGCTGACTTGTCATGGCCTAAATGTTTATGTCTTCCTCAGATTCATATGTTGAACCCCCCCCCCCATGTGATGGTATTAGATGTGGGGCCTTTGAGAAGTAATTAGGATTAGCTGAGATCCTGAGCGTGGAAGCGAGGAGCAGCAAGAAGAAGAGCTTGCTTCTTCTGCCCAGCCTCTGCTAAGTGATTGGCAGTCTATTGCCTGAGAGAGTGTTGTCACCAGAACCCAGTCATGCTAGCACCCTGTTCTCAGTCTTCCAGCCTTTAGAACTGTGAGAAATTAAGTTTTTGTTGTTATAAGCCACCCAATATAGGATATTCTGTTACAGCAGCCTGAACAGACTAAGACAACACTCAGACTGTCTGGAGTATTTCTCTTTTCATTCCTTTCTCATTTGCCTTCTCCCTCTTGGACTTGCCTATGACAGACACAGGTGATTGGTGCAGGCAAATCCCTACTGCAGTAGGTCCTGCTCTTTCAAAGTTCTCATCTGAAAAGGCATAGATGAGTCAAGCCACTCACTTCTGCATCTCTGTCTTCAATTCAGGAAGGAAAGCTCTGTTTCAGCCCTGGGTGTGAGCTGTGCTTTCCAAATCAGCTTTATTGTTAACAAGGCTGTACTTTGACCTGCACCAGACTTTTGGGCTCTGATTTTACAGTTGGCAGGATTCTCACAAGGGGGATCAGGTAATTGATTAGCATGCCACAAATTTTAATAGTGTATATTATTCTATATTAATAAATACTTAGTTTTTGTCTTGGTTTATCCAGAGATGTTCTGGGATTGATTACTGATTCAGTATGTTTTGGAGTTTTTGTCTTGATCATTGGCTTAAGCTCAAAAGAGAGGAAATATCAACCTGCTTACTTTATTCTCTTCTACACCAGTGTGGGTCTGCTTCTAGGACCACCAGGGGTAGACATAGTTCAGATACCTGGAAATTAGTGTGGAAGGACTAAGGCATCACTACTTTTCAGGGAATATCAGTGGAGCTTTGCTAGGTATAGCAGGTGGTGGTCAAGACATGATGGTCAAGGTTCATCTTGTCTGCTAATCAATCTATCCTTTATCTTTAGCAAAGAGGAAGCTTCTGATTAACATAAAGCCTGCAGGAAAGAAGTTGAAAGCAGCCGGCCATGTTACAGTATACCTACTGATCATAATCAGATGGTCATAATCAGCGGAGGAGTGTTGTCCTAATTTTGAGAATCTCATCTCATCATTGCCTTTCACTTGACCCGCAGCACTAGAGACACATAGCATAAAGAATCACAGACACAAATACAGAAATGCACACAGAGACATACACATAAACCATATATTAAAAACAGTCACTCACAGACAGAGACACACATGCAGGGTTGATTTTCTGCTTGGAACTATTGCTTATACCCATCCAAATCACATCACTCATTACCCACATCCACCATCAGATGAACTGTCTAGGTAAAGCCAACCTGTGCTTTGAATCTCAGGGAATCTCAGGTCTTTAATGCCTGAGGCATTGATCTTTTCTTCCTCTGTACCATAAAATTCTCACTTAATGATTAAAAAAAAATTGTTTCCAAAGTAATAATTTTCTTTCCACAGCTAAATTGTTTGCTGCATGGAAGAAGGAGACTCTGTTTTAGAGCTAGTATTATATTGACCATAGGGCTCCAAAAGGCTAAGAATAAAAGATGTGATAGAGTTGATGTGATTGTGGGGGCATGGGGGGTGACCCAGGAATGCCACAGGGATGCAACGGATATTCATTCACCTCTAAGTAAATTAGCACCTTCTCTGCCCTAGGCTCTGTGCAAAGTTCAAGGATTATCCCATATAACAGGTAAGGTATATGGTCTTTATACTCTCAGAACTTAGTCTAGTGGGGAATGAGGTAGTTATAAAGCATTAAAAAAAAAAAATGAAATGGAAACTAGTACTATGAGGTTTCAGCAATTACTATATAACTTTTTCTAACTAATTATTTTTCCCTTTTATCTAGTAATCCATTGTTTTTTTTAATTTGAGTATAATTGATACACTGTGTTAACATTAGTTTCAGGTATATAGCTCTACTAATCTATTCTTTTTTTCCCCCCATTTTTTATTGTTATGTTAATCACCATACATTACATCATTAGTTTTTGATGTAGTGTTCCATGATTCATTGTGCATAACACCCAGTGCTCCACGCAGAATGTGCCCTCTTTAATACCCATCACCAGGCTAACCCATCTCCCCACCCCCCTCCCCTCCAGAACCCTCAGTTTGTTTTTCAGAGTCCATCGTCTCTCATGGTTCGTCTCCCCCTCCGACTTACTCCCCTTCATTCTTCCCCTCCTGCTATCTTCTTTTTTTTTTTCTTAACATATATTGCATTGTTTCAGAAGTACAGATCTATGATTCAACAGTCTTGCACAATTCACAGCACTCACCATAGCACATACCCTCCTCAATGTCTATCACCCAGCCACCCCATCCCTCCCACCCCCCTACTAATCTATTCTTATTATGCAAAAAGTAAAACTAGCATTAGCATCTCCCTAAATATAACCCTTTTACACTGCAAAATAACTGGGTAATATGTAACATCACATAGAGCAAAATGTCATTTATATTTAACCAAACCTTCACAAACAAATAAGAATACCATGGCTGCACATAAACTAATCAGGGTAGAATCTATTGCTTGCTTTTTTAAATCGAGTGATATTTACATTTAGCACAAATTAGCATATTAGCACACAAAATAGTTCTCCAAATGAAAGATTTGCTGCCCAGTTTTATCTGCTAAGTGGTTGTAAAACAAATGTTACTTTTAATGTTATAAATAAAAAATAGAATCACTTGCATTAATCTACCTTATGTTTATGCAAACTGGAGATAATTGACATCTATTTAAGGGATCATAAGGATTACAAAAGATTATACTGACACTTGTAAACTGTAATTATCACCTTCCATTAATGGTAACATGAGTTTACCGCAAATATATTTCTCTGCTAATTACTTATAATTGAGATAATAATCCACGGGATAAATGGATTTTTTCCTTAAATCCTATCTAACTCCTTAGTCCATACATTTTAATTTTATGTAGTATAAGCTCATTGCCTGGTTTATGTACTAACTACAGCAAGAACAGATTTTTTAAAAAAACTGGCCACTGCTCCTGGGGCCAGGCAAATAGGAAGCAGAGCTGGGGATCCCAGTGCTTGGGGAGGTCCATCTTTTGAGTCAAAGAGGTGAGATGGCCAGTGGCTCTTCAGGAAAAGCCTGTGGTTGCATTCACAAGCTAGAGAGTTCACTAACCTAATCAGGGTCAGCATTTCCTTTATGACCAACAGTTTGATTATAGGTGTTTACTTTTTCTTCAGTACTCAAGTGTGCACAGTGTTGTCTACCTAAAGGAATACATTTTTATGTTTTTTCTCCAGCGGTTGGGGTCTTATTTTTTAAAAGCTTGTTTTCCTCAGAAGAATCTAACCATTCAGTGGCCAAGAATAACAAATGAATGAATGAACTAAATATTTATAATGTGAAGGTGATAAGAATTAATGATGTAGCAAATTCTCACTTCTTTCAGGGCAATTATTGTTGAAACAATGATTCATATGGTAAAGGAAAAGTCTGGGATGATCATAATGGATTATAGTAAACATTAAAGAGATGAATAATGATGAATTTCTCAGAATTGGTTGAGAGGAGAAAATTGGTTTAATAAAGGCCAGTTTGCAGTATTGCATTATTTTAAAAAATTTGGAGAAGCGTGCCAGGTTTTTGTGGCTAGAGAATACAGTGTCATCAGGATATTAGTGTAGAGGGGTTAATGTCAGGGGATGTAAATGTAGCCCTGAGAGCAGATGATGGCAGAGAGGCTCTTGTTATCTCTGTGGATTGCTATCATTTCCTGAGTCTCTGTTGTGTGCAAGGTTAGTTATTGCTAATCCTCGGAACAACCTTTCTTTTGAAAGTGTTGTAGATGAAGAAACAGACTCAAGAGTTTACGTTCCTTATACAAAGTCTCATATTTAGGATATGGAGGAGCTAAGATTTGGCTCCAGCCAATTTGCTCTAAATAGATGAGTACTCCTTGTACTGTAATACATAGCATCTTTTGATCAGGTCTGCCTAAGGCTCAGCCAACTTTTGTCCTTACTTACGTACTGGGCATTTTTAGGTTTTTGACTACAGAGTAAATATCCAATCACATATTCTTAAGTAGCATACTTATCTCACTTTGGGGTACACTTTTCTTTGTATATAATCTTAGAGGGCAATACAATTGCTTTCATTCCTTGTCCTTGCATGGATGGAGGAAGAGGTCATATTAGGTACATACTTGGGCTTAGCAAATTGAATGCTTCTTTGTAGGACTTTGAATCTTGAGAGAATGATGTTAGCAATAGTTGGGGTGCATTGTCCACAGTGGGGTTCAGCTCCTGCTGGTTTGCCTTTGCTACTTTAGCCTCCAGGGACCCCTTGATTATTGACTGTCATCCAAGACTAATTTCCTAGCCTCCCTTTGATTCATTTGAGATCCTAGCCTTTCAGTAGGGCCTCTATGTGTAGACTAGTCAGAGGCAGTCTAATGTTATGTCACAGGGACTTCTTTACTTCTGTGTTCAAAGCAAAAGGCAATGGCAAAATGGAAAGTAAAAGAGATAAAATCTGAAAAATCAAGGGACCATTTCTTTAAGTGAAAGTCATATGTGAATTGCTTCATCTAAAATTCCTCAGTAATGATAAATGACAGCAAGAAAATAACTGAATTCAGAGACTATAAGTATTAGTGTTACTGAGTTCATCTCAAAGAGTCAGAAACAAAAGCCACCCAAAGGGAACTTTATAAATAAACAGAATAAGCACATCAATATCATTTATTTTTTGTTTCAAAATCTACAAAGATTTTTTCTAAAACTCAATTTGACATTTAATATTTGATCTTCCTATCCTTCCTCTCTTTTCCATTCTCTTAAATTTTCTCCCATTTAAATAGCATTATTGCTTTCTTGATAATACATTTTTTTCACAGATAACTTGTTTTTAGTAAATAAAATCTAGACTTGTCAAATAAAAGTCATATGATTGGAAGTGTTTCTAATGTACATATAATATTTTGATTAAACAGTGGATCAGGGTGATGATTTTGGTTTGAGATGGCTGCACTTTAACAAGGTTTCCAAGATGCCGTCCAGGAAAAACCTGGAGACACAGCTTCTTTCATGACTTTTTCATATATTGCTTTTGACCTCTGATTTTTTTTGTGCAAAGTGATTTCAGTACATGACTTCATTTGGGAGCGGCTTCACAACCAGCAGAGGAAAGAGTTGTTGAGAATCTTCTAAAATCTCTGGGGGAAAAATTAAAATGCTTTCTGCCAGAACACAACTTTGAAATTGGGTTAAAGCCTGTGTCTTCAGGGCATGAGGGGATGATTGGAATTAACTGTTTTATTAATGGATTTAAAATTTGTCTGTTTTCTTGGTGAGATCATTCTACAGTTGTGGTGTACATTTCTCCAGCTTCTCAGGCAGACTGTCCGCCTAAGAGTACCTTTTCAAAATTCAGCTCCAGAAATGTGTTGCTGGAAGCTGTGATTTAATGGTAGTTCTAGTAGATCTTCAAGGACTGGAGGGCCTTAATGAGATCTCACTCTTCTAGGGCTAATTCTCCTTTTACATCCTTTATAGCCTGTTAGTTCTAAAAAGAATGACAGTAGGGATGAGTGTACAAGCCCTTTGAGTCAAATTGGCTGTGTTAAAAATCAGTTTTATTATTTAATAGCCATTTGATCTTGGCCATGTTAGTTGATTTCTGTTTCAGTTATCTTACCTGCAAATTGGGGATCACAGTACATCTAACTCATAAGATCATTCATTCACTAGATATTCATTGAGCACATATTAGTGAACTATTCAATACTGGGTACTGGGGATACAGAAATGAAAAAAATAAGGTAAAAATCCCTTTTGTCATGGAGCTCACTCCTCTTGGATAATAGCTAAGGCTTATTCAACCCTTACAGAGTTCCAGGCACTGTTCTAAATACTACACACACACACACACACACACACACACACACACACACACACACACACACACACTCTTAATGTTGACAGCCACTTTATGGGACAGATAAAAATGACTTTACTCATAGGATTATTGAGTAACTTGCTCAAATCATACAGGATTAAAAGAACGAATATAAGGAGATCGGAGAAGTACCTATCATAAAGGAAGCACAAGATAGATAGATAGATAGATTAGATAGAGAGGTAGGTAGATAAATAGATTAGATAGATATTAGTTCTTATTTACTATTTATAAGTATATACATTTATATATTTTTATATAGTATTTTATATAAAATGTATATATACATATATGTATTTGTCTATGTGTATATTTATTCATCACAAATGTAGTAGTATTCAAATAATACAGAAATATGTAAAGTAAAAATAAGATTCACTGTAATATCCCATACTGTTAAGAGTTTGGTTTATAATTTATTTGATGGAATTCTCTTCCTAGGGAATATATGAAATTAAGTCTCAGAATGTAATAGCCCAAAAATTCTGCTTACAATCAGTATTCATCTCAGAAACATCAAGTGATTTCTAATATCAAAGAAAATAACCAGTAGGGAAAAAAATAGATTGCAGAAAGGACAGTAGAAGGAAAGTCTAAACAATTCCATATTTGCATTTTTTAGTTCACCTCATAAGGACAATAATATAAAATATATCTTTTCTCTGTAGTGTAGAAAAGAAAGCTCTATTTTAGCCTAATTGGATTGACTGCCAACTAATTACAAACTTTAAATATAAGTAGTTATTTAGTGTAGCAACATAACTTTAGGGCATACGCTCATTTTTATGTATGAGGAGTCACAACCATAACACTCCTGGAACCAAGAGAAGAATTATTTTCTGCATTTTTTTACACATTTTAAACCAAAATTGCTCCAGTCTGTATTTCCTTTCTTTCATTCTGTTTCAGCTCAGCTGAAAGGCTCTAAATCTCATTTTATAGAAACTAGTGTTTTGCTATTGTAATTACAAAGAAAATGCTCTTGGTAATGTGATTAATAAAATTTTCCTTAGTCTTCCAAGCACTAATGGTATATCTCTATGTTTTAAGTAAGTAGAAACTTATTGAAGAACCATAAATGAAACTAAAATGTGGTCTTTTAAGGTGAGATAATACTTAAGAGGTGCCATATGGACCTATGCAGAATTATACACTATACAAATGTGAACTATTACATTGTCCAAGAGAGTGTATGATCTTGGACAAAATTGTGTGTGTGTGTGTGTGTGTGTGTGTGTGTGTGTGTGTGTGTGTGTGTGAAATATACAAAGCCATCGAGGCAGAGAGAAAATTGAAGAACTTCTGTTAGCATTTTTTACTCTAAAAATTGGAAGACATAGGCTTTGAAATTATGTGGAAGATTATTTGAAGTGTGGATTCATATCCACATCATTAAAGATGGACCTCATTCTAAATGCATTGCCTTGAGATATTAACAATATATATGATGTATGTTTTGTATATAACATTCATATACACATGCATTAAGAGTACTTCTTCACATTTTTTTTTTCCTAAACAAAAAAGAAAGTTTGAAGAACACTGAACCTGTGAAGACAATAATCCTTCTGTCTCTTTATTGAAGGGTGAATTTATCAGAGGGAAGGTACCATATGTACGAGATATTGCAAACACATTTTCTTTGAGCCAATTCTGGTTTGCAGAAATGTTTTATGCTGCTTTCACAGTTTTATTTTCTTATTTGCTTACTTTTATTTTAATTTTAAATTAATTTTTGAGTATATTTGACACACAGTGTTACATTAGTTTCAGGTGTACAGCATAGCGATATGATAAGTCTATATATTATTCTGTGCTCACCACAAGTGTAGCTACCATCCGTCACCAAATATGCTATTGCAGTGGGATTGACTATATTCCTTAAGCTGTGCCTTTTATTTCCTCAATTATTCATTCCATAATTGCATTCCTGTTATTCCCACTCCCCTTCACCTGTTTTGTCCATCACCCCTTATTAGCTTACTTTTAAAACTCATGAGATTATACATTTTAAAAATACAGATTTTTTTCTCATGTAAAAAGCTCTGCCAATGATGTGCATGCTTTTCTGCATAGGAGTCATCGTCCCTTTTTAGTTGGAGAATATTCTTTCAGATTCCCTATAGTTTCCTAAATTCCTAACAAGTTCCTATAGTTCGTAAGTTCCTATAGTTTTATATCTAAACCACTTCATTCATTACTGTCTCTATTTGCATTCGAGTGTGTGAACTTTGGTATAAATGCCAGCAGTGGAAAAGACAGCCAACTGTCCCAGAAAGATTTGAACTCCCCCCATACTAAGGAATATACAGTGAGTGTTGGGAAGCAGCTGCTGAACGAGGACATTCTTCATTCCTCTCCCATTTTGTGGGGCATTGTGACTAGTTCTCTCAATGGATGAGTGAAGTGACATATGTCCCAAAGAGCTTTCTTTTTTCCACCACTGGGTGGCTGAAGAGCAGGCCCTGGGAGAGGTAAGGAACATTCGATGGTGGAAGTTGGGTACCTGAATTAACCTGTGGAAGGCTTCTTGCAAACCAGTGATTCTACAGTAATAAGCCAGTAAAATGTGTGGGCTTATTTGTTGCAGCAGTAAGCAACACAATGACTAATACACACTAATATTCATGAAATAATTACTATGTATTCTGATTAATTTAGAAAACACTGTCATCTTTACTGATAAATGTCTTGGAAAAATAAATTGAAATTAGGCTGCAGATACAGTTTGTCTGAATTTTAAAAAAGATTTGGAAAGAAATGTTTGCTGTTAAATCAGGTACTTTTTAGTTATTTTGTTTTTTACAAATACTAAATGATGTCAGTGGGGTGCCTATAAATAATTTGCAAATTGACATTAAATCATGGCCCTACTTCTCAGTTATATCAGAGTGAAGCATTAAAAAAAAAAAACAAGTTTAAAACCAGCTTAAAACTATAATTGAGGTATTAAAATCACTTAATCTCTTATGCTCAGATTTTTACCCTCTTATTTTTAGCATCCATATATGTTGCACATTAACATACATGGAAGGTAAAATAATAGTTCTTTCCTGATTCAATTGAAAACATATTTGCTAGAGGTGGGGCTTAAAAGAAACCCTAAGGCAGCAGATTATTGTCAAAGACACTTCATTCCAAAATAAACATGAGGTGAAATAAAACAAGTATCAGTCCCTTATGGATCCACCTGAAAGGGGAATACATACATTAGGATGGAGCTGTTCCAACACATATCCTCCGTTTTGGGTGGGAGAGAGCCTGGATCTTATGTAGGGGAGATTTGCCTACAGATGGTTTTTAATCTAGTAGGACATGTGTGTACTTGTTTGTGCATATGTGTCTGTGTGCCCTGGGTGCAAGCAAAGGGGTGGGTATGTCAGTTGGTGACTCCAGAGGCCAGAACAGAGTTGGTCAGTCTTGTAAACTAGACAGACCATAGAGAAAAGTCAGTTGAGCCGGAGAGAAGGATTGGAATGGGCCCTTAAGGCAGGAATTCTGGAGGGGACTCGCTGCTGATCCACTCATCTAGTCTTAGAATTGTTTTTTAGGGAAGTCATTCAGAGTCTGAGGGGGCACTTCATCTGCAGGTGGGAGTTAGAAGGCTTTCATCTCCAAGATTGGATGCATAGAGTGACAATAGCTAAAGGAATGCTGTAGTAAATTGGCACTGCTATACCTTGAACTTTGCTCACTGTCTCTCTGAACCACTGATTTTAGTGGCTTCTTCGAAAGCACCAAGAATTTCCCAACCCCAACAGGAACAGGGTGCTTGCCTGGTCTAATAGAAAGCCATAGATCGACACAGAAATATTTAACCCAGTAACTTATAACTTTTTCCTTTTTGTCTTTCTGAGCATAAAAATTAGAATTTAAAAATATTGCAAAATCTGTGGTGCTTGGAGTAGTTCCACAAATTGAAGTGGGTTTCCTGCTGGTTGAGCTGTACTTTGGCTAATTTCTGATACTCCTTTTTACTCAGAAAATTCTATATTCCTACATACGAATCTATTTGGTTGCAGAGGATGGTCTAAATGACTTCAGTATTTTCTTTGCAGCATACAAATTTAATGAGTCTTTAAAGTCTCAATTTTTTTTTCAAATTTTAAAGTTTCCAAAACTTCACCACTTTTTATTTATTCCTTTCTTCATTGGTTCATTTGTTCATTTTTTAACAGATATTTGTTGAGCACCTATATTACTCTGGGTATTGGGAGTTCCAAAATGAGAAGATATAGTATCTACCCCCCAAGGACCTACAGGATTAAATCACCTGAGACCTGTGAGTTAGGGTGTACAGATGAAACAAATAATAATGAGTTGACTTAATCAGGATTCTACTTGGGTTTTAACTTGGATAATATTTCTTAAAATATTTTCTTTTAAACAAGTGTCCTGAATTTATTGCTCTTTTCTCTTGTTGGCTAAAATAGTCATTTAAATAAATAGAATCTTGAATGCATATAGGTTGACTTCATTCGCCAGCATTCCAAACATTTGAAAGTATTTTCACCTATTATTACTATTAGACAAGTTATTCTGTGTCAAGGCTTGTCAGGAACATTGGAGTGGGAAGGATTGTCAAAATATCTCCAAAATATGGTTTAAAAGTGTTTGTTCCAACTGGTGACTCCTTGCTAATAGTGATGAATCATTGATAAAATTGGCATCTCACACTCTATCTTGTAATTACAAAAATCGTTAACTCTTACGATTCCAGAATAGTCTTTAAATGATGTGAGTAACCCTGTTATATGATCACATAGGAATTTCATATAAATTACTCAGGCATGTTTTCAACATTGCCTAAAAAAAGATTCTACCCCAGATCTCTTTGCTTGCTTGGAAATTTGAATATAATCTAGGAAAGGGTAATAAATGATAATCATGCTTACTAATGTACATTAGGAGTAAGGGCAAAAAAGGAGAGGTTTATATTTAACATCCATCATAGTAATAAGTGTAGGTAGTTTGAAGGAGAATGTATTTGTATACATCTTAATAAATAGATGATCATAAATGATACTTTAAAAATAGACTATATTTGCATTAAAATAAGATTAGATTTATGTGTGCATATGAAAGTGTATCCCATAGTAATTTATATTAAAGGAAACAGCATATTGTTAAAGATATTAATCATTTCAAACCAAAATTTTACAGATTTTTTTTTGCCCTCTAATTGGATTTTATTTCTATAATGTTATACAATGAAGATAAGGAGAAATAAATGATTGGTTTTATATATTTATTCTAGTAATGCACATTTTCTTTAAGAGAAGCTTTACAACATTCTTGTTACAAAGTGGGCAGAGAAATAAGAACTTAGATCAGTGGACTTAATAGAAGAAAGGAAATAATAAAGCATAGTAGTTAAGGCATAGGCTCTGGAGTCACACTGCCTGGATTCAAATCCCAGCTCTGCCACTTCTTAACTGTAGAATTTTGAGCAAGAAACTTACCCCTCTGTGCCTCAGTTCTGTTATCTGTACTCTAGAGGATCCCATAGCTCTATTGCAAAATACAATGAGTTTACTACTTTTACTACTACTATTACTACTACCTTTGCCATTGCTGCTCCTGCCACTGCTATAGGATAAGCAAGAATGAGTTGAAATTTGTAGAAATCAGCTAAGGCAGAAATTGGCACACAGATGCCATATTTTTTAAAGCAATAGAGTACAGAGCCTAATGCAGTTAAAGATTCAGGAATAGTAAAGATAAATTAGAGGGCTGAGACATACCATACACTTACTTGGATGTACTAGATTACATTGTGTCAGACTACTCTAGACTCAGTGATGTTTTAGTTGTGGTTGGAGGGTAAGTGATTAACTATGATTGGGGCAGAGTGGAAGTATTGAGGTCACTAGGTGTCCTGCATCCAATCCTAATCAAATGAAATTTTTTAGTCTAAGAATTTAGTTTCTTCATCTTTAAGATTAGGGTGTTGTAGAGGACTTTAAAATCTGTTTGAGTTTTGATATTCAGAGCATGACTTGCTCAAGTCTACTTCATTTGTGAATGGTAGAGTTAGAACTCAAACCCAGTGCAGGAAAGAACAGTGTTATAATTATATTGAAAAATATTAACCTTATTTCAAGTAATGTGAAGAAGTCTAAACACTCAAATAAAAACATGAAATTAAAGTCACAAACATGTGATAGTCATGAGATGGTCAAGAGTCCACGGTTTGGATTCAATCCTTAAACTGAATTGTGGTGCAAAGTTGGAGCTCTGGATCCAGAAGATTTCTCTGACTTAAACAAAAAAGGAAGAAAAGAAACTGGAGTATGGTTTCTGCTGGGTTTAGTAAATAGCTCTCCATAAGTAAACAAAACACCATTTCTTGAGGTTTCCACTTCTTTGTGCCTAGCCTTCTAGGGTAAAAGAGCCCAGATAAAGTTTTAGCAGAACCTCACCATTAAGAAAAGGTGTTCATGTGAATGGAAAATTAGCTTGACATATCTCGAGAGAAGTTAGGGTTAACAGAGGTAAGTTTGGAGTCTAGCGGAACTGAAGGAGGCTTCATATCAGGCATGTCAAGTCTAGCTCAGACCTCAACAACTGAGAAATGATTAGGTGAAAAATACCATTTGGGTAGATTTTATTATTGTTTCCAATGGGTTGCTGCCTCTCCTTATGAAATTATTTTTTTCCCGGTCTGTTGATATGAGACTTGACTATTTGTCTTGCTTTGGCCAATGCAATTTGAGTCAAGTGATGCTGTGTCACTTTAGAGCAGAAGATTTAAAAGCCCTCACATGATTTCACTCCTGGCTTTTCCCCCTTTTCCAAGAGAATAGCATGTCCTTGATAGAGATTCCTCCTATAGTATGGGACTGCAAATGGAGCTAAGCCAAAGCTGACCAGTACTGCAAATAAACATGAACAAGGTATAACCCTTTTTGTTTTAAAGTCATTGAGATTTGGGAATTATCTGTTATTACAGTGTAAGCTAGGTAAAGACTGGTTAATGTACTCCTTCCCGCAGCAAAGATACTTTTATCTGGTTAACCTTTGGTTATATTGCTCTCGGTGAAAGTCTTTCAGTGGGAAATGTCTGTGTCATTTTGAATTCACTACTAAATTTTGTCTAAAATATCACTGTGTTCTCTTAATAAAATCATTTGTCTAATAGAATCAGAAATGAACATTTTTTTTCACCATAGCCTAAAGGTTAATTATGAGTAGAAGTAATAGTTTGTTTGGCATATTATGGTCTTAGAAATGGAAAAGCTTTTTCCTTTTTTTTTCTGAGGAAAAATGAAGCCCTTGTTTTAAAATTAAAATATTTTAAACACATTGGAACTCATAATGATGCTTAGAATGAATTGACATGTCATTTTTGTTCCATCCACAATGGCTGTCCCATCACTTTTTGAGGAGTCAGACTGCCGTTCTTCATAACCTTTGAACACAAAGGGAAAACATTTTCAGTATGTTGAATGACAGCTGGAAATAGAGTGGCTCAGTGAGAGTATATCTAATTTACTTTCTTTTTTCTTTTTAAGGTTAATTTACTTTCTTTGGAAGTACAAATAGTATGAATAACCACAAAGTCTACAATTATGACTGACGATTCTATGATTTTGAATTATGCTTCCCCACATAACATCTTCTTTGAGCCTAGGGCATTATTCCAGGGAAACAATTCCAAAGAGTAATAGATTAGTTCTAAGCAAGAAGAGTAAGCAAAGACTTTAGAAAAAAATAAGAAAAATTCAGGACTGGAAAACACAAGTGGACAAAGAATTTGCTGTCACAGGTGCTTTTGAAGGTAATTATATACCTTCCTAGCATCCATTGATGGCGTCCATTTGTACTATTTTGTGAGGAAAATAAAAAGAAACACTCAGTTGTTGTGTCCACAGATTCAGCCTTAGAGTTTAGCCTCTTGGGCTTTTCGGGTCTTTTTATGGAGGCAGATGAAAACTGTTTACTGAGGAGAGTAGTAAAGCTGTGAGCAATCTGGTTTACCACTAACACTGCTTCTGATCTCAAGACAACAAGGTTGTCAGGTTAGGTTAGGCTTATGTTATAATAAACAATTCACCAATCTCTGTTTCTTACTCATAGTACTATCCTGTACAGAAGGGGACTTCTGTTTCACATAGTCACTCAGACTAAGATTGTTGAGGGCTCTACCATCTATTATATAGCTACGTCGTCTAGAACACGATTCCATAGTTTCTCAGCATAGCAAGAGAAAAAGAGTGCCGAAGAGTTTTTCACCAGCAGTTAACATGCTTTAATCTAGAATAGATGCATACCACAAACTAATGGCCAGAAGTAGTGACATGGCTCTCCCTTTCAGGGAGACAAGGAAGTAAAATCACCCTGCCATTTACCTGGCAGGACAAGAGAATTGGTAATGAATGAACTCAACCACAAAAGTGCTTGATCACAAAAGTGAACAGAGACCAATCTTAAAAACAAAACAAAACAAAACTGCTGGGGACCTTAGAATGAAAAGACACAATTATCAGACGAATATAAAGAAGGGTTGTACTATCATAAATAGAATTTGGGAAAATCTCTGAGCCAGAATACAACTTTTCCTTTGGAAAATTGTGTTTACATCTGTGTCTTAGAAACTTGTCATCCATCCCTTGTTTCAAAACTGTTTTGGTCATAAAATATTTTAAATGATGTTATTAAACTGGGAAACAATCATGATCTTTTCAAAAATAGAAGTCTATAACTGTAGTCAGGCTTTTTAAACTAGAAGGGATTGTGATCATAATAATAAAAATGAATAGTTTCTCAATATATGGATTTTGGCAGTGGCAGAGAAAGAATAAGGAACAAGTTGGTGCCAGAGAAATGTTTACTGAATAAAAGACAGTCACTGAGGTTGAGAGAAACCAGTTACATCATGCTGAGTCATTTCTTTTTCCATTTCTGTTGCAAAACCAGACAGGTACAGAAAGAGGACCATCTCCCCAAATCTCAAGATCTTCTAGTTGTTTAAGAATACTAGTTGTATGTGCTACTTAGAATAAGAAAATAGTAGCAGAATGGGTTAGTTTAACTGGTAAAAATTAAATCATGGATTTGGGCATCAGTAAATTTTAAAACCTTCATGAAAACTAAGGTAGAACCTTAGTAGTGGAACTATTGCTGTAAGTGAAGCAGAGATCATATCAAGTTTTTTGCACCCTTCTACCTCCAAAGTCTAGCATAATCCCTAACATATAGGAGGCACTCAGTAAATATTTGCTGAATAAATGAAGTTGATAGAATGAGTATATGTGAAAAAAAAAAAGCTTTTATAAAATGTAAAGCACTCTGTAGACAGAAGCTGGCAAAGACTTGAAATGAGAAGTGTAGTTTTAAAAATGAAAATGAATTAAAGTAAGTCAACTTTTCTTTGACATTGATTGGATACACAGGGTCACGATATATATATATATATATATATATATATTAATTTCCTCAGGTAAACACAATTAGGTAATTAAATAGAGGGTTGTTCTCCCTCTCTTTCTGAGAGCCATGATAGAGCAGGCATTCGCACACATGTAAGGATGAACCACTGTTCATTTAGATGCCTGGATTTTCATAGAACACAGTTATATCTGTCTTGAGAGAGCTATAATTAAATGACTATTTTATAAGAGTGATTAAATATAATGACCACTATGACAACATACTCAGCACTCCTTTGGTTAACTCTCATAATTTCTTGCTACTTGTCAATTTTATCTCTTTTTAAACACTTCTGACTAACATTTCTGCTGCCTTTGTAAGAGAAAAATAGAAAAAAAATGGTGTTATTTCGGGTGGATTCTCTCTTCATTCAAGACCATTAAAAAAATCATTTATCCCTACTTCTACCTGATTCAAAATTTCCCTCTATACTTACTTTAAAAGATTTCCTTTTTCTTGTCTTCATTTCCTTTCTCACATTCTGTCACTTCTGTTATTTCTTTTTTTATTTTTATTTTTTAAAGATTTTATTTATTTATTTGAGAGAGAGAGAATGAGAGATAGAGAGCACGAGAGGGAAGAGGGTCAGAGGGAGAAGCAGACTCCCTGCTGAGCAGGGAGCCCGATGTGGGACTCGATCCCGGGACTCCAGGATCATGACCTGAGCCGAAGGCAGTCACTTAACCAACTGAGCCACCCAGGCGCCCACTTCTGTTATTTCTTAAATCAGCCTCAGATCTGTGTCTCAGAGGCTTCTTTTAATGCATTGTTTTAGGGTCCGTGATTCCATAAACAGTGAGAGAGAATTTCTTAACAAAGAGAAACCCTGAACAACTTTGACCTTCTCCAATGAGTCCTTCCAAGAAGATAAGGTTTCCCTCCAACCCTGGGGGTGAATTGCAACAGGTTTAGATTAACCTGTATTTCTTTTCTCTCATCATTCATCCTTCCCACTTCTCTCCCTCCAAAATAGGTCCTTAGCTACACATGACATTTTGGCTGTTTTCCAAATACATCATATGTTTTTATGCCGCATCAATTAGGATGTTTTCAGAAAACATATTAAGTGGCTTGGCTAAAAGAATATTTATCATTCCACATAAAAAAAACCCAGAGAGAGAGAGAGAGAGAGAGAGAGATTGTACTGTTAGTTGATTCAGTGGCATAATGAAGGCATCAGAAATCTAGGTCCATTCCCTTTTCCTTTATGCAGTGTTCAGCATGTTGCTTCTTTTCTCTTCATGGTCATGAGTTGGCTGAACCAGCTCCACAAATAACATTTTCAAACAATAGGGTCTGCAGGCAGTAGCAAGGAGTTTTTTGTTTGTTTGTTTGTTTTGTCTTATGTCACTTTTTAGAGTGAGAGGAGTTTCCTGAAGTTTTCAGGCATCACCTCTTGTCCCACTGGCCAGAATCGTATCTCTTGCCCTTGCCAGTCTCTTGCTGAGGGAAAAATGGGCTTAAACCAGTTGCAGTTCACCCACAGTGGTTGGAAGGAAACCTTATCTTCTTGGAAGGACTCATTGGAGAAGGTCGAATGAGACTGGGATCTTCTTGATAAGAAGTTGGGAAATAGCTGTTGAATGGGAAACTAACTTTTATAAACACAACTTTACTTTTCTACTTGCAATATTCTCTACCTGTCCTTTTCCCCTTCAGGTAAAATTATATGTCAACCACCAGGATTCTCTTCAAATGTCATGTCGTTTGTGAAGCTTTATTTCAACTCCCTTCCTTTACTTCCCAAACTAGTTCTTCGTATTTCTAATAAAACACTTAGCAAACTGTTTTGCATATATCTATATACATATCTATCTCTTAAGTTAGATGGAAGATCCTTTAAATTAAGGGTTTATTTGACACTGAAATCCTAGTAATTGACACTTTACCTGACTCAGAGTAGATGTTGAATGTTTGAAAGGTTGAATGATCATAATCAAACTATCAAAATATCTCAATTAATGTGTCTTTTTTTAATCATTTATATAATCTAACCCATAAGAAGTACTATTATTCTAAGGATGCCTATTGTAATATAGCTGGACTGGAAATAATGGTGATTTTCCTATCTTTTGAAAACTTCTTTGGAATTAGATCTTTAGATGCCAAGCTTACCTGGACATATAAATCCAAAATGTATGTATTTGATGCCGTCCTAGGCTCTTGGGATACAAAATAACATAGGAATAGACCCTGCTGTCACAGAGCTCAAAATCTGGTGGAGGAGATAGACCTTAAAATAGATAATTAAAATCTAGCAAGTACTCAGAGAAATACATCCCAACTCAAAGCAGGAACTCCAAAGAGGAAAGTAGTAAAAGAGTATATTTTCTTGGATATCCCCTTGGATAATCCCTGTCCATAGTGGAAGTGATATCCAACTTTGGTCTGGGAGGATATTAAGGACTTTCCCAGATAAACCAGGAAGAAAAGGAATGCCAGGATGAGGCAGAAGAGTATACAAAGATACAGCAACATATAATCATTTGCATAATTAGAAAGTACAAGTAGTTCTACAATCTTGGAAGGCATATTTTGTGAAGAACAATAGCAGGAGAGGTAACTTTACAGGGTAATAAGGAGTTCGATTATAAAGTGTGTTTTATGTCATGGGAAGGACCTAGAACTGTTCTGAAGCCTTTTACTGGGAGTTGGTTAGCTAACTGCATTATGACAAGGGGAACATGCTCTTCAACTAACAAATGCATTGTGAGTTCTCAATGAGTGGATGATGGTAAAGTCTTTTATTGGCAAATCAGAGAACCTTAGCAGACTAAATTGATATAAAATGACCAACTTTCTGTTTTACTTTTAAAATAATAGGAAATCTGAAATGGATCCTGTCCCCATGAGCATTTTTCATCCTCTTATTGTCACCTGGGGGATGCTAATGCTTTTGGACTGCTGCCTGCAGCCTTGGCCTTGCCCCCTAAGTGGATATTCAGTGATGGCAGCACACCCTCATAAAGATAGACTGCTGATTACATTTCCATTAAAGACCAGAGCCGTATCTGTCTGCTAATTTCCCTGCCAATGAGAGTTAGATTTTTATAATGGCCAGTTTATTGTGGAAAGAACCACTTTTCTTGTCAGAGTGCAAAGAGATAGCATACAAAATGTAAGATCGTAGCCTTCATCAACAAATATTCTAAGTAAAGTTTCTACAATAGCCTTTACATATCATTTTTCTGAAAATTTTTATCATATGTCTTTCTTTTATGGTAAGTTATATTACTGTCTGCCTTTTCAGATTCTATTTGTCTACTGCAGGCATAAAAATGAAAGAAAATGGATGTAGAGAGTATAATTCCAATTATTCATAATCAAACATCTATGAAACACGTCTCAGGCATTAGTTTAGCTGCTGTGGCTTAAAAAAATGAATGTGGCACAGCTGTTGCCCTCAAAAAGCTTACAATCCAACCCTGCCTACCTTGAGTGTAAAGTATTGTGATAGTAAATACAAAACTAAAACTCTTATAAAGGAAAGAAAAACCATCATAGCACTGTAATTAGCAAGAGAAACTATAAGTAAAATTCTAGGATTCAGATTATCATTAGCAGTAGGCTTAATTATAATAGAGTCTGTAACAACAGTTTTTACAATTTCATTATTTTTTTCTTTTTTGTTGTTTACCCATTGTTATGGATAGAATGTTTGTGTCCCCTTCAAAATTCTTATGTTGAAGCCCTAACTTTCAATGTGATGTATTTGGAGGTAAGGACTTTGGGAGATAATTAGGATCAAATGAAGTCGTGAGGGTGGGTCATGAGATGTTGTTATAAGACAAACATTCGAGACCTAACCTTTCTTCCCACTCTCTATTTCTCACTCTCTTGCTCTAAGTGTACATACAGAGGAAAGGCCATGTGAGCACATAGCAAACAGGCAGCTGCTTGTAAGCCAAGAAAAGAGCTTTGGCCAGAATCTGACCATGCTGGCACCCTGATTTCAGAATTCTAGCCTCCAGAACTGTGAGGAAATAAATTTGTTACTTAATTCCCCCAGTCTATAGTACTTTGTTAGGGCAGTCCCAGCTGACTAATATACCCATTCTATGGTAGGTACTTTCCTTTACATTTCTTAATACTCATTATGACCCTTGAAGGCAGCTTTGATTGTCCGTATTTTATAGGCATGTAAATGGAATTGGTCTGAGATGATATAGCTAGTAAATGCCAAGTCAGGATTTGAGTCCATATCTGTGTTATGCCCACTACTAAATTACACCACCTCATGGCATAGATTCATTAATCTTTGTTCTCATATATGGCAAAGTATGCTACTCAGATATTTATATTCTAACTCCCAAATCTCCACTTTTTTTTCATCTCATAACTTAGTAATTATCAAACAAATTTGTTCTTCTTTCTAATAAGCATTTAAAATGCTTGGCAGTAGTCTATCATTTCTATAATGATATCAGAAGATATAGAAGCTGGAGAATATTTTTTCTCCTGAGATCCAAGTATCCTCTTCTTCAGTAACTAATTTTGTAATGATAAGAGTAAGCAATATAACAGTTGTCCGACACAATATGATAGCACATTCATCATATGATTACTGAGATTCTTTGGCGCTGATTTTATTTATTGTGGAGAATATGTGATGATGTAAATCAGTGGTGGTGGGACTGTCAGGTACATCATTTAGGAAGTCATATGGGTGTTCTGCTGTTTTTGATAGGTTTACTTTTTGTCACTTCTGGCCTAGCTTTTCCAAATATGGAGTACATACACATTTGGTAATATTTTCTTTTTCCAGTGTGTTTTGAACTTGTGTATTTCTTTGGGTGGCTGGAATAATGCATATTTATTCTTGATATCTTCTGAGGGAGGTCTGAATGTATTCATGTTACTGTCTCATTGCTCTCTTTCCCCTTAGGGCAAAACTCCTTCAAGAGTTGTCTGTACCCACTGATTCTAATTTCTCTCCTCAGACTGCCCTGATCAAGGTAACTAGTGACCTTCAGATTGCTAAATCTAAGGCTTAATTCTCATCATTAGTAGTATTTGACACCATTGATCTTGTCTTGCTCCCTTATTTAAGTAGTTTTTAATTGTTTGATTTATGTATATTGTAAAATGATCACCACAATATGTTGAGCTAGCATCCATCCATCTTTTCATATAAATACAATGAAAAAAAAAAGAGTAAAGGGAAGAAAAGATTTCTCCTTGTGGTGAGAACACTTAGGATTGTACTTTCTTAATAACTTTTTTGTATCATAAAACAGTGTGAGCTATAGTCCTTATGTTCTACCTTACATCCCTACTACTTAAATTTATCTTATAACTGGAAGTTTGTACCTTTTGTCCACCTTCCTCTAATTTCTTTCTCCAAACCCCTGGCTCTAGTAACCACAAATCTGATCTCCTTTTCTATGAGTTTTTTATTGTTGTTGTTGATGTTGTTTTGTTTGGTTTAGATTCCACCACCAAAGACAGTATTTGTCTTTCTTTATTTGACTTATTTCTTTCAGCATAATGCCTTAAAGGTCCATCTGTGTTGTTGCAAATGGTAGGGTTTCCTTATTTTTTATGGCTGTATAATATTCCATTGTGTGTGAGTGGTGGTGTGTGTTTATGTGTCCGATGCATGCGCACGCACACACACACACACATTACAACTTCTTTATTCATTCATTGATAGACATTTAGGTTGGTTCCATGTCTTGTCTATTGTAAATAATGTTACTATGAGCATGGGAATGCAGAATCATTTTGAGTTCGTGTTTTAATTTCCTTTGGATATATTCCCAGTTGCTGGACCATATGATAGTTCTATTTTTAACTTTTTAAGGATCCTTGATACTGTTTTCCATAGTGGAACCATAGTGTACCAATTTACAATCTCACCAGTAGTGTACAAGGGTTCCTTTTTGTCCACATCCATGCAAGCATTTGTTATCTTGTCTCTTTGATGATGATCATTTTAACTGGTATGAGGCAGTATCTCATTGAGGTGTTAGTTTGCAATTTCCTAATGACTAGGGCTGTTGAACATCTTTTCATGTACCTGTTGGCCTTTTATATATCTTCTTTGAAGAAATGTCTATTCAGGTCCTTTGTCCATTTTTAAATTGGGTTATTTTTTATTTTTATTTTTATTTTTTTTGCTATTGAGTTGTATGAGTTCTTTCTGTGTTTTGGATGTTAACTCCTTACCAGATGTAGAGTTTGCAAGTAGTTTTCCCCATTCGTCTGGTTGTCTTTTCACTTTGTTGATGATTTCTTTTGCTGTGCAGAAGCTTTATAGTTTGATGTAGTCCCTGTGTTTTGTTTTGTTTTATTTTATTTTATTTTATTTTATTATTTTATTTTATTTTATTTATGGCACCTGGGTGGCTCAGTCATTAAGTGTCTGCCTTCGGCTCAGGTCATGATCCCAGGGTCCTGGGATTGAGCCCCACATCGGGCTCCCTGCTCTGCAGGAAGCCTGCTTCTCCCTCTTCCACTCCCCCTGCTTGTGTTCCCTCTCTCACCATGTCTCTCTCTCTGTCAAATAAATAAATAAATAAAATCTTTATTTTAATTTAATTTTATTTTTATTATGTTCAATTAGTCAACATATAGTACATCATTAGTTTTTGATGTAGTGCTCAGTGATTCATTAACATTCATATAACACCCAGTGCTGATCACCACACTTGCCCTCCTTAATACCCATCACCTGGTTACACCATTCCCCCACCACGCCCCCCTTCTGTAATCCTCAGTTTGGTTCCCGGAGTCCAGAGTCTCTCATGGTTTGTCTCCCTCTCTGATTTCTTCCCATTCAGTTTTCCCTCCCTGCCCCTGTGGTCCTCCATGCTATTCCTCATGTTCCACATATGAGTGAAACCATACGATAATTGTCTTTCTCTGCTTGACTTATTTCACTTAGCTTAGTCCACTCCAGTTCCATCCATGTCGATACAAATGGTGGGTATTCATCCTTTCTGATGGCTGAGTAGTATTCCACTGTATATATGGACCACATCTTCTTTATCCATTCATCTGTTGAAGGGCTTCTCGGCTCCTTCCACAGTTTGGCTGTTGTGGACATTGCTGCTATGAACATTGGGGTGCATGTGCCCCTTCTTTTCACTACGTCTTTTTCTTTGGGTAAATACCTAGTAATGCAATTGTTGGGTTGTAGGGTAGCTCTATTTTGAACATCTTAAGGAACCTCCATACTGTTTTCCAGAGTGGCTGTACCAGCTTGGAGTCCCACCAGCAGTGGAAGTGGGTTCCCCTTTCTCCACATCCTCGCCTACACTTGTTGTTTTCTGTCTTGTTAATTTTGGCCATTCTAACTGGTGTAAGGTGGTGTCTCATTGTGGTTTTGATTTGTATTTCCCTGATGGCTAGTGATGTTGAACATTTTTTCATGTGTCTGTTAGCCATTTGTATATCTTCTTCAGAGAAGTGTCTGTTCATGTCTTCTGCCCATTTATTGACTGAATTATTTGTTTTTTGGGTGTTGAGTTTGAGAAGTTCTTTATGGATCTTGGATACCAGCCCTTTATCCATAATGTCACTTGCAGATATCTTCTCCCATTCCGTGGGTTGTCTCTTAGTTTTGTTGACTGTTTCCTTTGCTGTGCAGAAGCTTTTTATCTTGATGAAGTCCCAAAAGTTCATTTTTGCTTTTGCTTCCCTTGCCTTTAGAGACATGTCTTGAAAGAAGTTGTTGTGACCAGTGTCGAAGAGGTTACTGCCTGTGTTCTCCTCTAGGATTCTGATGGATTCCTGTCTCACATTTAGGTCTTTCATCCATTTTGAGTTTATCTTTGTGTATGGTGTAAGAGAATGGTCCAGTTTCATTCTTCTGCATGTGGCTGTCCAATTTTCCCAGCACCATTTATTGAAGAGACTGTCTTTTTTTCCATTGGATATTCTTTCCTGATTTGTTGAAGATTAGTTAACCGTAGAGTTGAGGGTCCATTTCTGGGATTTCTCTTCTGTTCCGTGGGTCTATGTGTCTGTTTTTGTGCTAATACCATGCTGTCTTGGTGATCACAGCTTTGTATTATAGCTTGAAGTCAGGCATCATGACACCCCCAGCTTTGGTTTTCTTTTTCAACAATTTCCTGGCAATTTGGGGTCTTTTCTGGTTCCATACAAATTTTAGGATTGTTTGTTCCAGCTCTGTGAAAAAAGTGGATGGTATTTTGATAGGGTTTGCATTGAAAGTGTAGATTGGTCTGGGCAGCATAGACATTTTCATAGTGTTTATTCTTCCAATCCATGAGCATAGAATGTTTTTCCATCTCTCTGTGTCTTTCTTAATTTCTTTCATAAGTGTTCTATAGTTTCTAGAGTATAGATCCTTTACCTCTTGGTTAGATTTATTCCTAGGTGTTTTATGGTTTTTGGTGCTATTTTAAATGGAATCAATTCCTTAATTTCTCTTTCTTTAGTCACATTCTTAGTGTATAGAAATGCAACTGATTTCTGTGCATTGATTTTCTATCCTGCCACATTGTTGAATTGCTGTATGAGTACTGGTAATTTGGGGGTGGAGTCTTTTTGGTTGTCCACGTAAAGTATCATGTCTTCTGCAAAGAGAGAGAGTTTGATTTCATTTTTGCCAATTTGAACGCCTTTTATTTTTTTTGTTGTTGTTGTCTGATTGCTGAGGCTAGGATTTCTAGTACTATGTTGAACAAAAGTGGTGAGAGTGGGCATCCTTGTCATATTCCTGACCTTAAGGGAAAAGCTCTCAGTTTTTCCCCATTGAGAATGATAATCACTGTTGGCTTTTCATAGACAGCTTTTATGATATTGAAATATGTTCCCTCTATCCTTATATTTTGAAGAGTTTTAATCAGGAACAGATGCTGTATTTTGTCAAATGCTTTTTCTGCATCAATTGAGAGGATTGTATGGTTCTTGTCCTTTCTTTTATTTATGTAGTGTATCACATTGATTGATTTGTGGATCCAGGAATAAACCCCACCTGGTCGTGATGAATAATCCTTTTATTATTTATTTGTTTGTTTATTTATTTATTTATTTATTTATTTTTAATTTTATTTTATTATGTTATGTTAATCACCATACATTACATCATTAGTTTTTGATGTAGTGTTCCATGATTCATTGTTTGCATATAACACCCAGTGCTCCATTCAATACGTGCCCTCTTTAATACACATCACCAGGCTAACCCGTCCCCCCACCCCCTCCCCTCTAGAACCCTCAGTTTGTTTCTCAGAGTCCACCGTCTCTCATGGTTCGTCTCCCCCTCCGATTTCCCCCCCTTCATTTTTCCCTTCCTACTATCTTCTTTTTTTTTTTTTTTAACATATAATGTATTATTTGTTTCAGGGGTACAGGTCTGTGATTCATCAGTCTTACATAATTCACAGCACTCACCATAGCATATACCCTTGAATAATCCTTTTAATGTACTGTTGGATCCTATTGGCTAGGATCTTGTTGAGTATTTTGGCATCCATATTCATCAGGGATATTGGTCTGTAATTCTCCTTTTTGATGGGGTCTTTGTCTGGTTTTGGGTTCAGGGTAATGCTGGCCTCATAGAACGAGTTTGGAAGTTTTCCTTCCATTTCTATTTTTTGGAACAGCTTCAGTAGAATAGGTATGATTACTTCTTTAAATGTTCGGTAGAATTCCCCTGGGAAGCCATATGGCCCTGGACTCTTGTTTTTTGGGAGGTTTTTGATTACTGTTTCAATTTCTTTGCTGGTTATTGGTCTGTTCAGATTGTCTATTTCTTCCTGTTTCAGTCTTGGTAGTTTATAAGTGTCCAAGAATGCATCCATTTCTTCCAGATTGCCTCGTTTGTTGGCATATAGCTGCTGGTAATAAGTTCTAATAATTGTTTCTCTTTCCTTGGTATTTGTCGTGATTTCTCCCCTTTCATTACTGATTTTATTAATTTGGGTCCTTTCTCTTTTCTTTTGGGTAAGTCTGGCCAGAGGTTTGTCGATCTTATTAATTCTTTCAAAGAACCAGCTTCTAGTTTTGTTGATCTGTTCTACTGTTCTTCTGGTTTCTATTTCATTGATTTCTCCTCTAATCTTTATTATTTCTCTAATCCTGCTTGGTTTAGGCTTTATTGGCTGGTCTTTCTCCAGATCCTTTAGGTGTAAGGTTAGCTTGTGATTTGGGATTTTTCTAATTTTTTGAGAGAGGCTTGGATGGCTATGTAATTCCCTCTAAGGACCCCCTTTGCAGTATCCTGTAGGTTCTCGACTGATGTGTTTTCATTTTCATTGGTTTGCATGAATTGTTTAAGTTCCACTTTAATTTCCTGGTTGACCCATTCATTCTTTAGCAGGATGCTTTTTAACCTCCAAGTGTTTGCGTTCCTTCCAATTTTTTCGTTACGGTTGAGTTCCAGTTTCAAAGCATTGTGATCTGAAAATATACAGGGAATAATCTCAGTCTTTTGGTATCAGTTGAGACCTGATTTGTGACCTGGTATGTGATCTATTCTGGAGAAAGTTCTGTGTGCACTCAAGAAGAATGAGTATTCTGTTGTTTTAGGATGGAATATTCTGTATGTATCTACAGAGTCCATCTGGCCCAATGTGTCCTTCAAAGCTCTTGTTTCTTTGTTGATCTTCTGCTTAGATGATCTGTTTATTGCTGTGAGTGGAGTGTTGAAGTCTCCTACTATTAATGTATTGTTATCGATATGATTCTTTATTTTGGTTATTAGTTGGTTTATGTAGTTGGCTGCTCCCATGTAGGGGGCATAGATATTTACAATTGTTAGATTTTCTTGTTGGTTAGACCTTTAAGTATGATATAGTGTCCCTTTACATCTCTTACTACAATCTGTGGTTTAAAATCTTATTTGTCTGATAAGAGAATTGTTACCCCAGCTTTCTTTTGAGGTCCATTAGCATGGTAAATGGTTCTCCATACCCTCACTTTCAATCTGGAGGTGTCTTTAGGTTCAAAATGAGTCTCTTATAGACAGCATATGGATGCGTCCTGCTTTTTTATCCAATCTGAAACCCTGGATCTCTTGATGGGAGCATTCAGCTCGTTCACGTTGAGAGTAACTATTGAAAGATATGCATTTAGTGCCATCGTATTGCCTGTAAAGTCCCTGTTTTTATAGATTGTCTCTGTTAATTTCTGGTCTATATTACTTTTGGGATCTTTCGTCTTTTATAGAACCCCCCCCCCCTTAATATTTCTTGCAGGGCTGGCTTGGCTTGACCCATATTCTTTCAGTTTCTGCCAATCCTGGAAGCTCTTTATCTGTCCGTCCATTCTGAATGATAGCCTTGCTAGATAAAGTAATCTTGGCTGCATGTTCTTCTCATTTAGTACCCTGAATATGTCTTGCCAGCCCTTTCTGGCTTGCCAGGTCTCTGTGGATAGGTCTGATGTTATTTTGATGTTCCTCCCTCCATAGGTAAGAAGTCTCTTCCCCGTAGCCTCTCTCAGGATAGCTTCCTTGGCTCTAAGATTTGCAAGCTTCACTATTATATGTTGGGGTGTTGATCTAGTTTTATTGATTTTGGGAGGGGTCCTCTGTGCCTCTTGGACACGAATTCTTGTTTCCTTCCCCAGATTAGGGACATTCTCAGTTATGATTTGCTCAAATATACCTTCTAGTCCTCTCTCTCTCTCCACCCCTTCAGGGATCCCAATAATTCTGACATTGGAATGTTTCATGGTGTCATTGATCTCTCTAAGTCTATTCTCATGGGCTACTAGCTGCCTATCCCTATCTTCCTTTGCTTCCTTCCTATCAGCTTATCTTCTAGATCACTAATTCATCCTTCTGCCTCATTTACCTTGCCTGTTAGAGTATCCAGTTTAGACGGCATCTGATTCATAGCATTTTTAAATTTGACCTGATTAGATCTCATTTCTTCTCTTAGAGATTCTATATTGTCACTAATGCTTTTTTCAAGCCTAGCTATTGACTTCATGATTGCTACCCTAAAGTCTGTCTCTGACATCTTGCTGATATCCATATCCATTAGATCTGTGGCAGAGGACATTGTCTCTGGTTCTTTTCTTTGTTGAGAGTTCCTCCTCCTAGTCATTCTGTTGAGGGATGGTTGAGGGAATGGACAGAATCCAAAATATGAACCACGACCCAAGGCAGAATGCATCATAGAAAAAAATCCAAGGTGGTCAAAAGCTAACACAGATATGCCACTAAAGCCAAGATGATTGAAAATAATAAAAAAGAAAGAATAAAGAAAAGAAAGAAAAAAAAGTGAGGGGAGTGGGGAGAGATTGTAATCTCTCAGGGTGGACAAAGCAGGATGATCTGCTTGTTCCTGCTTGATTTTTGGTCTGTTAGAAGACACTATATCACAAAATTGCAAAGAAATCAGAATATCTATCTATCTATCTATCTATCTATCTATCTATCTCAAGGTAAAATTGAATAGAGTGAAAAATGGGCTAGCATGGGGCATAAATCTGTAAAACATATATGTGAAAAAAAGTTAAGAAGCAACTTAAAAACATAGGTTGGTAAATAAGAATCTGTTTGAAATGGGAGCAGGGTTAAAAAAAAGAAAAAGAAGGAAAGAATAAGAAAAGAAACTAAAAAACAAATGTAAAATACCTGAAGTATAAACAAGTCGTGATGGGACACCTGGAGCTTCCTATATTATTTTCTTCTGGCACTAGAGTTTTACAGTCCTGTGGGAAATAAGCTTATCATTCACCTGTTCTTCCAGTCTGTCTTCTGGGGGAAGGGCCTGCTGCTCGGCTCCTCAGGCATTTTTGCCTGTGTGGAGTTGCCCCACCCCCTGTCAGGGGGATGGTCTTAATGTAAGCTGGTTGGCTGCATGGCTTTTGTTCCCTGGCATCTTTCCACTTCTCTTTCGAGCGTCAGAGCAGATATGGCCATGCAGGAATCTCCAGCCCCAAGCCCCAATGTCGTGGTCCACCCACCTCAACAAATCCTCCAGGTCAGTGGGTCTCCACCTCTGCTCATACCAAACTCCACAGACTCGCACATCTTCTGGAGGAGGGGCCTGTTGCGTTGATTCTCAAATGTTTTTGTGCCCTGCAGAATTGCTCTGCCCTTGCCTGGGGCCAGGCTAAGTAATCTGCTCAGGTTTGCTCAGTGCGGCTTTTGTTCCCTGAAGACTTTCTATGCAGCTTTAGAGGATGAGAATGAAAATGGCGGCCTCCCAATCTCTGGCCCCAGAGCTGAAAGCAAGGGGCCCCACTCCTCTGTGAGCCCTCAGAAGAGCAGTCAATCACTCCTGTCTCCCTAGTCTCAGGCTGCACTCCATGCTCACCCGGCCCGTGACCGAGCATTTCTATCTCAGGCATGTGACCCCGTTTGGAGTCTCCAAACCCAGCAGGTACCTGCAGTGCACTCCTGTGTTGCTACTCCTGGGGAGGAAGGGGGAATCTCCCCGGATCTGCCACTTGTTGGGCCCCTGCTCTTCAAGCAGGGGCCTGACTGTGCCGTGGTTTGTGGTTTATGGTAACCCTGAGCTGAGAGCCCACTCAGCTCACTCTTTGCAGCCAGTTTCCCTGCTCTGATACCTGGGAGCTCGGCCGCATTCAGGCACCCCCGTCTTCCTGTGACCCCAAGGACTCTGAGACCACACTGTCCCAGCGAGGATTCCACATGCCCCTTCCCCCCTCCCAACCCCCCTTAGCTGCCTGAGTGACATCCTTCACCGGAGCAGACTTCTAAAAGTTCCGATTTTGTGCTCTGCTGCTCTATCACTTGCTGGTAGCCGCTGATGGAGGCTCCCTCCCCCTGCGGTCTATCTTCCCATATATCACCTCGGATTCACTTCTCTGCACCTCCTACCTTGCAGAAAGTGGTCTCTTTTCTATTTGTAAATTTGCAGCTATTCTTTTCTTCAATCTCTGGTTGAGCTCACAAGTGTTCAGAATGGTTTGATAGCTATGTAGCTGAATTCCTGGGACCAGACAAAATTAAGGTCTCCTACACCTCTGCCGTCTTGGACTCCTTGGCCCTCCCGTGTTTATTTTTGATTTTGTTGCTTGTGCTTTAGGTGTCATATCCAAAATATCATTACTAAGTCCCATGTCAAAGAGCTTTGTTACTATTTTTTTCTAGGAGTTTCATGGTTTCAGGTTTTACATTTAAGTCTTTAATTCATTTCGAGTTAGTTTTTGTTAGTTGTGTAAGATATGGGTTCAGTTTCATTCTTTGATATGTGAATATTCAGTTATCCCAGCACTATTGAAGACGTTGTCTTCTCTGAGTATTTTTGGCTCTCTCGTCAGATATTTGTATATGCTTGTGTTTCTTCCTGGTTGATTATTATGCTATTGATTCTGTTCCATTGGTCTGTTTGTTTTTATGCCAGTACTGTACCGTTTTTGATGACTGTAGCTTCATAGTATAGATTGAAATCAAGAAGTATGATACCTCCTGCTTTGTTCTTCTTTTTCAGGATTTCTTTGGCTCTTTGGCTTTGTGGTCTTACGTGGTTTCATAAATTTTAGGAGTGTTTTTTCTATCTCTGTAAAAAATGCCATTGGTATCTTTATAGAGATTGCATTGACTCTTAGTGGATTTTGGTAATATTGACATTTTAATAATATTAATTCTTCAAGTTCATGAACATGGGATACTTTTCCATTTATTTGTGTCTCTTTCAATGTCTTTCATCAGTGTTTCATTGTTTTCAGCATAGAACTCTTTCACCTTAGTTTATTTTTAAGTATTTTATTGTTTTTGATGCTATTGTCAATGGGATATATTTTTTTCCATTTTTAGATTTTTTTGTTTTTAGTGTAAACACTACTGATTTTCATATGTTAATTTGTATATGTAAAATCCTGTTGTCTGAAAATAAAGACAGTTTTACTTCTTTCTTTCCAATTATGATATCTTTTATTTCTTGTTCTTGTCTAATTATTCTGGCTTGGACTTCAGTACCATTCAATAGTTGTGGTGAGAGTGGGCACCCTTGTCTTATTTCTGATTTTAGAGAACTAGCTTTCAGCCTTTTGCCATTGAGTAGGATGTTGGTTGTGAGCTTGTCATGTATGGCTTTTATTATATTGATGTTTCTTCTATGCCTAATTTGTTGAGTTTTATCATGAATGGATGTTGAATTCTTTCGAATGCATTTTTTGCATTGAGATGATCATATGCTTCTTTCTGATTATTCTATTAATGTGATGTATCACCTTTATTGATTTGTGTATGTTGAACCATCCTTACATCTCAAGGATAAAGTCCACTTGATCATGATGAATGATCCTTTTAATGTCCTGCTGAATTTGGCTTGCTAGTATTTTATTGAGAATGTTTACATGCATCTATATTCATCAGGGATATTGGCCTGTAGTTTTCTTTTCTAGTAGTGTGTTTCTGGTTCTGGTATCAGGATAATGCTGGCCTTGTAAAATGAGTTTGGGAGTGTTCCCTGTTTTAATTTTTTTGGAAGAATTTGAGAAGGTTTGATGTTAATTCTTCTTTAAATGTTTGGTAAAATTCCCCAGTGAAGCCATCTGGTCCTGAGCTTTTTGTTATTATTGGAAGATTTTTTATTACTGATCCAATTTCCTTACTCATAATTGGTCTATTCATATTTTCTATTTCCTCCTGATTCAGTCTTGGTAAGTTGCATGTTTCTAAAAATTTTCCATTTCTTCTAGGTTGTCCAGTCTGTTGTTCAAAGTAGTTGTTCATAGTAACCTCTTAGAAGCTGGTATTGAATTTCTGTGATATCAGTTGTAAGTGCTCCTTTTTCATTGATAATTTTGTTAAGTTGGGTCCTCTTTTTTTCTTGGTTAGTGAAGTGTTTGCCAATTTTGTTTCTTTTCGAAGAACCAACTCTTAGTTTGGTTACTCTTTTCTCTTGTTTTTCTCTTGTTTATTTCATTTATTTATGCTCTAATCTTTACTATTTCCTTTCTTCTGCTGACTTTGGGCTCAGTTTGTTCTTTTTATACCTTCTTAAGATGTAGAGTTAAGTTTTTTTATTTGGGATCTTCACTGCCTCTTAATGTAGGAATTTATTACTATGAACTTTCCTATTAGGACTGCTTTTGCTATGTTCCATAAGTTGTGATATATTTTGTTTTCATTTTTATCTCAAGAAACATTTTTTTATTTCCTCTTTAATTTCTTTGATCCATTGGTTGTTCAGAAAAGTCCAGTTTTCCTCTAGTTATTGATTTCTAATTTTATGCCATGGTGGTCAAAGATACTTAGTATGATTTCAATCTTCTTCAGTTTGCTAAGACTTATTTTGAACATAACATACTGTCAATCCTAAAAAATATTCCATGTGCACTTGAGAAGAATGTGTAATCTGCTGTTTTGGATAGAATGTTCTATATATGTCTGTTAGGTCCATTTGATCTATAGTGTTGTTCAAATATTCTATTTTAATATTTCATTCTCTGTCTGGGTGATATATCCATTGTTGAGAGTGTGGAACTAATGTCCCCAGCTATTATTGTACTATGTATGTTTCTCCTTTTTGCTCCATTAGTTTTTGCTTTATATATTTATGATGCTCTGATATTGGGCCCATAAATATTTAAATTGTTATATCTTCTTGATGAATTGACCCCTTCATCAGTATATAATAACCTTCTTAGCCTCTTTTTATCATTTTTAGTTTAAAGGTTATTTTGTCTGATATAGGTATAGTTATCCTGTTTTTTTTTCCCCCATTTGTTTGAAATGTCTTTTTCCATTCCTTCTCTCTCAGTCTATGTGTGTCTTCAAGGCTAAAGTGAGTCTCTTAAGGGCAGTATATTGTTGGAACTTGTTTTATATCCATTCAGCCATTCTTTGTTTTTTGATTGGGGAATTTGATCTGTTTTTGTTTAAAGTAATTATTGATAGGTAAGGATTTATTACTATTGCCGTTTTGTTAATTGTTTTCTGTTTTGTAGATTTATTATTCCTTGGTTCTTTTCTTGCTGTCTTTGTGTGTGTGTGTGTGTGTGTGTGTGTGTGTGTGTGTGTGTGTTGATGTCTTTTAGTATCTATATGCTTTGACTTCTTTGTCATGTTCTTCTGTGTAATTACTACAAGATTTTCCCTTGAGGTTAGGATGAGGCTTGCATAAAATATCTGATAACACTCTATTTTAAAATGATTACAATGTAACTTCAGTAGAATTTGTATACTTTACACTTTTTCTTTTTCTTCGCCTCACATTTCAGGTTATTACTCTTATAATTCGCATGTTTTTTATATTGTGTAACTAGTAACAGATTATTGTATTATGGGTTATTTTTGCTATGTTTTTTTTTTTTACAGCTTTTAAACTGGAGATGTGGGTTATACAGCACTATTATCATATTGTAGAATCTAACTATGACTATATGTTTACCATTACCAGTGAGATTTATGCTATCTTTTTGTGTTTTTATGTTAATTATTGTTTTTACTTCCATTGAAAGGACTCCTTTAGCATTTTTTATAAGGCAGGTCTGGTGGTAATGAACTTCCTCAGCTCTTGTTTGTTCAGTAAAGTCCTTATCCCTCCTTTGTTTCTGAAGGACAGCTGGGAGCTACCCTCAGCCTTGACTATGAATTTATCTCTTTGCCGGTGTGTATCATGGGAAGCCTCCACAACTGGTACTGGCTCTGCTCTAGGGGCATTCTGCTCTGCCTGCCTGCCTCTTGGCTTGATCTGGGCAGCTTCTAGAAGTTGTCACCAGCCCTTTCTGTCAGGTGGGACTAGAAGGCATTCTCCACAGCAGGCAGGGCTGTGACTCAACACCTTGCCTGAGTGTGGGCAAACCAGACCCTAGGGCTGGCAAAACTGCTCATTTCAGGTTCTCAGTTAAACAGATCTGCACCCCACCAAGTTCCATGGTCAGTGTGTGCCCTCTAACTTGGTTCTGCATATGAGCAAAGCTGCTAGTTGGGATTACTGCTGGGGCACTGCATGTATGAACTTGGTCTACCAAGATCTGCATGCTGATTGTTGCAAGCCCTTCCCCACTTCTTCATCACAGTGAGATTCTCAGTGGCTATGCCCTGCAGATTTCTCTGCATTCCCTGTGGTGTGTGATTAGAGTAGGGGCTCCTGCAACTTGACCCACAGTACTGAGGTGGGGGGCTGGTTGTCCCCTCTAGGCTTTCTTTTCCCACTGGAGGATCCAGAAGCCCAGGGGAGACCTCTATGCATGGTGCTGTGCTGTCCTGGGGGAAGGTCAATGGGGTCAATGTGTAGATGCTTCTCCTACCCTTCTAATGCAGTCTATCTTGGTCTCTGAGGTGCAGGAGATGGCTTCAGTCTTACCCCCAGGTTCTAAGATTCCCTCAGTGGCATCTTGTTCTTGAATAAATGTTAGATCTTTTTGTGAGGGGGAGTGAAGCCAGATGGCCTCTGTTGCCATCTTGGTGATGTTAGGGATCTCATTAGGTCTTTATTCAAATAAAATATCTCCTTATGGTCTTCCTGGAACTGTACTAAATATTAGAGCCCTCATTCCCCCCCAAATTAAAAATGGAACTACCCTATGATCCAGTAATTTCACTACTGGGTATTACCCAAGGAATACAAAAACACTAATTCAAAAAGATATATGCACACCTATGTTTATTGCAGCATTATTTACAATAGCCAAATTATGGAAACAGCCCAAGTGTCTATCACTAGATGAATGGATAAAGAAGATGTGAGATATATATGTGCATACGCGCACGTGCACACACACACAGGAATAGTATTCAGCCATAAAAAAGAATGAAATCTTGCCATTTGCAGCAACGTGGATAGATCATTATGCTAAATGAAATAAATTAGTCAGAGAAAGACAAATACCACATGATTTCACTCATATGTGGAATTTAAGAAACAAAACAAATGAGCAAAGGAAAAAGAGAGACAGACCAAGAAACAAATTCTTAACTATAGAGAACAAATTGATGATTACCAGAGGGGAGGTGGGTAGGGTGATGGATGAAATAGGAGGGGAGGATTAAGAGTACACTTATCATGATGAGCATTGAGTCATGTACAGAATTGTTGAATAATGACTGTATTGTACACCTGAAACTAATTTAACACTATATTAACTATACTGGAATTAAAATAAAAAACTTAATAAAAAATATTAAAGCCCTCATATACAGTCACTATTATTTTTACCATAAGACTTATCACTGTCTAACTTATTATATGTTTTAATTTATTTATATGTATTTTTCTGTATCCCTAATTAAACTGTAAGCTCACAGAAAGCAAGGACTTTCTTTGTTTACTTTTGTATCTCCAGTACCTGAAAAGCAGGACCTGACATTTGGTTAAATTAAGATGGCCCCCAATTTTTTCTCACTGCACATAAAGTGAGAGAGTTTATCTCCCCATCCCTTAAATCTGTGCAGGCTTTGTGACTGCTTTAACCAATATAAGATGGCAGATGTGACATCCTTCTACTTCTGTGCCTAGTCTCTAAGAGTGCTGAAAACTTTTGCTTCTTGACCAGTTAAAACATCTTAGAATATTTCCTCTTGTAATACAGCTAATGTGCTGTGAGAGAATCAAGGAAAAGGAGAGACAATATGTAGGCATTCTGGTTGACTGTCCAAGATGAACTTTTAGCCAATAGCCAGCATAAACTACTAGCTATGTGAATAAATGGTATTGGTTATTCAAGCCCAGTTGAGCTTCTGGATGATTCAACTAACCTAAAGTCAGTGGAGCAGACTTGTCTGGTTAAGTCAAATCAGTCTATACACCATGAGAGATGAAAAAAATGTTGTTTTTTTCCCACCTTTATTATTGAGATATAATTAGCATAAATGATGTTTTTTTTTTAAAGATTTTATTTATTTATTTGAGAGAGAGAGAAAGAGAGATAGAGAGCACGAGAGGGAAGAGGGTCAGAGGGAGAAGCAGACTCCCTGCTGAGCAGGGAGCCCGATGTGGGACTCGATCCCGGGACTCCAGGATCATGACCTGAGCCGAAGGCAGTCACTTAATCAACTGAGCCACGCAGGCGCCCCAGCATAAATGATGTTTTAAACCACTGAATTTTGGGGTGCTCTTTATGCCTCAGTAGCTAACAGGAACAGAATTTGGTACCAGAAGTCGGGTGATGCTTTAAAGGAAAACCTAAAATATGTGATGTTGGCTCTGAATTTGGTAAGGCTGAATCTGCAGTGGTCTCAAGGAGGTTGCTAGTGACAGTTGGAAGGACAGGAAAGAAAACTTTTATCAGAGGCTGGAGGAAAGGTGAACTGTGTTATGTAGTGGAAGAAAGTTTGGCAATAATTTTGGACCACAATTTGTGGTAATGTGGAAAACAGAAAAAATACATGTGGATTTGAGCAAGGAAATTTTCAGAGGGAATTTTTAGAAAGAATGTTGAAACTACTACCACCTTGTTATTTAAGCTACATGTGATAAGTTATTGATATATGTATATATATAAAACTAAAGAAGAAATTGCTTAGTTTTCAAATAGAATTTGAATAGAGAAACATTTTTGAGTCAAGTTTTGCTGGGTTCACAAATGACACTGTTTCTTGTCACTAGTCTCTCATGGAAAAAGATTTTCAAAGAATGAAATAGCCTTCAGGGAAAATGTCAAATCCAGGCTTTTGCCAGTAAAACATGATTTTAGGGTCAAGATCTCAAGGGTGCTGCTAAGAGATCCTTTGTTAAGATCTCAAAAATATTTGAGGCAGGTTCATCTAGACTCTCAGTCAGGCAAAGAGGCTTCTAAGAATCATGGCACTATAGCCATCTTTTCATTCAGGGTGTTTTCAAATAAAATGTGAAGAATTAATTCACAAGTTTTATACCTGAGTCAAGGATCGGATATACCAGATGTTCACCTCAAGCACTGCAGAGCTATGAGACGCAGAGATAGAGAGAGTGTGGGGTGGGGGTGGGGCGTGAAGAAAGAAATCTCTTTATTGAAATGTCACTGACATACAGTGAGTATCGTATTAGTTTCAGATATACATCGTAGAGATTCAGTATTTTTATACATTATGAAATGATTCCCATGATAAGTCTAGTTACTCTCTGTTACCATACAAAGTTATTATTTTATTGACTATATTCCCTATGCTGTACATTATATCCCTGTGACTTATTTATTTTATAACTGGAAGTTTGCACCTCTTAATCCCCTTCACCTGTTTCACTCACTCACTCCTCTCTGGTAACCAATGGTTGTTTTCCTGTATCTATGAGTCTATTTCTGTTCTGTTTTGTTTGTTTTCCTGTGTAGGTTCCATGTAAAAGTGAAATCATTCAGTATTTGTCTTTCTCTGTCTTATTTCATGTAGCATAATATACTCTAGATCCATCCATGTCACAAAAGGCAAGATTTTATTCTTTTTTATGGCTGAGTAGTATTCCATTGGTGTGTGTGTGTGTGTGTGTGTGTGTGTGTGTGTGTGTGTGTGTGTGTACATACCTCATTTTTTAAAAAAATATTTGAAGTTAAGTACTCCACCAAAATTTAAAATATACTTTATACATTGGGATATTATTCTTCCATTCTCTCAATTTTATTTCCTGCTCTATTCTTATACTTAATCATAACTGCCTTAGCTTCTTGTGGATGTTTCTTGAGATTGATACTTCAGAGTAAGTTCATCTCCACATTCTTCAAAAATCAAATATGTATTTAAACAATGAAAGCAACGGTCATTGTTTGGTTGTATATTTTAGAATAGGAATTAGTAAACTAGAGGAATGGGCCAGCTGCCTGCCACTTGGTTTTGCAAGTGAAGTTTAACTGAAACACAGGCATGCCCATTGGTCTATGTATTACTAATGGCTGCTGTCACATGGTGATGGCAGAGCTGTGTAGTTGCCACAGGGACTGTATGGTCCACAAGCCTAAACTATTTACTATCTAGCCCTTTTAGGGGAAGTTTGCTGACCCCTGTACTGGAGCATAAATTCTTTAAGCACAGGGACCATCGTCTGTTCCATTTTGAATGTTCATCAGTGCCTAAAATGGGACCATAGTCTGGGTTCAGTGCCAAAGAAGTCTCTGAATGATGAGATAAGTATATAAACTAATTCATTCTAGTAGGAAAGAAAGCAGTACTCATACTAAAAGTACACAGAAAAGTTCTGTACAGGTAATCTGTATACAGAAAACATCATTCTTTCAACAAATTTTAAAGATATGCTTCTTAGACTCTTATAAAAGAAGGCTTTTTAAGAACCTTACTTCTGTTGCTCCAGAACACACTGACCCTTAGTCCAAGGGAGAGAGGGTGTAAGCTCAAAGAAATTTGAAAGTGTGATGATCCTCTAATAGAATGGATTATAACTTGTACTCATATTTTTTAAATGGAATTATTATAACTTGGACTGAAAGACAGATAGCATGAAAAGAGGCACAGTGCTGGTTCAGAATGAGTAAGTATTCACTGGATATTTACTTTATTCTGGGCAAATTGCAAGGATTTTTCACATATTCTCATTTGACTTCAGTCATGTGAAACAAATATTACCTCTAATTTGGAGGTCAGAAAACAGAGACTTAAAAATCGAATAATTTTACAAATTTTTTATCATTAGCAAGTAGCAGAGTTAAGAGTTGAACCCAAGTGCTCTGAACTGAGTTTAGTATTTTTTTGATGATGTGCCAGCTATTTTACATATTGACATGTGTGAATAAAAACAAATACAGTTTTGTCTCATTGAAACACAGTTTAACATAAGGTCAAAACACTTCTTAAGCAGTGGACAATGGAGCACACATTATATTAGGAAGATGGGGAGAAATATCTTGGGAGGCAGAAGAATGATAAAGATAATATGGAGTTAATATAGAAAGACTTATTTGGTGTGGGACACCTGGGTAACTCAGTTGATTAGGCTTCCAACTCTTGATTTTGGCTCAGGTCATGATCTCAGTGTCATGAGATTGAGCCCTATGTCAGGCTCTGCACTAGGCTTGGAGCCCACTTAAGATTCTCTCTCTCCCTCTGCTTCTCCCACCCACCTCAAAAAAAAAAAAAAAAAAAGGAAGATAGAAAGACTTATTTGGTGGATTCAGATGTAGAGTTGGTTGGCAGAGGACAAAAGTGCAATACAGGAAGAGAACAATGTGGGGAAAAGAGCAGAAGCAGAGTGACTTTGCAGGCTTTTGTTCTATCTTGAGGGGAGGATTGCGAGAGAACTTTCAGGTTTTGATTGAAAGCTCAAGAAAGTAGAACATTGGGAATAGGAAGGGAGGCTTTTTTTTTTGACATTTGTTAAATTCTTTATATTTTAGCATTTCTAAAAAAATGTACGAAGAAAGTGTGAAATGCAATTAAGGCAGCTCGTCCACATGCCACATTGAATAGACAATCATTTTGTCCATTTTGGAAAGAGTGTGCAGAATGCAAAAAGGTACACAAGATTGAAAGATGATGAGCTCATTGTACAGAAGGTCTGTTTTTTCCAGTAGATTGGCTGCCTCAGTTGAGGGCTCTTCAGAATCCCTTCCAACAAGTCAATCAAGTAGTAAAGAAGAGTGCATTTCAGCAACATTAAGAAAAGCTCATATCCTCATTACTCAACATAAACAAGAAAAAAAAAGATAACAGCAAAAAGTTGAGGAGCCAAGTATAGTTAACTACAGATACTTTATAGTCTGTAAAAGCGAAGTACAGTGTATAAGGAGGAGAGTTTCCTTGGGGAGCTGGGGAATTGACTGAATGCTGGTACATTAATCCTACTTAGAAACACTTATCACTGTAAATAATTAAAAACTTTGAGTTGGGGAGATAGTCTGTGCTAAAAGGAAGTTCCAGGAAGCAAAACCAAATAAAATAATGGTCTCTCTGAAATAATCTGAGCATGGAGAAGTAGAGAAATCATTCTGATATTACTGTTCTTGGAAAAACAATGTCCCAATCTGTCTAACTTAGACCTTCAGAAAAATGAATGAGGACATGTTCTTCATCAGACACTCAATGAATTCATTGAACAGGGTGGAACTTGAACGGATACTGAATTACAAAGAAGAGGTGGAGGGGAGCAAGCATGTAGTTGCAGATGAGCCACAAGTAAAAGTGACCTTCTGTAAGCATAGAGGCTATAAACAACATGGAATAAAAGAAAGCTAGGATGTGTTAAATCATGCATATCCTTCAGCACATTTACCACAAATCCCTCAAGTAATAATTGGGAAAACCAATTTATAAAACTAGATGTCAACATGCAAATTATTCTGTTCACTGAAAATGTGAAAACTAGTTAAAGTTTATAAATAGCTCAGTTTTTTATTGGGGGAAATGCTGAATCATATCTTCTCCTTAAGTGTAGTCTTTTTCCTAGAGCCAGATCACTAGTGGAACAGATCTGTGCACTTGTTCATGCATGTGGTCACAAAAGGAATTGAGTTATAATAATAAAGGAATGTAAGAGAGAAGAAAAGGCTCGATTTGGATACCACACCTTTTTATGCCAGGGCATTTGTAAAGTCTGACTCTTTCTATAGGGAACTACCTTTTTTTAAAATTGAAGTTGACATACAATGTTACATCACTTTCAAGTACACAACATAGTGAGTCAACATCTCTATATGTTATTCTTTGTCACCCCAAGTGTAACTACCATCTGTCAGTGTAAACCCTATTATAATGCCCTTGACTGTATTTATATTGCCTTATGTTGTACCTTTTATTCTTGTGATTTATTCATTCCATAACTGGAAGCCTGTGTGTCCCACTTCCCTTCCTCCATTTGCCCATCCCCCTCACCTTCTTCCTTCTGGCAGTTGCAAAATATTTTAGCAAAAATATTTTAAAAGCTTTCCTTGTTTCCTTAAAATCAACTTTGCATTCTAAAATGAAAGTAAACTTTTTTTTTAAAGTCCCAGTACCTTAGTATTTTTCAAATTGTCAAAGCTTAGGTAGACAAAGTACTTCTAAAACACCATTTAAAATATTTATACATATACGTGTGTGCACACATACACATATGTGTGTATATATGTGTACATATATATGTTTATTGTCTTGCACAGACTTCACTGGATGAGCAAACTCCAGAGACCTTTAAATGTCCGCATTTAAAAAAAAACCCTCATGTAAGAATAGGTAATTAATGATAAAAACTTGAATGAAAAGGTACCCCTAATACTTAGATTGTTCTCTGTATTTGTAAGTCTGATTCTGCTTTTGTTTACCCATTTGTTCTTTATATTCCACATATCAGTGAAATCATATTTGTACTTCTCTGCCTTACTTATTTCACTTAGCATAACACCCTCTACATCCAGGCATGTTTTTCACAAATGGCCAAGATCTCATTCTTTTTTGTGCCTGAGTAATAATCTCTTGTAACAAAATTACCTCTTAATTGTAAGATCTTTAGCATCTTGAAAAATCAAATATGAAAGTTAACAGTTATGTCATTCTGACGAAAGAGACAATCTAACAGATTCCTTAGTATGAAGCTTTAAAAGAAAGTCACAGTAAAAAAAAAAACCAGGATCTGTTGTCACCCAATTGGCAGTTCTTCGCTGACTTAGGAAGATCTCAGATGATAAATGATTTTAGGTACTTTTTTTGAACCTTTATATGTGATTCTTTAAAACCTGATCTACGATGAGTAGTTGTTCATAAACCTCTAATTCATATGAGTGACACTGCAGTTTAAAATCTGAATTTAACAGTTTCTAATGATTTCTCAAGAAAGGAATTGCTACTATTTGTCTGTGCCTTGGATTGTATTTAGGTTTAGTAATGACAGTGAAAATGTTCGCATTAATTATTCTTTTTACCTGCTCATTCTAAACCATGTAAAGGATTATAGGAGATCCTAGGGAAGAGTGTATTTATTTACAACTCATAACAACCTTGAGTGGTTGCTTTTGTTATCTGCATTTACAAATGAAGAAACTGAAGTCAAGAACAGTGTTATCTTGAAGCATTTTCTTAATCGAGATATTCTTAGCTCCACAAGGTAAGGTTGTAATTCAGACCCAAGGCTGTCTGACTTCAAATACCTCTTTTCCCTAAAAAATAACACTTCCTGTGAGGACAGGAACATCGACATATTTAACACCAGCTAGCATGAAGGTTCTTTTACAGTTGAAACTACTGTGAAAATTATTCTCTGCTGACACTTGTTTTTTTCCCTTTGCATGACAATTCAGTAGATAAATGAGGAGTTAGAGGGCCACCTGGGTGGCTCAGTCGGTTAAGCATTGGACTCTTGATTTCCGCTCAGGTCATGATCTCAGAGTCCTGAGATCGAGGCCTGCATTGGGCTCTGTGCTCAGCCTGGAGTCTGCTTGTCCCTCTCCTCCCGCTTGCACTTTCTCATGCGCTCTCTCAAATAAATAAAATCTTAAAAAAAAAAAGAAGGTATCATATATCTTGCATTCTACATAATCACTGTGGCTAGAGGGAGAGATTACTGGTGGCACCTCAAAGTAAGCTAATGGGGTGGGCATTTCTGGGCTTAATCAGGCTCTATGTTAGGTCAAAGATTACAGTTTCTGGTTTTACTAAGTACCCCTCCTCTGAACCTGGTCCAGGTGATAATAACAATGATGAAAGAAAGAATGACAACATCTAGACTTCAAGTAATATTACTAGTGTTTTTGACCCTTGAGTTTTAAATGTTTTTGTTCATTCAAAGCTCACATTCAACACATTAATGATCTTAAGGCATTTCTGAGGTTATGGCTTTTGTAATGCTTAAGCAAAATTATACTTTATTTTTTAACTACTTAAGAGATGTCAGGAACTATTTTTATATGTTTTTTATTAAACTTTTAATTATAGAATTGATTCATTTGCTTAGTTAAAAATTTCACACTATAGAGTGAATTAAATAAAATATAAAATGTAGTTGACTTCTTTGCTCCCCAATATCCATCCCTAGCCAACTCACTCTCCAAAGGAAACCACTGTTAACTGATTTTCTTTAAATTGCCCCTCAAATTTCAAGTAATATATTCATTTGATATGTGATTTACAGACTTGTCAAATTAATACAGTACCTTATGAATCTCCATGATAAAAAATAAGAAATTGTGCACATTCAGTTTTTCTTTCAATTCTTAATTTTTCCTCAATTTTTGTTATGTTACCATTTTTATGTTGCCAAACTTTATAGCATTTTATTCTGTTCTTTAACATTAAGTCTTTCATGCTCTGTTAGACTGATTCCAAAAAAATCAAATGCTAGGAGGCAGCATTTACGATACAGTTTTCTAAATATTTTGTGCTATGTCAAGAGTCTGAATGGACTCATAGAAAATATGATTCTAAGGAATTAAAAATTCACATTTGGGGAAAGACCTTTCCAAATGTTAGTGTTGAATGAACTCTCTTATTTTTTGTTCAGTTTCCTGCAAGCCTTCTGGGTTATATATGGTGCATGGATGGTACTTTTCTGAATTCTGGCATAAAACTAATTCTATATCATTCTCACATTTTCTTGTCAGTTTGGTAGAGAATAATATTCCAAACATTTTCCACCAAGGATTTTTTTTTTTTAAGATTTTATTTATTTATTTGAGAGAGAGAGAGAATGAGAGAGAGAGAGCACGAGAGGGAAGAGGGTCAGAGGGAGAAGCAGACTCCCTGCTGAGCAGGGAGCCCGAAGCGGGACTCGATCCCGGGACTCCAGGATCATGACCTGAGCCGAAGGCAGTCGCTTAACCAACTGAGCCACCAGGCACCCTCCACCAAGGATTTGAAGATATTTTTTCACCCTCTTTTTGTTGAGAAAATCTTTGTCAGTATATGATTTTCACTCAAGTGGTTTGGATGTGTTCAGTGAACACGTCCTCTTATGTAGGGAACTTTCATTTCTTTGTAGAAGCTTTCAGAATTTTCTATTTTTCCTTAGAATTCGCAGTGTTGTGTCTAGGACTTAGTCTTTTTTCTCACAAATCCACCGGGTCTTTTCAATCTGAAACTTATTCAAATCAGGGGAATATTTTATTGTAGTCTGATTCGTCCCTTCATTGTTTTTGCTTTCTTCTTTGAAAATATTTTTAGGTGACTGTCAGACTTTCTGGATCCTTCATAATTTTTTTCTCAATTTTTCTGTTTTTACTTTTTTTTAAGATTTTATTTATTTATTTGACAGAGAGAGACACAGCGAGAGAGGGAACACAAGTGGGGAAGTGGGGGAGGGAGAAGCAGGCTCCCCGCTGAGCAGGGAGCCTGATGCGGAGCTCGATCCCAGGACCCTAGGATCATGACCTGAGCCAAAGGCAGACGCTTAACTGAATGAGCCACCTAGTCATCCGGGAAATCTTATTTTATATTTAGCTACATGAATTTCTTAGTGATATTTCAAATATTCACCATGGGAAAGAGGCAAACCCAGAATAAAACAGAAATGATAGAGAAGTGATACATCTCAGAAGAGAAACATCATCTCACAGTGAAATGTTTCTGAGCTTGTTGAAAAGCATTTGAGAAAACTAAAGGAAGTTTATAAGCATATGAAATATAGATGAGGTAGAATAATGCTTCCTGGATGGATAGATGAAAGTTCTTAAACTTTCAAATTGAAAAGTATGTTTAAAAATCCTCAACACTTGGTTTTATTCTTTCTGGATTTCTTGTAATGAATGGATACTAAACAAGAGTGGTTGTCCTTCACTAGGAAAGTCTGAAGAGAAATCCTGATGAACTCTTTGGAAATACACCCCATAGGTATCTAGTGCACTGATTTGAAGGCTAGTCTTGCTTCAGTTTGTCAGAATGTCAGTACTTGCTTGAGTAGAAGGGGACTTCCATTTATTTTCATTTTATTCTTTAAAAACCAAATCATATACTTCACAGTTTGCATTAATGTATGATTAGAAAAATTAATTTTCATGTTAAAAAAATGAAACCTAAGTTCCAATATATGGGATGGGATTAATATAAACAATATTTTCTAGCTTCTAAATGAACTCAAATATTACTTTATTACAATTGCATTGTTTCCCCTTTCCCCTACAAAAGCAATAGTTGGCCTGTTTACTTAAACAAAATTATTTCACTATTAGAAAAACTAGTTGACTGGGGTGCCTGGGTGGCTCAGTTGGTTAAGTGTCTGTCTTCGGCTAAGGGCATGATCCTGGGGTCCTGGGATCAAGCCCCACGTCAGGCTTCCTGCTCAGCAGAGAACCTGCTTCTTCCTCTCCTCCCTGCTCATGCTCTCTCTCGCTATCTCTGTCTCTCTCTCTCAAATAAATAAATAAATCTTAAAAAAAAAAAGAAAAGAAAAACTAGTTGACACATTCAGAAAACTTGTGTTTTTTTAATTAATTAATTTAAGGATTTTATATATTCACTTGAGAGAGAGAAAGAGCAAGCAAGCATGAGCTGGGGAAGAGGCAGAGGGAGAGGGAAAAGCAGACTCCCTGCTGAGCAGGGAGCCTAATGCGGGGGCTCTATCCCAGGACCTGGAGATTATGACCTGTGCTGAAGGCTGATGCTTAACCATCTGAGCCACCCAGACACCCCAGAGCTTGTGTTTTTAATAACAAATAGAAGATACAACCTAAGGTAAAAATGTCAACACAACTGAGCTGGATTTAATTCACTTTATCTTCAAAGGTCCAATACATTGTTTTGATATGCTATAGCTCCTATTGCTCAAATATATAGATTTTCATTGGTTTAAGGTCAATGATTTTTTTATAGACATGGGGTCAGAAAAAAGTAAAGAAAACTACTGACCTACTATAGTGTGTGTGTGTGTGTGTGTGTGTGTGTGTGTGTGTGGAGTGAGGGTGTGTGTTTATGTGAAATGTTTTGGGGAGAGATCTGTCAACCTTTGCTAAGTTGGTCTATGTTGCCACTGATGCTTTATCTTGTAAGATGCAGGCTAGTATGCAAGAATGCAAAACTTAGGCAATAGAGGGCTGTGATCTTCGACAGGCCTTATTACCACTGTGCTGATTAACTGAGTGAATCTGCCACAGAATGAAAACCGTGACTATAATGTTTGTTTTTGTTGGGCTGTGCTAAATATAGATAAATATATAAATATATATACATATATAAGATAAATATATGTATATATTGTATATACATATAAAGTGGTGCTATATATCTTCCTAGATGATACTTTTGGCTTAAGGATCCAGTTATTTTATGATGTTTATTGTAAAGCTATAAGATAAACAGTATTGAAAGTGCCATTAAAAGGAAAAAATGAGGGAAATTTCATGGTATTCGCTTGGCTGGTGTCAGTTGCAGTTAGCTTGTGCCTGCGAAGGATGATGTTTGCTCAAAATACAGTATTAACAACTGACACACCCCGAGGACATTTTATGACTGTAAGTAATGCTGTTCTTTTTGTTACTGATCATAAGAGTTTTGAGTCATTTTTTAAAAATTCAGTAAACCCTGTTATTCTAAGTGGTCCTGTGTCCTGGAAGTATATCTAATCTACTAACAATAGTTTATGTGTAATACAGAAACTCAAAGAGACCATGGCTCCCTGACCTTTTTCTTGGTCTAAAAATCTCTGTGTGGACCTAGAGCCTCTTTCTGGTGTCCAGTGAAGCCTCTGAAGATAACTTTTTAAAAAAAGTACAATAAATGTTAATGACTTTGGAATTAAGTTTTGTCTTATGTAAATTGGTTCCCCTGTCTTTGAAATCCACCATTTTGTTCTTGTACTGGCATATTCAAAACATATTATGATTTTAAGTTAACCTCAAATATGAAATGCAGTAGAACACTAACTCCACAGGAACTTGGGAAACATTCTTACATGGGTTACTGCCAACTTCCATGAAATTACGGCATCAGATTTGGCTTGTGTCTGCCTTCCAATCTGTAAGTTTATCTGTACAGGTCCAATCGGCATTCTATTCAGGCCTAGTCTTGGTTAAAGTTCCTGTTCAATACCAATGACTATAAACATGATTGGAAGGTCTAACACATAAATATAAAACATTTTTTATCTAGTAATAATAATTAGAAATGGCCCGTGCATGCATTTTGAACTAAATGTTTATGTGTAATATGTATGTATAACATTACATTAACATTACAAAATGAATTTGGTTCATTTCAGCATGGGAATATAGAGACCTTTGGCTCTCCTTGCAACAATAGGGACATATCCATGGCAAAACATCCTGCATCAAAACTATAGATTTTAAGCTATAGCTGAGTGAAAACCTTTTCATAAATTCTATTCATACTGTAGTTACCAGTGTCCTTAACTCAGTTGCACTTGAATTTTAGTACCTTTAAGGAAGTTCATTCAGCTGCCCTGAAATTGAAAAAGACACCCACACATAAATATCATTAATATAGACATTTAAATGAAACTTTTCAAAAAGACTGAGAGAGATTGCAGAATTGGAAAGCATGTAAGCCTTCTGCTGAGTACCTTATTTTCAAGGTGTTTTACCTCCTTGATATGTATAGTTACTGATGTTGATAAGAAAATTGTTCGTATGGAGAGACAAAAGAATTTTCCTGGTGTGATAAGCACGACCAGCAACAAGGTTAGCTGTGACACGAAGATGTTTTTGAAAAACACATTGTACATATTGAATACACAATCACATACATTGTGATAAATGTTTTAAAATGTATTTTCAAAACCCACAGAATAAATTAAATGGATACCATGACTCTTTTTCACAGAACTCAGCATGTGTCTATGCTATTATTTTGGAACCTTAAAAAAAAGAAAAATGTTCCAGTTGCTTATTGCATAGAAGGGTGTAGAACACAACCCCTACCTTGAATATCTTTGTAAGAAGAAAAACAATGTATTTCTCAAAAATAATTTCACATTTCAGGTTCAGGAAGTCTTGTTCAATAAAACACTAGATTTTGCTTTCCTTATACTGTTAGTACATCAAGAATCTATAGATAAGAAAAATTAAGCTCTCATGAAGGGAGTGAAATAAATAAATAAATAAATAAATAACATAAATAACCCCCAATGTGCTTTGCACCTGAGAGGAGTTTTAATAAATGCTATGATAAGAGATTCTAGGGAATTTGTAGGTACAGTCTCTAAAGCATCATGTAGGTAGGCTCCGTGCTATGTATGGGTCAAAGAAAAACATTGAAATTGAAGGCAGTATAGAAACTGAAAAGAAGTAATAGAAGGAATTTTTTTAGAATGTGTTATAGAAAAACAAAAACTAAAAAAGAAATCAAATTTTCTGCTTTGCCCAGAGAATGTGACCGAGAGAGTCATGAATTTAAAAGAAAGGAATGAACTGAAAGGATAATTATTTCAAATGATATATCAGAATAAAATATATGCACTAATATTTATATTCTTGTTGTACTACATAATAAAAAATATATTTAACATTGTATACTTGTTTCAGAGGAAGGGGTAAAGAATCAGCTGCTAGTGGATGCATTCTGTGTTCTAGGAACCTTGCCTAATGCTTCTAGTGCTTCTCATTTAATCATCATGAAACCCTAAGAGGAAACCATTTAAGCCACTCTTTTAATAGGTGAGGCTCAAATGGGTTGGAAGATTGCCCCAGTTTCAGTTCCATCCCCCTAAACTATAAACCTTAGTCTTTTCGGACTTGAAATTTGATGATCCTCCTTTACTCTGCTGGCACCTTAAGTTTTCAAGCCTTATTATTTTTTATGTTACTTCATTTGATTATCATGAGAACTCTGTAAAATTGATCCAAAAGAAATGGATATTCTTAATTTTAAGGGAAATGAAGACCACAGTAGAAAAACAAATTTATCCTATTTCTAATTTGTGATGAAGATGATTTTTTTAAATCCAAGTTTCGAAGACCAGATGAGTATTTTCTGCCTATCATAGTCTGCTTCTAACTGAACCAGAAGACAAAAATACTTCTATAGAGAGAATTTAGAATCTAAACCGTATAGTCATTCAGAATTTGTGCATATCCAGGATTATCTGGGCAATGTTGACTCTAGTGTCATTTGCCAGAGGGCTCCTGGTGCTGAATAGGACAGACCCTGATAAGATGGCCTCTGGCAGTAAGGTGGGTCTTGGGCTGAGACCATCTAATACTTCAAGACAGTGGCCTTCCATTTTTCCCAGGCAGAATTAAAGAAGAGTTCAGGGAAATAGGTTAGGTGTGGGGAATCCAATTTGGGAATGAGGGGAAGACTGATATTTGAAGGCAGGGTTACTAGTCTCAGTTATGTTTTGACCAAAATTCCCTTTATGTATTACTCCTTCTCAGAATTGATAGAAGGTCAAGAGGGGCAAAAATATATTAAAGCATATGTTAAAGAAAAAAGCAGTAAGTATCACTAGAGGCACAGCAAACATTGGGAAGTGTGAAACCACTATTTTGTGGCCTAACAGAGTTTTTAGCTTAGATTAGAGGAAGGTATTTCTTCAGACTTTAGTATTGTAATTTACAGAGAAGGATCAAGAAATAGAACTCATGTGGATGATGGCTAAAGGTGAGCACAGGAATAGCTGTGAGAGCCCTGAGGAGGAGGTATTAATTTTTTAGTACTATATCTAAGGCCATTAAAAGAAACAGCTGATTTTATAAAACTTAATTACCAGATACGGAAATAGTAAAGATTTTTTTTTAACTTAAGCTCTAACATAGTTAAATAAAGTGAATTTTGAGAAGGAATCTACTTTGATTCTGGTAATGATTGTATTGTTCATTCATCCTATTTCTACTCGTTTATTAAAATTCCTACTAAGATCCTTAACTCTGTGTTGATTGCCAGGTGTGCAAAAGGGTGAAAGGTGATAGAGCCTGCCTTCAAGTAGTTAACAGTTTAATGAGAAAATAGGTGATATGTTAAGTGCTGTGGCCAAGGGGAAGAAACTTCTCAGAGAGCAGTGAGGAGCCAAGCTCACCCCTGCTGAGAAGGCAGCACCTAACCCCAGAGATCCCGGCTCACTGGGTGCCTAGGAAGAAACTGTTTCAGGTAGAGGAAATAATGATGATGAGATTTGTCCTCAGTGGTCCTCATAAAGAGGCTTTCATTTATGCAGAACATTAAAAAAGTCTTGATCCTCATTGAGAGGTTTCCAGAAGTTATCCTTTATTTTTAGACTTCCATTGTTTCTTCTTGACCTGTTCCTTGATCAGGTTTCAGGTAACATGCTTTATTATGCTTTTTTCTCCTTGTTATTAGGCTCTAGGTTGCTAATGAATTTTGTTGCTCAATTCATTTGCATCAAATTTAAGTGATTCTGTCTTCCAGAACTGATGTTATTTGCAAATATAGTCTATGGACATGTGGGCTTAAGCTTTCTGACTATTCCCATAGTCATACCTTTCAACTTTTGCTTTAGCTTGATCATTGGATGATCAAATGGAGTACACAGTTATATCAGTGTTCCTCATTTTATTATTCCTTGAAGAGTGGTCAAAATAACCTTGGCAAAGAATTTTCGTACCATGCTGTAAACTGTTTCTACTGTTACATACATTTCTCTTTAATTTTACTGATCTCTAAGGTTCTCCTGACATTTGAAACTTAACATCTTGCTCAATTTCTCTTCATTGTATTAATTTTCAATTTCCCAAGCTGGATCACATCTTAAAGTCCTCTTTAGATTCTCTGGTAGAGCTTTCCTGTCTTTCACAATTTTGTCTCACTTTTTCATTTTGTATTATTTTAAAGCTTATTACATTTATTTAAGAACTGATGTAAAGAGAATTGGATTCTTGGAATAAAGGCCATTCTGATTCCCACACACTTCAAGAAGTTTTGGCAAGGTCAAAATTTGGGGGCGATCAGCTAGGATGTTGAGTTAAAGTCTAAGTTGGAGAGAAAAGAAAGGCTAAGAGTAAAGCAGTAGCATCCATGTACCCCTTTTCCACACTTAACACCAAACCTAAACATGAAAGCAGGAAAGCATCCTCTTAGGCGATTATGTATCTCAAGCCCATGTTTCCAGAGAATACTTTTAACAAGTCTAATAATTTAGTTGGGAATCTCTTAGAACTTCCACTTACATCACAAGGAAGTTGATCTATTTTATTATTTTACTAGACAGTATGGTCCTGTTGAATATTCCCTTAAGTAGATTCTCCAAAACATGTTTCTGGTTTATTATGAAAAAGTAACCAGTATTTAAATATATTTGGAAAATATCAAATGCTATATCATACCTTATATATTCACTGTAGATATTCCCATGATAAAAGATGAGAAAAATTCCAGACTAATAATTTCTGTTCAACTCTTTTTTAAGTCAGTATTTCAAAATGTATTTGATTAAGGAACATTTCTGATGTGGTACAGCTACTGTATTCTTGTGCAAAAGTGTCCAGAAAATAGAATTCAAGTGAATCCCTCGTTTCCTTCTGGGTCTAACTCATTGAATCTTTCACCTATTACAGGTAGAGTATGGAAGGTTAAGTATTTATAGACAGATGATCCTAAGGAGAAGCTGATATTCCATATCCATTTCTTTTTTTTTTAAGATTTAATTTAATTATTTGAGAGAGAAAGAGTGAGCGAGAGAGAGAGCACATGAGCAGGGGCAGAGGGAGAGGAAGAAGCAGACTCCCCTGCTGAGCAGGGAGCCCGATGTGGAGCTCAATTCCAGGACCCTGGGATCATGACCTGAGCTGAACGCAGACACTTAACCAACTGAGCCACACAGGGGCCCTTCCACATCCATTTCTTTTGAAACCCTGAAACTTGTCCCTTGGCCCAACTCTGACATCAGCTGTGGCTGTTGTGGACGGCTCTTTTGCACACTGACAACTTCGCATTCCAAGTTCCTGCCTGCCTTCTCCACTTCTCTACCTCAGGAATTTTTGTGAAGTGTGGTAAGTCACTTACCCCAAACAGAAGGCATTCTAAAAATGCTGAGGCAGAGGATCTGAAAGCAGCATTAACCTCTGAGTGACAACTCCCAGTCAGTAAGGCGACAGATAAATGTCCCAGATTTTGTCCTTTGGGTGGATAATCCTGAGGGGCAGTCTACACAGTTCCTAGGTCCTCAGTGGGATTGAGTTCGTTTGCCCACAGTAGTAACCACTCAATCACCTACACTTTATTGGGCGTCTTCCCATTTCTTTCTCCTTTCACCTCTGTTGCCTGAGATCATCCCCCAAATAAGTTGAGTCCTCATCTTAGGTCTTCTTTTAGGGGAAACCAAATTAAGGCACTCTTTTCTTTATCAAGTGGCAAAAATAGGAAAGGGTTAAGTTGACAGCTGGAAGCATATATAATTCATGGGTTCCCTGATTCCCACATGTAGTGGGAAAAATAAATGACGGATCCCTCCATTATCTGTCCCTGTCTACATCTTTGATGTCGTCTCCTACTACACTCTTTCTTGCCTTAGGGGTGTAGATTTGCCCTTTCCTCTTTTTGAAATGCTCTTCCCCTGCATCTTTGCATAGGTCCCTTCTTCATTTCATTTAGGTCTATCTCCAATATCATTTCCTTAAAGAGACCTTTTTAATTATTTCATTTAGAATATGCCTTAGAATAGTTACTACTCTAACTCATTAACCTATTTTTCTTCATAACACTTAAAATGACTAGTAATATATATGTATATTTTTAAAAGATTTTATTTATCTATTTATTTATTTGAGAGAGAGAGCACACATGTGAGCGAGCATGAGCAGGGGAGGGGCAGAGGGAGAGGGAGAGAATCTTAAGCAGACTCTACACTGAGCATGGAGCCCAACGTGGGACCCAATCTCTCACAACCCTGAGATCATGACCTTTACTGAAACCAAAAGTCAGACACCTGAGTGACTGAGCCACCCAGGTGCCCCGAAATGACTAATAACATATTGTATATTTATTTATTGACCTGGTTTACATTGGGCTTTCCCCATTAGATTAAACGTCTAAGAACAATGACTTTGTAGGGTTCACTTCTGTATTCCTAACATTAGAACAGTCTCTGGCATGTAGGGAGTGCTTAATACATATTTATTAAAGAGATGAATGTCTGCTTGACTCCCTACAATTTTAGCTCTTGCCAGTTCTCATAGGGCTCATTTTCCTTTTCCAGGGGTTACATTGCTTTCTCTCTACCTCACCCTTTTTGTTTAGTTTTCATTTCTGGGGCTCTATAAACTGGTGATAATTTCCATGGTCCCCACAGCCCAACTGTCTGTATGTCTGAATATGTGTGTTTTGTCCATACTAGATATAAAGAGAAATGGCATCCAGGATTTCTATTCTGATTTCTTCATAATAACCAATTCTTATTTCTTATGATACCAGTTCAAAATATTGATGCAATTTTACAAGGTTGGCCCTCTTTCTTTCTTTCCTTATTTCCCTTCTTTCTTTCTTCCCTCCTCCCTCCCCCCTTCCTTCCTTCCTTTCTCTTTCCTTTTGGAATAGCTATTCATTCAGAAAATACAATCTGAGACAATCTAAGAAATAGCCAGTAAATGGACACTCAACATATTTGAATTTTTACAGTGTGTTCCCTATCATTGTTTTCACATAAGAATGCTGCACAGTGGGTGACATTGTTCATGTGGCTGTTACTAATACTGTTGCTGTGATGCACACCTATAACAGCAGTAGCTGGTGTCTAGAGGACTTTGTCACTGTGCCCCTTAGATTCCAGAGTACCATAAAGAATCATCCACTGCCTGTCACCCTCTCACTCCTCCACACCAAAGATGCTCTTCAGAGACATCTATGTTTGGAGAAGACATGACCATTATCCTAAGAATGTTTCTTTTCTTTCTTTCTTTCTTTTTTTTTTTTGAAGTATAATCGCCATTTTTTTTCCCTGGAGAACAGCTTTTTTTTTTTGTCCTTAAGGACTTAGCTCCTTACATAGGCTTTGGTGGAGGTCATGGGGCAGCACCTGCTGGTCTAAATCAGGGTGGGGGTGTTCGGTCCTTCCCTGCTTCATGAGAGTGATTCCTCACTACCTTGCTGTGAATGGCACAACTCACGCAATAATGTAGTTTCACATACAGCTTGGGAAGCACATAGGGTCAAAGACACTCACTTTGGAAATGTCTCTGACAACAGCGTCCTCCGCTATGTTCCAAATACTGAACTTCTTAATGGCCTTGTCCTTGGGCACACAACCGGTGCATTTGGTGTAGCAAATAGGCTGCACGTGGCCCTGGCCCTTTTTGGCATGACCATTATTCCTTCTTTTCTTGGTCATCTTGGAAGTGAGACCCAAGAGATAAGGATGTTTCTTTTAAGAGTGTCTTTTGCTTCTGAAGAAACGCATTCCCACTAAATTCCCCTAGAGGAAGAAAGAATAAAAGTTTGATGCATTATATTTCTGGTTCCAGGTATGACAGGTTATGTGGCTGACACTGTCATTTAACTCATCAATTTTGGTTTTATTACTTATAAAATATAAAAATACTTTTTTTTTCTTACTTGTGTTTTAGTTCTCGGCCATAAATTAACCCAGGTACTCCTAAACATTACTTGAAAAAATAACATCTATAAAGGACTATATGTTTCAGTTAAATTTTTATATTCATTTTTGGCCAATTTTTAAAAAGAAACATTGAGCCAGGGTTGTGATGTGACCTACAGTGGAAGATATTGAAAGAGGAATCAGGATTTATAGTTTCAGATTTGTTTCAGTTCCTAATAGCCAACACTCCTTCCCAAATTCAGAAAACTTCCTCCACGTACTCCCAAGTGTTTCTTGCATTATCTCATAAGAAACATTAATTTTGGGTGTTCTGTTTCAATAAACATCAGTAGAGGTTTTCTTAGCTTAAAATAAGTCTATGCCAATTTGAAAAATAAGATTTTGATTGCCATGCAGAAGTGACTCCAAATAATGTTATTTGCTTTGTGCTGTCTCTTTCTTTCTATTATTCGGTTCCTAATGCAAACAAAGATCTGTATGCTAAAAGCAAAGGTAATGTTAACATTTCCCTAAGTGCCATCAGAAAATGTCTCAAAACTTATACTGATCTTATGACTTCAATAAAAATGTCATTAACATAGTCAATGACAGCCAGTTGTCTACCAGGTTGAATCTAGGTGCATACTTCTATTTTAGAGCTGGCACTTAAGCTCAGAGCAGATTTTTAACTCCTCAAACCAAGCAAAATTATTTTTATATGTAAAGAAACTTCATTAGGAAAAAAATATATATCAGCAGGTATTTAGATCAGTACCATATTATTCTATTTTATGCAACATTGTACTTTTAGGAGCCAGAAAGAAAAAGTGTACATTAAGAAGCCTTGAAAGTTACAAAACATTGTTTAAATATAAAGCAAATCTAAGGCACATACAGGAAAGATGACATGTGGGCTCATTTTCAGTAGCACTTGGGTTCTCTTCTTTATCCCCTCTGAAAACCTCACCTGTCACTTCTCTCCCTTCTCACATTTCCACTCAGCTCACGAGAGTTAACAGTCTCTCTTTACTGTCCTCTGTACTCTTTTTCATTCTATCAGGAAATACCAGAACAGAAAAACAGTAGCAGTACATTGCCTCTACCCTAAATATAGGCTGTTTTCCACTGAGGGCAAGTTATCTTAAGAATTACTATCACTTAGAAAATATTTATGAAGTCTTTATGTAAGAATACAATGTCAAAAAGTCAGGATTAGAAAATCCATAGGGCACAGAGACTGACCCTTGGATGAGTAAGGATGTTGATGAACAAGGAAAATAATAGGAAGAAGAAAGAGTTTTCACAGAGACTGGAGGAAAATAAAACAAATATTCCCTTTTCCCTAATAAAATTGGGTCATATTATTGGTAGATTGCATATATTTCTGAGACCAGGGAAGACAACTGCTCAACAGCATAACTGACAAAATCCTGGAGTACAACAAGAGATCCTCAGTCAAGTCTTTTTCAGCAAGTGCTTCTCCAGGTTATGAAGCAATGCTTAAGTAAACAAGGAATGATCAATATTTGAATTAGTATAACAGCTAATTTAAGGGATAAAAATACTATAAATATGGTGAAAAAAATTTGGAACCTGGATCTTATAAACCAGAAGTAAGATAGAGGAAACACTGTCCGTGAAAATAATCCAGTAATAACAGCATCTACAGCTGGTGGAGTGTCTGTCATTTACAAAACACTGTGTCAGACACTAAGTGGGGGTGACAAACATGAATGGTGTATGAACTTGGATTCAGTAAAAAAATCTTCTAACTTAGCAAAAGTTCAGAATCTACATACTAGAAGTCATTATAAATTTTAACAAATGATCCATTCCCTTACCTACCAACATTTGAACATATGTTCAAAATATCCAAATATTGATGAAAATATTTATAAAAATATGAATGTTTTGTTTCCAGACCATTGCCAATAAAAAAGTTCTGTGACCTTGTAATAAGTTTCCTGAGCTCACCTAGGAGATGGCATACACATCTTCCTTAGACTGATTTTCTGTAGACGCAGACTGTGCCATGGTTAGATTGGATCAGCACTTAGTAAATATTTAATAACTTACACTTAGCAGTGAAAGAACCATCCACACACTTTGCATAATGACTGTAATGCCTGAGAAAGATATTGAGTTTATTGGAGAGAAAGCAGCAAAAAATCACAGAATCTGTGCTTGAAGAATAGCTACTAGATTCTTCATGGAGAAATGCCATGGGAATCAGCACAGATAAATCCCCATCATTTAACTTGTGTTTCCTACGGTTCCTTGTATCTAAGCATTACAGCACATAGTATATTGACTTGCATTTAAAAATATATCAGTGTAGAGGGTGAAGAATAAGCAAGGCAAGAAAAGTATTATTGATCATCTTGTGAATGTAAAAATAAAGTTAAAAACCACTTCCTGTTCTCTAACAGTTGCTTTTTTGCTTCTCTCTAGTCTGTTCTTTTTCTAGATGTCCATGAATTTTGGTATCCCATGTTTCTGTCTTCACACTTCTCATATGACATACTTACTCTGTAGAATTTTATTTATTCTTCTGTTATTCCCCCCAGAATGAAAATAAATATGATGTTTTCCCCTGAGGCCAAAAGCAACCAGGATCATGAATAAAAAGAAACAGTGCAGATCTTACCTATAAAGTAGAAAATTAAATTCTTTCTGAAATTCTATCCCTTGAATTTTATGTTTACCCATCATTTGTTTACTGATGATTTATATAGCCAGCACTGACTCTTGCCTGAATTTTAGCCATGCATTAATATGTGGAACTAGGGGCGCCTGGGTGGCTCAGTCATTGGGCATCTGCCTTCGGCTCAGGTCATGATCTCAGGGTCCTAGGATCAAGCCCCATGTTGGGCTCCCTGCTCAGCGGGAAGCCTGCTTCTCCCTCTCCAACTCCCCCTGCTTGTGTTCCGTCTCTCGCTGTGTCTGTCTCTGTTAAATAAACAAATAAAATCTTTAAAAAAATAAATAAAATGTGGAACTAGATTTCTGACAGGTTGCATGAAAGTCAAAACATCCAAGACTAAACTTAGCATGTTTTGCCCCCATCATCCTAACAAAACACCAATACAACCTGCTGCTTCTTCTGGATTCTTTGTCTCAGTTAATTATGTGGACATTAAATAGTCATTTAACCTGGAAATCTGTAGCAATCCTTAACTTTTTCAGGTTTCCATGTCCTACTACTAATAAGATTCATGGATTTTACCTCTTAAATATTTCCTGGATGCATTTCTTTTCTCAGTCTTCATTGCCATTACTCCTACTTAGTGTCAGCTCTCATCTCTTAGCTAATTTCTTTGCTCTTATTTTGCCCCCACTTATTCATACTGTAGTGATATATTTATCCCAGAGGTTACAGTTTAAGTTTCTTAAACTGGCATATAAAACCCTCCATGATTGTATGCTTCCACTTCCTGACTCAAAACTTCAAGAACATTAAATTGCTTGTAATTCTCCCTGCTCTATAAATACATCCTCCCCTACATAAACCCTGGATATTTTATACTTTGTGCTTCATCATATTGTTTTCTCTTCCTGCGCAGCCCTGCTCCCATCCATTCCATAACCTTATTCCTCTTCCTCAGGACTCTTATTCCTCCCTTAATCCTCGATTTGCCTTCACTTCCTCCAGAAAGCCTTTCCTCAGCCTTTTCTGCTGGACTTGGTGTTGTGCCTCTTGGGTTCATTAGCAATGACCTGCTTATGTTTGTCTTCCTCACTCTACGGGGAATTCCTTGAAGTCTAAGACCATTCCTATTTCACCAATGATTTTCCGGTGCTCCGTAGAATCTAACTGATCAGTCAGTGTTTGAAAAATGAACAACAAAGAGGGTAAATAGAAGTGATCAAGAAAGGAACAAAACTAGTCAATTATGGAACCCACCCCTTAATCTCTGCTATATTCTCTTTATATTCTATTTATATTCTCTTTATATTCCCTTAATGAGTGTGGATTCTCATTTCTCACTGGTAGGCAGGTGATCTCCTATTATAGATACGGCTGTAATCTTTCTCCAACATCTACTTGGGTGCTAGGCATCTCCCATTTGGATGTTGGACTTTTATCTTCCTGGTAATGGCATCATTCTTCTGTCTTGATACATTACTCTGACTTTTCCATGTTATCATTTGTCCTTTCAGCAATCCAATCCATTGAAAATCTGATATATTCTTTTCTTGTAGTGTTTCTCTTTCTAAAATTATTCCTTCCTTTAAAATTCCTCTACCATTGTTCCACTTGAAATCCTTATAGCCTTTGTTCTTAAATAGTAGTGTACCACTAGATAGCCTTCCTGTCTGATCTGGCTCCACTCTGCTTTCCTTATTTTTTTATTTATTTTTTTTTTACTTACATTTCCCTTGACAGAATGGTCTTTCACTAAACTGTCTAAAACTGTCTTTCCTAAACTTTCACTACATAATGAGTACTATGTAATTCATTTTTTCTCCTCCCTCCTCCTTCTCTTTTATTCATTCTTCATCTTTCCAGAACTCATACTTGAACCTTACAGCTATAAAAGCAGCTTGAGGGTAAATAATCATTAATGAATTGATGGGGAAAAAAGGTACCACATTCTTCGTTCTCTCTTGGCATCATTACCCCTTGGCTCTCTGATCTATATCATATTCATTCATGCCTCCTGCCTCTACTTCTGTACCTTAGCACATCACAATACTTGCTAATTTACCAAAGATTAATTTGTGCTCTATTACACTTAACCTATAGAGTCAGGTAGCTGAGTGGTGAATAGTAGAGGGCTGCCATTAAATAAATGAAAATACATTTTAGAAAGCCTTAGATAATAATGTCTGAAAAATTTATCCAGAATAACCCTGATATTTTTCTGTATAACAAACCATAACTATTCCCATTGTACTCTTGTACATGTCATTAACATTCAATATCAGGGGGAAAATTTTGACCTTGCTTTAGTAGAAGGATTTATTATAAATCTTATGGAAATGATTTAATGCCCATCAAGTTAAAATAGAACTATTTGGGATAGCTTCACAGGAGAGAGAAAATTCACATTTGAGAGTATTAAAACTCCTCAAAGAGCTTTAGTTAAATTCAAGACTAAGCCAGAAGTCCAAAATAGAAGGCCTCTCAGCCCAGTTACTACCGTTAGCTGGTGCTTTCTCTGTGGTTACTCTGTATAAGGGAGGAGATTCTAAAGCTAGGAAGACTGTTTTTTAATAGCTAGCTGGCCAGACCACCAATTGCTTTATGATACTGTGGCTCTGAATACAGTGCAGAATATTAGATTAATGGCTTTTTCTTTGACCAGCAAGAACAGGAGAGTTAGGGAATAAAAAGCAGGACCCCTGTTTTCCCTATTGCAGAATTCTTTGTTCCCTGAACTACAGGGAGGATTAGTTTGAATAGTGGTGTGTAAAATAGATTCAGTCTTATAGATCCTATCACTTTTTATCACTCTGGTAAGGGAGGGTTCAATTTAATAAAACATAGTATTAAATGTATTTGGTTTGTTTAGGACTTTTGTATAGATTAGCAACCCTGGACCCTTTCTGATTTTCTTTTTCTTTTTTCTTTCTTTCTTTCTTTTTTCTTTTTCTTTGATGATAGTGTGATTAGCAGTAACAGGAGGTAATAGTGGTGGGAGTGAAGGGAATTTTGAAGGTGCAGCTTTGATAAATATCAGGGATTTGGGACTCACAGGAAGACACTGCACCCCACATCCTTTGTTTGGGAATCTCCGTAATCAGAATCTGTCAGGAAAGTCTCAGTGGTTTTTAATTTCTTTCTAATGTAATAAGCAAAAAAGATCTCTCTTTGGTTGCACTCTGTTCCGAAGTTGTCTATCAGTCGACCTTCAGTCTCACAAATAGAAATTGAATGAATACAAAAGCAGTTTTCCTAGTTGGGATTCTGGGCCCCATCCTCAGTTGCAACAACCACCATGTCTCCTCTCCATTCTCACAATCTCAATCTCTGTTTAGTATTTAATTTCCTTTCAACAAACATTTATTGAATGCCAGGCATTGTATTAGGTGTTGAAGGGGGATAGGAGATGAATATAAAACCTAGCCTCTGCCCTTGTTTTCATCACCTTGAAAACTCAATTGTGTCTCATAGAATGATTTATTTGTTTAGTAATCTAGATTAGAAACTAGCCACACAAAATACACCTGGAGGTATAGCTAAGTTCAGATAGTAAATACAGCAAGTCACAGGATCCAGGGTCAGGTTACAGCAGAAGGTAGGTAGACGGTCCTGAACAACACCTGGATTCCAAAGAACTCTGGTGAAGATGCTATCATGTGGATCCTCCCAGATGGCTTTATTTCTTCGTGCCATTTAGAATGGCACGTGTATGTGTGCATGCGCATGCACGCGCGCGCGCACACACACGCACACACACAAACTGTTTCTGCCTGCAACCAGACATACATGCACAAAAGATATCCAAATGAATTGATTGGCATCTGACATTTAATAATTAGTGGTTTCAGAACATCTTTTCTTTTTAATTTAAAATTAGATAAACTGAATATCAAAAGAAAATGAATTGAACCTGTTTTATTCTTTTGTCTAATAATAATGATGATGAGGATTTGCATAAGTCATCCTTTTATCCTAAAGAGATTTAGAAAATGCATTATACAGATATTTTCTTTTCTGCTCCTATGTAAGTTATAGCATATACAAATATCACCATCTTTATTTTAGAGATAGTGAAACTGAGACACTGAACTGTGTAATGACTTTAAAAAGACAGAAAACCAGGATTAGAGTTCCTAATTTTAGAACCAGATTTTACATTGGAGGCAGAAGTAGATTGTCCAAAAGAAATTTTTCTGCTGTTCTTTGGTCTTAATCAGCTTACTTGCTTTCCAGCTAGATTTTAACACACTCAAGAAATCCTAAGAGCAAAGTGATTGTATTGAGCCAGGAAGGGAGGGGAACAGTGCCCTTCGTTCTTTGTTTGGCAGAGCTGGTTTGATAAGAAGAAAGTTTGGGAGGGGTGCCTGGCATGGTCTTGAGTTCAAGCCCCACGTTGGGCTTCGAGCCTACTTTAAAAAAATAAATTAAAAAATAAAAAAGGAAGAAGGTTTGGGAGTAAGAGGAAATCTTTTTGAATGTAAACTGGTACTATTGCTTTTTTTTTGTGGGCTGAACCAAAAATAAATTGTTCTGAGAAGCAAAGTTTCTAAAGGGAAGAATGATAGTCATGATCTTTGCTTTCTTCCCAAATTCATTGCAATGGGCACACAACATAAAATAGTTACCCTGACTTCAAGCCCAGCTTTAACCTTCTGATGATTTGAAATCTAGGTATTTTAAATTAAGCATTTTTATTATGCTTTAATTTTAAAAGACACATGAGTTTAAAAATAGCTGTATTTCCAAGATGCTGAAACAGTTTTGTAAATTTCATGAATTGTTTACACTTTTCCCTTTCATACTTCCAAACAGTTTGCAAATAGCTAAGAAATTCTTTGTGACAGTTTAAGCAGCCTGCTGTTGATGCAGTGCCTAACATGTTTTGACAGACGTGGGAGCTTTCCAACACATAAATTGCTATTGTATTTCAGCACAACTCAAATTTCAACCACCTGCATTAGAAACAAATGCAAGATACTTTTTTGGCAACTGGTACTGTTTTTGGATTTTTAGAAGGAACTTTGCAGGGGTACTTGTGTGGTTCAGTTGGTTAAGCATCTGCCTTTGGCTCAGGTCATGATCCTGGGGTCCTGGGACCCAGCCCCGTATGTTGGGCTCCCTGCTCAGTGGGGAGTCAGCTTCTCCCTCTCCTTCTGCCCCCTCCGCACCACTTGTACTAGCTCTCTCACTCTCAAATAAGTAAATAAAATCTAAAAAAAAAAAAAGGAACTTTGCAGTAGATGAGAGGAGTGGTTATATATATATGAAAATATAAATAAATAAATAAATAAATAAATAAATAAATAAATAAATAAAATAAAATAACCACACTGACACGTAGAGTCTTAGGTCTAAGGAGGACTTAAATATCCAGTCAGTTCCCCTTTTCCCAAGCAGTTTACCTACTTTTGGCAGACATTCATTCGCATGTCATGATCTCAACCATTCCACCAGCAGAGCCTCATCTGTTGGATTATGTAATTATCTGTAAAGATATTCTTTTAAAATCTAAATAGCCATGAGATAAGGAAAAGTTTGGTGGAAAGAGAATAGGATCTGGGATCAGAAGGACTTATTTTCATGTCCTAACTTCATCTCTGAACCTGTGTACAACTTGTAATTTTTTTAATCATTGGAAACTTTTCCTTATCTGCAAAATGGGAATAATCAGCTTCATTAATTATTATAAGAAGTAAATGATGTAAGCTATGTAAAGTTTCTAGTATTATACTTGCTACCAGATATGGATGTTTTTATTTAGTCCTTATATAAGCAGTATGAGAAAGATATTACCTATATTTTATAGAAGAATAATCTGAAGTTCAGAGTGGTAATATGGTTTCTGTGAATTTCTATGTTAAGTAAAAAATAATCATCAGGACAGCCAGATAACCTCTTACTTATTAGAGCAAGTAAACATTGGAATCTTCGCATGTTTTCCAACATTTCAAATCCATCTCCCATTTATCCCTAGGGTAGGTGTGGTGCCCATTTTTTCACAGTCCATATACCAAAGGTAAATGAATTAAATAAAAATAGAATCAAGATTGCCACTGTAAATAGTTCTTTATCATTGAACACAGACATTAATGGCAAGTAGTAGTTGAATTTTAAACTTTGATTAACAGTTTTCGTAAGTATGTATTAAACACCTGTCTCCCCCTCTAGACTGAAAGTTTCAGGAAAGCAGGGAACACATATATATGCTGTATCCCCAGTGCCTGGCACATATTAGTTATCTCTAAATATTTAAATGAATACTATTAATTGAGTAATATTTTTACAGTGGTATAAAATTCCACTTTTTAATAAGTATACGCTTATTTCTATTTCTGGAATTTTTCTTCATAATCTACATTTTCTTTCTTTCCTAAATAAAATACACGCTCATTGTTAAGGAAGATTTAGAAAATGCAGACAAGATAAAGAAAAAAATATTCACCATGTGATAGTTTGCTGTTTTGCTTTTTTAAAGGATTGAAAATCAATTTTAGTTGGACTTCAGTAAGTGTAGATGTGGTCCCTGGGGATTTCTTGGTCTAACCACAGGGTTCTTCCCATTACAAGACATAAAACTTAATAATGGCATTGTTTGCTTTGAAGTTTCAGCCAGATGTCCCAGGGAAAGATGACAGAAACTCCCTCACATTGTTTTATCATTTTGGTAAAATTTGTTTAGGGAGTCACTCCCCTCAGGAATATGAAAATTAATCTTTTATTTTGTCTATTGATTTTCCCACAGTGAAGCAGGAATATATATATATATTATAATACGTCTGTTTTGTTGAGGTTAATTTTAAGTCATCTTTGGACTCTGAAAACTTCAAGCAATTTCTTTTAAGAATGCTTACATAGGTAGCTAGTATTTCAGCTCTGAACACTAAAGTTTGACTAAAAATATGTATCAGCTGCATTTATGAATGGAACAAGAATTTGTCTCAATACTAAATTACTGGATCATAGCCTTTAATTTCAAAAAGTTCCATAGTGACATATATATATATATGCATGCCTGGAGACAGGATTCTTTTAAAACTTGTTAATCAAAAAAAATTTCCATGACGTATCTAAGGGCGAACTTACTTTAATTTTGCTTTGCTCTCTATACCCATTTTTTAAGCATACAGCTTTTTTCAATTATATCTTTTGATTCACTTCTGTTATTTTCAATTCTTTTTTTTTTCTTAGAACATCTAAACATCTTTTTATAATGTTGATTTTTAAAAAGTGAAGTGGTACAAATATACAATTAAATACTCAAATAAAACCAAAGGACATTAAAAATCAGCAGTTCCCATCCCTCACCTCTCTCCATCCTTTTCTATATACAGTTCTAATCTCATTTAACTCTTTTTGCTACAAATTCTATTACTTAGCTCCATGTGTAAAGTAATATTTTTATACTGCTATATATTGATATATCCATTTGAAATATAACCTATTGAGGAGCTGGGTTTGAGGATCTTAGCATCATCCTGCTTTTTTTTTTTTTTATTATTATTATGTTATGTTAGTCACCATACAGTATTTCATTAGTTTTTGATGTGGTGATCCATGATTCATTGTTTGCGTATAACACCCAGTGCTCATTGCAATACGTGCCCTCCTTAATACCCATCACCAGGCTAACCCATCCAACCCCCCTCCCCTCTGAAACCCTCAGTTTGTTTCCCAGAGTCCATAGTCTCTCATGGTTCATCTCTCCCTCCGATTCCCCCCCTTCATTTTCCCTTCCTTCTCCTAATGTCCTCCATGCTATTCCTTATGTTCCACAAATAAGTGAAACCATGTGATAATTGACTTTCTCTGCTTGACTTATTTTTAGATAATCCCTCCAGTTCCATCCATGTAGATGCAAATGATGGGTATTCATCCTTTCTGATGGTTGAGTAATATATTCCATTGTATATATGGACTACAACTTCTTTATCCATTCGTCTGTTGAAGGGCATCTCGGCTCCTTCCACAGTTTGGCTGTTGTGGACACTGCTGCTATGAACATTGGGGTGCATGTGCATCTGTATCTTTTGGGTAAATACCCAGTAGTGCGATTGCTGAGTCATAGGGTAGCTCTACTTTTAACTTTTTGAAGAAGCTCCGTATTGTTTTCCAAAGCATCATCCTTTGCATTCCCTGTCTTCCAGAAACTTTTGATTATATCAACAGTGTTTACATCATTATGATTATATAAATATTAGTCATTACTGAGCCAAAGAATATACTATTATTTCAGTGGTGTACTACCTTTAGTTTGTTTTGGAGTTGGTAATTGCTTTTAGTTTTGCTTGGGTTTCTATGTGCCTAAAACAGTCATTTACTAAATGGTTCAACAGAGCTGGGAAATGCCAAGTAATAAAATTTCCTCAAACATTCAAAGATATCATATAGTCTGTAGTTTGATTTTTATTCTTCTTGTAAACTACCTGCTCCCAACTCTCTAACTTTATTCTCTGCCATGGACTCTTGCTCTCCAAGCCTGCCCCACAGCTGCTGCCCTGGAACTTCTTAGTAAATCTTCCACATTGAACCCCCAGTTTCCTATACCATGTCTACCTCTCTCTTTCATTTATTCTGCTGAAATGTGCCTCCAGTAACCTCCCAAGAAGGGGGAAGGGAAATAGGTAGTAAACTTCTGAATTATAAGCTGTCTGAAAATATCTTTATTTTACCCTTCCTGCTTGACTGGTAGTTTGGGTGAGAATAGAGTACAAGGCTAAAAATCATTTTCCCTGGGAAGTTTGAAGACATCATTCCTTGGTCTTTTAGTTTCCAATCTGGCTGATGAAAATTCCAAATGCTATTATGATTCTCTTTCCTTTGATTGTGTTTGTTATTTGTTTTTGCATTATTTTCTGGAAGGTTTTAGAGTCCCTTTTATGCCTCTTGTTTTGAAATTTTTATTTAAGTCATTAGCCTAGTCATTCTGAGAAATTTTCATATGCATAATTAATTTCTCTCTAGTTTTTCAGACTTTTATTTTGAAGGGGGTAGCATGGTGAAATTTCATAATTACTGGATTTTGAACCTTTCAAATAGATCTTCAAAGACTATCATAGTAGTTTATCTTATCTTTTCCATGTTCTTTTCTGAGGTATTTTCTTGGCTTTATCTAGTAGCACTTCCAATTTTTAATTTCAGTTATATTTTAATTTAAAAGTCTATTTCTTATTATCTTTCTTTCCTAATGGCAGTTATGCTTATTTATCTGTCTTTTAATATTTATTATTCATTAACATTTTTCTGTTATTTTTAGCTGAATGTGTTTCTTTTTTTAATCTTTTTTTAAATTGAAATTCAATTAATTAACATATAATGTATTATTTGTTTCAGGGGTACAGGTCTGTGATTCATCAGTCTTATATAATCCCCAGTGCTTATTACAACACATACCCTCCCCAATGTCCATCACACAGTTACCCCATCCCTCCACCCTCCTCTCCTCCAGCAACCCTCAATTTGTTTCCTATGATTAAGAATCTCTTATGGTTTGTCTCCCTCTCTGGTTTCATCTTGTTTCATTTTTTTTTTTTTCTCTCTTCTCCTATGATCCTCTGCCTTGTTTCTTAAATTCCACATATCAGTGAGCTCATATGATAATTGTCTTTCTCTGATTGACTTATTTCGCTTAGCCAAATACCCTCTTGTTCCATCCACGTCGTTGCAAATGGCAAGATTTCATTTTTTGATGACTGCATAATATTCCATTGGATATATCTACCACATCTTCTTTATCCACTCATCTGTCAGTGGACATCTGGGCTCTTTCCATAGTTTGGCTATTGTGGACATTGCTGCTATAAACATTGGGATGCAGGTGCCCCTTCGGATCACTACATTTCTATCAGTAGTGCAGTTGCTGGCTTGTAGGGTAGCTCTATTTTCAACTTTTTGAGGAACCACCATACTGTTTTCCAGAGTGGCTGCCCCAGCTTGCATTCCCACCAACAGTGTAGGAGGGTTCCCCTTCCCCTGCATCCTCACCAACATCTATTGTTTCCTGACCTGTTAATTTTAGCCATTCTGACTGGTGTGAGGTGGTATCTCATTGAGGTTTTGATTTGGATTTCCCTGATGCCGAGTGATGTTGAACACTTTTTCATGTGTCTGTTGGCCATTTGGATGTCTTCTTTGCAGAAATGTCTGTTCATGTCTTCTGCCCATTTCTTGATTGGATTAGTTGTTCTTTGGGTGTTGAGTTTGATAAGTTCTTTATAGATTTTGGATACTAGCCCTTTATCTGATATGTCATTTGCAAATATCTTCTCCCATTCTTTTGGTTGTCTTTTGGTTTTGTTGACTGTTTCCTTTGCTGTGCAAAAGCTTTTTATCTTGATGAAGTCCCAGTAGTTCATTTTTGCCCTTGCTTCCCTTGCCTTTGGAGACATGTCTAGCAAGAAGTTGCTATGGCCGAGGTCGAAGAGGTTGCTGCCTGTGTTCTCCTCCAGGATTTTGATGGATTCCTGTATTACATTTAGGTCTTTCATCCATTTTGAGTCTATTTTTGTGTATGGTGTAAGGAAATGGTCCAGTTTCATTCTTCTGCATGTGGCTGTCCAATTTTCCCAACACCATTTGTTGAAGAGACTGTCTTTTTTCCATTGGACATTCTTTCCTGCTTTGTTGAAGATTAGTTGACCATAGAGTTGAGGGTCCATTTCTGGGTTCTCCATTCTGTTCCACTGATCTATGTGTCTGTTTTTGTGCCAGTACCATACTGTCTTGATGATGACAGCTTTGCAATAGAGTTTGAAGTCCAGAATTGTGATGCCACCAGTTATAGGTTTCTTTTTCAACATTCCTTTGGCTGTTCTCGGGGTCTTTGCTTGTTTATCTGTCTTTTAATATTTATTATTTATTAATTTTTTAGACACTGAGTCTTCTCTTGATTCTCAATATATATTATATGTATATAATATATATATGAAATTTTCATCTGTTCTCTACGCTTAGTTTTTTCTTTTTTTACTTTTTTATTGTAGTTTTGTTTTGAATTCCTTTAACTTCTTTTTACATTGAAAACATTCTTTAATTATTCTTTAAATAATGTTCGTCTGTCCATTCATATTCCAGAAGTACCAAAAAGCTCATTAAGGGTGAGTGCCTTGTGGGAGAGTAGTCTTGTGAGTTGGTAGATTAGTTGCTTCTATACTGAGCAGGAAGAAAGCTAGCCTTTTAATTCAGGGACCACAAAATGTCCCAATAAAGACTTCTTTTCTTGGGCTGTAGAGTTCTACCCATGATGACACCGTTTCTCGCTTCTTGTCCAGGATGCAGAACTGAAGATCCCTACTTCCAAATTCTAGGCAAGAGAAGGAGAAGGCTCCCAAGAGTGTGCAGTTTTTAGACTCCTTTGCATCCCATTTTCACTCCTACATGCCCTCTTGCTCTGCACAGTGCCCCTGTCACATAGCCTGGTGCCTTTCAGAGAACAGACAACTGTTGTTCTGCCAGTGCAAGGGGATGTAGGGAATGATCCACTAACTACAGGCATGGGAAAGGGGACCTGGGATGTTCCAAATGCCCTGTATACAGTCTTCCAACTAATCTGTCTTTCCACTCCTCATCTGACTCACTTTCCTGGTAACTGGTGCCTCCAGTAGTTAAGCTTATCAAAGGCTTTGGGGCAAATTGCCTCATTTTTTTATAGTTTACCTGTAGCCACCTGGATTGTTACTTTACCCAAGCAAATCACTTATTCCTTCTTATGCTTTCCATCCTCCAAATATTTATTAAAATCTTTCATACATCCTATTCAGATTTCCAAAACACTTAAAAAATGTCTTTGGGTCTTGAGGTGATCTCTAACTCTGCCTTGTTAGTATGATACTAATCATACTCCCTTTATCTTATCTGCAGAAAATTTTAAGGCCCTACATTGGTCCTTCTGTGTTTAATTTAGCCTCACTCTGTTTGGCTGCTATTTGAAATCTCTCCTGAAGTCCATGCTATTAAGCTTGTTTGCGCGGTTCTCCATAACCTTGCCTGCTGAACTGTGGTGGGAGCTTCAGACACTATGAAGTGTTTGAGCTCCTTAAAGAGGAATCACCAAAGACCACTGTTCCCAACAATTTCCCTAGGTTTTCTTCTTTTTAAAATCTTTTTTTTATTTAAGTTCAAATTATCATATAGTATTATTAGTTTCAGGGGTAGAATTTAGTGATTCATCAACTGCATATAACACCCAGTGCTCATTACATCAAGTGCCCTCTTTAATGCCCATCACCCAGTTTCCCCATCCCCCCACCCACTCCCTTCCAGGAACCTTCAGTTTGCTTCCTATAGTTAAGAGTCTCTTATGGTTTGCTTATGGTTTTTATCTTATTTTATTTTTCCTTCCTTCCTCCAATGTTCATCTGTTTTGTTTCTTAAATTCCACAGATGAGTGAAATCATATGATATTTGTCTTTCTCCGACTGACTTATCCCTTAGCATAATAAACTCTAGCTCCATCCACATCGTTACGAATGGCAAGATTTCATTCTTTTTGGTGGCTAAATAATATTCCATATTCCATTTTGTGTGTGTGTGTGTGTGTGTGTATACCACCTCTTTTTTATTCATTCATCCATCAGTGGACACCTGGGCTCTTTCTATGTTTTGGCTATTGTGGACATTGCTGCAATAAACATTGGGTGCATGTGCCCCTCTGAATCACTATTTTTGTATCCTTTGGATAAATACTTAGTAGTGCAATTGTTGAATCATAGGGTTGTTCTATTTTCAACTTTTTGAGGAATCTCCATACTGTTTTCCAGAGTGGCTGCACCAATTGCATTCCTACCAGCAGTGTAAGAGAGTTCCTTTTTCTCCACATCCTCGCCAACATTTGTTGTTTCTTGTGTTGTTAGTTCTAGCCATTCTGACTGGTGTGAGGTGGTGTCTCGTGGTTCTGATGAGTTTTCTTCTTTTTCTTCTCTTCTTCTTTTTTCCCTTTCTTGCTTTTCTCCTGGGATCGTATACAATACTACCAGCCCCCCACTACTTCCTGCCAGATAGTTTTCAGCAATTCACTGTCTCTTTCTGGGTAGAATTGAAGCATTTACTGGTCTGTTTGGGTGTATCAGACTGACCCTGGAGGACCGTTAGAACAGTACTCACATAATATCACAGATGGCTCACTTTTTCCAATGCTCGGGTTTGTACAGGTATTGTTCTTTGTGCTGGGAGGGAAGAGATAAATGGTAAGGGTGTTTCTGCTTCCTTAGTCCTGAGCATAGCACTAGTGGACCAATGATTACATTTCAGTGTATGTAAAACTTTATAGTTAGGGGATTTCCAGCGAATGCTGGCAATGGTGATTTTCTGCTTAATTTTCAATGTTACTTCAAATTCTGGTCATCTTTATGTCTTACTAAATACTTTTAAGAGGGAAGTCAAGAGATATTTTTAAGTTTTTTGCAAGACACCATTTTAAATGTAACTTCATATAGTTTTATTTAAAACAGCAATGTTATGTACAACATTTCCATATGTTTACCAAATCTGATAAGTTCTGTTCAATTTCCATATGTTCACCAAATCTGATAAGTTCTGTTCAGTAAGAGTAAAGTCACATTTTGGAGATAGTTGCTAATATAATACAAAAATAATTGGTTGGTAATGCTTACTATGTGTAGGTTCACAGCCCTTTCAGGAGCTTTCCTGTGTAATCCAAAATCGGTCCTGTATGCATAGAACAAGGAGAGACCAAAGAGGCAGGCCACTCCAGGTTGGTAGGTGGCAGTTTTGATACTAGCAAAGGGAGCTTACATATGAGATTTCTCATGGGCAGCAGCAAGATGCATGGATCCCTCCACTCGCCCTCCAAATCTTTGACGCTTATCTAGAGGCCCTAAGTGGACTCCATCATGTATACCATCAGGTGTTTTCAACATCACATCACCATCTCAAGGTTATGTCCTTGGAGCAGCCTCTGGGGGAAGGAAAGGCAAGTAGAACCCAACTCCTAAGACAGTGGACTGGATGAAGAGTCTCCTAGTGTCGGGGTCCAGCTCACAGGTCAATTTGCGGTCATGTCTTTTTGATCATGTTCCCCAATGCTATGTTTCAAGAGGGACAAAAACAGTTACTTCCTGACATTTTGCCTTCTAAATTTTTAATGTCATGCAAAAGTCCTACAGCAAAATATCAGTTGCAGTGTTTTATAAAAAGAAAACTCAGTATCTATGAAATTAGGTGTTAGAAGGAGAAAAGGAACAGATATGGAGAAAACACATTAAAGTTTTATTTTTAAATTCCACTAGGTTCTATTTGAGTATACTTTTTAGTTAGCTAAGGTTGTAACTGCTATTACAGGCAAGAAAGAAAATTAAAATGGAGAGCGGATTATGCCTCATAAAGATGTAAACAAGAAATGCCTAATAGGAAGGCTTTAACACATAAAGTATCTTTAAATGTTATTTTCATTGACCCTGTTAGAATAATAGTACCATTATTATGGTGCACTAGCTAAGAGCAGACAACACCTTAGTGTAATATTGGGTAAGTTATTTAGCATATCTGATTCTCAGTTTTCTCCTTTGCAAAATGCACAATCATAGGTTTGTAATAAGGATTAAATAAGGCAATGTTACAGCAAGTGGTAGCTCTTGGTGCATAGTAAATACTAAAAAATGGGGTAGGTTTTTGTAAAAAAATAAATTCTGTCTATTAATATTCTGAGAATTTTTTTTTAAAGATTTTATTTGAGAGAGAGAGAGAGCAGAAGCAGGAGGGGAGTAGAGAGAGAAGCCGACTCCCTGCTGAGGGGGGAGCTTGATGTGGGACTCAATCCCAGGATCTTGGGATCATGACCTGAGCTGAAGGCAGATGCTTAACTGACTGTGCTACCCAGGTACCCCCTGAGAAATTTTTCTTTTCATGGATTTCAGTTTGTAGATTTAACTGTGTTTTCCTTTCTTTACTTTGGTAGCCCATTGCTATGTGTGTTCCCTGTTCTTACTTGCTCACTAGAACTAATAAAAGAAATGGTGTTGTGTTGATTAGACAGCAATGAACTTTATATCCATAATTCTAAGAATACCGTGAGTGCATTATAAATATTTGTTGAATTAATACCAAAAATTAAGCCAGCCCTTCTTTATTTATTGAAGCCACATGAGTTTAACCTGTAGAATGTCTGGGTAATGCTTAAGGATTACCAGTTATCCCTAAACCTCACTCTTCAATATTAAATACAGATGAAAGCTATTGATGTAGGTAATTTATCCGTGCAATTATGGGTTGGGGATGTTTCCCCTATTCCTTAGGTGAGAAACATTTTAGACATTCTCTATGAAAAGATTACCTCCATTTTTCTTTAAACACCTGCAATGGAGAGTGTTATACTCCTTGTACCTCTGTCCAGTAGGTAATGTTCAAGGCTCTGGGCTCATTGAGAGGTTTGAAGAATTACAACACATACTCTCTGTCTCTAAAAGCTTATGAGACTTTGGAGGTATAAACTATAGGACTCAAAAACTTTCAGTGCATTAATTGAATAATACACCCAAACTCTACAGATGGAAGAGCTAGGGTTGAACAAAGAATATTTTATAAAGAAATTGACACTTGAGTTGGGCTTTGAGGGAAGGGTAGCCATTGGCTGTAAAGGTAAAGGTAAATGAGAAGAGGAGAGAGAGTGAACAAAATAGAGGCAGGAATGGAATGAATGGTACATTCAGAGTTCTTGAAGTTATTGTAAATCTCTTTTCTGTTATTCTTACATGCAGTTTGTTAGCAGTGAGCATATTTTAATTTGATGGTGTTTCTGGGAGTGATATGAATATATTGCCACTAAACAATGTTAGGGTGGAAAAACATGATAATGCATGTGAAATAACCAAATCTAGAATTCAGGCATATCTAGAGGCTCAGTATAATTTTTTCCCTTCAGGTTTTCCTTCTCATCCTTGGTTTGAGCTGTATTTATGACTTTTATCCTCCCTGTAGTCTTTCAGTGGAAATCCACTTATTTCAACTATACCAGAAAAATAAAACTAAAGGTGATTCCCATTGAGGGGAGTTAGAGGTTGGGTTCTCTTGGAAGCAGATTCTGATGTGAAAGGAAGCCTGGAAAAAGTTTGTTAGGAAGTGCTCTTAGAATCAACATCTGTGAAAGAGAAGGCAAAGAAGCAGGGTTCAGCCGAAGAAGAACTTCAGTCCTGATGCAGGCTTACTGAATGTCCCAGCTAACCCTGCAGGTTCTGAAATGGGGATGACATTTCTTAGCACGCGGTGGTGTGGCGAGGGACCAGCAAGGAGGTAGGATTGGGGTTGAGGCAGCTTTCTATAGCTGAGGACAATTTCTTGAGAGGACTTAGACCTCTGAGCTGTTAGCACTCTCTTTCCATTTTTGGAGGAGTAATCATTAGTCCTGAGCAGGGTCTGGCCAGCACATTGAAGCATCTCCTGCAGGAGGCAAAGCCATTTGGTGGAGATCTCAATGCCAAAAGTGTAGTTTTGCCTGGATGCAGATTGAGATAATGGTGTAGATCATCCAGGTGATGTCGCCAATGACTGTCTCCAAGGGCCACTACCACTTCACTGGAATAAAGAGGAGCTGTGGGGCCTGTGTTAGTTGGCTTGGGCTGCCGCAACAAAATACTTCCGATGAAGTGGATAGACAACGGAATTTTATTTTCTCACAGTTCTGGAGGCAAGATCAAGGTTTCAGCAAATTCAGCTTCTGGTGAGAGCTCTCTTTCTGGCTTGCAGTTGGTGGCCACTTTCTCACTATGTCCGCACTTGGCCTTATGAGCTCCTTTAAACTTAATCACTTCCTTAGAGGCCCCATCTCCAAATATAGCCACACTGGGGGTTAGGGTTTCAACGTATAAACTTGGTAATGATGGGGAGGGGGCACAAACATGCATAACAGAGCAAGTAGTTCACTCAGATTTTCACATATATTTCCTTATGACACTGGAGAAGTATAAATTATAAATGATTTTTGCTCCCCTAAGGAGGTGGGCTTTTATTTTTTTTAACCTTGAGTGAAAAAACAAATAGTTAAGCAACAAAAAATAATACTACTCTCCCACTTTCATCAATCTCTTGCAAATTGTCTAGAGTGGCTTGTTAGTAAAAATAATTATTATTCATTTACTCAGTAAGTATATTTTAAGTGACTACTGTGGACCCATGCATTTCAATTTATATTTAATTTACCACCCATCCTCATTCAAAATTACTGACATACCTTATGAAAATTAGAACAGTCTCAAATAGTTATTATGTTTAATTTTTAATTTAAAATGAACTTTTATTAGTGCCACCATTAAAAAACTTTTTTGTTATGTATAACATGAAAATTCCTAGTGTTATAGTTAGAAATAACAGTAATTTGATTTGCTTTTCAGAGACGGGGGATAGATTACAAAACACTTAGTTGAATTGATTGATAATTGTGGAAAACAAATTTTTGTGATTAAAATGATTGGGTTAAATGAAATCTTTTATAAACATATGCATCACAGTATGCCTCCATAATATTTGACCTTTTAATTATCAAGCATATGCTCTGCTCAACTCTTGATGGATTGAGGGGAATTCACTACAAAGAGAGAGCTCTGTTTTATGACAGTGCAATATAGAAAGACACTGATTCCTTTGACATTTGGACATAAGAGAAAGAGGGATTGAAATCTTACCCTGTCAATAGTGGAGAAATATTTTATAGTTTGGGGGAAGTTGGGGGGAGTGTTTCGGTAGGGGATGGGGAACTGAGATGAGGAAGTAGAACAAAAATTTTTACACTACAAAAGTCTGAATATGTACTGAGCCCTTCCATGTCCTATTTGACTTTACTTCCTCTTTTGTGTTTAGATAGATAAGGTTTTGAGACTCTCCTCTAAACCTGACCCTACTGGCAAGTTGTTCATAAAATCCACAGCTCCCAGACATTACACTGGGGATCAAATCACATTTTAATCTTTTGTTTCTGGAATATTTCCGCTGGAGGGTAGAGAACAATTCCATTGTTATCTTTTCTGACAGCTTTATGTGTTCTGTAGAGGCTGATGAGCAGTAGAATGTCTTTTTTTCTCTTTTCTTCATTTCTTCATATGCCAGCTTTTAAAAATTCGTGGTTGAAATATGTGACTTGTCACGTCCAGACACTAACATTATCCTCCTATCGAATGTGGGACGCATCTAGTCATACTTCTTAAATGGATTCTAACCCGAAGGATAAAACAGTCACTTAAGTTCATCTTTTGTGAAGTTCATATAAACTAGTTGGAATTCAGTCCTGCTGAGGGTGTTTCATATACATCTTCAATTATAAGCACTCATCTTTGTGGTGTAAATGAATATTTGGAAAACCATGTTATGCTGTGATATCTATATATCATTATGTTTATATTCTTTCAAGTAATATGTCAGACAGTGGCACATTGTATGGTCAAGGGCTAAAATTTGTGAAATAGCTATAACAAAAAGAAATTACTTGGAGCAGAACAATAAGGAAGATTCACAGAAGACATAGATTATGAGTAAATCCTTAAATGATGGAAATATTTATCCTGAAAGTGAAGCCACAAACAAGTGTGGGAGCAGGACTAATTAGACTGTATTTTGGAAACCATGGGAAGATGGGTCTAATTCTAAGTTGTCCAGAGGCAGTGCATAGAAAGCAGGTTGATCTTTGTCTGGTTTACCATTTTACCTCCGACACCCAGCATAAAATAGGTTCCCAAGAGGTATTTGTTGAATGAATGAAAGGATATAAATTCAAGTAAGTGAAAAAGCCAGAGGTAAGGTTGGGTGGGTCAGGATTATCTTCTGACCACCTTTAGATAAATATTTGACTTCGTAAGGGAGGCTTGTAAGTCATTTCATTCAAATGACCACTTGCCCTTTTCTGCCTGACAGCCAGATATACTAGTGACTTGACGTTCAATCCCCTTTTCATCTACAATCTTACAGCCTCAAGCAGATAATGCCGTTTTGCCATGATGAGAATCTTGTACAAACTAGTGTTTTCTTCGATTGAACTTTTGAGTGTGAAAGGTTACTGATATCTAGAGCTTAGAGCAAAATCCAAAAGAGAAGCTGAAAAGACATGAGAAAAATAAAAGTTCCCACCAAACAAGACATTTTTCTGTTGGTCTGTGCTTTACACATCTTCTCACCACAAAGACATGCTTAGGAGGCAAATTGTTGCTTCATCAGGAGAGAGTTTTGTTAGCTAGGAAGGCACCCAAGCAGGTCAATAGAAATATACTGTGAGCTGACTGGTACTTTCACCCCTGTCTGACTTTCATACCCAAAGCAAGTGTGGAAGTAGGTTTGACATTCTCTGATTCAGGTGAAACAGTCAGAGAATATTATACCTGACTTAATCTTTGTAAAGGTTTAGAACACACCAGAGAAAGATTACTATAATAGATTAACTCTTCCCTACCTATATGTGTGACCTACTCTAATTCTTTCCCCATACTGTTGTTAGATGCATGGTTGGAAAAGAGGAACCTTAATCAAATTGGCCCTACTTGAAATCTTTCAACATAGCCTGTGGCCTTCAGTGTAACATTCAGTCATTAGGATAGAGTACAAAATTCATCAGGCACCCCACATTCCCCTACTCTCCTTTCCTTTATTGAGAATTTATTGAGTGCCTACTGTGTGTCTGGATCTGGACTCATTGCCAGGATCCGACTGGAAGTAAGGAATATAGACCTACAGGATCATTTTTCCCCACTTCTTAGCCTTAATCTCAAGGATATTTAAATGGACCCTTTTACCTTTTTGAGTAATAACCTTTGGTGTCCACCTCTCCTCCCTGTTTTTTGCTTGATTCATACTTTTTCTTAAAAATCCAGGCCCCTGCCCACCTGTCCCTCTCTGGGACCCGCAGGCTGATACACACACACTCTGCATTGCCACAAATGTTGTGTTTTGCTCTTTCATAGCCCTTGTGTGATGTGCTTTTCTCTGAGAGGAAAGCCTGTTTTTCATCTTTATTCCCAGCAACTTGCACAATGCCTGCCACATAGTAGGTACTTAATAAACTTTAGTTTCCCTCTTCTGTTATCTTAGAGGTTATCCCTTTTATGATCAAATCTTGTTTTTCAGGAGATTACTTTGATGATGTGGATTTTATTTGTTCCTGTAGCAAACATTTCTTGAGAATCTGCTGTGTCAGTCATTATGTTAGGCACATTTCACTCTCCATTTCTTCAGCCACAATGGTGTTGAAGAAACACCCAGCTCAGATGTGATATTGTCAGTCTTATATATTGGCAGAAATACTTCTCAGACTCAGATCAACGTGACTACAAAATCCATGCTCTTTTTTTTATGCCCTGCGTTTTCCTCTGGGATACAGCATAATATCCTGTACATTTTATGTAGCAAATAATATCCTGCAGTTTACATTCTGTCATAATAAATTCCGTAAGACCTCCAAGTTCACTTGTCACTTGATTATAATGAGCATATTGTTAAAAATCCCTTTTACAGTCAGGATCTGAACATAAGAAAACAGACACTTAGGACTTTTTTTGTTTGTTAATAAATAATCAGATGGGAAAACAAAATCAGGCATTGCAGCAGATGGAGGAAGGAGAAAGGGGCAGTGTACTCTCAGCCCTTCTCCAAGCTCCTGGATCAAATGTACCAGGAACTGGTTTGTTGAGAAGCTGTTTCATTTCTCTCTTCAATCACTCTACTAATGGGGGTCCATGGGGAAAGATTTCTTTCCCTCTTTCATGTCTCTGTTATAAATTTTATATAAATGCAGGAGCTTACTTGGTCTGTATATGTTGTGGAAACAAGAATGGATTGAGGAGGGACTGAGGCAAACATAGAACAGAGTTAAGCTATGGCTAATTTTTACCAGTATTTGTGCAGCAGATTAAAGATAGCTATAAATTCTTTGACATTCTTCACATAGAGAAATGAGGTTTATTTCTCCTTCCCCTGAATTTGAGCAGACTCTGGTTGCTCTGACTGATAGGATATAGTAGAAGGGATGCATTGCTGATTTCCCAGCCCTTAATACATTGATAGTTGCTACTTTCTGGGTCTTCACTCTTGGAACTCAGACCTATCCCGTGTGAAGTACAACATGGTGACCACGTAAAGAGCATGACAGTATGGAGGGGGAAGGGGCCCACTGAGCCTAGTCTTCTAGAGTTCCTTTCAAGGAGCCACCTTCTTGGTCACTTGATTGACAGCAAGTGATGCTACATACTTCTGGGAGCAAAAGAATCTTCCAGATGAAACTTTCCTGAATTCTTCAACTATATTAATCCACTAAAGTTTGAGGTAGTTTATTGGAAGTAATAGGCTACTGGAACAGTTTGTACATAGTAACAATAACAGTTATTTCAAGTGATTCCACATCTACTGCAGGACTCATTGAGGCCGACTGGATATATTGTGCTTTCTTTTTCTTTGATGATTACCATGCTAGCCAAAGGGGAAGATACGGGTTACTCATGTGTTTTTTTAAAAAAAAGTACCTCTCTAACTGATGATAATCATCCATATTTATTTACCACATGGAATTTTCCAAACCACATTTACATTTATTGTCTCTGGGTATTCTTATATGTCTATCACGGTTGTTTGGCAAGTATGGTTTATGCCATCTTGCAGATGGTGAAGCTGAGGCACAGAGGTCTGGTTACTTCTCTATGGTCACACAGTTAAGATTCTCAGAGCATATTGCATTTTTCCTTTGCATAATTCTAAATTTAATTACTTTTAAGATAATTATCTGTTTAAGGTCCATCATAACAACTAGACTCTAAGCTCCAAACGGTCAGTGAACTTTTCTCGTTCACCATTTTGTACTTAGAACTTAGTCCAATGCCTGACAGAGAAAATGCTCACTTAGTATTAGTTGAATGAATAAGTTAAAGGAGAATGTCAGAGCTTTGACTGAAACCTAGGTTTCCTGATTCAGAAGTGCAGTCTCTTTCCATTATACCAATGAGTGATGAAAGGGCATGAGCCCTCCTCTCCCCATGTTCCCTTATACAGCAGAGCATGTCTTTGTGAAGGAAATATGGTTTTTGAAAATTTTTCCTAGTAATTATGATATGCCTCCTGTTGAGAACTAAAACACAACCCTATTATTTTTCCTCTTAATCACATGTTATTATATATGAAGGAAATGCTCTGGGAAAATACAATGGTTTTATCCTTGGAAAGAAAACATCTGAAAGCTAAGGGCTCTACCTTCATGGTTAGATGAATGGAAGATTGAGGGCATAGAGAGAATCTGAGTTAACCAGTCATCTATGATACGAGAAGACAGTGCACTTTTAGGAATTTTAGCACTTCTTAGCTAATACTGGAGCTCTCATAAAGGTAACTCAGTAAGTTGCTTCCACCATTGCTTTTCTTAATGCTTCTGAACTCTAAAAGGCCCTTCAAGTAAATATCAGGTCCTAACAATTGATAGTGAGTGATCCTCAGGAGCTGCCTGCAGGCCAGTACACTGGGGGAGTAAGGAGCTGCCTCCTAAGATCCCTTTTCTTGCCTTTTGTGCTTCTCAGGGTTCCAGCCAATTGAGCAATGGGAACAACTGGTCAACAGTTCAGGGACAGAGTGCTATGAGCCTTGTGTTTCTGGCTAGCCCAACTCGCACATGGGTTTGTAGATTTGAGTGTCTAGGATGGATATGGTTCTATAGATCTATACCCTAAAGATATGGTTCATTAGTCTGGAGTAGGCTAAAGGAATACTGATACCTTAACATAAGTGGAATAATATTTCTCTTATGTCTTACCCTAGCAGCAGCTGCTTCTTTCTAGAGTCAAAACTAGCCCCTCCAATGAAAAGGAGAGAAAGGAGGGGGAGAGGGGCGTAGAGAGAGAGAGAGAGAGGAGAGAGAGAGCAAGAGAAAAGGGAGGGAAGAAGTAGAAAAGAGGGAAAGGAAAAAGAAGGGAAATAGGAGAGAGGAGAAGGAGAGAGAGATCAAGAGGGAGACTGACCTTAGCTCTAAGAAAAATAGCTTCCCAACAATGTATGTGTATATATTCACACACCTCAGTGAAAACATTATTGGATTACAGTTACATGTAAAATAAGGTGCTTTAAGAAGCTTGACTAGTTCTAGTAGACAACTGATGGTATATCAGATACCAAACACCAAATTACAAGATAGACATTGTCACGTAGATTATCTCAGCTGTAACTAAAGAAATAGAAGAATCATAGCATCCTGAGGTTGTTTGCAAACTGTGTTCTGCACCTTTCAGTCCTAAGAGAAGTGCCACTCCTCCAGAGAAGTTGTACTGAAAACCATAAGGATGGTTCTTAGACACGAAGGGATGGTTTAAATATGTGTTATATAACTTTCTTACTAAGTTTGGGAAGTGTGCAACCTTTTAAAGATGTTTATATTTCATTCCAAAGTTAACTATTAGAAGTATTTGGGGAAAAGCAATAATTATGCTAAAAATACACAAAAGTTCATCTTTCAATAACAAATTCTGTTAACATTTTGGATTATCTCCTATTTTTCATTGTATGAATCTTACTAAAGCAACATTCTATAAAAGGTACAACTTACCTGTTTTGTCCTAGTCTAGGCAAAATGCTCTTGTTTGCAGTAGTCCTACGGAGTCTAGCAAGCCAATAACTCTATACCCATTTTAAAGGCTACTTCAATGTGGAACTTTAAAAAAAGGACAAAAGTATCTATTGCAAATGATTGACACAGACCCTGTAATGACCTATGTATGGTTTATTATGAAAATTACATTGGTACAAATGTATTTTATAAGTTATGAGTGTATAAAAGAGTCTACTATGAACTTTTTATTCCTCACCACCAAAGAACATATAGAAAAACCCTATGAGCTATGGCTAAGAAAGTAATCATTGTTATAATCCATTCTGGATTTTTATTCCTCCAAATTTCACTAACCCTCCTTGACATGCTTTACACCATTTATGTACTATGCTGGTTTATGATGTGATGTACACTTTTATTTGAAAAAATTAAGATCCTTAATTAATCTTTGAGCACTTTATAATCAAAGTTACTCAAAGGAGTCTTTATTTAATTAATCAGAATGCTTCCTCTTCTCCTAATTGGTGTGCTTTCCTCTTCTACATTTTATAGATGCTGTATATTGCATTACACACCCTGGCAACATCCGCGGTACACATTTAATGCTGTAGCTTCCCCTCTCACCTCTCTGCTCTCTTATTGTTACCATTTTATTTTCTTCTCAATCAGCATTTCTTTTGTATATCGAGGAAAGTGGATGTTTTAGATATTTTATAGCAGGATAAATAATTTCCTCTATAGGATTTGAAATGCCTTGTGAGTGGGTGATGCAACATGTATAGTTTATTGCCCCACTCCAGCCCATCCTGTCCCACTCTGCAGCAGCTTAGTGAAGTGATACTGCTTAAGTTTTTATATGGTATAATTTTTTAAGGATTGCTTTGTATTTTGAACATCATAATGTAGTTATGGCCATATAACATTTTATTCTTCCTCTTTACACATAACATTTTACTGTACCCTAAACATTTTTGTACTTCCCATAAACTTAGAATGAACCAAAGGTATGTAATATTAACTTTTTTCTTTATAAAATTACCATAAATCCAGGGTGCCTGGGTGGCTCTGTGTTCTACGTCAGTTGGTTAAACGACTGCCTTCAGCTCAGGTCATGATCCGGAGTGCCAAGATCTAGTCCTGCACCGGGCTCCCAGCTCCACGGGGAGTCTGCTTCTCCCTCTGACCCTCTCCCCTCTCATGCTCTCTCTCTCAAATAAATAAATAAAATATTTAAAAAAGAAAGCCATTTAAAAAATTAACATAAATCCATTAAAAATTGCAAATAGAGAAAAGAAAGCAAAATTCCAACACTCTTTTTTTTTTATTTTAAATATTTAATTTATTTAATTGAGAGAGAGAAAGAGTTCGAGCAGGGGGAAGGACAGAGGGAGAGAACCCTGAGCAGACTTTGCACTGAGTGTGGAATCTGATTCAGGGCTTGATCCCATGACCCCAAGATTATGACCTGAGCCAAAATCAAGAGTTGGATACCCAACCAGCTGAGCCATCTAGGCCCCCCAAACACTGTCTTTCTTTATGCAATATAGATATCTTTGTATCTTGCCATTTACTTTGCACCAGAAATTTTATGGATAAATATCAATAATTGTTTTTATTATTTAAATATTTTTAAAAGATAATTTTTGTTTACAGAACAATTAATAACAATGTATTACACACTTTAAGCCATATATAGAAGTAAAATATATGACAACAATAGTACTAGAGTAAGGAGATAGAAGAACACTGTTATAAGCTTGTTACACTAGATGTAATGGGTCATTATATCATTTGAAGGTAGACTGTTAAAGGTAGTTAAAGATGTATATTATATACCTGAAAGCAAGCATTAAAATAACACAAGTTGTTATAGCTAATAACCCAACTAAGGAGAGAAAACTGAATCATTAAATATAATCAATTAATCCAAAAAGTCAGGAAAAGAGGGAAAAGGGAACAAAGAACAAATGAGTCAAATAGAAAACAAATGATGAGCTCAAAGATTTAAACCTAACCATATCAATAATTACATTAAATATAGGTGGTTTAAACATCCCCATTTAAAAGGGAGAGTCAAATTGGATAAAGAAAGAATAACACACACACACACACACACACACACACACACACACACACACACACACACAGGAATATTATGCAGCCGTAAAAAAGGATGAAGTTAGGGGTGCCTGAGTGGCTCAGTTGGTTAAGCATATGCATTTAGCTCAGGTCATGATCCCAGGGTCCTGGGTTCAAGCTCCACATCAGGCTCCCTGCTCAGTGGGGGAGCTCCTTGCTCACTTTACCTCTCTCTCAAATAAATAAATAAAAATCTTTAAAAAAAAGAAAAGGATGAGGTTATACCATTTGCGATAATATGGATGGACTTAGCAGGTATTACGCTGAGTGAAGTAAGTCAGACTGAGAAAGACAAATGTCATATGATTTTACTTATATGTGGAATAAAAAAACCCCAAATGAATAAACAAACAAACAAAAGGCAGAAATAGACCTATAAATACAGAAAACAAACTGATGGTTGCCAGAGGGGAGGGGGATGGGGTGATGGGCAAAATGGGTGAAGGGGAGTGAGAGATAACAGGTTTCCAGTTACAGAATGAATAAGTCATGGTAATAAAAGGCACAGCATAAGGAATATAGTCAATGATATTGTAATAGTGTTGTATGATGATGATGGTAGCTACATTAGTGGTGAGCATAGCATAACTTACAAACTTATTGAATCACTGTGTTGTATACCTGAAGTTAATATAACAATGTATATCAATTATAGTCAAATAAAAAATTTATAGAAAGGAAGACCCAACTATATGTTCTTATAAAGGAAGAAAGTTCCAGAAAATAGAAGACAAATTGCTCATTTATAATGCCAGTACTTCATCATTGCTGTTCTCTAGTTTGCATTTATTCCTTTCTAGTCTTTTTCATAGGTATGTTTTATGTTGTTGCTGTTGTGGAGTGTATACAGCTTTCTTTCTGTTTTCTTCACTTAAAGTATGTGGTTGTATGGAAATGGGTTAAAATTCACTGTTTCACAGTAGTCCATTCTCTAGCATTTATGAATTCAGAACCAAGTTTCAAATATTAGCCAACTAAAAACTTTTCAATGTTGGCCTACTCAATCAGCAATAAGGTGACTACAACGTGAGAGGGGATTCTTATTCTCAGAAATTAAAAATATCATTCCTTACAAGGACCTGTCCTTGGGTAAATGGTTCATAACAGTATTCAGCAATAAATGTTGATGACTCAGTGGTCCAGTTAGATCATATAGTCTTAAGAATTTAACTATTTTGAACTAACTGTAATCTTTCTTTGATGATTTAGAGAGTTCTTTTGAAATGTGTTCATCATATTTAGGATTATCCTATAGCATCATTTATCTCTGAACTATGAAAACACAAAATTGCCTAATAATGAAACTTCCAGTTCATAGACCATTGAATCAACCATATTTGGATAAGCATCTATATGTATAGCTTCTAGGTTAGCACTTAACATATAGTATTCACTTGTGAAAAAGTAGGGTTTTTTTTAATTCATTGTGCTGTCTTTATATTTTTATTTCAGTATAAATGTAAAACATTTATAATAAACTCTCAAAGGTTCAACTACACATTCTTAAAAACATTACTTGCATAGTTGAAGTGGAAATGTTTATAATTTCAAAGGAAAAATTTCCAGAAGTGAGATTAGTAGGTCTAAGGCTGTGAATGGTTTTTATAGCTTTTGATGCATTTTGCCAATTTTATTTTTCAAAATGGTTGAACTGACTTGCCCTGCCACCAACAATATATGAGTATAGAAGTTCCATTTAAACTTTATCAGCATTTGATGTTGCCACCAATTTCAGTTTTACCCCAGCTATCAAGTTTCTTATTTAATTTGAAATCATTGATAAAGAGTTGAGTGTGTAAAGGCCTTATACTTTTGAACGCTTTGTTAGAAAGCTGTGTTTGTGATGTACTGAGATCTGTTTATTATAACACACTCCTGTTTAGCTTAGTCAGGATTATAATAGAATAATATTTTCCCTTTTGAATGAAAATCACTACATATTACCTCTAATATTAAAATTAAAAAGTAATCCATCTTTTAGCAGAAAGAAGTTCAGAAGGCAATTGTCCAGGCTGGAGGTTGAGGCTAGGTACTGACATCTTCTTCACATTCACCTCTGCAGGAGTGTTCTCAGTCTTGCATGAGCTCTGCCTTCATCATGGCAAGCCACCAACATATCAACACAACCCTGAAGTTCAGGTGAGCATGGACCCCAAGTCCCTTCTCTTGGATTGTTTTAGCACAACTACGAAGAACAGAAAGGAATGAATTTGAGAGGCAGTTTAGCATTTGTGCTGAATTTTTTTTAAAAGTTATACATGAAGAGGTCGTAGCATTCAAATATATAAAAAAAAGTATAAAATATAAAGCTTGTCCCCACTGCAGTTTTCCTTCTCAGAAATAAGCAGTGTTACTTCTTTATGCATTCGCAGTTTCTGCTCCTGCTTCTCTCACTCTACACAGATGATGGTATTCTATCTGGCTACTTGGAAATGATCAAAAGCTTTGCCCTCTTAGCAGGGACTTAAGAAATGGCAGAGCCAGACTCAAAACTATGTGACCTTCAGAAAAAAATATTTCATGTCTATGAAGTTTGATTTTTTTTTTCATTTGTGAAAATGGAGGAAATGATGATTACTTTATAGCTTACCTCAAAAAAAAAATAGATCACTTAATACAATGACTGGAATATAGATGGTACAATAAATGATAATTATTGTATGTATCATTATTAAATGTATTATTGCTATTTTTAGTGATTTTATTACTGAGAGATTGAAAACAGCACTGATTAGAGAAAATTCTAAAAGCATAAACAAAGAGAAGTACCCTCAGTGAGGAATCTGGTTCTAAATATCAGAGGAATCCAGGGAGAGCTTTAGTTGACTGCGAATCCCTGTAGATGTTGAAACTCTCTTTGGTTCTTATTCAGGTCACTTTTCTCTCATAATAAGGACATTCCACAGCATCTCCTCCTAGGATGAAATTTTAAAAACCCCTGGTTTAAAATCCCCAATCTCTTAGCTTCTTTTCTCTCAGGTTATGTTAAAGAAACTTACTGAATTTATTGGACTTAGTTTAAATCTTTCTGATCTAAGATGTTAGCTGTACTTATCACTCTGGGCATTAGTTATGAAAAATTGTTAATGGGAAACTCCCCAGGAAGAGAAGTGATTATGAAAATGATAACCATACTTTGTTCATGCAAGGCCCATGAGAAAAAGCTCCATGAGGGTAGGAAATGTGGTTTGTGTCACCAAGCCATGCCTGATGATAGCAAAGTGCTTACACAGAATATGTACTAAGTGATTACTTAGTAATGCATTTCTAAATCACAAAGCAATGGACACCTTCACTACAGCAACTTGACTGTGGCTGGCCTGTGTCCTAATTATTCTACCTACTAAACACCCATGGTCCTTTAAGTGTTCTTAGGACATGGTTATCTCCCACCTTTTTAGTCCCTCTCCTCTAGATTTTTGTTACCCAGACTCATTAAGGGACAAAGATAAAGAGCATCTCACCCAACAACAACACCAACAACAAACCAGACAAGTCAAATGAAACTCCAAAAAGTCTTGCACCCTGTCCAGACAGGATGCATTAGTTTTCTCCCTTGTTCTCACTGTACTATATTCACTATTTACATTAGCTTTTTTCAGTTGTAGGACACTTTCTTCAGGTAAAGAAATCAGATCTAGAAATCTTCTATTTTAGTACTGACCCATTTGTTTTTCAACATCAATTGCCTGCTTTTCCCTGTACTACCTGCCACTCCCTTACCACGCCCCCCCCAAAAAAAGAACCCAGACACAAAACTGAAGAATGTACATTCTCCTCTGGAAATCTCTTTTGTTTTTGTTTTGTTTTATTTTGTTTTCTCAGTAGTGGAAAAATTGGGGGCAAACATAAATATCATCTTTAAGAAGTTAAACTGCTTTTAAAAAATAATATATGTAAGCTGTAACAACAGTGATGAATCTGTGCATATTAAACTGATAAAATCCCTTTCTCTCTCTTCCCTCTTTCTTCTTCTAAGTTACTTCTTATTGTGCCATTCTCTTATTTTTAAATTCTATCATAGGCAGAATATTCTTACTCCAGTTGCTGACCATGACACTAGTCTTTCTACTTTTTCTGCATAAAAATGTAATTGCCATTTATAAGGACATGTAAGAAGAAAACCTGTAATATATATTATATAGGTAAAGACTAAAGTTGGGATACTATTCATAAATAGGAAGTAACTCTCAGCAAATTAATCAGTTAGGATCATCCTAGTGTTTCTTTTGTGACAGATAATGAAGGCTAGCAATTTAGTTTCTGTTTTTACCCCATGTCTTTCCCTGTTTCTGTGCTGTGTCTTAGCTTCTGTTTTTACCCTGATTGTCATTAATGGAGTGATTGATACAGGAAAGTTGCAATTGATTTTTATTTACATTTTTTCAAGAATATTATCTCAGATAAATAGTAATTACTGGAATAAAGAAACTCTTTATTACAAGAAGCTAAGTAATATTGTTGCTAATGGGAGGATGCTTCCAATTAATTCACTAATTTCTCTCTTTTCCAAACTTAAAACTCAGTTCCTCTCTAGTTTTTTTTTAACATTGCCACTTTTTTAACATTAAAAATAGAAGTAAATCTATTGTATGAAAATAAATGTGTGTATTACAAAACGTCTAAATACAAGGATATCCCTCCCGAAGGTGAGTCTGAATGCTGTAGACAATGTTCTGGAACATGCTGAAGCCTCCTTTGTCTGTTTGACACCTTTCCACACTGTTAGGGCAGGGGTGTGGGAGAGGAAGAGGTGAAGGAGGCAGTGGTAAGGAAGGCATAGAGCACCTATTTTAGCATCCCCTTGTGAGCACATATTTTCAGATGAGTAAACATGAATGTATGCGGGACAGAATATTTGAAATTATGACTGTGATTGAAAATTTGAAACCTAAGTTATATAGGTTTTCTTCTTTACCTTTACGATTTTCTGTAACAAATCTGAAACCATTAAGTGTAAAAAATACCACAATTAAGTCTCTTTTGCTTAAATAATTATTTTAATGGTAAACGCATCAGCTTAATGAGTATTCTTTTACTAATCAAAATGTTACATATGCTGAAGAAGAAAAGGTAGGTTATGTCAGCTGGCAAAGAGGAATGTTGCTCAATTTTATGTCTTGTTTATTCAACTAAATTAAATCCCAAAGCCTCAGCTATTTTAAATGTGCTTTGGAATGAAGTGGGACATACAAATAAATAAAGCTCAGGCCATATATTGGGCTACTGGGGGCAGTAAGACAGATTAATAGAAGAGATCTTGGTCAGAGGAGTAGCAATTTCCTCAGTGACTTAAGAGTGCATTTCATAGCAATAAGGATTGTTTAAATTAAAAACAAGTCTCCACTTTTACTTACTATCAGTTTGTTTTATTAAAACAGAGGCAAAATAAGGAATGCCCTAGCACTGACAAGTAAGTCCTAAGGGACAGAATGAAATAGCCATTTGTGTTTCAGACAAATTCCTTGGTCTTGAATGGCTGTGAAGACTGATTGTGTTAACACTTAGTCTGGTGTTCAGCATATAGTGGTGAATCAGTGTCACCTAAACGAGTGGATGTGTGAGCAGCTGACAGAATGAGGAAGGGGATTTAAGTGAGTCAGTGGTTGATGTTAGGGAGAAAGTGCTGTGATTCTTCTCTGATGGTTGTGAACCTACTTTGCCTCTCAGTTTCGGAATAATTGCAGACAATCCTAAAGAACCTCAATCACATTTTTTGCCTTCATTCACATTTTATGTAATAGCTGAATCATTTAGAAAATGGTGCAGGAAAATAAAGTAAGTACTCATGAACCCAAGAATCCAAGAACCTAAGGACAAGAACTTGACCTCTAAACGTTGAAGCTACTTTTGTTTGTTGTTCCTTAATCCCCCATCTTTCTGCCATTTTTATATGAGTAACCATTACGTCTTTTTCCCCACAGATTTTTACCAGATATTTATAGTTTTACCACATATTTATGTTTTTGTGTTTGTCTTATTTTGATTTCTTGAGCTTTGTAAAAATTCTATCATACTATAATTGATATTTTTGACTTAAATTGTTGCCTGTATCTGAGTATATTTATTTTTAGCACTGTATAATATTTATGAAGTGATGACCTATTCTCTTTTTATGGACATTTGAGTTGGCTATGGTTATTTTCATTTATTGATTGATTGCTATTACCATGCTGCTATAAATATACTCCTAAAGTGTAAACTCTATACAAACAGGGATGTTTGTCTATTGATTTTTTTAACTTAAAAAGGTGCCTGGTTTATAATGAGTGCTCAATAAATACTTGTCATTGCTGAGCGGAAAAAAAGAACAGAAAATATTGTATGTGATGACTAAAGGTGTCTGTGCAAGAGGTTTCCTGTTTGAAATTTGCTCATATATCCCTCAATAGAATTTTGAAAACCTGTGTCTCTTCATACGTTGTTGATATCTAATTTTTTAACAACTGTTTAAGTGATAAGTTACAAATTACGAATTATAAATGCTGTAATTTCTGGTATAGTTGTATATTAGCATTTTAAATTTAGACTGCAGTATCATTATTTTAATTAGGTCCAATGGAATCCAAATGCCATTGTGATTTTTTACCCACCCTCACTGATTTATAAAGTGCAGATAAAAAGTTTTTTTAAAAAAAAACAGAAATTTTATATTTTTTCTTCCAAACTCATATTTCTATTTCACTATTCTCACATAATTTTATCATAGTGCAATATATATTTGCACTTGGATATTTTTATTGGCCTCCCTATTACACTTTGCAACAAAAGTTGTATATATAAACCTGATTTTTAGCAAATTTCATGTTCTTTTAAGACTTTTTTAAGTGTGAATTTTTTTCTGAATTTAGTTTTCATAACAAGTGTTGTTAGTACACAGTTGGTTTAAAGCCGTTTCAAAAAATAGTTATTGAACATAAAGTAAAACTTTGGAAATGCATCTCTTTAGATGAATGGGACTATCATTCTTCTATTTGTTCCTGGTTCTTGGGTGACTATCGCTGACTACTAAAATGAGGCAGGATTCGTGGAAATTCACAGTAAGAAAAGATATTTATTAGGCCACCAGTATGCACAGTGTTTACATAAAGTGTTGCAGGGATCATTGCTAAGTACTCATTATATATAGTAAAATCTGCTTTCTGTTGTCATAAGAAGGAATCAACAAGTACAGAAGTGGTTGATAAATGCCAGAAAGGATATTTATTACTAAGTAAAAAAACAAAAAAAACAAATACAATTTGTAAGTGTCCAGTGATTTTTTTAAATGCAAGGAAATGTTTTTCCTATGAATAATGAGTGTCTCAGAAAATATAAAACACTTTTTACCTCCTCTGTATGTTCCATTTTCTCAAAGATGGAATTCTGAGACATTAGAAATAATATAAACATTTTCATTTTTAATTCTTTGAAATGAGATTTGGAGCATATTGTTTTAGTTCTCTGGTGCTTTTAAAAATATTCTGGATATATTAATTCTGTGATAGACTGATAAGGCATGTAGACCTTATCTCATGCTTATTGCTATCATTTGTATTTCTTACTCTCACCTTGTTTTGTTTTCCTGTCATGGATGAGGGGTCTCTACCTCAGGTCGTGTCTTCTTCCATAATTGCAAGGCATGGGAAAGTGAGGCTACTAAATGACAATTACCATTTCCCATAATCCCACCCTACAATGTATAAGTATTCACTGGACCCTAATATGATATGTGTGTGTGTGTGTGTGTGTGTGTGTGTTTGTGTGTGTGTGTGTGTAGGAGTATTTCTAATGCCCCCTTTGTCCTTAATAGAAACACATTTCTACAGAAGACTAAGAAAGATTCAAAGCCATACAACCCACAAAGCATTGCTGATGTTATCATCATTAAAGGAGAATTCTCTGTCACTAATATTTTGGATTGTTCCCATTATTTGGCTTCCTTCAGTTTTGCTGTTTAGAAGATTGCATCATTATGAAATTGAAGATGAGTGAGGGGTATTTTTTTTAACAAAATGGAAGAAAGGATGATTTTGTGAAAGTGATTGTCCTGACATGTGAAGCCTCTACTAAAGATACATTCTCAGACAGATAGCTTCAGAATGCATACATTGCATATGGAAGCTGAGAGTCTGCAGTTTATTCCCTTAATTGTATCTGTGCCTATGAGAGGCTCCTCCTGTACTCCAGGGTTATGCATGCCCAGTTTGAAGACTTTTGATAAATACCTGGAAATAGATTGCTTAGTCATGGGATATGCCCTTTCCCCTTTACAAGATAACTGCCAATTTGTTTACCTAAATAATTGTCCAAATTAACACCAACCAGATGGTATAAGAATTCTCATTTTCTCCATGTCTTTGCCAATACTTATTACCAGATTTGTTAATTTTGGGCAATCTAGTATATATAAAATATTATACCTTGTTACTAAATAGCATTTCTGTGATTATTAATGTACTAAAGAAATTGAACATTTTCCCTTGTTTATTTGTCATTCATTAGTCCTCTTCTTTGCAAAGCCAATATATACCTTTTTGCCTATTTTTCTAGTGGATGTTTGTCTTTTGTTATTATTTCATAGGATTTATTTATATATTCTGGATTTTAATAATGTATTTGTTAAATATGTTGCAAATATCTTCTAGTTTTTGCTAGGTTTTTTCACGTTTTTTATGGAATCTTTTGATGAACTAAAGTTCTCAAGTGCAGTCTAATTGATCTTTTTTTTTCTTTGATCAAAGCTTTTGGAATTTGTTGAAAAATTCTTTTCTACCTAAAGTTTATAACTATATCTTCCTCTTACAATTTTTGTAGAAGTTTTAAAGTTTAAAGTTTCTGATTTCACCTTTAAGTCTTTATTTTTTTAAATTTTATTTTATTATGTTATGTTAGTCACCCTACAATACATCATTAGTTTTTGATGTAGTGTTCCATGATTCATTGTTTTCATATAACACACCCACCCAGTGCTCCACACAGTACGTGCCCTCCTTAATACCCATCACCGGGCTAACCCATCCCCCTACCCCTCTCCTGTCTAAGACCCTCAGTTTGTTTCCTGAAGTCCATAGTCTCTCATGGTTCATCTCTCCCTCCAATTCCCCCCCCTTCATTTTTTTCTTCCTCTCCTAATGTCCTCCATACTATTCCTTATGTTCCACAAATAAGTGAAACCATATAATAATTGACTTTCTCTGCTTGACTTATTTCACTTAGCATAATCTCCTCTAGTCCCATCCATGTTGATGTAAAAGTTGGGTATTCATCCTTTCTGATGGCTGAGTAATATTCCATTGTATGTATGGACCACATCTTCTTTATCCATTCATCTGATGAAGGGCATCTTGGCTCTTTCCACAGTTGGGCTATGGTGGACATTGCTGCTGTGAACATTGGGGTGCATATGGCCCTTCTTTTCACTACATCTGTGTCTTTGGGGTGAATACCCGTTAGTGCAATTGCTTCACCTTTAAGTCTTTAATCCATCCAGAGTTTTTGTTTGAAGTAGAGGTTCTAGTTTAGTTTTTCCCATCAATCTGCCATGCTGTTTCTATTATATATCAAGTTTCATGCTTGTGCAAATCTGTGCCTGGACTTTCTTGTTTTTTGTTTGTTTGCTTGTTTTGTTTTAGTCACTTTCTATCCCTATGCAGATACCACACTCTCTTTACTACTATAGTATAATAAGTCTGGATATCTATGGCAGATTAGAGATGGCAGCACACTTTTGACACATTTCCCATCAGACAGTAGAGTCTGTTCTCCTCTATTGGGAATTGTTCTGCTCTTTGCTTTGGCCAGTGGAATATAGCTCCACAACTAGAAGGATAGCTGACAGTTTTCAGTGTGGTTCACGGGATTGTTGTGCTGCCAAGAAGGAAGTCTAACTGCCCTGCTGGAGATGTCAGATGATGAGAACTTTATGAGTACATGGAGAGGGAGAGGAGAACAGCTAAATCCACTCTGCTGGCTGTTCCTGACAAGGTACCAGGCATTTGAGTGAAGCTGTTTTGGACCATCCAGACCAATTTGCATCCAGCTGAGTACCACTGAATGATCCCAGTAGACATCACATGAAGTAAAAAAATAAGTGAATAAAATAACAACCTAGCTGTGATAGTTTCCTGATATGTCCAACTGGGCTGGGCTACCATCCCCCTTTATTCCGTCAAGTACTAATTTAGGAATTGCTGTGAAAGGATTTTGCAGATGCAGTTAAAGCCACTAATCAGTTGACTTTAAGTAAGGGTAGTTTTCCTGGTAGGCTTAACTTAATTTGCTGGATTGTCTTAAATGCAGGCCTGTATGTTTCTCAAGGGAAAAAAGAAATTCTGCCTTCAAACAGCAGTTTATGCCTATGTCCATGGAATTCAAACCTTCATATAATCTTTCCTTCCTGATTTTCTCCCATACAGACTAACTTAGGCAGCCCCCAGAATTAAGTGGACCAATTCCTTGAAATAAATAAATTTTGTAATAAATCTTACTGGTTTTACTTCTTGATTGAACTTTTACTGATATACTAGCCAAACCCTGCCCACATTCCTGATCCATAAAATTATGAAATTAATTAAATACTTGTTTTAAGCCACTAAAATTTGGGATAGTTTCCTACAAAGCAGTAGAGAGTCAAAACAATATTAAAAAGGGCAACTAACTTCGTCCTGCCCTCCCTTCCTCCTTCCTTCCTTCCTTCCCTTCCTCCTTCCTTCCTTCCTTCCTTCCTTCCTTCCTTCCTTCCTTTCTCTCTCTCTCCCCGTTTCTTTCTTTCTCTCTCTCTCCCCGTTTCTTTCTTTCTTTCTTTCTTTCTTTCTTTCTTTCTTTCTTTCTTTCTTTCTTTCTTTCTTTCTTTCTTTCTTTCTTTCTTTTTCTTTCTTTTTCTTTCTTTCTTTCTTTCTTTCTTTCTTTCTTTCTTTCTTTCTTTCTTTCTTTCTTTCTTTCTTTCTTTCTTTCTTTCTTGAATCTTAGCTATTCTTGGTCTTTGCTTTTCCACACAAATTTTAAAATCAACTTTTTCAGTGTCTTTACAAACTCTCTTGATATCTTGATGGGAATTGTATTGCATCTAAAGACCAATTTTAGGGCAATAACATCATTATGGTATTGTATCTTCCTATCCATTTATTTTTTTCATTTATTTCTTTAATGTTTTTCAAAAATGTTTTAAGTCTTCTCCAATAGGTCTTCTATATTTTTGCCATATTTTTCTAGGTACTTTAAATTGCTAATGTTATTATATGTATTTTTTGAAATGAAAATTCTGTTGTGGGTGGGGAATGGTTTTTATATAGTAATCTTATATTTCTGCAAGCATGTTAAACTCTCTTACTAATTTGAGTACTTTGCCTGAAGAATCTTTTAAGTTTTCATTTTCTGTCATATTTGTACTCCCTTCTCTTAACCCATATCTTCCCTTTAGAAACTCTTAAGTGGAAGGTAGATGGTAACAAAAAGCTGATTTTAAGTTTACTCATGGCCTAATTTATACATATTGTAGTTAGTGGTATGTATACTTTTAGAGTACTGATGTATGTTCTCTTGGACCTTTGGAACTTAATCATGTGCAAGAATATGTGTTGGAAAGGTTACAGTGCACTCAGAGGTTGATCCCAGCTTTGCCACTGATGAGTTGCATCACCTTGGACACATTATCTAACTTTTATAGACTTGCTTTTTTACCCTGTAAGGTGGGGATTAAAATAAGCCTGTATCATGGGGTTGTCTTAAGGACAAGATTTAGTGAGTGTGTGCATTCAAAATTCTCATCACTTTGAAAGCACTCAGTAAATGGTGATTATTGTGATTGTAGGCAAATAACCATCTATATTTAATTTTAAAAGTGTTTATTATTTTTAACTTTTATATGATTGAGATCATACTTTATTGTGAGATTTTAACTTTTGAGTAGTGTTTTCTTACCCACATAATCTGGGAAGGCTGGCAAAAAGCAGGTGAATTTGATCTTTCATATTTCCCTTCCCTTTTTGGATACCCCATACTTCTGTTCAGTCATTTTCCTTTTGTGTGCTTAGTGTTCTCATATGATGACATTCTTAGGGGAATGAAACTCATAAAATGGTTACAAAAGAATTTGTGATTTATGTGATCTCCATGGCAGATTGTTTCTTCAAAGATTATTCTGTGTATGTATGTGTGTATATCTCATCCAATATACTCTTCTTACAATTTGATGTTGATGTACCTTCATCAAGAGGTGAAGAGTCTTTATTACCTGCCCTTGAAACTGGGTGGGCTTTTGTAAATGTCTTGACCAGTAGAATATGGGAGAGTTATGCAATTTGACTTCTGCAGCCAGATCATGAAAGGCATTAGGACTTTTGCTTGGCTATTCTCTGGACACTTACCCTTGGAACCATGTTGTGAGGAAGTTCAGGTCACATAGAAAAGGTTTAACAGTTTCTTCAGGTCTTCATTTCCTTCCAAAAATCCTGTCCTGTAAAACTTAAATTTGTATGACTTTCTGTTAGTAATTTGTCTTCTGTTACAGGGCTCTCAGCAGAGAACTTAAAAGGATAGAAGAAAATGACTTTTTTTTAAGATTTTATTTATTTATTTGACAGAGAGAGACACAGTGAGAGAGGGAACACAAGCAGGGGGAGCAGGAGAGGGAGAAGCAGGCTTCCCACCGAGCAGGGAGCCTGATGGTGGGGCTCGATCCCAGGACCCTGGGATCGTGACCTGAGCCAAAGGCAGATGCTTGACTGAGCCACCCAGGTGCCCCGACATTTTTCTTTTTCTACACCTTTTTATTTCTTGGTGTTGTTTTTTTGGTGAGTAGAGTCTTTCATTTTGATTAAGAACCATTCATCACTCAATTTTTTAATGATAGTAAGCAGTAGGAAAGAAGGAGGCGAGGTAAATTTGTCAGCCTAATTTACAAAGATATCATTGCATGAAAGACCAAAGACAAGATCTTTGTGTTTGCTTTCTATTTTTTAATGTTTCCAAGAATAAAACATATATAATGCAATTAATTTTTCAAAAACTATATTTGCAGCAGCAATACAACTCAGTTTTGCCGCTTAGCTTTGATGAAAAGTTTTTGTAAATTAAACTAGTATTTCTTTTCAAATGTAGATTTTCCAAATTATACCCTTAATGACTTTTAAAAAAATAAGATTATGCCAGCTAAGAGAACAAAACCACCTCAAGAAAAGCAACATTTTGGAATTGAACTATTAATATATAAAGTGAAGTCAAAGTGAAAATATAGGATTGGGGGTACTTGGGTGGCTTAGTCGGTTAAGTGTCTGCCTCAGCTCAGGTCACCATCCCAGGGTCCTGGGATGGAGCCCCAGGTTGGGCTCCCCGCTCAGTGGGGATCTGCTTCTCCCTCTGCACTCCCCACTCGTGCTTTCTCTCCCTCTCTCTCAAATAGATAAATAAAATCTTTAAAAAAAGGAAAAAATCTAGGATTATAAGAAATTCTTCCTTAGGGGAATGTGTGTGTGTATGTGTGTGTGTGTGTGTGTGTGTGTGTGTGTGAGAGAGAGAGAGAGACAGAGACAGAGAGAGAGAGACAGAGAGAGAGAGTGCATTTGTGCATGTGTGTTTGCATTTAAACAAAAATTGTCCTGTCACTGTCTTTCCTTTCAAATTGTTCTGATCCTCAGACAATGGAGAACAAACATAATATGCCTGCATGACTCATTCTAAAACCAAATCTTAAAGGGAGACATTGAAGAAAAAAAAATAGTCTCCATTTGAATTTGTTTCTTTTCACCATTATGCACTTGTCTTTTACTCAGACCAACACCTCCTGTGGTTTTATTTCATGAGTAAGAGTGCACAAATGATTATATGTGTACTATGTGTTAGAGAAAGGATTATTACCTTGGAGCAGCACTCCAATAGCCTGACTCTAGTAATGTCAAGTTAGGCTTATAATTCAAAAATGAATATTTAAATGATGTTTTAGATGTTTTCTTTTTTGATTGCTTTATAGGATTAAAAGCCTGAAACCAGTATCTCTGTTTTAGTAATAAGGGTCGGCCAAAGGTGAGGGGAAAAAAACAAGACCCAAGCAAGGAGCTAATAGCAGATAATACTGGTATATTTAGTTGGAATATTCAAATTTGATCTTACTTATAAATGCATTAAATGGTTCATCTGCATTTTCTATTGAGTGTCAGAGCAACATATAATTAAGAGAAATTTTTTGTAATTGTAGAGTACCCTATCATAGCTTAATAATCTTCTTATGCTTTGTTTAATGTTGTTTAAAATGTTTCATTTTGTGGAAAGGTCATGCTCCCTTTCAGGGGGCTAGCTGTGTCTAAGGACAGGTTTCAAAATTATAAGGGGCATTTTTATGTAGATGCTATAAATTAGCAAATAAGTACTAGCTGGTTATCTAATAAAAAGAGTAGATTACAGTAATTTATGCAGTTGAAGAAAGGTAAAAATGCTAAGAGAAAAAAAACTTAATTTTTTTTTCATCTGTACCAATGGTATCTATTGCTGTATTTTTCCATCTGTATTTGGCCTTAAAATTACAGAAAAATCATGCAACAGTTATAAAGGAGATTTAAACAGAAAGATAAGAGGAGTCTGTTAAGGACTGAATTGTGTCCCTCTAAAAATCCATGTTTTAATCCCTAACCCCCAGTGTAACTGTATTGGAGTTAGAGCCTTTAAGGGGATAATTAAAAGAAGTCATAAGGGTGGGGCCCTAATCTCTTAGGACTGGTGCTCTTATAAGAAGGGGAAGAAACACCAGAAATATGTGCACACAGAGGAAGAGCCAGGCTAGGGACACAATGAAAAGACAACTATCTGGAAACCAGGAAGAAAGGTCTCACCAGAAATCAACCCTGCCAGCACCTTGATACTAGACTTCCAGCTTCCAGAACTGGGGACAAATACATTTTTATTGTTTAACCCACCCAGCCTGTGGTATTTTGTAATGGCAGTTCAAGCCAGCTGACACAAGAACTGAGTAGGATCTAGCCCCAGAAGTTTTAATATCAACTCTCTAAGTTAGTGTTAATGAAATCTGCATCAGCTGGACATATCCAATCTTGCTTTACCTTTACATTTATGACTAATTATTCTGCTACTCAGCTATGTATCAACATTTAAAACAGTTATGCATAATAATTATTAGTTTATGAAATATTTCACATTCATTTGATTTTAGGGAATGTGATATTCTTGGAAAGTCATATTTTAATCACCCTGATATTTATCCTAATGAAATCATTTAGTATAAACGCCAAGAGAAATCTATGGATAAAGAGGTAACATGTTAGCATCTTGCTTTGCAGCCAGTGAAACAATGGAAGGAAGAGGGTTTACAAATAGATTAGAGCCTTGCTATTCAATGTGTGGCCCCATATATCAGTGGCATCAGCATCACTTTGAAGTTAGAAAAGCAGAATCTTGGGGTGCCTGGGTGGCTCAGTCGGTTGAGTGTCCAACTCTTGATTTCGACTCAGGTCATGATCATGACCTCAGGGTCCTGGGATAGAGCCCTGTGTTGGGCTCTACACTCAGTGTGGAGTCTGCTGGAGAGTCTTCCCTCTCTTTCTCCCTCCCCCACTCTCTCTTTCAAATAAATAAATTAAATAAATAAATAAATAAAATCTTAAAAGAAAAGCAGAATCTTAGGCTGTACTCCAGACCTACTGAATCATGATAATGAGTTATCACTTCACATCTGTTAGAATGGCTATTATCAAAAAGACAAGAAATAACAAGTGTTGGTGAGGATGTGGAGAAAAGGGAACCATTGTGCACTGTTGGTGGGAATGCAGATTGGTACAGCCACTAGAGAAAACAGTATAGAGGTTCTTCAGAAAATTAAAAATAGAGCTATCAGATGATCCAGCAGTTCCATTTCTGGGTATATATCTGAAGAAAATGAAATCACAGTAGCCAAAATATAGAAACAACCTATATGGACAAACAAGTGTCCATCAACAGGTGAATGGATAAAAAAAGATGTATGTGTGTGCATATGTGTGTGTGTGTGTGTGTGTGTGTGTGTGTGTGTACACAAATGGAATATCATTCAGCCATTAAAAAGGAAATACTGCCATTTGGAACAACTTGGATAGATCTTGAGGGCATTATGTTAAGTGAAATAAATCAGAGAAGGAAAAATATTGCATGATTACACTTATATGTGGAATCTTAAAGAAAGCCAAACTCATAGAAACAGAATGTAGAATGGTGGTTATCAGTGGTTGGGGGGTGGGGTAATGGGGAGATGTTGTTCAAAGGGTACAAACTTCCAGGATAAGATGAATAAGTTCTGGGGATCAATTATACAGCATGGTGACTAGAATTAATGATACTATATTATATCCTTAAAAGTTGTCAAGATAGTAAATTTTAAATGTTCTCATCACAGAAAAAATGTAATTATGTGAGGTGATCTATGTGTTAACTAATATATTATTGTGGTAATTGTTTTGCAATATATATGTGTATCAAATTATGACATTGTACACAAATGTATGCAGTGTTGTGTGTCAGTGATTATTGACATAAATCTCGGGGAAAAACCTCACTGCAAAGCTACCATAATTAAGATAACAGTGGCACTGGCCAAGGATAGACATATAGTCCATGAAATAGAATTGAGAGTCCAAAAGGAACCTTTACATTTATGATCAATTTGGAGAGAGGTACCAAGGCAATTCAATAAATAAAAAAATTATTTTTTTAGTAAATTGAGATAATTACTATCTGCATGCAAAAAAATGAAGTTAGATCCCTTCCTCACACCCAGAAATAACTCAAAATGAATTATAGAGGTAGGTATGAGTTAAAACTATAAAACTCTTACAAGAAAATATAGTAATAAACCATGTGACTTTGGTTTAGGCAAATCTTTTTTAGATATGACACTATAGTGCAAGTGACATTAGAAAAAAATTAATTGGACTTCCTCAAATTTAAAGTCTTGTGCTTCAAAGGGTACCATCAAGAAAGTGAAAATATAACCTGTGTAATAGAGGAAATATTTGCAAATAACATCTGATAAGAGATTTGTAGATCTGGATTATATAATGATCTCTCACAAGTCAAAAAGACAAATAATCTGTTGTAGAAATGGGCCAAGGATCTAAATAGGCATTTATCCCAAGAAGATATATGGTTGCCTAATATGCACATGAAAAGATGCTCAACATTATTAACCCTTAAGGAAATATACCACTGGGGTGCCTGGGTGGCTCAGTGGGTTAAGCATCTCCCTTTGGCTCAGGTTATGATCTCTGGGTCCTGGGATTGAGCCCCGTGTTGGGCTCCTTGCTCAGCGGGGAGCCTACTTCTCCCTCTGCTGGTCCCCCTGCTGGTGCTCTCTCTCTGGCAAATAAATAAATAAAATCCTTAAAAAAATTAAAAGGAAATGCACCAAAGCCATAATGAGATATCATCATCACACTCACTATGATGCCTATAGTAATAATAATAATAAAACACATAGATAATAGTAAGTGTTGACAAGGATGTGGTTAGAGAAATTGGAACCCTTAAACACTGTTCATAGGGATGTAAAATGGTGTAGCCACTTTGGAAAACAATCTTTCAGTTCCTCAAAAGGTTAAACATAGATTTATCATACAACCCAGCAATTCTAGGACAAGTACTCCAAAGAAATGAAAATCTATGTTCACTCAAAAACTGAATATAAATACTCATAGCAGCATTATTTATATGCAAAAAGTAGAAACAAGCCACATGTCCATCAACTGATGAGTGGATAAATAAAATGGGGTCTATTCATACAATAGAATATTATTCAGCAATATAAAGGAATGAAGTGCTTATACATGCCACAACATAGATGGACCTTGAAAACATTATGCTAAATGAAAGAAGCCACTCACAAAATACAAAAAACAGTAGATGACATGCCCTCCATAGGCAAACCTATAGGGTCAGAAAGTAGATTCATTGTGGCCAAACATTGAGGGTTTCTGGGAGGAAATGGGAAGTGACTATTAACTGGTACAAGATTTATTTTTGGAGGGATGAAGATACTCTAAAAATAATTGTGGTTGTGATTTCACAAACCTGTGAATATAGTAAAAAAATTGAAATGTACACTTTAAATGGGTGAATTATATGCTATGTTAATCATATTTCAATAAAGGTATTATGTTAAAAAAATTCCCAGTGTTATCTTTCTTGATTCCAGACCAACAAAAAATTCTACCCAGGGACTTTAGAGCCATGATTTTATATATAAAAATTTGTAATCTGTCGAGTGTATTTTGCTTACTTTTATTTTATTTTTGTTTTTGCTGTAAACTTTTCAACTGTATGCCTAACATGAAATTGTCCTTAACTTCTTTGTGTCTTTAACTTATTATTTAAAATATTATTGTTTTAGGGCAATTACATTAACTGTTGGCTATGAAAAAGGTAAAGTTAAAAGCTAAAATATTTTCTAGAACTATCATTAAAACTCTTATTGGAAAGTGGAAAATAATGAGAAAAATATAATTTGATATACTCAAAGAGGAAAATTTTATAGAATCTATAAATTAGGGTCAAAGAAACTACAGGAGCATCTTGAAACTGAAATAGCAATATTGTGTCATAAAATCATAGAATTTCATAGATAACTTTAGCTCTAATTTAGGTGCATCTACCAAGTATAAAAAAAATCCCGTCTATATCTTCCAAATTGATTGACCTCCTGAAAGGAATAACAAAGAGGAGGTCACTCAGAAGTGCAGGTCTTTTGATTTCCTTCTTTGGGTAATGCCTTTGTTACCCCTTAGTACGTCATTGTAACTGAAGAATACAGTTCTTTGTCAGGTATGGCAGGCTGAATCATTTGGAATTTCAAATCCATCAATGCTGTCTAATTTTAAATAGTTCTTTTTGGATTTTTTTTAAATGAGGCTATGCCACCTGAATGATAGGGCTCCAAGTTTATGTTTCAAATTTTTCAGTGTGTTGGACCTGTTCAGAATCCAAAGCAAGACACCAAGAATAAGACTTTAGCCATTTGCCTAGTTCCAGACTACATAAATCACTTACTTGAATTAGCAAAAAGAAATAAGCAGTCAGACAAACAAACCAATAAATAAATAAATAAGACATACTGTGCCAGCAAACATACTACCTTTGTCCAAAATGCTAGAGCTTTGGTAGCCTGGAATTTGTTATATTCCATTTATAGGATACTGTTTTTCTTCAGCATGAAGGTCTGACACTGCTAAGTTGTTGAGTAGGGTACTAATTTTCCCCAAGTAGGATGGATGGAGCATATTATGACTGATAATCTAGATCCCTGGTACCATTGCTCCATTGTTACAATATGCTTATTGACCAGTGGTGTCTAACTAGCTACTGGATTGCTTGTCTGTTGTTATCAGGTAACAAATTTCAGGTATCTCAGTAGCAAGATGTGTGTCTCTGTTTACATCAATGTTCAACATCTAGCTATCCTTAGCTTTATGAAAACAATATCCAGATCTGAGTTTTTAATTCATCTGGGGAGAATTCTAAATTATAAAATGTCATTTGGACATGTGTTACTCCTTCATCCTAGGATTGCCGAGGCATTATCTAGGTTTCGTTATCTCTGTTTCCTTTCAGGTATATTTATATGCTCTAGGCTGCTAGCATATTAGAACCCCCTCCCACCCCCACTGAAGGTTGTGTTCTCTCATCTCAGTCCTCATAGGAGTGCATAAACTCATATGGATGCATCTATTCTAGCTTGTCTTTAGGAAAAGTAATTTTATCTCACTGAGGGTAAGAGTATTTTATAAGTTTTTTTTTTAATGAAAGGAATTAAAAATTGACACTAACTTATAAGGCTAGTCAAGTGCTATACTGGGGCTGGGGAACGAGATAGGCAAACATTGCAGTTAACACATGGTTAATCCTTCATTGCTATTTTAGCTCCTGCCTGGAAAAGGCTCTGGAATTCATGGCATTGAGATAAGGCTGTGAAGAGAAGGACATTTAGTAAGACAGAGAGACTTGGGTTTTCATTACAGCTCTGCCTTTTAACTGGTGCTGTGGTTCATTTCATAGAAACTCTCTAAACTCAGTTTCCTCCTCTCATCCTAGTTACTGCACAATATGGGTAATGGGGATGAAATGGCACAACCCAGGTTTAGCACGCAGCAACTATAAAAAGTGCTCCACAGAGTGTTCATTCCCTCTGTGTTTCTATACAATCTATAAGACATCCTCTGACTTCCCTTTTTCCTCTGTACACAAAGGTGGAGACAGGGCCAGGATTTCACTTTTGCTACAGGGGAGTGTTTACAAACAAATATGAGTGCCCGTTGGGAACACTCCTTTTCCTGGCTCCCACTAACAGCAGTTTCTTACTCTTCTCGAAGTGAAGTTTTAGCTGAGTCATAATGAGATATTTCTCTGATCAGTTTATGCAATAAATATTTGTATTGGAGGTAGAGGGATGTGGTTGGCTCCCTGAGTTCTGAAGCCTTCTGGTTAGCAAGTAAGGTGTACAACATTTTTGTTGTATTGTCTTATCTTCTCTGCTCTTAAGATTCCTGGAAAGATAACATGTGCGCATACATAAGAATGTATGCATATTCACATGTATATATGCCATTTTATTTTAATTAAACACAGAGACTGACATAAGCTGCTGTAAATTATCATGATTTTGCACACCTTTTTGTGTCCCATCGGAGGCTGACTTAAACCACCTTAGAATTTTACATGCTCTTTAATCCTGTTGCTAACCCATTGCCATCCACCTCCTCCCTTGTAATGATTGCTCTATGGCTCCCTGAAAAACTAACACTCTAGCCCTCCTTCCCTCTGACGTCTTTCTGTAACACTTGCTGGCTCACTCTACTCTTGGTCTCTGAATGTAGACATCCTATTACTACAAAGTTTTAGCATACTTTTTTTCTAAAAAGCCTTACCTTACAAATCTCTCATGACTTGGCCACTTATTTGAGCCTTAAGTTGTATCCATACTCCTAATTGTTATACCTATAACCCTAGCTGCATGCCAGGCATTTCACATTTTTCAAATATAAAACCAAGCTCATCTCATTGCAATGCCCTTCTAATTTCTAATCTATTTCTTTCCTATAACAAACACTCACAAAAATGTCTGGTTCTTAATTTTTGTTTTTGTTTTAACAGCACTATCAGTACCTGAAAACCTTGGAGGCTTATGTTAGAGTGATTCTGTCATATCTGATTTCTGAATCTTACTTCAAATACCTTCCTAGGATTAAAAGTTCAGGAACTGAACTTTTTAAGCTAACTTACCATATTTACCTCTTCTTGGACTTTCTGTTTATTCAAACCTATTTAGCAATTAGCCACAGAACTCATTCTGCTTTTTAGAATACACTGTTTAATATTGTCATGCTTTTTAGATACCTGTTCTCTAAAACTGGAGAACTCCAAACTCCTACATGGCATTGTTAATGATCCAATGCACCGAGGTTCCTCAAATTTGGTGACACCCTGCTTCTAGAACAGGGCATTTCCTGTTGCTTCTCCCACATTGAAGATATACACCACCTTTCTTTATATTTTTGAGTTGGACTGGTCTCAAAGTATATTCAATTAAGTAATAAATCTCATTGATGTTATGTGATCTGGTGATTAAATTTAGTGTGGTGACTAGATATTTTATGCATTTTATGTTCTAGTAAATTTTAAACATTTTCTCGTATTTTATATATCTTAACATGCTAATCAATAAGAATTGAATATTATAGCTAGTTTATCTTATTTGTCATGTGTAGTTTAACTTTTTGACATCTCTAACAGAGAAATGGTTCTGGAACTCGAGATAAAAGTGTCAAAGCAATACTTTGCCAGTTTGTCTGTTTGAAAGTTGGGTTTTTGCTCAATTCCTTATGAGAATTAACATAACTTGCTTTTTTTAAATTTTTTTTAAAGATTTTATTTATTTTGACAGGGAGAGAGAGAGAGACAGCAAGAGAGTGAACACAAGCAGGGGGAGTGGGAGAGGAGAAGCAGGCTTCCCCCGCAGAGCAGGGAGCCCGATGCGGGGTTCGATCCCAGGACCCTGGGATCCTGACCTGAGCCAAAGGCAGACGCTTAATGACTGAGCCACCCAGGCACCCCTTCTTCTTCTTCTTTTTTTTTTAATCACTGGCATTTTTCTGAAGGCCTTGACATACAATATACGATAGGAACTCAATCAAAGTTTGTTGAATAAATGAGTAAATGAATGAAGAAACTCAAATTCAATTCAGATATTCAGAGTAGGTAGAACTGATGTTCTTCAACAAATTACTTTAACAATATGGTAATTTTCCCACTTGTGGTTGAGTTTCTGGAGTTTAATTCAGTCAGAGAGATATCTATTCACTCAAGAATAAATGAGGTAAAGTTATGGGAAGTATGTAACACCTGTCATTAGTTTCACAAAAACATCCAAGGGTATTATCCTAATACTTTAAGGATTGTGTTGTCTTCATAGCACTGGCCATTAGGATCAACTACACAGCCTCTATGTGGTGGGTATCATGTTGGCTTTTAAAGCCACAACAGTCATCTTTGTGGAGGAATTCTCTTCTAACCTGCAGTGGTACTCCTCACTGTTATTAATTCCATTGCTGAGAATTACAGCCAGCTTAGTCCTGAGCCACGGGTTGTACTATGTGCAATACTCTTTCTTAATTGTCCAACTGAATTACAAAATACATCTTGATCAAGACAGCAATTATTTCAAGTGGTACTTGTACCTGTAGATTTCATTTTGTACATATCCCCAGTACCTGAAGTGTGTCAATTCAGATCTCACTCACTGATATCTGCCTTAGTCACACTCATCTTTTTGCTCCAATTTATTAAACACCTATCTTAAAATATAAAACACAAGTGAGAAGAAATGAAGTACCATTTTGCATTAACCACAGAATGAATTTCATTTCCTTAATGTTTGGAACCAATATATGAGGCAAAGTTATGGGAAGTATGTAACACCTGTGCCTATATTTGGGAAGTTAATTTGAATTGGGGTTATTTTCCAATTTTTCTGGGACAGTAACTTGATGTGAATTCTATTTTCTCTTCAAGTCTTGTTCCCTTTGTCTCCAACATGGAGCTGATTTGTGTCATTTTAATTTTATTTTTATTCTCATCTAATATATACTTGTAATTATGGTCTCCCTCTGTAAGTGGTTGTGTTTTTTTTTTTTCAGTTTAGGTTTTTTTTTTTGGAGGCGGGTGCTTTTCTCCAGTAATCATAAGTAAAAGGCTTCCAAATTTAAGATTTTCCAATACGTTAGTATTCTATTTCATCCATTCTTAAAGGAACAAATTCTTCAACTTTATTGTCAATAAAGGTACCATTTTGTCAAGGGCCTACTGTTTGTCCTTTGATTTATATGCACTGTTTCATTTAATCTGAGGTTATCTAATTTAATAAATGAGTAAAAGGAAGGCTTAGGAAAATTATATAACCTGTCTTAGGTAAGGAGCCAGATTTTCCCCAGGTTTGGTTCCAAAATCTCCTGCCCTTTATATTATCCCAGCATCTCATAACTAACAGATATATGTAGTTGTTCTTAATGTTTGACAAGAGTCTTTGCCAAGTTTAATAAGTTTGACTTATTGTTGCTATATATTAACTCTTGTGAAAGATAAATGTTTTAAAAGATATATTGAGTTTATTTAGTAGTTTCAATCTTTTGGTGTGTTTTACCATGCAGTTGAAATATGGTGGCCATAATTCTGAATAATTGGTCTTGGTCATGCAGAATGTCTGGGAAATGAACAGAGTTAGCTATCAGAATGTCATCAGTGAATCCAGATCTTAGGAAATGGCAGTACTGTTATATTAGAAAAGGTCAGAATTGTTATTTATAGCATGAGTTAGTCATTGGACAGAATGCCTTGTTATTAAGTCCTCATAAAGGGTAGCACTGGTAGGATACAATCTTGGGGAATTGTAGGTACTATGTAGACTTATCACACTGAAAAAGATCTTCAAAGCTCATACATGTCATCCCTGTCTTCTGAAAGAACACAACTTACCTCAAATGTAAAATGGGAATTTTATTTGTCTTCTAAAGGTAATCAAATGACTGGGAGGGGAGACTTCTGGCAGATGAATAAACAAATCCTTGGTACTATGTTCTGGTTAGGAGCATCCAAGTACCATTTTGTAATCTTGACCAAAAAAAAAAAAAAAGAAATTAAATATAATTGTTGTAGTCCAGGTGAAGATTCTCATTATTTAGAGGATGTTTTGGCTCTTCAGGATTCTTGGAAGATTCTATTGCTGGTGAGAAAGTATGTGAACTGATTCTGTGCTGTTACTCAGTAAGTAAATATAAAGCAATTATTTTTATCCCAAGTGAGATTGACTTGTACTATGTGGTCATGAATCTTTCTCAGACAAAATAAGAATCCTACTAACCTTCACACTTTTGTCTGGAAGCTCAGTTGAGCTCTAGAGATCCCTTTTCAGACTTAGTAAGCTGTTGAACTTTATGCTTCTGTGAATGAAAATGACAAGATTGATGTGTTTCAAAGAATGTTGTCAGAGCATAAAGATATATATGTGTCTATGCAGTGTGTGTGTAGGTATGTGTATGTGTGCATATAATGTGCCCTCTCTTCTTTAAAACATGTCAGGAAATATTAGTCATTTTTGAGTATATGCAAGAACAAAAAAAATCCTAGCTAAAAGGAATAGTTTTTTTTTCCAGAAAGGTAAAGCAAGTGTCTGAAAACTGAGCCTGTAATAGAATTGCTTTTTTCAACAGAATTATAGCATAATTACTGAAGGGCCTTAATCTATTTTATACTATTCTGTTAGAACTTTCTAATATTTTTTATTCTCTAGAAGATTTTACTACAATGAACTTAGAACAGGGGTCACATTCCACACATTTGACAAATAACTAACAAAAGTAATAATACTGAATGGGAAATGCTTGCAACTACATTCCACAGAATAATGCAGTACCACCCCTAACCCTAACTTTAGTTATGCTAATTAATCACCTAACCCATCCAAGATTCGATTAAAGAATTCAGTAACGCACACCACAAAACTACCTACTCCCATGAAAAAAGTGTTTATTTTTAGTTATAGGTTCATAGAATCTTTTGGATCTTTATGTTCCCTAGCCTTTTTAGTAGAAGCAAAGTGAGTAAACATACCTATCCTGTCTAAGAATTTGTAGTTGAATAGATGCATGGTTATTATTAAAATACAGTTGATTATATATCTCAAGTAAAATGTACGTCAAAGAGCTCTTTGCCATCCACCAAAAAGAGGAAATGCCATTATGAGGAATTGATTATATTTAAGTAAAAGCTTTCAGGAAAAGTTTAAAATACTAATGATGAAAAAATTAAATATCTGTGTTTCAACACTCCGTTTCTTTTCTGAAAAGTCAATCTTTGTTTGCTGTCCTATACATCTAAATTGGACTGGTTTGATTTGACTATTTATGTTGGGAATTTTAAACTTAAGCGTGGGTAAAAGGCTGTATCAGTATTTGTTATGCCAGAAAATTTATGACTCAAACTTGTGGAGATTATTAAACTTTGGGCTGTCATTTTCTGCTTTCGGAAATTCTGTTCTCTTTTGTTTTGTAGTAACTACAACTGTGTGACATAAAATCCTATTGCCAAACAAGTTAATAGCAAACTTTATTTTCATACTCTAAAAGCTTTCTGTTCATTAACTATTTAATAATGGAGAAATCTCTCATCTCTAGTCTCACATCTGTGTTCAGCTTATATTGTTTTGATAATTTCTGTGGAATAAGGAGTAGGTTGAAATTATTTTCCAGTTATATGTAAAGACAAACATTCTACCATTCTAACACAACTAATTTTATATTGTTAAAACTATGTGTAACTATTGCTCATATCTTCACATTTGACCATGTAACTCATTCCTTTACAGTACTGTTTTTATGAAGTATAGATAAATTATATGTTCAGTTTATAAGGGATAATAAGTAACATATTATAAGGGATAGTAATATAAGGGTAATAAGGTATCACTACTTCCCTTCAATGTCAGCGTAACCGTTGGTGATGCCCCACCTTTCATTCTAGAATTGGTTACTGTGCTGAAATTTCTGATTATCCTTCCCTCATATTTCTTTATAATTTTACTTACATGGATGTATTAGGTATTTACAAATTTAGAAAGGTATATTTCTTTACACAGTGGCCTTTTTAAAAATCTCCAGTTATGCATGTTTTTTTGGTAAAGCTCATCTTTAAGGTTTTTATGTACCTGTACCAGCTTAAGCTTGCTCTAGGAATTTTCCTTTGTATATTTACCTTTTTTCTCATCTCTCTTTGCTCTTGTTTTAAGTGTATCTCCTGTGTATGGAATGTGACTGGATTTTCTTTTAATAAGACCTTTGTGATATTATTTTAAACTGGAAATTTAAATTTATTTACCTTGATTACTGATACACTTGGATTTGTTTTGCCATCTTACCATCCTATTTGTTCTATTCTCCCTTCCTTTGGAGTCTCCCTCCTTTCTTTCCTTCTCTCGTTCTTTCTTCCTTTCTTCCTTCCTTCCTCACTTCCACCCACCCTTTCTTCCTTCCTCCCTCCCTCCCTCCCAGCTTTTTCAATATTCATTACCCCTTTACTGCTTGCCTTCTTTTGGATTGACTTTTGAATTATATTTAATTTTGCTTTCTTGTTTCTCCCGTGCTTTGGAAGTTATGTGGCTGATTTCTATTCTTTTACTGGTTACTTTAGAAATTTCAACAGGTTTGTTTAACTTAGCATTAGAAATAGTTTATATTTATAAAATGAGATTCCCAAAGTAAGATTCTAGAATAAGGGATATGAGTGATTTCGTGGCTTTAAAAAATATACTGCTAAATTGTCATCCAAAAGTTCTATGAATGTATTCTACCATTGACAATCCATAAATGTACATTTTTCACATTTGTAGCAAATGTTGAGTATTGTGATTATTTATATATTTATTTATTTTTATGTTAATTCAGTTATATACCGTTGTTCTTTTTTGTTGATATCTTTATACATTGCCTAACATCTTAATGAGTGAGATCTTTTTTTTTCCAATTTAGCTATTTAATTGCCAAATTTTATGTGCTCACTATAAAATTAATCATTTATTTGAGGCTTGTAGTTTTTAGTGTCTATGCAACAGTCTTGAATTTGTTGGTTGATTTACCTCAAAAATTTTCTATGTCATCATGATCACACTTTTATTACAGAATCTACTATTTAAACATATATCTGTTTATGTCTTTCTCTCCCCCAGACTGGGGCAATATTATATTCAAATCTCTACTTACATTACCTAAAAGGATGTTCATGAGGGTAATCCTAAATGCCAGGTATAGTGGACTTTTTTTCTGAACTACCAACACTATCTTTGAGTGCTATAAATTAAGCCAGATTATTATTATATTTCAATGATGGCTCCAAAGAGGACAGAAGTTAATATGTTTAGTCAATTTGCCCTATTTACCTTGAAGTCAATTGCTTTAATTTAAATGTTTTATTGTTACATGTACTTTATTGAATGAACTTGAATGATAGAGGAACATTGTTCATATTCTTCCTATCCCCTGATTTTTTCTATAATATGATAGTTTCTTCTTAAATACTCATTCCCACTGAATTAAATCATTTATAAAAGGAGTTCATACCAAATAGCAGCTACTATACTAAATAGAATTAAAATTTAATTAAGATATTTTCTTATATCTCATCATAGTTTTTGTAGTTGATTCCGGAAATGTCTGTTTCCATTTAGTTACTTCATTGACTTATTAGGATGTGACTATATAATGGTACTGGGGCAGGCCCACTTTTGATATTTATTTATTTATTTATTTATATTTGTAAATAGCTATTTTTTCTTTCCATCTATTTTATTTTATTTTACTTTATTTCAGTTTTATTGAGGATTCACTGACATATCAAATTGTAAAATATGTGAAGTGTACATCATAGTAATTTGATTATGCATACATTGTGAAAAAATTTCCATTTAGCTAATGAACACATCCATCACCTCACATATGTATCTTTTTTGTTGAGAATATTTAAATTCTCTCTTAGCAAATTTAATGATACAGTGTTATCAACTACTGTCATCATGTTTTATATTAGATCCTCAGACCTTATTCATCTTATAGCTGAAAGTTTTACTCTTTTGCCACTTTCTTCCTATTTTCCCAACATCTCTAGCTCCTGAAAATAACCACTTTCAGCTCTCTGTTTCTATGAGTGTGGCTTTTTTTTTTTTTAAGATTCCACCTGTAATACCATACAATATTTGTCTTGTATTTATCTTTCTGTTTGTCTTATTTCACTTGGTATAATGTCCTCAGGGTCCATCCATGTTGTCACAAATGGCAGTATTTCTTTTTTTCTCATAGTTGAATAATATTCTGTTGTATGCATATACCATATCATCTTTATCCATTCATCTGTTTCCAGACACTTAGGTTGTTGCCATATCTTGACTATTGTAAATGATATTGTAACGAATGTGGGAGTACAGCTATCTCTTTGAAGACCTGTTTTCATTTCCTTCGGTTATTTAGCCAGAAATGGGAATGCTGGATCATATGGTAGTTTTAGTTTTAATTTTTTGAGGGACCTGCATACTGTTTTTCATTGTGGCTGCACCAACTTATATTCCCACCAAAGTGCACAAGGGGTCCCGTTTGTCCACCTTCTTCCCAGCATTTGTTATCTCATCTTTTTGATGATGGCCATTCTAATAGGTGATATCTCATTGTGATTTTAACTTAATAGTTATTTTTGGTAATACAGTAAGCACCCATGAAATCCACACTCCAAAGAAAAAGTAAGATATTGACAGTAATCTACTTCTAAACACCTGGTTTTGCCCTTTTATTGACCCATCCCTTTACTTTCCCTTACCCAAGTTAACCATCATCCTGAATTCTCTGTTCTTTATTCTTTGTTTAAATTTTGTAGTTTTATTTCATCACTATGTATTACTAAAATGTGTGTGTGTGTGTGTGTGTGTGTGTGTGTGTATTGGATGTTAAATTATAAGGGCTCAAAGGAAATGTTGAAAAAAAAAAGTTGGGGGCATCACATTGCCTGATTTCAAGCTTTATTACAAAGCTATGATCACCAACACAGCATGGTATGGGCACAAAAACAGACACATAGATCAGTGGGACGGAATAGAGAGCCCAGATGTGGACCTTCAACTCTATGGTCAAGTAATCTTTTGACAAAGCAGGAAAAAATATCCAATGGAAAAAAGACAGTCTCTTCAATAAATAGTGCTGGGAAAATTGGACAGCTATATACAGAAGAATGAAACTTGACCATTCGCTTACAACATACACAAAGATAAACTCTAAATGGATGAAAGACCTTGATATGAGACAGGAAACCATCAAAATCCTATAGGAGAACACAGGCAGCAACCTCTTCGACATTGGGCACACCAATTTCTTTCAAGACACATCTCCAAAGGCAAGGGAAACAAAAGCAAAAATGAACTTTTGGGAATTCATCAAGATAAAAAGCTTCTGTACAGCAAAGGAAACAGTCAACAAAACAGAGTCAACCCACGGAATGGGAAAAGATATTTGCAAATGACACTACAGATAAAGGGCTGGTGTCCAAGATCTGTAAAGAACTTCTCAAACTCAACACCCAAAAAACAAATAATCAAGTCAAAAAAATGGCAGAAGACATGAACAGACACTTCTCCAAAGAAGACATACAAATGGCTAACAGACACATGAAAAAATGTTCATCATCATTAGCCATCAGGGAAATTCAAATCAAAACCACAATGATGAAAAAATGTTCATCATCATTAGCCATCAGGGAAATTCAAATCAAAACCACAATGAGATACCACCTTACACCAGTTAGAATGGCAAAAATTGACAAGGCAAGAAACAACAAATGTTGGAGAGGTTGTGGAGGAAGGGGAACCCTCTTACACTGTTGGTGGGAATGCAAGTTGGTACAGCCACTTTGGAAAACAGTGTAGAGGTTCCTCAAAAAGTTAAAAATAGAGCTACCTTATGACCCAGCAATTGCACTACTGGGTATTTACCCCAAAGACACAGATGTAGTGAAAAGAAGGGCCGTATGCACCCCTATGTTCATAGCAGCAATGTCCACAACAGCCAAACTGTGGAAAGAGCCAAGATGCCCTTCAACAGATGAATGGATAAAGATGTGGTCCATATATACAATGGAATATTACTCAGCCATCAAAAAGGATGAATACCCAACTTTTACATCAACATGGATGGGACTAGAGGAGATGATGCTAAGTGAAATAAGTCAAGCAGAGAAAGTCAATTATCACATGGCTTCACTTATTTGTGGAACATAAGGAATAGCAGGGAGGACATTAGGAGAAGGAAGGGAAAAGGAGGGGGGGGAATCGGAGGGAGAGATGAACCATGAGAGACTATGGACTCCGGGAAACAAACTGAGGTTTTTAGAGGGGAGGGGTGTGGGGGGATGGGCTAGCCCGGTGATGGGTATTAGGTGGGCACGTACTGCATGGAGCACTGGATGTTATACACTAACAATGAATTATGGATCACTACATCAAAAACTAATGATGTACTGTATGGTGACTAACGTAACATAATAAAAAATAAATAAATAAATTATAAGGGCTCAGTATGTTTTGAATCTTTGTTGATGTATGTATGTATTTGACTATGTATTTGTCAAATCATACTCAAACAAATCTAAAATTACTAAGTACCAAACTTTACTAATAATTTCAACACTACAAGCAATCAAGTAGAATGGGAACAGTAAGAAAAAAATCTGGTATATATAGGAGGACTCCCTAGTTCTTTTTTTCTGCATTGGACACACACTTTTTAGCCCAGAATAATATATGAGGAAGAATCTAATGAGGTTTAAGGCTCACCTCAGGGTGTATGTGATGTTCTCCAGAGAGACATGGCTCATAAATCTTTAGATTTTAGGTGTGTTTCCATTGGGCAATCTCTCAAATCATGGGCATTTTACTCGAATTATTCCAAAGGTAAACATTCTTTTCCTAAAATATACGATTAGTCCAGTTTTGTTTACAAGGAAATTATACTGGATCATCTGCCTTATTTTCACCCAGGAACATTCTTCCTCACCCCACTAGTAATTGGATAAGAAATATATCATTAGCTGCTTTACCTCTTTACTTCATGTGATGAGAAAACAGAGTTGCTGCCTAGGTATTTTATACTATGACAACCCTGATCACACCGAGTCTGGACATTTGGATAAGGACCTGAGCTTGGAATTCCTGCCACAAGTTGCTGCTTTGTTTTTCCTGGGTCACCTTTTAAAATAACCACATAAGAGTTGAGCCCATGTAAAGTTAGTGATCTCCGCCCCAGCCACCTTAAAAGTAATAGGGGCTTGCTACCCTGCTCTCTATCTCTCATCCCCTCAATACCTGGGATAGAAGACTGTCCCTCCCCTGGCTCACTGAGCCTCATACCCACCTCGTCCCCTTTCTAGGATTTGTAAGTAATAAATATTGTGACTTTATTTCCTTTGTGTGAGTGTACTGAAACTGTGCAATCAAATCAACCTCAAGGTTTTCCCTTCCTCAAAATGTGAGTTCAGATGCTGAGGGAACTAGCTACCTGTTGATTCTGTGTGGCTGGCTTGTGTCTCCTCATTCAGCAGTTAAGAATCTGCATGTTCTTAATTTAATACACAAGTTACAGGGCTCCCAACAAACTTTTCAGACACTTTCTATGGTGTATCCAGCTAAGCTTGACCATAGAAGACACTTCCACAGAGATGACAAGAGAATGAGGGATCCATGCATTCTGCAGCTTCTAGGTGTATAAGTTGCTCCAAATGGTACTTTTCTAATGTATTATTATTGGTGGTCATTGTGACAGTGTCCTATTGCACAATTTGATTACATTTATGTTGTCCATTTACACATTTAAACTTTTGTAGGAGTTTAATTTTACTTGTTTACTGACTAACTGGCTGCCTGATGAAAATGATTACATAGATATTACAACTTGGAATAATATTATAAAAGGTGATAGTGTTTGGTGTTCCAGTGTAAATACAGAAGTTGAATTTTTATGTGCGGGGACAAATAAATCTGTAAGCATAAAGTAAAAGGAGAGTGGACATAGGAAAACCTTGTGAATAACCGAAAACTGAAATTTATTTGGCTTCTAATCTTTTTGATCTTGCTTGTCAGTGTATTTACTGTTTAACATAAAGTGCTGTCAATTAGTGGCCCTTTTCAAATGTAGCAGAGTAACCTCTTCGGCAAAATAATCAAGTTTTCTAAAAACAATGGAAATTAATAATTGGATGTAAAAGGCAGAGAAAAGATAAAAAATAAATGCATCATTCTAAGATATGCTCCTGAGCACAAAAACATGGTCACAAGTCACATAACTGCTGAGAATATTAAAAAGTGGAATACACAGTTAATATGATAAAAAAGCAGTACTTTTTCAGATGATAATGTTAGAAATCACATAATATCAATATATGATATAAAACATAAAAGGATAATTACTATATATATATTACTTAAATTTGAATAGAACTATTGACTTACTGAAAATGAATCAGCTCATTATATCTGTTTGTGGGAGTGAGAATTGCTTGACCACTTTTTCTTCTGTTTATCACTGAAAATCTATGATACAAGAAAAAAAGGTTTTCTCTTAATTTATCCATTTAGTGATTATTTTGTGAGCCATCGAGTGGACTAGAACAGGTGCAATGGCATCAAACTAATAGAGCACCAGCTATCTATGCAGCAAGAATTGAGAGTAATGACACATTTTTGAAAGATAAGAACTAAATGATCATTCACATATTCCTTTATTTATGGAGAAGGCTGGCAGTCATCAATAGATCTCAATTCAAAGTTGAAGGACACACTGAACAATGTGAATACTTTTCCATCACAGATATTTTAGTGTGCACACTTTTAAGTATGTTCTATGAAACTGTGCATGAGTGGGTAAATAAGACTTGGTGACTCAAACCCACTAGTTATAGGGTAATAGCAATTGCTTAAAATGTGAGCATGTGATTGAATATATCCCTGGATCTATTAGGAAGAAAAAGCCCTCCCCCCCAGTCTCTGAGGGGTGTTTTGAGAAGATAAAATCACAGACATTACCAGCTCTAGAAGAGAGTTTGCTTAAGAATGGAGCCAAAACAGAAATAGGTGTGAGATATGGAGAAGGCTTGATCAAGTCTCAAGGATATTGTTTAAGCCACTGGATTTATTTGTGATTGAAGCCACATTTGCCACAAATTTTTAGTTTTTATTCTTTAGCCCTTTGAATGTGGTATTTTGCCACTTGAAAAGGAAGGAATCCTAAGCACAAAGTATAATATGGTAATTAATACCCCAGATTCTTTTTTTTAATGTTTGAAATTAAATTAGTACTTAGATCCATTCAATTTTTTTTCAGTTTTTAAAATTTTTTTTAAATTTTTTATTGTTACATTAATCACCATACATTACATCATTAGTTTTTGATGTAGTGTTCCATGATTCATTGTTTGCATATAACACCCAGTGCTCTGTGCAATACGTGCCCTCCTCAATACCCATCACCAGGCTAACCCATCCCCCCACCCCCCTCCCCTCTAGAACCCTCAGTTTGTTTCTCAGAGTCCACAGTCTCTCATGGTTCGTCTCCCCCTCTGGTTTCCCCCTCTTCATTTTTCCCTTCCTTCTCCTAATGTCCCCAGATTCTTGAGTCATGCTAAATAGATTTAAATCCTGGCCCCACCACTTACTTACTATGTGGTCTACTAGTTGCTTTATGCCTCAGTTTCATTATTTATAAAAAAGGAGGACAATAACGGTACTTACCTCAAAGAGTTCTTGTGATGGCAAAAAGAGATGAGGTATATAAGTTACAATATTTGCAAATTAAACATATGTAAAACAACTCAGTATCTGGCATTTTTTAAAGGCTTAATGTTAATTTACATTATTTTTATCTTTATTACCATTTATATATGAATTGTCAGCCATTAAAAACTTCATCCAAATCTGCATAAGAGCCCACAAACACAAAAATACTTCCTAGAGCTGAATAAAACAAAGGAATGGAATGGGAATTCATTCTCTAAAATTCCAAATTGAAACTTTAAAGAAAGATTTCAGGGGTTGGATGACAGGACAAACAGGGCTGGCAAAGTAAATGGAAAGTACCCGAGCTGGCACCCACCAGCATCAAGCCAGCTAGGCCGAAGGGACACAAGCAAAATGGCACCTGCTTCCATTCCCAGAGAGAGTTTCTACAGATCCTTGCTCCTCTAGCACACACTCTAAAATTAGTCAGCAAATCTTCTTGTATGACCCAGGCACTTTTTAAACTGCTGCATCCGCACTGGGTCTTGGGATGAGTGATATTGTGCACAGGTTCTCCTGGACTCAAGCCTCGCTGATTTTCAAAGCCAGACATTATGGGGGTTTGTCTTGCTGGTGCAGATCCTGAGGGCAGGAGGGGCTGATGTGGGGCTTGAACCTTTCACGGCTCAGGGAGGACCTCTCTTGCTGCAAGATCCCTTCAGCATGTGGGTTGTTGTGCTGGGGGGTTGATTCCTGTTTCTCTGTTCCTATTACCCTTCTCAGTATGGACTTCTTCTTTTTATCTTTAGGTGAGGAAGAGCTGTTCTGCTGGTTGTTCTCAGAGTGAGTTGTACTATATATGTAATTGCAACTTTTCTGTGTCCGTGGAAGAAGGTAGACTCAGGATCCTCCTACTTCTCCATCTTCCCCTCTGTCTTCAGCCAGGGCCTTTATTAAAAAAACAATAATTTCACAATATCGATCTCCAAAATGAATTCTCCAGCAACATATGTATACTTGTTATTACTTAAAAATATTTTCACTTTTAAAAATTAGTTCTTAAATGTCTCAAGAAGAGAAATACAACTTTGGTTTACAATAGATGGGAAATAATGTCTTCACATGTTTTCTTCACATGCACATACTGATTTGTTCACAGCCTATATCCAATTTTAAATTTTCATATAGTGAATCCTTTATGTGTAATTCCTCTCAGTGCTAAATATATCCATTCTCCACTTATGGGTACTTAAGTAGGAATTGTCATCAACTCAACAAGTAGTTCAAAGTAGGAAGAGTTCTCCAAAGAAGTAGATTTTTGAGGGGGTACATAGAAACTCTCTTTGTTTGTTTGCTGACCCAGGGGACTTTGGGATCTTAAGGTAACTTTCTGGCCTTTTTAGATTTGTCTTTCTTTATCTTAAAATTCCTGCAGGTAAAATATTCTTCATCCCAAGATTGAACTCACAGATCATCAAAATGAGAGGTGGATAAAAATAATAAAATAATATATGCCAATTGTATCTCATTATTAAAAAGATGAAATAGGTACATTCATAAATCAAACATATGTAGTGATAAAAAAGAATGAATTACTTCTACATGCAAAGAAAGAAAGCAGAAAAGTGCTATACTAACACACACACACACACACACACACACACACACACACACACACACACAGTGGAGGTGGAAATATTTCTTGGGAGATTCCTTAGAAGCCAAAACATAGGGGGAATAAAAGTCTTGCTGCAAGTCACACAGCTAGTTAGTAATGGAGGTGGGATTATAAAATTTACCTAGGAAATACCATTTGATAACAACATGCAGATTTTGTACAAATGAGGTCTGAGGAAGTCTCTCATTTTTATGTTTCTTTTGCCTTTACTACTTGGGGTGCATTATTAGTGGTATTAATAACCATCACTATCTGAATAACATTGTAAAACCATTATTTATTCAATACTGATTTTTTTGTGCTAAATTAAAGATTCTATTTAGGGAATCATTGTAATTTCCCCAAATAACTATATGGCTAAAATAAAATTCTAGCTTTGAATATTTAAATCAAGAAATACGAAAAGACCAAGGACACCGAGGACTATATTTGAACCATTTCTCATAAAAAAATCATTTTTCAATTTTATAAATTTCATAATGAATGAATTTTTTCATTTTCATTTAACTTTAAGATGCTTTGGTTTCATAAAAAATATTCCATATCACTTCACACCCATTGGAATGTTATTAAAAAAACAACAAGTGTTGGAGAGGATTTAGAGAAATTTGAATGCTTGTGCACTGTTGGGAGAAATATAAAATGGTACAGTCAGTATGGAAAACAATATAGTGGTTTCTCAAAAAATTAAAAATAGAATTAGCAGATGACCCAGTTTTTTCCATTTCAAAAGAGTTGAAAGCAAGCCCTCAAAGATAATTGTACACCCGTGTTTTTAGCAGCATTAGTCACAATAGCCAAAAGCGGAAGCAACCCATGTGTCTATCAGTGGGTAAGTGGATAAACAGAATGTGTTATATATGTACAATCGTATTATGTAGCTTTAATAAGGAAGAAAATCCTGACACATGCTACAACATAGACGACCTAGAGTACTTTATGCTAAGTGAAATAAGCCAGTTACAAAAGACAAATACTATATGATTCTACTTTCACTAAAGTATAGAGAGTAGTCGAATTCATAGAGACAGAAGGTAGAATGGTGCTTGCCAGGGGCTGGGGGTAGGGGAGAATGGGGAGTTGTTTATTGGGTACAGAGTTTCAGTTTTGCAAGATGAAAAAACTTCTGGAGATTAGCATAATTGAATATACTTAACACCACTGAATTGCACACTTAAAAATAGTTAAGGTGGTAAATTTTATGTTATATACATTTTGCCACAATTATAAATAAATACAAATCCAAGGAAAAAAGTCATCCCAGATGATTGTAGTGTTTAGAGTTTAGAACAATTGTGCCTGTCTATACCAATGGTTCTCAAGGTGTGTCCCTGAATTAGCAGTATCATTTTAACCTGGGAACTTCAAAAAATTTTTTTCATTGAGTGTTTTATTCACCCTACTTAATAGGAAAAAACAGAATCTGGATTAATATTGGGTAAACTCTGGTCCCCACTAAAAATAAAATTCATAGTGTAGTGATTTTTTTTGTAAAATGAATAAAATTAGTATAATGTAGGAATTCAAAAGGTGTTCAATACTGTTTTATGTTTACCTTAGAAGATACTTATCTATAAAATAAATAATTTCACTTTTTAAAAAATTCGTTCAAGCCAATAGTAATGCAAATAAAATTAGAAGATAGTGATCACTGTAAATAATGTTTAAAAGTTATACAGATTGTTTTATGTTGACAAATGGACATTCTCATAGGGTACTTCTCAAAATAGTTTTTCTCCTAATTTTATTGAGATACAGTGATACAGTTGATATACAGCATTGTATGTTTAAGGTGTATGACATAATGATTTGGTATATGTATGTACTGTGAAATGATTTCCTAAGCTTAGCATCCATCACCTCACATAGTTACATTTGCATTTTTCTTGAGATGAAAACTCATAAGATCTACTATCTTAGCAGCTTTCACATATACAATGATATTGTTACACATGGACAAGTCTTTGGAGACACTGACCATGGTGCTGAAAATAAATTCTAAATGCTCTCTGGTGTTCCAAGTATTGCCTCTTTGGTTTCTAGATGATGAGAGATGAGAGGAAGGACACTATTGTGGTAGCATTGGGTGGCAAAGACCACAATGAGATACTTGAAGGGTTCAGAGCACCCAGTGAATATCATTTGGAATGGAAATATCTCAGTATTTCAACAACTGGCCTGGATGTACTGCTGTATACTGATGAAGATCAGTCCTAACTATATTTTATTCACTTTTAAAAGTTCATGAGCACATGCATCTGCCAACTTTAATTAGTTTTAATACATTACATTGGAAATATAACAATGTCATAAAATGTGATGTCTGGATTTGAATTAGATCAAGGTTTTGGAAAGTTGGGGGTATTAGTACAGTAATAGGGACTGAATTGTAAAATTTCAGAATAAAAATCGGAGTCGAGTGATCCAAGATAAACATGTAATCTCACAAGATAGTAATAGTTCAGTGGTTTACACAACCTACTGTTTAAACTGTTAAATTGGTCTGGAGAAGGGGGTGAAAACTGCTTAAGTACTTTGTGGAAGTTGCTAAATTAAAAAACTGGTTAAATGTAACCTAAGAAAATAATAATTCAAAATGATTACTTTCAATTACAAGTTTGAACATCCTGGTGAATAATGTTTGAATAACTATTTTTGTGTAGTATATATGTCATATTATCTTTCCAATCATGGTTGATAATTACTGTTAGTTTTACATTGACACACATAACTTACCTTCCTGTGCATTTATAAGGATAACTCTATGCTATATCTAGTAAAAAAGAGAAATATATTTTTCTTGTATCTAGTAAAATAGAAATATGTTTTTTTTCTCAGTGTGGAAAAATGTTAGTTTATTTTATGGCTCTAATGAACCCTCTAGGAAACTAGTAAAATATAACCAAAATAGTACTGAGAGTTTTTTTCCTTTTATCTTGAATCCCTTGAGGGTAAATTACTGACAGTGTACCTCAACATTTCATAAAACTCTAGAATATATTTCCTACAATGAGGATCTCTTACATAACTAGACTACAGCCATCAGAATCAGGAAATTAACAGTGATACTTGATATCATCTAATAAGCAAATCCCCCTCAAGTTTTGCCAGTTTTCCCAATAATATCCTTTATAGCAAAGTATCCAATTCAGGATCACATGTTGCATTTATTTGTCATGTTCCTTTAGATTCAATGCTCCAATAATTTTGTGAAATTTGCATTTGTTTTATGATTCCTCATGATTAGATTCATGGTATGCACTTTTGCCAGGAATATCCCAGAAATGATGCTTTGTTTTTATTGTATCTTATCAGGTAGTACACAATTTGTTAACCTTAATCACTTTATTAAGGTAGTATTTGTCATGTTTCTCCATTTTAAATCACTCTTTCTTTCCTATGTATTCAATACATATTTTATTTTGATATATTGGAAACCATGTAAATATCACATTGCTCAGCAAATAATTACCTACTAATCCTAACATCTATTGATGTTTTTTGGCTGAATTAATTATTTCAAATAAAGTTTCCAAATGGTGATTTTCTTTTTTTTTTAAGATTTTATTTATTTATTTGAGAGAGAGAGAATTCAAGTGGCAGGGAGGGCCAGGGGGAGAGGGAGAAGCAGGCTGAGCAGGGACCCTGATCTGGGGCTCAATCCCAGGACCCTGAGATCATGACTTGAGCTGAAGGCAGATGCTTAACCAACTGAGTCACCCAGGTACCCCCCCCAGATGGTGATTTTCTAAATGAATTGTTCCTTCTTTATTTAGACATTGACATTCTACTATAAGTGACAGTTTCAGTAGTCTCAATTAATTATCAGTGTGGACTTTGGATTTCTATTTTCGTTAATGAGCGAAAATTAGTGACTACTCTTACTGTTATTTAACTACATACTTTGTGTTAAAATCAACTTTTTTGGAATATAACATACCTATATGAAATAAAACTATTTTAAGTGTATTTTGAGTTTTGATAAATGTATATACACCCATGTAACTACCAAACCGATCAATATATAGATCATTTCTTTCACATTAAGTTTATTTATTTTTTAGTAATCTCTACACCCAACATGGGGCTCAAACTCATGACCCTGAGATCAGGAGTTGCACTCCAGGCACCCCCATTTCTTTAACTTTAAAATGTTCCTTCTTGTTACTTTGCAGTCTACCTCTCCATCCACATAACATGACCATGGGTAACTTCTTTTGTTTTTAGTCACTAAAGTACAGTTTTGCCTGTTGTGGAATTTTATATAAATGGAACTGCGCTATATGTACCTCTTCTGTGGCTGGATTGTTTTTCTCACAAAGATTTTGATGCATATCTGTGAAGTTGAGTGTATCAGTTTGTTCCTTTTTACTGTTGTAAATTTTGCCATTTATATGCCAAAATTTGTTTATGCATTCACCAAATGATGGACATTTTGGTTATCTTTAGTTGGGAATAAAGCTGCCATGAACATTCATTTACAAGTCTTTTTGTGGACTGGATATATGCTATTCTTTTTTGGGGGCGAGTATTTATGGTTAGAGTTGCCAAGACTTGTGATTATATTTAACTTTATAATAAACTGCCCAACTATTTTCCAAAGTGGATATACCATTTAATATTTCTACTTGCAACCTTTGAGAGTTCTAGATGTTTCAAATCCTCATCAATAGCTGATAATTTCAGCCTTCTTAATTTTTACTACTCTAGATTGTGTTCAGTGATATCTGATTATGGTTTTAATTTATACCTCCCTGATGACTCAAGCATGCTTTTATATGTTTATCAGCTATATATATATCTTCTTTTGTGATGTGTCCATTCATATATTTTGTTCATTTTGTATCATGTTGTTCATCTTCTTCTTACTGAGTTGTAAGAATTCTTATATTTGGAAAACAATTCCTTCATTGTATATATATATTAGTATTTTCTCCTTTTTCTTCATTTGTCTTTAATTTTCTCGAAGGTGCTTTTGGAAAAGCAAAAGGTTTTTATTTGATGAAGTCCAATTCAATTTTTTTAAAAAAAATCTTTTTCTGTGTGTGTGTGTTCTTGCTGAAAGATCCTTGCATATTCAACAACAGCCTTAGTGGGAGTCCAGGGCAGAATTCTGGAGCTTTTTCTCTGTGCTGTTCTGTGCTCTATAGGGCTCTGCCCTATAAATTCCATTTGCTTCTGCCTTCCAGAACTTTAATCTTTATCTCTTCAAGAGTTTTTCTTTTTTTAAGTTCCTAAATCATTTGAGGTAAGTTATTGACATGGTGCCTCTACCACTTCTGAACACTCTAGTGTATTCACTGTGAGTCTTTAATGCTCTGCTTAGAGTCCAGTCCAGAAAGTGTCTCCACACAGAAAGTCTGGATGAGTTTCGGGCTCACCTAATTGATTTCCCTTCTCTCAGGGATCACAGCTGTATGGTGAATGTTGTCCTGTGTATCAGAATAGTGGCTCTATATATTTTGTCCAGTTTGTGCTTATGGAGAGAGGGCCAGTCAGGGTTCAGGTGGAAGTTCTGTAATAGACTATCAGTTCAATTTTGAAATAGATATTTAAAAAGTAAAAGGTAAGCTGCAACACCATTCTTTCTTAGTGATTGCGTCTTATAAAATTAAATCCCTCAATGCCTGAAGCTCTAAAATATACTCTTAAAAATCCTACCAAGCCCTGCACTCCTCTAGTTAGAGCTCTATGTCAGGTCTTCCTCCAGTCAAAATATAGTCTCTCAACATATGGTGTACAGAATCCAAGCAAATGGAACAAACACTTTAATATACCTTCAGACATCATGATATTAAATACATATCTACAAAATATATGGGAGGGCCTCCATGACAAATAGAAGTACATACATACCCTTAAAGGATCTAGTAAATGACTGAGTGCCTTAGCCTATAATGCTGTGCAAACCTCAAGTTAATAAAAATTTGAAGATGTGTTGAGCTGTAATAATTAAGTGCAAGGAATAAAGCTCATCTTCAGAAAATGAACTTTTGCTTCTGTGAAACTTTTTTGACTTACACTTATTCCATTTCCCCCCACACTTTTTAAACAAAGGTTATAAGCCGCACTATTTTTGAACCATAAAAATTGTTCACTGTGGATTTCTTACCTTCTCTTTATCTAGTAGAAGTACCATATGTTACTGAACTCTGTGGTGATGACTTTTTTTATATACCATGTAATTATTATGACAAAAATTATATAGATTGCTAAGAATTTTGAATGAGAAATTTAACTGTCACACAGAAATTGATGTCCCCTCTAGATTCTCTCACTAGATTCTCTCACAAGATTGTTGGTCAAATTGTTCCTATCCCGTATTATTACAGCTAGACACACAAGAAAGTGTTTGAAGGAAGTTTAAGGTTACTTAACTTTCACTTTATATAGCAGGATAAATAAATTTAAATGGACTCCAGTTCACTGCCCTCTTTGTCCCCATTCCTTTCTCTTCCTTGGCCAGCTTAATGGGGTTTATGCAAAAAAGGAGGGAGGGTGGGATATTGGCTACAAGCAAGGTTAATTCCTAGTACATAAAGTGATCTGCACATATTTTATTTCACTGAACTATTGACTGTTGTTTAGCAGTTAAAAGCTTCTTAATCATCTGATGACTTAGTTTATACAATAATAAAATATAATAATCTAAAGAAGTATCTCTGTCTAACAATCAGAATTTTTTGAAGGTTCTTCAGAAATGGTAAGTATGAAGTCCAATATGTAGTGGTTTCATGATGACAGAAGAGAGTTACTTTCCATTTTCTGTACTGTATCACTAAACTAGTGCTTCTCAAATTTTCATGTGCACGAGAATCACCTAGAAGGTGGACTTTCTGTCAGATTTTCTGATTCAATTGGTCTGGATTAGGGCTGGGGAATTTGCATTTCTAAGAAGTTCCTGGGTGATGATGATGGTGTTTGGAGCAGCACTGCTTCAGGAAACCATATTATCAGAACAGAACTGGTTCTTTAGGCAGACTTTTATAAGTGGTAAATATATTTGCTAACTTAGCTAAATGCCTGCCCTTGAAAATGAATTATAAATACTGCTTTTCTATTATGTTTAAGTGTTTTAATTTCTGTACTTGTAACAATGATATTTGTTGTCATGATGCAGTTTACTTCTATTATAATTCTTTCCACAAGAGGTTCTTTATTCTAGGAAAGCCCAGGCTTTTGTAATCGAATACAAGTTTTATGTCTGCTTGTTTTCCTTGTCAGACCGGGTCTGATTTATGAATTTATCCTGAATAGATGCCTGCACTGTGATATGTAAATTAGAGTGCTATAAGTCAGTAATTCAGTTCAACTATACATTGTACCGATAACTTCTTTTTCCCCTTTTCTCTACAATACATTCTAACAATTTCATACCATGTGCCTTTTTTTCACACATAGATCATTATGTACTATTTTCCACTGCTAAATGGAAGTAAATTTAAATGCAGATTATTAATTAAAGCCTTTTCATCAAAAACACAACTTTTTAAAAGATCACTTTAACACATTCAATTATGATTATATGCTAATTTAGAGTTCTTGCCATTCCCTTATTTCTTTCTTTATTGTTTTCTCCTAACACACATACACATGTATGTGGGCACACACAATATACACGTGTACATACACCATTATTTAATCATTATAATAATATCATTGTATTTATGTAGTACTTACAGTTATAAATATAATATACTGTAAAATGCCCTAAATTCGCATAAAGTAGAGTGATAAGGCATGTGATTTCCTATGTATCACATACAGGAAATAAGCATGGCTTAGTTTTATGGGACATTTGATATTTCTCTGGGTTCAACTGTTAGGCATGAAGAATATCAATCATACAATGACAGTCCCTTTCACATCCCATAAATACACAATGACATATATTTAAACCTTTGTTTTCTAAAGGCAGTCTTAATGATAGTGATTTTATAACTTTTTTACCTTTCCAAAAGTAACTATTTTAATATCCATTATTGGTAAGTGAATTTTAGAATTACTGAGATAGCAAGTTAGAGTCAACTGTCACATACTAAGTATCAGTTATAAAATGATGTTTTAGTATCAGTTATAAAATGATGTTTTTTGTTTTGGTTCATAGAAACCTAGGTTCAAGAATTTGGAAAAGGGATTCAAGTTAATTATAGAATAATAAAGAAATGAATTTTAAAAATTATAGAATGAATCATCTAATTTACAGAAGAGGAAATTGAATTTCAGAGGCTCTAAATGACATGTTCCACACATCCAATTTGGCAGAAAACCTGAATTAGAACCCAGGTGTTGTGATTTCTAGAACTATGTTCTTTTCACTACCCATTTCAGAAACATAAATTAAAAATAATTTTACTGGGCAAAATGATATGCCTCTTATATTGGAAAACAACATAGAAGATGTTCTCTTCTTTTTATCTGTAGCCTCCACTCTTTAACCTTCTCATCATTGTGCTTGGACAATGAATAGTTGTAAGCTTAAAAGGAGCTATTAGCATTGCTGACTTTCGGGAGGATGGTAACAGTATGTAGCAATGGATTATTAAGTTATCATAATATGTCCAACATGAATAATCACCAAATCATAGTAATAAATAAAGACACCTATATATTGTAGTTCTCATCAATGCAAGAAATCACATATTACATCATTTACTTTGTAAGTATATTTAGCGTATTCATCACATTACACTAGGTACTGAACTCGAAAATATAATATTCTTGCAGAATAATTCATGTATGGAATTTCTGTGTTATTTTAAAATTCAGCCCATGAAATACACCAAGATACACTTTCCTAAGAGTAGAAAGTGAAACCAGAAACCAGACAATCAAGTCAGGCAACATGAGTAGCATGATTTGAGGCAGCATCACAAACATTTAATCAAGGTAAAATTATGTCTAGAGTCTGACAAATATCCTCTTATTATCAACACCAGCCTACTCAGGGGGAAAATAAATTTTTAAAGGACTTCACATCTGAGGTTGAATGCTTCCAGCCTCCATGGTATTTGTTTTTTCCACCTTATTTAATCATTACTGAGATCTTCTTAAATCATTATCTTCATAAGCATTTAGGATCTTAGAATATTAACACTGCAAGGAATCTTTGAGTACATATAGATCAACTTTCACTTCATAGATGAGGGAAGCCAACACCCAGAGGAAAACATGACTTTGAAAAGGCTGCACAGTGATTTGTAAGAGAACTGGCAGCAGAACCTCTGCAGATGACTTCCAGACTATTATGTACTTGGTTAAGACAAATGGAATTGCTGGTGTTCTGGGTTCCATGGTTACCCATTCTTTGTTTATTCCTCTGTGTCACTCTGACACTTAAGTCCTGAGCACAGGGGCTTTATATTGTTCTAGAACTTTCAATTCAATGGAAGCATTACCTTATTTATTATAGCAGCAGCTCAAAAAAAAACTTCTTTAATAATTAAAAAAAAAGCATGAAAGTGATTGTTCAGTTTGGAGTGTTAAAGAAAGTTGAATAAATTGGTATCTATAAAAAGCTGCTTCCTATTGGGTTAGTACAAAGAGTGAACTTTGCAGAAGTCTATAATTAAAATCTAAATTTTCACTTAGTTTTCATATAAGGGGGCTAGGATGATGACTTTTAAAACAATGACTAAATGTCTTATCTTATTCAGTCCAACTTCTCTTTATTCTTTCTTCCATAAAGCTGCTAACATTACATTTTCAGGTCACTAACACAAACCTTGGGGCTTTGCCACATTGTGAAGCAAAGGATGGGGAAGGGACTATGATCTAAATGTTAACATTTGAGTTCAAAGAAAAAGGGACACAGCCAATAGCTAAGGCAATTTATTTCTTTAATTGAAAAATACCAACGGGCAGAATCGTGCATTTTAGAAAGGCAAAGACAAATTCACATGTGATCATTTATTACCAGCATCACAACAGAAGGGAGGGTAGAAAGTAGAGGAGGAAGTTGTAGACTTGGGGTGAGAAAATCTGTATTTAAATTATCAGTCTGTCTCTGACTGATGGGGTGACTTTAGGTAAATCACTAACCCTCCCTGAACCTCAGCTTACTCATCCATAATGTGGAGACAGTTATATCCATCTTCTCTGCCTACTCAAGTATGCACACATAAGGAGTTATTATGATTATTGAAGATGATAATAAATTTAAAAATGCCTGGAATATCATGTGACATGTTAAAATGTACCTGAAATTCAACAGGTAAGACATAGGAATAATGTAAACTCATACCTGGATATTACAGACTAAGTATTCTGATTATCTCGACCCTGTAATCTGAACATCAGTATTTTAACTCACTTGGAAAGCACCTTTGAGATTATGGCCAAGCAGTAGAATACATTTTAGTCAGATGGATGAATATAGTCCTTTCAGCAGTTGATACAGGTGCTTTATGAAGTGCGTATAGCCTAAGAAGAAAGGATATAAAGAGACTGTCTTTTGAATCATTTTCTCATTGGCTTCTACCAATTTTTAAAATGGTGTTCCAAAAGGGAAAAAGGGCTCTGGGATCTAATAAAAATCAGACAAAGAGAAAAAGTATTGTGAAAGAGGCATCAAATTTTCTCTGATTTGCAGTGAGCTGTGTCAGTTCTAGGGCAGACAGTATACTCTTTGGATGAGGGAAGAAACACTGTGGCTAGTTCTCATAGCATCCCCTGGAAGAGCTGAATCACCAGGAACGAAGTGCAGGTAATGATGTCATCCTGGGACTGGAAGTTCTTTCTCTGGGCCTATCTACAGGCTTGTGGCTTCATGGCAAATGAAGGGGTGAGATGAAACCAGCTCATGTTGTTTGCTCTGACACTCATGATTAAACAATGTCAGGAGACAACAGATGGGGAGTGAATATCATGTTTCCAGAATATTCTAGTCTGTTAACAAAGGTATCTACTGACAGTGTGATTATGAATTTTTCAAAAACATTCAACTGGTTTTCTTCTCAGTTTTCTCTTGTGACTATAGTAAATTTCCACAAGTGTATTTTGAAAGATTGGTTCCAATGCTATAGTAAACATTGTATTTTATGACTCCAGTGTTAAAAGGAGCCCCAAATATTTCTAGCAGGACCAGATTCAGGATCATACTTAGATGAATGCCTATCTGAACAAAAGTGTCTTTCTCACTGATCCTTTTCAAATGATTGGAAGGGTCTTACCAGTGACACGGGTCAAAGTCAGAAGAGATCTTCAGAGCATATGTTGTTATTCTACTTCCCTAGAATGCTGAACCAACATTGAATATCTCCATGTTCTAATATCATTTGCAAACTGATTTTTTTCCCTCTAAGATTAAAAAGGATGATCCAAACCAGTCATCTTAGAATGCTTTGTACCAGTGAATAGATCTGTAACATTCTGTGGAGCGATAGAGATAGCTTTTCAACTTAAGACACAAACAGTGGTTCCCAAACATTGCTCCACAGGCCAATGCCAGCTCGCAATCAGCGATCATTTGAGGAAGCTTTTAGAAAGTATAGAATCCCAGGGGTGCCTGGGTGGCTCAGTCAGGTGAGCGACGGACTCCTGATTTTGTCTCAGGTCATGATCTCAGGGTCATGGGATCGAGCTCTGTGTGGAGCCCCATGTGCAGCTCGGCTTGGGGCTCCCAACTCAGCGGGGAGTCTGCTTCCTCCTTCTCCCTCTACCCTTCCCCTGACTTGCATGCTCACGTTCTCTCTTTCTTTCTCTATAATCAATCAATCTTAAAAAAAAAAAGTACAAAATGCCAGGCCCCACATTCACAGATTATGTTATAGTAGATGAGAATAGGGCAACGAGATCTATCATCATCTATCTATCTATCTATCTATTTTTTTGCAAGTAAAGTGTGGTTTGGAAACTGCTGGTCTAAGATGTGCTGTATAGCTTTGTACCCTTCAATGCACATGGGCATAAGGGATGGAAACTTATTGGTAAGATATAAGAAAATATAGGCAAGACCATATAACTGAATGATAATTACATTCAAGCATTATCAATTACAGCTATAGAGTGTTATATGAATGAGTTCTAAGGTTTCAAACTTGAACACTTGCAGGTATTCAGTTTAAATCAATGTTATTGTATGTCTATTATATTTCTGCCCTTGCACCCATTTGTATTTCGGGCTTTACTTGTATCTCAATGAAAAATTCAGTACCTGTATTTCAATCTGTAGCAGGATAACAAGTATTTCCATTTATTACTTTTTCCTGAGACCTTTGATATGTAATCCTGAAGCTATTGTTAAATTAAACTTCAATTTGGTAGGAATGGACATCAACATTTTAAGAGGCCATTCTATTTTATTCATTCATGAGGCATTTATTGAATACCTACAATGTGCCAGGCACTAGACAAATGAACAGTGACTCATGAATAATGTTCTTTTTCTACTGTAAGAGGCTACAAAATCAGCTCACCTTAATGGAAAAACAAGTTACTGCTTTAAAAAAGGACAACTTTAATAACTTGACACAGAAAAATCAATTAAAAGCCAGGGAATGAGAGAATGGGAAAGAAAACAGAATTTCAATATGGAAGAAAATATACATCACTTATTTAGAAATGTGAACAGATTAAAGGTAAACTACCTAAAATAAGCCTTTACTTAAGTTACAAAATCTAGAATTGGAATTATAGATTAAATAAAATTCTGTGAATGGGCTTGACATTTAGTCACCTTTTGTCTTAAATGAAGGCTTCAAAGGCATTTTCATTACTTATCAATTATGTTTCGTTTCATTGGTTTCTGACTGACTAGCTAGCAGAAGATGTTTGGATGTGGATGAATAAAAAAACAGATAATCAGTCAGGGAAAGGTTAGTGAACAAGGTAAATTAGGCAGAGATCTGGAGTCATTATAGATCTAGATCCAAGGGAAATGCTATATTCTTACTCTGAGGTTTAAAATTCATATAAAAACATTTCTTTAGGAAAAAAAAAAAAAGCCTGGAGCAAACTATAGGCCGTTTATCAACTAAGAATGCAGGTTGATTTGATCTAATTATTTAACCTCCCAGAGATTTTTTCCCCTTCATTTATTAAATGGCAATGACACATTCCACAATTTCAAAGATCTGAAGAGGTCTAAACAGCAAGATTTTTCATCAGTTTGGTACCAAACTCATTTGGCAGTAAAACTGGACCTGAACTGATGTTCAGTCAGAAGAAATTTATGATACTACTTATCCCGCTTTTCCCAATAATATTCCTAAGTTTGTTTTTGCAGCAGAAATGTTAATGTGGTTGATTATACCCAAATAATTGTGTCTGTGTGTGTGTGTGTGCGTGTGCGTGTGCGTGTGTGTGTGTGTGTGTGTGTGTGTGTATAAAATGGGTCTTTGGTAAAAATCACAAAATCATGGAAGGGTTGGTCTTAGCACTTTGTAAGTTGATTATAAAATCTATATGAAAGCAAAAGACCAAAAATAATGAAAGCGTTTCTGGAGACAAAGAAGCAGTGTAACATGTTAATGGTAATAATGTTCTCTGGACCCAGACTGCCTGGCTTACAATCCCACTATGGCCCACCTACTCACTGTAATGTAAACATGTTACTTAACCTCACTATGTCATGGTTTCCTCATCTGTAGAATCAGGAATAATATCTGACACAAAATGGGTTCATATGTGTTAATATAAAAAAAAGAAGGTTGGGAAAAATTGCCCTGTGTCACACATTAATTAAAGCAGAATGATACTGCTGTGGGGAGAGGACAAAACCAACTACAGGAACTCAACTGATATCCAAGAAAAGACTCATTCTTAGATCAAACTTTGGTTTCATTTTTGTTACATTCCTATGACTTACTTATTTTACAACTGGAAGTTTGTACCTCTTAGTCCTCTTCCCCTGTTTGGGCAACCAACAGATTGTTTCCTTTATCTATGAGTATGTTTCTATTTTGTTTGGTTCATTTGTTTTGTTTTTAGATTGTGTATGTAAATGAAATCATATTATTTGTCTTTTTCTGTCTGACTTATTTCACTCAGCATAATACCCTCTAGGTCCATTTATGTTGTCTTAAATGGCAAGATTTCATTCTTTCCTATGACTAATAGTCCAGAGTGTGTGTGTGTGTGTGTGTGTGTGTGTGTGTGTGTGTCTTCTTCATTCATTAATCTTCAGGGGACACTTGGGTTGTTTCCATATCTTGGCTATTGTAAATAATGCTGCAATGAACATAGGGGTGCATAGATCTTTTTTAAATTAGTGTTTTCATTTTCTTTGGATAAATACCCAGAAATGGAATTGCTGGATCATATGGTAGTTCTATTTAGATAAAACTTTGATATACCACTGAGGTTTACTTCAGATTCCTGAAGAAGGGAAGAAGTATTCGATAAATAGAGCTAAAAATGGGTCATTAATAAGGAAAAAATGAGATTGTGTATATCACACAAACTATACAAAAATCAGCTTTATATGGATTGAGAACTTTATTTTTATTTTTTTAAAGATTTTATTTATTTATTTGTCAGAGATAGAGAGAGAGCACAAGCAGGGGGAGTGGCAGGCAGAGGTAGAAGCAGGCTCCCCGCTGAGCAAGGAGGCCAATGCAGGACTTGATCCCAGGACCCTGGAATCATGACCTAAGCCAAAGACAGACGCTTAACTGACTGAGCCACCCAGGCATCCCTGGATTAAGAACTTTAAAAAGCAAAATCAAAAACTTTAAAGCTTTTAGAAGAAAATACAGTTGCATGCCTTTCTGACCTTGGGTCAGAGAATATTTTATAAAAGCCTTCAAAAGCACAAAACTTAAAAAATCTGAACAATCAGGTGATGTGAGAATTAAGAGTATTTGTTTCTCATGATGCACTTTAAAGAGAGTGAGGAGAGTGTGAGAAGTTATTTGAAATTCTTATAGTCAGCAGAAGACTATAATCAAGTGTACATAGATACTATAAATTAAAATAATATAGAAAATTAACAAATGGACAGAAATATTAGTAGAAACATCACAAAAGATGTATATAGTCAATAAACTTCTGAAAAATCACCCAACATTACTAGTAATTGGGAGAATGTTGATAAAGAACATGATGAGATGTCATTCTCCATCACTCGCCAGTAGAATTTAAGAAATCTTATGAAACTGTCGTTGGAGAGGACATGGATCTTTTACACATTGCTAATAAGAATGTAAAATGATACAACCACTTTGTAAATCAATTTCGGCATTGTTTTATAAAGTTGAATATTCCTAGATATATACCATCCTTAGGTATATATCCAGGGGAAATTCTTGCACCTATGTGCTGGAAGATGTAACAAAAACATTCATCATGTCACTGTTCATAATGGCAAAAAACTGGAGACAACAAAAGCATCCAGATGCAGTGGAATGAATAACTATATTATGAAATTTTTATAAAATGGAATACTATGCAGCAATAAAAATTGATCTGTAATTAAGCATCATGGATGAATCTTAGTGTCATAATCTGAGGTGAATAAGGCAATAAAGCAAATCTTAGAAAATGACTTACTTTATGGTACTCTTTTTAAGAAGTTCAAAAACAAAATCAAGCATATATTACGTAGGTGTGTGTGTGTGGGTCATGAAACTAAAAACAAGTATCAATGAATAAAATTCCATATGATGGCTAGAATCCTTTTTCCATTTATCAATTGCCTTAACCCCTCTTCAGACCTCTTCTAGTCTTTTGCTTTAATAATGGCTTCAACTGTTACTTTTGTGCAGATGTTATCAACAGTAATATCTTGGATTTGTTGAATTTTATAGATCGAAATACACTTTTCTTTCCCCAAAAAGGCTTTATTACATACAGAGGGGAGGGGTTCAGTCTTTCTTGGCTGCTGCTTTCCTCATGGCTGCCAGGACATTAGTCAGCTCCTCTCTCTTCCTTTTGGCACAGATGTATGTCCACCCCTTTTCTTGATGAACCCCAGGGCCCGATTGTCCTTGGAGACCTTGGGCAGCCACATGCCACGCTGCTCATATGGGGTGAAGCTGCATACCTCTTGGATCATGTCCCGCACAAACTTGGTGTGCTTGGTGAGGTGCTGGTGGCTGTGCCTCGGCCTCCTCACATTCTTAGTCACCTTGTGGCCCTTGTTGAGGCCCATGGCCACAGGGTGGCACAGAGCCATGGTGGCTGCTCCTCCATGGCTCCCGCAGTGGACTGAAATACACTTTTAATCTCCATTTTTAACAGTAAATAAAATGATGCTCCAAGAGTTTGTGACGTGCCCAAGGCCATATAATTTAGAAGATCCAGAGAGTTTGATATCAAATCTTATAACTCCAGCTCCTTTTCTCTCAACATTATCTCTTAAGGTCCAAATCATAATTCAAAAGCCCAAATGTTCAAGCAGGTACTTTATTTATTTTTTACTTAAGTTTAATTAGCCAACATATAGTATACATCATTAGCGTCAGATGTAGAGTTCAGTAATTCATCAGTTGCAAATAATCTCAACATTTTGATAACAGCATATATCACTTTCCTACTCCTAAAATCAGTGTATCATCCTGCCTTGCTTCTTTCTTTAAATAAAGCCAGCATTATACATGTCGGTTTTAAATCACAGATTTATCTTTAATTTTCCCTTCTACACTTTCAGCTACCAAGTCCTATAAATTCTTACCAATATCTTTTTGACTTCATCACCTACCTCACCTATGCGTTCTAGTCTTCAAAGGACCTGAACATACCTGTACTCTGTACTTCCTCCTTTCTCACCCTTCCCCTCCTGCTCTCTAGAATGCCTTTCTTTCTTCCTTACCTACCTTTACATTAATCTTAAACGCTTCTCATCCAGAAAGCTTCTTATCGCTACCCCAAACTTACAATTTCCCACCGTCTCTTCTCTCTTTATGTCTAAATTACTCTATCTATATTTTTCTTAAGCCACTTATGTTCTTTGTATTTTGTGTATCTACCTTACTATTCTTTCCATTACCAGATTGTTAGTGTTGTGCTGGCAGATACCATATTTCACTTGTCTTTTTAATCTTGGCATAGCAGAGTCATAGAATAGATAATAAATGTGCAATAAGTTAAATATAACTGTGAGGGAAACCTACAGGCTGAATTTGCCATAAGACAGGGAATTACAGCACAGTTCATATTTGACATGAGAGATAAGAAATGAGTATGTCATCTACTACTAACTATAACAAATCATTATTTATTGTAGTTTTTAATCAACTTATTATTTCTCCTTAAGGTTTTTTTCTAAGAAAGTTTTACTGTTTAATATAAGGGCACAGGATATTGGATAATTTGGACAGATACCCAGCAAAAATAGTTCTTGAAAAATATGTCTTTCAACTTGCAGGACCAAGTACAAAGCCTGGGGTTTAAATGCATCATGAATTCTGAATTATCTTTTCAAAGAAGCTGTTCATCTACTTTAGAAAAGTTCAGGCTATTCCTTCCTCACTAACACAGGCAATATATGCAAATAATGGAAAGACAATCTTCCCCCAGTGAGATGGAATAAGGAACCCTGTACTCATCTCTGAACCCAGTGCCATTAGCAAGCTGATACTGAGAAAGTGTGGCTTTACTTAACATACGTATTTTACATTGAGTTCTGGGCAAACAGAAATTTTCGCCATAATACTTAACTATTTGAATAAGAAATACAGCATGATTTCATGCATTCACATGAAAATCATATACATATATCAAAAGAGTGATCCTCTATTTATCATGATTGTGAAAGTTAATGATTTTCCCTGATCTCTTCCAAAAATTACAGATACCAAATCCTGAACAGCCTCCATTTTGAGAGTTTAAAGAATGGAAAATAAATTAGACTAAAGAGAGATTTTGACTTTTGAATTCTCTAATGCAAATTTATTTCTCCCCTTTCTTTCTTTTTTTTTTAAAGATTTTATTTATTTATTTGACAGAGGGAAACACAGCGAGAGAGGGAACACAAGCAGGGGGAGTGGGAGAGGGAGAAGCAGGCCTCCAGCAGAGCAGGGAGCCCGATGCGGGACTCGATCCCAGGACCCCAGGATCATGACCTGAGCCAAAGGCAGACGCTTAACAACTGAGCCACCCAGGTACTTTCTTCATCCATTACATTGCTTTTTTATCTTTACTTAGCCTGAATAAACTAACAAAAAAATTTTTTTTAATTATCTTTCTTCTACCAAGCCCCAAATTTAAACATTATGAATCTGGTGAATCCAAAAACTCATGAGTTTAGATACCATGATTGTACCTATTGTAAGTACACTTGCTTTCTTGGAGAAGAAATGTGTCTATAGCTTATGGTTATTATGAAGACAGTCTTTGTCTTTGGAGTCAGATTGTCTTCAGTCACATATCAACTCTGATACTTACATACTATGCAACGCTGGGCAATTTACCTTACCTTTCCAAATTCAATCCCTCATTTGTAAAATTGCCATCATAATGATATTCATCTCAGTATGGTTTTCTGAGATTTAATTGAGATAATATAAAATCCTCAGCTTTGTTATGTTACATAGTAAGTGCTTAAAAAAATTATCTACTAAAACTATTAATAAGCAGGCAGTTCACTTTTGTAGTAAAGCTGGGATGGATGTAGTTTATAAACTGGTTACATAATCAGATCATCCTACCACTTCTGGATAACACACATGCAGCATAGGTAAAGATCATCCATAAGACTTTTTGTTGTAATCATTTGTGTCTATGGATCCTAGAAGTTTGCGATGCCACAAAGAGTAGGCATTAGTCTACACGTTTCAGTGAAGAGTTCTATAAAAGCTACTCCCTTCATCCCTGCAGTGACAGTCCAAGGATACAGCTAAAATAAAATATTCCTTTTTTTAAAGATTTTATTTATTTATTTGTCAGAGAGAGAGAGCACAAGCAGGGGGAGCGGCAGGGAGAGGGGCAAGACAACTCCCCTCTGAGCAAGGAGCTTGATGTGGGACTCGATCCCAGGACTCCTGGATCAGGACCTGAGCCGAAGGCAGATGGTTAACTGACTGAGCCACCCAGGCATCCCAAAAATATTCCTTTTTTTTTTTAATGTTCTTGTAGTGTCTTCTGTAGAGCTCCATTATACTTTTTACACTATAATTGTTTCGTAATGTCTCTTTCAATAAGACTGGAAAGAATAAGAGAGGGAAGGAAGAATGGGAGCGAGGAAGGAAAGAATAGCAAGAACAGATTCAGAAACACTTTATATTTTCCTGTAATTTTTTGCAGATGTTTAGAATTATCCTTCCACTGAAAAATAGAATATTTATTTTCTTAAATTTAGATAGGTGTTTGGAACTTTTTGGATTGGTACTAAGACTTTCCCTAATTTTTTTAAGGCATTATTTATATTGCAAACATTGGTAATGCCTATAATTATTTATATGCATTATTCTTAACTTTTGAAAACTATTGTATGCTCAGTTCTTGCTAGTTATTGACAATTCTTGCCTAATGGAATACTAATAATATCTGTATTCTGTCCAAATGATAAGGCATTTCGTGAGATGTATTATAATAGTAAATAATAATAATTTCATATATACTAAATTAAGTGATACAAAGCCAAGTTGACAATGACCAAGAAGTTGACGGCCAATATTTAGAAGAAACCTATAAATATAATAGGCTACTGAAAGAGAAAAAATAATAGTCATGCAATGGTTTAGGTGAACTTGGCTAACTTTGTTTTATGGCATGAATCCTAAGATCTCTGCATATATTTTCTTAAAAGATGGCTTTCTTGAAAAACCTTTGCATTTTTCTGTTAAAAAAATGCCAATAGTCTGTTAAGCCTAGGTGCAATTGAATAATAAAGTATTATCTCCGTCCCAAGGAGACAATAATACTAAAATATGTTTTCTCTTTTTTTTAAGGTTTATTTATTTATTGTAGAGAAAGAGAGAAACAGAGAGCACGAGCAGGAGGGGCAGAGGTAGAGGGAGAGAAATTCTCGTGTTAGACTCCACACTGAGCAGGGAGCCTGATTGCAGGCCTCCATCTCATGACCTTGAAATTACTACCTGAGCCAAAACCCCGACTCGGGTGCTTAACCAAATGTGCCACCCAGGCACTGTTTTTCTTTAATAAAATGTCAATTTCTCTTATAGAGAAGAGTAACGATACAAAAAAAATTAGAGCAAAACAGAACAAAATAATAGAAGATATTTTTAAAAACCTTTAATTTACCTTATTGTTTTAAGATTTTTTTGAAAGATTTTATTTATTTGAGAGAGAGAGAAAGTGAGAGACAGAGCATGAGTGGAGGGGGCAGGGCAAAGGGAGAGGGAGAAGCGGATTCCCCGCTGAGCTGGGAGTCCTTTTCAGGATTCTATTCCAGGACCCTGGGATCATGACCTGAGCCAACGCAGATACTTAACCAACTGAGCCACCCAGTCCCCCAAATTTACCTTATTTTAACAATGGAGTAAATGAGACTGAACATCATTTCTGTGCTGTTCTTCCACCAAAATATCATAACCTAATTTTAATTATGACAAAACATCAGACAAACCTAAATTGAGGAATATTGTACAAAATCAATAATGAATACTCTTTCAAAATGTCAAGTTCATGAAAAGAAAGGGGTGAGAAAGCAAAGTCATACATTGGAGAAGAGCAAAGAGAAATAACAGATACAACATAGGACCTAAGATACGGTCCTTGACCAAGAAGACATGGAAAAACATAATGGTAGGAAAAAGGCATGGTAGAAAGAAACTGGTGGAATTTGAATAAAATCTGCAATGTAGTTAATAGTGTAGTACCAATGTTAATATCCTGGTTTTATATTTGTATAATGGTTACATATGGTTACATGTGTAACATGTAATGGTTACCATGTGCTAACATTAAGGAAAGCTGAGCGAGTTTATACAGGAATTTTCTGTACTATTTTGCAACTTTTCTCTAAGTCTAAATTTAATTTAAAATACAAAGTTTAAGAAAATCTGTTAACTTTTCCCAGCTCCATAATTTGAATAGTAGAAAGTTTTGATTGGAACCAAAGTCCCTAGTTTTCCTTTCCCCACAGCACACTACATCCACATCAAAGTGGATATTCTCCAGTTTAGTTAACAAAGCAAGTAAGCTTTTATATTTTATTTTATATTATCCTGAAATATTTGCAACTTGCTTCAATAAATGTTCTAATCTTAGTATTTTAATACTATACTATAAGCAGAAAAGAATCCCTAAACAAGTAATGAGTTAAATTAAATTGAATTGTTCTTTAGAAATACTACCAGTCAAATCATCTAATCAGCAAGAGAATTCATATATAAATTTGGAGTAGATATTTCCAGTATGAATGAGTTATTGACCATGTTCTATCAAGGCAACAAGGCATATCTGGTGTTAAAAATACCATTTAAAAAAATCTCTAATGTGCAACAACCAGAGGAGAGAAATTGTGGGAAAGTGTCAAATTTGACTAAACCTATATATAAACCCATGGATTAAGATGAAAGTAGACATGACACGAGGTTTTCTCAAAGAAAAGTCTAAGTGAGACATAGCCTGAGGCTTAGAAACTTCTACATTGAGTATCTAATGACATCTAAAAAATAAAAAACCTTCCTGAGTAAGAGGGAGGTAAATTAACAACAACAACAAAACCTATTAAGGCATGAATTTGGGCTCAAGTCAGTTCACAAATAATCTAGGCAGTAAATATTTTTGAAACTTGTTACGAGCCAGGCATTCTGTTTTGCCTCAACACTGATACCAATTTGCCTCTACAACTTTGGGCAATTAATTATCTTAGTCCCCAAATGCCTAAAAGTGGAATAATCACCTTTAAATTTTGTTATTATTATTATTAATATTTTACATTATGAGAGTTTTTAATAAATGGTTAGTGTGTGGAAACGTTTTAAGTTCTTGGAAGCAAGGCATAAGTATTTTCTTAGTCACCATTCTGCATAGAAAGAAGCTTTTTGGTTAGCTGGGAAAAGCAAAATATATATATATATTATATATGATACAAGCACTGTGGTTGAGCTTTGAGAAATAGAGTCAGCCAGGTAAAAAAGAAATCTGGAAATACTCTTCAGGATACCAAATTGGAAGAATAGAATTCCCTCACATATTTCCTCTTATCAAATAATAAAATGATACAATAAATGGAAAGTGAGGGTATGAATTCTTTGCTCAGAATTCCTGTCTTTGGTCTCAGAGATCCTTTGTAAGTAAAATGGCCAAGCTGAAAATACTCGTAAGCACTCTGAATACCTTTAAACTGTGATAGTCCTTGTGAACTCATAGGCAACATCTGTGTGTGCTTTTGTCCCCAATAACATTATTAAAACAGTAAGTGGAAAAATTACAAGACCACAAGAATGGTCCTAGAGGACATAGAAAACATGGCCTTTAATAGAAGAGGATTTTTTACAAACAGGCTGATTACACTCAGGATCTCTTGGATTGTCATGTTTGTCTCTCTAGGGAGGAGTCTCATCTTCTCAGAGTGAGGCAGAAACAAAGTGGACATCTCTTGTCAAATCATATTTTAAACCATGTTAACTTTCCAGAACAGTGCTTGAGCCAGAGCGTAAGTTTACCGAAGGCTTCTGAAATGGAATGAATAGATCCCCAAATCCAAGGACTATGCATCTTTATATATTTCAGTTGAACAATTATTAGTTTTGGCAGAGAATTTCACCCCCTGTAATTTCATGAAAACATAATACCCTGGGTTCTCTTAGTATTAAAATGTTAGACAACTTAACTGGTAGTCTTTTTTTCTCTAATTATTTCAGTAAGTTACCTCTTCCTATGATGTCACAGGAGATTTGTCATTAAACAAGGATCTCTAAACAAAATCCTTTTGTGAGGGAAGAAATTCAACAAACAAACAACGCAGCCATTCAGTGAGAACTGGATGCAGCTCAGGTTGTTTGATGTTTGTGGGCCTTCTCTGTCTCTTGTGCCAACCCAAATTTATGTATCAAAATTGAAATCCATGTGGGAGATCTACAGGGAAATCACTCAAATAAATCACAAGGTGAATTTTTAGAAGCATGTATTTTCTGGATGCAAACTTACTTTATAACCACTTTTCTTGTATTGGAAAGGAACTCTCTCCTTTAAGAGCAGATCCACCCGTTGTTTCTTTTTGTCTTCTTTCTTAACATGTTTTGAGTAATATTTAGCAATTTCTTTACCTAAATTAGCAAAAAATATTAGTAATAACCCCATCTTTGAACTTCTTAGTTTTCACATCAATAGCTAGTAACCCAAATATCAAACCACTGTATAGTCCTGGACCAGCAGCACTGATACAATCTTTGAGTTTGTAAGAAATTCAGTCTCAGGCCCCACTCCAGCTCTACTGATTCTGCATTTTAATAAGATCCTGAAGTAGTCTCTTGTACATTAAAGTTTAGAAGCATTACCTTATTTTATTAGATTGGCAGATGTCTGCTTTTCACTTCACAGTTGGTAATTATAATCATCTTCCAATTCTGACAAATTGGAAGCTGAGTTATTATGTATATTATGTATGTATATGTACAACTGTGTTCCCAAGGTTTATAGTTTAGAAACATACCAGGGATACCTATGTAAAAATTAAGGCTCCCGTTGGATGTGTACAAATCATACTTTAATTATTTTTAAAGATTGTATTTATTTATTTGAGAGAGAGAGAGCATGTGCAAGTCAGGGGAGAGGCAAAGGGAAAGAATCCCAAGCAGACTCTGTGCTGAGCCAGGAGCCTGTCACAGGGCTTGATCTTATGACTCTGAGATCATGACCTGAGCTGAAATCAAGAGTGGGACACTTAACAGACTAAGCCACCCAGGCACCCCAATCATACTTTAAATTTTTTACATATTTAAGTATGTAAAAATTATCAGGGATTTCCTGTTGTCAGAAATAAGTCCTTTTTTAAATTAAAATTTTTATTTTAATTCCAGTGTAGTTAACATTCAGTGTTATATTAGTTTCAGATGTACAATACAGTGGTTCAACAATTCTATACATCATTACTCAGTGCTGATCATGATAAGTGTACTCTTAATCCCCTTCACCTATTTCACCCATCCCCTCTGATATGCTTTAGATTAAACAAGTACTCTCAGTTAAAGTTAAGAAACAAGACTTTTTTTTTTTTTAAGAAATAAGCCTTTTCATTGAAGGATTATATAGTGCATTCTCTAGAGATTATAACATAGGTAAAACCAACATCCTTTACTTTATGCCAGACACTATAATTAGCTAAAAATTGAGCAAAAGGAAAAGCAAATCTCTGCATTCCTTCAGGGCAGGACATGTCTCATGATATCAGCTAAATACTAGGGATATGACAAATAATATATAGTGGATTCTAAATAAATATTTCTTGAATAAATGATTATGCTCAAGTGTAACTTTTACTTGCTTAGATCACGAGGTGAGGAAATGCCTTTCCCTCTAAGTCCCCTTCTGGTGGAATCATCTTAAACTCCTGGGCCTGGGTTCTTCCTCCATGGGATCCTTGACTGCCAATATCTTTCACCTCTTCCATCATGTATAACACTCTAAATTAATGAGGTGGTATTTCACTATGCAATTGTGACTGACTTTGCTACTACCATTCGAAAGTAAACAAGACATCGCTACTGGGGTTTGACATGGTATCATCTCTGTTTACACTGACCCAGGTATTGTTCCCACTGAGGAGAAAGAGGACTTTCTCCTTAATAGATTTATTCACTTTTTTTTTATCTCCCAAACGAACAGCAACATTTCAGCCTTATAGCCTTCTCTTAAATAATTTGATAACTTGAGACATCTAGCAAAAACGTCCAGTCAATAAATATGTATATAATACTCATAATACTAAAAGTTGTTTTTAGATCACTCTTGGGGAATATTGGACATGAACGAGAACAAACATGATACTGACAGATGGTGATAACAATTAGGAGGAAATATATAAACAGAGATGTGATGGAAATAAACTGGATGTGGGAGGCTATTTTAGGTCAGGATGGTGACTGAAGATCCCTTTAGGAGGTAGTGCTGTTTGAGGTGTGTAGATGTAGAAACCAGAAAATTGCATGTAGGGGAAGAGTGAGGGAAAGAAAGGAATCAGGAATGGTATATTCTTTTTTAGCTTGAGCAGCTATATGGTCTGTTTTGTGATTTACTGAGACAGTGGGTTCACAATAAAAATGAATGAGTGAATGAATAAATGAATGAATTTGTTAATGAAAAAGTTAGTGAACCTATGAAAGTTTTCCTGTATCTGGGTATGAGGATATTTTAGTGAATACTCTCACATCACAGTGTCTCATTCAATGCTATATTCCTCGTAAATTCTACCAGGATGGAGTCAAAGCACTTTGATTCTTTCCTTCTTCAGTATGAGTTCCTCCCACCAACACCCCAATCTGGGGCATTCTCTGAGAGATTGGTAGTGACCTTATCCTCTCTCTTTATTAATTCCCATAACCTTGCATTCATTCTAATGGGCACAACTAGTTCTGACAATCCTGAAGGTAGGTATGTGGAGACATTTTTTAGGATACTTATTTCACAGGATAGTACTTGAAAAGTTGGTTTAAAATGTGTGAGAAATGTCTCACAAATTTAATAACACAGTAAAACATTTTTGGTTCTATGAGCACATATGGAGCCATGATGCTGTCCATCCCCTCCTGCTGAGTTCTCCATATGGACTGACATGTATTGATTTCAGATGTAAGGAGTAGTTGTGTGCTCATGTCCTAGGATTCATGAATAGAATACAAAAGCTTAGTCCTTACTTGCAGAGAACGGTAGGATGTGTCATGGAAAAGTGGTATGATATTATGTGAATTATGATTTTTCAAGACACCAAATGAAAGAACCAAATTCAGGGTCACAGTGCTTTTCTCTAAGTACAGTTGTATTTGAATGCCTTTGATTCTTGTGATCTCTTAGCATCATTGTCCCATCAATTTTTGCATATTTGATATTAAGGATTGTTTTCTCAATTATGCTGATGATTCTTAAAGTTGAGCCCATATAGATAATCATATGCTATATCATTAATTAATGAGAATTTTTTGCATAAGATGATTTAATTGCTCTTTGATTAGGAAACATAAAAATCAGCTGTGGAGTTGTCAGAGCTTGGAATCAATGACTTAATTTAAAAAACCAAAATATACTACCCAATACTTAAAGTATGTAGCACACATGTGGCATTACTCTTAAAATTTGGTTGATTGCTTTATCCTTGAGCTTTCCTGAAGGGTTTCATCTGCCTTGAAAATAACAGAATAATAAGGTCCTGACTGGTTTTACCTCTGAGGGAAGAGAAACTATATATGTCCTTCTCACACAAAATGGGCTTAGATTCATTGTTGAGTTGTTTTTGGTCTATGGATCTTAAAGGAAAATATATTTATGTTCCTGCACCCTGTTTCTAGATATATTAGAAATTTATCATGGCTAAGAACTGTATTTCCCCACTTTATGATTTAAAACTGCAATTGTCAGACATTATTACTTAAATAAATTATCATTAGTAAATTTTATTCTAAATGACAGATACTAGATGTGTCTTATTAGAAGCACATTTACTTAAGGGACTGAGGTGTCTTCTAGAAGAAAATACACCATTTTTTTTAAAGTTTAAGTAATACAAAAAACATTGAAGTTCAAATAAAGATTTAAAGAAATTTTACACCACAATGAGTGGAGTCATAAGAGAAGGCAGAGCCAAGTGAACAAATATGACCCCTACAAATTCTTAGTTTCTAGTATAGTGATGGTCACTTAGGTTTGTTGCCAGACCCTGACCTCTTTGGGCTTATGTTTTAGCCTTATGTGCTAAAAGAAGTTTCACTAAAAAAACTCTATGACAATATTAGGGCATGAACAGCACTCTTTGTATATCCATATGGAAAAGTAAAATAATAAAATGGAGAAAAGCATTTCTTTATCACAAGACAGAATAAGCCTGGTCAGTATCACATGGAGGGTTTCAAAGAGCACATCACTTTCTGACACCTAGAGCCTCCAACCATCAACTGCTTAGTTAGTAGTAGCCATATCTAAAAGAAGAAGTCCTAGTGGCACTCCAGTAAGGCAGAGGGACCCTGTTGGGAACAGAAATACCCAAACAAATGGTTTATGACTAAATTCTTCCTAGTGATAGTGGTAGAACAATGGCAAAGTGAGGTAAACAAATTTTGATAAGTGACCTGGGTTTGAATTCTGTTCTATCCACTTAATAAATGGGTAACTTGGATAAATTATAATTTTGAGTAAGTTTTTTAATCCTTGTATATACACAAACACATATAATGTATATATAGTTGTATACTGCATACTTTATATGTTTGCCATGTAAATTAAATTGCACAGTAGACAGGAAGCATCTAGCATGGCACCTTCCTGGTTGAATGAGTTCAAAATATTAGTTCTCTTTCTCTCCTTTCCTTCTTCTCTGTATTGACTAAGAACCAAAGAGAAGAGCCATAAGGCGAATGGTAGGTAGAAAAGGGAATCTAAATGAAAAAAATGAACAAGAGAACATGAGCTACATGAAAAAATGAGAAAAGAGATGATTGAGAGACAGGGATGAGTTATTGAACACATATATTGCCTCATCTAATGATATTGGAAACAGAGTTGAGAAGAGAATAGGTGATTGATAGTGGAAAAATATAAAACAGGAAAAATTTGCTAAATATACAATGATTATAAAAAGAACTGTTATGAGAAATCACGTCGTATTGAAAACCAAGAGCCTCTTAGTTTGGTAAGAACATGCAACACTACATAGGATACTGTCAAGAGAGTTGTATTAAGGCATTTGAAAAATAACATTTTTCTTCTCTCTTTTGATTAAATCCTCCTAGAAGCTTGGAATGTAACAGGCATAGCATATCTCCCAAAGTTAGACACTGCACCAGAGAGTCTGAAAGAAGAACAAAAAACAAATAAAAAAAGAGTCTCAAAAAAACAAAAAAGAGAGAAAGAAAATAGACATGTATCACACCAGATAACTTACTGGTGATTGAAGCCAGTCCAGTATTTTTAAAAACAGGTATATAAAAAGGGATTGAAATTATAGGTTATGTGTTACAAACAGGATTTACACTGAAGGGTTCTAATCCATGTTCTAGAACCCATTTGGGAAAAACAACACACACCCAATAAATAATTTCTGGTGGTTCCTAGGGTGATATATTGATGTGGTACATCTAAATAATGATGAATTTATCGAGATAGTAGATTAGCATCTAAATGGAATTATTAAAATTCTTCAAATTATAGTTAGGTTCATGGAGACCATTTATTGCTCTTTGATCATGGCTTAGGCAAAAGAGTCTTGGAGTAGATATTTAAGATACAATTTTTGAAAGGTCACTGATGATTCATAGGTGTTTTATGTAAATGTAAAAGTGTTTTTCTCCTTTTGATTCAACTCACTGTAGTGTAAGATTTCTTTAAATCTTTATTTGAACTTCAGTGTTTTTTTTTATATTACTTATTTGAACTTTAAAAAAATATCAGTAGACTAAAGTTAAAGATAAGTAATGGGCCATTATAAGTCAAGTGGTACCTTCTTTGTTATTAATAACTATAGATTGAATGCTTAGTTCTATGTCATACTCAGTCATCCACATCTGTATGCAATGATTAAGCTAAAAAACTGGCTAAAAATGATTAGTGATAGAATTAGAGTGTTTCCCATGCTCCTATTATTAGGCCAATCATTTAAGAATATGCAAATGTATGGAAGTAATGGAGGGGAATTTAACAGATACATTTCACTTCTTTATAGCTGTCAGTAGTGAGGACGCATATTATTTCACTCCTTAGACAAAATTGTTAGCAGAACATGAACATAATAGCGGTTTGCAGTAAAGGCATTGTGCCGGAGACAATATCCTTCCCCCAAAAAAGCTTAAAGAAAATTTTTTAAAAAGTGTATAGGAGATCATCTTTTAGTTTTGCCCTTAGCAAACCAGCAAATGGGTTTTGTTAACCCAGAAAAGATACTTATTTTTCTTAAATTAAGGACAAAGAGTCCACCATTATTTCAAACTCTCCAGTAACATGGAAGATTTACATAAACAAGGGAAGATTCATTTGAGTTATTTCATAAGAAATAGTGGCTACATTTGCTTCTGAAATGTATTTTGAATATAAATAAATTCGGTAAATTCTGCTTGTATCCTCACTTCCTGAACAAGGCTAAAACTGGATAATTTTCAGTGGTGGCTACAGTTACCTCTTGGGTCAGAGGAATGAAATTCTACACCGTTGATAGTGGGAATAAATAAAACAGCACAGCGTCTATCTCAGGTTATAAGGTTTTTTTGGTACTTCTGCCAACTTGACTAACACTGAAAAGAAGAGGGCTTTTTTGAAGGGACACCTCCTGTTGAGCAACAGTGCCTCCCCTAATGTTATTTTTCTGTCTTCTTTGTTCTGTTCACCTTAAGCAGCTATTGCCAGGAACCCCAGTGTTCACCCCCTGTGGGAAGTTGCTACTGCTGAAAAGAATGCAGAGTCAGAGATTTAAGACGGTTTCCTGGCGCCTCTGGCTGAACTCCAGTTTGGCTCTAGCTTCTCTGGTGCTGCAGTTCTCAATGAGGGTATTTACTACCAAAAGACCTAATGCATTCAAGTCATTGAGAACGATGTGAAAGGCATTTAAGACTGAAGTGGATGAGGAAAAAAACACAACAGATAACAGCAATAAAAGCAGTGCCAAATGGTGGCGGACACAAAAGCCTTATGCGTGAGGTCCTATAGTCCTCGTGCTTTCGGGGATGTCTTTGCTTTTGACTGTTGCTGGGAAAAATCAAGCCACTGAAATGCCCACCAGCACATTTCTCCTACCAGCATTCCTACCTGCACATTCTGGCTTCCTTTGTGTTATCAACTCTTTCTTTAAGGGTAAATTCTTCACTTAGGTACTAGATCCTGCCCCTCTCTCTTACTCAGGGATGTTGCTCAAGCAATTTTCCTCTGTCTCTTCTATAGCAGCAGTTTTTTTTTTTCTTGCCTGGGTCAAGCCCATCAAACATTCGAATATGCTAGTATTTGTATCTTAAAAATATTCTTTTGATTTCAAACCCATTGTAGCTATCACGTCTTTGGTGCAAAAAGGTGGTTTTATGAAACCATGGGGACAGGACCCGTGGGCAGAAAGAGCTGCGCTGGGGTCATGAGGAGTGGCCAGTTATATACTTTCAAGTTGAGAGGGGGTTAAGGACAGTGTAATCTAAGGAATTTTGGAAGCAAGGTTTCCAGGACCTTGAGGGGGCTAGCTATTGTTAGGAAAAGGTCATTTATCCTTGTCTAATAAAACCTTAGTCATGAGACCCTTCAGATGTATATCGGTGGGTCATATGCTTGGGGAACGACTGCCAACATATATGTTAGGGGGTAGAGATAAAGGTATTTCTAAAGGAATTTTTTACATCTTAAAAGTAGACATACTTTATGGGGATCAGGCTAAGATTGCCTTTTGCCCTTAGCAGGGTATTAACATGGAGGCAGCTGAGTTCCTAGAAGAATGTCACTTTACAAAGGTGGGGAGTACTCAAGTACTCTCTGAAGTACTTAGAGTAGTATGTGGCACAGCGTGTAATAGGTTTTTAAAAAGTGTACTTGTTGAATAAATGAATATATTTTCACTGGACTGAGTGAAAGATATACAACTTTTTTTTTTTTTTTTTAGAAGGAAACTTACCAGATTTCTTCTAGGTCTCCTTTTAAGTCCACCACATAACTCAGGCCCTTCAAAACTCCATCAAGATGCAGCTGATTTTTAAAGATAATTGCACATGATTTTTAATATTGATTCCAAGTCAGTATAACAGTACAAATTAGAGAAGGCTATTTAGAAATGACCAGAGTATTATGACATGCATCACACTTCTAACACTTACATAGTTATAGCATTATTATTTGAATCTTATTTATAGAAAATGATGTTATTCTCTAGCTCCATTCATTCCCAGTGGTGAAGACAGTGGAATTTTTTTTTAAGATTTTATTTGAGAGAGAGAGAACGAACAGTGGAGAGGGGCAAAGGGAGAGGGAGAAGCAGACTTCCCGCTGAGCAGGGAGCCTGATTTATGAGGCTCGATCCCAGGACCCGGAGATCATGACCTGAGCCAAAGGCAGACGCTTAACTGACTGAGCTCCCCAGGCGCCCCAACAGTGGAAACTTTTGCATTCTTGTCCCCAAACAGAAATTCACAATTGCACTCTAAGGAATGTATTTAATCATGACCATATTCATGATCATATTGAAATACAATATCACTTGATTTTAAAAATGAAGCTACTTAGAATCTATATTAAATAGCTCTCTTTGACATCGAGTTTTACTAATTAGGACCCAGCCCTGAACTAACATCAGAGAGCATTATCCTGAAATATCTCTGATATTCATACTTAAAAATGCTAATCCTGTCTTCAATTCCAAAGGCACAATAGAGATCTTGTAACACTCTGTTACTTGAAATCTGATGAACATGTATAATCTGCTTCTATCCTTTGTCATGAATCCTTTCCACTGTGTTGGAATCTCTGCTTCTGACACAAAAATTGTCAACCCATATGAACAGGCTTAGTTTAGCATATATATAGAAATCTCTGATTCCTGATATATATGTACTGTCTGCTAACCTAATTCTTGCAATAGAACACTTCTTGCTCTGTAATTTTATTATTTGCTTCTGTATTCCCTGCTTTGTCATTTTTAAAACATACAAAAGATCTTGAACATCCCTGTATCTAAGTCAGTAGGGCATATTTAAGTTATGCTTATAATCAGGAATTTCTGTTCCTCTGTAAATGAGAAAGAAATTCTGAATGTTTCTAACCTTTCAAAGTCAAATGTGTGTATGTTGTTTCTGAAGATCACTATCATTCCCCAAGTCTGTGCTCTTCTCATTCAAAGAGATTACGTTCCAGTTGCACAGATGCATCCAAATGCTTTTCACTTGACAGTGAATTGCTCATTCATCTGAGTGCTTTATTATGTCAATGTCCTATAATTATTCTTTAATTAAATAATGACACAGGTAATCTACTAGTGAAGATATTAAGGAGACTTAACATACAAATGAATTATGGGATGATGATACCTGAAGCACCATCTGGAATAGAGAGTGTATAAGGAAATAAGATGTTACAAAAGAGTAAAGTTTTTTTGTTTTTGGGTTTTTTAAATTCTGTTCTTTTCTAAGATAAATGAATATAAGCTAAGACCTTGGAAAGTTGATTGAATGTCTTTCAGTCCAAGTTTGCCAATTCAACCTGAGAAACCTCTTCAGAATATCAAAACAACAGTACTTTTAGATTCTGTTGTTTTTGATGACTAGGTAGGCTAGTAATGTTTGAATTTTTTACTGTGTTTGCATGGTGTGATTCACTAAAGTTAAGAGGGCTCTCTTTCACTGGATATCTAACTTCTCTTTACTTTGGTGTTCTGTTTGTTGGGTTTTCAATATTAATTGATAATTAAAAATAAACATTTATGGTGCTAATTGTCCAAGGTACTTACCTCTCAGCTTTTTTACGTTCCAGAAATGTGGTAGCCAGGGAGAAAGACAACAGTTCTCCTTTGAAATATGTTGAATACTATGTCTACTATCGACATTTTGTTAAAAGGAAAGAAATTCGGAGTATATTCTTTGTTTCTCCAGCAATACTAAAGCCTTCTGGCAGAGGTTCTTCTCTTGTTGGCTCTAAGGCGGTATAATGGCTTCTCTGAAACTCACCGGCCTGTGAGACTGTTTCTGCATGAAGCTTATATGACTTTGCCATTGCTGGCCTTGGGTCTAAGAACCCTGCTGTGAAGTCTCTTTATCTGGTCTACTCTGGGTGCCTCCATGAGCATCTTTGGAACCAAGCAAGTGCAGGATGTCTTAGACTCTAAGATGTCTAAGACCCACTGTGGCTCTTTACTCTGTTGTACTTTTTATCATTAAAAAAAAAAAAAAATGAGAACTTACCCCTGCCCATTGAGTTATAGACTTTTCAACTGAAGGTTTTCAGAAAAGTTGTCTTTCTATGAAAGTGTCAAAGCCAAGAGCTTTTCCTCGAGGCCTATCTGATTAAACCCCAGCACTGGGACAGAAGGGGCTTCCACAATGAGAAGCCTGATACGCATGTTTTTTGAATGTGAAGAAAAGACACACTACTGTGTGTTCACAGGAAGGGTGGTAATAGTAGTATGAATGAAAATGTATTGATTGCATAATAAGCACCATGCCCCTACTATTTGCTTTAAATATATTGTTTCTACATTAATGATATTTCTGTGAGGTAATTATTATTATCTCTATGTGACAGCCAATAAAGTTCAAGCTCACTGGGTTTAATCACTTGACCAAGGTCACACAGTAACTTTCAAAGGATGGCACTGAATCCACATTTCTCTGACACTTTCCACAAAATCAGATTGCCGCTAATTGTCACTAATTCCACTATTAAAGCTTCACTCTGACCCTGAAAAGCATACCCTGGTTACTTAATCTCTCTGAGTCTCTGGTTTGTTTCCTGTAAAAGGGAAACAATAATCTTATTCACCTCAGTCAACGCAAGTGAAGATGAAATGAAGTCATATATATAAATAGCCTTGTAAATTATAAATCACTATTAATAAACATCTTAGTAGTAGTGCACTATTTTGAAAAACAATTACGATTATTTCTCAAATGATTGTGGTACTGGAAGTAGTGGAGGTTATGAATAAACCCAAATCATACTCAGTTCAGATTGGGTCAAAACTGGGTACCAAAGTTATTTAACATTGATTTACTTAGTTAAAATTAATTAAAATTAAAACATAAGATTTATTTAGTTAAAATTAATTCCTGCATTTAAAAATACATTTGCAGAAAACATTTTTATAGAAATCACCTGAAAATGTAAAATTTAAAAGAAATACAGTAGTTATGGAGCACTCAAGGTAACATAAATTCCCTTATGAACAATGGACAAAAATTACCCTCACTTTGCTAAAATAGACCATTTTTCCACACAAAGGAATTTTTCCACAATAGAATTCTGATTTTTATGCATTACAATGGAGTCTGTATTAACCATGTTTAATCCAAGTCTTTCTCTCATCCCTTTTTCACCCAAATGTCCAACATCCATGACAGATGCAATTTAGAACCACAAGTTCTGCACCACTTGCCTCTCAGTCAGCACCCCAGTCCTATCAAGGGAAGGAGGTAAGTGTTGTTTTGGAACATTGCCCTGATGAAACTACATAATAACTGATGAAAAAGAGTACATTGTCCTCAGTTCAACATGTGAACATGTTTTTTCTTCCCTCTACCCCATAACTCAATCTGTACATCATAGGTGAATCCATATTTCAAGCACCTTTTTGGGATATTTGCCTATAGTTTAATAGCTTGCTTTCTCTCTCTCTCTTCTCTCTCTTTCTCTCTCTCTCTCTCTCTTTCTCTTTCTCTCTTCCTCTCCCTCCATTCCTCTTGATGATAGATAGAGACATAAGGAAGATACTAGATACACACACGCACGCACACACACACACGCGCGCGCGCGTGCACACACGCGCGCACACACACACGCACACACACGCACATCGTCCTCCCACCCTGACTATAATAATATGTGCTTTGACTTCCAATCCTAACTTTTCTGTTGCTTGAGCCCAATTAGTTTCAGAATAATTTTCTTTTAAACCTCATTTGGCACAGAACGTTCAAACACTGACAGTGGGACAACAGTGGGTAAAGGGAGCATGAAGAATCGATACTTGTGGTCAGAGAAAGAGATGAGGCTTTATGGGGCATAAGAAAGAGAGATTATGAGGCAAAACCTCTACCTAGATTCCTACCCCTCACCACATTGACACTACCCCTCTGAAAGAGGGTCAGAATATAGTAAAGATGAGCTAATAAGACTATATAGCTACACAGCTAAAAACTGAAACTGTACCTTTAGGAGTCCACTGGATTGCCCTATCTAGTATGCTGATATTTCTGGTTACAATGCTTCTGCTCCTACAGGTGACTGTAGTCTCTTATGCTTGGTATCTAAGGCAGATTTGTTGTTGACCAATTCTACATATTTCACAAAGAACAAGTTATGTATTGTTAGAAACAATATTCTGATCCTTTAGTGTTTGTAACAGCTTATTGTTAGAAACTTCACTGAAATGTTTGTAAAGCACAACAAAGTGAGAACTTGCCTGGAACTGAAATTTGTGAGTCAAGGACTGGGTCACATATTCTAATGAGACACACTTTAACAGCCTATATTAAAGAAAAAGGAATAGAAATTCAAAAGATGCACAGGTTGCATCAAGTCTTATGAGGGGGATGGCATTTATGCTTATGTATTACAGGAAAATCCTATGTATAAAAAACATAGTAAAGTCAACAACCTGTATGTCATCTTACATAAGTCATTATCAATCATCATGCAGAAAAACCCTTCATTTTCAAAATATCTCAATCCAAAGTTATCCTTATTATTACTTTTTCAATGAAAGCACAATGCATGTATTTTTCAGTGTAGAAAGAGAAGTAGATGAATTTCATAGTGTAAAGTAATGTCTCATTCGCTATTTTAGCTTCTTTGGAACCACATCAAAAATCCAAATGAAGCTCTTTTTCTTCAACGAGGTGGTCGAGTGGTTTGGTGGCGGCGGCCTTGCGGATTCGCGCCAGACGCAGAGATGCAGATCTTTGTGAAGACCCTGACGGGCAAGACCATCACCCTCGAGGTCGAGCCCAGTGACACTATTGAGAATGTCAAAGCCAAAATCCAAGACAAGGAGGGCATCCCGCCTGACCAGCAGCGTCTGATTTTTGCGGGCAAACAGCTGGAAGATGGTCGTACTCTGTCAGACTATAATATCCAGAAAGAGTCCACCCTGCACTTGGTGCTTCGCCTCCGGGGTGGCATCATTGAGCCTTCCCTCCGCCAGCTGGCCCAGAAATACAACTGTGACAAGATGATCTGCCGCAAGTGTTACGCTCGCCTGCACCCCCGTGCTGTCAACTGCCGCAAGAAGAAGTGCGGCCACACCAACAACCTGCGCCCCAAAAAGAAGGTCAAATAAGGCCCCTCCACCGGCTCTTCCTTTGTCCACAGGGCAGCTTCCTGCCCGAGCCCCAAGGGCCTGGGGCCTCAATAAAGTTTCCCTTTCATTGACTGGAGCAGTAAAAAAAAAAAAAAAAAAAAAAAAAAAAAAAAAAAAAAAAATCCAAATGAAGCTTGATTATTGTACTTAAAATATTGTTTTTAAACAAATAGGAATATTGAGAATATTAGCAAAATATTTGGCATAGTACAACCCATTTTCTTAAATGTTCCTTGATTATATTGTATTAAATGGTGAGTAAATAATTCATGATGCCAGATTTTAATGTTTTAAAATTTTGATGTTTACATTTTTAAAAATGGATTTTTAACCCAAATAACTTAGTCTTAATAATCAAATTCTGAAAATCAAGTCATTAAGTCTGTCTACACTCTAATGAGGACCTTAAAACATCCACTGAACAGTAAGTGAATCACAGAAACTATCCCTCATACTGTGTGTGCTAGCACTTAGTTCAAATCCTAACTTTCTTAAAGATTTTTTTTTCATGAAACTAAAGTAGAAATAAACAGACAAAGACTCATACTTGGGGTTCCAGTAATTAAGTCAAGTTATAAAGTTATGACTCACGCCGTTTAAGGTAGCCCTATGCTAGAGCCAGATGGGCATGAATTGGCATATATCTACATATACAGTTTGTATTTTGAATCCCTGAATGGTATGTGATGGAGAAATGTGGAAAATTATCAAGCAAAAGAGTGATATAAATATGTTAGGAAAATCACTCTGGCAGGGAAAGTTTTCTACAGGAGTCAGGGGAAACTTTTACAAGACTGTTGAAATAATGCAGTTAGGCATTGTGGTGGGGGAACGATGGGAGAACTGATGAAGAGGACTCTCGGTGTAAAAAAAGACTCTCGGTCTATAGAACTTTCTGACAAATTAATCTGATGCAAACTTAGAGAGGGAAAGAAGCCTATGGTGAGGTCAGCTAAGTAGTGGTGAAATCCTCCTCCAAGATAGCACTAAAGGAAGAGGGACAAGTTTTCCGAGAAAATGACAAACCGTATGATTGAAGGAGCTGTGGGATATCTTGTAGAGATGCCTGTTGGGGAGACAGAAGTTTAGATATGGTTGTAGAATTGAGGTCTGAGTTGGTCATCATTTGCTTATAGAGAAAAGTTAAAGTGATACCTGTAATACATTAATAAGTGAGTTAATACATATAAAGCTTGGAATAATGACTGGAACATGGAAAGAACTCCATAAATGGTTACCTACTATTATGATCTCTCAGTAAAAGTTTGTCAAGTAAGAAGAAAAGTGGGGCAGAAAAAGGCTTGTCCTCTGAATGTCATGTTATAAAATCAACACATAATAAATGAAGACGGAGATCTGAAAAGTCACTGCAATGAAAAATGGCTCCCATAGACTTGACTAGAGCTACTAACGCAGCTATCATTATTACCTGGAACAGTTGCCATTGCTAAGTATTTATTTTTTCCAATTTTATTATTTACTTTCTGCATCATGGCAGATAAAAATAAACATCTGAAGCAAAGAAACTCCCAAATGTTGGAATAATGTGTTTCCACAGTATTTCCTTTTGGCTGCCTAATAGGTAATATGTATTGATTACATGGGCTACATCATTTGCATATTTTTATTCCTCACAGAACCTAGCACAGTGTTTTGGACATAGTATACTTTAAATAAATAAATTGGATGAAATGATGACTAAATGAATACTTACTGTTCCCATCATTAAGTTGTAAAATGATGTTTCTTCCTTACCATTGCCTGAATATAAACCTGCTTGGTTAAATAACAGTGAAGAATTAATGTAGAGAGAGTACAAGTAAAGGAGAGGGAAGACATTTAGATATTTAGGTTGAGGGGGTCAAGTTTTGGGGATCCAGATAAACTCGGATCTGAGGTCTGAAGGCAAAGAGTAGTATTTTTTTTCTTTTGTTGTGAGGTTTTATTGTTATTCCAGTGATCATACAGTATAATATTCATTTCAATGGTACAATACAGTGATTCAACACTTCCATACAATACCCAGTGCTCATCACATAAGTGCACTCCTTAAATCCCATCAACCTTTCACCCATCCCCCACCCACCTCCCCTCTGGTAACCATCCCTTTGTTCTCTATACTTAAGAGTCTGTTTTATGTTTTGCCTTTCTCTTGCTCTCTTTTTTATCCAATTTCTCACTAGTTTAGTTTCTTAATATCCACATATGAGTGAAATCATATGACGCTTGTGTTCCTCTAACTGGCTTATTTCACCTCGTGTCATATTCTCTAGCCCCATTCAGGTCATTGCAATGTCAAGATTTTATACTTTTTTTTTATGGTTAATATTCCAGTGTGTGTGTGTGTGTGTGTGTGTGTGTGTGTGTACTTAGTAGGAAAGCTGTGTGTGTGTGTGTGTGTATACACTATATACATATCACTTCTACCATTTTTCTTTTTTCCCTCAGAAGCCCAGAGAGCCAGCTCTAAGAGGTACCAGGGCTATGAGTAAGCCTAGAGCCTATTTTCAGGCTCTTAAATTTAATACTATAGCCAAACTCTTCTAGATTAAAGGTTCGTCTGTTTCTGTTTTAGAATATATGCTATTGATAGCCACCTGAGAAGAAAATTCCCATTATTTAAATGTCTACATGATCATAAAGAGATTGCAGCTTTCCTACTAAGTACCTGCATGGCACCATGGAAACCAGGATTGATTGATTGATTGATTGATTTAGCAAAACGGTAAATAATACTTTATATATGAGGTACTTTGAGAAAAAAAAAAACATGACACACACAGGTCACAATTTTTCCCACTTACAATAATAACTGTATGGGGCTCAGTCATATGCCCTTCTTTACTAAAGATATCAGTGATAAGTTGTCATTACTTCTTGGTTGCTAGAATGTTACTACTTGTAACATGAGAGGTGGTTATGAGGAAACAGTTTTCTGCATAGTGAATTAACTTTTAGTTTCACACTTACTTAGTGTTGGTTATATGCCAACCTCTGTACAGCTTGAGTTTCAGGAGAGCAGGGATTTCCACCCCCCTAGACATTGAGGATTTAGCTATGAATTAAACCAAGACCAACATGGCATTCCTACCAGTAAGCATGCGTGGTAGTCATGCTCAATGAGCATTTAAGTCAATGAATGGGGATACTGAAGTGAATTTAATTCTTACTCTGAGCAGCAGGGCAGGATGTCTAAGTACTGGAGCAACACACACATTGTTGGAGGGACTCTGTGTTTGTTCTGGGTTGTCCTGTGTTGTGTTTGGTGACTTCTAGTGCCAGGAGTCTCTAGACAGTTCGCACCTATTTTTTGGCTTGCACATGCATAGGGATGAGCAAATATAGGAAGGCTCCACTCTGTCTGGGGTGGTTATTCTGAAGGCACCCTTCTTATCCTCCAACTACTACATTTTTTTTCCCTTAGTCTCTGCTTAGGATGAGCTGAAAGACTCCTTCTGAATGTAGGACAGAGACTATGAGCAAAGTTAAGAAAGCCATTTGAGGGCTATGGACCAAAAATGTGACGTTTGCAGCAACAATGGACATCACCAGTGCAGAATTGAGTGCCCACCAGAGTTTTACTGAATTAGAATATGCATTTTAACAGAGCCCCAGTTGATTCCAACGTACATTAAAGTTTGAGAAACAGTGTGTTAGGGCTTCTGGAAGATGTGGTTTATGTTCACATAAGTCATTTCCTGGGCCTGGGAATTTGGAACCAAATTGAGTATATTAGTTATGTCTCTCTTTTACTATGTTAGAATAAGAGAAGTTTCTCAGTAATCATGTGATCTAACTTCTGGATTTAAACTGGAATCCATGGAAGCTTCCACAGAAACTGTTATAACAAACTGAAAGACACAAATTCTATTTTCTTTAATGAAATTGAATGACATTGACATGCTCTTACAGCAATCTGAATGGAGTGTAACTTGATTTGCTTTATTAACTTAAGTCCTCAAAATTAGAAATTGGCTCCAGTAGGGATTTCAAATATCCCAGAGGTTCTAAAAAGGTGAAAGATCTATACTGTGAAAACTATCGAACACTTATGAAAGAAACCGAAGAAGACACAAAGAAATGGAACATTTCCATGCTAATGGAATAGAAGAACAAATATTGCTAAAATGTCTAAATTACCCAAAACAATCTACACATTCAGTGCAATCCTTATCAAAATAACACCAACATTTTTCACAGAGCTGGAACAAATAATTCTAAAATTTGTATGAAACCAGAAAAGATCCCAAATAGCCAAAGTAATGGTGAAGAAGAAAACCAGAGCTGGAGGCATCACAGTTTTGGACTTCAAGCTCTATTACAAAGCTGTAATCATCAAGACAGTGTGGTACTGGTACAAAAATAGACATAGATCAGTGGAACAGAATAGAGAATCCAGTAGTGGATCCTCAACTATATGGTCAACTAATCTTCGACAAAGCAGGAAAGAAAATCCAGTAGAAAAAAGACCATCTCTTCAACAAATGGTGTTGGGAAAATTGGACAGCAACGTGCAGAAGAATTAAACTGGATCACTTTCTTATACCATACACAAAATAAAATTAAAATGGTGAAAGACCTAAATGTGAGACAGGATTCCATCAAAATCCTAGAGGAGAACACAGGCAGCAACCTCTTTGATCTCAGCCACAGCAACTTCTTACTAGACATGTCTCTGGAGGCAAGGGAAACAAAAGCAAAAATGAACTATTGGGACTTCAGCAAGATAAAAATCTTCTGCACTGCAGAGGAAACAATCAACAAAACTAAAAGGCAACCCATAGAATGGGAGAAGATATTTGCAAATGACATATCTGATAAAGGGCTAGTATCCAAAATCTATAAACAATTATCAAACTCAACACCCAAAAAATAAAAAATCCAGTCAATAAATGGGCAGACACATGAAAAGATACTCAACATCACTCATCATCAGGAAAATACAAATCAAAACCACAATGAGATACCATCTCTCACCAATCAGAATGGCTAAAATTAATAACTCAGGAAACAACAGATGTTGGTGAGGATACGGAGAAAGGGGAGCCCTCTTACACTGGTGGTGGGAAGGCAAGCTGGTGCAGCCACTCTGGAAAACAGTATGGAGGTTCCTCAAAAGTTGAAAATAGAGCTACCCTATGACCCAGCAATTGCACTACTAGGGATTTACCGCAAAGATACAAATGTAGGGATCTGAAGGAGCACGTGCACCCCAAAGTTTATAGCAGCAGTGTCCACAATAGCCAAACTATGGAAAGAGCCCAGATGTCCATCGACAGATGAATGGATGAATGGATAAAGAAGATGTGTATACACACACACACACACACACACACACACACACACACACACACACACACACAATGGAATATTATGCAGCCATCAAAAAATTGAAATCTTGCCATTTGCATTGACATGGATGAACTAGAGTGTATTATGCTAAATGAAATAAGTCAATCAGAGAAAGACAAATACCATATGATTTCATTCATATATGGAATTTAAGAAACAAAACAGATGAACATGGGGAAAGGGACTCTTAAGTATAGGGAACAAACTGAAAGTTCCTGAAGGGGAAGTGGGTGGGAGGATGGGCTAAATGGGTGATGGGCATTAAGGAGGGCACTTGATGTAATGAGCACTGGGTGTTATATGCAGCTGATGAATCACTGAATTCTACTCTTATAACTGGTAATACAATATATGTTAACTAACTTGAATTTAAATAAAATCTTAAGAAAAAAAATATTCAAGAGGTTCTGAGGCAGGAATATGGGGGGAGTTTACCATGTCCCAAAGAATACATTGGTGCTCTGAGATGTGGACTAATTGCATGCCCAGGGCCCTGCATTGCACTGCCGCACCATATATGTGTTTTTTCAGCCTCATCACTTGGCACAAGCTACTGCACATTCTGCATTTCAGCTAGGTTTCTGCAAATAGTACAAAAAGGACAAGACAAAGTTCTCTTTCATGCCTCTGTGCTTTGAAACTACATAACTTAAATTATCAGAATAGGTGCTATTTCCTTCCCCTGAAACATTTACCTGGTGATATCATAGGCTTGTTGCAAAACTCAAATGGTATGATGCATACGAAAGGACTGTGTGGATTCTGAAGAGCTGCCCCATGTTAGGATGCTAGATGTGGGGAGATTTGTTGTTGTAATTATTGTTGTGCTTCTTAATAATTTTAATTAGTAATAGTAGCATTACTATTGCTATTATTACTACTGAAGCTACTGCTACACCTACTGTTGTATGAGTGATATGCTCATAGAGTAAAGGGTCTTGGCGTAGGCTTTACAGCTTCTAGCTATGAAAATTTAAGGAAGCTATTTAATCTCTCTACATTTTATTTCCCCATCACCACAAAGAAATTTGCAGTGGCCTACCAATAGATTTTATTTTAGTTTGGGTTTTTCCGGAAGTGAGAACTGATGCCAGGGGAAGTTTGGTTGGGGGGGAAGTCTAAAGAACACTAGTGGGAAGTGCGGAAGTAATACAGGGAGGAAAGACTGCTGATAAGAACTGCACTATTAAACCAGCTGCCATGGTGAGCTTAAACCTGCAGGGCGTTGCTTGGCAATGTGATGATGGAAACAGAGGTGGGAGTGATGTGGTCACAAGGCGGGAAGTGCCGGCAGCCTCTAGACACTGGAAAGGGCAAGGCAAGAATTCTCCCCTCAAGCTTCCAGAAGGAATGCAGCCCAAGTGACACCTCATATTGAACCCAGTGAAACCTATTTTTGACTTCTGAACTCCAGAACTCTGAGTTGCTTTCAGCTACTAGGTTTGGTGTAATTTGTTATAGCAGTCACAAGCACTAGTAGAGATTTTGTAAAAAAAATAAAAATAAAAATAAGCCTGATAAAGTTATACCACCTGAAAGACAGGGAGCTGAGGTATTTATATGCCATCTCATAAGTGTTTTCAGTTAAAAGCTACTCCTTTTAGTCTTTATTCCTTTCAGATAAGGAGAAAGAACTGCTTTTCACAGTTGTCGAATAAAGGCCTTAGGCATAGAGGTGCAGAAACTGGTGGTTGGAAGTTACGGAGAAAGGACTAAGAGCAGCACTGACCATCTGATGCAGGAATTAAGTGCGATTATGTAAGCAAACCCATCTTGGCTGGGTGTCCCATAAAATGAGTGCATAAGAAATGTTACCTTCTGTCCTCCTTCCTTTCCCCTCTGTCAAAACCATACTTTCCCCTCAAATTCAGCTCAGGTATCACCTTTTTTTTCCTGAAATCTATCTACAGCAGGAACAGTTTACTTTGGTGTATTATGTGCATACTTTACTGAAATACTACTACAATTTATTTTTATTATTTATTTACATATTTATTTTGCTACTAAATTATGAATTCTTGAGAGCAAAGACTATGTTTAATTCATTTAGAGCTCCCATGTATAATACAGTGTGTCTAAAAATTCAGGCCCACAGGAAACATTTGTTGAATGAACAAATTTTTACTTTCCAAAACTCAGTTCCCATCTCTGATAGAGGTTACGTTTTACAATTATTTCACACCTTTGTGCAGTATCATCTAGGTTCTTTTATCATACTTCAGAGGATTCTGGATCCTTGCCTTGTTTTTACGTCAGCAACTTCACCAAGAAGTCTCCCCTAAGACAGAGAATCTCATGCCCTACGTCATCACCCCCATTTTGGAGTCATTTTCATTAGTCTCACTACCCTTCCTGTCACTGAAAAGTTACCCTGAATAACAGAAACTAAAATTAGTGCTTGGGAAACATTTTTTTTTTTAAATCCTAAACATCTGTAAAAATAAGGAGGCTCTCTCTCCATGGGATGTATTTTTATTTATTAAGTAGAGAAAATACTGAGCTACTCCTAGCAGTCAAGCTAGCAGAGTGCAAGAAGGTGTATACTTTATTCTTCTTTGTTTCCACAACATTTATAACTTCTACAAAGCAGAGAACAGCTGTTACACTGGCAATCTGCAGTATATTTTGGGCAAGTAGGGCAGCAGGGTGACTAATGTGCACTGTAATGGCATTATAAGTGACTCACTAGAGTACAATTATCAGTATAGTTGCCACATGCTTGGTTTATGATTAGGTTAATCAGTTCCTTAGCTGATTTCACTCTGTGTCTTCCTCTGGTACACTTTATTCTCTTGCTCGAGAACCTAGGCATAGACTTTACTTGAGGTTGTCCCCTGGTTAAATTTCACATGTCACCTTGCTACAAGTTGTTATTTTCCCTGGGTCTTGTTTGACCTCACAGACCAATTTACAAACTGTTACCACTGTGCAAAATTCAATCAATGCTGAATTCCCAAGGCATCCATGTGTCTTAGCAACCAGGAATCTCTCAAGGGAGCATGCTAGTTTCCTTTATTACTTTTCTTACACTTGTTATTCATGGTCATCAGGACACACGGGGAGGAGATGGTGTTAATTCTTCACATGGAAGGGGCATCTCATAGGCAACTCATGGGGTCCTCAATTTGCAAATCACCAGAAGAGAGTGCTTTTTGGAGCAGTTCATGAGCTATGGCCTAACATTAGAGATGCAATCAAGGCAATACCTTCAAGTTCTATTTCTTAAATTCCTTTATTTATTTGGAAGCAAAGCTGAATTTTCTTTTTTTAGCATAACTCTGATCATTTCCCACTCCTACTCAGAAGTCTGAATGAATTCCTAATTGTCTCAGACAGAATTTTAATTTCCCTAACATAGTAATCATGGTAGACAGACTGTAGAGTGTCTCCACTTATCCCCACCTCTGTGTACACCTTGAATATGGGCAGAGTCTGTAGCTTGTTGTTAACCAATAGTATATGGCAAAGGTGACGTTATATAATTTCCATGATTATGTTACATTCTGCTAGTGTAATACTCTAGAGACTCTTCTTGGCACCTTGAAGTAAGTGGCCGTAACAGGGTAACCCACATGGCAAGAAACTGTGGTGGGTCTCTAGGAACTGGGGGCAGCAGCTGAGAGCTGAGGGTCGATTCTAGCCTACAGCCAGCAAAAGTAACTGATCCTCAGTCCAACAGTTGCAAGAAAAATTGTGCCAACAACACTTTGGGCAGGAAAGTGGCCCAGTTGAGCCTCCAGATGAGAATGCAGCTGACCCACACATTGACTGTAGTCTGTGAGACCGTAACAAAGAACTCAGTTAAGCTCACAGAAATTTTGAGATAATAAATGTGTGTTGTTTTAAGCACTAAAGTTGTGGTAATTTATTACACAGACATAGAAAACTAATACAGAAATCAAAGGCTTCTTTAGTTACTTTTTTAGCTGCTTCTTCATGTGTATGTTGTAAATTCCTGTCACACAAGATATTCTCTGAATAGTCAGGATTCTTATCTCTAAAATGCAGATATTAAGTAACTCACTGATGTATGATTATCTTCACACTAATGGGGGATAATGATACTTGAAAAGTTTTTGTGAGTATTAAATTATATGACACATGGAAGCACTTACTGCAGTTTTTGGAACATTGTAGACATTCAATAAATATCAATTTCCCTTCTTTTTTACTTTCCTTCCTTTTCCAAATAATCATTTTGGCCCGCAGTCTCTATGCCTTTAATTTTCCTGTTCCTTCTTTCCAGAATGCCCTTCACACTCATCTCCATAAGTACCCACAGCTTTAAACTTCAGCTCAGATTTAACTTCTGTATAAAACATTTTTCCACAAGAATCATAATCTCACCCCATCTGTGTCTTTTCATGACTTAAAAATATAATAACAGCTGTGATTGAGGTATAAAGTGACTTACAGTTATGTTTCTAAAGGAGAGAAGACATGTCTAAGTAAACAGTTGAGGGTCTGTCAGTCTTTTTGGACTCCCTCCCTGGGCTCATCTGTATCAAGCTCCATCAGTGTCCAGTGCAGGCCAGACATTGGGAACTGATACTGGAGATCTGAAACTTCTGTTACATGCTTACTCTATTTCCTGCAGATGCACCACCTCCATTGTACGGGGATTGTTTTTCTTTATAACCATCTCACTTTTTTTAAACTTCATCACAACATTACAATAGGAATGGATGAAGAGATCTGTGGTATTTAACATTTAATTTTCTAAAGAGATGATGATAGAGACAATACTAAGAATTGTTAACTGATGAGGTAAGGGGTGGAGGATGTTTTTATTATTATTCAATTACAGTATTTCCTCTGGGCACAGTCACACATTCCATAAGCCCCCTCATGATTATCCCTATTTCTTTCTTTCATTTGATTTACATGAGTTTCTTCATCTATAGAATAGGTAAAGTTGAGCCTAGAAGAAAAATAAGGCAAAAATAGCATTTGTGGAATAAAAATGCCCCATTGAATGAGAGTAGAAATACCATTTCCGTAACCCTCACAAAATGTCTTTTTTGCTCCCTGTAGCTGCTGTCTTTTGAATTTGATATGGCATTGGCCTCTAGAATGATCATTATCAAACAGTTTTCTCTTTATCCCTCATATGTATATAGCTGTTAGGTTTTCATAAGGGTTCTGTAATGTAGTTGGCAAAGTAGTAGTTACATTAGGACAGATGCACTTTGGAGAGAAAAGAAATGCCTCTACTATTTTTTTTTTTAATTCACTAACTTTTTTTAGAATCATATTTTATTTTATTTAGATAATTTCCCTTTTGGTACAATCTGGTGTATATTGGCTGAGTGGGATTTTTCCATAAATTTTGCACATGCAGATGCACTAAATTGAGTGGCTGTCTAGCAGGGACAGGCTGGTGGATGTTCTACTTCATGTTCAGTTGTCCCCAGGAGCTTTCTGGGCTATTGCCATGATTCTGTAGCCTGTAATCTAGTTACTTATCTCCTCTTCCTTTGTAAATGTACAAATAACTCAATCACATTTTTTTTTAAATAAGTGTTTTACTGGTATTTGGCTGCTGAATCTTTGACTTGTCTGGTTGTATTGGTATCACAAAATATGAGCACACTTGAAATATTAAATAAAAAAGGAAATAAAAGAAGGCCTAGTCCTCTCAAACAAAGTAATATAAGATATAGTCTAGTTAAACTTCCATTTATACTCTTGTCCTGATATATAGTTAGCTTGAAGATATAGGTTGAAATCTACCAATAGGAGAAACACACAAGGTTCCCTTAGCTATTTTAGAAAGGGACAGTGCTCACTCAATGGGAGGCATGGTTTCATTCTGAGTTAATCTTTAGAACATTTGAAACATTTATTTACAATTTAATCCCATCAGGGGTGTTATCTTCCATATAAAAAGCACATATAATATACTGTTATTTAAAGACCCATTTTAACTGAGAGAAAATTTGTTCTGGAGAATTAAGTGCTGTCAGAGATGCCCTTTTGGCTTTCAACCAAAGTACCTTGTATTTCTCAATATGATCTGTCTTTCTCCCACACTTTGTCCTGTATCTGCCACTATTGTTTGTCAGGTAAAATAACTAGAATGCATCTGTAATGCCAAAAGTTTTGTATACACCATCCTGTTCAATACTAGAAATTTTGTTCAGATCCCTAAGATTTACTATGAAAAAGGCATTCACAGGGCTTCTGTCTTGTAAAGCCTAAGTAAGCCTAAATCCATAAGATCACACTGAGGACATTTTAGAGAATGGAAAACTGGAAATATCTGGGTGCCTATCTCTTCTGAAACTTCTTCAGACTGTCTTCAAATACTTGAACATCTGAAGATAAGAATTATGTTTATTTCATATATCTCAAATGAGTAGAAGTAAGGTCAGTGGAGAAAAGGAGATGATTTTTACTATATTAGCAGACATCCCATAAGGTGACCTTCATTAAGCATGACAAGCAGAATCTTGGGAAAGATATCATAGATGGGACTCAAATACCAGATGAGATATTAGACCAGAGAACCATTAAAGCTCCTTAAAAATCTAAGATTCTATTATTAGAATTCTTCAAGGACCAAGCCTCCAGTTTCCAAAACTCTGATCTGGTTACTGAATGGTTTCAGGTTGCCTTTCTTCCTCTGTGACACTTTTTACTGACTATTCATCATTCTTTGTCAATAATCAGTACTATGATAGATTAGAATGTCTATAGAGGGAATCAGTGATGTCCAAAGGGATGAGAAAGTACTATGCCTTATGGTCCACCACTGATTGGATCCTGTTCTTCAGTAAAAGCCATTCATTATCAACAACCTAAGAAAATAAGCATATAACCCAACATGGAGGATGGGTTATATTTCATTTTAGGTTTAAGAATTGTTCCTTTGCTTTGATAATGTCTGTGTTTTCCCTGCCTGTAAGCCTTAATTAATTAATTAATTAATTAATTTTTGCCATTTGCTATCTTAATAGATACAAGAAGGTGATTTTAATGACTTTTGAATCTAATTGATCTGTTTATTGTAAATAGAGAAGAAAAATTTAATAATAGGTACATTGTTCAGGGTTCTCCAGAGAAACAGAAGCAATAGGATGTATATATAGAGAGAGATAAAAAGAGAGAGAGAGATTTATTTAGGGAACTGGCAGAACAGAAGGAACTGATTGTGAATCCTGGTAAATCTGAAATCTGCAGTGTAGGCTGACAGGCTGGAAACCCAGAGAAGAGCTGATGTGGCAGTTTAGGTCCAAAGACCATCTGTCAGAGAATTCCTTCTTGCTAGAGGGAGGTCAGTATTTGGTTATATTTAGGCCTTCGACTGATTGGATGAGGCCCACCCATCTTACAGAGAGCAGTCTGCTTTACTCAGCTCCACTGATTTAAATGTTAATCTCATTTCAAAATACCTTCCAGAAACATACAGGTTAATATTTGACCAAATATCTGGGCACTGTGGTCCAGCCAAATTGACACATAAAGTTAACCATCACTATGGGAATGTAGCCATTGAGGTCTTCCACAGTTTGAATTTCTTTGTTAGGAAAATGATTCTTCATGATTTTTCTTTTTCCTTTCTCCAGACTGTTTTAGTTGTAATTTTATGCATCATATTAGCATGTAGAAAGCTGCAATTCAGGTTTTTGTTTTATGAAATTACCACTGCCTTGTCACTGTTTTTTGTTTTCTTTTTTTGTTTTGTTTTGTTTTTTGGGGTTTTGGGGTTTTTTTGTTTTGTTTCTTCACTTTACAGATTGTAATAATTGGATAAGAACTTGCCCAGGTTTAAGAGAAACAGACTTAACTTATAACCTTATCTAAGTACTTTCAACTACTTTATATAAGTAGTTGGGTTTTTCAGACCTGTGCTATTCAAAGTGCAGTCTGTGGATCATTGAGTAGCACTGGTTTAGACCTCTGAGGCTGACATTTAGAGTGAAGATTTTAAGACTTGGCATCTAATTATTTCTATTTGTTGGTTTGGTTACATGAAATTTCTGAAATCCTATTTCATACAGGTAAGTATTTGTAAATACTAATGATTATTTACAGGTTAGATTATAATATCATTTAATTAAACTGATTTGGAACCTTGTAAGGATGCTAAGAAATATTTCATTTTCAAAGTTTAATCACTAGAAATATCTGGCAATTATTCTAATTGCTTAGGTAAGTGGTCACTTTGGTAGACATTAACAAGCCCCTTACTTAGCAATGTGTCTTTATTATTTAGGAGAAAATAATTTTCAAGTGTATATTTTAACATGTGAGAGTCAATGACTTTATTTTTTAAAATTCTTAAATACTTAAGTACTTACCTCTATGAGACATTATTCAGAAGTTAGAAGTTGGACACAATATGCAAAACAAAAATTAATTAAAATGGTTTATTCCTCTTCTTATTCAAAATACTCATGCTAGCATCTTCCTTTGGGTAGCAAATAATTTTATAAATTCTGGACCTCCCTTTCCACATCATAATAAGTTAAGTGTTTAATTAATGATTAGTTGTAAGTAATTACTTCTTAACATTATTCAGTTCAACAACCTTCCTAGCCATGAACAGTGGCTCATCTATACCCTTCCTCAGATATAGTGGGATAAATGATATAATATTTCTAACATGTTTATATTGTTTTATAGATAATGTTATGCTCCTGTGGTGTTTTTAACACAATCCTCACAACAATATGACAAAGTCTGATTATTGCTTTTTTTATAAAGTCTAAAACTAAGGCTTAGACAACTAGGTTGAACACTACCGAGTAAATATTAAAATCCACATTTTATAAAAGCTAAAACTTGTTGACAGCTGGAATTGGCGTTCAGAGACACATTGGCTGATTCCACAGCTTTTGATTCTGCCAATACTCTTGATGCCTTTATCCACAGAAGGATATGAATGTGGCCATCTAAAGGCTCAGTGCAATAAAAGAAGAAGCCTCACTTTGAGTAATAGTCTTTGGCTTCTAAATCTTGGCTAAATGGAAAACCTTGCATAACTCCATGCATAAGAGCCACATCCAAGAAAACATATTAGGTTGTCTAAAAACAAAAAGATCACATTATGAAAGTCAGTTACATTCTGAAGCAAATGGTCTCATAATAATTTTGCCGTAAGTTTGTTTAATCATACTTTTTGAACCTAATTATGTTGCCTAATTATGTATTCCATCCACATTTATACTACCAGAATAACCTATGTAATACCATAATTTTTTCTAATATAGAAAACTAATAGTATTTTTGATTGGCTTAGAATTCCAATGCTATTGTATTTCTCCATTAAATGCAGGAAAAATTCAGGAAGAAGAGGAAACTAAGAAATTTTGGTAATAATAGTTCACTTCCTTGAGGCTATACAGTCAAGAAATCCTACTTGGAAAATATGTAAATAATGGCATTGTTGAGGATTGCCTCATAAATGTTAACTCCTCTGAACCTCTAGATTAAGACTTTATCTACCTGAGTAGCCAGAGAAAGATGCAAGCCTGGGAAAGAAAAAGAGAGGGAGAGAGACAGACAGAGACAGAGGGAGAGAGGGGGAAAGAAAGAGAGAGAGGTAAATTGAGATCATGGTACCCATGTGATGAGTAGTGCTGGCTATGTACTATGCTGAACTCAGGTGGGTAATGGGGATGTGGGGTGATGCATAACAACCATTTGGAACAGCCTATTCTACACATTAATCAGTTGTCTTCATGGTTCATAGTGATTGCTAAGAAAAAAGACCTACATTAAGAGGGTTAATGGGACGAGGTATAGTCTTGTGACTGTTATTGATATTCATCATCTGCCTTTTCCATCAGTCAGATTTCACTCCCCCAAACCCACATCAATTGATCGAAGTTATTGGCCCGGTGAAGAAATCCAGACTTTTATTGCTGATCCTTGATTGCCTTGACCTTGTCAGATTGCATTGACATGATTGCCCATTTACTTTTATCCCTGGAAAAAAGGAAAAAATTACATCAGTGAATCTACTTATTTCTAGAGTTACTCTTCCTTGCCTCTGTTATATAAGAAGAATATTAACTTATTTGTAAATATATATTTCTCTTTTATATATATATCTGTATCACATGTATTTCATATCTACATGAAGATACATAGACATAAATATGTATGTATTAGTGTATATATTATATATATCAGTGTATATGTTATATATATGTATCATCATATATGATATATATATGAGATATATATACTGAACATACACACACACACACACACACACACACACACACACGACAGGAAGTTTTACTTTGGTCTATTTCTCCCCCTATGTAAAACTAATGAACAAGTGTACTTCTCTACTTCCTGAGAGAAGTTTCCCCCACTGCTGTCCTTAGAGTATCTGTCTACCTACAAGTGAAGTTAATAGAAACAGCAGTCTATTTTATTCACACCAGCATATAGAGATGAACCAGGGCAGAATTGTATTATTCTCCATCCATTGCTTGAAGATACCTCACTACTACTCCTACCACCCCCCACCCCTTGAAGCCTTACTTGTAAGCTGAAGGTGGTATTATAATATAATAATGGTGGATGGCATGATTGGTTTGGGCCAACTATCCATGTAATTTACTTTTGTCTTCTGAGCTCACACAGGTTCCATGCCAAATGGGTCATTTCTAATGTGACAGATTGGTGATACTCCTGCTCAACAGTGTGAGTTGGAAGATATGACAATACCAGCTCACTGTGAACAGCTCTAGTTGGAGTGTCTTGACATCTCAGTCAGTTGCTGAGGCTCTCCTGTGCCCCAGGAACATAACAGGACCAGATTTTCAAGCAACTATTAAAAAAACCCAAAATTAAACCCAAACTTTTGAGTCTATGCTGCAAATTTTGGGATTTGCTAGATACTCTACAAGTCATCCTTTTCTATGAAAGGTACCTCTAGCTCAGTTGAATCTACTGGATTATTTGATAGGATAGCTTGCACTTCAGCCTGATGCTGAGCCCTCTCTTGCTCTGGGCTCCACCTAAATCTGGAAGCCTTCTAAGTCACAGAGTAGGAATCAGAGCACTGGTCCTAAATGTGGTATATGTTATCTAAAATCCAAAGAGGTGTACCTGGAACTGCTGTTTTAGTCATAAGGGATACAGTGTGTGTCCATGGAGAGAACATCTTCCATATCTTTAAACCCTTAAAAATTCACTGATATGGTAGGCCCTGAATATTTGGGGGTGTATCTTCAACCATCTGGACACACAATATGTCTTTCTAGGGTGTTGAGATTTCTTGTCAGCCACTGATCTCCAGGTCTAATTAACATGATATCACCAGGATAGTGATCAAATGTGATTTTCTGAAGACTGTCAGGACAATTGAGATCTTTGCAGATCATATGTCACAAACAGCAGGAAACTTAATATGGCCCTGGGACATGGCAGTGAACTGTAAACTCACTTATAAAAACAAACTCCTTTACTCCTCTCTACTAATCAAGGTAGGAGGGAATGCACTTTCCATATCAGCAGTTACATACCAAGTTCCTGTGCTATATTGATCTGCTTCAGTAAAGATATCACATCTTGTACAGCAACTGTTATTGGGGCTACCATTTATTAAGTCTATGGCCTACCCTTACCTTCTGTGATCTATCTGGTTTCTGCCACCCAGAGAAACATGGTAGATGCTGGGAATCTTAACCCATGTGCACTTTAATTCCTTGAGAGAGAACTGACCTGTGAAATTTACCCAAGATAGAATATTGATTGTAATTTATGATTTTAGGTGGGCCCAACATTGTACTCAGGCCTTCCTACAATGATGATTCTTACTCAAAAAGTCAGAGAAGTCTTTTTGACGAAATGACTGCAGAATGAATCCACGAACCTACTGGGCTTCCCATGAAAGGAACCTGGGCTAGGACTCCATTAACAATGGAGGGGCTTTCATAAACCCCTTACTGGGGGCTTTGATAGTCTCTCATGTCTGGATATTTTTCTTTTTACAGTGTATACCTACTCTGATAAATGACTGCACGTTTTATTGAGGGGAAATATTTGGAGAGTATTCATCATATAAAGTCATGGTGGCATTACAAGGTCCTACCTCAAGGAGACCTGGCCTCCCCTTAAATTGATGGGCTGTATATATGACAACTAGGTCAGATCAGGAAACAGGGATCAGACTCTGAGGGTTCAGAATTTTCCATTGCAGTATATGAAAGTAAATCCTCACCTTCAACCCCTAAATAATCTGAAACAAATAAACGTAAAAGCTGAATTTATTGCTTACCAGGGATAGCTGGTCTTGGAAGGCACTGTGTCTCCAAACAATGATTTTATATAGGATTTGAAAAGCATAGAATTTAGGGATCAGCTACCATCCAGCCAAGGAAACGTTTAGGGATTTGGTGGATTTTAGCACAACCACCAGAGCAGCCTGTACTGTCTGGCTTTAGGAAGCACAGGCTGCTACTGACTGGCTAAATTCAGAGGCGTACGTACTGAGGCAAAGCTGCCACTGATCAATTGGGGGATGGGTTTTAACTGTCTAACACAGTAACCATTCATGGTGTGGCTATAACTGGAAGAATCAGTATTTTTCTTCAGTGAAATTTCAGAATGGAACTTCGTTCTCAAGTAGCTGACAACAACCTTTTGAACACCATTAGCCATTGTCACAGACATCTATGGCCAAGATAGCCTGGTAATCTTGGTGCCCAATATGGCAATTACATCCACTTTGCTTTTGCTATTCTGTAATCTTATCATCCTGTTGACTCTAGTGTATTGAGTTCCATGGTAGCACTTGTTACTGTCAAACTTGGCCTCTATAGAATAGTCACTGCCAAGATTCTCAGGGATGCCAGTGACCTTCCTCACCAAGGAATTCCTCAAGTCCTTAATGAAAGGAGTTTCTTTTTGCCCTCTTAAGGAATATAGTCAAGTGGTAGTTCTCCATATTTGTGCAAAACTCATCGTATATGCTTACATTGCTGTATCTTTTGACCTTCTTCTGAATATGTTGCCAGGGCAGTCCAAAATCTCTGCATTATTTATTATGACCATTGTTATTCCCAAGCTTTAAGAAGCCCTTATCAGGAGTATATCATGACAAGCTCCTAGAATGCTAAGTCCTGAATCACAGACAAGTCATCTCATCTCTGTAAATTCTCTCCTATCCAGCTTTATGGTCCACCCCCACCCTGGTCCAGTATAGTCAGCTCTGCTCTCCCATGTGTTCTGCTAGTTTCTGCAGGTGCATTTTAGTCAGGTTCTGCAGTTCTTTTGTTAAATAATCAGAGACTAAATTTTCCTTCTCAAAAAATGCTGAGCAATGGCACCCATACATTGGACTGGAGGTAAAGAGGAAAGGCAGGGGAGAGTCTTGGGGAAAATGAACAGCATGTTGTAAGACAGCTTCCAGAAGTAAAGTCCTTGCACAGTCTTTAGGAAAGCTAGACAACTCTAGCAAGGAAGGGAAAGTGCTTCTTTGTACCCATAGGGTTTAGCTAATGTGAGGTTCAAGAATATGAGGCCCATCCACTCAAATGCTTCTATGCAAAGCCTCAATGGCTTCTTCCTTGTGAAGTTTTGACTTTAGGGAAGAAATTGTTTGACATTTGCGAAGGTAGGAACTAGAGATATTTAAGGATATAATAGTACAAGTTAAGAGGTGTGTAAGATTGGGTGTGTGTGTGAAGAGAAGAGAATATAATTGATGCTGGAAATTTTTGGAAAGTGTAAGAAATAAGTGCTTAAATCATAAAGTAAAAGATGTATTTTAACAATATGAACAAACACACTTTCTTTCAAGGAAGGAGAAAAAACAAAAACAAAAACAAAGAAGGCTTTGTCAGCAGTAAGGACTGAAGAACAAGGAAGATCGAAGAGTTTGACCCAAAAGGTCTGGATTGTCTCAACCAGGATGGCACTTAGCACTATAAAGGGAGAATATAGGATGAGGGATTTGAGTGGTATGCAAAAGTTTTGAAGTGCTCTAAGTAATATGATAAGGAGACATTAAATTATAGGGTCATAAATCCATTATTCAGCCTACTACAGATAAAAACACCAAATGTTAATGAGGTTGCAAAAATAATTTGTTGTGAGTCTTACCGCAATGATCTGTGATCTAGATCAGTGTGTTTATGAAGTGAAATTAAAGAAAATAATGGAAGAATATAATTCAATGAAAAGAGACAAGCCATATGAGCATATTGGATATTCAGTTAATGATTGATACATTTTATTATTTCCATAGATTTTTGAAAAGATGTTTATTAAAATTTGACATTTATTCTTGATTAAAACACAATAAAATGGGACTCCAATGCACTCTCTCTCACACACACACACACACACACACACACACACACACACACACACACACACACACACACCCTGAAACCCAGCATCATGCTTAATGGCAGGGCAGAGGTGGGGGAATAAATAGCATTCTCATCAAAGTTAAAAATAAGACAACAATGTCCTTTGTCACAACCATTATTTACAATTTCTCAAGTGAATCCAAACAACACAAATCAGGTAGAATAAAGAAGTAAGAGGCATACAGTTGAAAATCAGACAAAATATTTGTAGATGACATATTTGTTTCCCTAGAAAAATGCAGAGAATGAATTAGAGCATTATTATAAGTGTTGAGAAATTTTAGTAAGGTGTGTGAGTACAAGATTATTATTAAAATGCTCTTTCATATTTATAGACAAAAGAAACAGTTTGGAAATCTAATGAAGAAAAGACTTTATGTTAGCATTGTATACTTAAAATACCTAGGAATATACTTAATATAAATGTGATGGATCTATATGAAGAAAATGTTTAAAACAAAGTGTTGCATATTTTAAACACATAAAAATAAGCAAAATAATGGCTGGATCTCTAAACACTCATCATCCAATCACAGCAATATTGTTTCACATATATTCCTATCCATATCATTTTGAACGATTCCAGAAATGAATAATTTCATCAACAAATATTTCTTAAAATATGCAGTTATCCTTTAATTACTCATAGTATCTTAATATCACCAAATATCCAATTGTCCTTCATAATATTCAATTTTTATATGAATAAAGTCATATATATTATATATATATATACTTAAAGTATTTGTATACAGAATGGTACAAGTGTATTTGTTGAAGCAACTAGAAATTGTGTTATTTGTCCTGTGTAGTTTCACATAGTGTAGTTTGACTTATTCCTTTGAAGTCTTTGTTTCTATAAATTGGATCTATAGCCTTGATCTGATTTGAGCTCAATTTTTTAGCAAGAATACTTTATAGGTAATGTAGTGCTCTAACATCAGGAAACATAATGTCTGGTTGTCTCCATTTTTGTAGTTAAGAGCTCTTCATGCTCAGTGACTAGGATCATTCACTTAATAGGAATTGCAAAATGGTGATGTTCTAAGTCTAACATTAATTCTTAATTTACTAGCTGAGTAATTTCTATAAAGAGCAACTTTCCTCATATCTGTGGCAGAATGTGTATAGGAAAACAGGATAAGTTTACATTTTTTTCTAGTTAGCAGTTTGTATTTTTTCCTAGCATCTTCCAGTTGGGAACCAATTAGATCTTTTAAAATAATATTTTATTAACTTGTAGATTGAATAATATATGATGTGTTGCATTTATTGTAGTTATTGTTAACATCAATGGCAGCCTCTTTATCAAGAAAAATAGAATTAGAATATCATATAATTATTTGTTTCATCCTACATTACTGGTAGAAGTATCAAATAACACTACAGCATCAATGACAGCATCAATCAATTTTGTAATCAACAATGTGATTACAAAAACTTCCTTTCTTTAAAGTTCTTCTATCTTTATGATATAATCCCTTGGGGTATGCAATCAAATCATAATGTTCTCTTAAGTCACTTGAAATAGATCCTCTGTATTGATATGCCATCAACTAGATACAAAATTATTATCTCTATTATATAAAATATGTTATTTTCAATTTTTGGAGATTTCTTTAATAAAAAAGGTAATTTTGTTTTGTGATATATAAATATTTATAATTTCCAGAAATCAAATCTCTAAAGTAATGCTTATTCTAAGAAATTTATCTGCCTCCTTTTTTTTTTTAAGTTTATTTATTTAAGTAATCTCTACATCCAACATGGGGCTCTAACTCACCAATCCTGAGATCAAGAGTCACATGTTTTTCCAGCCGAGCTGGCCAGACTCCCAGTTCTCTATCTGCCTCCTGTATTGAGTCAGCTCTCTTATAAAAATTTGAAAACATTTCTGGCTTATTCCTCCATTGTTTTGTTAATAGAAGCATATATATATATATATATATATATCTTTCCCTATTTATCAAATAAATGACAGCATACCATATACACTTTGCTTAATCTTTTTTTATTAAATTTAGTAATGCATTGTGGATATTATAAGATATAATTATATAGGTATTTCTTATTCTTTATTATAACTGCATAGTGTACCACTGTGTGGACATACCATTGTTTATTCATCCAATATCTTAGAAATAGTGTTTTCAAATAGACCTCTTAAAATACATGTAGTTGCATGTAGTAGAATAGTGCTTTCCTTTCTTGTGCTGGATACTGAATTGTTTTAATGTAGTCTAATTGTTTGGGCTTGCAGTTAATAAGAATAAAAGTATCTTTTTTTAATGTTAATCACCATACATTACATCATTAGTTTTTGATGTAGTGTTCCATGATTCATTGTTTGTGTATGACACCCAGTGCTCCATGCAGTACGTGCCCTCTTTAATACCCATCACCAGGCTAACCCATCCCCCCACGCCCCTCCCCTCTAGAACCCTCAGTTTGTTTCTCAGAGTCCATAGTCTCTCATGGTTCATCTCCCCCTCCGATTTCCCCCCCTTCATTTTTCCCTTCCTACTATCTTCTTTTTTTTTTTTTTAACATATAATGTATTATTTGTTTCAGAGGTACAGGTCTGTGATTCATCAGTCTTACACAATTCACAGCGCTCACCATAGCACATACCCTCCCCAGTGTCCATCACCCAGCCACCCCATCCCTCCCACCCCCCACCACTCCAGCAACCCTGTTTCCTGAGATTAAGAATTCCTCATATCAGTGAGATCATATGATACTTGTCTTTATGATTGACTTATTTCAGTTAGCATAATACCCTCCAGTTCCATCCATGTCATTGCAAATGGCAAGATTTTGTGTTTTTGATGGCTGCATAATATTCCATTGTGTATATATATACCACATCTTCTTTAACTATTCATCTGTTGACAGACATCTTGGCTCTTTCCAAGTTTGGCTATTGTGGACATTGCTGCTCTAAACATTGGGGTGCATCTACCCCTTCAGATCACTACATTTGTATCTTTGGGGAAAATACCCAGTAGTGCAATTGCTGGGTCGTAGGGTAGCTCTATTTTCAACTTTTTGAGGAACCTCCATACTGTTTTCCAGAGTGGCTGCACCAGCTTGCATTCCCACCAACAGTGTAGGAGGGTTCCCCTTTCTCTGCATCCTCGCCAACATCTGTCGTTTCTTTGACTTGTTAATCTTAGCCATTCTCAGTCAGAATATTCTAAAGCCAATGAATCACCATGTTGACTGGGTGCAGAGTTAATATTCTGTGCTGAAGTAAGCTCTATTTTTAAAATGACAATTAGGGCACCTGGGTGGCCCAGTCAGTTAACGGTCCAACTCTTGGTTTTGGCTCAGGTCATGGTCTCATGGGTCGTGAGATTGAGCCTGGCCTTGGGCTTTGCCAACCCCCACTCTGTGCTCTATATCTCTAAAAAAAAAAAAAAAATCATATATGCATTTCACTGTCACTGTAGCATGATTTGTTATTATTTACAAGTTTCATTGTGTTGAAGTTATTGTAATATCAGGGAGAATTCTCTTTCTTGGAATGTGTGTGTTTGTCTGTGCACATTTTGTTGCTAATTATGTTGCAGAGTGTTTGAACATTTCCAATCACTGTTGTAGCTGCTTAGACACCATGACATCATTTTAAGTATTTTTTAAATATTGTTTGGCATTTTACATTAATTTATAATACTGAAATACATCATATTTTAATATATTTAGAACAGAACACACCATTTTAACACAAAATCTTTCTTCCACCTTTTATTATTATTACTAAGTAAGGCCTGTGTTATCGGCCTACTATATAACTATTCTTAAGAAACTTTACTTAACTTTAAGATCATGAAAGAACAGATACTTCTTCAAAATTAGAAAGAATTTGCTTTTGAGATTATTATCCCAATTTGCCAAAGAACAGGGCATAAGATACTAAGAGGAAAAATTCTTTAGAATCAATGTTGCTAGATATATTCCTTTTCATTTATCCAATTACTAAAAGGAAATAATTCTTTAGAAAAGCAAAAAAAATGTTATTGGAGATTCCTTTTGTGAAGGCCTCAATATTGCATATGCTAATAGTAACTATTATTTAATACCCACTGAGCTCGACATGTTATTCATACACTAACTCAATCCCAGGAGCCCTTCATGGTATTATATTTCCATTTTATAGATGAAGAAATTGAGGTTCAGAGCCATGAAGGTAAAAACACAAATGAGAATTGTAAATTGATTAAAAAGAGAGTTTATATTTAAGTTAGATTTTTCTGGGGGCGCCTGGGTGGCTCAGTTGTTAAGCGTCTGCCTTCGGCTCAGGTCATAATCTCAGGGTCCTGGGATCAAGCCCTGCATCGGGCTCCCTGCTCTGTGGGAAGCTGGCTTCTCCCTCTCCCACTCCCCCTGCTTGTGTTCCTTCTCTCGCTTTCTCTTTCTGTCAAATAAATAAATAAAATCTTTTAAAAACATAAATTAGATTTTCTTTTTCTTGTTCCAATTGGAGTTTTTCCTTCTCTTTCAGTATAATAGGTGCTAAATTAGGAGCAGACGGTCAATAAAATCAGAAAGATTTAACGTATGGAAAAATAGACAAGCATTTGAGTCTGGACATTAGAAATAATTCTCTCACAAGAAATAAAATACAGTATTCAGTTTATTCACATGGCTTTCAAAGAGCCATTGCGGGATCTAACAAGGAATTTCATAATGTCATGAGTTTCACCTCCCACAGAAGAGTAAGAGCCTGGAAAACTAAGTGGCTTTGGAAGTAAATGAGATAATAAGGATGAGATAGTCTTAGAATTGTAGTGATGGAAGAATGTCAGAAGCATGGGTCGTGAGATTGAGCCCCGCCTCTGGCTTTGCCACCCCCCACTTGTGCTCAATCTCTTTAAAAACAAAAAACAATCAGCATTTGGACTTTGCAAGCTGTGCTGTGTCCTCTGCAAGCATCCAGAATGGCCGGAAGCCACAGATGTGGTTGGCTATGTGCACTGAAGGATACTGAAAGATACTTTGTTGCTGTGCTTGAATGGAACAAAGACCGCACCTGTTCACCCCGGATGGAGAGCATGTAGCGCGGTGTCTGCCACTGAAGTAAGTGTTTATTCAGCAAACACATACCCCAAATGAATAACAACAGGAGCAAATAATGACAAAATCATTTACTGAATATTTTCTTAATGATCATTTTTACAAAAAGCAAGTACAACAATGGGCTCCTCTAAACTCTAAAAAGCTTTAAACAGTGAAAACTTTTTAGTGTTATAAAGTGCCCTTAGGTATATCACAAGAGTTGACATCTATATGCTTCTGTATGTTATGGCAGCCTAAGTATATTCTTTGAATAATCTGAATACAGCTTTTTCTAAATAGAAATAGTTATCAAAATAAATTTTTTCAGAGGTAGCATGTTAGGACAGAGAGATCTATTTCTGAAATAGGGGTTCTGGAATATAATATATGAACGCTTAATACCTAGTTAGAGATAGTTACTATATGTAAGCATTAACTACTATTAGTAGCATTTATATATATCCCTTTTTTATTACTTATAAAGGGGCTCAGGAACTGCAATATATAGAAATAAGTTATGCTTTGTATGGCAAGTCTCACTAGATTTAATTAATTTTATTTTTACTTTTTAATATGATACCACATTTTGTCAGAGAGATTTCCTTCTGAAAGTTTGTATGTGTGATCCTCAAAGGGGGCTAGCAGTGCTAAATTCAGTGTTGATTTGTCTGCACTTAATCTGGGTGATACTGATGTATCCTTGAAATATGTAACCTGATGAAGAGATTTTTTCAGATTCTTAGAGTGGAGAGGAACTGGGATTAAATCCAGATGGAGCCTGGCACTAAAAATGAATGAAGTTAGAAATACCTGAAGGTCAAATGTTTTTGATTGTCTCAGAAGCCACTGGAGTTTTCTGAACAAATGGACAGGATGAATTCTGTATGGAAGAGTATGTGATTTTCCAGATTTATTGAGGTAAGTGATACATCTCTGTTTTTTCATTGATTATTTTACATATGTAATAGAATGGCATTTTTGAAGTTTAAGTGAAGTATTTTTTTTCCTTTTTTTTTTTGGCTCATTGAACTTTGATTAACTTAAGTGGGTGTCCATGTTCAGTGATGGCATGATACAGCAAAAATCAGAATTAAAAATTCTAAGAACTCAATGAAATGGGAAGGACTTGTGTACATAGACAATTGCTGGGAGAGAATACATGGAAAGAGAAAAAAGATTCTTGGGGCGCCTGGGTGGCTCAGTCATTCTGCATCTGCCTTCACCTTCGGTCGTGATCCCAGGGTCCTAGGATCGAGCCCCACATCGGGCTCCCTGCTCAGCGGGAAGCCTGCTTCTCCCTCTCCCACTCCCCCTGCTTGTGTTCCTTCTCTTGCTGTGTCTCTGTCAAATAAATAAATAGAATCTTAAAAAAAAAAAAAAAAAGATTCTCACACTGGAGTAGAGGATCATCCTGGACTTAGAGAGGTTGGGAAAAAATAATGGAAATGTGAAACTAGTGACAAGACAGTCCCAGAATGAGGGACCAGATGTGGAGGTACCAAGTGTTCTAGAAAGAGTCAGCATTCAGAGTACTCCCAGCCATTAGCAGCCACTTGAGGAAATCCCATCTATTACCCACACCTGGAGTTAAATTCTCCAGTTCTCCTTGCAGAATTCCTAGGCAATAATCATAGGACCCCAAATAAGACCCATGCCAACAATTAAATATACTTTTACTCTCCACTGGCAGAGAAGACTTCCCTAGGCAGTGGCCAGGATGCTTTCTTTAGACTATCCAGGAACAATGAAGCCATGTGCTCTCCTTATACCCTCACTGACTTACTCTGTGTACAAAGCTTCCTTCCAATTTGCCAGACCATGGGAAAGCTCTGTGACAGAAAGCAGTACCCTGCATTTTGTCAAAGAAAAATTGTGCTGGACAGAGTTAAATAAGCAAGAAATACTTTATTCAAAACTATTGCAATAGGAGTCAATACTGTTGAAAGAGGAGAGAGATTGAATTCAGTTCAAAATAAAAGAGGGACCAGGCATAAAAATAACAAAAGCTTGCCATTTGCAACAACATGGATGGATCTACAGAGTATGATGCTAAGTGAAATAAGTGAGTCAGAAAAAGACCAATGCCATATGATTCAACTCATATGTAATTTAAGAAACAAAATATGAACAAAGGGAAAGAGACAAACTAAAAAACAGACTCTTAACTATAGAGAACAAACAGATGGTTACCAGAGAGGAGGTGGGTGGGAGGATGGGTGAAATAGGTGAACTGTAATAAGAGTACACTTATCATGATGAGCACTGAGTAATGTGTAGAACTGTTGAATCACTTATACTGTATTTACCTGAAACTAATATAAGACTGTATGTTGACCTGGCAGCCGCAGGCTCTGGCAAACTGACTAACAGCATCAAGCCCTCGCAGGCTTTCACAGCTATCCGGCCATCCTGAGGGAAAACACACAGACCCCTTCAATTCTTGAATTAGATGTATGTCAAGTTGTTTGGAAAAAATTCAACTTAAAAATGTAATGTTTTAGGGGAAGAGCAAGATGGTGGAGGGGTAGGAGACCTAAATTTCGTCTGGTCCCAGGAATTCAGTTAGATAGGGATCAAACCATTCTGAACACCTATGAACTCAACAGGAGATCGAAGAAAGAATAGCAGCAACTCTCTAAACAGAAAAGCGACCACTTTCTGGAAGGTGGGACGTGTGGAGAAGTGAATCTGAGGCGATATTTGGGAAGATAGATGGTGAGGGAACGGGGCCTCCATAGGCCACTTCTCTGTCTGTTTTGTGATAGAGCAGCAAAGCACAAAATCAGAACTTTTGGTTAGAAGTTGGCTCCACTGAGGGACATTGCTCCAGTGGCTAAGCAGGGGGTGGAACTCTTGCTGGGACAGTGTGGTCTCAGGACCCTCCGGGTTACAGAAAGACTGGGGGTGCCTCAGTGTGGCAGAGCTCCCGGGTATCAGAGAGGGGAAGCCCACTGCAAAGACTGAGCCGAGGAGTGGGCTCTCAGCTCGGGGTTGCCATAAACCGTGATCCGTGGCAGTCCAGCCACTGATCTTCCAGCAGGGACCCAACAAGCGGTAGATCCGGGGAGACTCCCCTTCCTCCCCCGGGAGGAGCGGCGCGAGAGCACACCGCAGGGATCTGCTGGGTTTGGAGACTCTACATGGAGTCGGGTGCCAGAGATAGAAACGCTCGGTCACAGGCCGGGTGAGCATGGAGTGCGGCCAGAGACTGGGCAGATGGGAGTGATTGACTGCTTTTCTCTGGGGGCTCACTGAGGAACGGGGCTGCCAAGTTCTTGACTCCTCCGGGGCAGAGATTGGGAGGCGGCCATTTTCACTCTCATCCTCCAAAGCTGTATGGAAAGCTTGCAGGGAACAAAAGCTCCCAAGAACAAACCCGAGCAGATTACTTAGCCCACACTGGCAAGGGAGGGGCAATTCCGCCTCCAGCAAAGACATTTGAGAATCACGGCAACAGGCCTCTCCCCCAGAAGATCAGCAAGAGCAGCCAGCCGAGGCCAAGTTTACCGATCAATGAGAACGGCAGAACTCCCATGCTAGGGGAATACTGCACATAGAATTCATGGCTTTCTTCCCATGAATCTTAAGTCTTTCAAAATTAATTTTTTTAACCTTCTTTTTCTTTTTTTTTTGAATTTTTCTTTTTCCCTTTTTCAACCAACATCTTATCAATCCCTTTTTTAAAAAAATCTTTTTTATTTTTTCTTTTTAGAGTCATATTCTATCCCTTCATAGTAGTTAACCTTATTTTTGAGATATATATATATATATATATATATATATATATATATATATATATATATTGTTCTCTCTTTAAAATTTTGGGATACAGTTTCTTCTAACAGACAAAAATATACCCTAAATCTCTGGTGTATGGCTTTGTTCTAGTCTCCTGCCTGATCACATTCTCTCCTTTTTTTTTTTTTAAACCTCCTCTTTCTTTTTTCAACCAACTTCTTCTCTTATCAATTCCTTTTATAAAATCTTTCATAATTTTCACCTTTACAGTCATATCCCATCCCTTCATCATATTTACCCTTATTTTTGTATATATATAAGTTTTTCTTTTTTTAAAATTTTGGGAGGCACTTTCTTCTAACAGACCAAAATACACCCAAAATGTAGTGTGTGGAACTGATCTATGCATCAGCCTGATCATATTTGATCATATTCTGGGTTTTTTCTTTTGTTGTTGTTTGTTTAACTTTTTCTTTTTCTTTTTTTTCTCTTTTTTCTTTCTTTCCCTTTCTTTTCCCCTGGTTTCAGGTCTCTTCTGATTGGTTTAGTGTATATTTTTCTGGGGTTGTTGTTACCCTGTTAGCATTTTGTTCTCTCATTCATCTATTCTCCTCTGGACAAAACGACAAAATGGAAAAACTCACCTCAAAAAAAAAGAACAAGAGGCAATACCGACTGCCAGGGACCTAATCAATATGGACATTAGTAAGATGTTGGAACTAGAGTTCAGAATGACAATTTTAAAGACACTAGCTGGGCTTGAAAAAAGCATGGAAGATATTAGAGAAACCCTTTCTGGAGAAATAAAAGAACTAAAATCTAACCAAGTCAAAATCAAAAAGGCTACTAATGAGGTGCAATCAAAAATGCAGTCTCTAACTGCTAGGATAAATGAGGCAGAAGAGAGAATTAGTGATATAGAAGATCAAATGATTGAAAATAAAGAAGTTGAGAAAAAGAGAGATAAACAACCACTGGATCACGAGGGCAGAATTCGAGAGATAAGTGATACCATAAGATGAAACAATACTAGAATAATTGGGATCCCAGAAGAAAAAGAAAGAGAGAGAGGGAAAGAAGGTATATTGGAGCAAATTATAGCAGAGAACGTCCCTAATTTGGGGAAGGAAACAGGCATCAAAATCCAAGAGGCACAGAGAAACACCCACCAAATCATTAAAAATAGGTCAACATCCCAACATGTAACAGTAAAACTTACAAGTCTCAGAGACAAAGAGAAAATCCTGAAAGCAGCTCAGGACAAGAGATATGTGACCTACAATGGTAGAAACATTAGATTGGCAACAGACCTATCCACAGAGACCTGCCAGGCCAGAAAGGACTGGCATGATATATTCAGAGTACTAAATGTGAAAAATATGCAGCCAAGAATACTATATCCAGCTAGGCTGTCATTGAAAATAGGAGAGATAAAAAGCTTCCAGGACAAACAAAAACTAAAGGAATTTGCAAACACGAAACGAACCCTACAAAAAATATTGAAAGGGGTCCTCTAAGCAAAGAGAGAGCCTAAAAGTAACATAGACCAGAAAGGAACACAGACATTATACAGTAACAGTCACCTTAGAGGCAAACAGTGGCACTAAATTCATATCTTTCAGTAGTTACCCTGAATGTAAATGGGTTAATGCCCCAATCAAAAGACACAGGGTATCAGATGGATAGGAAAAAAAAAGACCCATCAATATGCTGTCTGCAAGAGACTCATTTTAGACCCAAAGACATCCCCAGATTGAAAGTGAGGGGGTGGAAAACCATTTACCATGCTAATGGACACCAAAAGAAAGCCGGGGTGGCAATCCTTATATCAGACAAATTAGATTTTAAACCGAAGACTATAATAAAAGATGAGAAGGACACTATATCCTACTTAAAGTGTCTATCCAACAAGAAGATCTAACGATTGTAAATATCTGTGCCCCTAACATGGGAGCAGCCAATTATATAAGCCAATTAATAACATAAACAAAGAAACACATCAACAATAATACAATAATAGTGGGGGACTTTAACACCCCCCTCACGGAAATGGACAGATCATCTAAGCAAAGGATCAACAAGGAAATAAAGACTTTAAATTACACACTGGACCAAATGGACTTCACAGATATATTCAGAACATTCCATCCCAAAGCAACAGAATACACATTCTTCTCTAGTGCCCATTGAACATTCTCCAGAATAGATCACATCCTAGGTCACAAATCAGGTCTCAACCAGTACCACAAGATTGGGATCAGTCCCTGCATATTTTCAGACCACAATGCTTTGAAACTAGAACTCAATCACAAGAGGAAAGTCGGAAAGAACTCAAATACATGGAGGCTAAAGAGCATCCTACTAAAGAATGAATGGGTCAACCAGGAAATTAAAGAAGAATTTAAAAAATTCATGGAAACCAATGAAAATGAAAACAACTGTTCAAAATCTTAGGGATACAGCAAACGCAGTCCTAAGAGGAAAATATATAGCAACACAAGCCTTTCTCCAGAAAGAAGAAAGGTCTCAAATACACAACCTAAACCTACACCTAAAGGAGCTGGAGAGAGAACAGCAAATAAAGCCTAAACCCAGCAGGAGAAGAGAAATTATAAAGATCAGAGCAGAAATCAATGAAATAGAAACCAAAAGAACAGTAGAACAGATCAATGAAACTAGGAGCTCGTTCTTTGAAAAAATTAAGAAGACTGATAAACCCCTGGCCAGACTTATCAAAAAGAAAAGAGAAATGACCCAAATAAATAAAATCATGAATGAAAGAGGAAAGATCACAACCAACACCAAAGAAATACAAACAATTATAAGAACATATTATGAGCAACTATATGCCAGCAAATTAGAGAATCTGGAAGAAATGGATGCATTCCTAGAGATGTATCAACTACCAAAACTGAACCAGGAAGAAATAGAAAACCTGAACAGACCTATAACCACTAAGGAAATTGAAGCAGTCATCAAAAAATCTCCCAACAAACAAGAGCCCAGGGCCAGATGGCTTCCCAGGGGAATTCTACCAAACATTTAAAGAAGAATTAATACCTATTCTTCTGAAACTGTTCCAAAAAATAGAAATAGAAGGAAAACTTCCAAACTCGTTTTATGAGGCCACCATTACCTTGATCCCAAAACCAGACAAAGACCCCATCAAAAAGGAGTACTACAGACCAATATCCCTGATGAACATGGATGCAAAAATTCTCACCAAAATACTAGCCAATAGGATCCAACAGTATATTGAAAGGATTATTCACCATGCCCAAGTAGGATTTATCCCTGGGCTGCAAGGTTGGTTCAACATCCACAAATCAATCAAAGTGATACAATACGTTAATAAAAGAAAGAACAAGAACCATATGATCCTTTCAATAGGTGCAGAAAAAGCATTTGACAAAGTACAGCATCCTTTCTTGAACAAAATTCTTCAGATATAGGGATAGAGGGTACATACCTCAATATCATAAAAGCCATCTATGAAAAACCCACAGCAAATATCATTCTCAATGGGGAAAAACTGAGAGCTTTCCCACTAAGGTCAGGAACATGGCATGGATGTTCACTATCACCACTGCTATTCAACATAGTATTAGAAGTCCTAGCCACAGCAGTCAGACAACAAAAAGAAATAAAAGGCATCCAAATCAGCAAAGAAGAAGTCAAAGTCTCACTCTTTGCAGATGATATGATACTTTATGTGGAAAACCCAAAAGACTCCACCCCAAAACTGCCAGAACTCATACAGGAATTCAGTAAAGTGGCAAGATATAAAATCAATGCACAGAAATTAGTGGCATTCCTATACACCAACAACAAGACAGAAGACAGACAAATCAAGGAGTTGATCCCATTTACAATTGCACCCAAAACCATAAGATACCTAGGAATAAATCTAACCAAAGAGGCAAAGAATCTGTACTCAGAAAACTAAAATACTCATGAAAGAAATTGAGGAAGACACAAGAAATGGAAAAACATTCCATGCTCATGGATTGGAAGAACAAATATTGTGAAGATTTTAATGGTACCTAGAGCAATCTACACTTTGAATGCAATCCCTATCAAAATACCATCCACTTTTTTCAAAGAAATGGAACAAATAATCCTAAAATTTGTATGGAACCAGTAATGACCTCGAATAGCCAGAGGAATGTTGAAAAAGAAAAGCAAAGCTTCTGGCATTACAATTCTGGACTTCAAGCTCTATTACAAAGCTGTCATCATCAAGACAGTATGGTACTGGCACTAAAACAGGCACATAGATCAATGGAAAAGAATAGAGAGCCCAGAAAGGGACCCTCAACTCTATGGTCAACTCATCTTCGACAAAGCAGGAAAGAATGTCCAATGGAAAAAAGACAGTCTCTTCAACAAATGGTGTTGGGAAAATTGGACAGCCACATGCAGAAGAATGAAACTGGACCATTTCCTTACACCACACACAAAATAGACTCAAAAATGGTTGAAAGACCTCAATATGAGACAGGAGTCCATCCAAATCCTAAAGGAGAATACAGGCAGCAACCTCTTTGACATCAGCTGCAGCAACCTCTTCCTAGAAACATCAAAGGAAAAGGAAGCAAGGGCAAAAATGGACTATTGGGACTTCATCAAGATAAAAAGCTTATGCACAGCAAAAGAAACAGTCAACAAAACCAAAAGCCAACCAACAGAATGGGAGAAGATATTTGCAAATGACATATCAGATAAAGGGCTAGTATCCAAAATCTATAAAGATCTTATCAAACTCAACACCCAAAGAACAAATGATCCAATCAAGAAATGGTCAGAAGACATGAACACACATTTTTCCAAAGAAAGACATTCAAACAGCCAACAGACACATGAAAAAGTGCTCAACATCTCTCAGCATCAGGGAAATCCAAATCAAAACCTCAATGAGATACTACCTCACACCAGTCAGAATGGCTAAAATTAACAAGTCAGGAAATGACAGATGTTGGCAGGGATGTGGAGAATGGGGAACCCTCCTACACTGTTGGTGGGAATGCAAGCTGGTGCAGCCACTCTGGAAAACAGTATGGAGATTCCTCAAAAAGTTGAAAATAGAGCTACCCTACGACCCAGCGATTGCACTACTGGGTATTTACCCCAAAGGTACAAATGTAGGGATCCAAAGGGGTACACGTACCCCGATGTTTATAGCAGCAATGTTCACAATAGCCAAACTATGGAAAGAGCCAAGATGTCCATCAACAGATGAATGGATAAAGAAGATGTGGTGTGTGTGTGTACACACATATACACACAATGGAATATTATGCAGCCATCAAATGAATGAGATCTTGCCATTTGCGATGACGTCGATGAACTGGAGGGTACTATGCTGAGCGAAATAAGTCATTCAGAGAAAGACAGGTATCATATGACCTCACTGATATGAGGAATTTTTAATCTCAGGAAACAAACAGGGTTGCTGGAGTGGTGGGGGGTGGGAGGGATGGGGTGGCTGGGTGATAGACATTGGGGAGGGTATGTGCTATGGTGAGCACTGTGAATTGTGTTAAGACTGTTGAATCACAGACCTTTACCTCTGAAACAAATAATACGTTATATGTTAAAAAAAAAAAGAAGAAGAAGAAGATAGCAGGAAGGGAAAAATGAAGGGAGGGAAATCAGAGGGGGAGACTAACCATGAGAGACTATGGACTCTGAGCAACAAACTGAGAGTTCTAGAGGGGAGGGAGGTGAGGGGATGGGTTAGCTCCTGATGGGTATTAAAGAGGGCACATACTAAATGGAGCACTGGGTGTTATACACAAACAATAATGGAAGACTACATCAAAAACTAATTATGTAATGTATGGTGATTAACATAATAAAAAAAAGACTGTATGTTAACTATACTGGAATTAAAAAAAATCAAAAATGCAAAATATGAGAGGGACAAGTAAGGATATATAAATGCCAATGAAAGGGCGAAAAAGTGGATGGAAAATTACTAAGAATGTGATTAGGTATTAAGTAGGGGGGAAGAGGAATTTGGTTGGATAATAAGTGTCAAGGGATTGTCTCTAAACTGGTTTAGCAGGATTCCTTGTGAAGATTAGGCTCAGCAGGCCAAAGATGGGCCAAAAAAGTGCTCAGGGGACTCTGAACAAAGTTTATTTCAAGTGGGAGTCCTTGTCAACATCTAGAGGAAGAGGGTGCCATGGAAGAAGGCAGCACCGTTGTCTCCCACCAACCTTGCTTGACAATCTTTGTTACCCCATACCCTCATGGCCTCCTGGCCCCATTACATATATAATCAGACTATTTGGACCAGAAAAACCTGAGGAACATACTGACTCAATAATCTATCCAGTTTTCATAAATTATTTTTGCTACCTGATGCCACTATGCCTAAGACAAAGCTCCTTGCCACTGGCCTCTACTGTGAAGAATCATGAGGTTAAATGCTCTGGAAATTAAAACCTTCCAGCCCACATTTCTTTAGCTTGAGAAGCCAACATTCTGCATGGTACTTAAAATAGGTTTGTCTTTAAAAGTAACACCCTCTACCCAGTGTTTGGTAGCTCTATAGCAGTGGTTCTAATCTCATGGAATTACCTGGGGAACTTTGTAAATGTATAAACATTCAAACACTGGAATCAGAACTTAGATCTAACATGGGTTGATGACAGAGGCAGCCTTCAGTATTTTTATGAAGTTCCCAGGCAATTTTGACGACCATATGTGTTTTGGAAGTGGTGAATCTTGACAGCTGTCCTTAAAGGCAGTATTCACACCCCAGAGCTCACAATGAGTATGCTGGGTCATCAAAATACTGAAAAAGGAAGGAAATGCATTTGCCTTCAAGTTTGCTTTGGAGACTACAAGGTAATTGTAATAGGTGTACAATTGTAGTTGTAACTAACAATTACTGAGTACATTCTATTTACCAAGATCAGTACTTTGAGCCTGTGTAGTCCTTACACTGGCCTGTAATATAACGGTCTTCACTTAGAAATGAGCAAACGAGGCTTTAGAGGTTATGTAACATGGAGAAAGTCATGCAGAGTGTAAGTGACAGTGCCAGGAATCACAGTCAGATCTTCAAAAGTCACTTTCTCATTATTAACTGTAATGTAATACAGCCTCAGTATTCTATCCCCTAGAATTTTGTACTTACCTAATGAGGTTGGGAAGAGTAAAATAAATAAATAAAAACATACTTACGCTCATTATGCAGTTAACTACTGTTAATCATTGAAGTATTCTTATATCTCTTTGTATATTTTATGCTATATGTGTAGCTTTTATTAGTCATGTGATATGCATACAGGAATATGTTCTACTTAAAAAATACTATTTCTAGCAAGCATTTCCTCATATCATTTTAACATCTATAAAAATTTTACCCTCGATGATTGCCTAATATTCTATTAGCTTGATGTAACCATTATCCTGTCTTTGGACTCTCTTGTTTTTTTCAATTAGTTGCTGTTATAAATGACATTGAGTATCTCAATAAAGCTCTTAAACACTAAAAAATGTTGTATTAAACATATATACATGTACACACACAGTTGACCCTTGAACAACATGGGTTTGAACTGCATGGGTACACTTATACACAAAATTTCTTAATAAATACAGTACAATACTGTAAATGTATTTTCTCTTCTTTAAGATATTGTTAATAACATTTTCTTTTCTCTAGCTTTATTGTAAGAATACAGCATATAATATATATAACATACAAAATATCTGTTAATTGTTTATATAATCAGTAAGGCTTCTGGTCAAGAGTAGGCTATTAATAGTTAAGTCTTGGGGAGCCAAAAGTTATATGGATTTGCAGCTGTGTCAGGGGTGGAGGTGGTGCCCCCAACCCTTGTGTTGTTCAAGGGTTAACTGTATATATATATGTGTGGACACACACATGTATATAGCAGTATTTATCCAAATATCTATTTCTTTAGGATATATTTCTAAAAGAGTCTTTTTATTTAAAAAGCAAATGATTAAAAAAATCTAAATACATTATGGAAAATTCCTTTCTAGAAAGACATATAAGCTTACAACTAGCAGTATGTGAAGTGACTTCAATTATATTCTTTTCTTCATTGATCAGTATCATTATTCATCTTTGCTAATGTGATAAAGAGGTATCTTGAACTCATAGTTTTCATACCTCTCTTTTAACCATTTTTGTATTATCTTGGATAAATAATTTGTGTCCTTGATTTTTCCTCAGTATTTTTATCTAATCGTTCAACAGTTTACATCATGGAATACTTACTGTAGGCCAGGCTTCATTTAAAAGCTTTCCATGGGTTACTTAACCTGTTCTCAGCAACAGGCCTGTGAATAAACGCTTTTGACATCTCCATTTTATGTATCAGGAAACTGAGACCCAGAAGTGAGGAGATTTGTCTGAGGCAACACAGCTAATATGCTCTTTTTTTAATATAACGGTGATCAATAATTTTCCTATAATAGGGGGTTTTTTTGGTGGATAATTTGCCAAATTTGTTATTTACCTTTCCGGTTTATTCATATTTTTATTGTGCTGAAAGTAGAAGTTTGTAGGCATCCAAATTATCAGTTTATTTAATGATTTCTTCCTTTGCTTCAAAGATTACAAAATAACTTCTCTTTCAAAAACAAACATTCTTCCATAATTCTAGTTCTTAATGCTTTCTTTACTTCTTTAATATACTTGGCATATATTATATAAACAATATGAGATCGGAATCTAAACTTAAATTGATCTTTTTCCACAAATAACCCATACCTTAAAATTACTTTATGGAACAATCCTTTATTTTTCTATTGGTTTGTGAAAGCTCTTTTATTATACACTAAATTTATATATATGCATTCTATTAAATTATTTCCTCTTGAAGCCATAATATATCATTTTAATGGTCATACTATTATAAAACTTTTAAATACTTTTTAGAGTAATCTCTAGGACTCTGTTAAGTGTTGGTCTTTCAAGAGGGAAAAAAGAAGAAAATAACTTTATAAGAAACAGCAAATGAGAAATAAGTAAATGAAGTCTAGATTAGCATTGCTTAAAACCTATGGTGTCTCTCTCTCTGAACACACATGCACACAGGCACTACAGACAGGCACACAAATTGTATAAAGAAAACTGTTTTGTAGCTATCTAGGAGATAAACTTGTAATGGTACACAGAATTTATATCTCTTTTCTCAGGAGCTATGCCTGTGAAAGCCAGTTTGAAAAAAAAAATGTTAAATGGGAGACCTTCCACTCTTTCATGTGCATAAACCATAATATATTCTAAATAAGCTTTTATTATTAAACTGGGGGACAGTATTATGTACACTTATTTACAAGATAATTCATAGTTTTGAATCACATTATCATAATTTTTGCTTCTACTAGGAAAAAAAAGTCATTTTATCTTTACAAATACATACCGAGAACATATTATGCTAAGTATTAAGAATGAAAAGGTAAATAAATCATGACTCATACCTTCAAAAAGGTCATGGTTTCAGAGAACTGAAAAACATATGAAACATATTTAAAACGCTCCATAAACTAATAATAACAGATTAAAATAACTGGTACAAAGGAGGTAATGTCCAGTTAAGGGAAAGGTGAAATTTCAGGTGGTAATATTGGAGTGAAACGCAGTGTAAATCTACAAAGAACACCATCATGTATTATTGTGTATTACGCACCTGAAAATAGGTTTTAATACTGTAATGCTTTTCAGATTGGAATACCTTAATTTAAGAATTTCATTGGCTGATAAACAATGCCTTTGAACAAAATACAGATCAGAAGTTATCATAATTGCCTATCCTGATTTTCTGTCACTACAACCTTTCTCAAGTTTTTCTAGCATTTGAAATTTTTGCCATTTTGCAATACTTTAATCTTGGATGTCGACATGTTCCTGCTACAAAAATGATATCCTACCCTATGCCACCCTATTTGTTACAGAAGCCTTTGAGTCACACACCAGAAACTTTGTCAAATCTTGGAATATTATTATTCTAGTCGATGCTTTTTTCTTTATATGCAGGTATAAAAAGACTGAAAAGGTACATAGGTTACATGTATTTTGTGACTAAACAATTCAACTGAAATGCACAAGGATTTATTGAGTTTTTACTATATGTCTGACACTATGCTCCAAGCTAAGGATAAAAAAGTCCATAACACATAGACCTGAATAAGAATTTCTTTCTCTGCCGGATGCTTAAATAGACCACATGATATCAGCTGTGAAGTAATTAAACCCACTGTATCCCTGTGCTGCTACAGGCAAAACAGATCTTGCTTCAGGAAAAGTTTCTTGCCAGTGCAATCCATATGCAATTGAGACCCTAATCAGGAAATGACCATTTTGTTGAAAAAGGTTTTAACTCCAGCATTGCTATCCCCTCATTATCACAATATAACCCAGACATAGAATAGAACATCTAGAAATTGACAAAAAGGCCATCCAAAATTATCAAATAAATTATAGTAGCTGTTTTATAGTTTAACTGCAGTAAACAAATCTCTGGATAAATCAATTAATAAAGTCAGTACTGAAAGTGAATTTATGGAGTAGCACAAGAATTGAACAAGAGCCCCAAAACAAATACCTCCTTTCTAAGGCAAAGAGCCTGAGATAACAGTGTATGGAACATAGAAAAAAAAAGATGATAACAAATAGAACCAAAGCAGATCTTAAATGAAGAACTGGAGAGCCATATCTGAACCACATCACTATAGAAACTTTAGTATTTGCTGCATATTTTCAGGAGAAGTAAGCACAGTGTGAGTCAGCATAAAGGCAAGAAAACCATCTATTCAAAAGCCCTAAGTCAAGGAATTGCAAGTGAACTGAATAGAATGGACATATTATTTAAATTTAAGACTTTGATACTTTATTGGAGGTAAATAAGCTAAGTAACTCACCCAACCTCCTGACAGCATCCTAATAAGCCTTAGGCTATATGTTACACTCCATATAAGAAATTTTTTTTTTTTGAGACCTTACTGAAATGATTTTGATCTGATGTATTGGTGGTGTCAAATCAAGACACTTATAATTTCATTAAAGAAGGCATAGTCTATCCTATTCAATACATGGCCTCTGTATTGCATGTGACATTGTTGCAAAAATGCTCTTGGAAAATTGCAACAACAATGGGTGTTTAGCTTCCTGAGGAACCATGATGTTGAGATCCTATATCAGTCATCTCGGTGCTTCCTTGGGATAAGAGAGGGTTGAGGAAGAAAGGTTCTGATGAGCCACACAGTAGCTCACCCAGCTCACTTCAAGCATCACATTATTTTGATTGATCTCAAGTTCCACAAAGTAGCCTATGAGGCCATAGCTCAAAACTGGGCACCAGAAATGCATAAGAGCCTCATGAGGACTGGAATTGTTACCAGAATGGTAGGTTCTTTCCCTACTCAATACCACTTGCCAAATAGACAAATAGCAAGACAGTATTTGATGACAAACAGGTAATTTATTCAATGGCCAGAGAATGAACAAGGGGAACTCATGCTCTTTGGCATCTTCTTCTGGAAAAGCTGAGTGGTGTAGATGATACGGCTGGGGGATGCTTCATGTCAGCCAGGAATTGGGGAAGGGGTAGAGATTTCCAAGAACTTAGGCCACATCCCTTTTTCTTCCTTATTTGGTCAGGGTTTTCCTGTCATGGTGCCTTTTGGGAGCAGATTTTAGTGGTTTAATGTAGTATAAGAAAAGAATAATGTGAACCTTGACTCACTTTATCAGCCTTCTTGAACCTGTCTAGTTTGATCCCATTCCTTGTGGTCTGGCAGCAAGCTTATCTGGGCAGGAATACCTGTAGGGGAGATATTAGAAAAAAAAACAGCTTTAGAAAAATTCCCTATGGTGCTCTTCAAGGGCTCATCTGGTGACAGAACTCATGACCAAAGAGGCAGAAATCAACTGAAGGAGAGAATATGCCACCCCAAATATGCCACTCGTGCATATTGATTATTTTGAACTAAAGTTATTTAAGAAACAGCAAGAAAGACACACTGATCCTTCCTTGTCCCTCTGAAAGCAGGAAATAAATACCCTATGTGAAAGGTACTCTCCCTGTACAAAGAGGGTTGAAGGCATCCTTACCATGAAATATAGGAAATTTAAGGCAGAGAAGACAGTATAAACAAAACCTGTTACCTCACTGATTTGCTATTCCAAGGTGAAACCCCTTTGTCTTGCCAGTTCTTCACAAATTTATTGTTTCTTTGTCTAAAAGGTATAAAATCTGACTGCTTTGATCATTTCTTTGAGTTTCATATTTTTGGGGGAGCTTATGTATGTACAAAATTAAATTTGTTTTTCTCTTATTAATTTCTATGTCAATTTAATTATTATGCCAACCAAAGAACCTAGAAAGAAGTTTCCCACCCCTACACAACCTAGTTTAGTCTTACACTCCCTCATCAGCACAGCTTCTCTTTCTCTCTCAATCTCTCCTTTCCTCCTTCCCTTCCTTTCTCTCCCTCTCATTTTCCGGACTAGTTCTTTCTATTTGGGTGTGTGTATACCACCTCACCCCCAGATCTATAGGGCTTCTTAGGTAAAGCAATCAATTGAGCCTTGTCCAGTGGCTTCAAGTCATACATATTCCAAATACCAGATAGAATACAATTGGGCCAGTTTGGGTAAAATGTCCCTTTCTGATTCAATCGAGCCAAATTGTTATCAGAGGAATGGATAAGAATATTTTTTATGTGAAGCAGAAACAAAAGGATTGATAGATTAAATAATTGACTTTTTTGTGTGCTGCCAGTATTAATAGTGTCAAGTCTGAGTAAGTCTACAAGTAGAAAAGCAATCACATTTTGGAAAGTAGGATGTGTGGAGATCTGACTTGGGGGAGATATAACTGTGGGTATGGTGTCTGGGAGGGCGCCCTGATTTTTTTCAAAGCCAGTTAGTATCCTTATAATCTTCGTTTTAAATTCACAAAATACACAAGACAAGGAAAGATTACTGAAAGCAGCAAGGGAAAAAAAAAATCCTTAACGTATTAGGGAAGTCAGATCAGATTCACAGCAGATCTGTCCACAGAAACTTGGCAGGCCAGAAGAGAGTGGTGGGATATATTTAACATGCTGAATGGGAAAAATATACAGCCAAGAATCCTTTATTCAGCAAGGCTGTCAATCAGAATAGAAGGAGAGGTAAAGAGTTTCCCAGACAAACAAAAACTAAAGGAGTTTGTGACCACTAAACCAGCCTTGCAAGAAACTTAAGGGGGACTCTTTGAATGGAGAAAAAAAAAAAAAACACCAAAAACAACAAAGACTAGAAAGGAGCAGAGAACATCACCAGAAACACCAACTCTATAGATAACACAATGGCACTAAACTCATATCTTTAAATAATTGCTCTAAATGTAAATGGACTAAATGCTCCAATAAAAAGACAAAGGGTATCAGAATGGATAAAAAAAAAAAAAAACACAAGATCCATCTATATGCTGCCTGTAAGAGACTCATTTTAGACCTAAAGACACCTGCAGATTGAAAGTGAGAGGATGGGGAACCATCTATCATGCTAATGGGCATCAAAAGAAAGCTGGAGTAGCCGTACTTTCTATCAGATAAACTAGATTTTAAACCAAAGACTGTAACAAGACATGAAGAAGGGCATTATATTGTAACTAGGGGATCTATCCAACAAGAAGATCTAACAATTGCGAATATTTATGCCCCAAATTTGGGAGCACCCAAATATATAAATCAATTAATAATAAACATAAAGAAACTCATTGATAATAATACAATAATAGTAGGTGACTTTAACACCCATCTACAGCAATGGACAGAGCATCTAAGCAGAAAATCAATGAGGAGACAATGGCTTTGAATGACGTCCTGGACTGGAAGGACTTAACAGATGTAGTGAGAACATTTCACCCTAAAGTAGCAGAATACACATTCTTTTCTAGTGTACATGGAACATTCTCCAGAATAGATCACATCCTGGGTCACAAATTGGCCCTCAACAAGTAAAAAAGATGGAGATCATACTATGCATATTTTCAGACCACAACACTGTGAAGCTTGAGGTCAACCACAAGAAAAAATTTGTAAAGACCTCAAATACATGGAGGTTAAAGAACATTGTAGTAAATAATGAATGGGTTAACCAGGAAACTAAAGAATAAATAAAAAAAAAATATATAGGGAAGCAAATGAAAATGAAAACATGATGGTCCAAAACCTTTGGGATGAAGCAAAGGCAGTCCTAAGAGACGAGTATATTGCAGTATAGGCCTATCTCAAGAAGCAAGAAAACTCTCAAATATACAGCCTAACCTTACACCTAAAGGAACCAGAAAAGGAACAGCAAATAAAGCCTAAAGCCAACAGAAGAAAGGAAATAATAAATATTAGAGCAGAAATAAATGATATAGAAACAACAATAACAAAAAAACACAGTAGAACAGATCAATGAAACTAAGAGTTGGTTCTTTGAAAGCATAAAATTGATAAACCCCTAGGCAGACTTACCAAAAAGAGAAGGGGCCCAAATAGATAAAATCGTCAATGAAAGAGGAGAAATCATAACCAACACCACAGAAATACAAGCAATTATAAGAGAATACTTTGAAAAATTATATGTTAACAAATTGGGCAATCTGGAAGAAATGGGCAAATTCCTAGAAGCTTACAAACTACCAAAAGTGAAACAGGAAGAAATAGAAAATTTGAACAGACCCATAACCAGCAGAGAAATTGAATCAGTCATCAAAATCTCCCAACAAACAAAACTCTTGGGCCAGATAGCTTCCCAGGGGAATTCTACCAGACGTTTAAAGAAGAGTTAATACCTAGTCTTCTCAAACTGTTCCAAAAAATAGAGATGGAAGGAAAACTTCTAAACTCGTTCTATGTAGCTGGCATTACCTTGATTCCAAAACCAAACACAGCATTAAAAGGGAGAATTACAGGCCACTATCCCTGATGAACATGAATGCAGAAATTCTTAATAAAACTTTAGTAAATCGAATCCAACAGTATATTAAAAGAATTATTCAGCATGATCAAGTGGGATTTATTCCTGGGCTGCAGGGGTGGTTCAATATTCACAAATCAATCAATGTGATACACCACATTAATAAAAGAAAGGATGAGAACCATATGATCCTCTCAAAAGATGCAGAAAAAGTATTTGACAAAATACAGCATCCTTCCTGGATAAAAACCCTCAAGAAAGTAGGGATAGAGGGCATATACCTCAATATCATAAAGGCCATATATGAAAGCCCCATAGTTAATATCATCCTCGATGGGGAAAAACTGAGAGCTTCTCCCCTATGGTCAGGAACAAGACAAAGATGTCCACTTTCACCATTACTATTTAACATAGTACTGGAAGTCTTAGCCTCAGCAATCAGACAACAAAAAGAAATAAAAGACATCCGAATCAACAAGGAAGAAGTCAAATTTGCACTATTTGCAGATGACCTGATAAATCTATGTAGAAAACCCAAAAGACTCCACCAAAAATTGCTAGAAATAATACATGAATTCAGCAAAGTTGCAGGATATAAAATCAACACGCAGAAATTTTTTGCATTTCTATACACCAATAATGAAGCAGCAGAAAAAGAAATCAAGGTATCAATCCCATTTGCAATTGCACCAAAAATAATAAGATACCTAGGAGTAAACCTAATTAAAAAGGTAAAATATCTGTGGTCCGAAAACTGTAGAACATTTATGAAAGAAATTGAAGAGGACACAAAGAAATGGAAAAACATTCCATGCTAATGGGATTGGAAGAACAAACATTGTTAAAATGTCTATATTACCCAAAGCAATCTACACATTTAATGCAATCCCTATCAAAATGCCACCAGCATTTTCACAGAGTTAGAGCAAACAATCCTAAAATTTGTATGGAACCAGAAAAGACCCCAAATAGCCAAAGCAATTCTGAAAAAGAAAAAACTGGAGGCATCATAATTCCAGATTTCAAGCTATATTACAAAGCGGTAGTCATCAAGACAATATGGTACTGGCACAAAAAGTGACACATAGATCAGTGGAACAGAATAGAAAACCCAGAAATGAACACACAACTCCATGGTCAACTAATCTTTGACAAAGCAGTAAAGAATATCCAATGGAAAAAAGATAGTCTCTTCCACAAATGGTGTTGGGAAAACTGGACAGCAACATGCAGAATCTTACACCATACGCAAAGATAAACTCAAAGTGGATGAAACAACCAAATGTGAGACAGGAAACCATCAAAATCCTAGAAGAGAACACAGGCAGCAACCTCTTTGACCTCAGCCACAGCACCTTCTTACTAGAAACATCACTGGAGGCAAAGGAAACAAAAGCAAACATGAACTCTTGGGACTTCATCAAGATAAAAATCTCCTGCACAGCAAAGGAAACAATCAACAAAACTGAAAGGCAGCCTGCGGAATGGGAGAAGATATTTGCAAATGACATACCAGATAAAGGGCTAGTATCCAGTATTTATAAACAACTTATCAAACTCAACACCCAAAAAACAAATAACCCAGTTAATGGGCAGAAGACACAAGTAAACACTTTTCCAAAGAAGACATCCAGATGGCTAACAGACACATGAAAAGATGCTCAACATCACTCATCATCAGGAAATACAAATCAAAACCACAGTGAAATACCACCTCACACCTGTCAGAATAGCTAAAATTAACAACACAAGAAACAACAGTCTTTGGCAAGGATGTGGTGCTGTTGGTGGGAATGTAAACTGGTGCAGCCACTCTGGAGAACAGTATGGAGGTTCCTCAAAATACTAAAAATAGAACTACCCTACAGTCCAGCAATTGCACTAGTAGGTATTTACCCAAAAGATACAAAAATACAGATTGGAAGGGGTACGGATGTTTATAGCAGCATTATCAACAATAGCCAAACTATGGAGAGAACCCAAATGTCCATCGACTCATGAATGGATAAAGAGGATATGGGGTGTGTGTGTGTGTGTGTGTGTGTGTGTGTGTGTGTGTGTGTGTGTGTGTGTGTGTGTGTGTGTGTAAAATGGAATATTACTCAGCCATCGAAAAGAATGAAATCTTGCCATTTGCAGCAACGTGGATGGAGTTAGAGTGTATTATGCTAAGCAAAATAACTCAATCAGAGAAAGATAAATACGTATGATTTCACTCACATGTGGAATTTAAGAAGGAAAACAGAGGAACATATGGGAAGAGGGGAAAAAAAAGGAGAGAGGGAAATCAGAAGAGACTCTTAATGATAGAGAACAAACTGAGGGTTTGATAGAGGGAGGTGTGTGGGGAATGGGCTAGATGGGTGATAGGTATTAAAGAGGGCACTTGTTGTGATGAACACTGGGTGTTGTTGATGAATCACTGAATTCTACTCCTGAAATCAATATTTCATTGATTGTTAAATAAAATTTAAATTAAAAAGAAGAAAATGGCATGATTGCCAGGTATGAACCAGCAGCTTCACTGAGTGACAGTTTTGTCTTAAAATTCTTTTGGTACTCATTGAATATGGTATATTGTTATTTTTGTGTAAGTTTTGTCTTTCAAGTAGATTCTAAGTTGATTGATGATATATCCTGTCATTTCTTCCCAGAGATTTTTATGGGAACTTGCTTATTGTCTCCACTGGCTAATGTTTGAGCAGAAGAACAGAAACCCAGAGAAACTCAAGGACAGGAAATACAGCTAAATCTCATGAAAAAAGGGGTTTAATGAGAGTTTATGGACTCTGAGAAACAAACTGAGGATTCTAGAGGGGAGGGTGGGGGGATGGGTAAGCCTGGTGATGGGTATTAAAGAGGGCACGTACTGCATGGAGCATTGGTTGTTATATGCAAACAATGAATCATGGAACACTACATCAAAAACTAACGATGTGGGCGCCTGGGTGGCTCAGTTGGTTAAGCGACTGCCTTCAGCTCAGGTCATGATCCTGGAGTCCCGGGATCGAGTCCCGCATCGGGCTCCCTGCTCAGTGGGGAGTTTGCTTCTCCCTCTGACCCTCTTCCCTCTCATGCTCTCTATCTCTCATTCTCTCTCTCTCAAATAAATAAATACAATCTTTAAAAAAAAAACTAACGATGTAATGTATAGTGATTAACATAACATAATAAAATTTTTAAAAAGGGTTTAAACTGTAGAGTCAATCAGTTAAATGATACTGAAGGAAACTTTTTCTTCACCTTTTCTAGGTTTCTGGAATTGCAGTTAAGGCTAACTCTAAATTAAGTTCATAACAGACTCTAAGTGATGCTGAGAGCCCAGAATATTCTGAAGAGAATTCCAATGAGCAATCCACAACAGTGGTTAGATTTCTCTGCACAGAGTTTAGCCACAACTGTCCAGCCACTCCCTCCCTAGTGAATAAAAAAAAGAACTTGAGGGTACATGGAGAAATCAGAGGGTCTTGGCAGTACACTTGGGCAGAGTGCATTGTTGACCAGGAATAGTGAGGCATTGAAATGCAAGCAAGAGCATTTATTATTAGGTCTTAGAATTGTAATTTGGGGAGCACAGATGCAGGTAGAAATCCAAAAGGACCCCAATGAGGAAAAATGGTGAGGGGCTTTTAAAGGAAAAAGAAAAGAGGAAATTGCTATGAATTCCATTAAATTGTATTTTAGTCATTCTGATTGGAGGACAAATAATTTGAATTTATAATTCATTGGCTTACTTAGGTCATCTCATCAGTTTTTAAGAAAAAACACATTTTTCATGGTCCTCATCGAGTCCTTTCTCAGCAGTCTCAGCACTTTTGTTTCCTCTTGGCATCAACAAAAGTTAAGCAGTTGAACAAAGTGGAACAGTGAAGACAAGATGGAGTCACTTAGGGTGTCTTGTCACTGAGACCTGTAGCCTTCCCTTCACAGTACCAAAAATGCTAAGAGGCTAGTCAATATCCACCACTCCCCAACACACACCCCACCTCCTTTCTCAGCCATGGGAGAGAGAAAGTAAGGGCTCCTTACCACCACCAAAGCCAGGTTTGAGGAGTGGTCCAAGAGAATTACTAGGAGAGGTTGGGGTTTTGTAAGAAATAGAACTAGGCACCTCATTCCCTGGGTGGATGTTGGTCAAACTGCAAAACTTGAAGGCCCATTGTTCTCCTCTGAGAAGAGAGTAATGAGGCTCTTGGCAGACCTTGACTTGTATTCTCTGAATTTGGGATGTTGTCCATTTATTGTGTACAGATTTTGGCAGGCTGAGGATCATCTGGAGTATCTCATACTATTGGGGTTTGGAGAAGGATGATGGAGCTTATTTGGAAGAAGATGAAGGCAGCCTCTGTTCCAACCTTGTTCTGTTTGACCCTGAGAAAGATGAGAGAGAGGATCTCAGTAGTTCGTGGATATTTGTTGGAAGGTGAAAGGAAATTAATGAAGTGGCAGAAGGCATAGAGCTACCCAGACAGCTGCCACACAAAGCAATGAGATGCCCAACATTAAAAGAAAAAAAGGATCAGAAAGTAGACTTCAAGCAGGATCACATAGGGACAAAGCTGCCTCTGTCTGAGGGGATGATCAACAGTGGAGGGGTCTAGGATCAGGGTGAAGCCTATTTTAAGAAGAATCACACTTACCATCTCCTCAGGGATATCCAGCATCAGATAGGATCAGACTGAACCAAAATGTCCAGGGATAATTACCACCAGAGATAGGCTTGCTAAGTTAAGTCTGGGCACAATTCCTCATTTTCATGTTTTTCTCGTTTACCCCTGAGCCATAAAAAGAGCTAGTGACTAGAAAGGGTGGATGTGAGTGGGGCAGGGTGGGGAGTAAGTGCTTTGAATCAGATATGAGACTGGAGTATTAAACTAGACTGAACTAAATTTAATACCTGGCAATGACCCAGAAGATAGAGAATCTTTCTAAGGCAAAGGGATGGGATTTAATCAGGCACATTTGAAAGGAATAATTGAAAAATAAAACCAACAAATGTTAATACAATCTAGTGTTATTAAGGTCAGTGAATGTCCACTTCTCTCATGGGTTTATTTTTTTTCCTTTCAATGTCAGATGCTGTACAGTCTCTTTCATTCTCTTATTTCCCTTACCTTTATCTCTTTTCTACATGATTTCGTCCTGCCTGAATATATCTCAGTGTGGCCACATGGTTACCTGGTCCCAGTGCCAACCACCATCTAACTATGGTTCTCCTACACATTTTCAAGAGAAGGTAAGTTGCTTAACTCATCTAGCAAATTGGTTGTCTTTAGGTGCATTGCTGGTCCCATTAGCTTTGGCCTTAATGTGGGTACTGGTACAAATGGCAACAAAACATCGAGGGTTGTTCTAAATGTTCTTAGAAGGGGACATAGCAAATAGGTAATAATTAGAGGTTATTCAGGGTGAGTGTTCATTTAATATTTTTTTGGATTGTGGTAACTTTTGGATGAGTCGATTTCTTGAATGTACATCTGTAACTTTTTAAATCATGAAGTGACTCTGGTATCACGTCAAGGTGAATCATAATAGATTTGTTTGCATACCTGTTGCTTGTGAACAGAGAGGAAGTCTTGTTAAACAGATCAGATATGACATGTGTTTTTCGTCCAGAGGAAGAAATGAAACAAGCGCAATAATCTGCCTTTAAATTACTTGCTCACGATTAAGCAAAGAGCTTCAGGTAAACGAAAAGTGCAATTGCATTAGTAATGTACATATTCCTCAAAGTGGAATATAAAAAATTATATGTATAGCTTAATATCACTATTAGAGAAGCACTGACTTTCATGGTGTCCTGAAACTCCTGTATTACTGTGTTTCTGAGTGATATCTCACTCACACCATGTCCTTGAGAGCAGCTAAGGATTTTGCATTTGATAAGCATTGAGGAGACACACACGCATGCTGGACACTGTATTTTCTTGTTACTTGGCAACAGTTTCTTTTTCTTCTTAGCAACAGTGGAGTGAAGAGGTTTTTAAAAACTGAAAAAAGCTAGAGTACAGAAAAAGTCAAAGCCTTTCATATTCCCTCTGGCTGGAGGGCATATTAGAAGGGACCAGATTCAGCTGTGGATAAAATGAAGTATATTTGTTATCTAGTTATGTGTATGTTCCTATTGAAATTTAACCCAAAGTCTTAATCATTTAACTGTTTCACTCCTCTACTACAGTTTAAGTATTATGAACACAGCCTCTCAGTCTGTTTATATTCATGTCAGTTTTCCCAGTATGTGTGGCTCACACTGAAAAGAAATGTATCAGGAAAAGCAGTAATTTTCAGGTAACCTCTTACTATTTGGTTAACCAACCACTGCCTGGATTTTTCATTTAATTAAGTTTTTGGAAAGATTGCAGTTGTGGATGGAGAAGAGAAAGAGAGAAAAACTGACTGATTTTGGCAGAATCTCTGACTTGTAAAGAGATCACTGGTCTTCTCTTTTGTAGAAATTACGATTTTTTTAAAAGCAAGAAATAAACTTCTATTAAGTACCTGAGAATTCAGTTGTTCTAACAGCTTGTGTCACTTAACTAGTATGCTAGTCTATGAGAAAAAACTTATTTGAAGGAATATCATGTCTCAGATGGTCTAATATGAGGGGAAAGAGTCATTGCCTTAGCTAGTGAGAGGGGCCACCAGGACTGTACAATGTCACAGTCTTACTGGAGAGTGAGGGCCCCCTTCACTTCAATGAATGAAGTCTTACCAGAGAGTGAGCCCCCCCTTCACTTCAATGAAGTGAAGCCTCAAGTCATTCTTGTTTCTGTTTGCTTTTTTAGGGAAACACACAGATTTAAGTGAACATTTCTATGAGATTTGGCCAGTGTGTTCCACATATATTCACTGTGTCAGTTAAGATATCCAACATTTCTGGGGCGCCTGCGTGGACAGTCGGTTGAGTCTAACTCTTGGTTTTGGCTCAGGTCATGATCTCAGGCTCGTGAGATGGATCTCAGCCTGTGTGGGGCTCCATGCTCAGTGTGGAGTCTACTTAAATTCTGTCTCCCTCTGCTTATCCCCCCAACCCCCTAAAACAAATAAGTAAGTCTTTTAAAAAAAATCAAACATTTCTAACACCCCACAAAGACCCCTCTGCCACACTTTTAATCAAGGCATGCTACCACCTAGGCAAAGTCATGATATTTACAACCATAAATTACAATTTTTCCTGGCCTAGAATAAATGAAAATGGAATGATACCATATGGATTCTTTTTGTCTGGCTTTCTTCACTCAGCAGGGTGTTTTTTCCCTCATTCATCTATCTTTTTGCATGTATCCATAGTTCGCTTTAAAAAAAATTGTGGAATAGTATCCCATACCACAATTTATTGATTCCTTTGATGATAGACATCCCAGTTGTTTCCAATTTGGGATTGTTATGAATAAATCTTCTCTGAACATTCATGTAGAAGCCTTTTTATGGACATAATTCTCAAAAATCTGTTAGGCAAATACTTAAAAGTGGAATTGTGAGTCACATAAGTGCATGCTGACTTTTGTGAGCTTTTGCAAGGGACTGCATCATCTTACATTTCCACCTGTAGTGTGTGAGTTCAACTTACTCCATATCGTTGCCAATACTTGATGTGTCACTTTAAAAAAAAAATTCATGATTCTCATGTTATCATATTGTGATTTTAATTTTCATTGTGCTGAGAATTATCGATCATCTTAGGCATCGTAAGTTTTCTTTTGTGGAGAGTCTTCTCAGTAGTATTGTTCATTTTTTATTGAGTTGTTTCTTTTTGATATTGATTTATGGGGGTCTGTTTTACATGTTCTGAATACATATGTATGCTTTTTCAGGCTTACCCACCCCCGTCCTACTCTCCACACATTTTTTCCCCAATCTGTGTCTTGCTTTTTCATTCTTTAAAATGGTGATAATAAAGGAAAGTTTTTATTTTTAATGAAGGCCCATTTAACATATTTTCTTTTAGTGCTTTTTTATTCTCCCTGAGAAAATTTTGCCAATCTATTTTTTTTCAGAAGATTTTGTAGTTTTTCTTTTATATTTCATACATATGCATATGCCTGGCAATGCCTAATTTTTTAGCTCTTCAAATGCCCTATTCTCTCTAGATCTCCATGCATTGCATATTATGTAAAAACCACCGTCCCCTCTTCTTCGTAGAAGGCAATATGGTATAATAGAAGATCGTGGATTCTAGAGGCAAACTACTGACTTCAAATATTAATTCTTTTAATAGCACTGTGCTTCGATTTCCTCACTTGTAAGATGGAAATAATAATAATTCATCTTTATAAAGATTGAATGAGTTAAAGTATGTAAAACACGTAGAACAAATTGTACCACATTGTGAGCACTGAACAGAAAGAGATATATTCACAACACCTTATTATATTTCCAGGCTCTGTTCCAGTAGCTTATCCACCAAGAAACTTTGTTAGTGCTTCCAATCTAAGTAGGAGCTGCCTGCAGAATTTGTGCATGTTACTCCCCTTCTGCCCCCAGGGTACTGGAATACATCTACCACTTCCTTTAAGAAAATACAAATACAGTAATACAAAATCCTGAGACCTATCCAAGCAGCACCAGTGTAGCAGATATGCAATTCAATATTTGAATCTCAGCAGTAGGTATAGCTTTTGCTCAATCTCTACCCTCACCCATCCCCACTCCACCTCCGACAAATTGGCATTGCTTTTTATTTGTGTGCATTGTGAGGAAGATCTTTGCCTCCTTTTTCCTTCCCCTTTTTATTATCCTCTTTGTCCTTCTCTCATTCTGTCCATGCACACAAAAGGAACAATTAATAAGATTTTGGCCAGACACAGGAAAATTGCTTAGACCACTTTCACTAATGGGCAAGCTCACCGTGTGCAGACACACCCTGTGTGTGCTCCCATGAACAACTGTCTCTTCTACTCTGGGCAATGTGATCCAATTAATGGCCCTCTTAGAACTCATCCATCTTGTTCTCCACTCTTTCTTCCAAATGAACTGAAGCACATTCATTAATACTTTCATCTCCTCTGCTACCAGTCTGGCCCAAGATTGACAAAATGCCAGAATTTCAGTTTCATGCTTGTTCTTGCCTTTATGCTTGGCCATGTTTTCTAACTCAGCTTGACAGGCCTCCACTTTGAGCATCTTAAGCACAAGACTAATAAACAACAAATTGACATATTTGCCCATGTATACTTATTCCTTGTATGTAGAATGAATCTCATAGTAAATTTATAGGGAAGGGTACCTTGTCAAGACAGGATTAGTGTATTCCTGGATTTCTTTTGGAAATTGGGATGAGGCTTGCTTATTATTACTATTCTAGAGTTTGCTTTATTCCCCGCTTCTCTTTTAAGTTGAATTTTATCTTGAATTCATTGTGATACAGAAATTACTATTTTGTAAAATGGATGTCAATGCAATTAACAATCATACTCAAATTTCTAAAATCATGTAGTGCTCTTAAGTTGGAGAGCTGGGCTCTAAGTCCAACTCTACAAGAACTTAGTATAGAATTATGTGAAATTTGGAAAATCATTTAGCCTCTGACTTCTTTCTCTCAAAGAATGAGCTATAATACACATCCTAGTCAATTTAGTATATTATAATGGTTTTTAAGATATATATATTTAAATTATAACTGTTTATATCATAATTTTCTAGAGGAAGAACCTGAGAAGTGAACTAAATTGTTCAAAGACACAGAATTTGCCAGTAGAAGGAACTAAATTGCAGGCTGATACTCTTTGCCTCCATTTCCTTGCCCTTCTTCAAAATGAAGAAAATTATCTAATATGAAGCAATGCAGGGAAGCAAGTAATTCTGTCTTGTAATTCTTGTGCTGGAACTCTAAAGTACAAATGCCTATTTTGACTGAATGTTTTCACTCGCAGAATTAGATGAATAGCTAAGCAACGCTGTTGATCTGTTATATCTCATCACCTACACAGTAACATATGTTGTGGGATGCCCTAATTTCTCAATTTCATGACCCTTTTATCTTTAGCGTTACCTCCTCTGCGCCTGTACCACTGCTCCCATGACTAAGCTCTGGACTTTGAGGTCAGTGAGTTCTAAGCTGAAACAGTCCTTAGTAATGAACGTGGCCTCTGAACTCAGGCCCTTTGCCTGTTAGGGGCCAGAGTGGTGAGAGGTCAGGCCTCTCACCACTCCCTGAGTCAATGGATTAACAACATCAAAGCTAGAGCTATATAGTGAATTTGGACAGAAATGGACCCCTTTCAGGGAGTATGGAGTCTCCCTTTTCAGCAGAGCCCCAGTTCCTTCAACACTGAAATCCACCCAGACTGTAACTGACTTCAAAATTCTCTTTCCACCAAAGAGGAAACAGCGCTGACTATTCTGGCAGCTTGTCAGGACCTCACCGTCCTGGTTAATACATCAGTCCTTGCCCTCATCCCGTTAATGTCTTTTGTTTGGGAAACTCACTCCCCATTTCTTACAAAAATTATTCCAAAACGTACATCCCCAGATTCAGTGTTTCATATTTTATAACCTCCTTTATATCCTTGATCATCAGAGGGGCTGATGTTTACAAACTACCTGGTCCCATATATCATTCTTGAAGACCATCACCTGGATCATTTTCCTGTCACTGTTAGCCAATTTTGCTGTTTGCGAGAAAGGCCTATGTAAAAGCTTGAGCTCTCATTTTCTCGACCTCCTTTTTCCCAGGACCACTTCATTTGTATTAGTGTTCTATAGCTACTGTCTGCATTTCTTGATCAGGTGTAAAATGTTTAGCTTTTAGAGTTTGAGATTGGAGCCATTCTTAGTGATGAAAGCTCCTATACTTATAATTACATAACTCAGTTATGCTCATTTCACGTGTTTAAGGCTACTGTCTGCATTTCTTGATCAGGTGTAAAATGTTTAGCTTTTAGAGTTTGAGATTGGAGCCATTCTTAGTGATGAAAGCTCCTATACTTATAATTACATAACTCAGTTATGCTCATTTCACGTGTTTAAGACAAAAAGGAAGGATGTGAGAAAAAGTAAAGGAAACCAGGGATTAGAGGCTTTAATGAAGCCAGCTGTCATGGTTTAGCATTACTTAGACTATGTTGTAGACTTAGGTAAATATATGTTCAAATATATTTTATCTAAGTGTTATACTGCTATCAAGACTTTTTTGAACACTTTACCCTCTCCCACTCCCCAATAACCCCTCTTTATTATATATAGTAATATAAAATATATAATATAGAATAATATAGAAACATATCAAATTACTTTTAAGTTATTTTATTAAATAATTGAATATAGTAAACAATTATTAAATAATTAAAATATTAAATAATTATTACAATTTTCTTAAAATGGAAAATAAAAATCCAATTTAAACATTTTTTTTGCAACACCACATAAATCAACCTCTGCTTTAGAGACAGTGCTCTATTTTTTTGCCCCCTTTTTCTTACATAGACCTCAACTAGAAAACCCTGATTCTGAATCAGACCAGCTGCTCATCTTCACTATACCCATAGTCTGGCTGTTGAGCTCTATTAGAGTAAGAACCACAAATGCAGACATTGTTTTCCATTATAAATATGTGTTCTCCATTTTAGCTGAGTGCTCACATCAATTAATCTGTTTCAATTCTAGTTGGCTCTCTCATTTCCCACAGCCAGCAATTTAGTGCTTTTCTACTCTCTGCACTCTAACCTCCTCATCTCCCCACTTCATTCTCACTAACTGACTTTATCTCGGCTTCCAGTCTCATTAGATGACTGTATAATTCAGAGTATATAGAAATTATCAAATACACTCAACCTTCTGCCTCCTTATCCACAAAATGTCTCTGCACCCATTTTTTTTTTCCTCGTTTGAGATAAGTTCCAGTTTGCCCAGGACAGTCTTAGTTTACGCATGTCATCCCAGGGTAGTTATTAACAGTGCCTCCTTCTATTATCAAAATGTTAACCTGATTCTACTAGAAGTTCCTTCCCCCCACCCCAATTTGTGTCTTAATATCAGGATATTTTCACTATTTCCCTATTTGTTGATTACACCCTCCTTTTCTTATATCATCAGACTTTGCTTCTCTTCTGGCTTTCTGCTATCCGTATTTACATTTTTCCCATAATAAAAATTATAACTCTTTCCTGCACGGTTCTCTTAACTACTTCTCTTTCTCATCCCACACTTCTTGAAAAAGTTCTTGAATTAAATATAAACTACTTATAGTTTATAGTATATACATTTGCAAATTCTTCTCTGATTCAACAGATAGAGTTTGGGCACCCTTCCTATGTACTTTTCCTATAATACTTTCTCCAGAGGAAGAGTCAATAGGGAATATATTGACTCATGCAGTTACAGAGGCTGAGAAATCCCCAAATCTGTAGGCAAGCTGGAAATTCAGGAAAGCCGATGGTACAGTTATAGTCAAAGTCTGAAGGCCTGAGACCGAGGAGAGCCGATGGTATAAATTCCAATCTGAGTCCAAGTCTGAAGGTAGAAGACTGATGCCCCTGCTCAAAGAGAGTCATACAGAGAGAGTGAATTCTCCCTTATTTAACATTTTTGTCATATTCAGGCCTTCACTGGATTGGATGAGGCCCACTCACATTGGGAGAGCAATCTGCTTTCTTCAGGCTACTGATTCCAGTGTTAATCTCATCCAGAAACATCCTCCCAGACACACTGAGAATAATTTTTAACCAAATATCTGGGTACCCTGTAGGGGAGCTTAGTCAAGTTGACATATTAGACAAGTTAGTCAAGACTACCCCTGTGGCCTAGTCAAGTTTATTTATAAAATTAACCATTACTAGTCTATCCTTAGTCCACGTGACACTCATATGCATCTCTTTTAACCATACTTAATCTCAAAATAAAGAAAATAACAAGGCCATAATTCCTCCTAACATGATACAACTACTCTATATATAACCAAAAATGCACTAACTCATTCCCCGGAAGAGTGATGTTTATTCTTTTCCTTGATACCCCATAACTTCAGTACTATGATGTAAAATTAACAATACTTAAATACTATGATATAAAGTCAACACGTCTTATGTTACATGATAGAGAAATAAAACATGGAAGAAAACAAAGATATTTGTTACATACATACATAGACATAGTCATAACAAAATAAGAAGGAAATACTCATGACAGTACCCATTTATCTAATTGCTCTGGTGGCTGTATTTATAACTACCTTCTTCCACTACACATTCTGTTATTCTCTTTTCTTCAGCAGGTACTTCAGCTGGATGTGGTTCTTCACCTGGTAGGGTGATCCAAACCTTTATTTCTAAAGGATCTGGGTAATTAGTAGTCCTGCCTGGATTGGATTATTGTAGTTTCACATTGACTTTAGTCCTAGGTCATGGTAATACTAAGAGATGCCCTAAGGGATCTTGTTTTCCAGACATACTCCTCAGCTCCATGGTGGAGTAGCAGCCCAGTATCCCCTCTGTAGTCATAATCAGTCATCACAGCCAGCTAGCATCTCCTTTCTTTGCCCATTGATTTAGGGGCATGGGAGGACAAAGTAGCTGGGCAGCAGTCTTAACGTCCAGTTCTGTAGAATCATTGTTGTGCCTCGTGGTAGAAGCCTTCTTCCCTTTGACATTAATATTTCCAGGCCAGCAGAGTGTAAGGTCACAGTAATAGCAAGCAAAATTTCTGCTAGAGGGTCGGTAAGAGTAATAATAGTGAATGGTACCACTCATTTCTACACCTTGATTCCTGGATAAGTGCATCCTAGCTATGGGAGAAGCAGCACCATATAGTGAATGCTGATTCAAATATTATACAGTCTTCTGGGGAACCTTGCCCCAACCTTGAAAAGTATTGCCACCTAGCTGGCACTGTAACTGAGTCCTCAAGAAGTCATTCCACCATTCTATCAAACTAGCTGCTTTATGCTATGGGGGAATGTTTTAAGATCAGTGAATTCCATGAGCATGGGCCTCTTGCCATACTTCATCTGCTATGAAGTGAGTTTCCTGATCAGAAGCAATGCTTTGTAGAATACCATGATGGTGGATAAGGCATTCTATAAATCCGTAGATGGCATTTTGGCAGAAGCATGGCATGGAGGGAAGGCACATCCATATACAGAGTAAGTGTTTACTTCATTAAGAATAAAAGACCGCTCCTTCCATAATGGAAATGGCTCAGTGTAATCAACATGCCACTAGATAGCTGGCTGATCAACCCAGGGAATGCTGCCATATTCAGAACTTAATGTTGAGGTCTGATGCCGGCTAATTTGACACTTAACAGTAGTCCCAGCCAGGTGGGTTTTGGTGACTGAAAGTCTGTGTTGCTGAGCCCATGTGAAACCTCCATCTCTGCCACCATGGCCACTTTGTTCAGAAGCTCATTGGGCAAGTACAGGGTTGGCTGGGGAAAATGGCTGACACGTATCCATAGAATGTGTCATCCTATCCACTTGATAATTAAAATTCTCCTCTCCTGGTGCCGCCCTTTGGTGGACATGCACGTGGGACATAAATATCTTCATGTTTTTACCCATTCATAGAAATCTACTCCCCGTCTTCCCCAGATTTCCTTGGCATCAATTTTCCAGTCATGTTCCTCCCGTGCCTCTTGCATCCAGCCAAATCATTTGCCATAGCCCATGAATCAGTGTGTGATTGTACATCTGGCTATCTCTTCTTCCAAGCAAAGTGAACAATCTGTGTCAGTATTCAAAATTTTGCCCACTGGGAGGTTTTCTTTCACTGATGTCCTTCAGGGATGTCACAGAAAGGGGCTGTCGTGCTGTAGCTGTCCACTTTCAGATGGTGTGTGCATATTGTGCAGAACCATCTATAAATCAGGCCCGAGTCTTCTCTTCCTCTGTCAAGTGATCATAGGATGCTACCCATAAGGCCATAGGTGCAGGCTGGGAGAGAGATGGCAATATAGCAGGAATGGGGATCCTGGGTATTTGGGCCACTTTGCCCTGTAATTTACCTGAGCTTTCAGGGCCTACTCAGGCCCCATCACTTATATACCACCTCTTTTTGATGATGGAGTGCTGCACAAATCCAACTTGATGGCTTATTGGGTTACATAATTTTAATCATGGGCAGCTGAAGTTACATGAGACTTAGTAGCCCATGGTTAAGCATCCAGTTTTTATTAGAGCCCAGTAGGAGGCTAAGAGCTTTCTCAAGCAGAGAGTAGTTATTCACAGAGGATGGCAGGGCTTCCTCCAAAATCATTGGGGTTTGCCTGTGATTTACCTATAGGGGTCTGCCAAAAGCACCAAAAAGCATTCCAATATCCTACTGACACTTCAAGTACCACTGGACCTTCTGGATCGTATAGCCAAGTGGTTGAGCCACTGTACAGCAGCCGGATCTGTTGCAGAGTCTTCTTGTTCTGGACCCGACTCAAAAGTGGCAGCTTTTTGGGTTGTTTGGTAAATGGGCCAGAATAGCACACCCCAATGAGGAATAAGTTGCCTTCAAATTCCAAAGAAGCCCGCTAGATTATTGTGCCTCCTTTTTGGTTGTAGGAGGGGCCAGATGGAACAACTTGCCCTTCACCTTAGAAGGGATAGTTCAACATTCCGCATACCACTGGACTCTAGAAATTTTACTGAGGTAGAAGGTTCCCTAAATTTTTGTTGCATTTATTTTCCATTCTGACACACCAGTGTTTTACCAATAAATCTAGAATGGTTGCTACTTCTTGCTAAGTCCAATCAGCATAAAAGTCATTACTGTAATGGGCCATGTTGTATCTTTGGATAGGAAAGGTGATCAAGATCCCTAAAAGCTAAGTTATAACATAGTACTGGAGACTTTATATACCCCTGAGGTAGGACAGTGAACGTGTGTTGCTGGCTTTGCCAGCTGAAAACAGATGGACTCTGGTGGGATTTATTGACAGGGATGGGAGAAAAGGCATTTGCCAGAGCAGTAGTGGTACATGAGGTACTGGGTCTGTGTTAATTTGCTCAAGCAATGAACTACATCTGATGCAGTAGCTGCAATTGCTACAGTTGACGTCACAACACCTGGATAAGCTTACAACAATCCACTGTTATTTTCCAAGATCCGTCTGCTTTCTACACAGGCCAGCTAGGACTGTTGAATGAAAATGTGGTAGGATTTTTCAGGTTATCGATGTAGAACTTGAAGTCCCTCCAGGAATGAGATACTGCTTTTGGTTTACTATTTCTCTAGGTAGTGGTAGTTCTAGTGGCTTCTATTTGGCCTTTCCTACCATAACAACCCTCACTCCACAAGCCAGAGAGCCATTTCCCTTTATTTTCCTTCATTTTTCTAACTATTCATTTTTCACATTTTAACTGTTTTTGATGCCTAGCAATCCTAGTCATGTTTTGAGGGTTCTCTCTCCATAAAGTGTTTTGCTAAGCAAAATAGTCTACTTTTTAAGATGGAATTCCTATGAAAGAAAAGAAAGAAAAAAGTGAATTCTGTTTCAAGTATTAGTTTAGACTAATATATTTTCTCTAAACTACTCTCGTTTACATTCTCCACATAAACATAAGCTATTTCAGAGCAGGGTCCATATCCTATTTTGCCGTTGTTTTACTAACAACTTTCTTATTGTCTGGCCTGTCTTAAACATTAAATAGATATGTGTGTAATGAAAATAAAAACCTTATAAATCTTAATACTAAGGCAATGTTACTACAGTAAAATAAATGAATAAATAAATACATACATACATAAATACATGAAAACATAAATAGTTTGTTTCTTATGTTTGTTTTTAATTCTTTCTTTGGTAACATAACTTAGACGATCTGACATTTCCAGGCAGTTTTCTCAGGTAGTCATCTTTAAGGTTCACTGAAAACCATAAAAGGGCAAGAGGTCCCATATCAAGCTCTGGTAACAAAAGAATGACACATGTCTAAGCATGATTCTTACTAGTTCACCCAAGACGAAGGTCACATGAACTTAAATATTTTTTATTTACTCCATTAAGAGTATTAATGCTTACTCAAGGCTGTAAGCACCTTGCCAGTCAACATTAACTTCCATGAACCATTTTCCCTATTTATTATTTCTTTCTACCTTTATAATTAGTAGCATATCTACCTACCATGACTCTGAGATCATGACCTGAGCCAAAATCAAGTGTTGGATGCTCAAAACTGAATTTCATATATGTGTTCATTTTTTATTATGCTCGTAGGAATTTACAGATTTCAAATTTTTATTTGAAATTATTAATTTAATGTTGCTAAATTTTTCTTTATTTTGGTTTTTAAGATTTAGTTCTACATTACACAATGATAATAACTTATAAATAGTTCCTAGAAAAGGAAATCCTGAAATCTATTTGCAGGCTATAGTATGGAGTGATTAATACAATTAAACTTTCCATGATTTGGACAACTTTACAGTGATTCCTAGCAGGAAGAATCTCTCAATGTTTCTGGAGAACAATAGCATTTATGATAGACTTTTCTCAAAAAAAGTGATCCCAGTGGTCTTCTGTCAAACAAACCAATAAGGTCTCAGAAATTTGGCAATTTTATCAAAGTTTACATACTTCTTTTAGTAGTCTTATTTATTTATATCTTTATGCAGTACTGAATAAAAAACATCCTGTTGCAGTGAAAAATGTAAGGTTTTAAAAATAAGTGAGCCTTGGGCACCTGGGTGGTGGCTCAGTTGGTTAAGGGTCTACCTTTGGCTCAGGTCATGATCCCAGGGTCCTGGGATCAAGCCCCACATTGGGCTCCCTGCTCAGTGGGGAGCCTGCTTCTCCGTCTTCCTCTGCTGCTCCTCCTGCTTGTGCTCTCTCACTTGCTTTGTCAAATAAAAAAAAAAAATAAGTGAGACTCAATTAGTTGAAACGCCAACATTAAACTTTGTGGCTGTCAGAATTTTTACAAGTTACTTATGCATCTTTATGAATAAGTTTTCTCATTGATAAAGTTGCAACGCCTTGCCTTGTTATTTTGAGTTTGGGGAATAATATATGTGAAACATTTAGTAAGTGCTCAGGACCAAGCATATTATTACTTTCTTGCCAAAGTAGAACAGCTTTATTTTTTTTTTTCTCCTGTAGAATATTCTTTTGCCTAGGGTAACATCCAGTAACTGTCTGGTTTAAACATAGCCTGAGATCCAAAGCTCTTTGAGCTGCATACAGAACACTGGCTGTGCAGCCCTTATAGTAATTGTCTTCCAGAATGGGCACCTGGGTGGCTCAGTCGTTAAGTGTCTGCCTTCAGCTCAGGTCATGATCTCAGGGTCCTGGGATCGAGCCCCGCATCGGGCTCCCTGCTCTGCAGGAAGCCTGCTTCTCCCTCTCCCACTCCCCCTGCTTGTGTTCCCTCTCTCACTGTGTCTCTGTCTGTCAAATAAATAAATCTTTAAAAAAAATTGTCTTCCAGAATTATATAGTAAAAGTACTACTTTAAATAGCAAGGAACATTTTACTTTCAGCAAACATGCCACCTCTCTCTATCAGCTGAAACTAATTCAAGTAGTATTTTTTTTCTCTTTGTACTTATTATTGCACTGTTATCCATGAGGAACCACATATCTTAGAGAATGCCAAATTGACCTTCAATATCCTCAAGCTCAAATTTGATATCTTATATCTGACCTCCAGTTTCAGGATGAAGTAGTTCATGAAGCACGTTAAATTCTAAATGATGATTCTTATTTGGTAAACTTGGACACGTCTTCAATATCTACAAAACTTTGTTTTAAATAGTCATGGAAAATAATATTTTTAAGGAGACTTTATTTGCACAGGACTCCTGGGTGGCTCAATCGTTAAGCGTCTGCCTTCGGCTCAGGTCGTGATCCCAGGGTCCTGGGATCAAGTCCCACATTGGGCTCCTTGCTCAGTGAGGAGCCTGCTTCTCCCTCTCCCTCTGCTGCTCCCCCTGCTTGTGCTCTCTCTCTCTCTCTCTCTCTTTGACAAATAGATAAATAAAAATCTTTTAAAAAAAAAGGAGACTTTATTTGCTCAAGGTTATTGTCACATGTTGTGTCAGTGAATGTTCTTTGTTCAACTTATTTCATTTTTAATTTAAAAGATTTCATTGAAGTATAATTGATATACTATAAAATATATCCATTTAAAGTAGTGTACAGTTTGGTGATTTTTCACAGATGTATAGACCCATGAAACCATCACCACAACCAAGGTACAGAATATTTCTATCCTCCCAAGAGTCTGATTGAAATACCTCTAAGAGTTTCTTTGTGCTACTTTTTAGTTTTTCCCTTCCTCTTCCTTTTCCTCTGTCCCAGGCAACCACTGACCTGCCTTCCATCATTGTAGATTAGTTTGCATTTTCTAGAATTTTATATAAACTGAATCATAGAGTATATACCCTTTTCTATCTGGCTTCTTTCACTCAGCATAATGTTTTTGATATCCATGTTTTATCAGTAGTTCATTTATTTTTATTGCTGGGTAGTATTCCATGGAATCCTAAGACAATATACCATGATTGAATACTAAGGATATACCATAATTTGTTTATCATTTTACCTGCTGCTGGACATTTGAGTAACAGAGCTTTGTAAAATAACCTACTGTGAATACTTGTGTATTATGGATATGTGAGTTTGGGAGGAGATACTTAGGAGGTATAATTGCTGGGTTATATGATAAGTGTATGTTCAACTCATAAAAACTGCTAGTTTGCCAAAGTGGTTGTAGCATTTTAGTTCCCAGCAGCAGTGTAGGAGATTTCTAGTTGTTTCAACATCTTTGTCAATATTTTGACATTTTAACTTTAGCCATCCTAGTAAGTGTGCCATGGTATTTCAGTGTGTGTGTGTGTGTGTGTGTGTGTGTGTGTGTGTGTGTGTGTGTGTCCTACTTTGTTATCTGTTTGTTTTTGATTTTTAAAAAATATTTATTTATTTATTTGAGAGAGAGAGAGAGAGAGAATATGGGGTAGAAGTGGCAGCAGAAGAGAAAGACTCTTAAGCAGACACCCGCTGAGCATGGAACCCAATGCCACAACCCTGAGATCATGACCTGAGCCAAAATCAAGTCAAGACGCCTAATGGACTGAGTCACCCAGGCGTCCCTTGTTTTTTAGTTTTGAGCCATAATTTACAAACACTAACATTCATCCTTTAATTTGGCATACACTGTTTAAAAAAAGAGATAACATTTTTAATTATCAAAAAGTGAATTAGATAACCAAAGTTTTAATCCTTGAGTAGTCTCATAAAACAATTAATTCTACTATCAAAATATATGATTCAACATCACAACTTTGTGTTTGTTTTTCATTATATAGTCTATAAGTCAGTTTTATTTGCCCTTTTAATTATTAATTGATTTGGTAAAGTACTTCATTGAAGTATGAATGATACACAAAAAACTGTACATATCCAATGTATACAATTTGATGAAGTTATAAAGATATCCATCATCTCCAAAAGTTTTCTCTCACTCTCTTTATTATTATTGTTGTTGTTATTATTATTATTATATTTTGTGATAAGAACACCTAACATAAGATCAGTCTTCTTAGCAATTCTTAAGTTTACAATACAGTATTGTTAACTACAGGCACTATGCCATATAGTAGATCTATAGGACTTACTCATTTTGTATTACTGAAACTTTGTGCTCTTTCACTAATAACTCTCCATTTCCTTCTCTTCCATGCCCTTGGCAACCACCATTCTACTCTCTGCCTTTGTGAGTTTGACCATTTTATTTTTTTTAAGATTTTATTTATTCATTTGAGAATAAGGGAGCACGAATTGGAAGTAGGGGGCAGAGGGAGAGGGAGAAGCAGGCTCCTCTCTGAGCAGGGAGCCCAACATGGGGCTCAGTCCCAGAACCCTGGGATCATGACCTGAGCCAAAGGCAGATGCTTAACCATCTGAGCCACCCAGGCATCCCTGAGTTTGACCATTTTAGATTCCTTATATGTGGTATCATGTAATATTTGTCTTTTGTTATTTATTTCATTTAGCAAAATGTCCTTCATTTATCCATGTTGTATATGGCAGAATTTCCTTCTTTTTTGAAGCTAAAGACTATTCCATTGTATGTGTATACCATATTTTTTTATCCATTCACCCATCATTAGACATTTAGGTTGCTTCTTCCACATCTTGGCTAGTGTGAATAACCCTCTAATAAATGCAGTTGTGCAGATATCTTTTTGAGATCCTAATTTCAATTCCTTTGAATATACACCCAGAAGTGGGATTTCTGGATTATATGTTAGTTCTATTTTTAAGATTTTAAGGAAACTTCATACTGTTTTCTGTAGCAACTGCACCGATTTAGATTCCTAACAATGGTGTGCAAGGATCCTCTTTTCTTCACATCCTAGCCAGCATTTGTTTTCTTGTGGCTTCTGTTTTTTGTTTGTTTGTTTTGTTGATAATCGTCATCCTAGTAGGTTTGAGGTCATAATAGTTCACTGTGGTTTTGAATTGCGTTGCCCCGATGATTAGTGATGTTAGGTACACATTTTTTTCATAAACCTATTGGCCATTTGTATATTTTCTTTGGAGAAATGTTTATTTAAGTCTTTGCCTATTTTTTAAATGAGGTATTTGTTTTTTTGCTATTGGGTATTAGGAGTTCCTTATATATTTAGGATATTAACCCTTTATCAGATATATGATTTGTACATTTCTCTCATTCTGTAGGTTTCCTTCTCATATTGATTGATTTTTTTTCTTTGTTATGGCATATCTTTTTAGTTTGATGTAATCTTAGTTGTCTATTTTTGCTTTTGTTGCCTATGCTTTTGGTGTCATATCCAAGAAATCATTACCAAGGCAAATATCAAGAAACTTTTCCCTGTTTTCTTCTAGGAGTTTTATGGTTTCGATTCTTATGTGTAAGTATTTAATTTGAGTTCATTTTTATGCATGGTATAAAATAAAAGTCCAATTTCATTCTTCTGTATATGGATATCCAGTTTATTGAAGGGAATATCCTTCCATCCTTGTTGAAGATCAGTTGATCGTTATGCATGGGTTTATTTATGGGCTCTCTATTCTGTTCCATGGTTTATGTGTTTTTATGTTGGTTCCATACTGTTTTGAATACTGAGATTTTATAATATATTTTGGAGTCATGTATTGTTTTCCTGATTTTTGTTTAGTTGTCCATGTTTTGTGGTTCATGAGCTTCTTTAAGATGACTATGTGAATTCTTTGTCAGGCAGTTTTTAGATCTCTATTATTTGAGGATTAGTTACAGGAACTTTATTTTGTTCCTTTGTGGGTATCATGTTTTTCTGATTCTTGGTGATTTTTGTGGTCTTGAATTGGTGTCTGCACATTTGAAGAAGCAATTCACCTTTTCCTAGTCTTTATAGACTAGATCAGCAGGGAAAGCCCTTCACCAGTTAGCCTGACCAGAGATTCTAGGCAGGCCAATTGGCATAGTGTGTGATGGGCTGGCTACAGAGGTCTAGAAGTGGTTGGACCCAGTGCCAGGGTCCAGGGGTGATGGGCATGCTGCCTGAGGTTGGGGGGGTGGTCAGTGCATGGGCCAGTTGTTCAGATTCTCACACCCAGCTATTAAGAGCTCCCACTCACTTTTTTTTTTTTTTTAATTCTTAGCTACCCCCAAGTGATCTAGTCATGCTGATTCTTTTAATGTTCTGCGTGAGATGTGGTAGAATCAGGTCTTTGAAAGGCTAGGGAAGTCAAATCTTCATTTTACTCTCCTTCATCAAGCTGTGCTATACTAGCATAGGGGAGGGTAAAGCAATACTGTTTATCTCATCCCTTTCAATGCATAGTTTTCTCATTTCTGTGCTCCTCCAGGGTGCTGAAACCTCACCTAGATTCTGCAGCTTTCATGGAGGCATTTTTGTACATGGATGGTTGTTAAATTGGTATTTCTGTGGGGAAATGAAGGCTGGAACTTCCTATTCTCCTATCTTGCTGACATTACTTTCTTTGGTCAATTTAATATGTATTAACCAGAAATAACTATTTGATCAGCTGAAACACTCATAATTAATATTAGTTAAATTATATTCAAGTTTCCCATTACAAGTAAAACTATGATGAAGAATCCTTTTGTAGTTTAATAGCCATTTAAGCATAGGAAAAATTTGATTATCTGATATGTACCTTTTTTTTGAAAATTAGGTACTATTAAAGTGATTTTAAACCCTAATATCAAGTAATTCTGCCCATTTCCAAATATTTGTTGTTTTTTGAAGCATACTGCGCTTTTTTGCTATCTACTTATATTCCTCTTTGAAAGTAAACAACTAAAAACTTTGAACTTACCTGTGGGATAAAGGGTTAATTAACAATATAGATTTACATTCCTCTTTGATTGCATAAAATTCCCATTTTTCCCGGCTTGTATCAGGAGTAAAGTGTTTATGTTCACTTATGTTAATTGTTGACCTTTTCTCTTGATTAAGCCTGTATCCAATTAGAATTGAAGATTATGTTGTGTTCATCCAACATGGGGGATATCTAGTCTAAATGTGGAAATTAATGTTAGCAGAAAAACAGGCACAAAAGAGGAGAAAATTTCAACAAGCAGCCCTTCTTTGTGGGAGCAATTGTTCTGGAACTCTAAATTAACTGTGAAATAAAAATATGAAAACTTTGAGAAATAGACAAAAATTAACATTGATCACCTGTTCCAGGTATACTTAATCAAAGTATTAGATTCATCTAATTATTGAACATCCAATTCCAAGAGCCTTTAGGATCAAATTGTGAGAATATAGAATTGTCAGAGTTTAGGGAGATAATATTCCCAAAATATTTAATACTATAAAGGCCACACTGTAAGCACTGTATCTAGCTTTGGACATCCCCTTTGAGAGGGGATAGTCATATGCTGGAGTTTGTCTGGACAGCAACCACGTGGATTGCTGGGACCTCACACTGATGTAGGAAAGATGTTATTAGGGTTCGAAGCTGACAGCCAAGAAAGAATTCTTTAAATGTCTTTGGTGCAAAAAGGTGATTTTAGTAAAGCACGGGGACAGGACCCATGGGCAGAAAGAGCTGCACCGGAGACCGGAGTCATGAGGAGGCCCATTATACACTTTCAGGTTGGGAGGGGGTTGGGGATAGCATAAGTCTCTAAGGAATTTTGGAAGCAAGTTTTCCAGGACCTTGAGTGGGCTAGCTGTTGTTGGGAAAAGTCATTTATTACTGTCTAATAAAACTTTAGTCATGAGACCCTTCAGATGTATATCGGTGGGCCATATGCTTGGGGAGGGGGGATGATTGCCAACATGTATCTTGGGGGGGGATTTAGAGATAAAGGAAGTTTCCAAAGAAATTTTTATATGTTAGAGTAGACTTACAGGATGCTGGGGGCCGGGGGGGCTCAGGCTAGGATTGCCTTTTGCCCTTAGCAACGTATTAACATTGAGGCAGTTGAGTCCCTAGAGGAATGTCACTCTGCCTTTTTCAAGGACTTGTCAATGGGCTGTAGGTAGTAAGGAAATTTAATAATTTTTCTTCTGCCTCTGTTTCCCACATCAACACCATGCCACAAAATTAACTATTGAATAAACTAGGAGTATTTGACTTGGAGAAAAGTCCAATCAGAAGGCAAACAAATGAACAGATTTGATACTAGCCTTAAAAGACCTGAAGAGCTTTTATATTAAAGATCAATTAGGATTGCTTTTTAAGGCTTTCAGGGGGTAGAAGGTAGGTAAAAAATGTAAGACTATAATTTTACTTTAACATCAAAAAAGAACTTCTAATATTTAGAACTACTTTAAAAAACTATAATGGTTTGCTTTAACAAAAGAGGAGTATTTCTTATCACTGGAAATGTTCAAGGGACACTAAACTGTCACTGAATTGTAAAGCCATAGAGTAGATTAGAAGATCTAATAGATATTTGGTTTAACTCTATAATTGGATTGACTCTATTAGTGTCCCCTCTAAATTTGATTATTTCCTAATATATGTTATTTAAAAGATGATTGTAGAAGCTAATTTAAAAATGGATGACACATCAAAAAATGAAGTATTTAGAGATAAATTTATCAAAATAGGTATTATCTGTATGCTGTGAACTACAAAATAATGCTGAGAGAAATGGAAAGAGACCTAAATAAATGGTGAGATATGTCAAGTTCATGCATTGAGAGATTGTTGTTAAGGTGTTAATTTTCCCTCAAGTTATTTATCTATTTAATGCAATTCAAATAAAAATGCCAAAAGACATATTTTGTTAGAAACTGACAAGCTGATTCTAAAATTTATATGAAAATGGAAATAATCTAAAATAGTTAAAGCAGTTTTGTAAAATAAGAACAAAGTTGGAGGACTTGCACTAATGTGTGTGTGTGTGTGTGTGTGTGTGTGTGTGTGTAGGAGAAAGAGAAAAGCAATCCCAGAAAGAAGAGCAAAACAATGCAATGGGAAATGAGTAAAATCAAAATACTGAAACAGACATTTCACAAAAGAAGATATATGAATGGCAAGTAAGAACTGAAAGGATGCTCAGCATCATTAGTTATCAGGAAAATCCAAGTTAAAATCACAATTAGATACATCCCGCACCAAACAGAATGTCTAAAATTAAAAAGACAATAACCCTCATATGTCACCATTGACATGTTGATATGGTCTGGAATTTCAGTTTGAGGAAATTAGAAATTTACTATGTATGTATGTATGTATATATGTATGTATGCATGTATGTATGTGTGTATTTATGTTTTTGATAACAATAAACCTTACCAAGTAATTGGTTTGTCCTCACATTCCTAATTTCTAGCAATATTTTCTATTTTTTTCCTAATATTTGAGAACTTCCTTCAGAGTTTTCAGTGTAACTATTTTTATAGTAAACCTGTGAATATACATGCCTGATAATATATTTATTATACACTCATATTAGAATGACAAATAAGATGAATAACAAATTATGGTTTTCAATTTTTTTTAATACTTTAAACATGTTAGTACTATCTGCTCATACCCGGTGTTGCTCTTAGGAAGTCTGTTCTCATTTTGGTTCTTTTATCATTGAAATAATCTGGTATTTCTTTTAAGCCTTCAAGAATTTTCTGTGTCTTTAATACTTTACATCTGTATAATTTACCTAGGTATGGGTTTTAGTCTATACCTCTCTCAACCTGATGTCTTTTATTATTTTTGTTCTTAAAATATATCTTTATTATTTTTTCAAGTATTTCCTTCTATCCATTTATCTTCCTCCCTTTTGGGGACTACTATTGTCAAGGTGATGACACTTTTATTTCTGGCCTCCATATTTTTAGCTTTGTTTTCATACTTTCTGTCACTTTACTTTTTCTTGGTGTCTTCTAAATAAGCTCCTCAATCTGATATACAATTTACTATTCACGTTTCAGCTGTATCCGACTATTCTGCTGTGTGTTATAAGTATCATACTCTTCATTTTAACTTTTACAATGTTTGTATCTAGTAATTCTACTTGATTTCTTAAGAAGGATTTTTTGTTTGTATTACTAATCCAATATTTTGTACCTCAAGCATATTTTTTCATGCTTATTTTAAGTTCTTGTATCTATGAGTTCGATAATTTTGCTTCAGATGGTTGTTTTCAGTTTCTTTTTTGGCTACCTATGTAGCCGAAATCAAGAGTCAGCCACCCAACCAACTAAGCCACCCAGTTGCCCCTCCAGTATTTTTAAAACTTATTTGAAAAAACTTATTTGACTCATAATGTCAATTACATTTTTACATTATAAGCCTGAATATAACTAAATCTATATGTATATACCTGAATTTTTTTTAAGATTTTATTTATTTGAAAGAGAAAGGGAGAGGGAACATGAGTAGGGGGAGGGGCAGAGGGAAAAGCAGACTCCCCACTGAGCAGGGAGCCTGATTTGAGGATCAGTCCCAGGCCCCTGGGATCATGATCTGAGCCAAAGGCAGATTCTAAACCCAATGAACCACCCAGGTGCCCCTGAAATTATTTTTCTTAAAATAATACTTATCTTTGTTATATAGGATGAACTTTGTTTTTCTTTCCTTTTTTTTTTAAGATGTTATTTATTTGAGAGAAAGAGACAGAGATAGCGACAGAATGAGCAGGTAGGAGAGGGAAAGCAGGCTCCCCACTGAGCAGGGAGCCCGCAGGGAGTCTGACACAGGACCTGATCCCAGGATTCTGGGATCATGACCTGAGGCAAAGGCAGAGGCTTAGCCAGCTGAGCCACCCAGGCGCCCCTGTTTTTCTTTTCTATTCTATTTCATTAAAAATGTTTGTCATGATCTAAGAATAAATTCCATGACAAGTGTATATGCCCCATAGTTTGACATCATTCTTATCTCTTAGCTTTTCTGTTTTATTACCATCTCTTAGCTTATCCTGGTGCATTAGTCAGCATTTTTTAGATAGATAAATAGATGATAGATGATAGATAGATGATAGATAGATAGATAGATAGATAGATAGATAGATAGATAGATAGATAAAGAGGAGATTTATTATGGGAATTGGCTCATGTGATTATGAAGGCCGAGAGAAGCTGCTATGTGCTGTCTGCAAGCTGGAGAACTAGGAAAGCTAGTGGTATAATTCAACCTGAGTCTGAAGGACTGAGAACCAGGGGAGCCCATCGTGAACTCTGGATCCAAGGCCAAAGGACTGAAAACAGGATGCGGGGTCCTGGAATCTGAAGGCTTAAGAACCAGGGGTTCCATTGTCCGAGAAGATGGATGTCTTAGTTCAAAAGAAAAGAAATAGAAATCACACTTTCTCTGCTTTCTTGTTCTATTGGTAAGGAGGGAGCTCAACAGATCAGATAATACCCATTCAAATTGGTGAGAGTGGATATTTTTTGCCCTCAATTTACTGATTCAAATGCTGATCTCTTCCAGAAGCACCTGACACACTGAGAAATAATGCTTTACTACCTATCTAGGCAACCCTTGGCCCAGTCAAGTTGACATATAAAGTTCATCCTCATGCCTGGGTTTTTTGGTTTGTATTTCAAACCATCCTAGATTTCATTCTGTTAAAAATACCTCCAGCTGACTTATACTCTTGTCTTCCCATGGTAAATCCAGGTGGAAAAAAACCAACCCTGGATGCATTCAACTAGCCATCTCCATTTCTCTACTCCCAGGTAGCTGAAATGGGCTGGAGAAAATTCAACAAATCACACAGAGTAATGCTAATATAAATGTATGTTCCACAAATTGAAATAGGGTTTAAATTATCTTATATTGCTTATAAATCTCTCTGGTCTATTCTCTTGCCCTTTCTTCCCAGCTATTTTTTAAATTTTTATGATCTTATATATCTTACACCCTCACATTTTCCCTGCTCTAGGCAAATGGCTTCCTAATCTATTTATAGAGAAACTAGAAGTCACAAACAAGGACTTATCTGAACTCCTTTATTATTGACTATACATTTACCTACCTTTTTGCCCATCTTTGGCCTGTTTTCTTTTGCACAATAGATAAAAGGTTCTCTAAAGATTTATACAGAACAGAGTTTGAAAACCACTGCAATAAATTGTGGGCACTCTTTAAAGATCTTAAGATGGTATGATAAATTAGAAAAAAAATCAGTACCAAATAGAACAAGAATGGAAATCATGAAGATCATGTAGGAATCTAATGTCAAGGTCTACAGAAAAGATGAAAGTTTTAACTAAGGTAATAGCAGGAACAGGAAGAGGAGTTAGTACTATTCAGGATATTTGAAAGTCATTTTAATCTACTGAGTATAATATCACAGATATGGTTATTGAGGATAGAGCAGTAAGTACAACAGACAAAAATCCCTACCCTCATTTTTATGGGGGAAGAGAGATAATTAGCAAATCAGTAACCCATGTTCTTTAAGAGATTACGTGTGCTTCAGAGAAAAGTAAGTTAGGGGATATAGATATGGAACCACAAGGGTGAAGAGCTTGCAATTTTAAACTCTGTGGTCAATAAAACATAGGCTCAATGAGAAGGTGATGTTTAAACCAAGACTTGAAGTGGATGAGAGAGCCAGCAATGGTAATATAAAGATGGCAGAAAGTTCTTGGCAAAGGAAGAGCGAAGGAAAAGACCCTGGGCATGAAGAGGTCCAGTGCGTTAGAGAAACAGAAATGAGACCACAGTAGCTGGAATATGATGCATGAGAGAAACAAAGTCAGAGAGAAGTCAAGAGATAGCCAGGGGTCAGTGTAGGTTGCTGTAGAGGTGTTGGCATTTATTCCGAACGACATGGGAAGACAGTGGAGGGGTTTGAGTAGGGAAGGGATTTACCTTTTAAGAGCTTTGCTCTGACTATTTTTGAAGCCTCACAGCAGTGGAAAAGAGGTGCCAATAGGAAAATCCACTAGCAGAGTATTGTATAGTTCAGATGAGAGATTATGGTAGCTTGGTCTGGGGAGATAGCAGTAGAAATTGTGAGAAATGATCAGATTCATGATGCAAAGGTAAAGTTAGCAATATTTGCTTAAAGAGTAGATGAAATATATGAGCAAAAGAGGAGGCAAGGCTATCTAAAAGATGTTTGGCCTAAACAATTGAAGGATAGTTACCAATTGCTGATCTGGGTAAGACTATGGAAATAGAAAGGTTTGGGAAACGATCAGTTCAATTTGGCATGTTGTTTGAGATGCTCATTAGACATCCAAGTGGATATATTAAGTAGGCAATTTGTATTTATAAGTTTGAAAATCAGGGATAAGTCCAGGTTGGAGATTTACATTTGCAATCCATAAGCATTCAGATGGTACTGAAAGCATAAGACTAAATGAGACCACTAAGGAAATAAGAAGAAAAGAAAATCCATTCAAGAACTGAATTCTGGGGCACCTGGGTGGCTTAGTCATTAAGCGTCTGCCTTTGGCACAGGTCATGATCCCAGGGTCCTGGGATCGAGCCTCCCTGCTCCACGGGAAGCCTGCTTCTCCCTCTCCCACTCCCCTTGCTTGTGTTCCCTTTCTCGCTGTGTCTTTCTCTGTCAAATAAATAAATAAAATCATAAAAAAAAAAAGAACTGAATTCTGGGGCATTCCAAAATTTATTTTGATTAGGAAAATGAAGAGAACCGTAAAGTGAGCCACACTGAGCTAGGATGAGTTTACTGTCCTGGGAGCCAAGTGAAGGAATTGCTTGCAGGAGAAAAGAGTGATAAAAACTGTGTCAACTTTACAGAGAGATGAGTAAGGTGAGAACTTAGAATTATCTGTTAGATTTAACAGTGTGGATGGAGATTATTTGTGACCTTGTCAAGAGCAGTTTTAGTGGAAAAAGAGGGGAAAAGGAGTTAGAAAAAACTCTTATATTGACAGGGTTTATAAAAGATATAAAATATATAGAAGCATTAACATGTTTGTATCATGTTAACAGTGATATAGTACAGAGAAAAAAATTGTTACTGTGCTTGTGAGAGGAGAATTCTGAATCAATGTCCTTGGGTAAGTGATTAGCCCTTGTTAGGAGTAAGGAAATGTTGCTCTATCTATCATCTATCTATCATCTATCTATCATCTATCTATCTATCTATCTATCTATCTATCTATCTATCTAATTATAATAGGAGAGAAGCCAGAATATGTGGATAGGTAGACAGTAGATGTTTTAGAGACTTGTAACAATTTATTTTTATTACATCTATTTTCTTAGAGAAATATGAAGAAGGGTCATCTAGTCAAGAATGCAGATGGTGGGGGAGGTTTTTAATATTTGAGGAAAGAAGACATGAAGTTATTATTTAGGAAAGTGGTAGTGGTAGAGCAATTGACTCTAGAAGAAAATAATTAGTTGCACAAAGTTAAGCTTATATAATACAAATTGTCCTAGTCAATAGATGTCTCTTTCAAATCATATTTTATCACCATAACTTCTTATACATGCAAATGAAGTAAGTCTTCAAAGCTATCCTTTTCTCCTAGAAACTCTGAAACCCATTGCTTTGCTGGTTTGTATTTAAATATAAGTTCTAAATACTTAAAGTTGAATCATAAGAATAAACTATGGGCATGACTAGTTTAATGCCACCCCCAACAAAAGGAAGACAAAGACAAATGAGAAATCAAAGGCAAAGGTACTGCTATGAGAAATGTGCAACATCTGCTCAAGTTCAGTCAATGATGGATGAAGACCATAGTTTTCTTGAACAATCTAATATTTTTCTGCATTATTCCTCACTCATTTACTTAATATTCTCCTGCTGACCCAGTTAGTCACATCTCTTAATAAGCCAATTGTGGCTATTAAATTAGACTTACAAGATTAAAAGAAAATTAGAAGCATGCAACCATTGAGCTTTAATTCTTCTTTTTTTTTAAAGATTTTATTTATTTATTCCACAGAGAGAGAGACAGCTAGAGAGGGAACACAAGCAGGGGGAGTGGGAGAGAGAGAAGCAGGCTCCTGGCTGAGCAGGGAGCCCGATGGGGGGCTCGATCTCAGGACCCTGGGATCATGACCTGAACGGAAGGCAGACACTTAAAGACTGAGCCACCCAGGCACCCCAAGCTTTAATTCTTCTTAATAAAAAAAAAAAAAAATCCATGGTTTCTCAAAACCTATGGAATGATATGCCACAAAGAGTATTTTACTGTATGTAAATTAAAAAAAAAACAAATAATGGGGGAACCCAAAATGGAATACAAGCTGTAACAAATAAACCTAACTTATTACAAATGAATTGCATAACAATAATAATGGAGAAGAAAATAAATAATCTAAGAAAATTTGGAAACAGTATTTTGACTAGATATAGGCTAAAGACAAAAGGAATGGTACGGGAATACTGTGCTCTGTTTCAGTTTCTCACAGTGTCATGGATTAGTCATTTGAAAACTATTTATGTACCAGTGTAGAACAAATAGGTACCTATACTGTAGATAATGAGAGCCAGGTTCTCCTGTCAGAAAAAGAAGTTACAAATAAGGAAAGAGTGAAAACCAGAATAAACCCTGTGGTATAATCAGAAATATTAGATAATTTGTGGTTTAAAAAATACATATAGATAAAGAAATCAGTATTTATGTATGTGGGTGAAGGATATATCAATGACATGTATGTGTGTGCATGACTGCATAATCTCCTAGCAGTGCCCCTAGAGGGATTAAAATAAATTACACCCAAGTAGAAATGACTACACCTACCACTCTAATCTTGGCTTCTGAACATTTTCAAAAAAAAAGGAGCCAGAGTTTCGTGAAGTAGTTGGTTACAGAGCTGGAGCAGGGAAAATTCAAGATAAGCTTAGAGCATTTGTAGTGCCAGAAAATGCTCAATAACAAATAGAGACACATCAAAAAGGCAAAGGAGCCAACCTGGAAGAACTCTTAATTGCAAAGTTGGGATGGATTGAGTAACAAATAACACTATTAGATTATGACCTCTAGAATAAAATATTCATGATGTAAATAAATAATCGGATAAATAAATGGAGAAGATAATGTTTCCTTACTAAAGAATTGCAGTTAATGTAGAAGAAACGAGATATAAAAAAATCACCGTTTGAAGAACACAGTAGTAGTTGTTGCATGATGGATGCTAAAAGTAGTAGGTGAAAGTTTGAGGAAAACAAGATATTTACATAGTCCCAAAGTATCCCCTCCTGATATTTATTAGTTACAGAGGGAAAAATAGTATTTTACAATAGAAAACTTAGGTGACACCACCTTGACCAACTGTCAAGGAGAACATTACCAATAATAACAGATATCAACATCATATACTTTTAAAAAAACTTAATCCCAGTGTAGTTAACAATGCAGTGTTATTTTACTTTCAGGTGTGTAATATAGTGATTCAATAGTTCCATATATTACTCAGTGCTCATCAAGGTAAGTGTACTCTTAATCCCCTTCACCTATTTCACCTATCCACCCCCCCGACCTCCCCTCTGGTAACCATCTGTTTGTTCTCTATAATTAAGAGTCTGTTTCTTAGTTTGTCTCTCTCTCTCTTTCTTCCCCTTTGTTCATTTGTTTTGTTTCTTAAATTCCACATATAAGTGAAATCATGTGGTATTTTTCTCTTCCTGACTTCACTTAGCATAGCACTCTCTAGATCCATCCATGTCAACATCATATACTCTTGACATTTTTGTGGTATTCTTGCTTAAAATATGTAACCTTGATCATGAGAAAACATCAGACAAACAAAATAAGGGAGAGTCTACAAAATCACCTTCCAATACTCTTCAAAGGTGTCAAGGTTATAAAAGACAAAGTGGGATAGAAGAACTTTCAGAGATTAGGGGCAGCTGAGGAGACACAAGAACTAAATGCATTATGGGATTCTCGATTGGACCTTAGAACAGAAAAAGCACATTAACAGAAAAACTGATAAAATTCAAATAAAGTCTGTAGTTTAGTTTTAAAAGTAATAAATTGAAAAAATCAATATTTATTTGGGGCAGAACACACGATGTTTGAACTCTCTCATCTGCCCAACTCTAAGCCCCAGAAGGACAAGGCCTACGTACACTGTAGTGGATCATGAAGTATTTGTTGAATAACTACATTGAAATTAAATTTCATCTATGACACTGTGTTATTATGACCTGTTATGAATGCCAAGTCCCCTCTATATGTGCAAATATATTGTGTGCATATGATTTTATATATGTGTGTGCATTTTTAATCATATTTTGGCACAGAAAAATGGAGGATAGAAGAATACCCTTTATTAGTACAAATGATGTGTAACTCCTATAAATAAAATGATGATATAGGGTGCCTGGGTGGCTCAGTTAAGCGTCTGACCCTTGATTTCGGTCCAGGTCATGATCTGACTGTGAAGGCTGTGAGATCGAGCCTGGCATAGAGCCTGCTTAAGATTTTCTCTCTCTCTCTCCCTCTGTCCCTCCTCCCACCCCCACTTGGGCACTCTCTCTCTCTCTCTCTCAAAAAAAAAAAAAAATGACACAAGTAGAGATTTGATAATTTTTTCTATAATATTCTGCCCCTTCCTCCTGTATAAGCACAGTCAACAATAATTCTTAACTTTGAAATAGTAAGCAAGAACTTTGTTCTCTTTCTGTTTTGAAAGATATCTCATATATCATATTTGACATGGGCTGGGAATTAACACAAAGAGTAGCAGCAATTGACAGTGAAATCAATTTCTAGTTAGCTTTCATGCTTACATATTTACTCATAGGTTGTTACAACAAACAATAAAGAACCAAATAAGTAAAATTTTAATAATACTTTCTCTGGAATGCATTGAAATACTTAAGACAAAACTGTATTTGTCAAAATTTACATTCTTAAAAACAGAACTCTTAAATTAGAGAAAAAATGAAAATGGTATCATAAAAATTGTGTGAAGACTTTAATTTGAAAAAATTAAGTTCATAAGAGGAAAACAACGTTTATAAATAAGAATACAGAGGATGGCATTTTCAACCTATTATTTTGATAGAAAATTTCCATATTACTTTAACTTTAAAGATAGAAGTAACATCTTCACGACTTATTAAAAACCCATTTTCAAAAAAGGAATAAGAAAATTAAATAATAGAAATGAAAGCATTATTTTGTAATTTATCAGATTATTTCTAGTTTATGCAGACAATTTAATTTGCTTTTTATATGTCAAATACAAAGAATCATGGGTAAAAAATAACACTATGTCCTCAAAAATCTAATCAAAATCTCTAAAAATGAATTACTTACCAACAATGGAGTATTCAACAATAGAAAATAAGATATATTGAATAGATTATTTGGTTTTGTCATCATCTCTTTATTTCCTTGAAGCACAAATTTACTTTTCTTTCTGTATGCCCCAAAGCCATTGCATAGACAAGATTTTGTTAAACTATAGATAATGAAACAGATTCCTGGATTACTCACAGGTTTCCTTTTCAAAATTTAACAGTATTTCCTGAGCAAATTCTGGATTAGATTTTGTCTCTAAGTGAAACCAATACACATTGGAAAAGAAAAAAAAAAAAGTCTATCAACTAAGAGTAAGAAGAGGAAACTGTCATAACTTGTGATCTACAGAAGTGAAAGTACTTTTAGTGTCTTTGGCATATTAGTGACAAAAAACCAATAATAAATGGTAAAACATGATAAGTTCATTGATGGGAAAATTTAAATGGTAGCAAGGTGAATACCTGTAAGGTTAGGGAGTGAAGTCAGAAATTTAGTATCAGCAAATGAATCACCTATCCCAGCAATATGAGAATAGGGCTGGTAGAAGCAGATTCAAAAGGTCTGGATCAGTGTGTATGCATGTTGATTTCTTGAAATAGGTCACTGAAGGCTAGTGGCCTAGCCTCAAAGGGGCTGAGATACATGGTTATCAGAACCCAACTTCAATAGGAAGAAAGCTTTAGAAAACAAATAGAAACTGAGGGTGATCAATTTTCATTCATTGATTATACATTCAGATATTCAGCAAAGAAATATAATTTTTCCTGGCAGTATGATCTAAGACAATAAAATTCTAATTTTAAAGTAAACACAAAATCTCCCCAATATTTTTTCAAAGCTAAAATTAAGCTTTAGGGGACTGTTTTGGAGACAGAAATTGCATACACTCTGATATTATATGAAAATATAAGGCATAAATGATTGCAAAAAGCTCACACATAGGAAAAAAAATGTAATCGACTGTAGGGGTTATTTTAAGATGCAAGGCACAAACGAGTGACTTTTTTTTTTTTTAAACTATCTCCTTCCCTTTATTCTTTCCTATTGCTACTCTTTTCCTCCTTCGAACGCTAACAGCGCTCTCTCCGGCAGTATCAGTTACTCTGAAAGTAACCACTTGTTAGACCCTTAGTTCTCACCCCTGACTTCACAGGAGAATCACCTGAGGCATGCACACACCCAAGGCAAATTAAATCAGAATCTAAGGGAGAGTGAGGTCTTGATATTTGCATTTTAAGAAGCTCCCCTGTTGATTTTAATGTTCAGCCAAGTTTGAAAAACTATCTTCTTAGAAGTCACAAGGTAAGTCAGAAAGTTTTTATCAATTAAACAACTTGCTATGTACTCAGCAACCACCTTAGCATGATGGGCACATGAGAGCAGCCCTGTTGCTTACAAATTTACTGCAGTAAACAGTCATTTCTAAAATCTAACTTTGGAAGTAACTCTGGGCTTATGTTTCTTAATTTATCAGTTAGTTACATGCTATACATATGAAATTTGCTATTAACAAAAGTGAAATTCTCTAAGGTTTTGGAATTGTTTATTTTTTTCATATGTTAAATTTTTACAATACTATCTCCATTGCAATCTGATCTGTTTTTTGATGGGAAAGCAAGAGTTGCAGTTATAGCTGGTAAGATCTGGAAATTGTGCACGAACTCAAGAGTGAATTCTTGTTTAAGAACATAGGGTATGGGTTCAGGTTGCATAAATTCAGGTCTTAGCTTTGCAGTTTTTTAGTAGTGTTTTCTCAAGCCAGTCACCTAACTCATTTGTAATTTTATTTCCTCCAGAAATTGGGATTAGTAGTATTCTTACTTTTTCAAGTTGTTGTGAGGAATAAATGACTTAGGGTTCCCGATATACAGCAAGTACTATAGAAGTGTTAGCTATTATTATTATTGTTATAGATTTTCATGTCTTACCATTTTGAAAGGCTATTAATATTTTTTCGTCTGTTGTAGATATTCATGCTGTGTCAAAAAATGTTATGTAACCATTTGCATTATATTGTTGAAAAATATTTTTGGGATGTCAAAATATGGGTGTATCTAGGGAGAGTAGGTTATGAATGCAAATATCTAGGTTTTTTTGTTTTTTGTTTTTTGTTTTTTTTGAAAAAACAGACTGAGACTCACCGGCATAGACCCAAAGGAATTTGAGAAAAGGTAAATTGGTATGGGCTGGCATACTTCACTGAATACTAAGCAAGAGGGAAGGAGTTGAGCTAGACGTTGAAAGCATGTGGAATTTGAATAGTCAAGGAGGAAATAGGAAGTGGATTGCTGATGAGCCTCAAAAGTAGGCTCACTATGAAACATAATAAGAATTTAACCAGGTGTTACCTTAACCTAAGATTCTGTGTGTGTGTGTGTGTGTGTGTGTGTGTGTGTGTGTGTGTGTTTTGTTTTACCTTGGATAATATGGAAAGTATCCATGTTACCTACTCATTTACAGGGAGAAGACAGTTCTTCAGCATCTGCCCAAATTTCTTTCCATACCTCAATACACTGCAGTTGACAAAACATCAGTATATCCAAGATCAGTCAGCCATATTATGATGAAATGCACTACTAACAATAGATTTCCTATATTATGACATTCAAAAGAGCATTCTTTATAATTAAAAATACATGTAAGAGCATCATGATCATTACTGTCATTTTTTACCATAACAAAAAAAGTATCCTTTGTTTAGCCACCTGGAAACTTGAATTTTCTGTTATTGTAAAACATTATTTCTTTAATGCAGTGTTGTTTATTGTGAAGACACCCAGTACCAGGAGTTCTCGTCCTGACCATCACTTCTCTATCTCCTTAACAGATATTTAATTTATTTAGTATCTTAGCTTCCTTATCTGAAAAATAAGGGAAATGAGATTATACAAACAACTCTTGCAGGGTTGTTAGAAAGGACCAAATATATAGTGCTCTAAGATGCTCTGTGAGAATAATAAGTGGGTTTACATGTGCATATGTTTATATTTTTTTCTATCGAGTTTAGAAATAGTAATATTCTAGTGTTTCTAGTTTTGGTAATATTTTGTATTTAATGAGTGTATTCTTCATTGTAATCAACATTCTCCGAGTAGCATCTGAAATCATCTGTGTCTTTTCTCTCTGAATCCCTACCACCTAGGATAGTAATATATGCCACATTGTTGAAAAAATGTTGCTTCTGAATAACTATTAAAATGTAGTGGTATATTAGATTATTTTTGGAGTTGAAAGCAGAAAGGCTGGACTTAAACCCTAGCTTTTTGCTTATTGGCTCATGACTGGGAAGAATCTTAATCTTTCTGAATCTTCATTGTCCTCAATCCTTGTTATAAAAACACCAGGTGCAAGTTTAACAAAAACTATTGATTCTCTTCTCTTAAAATACACTCACACACAACTGCATGAAATTTAAATAGGTTCATTGATTCTATGAAACCCCTTCATTAACTTATTTTGCATAAAATATCTTTTTATTTACATAATATGTATTGAGCACCTGCTATGCGGCCAGAACTCTGCTAGGCACTGGGGTACAGCCAGGAACAATAAAGGCATGCTGTATACTTTTATGATTTTTATGATCTGTGGAGAGTAAATAACCACTAATAACTAATGAATAAGAATTGCCATGAGGGAAAGGAATGTAGTTCAAGCACACTGAAAAATTGATAATCAGGAAAGATTTCCCTGAGAACATAATAATTGAACTGAAATTTTAGGAATGAGTAAAGGTTAATAGGCAAAGATGAGAGTGGGGAAAAAGTAATCTAGGAGGATGGAATAACATGTGCAAAGCCCCTGTGGCAAGAGTGATCTGCAAGAGGACATTTTAAAAGGCTGCTTTCCTAGAGAGCAGAAAGCAAAGCTAACTGAGGTGAGGATGGAGGTAGGAATGCCCTTGATTGATGTGTTAAGGATTTTAGTCTATCCTAAGAGAACTGAAAAAGAAATCTCTAAAGTTCTTCCTCATGCCAAATTTATACAGTAAATGAGATAAAAAATTAATGAAGTGCTTTGAGACCCTTGGAAAAAAAATATGTTGTTTTCTTGCAAAATATTTTCTATGCTGTTAAATATTAATATTTAGAAAATTAATATTTTCTAAAGCTGTTAAAACAGCTTTCAGGATAATAATATTTAAAACCGTTTATCTGAATGAATGTTGTTGTTTTTTTTGGAGCTTTTGCAAACTTCAAAATAGGAAGAAAACATTTTTACTTTCTAGAATAGTCATTTGCAAATAGTAATAAAGGGAAAATAGATTAGTAATTAAAAATAAATAAAAATACAAGTTTTGTCTAGAATCCCCCTTCCACCACTTCCTTCTTATTTTATGTAACTGTGATTCTATTTTCCATAAATCCATTAGAGAAGTACATATAAACATAGTCATATTATAAAAATATTCATTAATTAAAGCACCACTTATTTAATTAGTCCCCACTCACACATCCCTCTTAGTTTAACATAGCATTTATCCTAACCCATCACATCAATTAGTCAACAGTTGAATAAATTTCTTGCTAATGTGCATACACACATCTATTACTATTATCTATTTATCTATCTACCTTCATCATCCAAAATATTATTAAAAATGCAAGTCAATTCCAAATTTAAACTGCAAAACTTAGAACTGATGCATGGTTTCAGGAAGTCTAAGGAAATGATTCTGGGAATGTTCTGACATCTCAGACAAAATATCATCAAATAAAGATATGATAGCAGTTTATACTTAATGAACACTTATTATGTGTTAGGCATTGCTCTGAGATATATACTTATTTAGTCCTCACAACAAACCTATGAAGGAGGCACTTTAATCTCTATTTTTAGATGGAGAAAAGAATTCACAGAGAGGTTAGTAACTTGTCTCTGCAACTGAATTCAGAGGTGGATGTTTTCAAATGCAGGTAATCCGAACCAGAACACACAGCACTCTGCTGTCTCTTGAACTGGCAAAATTAAACCAGTTCAAAGCAAAGTAAAAGAATAATGATATGATCGGTATTTCAAAGAGAATGACTTGAATATCAAAGAATTAGAGAGGGCTATTGGGAAAATTGATAAGGTCCTTGTTGAAATGACCATTTTTGTGATTGTGTTTTAAAAGTTTAAATTTAAGAATATTATATTGGGCTAATATGAAATTTGGCTGGAATAATCACGTATAAACAATTTATGATTTCCAAAAATTAATGTACAACCTATATTCTGTTAAATATATGCGAAATATATGATATTCTTTTAAATATAAAACTTAGTAAAATTTGTGAAGTCCTAACTAACTAGAGTTTTTTCACTATTTACCTGGAAATTTTGGTCTATATTTGCTCTGAATAGTTTTGTTTGGTTTGCCTTCAAATGTCCAGTCCTCTACTTCCTTAGTTTAGCTCCTCATTGCATGAAGTATTTGTGGAATTCAGTACACTGCCTCCCTCCAGAAAATCTAAGGAATGACATTCCTTTTCCTACCACTGGTAGTCCAGACATAGATTCAGGCTCAGCTAATCATTCACTACTTTATGGGACTTTCAGTCTTGAGGGAGTAATGTGAAGTGCAAGTATAATTGAGAAGATATTTATTATGTTGGGATGGCTGCAGGAGAGGCTGTATCAAGAGTCTCTCGGCAGCCCTGGTGACTGCTTCCAATGACCATAATGGGCAAAAACGTGACAGTCTTGCCATCAGCAGTGTTTGACTTGGCTGCACCCATGGGGTAAACTTGGTGATGGTTTTTGGCTCAGTCATTCTCCTTTGAGTTTTGTCCATTTTTAAATCCTTAGTAGCCTCCAAGAAGCATACAGCAGATGGGTGAAGATGTGGAGAGGATTTAATAGGGGGAAAATGCCCGAGAAGGATGAGGAAGAGGGAGGAAGTAGCAGTAAACTAGGAAAGGCTGTAGACAGTGATGTGGATCTGACACCCGTGAAGAGAGAAGGGGAAGGACAGGACTGGACATTCCTGGGTTTTGGGCAGGTCGGTGGGGTGTCCCTAAGAAAAAAATGCACATTCTAGAAAGCCCACATTAGGCAGCAATTGCCCGACTTATCTATAGTACCTTTGCTATGCTCAGTCCTCTTACTAGGAAAGAGTGGGCCACATTGGAAAAGCTCTGAGAGTTCAGAGGCGTCCACAGAGACAACATCCTAGGGAGAATCCACCCAGAGGTCCTCGTTCTACATTTCATGGTCCTAAGATTTTCTCCAATGAGACTCTGGCCTTAGCATTGTCAGACTTACCTTGGCTGACCATTTAAATGTCTGTGGATCTTTGAGACGCTATCAATTCTTAGTCTGCTTCTTAGTTATTGTTAGCACTTCCACTGAGGAACACAAAGCCTCTTTAGAATCTACCAAAGAGACTCTATGGCCCTCAAATTTAGCTTTAACAGCCGTTTACAGCAATATTATCCTTCTGGGAAACGATACGACGTAGCAGTAACCAGCCAAATCCATTGTTCTTGCAGGGTTTTGTGTTAGTCCACATCCTCCAAGAAGCAGATAGCAAGATGGGTTTAAATGTGCAAGGGGATTTTATTAGGAAAATATCTGGGAGAGAAAATGGAAAGGGAGAGGAACTATCTGGGAAGGGTAGGGGAATTCTGAGATGACAATGCATGGAGGTAAGAGGGACAGAAGGTGGGGGCATGTGTCCTAGACTGCTATGAATTCTAAGGAAGCACTGATACAGCCAGTAGAGTCCTCCAGCTATAATAACCTGTTAGAGCAGTCCTGTATCTCTCAGGAGCAAGCCTGCTTTACAACCCCTGCAATGCTCAGGCACTGGCTGGGAGCAGCCTATGGTAAGCATGACCTTGATCTAAATATGATATATTTAAGTATGTATGCAGAAGCCGGAGTGAGTTCCCTGTAGTTGAAGGTCTGAAAAGTGTATTTTCCTGGTGACTACAGCATCATTTCACTCCTATTTTCCAAACACCTGCAACGGCATTTCCCCACAGTGCATGTCTTCAATCAGTTTAATGTCCCGCTTGCCACACAGGGTGCCATCCTCTTGCCTTCCAGGCAATAAATGAAACAGTTCCAAACCTTATCGTACTGGCTGTTTTCTTGGATCACTGCTGACACCACTTGTGTTCATTCAGGTTTCTGAGAAGCAGGTATTAAGATGGGATGAGATATGCAAGATATTTATTGGAGGAACACTTGAAAAAGGAAAAGAAAAGGGACCCTAAGAGGATGAGGAGAGCCTTAATAGCATGATGCGGTTCTAGCACCTGTGAAGGAGAGGGAGCAGCAAGAAAGATGGTATAGAAGAGTTGGAGGCTCTAGCACAGTGCTAAGAAAGCTTTAGCCAGTTCAGTGGGATGTCATTAGGTCAATGTCACCCATGAAAAGAAGAGTCTCACATCTCACAGAAATGAGCCTGCATTCATAGCCCTATCATGATCTTTCAGTGGCTGGGAACAGCTGGTGGGAAATGTAAATTCAGAGTAAATGTGAAAGTGAATTTAGGATAGGATCAGCTGGGCTATCAGCCAGTTCAGCTTAACTGTAAGCCCTCTATGGTTAAGCTGTAGGCACCGTGGTCTCCGAAGCAATAGGGCCTTTCACATTCTCTTTACATTTTTTTTTTCACTTTCTTCTTTTATTGGGGGAACAAACACAGGGCATATCACAGAGTGAGAAACAGTGTGGTGCCTCCAGGCAAGGACCAGGCCAATGGTAGCCAGAGTCAGGGATATCACCATGGCCAGGCCTAAGCCCAGCATCACAGAGGTGTGAGGAGAAGCGAACCCCTCCACACCAAGATCACTAGCCTTTCCCAGGAAGATCAGAGGGCCCACGGTGATCTCTGCTTCTTCGGTCACATGCCTTTGATTTCAGGCTCGGGAAGCAGACTTGCACCACCCTCTCCCTGGGTGGGACAGCCTCCTGGAAGGGCCTGGAAGGCCACAGCTGCCTTTGTTACAACAGTGACAGATGTCAGCTGTGCCTTCTATGGGGAACCACCTCTTGGTGGACTTGAGGAAGGAACAGGCTTTGTTTAGCTGGTCTGAGACTTGGTAGCCAGAGTGACCTTCAGATGGCAGGTGATATAGATCGTGTTTCTGGAGTCATTAGCAAAGTGGAACATGTATACTGTGAACTGCAGAGTCTCTGGCCTGGGTCTGGGGGTTTTGAAGGCAGAAGAGGCATCAGAGAGACTGTCCACAAGACAGCCGTGGAAGTCATGATGGTATGATGAAGGGAGGATTTTTTTTTTTTTTTTGACACTTGTGTTGTCTCCATTCAGCTTCCATGAGAGATCCACAGCTCGGCACAGGTGTGGCCTCGCCCTTACCTGCCTTATTTCACTTAGCATTATACTGTCTAGATCCATCCATGTTGTTGCAAATGGCAAGATTTCGTTCATTTTTAATGGCTGAGTAATTACATGTATATACACACACAATTGTTAAGGAAGAAGTAAAACTTTTTTGGGACTCTCCATTCTCTTCTATTGATCTATGTGTCCATTTTTGTGCCAGTACCATACTGTTTTGATTACTACAGCTTTGTAGTGGATCTTGAAATCTGGAATTGTGATACCTTCAGTTTTGTTCTTCTTTTTCAAGATTGCTTTGGCTATTTATGGTCTTTTGTGGTTCCATGGTAATTTTAGGATTATTTGTTCTAGTTCTGTGAAAATGCTGTCAGCATTTTGATAGGGATTGCATTATACATTTGTAGATTCCTTTGGGTAGTGTGGACATTTTAAGACTATTTGGTCTTCCAGGCCATGAGCATGGAGTATATTTTGATTTGTTAGAAATTGCCTTCAATTTCTTTCATCAGTGTTTTGTAGTTTTCAGAGAATAGGACTTTCACCTCCTTGTTTAAGTTTATTCCTAGGTATTTTATTATTTTTGGTGCAATTGTAAATGGGATTGTTTTCTTGATTTCTTTCTGCTATGTCATTATTAGTGTATTGAAATACAACGGATTTCAGTATATAGATTTGTATCTTGGACCTTACCGAATTAATTTATTAGTCCTAATAGTTTTTTTGGTGGGATCTTTCAGCTTTTCTATATATAGTATCATGTCATTTGCAAACAGTGAAAGTTTTGCTTCTTCCTTAACAGTTGGGATGCCTTTTATTTCTTTTTATTATCTGATAGCTGTAGCTAGGACTTCCAGTACTACGTTAAATTAAAGTGGTGAGAGTGAACATCTTTGTTTTGTTCTTGATCTAAGGGGAAGAGCTCTCAAATTTTCCCCATTGAGTATGATGTTCTCTGCCGGTTTTTCATATATATGGCCTTTATTATGTTGAGGTGTGTTCCCGCTAAACCTTCTTTGTTGAGGGATTTTACCATGAATGGATGTTTTACTTTGTTAAATGCTTTTTCTGTATCTATGGAGATGAGCATATGGTTTTTGTCCTTTCTCTTGTTGATGTGATGTATCACATTGATTGATTTGTGAATATCGAACCACCTTGCATGCCAAGAATAAACCGTACCTGATTGTGGTGAATGATTTTTTTTTTAAAAGATTTTATTTATTTATTTGACAGAGAGAGACACAGCAAGAGAGGGAACACAAGCAGGGGGAGTGGGAGAGGGAGAAGCAGGCTCCCTGCCGAGCAGGGAGCCCGATGTGGGGCTCGATCCCAGGACCCTGAGATCATGACCTGAGCCAAAGGCAGATGCTTAACGACTGAGCCACCCAGGCACCATGGTGAATGATTTTTTTAACGTGTTGTTGGATTTGGTTTGCTAGTATTTTGTTGAGGATATTTGTATTTATGTCCATCAGAGGTATTGGCCTGTAATTCTTCTTTTGTGCTGTTTTTATCTGGTTTTGATAATGCTGGCCTCACAGAATGAATTTGGAAGCTTTCCTTCCTCTCTTATTGTTTTCAAATAGTTTGAGAAGAATAGATATTAATTCTTTTTTAAATGTTTGGTTGAATTCACCTGTGAAGCCATCTAGCCTGGACTTTTGTTTGTTGGGAGTTTTTTTTAAATTACTGATTCAATTTCATTACTGGTAATCAGCCTGTTCAAATTTTCTATTTCTTCCTCTTTCAGTTTTGGGAGGTTATATGTTTCTAGGAATTTATCCATTTCTTCTAGGTTGTCCAATTTGTTGGCATATGTTTTTTCATAATATTCTCTTACAACTGTTTGTATTTCTATGGTGTTGGTTCTTGTTTCTCTTTCATTTGTGATTTTGTTTATTTGGGTTCTCTCTCTTTCTTTCCTTTTTTTTTTTTTCCCCTGAGTCTGGCTGGGGGTTTATCACTTTTGTTGATCTTTTCAAAGAACCAGCTCCTGCTTAATTGGTCTGTTCTGGTTTTTTGTTGTTGTTGTTACTGTTCTTAGTTTCTATTTCATTTATTTCTACTGTAATCTTTATTATTTCCCTCCTTCTGCTAGTTTTGGGTTTTGTTTGCTCTTTTTTCTAGCTCCTTTAGGTGTAAGGTTAGGTTATTTGAGGTTTTTCTTGCTTCTTGAGGTCGGCCTGTATTGCTCTAAACTTTCCTTTTAGACTGCTTTTGCTGCATCCCAAAGGTTCTGAACATTGTATTTTCATTTTCATTTGTTTCCCTGTATTTTTTAATTTCCTCTTTGATTTTTAGTTGACCTATTCATTGTTTAGCAGCATGTTACATAATCTCCATGTATTTTTGGTCTTTCCAGATTTTTTCTTGTGGCTGATTTCTAGTTTCATAGCTTTGTGGTCAGAAAAGATGCATGGTATAACTTCAGTCTTTTTTAACTTGTTGACACTTATTTTGTTGCCTAATATGTAATTTGTTCTGGATGATGTTCCATGTGTACTAGGAAAGGATGCATATTCTGCTGTTTTAGGATAGAATGTACTGAATATATATGTTAGGTCCTTCTGGTCCAATGTGTCATTCAAAGCCACTGCTTCCTCATTTATTTTCTGTTCAGATGATCTATCCATTGATGTAAGTGGGATATTAAAGTCCCTTACTATTATTGTATTACTATCAATTCCTTCCTTAGTGTTTGTTATTAGTTGCTTTATGTATTTGGGTACTCCCATGTTGGATGCATAAATATTTACAATTGTTAAATCTTCTTGTTGGATTGTTCCCTTAATGATTATATAGCATACATTGTATAATCTTTGTAATACTTATCACAGGAACATTTTATATTTATGTGTGTAATTCTTTTATTCATATCCATCTTTCCATACTAAGCTGTATGGTTAAAGGGCACAAGGCATTTCTTTTATCTTTTACTCACTACAGTTTGCCACCCTTTGTCTTGAATCTCACATTGAGCCTAGCATATATAATAGATACAAAGTATAAAATATGAGTAAATAAACAACTCAGACTCTGGAGTACCGAACAAAAGAGGGATGGTGGGGGTATGGTAATGATACTATGGAAACACTTCTGCCTTCAGTAGGAAGAAAAAGGCATACTGAGAGAAGTAATCCTTCCTCTGTTCACAATTCACATTTTAATTCTGCTGCTAAACTGCCCTAGATTGGCTTTGAATTTTGGTAAGGGAAGTTGGGGAAGTGATGATTGGAGATATGAAGAATCATAAGGCAAAAGGGAGAAAAGTGACAAGGAGAACTAGGGTACTGGCTAAGGTGGTTTGGATTGCCCTTTAGAGAGATGATTTAATGTGGGGACAGCCATTAGTTAGGGATAAAAAAAAAGCAGGCCCTGACTGCATGAAAATAAGGATGGGTTAATGTCTGCAATCAAAAATAGATTACAAATTTCTTTTTCCAAAACAACGTAAAGCTGCTCACCATTAACCTCACAGAAATTTCTAAGTATCCTGAAATATACTTCTTGTTCTGTATGGAAGTCTATATTTTGTCAGTGTGGAATAAAAAAAAAAAAATGAGACCGGTGAAATTGCATGAAACCAGAATGGGAAAAAGTACAAAGGGAGTTTTCAGTGACGATGTTAGCTGACAGAAGGTACAATCTACAGGTGGCCTCTTCAATTAGACTTAAAAATATGATCCAGCCAAGAAGTGCGGAGATAACATCTGAAGAAAACGGAGGAAATAGATAACCAAATGGATCTAAAAGAAAGAAACTGATGGTGCACCAAAAAAAAAAAAAAATTTGTTTTTAAATCCACCCACTAGCCAAGCTGTGTCTTTTTCAAACTCATGGAACTTTTGCTAAGTTCAAACTTCCATGCTTTTATTATTTTTGTATGATGCCATTCTTGGTAGTATAGACAGAAGAGTGCAGGGAGGTCACCTGTTAATTCCTTTCTTAGCTAACCTGCAAGGGAGGGGAAGCAGTGAATGCTGGTTTAAATTTCAGTTCAATGTCCTGCAGAATTCAGGAGACTTTGCAAACTAGGTAGGACTTGAAAGTACTAAATAATTTTACTCTAGGTTCCTATTCTCTTGCAAATATTAACAACTTCTGATAAAGTTCAACTGAAATGCTGCTAGTCTATGGTTGCTCACATGTTTCCAGTTAAGAAAAGGTGATGGAGAAGGAAGATAATTACCATTCTCTTATGGGCAACTTTGAGCAGTATTTAATGCTATAGAAAGTGTTAAAATAGCACAATACTTACTGGTCCTTAGGCATTGGGAATGTAGATTAATGTTATATACTTGTGTCCAAATCCCTACTCTGAAAATGGTTTGGAAAATCAGTTTAGGTTTAAGAAGGCTTAGAAATAGTTGGATAGAATATTCATTTTACTACTGAAGGTGAAATAGTTATTTTGCCAGACATTGAAAATGTTCCCATTTAGGTTTGATTCTGACCTGCAATTTTCAAATTATTGTATACCAGCTCAGTAGTTTTCAGGTATCATTATATTTTGCAACCCTGAATTAGAAAACATCTTTCTAAATCAGAATACCCAGAACCATGTTTTGAGATCTTTAGTACTATATGTTTGTTGGTCAAGTACTCCATGTTGCAGATATTTGGATTAATAGTTCATTAATTTATTCTTTTATTAATCTCCCACATTTACTTTTTAGTAAAGGGTTAGGGTTGTGTACTGGAAGGCATGGGCTTGGATGTTAGATAAAAGTGGTTGTAAACATTAAGTCTACATTTTTACTAATTGTGTAAATATGGGTAAGGCATTTTACAATTTCTGAACCTCAGTTACCTTATTTTGAAAGATGCTTTAGCATTGTTCAAGCGTTATTGAGAATACACTCTTAGGAAACAGGTGAACATAAATTAGGAAATCAATAAATCTGGGTTTCCTTCCTTTCTATTTCTAAGTGCCCAGCCTCCTATTTTTCAAACACTACTCATAATCATTTGTTGATGATATCACAGAATTTAAGATAAGAGTCATGCTGGCAGTTGGATTCCTACACTACCTCTTTCTACTCTTGTCCTTTATTTGTTACCCTGCTATTAATGTCATCATTATATTTCCAGTTGACATATACTTATCGACTTTTGCATGAGAGAAATAGTCTAAACAACTATTTTCTGACTTTCATTGACATTTCCTTACCTTATTTTTGAAGGTTCGTACCCTTTTGCTCCTTGAGGCAAAGAGTCAGAGACTAAAAACAAAAAAGATAAAATCTGGAAGAAATATCTTAGCCACCAAAAATTATTGAATGAGAAACTCATCTGCCTTAACTGTTATTTTGCTTGGAACTTTCTTTACCCCAGGCTTCAAGCAATAAATGGAAGGAGTGAAACTAGTACGGAAAATGAGAATATCCAAACACAGCTTCAAGCAGAGAAATTGATCAGTTTAACCTACAGGGATAATGATACATTAGCTTCTTAGGAAAGAAAAAAAAAGGAAGTCATCTTATATGTCAATTATGAAGAATGGAAATCATCAAAGAACTAAAATACAGGGATGTCATTATGAAGAGGGACAAATGTAGTGGATCAAAAATCAGCCTTAATAAAAGGGAATCTGTGAAAAAAGGGTAAGAAAATTGAATGATACTTAAATATAAGGAATTGTTCTAATATTTAACTTCAACAAGGGAGAAAGCAATATATCACACAAGTACACACACACAAACACACACACACACACACACACATACACACATCAAATGAAATGAAAAAGGAAAGAGAAAGAAGAAAATGTCTAAAGCAAATCACACAAAGTATCCATGAATGTCTTAGGAAATTGATCATATGGTCTATTTCAATAGTTCATCAGTGAATGTTTCCATCCTAAATGGCATCCCTCCTTTGATTGAAACACTATATCCTCAGTGGATAAAATTCTGACTTTTAGAACTGTTAAGCAATAATAGGGTTAGATTCTTGGAGTCATAAATCATCAACTCAAAAACAGAAACCTTGGTTTCCACTGTCTGTCTGTTTGTCTGTCTCTCTCTCTCTCACACACACACAGACACACACACAACATGGACTAACTTTGTACATGGGACATTTAGAATTTCCAGGAAGAAACAAAAGGGAGAGTAAGGCACATTCCCAAAGATTTAAAGCCAAGTGCTGAGCTGTTGCCATTGTGGATTTTTAGACCTTGAACACAAAAGCAATTAGTAGCCTTGATGTTATCACAATGGACAATTGTTCCCAAACCATGTGGAAATAAAGCCTCAGGAGGAAAAAAAAAAAATTGTCTCTTCAGAAACGGCTGCCACTAATTCACTAATTTGGTGCTTATCTAGCTTATCTAGCACCAAATGACAGTTTCACTTATTTGTATTAGCAAAAGAAGAAAAAAGGATACAAAACAAGAAGCAAATACTTCCAGGGAAGCTCATTGAAATATTACTAATGAGTAGACCTGTTGATTATTGCTTAAAGAGATAATGAAATATATCATGTTTTTTGGCAAGAGGTTTTTAATATAAATAGTAAGAGGCACACTAATAAGGAAAAATAGCTGTGATGAGATGGTCAGAGGCTTAATCAGCTACCTTCCTAGCATTCCTTTCTATTTTAACCCTTAAAAAGAAATGAGGACAATATCATTTAAAATTTGCCTTAGAATGCTGATGAAAGGATCAGTCATACATTTTTGCTACTGTCCCTAAGCTAACGGAGAGGAATTTCTTAAAGGAAAATGGTTATAGGACTTTAATTATCACTAAACATGTCAATAAAGAAAATAATAAACTACTCTCAAAATAAAAAAAAAAATGAGGTGGAAAAGTGTAAGAAAATGAGATGGCATTAAGTCAGAACTCTTCCTAAAGAAGACATAGCTAGTACAAACCCTTTCTTATGTAAGTGCAGAGAGATCAATATGACGGATGTGAATGTACCTGGTTTCCTGGGAAAATGTATTTTATGAATCCAAGAATGGAAATTGACTAAAATATCTTAACCAGTCTACCTTTTAAAGGAACTATCAATTTTAAAAGCCAAAGACCTTCAGGCATGGAATAAAATAGGCTCAGGATTATAATGGAAAGTACATAATAATCCCTCCTTTTCTCAAGGCACCACACTGATATGCCTATCTTCGATATTCTCTGAAGAAATGGAATGGTATAATGTGCCAGGCTCCGAGTAGAGTGGTTTAACTCTCTTCCTGAAGCCCTAGAAAAATTAGAATAACAGTAAGAAGGAAGAATCACAAACCTCACCCAGAGCTACAGCAAATGTGCTTCACTGAAGCTGATAATGTTCCACGTGAATGGGCTTTAGAAGCTATTTTACCAAACTTTCCAAAGCACATTTTCTAATAACCAAACTGCTTCTTCTTTGAAAATTAGTAAGATACTGGACTATCACAATCATAGAATTCCACCACCTTCAACCAACTAGTTCTATGTTCCAGTTGGCACCTCTCCCCTTTTGTCCATAAGCATTGTTAACAAACCCTGTTCTTTTCAGGATTGTGGATCTCAGGAGAGAAATATTGTTTTCAAGAAATCATTTCCCATTTCAGAAAGATGTCTCAGAAAAAAAATCACTCTATTGAGTGCTATAATTATGATTATTTTTCATTTGCCTTTAAGCATATATACATGGCCAGTCTTGGCAATATTGCCTTTTCTTTTCTTACTTTCAGCTTTCTTGAGCTTCAGTGTTACAAATTATATACAACATCACCTGTCAAGCCTGTGACTTGTCATTTTATTCATAAGGTGCCCGTAAGCTTTAAGGGAATAATGGCCTATTATTTCTCTTGTCTCCTAAGGTATCCTCAATTCTTTTTCTTCATTGATCACTAAATGTTTGCCGAATACTTGCTTATTGACACTTCTTACATACTTACTGTATCATGGAAATGTTCATCCCTTAACCTCTGGAAATGTTTATATTATTTCATTAGTTAAATTTCTCTGTACTATTTCATCTTAAGAAATGATGAAGAAAAAATTTGAGACAAACAATACTTACCTCAAAACAATTACTCATCATCACCTAAAAGGAGGTGCAGAATGCTTTAGTATTAAATGCCATTTTTTGGAAATTAAGAACAGGAATCAGGACAGTTTAGTTAATTAACTACAGTATCCCCTGACACAAATGCCAGGTGTAAACAAGTCTTATGGTTTAGGTCACATGTTACCATCTACAGCAAGAAGGACCACTTATGAAGTTAACTGACTTCATAAAGAATACTACTACAGCCTCATAAAGATTGTTTAAAATGCCATTTAATTATTTACTGGGACTTAGAACATTTTAAGAAGTGAAATATATTGCCTGGTTGTAAATATGGATTCATAGATACTTTCTAGAATTTTAGAACAAAAATTAGATGCTTCCTATGAATTGTGAACTGTTGTTCTAAGATCTGGGGATATAGCAATAAAGAAGACACACACGGTTATTATTCTCAAGAGCTTATATTCTAGAAAGGAAATGGACTACATAATTAACTGGACAAGGAAATTTCAGAGACTGATAAATATCATCAATTAATTAATTTAGTCATTAATTCAACAAAGATTTATTGAGCTTCAAATATGCGCTATGTTTTAGATGCTAGGGACAAAGCTGTAAACAAAAAACTCCCAATTATGCTGTTAAGGAATTCGTATTTAGTGGGTGAGACAAATAATAAACATCATAGCTATGTGTGTGTGTTACTACAGACAGAATATTGAATATTGAATATTCAAAAAGCAAATATAAAATAAAAGGTTGTGATAAACTGGGGGGGAAAGAGTAAGGGAGGGTTACTGTAGATATGGTGGACTTGTTGGAAAAGGTGGAATTTGATGTGAGACATGCAGAGAGCCTTAAGAGTTTCTAGAAAAGTTCCTGTCAGAGGGTTGTCTAGTGCAAAGAAATCTGATCATTCATCCTGTATTCACATGATCTATTGTGCAACATTAGGAAGTCAAATGATTCAACCAGTATAGGATATTTTCACACAACCAATTTATTAAACTAATTTCATTGGAAATGTATGTAACAGAATGTAAAATTGGGCGGTCTTCCCTATCTTTCACTTAGAGGATTCTATAGAGTATACGTATATCAGATATTAAATTGAGTGTGAAACTGATCTCCATGTGATTATTATTATTATTATTATTATTTTTAATGAAATGAGCTAGCTGGGGCACCTGGGTGGCTCAGTTGGTTAGGCTTCTGCCTTTGGGCTCAGGTCATGATCCCAGGGTCCAGGGTCTCTCTCTCTCTTGCTCTCTCATAAATAAATAAAAAATCTTTTTTAAAAATGAGCTATTTCTATGGCTTTGCATTCATTTTGAGAATATAGAAGATCCTTGAGGGGCGCCTGGGTGGCTCAGCCAGTTGAGCATCCAACTCCTAATTTTGGCCTAGGTCATGAGATCGAGCCCCATGTTGGGCTCTGCACTCAGTGAGGAGTCTGCTTGAGTCTGCTTGAGAGTCTCTCTCCCTCTCCTTCTACCCTTCCCCCCACTCATGCACACTCTCCCTCTCTCTAAATAAATCTTTCAAACACTAAAAGAATAAAATAGATCCTTGAGAAGGGAGCCCATGTATGAGATCTTCCTGAGAAAGGAAGAGCTATGTGTTCCATAGGATCCTTTAATTTCCTGGGAAATATTTTGTCTAAAATTTTAATGTACAGTTTCTCAATGCTAATATATATTAACATTATTGATTTTTTATATCAACCTTATAGCTACCTTATATCAACCTATGGCCTTTGTTGACTTCTTAGGATTCTCTGTGTAGATGATTATATTCCTCATTCATTGTATGTGAACTATTATATGACAAAGAGATTTTTACCTTTTACTGTCCAATTTTTATGTTTTTAGTGGCTTTTTCTTGCCTTATTCTATGGACTAGGACCACCAGCATATTGTACAAGAGTTGTTAATGTTGTGTTAAGAACCTTTTGCATCTGAGTTCATAAGAGATGTTAGTCTGTACTTCTTTTTCTTCTTTTATGTAATGTCTGCCTGCCTTTTATTTCTGGATAATGCTTAACTCAAAAAGGAAGTTGAAAAATATTTCTTTTCTTCTATTTTTGCTAGTATTAGTGTAGAAATAACATTGTTTCTTCCTTGAATATTTTGTAGGATTCACAAAGAATGCAGTTTGGGCCTGGGTTTTAAACTTTGTGTAAGGTTATTAACTGTAAGTTCAATTTCTTTAAACACTATAGAAGTATTGGGGCTCCTGGGTGACTCAGTCCATTCAGTAACTGGCTCTTGATTTTGGCTCATGTCATGACGTCAGGGTTGTGAGATCAAGCCCTGTGTCGGGCTCATACTCAGTAGCGAATCTGCTTGAGATTCTCTCCCTCTCCCTCTGCCCCTTGCCACCACCTGTGCACTCATGCTCTCTCTCTCAAATAAATAAATAAATCTTTTTTTTTTTTTTTTTTTTAATATAGGGGCACCTGGGTGACTTAGTTAAGCGTCTACCTTCGGCTCAGGTCATGATCCTGGTGTCCTGGGATTGAGCCCTGTATCAGCCTCCCTGCTCAGTAGGGAGTCTGCTTCTCCCTTTCCCTTTGCCATTCCCCCTGCTTGTGTTCTCTCTCTCTGTCAAATAAATAAATAAATAAATAAATAAATAAATAAATAAATAAATAAAATCTTTAAAAATGAATAAATGAATGAATGAATAAAAGGATATAGGAGTATTAATGAAAGTATGTATTTCTTTAATGAATTCAATCAGTTGGTTTGTCAAAGAATTTGTTCATTTCATCCATATTATCACACATATTGGCATGATTGTTTATTCCCTTATCTTACCCCTTTCTTCCCTTATTCCTTTACTGCCTGTCAGTTCTCTAGTGATAGCCCCTCTTTTATTGTTAATATTGATAATTTGTGTTTCCTTTATTTTTTCTGACCAGTATGACTAGGAGTTTAATTTTATTGATCTTTCTTAGTTTCATTAACTTTTCTATTTTTTTAATGTCATCAGTTTGTGTTCTTATTAAGTTTTTTAAAGTTTCTTATGCATTTTAGTTTTCTCTCTTTTTAAAAAAAATTTCATGGTATAAAATTTTATCAGTAATTTAGGTCCTTTCTTCTTTTCTAGTATATACATTTAATGCTATTAATTTCCAGTGATGACACATCTCACACATTTTGACATGTTTTGTTTTCAAGGTATTGATTTAAAATTCAAAGCACTTTCTAATTTTTCTAGTGATTTTTTTTATTTGACCGATGGATTATTTAGAAGTATGTTATTTCCAAATATTTAGGGATTTTTTAAATATATCTTCATGTTACTGATTTTTAGTTTAATTCTATTATGATCAGAGAACATTCTGTTTGATTTTAATCTTTTGAATTTGTTGAGGTTTCTTCTTTGGCTCAGAATATGGTCCGTCTTGGTGTATGTTCTAAGCGCACTTGAGAAGACTGTATATTTGCTGTTGCTGAATGGAGTATTCTGTAAATGCCATTTAGGTCAATATGTTGATAGTGTTGTTTGAATCTTCTATATTCTTTTTTTAAAATATTTTATTTATTTATTTGACAGAGAGAGAGACAGCAAGAGCAGGAACACAAGCAGGGGGAGTGGGAGAGGGAGAAGCAGGCTTCCCGCTGAGCAGGGAGCCCGATGCAGGGCTTGATCCCAGGACCCTGGGACCATGACCTGAGCCAAAGGCAGATGCTTAACGACTGAGCCACCCAGGTGCCCCCAAATCTTTTATTTCTTACTTATACTTTTATCTAGCTGTTCTATCAGTTCATGAAAGGGGAGTGTTGAAGACTGACAATAAATGTGAATTAGTCTATCTCTACTTTTAGTTTTATCAGTTTTTTTTTCTTCATATATTAAAGCTCTGTATTACCTGCATACACATTTAGGATTGCTATAACTTCCTGTCTAATTGCCGTATGTGTGTGTGTTAATGTGTGTGTGTGTTTCTTTACCTCTAGTATTTAATCTTATTCTGAAGTCTACTTTGTCACATATTAATATAGCTTCTCCAGATCTCTTTTGATCAGTATTTGCATTGTATATAATTTTCTATCCTTTTCCTTTTAACCTGTCTATGTCTTTAATATTTAAAGTATGTTTCTTTTACAAACTCTATAGATGGGTCTTTATTTGTTACACAGATAAGCAATCTCTGTCTTTTAATTCATTATTTAGAATGTTTAATGCAATTATTGATAGTTGGGTTTAAAATTACCACCTTATTTTTATTTTCTAATTGGGGAATCTGTACTTCATTCTTTTTTTTTTTCTTCTTTTCCTAACTTCTTTTAAGTTACTTGAATTTTTTATTATCATCTTATATCCACTGTTGGCTCATTAGTTATACTCATTTTAATTTTTGCATTAGTTGCACATCTTTAACTTGCATAGTTTACCTCCCAATCATGTAATGTTAGTTCTCATACATAGTGTGAGTATACTGAAACTTACCTTATATTTTAAATTGTGTTATTGTTATACACTTTAATTATACAGTGTTTCTATATTTACCTTAGTCAATTATCTTATGAAGAAATTAAAGTTTAAAAATTACCTTTTACATTTGCCCATAATTTTACCATTTAGTGCTCTTCATTGAGTGTGTATGTGTGTGTGTGCATGCATAATACCTAAGTTTTTATCTGGTATCATATTTCTTCTGTTTGAAAAACTTCCTAAAATATTTCTTATCCTACATTGGGGAACTCTGTCAGTTTTTGTCTAAAAAAGTCTTTAGCTTCATTTTAAAGGTGTTTCTTGGGGTGCCTGGGTGGCTCAGTTGGTTAAGCATCTGCCTTGAGCTCAGGTCATGATCCCAGGGGCCTGGGATCAAGCCCCATGTTCTGCTCTATGCTCAGTGGGGTGTCTGCTTCTCCCTCTCCTCCCCGCTCTTGCTCTATCTTGCTATCTCTCTCTCTCTCAAATAAAAAAATAAAATCTTTTTAAAAAAAGTATTTCTTTTTGCTTTTGGTACCATAAAGATGTCATTGTATTATCTTCTGGCTTACATAGTTTCTGATTAAAAGTCTGCTGTCATTCTTATCTTTGTTCATCCACAGTTAAGGTTACTCCTTCATCCTTCTGGTTTGAGTTTATCTTTGATTTTCAGCAGTTTGGCTATCATATATATGGGTTTTTGTTTGTTTTCATTTTTGTTTTTAATTCTACTGAGCTTCTTAGATCTGTGATTAGTTTTTGTAATGGGTTGAATGATAGTCCCCAAAAGGTACGTCCACACTCTAATCCTTGAGGCCTTTGAATGTTACCATATTTGGAAGTAAAGTCTTTGCAAATGTAATTAAGTAAATGATCTCAGGATAGAGATCATGTTGGATTGCCTGGTGGATCCTGAGTCCAATGGCAAGTATACTTGTAGGAGACGCACAAAGGAGAGACACAGAGAACAGGCCATATGAAGAGGGAGACAGAGATTTGGGTTATGCAGCCACAAGACAAGGTACTATCTACAGCCACCAGAACCTGGAAGAGCCAAGGAAGGATTGTCCTCTAGAGCTTGTAGACAAAGTATGGCTCTCTAACCACCTTGATTTCAGACTTCTGGCCTCCCAGAACTGTGAGAGAGTAAACTTCTGTTAAAACAGAAAGCCACCAAATTTGTGGTAATTTATTACATCAACCCTAGAAAACTAATATAATTGTTTTTCCTTCTTTTGGGGAAACTTCTATTTCTTCTTGTATTTCCTGAGCTAATATACACATGAATGGAATTAATCATTGCTCCATTTTTTGTTGCTGTTCCTAGCATTTTCATTTGGCTTTTTTTTTTTTTTTACATAGTTTCCCTCTCTACCGATGTTTTCCAGTTGCCTGTATTTTGTCTATCTATTGTAGTAGCTGGTTTCTGCTTATGTCTTTCCTGTATGAACAGTGGATCTTAGACTAAGCCCTGCAGGTTAGGCAGTTTGTTGCTCTTCTTTCAGGGGCTTAAGTTTTATTCTGTATAGGAGAGAAGAGTCCAGTTAAGCATGTGGAGTTTTGTTCCTTCCCTTCAGTCATTGATCACCTGAAGGCCTGTGCCACCAAGTAGGTCTCTATCTCCTGTTCTGCTCCTGATCTCTTACAAGCACCTGGACGAGGCTTGTAAAGAGTCACTAAGTGGTATAGACTCACTTTGTCTAGGGGCTTTCAGGTATCTTTAATTGACATGCTAGCATGCATGGCCTTTCAGAATCTGTTAAAAATTTAATTGTTTTATTCTTATTCACTTCTATGACTGCAGCTCCTTCTTGTGCTCTTCCAAATGTAAAACAGCACATTGGTCTCATCTCTCCCCAGAGGGATTTATAATTTTTAGAATTCAGTTTCCTTGCAACTTCATGCATACTTTAGGTTCAAATAAAAAAGCAATATCTTTAAATTATTTTACTTCTTATAGTTAGATGGGTATAATGATGAGTTGTAGCTTTCTACATGCTAAGGAGAAACAAAATTCTCTTTTATTACTTTTTCAATTCTGATGTTTTTTTAATCTATTTTTTCCTTTTACTCTCTATTTTGTTTATTGACTTCTTTTTCTTTCATTCATGATCTCTTTTTTTGCCATAGGTTTATCTATGTTATTTATATTCTCAAGGAACCAGTTTTTGGTGTTGTTAATATTGACTTTGTTATTATTTTTCTCTATTTCCTTGATCTCTGTTCTCATTTATGTTATCTATTTTCTTATTTTTTATTTGTATTTATTAGATTGCTACATCCCAGGTTTCAATTCTTTCCTAATAAATATATTTAGTAAAGTACCCTCAAAGAACTGCTTCAACTGTTTACCACAAATTTTGATACATAGTGCTTACACTATTTTGGTTTCAGTTCTAAATATTTAAAAATATCTATGTGAATTACTTTTTATCTTAAGGATCAAAGGCTTATGGCACTTATTTTAACTGTCTGAATATCACTTATTTCTTACTTTATGGCATTTTGTTTAAAAATATCTATGCTATTGAATTTGGGAATTCATTGACTCTTTTTGTGGTCTGACATGATCAATTTTTTAAAGCATTTCATGGTACTCAAAAGAAAATAATATAGTCTCTCTCCACAGTTTTATAAATTGATTTCACTTACTATATTACTTAAAATTCATCTAATGAAGTTAGGTGAATAAGGTGTTAGGACCTTGATTTCATACATAATAAAAAAATGAGCTCAGAGAGCTCAAGACATTTATAGAATTTAATTCACTGCATAAATATTAGATCCAAGGACAAAACCAAGTCATTCTATTCACTTATAATTCAACATTATTTCTCTTTATTATTATTTTGAAATCAGAATAATATACAAGATAATTGAATTGAAATATTATAAAATGTCAAAAGATGAGTATCATACCTCAATCAAATTTAACCGGGTAAAAATTAGTCACTTTTATAGACTATTCTTGCTAGGAGTTGCAATTGCAGAATTTGGGGGCTGTTATGCAGGAGACTCAAGCATTAATAAGCAATTAGGATTATATGACTTCTAAGGTACTTTTATGTCCTGAGATACTATGGTTGTAAGAATAGGGATATTATAACTAGAGCTTCTTCTTTTTTTTTTTTAATTAAAATAGTTTTTGAATATTAGGTTTTTTTTCTCAATGGTTTGAATAAAAAACATTTTGCAGCTTGAGAATAAATATTTTAAATTTCAACTATTAATGTTAAATTCTGCTGTTGTACCTGATGCCTGATTATGAAAGTCATTAGAATGACTGATTTATCTGAATTTAAGACTAAACTTTTAAAGTTTTAAAGCCTCCCTCTACCATAGCAACAATATTTCATAAGTTTTTTTGCTTACCACTATCCTGCTGATAAATTTCTAGGCAAACTTATTTAAAATTTTCCCAATATTTTTTTTCTTATTTTATTTAAATTCAATTAAGTAACATATAGTGTATCATTAGTATCAGATGTAGAGTTGAGTTATTCATCAATTGCATATAACACCCAGTGCTCATTACATCATGTGCCTTCCTTAATGCCCATCACCCAGTTACCCCATCCCCCTACCCCCCTCCCCTCTAGCAAGGCTTTTTGTTTGTTTCCTATAGTTGAGTGTCTCTTATGGTTTATCTCCCTCTCTGATTTCATTTTATTTTATTTTTCCCTCCCTTCCCCTATGATCCTGTTGTTTTCTTAAATTCCACATATGAATGAAACCATATGATAATTGTCTTTCTCTGATTGACTTATTTCACTTAGCATAATACCCTCCAGTTCCATCCACATCATTGCAAATGGTAAGATTTCATCCTTTTTGATGGCCAAGTACTATTCCATTGTGTATATAAACCATATATACCACATCTTCTTTATCCATTCATTTGTCGATGGACGTCTGGGCTCTTTCCATAGTTTGGCTATTGTGGACATTGTTGCTATAAACATTGGGGTGCAGGTGCCCATTTGGATCATGACTTTGTATCCTTTGGGTAAATACCTAGTAGTGCAATTGGTGGGTCATAGGGTAGCTATATTTTTAACTTTTTGAGGAGCATCTATCTTGTTTTCCAGAGTGGCTGTACCAGCTTACATTCCCACCAACAGTGTAGGAGGGTTCCCCTTTCTCTGCATCCTTGTCAACATCTGTTGTTTCCTGACTTGTTCATTTTAGCCATTCTGACTGGTGTGAGGTGGTATCTCATTGTGGTTTTGATTTGTATTTCCCTGATGCCAGTGATTTTGAGCCTTTTTTCACGTGTCTATTAGCCATTTGTACGTCTTCTTTGGAGAAACGTCCATGTCTTCTGCGCATTTCTTGCTTGGATTATTTGTTCTTTGGGTGTTGAGTTTGATAAGTTCTTTATAGATCTTGGATACTAACCCTTTAACTTATAAGACATTTGCAAATATATTCTCCCATTCTGTAGGCTGTCTTTTGGTTTTGTCAACTATTTCCTTTGCTGTGCAAAAGCTTTTTAGCTTAATGAAGTATTTCTCAATGAATTTGTAAAGCACCAGGTTTACAAAACAAGATTCTCTGTATAAATGGCACTAAATTCAAGATATCAAGAAAAAAATTTAAAGGAATATGTATCTTAAATAGATGCAAAAAATCAAGCTTGCTCATCCAGAGGATGTATTTCACAAAAATGAATAAAATCAATGAATGTTAATCAGACAAAACCTTTACTTAACGAAAAAATGGAGGATTTCTGTTTTAATATATATTTCATTCTATGACATCTCAATAAAAATGAAAATTGTTTAAATAGGAATGCTATGTTAAAAAATGTGTAAAGCATTAGCCTTGGATGTTACTGTGATGATGGCATTCTTTCCTTGAAGGCCTCAGGCAAAGTACGGGATTTCTTGGGTTGAAATATGTAATTTTAGTTCTAATTACTTCCATTCAGAATAGGTTTATGTTCAGATTTCCCTTCACTTTTTTAAAAAATATTTTATAAATTAATATATAGTAAAATAAGCTCTTTTTTTGGTGTACAATTTTGTGAATGTACATGGGTGTTCATTCATATAACTACTACCAAACTCAGTTTACAGAACACACTTTCAATAGCCCCCCAATTCCCCCCCTTTTTTTGTTTTTGCAGTTATACCCTCCCTCATTCCTAATAACTGGCAACTGCTCACTGTTTTGTTGTAGGAAAGACGTTATTAGGTCTCGAAGCAGACGGCCAAGAAAGAATTCTTGAGACATCTTTGGTGCAAAATAGTGGTTTATTAAAGCATGGGGACAGGACCGTGGGCAGAAAGAGCTGCGGTACCGGGGCTGTGAGGGGTGGCTGATTATATACTATGGGGTTGGGGGAGGTAAGGAAAAAGGGAGGTTTCAAAAGAACTTTCATATGCTAAGGAGGACCTACATACCAGAGGCCTTGCCATTGTCAAGTTAAGGTCGTTTTTTCCCCCCCTCTAGCCAGGCATTAACATTAAAATAGTTGGGAGATTCCTGGAAGAAGGTTACACACGTCCCACCCAGGAGTGGGGAGTGTGCGGAGGTTGCAGGGTGTCAGCTTATGCTTGTCTTCAGCCAGCCTTCTGCTCCCTCATCAGTTTCACTCTTCTCTGTCATATAACTTAGTCTTTTCAAAAATGCCCTGTTAATAAAATCATATAGTATATTACCTTTGAAACACGTTCCTTATACTCAGCCTAATGTCTTTAAGATTCATTAATGTTAGTGTGGGTGTTAAGAATCTGTTCCCTTTTAATGCTGATGGTTTTTTTGAGAGATTTACAGTAGTTTGTATATTCAGTTTTTTAGAGACATTTGGATTGTTTCTAATTTTAGCCGTTATCGATAAACCTATTATAAACATTCATGTATAGGTTTTTGTGTGAACATAAGTTTTGTTTTGTTTTGTTTTGATTTGATCTGATTTGATTTTCTAGGTTCAATACCCAGGATTACTAAGTCATGTGGTAAATTAGAATTAGATTTTACATGCCTAGCAGCTCTGGATTGGAGTTCTGGTTGTTTCTCATCCTCACTAGTGCTTGGTATTGGCAGTTTGTTATATTTTAGATATTCTAATAGGTGTGTAGTGCTATAGGATTGCTGTTTCAATTTATAGTTCCCTTAAAGATAATGATAGTAAGCATCTTCTTATATATTTGTCATTCACATATCCTCTTTGATAAACATATGAAAAGGTATGCAGTAACTCTCCTCTCAAGATTATGGTGCTTTAAAAGTCCCACTCCTTCAGGCTCCTTGCTCAGAGGGGAGTTGGCTTCCCCGTGCCTGCCGCTCCCCTTGCTTGTGTGTTCTCTCTCTGACAAATAAATAAATAAAATCTTAAAAAAGAAAATCCCACTCCTAGATATTTACACAAGTAAATTAAAATTTAAGGTGGGAGGAACTTGCATATGTGACAGTGTGAAGATCTCCACATACCTGGTTTTCAGTAAAATTGGTAAAATTATTTTAAAAATAACCATTTAAAATCTCTGGAAATGGTCCAAACATTCATACAGCTAATGAAAATGTATTCAGGAATCTATACTAAAAATTCAGTAATAATAGGAAATTGTGTAGTATTTGGACTGACACCCACTCTCTTCCTTTACCATCCCTACTCAACATGACAGAAACTACACTCCAGACTGGTACAACCAAGAACACAGAGATGCCCCTTCCCCCAGCTCTCAGTCTAAAAGGCTATGTTCCCATGATGGGAAGAACAGCAGCCTTTCTCATCCTACCCCCAGCTACCAGTGGTGAGATAAATTCCAGGAAATTGCAACTGACAGGTGGGGGTTCCCTTCTTCCACTCTACCCTCGCCCTCCCCTGTGAAGTGGAGTTCCTAAGATGGTTCTTCCATTCTGGAAGAGGCAAGCCTAGAAGATCTGAGGCTATTGCTCCACCTCCACCAAGCATCCAGCTTCTAAAATGGTGGTGTTATTCAGAAATGCAAACCATTGTTCCAACCCCCAGCCTCAGAGTTAACGGTCCAGAAATTTTGCCTTGGGGAGGGGAAACAGAGTCTGAAAAAGACAGCTTCTAACTAGTCCCAAGGGAACTGACTCCACAAAGTAGAGAAATTCAAGCCTAAGAATGCTCTCAAAAACAGTGGAGGTTATGGCAAATGGCAACTGGGAGGAGAGTGGTAGATTTTTTGGAGATCTTAGTTAAACCACACTGGTTAGTTTGCTTGAGAGAGCCTGGTGTAGAACTTATCTCAGGCACTAACCCAGAAACTGTCCCTTCAAAGGAGCCTAAGTTTCATTTGTTTAGTTGGTGGAGCAATTTATACCCTAGGGCATTGTTGGAAACAATAGAGCAATAAGCAAGCAAATAGTGGAGTTCTACAGCCGGTTGTGGTCAGGGAAAGAGACAGTTAAATGGGGTCCTGCCAAAACAACTTTTATCCCAGGGTGATTGTGGGCATGCCAAGATTGTGCCCCATGAGAAGCAACATAAGAGGTTTAATACTGCATGGGGATGGGTGGGAGGGATGGGTTAGAAATAGACTTCACTAAAATAATCCAGCCAATCACTAAATAAATAAACAAGCAAGTAATAATAACAAGCCCCAGAAGTGAGAAACCGGTACCTACAGATGCTATACTATATTGTCTAAAACATCTGGTTTCCAACAAAAATATGTGAGACATGGAAAGAACCAGGAAAGTATAACCTAGTCACTTAAAAAGGTCAGGCAACAGGTTGAGAGAACAACCAGATATTCGAGTTAACTGAAAAAGACTTAAAAGTATCCATGATAAATATGTTCAATAGCTAAAGGAAACCATGATTAAAGATATAAAGAAGATATGATGATAATATCAAATCAAACAGAATCAGTAAAGATATAGAAATTATTTTTAAAAAAATGAAAATTCTGGAGATGAAAATATAATAATTGAGATAAATTCACCAAAGGCACTTAACAGTTTATTTGAACTGCCAGAAGAAAGAATTAGGAGGTAGATTGATAGAGATTATGCAGTTTAAAGAACAGAGAATGAGCACTGGGCGTTATACACAACTGTTAAATTATTGAACACTACATCTGAAACTAATGATGTACTATAAGTTGGCTAATTGAATTTAAATTAAAAAAAGGAAAAAAAAGAAAAAGATCAGAGAGAAGAAAAAATGAAGTAAAATAAACATAGGCTCAGAGAAATGTGGATCACTGTTAATAGCACAGGAACATATGTGTATGGAAAGGAGAGTGGAGCAGAGGGAGAAAGGAGCAGGAAAATATTCAAAGAAATAATAGCTGAAAACTTCCCAAATTTAATGAAAACAATAACTTGTACACCCAGGATGTTCAACAAACTCCATGTAGAATAGATGCAAAGAGGACGCCTGGGTGGTTCAGTAAGTTGGGCATCTGCCTTTGGCTTGGGTCATGACCTGGGGTCCTGGGATTGAGTCCCACATCAGGCTCCCTGCTCAGCAGGGAGACTGCTTCTCCCTCTGCCCCTACCCCTTGCTTGTGCTCTCTCTCTCTTGCTCTCTCTCCATCTCTCTCAGATAAATAAATAAAATCTTAAGAAAATAAATAAATAAATGCAAAAAGATCCTTAAACAGACACATCAGAGTAAAATGCTGAAAGCTAAAGAGAATATTTTCTTTATGTGAAATGTCCAGAAAAGGCAAGATCAGTGATTGTTTAGGGTTGAGGAGGGATGTGCAGAGATACGGAGGTGATTGCTAAAGGGTACAGAGTTTCTTTTCTGAGGTGATAGAAATGTTCTAAATTGTAATTATATCTGTGAATCTACTAAATACTATTGAATTATATACCTTAAATGGCAAATTACCATTTTGTGAGTTATAGCTCAGTAAAGTTGTTTAAAACATTATTACATTTATACAAAGACCTATACATAAATGTTTATAAAAATTCTATAGTTCATAATCTTGAATAGCTATAAACAATCAAACATGCCCTTTAACACATATATGGATAAACAGTCTGTGCTTCAACCTGAAAATGGATAATACTCAGCAATACAAATTAAGAACTATTGATTCATACAATACATAGACAAATCTTGCAGGTATTTGGCTAAGTAAAGGAAACCAAACCCAAAAGGCTGTATTTTATATGTTTATAAAGCAAAAACAAAGACAATAAAGCAAAAACATAGGGGTAGGAAAAAAGTGCATGCAGAGGGTCAACCAAGATGGTGACATGGGAGGCTTCTAAGTTTCACTCCTTCCACAGATGCATTGAATGTATACCTATACATGGAGCAGTTCCTTCTGAAAGAGATTCAGACTAGCTAAGTGACTTTTGAACATTGGACAAATGAGAAAATACCCAGATCAAAATGGGTAGGAAAGGCTGAGACATACTTTTGCCCTGAACTCTAACTCAATAGAGTACTATACAATACAGAGGGAACCCACAACTACTAGCTTTTCCCTGAGGAGAAAAGGGTTTAGAACCTACATCTAGTTCCCTAAATTCAACTTCCACCAGAGGGATGGGCTCCCAAAACAGCTAGATCTGAAAGTCAACAGGGCTTGTATTTACAGGATCCCTGGTGCAAAAAACAGTTATTAACAAGCTTGCAACCACTCATCCGTGCTATCCCCACAGGGCTCAGTGTGAATTGAACAGGCAAAATTGTCCATCTGCCTGTCTTTCCCCGAGAGAAGGTTATCTGAATACCTTGAAAGCTGCTGCCTGAAGACCAGTCTCTAATTTAGCCTGGACCAGGAAATAACATAATTACCAGAAAACAATTAACACTGTGCTTTTGATGTGTATTATTTCTCTGATGCCGAGTCCACAATAGTAACCAAAATGTGGAAAGAGCCCAGATGTCCATTGACAGATGAATGGATAAAGAAGATGTGGTAGATATATATACAATGCAATATTGCCCAGCCATCAAAAAATGAAATCTTATCATCTGCAACAACATGGATGGAACTAGAGGGTCTTATGCTAAGTGAAATAAGAGATTCAGAGAAAGACAATTATCATATGGTTTCACTTATATGTAGAATTTAAGAAACAAAACAGAGGATCATAGGGGAAGAGAAAAAAATAAAACAAGTTGAAGTCAGAGAGGAAGAGAAACCACAAGAGACTTAATCATAGGAAACAAACTGAGGGTTGCTGGAGGGGAGAGCAGTGGGGGGAATGGGGTAACTGGGTGATGGGCATTAAGGAGGGCATGTGATGCAATGAGCACTGGGTATTATATAAGACTGATGAATCACTGACCTCTACCTCTGAAACTAATAATACATTATATGTTAATTAATTGAATTTACATTTTAAAAAATATGATGCTTAAATACTAAAAAGAAAAAGCTACAGCAATTAAGACAGTTTGGTACTGCACCAGGATAAACAAAGGGAGAAATGTAACAGAATAAATAATGTGAAACAGATCCATGTCTTTATGGTCACTTGCTTTAACTCAAATGTGAAAAATATAATATTATGAAGAAATTATGGACTTTTTAATAAATGGGACTCTGTTCATTGAACATAAAAAAAAAAAAGAACCAAAGTTCTTCTTAGAAAAACTTAAATTATTTCCCTGTGCCTTTGAGATGCAACTGCTAACTCTTATCTAGGCTATCTCTTTAAAGTACAAATTTAGGGAAGGTGATTCTTATATGAAGGGAAAAAGGTAGTGGGGGGGGCAGGCTGGCAAGAGGCCTTTTTTTAAATACAAACTGATAAACAGTCTCTCTTACCCAAACTCTAGACCACAGTCTCCTTAACATTACTTATTAAGAATAAATACAAATCTTAAAATTCTTTCTATGTAATTATTAGCCAAAAAGAAAAAAAAAGAAAAAAAGAAAAAGCTATTGGGTAGGTTATCTTATTTGGTCTGCCAGAAACAGTGAGCTTTATATCGTACCTGATTCATGGCTAAAGCCTTGGAGTGAAAGCTGTAAGATTTCTGTTTATGTCTGTATGTTTATGTATATTTGTGTATATATGTTATAGATATGGTATTCTTCTACCTCTGGATGGTATTGATAAAATTAATTTGTAAAGAGTTCTGTCTGACTTAAAATTAAGTGCTTATAAAATAAGTATTCTTAAACTTCTCAGGAAATATAACAGAAACTAACTCAAATGCTTTTCAGGATCATATGATCTCAAAAATTATTCAGTACTAAAGCTAGTTTAAGTTCATTTCTTTAATTAAAATACACGTCTTTTGAGTTACAACACTGAATATAATTCAGACATACAATTTTTATTCTGCTTTGGTTTACCAGTCAAATAAGTTTGTATTACATTGTTTACAAAATTTGTCAGCAAGAAAAATAGCTTGGGATGATGGACTGACTTTCTCTAATGTTTCATGAAGTTTCTGTCAATAGTCTAAACATAATTGTAGGGAGCAGTGATTTAAGATTGAGGTAAGTGAGAAGTTTTTTTAGGTAAAGTTTTTAGCAATAATTATGTTTTATAGTATGTGTACTTAAAAATAGCTTCCAGAATCTTTTTTTTAAAGATTTTATTTATTTATTTTAGAGAGAGAGAGAGACAGCATGAGTGGGAGGTAAAGAGGGAGAGGGAGAGAGACTCTCAAGCAGACTCCCTGCCAAGCGTGGAGCCTGATGACAGGCTCAATCCCAGGACCCTGAGATCACGACCTGAAGGCAAAACCATGAGTAGGATGCTTAACCAAATGTGCCACTCAGGAGCCCCCAGAATCTTTTTGGTAACTTAAAACTCTAGAGTTTGCTAAGTTTCATTAAATGGTGGATATTTATTAAATGTCTAGATCATTTCCAAATAAATAAAATAGTGAAACATTAATTACTGAGCATGGTTTATCTACTTTTGCTTCTTATTGCAGAGAAACTAAAGATAACATGGATGTATTAGTAAACATGTCTTATGATATGTTAAAAGACTATTATGAAGAAGCATATACTTCTAGAAATTATGAAATGTATTCATAAATTTGCTAATCTAAAAGAATACTGGTGTAACAGATAGTTCACAATTGCTTACTACTTATTTTTCACTAGAAATTAAAGTTTCTAAGGATTACAGTTATTCTCAGAATGCAAGCATGGTTTGATATCTGCAAATCAGTCAAGGTGATATACCATGTTAAGAAAATGAAAAGTAAAAAGCATATGATCATCTGAATAGATAAAGAAAAAACATTTCACACAATTTAACATCCTTCATGAAAATACTCACAACAAAGTGGTTATAAAAGGAATATACCTCAACATAATAAAGGCCATATATGACAAGACCACAGCTAACATCATACTCAAGAGCTTTCCAAGATTAGGAACATGATAGGGATTCTCATTCTTGCCACTTTTATTCAATATAGTACTAGAAGTTCTAGACAGAGCAAATAGGCAAGAAAAATAAATAAAGGCATCCAAATTGAAAGGAAGAAGTAAAATGGTTTTTATTTGCAAATGATGTAATACTATGTATAGAAAACCCTAAAGACTCCATCAAAGGACTGTTAGAACTAATAAATGATTTCAGTGAATTTGTAGGATACAAAATCATTATACAAAAATTAGTTGTGGGGCGCCTTGGTGGCTCAGTTGGTTAAGTGGCTGTGTTCGGCTCAGGTCATGATCTCAGGGTCCTGGGATTGAGCCCTGCATCAGGCTCCTTGCTCAGTGGGGAGTCTGCTTCTCCCTCTCCCTCTGCTGTTTCTGCCACTTGTCTCTCTGGCTTTTTCTCTGTGTCAAATAAATAAATAAAATCTTAAAAAAATTAGCTGTGTTTTTATACACCAATATCAAACTATCAGAGAGAGAAATTTAAACATATCCCATTTACAATAGCATTAAAAAGAATAAAATATTTAGAAATAAATTTAACCAAGGGGGTAAAAGATCTGTATGCTGAAAACTATAAGACATTGATGAGAGAAAATTGAAGAAGACACAAATAAATGGAAAGATATCCTGTGTTCAGAATTTGGAAAATTTAGTATTGTTAAAATGTCCATGCTACTCAAAGTGATCTAAGATTCAGTGTAATCTTTGTCAAAAGTCCAATGGCATTCATTTTTCATAGAAATAACAATTCTCAAACTCATATGGAACCGTAGAAAACCCCAGATAGTAAAAATAATCTTGGGAAAGAAGAACTAAGCTGGAAGTATCACACTTCCTGATTTCAAGCTGTATTACAAAGCAATAGTAAGCCGAATGGTATGGTATTTGGCATAAAAAGAGACCCAAAGATTAACAGAACAGAACAGAGAGCCCAGGAATAAACCCATGCTTTTATGATCAATTAATTTTCAACAAGGATCCAATAATATATAATGGGGAAAAGAGAGTCTCTTCAATAAATGGTGTTGAGAAAACTGGATAGCCACATGCAAAAGAATAAAATTGGACTCTTCTTTTGTACCATATACAAAAATTAACTGAAAATGAATCAAGGACTTGAATGTAAGACCTGAAATTGTAAACTCCTAGAAGAAAAGATAGGGGATAAGCTCCTTGACATTGGTCTTGGCAATGATTTTTTTTTTTTTTTTGGAGGTGACACCAAAAGCAAATGTGGCAAAAACCAAAAATAAATAAGTGGGACTACATTAAACTGAGAAGCTTCTGCACAGCAAAGAAAATCATCAAAAAATAAAAAAGGCAACCTATGGTATGACAGAATTGCAAACCACATATCTGATAAGGGGTTAATATCCAAAATATATGAAGAATGCATACAACTCAATAGCAAAAAAACAAAACAAACCACAAAAAAGCACATAACCCCATTAAAAAATGGACAAAGAACCCAAGTAGACATTTTTCCAAAGAAGACATGCATGTTGTCAACATTTACATGAAAAAGTATTCAATATCATTATTCATCAGGAAAATGAAAATCAAAAACACAATGAAATATCACCTCACATCTGTTAGAATGACTGTTATCAAGAAAACAAGAGATAATTAATGTTGGTGAGGATGTGGAGAAAAGAGAACCCTGTTGTATACTGTTGGTAGCAACGTTAACTGCTACAACCACTCTCAAAAATAGTATGGAGTTTCCTCAAGAAATTAAAAATAACACTGCCATATGATCTAGTACTTGAACTTTGGGGTATATATCCAAAGGAAGCAAAATCATAAACTGTACTTCCATGTCCATAGCATAATTATTCACAATAGTCGAGGTATGGATTCAACCTAAGCGTCAATTGGTGAATGGATAAGGAAAATTATATATATAATTATATATATTTATATATATATATAGTTGGGGGGCAGAAAGACAGAGGAAATAGAGATCACACACACGTACACTCAAAGCAATATTACTCTGCCTTTAAAAAGATTGCAATTCTGTCGTTTACGACAACATGGATGAAACTGGGGGACATTATGCTAAATAACGAAATAAGTGAAGTAAGCCAGAAAGAGAAAGACAAATATTGCACAGTATCATTTGTATGTAGAATCTAAAAAAAAAACAAAACAGAGATTAGATAAGTGTTTGTCAGTGGCTGGAGTGTCGGGAAATATGAGAGGTTGCTAAAAAGGTACAAACTTTCAGTTATTAAATGAATAAGGTCTGAGGATCGAATTTATAACATGGTGTCTATAGTTGATAATACATCATGCAATTTAAATTTAATGAGAGTAAAATTTAAATGTTCTCACTGGGAAAAAAAGGTAAATTCATGAGGTGATTAATGTGTTAATTAACTTGATGGAGGAAACCCTTTCATGGTGTATACGTATATCAAATCATTACATTGTATACTTTATTTTATAATATGTCTATTACACCTCAATAAACCTGGAGAAAAATAAACAATTTGGTGACTGCCAAGTTAGGGAGAGGGTAATGGTTGACTACAAAGGGGCATATGAGGGAGATTTTGGGGTGATGGAACTGTTCTATATGAAACTGGGTTAGTGGACATATGATTCTATGAATCTGTCAAAACTTTTCTTTGTAAACTCTATGCATATATATATATTCTTAGATGAAATGCAGATTGTGACGGGAATATAGCTTCAGTGAAGGAGATAGGAAGAAAAGGAACTGACCAGTTTTCAAAAACAGGAGATCATGAAGCTAAAAACAAAAAGAATTTTATATAAACACTGTATGGTAGTTGGTATTTTTTTCTCATAGGGATTACATATTAGCAATTCTGAACTATTTTCATGTGTACCAGTATGAGTAAATAATAAAGTGAACAATATTGAATAATAAGTTGTAGAAACTGGGACCCAGCCTTCTCCACTTTCAGAGTAAACTTTTATGTAAGATAAATGTATCTAAAACTCATGGTCAAGTTTAGTTACTGAGGGGAAAATAGGTTACCAACTAGTAATTTTTATATCGTCTTGACATTGATTAATGTTTTGGAGAAAAGATCAAGAGGTAAAAATACAGTATTTGCCACTATAGACTAAAAGAGGAATTTTTTTTTTTTTGGTAGAGTTCAAGTTTGGAGATACAGAAGTTTTTAAAATAGAAAGGGAAGGGAAGAGTTGTTTGTAACCTATTAGCTGATTATTATTTATTTCACATTTCACCATGATATGAAATTATTCTGTACTTAATCTGTGGTGACTGAAATACTCTGCAGGAACAGAAGCCAATTGGTTTTTGAGTAAGATTTGTCTACACACTATTCCTATAGGCTCCCTCATATCAGAAGTAAAATGACAAAATATTTCTGGACTATGCCAGGAGTTCCAGACACTTGTTAGGACTAAGAGAAATGGACATAGAGGAAATTGTGCTGATTTATACCAACGGAGGAAGGCGGCTCCTGCCAGCTACAGGACATACTTAAGTGAAGTGTATTGTTAATCAAGTGGCCACCTGCACCCATCAGTGAGTCATCACAGAGGATAGATATACTTGTGGATGGAAACATCTTAATTTTATAAGTACTCATTGAAATTTTCTAAGACATTTTCAGCCTCCTGTGAACTGCACAGTTTCTCTTGAAATTGGAGAGCAAAGCATACACAGTTAATAACAGAAGAAAAGCAAAGAACACTTAAGAACCAGTGCTCTACATTCAAGGCGCCATATTTCCGTTCCCCCTTTCAACTGAATTCTCTTAGAATTATAGAGCTCTTGTAAATATCAAAAGGACCATTCACTGTCTCTGAGGGGAAATGTGCTTAGTTGGAGCATTACACTTAGGTACAAAAATCAAAGCCTTTTATGCTTCTGCTTTCCCATCAAGAAAATAGAAACAACTTCGAGAATGGTTATCTTCTAGGGTCTTATTAGGAAAGTGTAAAATCCTTTAACCCTCATGGAAGAAAATATGCACATCATTGTATAAATAAAAGGGGGACAAATGAGCCATTTATGTAGCACATCCAGAGCATATTCAACTTCACTAGCTAGAATTACATAAAGTGTTCTGGGGAAGTTAGCACAGAAGTTACAGAGGAGATGTACTGTGGCTTAGAAAAAGGGCTATGCCCCTAGATATTCAAAGGGATAAAATTTAATGCTATAGTACTTGAGAGGTCAGGAAATGAAGTGAATAGATACTTCTTTAGCGGGCTATTTTTATTTGTACTTTTAAATCCTGTTGAACGACAAAAAATTCCCACCACACATAGTTGTGGATTCAATGCTCTGACTATGGATATAAATGTAACTGAAAATTATTTCTTTAATCCACTGTCCCAGAGGTGGAAGCAGGAAACAGACAAGGCTGTAGAAAGTTGGCACAGATCTAACAGTAAGTAGTGTTGTTTTGTGTTGCATGCCAAAAGCTGGAATTGTTGCTGTAGTTATAAGAAAGGGAAAAACAAGTGGCAGAGCTTTCTTTGGAAATGAATACACCACTGGCCCCAGGGTAGATGTGAAATCACCGCCATCAATGGACAGTGTTACACAAAGAAAGCATATTGTATGAGCCCACCTTTGTAATAGGAAGTAAGAAGCCATGTGGGAAAAGGCTTTTCAGCACGGGGGTACAGCTGTATCTGAAATCAAGAACTCAGAGTGTAAGAGAACGATATGAATCTATCTGGGGAAAAGTTCCTGTTGCTTACTGGGGAGCAGAGCTGGGTTGTGCTAGGGTGAGTCATCTTCCCAGCAAAAGAGCTGGCATAATAATAGGACTAGATGTGTTTTACGGGACTTGACATTCTCTTTCAGAATTTTTTAAGGAGTATGGAAAGAGGTCAGTGGTTATGGCTAAGGCCTGCCAGAAACTGCAGATCTAAAAGAGCTAGCAGTAAAACAGGATGAAGTCCTGTGACTATCTTTCTAAAACCTTTTTCCCATGGGTGTACAGTATGGCCGTGTTACAAACAAGAAGCACAACTATTTAGGGCCTTTGCCTGATTATATGAAAAAACTGTCAGTTGACACCCTGGATAATAGAAATATGAAAGCTGTTCCTTGAACAAGTGTGAGCCTATCACTGGCAGGCCCATTTATAACAGAGTAATAAGAAATTCAGATCTAAATTTAGGGCACCTAAAGTATAGACTGAATGGAATGTCACTCTTACTGATCTTTATCAAGCTGTACTCGTTTGCCCCACATACATTTTATATCTCTCATTTCCTCTATTTTTCCACATCTCATTTTATTTTACTCCTTTTATCTGACCCAAATTGGACCTCTGTATTAGTGGTTGTATTGGTTAGGATTGCATTGAATTGCATAAAATGACAGTGGCCTCACCAAATAGGAGTTTACTTTTGAAGTTGGAAGATAAACTACGGTGGGTCTGTGAATGGTGCTATGCCCATGATATCAAAGATGTCCCAGCCAGCTGCATTTTTCCTTTCAAACTATCCTTAGTGGGTAGCTTTTATTCTCCTGGTTCCAAAATGCTGCTGTACCTATAGGCACACTGCCCACTTTCGAGGGAAGAAAAGGGGCAAAGGAGTTAGAAAAAGTCCAAAGGAACATGTCAGCTGAATCTTTTACTTTTTAAAATATTGGCTAGAACTGGTTGACATGGCCCGCCTCTATGAAGGGACTCAGACAAACCTGGAATTCTCCTTAGCAAAGATGAGTGATTGCAGTAGACAATTACTATGTACTGCAGTGTCCCTCCTGAATTAATACTCTTTTCTGCCTCCTGTTTTAACTGTAACTGTGCAGTTAGACTATAATCTCTTTAATTAAATCTGTTGATTTATTATGTAGCCCCTTTCTCAAAAAGCATTTTTTTAAATTAAAAAAAAATTTTTTTTTTGAGAGTGGGATGGGGGAGGGGCAGAGAGAGAGGGAGAGAAAGACTCTTATGCAGGCTCCATGCCCAGTGTGGAGCCCAATGTGGGACTCGATCTCATAACCTGAGCTGAAATCAAGAGTCAGACATTTAACTGACTGAGCCGCCTAGGTGGCCCTCAAAAAACATTTAAAATATCTGATATTAATTCATTATAATAGTGGTTTTCAAAGTTTAGTGTGTATTGGCAGTACCTAGTGGGTACATACACTTGTTAAAACTCAGATAACTGCCACCTGTTGACCACTGACCTCAGACCTAGTCACCCACTTCCTTGCATAGAGATGACCCGTGTTAGTAATTTAGTGTGTATTTTCCACAACTTTTAAATGCAATTATATTGTAATTACAATATGTAATTATATTGTAATTTAAATGTAACATTTAAAATATTTTATGCTATTTGCATTTTTTTCATGGGTTTGCTTTTGTCTGCTTAACAATACCTTAGGGGGTTTTTTTTTCATAAAATTGGATTTTTAAGAAATTAGAAATGTCGTCTTTGTAAAGTAACTTAGCAACTTTCAACCACCTTTTGAGTGTGCACTGCATTACTCCTAGACATGCAGGTAACATAAATTGTAATATAAAAAAATACAAAATGCATTGTTAGTTCATATAGAAAATGTCTAAATAAACTTTGTGTTTTTATTTCTTTAGAATAGGTCTTTTCTTTCTTACACTGAAAAATGTGGCACTTAATCAGTTTTTCCAAAGTTCATGAGTAGGTATTAACTTCAGACTATACCTTTAATAAAGGCTTTAAAATAATTTAATTCCATTTTTATGGTTATAAAAATGATACATGTGTACCATACCATATTGGAAACATAAAGGTATAAAAATTCAATGAAAATAACAGGTAATCAAACACTGAAAATAGTCGGTATCAGTGCCTTTTTGTTTTCCAGCCTTTATCTAACTTTATAACGTTTACCTGTATGAAAATATGTACGAATATGTGTTTTGAATCCTGCTGTTTAAACATTATATTTTACTTTTTTCACTTATTATTTCATGTGTCATTTAATAATTTGAGAATGACTTTTAATATATCTTTAATATTATTTAATAATGACCCTTAGGTTTCCTCCTTCCTTATTAGACATTTACTTTGCTTTAAAGTTTCCATCCCTGTTTATTGCCATAAACATTCTAATTCCTTGTGACTATTTCCATAGACTAGATTCCTAGTAGTTATAATGCTGATCGAAAGGCCATGAATATGTTTATCTTCTGGTACACATTGCCAAATTGTTGTCTCCTAACTAAGAGTTTCAATAATAATGCAATTTTTTTCAGCATGAAATGTCATTTGAAAATATAAGGAAAAGATGTTTTGTTGTATTCTATTTCACATATCTTTTATTACAAATGATATGGATCATTTCCCTTAATTGGCAATATATTTTATTTTTTCATGAAAATGATTTTCTAATGTTTTTCTGTTACAGTATTAGTTGGCATTTTTATACCAAATATTATAGATATTTATTGCCCTTTGTATTTCTGAAAATGTTTGTCTTTTTAAAAATTTTTATGTTCTGAAAATATTTCGTTAAGTTTATCAATATTTTCCTTACAAATTATTTTTTTAACCACTTTACTGAGGTATTATTAATATTCAAAAAGTTGTACATATTTAATGTATACAAGTAGGTGAGTTTGGAGATAAGTATACATCTGTGAAACCATTACCATAATCTATGCCATACATATCACCTCCAAGTTTCCTTCTATCTTCCTCCTTCTCTCCTTCCCCCCTTTCTCTCTTTCTTTCTTTCTCTCTCTCCCCCTCTCTCTGCTTCTCTCTCTCCCTCTCTCTCTGTTTCTCTCTCTCTTTCTTTCTTTCTGTGGTAAGAATACTTATTATAAGACTTACCCGTTTGGCAAATAAATTTTTAAATATACAATACAGTATTGTTACCTATACAGCAGATCTCTAGGACTTATGCATCTTACATAACTGAAATTTTATACCTTTTGACTAACACCTACCTATTTCCGCCTTCCCCCAGGACCTGACAACCATCATTCTATACTCTGCTTGTATGAGTTTGACTCTTTTAGATTCTGCATATAAGTGGTTTCATGTAATATTTGTCTTTCTATGTCTGGTTTATTCAGTTAACATAATATCCTCTAGATTCATCATATACCATGACCAAGTGGGATTTATCCTTGGGATGTAAGGATGGTTCAACATAAGCAAATCTATGAATGTGATCTAGCACATTAACCAAATGAAGGATAAAAACCATATGATCATCTCAGTAGGTACAGAAAAGCATTTGACAAAATCCCACACCATTTTTATGATAAAAACTCTTGGCAAATTAGGTTTAGAAGAAACTTATCTCAATACAATAAAGGCCATATACAAAAAACCCACAACTAATATACTCAATAGTAGAAAACCAAAAGCCTTTCCTCTAAGATACGAAACAAGGTGGGGCGCCTGGGTGGCTCAGGAGTTAAGCATCTGCCTTCAGCTCAGGTCATGGTCCCAGGGTCCTGGGATCAAGCCCCACGTCCAGCTCCCTGCTCAGCGGGAAGCCTGCTTCTCCCTCTCCCACTCCCCCTGCTTGTGTTCCCTCTCTCGCTGTGTCTCTCTCTGTCAAATAAATAAATAAAATCTTTAAAAAAAATAAGATACGAAGCAAGGCAAAGATGCCTGCTCTTGACACTTCTATTCAACATAGTCCTCGCCAGAGTGATTAGGCAAGAAAAAGAAGTAAAAGATATCCAAATCAGAAAGTAAGAAATTATTTATTGTGAGTTCTTATTTTTATTTCTACTTAGAAAGTCTTCCAACACTCCAAAGTATATATTCTCCTATATTTTATGCTTATGAACTTTTTTCTTTTTCTAGATAACTCTTTAATCCTCCAGGAGCTAATTTTGATATAAGACTAACTTGAATAAAATGTACAATGTTAGGGTTTAAGTTGATTTTTTAAGACTCATTAACCAGTTAACCCAGTGTCGTTTATTAAGTAATTATTACATTTACTACTGATTTATAACGCAACATTTTTATATGGTAAGTATATTTAATAGTTAAAATTCTGTAGATTTTCATCTGAATAATTTTTATACCTCTATTCTTATTATAGTATGTTATTTTAATAATCAAGACTTTAACTGCATTTTCTTGGTTTCATACATCTTTATTCTTCCAGAAAGAGTACAGAAGCATTTTGCCAAACCCTAAAGAAAATGTTGCTATTTGTATTTTCATTTGTATGCTTTCAAATTTATTACTTCTGTATCTTTAATTAAAATTTTGAAATTTCTTATTTATAGATTCCATATAATTATTTATATCTTTCACAGCTACTTTCATTGTATCTTATTTCCAATATGCAATGTTCTTTGGTTAAGCTGCAGTTTTGGGAGGGCTCTCTATTCCATTTTCTCAGTGGTCATTGACTTTGCCTCCCTGCATCACATCTGAAGTAGGCATAAGAAAATATGCCTCATAGATGGTGGAGTACCAAGGGTTATTTTAAGTTTCAAATCAAATAGGCTCTCTTTTAGTCCCGGCTGATGGGATTTTGGCAGTACAAAACTTTTTAAGTATTTAGCTTTTTATCTATTTGATTGCAGTTAGCTCCATGTGTCAGAAGCCACATCCACAGTTGTTATATTGAATTGATTTTTATCTGCCAAGCTGCTGCCTACCCCTCTCTCTTTCTCTCTCTCTCTGTCCTCCTCTGTCTGTCTCTCCCTCACCTCTTGATTATAGAGATCTGGGCCTTTCAGTCTTCAGGGAAGAATCATGCAATTAGTTTCCTTTTCTGAGCTGATTTGTGCAATAAAAAATTTTTTCTGCAAAACCCATTCATAGTTGAACCCTCTGTGATATCTTAAAACCAGCCAGAATTTTTGATAATGAATGTGACAGCAGTGCCCTTGATTTGATCTTTGCTCAGGGTCAAATTGGTTTCATTGGCTTTTGTCATGGGATGTTCATCTCAATTTTTAACAATGGGATTGAGAAGTAGTTGCTTCTTCCAAACCTGACTCTTTTATTTCATTTCTGCTTGCAAATCCAATAATTTTTTTCTGAGATTAACTCTTTTCTATTATTACAACTGCCATATGTTACCAACAATATCCCAGCACTTTCTATTGTCTATTTTACAAGCTTTTTCCTTAGGGTTACAAGTTTTTAGCTATATGCTCTATCTTCCAAATTATTCTTGGCAACACTTTACCAAATGTTTTGCCACTTCACATCATTTATTGTCATATTGCCATCTTTCAGCTTCTAATAAGCAGCTTCCTTGTGTTGCCCAGGCGTAAACCAGTGGGAGAAACTGAGGTACTAGGAGGTTGAATAGATGTTCAAGCACATCTAGGAAGTGGAAAAGCTGTCATTTGATACCAGATGGCTTAATTTCAGAGCCCAATGTTAGTCACTGTGCTAAATTTCTGTATCAAAGTTATCCTGTAAAAGAAAAAAAAGGAAAATATAATTTATTCCTTTTCATTACTTTTTCATTTATTTCATTACTTTATTTCATTTATTACATTATTTCACTGATGTTATCCATGATCTTGCATAAAACAAAGGTAAAAAACAACCAACCAACCATGTGGTCATGAAAAGTTACCTGTTCTCTCATTCATTATCAAGTAATATTCTATATTTTGTACCACACACACATCGAAATATACACACATACATGTAGGACTCCAGGTTTTTTTCTTTTTAAATAAAAACTTTATTTTTTAAAGAATAATTCTAAATTTACAGAAATTTACAAAGATAGTACAGAGAATTTCTACATACCCTGCATTCAGTTTTCCCTGTTATCAATGTCTTTCATTAGCATAGGTCATTTGTTCCAATTAATGAACCAATATTAATACATTATTAAAGTCCATACTTCACTTGGATTTCCTTAGTTTTTACCAAATATGCTTTTTTTTTCAATTCAGGATCTCATTTTGGGTACCATGATATATTTAGTTGTCATATCTGCTTCAGCTACTCTTAGCTTGTGACAGTGTCTCAGACTTTACTTGTTTTTAATGATCTTCACAGTTTTGAGGAGTATTGCTCAAGTATTTGTAGGATGGCCCCCTGTTGGGATTTGTTTGGTATTTTTACCATAATTAGACTGAGGTTATAGATTTTGGGGAGAAAGACTACAGAGGACCATTTTCATCACATTACATCACATCATATTGTGGGTATATACTATTGACATGAATTGTTGATGTTGACCTTGATCACCTGATTGAAGTAGTGCTCTTCAGGTTTCTCCACTGTAAAGTTGTTCCTTTTTCTTCCTTTTCCAATAGAGGCACAGCCTTCAAATATCTGACCAGTATTCCTCAAAATTGTCAAGGTCATTAGAAACAAAGTCTGGGAAACTGTCACAGCTGAGAGGAGCTGAAGCAGACATGAAAGCTGAAGGTAACATGGATGGAAATCAATATTGATATGCACAGCCCATGCTTAAGGAGTGGGCAGGTGGAGAGTTATGTTCTACCTCCTTTGGGGCAAACTATCTACACAAATTATCCAATGCTTATAAATGTCCATAAACAGTGATTGTTTTTTTATACTGCCAATATTTTTCAAACTATATAAAGAGACAGCTCCTTGTTTTTGGAAAATGAATTTAGTTTCTCATCAGTGAGAGGATTTATGAGCCATCATGACCTTTACAGAATGAAAAGCACACAGCATGAGTCTCACAGAGAGGAAAGGGAATGATAAATGAAGATGTATGTATCATTTAGATTTATAGGCTTGTATGCATGCACAGCTTTATGTTTACTTAGCAACATTTGAAGATAAATTATTTCTATACATTTGAATAATAAGAGACTAAGTGATGGCAAGATGCAAGTTACTGAAATGTCAAAATTAGAACTCTTACTTCAGACCCATTCTTCTTTTGCCTAAGTTTTGTTTTGTTAAAAGCTAACAAGAAATCTACTGTTTTTATTTGTGTATGGTGCCCATGCCATTAAAACAATAGCATTAAAGGCAAAATTTTTAAAGTTTTACTAAAATATATATAGAGAAAAACACATACCATAAGTATACAGCTTATTAGGTTATTACAAAGTGAATATACCCATGTTACCAGGATACAGATCAAGAAATACTACATTACCAGCATCACAGATGCCTCAAATATTCCTCTTCAATAACTACTTTCTAAAGTAAACATTAATCTGATTTGTAACACCATAGATTATTATTTTGTTCTTTTTTTACTTCATATAAATTAATATTATATTCATGAGATTTAATCATTTTGTTGTGTGCATTTATAATTCCTTTAGTACAACTGTTGCACAATATTCTATTTAGGAATATACCACAATTAATTTATTTACTCTATTGTTGGATATTTGGGTAGGTTTCAATATTAAGAGGTTATGAATAATGCTGCTATGAGTATTCTTGTGTGTATCTTCTGGTGAGCAGATGTATATATTTCTGTTGCATATTTATAAAGGAATTGAATTGTTGGATCATAGGGTAAACCTATGTTCACCTTCAGAAGATATTGTCAAAGAGTTTTCCAAAACGGGTAAATCAATTTACACTACCATCAGCAGTGTATGAACGTGACTTCTGGCTTCTCCACATTCCCACAACCAGTTTTCCTCATTAAATAGTATAACTGAATAATACTTTTTTCATTAATTTATTGGACACTTTGATATCCTTTTTGAAAAATCTATGTCTTTTGCTCAGTTTTCTTAAAAGTTACCTTTTCCTTATTGATTTATAGGAGTTCTTTATATATTTTGGATGAAAGGCTTTTGTTGGACATATTTATTGCAAATGTCTTTCTCTAATATGTAAGTTCCAGGTAGTTTTTAATGGTGACTTTTAATAAAGGGAAGTTTTAAATCTTAATATAGATGCACACATAAACACACAGTGCACACACACACACACACACACTTAACATTATTGTTAGTGTTTCTTTATACCCTCTTAAGAAATCTTTGCCTTTACCTATGAGATGAAAATGTTTTTCTATATTTTCTTCTAAAATCTTTGTAATTTAGGGGCACCTCGTGGCTCAGTCGTTAAGCGTCTGCCTTCCACTCAGGGTCCTGGGATTGAGCCCTGCATCGGGCTCCCTGCTCAGCAGGAAGCCTGCTCAGCAGGAAGCCTGCTTCTCCCTCTCCCACTCCCCCTGCTGTGTTCCCTCTCTCACTGTGTCTCTCTCTGTCAAATAAATAAATAAAATCTTTAAAAAAAAAATCTTTGTAATTTAAATTGTATGTTTATGTCTACAATTGATCTGGAATTGATTTTTGTATTGGGCAAGAAGAAGAGGTCAAGATTCATTTTTTTCCCTTAGGGATATCAGAATCAACCGAGCATCATTTTTAAAAAATGACCATTTTTCCACAGTTGCACTGATACGATCTTGTATCAGTGCCATTGATTTATTTGTCTACAGTTATGCCAGTTCTGCAGCAGCATAATAAGTAATATAGCTTTATTCTAATTAAGGTGGGATGGTATTGATATTTGGTAGTTTAAGTTCTCTAGCATTTTGTATCATTGCAATTGCCTTGCCCTTCTTAGAGCTTTGCTCTTTCATGTGAAATTAGCTTATCTGTTTTCACACATATACCCCCCTATATGTAAGTTCTGTATATAATTATAAATATAATAAAGTTATATTTTTTTATATAAACATAGATATATGTGTATGTGTGTGTTACTTTTTTTAAAAAGATTTTATTTATTTGAGAGAGAGAGAGAGAACATGCATGAGCAGGGAAGGAGCAGAGGGAGAGGGAGAAGCAGACTCCCCACTGAGCACAGAGCCCAATGTGGGGCTAGATCTCAGGACCCTGAAATCATGACCTGAGCCAAAATCAAGAGTCAAACACAACCCACTGAGCCACTCAGGCATCCCCATATGTGTGTGTTACTTTAGAAGTTTTGTTTGCCTTTGATTGGATTTATTTACTATATTTACTCAAGTAAACTTGCTAGATTTATTACATTCTATTTATTAGATTTATTTCTAGGCATTTGATGTTTCCTGATGCAATCATAAATAGTATTTTCATAAATTATATTTTCTATGTATTGACATTAGAACTAATACATAAAAATTGAATCCTATAAAATACTCAGTATTATTTTTGACCTATGAAAGTATCAATTTTATATTATTAAACATAATATATTCACTTTGAATCCACTGACCCGATTATATATTAATTGTAATAGTTGGGCTGTTGATTCTTTTGGATTTTCTATTATCAGTTTGCGAATAATGAAAATTTTATTCTTGTGAATTTTTATTGTATTTTTTTCCTCCTTTTCTTACCTTATTGCAATGGTTAGGATCTTAATGCTACTTTTAGGAGTCACTGTATCTACCCAGTTACTGCCAATGAGCTATGGATCAGTTTATGGATTTGGCATTAGAATTTTGACTATATGCAATCACAAATAAGTAGAGACAGCTAATGATAAAAAAAAAAGACCATCTTGAGCTTCTGGTTTCTTATATAGTAAATAATATGTACTTTTTTTTAAAGAGGAACCCTATGAAGTGACTATAACATTACCACAAAAGCTTTAAATTTTTTGTATGACTTTGTGTGTGTATGCATACTTAGTAGTATCCTCTTTTTTTTTTATTTGTACCTGCTCATTGTGGATATTTGTTTTAGCACCTCAACTAGACTTTAACCTGTATTTGGTATTAGTAAACATGTCTTACTTTTCTACATTCCCTACAGTTCTAATTGGATAAAAAAATCAGACCCTTGTATACATATTAATTAGATATTTATGCTGTACCAATTTCAATAACTTAGTTCTGTTGCATTATGAAAAATAATGCATAATGTAAGTACTATTAGAACTTCAAGTAGCACTCACAGCTGGAAAGCACTTAAAATTATTCACAAAACAATTTCAATATATTATTTTACTTGAACCTTACATTTTTTTGAGTAAGTTTTTCAAAAGCTCTAGTATATAAACACATGATATATGCATATACTATGATTTCATATAGTGACATCTAAATAATATTAACTTTACTACCATCTAGTGAGTTTTATTACTAGATAATAAAGTTGACTGCTTGACACAGTAATAAAAGAAGTTATACTGAACACCTACTGTGTACCAAACGTGTAAACTGTGTATTAAAGAGATTTGAAGAAACCACAGTCTAATGATTCAAGGCATTTTGGTACCTGAGTTGAAAAGAGATATCAAAATTCCTACTTGACAGCAGAGGGAGAATCCCATGGATTAAAGTTTCCTTTACAGCAGTTTTTATCCAGATGGGTTTATCCTAACATTACTCCTCAGTACACCGGAAAGAAAACAACATATGGCATAATATATATGGATTATTCTAAGAGCTCCAGTTTAGTTCTCTGCCCTAGAGCCTTACCCTATAATTCCTCCTGCACAGTGTTCCTATATCAGATTAGCATTTGCCAAATTTAAAACATATAACTTAAAGCTTCCAGTTTTTCCCCATCCCAGCCTACATCATATGCCATTCCCCTCTTTCTTATTCTGGATAAAATGCACATTCTTCCATCTAGTTATTGAATGTCAATATCAATTCTTACTATACCTACCCAATTACTCCCATGATGTGCACCCTCAATTTCTCCCCACGGATCATTGAACATAGACATGTTCATGAAGCTTTTGCTTATCACTCCTCGAATTCCCAGTTGAAATAGTTTTTCCTATCTTTTCCATCTATTCCAGTGATTCCTCAGTCTTTCTTCCTCTTGGACCTTACTAAGATTTTGACTAAAGCTATGTCCCCTGAAACTCATCTCTGCACTGGTCGATAAGAAACCTTGATATATTCTAACCCTAATTACCCTAAGACCTAACTGCCAAATTCATATTTCACCTCTGTGATGACTTCTTCAGCTGCATGTTAATTACCTTCTTCTCTAAACTTCTATAACAGTTAATCTTTTAATAACAGTCTATGTGCACTTTAAGGTCCTAAAGGGCAGTCTTTTATATATTTTATAGACCTCTTCATATTTAGCATGGAACACATATTAATGCTTGTTAAGTGAATAAAGATCTTTCTAATTGCAATGAATAGTGTTCAAATCATTTGAAAATATGAGGCAAATAAAAAATCATATTAAGTTCTGTGATAATGTTTTTTTTTTTTAAAGAATTTTTATTCATTTATTTGACACACACAGAGAGAGAAAGCAAGAGCACAAGCTGGTGGAGTAGCAGGGAGACGGACAGGGAGAAGCAGGCTCCCCGCTGAGCAAGAAGCCAGATGTGGGGCTCGATCCCAGGACCCTGGGATCATGACCTGACCTGAAGGCAGTCACTCAACCAACTGAGCCACCCAGGCATCCCAGTGTGATAGTGTTTCTTAACCTTCAGCGTATTCCAGAATAAACTGGGAATTTTAAAATATCCATCCCCTAACCTGAAGATTCTGATTCACTATATCTGGAAGATGTCATGAGTTTTATTGTTGTTGTTTTTATGCTCCACAAAGAATTCTCATCTGTACTCATGGTTCACAACTGCTGTTTTTAAAACTGACAGTAAACAACTTCTCAATAATAGACTTTGTATTAATAAAAAAGAATATGCAAAACTGTTACATATTTTAAAAAATGCTTTGCTATGACGTGTGCCACAAGAGTTCTAGCTAGTCATGCACAGTCATAATAATTAAAGATTAATCATAAAAAGTCTGCTGATATAAGGAGCTTATCTTCATCAAATCTGTGTAGTTAAGATAGTTCAGGGGGTACAATAAGGAAAAACTTAAAATCCTATGCTGAGAACAAAATAGGAACCTAATAAATACTTGTTGATTAACTGAATTAAAATCATTCTAGATGGGCTTCCTGTATTCTGCTTTTTGAATAATGCCATTTTCTAGTAACTTTTAAAAAAAATCATTACCATGGAAAGGGAGCTCATGCCTGAACCAACAAATATTGTCCTGTGTTGCAGGTTTTTATGTTAGCAAAGAGAGCAGTATAAAAGTAATTATATATTTTGTGGAATTTTGCAGAGAATGTCTATTGTACAAATCAAGTCATATCCTGAAATATGACTACATATAATAAGTGCTAATACAAACTGGCTAACCTATATAAAGTAGAAAATAGTTCTTCCTTGAATGTGTTAAATAGCTCTTCTTCTTACTTAATTTCAATAAACTATGTTGAATATTTTTTCCTGAAAGATAAAATGTTACGTTTTGTATATATACATTTATGTGTGTATAATATATATGTCTGTATATACGTGTAAGCACATATACATAATATATAGTATATACAGTACATATGTATATGTATGGTAAATATTCAGGCTTTTTGATTTTCTATTGTGTACATGTACATATACCCACACACATATTTGCATATAAAACAGAAAACCGAAACCCTGAGAATCTACTATAAAAAGAGCCTTTGTTCCTATCACTATGGGGGCATCAGTATGCATTGTATAATCATATTATGACTGAGGATGTTGGAGGTCCCATAAAGCTAAATGTCAAACAGGGTTTTAGTTTGGAAAAAAGCTCAATCCCAGCTTCTAGAATACTTTTCTTGTTATTAATGGGTATTTTTGACCCAAGATAATTTTACCTTTTTTCTATTTTAGTCCAAATATTCACAGCCTTCTGCTCATAGGTATATTTAATCTCACCACATTTATAATTATTTGCTTGAAATTATCATTAGAGAAATTATAGAGCAGATTTTCATAAGCATAATTATCTTTCCTGTCTTCAGCACCTCAGCCTCTATACTTTATTTCCCCTCCGTCTTGGTATGATCTTACATCACAAAGATATAATTTATAAGGTCATGCAGATAAATTCCAAGCATCATTTAGCAAATAGCTTTGTCATCAATTACTAATAGGTATACACATATGAAATCCAGTGCAAGGCAGCACTTTAGGAGAACACATGCACTGTTGTTAGTCCTGACAGGCAAAAAAGAAAAAGAAATCTTGCTAAGGTCTAGTGTTTTACATTCATTGTCTGCAGTTCCTAGATCATTGTGATACCGGCTTAATAGCTCTTAAATTTTGTTTCTTTGTAGACTAGACTTGTCCTCTTTTCATACAAGGGAACTTTCAACTTACTCGATTTTGTTGGCTTCTTCAGCATCTCTTTTAGAGCTGACTTTCAGACCAAACCCAAGTGTATTCAGACCAAACCCAAGTGTATTGTTGAGCAAGCTAGATGTTTTTTTTTGCATTCATTTACTTTTGTTACATTTTATCAGTTTATGTAAATTGAATGCAGTGCCCTTAGGTACAAGTAGAACATTTCTCTATATAACAAGAAAGAGAAAACTCAATCTTGAAAATTTTCGTTGATGTTGGCCAGGTAATGTGCAGAATAGATCTGAGTCCCCAGTGTTCCTTTATCTGAAAAGCTTCTGTCTGTTTAATTACTTCATATTTTCTCATACCAGCACCTTTTTGTTCTTGCTTATTTCACCTAAAACTCCCTCTCTCCTACTTAGCAAGACTCAAATTTCAGGTCATCCAAGAAGATTCCTTTGATCACACTAACTCAGTGAACTTTCATTACTCTTAACTTCTATAGTCCTTACTGTGGACATAACATAATTAGAAATTATATAATGTCTGTTATTGAAGTTTTCTTTATATTTTTGCTCACCCTGCTTTGCTCTTGCCATTTCCACTCTTTGAGTACAGGGTTTATTGTTCATATTTCTTTGCATTCTCCTTAATATCAAGCACACATCATTCCCATGGAGGCTAATTTATATGTGTTGGATGATCCTCATTTTATGGTAAACAAAATCAAGTCCAGTTTGTAACTTCTGTATTAAAACTGGCAAATATTTACATGGTTTCATGCTTGAAGAACATATCTGAAATTCTAAATATAAGCAAATCCTCTGTTCTGATCCCTTTTACTGTCAAAACCCTGAGTGGCTCATTACCCACAAGCTGTAGTATAATAATTGTATGTTCTATAACAAAAAGTAGGATCCAGTTATGGAAATTAGAATTGGCAAAGAATTGTGGTTCTGCAAATATATGTTCATAAAAACATCCAAGTTTCAACAATGATTTAGTTAGAATTTTCTAACTGGCTAAAGGTAATTTACATCCCTACCTCCAAAAATAGCCTTGACATGGCATAAATGTTGGGATTATCTAATATAAAAATTGATTGGTGTTAGTGAACTAAGTCATTTCAAATTCTTGTGATCCAAGCATCAATCAGTCAGTTTCCAGATTTTGTGAATTCAGCACCATCAGGATTTGGCTGCAGTCTTCCAGTTCATGAAGGCAAAGCGCAAAGCTGTCAGAATTCTAATTTAAACTTACTATCATGCCATTAATTTCTTTTAGAAAAAGTTACACTGTTAGGTCCATATTTGTTCCCACCTACAAAAGTAAGCTTTGAAATTTCAAGAGATCACAGCCATAAGGGCAAGGGTTTGTAGCAATGTAGCATTTATCTCACTGATTAGGCTCAAGAAAAAAAAATGTAGAGGAAAACCATTTTAACAAAGTAAAATTAAATCATGGATTAGTTCTCTGGGTTACTAATGTACTTAAACCCTGGAAGTATTTATGATTTCGAGTTTAAAGGCATCCTAATATCACTGGATGATATTATTTGGAGTTAGAAAAGATAATCCTTTTCAGTACTGATAATAATCCTATTGAGGCTGCAGCAAATGGTAAGAATGATGACGGTTAAATGGACAAGTTCTTGTCAACTCCAAAGTCATTGTCTTTATATGTCTTTAGTACTTTGTTTTAAAGATCTGGATAACTATTTTCAGTAAGCAACACAGCTTCTTTAGATTCATGTACAAATACTGGGTTTCTTAAATATTTCATGTCAACACCAGCCTGAAGCATCTTAAAAGTAAGTGTAGTGGGGATGGCAAAACCTCTAAGATGCAAATATACATATATGGGCATGTGTCTGATACTGTGAATGAAGTCCCCATGAAAATTATCTTATCAAACCCTACAGTCTGGGACAGCTGCATTTTAAGATCTAGAATGAAAGACCCTTTCAAAACTGTAATTGTGCAAATTAAGGCATGATCATTGTATTAGACAATCACACTTAATTGGTTGTAACACTTGCAAAGATGGGAAACATGCTACAAAGCATAAGTCAAGAATTGATATTCTAAAACTAGTTTACACGAACCAAGTAGGTTTTATGTTTCTAGCATTTATTTTTCTTTAAGTTTAACTATCCATATTTTTGTTAGCAATAAGATTGCTTATTCAAAAAATATAACACAATCAAACTTAATTTTAGTTGTACAAATGACAAATGTTTTGAGAGCATACATTTGTGAAAGAGACCAAGATTACATGTTGTAATAATTCCATTTTAAAGTGAAATAATTTTAGACACATATATATGTATAGTGAGTTATTCTCATTACTTTTGGGCTCTTTATTTTTGTGGTGGCTCACAGAAAGTTTAAATGATTTGCTCCAGGACTCACAAAATATTCAAAGTGATGCTTAGAGCAGTCAGTGATACTCTATGATTCTGAGCAAGGATTTTTTTATAGAAGGAATGTGTTGTGCTCAATTTGAGATTTTGCATAATGAGGACTTTCCATGTCCACAGACATGTTTATTTGGGATGACAAGCTTAAATTGAACCATCACATACTCTTCAGTAGCTTTCCATTTGGAATAGATCCAGTAGCCACCCAGAGAGCTGCCATACATATCTAGACTGACATGTATCTCACTACAGACACCGCAGACTCTAACAGGATAAGAACACTGCAGTACTACTGCAGTGGGTCATCACTGAAGCATGTAAGGGAAAAGCAGTAAGACTAATCCACAGTTAAAAAACTAGAGGAAATAAAATAATTTAGGTCAAACTGATCCCTCAAAAATGTTTGAGAAATGGGCTTCATGTCCTTTGGATATGCAGATTTTTAGGCTTTTCAGTTTAATACCACAGCAGTGAAATAGCTATGAAAGTGCTGCTTTCAAAAAATATGCCATATGAAAACACACACACACACGCGTGCACACACACACACGCACACACACACGCCATAGAATGTAATGGTTAAGAGCTCAGGCTCTGCAGTGAAACAGACTTCACTTTGATTTCCAGTGGCAGCTTATAATCTACATGAGTTTGGGCAAGTTACTTAAGCTTGGTAAATCTTCATTTCTTCACTAATAAATTTAGTAATGACACCAACCTTAAAGAAGAATTGTAAGGCTTGGAAAGAAATAATGTAAAGTGCTTAGCACAATGTCTGGAAAAGTGCTAAGTATTTTTTAAGATAGTCCATGAAAAGAAAATCACCATTGACATATTAGTAAAACTAACATATTGATACTTACCCACTAAACTCAGTATTCTCAGCTCAGTAATGTTATGTATGATCCTTTCTACTATAATAAAAACTACAGGTTATTATTCATTATTACCTATGTCCAATCCATCAAGTAAAATGTGTAGTGATTTAAGCATAAATACTTCTAAGAAAACCATATTAAGTTCATGTTTAGGACCACCAGGTCATGGACCATTTGTATTTAAGAATTTTACAAACTTTATTTAGCTTCTCATATGAGGAAAAAAGATACATATTTGTTTCAGTGTTCAAATGTAATATTTAAAATTATATCTACTACAGATTGGGAGATGAGATTTAGTTCATTAATCTTTTAACTTTTTAAAGTATTCATTGCTCCACACCAAAATTGTTTTTTTCAATTTTATACCTTAATGAAGAAAATGATTTAGTGAAAATTAAGGGATCAATTTTGAGTAAAACTGTGTCACATGTTACAATGTATTTGGTAGCTATGGTAAAAATTGTGACTATGAGACTTGAGGCAATTTTTTAGAAATGTGAATTATAATAAGACTGGTATTATAAGATGATTTTTGATAATGTTCCATAATGAGAGACCAATTGCAATGTATTTATTTCTAGGTAGATATTTTTGGTAGAAAATGATAAGAATGCCTATAATTTTCCCTGCAAACAATTGCTTTGGGAATATATATTAGAGTAGAAGCTAGGTTTTATACTTACTATGTTATAGGATGATGCATTTTAATGAAAATGATTTAAATTCATAAAATTTTTAATTTGTTTTAATTCGATTAGAACATGAACTGACTCTAGAGAAAAGTGTGCATAAGAACGTCTGAGGAGAGGTGTGTGGCATATCAGAGACCTACCCAGGCTCTCACAGGAAGTAGTGATTTAATCTGGGTTTGGAATCTGAGCGGAGGGAGTAGAGCCTATACCAAGAGTTAGTTGCATAGGGTATTGTATAGAAAATGTATAAAGGATTAACTTGTCTAAGTGTTCCCAGTGAATATATCAAGTTCTTTTCTCCCTGAATACCTTAGCACCCACAAGTTCTTTTTCTTGCAGCTTTCTTTTCCCCTTTTGCTGCAATTTCCCTTTTTAATCTTCACTTGTCCTTTAAGGTTTTTTGTTTAAGTTCACCTTCAAAAGGCCTCTCCTGATAAATCCAAATACTTTACCTCTCCTTTATATGCAAAATTTTATTGTTTATTAAAAACTGTTTATTTCACTTATTTAATCACTCATCCATTTCTTTTCATTCATTCATTCATTTAAAACTTACTATGTCCCAAATCCTGGGATTTGGGTATGAAAAGAGGTATGGTTGGATCCGTTACTGGGTTATTGCTTTAATCCATGCAAAAACTAATGGTAGTTGGGAGAGATTCTAGTAGTAAAAATGGAGAAAAGAGGCTGGATGATGCAATTTTAAAAAGTGATTAAAGCGATTTTTTTTCCATAGAAACACATTAAAGCCAAGTGTTTATTTTTTTCCTAATGACATTAGCAAGCATGACCATTCAAAAAGTCAGAACATTAATAGTTCTTTTGTTTTTAAAGACTTTATTTTTTTAGAGAAGTTTTAGGCTCACAGCAAAATTGAGAGGAAGGCATAGAGATTTCCCATGCCCCATCCCCCAACCCACACACACGCATAACTCTCCCCAGTATCAACATCCCTCACCGGAGTGGTACATTTGTTACAATTGATAAAACTCTGTTGGGCACCTGGGTGGCTCAGTTGGTTAAGCAACTGCCTTCGGCTCAGGTCATGATCCTGGAGTCCCGGGATCGAGTCCCGCATCGGGCTCCCTGCTCAACAGGGAGTCTGCTTCTCCCTCTGACCCTCTTCCCTCTTGTGCTCTCTATCTCTCATTCTCTCTCTTTCAAATAAATAAATAAAAGCTTTTAAAAAAAAAAAAACAAAAAACTGTTGACACATCCTAATCACACAAAGCCCATGGTTTACATAAGGGTTTACTGTTGGTATTGTACAGTCTGTGGGTTCAGACAAATGTATAATAACATGTAGCCATCATTAATTATTACACAGAATATTTTCACTGCACTAAAAATCTTCTGTGCTTCATCTGTTTATCTCTCCCCACCACCCTAACTCCTAGCCACCATTGATCATTTTAATGTGTCCACAGTTTTGCCTTTTCTATAATGTTGTATAGTTGGAATCATACAGTATGTGGCCTTTTCAGATTGGTTTCTTTCACTTAGTAACATGCATTTATAGTTCTTCCATGTCTTTTTGTGGCTTGATGCTTCACATCTTTTTTCAGCTTTATTGAGGTATAATAGACAAAAGTGTAATATATTTAATGTGTACAACCTGATGATTTGATATACATATGCATTGTGAATGGATTCCTACCATCAAATTAACATATCCATCAGGTCACACATTTACCTTTCTGCTTTTTGTTTTTTACATAGAGAACATTTAAGTTTTACTCTTAGCAAATTACAAATATAATATTAAAGACTATAATCACCATATTATATATTCCATCTTTAGAACTTATTCATCTTATAAATGAAAATTTGAACCCTTTTACCAACCTTTCTGTATTTCCCCCCAAGCTTCGTTTGCTTTGTGTGTGTGTGTGTTGTGTGTGTTACTTTTTCTTTATCTATTCATCCGTTGATAGACATTTGGTTCTATACCTTGATTTCAATGAACATAAGGGTACAGATATGTCTTCCAGATAATGATGTCATTTTTTTTGAATATATATACAGAAGTAGGAATGCTGGATCATATAGTTCTATTTTTAATTTCTTGAAGCACTTCCATACTGTTTTTGATAGTGAGTGGCTGTACCAGTTTACATTCCCACCAACAGTGTGCAAGGGTTCCCTTTCTCCCACATCTTTGCTAGCATTTGTTATCCTTGTCTTTTTGAAAATAGCCATGCTAACAAGTGTGAGATGATATCTTATTGTGGTTTTGATTTGTATTTTCCTGATGATTAGTGATGTTGAACATGTTTTCGTGTGCCCATGGGCCATTTGTATGTCTTTGGAAAAATGTCTATTCAGGTCCTTTGCCCATTTCTAAGTTGGGTTGTTTGTTTGTGCTATTGACATGTATGAATTTCTTGTATATTTTGGATATTAACCCCTTATGTGGCTTGCAAATTCTTTCTCCCACACCATAGGTGGGGGGGGAAACCATTTTGTTCATGGTTTCCTTTGCTGTGCAGAAACTTTTTCATTTGATGTTGTCCTACTTCTTTATTTTTATTTTTGTTGCCTTTGCTTTTGGTGTCATATAAAAAAAATTGTTGCCAAGACCAATGTCAAGGAGCTTATCCCCTATCTTTTCTTCTAGGAGTTTTACAGTTTCAGGTCTTACATTCAAGTCCTTGGTTCATTTTGAGTTAATTTTTGTATATGATGCAAGAGAAGAGTCCAATTTTGTTATTTTGCATGTGGCTATCCAGTTTTCTCAACACCATTTATTGAAGAGACTGTCTTTTCCCCATTATATATTATTGGATCCCTTGTTCAAAATTAATTGACCATATAGGCATGGGTTTATTTCTGGGCTCTCTATTCTCTTCTGTTAAACTCTGGGTCTCTTTTTATGCCAATACCATACTTGTTGATGGTATAGCTTTGTAATATAACTTCAAATCAGGAATTGTGGTTCCTCCAACTTTGCATTTCTTTATAAAGTATATTGGCTATTTGGGGTCTTTTGTGGTTCCATACAAATTTTAGAATTATTTGTTCTATTTCTGTGAAAAATGCTGTTGGAATTGTGATAAGGTTTACATTGAATTTTACATCACTTTGGGTAGCAAGGACATTTTAAAAAACATTAATTTTTCCAGTTCACCAACACAGAATATCTTTCCATTTACTTGTATCCTCTCCAATTTCATTCATTCATAGTGTCTTATAGTTTTCAGTACAAATACTTCACCTTCTTGTTTAAATTTATTCCTCATTATTTTACTTATAAATTTTATCTATATTATTTAAAAATATAAGTTTGTATTTATATTTATAAAAAGAGTTCTTTTTTTATATTTTGAGTAATATATGTAGTCTTTTATCAGATATGTCTTTTGCAAATATTTTCTCCTAGTCTGTGGCTTGTTTTCTATTTCTCTTAATATTATCTTTTCAAAGAGCAGCAGTTTTTCATTTTAATTAAGTACAGATTATCCACTGTTTCTTTATCGACTGTGCCTTAAATATCGTATCTAAAACATCATTGCCATACCCAAGGTCATCTAGGTTTTCTCCCATGATAACTTCTAGGAGTTTTATGGTTTTGTGTTTTACCCTTAGATATGATTCATTTTTAGTTAGTTTTTGTGGAAGGTGTAAGATCTGTGTCTACATTTATTTTTTTGCATCTAGATGTCCAGTTATTCCAGCACCATTTGTTGAAAAGACTGTCATTATTCCATTGTATTTTCTTTGCTCCTTTGTCAAAGATCAGTAAGACTATATTTATGTGGTTCTATTTCTAGGCTCTCTATTCTGTTCCATAGAGCTCTTTGTCTACTAGTTTGCCAATACCACACTGTCTTGATTATTAAAGCTTTATACTGATTCTTTTTCTCCCCAAGTTTTTATTTAAATTCATTAGTTAACATACAGTGTAATATTAGTTCAGGTATAGAATTTAGTGATTCATCACATACATACAACACCAGGTGCTCATTGTAACAAGTAGCTTTATAATAATTCTTAAAGTCAGATAAAGTAGAACAGTCCTCCAACTGTATTGTTCTCAGTATTGTGTGGGCTACTCTGAGTCTTTTGCTTCTTCATGTAAACTTTGGAATTAGTTTGTCAAAATCCACAAAATAACTTTTCGGTATTTTAATTGAGAATGCATTGAATCTTTAGATCAAGTTGGGAAGAGAATTGGCCACTTGAGAATAAATATTAATAAATACTTGGTTGTCCTACCCATGACCATGGAGTATATTCCCATTTACTTAGTTCTTTTATTTCTTTCATTGGAATTTTGTAGTTCCCTCTATAGATCTTGTACACGTTTTGTTAGATTTATATCTAAATATTTCTTTTCTTTTTTGGGGGGGTGCTAATGTAAGTGGTATTGTGTTTTTATCTAAAATTTTACTTATTGATGGTATATAGGAATATGATTGACTTTTACATGTTAACTTTTTATCTTACTACCTTAATTCAGTCACTTTTAGTTACAAGAATGTTTTGTCTATTCTTTTAGACTTTCTACATAGATGATCACATAATCTACAAACAAAGTGAGTTTAATTTATTCCTTTCAATCTGTATAATTTTTATATCCTTCTTGTCTTATTGCATTAGCTACCATTTCCAGTACAGTGTTGAAAAAGAACGTTGAGAGGGGGAAATCCTTGACTTATTCCTGATCTTGGTAAGAAAGCTTCTTGTTTATCACCATCAAGTGTAATGTTAGCTGTAGGTTTTTGTAGATATTGTCAAGTTGAGTAAATTCCCATCTATTCATAGTTTGCTGAGAGTTCAAGTGATCTTTTATATTCTAGTACCATCAGATCTGTCTATGTTCACAGATGTACTACTGGCATATCACATGCTTAAGATAATTGAATTGGTTGTGATATTACTTAAATCTCAGGTATTGTTGTAATGGGTACTGAAAATAAAATTTTTGAATCATTGAAAAATTCATCTTACAGAAAAAGTACTAACTTACTTGAGTAAAAAAAAAAAATGCTCTAACCCACTTGCGATTACAGTAAAAAATGTGAACACTCTACCCAAATGGCAAAGCTAAATTTACCAATTCAAATTATGTGTAAATGATAGCAAATTACTCAAAGGAACTACTTTAGTCAATGTCATTAATTTTGACCTGCATACTTGAAATAATTTCTTCTCAAAGCACAGAACTTTGACAATGATAATTATTAATTTTTATAATATAGTAATAGCTAACTTCTGTTTTTTTAAATGATTAAATTTAAAAATACTTAACACCAAATTTTGAAAACTATTTAAATAATAACATGGCCAAATGAATAGGAATTATACTTAGGAATAAACAAATATACAGTTTCCAGTCCAAATGCCATGTATAAACAGTCATTTAACAAATACCCATCATTATATGTAGGATATTTAATCTAGTTCTTTAGCAGTTGCAAATTCAGTGTTAAATATTACATATTTTATTGATTTTTAATCAAGTATATATAACATACAGTGTTATCTTGGTTTGAGGTATACAGTATAATGATTTAGCAATTCTGTACATTTCTCACTGCTCATCAAGATAAGAGTATCCTTAATCCTCTTCATCTGTTTCGCCCATCCTCTCACCTACTTCCTGTCTGGCAACTACCAGTTTGTTCTCTATAATATTTTTTTAAATGAAATTTAAGAAACTTTCTAGGGCAGCACTGCCTAATACAACTTCCTGTGATGATGGAAATATATTTCATTGTCCACTATAACAATGCCTTGTGACATGTAACTAGTTAGCACTTAAAATTTGTCTAGGGTGACTGAGAAACTAAGATTTAAAATTTTATTTGATTTGTATTCATTTAAACTTAATTTCTAGTACCCACATGTGGCTAGTGATGAGCAGACAGCAAAGATCCAGGAGATTCAATTTTTACAATTGATATTGAAATTAATAGACAGAAAAAACTGATTCTCTCAAGGTCACACAATGCAGGCAAAAATCCAACTATTTGGTATTTGAAAATTTTCCATTAAGTAACTTCTAACAAATTTGGTAAAGTTTCTTATGTTGTTAACAGGATGGGAATTCATAGAGGGGGGAAAAGTTCTGTCAAGTATAGCTTATGGATGAGTGAGAGATTCACTGAAATTTGAAAAATGGCCAAGAAGAATGGATTTTGGATCATTAAGGGGAGATATATTAAAGTCATTTTTGTGGGTTTGTTGCCGTTCTTGCTGAGAGTGGCTACTTTAGATATGGGCTTCATTTTTTTTTTTTAAAGATTTTATTTATTTATTTGACAGAGAGAGACAGTGAGAGCAGGAACACTAGCAGGGGGAGTGGGAGAGCGAGAAGCAGGCTTCCCGCTGAGCAGGGAGCCCGACGTGGGACTCGATCCCAGGACCTTGGGACCACGACCCGAGCCGAAGGCAGACGCTTAATGATTGAGCCATCCAGGCGCCCTGGGCTTCATTTTTAAAAAGTGATAGTATTCTAACAAACCAAGAATTAAATAAACACTTCTTATATTAGTTGAAATGTTAATGGCTTAAATCAACATTTATTTATTACATCACCGTTTCTGTCTGTCAGAAACCCAATCATGACTTAGCTGAGTGCTCTGCTTCAGGATCTCTCAACAAAGCCGCTAGTCAAGGTGTTGGTTGAGACTTCACTCTTATCCAAAGGCTCAATCAGGGAGAGATCCTGGGATCTGATTCTAAGCTCAGTCATGCGGTTATTAGCAGGATTTAGTTTCTCAAGAACTCTTAGTCTGTTGGTTTCCATTCCTTGCTGATGTTTGGCCAAATGCCATTCTCAAATTTCTTTCCATCCAACTCAAATATGGCAGTTTGTTTCATTAAATCAAAAGCTAGAAAAGCAAAAGAGGTAGGAATTGCAAGCAAGATGAGGATTACCTTTTTTTTTGTGATTTTATTTCAGAAGTGACACTCCATAACTTTTACTTTAGAAGCAAGTTATTAAATCCAGTCCACAAAAAAGTGAAGAGGATTAGGGCATAAATACTAGGAGATGGGGATGATTGGTTGCCATTTCAAAAGCTTCCCATCACACTAACCAACCGAGATGCTAAAGACCTTTTTTTTTTAAATTAGGAAGCATGTGTTATTTCCACTATCGTTTATCAGAAGTCCTGCCAAGAACTTTAAATGGTAAAAATAAATGGCCATCGGGCGCCTGGGTGGCTCAGTTTGTTAAGCGACTGCCTTCGGCTCGGGTCTTGATCCTGGAGTCCCGGGATCGAGTCCCACATCGGGCTCCCTGCTCAGCGGGGAGTCTGCTTCTCCCTCTGACCCTCTTCCCTCTCGTGCTCTCTATCTCTCATTCTCTCTCTCTCAAATAAATAAAATCTTTTAAAAAAAATGGCCATCAATGTGATTTTTTTTTTACAATAAATTCCAGCTTAAAACCTAAATTCTACAAATACCAGTTAATATGGTCAGCTGTGTTTTTATATGGTGTCAGGGGCTGAAAGAAAAGTAAAAGCTGGAAAAGTTCTAGAGAAATTTTTAGTTATCCAGTCCTGAACACCATTTATTGTGTTTTCTTTAGTATTGTCTAGTAGCTCCATTGTTTGCAACCTTCCCTTATTGCTGAGGTGGTGATATGTGGTCTTTGCTATAAATTGCACACAAACCTATAAAGACTACTTGTCTCTGGAGAAGATTAGCTTCTGAGTTGAGAATGGGCAAGGTACCCAGTCTGAAGAAAGTAATTTATCATAGTCCTAGAGCCTAGGAAACTGATCATCCATACAAAGCAGTTGTTAATTATAAAGGAATCCATACATTCCATTCCTGTGAACTTCAGTTAGGGATTTTCTAAAATGTTGAAGATTGTGCATCCCTTAAATAGCAGAGTTGAACTCTTATAACATGCCACTAACTCTATGTTATTGTATTCTAAAAAAATGACAGAGGATTTCATGACAGAGGGATATGATATAATATGCAAATCTTGTTTCAGTTTCTACAAGAGAGGGAAAGAGTTAAGATCAAACACTTGAAGAGACATAGTTCTAATACCATGCATGCCTTCTTTCTTTGAGAACCAGTCATTTCCCCTAGAGCTTTGAGTTTCCTTAATTTCTTTGAAGTACCTTATTCTGTTTTTCCTTCTGTTCACAATAAATTCCCAGTAGTGAAAACACAGTAGTGAAAGCTTGTCATCTTTTCCTCAACAGACAGTAACTCCTAAACTTCCACTTTCCATATAAAAATCATATACCAAAGGCTACCAATAATCTACAAATAAAATTAAATCTTCTGAATATTTACCTTCTCCAGTATTGAATCCCTCTGATCTCTTACCCCTTCTTGTGGCTCTTTCCTTACATTTAGGCCTAGGCTTATCTCCCCATGACCAGCCTACATTTTTCGAGCTTAATTCCTTCTTTGGCTTTTTAAATTTAGGAGTGTTTTAAGATTGAGGCTTCAGCTTTCTGCTCTTCTTTGTCTAGACTCTGTTTAGTCTCTGTCCCTTGAAGAAATTACCCACTCCAGTGATCATGTCTGAGTTGGTAACTCCCAAATCTACATCTCCAGCAGTGCCATCATCTTCTCTGAGTGTAAGTCTGCATGTGCAACTGCATGCTGAGCATTTGCACTTAGACAAATCTGTTACCTCCACTAAAAGATCATTGGCACTGAATTATATTATATTCTAGAATAAACAAACTTTTCTTAAACTTTTGTCTCCTTGTGTCAAGTTCAGCATTTTTTTCTCTATTAGTCAGCCAAGCTTGAAATAAAACTTATCTTTGACTCTTGACCTGAAACACTGAGATTATTTGACCTTTCTTAACTTAAAATAAGTATGATAATAAGACCTATCTCAGATGTTGTTGTAAAGATTAAGTGATATAAAACATTCAAAGTACTTAGCCTAGCACAGTGTCTGACATGTAATAAGCCCCTTTGTTGTTTGTTATATTCCAGAATGTGATGATTTAGTATTTGAATGTATACTTCTTTTAAAATTTATAGTATTATTGAGATTCCAGCTAAAATATCTATGAAATATTCTTCAGAGCTACACAAAATATGTCATAATAGGCAAGATTAGCCTAGCAAATTTTGAAAAAGAGTATTTATAGGGACATACCATGTAAGTTATTATAAGGTGTTTTTATAGTTTAGTTTTGTATCTGATAAGCACCTATTTGTGTAATAAGAAAATAATTTATAAATAAAATAATTCAGGAAATCACAAAGGGAAGGTACATATTGTCTGGACTATGAAAAATTTCTTGTCCATAAAAAAATCAAGGTCAAATTAAAAAGGCAAACAATTCCATAAAAAAGAAATATTTTTCACCAGTAATTTAGATACTGTATTTACAACATATTAGAGTGCCTCTATTATAGCAATATGACCAGTATTGATAATGACCATTAATAAAGAGAAACAAAGAAAGATAAACTATAATTTCATGAGTGAAACTTAGGATCTCACTGATGCTTTAATTTTAATTTCTGCTACAAGTTAAATTGAATGTTTTTACTTTCTGTTGACCATCTTAATTTTTCTGTAAAAATCACTTTTAAAAAATCATTGGAAAAAAATACAATGGTGTTGAAGGACAGTAGTTTGAGCAAACTACCTTCAGCTATATATTTCTGTTTTGAACACTTTTAGCAGATGGTGCTTTTTTTATTGAAGTATAATTGACATACAATATCTTATTAGTTGCAGGTGTACATCAAAGTGATTTGATATTTTTGTACATTACAAAATAATCCCCATGATAAGTCTAGTTACCATCTGTCACCATACAAAGTTATTATAATATTATTGACTGTATCCCCTATGCTGTGCATTACATCCCCGTGACTTATTTATTTTATAACTAGAGGTTTGTACCTCTTAATCCCCTTCACCTGTTTCATCTGCCTCCAACCCCTCCTGTCTCTGGTAACCAAAACTTTGTTTCCAGTATCTATGAGTCTGTTTTTGTTTTGTTTTGTTTGTTTGTTTGTGGTTGTTTCTACACCTGCGTGAAATCAGATGGCATTTATCTTTCCCTATCTGACTTTATTTCACCTACCATAAAACCCTCTAGGTCTGTTCATGTTGTTGCAAATGGCAAGATTTCATTCTCTTTTATGGCTAACACTTCATATCGTGTGTGTGTGTGTGTGTGTGTGTGTATACCTTATCCATTCATCTATCAATGGATGCTTAGGTTGCTTCCATATTTTGACTATTGTAAATAATGCTTCAGTGAACATAGGGGTGCATAGAACTCTTCAAATTGGTGTTTTTATTTTCTTCAGATAAATACACAGAAGTGGAATCGCTAAACATGTGGTAGCTTTATTTATTTATTTATTTTAGCTCCCTACTGTTTTCCATAGTGGCTGCACCAGTTTACATTCCTACCAACGGTATACAAGGGTCCCCTTTTTTTCTACATCTTTGCCAACACTTGTTATTTTTTGTCTTTTTGATAATAGCCAGTCTGGGAAGTGTGAGGTGGTATCTCATTGGGGTTTCAATTTGCATTTCCCTGATGATAAGTGATGTTGAGCATCTTTTCCTGTGCCTGTCAGCCATCTATATGTCTTCTTTGGCAAAATGACAATTCAAGTCCTTTGCCTGTTTTTAACAGGATTATTTGTGTGGGGTTTTTTGGGGGGTCGAGTTACATGAGTTCCTTGTATATTTTGGATATTAACCCCTTATCAGATGTTGTCTTTTAAAAGAACATTGTTTATAAGTAGATTAAGAAAAGATTGCTCCATGCCCAGTTAAATTCTTATCTGCAGAAATATCTAAAGAAAGTTGAATGACTGAGAGATGAAAGTGCTTTATGTTTTGCTAGAGTAGAACTAGAGCCATGATGAGAGAGTTGGGTTTTATAACATGGTCCAAATTTAACTAATACTAATGCTCTGAATAAGTTTTATTAACTTAGAGAAGCATAGAAACATAGAGACTCAGTAGAGAGACACCAGCTCTGAACAGTTTTGCTATTGGAAAAAGAACCCAAGTGAATTCAGAAATGACAAAAGTATAATAGACATAAAATAAAACACGACTGTCATGTATCTGTTGTTGAGAAACAACTAATATTTTCATGTTTATGTGCAATTAGGGCTTTCTAAACAAAAATTACTGGCAACCAGGATAAAAGGATGTTTGACTGGTAAACATGCCTTGGAAGTTGAGACCTCCAGAGAGATTTACAGACCTATCTCCCCTGGAGCCTTTTATTTACATTCCAAAGGGTTGCAGACATCTAGGGACCTTCCCTTCTCAAGAGAGGATCTGTCTATGTTAGAAAATTAACGTCTTTTCCTCCCTCTGGAGGGAATAAGGGGTTGCTGTGCTGCAGTTTCTATGCAAACTGCAGAATTCATCATCTCTGGTTTCCTCTCCTGTCATAGAGACTCCCTCTATACACGAAGGGACCATTTTCTCTCTCAAGAGAGAGAAAGGGACATGGACGACTTGTGTGGTTATTGTTATAAATGATCTCTGATCCAGAAACCTTGTATTTACTTAACTTGTAGTAAAAACTTGTTAATGTGTTTATGTCATTTGTGGGTATTAAAAACTCCACAGATCTAAAGTGGAGAATTTGGTTCTTCCTTTGTTGTCAGTAAATGTTGCAATTTATTATTGTATCCTTATAGTCCCAGAATGTGTAAATAGTACTGGCTATTTGCATAGTATTGTGGGCATCTATGTCTTTAGGGACTACCAAGTTTGGAGAATGGGGAATTGCTAGCAAACATGGAGGCAAATGAAACCAAATAAGAAAGCAACGACAGTAATAATACTTCTGGGGCTTGAAGCCATGATATTTACCCACACTTAAGAAGCTGGATTTGTGGGGCACCTGGGTGGCTCAGTGCGTTAAGTGTCCACCTTTGGCTCAGGTCATGATCTTGGGTTCCTGGGATTGGCCTGTGTTGGGCTCCCCGCTCAGTGGGGAGTCTCTTTCCCTTTGCCCCTCCCTGCCCTTGTGCTCTCTCATATAAATAAATAAAGTCTTAAAAAAAAAAAGAAGCTGGATTTGCAAAGTCCACAGAGGAGTGTTCCTAGAGTTTAAAAACCATTCAGAGATGAGAAGAAAGAGATAAAGACAAGTTCATTGTAATGATTTTTTTTTTCACGATGAGAAATTCACTCATTCTAAAGGACTGGCCTTTACTCTGAGAACTTTATACTTTTTTGTAGTTGAAACATTCTTTTTTTTAAATAAAAATATTTTACTTATTTGTCAGAGAGAGAGAGAGAGAGCACAGCAGGGGGAGCGGCAGACAGGGAGAAGCAGGCTCCTTGCTGAGCGAGGAGCCTGATATGGGGCTGGATCCCAGTACCCTGGGATCATGACCTGAGCTGAAGGCAGACACTTAACTGACTAAGCCACCGAGGCATCCCAAGTTGAAACATTCTTTTAAACAATAATGATAATAGCAATTTTACCTGTTGATTCATTACATGGTGGTAAAATGTCCCTATTATTGTATTCAAATTGTATTAACAGTGAAAGCACAGTCTTGGAACCACAGCTTTAAATGATTTGTATTGCTTACCGGGCTTGAAATCTATAGTTCTAGTGGCAGCCTTAGATGGAAGTGATGTCCTGAGTTTGGATGTGGTAAGGTGAACCCGAGGTTTGGGTACTCAGAGAAATGTCATAAAACAAACAAGTAAGTCCTTGTTAAATTTTAAAGTAAAAATGTGCTACTTTGTTATTGTCTGCATATATATTTAATATATGTATTTAATATTTCTTTAAGAAATGAGACACAAGAAGAGTTTTACATAAACACATCAAGACAAATCAAATTCTTTCCTCTGTAAGTCTTTCTTAAAAGGTATTACTCATTTCCTCCTGAATTTGAAAAACACATCTAAAAAGACAGTATTAATGCTGAACATAGTTTTATGAAAATCCTTGAGAAAACTTCAAACTTGAACTTATTTATATACTGAATTCTCTAGGGTTGTTAAATATCATTTCCAGATAGCTGAGATGCTGAGGAGCACTGGACTTTGAGAGATTTAATTAATAACCAAGTCTTATCTGTTGAATTTACTATCTTTGTGACTCTTCACTAGCTTGGAGGGAAATTTTTGTTTAATTTTGATACTGGCTTCTACTTTTACTATTTTGCTCATTAGTTAGTCTCTATTTCAGGAAGTGAGGACTATGTTTATTCATATTGTATCTCTCTTAGGCAGTTCTGCTCTGCCCCCTGTATGTGCTCAATAAATATCTAAGTAGTCCTAGAGAAAAATCAAAATAGGGAGAACATATGTCCACCCTATCAATAGTGTTACCTGTAGCAAGCCTTTAGACTCTGAACTTTGGGCCACAGTTCTGGTTCCAGTTATGGTCCATGTGGATATTGCTTTCTTGGGGTTCACCCCAATCAGTGAATAGAAAAATCATGAAGCAATAGTAAAATAATTCCAGAGCTTATTTTCAAAAATTCATGACAGAGATCATAGTATGAGTATAATGTCATCTAGAATGTTTCTATCCTTTTAAATTTCTACCAGTTTTAATTCCATTTCCAGGAGCTTCTCTCAATATGGGTCCCTGTCCTAGAAGAGCTCCCTTGTAGCTCTCAAAGGATAGCTCATTAATATAAAGAAAAGATCATGTGTGGGGGTGGAGCAATATGGCGGAGGAGTAGGAGACGTGGATTTTGTCTGGTTCCAGGAATTCAGCTGGATAGGGATCAAACCATTCTGAACAACTACGAACTCAACAGGAGATCTAAGAAAAGAATAGCAACAACTCTGAACAGAAAAGCGACCACTTTCTGGAAGGTAGGACGTGTGGAGAAGTGAATCCGAGGTGATATTCGGGAGGATAGATGGTGGGGGAGGGGGCCTCCGTCGGCCACTTCTGGCAAGTGACAGAGCAGCGGAGCACAAAATCGGAACTTTTAGAAGTCGGCTCCGCTGAGGGACGTCGCTCCAGTGGCTAAGCAGGGGGTGGAACCCTTGCTAGGACAGTGTGGTCTCAGGACTCTCGGAGTCACAGAAAGACTGGGGGTGCCTGTGTGCAACAGAGCTCCCAGGTATCCAAGCTGGGAAGCCGGCTGCAGAGACAGAGCCAAGGCGTGGGCTCTCAGCTCGGGGTTGCCATAAACTGTGATCCGCAGCACAGTCAGGCCACTGCTCCTCCAGCAGGGACCCAACAAGCGGCAGATCTGGGGAGACGCCCCTTCCTCCCCCAGGAGGAGTGGCATGGGAGCACACAACAGGGATCTGCTGGGTCATGTGCCAGAGATAGAAATGCTCGGTCACAGGCCGGGTGAGCACGGAGTGCAGCCGGAGACCGGGGAGATGGGAGTGATTGACTGCTTTTCTCTGGGGGCACACTGAGGAGCGGGGCCCCGAGTTCTCGGCTTCTCCAGGGCAGAGAATGGGGCCGCCATTTTCACTCTCATCCTCCAATGCTGTACAGAAAGCTTGCAGGGAACAAAAGCTCCCAAGAGCAAACCCGAGGAGATTACTTAGCCCGGACCCAGCAAGGGTGGGGCAGTTCCGCCTCTCGCAAAGACATTTGGGAACCATGGCAACAGGCCCTTCCCCCAGAAGATCAGCAAGAACAGCCAGCTAAGACCACGTTTACCGATCAGTGAGAACAGCAGAACTCCAGAACTAGGTGAGTACTGCACATAGAATCCATAGCTTTTTCCCCATGATTCTTTAGTCTTTCCAAGTTAATTTTTTAACCATCTTTTTTTTTTAATTTTTCTTTTTCCCTTTTTCAACCAACATCTTATCAATCCCCTTTTTAAAAAAAATCTTTTTTAGTTTTCATTTTTAGAGTCATAGTCTATCCCTTCAAAGTAGTTACCCTTATTTTTGGCATATATATATAAGTTGTTCTCTCTTTAAAATTTTGAGATACAGTTTCTTCTAACAGATCAAAATATACCCTAAATCTCTAGTGTATGGCTTTGTTCTAGTCTCCTGCCTGATCACATTCCCTCCCTTTTTTTTCTTTTTTCTTAAATACTCTTCTTTCTTCTTTCAAACAACTTCTTATCTTATCAATTCTTTTTTTAAAATCTTTTATAATTTTCATCTTTACAGTCATATTCCATCCCTTCATCGTATTAACCCTTATTTTTGTACATATATAAGTTTTTCTTTCCTTAAAATTTTGGGAGGCACTTTCTTCTAACAGACCAAAATACACCCAAAATCTAATGTGTTGCACTGATCTATGCACCAGCCTGACCACATTTGATCATATTCTATTTTTTTTGTTGTTTTGTTCTGCTTTTGTTTGTTTTTATCTTTTTTTCTTTTTTTTTGTTTTCTTTTTTCTTTCTTTCCCTTTCTTTTCCCCTGGTTTCAGGTCTTTTCTTGTTTTTTTCCTTAAATTTTTATTGTTATGTTAATCATCATACATTACATCATTAGTTTTTGATGTAGTGTTCCATGATTCATTGTTTGTGCATAACACCCACTGCTCCACTCAGAACGTGCCCTCTTTAATACCCATCACCAGGCTAACCCATCCCCCCACCTCTCTCCCCTCTAGAACCCTCAGTTTGTTTTTCAGAGTCCATCATCTCTCATGGTTGGTCTCCCCCTCTGATTTCCCCCTCTTCATTCTTCCCCTCCTGCTATCTTCTTTTTTTTTTCTTAACATATATTGCATTATTTGTTTCAGAGGTATAGATCTGTGATTGAACAGTCTTGCACAATTCACAGCTCTCACCATAGCACATACCCTCCCCAATGTCTATCACCCAGCCACCCCATCCCTCCCACCCCACCCCCACTCCAGCAACCCTCAGTTTGTTTCCTGAGATTAAGAATTCCTCATATTATGGGGTGCCTGGTGGCTCAGTCATTAAGCATCTGCCTTCGGCTCAGGTCATGATCCCGGGGTCCTGGGATCGAGCCCCACATCAGGCTCCCTGCTTGGTGGGAAGCCTGCTTCTCCTCTCCCATTTCCCCTGCTTGTGTTCCCTCTCTCTCTCTCTGTCAAATAAATAAATAAAATCTTTAAAAAAAAAATTCCTCATATCAGTGAGGTCATATGATACATGTCTTTCTCTGATTGATTTATTTCACTCAGCATAACACCCTCCAGTTCCATCCACGTCATTGCAAATGGCAAGATCTCATTCCTTTTGATGGCTGCATAATATTCCATTGTATATATATACCACATCTTTATCCATTCATCTGTCGATGGACATCTTGGCTCTTTCCACAATTTGGCTATTGTGGACTCAGGTCTTTTCTGATTTGTTTAGAGTATATTTTCTGGAGATGTTGTTACCCTGTTAGCATTTTGTTCTCTCATTCATCTATTCTGCTCTGGACAAAATGACAAGGTGGAAAAAATCACCTCAACAAAAAGAACAAGAGGCAATACTGACTGCCAGGGACCTACTCAATACGGACATTAGAACGATGTCAGAACTAAAGTTCAGAATGATGATTTTAAAGATACTAGCTGGGCTTGAAAAATGAACATTCAGTTACGTTCCTGTGACACTTAATAGACAGAGCATGTACAGACAGAACTTAGTGACCCAAGATGGAAATGGAAAATGAAAACAAGGTTGTTCTCTTTACTTCTCAGGTCTTTATTATCTCTTCTCTGCTTTTATCTTTTTCTCTCATGATTGTTATCCTTTTGTACAGAACTTAAGCCAACAACCTAACACACATCTATATATTCTCCCAGATCCAGGATATGCCATGCATACACTACAATCTTTATGTCTACTGTACATATTCTTCCTAAATAAAATGTTATTATCTCAGCTCAGGACAAGGACAGTCTTTCCAGGGACTAGAGGGCCCTTGGTCCAACCACCTGTGACTGGGCTGAGGGGTTGTAAAGCTGAGGGTGAAAATCCATTCCAAAAAGTAGGTTGTGCATAGGAAGGCAACCCAAAACATTTAATACTTCATTTTTTTCTAGCAAACTAATTGTAACTTGTAAATAATAATTTATGCAGAAGTAGTCAGGTTAAACATATGGTTTTTATTAGGCTCTTTGAAAATAACTAAATGACCCCATTATGATTTTAATATCCCTATAAAACTGGGACTCCAATCTTAAGAATCATTTATTTTAATGCTCATTTGGATACTGTATCAGTGCATTTCCTCTGAGAGACAGACACCAGGATGAAATAAGTCACACAAAAGATTTATTAGATGAAACACTTGTGAAAAATAAAGAGGAAAGGTGCAGGAGAGTGGGAGGAGCCTTCAGATCCCAATTCTAGGTTTGACTTCTGTGAAAGGAAAGAAGAAAGGAGGATCAGATAAGAAGAGCCTCACAGTATAGTGAGCTCAGAAAAAGCCTTGATGATTTTCTCTGACCAGTGGGAAGTCCCAGAGCAAAACCTGCCCACTAGATGAGTCACATATTGGGCAGTGATTCGAATGGCCAGAGGATTATTAGCTAGAAGGAGCCTGGGTAGAAAGTAACCTCAGCATGGACACTTTGTCCTAAAAGAAGATCTGAACAAGGCACTCCTATAACTGCCTCCACCCTGACACTTGGCTGTTCTTTCTAGTATCTTCTTCGCAACAGAATAGAGGCACCACAAAATCAAGTAGCCTATATCTTTGTTATTTCCTTCATATGCCTAATCCGATATAGGGGACAAAATATTGTTAAGTTTTTTTTAAGGTACATACTTGTTAAAAGGTTATACTTAAGAGGCATCGGTGTGGCATGGGTTCTCACTATGAAAGCAATTTGCTTATTTTTAAACTTAATAGTTATCAGAATTTTCAGTCATTGAGATATTTAAGACCTATGTTGATTAATATGAGTAATGAAAACATTCAGTATACCATATGTCCTTTTCAACAACCTGAGTCCATAGGTTAATTATAGCTCACTATTAAAAACAGACTTTTTACAGTAGTTTTTCTCAAATACTTCTTTGCAAGCAAGCTCTGATTGAGATATAGTATTTCATTTTAGATTTCTGGATAAGAAGATTAGGCTAGATAAAATGAGGGAAGAAGCTAAAGACTTAAAAATCACAAAATACTTGAGCAGAAACATTGAAATTAGGATTCACAGCTGATGAATTTTTTATTTACTTCTCCCCTGGTTTATACTCCCTTTATCTTTTTTTTTTAAACAAAACTCTATCTGTATAGGAAATATTTAAAGATCAAGAACACTAACAGGTAATGTTCAATGAATATCTACTGGTAATCTTCAGAGCATTGGATTCTCCTGGGTGGAATGAGTTGATAGGTAAGGATTCCTTGGAAAGTAAAGGAGCTCCAGAACTATGCTAAAAATTATTATCACTTACTTATTGGTTTCTAAACATTCTGCTAAGCCATTCATAAATATTACTGCATTCCTAAAATTATCTTATCCTTACTTTACTTTATAGATGAGGAAACTGAGCTAGAGAATAACAATTACTCAAGGGCACAGAGGTAGTAGGTGGCAGAAGTGAGACTGAACTTGACTGTATGTTCTACAAATGTGTGCTTATTTACCACATCACACTATCCTCTTCCTTGGAGACCATTTTTTTTATTGAACAAACGTGGATTTCAAAGAAATTCTTACAGAGATAAAATAAATCCAGTTTGACTACAGAGACAGGCGATCCAGTAAAACTAAGATATTAGAGTCATTTCAGCCATAATGCTATCGCTAACGGAGGGAATGCAAGAGAAAGAAAATCTTTATGTATATGTGCATATGTGCCAGGCGGGGTTATATACATATATGTATATATATCATTTTTACATATTTGTGTATTTATTTATAATTCCCACAACAACCTTGCTAACAACTTTTTCCTGTGCTCATCACTTCTCCCTTATTTGAGAGGCATCCACTTATTTGGGGACCCACTCCTCTCCTCACTTCAGCCATGGCATTCCAGTGGCTGCTGTCAATTTTTCTATTGCATCTCCCTGTGCTTATCCATAGACAATTTATGTAGGCCAGTTTAATCAAAGCTCTTCTCTGGGATGTTCCCAATTAGATCCAAGAGACACAGCTCTTTGATTTCCAGTGGAAAAGCCATGAAGAGAAAACTGATCTAAGAGAAAGGAGGTAAAGGAAAGTGAAGAGAGAAATCGTGGTGGTTCTAGGTGTCTTGAGCTTCATCCTTGCCCTTGCCTAATATACTTTTCGTTGACTTTCAGTCACTTGTAACCAAAAGACTCCTGACTATTCTGATAAAGCAAACAAGAATTCAGGTCCTTAATCCAATACCTCACTAACCTGTGAGTGACAGATTGAAATCCAGGCTTATTTACTTCTCAATTTAGGCTTTTTTTTTTTTTTTAATTCCTATTCCACAATAGATCATAAATGTGTATGAGTGTTTGACATATAACTGACATGATAGTAACATTCTTCTTTTCCTTTGGCTAAATTTGTGAGAGGAAATTAAGGGCTAGACATGGTGTCTTTATTCACCATGTTTACATTGCCTTTACCTTTTGGGGGGTGAATATTACCTTAGTGGCTGTAAAGAGTTAACCTAATTTACCCAAACTTCTTTTAGACAGATAAGACTTTAATTTGGGTTTTAATTAAATGAAATAGACACAATGAGGTGAACTCCTAAATATAGTTGACCTAACTCACATTCCATCTACAGAAATATAGCTTTCACACATTTCCCCCCAAATATCCTGGCAAACCTGCTATTTCTTTTCACAGGTATCTGAGCAACTATTTTCTTGATCTGCTGCCTGCTTCAGAACATAGCTGTAAAAAATTTCCTCAGAGAATGCTATATATGTCAGTGCAAGGAATAAAAGTAGAAATACTGGAAGAGGAAGAGACAGCTGCTAATGCATTAGATTTTATACAAACTCAATCAGCTTTTCTCCTAAATATTAAGGATCCTAAATCAAACCAAAATTGTGAAAAGAAATTTTAAAAAATATTATTAGCTAACTGAGTTCGACTAAAGTGACTTAATTACAATGGAGAGAAGACACACATTGAGGATTATATAGAGACTAATGTTGTCCTAGGAAGCTTTGCCCTCTCTTCTTTTCTTTCTGGTTTTACCTACTTTCAAAGGTAGGATACTCAGACTATCATTCATCTTTAAATGACCACTAAACAGTATTTCTGATTATCATTGTTCATACAATTATATGAATAATGGAAATTGATAGGTTTTTTGATATATGCTCATTTAAGTATTATATGGAATTATCTACTCATGTTGTCACATTTGATACCAGAGGGGCCAGTTTCTTAAAGTTAAGAAATTACATGGATCCCTTAAACTCGTGATATTACAGTGATTGTACTTCTTATATTTATGGATTGAGAAAATACTTAATGTGAAGTGTTAATTGAAGTTCAATAATATTTGTAAATAAATTTGTGTATTTTTCCAGAAAACATTTGCATATACATAAAACAGTAGAATTCATATATTTGTGTACATTTTATATAGAGAAAATCCTGGTGGGACAATAAATTGTATGGTCACCCTCCTCATCACAGTACAAATAATACTTATCATTTAACTTAGTTACCTATAAACTCTATGAAGGCTAAGACCTTGATTATTTATTTAAAATAAATAAAATAAATTATATTGATTTTTATTGTAGTTTTTGGGTATTTACAACAGTGTCTAACAGTTGCACATTATATGGATCAATGTATATTTGTAGAATGGATAAATAGATCTTCCAACGAGAAACACTGAAAACTTAGAAAATATTCAAGTACTGAAACTCCAAAAGTTATACAGTACTTAGAGAATATGTACCCTACTTGTTCTCAGGGAAATCAATTTGTTTGAATGTTGCAAATATTACTAGGTAATATTTTGTGCCAGGCTCCATGCTAAACATTATATAATATACATTACACCATTTGATGCAGTAAGTGAGTAAGTGAACGGGATAAGCATTAACATCTCAGAGAGGTGATGTGCCTATCCATGGTCACCAAGCCAGTAAGTTGCAAAACCAGATGTCAGAGTCTGTAGTTTGTAAATATGTGTTCATATTGTACTGCCTCCCTGTATCAGGGAAATTGGAAAGATTCAGGGGTAAGGTTTAAAGAGTAGTAAAATAAGTCATTCAAGCTTTGATGGTTGAGGGATGATAAAACAAAAAATTATCAATGAATTAGGAGTTGGCATAATTCTAGACTAGTGGATACATTTGTGAAGAACTTGAATTTTTTTTATTTGTATCCCTGGCTTGAACAGTTTTTAAAATAATCTGACTTTTATAACTTACAATCAGGGTTATAGATTAATGATAAGCAAAATATTTGATGGTTATGTAAGTACAAGAATTTATGATAGCTACATAGTCAGGAAAATAATTTGTATTTAATTCTTACTACCCTAGAATCTTAGATTTGTAATGTACATTCACTCAATCATTCTGACCTCTGCTTGAAATTTTTGGAGACTGTAGGGAAAGAAAGAAGTTTTACCACTTCATAAGGTCACTTAACCCAATTTTAAACAGTTTAAAATTTTTAGAATTTTAACTGAATTATACAGAAATGCACTTTCCTGTATCTTCCCCCTTCTGCATTGACTTTAATCCTAATTCCTTCGAAGTAATCCAGGATACATGCACATAGGCACATATACAAATACACAGTTATCTTTAACATGTGAGCCTTTCTGAAATTTAAAGATAACCTTTTAAGCCAGCATTTTGGTATACATACTTTCTCACAGATACACACAGTCTTCTCTCATATTCATCCAGTTCTCCTTGTATCTTAATCATCCCTCTTTTTTTTAAAGATTTAATTAATTTATTTGAGAGACAGAGCGAGAGAGCAAGCAAGTGGACAAGTGGGGGGGGGGGCAAAGGGAGAGGGAAAAGCAGACACCCCCGCTGAGCAGGGAACCTGATGTGGGGCTCCATCCCAGGACCCTGGGATCATGACCTGAGCCTAAGGCAGATGCTTAACCGACTAAGCCACCCAGGTACCCCTTGATCATCCTTCTTATTACTTATTTTGTATATATTTTATCTCAGTTATTCCCTCTTGGGCTCCATTTTGTCAGGTTCATAATATTGAACTAACTCCAGATATGATCAAAACGATGTAGTTTCAGAATTGTTCAAGATTTACTTGTATATGCTAAGATCAAATTCATATATAGAGTTGAAAGAATAACATTTAAATGTTCTAGACTCTCATTACCTTTGCTGAATGTTTAGTGTATAACTTTGATATACATGTCTATGTACATAGGTGTATATATTTAAATAATATTTGATAAAATTATATCACCATTTACACATTTTTTATACCTGCAGTAGTCCACCGGACATCTTTCATATACTTCTACACATCCACAAAAGCTTGCATTTGCCATTATTGATTATTAGGATAGCACACATGATCTTTTCTTTTTTTTCTCTCTCTCTTTAATACCCATCACCAGGCTAACCCATCCTCCCACCCCCTCCCCTCCAGAACCCTCAGTTTGTTTCTCGGAGTCCATAGTCTCTCATGGTTCGTCTCCCCCTCCGATTTCCCCCGCTTCATTCTTCCCCTCCTGCTATCTTCTTCTTCTTCCTTTTTTTGGTAAACATATAACGTATTATTTGCTTCAGAGGTACAGATCTGTGATTCAACAGTTTTCAACATTTCACAAGCTCACCATAGCACATACCCTCCCCAATGTCTATCACCCAGCCACCCCATCCCTCCCACCCCCCCACCACTCAAGTAACCCTCAGTTTGTTTCCTGAGATTAAGAATTTATCATATCAGTGAGGTCATATGATACATGTCTTTCTCTGAATGACTTATTTCGCTTAGCATAATAGCCTCCAGTTCCATCCACGTCATTGCAAATGGAAAGATTTCATTCTTTTTGATGGCTGCATAATATTCTATTGTGTATATATACCACATCTTCTTTATCCATTCATCTCTCAATGGACATCTTGGCTCTTTCCACAGTTTGGCTATTGTGGACATTGCCGCTATAAACATTGGGGTGCACGTACCCCTTCGGATCCCTACATTTGTATCTTTGTGGTAAATACCCAGTAGTGCAATTGCTGGGTCGTATGGTAATTCTATTTTCAACTTTTTGAAGAACCTCCATACTGTTTTCCAGAGTGGCTGCACCAGCTTGCATTCCCACCAACAGTGTAGGAGGGTTCCCCTTTCTCTGCATCCCCGCCAACATCTGTTGTTTCCAGACTTGTTAATTTTAGCCATTCTGACTGGTGTGAGGTGATATGTCATTGAGGTTTTGATTTGAATTTCCCTGATGCTGAGTGATGTTAAGCACTTTTTCATGTGTCTGTTGGCTGTTTGGATGTCTTCTTTGGAAAAATGTCTGTTCATGTCTTCTGCCCATTCCTGATTGGATCATTTGTTCTTTGGGTGTTGAGTTTAAGAAGTTCTTTATAGATTTTAGATACTAGCCCTTTATCTGATATGCCATTTGCAAATATCTTCTCCCATTCTCTTGGTTGTCTTTTGGTTTTGTTGACTGTTTCTTTTGCTCTGCAAAAGCTTTTTATCTTGATGAAGTCCCAATAGTTCATTTTTGCCCTTGCTTCCCTTGCCTTTGGTGATGTTTCTAGGAAGAAATTGCTGCAGCTGAGGTCAAAGAGGTTGCTGTCTGTGTTCTCCTTTAGGATATTGATGGACTCCTATCTCACATTTAGGGCTTTCAACCATTTTGAGTCTATTTTTGTGTGTGCTGTAAGGAAATGGTCCAGTTTCATTCTTCTGCGTGTGGCTGTCCAATTTTCCCAACACCATTTGTTGAAGAGACTGTCTTTTTTCCATTGGACATTCTTTCCTGCTTTGTCGAAGATTAGTTGACCATAGAGTTGAGGGTCCCTTTCTGGGCTCTCTATTCTTTTCCATTGATCTATGTGTCTGTTTTTGTGCCAGTACCATACTGTCTTGGGATGATGACAGCTTTGTAATAGAGCTTGAAGTACGGAATTGTGATGCCGCCAGCTTTACTTTTCTTTCACAACATTCCTCTGGCTATTCGAGGTCTTTTCTGGTTCCATACAAATTTTAGGATTATTTGTTCCATTTCTGTGAAAAAAGTAGATGGTATTTTGATGGGGATTGCATTGAGTGTGTAGATTGCTCTAGGTAGCATTGACATCTTCACAATATTTGTTCGTCCAATCCATGAGCATGGAACGTTTTTCCATTTCTTTGTGTCTTCCTCAATTTCTTTCATGAGTATTCTATAGTTTTGTGAGTACAGATTCTTTGCCTCTTTGGTTAGATTTATTCCTAGGTATCTTATGGTTTGGGGTGCAATTGTAAATGGGATCGACCCCTTTATTTCTCTTTCTTCTGTCTGGTTGTTGGTGTATAGGAATGCCACTGATTTCTGTGCATTGACTGTATATTCTGCCACTTTACTGAATTCCTGTATGAGTTCTAGCAGTTTTAGGGTGGAGTCTTTTTGGTTTTCCCCATAAAGTATCGTATCATCTGCAAAGAGTTAGAGTTTGACTTCTTCTTTGCTGATTTGGATGCCTTTTATTTCTTTTTGTTGTCTGATTGCTGTGGCTAGGACTTCTAATACTATGTTGAATAGCAGTGGTGATAGTGGACATCCCTGCCGCGTTCCTGACCTTAGGGGGAAAACTCTCAGTTTTTCCCCATTGGAATGATATTCGCTGTGGGTTTTTCATAGATGGCTTTTATGATATTGAGGTATGTACCCTCTATCCCTATACACTGAAGAGTTTGGATCAAGAAAGGATGCTGTACTTTGTCAAATGCTTTCTCTGCATCTACTGAGAGGATCATATGGTTCTTGTTTTTTTCTTTTATTAATGTATTGTATCACATTGATTGATTTGTGGATGTTGAACCAACCTTGTAGCCCAGGGATAAATCCCACTTGGTCGTGGTGAATAATCCTTTTAATGTAGTGTTGGATCCTATTGGCTAGTATTTTGGTGAGAATTTTTGCATCCGTGTTCATCAAGGATATTGGTCTGTAGTACTACTTTTTGATGGGGTCTTTGTCTGGTTTTGGGATCAAGGTAATGGTGGCCTCATAAAACGAGTTTGGAAGTTGTTCTTCCATTTCTATTTTTTGGAACAGTTTCAGGAGAATAGGTATTAATTCTTCTTTAAATGTTTGGTAGAATTCCCCTGGGAAGCCATCTGGCCCTGGGCTCTTGTTTGTTGGGAGATTTTTGATGACTGCTTCAATTTCCTAAGTGGTTATAGGTCTGTTCAGGTTTTCTATTTCTTCCTGGTTCAGTTTTGTATTTCTGTATTTTGTATTTGTATTTGTATTTCTTCCTGGTTCAGATGTATCCTAGTTGATACATCTCTAGGAATGCATCCATTTCTTCCAGATTCTCTAATTTGCTGGCATACAGTTGCTCATAATATGTTCTTATAATTGTTTGTATTTCTTTGGTATTGGTTGTGATCTTTCCTCTTTCATTCATGATTTTATTTATTTGGGTCATTTCTCTTTTCTTTTGATAAGTCTGGCCAGGGGTTTATCAGTCTTCTTAATTTTTTCAAAGAACAAGCTCCTAGTTTCATTGATCTGTTCTGCTGTTCTTTTGGTTTCTATTTCATTGATTTCTGCTCTGATCTTTATAATTTCTCTTCTCCTGCTGGGTTTAGGCTTTATTTGCTGTTCTCTCTCCAGCTCCTTTAGGTGTAGGTTTAGGTTGTGTATTTGAGACCTTTCTTGTTTCTCGAGAAAGCCTTGTATTGCTATATATTTTCCTCTTAGGACTGCGTTTGCTATATCCCAAAGATTTTGAACAGTTGTTTTCATTTTCATTGGTTTCCATGAATTTTTTAAATTCTTCTTTAATTTCCTGGTTGACCCATTCATTCTTTAGTAGGATGCTCTTTAGCCTCCATGTATTTGAGTTCTTTCCGACTTTCCTCTTGTGATTGAGTTCTAGTTTCAAAGCATTGTGGTCTGAAAATATGCAGGGACTGATCCCAATCTTGTGGTACCGGTTGAGACCTGATTTGTGACCTAGGATGTGATCTATTCTGGAGAATGTTCAATGGGCACTAGAGAAGAATGTGTATTCTGTTGCTTTGGGATGGAATGTTCTGAATATATCTGTGAAGTCCATTTGGTCCAGTGTGTCATTTAAAGTCTTTATTTCCTTGTTGATCCTTTGCTTAGATGATCTGTCCATTTCCATGAGGGGGGTGTTAAAGTCCCCCACTATTATTGTATTATTGTCGATGTGTTTCTTTGTTTTTGTTATTAATTGGCTTATATAATTGGCTGCTCCCATGTTAGGGGCACAGATATTTACAATTGTTAGATCTTCTTGTTGGATAGACCCTTTAGGTATGATATAGTGTCCTTCCTCATCTCTTATTACAGTTTTTGTTTTAAAATCTAATTTGTCTGATATAAGGATTGCCACCCCAGCTTTCTTTTGGTGTCCATTAGCACAATAAATGGTTTTCCCCCCTTTCACTTTCAATCTGGGGATGTCTTTGGGTCTAAAATGAGCCTCTTGCAGACAGCATATCAATGGGTCTTGTTTTTTTATCCAATCAGATAGCCCGTCTTTTGATTAGGGCATTTAGCCCATTTACATTCAGGTAACTATTGAAACATATGAATTTAGTGCCATTGTATTGCCTGCAAGGTGACTGTTACTGTATATTGTCTGTGTTCCTTTCTGGTCTATGTTGCTTTTAGGCTCTCTCTTTGCTTAGAGGACCCCTTTCAATATTTCCTGTAGGTCTGGTTTCGTGTTTGCAAATTCCTTTAGTTTTTGTTTGTCCTGGAAGCTTTTTATCTCTCCTTCTATTTTCAATGACAGCCTAGATGGATATAGTATTCTTGGCTGCATATTTTTCTCATTTAGTGCTCTGAATATATCATGCCAGTCCTTTCTGGCCTGCCAGGTCTCTGTGGATAGGTCCATTGCCAATCTAAAGTTTCTACCATTGTAGGTTACATATCTCTTTTCCCAAGCTGCCTTTAGGATTTTCTCTTTGTCTCTGAGACTCGTAAGTTTTACTATTATATGCCAGGGTGTTGACCTATTTTTATTGATTTTGAGTGGGATTCTCTGTGCCTCCTGGGTTTTGATGCCTGTTTCCTTCCCCAAATTAGGGAAGTTCTCTGCTATAATTTGCTCCAGTTACCTTCTGCCCCTCTCTCTCTTTCTTCTTCTTCTGGGATCCCAATTACTCTAATCTTGTTTCTTCTTACGGTATCGTTTATCCTTCGAATTCTGCCCTCATGATCCAGTAGTTGTTTCTCTCTCTTTTTCTCAGCTTCTTTATTTTCCATCATTTGGTCTTCTATATCACTAATTCTCTCTTCTGCCTCATTTATCCTAGCTGTTAGAGCCCCCATTTTTTATTGGACCTCATTAATAGCCTTTTTGATTTTGACTTGGTTAGATTTTAGTTCTTTTATTTCTCCAGAAAGGGTTTCTCTAATAACTTCCATGCTTTTTCAAGTGATTAGGTTATAGGTAATAATTCAGTGATAGTAGAAAGTAAGCTTGAACTAATTAAGTGGAGCAAGATCCTTAGAGTAGGTGAATCTGAGAATGACATGAAAAATGTGAAAAGGATACTAGAGATAACATGGAGTCAATGAGATTCAGAGATCCTTTCAGGAAGTAGACAGAAGTTAAATTATATCCCTATAAGTCAAGGAATGACATTATTCATTCCTGTTCAACAGATGCTCTAAACATTGGGGACCTAAAGTCCTAGTCATTTAGGAGCTTATATAATGGGCAAAATGCAAGTGCACTTACATTACACTTAGAAATCAACTAAGTTGAGAGATATGATACAAATAGTTTTAGGGAGGGAAGTTTAAGGAAGAAAGAAATGTCATTTCTTTGATGTTATTGAGGTGGGAAATGCTGACATTTGAGATGTATATTTAATGATACTCATTTTATAGACATTCTGGTAGAGGAGACTGCATGAACAAAGTAGTCAGAAATACATGGATGAGAGTCAAGCAAAGAGTAATTAGTTTTGTTTAAAACATAGGTTCTATATGGTAAATGACAGGGCAGGTATAGTCTATTGTATAGAGAGTCTTGATGTCACTGTGAAAGACAACCTGAAATAAGAATTGACAAAACTGGATAACTGCTTGTAAATGGTGGACCAGGAAGAGAGAGGATTCAAAAAAGTTTCTAGCTAGGAAGGATTGAAAAGTGGTAGTCCAATTGACTGAAATTGGGAAGTCAGACTGAGGGTTGCTGGAAGGGAGTTGGGGGGAGGGATGAGGTAACCAGGTGATGGGCATTAAAGAGGGCACATGATGTAATGAGCACTGGGTGTTATATGCAACTGATGAATTACTGAACTCTACATCTGAAACTAATGATACACTCTATGTTAACTACTTGCATTTAAATAAAATAAGTAAAAAAAAAAGAATAACTTTAGAGGAAGATTCAGTAGTGCAAATGTGAAATAATGAAACATTAGGGCAAGAATGGTAAGCTTGAGAGAGCTACACAGGCTTCCTAAAAAAATTCAGTTAGATTTCTTTTTCAATATCCAGTGTTTAAGCATTCTTTCTCACCCTTTATTGCAGCCTCTGCCACTCAAGAGTCCCTATGCTTCCCACCTTTTATTTTATCTAATATAAGCCCTTTCACTACAGTGTGAATATATTTGTATAAATATCAAATTCTCCCAAGATTATTTATATTGTAACCTTATCATTATTCCCTGTAAGGAATGTGAAATATCAATGATCAAGCTAAGAGAGGTATGCTTTAGCATACGAGGAAAAAGCCCGCCCAACTCTGCGAAAATGAAACCATAAGACATCCTGCCAACCCTGCTTAGTATACATTAGGTTGTCCATGGCCTGTAACCTAAAAGTATGGACCAAGAGATAAATTTGGATATGTAGATTGATACATAGATTCAGGAGTTATCAACAAAAAAGAAAGGAAATTAATTCATTTGTTCTGCAAACATTTATTAAATATTTGCTATGAACCAAGCATTCTTCTAAGTGATGGGGATACAACAGTGAAAAAACATAGAAATGTCTGCCCTTAAGAATTTTACATTCAAAAGAGAGACAGACAACAAAAAATATATCAATAAGGAGTTAATGCACACATTTATATGTAAATAATTTCATTCAAATTTTTATGTAGAATATACAACAAGAAAAGGAAGGACTGAGGAACAGGAAAAAAAAAGTAATTGTAGATCATCGGGAAGGTACCATTAGGAAGAGAACATTGGAGCATATTTGAATGGAATATGGGTATGAACCATGTGAAAATCTAGGAAAAAAGTGCTTTCTAGCAGAGAAAATACCAGTGTTGCCATCACATTGATAGCTGGAAAGAGAGATGAGGTGAAACAAGATAGTCTCTATTGTTGCAGCTGGTCCTAAGATTATAAATGATATTCATCATTCTCCTTCTGTACCACACACTGTATATTTCACTCACTATAGCCAGGCACCACAGCAGGTCTGGGTTGCTTGTTTGCCTGCTGTTATGACCTAGACTATCCTTAGAGTTTGAATTCTTAATCATCCTGGCTTCTTGGGCCATGGTTGCTGCAATTACTCATTTACTGTAATCAGTGGGCACAGAAACACCAAACAATTCCTCAGTGACTCCTCTGTGTTCCAGACACAGCCCTCCCTGTTCCCATTGCATTGGAGTAAAACTGGCTCAGGTGGATGACTAGAAGCAATTGCCCTCTCCTTCTGATAGTACAGTTAGTATCAACATGAAGATGCTAGAGAGACTAGAGGGCAGCTGCAACTTCAACTTCAGTGGAACCCTCGCTGTGTCTCCTAGGTGAATTGTTCCTGCTAAAAAACCAGCACTTCTAACCAACCAGAGGTCATGGGAATGAAAAGATAAATTCTATAATTGGTTCATTGCAAGTAAAATTGAAAGAGGCACCTCTTGGTTCCCAGGTCCATGGATTCGATCTATAGAAGGCAAAGTACCATATATCAACTGTTAGTCCAGTGCATCTACTACATCCTGTTAGACAATGCTCCCATCTGGAGAGTGTTGTCCCTAATCTGGTGCACTACTTGAGCCTTTCAGACCATTCCACTGTGCAATTTAGTCAACTGCTTCTAAATAATAGATTATATAAGACTAGTGTATCCCATGCTATACAACTATCATTGCCTCTAATATCCTTTAAAATGTGTGCAATGCTCTGCAGCAATACTGTATGGAATACTGTGTTAATAGATCAGCTATTCTGTAAGTCCTCAGTTAGAAGATAAACCCATATCCATGGTAAGGTTCAATTCAAATAGGAACAAATCACTGTTCTCTCTAGGAAATGGTCCAATATCATTAATCTTCCATCAAAAAAAATAACTGTGTCTTTAAGGAATTATGCCATATCAACTACACAGAATCAATCTTTTGGGTGGCAAGCAGGGCATTCTACACAATCATTAGCTAATTGGGAATTTGAAGTAAAAGGGAGTTAATGGTCTTAGGCTTAGATATATTCTCCACCTCTGTTTCCATGGTGCTCTCTCCTTTGTACCAGCACTAGGTGACTAAAGAGAAATAGGCTGACATCTATATGATGGGTTATTCTGTCTGGATTTTTTTGTTTTTTTTTTTTTTTTAGAACTTACTAGTAGCTGTAGCTATGTGCGATGTAACTTTTCTCATAGATTAATCGATACATCTTTTATCCAGAGCTTCTTGTTTCTAATATTCAAGTCTTGTTCCTTCCAGGGCCTTGACTGATCAGCAAAAGCTATTCCCCCCCCATTTATATACCCATTCTTCAAGCGACTTTTCTGCATGTAATAATCAAGTCTGCCCCCTGGGAGACTATTCTCTAATGACTGCCATAAGGCAACCCCTGAATAGGTTTGTAATGATAGTTACAGCAGTGAGAACCACATAGTCTACCTATATATTTACCAATCCTGATTTTTTTCCTTCTTTATTAGTTGATTATGTGAATTTCACCACAAGGCTATAGTTTGCGTTGAGGAAAAAGCAGTAGTAACATGAGTAGTTGAGGAAAAAGCAGTAGTAACATGAGAGTCTGAGACACGTGTGTATATAATTTTCTCATGCTTTTTGGAGCTCCTTGGGCCCAATTCAAAATATACCATTTGCACCATACAATGGCTGCTCAGTGTCTATCTGACTACATGATTCAGTGGATGTGGCAATACCAAGTAACTATGTAACTTTAGTTACATAGTCATTTGATGTTCCTGGTAAGGCACTGACAATGTTAAACCTCATCTGAGCCTTTGCCCTAAGAAAACACTGGTGAAATCATCTTCCCACCCTTTTGTGTTGTAGGAAACAGGTAATGACCAAGGACCATCCTGCTTTTGCATAGTCTAAGATCCATTTCCACATTTCCTGAATGTGTCAGGTAAGACCCATCTCTAACCTTTGTCATGACTTCCATAAAACTCATACATGACTCATTTGTCTGCCTGTCTCTATCTAATGACAAGACCTTTTCTTTTCTTTGAGACATTTCTGATTAATAATGGCTCTCCAATGCAGTCATCTGAATACAACCCTCTCCTTAATTATCTGTTACATCTTGTCTTTTAAAACATTCAGCTGTTTTAGGGCCCCATAATATGCTAGGAGCTGTTTTAGAAATGGTGAATAATTCCCTTTTGCATTCCTAAAATGTTTTATTATATTTATTATTTTAATTCTTTTAATTTTTAGATTATTAGTTGGCTTTGATATTAAGAATGATGTCAAATTACATTTAAAAAACCTTTGCTACATTTATTGAGATGTTGGTTTTCCACTACTAATGTGACATATAATACACAAAAACAATGTCTAATATTAAACCAACAAAGTATAATGGTATGTTTTACTTGAGGGTATAGATTAATTTTTTGTTATGTAATTGGACTTTAATCCTTGTTGTTATGTGCTTGCATTTATGCCTCTGTTGGTATTTTGTGGTAAACTTAAGAGAACTTATCAACAAATACTTAGATTCATTTCACTAGTTTCATAAAATCAATTGTCAATCAATCATTTTTTAGTGCTCTGAAATATTTTTATAATATGGAAATGATCATTTTCCTGATATTTTGAAAGAATTAACCTGTAAAAGTGCATCTTGTCCTTTTTATTTGGTATGTATAACTTTAATATCATTAAAACATTTTAAGTTTTGTCTAGCTATTACATTTTGACTCAATTTTGAACAGTTATTTTACAGAAAATAATGTAATTTAATGAAATTTTAAATAATTATTAGCATGCATTTGCATACTATTAATTTAATAACTATATTTTTTTTGTATTTTCATCTTCATCCTTAGGAATTATGGTTACTAAACAGTGCATATTTCTTACAAAGTAATGATCATAATATAAGTAACACTTTGAGCAGTTCAGAGAGAGAGAGGGAGAAAGTGTTAGGTAAGCTATTTTTAAGAAATATTTCATAGGTATTGATTTTCCATAAGGTATTTTTAAGTAATTTAAAAATACAAATTCAAAAGCATAATGCTTTTTATAATCCTCATGTTAGTTTTAAAGCAGCATGTATCTGATGTTTATTAATTTCATAAAAGAGAAAAGAAGATTTTACTTACCCTTATCTAAATCCTATCTCCCAAGCACTCTTTTAACCCCTTTGGGGGAGGGAAGACATTACTCAATGATTGACAATGGTTTATTCCATTGAAAGGTAAAGCCTATTCTTGTATAGGGCTGCAGCCTAAGCTTTTGTCCTCAACTGCAGTCATACAAGAGGGTAGCAGCAATATAGTTTCCATAAATGGGGCAATAACAGTGCATTCTCAGTGGGTCAATACAAAACTTGGTTCATCTTTTTCATACTGTTCATCGATATGGGTGTTCAATCTTAGTCTGAGGTCATTTTGTTATAGAAAAATACACACCAGTATGTTAATAGTAGTAATATCTTTTTTTAAAATGCTATTGTGTTGTACATTTTATTTTATTTTATTTTATTTTTAGTTATTTTATTTATTTTTATTTATTTACAGAGAAGGAGAGAGAGAGAGCACACGAGCAGGGGGAGGGGCAGAGGGAGAGGGAGATACAGGCTCCCCACGGAGCAGGGAGCCCGATGTGGGGCTCAATCCCAGGACCCTGGGATCATGACCTGAGCTGAAGGCAGACACTTAATGACTGAGTCACCCAGGAGCCCCAATAGTAGTAATATCTTGATTTTGGGTTTTCAGAATGTTTTATTAACTTTTGTTTTCATTATTGATATCTTTTAGTCTTCTGTGATTATTGTATATGACTTGTGTATTAAAACAGTAAGGAGGGATATAAAATGAACAAAATACTACTGGAAATATAGCTACTAAAATATATACAGGGATTTAATCTGAAAAACTGAATTATGGTGATTCTTTTCTATTTGCTAAATATTTCCATACTTTTAAAAATAGTAGTTAGAAAAAAGTCAGTTTCTACAAAAAGGACTGAAGAAAAAGCTACCAAAGAAGGAGTAAGTGTGGTAAGTTGTTATGGTGGACAAAAAGAGAAAAACATCCCAGTCCACTCTTGACACTGACTGGCAACCTTCCTACTATGAAAAATTTTAAGCTTTCTTTTTTTTTTTTCTTCAAAGATTTTATTTATCCATTCATGGAAGAGAGAGAGAGAGGCAGAGGGAGAAGTAGGCTCCCAAGGAGCAGGGAGCCCAACGTGGGACTCTATCCCAGGACCCTGGGATCATGACCTGAGCTGAAGGCAAGACGCTTAACCATCTGAGCCACCCAGGTGCCCAAAATTTTAAGCTTTCTGTACCCTGAGTTTTTGCTCATGATTTGAAGTGTTAATGCCCCATTTTATTTTGTCATTGAATGTTGTTATTTTTGTTGTTGTTTTTCCTTAGTCCCTCTCTCTTTTTATTTGTATTCAATTTTCATGATACCAAGTTCCTAAACTCTCTGTAACCACTGCTCACTTAATGAATGTTTCTCTTTTCCAATTTATTTATCACTGTCACTTTACAATCATATCAGATGAGGATGAATCTTTCATACTCTCAAAGTGGCATATTTCTGGGGATTACTGCAGTGAATCAGCAGTTGAACAATCTTGTTATAAATAATCTCAAATGCATTGTAAAAATGTGAGTTTATTGAAATAAATAGTAGAGTTTAAATTAGTGTTTATAATAATGTCTTGAAGTAAATAAGTGGTGAACTCACTGACACATGACTAGGCAGGGCAAGCTTCTTCTATAAACTTGTACTTAAGAAGTGGTTAAACAAGCTGTTTTCATGTATTGAGGAATGTGGGTCATTTAAAGAGGAATTAACTGTTTTCTAAAATCAAATCAATAAATTATGAAATGATGAGAAAATATTTTATAGTGTCCTCTACATTAATGCACATTAATGCTTTTCTAGAGACTGCATAATTGCTTTGCTCAATTATTTGAAGAAAAGATTGGAATGCCTCCTTCGAAAGGAAACCGTATTTGAACTGTGTCAAACTCCACAGCAGCCAGTCTCCAGGGGCTTTTGTGCAACAGTCGCTCCTTGGATTCCTGTAATGTCCCACATGCAGCACTTAAATTGATTCCATTTAGGAATCTTTCAGACATCAAAGATGATTGTTCATGTGTTTCTACAATTTTAACTACTGAATTGCTTGGATATAGCTGTGTATTAGAAGCTGTCAACAGATTAAGTTTCTCTCTGTCCCTCCATCATCTAGATAGATAGATAGATATAGATAGCCAAAATATCTGCATGTTTGTTGTGTTTTATATAATGTACATGTATATAATATTTATATGATATATATAAAATTATAAGTCATTGGGATCCCAGACGAACACAAACTTTTATGAAATGGAACTGCTTCCACATATATTTTTTTTCCCTCTAATCAGTAGAATCATGAATGTCAGAGACAGAGATGAGGCACCTTGTCCAGGTTCCTAGTTGTAGCATGACCAGCCATATTTTTTGTTTGTTTATTTTTACACAGGACCTAATAAAAACAGCAAAGGCTTTTGGTGGGAATAATTAAAGCCCATCCTGTAGCATTGTATAATTTATATAATTATACTTGAAGAGCTACAAAATGTAAACAGTGGGCTGGTCACTTTTTTCATCTTAAAGAAGAGATAACCCATCTCCACTGAGATCCAGAGAATGGTTTCTGTTCTGGATTTCTTATTCAGCCTTTATACAATCTTCCTATATGTTCCAGAGATACTGGATTCTAGCTTGAGAAGGCTATTTCCAGATTCAGTGTTTTCATGTTCATTTTTGCACTTCCTTAAAGGATAGTCTTTCAGTACTGAAAGATATACATAAAGATAAACAAAGTAGTGGAAGTCCTAGCCAGAGCAATTAAGAAAGAAAAAGAATTTAAAAGGCATCCAAATCAGAAAGAAAGAACAAAGTTATCTTTGTTTGGATATGGATATGATTTTAAATATAGAAAATCCTAAGGACTCCTCCAAAACACTGTTAGAAATAATCAATAAATTTGGTAAAGTTGTAGGATACAAGATCAATATATAAAAATCAGCTACATTTCTATACACTAATAATGAGCAATAAGAAAGAGGAATTAAGATAGCAACCCCATTTACAATAGCCTCACAAAGAATAAAATATTGAGGAATAAATTTATCCAAGGAGAGGAAAGATCTATATGCTGGATACTATAAGATATTGATGAAAGAAATGAAAGAAGACACAAACAAATGAATCAGAAGAATTAATACTGTTAAAATGTTCATACTACTCAAGGCCATCTATATATTTAATAAAATCTGTATCAAAACTCCCATGGGATTTTTCACGAAATAGAGAAAATAATTTGAAAATCTGTATGGAATCACAAAAGATGCTGAAGAGTCAAAGCATTCCTAAGGAAAAAAAAAAAGCTAAAGGCATCACACTTTTTGATTTTGCACTATACTACAAAGCTATAATAATCAAAACTTAGCATGGTATTGGTATAAAATAGATACATAGACCAATGGAACAGAATCAAGAGCCCAGAAGTAAATACTTATATATATGGTCAACTAATATTTCACAAAAGAACCAAGATTTAACAAGGGGGAAAGGATATTTGCTTCAATAAATGGTCTTGGGAAAGTTGGATAACCATGTGAAGAATGAAACTGCAATGCTGTCTTACACCACTGACAAAAATTAATTTGGAATGGATTAAAGACTTAAACATAAGACCTGAAACCATAAGACTCCTCAAAGAAAATCTTTGTCTTGGCAACAAATTTTTGGATATGACACCAACAGCACAAGCAATAAATAAAAAAACAGTAAGTGGGACTACATCAAACTAAAAAGCTTCTTCACAGCAAAAGAAACAATCACAAAATGAAAAGGCAGCCTATGGAATGAGAGAAAATATTTGCAAATCATATAACTAAGGGGCTAATATCTAAATATATAAAGAACTCATACAACTCAATACCAAAAAACAATTGATTAAAAAGTAGGCAGAGGAACTGAATAGACATTTTCCAAAGAAGATATACAGATACACAACAGGTACATGAAAAGGTGCTCAACATCATTAATTATCAGAGAAATGCAAATTAAAACCACAATGAAAGATCACCTCACACCTTTTAGAATGACATTTATCAAAAAGATAAGAGATGAGGATGTGGATGAAAGGGGAACCCTTGTGTAGTGGTGGGAATGTAAATTGGTGCAGCCACTATGGAAAACAGTATGGAGATTCCTCAAAAAATAGAACTACTATGTGATCCAGCAATTGCACATCTGGAAATGAAATAATTAATTGGAAGATATATGTGCACTCTCATATTCATTGCAGCATTATTCACAAACAGGCAAGATATGGAAACAATGTAAGTGTCCATCAATGGATGAATGGATAAAGAAGATGTGAAATACACACACACACACACACACACACACATACACACATACACACACACACAGAGGAATATTGCTGAGCTATGAGAAGGAAGGAAGTCCTGCCACTTGAAATGACATTAATGATCATGAGGGTATTATGCTAATGAAATAAGACAGGCAGAAAAATACAAATACTATACAATATCACTTGTATGTGAAATCTAAAAATGCCAAACTCAGAAACAGAGTAGAATGATAGTTACCAGGGGCATGCGATTGGAGGAAATGGGGAGATATTGGTCGGAGAGTACAAACATCCAATTATAAGACAAATAACTTCTGTGTATTTAATGATCAGCATGATGATTATAGCTAATAATACTGTATTATATACTTGAAAGTTTCTAAAGAGTACTGAAATGTTCTTACCACAAGAAAGTAATGGTATTATATGACATGATGGAGGTGTTAGTTAACCCTGTGGTGGTAATCATTTTGCAATATATAAGTGTATCAAATCAAGACATTGTGCACCTTGACCTTACACAATATTGTATGTCAATAAGCTGGGAAAAAAAGAACCCTTAATTTATGACCTTGTACCTTTTGTGGGATAATGGGAAGAGGAACGAATGGATGTGAGACACCTGAATCTTTCATAACACTGGTTCTCAGAGTAGAATTTCTCACAGATTTATGTCCACTAAAATCACCTAGTAGAGCAAACTTTTACATCTAGGAAGTGTACAAAACTACCAATGCTATCTAGGGTCTCCTTAACAAAAATCATAATTTAGTCAGTCTGTCATGGTATTTTTTAATGACATATTTTTAAAGCTACCCTATAGTTGAGAATTATTGTAATGGAAACCAAAACTTACAAAGTTTCTCTAGCATTTGCCAAATTAATTTGACCCCATTTCTCTGGCATCCACAAAACACCCGTGTGGTGACTTGCACTCATTATTTTCTTCCTATGGCTTATTTTGCATATTTACTGTTTTTTGTGTTTAGCATATTTGGAACTTCTGCAGTAAAATAAGTAAAAAAAATGACAATACCATAATCAAATTTTTAGTATATGTTTTAGGAATCCCCGTATATTTCATTTCATTTTTAACTGTACCCACCAACTGTACCATTCCTACTTTCCTTTGCTCCTAAAAAAGGAAAGTATAATTAATGTTAATATAGCAAATTGAATCCTTACTATTCATTTCATTTTGTCTTATTATCCTATAATTCCAAAAGCTTTGGCTGGCAGCTGGAGTCTGTTGATAAATGCGACCATGCCACTAGATGTATTCCCCAAGTTGCATGGCTTTTTAAGTAAGAGTAATAGTTGTAAAAGTATTACTTCTTACTAATTACTAAATGCAGATAACTCCAGACTGTCCAGAAAATTGATTCAGAGTCCAGAAGGCAGGATTGAATCAATCTACCATTAACACCTAGAATCCTCAGCTATAATTGTGAGTCAGTAATACAGAATTGGTTAAGACTATAAACTCTGGGTGCCTGGGTGGTGCAGTTGGTCTAGGTTCAACTCTTGGTTTTGGCTCAGGTTGTGATCTCAGAGTCATGAGATGGAGCGCCATGCTGGGCTCTGGGCTCAATGAGGAGCCTGCTTGGGATTCTCACCCTTTTCCTCTGCCCCTCCTGCTTGTGCTCTCTCTCTCTCTCTCTCTTTCTCTAAAATAAATACATAAATCTTAAAAAAAAAGAAAAAAGAATATAAACTCTTCTGTGACCAACTCCTAGCTCTGTTACTTAGTTTTCTTTTGTCTCTGGATATTTTTATTCTCTCTGTGCTTCTTATTCTTCAACTATAAAGTTAAGGTAATTATAATCATCTCATGCACAGGATTGATCATGTTCAGAGAGCACATAATAAGTGCTAAATGAGTTAGCTGTTACTTGATTAATATTTTTGATGTGGACTTCTTTCATATTCAGGTTAGACCTATGTGAAGTACCCTAACCACCTTAGTGAAAGGGAATCTCCAGTGCATCCCTTTTTCTCCCCTCTATCTCACGGTCAAGTGTGATCTATCACATAAGTATTAGTAATACATGATAATTCTGTATATATACTCAGCAATTTATTAAGCATCTTCACTATGCTAAGAGTTGGTAATATCATTAGAAACTGTACCTATTTTACCCAAATTATCTTAATATGAAAAAAATCAAAGACCCCAAATAAGAATTGCAGCTTTAGTTCTCCCATTATTATATAAATAAATATAAATCAAGAACACATTTGCCTCTGGAAAGATTTGTATCAGTGTGTTCGAAATGGTTTTCTCTAGGTGGGTATTATGGGTATTTTAAATTTTCTTCTTCTATCTTCTTTTTATCATTTTTGTAAAGTAAATAATTTTTAAATAAAAATGACTTTAAATTAGTAACACATTACCTTTACCTTAATATTGTAACTTTGTTTCATTATGATGCCACCTAAATCTATAGAGTGAGTAAGCCACATAATTTTGGAATGTAGAAAGCATTTAAATAAGTCAATTTTACACTAATGGAAAATATTACATAAATACAAGCAAATATGCACAATTAGAGTATGATTGATAGAAAATGAAAATATTATATCTAGTTGTCTAGAACATAGCCTTATGATTTACTATAAAGTGTATGTGGTGGGTAGAATTTAATACTTATTAACCTCATCCAAATATTATTGTCTCTCTCTGTAAAATCAATTTTAAAATAAGCTTATGTAATTCCTTTTCTTTGGACACTGAAATGTATTTTTTTTTCAAATTCCGTTGAGAAAGTCAAAACTAATGTTTTGGAGCTTACGTTATAGATCTTCTTGATGTTAATTTGATATATATTAAGTGAATATACCATGGGTAAATTTAATATTCAGAGTTTGAAAGGAAAATTTTTCTTGAGTCAGAAAACTAAATACTCAACCAAAGACTTAAAAACAATTTTACACCTTGGGGGCACACACAGAATATAACACCTAAAAACTGTCTCTAGGCTCTATTAAATGCTTTGATTTTATAGCATGAGTTGGACATTTGTTCCAAATTAATTGCTTCTTTTCAGTTTTTATACAGTGTGTGTGTATTTTATGTCTCCCTTGCTTTGAGGGCTTTAAAATTAATGAAAAGTGTAATAGACTGGTTTGGATAAGATTCAGACTTTTTGGCAGACTCCTAAGTAACAAAAGCCAGCCAGTACTTAATCAAATAGTATATTAAAGTCTCTGTGTTTGTTTTTATTAAGTTTCGAACCAATGCTGTTTAACTTAACTGCCCATCCATCTCATGTAAATTTCTGTTGTTTTTTTAAGTGGTAAAATGTTAGAAAGAAATTAGAACCTATCAGTAATCTAAATGCCCTTCTATTAGAGTGGTTATATTTCCAAAATGGATTTTTATTCATGTCAGGATTTTCCATTGTATCACAGAAAGCAAACAGTGAAATGGATTTCTCTTTTTTCTTTTTTTATCCACACGATTAACCCTTTCCCAAGTTAATCTTTGAGACATTTGTTAATATAAACATTTTCTTACATAGAAAATATTGTTACATACATTGTTTCTTACATAGAAATATTGTTTCATTTGAGTAAGTGAAAACTTGAAGTTAAGAAGGAGCTTGATATCACTATCTATATCTGTATTAAAACACCTGATAATTTCTATTCTCCATATTGTTAAACCTGACTTTTAAATGACAATTATATTTTCCTATTTTAGATAAAGCTATAGCATAATAGTAAAGCCAGGAGTGAGATGAAGCAGACACTTGTGACAACTCAAACCCTTTGGTACAAAAAAATATCAGTTTTGGTACTGCAACCCCAGGGACATGAAGTCCACTGTGATTAGTCACATGACTCTCCTGCAGTACCCTACTGAGATACTGTTGCCATAACATTGAAAGGCAAATCTTCAACCAGCAACAATCTTTAGATGCTCTCTGTACAAGGTCAAATGATGTATCATTTTCTTCTAATAAAAATCATCTAAATGCATCCCCCAACCAAAACTTGAGCCCAGTTCATATTGTCAAGAATTGCTAATTATTTAAAACAAAAGTAAGGGTTATTTTAACTTGGACACATTTTGTTCTGTTCATTACATTTATGTTACCTGCTAAAGTATGGTTAATGAATTAAATTGGGATGGATGAGTTTAGAGAGAAAAATTAAAGCCCATTAATATAAACCTATTTCTACAGTAATCTATTGAAGCCTTGCATTTTTTCCCTGAGTTTAAAAGTGCATTTATATAAGTTATTTAGGGAATCATGAGCATCAAGTAATCATTTCTACTGAGGTCATGTGTAAGTATATTTATGTTTCCTATCAAACATTCAGAATTGATAATGTTGCTTATTTTAGTATATACTAGACTAGAAAAATACATGGGTGAAAAGATAATACATGTTCTCTAAAAATGTATTCTTAGTATCACTGCACCATGTAAATCAAATATGACTTAAAGTCACCAAAGGACAGCATCAGAACCATTTCTACACTCTGATTGAGAAAACAATGCACCAAGTCATGTATCCATAGGGATTTCAAAACTTTGTTTGCCTAGTAAATTGTTTGTGCCTAAGCTGGGCTAAACTATTTACCTCTAAGTAATTTCTTTTTTTTTTTTTTTTTGGTTGTTTCAAAATGGTATTTATTTTGTCTTCATTTTCAAGGGACATGATTAGTCTAAAAATGCCCACAAATTCTTTGAAACTTCTCCAATTGAAAGATTGAATTAATGCCCTTTCTTGGGAATTTGCATAATGATTCACTTCTTTTTTTTTAAATTTTATTTTATTATGTTATGTATATCACCATACATTACATCATTAGTTTTTGATGTAGTGTTCCATGATTCATTGTTTGCATATAACACCTAGTGCTCCATTCAATACGTGCCCTCTTTAATACCCATCACCAGGCTAAGCCATCCCCCCACTCCTGTCCCCTCTTGAGCCCTCAGTTTGTTTCTCAGAGTCCACAGTCTCTCATGGTTCGTCTCCCTTTCCGATTCCCCCCCTTCATTTTTCCCTTTCTACTATCTTCTTTTTTTTTTTTTAACATATAATGTATTATTTGTTTCAGAGGTTACCTCTAAGTAATTTTTAATAAGAAATACATCAAAATCCCTCTGAATCTTTGAAAAATTAAAGTTGAAAATGTAGTCTTTTTTATTAATGTAACAAATATTTTTACATCCTGAATATACTAAATTGACCACAACTAAACCAAACACATAAGACACAAATAACCTCTAAATTTAAATGCAATTAATATATTAAGCCCACCTGTGAACATGAAGCACTTACAATACATATATATTTTATTTTATTTATTTATTTTAAAGATTTTATTTATTTATTTGACAGAGAGAGACACAGCGAGAGAGAGAACACAATCAGGGGGAGTGGGAGAGAGAGAAGCAGGCTTCCTGCTGAGCAGGGAGCCCGATGCAGGACGGGATCCCGGGACCCTGGGATCATGACCTGAGCTGAAGACAGACGCTTAACAACTGAGCCACCCAGGTGCCCCTACATATATATTTTAGAAATTGGAATCTATCATCTATAGAAAATTTAGGCCAGTGTAACTAGTTTTTCTCTGTTAAGTTAAATAAAAAAACTAATACAAGTAGGTTACCTGTAAATGTCTTCCTGATCACATTACCTTTTCTGTACCTACTCCAGAAATCCCTAGAATGCTAAATTGATGTTAAATAGCATGTATACTTTTATGTATTTTCTACACTGTGCATATTCCCTTAAGGAACAGAAACTAAGGTAGTTAGGAATCTAATAGCCATACCAAGTAAGGCTTTTGAAGCATAAAGGGAAAGAGCAAGAATAGGTTAATTCCTCCAGCATTGCTTTTTCTTCTATAAAATCACCAGCTTATATAATATTTGTCTCTTCTTTGGTGAGATGTTTGTTTTATATGTTTTGTACATATTTTAATTGGATTTTTGGTGCTTTTTTAATTATAGATTTTAAGTACTTTTTATATATTTTGGATAAAAATCCTGTATCATATATGTGTTCTGCAAGGATTTTTCTTCACACTGTAACTTGTCTTTTAATTTTCTTAACAGTGATTTTACAGTGTATAAGTTTTAATTTTAATAAATTCCAATTTTTCGATTTTTTCTTCTGTGGATGATTTTAGTGTTATATTTAAGACTCCATGAAAAATCCAAGGTGACCTAAATTTCTTCTTGTGTTTTCTCTAGAAAAGTTAGTTTTGCAGTTTACATTTAGGTCTATGATCTATTTTCAGTTAATTTTTGTGAGAAACGTGAAGCAGAAGTCTAGTTTCATTCTTTTGCACATTGTTGCTCAATTGTTCCAGCATCATTTATTGAAAAACCATCCTTTCTCCATTTAATTGCCTTACTCATTTCTCAAAGATCAATTGACTATTTGTGTGGACTCTTTATTCTCTTCCATTGATCTATCCGTCTATCTTTTGCTGATACCATGCTGTCTTTTTTTTTTTAAAGATTTTATTTATTTATTTGAGAGAGAGAGAATGAGAGATAGAGAGCACGAGAGGGAAGAGGGTCAGAGGGAGAAGCAGACTCCCTGCCGAGCAGGGAGCCCAATGCGGGACTCAATCCCAGGACTCCAGGATCATGACCTGAGCTGAAGGCAGTCGTCCAACCAACTGAGCCACCCAGGCACCCTACCATGCTGTCTTGAATACTGTGAACTTTATAGTGAGTTTTAACATAGGGTACTGTCATACAACTTTGTTCTTCAGTATTGTGGTGGTTATTCTGTGTCTTCCTCTTTTCCATGTAAACTTTAGAATGACTTTGCAAATATCTCCAAAATAGCTTGATAGGCTGTTGGTTGGAATTGTGTTAAATCTGTAGATCAAGTTAGGAAGAATTGACATCTTAATAATATTGAGTCTTCCAACCAATAAAAACAGAATATCTTTCATTTTTTAAGATTTTCTTTAAGTTCTTTCATCAAAGTTTTGTAGTTTTTCACATGTAAGTTCTGTAGACATTTTTGTTAGATTAATACCTAAATAGTTCATTTTTGTGTACTATTATAAAAAGTATGTTTTTTAAATTTTCAAATCTAATTGTTCATTGCTAGTATATGGGAGAAAATGACTTTGTCATATGAACCTTATATCTAGTGACTTTGATATACTCATTTATTAGGTCCAGGTATGTTTCTTTTTCCTATACATACAATCATGTCATCTGCAAACATAGGCAATTTTATCTTTCTTCCCAATCTGTATAACTTTATTCCCTTCCCTGTCTTATTGCATTATTAGGACTTCCAGTTTGATATTGATTAGAAGTGGTACAACAGGACATCCTTGCCGTATTCTCAGTCTTAGGAGAAAACCACCCAATATCTCATTATTAAGTATGATGTTATCTGTAGGCTTTTTGTAGATGTTCTTTATCAAGTGATAAATTTCCCTTCTTTTACTAGTTTACTGAAAATGTTTACTATGAATAATATCTGTTGAATCTTATCAAATGCTTCTTCTGCTTCTTCTACCTGTATTATATGACATGTGATTTTGGTTCTTTAGCATGTTGATATGGTGCATTACAATGATTAATGTTTGAATATTGAACCAGCCTTGGATACTTGCATTAAATTCTACTTTGTTCTGGTGTATATTTCTTTTTATACATTATTCCATTTGATTTAATAATTTCATGAAGATGAAAAAAAAATCTATGTTCATGAGAAATATTGATCTGTAATATTCCTTACTCATATTGTCTGTATTTAATTTGCTATTAATACTTACCTCATAGAATGAGTTATGAAGTGTTAACTTTGTTTCTATTTTTTTGGAAGTGATTGTGAAGAATTGGTATCATTCCTTTCTTAAAGTTATGATAGAATTTTCCAGTAAAAACATATGGGCTTGTGTATTACCTTTTGGAATATTTTTAGTTATTGATTAATTTTCCTTAATAGATGTTGGCCTATGCAGATTATCTATTTCTCCTTGTGTGAGTGTTGGTAGTTTGTGTCTTTTTAAGGAATTAATCCTTTTCCTCTCTAAGATATAATATTTGTGGGTATATAGTTGTTCACAGTATCACTTTATTATCCTTTAATGTCCATGGGATCAGTAGTAATGATTCCTTTTTCATGTCTGATATTAGTATTTGTGTCTTCTCTCTTTTTAATTGCTTAGACTAGCTAGGGTTTTATCAATTTTATATCAAAGAACCAACTTATCAATTCTTTTCAAAGAACTAGGTTAGGTTTCTTGATTTTCTCTGTTGATTTCCTGTTTTCAATTTCATTGTTTTCTGCTCTAGTTTTTATTATTTCTTTTGCTCTTCTGCTTGCTTTACACCTAAATTGTTTTTTCTCTAGTTTCCAAAGGTGGAAGTTGAGATTATTAATTTTAGAACTTTCTTTTTTTCTCATTAAATATTATAAATTTCCCTTTAAGCACTGCATTCACTCTCACAAATTTTGATAAGCTGTATTTTCATTTATATTTAGTACAAAATTTGTTAAATTTATTTTGAGACTTTTTGACCTGGTGTCATATAAAATCATATTGTTTTATATCCAAATACTTGGGAATTTTCCAAGTATCTTTCTGTTGCTGATATCTAGTATTAATTCTGATTTAATTTTATTGTGGTCTGAGAGCATATGCTGTATGATTTCTATTCTTCTAATTATGCTAAGGTGTGTTTTATGACCTAGTATGGTTTATTTGTGTGAATTTCCACATAAACCTGTGAAGGTGTTACAATTGTTTGAAGAAGTGTATCAGTTAGATCAAATTGATTGAAAGTACTCTTCAAATCAAATTCATTCATACTAATTACCTGCCCACTTGGTCTATCAATTACTAAAAGAGATTTGAAGTCATCAACTATGATAGTGTATTTGTTGACTTCTCTTTTCCATTCTGTCAAATTTTATATCATGCATTCTAATACTCTGTTGTTAGGTTCATATATGTTAAGGATCATTGTCTTCTTGAAAATTGACACTTATATCATATGTAATGCTTCTCTTCATCCCTGAACAACTTTCCCTGTTCTTAAGTTGGCTTTGTGTGAAATTAATATAGCTACTCTACCTTTACTTTGACTAATATTATCATGGTATATCTTTCCCAATTTCTGTACTTTTAACCTTTTGGAATCAATTTATATTAAAATGGATTTCTTGTAGATATTTTGGGGAAATTTTTTTATTCAACAATCCCTGATAAGTTCTCTTTTTTAATTGGTATATTTATACTATTGAAAGTATCACTATTTAAAGTGATCATTGATACAGTTGGATTAATTTCTACCAAGTTTGTAACTGTATTCTGTTTGTTACATTTTCTTTGCCTTTTTTCCCCTCACCTTTTCTGTTTTTAATAGAGCACTTCATACAATTCATTTTATTTATTTTCTTAGCATATCAATTATATTTCTGTTTCAGTTTTTTAGCGGTTACTCTGGAATTTGCAGTATATGTTTCAAACTAATCCAAGTTCATCTTTTAATAACTCTGTGTTGCTTCATGTGTAGTACAGATGCCTCATACCAGTATTTGCAATTCCTTTCTCCCACGCCTTATGACACAGATGTCTTTCATTTCATTTATCCATATGCTATGCTGCCCAGTAATTCAAACAAAAAGTTATCTTTTTTTATCAACTAATAAGAAAAACAAAGATTTTATCTTTTATTTATGTACTTATTTATTCCTGTCATTCTTTTCTTTATGTATGTCTGAATTTATGACTTGTATCATTTTCCTCTTCCTTGAGAACTCTTCAATATATCTGGCATGACAGGAGTGCTAATAATGAATTCCTTCAATTTTATTTGTCTGAGAAAGACTTTAATTTTTCCTTCATTTTCGGATGATAATTTCACTGGTTATAGTATTTCAAGTTTTTCTTCTTTTCTTTCCTTTCAACACTTTAAATATTTCCATGCTCTTCTTACTTACATGGTTTCTGACAAGAAGTCTACTGAAGTTCTTATACTTGTTCTTTTTTGGTTTGGCTTCTTTCAAGATTTTTCTCTGTTTTTGATTTTCTGCATTGTAATATGATATACCCAGGTGATTTCTTTTTGTTTTTATCCTGCTTAGTGTTTTCTGAGCTTCCTGGGCCTGTGGTTTTACATATGTCATTAATTCCGGAAAATTGTTAGCCATTTTTACTTCACATATTTATTCTGATTTATTCTTTCTCATTTGCATCTATGTAATGCTTGATATGTTAGAGTTTAAATCTGCCATTGCATTACTTTTTTCTGTTTATTCCTTCTATTGTTCACTCCCTTGTTTCCCATTTTCTTTTCTCTTGTGGATAATTTTTATTTTGAATTATCTATAGTGTTTGAGGATATATCTCTTTGCACACTTTCTTTGTTTATTTACTGGTTCCTCTAGAAATTACACAATATATATATAACCTATCATTGTCTTTTACTCCCAACATTTTGATAGTATAAGTGGAATGTAATGATCTTACTACACTTGAAGTCGTTTTACCCTCCATGTTTTATGACATAGTAGTCTTTAACGTTACTTCAACATACACTGAGAACCACACCAGATAATGTTGTAATATTTGTCTCATTAAAAAAAAAAAAAAATGAAACCCAGGGCACCTGGGTGGCACAGTTGGTTAAGCCTTGGACTGTTGGTTTCAGCTGAGGTTGTGATCTCAGGGGTCATGAGATAGAGCCCTGCATCCAGCTCTGTGCTCAGTGTGGAGTCTGCTTGGAATTCTCTCTCCCTCCCCTTCTCTCCCTTTCTCTCTCTCTCTCTCTTTCTCTCAAATAAATAAATAAATCTTAAAAAAGTACTTAAAGGGGAGAATTATAGCTTATTATGTTTGACTTTTTATCTACTCTTTCCATTCCACTATTTCTTCTTCATTCTTGATGCTCCAGGTTTCCTTCTATTATTATTTCCTCTCTCTTTGTAGGACTTTCTTTAGCATCTTGTTTACAGCAGCTCTCCTGTTGATAAATCTCTTAGTTTTCTATGGTCTGAGATTGTTTTTATTTCTCCTATGTTCCTAAGTATATTTTCTCTAGATATAGAATTTGAGGCTGTCAGTTCTTTTCTTTACTTTTTTTTTTTTTAGCACTTGAAAAATATTGGGCAACTTTCTTCTGTTCTCTATGGTTGCTAATGAAATATGCTGCTATCACTTGAATTGTTATTTTCCTAGAAGTAATATATTACATCTTTTTTTTACTATTTTCAAGAATTTTTCTTTGTTTTTTGTTTAGAGACAAAATATTTTATTTTTATGTGTCAGTGTATCGATTTCTTTAGATTTAGCTTCTTGATCAAATATGGAAAGATTTCAGTCTTCATTTCTTCAAGTGTTTTTTTTCAGCCATCTACTATTACTCTTCTTCTGGGATTGCAGTGACACAAATACTACATCTGTTTTTGTTTGTTTGTTTACAAATATTACATCTTTTATAATTGTCCAAAAATTATTGAGTCTTTGTTCATTTTTTAAAATGTATATTCTCTTTGGATGTTCAAATTAGATCATTTTTATTGATCTGTTTTTAAGCTCCATGACAATTTCCATGGCATCTCCATTTTTCTATTAAATCCATCTGGTGAGTTCTTTATTTCTATTACTTTTTTTCCAGTTTTAAATTTCAATTTGGTTCTTCTTTATATTTCTTCTATTTATTATATATAGTTTTATTTTCACCTGTTTCAAGAGGGTCTAATTTTCCTTTGGAACATTTTTATGATAGCTGCTTTAAAATCCTTCCCAAATAATTTCATCATCTGTATCACCTCGATGTTGATACCTCTTGATTATTTTTCTCATTGAAGTTGAGATGTTCTTGCTTTTTGATATGACAAGTGATTTTGGATTGTGTTTTGCACCTTTTCTGAGTTATTTATATTTTATTTTTTCAATACACCTGTTTGGGATTCAGAATTCATGTCCTGGCCTAATTTTGCAGCCCATGATTCAAACAGCAGTTTAGTTTCAAAGCTTTCGCAATGCTAATTTGTTATCCACCACTTGTATGCTACTCTGCCAATCCAAAACCTGGGAAATACTAGTGTGGTCCAGTTTTCAAAACTTGTATTGCATTGCTTCTCTTTGCTTTCTGAATGGCTCAGACTTTATATGTAGATCCATTTGACCTGTTTGTTTCCTTCCCGGACCCATCTTGATTATTAACAAGCCTAGTCCTTAATCTTATACACATTGCCCCACAGTTCATTTCATTAATAAAATATGATATCCTGTTATAACATCTAAAGAGACTCAACCTAGCTTTTCTTTATCCAAGGAAGTGAGATTAATAAAAGATGTCAAGAGGCACCTAGGTGGCTCAGTGAAGTGTCTGACTCTTGGTTTCAGCTCAGGTCACAATCTCCAGGTCTGAAGATGGAGCCCCACATTGGGCTCCATGCTCAGCAGGGAGTCTGCTTGTCCCTCTCCCTCTGCCCCTTCCTGCTCATACTATCTCTCTCTCTTTCTCTGAAATAAATAAATAAATCCTTAAAAATATTTTTTAAAAAGATGTCAAGATGATATCAGGAAAAGCTTAAGGAAAAGTAGAGTTACTATTTCTTTACGTATTGGGAAAGGAGTGGGACTCTGATTTTTTAAGGACCCTATGGGAATTCCTAAAATGTGGATGTAGCTGATCAGTAGAACAGTGTTCTGAAATAGAGAGAAAGGAGGAGGAGGAGGGCAGGAAATTGAGATTACCTATGAATCCTTACAATTTTGTGACGGTACTATAATTACGGCTGTGATTAATTAGAATTATAATTTTCCCATTTTGTAGATAATGTGACTATTGTTCAAAACATTAAGTAATGACTAGATTATAACAGAACACAGGCATAGACTAATAATTCACAATCCCATACTTTCTTAGGATTTCTTGGATTTGGGTAGTTGATGAAGAATTAAAGCACTGCAACCAAAGCTTTTATTTACAATAATAGAAAAGAACAGAGGCAGGGCCTGACTCTCTAAGGTTTTAGAATGCCAGAATAAGAAATTTGGACTTTTTTGAATCCAAACTGGAATCCACTGAAGCATTTTAAACATGAGAGTGACTCAAAGCATCTCCTTAGCAAGACTGATCTGATAACAGAGTATATGATAAATGAGGGCACTGTCACAAGTCAGACAAGAGCACGGTTAGTGAAGTATTGCAGGCATCATTGGAATGTAGCTTTTGATATGCTATCAGTATGTGGAATCCATTGGGATAGAACACTATTTTAGAAAAGGATTATAGACTTATATAAAGCAAACTATCTGTAATTACATAAATAGAGATTAAAATGATATGGACCACAAGTTCCCATTCTCTAGGACATATGATCTTGTCCAGATGGTATCAGCAGTGCCCCAAGATAATCCAGAGATTAATTAACAGCTTTGTGGAGGATTATCTTTTCCTTTCATCCTTAGAAATATCTAGTATTAGTCAAGGTTAAAGAGATGCTACACAGGTAAATATTGATTTGCTACAATAAGTACAACAAGTATTTCTGACCCTAACTTATGTTGTATTCCTGATTTTTAATTCCTGAATAATTGGGCTTACATATCCATTTTAAAGAGTATTAGTGAATATACTGTATTTTATCATCACCTACATTACCTGATGCAATGATATCTTCTGAGCACATTAATAAACAAATTACCCCAGAAATCACAGAATAGAAAGTCATAGTTTATTACAGACCAAATCATAGTTTATTAAGTGTGTTTAAAACTCAGAGCAAGAAGCAAGAGAGAGATGGGATAGGCTAACACAGAATAGGTTGCACATGGGAGAAAGAACCTGCTGCATGAGTCCTGTTTTACAATGTTCAAATGTACTGTCTTTCTTTTGCTTGGCCACCATACCCTTCTTTGCTGATAGTGTGATTTTGAGAACCAGAGTTTAAAGTATGTGCAAAGAACTCGTAGAAAAAAGGTGCCAGGGCCAATGACACACATTGCTCTGTCAGAGAGATGCAGAGGCAAGAAACTTGCCAGTTAATTTGCTGACTAGCCATGGGCATTATCTGTCTTTCATGGGTAGAGCACATCTGGGACCATAATACAACTATACTCGGTGTCACCGTTGGGTGATGGATGTAGGGATGAGAGACGTTTTAGCCCATAAGATGCATATCAATATGTGATCTTTACATCTCTTTTTATCTTTCTGTGACACTTGTTTATTTCAGCACACATTACAATTATTTTTTTCATCTTTTATTTTTAAGATTTTATTTATTTATTTGACAGAGACACAGCAAGAGAGGGAACACAAGCAGGGGGAGTGAGAGAGGGGGAAGCAGGCTTCCCACTGAGCAGGGAGCCCGATGCAGGGCTCAATCTCAGGACCCCGGGATCATAACCTGAGCCGAAGGCAGATGCCCAATGACTGAGCCACCCAGGTGCCCCTATTCTTTTCATCTTTAGCATGCCTTATAGATCATTTATTATTTGCTGTTTAGAACTCAGCTTATAGATTCTGCATATATCTCACATGCTACTTGTTTATTCACTATCTGTATTTCACACATCCTGTGAATTTTGTCTACATCTCATAATCTATCAACTTATTATCTTGGCTTATCACTTTCTATGAGTTACATTCATGTTATTTGTTTACTTGTCCTCCATGGCAGAATTTAATAGTTTTCAAATAATAAAGAAAATTCATATTACAGTACTTAATGCTACTGCTAATATGGTACCAATTTTAAGAATAAGAGTTTTCTCAGAGCATACATCAGACCACTGAAATATGTAAGTATCTGGGCCATTTGTTTACAATTCCCACTTAGCTTTGATGTTCCATCCATGTTAAGCATTACTTGGTTAAAAAATTTTATGTCATCTTTTTGATTAGTGAAAAATAGCAGTTATTGATTTCACATGTCATCAACTCATTAAAAATGTAACATATATGCTATAGTACCTATAACATTTTATCTTTGGATTTTAAGACTGCACAGTCAAAATAATTGTCCCATTGGCAAATGGAATGTAAGCTTCAGGAAATTGTAATATAAAAAATGGCCATGACCTTAAATTAGATATAGGACTTACTCTGACATATGCAGGTATATCTTATATATCAAGTCTACCCTCCTCCTGTTTTGTATTATTCCTTTAGTGCCTCAATCTCAAAGGAATAAAAGAATGACTGGCAACATAGAACTGTGTACCCAGTATAACTATCTTTCAAAAGTAATGGCAAAATACAGACTTTTTAAAGCAAGAAAAACTGGGAGACATCACTAAAAACAGACAGGGACAACTGAAAGATGGAATTCAAGAACAAGAAAAATGATGCCAAAAGTTAGAATGGAGATATGAAAAGGTATCATAAGCAACAACAACCAGAAAAAAATGTGCATTAATCTAAATAATAGAATGACTATAAATTTGTGAGGCTGAAAATGGAAGACCCAAAATATAGGACAAACATATCACATTAAGTAGGGAAATTTGAAAATATTTTGAAAAAACAAATAATAATGAAAACACTATATGTCAAATGTATTGGATGCATCCACAGCTTTAAATGCTCATATTTAAAGAGAAGAAAATCCTAAAATTCATGACATGTAGTAGCATCTTAAGAAGCTAGAAAAAGGAGAGCAAAGAAAATCAAATATAAGTAGAAAGAAGGAAATAAGATTAAAGGAGAAACCAGTAAAATGGAACACAGATAAACAATAGAGAGTATTTAAAAAGATTTTTACAAAGTTAAAAAAAAAAAACAACTGCTAGATATTCAGGCAGACAGACAACATGAATTACCAGTATCAGAAACAGAAAAGTTATCAATGTGTACCCTACAGATATATTATAAGCAACTTTATGCAAAGAAATGTGACAACTCAAATGAAATGAACAAATTCCTTGAAAAATACAACCGATCAGGGTGCCTGGGTGGTACAGTCAGTTAAGCACCCAACTTTTGGTTTTGGCTCAGGTCATGATCACAGGGTCCTGGGAATGAACCCCACATTGGGTGTCTTCAACACAGAGTCTGGTTGAGTTTCTCTCTCCTCCACCAGGACTCACACACTCTCTCTCTCAAATAAATAAATAAATCCTTAAAAAATACAATTAATCAAAAGCTGATACAACATAATCCAGAAAAATCTGAATATCACTCTATTAGAACAACCCGCTCCCCTACCTGCCCCCCACCCCACACACAGAATCCATGAGCAGATGTTGAATGTCCTGCACAATTCTATCAAACATTTAAGGAAGAAATATCAAGAGTCTTTTATCAGTTGGTTCAAATTACAGAGGAGTGTTATGAGTCCTGAATAACTCTAACATGAAAACATATTAATGTCATTTCAGTATTAGGAAGACACAGTGGGATGTTGGTGATGCTAAAGATTTTTAAATTTTTTGATAGTCAACATATTGGTCAACTTAAGATGTGTAAATAATCAAGTTAAAATTTTAAGTTTAACCCTTACAATATAATAGAAATAAAAAGATGACAACATCATCCAAGCTAGTAAAGAGAGAAAAATGGAGTGAGAAAAAATTTAAATTAAGAAGAGTTTAATAAAACCAACAATTCCAGAAGACCTTAAATTAGATAGATAGATTGACGGACATAAAGTAGAAAAAATAGAAAGCACAAATTAATATTGTAGAAATCTAAATTCATCAAAAATCATAATAAAAATGGACCAACTCATCAATTAGGAAACTCAACTTGTCAGATAAATTAAAATACTTAGTCATGTGATGTTGATAAGAAATATATCTGGGACACCTCAGTGGCTCAGTTGGTTGACTGACTCTTGATTTCTGCTCAGGTCATGATGTCAGGTTTGTGAGATGAAGCCCCACGGCAAGCCCGGGTTGGGCACCACACTGGGTGCATAGCCCACTTAAGATTCCCTCTCTGCCTCTCCCAGCCTCTCCCTCTCTAAAAAAAAAAGAAAAGAAAAAGAAAAAGAAATATACCTAAGTTTAAGGTAGTAAAAATTTAAAAATAAAAGGGTAGAAAAACTTATCAAGAAAATGCTAAGCGAAAGAAGGCAAGTAAACAAATGAAAGGTTACTTAGACAATACGTAATTTAGAATAGAAGTTAAGTCAAAGAACATAGACAGAAATATAGAGTGTTATCATTTATGGATAAAACAGTTTCACTTACTAGGAAGAAATTCTAAAGTTGCATGCAGCTGATAACAGATCTCTAAGATATATGAAAAAATTAAAATCAACAAATCTGCTAAAATTATATGAGATTGCAACATACCTTTCTCAGCAATTGATGGATGAAGCAGACAAGAAGATAGTAAGGATCTAGATTATTTTAGCAACATAACTATCAAAGCCATCTAATGTGTATTTATGTAGTACCATAATAAACAAAAACACACCTGCTTTTCAGACCAAAGCCATGAAGCAGTTGTTAGTGATACTCAAATAATTTATAAACATTATCTGACTACAATGCAGGTAACTTATAAATCAATAACAGAATAACTAAAAACCGCTAATTAGAAAAACTAGAAAAGTAGAAACGCAATTAGAAAATTTAACAAATCAGGGAAGGAAAGATGGTGGAGGAGTAGGGGACCCTATTTCAACTGGTCCCCAGAATTAAGCTGGATATCTACCAGACCACTCTGAGGACCCACGAAACCAGCCTGAGATGCAAAGAGACCTGGATCTCTACAAACAGAATATCGCAGGCAGTTGGTTTCGAGGTACGAAATGGGGAGCTGTGATTCCGCGGGCAGATATCAGGATAAATGGCAGTGAGAGGGAGCCTGACCGTGGGGATCCTACACCGCCAGTGAGCGACAGCCTCGTGTGCTGGGGACAGGGCACAGACTCGCAGACCGGTAGTGATGGGGAAAGGAGTTTAGGGCAGCCGCCGAGGCAGACACCCAGAGCGGCGGGGTCACACATGCGAACTGGGAGTGGCTGGCGGTTTTAGAACCACAAAGGGCAGAGACCTGCCCCGACTGGAAGCAGGACTAGGAGTGCTGCAGGACGCTGCAGTTTAAAGCAGCACAGACAGAAACAGAGACAGTGTGGCCTGGAGAGCTCACTGAAGAACAGACTGCAATCTCTCTGCTCTGAGGCAGAGGGTTGGAATCGGTCTCTTCTGCTCTGACTTGCGGAAGAGACACAGAAAGCCACCAGGGAAAGCTGCCAGAGAACAAAAGCCCCCAAAACTGATTCCCACTGAGCCCATCCCCCGCCACAGGGGGGCAGGGTAACTCTGCTCAAACAGGGTTGCCTGAGTAACAGCATGGCAGGCCCCTCCCTGAGAAGACAGGCTGGGAAAACAAGAGGCCAGCAATCCTAAGGTCCCTAGAAAACATGTGCATCTTGCTTGGGTTCTGGTCAATAATTTGGACTCTATACATTCCTTCAAACACCCATCAACAGAATGACTAGGAGGAGGACCCCCCAAAATAGAAAAGACTCAGAGATTATGACTTATGCTGCAGATTTACAAATGGATGCAGATATAACCAAGATGTCGGAGATGGAATTCAGGCTAGCAATTGTGAAGACAATAGCTAGAATGGAGAAATCAATTAATGGCAACATAGAGTCTCTGAGGGCAGAAATGAAAGCTGAATTGGCAAAATTTAAAAATGCTATCAATGAGATCCAATCCAATCTAGATAATCTAACAGCTAGGGTAAATGAGGCAGAAGAACAAATAAGTGACCTGGAAGACAATATAATAGATAAAAAGGGAAAAGAGGAGGCCAGGGAAAAATAACTCAGAATCCATGAAAATAGAATCAGAGAAATAAGTCACACCATGAAGCTTTCCAATGTCAGAATAATTGGAATCCCGGAGGGAGTGGAGAGAGAGAGAGGACTAGAAGATGTATTTGAGCAAATTGTAGCTGAGAACTTCCCTAATCTGGGGAATGAAACAAACATTCGCGTCCTAGAGGCAGAGAGGACCCCTCCCAAGATCAAGGAAAACAGGCCAACACCGCGGCATGTAATAGTAAAACTCGCAAATCTTAGAACGAAGGAAACCATCTTAAGGGCAGTTAGGGGGAAGAGATTCCTTATGTACAGAGGGAGGAACATCGGAATAACGTCAGACCTATCCACAGAGACCTGGCAAGCTAGAAAGGCCTGGCAAGACATATTCAGGTACTAACAGAGAAGAACATGCAGCCATGAATACTTTATCCGGCAAGGCTGTCATTTAGAATGGATGGAGAGATGCAGAGCTTCCATGACCGGCAGAAACTGAAAGAATATGTGACCACTAAGCCGTCCCTGCAAGAAATATTAAGCGGGGTTCTATAAAAGGAGAAAGACCCCAAGAGTCATATACAACAGAAATTTACAGGGACAATCTATAAAAACAACGTCTTCACAGGCAACATGATGACAATTAATTCATATCTTTCAATAATCACTCTCAATGTGCATGGCCTAAATGTTCCCATAAAACGGCACAGGGTTGCAGATTGGATAAAAAGACAGGACCCATTCATATGCTGCCAACAAGAGATTCATTTTGAACCTAAAGATACATCCAGACTGAAAGTGAAGGGATGGAGATCCATCTTCCATGCCAGCAGACCTCAAAAGAAAGCTGGGGTAGCAATTCTTATGTCAGGCAAATTAGATTTTAAACTAAAGTCTGTAATTAGAGACACAGAAGGACACTATATCATTCTTAAAGGGTCTCCCCAACAAGAAGATCTAACAATTGTAAATATCTATGCCCCTAACATGGGAGCAGCCACCTACATAAGCCAACTGTTAACCAAAATAGAGTCATATCGATAACAATACGTTAATTGTAGGAGACTTCAATACGCCACTCTCAGCAATGGACAGATCATCTAAGCAGAAAATCAACAAGGAAACAAGAGCTTTGAATGATACACTGGACCAGATAGACCTCATAGATATTTATAGAACATTCCACCCTAAAACAGCAGAATACTCATTCTTCTCAAGTGCATATGGAACTTTCTCCAGAATAGACCACATACTGGGTCACAAATCAGGTCCCAACCAATACCAAAAGATTGAGATTATTCCCTGCATATTCTCAGGCCACAATGCTTTAAAACTGGAACTCAATCACAAGAAAAAATTTGGCAGAAATTCAAACACTTGGAAGCTAAAGACCACTCTGCTCAAGAATGTTTGGGTCAACCAGGAAATCAAAGAAGAACTTAAACAATTCATGGAAATCAATGAGAACGAAAACACATCGATCCAAAACCTATGGGATACTGCAAAGGCAGTCCTAAGGGGGAAATACATAGCCATCCAAGCCTCACTCAAAAAAAAATAGAAAAATCCCGAATTCACCAACTAAACTCTGCACCTTAAAGAACTAGAGAAAAAGCAACAAACGATGCCTAAGCCACGCATTAGAAGAGAAATAATTAAAATTAGAGCAGAAATCAATGAATTAGAAACCAGAAACACAGATCAGATCAACGAAACTAGAAGGTGGTTCTTTGAAAGAATTAATAAGATCAATAAACCACTGGCCAGACTTATCCAAAAGAAAAGAGAAAGGACCCAAATTAATAAAATTATGAATGAAAAGGGAGAGATCACGACTAACACCAAGGAAATAGAAACAATTATTAGAAATTATTATCAACAACTATATGCCAATAAACTGAGCAATCTGGATGAAATGGAGGCCTTCCTGGAAACCTATAAGCTGCCAAGATTGAAACAGGAAGAAATTGACAACCTGAATAGGCCAATCACCAGTAATGAGATTGAAGCAGTCATCAAAAACCTCACAAAAAACAGGAGTCCAGGGCCTGATGGATTCCCTGGGGAATTCTACCAAACATTCAAAGAAGAAATAATACCTATTCTACTGAAGCTGTTTCAAAAAATAGAAACAGAAAGAAAACTTCCAAACTCATTCTATGAGGCCAGCATTACCTTAATCCCCAAACCAGGCAAAGACCCCATCAAAAAGGAGAATTTCAGACCGATATCCTTGATGAATATGGATTCCAAAATCCTCAACAAAATCCTAGCTAATAGGATCCAACAATACATTAAAAGGATCATCCACCATGACCAAGTGGGATTTATCCCCACGATGCAAGGATGGTTCAACATTCGCAAATCAATCAATGTGATAGAACACATTAATAAGAGGAGGGAGAAGAACCATGTGGTCCTCTCAATTGATGCAGAAAAAGCATTTGACAAAATACAACATCCCTTCCTGAGTAAAACTCTTCAGAGTATAAGGAAAAAGGGAACATTCCTCAAGTTCATAAAATCCATCTATGAAAAACCCACAGCGAATATCATCCTCAAGGGGGAAAAGCTGAGAGCCTTTCCCTTAAGATCAGGAACAAGTCAAGGATGCCCACTCTCACCACTATTGTTCAACATAGGATTAGAAGTCCTAGCAACAGCAATCAGACAACAAAAAGAAATAAAAGGTATTCAAATTGGCAAAGAAGAAGTCAAACTCTCTTTTCACAGATGACATGATACTTTATGTGGAAAACCCAAAAGACTCCACCCCCAAGTTACTAGAACTCAGACAGCAATTCAGTAATGTGGCAGGATACAAAATCAATGCACAGAAATCAGTTGCTTTCTTATACACTAACAATGCAACCCTAGAAAGAGAAATCAGAGAAATGATTCCATTTACAATAGCACCAAAAACCATAAGATACCTCGGAATAAACCGAGGTAAAGGATCTAGACTCTAGGAACTACAGAACGCTCATGAAAGAAATTGAAGAAGACACGAAAAGATAGGAAAAATATTTCATGCTCAAGGATCGGAAGAATAAACATTGTTAAAATGTCTATGCTACCCAGAGCAATCTATACCTTCAATGCCATCCCTATCAAAATTCCAATGACATTTTTCAAACTGCTGGAACAAACAATCCTAAAATTTGTATGGAATCAGAAAAGACCCAGAATCGCCAAGGAAATGTTGAAAAAGAAAAACAAAGCTGGGGGCATCACGTTGCCCGATTTCAAGGTATATTACAAAGCTGTGATCACCAAGACAGCATGGTGTTGGCACAAAAACATATTCCATTCATGGAACAGAATAGAGAACCCAGATAAGGACCCTCAACTCTATGGTCAAATAATCTTTGACAAAGCAGGAAAAAACATGCAATGGAAAAAAGACAGTCTCTTCAATAAATGGTGCTGGGAAAATTGGACAGCCACATGCAGAAGAATGAAACTCGACCATTCTGTAACACCATACACAAAGATAAACTCAAAATGGATGAAAGACCTCAATGTGAGACAGGAATCCATGAAAATCCTAGAGGAGAACATAGGCAGTAACATGTTTGACATCGGCCACAGCAACTTCTTTCAAGATACATGTCCAAAAGCTAATGAAACAAAAGCAAAAAGGAACTTTTGGGACTTCCTCAAGATAAAAAGCTTCTGCACAGCAAAGGTAACAGTCAACAAAACAAAGAGGCAACCCGCAGAATGCGAGAAGATATTTGCAAATGACACTACAGATAAAGGGCTGGTATCCAAGATCTATAAAGAACTTCTCAAACTCAACACCCAAAAAAACAAATAATCAAGTCAAAAAATGGGCAGAAGATATGAAAAGACACATCTCTGAAGAAGACATACAAATGGCTAACAGACACATGAAAAAATGTTCATCATACTTAGCCATCAGGGAAATTCAAATCAAAACCACATTGAGATACCACCTTACACCAGTTAGAATGGCAAAAATGGATAGGGAGAGAAACAATAAATGTTGGAGAGGTTGTGGAGAAAGGGGAACCCTCTTACACTGTTGGTGGGAATGGCAGTTGGTACAGCCACTTTGGTAAACAGTGTTGAGCTTCCTCAAAAATTTAAAAATAGAGCTACCCTATGACCCAGCAATTGCACTCCTGAGTATTTACCCCAAAGACACAGATGTAGTGAAAAGAGGGGCCATTATGCACCCCAATGTTCATAACAGCAATGTCTGCAGTAGCCAAACTGTGGAAAGAGCTGAGATGCCCTTCAACAGATGAATGGATAAAGATGTGGTCCATATATACGATGGAATATTACTCAGCCATCAGAATGGATGAATACCCAACTTTTACATCAACATGGATGGGACTTGAAGAGATTATGCTAAGTGAAATTGCCGGAGTCCAGCTCCAGCAGGGGAAGGGTCTTTGAAGGAAAGGACTGCGTCGGCGAGTGAGGAGACACGGACACAGGATCAGGTTGCAAGCATCTCCCGCCCAATAGCCTCGGAGGGACTTTTTTTATTCATTAGAATGTTTCCTTGTTTTTCCATTCTTTCATGTGATTTTATTTTTTTACATTTTATCACAATCATTTCGGATTTAAAAAACAGAGCGTGACCGTGGAAGACAAAGTGTGACCTATGAAGGTTATCTACTTTCTCCAAAGGCAGCTTACAATGTGTGCACCCTATCTTATCAAAGTACTTATTCCATTTCTATATGTCTCTTGCCTTGCTCCATAGACACCACGGAGGATCACTCCTCTTAATTCTTTCCCAGAGGCTGTCAGATAATGCCCGCACCTTTTTTTCCTTTAATCTTATACCATTTGTTTATGTCCTCATTATCAACTCCAGTATAAGGAATGGGAGGAGTAGGGGCAAGGAAGTTATCCTACACCAGGGGCTTGCCTCGAAGGGCATACCAAAGGTGGCCTCCTAGTTTGTATACAACATAGGGAGGTCCCTGTACTGTGGAATGTCATGAGATTTTTCTTTCCTAGAATCCTAATGTTTCAGAGGTGCCTGAGGAATCTCATCAATAGGAATTTTTACTGGGCCTGGATCCAACAGCTCCCTTACAGATTGGAGGACATTGGGTATTTTTACTTCTTGGCCCATTGTTGGCCTTTTTGGAATCAGTTTCATTATGATCGCTTGCATAGGCATAATTAAATTTATAAATCATTTTATCATGAAACCCCAGAATTGATTATAAAGATTGCCGCAAATAAAATGAAAGGAAGTAGCAGGAGCCAGCTGTGGAGTCTCCTGATTTTTCAGGATTGTCCCTCATACTTGGACTTTGTCAAACAGCATGAGTAGCTTGACTCGCACCATGAAATAAGTCAAGCAGAGAAAGTCAATTATCATATGGTTTCACTTATTTGTGGAACATAAGGCATAGCATGGAGGACATTAGGAGAAGGAAGGTGAAAATGAAGGGGGGGAATCGGAGGGAGAGATAAACCATGAGAGACTATGGACTCTGAGAAACAAACAGGGTTTTAGAGGGGAGGGGGAGGGGTTAGCCAGGTGATGGGTATTAAGGAGGGCACATACTGCATGGAGCACTGGGTGTTATACGAAAACAATGGATCGTGAATCACCACATCAAAAACTAATGATGTACTGTATGGTGACTAACATAACATAATAAAATTAAAAAAAAAAAGAAAATTTAACAAATCACCTTAATAGCTCATATGTGGGGGAAAAAGTAATCATAATGGAACGTTTTATTTATTTATTTACTTATTTTTAAGATTTTATTTATTTATCAGAGAGAGAGAGAGAGAGAGCATGAGCAGGGGGAGGGGCAGAGGGAGTAGGAGAAGCAGATGCTCTGCTGAGCAGGGAGCCCTACTTGGCTCCATCCCAGAATCCTGAGATCATGGCCAGTGCCTGAAGCAGACACTTAACTGACTGAGCCACCCAGGCACCCCCATAATGGAACATTTTAAATGCTATTATTTAATAACAAAAATGTTATATGTCCATTTGTTGTGTAAAGCTAAAATTACCTACGTTAAGGCAATTCTGTAGATTTATCTGTAGATTTAAGTATTTTATGTTAGGAAAGAAGAAAGGCTAATAAAAGAGTGACATCTGAAGTCAGCAAATAAAAACAATGAATGATTGTTAGTGAAATAATAAAGTTGAAATAAGAAAATAAAAAGCTACTTTAGAAAGATTGATGGAGCTTTGTTCTTTTGAAAGTGATAAAATTAAGCTTTGGTAAAATTTATCAACCAAAAAAATACAAGAGAGAAAGGGTGTGAATAAATAATAGTAGGAGTGAAAAATGGAATAAGACTATTATAGATCCATGAATGAGTAAGAAGATAAGAAAAATTAAGAACAACATTATATCAATCAATGTGAGAAATATCTCTTTACAGAAAAATATACTAAAACAGAATCACAGAGAAATCTTTTTGTCTTTTTTTTTGCTTTATAGTTTCAACAGTAGTCAAACACCTTCTCAAAATGAAAAGACCAAGCTAGATGAATCTGTAGAAAGTTCTATTAAACATTCATATGGGGGATATTTCTTAAATTACACAAATGCTTTCAGAGAAGAGAAATATTAGTAACTCAAACACACTAATATAAGAATATGATGTTTTCTCATATTAAAAATATTTAAAAGCATTTTAGTGTAATTCAGCTCATTAAATGGTTAAAGGATAAAAACTATGTTATCTAAATAGGTTAGAGAGAAAAAGGAATTTGATAATATTTGTTATCTTTTCATGAAAAAAATTAGCTTTTTGGTAAGGAGCCAGTTTGTAACATTAGGTTAGAGAAAAACATGCCTTAGGGAGTTTTAGCTCAGAGAAAGCCCAACTATTAGCTGCTAATAGTTCTGGCCAACGCCCCATCCAAACCTTTACCTTCTTCCCGGCAGGGGTAGAAGGTACACCAAGGAATCTGAGAAGTGATGCTCCTGGAGGCCTCAAAGGGGCACAAAAGAGAAAGATGTGAAAAAAGAAGATGCATGACTCTTGTTAGAAAAAACAAAAGACAAAAGAAAACAAAACAACCTGATCCTGAAGGAGAAGGCAGAATGTAGGAAAAAATTAAAGTCCTGAAACTGAAGAGTAGGAAATTGGGGGAGGGAGGTAAATTATGCTATGGAAGTGAGTGATGCCTAGTCTGCAAACACCAGGTATGGCAGGATAGGTCCTCCAGCATACTGAGAATAGTGGCATAGTGGGTGTGGCTGGAGCTGTGCTTCCCAAGCTGTGATCCACAAGAGCCCGACAGCAGATTTACTTGGAGGACAGCACTAAACATATACATAGCAATGCCCTCCTTTTCCTCTTCCCTCCAAATCAGACTAAGTCTGATTGCTGGGGGAGGAGGATCTCAAGGGTTATGCTTGCTTAACAACACCCAGCATGATTCTCATATCCTTAAAATTTTGATAAGCCTTGGCCTAGCTATCTCAATGGAAGCATGTCTCTTCTTTTCATCTGTCCCATTTGGAATGATAACATGGAGAATAAATTTCAGAAACTTGAGCAGGGGTGAATGGAGATTATCCAGTTCCCTATGTTATTGATTGATTTGAAGTTAATTTTTAAATTTTCTATTTATTAAATCTGTTAACTTTTGTTGTGCTTCTGGAGCTTAAAAGGTATACATGGTCTGATATCAGACTTCGGGTTTGTTTATTTATTTGTTTGACAATTATTCACAGATAAGGACAAACAAATGTGGAATATTGATTTAATTCTTATTCTATAATATCTGGTCAGATTTTTTTTTAAAGGAAGGATAATGCAAGAGAGATTTATGAGCTATTATAAATTGCTTTATATACTGCATTTATACATTATTTAAGAATCAAGAAAGCCTGAAATTAAATACTGTTCACATAATATCTTGCTTTATAAAACATCCTTTAAGGTTAATAGAAGTGGATATGGACAAAAATGATAGGGGTATTTTTATTGGGAAAATAAATTATTTCCCAGGGGAAAAATGTATTTTTAAAATTAAAGAGGTTTTATAAACATATACTAGAGCAAGAGGATGAATGAAAAATAGCTATAGACATTAGTTAAAAACATATTTGATAAGTGTTTATAGGGTGACACAGTTGCCACAATAGCTACTTTGCATTTATGGAAATCTAAAATATATGTAAGAAAGAATGATGATATTCCTGCTCTATTTCTCTTCTGGTCAGACAACACAGTCTGCAGTGTGGTATGTAGTTCCTAGAGATGTGCTTTCACGTGGGCATGCACAAATCAGGTGTGCTGAGGGCCTTTTGATCAAGATAATGGATGAATAATTGTAGGAGCCAGTAATGTTTAATTGTATACTCCAAGAATACTCCATGTTAGAGTTAGGGTTGTCAGCAGAATAAGAGCAGAGGCATCTTATTTATTTTCAAATAGCTTAAAGGCCACCAGATGTAGAACTAGGGACAATGTGAGGAAGTAATATAAGACAAAAACACAGATTACAGAACAGTTTTCGAGGTAGAATGATTTGCATTGGACTGTACAGTCCCCACTGGAAGTCTTCAAATATAGGCTGGATGACTTCAGCAATTTTAAAACATGACCCAAATCTCCTGAGAGGTGGGTCTTGGTTCCTCCCCTTGAGTCTGGGCTTTCTGACTGCTTGAGCAGTAGCAGATGTAGGAAGGAATGCTGTGACAGTTTTTAGACTCTGGCCTTAAGAGGCTGGCAGCTTCTACTTTGCATCTCTTGGTACACTTACTTTTGGAACCTAAGCACCATGCTGTGCAGGAGCTGAAGCTGTGTGTGGGGAGCCCCACATGGAGCAGAACTGAGAGTCAGCAACATCTTTAAAGCCTTGTAATGGCACCATCTTGGAAGTGGATCCTCTAGCCCCACTCTAGTTACCCAAGGGTCCCCTGATGTACTTTCCCCTAGAGTCTCAATTACCAAAAAAGCAGAAATCTTCTGATTTATTTCAATCTTTTTAAAAAAGATTTATTTATTTATTTGAGAGAGAAAGAGACAGAGAGAGACAGAGAGAGCGAGGGGTGAGGGCCAAAGGGAGAGGGAGAGAGAAACTTCAGCCAGTCGGTGCTCAGTGCAGAGCCCGACCCTGAGATCATGACCCTGAGGTCATGACCTGAGCTGAAACCAAGAGTCTAAAGCTCAACCAGCTGTGCCACCCAAGAGCCCCTGATTTATTTCAATCTTAATCATAATTTCATTTCAGTCTGCACCCTACTCCAAGGCTGTCTCCTGTCATCTAGTCTCCAGTTGGGACAACTCCTTGCATTTCTTTCTTTCTTGGATGAGCAGCACTTATACAAAATGCCTTCCTCTCAGGCTTTTCCTTATTAGTGTTTAAATCTTGATTAAATGTGCTGTTTCCTTTTATTCTTAATGTCTTCCAAGGCCCTATCACACACCTGTTATTCTCAACTTTTCCATGACCCAATTTAAGAGCTTCCATTTTTAAAATTTTGTTCTTCTCTTTCTATGGAAACAGCAGGCCCTTGGCTTGGTTAACCAAAAATTGAAACTGTCAAAAATTCCACTTAGTATGATTATTGGCAGCTCAAAATTCCATATCTCTACTTTACAATTACTACTGCTATAATATCTAAAGATTTGTCTTGGAGAGAAAGGAATATTTTTCTGATGGTTTTAATTTTCTTATAAAGAAACACTTCTTCTACAAAGGAAGAAATACTTGTTATACTGTCACCACTGAATTATTAATTTAAAAAGATAGTATGGTATTGTGGGAGAAATAGGCTCTGATTCAGACAGAACTTGGTTTAATTCTAGTTTTTCCACTTACTAGTTATATTGTTTCTGGATTTCTCTCACTCTCAGTTTCTTCATTTGTAAAATATGGAGAACATACCCACTTTGTCAGAAAATTAAAATTGATGGAGATAATGTATCTAAAGCTTTAAGTACAATTTTTAAGTCAGCTGACATTTTAACTATCACAATAAGGCTGTCACTACTTGATAAACCTGGAGCAGTTTGATATAGAAGGTTATTTAAAGCATCATGTGTTCAGAATAAACAGTGATCAATTTCAACACAAAATGTAAAGAGAAGTCCGAGAGATGGGTACAGAATGAGAAAGACCCAGGAACTTCTCATTTTAAAACTATTACAAGAAATTTTGGACACCAGTAATTTTGTGTATAGAATAATGATTTTAAGAAAATTATTGATATAAAGGTTAGATTTATGGATTCTCCTAAAAAGGAAAATACATGAGATGATGCAGAATTCTTTGAGAGATAATCTTAAAGAGTGTTAGAATTAAAGAAGTATAAAAGCAACTAGTAAATCAAGAAAGATGCCATACAATGTAGAATAAGGTGTAAAAAAGAGTAAGAGAGAGAAAGAATTAGTTGTGGTTTAAACAAGAGAGACATTCTTGAGAAAAAAAAATATTTGCAATAAAAATATAATAACTTGGTGTTTTTGACTGAATCAACATTTTGACTCATCTTTAGCCAACGCATATCATGTTGTAGCTAATTAGCTATTAAGCATTATGTGGATTTAAATATTGTAAGTTTGGAATTGGCTCTTAATGCCAGAGTGTTTGTGAACTGCTTTGAAATTAAGTTTGTTTTTATGGGTATTACTTTAAGGCATTTTTGGAAAAGCAAACATAGGTGGAATTATAACTCATTTTTAATCTCACCCTTCATTGTAATTACCCAGAGTGCCTTCTACTTACATGCATACACAGTCTTGCTTATAATTAATAAGTACCAAAATGAAGCACACTCATGACAAATGAAGTACTACAAAATTATACTATCTAGTATAATGATTCAGTTCAAAGGATGGGCGATGAAATGTGAAATATATAGGAAAGCATACATTGAACATCTATAATAGATTATAATAGAAACAAAAATGCAAATTTTTGAAGACAAAAGTAAGAGACCTTGTCAAAGTACACCTTTATTTTATATTAAGGTGTTGTACCTTCAAATGTTTCCTGATCAAAATTTGAACTAGATTCACAAAATGGAATCAACAACATTTAGATCAACTGTGTCCTTAGACTAGAGAGTAGGTACAGTGGTATGATGAAGTTGATCAATTTTTAAAGTTTTTAGGAATTTTGTGAGCTCATGGACATCACTTTTAGCTTGAAATGAGCCATGGGGGGAGCATTTATACCACAGACATTGGTAAAACACTATAAATCAGGCTTCTGCTTCCTTGAAGAGCCGCTTGTTAAATATTTACCAGCACATGACTGGTTATGGACATCACACTTTCTATACTTCTACTGAATAATATTTGTAGAATTTCTTGGGGAAATCTTTCAGCATGCATCCTAATTTTTAGATTATGTTTTATGAATGATAGATCATACTGATTACTTTTATTTCTTTCTATACTCTTCACCCATTCTTGATTAAAACAACATTGGGTCGCCTGGGTGGCTTAGTCATTGGGTGTCTGCCTCTGGCTGAGGTCATGATCCCAGGGTCCTGGGATTGAACCCCACATCGGGCTCCCTGCTTAGTGGGAAGCCTGCTTCTCCTTCTCCCACTCCCCCTGCTTGTGTTCCCTCTCTTGCTGTCTCTCTCTGTCAAATTATATTTAAAAAAAATCTTTAAAACAACATTAAAAAGAGGCTGTTTTTTAAGAAAAGGCAGTGACAGACTGTCCCATTTTCTTTCTCTCAGACTATCAGATAGGGAAATTAATATCTGAGAGACTTCTGAAGGAAGAATTGGCCCTAAATTCTAATTTCTAAATATTTCAACTTAATAAAATAAGAATTTCCATAGAAATCTTGTGCTTGGAGATACAACATTTTGTTCCAAAAACAAATGTTGATTATTTCCTTAACCTAGGGAGCCATTTTCATTAGCAAAACAGCATAAGATGTAAAATTGTTTTCATTGATGTATATTTATGTGTGTTAAATTTTTTTTAAAGGAACCAATAACTACTTCATGTAAATTTTGTTGATATTCTGGTAACTGCAAAGTAATTTTACTTTCAAACAAATAACATTAACTACATCTATATTGAACCAAAAATTGTTTCCAAGAAGAAAAATGATAAATCAAGATCCCATGCATTCACATGAAGCACTTACTATTTGCCTTAGTGGAATTTGACCACTTTTCTATTTGTCAATTAACCAGTTAAAAAATTTAAGCAGATGTTCATCTGACTTGGGTTTTAATGATTAACATTTGATTTGACTAATGAGTGGATTGAATGGCATCTGATTAAAAACAAAAATTCAGAAAATGCATATGGCTAGAGCAACAATTAGTTATGTAGAAATAAGACTTTGTCATGGAACTCTGGAATTTAGAGTACTTAAAAAATTGTTTTTAAAAGAATGTGGATACCATTTCCCTCCTCACCAGACTGCACCCAGTTCCTCAATAATGTATTAACTTCACCTATTTTGCTATGATAGTAAACTTTCTTCTAGATCCTGCAGCAACCTCTTTGAGTTGATGGCAGACATTGACAAACTCATGTTGTAAGCCCCTTTCCTTTCTCTCTCTCCCTTCTCTCTCCTCTCCCACAATCCATGGTGCATATACATTATCCTCAGAGCGCATTGTTTTCTGACTCATACTCAACTAAAACCATTAATTATAATTCTACTATATTTATGCTGTTGGTTACAATATATATGTTAAATATTCATTTAAAAGCTTAAAATCTTTTTATAAATTCTGAGTTATTCAGATAAATCTAGGAAGCTAAAGTCAATAGCTCTTACAAATTGTATAAGAGGGCGCCTGGGTGGCTCAGATGGTTAAGCGTCTGCCTTTGGCTCAGGTCATGATCCCAGGCTCCTGGGATCGAGTCTTGCATCGGGCTCCCTGCTCCTTGGGAGCCTGCTTCTCCCTCTTCTTTTTCTCTCTCTCTCCCTCTCTCTCCCCACCTCTGTCGCTCATGAATAAATAAATAAAATCATTAAAAAAAAATTGTATAAGAATTTATAGACATAATCTCTAACTTAGAAAACAATATTGGTTCTACTATCCAAATGAATTTTTAATATTTATTGCATATTGGTCTAAGTGTTTTATATGTTAAAATTAATCAAGTTTTGTAATATTTCTATATAGAAGTTCTCAGTGACATTCCTATTTTACATATGAAATTGAGGCACAGGGAAGATAATACATTTTTGTTATTACACAGATGTGCAAGAATGTAAAACCAGGACTCTAGCTTTACAACTCATGTTCTTAACTACTATGTTATACAGTTCATCTCAAGAGGACAAATTCTTTCAAGGCATCTAGGAAAAGGACATTTCATAAGCAAAAACTAAGTACTCTAAATCAACATATTTTGATTAAATGTACTTAGGAATCATAACTATATTCTCAGAGGTAAAAGAATGTATTTCAACTTTGAAATGAAAATATGATGTTAGAATAAAGGACTAATCAGAGAACAATGTGAGCTTTTTAAAATTAAAAATGTGATAGCTAAAAAAATTTCAGTAAAAAGATTGGGAAATACAATTAAAGAAATTCCATAAGAAATAAGGAGATGAACAAAGAACAGTTAATAAAATTGTGGGTTAGTCCAGTGGGTCCAATATCTGACAAATAGGTGTTCCGGGAAGAGTGAAGAGAAAATCAAAGGTATTATGAGAAAATCAGATGTATGTTTCCACTGAAATGTTTTAATTAGAGTGCAATGAATAAACATTTTCAATAGATGTTGTGGTAAAATTTCAGGATATACAGAATAAAACAAAGATCCTAAAAGCCTCAAGGAAGAAAAATAAACACATAAAAAAATAGAAATCATAATGTAATCAGATTTGTCAATAGCAATTTGATACACAAAAAGACAGTGGAACAATATCTTGAAAGTTTTCTAAATAGAATTCAATAAAACTGGCCAACCCACCAACACATAAGAGAGTATAATATTAACATTTTAAGAGATGAAAGGAATGAAACATTCCTAACTCTTGTCTACCTTCTCAGAAAGCTACTAGAAACTGGGCTCTGTCAAAGCAAATAAGTAGATCAAGAAAGAAAGAAATAGCATCTGTGGTAAAGTGTATTTAACACAACAGAAAAGAGGAGAGAATTCCTAATATAACAGCTGTCTAGAGAGTAAAGATACTGATTGGATCTAAAGAGAAAATTCTCTGGGAGGGACGTCTCTATGAAACAAATAGAATGAATATATTCAACATAGTTTGTTAATGTGGAAAATTATATGACTGTAGAATAACTTGGATATAGCAAATGAAAACGTAAGCAATTATTAATCTAGGGAAAACAGAAAGGCACACAAGTAAAGAAATGTAATCACAGACCTTACTTAGTTATAAATTATAATGATATATGCATCACTTATTGTTTTAAACAACTATATTGGGAGAAGAGGGGAGGAGAAGTGTGTAAGAGAGTTAAATGAGCATCTTCCATACGGAAGTCAAAAGAAAAAAGCTACATATCAAAGAAGATCTTTAGTGCCAATCAGTTATTGTCACTGGTCAGAAATGATAGACCACATTTGAGTACTGCTAATAAAATATTCACTGTTTATGCTTCAGTTGTGGAACAGACTTATTGCTTCCTTCTCTTCTCTCCATTTTGACACCACTGGCCCTGAGCTGAACCTGCTCCTTTTCTTTCAGTACTCTCAGGTAAAAGGCTGGGTCTTAGGACCAGTGAGAGGCTATCTTGTCAAATTGTACCTGCTTTTGATAATGCTGTAGGCATCGAATTCCATATAAATTTCTCTATGTTATAATATGCCATATCTAGTCAAGGGGCTATAATAATATATAATAAACTTCAGGTAACTATTAGTTGGTATTACTGGCACAAACTTCAATAATAAAATGGGTTTTAGTGTAGGGAGATAATTTATAAGTAGAATGAGTGATAGGAGAGGATGAAAGGAAAAATTAAAGTGATAAATTTTGTGTCACACTTGAGAACTGCACTCATGCTTAGTTGTAGAGGAAAGAAAAGAAATTGCAGATGCCACAGAGACCAGCAGGATGAATAAATTGAAGATAAATACAGGAAGGAGGTGTATGTGTTTTGAAATGTCTATAGTTAAAGCAAACTAGGAAGCATCCGTCTAGAGTAAATACTATTGAATCTTTTTTAAGAACAGTTATCATTACAATTAGTACTATCGTAGGCAAGATTGAAACAGAAATGTTAATATTATATGTCAAGAAGTGGGAGCTAGGAAGCTAAATTTGGCCTGATTACTGAGCAATGAAAAACTATTAGCTGATATAGTTGCTTCACTATGCCTTCTTTTCCTCTCACCAAATAATTGAGAACACCATATAGAAGGTGTTTGGAACCAATATTTTAGATCATAGATCCATAAGAATCTTAAATATATCAGTAATGAATGTGTATATAACTGTATTCAAAACTGTTCCCCCGTAATATCTTTTCTTTGTAAAATAATTATAACAAACAAGAAATTATTTGTGGTTCTCACCCATTGCCTTCACTTACATCCATTCTTCAGTATATTAAATGGCTTTCTTTCAAAACAGGTTCCCAGGAGATTTATTAATCAAAACTCAGCCCATTCTATTTCATTATATTATAGGATTACTGCCTCAAATTCATTTTAAAAAATAAGATAGAAATAAAATATTTTAGGATTCAGCAAATCTCTTAAAATAATGCTGAATAAAACAAAAATAGCCTTCAGATAATACGTTATTGATGGTATATCAAATATTAGCAATAATACAACATTTAAAAATCTATGCTTGTGTAAAAAATGAATCACACAATAAAGTCAGTGGAACTGAAGACTTTATTATATATTTTTTTAAAGATTTTATTTATTTATTCATGAAAGACAGAGAGAGAGAGAGAGAAGCAGAGGGAGAAGCAGGCTCCCAAGGAGCAGGGAGCCCAATGCGGGACTTCATCCCAGGATCCTGGGATCATGACCTGAGCCGAAGGCAGATGCTTAACCATCTGAGCCACCCAGGCGCCCTGAAGACTTTATTATAAAATATTCTCTCAGCATGACATTCCTAACCATGCTTCCTCTCACATTTCTCCTGTGGAGATTAACAAACCCTAAAGCTTTAACAATCTGCTTTTTTCTTAATCATTTTAGACAACCTTAAAATCTTTAACTTTTAGCTAGCTAAGGTAAGCATTTTATGATTTTTTTCTCAATTCAATTAAATTTACTGAAGTTCAATGAATATGTACCTGTATACATATATGCACACACACATATATGTAAGTGCACATACATGTATGTATGTATAAGTGTATATATGTGTGTAGGTATGTGTATTTGGAGATTGAGAAAGCTTGTGTGTCTGGAATAGAGAATTCATCCTGTAATATAGTAGGAAATGTAGTTCAAGCTATATCTGTTCATTAATAATAATAACTCCTATTGTTTAGTCATTTAATGTGTGGTAAGCACTTTACCAAGAACTTTACTTACATTACCTTCTTTAATCTTTTTTTTTAAAGATTTTATTTTTTTTAATTTATTTGAGAGAGAGAGAGAAAGAGATAGAGAGCACGAGGGGGAAGAGGGTCGGAGGGAGAAGCAGACTCCCCGCTGAGCAGGGAGCCTGATGCGGGACTCGATCCCGAGACTCCAGGATCATGACCTAAGCCGAAGGCAGTCGCTTAACCAACTGAGCCACCCAGGCGCCCCCTTCTTTAATCTTTCTAACAAGTCTATGGGATATTATTATTCCCAGATATTGGAGCATGGAGTGGGAAGAATCTTACCCATGAACTCACTCAGAATTAAGTATTATAGGTTAGGTTTTCTTGGTCTCCTGGCAGATTTTATTTTTTTATCTTATTTTATTTCATTATTATTTATTTTTTAAAAGTAGCTGGAAGTTTATAGCTCTTAATCCTCTTCACCTGTTTCACCCATCCCTTCATCTCTATCCCATCTTGGAATCACCAGTTCTCTGTACTTATGAATGTTTCTGGTTTTTGCTTGTTTATTTGTTTTGTTTTTGAGATACTACATATAAATGAAATCATATGGTATTTGTCTTTCTCAGTCTGACTTATTTCATTTAACATAATACTCTCAAGGTCCATCCATGTTGTTGCAAATAGCAAGATCTTTTTCTTTCTTTTTTTTTTTTTTATGGCTGAGTATCATTCCATTGTATATAAATACTACATCTTCTTTATCCATTCATCTGTTCATGGATGCTTAGGTTGTTTTCATATCTTGACTATCGTAAATAATGTTTCAATAAACATAGGGGTGCATATGTCTTTTTAAATGAGTGTTTTTGTTTTCCAGTAGTGCAATTACTGCATTGTGTGATATTTCTATTTTTAATTTTTTGGGGAAGCTCCACACTGTCTTTCACACTAATAGTGCACAAGGGGTCCCTTTTCTCTACTCCATCAACACTTGTTATTTCTTATCATTTTCCCACTGTGGGTCCTGAGGGCTGAGAGTGCCTGGTGTAGGATCTGATACCCTCGCTTTTCCATGTTTGTGATGTTCCTCCTATTTGCGGTTAGTCATAGTGAGGGTTTGGTTCTCAATTGCATCTTTGCCCCTACTATCCTTTTCAATGTGGCCTTCTCTCTGTGATTAGCTATGAAAGATCTATTCTAGCAGTTTTCAGGTTGTTTCTACAGTTAGTTGCATAAATTTGGCATTGCATCAGTGGTGTGTCCATGGGATGAGGTGAGTTTGGGATCTTCCTACTCTGTCAACTTCCCTCTCTCCCATAGTTTAGTTTTAAAGCCAGTCTATCCGATCAAAAACTGACTTCTTAAGCACTTCAATATACTGCTTTGTTCAATGGGAAGCATAAATTAACTGAATATGGAGTCTTTAGAAAAGCAAATTTATGTGCGAGAAAAAGGAAAATGGAAAAGACAGTAACATATCAAGCACTGATATTATAGGAGTTGGAGTTACCTTCTTGAAAAACATCTAGAACTATTCTCACAAGAGAAAAATTTGTGATGAGGAGTTAAAATATAGCAGTATTACAATGATTTCCTTTGAATACAACAAATTTAAAAGACTTGTTACTGATGGAACCAAATGAAATATGAAAAATAAGGAGACAGGTGGATCCAATGCTTTTGTCACTTATATGTGACAGCCATGATAATGCTGTTTTAGAATGTAAAATGGAGTTTTTTGCTGCATGGTGGAAATTCTTTGTGGTCTTTGTTGCATTTGCTTCAGCTGACATTGTTTACTATTTATTGCTCTCATGAGAAAAATTGTAAACTATTTTAAAATCTTCAGCCACATGATTCCTAGATGAATTTTGGAATGCTTTCCAGTTGTCACTCACTCTATACCTTTAACATTTATACTTCACTGATAACTAGAAAATGTATCCTTTTTCTACAACTACACAGAGTGAAGGACAAGCAACAGATAGAGACCTTCTATGTTGCCATTTTGGCCATTTTCCTTTCTCTGTGATCATCATACAGAACACTTCTCTATGGCCCTCGAATTAATATAGGTAAGTAAAATTCAAAAAGTGGTGAAAGGATTATCAAGTAAAATGGAAACTAATGAGATATTGGGACAGATGTTCTCAATTCTGTGCCTACCCTCAACTAGGAAAATTTATAGAGAAGCCTGAGGGTGTGCTATTTTTATGATTAATTATTGATTTTAAATTAAACCTGACACTTCCATTTATGAACATTATTGACCAACCAGTCTGCCAAGAACAATTAGAAAAGTTGAATAGAATGCAAAATATGTTTGAAGACATTAAAGACCTATTCAAGCAAATAGGAATTAAAGAACCCAGAGCTTTGAAAATAGTAGTATGTGTTGAATTGTGACCCCATATTCATATGCTAAAATCCTTAGCCTCAGTGCCTCAGAATGTGACTTTATTTGGAAATAAGGTCATTGCAGATGTAATTAAGTTAGAAAGAGTTCATATTGGGGTAGGTGGGTGTAATCCAATGTGACTGATATCCTTGAAAGAAGGAGAAATTTGGAGATAGATGCACACAGGGAGAATACTGTGTGAAAATGAAGGCAGAGATTGGGGTTGATACATCCACAAACCAAGGAACACTTAAGATTGCCAGCAAACTACCAGAAGCTAGGGAGCGGTCTTGAATGGATCCTTTTCTCACAGTCCTCAAAAGGAACCAACCTTTCCAACACTTGGATCTTGGTGTCCAAGATTGTAAGAGAATAATTTTCTGTGGGTTAAGCCACCCCATTTGTGATACTTTGGTATAGCAGTCTGAGCAAACTAATACAAGTAGGGAAGCCATGTTTTGCCTGAAAGCATTTTCTGATAAATAAATGGTGTGAAACCAGAAAGTCAAAAAGCTGAGCAGAAAACAGGGAATAAGAGATTGGAAAACTGAGTCAAGTTTTTGATAGAGTCAGAGTACTAGGGAGACAAAATTTAATATTTAGTATTCCAAAACAGCCATGTTTGAAGGGCCAAAATTCAGGAGAAAAAGGGAAGCCACTGATATTATCTAATGCTTTTCCTTTCAAGACATTTGGAGATTTTTAAGTGGGGCAAAAGAAAAAGAAAGAGGCAGCATAGTTGCTGAGAAGTCAAGCAGGGCTGCTGACAGTTTTGTAGTGCTAGAGGGATCAAAAAATAGAGTTTAGGATGCTCAATGGAGAAGTGCTGTGGAAAATGCACCAAACTTTCAGTTAGAGATAGAACATAGAAGTAAGATGAACAGGAAATAGAAAAGTCCTCAAGTTTCACATTAGCCCAATTCCAGATGAAAAGTAATATGATTTTTCCCTATTTTGATTATCTGCCAAAATAAAAGTACATCTTCTCTGGAAGAATATAACATGGAATAGAATCTACAGTTTTCTTTTGTTGTTGTTGTTGTTTATATGGAATGCCCAGCATTCAGCTAAAATTTAACAGGAAATCCAAACAACAGGGAAAAAAAGATGACCAAACCCAAAAAGGTTAAACAAAAATAAAAACAGAGCTGACCCAGTTATTGGAATTATCAGGTAGAGACTTTTATAAAACTTTGATTAATAATTTTTAAAAAATGGTAAGAGGAAAATGTCATGAGAATTTGATTGATTAAAAAGAATCAAATGAAAATTCTTAACTGAAAATGCAATAATTGAAACTAGAGAGTTAATAGATGGCTTTACCAGTATATTAGATGTATGGGAGGAGGGTGTTAGTAAAGTAGAATAAGGTCTATGTAACATCTTCAGAATAAAGCCTGGAGAGAAAAAAAGAAAAAATGGAACATATACAAAAGACCGTAAGAGACAAATAGGAAAAATGAGGAAGTTACTATTAGTCCCACAATAAGAAGATAAAAATTAGAGGCGCCTGGGTGGCTCAGTTGGTTAAGTGACTGCCTTCAGCTCAGGTCATGATCCTGGAGTCTTGGGATTGAGTCCCACATCGGGCTCCCTGCTCAGCGGGGAGTCTGCTTCTCCCTCTGACCCTCCCTGCTCTCATGCTCTCTCTCTCTCTCTCTCATTCTAATAAATAAAATCTTAAAAAAAAGATAAAAATTAGGCCAAAACAATATTTGCAGAGATACTGACACAGATTGTCTAAATGAGAGATGAAAGACTTCAAGCCACAGATTCAAGAAGTTTTATGAACCATAAGCAAAATAAATATAAAGAAAACCATAAGTACATCACGGGATATTTAATAGAAATCAAAGACCATGAATAAAATGTAAAATCAGTGAGGGTAGGAGATGCAGGGTGGTTGGGTAGATGAGAAATAGATTACCATCACAAGAGATACAATGAAATTAACAGCCTCTCCTCAACCAAAACTATGAAAGTAAGAATATAGGGATTTGACATCATCAATAAGCTGAAAGAAGTAATTGCCTAGAATTCTATGCCCAGAAAAAAATTCTTCAAAAATAAAGGCAAAATAAAAACATTTATTGAGAAAATGTAATTGTAAAAATCCTAACTCAAATATTAATAAGAAGACCCTAAAGCTACAGTAAGAAAAAAAAATACACCATGATCTGGTGGGATTTATACCAAGAATGCAAGGATGTTTCAGTATTAGAAAAGTCTATTAGGATCCACCATACTAATAGGTCTAAGGAAACACTAACATGTTTATTTCCATTTAGTGTAATTACTAATATTAGGGGTTTACATCTACCACCTTATTATTTGTTTTATATTTGATATACCTATTCTTTTAATTTTTTTTTTTGCCTTATTTCAGACTAAGGAAATAGTTTTATCCTCCTATTTACTTCTCTTACTAACTTGTTAGTTATATGTTATTTTATTCTTCTATTGTTTGTAACCATAGATTACAATATTCATTTTTGACATAATAGATTCTATGTGATTTATTACCTTTACCACTTCATTATCAAAGTGAAAGAATCTTAGAAAACTTTCATGCTACTATTTGTATTATTATTCTCATGTATTTTAATTCTACATATACTTTGAAATAATCTGGACAATAATTTTTTGTTTGATACCTACATATTTTTTTTTTATTTATACCTACACATTTATACTTTCTGTTGCTCTTCATTCTTTCCTGCATTTCTTTAGTTTCATCTGGGAAAAGTGTCTTCTGTGGTTTCATCTCAAATAATTTTCTTCTTTTGAAAGAATTCCTTTAGTACTTTTTTTGTAGAATATATCTCCTAGACATTACTTTGTTTTTTATTTTATTTTTTATTTGCAAATAATTTTGAAGTTACAGAAAAGTCACAAAAATAAGGATAGGGAAAAATAACCATTTATCCTTTACCCAGATTTGTCTAGTATTATTTGTTCTTTCCTTCTTTATTTGCCTTATCATATGCTCTCTTTCTTCCCCCCACTCTCTCTCTCTCTCTCTAACACACACACACACACACACACACACACACATTTTTTCTTGAATCATTTGAGGTGAAACTACATACATTATACTTGTTTATTCCTAAACACTCCAATGTGTATTTCCTAAGAATAATTATATATTTTTTTTAAAAGCCACAGTACAGTTATCTAACTCTAATATAGTAAATGATGGCACACTAGTTTGTCATTTGTTCTTCAATTTTGCTAATTGAACCAATGGTAATCATTTGTAAGAATGTTTTCCCTCTAGCTCAAGAGTCAGTCTAATGACACATATTGCATTTAGGTCTCTTTAGTGTCCTTTAATCTGACACATTTCCGCAGCCCTTCTTTATCTTTTATGACTAATTTTTGATGGATATAGTAAGAACTCCTTCTGATTTTTAAGTTTACTCATCCCTTTAGTTCAATCGTGCCTTTTCTTGTAAGTCAGATATGTATGAGTCCTAAAGTTGTAGGTGATGGTGGAGTAGATGGAGAGTGAATCCATTTTTATTATGCCTACCATCTTGCTGATATATTAAGTCTTATACCCTCACAGCAATCATAAGAAATAGGTATTTTATTTCCAATTATCTCAGGTAGTAAATGCTAGACACTAGAATCCCATAATTTGTAACTAATAGAAGGTTATAGTACTGCTGCTGAGATCTGTCATCCTGGAGAGAGAGAGCTGTTCTCTCAGAAAACAGAAACAAACTACATGTTTTCATTTACATGGTATTACAGCCAATTGTCAAACCCTATGTTACAAGTAAAATAGGGTTGATTCCTTTTCAGAAATTAAAAATACTGTTTTCCAACATACCAAAGTGCCATCTTTCCATATTATATGAGAAGAAATTCTTAGGTGTTTTTTCCTCAAAAATCAACAACTCTCTAGAAAATTAAGGCAACACTGATTAGTTTAAGAATGTATATATAATTTTCTTTTTATTTGAAAAAAATAATTTTATATCTATGCTCTAAGATACTGTTGTAATATTACAAATTGGGAGTTTTTTATACTAACTTTATTGAGATATGATTCACATATTTAATTTTCTCTTTTTGTTGCAGATGATTTGAGTTTTTCTTCATTTTCCTTTTATTTCATTTTTTTCCAAGAGTAAAAAAGTAAACAATATTCTTTGATAAAGAAAAGAGAAAGATGAAACAATCTGCCTAAATTCTTTCAGGTTCATTTGGAAAACATGAAACAGATTTACCAAATACCAAAGACTATAATTTCAACTTTATGACACAAATTTTTCAGAGATTACACATTTATGTGTTTTGTCAGAGAAATATAAGACCATTATTTTATGAAGAAGAGTCTGAAGTACATTCATTTAAATTACTTACACTTATTTTCTTTTTTAACCACTTATTTAGCTGTATTTCTATTGAGATGTATCAGAAACACACATTCAGTACTCAATACACACATGCCAAATGAATGAATGGCATACATTATAATATTTATCAAGGTTCAGAATAATTAATGGTATTCTAAAAACATCTCTTAAAATGGAAAAGAGGAGAAAGCCTCAAAAATAAAAGAAAAAAAGAAATGATAAGTTTCTAAGACCATGCTATTTAATTCTGTTTTAGACCTAAATTAAGATAAGACTGCCTACAGTCTCAAAAAGTCACTTGTCAATTATAGCAACCAGGATTTATTTATGAGGCTGGGCATTCTTAGTAGGACTGCTGATTAATACTGCTTACCATTCTGCTTTGTTTGTCCTGTTGACTCTTGTGCACATTTTTGTCTGAGAATATCATCTCTGTCAGCAGCTTCAAGAAACCTGGAGCTGGCCAAGTGCTACCCCTGTCCTTCACTTGAACCCTATCCATTCATCAATGATCAAACCAAAATAGAGCAATATTAGGAAGCTTTTCTCCATGTTCCCAACTGGAACTGACTTATCCTTCATCTGAACCCTCCTTGCACTTGGTTTCTCTTTCTTTGAGTTGCTGACTGAGTTCATTGTCATCTCCTCCACTTCTCTTTTTAATTCAACATTAAAAAGGATCACTACTTCAGGAGAAATGTACCTCTTCCTTGATATCTATTTTGTTATAGATCAGAGGTGGAGATGAAAAAATTTTACGAGTGAAGAATATTTTAATATTCTTAATTTAATTCTAGAGCTGTTTTTAGAGCCATGAATATTAAGCCAGAAACAGAGAATCACAAAAGACAGGGATATATATTTGCTTTTCAAAATGGAATGTAAATCAGCTTGTCAGTTTGGTACAAGAGCCTCAAAAGTTCAAAAGTATGAACAAGACAAAGGTTATGTAAAGGAAGAGGTATATAAAGGATAAAATGATAATAGAGAAATTTGGGGAGATTGTGGTAATGGTGGTGAAGGTGGTGGTGGTAGGTAATAGGTCAGTTAGCAAAAAGAGTAACTACATTCATGAAATTGTAAGTGTGTGATTAATATGAAAAGGACTACATATTCAAAATACATCAAAGCTGAATCTTTTGTGGTATAGAACTTTATACAGTTATATATTGATGTTCCTAAAGACAGAGGCGACTTAGAAAAGCAGATGTTAGAATGGAAATGTAAAACAGAATAATACATACAAATCTTAAGTAGAAAAATCAAAGGGGGTATTATGATTATTTCATAGGAAGTTCTCACAAACTTAATCTATTTCATTTTAGTTCTTTGTTCTGTCAAAGTTATTTTTATGGGTCAGGACAAGGCAGGGTAAAGAAGCATGGAAACAAGATCATAGTTTCACTTTAAAAAGTCAGGAAAACAGACTGTTTATTTTGACCCAAATCCTAGAGGATGCCACACAATTAGCAGGACTTTATCCCTCAGTGAGCAAAGGTCTTGCTCTGTGTTTGAAAGCCTAAAAAATGCAGCCGTTATGATGGACAAGACTGCTGATTCATCCTTCTCCTAGAAATTCAGGGCACATCTGTGCTATTTTTGATATAAATTAGATTAATCAGAGATTCATTTATTCCAGGTAAACTGTTTTGAGGTCTTGTGAAGGAGCAGCTCTCTGGGGAGCAGAGGTCTTTAGTGCAAATCCCAGCAGAGGGAGATCTATTTCCTCTTAAAAAGTGAACAGTGTTCCTAGAAAAGAGCAGAATTCTCTGTGTCCATCACTGCAAGGTATAGACTGATATTTGAATATTTTCTTTTTCTTTTTTTTTAAAGATTTTATTTATTTATTTATTTGACAGAGAGAGACAGCGAGAGAGGGAACACAAGCCGGGGGAGTGGGAGAGGGAGAAGCAGGCCTCCCGCTAAGCAGGGAGCCTGATGTGGGGCTCAATCCCAGGACCCTGGGATCATGACCTGAGCCATAGTTAGATGCTTAACAACTGAGCCACCCAGGCGCCACTTGAATATTTTCTATCAAGTATAATTTTAGTAAATGGTTCTGGAATTAACAACTATTACAAAGAACAGCACAAAACATAACTAAAAACAAAATTCAAAACAAAACAGAAAATAGAGACAAAACTTCTTGACATAAATTAAGAATATACAATATATGGAATTTGTTTAGGGGCCATCTCTTCCTTTCACTTCCTACTTCTACCCCCATACACTTGTTAATGAAAAGTTGTTTCATGTTTCTGAGATGCCTGTGTAGGAAGAATGCTTTTGTGCAGCTTACCACCTTGGCCCTTTCATACATACCTTCCTGCCCCATCTCCAGTCCATTAGTCCATTTCTGCCTGACCATCCAATCAGGAACACACAGGAAACATGTTGAAATGCTCGGTGAGGACCTAGATATTGAACTTGGTGGTTATAGATCATACACATCCATGCATACCTCTCTGCTCCAGCCCCCATCATTCCTCTGCAGGAATTTATGACCCATTCTTCCTTTCCCTGTTTCCTAGGCTCTGGACCGTCACCTGGTACCATGAGATGCAACATCAGAAATCACTTGCTTTGTTCAGATTTCCTGCTGATTTTGTTTTAGAGGTGTGCAGGCATCTCTGCTTCATTAAATCAGAACATTAAGGCAATCTGTGTCTGCCCTCCCAAAGCATGTTCTAGTGCTGACAGATAATCAGGAGGGCCAAGCCCAAAAGTTACTTTGGAATGCAGAAGGCTGTTATGGGAGCAAGGTCTCTCATTCCATCAATACAATTAGGATTCATAGCACTTTTTAAAGAGAGTTTTCAGAGCTGTAAGAGTGAAGAGCACATTTTTAGAGGAAGTCAAAAGAAATAACAAAATCGAGGCCCAGTGTGTGCTTTTGGTCAGGTTACCATAGTCTAGACATCACCAGAGCTACTTTAAATTTATGCAAATAAGTTATTGCCAAGAAATTTTTTACAAAGAATATTTGGAACATCCTTCCATGTGCTTTTCATTGTCTTTCAGGGAAAGCAGCTATTTGCAGCTGAACACACAAACCACCTGTCGAAACCTGATTTTTTACAGAAGGTTGATAAATACTAGAGCACAGATGCAGCAGTGAGTATTTTATCAACACACCCATATGTGAACTCTTTGGAACTATTCTTGTTTAGTGCTAAAAATGTTTCATGTTGGAAAAGAGCATGCAATAAAACTGGCTGGGAGTCTTATGTTCTTGGTGAGAGGGGCACAGTATGATGACTTATAGGGATAAGAAAGTGATAAGGTACTATATGCTTTGAGTGCCATTTGTGAGGAAAAAAGCCCTCGGACTTTCACTTATCTTTTCTTCAACTATGGTCAGAGGGTCATGATGGCTATTAGGCACAGGGCCCTATTCTTTGGTGCAAGAGAAAAAAAGCAGAAAGTATAAATGAACTGACAAAAAAAAGGCAAGGAAATAAATACAATAACAATGAAACTTAGAAAGTTGCTGGCCACTACTGCTTAGCATAGAGGGTAATGGTGGCTCACAGGTCATGATGATATTTGCAACCAAAGATTTCAGCTTCATGTCCCCATGTCTTGAGCCGTATTAATCGTTCTCCTGAAATATTTTTTCTACCATTGACATCCATGGGCATGTACTTCTCAGATCTCCCATGAAGGAGGTTCTCTCTGGCTGTCCCCCGTTTGGGATCCAGGACAATATTCATACCAAGGGCATGCTCTTCCCAGGCTGATCTCAGCCAATGACTTCTCCATCAGCCTGACCAGGACTTTCTCGGGGCTTCACTGCAACTTGAGGTTTTTCCTACTCAATCTTTTGACCTACCTTCTCTTAACTTTGATAGGTATCTGATCTGCATCATTTTCTGAAGACCTTCTCTACCTACTCCTGCTATATTCTCCTCTGTCCTTCATAGCATTTTGCCCAATAAATCTCTCCCACATTTAATTTACTCTTGGTAAAGCTTCTCAGAGTACCTGAACTAGCACGCACTCCAAAACTGATCCCCTTCACTTGTGAAAAATCAAGGCCAAGCTCAAATGCCACTACCTTCATGAAGACTCCTCTAATCTTTCTAACTGGTTATAACATCTTATTCCCTTGAATTCCCTCCCACAAGAAAACTCTATATTTATATTTTATAAGGGAGTTTTATAAAACCTATCTTCTTTTATCATAATTTACCCTCTATTTTTTTCTAGTTGGAAGATAGACACTGTTATGCTGCTTTTAAAAATATTTATTCTTCCACATTGCTTACCACATATGCTACCTGGCGTATAGGAGGCATTCATCAACTCTTTGCTTAATTCAATCAAATGGATTGTCATCTTACTTTATAGGACGCTTAACAGCCATTAGAAAGTAACTTGCATGGCCTGTTGGTTCTCTTCAATGCACAGCATTTTCAACAGGCAAAATTTCCCCATTTATTATTTCTGTGGTATACTCTTAATGTTCCAGCTTACTTGCTTTTTAGTAAGGATTAGCAGATTCAGAATCCTTTGTTGCAGTTTGACCATTCATCTTCTTTTTTTTTCTTTTTTTGAGCATTCTATGTGTTCGGTCATGTGCTAGGTAACAAAAACACAAAGATGAAAAAGACATGGCCTCTGTCTTCAAACAGCTTAGAGTATAGTGGGAAAGACCAATACGCAAAGGAATATGGTAATAAAAATTTTGAAGGCTCATGATAGATGTCTGTACAAGACTCAGTAGTTGCATAAAAAAGGAGATGGCCACTTCTACATGTGACACCAGGGAAGTTTTCAGAGGTATGGTAATATTTTACAAGAGTCTTAGAAAATCTGTAGGAATTCACATTATAGAAAACTGGTAAAAGCACTGGTAAATCCTGGGTCACTCCCTCTCCTGGTGCCCTCTAGAGTACCATAGGACTTGCTCCCCTCATTGCTGCCAGTTCTGCAAGATGGCTCTCAGCTGGCACTTCTGTTTAGGATGGCCTCCAAGCTTGGTCAAGCTTCTTTCTAGGGGTGACTCCTTCTTAGCCAATGATTGATCAGCATGGGGTTTAAAAGCTTAGACCTCCCACCCTTAACTCAAGACAACTCTGAAGTTCCATTCCAACTAAAGAACTCTCTGTGGGGCTGGTTCTGTTGGGGCTGAATTACAAACTAATTCCTCCCTCTGCCCAATTCTCCCCCACTTAGATTTTAAAACCAAGAGCACTCCCTAATAAGAATCCTGCATCCCAAACTGTAACAAGTACATTCAGCCCAGGCAGGGGCAAGAAGTGTAAGCAGAAACGTGGGTGCCACAATCTTCTGCTGAAAATGGCCTCCCAGCTCTCTACATGCTTTATATATAAGTAGTTTTTGCTGTGTTTGTTTTTAACTATGTTACTGAAATAATAAACACATATTCAGAAAAGGATTCTTTATCTGCATTTTTATATCTCCCTTTCCATGTTTGTTTTCACCTCCTATAACAAGGAAAATTCTAGGAATGTTCTTCTGAATCATCTAATGTTTTGTATTATCCATACTACTTTCACATTCTGTGAATGTAAAATTTGAGTAAATAAAAAAAGATACAGGCAGACTTTTTCTTTGATTTTAGTAACATCCCGATAGAATGACATCATCGCACCATCAGTTTTCATTCTCTCAATGATTCATAAAAAAGCAGATCACTGTAATACAAAGACTTACATTGAATTAGCATTTCCCAGTTAGGCATATGCTCATAGACCAGCTAAGCCCACAACTCAAAGAATTTCTCTACTTGGAAAAATACTACAGTGTGTTCACCTTTACTGTGTGCCTCATCCTCTTGATTTGGTAAAAATACACTAGGAAAATCACACATCAAATGGTGCAGTGGTCCTTGTCCAATCCCGGCCAATGCTGACATAAAATTCCTGAATAGAAGAGGCTCATGAGTCACAGCAAAACATATCATAACATACCATTTATTATCCCATGCATGTTAAAAAGCCTTATATTGACATCATTATTTGAAGTTATACCTATTGAAACAAGAAGAGCAATGCTTTTTAAGCAGAGTAAAAATTGAGCAAGTGATTATATCAGAAAGATGGTGTGAAGCTAATTGTGGCTGAGATAAGAGAAATAGGACAATCAGCTATCCACTTTATTGGACTCTGTAAAGTCACAAAGATGTCCTTAAATGAGTATATATTAATGGTAGGTTACTTTTTAATTCTCATTTCTCTTTTTCCTCTTCCCCTCAACTACGTCCTTATTGATCTCTAAATCAACAACATCCCTGAATTTTGTTCACTTCCTACAGTTAGGATTTGTTCTTTAAAATCAAACTGATTGCAAGCTCAGCCCTGGAGATGCATTCTGGAATCATAATTTAACATAATGTTAAAGAGATGTGGGAAAGAAAGATATGCATTTTGGGAGTGGTATGTACACAAGATGCAAATGAAGGAGATCCAGGCAAAGCAAAACAGGGTGATTCTAATTTAGAGCTCAAATTAGTTTTGCAGATAGCTAGACACTTGTCTCTCATTTTCAATCACTCCTCTGTTTGTAGAGCACTTTGATGGGCTGTCTCGATAGCAAAATTACAGGCAATTAAGTTTAGAGGGCTAATTTTTCCAATGATTTCAACTTCAGAAAAATAAAATAGGAGATAACTTAAATACATCTTATGAAGTGAAATGGTATTGTTTCAAAGGATCAAAAGCTTTGTCTCTTAGAGAATCAAAAGGGCCTAGCCTTTGACATCAATCACATTTTTCATGAGAAACAGAACTTTTCAGTTCTTGAGGCTTTGTGACAGAGAAAACAATTCAACCTATCTGCTGTAAGGCTTGCTCCATGATGTGAAGATGGAGAGGTATTTGGGAGCAGCTGTTAACCCACCTGCAGAGAAAACTTCTGTCTCATTTCATCTGTTGAATTGTTCACACAATCCAGACTAATGTTTACTTGTTCACAATTAAAGATACCGCCTAGTCTTCAGAGATTGTTCAAAAAGATTGTCAGAGAGCCTACAGAACCCGAATATTAAGCTGTTCTCTCTGGTTAGATACTAGTTCACCACGTACCTGATGCCTACCCAGGAACATTCATTTGGCTAACTGAGGCAAGGTAAAAAACCCAAGTTAAGAAAAACTTGGCAATCTTCCCACACCTGCCTTTGTAGCGGCAGCCCTACATGCTGTATTTGTTTGCATTTCATTTTCTCCGCGTATTTATGGTAAACCATTAGGGCAGCATTGAGATGTACATCTAAATCTCGGCTTTCCCGGGGTTTCATCTGTCCTAAGGAATGTGGATCATAATACCTGCTCATGCTAAAATGTGTTGGATAGAGGCTCTTTTATCCTAAGAATCAATTGCATCTCCTTAGAATGCATGGCTGCCAATAACATATTCTGGTTACTCATACCAGAAAATAATGCAATTGGAATGAGTAAAAGCAAAGTGTATTAGAGAAAAGCATATGTTTGAAAACTGAAGTGTGGCAGTATCAGCACAAATCAATGTCTGGATGGCCACAGAAACAAATGCTAAGATGTACAGTTATTCTGATTGTAAGGAAGAGGAAATAGGTTTTTAAGCACAAAGGAACTTACTTAAGTAAACTTCTTAAGCTGAAGATACCTTAGAAATCCCAAGTTGAGTTTTCTGGCTGATATGCTGGGTAGAATCATTGGTTATTTTCCTCTAAGAGACATAAAATCTTAATATTAAGGTTTCTTGGTGATTTTAGTTGAAGTTGAATTTTTAAGGGTTTTGAAGTGCTTGACATTTAATACCTATTAGAATTCTCTTTAAAAGAATTTAATTCTCCTGTGTCAGGATGATAAAGATTACATTGTTTGCTTGAGAGACAGCTGTTCAGCTTCTTAGGTAAATATGGTATAAGAATAAACTGTGGAATTATACACATCCAGGTGTGTTTGTAGCTCTTCAGGTCAGCCTGGGAAAGGTGTATTTTTATGATTTTGTGTGAAGGCATGCATAAAAGGGGCAAATTATTGACAAAATAAAAACATGCAGTATTAGAATTGTAATGTAAGAATAAACAAGGTAACAGAAATATAGCCAGTAATAGTCCTGAATTTAAGTACTCAATAAACATTCACATTCAAATAATACTGAGAAAAATTGAGTTAATAAAAATCACAATGAAATAAAGGTAAAAATATGAATTGAAACATAATATAATCTCTGCACTGGTTCTCCATGATTTTAAGCTACAGAATGAATATTGTCATTGGTCCATCATTAATCAAGTATGGCAGATGGGGAAAGAATGGGTTATTTTGCCAGCTGGAGGATGTTAGTACCTCTTCTTTTTTAATATACTAATGTATGATCTAGACTTATTGATTCCTTTGTTACACAATGCAATTTGAGAATGTGTCAGTCTTGACAAATGATTAATGTATAGAAAATATTAATAAGAGGATTCATGTATGGGGAATCAATTATCTTTTCTATTAGTTGTATGAACCTGGACAGGACATTTTACAGTTTTGTACCTTAGTTTCCTTATCTATGTTAAGTTATAATTGATTTTAGCTGATTGCCAGGGTTCTTTTCAACTCTAAAAATTTATCACACAATAAGTGCACATTTTTCAAGGAGTTCACAAATATGTCATGCCAATGATGTAATAATTTACAAAATAATATGTTGTACACTGACGTATTGCTTTTTTTTTTTTTCCAAAATGGAAGGAATATAGTGTGCATCCTATAGGGTAGAATTAGCCACAGTCGTAAAATGGTTATGTGTGTGCCAAAGTAGAAGTTCTTTAAATTTCCCAAACCATTGCTTTAGGAAGGATGAGACAGAAGAAAAAGGATGGAAACTGGGAAAGGTGAATTTTGCCAGCCCGTTAAAAACAGGCTGGAACCACATGAGTTCAGTCGCGACCCTTTCTACTTGCCGACCTCATGGCCTTGGGAAAGTTGTATAATCCATCTGCATTTCAATTTCCTCGTATGTTTGATGGGCCGATAATGGTCTGTATTTATACTGAATTGACATGCGGAATAAGAAACCTTACAAGTGAAATGCATTTAAAACAGCACTTGTCACATAATAGTCAATTCATTTGGTTAGAATCTATTTTCATATTTTTGCTCACTCATGCATCTCTCATAGCAACTTGTTGAGATAATTTTTTACTACCTCCATTATATAGATAAACTGAGTCAGAAACCTTAAATCACTTTCCTAAAGATCAAACAAATTGTTAAGTTGAAGAACAAAGATTTAAATCTAGTCCTTTTTGGCTCAAATCGCTTCCCTACATCAAGTGGAACATACTGCCTCCCATACGTTCTCTTGTTGTCCTACCTGCCCCATCCACCACCTTTTGCCCTCTGAACCATCCAGAATTTTTCACTGGTAATGGTACTGGTAATTATTTATGCCTGTGGACTGTCACTGATGAATTGTAAATTTGAATCTTTGTAAGAGACATTATTCTCTGTACTTTATTTACGCACAAAGAGACGGTGATCCAGAAAGGTTAAGAGACAAGCAAGTGGTTAGTGACTAGGTCAAAGCTGGAACCCAGTCTCTTCACCTCCTGTTCATTGCTTTTTCCTCTTATTGTCTTCTCTATACATACAAACTACTGTTCTGGACATTTCTATTTTTATCCAATATCAAAGATAAGTTTGTTTATGATGTTTCAAGTGAACCAATACAATGATGCATTGGTCTGGTAGTTCTTTTTTCCAAGTCAGACTCTTAAATGATTATATATTCTTATGCTTGAACACTTAAGTCTGATTTTGATCTCTGTACTGATTTAGTCTTTTTTTAAAAATTTTTTATTGTTATGTTAATTAGCATACATTACATTATTAGTTTTGGATGTAGTGTTCCATGATTCATTGTTTGTGCATAACACCCAGTGCTCCATGCAGAACATGCCCTCTTTAATACCCATCACCAGGCTAACCCATCCCCCCACCCCCCTCCCCTCTAGAACCCTCAGTTTGTTTCTCAGAGTCCATCGTCTCTCATGGTTGGTCTCCCCCTCCGATTTCCCCCCTTCTATTCTTCCCCTCCTGCTATCTTCTTCTTCTTTTTCTTTTCTTAACATATATCGCATTATTTGTTTCAGAGGTACAGATCTGTGATTCAACAGTCTTGCACAATTCACAGCACTCGCCATAGCACATACCCTCCCCAATGTCTATCACCCAGCCACCCCATCCCTCCCACCCCCCCTCCACTCCAGCAACCCTCAGTTAATTTCCTGAGATTAAGAATTCCTCATATCAGTGAGGTCATATGATACATGTCTTTCTCTGATTGACTTATTTCACTCAGCATAACACCCTCCAGTTCCATCCACGTCATTGCAAATGGCAAGATCTCATTCCTTTTGATGGCTGCATAATATTCCATTGTGTATATATACCACATCTTCTTTATCCATTCATCTGTCGATGGACATGTACTGATTTATTCTCAATAGACTTAATTTTTAGGGAAGTTTTAGACTCACAGCAAGCTTAAGTGGAAAGTAGAAAGTTCCCATAGACCCCATACCCCAACACATATATAGGCTCTCCCACTATCAATATCACCCACAAAGTGGTACATTTGCTACAGTCTGTGAAACTACATGACACATCATTACCACCCAAAGTCTATAGTTGATATTAAGGTTTATTGTTGGTTTTGTACACTTTTTGGGGGTGGTCTTAACAAATGTGTACTGACAAGTAGCCACCATTATAGTATCATACAGAATAATTTCACTGCTCTAAAAATCCTCTGTTCTCCACCTACTCATCCCTCCCTTCATCTCTCAACCCCTAGTTTGTATTTGTACTTATTTTACCATCCGTTTGACCTTTGCTTTGCCCTGAGGATAAACAATTCTGATTTGGCTTATAAGGCATACTTCAGCGCCTCTCAGCATCTGCAGGTGTTTCTCATTTGCTGAAGAGCAATTACTTGGCTTGTTCAGAACTGATACCATATTTGGTGTGGCATGACAGTAGTTGGGATACTTCAGGATTATTTTTGTGAGAGTTATGCATTCATATATGCTAATAAATTGATCAATAAGTATTTATTGAACAAGTGCACACTGTAGTTAATATATTGATAGATAGCTGTAGTACACATATTGAAGGTAGCCTCAGAATAGGAGCAAATGGTCATGAGGTAGGCAGAATAATAACCTTCTGAAGATGTCCACATCTTCTGGAATCTGTGAACGTGTTATTTCACATGGCAAAAGAGACTTTGCAATTATGATTAAGAGTACATACCCTGAGATAGGGAGATGATGCTGGGTTATCCAGGTGGGCTCCATTTAATCACAGTGGTCCTTAAAAGCAGAGAGCCTTCCCAAGCTGTGGTCAAAGAGAGACAGGGCTAAGAAAAAATGGTCAGAGAGATGCAGTGTTGCTGGCTTGGGAGACAGAGAAAGGGGAATGCGAACCAAGAAGTGTGGTCAGCCTCTAGATGCTGGATGTGAATTTTCCTCTAGAGCTGCCAGAAGTGAATACAGCCCTGTTGACACCTTGATTTTAGCCTTGTGAGACCAATGTTGGCCTTCTCACCTACAGAAATGTTAAGATAATAAATTTGTGTTGTCTTAAGCTAGTAAGTTTGTGGTAAATTTGTTACAGCAACAATAGGACACTACAGTTCAGAAAATACCATGCTTTGAATCTGAAATGCAATGACTGTGTTAATGTATATTTCTACAAATTCTCTATGCTAGTTTTGGCACATTCCTCATTTTCTCATCACTCCTGGTAAGACCTGAAATATGAGACAGTCATGTCAGCATTTTTACCACAGTACTTTAATTAGCAAAATATGCAAAATAGTGAACTGAGTACCTCAATTCATATAGGGGAACACATTTGTAAGTAACTACCATCATCCCAAAGTAGGGATGCTCTTTGCCTTGCCAGTGGGTTATTTTAATTTTTGAGAGGTCACCCTCTTTTCCAGAACTCCACTTAAGGATGCTGTCTCTAATCCATGGAGAGGTCTCTGCCATCTATGGGTTATCTTGAGCTATGAGTTTAATTCTCTGCACTCTTCATAAATTAAATAGAAGAGAAAAGGGAAATAAGTTTTTCATTTTCTGTAAACAAAGTTATCTTTTTTTGTCTGTGTTATCATCTTCATCCTTCTGTTATCCTCTCTGTAGTTTTTACTTTTCTTTCTATAGAGGCATCCAATGTTTCCTGAGATTTTGTTGGCTAACATTCTATCAGATCTTTCTTCTTTGCTATCCTTTATAATCTTCTCTAACTGTAGGTGACTGGCTATATGGAGGCTCACTTAATACATAACAGCTCAATTGTACCAATGCTCCAAAAGACATGGAGAATGAGGTTTGCTCTGGATCATCCCCCGATAAGGAAAGCAATGTGTTGAAATGTATCCCTTCCCAAATTCATATTTTAAAGTCCTAACCCCAAGAACATCATAACATGTTCCTATTTGGCAATGGAGTCATTGTGGATATAATCAGTAAAGATGAGGTCATAGTGGAGTAAGGTGGGCCCCTAATCTGAGACGACTGATATCTTTATGAAAAGGATAAATTTGGACACAGACATACACACAGGGAGAATACCATCTGAATGTTGGAGTTATGTTACTGCAAACAAAGGATCCACCAGAATCTGGGAGAGAAGCTTGGAATAGAGCCTTCCTTCATGCCTTCAGAGAAAGCACGGCCCTGCTGATACCTTGACCTCAGGCTTCTACCCTCTAGAACCATAAGACAAATTTCTGTCATTTAAACCACTCAGCTTTTGGTATTTTGTTATGGCAGCCCTAGGAAACTGTCACAGAAGGTCCTATAAACTCCCCATTCATGCGACCTCTAATACTAATGCAGTAATGACTGCTACCCTCCAAATTCCAGGACATCTAGAAGGAAAAGAATTTCGTGTTCTAGGTAATCAGTTAGTCAGCCCCACAGTCTCTGCCTCTTAGTTAAACACATGCTATTTTTTTTAAATTATTGAAGTATAGTTGACCCACAATGGTACATTAGTTTTGTGTCTACAACATAGTGATTTGATAAGTCTATGCCTTATCCTGTGCTCACCACAAGTGCAGCTACCATCTGTCACCATGCAACACTGTTACAATACCATTGACTATATTCCCTACCCTTTATCTTTCATCCCCATGACTTATTCATTCCGTAAGTGCAAGGCTGTACCTCTTACTCCCACTGCAACTTTTTTAAACATCAAATAAAGTTCAGATGCAGATCAATGTGATCAAAATATCATCAAACAACTTCATAGACCTTTTTAACTATGTATACCCATACTGTGAATTAACATTTATACCCTGAAATTTTCACAAACTAAGAAAATAACCTTTAACAAATTCTTTAGTCTTATTTCTCTGACTTTTGGGTATTTGATGGCAATTTAAACTATTATGAAACATTCCTAAATATTTTATAGCAGCCTGCAAATTTTGACTTCCCACTATTTAATCATAAAGTAAACTTTCTCATAGACTTTAGTGAACTTTTTATTGATATAGTAGTATGTATACACAATCACACTGTTTCTGCAATTTAGATTGCTAGCTGAAAGAGCTACAAATTGCTAAATATATAGTATATTTAATACTTTCATACAATATAGCGCCTACATCAGGACATATGGAAGGTGGTCTTAGTCCATATGCTTTTTTCTGAAATAACACTAAGAGCAGCCAAAAAACTGTAGTCTCAAGGAAATCATAAAGTTTGCAATGCTTTAATTTTTGACCAGTTTCCAATAAATGGTTTAAATGCATGCTTCTATGGAATTAAAAAAAAATTGTTTAATTTAGGACATTTAGCCTGGAATCCTCAAGACCCCTTTCTGGAGCCCACAACCGAGTCTAAATGACAGCACATGAGATTGTCACAAAATTCTTAATACCTCAACCTGTGTGACTTACTTACATGCAGTAACTAAGTAGCGAGTCCCACCATTAGATAGTGTTATGTGGGAACAAATTTTATGAGTAGCTCCTCTGAAATAATTACATCAAGCAGAAATAATTCAGCACTATCACTGTTCATAAAAATAAAGGAAAAGAAGCCAATTTTATGTACCCCACATCAAACCTCATTAACCTATTTACAGTGTGACTCTATAGTGTATGTTTTCTCATACATAGTTGATTTATTTTTTTAAATTTTATTTTATTATGTTATGTTAGTCACCATACATTACACCATTCGTTTTTGATGTAGTGTTCCATGATTCATTGTTTGCGTATAACACCCAGTGCTCCATGCAGTACGTGCCCTCCTTAATACCCATCACCGGGCTAACCCATCCCCCACCCTCTCCCCTCTAGAACCCTCAGTTTGTTTCTCAGAGTCCATCGTCTCTCATGGTTCGTCTCCCCCTCCGATTCCCCCCCTTCATTTTTCCCTTCCTACTATCTTCTTCTTTTTTTTTTTAAACATATAATGCATTATTTGTTAACCACACTAAAATAGCCTGAAGATGACCTTTCACAAGAAAATGGTGAGGAGTACAAAGGGAGCAGGAGGGCATGAAACCTGTGTTGTGTCTCTAATTGTCACCAGGACCCTTTATTCTCTTCTCTCCTTTTTGGATCTCAGTCAATTTGTAATTGTTCCTTTATGTTACAGCTCTGGGTATATCTATCCTATTGTTTATTCTCTCTTTTGTTCCTTGCTACCCCTATTTTAATTAGTGCTATTTTGTTATTCTATGTAATAAAGGTTTTGCTTTACACATGTGTTTTAGATAAAACAAGTATGAGATCTTTTAAAATATTTAATGCACCACAATTATAACATTTCATGATTTTATTTTTATTTTTTTCTAAATTGCACAAAATTCAGCTCTGAGACCTCACTTGCCGGTGTCATCAAGAACATCAGGCAATTTGGGGGCACCTGGGTGGCTCAGTCAGTTAAGTGTCTGACTCTTGGTTTCAGCTCAGGTCATGATCTCTGAGTCGTGAGATCAAGCCCCTGTGGGGCTCTGAGCTCAGTGAGGAGTGGCCAGGAGAGTCTCTCCTCCTTCTCCCTCTCCCTCCTTCCTGCCCCTCCCCGCACTCATGCCGGCAAGCTCCCTAAAATAAATAAGTGAAATCTTAAAAAAGAAAAGAGCATAAAACTCTTTGAGACAAGGCTTGTGGTTAGCAGCCTTATTCTTGGCTAAAATGCTTCTTTTCTAGGGCTAGGTTCAAATATCCTATACCTGAGCTTAGGGGGTTCTGCAGGCTGTTTCCATACACTCCATGCCAAGCTCAGCAATAAGGACCATTGCATTTTTGGTTCCCAAAGTATAGTTCAAATACAGCTCTTCCTCTCTAAATCCTATATTGTTTTTCCTATGGCATGCTCTGCACCTGCTCCTGAACCCTCATAATTTAGGGAATTTGAAACAAAATAATACAAAAATGAATAGCATTGTCTAAACAGCATTTCTAAACTGCATCCCATGGAAAACTACTTCTTCTCTTTATAGCTGTTATGCTTAAAATGTTTATCAAATTAGTGTAGGAGACATTGGATCAAATTAATGTAAAGAGATTGCTTTATGGTAGTATAACTTCTATCTTTTGGTATAGTAATATTATGTTAGAAATCTCCAAGAGGAGAAAATAGCGATCATTTCCTGAAATTTCATGACCGCCAAATCCTTTTTGTAAAACCAAACTTAACTAGCATTACACAGAATCCTCTTCGGGACTCCCTAAAATAGGATGATTGCATAATTTTGAAATATAAGAATAATTGTACCTTTCTAAGGAACACATATGGTCTGTTACCTTGCTACTCAAAATCTGGTCTGAGGGCCAGAACTGAGCAAGTCTCAAGGTGACTCCTATGCCTGGTAAGCCTGGGGCACTCTTCTGTAAACCCAGGCTATTATTTATTGATGAGATTTTAATTTGTGGGGAGTAAAAGTGTTTCCTTGGGGTACATCTGCTAAACCTATTTATATAAGATGCTTTATTCTGAGGAAAGAGATGTTTATATAACTTTCCTCCTTTTTTCTCATCTTCAGGGAACTCACCCCAATGCACCAACTCACTCACTTATTCACTCAGAGACTAAAACACTCATTTGGAGCTAGAATATAGTGAAAAATGGATCCAAGCTGAGATTTCTTCCTTCTGGAGATGAGAAGAAAAAGTGACCCACAAGAGCATCACAGAAGGCTGGGTTGAGGAACAACTTTATCAAGTAAGTGAGATAATTTCTGGATTTTAATAGACTAGATAACCAACATTTTTTTTAAAGACACAGGTGATTGGTAGATGAATATGGTATGTTTTAATACACAAGGTTCTGCCAGTGGTAGATAGTTGGCTAGATACCAACAAGCCAAAATGATATCAGGAAGGCTGATCCGAATAAAAGAAACCAGAAATTATCTTTTATGAATTTATACATTTATTTAAAATTATAGAACATCAGCCAGCGGAGTTTAACAGCTGTTTATATCACACTGGGAGAATGGCTGGTTGGCTAGTCATTTAGTCCATTGACAATACAAACTTTCACTATATGTACTTTAAAACGATACCTAGTGAGCCATAAACAGATATGTACTTGCAACATGATTTGCCTGCAGTATATCCAAATAAATGCAGTGCTTTAATTACATGTGGCACAAAAGTTATTTTTTAAAAGAGGTCATCTTCAAAAATTGCCAAAACTTTCCAGTTTCTATGTTGAACAGTTCTGCACTGCAGTATCTTATATGCCCTAATTTTCCTCTCTAGGCTGAGCTGGCACTGTGTAAATGATTTATGGTGACAAATAGTAAAATATATAATTTCTGCATATGATGTTTACTAGTTGGTATTAAAATCTAATAGAGAAGAGAGACACCTGGGTGACTCAGTTGGTGAAGTGTCCCAGTCTTGATCTCGGCTCAGGGCATGATCCCAGGGTCGTGAGATTGAGTCCCATGTTGGGCTCGCACTCAGCATGGAGTAAGCTTGTCTCTCTCCCTCTGCTCCTCTCCCCACCCCAACCACTCGCACTCTCTCTCAAATAAATAAATAAATAAAATCTATAAAATTGAATAGAGAAGGGCAGGACCATCTTCAGTAAAATTTGATTCACCAAAAATCCAAAGATAAAATACTGGTTGCTAAACTGACTTCAGCCAGTGTTTTTGAAATATATTCAATTATACCATTCTGTAACTCAGCTCGTACGCTAGCTAATGCTTTTCTACAGAATGGAAATAATAGCTACCATAGGAGCCCAGTGGCTATGAGGATTTCTGTTTGGCATGAAGTGTGTTTGAGGGTGAGATATCTTTGTCAGCTTCTCCCTACTCTATTTCTGCTGCAGAACATGAGCAGTAAGTGCTGTGAACCATCCTATTTTGCTGCCCTGTAAACAGGGAACTGATACTGTCATTCAACCGTGAGAGAAGCAAGAAAAGAAAGAGGAACAGTTACCAGCATTGCTATCTGATACTTTTCTTTATCTTGAGATTTGCCTCTGGGGATGTCCAATAAGTCTACTTCTTACTGGTTGATATTTGAATGAGCCACCGACTTCTCCTTTCTCTTAAGTGTTTTAGTCAGAATTGATTCAGATGGACAGAAGGGGCTTTTGAAATGTGCAATCTAAATAATGTGGCTCTTCAGATGATTATTATGCATAAGTGTGTACATTTGTATTTAAGGGGTATGTTAGGTCAGTGACAAGGGGTGAAAACAAGAATATAATCTGATAGCAACTCAGAAAATATTTAATGTCACTTATTATTCCTCACCTTCTTTAGTTCCCATAAGAAAAATGAAAATTATGGCATTCACACCAGTCCTAATGAGGACTGAGGTCAAGACAAACATGTATTTTCTGAGAACTTGAAATACAGTACATGAGCTGACAGCTTTCTCTGGAGAAAAATTCCTTCTTGGAAGTTGAAAATTCAATGAGTGATGCATTTTGACTTTTTGAAATGGTGAGTTATAAAAATCAAGGCTCTTTACCAACTTTTTTAACCAAGTTGGACTGCTTCCCAGTGTATTCTCCCTGTTGGAAGAGCAGGGGAGGCCATTTCTACCTATGTGCTCTCTAGATTCCAGAATATTCCCTGTGACCTGGCAACATCTGCTCTTGCATTGCTGGAATGGCATTTTCTGGGTCATCTAATGTGCCCCTTCAAATTTGCTGAAATGTCAGCTCTTTGTGGGGGCTTCTCCAGTGCAATTTTGCTTCCCTAGCCACCTTCTTGGGGAAATAGCTGGGCAATGTTGGCTTTATCCAAATGTGTCAAATTGAATATTGAATCAGCAAGGTCTGTAAATGTTTATTATTGAATTCCAGCAGATCTCACAGGATTTGATTCTATAGCCAGGGTAAGGATACCTCACCCTCTTTACTTAGATTGAGCATGGAGAATTTTATGTCACTGTATAATATGAACCAGAAGATGGTTGTGCACACCAGATCAAGTCATGGCCCCTTGAAATAGCTTATTTTTTCCTGATGAAATGTACTACATTTTCTGGGATTGCTGCATCTTTCTCCCTCCCAGTGGGGAGAAGAATGTCCGGCAGCGTCATAAAACTCCTGCATAGCAAAAACAGAGCCTCTTTCTGGTTCACGATCGGTTTGACATTGTCATTGTTTGCTTGCTCTGCTCTGAAAATATCTTCAATGTGGCAGAACTTTCCTATCCATATCAAAACTGTGAAGGGAGTTAGTAAAAAGTTCTTTGACAGAACAAATTATAGCAAATGTACAAAAAATCAGACTTCATTGTACTGTTGTTCTGTATGACAAATATTTCATCAGAAGCAAATATAGTTTTATTAAAAAGTTTCTTGAGAACTTACCCTGTTCCTAAGATTTTTTTTTTTTTTAATCAGTTACCGCAATTTCCCCTGAATGTTGCTGGAAAAAGTGGAGAAGATGAGTCAGTGTATAAGGATACGCTCTCTTTCTTTCTGTGAATAAGGATAGCCTTTCTTTCTTTCTTTCTTTCTTTCTTTCTTTCTTTCTTTCTTTCTTTCTTTCTTTCTTTCTTTCTTTCTTTCTTTCTTTCTTTCTTTCTTTCTTTCTTACTTTCTTTTTCTTTCTTTCTTTCTTTCTTTCTTTCTTTCTTTCTTTCTTTCTTTCTTTCTTTCTTTTCTTCTTCCTTTCTCTTTCTTTCTTCCTTCCTTCCTTCCGTCCTTCCTTCCTTCCTTCCTTCCTTCCTTCCTTCCTTTCTTTCTTTCTTTCTTTCTTTCTTTCTTTCTTTCTTTCTTTCCTTCCTTCCTTCCTTCCTTCCTTCCTTCCTTCCTTCCTTCCTTCCTTTTTTCTCTTCCCTTCTCTTCTCTTCTCTTCTCTTCTCTTCTCTCTCTCCTCTCCTCTTCTCTTCTTTTTTTTTTCTTTTTAGAGGTGGGGAGAGAGGGGCAGAGGGAGAGCAAGAAAGAATCTTAAGCAGGCTCCACGGGGCTCAATCTCATGACCCTAGGATCATGACCTGAGCCAAAATCAAGAGTCAGACGCTTAACCAACCGAGCCACCCAATGCCCAGCCACCTCTTTCTTAAGAGAGGCTTATGTGAGATCTTTTCCAGAATCACTAAAACAGAAGATTACCTTGCTTTACACAAGGTATTTTTGTTGTTGTTGTTGTTATTCATCTGCTAGTGGGCGGAACCAAAGAGCTTTGGAAGTGATTTGCAGTATGTTTTGGTGAATGACAAAACTCTTGTCTCTCTTTTCTCTCTTTTTCTCTGTCATAGTGACAAACATTTTGACACCATTCTTCAAATTATGGGAAATAAGCAGAAAGAGAAAACAGAGGCACTGTGACACTGTCAGATATCCTCTGGGCACTTCAAATTTTTGTTCTGCATGAAGGAATGTGTATTTATCTAATTTCACATTTGGATAGTAATCATTAATCCAGAATGAAAATGGATATTTTGCTTCTCAGGATTCCCCCTCCCTATTAAAGTAGCTAACCAAATAGCTTAATTTTTCATTACCTAAACAAAGAAAGGATACTTGGAAATTATTTCTTGTACATCTCATTTATCCACAAGCACCATAATTAGCCCACATGAAATATGAAGCTATTTACATACCTGACTAATAAAACTGCTTTTGATTACCCTATTTGACCTTGCTTCTGTTACTATTGATTTCCTATACTATTGATTTCCTCTGGCATTTTTGTTTCTTGTGGCTGTAGCTACTATGCTGTTTTCAGGTCTTCTAGATTTATAATTATTCAAAATATCAAGGTAAACAGCTTTGGTGTTTCCTTTACATTATGAGAATATGCATAGCCAGATGGTGCACAATATATGCTAATAGCTACCTTTTTTGTGAGTACTTAATGTTTCTTATATTATCACATTTATCTCTATACCAAATCCTTAAATTAATTCCTATTTTTCAAATGAATAGAATAATGTTTGCATAAAATCTGAGTTGAAAAGTGTTGTATATGGATTCAAACCCAGCTCAGCCACACATACTGTCTTTGCAGTCAGTTGGATTCTATTTAAGAAAGATCTGTGGGCCCAAAATGGCTCATTAACCTAAGTCCTAAAGGGACCATCCTGGTGTTTCTTATCTTGCCCCTCCGCACCGCCATCTTGTGGCCTATAGTCAGGCTCCTTCTTCATTACTTGTTTCCATCTCCCCTATATGAAAATGTTTCTCAATCCTAAGACCTGCAAGAAGGATCTTCTTATTTAGATTTTCATTGTTCACTTCTCTTGGGACTCATCTCTCAACTTAAACAGTAATAACACAAATTTTAATTTGTGATACTATTCAGGTGACCTATATCTGCTTTTTTTTTCCCCCTATGGCCCTTATTCTTCATATATATTGTAGTTGCTGCTATACTTATGAGACTTTTCCTATCATATATTAAAGTCTTTGAGATGAGGGATTTAACCTTATATCTTGAACAGAGGAGTGCTACATTAATCTTTGTTTAACATGAAAATAAAAGCTGGTAAAAGAGATCAGCAACTGAGGACTGAGTCAGTCCTTGATCCATTTTTCTGAATTGAGCAGCTGTCTATACTCACTTTCTAAAGTCATATCTGCTCTGTGTTTTGAAGGAGAAAGATAAATGAATCTATCACAATTGTCAGTGAGATTCAAGACTATATGGGCAGTCAAATTCACATCACCTTCTTCTCCATGAGTGCTTCTTGTGATCTGCATTTAACTTCTGTTTAATATACTGGCATCTGTTGTTCTCCTCTTTGCAAACAAGAAGTTACTTCCCTTTCTCCTTACTTCCAACTCTTAATCCAAACCCTTTATATTCATTCAGAGGAAGTGAGAGTAACTTCACCTACTAAAGCTTCATGTTGGACATAAATACATTTCAATCGGATGTCTCTGCCACTGACATGCCAAGGAAGCCTTTGGGTGCCTTTGAACTTTGAGGGTGAGGCAATTGCAGGGAGTGTCTCACTTACTTAGGGTGGCGGTACTTCAGACCAGCTGTCCGGTGACATATTCAGCTGAGGGTGGAGGTACCTTCTGTCTCCTGAACAACCTGCCCAGACAGTTATCCTTTTAAGCTTTGATGTAAAATGAATTCACAGGTCACCTTCAAATATACATGGTTAAGTGAATCTCTACCTCAATCACCATCATAAACCTCAACTGATAAATTTGTTAGATGCCATCTGAGGTGATAAAATAAAGCCTGTGCTTGTTCATACACCTGTGTGACCTGCTGTTAGTCACAATTCATTGCCGATAACTAATACAAAAGGGTTTTCTCTAATAAGGGAAAAAAGAAAGGAGTCTTTCCTGGGCTTAAGACTGTAGCTGCAAATACATTTGTGTACTATTTAAGAGAAATTGACTACTTCATTTCAACAACCATTTATTGAAAACCTAATGTAAGTCACACACTGCACTGGGATCTGGGGTCACGAGTTCCATGACTTGAAGGAATTCACTGTATAATTGCAGAAGTGATGGCTTCAACATTGAGGCTCTGGAGACAGCCCACTGAAGTCTCCTCACACTTTTTGCATGCCACGTTCCTCTCCACTGTCCTGTGTATTGTACTGTTCCCTTGGAAAGCTCTGGACTATCCCTGTTCCCTCTACCTCTTAAAATTCTAGAATTTATGAATTTACTCAACATGTATATATTAATCTAGTAACTAAACACAGGAAATAGAGAGCTGAGCAAACCAAGCATGGCTTTCTCTCTTAAAGAACTTTGGTTCTAGTGGGCGGAGACCTGTAATGAACTAACAAATAAATTAATAATTCAGTTTTAGATAGTGCTATGAAAAAATTTTAAGATATAATAGAAAGTAATTGAAGTGAGCTAAATTAGACAATATGATCAAGGAGGGTTCCTAGGAGGGTGACATTTGGGTTAAAACTTTGGCATTGAGAAGGAGCTGGCCATGTGGAGATCTGGGATGAGAACTTTCTAGGCAGAAAGACCTTTGAGTCCAAAGGCCTGAGTCAAGAACCAAATTTAATTATCTGAGGGACAGAAAGATAGCCAGTGAAATTTAAAATATCAGGAAGTCATTCAGCAGAATGGAAAACAGGAGAAGAAAAATTCTGTGAGGTAACAAGAGCAGATCATCTAGAAACTTCTAAGCCATGGCAAAGATTATGGATTATAGGTGTCCTGGAATGCTACTGGATGCTTGTAAGTAGTGGACAGGTATGAAATGTTATATGTCTTAAAAATAGCACACTGGCTACTGTGTGAAGAATGGATTCTAGAGAGTTAAGAGCAGAAACAGTGGTGCCTGTTAAAAGGTTATTCTGAGAATTTGAGGATATAGTGGTGTTTACTTAAACAAGTGGGATCATGATCATGATGGAGAGAAGACCTGGTTGTCTTGTATACTGCATGAGCCCTTCCCTTATTGCTTAGACACTCTCTTTTCTGATCTTCCACCAACATTTTGCCTGTATAAGACAATTTCATAATTTAATAACTACAATAGACGGTCCTGATTTTTTATTATTTACTAGTAATGGCACCACATGCTTTACAGACTTTTTATCTAACCTACACATAACACTGTGAGTGGACAGTATTTTTATCCCTATTTTTCAAAAGAGGAAGCTGAAATTCAGTGAGGTTAAGAAACTTGCAGCCAAGAAGTACTAGAACTGAGGTATGAACCCAACTCTGTCTTAATATTATAGACTCCTAACTTCTATTTTATATTATCTTCTATTTTTCTTTCTGTTTTGCAGATTGTGTTAGACTTAGCTTTCTAATTATATGTGTCATGCCTTCTTGCTGGTTATACCAGACACATAGTTATGAGTTATAAATATTTATTAAATTTGCCAACATTGCTACACCCAAGAGATGTGTATCGCAGATCTGATAACTGAACTATCCTGGGCACTGTGAAGCCCTAGTTATAACTGTGGGGACACGAAATGTGAAATTGAGAAAGAGCAGGACTTGTGAAATTTAGAAGAGAATCGTAGGACTGGCCATGGCCATGGAGTTGCATGGAACCTCCAGAAACAGGCATTAAACTGGCTGAAGAGGAAACCATGACGAATGAATCAAAAGCCTGTAGGAGTTGACACACGCATGTGACTGGGCCATAGAGTTGTCTCCATGTGAATAACACCTGTATGTTTAGAAAGATTAGAGTGCTTGGTCCCATGCTGTTTTTTACCATCTTGAAATTCTTAATAATTTTCGATTAAGGGGCATCACATTTTCATTTCATGTTGGACCCCACAAATTATGTTGCCTATTCTGCTAGGCAGCTCAAAGTAACCCCCCAAAAATGCAATAAAGATGCATTAGAATCTGCCAAAATCACCTCAGAATCCTCTTAATACAAACATCTAGAAGTGATAGAATTAAAAATAAACAAAACCATAAATGCTTTTTCAAATATGGTTGAGTTTTCAAAAATCATCAAGTATTATATATTGAGAAGAAGCAAAACAAAACAAAACAAATCAGAACATCGAAGTCATTGAGACAGATTCACCTTACCAGGTATCAATATTTAAAGTAAATCTTTGGTAATTAAGTCAATGGAATTATCACAAGAAGAGATAAACTGATAGATCCAAATAGAGCCCTACACACATATAAACACTTCCTATACTTCAGCAGTAATAATGTAACTCTACAAGGAAAAGATAGATGACTCAGAAACTGCTACTGGGAAGTTAGTTATCCAAATTGGAAAAAACAAACAAATCTCTACCTCACACCATGCAATAAAAAAATGTATTTTGGTGGAGTAAGATCCTAAGGTGAAAGTTACACTTTAATATGTTAAAGAAAATAAAGGAGGCTATTTTTAAGACTTCTGGCCAGCTTTGGATATATCTATTTTAAAAAATAAATAAAACAAATGTAAGTTTTAAAACTTTCAAATTTGGCAGCATTAAAATTAAAAATTTCTCTTTAAAAATTATCTTAAACAAAATGAAATGACAAGCTAGTGACTGGGAGTTTTTACAACATATAACAATAACAACAAAAAAAAAAGTACAGATTTCTTTCAAATAAACAATTTAGCAAACAAAACACTAAAGATTACAAATGTACATTCATAGGATTGGAAACAAAATACTCCAAGAAATGTTGCTTAGCCTCATTAGTAATAAGGTACCAATATAGATAAATCACAAAAACTTGAATTTTCACTTAAAATTAATTTGCAGAACAAGAGTACAGTATTAGGATAAAGCTTAAAAATTATAACTGTTTAAAACTGTATCACTGTGTAATGATTAAATGCACATATTATATATAGTAAAGGCAAAAAATTTGCCTGTGAGGTCCTCATCAAATCCATTTTTAGTCATTAAACAATGCTTGCAGGCACTAACAATGTGAAGGATACTAAGAACCTGTGAGGCACACAATTGTGGTAACATTCACCTCCTACCTTTGGGTGGGAGAGGACTTTGGGGAAGTAAACAGTGGATGGTGCAAGCTAGACTAGGCAGGAACAAGAATTGGTTAACTTTACTATGCTCAGGCTTTAGCTACATGACTTATTAATATGATGATAATGATGATGATGATGATATTATATAACATATCAATAATATATAAATATTATTCTGATAATTTGTACTATCATATTAACAACATTAGGGTAAGGTGAATGTTATTTTGTCTAATTCCCTGAGAGAGAAATGAAATCTCAGTGTGGGTAAGTTACCCAAAGTCACAGGCTCAGTGATTAGCAGATCTAAGATACAAATCCCAGGTGTAGCTGCCTCTTAGTCTATGACCATTCCTGTAGTCTCACTGTCTTTTAAGAAACCGTATTATTTCTTATCTGATTCTAAGACAAGATGTACATTTAAAAAATGCATTGTTACTTCTATTGATCGTTTGTAATGCATGATCTCTAGACCTTTCATGTATCAAATGAAGCCTCCATGTATATATAGGTTGAATCCCATACATCACACTTAGAAGAAGATTCTCTTCACAGTATGTAAAATGTACTATTTAAAAATGGAGAAACATTGTATCATGGAAAACGATTCTTACTTACCCTCGGTTTTTGTTCAATCATTTCACTCTCTGAGTGTTTTGTTGTCATTTGGAAAAACAGAAAAATGATTACTTTGAGTATTTTATGACAATTGTTAGATTAGGAAATATTTATTGTTTCTTATGTGCTAGGTCCTATTCTAAGTGTTGTTGCTGCAGCAGCAAGCTAGAATCTGTGCCTTCACTCCCGTGGGGGAAAGAGAAGGGGAAAAAGGTAATAGAACTTCAAGTAGGGATGCTTGCCATGAAAAACAAGCAGGGAACAGAATAGTCAGGGACTGGGAAGGGCAGAGATGGTAAGGAAAGTAAATTTGCAGGTCCAGGTGATATGACTAATTGAAAGAAATTTCTCTCCGACTTGGCATTTATGTGATCAGCCAAGCTGTTTGCTTTGCTCCATTCATACTCAGGTTAATTATCTGGGAGAGATTCTTGACAGACATACGGTTGTGAATGTTTGCATTCATTTATTACTCTTATTTTCAAGAGGAAAATGAGGATTTAACTTGTCAGATGAAGAAAGGTTAAGTGGTGTAAGTTTTCATCTTTTTCAGAGGCATGTTTTTGTCTTGCTGTAGGTTCAGTACAAATGTGGAGAGCATTTCTGTGGATAATACAGAAAAGAAGTTTAGATCTGCCCTTGGAACCCAGATTTCTCAGTCGAAAAATCTGAGTCCCTTTTCTCTGAGACACAATGTGTAATTTCATGAAGGTTACTATAATTCTCATCTACCTCCTGGATGAAATTCTTGACATCAGCTTGAAGGTGCTCTTATAAGAGACTCACTATAGAAACATTCATTTCTTTTCAGTGTATTTAATTCCCTACTGTGACACTGGCTAGTTAAGTGACCTTGAGCAAATTACTTTCTCTCACAAAACTTCTGATTCTCCCTGACAAATTCCTTTTCTTCATCACTCAAATAGGTCTTGAAATCTCATCTCCCGCAGGAAGCAGTTCTAATAAATTAGAGAAGAAATGATTAATTCCAATATGTCACTTCCCTTGTGCTCTTCTTCTGTTCTATGTACCTACTAAATGCACTTATCCTCCCAGTTTATAGCTAATAAAAAGACATTTTGGCTTTAACTTCATTATTTATTTAAAGCCGGTTGCTTATGTTGTCATCCCACCTGCATATTTGCCTATTTTGTAGGTTAGATTCTGAAGTGATGAAGTTATACTTGCAGGCGTCAGCTTCAATGAAAATGGACTTTACCCTCTATCTTCTAATTCTACTCAACAAAATAAGAGGAGTTTTTCCAGACCCATCTAAAAAAATATCAGATGGCAGCTTGGGTGCCAGAGTTATGGCCTAAAATAGAGATTTCTCTGAACAAAGTGACTCAATATGGCTTTAATATCTGTGTCACCAGTCTTAAGCCTAGTGTCCAGCACATGGTAAGTGCTCAATACTCTCTGGTCGAGTGGCTGATGGTCACTTAGCACTGCCTAAGAGACCAAGGACATTGGTTCTAGGATCTAAGGTTTCCACAGAGTTCAGTCAAGGCTTTGACAGACTGGCCTCTGGAGAGCTTGGGAGTGAAGGGACAGAGATTCTGGGGATCCAGTGTACCACCATCTCTGATACTAATTAGCTGAATGATCTTGGGAAATTCACCTATCTTCTTTGACACTGAAGTGTGTGTGTGTGTGTGTGTGTGTGTGTGTGTGTGTATGGAATTGAATGAGATGATCTCTAGAGTAACTTTTAGATATAATACTATAGGAGTCCATGATTCATTGATAATACCTGAAATAAACCAAAACTTTTCCTAGGGACTATAAATAAAAGTAGGCAATGCTGTGGTCAGAGGTAATGTCTGGGTGATTGTGGTCCTTCCAGATAGGATAGTATTACAATGGATATGTTTGCAAGTGTATCAGGGAGGGGATTGTTTTCTGAGCACCATGTCAGGCACAGCAGGGGACTAACGCAAGACTTCCACCAGCTACAGGCTGGAGATAATAGAATTGTGATGCCCAGCTGGTAACTGGATTTTTTTTTTTTTTTTTTTTTTTTTTTTTGCAAAGAATGTCAAGGAAGGCTACACATGTAGAAAAGTAGCAGGAGATACTATTTCTTCTAGGTCTGCTGCTACAGCTTTGAGTATAATCTGCCTCACACTCAAGAGCATTGTAAGAATTAATGAGTGCAAAATGCTTTTGTGAAAGAAACTTCCTGAGCCTGGTCTATGCCAGTGAAATGGGCTGACACTAAATAACCCAAAGGTCCCCTAAGCAGAATGCCAGGAGTATTAACATATGCATTACAATGCATTAACATTAGGAGTGATTAAATTAACTATGACCTAAACATAACAATGGCTAAATCATCCTTACCAGGCAGAGCAGAAAATTGCACACAGCTTTTCGGTATGGGGCAGTGAATAAGATCATAGCACCTCCGTGTCAGTGAGGCAGAGGCAGCACTAAATGAAGGCTGTTGGATTTTCAAGATACCCTGGCTCATTTCCAAGGATCACTTCCCCTGCAATTAAACATCAAGAGGACATTCCTGGGCCCCATACCAACTCAAGGCTGTGGCATGTATTTATCCCTTTTAAAGTCATATATAGGAAAAGAGAACACTGTTGTCCCACGTGGACATATGGGGAACATCGGCCTGGATAATAATCTGTATCTTTTTCTTTACATTGCAAATCTCCAGCTTTGAGGGTCTCCCTGCTGCTAACATAAGAGAGTACAGAGAGATGACAAAAGAGTGGCTCCATCTCGAGTGTCCTTCATGGGGATTCCAGCAGGACTTACAGGATAGCACTGCAAATCACCATGCTGGGCATTCGTTAGAGGAAAGAAAACTTCTATGAGAAGCAAGACCTAGCACATTGTGGTCCCAAGAGCTCCTTCTTGTTCAATGGCCTATACTAATCTTTGTCAGGAAAAAATAGTCTTCTTATTTTTTTTGTTTGAATAATAAAGAACTGAGGTACTCGAAGTGTGTCAAAAGCTCACTATGAGGTCTTCTGTGCTCTCTGGACACTGTGTCACTCCCATGGACTCCTGTGATTTTGAATTTACCCTCACCTTTCTCATGCTTGAGCATTCTCTTCCCCCATCTCTCTGCTGTGAAACAAGAATTTTGTACAGGCAAGTTTCTGTGGAAGTTGCTGCTACTTTAGTGGAAAGCGTTAGGAATAATGCTGCATTTTCCTGAAGACTTTGAAAAACAAAACAACTGGTTGGTTTAACCTTTTCTGAGAGTTTTCTGCATGATTAGGAATACAAGCATACTGCTTAGAATCTGGGAACTCCCCTATTTCCTTTAGAAAATAGAACAAAACAAAACAAAACATGTTTTTTTGCTGCTTCCTGAAAAACTTTTACTTGATAAGAAATAAGCACAAATTGTGAGACTATTTCTCAAAGCCTAGCTATGTTTGGGGTTCAAAGGCCACAGTCCCAGGCGATGTCTTCATTCTGGGATTTCAACTTTTCATGTGTTGTAATGGGAATTTGGCCTGTAGGACATGGTTACATTAGCTTATAAATCACAGTCCTCTGCTTTCACGCTGGTGAAGAACAAATTCCTAAAGGTAGTGACGTTAAGCAATTGAGTCACCAACATCAAGATGGTTCTCAGAATTACCTTCTATACTGTGACAGTCTGCAAATACTGCTGTTACCATGTGACTTTTATAGTACTTCTGTTACTGTTTTTGTTTTGTTTTAGATGGTTCATTTGAGTTTTAGCTTTTAGCAATACTGATAATTTCTTGGGGATTCTGTCTAGTAAAGAAAAGACCTTTGTGGAAAATGATGAATCAAATCCTCCTATTTCAAAACATAAGTGATAAATAAGATTTCCTTGTGTGGAAAAGGAATTGGAATTCTTCAGGAGATATTCATTTTACTCACACATTTCCTCCTTTCTCTATCCAGATTCCATCCATCTAGGTCTTTATGAGTATGTGACCATTGTCGTCTGCTAAAAAATAATTAAAGAAGGCAATTTAGGTTATACACATAAACTTTATTTAAAACTTCACAAAGCAGTCAAGAAAACTGCAAAATGGGGCAGAAGTCAGGAAGCTTTTAGAGGATACAGAATAGGGAAAAAGGATGTAAGTATGGAGCCCAGAGTTGGCATGGCTTTTGAGGATTGGCTGAGTAGATGCACTACAATTCTGGTCAAAAGGAGCAGTTAGAGGGACATAAAGCTACCTAAGTTCCAGTTTGCTGATGTGGCACCCTAATCAGGAACAGTTCCATCTTGAGTCTAAAAATTTATTTTGGTGAGTCACACAGGATCCCAAACTAAGTAGGGCTTATGGTTGGGTGTGAGTTTGAAGTTTCTGTCTTGAAATTTTTAATAAAGTTATCTTTGAATTTATGTTTTATAAATAAAGTCCAGTGGGCCAAAGAAGCATGTGCTGGGGGCTTGCAGCCTGAAGTAAACACAGGGCATGCATTAAGAGACATCTCTTTGACGTCACTTCCTCTTGCCTGGGTGTTGCCTGAGTAAGAAGAATGTATTTCCTTGTATGATTTTTTAAATCCTTTATTCTGTCCTTGTCCATTCCTAGTCCATTTTCTTGCAGTTGGAAAGCAAAATAGTGATACTGGCACTACTAGGGAAGAAAGCAAGTTTTGGAAGCATCTTAAATTGAGTTGCAATAGGGTTTGGTGTGTGTGTGTGCGTGTGTGTGTGTGTAGTTGATGTTGCAGTTATAACTGTTACCTGCCCAGCATCTCCCCACACATCCCAGGAGGCAGAGATCTTGGTTATTAATCCTGAAAAAGTGTATGACAGTTGGGTAGTGGAAGTGTTAGTTGTCCTCATTGCTGCTTTCTCTAGCTTATTGAGGTAGTGGCCCTAATTGGATAAGGTGAAGACAGACCTTTCTTCAGATTGTTTTGGTGGAAATGAATATATCTGAGTATGAAGGTGCTAGGCATTTTAGGATGAAAAACGGATGGAACGGCCTACCTTTTCTAGCTCATTCATTTCATACTATTTTCCCCAAAATCACCTCCAGTCATTGCACAACAGCAATTCCTTGGATGATGATTAAATTCTAAACATTCAGCACACACAGGAAAGGCCTACAGATTTAAGGATACCAAATTTCTAATTTGATTTCTATGTGTGGCTGAATGATCTTCAGCAAAGGGCCAGTGGAGCCTACCTTTTATCATTTAAGAAAATCCTTGATAATTAATGATTATAAATAATGATTATAAATGATGATGACAATGATTATAAGTGGTTAATGATTATAAAATGTATTCAGAGATCTTAATACCCATAGTTTTCTTTTATATCTTCCAGGAGAATACAAATTTCTCTCTCTGTCCACTTTGAAGATTTTCTTCCTTAGCTTTTATGCAACAAGAAGAGATCTTCTTCCTTCTTTCACTACCGCTGTTCTACGATAGAGAGATGAGACAGAGATGTTAGTCCATGAGATTAAAACTAGCACCAGGAAACAAAATAAGATGTGAGTGATCAAGGAAGAGGAGGCACTCCTTATCTGCCCTGGTTGGTGCCACACATCCCATCACATACCACACACTGTGCTTCTTTGCCTATGATTGTTAATGAACCAATCAATACTATAAAAGGAGGTAACCAATGAATCAATAAAAGAATAAGATTTGAGTCATAAAAAACATGGTATTTTTTTTTCCTTTTCATGAGATCTTAGGCAAAGACACTTCTTAGAGGATCTAGTTTCTTGATATTAAAAAGATACTAAGAAGACTCAAAAGACACAGGAAAAATCAAACTCATTTTTATGTACTATGCCCATATTCCATTTAACAACCTTCCCTATGGAACATTCATTATTTATGAATCATTGGAATGTTTAAAAAAAAGGAAGTCTCTCTCTTCCTCTCTCCCAGCCCCCCTCCCTCCCTCTCTCTCTCTCTCTTTGAATTTGTGTCTATATCTATTCACAGCCACAGCCCCTGTGAACTATGCATACCGAAAGTGCATGCAGCCACTTAGAATGCCACGGACTAGAGTGTGGGATGCAATGATTTCTGTGTATTCTGCTCTAGTCTCTTTTACCATTTATTTTGTGTCCTTGTTAGTAGTTTTGGACCCATGTAAGTAAGATATGCCAGTAATGCTAATGTACTTCTGAAAAGAAACAGAGGGACAGTATTGTGCAAGCTTGAGGCCTGAAGCAACTTCAAGGAGAAGGTCAGGGAAACACAAGGTAAAAGAGAGCAGGAAGGTAGAGATTGACATTATGAACAACATCATAGCAATCCCTGCGGCAGAGGAGGACTGACCAACAGATTTCATGAGCTGGAGCTGGAAGAAACTAAGGCCTGAGGTCAGTCAAGCCTTCAAGGAGTAAGAGAACCACAGTCCCTGTCACTCTAAAATTCAAGGATTCAAATCTTTAAGAATTTTGCAATAAAAAAATCTGTCTTATGCTCCTCTCACTCAATATGTTTCTGTATTAGCTTGCTTGGGCTACCATAACACAATACCATACACTGGGTGGCTTAAACAATAGAAATTTGTTTTCTTACCATCTCTGACATCAGGATCCCAGCATATTTCTAAATGAGAATCCCAGCACAGTTCCAAAGAAAGCTGTCTTCCTGACTCTCAGACAGCCTCCTTCCCACTGTGTCCTTCCATCACAGAGAGAGTGAGCTCTTTGGTATCTCTTATTAGGGCACTAATCCTATCAGGACCCCACCCTTATGACATTATTTAACTGTAATCACTTTTTTACTCCAAATGCAGGCTCATTGGGAGTTAAAGTTTCTAGATATGAATTTTGGAGGGGGGGGGGTGGACACAATTCAGTCCACAGCAGTTCCCTTTCTAGAAATTTTTCCAAAAATGTGTGTATGTGGAGCTAATTTGGCAGAATACAGTAAGTGGAAACAAAATCCAAATTGACCTTCTTTATCTATATGACCAAAATGTCTAATTGAGTCTTGTTTCACGTTTCATTCCTCTGAAAGGACTTCTCCCCCCACCTCTATCTTTTAACATCCCCCATGAATATACTGGACCCACCCAGATAATTGAGAAAAATCTCCCAATTTAAAGTCACCTGATTAGAAACCTTAATTTCATCCACAACTGTAACTCCCCCTTGAAATGTAACATAACATATCAATGGGTACCAAGGATGAAAATGCAGACATCTTTGGGGGACCATTCTTTTTTTTTCTGCCTATCACAATACTCAGATAATTATATGAGAAGACACAATTTCTCATACCTGTAATCTAACAAGGTAAAAAATAAGTAAATCAAATAATTAAGTTTGGAACCTGGATTTGACCTAAATACTACTATACTCCAGGGAATTTTAATTTCTAGCTTCCTAAAAATGAGCCTTCTAAAATTGGATAATACTCAAATTAGATTATGGATACAAATTAAAGTGAATTTCATCAACAACACACAATTCAATTGTGCTCCAATTTTCTTTAGCATTCAATCAGCTGACACTTGCAAATTTTCAACAGTTTAATTAAGAGGAACACATAAACTTTGAGATAGGGAATACACTGAATTTGAAATTAAGACTCAGTATATTCCAATTTCAAATTGAAAAATTTTAGGAAATGAGCAAGGAACAAAAAAAACCCCCTATACATAATAATAGATGTGGAAATATAAAATTGTTTCTATTACTGTAATTGTACAATATGAGTTTTACAAATAATTAATGTTCATTTCAGTTACATTTTGTACAGAGAATATTAAAAAATACTATAATTTTACTTTCATGATCTCAGGAAATGCTTAAGTATAAGTTACTTGAAATAATAGAATGCTCTCTTAAAATAATATACAAATATATATCTTCATTTTAATTAAGATATTTACTAAGTGCTTACTGTATGCAACATTTGGAAGGATACAAAATTTTATAGGATATAGACTCTTGGAATTTATATACCTGATAAAGGAGAGGCTAAAGAAGAAATTATATAAAATATTACCTTTATATCACCTTATGTCTTATTTTAATGCAATTAATATAAAATAGAATATTGTTCCATTTTTTATTTTTAAAATTGAAACTGCTATTGTGAATCAATACAGTTCAGTTGATTGCAGTAGGGTCTGCAGTTATGGAAAAAACTCTGTTTTTGTTTCAATTATTTTAGTTGAATGAACATAGCTGATTTGTCCCTTTAGCTTCTATATATACTTGTTCACAATGATCAAAAGTCAGAGTAAAAAATTAATGCACCAAGAAAGTCACTACATGTTTGCTCTAAACACACACACACATACACACACACCTACAACTTGTTATTTTGATGGATCATGTCTTAAAAGAAACTAGAGAATAAAACCACGTTGTGCAAATATGTCATATTTTCTCCCGGCATACAAATACTAAATAAATACTTGCTAAATGAATCAGCAAATAGTTCTTCTCAATGAATTTATTCAATATGTGAAAGTCTTTAAGGTTGCAAAGAAGAGACAGCCTCAGATAACATCCAATATTGGAATTTATTGAAAAGGTAAGTGGGAGTTTAGGATTCGAAAATAATTTCATCTTTTCACTATATGACCACTGTGGGTCTTAGTGCTTCTACCCCCGAATATAGCAAAACTTCTATGGAGTACTTGGCCATTATTCAGAACCATGTTATGTCCTGACTTTTCTTACCTACGGTTTTTCTTTTTCGTCTTGAATAGTTATCCTGGAATATGTTAAGACACAACACTAGTTCAGGGACTCCCATAGCCCCATCACAGAGCTGCAGTAGACTTCAACTGTTGCCACTCTTTTCCCATTTCTGTTTTCATGCTATTGGCCCTTACTGCACTGGACAATTTTGAAGCAAATCCCAGCTATCATTTCATTTCATCCAAATGTATTTATAGGTATGTCACATTTTTAAGTTGACGAAGTAGATGGGACTTTTTGAGAGTGCCTGGCGAAATAAATGTTTTTATTGTTTTCTATTGCATAGCCTTTTATTGTTGATTTATAGGAGTGTATTATATATTCTCCATATGAGTCCTTTGCTTTTATGTGTTTGTGTGTATATTTAAACAATATCGTTTCCCATTTCTGAATTTGTCAAATTTTGAGTTTATCGTGTATTTTGATAAATAGAATTTCTCATTTTTGTTATAGTCCATCTTATCAATATTTGTCTTTTATATAGTCAACAATTTTTCTGTGCAGTGGAAGAAAGTGTGACCTATACCACAGTCGTGGATATGTTACTGTATATTGTTATGGTCTGAATGTTTTTGTCTTCCCAAATTCATGTGTTGAAATCCTGATGCCCAGTATGATGGTATTAGAAGTTGGGGCATTTGGAGGTGCATAGGTCATGAGAGTGGAGCACTCACGAATGGGATTAGTGCTCTTATGAAAGAGACCCCACAGAGCTCCCTGGCCCCTTCCACCATGTGAGAACACAGTGAGAAATGTAGCCTGGAAGAGGGCCATTACTGAAATCTAACCAAGCTGGCACCCTGATCTTGGCCTTCCAAACTCCAGAACAACAGCAGTAAATTTCTGTGGTTTTTAAGTCACCCAATCTGTGATATTTTGTTATAGCGCCCTCAATGGATGAAGACATATGTTATCTTCTAGAAACTTTATTTTTTAACTTTCACATTTGTTTCCAATCTAACTAGAATTTATATTTGTGTAAAATGAGAGGTGGGGGGGATAAGGTTTACTTTTTTTATATGGACATTGAAGTGTCCATCTATTAAAAAAATATCCTTCTTCACAAGGCAGAGGCAACTTTGTCATTTATTAGGAGACTATGTACATAGAGATGTACCAATACTAGAGTATTTTAATTACTGCAGCTTTATGTCTAATAGTATCAGTCTTCTAGAAATTTTCTTTTAGTTTGCTTTGACTTGGTCCTTTGCATTTACACATGCATTTTAGAATATACTTGTCAAATTCCACCAGAAATTAAAAAGCAAAAGGTTACTGATCTTTTTATTAAAATTGCACTGAAACTATGTGAGTTTAAAAAACCAGATTTTCTTTAGTCTTCTCATCCAAGAATGTAGCATATCACTCCATTTATTTAATTTATTTCAATAATGTCTTGTAGTATTCTAGTAGAGATTTCCTCTGAAGAAATAGAACATAATTCATTAGTTTACTCCTACTGTTTTTGATTTTTTGTTTTATTTGTAAAAGGTGTGATTTTTTAAAAATTTTCATTTTCTATTTACTGCTCATAGATAGAAATACAGTTGATACTTGGGCTTTAACTTTAGACCTTGTGACCTTGTTTTATTTATTTATTTATTTTTAAGTTTTTATTTAAATTCCAGTTAGTTGATGTATAGTCTAAGACTAGTTTCAGAAGTAGAATTTTGTGATTCATCATTTACATACAACACCCAGTGCTCATCACAAGTGCTTAATACCCATCACCCACCTAGCCCATCCCCCCCTTCTCCCCTCCAGCAAATCTCAGCTTGTTCTCTATAGTTAAGAGCCTGTTCTGGGGCGCCTGGGTGGCCAGTCAGTTAAGTGTCTGCCTTCAGCTTAGGTCATGTTACCAGGATCCTGGGATCGAGTCCTGCATCGGACTCTCTGCTCAGCAGGAGTGTGTTTCTCCCTCTCCGTCTGCCTATCGTTCTGCCTACTTGTGCTCTCTCTGTCAAATGAATAAATAAAATCTTAAAAAAAAAAGAGCCTGTTTTATGGTTTGCCTGTACTCAATCTGTTTATTAATACTGATATTTGTCTGTAAACTCTTTTTAAATTTTCAAATTTACAAATAATGATAGTTTTATTTTTTCCTTCCAAAGCCATATATTTTTTATTTTCCTTTCCCTTGAAGGTCCAATACACGGTTGAATAAAAGTGATGATACTAGCATCTTAGTCTTCTTCTCAGTCTCGGTAAGAAAGCTCTAAATATCACTACTAACTTTGATATGTATTGGAGGGTCTTTATAGATGTTCCTTATCAGATTAAAAAATAATTCAATTCCTAGTTTTATCATGAATGGATTATTGACATGATCAATGATAACTTTTCTACTTTCTATAATGTGGTGAGTTGTATTGGTTTTCCAATGTTAAACCAACTTAGCATTCGTGAAATAAGCTCAACTTGTTCAGGATATAGTCATTACATATGTGTAAAAATGTGATTTCCTAATATTTTGTTTAGAATCTTTGCATATAGGTCTTGTATCTGTGTTTATTTTACAGATTGTCCAGTAATGCTTTTTTTTCTTACGTTGTAATGACATTTTCAACTTTTGATACCAGGTTTATACTGGCTTCCCATAATGAATTAGAAGTATTTTCTCTCTGTTTTGGGTCATTTTGTGTAATTTTTTTTCTTTAGTAAGTCTTTGGAAGAACATTAAGGAAATTGTCTAAATCTAAAGTTTTCTTTGTGGAAAGGTCTATAGCTAAGGATCAAACTACTAGATATGAGATTATTTAGAGTTTTTATTTCTATTGGAATCAGTTTTGCTGGACTTTTCCACTTCATCTCTATTTTCAAGTTTACTGGCACAAAACTTCATATAACTACTTATTATTTTAATAAGTTTAGGATCTCTAACTTGATATTTCATTTTCCATTACTGATATTAAGAATTTATTCCTTCTTTTTTACTTTTCCTTAATAAATCTTAATAGCAGTATATCATTTTTATTACTGTTGTCAAATGACCCAAATTTGGCCGTGTTGATTTTTTTTCATGTATGTGTTTTCTATTTAATTCATACATATTCTTCTTTTTATTATCTGTATTTTACTCTCTTTGGGTTTAATATTCTGTTCCTCTGTTAATTCCTTGAGAAGAAATTTTAGATCATTATGTTTCAGATTTTTTCCTTTTCTAATCTATGCATTTGATACCATAGATTTCCTCTCAAGCATATCTTTTGCTGTATCCCACAGGTTTTCACATCTTTTATTTTCATTATCACTTAATTCAAATTAATTTCTGATTTCCTTTGTGATATCTTAGTTTAGTCATAATATATTTTAAAATAGAATTGCTTAATTACTAATAGTTGGGTTTGTTAGGTTTTTCTCTATTTAAACTGATTTATGGCATAATTCCTGTCTGGTCAAAAAAAATGCTTTGAGATTTTAAAGCTTTGAAAAATTTTAGACCTTAGTTTCAGACTCAACATACTATCATTTTGGTAAGTACTGCATGTACATTTGAAGAAAATGTCTATTCCATCATGGCTGGATTTGGTGTTCTTTATATGACAATTAGGTTAATTTCATTAATCTTGTTCAGGTCTTCTGTATCTTTTCTAATGTTTTTGTTTGTGTATACCATCAGCTATGAAGAGGTTTATTTTAAAGTCTCTCATATGCGACATGGGTTTTCTATGTTTTCTTTCCATTTTTGCTTCCTGTACTTTGAGGCTCTGATATAGGAACATGGTTTGTAGATTGTGATATCTTCCTTGTGGGTTGACCTTTTTATTATCGTGAGATGTATCTTTATTTTTTGTAAGTCTCTGGATTTAAAGTCTACTTTGTCTGCTATTAATATAGCTTCACCAGTTTTATTTTGCTTAGTGTTTGTATGATACACCTTTTTCTGTACTTCTAATTTCAACCTCTCTTATATTTAAGATGTGTTCTTCTATGTATTTTTAAGGCATGTTCTTATCTTTAAAGGGTGTCTCTTATAAGCAGCATATTTTTGGATTTTTTAAATGAAATTATACATATGTTTAGGCTTATATTTACCATATTTTGATGTGTTTTCTGTGTGTCCCATCTTTTTTATATTCCTTTTTATTCTTCATTTTGCCTGCTTTCAAAGTAAACTTTTTATTATATGACTTTCCCCTAGGGAAAAGTTAAAGGGAAACTTAACTTAAACACTCTTTACTATGCTCTTCAGTGTAAAAAATATAAAATGCATATTTGAATTAGTATAATTATAATTACAAAATGTAATAAATTATATTATTTAAATGACTATAAAAAATAAAGTATAATATAAAATGATACTTTTTCTATTTTCACTGAAATGTTCAAATGTTAAAATTTTTTTTAAAGATTTTATTTATTTATTAGAGAGAGAGAGAATGAGAGACAGAGAGCATGAGAGGGAGGAGAGTCAGAGGGAGAAGCAGACTCCCTGCTGAGCAGGGAGCCCAATGTGGGACTCGATCCCGGGACTCCAGGATCATGACCTGAGCAGAAGGCAGTCACTTAACCAACTGAGCCACCCAGGCACCTGAAATGTTCAAATGTTAAGGTTCTATATGTTCCTTCACCCTTTTGTTGAATACATTGTTTACTTCCTTATAGAATTTCTTTCAGTTAAGAATTTTATTGATTGCACCCTGTATTGTCATTTACTATGTCCTGCTATCCCCTGTGCTTCTTTTCAATTAGAAATTGGATCTAGAGGCTTGATCTGCTCCAGGCTTGATTTTTGTTTTACCTAGTACACTTCATAGATGGTGTTGTGTATTTATTTCCATTAGATGGTACTTAATGTGTAATTGTCTCTCTTTTAGTGATATAAGTGGTCACTGGAGTAATTTCAGCTAAGCTTATATGTAGAAAACAAAATCAATGGGAAACTTACTTTAAATAATATGAGAATTTCAAAACGTAACAAGTTATAAAATCCAACATGTAAAAATTAATAGCCTTGGGGCACCTGGGTGGCTCAGTCAGTTGAGCGTCTGCCTTTGGCTGAGGCCATGATCTTAGAGTTATGGGATTGAATCCTGCGTTAGGCTCCTTGCTCTGCTGGGAGGCTGCTTCTTCCTCTGCCTCTGCCTGCCACTCCCCTTGCTTGTGCTCTCTCTCTCACTATCTCTCTCTGTGTCAAATAAATAAATAAAATCTTAAAAATAATCAATAGCCTTTGCATATACAAATATCAATAAGATGATATAATGGAAAAAAGATTCCACTGCTATAGCAATAAATAAATAGATAGAAAAATAAGTATATATAAAATACCTAAATGAAACTTAATGAAATATAAAAATTTTGATGTGAATAAATGGAATGACATGCTATGTTCTTAAGGAATCTCAACATCATAAAGATATCAATATCTTTCAGTAAAATTAAAAGGCAACCTACAGAATGGGAGAAGATATTTGCAAATGACATATCTGATAAAGGGTTAGTATCCAAAATATATAAAGAAGTTATCAAACTCAACATCCAAAAAAGAAATAATCCAGTTAAGAAATGGGCAGAAGACATGAATAGACATTTTTCCAAAGAAGACATCCAGATGGGGCCCCTGGGTGGCTCAGATGGTTAAGCGTCCGCCTTCGGCTCAGGTCATGATCCCAGGGTCCTGGGATCGAGTCCCGCATCGGGCTCCCTGCTCCTTGGGAGCCTGCTTCTCCCTCTGCTTCTCTCTCTCTCTCTCTCTCTCTCTCTCTCTCCCTCTGTCTCTCATGAATGAATAAATAAAATCTTTAAAAAAAAAAAAAAAGAAGACATCCAGATGGCTAACAGACACATGAAAAGGTGCTCAATATCACTCATCATCAGGGAAATACAAATCAAAACTACAATGAGGTATCACCTCAGAACTGCCAGAATGGCTAAAATTAACAACACAAAAAACAATAGGTGTCGGTGAGGATATGGAGAAAGGGAAACCCTCTTGCACTGTTGGTGGGAATGCAAACTGGTGCAGCCACTCTGGAGAACAGTATGGAGGTTCCTCAGAAAGTTAAAAATAGAACTAACTACCTTATGATCCAGCAATTGCACTTCTAGGTATTTACCTAAAGAATACAAAAATTACTAATTCGAAGGGATACATGCACCTTGAGGTTTATAGCAGCATTATCAACAATATCCAAATTATGGAAAGAGCCCAAATGTCCATCAACTGATGAATGGATAAGGAAGAGGAACAGTGGAATTTTACTTAGCCATTAAAAAGACTGAAATCTTGCCATTTGCAAAAATATGGATGGAGCTAGAGTATTATGCTAAACGAAATAAGTTGTTCAGAGAAAGACAAATACCATACAACTAAACTCATATGTGGAATTTAAGAAACAAAACAAATGATCATAAGGGAAAAAAAGAGAGAGGCAAACCAAGAAACAGGCTCTTTATTATAGAGAACAAACTAATGGTTACTAGAGGGGGGGGTGGGTAGGGGGATGCGTGAAATAGGTGATGGGGATTAAGGAGTGCACTTGTTGTGAGGTATGGAAGTGTTGAATCAGTATACTGTACACCTGAAACTAATATTACACTGCATGTTAACTAACTGGAACTTAAATAAAAACTTAAAAATAAATAAGATAAAATAAATTTAAAAAGATCTCAGTATCCTTTTGATAAACTATAAAATTAATTTTAACCATCAGTTTCCCCCTTCCCTTTTGTTTCCCTGAACTTAGTATATTGCTTGTAAAGTTTGTTGGAAAAACAAAAATAGCATTAATAGCCAAAAAAATAAAAAATAAAGTTGTATATGGGGGTGAGGGATGAGGTGTGGGTTGTCTCTGCAGATATTAGAACACACTGTAAAACCTTGTAATTAAAATAGTGTTGTATTAGCTCATGAACAGATAAATTAATAGAGAAGAAAAAAATCCCACTTGAATATGGACTATTAATACTTGATAAAAATGGCATCTCAAATTATGGGGAAAAGATGGAGGTTTTAATAAGTGGTGTTGTGCCAGTGGGATAGCATTATTGGAAAACAACAAAATTGAAACCTAATCTTAAATCACCTGCATTTGTGTGTGATTAGTGATTAGCTCTGTTAGCTGTCATCCACCATGTTCCAGATGGATTGTCACATCCAGTTCTCCTTGATGTGGCCAGCCTATCTTTTGTCCAATCTTACTGAGTTTGTTTAGCTCTGGTGCTGATCCCTAAATGTAAATTGATATTTACATCCAATTATCAATTTACATGCCACTGTAAAATATGTACAAAAAAGATTTTTAAAATCACTTTTCTGAAAAAGTATCTTTTTATTGTAGCCACAAGGGCTTTCAGATCTTCTCTTAGAACCAAAGTACAATTTAATGAAATTATATATTGTTAATGTATATTATATGTAGTGCACATATTCAAAGGGAATGGTATAACTGATAAGGTAAAAAATAAGTGCTCCTTGTTTCAGACTTTCCATTTCAAAGCTCATTGATCCCTCAAGTCTTTTACAACTGACTTTCCTTTGCATAGTTCATTTGGCTTGGAATCTGATGAAAAATTCTGATTTCTTGATAAGCTCTTGGAATAGGCCTCTGTTGCTGTGGGAAGGTATCCAAAATTTATGGATCAGTAATCTAATCCAGACTGGCAACTCCCGTGGAATGAACTGAATTTCCCTTTTGTTGTATTCACTCTCTCTCATGGAACACCTGATCATAAGTTCTATTCACCACCTCAGCCTACTCTTCAAAATCACCTTTACAGACCATGCTCCTCCCTTTCACGTAGCAACGAATTTTCCATGTCTGTACTGATAAGGTGAAATGACACGAACCATTAGGTAAATGCCATGTCGGACAGATTTTGTAGTGCAGCGTCTTCCTCCTGTACCACAGATTCCAGGCTTTCTAAGTAGACAAGAGTCAATATGGAACACTATTTTATACCACAGAAAATGGTGTGTCCCATCTCTTATATGATAATGTATATATGAAATAGTCTTTGCTGGGAACAAGCAATGTCATAAAGTGCAAAAGAGGTATAACTTAAGGAAGAAGAGCAGAAATGTCCTTTCAATCATTTTAGCAAATGTACTAAGAAATAGGTAGGGGATATGATAATACCAGATAAAAACTTTGAACTTTTGAGGTTCTAGGAAGATTTTCAAGGAAGTAAAAAAAGTCACAGTGATAATTAGATTTTAGTCTCAATTCTTTCAGTTTTGTGACTTTGAAGCAATAACCTTAATTTAATTTCCCTGTTTATATCACTGAAAGATTGGTGCAGACAACTGTTAAGAGCCTTTCAAAATCAGACTTTGGTTAATCTAAACCTTGATATTAGACATATACATAAGACTGGATTTCCAAGTGACTTAACCTAATGCACTTTGATTTGAGTTATATAGGAAAGACTCTCCTTTAAAAAAAAAAAAATCTGCCTACCCTACACTTGATCTGAAAATATATTTGATCTCTTTTTGACCATGAAAGCTATTAGGAGAAATTATTTTTTAAGGCTTGTCAACCTGTGAATCCAGACTTCTAAGAATAAATGTCATTCTCTAAGAATGCAAGAAAGGGGCATAAATGGAGAAGAGGTGCTTTAAAAAGAGAAGGAAAATTTTTCCTATTTTGAAATCAATCTTCAATCAGTTTTTTTTTAATAAATAGCAGTCAACCTCCAGGTAAATTTTCAATATGCTTTTCTCTTTGATTCTCATGTGCATTGCTAAGCAAGAAGTCCAGGGAGAAAAATCCACTTGATCAAAAAATTGTCTATGAGGGAAGAGATGGCAGCAATGTTACCCTTTTTAGGTTTCTGCTCTTCAGAGATAATTGTGTTATATAAAGTTCATAGGAAATTCAGATTAAAACCAGATATATGTGTTGTAGTGAAGGGATGTATGTATGTTAAGATATGCAAAAATATCTTACAGAAATATAATACAAACAGAAGAAAAATGAACAAAGTATTGTGATGTAATATTTGTATATCCATCAATCCTGGCATGCCTGCATATATATCAACAAAATTCTGAACAAAGCTGTAGAATATTGAACATGTGGACATGCATGCAGTGTAATAAAATCCAAAGGAGGCATAACTTCAAGAAAATGGTAGATATGTTCCTCCCACACTTCTAAAAAACTTACTGATAAAGAGGCAGAGGTTATGATTATACAACATAAAAACTTCAAACTTTCGGGGTCCAAGGAAGATTCTCAGGGTAGGAGAGAACATTTGCAATAACTCATTCTAGAAAGAGCAGGTTGCATTTGACCTCATGAAATCAGTACTGGTCTCATAACAGATGCGAGCTGAAAGGGGGAAAATAAATAAATAAATAAAGACACCAGCCAACTCCAATGGCAGGGGGATCATTTCTGCAGGCAGAAAGTAATTATCCAGATGGAAGTTAGCCAGGACACCAGAGAGAGTGAATATTCCTATCCCGTCTCAGAATTCTGTGGGATTTTTAATGAACACAAATGGTCACGACCTTGAGTTTTATGCTCCATCCACAAGAACTTCTTAACAGCAGTGCTGGGATGTTCCCTCCTTCAGCCCCTGCTGTGGGGCACTGATTCAGAATCAAGGATTAAGAAGTCTGTGAATGCCATGAGGATAACGAGGACCCCTGCAAAAATTATTCGGTTCAATTAAATGACTAATTTTACAGGATAGTAACAGTGCTGTTTGGCTGCTAGTAGCAAACTGCAAAACTGCTCAATGAATTTCTATAGAGGAATTTAGTATTTTAATGACAAAGTGAGGACCATCTACAAGCGCTTAATACTGCTTCTGCTGCCACTTGGAACAGTTTTCCCATTCTCTCCAACAACAGTTTTACTTTTGTTCATTAGTCAAGCCCTCCCTGTCTTGGTCTAATTTTGCACACATGTATTTGATTTGTGATGAATGGATGACAGATTAGCCAGATTGCAAATCATAATTGAGCAGAGGTCCATGTAATGTAAATCACACGGACCAGCATCCACTTCTTTTTGCCAAGGCAGCAGCCTTCGAAGTTGCCAGATAAAACGACAGCCCTCAGGTTGAACACGGAGCATCATTGATGACATGATAGACTTTTCCAGAGCTTCTTAGCATGAACCAAATTCTGACTCTGTAGCTTCAGCCCACAAATTAACAAAAACAGAAAGCCTCTAGGACACTACTATAATGAAACTATAAGACAGAAATGGGAAAGTAACTCAGTTTTTGATCATTTACTATGTGCCAGAACTTGTACTAGGAGTTTTACATATATATATATATATATATATATATATATATATATACACACACACATATATATATATATATAGGAATGGGTACTTTTAAAGTCATTTAACAGATAAGGTGGAGGGGTGTTATTTCTATGCAGGAATCCAAGCAACCAACACCTTCCCAAGCTCCTTTGTAATTAAAAATATAAAACATATCTACAGGCACATATGCACATGCACTCATACACTCAAGCACAAACTCGGGCTAGAAATTCATGCTGTTCAAATAGTTCTGGGAAAAGAAACATTGTGGTACGATTATTCCATCTCATTGTATTGTATCTGTTGTAGAACTATGATACACTGTAGCATAGTTGCCTAAACCCAGAGGAGGATGTATTGTGCCAGGCATTTGTTTCCCTATTTCCTCTTGATGTGTGTCCTCACACTTTATGTGTTGTACTCTATAAAAGGGGGGCAGCTCTTTCAAATATACCCCATGTTTGCTTGCTTCTGTCAGAATTCAGCTCATAGGAGTAACTGGCATGACACTGAAGGACAGGAGAAAGAAAAAGCCAGGGTATGTCTCCTTTCTCACTGCCTCAGTCAGTGGAGGCTTTGTTCTCTCCCCTGGCGTCAGATTCTGTCAAAGTTGTCCCTTTTTCCTGGTCTCAACTCTAGATAGGGAACCCAGGTTTGGTTAATGATCTGATAACACTATCTCCTTTCTTCGGTCTTTCAGGCTGATGGTAGTAACATTGGCTTGCCTTACTGCTTTCTTGATGGTATTATCTGCAGCATAAAAATTTTGATGAAGTCTAATTTACTTTTTCTTTTGTCACTTGTGCTTTTAACTAAGAAACTGTTGACTAATCCAAGGTAAAAAATGATATACCACCCCTATTTTTTCTAAGATTTTTATAGTTTTAGCTCTTACCTTTAGATCTATGGATCCTTTTGAGTAAATTTTATCTTTACACATGGATAACCAATTGTCCCAGGACCTTTTGTTGAAAAGATCATTCTTACCCCATTTAACTGACTTGATATACTTGATTACTGTAGCTTTGTAGTTAAGTGTTGAAAAGAGACATATGGCTCCTCCAAATTTACAATTCTTTTATAAGATTGTTTTTGCATGTTCTGCGGCTTTTAAATTTCCATGTAAATTTTGGATCAGTATGTCAATATCTGCCAAAAGGACAGGTAAAATTTTGAGAGGGAACTACACTGAATACGCAGATCAGTTTGGGGAGTACTGCCATTTTAATATCTTACTGAGTCTTGACTCCATAGTAATGGGATGTCTTTCCATTTTTTGGCTTTTCATTACTTTATTTCAAAGATATTTGCTTTCATTAATAGCTTTTTATTTTTTTTAATTTTTAAATTTAAAAAAAGCTTAATTTCAGTACAATTAACATATAGTGTTATATTAGTTTCTGGTGTACAATATAGTGCTTCAACAATTCTGTACATTACTCAGTGCTCATCAGGATAAGTGTACTTTTAATCCCCTTCACCTATTTCACCCATCCCTCCACCAACCTCCCCTCCAGTAACCATCAGTTTATTCATTGATAACTTTAATATTAAATCTTGCATATCTTTTGTGATATTTATTCCTAAGTATTTTATTCTTTTTGATGCTGTTATCATTTACATTGTTATTTTTTTAAAGATTTTATTTATGTATTTGACAGAGAGGGAGAGAGAGCACAAGTGGGGGAGTGGTAGGCATAGGGAGAGGGAGAAGCAGGCTCCCCAGTGAGCAGAGAGCCCAGTGCGGGGCTCCATCCCAGGACCCTGGGATCATGACCCGAGCCAAAGGCAGACACTTAACTGACTGAGCCACCTAGGTGCCCTGCATTTACATTATTTTTAATTTTAATTTTTAAGTTGTTTACTGTTAGTTTATAGAAACATAATTGATTTTTATATTGATCTCCTATCATGCAACCCTAATGGACCCTTTCACTACTTATAATAGTTTTTATTTGTGGATTCCTTAAGATTTCTATGTACAAGGTCCTCTCATCTGTAGATGATAATGCTTTATGCCTTCCTTTCTAATCTGGATGCCTTCTATTTCTTTTACTTGCCTAACTGTCCTGGCTAGAACCCATAAATACACTGTTGAGTAAAAGTGATGAGAACAAACATCACTGTCTTGGTACTGATTTTAAGTTGTAAACATTCAGTCTTTCATGATTAAGTATGATGTTAGCTGTGGGTATTTTGTAGATGCACTTTATCAGGTTGAAATAGTTCTTTCCTGTTTCTAGTTTTTTGAGTTTTTTGTTTTTTTGTTCTTTTCAATCATGAAAGGATGTTGGATTTTTTTCATTGGCTTTTTCTGTGCCTGTTAAGATAATCATGTGCTTTTTGTCCTTTAGTTTATTACTATGATATATTACACTGAATGAATTTTCGATGTTAAAACAATGTTACATTCCTGGGTTAAATTCAAGGCCAGGGTATATAACGCTTTTCATATTTTGTGGATTCAGTTTGCTAGTATTTTGTTAAGAATTTTTACATCTGTATTTATAAGGGATATTAGTGAATAGTTTTCATTTCTTGTTTTGTCTTTGTCTGGTTTTGTTATCAGGATATTATTGGCCTCTTAGGATGAATTGAGAAGTGTTTTTTTCTCTTCTATATTTTATAAGATTTTGTGAAGGATGAGTATTAACTCTTTAAATGTTGATATAATCTACCTGTGAAACCATCTTACCTGGAATATTTTGTGGAAAATTTTTGAATTACTAATTCAATTTCTTTATTTGTTTTTGGATATTCAATTGTCTATTGTTTCATGAATCAGTGCCATTAATTTGTCTTTCTAGGATTTGTTCATTTCATCTAGGTTTTCTAATTCTTTGGCATACAGTTATTCATAGTATTCCCTCACAATCATTTTTTTAATTTCCATAAGGTGAATAATAATACATCCATTTCCTCTACCCTCTTTGTTGACATATATATATATATATATATCTGTTTCAATGCTTTATTAGCAGTTGAAAATCAACCCAAAAAATGGAAGTGATGACATCTTAGAAGACCAAGAGTCTAGGGAAATAGGTTTGCATTTTGTCTATCTTTTTTCCCCTTTAATTAAATACATCTTAGCAAAAGTAGATTTCAAAGATTTAGATTTTATAAATTTAAATTATATTTTGTAGATTTTTGTAGATTTAGTAGGAAAACATTAGCATGAAAATATCCCACTGGCTCACCTATATATAGATGCTTATGAATAAAATATTTCTCATAAATTACCTAAATTATTATGAATAGACACAGCCTAACAGGAAATGTATCTGATACTACTTTGCATCTGAAAATATTGCAAATAAGAGAAAAGAACAGATTTTCACAATTGACATAGTTAGCCAAAGTATGCTCTTCTTAATTTTTCATTAATTTTAAGATAAAAACAGAAAAATTTTGATTTGGGGGCACATGGATGGCTCAGTGGGTTAAGCGTCTGCCAGGTCATGATCCCAGGGTCCTGGGATTGAGTCCCACATCAGTCTCCCTGCTAAGCAGGGAGGCTGCTTCTCCCTCTGCCTGCCACTCCCCCTGCTTATACTGTCTCTCTGTCAAATAAATAAATAAAATCTTAAAAAAAAAAGAAAAGTTTTGATGTGGGACTATAATAACCCTCATGTAAAGCATATTAAAATAACTATATTATTCCAACATATTCTGAATTATGGGTTCTTTTCCTAAAACCATTTTTTAGATGTTTTCTTCACACCTGATTTTTTTGCATGATAAAATGAAAGGTTAAGTATAGTAGCATCTTATCGAAAGTTGCCACCTAAATCCTTGATTCATGAGCTTCTACATATGGGTGAGCCAGTGGGATATTTTCATGTTCTCTTGAATGTTGCCAAAAATGCCATTGGGTTGATATCTAAATTAAGTCTCCTCACAATGGGCTAGTCTCTAAAGGGGAAAAGGAGTCCAATTTGTCATGAAGGAATCTTCCAGTCTTGACCCCATGTGGTTACTTATAGTTATTTACACCCAGTAGTTGTTAAGCACAGAAGATAATTTATTTAACTAAAACAAATATCTTATGAAATACATGTTAGAGCAACATTTGCAAGTGGCTACTGCCTTCTCCCTTCTTATTAGGGCAACTTACATTTAAATAAGATCCAGGCTGATGGAAAACTTAACTAAATTCCATTGGTTGTTTGTATTCATCCTTCCACTTCTGCCACATCCTTCCCATGCTTAACCACCATTATTGAGTACATATTCTGCCAGATGCCACGGGCATACAGAAATTAAGTTAAGACTTAATTTTTTTCTCTAGGAGTTAACATTATGCAACTAAGTATAATATAATGCCACATGGAATGAGTACCAAGTTGAGACAGGCATATTGTGGGAGAACAGAGAGAAAAGGGGCCAGTCTGAATGAGACAGGCTGAAAATGCTATGCAGATGTGAAGCCCTTTGACTTGAGTCTTGAATGATGACTTGGCATTTCCTGGCTTCAAAACAGTCCCAGGTGAATGAAATCTTATGAAATTTATATTTATAAATAATATACTCAGGAAAAGGCCATAAGCATGATATGAATGAGCTATGGAATAGGCAGAAATAAGTAACAGGCTATGAGTTTAAAGAAATAAGAAAGAGCTTATTTGTGGAGTATTCCTCGTGCTGTGTTAAGATGTTTTGACAACATACTCTACAAGAATATGAATCATGAGAGAGTTTTAAGGTAGAAATAAATTATATTTAAGTCTTCAAAGTTCTTTCAAAGGGGTAATAAAAGAAAAAAATTAAAGGTGTATATTTACCTCTTGGGAGAAGTAAATTTCCCTTTATTCCATCTTTAGGTATTCATAAGAGAAATAGATATTTCCATATTTTTAGGAAAGAGAAAAATGTCTGAGTCTTTATAGGAGTAAATTCTCCCCCTTTATTGTCCTGTTTAATATGCTCTATTATTGTTCTCTACCTTTGGATTGAATCTTTGTTCCATGAAGATGATATAATAAGACAGGCTGACGTGACCTAGTAGAGGAAGATTAGACCTCTTGTTCTGGGGCTTAGGGGGTAAAAAAGAGCCTCTCCTTCCTTGTCCTCTTTGTTTTTGGACTCATTAGAAGAGTTAGTATTTCACTGTGGGTTCAGAAAGGAGCTTATCAAACTCACCATTGTTGATACTTTGGCCAGATAATTCTTCACTGTGGGAGGCTGTCCTATGCTCTATAAGAAGTTTAGCAGCATCTATGACTTCTAGCCACTAGGTGCCAAAGCATGCCCCAGTTGTAATAACTAAAAATGTCTCCAGACATTGCCAGATATCTCCTGGGGGAGTAAAATTGTTCCCAGCCGAGAACCACTGTTTTAGAGACAAAGGGGGACAAGGAGGCTTTCAGTCTATTGGGTATCAGGATAATACTGGCCTCATAGAATGAATTTGGAAGTTTCCTTCCATTTCCATTTTTTGGAATAGTTTGAGAAGAATAGATATTAAATTTCTTTAAATGGTAGAATTTGCCTGTGAAGCCATCTGGTACTGGACTTCTGTTTGTTGGGAGGTTTTTGATTACTGATTCAATTGACATGATTTTTATAAACAGAAAAACATAAACAGTCAGCCAAAAAACTGTTATATCTAAAAATGAGTTCAGTAAAGATACGAAATTAACAGAAAAACCAGGAGTGTTTTAGCACATTAACAATGAATTTTCTGAAAAAGAAAAAGAAATTGATCCCATTTATAATAGCATCAAAAACAATAAAATACTTAAGAATAAATTTAACTAAGGAGGTGAGAGGTCTGTACTCTGAAAACAATAAGACATTGATGAAAGAAAGTGAAGAAGACACAAATAAATGGAAAGGTGTCCCATGTTCATGGATTGGAAGAATTAATATTGTTAAAATGTCAATGTTACCAAAAGCCATCCATCTATAGATTCGATAAAATTCCTATCAACATTTCAATGGTGTTTTTCATAGAAGTAGAAAAAGCCCTCCTAAAATTTATATAGAACCACAAAAAGTTCTGAATAGCCAGAGAAGTCTCAAGAAAGAACAAAGCAGGAGGTGTCACACTTCCTGATTTAAGCTATACTATAAAGCTATAGTCATCAAAACAGTATGGTACTAGCATAAAAATAGACAGACTAATGGAACAGAATTGAGAGCTCAGAAATAAACCCAAGCATATGTGGTCTACTAATATTTGACAAGGGAAACAAGAATACTCAATAAAGAAAAGACAGTGTTTCAATAAACGGTACTGGGATAATTGAATATTCACGTGTAAAAAAAATGAAATTGGACCCCTATCTTACACCACAGACAAAAACTAACTCAAAATGGATTAAAACTTAATTGCAAGACCTGAAACCATGAAACTCCTAGAAGAAAAACAGGAATAAAACTTTTTGGAATGGGTGTTGGTGTAGTTTTTTTTTGTTTTTTGTTTTTTGGGTTTTTTGTTGTTTTTGTTTTGTTTTTTAGATATCACACCTACAGCACAAACAACAAAATAAAAAAGAAACAAGTAGGACTCCATTAAACCAAGAAAGCCTATGGAATGGGAAAAATATTTGCAAACCGTATATCCTATAAGGTATATATATCTAAAATATATAAAGAATTCATGCAACTCGAAAGCAAAAACTAAATAACCTAATTAAAAAATGGGCAAAATACCAATAATATTTTTCACAGAACTAGAATAAATAATCCAAAAATTTGTTTGGAATCACAAAAAGACCCTGAATAGCCAAAGCAATCTTGTAAAAGAACAAAACTGGAGGTATCACAATCCCAGATATCAAGATATACTACAAAGCTGTAGTAATCAAAGCAGTATGGTACTGGCACAAAAAAGACACATACATAGATCAGTGGAACAGAATAGAGAGCCCAGAAATAAACCTATATTTTTATGGCCAATTAATCTCTGACAAAGGAATCAAGAATATACAATGGGAAAAAGACAGTCTGTTCAACAAATGGTGTTGGGAAAAATGCAAAAGACAGACGCATGCAAAAGGATGAAACAGGACCACTTTCCTACACAATACACAAAAATAAACTCAAAATGAATTAAATACCTAAATGTGAGACCTGAAACCATTAAATTCCTAGAGGAAAACAGGCAGTAATCTCTTTGACTTCAACTGTTAGAAACATTTTTCTAGATAAGTCTCCTTGGGCAAGGGAAGCAAAAGCAAAATTAAACTACTGGGACCACACCAAAATAAAAATCTTTTGCACAACAAAGGAAATCATCAACAAAACAAAAAGACAACGTACTGAATGGGAGGAGATATTTACAAATGATATATTCAATAAGGGGTCAATATCCAAAAAATATAAAAAACTGGTACAATTCAACACCCAAAAACCAAACAACCCAATTTAAAAATGGGCAGAGGACATCAATACACATTTTTCCAATGAAGACATACAGATGGCCAAGAGACACATGAAAAGATACTCAATGTCACTAATCATCAGGAAAATGCAAATCAAAACCACAATGAGATATTGCATCACACCTGTCAGAATGCCTAGAATCAGACAAGACATAACAAGTGTTGGCAAGGTTGTGGAGAAAAAAGAACCTCATGTATTTTTGGTGGGAATGCAAGTGGTGCAGCCACTGTGGAAAACAATATGGAAGTTCTTCAAAAAATTAAAAATAGAACTACCATATGATCCAGTAATTCCACTACTGGGCACTTACCCAAAGAAAACAAAAGCACTAATTCCAAAAGATATGTGCACCCCTATGTTTATTGAGGCTTTATTTATAATAGCTAAGGTATGGAAGCAGCCCAAGGGTCCACTGAAAGGTGAATGGATAAAGAAGATGTGCTATGTAGTCCATTACACACACACACACACACACACACACACACACACTCAGCCATAAAAAGGAATGAAAATTTGCCATTTGCAACAACATGAAAGAAATCTAGAGGATATAATGCTAAGTGAAATAAGTCAATCAGAAAAAGACAAATACCATATAATTTCACTCATGTGGAAATTAAGAAACAAAACTCTTAAATATAGAAAACAAACCCAAAGTCTCCTGGGTGGTTCTGTCAGTGAAGCAGTCAACTCTTGATTTCAGCTCAGGTCATCAATCTCAGTGTCATGGGATGAAGGCCCACGCCAGGCTCTGCACTCAGTGTGGAGTCTGCTTGAGATTCTCTCTGTCCTCTCCCTCTGCCCATCTCCCTGCTCATGTGCTTACTCTCTCTCTCTCTCTCTGAGATAAATAAAATCTTAAAAAAAAAAAAAAAAAAGGAAAGGAAAACAAATTCATAGTTGCCAGAGGGGAAGGATATGGATAGGGAGGTGGGTGAAATAGGTGGAGGAGATTAAGAGTATACTTATCGTGAGGAGCACTGAGTAATATATAGAATCGTTGAATCATATTGCACACCTGAAACAAATATAATACTGTATGTAAATTATACTTGAGTAAAAATAAATAAAATTATAAAAATTAAAAATAGCTTAAAAATGGCCAGAGGACCTGAATAGACATTTCTTCAAAGAAGATGTATGAAGGGCCAACAGGTACATGAAAAGATGCTCAAGATCACAAGTTATTAGGGAAATGCAAATTAAAACCACAATGATCTATCACCTCACATCTGTTAGAATGGCCATCATCAAAAGGAAAGAGATAACAAATGCTGGTATGGATGTAGAGAAAGGAAATCCTTGTGCACTGTTGATGGAACAGTAAATTGGTACAGCCACTATGGAAAATGGTATGGAGGATCCTCAAAAAATTAGAAATAGAACTACCATATAATCCAGAAATTCCACTTCTGGGAATATAACCAAAGGAAATGAAATCTAGCCTGAAAAGATAATCTGCAGCCTCATGTTCATAGCAACATTATTTGCAGTAGCCAAGACATTGAAAGAACCTGAGTGAATGCATAAAGAAGTTATGGCATGTATATATAAAATGGAGTGGAATATTAATCAGCCATAAAATATGAGGAAATCCTACCATTTACAACAACATGGATGGACCTTAAAGACATTATGCTACGTGAAATGAGACAGAAAAGGACAAATATTTTATGATCTCACTTATATGTAGAATCATAAAACAAAACAAAAAGAAAAAACAGGTGGTGGGTGGGTGGGGGGGCAGTTGGAGAAAGGTGGACAAAGGTACAAACATCCAGCTATAAAATTAGTAAGTTCCAGGGATGCAATGTACACATGATAACTGTAGCTGATGCTGCTGTATGATATATGGGAAAGGTGTTAGAAGAGTTAATTCTAAGAGTTCTCATCACATAAGAAAAAAAAGGATTTTTTTCCTCTTCTTCTTTTTTTCTTTTTATTGTACTTCTATGAGAACATAGATGTTAGCTGAACCTGTTGTAATCATTTCCCAAGAGATGTAAATCCATCATGCGGTCTGCCTTAAACTTACACAGTGAGGTGTGTCAATTATTTCTCCAACTGGAAAAAAAACATAGTAGGACTATGAAAATATTGTTCAGATCCTCAGCCACAATAACATTATGTAGTTACCTTAGTGCCAGCAGATTAGACAATGTCCTTTAAAAAAGAGCTCATGAAGCATAGCCAGATTCCTTACAGAGGAGAATCCGTTTATAGGACCTACTGGGAGGAGACAGATGGAAACACTTTAAGGACATATTGATTTGCACAGAAGTTCAAGAGCTAGAATGAGATGTGAGCAGTGGAAACATGACAATTTTGATGCTCTTTAGTCTTAGACACATATATGTCCCCTTGGAAGTAGGGCTTGTGGAGACTTTTTGCAATATAAAGACTATTATGTGTCTTAAACCTACTGCAGATTGGAAGATTAATTTAAAAAGAAAGAAAATCCAAAATATAAAAAGTCGAGAATGGAGAAGGAAAAATAATCACCAGCTGGCAGATTAGGTATAATTATAATTAATGATGATGATGTTATTATATTCAAAAAGCAGTGATACAGGGAAGCCACCCTGGAAAAGAGAACAATCATGAAGAGTTTGAAATATTGCCTTATCTCTAGGAGTCATATAGTTGTGTACTCTCTGAGTTGATGTAGATGATCCTCACGGCATTTGATAATTTAGAAATAATATCTGTTGTTCTATACCAGTGAAAACAAATGTGCCCTTAGAAAATCGGTGGGCTAAAAATTAGATTAGGTGTAATTTTTTAAAAAGAGCCTTTAACTTGAAATTATCAACAAAACTTTCTATATCCATTAGCAAGAAATAGTCTGGTGATTATTTAGAGTTGGAGGAGACCATTTTGCACCAACTGATTTTTCCAATGAAGAGAGTCACACCCAGAGAGCTTACTCACCCACAATCACAGGAGCTAGTGAGTCAAGGAGTTAGGACTAAATCCCAAGATTCTTGTTGCACAGATCAGGGTACATTAAAACTGACTTTTAAGGTAGCAACTTTTAAAGAATTATCATGTGGAATAAAGGGAGCACTTTTCACCTCCCATTGGGGAAAAACATAAACTGTTGTTTTCCTTTTGAGGCAGCAGTGGTTCTCTTAGTTTGTTATCTAAGGGTTGATCTTCTCCTTGGACTTGCTAGAACTGCTTGTACACAGAGAGGGAAAGGAGTATATCTAGATAACCTAAGATGTTTAATAATCATGTCTATTACTAAAATTGTGCAATTTATTTCCAAAGGCCTAGAAAATTCCGGCATATCAAGTCATGAGGTAGAAATTTTAGGCACAAGACAGTTTATATGATAAAACCTACACGATGTCCAGATAGGTAACTCCAGAGAGTTAAACTCACAATTTCAGGATTATCGTCTTTTCTATTAAATAAACTAACACACGCAGTACATTTAGAATAGTACTTGGCATGTAGAAGGTACCGTATAAGTGTGTGCCAGTGTTGTCAAGATATTTATGATCATCACCTTCATCTTGCTCTCTAATGTTCTCCTTGGTCCCCTGAGCTGACATGGCTCCAGAAGACTGGAGAACTTCTAGCATGTATGTTGTGTATCTCTAATGCTAAATACTTTGTCTTCCATACAGAAGGTAATCAAAGGTTGCTTACTGAATGAATACTGTTGAATACTCTCACAAGAGGACAGCTTAACAATATCTCTTTCTATGTAAGATAAACCCAAATACGACAATCTTGAACTTAGTCAAATTGCTATAGAGTCCTAAAGCAAAGGAAAGTATGGTAAATGAAGAAGAAAAATTTTACCCAGGGAAAGACCAAAAAAAATGGAAGAGGAGGGAATTTGTTGTGAGGTAAAAATTCATGGCTCCTATCCATGTGTGTGGTAGGCTGAATAGTGGATCCCCAAGATGTTAATGCCCTAATCCCCAGAACCTGTGAATATGTTATCTTACACGGTGAAAGGCACTTTGCAGATGTGACTAAGTTAAGAATCTTGAGATGGGAAGTTTATTTTGGATTATCCAGGTTGACCAATGTAATCACCGGGGTCCTTAAAAGAAGGAGGCAGGAAGGTCAGAATTAGAGAGGGAAGATGTAAACATGGAAACAGAAATCAGGGAGGAGACGGGATGCTACCCTGTTGGCTTTGAAGTTGGAGGAAGGGGCCACGAGGCCAGAAATGTAGCCAAACTCTAGATGCTAAACAAGACAATGGAATGATTTTGCTCTAGGGCCTCCACAACATACATATCTCCCAACAATCTGATTTTATCCCAGTGAAACTGATTTGGGACAGCTGACTTCCAGGACTGTAATATAATAAATTTGTGTTGTTTTAAGGTTTGTGGTAACTTTCTAAAGCACCGTTAAAAAAATCTGAAACAATGCAGCATCTCTGTATACTAAAGCATATTAGGTTGTAATATGAAGTTACTAAGCTCTGTGGCTGTATAGTTGTAGCTCTTGCATCTGTTAGCTGTGTCCAGCCATCTCATTCTAAGAAAGTGCCTTTCTTCTTTCCTTCAGCTTTTTTTTTTTTAAGATTTATTTATTTTAGAGAGTGAGAGAGCTTGAGAGCAGGGGAATGGGCAGTGGGAGAGGGAGAAAATCTCAAGCAGACTCCCCACTGAGCGAGGACCCCCCCATGGGAAGCTTGTCTTACAACCCTGAGATCATGACCTGAGCTGAAATCAAGAGTCAGACGCTTAACTGACTGAGCCACGCAAGTGACCCATCCTTCTTCAGCTCTGTTTTAAACGTACATTTATACATGAAACCCAACTCTTCTCAAACCTTATCAGCCTGTGAACACTTCTATAGTCATGGCAACTGTAATTCAGGATTCACTGGTTCTTGTCTCCCTTTTGCAAAGTTTCCACATCTAAACCATTTCTGGGAGTCTCTGGAGGTTGCTTTACATTTGCTCCCCAAACAGTCCACTTCTGCTGGGGGTTACACTGCACTTGGGCTACCATCCTACTCCAAAGGGTGTTTCCAGCAGACACATTTGGCGGGCTAGCATGTACTGTGCTCTGCCCTAAGTGCCACTGGCCCCTGCTGGATACAACCACAAAACACTGAACCTTTTAGTGTCACAGTGTGTGGGTTAATTTTTAGGGAAAAAAAAAATAGCTCTCTTCTTAGTACTCTGTGGCAAATGAGTCCCAAGGCAGTGCTCCCATCTGATAGAGTTTTTAGTGAGACAGTTGCTTCATGTTTTATTTAGGCCCCCCCTGTTATCCACAGGGCCCAAAAGTGAATTGAAGTTGGGGACATCTGGGAGATAATGCAAATGAAGGCTCCTTGTTATAGTCACAATTGCCCCTTTCCCTTGAGAACCATGGCATCTGTACTGCATCTAAGTCCTTTGGCTTTGATCCTTCTTCCTCTGGCAAGCTTTCTTTCCCAGAAGCTAGCTCCTTGTTTTCCAAATGCATTTGTATTCTTTTTGCTCCATCTAGGAAGTCATGGTTAGCTTTGAATATGGCTTGAAGTCTCTCAGACCTCCTGAAAATCAACTTTTAGGGGGTTTTCTCCATCTGTTCACCTGTTATGACCTAATGTCACTTGGACTCAGCATGGATTCATCCTTACCTCCATTTTTGTGCTTGCTGAAGCCTTATATATTTTTAATAACCTGGGAGTGACTGTTTACTATGTTTTCACACAGTGTAAAGCCAGGACTAAAATACCGATCTACCTGAAAAGATTGCCATATAAATAGTTTTGTGTCTGAAAATATAATCTATTTTTAGTCCTCTGATCTGCGTTTTGTTGTCACAATATAAAGAATCCAATCCACCTGTGTATACTGTGTTTGCAAGAGTTGTCATCACCTGCAGGATTTGTAAGAAATGTTTATCCACCCTAAAAAGGAGAGGTGGATTTGAGGTTTGCCCTGATTAGTTAGAGCCTGAGTAAATAGCCAGAAATGTTAACTGTGGCCAAGGATGGTTGGTAAATAAGGAGTGCTCTCAGTGCTCTCAATTCTTTATAGCTGAATGAGCTCATTTCAAATAACAGTTTCAACTTCAGACTAATTTGAACTAATTACTATTTAAACGGATAATTTCAACTTCATATTATTGCTCAGGCCTGTTGTGAAAACTTAAGAATGAACAATGGTTATTCCACACTTTACTCAGAGAAATTCCTATCTTCTCAGCAAAAACAATATGCTCTGGTAACAGCTCTGTCTCTGAATTGCTTAGTTATTAATGCATAACAAATTTACCTAAATATTACTAGCTTAAAACAACAAAAAAGTATTTTCTCACACAGTTTCTGGGGTCAAGAATCTGGAAGCAGCCTAGCTGGATGGTGCTGTCTCAGAGTCTCTCATGAATGGTCAAACTATTGCTCAGGGCACAGATCATCCTAAGACTTGACTGGGGATGGAAGTTCTATCTCCAAACTCACATGGCTATTGGCAGTAAGATTTACCTTCTTGCCATTGAGCCTCTCTTTTGGGTGATCATGCTGGCTTCCAGCAGAGTGAATGAGCATGGTGGGGAGTAGGGGAAGAGAGAGAGAGAGAGAACTGACTTTTATGACTTACATTTCTGAGTCACATACCATCTCTACCACATATTATATTCATTAGAAGGAAATCACTAAGTCAAGCCCACACAACAGGAGGGGCTCTGTAGGGGCATGAATACCAGGAGGTGGGATCATTGGGGGCCCATCTTGGGGGGGGTGGCTACCACAGTCACCAATTTGCTAACTGAATGTGAGCAAAACATGCCTCTCGGAGCTTTTGTTTTTTCTTCTTACAGGTTCCAGGATTTTAATAATCTATTTGGGCTCTCAGGGATGCTAATATGCTGGAGAATGATTACAGAGCAAGGAACCGGGACAGAAACATACTCAGTGAATGGGAAAATTTAGTTTTAGGGTCTTTACTACCTTCCCCAAAGTGCTGAATTTTGTTTTTGTTTTTGTTTTTTACCATCTGAAACATCTTCCAAAGATGCCTTCCAAAGGTCAATAGCAATTGGAATGAAGTATCATAGATTATTTTACATATCATTATTCAAGGATCATTTTTCAAATTCCCTCATCTAACCATGAAGGAAGTGGAGATCCAGAATTGTTTCACATGCTATCACAAGGCACATGACTAATTATTGGCACTTATCTTTGTACAATATTGTATGTATGGGACTATTTTTGCTAAGAAAATAAATAAATAGCATGTATGGAGAAGAACTATGTGCCTGGGGCTCTTCTAAGTGTTCTTTTAACCCTCCCAACAATCCTTAGCAAGGTAGAACCATAATGAGTTGCTTCTGTCACACATACATGCTTCTGTCATACACACACCAGACAGTCTGGCCCCAAGATTCAGGCTCTCAGCACCCACACTGTGTACAGAGAAGCTACAGAATTTGCACATGATCATAAAGCAAATGCAAAGGGAGAGCCAAGTCGGGAATGCAGCTTACTTATACTGTCACCCACCCAGGGAATTCACACTCCTGACAGAGGTAATGGTGGTTCTGGAATGACCCCACTCTTCTTTAAGTGTACTCAAACCCCAAGACCCCAGGAAAATAAAGATAAAAGGGATGACTACATCAGATCTTAGAATTTTGAGTACATCAGACATTCTTAAATGTTAGGATTTTGAGTACATCAGACATTCTTAAATGACGTGAACCCCAGTTTCTTAATTACATGTCAAGCTTAGTAATTTTACATTCCAAAAGCACAGAGTTTCCCTGTTGCTATAGTATCTGTTAGATATGATGATTTCATCTTTTCTCCAGCATATTAAGAAGGAGCTGGGTTTCAGTGTGGGATAAAACGATGATGGTAGCTAGGTTCGGGTTGACAAACACTAGTCTCGGTAAACACCAATTATTTCTCTTGTTTTTGTTTTCAGAGTGAATCACATGCTAGAGAACCCCCAGAATAGTTTATATCGAGGTACACAGGATAACTAAACCTTCTCTGAAGGCTTTTTTCCCCTGTATTTGTTCTGTTTTGTAAATCTACTCAACAATTCAGAAAATTCTGAGCATATTTTCTGGCTGCTTCAGTGAAAACAGCAGAGAGCACATAGCCATATGCTGATGCTTTGAGGAAATAGTCATATGGACAAGAATGTTGACTCTCAATTTTCTTCATTTTTAATATGTTTAATACAAATTAATACTGGGCATACCACAATTTAGTATTAAGTATGGCTGGTCAGATAAAATACAGGGCACCCAGTTAAATTTACATTTGAGATAAAGAGCAGATATTTAGTTTATAATATTTGGTATATATTTGTACTAAAAAATATCCATTCCTCATCTGAAATTCAAATTTAATTGGGCATCTGTATTTTTACTTGCTGTATCTGGTAAACTTAATTTGGGGGCTTGAGAAGGGTTGAGAATGTTCTCCTCCCTACTGTTTTGGGGACTGATGATTTCATTTCTTTGGACTCCACTATGAAGTGTAACTAAGTAACAGCTGAGCCTCCATATCTTATGAAAAAAAGTGACGACTTTGAAGTAAGATATCCTGTGTTCCAACTTAGCTCTGCTATTCACTATTTGTACAACGTGGAGCAACATGCTTAAAATGTCTGTTTCATTTTTTTCACTGGAATCATAGGGATGATAATACCCACCTCAGAGCATTCTTCTCAGGATCAAATATATCAAAATCCTTGAGGTTCTCCCACATAATAGCCGTGGAATATATTTTAATTATTGTGTCCATCTTTATTGTTGCTGTGAAAATATATGACCTGAATTTCTTTAAGTCCTGCCTGCTTATGGGTACAAACAGTATTATAATAATAATAATAGTTTGAATTTCATCAATTTCATTTTTTTAAAGATTTATTTATTTATTTTGAGAGAGTGAGAATGAGAGAGAGAGAGAGAGAGAGAGAGCACATGAGAGGGGGGCGGGCCAGAGGGAGAAGCAGGTTCCTTGCTGAGCAGGGAGCCTGATGCGGGACTCGATCCCGGGACTCCAGGATCATGACCTGAGCCGAAGGCAGTCGCTTAACCAACTGAGCCACCCAGGCGCCCCTGAATTTCATCAATTTCTTCCCTAATTGTATAGTAGAACCAATCTTTTCTCTTGATTTTTGTCCACTTATTTTTGGAAATCTCAGGGGGTTTCTCACATGTTCCTATAAATTATTTTATTCAGTTTTTCCATCTCCAACCTACTTGGTTAAGATTTTATATTTTTAGAGCAGTTTTAGGTTTACAGAAGAGTTGAGAGGAAGGTATAGAGATTTGCCACATTCCCTCCACCCCCACACATGCATAATTTCCCCCATTGTCAACACCACTCACCAGATGAACCTATATTGAAGCATCATAATCATCCAAAGTCCATAGTTTACCTTAGGGTTCACTCTTGGTATCATACAGTCTGTGGGTTTGAAAAAATGTATAATGACATACATCCATTATTATAATATCATACAGAGTATTTTCACTGCCCTAAATATTCTCTGTGTTCTGCCTGTTCACCCCCCACCCCCACAACCAGTGACTTTCTTGTTGTCTCCATAGTTTTGTCTTTTACAGAATGTCATGTAGTTGGAATCATACAGTATGTAGGCTTTTCAGATTGACTTCTTTCACTTGGTAATAAGCATTTAAGGGTCCTCCATGCCTTTTCATGGCTTGATAGCACATTTCTTTTTAGCACTGAATAATATTCCGTTGTCTGGATGAATCGTAATTTACTTGCCCATTCACCTACTGAAGGACATGTTGGTTGCTTCCAACCTGTGTTTTATCTGTTGTCCATGAGGCATTTTAACAATGTTTATCATTACTGACACTGCAGCTTCTGACATCCTTGAGGCTACTGATCTTTTTATTCAGGGTATTAATTCCATGTGCTTCCAAAGCCTTTAGTACAAAAGTATACTACATTTACTCTAGTACTCAGAACCAAGCCAAACCATGTTCTGAGGACTAGTGAAGACAATTCTCCCTTATCCCTTGGCATTTAGAGTATCCAATGTGCTAATGCTTTGGTTTCCGTATTTCAGTTTTCCTTGTAAAATAGCTCTTTGTGGAAGCCAGACTTACTCATTTAAGCCTATCTTACTCTCATTTCCTTTCCTTCCTTCCTTCCTTCCTTCCTTCCTTCCTTCCTTCCTTCCTTCCTTCCTTCCTTCTTTTCATTGTGTAACAATGGAATTTAGGTCCTATTGAAGTTGCCCTGAAGTTAAGAAGATTAACTTAGAGTAAAGAACCACATGGCAAACTGCTTTCCCCATCCAGAATACCCTATTCCTTTGCCCATAACCATTTGGCTCATTCAGTATTCAGTTGGAAGACTTTAATGTACTATTCAATGTAGATGTAGGATGGGAGATACCAAAAAGAAGTTTATTAAAAACTCAGAATCTCATAGTATTTGTCAAAGAGAATAGAAAAAAAATGGTTGTTTAAAGCTTCAGAAAATGGGGGCTATTACACAACAATGACATTTGCCTGTTTGCTTTTGATCTGTTTTGGGGTGAACATTAGAATGTTTATGCTCCATTTTGAGGGAGACCCTTTGGGTATAAAGTAACAGGACTTACTGAGGTGATATGCTGAGAAAGTGCTGGAACTAGGAATCAAAAGAGTGATTTCAGTTAGGTTAAAATCCAAAGTATATTAATGGTAAATACACCAACCTATGTCCCAGCAAAACAGATTCAGGACATTTGAATGGATGTATTTCCTGCCACTGTTACTTTGCACATGTTAGTCTCATTTCTGAGAAAGGTCTTTTTCACTTATTCTAAAATTATCTTATTCTTCTGATGAACCGTCTTCCTTCTGTCCAAATGCCCTTTGTCGTCCTCACACAGAGACGACCATTTTACAACCTATGCACCCTGCAAACATTTCTTCGATTGCATATGCCACTTGCAATTTTAATGATTTCTTTGCATATTTCTCTCATCTCCTTGAAGGCAGGGACCATCTGCTATCCATTTCTATGTTCTCAGTGTCTCTTTAGCACAGAGCCTAGTGCATAGTATTCCTCAGTAAAAGTTTAGTGAATTGAACAAAGAAAGATCAGTAGCTATAACATGAGAAATGTGTGTGTAGATTATTTCATTCTATCATATATTATTCTCAACTATTAAACATGATTAAAGCTTTAAGGAATTATAAAAAAAGCAAGAGAGATGTGAACAATTTGCTATGTTAGGAATTGAAAGATATTAATCTTCTGGTACCTAGGTGCCCATTCCAACATTAATATGTATCTTTTATTTTCTTATCATGCTTAGAGTCCAGATGGATTTTTATTAGTTCATCAAACAATGCAGCAGACTTGACTTGTATTTAAATCACTATAATTAGTTTAATCTTAAAATTAAACAAATGAAATTGCTAAATGGGCCTGGGTATTTAGTTATGACATTTTAGTGCCTAATAAATTTAAATGAGATAAAAGAGCAATTTACCTCCCTGTGATCTGATGTATAACTTTCTGAAAGCAGCAGCTGATGTTCTAGACTTTGCTTAGCCTTTTGGGCTTGAGCACATTTACTTGATCTGGATAAGGTATTTTTTATAGAAAAGTTTAATGGATTTTATGCCAAAAGCAAATACACTTTTTTGTTTCTAGATTAGAAGCCAGTTTGTCATGGATTCCAGTTGGTCTGAAATTTTCTATTCTTTTGATGAGGATTCGGTCCAGGTTTTCTGAGAAAGCACTTTTCTGAAAAACAAAACTGGAAGAATGAGATAATATTAATAATGAATATTTGTTAAACATCTACACACCAAACGCTGTGATAGCTGCTTCACATTTAACCCTCACAGCACTCTATGAGATAGGTGTGATTGTTATCCCCACTTTACATGGCCAGTAGCTAGGAAAGGAGTCTGTCTCTTAAAAGCTATTTCAATTAGCTGTGGAATGGGGCACACATTATTGTTAAAAGTTGTGATTAAAGTTTGCTGATCAAGTAAGTTAATGTTACCTTGCATGAAGAATGCATGATTAATTAGATGTAAGTATTGTTTTTTTTTTCAAAGTACTTGTCTTTATTTACCATATGTTAGAGCTGTGTTTCAACTCTGGTCTGGCTGACTCCAATGCACATGCCAGGATTTTGAACCCTGAGCAAATGCATTTCCATCAGGCGCAGTCCATGAATTCATGCACGGCCACAAGGGGGCGCATGCTAAAGGTCAAAGAGCCTGCGTGTGCCTTTTCTTGGACATGTGTTCCTTGATTTAGAGTGATGCCTAGGCTTGGAGTTTTAACCTTGCTACATCTTCTCCAGTGTGTTACAAAGGTCTTCTGATAGTTCTCTGCTCTTTATGCCCAATTGCATCACTGTTAGGCACATTCCACGAAAATATCATGGTTTTCAAAAGGCCATTTCCAGCGTGGGTACTAAAAAAACACCATAATCCTCTAACACAAGGCAATTCAGTTACTTTTAAATAAGATTCTTTTTTTTTTTTTTTTTTGGAGCTCTTTCTTAGAGTCTGCTGGCAAGTTCTATAGAGCTAGAAGAAGATGGATAGATCAAGAGTTTTAGCTCACAGTAAAGGGGATTTTGATCACCAGCATTAAACTGAATAAAGAATGCAATCTGGAACCAACTGGCTGAAAATACAGTTTTCATCTACTTAAGATAATTATGCTAAATACACTCATTTAATAACTATATTATTATAACTATGGATTAAAAACATATGCCATAATAAAAGTTTGGGAGAAAACATTATAGAAACATAGGAAATTGACTCATCATTTAATAAACTTCTAACAAGGAAAAGAATCCACTTAGGCACTGTAGAAATTCAAGGATTTAATGTAATCTCTTCTGTTTTTTTTTTTTTTTCATCTGAAGTACTTATGTAGATCATTCCATAGGAGCCTAATGAAGTTTCATCTCTCCATGCATAGTTTTATAAACTGGATAGGGAGAAGCAACTAAAAAATGATTATTATGAAAGTATAGATGCCTATGTATGTGTGTATGTATATTCAACGTTCTATCTGCAGAGTTTCAATATCTGTAAATATAGTCCTCTGCACTCAAATGTGAACATAATTTATTCATTCAGTGGATATTTATTAAAAGCTTGTGATCCATTAATAAATGCAGTAGCCCCAAATTCCCTCACTGTGAAGCATACAGTCTAGTGAAAGAAGAGAGGCAGCAAACAACATAATGAATAAGTAAATGCCATGGTGTGTTAATACAGTTGACCCTCAAACAACACAGCTTTGAATTGCATGGGTCCACTTATACCTATATTTTTTAAATAATTTTTTAATAAATATTGCATAATACTGTAAATGTATTTCTCTTCCTTATTTTTTAAATTTTTTTAAAAGATTTTTTTAAAGATTTATTTATTTATTTTAGGGAGGAGGGAGGGGCAGTGGGAGAGAGAGAGAGAGAGAGAGAGAGAATCCTCAAGCAGACTCTGCAATGAGTGCCCAGCCTGACACGGGGCTCCATCACAGGACTCTGAGATCATGACCTAAGCCAAAATATGTGTTAATCAAATATTTATGTTATCGGTAGGACTTCTAGTCAACAGTGGGATATCAGTAGTTAAGTTTTGGGGGAGTCAAAAGTTATTTTTGACTGCATGGTGTGTTAGTGCCCATAACCCCCATGTTGTTTAAGGTTGAACTTACATAAATACTGTTGAAAAAATAGATCAGGTTAAAGAGGATTAAGACTGCTGGGGAGATTGCAGTGAGGCCAGAGTGGCAAAATTTGAACAAAGACTTGAAGGAACAAAGCATCTGCCTTGTAGTCACCTGCAATAGAAGGCCAGACACTCCAGATAAGGGAACAGTCAGGGCAAAGGAAACCATAGGCAGAAGAAAAGGAGTATGACATAATCTGACTCAAGTTTTTAAAAGATTCACTTTGATTTCAATGTTGCAAATAGACTGTGTGTGTTGGTATGGCTGGAGTTTCTAGGTTTCCTAGAAGAGATGATAGTAGCTCCTATCAGAGAGATAACTGGATTCTGTGTTTATTGTGAAAGTTGAGCCAGCTGGATATCCTGAGAGATTGGATACACGGCGGAAGGAGAAGAGGAATCAGAGATTCCTCCCAGGTCTTTGGCCTGAGCAGCGGGAAGGATGCGGCTCTCTTTAACTGGCATAGGGAAGACTGTGGGAGTCAGAGTGAGGGTGGGGAGATGATGAGAACTTCAGTTATAGGAGGATGGGTTTGAGAGCTTCATTCAGCATCTGAGTGTCAATTGGATTATCATTATCTCTTCCTGTTAGGGATTCCCAGTAGGAATAATAACCCTTAGCACAAGACCACCCTGTGCCTCTCCCATCCATGACAGACCTCCCTGATCAAAAAGTCCTCCATTCATACCAGCTTGATGGAACTCAGACTCTTTCTTAACACATAGATCTAAATAATCAATACTTCCTGACTGAACTTTCAGAGTAAGATTAACTCAAGTGGTTTTCTTGCTAAGCTACACCTAAGGACAGCCAGATTATTTAACCAAATTCTTATCTCCTTATGAGAGCCCCAAGGTTTCTTTTAAATATATACTTTATCAGTATCTACATGGAGATAGGCTTGGCACAAAAGCCGGGTTATTCCACTGGATCTTAGCATCTCCCCATGGGATAACTGTGGCTCTCTGCATTTTGCTAGGATGGGAAGGAGAAACGGAGTGTCCTGTCTCAGGCCTGCCCGACAACAGGTTTTTGTTGAACTTCTTTGTACCTATCATCTTTTTCTCTTTGGCAATTTAGTATTTTGTTTTCATTTGTAGGGTAAAAGAAAGTAGAACAGGCATTCTGGATTTGTCATGATGAAGGAATGTCTGATGTGAGAGAAGCTTACCCTCCTGATTTTCTAATAAGAAAACACTTTGATTGTTGGGGACAGAGGTCTATTCTGTTTTGCCAATTGAATCTCTGCATCTCGAGCGTTCTTCCCATTTCTCCCACAGAGCAGACATATTCTCTCTCCCATCCACTAGAATTTAACAAAAGATAAGTGGGAACTCACAGTAAATTTCTTCCCTGGTACCTAGACACCACAGAGTAGGGTACTTAAAAACAAATAATTGAAATAAAGTCTAAAGGACATGCTGTAAAAATACATCACTTCCTTGTTTCAAAGGGAGTTTATTAAGTGTGTCCAGACTTTTGTTCAGTTAAAGAAAAATGTTTCACCTTTCTTTGAGGGCAGCAATAATCCGCTTGGTAATGAGTGGCAAGCAATGTATGTACAACTCATGCTGGTTAGTGGATTGTCTTTGTTTGTCTTGCTTGCGGCACATAAACACAGATGTCAGGAGAGAATCCCTTTGTCCATTAATCTGAGGATGGAAAGCTGCTGATATAGCAGCTGGGATGTCTAGATCATCTGTCCACATGCTAGTTCTTTCCTGGTTTATAGAGTAGGTTATTTTTTTTTTCTTTCTGAATATAAATCAATAGTAAGAGAACTTTAGAGCTATTTAGAATTCTAACCACTTGTGTTAAGACAAAACCCCTTTGATTATGTTAGATTTCCATGAATTTGCTCATTTACGAGAACCACAACTGTCTCCCTTTGCATTATTTGAATTTGTCTGTCTGAAAGAAGGAGCAATGTACCTAGAAACAGATTTCCAAATAAGTCAGTCGTTTCTTTAAAAACACTAAATCATTGTACAGGTACCAAATGCATATGAGATTCTTTACTGGTAAAAGAACATTTTAACAGAATTAGCAAATTAAAGCCTAGAAAAACCAGCACACGTCCTCCTCAAGCTGCAGCCTGGGGTTACACGTGCAATGGAAAGTAGAAATGCCCCCCAGTCGACTCAGGGAGTTAATGCCTATGAGATTCTGCTCAGTAACATGACGTGGGGGGAAATAATAAGGTGATGGGGATGAAAAATGTTCTTCGGCTTAACAGTGAGGTATAAAGTAACACATTTCTGTTGCTTAAAATGCTCTAGTTTGATGGCCTGTTTTCTACACATACTGTGGAGAGAAGATGACCAGAAAGTAAGACAGCAAAGAGAAGTGTGAATTCAGTTCTATTACATGTGAATTATAAGGTCACGGATTTCTCAATAAGCATGTTGTAAGACTGATTGAGTATATGTTTGTTCAGACAAGTGGTATCTCCTTCTAAATAATCTTGTTATAGAAACTTGCCCTGTTCTTGCTCTTTATTATTGCTGTCGAAGTTTTATTTTATTTTGTTTTACAATTACTTTGACATCCTGCAGCATATTTCCTTGGATGACCTCAGTGATGGGGACATTTCATCTTCTGAGGGTGGCTTCTGCAAGCTATTCAGTCATTTAAGGACATTTAGTGGATATGATTTAAACAAAAAAAACCCCATTAAACTAGATAATACTGATTTGCTCAAAATAACACAGTGATTCTCAAAGTGAGATCCCCAGGTAAGCATCATCAGAATCACCTGGGGGGCTTAGGTGGGTCTCACCCTCAGAAGCTGTGATTTGGTAGTCTGACGATTTGCATTTCTTACAACGTTCCAGGTGATGTTGATGTTGCTGGTCTACATTTTGAGAAGCACTGAAATAACATATGATCTTAGAATAATTACCTGGATTTTATTTTCAAACTGATCTTAAAAGCGGTTCCAGAGTTCTCCAAAGTCAGTATTGGTAGAAAAAAGGCTGTCAGTTCCCTGTGCAAAGCTTTGTAGATGCCTCCCCACTGGGGATCATCGTGCGCTGTGTCTGTGAGACACTACATTCTGTCAGGACAGGAATCATTTCTGTCCTGGTAAGTGTTGTGCATCCCATGCCTCAAATGGTGCACAGAACAGAGCAGGCACTCCATGAATTTATGTTGAATACTAAAGTCTAAAATCTTTGTCACAGTAGATTCTTCCTGGTCTGCCCCTTTTTTGCCTCTCCCTTCATCCTTCCCATACCATGCCTTGGACTATCCAGCAATACTGATTTTACTTCGTTTCCTGAAAGTACCATGTTCTTTGTCACTGCCACAGAACCAAAGGACAGTCTTATTTTTACTATTTGTTGCCAAATGCTGTGACCTTTGGGAAAATAAATTAGCATTGGTTAGGCCTGATTTAGTAATTTGCTGTTAGGCCCTGAAGACAGTTGTTTAGTATTTTGTCTGTGTAGTCAAATGAATTATTGGTTAGCAGAAATGGTAACTATTTTAGGCATAACAATAGAGCGTTTGAAGAATATCTGAAATGGCTACAGTGGGAATAGTAACTGAAAGGCCAGTCGCTTCTGTTTTTATTTAATCAAACTTGGGGAAGGGGGTTGGAGCACAAAGGATTTCTCTGACATTTTCCTGGCCCTCAAAGAGCTTGGCATTCCATCCAAAAATCTGTATTATCTTGAAACTACTTGCATTGAATCCTTTTTTACTTGTTTTGGTTAGAAAGGAGAGAATATAGGTGTCTGATTTTGAAATTCTGAAATGTCAGCAAGCAGTGGGAGTCTTTCAAACTAAGGAGAATATACCTTGGTTTGTATTAGTAAGAAAGTGTGAGTTAACAGCGTATTCCAATTGGAATAAAAGAAGAGTAAAATATCAAATTCAATATGATTCTAAATTGGTGTATTTTTTATAAGTTAGGACTGTTGAGGAGGGCTATGGTCTGAATGATTATTTCCCTTCAAAATTTGTATGTTGTAATCCTGATTCCCAGAGGTGATGGTATCAACAGATAGGGCTGTTGGGAGGTGCTTAAATCATAAGAGTGGAGCTTTCATGAATGGGATTACTGCTTTATAAGAGAGACTCCAGAATGATCCCTAGCCCCTTCCCCCATGCGAGGAAACAGCGAGAAGGCGCCAGCTATGAACCGGGAAGAGGAGTCTCACCCAACCAGCCTCCAGTACTGGGAGAAATAAATTCTGTTGTTTGTAAACTACCTAGTCTGTGGTATTTTGTGATAGCAGCCCGAATGGAGTAAGATAGGGAGCAAGATATAGACATGACTGTGGACACAGAATCAAGAGGACCTAGAAATCTGCTTTTGTGGACATTTTGTGGACTAAAAAACTGCAGTCAGTTGAACTTTTTGCCCATCTGTCAGGACTCTTATGTAGGTAAGTGCAGGTGATATGTACAGAAAAAAGCAAAAGCACCATAAAAATCCATTTGTTAGTAGTATTCATCAAAAGCCAGGCTCTGTTCTAGATATTTCACCTTGCCTAGTGGCTAAGACTGTAGGCTCAGGGATTAGATGCATTACATTCAAATTCTAGCTCTATCACTGAGGAACTCTGTGATCATGGACACTGATGTAAGTTAACTTAATATGAATAATGAGGATGATAATAATGCTGACATCACAGAGATGTTTTGAGGATCTGACCAGATAATCAATGTAAACTTCTTAGCACAGAATAATTGTTCAGTGCACACAAACTGTTACTAACTATTGCTATACTTGCTATCTGTCAGCAAGCAGAATGGATATTGACTTTCTGGGATGTCTTGCCTTTTCTGAAAGTAGTTGTTTTTATTCCTGAGATCATCAGGTGATTCTCCTCTTTCTAGTCAGGTGTATTATAGAGACATATTTAACAGCAGTAGCTGATTTATTCACCAGAAGACCCACTGCAATCACAGGCTATTTCTTAAGGACCTGGTTTTCTTGAGTCAACTCTATAAGATGACAGCTTATACTTAGTTCACATTCCCATAGTTCAGCTCACTGATTTAAAATTGATTCCATCCATCCTTGTTGCATTCATGGATGATGGGTCTGAATTTAGACCAAGAAGCAACAGATTTTTAACATGTAAATATAAAATACTGACATGCTAGGTGTTAGACAGAATGCTTCATAAAGAAAATCCACCCTCGGTAGCTCAAAATCATAAAAAAAAAAAAAAAAAAAAAGCATTCTACTGCCCAGAATTTACTCTCACTCTAAAATGCACCATGAAATGTTATCATAAGTTTTATAAAAATATCAGTGAGTTCAAAGTGTTTGATGAATTCAAAGAAACAAGTTCTCACTATATGGGTAGACAGAAGAAAATGGGATAGTTTAGTTTCTGTCCCTCCCTCTCTCTTTTTTTTTTTCCCCTTGATTACTTCCTACCTATGAGTGTCTAAAGGTGGTTTTTATACTTTTACTTAAAATATGGTACCCATTTGCTTTTGTTCATGGTCAAGTACCTTTCCAGAAGCAAGAAAGATATACTTAGCCCCACAACCCTGACCATCTATCTCATCCCTATATATCCATTGCCCAGTTTCAAGAAAGTGGGGTTGCATTACCTCTACCATTTCAACTCCTGAGGGAAGCAATGGTGAAGCATGTGCATCAGTGGGCAGTGGGGATAGCCCCAGGCTTCTGGATCCTGCCTGTCCCTGGCTCCACCACCATCTCTGGGCTATGCAGGGTGCCATATCTTTTGGAATGAGTCACTCTGCATTAAAACTTTAAATCTCTACAAAGCATTGGGAAAGGTAGGATGTTTTTTGGTTTCCAGTGACCTTGTTTTACTTTTTGCTTCCCTTCATAGAAATATCTGTTTTGTGTCCCATTATTTTTGGTTCCTTCATTTCTCCCAGCCAAACCAAATATTTCCCTCCAGAGATCAGGTCCTAAGCAAATGAGTGACTATTGTGTATATTTGATGAAGGGGAGAGGCAAGCACAAGAGCACTGAGCTTCTGGTGACAAACACTATATGGGCAGATTAAATACTTCAAAGGAGTGGGGCAGAGACTACTGATTCAGCCCTTTCTATGATACTTCTGTGTCTTCCAGTCCTTTATACTGCAGATGCCCAGGAGTAGTGGGGCCAACACTTCCTTTGGCCCAGTGGCACCATTTCAGAAACAAAAGACTGGCTATTATTTTAGATGCTAAGTATGTGTCAGCTTATAAAAATATAAATTAATAAAATTAAATGTAATTGGAACTTTCCTGTAGTTGGTAGTGGGAAGCAGGAAGGTCTGAGTTCACTCAGTTTCTACACATTCCTAAACTTTTTCTTTTCTGTATTTAATTGCTTAAATTTTTCTTTCCAACAACTTTTAGTTCTCCTTTACACTTATATGTTGCCTATAAATTCCCCACTTCCATGCTCCCTACTTGACTCAACTGATAGGTCCTTTCTGTACCATATGCTGCACTGTGTTAAGCAACCTCACATTAGGGGGTCAGGTAAATAACATTTCTTGCTTTACAAATATACATCCTAAACATCTAATGTTGTGAACAGATGGACTTGCTGTGTAAGTGGCACATCATAAAGACAAAAACACAGAGGTATGGAATTTTCTACTGTAATACTGAGACTTGCAAAAAGATAATCCAATTCATACTTTATGACATGCACAATCAAATATTATCCTGAGTAGCCTTTTGTTATAAGTGGAAGGAGTTTGCATACCTGATTGATTACTAATGCTTTTGCACAACAAATGTAAATTTTATTTCTTCGTGTCTCACTTTGTTAACTTCTAGTCTGGGCCCACTGATAGCCCTCCTGAGGCCACAGGCTGTTTAATCGTCCCTCCTCCAAGATAGGTTCTGGATGTAAGTCTATAGTAGTTAGGCACTTTGGAACATGACTTTATCACATGCCTCTAGACAAAGTTTTCTTGGATTTGCCCATGTGTTCCATCTCTCAGACTACTCCTATGTAACATTATGAACCTGAAAGCTCTTTGAGAAGAAATTTTAGGTGATCATCTAAGCCCCTCAAGGCTTAGATGAAGAAGCAGAAACTCTTTAAGTTTTTCTTAGAGGTGAGAGTATAGTCAGCTTGAGGAGCAGGTGTGTAATACACTGAGAATGAGCGATGAATAAGAGAGATGAATATGAGAGGAGAATTTATATATAAAGGATGAGAGAGGAAGAGTGGCTGTTAATCGCTTCCCTAAAAGTCACTTTTCCCTCCATCCTTTGATTGAATAACTCTTTGTTGTTGTTGAACACCAGAGGCCCTACTAAGGGGATGGATCATGATCCATCTAAGCCATTCCTGAGACTCCCATTCTTTGTCAAATGCTGGATTAGGGGTGGATATGCAATCCTTTTGCCCACTGACATGTGAGAAGAAGTCTGTTGGGGTGCTTATAGAAAACATTTTCCTCTCTGCTTAAGAAAAAAAAGCCTGCTGGGGTAAAATCAGTGTTTCTCTGTCTTTGGCTTTGAAGGGAGTTGTATGTGTTTAAAGCTGCTGTTGCTTTCTTGTTTGGGAGATATCCCAAACACTCTGATAACGATGAAGGAGTATGGAAGGAACCTCAATCTTTAATGACATCATGATCTGCTGCATCAATCTAGAATCATCTACCAAGTGATACATTAAAATTGATCTCACCTAGATGAACCATGAGAGACTATGGACTCTGAGAAACAAACTGAGGGTTCTAGAGGGGAGCAGGGGTGGGGGGATGGGATAGCCTGGTGATGGGTATTAAAGAGGGCACATTCTACATGGAGCACTGGGTGTTATACACAAACAATGAATCATGGAACACTGAATCAAAAACTAATGATGTAATGTATGGTGATTAACATAACATAATAATAATAAAAAAATAAATTGAAAAAAATTGATCTCACCTATATAGGGAATATAGAGAAAAGTCCACATTAATATTAACCTTTTCTCTTTACTCTCTATCTACACAAAGATATAGATTTTTATTTATTTTAAGATTTTTATTTATTTATTTGAGAGACAGAGAGAGAGAGAGCACGAGTAGGTGGAGAGCAGCAGAGGGAGAGGGAGAAGCAGACTTCCTGCTGAGCAGGGAGCCCAACTCAGGGCTTGATTCCAGGACATAGAGATCATGATCTGAGCTAAAGGCAGACAACCAAACCAATTGAGCCACCCAGGTATCCCTACAAAACCTACTCTTACTTCAGGACCTAGATTAAGTTCCACTTCCTCTGGGATCATTTTTCAACCACTCCAGACTAACTTGATAATTTTCTTTATATGAATGGAGGTTTATTGCTTGGGCATTTAATCCCTTATTTATATGACCTATTGCATCTTCAGTGGAATGGTATAATCCTTAAGGGACAGGGCTTGCAACCTAACTTGCCTTGTTTTATATTTATTAGAGTTTTTATCTCTGTACAAGCTATCCATTAGGACCTCAATGAACATAGCTTTAATAGCAAACAATTACTGAGTCCCTATTCTGTGCCAGGTCATCTTGCTAAATGCTTTATAACAACTAATCCTCATTAATCCTCCTGCATTGTAACAGTTAATCCTCATGACTATATTGCAGAAAGTGCTGTTATATTCCACAGTGCTCTCCTAGGCTAGGTTGGGTGCTTATTAAATGCTGTCATGGCATTCTGTACTTTTCCTTCATAGCACTCATAGTTTCAGTTAAAAAACAAAGAAGCTAAGTATGCATTTGGTTGCTTATTGTCCATTCTCACCAAGTAAAGTCCATGAGGACAGGGATAATTTCTGTCATATATCCCAGGCCATGGAACAGGCCTGTGTCCTTGTGTGTAGTAGTCTTAAATATTTGGTGAATTAACCAAAAAATCCTTTTTGTTTTTTAAGAATAGGAGACATAGGTTACATAACATCTGGCTCAAGTTCACACCACTGGGGCTGGAGATCACATTCATGCCAGGTTTTCTCTATCTAGGGACCCTGCCCATAATACCTGTACCATGTTGTTTTCTACTGATTTGAGTTCTTTCAAACTGTAATTGAGACTCTGAGTTTCCCATCCCATTTGTTTGGAAAACAAAACACACTTTTAACCACCAGTGAGGAGATTTCAGGCTCCGGATGTGAGCTAAGAATGATGATGGTACTGTTGATATCTCTATGATTTACAGAGCACCCCATTTTTTCTGGGGATACTTCTTCAAATTATCATGGCAAGTTAGGTTTTATTTGTGACTCATGGAGGAAGTCAGTGCTCAAAAAGGTTAGGACATACAGCTAAGATTGCATAGCTGACAAGCCATGAGATATACTATCAACCCAGCTCTACCTGAAAGCAAAGTCCAGGGTCTTCCCACTCTGCCATGCTGCAGCTGTCATTCATCAAACACCCGTTACATGCCAGGAACTCTTTTAGATACTTCTTCAGTCATCAAAATAATTCCCTTAAGGAATTACAGTTGACTCTTGAACAATGGAGGGGTTGGGGCACTGATCGCGCCCAACTCCAGTTGAAAAATTCACATCTAACTTTTGACTCTCTAAAAATTTAACTACTAATAGTCTACCATTAACCAGAAGCCTCACCAATAACATAAGCAGTCAATTACATATTTTTATGTTATATGTATGCACAGTTATATATATGTCTTAAATTCTTACAATTAAGCAAACTAGAGAAAATAAAATGTTATTAATAAAACCGTAAGGAAAAGAAAATACATTCACAGTGCTGTATGTATATTTACTGAAAAAAGTCCACATAGAAGTAGATCTATGCAGTTTGGATCCCTGTCATTCAAAGGTTGACTGTATTATCAGAGTAAGCAAAGTAACAGTGGTTACATGTGAATTAATTTAAAAGCAAGTCAGGAAGTAGGTTTAGAGTCTGGCAGAGCTTTCTAAAAACACGTCAAACTTTCATGGGAGTGTTTGAACCTATTACGTAGAAATTTTAGGTTTATATTTAATCCATTCACTGGAACTAGCAGGAGGACAGTGGATTCGGCAGTAAGATGAGTTAAGTGCATGGCCAAATCATATTTTGCAGGCATGGGCAGACTAGTTGCAGGCATTCTCAAAGGACCAGACAATGATGGGATATACAGAAACTCTAAGTTAAAAGCAGTTGTATCTATCCAGAATTTGGTCATTTCTAAGAACATTTGACCCTTTAAAAAAAAGAGCTGATATGGGAGAAATTGAATCTTTGTCTCTGGTGCCACAGGACCAAAAGAGTTGAAATACAAAATCAAAGATTAGCTGCTTTCTTTTAAGCTACAACGTCCAACCCAGCATCATTGGCCTCAGCTATGGTCTCACATTCCAGCCTCTTCCCACCAGACATCTGCTGTTAGAGATTTAGTTGCATCTGTCACTTCCGTAATCACGTGCACGTGTGTTTTCCAGAAGGATGAGTTGTGAACTTTCAGTTTAGGGTTGGAGAGTATGATGTGCAGCTGCTGTAATGCTAACAGGAGCATTTCATCCCTCGCCTCTAACTACCCTGCTAGTGATAGGCTGATGGCCACTGCCAGCTATGCTTCTCTCCCTAAATGCTCCATCACGAAACCGAGGAAGGCAATACAAAATTAGCAGATGCTGAGAGCTGAAGAATTCACTCCTCCAAGAGGAAATTTTGATGGCTGCACTGTAGGAAGCATGGAGAGGGAAAAGAAAAGCATAACTGATTATTTCCAACAGAATGGTTTTTTTTAATGCTTTAATACTTTATTCTCATTACAGAATGTTTTTGAATTAAGAAGAGGATCAAGATGTACAATGAGAAATGTTGGGAAGGACTGAACATCTTTAGCCTGAAAAAAAAACAAAAGCCAAAAAACGAACCAAAAAACCACCTTGCCCTTGTAAATATAACACAATTTTCACATGAAGCTAGACATTTTAATGTCTAATTTTCAGATTTTTTTTTTTCTCCCAGGAAAAGAGTGTTTACTAGATAATCTCCCAGATCCCTCCTGATAAATAACTCTACATCAACTTACTTCAGCATTTTTAAACAACCCACATAGATGTATACATCTTAAAATACCATATCCAAATTATATTCAACATACAAAACGAGTTTTCCCATTGTTCTAAATGCCATGGTTCTGGAAACAGTATAATACCACTCTGTGAGATGTTGGACCACAGAGGCCCTTCTGCCTTCTATTATTCTAAGGGAAAGTAGAGTATGTCAGCAGAGCGTCAAGGTTTTTTTCTCCAGAAGCAGGACAAAGATTAGTTGTTTCCCAAGTTTCTATTTATTTTTAATAATTGCATCCCAAGTTATGTCATTAACCACCAGGTGACGAACTAAACTGGGGAATTCAGAGAGAGATTCCAAATCTTAAGGTAGTTCTTAGTCAGCCAAAGGTAAATAACACAAGAAATATCATAGAATAATCTTAGAAGTGAAGAAAAAGAGACATTTTTTTCCCTGCCTTTCCCTCCAACATGCCATCACCTGCATGGTAACCCAGATGCCTTTTATTTATTGGAGCCCAGAGTTACCCACAGATATACACAGAACATACTTACAAGACTTATTAAGAGGAAATACCAGATGCCTCCTGGAACAGGTCCCCTTGTCACAGGAATTTAGAGCATCCTGTCTTTCTCCTCCATATCACTCTTACCAAATTGCAAATGCATAATTCATTTTGTTGTTATTTGTTTCTGTCAGACCCCCCGTCATGTTCATACCTGGATGTATAATATCTAGCATCATGGTTTGTATTTCACAGGTGTTCCAAATATTGGCTGAATAATTAAATAAAAGAGTAAATGAATGAGTACCCTTATTTATGGACCAAATTGATCATATGTAGTGTCTTCTCGTCAGCTATTCTTGAAGCATGATTAAACACACTGAAGAAAGATATTGTTTGGATAGCTTAATAAAATGATCAATTTCACTCTGGAAGTCAAAAATTGACTTTATGGTGCAAGGCTTATGATTCTTAGTCATAGCTGCATATATCATTAAACCCAATCACTACCTTTCTCTCCCTCTCTCTCTCTTTCTCTCTCTCTCCTCCCCTCGCCTCCCTCCCCCCTGCCATGCCATCTCCACCTTTTTCCCTTCATCTCTCCCTCCCTCCTACACCTACACACTTGGGTCTGTGTAGTACAACCATGAAAATTGTTTTTAGTGAGTCCTTCTCAATCCCTAAACCTCACTCTGAAAGAAGCAGGAACCCCATTCTGAGTAAGCAGTTGGTGGCCTGGTGAAAGTGGTTTCAAGGGAGATTCTCAAAGTCTGGCTTGTGCTATCCTAAATAGCTCAATGAGGCACAAATTATCTTACTTCAAAGAAACTTGCATTTGAATCTAAATAACTAGATAAATAACCACTAAGTGACCTCATTTGGGGGTAAAGATCAATCACCTTGAAAATGGCCAAAAAATTAAAATATGGAGAACGACTCTTTAAGTATGCCTTTGGCAGGAATAGGGAACTCTGAATTACTCCAACTTACTACATCACTGTGTACTTCTCTTTGTTTTTTAGCTGAAATCTTAGACTATTCAAGCTTTTGAAGGGTCACATTGTGTTTGACTGAACTTCCTTTACAGTCATATAAATACTTCCATGGACTGTAGTTTTCTCTATAGCTGACTTAATGCTGTTGAGAGAAAACCACTTCTTTATGTAAGGGGATAACATAAAAACATGGTGCTCAGTATATAAACATCATACAAAAGCCAACCTGAGAAACCTATCTGGGAAAAAGCAAAAGTCACGTCCTTAGAAACTATTTTAAAAGTTGGTTTTGTGTATGTTCTTAAGTACCATGTAAGAAATGTAGGAAGAAGTTTCTTAGGATTTGAAACTTACTCATTATCTTTCTTTAAGAATTTAAAATATGTTCTCACTAAAAAATGGAGTTTAATAATATGCATCCCATGGTGTTATTGTGAAGAGTAATTAAGACTGTGTATAAGAGCTTATCACAGAATCTAAGCTATGGCAGGTGCTCAAAATATGGCAGTTGAATTTGCATTTAAATATATTGCATTTATGCCCAGTATACAATGTGGAAAAATGAGGGCGCCTGGGTGGCTCAGATGGTTAAGCGTCTGCCTTCGGCTCAGGTCATGATCCCAGGGTCCTGGGATCAAGTCCCGCATCAGGCTCCTTGCTCAGAGGAGAGTCTGCTTCTCCCTCTCCCTCTGCCTCTCCCCCTGCTTGTTCTCTCTCTGTCTCTCTCACAAATGAATAAATAAAATCTTAAAAAAAAAATGTGGAAAAATGATAAAAATGGAGTCCTCAAGAATTTCCCTAGTGGAATTTTGAGGCTACTTATAAATGAACTAATAAATCAAGTGTAGTATCATAGGATTCAGTCAATAGTTAATAGAGGGTCAAGTGTCATCACTAAGTCCTGGCTCTTGATGGTAGAATTTATGCTAAAATGAGACCAATGTGCTATTGAAACATAACGTTGAAATATTTTAATAACAAAACTATTTTCTTTTTTTTAAGATTTTATTTATTTATTTGAGAGAGAGAGAATGAGAGATAGAGAGCACGAGAGGGAAGAGGGTCAGAGGGAGAAGCAGACTTCCTGCTGAGCAGGGAGCCCGATGCGGGACTCGATCCTGGGACTCCAGGATCATGACCTGAGCCGAAGGCAGTCACTTAACCAACTGAGCCACCCAGGTGCCCATAACAAAACTATTTTCTTAGAGATCTTTACTATTATAATACTTCTATAACAGCATGGGAATTATTACATAAAAATTCTTTTTCAGTGATAACAATAATAATAATAGACTGAAATAATAGGAAACCTAAGAAATATCAATCAGTAACTAAAACTGTGGGAGACACTCAAAAGCTGTTTTAAGTGGCAGCACCATATAATAAAAAGAGGCCAACTCTTCCCAGATTGAATGATAAATTAAAGATAGTTCCAAAAAAATCTCAATAAACTATTTTTCTGGAACTTGATAAATTTTTGAAAAAGTAATTAGAAAAAAATGTGTGAAAAAGCTATTTGGAAATAGTTAAGAAAATGTGGGATGTAAGAGTATTCAAGAGGAAATTAATTTCACTGGAAATTGAATGTATATTGTAGAGTCATAATCTAAACTACAGAAAGTGGGATTTTAAGTTGGCATGCGGATGCATTTTCTACTGTCCTTTAGTGGGAGTGCTTACTCTATTTATATTTACTGTTAGTACATTTAAACATTAGATTATTTTCTACTGTGAAATTTATTTTTAAGTTTAAAATCAGTTATGTGGTGAAATTTGTTAAAATGTTAACGACTTCAGTGCTAATCACCCATCTATTTGCATCATGATCATCTTTCTTGGAGCTCATTCTGTTTTTCACAGTTATATGATAAAAATATATGTCCATATATATTCTAGCTGCCAGTTACTTTTGATCACATAATATGACCTCTCTAAACTTCAGTTTCCTTATGTATTAAATGCAGATAACAATAGTAACACCATCGCAGAATTATTGTTAAGACTAATCAACAGTCAATAAACGTTAGGCAATAATACTGGCGTTGCTAACAGCAGGACGAGTTTAACGAATATCCTTTCTCCTTTGAATTTATTTTGAAACTTTGTTGAAATGAATCAACCCTATCAGTGTAAGGTCTATTTCTGGACTTTCTATTCTATTCCAATCTACCTGTCTAAACTTTTACCAATACCACACTGTTGCTTCATGGACAACTTTGATATCAAGTAGATTGAAATTCCATTTTTGTCCTCTTTCAAAGGTGTTTTTGGCTAATCAAATTTATCTTTCTATATAAATTTCACAGTCTTGCCCCCCCCCATAAAGGATTTTTCTCTTTCCTTCCCCCAGCCACAGTGGTTTTTCTCCTGTGCCCTGGGGATGACAGTGCGTGCTGTTCTTTAGGGAAAATGAACCTGGGCAGTGCTTTGGGCCTCCGCTCTAGCAGCAGCCATGCCCGTCACCCGCCCTGCACCACCGCGGGAACTTTCTTCCATCTTCCACTACAATCGTGGCCTTTCTGGTGAAGGTCTTGCAGTAGAGTCTGAACAGGTGTAAACCCTCCTTATCCAAGTCTGAGGCTTGTAGGAGTGGGATGCTCAGAATAGCCTGTTCTCAGCCTTTGGGAAGTCGTTAAAAGATTTTAGCTGAATTCTTCTTGCTCACTTTTATAATGGCTGGTCTTCCCGCCATGCTTTGCCCCGGCTGAACCAGTGCTTGTGTGGGCTGTCTCTCCTTGAAAGCACCTGTCTTTACATAGACTTGAGGGTATCTGGTTACTCTGGCCATCAGTTCTCCTAAAAACTTATGATTTTGTATCTTATCCAGCTTTCTCATGGGGTGAGGGTGGGAATAATGCTCTTTCCAGATTTCTACATCTTAACCTGGGCCGGAAGCCCCTAGTGATGTTCTGTCTTATGTAGGCGGTCAGCCTTTTTGATACATCCAGTTTTCTTCTTACTTTGTTGTATTTTCAGCTCAGTCTCTTTTTCTCCACGTGACTTACTGCGTTAACTCGTAATGGCCCCACCTCACTGAATTCTAGTGAGTCAAATAATGTTATGAATTGGGCATTAGGTCGTTTTCTGCAGCATATTCTTTAATTCTTCTGAATACTCTTTTCTTTTCTTTGTTCTGCTCAGTATTTTTTATGGCCCTTGATGGACCTCGGATGAAGTGAGATTTCATTAGCTCTGCGTTTGTACGTTATTGACCCTGGACCAGCTTTCTGTTCCGCTGTGTCACGGCCAGTCTCCTTTTAGGGTCTGTCAGTGGAAGCAGGTGTTGTGTATGGCAGCCCGTTCAGTTCCAAGTGTCTAACACGCTTCTGCTGTAATGAGATGGCCTTCCCTTCTCTTTTACTCTCGGGTATGCTGAACTATGAAAACGCCCACTTGTAGCGTATATTTCTATATTAAATAATAGAATTTTTATCATGCCAATTCCCAGAGCTCTTATTTATACCCTAGTCTTCTCCATCCCCAGGGAGCATTAATTTTACTCTGAATTTGCCTTATTCTACTAAGTTATCTTATTTTCTACAGTTCACTCTCTCCTTCTCTCTGGAAAAAGAAAGATAAAATATTAAAAATATCTTTAGATGCGGTAGAAGAATGAACATATTACTTTGTTGCCCTCAGACAGTAATTTCTTGAGAGGACATAAACCCTGAGTTTTTGAATCTTGCTACCCCGTTTCAGGAGGAATAGCCTATACATACATATATATATATATATATATATATATATATATATATATATATATAAAATTAAAAGCTGCATTATTTTATTATTATTATTATTTTTACAATTCAACTTGAGTCACTTGCTGGTAAGTGAAAATTTTCTTCTTCCTTCCTTCCTCCCTTCCCTCCCCCTCTCCCTCTCTCCCTTCTTTCCTTCCTTCCTCTCCTTCCTTCCTTTCTTCTCTCTCTCTTTCTTTCTTTAGTTCATTCTTTTTTCTTTTTTAGGGGGAAAACTAGGAGGCAGAAACTATTTTAAACCATAAGTATGATGTGTTACTGAAAAAAAAACAGAGTTGAAACTGTAAGTTAGATTAAAATTAGATATTATATTTGGCAAAGACCTATGGCCTTAGAAATCCTCAACATCTGAATCCTTGAAGGGTTACCTAGTGTAAGGTTTCTAATGGGAATCAGAAGAGGGTATGTTCTAGAAAAATTTATGATCTTCATTATAAGTTTTAAAACCACAGTTATCAATGCGATTTGCAAATGGATTGATTTCTCTTTCTAATGGCTTATTGTTAGTATAAAGAAATACAACTGATTGTCATATATTGATTTTTTGTATCCTGCAACTTTACTGAGTTTGGTTTTTAGTTCTAACAGTTTTGGGGTGGAATCTTTGGGGTTTTCTGTATATAATAACATTTCATCTGCAAATAAAGATAGTTTTACTTCTTCCCTTCTGATTTGGATGCCTGTTATTTCTTTTTCTTGTCTAATTGCTCCAGGCTGAGTAAGCAGGTCTTTTTCCCAGGAAGACATGCAGCTGCTAGCTGTAGCCAAGCAGCGAGAGAGTGCAGGAACCGCATGCATCTGCCTGGGATAGCAAGGTAGAGGAAGAGTGAAAAAGCTGGGACTCCCAGTGCCTTCATCGGGGAAAATCCCAGCAGCTCTTTAAGATTAGCAAACAGCTCTCTTTCACAAATAGTCTAGGCACTTTTCAAACTGCTGCCTTTGCTCTGGGCCTCAGAACAAGTGAGTCCGTGTGCAAGCCCTTTAACGGTGGTATCTCGGTTCCGGACGGCCCTTTGGGTCTCCTGCATGTAAGCCCTACTGTCTTTCAAAGTTGGACATTTTGAAGGCTCCTCTCTCTGGTGCAGGTCCCAAGGGTTGGGGTGACTGCTGTGAGGCACAAACCCCTTGCTCCTCAGGAAGAAGGTCCTATTTTGTGAGATCTCTCCCGATAGTAGGTCACTGCAGCAAGGGTGGGGTTTTTGGCGAGACCCTGTCTCCACCTCTCTTTTTCCTGTTGATGTGACCATTTTATCCTTTGTTGTGGAGGAACTGAGGTCTTTTTTGGAGGGAATTGTTCCATATGTAGCTGTATATTTAGTGTGCCTCTGGGAGGAGGGGAGTTCGGGATTTTCCTATGCCACCATCTTGGACGTCCCCAGCCCCCAATAGAGTTCTTTAATGTTAGATTTTTACAGCAAGTGAAAACTGCCTTTCCTTTTTGTTGCTTTAATAAGAAATGGTTTTCTAGTTAAAATTTATTCTTTATTGGCACTATGCCCTCAGTACTCTCCCGATGGTAGTTATCTGTATTGTTTGTCTGAGTTAATTTTACCCAGCATGGTTTTTTTCTCCCAGTACATCAGCAAACAGCCTCCATAGTGGGTGATCTTACTTTCTGCAGTTTGCATCAGATCTGGCAACAGGGACTTTCCTCTATCTTTGGGTAGAAATAAAAAAACTATTATGGTGTACAAATTGATAAACTGATCAAAAACTATTATGGTATGTATAGAAAACCCTCTCTTAACTGGTAATGTCTTAGATTATATTCTTTTGCAGAAGGTGAATATCTGCTCAAGTTCATACTGATCATGATAGTGGCATTTTTTGAGAGACCGAGCTCCATTTAGTTAAACCATGATAGGGTCTGCTTTCTGTTCAATCTCTCTGCATAACTCTCATTTTATTTGAAATTGCCTGTGTGTATCATTAAAGAAACACATTTATATTTATCCCCTAAAAATAACAGTTCCAGAAGGAAAATAACTATCTTGGGTCTGCAATATTTCCCCCATTTAAAGAAGAAGTGATTCTTTTGCAATGACTGCTATAAAGTATTCTGACTACTAAAGCTTAAAAAACATGTTAACACTGATAAGAGTTTATAAATGGAATGGAGATTCATAATTTCAACCTCAGCCATAAGAGACCTGCTTAGCTTATTGCTTCTAAGCTATAAGAATCTCTTCATTATATTGAACCTTGTTTGTATAACTTGAATATATGTGAAACAAGGATTCTAACAGACACTTCTCAAATATAACATACACAGAACTATTATTAGCATGAAATTGAGAGAAACATATGGCTCAGAAATTAGTTATAAGGGCAATTACATTTTCACCATCAACATTTAGAGACCAGCCTTTTCTGTTAATGTTGTAGTAGAAGTTACACACATATTTTAGTAACTTAGGGTTTAAACATAATCTCACCTTAAATTCTACATGAAACAATAATATCAAAATCATGAAACATTAAAAATCGTCATAAACAAAAGTATTCTATTTCATTGTTCACTTAATATGCCTACATTTGATTTTTCAGTATAACTGAAAATAGTATATATAAGCAAATTAAAATAATGTGTCCACATGATTTCTTCTTTAAATAATCACAATTGTGCCATTTAATTTGATTACTTGAACTTTTTGCTAGAAAGTATGTTGTGACCAAACACACACACACACACACACACACACACACACACACACACACACGTCTCAGTATTTGTAGAACTGAAAGAGTTGGGAAATGTAGCTTCTATTCTAACTTCTACCACATGACCACAGGTGGACTGAGAGAGTTCAACTTTCCCAAAACTCTGGTCTCTTATTTGAAAATGAGAGATTTGGACCACATATTCTCTAAACACAGTTTTTGCATTAACAGTTCGAATTTAAACCACTGTCAAATTTTTACTCAGCAGCAACTGAAATGAAAAGGAACTTTCCTCATATCAGGCATTGCTACTTGACTTTGATTTGGTTATGATTCAACATTACTAAGAAATAATATGTCCCCGACTGAACTTTTGGATAAAATGTGACTATGTCTTACAACATAATTAGATTAAAATCAAATCAGGTTAGCTCTTGCTTGGTGAAGACTGAGTACAGTGAGTGGGGTTATTACAGTAGAGTTATGCTTGATTATAAATGGCCAAACTGTTGGACTATAAGGCCATAAGTAGACAATGTATGGAACTAGTCGAGAGAGTGCCAGTAGACCAGTCTCCAAGAGTTGACTTTGGAAAAATCAAGGAGGTGAAAGTGGTCTTAGTTAGGACCTTGCCAAAATACTTTGTTTTGTTTTGTTTTGTTTTCATTCTACTTCCTCACCTTCAAATTTAAAGCAAGGAATGGGCAAGATTCCTAGAGAGCTGGCAAGAGAAAGATTCTTGCTGAATAATTGTCGCTTGATGTTATTGTGATTGATCAAAATTTTCTAGGGAAGTATGTTTAATCCTGGGTAATCTCATAGCACATTATGATTAATTTTCTTCTCTTTAGCTCTCATTTTCTTTTAATTAACAATCATACATGTGTGCAATTAAACATTCAAAGAGAGAAAAGATGAAGTCCTCCCTTTGACGGGTTATACTGTAGATGAGAAGATAATTGATAAACTGATTTGCAATCAGGAATCTCACTTAAGACAGGTAAGGCAAATCACCAACACATACATAATGTCCATTTATCTGACTTGTTAATCACGATGTTGTAAATTTATGTGCATGATCAGTTCACACTTGTTATAATTTGGTGTCCACGCAGTAGTAGATTTGTCAGAAGCAGCTGTTACTGGTTAACCAGAAAAGCCATTGTAAATTTAGTTTGGATGGAATGCTCTCAGTAAATATGCACTTTCCTGGAGCTTTTGTATAGAAACTAATGGTGTTTATTCTTTGGTTCAGCAACTATTGATTGAGTAGGGAGCACATATTATATATTCAACACTTCACGAAGAACTGGGTATAGAGTACAGTTTTTCCTCCTAAGCATGGATATGTTATGCTGCCACTCTACATTCCAACCTGCTGGTTTTGAAGGTCAGGTGAAATCCATAGTCTCAGTATTTAAACTCAATCTCTTGACTGAAGCTAGTGTCTTACTCCTTAACCCCCTTGTAACTTCAGGGTGTCTGGCAAATGATGTATACCCACGGCATAGATGGAATAATTGGTATCTGGATCTATCAAGTATCTCAATCAGAGCTCTTCAGAAACCTCAGATTGTTAGGATGAGATAGTGGAAAACTCCACTAGGTGAGTAAGTGGAATTTTGTGTGAGGTCTGAAGGAAAGACTTAGGTTATTGAAGACATGGAGAAGAGGTACTCCAGGGAGGCCATACTACTTAAACAAGGAAAGCGGCACAGATGGGCTAACAATGAGACAACTGGGATGACATGTAGGGAAAGGGCCCAAATAGCGCAAAGCACGTCAAAGTTTCAAGGCTGTGGGATGTTTTGTTGCCCTCTACTTCTTTCTTAAACACTGTATTAAGCAAAGAATTCACCACAGAGATGATTTATAATGCTGGCTTCATTCAGAAAAACTATGGCTCAGGTAAACTATAACTTTTATTAAAGGAGCTTCACCAATATATTTCAGCATTCAGTGGCTATTTCTGAAACTACTCTACAGGGCAAATTGGTCAAATTATAGAGATTACAAAACTCTAATGTGGCTTTCTGATTCTTGGAAAGTCCTCAAAATTACTCTTGCAAAAATGAAATGAATTTTATGTACACTAACGTACTGACATTTCTGACTTGGCTTATTTGTTAAATTCCATAAAGCATCAGAATTAGGTATTTAAAATCTGATGGTAATTTTAGGCAACTACTGTATCTGTTCAGTGTTACTGAGCTTTAAATCACTATGTTTGAAATTGATTATATATAAATATCCCACACCCAACCTTATACTTGTTTCATTACTTGGTGTTGACCATTATTTTACTTTAGTTTTAATTAAGGAGTAGTTGCTTTTACTTTTAAACACTGATTTTTAAAATTAGGTAAGATATCTATGAGGTTAAAAATTACATATATGTATCACACATAAGTGTGTGCATATGTATGTATGTGTATACGTGTGTGTGTGTGTCTTTGCTAGAAAAACTTTCTCCTTTCAGTCCCTTTTGCTGACCTCTAAGTTCCCACTCCATAGTGCCCTTCCACTGCCAGCAAACACTGTCATTATAATTTTATATACTTTCAAATATTTTTATAAATACACAAATAAGTAGCAATACATATTACTTTCATCTTCTTCTTACCCAAAAGGGTAGTATACACATCACCCTGCCCTGCACTTTGCCTTCTTTTCCCTCCAAACATATATTTTGAAGATGTTTTCATAGTATCACCTAAGGGTTTCCTTGGCCCTCATCCATTTTTGAACTTAAAAAAAAAAAAAGGTTATTTGTTTTATTTCTTATTTTAAAGAATTATTGGAGGTAGGAGAGATATGAGTGACTGCAGGTGCAAGCACGAAAGATCCAAAACCCTGTCATAGCCATCGTGGGGGTGGTTACCATCTTACTGTGGTCAAATAAGGACTTCTTATGGTTTGATTACCATTTCCAATCCTCAGGATTCCCTGTCAGGCTGTTCTAAGGTGACATTGAAATCAGTGATCCATTAAACTCTTGAATTCTAAACCATCTTTTAATTCTGTGCCAAAAAATTATTTCACATGTAGTATCCTGAGCTCATAGCCCTCTCCTCATTCCATTTAATGTGAAAGGAAAGTGTATCTATATCCCAAAGATCTCTTCTGTGCTATTCTTCAAACCAGTGTTACCTTGAAAACTTACTAAATCAATACTTCACATTTTTATCTTTGATACTGAAAGTGTTAATTTGTCTTATTAGCAGGGTGAAGCAGATATAATTTAGCTTCTTTTTAATAGGATGATCTTCCTGTGAACTCTAGTTGTTAGGAACTCTAGTTAGTAAAGTATAAACAAACACTAACTGGAGATTATGGAGGCAGAGAGGGTGGGCTTGTCACTTCCTGCAGACTGTAGTGCTTTCCCCTCTTCTAGTGGCTCCTGCTGATCTTCTGTGTCACTTCTTTTCTGTCAGTAAAGATGCTTGTCATCTCTATAACTCTTGTTTCCTGGCTCTCACCACTCTAGCAGTTCACTGCTATATTTCATTTTCTGATTTCTGGGAATTTATTTTTCTTCTTGTCTCTTTCATCCAGTGCTTCCTGGCTTTGGCATAGGTAGGGCTTGGTGCTAACAGTTAGCTTGGACACAGTGAGTTATTAGTGTTACTTGACAAGAATATCCGGTTTTCCCCATCCAAAACATTGGGCAGCTTGCATAGTGTTATGTGGGGTCAAGTAACTAATTCTGGTCAGTAAGTTGTAGACAGAAGTATGTGTGTCACTTACTGGTTGAATATTGCATAAATAAATTTTCTCTTTCCCTTCTGTCATAAGGGTTGGGATTGTTCAAGTTAGTGGCTTCTCTGAGAAACTGAGGTCCAGAGTAACTATAATAAGCAGATCCCACCTTACCAACCCCAAATAAGTATATGGTATGAGCCTAAAAGGGAATATTTTTTGTTTGTTTATTTGTTTTTAAAGATTTTATTTATTTATATGGCAGAGAGAATGAGCACGAGCAAGGGGAGAGGCAGAGGGAGAAGTAGACTCCCCTCTGAGCAGGGAGCCTGGTGCAGGACTCAATCCCAGGACCCTGAGATTATGACCTGAGCCAAAGGCAGATGCTTAACTGACTGAGCCATCCAGGTGCCCCTGTTTATTTGTTTTTAAATTACTGAGATTCAGAGGTGTTTGTTACCATGGAATAATCTAATCTATAGCCTATCCTATATAACCTCCAAAAATATTTCTTCCTTCTTGTTGGTAAACGAACAACACACCATTTCTGTGTATTTCACATAGTCATAGGGCAGGATAAGGAGAGACTACTCTTCTATCACTGGTATATTAGTGTATTTTCCCTTTACTTCCAAGTTCATTGCTGTTCTGGAGGCTAAAGACACCATTGATTTGAGTAGTCTGACAAACATCTGAATCTAGATCACTGACAAAGCAGGGCAATACCCATCTGGGGACAGAAAAAATGATGCAACCAGAGGGTGACACTGGAAAAGAGGTAGTGTGGGAATAGTGAGCCAGGTGAAGGCAGTAGGAGAAAAGCTTATCAGTAGACCTCCTAATATAAAACATATAACATGGAGTAAAAGGTTATTCAAGACAACATCCAGTATCAGAGGGAACACCAACTAACATGACAGACACCTTCTGGACAAAGAGTACAGCCCAGAAACCCAGGAGGCCTTGGGTAGCAGGAAAACCAGAGCTTAGTTACAGATCTGGCTTTTAAGTCTAAGACTGCCATTCCTGGAGAACTGGTGAACTAAGTAGAATTCCAGACCTAGGAATGCTTACTATACTAATAATCTTAAGACAGGAGCCTGGACTAGGAGGCCCAAAGTACAAGTTAAGACATGGTGTAAGTCAAGCGTTAACCAGAGGAGCAAAGCAGAGTCAGTTATTGGGTCTGTAGCTCAAGGTCTGGATCTCACCAACCACATTAGTGAAAATACCAAGTGATAATATCAAGCTTCTTAGATTTCTCCTGTCTATGTTTGGAATTGGTTCTTGATTTTGAAGGGGACTTGATCTTGCAAATGAAGGTCAAGTGGTCCCCACCTTAGAAAAGGAGGCCATGCTGAGGAAGGAGAACCTAGAACAACCTTACTAGTTAAAAAACTACTTTTTTCTTCTATGTCTCTTTTTCTCTCTGCTTTGTCCTTACTTTCATTATATGAATAATCAGGATTGCTGGAAGTGGCTAGCAGAGTAATGAAAGAATAGAATAGATCAGTAAATTGACCAGATCCTCATTTATTTATCTTTATATATATGCTTTCTAATCTGTACGGTTCTTTTTAGCACATGTTTCTGAGTGACTTACAGCATGGCATTGTTCCCATATATGACCTTGGTTACCTCTCAGTTAAATTTAGTATACCATCCCAAGCCCAACCTCCTCCATGGCTTCAGGCTGCCTCAGATTTTGCCTCGGTTCATGAGTCTTTACTCAATGAGGCCAACTGGTTTGACCCAGCTTTTTAAATTGGAATCAGACAGGTTCCTTATCAATAAATGTAATTATGTTAGCTTCAAAGGACAGATCCTAACACTTCCCAAAATCCAAAGAAGTCTCGTAGTTATGATCTTCCTACTCAAAAGACAGAATTATTTCCTATATAATACAAGTAATTGGAGCAATTAAAATAAATCCTTTCACACAGAAATAGGGAAATACAAATTAATTTTGAAGATTAGGAAGAAGAAAAAGAGAAAAAAACACTTTTATTTTGCCAAACAACAATTTTATAAGATAAAACAAACATATCTATAAGTAACATATATTTTTAAATAATTCTCAATTGGAAGCCTGGGGGGTCTATGCAATAAAAATGGTTTTGCCTCTGAATTTGTTTTTACCTGGACAAAAATTATATAATCTTTCTGTTCTCAGTAAAATAAGGGAGAAGAGCTAGACTAGTCTAACTCCAAGGTCACTTTTAATATATAATTTTAGTTATTTTTTTTGAGAGACCTGAAAACAGGTCACAGTCTCTGATTTAAAAACTGATGAAAAAATGCAACTCTGTTTTAAGATTAATCATTCAGAAAAAAAATTGTAGTTAATCATGAGAATTCCTATATTTTAAAAACTTGATGACAAATACCATTTATTGAGCTTATTTTGTACCAGGTGATTCCTAAGATCTTACTTATTTCATCTGGTTTAACGCTCCCTGTTGCCTTGTATTAGTTTGCTAGGCTGCCATAACAAAGCACCACAGACTGGGTGGCTTCAACAACAGAAATATATTTTCTCACAGCTCTGGAGGCTAGAAGTCTGAGACTAAGGTACCCACAAGATTGGTTCCTTCTGAGAGCCCAGAGGGAAAGCTCTGTTCCAGGCATCCGTCTGTGGCTTGCAGATGGTCATCTACTCCCTGTGTCTCTCTGTACTTGTCTATGTTCAAATTTCCTTTTCTTATAAGGACACCAGTCATATTGGTTTGGGCCCATCCTAATGATCTCATTTTAACATAATTATCTCTGTAAAACCCTGTCTCCAAATATGGTCACATTCTGAGGTACTAAGGATTAAGATTTCAACATATGAATTATGAAGGGACAAAATTAGCCCTTGGCAAACCCTATGAAATATGCATAGCATTTTCCTTATTTGAAAAATAAAGAAACTGAGAAATGAGATTATTTGTCTTAGATCTCACAGCTAGTGAATAGATTTGAACCCAAGTCCATTTCACTCATAATCCCCTACACTTAATTATTAGCCATTCTTGCTTTCAGATAATGACAATTATAGGAAATTGAAAGCTGCACTATGACTATAGTCACAGAAGCAAGTTATTTTAAGAGTTAAAACAGTCTTCAGTGGAGCTCAAGTACATGTTAATTATTAGAGGAAAAGGAAAAAAGAATACAATACATGTTAGGTTTCAAGAGATGGATATTTGGCCTTAAACTATGTAATTACTTATAAAATATGTTTAACATTTTTTTCTGATGATAAAAATAATGCATATCTATTGTAACATTTGGATAATATAGAAGTATATAAAGAAGAAAAGTTATAATCACACACAACCCCATCCTTTGGAGCTAAATATTAAGTAAACATTTTAAGTAAATATACACTGATATACTATATATAGTTTTAAACCTTCTTTTTTCACTAAAAATAGTATATAATTACCTTTCATTTGCAATTCATTATCCTTTGGCACCATGACATTTTTCTATAGCTTCATATATCGAAATAATTCAGACTTATAGAAAAGAATACTACAAAACACCTTGGTTATACCCAGATTTTCCAGTTAATATTTAACCATATTTGTCTTATTTTTGCTTTCCTATGTGTGTGCATGTTGTTTTCTAACAAGAACACTGAATTGCATAAACATAGTACAATTATAAAAATTAAGAAACTAGGATCAATATAGGAATGTTATCTAATATACAGCTCATATTCGGATTTTGCCCATTGTCCCAATAATGTCATTCACAACAAAAGAAGAAATTTGGCTCCAGGATTTTATCCAGGTTCACACATTCTATTCAGTTCTTTCTAACCTTTAACTTTTTAAACCTGAACAACTCTTTAGTCTTTGTCTATTATGGCTCTCATTATTAGGCTAGTTATCTTGTAGTTTGCAACATCCCATTTTGATTTTGTTATATTTCCTCAGGATTATATTTGGTTTCTGCATTTTTGGCAAGAATACTACCAAGTGATGTCCTGTCCTTTTCAATGTAATCTATCAGAAGGGATGGGATGTTGGTTTACCTGACTGCCTGTGACATTAAATTTGATCACTTTATGAAAATGGTGTCTGCCAGGTTTCTTCACAGAAAAATTATATAGCATTGGTAAATATAAACAAATAACAGAATAAGAAGTTCAGAAATAAAAACCATATGTATATGGTCAATGAAATTTTGACATAGATGCCAGCCACTGAATGGGGAAGATATTTTCAACCAATTGTGCTGGAAAAATTGAGAAATTGAAATATAATGAGCATCAATCCTGACCTCACACCATGTACAAAAATAACTCAAAATAGATTTTATACCTAAGGGTCTGAGTTCTAATTATAAAGAGTCTAGAAGAAAACATATAAACAAAATGTTAGTGATTTTGGGTTTGGCAAATATTTCTTCAATAGGATACAAAAATTTCAGGTTATATTAAAAAAATCTATTAATTGAACTTCATCAAAATTAAAACCCTTGCTCTTAAAAGATACCGTTTTTAAAAAATGAAAAAAGTACAGATGGAGAGAAAAATTTTTCAAAACATATATCTGACAAAGGACCTGTACCCAGCATGTCTGTAATATATAAGGAGTTCTTATAAAAAATAAAAAGACAACCAAGTTAAAAAAATAAATGAGCAAAAAAATTGAACTATTTCAAAAAAAGATATATAAATTACAAAAAAGTATAGAAAAAGATGATTGATATCATTATCATAAGAAAGGGCATATTAAAACCACAATAACATGTCAGTGTACTCAAAATTTAAAATCAAAAAGACTGACTATACCAAGTTTTGGCAAAGATATAGAGGAACTGCAGTGGAAATGTAAACTGATAGCACTTTAGAAGAATTTGTCAGTTTCTTAAATATTGAACATATACATACCATAAGACCCAGCCATTCCACTGAACTTCCCCAAGAGAAATGAATGCATATATCCATATAAAGACTTATAAATAATAATGTCTTCAGGATTTTGATAGGGATTATAGATTGTATTGAATTTATATATTGCTTTGGATGTTTTAACACTATTAATTCTTCTAATCCATGAACACAGAATGACTTTCCATTTAGTTGTGTCTGCTTTAATTTCTTACATCAGTGTTTTATAGTTTTCAGTATTCCAGTCTTTTGATGCTCTAGTTAGTTTTAAGTATCTTATTCTTTTTGGTGCTATTGTAAATGAGACTTTTTTTTAATTTCATTTTTGGGTAGGTCATTGTTAGTGTATAGAAATGCAGCTAATTTTCATATATTGAGTTTGTATCCTGGAACTTTACTGAATTTGTTCATTAGTTCTAACAGTTATTTTGTGGAGTCTATAAGATTATGTCCTCTACGAATAGAGATAATTTTATTTCTTCCTTTCTTATTTATTGCCTTTTATTTCTTATTCTTGCCTAATTGCTCCGGCCAGGACTTCTAGTACTATATTGAATAGAAGTGGTGAGAGTAGGGATCTGTGCCTTATTCCAGATCTTAGAGGAAAAGCTTCCAGCTTTTCACCAGTATGATGTTAGCTCTGGACTTTTCATATGCGGCTTTATTGTGTTGAGACAAGTTCTTTCTACACCTTTTTTTTTTTTAATGAAAGGATACTGAAGCTCTTCAAATGCTTTTTTTCTGTACCTATTGAGATAATTATGTGATTTTTGTTCTTCATTCTGTTGGTATGGAGAAAACATTTGAAAACCATGTATCTGATAAGGGGTTAATTTCCAAAATATGTAAGGAACTCCTACAACTCAAAACAAACAAACAAACAAAAACAAACAGAAAAAAGGCAGCAAAAGAATTAATTAACAATGAGATACTATTACACATCTATTACAATGGTCAAAATCCAGAATACCAACCACACTAAATGCTGACAAGGATTTAGAGCAGCACACCTCCTCATTTATTGCTCGTGGAAATGCAAAATGGTACAGCCACTTTGGAAGTTTGGCTGTTCCTTACAAAATGAAACATACTCTTACCATATGATCTACCAATTGTGCTCCTGGTATTTTTCCAAAAGATTTAAAAACTGTCTACAAAAAAGTCAGCACATGTGTATTTATAGTAGTTTTATTCATAATTGCCAAAATTTGGAAGTAACCAAGATGTCTTTAGTGGGTGGGTGATTGGGTACATAAACTGTGGTATATCCAGACACTGGAATATTATTCAGGGACTAAAAAAAAATGAGCTCTCAGGCATAAGACATGGAAGAACCTTAAATGCATATTGCTAAGTGAAAGAAGTCAATCTGAAAGGCTGTACACTGTATGATTCCAACTATATGGTGTTCTAAAAAAGGTAAAACTATAGAGGCAATAAAAAGATCAGTGGTTGCCAGGGGTGGGAGTGGGGGATTCATAGGCAGAGCACAGAGAATATTTAGGACAGTGAAAATACTCTGTATAATAATATAATGACGGATAGATGTCGTTACACATTTGTCCAAACCCATAGAATGTATAACACCAAGAGTGAACTCTAAGGTAAACTATGGACTTTGGATGATTATAGTGTGTCAATGTAGGTTCATTTTATAAAAAATATACCATTCTGGTAAGTGATACTGATAATTAGGGAAGCTATGCATGTCTGGGGGCAAGGGTTTGTAGGAAATCTTTACATCTTTCTCTCAATTCTGTTGTAAGCCTAAAATTGCTAACAAAAAATAAATAAATAAATAAATGTTCAAATTTTTTTAATGGCAAAAATCCAGAGTTCAAAATTTCTTTAAAAAAGGAAAAGGGGGCTCTGAATGGACATTTCTTCAAAGAAGACATGCAGATGGCCAACAGGTTCATGAAAAGGTGCTCAACTTGTTAATCATCTGGAAAATAGGATGGCTATTATCCAAAAAAAAAAAATAAATAAATAAGGTAACAAGTGTTGGAGAGGTAGAAAGGTGTGGAGAAATTGGAAACCATGTGCATTGTGGTGGAAATGTTAATTTGTGCAGCTGTTCTGAAAACAATATGGAGATTCCTCAAAAGAATTAAATATAAAACCACTATATGATCCAGCAGTCTCAGTTCTGGGTATTTATCTAATAGTGAAATCAGGATCTTGAAGAGATAGTTGCACTCCCAGGTTTATTGTAGCATTATTATTAATTATTATTATTACTATTATTATTATTTTGGCATTACAGTAGGCTGGATATGGAAACCACATAAATGTTCATCATCAGATAAAGGGATAAAACAAATGTATATACATACAATAGAATATAATTCACCCTTTTTTTAGAAGAAAGTTCCAACAGTTGTGACAACATGGATGGACCTGTAAGGACCTAGAGAGCATAAGCTAAGTGAAATAAATCAGTCACAGTAGGACAAATACTGCACAACTTTTCTTGTATGAGGTATTTAAAATAGTCAAACATAGAAGTGGACAGCAGAAAAGGGGCTGGTGGGAAGATGATATGGGGACTAGTTGTTCAGTGGGTATAAAGGTACCAGTGAGGTGATGATGGTTTCATGAGTGAGTATATATGTCAAAACTCATCACACTGTTCACCTTAAGTATGTGTGGTATCTCAGTTATGCTTCAATAAAGCTGAAAGAATTAGTGAATCTAAAATAACAAGATACCACTTTTAAAGGATTTGTGTTTTTATATAAAATTTAAATGTTAATTTCAACAAATAAATGCATATACATGAATATATTTTAAAAGGAAAAGAAATCATTAATAGGAAAAGACAGAGGGGAAGGAATTCCAAGGAGAGGAAACCGCAGTACAAAGGCCCTGGGGCAGGAAAGAACTTTTTAGTAACCAAAAGAAGACTCATGTGGCTGAAATGCAGTAAGAGGTGCTAGTGGGGGCTGGAGTCAGATGAGGTTGGAGAAGCCAGCAGGTATCAATTCCTGAAGGAGTTTATGCGCCTCTTTTCTTTTTCTTTTTTAGGATTTTGTATATTCTGTTGAATGTTAAAAGATGTAAGTAGGAAAGTACTCTCCAAACTGTGAAAGATTACTCTGGCTGGTAAGCAAAAATAATTTTGAGGAAGACAGTTTTAGAAGTCAAGTGACCAGTAGGGAGGCTATTTTAGTAATACAGATGGGAAATGAGGGTGGCTTACACTAGGGTAGTAGAAGCGAAGATGGAAAGAAACAGACAGAGCCAACCTATGCTTTGGAGACAGAAATAATAGCACTTGGGGCAGATGTGGGGAATGAGGATGAGAGAAATAAAAGTTTCCAGTTTACTATATTGAGAAAGTGACAAAATGAAGAGCCAACTAGTAAAAATGTTAAAGAAGGAGGAATTGTAAGGGAAATATCAAAAACCAAGTTTTGAACGTAATGAATTTGGGCAACATGTAGGTCATCTAAGTGAAATTGATGATGCAAAGGTAGGTGGGTTTATGAAACTAAGTGTCCTAAGGCATGATCTCCATTGAAGATATAAATGTGCACATGGTTAAATGGTTGACTTAATCTCTGATTATTTCCTTAGTCCCCATATTTTATTTTATTTTATTTTATTTTATTTTAAAGATTTTATTTATTTGTTTTAGAGAGAAGGGGGAGGGGCAGATGGAGAGTAGAGAGAAACCCAAGTTGACTCTGTGCTGAGCATGGAGCCTGGTGCTGGATTGATCCCATGACCCTGAGATCAGGCCTGAGCCAAAACCAAGAGTTGGTCACTTAACCAACTGAACCACCCAGGTGCCCCAGTACATGTATTTTAAAAATAGAAATTCTTTGTGAGTACTTTAAGGAATATTACTATTTTTTTTAAAGATTTTATTTATTTATTTGAGAGAGAGAGAGAGCCCACGAATGGGGTGAGAGGCAGAGGGAGAAGCAGACTCCTCGCTGAGCAGGGAGCCTGATGTGGAGCTTGATCCTGGAACTCCAGGACCATGATCTGAGCTGAACGTAGATGCTTAACTGACTGAGCCACCCAGACGCCCCAGGAATATTACTATTTTAAAGATATTTATGCATAGGATATACATTTCAGAAAGGTTACACTCCTCTGTACACTCTCTAGCCACATAAGGTGATTCTCTAGCTGTGTAAAAGGAGGTTTGCTATATGAGACCCTCGTCAGGGTGTTCCTACATATTTTAATCATTTTTTTTTTTTCCTTAGCCAATCAAGTCATTTCATTCGGTATGAATGGAAAGAGACCAGATTAACTAGAGATCAATATAGGATTATTATTGGCTAATATATTTTAAGCTGCTTTACTTTTGGTTAACCACCTTAACAAAGAGTTCTATAGACTATTTGACTCTACATTAAACTGGAGAATTTGTGGTCCAGAGACATCATGGTAAAAACTGATGTGGTTTTGGAATATAGGTGAGGTTCGGTGGGGTGAGGTCCGGAGCCGACGACCACGAAAGAATTCTTGAGACGCCGGGTGCAAAAAGGTGGCTTAGCCTATTAAAGCGCAGGGACAGGACCCGTGGGCAGAAAGAGGTGCTGCACCGGGGCTGTGAGGGGTGGCTGATGATATATTGTGGGGCTGGGGGAGGTAAGGAAAAAGGGAGGCTTCAAAAGAACTTTCATATGCTAAAGAAGACTCACAGGATACCTGAGGCCTTGCCATTGTCAAGTTAAGGTGGTTTTACCCTCTAGCAAGGCATCAACATTAAAATAGTTGGGAGCTTCCTGGAGGAAGATTACACTCTGCCGCTCCCAGTATCTGTCAATGGGCTGCAGGTTATAAGGACATTTAATTGTATCTACATTTCCTTCTGGAAGCTAGGTTATTGATAGAAATGCTTTGTCCTTGTAGATTGCTAAAACATTTGTAAACTGAGGGAGACTCAGGTCTTGCAGGATTGTGATCTCTATAAGTTAACTATTTGTTTTTCCTTTCCTTAGCTTTAGGGCAGCCAGGAGTGTCTGAGGAATGTCACGTATATCCCATGGGGGGGGGGGGGGGGTGTCAGCTTCTGCTTTGTCCTCAGCTTGCCTTCTCTTCCCTCATCAAAAACCAGTCTAAGTTCTGAACTGCAATTCCAAAAGATGTACTTAAACATATTCAATTATAGATTATTAACATATTAGCAAAATTTTTAGTTACACTAAAGTGATCACTGGCGAATTCTAGGCAACTCTTCTTATTGAAGGTGTAAGTATGCCTTAGACTTGATAAACTAATCTCCCTCAGACACACAAACTCATGAGAGGACTTTAGAAAACCACCTTTTTCCAGCTCTCTCCCTTACACGTGAATCCACCATGCTCAATAGACAAGTTATCTGACAGTGTTGGATACAAGGAGAAAAATTCAGAAAAAGGAGGACAAATGAAGACAAAGTAGGATAAGTATCCGTAGGCTAAGCCTTTATGAAATAATTCTGGCAAGATTTTTAATTTTCTGTTTACCAGTCTACCAAAGCTTTGCCTTTAAAGACCATTTCTAAAGAAATTTTGCATCAGTAGGAAAGGAGATGGCTTTTGGATACTATTATTTATAGTACATGACGTATTCTAAGGGCTAAATTCTCTCTTTTAAAAGCATCATTATACTGCAAACATCTTGATTTTTTTTTTTTCTCAATTGGCTGATTGGGGCAAACAAATGTCTTCACCATTCTTTTCCTTATAAGCAAATACTTCTACAACTGCAGCTAGATACCAACCTCTCAGTGAGCACGTGATTCATTCAAGTAAGCAGAAATTGGACTTAATTGATGTGACACTGAAAACAATCTCCTTTTTTAGTTGTGACGGCAATGTAAATGCTGAAACAGGAAAACAAATGAGCGGTGTTTATTTTTCTTATTTAATTATACTTTCTTGTCAAGCTCAGGTTCAAAGGATAGGACTATGTGAAATAAGGGTTTTCCTGTAATGTGGTAAACTACACCATGTAGTGATAGGCTTTCTATAAGAATTACATTGAGGGTAAATGCTTACACGTAGAGAATGGTTGGGAAATTTATCCAAAGTAGATAAGTTCAATTTAGTATTAAGAGGTATGTGTAAACCAAATGAAAGTTATCACCAGGAGTGAGAACACAAGTCACATAGAAAGATCATTGTCTCCAGACTAAGATGTGGTTTCAAATCCTTTCTTGACCTCAGCTGCGTCATCTACTAAATAGAGATATGCTGATGGTCAATTGTATGTGTCAGCTTGACTGGGCTGAGGGATGCCCAGAGAGCTGGTAAAACCTTATTTCTGGGTGTGTCTGTGGGAATGCTTCTGGAAGAGATCAGCATTTGAATTAGTAGACTGAGTAAAGAGACCCACCCTTTTTTTTTTTTTAAAGATTTTATTTATTTATTCATGAGAGAGAGAGAGAGAGGCAGAGGGAGAAGCAGGCTCCCAAGGAGCAGGGAGCCCGATGCGGGTCTCGATCCCAGGCCTCTGGGATCATGACCTGAGCCGAAGGCAGACGCTTAACCATCTGAGCCACCCAGGCGCCCAAAGAGACCCACCCTTACCAATGTGGGTGGGCATCAATCATCCAATCCCTTAAAGAGCCCAAATGGAACAAAAAGGTGAAGAAGGAAGGACAAATTCTTGCTCTCTCTTCTTGAGCTATCTGAGGGCAGGAGAAAATGGATGTCCCAGCTCTCTGGGCATCCCTTAGCCCAGTCAAGTTGACACATAAAATTAACCATCACCCTGTACCTATTTAGTAGAACTCTTGGTTCTCTGGCCTTCAGACTTCAGGTCTTCGCCAGTGCCCCCTCCTACCCTCCCACCCTCCCACCCGCCAGTTCTCAGGCCTGTGGCTTTGGCCTGGGAGTAACACTATCAACTCCCTTGGTTCTCAGACCTCCAACTCAGACAAAATTATACTACCAGCTTTCCTGGTTCTCCAGCTTGCTGACAACAGATTGTGGTGGGGACTTCTAGGCCTCTATAAGCATGTGAGCCAATTTCTACAATAAATCTGCTCATATATGTATATCTTCTGTTGGTTCTATTTCTCTGGAGAACCCTGACTAATACAGAAAATAACAATAGTACCTAACTTTGAAGGAAGCTGTGAAGCTTAAATTTACATAAAAATAGTACAGTTCCTGGAACTTGGTAAGTACTTACTATATGTTAGTTTGCTTTTATTGGATCTAGATTTTTTAAAGTTACTTTGCTAAAATATAAGTAATTATGGAAACACATTAATCTTATTTGTCCACTTGTGTTTTTAATATGATTTATTTAAGTAGATTCTGTGTGCCAGGAACCAGTGTTAGGTACCAGTGTTTGAAAGATGACTTTGACATAGTCCCTGTCCTCAAAGAGATTGCAACCTGGTAAACTGATGAATCTTACAAATACTCTTAGTCTTCAGGACACAATTTACCATTTCATTATATATGGTTTTGCACTGTTGCTCATTATTTTCTATCTGTCTTAATTAGGTTCTGTTCAACTAGGTCTTGTCCATTCAACAGAGTATTACAATAATAGTGATAAAAGGATCTTCATTTAATTGAGCTCGGCCCCTCATTTAACAGATAAGGGAGCTAAGGTTTTGGGACAGTGCAGGAGGAGGCCCACAGGAGGAAGGGATAGTTCCTCAAACTCAAAGCCATAGCTCAGGTCTCCATATTGTGTCCAGGATTCTCTTCCCTCTACAAATCACTAGACACTAAACTCTTAGGAGCAGGAAATTGCCCTACATTCTATGCCAGTCACTAACCTGGAATTCCTTTGTTCTGACACCTCTAAGGGCACTGTTTTGGTAAGCCACAAACTTTCTGTATGGCCAGCTAAGAATAATTTTATAATCTGTGTTGTACCTCACTAGTCTCTGGTACAAATGTCTCATTAAAATGAAAACAAAATACTGGTTATTTTACCCCTATATCCTGATGCAAGAACTTACCCTACCCACTCTCCTTCTCAACATTTGCTCAGGTACTTGGAACATTCCCATAGAAACACATCACAGGTCACTCATGTTCTTCTTCATTCTCCATTAGGGTCATCTTTTTTCAGGTGTTTGCCAGGGAATGCTCTTCCATCGAGCATGGCTGTGTCTTGTGCCTGTTCACCCCTGTTGTACTAGGGTCTGTGGTAGAAGGTATGAGTATGTTTGTGAGTGTGGCGCTAACAGTGCAATGCTGGTAGGAAGCCACACCAAAGGAGGACCCTCCAGTTGCACATCTTATATCTGATTCTTTCAGCATTTTATGAACACTTCTTATTTTTATCTTTACTTCTCTTTCTTCTAGTGCTTCACAGCAGTCACTCAAACCCCGTAGGGTCGAATAGGGAATGCTGGTGAGGCTAAAGGGCACATGAAAACTCAGCTCTCCTTCCTCTTTGGTCATGTCCTTCTGTGTGAGGTGGGATAAAATAAAACAAATAAAAAACAACAGCTTCTTTCATTCTTTAAGCAACCAAACACAAAGCCCCCAGCCATTTCAACTTCTATAATAGATGTACAGAGGGGTTATTAGCCACTTGTTCCATAAACAAACAAATACGAAATTTTAAATTTGGTTTCTTCTTAGATAAAACACCTTGCTAAATTTGTTTTTGCAGATGAAGAAATAAAAACCTAGAGAGGCAAACTGACTTTCTCCCATATAATGAAAAAAGTTGGTACTGGTACTGGGATTAGTGCCCAGAATTAGGTCTATGCCAATTGTCATTTCTTACAACTGTTTCATTATAAAATTAGAAGAAAAAAAAAAACCCTCCTCTCTGAATCATGGTAATGACATATTCTATTATGAACACAAGGGATATATCATGTGATAAGTGATATATAATTTTTTTCAGTTGATCCTTTATACCTGCAATGAGTCTTCACAGTGAGTGAACCAGGAGGTTGTGATGATACCCTTAATGTGGATAATGAAAAAGAAAAAAGAAAAGGAAATTGATATTTATTTTCATATAAACAATGCCTTGAAACAAATCCTATATTTCAGGAAATTTAGGATATCCCAGCTATAGGCTAAAACTGCAAGAGAACAAATAGATCTTCATTTCCAGCTTTCTTTAAAACTGCTTTTGTTCTGGCCTTGCATCTATAATACAGATAATATTTCCAAACCAAACAACTCTTTATGTACAAGATAGATCAGCCAACTTCAAGAAGCTTGCTGAATATATTTTCAAACTTTTTGTAGTTGTTGCTGTTAATGGAGCTGACTGAATTTATAAAGGAACTCACTCCAGGTTTTGCATGGAAACAAGGTCATTGTTTCCATTACTTTGCTAAAATAACATTTTTTCTGTGATAGATGGGCAAACCATGATCTTGTGCTTAATTTTCCTTTTAAAATTCAGACAGATCCTCGCTTCTCAGTCAATTAGTTTTCTTATTTTGTAGTCTGTGTGACACCTTAATAAAAGAGACCTTTCTTTTGTTTTAAAACAGTTGCTTCAGTGGTGCCTTTCCTGATTTTTTTTAATGAGGTTTTGTGCTCAGACTAGTGGACTGTGTTCTGATAAACCCAATGATCTGTCTTCAAATGAGCAAAATAGTTATTTTTCCTCTTAATATGTTTCTTCTTCAGATCCAGTGGGAAACATTGACTGCCAGTACTTGTTGAGCTGTTTCAAACTATCAAAGACAGTTTGCCCTATAATACTATAAACTGAAAGACATCATTAAGCTGTAATGAAATTCAATATTTAGGATTCCGAATGGTTTTTGCAAATCAAAGGGGAATGTCACATTCAGAATCGTTTCTGTACTGGTAAAGGGCATGGAAAGTACTTTACTTTTTTTTTCTTTTGCTCAATATTTCAAATTCTTGTTTAATTTTTAAAATGTGTTCAATGATTTTTTTTTTCTTTGTAAGAGAGGAATTTTAAATGATCAGTATAAACAGGGAGCTCATGACACTTTTAAATCCTTACAAGTTACTGGAGAATCACTATAATGTAATTTAAAATTACATTATGATTTTTAAACAAAAGTAAATAAAGTGCCATTTTCAAATCCTCTTTTACAAAGGCTGCTGTGGGGTGAAAGCAGCCATAGAACTCGAATGCACTTGACTTTGGTTTGGGTTCTGATGGATCTGGCTTTTAGAAATGTTGAAAATTCTATCTGCACTGCCCATGAATGCTTGGCTGATCATACAGAAATCAGAGAGTCAACTCCTTCGAGAATTATTAGTCTATTTATTTTCAAGCATTTAAAACTGTAAAATTCATTAATATTTCTATAGAAATTGTCTCAGTATTAAATATTTGAGTAACTAAGAAATATATACATATATATGGTTAAACATTTGTATTGTGAATATTTATTAGTGGAAAATAAACTTAAAAAATTATATGTACTACATCTTACAAATGTTATTAAGGAAATATTCCCCTTCTTCCTTGTTCTTCATTAGATATGTAGATAATAATAATATTACCTTATAATTCTTGGTACTTTTAACATTTCAAAATATATATGTCCCTAGATACTTTTCCATATATTCTAAAATACTTCTGGCTTTCCTTCTTAAAATATTACATAGAACAAGAGCTATATACCAGCTACAAAAGAATATAAGTCTGGCAGCTTTTGAAGACTATAATTCTTTTAAGAAAGATACAGACATCATTCTTTGTGAAGCAAGAATAAAATCATGCCCTTTATTCATTGTCAATGGGCCTGTTCTTCCAGAATACATTACTATCTTTTATCTAATAGCCTATTACAGACTGCAGAGCATGTAAAAGTAGTGATATTGCTCAGGGTTTACAGATTTCATTTTTTATTTCAATGCCATTACTAAATAACCCCTCAGATGGAAATTCAATACTGGCACACTACATGATAAGCTATGTTAATAGCTCATGTTATGCAAGAATTGCACAATCACTTGAAACTTAATAGTAGGCCTGTGGATATCAAGACAGTGAAATAGTTTGGTCCTGATTTTGCTCCCCTTTCCAAGAAGAACAACTAACAACTATTCAAGAACAAGACCCCACGGAGAATCCAAGAATATGGGAGTGAGGCTGAAGCACCTTCATGAACCACAAAAACCAAGACAGACTGCATTAGAGGGGTAAGAGAGTAGACTACATATTGACTGCATTGCCCCTCCCCCAGGCTAGTGCCCCACCATGTGGAGAGGTCTCACCTGACCTTTCATTTCCTCCAGTGGGAAAAGAACCCAGGGAGACAACCAGCACATCCTCCACCCCCAGCATTCTGGGTAACTTTGTGAGAAGCACTATTCTGAGTGTGCACCATGGGGATTGCAGGGAACTCTGCAAGGCTCAAACACTGGGAATTTGACTGATAGAAAAGTAGGGAGGGGCTTGCAGCAACCAGAACACAGATCTTGGCAGGCTGCATTCATACCTGCAGTGCCCAGGTAGTAATCCCAACCAATAGTTTTTTGCTCATATGCAGAACCAAGTCCAAGGCTCACTCTGACCAGGAACTTGGCAGAGTGCAGTGTGCCCGATTCAGATACTCAAAGAAGTTTTTCTGGTACTAGAACCAGGTTTGCTCATAGCTCCACCTGCTGTGGAGCACATCTTCCAATCCCATCTGACCAGAAGGGCTGGTGACAACACCTGGAAGCTGTGCAGCCCAGATGTACTCTAGCTTAGAAGCGGGTGGGCAGAGCTGATCACCACCAGAGCAAAGCCTGTACGAGGCATAGAGCATTGTCTTGCTATGCACAGGCAGAGGGATTAATTCATAGCCATGGCTGTGGGTAGCTCCTGGTTTCTCCCAACCAGAGAGCTTATTTGGTAAGTTGGTGCCTGAAGTGGCCCTGCCCCTTTCTGTCCAGGTAAGAGAGCTGCGACATAGCCCCAGCCTCTTGGATAGTATCTTTTAGCCCCCTCTGACCAGAAGAGCTGGCAACAACTCCTGGAAGTGTCCCAAGGGTGCTTGAGCTAAGAGGTAGGCAGGTAGAATAGATCACTCTCAGAGCAAGGACACTGGGCAGTTCAGTCAAGGAACTTGGAGTGCAGGTCAGCTTGAGTTTAGACAACAAACAGGGAGCTTCACTAGCTTTAGAGCTGCTTCTCTTGCTGTCCTTTGGCAGAGAATTGAGTCCATAGCCCTGCTTATCGACGCATACAACCTTCAACTTGTCCAACCAGGGAACTTAACCAGAGCACATGGGAAGCTGCATAATGCATTCAACAGCCCTACATACAGTGGCACTTGAACAGAAAGCACAGCCCTTGTCTTCCCCCATCTCTGCAGACTGTTGGCCTCATCTAACCAGGGAATTCAGTGCACACTCTCCAGATTTGGGCCCCTAAATAATGAGCTATACAGGCCCTGATCTTGTCCTCTTGCTCTGCCAGGGCAGGAAAGCTAATCCATAGCCACATCTATTCCTGAATATAATACCCAATTCTGACCATCTAGTAAGCCTAACCAGAGAATCCAGGGAAACACAAAACCTATCCTATAGCCTCACTTGGGTAGGGAACCAAGACAGCAGTCCTATCTCACTGTTCTCAGCTAGGGGCACCACCTCCCATCATCGTCCTCAGAGCTTAAACAGTTGCCTTGCCCAAATATAGACCAAAGTAGCAGGCCCAATCTGCTCAAGGACATTATCAACAAACACACCCAGAAACCCAAACTAAGCTGACTGGTGAAGAACTGTCTCTTCCAAAGCAAACCTGTAAAATTTGAGAGGGGAGCCCAGTTACTCCAATGTGCAGATACCAATGTAAGGAATCAAGATTCATGAAAAATCAGATAAATATGACACCACCAAAAGAGACTAATAAAGCTCCAATAACTGACTCTAAAGAAATAAAGATTTATACATTGTCAGACAAAGAATTCAGAATAATCTTCTTAAGGAAGTTTAGTGAACTACAAAAAAAAAAAAAAAACCAAAAAAACACAACTAAATGAAATTAAGAAAACAATATATAAACAAAAGGAGAAATCTGACAAGTTAATAATAACCATCAAACAAACAAACAAGCCTAAATACAATCATTGAAATGAAGAATTCAGGAGAGGGTTTCAAAGTAGACTCACCCATGCAGAAGAAAGACTCAGCAACCTGGAAGATAGGACATTGGAAATTACCAGTCAGAGGAGCAAAATGAAAAAGAATGAAAAAGAGTGAAGAAAACCTATGGGAATTATAGGGTGCAATGAAAAGGAACAATATTTGCATTGTGGGAATTCCAGAAAGAGAAGAAAAAGAGAAAGGAACAAAAAGTATATTTAAAAGATTAATGTCTTAAAACTTCCACAACCTGGGGAAAGAAATGGACATCCAGATCCATGAATCTCAAAGGACCTCAAATAAATTGAAACTAAATACAGCTACATCAAGATAAATTATGATTAAATTGTCAAAAGTCAAAGATGAAAGAATTTTAAAAGCAGTAAGAGAAAAGAGAGAACTTACATACAAGGGAACCCCCATAACTGTAATTGGATTTCTCAACAGAAACTTTTCAGGCCAGGAGAATTATTATACAACATAAAAACATGTAAATTATAACTGCAGTAACCTAAAATGTGAAGGGCAGGAAAAGTAAAATATAAAGTTTATAAATTCTATTGAAGTTAAGTTATCAGTTTAAAATAGAGTGTTGTAAATTTAAGTCATTTTATGTAAGCCCCTTGGTAACCACAAGGAAAAATCCTGTAGTAATTATACAAAAGAACATAATAAAGAAGTCAAAGCATACTGATGCTAAAAGATTTGAAAACACACAAAAAAAGACAATGGACTACAAAACAAGGAACAACAGATCTACAAAACAACCAGAAATAAATCAACAAAATGACAATAGTAAGCCCTTATCTATCAATAACTACTTTAAATGGAAACAGATTAAATTCTCCAATCAAAAGACAGAGAACGGCTAAATGGATTGAAAAAATAAGATCCACTTATTTAGGAAACTCACTTTAGTCTTAAAGACACATATAGACTGAGAGTGAAAGGATGGAAAAAGACATTTCAAGAAAATGGTAACAAGAAGAAGATGAAGGAGGAGGAAGAGAAGAAGGGGGAGGGGGATGAAGAGGAGAAGAGAGCAGGGATAGCTATATTTATATTAGACAAAATAGGCTTTAAAGTAAAAATGGTAAAAAGAGACAAAGAACGTCATTATATACTGATAAAGGGGTCAATCCAGCAAGAAGATATAACAGTCATAAATATTTATGCACCCAAATTGGAGCCCCTAAATATATAAAGAAAAACTAACAGAGCTATAAGGAGAAATCAACAGCAATACAATGAGTGTTGCATTCTTTAATACCTGACTCCAACAATGGATAGATCTTCCAGACAGAATCAGTAAGGAAACAGTGGATTTGGAACAAATGAGCCTAACAGACATATACAGAACATTCTATCCAACAACAGCAAAACACACGTTCTCCTCAAGAGCACATGGAACATTTTCTAAAGTACACCATATGTTAGGCCACAAAATAAGTCTTTTTTTAAAAAAATTATTTATTTATTTGAGAGAGAGAGAGAGCATACAAGCAGGGGGAGGGGCAGAGCCACCCAGGCACCCCACAAAACAAGTCTTAGTAAATTGAAGAAGATTGAAATCATACCAAGTATCTTCTCTGACCACAATGACATTAAACTAAAAATTAGTAACAAGAAGAAAACTAGAAAATTTATGAGCACTTGGAAATTAGAGAATACTTCCTGAACAATCAATGGATTAAAGGAGAAAAAAAATTTGAGACAAAGATGCAAACACAATATACCAGAACTTGTGGTTTGCAACAGAAGAAGTTCTAAAATGGAAGTTGATAGCTCAAGTTTCATAGTTCAAGGAAGATCCCAAATAAATAACCTCCTTCTTCTGCCTTAAGGAAATAGAAAAAGAACTGAGCCTAACGTTAGCAGAAGGAAGGAAATAAAAAAGATCAGAGTGGAGGGGTGTCTGGGTGGCTCATTCGGTTAAGCATCCGACTCTTGATTTCCACTCAGGTCATGATCTCAGCTCAGGTTATGATCTCGGGGTTGTGAGATCTAGCCCCATGTAGGGCTCCCTGCTCAGTGCTGAGTCTGCTTGTTTCCCTCTCCCTCTGTCCCCCCTCCTGCTCTCTCTTTTTCATAAATAAATAAATCTTAAAAAAAAATATCAGAGTGGAAATGAATAAAATAGAGACTAAAAAAAAAAAACAATAGAAAAGATAAATGAAACTAAGAACTGGTTCTTTGAAAAAATAAACAAAATTGATAAGCCTTTAGCTATACTCAGCAAGAAAAAAAAAAAAGGAGAGAAGCCTCAAATAAAGTCAGGAATGAAACAGAAAAAGTTACCATTGACACCAGAGAATTACAAAGGATCATGAGACTACTATGAAAAATTATATGCAAGTTGAACAACAAATTGGACAATGTAGAAGAAATGGACTAAATCCTAGAAACAATCTTCCGAGACTGAATCATGAAGAAATAGTAAATCTGAATATACTGATTACCACCAAAGAGTTTGAATTAGTAATCAAAAACCTCTCAAGAAAAACAAAAAAAATCCAGGATCATATGGCTTCACTGGTGAATTCTACTAAACATTAAAAAATGTATTACTTAGCCTTCTCAAACTCTTCCCCAAAAATTGAGGGAATGCTTCCAAACTTGTTTTATGAGGTCAGCATTACTCTGATATTAAAAGCAGACAAGGACACCACAAAGAAAGAAAATTACAGAACAATATCCCTGATTAACAGTAAAAGCAAAAATTCTTAACAAAATATTAGTAAACCAAATTCAATAATACATTAAAAAGATCATACATCCAGATCAAGTAGGATTTATTCCTGGAATGCAAGGATGATTCAGTAGCAACAAATCAATCGATGTGACACACCATATTAACAAAATGAAGGATAAAAATTATATAGTCATCTCAATAGATGCAGAAAAAGCATTTGACAAAATTCAATATTCATTTATGATAAAAACTCTCAACAAAGTGGGTATAGAGGGAACATACCTCAAAATAATAAAGGCCATAATTCATAAAGGCCATTTATGTCAACCATAAAAAAAGAATGAAATCTTGCCATTTGTGATGTGAATGGACCTTGAGGGAATTATGCTACATGAAGTAAGTCAGATAGAAAAAAGCAAATACCATATGATTGCACTTACATGTGGAATCTAAGAAAACAAATGAGCAAACAAAACAAAATTCATAGATATAGAGGACAGAAATAATTACCAGAGGGGAGAAAGATTTGGGGTTGGGCTTAACAGGTGAAGGGAATCAAGTAGTACAGACTTGCAATGATAAATAAATCATGGGGATATGTATGTACAGCACAGTGACTATAGCAATTAATATAGTATATACTTGAAAGTTGCCAAGAGATTAAATACTAAAACTTATCATCATAAGAAAAAAAATAATTTTTTTGTAACTATGTATGGTGAGAGATGATAACTAGACCAATTGTGGTGATCATTTTGCAGTATATACAAATATCAAATCATTGTGTTGTACACCCAAAAGTAATATAATGTTGTATGTCAATTACACCTCAAAAAAAAAAAAAGATATAGCAGGTGTCATGTAGTGGTTTGCAATTATAAGATTGGGACTACCAATCATTTTAGCATGAATTATTTAGTCCCTATTCATAAGAATATTTTGAGGGTATTATTATCTTCTGTTTTGATATTAGAAAACTGAATCATAGAGAGTGTAAATCATTTACTTAAGGCAAGGCAGTTTGACTAGAAGGTTAAGATCCAAATCCAGAGAACCTGATGCCCCTGCTGACCTCTTAACCTCTAAAATATATTAGCATTTGCAATTTTTAATGATTATAGAGATCCATATATTAAAAATGTTTGAATCTACTGATGGAGGGGGGAGAAACTTTAGAGTCAGAGAAGCTTGAGCTCAAATTTCATTTCTGTCACTTGCTAGCAGAATATATTAGAGCAAATTATTAGTCTCTCAGTTTCTTCATGTATAGATTAACTCCTGATTATCGACATTTGTTCTCAATGCTCTCTAAAAGTGAATGATCACTTTTCAACTCAAGATAGGCTATAGATACAAATGTTGAAACTGTAAAAATAATATGTTTCAGAGCATGAAAGACAAATTGTTGAGTTTATATATAACAATGATTAAGAAAAATCTAAGGAGTAGATTTTTATATAAAAGTTATTTACAATTTTGTTATCAATTGCCTTCTCGGTATTTTTCTCTGTTCCATTATGTTTTTCTTAATTTTATTGAATACAGACAGTATAAAATGACAATTAATTATTGTAAGTATGACTGTTAAGTATCCAGAGACAATCTCTTGTTACTACGTACATTATAATGGAAGTAAGGAAAAAATGTTCATATATAGCCTGAATAAAAGCCAATAATGAGCATGCTTATTATTGCAGAATCAACAAATTAAATATATGTTTTCACTTTTCATTTATTATATTTTATTTTTGTTTTGGTTCCACCTACTTTGGCTCATGGAATAGAAATTCTTCATTTTATCCCAAATCTAAGAAAAAAAATTCAAATTATTTTTTGTGATCTGAAAAGACCAGTATGATTTGAATATCTTATTTTGCTTGTTAAATCACAAAGCTTTTAAAATTAAAGCAGATGTTGGGCACCTGGGTGGCTCAGATGGTTAAGCATCTGCCTTTGGCTCAGGTCATGATCCCAGAGTCCTGGGATCGAGTTCCGCATCAGGCTCCCTGCTCTGCGGGGAGCCTGCTTCTCTCTCTCCCTCTGCCTCTGCCTCTCTCTCTCTCTCTCTCTCTGACTCTCATGAATAAATAAATAAAACATTTAAAAAAATTAAAGCAGATGTCTTACACTTAAATGAATATTTGTGATTTTACTTTATAAACACAATCATTTTTATTTTTTAATTTTTTTTATTTTTTAAAGACCTTATTTAATTATTTGAGAGAGAGAGGGAGAGCTCACAAGCAGGGCAGGGAGGGAAGGGCAAAGAGAGAAGGGGACTCCCTGCTGAGCAGAGAGTCTGATGTGGGGCTAGATCCTGGGGCTCGATACCAGGACCCTGGGATCATGACCTGAGCCCAAGTAAGACACTTAATGGACTGAGCCACCCAGGCACCCCTATAAACACAATGATTTTTAAAATTATGACTTCGTGTAGGTCACAGCAAGGTGAAACAATTCATGAAATAATTTTTGGAATGTTAAATCAAATCTATTATATGATTTATATATATAATATAAAAATATATCATTATTGAAATAAAGTTACATTTTTTCCTAGTTTAGGAAATTTTCTAGTGTATTTAGTGTATTTTTAATTGGCTTGATGTTGAATTCTGCCAATGAAATTTTTATATTAAATTAGTGAATTTTTTGTCTTCCAAAGGTATTCTAAACCTTTTGTGTATATATAGGCCAAACACACACATATGAGCGTATGTATATAAATATAATACATAGATACACACTCACATATTCATGGATATATGCATATATACATATGTATTTCTTGGAGAGTAATTTTATACACATTACATGTATTTGTATATATAACATCTCCAAGGAATATTTGTCTAGCATGGTTTGCAAATAATTGCAAATAGCATGGTGGAAACTTGTAGAAATCTGTAATTGAACAGTTGTTCCATGGCTGCTCAAGGCAAATAATGCTTGTGTTGGTGTCTGAAAGGTCAGATGGGGTGAAGGAGGAATGTTCAAAATAGTATGATGTTGTTACAATTTGTCATGACCAAACAAAAGGTCAGTTTCAAATTTTTACAATGAAACTGTTACAGTGAGTTACAAGTTATAAGTTACAATGATTCTGGAACTTTATTGTCCCTTTTGACTCGTTTAAGGTAGAGTAGTTTTTCTTCCACAAAATATCCTTAGCTTTATGGAAAAGAAAAAGTTGAATAAGACAAAAAGGATAAATTTGGGGTTAAAAACAAGAACACAACCCTTCCCTGCAATCATGTAAGAAAGATATTATGAGAGCAGGTGTTCAGTGGCCTGAATTTAGCTAAATTTGGTTCTGCCAATGACTCACTGTTGAGAAAGGTTGACCTATTCAATTTTAAAAATAGAACTTTTAAAATAAGCTGGTCCAGGGTAAAGTTGACCAGATATCCCACATTAATGGCATAGTTTTTATTTAGGTATTTTTTTCTATGACTTGTCCAGTTATTGAAAAAGGCAACAAATATATCTAAATTTTACTTATTCATCCTCCTTTATCCACAACTTCTCTAACATTTTCTATGCTTTGTTCAGTTGGCAGCAAGATTGTGTGTCCCTGCTGCCGCATGACGATAGCAGATTGATTGTTGCATTCATTAACTTGGTTTCCTCAGTGATTTGCCATGTTTAAGTCACTGAGGCACTGTCTCCCCGTGGTTATGTGTTGGCGTGGCAGCCAGAATAGCCAGTTTGTATTAACTACTATAAAGATATTTTCTAGGACCCCCTAGGTGGCCTTTCAGCTGTTTTAGTGGCTGGATTTAGTAACTTTTTTTCTAGCAGGAGTGCACAATTTCTTCATCATCCCAGACTATTGTACATCATAGCCTAGGGCAGACTGACTGCGTCTGTGCTTTACGTCAACTGTGTCACCACCTTTAATTCTAACCCATCTGCCTGTCATTACTTCTGCTCTGAGTCCACACCTACTTGGTTTCTTGTGTCTCTTTCCTATCATGTTGGATTGATATTCCTCCTCTTCTGAGATGTTTCTCTTTTTTAACATTATAATTAGCATTTTAAGACCCGCCCCCTCGATGCTTTCTTCCTTTCTGGTATACCTCTGCCTCTCAATTTATTAATCTGTTATCTGAAACATTTCTTTTCTCATTATTGTATGTGTGCTCTTTTAAGTGCAGTAAGTTATATCCAGAGCCATGGAGCTAGAACCTCACTCTGCTTCCAGAGAACATTCTGGAAATTCTTGTTTCTTTAATAGGAACAATAGCCTACTAGACTGCAATGTCTGAGTCTATTTCTCACTGATCTCTTCAGCTTTTCTGTTAGGCTACTAGGAGAATTCTGCCTGTAAATTATCTAAATCTACAAACTTGTGCTCCTCTTTCCTTTGAAGATATCTGGAATCATTTAACAAAAGCCATATTACCAATTCATAGAATATTCATCAGCAACTTCCACATAGACTGATATCCTTCCATTCTCATATGGACACATATATATAATCATACTCATCATGATCTTTTCATTAATTGTGTCCATCCATTAGTTCATAAAAAACCCTTATTAAATGTACCTTTTTAGTTGCTAATCCTTTTTGAGCAGTTACATTATGTCAAACATTTTGATAAATGCTTTATAAAAATAATTAATTGAATTTTCTCAATAGTCCTACAAGATAGATAGTAGTGTGGTAGTTCCTTCTTACAAACATGAATCCTGAGACCTAACTGATTAAATATCTTTTCTAAAATGACACAGTCAGTAAGGAGACATGCCAAGCCTCCAAATCAGGAATGCATAATTGAAAATTCTGCACCATTAGCCAATAACAATACAGCCTAAACTTTGGTAAACTCTATTTTGAAAGTATAAAAACCTGTCTGGGACTGCAAGAATGAATATCAGCTAAGACTGGAAAAGGAAAAGGTAGCTCTGTCATTAATCAGGCTGGGTAGGATGCTGGACACAGAGAATGGTAGTCTCTGAATTAATGGAAAACATTTCCCCAAAGCCATGCAGTAAAATGCCATAACAAACCTCTCTTCACATGATTTCTGCTTGCTTACCAGGAATGCTCCCAGAAGTTCTTGTTTTTCTCATCTATGACAGGGGACATCTAATTGCTAAAATGCTGTCACCTCATGACAGCACCCAATTCATACTTATCCTTGCTTCTCTTAATCTCTCTTAAAAGCAGCATCTAATCACAATTAATGCCCTTTTCCCTTAGACATGCTTCCGAATCATTCAGTAGTAACCAAAACCTTACAAAAGATGCTTCCTTGCTTTCTTGTCATGTGTCATTCCATAGTTCCTCCAGAGTGCCCTCTTTGCTGAATCAGGTCAATAAATCTGATTCTGTCAGACTTCAAATTTGTGCCTGGTGGTCTTTGGCTGATTAAATTTTCAACAATGCTTGGTGAACTAATACACATAAGTAAATCCCAGAGGAAGAAAAACAAATAGCCATTAAATATAAGAAAGAATGCTTAGCATCTTTTATAATAAAAGTGCAAATTAAAATGGTATGCCACTCAAGTGTATTAGTTTGGTAAAGATACTTAAAACTTTCAAGATTCTGTATTGTCAAGATCTGGTAATGAAGGCCTGGATACTGTCATACAGGCAGGTGGAATTATACGTTACTTTAAATTTTCTGGAAGGAAATTTGGACTTAAAATTTTAATTTGTAACCTAACTTTTATAGGTTATTGGAAAAAATAATTGAAGTGCAGAAAAAATTTACTAGGCTATTCATGCTAACACTTTCAGAAAAAAGAAAACAAATGATATAAATGCCCCCAAGGAGGCACTTAGTAAAAGTAAATGATGGTACATATATAAAACAAAATTCTAAGACAACAAAAAAGCCTTTGTAAATTATTATTTGGTGACATGTTAAATTAAAAAAAGATAATGATACATATAGATCAAAATTTCATTAAAAAGTTTAGATTTATGGATATATAGGTGGGTATATGTAGAAAAGATACTAAGCAAATGCTCTTACAGGCTTTTTCTGTAGCAAGATAATAGGTATTATATCCATTTCTTGTACTTTATGCACATGTTACTTTGTAAAACAAAATATAAATATGAAGTGTAATTAATCTGAGATCCACATGCATTAAGTCATTGTTTCAGGCAAAAAATATTAATAACCAATATTTTCACTATTTCTCATTGGCTTATTACTAGCTATAGTTAACAGCATCTATATCAGAAGGCTGTTATCTCCATTCCACAAATATGATATCTTCAACACATCAGACTGCATTTTTTTTTTTCAGTGGAAAAGAAGGAAAAAGTGAGTAAGAGAGAAAGGTCGATGAAGTTGTACCTTTAATCCAAAGCTAATCCATAGATTAGAGCAAATATATTCCTTTCCATACACTTGATTTAAGACGTCGAATTGCCGGGATGCCTGGGTGGCTCAGTCGGTTAAGCGTCTGCCTTTGGCTCAGGTCATGATCCCAGAGTCCTAGGATCAAGTCCTGTATCAGGCCCCTTGCTCCGCGGGGAGCCTGCTTCTCCCTGTGCCTGCTGCTCCCCCCTTCTTGTGCTCCTGCTCTCTCTTTGACAAATAAATAATATCTTAAAAAAAAAAAAAGACTTTGAATTGCCAAAGAAACTGGTTAAACATGCTGGAAAACGCTCTTCAGTTTACTCCATCTATGCACACCCCCACTCCCACAGGGAAGACCAGACTACTGAGACACCCAAGCTATCATTTGAGGCTAAGATTCATTAACTGAAATGCCTTTGGTTAAATACAGGCAATCTTCTCATGAAAACATCCTTCTTGAGTTACCCCTTCACAAAGAAAGATGGCAGGTATGGATGGCCTGAAGGTGACCCTGGCAACTAAAGATGCAGAATTTCTGACTGTCACTTAGCTGCAACCCTTTAATGATTGTGAACTCAACCATAGCATTCAATAGTACTGAGGACTTTTAATATATGTCATCTCACTCCTGGGTTTTTAGAAGTATTTAGAAGTTATTGATTGGAGAGTATATTTAGAAAGTAATAGATATTTTTTTTTATGTTATTCCCCACTGAACTCTGAGCTCAATAAGACCATATTCCTCACTGGATATGAATAAAAATATAGTCATGTGTCTATAATTACTACTTTTCTCATTCTAGGACATGACATCCATTCAATAAAGTTTATTTAAATGAATTTAGTTATGTTCATATCTCATGCATAATTTGTCATGGTAAATAATTTGTAATATATTTAATTTGGAGGCATGCCACTCTGTCTATAATGAATTTTTTCTCATTATAAGATATACATAATTTTATTTAATACGTGAAAATGTAGAAATTATATAGTGAGACCAAAACTTTCCCATAATGCCATCAACCTCTTCTCCCTGAAAAATATACCATTAACTTTTGAAATATTTACTTCTTTGTATTCAGATTTTACTTAGTTGAAATCACTGTGGGTGTATATATGCATCTTTAATATAATATTTGTTGTCAAAATTTTTCAATCATAATTATGTCATAACTCTATTTAGTACTCAAAAGTCTCTTTATAAAAGTCATTGTGATTCCTATGTATACATTTAATTGATATGTAAACATCTAGAGATAGTAACAAATTCTGTTCTATTAATTGTTGTATCTACCCACTCCTTTTTCAGCAGAAGAGACTTTAACAGCCATTGGACCTCAAATCTTTTACAAAATGTGTATAAAATGTATTCAGATCTCTCCACTGATATAGCCCTGACTAAAAATTACATTAATGATCCTTTTTCCTTGTTGTATCTTCAAAATTGCCTGAATGGAGGGAGCTCACAACTATAGCCTCTTCTTTTTTTCCCCCAGAAATTCAACTTAAAATGCTCCATGTACATTTCATAATAACGATAGTATATTTCATAGATTTCAGTATCATTACAAAGTTAAGCTCAGAAATATTCTATTTTTTTAAAATTCAACTTCCTTTTTGAAATTCACTTTTTTAACCTGAAAATGTCACAACATATATATAGATGGGAAAATATTTCATAAGATTTTCCCTGTGTTAAAATTCAACAATTAATATTGATGCAGACTGAAATAATACAGCAGGAACTGATAATATGAATATGATTCTGTTGGTTTTTCTAACAATTCCATCTTATTACCCAGTCTTCAGAATTGATAATACTGATGATCAGGAAGCCAAATAGCCCACAGTGCAAATCTTTTACCTGAGGGTAAAAAGAAGCAAAAAAGACTATATTATATTTTAGGTTAAAATTCATTCATCATGGGGCGCCTGGGTGACTCAGTTGTTGAGTGTCTGCCTTCAACTCAGGTCATGATCCCAGGGTCCTGGGATTGAGCCCTGCATTGGGTTCCCGGCCTGGTGGGGAGCCTGCTTCTCCCTCTCCCACTCCCCCTGCTTGTGTTCCCTCTCTTGCTGTGTCTCTCTCTGTCAGATAAATAAATAAAATCTTTTAAAAAAAATTCATTCATCATGTTTGCTAGATTATTTACTGAGCACTTCAGATGTTCTAGGTTACAGTTTCCTTTGACCTGGAGGAGCTTGCTGTTGAGTGGGCATGTCTGATATGTTGAGAAATAATTATAATGCATCAATCATGTAAAAAAGTTATTCAAAGAGTATAATGGAAGCAAGTATAAATTTCTCACCTTATGGCTAATAATCTCAGATGGCTTCTATAACAGAAGACATTTAGTGATTTGAAAGCCTATCCATTAATTTCTGACATCATTGACCTAATCTTTAGGCTAAGGTGTTTTTCTCTACTTTGATCCACTTGCTGCACCTTTGGTGACCATAATAAAAATGTTGGGGGGAGAGTGGAACTTGAAGGGGAGAGGGGAGATCAGGAAAAAAAAACGTACTCATTCTCTAAACTCATTCTCTCTCTTTCAAAAGAGACAGTTATTTGAACATTTCAACAGGATATAGCAAAATCTATACATTAACTTTTGCTTTGTCATCTGAGAAATGCATTTCAGTTCAGGCCCATTTGCTGCTAAAATTTCTTTCAGAAAGCAAAAATGTAAACTACTATTTCTTGGGTAATGTTCTGTTTTCAGTGAAAATGTGGTGTGCATACATTTTTTATCCCCCCAAAAAAGTCATTATGATTTTTCAACCTAAAATGGGAAATTTTACTCTTTAGAGATAAGAATAAACAGATAGAGCAAGGAAAAAAGAAAGAAAAAGAAAGGTAAATCATAGTCCTTTGGGAGAAAAGACATTAAGAATCTTTGTTGTTTTCTTACCATTCTATGTCAGTTTAAGCCGATCCTACAGAGAGTTAAGACCTATTCTGACAATATGTTCAGAAGGAAATAATGAAGCAAAGAGTTGAGAGATATAGCTGAATTATATTATCAGGATTTTGACTTACTAACTAGCTTCTAAAGTTCTAATGTTCCTATTGTCTGAGCTCTTTGTTTACAGGGGAACTTGTTCATATAATATAGATTCATATAGAAGAAATACAGAAGAATAATATGAAAGAAGTAATATGTAAGAAATAATAAATGATACTCTCAATAGTTGGAAGTATTATGGAGAAAATAAATCAGGAAAGTGTGATAGAAAGTGACTAAGGTTTTATTGAAAGTTTCTCTGTAGTAGTGGCATAAAATTTGAGACTTTAAATGAGAGAGAAATATTCATGTGACTAGAAAGAGCTTTTCATGCAGAGAGACAGCTAATGCAGAGGACTTGAGGAAAGTCCTTGGAAGTCATTCAGAATAGCATAACCTGATTTACATTTTTAAGAAGATCACTGTCTACTGTGTAGGAAACTGATTATCAGAGGGTAATAGTTTTAAGTGTGAAATCAGGGAAAGAGCTGTTGTGTTAGTCCAGGTGAAAAGTGAGGGTGGTGGTAAGTGGTGTTGACAGTAGAGATGGAGAGAAGCAGTTGTAGTCATGGTATATTTGGAGAACTACTGGATGGTAGAATTGGTCAGAAATACTAATGTATAATATATGGAATTGAAGGAATGGAGGAATCAAGCATAAACCTGAGTTTGGCATTAGTGTAGGACTTAGTGTAATTTAGATAGGACTAGATAGGACGTAGTATAATTTACTGTGATGGGGAATTCTGGAGAAGAACCAGATGAGGGGGGCTGGGACAGAGAATTAGTTAAGAGTAATTAAAAATTCTGTTGCAAACATGTAAAATTTGAAGCACCTGTACAACATTCAAGTAGAGCTGCTAGGCAGGTGCTTGTATACACATTTTGTGACCTAAGGGAAGAGTTATGGAGAGCAGAAAATCTTGAATATCATCAACATACAGATGGATTTAAAGCCAGAGCCTGAAGAGTATCACTTAGGGAGAGAATGTATAGATAGAGAAAAAGACCCTAGGATTGTCTAAAAGATAAAAGCAGAGAAGAGAAGAGTAAAAAGAGGCAGGAAATGAGCCTGAGAAAGACTACCACTTGGGATAGGAGGAAGATGAAGTGTTCGTGCTATGGGAGCCAGTAAAATATTTCAAAGGGAGGGAGTGCAGTTTGCACTGGGGGAGATTGCTGAGAGATCAGTGAAATGATGACAGAAGTGGCCAGTGAAATTGGTGACATGGAGATCATTGGTACCCTTGCCAAGAGCAGTCTGGGGTAAAGTGGAGAAGGAAGATGGATTAGAGAGAACATTGGAATGACTGGAAGGTGAAGAAGTAGTGAAAGAAATGAGAGATGAATAAATAGTACAGAAAGAATAGAGACAACTTTTTAAAAGTTTGACTATAATGATTAACAGAAAAATGGTCAGGTGAATGAGGCATCCAAGGGAGGTTTGTTTGTTTTTAATATGTTGGACCACTCTTTGCACATTGATAAGAATGATCCACAAAAAGCAGTTGGAGGAACTAGATGCAGTTGGTAGAGGCAAGATCTATGAAAGACAAGCTCTTGGGAAGGGAAAAGATGGCAGAGGAGTAGGGGACCCTATTCCAACCAGTCCCCAGAATTGAGCTGGATATCTACCAAACCACTCTGAACACCCACGAAATCAGCCTGAGATGTAAGATAGATCTGGATCTCTACAAACAGAATTTCGCAGGTGGTTGGTGTCAAGGTATGAAGTGGGGAGTCGTGATTCCACGGGCACATATTTGAAGATAAATGGAAGGGGGAGGGAGCTGAGCCGTCTGGATCCTGCACCACTGGTGAGCGATATCCTCCCGTGCTGGGGACCGGGCACAGACTAGCAGACTGGTAGTGGCAGGGAAAGGACTTTAGGGCAGCCCCCTGGACTGAAACCTGGAGCAGTGGAGCCACGCGTGCGAACTGGGGGTGGCTGGAGTTTTAGAAGTACAAAGGGCAGAGACATGCCCCAAACTGGAGGTGAGCACCGGGAGTGCTGCTGAGGGGCTCACAGCCCGGGCCACTACAGTTTATAGCAGCACAGACGGAAATGGAGATAGTGTGGCCTGGAGAACTCACTGAAGAACAGACTGTGATCTCTCTGCTCTGGGGCAGAGGTTTGGAATCGGTCTCTTCTGCTGTGACTCTCAGAAGAGACGAGGAAAGCCACCAGGGAAAGTTGCCAGAGAACAATAGCCACAAAAAACCGGTTTCACTGAGCCCTTCCCTGGTTTTCCCCCCCACAGGGGACAGGCAACTCTACCCAAACAAGGTTGCCTGAGTAACAGCACAGCAGGCCCCACCCCCAGAAGACAGGCTGGGAGGATAAGAGGCCAGCAACCCTAAGGTCCCTAGAAAACAGGTGCATCTTGCTTGGGTTGTGGTCAATAACTTGGACTCTCAATCACCCCTCAACAGAATGACTAGGAGGTGGAACCCCCAAAATAGGAAAGACTCAGAGACTGTGACTTCTGCCACAGATTTACAAATGGATACAGATATAACCAAGATGTTGGAAATGGAATTCAGGGTAGAAATTGTGAAGACAATAGCTAGAATGGAGAAATCAATTAATGGCAACATAGAGTCTCTAAGGGCAGAAATGAAAGCTGAACTGGCAGAATTTAATAATGCTACCAATGAAATCCAATCTAATCTAGATAATCTAACAGCTAGGATAAGTGAGGCAGAAGCATGAATTAGTGATCTAGAAGACCAGTTGATAGAAAAGAAGGGAAAAGAAGAGGCCAGGTAGAAACAACTCAAAATCAATGAAAATAGAATCAGAGAAATAAGTCACACCATGAAACGTTCCAATGTCAGAATTATTGGGATCCCTGAGGGCGTGGAGAGAGAGAGAGGACTAGGAGATATATTTGAGCAAATCATAGCTGAGAACTTCCCTAATCTGGGGGAATAAAACAAGCATTCGTGTCCTAGAGGCAGAGAGGACCCCTCCCAAGATTAAGGAAAACAGGCCAACACCCCGGCATGTAATAGTAAAACTCACAAATCTTAGAACAAAGGAAACCATCTTAAGGGCAGTTAGGGGGAAGAGATTCCTTATGTACAGAGGGAGGAACATCAGAATAATGTCAGACCTATCCACAGAGAACCTGGTAAGCCAGAAAGGGCTGGCAAGACATATTCAGGGTACTAAAAGAGAAGAACATGCAGCCAAGAATACTTTATCTGGCAAGGCTGTCATTTAGAATGGATGGAGAGATGCAGAGCTTCCAAGACCGGCAGAAACTGAAAGAATATGTGACCACTAAGCCGGCCCTGCAAGAAATATTAAGGGGAGTTCTATAAAAGGGGGAAGACCCCAAGAGTGATATAGAACAGAAATTTACAGAGACAATCTATAGAAACAAGGTCTTCACAGGCAACATGATGACAATAAATTCATATCTTTCAATAATCACTCTCAATGTGAATGGCCTGAATACTCCCATAAGACAGCACAGGGTTGCAGATTGGATAAAGACAGGACCCATTCATATGCTGTCTATAAGAGACCCATTTTGAACCTAAAGATGCATCCAGACTGAAAGTAAAGGGATGGAGATCCATCTTCCATGCCAACGGACCTCAGAAGAAAGTGGGGTTGGCAATTCTCATATCAGACATATTAGATTTTAAGCTAAAGACTGTAGTTAGAGACACAGAAGGACACTACATCATCTTAAAGGTCTATTCAAAAGAAGGTCTAATAATTGTAAATATCTATGCTCCCAACATGGGAACAGCCATCTACACAAGCCAACTGTTAACCAAAATAAAAAAGTCATATTGATAACAATACATTGATTGTAGGAGACCTCAATACTCCACTCTTAGAAATAGACAGATCATCTAAGCAGAAAATCAAAAAAGAAACAAGAGCTTTGAATGACACACTGAACCAGATGGACTTCATAGATATATACAGAACACTCCACCCTAAAACAACAGAATACTCATTCTTCTCGAGTGCACATGAAACTTTCTCCAGAATAGACCACATACTGGGTCACAAATCAGGTCTCAACCAATACCAAAAGACTGAGATTATTCCCTGCATATTCTCAGACCATAATGCTTTAAAACTGGAACTCAATCACAAGAAAAAATTTGGAAGAAATTCAAACACTTGGAAGCTAAAGACCACTTTGCTCAAGAATGTTTGGGTCGACCAAGAAATCAAAGAAGAACTTAAGCAATTCATGGAAAACAATGAGAACGAAAACACATCAGTCCAAAACCTATGGGATACTGCAAAGGCAGTCCTAAGGGGGAAATACATAGATCAGATTAATGAAACTAGAAGCTGGTTCTTTGAAAGAATTAATAGGATCGATAAACCACTGGCCAGACTTATCCAAAAGAAAAGAGAAAGGATCCAAATTAATAAAATTATGAATGAAAGGGGAGAGATCACGACTAACACCAAGGAAATAGAAACAATTATTAGAAATTATTATCAACAACTATCTGCCAATAAATTAAGCAACTTGGAAGAAATGGATGCCTTTCTGGAAACCTATAAATTGCCAAGACTGAAACAGGAAGAAATTGACAACCTGAATAGGCCAATAACCAGTAACGAGATTGAAGCAGTGATCAAAAACCTCCCAAAAAACAAGAGTCCGGGGCCTGATGGATTCCCTAAGGAATTCTACCAAACATTCAAAAAGAAATAATGCCTATTCTCCTGAAGCTGTTTCAAAAAATAGAAACAGAAGGAAAGCTTCCAGACTCATTCTATGAGGCCAGCATTACCTTAATCCCCAAACCAAGCAAAGACCCCATCAAAAAGGAGAATTTCATACCAATATTCCTGATGAATATGGATTCCAAAACTCTTGACAAAATCCTAGCTAATAGGATCCAACACTACATTAAAAGGATCATCCACCACAACCAAGTGGGATTTATCCCCCGTGCAAAGGTGGTTCAACATTTGCAAATCAATCAGTGTGATAGAACACATTAATAAGAGGAGGGAGAAGAACCATATGGTCTTCTCAATTGATGCAGAAAAATCATTTGACAAAATACAGCATCCTTTCCTGATTAAAACTCTTCAGAGTATAGGGATAGAGGGAACATTCCTCAAGTACATAAAATTCATCTATGAAAAAGCCACAGTGAATCTCATCCTCAATGGGGAAAAGCTGAGAGCCTTTCCCTTAAGATCAGGAACACATCAAGGATGCCCACTCTTGCCACTATTGTTCAACATAGTACTCGAAGTCCTGGCAACAGCAGTCAGACAACAAAAAGAAATAAAAGGTATTCAGATTGGCAGAGAAGAAGTCAAACTCTCTCTTTTCACAGACGACATGACACTTTATGTGGAAAATCCAAAAGACTCCACCCCCAAATTACTAGAACTCATACAGCAATTCAGTAATGTGGCAGGATACAAAATCAATGCGCAGAAATCAGTTGCTTTCTTATACGCTAACAATGCAACTGTAGAAAGAGAAATTAGAGAAACGATTCCATTTACAATAGCACCAAAAACCATAAGATACCTCAGAATAAACCTAACCAAACAGGTAAAGGATCTATACTCTAGGAACTACAGAGCACGCATGAAAGAAATTGAAGATACAAAAAGATGGAAAAATATTCCATGCTCATGGATCAAAAGAATAAACATTGTTAAAATGTCTATGCTACCCAGAGCAATCTATACCTTCAATGCCATCCGATCAAATTCCCAATGACATTTTTCAACGTGCTGGAACAAACAATCCTAAAATTTGTATGGAATCAGAAAAGACCCCGAATCGCCAAGAAAATGTTGAAAAAGAAAAACAAAACTGGGGGCATCACGTTGCTGGATTTCAAGCTATATTACAAAGCAGTGATCACCGAGACAACATGTACTGGCACAAAAACAGACATATAGGCCAATGGAACAGAAGAGAGAGCCCAGGTATGGACCCTCAACTCTATGGTCAAATAATCTTTGACAAAACAGGAAAAAATATGCAATGGAAAAATGACCGTCTCTTCAATAAATGGTGCTGCGAAAATTGGACAGCTGTTTACAGAAGAATGAAACTCGACCATTCCCTAACACCATACACAAAGATAAATGCAAAATGGATGAAAGACCTCAATGTGAGACAGGAATCCATCAAAATCCTAGAGGAGAACATACGCAGTAACCTCTTCAACATTGGCCACAGCAACTTCTTTCAAGATACATCTCCAAAGGCTAGTGAAACAAAAGCAAAAATGAACTTTTGGGACTTCATCAAGATAAAAAGCTTCTGCACAGCAAGGGAAACCATCAACAAAACAAAGAGGCAACCCACAGAATGGGAGAAGATATTTGCAAATGACACTATAACAAAGGGCTGATTTCCAAGATCTATAAAGAACTTCTCAAACCCAACACCCAACAAACAAATAATGAAGTCAAAAAATGGGCAGAAGACATGAACAGACACTTCTCCAAAGAAGACATACAAATGGCTAACAGACACATGAAAAAGTGTTCATCATCATTAGCCATCAGGGAAATTCAAATCAAAACCACATTGAGATACCACCTTACACCAGTTAGAGTGGTGAAAATTGACAAGGTAAGAAACAACAAATGTTGGAGAGGCTGTGGAGAAAGGGGGACCCTCTTACACTGTTGGTGGGAATGCAGGTTGGTACAGCCACTTTGGAAAACAGTGTAGAGGTTCCTCAAAAAATTAAAAATAGAGCTACCCTTTGACCCAGAAATTGCATTCCTGGGTATTTACCCCAAAGACACAGATGTAGTGAAAAGAAGGGCCATATGCACCCCAATGTTCATAGCAGCAATGTCTGCAATAGCCAAACTGTGGAAAGAGCTGAGATGCCCTTCAACAGATGAATGGATAAAGATGTGGTCCATATAAACAATGGAATATTACTCAGGCATCAGAAAGGATGAATACCCAACTTTTACATCAACATGGATGGGACTGGAGGAGATTAAGCTAAGTGAAATAAGTCAAGCAGATAAAGTCAATTATCATATGGTTTCACTTATTTGTGGAACATAAGGAATAGCATGGAGGTCATTGGGAGAGGGAAGGGAAAAATGAAGTGGGCGAAATTGGTGGGGGAGATGAACCATGAGAGACTATGGACTCTGAGATATAGACTGAAGGTTTTGGAGGGGAGCAGGGTCGGGGGATGGGTTGGCCCGGTGGTGGGTATTAAGGAGGGCACGTACTGCATGGAGCACTGGGTATTATATGAAAACAATGAATCGTGCATCACTACCTCAAAAACTAATGTTGTATTGTATGGTGACTAACATAACATCATAAAATAAAATTAAATAAAGAAAAATAAAAATCAAAAAATTAAAAAGACAAGCTCTTAAAAAAGTAAAAGCAGATGAGATACAGGAGGAAAGTGGGGAGTTGGCTTTCAATAAAACCTATGCTTTTTAATTGGTAAGGATAGAGATGTAGAATATAGATTCAGATATGGCTGCAGGTAAGTTAGGAGATTTGGAGGCAAGATGAGGGAGTCCGAATCTAAACAGTCAATGACAAAAATGTAATAGGCGCAGCTGTTTGCTGTGTTTGTGTGTGGGGGGTGGGGAAGGGACAGATATGTGTAGGTGCAAATGTTGGAAGTTCAATGAGAGAGAAAAGATATTAGTAAATTAGTTATCTTGAGATTGGAAAAGAAAATGTAGGATGGTTAGGTTCATTAGACTCCAGGTTCAATTTTGTAAAACTGACCTAAATATAGTTCTTATGAGGATAAAATAGGACCAAGTGAAATAGGTGCTCTAAAATGATAACTTTATTACCCATACAGTTTGTAGCACGAGCCTTTTGATAAATTATTAGGAAAAAAAGATGAGAGAAAATTAACCAAGGAAAGAAGGTAGGGATAAATGAGTATTCCTTTAAATTATTTAAATCATTAAGGTATAATTGACATAGAATAAAATTTTCATGCTTAAAACATACTATTTGATAAATTTGATATATATATATATAACACCTATAAAACCATCACTACAAACAATCAAGATAGTCAATCTAAGTATCACCACCAAAAGATTCCATGTGTCCCCTTATAAGCCATTCCTACTGTCCCTTCCTGCCTCCCACCTCAAGGGAACCATGGATTCTATCAATAGAAATTAGTTTGTATTTACTAGAATTTATATAATCGTTAACATATAGTAGGCATTTTTTTTTGTCTGGCTTCTTTCATTCAGTGTAATTATTTGAGATTTTTCTTATGTTGTGTGTACTGATAGTGTCTTCTTTTATTACTGAATAGTATTGCTGAGTAGTATATCATTGTTTATCCATTCACCTAAGATGATCTATTCACCTGAGATTGTGTTGTCTCCAGTTTTGGACTATTAAAAATAAGGTTGTTGTGAAATTTGCATATAAGACTTTGTATGGGAACATACGCTTTCATTTCTCTTGGATCAATATCTAGGAGTGAAATAACTGGGTCATATGGTAGGTACAGTAGGTATGTTTAACTTTAAAAAACTGTTGAACTGTTTTCCAAAGAGTTTGTACCAATTTACATTCTCACCGGCAGTGTGAGAGTTCCCATTGTTCTATATCCTTGGAATGCTCAGTATTTTTCATTTCAGACATTCTAATAAGTATGAAATGGTTTCCACTTGTGATTTTAATTTTCATACTCCTGATGACAATGACATTAAGCTTTTTTCATATTTATTTGCCATCAATGTCTTCCTTGGTAGAGTTCAAATCTTTTCCATATTTTAAAAATTGGTTTTTTTTTTTAATTGTTGAATTTGGAGAGTTCTTTACATATTCTGGATACAAATCCTTCATCATATGTGATCTGCAAATATATCTCCCCCATCTGTGGCTTGTCTTGTCATTGTTTTCATGGTATCTTTTGAAGAGCAGGGATTCTTAATTTTGATGAAACCCAATTTATCTTCTTTATTCCTTTTATAGTTCATACTTTAGCATGGAATCTAAAAAAAATTTGCCTAACTCCAGGTCACAAAACTTTTTTCCTTTATTTTTTCTAGAAGTTTTAGTTTAGAATCCCCTCTAACATTTGTTACATCAAGAAGTGCAAGTAATACAAATTATATATTAAGTAGTGCAAACTACAACAGTACATTGAATCAGTCCAATGAGCCATGTCACAAAGGCACCTCAACTTCTATTCTCTACTGCAAAGTTTATCCAAACCTCTTCAGTTAAATCCAACACCTCCTCCTGCTATGGAACTGGGTAGAATGATAACTTGGACTTATATTCAAGAAAGCTATAAAAGTTTGAGCCCCTCTTTTCCCCAAATTTCTGGAGCATAATTGGACAGGTGCATATGGTCCTCACTGTTCTTGGGGATGGGGAGAAGTTAGCCCCACCCCAATCATCTTTTTCTTTAACACAAATATGTTTGGAATAGTGGGGGAGTGAGGGATCACATGTTAGAGAGAGGGAGAGAACAGCTCCACACCAGGAAGGAAGGCACATTTACTTTTGGATTCCTATGGGGCAGCTCAACCAACTAAAGTTATAACGTTTTCATTCAAGTCAAAGCTCTATTTTAGGAAACAAAGGTCCTATTATAGATACCATTTATTTCAGCTTTGGAAACCTCTTAATTCTGCAGCCACAGCCACATGGCATTCAGTTTGGGGCCAAGGATTTTGCTCCTTTTGTCTGAGTTGATTTGATTTGCACAAAGACATTTTTTTTAAAGGAATCCCTTTTTATATGTGGTTTCTACTACTCCATTATCATGATAACATCTCTTAAGTTTTCACATGGTTTTAACAAAGCCTAAAAGAGTTTTCAAGATGGTGGAGATAAAGAGAAGAATTTATCTAGATTCTGTTGAGTCAGTTTCTCTCCTGAGTTTTGTAAACCCAGTCTATGTCAGTGGCTCAAATACTATCCAGTGCCTCACGTGTGGTTTTCTATGGAACTTTGTGTGTATTAGGGAAATCTTTCCAAGAGGGCCAAAGTACCCTTAAGTAGCCAGCATGCGCTGGGGAAAACAACTCTCAGACTTTCACTGTCATCCGTAAATGGACCTAAAGTTGGCATGCAGATTGCAGGACCAGTTGAACCATGAAATGATGCGTTTGTTGCCATCCTTTAACAAACATTATGGACACCAACCCCTCATCTCCCAGCAGGACCAGCCAAACTGCTAACCTTTTGCCTGGTTAATCCACAGTGATCACTAATTTCCCCGGGTTGTACCGTTTTGCACTCCCACCAGCACATCTCTGCAACTCTTAGTAAAAAGGCCAAATCTTTGGTCTACCCAGAATGAATCTAAATCCTAGTTGTTACAGTGTGCATACCTGAAGTTGACTGCCAAGTTAATGAGGAACTCACCTGGAGGAGAGAGTTAGGGCAACATTTGGGCAGCTGTTTTTTACTCTAATTCCTGGTACTCAGCTTTCAACCACATCCTCAATTGCCCCCTCATTGGCAGGCAATAACATGGAAGAGCATTTATTGCCCAATTAACCATGTAATTTGGTCAATATATTTGTTACTAATTCCCCAGTCTTCCCTTGAGTCCGGATAACTGGCCCATGAAACAGTCAACCTTCTTTTTCCAGAAAAGTACATCTCTGTCAGCATTCCAGCCTTCCCACAAAATTGTCAAGAACTGTGAAGGGTCTGAGATTTTACCCAATTTACAAGATAATGTGTTAGCTGGCTATGTTTTCACAGATACTCTTTTTTTTTTTTTTTAAGATTTTATTAGTTGACAGAGAAAGACACAGCGAGAGAGGGAACACACACAGGGGGATTGAGAGAAGGAGAAGCAGGCTTCCTGCCAAGCAGGGAGCCCGATATGGGGGTCCATCCCAGGACCCTCGGATCATGACCTGACCTGAAGGCAGACGCTTAACGACTGAGCCACCCAGGCGCCCCTTTCATAGATATTCTTAGGAGACAAGGGGCTCATGTGTCAAAGACCAAGGACAATTTGTTGTTCATAGTAATAGCAGTAGCCAGAGTATCAGTATCTCTGTGCCAGTACATGAACCTCCATTGCCACAAGGTGATGTGAAGAAAGAAGTGACAGCCGCACAGGCAATGTGCTACATCATAGTGGAGGAGCCCTGAGCTTAGGGAGTCCATCTCTTTTATTATGAGTATTAAGCATGACTTTCCTTTCATCTGGATGGAGACAAAACTTTTCACTATAAGAACATTTTTGAAATAGTCCGTAATAAAGGGCAGTTAATACCTAGTTTACAAGGTATGAAGAGATGTGAGAGATCCATTGAGAATTGTTTTCCGGTGTAATGTGTTCTTTTACTCCGGCTGCTTTTATCATGGTTTTAAGCAATTTGATTGTGATATCCCTTGTAGTAAGTTTCTTCATAACTCTTGTGCTTAGATTTTATTGAGTTTATTGATCTTTGGATTTATAGTTTTTATACAAATTGTAACAATTTGGCTTTTTTTTATTCAATTCTTTTTGCTATCTCCCTCTCTCCTCTCATTTGGAAACTCAAATTATATGTATTTGGCCATTTGAAGTTGTCTCAAAACTCAGTGATGTTTTGTTTATGCATCAATACTTTTTAGTTTTCTTTTTTTATCTCTTTGCCTCTTTTTGGATAGCTTTTATTACATCTTCAGCTTCACTAATTCTTTCTTCTGTAATGTCAAATCCAATGCTAATCCCAACTAGTGTATTTTTTATCCTCCACATTGAACTTTTCATCGCTACAAGTTTTATTGAATTTTTTTTATATATGTTCCATGTCTTTGTAACATTATGTCTTTCCTCTGCCTTCTTGCCCACATAGTATACAGCTTTAATAACTTTTTAAATGTACTTGCTGCTAATTCTAACATCTATGTTAGTTTTGGATAAGTTTTTATTTTATTTTTTGCGGGTGAATTTTTATTAAGAATTTAGTTTTAAGAACAGTTTAATGTTCACAGCAAAATTGAGAAGGCACAGAGATTTTCCATATGCACCCTGTTCTCACACAAGTAGAGCCTCCCATATTAGCAACATCCCCTACCAAAGTGTTATAATCGATGAACTTGCATTGATACATCATAATCACCCAAAGTCTATAATTTACATTATGGTTCATTCTTGGTGTTATACATTCTGTGGCTTTGCACAAATCTATAATGGCATGTTCATCATTATGGAATTATACAGAGTATTTCACTACCATAAAAATCCTCTGTGCTCTGCCTGTTCATCCCACCCCCAGCCCCAACCCCTGTCAACTGCTGATTTTTTTATTGTCTCCATAGTTTTGTCTTTTTCAGAATGTCATATAGTGGGATCATCAGTGTATAGCCTTCTCAGATTGGCTTTTTTCACTTAGTAATATGCATGTAAAATTCCTCCATGTCTTTTCATGGCTTGATAACTCATTTCTTTTGAGCACTGTATATTTCATTGTCTGAATGCACCACAGTTTATCTATCATTTCACCTACTGAAGGACATCTTGGTTACTTTCAAGTTTCGGCAATTAAGAATAAAGCTGCTGTAAACATACATGTGAAGGTTTTCAAATGGACACAACTTTTCAACTCATTTTGGTAACTAGAAAGGAGGGTGATTGTTTGATAATATGGTAAGAGTATGTTTAGTTTTGTAAGAAATTACCAAACTACCTTCCAAAGTGGTTGTACCATTTTGCATTCCCACCAGCAATAAATGAATGTTTCTATTACTCCATATCCCCACCAGCATTTGGTGTTATCAAAGTTCTAGGTTTTGACTATCGTAATACGTAAGTCTTGGTATCTTTTGTTGTTTTGATTTGCATTTCCCTGATGACATATGATGTGGTGCATCTATTTATGTGTTTATTTGCCATCTATATATCTTATTTTGTGAGGTGTCTGTTAGGGTCTTTGTCCCATTCTTTACTTAGGTTGTTTATTTTCTTACTGTTGAGTTTTAAGAGTTCTTTATATATTTTGAATTAACAGTCTTTTAGCAGATGTGTTTCTTGCAAATATTTTCTTCCAGTGTGTGGCATCTTCTCATTCTCTTGGCCTTGTCTTTCTCAGAGCAGTAGTTTTTAATTTTAATGAAGTCTAGCTTATCAATTATTTCTTTTATGGATTATGTTTTTGGTGCCTAAGAATTATAACTGTATTGGCCTTCACAGACTTCTAGCTTCATCACCTCAAGTCAAGGAGACTGATAGACTTTGCCTAGATTCTTTTTTACTGTACTATGGCCTGGAACCTTTCTCCAGGGAGTTAGCTAGGGAACTAATTTGTTGTCTGTCTCTCAGAGATCATTGGCTTTCATTGCTTTATGTCCAATGTCTTGAAAATTATTTTTTCATATTCATATTGTTTCATATATTTTACTTGTTTTGTTTTTGTTTCCAATGGAAGGGCAAATCTGGCCTCTATTATCTAATATGATCATAAGTGAATTCAGTTGCTTTGTTCTAGAATGTGAATAAGATGCTTCTCTTCATATTAACTCACATTTGGGTTCTATTAGCATTAAATTACAATTTCTCATGTCTAGGAGCCAAATTTTTCTCTGAATCTAATTTGCTTAATATATACATATATGAATACTGGCATCTTAGAGAAAGAAGCTATTGAGAACACCTCTTCCACTCCACATGTTTGGAAAACTGAGACTGCAATAATTAAAGAAGTTAGCCTATCACTCCCTAAATGATGGTAGTATGAAACTAGAATTTAAATCTTACTACTATACGTGTCCTGTATATGATTACATAAATCCTATAAGAAATATTTTAGAAGTGGGTGTTTTTGGTTCTTCGAGCTCTATGGAAACTTGCCATTCTGTCAACTACTTGAGACCTCAATGAATTGACTAATATATGTTTATAGAACACAAAATAACAAATATGTCGAAGTTCAGGTGTTATTACCTGCCAGTCAGTGCTATTGTGAGATTTAATTGTGGTTTGCAAAATGATTTGCCATTGACAGATGAAAATCAATTGAGAAAGTTAGCATTACAGTGATTACAAGGGAACTCCACAAATATAGCCATATGCTTAAAACATAAATTCCAATTTTAGCCATTTAAAAACATATAATTAATGTCTCAATGGTATATTATGCCAGCATATGGACTCTCTTTTAAGAATTTTAAATAATTGAGCATTAAATAATAATAAGAGGAAAATAGCAGTTTCATGGTGATGCTATTGCCAGCAAGGTCTTAATTCAGGATTTTGCTCCCTATCAAAGCATGCCTTTCTTCCTCTTCTCAGCATTTGCCAGTAAAATGTTCTTATAAACATTTAAGTCCCATAGTCCATAATCCTAAATTACTCTATCACAGATTCTACCATTCCTAGGGAAAGCTAACATTATTATCTTCTGTTGGCATCTGTTAAAGTGTTCTGGCTTTCCAGACCCTGTAAGATGTGCCGTTCATTTGTAGATCATAAGTTTTTACAATGCCAAACTTGGCTGTCTTTGCATTTCTCTTTGACATTGGGGATACTTGTTGAGATAGTGAGAAAATAGGTTAAAGAAAGAGAGAGAATGAAGTTGTCTATTAAGCCAGGTGATAAACTGTGAGTCATTGAACCATTCTTTTGTTTCAAGAACAATAGGCTTAGGATCACTATAAATTTATGGCAGCTCAGCAAAATGTTATATGTAGTTGTCTTGAAACCTCTGGGCTTCAAGCTCACATAGGATGGGGTCCTTTGCAGAAATAAAGGGTAAGAAGGTGGGAAAGTATTATTGGTTCTTTTAAAAGAAGAAGTGTATCTTGTTCATGATATGATGCTTAAAATTAATCTTGTAACCCAGAGGTTTAAAAACTATGAAATTTTCTTTTTTTAATATTTTCTTTTTTTTAAGATTTTATTTATTTATTTAAGAGAGAGAGAATGAGAGATAGAGAGCATGAGAGGGAAGAGGGTCAGAGGGAGAAGCAGACTCCCTGCTGAGCAGGGAGCCCGATGCGGGACTCGATCCCGGGACTCCAGGATCATGACCTGAGCTGAAGGCAGTCGCTTAACCAACTGAGCCACCCAGGCGCCCTAAAAATTATGAAATTTTCAATCATATAACTTTATTAGCTACAAAACCATGTTTGTAAGATAACTAAAATCTTACTTCTTGACTTTCTTTATTCATTTCCTTGTCTGTGATCTTTGATAATATTCCCTCCCCAGAAAATAAATTTTAAAAAATACAAAGTTCTTACCCAGTATAGTAACTGGATTCTTCATAGCTTATTTCACTCATTACCTCAGGGCCATGTTCCCACCTCTTTGTCTTTACTTCTCTTTATGATTTTTTTTTTCATTTCTATTTGTACTTATTTCTCTCTTACAAACAGTGTAGAATGATATCTCACTCTCATAATTTTCTGGAAGATGAGAAAAGGGAAAAATAATTAGGAAAGTGCATATCAATTAATTAAATAAAACATGGCTTTCCAATTTTTTTCAAGTAACATTTCTATTTATAGATTTATATGCACATTTAATTTACTTTACATTAATTTACTTTTTTTTATTATTATGTTCAGTTAGCCAACATATAGTACATCCTTAGTTTTTGATGTGGTGTTCAACGATTCATTAGTTAACACCCAGTGCTCAATACAACACATGCCCTACTGCCCTCCTTAATACCCACTTTTTTAAAAAGATTTATTTATTTATTTTAGAGAGAGAGCACAAGTGGGAGGGGCAGAGGGACAGAGAGAGAGAGAGAATCTCAAGCAGACCATGCTGAGCATGGAGCCCCATGTGTGGCTTGATTTCATGACCCTGAGATCATGACCTAAGCCAAAATCAAGAGTTGGAAGCCTCATTGACTGCACCATCCATGTACCCCACTTTTCATATTTTAATTATAACAACGATATAGCAGATTTTAAGCACTGAGTAAAATTTCCCTTATAGCTGCCAAAAGAGCTGATAAAATATGAAACTGTCTTAATAGAAGTACAGTGTCTTAAAGAATGGGAGTCTTATGCTCTGTGTGAGTCAAGCCTTGGAGCACTGTATTCAGTTCTGAAAGTAACACTTGGAGAAGTTGACAAGTTGGAGTGAAGTCACAAGATAGTAAGCAGACCATGATGTCATTAAAACTAGGCCACACAAACAGTTTTGGAGTCAATGGGTGAGGGTGTGTGGGCACAATTTAATAGTCATCTTTATGTGTCTGGAGCACTTTCATTAAAGCTTGATTTATGATTCTTCATATCAGAAGTAGAAGAGAAGGTAAAAGTGATACAGAGGAAGAGTCTGCTCAACATAAAGGGAAACTTTTCAAGATGATCAGAACTATGGAAACTGGAAGCCAGTATTCCAACAGTGCAAGTGTTCGGAAATACTTTGAGAATGCTACCAGCAGAGCTCAAGTTTCTACTCAAGCATTTTACTAGGTTATTTCTCAGTTCCTTCCAAGTCTATGACTTTTATTTGTCTTAATTATAGTTGATACTTACCCAGACAGAGATTCATTTGACTCAGTAAAAGTTCCAGATGAACCAAAAATTAGGTTTGTTGAGGAGAAATCTGTACAATATTGATTCCAAATTTGAGATTGGTTATGGATATGTCCCACACCACTCCCAGCTCTCAACCTCTTCGAGGCTTGCTTTTAATAAAGAAAGATACCTTGTCCAAGATCATGCTGCCCTCTCACGCAAGCAACCTGTATCCAATGACTGACTGAATGGGGGTACAAATACCTAGCTCTCTTGTCTCATCTCAAGATGCCATTCCAGCTTTGGAGTTCCTTGTGAAGTGAACTCAAGTCATAGTCTGACTATAACCCACATTTACAATTTGCCAAATCCTCCTTTTCTGTCTTCATCCCAGGGTGTTGATGCTTAAAACACTTACTAGTAAAAATTCCTGCAGGCTCTTCTCCATCTCAGTTTGTTTCCTGAGGGATCTGAAAAGGAAGAGGCTAAGATTAGATTTTAGAGCAGCCCTAAGAATAAGGATCTTTTCACTGGTGGTGGGTACATTTATAATACAAGGTAGCCATGCAACTATAATGCATATGATGAAGACATCCAAAATTGATGAAGTTAAAAATCTTGGTTACCCCAAATCTACTAAATCTCCTAAGTCTGCAGAAGTGAATCACTCTTTCTGGTTAAAGTCAGTGCTCCCCCCTTTCTCAAAGACCCTTGGTTGCCCCCACAAGCCAACTCTTGGCCTCCACTTTCCTTCCTGACCACTAGGCCAGCAAGTAGATTAAATCACCACAGAACAAGTCCAGAGGTGTAATGAGCTTTTCATGGGAAGCAAGGAACAATACCATGAAAGAACTGTAGGGCCTAGAAAATATGTAATGGCAGAATTCAGGAGGAAACATATAGTACTGGATTCCATGGATGTTGGATGTTGGTTCTGCATTCAGCAGAATGTTCCACTGGTCTACTATATTGATGGCATCATACTAATCACACCGGAGAAACAACAAATGTCAAGTATATTGCAGGCCTTGGAAAGACTCATGAACTTCAGAAGGTGAGATGGATATGGATAGATAGATGATAGATAGATAGATAGATAGATATAAATAGATGTGTGTGTGTGTGTGTGTGTGTGTGTACATTTTAAGTAGGCTCCACACCCAGCATGGAGCCCAGTGTGGAGCTTGAACTCACGACCCTGAGATCAATATCTGAGCTGAGATCAAGAGTCAGATGTTTAACTACTGAGCCACCCAGGCACCCCCAGAGGGTGAGATATTAAGATACTACCACATTAATAAAATTTTCAGGGATCCAGTGGTTTGTGGCATTCCAGGAAATACCTTCCAAAATAAAGGGCAATTAATGCATCTCACACCTTCTACCATAAAGAAGAAACTGTCATTGTTGGCAGACCACACCTAAAAGACTGCTCTGGCTATTATAGAGTGACATGAAATGCTGAAAAATTTGAGTAACACAGAGAATAGGAAAAAGCTCTGTAACATCTAGATTTCCAGATTTGAGTGTAAGTGGCACTAATGCTTGGGTCATTTAATATGACAGACACCATGGTCTTAGGTATATATGTGATAGGAAAAAAAGATGTTATGTAGGTTTTATGTAAAGATTAATGGGAAAATTACAACCCTAGGGTTCTGGAGCAAGGCTATGCCATCTGCAGAGGAGAGTTAAACATCTTTCAAATAACAGTTTTTGGTGTGATACCGTCCTGCTAGAGAGAAACTGTAAGATACCAAATGATATGTAGCCAGACATGCCAATGGAAGCTGGATTCTGTCAACCAAACCACTGTTTGAGGGCTTACAGCAAAGGCAAAGATAAAAGCAGGGAGTCCAGTTAGGAAACTATTGTAACAATTCAGGGAGATAGAACTGGTGGTGTTAAGAAGTGCTCAGATTCTAGATATATCTTGATGACAGAGTTGACACCATATTTTGGTAAATTGGATGTGGAGTGTAATGGAAAACAGAGGAACTAGGCAAGACTAGAAGCTTTGGGGCATGAGAAAAAGGAGATAAAATGGATTGACCATGTACTGAGAATCAAAAACTATGAGGGAAGATTTATGAAAGTCCAGGGTCAGGTGCAGGTGAACCTACCCAAAGCTCAGTTTTGGACATGTTAAAATTTGAGATCATCTTAGCCATCCAAGTAGTGATGTCAAAGAGGGAGTTGATATACAAGTTTACATTTCAGAAGAGAGGTCCAAGCCAGAAAAATACATTTGGGAATCATTGGCATAGAGTTGATATTTAAAGCCATAAGTCTATATGAGATCATTAGAGGAGGATGTGTAGATAGAAAAGAGGGTCAATGACTGGATGCTGGAACACTACTCTTTAGGGGTCAGGGAAATGAGGGGGAGCCAGCAACAGAGCCAAGATGGCCTAGCCAGAGATGGGAGGAAGACAACCAAGCAAATGTTTTATCTTGGAAGCAAAGTGAGGAAAGCATTTCAAGGAGAGAGTGATGAACACTATATCATATGCAGCTACTGATTAAGATGATCCTATTTCATTGTTGTTACTTCAAATCTGCTTCACTTTGACATTTTCTGCTTCCACTCTTTCTTATTAGGTCCCGTTTTTCCTTCTTTCCATCAGTCTAGGTGTCTGCTGATTCCTCTTTCCTTACAATAGCTCTTCAAATATGTAGTGAGTACTTGGCAATTCACATCCTATGAGGCAGAAAAGGCATCTTTCTAGTTTATAAACACAATCATAAGTCCTGACACAATTTGGACTCTGACCTTGTATGTTCTCTAAAGAATTCAGTTCTTTTTAGACATTGCCTCATTAATCCCAAGATAAACTATAAATACATAAACTATAAGACAATAAAAAGTTATCTGGAAATACACGTGAAGAATTAATTGCCTAAAATAGGCCATGTAGAATGTTTAAAATACATAAAGTAAATCTATCTGTAGATAAGTCTTATTTTGCTCATAAGCTCTTATACATAAATATTCATGGAAATTACATAGATTGTATCATTGAAATATTAATCCAGATAACTCAACAAGAAAAAGAACCAAAATTTTGTGCCTGATTTAAATAGATACAACATTATATCATTAGCACGATCATCATTCTGATCCTCTCTTCCTCATCATCATCTATGACAGGCCCTCATCAGTGAGTGTCAGCATTGTGCTAAGCACTTAATGATTTTAATTATCATAGCCACTCTATAAAATAGGTACTAGAATTATTCATCTTAAGGTGAGGAGTTCTAGACTCAGAGAGTTTAAGAAAGTTGTCCAAAGGTCACACAGATAAAAGTGACAAGCATGAAATGTTTGCCTATAAAACCTAATAATAATGGTGATACTTAAATTTTGGTTTTAAAGAAAGAACTAAGGAGCACCTGGGTGACTCAGTCCATTAAGCATCTGCCTTTGGTTTAGGTCATGATCCTGGAGTCCAGGGTTTCAGCCCATGTCAGGCTCTGCTTCTCCCTCTTCCTCTGCCCCTCTCCTGCTCATGCCCACTCTCTCTCTCTCACTCGCTCTCAGATAAATAAATGAATAAAATCTTAAAAAAAATAAAGAACTAAGATTATTGCCAATAGTATCATGGAAGCTGAAATGAGAAATCTAGAGGAGAGTATAAGCATAAGAAATAGGAAACAGAACCAAACAAAAAGAAAATTAAAAGCTGGTTCTTTGGAAAAACTAATAAAATTGATAAATGTCTAGCAAGGTAATAAAATAGACAAAATATATTTCTATCTTTATCTATCAATCCATCTATCCATCTAAGCTAATATAAACTTGAAAAGGAAAATTGGCCCACTGCAAGAAAAGAAAATTACAGAACAATCTCACTTGTTAAAAGATGCAAAAATTTTAACAAAATAAAGACAAAATTAATAAAATAAGTGATTAAATATTCACATTTGAATTAGTGCCTCTAAATCATGGTGCTGAAGTCAATTTATCCTGCGTCCATATTGCCCAAAACATTCTTCTTGTCAACTTCTTATTACTAAATACTATTTTGCTATGGCTTTGTTTGGTTTGTTATTTTTTGTTGCTGTTCAAAGCAATTCCTAACAGTATTTCTACAGGCAATGGCAAACCACAGAATGATGCTGAAGTAGACAATGACTTGATCAAATTTGAGCTTTACCAGTATTATTTTGCTGTTGGCATGTAGAATGTATTACATTGGAAGAGGACATACTGGAAACCAGTTAGGATGCTCTTGCAAGGCAAAAGGTCATGCATACATGGATGTCTGTACTGCATGTGATTAAGCTGAAATAAAGTAAATGCTGTAGATTTAACTATTTAGTTAAGGTTAAAGCTTTCCTCTATACTACAGAGAATTCTAAGAGACCTATGAAAATAAACTTAATGCCTCGAATTAGAGAAACTGATTAAGTAAATAGCATGAATCTTTTTGTATTTTAGAGCAATATAAACTGTGTGTAAAATTATTAGATATAATTACTAAGTGCGTATAGATACGTAAGTACAAAATATTAGGTTCTTTTTCTGTATGGTGATAATGATGAGTTGTAAGCTGTGTGGAAAGATACAGTAAAAAATCTTTACATTTATATAAGTATAAAAAAGATAAAGAAAATACTAAATTTACTTGTAAAAATATAGTTTTTAATACAATTTGAAAGTAAGTACAAACCCTATATAAATAAAAACATACCCTTTTATTAACTAAAGTACATAAAAATGATTTTAATGAGCAGAGACAAAGTTTTTTTGATACAAATTTTCTTTAAGAGTGAGATGTTTGTGAGGCGCCTGGGTGCTTCAGTTGGTTTAGCATCGGACTCTTGATTTTGGCTCAGGTCATGATCTCAGGGTCATTAGATTGAGCCTCCCATCAGGCTCTGTGCTCAGCAGTTGGCTTATCCCTCGTCTGCTCTCTCCTCCCCGCCCTCCCTCTCCTGCTCTCTCTCTCTCAAATAAATAAATAAATAAAATCTCTTTATTAAAAAAAATGAGATGTTTGTGTTGGTAGCAGCATAAACAAATGAGCTTTTATGTATAAAAGCATATTTTATTTTAAAAAATAAATCTAATATTTATAGTTCAAAAGAGCTAAAATCAAATATTTCCTTTACTAAAACCATTATCTATGTGTATTTTTCAATCTATACCCAAATTATGTATTTAATATTTTCTTAAAACATTAGATTCATTCATTTTGATGATTGCCATGGTCATTAATAATTTAGCTAACTGATAGGATTGAAGGTGACTAAAGTCTTGTGTGCTGCATGAACAGGCTGGTTAGAAACATGGGCTTTGGAGTCAGATATGCCTGTGTTCAAAGCCTTCTGGCTCCATTAATAAGCTGAACGGCTTTGAGTAGTGCTGTGGTTGAAATGTGTCCTCTAAAAAGGTATGTCGAAGTCCTAACCCCTGGCACCTCTGAATGTGACCTTATTTGCAGATGTCATTAAGTTGAGGTCATTAGGGTGGTCCCTAATCCAGTATGCCTGCAGTCCTTATAAAACCAGACACAGACAGACATACCAAAAAAAACAGAATGCCTCAAGGCCAGGACAGGAGTGACACCACTGCAAGCCACGAAACACCAAGGATTGCCAACAACACCAAAGGCTGAGTGAAAGGCATGGAATAGATTCTCCTTTAGAGCTTTCAGAAATAGCATGAACCTGCTTGATTTCAAGGGACACCTTGATTTCAGACTTCTAACTTCCAGAATTGTGAGAGAGTGCCAGTAGCTGCTTTAAGTCGTTCAGTACATGGTAATTTTGTCAAGCAGTCCTAGGAAACTAATACAAGTAAATAATTTTTATTTAAGTTTCAGGTTTTCCCGTCCTTCAAATAGATATAATGATTGCCCTTGAAGACTTAATTTCTTTGTGGTCTGAGCTTCCTCATCTGTAAAATAGGAATAATAATAGTATTCACATCCTAATGTTTCAAGAATTCAATGAGTTATATTGTAAAGCACTTACTCCTATACCTGAAACATAGGGAAGGTCCATAAATATTTGCCATTTTATTATTAGATTTGATAATCCTTGTAATGTGCTTAACAGAGTACTTAAAATGTGGTAAGCACTTGTTAAATATTATGTGTTATTCTGAAAAAATAGTAAGATATATAAAATACTTACAAGGTGCCTCAAACATAGCAGGCCTTCGATAAATTTGTGCCATTATAATGAATTAATTTTGTAAATAAAATAATTCATTTTTATTATTTAAGTTTTTGATGAAGCTGTAAATTAATCCTTAAGATGCTAAAATAATTGCTTCAAATGGAATAGTTTATGCCTTGATAAACTCTAAGATCTGTATGAAGTCTGCATAAATGCAGAGCAAAAGACAAGTACTCCTAAAAGAAGAGATATACAACTTGAAAAGAAATGAATTAAGAGTATGCCAAAAGACATTGATTTCATAATTTAAATAACTATTGTGATTATGAAAAGGATTTCCCCCTTTAGGGAAAATATACATTGAAGTATTTATGGGGAAAGGGATCACCGTATCTATACCTGCACCTTACTTTGACCTAGCTCAGTAAAATATTCTCTATCTACTTAATGTATTTAAATAGAGATGGATAAAAAATGTAGCTAAAATATTAATAATGTGGGAAATCTAGAGGTTATACAACAAAGAAGTGTGTGTACCATTTTTGCAATTATTCTGTAAGTCTAAAATTATGCCAAAATAAAAAAAAATTGAAAAAAAGAGACTATATAAAAAAACAAAACATATAGAAATTTAGTATAAAATAGAGATGTTCTGATTAGTCATGTAGATCATGAAGTTTTTTTTTTTAAAGATTTTATTTATTTGACAGAGAGAGCACAAGCAGAAGGAGAGAGAGGGAGGGAGAAGCAGGCTCCCTGCTGAGCAAGGAGCCTGATGTGGGACTCGATCCCAGGACCCTGGGATCATGACCTGGGCCAAAGGCAGCCGCTTAACCGACTGAGCCACCCAGGCATCCCGATCACGAAGTTATTTTTGATGAATGATTTAAATTATGATTCAAATGGAGTCTAGCCTGGATATTTTGAGAATAAATGGAAAATAGGACAATAGATACTCACTTTACAAATAACTATAATCAAACGCAATTAGTTCAGAAAGTGATGAGCATTTCTTCACATTTTTTCTTTTATTCCAAACAATAGAACACATATAAATACAAATGAAATAATAGTTTTTTAATTAATTGTTATGACCCCTATTTCATTTCACCTATACAAAATCACCTGACTTGTTACTTCTCACACTTCTATGGAGAGGTGAACATGAGAATATTACTATATTATTTTAAGGAGCTACAACACTGAAGAACATCGATTTTTGTTTCTATAAATAGTGTTGCCTGATAGGTTATTTTATGAACCTGTAATAGGGAGAAATTTCTCCACTTGTCTTACAGATACAGTGTAGACCACCAGATGCTATTTTTGTTTAATAATTTTCTACCCTTAAAGAGTTTTTCATTGTATATAGCAAGGTTTGAATTGGAAAACTGCCAAATTGACTCTAATTTAAGCTTTGATATTACAAATGAGTCTCTTAGTAAGTATCATAAATCATCTTGAGAAAATATCAATGCATCCAAAAGCCAGACCAAAACAATTTCAGATCCAAAAGATCACTATGCCATATCAAACAAAAAGTTTAATCAGTCAGTAGATCAAAGCAAGCTTCAGTTATCTTCAGAGAAACTCAACTACATTTTTAAAAATAAGTACATCAGACTTCATTCATCCGTAGGGTTAAGTTTTCCATCATTAGTGTACATATGCTCCCATTTATTAAGAAATATCTTTGTGACCGATAGATGTGCCCTTTATATTGTCACTCATGCAAAGACCTATCATAAACTGAAATAAAAACTTCCAATTTGTGCTACAGGGAAGTAGGGAGCCTCTGCAGTGACAGTGTATTTCCCTGGCAGTGAAAGTATTCAGCAAGCTAGGATCTTTTTATCCTAAGCAACAGTGAAACACCTCCATTCAAGTAAATTAATACTCTTATCTCAACTGATTTGTTTGGTAAGAAGCATAAGAAGAGGAATCGTAAATTAGTTTTTTAAGTTATCAATTATATTATTATTTATTTCTGAATGTTTTACCATCCCAGGACTTAGTGGTTTAAAATAACCATTTATTTGTTCCCAGTACTGGGAATTGGCAGCCTGGGCAGGGCTTAGCCGGCGTGGCTCGTCTCTGCTCCTCTTGGTGTCAGCTGGACTCGTTTGCGCTGTTGTGGTCAGTTGGCAGGTCAGCTGCTTTGGCCCTGGAGGGCTTCAGTGACATTATTGACAACTGGCTGGGGCTGTCGGCCATGGCATCTCAGTTTTCTCCAGATGGCATCGCCAGCAGTCCATCCCAGGCTTTCATAGATAGTATCTGATCACTAAGAGGGGAACAACAGGGGCTGGACATCCTCCTGAGTTCTGGGCTTGGAAGCCATACCTTGTTACCCTACCACACTGCTGCTCAAAGCAAGTCACAAGGCCAGGCCATATCAAAGAGAGGATGGCACAAATACGTGTTCAGGAAATTAAGCAGCTTTCAGAGATGGGTCATGACTTTCTTCCTTCTCACTTCCATCCTGCAAACCTAGAAAAGTTCCAGGTTTATCCATCTGCTAGGGTAGTAATATTATTTAGGGTATTAGTTCGGCTGATGTCACAGTGACTTACACCACGATAGAAAGTTTATTTCACTCAATTAGAAACATGGAGGAGATGGAGGGCAGTTCTGTTCCCTGATCCAGTCCTGAGATGCGGAACGCTTCCCTCTCATGGTCCCACCAATCTCAGTTCTGCCTGATCTGAGCTGACTCCCCATAACTGAGTTCAGCCCTGGGGAAGGGGAAAGAAAGCCTAGGGCAAGTAGCTTCTTCTTAGGGACATGGCCTAGAAATTGCACACATCACTTGGTGTACATGTCATTTGCCAGAATTAAGTCATATTATCACATCTAATTCCAAGGGAGATGGGAAATATAGTTCCCACCGGTGTTGTCAAGAGCAACCTATAACTTGACAGAAGAAGTTCTATCACTGAAGAAAACAGTGAGGTAAATGGATTCTGGAGGACAGTTAGCCATCTCAGTCACATTATTCAGACTAAGTTGCAAATGTAGCAGTTAGTTACCTCCAAAGGACAGTTTGCCACTGCATATCAAAAACCTTAATTATGTACTCCTCAACACAACAATTATACCATTAGGAGTAGTACAAGAAAAAAAAAAACTATGGATATGCACAAAGATTTTGCTACAATTATCATTGCAATATTAATTAATAATATGAGAGAAAAAAACCTCTACAACTCCAACAGGTGATGGATTAATATAGATTATTTAAGAGCAAGGCTAAAATGTAGCTTCGCCCATTGGAAAATTTTATTATTAACAATATTGGATTGGATGATTCCACAGAGATCCAAATAACATGGGAAGAATTTTACAGTGCATTATGAAATGAAAAAAAGTTGGGTGTAACATAAGTATGGTTTTATTTTATATCATCTTATCATTAATCTATATAATCTAACATTCCTTTTTTTACTTTTTATTTAAGTTCCAGTTAGTTAACATGAAGTGTAATCTTAGTTTCAGGTGTACAATATAGTGATTCAACACTTCCATACATCACCTGGTGCTCATCACAAGTGCACTCCTTAATCCCCATCATCTATTTCCCCCATTCCCCCACCCAACTCCCCTCTGATAACCATGTTTGTTCTCTGTAGTTAAGAGTCTGTTTCTTGGTTTGCCTCTCTTTTATTCCTTTATGATTGTTTGTTTTGTTTCTTAAATCCCAAATATAAACCAATCATATGGTATTTGTCTTTCTCTGGCTGACCTATTTCGCTTAGCAAAGTACTTTCTAGCTCCATCCATATCATTGAAAATGGCAAGATTTCATTCTTTTTTATGGCTGAGTAATATTCCATCATATGTATATACCACATCTTCTTTATCCATTTACAAGTTCATGGGCATTTGGGCTCTTTCCATAATCTGGCTATTCTTTTTTAATTCTAAAATGAAAATATCAAAAGGAGATTAATGCAAAACACAGAATTCTAATACCCTATCAATCTCACTTTTTATAAAGCAATCCTTTATCTTGGCTATACCTTGAATTCAGCACAGCAGTTGTATCTAAGGGATAACCATACTCCATTTTCCTCTCAATCTTTTTTGGTAGGATTGTGCCACAATAAGAGAAGGAATATGTTTTGGCTGCTGTAATGTCCTTAACTGTAGCAGATTTCAAAATGCAATTTATCAACTTGAGAATCTAGAATCCACATAAATTGATTCAAGGCTTCTTACTCCTTTCTTGGGGTATCTTATCCTTTAACATAGGCCTCCTTTAGATACCTTTAAAAAGTCAGCAAAGAGTTGGCCTGAAATAAGGCAACAACACATCAACTCACCCTCTAGATTGGATTTAAATGGGAAAATATCACAGCACAAGGACTGCATAAAGCAGCAAGTTGAGAGAGATGCCAGGGATGGATTTTTTAAAAATCTGCTTGCTAAAAAGATCTGGCCAGAATTTCAGTAGTGACTTTTCCAGCTGGGTTCTCTCAATGTACACAATGGCAGAACCCCACAATACCCTTCTATATTACAATCAGATTTCATTAAAGAGCTGGAGGTATAATCTCCTAATAGATTTTTTTTTTTTTTTTACCAGTTGCTTAATTATGATAACTTCGTCATGTTAACAAACTGGATTACATTTGTTTTCCTTGTACTCACCAGGGCCTAACTGGTAAATAACCCGTTAACATTTCCATTTCAACCACAGTGTTTCAAGGGGATATGATTTGACTGAAAATCAGCTGCAGACATCCACTTGCAGCCCAAAATTATTTTTATGTTGTTCAAGTCAAATAGCTCTGTAGCAGTTTAACCTTCCTTAAGGAAAGGAGAACGAATTCGGCCTTTGTCTGCACCCACCAGAAGGGTTATTTTTTTCTTTCTCAAATATTCTTGGAAGCTCCAATTAGTATTTTAAATTTTCTGTGTATTTTTAATGATCAAGAGTCTATTTTGCATGACACCCAGTAGCCAGCTAAGACCCTCAGACTAGATTTTCTCTATTCCTGCTGAGAGTCAGGTCAGGCTCATACTTGAATGGCTCTCTCCCTTAGAATAAATTATAGTTGTACCTTTGTAGGAAAAACTTAACTAAAAGAAATCTTATTTTGCTTTTATGTGCCAAGAGATAATTGGTCAAATGTTCCCCTGCTAAAATAACTTAGTATTGTCTTGTACATATATTCAGATTAGCAGTATGAGGAAGACCCAAAATGTCAACAAAGATAGAAGAACCAACATCTGGAAACTCTCTCAGCTTCTGTAGAAATACTTTGAACTAGTGGGTGGGCAGACATATTGAGGGTAATAATGATTTTAAAAAGTAAGCAAAAGGATTTCTTAAGTTTTTATTAAATCTTGATAATAAAATATTTGTAGGATGAATTGTTGCAATTAGAGAGGGGTTCTTTTGAGAACTATAAAACTTGTAAGAAACAATATGCATTGACACTGTTTTTTATTGAAATTAACAAAACAGTATGTTTACACAAGACATTTTCAAATGTCTTGGAGTTGTAGTTTATGTTCTTTTTTCTTTTCATATGTGTTGTTAAAATTCGCTTCTTTTAATCTACACTTTTGTTCTAAATTTTTTCTCTGTTTGGCAACTCAGTACATTTCATATGCTGGATAAATTTCTCCATGAACATATTGAGCTGCAATATGCAAGGTCATTTAAATTAAAAAATATAATTAAAAATATGTTGATTTGGGGTGCCTGGGTGGTACAGTTTGTTAAGTGTCCGACTCTTGGTTTTGGCTCAGGTCATGATCTCAGGGTATGAGATTGAACCCCACGTCAGCTCAGTGCTGAGCAGAAGCCTGCTAAAGTTTCTCTCCCTCTCTCCCTCTGCTCCCAGCCCCCTCCCTGGAACTCACTGTTTCTTTCTCTCTCACTGCCTCTCTCAAATAAATAAATAAATCTTTAAAAAATATAATAAAATAAAAATGTGTTGATTTAAAAGAATATAAAAAGAAAAATTGTTTTGTCATCTCAATAGATGGAGAAAAGTCTTTTGATAAAACATAAATTCTTGATTTTTAAAAAATGTAGCAAAGTCAGAAATAGAAGGGAATAGAGATTACCTATTAAAAATCTATTGTGGAATAACAATGTAAATGTACTTAATGCCACTGAACTGTAGACTTGAAAATGGTTGAAATTATAAATTTTACATTATGTATGTTTTAGCACAATAAAAATATACAAAATTTTTAAAAGAATAAGTGTGGGAGAATGCAAATAATTACGTCCTCTCGGTAGGATATCCTCAAATATTTCCTAAACTATTTTGAATAGTTTGACAAAAATTCAAGTATTAATACTATCCTGTTTAAGGACTATAATACTGCCATTAATGTGTTTTACTCACCACTTTTATTTTATAGACATGGTACCAAGAACGTCATATTATCTCATTTAATTTTTACAATTCTCTTGGGTCAAAATTATCATTTGCATTTTATAGATGAAGTGCCCAAGATCCGGGAAGTTTACATTATTTGCCTAATGCCACACAGCTACAAGGTGGCAGATGCTAAAATTCAAACCCAGGTCCCCATCTGAGACTGAATTGGCGAGGAAAAGTTTGGGTATCTGGAGCTAAATTACACATGTGAGTGCTGGCTCCACCACATCACAGCTGAGATGGCCAATTTGCCCATCTGAAAAGTGGGATAATAAGATCTACCCAGTAGGTTGTTAAGAAGGATAAAGCACTTGGAATTGTACCTGGTATATAGTAGGTGCTCATTAAATATTTGTGAGGGTTGCTGTTTGCCAGACAACAAACAAACAAAAAGCCAGAAAACAAAAACGATTAGGTCCATCTGACTCTGAAATTGATGTTTGCAGAACTTTTGCTCTAGTGCCTCTTATGGTTACATTCATTAAATCTCCCTAGACTGAAAACAAAAAGAAAAATTTTTAATAATTGAAAAGAAATTTGCCCCCCCCAAAAGAAGTGTCTATAGCCTATTTCCTGGAACCAGTGTATAGTACCTTAATTGGAGAAAAGGTCTTTGCAGATATAATTAACTTAAGGATTTTGAGATAAAGAAATCATCCTGGATTAGCCAATGGGTGCTAAATCCAATGATTTATAAGAGATTATAAGGGTAAGAGTATCCTTAGGAGAGGTACATAGGAGAGATTTGACAGAGAGAAGAGGAGGAGGCAATGAGATCAGGAGGCAGAGATCAGAACAGTGCTGCCACAAGCCAAGAATTGCCCAGAGCCACCAGGAGCTGGAAGAAGCAAGGAACAGAATCTTCCCTCAAGCCTTTGGAGGAAGCATGGCCTTGGCACCCTTTGATTTTGGATTTATGGCTTCCAAAACGAGAGGATAATTTCTGTTTTATGAAACAAGCAACAATAGGAAATATCAAATTTAATGGTGCAAATTTAGAGGCATAATCATTAAGGCAAGGAAAAGACAAGAATGTCTGCTGTCACTCTCTTCCTTATCAGTTTTAGTACTGGAAGTCTTAACTAATCCAAGAAAGCCACAAAAATCAGGACAGAAAGAACAAACTGTCCTTGTTTGGAATCAATGAGGAAAGATGTCACAATAATCACAATTCATCATTCTTTTTAGTGAGTTGGGGATCGATGCTGTCATTTCTCAAAATTGTCTATAGCACTAGAATACCTAAGAATCCTTGGAGACAGCAAACTTTGTCTTGCTTTTTTACTTCTTTCTGTTTCTCCTCTTCCACTCCTATTGCATGTTTCCCCTGTCAGTCACCTCACTCCGACTTCAGTTCCCCTGACTGGAGAGAATTGTAAAGTTCTATGATGATTGGAATTGGCATTCTTCTGTTAAATTATTATATTTGATGGACATAGGAATGGTTGATTTAATGTACTATGTCATTTTAGGAAATATGTTGTAAGTAAATTAAATCAACACTTCACACTGCTGAAAGTAATTGATTTTTAAAATAGGATATGTTTATAACCTTAGATATTAATGGCATATTTATATCCTCATTTCAATCAAATTATAACACAACACATTTTTTCAGTAGATGAGCTGACCACAAAGCAAATCCAAGTCCACAACTTGGCAAAAACCAAAATAAGGAATAGGAACTGAACTTGGAGTAATAACTTAGAAACTGGATGTTTCCTTACTCTGTCCTTACTCCTTTCCTTAAACAGAGAGAAGGAATCAGTACATATTTATTTGTACATGATACTTTTGGATACTTTGGATATGTCCATGTATGTCCAAGTATGGCCGTATTGTTCAGGAGTTTGATAATTGGTAGAAATAATTGGCAATTTTGGTCTTGGACAATTCATTTCACTTATCTGGCCCTCAGTTTTCTCTCTTTATAAAAGGATTTGGCCAGATAAGATGATCTTTTTTTTTTTTTTAAGATTTTATTTATTTATTTGAGAGACAGAATGAGAGACAGCACGAGAGGGAAGAGGGTCAGAGGGAGAAGCAGACCCCCTGCTGAGCAGGGAGCCCGATGTGGGACTCGATCCCGGGACTCCAGGATCATGACCTGAGCCGAAGGCAGTCGCTTAACCAACTGAGCCACCCAGGCGCCCCAGATAAGATGATCTTTAAAATAGTTTCCATTTTTGAAGTTCCTTAAGTGTTTAGACACAAAGTGATGATATTCACCTAGTATTTTTATAAATCTGTCATGATGCTAAATGTTTTACCTGCTTTAATTCTTAAGTCAATATCACTTCTCTGAGGAAGAAGCTATAAGCTCCCTTTTATATATGAGGGAACAAAGGCTTAGAGAGATTAAATAACTAGATAAAGCCATACTGTTATAAAATTGTGAAGGCAAGATTTGAACCATTATCATCTTGAATTGGAAATCTGTAGTCTTTCTCACTATGTTATTCTACAAGGATTCAGCTGTAATTGTGTGGAATTAGTAAATGTATTCACCCAAATGTATTTACCCACTTATCCAGTTATTCTAAAGTGTCCCAACTATATCCCTGAAAGGCAGTAACCATAATAATCCTGTCACTCTTCCTGGCACTGACCAAAACTCAGGTGATGGTGATACACACATCCCAGTCTGAAAATGCCCACTTCCCTTTACCACTACATGTAAATGTCACCATCATGATATGTATATATCATCTAACATACTACATAATCTGTTTACTATACTTATTGTTTATTATCTGGAGTCCTATAAAATCTAAGTTTGACAGGGCAAAGATATTTGTCTATCTTGTTTACTGAATCCCTAAAACTCAGAACAATACCTGGGACATGATAGATTCCCAGTAGATGTTTATTGGATGAAAGAATAAATAATCAGGGATAGAGGTTTACTTCAGAGTTTATATGCATATGAGACTAAATTATACAATTGAATTACAGTTGCATATGTGTTTACTGTGTTACAATATGTAGATCTCTTTCCAATCATTTTCAATAAATCCTATCTTATTTACAAGTCTTAGGTTGAATTTAAAGATATAGAAATAGTTCTGATATCTAGGTTATTGAATTTGATTATAGCAATCAAGACTCCGGGTAGATGGTGTAAGCGGTCTTCTTACATCAGAGTATTAAATTAGGTATAAGGATTGTCTTTACTGTCTGCTTATTCCACATGTTACACCAAAATGAAAAGCTTCTGCACAGCAAAGGAAACAATCAATAACCAATTGAATGGGAGAAGATATTTGCAAATGACATATCCGACAAAGGGTTAGTATCCAAAATACATAAAGAACCGATACAACTCAACACCCAAAAATCAAATGATCCAATTAAAAATGGGCAGAAGACATGAACATAACATTTCTCCAAAGAAGACATACAGATGGCCAACAAACACTTGCAAAGATGCTCAACATCACTCATCATTGAATAAATGCAAATCAAAACTACAATCATTGTAGACATCTCAGATGTCACCTCATACCTATCAGAATGACTAAGACCAAAAACACAAGAAACAAGTGTTGGTGAGGACTGGTGAGGATTGGTGGAGAAAAAGAAATCCTCATGCACTGTTGGAGGGAATGAAACCTGTGGAGCCAGTGTGGAAAACAGTATGGAAATGCCTCAAAAAGTTAAAAATAGAACTATCCTATGATCCAGTAAACACTACTGGGTACTTACCCCAAAAATACAAAAACACTAATTCAAAGGGATATATGCACCCCAATGTTTATTGCAGCAGTATCTACAATAGTCAAACTATGGAAGCAGCCCTAGTGTCCAATGATAAATGGCTAAAGAGGATACAGTATATATACACAATGGAATACTATGCAGCCATAAAAAGGAATGAAATCTTGCCACTTGCAACAACATGGATGGATCTGGAGAGTATAATGCTAAATGAAATAAGTCGGAGAAAGATAAATACCATATGACTTCACTCAAATGCAGAATTTAAGAAACAAAACAAATCAGCAAAGGAAAAAGAAAAAAAGAGAGAGAGACAAACCAAGAAACAGACTCTTAACTATAGAGAAAAAAACTGATGGTTACCAGAGGGGAGGTGGGTGGGGAATGGGTTAAATAGGTGATGGGGATTAAAGAGTACACTTATCATAATGAGCACTGAGTAATGTATAGAACCATTGAATCACTATATGGTACAGCTGAAACTAATATAAGTATGTATGTTAACTGTACTGGAATTAAAATTAAAAACTTAATAAAAAATAAAGTTAGTGGCCTACCACACTCAGAAATATCCCATTCAGAAAATTTACTCTAATCATGTAATAGGCATTCAATGTGTTTTTGTTGATTGATTCTAAACTGGAGTCAAGTTATTTCAAATTATCTCTCTGCCTGGGGAGCTTTATGTGAGATTCAATAGCACAGATTTTTCAGTTTCCCTATTTAGTCACAGCATTGCCTGTGATTCCTATTATCTAATTAAGTACACTTGAGCCAGAACAAACGCACTCTTTGTTTTGAAGGCATAACCATGTTGCTTGCCGAGCTCAAGGAATAAAGCCTCTTAAAATTGCTGCCATTTTAGTTTGGAAGCTAATGACAACCAATGAAAAATAACTGATCAAGAATATGTTACCGTCTTTGCGATTGGCCTGTACCTTCTTAGAGATCAAAATCTACAATTTTGTTGTAAACTTTACTTTCCCACCATAATGGCGATTATTTCTGGTATTTGATTTTTCCCTTTATAAAAGTCTTGATATAGCCATGATAACTCAATTAATGTTGGTTTAATTGGATTGTATGGATTGAGTTGAATTTTCTGTATTAAGCATAACTCACTAACATAAATGAACATATAGAGAGGGCTACATGCTTTGGGACCTAACACACACATACAGAGTTGTGGTATTGTATAATGCCTATGGTGGGAGAAGCCCTTGCCACAAAGCATATGAGTTACTCCAGGGTTTCTCTATATTTCCTAAGCCTTTACCAAGTACATCTGGAAAATTGGCCGTACTAGATAGCCAGAAAGCTTATAACCAGGGAATGAAAGAAGTTTAATTACAAGAAAATGATACAACTTCAACACCATTTCTCTTGAATATTATCAACAGGGCTACCATCCTTAATTCTCTCAAAGGTAATAAAAAAGAAGGTAGGAAATTACCTGTACCTGGTCTAGTAAGACTTCTGGTGCAACCTCATAAGCTGGATTCTATGTCTTTATTTGCTCCAGGGTTAGATACAAAGCCTTGACTTCTTACTAGCTGATCGTTTGAGGGTCTTGTCATTGCTAATGACTTTATTATTGAGCCCCTTGAAAAAAAAATCTGTCTAAGATATCCTACATACATTTTCTAACCCAGAAAGAAAATTCTTCATGGTTACTTCTTAGCATCACCTCCAGTTTTTTTTTTTCCCCTACTTCTTCCAAGGTCTTCCTGCCAATATTAAAAAACAAACAGAAATGCTGTCTATGATGTTTACTCTTAAAGCATGGTTAGCATACCAGGTACAGGGCATAAATACAATGTGTAAATAGATCAACACTCTGGACATAAAGAATCTCCAACTATCACTGTGAATTAGCAACAACAATAACAACAAAAGCAACTTATTAAGCCTTCATTCTACGTTAGCTATTGTTGACAGTGAGTTGAAACTTATATGGAACTTTAAATGGAATTTGGAAGCTTAAAAATGTTATCCTCAAATTTGTGCTAATGTTTACTAAAAGATGATACTATGAGTCAAAATTAATTTTTGATCCTGACCAGTCAGCACAGTATAGTAGCAAGAGGTTCTGAGCCGCCTGCATTTAGTAAAGGCTGTGCCTTCTCATGCATGACTCTCAGAGTTTTGGTTCCCTTTCATGGAAAATGAAAATGCTAAACCTCCCTGGCAAGGCTATTATAAAAGTAAAAAAAGACCATAGATGATATGCAACACATCTACCTAATAGTACTAATTAAATTAAATTTAAAGGAAATAAAAATAAATACTCATATATTATTCAATTGAGTAAATATAGGCAAGTCATTCATGGAATTTACCACACTTCCTACTGGGATTTCATGTGAAGAGCCCACAAGCTCATCCTTCTAGAGAACACGCTCTTCTCCTACTGTTTCTTTTCACTTACTCTTCCTCTTTTATCCTCAATGGTCACTAGGACCACCATTGTTCATGTTTTCTATTACTAGTCCTTCTAGTTACCACAACAGACAGTTTACAACTAAGTGACTGGGGGGGGGGGTCTCAGGACAACATAGAGAACATTAACTGTAGGCTTGTCACGTACCAGGCGCCATTCTCAACCCTTATTTTTTATATAGCATAGACATATTTATAAGCATAGATAATTTTACAGCATACATAAGTATAAATATATTTATAGGCAAAGATGTTTTATGAATGACACTAAAAATTCTTGGGGCGCCTGGGTGGCTCAGTCGGTTAAGTGTCCGACTCTTGATTTTGGCTCAGGTCCAAAATCAAGGCTGGGATCAAGCCCCACACCTGGCTCTGCGCTGAGCGTGGACCCAGCTTGAGATTCTCTCTTCCTCTGCCCCTAGCGCCACTTGTGGCCTCCCTCTCTCAAAATTTTTTTTTTATTTTAATTAAAAATCCTTTAATGACCATGGGCTAGCAAAACATCTCAAAGTTATATCTGAAGAAATGGGAGGTGAATTAATGGGGAAAGATGGAAGAGTTCACCCTGGCTAAAGAAAATGTAAGCTGGGCAACTTCCAGATTTATTCGCTAGATCTTGTGTCTGTGTGCAAAGACAGCTCCTATCCGTGAATAGTGCCTGGCCTGGCATGTGCCGTAAAGAACTCAGTGAATATTCACAAATTAAAATAATAAATGAAGACTGACCATTAGATTTTGAAGGAGGTTTATAGACTTGCCCTATAACAGGAGTTGTATGTATAGAGCAAGCAGCAATTAAAATTTTTCTGCAGGAATTCAAATGTTAGTGACACTAGAACCCACTCACACAGCTTGCTGTTTGCTTTAAAAACAGTTCAAAAAATACTCTATACCATGAAAAGTAGAATTACTTAGTTGGAAGAAGTGGGAAGAACATGTAGATTCAATAAGTAATTTAGCTACTGCATATACTGTATACACACACACACACACACACACACACAAGCATGTTCATCAGATAAAAAACACTTACAGTATTACAGTCCTCACGCCCCTTTTCTTGGACTTAGCCTGGGACAGGAATTGCACATGGCGGGTGTTAAATGAAGTTCTCGGCGTTTGTGTATCTTTAGAAGGAAACAGAGAACAGCAAGGTGCAAAGATAAAATGTTTTTATTCAGGTTTTCCTGAGGGCTTATAGAAAGGTCACATTCATTTGGAAGTAGTATAAGTTTCTAGAGACAATAGCTCATGTAACCATTAGGAAAAACCATATACAAAAATACATTAAGGAAAGGAAAAAGCCTTGCCCATGGCAAGCCTTTCAAAATCTAATGACAAATGTCAGAGTGCCTTTGGACTAGTAGAATGTGCCACATTTCAGAGTGCTTGAAAAGAGGACTAGAATTGGAAAGTGAGTCCCAGAAGTAGGCTCTCCATATTTTACATACTTAGTCTGAGGATTTTCACCTGTAACATACACACACATTGGCTTCCCCAATCACTGGGAAGTGCAGATTTTCTACTGAATAACTAAAGCACATTTTTATATGCCCCAAATCACTGAAACCCTCTATGAAGAAAGGCATGAATACAGGGTACAATTGTGAGCCTGTGTTCACAAAGTGAGCCCAAGTGGTTTTGACTGTTGAGCATTAAAAAGGATGACCATTTCAGCCCTGCAAGCCATGATGTTCTCGGTGCTTGTGATTCATCTAAATCAAGGGAAAAATGGAAAAGAGACTTTTTTCCAAAGAAGCATTGCTGCCATATCAGGAGCAGCCCTACAGGTCAGGTATAAATTCCCTGTTGTAGTTTTGGCTAAGGGATTGCCCATGCTGCCTCAGTAACTTAATTACATTAAAAAAATCACACCAAGGAAGCATGAGGGGGATTTTCTGTGCCTCTTAAACAGAGAGCAGCCTCCTCAGGAGCGTCCTTCTTTGGCCTTCCTCATCACTTGCCATAGAAGGGGCCCCTCCTACCCTGCAGGATCCAAGATACTGCAAGTTTAAAGATCATCTCCTAAATTGTGAAAATCTAAGATCCCCAGCAGAGAAATATGAGTCTTATGCCTATCCCTCAATCATGATTTTAAAAATCTAAAAGTAATTGTCCCCCAAAGGCTTAAGTTTCAACAAGGTGATTCGTAGTCCATGAGCAGAGAGATGCAAACACACATACACATAGGAAGCAGTAGTTGGAGGGAAAGAAATCATTTTTTTCTCAATACTATATGGCATTTTTAAGTGTTTACTCCTTGCCAAAGCAAGCCGATTTTTAAAAATTCAGCTTGCTGTTTGCTTTAAAAACAGTTTAAAAAAATACTCTATACCATGAAAAGTAGAATTACTTAGCTGGAAGAAGTAGGAAGAACGTGTAGATTGAATAAGTAATTTAGCTACTGCATATACTGTATACACACACACACACACAAGCATGTTCATCAAATAAAAAACACTTATAGTATTACAGTCCTCATTCCTATGACTGGTCACATCATCATAAGTTATATTTATAGCAACATTCTTTCACTTACGCATCCCATATTGCTTTTGCCTTTAGGAAGCATCTCAGCTGGTTGTGGTTTTTTGCCTGGTGGAGTGACCCAAACCTTCATTCCTGAAGAGTCTGGGTCATTAGCAGTTCTGCCTGGATTGTGTTATGGCTACAAGAGATAATGGTTTCTTTCCGGGCGTACAGAGAAACTTTCAGATCATTTATGTGGCGGCTGAAATGGGAATATGAAACTCTAAGCTCATCTTTTTTTTTTTTTAAGCTCATCTTTTTCTTTATCCGGTGCAGTTGGGAGCAACTAACCAATCTCACGACACTTCCTAGTTTGATTAAAATGGTCTAAAGTGTCGAATATAGATGATCACCCAAAACTTTGCCCATATAGGGATTTAATTAGAAGTATCCAGTGGTAATATTTTTATATTTCTATTGTCACATCATGGCATGGATTCTACCACTGTAAATAGAGCTATTAATGCCTTTAAATCTAAATCTAATTAGATTAAAGAACCAATCCCAGAAAAACTCATCCTTAAGATTCTGTTCCTCAGGGACCACTCTTAATATCAAAATCTTTATCAGTCAGATTCTACAAGAAGAAACAGATCCAGGAGGAGACAGATAGATGATAGATAGATAGATAGACAGATCATAGTCCTCCCCTGCCTTACCACAGAGAAAAGAAAACAATAAAGTAGTATAAAGACAAGAGCCCCAAGAGTTTGAAATTTTCCCACAGGTAAACAAGTAAATTCTTTCAGAGAAGATCCAGCTAAATCTTGGTAATTGAGTGAGAATTCTACAGTATCAATAATCCTCAAGTACCAAAAGCAAGCAAAAAGAATATAATCAAATATTTTGTTTGTTTTGTCAATGTCTTATGTTTCTTCTGTATACCAAGGAGTGTTTGATGAGTGGCCATGAGTAGTCAAGATACCTGAACATATCTCTATAGAAAAACTGGTAGAAGAAAGTAAAAGTTTTCCTGAGGATAAAAAAAATCTATAAGAAGTCAAGTGGCAATGATAACACTTGCTTTTACTAATAATTAGCATTTTTGAGTTTTTATGATATTCTTGGCACTGTGCTAAGGACCATGTATCAAGATTATTTTATTTCATCCAAAGGCCACTTCAAGTGCTAGGCTTTTAAAGGGCACTCACCTTGCTGAATTCAAAGGCTGAATTTATTCCTCCATAAAAGTACTACATTGTATTGATTTAATGAGAGCATGCATTTAAACTATGTCTTGCTAGCTACATTTTTAAAATACTATAACCTACATTGAAAACACACAGTATATATAGGTATTTGGATAGGGTAATATTTTTAAGCAATTTAAACCACTTAAACTTTAACAACCCTTCTTTAACCCACTTATCTAATTCTACCCAGTCCTTCTAACTTTTTTTTTTTAAAGATTTTATTTATTTATTTGAGAGAGAGAGAATGAGAGATAGAGAGCACGAGAGGGGGGAGGGTCAGAGGGAGAAGCAGACTCCCTGCTGAGCAGGGAGCCTGATGTGGGACTCGATCCCGGGACTCCAGGATCATGACCTGAGCCGAAGGCAGTCGCTTAACCAACTGAGCCACCCAGGCGCCCCGTCCTTCTAACTTGTATAATGTTTTCCATCGTGTCTATCTCCAAGCCTGGCTTTGCAGCCTTGCAGTCACACGGGGACCTATGATTAAAACGTCTTCCTCCTTGGGGTGCCTGGATACTCAGTCAGTTAAGCATCTGCCTTCTGCTCAGGTCATGATCTCAGGGTCCTGGGATTGAGCCCCATGCTGGGCTCCCTGCTCAGTGAAGAGTCTGCTTTTCCCTCTCCCTCTAAAACACATAATTTTTTTAAAAAAAAGTCCTCTCACTTGGTTTATGCTCAACTGTTCCTATCTTGAAATTCTTATTAATATTTGAACAAGGGCCTTGCATTTTTATTTTTCACTGGGTACAACAAATTATGTATCTGGTCCTGTCTCCATCTGAAATTGTCCTGTTTACTCTACTACATGTTTGTATTTTGTCTTCCCTACTAGAATGTAATCTCTATGAGAATAGAGATTTTGCCTATTTTGTATAGCAGAGTAAATAGGTGCTGAAAAAAAAAGTTTCTTGAATTTTCTACCTGAATAAAGCCATTTCTTTGAAAATAAGCAACCCAAACCACTAAATCAATATTCATCTAATGTTACCCATATTTAAGAGGAGTACTAAGGAACACATAAACATTCTCTATCGGGCTGACCTTGCATTTCCAAACTTATTAAGTAATAGTAAATGTCACAGTGTGTCTTGAGAGAAGAGTGCCAAATTTTCTTATTTAACATCAGTATTTGAATTACAATTTCTTGGTGACCAAATCCCATTTGGAATTTCATGAGCAAGTGGCTGTTATTCTGTTGACCTTTTCCCATTGTCTTTCAAATCCATCTTGTCACTTTAATCCCTATTTTAGCAGATAAGAACAGGAAGGAGAACAAAATTGAGAAATTAAGCAACATAAAATAAATCATATCTGGTATTATTCTTAATACTAAATTGTGGCTCTGATATTCCACCACAACCTCCAGCACCATTCTGCATTGTTTATTAAGTGTGTGTTTAAGCCCTTCATCATTAAAAAAAAGAAAGCTTTATATATATTAATAGTTTTAGAGGTTAAAATAATTCTTTGTAATATAATTTTCACTGGAAGATATTCTTTTATGATGTGTCTAGGTGTAGATCTCTGAGTTTATCCTACTGTGAGTTCATGATCTTCTTGGATGTATGGTTTCATGTTTTTGTTATTTATTTAAATATTCTTTCTGTCCCTTTCTCTCACTCCTCTTCTGAGATTCCCATGAATATGAGGGCCCACTAATCTCTGAGGCTGTCATTTTCCCTCACCCCTTTTTCTTTACATTCCTCCCAATGGATAATCTCAATTGACCTATTTTCTAGTTCACTGATTCTTTGCCTGCTAAATCTACTGTTAAGCTTCTCTAGTGAATTCTTCATTTTAGTCACTGTACTTTTCAACTTCAGAATTTCTCTTTGATTCTTTTCTATAACTTACATATTTTTATTGATATTCTTTATTCAATGGGAAGTCATTCTCCTATTTTTATTTCATTCTTAAAACAAGGTGTCCTTTGGTTCTTTGAACATATTTGAGAGAACTGATTTAAAGTGTTTGTCTAGTAAGTCCAATATCCAGGCTTCACCAAGGACAGTTTCTTCTGATTGTTTTATTCTTTGTGTATGGCCCATGCTTTCTAGTTTACTTGTACATATCATAATTTTTGTTATTGTTGAAAACTAGGCATTTCAAATAATATAATGTGGTAAGTGTGGAAATCAGACTCTTCCCTCTCCCCATAGTTTGTTCTTTATTTAGCCACTTTTCTGAACTAATTCTGTGAAGTCTATATTTTTTTTTCATATATAGCTACTGAAATCTCTCCTCAGTTATTGTATTAGTCAGCTGATGATTTGACAGAGATTTTCTAGGACCAGTAAGTCTCCATGTCTTTGCTAAGGAGCTCTGTGCATGTGTTGGAGGACATCCTTGACACTCAGCCAGGAAGATTTTGTTTCCTACATACACAGAGCCTGAAGGTCAGCCAGAGATGAGAGGCTAGGGCCTTCTTAGGTCTTTCCTGAGCATGTTCAGATCCCTAAGCTTGTGGCTCTCTAGATTCCCAAGAATATGTCAGAGATTTTCAAAGTCCCCCAGGGACATCTTATTCCCCAGCTTTTCCTTTTAGTTAGCCTATTCTTTGCCCCAACCATTCCCTGTCACCTCAGGTAGTCATGATGTTAAAAAAAAGATCACTGGGTTTTGTTTTGTTTTGTTTTTCCATAAGTACACTCAAGGAAATAGTTGTTCACACTTGGGTAAGCTCTAATTCTGGTCAAATAAAGAGTCTTGTTGGTAGGGTCTTCCAGGAAGCCACCAGACAGTTCAAATAATGATGGTTCTCTGGGAATGGGTCTTTGAAGGAGGTCCAACACCATTTCCACCTCTACTAGCTAGCAGCAGCTGGTTTTCACTGTGATTTCAGGTTGTTGGCTTTCAAGGCTACTTGGGGATTTGGGGAGAGGTAAGTGGGAGTAGGGCAAGTTAAAATGCCACAAAGTTCACTTTTCTTGAATAAACACTCCTCCAGATTGCTGTAAGTCTTTAATTTACAGAGTTCTAAAAAAGTTGTTCCCTACAGTTTTTGTCACTATTCTCTTGGTTTTATGGTGAAAAGACTTTTCTGAGGTTCTGACTGCAATTTTTGCTGATGTCATTGCACCTCTCAAGAGATTTTGTCAACTCACTCGGTTGAGATTTCTGAATTACACCTTTTTTTTTAAGGTTACTGATACTGTGTTTTTACCTGGCTAATATTCAGAAACTAAATATAAAATTTCCTTCGAACTGTAGTATGAGTGGCTTAGGTAAATATAATTCCTATTTTCTTGGGTAAGGATTAAAAAAAGAATCCATTAAGTACAAAATATTATTCTCTGGATCCAGTCATTCTTTAAAATTTCAGTCCTCTTCAAACGTGCTAACCAGCTTTTTGATATTCCATGAGATGACCTACATGAATTCCTATAGTCATTCTGGAGATTGAGAAAGCAACTATAATTCTCAGAGAAGCTGCCATTCCATTGTTTCTGAACTGAGGCAGAGACTGAGACTGATTGCTAATGAGTCTACCACACTCTATTCTTAAAGAGAAGACATAAGAGAGATATGCCCTTGACTCCCCAGGCAAAATTAGAAATGTAACCTAGTTTAGTCGTCTTCAACATATGGGCAGTGCATAATCCTGTGAGGTTAATATTCTAGGATGCCACCCTGTCCACACACATGCATAGCTTCCCCTCCCCCCACCACTACTAATGTCATCAGGCACTAGAGTACTACATTTGTTACAATTGATAAACTTACTTCAGTACATTCTTATCAGCCAAAGTCCTTTGTTTGCATTAGGTTCACTCCTGTTGCATACTATATGGGTTTGACATATGGATAATGACAAAATATTCACTAAATATAGTATCACACAGAATAGTTTCATTGCCTTAAAAATCTTCTGTTCTCTGCTTATTAATCCCTCCCTCCTATGTAACCCCTGGATATTACTAATCATTTTACTCTCTCTATAGTTTTGCCTTATACAGATTGTCAAGTAGTTGGAGTTGTCTAGTATGGAGACTTTTCAGATTGGCTTCTTTCACTTAGTAATACACCTTTAAGATATCTCTATGTCTTTTCATGGCTTGATTTCTTTTTAGCATTGAATAATATTCCTTTCTCTGACTGTTCCATAGTTTATTTATCCACTCACTTATCTTGGTTGCTTCCAAGCTTGGCAATTATGAATAAAACTGTGATAAGTACCCATATGTAAGTTTTGTGTGGACATAATTTTTAGTTCATATGGATAAATACCAAGGAGCATGATTATTGGATCATATGGTGAGATTACACTTAGTTTTAAAAGAAACTGCCAAGCTATCTTCCAAAGTGGCTGTACCATTTTGCATTCCCACCAGCAATGAATGAGAGCTCCTGTTGTTCCACATCCTTGACAGCATTTTGTGTTGTTATTGTTCTTGCTTTTGGGCATTATAATAAATGTGTAGTGGTATCTCATTTTAGTTTTCAGTTCCCCAAGTGACATATTTTCATATGCTTACCTACCATCTGTATATCTTCTTTGGTAAAGTGTCTGTTCAGGTATTTTGCCCATTTTAAGTCAAGTTGTTTATTTTCTTATTTTGACTTTTAAGAGATGGTGTTTTTTTTTTTGTATTTTAGTTAAGTCATTTTTCGGATGTGTCTTTTGCAAATATTTTTTTTTCCCAGTTTATGGCTTGTCTTTTCATTTTCTTAACAATCTCTTTCCCAGAGCGGAAGTTTAGAGGAGGGGGAGGGAGGACAGAATATTCCTGCTGTTATTATTTGGAACAAACTCTCAGTGATCAAGAATAAGAAAAATAAAAGTTTTATTTTATCTTCACTTGTTTATCTCCTGATGCTCTCATTATATATAGATCCTTGTTCCTAACCTATATCATTTTCCTTCTCTCTGAAGAACTTCTTTGAACATTTCTTGCAAGGTACATTTACTGGCAACAAATTCTCACAATTTGTTTGTCTGGGAAGACCTTTATTTCTTCTTCACTTTGGAAGGATAATTTCATGGGGTACCCAATTATAGGTTGGTGATTTTTTTCTCTCAACACTTAAAAGATTTCACTCCACTCTTCGTGCTTTCTGAGAAGTTGGCAGTAATTCTTTGTTTCTCTATAGGTAAGATGTTTTTTATTTCTCTTGCCTCTTTCATGATTTTTTTCTTTATCTTTGAGTTTTTTGAAGTTTGAATATGACATGCCTATATTTAGTTTTTATTGGTATTTATCCTGCTTCATGTTCTCTGATCTTCCTGAATCTGTGGTCTGGTGACTGACAGTAATTTTAGGAAATTCACAATCACTACCACTTCAAATATTGCTTCTGTTCCTATCTCCCTTCTTTTTCCTCTAGTTTTTTCTTTATGCATATTTTAGACCTTTTGTAGTTGTCCCATAGTTCTTGTATATTCTGGTCTGTTTGTTTTTGTCTCTTTTTCTTTTTTGCTTTTCCATTTTGGAAGTTTCTATTGTCATCCTCAAGCTCAGAGATTCTTTCCTCCGCTGTTTTCAGTTTACTCATGTGCCCATCAGAGGCATTCCTCATTTCTGTTGCAGTATTTTTGATCTCTAGCATTTCTTTTTGATTCTTTCTTAGAATTTCCATATCTCTGCTCATACATTATCCATCTAATTCTTTCATATTGTCTACTTTTTTCATTAAAAACCTTAGCATATTAATTATAGTTGTTTTTTTTTAATTTCTGGTATGATCATTCCAGTATTTCTACCATATATTATGACTTTACTTCTGATGCTTGTTCAGTCTCTTCAAACTGTGTTTTTTTTGCTTTTTAGTTTGCCTTGTAATTCTTTGTTGACAGGCAGACATGATGTACTAGATAACAGGAATGGGTAAATGGGCCTTTGATAATATAATGGTGAGGTATGTGGGGAGGGAAAGTGTTCTGTAGCCTTACGATTAGATCTCAGTCTTTTGGTGAACCTGTGTCTCTGGATTGTGAGCTTGACTGGTGCTTCTCAGTTCCTTCCCCTACTTAGGTGAGATAGAATAGCCAGAGTGGTCTAGAGTTGTGTATTTCCTTTCCCCCATGTGAAAGGGTAAAGCCAGCTGGAGTTAGGTATTTTCCTTTCCCAGGTGGGTTAGGCTCTAAGAAAACCCTAGCATGTTAACCTCAGATAAAATAGTTTCTCTTGAGGCCATTCCTTTTTAATCCTTTTGAAAAATAGAACACTCTGGAATATTTCAGAATGGTTTATTTTTCCTTCCCCTGAAAAAAACACTAGAAAATTTTCTTTGTTATTCACTTTAAGGGCTTAGCAGAACTCCTGGAAGCAAAATTCACAAAAGTGTGCTCCCCATAACTGGGTACCCTTGAAATTTTTAACTCATATTTACCTACACTGAACCTCCAGCAATTCAACTACAGTTAAGGTTTTCCTATCCCAGCACTGGTTCCTGTGGATGTTTCTGCTCCTGGGTTTCTGCTCTGGTAAATTGTGATTCCCTGTGTCCACCTGTCTGTCCTTCCAATTTGGGAGGCTGAAGTTAGCCCTGCTTATTTCTCTGATGAATCTAAGAATAGTTGTTGGTTTTTCAGTTTGTTCAGTTTTTTACTTGTTGTTAGATAAAATGGCAACTTCTAATGTCTGACATGCCAAACTGGAAACTGGAAGTCCCCCCACCCCCAGATAGTTTTAATAGAACAAATTTTCAGTTTCTGAATTTCTTCTTGTGTTTTTACCTTGCATGCATAGACAATGAAGTATTTCCTTTTCTATCCCACATTCCCTTTCATAATCACTCTCTTTCAGTTGTATAAAGGAAAAATATGCCTCTCCATCATTTTACTATGACTACTTGAGTGTGTAAAAGTCTCTGAATGCCACATGAATAAATAATTAAAATTATTGGTGGCAAACCTCTTTTAATCAAGGCAGTATAGTGCTTTGTCTTTTACAGTCTTATACATATTTATGTTTATGGTGGGAGTGTGTTATTAAAAACTGTGTATTATGGTCCATATTGGGATATTATAAATTAAGACAAAGTGTAGAGAGGGAAACCTGAGTAATTTTGATTCTATAACCTTGGATTATAAGTAAAGAATTAAGGGAACAAGAACATGCAAAGGCAAAATATCAAAAGCAGTGCAATACCAATTTTCTCCCTACTCTGCATTTGTTTCACTCAGGAAATAAAGAAGAGCTTGGTGAATACTGTTAATACATCCTTGTCTCAACTATGTCTGAAGCTCCAAAATGTACTTAAAGTGCATATTTACATAGAACCATGTTATTAAAAAATTATTGGCAAAGATATATTTAAATTTGTTATTATTTCAATTTTTGGAAAATGCTTGCATATATCATGTTAAACAACACACCTTCAAGTAAAGGAGTATAATGCTCCTAAATCGTCATTTGACAACTTTTTTTTTTTAAAGGTTTTTTTTGTGTGTGTGTTTTTTTAAGATTTTATTTATTTATTTGAGAGAGAGAGAATGAGAGACAGAGAGCACAAGAGGGAAGAGGGTCAGAGGGAGAAGCAGACTCCCCGCTGAGCAGGGAGACTGATGCGGGATTCGATCCCGGGACTCCAGGATCATGACCTGAGCCAAAGGCAGTCGCTTAACCAACTGAGCCACCCAGGCGCCCCATCATTTGACAACTTTTGATAACATTTTTAGTTTACTTTCCAGAAATCTAGTGACTGGGTAATAAACCATTTTGCATGGTAGGTTATTTGCAGTTCTTTGCTGTCTAAAAAACTGCAGGAAGATCTGAGGTATAGGTAGTAGATCACTAAAAATTATCACTAAAACTTATTTTTGATGCTAGATCACAATGTGTATCTAACATATAACAACATATAAAATGAAAGGAGTCTTAAGAATTAAAGGACACTATTTTTGGGTGCCTGGGTGGCTTAGTTGGTTGAGTTTCTGAATCTTAGTTTTGGCACAGGTCATGATTTCAGGGTCCTAGGATCCAGCCCTGAGGCAGGCTCCATGCTCCATGAAGAGTCTGCTCGTCCCTCTCCCTCTCCCTTTGCTCTTCCCCCTGCTCATGCTCTCTCTCTCTCTCTCTCCCCCAAATAAATATATAAATAAATAAAATCTTAAAAAAAATAAATAAAAGAGCGGGACGCCTCAGTGGCTCAGTCAGTTAAGCAACCGACTCTTGATTTCAGCTCGGATCATGATCTCAAGGTCATGAGATCAAGTCCTGAGTAAGGCTCCAACTTAGCACAGAGTCTGCTTGCTACTTCCTCTACCTCCCCCACTGCCCCTTCCCCCTGCTTGTGCGCTCTCTCTCTCTTTCAAATAAATACATCTTTTAAGAAAAAAGAATTAAGGGACACTAATTTTATAAAAACACCTTCAAATTCCCATGTACTTATTTACATGAACAAGTTTTCATATATGGATATGAAAATATTAAAATAAATTTGATATAGTAGCAATAATTAGTTATTGGATATTAATTAGTTATTTATAATTAGTTATTAGTCCATACATAAGTGAACTAATTATTAAGAAATGTATTCCTAATGAGATTTCACTGCATATATTTGTTATTAATTAAAATCTGGGTCATATTCTGCTATTTTGATAAATTCTGCACTATTAATAATTGTAACATAGCTCAGTCAAAAAAAATAACCCAGAAATATTTAATTACCAGAACTTTTAAATATTAAGTAATTGGCATATAAAATTCTCCTGCAGAGTAATATTGTTGGATGATCACAAATGTTATTTAGAGATAACATTGTGTTTGGACATAGAATGGAAATATGAGTACAAGAAGAGAAAGGACACTAACATTTCTGGCTGATTAAGAAAAACTAGTTTGTGTATTTTTAAACAAATAAAGGTGATGTGAACTTGCTAAGTATTTAGATGACTGGATTAATTTAGAAGAGCAATAGAAAAGTTTTATTTTAAAAACTTCAATAATTACAACGTGTTGAAGATTATTGCATTTGAAACTAAATTTAGGATGAAAATCTTTAGAAATTAGGTTATAAATGCACAAGAAGTTACATAATTTTAAAAAATTCTTTGAAAGTATAGAAACAAAGTTTTGGGGAAAGAAAAAATTCTTTTGAAAGTAGAGGAGCAAAGTTTTTGTAATAAATTACAAAGAATTATTACCTTGAATTCTCTAAAATAAATTTACTGAAGCTACACTGAACTTTCTTCTACCCCTATTTGTCTATTTTTTCCAATTTCATTCAGAGTCAGTAGTGGTTGGTCAATAATAATCATCAGCTTTCTTCATTCTTGTCATCAGCTCACTGACTATGCAAGATGATCTGATTAGCATAATTTGTAATTTAGACTGACCTCTGGAGAGTTTTGAATAGCAAGGTGCCAGATGTCATGGACTTGCCTAAGGAAAGTTGAGGCACATGCATCTCATTATTTAGCCCCCTTAGGGTGCTAGAGAGTACTAAAAAATTGTTCTATATATTGGGCACATCTGTTGATGACAATTTTTAGAAGTAAAATGCATTTTATTGGTAAGTTTCTGTAATTTTATATAAATAACCATATTAGCAGTATCATTGTTGTTATTAACAACCAGTATTATTTCTCAGCTAAACTCTTTAATATCTAACCTCTAATACTCACAAAACCCATGAATTAGCTAATATATTTTAACATCAGTCCAATTTACAATAAGGAAAAAGTCTCAGAGGTATTGAGTAGTGTGCACAATTTTATACCTCTAGGAAAGGGTAGAGCCAGGATTTGAATGCTGGAAGTTAAGCCCTACTACTTTGCCTACTGGGGAAGTCATATGTAATGTTAGACCTTGAGCAACACATCTTAGATCACTTCTGGTGTCGACTTGGAGCAAAAGTTCTGTCTAGCCAGCATTAAAATGTATATTTTCTTGCTGTAATAAAATGGTGCCTTGAAAGAGACCAAACAGAAACTAGAGCTGTCAGCACATTTATAATAGAAAATAAACACAACCTAAGCAGCGTTTTCTTACCCTTGCCATGATAAAAGAAAATTTTGAGTACTGTGCAAAGGAAAAATGCTAACAAAACATGCTCTGGGTGGAAACTACCTGGTTAGAAAACTTGATTTACGGCACATACAAAATAAGTGCTGAAGCAGGTCTTGCTATTTGACATCGGAAACTAATGCTGAAAAATATCTCCCAAATTTCATGTACTTCTTTAGTGAAAGCTATAGACTCAGATTCCTAAAGAGCTCACTTTAGTAATGTTGGTAGTCTTTTAACAGGAAAACTAATTAGGAAGCCACTGTGTTGGCTTGATATAGAATCATATCCATATAACCTCCTTTAAGAGCTAGGAGGCTAGACACTGTTGAGAATATGATAACTCATGATTAAGGATAGCAAGCTTTTACATGGAATAGTAGAATGGAGAGGTGAAAGGAATCTTGGAGAGTCTCATTTTCAAATGCCTTTACTTACATACCGGAAAACTAAGGCTTAGTGAGTCCAAAGGTTATACATAAATTCACACGTATCTTATGTGTAAGTTATTTTCACACTTATATCTAACATATAAGTTATATTCTCTGTAAAATATTATTCTACTAAAACATTTCTAATTGTGGAAGAGCAGAGTGCTTTTTTTCTTCTGGAAATTATGACCAGTCAATGAGTTCCTAATTTCAAGTTGAACATCTGCCATTTTGTGATTCTTTTTGCATCATGGGAGCACAGTAAACCAGACCATATCTCCATTTAACTCTCTGGTTTTGAAATTTTTTGATTAGACCAAAGGGTGCTACATACACACACATCAGTTTTAACAGCCTTTGACCTCCCCGAAGAAGCAGGCAGCACAGTGAAATAGTAGAGACTGTAAAGAAATCACTAAGGGGACCAGAAAGGTAATGACTATAAGTAAAACAACCTGGGTAGGGAAGGTGAGGAGTATGGACAACTGGAGACCTGACGCCTCATGTAAAGGGGGCAGTACCTAAGCTCCCGCCAGTTTTTGCAATATAGAAATATAGCCCCAGTACTGCAGCTCTTTTCACGTTTCATAAAAAGCCAAAATCCAAATTTCACCATGAAATCTCCCAATATATAAATATTGGAAACTAAGTTTTTAATTTTGTTTAACATCTGTAAGCCAAGCAAAATGCGTAACTCAGATGTAACAGATGTATCTGTTAGATGGGATATAGATCACAGGCCACCAGTATGTAAATCGAGAGATGTAGCTATGCCAGTTCTCAAGCCAAGAATCCTTTTTCCATCAGCGAGATTGAAGGCTAGGACCATGTAATGTACATGGCTAACTGGAGCCTGCTTGTAACGCTGCTGTGTTTGGTTACTCTAAAAGTACCTTAAGATTTCTGGTTAGTTCTCAATATAATCTGTTGGGACTAGAACAGTGTCTTGAACTCCAGATGTCTTGGCAAACCTTTTCCAAGAGTCTTCTACTGAAAAGATTGACCATATTTATACATAGCCTAAGGCACTCATTAAAAACATGCTCCAAGTTAAACTCATCACCCAGAACAAAGAGTCATCTATTTTTCTCTCACTACTTCTGCTCACTGAAAATTCATGCTCCCTTTCAGCACCCTCTAGATTAGGCTCCTTTGAAATTGGCATTTACTTGACTCAAGGCCCCATGTGTAAACCGTATGTTAGGCAGAATACTTTGAATTACTGATTGCATGTATTGGGAGCAGCCCTGGCCCAGATCCCCAGCAGCCCTCTCTTGTACCCTCAACCTCACAACAGTCCCTGGCTTACCTCCTAATTCTACTGAATGTAGAAATTTTAGAAATTGGTGAACAAATTTAGGCACTGTGTCAAGGTCTCGCACACCATGGAAGTGGGAATTTACATCTTTTGATCACATTTTATACACTTGGTATTTTATTCATAACTTTGTTTAATCCTTATAGTAGTCTTGTGAGGTATAAGTTTAGTAGCCCCGTTTTACAGAAAAGGAACTCATGGCCCAGTGAGAATACATAAAAAGCTTAACAAACCTCAAAACCAGGAATGGAATCCTAAAGTTGAGAATTTTAACATATTAATTTTTCTGACTGAAGACATTATTTTCAACATAGAGCTTTTAAAAAATCCAGAAAGCAAACAAAATAAGAAAAAGTTTTCTATAAGTTTACTAACCAAAAATGATCATTTTATTTAATTATTGCATTATCTTCAGTTTTAAAATATTTTTTATTTTGGGACGCCTGGGTGGCTCAGTCGGTTAAGCAGCTGCCTTCGGCCTGGGTCATGATCCCAGGGTCCTGGGATCGAGTCCCACATCGGGCTCCTTGCTCAGCAGGGAGTCTGCTTCTCCCTCTTTCCCTCTGCTTGTGCTGTCTCTGTCAAATAAATAAAATCTTTAAAAAAATATTTTTCATTTTATAACATTGGGATATTACTGTATTTTTTTTGTTTAACAATACATTAGTAGCATTTTCTCATTAGTCTTCTAAATGCCATTTTTATATTTTCATGAAACTACATTTTATACGTTTAGCATAATTTATTTATTCACTTCTCTATTGTTAGTCATTTAAGTAGCAGGTTTTATTCTCTTATAAACAATGCTACAATGAATACAACTGATGTTAAGTCTATGAACCAATCATCCATGATGTAATGAGTGGGTCGAAGCAAAGGCACATTCTCCAGGAAGTTTGGACCTATTTAATTTCTTACCAGCAGTGTATGAAAGTCCCTTTACTCAACTCTTCAAATTGTAATTGGTGTATTTAACACAAGCAAGTCTTGCACCTTATTATGTCAGTTTGTTCCTAGCAAGGTTAAGTATTTTCTCCAATGTCATAAGAGCATCAAGGAATTGCAGAGCTTTTAAGTGTTTGTACACTTCGTTTGGATTGTCTGGATTTAAATCTGGGCTCCATCACTACGGTGTGATTTTGGAAAAGTAACTTAACTTCTCTGTGACTTAATTTTTCCCTCTGTAAGAGAAATAAAACGATGATAATAGCATCTAACTCAGTTTGTTTTTAGGATTCTTCTTCTGGAATATATATTTCATATTGTGGGGTACTTTTCTAGTGGAGGATTTATTTTTCTCTTACTGATATTTTAAGGGCTTTTTTTAATTTTATGGATATCTAGCACTTATTTTATATATCTTGAAAATGTTTTCTTTCCCCCAGCTGTCATTGGCTTTCAACAGTTTATGGTTTTTTACTGCCGTGTATGGGTTCCTTTTATGATGACTGATCTATCAATAAGTTGCTTTATTGATAATATATACCTTTCCTTGTAGGCTTTAATAGGCTTTCCATTGCCCAGAACAGATGGATATTTATCCTTTACTAGTAGTTTAACAAATTTATTTTACACATTTAAATATTTGGTTCATTTGGAATTTACTATTTGTGTATAGTGTGATTTATTCATCCACTTATTCAAGCATAAGTACTGCATTCTTGAGCAGTAAACTTGATGGGGCTTACAGTCTAATGGGGAACACAAACAAATGAACAAATAATTAAATACAGTGTGATAAGTTCTATGACAAAGAAATGCAGGGTGAGATAAAAAGCCATTGGAAGGGCATCAAACACCAGCTTTGAAAGCTACAGAGTGTCTTTTCATAGAAATTAATGTCTAAGATGAACCTAAAGGGTAAAAAGAATAGAAGACTCTTAGTAGGAAAAAGAGTATGTAGAAAGATTCATGGTCATAAAGAGCATATTGCACTAAAAGTTTGACATGACTGGAGCTTAGAGGAAAGGAGGGTGAGGAGTAGAAACAGGTGAGTTTGGAAATACTGGCAGGCACCAGATTGTAGAGGACCTTGTTAAACCAAAGGACTGTGGACCCTCTCCTAAAAGCAGCAGGATTGACTCATGTTTTAAACAGCATTAATATGATGTGATTTGCATTTTTTTAAAATATCATTCCAGCTTCAATGTGGAGAAAGGCTTGTAGAGAGGAAAAGGGGTGGATGCATAGATCAATCGGGCACTATTGCTGTTGTCCAGGCAAAATGAAGCTCAGCGGTAGCTTAATGACTGAGAGGATGAACTTCACAGCATGTAACCAGGCAAGAGCAACATAAGTTTATAGAAGGTTAAGGAAATGAAGATACTGAGTGTGGAAATGACAAATTCAGTGTGTGTGTGTGTGTGTGACAGAGAGAAAAAAGGAGCGAGAGAAAGAGACAAAGAGAGAGAGAGAGCAGTAATATGTATGGTAGGAGATAAGATAAATATGGTTTAGTTTTCATGTGTATTTTAACAAGGGGCCAACATGACAGAGTTTAAATACTGATAGGACAGAGCCAAGGATAAGACTTGAACATACAAGATAGATAGGGCATGGTTAGTAGTGCAAAGCTTATGATGAAGCAAAAAAAATGGGGGGGCCAGTGTAGCTGTGGAAGCATTGGCCACAGCAAAGGCCACATCATTTACTGTAACAGAACAAACAGAACTGCAATGGATGGATGGATGAAGATGAGGGTGGACTTGTAAATCTGAAGGCAGGAACTTTACATTTGATGGTATCTGATTCCTCTGAGAAAGAAAACTTGAGGTCTTCTCAGTTTATTTGGGTCACTAGCTGCTAAGGAGAACAAAAAGGGAAAGACAGCTAAATGTGAAAACAGAAAAGAGTTGTGAAGATGAGTTAAGGCTCTGTTTCATTTTGAAGACAATGAATTTATAGTGTGATATAGGAATTATGTTTACTTTTCCCAAAAACAACCAGTTGCCCTACCAACATTTTGTTGCATGATCTATCCTTCAGACAGCATGCTTTAGAGCATCCAAAATTTAAGTCATCCTTCTTACTAAACAAAATGAGAAGTGTTAAATAGGTTTGGAGTCTTAGCATAGGTGCTCAGTCAACATTTGTTGAATGACAATAAATAAGAACATAAATGAATTAGTGATAGATCATTTGCAAACCAGGAAAAAATAATCTCCTGAGGTCATATTTTCTCAAATATGTTCTGAAGCATTATGAGAAAATGTAGGATACATGTGAAATGATAGCTTTCTGAACTATCAGTTGTACATGATTTCTGTTGTAGGTCGTGGCCAGACCAGGTATCTACAGACCCCACAGACCCTCTTTCCATGGGCTTGGTCGATAACTGTCTGTCATGTACCCAAGTAGCAACGTGTGAGGCACATGTGTGATGTTTCATCATTTTTATATAACCTGTGGATTTTATAGTGAGTTGACTCAGGTATCACAGTGAAAAATAATACCTGAAATCTTAATGTTGGATTCAAATGACATAACTTGGAAAAGGTAGTTTCTGCAACTGTAATGATTTTAGGGAATGCGGTAAGGTATATAAAGTCTTAGGAAGTTCTCAGTTTAAAAAGTCTTTAAAAAGTCCCCACTGTAGTCTGTTCAGGCTGCTATAACAAAATACCACAGACTTGGTAGCCTACAAACAACAGAAATTTATTTCTCACAGTTCTGGAGACTGGAAGTCCAAGATCAGGGTGCCAGCATGGTGGGGTGAGGGAGCTCCTGTAGGTTGCAGACTGCCAACCTCCTCCCTGTATCCTCACTTGGTGGAAGGGGTGAGGGAGCTCTCTTGGACCCTTTTTTATAAGAGCACTAATCTTAAGTTACCTTTCAAAGGCCTCACTTCCTAATACCATCACAATGGGCATTAGGATTTAAACATATGGATTTAGAGGGAACACGAACATTCAGACTCTTAGCAGTTACTGCAGCAATAAACTATATATCATCAATTTGAAAAGCATTCTTAATAGAGCAAAATACAGGCTCATGTGTTGCTTAATAAATAGCTTTGGAATTTTTAGTGGTGTGAAACCACTTTTGAAGAAAATCAACTAGAAATATATAACATAGAATAACCACAGATATTTTGGCAATCTAGAGAAATCAAGATTTTTATATAAGATTCTACACTATCCTTTGTGTCACTGTAAAATATATATGTATAACTTTTATAGACATTTTGCCATCTCAATCTCTAACATTGCAAAGGTTCTTCTGAGTGCTTTTAGTGAGATCTTCTCTACTTCTTTAGTCTCACTAGTTCAATATTTCAATATTACGAATAATAGTAACTACCAACCCAAAACACTCATAAAAATTATATTGGACAAACATTTGACAACCAAGCCTTAAAACTGCTGAAATTAAATAAAACATTGAAGTGGTATATAATTTTGTGGTTATATACTTGAACCCCAAAGCCAGGCATTTTGGGGTTCAAATCTTAGTTCCTCTCTGTACTAGCTATTTGACTTTAGTTACTTAACCTGTGTGAACTTCAGGGTCATCATTAGAAAAAGAGGATGATAGTAATAAATCCTCATAATTTTGTTGCAAAAATTAAATAGTACATGTAAAACAATTAGCATTTTATATAAATACTAGTTAAAAATATCTTTAGGAATTATCTCATTAGATTTGCTAGGTTTAGGGGCACCGGGGCGGCTCAGTTGGTTAAGCATCTGCTTTCGACTCAGATCATGATCCTGGGGTTCTGGGATCAAACCCGACATAGGGCTCCCTGCTCAGTGGGGAATCTGCTTCTCCCTCTCCCCATTGCTCATGCTCTCTCTCTCGCTATCTCTTTCTCTCAAATAAATAAATAAAATCTTTAAAAAATATATTTTCTAGGTTTACTCTTTAGAGTATATCATTTGGGGGACCCTGGGTGGCTCAGTCAGTTAAGGATCCAACTCTTGATTTCAGCTCAGGTCATGATCTCAGGGCTGTGAAATTGAGCCCCGTGTTGGGCTCCCTGCTCAGCAAGGAGTCTGCTTGAGATTCTCTCTCCCTCTCCTTCTGCCCCTCCCTACTGTTCTCTCTCTAAAAAACCAAAAATAAATAAATCTTTAAAAAAAAACAGTATATCATTTATCTTGTCAAAAAATTAATAAAAACTAGTTGACTTGTTTGATCTAAAACCTAATGCACTAAAAGATTTCCTATGTTTAAAAAAAAAGGTAGATTTAACCATGTATATCATTTTTAAATCCTCCATTTAACCTAGCAAATAAACACACTATATAAATACCAAATCACTTTGTGTTGAATTCCTTAAATTATAATAGACTGTGGCTGGGGGTCAAGAAAGGGCTCTTGGGTGAAAGCAGAAGTGAGGCTATTTTATTTGGGCAATGTCTGTTTTCTAAACTAATTTTAAAATTTATACTTGATGTTACTGATTCATTCACAACCAAGAAAATTCATTATATTGCACATAGAAACATGGGGATATTTAAAGGAAAAATTTTTTCATGACAAGTTAATGAGAATTGTTTTTATTATGACACTGATGCTATTTCTCTGTAAACACAAATGTAAATATGTAACATAAATACATTTGTACAGTATCAAAGTTTTATTGGCAGAAGTTTCTTTTGTCTGTATTACCCACAAATGACAAAGCTTTGGCAAATAAAGCAGATCATGTCAAGAAAATGCCAATTGAATATTTGCATTTCTCTCTCATAAACTTTTAAAGGTTAGAGAAATGCTGTCAAACATCTTCTTACTTCAAAATACAAATGATTAATTTGCACTTACTTATACCTCTTCCTGAAATATAATGTCTTTTTTTCTAAACCCTTTTCATTTATTCATTATATATTCTTATAAGTCAGAGAATAGGAAAAAAGTGAAATTCATATAAGTACCCACATTCAAGAGCCACACACAAGAAATTATTAAAGGAGTGAAATAAAACACACTGAAAGGAATAAGATAGTATAAAGAGAAACCATGACCCATGGCGTTAATGTAATTGAGCCATGAGACCTCAAGGAAGTAGCTTAAACCATCCTTAATTTTGTCAGTTAAAAATTGAGAGTATTGGACCACATAATTTCTATAGTTCCTTTGAGCTTATTTTTGCTTAAATCAGTTAGGGTCTATTTCTCTTGGTTGCAACCGAGAATCCTGAATGATTCAACCTCTCATCTACTTGCTTTCTCCACTTGTTCAAGACTCTTATTTTATTAACTTTCTTGTATATATGTTCTTTGTTCTGGGCTGTCTCAGAATCACTGAGTAAGAGGTGGGATGTGACTAAAATATAGTACATCATAATGACTCTGGCAAACCTTCCTTATTTTGCTGAAGACATTTTATCTCCTAGAAGCTTCTCTTGCTTCAAATACTTATATTTGTTCAGTTGAATTTCTACATGGCATTATATTTTCTGTTCCCCAGTCATCATAATCGAAAGTATTCCCCCGCACAATCACTGCACACCATTACTCCCCACAGTTGTTTCAGACTTTCTAAGAATAAGTTAGATTTTCACTTACAGAGCTCATACCCAAATGGTACTAAAACGCCTAAATGTATTCTGCTCTATATCACTTCGTTCAGTTTCACAATTCTGAATTACATCTTCTTACAGAACTTGGGTTAATACATCTTTGGAACCAATCTTGTATATGCAACTTATTTCACGCCATCTCTCAGACTGTGCTTTAGGAACACATTCATACACACAATATTTATGGGGCCTGGCTAATGTGGTCTGAAAAGCCATATAATAAATTTTAAAATCAAGCAATAGGAAGCCATTTTAGATTTTGTTTTTATTAGACAATGAAAGGACATAATGAAAGTTCAATATTAAGTAGACTTATCTAACCTTTATTTATTCAACAAATTTGTTGGGAGACTTCTATATACCATACATCCTTATAGGCACTGACAATATGCCCTTGAGTAAAATAGACATAATTTCTGTTTTCCCAGAGCCTATATATTTATCAATACAAATAAATATGTACAAATAAATATGTAATTGTTGATTGGAAAAGTGCTTAAAGAGAGATACAGAATGGTATTAGAGCAAATGTGCATGTGGTATGGGAAGGTTGTCTTGATAAAGTGACATTTAAGCTAAGAATTCAGGGATGAATGGAAATACATTTTAAAAAGGAGGATGTAGGAAGGTGTCCCAGACAAATGAAGAAGCGTAGGCAGCAGTTCTGATATAGGAAAGAACACAGAATTTTTGAAGACTAAATGAAGTCCAAGGCAGATGGAATGCCTCTAGAGAGTGAGTAGGGGTATGGTATGAGCAGAAAATAGTCAAGGGCTATATTATATAATGCAAAGCTTTGTAAAGCCATGTTAAGGATATCAGTCTTCATTTCAGAACAATAGAGAGCTAATGAAAAATTTTGCACAAGGGATGACCTGACATATTTTCTTTTTAGATTTATTTGAGAGAGAGAGAGAGAGAGAGCATGCAGGGTGGAGGGGCAGAAGGAGAGGGAGAGAGAGAATCCTAAGCAGGCTCCATGCTCAGTGTGGAGCCTGACACAAGGCTCAATCCCACGACCCTGAGATCATGACCTGAGCCAAAATCAAGAGTCAGATAGTCAATGAACTGAGCCACCCAGGGGCTCCACATTTCTTTATAAAAGAGAAAAATGTTCTGTGGAAAGAGGTAAAGCATGAGGAAAGAGTAGACCTAGGGAAACCAGTTTAGAAACCATATCAGTAATCCCTGCAAGGAATGATGGTGGTTTAGACTACAGAGGCTATAGAGAGTAGGAGAGAACTGGAGCCATTTAGGAGATATTTAAGACTGGATCCAGAAAGAAAGTGGGTGATTGAAAGCAAATGTGAGATTCAGGATTTCAACTTGAGCAATTAGATAGTGGTGATATTAGGTGTTATAAGAAACTCTAGAGGAGGCCCAGATTAGGAGTGGGAGATAATTTACATTAGGACATGATAATTTTGAGGTATATTTAAATTAAACAGCAGTATTGAATACCAACTGTTTGCATGATTATGGGCATAATAGGAGAGAACAGAACTAGAGAAATAAAATTGAGAGTCAATGTAGCAACTATAATTAGAGTTGTGGTCATGGAAAACATTACTAGGTAGAGTGTGTGGAGTCTGAAGAGAAGGGTCAAGGGTAGTTATTTGAAAGATAGAGAATTTAAAGTCCATAGAGCTGGTTGAGTCAGCAAAGGAAGCTGATAAGCCCCATTAAGAGAAAAGTAGGTAGAAAACTATGGGTTTATCAAATTCACAGGAAGAGAATATTTCCCACAAAAGAGAGTCACTAATAATATTCAAAGTTACTGAGATTCCAAATAAGAAAAAGGTATATAGGGTAGATTGAGATGGCAGAGGTTGTGGGATGGGCAAGTAGGTGGCTGTAATTGCAATTCAAGAGACTAGCTAGGAGGCTAAAATCAGGCGCATGTGAGTTACTTTCAGTTAGGTCTGAGGATCTATGAGTGGAATTAAGAGGTGGTGAGATAAAAAAACGTTTGGAAATTTGGAGAATATAGCTAAGTGAAAGATATTATATATATATGGGGTAAAGGAGGAAAAAGATTAAAGAAGCATCTGAGGCTTCTATCTAGCATCCTGGAAAATTTAAGGAGCAAAAGAGATGAGGGTGTTTGGGAGAAGATTACATTTGAGAGAATGTGATGAGTTCCATTCTGCTGTCAATACCTGTGTCTTTCTCTGCAGTCATGGAAAGTTATATTTTCCTTTAAGCTAATCCATTTTTTAATTTGGCATTGGAAAAACTGGAATTATAACAAATTTTATGACATGAGTGAAACATGGAAAGTCTTAGGACACTTGGTCTCCAGTTTTGCATTAGGCATTGGTTAACTTATCTACTACATAGATAGTAATGGCTTAGAATATAAATATGATGTCTCCACATATATTTTCATTTGAATTAAAACTGTAAGTTTTTTGATGATATGAATTGTCCAGAGAGCGATAGCTGAGTCTTATTCCATAAATATTTTTTAAGCTGCAAAATGCTTTTCTAGATAAAGGAATTAATGATGAATATAGAGGACTTCTGATTCTCTTACAAAATATTTCCTGTAAACTATGTTTTAGTTGAATTGGTTTCATCCTTTCATGCTTGCTAATAAGACATCTCTTTGGCAGAGAATGGTTTTTGGCTCATCCAAGTAAATCACACCTGCTGTGCTGCTGCAGACATGGATCGAGCCTTGTCATCCTGTTCTCTTCAGTAGATTTGACATGCAAGTGGTGAGCTCAGCATGCAGAGTGGTGAAGCCAGCAGAGGGAGACTTAAAGAAAGGGTTTATGATTATGCTCAGGCAGCAAAAACAGTTTTACTTCCTGAGGATCCACATGACATGCCAAATTAAATGTTTTTAATCCCCTTGGTTATTAACATTTTGGTGAATTTCTAACACCCCAAGTATCTGATGACATGGTAGATGTCAAAAGAACCATGCATTTATATTGGTCCCATTTTACAAACAGTATATATAGCACAGATTGTTTGGCCTAAAAGATGCGACAAATTACTGCTCTAGGTTAGCGGGTCATCAAATTGGGAAAACAATATTTGTTTCTAGCATGTTTCAAAAACTGGCATTACAACGTCACCTCTAGAACTGTTCCCTCTCACACAGGGTGTGTTTCACATAAATTTAGTGCTGGCCTCAAAGCCATGCTGGCAAACCCATGAGATTCTACTTCTCGGCAGAATCGCCTCAGAGGAAATGAATCACTTTGGAGGTATGAAAAACATTTGCACTTCTTATCCAAGGAAGGAAACAAAGCTAGGATGCTTAAGAAATAGTCAAGAGGAAAGGAGCTATATCTTTTATAATGTTTCTAAAGCCAGATTCTATTACTTTTGGACAGCAAATTCTTTCCTTTTGGACTTGAACAGATGCATGGAACCAATATGAGAGTACGTTAGAGAAGCGTTTGTTATAGAAATTGTTATAGAACTAATCCTGATTTCAGACTCCATGGGCCCAGTTGAGGAATCTGCCAAGCAAACTGGTACCCATCTTGTGTTGCAAGGCCAGAGCTAGGGTCAATTTTCTTTCTGGATATAGCCAAGATTGGAATAACTGAAGAGATGAGTCTGAGCCAGATTCTTTATGAGTGCCAAATATTGATCTATAGGTCCAAAATAAGAATAAAATCAGTTAGCAAGCTAAAGTTTAGGAATCAGTTAAAATTGGAACAGCTAATCTATTAAAATTAGAATAATTAGGGGTGCCTGGGTGGTTAAGTGTCTGACTCTTGATTTTGGCTCAGGTCTTGATTTCAGGGTCATGATATGGAGCCCTGTGTTGGGCTCCACACTTAGTGTGCAGTCCGCTTAAGATTTTCTCCCTCTCCCTCTGCCCCTCACCACCCCCTCTCGTGTGAGCACATACTCTCTTTCTCTAAAAAAAGAATTTTGAATAATTAAAATTGGGGTACAGTTGAAAATAAGCCAACTAGAGTATACCTAGCTTAAGTATCTGAGGTTTTTCTTTAGTTATTCAACTCATTCAAAATCATTATTGAACACCTATTATATGCCAGGCACTATTCTCAGCACCTGGGATATTTTAGCAAAAATCAAACAAACAAACACAGATAATAATGTCTGGTTTCTTAGAACCTAACTTTTAGATTGAGGGAGAAGATAGGAGAGGAGAAGATAATGCCCTGTAAACATAATAAATAAGTAAGTTGTATAATTGTAAGAAAGTGATAAGTGCTATGGAAAAATTTAAAGTGGAAGAGGATAATGTGTTAATGTGAGGAGGGGGACAGTTTGCAATGTTAAGATGATTAGAGCAAACTTCATTGAGAAAGTGACATTTAAACAAAGATTTGGAGAAGGTAAGTGGATTAGCATGTGAATATCTAAGGACATAATGTCCCAGGCAGAGGGGGCAGCCAGTGTATGCCCTGTGGCAGAAAAATTCCTTAACCATAGGAGGCTTGATGTACTTTTGTGTTGAACTGGCTTCAAGGTTAAAGAATATGTGAGCATTATCAAAGCTTACTGACTCCTTTAATTTCTGAGTGGCTGCCTAAAGTGCTTATCTTCAGTCATCTGTGTTGTATCCATTAGCCCCCTAGAGCTTCTGCAGTATCTGTCCCTTTGTATGGCTCAGATGCTATTATTCCCAGTAGACAACTGGGAATCTGCTTTCATCTAATTGAAGGCCCACTGACTACTTATCAAACACTGATTCTGAGAGTAGAGCAGATCCAGATGGCCCTCTTCAATTTAGTATGTGTGGTGGACAGAATAATGTCCCCCAAACATGATCACAGCCTAATCTCTAGACCTTCTGAATATGTTACCTTACATGGGAAAAGGGATTGTACAGATATGATGACTTTGAGATAGGGAAGATTATCTTGGATTATCTGTGTGGCTCAATATAATCACAAGGGTCCTAATAAGAAGGTAGTAGAAGAATCAAGAATCAGAAAAAGAGAGACTTGAAATGCATGTTGCTGGCTTTAAGATGGAGGAAGGAGCCAAGAAGCAAGGAATGTAGGCAGCCTCTAGAAGCTAAAAAGAGGCAAGGAAATGGATTCTCCCTTATAGCCTCCAGAAGGAACTTTAATATTAAAACTTCTGATCTCCACAACAGTAAGAGACTAAATCAGTGTTGTTTTAAGCCACTAAGTTTGTGATAATTTGTTACAATAACAATAGGAAACTAATATGGTATGTTAGCAGTCTGGATCTAGTTGCCCTGGGGAGTACAAATTCTAGGATATGTGCTGATTCCAAAGCTCAAGGAGGATTCTGAGCTCTACAAATTTGGGTGAAGCTAGAAACCAAAGTTTTCTCAGTGCCTCCTGTGCTTTCTGAAGAGCTGTGTTATAGTTCATAGAGACTGTTGCCCAAATTTATCAGAAACTCTCAGTACTTTATACCAAGTGCTACAAGGAGCCAGGGAAGACCCAGCCCAGCCCAGATCCTCAATGTAACTCAAAAAATTTGATTGCATGTAGATTGGCCTAGGCTTATGAGGACATGGAAGAATTGTTCACATTATTGCTTTTTTCCTCTATAATACGGCATTGTTCTCCCGTTACCTTGACAAGGCTAATGCTTTTAATATGCACTGGCAGGTTTGAACAGACTCTTCTATTTCTAAGACTTACAGCTTTGGAATGTGGGTAATATTTTGAGAACATTTGTATTTTGGTTTATACATTCACTGTAGGATGCATCATAATCTATTGAAAAAATAATGAACACAACAAAGTAGATTCTAGTCTTAGCCCTTTGAAGATTGCATAGCCTCGAACAAGATACTTTGCCTTGCCGCACCACACTCTAGTCTCTCAAAAGTGTAATAATCCATAAGGTTATCAAGAGAATAAATGTTCTGAGATACATGGAAAAAGTGTTCAGAGGTAGAATTTCATTATTTAAAATAGAAAATGTTGGAACTGGAAAGCACCTTAGAGATAAACTGGTCCAAGCCTCATTCTATGAGAAAGGAAACTTTTGACAGAGAAATACAGTGATTTACACAATGCCAGTAGCTGGTGAGGGATGGGCGCAATGGCACATAGCCAATGGAGTTCAGTCCTCTTATTGCCATCCCCAGCTACATTCATTTTAACATCCCCATTTTTTCAAAAGAATCCGAAGTCCCAAAAGAATAAGCATATTCTTCAAGTTTTTCTTACAACTTTCTTTTTTAATATCCCATCAACTCTCACTGATACATTGCCACTTCACTAAGATTAAAAGTGGGGATATTAGACTCTGGGTTAGTAGTATTCCTGGACAAATAAGTAGAAACAGGAAGGCTTTGAATAAGCAATTTTTTTTTACATGTATAAAAACCATGGTTTCCCTCAATTTCTATCCCCCCAAAATCTGTTGAAATCCCAACTCTCAATATGATGGTATTAGGAGGTGGGGCTTTTAGGAGTTAATTGGGGTATGAAGGTGGAGCCCTTGTGAATGAGATTGGTGTCCTTATAAAAGAGAACCCAGAGTGCTCTCTCCTTTTTTCTGCCATGTTAGAATACAATGAGATGTAGCTCATCTAGAACTAGGAAGAAGACCCTCCTCAAACACTGAATCTGTCTGTACATTGATCCTGGACTTCCAGGATCTCGACCTGTGAGAAATGAACATTTGTTATTTAAACCACCCAATCTATGGTATTCTGTTAGAGCAGCCTGAACTAAGACAGGTATCTATCAATGGAATGTTCCTTTAGGACATTTCTACTAATTGAGAAAACTTAATTTATTCCTGAAGGTAGATATCTATGTAAGAATAGATTGCTTGGGTACTTCACCTTACACCGAGGTACATATAACTTTAAGTAAAGGCAACACCAAATATTTTTCTATGGCTCTTACTAGGTTAAGCATTTTAATCAAATAATTTAAAAATAGGTGGGAGTCATACAAAATTGCTAAATGTGATTGTTTTTGACCTAATAATAAAAACCTCATTTTATATTTTTCAAACTGATCACTGGATTCTCAATTTTAATATCCCTTTACTTTTAATATCCTTTTATAGACAAGGCTTTTAACTTTAAGAATTCAATTTAGATTTTTAAATGAGGAATAAAATGCACACCCTTACTTCTTTACATATTACCTTTAACACTTCCTTGATTGTATTCTAATTCAAACTATGCTTTACTTCAAACCAATAGCATTAATAAAATAAAAGTCACAAAGATTGTAGATGGAAAGGTTGCTATGAAAACCACATATCCTGACTCCTATTTCATGACTCTACAAAACACGCTGAGCAATGTGCCCATAGTGAATTTCACTAGCGAGGTCTCCAGTAATGGACACTGTCTTGGTATTCTAGAAAGTGAGAAAGAAATATAGGGAAACAGTGTATCTCTAACTAAACACTTTAGTAAATGATTACCTTTTTGTTTTAGTTTTCAATTGTAGTTTTTAAATACAGAAGGAAAAAAAGAATTAGACAAGTTTAGCAAAATATACTGAATCCTCCTTCCCCCAGGGAAAGTAGAAATTTGAGAATCACTGTGCAGTGGGTCAAATTGAGGCATTTTTAGTTAGTGTGGGAATCCTTTGTTACCATGCATGGAGAGAAGTGGATGCACAGTTAGCATAGTTAAGGCTGGGGTAGACTTTTTCAAGGAATAGAGTAAAAGTCACACTGATTGGAGGAATATGTATTCTCCATGTAGTCTTGACTAGATATTTTCAGGAACAAATGATGATGTACATTTACCTTTAAATATGTTAGGAATCTAGTAATCATGCTGTGGGTTAAAACATATTCATGAAACCCAAAGTTAATGAAGTGAATTACAACCAAAATTTTTTTAATGAGCTAGAGAAATGGAAACAAAGTATACCATATATAAATAAAAAGTAACATTTTGTGACATTTTGTTATGGTTTTATGTAAAGAAAGGAAAGAATTTTGTACTTTTTGTTCTAGACTACAGTCCTTTTTCTAAACTCAGGAACTCCTGTGGATTTGAGGATTCATCAATTTTCCTTATTACATTAACTCATGAAATTTATTGGAAGATAATGGTATTAGATCTAAGATAACTAAGAACCTGTCCAAGAACTATGTATCAGACAAGCACTTGTAGCTTGTTGTCAAGACTGATTATTGAAAACTGGTATTGTTGACATAGAATTGTTTCAGAAAATGGTCACTAGTCATATACCCCTCAGAACTTCATATAATTAATCACTGCATCTAAGGGGCTACATTAGTAGCTAGGATAAAAGTTCAAGGAACTTCAGAGCTGATGCCCTCCCTAAGCTTTTCTGTACACACTCAGCCTCATCTCTTTTGATCTTGCACACTCCATGAACAGAATAATTAGGATAATAGAAGTTGGGCCTAGGGGTCACAAGACCTCCAGTTTGCTGTTTCTGTGTATACTGTATTTGGTCCTGTCCAGTATCTTTTCTTAAAGTTAAGTAGAATTGATCCTGGGTGAAACTGTCCTTCAAGAGTTTGTCAATCTGAACTCAAGACAACCACTGCCAGTAGGGTAGAGTGTAGAATTGCTGGTGATGAAAGAATTACATTTGAAGAATCAATTGTCTCTATTCATACATCCTCACCGTGAGATGGGAAATGACTCACCCATGGTAGTAGAAGTTGCAAGAACATGATGAAGGTGGATCATGGACTCTGTTAGCCTTCGCAGAAGTGATGTGTCCACAAAATAGAAAAAAAAACAAAACACAAACTTTAAAAGGGACTTTAGGAGAAAAATGGTGAGAAAAGGGGGGATAGAATTAGTTTGAGCAAAGTGCTCACATGTTTGTTAGTCTATTTAATATACATACACGCACATGCCCGTTCACAAGTACACACACGCAGAGGCTGTACACATCTATTCCAACTCTGAACTATCAAGTTGTCACTGGAGAAGTCAGACAGTGTGGGAATTCCAGTTCATAGGTGTTTGGCAAGGTATGATATTATGCAGAACCAGATAGAACAGAACAACATGGGCACAGAGATCAATGTTCATTCTTAGGCCATAAGCAATCTGCCCACTTTCCTGGGTACATTTCCAGGGGTTAGGTAGAAACTTTCCTTGGGCTTAGACAGGGATAAGCTCACTTACTTAGTTGCACAAATGAGTTCTTGTGATGTGAGTCAAAAATGTTTATATCCAATAGCAGTTGTGGAACTCAGAAGAGTGAATGTTTCACATTCTTGAAAAAAAATTTGCTTCAATTTTTTTATCTTTTACACAAAATAGCAATTTTGAAATAATACCCATTTCTTTTTCTTAATAGGAGGTATCTTAACACTATTCCAGTAAGCCATTAAGTGTTTTCAAGGTTAAGAGATAACTGTGTCAATTGTATTTAGTCTACATATTTCCTACTAAATGTTGGAAAGCACTTAGAAGTCACACAGTTAAATCAATTCCTTGTTGACATTTTTGACACAGATGAATTGGCTCTTTTTACTAATGAAAAACATTTTCACGTGTAAATAAAATAATCTTGATGTTTGTGAAGCATCTACAGGGTGTGCAGGAAAAGTGTTAATGGCTTTCCAGAATCTTTCCAAAAACTTCAGGGTGGATCAAATGCTTTAGAGTTTTGTTTGTTTTATTTTCTCTTGTTTTTTATTTTTCATTTGAAAATAAGAGAAGGCCCGTCAATATATACTTTTAAAATGAAATTAATAACCATGGAGCATTCTTCATTCAAATGTTGTGTATAAACATGTTTGACTTTTTTCTTCGGGGACATAGCTCCGTTATTCATATAGTTACCCTTATGAAGTAGGCAAAATCAATATTTTGCGATTTAGGCAAATGGTTAACAAGCCACCATCATTTTATTAATAGAGCATCTGCCATAATGTGCTTGATGTCATGCCCTTGTTATTCTACTAATAAAGAAACTGACAAACAGGGAAACGAGAATCAGGTACACCAAAGCCTTTCATTTACTCTGAACAACTTCTTAGATTTTCCAATACTCCAGTCCAGGTTTACTATGAAATGATACGAAGCAAAATAAAAACTAATTGAGAGAAGGAAGTTTTTTTCTAAAAAACTTTTGATATGACCAGACCCTGCAATAGGTGATGTTATAGTTCTTCTAATTCTAAGAACAAGCATTATGAAGTAGGGTCAATAGTCTCATTTTACAAATGAAGGAACCAAGGAGGAGTTAACAAACTTGGGCCCTGATTTGTTGGACTCTAAAGTTTATGTTCTTTATGCCATTTTCAAAGGTGAGATATGCCATTATAAACTCAGGAGCACTAAATTAAACAACAGTTACATTTCATCTATTCAGTAATTTTTTTATCACCCAACACTGGTAGATACATAACATCTCTAAATTTCTTTGCCTCTGGAGTGAGGTGGGAATGCTCTATCAAACTGTGCAGCTCAGAGCTCTGTAAGTTTCATGGGGCTGCTTCAAAGAAGACAATGTGCAGTTGTGGTGTCCCCAGCCTATAAATGGAATGGCTCCTCTTTGATTTGCTTTACCCATGGGATTTGTGGAAAAAAAGTATTTTACTGATTTAAAGAAAAAAGTTTTAAAACTATGAGATTAGATAGTTTCTAAAATGCCCTCCTTTATAATGTGAACAAATATGTATGTGTATCATATGGCTGCTGACTTTAAGAACCTTATAGTTTAGCTGTAGAAATAAAATAAAAGACCAAAAAATATAAAAGGTCCTTAAAGGTGGTACATGACTGTCAGCTAAATGCTCATGGTGGCTGGGACACAAGCTGCCCTGCTCTGCTTGAGTCTTATCTGGCGTACTGCAGGTGACTCTGATCAGGGGAATGTGGGAGATTCTCTTTACCTTTATTGCCAGCAGAGTGCATACCCTGCACTTTCCTTGCTCTAAAGAGATTGTTAGAGCCCAATGTTCTGACATTTAAAACTTAATAAATGTAGACATAGAGTATGATTTTTGCATAATTTAAATCTCCATCTCATTAAAAATAAAATTTTACATAGAGAGGGGAAAGGAAAGATACACTCAACCACCTACAAGATAATAATGAGAGAAATAAAGTGAACTATTGGCTACTTTTTCTCAGAAATTACTTTTCTGATATAAAATCATCTTTATGAAAAGGATATACAGCACACTTAAATCATCTTTTACTTTCCACATTATGAGTTATTTGGATTTGAGGGGCTAATAAATAATACCCCACATTAGGAACCAAGGCAAGATGGGCATAGGAGTCAGGCAGGTAGAGATAAACCATCAGTTTATTACTAACAGAGTTGTTGAGTTGTGTGTCTTTAGGCTTGTTAGCCAAATGGGCCTGCAAGGAGTTTACTCTTTAAATAGACTTTCATTTTCAGACATATTCATTGCCAGGTTAGAACATTCCCCTTCCCTACTGCCTTATCCCACAAAAATTGTTTGATCCTGCAAACTTACTGCATGGTCTTGAGCAGCAGAGTTGCATATGTTTTTTTTTTATTTTTGGGTTTTTTTTTTAGTCAGTATGATCTTTACCCCAAACTCACCCATCAGAATTATCTTTCCTTTATTTTAGAAGAAGGAGGGAGAAGGCCAGAAGCAAGGACAGGTTAACGTCAACTGGTCAAGTCACTTTGTCTCCTTGGTTTTTTCAGCACCTTTGCCATTGTGGATGCTTTTGGGTGGGTATTATATGTATACAGAGATTTTCATACTTTATGTCCACTCCCATTTTACCCATCGACTTTCCTCTATCCCACACTTCCTTATCTTCAATCTTCAAGTCCCTTTCTTCCAGGCCCCTGAATAGCTAACTAGGGCATCTACTCCTGTGCAGGAATCCACAGTATTCTCACCTCTAGTCACCTTCTTTCCAAAGGGGTGGATCAGGTGAACCATTCGCAGCTTTTCTCGCTGGGAAAATTTGCCCTGTTGTATTCTTTTTCAAGGCCATTTCTGAATATTACCGTAATGCAGCCACCACCCATTTTTGGCTTGTACTCATATAATGATCCAATGCATTCTTAACCAAGCTGGGACTTTTTCCTTCTCCTTCAGCTGGTTAATTGAGACTCTCTCTCCAGGTAGCTATAAGGGAGAGGTAAGGTGTATGGTGATAGATGGTGTGAGGGTCTGTGTTACCATTGTGCAATTTACTTGTACCCTCTAGTCCTATGTGAGTGTAACAGCAGATGCACCATTTCCATCCTGTCATGAACTGCTGGTACATCTGTCTGTCTTTATGACATAGCAAGGCCAGCCCAAAATGGGCATTCCAGATAATCCCTTAGTATCTCATGGTCACATGTTCCATCTCTACTAGGGCCTAGTCAAAGGGCAGAACCTCTTCTCAAAAGTGAAATAATTCTTTTTTTAAAAAAAGATTTAATTTATTTATTTGAGAGAGAGAGAATGAGAGATAGAGAGCACAAGAGGGAAGAGGGTCAGAGGGAGAAGCAGACTCCCTGCTGAGCAGGGAGCCCGATATGGGACTCGATCCTGGGACTCAGGATCATGACCTGAGCCAAAGGCAGTCGCTTAACCAACTGAGCCACCCAGGTGCCCAAAAGTGAAATAATTCTGTTACAACTGTCATGTCCTTGTTTCTGACCTCCAGGGGGCTGGGTTGGGATTCCTTCGTTGGAGATGGCTATAAACTCCACACTACATGTTTTCCTACCACTGGTACCTCCAACAATATTGATTTACCAGATCATGAGACCCAAGTGACAGGGCTGCTTACACCACAGCCAAGATCTGCTTCAGACTGCTCCCTACTCAAAGCAGGCAGCCTTTTGTGTTTCCTAGTATATTGGTCTGATCACAATGTTTAGGTGTATAATGTATTGCCTTTGAAGCCAAAGTGGCCAGCTAGGCTTCATTCTTTAGAGCCATGTATGTGAATTCAGAAATTTAAAGTTTACTTTGAAGAGGCTGTCTCAGGACTCTCCTGACCACTGCATTCTTATAAACTTTACTGTGGGTTTATCTACCACCCTGTGGAGCACAAGTGTCAAACCACTGCCTCTACTTTACTAGCCACCTCTTGCTCATCCTGCCCCATCTACATGGTATCTTTCATGTATTACATGGATGTGATTTTCTGTGGGATGTCCAGATAGTCCAGATCTCTTTGGACAATATTATGATGGAAGGGGGGAGCATGAACATGGCCCTGACAATAAACTGTTAATTAATATTATCTTTTCCCTGTGAATAGAAACTGTTTCTCATCCTCTTTTCTGATTAGAAAAGAAACGTTTGCCAAATCAGTGACAGCAAAGCATGTTCAAGACCCTATTAATCTGTTCCAGCAATTATACTACATCCAACACAGCAGAATTGATTGAACTTGTGAAGGTCCATGGTCATTCTCCAGGATTCATCCATTCTCTGCAGGGCTCTGAGTGGCAAAGAAAATTAAAATATGATATGATTTAAAAAAAAAAACCTCCCTTTTATCCTTTAGGTCTTTAATGGTGGCACTAATCCATACCAACCCCATTTGGTTGTGATACTGCTTTTTTACTAGCTTTTACTCATAGGTCAATGACTCAACTCCCAATGGGAGTTATTTTAACTACCAAACATGTCAATCCTGATGATACATTTGGGACCTGGAAATGACCATGGGATGTGTTCAACACCCAGTGGACCACTAAGAGATTGACTTCCTCTAAAATTCCATTTATTATCTGGCTTCTGTATACCTCACTCTATCAGGGAGGGAATGATGATATTTTGGATCTTCGAATATCAGTGTCAGCCCATCTCTATGGGCAATAGTCCTTGCATTGTCTGGGTATTTCACTTTTCTCAGTGTATAGTCACCTGAGTCAAATTCTTCAGGCCCATTGGTTTAGCACTGACGGAATTCTTAGAGTATATATTTGCCATTGTGTTATAGGGTCCTTCCTCATAGGGACTGAGCCACCAGTTCAGTCAGTAGTTTCCAGATATGAATATTGGTTTAGGACGTGGACCTGAACAAGGAAATCACAACTTTTTTTAAAGATTTATTTATTTGTTTGAAGGGGGAGAGAGAGAGAAAGACTGGGGGGAGCAGAGGGAGAAGGAGAAGGAGGAAGGAGACTCCCTGTGGAGCCCAATGCAGGGCTGGATCTCACAACCCTGAGATCATGACCTGAACCAAAATCAAGAGTTGGACACTTAACCAACTGAGCCACACAGGCACTCTGGATCACAGCTTTTTATTAGGATAATTTCCTTCATCCTCCTGCTTCTCCATCCTTGCCTTCTTATACTTGTAGATGTTAAATAGGACCCTAAGTGGCTTGCTAATGGCATGCACCTGGGGATACCATATTCTATTAACCATCTTCAAAACTGCTGGCAGGTCAATCTCCCTTGGCTCTCCCTCTGACTTTTCTACTTCCTATGATAATGTGGTCCCCAGTGTATGTCAATTAAGTTCAGTCATCTGGCTTTTATTACTTTGGGGCCAGGTCCCTGTGGCACTTACCAGCCCAACTCTGTAACTACCTATCCTACTGTCAGCCCTAGCCTGAAGAGGAGAGCATAAAAGAACAGCTTTGTGATGTTGGCACCCTCTCATGAGCACATTCTTCATGGCTTTGGTAAATGATGTGTTTCTGGTGGCCTTTCAGGAAACAATCTGTGGTGGGTTTTCTGGGCTCACAGAATACATTCAAACCAGCATAAACACTTTTCTCAATCCTCCTTCCTCTTCTGTATGCCAGGGAAACCCAAGCTTCCCATGGTTTCTCCAGGCTTTTAAGAGGCACCCTAGTAGCCTATCGTCCAATCCTCTATGGTTCCTGCTAGGTTATTATATCCTATGTCCCAAAAACCTGACCCCCAAATCAATGAATACTTACTTGTGTAATACAGTCTTGTGTTTAAGGCCCCTGATCAAGGGCTCCCAATATCAAATCCTAGGGATATCACTATGGCTTATATAGATACATGCCAACTAATTCTTGCAGCTTTTCTCCTTTATCAGTCCCTGTATGTTCCCAATTATGCTGGGATTTAATACTAGGTATTGGCTTGACTTTGCGATTAGGTAGCTAGCTGGCTAGTTAGCTAGATAAAACAGTTCCTATAGCAGAAACCTGTTGCCTCGAGAGAGAGAGAGGTTGTTCTCATGTCTTCTCACATTCTAGGTCATATTGACAAGTAGTGGGACACCTGTACCAATTTTGAGAGTTCACAGGGGGCATGCAGAACCCAAAACACAGTGCATACACCCAGATGACCATACCTGCTTTGGCATAACACTCCTGCCTTAGCTAAACATTTATTAAGTTCTGTGACCCCAATTATCAGCTTTCACATTTCTCTTCAGCTGTGCCTCCCTCTTCAACTATAGGAAATAAAGGCCTTTTTGTCATCCAAAGAAGTCCTTACCTCTCAGACTTACCCTTTGATTCTTGTTAATGGTCCTCAGTTTCTCATTTTCCCTTAGCCTAGCATCAGTACAGCTTAGTAATAAAAAGCCAATTTCACTGTCTTTTTTTTCTTTTCACTGCTTTTTTAGACATTGCTTCCCCCAAGGGTACCAGAATATACCACAATAAGATATGCCTCTTTGACATATGCACTATTTTACCAAAGGCCGCTGAGAATTGGCAGATATAGGAAAACCTCTAAAAACAGGGATATGTTTTCCTTTTATAAAGGAAATTTACATTTATAAAGAAAATTTCCATTTGTAAAGGTATCTCTCTCTATAGTACCAGGAAGAGGAGGACCCATATAACTTTTATCAGTGGAGAAGGCACTGAATAAACATAACAAACCTTACTAAACAACTCTGGATTTGGAGGAGTTAAGATGGCCAGGTAGTAGGGGGACTTTATGCTTGCCTCATCTCTTGAACACAGCTAGGTAATTATCAAATCATTCTAAACACTCAGGAAATCAATCTGAGGACTGAGAGAACAAACTGCACAACTAGAGGGAGAAAAGAGGCCACATCATCAGAGGTAAGAGGTCTGAAGACATGATGTGGGGAAGAAAAGAATCATAGGTGCTGTGAAGGGGAGGGAACATTGATCACAGAGAGAAGAGAGAGAAAGAGATAAAGCAGCACACAGGAGATTGTACAAGAAAAACACTTCCCCCAATACCGTTGACAGGGAAAATGAGAGGGGCTGATTTCCACAAGTTTTTATAAGCAGTGGAGCTGAAATATCTGAAATTTCAGAAGTCCATGCCATTGCCAGGGTTGAGCCTGGTGGGCATTGTTGGGCTCCTGTTGAAGAGGGCAGAGGCCCAGGAACAGACAGCATGGTCTGAGGATCCCCTGGGTTACACTAGGAGAGGCAGTTCCCCTTCTTGGAGTACATTTGGGAGAGATGGCACTACCATCTCTGGAAACAAAAGAGTCCATGGGCACCATTGAGCTGCCCCTGCTCATATGTGAAGAGAGATACATGCTGAGAGCAGCTAATCTGGATGCTGGCTTTTTGCTATGCTTTACCATAAAATCCAAGGCCCTGCCTGTTCATGTGACTACTTTTCTGGAACAAACTGTATAAGCACAGTGCAGCAAGACCCTCCCCCAGAGGATAAGTGCAGCTCTGTGTTACACCAGGTCTCTGAAATTTGGAGTTTTGAACCCAGCTGGCACACCTGAGATAAAACACAGGAGCTCTGCACTGCCTCTGAGAAGGCAAATGGTGTGGACACAGACAGGGTAAAGGCAGGGATCTGATGGAAGCCTGGGACACAAAAGGCTAGAGTGTTTGCCCTTCTGTGAGGGCTTCCTGAACAACAGAGGGCACGAACTCCCTTCTATGGGGAAGATATTGGGCCAATGCCATTTTTCACCCCTTCCTTCAGCATGGATGGACTTCAGCAAGCAGCCCAGAACACACAATGCAGACTTGAGCCTCTTACACCAAGCCCCACCCCTCTAGGCTCTACAGGTGCCTTTTTTAATAGGGCAGGTATGACTGAGAACCAAAGCAGCAGCAGGCCCTTCCCCCAGAAGACTGGCACAACCTCCTCCACTCCCAACCACCCACACACCAGGTCCACTGATCACAGAGTGCTGCAAAGTTTTAGCTCCAGTGGAAATAGGACCAGACACAGGCTTTCCTAGCATAGAGAAGACAGAGATCTAAGCAAAATGCCAAGATGGAAGAATTCATACCAAAAGAAAGAATAAGAAGAGATCATGACCAGGGAGCTAATCAAAATAGATATAAATAATATGCCTGAACCAGAATTTAAAACAACAATCATAACGATACTAGATGGGCTTGAGAAAAGCATAGGAGAAACCAAAGAGATTCTTACCACGGAGATAAAAGACCTAAAAACTAGTCAGGCCAAAATAAAAAATGCAATAACCGAGATGCAAAACTGGCTGGATATAATGATGACAAGGATGGAAGAACAAATAAGCGATGTAGAAGATAAAATTATGAAAAATAATGAAGCTGAAAAAAGGGAAAGAAAAATACTGGATCACAAAAGTGCACCTTGGGAACTCAGCGACTCCATAAAGCATAATAACATTTATATCATAGGAATCCCAGAAGAAGAAAGGGGGAAGGGCAGAAGGTTTATTTGAGCAAATTATAACTGTAAACTTCCCTGATTTGGGGGGAAGAAACAGGCATCCAAATCCAGGAGGCACAGAGAACTCCCATCAAAATCAACAAAAGCAGCCAACACCAGGAGGTATTGCAGTAAAATTTGCAAAATACGGAGATGAGGAAAGAAAGCAAGGGAAGAGTAATCCCTAATCCACAAGGGAAGACAAATCAGCAGCAGATCTCTTCATAGAAACCTGGCAGGCCAGAATAAGGGGTATGATATATTCAACATGCCAAATGGGAAAAATATGCAGCCAAGAATACTTTATCCAACAAGGCTGTTATTCAGAATAGGAGAGATAAAGAGTTTCCCAGGCAAACAAAAACTAAAGGAGTTTGTGACCACAAAACTAGCCCTGCAAGAAATATTAAAGGGGACTCCTTGAATGGGAAAGAAAGACCAAAACAACGAAGACTAGAAAGGAACAGAAAAGGGAAATCTCCAGAAACAAGGACTTTACAGGCAATATAATGGCATTAAATTCATATTTATGAAGAATCACTCTGAATGTAAATGGACTAAATGCTCCAATCAAAAGATATAGAGGGGACATCTGGGTGGCTCAGTAAGTTAAATGTCTGCCTTTGGCTCAGGTCAGGATCCCAGGGTCCTGGGACTGAGCCCTGCTTTAGGCTCCCTGCTCACTGGGGAGTCTGCTTCTCCCTCTCCCTCTGCCCCTTCCCCTACTTGTGCTCTCTCTCTCTCACTTGCACTCTCTCTCAAATAAATAAATAAAAATATAAGGAAAAGAGACATAGAGTATCAGAATGTATTAAAAAAAAAAAAAACACAAGACCTATCTATAAGCTGCCCATAAGAGACTCATTTTAGACCCAAAGTTACCTCCAGATTGAAAGTGAGGGGATGGAGAACCATCTATCATACTAATGGATGTCAAAAGAAAGCCAGAATAGCCATACTTACATCAGACAAACTAGATTTTAAGCCAAAGACTGTAACAAGAGATGAAGAAGGGTACTATATCATAAGAAAGGGGTCTATCCAACAAGAAGACCTAACAATTGCAAATACTTATGCCCCCAACTTGGGAGCACCCAGATATATAAAACAATTAATAACAAACATAAAACAACTCATTGATAATAATACAATAATAGTAGGGGACTTTAACACCAACTTAGAACAATGAACAGGTCATCTAAGCAGAAGATCAACAAGGAAACAACAGCTTTGAATGACACATTGGACCAGATGAACTTAACAGATATATTCAGAACGTTTCATCTAAAATCAGGAGAATACGCATTCTTTTTGAGTGGACATGGAACATTCTCCAGAATAGATCACATAAGGGATCACAAATCAGGCCTTAACCAGTACAAAATGATTGAGATCATACCATGCATATTTTTAGACCACAATGCTATGAAACTTGAAGTCCACCACAAGAAAAAATTTGGAAAGTCATGAGTACATGGAGGTTAAAGAACATCTTCCTAAAAAATGAATGTGTTAACCAGGAAATTGAAGAAAAAATAAAAAAAAAAATACATGGAAGCAAATGAAGATGAAAACATGGCAGTCCAGATCCTTTGGGATGTAGCAAAGGCAGTCATAAGATGGAAGTATATAGCAATACAGGCCTATCTCAAGAAGCAAGAAAAGTCCCAAATGTACAACCTAATTTAAACCTAAAGGAAATAGAAAAGGAAAATAAAAAAGCAAATAAAGCCTAAAGCCAGCAGAAGGGAAATAATAAAGATTAGAGCAGAAATAAATGATACAGAAACAACAACAACAAACCAGTAGAACAAATCAATGAAACTAAGAGCTGGGTTTTTGAAATAATTAATAAAATTGTTAAACTCCTAGCCAGACTTATCAAAAAGAAAAGAGAAAGGACCCAAATAAAATCATGAATGAAGAGGAGAGATCACAAACAACACCACAGAAATAAAATTATAAGAGAATGTTACAAAAAATTATATGCCAACAAATTGGGCAATTTGGAAGAAATGGATAAATTCCTAGAAACAAAGAAACTACCAAAACTGAAACTGGAAGAAATAGAAAATTTGAACAGACCCATAACCAGCAAAGAAATTGAATCAGTAATCAAAAATCTCCCAACAAACAAAACTCTTGGGCCAGATGTCTTCCCAGGAGAATTCTACTAGACATTTAAAGAAGAGTTAATACCTATTCTTCTCAAACTGTTCCAAAAATAGAAACAGAAGGAAAACTTCCAAAGTCATTGTATGAACCCAGCATTACCTTGATCCCAAACCAGACAAAGACCCCACTAAAAAGGGGAATTACAGGCCAATCTCCCTGATGAACATGGAGGCAAAAATTTTCAACAAGATACTAGCAAATCAAATCCAACAGTATATTAAAAGGATTATTCAGCATGATCAAGTGGGATTTATTTCTGGCCTGTAGGCATGGTTCAATATTCACAAATCAATCAATGTGATACACTACATTAATAAAAGAAAGGATAAGAACCATATGATCCTCTCAATGGATGCAGAAAAAGCATTTGACAAAATACAGCATCCTTTCTTGATAAAAATCCTCAACAAAGTAGGGATAGAGGGAACATACCTACACATCATAAAGGCCATATACAAAAGACCCACAACTAATATCATCCTCAATGGGGAAAAACTGAGAGCTTTTCCTCTATAGTCGGGAAGAAGAAGGGAGTTACATTTTATGCTTTGTGCTCATTACATTCTATAATTCTATGATACAATTTCTTATATATATATAATGTATTATATACTATAACTGAATGTTATGTATTGTATCTTATGTATACATATACATAAGTGATTACTTATAAATTAAATAAGCATACTATTCTTTATTTGTGGCTACAGAGATAGAATCTAATATTATGAATATTTTTCTCTTTTGGGTTTCCCCCAATATGATTGTTTTGTGGTTCTATTTATTTATCCCTTACTTTGGTAGGACCTTGAATGTATGGCTCCATCTCATAAGTTTTGACATCAAAAGTTAGTGAAGAGACATATTCTAGTATGATCCCCAGATGTGCTAGAGACTGGTGCTGCTCACCAAATTCTCCAGGTGCTCTCCAACAGTTTCTAGTTCTTCTTGCAGTAATGTGGAGGCCAATGGGTTATGCGTAAGAATTATGAGATTACTCCTGGGCTGAGGCAGTTAAGAGCCAATTAAGACCTTTGGCTTGGAGGTCATGTGTTGAGATGGTTGTCTCACGGCCAGATGAATCCTATTTTCTAAGTCAAAATGCTCCCGGCAACCTGCAACACATTTTGTAAGGAGAAGTAAACTTTTGTACTACGTCCTTGAGATCTCTGAAGGCTTTTTTTTTATTGTGATTGCTTAGTGTTAATTACATTGACTAGTAAATAGGCAACCTACTCCTCCAGTGAGCAGAAGAAAATAGCCTAAAGAAGGCCTCATACCCTTAGAAACGCAAGTACTTCTCAATCCTCTCACTACTCTAGAACTCACCATGCATGAGGACCTAGTAATCCTTTACATTTGCTTAACAGTTTAAAATTTACATATGGCAACCAATGAAAGACAAAATCACAAGCAGCAAAATAAAATACATGTACTTATTTGGGGGCTTAGGGACTCTAACTCAGGAGAAATTGAAACTGCTCTGGAGAGACAAAGGAGGTTAGGGTTTTTAAAGAGGAAGGAGGGAATTTACATAAATTGATTTGAATGAAATGTGATTGGTGCTGGTGTAGCTACAGTTACACTAATATATATGTGATTGGTTGCTAGGGCTAGTCTTAGGTGGAAAGTCCATTCATGTCCATTTTTTTTTTTTCCCCTAGGCAAAGAACTTTATTAACCTTGTTTCAAACTTTATTCCCAGGCTTCTTCAGCTTAAATAGCTGCAAAGAATGAATTGTGTATAAGCAAAAACTGAAAAGAGCTGCAGTGTCCAAGGGGCTTGGACTTAAAAATATTAGAGATCTAGATTTTATCAGATCCATGAACAAAATTTTAAAAAGCAGTCATAATATAAAATAGCAGCTCCCAGTAACTTCTTCAAGTTTTATGTTCTTCAGAAGTTGACTCAATTCAGTTTGCTTCATTCTTGGAAGCTTCATCAAAATTCTCCACAAGATCTTATTACCAATTCCCCCAAGGGAGGCTTTCCTACAGTATAAAGATTTGTTATTCTTCCTTCTAAGATTCTCTACGTTGGCCATAAGTGAAGGTTCCTACCCAGAACTTCATCATCATCCTCCTCTCCGGTAGCAAGTGGTGCTTTTCCATCCACAGATTGTTTGGGCAGAGCTTCAGCCAGTCTTCTTAAACTAGTCAGACTGTCTGCATCAAGTTGGTTTAAGATACTGGGTAGCATTTCTGTCAGCTGCTTTGTCTCAGCATGGCCTGTAATGGTGAAAGTGTTCGCTGCCAGGGATGCCTGAACTTTGCGGTTGTTAAAATGGATCACTGTTCCTTGGTTTGTGAACATATTCACTTCTTCAATACCAGAGATATTGTTTACCCCGAACTTCTTTAAGGAGAACTGAAGTTTTTTATCATCTGCTGTAGCCGTTCTATGAACCACCTTCTTCTTTCGGCGAGCAGTTCCTTTCCCACCAATGCGCACTTGTGCTTGCAGCTTGGCGAGTTTCTCCTGGTTCATGATAGTTTCTTTCATCTTGTTGGAGCGGAAATGGGACCGCGCAGGGGAATAGGGTTGGCGCTCAGGGGGTCTCGGGCGGACCAGCTGAGATTAGGTGCACACACGCGGGGACGCCCATTCATGTCCATTTTAACATATAGCAGATGCCTTGGCTTTTAACTGAGTTCAGCAAAAATTCCAAGAATTTGAGACAGAAGATGTGCATAAACCCCACTTCCTCAAAGTCCTCCTGGCTCCATTTTAAATAACTCTCTTAGCAATGCTGATTTTATTTTATTCTCTTCATTATCACAAAGAGCAGCCATGCATATGCATACATACATTCATTCATACAAGATCTATTGTGATCTTCATTAGAAAGCCAGGGTGAGAATCATATTCCCTTTTAATCAATAAGGAAACTGATTAATGAGCTTAAATACCCCGTTCAATGCACCTAACTACCAAGACAGAACTCTTTATTCCACTATAACAAACATAATGTGTGTATGCATGTAAAATATGTATGTATGTAACACACATATATGTAGATGTTTAAATTTAAGTGGTCCTGAGCACAGCAGATAGTTAAATCCTGATTTCTTTTTTCTCCTGATTTCTAAATCTATCATCTAGAGTCCCAATGAATAATGTTAGCAATTTATTGTCTCCAACCCACAAAACGGCTAAAGGTTAGGAGAGCTGAGGTGTTACCAAAAAAACAGGGGTCTGGGAGTCATGTCTTGGCTGTAAACATGCCAGTTGTATGTCCTTGACTGTCTGTAGGTCTCAGTTTCCTTGTCGATGAAATAAAGGTGCTGGAATAAATAATCTGTAATAACTTTTATGGTTTTAAATGTTATACTTTTATATTGAAACCACTAGATGATAATCTCAGCAGTAGAAAAATTCTACTCCATACTTCAAGAGCGGTCAAAGATGATTATTATACTTAATATGGTTTTAAAGAAGCATTGTTATAATTTAAGGCATTGAATCAGAAGACTCAAGATATGTTTTAAATGGATTTGGAGATTATTTTAAGTCATAGTGTCTTTCAGTAAAACCCCTTGAAAAAATTCACTGTTTGAGCTTTAATTTTAAAGGTTATTTTCAAGGGCCATAAGGTGAAGTGCAGTACAAATACCTAGATTTTCATTATTCCTTCATTATCAACTTCCTTCCTCATTCTGGGCAAGTAAATTGGTTCCGATATTCCTCAGTGAAAAATAAAAAAACCCAAAATACTGACTAGAATAATACGTGGCTACTTTAAGAAATCATTAGAAGTTCTTAGGGGGGAGAAATGAAAGCACCCATTTATATTCTCTTGCTCATGGCGATTTGAATAATAATAATAATAATTACGCAGTGAGTTTCATTGAGAATCTACTAAGTGCTCAGCACTTTCTTTCACTTGGAGGATTTGGAAGAATTAATCTTCCTAGCCTATTCTACACTCTAGTTGTGGCATAATGGTCAAACGAAGGATTCATTTCCAAAAGTCAGTGACTTTTCATCAGCATTATCCCTAGAAGAAATTATTGAATAGGTAAAATTCATCTTCCTCCTTCTTGAGTTTCTTTCCCATGACTCTTAGCTCTTTTTGTTTCTGCTGTGGATGCCTCACCAGTCCTGTTGGCTCCCAAGTCTCCGATCACAGGGAGCCAGGCTTTCTCTGACACTGTTCTCGCCTGTGCTCCCCTCAGAACGGTCTTTTTTGGTGAAAGACAGACAAACGTGTTTCTTCAAATATGTAAATAATTGATATCACTTAATGATTTATTAAGGGAATATGGTGAATCGAACCATAAGAAAAGACATAAGTTAAATCTGTATCTCTAAGCAGGTGAAATGTCAGGTTTTAAATCCAGTTGGGCGGGAACAGTCCTGATACTTAACTGAACACACTGTGTGAACCTGATGCTATGAAAGTGGTTTTCTCGTTTATTACCTTCTTTTATCTGTACAGTAACCTCATGCTTAGATATTATGCTTTTTTATGATAGAGATGGAGAATCGTGTTTGGGAAAGATTAAGCAATTTGCTGAAGGTTACAAAGTCAGTGAAGTAGCAGAACTGGGATTCCGATCTAGGTCTGTCTGACTGTAAAATCCACACTTTTCTTCTCAATCACATCACATCTTCATGATTCTGAAATTATATTTGGAAAAGAGCTGTAAGCCCCCGGGGCCAGCCCAGCTTAAAGCTTTATGGAAGCCGACTTTTAACTTTTGTAAATTGCCCAGTAATGCTAAGTTTTAAAACATCTCTCACAGTTCAAACCACTTTTCTCCAATATGGGTCTCATGTAACATACAAAAATGCTCTGAAAAAAAAGAAGAAGAAATAAAGAAAAATGGAGTTTGTAACACCTAACACCTTGTAAACAGGGGTAGTTGGTTACTTTAAACTCCATTTAAACTCCAGATATTTTTTTCTTGGTCATTCAATGTAACTTTTAGAAAAATATAAACCCCAGTGAAAATAATACAGATCTCTTTCTTTCTTTCTTTTTCTTTCTTTCTTTCTTTCTTTCTTTCTTTCTTTCTTTCTTTCTTTCTTTCTTTCTTTCTTTTTCTTTCTTTCTCTCTCTCTTTCTTTACGTTCTTTCTTTTCTTTTTCTTTCTTTTTCTTTTTCTTTCTTTCTTTCTTTCCTTCCTTCCTTCCTTTACTTCCTTCTTTCTTTTCTTTCTTTATTTTTCTTTCTTTCTTTCTTTCTTTCTTCTCTCTCTCCCTCTTTCTCTTTCTTTCTGAAAGGCTCTCTTCTAAAGGATGAAATGAAAGCTTTGTTATTTTTCCTTAACTTGAAGGACAATCTAGACTATTTAATTTTGGATTAACTTTACAGCTTGTGCAGCACAAGCTATATTACTTAGAGTTTGGAACTGGGTAGGCCAACCACCTGGATTGACTACACTTCCATCTTTTATTGCTTTAGAATATCCTTTTCTCAAGCTTGAAATATTGGAAGCCTGAAGGAGGACCTGAAAATTTAGCAGTGAGTTTAGAGCATATATTCAAATATAGAGAACTTCCCAGTTCTTTTTGCCAAGACAGTACTAATCAACACCACCACAGAAAAGACACAAAGCAATCTCACTTAGGAATATAGAAGCAACAATCCTAAATAAAATGTTAGCAAGGAGAATCCACCACGACATTAAAACTAATACTATATCATGACCAAAGGGAGCCTTTTTTCTCCAATATGAAGATAGTTTAAAATGTAAAAATCTATTCATAACTTTTCACATCAACTAGTGTTAGTGTGTTAATGTCAAATAGTTAAAGTCATCTCAGTAGGGGCTAAGACATTTAGAAAACAAATATAAATACATTTGGAAAATTTTTTTAACTTAGTAACAACAGATACAAAAACATTGTTAATTCTCCACAATGTCGTTTAAATTTTTCACCTCAAAATGATCCTAAAGATTACCTAGAAGTCTGAATTTTTAATCACAGTTAATAAAAAACTGAAAACAAAATCATTGCAGAATAGTGTATTCTTCTAGATTAAAACATAAATATATAGTACATAAAATATCATGAGATTGTTAAAGAAACAAGCATTTTCATGTAATAGAGACTGCCAAAATAGAATATTTATAAGAATTTAGTTCTTTGAATTAGTGGTTATTCAGTATGTTATTTTGTGACAAAGATTGGGGCAAAAAGGCCAAATGTTGGACTCTTGTAAATCTCGGGGTCGGATTAACTAACTAAATATAAAAACAAATCCACATAGGGATGCCTGAGTGGCTCAGTCAGTTAAGCGTCTGCCTTCAGCCCCTCACCCTTGTTCATGCATGTTCTCTCTCTCTCTCTGTCTCAAATAAATAAAATCTTAAAGGAATAAACAAATCCACATAGCTACTAGAGGAAATTTAGTTTGTAGTAGGAAATGATTTTTAAAGAATCTATTAAAAGCTATGAATTGTCAAACAATTACTAAATTAAAATATATTAAGAGTGAAAATGTCTATGGAGCAATTTGACTCCAAATGATGCCCATGATGTATTTTAAATGAAAAAGTAACTTAACAGAGCAGTGTATATTATAATAGTATTCCACTCACATGAGTGGGTATGTCTCAATGTGGGTAAATCTCAGTGTGGCTACTTATGTCTATAGAAAAAGGACTAGAAGTCTATTCAGCAAAATGCTAGTAGTTATTATCTTGGGGCAGTGGAATCATGGGTAGTTTTTATTTCCTTTCTGTATTGTCTAATACAGGATTATATATTATGTTTACATATTTTTACAAAGCTATTTCAATTCTTTTTTTTAAGATGTTATTTATTTGAGAGATACAGAGAGAGAGAGAGAGAGAGAATGAGCTGAGAGATGGACAGAGGGAGAGGGAGAAGCAGACTCCCGGCCAAGCAGGGAGCCTGACGTGGGGCTCGATCCCAAGACCCTGGGATCATAACCTGAGCTAAAGGCGGATACTTAACTGACTGAGCCACCCAGGTGCCCCACAAAGTTATTTCAATTCTTGAGAAGGATTACCTTTTGGTTACTTGAGATAATATGTCTATAATTTGCAATTTTGATTCACTTATGGATGAAAAGAAGAGTACAATGTATTTTTTTGAACATGTCAGAAAAAAAAGTTAAATACTGACTTATAATACCTAGAAGACTGGGTAAACTACTCAAAGTGTCTGTAGTTAGATCTGTAACCTCAGACTCCAAAATCTAAAATCTGAATCTTTTCTCTCGACTTAAGGAGAAATTTTTCAGTCTATTCTTGCTTATAAAATAATTCCCAGCTTCAACGTGTGCATGTCCTACACAGGCAGTAAAAACTGCAAGTGTGTCTGTTCCAGAAGTCCATTCCAAAGTGCAGAAATGCCTTCAAACATTGGGTAAACTGAAAATTGTTATAGTCGGAAAGAACAAAATAAACAATGTTTAATGTCAAGCCACAACTCAAATTAGTATTATTTTATACAATACATAATATAAAATCTTACATCTTATGTTATATGAATGTAAAATTATTTTATATTAATGCAAAAATATTTATAAGGCCCTCCTCTGTGAAACCAGGCCTTATTACCACCTCCACCCACCACCTAATTTAGATTATTCTATGATTCCAAGTTTTTTCCATTATATTTAGTTTAACCCTTACTCTTGTTCCCAGTCACATCATACCCTACATTTCTCTATTAAATTTTAAGCTGCTTGTAAGTACATAGTATACATCTTTGTCATGCTGATAGTTTCTAGTATATAACATACTATACAATGTAGGTGTTCAATGGATGTTTATTAAATTGAATTGAGTAACAAAAATATTAACTTTACATAGTGTCTATCTATATCTACATCTATCTATCTATCTATGTATGTATCTATCTATCTACTATAACCAATATTGGGCTAAGGCCATTTCCAGGGAAAACTAAAATATATATAAAAAATTAGCATATGTAGTCCTATCATGAGGGTTAATTTATCAAAGACCTTTCAATTTAATATATTTATTATTTATTTTAAATAATGACAATTTAAAACAGTGACACCCACAAAGCCAGTATCATTATTTAAAATGTTTAGTATGACCAGAACCCTGCTGAGAAATGTAAGATTATGAATTCACACAGAGTTTTGTAGATTTTCCAATTTAATTCATTCATCAAATATTAATTAAACATCTAAAATATTCCAGGTACAACATTAAGCCCCGGGGACTCAAAGATTAATACAACATGATCCTAACCTTAAGAAGTTTACAGCTTTTGGGGCAAGACACAACATTCATCAAATCACTGAACAATGTGTGGAGATTAAGTTAGAGATCAATGCAATGCCATGGCATCCTTATGAGGAGTGTGAATCTAGCCTGGAGGCCTTCCTGGAATGGAGTGGTGTAGACATGTAAAAGTGGGTGTACATGCTTTGCAAACTGTAAATACTATGCAAATATAGGCAAGTATTACTAACATACATTCTTCCTGAAGAGCTCCGCTTATAGGAAAAGACAGTTAAATAGTCCGAAGTGAGAAATGATTACTCATTTTTGCGTAATCATTTTGAGACTCATACTGCTCTTTCCTTGAGTGGAACTACTGAAATACTATCTAGTGACTAGTGTTAAGAGAATGTCCAGAAAAAGCAAAAGCAGAAATAATTACTGGTGCATTTAGTACAGGATTTAACTCTTAAATCATGTGGCCCAGTGCTACATATTGTAGATATTAAATAATGTATTTTCAATGACAGTCACAAACTTGGTCATTGCTTCCAAATAGTATTAAGACCTTAATTCCATGCACATCACAGCAAAGTTCAGTTGATACAGCTTTAAAGCTATGTGTACCTAATTCAATGCATGGACTTTCAAATTATAAAAAAAAAAATTTACAAATTAAAATCAACAACATCCATATGTTGTAATTGTTGGCCCTGTTCTGTTTAAAGTAAATAGTTGATACTGGTTTTAACTGTAGAAAAATAGAGCCTCAGGTCCAGTTCCACACTTAAGCAATATCTGTACTTTGACTTCTACAATACTAATGTTGAGAATGGCTATTCATAAAAGTTCTTACAATATGGTGTGAATGACTTCAACCAGGATTCATCTTTGGTCAGAAATCTGCCAGTGTGCTGCAGAATACTGGTTTAAATGTGATGTCAATTGGTAAATCTTTTTTTTTTTAAGATTTTATTTTATTTATATGAGAGAGAGAGAGAGAGAGCACGTGAGAGGGTGGAGGGGCAGAGGGAGAAGCAGACTGCCCTTTTCCCATTACATTTTTTCCATGTTGTTATCATGTCTATATTTAAATACTTCCATATCTGCACTTTCTGTTTTGTTCCATTGGCTAACATTTTTATTCTTGAACCAATACTAGAATATCTTAATAAAGTTTTTACATAGGTCTTGCTCTCTATAAGGTGTTTCCACATAGTGATGTTAGCTACTCTGTTCTCTTTATACTCAGTGTAAATTATAGAATCAGCATCTTAAGTTCCATAAACAAACAAACAAATAAACATAAAACTCTGTTGAGGCTTTGAAGAACTTTATAGATTAATTTGTGGAGAATTCATATTTTTACCATGTCAGCTCTTCTTTTTTCATGAATATTTATTTATTTAGGTCTCCTCCATTTATTTAAGTCTTGTTTAATGTCTCTCAATACAGTTTTATCATTTTTATCACAAGAATCTTGCATATATTTTGTTAGATTTTGTATGTTTATGATCTTGTTGCTATTGAAAATATATTTTGGAATTAAAAGTTTTAAACTGAACTGCTTTCTCAAACTAAAAATATAAAACTTTTTAAAAGAAAACATAAAAATGCCTTGTGCTATTTCATTTGGCAAAAGGGGTGAGATGCTGTGATGGTCAACTTTGCCCAGATATTTAGTCAAATGTTATTGTAGATGTCCTTGTGATGATGTTTTTGGATAAGATTAATAATTAAATTGGTGGACTTTGAGTAAAGCAGATGGCCCTTCATAATGTGAGTGGGCCTCCCCTCCAAACAGTTGAAGGTCTTAATAGAACAAAAAACTGACCTCCTCCAACCAAGGGCGAATTCAGCCAGCTGACGGCCTTTGGACTTGAACTGCTCTTTCTTTGGTCTCTAGCCTGACAGCCCACCTGAAGATTTTGGATTTGCCAGTCTCCATAACTGCATAACTCCAATTCCTTAAAATAAGTCTCTTTCTGTCTATATATACATATCATATTAGTTCTGTTTCTCTGAAGAACCCTGACTAATACTATGCTAGACCAAAAGCATGATCCATAAAAGAGAAAAAGATAAATTAGATTGTACCAAAATTAAAAACTCTTGCCCTGCAAAGGACACTGTCAGGAGAATGAAAAGACAAATCATGGAATGGGAGAATGTATTTATAAATTATTTATCTGATAAGGGTTTTATCTGGAACATGTAAATATAAATAGTTCTCAGAATTCAACAATAAAATAACAACAGAATTTTAAAAAATGGGCAAAATATGTGAATAGACATTTCATCAAAGAACATAAATGGATGGAAACTTAGCACATGAAAAATGCACAACATTGCTATTAATTAGGGATGTTTAAAATAGTACTGCAATGAGTTACCACTGCATACCTGTTAGAATGTTGCAGGGGGGATAATTTGACATTGCCAAGTGCTGTCAAAGATCTAGAACTTTAACTCTTGTACATTGCTTGTCAAAATTCAAAATGTTGCAACCACTTTAGAAAACAGTATGGAAGTTTCTTTTATAGTTAAGTGTGTACTTATATTACCTAGCCATTTGACTCCCAGGTAATTGCCCAAAAGAAATGAAAACTTAAGTTCACGTAAAAACCTGTATGTGAATGTTGATAGCAGCTTTGTTTGAAATTGCCAAAAACTGGAAATAACCCAAACATCCTTCAACTAGTCAATAGAAAAATAAATTGTGTGGTAAAGCCATATAAAGTAATAGAAAGGAATCAACTATTGATGCATGCAACAACATGAATGAATCTCAACTGCTTTTTGGTAAGTAAATGTGGTCAGAACTAAAAGTCTAATTCTGTATGATTCTATTTATAAGACATTCAGAAATTTCAAAACCACTGGGACAGAGAGCAGAACAGTGGTTTAGAGGTTGATTGAGGTTGATTGCTTACAAAGGGCCAGCAAGGGAAATTTTAGTATGAAGGAATGGTCCTGTATCACGATTGCATTGGTAAATATGTAACTGTCAAAATTCATAAAATCGTACACCACAAAGAAGACTCTACTGTAGGCCAATGAAAAAACTAAAGCATAAAAAGTTTGTCTGCAGTATTTTTATTCAACTTTCCTGTCCTAGCCTTTGTGTTAAGTTAAAATCTTTCACTTCTGGTTCCTAAATGAGGAGCCTTATGATAGTTGATATATTATAGATACATTCCCAAGGAAAGAAGTTGGGATAAGAAAAACTAATTAAAAATGGCGATACCCCCTTCATGTCAAGTACAATATTATGCATTTTATATCCACTATTTACATATTCTTGACAAAATCCCTGTCAGATATATAATTTACAAATACATTCTCCCATTCCGTGATTTGTCTTCTCATTCTCCTTTTGTGAAGCAAAAGTTTTTAATTTTGATGGGGTCTAGTGTATCTTTCACACCAACACTACAAGGTAAGTTGTTATTGTACAGATATTTATCATGTATAGAGATCAGGAAACTGAGGCTTGAGAGGCTAACTAGGTAAATGTCTGATTCAGCATCTCTATGATCTCCATTACAATATTATATTGTACTTATGTATTATTAATCAGGGTTCTTGTAGTTTGTGGATGAAGGATTGGAAACAGATGAGGTGTTTTGATTGCTTTTTCTTTGTTTTTATTTTTCTTTCCAAGGTGCCCAGCTGTGTGGCATATAAGACAAGTGACCTTGCTAAGAGGATGTTACTTAATAGAAATCCCTCCCTTCAGGAAATTCTTTGTCTTCCCAGGATCTTGCTGAGCAGGTGGCAACAGTATATCCAGAGCCACATTACAACTAAAGCGACATACTCTTAACAAAACATTAGGCGCTTTCTTTTCTATATTGCTTACAATGTTCCAGAGCCATCAAATGTGTGATCATCAGAAAGTTCATCAAATTATTTTTCTGTGAAGAACAAAGCTGATCTTGACCCTGTTTTGTGAATATGTGTTGACAAGTGCCCAGGCAAATGGAAAATATTTCTTGGAGAAAATCTGGGTCATCGGATTATCTAAATAATCATTCACTTTGCAAGCTGTACTTCTTGTGTTTGTATTAATATTTAGTGTGTGCTCCCTACAAACCTTTCAGGGATACTACATGAACACAGAGTTGGTGGGAGAGTGTTTCCCTGTCAGAGTAGGCATGCATGTCCATTTGGTGTCTTGTATGTAGGTAGAAGACTGGGTTAGGGAGTAAGGGAAGGCCGTTAGCAGCAGCCCCTGGGGGCAGAGCTCAGAAACACATGCAAGTCACAGGCAGAACCTTTCCAGAACCTTTCCTGAGACTAAATCTCGCAAAAGTTAAAGGGTACACTGGGTAGTCTAGAATGAAAGAAGCAGCAACTCACAGGGCCAAGGAAGCTGGAAAGGGAGGCCAAAGAATAGTCCCACCAGGCATTCTTGCACCAAAGAAATAATAGTTGGGACAACCTTAGCAATAGCCTTCCTAATTCATCTCCCACCAGGCAGGACACTGTTGCTGAGCAAAATAATCCAAAAGTCAAGTATGGAAGCAGGCAGGGAGCATTGGTTGGCTGGGGAGAGAAATCTGCTTGGATAGAGAAGAGGCAAATCTAGACAGTTTACTATGATTGTTCAGAAATTTGTACTTGTGATTTTGAATTAAGAATTTGGTGTGATTGTCTTCATTTAGCCTTGGAAGTTCTCACTTTGTTTTGTCTTCTCTTTTTGGCCATATGAACTAGAGAGGATTATCTGCCGGACCCAGATGCAAATTTAAAAACAACAAAAGAGCATCCATTAACTTGGTTTGATTTCCTTGAACCACTGCTAGTCTTCATCCTTGCTTTATGTTAACTGAATCCTTTACCTTTCCCTCTAAAGCCAGCAGGTGTAAGCAAGACAGCCTATTGGGATATTGAAGTGTGTGTGGTTTTTCCTTAATTTCCTCTCCTCCCATTTAAGCAGGTAGGCAGACCTACATATTCATTGCCTTAGATAATTTCGCAGGAGAGAAATCAGATAATAGCCTAATTTTCTTTGTTCAGTAAATGCCACACATAGTGAAGATGGATAGAGGAGTGAAAAAAGGAGAGAATGCCTAGAAACCATGAATAAACAAAGGTCAGTTGGCCCTGCCCCTCTGCTCTGTGGAGAAAGCAAAGCCCTGTGGAGAAGGCAAAACCTCAGAGGGGACAGAAGCACAATGCACACGGTGGGAAGGCTGGACCCTGGACAGAGCCACCAACACTCTTCCAGCCTTTGCAGAGATGCCCGTGTCCTCACGATTAGCTCAGAGTTTCTAGGTAACGGGGATAGCAGCAGTCAGTATAATGCACGTAGAGACTGAAAGCCCTGGCCATATTTCAGAAGTTCTGTAATCTCCCCAGTTTCTGGGGCTGTCTTGTTGAAAGGATGGATCCCAACACTGATTAAAATAGAATTTTCTTTCAGAGGGTAGAAGAGTAAACTAGGAAGAGGTCTGGAAGCAGTTTTATGTTGACTTAAAGAGATCTTAAAATGTTTTCGTTTCTTGTCTCCAGAGATTGCTGATTAATATTCATTCATGGTATTGTTTGATAATACTTTACATATTAAATCAACAGGGCTGAATTGACAAAGAATTTCAAGGATCCCACATAGAACTACTATTCTTACTTAGATTGAATTGTTATTTTCAAACACGTTGGAATATAATGGTCTTTAATATATTTATAGACTTACAGAATTTTAGGGGGGGAGGACCATTTAAGCCAATCTTTTTTTTTTTTCAGATTAAAAAAATCTGAAATCCAAAGTCATAAAATGACCTTTAAGATCACACCGGTTGAGAGGTGGAGTTGGGACCAGAGCTCAGGTTTCCTGGCACACAGCCCCAGGGCTACCTGCCCTCCCCCATTACATTAATAAAGCACCCAAGCCAGTCTGGTTCTGCTTCCAAAAATGATAAACTGAGAGGAGGAAACCTCTGCTTTCATTTAGGGCAAATTTGTCTGGTGACCACTGCTGCATTCTGAAAATCATGTTCTTTCAATAACTTGTCTACAGAATGGTATTATTCTTCACAGCAAACCCCTAAGGGCTTCAGATCTATAGTTGTGACTTGTCATCTAGCCCCACTCTCATCAATCCCTGAGTGGGGTCTGAGGTGAGAAATTCTGGTATGAAAAAGAGAGAATGAGTTGTTTTCCCTGAGAGCCCTGGGAGGAGCCCAAGTTCGTCTTATTTCTGGGCCCATGCAGCCGAGCAGACAGCACGATGCCAAGAGATTGGGCTTCTCCCCACCCCACCCGTGCCTCTGGCCAGTGTAAACTGGGGAGGCCGGTGATGTGCATCTGGCCTTGAGACATTCCATGCCTCAGCTGTGGTGGGAATGGCCTCCCCCAGGGAGACAGCAGTACCTGAGGCAGTGGTGAGGTCCCCCAGGAGGGAAAGCAACAGGGGAGGTTTCTTCATCTTTGCTGCGGGGAGCAGGAAGTCATAGGTACTATGTGGGAGCAGAGGGTGTTCAGCGAGCCCATGTGGACCCTCAGAGGTAACAGGGTGGGAAGCCGAGTGTGCAATTTGCACAGGCCTGAAAGCCCAGCAATTTCTCTGATGGAGGGCTAGACCTGTGGAAACAGAACAAAAAGTCGCTCCAGTTTTGACCCATGGGCTGCTGTTGCTTAGAGATGGTTACAATAAAATAAAATTGAGACCAGGCTTGAAAATCCTCCAAGCAGACAAAACCATTTAAGCCACTTAAGTAAAACTAAATCTAGCATAGTTCATGAATATAAGTGAAACTTCACTTAGGTTATTTCTTGTAAATGCCTCTGATAATCATAAGAAGAAACTTAAGTCATCCTCTTAAACTGGTATAAGATAATTACTTTCACCCAATCCCTTGCTGCCTCAAAGCCCTGGCTGTAAGGACCACTCCCGGTGAAGGTTGAACAGCTTCCTCATTTTCACTCTCTCTAAGCCGCCCTGTTATGGCAGGCGTCTGAGCGTCTTATTGGTTTGGGATTTGAAGACTCCTAGTTCACACAGTGATGTTTTGTTGTTTTGTGTGTGTGTGTGTGTGTGTGTGTGTGCGCGCGCGCACGTGCGTGCGTGTGCAATAAGATGCTTACTGAATACTGTTTTACTGATCGGGCTTTAATAGTCTCTGGATCTGTGACAAGACAAAGGCTGTATCCTAGAGCAATCATTTCATATCTGCCATGTTTCTTTAACCTGCATTATTCTCTCCCTCCTCCCCTTTCACCCTCCTCCCCACCTGTCTACACTTCCTTTTTCCAAAGTTTAGTCTGAACTTTTCATCAACTCTGACAACTCTTTTGAAATGCATGCTCCCCCATCTGATCCTCAGTGACATTTCTGATCTCGACCACCCCCAGTTCTAATTTATCCTATGCTATGTTGTTTTACTGGTCATCATTTCATGGGTATCTGATTCCCCCTCTAGGTTGTAACCTTTGGTTTTCATTTCTGAATAACTACCAAACATTCGGTAGAGCACTTTAAACCTTGTAAAGTTTAAAAAAAATGTTTATTGATGGGTTTATTGACATTAAATTTAAAGGTCAGTTAAACATTCCACATCTAATTTTTAAAAAGAACAAAGTAATAACACAATTCTACAAAGTAGCTGTTTCTCCTCTGGCAGTTTACAGAAATAGAAAAATTCATAGTCCTCTGCAAGGGCAATTAAGAGATTTTCTCCTGTATTATTTTTTTTAAGATTTTAAAAATTTATTTGAGGTGGAGGGGTAGGGGAAGAGGGAGAGGAAAAGAGAGAGGTTTTAAGCAGACTCCTTGCTGAGTGTAGGGCCCCATGAGGGGCTCAAGGCAAGGCTGGATCTCAAGATCATGACCTGAGCTGAAACTAAGAGTGAAACTGACTTAGCCACCCAGGCACCACTCTGCTGTATTATTTTTAACATTGTTTCTTTGAATTAACTCCTTTGGAAACACCATTAGTTTCAGTTCTCCAAGCTACTCTAGGTAGAAAGAATGGGAAAGGCAGAATTGTAACTGGGTATTTTTAAGAATTTGTTAAACATTGTATGGTCTTTGCTTTCAGTTTTATGCCATTTCTTCTGTGAGTTGGACTCTGGTTTGGCTTAGTTTGAATTACCTTAGTCTGGTTTAGTTAGGGTAGATTTTTTTGTTTGGTTCAATTTTACTATTGGACCTTAGTTATTAAAATCTATTAGTAAAAAAGTAAATTGTTACCCAGAATATCTAATATACTTATGAACCTTGTATACATACTAGGATTTTACATCTGTGGTAAATCCAAGAAAGGCAAAATTCCTTGTTAGCTATTAGCTATGATTTTAAAATAAGTCTTAGAAATAAATGCATCCTCTTTTATTTTCAAATTAGATTTTATAGAATATTTTAGAGCTAAAGTAGTGAAATTCAGGAGCATCATCTTGAATTAGGTGTTGTCTTTTGGCTCTAAAAAGGAATACTTTTGTCTTCTTTTTGAGCAATTACTATATACCAGGCACTGTATTTACCATTTCTAAGTATTATCTAATTTAATTCTTAGAGCAAACTTAATATAAGTACCATTATTTTAGAAATGAAGTAACTTGACCAAAGTTTCATAGTTACTTAAAGTAATGAAGCTAACTAAGCCTTCATTTTGGGTTGATCTGACCAGAAGGTTGCAGTCTTAGCTATGAAGTTAGCCAGTACTTTGATTCTTAATCCGCCAAATATGTCTATTAAAATGAGCATGTGCAACAGAAATTCGGTGCATTTAAAATCTTCATTACCCGTGCTTGCTCTCTCTCCTTTCTCTTCCTTTTCCTCTCACTTTCTTTTCTTTAAAGTTTTTGTGAAAAACAGGGCTATTAATCAGTATATTTATATTCTCAATGATACATTTGCATTATGTTTCTAATTTAATGTATTTCCATTTAAGTCAATGCATCTTAGTAAAATCAAGCAAACTATATTTTCAAGGAATTTTTTACATACAATATTGATGTAATTTAACAGATTAAAGAAGACTTAAGAGAATAGCCGGGCGCGGTGGCGCTCGCCTGTAGTCCCAGCTACTCCAGAGGCTGAGGCTGGAGGATCGCTTGAGCCCAGGAGTTCTGGGCTGTAGGGCGCTATGCCGATCGGGTGTCCACACTAAGTTCGGCATCAGTATGGTGACCTCCCGGGAGCGGGGGACCACCAGGTTGCCTAAGGAGGGGTGAACCGGCCCAGGTCGGAAACGGAGCAGGTCAAAGACTTAAGAGAATAAAATTAGCTATCGTATCTGTAAAGTCAAATTTATTTTTAGTTCAACGACCATCCTCGAACACCTTCAACATTTGGAAAAGGAATTCAGCAAAATGATTATTGTATCTTGAGTTGAATTACCTGTAAGCAAATCAAAACTGAAGAAAATTAAATTCATGTGCTATATAGACTTCAATGCAAATCTTGCAATAATTGTGTTTAAGTTTGAATTCTTGCTTAACAGTTGCGTCCCTGTGAGAATCACTGGGAGAATTTTGAGGGGAAAAAAGTATATATTCATTTTCTAAATGAAGTTATTTTAAAAGTTTTAGAATATAGTTGCATGTCAAAACCCAGCATTGTTTACAGTTAATAAATGAAAGCCAATTGATTTAAACAGGTAGTCTCAAAGTTGACTCCTTATACTATATCCCTTGGATTTGAGCTCAAGACTTGATGCTCAACAGGGAACAGAATTGCAGGTGGGCTGAGGGCAGAGGATGGAGAGGTTTTAAGGACTGCAGAGCATGGTTTCTGATAGCTGTCAGGAAATAACCTAAAGAATTCCATACCATCCCCAAATTCTTTCCTCTTGCTGACTTGAATGAAAAAAAAAATAGTAATTTAGTAATAGAATTATGATTTGATTCACAATAAAAAAGAATTCAGCTGAAACTGTATGAGCTCATACATCATAATACAGCTATCAAGTTAGAAGGACTAGAGAACCCAGACTAGCCTTGAGTTCTCACTGGAGGTATACAGTCCCTCTTTTAGCCCTGTGGTTTTTGAAAATGTGGTCCATAGACTAGGGCTTACTAAGAATATAGATTCCTGGGACTACTGGGCTGCTGAGTCATACCCACGGGAGAGCCCAGGAATGTCTATTTTAGCAAGTACCGCAAGTGATTTTTAAAACTGTAACATAACGGTAAAGTACAGAAATCTGTAGTGCTGCATCTGGATGAATATTTACATATGAATATACCCATGTAACTGCCGTTCAGAATCAAGATATAGCAAAGTTTCCATTACTCTAAAAAGATATTTCATGCTGCTTTTCAGGTAATAACACACCCAGAGGAAAAATACCACGATTTGCCTTATCTTAAAGTACATACAAGTGGAATAAATGGTATTTTTCTTTTTTGTAACTGATAGGCTTCTTTCAACATTGCATATTTTAGACGTATCCATGTTATTGAGTGTATGAATAGATATTCTGTTTTAATTGTTTTATAGCTGAGTGATGGCTATTTGCATACTTCTCCAGGTGATTCTTACTGACTAAAGTTGACTCTTGAACAATGCAGGTTTGAATTGCTCAGGTCCACCTCTACGTGGAATGTTTTTCAATAAATACAGTACAGTACTATGAATGTATTTTCTCTCCCTTATGATTTTCTGAATAATATTTTCTTTTCTCTAGCTTACTTTATTGAAAGAATAGAATATATAACACGTAGAACATACAAAATATGTATTAATTGGCTGTTTATGTTATCAGTAAAGCTTCCAGTGAACAGTAGGTGGTTAGTAGTAGTTTTGGGGGAGTCAAAAGTTATATGTGGATTTCTGACTGTGCGGGGGTTTGGTACCCCTAACCCCTGCATTGTTCAGGGAAGGATCAACTATATAACATTTGGAAAATCTTTCACTTAGATCTTTGAAGAAGTATTCTTGTGGTTGATGAAGGCAGCTGCACTAAAATAAGAACTTTCAAAAATGCTGTCTCCTAACCATTTTACCATGGGGGTTCAAATCTGAATCACTTCTTCGGTTAACACATATTTACAGAGGTTGGATTTACGTTTAAGTAAATGTTATCTGAGAGAACGTTTAAATGCACAAACCATTTAACATGCTTTATCATATCACCATTTGTGGGTTTATTAGATTCGTTGGATTAGGAAAGGTTGACAGGAACACTAATAAATAGGAAAAACCAGTGAAGAAAAGGCTATCCTTTTTTATTTATGGAAAAGAGGGATGAAGAAGTAGGGAATGGAGTAGATTGTAGGGGTGTGGAGCCCCTTTCTCAAATACATTGCATCTCCTTCCAGTCCCACTCATTTCTTCCCTTACCAGACAGAGCCTGCTACCTGCCACCATTTCCTATTGAATTCAACCTGAGTAGGACTGCACACCTTACTCTCTTCCCATGTCGGGAAAATACCAGCAACTGAATAGACAGGACTGAGTCCTAGGCTCTCTGTTCCTCCAGTCCAGGCACCAAGACCTAGCTTGACAAGACAACCCTCAGGGCAGTGGTTATTGGTACCTCATCCAACACTGCATTAGGCATTATCTTTGTCAGACAGGAAATGGAGAAAGTTCCAGTGATGCTCTATGAATGCAGATGTTCCTCAGACTTTACCTTTCACTCAGCGTGTGTCGGATCTAGGCTAAGGAAATTCAGGGAATAGGACATTCATGAATTACAATCAAAACTGCATTCACATTTATTTGTTGAATCGTAGTCATATTTCTTATGTAATATAACTGAGAACTTAGTGAATAAGCCTTCCTTTTGACTTCAGAATTGGGTTCCTGTTAGGTCTCTGAGCATCCCACGAGGGTAAGACAGAACCAATAGTCAGTGAGGAAGCCTGGATTTAAAGTAGCTGTCTAAAATTTTTTTACAGTGTGTGAAATTATTTTGTATATTTACGTGTGTATACATGCATATGTGTAAGTCACACATGGAGAGAACTCCTGAACAAGCTCTCTGGAACGTACTAACCTAGGACTCCTTGTTATATTTCAGCATAATGCCTCAGGGTTGGAGGCCATGTCAACACTAAATTCTGATAATTCTGTATTGTCCAAATCTGGTCAAAAGCTGAGCATTTAGCATATCCTTCAATCACTTAAAAAATACTTAATATTCACCAGAAGACATGTTTACTTCAGTGATATCTCTAGCATATTACATACTTTGCATGGAACAATTGACAACACTTTTCCCCCTCATTTCTTAATTCCACCACAGTAGCAACAGCCCTCTGTCAGGTATTTCTTTGCTTTTTTTAAACCATCGATCGTTATTCATATAATGACTTCCAAGAGTTGAAAATGTTTAGGGATTTAATGTTTTCCAAATAGTGCATGCTCAAGGATGAAGCAAGTTTTTGAGACTTTTACTAGGCCGGTTGGAACAGAGTTTTTATTTACTTTAGAGAAACTGGGCAGCTGAGGCAAGAAGAAGTAATGGATTCATTTGAGTGAATGAAGAAGAGGTGCTGGTCGTTAGACCAGCGTTAGACCTGTTAGATTGTTACCTGCATTTCCTCACAAGTTTGTGCCAGAAAGCGAGTAGTTAATTCCAGAAGGTTTTTGCACAATCTTATGCACTTGAGAGTTCAGTATCACTGAAGTAAGGAAATCACGTGTCAAAACTGAAAGTTTGTCTTTGTATAGGAATATACTTTTCAAGGCTAATTTCTAGAGTGCTTTTGTCTTTTATCATGGAAATACACACCATTGATATTTTTATTATAAGGATGGTGAAAATTGTCTTCTTTCAGCAATTTAACATCCACTTATTTGTCTCAAACACTCTCAAAGACACCTGGATGCTTGTCTCCCTCACTTACGTACGTACAGGTCATACTAGCACAATTCACTCTCTGTTCTCAACATCCAGTTCTAAGTCAGCTCATATCCCTTTGCCAGAACCTTAGATGGCTTTTTTTTTTTCTCTCACTCAGAAAAACATACAAAGTCTAAAAAATGCAAAAAAACCCCAAAAATCCAAATTCCTTACATAGGCCCGGAAGACTGTGGATGATCTGTTACCTCCCTAACTTTATCTCCTACCCTTCTCTTCCATGCTCCTTTATTCTGGCCTAGCCATGTTGGCTTTCTCGTTGTTCCTTTACACAAGAAGCACACACCCAGCTAAAGTCTTTGTACCCACTAAGCCTTCGGTCTGAGATACTCTTTCCAGAGCTATTCCATTGGCTTCTTCCTTCACTTGCTTTTGCTTATCTACTTGAATGACATTTGATCAGGTAGGGCCCTTTTTGACTGTGCTGCATAAAAAAAGCAACTTTTTTCCATCTTGTCACTCTCTAGCCCCCAGACAGACGATCTACTCACTTTTCAAAAATTGGTTGCCTATTTCTCCCAACTAGAAGTCGAGCTCCAAGAGGTCTCACTTCCTTTGCTCCGATTGTTTTTCCAAGAATGGAAGAGCATGTAGTTGATGTTCAAAATGTATTTTCAATAAATGAAAGAATAGGGAGTGATAATAGAGTAAAACTTAAATTGTGAAACAGCTGAGTTTGGGCTTGACTTTGTTCATCTTTTATTAGCAAAGACATTATTGTAAAGACACTACAGCTGGACTAACAGGTGCCAACCCAAATGTTGGAAGCTCACAGATAAAAAGGTTTTGGGGTGGTGTGTGTGTGTGTGTGTGTGTGTGTGTGTGTGTGTGTGCGCCAAAGAGGAGGAGTATATTTATGTTTCATTTCGGTAGAACTGATGTCTCTGCGGCATGCCCTGAAAGGTCACTCAGACATATATCATGAACCTCACTCAGTGCAACAGGTGTGACCTGAGACCCTTAGCCTCCATTTGGAGCTTCAATAGTCAAGTAAATTACCACATGCCAATAAAAAGTACAGATTCAAAACTGCTTTTCAGATTCTGTTACTTTTCAGTTATACATTTTAATCCATTTCCTCCTTTCTTTCTCGACTTCCCAATTCATTTTCACTTCACCCCCATCATCTTTTCTACCTTCCCGAAAAGTGTCAATTTTCCCAGTTACAGAAAATCTTCACTACGGTATCTGCTTTTATCTGCATGTCATTTGGTGAGGCAAGAGCCCTTAGCTTGCCTTTCATTTTCTCAAACAAGCTCTATCCAACACCAACGTGGTCACTATGCTTTCAGGTAGAGGCAAGTGGTCTATCAGAGGCTTCAAATCAGTGTCAGCAAGGAACAAGCTTTTCTGTTGGTACAAGTTTAAGTTTACAAGACTTGGTCACATACCACACACATTTTTCACCAATGATGTACATGCTATCTAGAGCCCATTTAGTTTGTGACAACTTTGGTTCCATGGTGATCAAATTAGGGCAAAACTAAGTTAGATATATTGAGAATTGTCATTAATTTGGCTTAGAAGTTTAATACACTCACCAAAACCAACTGTTAAAACAAATCTTTGGTGGCATGTTAAATGCATATTTCAACATGAAGAGAGAAAAACACTCAGTTTAGTGCTGTGCTCTGCATCTCACCTAGAAATTCCCTCTAGCAGCATATGCCCTAAATCTGGCAGCGAGAACGATGGAGGAGTCCTGGGAGAAGGGAGTTGGAAACATCTTACTGACTGACAGTACCAACAGGAATAACGCTCAGCTCATCTAGTTTTTCTAATGACCATTAAGGTGCGTTCCATAATGTGATGAAAAGTGGGCAGAAAGTCATGATTGATATGTTTTTTAAAAACTACAATTACCATTTTGTAAGAACCCAGATGGAGTTGGGAACATAGAAACAGTTACTATATTTGGTTAGGGAGATAGCAGGTAATTGTTCCAATTTTGAATTTTCTTGTTGTTATGTTATTAGGAAGATGCATTAATAATCATTTAAAAATTGGGAACAAGATTGATAGAGTATTGTGGATTTGTTGGTACTAAATCTGGGGATTGTAAGTCAATTCTTAGCGGATGCCTAATGATACTCATAAATAGCTTTCTCTACGCATCCAGCAAATAGCCATACATCAAAGTATGGAAGAATTAGAATTACAGGATTACAGGTGGTTATAACTCCCACCTTGCAAATCGAATACTCAAAGACAATTTCACCATAACAAGGAAGTCCAAACAGGAAGGGAAGTAATATTTGCTTAGCACCTAACACATGGCAGGTATTTCTCCGCTTAATTTATTCACCCCCACAACAACCCTGGGGGGTTGTATTACCCCATTTTAGAAAGAAGCAAATGGAGTTTTAGAATGATTAGGTAACATCCCAAACCACAGAGCCAGAGAGTCGATTCAAACGCAGGCTTACCTGTGCTTGAGATGGGAGCATGTGAAAATGAATATTCACTTGACCCTCAGGATTCAATGATTTTTATATTGACAAAGTGTTTTTGTGTCCACATTTAAATAATCCAGAGCCTCTAGGCGGCTGCATTCTGGGGAGGCTAATATTATTACACTCTAATTTTGATGAACCTCAGAAAGCAATAAATATGGTATTGATAATTATATACATGTGTTTAATAGAAAGTACCCTAAAGTACCTCCATTTCATTTACCTGCCAGATATAAGTCAAAGTTGGCTTAATTAGTGACATTCTCCATTCCTTGTACACTTTCTTCCTCCTGAGAGCCTTCGTACAGTGAACGCGATAGCCAAGAGGCCAGGGTACCTGCACTAATGGACTTCTACTAAGTTAAACGCATACCAGTCATCTGCATTTGTTTCCAGACCTATTTATGCCAGTTTCATGTGTTGATAAAAATAAATAACTAAATGATATAAAGCACTGAAATTACAGTAGGGACAAATGTTGGATTAATGAAAATTAATTAAAAAAACTTAATAAAGGTAAATCTTTAAATGATTGCTATGGAACTAGGTGTGATCCAGACAACTGAAAAGATTGAAGATAGGGATGGGGGAAGAATTCACATTTAAAATGATTTTGTAATCGGACTGTTACACAACTGCCTTTAAGGTCTTGTCCACTTGAAAGAACACAAAGCTAGAAAATATAGAGGGAGCATGATACTTGTAATTTATATAAAAAGACAATTGAAATTTTGATTGAAGAATCAGTTCATCCTATGGCAAAAATCAGAAAGTGAACAAACATGTATTTAGTTTTAAAAAATTGTATTTGTCTATATCACTTATCATGATTTTCTGCTTTAAATAAAAGTTCTGAATAATAAGATTAATCATCTTCATAGAAATTAACCAACTCATTTTGATTGTCTCACTATATTTGTTTTCTATTAGCGATTTAAAACAACACATTTATTATTTCAGTTTCTATAAGCCAGAAGTCTGGGTGTGGTATGGCTCGATTCTCTACTCAGTGTCTCAAGGAGCTGAAATCAAGGTGTTGGTCATATGGGACTGCCATCTGGGGCTCGGAATCCCTTCCAAGCTCACTGGTTGTTGGCAGAATCCATTTCCTTGCAGTTCTAGGATAAAGGTCCCCATTTTCCTGCTGACGTTCTCCTGGGGACCACTCCCACATCCTAGAGATTGCCCGCAGTTCCTTGCCATGCGGCCTCCATAAGCAGTTCACAACAGGGATGTTTGCTTTTCCCCTGATCAGCGAGAGTGTGTCTCTAACTTTTCTGTGAACAGCTGGAGAAAATGCTCAGCTTTTAAAGGGTCTATGTAATTAAGTTGGGCCTGCCTGGATAATCTCCTTTCCTCAAAGTCAACTGTGCTACATTCCATAGCCTAATCACCACAGTGAAATGAATTATAGTCACAGTCCCTCGAGTTAGACCGGACATGTGTGCTAGGGGGCTCAGAATCTTTGGGGGCATCTTAGATTTCTGTCTACCACAACCACATAAAAGTCTGATGTGTGACCACAAGGGGCTCCAGTGTCCCCCAGCCTATGTTACATAAGCAAAGCTCAACTGGAACCAAATGGCGACCTGTAACCTCTAGCTTTTGCTTTCATTCTTTCTTTACCCTCCATCCCTTCCAAAGCAATCTAAATGTTTACAAGATAATAAGAGGCTCATGATAATTTTAGCAATGAGCAGTTTCTGTATCTAGAGAAACAGAAATTCTGACTTTATTAACAAAACCACTTTGGGAGAAATTCTCGGACAGCCTCTTATTCTCTGACACCCACATCCTTTCTCTTTAAAATAAGTCTGACTAAAAAAAAGAAAATGCATTTATTTGGAATGTTAGTTTGAGTTGGTGAGAAATTGTGATTCCTAAAATAATCATTTGTTCTAAGAAGAAAATATTTCACAATAATACATTATAATAATAACAAATGAAAACAAAAGCAGTAACAGTCTGATGCAGTATCTGAAAACTGAAGAGTGGGCTGTGACCAACTGGCAATCGATGTAGTGTGAGGTTCAAGTCAATGAGACTCTGCTGATGGCCTCACACTAAGGAACCTCAGAAAAGAAGGCATCTTGGTGGCTGTGACATTGTGACCTTGAGATGAAGACACTATGGTGCTTTCCATCTGCATTAACCTGTGCTTTCTACTTTGAAAGGCATTAAACAGCCTCCCCTTCTTGAGCCAAGCTTAGTACCAGGTAGGAAGTGTGCCTTTTGCCATTATGCACATTCTCTGTGTTCTCTTTTGTCTTGGAATAAAAAAGGAAGCATGACTGATATGAGTGGGAAAAGAATAGCAAAGCTGATTTCCATTCAATAAATATATATTCCATAGACCTTCTCTATGCCCAATGAAGCAAATCTTCCATTTTTGAAGGTAAACAACTGCAGAAAATGGTGTAGAGGAAATTTAAGCCTCAAATGAAAGTTTTAACTGGATGTTTTTAAAGCTCTTCCCTACTCTACCATTATATGCACCTATAAATAGAAAATATGTCATAAAATGTTTAGACAGTTTTAGGGGTCAAAGTGGGTGTGAGTGACTTACTAGTTGTGACTCATCATATTCTCATTCTGTCTACTAAACCGAAAAAAAATTAAAAAAAAAACATTCAAAAAATAAAAAATAAATAAAAATAAAATATTCAGTGGACCCTTTTTCAACCTACCCGTACCTTATTCCCTGCGTAAACAGACATAAACATAAACATATGATTATCGTGCATATGATCTTCCTAAGCACACATGTTTTTAAAATGCTTCAACAGAACTGTCTGAAATGTTGTTAGCCAAGCTGCCCTGCAAATAGTTCAGATTTAAATAATGTTTCCCAAACTTAAACTTCATTGTAAGAATACCATGGAGTCTCAATACATAAAATCAAAAACAAAATTTCCCCACTTTCGGTATCCCACCTCTTATTGTCGTTCAGTGCCTGCTATTTTAATATAGAACTGAAATTTGAATTTCTAAAGTAACTACCAACCTACTATGTAGGAATAAACTTAGACTAGAAATTTTGCACCAACTTTCATAATCTAATTGGGGAACATTTTACAGTGAAATCATCTGGACACTCTAGAAATACCTAAAATCTCTCAGCCACCAGAGACCAATTGCACCTTAACAAAACTTTGAGTCATGAATAGAACAAACTAAGGAGAGATAGCTGAATTTCCCTGAATCAGACTACAGAAAAGTGGGCTATTTCTCTCACCTCTTTTTACCATACCCTTTTCTACTAACCCTGTAGCAGCATTTCAAGCTGTATACTTCTGCCTATTACTAGGTTTTTGACAAAAAAAAATTTTTAAATATTTATAGTCACAGATCCTCATGCCCCTGTGGGAGTGTAAAATGATACTACCAATTTGGGTAACAAATTTGCAGTTTTGTAAAAAGTTAGATGTGCATTTATCCTATGACCCATCAAATCCACTCCTAAGGATTCATCTGAAGAAAGAAAACCATATGTCCACAGAAAGCTTGTACAAGAATGCTCATAACATGAGGTGCCTGGGTGGCTCAGTCATTAAGCGTCTGCCTTCGGCTCAGGTCATGATCCCAGGGTCCTGGGATGGAGCCCCGCAAGGGGCTCCCTGCTCCACAGGAAGCCTGCTTCTCCCTCTCCCACTCCCCCCAGCTTGTGTTCCCTCTCTCGCTGTGTCTCTCTCTGTCAAATAAATAAACAAAATCTTTACCAAAAAAAAAAAAGAATGCTCATAACAGATTTATTTATAATGGCCAAAAAGTGGAAATAATCTTTGTTCACATCAAGAGGAGAATTAATAAACAAACTGAAATGTACAATAAAATACTATTGAGAAATAGGATTGAACTACTGAAATATAAAAAATGACTGACTCTCAAAAGCACTATGCTGATCAAAAGAAGCTAGACAGAGACTGTATATGATTCCCTTAATATGAAAAAGATAAAAATAATAGAATGGCAGAACACAGATTCATGGATTCATCAGGACTTGCAAAGATTGGGAAGGAATATGAAGAAAATTTCTGCAATGATGAAATGTTTTCTATCATGATAAGGAAATGTGGATTACATAGAAGCTTGTATTTGTCAAAGCCAGACAAACTATCCTGAGATTAATGCACTACACTGTGTAAAAATAATGCTTCCATAGGAAACAATTTTTTTAGATATTATAAAAATTTATCTTCGTCAGAACGTTTGAAAAACAGGGTGAAACAAAATAGGATTTCTTTAATAGTACTAATGTGCACCGTTAATCTCCAGGAACTATAGTAGGTGAACTTTTTGCCATAGAACAGTTTAAGGACCATCTTTAGAGACTAAACCTCCTCAGAACACAACACAAATGTAGGATTTTTATTATAATACATTCAAAAAATACAAAGAAAAATTGTGTGCTTGTGTGTGTGTGTGTGTTTTATGTCAGCCGCATAATAGTAGGAGAGAGAGCAAATTAAGAAGACATCTATGTCCATGGCATAATGACATATGTATCTTTGGTACCACCTGTTAACAAAGTCAGGAAAAAATGGAGATTGTTACTGAGCCTGCAGAAAAGATTAGAGGAGACAGCTGAAGAGAATAGCAAAGGGAGATACCCAGGATAGTAAAAGAACAGGGTATTGAAACTAATTCAGAGAGGCAAGGCAGTTGTATGGGAAGAGTCAGGAGTTTTATTTTCAGCTCTGTCGCAGACTTAATCAGGGGCCCCTGGGCAATTCATATATGCAATTTATGACATTCTGGTTGGCTTAGTATATCTGCCCTGAGAGTTTGTAATTGTCTGTGGCTGTCACTGAAGTACAGCAAGCAAGGTGATTCCCCCTGTGCCCCATGCCTTGGGAGACACCAAAGCTATGATAAAAAATCTGCCAGTGGAGAAAATGAAATAATCGAGGAATTAAAATATTCAAGATCAAGCATTTTGTAAATACTGTTTACGGATTGTAACCCTCATTCTAAGAGTGCCCAGATGTTTCAGAGCTTTCAGAAAACTTCAAAATACACTCCCAGGGCTGGAGGTGGGGAGTGGGGTAGGGTGACTCAGGTGGAAGTCCGATACCCAGAGAATACTTAAGTGAATCTACATAATCATGATCACCAAAACTAGTGCGTAGGAGAACTTTGAATCTTTCACACCAATCCTTTGTGCCACACATTTACATTTTACAAATAATCTTCCCTTTCAAGACAATGTTTATTGGTTATTATACACAGAAAGTATGCATATAAACAAACCCAATACTGATGTGTCTTTTGTTCCTCTATGTGGAACTTAATTCACTTTTTCAATGATGTTTCTACAATAAAGTGTGGATTTGTCTGGGGGCTCGTGAGTCTTGCTATTCATGTTTCCCATGCCATGCCCAAGTGCTTCCAGAATAGTACATATACGTACTCAACAGACACCAAATATATTGTGGATAAAGAATGGCATGAAGGAAGAATAAATGTATGGACGGGTAACACAATTCAATATTGCCTGTCAACTGAATGGACTAATATTATATAATAAGCGTGAATTCCAGAACTTCTGGTTCAGGCCAGGATGAGATAGCCTACTTTGTGCTATCCTGAACCTAGTACAATAAGCAAACGTAAAAAGATTCTGAAAGGTAAAGGAAGAAAGTAAACTGGATAGGGGTCATGGGACTTTTAGAACAATGTGGTCATGAGGGTGATGAGTTCCTAGGGTTTTCTTTTTGCCTTTCATATACCCTGGATGGGACACCGGAGAGACCTATAACCCAGAACAGCCAGCAGACACAGACAAGAAAGCAAGCTCCAAGAAAAGCCTGCATCCTCTAACCAGAGGACGGAGAACGAGTAACCTAGAAGTACAGAAAACCTTTTTAACAAAATACACCCTAACCCAGCCAAATACCAAAGGAGAAATTGCCCCTACCCTGCAGAATCAGTTGGGATTGTTGGGGAGCTGAAGTTCTGGCCTCATATCCAACATCGGGAGGGTTGGGCAAGTCAACCTCTTACTTCCCCCTCACTCAATTAGTGCCAGTGGTACCAAAAGCAAAACCAAAGTCCTACCCACACAAGGCAGAAACAGGTGGACTGAGATGGTGCAGGGTGATGTTAGCTGTCATTCTGCTTCCTTCACCATGGTACTATCAGTGGGGTATAGAATGGTGAACTGAGCTTTCATCCCTACCAGACCTTCACTTTACATATAAACAGTAAACAGAGTGGCTTCTTGCCAAAAGATAAAAAGATTAAATCAGATCCAGGATCTCACAAAACAAAACCCCAAATCCCCAAGGTTAGAATAAAAAACCTCTCATCATACTAAGAACCAGGAACATCTCAACTTTCATGAGGCAAGTCAATCAACAGACACCAACACCAACATGTTGAAATATCTGATGAAGGTTTTAAGGCAGCCACCATAAAACCAGTTTGTTAAGCAGTTTCAAAAGTGCTTGTAACTTGAATAAAAAAAAAAAATAGCTTCAACAAAGAAACAGAAGATATGAAGAAGAATCAAATGAAAATTTTAGAAACAAAAAATAAATGAATCAAAATAAAGAGTTCAATGATGGACCAACAGCAGAATCGAAGGGACAGAGAAAAAAATCCATAAACTCAAAGGTAGAATGATAGGAACTACTCAGTGTAAACAATTGAGGGATAATAGACTGAAAAAAATAAAGAGTAGCACCCTGCTCTATTATCCCTCAACTGTTAAAATATTGATGGCAATATATATCATTGGCCATTGTGAAAATGAAAATTGAAACTATGAAGAGATACATCACTCCATATATTTTAGAACAACTAAAATTTTAAAAGAACCGCAATACCTCAAGTTGGTGAGGATATAAGGAAACTGCAACTCACATATATTCCTGGTGGGAATGTAAAATGATACCACCACTCTGGAAAATCATTTGGCAATTTTTTAAAGATGAGACAATCATAGGCCCACAAATTGCACTCCTAAGAATATATCCCAAAGAAGTTAAAAATTATGTACACACAAACATTTTACACGGAATGGTGGACTCCAAAGGCCGCAACCCTCAAAACCCTCAAAACTGAACAATTAGAGGAATAATCCCTTTTTCCAGGCTGGTGATCAGGAGTCTATTCTCTACAAAACTTCACTCTGAAACGCTCTGGAATGAGGAACACTAGGTATAGTGAACAGCTGAGGTGAAGTATTGGAAGAAAACTGAGGATTTAAGTGAAAGTTGATATATATTGAACTGTGTGACTCTCAGACTTTTTTTCCCATTAAAAGGACAAGCTTTTAACACACATCATCCTACTACCCTACTACCTGACCATTCCCCATCACTGGTGAGGATTAGAAGATTCTTCTCTGGATAAACTAATTAATTCATCTGAGAGAGGAAGTTCCTAAGGCTTTTGGATACTGACACAAGAAAAAAAAATGTGTCTTTCTCTTCCTTTGTATGCTGGTGATGCCTAGTGCTATTAAATACAGCTGTGACCATAACTGAAGATATCAAAATTGTAAGAGGGCAGATAGCCAAAATCTGTATCCATGATGATGTCATTGACCCATTAGATTAACCAGACATGGAGTCAAACTACTATAGGGCTTCTTGTTTCATAAGATTTTATAGAGTCTTTTAAATTCTATGTCACCTAGGGTACTACCCAGAGTACAAACAAACAAACAGGAAACTGAACTCAAACATAAATAACGAATAATAAAGGGTAGTTGCACAAACAAAGGCAAACATCAGCCAACAACAAAGAAGAGAAATTGATTTGGATAGTTCAGTAAGAAACATGAAATACCAGGAAAGAGAAGTTGAGATCCAGGTAACAAGAGATTCAACATGGGTGTTTAGCAAAGGGAATTCCAGAATGAAGAAAAAAAAAAAAAGGTAACTGCTGAGTGGGAGCAGGACTAAGGAGCAAGAGTCTCCCTGACAAGAAAGAAAGAAAAGACTGGGGCAGTCAATCATAAGCAATACTGATGGGCAGGCATTAAATAGGGATACTGAAGTATTTGGGAAAATATTAATCACAGTTGCATCATCAGCCAGGCCAATGAAGAAGGTAGTCATTAATTTTAGAAAAATTAACTCATGTAAAAAAAGAAAGTGTGGTGTGGTCTGTTAGTTATTATGAATGTTATCGCGTAGTCAAAATAATGTAAAAACTGACAATCAGCTTAACCACATATTCTAATATTACTGTGCTAGGGGCCAAGGGAAGACAAGTAGGATGGGGAAACAGTATAGCAGAGAGCCAATGACTCACACTGGTGAGAATCAATCCAACATGTCGAATATTAGCAAATCATACTGATTAGCTATGTAGAGAAACACCAAGGGAGCATGAATGATTGAAGTTTCCTTGAATCATCTGCCTTGCTTCTGCCTCAGTGCCTTTGCATTTGTTGTCCAGAAACCTCCCACCTCTAGATAGCCCCCTGACTAAGCCTCTGACTTTCCTAAAGCAATAGAGGTCGCTCCTCAATGAAGCCTTCCCTGTACAATCTACCAAATAGTTCACCCACCTCCATATATTTCATATTTTCTTCTCTGCCTTGTTTTTTTCTTAGTGCTTCCCACCTCCAATGGAAAATACAGTTCATACTTAGGACTCATGAATTTGTTGGTTTGTTGTCTTTTCCCCTACCAGGATGTACACTCCATATTAGAAAGGACATGTAAGTGTTTCCTCACTGCCAATGCATAGCACTTAGAACAGTGCTGAATCATGGTAGGCCTTCGTTAGCTATTTGCTTGGTAAATAAATAAATCTATGTTGAATATTAATATCTGAGGAGCAAGATGAGAGCTGTGAAGAGGTAACACAAAAGCCTGCTGTGTTGTTTTGTTTTGTTTTTCATTATCAGTCTTGCACTATAACCTTTCTTTTTTTTTTTAAGTGAGCATGTACTCACTCTCATTGAAAAGTACATTTTTTATAAAAAGATAAGCTAGGTTGAATATAAGGAAGAGAAATTTCTAAACTAATATTGAGTGTGAAAAATAGTTGAATAGTTCTTTGGAGCTTTCTGGAGGTATGACAATTTAACCTACCCTGATATCTGATTTGGAGGCATAAGTACTAAATAATAAGGAAGCTGGGAAGATTAGCTTTGGGAATGCTATTTGAGATAAGATTGAATGCTTCGTGGAAGAGTTACTGGCCACAGTATTTTAAAGACAGGAGTGAAACAGATAAACAGGTGGAGAAAATGACAGAGTTATCTTTTACTTTTATAATAATTAAGCCTGAGAAAGAAAATTGTTTTATTTTTTTTCTTATAACAAAAAGGAATATACTTCATTGTATAACATTTAGAAGATCAGAATTGGCAAAAGAAGACAAATTGTGGAAGGAGCTGAGATGTCCTTCAGCAGAGGAATGCATAAAGAAGATGTGGTTCATATATACAATAGAATATTACTCAGCCATCAGAAAAGATGAATACCCACCATTTGTGTCGACATGGATGGCACTGGAGGGGGATTAGGCTAAGTGAAGTAAGTCAATCAGAAAAAGACAATTATCATCTCACTCACATGTGCAATATAAGAAATAGCACAGAGGATCATAGGGGAGGGGCGGGAAACCTGAATGGGAAGAAATCAGAGCGGGAGGCAGACCATGAGAGACTCTTGACTCTGGGAAACAAACTGAGGGTTGCTGAAGGGGAGCTGGGTGGGGAAAAGGGGTAACTGGGTGATTGGCATTAAGGAAGGCACCTGATGTGATGAGCACTGGGTGTTATACGCAACTGATGAATCATTGAACGCTACATCTGAAACTAATGATGTACTATATGTGGGCTAATTGAATTTAAATAAAGTTAAGGCTTAAAAAAAATAAATTTAACATCACCTATAATCCTCCTGCTTGGGAACACTTTTAATATACCTGTGAACATTCTTCCAATTCTATCCTTATGCTGTGTGAATGTGTGTGTTTATGTGTTTATGTGTGCTTGAGCATGTGTGCTTGTATATGTGTGTAAATCCCCTCTTATTTTCAATTTGGGATTTGTGATACAAACACTTTCAAAGAGCAAGGTTGGGACACCTTCTTTCTTTCTCCTAGCAAACCGGCCAGCATTTGTACTCTGATAATTTCCTAGCCACTAATGACTAAGGGTAGATTGGAGCTTTTGACCGTGAGGTTAAAGTTTCCATGTCGCCTGTTACTAATCTCCTGAGACAGTTTGTCCCCAGACAGTGTTTCTGTGGGGCATGTTTTTGTCTACGTTCCTTCTCACAATAACCCTCTAAGAATCTATCAGTCTGAGAATGGTGAAAGCTAATCCTTGGAAAACCATACCATGCTTTTTGAAGTACACTTTGAACTTTGATCTTGTAGAAATTTCATGGTTGGTATAAAGTGCCCTACAAGAAATTTTTCCTCTGCTGTTGATAAGGAAGAACTGTTCAGATAAGAACATTTTTTTGCAGATAACTGTGTGTGTTCCAAACACATAGGACCTCACTAAGCAATAGCTCTTCAAAACAAATCCCCCTTTTTCCCCAAAATATTGTTCTCCATTTTTATAAATGATCAAGTAGCATTTCCTCCCTTTTTTTCCTCTTCATTTGTTCCCATAGATCCTGATCTCATCACAACGAGTCAGAGTCACTCACTTCCAAGCCCAAGCATAAATAGAGGAAATAAAAACACAGTATTTAGTTTAAATATATAATTTTTCTGTATTCATCCATGAATATGCAATGGATACCAAAGCCAGGGAAAAGGCAAATTCTCTATGACATATAACTGAGATTGAAATACTGAAGTGGATTCCCACTGGCCATAGAATAGCATTAAACTAGTGCTGCATATAATAAGATCTTTATGTTACAAATGTCTATGACAGTCTAACAAAAAGAAAACTACTTTACCACTGCAGGAAATGATGCACCTGCTTTGCTGCCATTTCAGCACAATCCTTAGTATATAGTAATATACAAACCTTTGAGTACCAATTGACTTCTTTACTTGCAACTGAATTTTTTAAATTGCTGCTTTAGAAAACCTGATCCTCTAATTCGTTAAAATATCTACAGCTAAAATCCAGTTAAGTGTCAAACTGATGGCTTGCATGCTCATAAATGCTAAATGCCAACATTTTTATTGTCCAAATTATTGGCATTTGTCTGTTGCAATGACATGTTTTCTTTGTGCATTTCTAATTGGACGACAAATGTATACTTTGGAATTGAACTGGAAATCTGTTCTTAATAAAAGGAGGTAAAACCACCCTTCTGTCTTTCTGAAATAGTATTTCTTAACATAGCTTAGATCTCTCTCTCTCTCTCTCTACATATATATATATATATGTTAAGTTCCAATTTTTAAATGGTGAAAAAAAGTGGTTCTGTCTCCCTCATCTCTTAAAAAGCATGTCAAAAAAAAACAAACAAATAAAAAACCAAAAATAAAAGTCCTTTAAGAGAAATGGAAGATACTTATAACTTAAACTATAACATGTGAGAAACTATGTAGTGAAGGTAAAGTAGGTATGAAAAGATGATTAGGGGGCACTTGGGTGGCTCAGCGGGTTAAGTGTCTGCCTTCAGCTGGGGTCAGGATCCTGGGGTCCTGGTATCGAGTCCCACATCAGGTTCCCTGCTCAGCGGGGAGCCTGCATCTCCCTCTCCATCTGCCCCTCCCCCTGCTCATGCTTGCACGCGCTCTCTCTCACGCTGTCTCCCTCTCTGAAATAAATAAATAAAAGCTTTAAAAAAATAAAGAAAAGATGATTAGAGCAAATGATTTCAAGATCTCAAGCCATCAGTGCATAGCTGGCCACAGGAGAAGGTACACCTTGAGGAAAAACCCAGAATCCACATCAGGAACAATAAAAACATTGCGCAGGAACTGGCAATAGAATTTTCCCTGGGCTTTGAAGTGGCACCCAGAGCAACAAGGGAGGCAAGCGTGAAAGCTCGCTCTTGCACAGGGCAGAGATTTGCACATGCTGTTTGGGAAGAGATTCTGAATCACGTAGCTGCAAAACACGCTAGCTGAAGAAAAGAGAGAAACAGCTCATGAAGCTCAAACAGCTCTCTGTCATCAGGAACTTCCAAGGGAATGGGGGAGAATTTGTGCTCTCTGGGAACCCTGCATGGCTCACTTTTCAATAACTGTTCTGCAATAAAATTATTTTGTTAAAGCTCATCACATTGAGAGATGAGGAATAAAAAAAGGGGGGAACTGGAAACCATTGGAAAATACGATAAGGGAAAGAACAGGAAAAATAAACCAGACAGAAAAATATTGCCACAGTATAGCAGGCTTGCATGAATTTAAATAACTTAACAAATCAAGAAAAGTCACAGCAGAGTTACAATAACTCAGATGAAACAGGAGGACATGAAATATGCACAGACAAGCTTCCAGAGAAGTAGAAAGAAAGGAAAATCCTAACATAAATAAGGCAACATTTATGCAGATATGGATGAAAACAAATAATTAAGAAGAGTAAGAAAAATAAAGATGTAAAGGCTTATAAAGAAAGTCTGGGATCTGGAAGACAGTCAAAAGGAGACACTACATGAATACAACTATCCCGAAGAAGAAAATCAAACTTCCAAGAGAAAAAAAAAAATACTTAAAGTATAAATTTGGAAATTTTCTAGAAACAAAAAGGAGCTGAATTTGCAAATTGAAAGAGCATACCATGCCTCAGAAAAGAATATTTTATGTAGAATGATGAGCACCAACATGTATCCTAGTAAAATTGCTGGACTTTGAAAATATATAAAAAATAAAGAATTTTCTGAGCATCCATGCAAAAAAACAAAACAAAACAAAACAAAAAAACCCCACACAAAAACAAAACAAAAAAACCTGAGTCACCCAGAGGAAAAAATTCAGATTGTCCTCAAACACACTGTCAGCAACATTATTCTACAGTGGAGCAATATCCAAAAGTCTTGAGGGAAAAGAAACATCTAGATATAATGAGAATATTCCACCCAGGAGATGGTTGGGCTCTTGGGCCAACAGGGCTCTTGGACCAAGCACAACGTCTGGAAAATAGTAAATGGATGGATAAATGAGAGACCTTAGTGTTGGCATATGGGTTTGATTCTCTACTGGACATCTGTGAGAGGGTAGCTGGCAAACTTAGAGGTATGACGGTAGAGCCCAGGAGGAAAGGGGTCACATTTGTGAATCATGATAAATTAGATAAAAGCATAAGACAGGAAGGAGATACAACGCTCAAGGGAAAAAGAACAACTTTTAAGAATAATATTTTTTCAGAACTAAACTCCATTTAATAAAGTAACACAAACTACAGTAAGATGATACCATTCGCCAGGCATGGTCATAAGCCCTCTACGTGAATCAACTCATTTAACTCCCGCGAGAACTTTATACGTAGCCATCATTATTGTTGTTGTTATTGTTATTACTACTACTACATCCATTTTACAGAGGAAGAATCTGAGGCACACATTTTTAAGGAACTTGCCCAGTCACGTAGCTATTTGAACAGTCTGACTCCACCTGTGTGATTACTTCTGTTAGAGAAGGGCCTGTTGGGAGATTGCAGCAGGGGGAGAGAGCCTGTCAAGGCGATCCCATTGAGCACAGTGCCAGGCCCTGTAGAGAGGTCGAGGGGGTGTTTGGCAATTAGGTGGGCTTCTGTGACAGTTGAGAAAACTATCTTGGCAAGTGTTGAAGGCGGGAGCCAGATTAGGGTGAAACGAGTAAGCGTAGACAAGAAAAATAAAACAGTGCGTGTAGATAAATATTTAGAAAACTTATATAGGGAAGAGAAGGCATGGGTACCTCCTAGAACTTTCTGGATGTTTGTGTCTTTTCTCTGTAAGGGAAGTCTAAACTTGAGACCATTACTTTTGCCTAATTTGAGAACCACATCTCAATAGTATACATATATGAGGCATTTAAATTTTATCTCCCTGTCTTAAATATTGTTATGTTGACTCGTAGGCCACACAGTGTACAGGGGAGGGCTGCAAAAATGGGGAACTGGAGCCTTATACACAATATCAATAGCTATCTGGTTTTACCTGAAATCTGTCTTGCTATGCAGTAAACCCATTTATAGGACTTTGCTGCATCCTCATTTAAAGCTTCAGGGATTTTGTTCTTGTTGGTGCTATAGTTCATGATATTGTTTACTTAGAATAGTGATCTCAGTAACCAGTTAGCTAAGAAAACAACTTTTGACAAATATCATACAATCCAAGAAATAAGCCACAGAACAATTAGCGGTCTGTTTTTACCTAATAAGAAAAGGAGTTTTGAACTCTGTCACCTTCTCTCTGGTCACCTAGTGATATTGCCCAGTAACGGCCTGTCTCTCCACGCTGAGTCAAAGAAAGCAGGTACTCATAAGCAGCAGATTTTAAAATTGCAAATTTACACAGCAGAGTGGGCCCCCCCCGCCGAGGCCCAAGGTCACGTATAAATAGTGATGACACACATGTTTGAGTATACCTCTCCAAGAGTACGAAGGGAATGTCTTTTTTTACATCACAAAAATAGTTGGCCGGCTGTTGCAGCATTTCCCCGACTGGTTTCGAGATAATTTCTCTTTCCTTTGATGGAGACAGCCAGCTACCTTTCCCCAGCCTCTTTTAAGCCTCACAGCATCTGGGAGTTAAGGAAGGAGAGATTTTGTGTTTGTGTTGTCACAAAACAGTCTGTCACTACTCGGAAGCAGCAGAAAATATGTATATAAAGCATTATGTATAAAAGGAGGCTGTCCTACAGTTGGCAGGAGGAAGATGTGTGAACAGACACAAACAAGACTGTGTTACTCACGCTAGTGCTTTAAGCCGTGTGGCTCCTTGTAGAATTGAGCTATAAGCACAGATCCATGCCACATTAACCGGTAGCAGAGATTCTAGACTGAAACAAAACCCATACTCAGATGAGGCTCTTAGGAGTATGGCTTTCACCCATGCAGTCCATTTTAAACACAGTTGACCCTTGAATAATGCAGGGGTGAGGGTCACTGACTTCCCTGCACAGTTGAGAATATGCATATAACTTTTGACTCCCCCAAAACTTAACTACTAATTGCCTACTAGTTTCCGGAAGTCTTACCAATAACATAAACAGCTGATTAACACATATTTTGTATGTCCTGTGTATTATAGACTGTGTTCTTACAACAAAGTAAGCTCGAGAAAAGAAGATGTTCATTAAGAAAATCATAAGGAAGAGACAATACATTTACAGTACTGTTCTGTATTGAAAAAATTTGCATGCAATTGATTTTTCTACAAGAGCTAAAATAGCTAACTAGAATTTCTGGAAAGTAAGAATCCAATCTTAAGCATTCTTTTTTTTTTTTCTTTTTTAAATCTCCAGCATATCACATTCTGACACATAATATGTATTCAATAAACAGAGCTAAACATCTCTCAACTCCCTCTGCTGCTACATATGCACTTAGTGTTAATTGTCTTTTAATTACCCCAAAAGTAATGTCTCTTTTGTGCTCACGACTGACCTAATCTTCAGAGAAGCCCCAGACGTGTTAGAAGACATACATTTATCAGCCACTTCCCATTGGGACCTTTACGCTTTATAAATATAAAATCCACCCCCTTTTTCCAGCTACCTACAGGTTACCACTCTCACTCACCTTACAGTCATTCTGTCCACTTGCCTCCCATTTCCTCCCCAAATGTACAGAAACTCAAGCATCTGTTTGACCATCTCATCCTTAAGGCACCACCACTTCATTGCATTCTCAGGTATGACTCATTCTATTTTAAGATTTATCAGAGTCATTTAAATGTTGTGATTACTTAGGACCAAGTGTATCCTAGTGGTAGGAAGTATGCTCAATTTTGTATCTTTTCTCTTCATAATTTAACACATAATGACTAGTGAAAGAGTGTGGTGCAGATTACATGTCAAAAGATGGTACTATACCACAAGAGAACATTCAAATTTAAATTTTATATGTTTAATTCCAAAGGGTTGCATCTCCACTAGTAGATTAAATTTGGGGCAAAAGATAGCATTTTTAGGCTTTGTTATGACACCGTGTTCTACAAAAGTTGATGTCCTGTCCTCAGCAGGAAAAAGGCAGTCACAAGTCCCTCATCCCAGCTGACCCTCACTCTGCCCACTAAGCTCTTCACAGGAGGAAGACAGAGCTGATTTAAGCCAACCTGTGAAGTGGGAGAAGGATGTCTTCCATGCTCTTTAGGTGCTTTTTGGACAAACTTTCCATCTACCTTTATACATTTGCAACTGTGACTGTTCAGTCCTCAGCTCTAGGCCAAGAATCACAGACACCCACAGTTGTGTCAAGTCCTCACAGACGGCTCCTGCTGAGCACTCGCACAGATGTCCTCCCCCTGGAATCCACCCTGTCTTCCTGGGCCGGGCACTGCTCCCACAGGCTCCCAGGCCTGTCCTGCTCTGTGGCCATGTCCATTTATTCTCCACCACTTCTGGCGGTAATGGACACTGTCTTTCAAGGTGCTAAGCTGTGGGGCTTGTCCAAGCCTTCCAGTCTCCTTGAACACATTTATGGTCAGCTTTCCTTATGTACCACCCACATCTGGTAGACAGGCACTGCTCAGGCAGCCTTTGTCCAGACAAACTTGGAGGTGCAGACTTCCCAGTCCTTTAAATCCTCCAGACTGCCAACAGAGTAGTTACAGTTTCTTACCCTTTAGACTTACCAGATGTGAGTCAGACACTAGTTCACCAAGCTTCAGGAGATGCATATAATACTTGATGTGGGGGACAAGTGTCCCCTCTCCCTCCTCCTTAGGTAGGACACTTGGGGATGGAGACAATTCAAAGCATACTGACAGAGGTCTTGGAAAATCCTCTCCTAACAGCCAACCTGGCATTTAGGAATCCATAAGCTGTTGATGAGGAATTGATTCACACCCTAGGATTGGCCACCTCTTGGGCCTTGCATGATGGCCTCTCACCTAATTTTGGAATTTTTAGAGGTCTCCAACAAAACTGAGAAAAAAATAGTTCCATTTCAAAATAATATTACCAATGTGTGAAAGAGTACAGAAACACCAGTAAGAGGAGATTTCACTTTTTCTGGATGAAACTCAAAACATCGCTGGCCAAATTGAAGATCTCACAATAGAGACTCTGCTAGCCTTCAGGAATTGATGCTTTTTAAATGAAGAGGAGAGGGTAGTGACTAATACAATATGAAATAAATAATTGTAGGCTTTCCAAACATCAGTTGGGAGCATTATCTAAAAGGAGACCTTAAAGGGAGCTTTGCTCAGATTTCTCCACATTTTCATGCCTATAATAAGGCCTGTACAAGATCCCGTTTATTAGCAAGAGAGGGCTCAAGTCCATACTTCTTTGGTTTTTGATTACCATTTCCATACAATGAAACTTTTCCTAAGATATAGATTAAAAAAAAAAAAACATACGGGCGCCTGGGTGGCTCAGTCGTTAAGCGTCTGCCTTCGGCTCAGGTCATGATTCCAGGGTCCTGGGATCGAGTCCCACATCGGGCTCCTTGCTCAGTGGGAAGCCTGCTTTTCCCTCTCCCACTCCCCCTCCTTGTGCTCCTGCTCTCGCTATGTCTCTCTCTGTCAAATAAATAAATAAAATCTTAAAAAAAAAAACATACAAAATTCTTATAACTTGAACAAAACCATACTTACATGGAAGCTGTGGTCTGTTCTTCTGATCAGTGTTCTCTTCCTTTAGCCGCATGGACCCTCCCCACTATGGAAGTGACATTGGTTGGTCTCCATTTATGTGACTGTTTCCCACTACAGCTTATGAGCTACATTTAAACTCTTTTCATGAAGCTTCTTTTTTCTTTCCTTCTTTCCTTCCTCCCTCCCCTCCTTCCCTCCCTCCCTCTCTCCTTCTTTCCGTCCTTCTTCTTTTTTTTAAGAATTGAAATCTCTCTCCTCTCATCATTCCATGAATTCACATCCCTTCTGTTCACTTCTTTGCAGTGTTTAGGTGGTTAACTGAATTAAGCCCTACACATAATCCTAGGGATCCATACTTCCTCCTCTCCCTGTCTTTCTTCTGGGGTATAACCAACTGCAGTTTGGGGCTTTATACATGCACTTTGGGCAAAACGACACCTAGTAAAGACTCATCAGGAAATTGTCACAGCCATGACACACTAGGCCCCGTTAGTTGTTTAAAAAAGAAAGAGGAAAAATGGATTTCTCCTTGTTTCTGGTAACATTCAACCAGTCTACTTTTTTCTACTTTCTGACGAACTTTATACCACATCATCTTATGTATCATATTAGAAAAATAATTTTATACTGGGCACCATCTGCAGAAAGCATAAAAATGTTCAAGCTATCCTTGAGCTGGTGAATAATCTATGGCGAAGTTGTCTAATAAAATCAATCTTCAATAGTTCAGGCTGTCATTAATTCTAGAATGATTGTGGCCCCAAATTGAATTTTACTCATCTCTCATCAAGTTTAGGTCAGTGTTACTTATATTCACAAAACCCAGTACTTTTTGTGATTTCACAAGTAAGAAAAGTAATTAACTATTTAATTTTAATAATAGTAATGAGATTACAAGTTTAAGAATAGGATTTTCATGTACTAAAACTAAATAATCATGCTGAAGGCACAATAGGAATAAAAAATGCAAATAGAATTACGACTGAAAGGAGCAATTTAAATCATGACCTTGAGCCACAGCAATTATGAGTAAGTAGGTAAAAATTAATAAATATGTAGCCTACTTTTAAAGATTTTTAATTTATTTATTTGACAGAGAGAGAAATAGCGAGAGAGAGAACACAAGCAGGGGGAATGGGAAAGGGAGAAGCAGGCGTCCCGCTGAGCAGGGAGCCCGATGCTGTGGGGCTTGATCCCAGGACCCAGGATCATGACCTGAGCTGAAGGCAGCTGCTTAACCAACTGAGCTACCCAGACGCCCCTAGCTTACTTTCAAATAAATTAGAAATATAATCATTATCAAAAAGTACTTGTTAGGCTTTCTCGGATGAAAGTTAATACAAACTTTTGCAGGGCTTTGAAAAAATGAATCAGAACTCAAGATTATCAAAGATTCATAAATCATATTTGAGGATGTTCAAGGCTTTAGTATTTATAATAGAAAAAAGCTAGAAACAATGCTTGTGTCCAATATTGGTTTAAATAATTTACATTGTACACTTAAGAAAGAATATTATGCACATTTCACACATCATGTTTTCAAAGAATATTTAATAATATTGAAAAATGCTCTGAGGTGAAGAACAGCTAAGTACATTTTTTTTAGAAGAATGATCAAATATATGGATGGCTCAATTCGGAGACAGAATGCAAGGGAACAAGCAAACACACCAAGTGGGTAAGAGTAGTCATTTTTGGTGATGGATGTATAATTTTTATTTACATCTTCAGTGAGTATGTATTACCTTTATGATCAGAAAAGAAGGGGATTCATTTTAAAAGCAGTCACAGTGATGTGGATAAAGGTGGGGAAAACAGAATCAATTGGATCATAAATGGAAAGGATGGAGGGGAGAGGGAGGGGAAGTGAGAGGGGAGAAAGGAGACATGGGAGACAGGAAGAGAAGAGGACAGGCGGGAGGAAGCAAACCCTGGATATGCTCAGTAGACACTCCAGAATTTCCATTTAGGAAAGGCTTAGGAACAGCAATCTGCCTCAAAAAGGTGACCTGAATTCCCTGTTAGATACAACTATGACAATAGTGTATTTGAACTTCCTGTCACTCCTAGGTTTATCAGTAGACTTCCAGATACTATCGAAAACAAGGAAAGCATACTGCCATTTTCATGTGCCATTACCTTTCCTTAAACAGGTTATCTTTAATGACTTAAGTATTAACAGAGATAATTCTTCGCAAGTCAACAGGGATTATTAGTGAGAAGAAATTTTCATCCTTTCCTAAGAAAAGGCCATTTGTTGGGTTTATACCATGTGACAGTTATAACGGGGTGTGTGGCAACCATCATTCAGGAAAGGGATTATTGTCCACATTTTATAGCTTATTAAACTGAGATTCAGGGAACTTAACTCATTTTCTCAGGATCATACAATTTGGAATTCCTGAGCCATAATATATCCCTGGTTTCTTTGACTAGTCCTCTTCACCATTATACCTTTCCTTAAGGAGCTCACTTACAGATGATTCTCTCTCCTGGTCTATAGGCATCCTCCACATGTGCTCTTACTGAGTCCTTATAAACAATTAAAGGTTTGGCTTAACCAGGGGCATTTCTGTTTTCTATATTATCTCCACCCCATCACCAAAACAACTCTCTCTGTTTACTGTGAAAAGTCATCTAGGAGCCAGAATAATTGCAGTGGATCCCATGATGTACCACCCGTACAGATCTGAAACTCTTGTTCTCTAGCTGCTCAGAGTGTTGATGGCTAAGGCATTCTCAGGTGAGTAAATCTTCAGGACTTACCCAAAGTCATGCTTCACTTCCAGCAGCAGTGCACATCCAGGGACTGGTTAATAACCAGAATATAAACCTTTCACCAATCTCAGACAACTTTTAAGGGTCATCCTAACAAGAGGGCTTCTGGTAGGATTGGCTCAAGCCTCTTGCATAAATCCATTGCAGTTAAATCTCTCCCTCTGCTGCATCCGGCCCTCTTTACTCCCTTCATTTCTAGGTGTTGACCCTGGGAGAACTTCCCAGTAAATGTCCTGCATACAAATGTTCATCTCACTCAGAGGCTGCCTCCTGGGGAACTCAGTCTGAAACAGTTGGTGTTGGTATGGTCTGAGAAAGCAACCCTAAAGTGGGATTTTGAAGCTGGATCATCTGATGGTTGGCTGGCAAGGAGAAACTATCAGCGGTGGCCAGTGTACAGAGATAGCTCCTTTGCACGTGGTGGTAGTACCATTGTTAAAACTGTCACTGGTTGTGAATTGAAATAGTGAACGGAGTGAGGAAATGCACTAGTAGATGCAATGTATAGGGTAATTAAGAAATACAGGGGAATCAAATTGTGATTATAAGGACTACGGCGTTTGATGGCTATTGTTGGGGGCAATTGATTTTTAAAAAGACAATGAAAGGCTGACGGTGATTAACCACCAATTAAGAATTAAATATGAAAAATAGATGGCCTCAAGGGCAGCCTATAAAGAGACTCTTCATCTGTTTCAGCTAGAGAGCTTTCTGGGCCTTCAATATACTTGCCACTTCTTGCTTATTCACTTCAATTAACATTATGTCATGGATGTAGTAAATAAGTGTGATGTTCTATGGGATGTCCTCATAGTCCTATTAAGCTTCAGGCTACAGCTGTCTCAATTACTTCAGACTCCATGTGCTAAGAGACCAAGAGGCAAGAATGAGGAATCAACATTTTTGCAGATTTAATTGACCCTAATCATAAGGAGGAGTTGGGGATGCTGTAATACAAATAGGACATGAATAATATGTTTGGTACCAAGTGATCTTGCACACATTAATTAACCTCTATGACTTCATTTTCTCATCTGTAAAATGGAGAGAGTAATTGTACTTTATGATTAAGCAATTCTTCCTATACCATATATGTCTAAAACCTGCATCTGATAGTTTATAGTATTGATAGCCTAAATATTAAGCAAACACTATTTCCTAGAGCAGTAGATCTCAAGTGGTATGTATAAGAATCCTAAGAAAATGTTACCAAGTTGACAACATCTCTTCCCCTGGGCTCACCCCATTTTATATGATAACCATTCTCACATTGGGGCAGGTGAGAATGTTGGATGTGGATGACTGGGAAATCCTCCAGGAAATTCTAACAACTCCTCATGGCCAACACCCACTCCTCATGGATTAAAAACCCTGGGCCAGATCCTTTTCTTCCATTCTGTATTTAATTCTGTTCCCAGAAGACTTATTCAAATTCGTTAAGGCTACTACCACCTTATAGCTTGTCTTCCACATTTCTTGAGATTTTTCTCTCTACATTAGAGGCAGTATGATCTTCCTGTTATCTATGCTTCAAATCTGGCTGTTTCTCCAGACCTTGACTCCGAACTTTCTTTTTTATTATCCCTAGAAGGTCTTTTCTTGACAAACAAAAAATTACTTGCTCTTTTTCCTATCCCTCAATAGAATTTTATTCAAAAAGGCATTGAAATATATAGAGAGTTGACCACTGGTCTGTCATTTTCATGTATTTCCTGAAGACAGAGCTGTGCCTGATTCAGTCATGTGTCCCTTGCTTTTATGCTAATGCCTGGAACATAGCAAAAGCTTACTATATATTTTTCCCTTTTCCTTTGTGAAGACAACATAATAGAGTGTGGTAATTCTTGCCCTCTTCTGTGTATAAGAATCACCAGGGGAATTTGTTGCATAAGTAAATTCCCAGCCTCTTCCAGAAGAGAATTTTATTCAATGGATCAGGGAAGGAGTTAAGTCATCTGCCTTTTCAACAGCAATCCCAGGTGATTCTAGTAATGATGTCCATTAGAATAGTTGAAGAAACAACAGTCCAGGGTCTAGTCCATAGCTTTACAGTCTTGGAAACTTGATTTTGCCAGTAAACCCAAAGGTGATCAGGATCAGAGCAACAGATTCACAATAAACTTGACCATAATGACAATATATTACCTTAAAATGAAAAATAGAACTACAGAGCGACTAATCAGCCAGTTAGTTAATTTTCTCCCATAAGGAAATTAACATGAACTATTATAAAATTATAACCAGAAAATTGCTTTGTGAACCAGGCCAGTTATATGGGCGATGATCAGTGGCAATGGCCTATTTGAACCTGCTTTAGAAATAAAAAAAGTGCTATCCTACAATATAGTTATAATTATTTTTATTAGTTTCCTTCTAGCAAAGAAATGTAAAGTGCAAAGTCCTCTAGGCAAAGAAGTTCTAATTTTGCTACAGAATTTGATAGTTTGTTTCTATTGAGTTGCAATACCTAGGAAGGGTAGGGTGCATTTTCACCTGGAAGATGAAGGCATTTTATATGCATGTGTGTACACTTAATAAAAACCATGCCATGCTTTTAGAAAAGATGAAGCAGGATGCCTCTCACTGCAGGGGGAAATTCAGAAATACAGAAAAGAGTCTGCCTGTCTGGCACCATCATCATCAGGAGCTAAAAGGACAATTCTAAACAAATATTCACTAGCAACGGATCAAAAGAACATTGAGTTTCTATGAAAAAAATAAGAAGCTTCCAGAAGAACTACCAAAAGTGGCACTATATACCCAGAAAAAAAAAGTTAAGAAAAAGAACTGATTTGATTAAGAAGAAAAGCTGAGTAGAAAACGAGGAGAAGGCCCAAAGAAGGCAGCTTAATTCCCCAGGGGTTCACACAAGCAAGCTTAGAAAACACCTTTTTGTCCTCCCCCACCTTCCCCCTCAAACCAGTTTAAATAAATGTATGGAGCCAAAGATGCTAACATTTCAACTTCTACTTATTATATTTAAATGGGTTTTCATGAATAAAATATGTTAAATAGTCAAACATTTGTGATATCTCCTTTACATTGCAGGTTAATTTTCAGAAGGCAAGGGTAAACAGCAATTCTGTGCTGTAGAGTCACTATAACAAAATCACTACAAAGAAAATTGTACGTGCAGTAGCTTCTTGTAACATGTCTCTAGAACATCGGAGACTAAAACATTAGGAGATTTGGAGATGGAAAAAAGAAAACATGAAATGGAGAAAAGATTTCATTTGCACAAGAGCTACTAATGCACATAAACAAGAATCTAAAATGTCATCCTGGTAGAATTTAACATTCAGGATACAGTATTCACTTTAAAAGTACTCAACAACTAGAGGATCTGCTGCTTAAAGAATTAAGGGATTTATATATAATTCTTTCTGCTTGTTTGTCACTAATTTACTGAAAGACCTTGGTAGCAAGTCACTTAATTGCTCCAAGCCTCAGTTTCTTCTTCATTTTCAAAACATAAATCAATTCTACAAATCTGGGACCTGAGTTAAAATAGTGAATGGTTGCTTAAAGATGTTACAGAATCTTTGCTAGTCCTCCCATGGAGATATAGAGCCAAATTCCCTTCCAGTTGAATGTCAGCTGGTCATAGGAATTGCTTGGGTAAGGAAACCTAAGCTAGCCATGTGGTCACATAAGGAAAGAGCCAGCCAATTCTAACACCCATCCCAGGCCATGGGCCAGATCTGTGCGTGAAGAAAACTTCAGGTGACCCCAGCCCAGCTACCATTTGACTACAATCACATGAGAGATCTCAAGCACAAACTACCTCCCTAACCCAGTCATTCAAGAAATGTGAGAAATAATAATGTATTCTTGTTTTAAGCCACTACATTTTAGAGTGGTTTATTATGTAGCAATAGATAACTGGAAGTGTGTAAAAGCTTTGCAACATTCTGGTTTCCTAAAACACGTTTCTCAACTAGGTTCTGTAGAACTCTAGGGTACTATGAGATGCTTCCAGGGATTCTACAATAGACAGTGATTTTTTGGAAAAGGCATTTTTTTTTTTTTGAGCTTTGAAACTGTGCAGTGCTTGTACTCACACTAATGGATAGTGACCAGGCAGTTCTGTTATGAATTTCATTATTGACCCCATATGGAAGCAAACAGTAAAATTGTGTTTGTTTGATAAATTCCATTCTCCATTTTTGGCACAAGAAGCTTCTGCCAATTAGTGTTTTCTGTATTGGAAGAAGGGGATGATGTTAGGTTAATGACAATAACCTCTCCTTCCCAAATTACCTTTCTCAATTTCCTATTATACATCACCAACTGACTTAGGGGCATGAACAAATTCTATTAGTGTAATGGAATTTGGAGGGAAATTTTCACTATAAAAAAGAAATTATGATGTACTCAGCTGCACTTACCTCTTTTCTGTTGCTGACCATGTTGTAATATAGAGATTATATAAATTAGAAATTAATTGTAGTGTGATGATTTTTAATTTTTTTGCATTTTTCCCATGTAGTTATTATTTATGTCCTTTGATTTTATATTTCATTAATATTTTCCAATTTATGAACATGTCTGAAGATCCAGTGTGGTATTTTTGAAGAGGAGGTTTAAAGAGGAGAAGGAGAATTTTAGACCTACCCTAACAGAATTCTGATAAGGCTCATGATGAAGAAATGGAAAAAAATTCTGATTACAAACTGTATAATAAGTCAGTTTAGTAATGACATGTCACATGATATTAAAAAGGTTTTGTGTAATAAACTAGAGACTGATAGCTTCTCTAAGTAGGTTGAGATGTCAACAGATTTTATCAGTAAATGTTATATTTCAGCATTTGTGAACTTTGAAAATGATAGTGAAATTCATATTTTTTTCTATTGTAAAAAACTGTCCCCCAAAAGCAAAAGCCAAAATAGTTTTTCCTTCATTTTTGGAGAACTGTCTTGGTGTCTGTACTGATGGCACTCCTTTAGAGGTTTTTGTCTTTCTTAGGAAAAAAGAATATCATGAATGTGTTCATAACATAACTACTTTCTTCACACCAGAAAGGTGCTAGTAGTGAATATTCTTGAAGATGAAATGACAAATATCCTGGATGATGGTAAAAAAATGGTTAGTTTTAGTAAAAAAAACTATTTCACTTAAGAATATTTCAGAAAACTGCATAAAGACATCTAAACAAGGTGTTTAAAGGATAATTGCAGGAGTACTGTCAAGAAATGAGCCAACCAGATTCGGTGGCAGTGCTTTGAAAATGAAGCAGGGCTGCACAATATTCGTCTATGAACTTGGCAGACATTTTCATCTCATGAACCCTTTGTACATACCTCTTTTAGGTCCCAGAGAATATATTTTGACTTCAAATGACACCACTCTTGGATATATCATGTTGCAAAAGAAATTGTAAAATGTTTCCTTTGCTGCTTGGGCCTGAGTAAGGAAAGAGATTAAAAGTCCCAAGTCCTACTGCAAACTCTTGAAAGCAGGGCAGAACCCTACTGAACAGTCTTTACAGATGACTAGATGAAGGAAATATTCTCTGAATATTCTTCTCAGCCGAAGAAAGTGAATTTGAGAGACAAGGATGAACTTTGTGAGCTATATCTGATCATATACTGGAGAGGAAATTGATCTCCTCTAGACAAGGTCTGGATTTCTGGGGGGAAAAGGTTTCCTATCGTTAAAGAAAGCAATGATCCTTTTGCTGTACTTTTCAACTTCTTACATGTTTATGTAAGCTTTTCTGGTTGATCAAACATCATAAGCAAAGGTAGAAATTGTCTCCTTTTAGCTAAAAATGTTATGTGTGCCCTCATATCAGTTTTCAATCATAAGTTGAGTATTTGTGCAGCAAAAACACGAAGCAAAACAAAAAACATGTTTTTCATTAAAAGGTAATATTTTATATTTTTAAATGTATTTTCAAATCTTAGTTTTATGATATGTAGATACATAAATAAAATCAAACAACCAACTCATGGATGTAACTGATATTTCTAGGTCTATATCTGAGTCTTATCATGTCACTTATTAGAAAATGTATCAAAATTTGTATAAAGTTTGTGTCATATTCTATATTTTTACTCATAGTGCTTGGATTATAGATTTATGGTTTGATTATTCTATATTGTCAATAGATTTTCATATTGAAAATATCATTAATTGTCAGTTTGCAGCTTGCACTTAAATCTACCAAGAGTACAGTTAGAAGAAATAAATATGATTTTGGCTTGAGCCAGTCGTTTAACAGAAATTTATTATGTATACCTTACATGTGTTTTAAGATTACAAAATAGGAAGAAAAAGGTTAAGAAAGATTAAGAAAAAGTGATCTGAGAGAAACCCAAAGCCACATTAAATGTAAGCAAAATGCAAATATGTTTATGTCTTGTAAAGAAAGGAATTAATTAGATGGGGCGCCTGGGTGGCTCAGTTCTTAAGCATCTGCCTTCAGCTCAGGTCATGATCCCAGGGTCCCGGGATAGAGCCCCCTGTTGCTCTCCCTGCTCAGCGGGAAGCCTGCTTCTCCCTCTCCTACTCCCCCTGCTTTTGTTCCCTCTCTCGCTGTCTCTCTGTCAAGTAAATAAAATCTTAAAAAAAGAAAGAAAGAAGGGAACTAAAGATCAGAGGACATGTCCTTGACATTTTAGGAACCAAGGAGAAGGAGAGGAGTGAGTCAGCCCAGAGGTGAGAAGATCCAAATGGCAAGGGCGGGGTGGGGGGGTGGGTAAGGCGCGGATGTAGAGAAATGTACATGCTGCTGACTACTTCTTCAGAGAAACGCGTTCAGAGAAAACATGAAAATATAGGTGTGGGACAATGGGAGAGAGTGACACAGAAGAAAGGAGAAGCTTTGAAGAGATGTTAGTTGAGGCTGAGATAAGCCAGAAAGGCAGGGGATACAGAAGCCGCCGGCAAAGTGGATCATCCCCGAACTATGGGGTAGACGGGATGTAAAGGAGATTCCCCAAAGAACAATTGTAAGGAAGTGTTAGAGAGCCTCTTAGACTACCTGAAGGATATGCTTATTTGAAGGAAAAAGTTCAGAAATATTAGCTCTTCCGTCTTCAAAGAGCTAAGAAGCTTTTATTGAGGCCATGGACGAGGCAGAGACGCGAACGGTAAACAAAGAAGTGGAACTAGAGACCGTATTCAAATCCGAATTAATGCCTAAGGTAAGGAGGTTTTTTTCCCACCTCCCTGCCTAACATAAGGAGTTTAAAGGAAGCAACAGAGCACAGGTCCTGAGTAGGAATGTTGTTCTCACTGTCGGTAGTAACGCCAACTGAAGGAATGGGCATGCGCAGGCTAATGGACTCCTGTAGGTAGAAAGAACCAGAGGAACATGGAAATGGAGCCGCTGAAGTCCCAAGACCATGGACGTGGGAGAATTAACTTAGTTCTACCTCCTTTAGTGGCAGTATTCAGAGTTGCACACTCAGGGAATGGGGGGAGACTCTGCTTGGCCCTGTTTTGCCGCACCTTTGCTATATGTGTGTGTGGAAGGCTGACGATGCGCCTTTTCTTTCTCTGTGGACACAAAAGCCAGCACAGTACCTTGAATATAGTAGATTTCTGATCCATATTGAAACGAATGAATGGGGAACAATCCTACCCAATTGATATTTGTTTCTGCTCCTGAATTTTGTTTGGGAGCAAAAAATATTGTAATCTAAAGTTTGGTTTAAGATGGATTTGACATTATATTCTAGCCACTCAAATGCATTCTATACCTATTTTTAAGGTAATAATCATACACTCATAAGAATATAAAAACTAAATCCCCTTAATTCCCATGTGAAAAAAAGTCTCGATAGTAAAATATCCAACAATAATACATTAAATGGATTGCTGCCTTATAATGAGAATTGGCTATTCTTGGCTCTTCCTTTTTCCCTATATACTTCCATTTCTCTACTACAACATGGTCACTGGAGTTTGAGCATTACAGCTTTCCAAAATAGCAAAATACCTTACTGATATTTTATAAGTGCTCTAACTAGCTCTATTTTCTTGATTACTTCTAAGTTTATAATTTTAGAACTCTGGTATTTCCTATATTAACTTATATCTGATGACAAAATGCTAGAGTTTTAAAATCTTAAAAACATTCCTAAACCTGACAATATAAGCCACAGTGCACTAGAGAGTGTCTTCTCTAATTTTGTGTTCTGTCACTTCATTCTGTGTCACTTAGTTCCTCTGTCATCACTCAGATTTGTGTAATATATACTTTCTAAGTTACCTGGCAATCACCTTCTCTGATGAGCCATGCCAGATCCTTTAATCTTTCCCAAAGCTTGCCTTTCCTCAGTCATAATTAAATGATAATTTGAAACCCCTACATGATCCCAGAGGTGGGTAATAAAATGATTTTTTTTTTTTTTGCCTCTGATATCTGAACTTCTTGCTGGACTGCTTATAAATAAATCTAAAATAAGAAGGAAAAAAAGTATCTTTTTTGTAGATAAATTTATAAAATATAGTAATCCAGAACAAAAGTTTTTGATTATAATCACAGCTTTTCTACTAGTTTCTGAAGTTAAAATTTCATGGAGAAAATTTTATCTTTTTTGATAAGAGACATATAACCTCTATGTATATGGATGACTCAGATTTTGCTTCTTGTAATTGTGACCCAGTAGTTCTGGGTTCTTTTTCTGAAGAATATTGGAGCAAGACTTAATGTTTCTGGGAGTCCAGGTACATGCAAATTGTCTAAATCTTCATTACTCTGTTGAGCGGTCTATGTCCAAAGGTCAAACAATACTATAAGGACAGTGTCATCACCCTTTGATGATGGTGTAAGTTTAGTAAGTATTGGTAAGTCCCTTGGGTTCTGAGGATTCTGACAGTATGACATGGAAAAGGTTAGACAGTGAAAATTATGGGCTTCAGTAGGATCTGGGCTGTTTGGATTTTCACAAGACTATGGACTGTGGCTCATGCCTGAGCTCTCCCAATGCCTCCGAGACATTCCTTGAGGGTGACTCATCCAGTTTTGAGTATCACTGACTATACGCCTCACTGCTTCTATTCACTTCTATACAGAAAGCCTATGGATCACTGGGGAAAAGTGAGAAATGAGCTTCAAAGGAGGCTTTAACAAGTGAAAGGCATAGAGTTTGCACCATGGAGGAAGAAAAGCGGTGGGGGAAGTAATTAAAGTGTGCAGAGACTCATTGAATTTAGCAAGCTAAATAAAGCTATGGGTTGGGCTGTGTCATGCTTAGCATTATGCAGGAACACCACTATTTTCTTTCATTCTTCTCTGGAAGTGAACTTGAATCATAATCTTCCAGTTACTTTGCAAAAGGTGGTGCTTGTGAGAAATTACATGTCATTGAGATTATGGGACATTGTCATTGAGATGTGTGATTTGAATTGAAGTGAGGAACCCTCAGAGGGTTTTCTACCTGGATTATGACCTAGTAATTCTGACAGGAGAGTCTTAGAGGTTGTATAATTGGAGATGAAATATATTCCTCTTCTTGTTGGTCTGTTTATTGGCAAAGCAGTGCACCCTGAGCTTTGGTCACAGTGTTCTTTACTCTGTGTATACCTGGTCATATCTTTCAGTGTTTCCACTCCAGTTACTGGATAGAGTCCAAAGCCCTTAGTATGGCCCCACATGTCCTTCACAACATGGTTTCTGGTTCCTCCATTCAGCCTCATTTCTCACCTCTAATGTAGACTCCAGGCTTTGTCATTCAGAATACCTGTAGTTCCTGCAAGATTCTCATAGGCACATACTGGAAGGTGCATTCTCTCCCCTTTGTCCGCCTGGTCCCTTTCCTTCAACACACAGCACAGGTTTTACCTCCTTTGTGAAGACAACATTTCTCACGTCTTATAAAGTTCTTCCTGTTGCCACAACTCCTATCGCTTTTTCCAGCACTGATCACATTTACCCAACCCTTCCTCTTGAGCAAGACCATAAGCTCCTGGCAGACAGGGACTGTGTCGTATTTATCTTTCCATCCCTTAGAGCATAGCAGGACCTGAAATAAGACAGGAGGTCCATTTATTTTTACATTTGAGATGTCTAATGATTCTTCATTTTGCCTGTAAGGGAAATGTTGTGGGTAGCCTTTAATATGGCTTCCAAAAAACTTACCTTCTGCATTTATGCCTTTTGTATATTTATCTCCCCTTGGACTGAATTTATTGACTCACTGCTAGTAAAATAATGCAGCAGATGCAGGTTAGGCTACAAAATGACTGTGACTCCCACCTTGGTCACTCTCTCTCTCTCTGAGAAAAACCACACAATCTTGTGATTTTCATGTATTTCTAGGGGTTTAGTCCCTCATTATTACATCTGGCTCTGAGTTGTTGCTTTTCTTCACTTCCTTATTTCAATTTCTTCTTTATTCCAACATTAACCTCTTCTCTATCTTCATTCTAACTCAGCTGTGGGACACAACAATTTTTTCTAGATTTCACCAAATCCACTCATCCAATGCAATTGTGTGTGTAGAAGACTGTAAAAGTTTGGATCAGGGAAGAAGTTTATAGTCCACTAATATACATAATTAAAATTGAATGTTGGACCTTTCTTTTCTTAACTCCTTAAGGGATGCCCACCCATGGATCTGTTCAGCAGCATTTTTTTCTATCAAGTACAGCTCAAGACTTGATAGTCTTGAGACTATCAGACATGTTATTAGACTGACAGACATGTTTTCTGATTCTTTCTCTATTTTTCAAACTCTTTTCCCAGTAAGCCGGTCTTTATCTCTGAGGATTTATTTATGTGCTTTTCTAAGCAGAAGTACATCTACTCTGGATCTTAAACTTAAGTAGCCCAGAAAAATGGGCAGAAACTAGACATTCCCTTCTGTCTTTTCTCTATCTCCTGTAACAGTCTGAAATAAAAAGGAAGACGATATTTTTCCCCACTGGTATGCCTTGTGTCATCCCTCAGAAACAAAAAGCTATAACGGTTAGCTTTCTTTTTAAATATAAACGCTTTCCCCTGAAATGTATATAAAAATTTTAGCACATAAAAAGCATTTAATTATTTTTTGTTTTCTTTCTTTAATAACTATTGGTCAAATTATTTCATCTCCCTTGGCTTTGCCACCCGTCTTGGCAACAGTCAACATTTTTTGAGCCCACATTATGTACCAGAAAAAAAAAACAAAACGATAAAATGATATATAAGGTAGCCTCTTCCCTCAAGCTATTTATTTCTGACTATAATACATATTGACTGGCCTTTCTATATACAGATATATACACGACTGTGTGCGTATATATGTGTGTGTGTTTATGTGTGCTTCTGTGTCTGTGTGTTTTCTGGAATACTCTCTCACACTAGTTTTGCTTCTGCATGTTCACACTCCATCTTCAAGACTCAAGTCTATGGTTATTTCCCTCATACAAAAAAGTCTTTGATTCTCCATTTTGAAGTTTTGTTCCTGAACTTCCATAGCACTTTGTGCTTGTTTTATGGACTCCCCCTTTCAGCCATTTATTCCAAATCTATAAGTGTCTCTATCTCCTTTTGACTATTGGCAATTTAATGGAAGTGTCCCCATTTGGCTCTTTTTTTGTGTGTTTGTCCCTCAGAGTATCTGCTAAAATGCATACCCCTTATAGATATGCAATAGACATTGACATTTTATCATCGGCTTTCCCATTTGGAATCTAAGACTCTTCTTTGACTCTGTATTTATTATTTATTGCATAATTTGAAGCAAATTTTGTGTGTATTTTTTCATAGTATATTTACGGTTCTACTTTTTCCCTCTTACATGAACAAAATAAAATCTTTAGTCCCTCCCTGTCCTATCCTGATAAACTTGAAACAGTATTTTCTGGAAACTTCTACTAGATTCTGTGGCCAAAATTTTCTCCTTTGCTCTATTAAAAACTTAACTGCCTCCTTGAATAAATCAATGCTTTCTTCTCAGTCTTTCCCTTAAGAAAAAGAAATTCCTTACTTAAGCTTCCTAGCCATCAGTCTCAGCTACAGAATTAAATACTATTATTTATTCTTATTAATATAGATATAAAGCATGCAGTAAAATATCTGTTTTGCTAATTACTTTTTAGATTAGTTTTTATTTCTTTTATGTTTTGCTGTCTGAGTAGAGGGGGGAAAAGAAGGAAGAAGAAAATCTGAGGCTTTAAAATTATAATGGAGAGACAGAATACCATAACCATTACTTTAAAAAAATAACAGAAAGATTAACTGTATACACTGGATAATTATTATTTTCATATGTTTAGTTAATGTTAAATAGTTACAGGGTCATCAAGATCATATTTTAGGATTTGGGTATATAAATATGTATATAGTAAAGGCTCAAAAATATGTATCTATTAATTGATGGCATTTCTAAAGAAGTTATCTAAATTGATAAAAAAATGACATCATATAAATCTGATAAATACAAGGAAATATGCAACATGTCAGAAAATATTTCACGGTGAATAACTCCAAATTCTCTGGGTACTTTGGAATACCATGGAAATACTATGCCCTAACTAAAGAACAGCTTTGGGGGTGGGAGATAGTGACAAAACTAGAAAATAGCCTGAAATTACCTTCATGGGAGTGGTTTATATCAATTAGTTCATGTAGTTCTATATTAGAGTCCCCCTCCCCCCAAAAAAGGTTCTGGACTCCCTCACAGTCCATTAGAATCCCCAGGAACTTCTTAGATCATTGCTTTTTCCCAGGGAAACATTTCTATATTTTCCTGATACTGGAAGTAGAACATCATATATCCTAGGGGGTACAGGACCCTATCTATTTTTTTGTTAAGATTTTATTTATGTATTTGACAGAGAGAGACAAAGAGAGAGAGGGAACAGAAGCAGGGGGAGTGGGAGAGGGAGAAGCAGGCTTCCCGCGTAGCAGGGAGCCTGATGCGGGGCTCGATCTCAGGACTCTGAGATCGTGACCTGAGCCGAAGGCTTAACGACTGAGCCACCCAGGTACCCAGGACCCTATCTATTTTTAAAGACCTTTATATAGCTAGATCACATATCAAAATATATGTCCCAAAATATAATTCTGAAAAAAAGGGAACCCTAGAATTTTCAGAATCAGAATTTCAGAATTCTCTTGTTCTAGTTTTAGGTTTCCTCTTAGAGGCAACTCTCCCTTCTCTGAACACTGTATTAATTCTACTAACAATGTGATTGGTTGGATAAATAGAACAAAAGGATTCTTTACCTCCAGCGACTGGAAAGACCAGGGCCTCATGGCCAATCCATGAACTCAGTTATCAGATTCTGTCTCTCAAACACGAAGAGAGACACAGAGACACTAGGACAACAGTTTGGGTACTTGAACTGAAACTGCATATAGGGTCAGATTGGCTCCTTCATTTTTGACCACATGTACAATGATGAGAAGGAGAAAAAGCTGGTCTCTTCTCTGGTGTGTTGAAGAACACAACAGGTATACCAAGAAAAGCTCCGGTCCTGAAGGCCTCCAAATTTTCAAAGGTCATCTCCAGTGAGGCCTGGCTGAGATTTGCTTCTTATTTTTCCATATAGCCTTCTATTTAAGCTAGCCTAAATGAGGTCCTTATTACCAAAGCACTTTGACTAAAACACCAGTGTTTGAGCTGTAAGTTGCTATTATTGGGGAAGATACTACAATTGAATCAGGTTTCTGGGTCATTCCTATTGAAATACACTTTAAAGGGAGATATTCCATGGAAGGCAGATTTTTTTTTCCTTGACGATATTACTTCTCTTCTTTCTCTACCACAACAAATATTTTAAGCAGAACTTTCCCTAAACATCGTTCTCTCTAAAAAATGGAAAAGATTATTCAAATTACTATTATAACCAATCAGAGAGTGCAGAGAAACAGCCCGATTACCTTCTTTCATGCTAACTTTCAGCAAACTAACTGTATGGCTATGGGCCAATCACTTTCTCAGAGCCACAGTGGTAACCAGGGGCCAGTTCCTTCATCAAACATAGAGGTTAAATTAGATGCCATCGAAGATTTGTGCACACATGAAAAACCTGTAGTTCTAAATTGATAGGAAGTGGTGCATAAGAAAAATTATAAATAGGCACAATTAGGTTTTTCCAAGTTTTCAATTAACTTGCTCAGCTGTGGGCATTGTAAGATTGCAATGTAATTGTGATTAATGTTGTCATCATTATGATAATTTTTATCAGGAGGAGCTATCCCCCAGCCGCAAAGGCAGCAGTACGGTAGGAATTTCCGCTAAGACTAACAATGCCTCTCAGGTCCGTAGTTTTACAGCTTAAGAAAATACTCTATATGCATTATCTCATGTGATCTCACACCTACTCTATGAAATGTATTTTGATGACCTATCTTCACAGAAATTTGAAGGTAGAACCATTGAAGCTCAGAGAAAGAGGATTTCCAACGTAGGGGGGAAATTGGTATGATTTCTAATACAGATAAAACTGGGATTTCCAACATTTTAAGTGGGTATGTAGGTCAAAGACTACTTCAGAATCTGAAAAGACCCATAAACCTTTGCCTCCAAAATGTACATGGCTACAACTATTGACACTTAAAATGTATAAATCAAACCCCTATAAGCTCACAGATCCCTTGTGATTTACTCCATGTTTCTAAATCTAGAGTGTTGGACGTTTTGGGGCATCATCAAAAGGAATAGGAAAAAAATCTCCTCTGATGTCTATAAATGCAGGTAAAAGGAGGAAAGATATTTAATATTTGTTGAGTCCAATATTTTATATTCTTATCCCATTTAATTCTAATAATAGCTTTGTATAGTAAGCATAATCTTCAATTTATAGTTAAGGTTCAGAGAGGTCTAGTAATTGTCACACAATTAGAAAGCAGTAGGGGAATTTAAAGTTAAATGTCTCTGGTTTGCACTAAGGATGACTTTAAGCTTTAAAAGAATTTAAAATAATTTAAGACTGGGGCGCCTGGGCAGCTCAGTTGGTTAAGCATCTGCCTTTGGCTCAAGTCATGATCCCAGGGTCCTGGGATTGAGCCCCAAGTCTTTGAGCTTCCTGCTCAGCAGGAAGCCTGCTTCTCCCTCTCCCCCTCCTCTGCTTGTGTTCCCTCTCTCACGGTCTTTCTCTCTGTCAAAAAATAAATAAAGTCTTTTTTTTTTTAAGATTTTATTTATTTATTTGACAGGGAGAGAGAGAGCACAAGCAGGGGGAACAGAAGGCAGAGGGAGAAGCAGACTCCCCGCTGAGCAGGGAGCCCGATGTGGGACTCCATCCCAGGACTCCAGGATCATGACCTGAGCCGAAGGCAGTCGCTTAACCAACTGAGCCACCCAGGTGTCCCTGTGTTTGTTTGTTTTTAAAGATTTTATTTATTTATTTGACAGAGAGAGACAGTGAGAGAGGGAACACAAGAAGGGGGAATGGGAGACGGAGAAGCAGGCTTCCCACAGAGCAGGGAGCCCAAGGTGGGGCTCAATCCCAGGACCCTGGAATCATGACCTGAGCTGAAGGTAGATGCTTAACGACTGAGCCACCCAGGTGCCCCCAAGCTAACATGTTAACATACTATTCAGGAAAAGAAAATGACCACTTTTGTTTAACTGTTCTTGTAATAGTTGAGCTTAAGAATTCTGACGCCCATCTTTTAGAATTTAGATGAATTAGTTCTTTTAGAACTTAGATGGCATAACTACACCCTTAAAGTTCTTAACAAGAGGTGAGGAGAGATGGTATAGTATATGAAAGCTGATGATGTTATGTTACTTGTGAGAAATTGTTCATATTGTAAGGATACATTTGAGGTAGAGAAGACTAGAGACATGGCAAAAGTTGGGTAAGCACATCTCAGGCCAGTCAGAAAAGATGCTTTATCTGTGACATCAGAACAAGGAAGAGATATAAGCATTCCCACCAGAGTAAAACGTAGAACCGCTATGGAGGAAAAGATAGGGTCGGAGCTGTCGCCTGTCTTTAGATATGTAAGCACTGCTTCAGGCCTCAAGCTCTCCCCAGCACACTTGGAAAGATCACCTCCTAATTATCCTTGGAGATACATCCTTAACATGATCATACCTTACCAAGGGTATGATCCTTGGGCTACACTTACCATGCCTATATTGGGTCGGTAATTCCGACCTGTAATTCCTACCCTACCTCCTTTAATGAACTTCACATTGTCCTTAGCACCTTTCAGGGTCATCATTTTCATGAGTGAAAATGAAGCTGTTTAGCTCTCTGTCCTTTGTTTGCCTTCAGCTCATCTGATTGCCAAAGGATGGAACCAGTACCCTATAGTAGCTTCTAACAGAAGACTCCACCAGAGCAAGTCCCCTGGGACCTTCTCCTGGGAATTGGGTGCTATCATCACTGGCAAAGAGAGGTTCATTTCTCCAGGGACTAAGCCCCTCGAATTCTCAGTTCTCTGTTTCTTTTTGTTTGTATGCAATATGCTTCCTTCACAATCTCCACAACAATGCCATATGATTCTCCACCTTGGCCAAGTGTCAGAATCATCTGTTGATTTCAGAACTCTACTCTATGCCTAAAGCTTCTAATTTGGTAAATCTGGGAGGGGTCCAGAAATCTACCTACTCATGCATCCATCTCTCTATCCATGTATCCATCCACCTTTTTTTGTTATCTCCCCAGATTACACTAATAATCAATTTGGAGTGTCTCTGTACTATAGAACACACAGAAGCAGGTGCACAGTTGAGATTTTTTTTTTTTAACTTGGAATATCACCCAGAAACAAATATTCCAAAAAAAAAAAAAATACATATATATATCAGAGTCTGGAATATGTTATAATACATTTTAGGAGGCATGATAACTTTTATTAGGGCAGGTCAGAATGAAGACTGCATGCATGTTTGGTAAGATGTAAGTACTCGGTCATGTGTTTTTCATCAACTTTGGTGCAAATTGCATCTGCTAAAAAGTTACTGCTGCTTTCCCTTCTAGTGAACAGACCCACCTCCATGCTTGAGACTTTTTTCTTAGCCTCAGGCTGAATCTTGCCTCTTGGTATCACAACATTCAGAGAGATCAAGGCACCTTTCCCCTCAAAACTCTGATTTATCATCTGAGCTTCATGTCCAAAACACTTCCTCAAAGTCACTTGAACATCTACTCTACCAGCTCTCTGCTTTAATCTCAATCCCAATGAGCCCATCTCAGGCTTACCTCTATTCTGAATTATCTTTTTCTGTAATAACCTTAATATTTATGTCCATTTATAGCTCCTGTTTACCTGGGAGGTACTACTGTAATAAGTTCTCTTTCCAGCTATACTGCCTCAGAATTGTGACTTCCTCCAGCTTCTCAGAGTTACTCCATACATTTGTTTTTACCGCATAAGCCCTGTTAAGCAGGGATTCTCCTAACTTGATCTGGAAGAAGGAATCGTTTCTGTAAGTCTATAGAGTGCAAAGAAATCACTGGGCTTCTTAACTTAAAAGCAGCTGTATGGCAAGCATCCCCACAGGGCTTTCAAAACTCCAAATGAAAACTCAAGAATGAGGATTCTAGAACTTGCCATTTTAAGTTCTTGAAGATGCAGAAGATAAGGCAAAGAAACAAAGGCTGTAAAAAAATAAAATGAGGAAGTAAAAATGTAAGGTCCTTATAAGATAAAAACTAAAAACAAAAAGAAAAGATAATAGCAGAATGCTAAAGATCCAGACAGTGATTCCATATCTCAGTTAATTCAGTTTAGTTTTCCCAGTAAATTTTTATAAGGTTTTGCCCATCTGGCTTCATGCAGACTACCACATGGAGTTCTGCTGTTTTCCTTTGTGAGACCTCAAAGCTGCTATTTCCAGATCTCACTAACACATTTTCTTTACATATCCCTGCAATTCCCAGTGATTTCAACTTTAATTGAGTGTAGGCAATAATTGACTCCTGGTTAATTCTGAGCTTCATTCACAGGAAAAAAATCGATATTGTGTACTGTAGTTTCTGAGAACCACTCTGACTGTGCTCAGAGGGAGCCAGATCTTGTACCTTCAAGACAGAAATCATGGGGTCTGGTGAACACAGTGATGCAAGAGTCACAAAAGAGACGTTAGAAGTAAGTGCAGTTCTTTAGAGTTGGAGGCCAAATCCACAGAACAGCATTTTTTGACCCCCTTCAAAAATCTGCAATAGAATTTTATACGTTTTTGTTTATTAAATAATTATAATTCATGCACAAGAGGGTACCTTTTTACAGTGATTCAGGATAGGGTGTAGACTATTTTCTCAGATTTTGTATGCAAAATAAATAACATTTTACGTGGAAACATTAAAATAAACAACATTCTATAACATTCTAAATAATTGTATATTATTCAGTGTGTTTCCAAATACATTCCATTTTTTTTATCTTCATGGCAGGAGGGGCATAGATTTGATCCACTGTATTTTAAAGTGGAGAATACAGTATTTAGAATAATGAAAGGTCTTGCCACAAATCATTCAGCAGGGCCTCGTTGAGGACAGAATCAGAAATTAGACCTCATCATTCTGAGTCCTTGGATCATGTCATTATCTACTATATATAATCCCTAATTAATGTATAGCAGTATTGAAGATGTATTCTTAGATAAAAGCATCCCAGGACAAAATATACCAGCATACAATCAGTATGTATATAAAATATATATAAAATATGATCTATGAAAATTTATTAAATTTGAGAGACACTAGAGTCATGTTTAAGAACACAAACAGTAGCTCACAATCTGTGATTCTGTGCTATGCTTCCATTTCTTTGTCTCTGAAATGGATGTAATGATAGTATTTACCTAACAGAGTGACTGTGTGGATCAAGAGTTAATACACAAAACACAGAACAGCTTGTGCAATGGCATTTTGCTTATAAATGCCATTTGCATAAATGGTATTTGTATAATTATAAAATATAACAATATGTTAATGAAAATTTAACTTTAAATTTTTAAACATGAACTATTTCAAGCACAGACAATAATATAATGCATATCTATATGTCAAAAACTCAGATTTATCAAATGTTAACATTTTGCTATATTCTTTCCAGATCATTCTTTGTAAAAAATATGAAAATAAAACATTACAAATACAGCTATAACCCTGCTCCCCGTTCCTTCTCACTCCCATCTCAAAGGTAACTAATATTCTGGGGTTGATGAATATCAATTTCAATTATATATCTTTTTAATATGTATACTATCCTTTATAGATTTTTAATTTACATACACATCATCACACTGTAAAATATCCTTCTATCATTCAACCTGGGACTTTTTTAGATAAACATATATTTTGCTGTGTGTATCTCTGATTCATTCATTTTATTTGCTATGCAATATTCTACTTTATCAATTAAAACTATCCACTTATTAATTTCCCCATCAAAGAATGATTAGGTAGGCTGTTTTATTTTTTTCTATTACAAGAATACTGCACATTTGGGAGAATTTTTCTAGAGTGGATATCTGGATATCTGCTACTGTAGGTATCAAGGTGAAGCCATGGACATCTTCAGCTCTACTGAGTTCTGACAAATTGCTTTCCAAAGTTTTGGTAGCAATTCACTCTCCTACCAGCCAGGCTATTTCCCCTATTTCCCCACACCCTTACCATATTATCAGACTCTAAATTTTACCAATTAAAAGTGTGTGAAGTGGTATCCAATTACTTTTTGTTTGCACTGCCCAGATAACTAGAGGGATCAAGCATCTTCAAAATGTTTCCTTTTTTTTACATTTTATATCTTTTTGTTTTTTGAGGAAGTGGGAATGTGGGTAAAGGCACAAGAGAGCAGCTAGGAAGCGACTAGAATAAGTGGTCGCTACATAGTGATAGCTTGGAGACTCACAGTAACTGAATTGACCCCAACAACAGCATTTATGAACAGAAAAATAACCTGTAATCACTTCCGTTGACTCTGCCGTGTTTGTATGACAGCATCCAGCGTCACAATTCTCATGTGTTTCTGCCCTTCTTAAAATAACTGGCAACTACAGAGAAAAACAAAATCATAAAATAAGAATAATTGGAAATAATATGATACATTCCTCTCAAAATGGAGGTGACTGAATAAACTCCCAGATGCCTAGATGATATAAAATGACCCTTTGAATATTTAAGTGAGTTATGACTATCTGAAAAATCCAATCAATGAACAAGTGAAAAACAAAGAAAGGCCAGCATGGCCAAAGTCTCTCAGCTATTTCTAAGACTAACATGACTATGAAATAGCTTCTTATTTTTAATTAAGTTTCTATCAATCATATGGGATTTTACTGTGAGGCATCTTTCTAGAACAAATCATCCACTGTATCTCATGGAAAGGTGGAAATGAAAAATCTTCAGTTCTCCATCCACTGGAAATACATTTGCTATTAATCACCATAGACATGACTACCTCGGCTGGGATGTTTCAAACAAGCACAATTACTACAACAGCTCTGCATTTTATGACGTTTCGTATTTTTCCCTGATTTATATGCTTTTAGGTTACCCATTAACATGCTTTGTTACATTCCATATAAAATGAAATGAGATCAATGCACATCTTAAACTCATTATGCTGATATTACAAATGCAAATTGCCTGCTACCTACAGAGTAGTTAAATATCATCCTGCAGTTTCCTGTTACTTATGAACAATTTAGAAATAACATCTGCAATTTTAAATATGTTTTCTTTGTCTACTCAACCTTGCAATGCTCCCAAATATACACCCTATCTTGGAGAAAGACTTGCAAAGTCAAACAGACTATGATCCTTTCACTTGCTAGATTATTGGGTTAAAATAAAATGCATTGTCACTTGTTTTCAAGGAAATTCTGAATTGCTTTATTGTACATCTGACATTTCCGTACACCTTGCTGTCCACAGACGGGGCCACACTTTCAAGGAGGCAGCTTTCATTCTTTAGAGCTTCTCATGATAATGTAATAAGCACTATCGGATGTCCCTGGGCACCCCAAAGCAATGAGTTGTGAAGCTTGTCCCATAACCAGCATCACAGAATGGCACTAATCAGGAAATGAATACCCAGGTTGGGCTCAGTGCAAAACAGCATTTTCTAAGACAAGATAGGCTTCAAACGGACTAACTCTCATTTGAAAATGTCATTGGAGAAGTCTGCACAATTAGTAGGAGGAACATATTCTATTCTTAATTATCAGAAAAAAAAAAGTTTGACTTTGCCTCTGTTGGGCCTCACCATTCCCAAAGACTAGACTCGGGTTTCAGTTATGATTGCTCTTCTCTGCAAGCTTGGGACTTCCATTTGGTTTCTCAGTGAATGAGAATTTATGACTTTTTTTTTTTTTAACTCCACTTCCTTATTGTCACCACTTGTTTATTTGTACATGTTTCCTCCTGGATCTCATTTTTTTGCCTGTTTGTGAACTTTTCAGAGTAGCAATTAGCTAATCCGATAAACTATCCATTCCTCTGCTCCAGTGGATGGAGAGACTAAAGAAGTAAAGATAGTCACTGATGACATACATTATAAAGGTTTCCTTGTGTATTTCTTTCCAGTTACCCAAAGAGGTGACTTTAACTGAAAATTTCAAACCAGAAGAAAAAGACAGTTGGAGAAGTGTCTTGGAAGTCATATATTCGGAAGGTCATATTTTTGGATAGATTGAGCCTCAAACACAGTTTATGAAATAGCTCTTTAACTTAACTGCAGTCAATGGAAGGATGCTCCCAAGTATAAGGATAACGCAAATTACATTATCCATTTGTTTCATCATAATGAAATTGTGTATTTAAATTTACATCATGAAATATTAATAAGGACATTGTGTTAGTTTATTAGGGCCGACATAACTAAATACCGCAGACTAGGTGGCTTAAACATTAGAAACAAATTTTCTCACAATTCTGAAGGCTGCAAGTTCTAGATCAAGGTGTCAGCAGGTTTGGTTTCTCCTGAGGCCTCTCTCTTTGGCTCCTGTGTACAGCCCTGATATCTCTTTGGTTATCCAAATCATCTCTTCTTATAAGGACAAGGATCATATTGGATAAGGGCTCAGCCTGACAGCCTCATTTTAACTTAATTGCCTCTTTAAAGGCCCTGTCTCCAAACACAGTCATATTTTAAGGTACTGGGATTAGGCTTCAATATATGAATTTGAGGGGACACAATTCCACCCATAAGAGACCTAAGAATCATTATCCTCTGTTTTGAATGCTTAACGCTCAAAATACTTCAGGAAACATTTTGACAAAATGGAGCGTATGCATGGAATCGTGAGACAGTTTTGAATTCTGGTTATTCTTCCCAACAGAGAACACTTAGGCCAGTTAGGAATGACAAATTCCTAGTGTAAGTACTGTCACCTCCTGTCTCAGAAACCCGACTCTCCTTGGTCACCAGTTAGACTCCCCAAGCCCTGACGTGGTTGCTGGGCTTTTTTCACCACATAAGCTATTGCTAATAGTAAGAGTTGGCAATGAAAAGAACTTTATTTGCCCTATCCAATCCATAACTTAAACTTCAGAACATAAAATTTAAAAACAATGTCATAGATGTATTTTGGTTAATATATTGGTGTTGTTCCCTTTATACCCAGACACTATTCTGTTACTACAACCTATGATTGCAGTTGCTCAGTGTTTTTCAAAGATGGCATTACTGACATGTTGTGTAGAACAATTCTTCATCATGCTGGACTGTCCCTGCATTGTCTGCAATGTCCCCAGTATTGTGGCAACCCAAATGTCCCTTTACATTTCCAAATGTCTCTTGATGTAGGTTCTGCTACCAACTTTAAAACAAAGACAGTGACTGAAGCAGCCACATCACTTTAGTGGCATAACATCACCTCAAATCCTTCAATATTTTTCAAAGATAGTGTTTCTTTTTTTTTATTTTTATTTATTTATTTATTTATTTGAGAGAGCAAGAATGAGAGAGAGAGAGAGAGAGAGCACATGAGAGAGGGGAGGGTCAGAGGGAGAAGCGGACTCCCTGCTGAGCAGGGAGCCTGATGCGGGACTTGATCCTGGGACTAGGATCATGACCTGAGCCGAAGGCAGTTGCTTAACCAACTGAGCCACCCAGGCGCCCAAAGATAGTGCTTCTTAACCTGCTGTGCTAGCTTAGAGTCTTGTAGGCATGCTTGTTAAATTTTATCTCGTTGACCGGGCAATATTTATTACAATTTGAAGGAATTTAGCCTTTGGCCTTGCATTTTTATTTCCAGAAATTTAAAGATATATATACAGGCAAGTACACAGAGATAAGGATACATGGATGTTTATCAAACATTCTTTATAATGACAATAAATGTCAAGCCACCGAATGTTAGCAAGAAAAGATTGTTATTAAATGTGGTATATCTACTTGTTGGAATACTATGTAGCCACCATCATGCTCAATGAGATAGAAATTTATTATTATGGAAAGGTGACAATAATTAAGAAAATAATACAATAGAAATAGTATTATAATATATAGTATTATAATATGATCTCATTTTACAAGGTGTTTGTATGTATGTAAATCCACATAAAAATTATAAGTATATATATATATCAAGTTTTATAAGTGATTGTTTCAGGGTACTGGGATAAATTAATACATATTTTAACTCTGTGTGTATGGCACCTGGCATGCAGCTTTTTTTGTGGTTCTAATATTTTTACAATGAATATATTACTTTTATAACCAGGAAAAATTGTTTTCCAAAATTTATCTTGTCACATTTAATCCATAATTCTATTCTAAGAACTTATGGATCCTGTTTCAATCATTTAATATATTTTATATCATTTCTAGACCTGAAAAAGAAAGTTTGCAAATTTTTAACCAAATTTTGGGTAAAAAGACTCAACTACACAGGACTAAAGACAGAGCTTTAATTTGAGTCACTAGAAACATCATTTATTAGTCCATACCCTTTTGGGTAAGTTAACCAGTCATATGGTCCACAAGCAATTCCATAGAGATTTAGCGTTAAATGCCTTGCTGAAATCTTAAAATGTATGTCAGCTACATTTTCCTCATCCACTTAGAGTAGTAGTTAGGAAATGTTATAAATAAGTAAATAAATAAACACATTTAATTAATAACTTGATTTGATTTGTTCTCTGTGAAACCATGCTGATACCTAATAATCCTTCAATGACCTGTTCTGGAATCTTTCCTGAACCCCTAAAATGCCTCTCAATGCTCTGTTTTCCTTCAGAACTTGGCCTATCCTATCTTTTCCTTCTGGAAAGCTCTCTCTGCCCCCTCCCCCATTTTGTCCTGCCTCCCCCCACCACACACACACACCCCCCCTCACATTTTAATCTCTTAGTGGACCTTCTGCTAAGAGATTAAAATCTTCCACTTCAGGCTCTTTTGAAATCCTTTTTGTGTTATTTGTATTAATTGCCTATTTACATTGTAGGTAACTTCCACTAAATTTTAAACTCTTTCAAGTTATGGACAGTTTCTGTTCATCTCTCTATCCCCAACACCGAATACCATGTCTGGCACATCAGGGTTCAAGAAATGACTGAATCAAAGAATTTGTCCATGTATTACCCATTGGTGGTCATCAGTCACTAGCAGTCTTGAGTTTATAAAATCTTTCTACTTCCCTTTTGTCCCATACTGCAGTGACATTGCCTGTTTACAACCTTCTAGAATATTTTCCATCCTCTGAAGAACGCTTCCAATTCCAAGCCAAGCCAGTAGCCTTAAATTTATGTAAAGGGCCCAAAGGCTCTCCTATTTTGGGGGGGATGGGAGGAACTTCAGTTTCCTTTCACTAATATTACTTCATGTGCTTTTTATTCTGTATAAAATCCAATTTGGAATTCCTATTTAATCAATCAAAATCATGAACATCATTGCTATAATTTATACTCTTACAAAATGAATCCTTGATTTAAATTTTTTTAAAGTGAAGTAATTTTTCCAGAATTAATAAATATGAAGTCTTTGCATATTAGCATCTTGAAAAACAAAAGAAATTTGGCAAGGAAATCTATCAACTAATTCCTGATAAATATTGACCAGAAATAATTAAATGATAATAGTAATCAAAATCACTAAGGGAACCAAGTCTGGTTTCTCTTCTCAGATTTAAATGCTCTCAACTGTAAAATTCATTATGGACTGTGAAATTACAATTGTTTCCTAGCAGAAGAGATCATTTGTGCTTGTGACCAATTTCTAATTTAAATACAATTTTAAGGATCTGCCTCTGATTCATGGTATATGGAGAAAAACAGACACATAAAACTGGAATTTTATAATGTGCATTTTTCTGGCTCGCAAACACTAGGATTTTCTCAAACAAGTTATTTAACATGTCAACATTGTATAGTAAGTATCAACCATTTTATTGCCCAGAGGTTATAAAGGGGCTTGTTTGACATTAGCTCCATTTGTCCTCATGATTCCAAAGACTTTTTCAAAGGAGATAATCAGCATAGAGAGATGTTAGAAAGGAGCATGCAATGCAGAGGTGAATATGAGGTCACACTAATGACTTTCTGAAAAAAATAGTAAAAGCAAAAGGAAAAAAAGATGACAAAAATTTTTTAAATGGTCTTTTAATACAGACCAAAAAAAAAAAAAAAAAAATTCCCTTCCAAAGCCATGCTGCTTAACACTGCCTCATTGGGAAGATCAAATACCTAAATCCCGGTCCATAAATCATAGTACATACATCCTTATCATTTAAATATATAGTCCAGTTAGTTCTGAAACACAAATATGTAAAATTCCCTCAGAACAGACCTAAAGAGTAAATACTTTCTTTTGCTGACCGTGAAAAGAGCCCTGAGGGGTTTCTGTGAGCTGTAGAACTATACATCTTACTTTTATTTCCACACCAGGCAAGCCAGTAGAGTCCATAACAAAGAAAACATTCTCAAAGCAACCAAATATGAGTTTAATAGGATCACAATGCTATCATTTGTTCAATCCATTGAGGGATTTTGCATAAAATAATAACCAGTTGGGGTTATGGGTTACTATAATTTCCTATTTTAAACTTTTCTCTATTCTCCTAACTTCTCACAATTCTGATGTATTATGTTTGCAAATGTAAAAACAACAACAATATTTTGCTGTGAGTGTTGAGGATGGGATGGCACAGCTAGGCTGGGGTATAAAAGCTCTGGATTAAGTTACAAAATATTGTTCAAAAATTGAGTCACAAGGAGATTGGAGAAAGAGAAATGTCATTGGTCAGGGGAAAAAGTGGCTTTTTTTTCTCAATGTGGCTTTTATTTTTTTATTTTATTTTAAAGATTTTTTATATTTATTTGACAGAGAGAGACACAGCGAGAGAAGGGAAAACAAGCAGGGGGAGTGGGAGAGGGAGAAGCAGTCTTCCCGCAGAGCAGGGAGCCCGACGCGGGGCTCGATCCGAAGACCCTGGGATCAGGACCAGAGCTGAAGGCAGACGCTTAACGACTCAGCCACCCAGGCGCCCCTAAATGTGGCTTTTAAAAAGCAAATTACTGGTTGGGATAATTGACTACTTCTAAGTGTGGCAAAGGTAAAGTGTGGGCTTCTTCATGAATAATTCTGGGATCATTTTTATCTAACATCTTATAAATGATCTGAAACAGAAATGCATAGTAAAATCTCACAGTTTGGAGCACACAGGTTTTTGTTTTTTTTTTAAGGAACCTCAACACCGAACAGGGGGTTCAAACCAATGACCCCAACTTCAAGAGTCACATGCTCTACCGACTGAGCCAGCCAGGTATCCCAAGGAGCACACAAGTCTTACAGAGAGTGAAGTGACAAGTGAATGAAGATAAGCAGTGGTAGATTCTTCAGAATCTATGCAAGCGGATAGAGAGCCCCTTGCAGGCGAGACTGTAACTTCATGCATCTCTGTATCTACAGCCCCAGTCATAAGGTTTGGACCATATATTTTTGTGTAAAAAGAGGAAGAAAAGTTTGTAAGGTGGACAACTAAAAAGTTAAGAAGTCAAATAGAACAAATCTAACAGGCATGTAAAACTATAAAAGTCAGCTGCTACTCACAACCCCGCAAAGGGATGTGGGAATGGGTGGAAGAAGTTGGCTCAATGAGCCCCTGGCAAGAAAATCAATTCAGCTCAATCCGGCAAATATTATGGAACACATAAAAAGAGCCAGGTACATGTAGACCTGAAGTAAAAGCAGGCAAAGAGGCCTGGATTAAATCATTCTACTCCTGATTTGAGCATAATTTAATCCATTACAACTTTAATTTTAGTTAGCCATTGGCTCTCGTGTATAATCTGATAACTCCCTGTACTTGTGGTAAAGCAACTTTACCCAAGACCATGACCTAGATATACGTTGCTGCAGAGACATTAGAACAAGAGATAACGTTGAAAGAATACAATCTCCAAGAAAGATGCCCCGGAGGATTTGGGTGGTGCCAGCAGAAGGGACAGCAGGAACAGACAGCTACTGTGTCTCTGTCAGGAAGTGTTTGGCTGGTATTTATTAAGTCTCTATCTCATACCCAGCACCGAGGTTATGGAGATAGAAGTAATAAAGGATTACTGAAAATTCATCTAGTTAAAAATGCACGTGAAGTTTACATACAAACACATTTAATCCAATCCAAATGAGTCACCTGTGATGTGGATGGAAAGGGTAAAGAGAAAGAGAGGTCCCAAGCAGGAGAGGGGCTGGGACATACTCAGGGTTGCTTCTAATGCAGAGGGTTTTTTTTTTTTTTTTACAATTCCCTTTGGAAACTGCCTTCTGAGGTGATAGGCATTGTATTGAGTATTTTCAGTTATGGCACGCTCCCTTCATTTAAGGACATATATTTATTATTTAAACTTTTCATGGAAAATTTCAAACATATACAAAAGACAAGAGAATCACACAATAAATCACCATGTACCCATCTGTCAGCCGCAACAGTTAAATCCATAGGTAATCTTGCTTGGTTTGCCCTTGACCTGTTTCTTCAACTTCAGATTACTTTGAACCCAATCCTATGCATCATATCATTTCACTTTTAATTTTTGCAGTTCTTTTGAATCACTAAAATATAAAGATTCTTTATAAAAATGTAACCACAATACCATATTAATGGCTTAAATACTATAATAATTTCTTAATTAACTAAACTACTTAACTATTTAATCAGTGCTCTAATGCCTCTGTTGTCTCATTTTTTTTTTAATATAGCTTTCTTATTCAAATCAGGAATCAAAAGATCTATGCTTTGGAAATAGTTGATACGTTTCCTAAGATTTCAAAAAGTTCTTTGATTTATAGGCTCTATCACCATTTTATTTTTCCTTGCAAATTATTTTTTGAGGAGTTCAGATTTTTTTCTTTTATTGTGAGACTTTCAGGCTGGATTTTGGGGCTTGCATTCCCATGGCAACATTGAACACATTTCTCTATCCCCTCGATTTCCTGTAGGGTGAAAGAGGCTTCAGCAGATACTGGTTCAACTTTTAGAAAGGACAGGATTTGAGGATATATTTATTTTTAATAAACACTCAAATGTCTTTCAGAGTCTAGTGTGATGAGAAAGATGGGGTGCTGAATAATATAATTTTAAGGGTGTATCTTAGAAGAAATGTGACTCAAGAATAAAAAAATTTGTTTACTCAGAAAGAGACCCATAAATACAAAGAACAAACTGGTGATTGAAGAGGGGAGAAAATGGGGAGAGTGGCAAAAGGGGTGAAGGGGAGTGACAGGTATAGGCTTCCAGTTATGGAATGAATAAATCATGGCGATGAAAGGCACAATATCAGGAATATACTCAGTAATAGTGTTATATGGAGATTGATGGTGGCTATACTTGTGGTGAGCATAGCATAACTTACAAACTTGTTGAATCACTGTGTTATACACCTGAAACTACTGTAATATTGTGTCAATTTTACTTCAATTAAAAAAAGATTTCTTTACTCATTTTACTCAAAAATATTCTCTCCAAGCAATTCTGAGAATAGTTGCAAAGACTTTTTTTCTAAGCAATAGCCGTATCATTGAAATAAATATAAAATGGTCCCAGGATAATGTTATCTTTTTGTGAGGTATGAAGTTCCCTGTATGTTTGAAAAATAGTTCTTATTGCTGTTGCTTTAATATATTTTATTACCCTGACTCTCAAGAACTTAAAACCTAGTTTGCAACACATTGTAGATACAATAAAACAATCAAAGAACACAAACTAATGCATGAGAAATTGTTATAAAATGTATTTGGAGGAGAGGATTTTCACCTCCCCCCCCAAAAAAAAGTATTTTCTATATTTGGGAAATATAAAATACTATAAAGAGCTTGATAATGAAGCCAAATTGGGAAACATATAGTCAGGGGCAGGAAGTGATATTTAAGGATAGAGTCATTTGATGACTTTGGACAGAAACAGAATGATAGGGAAAAAAACTGTTGGAATAATTTGATTTCCCAAAATTCAAATGCTTAAACAAGTTACACCTGTGCTTGATTTTAGATTTCTATAGGACAGACTTCAGACAGGTGCAATCCTGTTCTGTTCTGTTGAATGTAGCAAAATTATTAGCAAATAAGATTGCATAGGCTGTGGATACACAAATTGGTTGTGATTTTAATAACTTAAGAAAATGGTTAGGAAGTAATTGGTTAGGAAACATCATTGTATGTTCACAGAATAATAGAGTCATTTCCATTTATAGAATCAGAGTGTGTGAAAATGTGTTTATAGGAAGTTATGGGTGGATTAAGCTGATCAAAAAAAAAAATCAACAGAACTTCTCATCTAAAGACCTTTCTCTATTGAGATTTCTATTTAGGAATTTTCACATAACACATTCTGAAAATAACAAAATATGCCTTAACGAGACATGTTGATTAATGGAATACCAAATGTATCACATGGTAAAATATCAGGTGATTCTACAGTAAGACTCAGCTCGATGAGATGAGATGTATCAATGAATACAACTTAACTTGAAAATTGCCTAAAAGAGTTTTGTGTGGATAAAATACAAACCATGTTTGTGTTACCCCATTTCCCTCTCTCGTCATGGATACTATGAAACGCCCCTGGATTTTGTCCACACGACATCACCTTATATTGTGGTGCAATAAGAGTTCTGAGTATCAACCTACAGTAATCATGACATAAGAAGAAAGCATATGCATCTGTTTATGTGTGTATGTTTGTATAATTATTTGAGATGTAACTGTGACTATTAAATCTTATGCCCACTGAGAATTTACCTAAACTTTTCTTTCTGACATGTCATGTGGCAAAAAGAGATCAGGTGTTTAATTTACCCTCCTGACATTTGCTCAAACGTATTTTCCAGTGATCATGGCAATACATTTTAGCTAATGCATCTTGACCTACCAGCAGCTTTTAATACAGTTAATTTGACACTCTTATTTATTGAAATTCTTCTATCCTGACTTCCAGGATGCCACTTCTCACCTCCCTTTGCATTCTCTTTTTCCTGACTTCTCATCCCTCTGACTTCAAAACATCAAAGTGCCCCAGGGATTGAACAACCTTCAGATTTTTTCTTTATCACCAGTCATGCCCTTGGTGATCTCATTCAATCTAGTAACTTTATTTTTTTTAATGATTTTTTTTTTTTTTAATGTTGAGAGAGAGAGAGCACATGAGAGCAGGGGTAGGGAGGAGGGGCAGAGAGAATCTTAAGCAGACTCCAAGCCCAACAAAAGCCTGAGCTGAGGCTTATCATGGGGGTTTCTCATCATGGGGCCTCATTGCAGGGGCCTCATTCAGGTACTCAAGGGGGAGGGGCCTCGTCACAGGGGCTCCACCCAGGGCTCAATCTCAGGACCCTGAGATCATGACCTGAGCTGAAATCAGAAGTCGGAGGCTTAAGCAACTGAGCCACCCAAGTGCCCCAACAATCCAGCAACTTTCAATACCATTTGTATGCAAAGACTCTCAAGTTCAGACATCCAGCCCAGATGCTCCTCATAGTGCCTCTTTGGCACCTTTATTTGGTGCAACTGCATTCCTGGTTTCCAGCTCCCACCTGTCCCCCTGCATTGTTCTCCATCTAGTAAGTGTGGCACCATCTTTCCAATTGCTCAAAGGACCACTAGAGTCAGTCTTGGCTCTTTTTTTCCTCCCAAACCCTAAATCCAATCTCTCAGCAAATCCTTTTGGTTCTAGTTTCAAAGTATGTCTAGAACTATTTCTCTCCACTTCCTAGGCCCTAGTTTGGAACCATTCAGGTCCAAACCACAGTCATCTCTCACCTGGACTAATTCAGGAGCCTTCTTACTGGTATCCCTGGTTCACATTTTGGCTACCTCTCCTCTCACCCCATCCCAGTCTGTCCCCAGTTCAGGGGCCAGAGAGACACTTTTACAACTATATCCTGGCATGAAACTTGTCTGCTCACTTTTTTTTTATTATGTTATGTTGATCACCATACATTACATTATTCGTTTTTGATGTAGTGTTCCATGATTCATTGTTTGCATGTAACACCCAGTGCTCCATGCAGTACCTGCCCTCTTTAATACCCATCACCAGGCTAACCCAACCCCTCACCCCCCACCCCTCTAAAACCCTCATTTTGTTTCTCAGAGTCCATAGTCTCTCGTGGTTCCTCTCCCCCTCTGATTTTCCGCCCTTCATTCTTCCCTTCCTGCTATCTTCTTCTTCTTCTTCTTTTTTTTTTAACATATAATGTATTATTTGTTTCAGAGGTACAGGTCTGTGATTCAACAGCCTTACACAATTCACAGTGCTCAGCATAGCACATACCCTCCCCAATGTCTATCACCCAGCCACCCCATCCCTCCCACCCCCCACCACTCCAGCAACCCTCAGTTTGTTTCCTGAGATTAAGAATTCCTCATATCAGTGAGGTCATATGATACATGTCTTTCTCTGATTGACTTATTTCACTCAGCATAATACCCTCCAGTTCCATCCACGTCGTTGCAAATGGCAAGATGTCATTCCTTTTGATGGCTGCCTAATATTCCATTGTATATATATATATACCACATCTTCTTTATCCATTCATCTGCTGATGGACATCTTGGCTCTTTCCACAGTTTGGCTATTGTGGACATTGCTGCTATAAACATCGGGGTGCACGTACCCCTTCGGATCCCTACATTTGTATCTTTGGGGTAAATACCCAGTAGTGCAATTGCTGGATTGTATGGTAGCTCTAATTTCAACTGTTTGAGGAACCTCCATACTGTTTTCCAGAGTGGCTGCACCAGCTTGCATTCCCACCAACAGTGTAGGAGGGTTCCCCTTTCTCCGCATCCTCGCCAACATTTGTCATTTCCTGACTTGTTCATTTTAGCCATTCTGACAGGTGTGAGGTGGTATCTCATTGAAGTTTTGATTTGGATTTCCCTAAGGCCAAGCGATGTTGAGCACTTTTTCATGTGTCTGTTGGCCATTTGGATGTCATCAACCCAGAATAACATCATTCTGGAGGAGTGAGGAAAGAGATGAGCAGCAAGAAAATGGAGTTGGGAGCAGATGATGGGGGCTTCAAAGGCCTTGGTGAGAGCTTGGGATTTTACTGTGGGGGAGAAGGGAAGCTTCACAGTGTTTGAGTGGACCATACATTGTATTTCAGATGATGCTAGCAGCTCTAAGAAAATATAAAGCAGGGAAGTGGGGAGGAGGGAGTGCCGGGGAGAGACAATCGTAACATGATGCTGGCTGCATCAAGAACGTCTGAAAACTCATGAGGGAGCAAGCTGTGTGGAGGTCTGGGGGATTGTTCCAGGTAGAAAAAAAATAAGTATAAGGGCCCTGATTTTTGAACATAGCTTACTTATTCAAAGGTTTTTAAGGACAATGTTTCTTCAAACCAACCAGAAATCCAATCTTTTACCCCCGTAGAATGTAGGTTTCATTAGGCTACAGATTTTTTTAAAAAAATTTTCCCACTTCTGTATCCTTAGATTCTAGAAAAATACCTCACATGATACACATGTAATAACAAATTGTTGAATAAAGGAGCAGATGGCTCTAAAGTAAGGTGTAATTACATATACTAACCCAAACTTGAAAATTATATTCTGTGGTCTGATTCCATAATTAATGAAATCCCTGTCCATAGCCCAGGATGCCCTGGCTTTCCCGTGGCACTAGCTGAAGAGAACAGAGAATTGTCTGAGGACACATAACAGAATCCTTTCCTGCCCACCCCCATCCTCCCGGCCTGGATAAAGTGCCCTTTCTGTGCTATTGCTCTACTCTCTATTACACTTAATCTTAGCACTCATTATACTGAATGTACGTGTGCCTCTTCCTGCTACTGAGATTATAGGGTTTAATAAATAAATTCTTCTTTGCGCAAGAAAGAAAGATAGACACAGGAATCAAACAGGTGAAGATTTTAAAATGTCAGTTTTATTACTGCCTTTAAAAAAAAAGAGAAAAACACTGGAATGAGGGATATGGCTAATGTATTGGAGCAAATGGTCATGATATAATTCACCACTGAGTTAGATATATGGCACTCACTCTACTAGCTGTCACAGCTGGACAGTTATTGGCTCCTGCCTATGTGGAAAATGTCCCTTTTACCACATAACAGAGAGAAGATCTGTGTTCTTGCTTTTTGTAAGCAGAAAGATTATAATCTGGTGGTTCCAGAAGGGTAAATCCATGCATGCCCCGTACCCAATCCTAAGCCCTCCATCAGATAAACCACTTACCCTCCTCTGGGGAAGTTTGGTAAAAGGGTAGAATATATTCAAGATTGATCATTTTTCTCCTACTTGAAAATATGAAAACTAGAAGAAAATTGGCCTGTCTAACCTCTGATACCCACTGAACTATAAATCATAGATGCTTGTCTGTCCTGTTCTCCATTTAATCCTCGGTGCTTAAGACAGAGCCTGGTGTATGGAAAGTGAAAAAATAATTAGATAAACTAAATTGTTGAAAGATCATGTTCAAGAATTTGATATTATAGCCTTCCAAAAAATAAAATAAAATAAATAAATCAACCAAAATCATCCAGAGGAGGCAGGGAGATAGGATATATGCTTAAACTTCTTGCTTGGTTTCCGTTGGGCTCAGGAAAAATTGCCAGAACTTACTTTTTTATGTCTAGTTCAAAATTAATCACTAGTATAGAATTTCTTATCCATGCAGAGTAACCACACACTGAAGACAGTATCAGGACATATTCTCCTGTTCTGGACAAGTAGGAGCCAAAAATTGGCCAGAGGGTATGGAATGGGCCATCGGGATGATCCAGTACAGCACAGACAGAAGAGTTGTAGCATTCAACTGTGGAGCCATTCTAAAGGAACCAGGCAGAGGCACAAATCCAATTTTAAGACAACAATTTAAAAGCTAAGAATACTAAAACACAGCACAAGAGAGGAGGCAGGAAGAATAGGAGATGATGTCTGAAGAGAATCCCACTCAGATAATCGAGGGACGTATTGTTTGTGCCCTCAACCCTCCAGATTCTTACAATTGTAATTAGCAAAGATTTAAATCCATAGGCACTTGCTTCTCCGCAAGGAGGAAAAGATCCAAGAAAAAGATCTTTCTTCAACGGGTCTTTCTCTTCTTTCTTCAAGAAAAAGATCCACAAAGAAGGACGTGTTGTTTCAATTGAATGATTACTGACACACTGGAAATCATTTTACAGGTTTATGTGTGACCTCCTTTCTACCGTATGGGGTCTTATTTATGACAGAATGGCAGGGGTTGAGCTCTTAGCTTTTCTTCAGTTTTATTTTTCGTCTCCAGCATGTCTGCAACTAAGCATGTTGCGGAGTAATTAAGTAATAATCTCCTGGCGTTCTTGTCATTGGTATCCTCTGTGTAACGTAGATTCTGCTCTCCTGTCTCAGAGATTTTGAGTTTTTCTTTCAAATTTTCATAATCTTGACTATGATGCACTTCGATGTGGCTTTCCTTGCATTTATTCTGCTTGGGGTCTCTGAGCTTCGTGGGTAAGTGGGTCGATGTTTTCTGTCAAAGATGGAAAAATTTTAGCTCAATATTCCTTTAAGCTATGTGCCACCCCGTTGTATCACTCCTCTTCTGAAACTCAAATTACAGAAATGTTTCAACTCTTAAAACTGTCTCACAAATCACTGATGTTCTGTTTACTTTTTTCAGTCTTTCCCCCCAATCTGTGTTTTAGTTTCAATGAAGGCTACTTCCTGTTTTCAAATTTATTGATTCTTTTACCTGCTGTGTTCAGTCTGCTTCTAATATCATTCAGTATACTTTAAAAGTTTCCAATGGTACATTTTTAGATCTTTGATTTCAGTTGATTTTTCTTAACGTTTTAAAAATATCTCCTGGACTGTCCCCTCAATTCACTCATTCTTCAAGTCTTACTTTAACATACTTCTGACAGCTGTTTCAAATTCCTTGATTGATCATTTCACCATCTGGGTTATCTCTCAGTCTGTTTCCACTGACATTTTTCTGATTTTTGCGTTTTTTTTTTTTTTTAATTTGGTGCTTAGTAGTGTATCTAAAAGAATAATAAAGGTCTGGCTATGACACACAGACTTCTAAGGTGGTCCCCAATTATGTCTAATTTCTGGCATCCTTGCCCTTGTATAATGATCTCCTGTTGAGTATGGGCTTGACTTTGTGACTTGCTTCTAACCAACGGAATTTCTGAAGGTGATGGGGTAGCACCAGGAGAGGAGTGTGACTTCCATCTAGATAACTGAATTTATCTATTGAATTCTTGTCTTGCACACCCTGATGAAGCAAGCCGTCATTTAGAAAAGGCTGTTTGAGAAAGGCGCACGCACATGACAATGAACTGAAGATTATTTTGGTGTTTGGCAATATTCTAGACTCACATTCAATATTCAGCACACAGGTTCATCAACAGTTTGGGTGGTTTCTCCTTCTCTGAGCAGACAGTCCTTCTCCCATTCTCCCTGGTCGCCCTCCTCCAACATGAAAAACTGGATGCAAATATAAAACTATCCAGTGTTGCTTACCTATTTAGGAAAGGCTTGTCCCTATTGGAGTTTTGCTACTTTAGATTGATTTGTGCACGGAATTCTTCAGTGAGATTTTTAAATGTAATTTTTTGGGGTTTCTCTTTTGATTTTCACTGTGTCCGCAAGAATGAGGGTCTTTCATGTCTTTCTCCATTGTATCCAAAAGCAAAACACTCTTGTACTCATTCCTGAAATTGTAAATTCATTAAAGTAAGTTGATTCTCTTTTATCTACATTAGCTACGTACCTATACAATCACTAATTGAAGTAGATATTCAGAACGTTACGTTAAAATCTTAAGATTAACATATTCTGTTTGCTGGAATATGTGTTAGGTATAATGATCTATTCTAGCTCAGACTTTGTACTATGTTAGCCTAAATAAGGATGGAATGAAATTTATTTTTTCATTCTTTTAAAAAGCTCTAGAGAATCCAGCAGAGGCTTGTGACTGGGCTTTAAACATGGAAACTGGTCATAAAATATCTTTTGTCTGATTAGTTAATCTCACCTTCTATTTGTATAACAGGAATGAATCAAACAAAATAAACTGAACTACTATAATCTAGTTTCAGAGTTTTTAAGTACAGTACATTCTCAAATCAAATTGATAAAATCCATTTCTAAAATTTCTCTGTGGAATCATGAATTTATTGTGAAATCAACTTAAGATTTAAAGGATTTTCTCAGTTTCAGATATATATATTTATAAACAAGGAATAAGTTTTACATTTATTTATTGAGAGGCAAAGAAGTTGATTACCATTTTAGATGAAATATACTTATATATTTTCTTTCTTTAGTATAATATCTTAATACCCTTTGATCTGATGTAATTATGGTGAACTTTCTTCTGGAAAATAGTTTTATTGTAATTTTTTTTCTCCAAAGGACATGGTAAAAAGGTAGGGAAAGGTCATGATTATGTAACTTAAATTGGAAACTTTTATTTTTAAATCAAATAATTATATTCTAACAGTGGTCAGCGTTCAGAATAAAAACATTTCTGATAAAATATCACAATATGACATTGCTTTTTTCCCTGTATTTGAAATCATAAAAAGTACAGAAAATGAATAGCTATTTTGAAGATTCTAAACAAGAGAGGAGTACCCTCTTACAAATTATCGGATAATTTTACTTATTTTTCAATTGCAAATTAGAACTGAAGTCCTTATTAAGAAGCAGCAAGACAAACCAAAAAAAGGTACTCAGATTTGTCAATTTATAATAAAAAAGTGATAGAGTTTATAATATAAGTTTGCAAAACTTACATCAAAAAATCTATTCAAAAGATCAGTTAAACGGTATCATAAAACATGGAAGAAATTGGAGAAAGAGCAAAGAACTCTTTGAGAACAGATATTTCAGTTTCCTATGAATTCTGGAAGATTTACTAATAAAATTATTGGGGCCCATTTTATTATGATGTATGTTTGAACTAAGCTAACAATAAGAGGGAAACATTCACAGCATTTCAAAGGTCTTTGGCTGTTAAGTGATTTATTTATTTCTTTTTCATTATAATTTTTCACCAAGTGAAATAATTTATTAGGATTTTGTATGTATCAGAAAGCTTATAGAGAATACAAATATTGTTATCTTCTTATATGCATCATTCCCATAATGAAACTCAAAATGAATGCACCACACTTTTCACTTAGTTATTTAAATATTACGGAAAGGGAAAATCGCTATGCTGGTCTAACGTTGATACTCTGAGTTGAGCTCAGTTCGGAGTTAGCCCATTTGGCAACTTCATGAAATGGTCTGTAAGGCTTTAAACTAGGCAAGAATGGTTCATTATCTCTGGACCTCAGGTTGATAGCAAACTTTTCAGTCTTAGCCTTTTAACCTTCTCCAAATTTTAAAGGATATAATCACACTTCAAATTTTCTATACTCAAAAAGCACTCTAAATTCACATGCCAGGATTCAATACCTGGATAATTTTAGCCTTCCACCTACTTTTATTTGTGGGTCAAAGAGCCTTTTACTCTCATTGTTTTCTTCTTTTTTTTAATTCTAAAACTTCCCTTCAATCCACTTCCAAATAAAGACTAACCCCAGATTGACTTTGCAAAAGCTTCCGACTTTTCTTTTTTTAAAGATTTTATTTATTTGACAGAGAGAGAGAGACAGTGAGAGAGGGAACAGAAGCGGGGCGGGGAGTGGGAGAGGGAGAAGCAGGCTTCCTGCTAAGCAGGGAGTCCGATGCGGGGCTCGATCCCAGGACCCTGGGACCATGACCTGAGCCGAAGGCAGGCACTTAACGACTGAGCCACCCAGGTGCCCTGGCTTCCAACTTTTTAAAAGATGAATAAACATTACCTTTGATAACAAAACATCTGGATCACAAAACATCTGGGCAGTTTTAGAACAATGATTTAATTTCTAATACATCCAAAACATCTGCCTTCCTTAAAAAGTTAACCAGTAAAAAGAAAATGAGAAGCCAGAATACACATCTGCATGTCACAATAATAAAAGCAATAAAATGTTTTCAAATGTCTCAGCATGCATCCCTCCTGTATTTAAAATGAAGGCCTATAACACAGAAGCAGAAAACCTAGATTTTGGGACGCCTGAGTGGCTCAGTTGGTTAAGCAGCTTCCTTCAGCTCAGGTCATGATCCCAAAGTCCTGGAATCGAGCCCCACGTCCTGGGATCGAGGCCTGTGTCCTGGGATCAAGCCCTGCGTTGGGCTCCCTGTTCAGCGGGAGAGTCTGCTTCTCCCTCTCCCTCTGCCTGCCCTGCCTACTTGTGCTCTCTCTCTCTCTCTGTCAAATAAATAAATAAAATCTTAAAAAAAAAAAAGGAAAACCTAATTTTGCCACCGCGTATTAACAACCTTGAGGTAGAAAGCTACAATTCTTCTTGATGCCCCAAATTCTGATTTCATGTGTCCCACACATCAACAATAATGTAATATGCACTGATGAACTCAGAGGGCGATTTTCTTTCTAAATCAGTGGTGCCCTCAGATGCATTGTCTCTCCATTTTTGGTTCACATGGGCTACCTTTATCTTGTCCCATCAGCTTCCAATTGTAAAGACTCTCAAACTCCTAAAAAAATTATATGCTTCATTTTCTATCAGTATAGTTTTAAAAAGATGAAATCATATTCAATAAAAAGGACAGCCACTAAGGGATCCAAAATTTACAAACTGGTCATCTAAGAGGATTTTGTACTGATAAGACTTATGCATAACTTTTTGCTATGGAATAAGTATGGCATAAGTTTAATGCCTCAATTAGCAAGTTTGAAGCTTCCCCTGTTTGTCTTTTCTCTAGCTGGTAGATCCTTTCTCTATTACATACATTTAAGTCAGTGTGGTTTAATTTCAGCTAAACCCAACAGAAATATATTGAACATCCAATGCATGCCACAGCTACAGATAAGCCTGGTACTGTTCTTGTTTCAAAATTGCTTAATATTTAGCAAGAAACAAAATATGTATAAGGCAGATGTCAAGACTGACTTAAAAACTGTGGTGATTCATCAGCAAGAGAGAGCCTCTTCTCTGTACAGGTTGACAAGCTAAGACACTAATGGATTAATTCCCTGCCGAACACTACCATAAAACTTGGACATAATGCAAAAAGCAGCTCACTACCTCTGAAGATACTAGAGAGCAAACAGAAACAGATTCCCTCAGAAGTGCAAAATAACTCGAGGAAGAAAGATAGAAGTATGTCTACAAGGCTTTTCACCTTGAACTAAATTCAGTCCACACTGCTTACAGAGTGGCAACCAACACACATACCTTAAGACCCACGGTCTTCCTAACCTGAGGAACCAAAATACTGAAGCCAGAAAACCGTAAATGCTGAAGGGGGTTGATGGAGGATCCCAAAAGGGGAGATGATGTGAATTTTTAGTATTCTAAAACTCCTCTCTCTGATATCTATCACTTGACTTCTCAACATTCCATTTTTCTGAACACCTTATGGATGAAAGTAGGGGAGGATCTGTATTTAAAGCTGGTTTGCTATATCACACTTTGCAACTGGGGGCTGACGTCTCATATTCCAAGCAGTAATTTTCTTAAACATCAGCTTCTGAAAACAAAATTTAAGACTATCCTAGGAAAGATATAATTTTGTGAAGCTTTGGGATATAAACCTTAAGATAAACATGTTAGACGGGATGACTAAGAGTTTTACAATGCTACATAAACAGTCATTGACCAGTTCTGACCCCGTTTTCCTAATTTCTCCAGAATCCTGACAAAATACAATCGGAGACAAAAAGAAATCATTTCTCATCCGGCTCCCTGGTGATGTCTTGTCTGTCATGAATTACTTTATTAAAATGACACCATTCATTGTTATGAGGATTAAGATGACTTGAAATTAAAATTAACCTCCAAGAATCTGCTATTACTTATGTTTATAGGCACTGGAAATCCTAGGAGCTGGGAAACCCACACAATAATGCAGAATTTAAACCAACAAACATCTCTCTGAAGTTACGACTCAGATTTAAAGCTCCGTGGCTGACAGAAAATTTAATAGAATTGGTTTTCCGTAATCCATTACAGGCAAGGAGCAAGGGCCCAGAGCCTACTCTCTGCCCAAACACACCTGGTTCTGTAGCTCACGAGAGCTATCCATCCTCATTTGTACAGGTGGGGAAATGTACAAGACATGCCAGAACTAGAAGGTAATTTTCCAAACCATGATGGGAGTTTTGCGAGTCAAATACCTGTGTTTTAAGATTAAAATTTGGCATCTAGGAACCTCCTAGGATGTGAATGATTTCCCCCAGGTAAGGGAAGGTACAGGTATAGATGGGAGCAGACACTATTGCAAAAGGGCTAAGTGGACACATAGCAGGTATTCAGTAAATTTTTGATTATCGATCTATTCGTTGCACCAAAAGCATTCAAAGGAAAATGGAAAAGATACAATTTCACATGAAACAAACTCACTTTACCATAATATTTGCAAATAACTATAAGTTGCGTATATAATATGGGAACCTTATCTGCAGATTAGAAACTTTATAAAATAATCCTTTTATTAATTCTTCGTATAACTCTTCTGTGGCTTTTTTAAAATTTGCATTTATATTTGCACATGAGACCATTCCCTGTCACTACAGATTATAGAACATTTTAGATAGAGACAGGTAAGGGGTTTAGTTTTAGAAGGAAAAAAAAAAACCATATTACTTCAAATACCAATTATATTTTGAAATAATTTGTTTTAAAGGTAAGCTAGTTTTCCCTGGTGCCCTCTGTAAATGTTAGCAAAATAAATTAATTTTTTAAAATAAGAAACCCTCTCCTCCACTTCTTGACATCATTGCTACCCCAACTATACTGAAGAATATAATTTTCAGCATATTTTGAAGTGCCTATTTACATGAATTGATGCACTTAATCCTCCCAGGCATCGTATTGAGCACCTGCTCTGTGCCAGGCACCATATTAGGGTGTAAGAAATATGACATTAATTGTAAACCGTTTTTAACTATAAATTAAAAGATATGCCCAAGTGATTTTTAGGCAGCACTTTGTTAACCAATTATGAGAAAGCAATATGCTAATAATAAGTTGGAATTTATTTTGTACTAGTTTAAAATTCTTACAGGCCTGGCACCTACCAGGCTGAACTGCTAAATGTATCTGATACCTCCTGTCCTTCTCAGAGTCAGGTCTTCTCGGCCCACCTTCAAGTCCAGTTTTCCAGGGCATCGCCTTTGACAAAGTGTAACCTGATAACCTCCTCTCAGCTCTACCTGAATTTCTCACACCTGTTCTTGGGCTTCTCTGACTCAGCAGCAAGCACTCACACAAATGCAAGGGCCTTCATACCCCAAGGGGCAGGTTGTGAAGCAGTGTGCTCCTCTTGTGTCCCTTGGGTGAGCATTTGGTGAGACAGCTCCTCAGAAGCTCCAACCCTGACCCGCCCCCGCTGCCTTCATGGGGCCTGCTTGTGCCATACCCTGCACTGGCTGATCCTTCTTTCCTATTTCCCCTCATCCCACTCCCGCTCTCCTGGTTCCTAGGGTGACTTCTCCACATAAACTACTTCCCTGCAAACCATTGTCCCAGTCTCTGCTTTCCTAGGGGAACAAGGCTAGGACAGTGTGGTTTCACTAAAGTCACAACGTCCAGTGAGGCTCAGAGCTGCAAATCCGTACACTACTGCAAAAGTTCACCTCTTCTCCCAAAGCTTTCATTAATGTAGTCTTCTATTCACAACTTACCCAATAAAAACCTAAACTTCCTTCCTCATGTTAAAGGATGCCTGATAATCTGCACCTTCACCCCAGCCCCCTCCACGCCACCTTTTTGTTCAGCTAGAACCTTCTTCTAAATATATTCCCACCACCAGTCAAGCATATCCTGCCTTGACCTAGTCTCTAAACTCCCATGGCTTTCATAGCCTATATACCAAGTTTAAAACAATGGCATTGCTTCAAAGTCTTCTTATTTTGGGACTTTTTTTTTTTAACTCTCTCCAATTACATTTTAGCAACTTGAGGGTAGAGATACTAGTTATATTCTGCTTTTACATTTCACAGCACTGAGCAAAATGTCCTTAATAAATGTACACTGTTGATTGATTCACCTTCCAGCATACTTGACAGGATACTAAAAGCTATTCCAATATCAATTGGCCAAGAAAGATAGCCTAGGTTTTCCCCAAGGTAAGACTCATCACTCTGCTTTTGCGAAAGATCAAGGATACGACCAAGTCTGATAGAAATTAGCATGCACACACGCATGCACGCAGGCAAAAATAACTACGAAGCTTCTGCTTCAGGTTAAAACGTCCTTATTTTTTCACTAGAAGTTTTTAATCCGGGTCAGTAACTCAAATTGTTAGGGGGATATAACTTTTTAACTTTCTTGGGGAGTTCCGAGTACAAAGAAAACTGTATCTGTAAGGAATCACCGCCCATGGGTCAGGCCCAGCCTCTAGTTATAGGGCCATTACTAACCCCCTTGGGCAGGAGCTAGAACTTAGGAACATATCATGTAGTTTGGGGAATGATAGTTTCTAAAGTGCTGAAAGTCCCTGACAGGCTCAGACCACAAGGTCAGGATGGGTTTGCTTGCTGTAGCCCTGCAGTCATTGCCTTAGGCCAAGCCCTCATTACTCATTTCCTGGATTAGTATGTAAAACCACTTGGGGACTGTCCCTTGGATAAAATCCAGTCTCCTTATTATGACCTACAAGGTCCTTCCGTGTTTGTTCTCTGTATACTTCTCCAGTCCGATCTTTCACATGCCTCCACCCCTCCAGAACCTAAATTCCGATCATTCAGAATTCATTGCAATTTTCTCTTCTCTGCCTTTATATATTCTATTTCCTCATTCTGAAATGCACCACCTTCCTTCACTTGATTAACTCATTTTTGGTGTTCAGTGCTCAACTAAGTCACTATTTCCTCCAGGGAGAGACCCTTGATGATTCTATCCTAGTTTAACAATTCATCAATATGTGTCAATTATAATTTTACATATCACACCACATTGAATTTGGCTGTTTTTATGTACCTAAGTTTCCTGAAGGTTTGGACTAGTTCATATGTATATTGGTTTCCTCAACATATGATAAGCCCTCAATAACTTTTTAAAGAATAAATAAATTGACATTAAAAGATACTGAAATAAGAGCTAGTATGTCATTACTGTTAAAAAGAAAATTATAAAGCAAAGTTCTTAATTATAAAGAGAAATTTGGAGAAAAAAAGGGACTAAAATGAAGTGAAAAAAATACAGAACAACAATGTGGGGCTAAGGTGGCCACATGAATCCACGACTGGTGATCCCTCAGTTGGGCTGACCAGGATGTCCCAGGGAGGGACAAAAAAATCTCAGACCAGAGATTAAGATAAAAAGCTCCATACCTGTGGCTTGCTGTATGATTTACCCAACTGAAATTCCTTACACTGGGAAGCACCTCTTACATACTAATTGACTCAGTGATGACTGAACTTGGGTATTTGAACTACATTGACAGGTACACATTCTGGATCCGGCATTTACTTGCTGTATATGCTTAACTTTTCTGAATCTGTTTCCTCACCTTTAATGTAGGGTGACCTGCATATGTGGGCTGTAGTGAGAGATAAGAATGATGCATACAAAGAATGTAATGCAGATCTTAACAGAGTATTTAGGGAATAAATGGCAGCTGTATTAGTCAGGGTTCTCCAGAGAAGCAGAACCAATAGGATATATACACACACACACATATACTATACATAAGTGTATATATACACATATGTATATAACACTACACACACACACACACACACACACACACACACACACACACACCACCAGTGGAGACTCTGAAAAACTAGTGGTATAGTCTGAAGGCCTGAGAACCAGGAGCACCAAGGACAGCAGAAGATCAATTTCCCAGCTCAAGCAGTGGGTCAGAGAGACAAGTCAACCTTTCTTTCCCTTTTTGTTCTCTTCAGGCCCTCAGTGGTTTGCATCATGCCCACCCACATTGGGGAGGCCCAGTCCACAACTTCAATTCTAATGTCTTCTAGAAACACTGTCTTGGACACACCCAAAAATAACCTTTAAGCAGCAATCTGAGCATCCCCCAGCCCTGTCAAGTTGATACATAAAATTAACCAGCGCTATTAGCAGCAGGCGTAGTGGTGGTTATTGTTTTCACTTTCGTAGTAATAATAATAATCTTATCTAAAGAGAAAGTCCTTGATTCTTTGGGTGTCTGTAGCAGAACCAGCTGGAGGTAAAGGGGAGCAAGAACTCTTCTACTGAGGAGTCCACTCTGCATTTTCATCATTGGATCTTGGTCATTTCCTCCTTTCCCAAATGGTCTGGGTTAGCTCAAGCATACCAAACTGTTGTATTACAGTTGAAGGCAGAGAGACTCGAGCTACCCTGAGTTCTTCATTACCATATGACTAAGGAGATGCTTGAGTAATCCTCCTTCATGATGAGCATTCCAGTAATTGAGCATCTTCTCACCCCTCTATTTTGAGACCACCAGAAAAAGAGAGAGAGAGAGAGAGAAGTCACAGTAGACTGGATATAGAACTACTTGTTCATTTTTCTTCTACCATGTTTTACATTCTCTCTCAGCCAGCCTTCCTGCTGGCAGCCCCAGACACCTCTAAATCCCTGAGGCTGGGCAAGTGTATTTTTTAAATTGCCTGAAGAGCAAAATATTTTTAACATCACTTCCCATCTTTCTTTCCAAGCAGAGCATATGACTTAGAAACCACCCTCCCTCCTGCTGACTGCCATCCCTCCCTCATCTCAGGATAAATCGGCCACTTTAGTGTCGATCACCACTCCATTTATGTTGGGACTGCCAAATTAAAGGAACACACTTGATGTTTGTGGGCATCCAATTGGCTATTACTAACAAACATGAGATTCTTTTTGAGTTTGATGTGCTCTAAGAGTTTATACACAAAGCTTTGCCAGGATCCTTCTTGTAACTCTCCTTTAATCCAAGTTTGAAGCAAAATATAATAATGAGACATGAGGCTACTGAACAACATTCACTGTCTGATGGCAAAACTCATCAAAAGCCACAGGGCTCTTATGATGAACCAGTACTTTCCTTGACACCAAGACAATATGGGCATGACCTTCTCAAAGAACTAGTTGGAAATATACCTTATCAAAAAGCAGGATCAGATTATGCATCTGCCCACAGAGTATACACAAAATTCATTAGCATTGTGGGACAGCCAAGAAACACCAAACCAACTGCCTACACTAGCATCCATTTAATGATTAAAAAGGAAACACTGCGTTTTGGTGGTAATCCATCCTTACAGCTTTTCCAGCTACCTAATCCTAAACTAACAGCTAGCAAATTCCAAAAATATAAAAGAAACAAATTTCATCTTTAAATTTATGTAAGAGATCCTTTCCATTTTACTATGTTACCTTAGTAAACAGTAGAAATATTTAAAAATAAATATAAAAAGGATATCTTCCCAATGATGCATTTGAATGTAGTATGCATATTCACATAGAGAGGGTACTTTATGGAATTACACTCACTGCTGTACAAATTAAAGCTCAAAATAGGACAACATATTATCAAAGACTTATACTTATTACTCTATATAATTCATAATATAGCAGCTTTCAGGAAAATTACATGTTTCTATAAAAAGCCAACCCACAGTCTTTGCCTGAGATTATTCCTTTGACGCTGCATGTTGTTAAACTGAGGAACTTGGACCGTTAGAATACTATACCTGTAAAATCAAATACTGTTCTTGATGCTACCGCCCAACCAGGATCTTGAATAATCTTCTGATCCCCGATTCCATTTATAGCAATAATGTATATAGCAGCACATTTTTTTCCCTCATTAAGTATAATCATGATTATAATAACACTGACAAAAATATATACTTTTTTCTCATAAGGACATTTAGACATTTATAGATGCATATATTATCCCATGGTCTTGGTAAAATAGGTTGAAGCAAATTATTTATACTTTTCCCCTAGAGAAATGGAGGTAAAAGGATTTTCCTAAGGTTGGCCTTAGTATGACTACATCACGGGTTTTTATTTATCCACAGGTTAAATACTTATCATTTAGCTATCTGCTCCTCTCTCTATAATGTTAACATCTAATCAGAAATAATTTTTCATACACATAATACCTATACTTTTAATTTTTATGGTTCTCACCCATGGTTCCAAAACACCCTCAAATTACAATGAGCTTTTCTGACTTAATATCTACTAGTGTTTTTCCTAACCACTTTATAGTGCCCACTACTTTCATTTATCACAGTTTTTCAAGCCAAAGCCGTTCAGTTTGAGAGGCTCTCTGAGAGGCCTCTGATATGGAAGAGTGACTAAAAAAGGACGCTTAGAAAACCAGGAAAGTGTCCTTCTACATACTAAGTATGGAAATACACACAGTCACACGTTGGTGAAGGTAGCACACTGCTGCTATCACAATAACGGATAGTCTTTGGATTACATGGTGAGGAAAGCATTTTTAATTATATGACTGGCTAACACATGGCAGTTGGAAGAGCTCACTGTGGTTTACAGATAAAAAGTTCACCGTGCCTTTACCTAATTTTCTCTCCCCATCCTCTGACAACCTTTTTAATGGAATGTTGAGAATAGCAGGCTTCAGAAGTGAGTGAGCACATAGCAGGCTTAACTTCTCCTAATGACCTTTCAGTGCAAAGCAAAAGGTCGACGGTTAGTGTTACTCACAGCAAGGCTGACAAAACCTAAATGACAAAGCCTTACTGTTGGAGGTCACTCCTTAATTGACTTTCCTGACATTAATGCTTGTGATAACCCAGGCAACTAGTTTTAAAGTTGCAGTTCTCTCTTCAAAGCCCTTCTTATTATAGGTATTTGTCAAAGACACAGGTCACTGCTTACTCAGTTACATGGATAGTCTATAGAAATAAACCTCCAAATGTTGCTCATTCTTTCGTATTTTGGTACACTTAAACTAAATGGGAGTTTCAAGCTACATCACTAGAACTTTAGGTCCTTGACCTCCCTCAATGTATCAGTTGTGTTAATGCCCTGGGTATGTTCGCAGGGCCTTCTTGGTTCCTGGGCTTTTTCAGGGGGGTGCCATGGTGCTGTGGAATATGGACTGGGCACTCAGCTGATCAGTGCCCACTCTAACACTTACCAACTTAAAAATTGGCTTTCTTTGAGAAGCTGCTTTTAAACTCCAGGGCTGCCTAAAACTTTATATGGGAGTCTAGTAGACAAGGGTCCTGTCACTCACACTGTTGGAGTCTCAAGTCATCTAATTTATACATTTGGGATTTGTATCAGTGATCTGTAATTGCAGCTGCACTGGGATTAAAGTTCCAACATGTTGGTCCTCTGTCACCTTCAGATGAATTATAACAACTCGAACATTCAGTAGCCGCTGGATGTTCATATTAGATTGAAACACTTTGCTCTCCACCACTCTTTCCAATTCGGCACACATTTTTAAAGTACTTTGGACAATCCAGGGCATGCTCATCAGGCTTTCCCAATCAGGGCATCTTTCTTTCTTACGCCCCACAGAAGAAAGAGCTATCCCATAAGTTCAAGTTCAAAGAATCATATAACCTTAGGCTAGGTAACACAGTCACATACTTCAACTATGTTACTCACTGACCCTTCACATCAACTGTGCCCCTGCCAAGGGGTCTGCTAGACCTGGACTGCCCAACAGGGAGTCACTAGCCACATGTAGATGTTTACATTTAAATTAATGAAAATAAATAAAATAAAATAGCTATCCAGTTCTTCGGTTGTATTAGCCATATTTAAAGTGCTCACAAGCTGCTACACGTGGCTAGTGGCTCCCATACGGGGAGTAAAAAAAAGTATAGAGCATTTCTGTCGTTATGGAAAATTCTATTAAACAGTGCCAATTTAAGCTTTATCTTTATAGTAAACTCACTACCTCCTAAGAATATCTACGATATTTTAAAATACTATTTCATTAAGAATTTTTTCCATATGTGTAATCCAACTTCTACCCATTTCTCCGAGCTTCATTCCCTAACATGAGCCTGCAAATTGTATGCCCTTCTACATGGTATTCTTTCAAATATTTCAAGAAAGTTGTCATGGGCCTCCCTCTTCCATTGTGTGTCCTCCCACATGGCTATCTCCTGTATTTTAGGTACATGATAAAATTTGATGACTTGACCCTAAAATTTGATGAGCTAAGTCAAGTTTGCAAACCCAGGTGACAAATATATAAAGGCATAAATATTCTACATGAAAAGAAATAATTATGTTTCCTCCAAATCGTCCCTCTCCCATTCTCATTGCCAGGCATAAAATGGGTAATCAATACATATTGGTTAAGTTAATAAATGAATAAACTTAACCAGGGCATGTTGTTCAAGGCTTGCTTTTCATGTGTAATCTTCTTCATGGAGTAAATTCAAAAATCTGGTTATAAAATAATAATATGCATTATAGATATTATAACCTTGACTATATCCAAGAAAAAGACAACCAAGATGCTACCATTTAGAGATAACTATTAATCTTTCTGTTGCTTAGGTTTTTTAAACAAAGGTGGAGTATATATTCATATTTGATATATTTCCATATATTGTGGGCATTGTTCCATGTCATCGAGGAAACTTCTAATGTCTTCTATTTCTTTATTAGCTGTATGGTATTAGATTATTTTATATTACTTCATTTTGGATGATTTAATATTTACTTTGTGGACTGAATTGTGTCCCCTCCAAACTCAGATGTTGAATGCTTAACCCCCAGTACCTCAGAATGGGACTGTATTTGGAGATAGGGCCTTTAAAAGGGTAATTAAGTTAAAATGGGATCCTTGGTGTGGACCCTGAACAATATGACTTGTGTTCTTATAAGGAGTGGAGATTGGGATACAGACCATGCAGTGGAGGGCTAACCCTTGAGGACACAGTGAGGAGGCAGCATCTGCAAATCCGCAAGTCAACGAGACGGACCTCGGAAAAACTAAACCTGCTGATATCTTGATTTTGAACTAGCTTCTAGAATTTTGAGAAAATTCCGGTTTTTTAAGCCACCCAATCTGATAATTTCTTACGGCAACCCTAGTAAACTAATATACTTTATTTCCAATTTTTCATTTTATAAATAAGTTGTGTGCACATCTCTGATTAATTTCTCACACAAACTTTTTACAAAAAATTGTTTTTGAAAATTCATGAAAAAAATCTTTAATATATATCTTTAAATTTTCTCATTAAAAGCTATACTTTGCAAACATGCAGAATTTGTCCCAATGCAATAAGTGAAGAAAAAAATGTATATTTCTTTATGTATTTAATTTTGCATTTAAAAAAATTCAAGTGAAGTAGAACTTTTTTTTCAAGTAGTTATTGGCCATTGTCTTCTGTGGCAGTGTGATGTGCGAACTTTATAGTCTTTTTGGGTGGGGGGAGGGGCAGCGGGAGAGGGAGATAAAGAATCTTAAGCAGGCTCCACACCCAGCACGGGTGGGGCTCGATCTCACAACCCTGAGATCATGACCTGAACTGAAGTCAAGAGTCAGATGCATAACTGACTGAGCCACCCAGGTGCCCCTCAAACTTTATAGTCTTAATGCACATGTAAATACATACTGATTAGTTCTGTGTGTGTATTTGAACGTATATATTTATATATGATATATGTTCTCTGTCCTTGCTTTTATCACAACACTATTTTGTTATTGACTTGTATGGTACATTTAGTTCATTTTCACTATTTTATACTATTATTTTATATGACTGTATCTCAATTATTCATCCATTCTCTTATCAATGGATTTTTAGGCTATTTGTTTTTAATTTTTTTTTATTATCAACATAACTCTTATAAGCATACTCATCTCTTTACACCATGGGCAAAATTTCACCAAGGGATATGTCAATAAGTGAAATTACTGGATTTATGAGTTGGAAGGGTCAGCAAAATACAATGGTTGAGAGGATGAACTCTGAAGCCAGACTGCCTGAATTCAGTGCTGGTTGTACCAGTCAGGTGTTGTTTGATCTTGGCCAAGGTACCCAACCTCTTTGTGTCAGTTCCTTCATATATAAAATGATTAAAATTACGTACAAACCTTACAATTCTAAAGATAAAGTTAGTATTTGTACAGTTAGGAAAATAATGGGGACATAGTAAACACTCCACAATGTTTATTATATTTCCAAAAATATGAGATAATAATAAACTATTTTCTAAAGTGGTCATATGAATTGATACTTCCACAGTGGTACATATGAGTTCATGCACGATACTGTTGGATATATGTCCAAGATAAAGGCAGATGGCAAGAGTTTTCACTAGTGCTGTTGCGTAGTACTCAATTGTATCCATTTGTCTCGGTTTCATCATTCTCCTTTCAAAGGACTTTTAGACTGGTCTCAATCTAATGTTGCTATCATAAATATATCACTGCTGTGAACATTCCTGTGTGTGATTCCTGGTGTTCACTGACAAAAGCTTCCCCCTGGTGTATGCAAAATACAAATATCTCAAAGACAAGAATGTACCTGAAATTTCAGAGTAAATCAATTACCAAGACCTAGATGATGTAGCTATATGTAAGGTTTAGACTCTAATATCCAATTCCTGAAGATTTCTAGAATTTCACCGCCCCCACCAAAAAATCAGTCTTGATACATACAATATTCCCAAGACATTAAAAACCAATTAGTTTTCTCTCCTTAGAAGGGATTCAGTTGTGGCTGAATTCTGGAAAGGGATAAAGGGTTTGAAAAGAACTTCAGAAATGGAGGAATAAGTGCCACAGCATGCCCATAGTAAATGATAGATAGATAGATAGATAGATAGATAGATAGATAGATAGATAGATAGATAGATGATAGTCGCCTGGGTGGCTCAGTCGGTTAAGTCTTAGGCTCAGGTCATGATTCCAGGGTCCTGGGATCGAGCCCCACATTGGGCTCCCTGCTCTACGGGGAGCCTGCTTCTCCCTCTTCCTCTGCCTGCTTCTCCCTCTGTTTGTCCTCTCTCCCTCTCTCTCTGTCAAATAAATAAATAAAATCTTTAAAAAAAAGATAGATAGATGGATAGATAGATCCTTTATAGATAAATATGTTCAATAGCCTCAGTATTGCAGAGCTGCATTTGCCCTCCACCAGCCATAGCTTCTGATCATTGGACAGCAGTACAAAAGCACTACGGAATAAAGCAAATATTCTAAGCTTATTCCAGAAGGTGTGGGTAAGGTACATGCAGCATCTGAGATTGAGAATCAAAAAGATATTGTTGTCTGCCTTCCCTCCCTGCTGGGATGACACCAATCATCCTCAATATCTTGCCCTTTTATTTAGTCACTTCTTTAGTATTCAACTCTAATAATATGTAACCACAACCTGTCATTATAATCAAAGGACAAAATCAAACATAAAAATGTGAAGAGAGGTTACATAAAAAAAGAATCCATTTGCTCATCACAGAACCCTGGCAGCTGCCTTAGTTCACATTTGGCTCCATCATCCCATTGGCTCTTCCTCAGCCCTGGGGCTCTCATCCTTTCCTCTGCAATGACCAGCGGCATTGGCTTCTTCCACCTTGTCACCTGCAAGGTGGGGAAAGAACATTCACAGGTACAAATGACCTTTCAAGTAATCACTAACTCGAAAAAAACCAAGATGGTAAGAATCTCCACTGGATTAGAGACTAAAATATGTCTTGCAAATTAATTCATACCTAGGCAGAAACAAAGCCAGGTTAAAAATGTCAATGTTACGTTCTTATAAATATGATGAAACTGTAACACAAAGTGAGTCCTCCTTTACAAAGTGCTTAAACTCACTGCTTTCAAATTTCCAATAGTTACAATGCTAGAAGGTTTTTTATTATTATTATGTTCAGTTAGCCACTGTATAGTACATCATTAGAAGTTGTTTTAAGAGATAAGCTCACTCAGTTCATGTTAACATGGCTTAAAGCAATATGGAAAAGTGAAACGAGCAGTAGAATGGAAATCAGGAGGCATGACTCATCTTTTCCAGGCTGTGTTACTTTGTCACTAAATTCTCTGATTTTATATTCTCGCTTTGGTAATAATAAGCATGCAACCCAATAATTATTTTCACTCCATAACCTGAACACTTGCCTCCTTGATCCCTGAAGGAGGGCAAACGGACAGTAGGCAGGAATGCTCCTCTCCACATTAACCAGAGCTAGTTTGATCTGTTCCACCTATTGGATTAGATGATCTCTAAGGTGTTTTGCATGGTCTCTAAATCACCTCAGAAAACATAGCTATTGTTCTCAACCCTGGCAGCAAATTGGAATCTTCTTGGGAGCTAAAGCAATCCCAGTGCCCAGAACACATCCTCAGAGATTGTGACTTAATTGGCCATGGTGGGGCCGTGCCAGCAATATTTAAAATCTCCCCAGGGGATTCTTTGCAACTGGGGTCAAGAAACACTGCTCCCAGGGTTTATGAACACATGACTGGATTGGGACTCCTCCTGCTTTGTCCTTTTACATTTGTCCTCATGCCAAACACCCAAAATTATTCAGTCGGCAAGAAATGGGGCAGCAGACTTGAAAGAAATTGAATAAATATTTCCTCTATTTTTTAATCTCTCTGGCTAGACTTTTCACGGACATAGATTGTTATAAAGTGAATTTGAGCAACAGCAGATGCTGGTGTATTCCACACCACTGAGATGGTGAACAAGGGACTGACTGTCTGGGAAAAGCTACACTAGGATGAATAGATTCAATGAACTTCAGTGCACTTGCTGGAAATTTGGTGAGCCTTTCAGAAAACCTGCAGACTTCCTAAATCAATACCCCAGAGCAGGTTTCAGCAATAACCATGCCAATTTTTCCCACTATGTGTGGGTGAAGCAACAAGAATCCATGTATTTGTGGCAGTTCTAGTCTCATTCAATATACACCTAGTCTGCCCCTGGTTCAACAGCTATGGCCACTCAGCAGACTCCTGTTGGCTCTTTTCAGCTCCAAACTTTGTGACCTCGAAAATCTGTCTTCGGTAGATACACAGCAGCCTGTTCATCAGCTCTTCTATCATTCTTTCCAAGGCATGAATATACATTCATATTTTACAAAGATGTTCTTTGCAAAATTTGCATCAGAGAGCTGAGTTAAATCCATTTCTGTTGCCAAAAATGCAAAAAATTTATTAATCTGTTTCAGACAAAAGTGAGAAAAAACATGAAAATTTCTTTGTAATATGAATGTACCTATTATCAAAACAAGCTTGATTAAATGAAAAGTTGGGTTTTTATTACAGTATGACAGCATACTGATAAGTGATGAATGGGAATAATAATTTATTAATTATTTATATATGATGATATATTAATTATGCATAACCTTATGTATCTAATCTGAAAAATAGCTTAATAAAAGTAGATCGATGATAGCTAAAGATTGATAGATACTCATAAATGGGGTGAAATGGCAGATAATATTAAAATTGAATAGTTTGGCAATGGCAAAAACCAGAATTACATCAGACACCAATGCAAACATCATTACTTTACATCAGGAGCTACTTTGGGGCAGTGATTGGGCCTGGTTCAAGGCTGCTAAATACAATGTCAATTTTTTTACTTAACATCTCGGTGCTCAAATTTCAGGGTAAATTGTTGAGGGTGGAGGAAAAAGTGGTTTGTCCTGTTTATTTGAGAATATAAGTAGGAGGAAAAAAAGCATTAAAATGTAACACCTAAATATAACAATAATAATGGTTATTATCTCAAACCACTATGTGTCAGGCATTAATAGATGCTTCACATACTTGATCTCATTGAATCATGGAAGATGTATATTATTATCCTTGTGTTACAGGTGAAGAAACTGCCTCTTAGATGTGAAATAACTAGCTCAAGAGCATAGGATTCTTAAATGACAGAGATAAATTCAATGACATAATTATTAGAATGCATTGCAATTGATATACAAAGCCAGGAACTGTTCTTCACAAATGACACCAATATCCACCCAGCTAGATACATGGAAGCCATCCTGGTCTCACACCCATGTCTAATTAGGCCATCAAGTCCAACCATTTCCCCTATAAATAGTTCTCATATCTTTTTCTTAATTTCTATCTCACTTACATGCATAAATTCAAGCCCTTATCAATTCTCACCTAGATTATTCTCACCATTCTTTTATCCATTCTTTTCATTGCTATGAGAAAGATCTATCTAAAAAACTAGTATGATCAGTTACATTCCTGTGATTCTATAGGATATATACTATATACTATAATCCAGCGACTCCACTCCTGTGGATATACCCAACAGAAAAGCACACATGTGTTCACCAAGTGACTATACTAGAATGAGCATAACAACTCTATACAAAATAGCCAAAAATTAGAGACTACCTAAATGTCTACCTTTAGGATGGATGAAAACATTGTGGCATATTCACACAAAGCAGTATTATATACCAATGTGAAAAAACAAACTAAACTATCTAGCAATTAAAATGTTTATATGTATAAACATTCGAAAGAAATTCAAAACATGTAAAACTACTAATGATATGTTGGCTAATTGGATTTAAATTAATAAGAAACATGTAAAACTAAGCTACGCTTTTGGAAGTCAATGTGATTACTCATGGGAATTGGTGATGGTGTGAGGGAGAGAGTGATGGTAATGTCCCCTTTTTCTATCTAGGTTCTGATTACATGTATGTGTTCATGTGAATTACTACAAAGAGAATTAACACTTATAAATGTTTACTTTTCTTTATGTGTGTTATATGTCAGTAAAAAATAAAAAGATTGAAAGAACAAATTAATAAGTATTAATCATGCTCCATTGCCTTTCATCTTTTGCTTCTCTCCTATATATAACTATATTAGTCAATTAATCTGTTTCTCCATAGAAATAGAACCAATAGGGATGTATAGAGAAAAAGAAATTTATTTCAAAGAATTGACTCATGCAATTATGGAGCCTTGGCAAATCCCAAATCTGGAGGGTAGACTAGCAGGCTGGAGACCAGGAAAGAGGTGCCATTCAAGTCCAAAGATGGTTTGTGGTAGAATCCCCTCTTCTTCAAGGGAGGTCAGTCTTTTTTTTTTTTAATTAAGGCCTTCAACTGATTGGACAGGGCCCACCCACATTGTGGAGAGTAATCTGCTTTGCTCAGTCTGCTGGTTTAAATGTTAATCATATCTAAAAAGTACCTTCAAAGAAACATCTAGAATAATGTCTGGCCAAAAATCTGGGTACCGTGGCCTAGTCAAGTTGACACATCAAATAAACTATCTCAGTACCTGCTCTCCTCTAAGCCATATTAAATTCCTTGGAATTCCTCAAATGTATCCATCACTGCAATATCTTTTCATTAGCACATTTTTCCTCCCTAGGAATTTCTCCTAAAGCCTTTGCTTTATCACTTTCTTATTCCCTTTCTCTGCTTCATTTATTTCCACTCATTCTTCAAGTCATGGTTCAGGCATTACTGACAGCCTTTCTGACCAGCCACCTTTTGTTTAGTCTTACCTCTGCTATAAAACACAGAGCAATAGTCCATTGGTTGGTTTAGTTCTCTCTTTCTCCCTCTAGAACACTGAGTTTTGTAGATACCAAGATAACACATCCATCCTTAAGTAAAATTAAAGTCACCTAGGGAGAGTTACCTTGGGCTCCAGCATGCTATGCAGACACGGAAGATGATTAGATCTGATTAAATGAAGGTGAAGGGGTATATAAATAGAATTTGTACCTTGTAATACAGAATCTAGGCACTATTACTGCTGTACAGAGTTTGGACTCGCCACCACCCTGGACTTGCCTTTGCCATTTCTAGTTCACAATACAGCCAATATCTGAGGTTATCCTCATACAATTACCAAAACCATCGCTGGATTCAGTCATCAGTAAAATCAAACACAAATATTCCAATCACCTGTTTGGAAGATGATCATATGAATTGTTACTCAAAATAATTGATTACACCATTGAAGTTTCAATTTAAACTTCCTGTTACTCCAGCATGTGTCATCCAGTTAAGCTGGGAAGTAATTGGCATAAATCCATATTACTGGAATTTTTATATCCAAGATGGAATTATGTCACAGGTTAAGAATAGATGGAACAACCACTCTCTCGAGGATATTTTTTTCCCCAAACGGTGGTAACTACTGGTTTGTACCCCATTCATTCCTCACAATTTCTGAGCAAATTAAGGTGCCTTAGGTCCTCCTGTCCCTCTCTTAGAACCTTGTTAATGATATCTTTGTTTATATATTTAATATAAAATGTAGTCCATAGGCATTAATGAGGAATTTGTTCAAAAAGTCAAAAGGTCATATTTAATAGCGATATTGCTTTTGTAAATTGCTGCTTCATGCAAATTATGGTCTGCTCTGAAAATGCCCAAACGGAAGAAAATATTTATTTGCTTGCTGAATAAAATCTAATATTTCACTGCTTAAAAATTCAGCTCGTTAACAGTTTTTAAATCCATTTACTTGTATAAATTAATTTAAACTTTTCAAAATCCAAGAAGGTGTTTACCAAAAAAGAATTCTGTACTCCAACACCCTTAATGAATGCTACCTGCCACCACATATCAACTCGATGAGATACACAGCACATATTTCTTCTTAAAATCTTTGATAAGTCCTGGTGTAATGAAATCTGTTTAACCTGCTATTTTCTACACTTATCCTCACCACAGAATTCCCCAATTTTTAGCCCAAATAAACCATTATATTCATTTATTCACTTTTAAAATTCTATCACTGTTAAGTAGCACTAATTTCCACTAATTTTTATTAACTGCTATAATGGACTTCCTCTATGCAGAGCATTCACCTAAGCATGGACAATATGGAGAGGGATAAAGCATGAATCCTAAACACAGGTGCAATAAATAGTAGGAGGGAGAAAGAAGATGCATGATAATACAGCAAGATGCAGAGTCAAACAGACTTGAGTTTATGCTTCAACTCCACCACTTAAGAATTTTGCAACCTTGGACACAATTCTTAAACTATTTTTATCATCTGTAAAATGAGGATAATAATGTGTACTTCATATCACTGTAGTAGGGCTTAGGTGTCAGGTATCACATATTTAATATAGTACATGGTACATATAGTAAGTGCTCAATAAATGACACTGATAATGATAGTAATGATAATGGTAGTAAAATGGAGGAAGAGGACAATTGGATGGAGGCAAAGGATAACATAAGAGATTTTGTTAAAAATCAAATTAATTATGTAATTATTCTGATCAACTGTGGAAAAGATCAACTAAGATGGATGAAATACACTAACCAAAAGAGCAAAGTTAGAAGTTATGCAGACATTTATGGTTCTATTCACATTCTGCCATATACATCTTTTCCTATCTGAATGCAGTGTTAATGCTAATAATTTCCAATTACTACAGTTTTTACTTTTATTACCATTATATAATTTGTGACATGATGTGAGCCTTGAAATAAGCAGGTATTGCAATTTTATTTCTATTTTATAGATTTAGAAGCTCCAGAGAAGAAAATAGCCAGTCAGAAACACAGAATCTCCTAGTCCTTGACAAGGGCTCATCTATTAGACTTCCCTAATTCCAGGATCTAGTTCTAGCCCTAGAACACAGCTATGTTATTATACCTGATTCTCCTATCTATGGACAAAATGGCATGACTTTCAAACGATTTGATGACAAAATTTGCTTTAAAGCATTATAGCTAATTAGTTTTGTAAATAGTAAGAATATCTACAGAAGTCAGCAAATGTTTTCTAAAAAGAGCTAGATAGTAAATATTTTAAGCTTTGCAGACCATATGGTTTCTGTCACAAATACTGAACTCTGCCATTTTAGCAAAAGAGCAGACACACACGCACACTTGCGTGCACACACACACACACACACACACCACAGGCTGTTGTTATTATCATCTTAAGCTTTTTAAAAAATGGTTTAACTGTACAATGCCTTTATTTCTTTCAAGGAATATGTTGCTGGTATATTGTTGCTTTTTTTAAAGTTAATGAGTATTCACTATCCCTATGACTGCATGAATGATTTTCCCTTGTTTTAGTTTCAGTTGTTTTATTATAATACATCTGGGGGTGCTTTTTTATATTTGTCCTTCCTGGGATTTGCCAAACTTCTTACATTGTGGGTTGATGTCTTTTGTTAGTTTTGGAAAATTCTTGAGCATTCTTTCTTCAAAAATAACTTCTTGCCATTTTCTTTTTATCTCTTCTCCATCTAGTATTCTACTTACACATATGTTGGACCTTTTCACATATTCTATAGTCTCTTATCTTTTCTTGTTTTTTTTTCTACCTTTTAATCCCTCTTTAAGTTTGATACTTTCTCTGTCCTGTATTTCTGTTTTCTCATATTCTCTTATATCAAATGTGCAGTTACATCACTTTTTTAAAATCAGTGCCTAATAATAATAATAAACGGATAATTTATGGATCTGTTTATACTGTCTGTTTTTCTCTCTTGGTTTTCAGTCTATTTTGTCTTCCTTCCTGGAATGCATGGCTATTTTGAATACATGATAAAAGGAGAAGAGAGAAAATGGAATGAGGAACAGTAGGGACTTTGGGTTTTTTTTATCTTCCTTCAAAGGGAATTTAATTTTGTTTTGGAAGGCACATCGAGTATGATCTGAAACTTTGGAAAATATAGATTAAGACTCAGAGATATGTTAACCAAACAAAAAACAAGCAAAGTTAATTATACACTAACTCCCTAGCCATCACTAGATGAGGTTGCTTTGGGAGAGTTGAATATTCAGAGCTCACAGTTTTCCCACACATAAGACAAATGCATTCCCTTAGGAAGACAAAAACTCTCAGGCAGAAAGCCACATATATTTTCAACACATAAAAGTGAGTGTCACACCAAAGTTTTATGTAATGACTTATATCCAAGATCTTGGGTTGTCAAGTTCTTTCTATTTGGAATCTACTTCCTTCCTGGACCTTCAAAACCTTATTGTTTTCTTATGCCTTATAATATCTATTTCATGTATTTATTCCAACTTTAATAATTTTCTTGGTAGGAAAGAAAAATTGCAGCCAGAATAGCCAGAAGTAGAAGCCAGCTACTCCTTTAATTTAAAACATAAACAGTGAATCAGAAGCTTCAGAACACCAAATATTTTGAAATCAGATAGCACACTTCTAGGTAACACATGGATTAGAGAAGGAATCAAAAGGAAAATTAGAAAGTGTTTTGAGTCGAATGAGAAAGAAAAGGAATTGAAATTTGTAGAATGCAGTTAAAGCATTGCTTAGAGGGAAAATTATAGCACCAAATGATGATATGACAGAAGAAGAAACATTTCAAATCAATCCTTAAAATTAGAAAATTAAAGCTTAAGAAAAAAGCAAAAGAAACATCAGAGGATAAATTAATGAAATAGCAGAAAAACAATAGACAATACAATAAAACAAAGAAATAAAAAACTGGTTCTTTGAGAAGATCAGTAAAACTGATAAATATCCAGGCTGGGCAAATAGAAAAAATAAAAAATACATATTACAAATATCAGGAATAAGAGAGATGAGACATCACTACAGATTCTACATATACTGAAAAGAAAATCAGGAGATTTCACATAAAGCACAACTTTATGCTAATAAATTTAACAACTTACAAGAAATGGAAAAATTCTTTTAAATACAAAATCAGAAAATAAACCAAATAGCCTCCTATCTACTAAACAGATTTATTTTACAGCAAAAAAAAAACAAACAAACTTGTCCACAAAGAAAACTCTGGGCTCAGACGACCTTATTAATGATTCTACTAAATAGTTAAGAAGGAAACAATAGGAATTCTACAATGAGAACAGCAACCTCTGATACCCAAAGCAGACAGAGACAGTAAGAAGGAAAACTGTAAGACCAGTATTTTTAATGTGTATAAGTATTTAAATTATTTTTTAAAATTTAGTAAATCAAATCCTGCAATATATAAATCATGTCCAAGTGGGGGTTATTCTGAGAATGCAAACTTGGTTTAACATTTAAAAATTAGTCAATAATTAACTCATCATATTTACAAACCAACAACAACAACAAAAAAAAAAACCATTTGATCTTTCATGAAATACAGAAAAAGCATTTGACAAAATCCAACATCCATTCCTGATAAAAACTCTCAGCAAAAGGGAATACAAGGAACCCTCCCCAACTTAGTATGGATATCCTAAAAAAACATGCAGCTAGGGGCAACCAGTTGGCTAAGCATCCGCCTTTGGCTCAGGCTCTGATCTCAGGGAACTGGGGTGGAGCCTGGTCAGGGCTCCTTGCTCAGCGAGGAGCCTGCTTCTCCCTCTCCCTCTGCCCCTGTCCGCCACTCGTGCTCGCTCTCTCTCTCTCAGATAAATAAAAGATTTAAAAACAAAAACCATGCAGCTAATACCATACTTAATCTTGAAACATTAACTACTTTCCCCCTAGGATGAGGAAAAATAAAAGAATATTTTTTCTTACCATTCTATTCAGCATGGTCCTAGCCAGTGCAATAAGGCAGAGACAGAAAGACAAAGAGACGGATGAACAGACATAGATAAATGGCATCCAGGTTGGAAAGAAAAAATAAAATTGTCTTTATTTACAGACAAGATGATTGTCTATGTAGAAAATTCTATGGAATGTACAAAAACACTACTAGAACTAATAAGTGAGTTTATCAAGTTTGCAGAATAAAAATGTTAGTGTAAGAAATCAATTATTTTCCAACATATTAGTTAAAAATTGGAAATTTCAGTTTTAAATATCATTTACAACAGCATCAAAAATCTATGAAATACTTAAGGATAAATCAAACAAAATATGTTTAAGACCTGTACACTGTAAATATAATATACAGCTGAGAGAAATTAAAGAAATAAAGAGATCTATACCATGTTCATGTGTCAGAAAACTCAATATTTTTATAACCAATTTTTGACAAATTGATCTATAGATGCAACACAATTCCTTCCCAAACCACAGCATTTTCTAAGAAATTGGCTAGTTTTAAAATTCATGTGGCATTGCAAAAGGCAGAGAATAATTAAAACAACTTTAAAAGGATTTTCTGGTTTTAAGATTTCTTCAAGTTATATAATTAAGACTGTAGAATTGGCATAAAAATAGACAAATAGATCAGTGGAACAAAATAGAGTCCAGAAATAGTCACAGTACTATATAGAAAACTGATTCTTGACAAAGGCAAGTTCAATTCAGTGGAGAATGAATAACCTTTCAATAAACAGTGCTTGAACTACTGGATATGCTTATGCCAAAATGAAAACAAACAAGCAAAACAAGATTAAAACCAAAAACAACAGAAAAAACTTTAATCTATACCTATACATAAAAAATAAACTCAAAAATAAACCTAAATGTAAAACTTAAAACTATAAAACTTCTGAAAGAAGACACAGAAGAAAGTTTCTATGAATTTGGATTAGGTTCAGATTTTTTCCAAATGACATCAAAAGTATCATTGACAGAGGTCAATAATACCTAAATTAGATTTCTTCAAAATGAAAACTTCTGTTTTCTGAAAGGCACAGTTAACAGAATGAAAATGCAAGCCACAGACTGGGAGAAAGTATTTGCAAATGATATATCTGCTAAAGGACTTGTGTCCAGAGTATATTTATAAAATCTCCAAACTTAACAATAAGAAAACAGATGTCTCAATAAAAAATGAATCAAAGATTTGAACAGACACTTCACCAAAGAAGATATGTGGATCGCAAAAAGCACAATGAAAAGATGTTCATTTCTCATTAAGGAAATGCGAATTAAAGCCAAAGTAATATACCACTGCACACTTATTAGAATGGCTAAAATTAAAACACTGATCATACCAAGTATTGGCAAGAATATGGAGGAACTGGAGCTACCATATATTACTGGTAGGGCTATAAAATGGTTTTATCACTTTGGGAAACAGTTTGACAGTTTCTTAAAAAGTTAGGCATACATTTAGCATACGATCTTGGCATTCCAACTCTAGATCTTTATCCAAGAGAAATAAAGGAATATCCATACAGCTTTAAAAATGAATGAATGCTCATAGCATTCACGTATCTGTAATTGTAGTTGCAATACTTATGTATGTATAATTTATAAAAACTAGAAATAACTCAAATATCTGTCACAGGTGAATAGATGAACAAAGTGTTGTATATTGGTACTATGAAATACTAATCAGTGATAAACAGAATGAACTGTTTATATATGCAATAACATAGATGAATCTCAAAATAATTACACTGAATGACAGAAAAAATTCTAAAATATGCAAGTGTTAGATCAGTTGTTGCCAGAAGACAGAGAGATAAGAAGATCAGAAGCGGAGATGACAAAATGGCATGAGGGAACATTTGCAGGTGATGGATAGGTTGACTATCTTGATTGTACTCGTGGTTTCATGGGTGTCTAAACTTATAAAATTGAATGTTTTAAATGTGTGAAGTTCATTTTGTATCTATTATTCCTCACCAAAACTGCTTCATGAATGGATTAACAAAATGTGGTGTATATATGTATTATACATACAAACACACACACACACACACACACATATAGAATATTATTCAACCTTGAAAAGGAAGGACATTTTGACACACACTACACCATGGATGAATCTTGAGGACATTATGCTAAGAAATATAAGCCAGTCACCAAAAGATAAATACTGTATCATTTTACTTATATGTGGTATCTAGAGTCGTCAGATTCATAGAAACAGAAAGTAGAATGGTGGTTGCCAGGGCTGAGGAAAGGGGCAAATGGAGAGTTATTGTTTAATGGGTACAGAGTTTCAGTTTTGTAAGATGAGGAAGTTCTGGAGACTGGTTGTACAACAATGTGAATATACTTAACACTACTGAACTATACACTTAGAAATGGCTAAGGTAATAAATTTTATGTTATGTGGTATTTTGTACCAAAATTACAAAAAACTGCCTTAAGAACAGTTGAGGGAGTTCAGGGCATCAATTCACTCATCCTTGGGGACAGATGTGAGGCTCTGCCTGCCACACTCACCATGGGTCTGCAGTGACCACCCGTGGAGGCATGATGGGAAGTAACCTCGTTCGAGGCAGTTGCCATGGGATAGACTTTTTCTAGTCTTTAATATAAGCGTTAACAAATAAAGGATGAACCATTTCTGTGCAAAGAAAACCTTTTCACCAATGTTGCTAGGATGACTTATATTTTGTACAAAGCCCCATGCCATCCACCTCATTGTCACATTTATTCATTCTGTCTTTCCCAAGGAAAGAGAAAAAGTAGGTGCATAGTGAAAGTCAAGAGAGGGATCCTTAGACTCAAAATGAGGGCTTTTACCCAAGATCAGACCAAGAACCAAGGAGAATTATGATCTGGACCGTAAATGCCAAAATTTAAGAAGGGAGAGGATATTGTAGGTGTAGGAAACAGAATGGTCAAATCACAGTTTTAAAATAAGAATAACAAAAAATACAATATTTTTTTTTCACATATTTACATTAGTAGTTTTGCAGCTTTTCAGATCTCTGCTGAAATGTCATCTCATCAGGCAGGACTCCTGATGCCACACTGCATGATGTTATCCCTCAACCCTCTTGTTCTATCGCGTTACCCAATTTTATTTTTTTCCCTGGAGCATTGTCAGTACCTGACATTACATTATACAATAATGGAGTGTTTATTTATTTACTCTGTTGCCCATAGTAAAATAATATCCATGAGCATAGAGACATTGTCCAAATGTCTTATTCATACCATGTCCTCAGAGCCTGAAACAATGCCTGGCATATAGAACAGACTGAAAAAAAAGTATATATTTGTTGAATGACTGGAGTAGCAACAAGCCATTGGATTTGTGTATCTCTTTTGCTACCACTGTGCTGTGATGAGGGGCTTAGGAGCCAATCAGTGAACTAAATTCTATCCTGCCATTTCTCACCCCAAACCCAGAGCATCTCGTGGATCACAAACACTATCTAACATGATCATTCGGAGTCAAGACCATACCTCATTTTTGTTCTTTTTTATGTGCTCTATATCCCAGGCAGGTGAAAAAGTCCCTTAAAACTCACATCCTAGGAAGATTCCCCATGATAGGCTCTCTGGATATTCTTGTAAAGAAGAAAGGAAATCAGTAGAAAATAATTAAATTTGCATCTCTGGACCAGCAGACTTGCTTTATTTTCTATCATAAATGTAGCTCCTGGAAAAAAAATTATTAGAATTTATGCAGGTCACTACCAAGAAACTTTACACTGAGTAAAATTCTTAGATAAAATAAAAAGAGTCTTCATTAGTATAGCCAGGGAGCTGACAACACTCTATAGAGCTTGGGTATAGATAGAGATACCATATCTGCTGGCTGGATTTGATGAATCACTGCACAAACAGGCACCAGGCACCCTCTCCTTGGCTTTCCTGTGTCCCATCCCTGGGGTCTCTCCTCAACTCTGGACCAGCAAGGGTGATTGTCCCGGCCCCAAGACTTCCAGGTAGATCTGGAGGTGAAAAACTTATGTGGGTCCTGTTATCATGAGTCCAATAGTGATATCTTGGTCCCATATAATTTTAATATTATCTGTAGTCATCTCTATAAACTGCAGAGGAGGAAAGTTCTGGAACAAATGTTACTAACTCAGCTGAGTAGAAAGCAATTAGAACGAACATGGGCTTATACCATTTCACGGCCACACCTCAAAATGCAGCTAACCTGTAATTAACCACAGCTCACCATGCTCAGTCCTCCCCTAGTAATACCAGTGCCAGAGATTTAAAATGCCTTAAGAGACGACAACGAAAAGGAGGAATGATAAAAATCAATTTATGCTGCAAAATGCATCTCCTGTGCAGGTATCACAGAATGCAGGAGCTGGAAGGAATCTAATTAATGAGATGCTTAGATCTGGATCCAATGACGAGAAGAAAGGGAGGTTCTGGAGGCTAAATGGTTTCCCCCTTTCTGGAAGGAGACAGAGCTACAATAAACCTGTGTCCCCAAACCCCCATTTCAGTACTTTTTCTACAAGTGTACCAAGAGCATTCTGGATTTGTGGTGTTTAAACATTTTTATCTTTGCAGCAGAAACCCTTCCTCAAGCAAATTCCAACATGAGGCCTGACGCTGGCAACAGAGGGTAGAGTAGATGACCCAGTGAGTGAATTGGGGAGCTATACCTCCAGGGCCCCAATTTTGCTTTTCCTATCCACAGTTGAAGATTGGGAGGAATGTCTAAGAAAGAATTGTGAAGTTGTTGAAATCTGTCTTGAGTGCCCACAACATCACTGTTGTACTTCCCTTTCCTCTCTCTAGGAGTCTGGCCTGTCCCTGTTCTAATGACTTGAGTCCCTCAGCACACTCATGCTCTCTTTCCTTTGCAGCTGAAAGTAGTCACTGAAACATTTGACTTAAAACTTTTCACACCAATATTTATCCAGTCACAGTTCAATTGGCTTTATAAGACTTTATTTTCTCTTTAATCGTGAGATATAAGCTCCCCTCCCATTGAACCTTTGCAACAATTGGGAACAGGTTAGGGTAATCATTTGGGCAACAGAGGTCTGGACTGCTGGGTGAAGCAGAGCTAACTAGCTTCAGTTATTGTAGGCATCCTGGGTAGCATTCAAGACATGTTCTATAGTATTTTTTCAGCTCTCCATGCCTGGGTTGTAAAGCTCACTCTACTAGTTACTTACCATGCAGCTTAAGTAAATTGCTTAACTTTTCTTAGTATCAATATTGTAATCTGCCAATTACGTTTAAGAATTCTACTTCAAAGTCCCCTGGCTGGCTCAGTCGGTAGAGCATGCGACTCTTGATCTCGGCGTCGTGAGTTCAAGCCCCGCGTTGGGTAGAGAGTTTACTAAAAATAAAATAAAATAAAATTACATACAAAAAAAAAAAGAATTCTACCTCAGGATCCTGTTAAGAAACATTAAAAGTGATAAAGATTATGGTATATCTTGCAGTTCTTAGGGCAGCAAACATTGATTCCATTCTCAACTCTCTTCTCCCCTTTGGAGGAGGTTGATCGAGGTGTAATAGGGCTGTGACTTCTGATGATCTAGTCCTAGCAGCTGGTGGGAGGGAAGGTGTCACTGGCTTTCGGCGCTGGAACCTATTCTTCCCAAACAAAAGCTCATCCACCCTTCCCGGCCCTTCCCAGACCTTCCCAGACTTTGCTCCTGCTCCTGCTTTGCCTTCTAGCGCAGAGTGGTTCATTCATTCAACAAATGCATGGTTCTAGTTCTGGTTACACCCCGCCCCCAACACACACACGTGCACAAATAAAACACAGGTTCATCCCCCAAGAAATCTACAGTTCAGTTATGATTCTGAACAGGAAAAAGCTCTACACTTTTCCCTTAACCATACCTATGTAAGGGTTTCATAAATACAGAGGGGGCCGGGGGGTCGTCAATTAGTAGGAGGTCACAGTATTACAGTAGAATTATATCAACAATCACAGAGTTGTCTATAAAAGAGGTGGGTGCATATCACGCTCATCTTAGTTTAATGAACAGCAGCAGCATACAGATCATTCTGTAAAGAGGACATTCATTCTTATCTTTTTGTGGTCTAAAGTAACTTTGCAGAAATTGAAAAGAAAAAACTACAGTAGATGGAAGCCCGTGACAAAGGCAGTAGGATTCCGGCGTCCAGAGCAGACAAATCAAGCTATGAGTTTTCCTGTCTCAGTCATAAATTACCTGAAAAAAGGGGTGCCTATCAGTCTCCTACCTGGTACCTTCTCCCCTTCCCCGGCTCTGCTTTGTTCCATGGGAAACATTTCCGAGGCGCTTCTGCCCCCAAGCTTCTGGGTAAACGGAGCCAGTTGGAAGGCGGTGGCCAAGGACTGAAGGACAGAAGAAGGTAAGCTGAGGTATTTCTCCCCCTTCTCCACATCTCGCCGTGTCTTTGGCAGTGGCTATGGCTCCTCCCTGACAGCATCACTCCTGTTGTACCGGCCAACTGTGTTCCAGTTGCTGTGGGACCACAGTCCACCTCCTCCTCCTCCGGCTAGCAGGTGCTAGGAGCTTCCTGCAGCTGCTAAGCCTCTCGGTTGTCTTGCTGTCTGCTCTTTAGCTTCCTAGAGATTCTGTCATCTGTATCACTAGTTCCTCATATTAAATTTCTTCAGTTTCAAATGTTTACAGTGATAGCTGTGTTCCTGTTTTGACTTTGCCTTATACAGAGGGCTCGTCCTAATGCAAATATACCATCCATTCAGATGTGCACTGTGTGTGTCTAGATCTGTAGAAACAAAAACTAACTTATACATGACATCCAACATTAACTGGCATGCACTAGCTGTAAATGTGCACTGCTTGTAAATTAACTGGTCATGGTATTAGGGGAAATAACATAAAAGGTACTTCAAATATGGAAAATTCATAGTAATTATACACATTTTATGATTTAAAAAAACATTTATATCCGTCACTGTTTTTGACAGTAAGACACATTATACATGCGTCGGAATGTCCAAAGTTCAAAGTTTCATTTCACAAAGTGTATAAACCAAACATCGATACTCCGCCTCACTCGTCATGAGTTATACTATGTAATTGCCTGCTTGTCCCTCTCCCTACTCCTCCCACCGCTCCCACTGTCTCTCAAAAATAAATTAAAACAAATCTTTAAAGTTTATCTTTCCCTCTCTCTCTGCTCCTCCCCATGCTCGCTCACTCTCTCTGAAATAAACAAATAAATCTTAAAAAAAAAAAAGAACACAAATAATGCTAACATATACCAATGTTTTGAAAAGAAAAGAAGGCTACCACAATGACTTCAAAGTTTCCAGTCAGGATGCCTAGAGAAATAGTCATACCACGTACAGAAATAGTTAAGGCTCATGGAGTCTGAGATAACAGCAAATGACTCCAATGAAATACCCAGGAAGATGGGAAATTTCAAGCCTATAAAACCTTCAGACTGGATTGAGGATTTGCCAAAGATACATTAAACTTAATTATAGGTGTATCACATTCTTATCCAGCAAATTAGTTTGTCAAATACCTTAGATGGAAGAAAAAAAATTCATATAAAAATGTCCATTAAAAATGGTTTCTAATGCACCAATGAGGGGAAAGCTCAATATTTTGATTTGTTCATCTAATTGACAGTAATGAATACTGATTTTGCTCAGATAAGGTGAAGAAATTTAGGATTTCCAGAGCAGTAACCAAGTAAGATTTGTTGGCTTCATCCCTTCATCCATAATCTTCTACACAAAAGTCTCTTTTGGAGGAAATTTACACTTCTTCCTCTTCGTGCCTTTATAAAAGACTGGAGCGCATTTCACTACTTTCCCTTTGGCAGATTTAATTTTATTTTGTAATTAACAATAACTAGTTTGGGAATTATACTGTGGTGTCTTTTGGTTTTGAATTTTCATTGAGTCTTTTTATGAAAAATGACAAACTCCTCAGAGGGACCACTGCAGTTTGTTGCCATGGATAATTGTCTCTAAATAAACTCAGGGTACTTAAGTGGATATGAACAGATGGAAATAAGTTGATGGAAGTTGACTATTGTGCCTCTTGGCTCCTGTTTATTTGTCATCAGCAGCACATCTTTTTGTCTTGTCATGCCTGGCATTTTACACCCTTGAACTTTTAACAATGTCATCTGGATTCCTCCTCAGAACCTGCATAAAAGTGAGCTCCAGGTAGAGCCCTCTACCAACCTGACCAGAGCCACAGTAGGGACCAGGGGCCTAATCACAGTTCCCGAAGCCCTATATTGGTACAACGGCCTAACCCTGTCCATGTTCAACTAACCTCAGTTGGAGATGCAAGCCAGCTCTGTTTAGCATCACCATTTCTCTGCCTTGACTTTATACACAGGGAAAATAAAGCCAGGGGCAAGAAGATGATTCAGCTTAGCATCCAGGTGCTCACTGAACTAATTCCATGATTAGTTACTGAGTGCCAGCCACAGCCAAGCCACTGTTCTGGACACTGGGCAGACCATAGTGACAAGGCACAGGCTCTGCACTGGTGGAGTTCACAACTCAGTAGGAGAGAGAGACAAGTCATCAGGAAATTAAAATGCAGCGTGATAAGCATAAGGTCAGAGTAATACAGGAGCTCATAGGAGGGGCACTTAATGCAGTCTTGATGAGTGGCAATATAGTTTCCTAAAGAAGGAACACCTTCATTTTAACTTGAAAGATGAGTAAATGGTTGGTCAGGAAAATAACTCTCTACCAAACTTAATGGCTATCCAATTAAGCTTGGTCCTTGGGTATTTCAGTTTAAACCAATCAATGTTTCTAACACTGTGATAGAACTTTCAGGAGGATACCAGAGAAATAAAAATACCAAGATGCCTGCCCTGAAAAGATTGCAATTTTGTTGGAGAAAATGGAATCAAACCAATCAAAACCAATGAAGGGATAATACAGAAGAATATTTTATTGCAAACAAAGACACCTGGTATAAATAATATTGTTGTGGGAGAAATCCTCAGAGTTGTTTTCAACAGCCTTCAGTAAGAAGGTGGAACTAAGCTGAGGCTTGAAAGATGGGTGGGCAAGACAGCTGAGAATCTGCATCTTCTTCTGATATCACAGATCTCATCTCAAATTCTGGATAGGTTCGACTATAACGTTAATTCCGAATACTTTCTTTTTTTTTGGATTGGTTCTTTGGAAAGCCATTTTTTTCCTCAAATCAATGTTTATGCATTGAATTGTGTTTCTTAAAAAGATAAGTTGAAGCCCTAACCCTTGGTACTTGTGAACGTGACCTTATTTACAACAGGGTCTGTGCAGATGTAATCAGGTTAAGATGAGATCGTACTGAATTCTAGTATATCCTAATTCAATGTGACTGGTGTCCTCGTAAGAAGAGACACAGAGACATGCACAGAAGGAAGAGGATGTGAAGACACACAGGGAGAATGTCGTGTGACAGCAGAGGCAGATGTTAGAATCATGTGTCTACACGCCAAGGAACACCAAGGATTGGCTGCAGGACCAGAAGCTAAGAAAAAAGCATGGAACAGACTCTCCCCTAGAGCCATCAGAAAGAGCATGGTCCTACTGACGTCTTGATTTCAGACTTCTAGCTTCCAGAATTATGAGAGAATAAATTTCTGTTGTTTTAAGCCACCCAGTTTGTGGTACTTGTTTATGGCAGCATGGGGAAACTCATACAGGAAGTAAACATGGCCCCTGAATGGAATTTGGCATTTGTGAGCACTATACATGAAAAGTATCTTTAGGATTGTTTGAAATATCAAATGACGTGGGAAGACAAAGAATTCAGCAGTAGGATTCAGTTGAAGATCACTCGGAGCGGCCGCTGCCGACAGTGAGCTTCGGTGGGCAGGGTCAGACCCCCCACGGCACCGGGCTCACATATGAGGATGGAACCAAAGACAGCCAGCCACCGCCATTGCTGCTTGCTTCTCGGGGGTTCTGCCCTTCCTCTCCTGGGAATATCATTTTAGAATAAAAAGCCATAATATTTAAGTGTTACTATTTTGCTCAATGCCTACCAAAACTGAAATAGTATTTTGTGCAGTTTTGGTTAGTTGACCCATTTTACAACATCGCATGGTTATTTTGCAGCGTATTTTGAAAACGAGAAACGAAGAGCTGGCGTGGACAGGTCTTATATAATGCATGATGTTTGTAAGTACTATCAGTAAAGTATGGCTCATTATTTTCATGAAGATCTCCTGGGGCTGGGAGAGCGGCAGCGGCCGGGCAGTGCAAGAGGAAGGTCTGCTCCGCTGTGGAGGACGTGAAGGAGGAGGCCAACAGGGGACCCACGAGTTTGCCAGTGCCTGCTTCTGCAAAAGTGGAAATGAAGCCAAAAAAGGCAGCAGGCAAGGATGAATCTTCAGACAAAAAAGCACGAACAACAGGGAAAAGGGGAGCAGAGGGAAAACAGGCAGAGTGGCTAACCAAAAAACTAAAAAAGACTTACCTGCAGAAGATGGAGAAGCTAAAAAGGAGAGTCCAGTCTCTGATGAAGCGGGAAGGAAGAAGCCAAATCTGATTAACGTCATACACCATGACTTACCAGTGGTCCCTGGCTCAGGAATATTTTTATCAACTGTTTTGTAAATGCAAGCTTTTAGTAGCTCTAGAAACATTTTTAAGAAGTAGAGAATCCTGTCTCCTCCCTTATTTTAGTGTAAAAGCTTTTTTTTTCTCTTTTTTTAAGAGGTGAAATCATTGGCTGGTTGTTTATTTTGCGATACAACCAGAAAATTGTAAGATATGGAATACCAGAAGTTTTGATTGTCTTGGGTGTCAGCTCAACATTCCATAGAGGGGGTAGTTTTTTAGCCTGTCCTACAAAGCATACTAAATGGCAATTCAGAGTCAGTCGTGGATGTAATATGCCTTGAATATTTTAAATTACTTTTATTCCTGTGTTGTTTTTGGTAGATTATTTCCTAAAGAAAACCACTCCTTGATCTTGGCTCTCCCTGTGAGAATTTTGTGCACTCTGTAACATCTTTGGGCAGTGGCCTGCTTTTCCTAGTAACTTTGTTAATGTGCTGGAAAAGGTTGAAAATTTGAATATGTAGTGTACACGATATTAAATTGTGAATTAGTGGGACTTATGATACAACAGCGTATCAACACTTGCACTTGAAGGTATTCGTACTTGATATCCTGGTAAGGAAGATTTGCCTCCAGATTTTAAGCTAGATAGTCACTGGAATAAGAATGGAAAAGAATCACAGCTACACGGTTTTTTGGATGTTCAGCACGTATGTTAAAAATTCTGCACAAATTGAAATGTCTGTGTACCTATCCACAGAATGACCAATAACATCTCAATTATGAAAGAAAACAAACAAACAAAAAAGATCTGAAATTTATTTCAATGCCTGCGAAATTAGCTAAATGAGCCAAGTAAGATGGAAGAGACCATTAATACAGGGGTAATAAATAATCAATATGTGGGAGAATATTCAGATTTGTTAGTTCATGAAAGTAAAAGTAAACTTTGGAATAAGTTTAAAGTATTAGCAATTTTTTTTGAAAAAAAAAATAGAACACTACATGTTTAGGAAGTGTACATTTGTATTGATGGTGGTATTGTAAACACCTTTCCAGCTCTACTTTAAAAATACATGTGGAATCTGACCACTTTCCATAAACATCTCAGCCACCACCTTGGTCCAAGGCACTGCCATCTCTTACCTGCATTATTGTAACACTTCCTAACTGGTCTCCCTGCCTGTATTCTTACCCCACCAGAGTCAACACAGTAGCAAGACTGAATCGGCTAACAAATCAATCCATTATCACTTCTCTGTTTAAAACTCTCCAGTAAGGGCGCCTAACCTCAGTTGGTTAAGCAGTTCCCTTCAGCTTAGGTCATGATCCCAGGGTCCTGGGATGGAGCCCCACCTCGGGCTTCCTGCTCAACGGGGGTCTGCTTCTCCCTCTCCCTCTGCCCCTCCCCTGCTTGTGCTCTGTCTCTCTCTCTCTCTCTCTCAAATAAATAAACTCTCTTAAAAAAATAAAAAATAAAACTCTCCAATATCTCCCTATTTCATCTAGAGTGAAAGAAACTCAGAGGCCTTACCCAATTTGTCAAAGCCATATAAGATCCTGGACTCTGTTACCTGTCTGATCTTCTCTAGCACTGTTCCATTCACATGGACGGTTCGCTCTTCCTAAGATCACAACTGTGCTGGGCATGTTTCTGCCCCAAGGACAGATATTCCAGACTTTTCCCTCACCTTTTCAAGTCTTTGTTCAAATGTCACCTTCTTATAGGGCCTCTTAGACCATCCTGTTATGACATCTGCCACCCTCTACATTCTCCAGGCTCTTCCCTGCTTAATTTTTCTCCAATGCACTCATCACTTTCAAGCATACAACATAATTTGCTCATTTATTTCCTGTGTTTTTTCCTTGTGGATATAAGGTCCATGAGGGCAGGAATTTCCATCTGTTGATGCCTATACTTTATTGCCTAGAATAGTGCCTGGGATATAGTAGGCACTCAATTAATATTTATTCAGTGATGGGATAAGCTATTTATCTTAGCATTATTTAAAAGAGCAAAATATTAAACAACCTACAGTTTCAACAAAAGAATAGCTAAATGAATAATGATACTTTTCAATAGAATATCAAATACCCATTACAATAATTATATTAACTGCATCCTTTGTATAAATGTTTACGATAAGAGGGGGGTAGCACCTGGGTGGCTCAGTTGGTTAAGCCTCTGACTCTTGATTTAGACTCAGGCCATGATCTCAGGGTCTGCACTGTGCATGAAGCCTGCTTAAGATTCTCTCTCTCTCCCTCTGCTCCTCCCCTGCATGTGTGCATATGCATACTCTCAAAAAAAAAAAAGAGAGATAAATGTTTATAATCATTTTAAAAGTAGAAAACAAAACAATCAGGGCAACTACATCAAACTGCCTGTGAATATGTTAGTATGATGGGTATGTTTTGGGTTTTTAAGTAATAATGGTACATTTTGGGTTTTTAAATAATAATGTTTAATGTCTTGGTGACCATAAAATGTTTTAAAGTGAAATTGAGCTGTATTGGAATACTGAAAACAGAACTAGAGTTGTATTTTTAGCTAGTTGGATTCATTGTCACTTTTTGGAATTTAAAATAATAAAAAAATTCCAACTTTATTCTGATGATTAAAACTAAGAGCTTCATTTTTGAGAGCAGAAAATTAATTGATTTATTCAAAATACATTGATGAAATAAAACTTCTCTGTCCTGGGATAGTGAGTTAAACTACTTACTATAAAGTTTAATTTTACTCTGTAAATGATGAACGTAGAGTTTTCCTATTGATACAAAAGTAGGAAGGTGTCATTAACTTGACACCTTTGACATAGTTGATAGTCTATTTATATTCTTTGAATTTAAATTAGCTTAGGGAAATTTAGGATTTTAAAATATCTTGATGTAGAACCATATGTAATAAAGCCTGAACAGTAACAAAGGAGCTCAGGGCTTTAGAAGAAACCCTGCTCATGAAGAAAAAGTTTCCCATCATGGAGAAAGGTTGATACACTTCCAGGTAAATTGATGTCTCACACCCAGGTGGAGATATTTTTTGGCTTTGCTACAATTACTGCCATATCCTCAACCTTCTCCAAAAGCCAGCCACGCCACCAGTCTTGTAGTAATGGCACTGCAGAACCAGGGGCATCCTTGGAGCAACATAGGGCAGAGAACAGAAAACAATCATAGGAGGCACCCTGGACCTGTTGTTGTGCATACTACCACACATCTGAGGAAGGTGACCCTGGGACAGGGAAGAACTAGGGACCCTGGACCTCCTCCCTTGTGGGAAGAGATGATGGGACACTTCAATCACATACAGCTCCTTTCTGATCTTTAAGGTTATATCTTATTATGGCTAACACAAATTCATGCGACAGCACATGGCAGTTAGTTTTTTATACACATACAAAATGAATAAAAAGAAGTGAGTAATTGGAGTGCCTGGGTGACTCAGTTGGTTGAGTGTCAGACTTGATTTAGGCTCAGGTCATGATCTCAGGGTTGTGAGATCGAGCCCTATGTCAGAGTCCATGCTGGGTGTGGAACCTGCTTGGGATTCTCCTTCTCCCTCAGCTCTTCCCCCACCTTTCCTTCTCTAAAAAAAATTTTAAAAAACAAGTGAGTAATTAATATAATTAAATGTGTGAAAGAATAAATGAGAAAATGAGAAAGAAAAGAAAAGAGGAGGGAACAAAAAGCAAAGAACGTGAAAATCAATAAAAAGAAAAGAATAAGAAATGACTGTAGAATATTGGAATGAAATGGTTAGATAAAAAAGAATTAGGGGAAGGGAAGAAAATTGAACTAAGCTGGGTATCTGGGAATGGAAGTCAAAGGGGACAAAAGAAAAGCCCAGGGGTGCCTGGCTGGCTCGGTAGATAAAGCATACGACTCTTGATCTCAGGGTTATGAGTTCAAGTCTCACACTGGGCATACAGCTTACTTAAAAAAAAAAAAAAAAAGTCCAGTTGTTGGAAGATACCTAGTTCCCCAAATAGCACGTCCAGGTTTCCTCAAAATTCTGGAAGAGTCGCATATGCAGAGGGAAGGATGTCTTCAGCCTGGAGGAGATTGGAGAGACGCCAATGAGAAGATAAACAAAAACATTGCTTTTAAAGGTATCCAGTGATATTTGTTCTCTTGACACTTTGTATATTTGGAATCAATTTTGCTGAAAAGATATTTCACTAATATTATGTTATGCACTGTGCAACAAAACACTATTTCATATTTCAAAAATCACATTTCATCCTGTGGCAAATATCAAAGAATTCATCAGCTCTTTTATGAAGGGCATTATTATTTTTGCATTTAAAGGCTAATTAATATTTAAACTGACTCATTTTAGGGGCACCTGGGTGGCTCAGGCAATTGAGCGCTCAGGTCATGATCTGAGGGTCCTAAGATTGAGCCCTATGTTGGGCTCTGTGCTCAGCAGGGGATCTGCTAGAGATTCTCTCCCTCCCTCTCCCTCTGCCCCTCCCCCTAAAATAAATAAATAAATCTTTAAAAATAAATAAATAAATAAACTGACTCGTTTTAAAGAGGTTACATCCTTCGATAGAAGTTAAAAGTCTTGTCCTAAAAAAAATTCTTGGGGCCCCTGGGTGGCTCAGTCAGTTAAGTATCTGCCTCGGGTCATGATCCCAGGATCCTGGGATTGAGCCCCACCTTGGGCTCTCTGCTCAGCGGGAAGCCTGCTTCTCCCTCTCCCTCTGCAGCTCCCCCTGCTTGTGCTCTCTCTCTCTGTCAAATAAATAAATAAAATCTTTAAAAAAAATTCTTGAGATTGGTTGCATAACATTGTGATCGCACTTAATCCCAATGAACTGTATAGTTTATTTTTTTTAATTTTTTAAAAAGATTTTATTTATTTATTTAACAGACAGAGAGAGCACAAGCAGGGGAGGGGCAGAAGAAGAGGGAGAAGCAGACTCCCCGCTGAGCGGGGAGCCCAATGCTGGACTCCATCCCAGGACCCTGGAATCATGACCTGAGCCAAAGGCAGACGCTTAACAGACTGAGCCACTCAGGTGCCCTGAACTGTACACTTTAAAATGTCTGAGATGGTACATTCTGTTATGTATATTTTATAGAAAATTTTTCAAGTTAAAAAAAATAAAGTATCTTAGATTATAGGCCAAGATGGTAATGGTTCAGGGAGCAAGCACTTGCTTATATTATAATAAACTTGATATAAATTTAAATTGCAAAATCTGAACACCTATCCCAAAGCAACGCTTTTACATTTGTAAATACCTTAAAATTAGGCAACGTGGGGAATTGTGAATGTAATAAGATAGTTGCCTAGGAGATCAAATTCTGTAAACTAAAACAGAGCCTGCATCTAGAAGCCACTAACTTCTGGCAGCTTGATAAATAAGTGTCCGCGAGACTCCAAACCTTAAAAATTCTTGATTTTTGCTGTTTAACTCTGATACCCAAATGCTGCAAATCATGTGCATGCATATTTTATATTCTGCTATCTATTCCCAGGTTCTTTTATTCCCTTTTGCTAACCTATAACATCCATGCATCTCCTATTTCTCTTCTCAAGGGCCCAGGCAAGTACCTATGGTTCTTTGCTTCTCTCTGCCTTCATCAACAGTTGGATCTGAGTCTCACTTCTCTGTTGTTTAAAAACATGTCAGCAGTCAAATACTTAACTGGCAAAATGCGGCAGAAGCTTAATTGTGGAGAAAAAAATGATATGCTGAACTTCAGAGCAAATCAGTACATTATGTTGACTGAGAACATAGGGAAATTCTCCTTTATAGAGCCCCACCCCAGGACAAATGAGTTTTTTTTTTTTTTTTAAGGTTTTATTTATTTATTTGACAGTGAGAGAGGGAACACAAGCAGGGGCAGAGGGAGAGGGAGAAGCAGGCTCCCCGCTGAGCAGGGAGCCCGATGCGATGCGTGTGGGGCTGGATCCCAGGACCCTGGGATCATGACCTGAGCCGAAGGCAGACGCTCAACCAAGTGAGCCACCCGGGCGCCCCAGGACAATTGAGATCCTGATGCTACCTACACATAAGGGCATGAAAAAGTTCAGTGCCGGTAAGGGAGAATTTCACATCATGAGAGGGCATGTTGGACAGATTTATATAGAAAATGGGCACTTGTCAGCCCTCCCTCTCTCCCTTTCAGGCAACCCTGCCCTAACTAGCCCAGGGAGCAGTAATAGATGCACCCATCTGAGAAAGGGCAGAGGCCTGAGCACCTCAGGCCTTCGCTATCACATAGATTATAAAGGGCAGACACTTGAACTTTTTGCTGGTTTTTATGTGATGGAAACATTTAAATTTTAAGTACTTACGTTTGCCCTCTCTCAGCCTTTTAAGAAATGTAAGCCCACGAGTATCTCATTTATATTTAGCTGAGTGAGCTGGTTGCAAGTAAAAGAAGCTAAATCCAGCCTGGCCCTCTTTATTACAAAAGCTGCCAATCCCAATGTCGAAGACGGGGCTAAATGGGGACCACTAACTGTTGGAAAGCACGGAGTGAGAAGTGCCATATGGGAAGAAAGTCTAGGGTCACCAGATTTTCTGGTTTGCCGAGGGAAACAGGGATATCTGGATTTTAACATGACATATTCTGACTTTCAAAGGTTGGCAACTAATTCAGATGTTTCAGCACTCTGTGAAGGCCTAACTCCACATACCCATGGGCTATATTCAGCCTGCAGGTCCTTCAGGGGTGACCTGACTTTACATACCAAAGACTGAGCAGCCAGAGGAGGGGCTGGGAGGGAAAGATAAGAAAGGGCTTTAGGTATCTGTTCTATGGAATGGAAATTTGGAAAGAAAGGGAGGCTTAAGGAGAAATTTTAGGAATGTTTTCGGGGCCATGAGTGGTATAACTGCATTTGTAAACTGAAACACCTCCAGTGCTTTTAAAACTGGACTTGTACTTTTTTGTTTTCCTTCTGGATGTGGTAACACGCTAATGTTGGCTATAAAGTAAAAGGAAACCAGCCTGGCTATATAGGCTTACATTTATAAATGATTAATATTGTATAGCCAAGTTTTTGTGAAAAGATCATATTGGATTCATGTCAGAATTTATGATAAAACCACAGCTCTCTGGGATTTAATAAGGCCTTCAAAGCCATTCAAATACAGCATAAAGGTGTAATGCATCGCGAGGCGATTACCATTTCCAGCCAGCGGATCAACCCAACACAGGGGGTAAGTGCAAAAAGATGGACTAAAACGATTCCAAGGTACCTGCCTGTTTTCTGATCTCCACCAGACACACGCGTGTGTGTGCACACACATGTATGTACATGTGTATCACCGAAAAAGTATTTGCAAAAGATTCTTCCACTGAGTCTTCAATTTCCCTCCGTACAGGGGCAGAAACCTTTATGGTCTAATCGACCGACTGGAATAGATTTTAAAAGCAGTCCTTAAATAGAGTGTCGTCATAGAAGACCACAACTGACACTGTCAGCTATTTTATTCATTTAAATGCAGTTTTTAAATTTAGTTCTAGCAGGCTCCATAACACTATAAATGTTACTTGTAAAACTCTGCAATCTACATTATGTTAAACGAGAGAATGTCGTTTAAAGAGGACAGGCTTTGAAGTTAGCAAGACTGAGGTTCGATGGTGACCCTACCACTTAACAACTGTGTGGCATCCGTATCTTATTTAACCTATCTGAGAAAGGCATTCCAGCTCTCTGAAATGGGGCTACTACTCCCTACCTGATAAAGTTGTTAAAATACATTAACGTTACATATTAAACATTAAACAACATGTTCAAATGAGATTCGTAAAGCATCTAACAGAGTGGAAACAATGAAATTTATTCTACCATTTCCTCTTAAAAATTAAGCAATTGCTTAAATCCAACTACACTGATTTCTAGAATCATCCTTGGGTAGCTGTGAGCCACCCAGTTTTCCCTAGGGGCAACTGCTAATTCAGGAAGAGAGAGCTACAGGCTACTAAGCTGATCAGAACTAACAGGACCAAGGGGACAAAAATAAAAATAAAGATTGGACTCCGGGGCCTGCACAAGTGAAGATCTTTTAAAAGCTGCAAGCTTCAGGTTGGAACAATGAAGGACGGCCCATTAAGTAGGAATGAACCAGAAATAGATCAGCCCTTGCTGTAACTAAAGCCCATCACTGAATTAACTCTGAAAATAGGTTAAGGGAATTTTAGCTTTCTCTTGTCCCAAACAGATTGCCTATATATATATCTCCTCTATGGGTGTGGGTATCATTATTCTAGTTTGCAAAGTATTTCTACAGTTTTTCACATATACCATCCAGCACTCAATCAAAAATCAGAATCCTATGGAAGAAAAAAAGCAGAGAGTAGCAATGATCTACAAGGGCTTGAGAGATAAAGTTAAGATACTTGGGAACAGTTTGATCCTTTCTGGTCTTGCTTTTAAGCAGGGCTGCTTCATGGGCATGTGACCTGATCAAGCACGCAGGGCCCAGGGCTTAACAGAGGTCTAGGCTTAGGTTAGCACTCTACGCTCACCAATTTGAAAGTCTTAATGATTTTGAACATGGGACCTGGCATTTCCATTTTTCACTGTGTTCCACAAATTATGTAATTGCTTTTAAGGTGTGTTAGGTGGGACCAAAGCAACGTACTACACCCCAGTACCCTGGGAATCATCAAATTTTCCAGTCAAATTTTCCAATCAGGCAGGATGCCCTCCCATGTGAGTACTAGGTATTGCTCCCTCTAATATACTCAGATGGTTATTTCTCTCGCCTCAGGTAGTTTACTTACATGCATGTGCTGATCAGTATTCTTCTGTGTACTCAAAGGGAACTTTCAAGATTCCCAGAGTTTTTTCTCTATGCAACTCTCTCCCGTGCTCACCCTTACAGACTCAGGGAATCTACCTGGGCTCCCCCCCAACACCCCATCATGGCCTGTAAACTCCCAAGGGTCATCGTAGGGCCACCTTGTGTGTTTCCCCTCTTACAGGAATCACGATCACGGTCCTTCATTGCCTATGTCCAGAGTCTTGAAAACAGTTACATATCTTGTCCAGTTTTGTCATTATTTCAGGTGGAATGATTTACCCCATCCTGTTAGTCCAGCTTGGTTCCAAGCAGGAGTCCATAGTATTTTTTATAATAGCCCCCCAAATCGAAACATCCCCGATGTTCATCAGCAGTAAATGCATAAATAAACTGTGGTATGTTCCTGAAATGAAATACTATTACTGAAATAAAAATAAATGAAATATAATCACATTCAGCAATAAGGAGGGCTCTCACAGTGTTGAACAAAAGAAATCAGACATAAAATAATGTATGGTGTCTGACTCCAAAAACAAACAAAACTAAACAACTCGATCAGAAGTCGGGATAGTGGTTATCTGCAAAACGAGGGGAGGATGGCTCGTGATCGAAAGGGCACTCAAAGGGGCTCTGTGCCCCGGCAGTGTTATTTTTCTTGACTTGGGTGATGGTTAGGAAGTGATTTCTTTGTGTTAATTACGACTGTACAATGTGTGGCGCACTTTTCTGTATTCATGATCAAGTACAGCACGGATAATATGAAAGTAACAGTAAAAGGAAACACGTGACAAGCAACGATAGTATGTATTATTTTCACAAAATTCAGAATCCCAATGAGCACATTTGGAAAACATTTTTGTCAAGAGGTGTGTAACACCTTTGCCAGGAATATTCTTTAATTCCTGAGATGAAAGCTGTAAAATGACTTATTGAAGCAGGGTGGTTTTTGACATTGATATACATTGTTATGAAGTATGTTATGTGGCAAGAAATCCCTCTGCTGAAACAAGCCCCATTTCACCAAATTGTTTCCTTGTTTATGGAGATTTTCAAGTGTATTTATTTGCAATCATTTCCATTAAAATATTTAGTAAATGACTAATACCTTATTTCTGGATTATTAGGTGGTTTGACAGTCCCTTTGAAGTTCACAGGTACTGCTAAGATTGTAATTTTGTAGCCAATTCAGCTCCAGATGCCCAGATCCATCCACATCTGCAGCTTATGTGGCCGGGCTGGTGGCTAATAGAGAACATCGGCTCTGGCTTTATCCTGCTATCAAATCATATGTGATAATGTCATAACCAGTAAGTTTTGTTTTCAAATATGTGTTTGTACTGACTTGACAGTGAACCTAAAAGGTGAAATAGATAGGAAGAATAAGAGAAATTCTAAATTCTCACCCTTCAGGAGTTTTGATATTATCAATTTGCCTTTGTCGCCTATAAAGAAAATCATACAAAAATAAGTCTCTTTTTCTATTCCCATTATCCTTCGCATAGAGAAGATGAAAACAGATCCTACATGAGCAAATTAGTGACAATACTAACTCAAGTATTTTGAACTTGAAAAGATGAGATATTTGGGTTTGTATTATTTGGGGTTTTCAAAGAGATACTGTGTCATCCCCCCTGTATTTCCACCACAGAGAGTGAAGCCATTCGAGGTGACAGTAAAGGGAGAGTATTTGAAGCTAGAAACTCAGAATTGGACTATTTAGCACACCTCTGCTGGTTGTGTTACCTTAATTAAATAGCCAAATTTGTTTAATTTGGTTATCATTCCTTCCATCTATGAAATGATGAAAATATTGACAACTGTCTCACTGTGCCTTATGGTTATAAGCTGAGATGAGATGTTCTGTGCCTGAAAATGTGTGAACAGCACCTATTCAACAAGCCCCTTATTTTACAAAGGTGTAAACTGAGACTCAGAGAAGTTAAGCGACCTGCCCAAGGTCATGACTGATCAAATCCCTGACATCTGTGTTCCCTTTGCCTGAGTAAATTGAATCCCTCCTTCACATTCCGTCCCTATGCTGTTCTGCCCGTGCCCTGTGGTCCTCAGCTCCTGAGCTCAGAGAGTACGGGGTCCTGCATGGTGTGGTGGAGGAGGCCTTCTGATGAGAAGGCAAGGGTCACTGCAGCACAGTTTGAATTTTCATTAAATAATGCGGCTGGATCGATGCCGGCAAACATTATATTCATTCTGAGTCTTCACAGCCTTTAATCATAACTGACTTATCATGAGCAAAATCTCTTCAACCACATTCTGTCACACAATTTACTCATATTTGCCTGATGTGATTCTCAACAATAACAGTTAAACAGCCTATTTTTTTAAATAGACAGTAGGATTTTATTTATTTATTTATTTATTTATTTATTTATTTATTTATTTATATTTGGGTATAATTGACATACAATGTTACATTAGTTTCAGGTGAATGACATAGTGATTCAACAACTCTGTACCTTATGCTGTGTTCACAAGTATACTTATGGTAGAATTTGAATTACAGCTTCTGAATGCCCATTGGGGTTTAGATCTACCGGAAGCTCCATCCCAGCCTTCTATCCCAAGAGTCCTTTTTTCTCTTTTTTTAAAGATTTTATATATTTATTTGACAGAGAGAGACACAGTGAGAGAGGGAACACAAGCAAGGGGCGTGGGAGAGGGAGAAGCAGGCTCTCTGCCGAGCAGGGAGCCCGATGCGGGGCTTGATCCCAGGACCCTGGGATCATGACCTGAGCCGAAGGCAGAGGCTTAACGACTGAGCCACCTAGGCGCCCCCCAAGAATCTTTTCTTATTCAAAGTAAACTCACCTCACAAATGCTGCCCCCCCCACCCCCGCACACTTCCCTTCCCCTCACATGCGGAAATACTTTAGGGTAATGAATTAAGGCCTCTAGGTAGAATGAAAAGAAGATCAGTGTTGATTAAAAATATATATGTAAGCTCTTTACAAGTTATGAAGTGTTGCATAAATTTAAGCATCTATTGAAATGGGGAAAGAAATCTATTGATTTGGATTATAAGACATTGGGTTGAGCATCTACTTCTATACTATAGGCAATGGGAGGTAAAAAAGAATTAAAGTCTCATAAGGGAAAGGCTCTAACTTCGTAGAACTCTTAATCTCACTACGGAGAAATGTGTATGTCCATAAAATATCGGCAATACTAGGCATTTTATGATTAAAGATGGAATTACTTAGAATAGGAGCTTAAGGAGTTATGGGCTGGAGGAAATGGAACTTGAACTGGAATGATGCTGGCGGGGGCTCTGTTCTCTGACTCATGGAGAAAGTGTGACTTACAATAAGAGAATATGAGACCCACAGCCCGAGAAAAGCAGAGAGGAAAGACGGCAACACAGAGGGAAGTCTGACAGTGGTCAAGTCCCCTGCTCTAATCCCCAGAGCTGCCTCTGTCCCCACCTCCTTTTTTCCCCTCATTGCTTATGCTCCCATAAGATTTTTTGGTTGGGTTTTAGTAACCAAGAGTGCTGAGCTGGGTTTTGGTAGCCAGGAGTGCTGTTCTTCATATACTTGCTCACCCCAAAATTTCTAACATTATGTCCACCATTTTTTCTCCTTCTACAGAAACCTAACCTCAAAAAGGTAAACTCTTTGCTGTTTTTTTCTGTGCCCAAAGCTATAACATGTCCTTTTGACTTATCAAGTAAAAGGAGAGAAGAAGCAATAGTCAATTCTTAAACAAAATGAAAGAGAATGTAGACACAGATATGTGTTCTTCGAGGCTTTCTTTTTTATTCCCCACAGTCAGAGTCTGGTCAGGAAAACCATTGCTCTTTTTGAGTAAGAATTTCAAATTTCTCAAATTGATGATGTCATGACCTCCCAAACGAAAATACCATTCCCTCCAGGCTGCCTGCTGGGAACGGAAGTCATACAGACAAAGGGTGACTCAACATAGACAACTTCCAATGAAATAACTATAAAATCACTTCAGAAATATGTGCTGAGTCCTTATTACAACCTGCACTTGAGGATTCTGTGACTCTGTGGAGTTTGAGACTTCTGTAGTTAGCTAACTCATTGGCAGGACATACTTATCTATAGCCATAGCCCTAAATCCTCCTTGGTAATAATAGGGCCATGATCTTCAGGTTGTGATGGTCTCAACTGAGTCCTTAAAGTCCCAAGCCCATTAAAACAGAAGTGTTCTCTCTGCAAGAGCTAAGGCAAATAGAGCTAAGAGGCCCTACCTTTTATTAATTCCCATCTCAGTGATGGAGTTACTAGACTTCAACAACACGTTTCTTCCATCTATGCCCCCTTCCCACCACTAAAATTAGAAAATGAAATTCATGTTTTTCTCATGCGGCTTTGGAAAAATAGGTTATAGAAATTAAGAAATATGAATGCCTTTCCCTATTAAGAGTAAAGAAAGGGAGCGAACAGTGATTACTTCTTCTAATCCTTCTTGTGTGGGGTCTGTCTGAGAGTGTATCATCCTGAACTCAGTTGCTGATCCCCAGGGAAACGATCAGCAATGGCATCCCGTAAAGATTTGCTCTATTTAAGTGGCAAAAATCCTGATTAGAGGAAAATTTTTATGTCTAAATATAATAATTTGACTTAATTATTTTTTGAAGGAAAATTATGAACTGAGTGATGTGTGGAAATGAAAAAGTCTGAAACATGGTCTCTACCCTCAAACATAATATAACTGGGAGAAAGGAAAAAGTCGAACATGCAAAATTTCTAAGGGATAATAAAAGATAGTGTATAATTTGCTTCATGGAAAAGCTTAATACATAATCACGAATAAATACTGGCAATACACATTTTATAATTTTTAACTTCTCTGGGTTTCAGTGAATTCACTGATAAGATGCCAACAATGACTCACCCAAAGTCAGGATTAAATGGGATAAGGTATAAAGTGCTGATGATGTTTTGATGTGCAGCAGATCCTCAATATGTATACAATTATTACTCTCAACTTTTTTAATAGACTGTACTGTTACGTCTTTCCTACAGGCTAAGCAACTGAGTGTGAAAAATCTAAGTCTGTTAAGGTAAGATTATTGTTCAATAGAGTAAAGATTATTGCACTGGGCAATCTATGTTAATAGAAATAAGATATAAACTTAGAAACTTAAATATAGCCAAAGAAACTTCTGGCTGTAGGGAAGAGAACAGTGTTTAAGCTGATCTATATTTCAGGGCTTAAATAACCTGCAATAAGTCCGTTAACTCATCAGAAACAGATTAACTATAATATGCTTAAAACAAGTCTGGAGTTCAATAAATATTTGTTGTGGGAACAAAACCAAGAACAAGGATGGGAAAAGAGACCTCTATGAATGTGGAACCTATGATTTGAGGGGCTCTTTGAATTTCAGTCCAGGCAAATAGCAAATGTAGCCCCTCACAATTTATTCCTTGGGTTCCCCCAAGGAAACACAGGAACTAAGAAAAGAAAATGTGCTAATTTAGCAAACATGGCTTCAGGATTAATAACCCCGTTCACCTTCGAAACAGGTTGACAAACCTAAGACACCTATATAAAAATTCTAGCCTCATCACTGTGTGCGTGTGGGGCTGCAGAGCCCAGGCAGTAGATACAAGGCTTGCTTCAGTCACTCAACAGGCAGAGGAGGCCTTAGATTTGTATGTATAAAGATACATATGAGAGGAGCTATTGGAAATGGAATGAGAGGTGACAGTTCAAGTGTAATCATTATTTTAAGCTCAGTGAGGCAGAATTGAATAACAAGACTGGTACTTGTCATTTTAGAGGTTTGTCTTTGCAAGATTTTGTTGGATTTGCAACATTGTTTGCCACAACATAAGTGATTCTTACCAGTTGAGCACTAATCTGAACTACAGATCAAAGGTACAGACTTAACCATGGATTTTCCTCTCATTATCTTTGTTAAATGAAATTAGAAACCTTGATTGCAATGCTTGGAAAAATACATGAAGGAGTATTTTTAAATATTATGTTTGGATGAAACAAGATTTTAAAAATATACCTCTGGTATTGTTCTATAATCATTTAATTTAGGAGAGTTCAACTTTACTTGTTTACTTACTTTTTATTTTGCCTCTAAGTAAGTAACAAAAAATAAAATAAAATAGATAAGGAAGTGAGAAAAAATGTAAATAGTACAGATAATTCTGTTCACCATTACACCCATGCAATCTGCACTATTTAAATAAAGTAAAACAAAAACTATGAAATAGTGTGTATGTGTTTGTGTGGCTTGCTTATCTCAGTGATCCAATGTATAGTCCAAGATCCCCAGGTTGGTCGGATAGTAAGGGCCCCGAGATGGAATGGGATCAAGCTAAAACCAAGTCAAGTAGGGCAGTGCTGTGGGTAGTAGCTCTGCAAACTGGAGGTAGACCTCTAACAGCTGCCCGACCCTTTGGAGGAGATATAGTCACAGACATCTTGTTGCTTCTCTGAGCTAAACTTTCAGGTATCTGAAGCAAACTCCAACCTGCCAAGTGGCAGCAATTTATCCTCATATAGAAGAGGTACAGGGCGCCTGGGTGGCTCAGTTGGTTAAGTGTCTGCCTTCAGCTCAGGTCATGATCCCAGGGTCCTGGGATCCAGGCCCGCATGGGGCTCCCTGCTCCACGGGGAGTCCGCCTCTCCCTCTGCCTCTCCTCCTGCTCGTGCTCTCTCTGTCTCAAATAAATAAATAAAATCTTTTTAAAAAGATGATTTAAAAAAAAAGAAGACAAGGTACCAAGTCTTGTAAAATTAGTACCTTTTTTCTTTTTCTTCTTTTAGTACCTTTTTTCTTAAAACAATATTTTTAATTAAATAATGGACAAATGCCAAAGAAGTTACTAAATTCCTTTTATCTAGTTAAAATGTTTAGAACATCAATTAACCTACTACATAGAAGTCTCAAGTTTTAGAATCAAACAAATACGGATTTTAATCCCTGCCTTTCCACTTAGTAGATATGAGACTTTTGCGATTTGTATCAAATCAGTGAGCTTTGGTTTCTTCACCTCTTCATCAAGGATAAAAAATAGCTAGCTTGAAGATTTGCTGAGAGTATGAAATGAGATAATACATGTACCTACTTAGGATTCTGTCTGCCAAGAAGTAAGTACTCAATAGAGGTAACTATAATTATTATTTATACCTCTCTTAAAATACGTATTTTTAAACTTTGTTTCTAGATCTCATCTGAAGCTACTACAAGTTGTGGCAGAGACACAAACTTTCACATCCTCAACTTCAATTACCAAGGAACTAATTACGTATTTCTAGACCTACATGGTACATCACATTTGCTTACTACCATCTTAAATTTTAAAGGTATTACATTAACATGAGCAAAACACCATAGATTTCTAACAAGTTTACTGTAATCACACACTTGAGCCCTATGTAAATATAGGTAAATATGTAAATGATGCATTATTATCCTAAAGGGAAAAATAAGAAGTGATAGATTGACTTTTCAAGTACTTGTTTATTTTCAAATAACAAAAAATTTAAGCCACAATATTTAAATAACTAAAAAAAAAAAAAAAAAGGCCAAATCATTCAATCATTAAATATCACGCTGGATACTATTAGACAAAACCCAAGGACGTATTTTCAAGTCATAAATATTAATAAGCCAGGTTTGACTTCATATTTTAACATGATTGAATCAGCCAGATGCTCTTCCATTGATTTCTGTTATTTTGATCTGCACAGGTATTCATTCTACCATAAAAATGCCTTCAAAGATTGTGAAAATATCACTAGAAATTGAAAGATAGAAATAAATGGAATGCAGAATGATTCCTGATCCTTTTATTGCCTCACACCTACTTTGGCAGTATTAATAATCCCAACCAGATGTCAACATTTAATTTTGAGAAGGTATGTGAAACAGTAGGTCAGGTAAAGGACCCACTGAAGGATCAAATGATATTCAGTCTCCATCACTGTACTGTCCTTGTCTCTCTCCAGCAAGCATAGAAAATCAAAACCCTGGCTAAACATCCATACACAGTATGAAGGGAAAGGATGTCATTATGGTACTTGTTAAAATGCAACATGACTTTCAAAACTTTGTGTTAAAAGATGCAGTAATTACCTGTGAAGCATGTCTCCTATGTCTGGTTTTTCTTGTTCCTTTATGTGCAGGAATTCTACCTCTCTGTGCAGGCCCTTGAGTGTGTTTATCTTCTTTAATACCTCTCTCTCTTTCTCTCTCTATCTAGACAAGTTAATAAGGGAAAAACAAACAGAAGTACAGTAACATGTATATCTCACATACACATGGGGGACCCTCAGGGAAATGAGTGACTCTCAAGGCAGTGGCTTAGAATTCAGGCTCAACTACTATCTTCAGCTAAATCAAAGAAAGGAGGCCAGTTATGGAAAGGTGATCAGGAAAATATATTGCAAACAAGAGTCAGGCTGTTCATGCAAATTTAAGTGGTGCCTTCTTTGACTCTAAGCTTGTCTTGTGATTTACCCTCATCCTTCTCTTCTTGGTATCCTTACAAATGGGAGATGGCCTTACAACAGACTAGCTTCTGCTCTGTTTGCAGAGTTCTCCTGCATCCGCTCTCTCTCAAAATATTCCTTATGCCAAAAAGGTATATTTGGGGGTGGCATACTCTAGTCCCCTCCAGTCAGAGTTTGGGTTGGCCTATTCTGGTCTCCTACATTTTCATGAGATAAGAATCAAGACATGACAGAAGGAAAAAGGCAGTAACCATAAGAAAAAGTATTGATTACAAGTGGGATAAGGACCAAAAACAAATGGTTACAAACAGAAACAAATACACATTACAGGGACTCAATATATAGTTATGGAATGGATATTTCATTTTAATCTCACTAGTAACCCAGTAGAATATGTATTTTTCTTCCTCATAAATAAACAAAAAATCGATGTTGGAATAGATTGTATAAATTGTCCCACAGCAGGAAAGTAGCAAATTGGAATGAAAATTAACATTGATTTGGAAACAAAGCACACATTTCTTGCCATGATGTCACACCTGCCTTCCCACTGGTCTCTTTCTGTATATGGATAGTTCTTTCTCTCTCTCCATGTTGAATTGTCTCTTTCTATCTCCTTTGTCTCGGACTCCCTTAAAAAAAAAAAAAATACCACTGTGCACATTTTTGAAAATTTGCTGTGATTATTGAGTAACATTTTTTGTTCTTTGGTTCTTAATTTTAAAAGGGATTGAAGGGCATAGAGGAAAATGTTGAATTTCTTTTACGAAATAGAGTAAGGCCAAGACCCTACAATTTTTCTTTCTCCCCTGTGGATCAGGTCAATGAGGAAAAAAAAATAATTTTCTATCCCTCCCTCTAACCTAAAACAATGTCTCATATTTTACTGCTACTAGCACCTCAAATCAAAGCCCTTCATGTTTGAATGTTTATACTGAAGTCACTAACAATATAAAAGGAAATATGACAGATGTAGGAACAGACAAGATAAAGCCATTTTTAGCTAATTACATTTTTAAGTGGACATTTATTTTTAAGTCCATTCTGCTACATCTATCCCAGTCACCCCAAAGGCAAAGGGAACAGGAATTAAAAAGGGAGTGGGAGAGACCAGGGGAGAGAGAGCAGAGGAAAGCTAAGGTCAGCTGAGGATTGGCGGGAAGAGGGGCCAAGAACGGACTTGGGAAAATAATGCTTTAAGGAGGATTCAGATATATACTTTTGTTTTCCTCAAAAAGATGTAAGGGGAGAACACAGAGCCCCAAAGTATCATAAGTCTCCTGCCTCCACAGAAAATCCATTTCTGTTGGCGGAGCATCCTCTTTACCATCTACCCTTGGTGACTAAGGTCTGCACATCTGAGCCTGACTTCAGGTGTCCTTTCCTGCTTCCTCTACTTCCCACATATGAGGGATACATGAAAGGATGAAAACCATAGAGACAGTTCAGCTCCCCTCTACATTCTAGTTTGTAAGTCTTCCCTTCACTTCTTCCTTCAAAACTGAATTGAGAACTCACCTCTTTCCAGAAGTTTTCCTTGATGAGGCACACTCCATTCTAATCTCCCTTGCATTCATATAATCCATTTGTGCTAGATAATTTAAAATGTTTTAATATAGTATCATAACACCAGCAGGGCATTTAGAGTAGAATTTAAGTTCCTTTCTGGTAATCTTTCTTGTTTTAATCAAATAAGGACTGGAGAGGTTAGGCAGCTTGGAATAGTCACACAGCAAATTGAAGGAAAATTTACATCACCCAATCCTCATCTGAGGACTCATTCTACTATATTACATTGTTTGACTCATTTATTCTTTTGAAATAATTAACAGCTGTGCTGTATTTTGGAGATTTGAAAAGAATCCTTCAGTCATTATTAAGCTTCTTGCATTTAAATCACCCCCACTCCACTAGGTATAAAATGTCATACTTACTGTAAAATTCCATGTTTCAAGTATAATAATATTTTCGAATTTTTGAGAAAACTAGCATCCACAAAGCCCAAAATTCCAATAACACTGTTTCCTCCGAAATCCTGTTAGAGGAAAATATTCAAGACATATCTTTGTCTTAGATAAAATACACACACATACAGAATTAAAGGACCTTATACCCTCCCCAATCTGGAAAAATCCTAAACTGAAATACTCCTTACCTTGACTGTGCAAAAAGACTCTGTTCTCAGCCCTTTGATAACAACAATAGCTCTACCAAAATTTATAGAGCACTTCCGTGTGCTGCTAGGCACTGTGCTAGTCTTTGGAGGGAAGAAAAAGGAAGAGAGATGGGGGTGAGAGTGAGAGAAGAAGGCGGAGGAGAAAGAGAGATGTAGATTTGCTGGTTAGTGGAACAGAGGGGCATATAATCAGATTTTTCATAAAATACGAAAAGCGACAGCACTGAGTCATGCTAAGGTACCGTCTGTGACATAGATGTATATCAGTAGAGTGCTCAATCCAATCTGAGTGGTGAGGGAGAGGGGCATTCTGGAGGTTTGCCAAGAAGAAGTCTTAAAGGATAAGTGAGAGCAAGAAAAGTAGGAAGGGCATTCCAGGCCAAGCAAAGAACTGCAATAATGTGTCATATGCAGGGAGCCATAAGCGATTTGAAGTTACTGGAATGTAGCATGTAACATGAAGAGCAGTGGGAAAAGAGTTTGAGGAAGAGATATGGGCGAGTTCTAGAATTCCCTTCCTTAGTGTGGAATTGATGGGAAGTAATATCTGCACTCATCTCTTAGTTACCTTATAATTATTATAAAATAGAGCTGTTTATATTTTCCCAGCCTTCCATCACCACTGCCACTTTTCATAAAAAATTTAAGTGAACATATATGAAGCGTAAGCTAATCTTCAGATTCTTTCAAAGGGAGCTGTCATTAAGACGCATGCATTAAATGTTCTTAAATGGAAGACTTAACTCAGAAAGATATGAAAATACAAGTGAATATTCCTAAGAGCAGAAGTGAGTATTTATTAAGTCTCCCACATGGAGAAACCAATTTCAACCTAGGAAACATAATGGAAAATACTTCTTTTTTTTTTTTAAAGATTTTATTTATTTATTTGAGAGAGAGAGACAGCAATAGCGAGAGCGAGAGAGAGAGAGAGCAAGTGGGGAGGAGAAGCAGGATCCCCACTGAGCAAGGAGCCAGACCGGGGACTCGATCCCAGGACCTTGGGATCATGACCTGAGCCAAAGGCAGACGCTTAACTGACTGAGCCACCCAGGCACACAGTAAATGCTTCTTTGGGTCACAAGTGGAATGTGGCAATGTCATGCTTTTTCAGTTGCTTTTTTAAATAAACGAAGAGCAGCTAAAGCTTTTGAGAAGTATAGAGGTCCCCCCCAAATTATGAAGCAGCCTTGCAGCACTGGAGTCCTCTGTTCTTGATCCCCTTCCAAGCTTAATGACTGTTTTCAGTCTTTGTAAAATGTGAAATCAACAAAACCCAAATCAAACTACTCCACAGCAAGCGCCTGATCTCAAGGGGTCTACAATTTCTTTTCACTCAACTAAGATGGCTCCTTTCAAATCCTCTATTCCATTCAACGCATGCACTCTCAAGCTACCTAATGTGTTTACTTCTTGGCTTTCCTGAGGAACATGCCCGGCTCTGGGCATGCTGGGATAACTAGATACATTTTTCTTTCAAAAAGCCACCTTTCTCTAAGCTCCAAGGTTTATCCCAATCAGCATCCATCCACTTTTGAGTATTTGTGTATGTTTAGGGCTGCCCTGGGATGGTAAGACACGCCAACGAAAGAAGGAATCCCGGCCTGGCTCGCACTGAGTTCATGATCAGTTTCGGGGAGACAAGACTAACATACATGCAACCACTGGAAACAATTAGAGATAGTGTATAATTAGGTGCTGAATGTAATACTGACTGTAAGTGCACAATTCTTCACTAATTACCAATTGCTTTAAGGAATTAATACTTAACTTCGGGGATTTCAATCACGATTTCTCTATAAGCATTAATTCTTGTAACCAGCAATTCGATTCATTTCAAAGGGTTACAAACATACCCTAGTTTTAGTGCATTATCAGCATTGTTCTTAGAATTTTGTTTTTTTCCATTAAGCAATTAATTTAAATCCTGATTGTTCTGACCTCTAGGGCCTTTGCCAGGGTGGGGGAGGTGCTTACTCCTCAGACATAATTTAATTTTTCAAATTTTTTTTTGGGGGGAGGGGCTGGTGCAGGATTCTGAGCCCTGAGGGGAAGAAATCTGCTTTCTCTCCAGAAGCGGGGAAACAGGATATTCTTGGTCCCTCATAGGCTCACTCTCTCCACCACTGCTGGGCTTCTTGGCTTTACCCTGTTTTTCTTAATTCTCTTTTATTTCTTGTCCTTTCCCTCTTCCTGCTTCCCCTGCTTTGGTTCTCTTCCCCACCCCCCTTCTCCTACCTTGTGTTGGTCTGACAGGACCATGTGCAGAGAAAGTTTCTTTTCCTTCCTGCTGGCATCCCTTAGGATGATGGGGAATGTTAACCCTGTCTCTCCCGCCAACATGTTGGAGATGGGCCCAGGAAGGATTACAGCCTCTGAGAACAAACTCATTTCATCTTTTGAGTCAGCCAGCAGGTGTGCTAGAAGGATTGCAAACATATTTTTCAAATGTGCTTCCAGACAGAGACCTCACTGGCTCCTCACACCTGCCCTGAGCTTTCCTGGCCATCTTCATGGACCTGCATGCAAGGCTCTGGCAAACAGCCACAGACAGGCATAACCACATCCAAACCTGTTTTTGGCTTCCCTCTAACCAGGAAAGAACTGGCCACTAATGTGTGTGACGTGACACTTACCTCCGTATCTGCGTGTGGTAGAAGGCAAGTGCAAGTTACTTCACGTCCCTCAGTTCCAATTCCTCCTAAGGAAGAGACATCTACACAATGGCTTGCTGTGGGAATTAACCAGCATGGTGTGAAGAGCTGGATTTTCTGGCTTCAAGTCCCAGTTTTTCCTCTTCCTAGCTGGGGGGACCAAAGCAAGTTGTGTAACTTTTCTGTGTTTCAAGTTCCTCTTCTGTGAGACAGAAAGAAGAAGAGTAGTTACCTCACAGACTTTGTATCTCAGGATTAAATGAGTTGAATCATGTAATACATATACAAGACAGTCAGTGGATATTAGTGTTTATTAAAGTAACTCACACATAGTAGACACTCGGTAAATGTAACCAAATTCGTGGAGGGTAAACTACCACGGTGTCAACTAGGAAATGTGACTTCTTGTAGTCAGAGCTAGACAAATCTCAGCCCTGCACTACCATTCAAAGGCATTGTACTTACCGTCAGTAGAAGAATATGTTCTGTGATCTGATCAATGTCACAATGTGCACTGCAGGATTCCTGAATAGAGCACTGAAAACATTAAAAGGTGGTCAAAATAGGACGACAACAGGTGCTGCCATCAAAAGCACTTTTGCAGGGGACAGTGCTCTGTGAGCTCTTACACAGACTATACTAGTAGGAAATTTGGATTGGGTGAAAACAAAAATACCCCAGAATGCCCTAACAAATTTAGAAGGTGGACGAGGGGCCAAATGGATGGAGAAAGGCTCTGCCATTGTGCTACCTTCTGCAGGTCAATAGAAAATTAAATTGGGGAAATGGATGAATGAAGATAGCTTTTCTACCTAGAAGGAGGGTTCAAGAGTGGTTTTGACTATGAGCACATTATTAGATGGACCACACTGGTGGTAGGGAGCTAAAAATACAACTCCCAGCAAGTCTCCCTCCCTTGAATTACTAAAGTTTAGAGGAGCAACTTCTTTACAAAGTTAAACTCCTCAAGACCTAAATGACTCAGATGACGATGGTGGGGGTAATGAGGCTGATATGATGGCTGATGTGTATCAAGTGCTTGCTATACGTCAGGCACTGTCCAAAACAGATCACATATATTATCTCAACGAATCCACCCATATGACCTCATTTAATCCTATCACAACCTCATGGGCAGAACCTATACTTATTTCCATTTTACTAAAGAAGAAACTGTTCAGAGTTAAGGATCAAGCAGCCAGAAGGGTAGGTAATCCCTACTAGTAAGAAGGCAGACAAGGCAAATCCCAAAGCACTTTGCAATGAACTTTGAAAGCAATTGAGTTAGGTCAGATTTTGTCAGTAGCAGGAGTTACCCATAATATAAAAATCTGAACACTCATTAATTTTTATGGTAGTGATACTGATCTGAAATACCAACTACCTCCTTATTTGCAAAGTCATATAGTTCTGCTCCTAGGAGCCAGACTAAGAAAACTCACGCCCCACCACAAACATCCAGTTTCATTTGTGCTGCACTAGATCCTTCCAGTCCAATTTTAAACCAGGAACCCTTTCGCAATAGACAAGATCAGAATACAATGTAATCATTCCTTTCTTTCATAAAAGAACAAGTGACCAGGCTACTGGCCAGTTTACACAACAGGTACCATGGCCTTCAAATTCCTCACTGCCTTCTGGTTATCAAGGAAGTTAATTATTATCAAACTCCTAGCACTCAAAAGGAGGACAAAAGTCACCTTTCTCCAAAGCCCTTGCTGGGTAAAATAATCTAGGAGAAAAATGACAGTCTTATTCTGACCAAAACTCTCGATGCTCTAGAATAACAGATAAATTTAGGAAACCAGATAAAACTTATAAGAAAAGTTGCTACATGGGGCTTGGAGTGGGGAGAAAGGACATGGTAGAGAGTAAATTACTTAGGAACCACAAAGAAAGATAATTCAGAGTAGATGATCAGCTATTTCTAAGGCCAAATGATAGAGCTTGAGTAGTGTACTTTAGAACATTGCTTAATGAAGAGCTAATCTAATAAGATCGATTGCTCTCTTTCCGTGCCTAGAATCTTAAAAGCTACCCAGGCAGTGACTGAAGGAGAAATGCCCATAAAAGATCTGGATGCTTCGGAATTAATGTCTTTTTTTATTTTTTTTCATGCCCGGAACTAGTGGAGAGCATAGACTAGGGCATGACGCATCTGTCGACATATGCAAGGATATGATGGGGGAGGGAAAAAGGAGAGGGAAAGGGAGTGGATGATAAAATAATGCATTTCAAAGAAAAGCCAATAGTCAGAATATTTTTTACTTTATAGAATCATTTGAAGAGTTTAAACTCATATTTGCATGGGATTTTGGAAAAACTGATTTTTTTTTTCCTAAAGCCTAATGGATAGTGAATTGTGATTTCACAAAGATTAAAGTAAAAGTAACCATGGTGGCCTATATCATTCTCACAGATGGCTCTCTTGGCTCTGAACATATGGACTGATGTGGATTTAATAGATTGCAAGGGAATTCTAATTTATAAGCCCAATTGGTTCAGATGAATTAGGGAAAAAAACAAAAAACAAAAAACTAAAAAACGACCTAGGCAGAAATATCTCTCAATGTAGTTGAGCCAAAAAAGGAAGGAACTTTGTGGTGAAGCTGATAACATATATAAAGATTTTACTATAAAGTACTGATTCCATAAGCCACACTCAAAGAAAAAAGAAAGGAAAAGAAAAATCATTTTAATTCACGAACAGAAGCATATCATAACATACAGGAACAGCACAATAGTGTCACATATAACTTACAATTCCAAAGCGTGATAAATCATTGTTTTCTGGCAAAAAGAGCCCCAGAGTGTGGACTGGGTTTGCAACAAGCCCAGTTGCCTGAATGACATGGAAAGTGTATGCATCCCATACCAGACTCCTCGAGCAAAAGGAAATGCCTCTTTTAAAATCGATGACTTCACGTTATCTCCTTTTGCAACGGTGATTACATTCGGGTTTATACATTATGAGTGCGAGGAAGCTGGAATTTACTGCCTGAACAATAGATCAAAGCAAATCAGTATCAAATTAGTTGATACAGTGAAGGGCTGTTTATCTGAATGACTTGGTTTATGGAACATCAAGGAACAAGAAACCTTTGACTTAAGCTTTTTGAAAGAAAAGAAGAGGGAAACTATACCAAGTGCAGTTTATTGGTAGAAGGGAAATCGACTACATCTAGTCTTTTCTCTTGCAAAATAGTTCCCTTTCTACCTTGGTACTCAACTTCTTAATCTGAGAATCCATTTCCCCTCTCTGCGTATGTTTCTCTGGAGGCTGCATATTCATTTTCTGGATATTAGATACCCTATTTACCACAGCCTGGAGCCGGGAGACAGTTTCTGTGCAGGGTTGTTCTCCTCCCCTTTCGGTTAAGAATTTTATAGTGAAAATTACTGATAAAGGAAGTGAGTGACAGACCCCTGTTGGGCAGCCAGTGATCACTACACATTTAGATTTTGTATTATTATTATTTAGCATATTAAGTGCCCGGTCTATCATCATCGTGGGTGACTTCTCAGGGGGTAGCAGAGCATTCAGCTTTAGGAGGACAGAGTTTAATATTAGGTTGAAAATGGTTAACAACAGGCTGAAGGTCTAACAAAAACACATTTAGAAAGTCAACCAAAGGGATTTTTATTTTAATGAAAAAGAATAATGAAAAGCCCTCTGCAGGGAGAGCCAATTTGACAAGGTTATTTAAACATATATGTGGGTTTTAATGTTTCAAAAGAGGTTTTTAAAAATAATGGGATTTAATCTAATTTGTGAGTTTGGACCTGAGTCTCTGGGTGGCTAGAAGATAGCCTTGGAAAGCAAGACTTTTGTCAAGTGAGAGTTTAAGATAGATGCTAGGATGCTTGAGTTGGATGGGGACTTAGAGATTATCTAACCTGACTACTTCATTCGCAGGACAAGACATGGAAGCCCAGAAATGTGAAACGAGTTCCCCACGGCCATGCAGCTAAGTGACAGAGCTACACTGAGAGTAACCATATTATGAGCACTTACACACACTAAGTCTGTTAGTAACTTTACATTCTGTATCTATAATCCTCACAATGGACCGTGAGCAAGGATTGTCAGTTTATAGATAAAGAAATGAAAACTCGGAGGAAATACATAATTTACCACAAAGGTCACACAGCCCGAACAAGGTGAAGTGCAGACTGAACGTGTATGGTCCTCGGGGGTGTATTAACTGCTTACCTGCAGCAGAAGGTGGAGCCCTCTGCGGCTCTCCACAAGCTCCAGTAGACTGAGCTTCAGCAGATCTAGCCAGATTGTCTACCAAACCAGTCCCGTTTCAAGTTACTGCCAAGCTCTTGACTTCATATCTTCAACCTACTCTGGTTTCCAATTCAGCCCTAACTCTCTGGATATTAGAATCTCTTCCCTTCGGCTCCTGCCCAGGGTGACTCCCATCCCTTTCCTCCTCCAGGTCCAGATCCTGAGACCCCAGCTCAGGCCAGTGCCCCTGGCTCAGAATCAACTAAAGGGCAGGTCAGAGGGAAATAAAATCTACCCAATCCAAATGGGGGATGTAATTAGAAAATGAAGTAGAGGCCTAAGCCACTGTCAGGGGCTGGTCAGGTCTTCAGCCATGACACCCCTGATAGGTTAAGAACTAAAGAGAAAGGGCCAAGGCTAGTTTTTCAAAGTGAGTTACTAAGGAAAAGAGAAAGAGGGAGATAGAAGTACACAAGGAAGGGAATCAGGGAGAAGGGAGGGATCTGAGACAGATCTGGCAACCCAGGGACTCAGTTATCAATTCTATCACCAGAGCCTAGGCTTAGTAATAGAACATAATCCTAAACCCTGTCACAGAGTGGGGCAGAAGCTCCCACTCTGAGGAGGGCAGCTTCAGAGAAATGGCAGCAGGGAGCCTTTTATGGCCCCAGTGGTGAGGGGCTGGGGCAGGTAGAGTCAGGGGATCCGGGGCATGGTTTGGCACACTGCCCCCCACCCCTCCCATGGTGGCAGGGAGGGACAGGAGCTGGGGAGTACCTTACCTTTATAGATCTCAGTTGTTTTTGTGATTGACTTAGTCTACTGACTTAGCGGCTTGGTCTTTTATTCTGGTTATAGCTCATCTCTTGCTTCCAGGCAGGTTCTTATTTCCTGCAGACACTGAACAAGTCATGGTAGAGTTACCATGGCCCCTGAGCCCCTTTCCTGGTCAATGTGGTAACCGTGTGCTAGATATGGCCTCCCACTCCTCCTTCCTTTGTATTAATGGGGGATACCCTGAGGAAACTCTGGGCATTCTTAATCATTGCATTTAGCTGCAGAAAAGCCTAGTGTTCCCTGTGGTTCTGTGGATAATGCTCTCTGGAGACCCCGCTCTGACTCTTCTTTCATATTGCAACGTTGGATTGAGTATCATCTCTCTCATCACTTGAAAAGGCATGGGGACAGCAGGCAGCATGTCAGGTGTGGATTACCTGATCTGGTTCAGATTCAAGCAGATCTGGCCCATGATGCGTCGCTCACTGTGCCATCCCCGTCCTGGCAGAACCCATGTGATTGCCTCTCCGTCTGCAGGTGAGACCGGTTGCAGACGGTCAGTGCTGAGAGGACCAACTTCCCTACTTTCTTTCCTTATCAGTGCCATCTGTGTGGGGAGAATCATGGTTTTTGAATTTTCCTCTGTTATATCCTGGGCCCATCCTTTACTATCGCTATTATTATTGCAAGAGCCTTTTAATCTCCTTCAGCCTGTTTTGTTATCTCTTAAACTGTGTATGTGTCAAGACGTTGTTGTGAAGAATGAATGAAGTTTTTTTTGTAGCTGTGTTTCCAGCTCTGAGGTTCCCTGGTGTGTTAGTGTCACTAATAAGTCAGGGTTCTCCAGGAAAACAGAGCCAGTAGGATATATATACACATCATATTTCTTAATTTACTATAAGGAATTGGCTTACATGATTATGGAGGCTAGTGAGCCCCAAGATGTGCAAAGTGAGTCAGCAAGCAGGAGATTCAGGAGAGCTGACAGTGTGGTTCCAGTCTGCGTCCAAAGGCCTGGAACCCAGAGAGACGATGGCGGGGTTCCAGTCCCAAAGCTGGCAGTCTCGAGGTCCAGGAAGAGATGGGGTTCCAATTCAAGTCTGAAGGCAGGGAAAAGCCGATGCCCTGGTTCAAAGGCAGTCAGGCAGAAAAGATTTTCAGTTGCTCAGAGGAAGGTCAGTGTTTTTATTCTATTCAGGGTTTGAACTGATTAGATGAAGCTTACCCACGTTGGGGAGGGCTAACTGCTTTACTCAGTCTACCTACTTCAGCATTAATCTCACCCAGAAACATCCTCACAGAAACACTCAGAATAATGTTAGATCAAATATGTGGGCCCTCTGTGGCCCAGTTAAGCTAACACATAAAATTAACCATCACACCTTGTAAACTTAAACATACTAAATCTGAGCCAACTTAGGCCAGCAAGTACATGGGAATAAAGTCACACCTGTATTTCTAGTCTTTATGATGAATTTGTATGTCAGGTAGATCATACAATGTATTTTGTAAACCAAACACACAATCGATGTGCCTGAAAACCCCCATTAGAATGGCATATATCATAAAAATACGAGAGTTTCCAAAGGACTTTAAGAAATCATACCTTAACAAAACTAATTTTTATTCTTAGGTAAGTAGATCGAGAATTAAATTAAGGGCAAACCAATATGCCTACAGTACGAAGTTTACAGAATCAAAGAAACACCCCTCCCAAAAAAGATTTCTCTCTCATCTCTTAAATTCCCCCATTTTAAACAAGACCTACTTATAGCATACTATATAAGTGACCCAGTAGGTACAATTTGCTCAGTTTTTCAAAAAGCTTCTGGAGAAGTTTCCTTATAACAGATTAGTAAAGGAAAGAAGTCACCGGAGGGTAAAGGGCAGGATACTGTCAAAAGTTGCCATGAAAAGTCATCCCAGCTGTCTTCATGAAGAGCCATGGCCAAGAATGAAGCTAATAATTAGACACCAGGGGTCTAGCATTGGTTCTGGCATTGTTCAGTACAACATATTTAACACAAAGGAGGAGAAACTAGGAGGTGAGTTGGTAGGGATATAGAGTCTGACTGCCAAATCTGCCAATGACTTTACTTTTGATAAATTGATGGTACTCAGTCAAGAACCATGGACGTTATCACATGGATTTAGCATTTCAGGGTTTCAGCAAAAATGAAAACACTGTTAAGCCAACTTATACCAATAGTCATACCAGCATAAATTAAATCAAACTTCTCTGAAATCTATTTTGAGACATGAACTGGTTAAAAGAATATCTAATGTCTACGTGAACAGACAAGAGATAAGATAAGAATGCAGTTGTAACATAAACCAGCTGTCCAGGTAAGAAATTTAACAGATTACTCATGAATTTCTGTGAAATTATGGTAACAAAGACAATCCCTTGTTGATTTTAAAAGGATTCAATACTTTCTGATTTTAATTTGAAGAAGTCACTTTAAAGATGGATTCAGAGAAAAGAGAAATAATTCCATGATATTGAGAAACAAAATCCTTGGTGTAAAACCATACTGCAGGAAAGTTACTCAGTGATTGTTGGATACTCTCATTAGCCTGCACTGCTCTAGGCCTTATCAGCCTGTGGCCCAATAGAATTCACGTTAGCACTGATACACGAATTTCCATGGCTAATAATCCTCACTCTCATAACTGCCTCAAAATTGTCAGGGTTTCTTGGGGAGCTTGATATAAGACTAGCATCATTCCTTTCCTGTTTTCTTATGTGGCTCTCCTGTGATATCTTCTGCCTAAGAGCCAGGAAAAGAGCACACTTCACCACCAGGACTGGTGCCTGGATGCTTCAGGAGAAACCTACATGCCTAATGTCTGTCTCCTCAGCTCTTCAAAAACTGTTTAACCCTAGCGAGCTCCTGCAACCCCATGAGTCTTTAGGAAAGACTGCATTTTCCAAAACTGGTCACAGCATAACTTCTGGTCCCACGTGCTCTTCCATGATTTTGCCACTCCCTCATCAAGAAGTAGATTCTCTTTTCCCTCTCCTTGAACCTGGATGGCTTATGGATGCTTCAAACAATAGAGTAAGGCAGAAGTGATGGGCTGTGACTTCGAAGACTAGATCATGGAAAGGACATAACTTTCTCCTGGCTCTTGACTCTTTAGGATCTGGGCACTTGGAACCCAGCCACCATGTTGTGAGGAAGCACAAGCCACATGGAGAGGCCATGTGTTTCCACCAGCAGCTCTAGCTAAGCTGCCAGTCTACAACACTAATCAATTGCTAGATGTGTGAAAAGAGAGACCTTTAGGCCATTCCAACTCCCAGCTTTGGACATGCTCCAGCTGACAGGTAGTTGAGCAGCAATGAGTTATTCCTGCCAAACTCTGCCCAAATTGCCAAAAAAAGTGAGCAAGAGAAGTGCCGTCATTGCTTTAAGCCACTACTTTGGGGTGGTTTGTTACATAGTGCTACATGGCTAAAACAATCACACATATTTCAGCACAGAACTGAGGGGAATACCAAGGTCCTCAACTCTGTGTGGACCTTTGGACATAAATTCCAAGCATATGCCTGCCCAAAAACTAAACATTCCTTCATGATAATATGGTCTCAGCTTCTGCTGTAGACACTTCTAAACAAGAAGCAGCTGACCTTCCTTGGCCAGGCACCACATTGCTTCCTCACCTCACTATTTCTCCCCAAGGAACATTAACCCTACATTTCCTCCTAGCAAATTCCTCTCTTGCATGCATTTTGACTCATAAAAATAGATGCCCAGAGATTGGGGGTAGGGCTAAGGAACTGGTCCATAACTTTAGACAGAACAACCAGGTTGACTCAAACCCCACTTTAGGCCCAAACCTACTTCTACTATTTTTTATGAACCACCTCTGAAAAAGATACCTTCTAAGAGGCTGTGATTTCATTCTCTGTTGTGGTGATGTCATTTTACAAGGGGTAAAGTGACCAGGAAATACAAATACGAATAAAAGAGATCTTGGAGAGAGAAACTTTCCGGTCAGAAATGTACTTTGTGAAAGTTATAGGGCCACAAGAGAAGAAAATTCACGAATTTTATTAGCACTTAGAAAGCTCCTGTGCTACCAAGCTAACATTTAGTGAGTTGAGGTGGGAGGGTTATAGAAAAAAACTCTTTATGCTTTAAGAAAAAGCACCAGCAAGAGGATCCTACAGGAGACAATTAAAGAAAGAGTATTTCAAATATGAGAATAGGAAGTGAACAAATCTCTTGCTAAGAAATGAATCGCATCTAAAATCAAGTGAAAAGCTATGTGTACTCTCACCCCACCCTGTGCATGCCCTTTATAGCAGAGGACTCTCCAATACAAAAATTGCATTTCAAGGTAGTTAATTGAGATATTCAGAATTTGAAGTAGGTACAATAATTATATATTTTCCTTTTTGTTACCCTAATTCTACTAAGTAATACAAATTGAAAAATTATACATTTATACTCAAAAGGAATACAAATTTGAAAAACATACATAAATATAATGCTCTCTAATGTCTCATAAGTCCATTTTAATAGTTTCATTTGGGGCTATCTTTGGCCTTTTTATTTCTAAAAAATTATTTTTTAATTTTAATATCTAATTACACTTAATAATAACTGCAGCTTCCAGCTCTTTAGAGTTCAATGGAGCAAGTTGCTCTACAAATTGCTAACGGTATCTCACTTCAACCTCAAATAACGCTTTGAGGTAAATATTATTTTTATTTATTATCTCTAGACCAAAAAAACATAGATAACTTGCCCCATACCCACAGCTGGTAGAACCAGTCCTACAGGGCAGGTCTGCCTGGTCCAAATACCTATGTTCTGGAGTCCTGAAACAACATCCTCCTGCATACAATCACACGAACTGCAACATCAAAACTTCTGTGTTAAAATGTCCTTCACACCTCAGTTTAGAGTTAAGAAGACACAACGGCTGAAGCCGATTCTCACTTTTCTAATTCTCCCCTTCTCTCCCTCTTTTCCCAGAAAAGAAGCCAGTTTTCTTCCCTCTCCCTTTTAACAACCACACAGCCTCTGCCTCAGTGGTCTTGATCTTCATGGACTATAGGAGTGTGATCCAGGACTCAGGATTTAAGGAGTATCAGGAAAAGGAATTTATTACTGTGGTTGGAGGCGGGGGGGAGACCATCACTTCCATGCCAACTCTAACCACAATCACATGCCTCAAAACTCCACCAACCTCCAAACTTCTCTTTTGCTTTTTTTATTTTCTTAAGAAAATATTCAAAATATGTGCAAGCCAATGCAGTGACACTGCATTTTACTTTCCTCTTATTTAGAAGGTCAGGGAATTTGGCTTTTAGAAAAGGAAGTAATGGTAGGCACATTCCCAATGTAGAAACATCTGAGTGGTTCGGGCAGAAAAGACATTCTAGTCTGTTGAACACTCAGCTTCAGAATCACTGAGAGCTGGCCTTACAAGATCAGCAGTGCCAGAGACTTGAAATAAATGCAGATGTGCATTTCACACATTATCATGGTGACCACTGGGTCTTCATCTTGTCTGTTAGCCAGAATAATTCATCCTTAATATGCCTTATATTTTTATGATGGAAAATTATATTATTTAATGTACTCTCAGGCAACATTTGTAGGATGGCTGCTTTAATCATTAAGATACAACTAAGAATGGAAATTCACACATAAAATAATATTATCAAGCAACCTCTACAGATTTTCCAGGGGATGTGACTGAGGTTGACTGCTTACAGAGAGTGACCGTAATCTTTCCTGTGAACCTTTGCTATACAACCTTGCACCTCTTCCCATCAAGAGGAGGCTCCTCTTTCCTCTTCCCTTGTAGCCATACTGGATTTATGGCTTCTTTGACCAATAAAATGTGGCAGAAGTCATGCCCTGCTGATTCCAAGCCTATGCCGCCAACAGCCTGGAAGCTTCCACCTTCAGTCCTGAGACTAAACACAGCAGTATGAAAACTAGCTCAGGCTGGACTACAAAATAATGAAAGATTCTGCGATAGAATGGCCCCAGACTTCAGCCTTCTCAGACACAGATGAAGATACAGTAGGCCCTCCAACTCTAGCCCAGCTGACCCCTCAAATGAACAAAAAGCATGAGAGATGCCAGACAACAGTAGCAGGCTACAGACTTGTGAAGCATAATAAAACATTGTTCTAAGCCACTACATTTTGAGAATATTTATTATCTAGCAATGGATGATCGATACAGTGGATAAGTTAATGCAAAAATAAGTTTTGCTCTCGTTGCCCTAGCACCCAAATACCATTAATTATCAGGAATAGCCTCCCAAATTCAATAGGCATGTTTATGTTGACTGGTCAATCAGAGTTCTTGTTCAATGTCAGATATAGACCAGATATTGGACCTTACTCTTATCAATAATTAATAAAGAAATAACATTGTTACTTTAGTTCTATATTGATTGCCTTGCCTAAAAGAATTAGTCTATGGCTTAACACCGTGTTTTGGCTTTGGCGAAAATTATATTTTTCTCTGAAACACAAATGTCAGATTTCCCCATATCCTTCCAGTGGATGAAAGGGAGACCCTTTATCCTTCTAAATGCCATCCTAAGCCTAAAAGCTTTGACTCAAACTCCGGGGGGGGGGGGTTTCAAAATTCAAAATCTTTAAAATAAAGTCATGTTTCATGAAAAAGACAATAAGTACTTGGGGGTGAAAAAAAAAAACTTGTACTGAATCTAATTTATAATCCCCTCACACGTGAACTGCCAGTGTCAGTTAAGAACCAAACACCACCTTGAGGGGTCACTGGTTCAGTGTTTTTTAAATACGGTTTCTTTTTTTTTCTTTAAATTTTTATTGTTATGTTAATCACCATACATTACATCATTAGTTTTGGATGTAGTGTTCCATGATTCATTGTTTGCGTATAACACCCAGTGCTCCACGCAGAACGTGCCCTCTTTAATACCCATCACCAGGCTAACCCATCCCCCCACCCCCTCCCCTCTAGAACCCTGTTTGTTTTTCAGAGTCCATCGTCTCTCATGGTTCTTCTCCCCCTCCGATTTACTCCCCTTCATTCTTCCCCTCCTGCTATCTTCTTCTTTTTTTTTTCTAAACATATATTGCGTTGTTTCAGAGGTACAGGTCTGTGATTCAACAGTCTTGCACAATTCACAGTGCTCACCATAGCACATACCCTCCCCAATGTCTATTACCCAGCCACCCCATCCCTGCCACCCCCCACCACTCCAGCAACCCTCAGTTTTAAATACTGTTTCTAATCTGCTGATTCTTTTCCCCCTTCCCTTATGCCTTATTTTTCCCAATATCAAAAAAGCCAAAGAATTCCCCAGCTTAATAATGACTTGGTTAAGAAGTATTTTTATTCAAATATACAAAATTTTGAGTGGGAGGAAATTTTATTTTTCTTTCATGTAATCTTTTGCAGTTGGTATGCTGGTAAATGTTTAATGAGCAGCTCTCAGGAAGTAGAAATGTGTGCATATACATGCACATAATTTTACTCTGCGTTTTAATGATATAAAAGATGTGTAGCGCACAATTTACAAAAAATAAGAACATATGAAATACTATTTATTACAAACGCCATGTAGCCAATTGGTTCTCACAGAATGCTTTCATCGATCTTCACCAATTTTTATCCATAGCCAACTTATAGTGCAATTCAACCATGATTGGACAAATGGAATTCCATCCCAATCCGGGAATTGTTTTCTCAATAACCTTATTGTCATTAGATGTGCTTTGTGATGTGTGATTAAGCCAATTCTCACTTTTGTACAAATGCGAACCATTAAATTGAAACCTCTTTCAGCCTCAGCACCAGACATGACATACTTTTAACTTTAGTCTTCATTATTAACATGTTCTTCCTCCCTTTCTCAAGTCTAGACAATTGACAGAACAATAAATCAAACCTTTACAATTAACGGAACAATAAGTCAAACCTTTATCATAGCATTTGCTGATTTCTATAGGATAAATACTCTCACTGCACCTGGCCTCCAGGTACCAACGTGACATCATTAATTCAGGGTTGGAAAGATGTGTGCAGTAGCACATGGTCAGATAACATTTCCACCCTCAAAGGTGTAGATGACCTAAAGATGTCAGTAAAATAATTAGAAAGTAATGTGGCTTGAGAATTTATTACCTCTGTTTTTGGTATAATTTATTTAATTTTAACTCTATGTAATTTCTTTTTAAGTAATGAAATTATGATTAACAGCTGGTTTGTAAAATCTGGTGAACCTCTATCAGCTGGGATCAGCATACATTGTTTAAATGCAGTTGGAGGGAGATTGTTCTTTTTGTTTTAGTTTCTAAAGAAACCAGTTAACTATCATTAAGGCCACCTCTATACCAAAGTCAGACCAATGAAGAAAGGAACCGCTGGAAGACTAAATTTAGTGAAGGAAAAGTCACAGCCTTGTATGTGGTTATGAAATTTTTTTTTTGCCTTGATCTCTTATTTTCCTATTTCCTTATTCTGTTCTTTGTGGATATGACAAATAAATGAGTTTTGACATATATAACAAATCTGTTCTGTCCTAAGTTTAATATCTATTTGCCTATGATAGGTATAGTTCTTCAAATATGTTTTTATTTGTCATTCTCCAATGTGAAAAATCCTAAAGTAAGAAGATAAAGATAAGCAATTTGAATTTAGGAAGATGAATGATATTTGAAAGGGAGTCAGGGCAAGTGTTTAATGTATTTAACATTAAGACATCTTCATTTCCATCTAATCACAGCATAGACGCAGGCAGTGTTCATTCCTTACAAACAAGCAGCCTCCAGGCTGACAGACCCACAGTTTCAAAAACCCTTGTACTCTTCTCCCACCACCTGATCAAATGCAAGCCCTCCAGATTCCTGGGACTCCGCTCCAGGAGAGAGGCAGTTGGGATGGCTGCCTTTTAAACTCTAGTACTGCAGATATGCTCTTCTGAAGAACTCATTAACACGCCAGGTTAATATCCACTGGCTGCTAAAGCATGCAGAGAATGCTCTTCTGTATTTACTGTGCAGACTCTCAGAACCCCCATTAAGAAAGTACATATTCAAGATTGAATTTTCACACTTCACTCTGGCCCAGTTTCTGAGTGATAAGCTAAGCACTAATTTTAGGTAAACTCCTTTATTTCTTTGTCTTTATTGGACTGCAGGTACATGGTTTCTCTGGGACCTTCTTTGAATGTAAAATGTGGTCTCTCTTGGCAAGCCATTTATAGCCTTTACCTCAATTTCCTGTGTTTTGGTCTTTGTGTATCTTTCCAATCCCTCTTCCTAGACTGTAATCTCTTTGAGAGGAGGGATGGTGCCTTATTCTTCCTCATAAGCTCTTCCTCTAAAGGTCTTAGTGCAAATCATGATCAATGTTCTGTCAGGTATCTTATAAGACCTACATAAGGCAAAGCCTGAGGTCTTTGTCTTCTATTTTAAAACTGCATAAGACTGAAGAATACTAGACTCATTGATTCCTTTTATGTCTAGGTAAAATAAGTGTATCAATCAAGCAAATAAATCCTGTATTTACTTAAAGGACTTTTACCCATAATGAATGGATATTTTTTTCTTTTAATTTGACAGGAAGGTGGAGCACAGTATCAGGAACCAGAAATTTCCAGCAGGTTGGTTGCAGGTGTCAAAAACAAAGCTATAGGAAAGCAAAAATCACCCTTAGTGGTCATTTAAGAGAGTGAATTTTCTTTCTTACACTGTAAATATTGCCACTGATTAATTCAGGAGGTATTTTAGACTTTTACTTCTTTCCTTTCAGCTTCTATTCTGAAGAAAAGGGGTGCTTTCTATGCATGTTTGGAGTGCTGAGGACACAGAGATTAGGAAGATATTGGCCCTACCTTTAATGAACCGCAGTCAGTTGGGAAAAAGAACTTTGTCCCTGACTGGGGAGAAACCATCAACATTTCTGGGTCAAGCCGGTGGAAAAGCAACCACAATGTACTGAGCATTTACTTTGTGCTTGACCCTGGCTAGGTACTGCGGACATAATTTCTCATGTGCTACTGTGTTTATTAGGTGCTACACCATTACTGTGTTAGCTTATGTGGCTGTGGGTCTTACCTTCCCAGGGAGCTTATAAACTTCTGTCTTTTAATTCTTTATGCTGCCTTGGTACCTTAGCAAAGTAAGTAAATCTGGATGGACCATTTTCCAAACCGAATTTTATTTTCTAGTCTTCAAAGAATTGCTTCTTTTACCTCCTTTAAATTTTTTTATTTGTCTTTTGTCTTTTTTTATTTGTCTCTATAGTCCCCTTAATCAATTCTATGCCAAATTCTCCTTTTTAAGCCCCAATAAACCCACCCACTTCCTCCATGCTCCTAATACCTGTGCATTCGTATGTACTTTCATGTATTGTCCACCAGCATTCCAATAATACTAGATACACATTTATTGATTATACCTGCTTAGACCTTCCCTATATATTTTATATTTTAAATTCAAACAATACTAAATGAAATATTTAAGGGAAGATCTAATACTTTTGTGAGCCTACTACATCAGAGGTATTATATAACAAAGTAGCTTTTGCTACTACAATAACCTTTCATATCAAACTACCCCAAACTCAGTGACTTACAAGTATTTACTTTTCTTACCAATGCCTGTGCAAGTTGGCTGGGCCATCCCTGACTGAAGGTAGTTTGGATTTTTTTAAGACTTCCCCACATATATTCATTCTGAATCATCCTAGGCTGAGGGACAATACCTTCCCAGGGCATTGGTTCTTTTTATGACAGGTCACAGGAGTGAAAGAGTAAACTCTAAGATCTCTTACGGCCTTAGCTTGACACTGGCACACTGCCACATCTGCCCTATTCCATCCACCAAAATGATCCACATGATTAAGCCCAGATCAAGGGGTAGGAAGTATATGTCACTTACCCCTATAGATTGCAAGACCACATGGTAGAAGAGAATAAAAACTGGGGGACAATCCAATCCACAGCACGTGGTTTATCATATTTATTCCCCATATAGAGAGATTTTAGTACCACAATTATAATCACGAGTAGACTGGCGTTCTGATAAATTACATAAAAAGCCCCAAATCACACAGCAAATGAAAGCACAAGGAAGAATTTGAATAAGGTGTAGTTTTTACTTTATAGACCCCATACTATTTTCATGACAGCAGCAATATCATTTATAACACTCATATTCCTAGTTTAAAAAAAAGAAAATTTGAAATTTTGCAGGTGGTAGAGTCTTTTTGCTATAATTTGGAAAAAGATACAAAAACAAATGAAGGTACTCACAGTTGATAGCCTCAATTACTCCTCTGTTCTTAGCAGAGGAGTATTGAAATGAAATTGGCCTCAAAGTGACTCTCCTTTTCATTCTTATATAAATTATCTATTGTGGCTGCAGTCACTGGACTCCATACACCATATGCTGTTAATTAGCCATGTGTGGAGGCTTAAAATAAAGTCTTTCATGAGGCTTGTAAAGTTAATTTAACTTTCTCTTTCTAGCTAAAGAGGGACTATAAAGAGTGACTGTAGTAACAATGATAGTCATTTTAATGCAGTTCTTCTGAAAACAATGAGAACCAATAGAAAGTGTATTTTGGAACAGATTTGGTTTTCATTAATGTTCTATGAATTTGGGGATAAACCTGTTATGACCAGTAGTTTATGCTGGGGGACCAGTGAAGTGAGAGGGTCACCTTGGGCCAAGGCATCCACTCAAAGTAATTTCCCTCCATAGACAGAACTTATGCCCATGACTTTGGCTCTTAAGTAACATTCCCTAATGCACTGTTTTCCAAATTTGTCAGATCTGAAAAATCACCTTTAATATCAGATTTTTTAAAATAAAAAATTTCAGATTACCAAGTAACTTCCCTGGAGAATCTGACTCAGTAGATAGAGTACATTCTGGAAAACTAAATTTTTAACACATGCTCCTGACAATTCTCATGATCAAATAAGTATGGGGGGAGTCAATACATTTTTAAAAACTGTGTATCTTTAAGGAAGAAATTACACCAACTTTCTACAATCTTTTTCAGAGGATGGAAGCCTAACTCTTTCTATGATGCTAACCTTGCCCTAATACCAACACCAGACAAAGGTAGTTTATATCAAGTTAAGAAAATTCTCCTCTAGTCATAGTTTACTATGAAATAGTAAACGAGAACAGAAAAAAACTACCAACCAAAATCTTTCATGAACATACATGGAAAAAATCTTCAAAAAAACATTAGCAAATCAAATCTAATAATACACCACAGCCAAGTAGGACTTATCTCAGGTATGTAAGGCTGATTAAACTTTTGAAAAAAAAAAAAAAAAACAATGTAACCCATTACATCAATAGACCAAAAGAAAGAAAGAAAGAAAGAAAGGTCACACGATGATATAAATAAATACAGAAAAACTACTTGACAAAATCTAGTACCCATCATGATAAAAACTCTGAGTAAACTATGAATAGAGAACTTTCTCAACATGATATAGACTATCTACAAAAACCTTGCAGCTAACATGATATGTAATGGTAAGAAACTCAAAGCTTTCTCACTAAGATCAGGAACAAGGCAAGGATGTATCCTCTTACCACTCCTTTGCAACATTGTGCTGGAAATTCTTGCTAATACATTAAGGCAAGAAAAAAAAGTATACAGATTGGGATGGAACATAAAACTGTCTTTGTTCATATATGACAAGATTGTCTATGTAGAAAGTTCAAAAGAATTGACCAAAAAAATCCTGGAACTAATAAATGATTATAGCAAGGTTTTAGGATACAAAGTTAGTGTACAAATCAGTGGTTTTCCTATATTCCAACAATGAACAAGTGGAATTAAAATTAAAAACACAATACCATTTATATTAGCACCCCCCCAAATGAAATACTTAGGTATAAATATAACAAAATAAATACAAGATCTGTATGAGGAAAACCATGAAACTCTGATGAAAGAAATCAAAGAACAAATAGAGAGACATTCCATGTTCATGGACATTGAAGACTCAATATTGTCAAGATGTCAGTTCTTTCCAATTTGATCTATAGACTCAATATAGACCGACTCAAAATCCCAGCAGGTTATTTTATGGATATAAACAAACTGCTTCTGAAGTTTATAAGGAGAAGCAAAAGACCCAGAATAGCCAAAACAATATGGAAGGAGAACAAAGTTGGAGGACTGACACTACTCAACTTCAAGGCTTACAATAAAGCTCCAATAATCAAGATAGTGCGGTATTAGAAAACATAATAGATGAGTTGATCAGTGGAACAGAATAGTGAACCCAGAAATAGACACACATATATACAGTCAACTGATCTTTCACAAAGGAGAAAAGGCAATACAATGGATCAAAGAGAGTCTCTTCAGCAGGAGGACAACTGAGCAAATAGATGAATGTAAACATACACTTTATACCTTTTACAAAAAAATTAACTTAAAATGTATCACAGGCCTAGTTTTAAAATGCAAAATTATTAAACTCCTAGAAGATAACATAAGAAAATATAGCTGACCTTCAGTATGGTGATGACTTTTTAGGTATAACACTAAACACGTGATCTATGAAAGAAATGATAAATTGGACTTCATTATATTAAAAACCTCTGTCCTGTAAAAGGCAATATCAAGAGAATGAGAAGACAAGCCATAGACTGGGAGAAAATATTTGCAAAAGACACATTTGATAAAGGACGGTTACCCAAAATATACGAAGAACTCTTAAAACTCAACAATAAGAAAACAAACAACCTGATTAAAAAATAGGCCAAAGATCTTAAGAGACACATCACCAAGAACATATAAGGGTGACAAAAAAAAGCATCTTCTTATTTATAAGAAGATGCTCCCACAAAAATATGTAATCAGGGAAATACAGATTAAAATAACAATGAGATACCACTACATACTTACTAGAATGGCCAAAATCCAGAACACTGACAACACTAAATGCTGTCAAAGATGTGGAGCAATAGAAATAGAAACTCTTATTCATTGCTGGTAGGAACAAAATAATACAGCCACTTTGGCAGACAGTTTAGTGGTTTTTTTATACAACTAAACATACTTTTACCATATGATCCATCAGTCGTGCTCCTCGGTATTTACCCAAAGGAGTTGAAAACTTATGTTCACAAAAAAACCTGCACATAGATATTTATAGAGCTTTATTCATAGCTACCAAAACTTGGAAGCAACCAAGATGCCCTTCAGTGGGTGAATGGATAAACAGTGGTATATTCAAACAATGCATTACTATTCAGCTCTAAAAAGAAATAAACTATTAAGCCATGAAAAGATGCAGAGGACCTTTAAATGCACCAAGTGAAAGAAGCCAATCTTAAAAGGCTACATACTGCATGCTTCCAACCATACGACATTCTGGAAAAAGCAAAAACTATGGGAACAGTAAAAAGATCAGTGGCTGCCAAGGATAGAAGTGGGAGGAGAGATAAATAGGCAAGGCGGAGAATTTCTCAGGCAGTGAAAATATTCTGAGACTATAATGATGGATATATGTCATTACGCATTTGTCCAAACCCATAGAATCTACAACACTAAGAGTGAACCTTAAGGTTAGCAACAGACTTTAGGTGATTATGATGTGTCAGGGTAGGTTCTTCCTTGGTAAAAATGTACCGTTCTGGTGGGAGATGAGGATAATGGAAGAGGTGATACATGTTTAATATCTGGGAAATATCTGCACATGCCTCTCAATTTTATTGTAAACCTAAAACAACTCTTAAAAGAATAAAACTAAACAAATCTTAAAAACTGAAAAATTAAAACTAGATAAAAAATTGAGTAGTCATAATTTGTGTTGAAAGGTTGTTCCTCACAACATATGAAATTTTGAGGAAAGCGGATAGTTTAAAAATTTGTATCATTATTCTTAAGCACTACCTATTTTCTAATTTTAAAATGATAATATAAATGCATTTTAAATTGTAATTAAATTCTTATAATTCTATTTGGGGGAAGTGATGGAATATTCAAATTTTCAAAAAATTTTTTTTTATATCCAATTGTTTAAACTCTCTCAAACTTCATTCTCTCCATTTTTCCCTTTTTTTTCTTTTCTATTGCTTGATCCTTTTTTATTTTATTTTATTTTATTTCATTTTATTTTATTTATTTTATTTTATTTTATTTTATTTTATTTTATTTTATTTTATTTATTTTATTTTATTTTATTTTATTTTATTTTATTATTTTATTTTATTTTATTTTATTTTATTTTATTTTATTTTATTTTATTTTATTTTATTTTATTTTATTTAAGTAAGCTCTACACCCAACATGGGACTTGAACTCACAACTCTGAGATCAGGAGTAGCATTCTTTACTGACTGAGCTAGCCAGGCACCCCTCCATTGCTTGATCCTTTATATCTTGGCCCAGATTCTCCTACAGCATCCCCCTGATTCCTCTCCAAACCACATGGATGCAAGTACCCATACCCGTGGTTGGTCTCTGTCCTATGCAGCACATCCCTCCCTCAGATAACAGCAGCTGCTTTTCACTGAATTCTCTCTCAATAAATTGGGGCCATGAGCTTCTTATACTGGGTATTAACTCAAAACTAATGGAGAAAAAGGAAAACCTGATGGGATGACAGATAGTTCTATACCTGCAAAAGTTCTATATCTGCAAAAGGAGTATCAGAAAAATACTATTAGGATTATAGAGAGATTAAATCGAAGGTAGGGCTTGGACTTGATTTATTTTTAAACCAAATCTCGTGGCTATTTGTGGACTATGTGTCCACTGAATGCCAGTTTGAAATGACATTACGTATCTTCCATTAGCAGCAATTGTAGACAGTACTTGAATTTGGCTTGTTTTATAAAATGCTGATCAAAATTATCACTTCAGATATGCATCCAGCTAGAACTTGGCCACACCTTAGTTCGTGTCTGGTGAATGGCAAATTACCCTGAATGACAGGAAGCTGAAAATCTATTTCCCATCTTGGTTGCAGAGTGACGATCACTGTGGTCAAGTCCTTCAAATTTTTCTGCCTCAATTTTCTGCCTGCAACAGAAATGAGCTGATGTAAAACACGTTCTCTATAAAACAGCTGTCTTCAAAATTCTAAGCATAATCATTTGTGATTGTTATCCAGGCAGTTTAGAAGCAACTGAAAAAGTCGGTCTTATCCTTCCATTTTTAGCAGAAGCTACACAAATTAGTAATGATATGTCCAAGAAGGAATCTTGATCGTATATCTTTTTTTCCACTCTTTTTATACTCCAAAAGATTTTTCTTCCTTCTCATTATACCAAGAATTTCTAGAGAATAGGACATTCTTTAAAACTTCACATCAGCATAAAAGAGATTGCTAAATCTTTGAATAATCCCAAAGGGTATAATCCCAGTACCTGTCTCATTGTGGTCATGGGTATATTGTGTGGCACCTAACAGCATCTGCCACACAACCACTATGTTCTGTTGTGTTTTTCTTTCCCCTAATACTGAAAGAAAATCTGCTACACTGCAGGTTTCATTCACTGGCTATTTATGTGTTTATTTATTTCATGATCTCTCATTACTTAGGAAAATGTACATTACTTAGGAAAATGTAATTAAATAGGATAAAATAAAATTTAAATTAAGCAAGTGAAAAAATTAGAGAAAATGAAAGAGAAAATAAGGTAAAACCAGAAAGTAAATTATTTCATACAAAGCTGTCCTTGATCTTGTACATTTGCTAAAAATGGGACAACAGTTTGCCTCTGAGATTTCTAACAGCTACCCATTGGTCTGACTTTTGCTCCCTAAAGCTACACGTAATAAATCAAGTCCCCTTTCCACAAGGAAGTCCCACAAATATGCAAAAAGAAAAGAATTTCTGAATCCTCTAGGCTAAATCAGAATGAATAATATTACCTATTGCCCAGAAAACATTGTTAATTTATTTCACCTTCATATGAAAATTCTAGTCTGTCCTATTGCTTCCATGCTAACGGACTCTAGGGCATTTGACTGCCTAACTTCATTCCATTTAACTTTTTTTTTTTTTTAAGTAGAACACATTTTTACATGGAATTGAGCCATGTGTGGGTGAATAGTGGAATTGACAATAACAAGGTCATGGCCATTGCAAAGTACAGCTTGAAAACTTTCTATCCTGACCTAGGTGAGATCAGGACCCATGTTTACATTTCCTTCTAGTAATCCACACAACCTGCATAGATTGAGAGTCATTTTACTTCCAGGGACTTGAGTAGTTATTGATCTTCTCTCTTAGCTTGATAGAATTCCACTGAAACTGTTTAACATCCTATATTTAAAAATCTGGCAAAGGGGATTATGTGCAGGGATTGGATGTTAACATGATCTGGCTCTGGTATCAGTCATGCTTACAATGTCAGCCTTGTAGTTCAGTGTTGGGTGTGCTTTGCCTTTCTCTCACACTACTCCATGTATGTTCCCTCCAAAGCCTCCCATCTGGTGAAAAAGACATTGTCAGACAAGAACTTTCCCTCAGAAAGTGCGTAGGAGTGTCTGAACTTACCTGTTCACACCTCCATTGAACAAACTGGGAGTATTTGAGCAAAAAAACCCTATGAAATCTTTTAATCTGTGGTCATTTCAATAAGATCCTGACTCAGGTGTAAAAAGTTTTAGAATATACTGAAGCCCATCCACAACCCCACCCACCTACTACCACTACATATCAGTCTGAACCACATACAACCTGGCAACTTTAATAGGTTTAAATGTCCCTTGCATTCAGGTGGCAATTATGCCTCAGCCAGCTGTGATCTTCTTCTAATCCATCACCACATTCTTCTCAGAGATCATTTGATTAGGCATTGTAGAAAGATTCAAGATGAACCAAAGAACTCAGAGATCAGAGATAAATATGTGCCCACAGTTATGGCCAAGGCACTTAGAGTTCAGAAGTCCTAAGAGACAAAAATACCATTGTGCCTATATTATGAACTAACAGCAAGCCTTCTAAGCATCTTGTTATTGTCATAATAGCTTTAGGACCAAAGTTTTCACAATGATGTCTCCTGGGATTTATTTTCACCTCTGACCTCTCAGAAGTAAGTGGCTCAGAGCTGGTGATGCCACAGCAAGTAAGACAGTATTCAGTTGTCTTGGCAACAAGATGCAAAGGGAGCTCAGGATTCAAGTACTGCTCTTGTTTCCTATTTTTGGTCCTGGGCCCCTGGCCTTACTCAGCCATCTACTTAACAGAGCATTAAGAAACCAGTTTATCATACTGCCATAGAAACATAACGATGTGAAAGATAGTCACCATACCTCTGACCAAGAGAATAGCAGGCTTTTAATATTCATCCCAAATACTTTGAAAAATTCTACAAGGGCAAAGACTGAAAAGGACTAAAATAAAGCAATCAGAACTCCAGGAAAAGAAACATAACTCTATAAGAAAGGCATGGTCCAAATAAAAAGAAAACTATAACACAGCATGAGTGGGTGATTGGTGAAATATATAACCCCCCCCCCAAAAAAAACCCTGAAATTGATACCAAGACCAGTATATTTTGTGAGTCACAGAGGTTGTGACACTGGAACTGTAGAAAAAGATATGCAATCCTTGTAAATGACTTGGGTATATGGTGAACAATTTTTACTTCACATTTTGATATAAGCACACTTTTCCTTTTTCAAGTTTTAAGGTCAATCAAGAGACAAATTGCAGGAGTCATCAAGCTTGACTGTGAGTAGGTCATTGGAAGTTTCTAGGTAAAAGTGTTGAGAATAGGCAAAGGAACTATGTCCTCACGTTCCAGGGTGAAGATCAAAGTATTCTGTATGATTGATGTAATCAGAAATAAATATTTAAATGATGTGGATAGAAGTTGAAGTGAAGGAACAGAGAATCGTAAAATATACATTTAGCAATAAGTCGGAGCCAGAGATGGGTAAATGAGAACATTTATATTTCACATAATAGGAAGGACATCTAAAAATAATTTCTAAAGTTAGTATATTGAGCAGTAGTTTTGGCAGCATGGTTAATAGAGTTACAGAGACAACCACCAGAGGAACTGAGTAGAGAAATGGTAGGAGGTAATTGCTTCAAGGGCATGGAGCTGAGACCGGAGGACAGAGTAGGGGACTATAATTTTACAGTATAAAATTTTCCATATTATTTGTATTTACGTGATGACATAACTAGATGTTTTCAGCAAATTCTTGGCTATTCACTCTGTACATTCAACAGAAAGTCACCGAAACCATTACCATTGAAGTAGACACTGAGCACCCAAGACCACTTCCTGAGAGTTCTAGGTAATGTCTATAACATTTACATTAAGTGCATGCTCGGGTTGTTTCATTAGAAAAAACTTCATAGATTTCTAATTTTTAATAAAGACAGAGCTAATTTTAGTTTGAAGTTAGATGTGCCACTGCATTTAGTATAAAACTTTCAAGATCTACGGATCAATTTGTGCTTCCAACTACCCCCACAAAGCCTCTCTGCAATGAAACATAATTCCACTATGCTAAAACCCTGACAAAGAAATGTGTTTAAGAACATAAAGAGAGTGCTATCACTATTTCTTTATATGGCACATGGACTCTTAAAGATTCAGATTTCTTTTGGTTTGCTATTAATTTATCTTAATTTTAAGTGGAAGAGGTTGGAAGAGTGTAGTTATTTCTCTAAAACTTAAGTGACTTCTGATAAGCTCACCTGCTCAATGGAGAATGCAGGCCTCAAACACAAGTGATTTGATTCAAATTCAGTGTTCAATTTGCCAGACCCAGACCCACAATAATAATATCTACCCTTTATTGAACACTATGTAGTAAGCTGTATATACAGCTCATTTATTCCTTATCTAATACTATTATTATACCCATTTTACCATTAATAAAACTGAGGAACAGAGAAATTCATTTACCCTCCCAGATTTGGCTAGCAAGTGATATATTTAGTCTTTGACTCCAGAGATCACCTGCATAACATAGGGTTAGATGGGTAGGGACCTATGAAATAATTTAACCTAACTGCTTCATTTTGTAATGGGATAGAGCCTGGATCACAGAAGAAAATTAACTTGTCCAAAATTACACAGCTGGTTAGTAACAGAGCCAAGATTAGAACCCACGTATTTTGGCTTCCAGTCCAATTCTCTTTCAACCACAGAAGGTCAGAAAATGTTAAACTTTTTGAGACTCTGTAGCCCATCTGGGGTTTTGAAGTGCCAGAATTGTAAGTCTCAATACTAAGTTAACTTAGGATCTAAAGATATTTAATGCCACCACACTTTCATATTTGGCAGAGCCATGAGATTTCATGGAAAATTACTGCACCAAATGGGACCACAGCCTTCCATATAAAATAGCACCACACATACACGAAAAAATTCCATCTTCCCAGCTTGGTAGGAAAAAAAAATCAGATTATTTGTTGTTCAGATGTCTTCAGTTTTGAAGAAACACTTTTTGGAATTTACTAATGATTGGAACCAAAAGTGAAACTTGGAGGGAGAAATTCATATATAGGAAAATTAAAACACAAGGTCAAAAATTCAATCCAGGCATTTTGCATTGACTCCTAGTTCATGATGCTCTTAAACTGGTGGTTTAATTCAACAACACAGCTCACACTTGTGGCTTTACTTACTAAAGTATGATGTTACCACATCAATAAAAAAATTGTGGTGAAGTCTTCCATATTTATACATAAGAACTTGAAACATCAAAAACAACAAACACAAGGGACTCACTATGATTACTCTTTCAAAAACATCCTTAAGTGGCTCTTTATTGGCAATATTAACCACTGCAATGCCCATGCAAACTTCCACTGCAAGAAAAGATTTGTGGACAGTTTGCAACTGATTTAGCAGTGATATTAAAGTAAGATCTTGGAAAAACTACTCTTTGATAAAAGGGAAAAAAAGAAAGGGAGAATGCAGTGGAATTAAAAGAGATTACATGCCATTGTCTCTGTTCTGGGGACAAATGGATTGGGGTTTGGGGGCATAGTGGGGGAAATGCATGAAGAATCCCTGAGCAAAGTAGTACAGTAAAACAGTTTTCCTTCGAAAATCTCTGCTAGGCTTTGGATTATGCTACTAAACATTTACAGCTCAGATGTCCATGTATCTGCTGCAGATTGCTTGAAGGAAAAAAAAGAAAAAGAGATTGACAAGGCTGGATATGCCTCCAAGAAAGCAAAGCAAAGGTATTTCCACACCTGATTCAAATGCAGCCTCATGGAACATGAAATATCAGACGGTGTCAAGTAGCCTTCTTAAAAAGTCTAGGTACACCTAATACTTCCAAACATACTGGTTCTTAAAACAATATTATCTCTTCTTTACTATAGCATCTTATGCTCTTATCTTGCGGTCTGATTAAAACCATGTTTGAGATATCTGGCTTTGTGGAAGGATCTTAATAAAAGAGCCTTAGGTTGGCTTAAGCAGTAAACCAACAAAAGAAGCCATTTACTGCTTCCTAATCTAGCCTCCAATTTTGCGAATATTGACTTTTAAATAGTAGGATGCCCTGTGAAGTTTCCTTCAGCTCAGGAAAAAGAAAAAAAAAAAAATCTGTTGCTATTCTAACTGTATCCATCCAAGTGAAGCAATAATTATTGAAAACAGACAGTTGGGAACTGGTTGGGTCACCAGTCAAATTTGGTCTATGGAGAAATATTTTATTGGGTCTGTAGTCTCCAGTTCACCACTGGCCTCACCAAATCCAATCCATACTTTCATGCCCCGTGACTGCTGCCTATGGACATTTTCACTGGTGATTCCTGCTGTAGCAATGTGCAGACCTCCTCCTCTGAGTTCTAGATTTAAACACTCTTAGGTAAATGTGGGTACTAAAGATATTTTTAAACCTGGGGGAAAATGGTCAAGGAGATGAACTGTTAAGCTTCTTTGCTTATATACCTTTTAGGTATGTTTTCCTTTCTGTCTCAAAATGCCCAGATCCCAGGGTCCTTGATTTTGGCCTTTCCTGATTCTGAAACTCCATATAAAACTTATTGGATCATTGTCCTAATCCCTAAGCAAACTAAACCCCTGGTTTCCAAAATCAACTCAAATTGATAAATTAATATACAAGATGTGAATACATTGATGTTTTCCTCATTCAGATAACTTCACTGAAGTAGAACAGGGAACATTTCAAAACACACATCATTACCCCCAAGGACTTTCAGAATTTTGGAAATTGTGGCAGCCAGAAAAGGAAATATTTTGTCATAAGAAGCAGGCCTACCCATTGGCCAGCCCTGCTTAGATGAGATGCAAGAAGAACGTTTCACAATAATTACTTTCTGCTAATGATGAGAGACCAGATCAAACACTTTGTTCACAAGGAGCAAAACAGAAACTTTCTCAGGATATTTTCATTAAAAAAAAAAAAATAAAAAATCTACTACAACAGCTACCAGATGACTTACTTCTAGCCCAGATTTGGTGACAAGATCTTCTCATGTATCTGTAACAAGCAGAAGCTCCCTGCAAGGGTATCGATGTATTTGGTGGGGGAGAGAGGGCAACATGCAGACAAGTTCCTAAACTTGAGAGACACTGTTCATTCACACCAATAAAGAAAAAATGATAAGGGGCACCTGGGAGGCTCAGTCGGTTAAGCGTCTGCCTTCGACTCAGGTCATGCTCCCAGGGTCCTGGGATCGAGCCCTGAATCGGGCTCCCTGCTTGGCGGGGAGTCTGCTTCTCCTTCTCCTCCTGCCCCTCCCCTGCTTGTGTCCACTCTCTTTCTCTTAAATAAATAAATAAAATCTTTTTAAAAAAGAAAAAATAATAATATTCCAGATAGATCTTGTTGTAAAGGCTGCACGTTTCCTTTGAATAAATCATTGGCCAATGAATGAAGGACCTGTTCATTCACAGTAGGAAAAACAAGTCTTTATATCAAGTTGCGATTTGTTTAGTATTTTCAAACATTCCATAACTGTCAAGATCATCTGAATCTCTACTGGGTATGTGACTATACTGTGCTAGATGCCAGGGGAAGGTCTTCCTCCCAGGGGAATTTACGGTCTCCTTGGGGAAACAAGATTATATTTGGAAACAAGATTATCCTGTAAGCAGGTGATTAGTTAGTGCAACTAAGTGCTGCTGAGGTTCAAAGATGGTATGAATTAATGTGACCTGGAACATTCCTTCACCTACACCAAAAGTTGAGGCCTGACAGGTCAATACACATATAAGAGAGTGCTCAGCAACTACAAGAAGCCTTGAACCCAGAGTTCATGACTCGCTTTTATCCAGATCTCTACACTTGTCCCAGTGACTTCCACCCCAACCAGAGGTTCCAGTTCTATTTCTTCTGGTCTCCCTTCCCCAAGTAGCATTTTCATCCTTGACACAGGCTCCACACCCAGATGCCCACTGTTTTTTGCAAAGCTTTAGTAAAATAATAGGAAGTAACATTTATATCTAGTCACTGTATTTGTATTGCAATATAATCATCCTGTGCTATATCCAATTTACAGTTATTGAAACTTAAAACAAATAAAGGATTGGCTTAAGGTAATACAGCCAGAAAGGGACAGACTTGAGATTTGAACCCACATCTCTTTTGATTAGAAAAGACACATTTTTTCTGCTGTATCATGACACCCTCCTGTCAATATGAAAGACACATTATTTCATTGTTCCTCCAAATTCCCACCCCAAAGTCCCCTTAATGTAAAAGAGAGTAGGCAACAATCCAGAGAGGACTAGAGATGTAGCCAGAAGTGATAGCAAGTTTTATCTTAAAAATGTGCACAAATTTTGTTTCCTACTCAATAATGCAAGTAATACAAGTAAATTTATGTCTTCATGTAAATGGATGTCCTGGAGCATATGATGTGTTCATACTGTGGCTTTTGCATAACTTCTAGAGATCCCCTTCGAGACAGAGACCCCAATTTCAGAATTATGATCATTGGTTGTATGTGGAAGTAGGAAAAATTGTAATTCAAGGTGAAAAGAAAGTACTCTTTCAGTATGCCTTTTCATAAACTAGAAACAACAACCTTACACAAACTCTTCCAGAGTTTGAAAAAGTGGAAACACTTACTAACTCTTTTTATTAGTGAAGCATAACCTAGGTTCTAAAATCTGCTAAAGATGTTAAAGAAAAATATAAACCAGCGCCCTGAATAAGCAAACTCCAGGAGCCCAAAGATGCTCCCCTGAAGAGAATCAGTCTCAGGTACGACCATTAGAAGCAACTGTGCCCAAAAGCTGGGGGAGAAATGCATAGACCGGGACCATGGGCTTCTGGGCAGAGCACCAACAGTGTACATAGAGGCACTCCACGAAAAAAAATATCCACATGGCCATTAGGTGTATGAAAGTTTTTCAGCTTCATCTGGAAAATACCAGTTATAACCCAGTGAGATCCCACTTCACACCAACAAGAATGACTAAGATTAAATAGACTCATAATACCAAGGGTCAGCCAGAATGTGGTAGACTGTGGTGAACACACATCCTGCTTCTGGGAGTGTAAATTAGGAAAACTGCTTGGTGATAACTATGAATGCTGAACCTAGACATGCTCTTTGACCTTGGCATTGCACTCCTGGGTATACATCCCATGGCAATTCATAAATATGTTTACCAAAGGCATGTCCATTAATGCTCCTGTTACTGCTATTCATAGTAACACTAAACTGTGCAGTGTTACTAATGTCCATCAAAAGTAGAATAATACAAAACAGTGGCATATCTACTTAAGGAATTCTATACAATAATGAAAATAAATGAAATGCTGCTGTGCACAACCACTCAGATGAATCTCACACACAGAGTTTGATTAAAATAAAACAGTCAAGGGGCACCTGGGTGGCTCAGTTGGTTGAGCATCTGCCTTCAGCTCAGGTCATGATCCTGGGTTCCTGGGATCGAGCCCCACGTTGGGCTCCCTGCTCAGCCGAGAGCCTGCTTCTCCTTCTGCTTCTCACTCGCACACTTTCTCACTCTCTCTCAAATAAATAAATAAAATCTTAAAAAAAAATAAGACAGTAAAAAAGAAGTACATATTGTATGAGTCTATTTATAGAAAGGTCAAAAACATGCTAGCCTAACTGTGAGAAGAATTAGGGAGGACTTTTGAGGAGTTTCTTTCGGAGAGTAAGGGGAACAGAAAGGAATTTCTGCTAGGATAGCAATGCTATTTCCTGAGGAGAGTAGCATTGAATTGATACGCTCTTTTTGTGTATATTAAGATGTATACTTATGATTTGTACATTTTTTGTATATATGTTGTACTTCAATCAAATTTACTTAAAATGAGGAACTTTGCAGAAAAATGTAACAGGAAATGAAGCGTTGTATGTTCTAACATTCTTGTAATTGACTCATGAAAACTTTAAATTACTAAGTTACCAATGAAATTGTTGACTGACTAAAAATATACAGCATAAGTGGGAAGCGAGGCTTTTGGATAAAAATAATATGAAATTTGATATTACTGAACATTAAATTTGGCTCTGAGTATCATGACTGCCAAGAGAGAAATGGAAACATGATGGTTTATATATTTGCATTTTTTGAAAAATGTTCACAGAGCATACCAATTCATCAGAAAAGACGATGGCATTAGTTCCAGAACAAAATTATCATATTATTAATATATCTCGAACATGAAATGTTCCAAAGCCTCAAGAGCAAGATCCATTGCTTTCTCATGATTAAAAATTTCCAACATACTGATGTCATAGGAGATGATGGATTGGGGAATATTTTTATCAAAATTATCTTGAACTTGGTAATTATCAATATTCAGAAAGCAATTCATATTTCTTGAGGATCACTATATTCTGACCACACTATCAAAAATCATGGCGAATGCAGATAAACGTAAGTTGTCGCCTTTGTCTTCTTTGAGTGTTTAATTTAATTGGACACAAAACTAAAATAAAAACAGATCCTACCTATATCATGACCATATTAATGCTGTCTAACAATCACTAAGTCTCAGCAGCATTCAGGGTAAGCATTTATTTAACTCACAAGTCTGCAGGCCAAGTGGCTGTTGTATGATCTTAGATGACTTGCTGGAGATGTCTGGTAATTAGCATTCAAAGATGACCCTCTCAACAATTCTTTGCAAACAAGAGTTTGCAAAGAAAAGTACAGAGCAATGCTCTACACCCCTCTCCAGCCTATCCCAATATTAATACCTTATACAACTATAGCTCAATATCTAATCCAAAAAACTGGCATTGATACAATCTATAGAGCTTATTCATTTTCACCAGTGGCACGTGCATTGTATGGGTATTTGTGTTTATGTGTGTATATAGCTCTATACAATTTTATCAAACGTGTTGCCTTTCAAAACCACCATCTAAATCAAGATATTCAAATGTAGCATCACAAGACCCCTCATGTTACTCCCTCACAGACCTACGCATCCCTTCTTCCCCCAGTTCTCAACCACTATGCATCATAAGTCTGTTCTTCATTTCTGTAATTATGCTACTTCACAAATAATACATAAATGGAATCATGAAGTATTTATTCTTTTGAAATTAGCCTCTTTCATTCAGCAGAATTTTCTTGAGGACCATCTAAGTTATTGTGTGTATGAATAATGTGTGCCTTTTCATTATTGAATCGTATCCCATGATATGGACATACTAGTTTTTTTAACCACTGACCCGTTGAAGGGCATTTGGGTACCTTCAAGTGTGAAATACTATGAAAAAAGAAGCTAGGGATATTTGTATACAAGTTTCTGTGTGAAAGTCTTCATTTCTCTAGGATAAATGTCCACGATATAATTGTTAGGTCTTGTGGTAGGCCCGTTTTTAGTTTGGAAGGAAACTGCCAAACTATTTTCTAGAGAGACTATAGTATTTAACTCTTCTACCAACAATGTATGAGTAATTGAGTTTCTCTACATCCTTCCCAGCATTCAATGTTACTATTTTTTTGTTTTAGCCATTCTGGTCAGTATGTAGTACTATCTGTGACTTTAATTTGCATTTCTCTAATGGCTAATGATGTTGAACACCTTTTCATGTGCTTACTTGTATTTATATATCCTCTTTAGCAAAGTGTTTGTGCATGGTTTTTTTCCCCATTTTCAACTGATTTTTTTATAGCTCCCACCCCCCAAATCTTCCCCAGAAGTAACCCTCATCCTGAATTTCTTTAATAACCACTCCAGGTGATTCTGATGCACACCAACATTCAAAAATTAGAGCTCCAGGGATAGAAAGAAGACAGTGAGAGTCTGGGTAGACAGTCAAATGACCTGCTCTGATCATTCAAAGGACATCAAAGGACTAAGGGATTGGGGAAGGAGGGATGAGAAGATGGAAAAGGGTCTGGGGCGGGAAGTGAAAAGCTCCAAAGATAAATGTGATTCCCTTTGTATCGTTATTCAGCCAACTGTGCTGCTACTGAAAATCCACCCTTCAGACGCTGCTCCTCAAGATGGCGCTCCTGGGGACCTGGCAGAGAGGGACCATGACTTTGCTGAAGGCACGAACCTGAGCCAAGTAGTCTTTCAAGGTCTTTTCCATCTTTGTGGCTATGACAGCTATGGAAAATTAGGGTAGAGGGTGTACTGAGCCAGAGCTGTTAGTGGGAACCGATAGCTGCCAAAATTGGCACGTTAACCTTAGAGTCACCTCACACTCTGTTGAATCTTACTTTGCTCTTACAACAAGAGAAACTTACACCTTCAGCTGAAAACTTCACTGATGTTCCCAGCTGTGAAGGACTCGAAGAGAAAGGAAGGGGAAAACTCAGATATTTCCTTCAAATGTCACAGGAAACAGAGTGGAACTTTGGACTGCAGGAAGTTGAATGAGTTAGTCAACCGCTGCTCTGGTCTTGGATAATTAGTAACCGAGAGAACCCCTGTGCACCGGACATGCCCCGCTGTCCCCTGCCCATGGCCAGCTTTGCTTGTATGAAGCAGTAATAAACTGGGAAGTTTCCTAAAGCACTCTAGCAGAGTTTCCTAGAGCCAGTCTGGAGAGTCTCCTGGTGGTATTTTAAATAGCTGATGTGGACTTCAGCTAAGGATGCTAACCAGCCAAGCTTAGATCTGCTATTTCTTTTGTCAGCTCTCTTTCTGGTTCTTTTGGAGTGGGACAGAGTTTGATGTCCCACAGCAGATGGGACTCACCTGGGCAGGCTTGGGAAGGTCTCAGAAATGCACAGGCAGTTACATGTTTTGCTGTGTTTTTCTTACACATTTCAGTCAGGAAGAAAGGTGATGTTTTAGGAGCCAACTCTCCTAAAGACAGTATAGACCAGATGCCCCTCTCGAGCAATAATCCCCAGTTGAGTCAAACATACTTCAGAAGTTGTTTCAGCAGAGATTTAGAATAGAGCAAATCTCCAAGCCTGAGGGAATAGCATATCAAAGTTTAATGAGAAGTATGAGAAGTTAAGGTATCTTTTTTATTAAATTTAGGCTTGAAAATATTTTTGATGAGTCCAGTTTTTTGGGTTTTTCTTTTTCTTTCTTTTTTTTTTTTTTATAGCCTCCTCGCTTCATCCAACCAGCTGCCACATTGACCAAGTTCAGCATAATTGCCACAGGAGAAGAAATGCCTCTAGCCATCAACAGCATTAATTAATTCTGACTATAAAATTTCAAGCAAGAGTTATCATCATCATGTAGGGCAACCACCTTTGTTTCTCTTTAAGGACAAATCAGGCAGTGGCTGAGGGAAATGTAAATCTAATCCATTGATGTGAACATTGCTTAGTGTCAGAAAGTACTGAAAGGGAAAGAAAAAGAAAGAGTACAGACAGAAGATGAGGGGAAAGGAAAAGCAAAGACAAGAGAAGAGAATCGATTTAAACCTTGGAGGTTTATGCTAAATAAATCATCAGTTTCCAGGAGCCTTGCAAATCTCCATGTATTTAATAGGCCTATGTTATGTATCAATAGAAAACACATACCCCTCTGATGCCAAGATTTCATTAGAATATCAATTATCTGTCAACTGTCTCATTATAAAGAAAAAATGGAACTGCTTACTACAAATGCATTAAATGCATGGGTATAAGTGGGGAGGAAGAGAGAGTGTTCTTTGAGCAGACATGCTAGTCATTGATCAGAATGTAAGAAGCAATTCTTCCTCCAAGTCAGAACAGACAGCAGGAAGGATGAGAGACAAGAAAGGTGAGAATTGATGCCCTCTCAACACAGTGCCATTAAGGAAAGTGGTTGTCTCATATGATCCCCTATTCAACAGGAAGAGCTACTCACCATCATGGCTTCCCAAAGACAAATGTCAAGAGATCTGGCTCAAAGAAGCAGGATCTGGGTTGGAAGCCCTGAGAGAGCAGGGGCGATGGACATCTGCTTTCACTACTAAATTCCTGGCACATAGAACAGGGCCTGGCATGCCATAAATACACAGTGGGGAGGAGACTAGTTTGACCCAGACAAAGCTGAGAAATAATTCCACTAAAAGCCAGCCCATAGTGCCTGGATAGCTCAGTGGGTTAATTGTCTGATTCTAGATTTTGGCTCAGGTCACGATCTCAGGGTGGTGAGATTGAGCCCTGCCCTGGGCTCTGTGCTGGATGTGGAGCCTGCTTTAGATTCTCTCTCTCTCTCTTTCTCCCTCTATGCCACCCTCCCCACCCCCCGTTTGCACTCTCTCTCTCTCTCAAAAAAAAAAAAAAAATTTTAAAAGTCAGCCCATACTCATGAGTCCTGGGGAAATTGAGGGAGGGAGGGAAGAGGTAAGATAAAGAACTCCATGCCATTCAGGAAAAGAAATTAAGAGTTACCGATTATGAAGCGATGATTTGAATAGATTTTACAGACTAAAGACCCCTAGGTACAATTAATGTCTTCTGCATTTGGTATATTTCAAATAATATACATATATAATATATACCACTTACAGATTATAGTATATATTATATATACTATTAGAGTATTTGTTTATTCTCCCTCTATAATAAAGAGTATCACAGTGGAGTATTTTCATTAATTAAACTTCTTAATATTATTTTATGGAAAGACCGCTTGCTCTTGTTTCAAATGTTATCTAGTTTGGGGAAAGTTGATTCACTCACCCTGAAATACCTCATGGCCCCAACTGCCTGGAGAAATTGATACAAAGTTACTTGGATTATGATGCTAAAAAAAGAAATTTAAACACTGGAGCCAAGGGAAATTCAATAGAGTTGAAAGTGAAGATAGGGTAACTAAACAGAATACCTAGGTCATGACTAGCAAATACAGAGGTGCGTAACCTCCCTTCCACTCTTCCTACTCGGAGAGTAAACGGTGAGCCCCAGCTCTCCTCCCTGTAAGCTTGCGTGCTGCTACCTGGCTCCCCAGCCAGTGCTCCAGAGATCCAGAAAGAACTGATGAAGGCTGCTATGCTTCACAATCCCAGACTTCCACCAGGAGATGTAAATAGCTACTCAAAAAAACCCCAAAATACAAATAACAACAACAAAACCCCCACAAATTTGGCCCTAAGCTTCTTACTAGCCTAAGCAAAAAAAAAAAAAAAAAAAAAAAGGAGTAACTTATACAGTTTTTATTGGTGAAATGAAAGCAGTCCCTAGGGAAGCAGCACATTTTTCTAATACTTTTTTTCTAGAAAAGAGATTTCTCATGTAGGCTTTTGAGAGACACAACCCTCTCAAAATACTGCTTTAGGAAATTTAACAGGTCTCATGTTTTCTTGGAGCCTTACTCAGTGAACCCAAAAGAGAACACTGCTGCCCGATTTGGTGAAAGCAATGGTCCAAGAGGAGAGCATTTTGTCCCCTGGATCTGGAGGCTGTCTGGATCCAAGGAAAGAGCAGAGAAAATTTAGAGAAACAACTGGCTTATGTGTCCTTCGCCGCTTCTCTCGCCATACCTTTGATAACAATTTGAATTTCCTATCTGGAAAGGGTAGCTTGCTGTGTTTTTATCCTTACTAGAGATCAGGTTATTATTCTTTTACCGAAAATAAAGAGCACAATCAAATTCCTCAAGGAATTTTGCCCTTGGAGGAAGGTGGATGATGAAAAAAATTTATTGATTTTTAAAGGATTATTGAATACCTAAGTCAGACAGAGAAAAACAAATACTGCATGATCTCATTTATATGCAACATCTAAAAAAAGCCGAACTCCCTGAAACGGAGCAAAGTGGTGGTTGCCAGGGGCTGAGGGTGGGGGAACAGGGAGGTGCTGGTCAAAGGGTACAGACTTCCAGTAATAAGATGAATAAGTTCTGGGAATCTGATTACAGCATGGGGAGTAGAGTTCACAATAATGCATTGTATTCTTGAACGTTGCTAAGGGAGTAAATCTTAAATATTCTCGCCACAAAGAAGAAATGATAATTATGTGAGGTAATGGAGGTATTAACCAACGCTCCTAGGGCTATCATTTCACAATTCACAACATGTAAGTGTCTCAAGTCAACACACTATACACATTAATTTATACAATGCTACATGTCAATTAAATCTCAACAAATCTGAGAATACAAATGAAGATAATGAGAGCTAGCATTCTGGAGTATGTGTTTCTTCTCATCATATGCATGTTTATATACATACATATGTATGTTTATATATATATGTGTATATATATATATACACACACACACACACACACACAAATACACACACACTTGGAAATAACGTGTACAAACTTAAAAGTAACTGTTTTTCATTCAACAGTGTAATGATAATTTTTTCTCCTATCTTCTACAACATGATTTTTAACAGCTATATTAATTTCCCAGTGTGGATGCACTATAATTTATTTACTCAATGCTCTATTGTTGAAAATTGCATTTTTGTTTTTATCCATTGTTGTAATAACATGTATATGCCTGGTTATTTCCTTAAGAAATTATCCTAAGTATATAAGAAGTAAAATTGCTGATTAACAGGATACAAATAATTTTAAGTTTTTAAATTCACATCCTTACCCATTCTTCAAGACCCATATCACACATCATGGCCTCTGTCACCTTCTTCCTGACCACTTTCCATCCCCCAATCCACAGGCAGGAAAAGAATCATTTTCTGTTCTCTTCCACTATATACCTTATAGCTGCATCTACACACTACACATGTAATACAGTAATGTATCATTATTTTTTTTCCAAAGATTTATTTATTTATTTGCGAGAGAGAGAGATCAGGAGCAGGGGTAAAAGGCAGAGGGAGAAGCAGACTCCCCGCTGATCAAGGAGCCCGATGAGGGACTCGATCCCAGAATCCTGGGATCATGACCTGAACCGAAAGCAGATGCTTAACCAACTGAGCCACCCAGGCACCCCATGTATCATTATTTCTTAATAAGACTGTCTTCTCTCCTACCAGAATATGAGCTCATTTAGTTAGTAACACTTATGTCTCATTTTTCTCTGTATTTCTAGCACAATACCTGACACAAAAATTGTCAGTGTCATTTAATAAATACATTTTGGAAATGGAATGATGAATGAGTGAACAAACATAATAAATGAAAATTTGAGTCAAGAACACTATTTGGCCTTTTTGACCACTAAATTTAGGTTTTCCATTATCCACATGTGAAAAGTTCTTATCCCTCATTTTGTGATGGAAAAGACAATAATTTTTCTTGCCTTACCTCAAATTGCCCCAATTCACCTGCCCTCCCAGTGGGCTGAGTGACAGAGCATTTCATCTCAAAGCTCAGAACACTTTTTAGTGCACAGGAATAGACTCAGGCAAAAATCATTGTCAATGCAGGATCTGGGCAGAGTAGCCAAGTAAATAGAAATGGTGTCCTCTTGCATTACGACATAATAGGATCTTCTCTGACCGTTACGGTCATGGTCATCTTTGGGAAAAGTAGTGGTGGTAATCTTTTACTCCCTTTCCTCAATTGTAAAGGCCCGCCCTGTAAATATGATATGAAATTTAATTACTCATTAAGGAGGAATACATGCCATTTCAATAAATGTATTAAGTGCCCATTTTTCACATACATTATTTTATATGATAATTTAACAAACCAAGAAGAAATTACTGTTCCCAGTTGGAAGGCAAGAAATAAAAGAACATCAGCTATACAGGGCCCATCCCATCCCCCAACACACAGATAGATTCTTCTCCTTATGCCAGAAGCTGTGGAAAAAACAGAAACATGGGTTTTGTTCTCTGAGATCAAAAGACAAATATATCCATCTCTGTGATCTCCTCTGCCTGACAGAGGCATCCCCGCCTTATCTTGAGATAAGGAAAGGGATGATATAGTTGGCCTCTTAATCTCTCTCCATTTTTCTGCATCACTAGCAGATTTCCTAGCATACTCCTGTCTCTTTCTATATGTACAGAGCATGCATTTGCATCAGAATCACACAAGGAAACTTGCTATGGTCAGCAGAAGCCCAAAATCATCCCCTATGCTAAGTGCTTGTCATAGATTTCCATGTCTGGGCTGTCAGATCTCCAAATACCTGCAGATTTGGACAGCCTGTTTGCTGACCCTGGAGAGACAGAGGGGCCGAATGGCAAAAGCAGAAGAGGCAAATCGGACAAGCGAAGGTACTTCAGCACTCAGGAAGGATTACTCAGGAAGGATTAGCTCCTCTACCCCACACCTCCATCCCCAGAGAGGAAATTTCAAACATTTGGAGGGACTGACAGACTCCATTTTCAAGGATGACTAGAGCAAACATACTTAAAAGAAACGCCTGGCCTTTTTTAAACATCTCATTCTTCATATGAAGAAAATACTAACAATCATTGTATTTGAATGTGGGTTTATATTTAGCAAAAAGTGGATGTCGGTTCAAATCTTAATATTCCAGGATACAGCTACTGCAAACAGATATTTTTGATGGGATAAGTCGGAAGGGACCAGAGGAACAGAATTAAGCATTCTCTGGAAATCTTTGTGCTTTGAGTCAGTGAAGGAAATGCTTGGCAAAGCATATTACACCATATCGAACCCGCTGGAAATCATCTTTAGTTGTTTTGCAGGGCCCATGTGCAACCTGGTTATTCTTCTGTTCAGAACTACCTGTAAAAAGCCGTTTACCAGTCTCCATTTCAGTTAATAAGTTAGAATTTCTGAATTGTATACATAATTTAATCCTGTGACACCAGGAGGGTCTCACTGTCAATGGGCTCATCCTGTTTCTTTCCCCAAAGTCAATATGAATAATATTAATCTGGGCCATCATCTAAATCCTAAAATGATGCTTAAAGAAATGACATCTGGCTTCATCTGAAGTTAGAATATACTGTAGAGCCATTTCTCAAAAATATTTAAGGCTTGACTCCAAAGAAATAAGACAGAATATTCACTCTGTTTTTTCAATTACAAAGTACTCTTTGAACCCTACTAGTCCCCCTTCCTAAAGTAATGCTCAAAGACATTTGCCTATTTGTTCAATTTCCCAACATAGCAGGGATATTGTATATATCATTTGCCCCACTTGCCATATACCAGAATGGTTTAGAATCTTCGAGAACTTTGCTACTCAAAGTGCAATCCACACATCAGCAGTGCCTTGTAGATAGGGGAGGAGGGCTTGTTAGAGATGCAGGCCTCACCCCCATGACCTGCTGAATCAGAATCTGCATTTTAACAAGACCCAAGGTGCTCATATGCATATTCAAATTTGAGAAACATGCTTTAGAATCAAAATGAGTATTTTAATCATTTCGGGCTGCTATAACAGAATACCAGAAACCTGGGTGGCTTGAAGAACAAACATTTATTTCTCAAGGTTCTAGAAGCTGGAAGGTCCAAGATGAAGATACCGGCAGATCCAGTGTCTGGTGAGGGCTGGCTTCCTGGTTGGCAGATGGCTGTCTTTGGTTCCATCCTCAAAGGCCCCAAGTCCTAATGCCATCACATTGGGGGTTAGTAGGACTTCAACATATGAATTTGGGGCTCATGGGGACACAAACATTCAGTCCACAAAAGGAGGCAAATAAATCCCACTCTTTCCGGCTAGGCTTCAGTGAGAGAAAAGCAAATATGTGAAAGTCTGTAAGGACAAATGAGAACTGGTTTCACAGGAAAATGAAGTGAAAGCAAACTACATGGTGTGGCTTAATGTTCTTCAACAACAATTAAGCAACAGTTTTTGCATTGGACCAAACCTAAGTCAGGAGCCGTCATACACATTTGCCATTTTGCAAACCTACTCTGCCATTACAGCAGAAAACAACCAAATACACTGTTCTAAAACCTACTATGTCCTCTTGGCCAAAATCTTTCCTGCTGCCTGGCTCTGGGTTAGGGATTTTATGTGAATTAGCTTGTCCAGTCTCACTCAAATAATCCTTCTGTGCTACTCCAGTTTTATATCCCTATTTCTTCTCAGGACAGGGCAACTACCAAAAAGTATATGTAGCTCAGAACCAATCCGAATGGAGGTGGATGAGTAGGAAACCAAGAAAAATGTTGTAGGCCTCAGGCTCCAGCAGAGACTTTGCACATTTCTGGTAGGCGACTCAGAGGGGCCCATGGTTGTAAAAAGAGCAAATGCCAATAGGTCAAGAGTGAAAGGCCTCCAACACCAATGGAGTGTGATCAAGATAATGTCAATCACGGGGTCAGAAAAGGCAAGAACAAAGGAATAAGCTAGAATACGGATGTGAATTTTGTGGTAATAGCGTCAGGGGCCTCCTGGAATCAGAGAGAAAGCTGGATTGGAAGTTTCCAGAGCACAACATTGAGGCAAAGCTGGGCAGTCCTTGCTTTGGCCACAGCTCGCTGTTTGTAATGGCTTCCATCCTGCCTTCAGCCATAACCTGATAAAAGGCACCATCTGATAAAAAGTGGACTCTGGTAAAATGCCATTTGCACGATTGTTCATCCTATGTAACTTAGTTTTAACCCACACCAAGCTTAGTTGCATGGGTCCTCAGAAGTCGGAGTTTTGAACTACAGTTTGTGTCAAACAACATCAAAGGGCTCAAATACATGCAGGCATACACACACTTTAAAATATATAGTTCATTGTATTTATGTGATTATAATTCTCCTCGCTGCCAGGTGCTCTAAGGAGAGTTATGCTCAGATGATATGATAAGTGTTAATGACAGCTGGGCTGGCTGACTCGCCACTTCTATAAATATTGCCTTCTGGTAATGCTGATTCTCTGGGCACAAATTATTTTTTTAAAGAACTGAGGGCTGGGATTGTGGAAAAAAAGTTTGTATTTTTACATGTCCTTATGGTTTTAGGTATGCATAGTTAGTAAGAACGAGCTTTTTAAATTCTAGCAGCTACCTTTTAAAGAGAAAATATTGAAGTCTCTTTTTTCTTATTTTAACTGGGTTTGGTCTGTATCTGCTGTGCATGAAAAGTCAAGACTTTTTTTTTACTATTAATGTCCTGTGAACCGTGTAAGTAAATACAGGACAAAATTAATATGTCCCACCTACAAACCAGCATCATTTAATATTGAGTTCATTGGGGAAAAAACTTGTCTGGGATTAGATCCACAGGGTACTATGCTGATGCCAGGAAGAATCCTAGAAAATCCTCAGAATTGCAGCTTCAGGCCTATGTACATTTTGGCTTATCAGTTCTCATATTAATTAGCCATATATCCTGCAATCATAATGAAAACTCTGGCAGATAATCTTTATGGAATATTTACATGAATTTTGCTAGTTGGTTTGTATACATTATCTCATTTCGTGCTTACAGCAAGCCTAGGAGGAGAAACAAACGTTCTTATTTGGTGGTCCAATGCACTGAAGCCCAGAGAGCTTACTTCCCAGCATGACACAGGTAAGAAATGATGGAGCCTGAATTCAAGTACAAAGAGGCTGGCTCTGAGCCCAAGAGCCCTCAGCCATCACGCTCTGTTGAGCTGAAAGGAGGAAAGCGTTTTCCCAAACTCCATTCTAGGACTTCAACGAAACGGATAGCAGAGGGGAAGCTTCCAGCAGGTCCGCTAGAAGAAGGCAGAGGGTGGGGACTATTCTCCAACGCCAGATCCCTCTATATGCTCCACCCTTTGAGAGGGAAACCGAGAACCCAGAGGCTCCCTTTTTCTTAAGAGGATTATTTTGTTTTGGGTTCAGTGCAGAACAAGGGAAACAATAATGAATGTTTCTAAACATGGGCACAGCTGTGCTAAGAATGGCCTACTTGGCAGCTCTCTGTTTTCCAGAAAGCTCAAACACCAGGGAAGTGATTTTTTGAAAAGCAAGACCTAAAAGTTTCTGTTAGTAAGTTCTGGGAATAATTGATATCTTTATGCTACACTTGTTTTATTTTACAACCTATTCACCTCCTATCGCCTGGCTAATTATCAGCTCCTCAAGGGCAGGGAAACAGTTATACACATTTTGGTATCTCTTATCCAATGCCAGCACGCTAAAGGAAAAGCACAGGAGGTGGTCCCTCCTCTCGCCATCTTCCTCCCCCGACCTTACTCTGCTCAGTCATTGCTTGAGCATATTCCAACAGAAATGAGATTCAGTAAAACAGCATGTATAAAGGAGAGCAACTTATACGGCCTTTATCATTTGAGGTATCAAAATCTGACTCCACCAGTCAGAGAAGTTTCTCTAGTTTCAGTTTCGATATGGAACAAGCTTAGAAGGTACCTTTTTTTTTTTAACTATCTTGAAGATAATTCTTTTTTTTTTTTTTAATTTATTCATTTGAGAGAGAGACAGAGAGAGAGAGAACACAAGCAGGGTGAGAGACAGAGGGAGAGGGAGCCAGACATGGGGCTCCATCCCAGGACCTGGAGATCATGACCTGAGCCGAAGGCAGACGCTTAACCATCTGAGCCACCCAGGGGCCCCAGAAGGTATCTTTAATTCAAGTCTCTCCTGAGATGGCTGCAGATGATATCGAGTGGGATTACATGTTCTGACACGTGTTCCAAATTCTCTGCATAGATGAATCCCTATAAAAAAGGCCCAGAGCGTTCCTATTGACTAAGAAACGAGGAAATGGCTGTGGTCCACCCGACACTTTTTTCCTTTGGAGCGCCTGGGCTACTGGACTGTGTGTCACTCTGGCTTGTCTCATGCTCTCCATGCTAGGGTGCCTCTGGGGAATGTTTTACATCTCAGGCCTCAGGAGATTTAGAGCATCAGCCCCGCTAACCCCCAGCACTTGCAAGAGAAGGCACTACCTCAACCAACAACTTCTTCCCATGAACATTTGGGACACCCATTCCTTCCAGAATAAATGCTGCCCCTGAAACTGGGGTGTCCCTGGTCCCACGGCCTTGGCGAGACCGATTGAAGTTATTGCGACATTTCTTCATTTTTGGAAATCTGCGTCATTCCCTAACTTTGCCATGATCTCTGTATCACACCTGCTGTGGACTCTTATTACCAAGCTCAACCTTTAGTACCTTCCAGAAGGGCAGTCATTAAGTACCTTCTGTGAAACGTGCCACTTCCCTACACTAAGTTTGGAAAACGTTGGTTGATCACTTATTCTCCTAGTTAGCTCACTTGAATACCAAAGTGAGTAAGAACACAGCCTCAGACTTGCAGGCTGTGAATCTCACTTCCGTGGGACTGTGGAGATGTTGTAACTCCTCTTAGCCTGTGCCTTTATCTAAAACATTTGTATGAAAGCGGTTACCTCAGAGGGTCAATGGGAAGATAAGATGACACACATCAGGTGCCTAACCCAGCATCTTACACACGGTGAACAGTCAGTAAATGTTAGGCTTTATTATTATCTTTCCTTCTGACCCCTTACTACTCGACCGGCATATATCATATCCCTCTTTGCTGGCATTGTGAACCTTCCTGGGTACCATCTCAAAATGTGACCCTGGAGTCAGTTGCCCCATTACCAAGGTATTAGAGAGAATCATTGGAGGCACCACGATATCCCACTAAGTGTCCCTAACGTACAATTTCTCTTCACAGAACTTTCTTCACTTCTTTTCATTCTGAAGTGGACCCCACCTATCTCAATCCATGGGCTTTTTTTTTTTTTTTTTTTCTGTGCTCAGTGCGGCTTGAAGGCAATCCCATCAACAGGTTTTAGTCTTGCTCTATCAGGTATGATTTATTGTATATCTTTAGGGCCCGGGTTAAAATAGTCTAAATGTGATTAGCTATAAACAAAAGCAATACATGATAAAGAATGATACAGCCACTGTCTTGTACTTCAGGGCATTAAGGGTGATCACATTTTCCTATTTCACTGGGGAAAAGCTCATTGTGCTGAAGGTATTAGGGCAATGTGATTAAATGTTACTGTGTATAATTTGATGTTAGGTATTACCTGCATAATACCTATGTCTTCCTGCCTCTGAAGCTAAACCATTTGCAAACATTAATGCTGCACTGTTGAATGCAAACCATTTTCCTTTGTGTCTCCTTGGCTATAGTGGAGTTAAAATGATAATAATAATCATAAAGTGTGTTTTGTTTGCAACATAAATGATTAGAAATAAAGATGAATAATAACTTTTATTAAAAATTAGAGTAAATAACAGATGGCTGTACCCTTGGATACCCCAATAGAAAAAGTCTGTGGTGTTCTAGCTTGAGCACTTTGGGAAATGTGTGTGGTACTCACTTTTGGGTAACAGCATGCAGCATTGTTAAGCTTGATTAAGCAAATTTAATTAGTGTTAGTCAATGCATTTTCATAAGTGGATAAAATATATTCCAGCTTAGGCATAACTGTTAATATTTAATTTATGAGATAAAAGTTAAAATGTAACCATAAAAAATTAAAATTGCAATAAACCACATTTAAGGGAACTGATTTTTGGGTAAGTTTCCTCAATTATTTTTTAATCTTACAATTTAAAGGAAATTGCCTTGGTGTTTTTCTGTTTCTTTGGTTTTGCTACTCTATAACAGGTGGTAGAAGTAAAAATGAGCCATGCATTCCCAGTTGAAGATACCCAATTTCTAAATGACCTGGACCACATTACTCTATAACTAGACTTTATAACAGTCTTCAAAACTGGGTTTTTTATTGTATAAGATTTACTTATTTAGGGTTCTTGAGACTAAAGACAGGAGAAAAGTCTAAAATCAAGATCTTACCTTAGAAAATAAAATGACTTTAGGGGGGCACCTGGGTGGCTCAGTCGGTTAAGCATCCAACTCTAGGTTTCAGCTCAGGGTTGTGAGATCAAGCCCCGCGTCAGGCTCTGTGCTCAGTGTGAAGTCTACTTGAGATTTCTCTCCCTCTGCCTCCCTCCCTCTCCCTCTAACCCTCTGCTCCTCTCCCCACTTGCATGCTCTCTCTCTCTCTCTCAAATAAATACATAAAATCTTTAAAAAAAACAAAAGAAAAGAAGATGACTTTACAAATGAAATTTTAATGATAAATTAATTAATTAATTTAAAAATTCAGGAACTATTCAAACAAGATATTCTCAGTGTTGGAGGAAATCGTATCCCAAACTAATTTGAGACTTTTCAAATCAAATTAATACTTTTAATGCTAGTCACTGATAATTAACTAGACCCCGGCAGAGTACAATGCCTTCTGCTCTGCACAATTAGCATTCCTGAAAAGTACTGCAGCCTGATAAGTACCAGCCAAGATTTGAAGGAGTTTTGTAGAACTTGTATGTAGCAGTCAACCATGCTAGGAGAAAGGTTTGGGAAAACATTGTTTTATAACTTTGTTTAAAACTGTTCTCTCTCTGACTCCTGTTTTCCTAGATTCTCTTTTTCTGTCTTTCTCTCTTCCAGATCAGCTACTCTGAAGTTTAAAGAAAGCTGGTTTAATAAAGTGTGTGTGTGTGTGTGTGTGTGTGTGTGTGTGTGTGTGTGTGTGTGTGTGTAGTTGGGGGCAGGCAGGAGGAGCATTTGAGCTTAGCTCCTTTATAAGGAAAATAGGAGTATCAACCATTATCAACCTTATCCCCAAAAGAAAGTTATCAAGTCTTAACAGGATCTCTAAAAAATGGTAACCCCATACATTGTTCCCAAGAGCATGCATGCCTTGCCACACAGGGAGACCTCTCCCCACTGGCGTAGAAGCCAAGACTATATACCTTACAGGTCATTGACTAAGGATATAGGGAAGAAGGGATTGTGAAAAAAGGAAAAAAGTTATAAAGCATCATGGTGAGGAGATGAGTACAAAGTCAGAATGGGAGAAGTACCCTCATTCAGAACACTCATTTCAGTTATTCATTCAATCAGTATTTGCTCATATGCCACGCACTATGTTAATTGCACAGGTTATAACATGAGGGAAACTCTTCATGGCAACCTTGGATGAAAAGCTTACCAGAGGAAAGAGAAAGGAAAATCCCACCAAGTTCTTTCATTTTCTGGCTTCTGTCCACCTCTCTTGCCTTACCTCTCATCACTCCTGACTCAATACATTTGCCCCATTCATACTAAACTAATGGGAGCTTCACCAAGTACATCATCATTCTTTCTTTAGTTTATCACCTCCTCTAAGAAGCTCCTCGATTTCACTTTTCTGGTTTGGTGCAAACCATAGGATCTTAGCCTCTTCCGTGGGTAAATACAAAAGACTACACATACATATGTCTATACATATGTATGTATTTCTTTTCTTCTCCAAATTTCTTTAAAAGACATATGATACTTAAAAGTAAAAATTATAACGCTGTATTGTTGGCATAAAACTATACCTATGTTATAGATATATATAATACTTCACTGCAAGTAATTTAATGCTTTTAGTATTCCATTTTAACTTGTCTATTATAATTTTGACTGTCTTTGTATTTTTTTAGCAATTGTTCTAGTAACTGAAAAACACATACTTAACTTTTGACTTTATTTAGTGTCCTATTTTGCCATTTCAATTGTAATATAGAAATCTTACCATTATACAGGTCCTATTATTCTCCCTTCTTTGTGTTATAGTTGTCATGTATATTGTATTCATATACATTGAAAACCCCATCAGACAATATTATTCTTTTTGCTCTCAACTGCCAAATGTATTTTAAAGAACTCAAGAGAAGATTTCCCCACTATATTTGGTAATTGTTTCTCTTCCTTTGTTCCTGATGTTCCAAAATTTTTATGTTTTTGTATTTTTCAGTCAAAATTTCCATTTGGTTCTTCTTTATATTGTGTATTTCCTTGTCAATTCTTTTAATTTTAACTTATTTCTTCAAGAATATTTGTAGTTACTCTTCCAAAATTTCATGATAGCTGCTTTAAAGTCTTTGTCAGGTAATTCCTGTCTTGCCATTGGCCTCTGTTAGTCATCTTTCCCCGTGAAAGTTGAGATGTTTTTTGTGGTCTTTGCATGCAGAATGATTTTTTTTTTATTGTATTTTGGATGTTTTGAATATTCCCTTATGAAAATCCAAATCTTGTTTAAACCCTGTGGGAAATACTGGTATTTTTGTTTTAGCAGACACTTGACTTGGTTAGTTTCATTCTACAAGTTCCTCATGGCCTATAGTTCCAAAGTCAGTTCAATTATCAATGTCTGTGCAGTTAGGGCTGCCAGATGAAGTACAGACTGCCAAATATTGCATGAGATATACATGTACTAAAAAAACATATATTTTTGGTTTATCTGAAATTCAAATTCAACTGTATTTGTATTTGCTAAATCTAGCAACCCCATTTGTATTACTATTGGTATTTGCCCTACATGTTAGCTACCCAGTGGTGCTCTGTATCTTATTTCTCAAATAAGAGCACTATATTTGAGAAATAACTGTATGTCTATAGCTTTGTTCTCAAAGCCATTGGTGTGCTTATAATGATCAGGCTCCTACAAATGCAGGTCAAGGAGAAGCCCAGGGGTACATCTTCTCATGCTTCTCCTTTTCTGCTCATTCTCCAGTGGTTTCTGATTTCCTATGGCTCCTCTTTTCCATCCCCTGACCAGAGACTTCCCACATCCATAATTGGGAACATACATCCTGTCCCACGTGGAGGGAGGCCACAGAAACAGGAAGGTAAAAAACCAACAGGCTTCAGCCATGTCCTCATGGAGCCAGAGTTCTACCAAAAGGAGAAGAAGGTTGCTTCTCCTAGCATGTCCCTGCCCTCACTGCCCAAGAGTCTGGTTCTGGGAATTCGAGAACAGAGTAAAGGGAGAGGGGGAAAAATGGGCACTATGACCCAAATGTTTGTATCACCTCAAAATTCATATGTTGAAATCCTAACTTTAAAGACGAGGTATTAGAAGATTTCGAGAATGGTATAGGAACCTTGGAGAAGTGAGTAGGTCATGAGGGCAGAGCCTCATGAATGGGATCAGTGCCCTTATAAAAGAGACACCAGAGAGCTCCCTTACCTCTTCCTCCACTGAGGACACAGAGAGAAGTCAGTGGTCTGCAACCTGGAAGAGGGCCTTCACCAGACACCGAATGTGCTGGTGCTTTGACCTTGGACTTCCCAGCCTCCAGTACTGTGAGAAATAAATTTCTTCTGTTTATAAGCTGCCCAGTCTTTGGTATTTTTGTTATAGAAGCCCAAATGGACAAGACCTGGCAATTTCCCCCATCTCTTTCTAGAGCTTTAACATTTCCATTTTCTATTCCTCAAGCCAGAACCGGAGAATTTCTCCAAGATCCTTCCCTTTATGTCCCACAGTGCTCATGTCAGGGTTTCAGACTGCTGCTGAGTTCAGGCTGGGAGATACTGGAGAGGAAAAATGGCAGACTCTCTGCCAGCTCAGTAGTACTTCAGAATCTGGTATTCTTTCCCGATTGACATGCTAATATTTACTTTTCAGAGTTCTGTTCAAGGAAAGCTACCCATCTTTTCCCTCAGGTTTTCATAGCTGCTTTCAGTGGAAGAAGAATTTTAACATATTTATGCCATCTTACCCAGAAACAGAACCTTCAGTGTTAAATCTTGGAAGATTATAATGAGTTAAAAATGCAGATTATAATCCCTACAGAAACCACTAACAGATAATGAAAATATACATAGGAACAAACCTGGAGAGGAATTAAAATAGTATACTAAAATAATTTTTTAACATAAAAGAATACAAGAAAGGAGAAACAGAAGAAGCAAAAAAGAAATGTCAAAATATAAATAGCAAGATAGCAGACCTAAATACAATCATATCAATAGCTACTTTAAAGAAAATAGGCTTTTACCTATGTTACTTGATAGGACTAGAGATTAGCAAAGAACATCCTGCCGGCAGCTCCTTAAAATTTAATTTAGGATGTTGCTGAGAGCATGGAGGTCAAGAACAGCCTTAAGTATTCAAGATGGTTGTCTGTGGTAGAGAGAAGATGAGGCAGGGGACTACCTGGAAGAGACCATGCCTCGGCTGGACATGGAAGTCATTCTTGGCAAAAATGGAACACTGAGGACTTTAGCTACTTCTGTATCTCTTAGTCTTACTTCTCAAACAACATTTGGGCAATAGATCCTCCTTTAGATCGGACTCTTCTTAGATACTAAAAAATCACTGATATTAGTCAAAGCCTTTGGCAACTTGTTCATAGTTTGATAAAGTATTTATACACAATCAGGTGCCATGCTTTGATAGATGAAAGAGATAGAAAGATAGATAGATAACTATTTTTATACTCATCAAAAATCTGCACAGTAGCAATTACAGTCCATTTTATAGTTGAAGGAACACATGGTTTAACAGGGTAAATGATTGCCCAAAGTAATATAGCCACGAAGAAGTAGAGTTTGGATTTTGAATCCAGAATTTTCTTTAAATCAAAGCCATGTTCTTTTAGTTAACCAATGCTTTCTTCTTGTTAGCAGACCTTGGCGGCTACAACAGATAAGTGAAGACACTTTATTATTAGGAGTCTGTGCAGGACAAAAGCAAGACAAATTTAGACTCCAACAACCCAAAGAGGGATGAAAAAGAATGAAGGCCTTTTTAATGTACTACTCAATGTTCGTATCATATTTCCAGCTTCCAAAGAAAGGAAGAAATGCCTGGTTTATGATTGAAGGAGTAAACAAGTGAAGCAAATATCAACATTTCATGAACAACCAATCACTGAATACATGTCAACAAACACAAAATCATTTATCTGGCAATTACACAATTAAAATGGATCATTCTAAAGAAAAGCATTATAACTGCAGCAAGTATACTTGACATTTCTAACAAGTGTTAATAGTTAAAAGGTAAGGACCAATGTAAGTGAAACAATATTAAAATCAAAATCAAATTAAAATTCTAGAGATGCAGAGCATCTGGAGATGAGATTTTTGCAGGATTTTAAGTTAACAAATAGAATTCTAAATATACTCAAATGTTTTTAAATCTCTTAACAAGAATTCTGTATTCCATTTTTTAAGATATAGCTAATTAATTTTTAATTCAATCAAATAGAGAGTCATTTTCTTTTCTGCACTGAACGGGTGGTAAAGACTTTCACCATTCAATTTATTTGGGGGGAAGAGAGTCTGATAATACACATGCATTTAAATAGAAATGCATGAATGATCTGACCTATGCTCCTACATCATACCTAAGTGCCGGGGACTCCCCACTTTAGGGTTAGCTTTCATGTATCTTTGGTATTCCTGTACTTATGCGCTGCAGGGATTCAGGGTGGGGTTAAGCCAGATCATATTTACAGCAATAAAACTCTCTTTTTATTGAAGACCTAGTCATTCTTTATTTCCATGGCAGTTAGTCAGGACCACCCCATGTGTTTGAGAATGGGATATTGTTACAAAATTACTCACCAACAGTAGGCAGTGTAAACTCACTCTCAAGAATTGTTGGCATACAGCGGACATGGCCTCTAATGAAGGAATCTTGATGCCCAGCTTCTGAGGACATATGAAATAATCCATCTGCCCACTTTTTAAGATTCTAAGAAAAGAAAAACAAACATTTTATGAAGCACTTAACCTGCACCATGGTCAATGAAAGTATCTCATTTAAACCTTACGACTAAACCCTTTTTGTACAGATGAGGAAACTGAGACTCCATGCTCTTCAGATACTACAACAAGAGATCTCCACCCCCTCTTTAAATGAGAAAACCGAAGGTCCCCTGGTTGTGGTATACTGTGTTTCTGTCTGCCTGTGAAACTAAACGTTGGCAGGTGTGAACACTCCAACACATGAACTTACTCCACCCACAAGTAAAGCGCATAGTACTAAGGTCCTGCAGAGACCAAAAGGGTGGAGAGAGGCCGGGGGTGGGGCGAGGAATACAGGGTGAGAGAGAGAAAGAAGGAGAAAAGGAGAGAGAGAGAGAGACAGCGAAAGACAGAGAAAGAGAGAGACAGAGAGAGAGAGAGAGAGAGAGAGACAAAGAGAATAGGGAATTGACTCACATGATTGTGGAAGCAGACAAGTTCCAAGGTCTGTAGTCACAAGTTGGAGACCTAATGTAGTTGCAGTCTGAAGGCCAGCAGCCTCTAGACCCAGAAAGAGACTATGTTTCAGTTCAAGTTTGAAGGTCGGAAAAAGCTAATGTCTCAGCTCAAAGGCAGGCAGGCAGGCAAGCCCACAGGAGGAATTCCCTTTCACTCAGCCTTTTTGTTCTATTTAGGCCTTCAACGGATTGCATGAGGTCCACCCACATTAGGGAGAAAATTCTGCTTTATTCAGTCTACTGATTCAAACGTTAATTGCATCCAGAAACACCCTCACAAACATACCTAGAAAAAACATTTGCCCAAATATCTGGGTTCTCTATAATCTAGTCAAGTTGACACATAAAATTAAAAAATTAGAATCACACACATGCTAGAGGTGTGGGACCATTAACATTACACTGTATCCTTTCAGGCACTGTTCCAAACGGTGGATTTTACTAATAATGTGAACAACCGTATAGAAGTATTATGGGTTTTATTGCAACCTGTCTCAACACTAACATAGAGATTGTCTTAAATGTGACGGTTACCATAACTGTCAGTGGTGCCTACCGGCAGTGGCTGGTTTGGTATTTAAGGAGCTTAAACTCTATCCTGCCAGAATGCACAAGGATGTTTACAATATATATGGGGATTCCAGCTTTATTTGTAATGATGAAAATTAAAGCAAAGTAATGAATTAAATAAATCAGTGCAGCTATATCATGGGGATACTATATAGTCATTAAAATAATTCAACCCGTGTTTATTGGCATGCAAAATGTTCCTAATGAATTGTATGATTTTATTTTTATACATATTTTTAGACATGCATATGCACAGGTAAAAATCTAAAAGTTTGTAAACTCGATGGTTTTCCCTGGGGAGTAGGAAGAAGTGTGCTGTCATTGTGAGAAGAGACTGTTCCTGCCATGTGGCTAGGAACTGAGGGTGACCTCTGGAAGATGAGAGTGGCCCATTGCAGACAATCAGCAAGAAAATGGGAACATCATTCTTACAACCACAAGGAATTGTATTCAGCTAATAACCTGAAAAGATTTGAGAGGATTCTGAGATCCAGATGAGAATGCAGTCAGGCTGACACCTTGACTTCTGCCTGGCACAGAAGGACCTTGAGCAGAGCCCCCAGCTGTCCTGTACCTGGACTTCTAACCTACATATCTGTGAAGTATTAAATGGTGTTTTTAGCTGCTCAGTTTGTAATAACTTGTTACACAGCAGTAGAAGACAAATACAATCACTTAGCATAGTACAGAAACATTTGTGCATTCTCAATGAAAAAAGAAACCCTGTAACATACTAAATAGTGGGAAAGATAGATTTTCAAAATAATCACTTGATTTACTATGTGGAATCATGTTATTAAAATACATTCCTGAGCAGAGCTTTAATTCACATATCAACCAAAAGGAAGGAAGGAAAGAAGAGAAGAGAAGAGAAGAGAAGAGAAGAGAAGAGAAGAGAAGAGAAGAGAAGAGAACAAAAGAAAAGAAAAGAAAAGCCTTAAAGCTGCACAGGTTTCAAATTATTTTCAGTTTTAAAAATATGTATGAATATCTTCATTAAGTGACATGCAGGACCAAATAATAGGTTTGATTAAGAATTGGTAAATCATGATGAAATAAACTAAAAACTTTCAATGTTTCTAAAACATTGACTTTTATTTCAAAACATCTCAAATTATCAAAATAAACCATGGTGTAGAGCCTGACAGTTCTCCACAACTGGATTCTGATTTTCTTCCCAACCTGTGACCTGACCTCACCCATTGACCTCATCTGATTGTCTACTTACTGTTTTCTTCCCTTTTTATGTGTCTTTGTTAAAGACACTCCCTCAGCCTGCCTCTCAGGTGGAAGTCTTACCAGCGAAGCAAGACACGGCTCAATTCCACTGTGAAGTCTGCCTTCTTACTTACTCATTGCCAATGGAACCGTTCTTGCCCTCCCCACATTCCAAATGACTTGTTGATTCTATTATGATGAACATACTGTCACCTGCTTTGTTTTAGATTTGTATATGCACTGAGATCACCATCACTACTAGGCTCTGGGTTCCAAAATGTCAAGGACTGTCCTCTTCTTGATCCACAGTGCCTTGGAGAGGGCTATATACACTTAGTTTATGGTCAAAAAGTGATTACTGAGTTTTTTACAACTTCTGTCATACCAGTATATAAGAACAAGACACACACCATAATGTACATAATTTTAATTTAGGAAAGGCTGAGTCAAAATAAAAGTCTGAAGAGAAACAGAGGGAGAAATCTAGGTTCTTAAAAATGAGGTGAATGATTTTGCTCAGAGATTGAATAGACCATAACAATTGCTAAGTGAAATTGGGAGCACAATAAAAAAGATTCAGGACAGGAGGAAGGTCATACCTAAGACCTAGAAATAAAACACAATGTATATAATATTCATTATAACTCTACAGTTTCTGCTGTAACATTTTACATTATTCAAGTCCTTTTATCGCTGCTTATGACAATATTTGCCTCCCTTATGAATTCATTTTCAATACAGTCTTGTACTGTGGTTGAATTTGAAAGATATTCTAATTTGAGATTATCAGAATTGGACAGAGGACTATATTGACTGAATAACAGGAAGTTTTATGCACATGAAATTCCAAATGCCTCAAACATAACTAAAATCACTGCAGGCCCAAGGGAAATATAAAATATTATGTACTAGTAACAGTTTACGATCTCTAGTTCACATGCAATTATTTTACACTTTCTGAAAATAATATTGACATACTTGTGTAAAATACAAATAAAAAATGCTGGTTAAGACATCCCATTCATTCAGTTAAATATCTATTGAGTACACAGCATATACAAGATTTAGTACTCTATTCTTAAAAGGATACAAATATAAGGATATAAATACAAGGAGGAAAGATAGGGGAAAAGAAACAGAGAATTAACTAAATTTGTTTAGTGCTCTATCTACGCTAGGCCCTGCCTTGGAAAAGTAACAGTAATAACTGATACATACTGAGTGCTTGTTATGTCTAGATGTAATTGTGAGTGTTCATATGGATTGCATCATTTAATCTTTAGAACAAATCTATGAGTTTAGTATTATTATTTTTCCCATTTTTCAGATGAGGAAATTGATGCATAGCAACTAAGTAACTTGCTAACTGTTGCAAAGCTAGGAATTTCAAAGGTGAAACTTGAATTTAACAGCCAAATACTTTGTACTTAGTGTCTACATTATGTACTTCTTGGTGGAGGTGCCCATTCTACAGAGCAGGAACTGGAGGTTCAGGGGGTTAAGGGGGTTCCCTAACCCCTGATCAATGATAGCATTCAGACTCAGATCTGTCTGATTCCAGATCCTTTGCCAACTCTTCTATATCACCTCCCAAACTACGAGATAAAACATTAATGAAATCAATTCAAACTATATTCCATTATTTCTATTATTTAAATCTAACTGCATTTCTTCCTGACTGTGTGACATTAGGTGAGTCAGTTAATTCCTGTCTGCTTTAGTTCCTTCATCTATAAAACAAGTATAACAATACTTCATGCCAACAATAATTGGGGGGGGAGTTGAATATGACAGGTAATGCAATTGAATAGCACCTAACACAAACCTATTATCATTGTTATGATTATCATTATTACTACTAATAATATTATTTGTAAATCATTATACTTAAGGAAATAAGGACCATATACGACCACTACTACTATAGATTGAGTGCTGAGCTAAGTAAGCACTCTTTCAGCATTATCTCATCCTAACAACCTCATTTTACAAAGGATAAAATGGAGGTTTCAAAAAGGTAAGGAAGTGAGTGGTAGACCAGGTACCAAACCTGGGTTTATTGACTCCCAAGTCCACAGGGTAGCATGTGATCAGTGTCAAACAAAGGTGTAACCAAGCGCTGAAAATGTTCGGAGAAGGCAGAACACTTCTTGTTTAGATGACCAAGAAGGATTTCCCTGGTTGACTTTGGAGCTAAGCTGTGAAGGTAGCCAGAACTTCAACAGGTGAGAAGTGCACCTTTTGAAGGATGAAACAAGTTTACCTGGAACAGTATGAACAAAAGTCGGGAGAGAGGGTATAATCCGCTTGACATGTAGGGAAGAAGCAGAAGAAAGAGCTGGAAAGGTGAGTTGATGTAAACCCCGCGAACATAGGGCCTATGTTTCTAGAACTGTGCTATTTAATACAGCAGCTATGAGACACAGGTGGCTCCTGAAATGTGGCTAGAAAGACTAAGCAACTGCATATTAAATCTTATTTCATTTCAATTAATGAAAATTTAAATCTAAAGACTGATACTCAATTCAGTTATGGAAAAAGTCTAAGTATGTTTAGAGAAACTTAGATGTGTGGGTCTACTTTTCCAACCATATATCTTATGAAATCTAAATACCAGTTTAGGATTTTCAATGAAAATTTACTATCTGAATGAAGATGTGATGTAAGTATAAAATAGATACTGGATTCCTGAAATGTATTAAAAAAAGGTAAAATATCTTATTAACACTTAATATTAATTACATTTTGACATTTTATATATGTTTGATTAAAGCAATGTATTATTTAAATTAAGTCTACCTATTTATTTTTACTTTTTTTAATGCTGCTACTAAAGAATTTTAAATTATGTATTGACTCATTACATTTCTGTTGGAAATGTTCTAGCCTGTTCCTGGCACGCAGTAGGCACTCAATAAAATACTTGCTAACCAACTGTAATAGGAACCAGACTGTAACCTCAAAGTCATGCTGAAAATTTTGTATTTTATTCAACAGATAAGAGAACCACTGAAACTTCTCAGTTGGGGAAGTGATATACTCAGAGTACTATTTTCGGAGGCTCCATCTGGAAGAGTAATTAAAACAGAGGAGAAACTAAAGTTAGGTTAGAAGTATATTGCCATAATAAAGTAGAACCCGAAGCCCCTCAAATCCTTCCAAAGCAGCTCAGCTCAGTGGCATGACATCGTGTAAATGTTCAGTGTTTCTCATGAGAATGCTCAACGCTTGCAAGTAAAAGGCAATTCCTTCTTGAGTCAAATCTTACCCCTCGATGCTCACAAGTTCATCATTGTTACTTTTAAAGAGGATCAAACTCAGAATCAGTGTAGTTATCTCTGTAGAGAGTCATGTGGGAAGGAACTCTCTTTATTATAGTAACAGTCCACCAAATACAGCTTCATAACATAATTTTGAAATAAGCACAGATGGAACTACGGATATGAAAAAGCCTGAATATCACTGTATTCTACATCCAGTGACCAGAGTTGTCTTTTGATCACATGTCTGTGTCATTCCATGTTGGAAAACTTTAACAATATAGCATTACTTAGAGGATGAAACCCAAATTCAATTAGCCATCCCTAACTAATCCCATTTAGCCGTAAGTGCCCTCCAATAAACACTGATTCATTCAAGCCTCTGTCAGCGAGTGACAGGCTCCAACCCAAACTAGTCAGGGAATTTGTTGGTCCAACAATAGGCAAATATCAATAGAGAAATAGACTCATTAATATATGGGTGAACAGCTATTTCCATTCTGTTGCTCCCTGGTGCTGGTCTCATTCATTCCTGCTGCAGACAGACTTGCTTTATGAGGCAGAATGAACGTCCACCATCAACCCCTACCTCACTTTCTTTTAACCTCTTGACCAAAAATACGAAGCACCTCCCCCTCCCCCTCCCTAAATAAACAAATGAATGCTACCACATGGAGAGTGTGTACCACGTTCCAGCCACCATGCTACGTGTTTTTGTTTTTGTTTTTTTAAAGATTTTATTTATTTATTTGACAGAGAGAGAGAGACAGCGAGAGAGGGAACACAAGCAGGGGGAGCATGAGAGGGAGAAGCAGGCTTCCCGCCGAGCAGGGAGCCCGATGTGGGGCTCGATCCCACGACCCTGGGATCATGACCTGAGCCGAAGGCAGTCGCTTAACCGACTGAGCCACCCAGGCGTCCCTTTGCTACAGGTTTTATATATATTCAGTGAGTGGATCCTCACAAAAACCCTATCTTTTTAGCAGCATTTCTTCAGTCTCCACAGGCAGAATAAATCACTATCTTCTCTGAGTTCCTTTGGTGTCCCAGGCAGCCCAGCATCAGCAGGGCAGACAGAAGTTCTCTGTGGAAGCCTTGTCACTCTCACTCCTTTTGAAAGGATTCTGTGGTAGCAAGACTCAGTCAAGTAAGATTAAAATGGATCTCCCACACATTTTTTTTTCACTTACTCATACTTGTTTCTTTTGATCATTTTAGGATCTTGAGACGATTACTGTTCCCCTCCACTTGTGTGTTTTTCTTTGGAATTCAGCATTGGTGATGGCTTTCCTCTCAACCCTCCTCTTGGCCTACCAGTGTTTTCTATACCTAACTCATTTCTTTAGTGAGGACCCCTGGCATAGTTTTAAGGAACTTGTCTCTGACATACCAGGCTCTGGGCCTATCCCCTTTATGGTGCTCATTTCATTGATTTCCAGGTCTGTGTTTTGACATCTGTCGCTCCCATGAGACTTTGAGCTCCTTAGAGTGGGAATTATGACCTAAACCTCCTTGTTATCCCTGATGTTGAAAGGAGTTCCTGCCACAGTGGGGACTGAGTGGGTCTATTTCCTGAGATGAAGAAACAGAGAGAAAGAGGAAAGGAGAAAGAAAGGGAAAGAGGGATGAAAGAAGGAGGGAGAAAAAGAGAAAAAAAGAACATTGAGATTATTCTGATGTCTGCATTTTTTTTCCTTGGGAAAAGGAAAATAGGAAATAAGTCTGCTCAACTCAGACTTAAGTCAAATAACCTCCTCTTAAATTTATAATGGTAAAAATCAAATAAATAAATGAAATGAGAGGAAATTGGCCAGGAAAGAAAATCCTCCAAAACGAACTTTTCCCTCAAGACATTGGGAACATTTGCCTTTAACTCATATGACAATTTGAAGCTAGTGTGGTAATGCAAGACTGATTGAAGTAAATCTCCTTATCAGGCCCAGAAAAGTAGTCTAGAATAGAGGACTGCTCATGTGATCATTTTGTCCTAACCTAAATCTAGCCTCCAAAGAGAAGAGGGCTGACATTACACAGTGTTCAAAATTGGCATTGACCTTGGCAAGTCCCTGATTCTGTTGCCCAGTTTCTTCTTTTGCTCTGCCCTGGACAGAGTGGTGTGGTTAAAAGTAGCTGATGGCTGTACCTCTGACCAAGAGAGCTCACTGACTCACATGTGTATATTCCTTGACACATGTTTCAAGAGAGACTGATTCTGACTCTACAGGACAAGTACTGTGAGAGGTAATTTCCTAGGAGTAATATCTGTATCTTTTTCTAAAATGAAGTTAATGCAAGTAGTTAACACATAAGAGATGATTTGGGTTCAAATCCTGAATTCTCCATTTCACTGACTATGTGACCTTGGGCAAGCTATTCTAATCAGTCTATGCCTCAGTTTCTTCAACTATACACAGAGATAATAGCACTTACCTCATATGGCTGTGAGGATTAAATGCGCCGTTTTTTTTTATTTTAAGTACTGTGCCTAGCACACAGAAGGCACTACGTGTTTGTTAAAGAAATAAAATAAATTCAGCAGATAAATACAAGGTATATAAATACCTTTGGAAATATTACCTAAAGTTACTGAGTAAAGACAAATCCAAACAACAACAACAACAAATACATCTTACAATCTATCAGGTATATATGAAGTAACAGGGAATAAATTTCAGGGTTCTTGAAAAATTTAAATAATGTGGACACAAGAATTGTATGGTTTTTTGTTTTGTTTTGTTTTGTTTTTAGTCAATAGACTATTGCATTATAAAGTATTCCATTGGCCTAAAGTTCAAAAACCGTCATGATTCTTGGTATAGCCAGAGTTTCTTCCCTGAAGTTAAGTTTAATGTTTCCAACAACCCATGAGATATTGCTTAAAACCTTTTAAGTAAACCATTAATTGTATTCAAAGCATTCTAGGAGGACAGTTCCACATACTATCAGAGAGAAGAAAAATTTTAAGTTCTATAAATTCTACAAAAGTGTGAAAGTGCCCAGAGATCAGTAAGTGCTATGTCCCTTAAACTCTATCATTTTCTTCTCAAGCCATATCTTCATCAGATGTCACCTCTATCTAAGAACAAAAGATTATAGCCCTTGGTTTTTATTTTTTATTATTTATATATTTATTTTTATTTTATTATGTTATGCTAATCACCATACATTACATCATTAGTTTTTGATGTAGTGTTCCATGATTCATTGTTTGCGTATAACACCCAGTCCTCCATTCAACACGTGCCCTCTTTAATACCCATCACCAGGCTAACCCATTCCCCCACCCCTCTCCCCTCTAGAACCCTCAGTTTGTTTCTCAGAGTCCATAGTCTCTCGTGGTTCATCTCCCCCTCCAATTTCCCCCCCTTCATTTTTCCCTTCCTACTATCTTCTTCTTCTTTTTTTTTTTTTTAACACACAATGTATTATTTGTTTCAGAGGTACAGCTCTGTGATTCAACAGTCGTATACAATTCACAGCGCTCGGGCGCCTGGGTGGCTCAGTTGGTTGAGCGACTGCCTTCGGCTCAGGTCATGATCCTGGAGTCCCGGGATCGAGTCCCACATCGGGCTCCCTGCTCGGCAGGGAGTCTGCTTCTCCCTCTGACCCTCTTCCCTCTCGTGCTCTCTATCTCTCATTCTCTCTCTTAAATAAATAAATAAAATCTTTAAAAAAAAAAAAAAACAATTCACAGCGCTCACCATAGCACATAGCCTCCCCAATGTCTATCACCCAGCCACCCCATCCCTCCCGCCCCCCACCACTCCAGCAACCCTCAGTTTGTTTCCTGAGATTAAGAATTCCTCATATCAGTGAGATCATATGATACATGTCTTTCTCTGATTGACTTATTTCGCTCATCATAATACCCTCCAGTTTCATCCATGTCATTGCAAATGGCAAGATTTCATGCATTTTGATGGCTGCATAATATTCTGTTGTATATATATACCACATCTTCTTTATCAATTCATCTGTTGATGGACATCTTGGCTCTTTCCATAGTTTTAGCCCTTGGTTTTTAAAGAATAAATAAACCTAATAGAGAAATTTTGATGACTGTGCCTCTCAATGACCTTATTGGTTGGTTGTTTGCAAGTTGCTTATTTTTGAAATAGTGAATGAGGCCCAAATTTCAAAGTAAATTATGAATCAAATCAATGCTAAAAGAAAAGAAAAGCCTGGCAACAGGACTCCATGTCTACCTGCTTTAACCAAAGTATCATTGTCAACTCTCAGCTGTTTCCCATGCTGATTAGACCTTTGGAGGAGTCCTCCAAAGTTCAGAGATTTTTCCTCTTCTCTGTGTTTTTGGGAATATATTTGAAAAAATCAAATACTACTAAAAAATCATCACATGATTAGCAAGGCCAAAAACATTAGGTTGGAAAAGCAAGTCCATGTTATTGTAAAATGAATAAAAAATGTTTTTCCAACTGTACTGTCATAACAGCATAGAGTAAAGAGAGTGAAATGTTTTTCATTGTTAAATGCTCAAATGATCACAAGGCAGTCATCTCTTAACCCTATTCTTCCACCAGTACTCTCCCTTCCCCCGGACAGGAATCAACGGCCAGTCTAATTCATGTTGTTGTCACATAGGCTATCCCTGGGCTTAACCATTCGAGAGGAGAATTGTACAGCCAAGGGAAGATGAAGCAAACTTTATAAAAGAAAGGATGTTGAATGAAAATCCTAAGCATACCTAAAGCCTAAACTCACTGACTTGGTCACAAAATGAGCTTAAGGGAAAAGGGAAATTTATTAGAAACATACAATGTTATTCTCCTGAAATCCAAGGTCAAAATATGTAGCTGGGCCTTTGAGAGAGTAGGACCAAGAACAGGAAAGTCAGAAGGAGCCAACACAGCTGTTATTCCCAACATGCTTGTTTTCTTAGGGAAACAAGATCTAACATCTCTCTTTCTCTCTACAGATTGGCTTCATTCTTCAATCCTGACAAGGACCTGCTTCTTAACTCTGCTTACAAATTAACCACCTGACTAATGTCATCATAAATTCCTGGGGAGAGAATCCGATTAGAGGAGACAAGCTTCCAGATTGGTTCTGGTGGTCCAGTGAGTATTGGCCACTGGATTATGATAGTAGTGCATGATGAGGGTCATGGCAATAGTTACATTAAGAGTTGGCAAAGTTTTTTTCTGTGAAGGGCCATATAGTAAATATTTTAGGCTTTGGGAACCAAGTGTTCTCTATCAAAACAACTCACCTCTGATGTTATAACACGAAAGCAGCCATAGGCAATGCATAAATGAGGAGGTATGGCTGTGTTCCAATAAAACTTTATTTACAAAAATAAGTTTTGAGCCAGACGTCTTTCACAGGCTATAATTTGCTAACTCCTGGTCAGTCTGCAGCTATAGAGTAAGCAGGAGATGTTTTTAAGAAGGGGCTGGGGCAGGTTGGAAAGGATAATCATCCCTAATATACACACCAAGCACTGAGCATTGGAAGCAGAGTCCTATAATAGATGGGGTAACCTGAAGCCTAGCTGCAACTGTCAACCACTAAGTTATAAAGCATCAGCCTCATATTCAGAAAAGGGCTTTCATTCTAGCAATAAAGTCCCCACCCTGAGAACATGCCAGTATCCCCTCAGAATAGTTAGGGAAGAGATGATTCAGAAGGAAAGTGGCCATTTCAGCATACTGGACCTGGAATAGAGAAAAAACATACTATTTTAGAAGGGGCAGGTTTTCAGAAATGTAAGCCCAACAAACTCATATCTAGCTACAGTGCATCTAGCTATGCTAGAGGTTATATACTGTAGGGAAAGTGGTAGATAATTTCACAAGGTAAAGTTGGAAAACAATGCAGTAGGCAATTTTAAAGTCCTATTTTGAGCTAGGGAGGAAAATATGATATAAATATTACATGAAGTAGTATGCTGAAATGATATTGTGTCCATTTCTGCAAACCAGAAACTCAGTGTCTAATAGCACTGAAACCAGGTGTGGTAAGTATGAAAGGGAGACAGGTGCCCCCACTGGAGCAGCCACCCCAACTGTACCAAAAGCTAAAGGCAAGAAATAAGAGACATGTTTGTTCAATACTTTCCCTAAGCAACTAGTGTGACCCAAGGGGTTCTACAGGAATGGAATGCTTTCTTTAGCACTTTGCGGCCCAGATATGGTCAGAGAGACCCAGCTTGGCAATCACTGGAAGAGGACAATCAGAGATGGATTTCAGTGACCTCTCTTGGCATCAGCTTTTCTTTGTGCCCCCAATGGCTTCAATCAGTTCTCTGGTTTAAAGTTAGTTCCTTGGTGGAACTACTCTTCTCCTCTCCACCATATTGGTAGGTTGGAAAAGAGAGGGTGGTAGCAACTGCTGAAGCAGGTGGATATCACAAGTATTTTTAGAATATTAAGTACTTCATATCAAAAATCACAAATTAAAAACAAATGGCTTCCGGGGGCCTGGGTGGCTCAGTTGGTTAAGCGACTGCCTTCAGCTCAGGTCATGATCCTGGAGTCCCGGGATCGAGTCCCACATCGGGCTCCCTGCTCAGCAGGGAGTCTGCTTCTCCCTCTGACCCTCTTCCCTCTCATGCTCTCTATCTCTCATTCTCTCTCTCTCTCAAATAAATAAATAAAATCTAAAAAAAAAAATGGCTTCCAAATATAGTTCCACAATCTGGAGACAATACAACATAATGGCTAAAAGCAAGCCCGGGTTTTGTGTCTGAGTGACTTACCCTCTCTCAGCCTCATTTTCCTCATCTGAGAAATGGGAATAAGAGTAATTACTACCTCATAGAAATGTTGTGCCTCTTAAATGAGATAAAATACATAAAGAACTGAGCTGAGCAAATTTGTACTTATCATAAGTGTTAGTTATTATTATTACATTATCATTCACAACTGGGTAGCTAGAGAGGAGTGAAAGAGATGTAAAACTATCACTGAGATGTATGTGAGACAATTAGGACTCAGAAATGTTGAAGGGCATTTTATTACTTCTTGAGCTGGTGCTTACAATACTCCAGAGTCTTGGCTACTTTGGCCAGAAGGAAAATGGTGATAACTAGTTTCATTTATCATTGTCTCAAATGTTCTCCTTTATGTGGTTATAAGTTTCATTTTACCATGCCAGAGGATTCCTTTGGAGCTAAAGAACATTCGATCACTCCTTCATTATTCAGCAAATACACCCTCTATGGGGGCATTCCATGCCACACACTTGAGATGTATAACCATGGCAGAAATTCTGGCCTTGTCCTCCTCAGGGATTGCTGTCTAATGTACAGGTATGTCCTGTTTGCAGAGTACCTTGGAGCTCAGCTGTTTACTGGGAAAAGATGTTTACTTTTTCCCAGGAAAGATGAGAAGATGTTTACTTACTCAGTTGTTTATTGCAAAGATGTTGAGTGGGTATGTATATTTCAGACCATAAATTCAGGAGGGACCAAAAGGAGGTAACATTATTTTTCTACAAATGAATTTAGCTTCTATCTTGAGACCTCACTCTGTTAGGTAGTAAAAGGTAATCTTGGTTAGTTTGGAGTGAAGTCCCCATCATCTCGTGGTTTCCTTCTTTACTCTCTTCCATGGAGTTTCATCTCCTTCCCTGGACTTCATAGCATTAAGCTCTCTGGGCAGGAGAGTTGTCTGGCCCCTGGCAGCCATCTCTCCACTCTGGAATTCTCTGGAAGATTTATCATCACATTGTCTCCTCTGCCATTGCTATGCCCTTACACCAGCAGCTGCAGGATCACCCACTTTTCCATCCGATAGACACCTGCACAGTCATCCTTCCCTCGAAACCTCATCAAGTCGACCAGTTTGCCCCCTCAGCTACTGTTTGCACCCTTCCCAGATTTACAAGAAATATTGCCTACACAATCCGAGACTGTCTCAGGACCTCTCTTGGGGCTACACTTCTGGAGTCCTATGCTCAGCTTCAAGACATCTGAGGAAGACAAGCGGGAAGACAGAGCCAGCTCTAGAGTGCAGCTGAGCTGCTCTGGGTAGCCACAGTTTCAGTGCCTATGAGAAGGTAGGGGAGAGTGTGTCTGTAGTAGCAAGGGCAGGTCTAAAATTCAAGAAAAGGGAAATGGCCAGAATAAAAAATGCATAACACATCGCAGAAAGAGAAAAGAGGTTTAGGAGGCAAATCCTCCAAACATTCTTTGAAGCAGATGCCGGTAAGGAAGAGACTTCACCTGAGCCTGCCAGGTGAAGGCAGCTGTGGGGCACCTGAGCCCTTTCAGACAGCCTCATTGGCTGAGTTCCGCATTCACCGATGGCTCCTTCGCTTCACTCAGATTCACAACCTGGACCTTTGGCTCATAGGATTACACAGTCCCGAGAAAATTTTCTCATGTTTCCTGAGCCCCAAAGACTCATTTCTACAAGAATTTCCATTTCCTTATTAATTTTCTATGAGAGATATACTGCAAAATGATGCTTTCTCTTCCCACTGGGAAAAACTACTTGAGAAAACGAAATAAATTTCCAAAGCTATTAGTGAATACAAAACTAAAACACAGGAAATTACATGGCTTTAAGGAATTTTTCATCAGCCTATAACATTCTGATGAATTACCTCTCTCTGCCAAGAGAACAGTAATAGTTGTGATAGACCCCGAAGGTCCCTTCCATGAAAGCCCTCCCCCGACTCCTACTTGCCAATATTGGATACAGAACCTGTGCCTTTTTAAAGCATGTCTCTTTCCCTGTTTCATATATACTTCAAGAAATAATACAGATATTTTTAATTGTACTTATTTTTAATGCATCATATTTGGAACATGTCAAACATATACACATCAATAATTAGAGTAGACTTCTCCACACTTAGTTATGTTGTGCTTTATGACTCCATAGGTGCTCTTTTGGATCCATTATATTCTTGGGACCAGTTCTATTTTTCCAAAATGTAACCATCAAATGTGGGCAGAGGAAATAGGATGATCTTGGGGGTGGGGGTGGGGTGGGATTTTCATCTAGCTACTCTAGCTTGATGGGTCACCGCTTCCATTCTTCAGATTATTCTGTTTAAAAACCAAAGCTGGTCACCAGGGATTTGAATGTATTCTCTCCAGGCTGGTCCCAAATAGACCTTGGCTAATCCTTATTTTCAGCCCAGACTGAGGGAGTCATTTTTTCGTAAGAATTAAGATAACATCTAAATGTTGGAAAACCAAGAGGCTCAGTCCTGGGTCCTTTTTTCACTTTTCTTCTCTTTTTAAGCTCTCTACATAGGTAGTCCCATCACAGTAAATACGATCTATATGCTGATGGATTACAATTATATTGCACTATGTCCAACCTCTCCAATAAAGTCAGACTTCTGTATCATTCTCCCATTTTCATTTGATTGCTGCCCTGCAATTCAACTTCTCATTTCCAAATCAGAAAACTGGGTCCACAAATACTCTGCTTACTAAAGCTGTACTTATTCTGATATTCTCCATGTCAATAAATGATACCTCCAGCCTTCCATTTTACCTAAAACCCAGATAACATCCATAAACAATTCCTGTCAATTATATTTCCAAAATATAGTTTCCTCCATAGTTACTACCTTTCTCTATGACACCATCTATCACCTGGACTTCTATAATAGCCTCTTCTTCCTTTATAGTCTATTTTCCACTCATTCACCAGAATGATTTTTTTTTTTAAGATTTTATTTATTTAATTGAGAGACAGAGAGCTCAAGCAGGGAGAGGGGAGAAGTGGAGTGGCAGAGGGATAGGCAGACTCTCTGCTGGATGGGGAACCAGACACGGGGTTTAATCCCAGGACCCCTAGACCATGACCTGAGCCGAAGTCAGACACTTCACCGAATGAGCCACCCAGGCACCCCACTGATCTTCTTTAAATTTAAAACATATGTCATTATTAAAATCCTCCAGTTGCTTCCTTTGTCCTAAAATAAAATCATAATCTCATACCACAACTTAAGCTTACTTGACCTGGCCTCCGCCTATCTCTCTGACAGAACTTCCTTTAACCCTTCTATTCTTGGCTACAATAAGCTTGTTCCTGCCTCAGGATATTGATACATTCAGATTCCTTTACTGAGAATGTCCTCCCTATGTGGTTTGTATGTTTGATTTTTCTGTTTTCTTTGGTTTTTTAATGGCTGCTTTCATCTCATCCATTTTGGTCTCAGTAAACTTGTCACCTTCCCAGAGACCCTTTCCTTCATTTCACCTTTCTAAAGGTAGGTTCAAGGTCAGCCTTCGTCCTAGCCCCACTGACTCTATAATAATATCCATCTAGGTTTTTTTTTCACGTAATATGCTACTTTCTAATCTGTTTAATTGTTTATTGTCTGTCACTCCCAATCTCCACTGAGCTCCATAAAGCAAGAAACTTGTCTCTTGCTAAATCCCTCTTAAGGGTGACATGTTAGTGCCAGTTCGTCTGGAAGTTCCCCAGTTTTAGTAACAAAAGTCGTATGTTTTAGGAACTGCCTCAGACCCCAGTAGACTGGAAAGGTTGTTCATCCTATGACTGAGTATATGCACTTCATAAATGTTTCCAAAATAAATGCATTTAGTGACAATCTCAGTAAAAATAATTTTTGAATACTGAGCACAGTAATTTCTTATAATGGGAAAAAAACTATATAACTTTAAGAAAGTCCCATGTTGCTCTAAATATTAAATAAATTTAAAAATAGTTTACAAAGATAAAATTTAAACTGGTTGTCTACAGTTTCACTGGGAAATGTGGAAATTAAAATAGGTATGGAACAAAATATTCAAAGTTTAAGTATGATATTGGGATCAAGAAAAGCTAATAAAAAAAAACCCATCAAAATGTTTATATTGGAATCTTTAACTAGACTTGCATTTCCTAAAATGTAGTTTGATGAAATGGTCTTATTATATGCAAGAAAGGGGAAGAAGTTGGGAATGCAAAAGATACAATATCTCCTTGGACGTTCACAACACATATATTTGAGGGCTCAGAGAAGTCAGAGAGAAAAGACTCCTTCTCAACACTGATTAACCCAGAGTTTTACATATTTGACTATGGAATACCTTTTTAAATTTGTAACCTTTTAATATATTATAGCATTTAGGAATATGTGTTGGGAAATGTGGCCATAAAACACGGTACTCTAACCATTAACTGCAATCCACCATGAAATTTCAAAGCCTAATGTGCTAGATATCCAAGCTCAGTCCTAATCTGTCTTTTCATGGTCTGCAGAGATTTGCAGCAGGCAAAGGAGTGCTAATGACAGTACCGTTCCTTTAGAATGGCCTTGTCAGCGCTTCCAGCCCTGTGATCTGAGGTCCGAAGGGAAATTAAGGCAGCTCTTCATGAAAAGTTGGCAAAATGGAACACTCGCCATCTGGAATTGATGAAAAGGGAAATGAATGCCATGGAACCTATAAGCAATTAGATTATGAAGAGGCAGATGTTTGGCTAAAGCTCTACCAAAAGGATTTTAAAAGTCAGTCTGTGAGGTAGAAAAGAAGAATGAGAATATAGAGTTTACTGCTCAGTAATTAGGTTCAAAACCATAGCAATGTGTTAGGTTATTTTATTATTTATTAATAAAATTACTGAGCCACATGTTATATTAACTGAGCATCATCAAAGATTTGTGGAGGGTCACCAAAAAAGGGTCATTTGGAAGAACTTAGTATTCAACAAAAAAAAAAAAAAAGAAGAAGAAGGAGGAGGAGGAGGAGGAGAAGCAAATCAAGATATAAGTAATCTAAAAAATATCTAAAAAAAGTTTAAAAAACATTTAAGTAATCTGAGGGCAACAGTTTTGGGTGGCATTTAGCAGATTAAGCTTTGATTAGTAGAATACACTTACTTCAGAAATGTCAGTTGAAACAAGGCACAGTTTAAAGAATTATACCTTGGGATGAAATAACATATAAAACATACAAGGAAAGTTTGTGCTGAGTGTAAACATCTCCTATTTCCAAAGGCAATACAAAAAACATTTTTTTCATCATAAAACTGGAGGATGAAGAAGAAATAGTGGTAAACAAAGTGATTCAGGAAGTGGATTGATATTGCCAGGGAGAGCTCAGAGCTTTAAAATTCAGAACGAATAAGAGACTGTTATAAATATTTTAAGGGGGGAAAGAAAAAAAAAAGAGTACATGTGAGCTCTTCAATAAACGAGGACTATTAAATCCATGATAGGTAAAATCCTGAGCCATTGAACTCATCTAATCGTCCTTTCGGTAAAAAAAGCAAAAGAGGCCTTCAGGAGAGGTAAAGTGCTAATGAGAATGATATAGTCCCTTTGGGAAGATTAGGAGAACATACTCAATTAGGAGAGAAAGGTGATGGCCAGGAAGGGGGCTTAGGGGGTGTGCTTAGTACAAATTTCATTTATTTTGCCCTCTGAAAACTCTTGATTGTTGAAACTGATTCACAGTTGTCCCGTTCCCTACAAACTATGTGGAGGACAGGGGTTTGCTAAGCAAATCACTGGTGTAAATGCAATTTAAAAATATTGTTTAAACAAATCTGGCAGGTAGTTTGCTTGGCAACCCTTGGTTAGCCATTAATCGGTGTTACTAATTAACCTACTCCTTCTGCCATCTGCTCTTCCTTCTTCACAGTCTCTCCCTAGGAGAGTGCATCTATTCTTGTGACTTTCACTATCACCTCTTTGCTGATGACGCTCAAACTCACGTAGCCATCTCTCTATTCTTTCCAAGTGCTAGACTCAGAATTTCAAAAAAACAAATCAAATTCTGTGTGCATGAAGCCAAATGCATTGTGTTTTTTCCTGAAAACTGCCCCCTGCCCTAACTTTCCTTGTTTTGTCAATGGCACCATCTTCCTTGGAACCAGTCAGCCGTAGTATCCTGAGGCAACTTAGAATTATATTCTTCCTTATAGCTCACATGTACTAAGTTCTCAATTTCTCCATGCCAATGACTCCGCCCTAGGCTATAGATCCATTAACGTATACTGGAATGCCACCTGGGGTCCCTGACTCCTGCTCTTCCCCAGTACACACTTTTCTATCTATAGCTTTGATTGTGTCAGTCTCCTGATGGAAATCTGCCACACCTTATCAAACAGTTAACAGAGGTGGTAAGAGCAGGGATTCTAGAGCCAGACCGCCTGCATTCAAACCCCAGTTCTGCAACATCTTAGCTTTAAGGCCTTTGGCAAATGATTCAAACCATCTGTGCTTCATTTTCTTCCTCTGTAAAACAGTGATAATAATGATATTTATAGGATAGTGTTGTGACAAGGATTAAATGGGTTAATATAGTAAAAGCATTTAGAACAATGCCTGGTGCACAGTGTACAATATATTAACTAGTCTTCACTAAATATTAGGTATTATTATTGTGACAAAACTTTCCTGCTTAACTTCCAAGGTCCCTTAAGTGAACTTCACCTCAACCTATAGTTATTTCAGGAGGCTTTATGATATGAGCTTCCATGCATTAGCCTGGGCCACTTCACCATTAGATTAGAAATCAGAACATCTGATTTCCTGCCTCCATGTCTTTCCTCCCAGGAATATCTGTGTTTCCCATCCCTCAAAGCCCACTGGCTCTTATCCTACCCCCAATACAGCATCTTCAGCCTGATTGGTCAATGTTTGCTGCGATTCCTCAAGTATTTATGGGTAACAGTTTGGATTTTAATGACATATTATTTTATGGTTGTTTCCTTTGTATGGTTCTTGCCTTTCTTGCTATACAGCATGGGCTTGAGTCAGACAAACTAATTCTAGGATCTCAGCCAGTGATTCAAGCCCTGGGTTTCTCATTGCTTCCATTCATCAAAGTACCTGGCACATGATAAACACCTTAATAATAATATGATGGATAAATGAATGAATGAAGAAAAACAAAAAGGAAGAATGGAAGGGTAGCTTGTCAAAAAGGTACGTTTCAACTAATAATTCAGATCTGTAGCCTGTTTTTTCTCTCTGCTGTATCTGAGAACAGTGCTGAGAAAAGCAAATGAGTAGTGGCAGAAAAGGGATTGATCAGTGACTTTGTGATGGGAAGTTTACTTATATCTCATTTCATCCCCTGTGAAGCAGGTATTATTAACATCATTTTATAAAGAGAGCGTTTACATTCAGAAATACATACAAAACTAGAAAAGGGTGGATTTCCTTGGAGAGTTCCAGAGCTTGCTCAGATTCAATCTGGAACATTTGGAAGGAAAAACCCATTTCTTTTCATTACCCCTCATTATCTCCCTCATGGTAGCCACTCAGTAAACAGTTCTGACAGTTCAGTTTACTGCACACACGTGAAAATGAGTCCCATTTATTTTAATATATGCATGTTTTAGCATGCCAGACTATATGTTCTATAATGTTTTGGGGATTTTTTTTCAGAAAATTTAACAATTTATTCATAATTTCCAGTATTATCCAAATTGGTAAATGTGCAGTGGGCTTAATAAGCTAAAAAATGTTTGTTGACTTACGCTCTTTTGTATCCTAAGCTAATTTTCTTAAACATCTGCATCTGATTTACTAGGCATCATTAATTAGGACAGCAGCTATCAGTTAAATAAGCTGATCTTTGCGTTGCAAACCTGCAACAACCCATGGGCAAATTACCAATTTAGTGATTACTGACTAAATACAGTTAAGTGCAGGTTTTGAAGAAATTGCTTGCTTCACTCTATAAGCCACAGGTATCTTGGAAAGCAGGTGAGAAGAGAAACAAATGCCAGAAAGTTACAAAAGAGAAATGCAGATAAGCTACACAATATATTAAAAAGAAAAACAATAGCAGGAGTTTCCACTAGACAGAACGATGAAAGCAGAGACAGTGTTGGACGTGCCAGCCAGCCGAGCTGTTTCCAGACTCTATGACACTGGGCAATCACTTCATCTCCTCTCCAGTCTGCCATCTATAAGATTTGTTACCCAAATTGCATGTGTACATATATGTGTCTACTGTTTACTCAACTTGCCTCCACATAAAATATATTAATAATATTCCATGCATCCCATCTATTTGATTTGTAAAGTATAAAGGGATGTTAAATATTAAACACTAATATTAAATGTTAATATAAATATTAATTGAAAGATTAGAGTTTCTGGAAGAGGATAATACAAAAGCTTTCTATATCAATGAGATGTTTTAAAAAACAATACAGTCAAATACAAAGAATTTTTCACAGACATTATTAGAAAGTAATGAAATTACTTGAGGGATTGTTGTATGTTTTAAGCAAGACTTCTTGAAAAAATGCTACCAAATTTTTGCAGGGAAATATTCAGTTTGATATGACTGAACACTACATAGCTTGAAAGCCATTCAAGAGACATCTTTATATGGTGAGAAATAAAAGTAAAAGTGGAAGAATTCCATAAAATACTGTGAACCATAGAACTGGATTCAAGCTCTTTTTGACCTTCAAATAATCTTAAAGGACATTGCCAGATTGTGTCCTCAAATACAAGGAATACCTATGTAGATAATAAGAGAAAAATAATAAAAGCCTTATACATGCAATGTCACAGCCAGGAAAAGCACAGAGAAGTCCCCTAGACCCTGCATGCCTCCTTAAGTGATATGAACTTCAATTCAAATACTAGGGAAGTTAACTGAAATATTCCCCGTGGTTCATCTTTGTATCGTTTCTCAATAGGAACCACCCTATTTAATCTCATAATTTCTTCAGCCTATTCTTTGGAATATTTCCTCCTTAAAAGTAGGGGAAAAGGAGGAATTTAGTATTCATGTCTAGATCCCTCATCTACTATCAACCCTTGAAATTACAGTAATCCTTGAGTTCCTTCATTGACTGAAGAGCAGAGACTCAATGAGAATTAAAAATTGTTGATGGCAAGTTCACAGTCATCCAGAGTTTATAACATTTCTACTTGCCCTGGAAATCCCACCTATGCATAAAAAGATACTTAAGGCAAAGTCTGCTTAATAAAGCTCACGGACATTTTGGTGAGAAAAATAATGACAGGTAGATAATTTGCATTAATTAAAATGTAGTTTTGTAATGTATCCTTCCAAATTTCAGATTTTTTTTTCAAATTTTATCTAAAGGGGAAAAGGACTAGCAGCCACCTCAAGCACACTTGAACGTTATCACTGTGCCCATATGGATAGAGCTGAGTCAATGGAGTAGCACCAAATGGCCAGTCTATGAAAATTAGGGGAAAGAGAGGAACAAGGATATGAGGAGTAGTTGGTAAGAGCAGAGAAAGTATTGACTGACTCTCTTCCCACACATCACAGTTGAGCAGCTGATGATGCTCTGTTTTCTTCTGCAAGGAAAAGGCACATTTTGCTCATTACATCATCTACTGGTGGCCTGGTTGTTCCTTCAGAAAAAGAAAATTTGTTTTGTGTTGAAGTAACAAGATGGATTCATGCAAGGCAAATAGTTTGCCTAAGACTTTCCAAAATGCACATGGAAAGCAATATTCTGGCAGAGGTAGAACACAAGAGTCAATTCATTAATTCATGATTTAAAGACTTAAACATAGGAGCACCTGGGTGGCTCCGTGGGTTAAGTGTCTGACTCTTGATTTCAGCTCAGGTCATGATCTCAGGGTCATGGGATTGAGCCCCGAGTCAGGCTCTGAGCTGAGCATGGATCCTGCTTAGGATTCTCTCTCCCTCTCCCTCTGCCCCTCTCTCCCCCGCACCTCTAAAATAAATAAATGAATCTTTAAAAACATACAGACTTAAACATAATGTTTTTATGTAGCACCATTTGCACAGATGATCATATCAGTTCTGTGACATCTTTGTTGAAAAACAACAACACCTTTTTTAACTCTTATACTAGGTTTGCCTATTACAGCTCCTGCCCATCTATAGTTTTCACTTAGCTTGAACTGTGATTTGAAATTATCTAGAACAGCATTCTCTTCATCTGATAAGAACCCCCAGAATAGCTTCCTCAGCCCCATTACGAAGCTACTCAATCAGAAACTTTCCCAGAGAATTTTTCATTTCCAAGTAATTTTGTTGATCAGTAAATTTGAACTAACTGCCACAAACATTTCTGTGACCTTTTTGACCTTGACGCTGTATCCTGCTGTACCTTCTAATATGTACATACCAAGGTGAGGGAGCCAAAAGTATATCACTTTAACTTAAATTGTTTATCTATGCTGTAGGAATAATTGTATCACTATTTTCCTCTCATGGTATAAGGTCAAAGAATCTTAATATTAGAGTTATGAGGGCCTTTTTCTGATGGATATAATGTATAATATTATTAAATATCAAATAGTATGTTTTAACTCTCATCCTTCAAACCATTCAAGATAAGAGGGAATGAGAAGCAACCCACGGGGAGAAGACAAACAATTACAGATCATGTTTTTCTCTCTTCTTAGCATGAATCAGAAGGTCATAAAAGTCCATTCCATGTTATAAAGTGAAATTATGCACAGTCAATTGAGCTTAATGTTTTGTACAAAAAGTCTGACCAACAATAATTTTAAGGAGAGAATACAGATTCCTGGGACACAAATAACCATAGACAGCTCAAGAAACTACCTGCTTCAGATGCCAGTCTGTACCCATGAAAGTCTCTAAGCCAAAACAGTAATTGTCTCTGAGGCCAAGGACTCCCTGGGATTACTATCCTACCACCTCTATGTCATAACTTTTTCTTATGTATAATGGATACGTAATCTCTTACCAAAGTGCAAAATTAATTAGGTTTGTTCACTTGGACACACTCTTCATTATAAATTTGACAATGAGGAATTTCAGGGACAAACGGGCTACAACCAGCTATCAAATCTAACTGTGCATCTGAATTCTCCCTACAAGGTTTCTTCAAAGCAATCATTTACCTCTGGCTTGGATGTTTTCAACAAGGCAGCCTGTGCATCTTTTGCCACTTTCGCCTTTCTTGCTCAAAGCTGAACAAGTCTGTCTCCCTATAATTTTTACCTGTTGTTCCTAGTTCAACTCCCCGAAGTTATCCTCACAAAGCCTGATTCTTCTTCCATTTGCCATTTCCTACAAATACACCCATCAGCTCAATTTGAAGCTTCTAATCTCCTGGTTAAATTTCTATAGCAGCTTGCCCTCTTTCCTTTATATGATGTTGCTTGCTGCTTATCGCACCCTAGTTTGTTTTTGTCCTACCAATTGTGAAAACCCAATAATATCCCAAGAGAGCTGTTGAGGGGAGGTCATTGAGAGGACATGACCACTGGTCGGTGCGCTAGCAGGACCCAGGCAGCTGAGGGCTCTTCACCAGTTTCCCTGTCCTTGGAATGTACGTTCTGCCTACCGTTCCCACAGATACACCGTTTTCAAGGACATAGTCTCGAGAAAGCAATGTGTTGTTGGCACCATCTGGACTGAATCTCCTAAGACCTCTGTGTAAATTTTTAAGATTCTGGCAGGCACATATGGAGACCTACTAATCTTGTGGCTGCTCAAGACAATCTTTGTATGTAAGTTCCCTTGTTTATTAAACCTGCTACATAACAATCTGGAGTGGACAGGGCTTAAGAAAACTACTAGAAGCCCCACGGAAGGACGACTTGGAGCCACGGATCATTATCCTTTGTGGGTAATATAACCAGTTACAAATCTTCTAATTGTACATCATTCATCTCTATTTCTCCATCACATCCAAGAGGCTACCATGGAATGCCTTTTCCAGAAGAAATATAGCTACAGAAAATTTAGAAAACCAGAAAACCAGAAAGACATTATGATTGGGTGGGAATTTCTAAAACACCCAATATCTTTTCAGGCAATCTTTTTAAAAACTCAAACTTTAATAATCCTATTCTGCAGATGCATATTTAGTATTTATTCAACTCCCTTTTACTACTGCAAGTCTTCTGAAGGAAAAAAAATCTCAATGCAGTGTCACTTGTTCATCAAAGAAGTAGATAAATTTTTCTTAAAAAAAAAGTGAAAACTTCTTAAACAGCAAGCATGGAAAGCAGAAATGGATTGCAGTTGATATTATTAGCAAACCAAAGACTCCTGAAAGCAATATGTTGAGCCTTCCAAACCTATGCCAGGAGCTCTGTGCATTAGCGGGTAATGAAAGCAAGATTTCTAGATAAAAATAGAATTTAGAACCAAGTATTTCACCATTTTCACATGTGACAATTTGTTCTCAAAACCAAGAGAAACAAACTCCAGCTGGCAGCAAGTAGAGGACCAGGCAGGTGGAGAAGAAGCTAATGGTTCCTTCAGGTGGGTCCCTTCCTGACATCAAGTTCACACATTTCAGCTGGCTTTGAAGATTTCCCAAGATCCTCAGAATCTGGGTCTCCAATTCAGAAAGCTGGTTCATCCATTATTCATCATTACTTCACACCAAATTTCTAAATTAGTATCTGACCTGGAAAAAGAAAAGCCTGCTCCTTTAAATTTGAGGAATTGTGCAAAAATGTGATGGAAGGTAACACAATGTGACAGATCAAAGGAAGGGCACCAGTTGAGATCTTGAAACTCAATTTGAGATTTTTTTCACCCACACATAAAAAAATCTAGTTGCCAGCCATTCCTAAAAACCCCAATCTGCATCTGTCAAAATGATAATTATCAAGGGAAAAAAAGTCCATAAGAAACTGTTGTAAATTCCCACCATGCTTTCTAATACAAAGTTTGACATTGTTTCCACTGACTTCTTACTCTGGACAAGAGCTGGGTTCTTATAATTTGGGTTTAAAGAGAAAGCCGTTTTGCTAAGATAAATGAAAAATGAGACCAGACCAAGCTAATCCCCTGGTGCAAATATCCCATTTCTTTCTTTTGGTCCTAAGAAGTATATTTCAAGGAAGTCTAATAGTTATGTAACCAATGCCATTAGGCGGTTTTCAGCTGGATTTGTTTCTATGACAGGGTCATGCTCAGCCTGTAGCAGCACAAGTAATAAGTGAAATGCAAATGTTCGAAGTATTTGCTGTTGCAAGTCAAAGAGAATCTATTTACAGAAAGGATAGCTGGAATGTGGAGCTCAGAGGAAAAGAGGGCTCTCTGAGCCTGTAGAACCTAAGATTGCTGTTGTCAGTTCAAATAATAGGACCACACAGAAGTGTGTTAATTGCCAGAAGGCAGGTCTGAGAGGTTCTCTTAATTAGGATGAATGGTTTCTACCCAAATTTTTCAGCTTACTGTCAGGGTTTCCATTGTATTCACTGAAGCTGGCTCATTTAAGAGCCAGGTTTGAATGTGGTGTGCAGCGAATGTAAATGATCCCAAGCTGAGGGACCTCGGTAGACAGACCCAGGTAGTCTTATTACCAATGCTAATAACACTCAGCTTGTCAAGTGTTGGGCTGCATGTGTCCTGGGTTTTGACATCTCTGCATTTCTGCACATTGTGTACAGATGTGCTAAGGGTCTTGACTCGCAGGGAGAATATCAACACTGAGTCTTAACAGCAGGACACCACTGTGTGATAAACATAGCAGTGTGTGCTGTGTAGACGAGTGGAAATGTCCACTGTACCCTGTCCACCACACTAAGGCCTGCAGGAAGGAATGACAGGAAGTCAGATGAAGAATCATCTAAGAGGTCTAAATAAAACATACAGCCAAAGTGATGGAAATAAAGCAGACCCAATGGTGTCTCCTCAGTAGAAGCCTGTTAACCTTCTTCAAAATGAATGTATAAGTACACGTGAAGTAAACACCGCATTTTCCTTAATAGGCAAAATGAACCTACAAATAATAGAAAGGTTCCTTTTACACCTGCTCTGTGAAATCCATTTCACCAAAGTACCTCTCTTACTTACCATTGACATGATTAAGGATACTCTATTTCTAGCATAAAACTGGGTAGAAGGAGTGATACAAAAAATATAAATATCACAGCATCTTTGCCTTTGAGGGGCTCAAAAACATTATTTACACTACATGTACTGACTAAGCAGTCCCGGGCAAAGCAATGTCCTGGGTTCTGGAGACAAAGGAAAGAGAAATTTAGGAAGTGAGAGCCATCCTCATCTCCCTGGCACCCTCCCCAGGGGAAAAGAAATGACTGATTACAACTCAGTGTAGAAGGTGGAACCTGAGGTCAGGGGACAAATGTGTCCTTTGGATGGAGGCCTTGGCTTTTGTCTTTAAATAAATCAGATTTCAAATTATGCCTCGGCTGCTTCCTACCCTTTGAACAAGGTACAGTTGTCTCATGTTTAAAATAGTGATGGCAAAACTCAACTCCTAAATTGTTGTGAGGATGAGGTGAAACATGTAAAGCACTTGAAAGAGGACCTGTCCCTATTAATATATGCATAGTGTTTCCATCATCTCAGAAAGAACAATCTCCACACTCTACTCAACATTCCAGGGGAGTCTTAAAAATGACTGATGTCAACATCTCCCTGAGAAAAGAATATTGCCAATTTCCATTAGGAAACATGATATGGTTGGAAGTTAAGAGGCTCTGAGTACGTACTTGAGCCAGACCAGTGATTCCCAATCAGGAATCCTGAACCTACATGGGGGTTCAAGATGGACGTGGGGGCATTCAGCTGTTTCAAATCTTTTTGTTCCTTTTTTATTTTGGTTAGATATCAAACATACAAAAAAAGTTATAAGGAACTCCTGTGCACCCTTTGCCTGTTTTCACCAATGGTTTGTATTTTGCCCCATTTGCTCTATCATTCTGGACCATTCCAGAGTAGGTTGGAGATATAATGTCCCTCTGCCCCTCTACACTTCAGTTCGTATTTCCTAAGAACTAGGACATTCTCTTGCACAGCCGCAGTACCATGATCAAAATCAAGAAATTTAACATTCATACATAACTATCATCTAATCCATAATCCACATTCAATTTTCAACAATTGTTTCAATAATATCCCTTACTACTTTATTTTTCCTAGTCCAGAATCCAGTTCAGGATCACACACTGCATTTATCGTCTTATTGGTCTCCTTCAATCTGGGAAAGCTCTTCAAACTTTCTACTTTGAAAATAGTTATTTTTGTCAAATATGTCATTTTTGTCAAATTTTGTCAAATCAATTTGATTTATTTGTTGTTTCTCCATAATTCAGTTTAGGTTGGGTGTCTTGCACAGGAATAAGAGAAGTGGTATTATTTCTTCTTAGCATATCATGTCAGGAGGCACATGAAATTCATTGCAATACTGAACACCCAATTTTGATGATTTAAATAAAATGATATCTGCCAGATTTCTTCCTCAAAAAGTTATTATTTTTTTCTTTGCAACCAAAAAAATACTTGCGGGGAAATAATTATTCCAATCCTCATCAAACTTTCCCTCGCTACTCTTAACATCCATGGATGACTGCTAACTTCTTTAACTGCCATTCTCCAGTTTGAAAGAGCTTTCTCTTCTTCCCCTTTTATTTATTTAATTACTTATTGGTGTAAATATGAACTCATGTACTCTTATTTAATGGGCTTAATCTATTGCTATCATTATTGATGCTAATACTTAGACTGCTCTAGGTTTGACTAGTGGGTCTTCTCAAGATGGGCCATGTGTTCTTTTATTATAGCTGCACAATTCTTTAAGCCTTCCCTTACTACCTGGCACACAGACGTTCCAGGTCCTTCTTGTACTCTTCATGTCCCAGCCCCAGAGTTAGTCATTCTCCCGAAAAGTCCTGGTTCTTGTTTATGCAGAATTGTATGGAGCAACCAATATTTGGACACTAGTTGTGTTCACTGTTACTGTTGTGTCATTGTTTCTAGGTTCTTTCAGCAGCAGACAGTGCTAGAAAAAATATATATATAATTTATAAATATTATAAGTAAGGATTTATTCAAAATTATGGATTCCGACTATATCATCAGTTCCAATCCAGAACTATAGTATAATTCAAATCTTATCCCCTTAAATATTTGTAAATCTGTCATTAACTGACTGCCATAATTACTGTCACTGTCCTTACTCATTTGTTTAATCCTAGAATTCACAGAAAGTAGTTTCAGAATTGTTAAACCATAGCACTACAAAAAGGAAACCTACCAATTAGAGTTCAGTATTTTTATGGGGGGGTAGGTAAAATCTATGTATAATGAAATGCATAACTCTTAAGTGTATAACTTGATGAGTTTTGACAAATGTATATATTCATGTAACCCTATACCCCTATCAATCTATAAAATGTTTCCATCATTTCAGAAAGATCCTTGTGCTCCTTCCAAATCAATCTCCCACTCCCAGAGCAACCACTTCTCTGCTTTTTTTCTTTTTTACCATGAATTAGTTTTTCTATTCTAGAACTTCACATAAAAAATGCACAATATACACTCTTTTGTGTCTAGCTTCCTTTGCTCAGCATTTCTGTGAGATTTATACATGTGCTAGTTTATATCAGCCGTTTATTCCTGAGTAGTATTCCATTATATGGTTATGCTATAATTTGTTTCTCAATTCTCCTGTTAATGAGTATCTGGAGTATTTCCAGTTTGGGGCCAATATGAATAAAGCTGCTATGAACATTTATGTACAAGTCTTATTTCGGTAATATGCTTTAATTTGTTTTGGAGAAATAGCTAGAAAATAAATTTCTGAGTCATAGAATAGGTCTGTTTAACTCCATAAGAAACTGCCATACCTTTTTGCCAAAGTTATTGTATCATTGAGCACTCCCAAATAATAGTTCCACTCATACCATCTATTTTCTCACCGAATTCTATTCCATCTAAATTCTCACCAAGATTTGATATTGTCAGTTCTTTTCATTTTAGCCATTACAGTGGGTATGTAGAATTATCTCATTGTGGTTCCAATGTTCATTTCTCTGAGAACTAATGATGTTGATCACTACTTTGGGTACCTATGTCCATTCATGTAGCTCCTTTTTGAAGTACCCATTCAAGTTTTTTGCTCATTGTCTATTGGATTGTCTTATAATTGTGTCATAGTAATATTATTATGTATTCTAGATATAAGTCCTCTTTGAAATATATGTTTAAGTCCTCTTTGAAATATATGTTTAGCAAATATTTTTTCCCAGTGTATGGATTATTTATTTGCTTAAATGTGTCTTTTGATGAGCATATATTTCTAAATTTGAGAGTCCCCTTCAAGTATTCTACAGAATACTGATAAGTGCACGCATGCAAGGAAACTAGCAAAAGCTGGAGAAAATTTTCCCCAAAGGATAAAACAGAACAATCCTCAGAGTCTGTATAGGAATGATAGTAATACCTCTTCCCACTAACCAAACTATAAAACCTTCATGTGGACGTTAGGAAGAGTAAGATCTTGCTTTATTAGTGAGAAATCTAGATTCTGTTTATTATTTTTAATATTTATATCTATTTTTTCTAGCAGTATTTGTTGAAGAGAATTTCCTTTCATTACTGAAATGCTTTGTGCATTTATAAAAAAATATTGAACATGGGTCTATTTGGGGGCTCTCTATACATTTTCATTTTTCATTAGTTTTGTTGTTGACCCTGATACAAGTACCACACTGGTTTAATTACTGTATCCTGATAGTGACACCTGGAAGCAAAATGTAGGTCCTCCACATCTGTTCTTTCATAAGATTTTTTGCATTTCCAAAAAATTTTATAATGATCTGATCAATATTATTTAACCCTTTTTTTTTTAAAGATTTTATTTATTTATTTTTCGGAGAGAGAGAGAGAGACAGAGAGCACAAGCAGGGGCAGCAGCAGAGGGAGAGGGAGAAGCAGACTCCCTGCCAATCAGGGAGCCCGATGTGGGACTTGATCCCAGGCCCCTGGGATCATGACCTGAGCCAAAGGCAGACGCTTAACCGACTGAGCCACCCAGGCATCCCAGTGATCAATATTATTTAAAACAAACCAAAAAGCCTGCTAGAAATAAACTTCTACTTATACTCAAGATGGAATAGTAAGGATCAATTTATCCTCCTGCTTGAAACAAATAAAAAATACAAAATAAAAGATAAAAATTTTCAAGATATTAAACATTAGTAATAAAAAGAAAATCTTTAAAATCATCCTGAGAAAAATGACACAATACATAAAGTGGAAAATACTTTAAAAAACTTATCAATCATATCTATATGGATTGATAGATTGATAAGTTTATAAACATGGCAGTCCTGAATTCCATCTTTTGGCTCCTCAAGCCAGTACAACTGTACCTTGCAGTGTGAGTTTTAGTCACACCATGACACTTGAACTGGGGAATATCTTCAGGTGAAAAGCCACACAAAAGCCAAACTCATCCAGTTCAGTGCCTTTCTTTCAAGGGTCAACCCTGCTACAGTTTCTGAATTTTTGTCAGTCCCCATTGCCTTCAGATAGTTGTTTATGTGTTTGTTTGGCTTTTTAAAAAGATTTTGTCTTAAGGTTAAAATTGCTATCTGTGAGAAGTATAGACCAGAAGTACAGATTAATACAAGCTACTCCACTGTTATTGAAAGCATAACCCCTCCAATATGTTTCAAAATTGTAGAAAGCACACATTTTCTGCCATAGTATTGCATAGGAGAGTTGAAAGAGGTTTTTATTCTTTAAGCTGAAATTTTATGAATTAAGTATATATAACTTTGAGTTATCACCTACTGATCTCATCCACCTTCCAATATTATTCAAAATATTTATTGTCAACTATGTGCCAGTCACTCTTATAAACACTGGGAATATAATAGCAAATGAGATAAAGCCCTGATACGTATAACTTATATTGAAAAACCATAATATTAAGTTTTAACCTAAAAAAAATGCTATCAGAACAAGTTAATAGAATAAAAAGTGATCAGGAAATAAGAGGGGTGGAGCTATTTATGTTGGATGGTTAGAGCAGACCTCTTCTGGATAGGTTAACATATGAGCTAAAACCTACCTACATTAAATGATTAGAAAGACGAGGAAATTTAAAGACGGGTCTCTCAACCTCGGCAATATTGACATTTTGGGACAAATAAGAGAGAGACAGCTGTTCTGTGCATTGCAAGATATTTAGCAGGATCCCTAGTCTCTACTCACTAGATGCCAGTAACAAACCCATCCCAATCATGATAACAAACAATATCCAGACATTGCCAAATGCCTACTAGGATGCACAGTCACCCCCACTAATCTACCTAAGGAATAACCCAGGCATAAGTCATAGCACAAGCAAAACTTCTGAGGCAGCAACAAGTTCAGTGACTCAAAGAAGAAAAAGTAGAACAGTAAAGATGATGGCTAGTAAGTAAGGAAAAACACGGTCAAGAAAGGTTCAGAAAGACAAGGGGAAGACCATATGATGCCTAGTTTAAAAGAAGGAGGAAAATGAAGTATTATTCACAGAATGCACTTTGATTGAAAAGAATTACATATATAATTATATATAATTTTATATATGTGCATATATGAGTATAAAATTGTAAATTTTACAATTTTAAATTAATATTGTTCTCCATGAGGACTGACATGTTTTTAAAAGGCCCATGATAATGAAATATATGGGGACTATTTTAGAATGCAGAAGACGTGGCGTGGGGGCGAGGAGTTCAGTATAAAATTCAGATAGCTGGTACATACAGGAATTTGCCTCATTTTCTATAGATGCTCTTTTTTGCCATTTAAAAATCCCACATAATTTTACTTATAGAGCAGTACACAGGGACAAATTCTCCATAGCCAATAATCAAAGAGTCATTTCCTTGATTAACATCAGGGTCATACCCAGTAACATAAAGGCTGATATATAATATAAAGACAGATATATAAAGGCAGATATATGAAATACCTATTTTGGATCCAAATCATCTTTCGATGATTGTATGGTAGCATATTTCTGTTCTTAAAAACTTGAAGATCATAATGATGAGAGTTAAAGAAGAAAAGAAAGATCAATCTATTACTAGTATTTCTTGATCTGAAAATAATCTCCAATTCTGTTCACTCCTAGAAAATAAATTTCCCAGTTTGTTCCTCTTTGCCTTATATTGATAACAGCAGCCTTCATGGCGGGATTCTTTGTTTAGAAAAGAAATTCTAATTTGGGGAAATACTAACAGATTGCAGATTATTTTAAGTTAGTGAATTCTATTATAAATTTCAGTCTTTGCTTTCACTCTATAAGATTTCAAGTTCAAGTAGTATAGATATCAATGCATTTTCTCATCTGTTAAATGTAAAGAACAAGAATGCTGAAATGCTATTATAGCAATTCTATGGATATGTTCCAGCATGTATAGTAACAAGATATTCTTCCAAATCCCTTTATCTTATGTAGCAAGGATGACATGGGTTTTTCCACATCTTAGTGGTATTAAGATGTCAGTCAGGCATTAAATGCTATTTTAAATTTCTAGTATCCATTTTCTGGCTTGAATTCCCTTAATGCTGTATATTTAGGGTGCACCTGAACATGTAATCTTATGAGCTTATGACGGACTAAAAAGAAATTACCATACATTTATTTATAGCCCCATCAAAATATTTGTCAAATATAAAACAAGAAATAAGAATGATTTGTGGCTTGATGAAGTCATATACTTTGCACATAATAGGCACTTAAATGTGCCTGAATGAATGAATTGTTTTAGAGTTTGCAAGGGTTCTTAAAGACCATCCAGTTCAACCCTTTGAATTGATTAAAGAAAATCCTAAGGCCAAAATATTTGATCCAAAGAAATTATTTTTCCCAATGCTTTAACAATAGAAATATCTGATAACCCCCTCTGACTACTTTGGTTCATATTAATGCTTTTAACATAGTTATATCCAAATACCCACATATACCCATCCTATAGTAATATAAAAAATTATACACAAATTTTTTATAAAATTTATATTAAAAAATTAACAAACATTTCCTAACTACTAGGCATGACCCTTAGATACTGTGGATACAAAAGGGAATAAGGCACAGCTTTTATGCTTCAGGAGCTTAGAATCTGGCAGAGAGAAATATATGTAAAAATGAATTAGAGAGTAATGCCTGCTATGACAGAGAAAGAAACAGTTTTATGAGTACCCAGAAGAAAGACACATTGGTTCCACTTGGAAAAGGTAGGAACTGCTCTATAAGAAGGTGAATTGTGGTTGGGTCTCAAGGTTGGGGGTTGAATAGGAGAATAGTAGACTCAAAACATGAGAACATTCTAGCAGAGGGAACGTGCATCTGCAAGCCCCCGAGGTGGGAAAGCTCAGAACGTTTTTGAGGAGCATGGAGTACATGTAGAGAAGTGGTGCAGTTGAGATGGACGTGTGCATCCAAGCTAGACTGTAGAGTCCGGTAAGGAGCCAGACGTTAGAAAAAGTATAACCTCAGAGGATATTTCAGCAGCACAACAAACAGTTTTGTGGTTTGAAAGCTATCCGCTGGCAGTGAGAAGGATGGGTTTGAGATAACGGAGAGACAGAGGCAGAGAAAGGAGTTAAGAGGTTAGTGCCAGAGTCCAGGTGACAGATAGCAACGGTCTGGACTGAGCCAGTGTCAGAGGATAGAGAGGGGAAACCTAGCCCCAGAAGCTGGTTGGAAAAGATGAAAGTTATGACGGTCAGAGGGTTTTCTGGGACAAGTGCATGGATTAATTTTCTTTGCTGACATTCTTAAAAATATAAATTAATTGCTATATTCTGAGTAAAAGCCAAAATGCTTACAATGCCCTATAAGGCCTGTATGATAGGGTTCCTGTCACGTCTTTGACCTCGTCCCCTATGACTGCTTAATCCCTCACTACCAGCTGGGCTCCAGCCACACCGGCCTCTGTGCTTTCCCTCAGGAGTACAAGGTACTCTCGCCCCTGGGGTGTCGCCCACCCCACTGCCCAAAACCACAGCTCTTTAATTCCACCTATGAGTGAAATCATATGATAGAGGAAGGGAGGGAAAAATGAAACAAGACGAAACCAGAGAGGGAGACAAACCATAAGAGACTCTTTAGGAAACAAACTGCGGGTTGCTGCAGGGGAATGGGGGGATCGAGGGATGGGGTAACTGGGTGATGGGCAGTAAGGAGGTCACGTGGTGTGATGAGCACTGGATGTTACACGCAACTGATGAATCACTAAACTCTATCTCTGAAACTAATAATACGCTATATGTTAACCGATTTTAAATAAAATAAAATTAAATCAAAAAATAAAAAATAAATAAAATCACAAATTAAAAAGCAAACAAACAAACAAAAACACAGCTTTTTCCTTTGTTGTTACTCCCTATTTCTCCTCCTTGATTTAAGTTTCTCTTTCTGCGTGGCACCTATCATCCACCCCCATAATTTTGTGTACATGTATAATTATTGCTTTTCTCTCCCTATCAGGTTGTTAACACTAAGCGGACCAGGGTTATTGTCAGTTTTTACTCCTCACCGTCGCCCAGCTTATATCTCCCCCATTGCCCAACAGATGTTCAGTAAATATGTGTTGAATAAAATACCGTGTGCAGGCATGAAAGAATGATTGATTAATATCTCCGTAAGTAGACACATTAATAAGTGTTGTAAACTCTTTAAGCCATGTTTCTAAATCTGACAATTTACATCTTTATTCCCGAAAAAGATGCAGGAAGGAAAACATTTGCCACTGACCTTCTTCACTGAATTCCAGACAATGTGTTTGGTGAATCTATTTTTAGTTTAGTTCAGGTTTTTGCCCTCTGTCTCCTACAATGGTTTTTAGAATATGAAAAACTTTGAGGAGGCTTACACCATTCATATTAAAGGATTTTATTTTTTATTGTCGTGGAGTCTATCTTACATCTTTACTCTTCATAGTATTATTAAAGTATACTTCTGATCTCTATATAAAGCCATTCCCATTTCCACCCCAGAAATTTTTCAGGAGCTCATTCTACCTCCTGCATTTCACTACCCCTGTATCGACTCTCTGGAAATCTAAATAAAGGCAGATCCTCATTTATTCCCCCAAGGAGTGTCCTTTTCCATCTAGACCCTTACATCTGATCTCATGGCTACTCTTACAGCCTCAGAATGAAGGAAAGAAAGGGCTACTATAAAAGGTGATACATCTTATAACCTTATTTAAATGACTCATGATATAACTATTTTAATTTAAAATGGAAACAAAGCATGCTATTATAGAATTAAAATGGGGAAAAAATGGGGCACGTGGGTTGTGCAGTCCGTTGGGCTGCCACCTCTTGGTTTTGGCTTGGGTGGTGATCTAGGGATTGTGGGATTGAGCCCCATGTTGGGCTCTGTGCTCAGCAGGCAGTCTGCTTGGGTTTCTGTCTCCCTCTCCTCTGCTTTCTCTCTCTGTTTCTCTCTTCCTCTCTCAAATAAATAAATAAAAATCTTTAAAGGAAAAAAAAAAACCCACAATTATTAAGCTAATATTCTCTTCTAGGCCCTAAAACTGAGCACTTCCTACATGTTGTGTTTCTACTTTGCACAGATCCCTAAAGCTAGGTGTAACTGACCCCTTTCTTACACTTGAGGATGCTTAGGCTAAGAGAGGTCCAGTGACTTGCCCATCGATGCACAGCTACTATGTGGCAAGGCAAGAATTTGAATCCAATTCTGATTTTAATATCTATATACTTCTTTTTTTAGAGATAGGGAAAAATGTCCTCCTAAAAGAATTAGGCTAAATGATCCCTAAAATTGCTTTCAGCACTAATATTCTATGGGTCTAGAAATCCACGCAGTGTTATCTGCCTATGACCACAGTAACTTCAAAGCAACCTCAAATTTATATCCATTTTAACCTAACAACTAAGAGTAAGCAACGATAAGCAAATCATCTGAAAATCTCTAAGAAGACAAGCTTGAAAAGTAAAAGGTCCAATTCTTAATTACTTTCCACCTCATCCCGAGTCTATTCATGACAAGTGTTTGGAGGTAAGGTGACAAAATTTTTAAACAAATGGACAAGCCATGGTTTAACATAATATTGTATCAAATGTCAACAGTATACATAGTATAAACTCAGATATTCACAGCATGCCTCGTCATCAAAAAAGCATGCTATTATTACCAAATTAAGACATGTAAGTACGCTTGTGCCCTGCCCTTCAGCTTCAAAGCCTAGTTGCTGAGGATCAAGGCACCAACATTACAGTGGTTGGTAATCCCAGTTAACCCGTGCAGCCCGAGGTCCCATCCTTATATGGCAAAGGCATGCCCCGTGGTTAACAGCCAAGGGGCTCGGCAGAGAGAGCAGGCTCTGGGAGACCCACAGGTCACAAACATTGAACTCCACATGGGCAAGAGAGCAAATGGCTCATTCTTCTCATTTGCCAAATGTGCTTATCATGAAGTAAGGGATCAAGTTCCCTCTGGAATAAGACCCACCCCATAACCACCTCTAATAAATCCCTAGGTAAAGAAGTATGGAATGTTTGATCTTGAAGAGCTGTTGTGCTGCTCTCCGGATCGGGAGACCAGCTGAGAGTAAGTGGCCCACACCAACGCAGAGTGGAGGGGACACGGAATTGGGCCCTAATTGTCTTTCTTTCCATCCCTTTCTGAGCGTGATATTACAGAATGGTTAAGAGCTCTGAATCAGACTGTGACTCTCCTGCTTTGAAATCTGGCTTCTGCTTTATAGTTAACTTTATGTGTGACTCTAGGTCACTTGAGTTGAGCCTCAGTGCTGAGCATTGACTAGGACACTGCAGGACAGGTATTGACACTGAGTCTCACACAAGGTAGGTGTTTCATAAATGCTAGCTATTTATATAAATTATATCATTTATTCTCAATATCAAATATATGACATATATCATATAATACAAATTACCATTAATAATAAGGATAAAAATAGGAAGAGTGGGCTATTTTAATTAGTTTATACATTTGTGCCTTTGCGGCATCACCTTATTCCATAAGTATGGTGTGGGACTCCTGGGCCACCCCTCCATGTGACTATGAATATCTGACCCAGCATATTGTCATTAACCAGCCTCACTCCTCTCTGGAGCCAGAGATCTTGACCTGCCTCACAACCTGCAGAAAGTCCAATTGTTTTCAATTTCAGTCATTTCAATTTCACCTACATTAAATTAAATTCCAATGAAAGTAATTGGAAGGACTTAGGTTTACAGAATGCAATGACTAGATTTATCAAACAATCATAACATGTGGCACAACCTGAAAGTTATGACAAGTGAGGTTTGGCAAACATGCCTTCTCTTTCCTATTCCCAAACCCTGCTCCTTTGTTCTGGGTCTGCCTATCGATGTCTCACACTATAACAGGTGCCCCTACCTTCCAGGAACCTTTGCAACTTCCCTGGACATACGTCACCGACTTTGTCCAGACAAAACATCCGTAGTCTGAAAAGGAACCTACTGACTCACATTCAGATGTTATAACTGAATTATGGGTGACCCTTCCCAGGGAGATTTGCATTCAAAAGGCGTTGAGAGTTTAACAAAGAAATTAACCTTCAGTTGTAGAATTTTAAATAAGAAAAGGAAGAATATATTTTGAGGCACATGTTTTTCCAGTTCTTCCCAGATAATGTCATTTCAAGATCTGCAGACTCTGTTGATGGAAAATATTCAGTAAAAACTTCTTTATAAAGATTGTAAGCTTAAAAGGAAATTATCTTCTTGACTGTTTAAGCTTATTTGCTCTTTTAAGATTCAATCCCCTGAGTGAAACTAAGGCTACCAGGCATCTATCTCGAAAACAATAAAAGAGGCTTTCTTCATCCCACTGAATGATGGCTCAAGTGTCTGTACTGATATAATTTAGTCCAACAACTGAACACTGCTATGTGCAAGATATACTACTATGCAACACGGGAATAGAAAGATGAAATTTTTTTAGTTGGGTGCCAGACACTCAGCAACTTCTCTCAGTCAGAATTAACCTTACGCACCTATTTGCCCCCAAATTTCTTTCTTTATTGTTCCATACTAGTACCCACCACTTGACTTAATGATGTGGTTCATTGTGTTTATGACTGCCTTCTTCACTAGATGAGATCCTTCTCTGTAGAATGAACCATGGTCTGGACATTTCTGTGTGCCCCAGCACTTACTACAGTACTTGGTCCTGAGTAAGTCAGTCTAGACACCGACGTGTAAGAATCCCAACTCTACGGCCACTCCTTAGAGCTGATAACCAAGTCCTCTAGGTTAAAAGACTCGCTTCCAGACTGAAAAAATTCAGTGACTGTAATGCAGAACAGGGGCCAACATGGAAAAGTTATCACATGTTATTTATTATCTATGTTTCATGACAAAATTTGAGACACATTATGAAAAACTGTTTTCCATATTTCTAAATTAATATTTAAGATTATATGATCATATAAAATTGCATCATTATGGCTACTCTTTCCTGAAAAAAATAAAATGATATGAAATGAAAAATTCAATAATATAACCACTTAAAAGTAGGTTATAGTTTTAGTTATTTCATTACTAGTAGGATTGATAATATCGTTTTAGATTTAGTAAAAACCTTATTCTGCTTTTTTCAAATTTTTTTCCTAAAAATATTGGCAAGTCTGTGGTTTTTTACTTGGGCTATGCACATTTTAAGGATACATGTGTTTCTGATGTTCAAAAGTCATTATTTAGGAAAAACAAACTCACTATCGTAGCATTTGTACATAGTAATGAGGCAATGAATTCACATAATTTCTTTGTGTTTGGAATCCTAATGTCTTCCTGCCAAACATCTTTACACCCTTTTACCATCGCTGCTCTGTAGAGTCTTTCTACTTGCCTTATTCTGCTCACAAACTCTCATTAAAATGTAATTTTAGAACGTGTTTATTTAAAAGATCATTTCCTTAAAAGTAAGAACACCTTCTTTGAATTTACCCCCCAAAAATAAATAAATAAAGTCTCCCTTTTTCTACCTGTAAGTTAATAGAGCCTAAAATAATTCCGTTTTTCTTTGTCTGAGTATATAAAAGCATATCAAATTCCCAGTGCAGGCAATAAAATTTATCTCGCTTCTACAATGTGCACAATATCACTTGTGATTACTGGTTATTTTTTTTTAATGGGATATTCCTTTTACCTAGTGCTTTGAAAGCACACGTTTTCTTGAATTTTACCTTCATTTTGACATTAAAATGAAATATAATTTCCTTTTGAACGCACTTCAAAGAGTGCTGGCAATGTAGGCAACTAACTGCTTTCAATTACACTTGGCAATATTTGCCATTCTTATCACCTTGAATCTGTGACTCAGCTTTACCTTGCTCAGGCAAATGCAACAATTGCTCTAGCATTTAATACTAGGGAGGTATTCGCAGAGAGTATGATTAGGAAAGCATGCAGAATTCCTATATATGGTTTTGTGAATGTTCTATTTCTCTTCAACCTCTGACTTGAGTCATTCTTCTTTATTGCCAAATTGTGAAGATCCCTGGGGCATTTTGATGTTTCTAAGGCACTAGTAAGGTAGGGTCTTTAAAGTCAGGACTATCCTGGAAAATTTGTGGATCTAATTTAAGAACAGCAACCCAAATAGGAAATAAATAATGTGATGTAGGGTCATCTTCACAATAGCAGCTGACAAGATAGCTCAGAGCTAACCACTGAGTCTAGATTCTTTTTCAGAAAAAAAGAATCACCATGACTTCTTGAAAAATAATTAATAACCACAATTAGTGCTTATCTGCCAACCAACTCTTCTTGCCACCTGGGTATGTTATTTGCAGGGGGGAGTTATTATTCAAAAAGTATGTCCTTTCTAATGGAGTAGTGACAAATTGTTTGAATTTCTTTTACTTTTTGGTTGCAGCTACATACTAATGAAATACAATAGAGTATAAGGTGGTACATTAAAAAAGAAAATGGTACATATGTGATTATGAACTACTTAAATCATCTATACCAGCTTTTGACCAAAGAGCTACTATTTCCTAATAGCTCTCCACATCACAAGATTTGAATTGAAATTCATATCAAAGCATATGTAAGTATCATACAAATTCAGTAGTATTTCTTTCGTTAGGAGAGTCCACGATATCCTCGGGAGACATTAGAACCAATCTGGAATTTAGGGTTCAGAAATGAAGCAAAACATAGCCATTTGGTGTGGGACTGCTCTTATGAGGAGAACTGAGCTAACGGCCCACATCATCTGCCAAGAGAAGAGGCTGGGGAGAGGGGAGAACGGCCCCACTTGGGGCCTGGGAGATTAAAAAAACACATCCGATTCCCTGCATTCTAACATTATAGAAGCAGAAGTCACGAAGCCTTGGTTTTCCTGGGTTCTGCCATGAGCTAGCTTGAAACCTCGTAAATTACTTTATTCAACAATCATTTATGGAACACCAACTTTATGCCAGACACTGTTCAGTGCTGGAGATAGAAGGGAATAAAAGACAGGATCTCTGCCATTGTGAAGCTTACAATCTAGCAGGGCTGGTAACTGTTAAATATAATCATATAACGTGCAATAAACACTTAAACAAAAAACAGGGATTCTAACAGGGAGACTGGGGAGTCAGAGAAGGCCTCTCTGAAAAAGTGACATTTAAACCAATAGTTCTTCATTTTGCACATTGAAATCACCTGGTGGGGCTTTAAAAACTATGAGTGCCTGGGCTCTCCACCAGATCAAAGGAATTGACTTTAAGAATGAGGGGTAGGTAGCATTATTTATTAAAATCTCACTGAAGTGACTCTAATTTGTGGCCGTCATTGAGGACCAGAGATTTCAGCTGACATTGGAAGGTGGGAAGAGGCTGAGTAGAGAGTTGGAGGGGAAAGTTTTCAAGGCAGAAAGAATAGTATTTGTCAAAGGACTAGAAAGAGTCTGCCACATTAGGAATTAAAAGGCAGGTGCTGGGAGACGGGTTTGGCAGGGACATTAGTTCTGGGCCCCTCTGTTAGCAACTTGAGGAGTACGGTGGAAAACTATTAGACAGAACTGACATGACCAGATTTTAAGGATTGCTGTGGCTCCTCCCTACAGAAAGCACTGGAAGGGCCAAAAGAGGAATAGGGGACTAAGGAGGTAAGGGAGAAGGGTGATGGTTTGCACTGGACCTGTAGCAATGGAGATGGAGAGAGAATTGCTTTGAACTATTTCAGAAGTAGAACTGACATTCTGATGAATTACATAAAGGAGGGTGAGGGAGAAGTGTGAAAGAACATTCCTGGGCTTCTGGTTTGAACAGCTGGGCAAAAGCAAGCACATTTGTTGAGATGTGTGACACTGGAGGAGAAGAGAAGGGGTTTGTACTTGTAAATATGAAGTGCTCGTGAAACACCCAGGTAGGCACTTGCTTGGGTCTTGGGGGTAAAGTCCAGGCATACCAATTTGGAAATCAGCAGCTATAGAAAGGACTCAAAGCCATATGTGATATGAGACCTAGGAGACAGCATGGAATAAGAGGGCTCAGCGAGTCCCAGTCTCAATCTCATAATGATGAAACGATTGGCTATGATCAGCAGTTCTCAAACCATGTGCCTCAGAATCACCCAAACAACTTGCTAACATGTTAGTTGTTGGCCTCACTTCCTAAAATCTCAGCTTCTGTGGGTCTGAGGTGAGATCTGCGAATCTGCCTCTCTAACGAGTTTCCCAGGTGATGTTTATGCTGCTTATTAATAGGGGCCATACTTGAAAACTAGATAATCAAAGATTTCCCTTCCTTCTCTAATATTCTACCATTACCTTGCTTTACATCTGCAAAAATTCACATGAAAACGTGTACAAATGCCAGCTAGATATTTTATTATTGCAAAATGAAAGTATTGCACGATAAAAACAGAGAGATATAATCATGGGAATGGTTAAGAGCTGGTCTATGCCTTCATAATTTGTGTTCTCTTTTAAGGTTGGACAGACTGGACAGATTGGACAATTACATCTTCTTCATGCAAAGCATTTTACAGCAAAATAATCTGCAATTCTCTTAAAATTGAGTGTACACATCTCCTGTTGGTATTGTAGCAGTTTTTGGAAAAACCTATAGAAATTGAGAGAACTCAGTCCTTCAAGCATCATTTTTTTTACAGATAGTCAAAGGAATCTTGAAGTATGACGAGAAGAGATGAGCAACACAGACCACAATATAAGCATTTTGTATCTTGGGCACACAGAATCAAGATTGTGAGAATACTGTTTTATTTTACTCTTATTTACCTCATCCAGGTTTGATGTTAAGAAAACAAACAGCTCATTATTTAAAGGAAGGTCTGAAGTACATTATTCTTATTAGTTATTGGCAACCAATTTTTTAAAAACTAACACATCCCCCTTCTAGATTCTTCCACCGTCACATCATCAAAGAATGTGGATTGCACATTTTTCATAGAATTGTCAAAGTGGATAAGTCATTTAACCTCAACGTACCTCTTCTGGGGAGTTCATGGATTAGTAAAGCTGATGCTTCAAAAAGGAGACAGTAAACAAACTTTCCAAAACCAGTTGAGAGAACTCACCTATTTTTCTGATTTTTAAAGCACCATAGTGATATTATCTATGCAGGTATAATCACAAATTCTTCCTCCTAAATCCTAATTTCCTAAGAAGTTATGCTTGTGTTCACGAGTTGTATTTGGCAGCTGAAGGGGGTGAGGGGCTCATTCTGTGAAAAATGAAACAGATCAAAGTGTTTTAGAACCTTGTGAAAGTGAATAGCAACTCCCCTGTTTGGGCTAGGCATTTGCTGTGATTTTTAAATGTCACCAAATAAAAGTTTCAAGCTACCTAGAAACAAAACCCGAAGGATTTCTTTCTTATTCCTTTGTTCCCTACGCAAGCTATTCAAATAACATTCACAATGCTTCCAGCCCTTAAAGGAAGATGGGCTTTACTTCAAATATCGTAAGTCCAGATCCTTATGTTGATAAACTTGCTTGGACAAATGATGCACCCCAAAGACAAGCTCTGATTCACGAACAGCAGATGCTTCAAGAAGTGGTTATTTGCCATGTTGCTTACCTCCCAATGACAGAGGTCATGATCCTTCAATGATATCCAGCCACTACTCTTACCACATTAGAGGTGCATTCCATAAGACATCCAAACACAACCTCCTAAGCTCAGTTAAGACATTGCAGGACAGCTTCTCTGTATTCTCTAGTAGAAACATTAAACTATAAATAAGCAGAATTTCTGGACAATGAGGATCTTATCATGGGAATTTTGCAAGCATCACACATCTTCTTACTGAATAACAAAGAAAGGGGCATAAAATCTTGGTGTGATTAAATGATTCTTTTTTGGAGGGGTGACTTAATGATTCTTAATCCATTTGTTTCCCATGGGGAAAAAAAGTCTTCACTTTTTTTATGGGTCTTTAGTCTATTAATGTTAATTACATCTTCTTTAGTCCCATAAAGGGGAATTTGACTGAGGTCTCCTATTACATAATGGCTGACAATGGTATTGCAACATAAAGAGCACAATGTTCTGAATCAAAATAATGGAACTAAGCAGAAGATAAGAATCTATATATATGTGATATGTAAACGGAAGTGACAATGTGTTTTTGAAATTACCAATTAGGTAACTGTGTTAGTTCGAGTCCTCTATGAAATAGATGTCAAGACAATTAAACATGCAAGAGATTTATTAGGATTATAGAGTTCCTATTTCCCCGCTCTGACCTAATCTACCCAGCCCACACTTCTGAGTCTTGTCTAGTAGTGTTCTTTCCAGCAATTGCATTTCAAATGGAAAGAAGAGTATTGTTTTAGCTGCATTAGTAATAATACAACGAATATTCATTGAGTTTTTATCAAGTTCTTGGCTCCATTGGTTATATACTTTATATGCACTGTCACTAAAGTCTCACAACCAACCTACATGGTTTGGGAGGGAGAGGTCTATTATTATCCTCCTTTAATAGATTGGGGGGGAGGGACATTTATTTAAGCAATTTACCCAAAAGTACATCTAATAAATGTTAAAGTTGAGATTTTAGTCTAGATAGTCTGATACCATAGCCCATTTCCTTAAGCTGAATTGCATTCCCCCAAACAAATTTTAAAAATCAGTGCATTAATAAACACCTCTTCATTGGGTATGTGCTGTGTTCTTTAGTATCCTCCACAGGCCACAGGATACTGAAGAACAGGGATCCTTGGCCTCTGCAACTTTACAATGTAATGATGCAATCAGGAAGACAAATATTTTACAGATAAATGCTATGACTACATATAATATATACATAAGAGACTGTATATAATGTGTAATATAATGGAATTGGAACTGCTTTGGATCATGCATAAAGTTTAAATGGGCAAAAAGTAGAAGGGGAGGCTTTTACACCCCACGAGAAAAACAGGGCATGACATATTCCCATATTCCCAGGATCATGAGAAGCTGAAGTCATAAGACAGGCAGCACATCTATCTGTGGATGAGAAAGTCAGGTGCTCCGTAAATGTTCACTGAGTCAGTGAATCAAGGGATAAGTGGATGAGTAAATGATGATCATATTCCCAAAATTACAAAGAGACCAATTGATAACATTAAATTCTCTCTTTAAATTCAATTTCTTCCCTTTTTAGAATGCCTTTAAATGTAACGATAAAATGTGAAAAAACTACAACAGAAAACTACATCTCTGGGGCACACCTTGTATTTCGACTACGTTTACTTCAGAACACCCCTACCAATCAGACACCTAGAACCCTAAAAGAAAGTGCTACTTCAGTTACCTACTCTTATGAAATTTCTCTGATTTCAGTCACACTATGGTTTTAATTTTTAAAAAAACCACATTAAAAGTATCCCTTATTGAAGCTGAATCTTAAAAAAATTTTCTTAAAGAATACAAAACACTAAAGAAATATGAAAAGCATAAAGAAACAAGATGAATTCACATTTTGAATGGGAAAAGAAAGCTGAACACTATTTTCTTTTAAATAAATTAAGTAACATTTCCTATTTGTATGTGGGAAGTTAATGGCAACTTGATAGGTCAATTTAAAGTTTCTAATGTGAAACGTCATTCCAGGCTTGAAGGAATTGGGGTCACAGAATACAGACTCTTTATCAAGCCATAGATCATGCAGTGACAGCCCATGTGAACACAGAGCACATCTTCAGAATCTCAAGGCTGTAAGAAGGTCAGCATGTGGCACTGTGTTCTTTGTTTCCCCTTAGCTTAGAAACTTTTGTGTGTAACAATGTGAGAAAAAAAACTAAAAATGACCTCTGTAATGAGGAAAAAATTCCCTTGGCCTTTTTGAAGTAATCATTACCCCTCAATTTATACTAATCATTTGGCCAGTTCTCCACTCTCACACATAAAACATCCAGCAAAAATTGATACAGGTGAAAAGAAAATGTTAACCTCACCCTTTCCCACCTTATGAAGTTAATGACAGGAAATGCAATTAACAAATTAGGAACTTTGTTAAAAGAACACCACAACCAGTCAAATTCAGGCTTTCCAGGGCTGAGCTGTCAAGGGCGGTACTGTGGCCCTGGTCTGTCAACAAGGATGCCCGTGACAACGTGAGACAGCAATTCCTAATTAAAACATAAAAAACAAAAAATAAATAAAAATTAAAGGAATTTAGTGGCTACACAAACTGTTTTTGTTTTTGTTTTTGGATTTTTTTTAACCAGAAAATTTCCAGTGGCCCTTCGGATCAATGGGAAGATTTATGTATAATGCTGTCTCCCAAAGTGTGTCAAATGAAACAGCTCAATGGAATGTTCACAGCTGCGACAGGAGGAAATGGCCTTGTGATTAAAGGCTGGATGACTAAAATGTCTTTACTACTGGGATTCTCTGACTCCTTCCTATGTCAATGTGCATTATTAATATCAAGAGGGATTAGGATGTGGCATTTTCCCAATTTCCTTAACTATAGAACTCATTTTAATAGGGCATAGGGTAAATTTCCAGGAAGTCTGATTTAAGCTTTTTTTTTTTAAAAAAAAAAGGGGGGGCGGAGAAGAAAAACATGAAACCACTAAATATGAAGCAGCTCATTTTGAGCCCACTCAAACAATGCGAGGTGTTTTTTTTTTTTTTTTAATTTACACTGAAACTACAAATTCTTCAGTGCCAAGGTACACTTGAGTTTGAAAAAATAAAAATTTTTTTAAGGAACCATGTTGTTCCAGCTTTCTTCTTAATTTCCTTAAACATCCTGCTAGTAATAAAATATTTTTCTGAAAGTAGAACTTTGTGTGGAAGTTAAAACATGACAGAACTTAAAGTGACCTATTTTGAAAATGTAATTATTCAGAAGACAAATGCATGAAATGAGGAAAAAAATAACATAAGGCATGAATAGATCAGAACTTGAAAAAGAATCTGGATATTTTACCACCCTTAAACTTCTATTAGCAACCCAAATAAAAGCAATCGCCTAAAAAAATAAGTTTTTTGTAATTATTTTTCACCAATTATTAAGGAATAGAAATTAAAAGTGTACTTTACCCTAATCTGGTTACAGATATTTACTATCCTTTGAAAATGTTCATCTCAAAATATGGTCTTACCTGTTTTCTATAAAATGAGATGAAACTGCATCTATGGATATATACACTATTTTGACAAATAATAGGCATAATCCTTTTAAAATGTTTAATTATATCACAGAATTTTCATGAAGATACCTTTTTTGTAATAAAATTTTGAATATTTTACGGTCATATTCAAACATAAATACTCAACTGCTATTTAAAAACAGTAACCTCCAAAATGACTTAACGATGACATAGGAGAGCTGACACGCTTGAAAGTAGCTGAGAGGAGGAAGATTTTATAGAAGAGTGGATGCAAGAGTAAAAGAAGGTACAACATGAGCACAGTAAGAGTCAGAGAAGCTGGACATGTCTGTGAGACAGAGTAAAGAATAACCAGGGCCTTATATGTTCTGTGCCTTATTAGCAATGGGGTAAAATATAAAGTTGCTCTCTTGCTTAGGACAGGAAATGACAGACCGCATGTTCTCTCTGTCAACTTCAATCAAATTCAGAGCACAATATATCCCTGATGTCTCTTTTCCTATCTTCATCAGTATTCAAGCAACAAGTATTTATTTTGCAAAACACAGTTATGTTAAAGAGAAAGGAAAGCATGAAAAATTCTATGAAAGTGAAGCATTTCTTATTTTCTTGCAGAAATAACCAAGGAGAAAAGAAGAACTCAATAAATTTCCATATGTTTGGATCTTAAAGACTTCCACAACAGTTAGAAGAGGAAAAGGTGTTCCAAATATTCACATGACAATCTCACACCAAATATCCAAATCATTTTCTTATTCTGACCCCGGCTCTCCCCACCCCACCCTCACCCCATTCTTACTGGTCCTATAGGGAATTGGATAAGTACATCATTTCCTTTGTTCACTGTTAAAAAATAAATTAAATATGCTGACATTAGTTTAACTAATATCACACTTAACTATACATTAGGATATCAGCCCATATTTGCATAATTTTCCTCTTCTGAGAAAGCCAGTAAACTCCTAAGAGTTCAGTTTCTGGAAACCTCATTTCTTAAACATTTGCTCTGGCATCCTGGTTCTTTCTTGGCAAACAGCTTACTACATAGATCCTCGCAATAACTCACTTAAGAATAATGGCAGTGCTCTAGGCAGTTAATCTCATCTACTTCCCAAAGAAAAGAGAAACGGATACAGTCACGCTGGTGGTTCCCAGAGGTCTGCCGTGGCACTCTTCCCTGCATGCTCACGAGAACCCCCACAAGTACTGATCCATCCAGGGTCCCATTCTTGTCCTGACAACGGGTTGTTTACTGTTATTAATAAATCCCTATAAAGTTGTCATAGCTAGCTAATGTGTCCCTGGGTAAACTCAGCATTAGGAGTGAGATTTAAAGAATAACTTTCTCTCGGAGAATCAGATTTAAGAAGCGAGAGAGGAAATTATCTTTCCTTTTCCACAGCACAAGAGACTAGAGTGACCTCGAAGATTTGATGGGTTCAGACGTGACGCCAAGTGGCAATGACAAACTACTATGAGAGCATGAAGAGGATCTCAGTCAATCTGCCCAAGAGATAAGGAGAGGGTAATCACAGCTCTCTGCCTGCTTCAGCCTTTTGTCCCACCCTAGCCTCGGTGCAGGCGGCGAGGGTGATTTTAAACTCAATAACTCTTAGAAATATTTCTGTGCGAGCGGATGGATATTGGTGAGATGACGTGTTTATTTGTCTAGTAGTATTAGTCTCCATTCTGGGAAATGCAAGAATCATTTGAAGTAGGGGTTGCCAGCAGGAGCACAGGGCATTGCTCTGGGATTAAGTAGAGAAAGAGTAGACAAGAGGAAAGAAATCAAAAGGAAAGAAGACTTCCAGTACCTGTGAGAAGTTCATGCAATATTAAGAAACAAATATCTAAGGTAAAGAATCAAGAAGGGTTTGCACCCTACTTTGGATTCTGGTCAATCAGAAATGATTTTAGATCCTTGCCCATGATGGATCAAGCCTATGAGCCTCCAAAGGCATTATACAGGGGTATACATGCAACAGGGAAACGTCACTCAAGGTTCAAATTCCACCTACTCCCAAAGTTCAATTCCTCCAAGATCAAGGATAGCATGCACAGGTGGTTTCTGCTTTGCATCTAGGAAGAATTTAGCCTTTTGCAACCGCCTCGGTCTAAATAGAGAATAATGTATACTCTATTCTCCAAGAGGAAATAAAGCAAATGGAAGGTAGGTGTCCCCACAGGCAACCCTACAGCTCAGCTTGGTTGCAGAACACTGGCCATGTAATGGCTTTAGTGCTAAGAAAACCACAACTTCGTCATCTTCATCTTTTCTAGGGATCAGGAAACAGAAGCTTCCAAAGATTTCCTGTTAAGACTGATAGAGGTACTTGAATATCTAGCTATAGTGTAATAGTATAGGGTAAGACAGTGATCAGTAGGTCTAGCTGCATAAAATCTCTCCAATTAAAGCAATATTTTAACTTCAACCTTGTACCAGGCCAGAGGTAAATGCTGTTCCCTAAGAAACATTGGCTGCCGTGTTTTTTTGTGCAGTCAGTGATTAGCAAATGTTTATTAAGCACATGTTACTACATGCCAGTAATTGTTGTAAGTGTTGTAAATACACTGTTAAACAAAACTGACCTTTTCTGAAACTAAGTAAATCAAGAAAAAAATATTTCTGGAGCTTCCCTAGTAACCCTAAAGAAAGCTTTATGTCCATATAAAGAATGGTCTTATAGCCAAAGATATTTTTTTAATCCAAAGATATTTCTATCCGAATCATTCAGAACATACTTAAGCAAGAGAACCATGTTCAAAGACAAAACAAGCTATGCAGTGGAAATGCAAGCAAATAGTCCAAATGGCAACAAAATTAGTAAGCAGTTTTAATAAGGTATAAACAAAACCTGCAGTTAAAAGCCAGTGTGTGATCCATGATTATCTCACCATAGCCAGACTCAGATATTCCCATTCTACAGAGAAGGAAGAAGAGGGGATATACTTGCATAAGATCATCCAGCTACCTCATGTTAGGCCAGACTTTTCCCCAAATAAAATGGTGCATCTTTCCACCTCAGGCCATGTCTCCAGAGCTCTTTACTCCTTCCTTCTGATCATCCCCCAATTTCTCCACCTTCATCTCTAACTCTTCTGAACAAGTATTAGTGCACTTACACAAATCCACCATGAATTGTAAACATCAACTTAAAGACTGTTAGGATGGCTGAGATTTTTGGCAGTTAAATATCACTTGAGTTAAGTTTAGTTCTCAAAAAAAAAAAAAAAAGAAAGAAAAGCTTAGTTCTCCAGACTGTTTCAACTTTAAAATGCAAACTAGCTGATGCTAAAGAACATCATCCTTCCAGACATATTCCATGGCCAGTCTGCGCAATTGCGCTTCAGAGTTCTAGGCATTTGTACTTTGTTCCCAGAGCCACTGCTTCAACCCAGACCCTGGGCCCTTGAGTTTTCTAAAGATGTGGGATAGTCCTCTGTGTTTGGAGCCCCTAGTATCCCCATCCTAGACAGCTGTTATCTACCACCAGAAGTCCACGCTTACCTCTTGATTGCCACTCCTCTGTTCAAATTTGAGGATATCTTCTGTCAAAACAGCTCACTCTTGTTTTTACCTTAGAGGTCAGTTGTTCTCGTACTCACTGTGCATCAGAATGAGAGCTTGTTAAAACAGACTGCTGAGCCCCACCCCTGGACTTTCAAGATTCAATACATCTAGGGTAGGGCTAGAGAATTTGCTTTACTAACAAGTTCCCAGGTGCCCCAATGCTGCAGGTCCAGATACTGCACTTTGAGAACCACTGCTCTAGGTCAGTGATTCTCAGCCCTGGTTACCTATTTGAGTCCCCAGAAGAGATTTTTAAAATAGTGATATCCAATTTCTCCAGAGATTCTGATTCAAATGTCAGGCTAAGGTAGGGGCCAGGCATCATACATTGTTCTTTAAATGTCCTGGATGTTTCTACACCTGTGAAAATAGGAAATATTTTTAAATGGTGCTAATACGAAGTGCTGGCCAGAAGCTGAATCTTTCGCACTTTGCCGAGGGGATTTGAAAATGTTGTGACGGTTTCTTTAAAACTGAAGCATCCACTTAACATTCATTACAATAATTACATTCCAGGGCATTTATCCCAGAGAAATGAACACATGTTCACACAAAAACCTGTACACAACAGTTCATAGCTGTTTTATTTTTAACAGCCCCAAAATGAAAACAACGAAAATGTCCTTTAACAAGTGAAGAGTTAAACAAACTGTGATATATTTATATCAAGGAATACTATTCAGCAATAAAAGGAATGAACTATTGATGCAGGCAAAAACTTGGGTAGATCTGAAGGGTGTTATTGAGTTAAATAAAAAAGGCCAATCTCAAAAGGCCACATACCGTATGAGTCCATTTATTTAACATTTTTTGAAATGACAGCATTATAAAGATGGTAAACAGATTAGTATTGTCAGGGATTGAAGATATTGAGTGACTATAAGGGGGCGGCACAAAGGAGATCTTGGTGGTGATGGAATGGTTCTCTATCCTAATTGTGGTGGTTGTTAGAGGAATCAGCACGTGATAAGTCACATAGACCCATATGCACAGATGGTACCAACCTCAATCTCCTTTTTTTGGATATTGTACCATAATTTTATAAGATGATACCATTGGGGGAAACTGTGTGACATATATGTGGGCCTTCTCTATACTCTATACTCCTTTGCCCCTTCCTGTGAATCTGTAAGTATTTCAAAATAGAAAGTTACCGAAACACTTTCCCTGTGCAGCCAGGGTTTAGAAACACAAACATGGTGCTAGATGAGGACAATCCTGATGACCACCCCTATGCTATTGTTTCAGGCTTTCTTTCTTTAGGCCCATCCATGGCTCTGCCCACAACTGGCTCAAATCCATTGCTTCCTCTTCCACTTAGTCCCTAAATTGGTTATCTTTCAGATGCTCCTGTAGGGAATTAACGGGTATCACGTGTCAGGAGAGAAAATTGGGGGATATCTATGAAGGTCCTTAAAAATATCTTTTTGCCTAGTATTTCCAGTCCAGCAATCTATACTAAAGAAAATACCAGGAATGCAAAGAGTTACTGCAGTTCTAAACACAATAGCAAAAAAAATTGAATGCAAACTAAGTAGTTAAATAATTGTGGACACATCCATAATGTAAAATGAAGCATGTTTTTAAAACACAGTTGTTGAGAAATATTTACTCAGTCTCATAAAAAATGACACCAAAACTGTGTATAGATTTTGTTCTCAATTACGTTAATTCGTATTTGCAAAGAAAGCATGCTAAAATGCAAATAGAGCTATTTTTGAGTGACTGGATTATAAGTGATTCTGGATTTTCTTTTCTTCTGAATTTTCTAATTTTGTACAATGAGCATTAACTTTTATAATTAAAATAATGCTGCTGAAGGCAAATATGGCTTAAGAGTCACATCTACAGACTTTCAGAATGCTTGAAAAGAAAACCTTGATAGAAACTCGGTCTACTTCTGTCGAACGTTATTCCAGGCTCTCTTGCAAAGCTCTGGATTCTCCCAGCTAACGCCAAGTCAGACTTTGTTTTCCAAAAGTGAGACAATGGCCCTTCATTCTGGCTATCCCATCACTCATCCCACCGAACCCTTAGCCTACACCCTTACCATTCTGCCGTCTGATGTCAGGACAGTATTGCCTTCCTCCATCTTCTCAGAGGCAAAAGTACTAGAATTAGTTAAAAGAGACAAAGGGAGAAGGATTTTCTGTTTACATCTAATTAAAAATATTCCAGAGGGGCGCCTGGGGTGTCTCAGTTGGTTAAGTGGCTGCCTTCGGCTCAGGTCATGACCCTAGGGTCCTGGGATCGAGCCCCACATCGGGCTCCCTGCTCCGCAGGAAGCCTGCTTCTCCCTCTCCCACTCCCCCTGCTTGTGTTCCCTCTCTCGCTGTGTCTCTCTGTCAAATAAATAAATAAAATCTTAAAAATAAATAAATAAATATCTTCCAGAAACACTGAGAAATAGTCCTATAGCTCTTGGCCTGCCAAAGTGAATATTTTTAGTGTTTACGATTTAGAAACACATTTTTAAGTGTCATGGTATTTTTTTATCAACTCTTCTCTTTCTATAATCAAGTTTTAATTACATAATAACATATACATAATAATAACAAAAAGTGTTTGTGTTTTACTTTTCCTGGATTCAAGTTCTGTTTTTTAAAAAGAGCACAAAATGAAGTTATCTATATCTCCTTAATTTGATTATATTCTACCTATCAAAATATTTATATTAATCTCATTAAAATATGAATAAGTATTTTTATGGTGGTTGATTTTACAGAATTCCCTGGAGTTTCTTTAAGTGCCTTCCCTTGTAGATTGTCTAGATTATAGATCACCACACTGCTGTCCTTCACATCCCCTCATTCATCTTAATAATCAAAAGATCTTCCAGTAATTACAGTTCAGAAATATGCTCTCTGTTGGAGTTTTCAACATTGCACATCTGAATCTTTTATTTTAACCCTTTGAGAAACAGATATACACAAAAATGCCACAGAGTAACCACTGGAGTCCCAAATCTAGTTCAACTCCCACAGACACTGTATCATCTTGGCAGATCATCATCCTCCATGTTCCCATATGTGTAAAGTGAAAACACTGGACCAGATGATCTCTGAAGGCTGTCTGATGGATTCCATCCTGCTTTCTGAACTTAAGAGGCTTCTTAACTCTGCACAGAAACAGGAGACTGGATGACTCTCACCGTTGCAATCCATTTCCCAGCAGCTTGGATCTTGAATAGGCTTGTTTTAAGAAGCAAGATAAAATAAGAGACTACATGGGCTTCAAACACCAAAACTGGATTCCTATCAACTCTAAACTGTATAGAAATGTTCTGAAAAATATTATAATTTAAGTTCAAATTACCTCCAATCAAGTCCACAGTTCTATCCTTGGAGAAAATTATACTGGCGTAAGGAGTCAGGGGACCAATCTGGGGTTAGTTTTGGGCTAATGGACAGTCAAATGACCAGACCCAGTGAAACTTCAGAGAATGTTGTAAACACTCCAGGTAAGTGAACTTATGGGGCACTTCCATTACAAGTGCCACAGTGACTGGCTAAAGACTTTTCTTTGTTCTTTCATTTGATGATGATTGAAAACTAACCATGAGAAATCTAGAAAAAGAGAGAGCCAAGAGCCTGCAACTGACAGACTGGTTAATTTAGATTGCAATCCAGAGCAAACTTTTCATTTAAAGTGAGTTAAAACTTTGAAAAATTTTAACATAAAGAAAAACAAGTCAGAATGAAGTTATGGGAGGTATAATTTATTCAGAGTTACATTTTTAGTTTATCTTTCCAATTATTAATATAATGAATTATTAATAATTAATGATTATCAGCAAGTACTTATTATCTACATTGTATATTGATTTGTGTTAGTGTACATGTAATCAAGAAGACATTATATATTCATTTAATGAGAGTCTTTCTACAAATATTTACAAAATGTCTGCAATACTAAAAACATTATGTCAGGTGAAACATGAATTTTAAGTAAATAACAATAATATCTAACAATTATGGAATGCCATACACAGAGCACTGTCATAAACATATATATGTATATATATGAGCTATACATATATGTTAGCTTATTAAATGTATTAATGAGCTGTATATATAATCTTAAAGATACATTAATCTTTCTAGAAACCTCATGAGATTGTTAGTGTTATCATCCTCATTTTACAAATAAGAAAACTGAGCCATAGACTGTTGAAAGCCTTACCCTGTGTCTAGGTCCCAGATCTATTATTTGGCATAAACTCTGAGTTGAAAGTCTCAGGCTCTTAACTACTACAATACAAGTATTAGGTTGAAACATGAAATTGCAGTTTTTGTTGGTCAAAAATGGTTGAATATCATCAATTTCAACCATATAGATTTGCATGCACAAATCAGTTCTCCTAACAACTGGGCTGTAAGAATTTAGAGGTGATAGGAAATAACCAAGAGACAGCTTAGACATTTTTTCAAAGAAGACATCCAAATGTCCAACAGACACATGAAAAAGTGCTCAACATTGCTCGGCATCAGGGAAATCCAAATCCAAATCTCAATGAGATATAACCTCACACCAGTCAGAATGGCTAAAATTAACAAGTCAGGAAATGACAGATATTGGCGGGGATGTGGAGAAGAGGGAACCCTCCTACACTGTTAGTGGGAATGCAAGCTGGTGCAGCCACCCTGGGAAACAGTACAGAGGTTCCTCAAAAAGTTGAAAATAGAGCTACCATATGCTCCGGCAATTGCACTACTGGGTATTTACCCCAAAGATACAAATGTAGGGATCCGAAGGGGTACATGCACCCCGATGTTTATAACAGCGATGTCCACAATAGCCAAACTGTGGAAAGAGCCAAGATGTCCATCAACAGATGAATGGATAAAGAAGATGTGGTGTATATATATACAATGGAATATTATGCAGCCATCAAAAGGAATGAAATCTCGCCATTTGCAACGACGTGGATGGAACTGGAGGGTGTTAGGCTGAGCGAAATAAGTCAATCAGAGAAAGACATGTATCATATGACCTCACTGATATGAGGAATTCTTAATCTCAGGAAATAAACTGAGGGTTGCTGGAGTGGTGGGGGGTAGGAGGGTTGGGGTGCCTGGGTGATAGACATTGGGGAGGGTATGTGTTATGGTGAGTGCTGTGAATTGTGTTAAGACTGATGAATCACAGACCTGTACCTCTGAAACAAATAATACATTATATGTTAAAAAAAAAAAGAAGAAGAAGAAGATAGAAGGAGAAGAATGAAGGGGGGGGAAATCGGAGGGGGAGATGAACCATGAGTGACTATGGACTCTGAAAAACAAACTGAGGGTTCTAGAGGGGAGGGGGGTGGGGGGATGGGTTAGCGCGGTGATGGGTATTAAGGAGGGCACGTTCTGCGTGGAGCACTGGGTGTTATATGCAAACAATGAATCATGGAACACTACATCAAAAACTAATGGTGTAATGTATGGTGATTAACATAACATAATAATAAAAAAAAACTAAAAAAAAAGAAAGCTTCATGGAATAGAAATTAATCTCAGCTTTAAAAGACAAGACTTGGATTTTAAAAGGGGGGGAGGTGTTTTTTAGGAGAGAGGATAACATACACCAAGCCATGGAGGTAAGAATGCATCTGTGTCTTCTATAAGTTTTGACTTTCATTTTCCTGCTATGGAATTCATCTCCTGCCTAATTCTAGATTCTAGTCACCTCCAGTACCACCACTGGCTAATGGCTCTAAACAGGGGTGTAATGTGTTAAATTGTGTTCCCTCAAAATTCACGTGTTGAAGTCTTAACCTCCAGTACTCAGAATGTCACCTTATTTGGAAATTGGTTTGTTGAAGATAAAATTAGTTAAGATGAAGACATTAGGGTGGACCTCAATCCAACATGACCAGATTCCTCAGTAAGAGGGGAATCTGACACAGAGACACACCGACAGGGAGAATGCATAGGGAGATGAAGGCAGAAATTGAAGATGAGGCACAGAAATGCTTCCACAGGCCAAGGAACACTAAAGATTGCCAGCAAATGACCAGGATGTTGGCCAGACACATGGAACACATTTTCCTTAGAAAGCAAACAATGGTGCTGACACCTTGACCTTGGAACTTCTGGCCTCCGGAACTGTGAAACAAAAAATTTCTCTAAAGTTACTCAGTTTATGGTACTTTATCAACCGTAGCAAACTATATTAGAGGAAATACAAGGACTCTTGCATCCTCCACTCATTATTTGGGTGTCCTTAACCCTCCTCCCTCCCCCAACATGAACCCTGGGAAGAGAGTCACAGGAATCCTTCTGACCTTTAAATTCTGAGTCTTGATCAACACATCAGTGCTTCTGTCTCAGTGTTTTATCATAACAAACTTGGCCATTAACCCAAGTCCTCTTCTTTAAACATTCTGACTTTGCCATATCCCAAGTTACATATTTTTGTGGTATAAGAATCTACTGCTCTTTCTCAGTATCAGCATTTTTATCTCCCGATTTAAGAGTTGTTTATAAACCATATAGATATGTAAGACATGATTTTATGGTAACATTTGTCTATCTAGAAAAATTCAGATCCCTTCTAAATATAACCACTTTTGAGTTTTAAAAAAGAATGTACCACAATTTCCTGAGGCAAAGCCAAAATAAGTACATAAATATATAGTGAACATTATTTAATACTTATGACAGTTATTTTTAAAAGCAAATCTACATGTATTACCTCATTTAATCCTTATAACAAACTATGAGGTGAGTTCCGTTATTATTCTGAAGAAAGTAAGGCACAGAGATCAAGGAATTTACTCATAGTGTTATAGCTATTTAGTGTTCTAATCAAGATGAGAAAAGGAGAGTTATTAAGTATTAAGTATTTTTAAGTATTAAGTACCTGCTGCATACACAACACTGTGTATTCTGGTTTTATAGGTTATCTCCTTTAATTTCTCCTAATATTGTGTGTGTAAGTCATGATTATGTCTTTTTTTCCAGATCATGCAACTGAGGCTTGGAGAGTTAGGCAACATGTCCTGTTCATGTTGCCAGTAATTTGGGGGACAATATTCAAGCCCATTGACAATGTTTTTGGAATAAGTGCTTTGTCTCCCAAGTTAATTATATTGATCAGTCTCACTATGTCTTCATTAAATCTTTTCTTTTCTTCAATCTTCCCGCTGGTGTTACTTACCCACTCCTATAAACACTGTCCCACCTAGTACTTTGAAACCGAGGTGATCTCTACAAAGAGCAAATATGAAAACGGCTTCACCCATGGTCCAGTGGCCTTCTTCAAAGTTGATTTAATGCTTTTCTTCTCTTTTCCAGGCACCAAACTCATTTTTCCGTATTCCTTGTAGCCCAATCTCTACTTTGAATCACATATTGAATAATTTGGCCCCTGACTTGATGTCTTCACTTCAGTATGTTCTTCTAAATATCAGTTTTCAGTATTAGTTTTTGTTGGTGCTGATCAATATTCATTCATTTTCAATCATTGGAGGCACAGACAAAGGTTTCTGAAATTCCTTAAGAGCCTTCTTCTGATTACACTATGCAGGAGACCAGGTGCACACTCTGTTCATCCTCTTGATGGAGTGAGAAAAATTCCCACCATTGAATAAATTTGGTCTCAGACAGAAACATAATAATAGACTCAGACACCAGAGTGAGGAAAAGAATCCAAGGCCTAATTACTCAATATGGGATACAAAATGAAGTTGGAAGCACAGTAACAGTCTTTATATTGCCAGTTGTTTCAAAATATAGTGTATTAATAAAAAAAATTTGAGTTACAATAAGGCCAGCAGATTAGGAAAGGATTTCTATTTAAAAGATAGTTTATTACATAGAGTTTCCAAGAAGAAGGGTTACACCACATCACTCAGGGTCACACAGGGAAGTACCAGGGTTGATTAAGAGGCAGAGGGAGCAAGGGGAGCTCTGGACAAGAGCCTTTATTGTGGTTTCCCTGGGAAAGGAGTGAAACAGGGTAAGCAGCCTTAGGTAGGATTGGCTAGTTTAAATAATTTCAGTGGGCTCTGAAACATAGGGACAACCCCTAGCTATCTGGTACCTGGGGTGACTAGGGTGGGTGGATAGTGACCCAGAGTGTGAGAACTCAAGAAAGGAGGTGATTGGGGTATGAGCTCTGTATTGGTTAGTTTGTGCTTGAAAAGTACACTCATAGGCAAGTTGTTTACTGTCTCTAGCTATTGGCTAACTCTGGGAAGAGCAGCCTCTCAAAGGTCCCAAATGTCAAAGCATCAAAATACAAAAAAAAATAGACAAAGCTAATATACCAACTAGATGACCCTGAGCCATAGGTGGGTGGTTTTTTTGTTTTGTTTTGTTTTACTTTTTAATGTTTAAAAAATATTATTTTTTAATTTTTACCTTTATTAATTATAATTTGTATGTCTTTTATTTTTATATTTTCTAATATTTAGCAAGAAAAATAACGCTTTGTGAACAAAGAAGCACTTAGGCATTCCTAAGTGGATCCAGATACGAGTTCAAGAAAAACTGGAAAACACAGTATGAATAATAATTATCACTTAATAAATTCATCATATGCAGTATCATTACAATGTTTGAACATGATATGCAGATTTTATAGTCAATTTTTAAGGGTATATGAAACTATTGGTTGTTTTGTTGCATAATAATTGCCACGAATAGTAAACATTTGGTGTAAACGCTTGAGGGTTGAATTGAATTAACTGAGTTTCTAAGAGCAGTTTGTGGGCAATGAGAGAGAAGAAGGGCCTTGATCCTGGACAGTGGGCTGTCATGGAGAATCTCCCTTGCCCTGCTCAGCCCAGCTCCCTAACCCCAGACCTCGTCCCTGCCCTTAGGGTAGTTTTTCTACCAATGCTGCCAGCCCCATGGTTGCTGCTCGGGTATTGCCAGGAAGTATGAATGAAAAAAAAGCTCTAGGTTTTTCAGGGAGAAAAGACCTTGTTCTGTGGGGCAGGCTGGCATTTTACCTTGATTAAAGACATCTCTTCAGGCCCCACAATCCATACCACTGTTTATAATTTTCTGCTTTAGGAACCCAGGGCGGACTCATCAAGGAACCAGATGGCAGAAGCTATAGCCTTATGCTCCCTAACACAAGCACCCTTTCTGGGTCCTATAAAGAGCTTACGTTCACTGACCCTGGCTATGTTTCTGTGTGTTCTCTCTCTTTCCCAGCCGGAAGCTAAGCCGAAATTTCCCCTAAATCTAACAATTTGCTCACCTAGGATTTTAGGGATGTGTATGCAGATAGGAAACCACATGACCAGTCACAAGCTTCCAGACGTGGCTATACTTTGCATGTTCTCCTGAAATCTGGAAAACATTCTGTACTGATGGCAACCACAGATTGCCCTTCAGAGGAATAGTTTCTAAGTCACACACAAAAAAAATAAAGAAGGTAAATGTAAATATATCCTAACAAATCTTAGACTTCTGAGTCAGTGAACTGGGTTTAAATTCTCATACCTAAGAGATTACTGGGAAAATCAATTGCCTACCCTTGCTCTTTTCCTTATCTGTAAAGTAAGGGAAAACAATCACCTCCCATTGTGATAATCAAGTAAAATAAAGTATAGTTAATTACTACCTTACACAATACAGCTGGAGACAAAAGATCCCCAAGGCAACACTCCACCGTTCTGCTTTGCCCAAAGCTTCTCCTTAAGGGAAGATTTGCAGCCTAGGTCTTCAAGGGGAAAAGGTCTGAATAGTTGTTTTCAGTAGAATTTAATAAATTAGGGTACAAGAAAAGCCAACATTCACCAACCATTATGAGTAGAGACAACCCGGAAGAAATAGATTACATAGTGAACATTTTAATAAGAAAGGGGAAGGAGGTGAACCTCTAGGGCTGCTGGAAAGCAGGGAAGAGAACCGGGAACAGGTCTACTATTTGAAGACACAAAGGCTGGGCCCCAACAATGCTGTACAGGTAAGGGGCAGTTTTTACATTAATACTTTCAACAAGGATTTGCATTCACATTAAAGATTTTGCTTTTTGTTTACTTCATCTGCCCAGGAAAACTTTCAAATTGCTATGCTAAACATTGTTTCCTTATAGGTTAAAATAAGTAATTCTCTCATAAATATTTAAAAGAAATCACCATAGTATACCTTAATATAGCAGTACACATATCAAAGGAAATTTTTACAATCACAAATATAGAAAAATGTGTTTAAATGTACTCCAAATCCTCCAGAATTATGTAAGTACTCCAATAGGTTTAAATACATTCTATCAATTTCTGAGACACGAATCCCATTATAAAAACACAAACTGTATTCTTTAAAGCAGACATCACTCAACCTAAGAAATGAGTTAATCGTTCAAAAAAGTAGATCACTGAAATGGAAAGCTCACACACACACACACACACACACACACACACACACACACACAAATATCCTCATACACTTGTATATGAATTATATGTCTCTATAAACATATAAAGATCTATAGATACAGATATATATATTATATAAAAATTTAAAAATTAAAGTATGCACATTTATCTTTCCAATTTTACATTATTTTAATGCAATTTTCAAGAAGAGATATTCTTCTTGAAGAAGCACTTGGATAGGCATTAGAACAATCTGCCTGAGAAAAGGCAGCAGTAACTATTCTTAAGACAATTTATAGCTCATATTCTTTGATTCACTGAATATATAGTCTTCTTAATATGGTGAGAAATTAGACAAGTGTATGTTTCCTTAAAGCAGATGATTGTCTGAAACTAATTATTAAGTCAAGTGTTTGTGTAATTGTTGTAAACATTTCTTATAAATTAGTCATTTTTCCATACTATAAACCATTTGGGACTTAAATTTTCAGGTTTTCATCCCCTGATTGGCAAGTTATTTACCAAAACAAAACCACCAAATCACTGTACACTATAATTAAATGCCTACATATGCTTTGAAGATAAAGCAATGATTGCAAATTATTCAAAAGCATTATTGAATAAGTCCAACAGATACACTGAGTGGATGTACAGGTGTTACAGGTAGAAATATGCCTCTTCTCCCACCCTCTAATAATAGCTATAATGAACACAACTATTTGTAAACACGTTCTGTTCTGGGAAAGGCCATCAGTAAGAGCTGACAGCTTCTAGAAATGTACATACTCAGAATTGTGCTGGCTCTGCTATTACCTAAAACTCATCTCCCTAATTTCTTCCTCTTCCCCTTTCTAAGAATGTTTAACAAGAGATTTAATAGGCTGGAGTGCCTACAAAGAATAGGCACCTGCTAAGCAGGAATTCCTACTGCTAGTAGGTAAATTAATATCATTAATGCCTTCATTTATTTATTTATTCATCTATCCATCCAGTCACCAAATATTTACTGAGCATCTGTTATATATGCAGTTAGGAAGACCAAGAAGATGCCCAGGTTTTTACCTCTGTAAACTCACACTCTAGTAGGCACGTAACTGAAAAATACTACCAAATCACTGAAGAATTAAATTGGGGTCTTTTCTATAAGATTCACAGGTATAGGGGAAAAAACGATAACAAAACCCAAAAATAATACCTTAACATTTAATTATTTTTTCTTGGTTACAATCGTATGACCTATGAATTTCAAAACAACACACTTAAGTGATGGCAGTGACACAGATCAAGATCAATGATAAATCTCCTTTACCTGCTGGAAGTTCAGTGAGTCATCACCGGTAAGCTAGCTCTGCCTTGCATCCCATCCCTATCCCTCAATGACTGATATGAAAGAGAATTTTTAAAGATTTATTTATTTATTTGAGAGGGAGAGAGAAAGAGAAAGAGTGTGTGTGAGCAAGGAGAAGAGGCAGAGGGAGAAGGAGAGAGAAAAATCCCAAGCAGACCCTGCTGAGCACAGAGCCTGACATGGGACTCAGTCTCAGGACCCTGAGATCATGACCTGAGCTGAAATCATGAGTTGGATGCCTAATCAACTGAGCCACCCAGGTGTCCTGAGATTTTTTATATTATGTAGAAAAAGCACCCTATTTCCCTTTCCTGGTAACCTGGTTTTCCATCTTAAGAGATCATATTTCAAAAGTAAAATTAACACCTTTCAATATGTCAGAGAAAAAGAAAACCCTCACTTGCCTAAGCAATCATTCTATAAATTTGGAAATCACCCCAAAATGGATTTCCCTCTATCAATTTTCCACTTCCAGTTGGAGGCGGGGAACTAGAGAAAGTATGGATAATTTACAAATCCATCTCTGAATTATTTTGTATGTATTGCCAGATTTTAAAATCAGTGCCAAATCAACATAACAAATACAATATTGTGTAACCTTCCTAGTTAAAACTTTAAAATTCTGAACAAAAATTTCTTTTTAGTTTATTGATGTGGTATACCTTAATAGAGACATGACCTCTTATTGCTGAAATGCTTTTAGAAAGATGAAAGTGACGGGTTTTAGTAAATTGAACTCTGGTTTCCTACAAGTAATATTCCCTACTTTCTTTATACAGATGCTACATAAAAGCTAAAAGATAAAAGATTCAGAGATGGAGTGGGTAGGGAATATGGATTTGGGAATACGTGATAAAGGACAGTGATTATCTGTGGTACAATGGGAGGGAAGAATTCAGGGAGGGGAAAGTGTGCATTAGCCTGAAATTTTAATTTCCATTTCAAAGAGGAAATACAAATCATAATAGAGTTTCCACCATGTGTCACACCCTATCATAATCTTATTTAATGTTAATGGCAACTGTATAAGAGAGCATTGTTCCCCATTTTACAGATGAAAGAACTGGGCTTAAATAAAAATATCCAAGATCCCATAGTGGCCAAGCTATATGAATGGAACCCACATCTGTATGATTCAAGAACCTTTCTCTCTAGATAGGAGAAGAGGGGTCTGATAAGAACAGATTATTCCAGAAAATAGGAACTATTTGTATACTATTTCAGGAGACTCTAAACAAACTACAAAAATGTGATCAGTCTTCAATGAATCAGTGATGTTTTATTTAAATTACCAGATTTTTCGATTATTTCTTGTAATGATTTTTATGTTCTAGAATGGAAACTTTCTCATTCAACATAATCAGTGTTAGACCACCAAAGCAGTTAAGAATTCTTGTTCTAGTTTCACCTTTTACTGCTAAACATTCCTAAAACTATCCAAATAATCTCCTTGTTCTAACTATAAAATGTTTTTCACGGTATGAGAAAATTCTCAAGTATTAATGAATTCATGCATGTGATGTCCTTTGAGTTCCTTGAAAGAAATGGCTAAGTATAAAAGTGATGTTATTCTCTTTTTTCCCCTTCATTTGATATCCTGCCTAAGCTGACTGTGGCTTGTTGAGTCTATTAGTTTCCAGAAAAATTGAAGCCGCCCTTCAGTGCCTAAATAAGAACAGAGATCAGTTAATGATTTAAATCTTACCTCCAGCCTTCTAGGAACGGAGAAAGATGTTTTAATTCATAGCATTAGTGTGTGTGTGGATTGGTCCCACACAATGATGTCAGGTTAATTTAATAAGAATTCAGAAGTTATTGGTAAGAGCAGGTGATGTGAACATTAGAGAGATTGCCCAGACAAAATTTGGGAGCTACCCTTCAAGCATCTAGGACATAAACCAAAGTGGGGGGAGGAGTTACCATTAATGGACCCAGCAATATTCCAAGTAAACGTATTTAACCTTAGGAAGCATTGAAGATGCCACTAATTTGGTGACCCAGAAGACAAGCTCAGATGAAGAAATGTCTTTTTGACAGGGGAATGGGTTGTTTGTAAATGGATTTTAAACATACTAGAGATTGTGTCTTGTATTACTTTAAAAGCTAATCACATAGTTCCTAATTAAGGGTCCCTCTAAGTACTTAATACATCCCGTTACAACCCTTAATCCACGATCTCATGATTGTTTCCATCTATAAAATATACCAAGATTGTTTTCATCCATAGGTGATCCCAAATTGGTAGCCCCAGGCTGTTCTTTTGCCATACAGTCCAAGAGCATATATATATATGACTACCTCATCTGGGTGTCTCACAGCCCTCCAAACTAAGTTTGTCCAAAACCCAGTGATTTTGTTCCCTCCAAATCTATTTTTTTTCAAGTCTTTCTTATCTCAGGGAAAGGAAGCCCCATCCACTTGATTTTCTAAGTCAGATATCTAGGAGTTATCCTTTATTCCTACCCACATTTCACTTCCAATATTTAGTTAACTGCTACATACTGACAATTTTATCCCCTAATTGCTTCTTGGGTCTACCCATTTCCATCCATCTGTCTCTATTCTAGGCCATACCACCATTATCTCTCTGGATTACGAGGACTGCTTCTTAACCCACCCAACCAGTCTACAACTTGATCTAAAGTGATCCTTCTAAACACAAATATAACTCCCCTGACAAAATCTTTGCCCATTGCTCTTACAATAAATGATCAATTCTTTAACATAGTTTGCAAGTCCCCACCTGTATCTTCAGTCTCACTCCTAATTTCTTCCTTCTAGACCAGGCTGTTGTAGAGTGACACAGAGATTTTTCCCCAGTCTTTGAACATGACAAGTTCTCATCTGTGCAATTTCCTTTCTCTGGAACATTTTCTTCCAGTCCACCCCAGGAAATCCTTGACATCTTCAGATTTCCGCTTCTTTCTGGAAGCCTCCCCCTGGTTTATATAGGCAAGTTTAGGTTGCCCTCTATATGTTCCCATAAAACCTGGTATTTCTTCCAAGTTATTACTCATCAGATTTTATTTTAATTATTGTATACTTGTTTGTCTTTTTAAATAGAGCTCATAATTTGTAAGAGGAAAAAGAACGTCTCTTCTTGCTCTCACTCTATCCCTGGGTTCTAGTACGTTGCCCTACAATTAGTAGGTATTTAATAAAATTTGTATATAAAATGATCACATCCCAAATAAAAATATCACTTAAGCATACCAATTCTTTATACCTAATCCTATCCTTTCCTTATATCAGAAAACACAGATTCGATTCTTAGGGACAGCATAACCATGTAATTGATCATCTACATTAGGACATTTTTGACTGCATAGGGCATAATATTAATGAATTATAGGTCAATAGGAGTAAATTAAGACTGTTGCAGGCACACCAGGAAATGTGGTCACCTCTCTTAGGAGCAAGACAGAGAACATAAATAAATAAATCACAAGAATGTCTGGGTTTTTGGTTTTTTGTTTCTTCGGCGTGGAGGATATTCTACTGATCTGGAGATGGCAGCAACCATACAGGTCCAAATAATTCTATCATGTTGGAATATAGACCCAGTCTTGTCAGATCTTCTGATCTATCAAGAAAAATAGGAAATCTTAATTTTATCTGAAATATCCAGGTATTTTAATGCTGGAAACTAATTTCAAAAAATTAAAACAAAATAGTTCTAAGTACAGACAAGAGGTAAAAATTGAAATATGTAATCCCCTATAAAGCTCAGACACATCGTCATTGGTGTCAGTCAGTGCATGGGAACAGGGTATTCCAGGGATTATACTATTAGTTACTGAGGTTCAGAACCTATAAGGAGGTTCAGCAAGTCTTAAAAAGGGGGCCAGGCATCCAGGATATTGAGAGGACAGTTAAATACCTAAAATCACCTCAATATTCTAATTCAGGAGTGCCATACCTAAATATCAGTCCTCGTATAGACATAAAGAATGCTTCATGAGGACCTCTAGAGTGTTTTTGTTGAAACCCAAATAACTGAGTTGCTTCCACAATACTACGTTGATCTTTATTTTTCTATTCACTCATTACGTGATCACTCCCTAAACACTGTCTGTGTTTGATTTACCCCTAAATTAGATTTTAAAGGTTCAGAATTTCATGAACGTTGCCTCCACAACAGAGTTTTACTGGTCAATTGCAAAACAGGTACCATTAGCTGCCAATGCCAAAATCATCAAGATGGGGAATAGAACTTGGGTTGGAAAGATTTAGCACAGCTTCCACCTCACCATCCACAACTCCTAACCCACAATTTGCCCATGAGCAGTAGCTAATATTCATCGTTTGGTCTGCAAGCTCTTGCTTAATCTGGTAATAACACACATGGAATTGTTTCATGATCAAGGACTGGATGAGTAATTCACCAAGCTGCTTGTATTATTTATATTCTCCAAATGCATATAAAACAGATTTACATAAATGATTATGCTAAGGACATAATTAAAGAATGAACCACAAAGAAACTTTGAGATCATCTAGTTCAGTCTCTTCATTTTATAGCTGAAGAAACCTCCCCTGGGGAGGTTGAACAATTTACCGAAGTCACACAACCTCCCAGATGTGATGTTTAAGAGCCATCAAAGGATTTGTGAGTGACAGAATTTCAGCATATGGTTGGGGAGGAGGTTACAGAATTTTGGGGAGGAGTTTAGGAACCAGAAATAGTTACTAGCTCATTAACAAAGACAGACTTTTCAAAGAGGCAAAGTAAATTGCCAGGGACCTTACTACAAAGCAGAGGCAGACTTCCTGCAGAGGCATTCAGGTCTTACAGCCATTTGAAGAACAAGGTACCATCCATCAGGAAATGCCTTCAACCACATATCCACTGGATAGTGGAGATTTTTCAGCTTTAATTTTGTTATTTTATTTCCATCGCCAAACTTCCTACTGAAGTCACTCACCTCCTCCCCATTTCCATTTGCTTTAGAGCTCCCCTTTGCCTTTTGTTTTCTCCTTGATGTTGATTGTCTTATTCTTGCCACCATGCCCTGGCACTCCAAAGAAATGTTCCAGTTTCCTGAAATTTTTCCATGGGATATGCCATTTATCTCCTCACCGCTATTGAAACCTGGGTTTCCTGTGGCTGCGCCACTTTCTTCACAAACTTTCCTAGTGAGCAACTTACATTCTCCTCCCCAGGCTCACCGGGTCATCCAAAACTCAGGTCAGCCCAACCCTGGACTCCTATTTTCTGTTACCAGATTGCCCCCCTCTCAACGTGCTGGGCATCATCCAATCCACGGAGGGCCTGAGTAGAACAAAAAAGTAGGGAAAGGAAAATTCATCCCTTTTGCTTGCCGCCTGCCTGCCTGAGCTGGGACATCAGTCTCCTCCTGTGCTTGGACTGGAAATTACACCATTGGCTGCCCTGGTTTTCAGACCTTCACACTGGGACTTTAATTACACCAGTAGCTTTCTTGAGTTTCCAGCTTGAAGACAGCAAATCATGGGATTCCTCAGCCTCCATAATCTCATAATTCCTCATAATAAATCTTTTTATATATATAAGATATTGGTTCTGTTTCTCTGGAGAGTCCTGACTAATACAATCATCTAACAAAATAGTATACATTCATTCATGTGCACCTACATACTTTAAATACTATGACTAACATAATACTTAGTGGTGAAGTCTGAATGTCTTCCTCCTAAGATCAGGAACAAAGCAAGAATGTCCACTCTTTCCATTTCTATTCCATGTCATACTGGAAGTCCTGGGTGGTGCAAGCAAGTAATAAAAAGAATTAAAAGGTGTACAGATTGGAGAGAAAGAAATAAAACTTTATTTTTAGATATGATTATCTACATAAAATAATATCAGAAACTGACCAATAATCATTTGCCATTTAAAAGTGTGTTTAGCTAGATCACAAAATACAAGGCTATACAGGTCTAGGATCAGTATCTTTGAAACTACAAAACACAGAAGAAAGAAAGATTGAAATAATGTAGAAATAAATCATGTTGCTCACGAACTGGAGAACTCAATATCGTTAGAATGTCAATTCTCCCCAAACTGATCGATAAATTTATTACAAACCCAGTCAGATTCTCAGGATTATTTTGCAGATATTGACAAGCTGATTATAAATTTTATATGGAAAGGCAAAGGAACTAGGAAAAACAAACTTTTTTTAAAGATTTTATTTATTTATTTGGGGGAGAGAGAGAGCACAAGCAGGGAGAGGGACAGAGGCAGAGGGAGAAGCAGGTTCCCCACTGAGCAGGGAGCCCGATGTGGGGCTAGATCCCAGGACCCTCGGATCATGACCTGAGCCGAAGGCAGACACTTACCTGACTGAGCCACCCAGGAGTCCCAAGAACAAACTTTCTTGAAAAATAAAATCATTCCCGGGGTTCCTGGGTGGCTCAGTCAGTTGAGCATCCAACTCTTGATTTCAGCTCAGGTCATGATCTCAGGGTCATGAAATCTAGCCCCATGTTGGGCTCCCCGCTCAGCAGGGAGTCTGCTTGAGCCTCTCTCTCTCTCTCCTTCTCCCTCTGCTGCTCCCCCTGCTTGTGTGCACACTCTCTCTTTCTCTCTCTCAAATAAATAAATCTTAAAAAAAAAGGAAAAGAAAATCATTCAGGTTGAGTATGATTAGACTGCATGACTTATTATAAAAGCCAGAGTAACAAAGCAGTGTAGCATTGGTGAAAGAATAGGTCAACGGAAGAGAATAAAGAGCACAGAAATAAACCCATACACATACGGTCAATAGATTTTGACAGAACTGTAAAGCCAATTCAATGGAGAAATAATAGCCTATTTTACAAATGCTGGTGGAACAATTAAATACACATATGCCAAAAAAATGAACTCTATACATACCTCACACCTTATATAAAAATTAACTCAAAATAATACATAGACCTAAATGTAAAAGCTAAAAAATAAAACTTAAGGAGAAGAAAAGAAAAAACTTTGTGACCGTGGCTAGACAAGGCATTTTAGATACACCAAAAGCACAACCCATAAAAAAAATTATAAACTGACCTTATCAAAATATAAACTTTGTCCTATTAAGAAAATGAAGAACAAGCCACATACTGGGAGAAAACATTTGCCAATCACATATGTTTTGTTATATTACCCAGAATATATAAAGAATTCTGAAAATAAGAAAACAAATGGCCCTTTTTAAAAAATGAGATAGAGGTTTGAATAGACACTTCATCAAAGAAGATATGAATCCAAATAAGCACGTGACAAAACGCTCAACATTATTACTCATCAAGGAAATACAGATTAAAGCCAAAATGAGATACCATTATATGCCTATTAACTTGGTTTAAAAATACTGATAATATCAAGTGCTCATGAGGACAGAGAGCAACCAGAACTCTCGTACCTTACTAGTGAGAATGTACAATGGTAATGCTCACTTTGGAAGGCATCTTGCTAGTTTGTTATATGTTTAAATATTTATGATCCAGCAATCCTATTCCTAGGTACTTACCCGAGAGAAATGAAACTTATGTTCACACAAAAACCTGTATGAATGTTTGAGCATCATTATTCATAATTGCTGAAAACTGGAAGCAACTCAGCTGCCCTTCAGTTTGTAAATAGATGAACAAACTCTGGTCCATCCATAGAGTAAAACAAAATCAGCGATAGGAAGGAACTTGACAATAAAAGGCAACAACATAGAAAAATCTCAAATAATTCCAGTACGTGAAATTATAGGAAAGGACAAAATGATGATTCTGGTTAATGATAAATTAATGGTTAACAGTTTTGGGGGGTGGAGGGCTTAACTACAAAGGAGAAGTATAAGGGAGTTTGCTGGGGTCGGGAGGGAACAGCCCTATATCTTGATTATGGTGGTGCTTGCTCAACTCTAGGCATCTATCAAAGCTCACAGAACTGTCCATCAGAATGGGTGATTTCTACTGCAAGTAAAACTTTTAATTAATAAAAAGTTTTAAAAGATCTTGTTTGCTGATGGCTGCCAGAGGGGAGGCGGGTGGAGTGATGAGCAAAATGGGTGGAAGGGAGTGGGAGATATAGGCTTCCAGTTATGGAATGAATAGTCACCGGGATGAAAGGTACAGCATAGAATACATATTCATTGGTCTTTGGTGGCTTTTTATGGTGTCAGATGGCAGTTATACTTGTGGTGAGCACAGCATAATGTATAGACTCTCCTAATCACTATGTTGTACACCTGAACCTAATGGTAACATTGCGTGTCAACTATACTTAATACTTCACAATGTTGTCCTAGAACCTATTAACATTGTTTTTAAAAGATTCTATTTATTTATTTGTCAGAGAGAGAGAGAGCACAAGCAGGGGGTGCCACAAGCAGAGGGAGAAGCAGGCTCCCAGCTGAGCAAGGAGCCCGATGCGGGACTCAATCCCAGGACCCTGGGATCATGACCTGAACCGAAGGCAGATGTCCAACCGACTGAGCCACCCAGGCGTCCCACATTTGTTTTTTCCTTTCTTCCCTCAGAACTTAATTGGAGAAGGAGGTCTAGAACCAGCCCTATACAACAATTGTCCATTGTCAACATTCATACTTCTCCAAGCCCTTTTATAAGCAGGAGGTAAACTAAAGAGAAACAAAAAAGCGTCTTCATTTTCTGTGCAGAGGGAAAAATTAAGGGTGCTAGGTGCTTTAAAATTCTACTTATAATGATGTAGCATTTATACCTTAGTCTGTTAAAATAGCATTTCACATACTTATTTCCATTTGCAACCATGCGATCTGATAAGACCATCATAAAAATTTAGTTACTGTAATATGTTAAATCAAATACTGTCTCTTTGTATTATGGGTTTATATGTCATTGTAAATGTAGAGACAAAACAGAAGCATTTGTCAAAATTAGATGTTGTATCAAAGCAGGAAATATACCCAGGACAATATTCTTTCCATTAGAATGGCATTTAGATTCTAGAGTTCCCATTGTGGCTTTTCCCTTACCTAATGGATGCTGGAATGGAACAGATCCTTGTGCATTACACATTTCTTGGAAAGCTTTATGGTGGTCATCTGAAAACATGTGCTTTCCCAGGAAGTAGCTTCAGAATGGTAAATGGATATTTCATATGTAATTCAGTAAACTTTGTTTAATTCAAACTTAATTTTAATTTTATTGTATTTTATAGACAAATAATATTTTCTAATCCAGTTTAATTACACATACAATCTTTTATATTATTTTCCTTTTGGATATCTCATAAAAAGAAAAGCATTAGGTAGAAGATCAACAAATGCATATACAGTGAAAATTCATTCAAGTAAATCTATTCATAAATGACATAGAATTTTAACATTTAAAGTAGGACTATAATTATGCCTTTGTTATACTATGAGTGTCAAAATATGAGGTGTGGATAATTATTTTAATGTCATTTTTAATAACAATAATTATTCATTTTTAAGCCAGAAAAGTATAAAGAAAACAAAATGGCCCATAACTCCAGCTAACACTAACATTTAAAAATAAATAAATCAAAGAGACATCTGTGCGGTACAGTCGGTTAAGCGTCTGACTCTTGATTTTGGCTCAGGTCATGATCTCAGTATTGTGGGATTGAGCCCCTGGTCAAGCTCCATGCTCAGCAGGGAGTCCGCTTGAGATTCTCTCTCTCCTTCCCCCTCTGCCCATCCCCCCCTGCTCAAGTGCCCTCTCTCAAAATAAATAAATCTTTAAAAATAAATAAATCAATAAATTTAAAACAAATACATTCAGTATTGGAAGAATATTCAAAGAGTACCTAAAGGGTACATAATGAATTGTAAAAAATACTTCTCTCTCTCTCCACCTAGAGTTTTATTACTCTAAATGTAATCACTGTTAACTTCTGAAACTCTCAAAAACAATATTTCTCCAAAAGAAATATATATGCTGTTGCACTTTGATTTTTTTTAACTTCTACCTTTTGGTTTATTAGTACATACCTTTGTTTTATGCTTTTAGTGGTTTCTCTAGTATTTACTCTATAATTTTCCTATATCACAGTCTGCACCAAATAATATTGGGACACATCATGTAAATTTCCCCATCTGCCTTTTTACTCTTGTTATACACTTTGCTTCTTCATGTATTACAAAGTTTTATTATCTTTGTTTAAAATAAATTAGAAATAAGGAAAATATCTTTTATATGTGCCCACATACTTAGAATTTTCAGTGTTCTCCTTTATATCAATCCAAATTTTCATCTGGTATCATTTTTTTAAAACTTGAAGTTAATGGTAGTACAAGTTTGTTGATAATTAATTCTTTCAGCTTTTATCTATCTATAAAAAAGCCTTTACTTTTCTTTTATCTTTGGAACATACTTTTGCCAGAAACAAAATTCAATGTTAGTATTATTTTAATGGTGTTACCACCATGTCTTTTGACTGCAAAATTTCTGAAATCATTTTTTCATCTGTATATAATGATTCTTTTTCCTCTGGCTGTTTTTAAGATTTTCTTTTTGTTACTTGTTTTCAGCAATCTGATTCTAATGTTTGGTGTGATTTTTTCTTGCTCAGATTCAATGAGTTTTTTTAATGTGCGAGTTTATAGTTTTCACCATTTTTAGCTGTTATTTCTCCAGATATTTCTCTATGCCCCCACCTAATTACACAGAAGTTAAACTGCTTGATTTTACTCTACTGCTCATCTATGCTGTGTTCATTCCTTTCAGTCATTTTTCCTGTGTTTCATTTTAAATGGTTTATATTCTATGCCTGAAAATTCATTGATCTTTTCGTTGTGTCTCATCTCCTGTATAATCCCATCTACAAGGGGCTCAGTTATGTCTCACCCGAAATTATATGTTGACGCCCTACCCCTAGTACCTCAGAATGTGACTGTATTGGGAGGAAAGTACTTTAAAGAGGAAATTAAGGTTAAATGAGGTCATTGAAGTGGGACCTAGTCCAACATGACTGGTATCCTTATAAGGAGAGATGAGGACACAGAGGAAGACTATATGAAGACACGGAAGAAGATGGCTGTCTGTAAGCCAAAGACAAAGAGGCCTTGGGATGAAACCAAACCTGCCAACAGCTTGACCTTGGACTTCCAGCCTCCAGGATTATCTCTGGTTTAAGCCACTCAGTCTGTGGTACTTTGTTATGGCAGCCCTAGCACACTAATACTCATCAAAACTACTCTTCCTTTTAAATATTGTAGTTTTCGTCTATAGAAGTTCTACTGAAGTCTTTTCCCCCCACTTCTCTCTTTATCATGTTACTTCTTTCTTCCATGTTCTTGAACAAATGGAGCATATTTACAATTTATGTTTCCATGTCCTTCTCTCCTAATTCCATCCTCTGTATTATTTCTGGTTCTGTATCTATTGCTTGATTTCTCTTAGCATAGAACATACTTTTCTGCTTCTTTGCATGTCTGGTAATTTTTACATTATAAATATTAATGTTATATTTTTGGGTTCTGGATTTGGTTGTGTTTCTATAAATAGCATTTGACCTTCTTGTTGCATGTTGTTAAGTTATTTAGAATCAGTTGTACCCTTTTGAGGCTTGTTTATAAGGTTTATTAGGTTAGGTCCAGAGCAGCTGATAGTCTAGGATATTTTAGCTCAAGTGATGTAGCAATGCCTCTTGAGGATCTATCCAACGCCCTACCTATTAAGACATCTTTCTACTTTGTTGTAGGAATCACAAATTGTTCTCAGCCCTATGTGAGCTCCAAGAATTGTTAAGCCTCCTCTCTCTGGGTATTCTATCCCCAGCCTGCGGTCATCTTCTTCCTGTATCTGCACAGGTTAGTACTTAGCCAGACTTAGAAGGACTCCTCTATAGATGTTTGAAGCTCTGCGTGTAGCTCTGGTAGCCTTTGGGTCACCTAGGCCTTCTGAAACTATATTCTCTGCCTCTTATACTCAGTAAAATTCCCAGGGTCTATTTAGATTTCACCTATCATTATTCAGCCTGGAAATTATCTCCAGACAGAAAACAAAAACTCATAGCATTTACCTACCTCATTAATTCCCTTTTCTTAGGGATCAAAAGTATGTGTGGCCTGTGGTTCCATGTCTGAAAACCATTCTTTCATACACTTCATTCAGTTTTCTAATTGTTTAAGGCTGGGGGGAACATCTGTTCTCTATTATTCCATTATGGCCTGAAGAGGAAGTCCACATTTTCATTCTTAACTTTTTAAATCATTATGTTAAAACTAACCCATTTGTAGCTGGTATATGATATTCCATTGGATAAATGTAATGAATTTATTAATAAGACCCATATTAAAGGACATTCAGGTTATAGCCAGCATTTTGCTATTAAAAAGTAAGCATTCTTAATGCTTACAACACAGAGTAATTTCATATACTCTATTTTACTGGCTAACTTCCTAAAATAGATTTTCTGGATCAAAGGGTATGAGAGTTATTCAAAAATAAATATTTTCAAATTCCCATCTAAAAATTGCAAAATTAACACCACTCTACTCCCACACTTTCCCCAACATAAGTAGATTAACCTCCACCAATCTGAGAGAAAATGTCTTTTGTTTGGATTTTCACTTATTCAGCTATGAGTAAGATTGGGCATATTTTGTGTTTTATCAGCCATTTATTTTCCTCTGTCAATTGACTATTCACATCTTTGACTATTTTCCTTTTTTAATATCTATGAGCTAATTGTACATAATAAATTTAGTTTCCTGTCGTATTTTTGCAACTGTTTTTCTGTTTTTTAACTTTATGTTATTTATGACATACAGAAGTTTTAAATATTTATGCAATCAAAATTTGCAATATTTTCCATTATGTTTGTGGGGTTTTGTACTCTTCTCTGCAAGCCCTCCTCAAACATACATTTTCTCATTTTTTTGGTAAAACTTTACAGTTTAATTCTTAAATTTTGATCAATTTAAACTTTATTCTGATGCAAGGAATAAGGTAGAAATTCCAGAATTTTTTATAAAGATTTTGTTTATTTATTTTAGAGAGAGAGAGAGAGCAAGCGAGCACACATGAGCAGGAAAGGAGCAGATGGAGAGAGAGAGAGGATGATAATTTCCGTTAGACACCATGCTGAGGTGCAGAGCCTAACGTGGTGCTCTATCCCAGGACCCTGAGAGCATGAACTGAGCTGAAACTAAGAGTTGGCCGCTTAGCCGACTGAAACCCCCAGGCACCCCAGAAATTCCAGATATTTTTATCCAAATAATTAGCTATTTTAACTCTATTGACTCCCTCTTCTCATCAATGATTTCACCTAACACATTTATCATTAAAAGAAGATCTTTATGGACTTTATATTTATTGATTTCCCTGGATATAATTCTGTCTCTAGGATTAGATTATTTCCATTACTATAATTTGTTAAGTTTCAAAATGGATTTTATGAATTTATGTTCACTGACTTTCTGCTTATATATTTCTTCTATCATATCATTTCCATATAGCTTCATAAGTTTCCATATCAGATAGAACTGATCCTTATCAACCTGCACTCATTTTTCTTTAAAAAATTCCCTGGATATTGGCATAGACTTACTTTTCCAAATGAATTTTGCTTATAATCAAAATGCATAGACTAATTTATGAAAATTTATACATTTCCAATATAAGTTGTGCTATCAAAGAACATAATGCTTCCATTTACTTTAGACTTCCCTTAACATTCCTGTGCAAAAATCAATGCACTTTATATATGTGTGTATTTCTGGACTCCATTCTAGTCTATTGATTTATACATTCATTCTTCTTTTAAAACCACATTGTGTTTGCTGAAGACACAGAATAAATGTTGAAACCACATGGTGTAAGTCCTCCAACACTGCTCTTCTTTAAAATTGTTTTGTCTGGGGGCACCTGGGTGGGTCAGTCGTTAAGCATCTGCCCTCGGCTCAGGTCATGGTCCCAGGGTCCTGGGATTGAGCCCCCAGTTGGGCTCCCTGCTCCGCGGGGGGCCTGCTTCTCCCTCTTCCACTTCCTCTGCTTGTGTTCCCTCTCTTGCTGTGTGTCTCTCTGTCAAATAAATAAATAAAATAAATAAATAAAAAATAAAAAAATAAAATAAAATAAAATTGTTTTGTCTGTTCTATATCTTTTACATTTTCATATAAATTAGAGAAATAGCTTGTTAGTTCTTCCAAAAAAAAAAAAAAAGCCTGCTAGAATTTCGATAGAGACTGTTGAATCCATAGAACAACTGGGGAGAACTGTCATCTTAACAATGTTGAGTCTTCCAATCTCTGAGCACAGTATTGTCTCCATTTATTAGGTCTTCATTTATTTCTGTCAGCAATATTTTCTAGCTTTCGGTGTGTATAGGTCATGGAAAGTTTATCAGATTTATCCCTTAGAATTTCATATTTTTATTTGCATTGGTTTATTGGTTTTTTTTTCATTTTCTGGTTTTTCTTTGCTAAGACATATTGATGAATACATCCAGAAAGGAAGATTTTACTTTAAAATACAAGTGCTTCAGTATATTATACAATAACAGTGTATGCATTATAATCACAATAAAATGAAATACAAAAATCAGTATATTACATATATTGATGACACATAACAGACACACACTCAGGTTTTAGAGAGGGATCATGAGAATGAATACAGCTTTGCCTAATAATCTTTATTTTTGCCTTTTTAAACATCGTCTCTGTTTTTATTTTTAAATTCTATCCTAACCATTTTTAAGTATACAGTTCAATAATGTTAAGTATATTCACAATGTTGTGAAATAGATTACTAGAACTTTTTCACCTTGCAAACCTGAAACTATATATTCACTAAATAACTCCCTTCCCCATCCCACCTCCAGTTCTTGGTAATCACCATTCTACTTTCCATTTATGTGAGCTTGAGTATTTGAGATACCTCATATATGTGGAATTATACAATATTTGTCTTTTTGTGACTGCCTTACTTAGCATAATGTCCTCAAATTCATCCATATTGTAGCATATGTCAGAATTTCCTTCCTTTTTAAGAGTGAGTAATATTCCATTGTATTTATTTACCACGTTTTGTTTATTCATTCATCTATTAATGGACATTTGAGTTGCTTCCACCTGTTGGCTACTGTGAATGATGCTGCTATGAACATGGGTGTGCCACCTCTTTAAAAAACTATTACAATAGATCTAGCTCAGTACAATAGAGCTGTGTCCACTTCTTTGCCACACTTCTGCTGCATGGCCATAAATTTTACATTTATAATATTTAGTAGATTCACTAAGTGATTCTCCATCAAGGGTGGTTCTTATTCCTTGGGATATTTGGATTCATGAGGGGACGTTTTTGTTTTCACAATGACTAGAAAACACAACAGGCATTTACTGGGCAGGGCCAGGATTACTAAGCATTCTGCAATGCAAGACAGTCCTGCTGAATGAGGAATAAAGAGACCCACCTAGAGCTCTAATAGTGCTTCCCTTGAGATATACTAGCCATTAATCATGTGGGTTTATGCTTATTACACTAAACAACATGGGACATTTTACTATGCCTAATTGTTCTGTTGGTAGGTTTTCAAAATTGCTTGTTTTTTTTAAAATAAATATTATTTCCTTTGCTGGGGCACAGGCTGCTAGCTGCAGAGATGATTCTTCTGAATAGCAGGAACCATTTATTTGGGAATGTGTCCAAGCAAAATCATATTTGGACTACAAGAAGAGGGGTAAGTATGGGACCCCCTGACTTACTGTGTGTTGTTGTGAAGAATAATCCTGGCAAAAAAATTAACAGCAAAGTCAGCTTTAATAACCAAATCTGGAGCATAAATTGAATATGAATTACTTAGAGGTAGTAACTGTAGCTTCCTTAAGGAAAAAGGATCATTGTATACCTAGAGCCTAGCAGACAGAAGATGTTCAAAAAATACTAAATGCTGAATGACCAGGGGAAAAAAAAGAAGAAAGGACTGGATAAATAGTGCCCTGAAAGGATTAGAAGTAAAAGATGTTCCAATTAATAACTGGTGCATTCTGGTGTTGGGCCCTGGGTCCTTTAGAAACATCGATGGAGGAAGGATGGAAGTGAGATCTACAGGCCTCCAGTGTGAGTGCTTAAGAGCCTCTAGAAGGAGCTCCATCCTGTGATGGAACCTGGCATGACCTTCAGGAATTTCAGGTGCTGAGGCCTAAGAGGCCCAATGGCACTGGGTCAGGTTTCCTTTGGCCCTAGAAATGAGGATGTACTTGTGAAAAGTTCGCAATACTGGTCTTAGGAGGACAGTTCAGGGCTCCAAAGATGTGAATGTAGAAGCACTGTGAGTATAATACTGTGGAAAGAATTCAGGGTTTGCAGATGAAGGAAATAGAAATAACCTCTATGGGCTGTGGATGATGGGACATTGATATGGTTACCTGGATATTCCAATGCTGTAGTTATGATATGTACTTTGTATCTGAATCACCAAGGAGCTTTTCAAAAACTGCAAAGGCCAAAGATTCGGACTGAATTGGGGTGGGACCCAGGCATCTATAATTTTTGAAGCGCCCCAGATGATTCTCATGTGCAGCCAAGGACTGAAAGTGATCTAAACCAAAGACTGAAGAGTCTTTAGGTTAGGTACAACTGGTGAATCCTTAGAAATGGTGCATTGGTGGTTATGAGGTCTGTGGCTGGACCTAAGAGCACTGGGGAAAGTATCTAGGGTTTGTGGGTTCAAATATTTGGAAAGAGGTAGCTGGATAAAGGAGAAGATGGGTCATTTTGCATACTTACATGAATTATATTTCAAGTACAGGTATTTACTGCCTCCAGTGGGGCTGGTGGATTCGTTGGGAAAGCACAGATACTGCGGATTTAAGTTCAGTTGTATCCGCCTACAAACTGACTGACTTAACCTCTCTCCACCTGACTTCTAGCATCTATAAAGCAGAAATGGTAATTTTAAAAGCCAAAGCCTCACCGGGAAGGGAGGTATCCCTGTGATGTTTGTGCTAATGCTCCTCCTTAGCATATTCTGGAAGGCCTCCTCAAGCTGGAGTCATTTTCAGTTTAGGGACTTTGTTCACAAATTCAGTTTCAAAGTGAGAGTGGAGATGGGCAAGAAGACAGCAATGATGAGAGAGCAGAAACAAAGGAATTGGAGGCAGGTGTCTGAAGTGAGGTCCCTGTGGTTCCAGGCTGAGGAGCTGGAGACGAGACAGAAGTTGAATTTGGATCCAAAGGGAGCTGGAGGCTGAAAAGAGTAACATGACCTCCTCAGAGGCAGTTTAAAGATTAGATAAATGGAAGCCACAGAGATGAGAAGAACCGAATCCTCCAAAGGCTAGGCTTTTCCTATCTGTGGAGTACCTTGCGGGGCACCCTTCTCACGCACCTCCCTGCTGTGCACAAAGCTCCATATTCATAACCAAAAGCCCTATGTTGGTTGTTGTAGAATGACAAAGGAGCCAGCCTTTTCATTATTGTTTCAAATGGGGAATTTTTTTTTTTCTAGACAGGATGGCCAAAAATTTAAAAGGAAACAAGAAACTCCAGAAAATAAACAAAGAAAATGTAACGTTGCCCCAGTGCCCATGAAACACCCCAGCAGAGGAAAGCAGTTCATGTTTTCCAAAGGCTTGCATTGCCAGCTTGGCTACCGTAAACCAGGACACTGAGTCTGTAACACTGAAAATAAAAACAAGCATCCTCTAAAAACATATTATGGTCTATTTATTTCAGACTTCTCCTTTGCACTGAAGCATTTGGTTGAAATTAATTTGACCTTCGATCTGTGAAATTGCTGTTTTCCATAGCTTTGGTCATATGACTATTCAATGGTGGTCTTGGTTTTGTCATTTTCTTTATTATAGTTTAATATCAGTGTTTTATTTTCTACATAGAAAGTAGGATTGAGAACCGTAACCACATTCACCTCGTTTCTACCATGAGAAAGCATGCAATGAGCTTCACATGAAATGCTACCTTCAGGAAATGTCACAGTTAAAACTAAACTAAGCATATGTACAATTTTCCCACCTAAAGACAAAGCCAGGTACACTGTGAGTATTGTCCTTGAGGCTGGTATTAGTCCGAGTGTTGCTCAGCAGCTCTACCTCCCCCATCTCCTCTTGTCGACTCATTGCTTACAGCATGCCCTGCTTCATCAACCAATTAAAATGCACGAGTGGATGGGAAAAGAAGGTATGAACATGGAAACTCCCCCTGGGGCAACACTTGCACCCCCTACTCACCTCCTGACTTATTGTCTGCCTTCTACTTCCTGACACTTCAAGCTCTTGATCTTAAAAATGTTAAATGGAGGTGTTTCTGTACCCCACCTTTAAAATCTTTTGTAGGAGGTGAGGAATTTCAAGAACATTCTGTGATACACATCGTCTTTCTCTCCACTTGGCTACAGGGAAACAAAAGATAGAAAATAAAGTTGAAGGAAAGAAAAACAAGGGAAATAATACCACTTAAGCAGATTTCAGGTGGGATGTCAGTCTAGTCTCCTGCAACGGACGCCATCCCAACCCCATGGGGCGCACACAGAACTGGGGAGCTAGCTGGAATGCTGGTGCCCTGGCAACAGCTTTCACCACTTCTAATGTCAACTGCAAAATAGGTCAGACTCTGAGGCACACCAGTAGCATGCATATAAGCATTGTGGGAAATTTATGATTTATTTACTCAGCAAGCTGGAAAATATCAAAGGATGAATTTGGCTCCTATTAGCATGAAGCCTTTTAAAATGACACTCAGGAAATTCTTTCCTGCTCTTTTATTTGCAATTCATCTCCTGAGCACCTTTGTACCACATCTTGAAATTACAGAACCACCCACAAATTTCATCCTCTGCTTCTAGACAAATATTGATCTTACCCACCCTTCTAAGCTCAAGTATTTTGGATGGGATGGAAATGAATGTCACATTCCTCTTTTCGCTGTTAAGTACTTAATAATGAGATGCCCTGGGGTGCTGTGGCAGCAGCCATGGAATCAGTCACGAACTTTGGGAGGAGGGGCTCTGATGCAGGGAGTAGCTGCATTGTTTTTAAGCTCTTGCTTGAAAACTCAGGCTGAGCCTGTGATGTGGCATTAGGGCTGGGAATGCTGTCACATTGCTGAGAGCCAGCCCTTCTCAAGTGCTTCAGAATGAATTCTGGAGAGTGAGCCACGTCACAGGGACTTGGGCTCCACTGCAGAGGTTCTTCGTGAACTCTGCTTTGGGCCAAGTCCCCAGGCATGAGAGCTGTCTGGCTCAGAATTGGAATGAGCCTCCCTGAGGGCTCCCAACAGTGGAGCCCGTTCTTCCGAGGCGTCCTGTACCACCTCTCTTCTCACCCACGGAAGCCAGGAGAGGGGAGGATCCATATTCTCAGGAATTCTCTTGGAGGTATCAGAACTAACCCCTTCTGCTGGGAGTTGGAGAGTAACAACAATGCTGGAGTGGAAATGGGATGGGCATGGAGAGGAGAAAATATGAAAGTGAGCTAAATAAAAATACTGCAAAGCTAAGTAGAAGAAAAAGACTCAAACCTTGCCTGGCAAGGCAATCATTTGGAAGGGTCTGAGATATCATGGAGGCATGAACAGCATAAAGGAGGAAAGTCTGGAGTTCTTGTGTGACTTTGAGACCAGTTGGATATTGGACAAGTCAGTTAGCTTCCCTGGGTTTTCTAATGTGTTCGTTAATACATTTGTGAAGTGCTTTAGAGTTAACTGGGGATTTTTTATACACATTTTATCTTGTAATCCTCACTATAAAGCCATGGAGCGAGGATGAGAAGGAGGGGAGGAGAAACACCTTTCAGCTGCTACTATACACCAGGTTCTGTTTTAAGTGGGTTACATGTATTCACTTAATCTTTCACCAAACCCATGAAGTAGTGACTATTGTTCAACCCATTTTATAGAAATGTAGGCAAAAGCGGTTACATAATATGCTGGATGATGCTCTGTCAGTAAGTTTTGAAGACAGTTCCAACAGACTCAGTCTGGTTTCAGAGCCCAAAACCAAATGTATTATTACTGCTTCTTTCATAGGACAATAATAAAAATATGATGACAGAAGTGCACTACAGAAAGAATTCTGTAGAGATTAAATCACATTTTCTCAGACTCCAAACTGCTCTCCTCCTGTAAGTGAGGCATTGTTGAGAGCTACGCCAACTCAGAGGCGTTGTTGAGAGCTACACGAACCCACGTCAGTCAATCTATGTAGCCAGTGGCATCAAAGAATTCATGCACTTTCCAAAAGTATTTCTCACTGCTGTTATTATTCTTATTAAAACTGAGTCAGCTGAGGCTTCCTACTTCCTATTTACACAAGTATAACAAATGGGGTAGACAATTGTAATGCAATTAGATCTTGTTGACGGTAAAACACAGTATAATGTTCCACAAACATCTTTTGGCCCAGTTGGATCCAGAATTTCCCTCTTATTATACTATCCAGAAATTCAACTTTCAGGAGTCATTAGAACTCTTCCAGAATCCTCTGATTCTCCCTTTTCTCTCCCATTACAGGCTTGCCCTTCCCTATCCCTTGAATGAGGCATAGCCATGTGACTTATCTTAGCCAAATAGGAACATAAGTGACATTGTCATTTCTAAACTGTAAGAGTCAGTGTGTGACTTCCCATGTTCTCCTTTTTCTCTAGTCAGGGAAACCAGCAATGCTTCTCAGATGGGTGCTCTATCAGCCCTGGACCCTAAGTAAGGAGACAGAATAGTACACCCTGCTGACCAGCTTTAGATGCTTTGTGTGAATGAGAAATCATTTTTTACCATGTTAAGTCACTGAGATTTGGGAACTGTTGTTACTGTGGTATAATCTAACCCTTCCTTGCTACTTTGCAGCCCTATAACTGTATTAGTCAGAGTTCAGTGCAAGAACCAGAAACTACTCTGCATATTATGTTTGCAGAAGCATTATTAACAAAGTGAATTAGGTGCTCCAAAATCATTAGAAAGCTTAAAGGAGAGAGTGTAGGCCACAGAGTAGCAAACTATGGCCTGTAGACCAAATCCATCTCTGTCACCTGTTTCTGTAAATAAAGTTTTATTGGAACACGCCCATGCCGATTTATTTACACGCTGTGTGTTGCTATTTGCAAGCTATAGCAGAGTTGAGTAATTGCAACAGAGGACTGTATGGTCTGCAAAGCCTAAAATATTTACTTTTTGTGCTTTATAGAAAAATTTTCCTACCCCTAGTTTAGTCTAAGCTTTCTGGAATGGCTTCCAACAAGATCTAGAACCAACCAACTTAGTAAGCTACTCCCTCTGAGGTCACAGCTAGAGCTTTGACAGGCAAAATAAGGCTATTCTGCCCCTGTGCTATTTTCCCAGAAACAGAGAGAAAGCTGAAGAACAGACGCTGGAAAGCTGATGCATGAAAACCGTACATTTCTAGAACGCTGCTTGACAGAGATGTAGAAGATAGCATCAGCTTCCCTTCTGCCTCTCATATCTTGCGCCAATAAACCTAACTGGAAGAACCTACTTCTCATCCAGAATTTTAGCTTTTTGCCTGCAAGAAAGTACAGAGTGTAGCTTTTAGTTTTCCGATTTGTTTTCTAGAAGTATAATGCAAGGGGGATTGAATGAACCAATCCAGAGTATTTGTCTTACAGGCACTGTTTACTGTTCTCGTATTTCGGGGAGAGTCCATCCTCGTTATGAATGCACATGAATCTCTGCAATACATATTTTTTATTTAAACTAATTTGAGTGCATTCCTTGTGATCATTAGAAAATAACTTGAAATCAAGTTACAAAAAATATGAAAATTATTTTGATTTTATGAAAAAATATACATGTATATTTTACATACTAATTTCTGAATCAGTCACAGCAGTTACCAGCTGACAATAAGTGGTTAATGAATGTTACCTTAAATTGTCAAAAACCTTCTCAGTCTATCCATTTCCCTCTCCATCGAATAAAATTCTCTCCATTGGGGATTGAGGACAATCAGTCTAGACCTATTCTATCTAACCATGTGGCTATCAACTCTTAAGTAGGTTCCCTGTTCTGATCAGGCTCGTCTGTCTGTTTACTGCCCATAAACACATCAAATTAACACCTGCCTCTGTTTCTTCCCCACTGCTATCCTCCCTTTTCCTTTTCCTTTCAGCTTCAGAGCCAACTTCTTGAAGCAGTTGACTATGCTTGTTGTCCCAACTCCATCCTGCCAACCATGACCATCAATCCATGCAACAGCAAAATCATCCATGTCATCAATCAGTCCTCACATAACTTGACCTCTCAGCCACATTTGAAGCTGTCGACTGCACCTTCCTTGTGAAAATACTCTTTGCCCTTAGTTTCTGTGACACACCCTTGCCTGTGTGCACCTCTCTCCTCTACCGGCCAGCTTGTGACCTTGCTGTCTTAGTCGGTAAGACTGCCACAACAAAACCCTCAGACTGGCTTCCTTAGACAACAGAAGACGGAAATTGACTTTCTCACAGTTCTGGAGCCTAGAAGACCACAATCAAGGTGCCAGGAGATTCTGTTTCTGACAAGAGCTCTCTTCCTGGCTTGCAGAGGGCTGCCTACTTGCTGTGTCTTCACAGGGCCTTTCTTCTGTGTATTTGTGGAGAGAGAGCTCTGGTGTTTCTTCCTCTTCTTATAAGGACACCAGTCCTATCATATTAGGGTCCCAACCTTTTGACCTCTTTTAACCTTAATCGCCTCCCTAAAGACCCTGTCTTTAAATACAACACATTAGGGGTTAGGGATCCAACATCTGAATGGAGGGAGGGGAGACAACATAATTTAGTCTGTTTCACTTCCTTCCAGGTACTGATGGTTTCTCAAGCCTCTGACCTAGGCTCAGCCTTCTTTACATCCTCTTAGGCGAGTTTGTCCAAGACCATAGCATCAAATACTATCCTGTCACTGATGATTCATTGTGGTTTGTGTTCTAGATATGAGGGACGTAATTCTCCCTCACTCCTTTTGTTTTCTTCCATAATGGAGGATGTCCATTAGTAAAACACTCCCAGCTTCCCTATGACTCCTTCTTGTTCCTCCCAAAGGAAGGAGAGATTATTTTTCAAATGCTAATTTTGAAAAGAATAAGCCAGGGATGCTTAGGTCAGCACTTCTCTCTCTCTCTCTCTCTCTCTCTCTCTCAACAAAAGAACATATATTCTTTCTCTTCTCTTCTGTAAGTTTCCAAACATGGAATCCACCCATGAGTGTTATAGCACTGCCTGTGACAGGCTGAGTAGGTCTGTCAACTTGCGGGGTTCACTATTAGCAAACAGTGCCCTCAGTCAAAAGCCATGTTCAGCAAGTAATGTCAGTCGTATCAGTGATAAAAATGGGTTAGTCTCCATCTTATCTTTAGGATTACCCATCATTTAAATTTGCAACTGAATAGGAAAAGTGGCACTCCTATTGAGCCCACACACAACAAGTCTCAGAGAATTGAGCCCAGAAATTTTTATTGAACTATGTCCAGACACTGTACTATGTAATGAAAATACATACATATATTCTCAGTGGCAAGACAGCTAGTTCTTCTTCCTTATTCATTCATTCATTTCATCAATTATTTACTGAGCATCTGCTCTATGTGCTTGACATATATCAATTATGATGATCAAACAAACAGGAAAAGGGGCAGGTCCTTATGGAACTTTGTCTTATTAGGGGAAGATAAACAATAAACGTAACAAGTAAACCAATTACATAGTATGCTAGAAGGTGTTAAGAAAGGAATAGAGAAGAGAGAAGAGTAAGGGATCAGGATAGTAGACATGGTGGTGTGATTTTTTTTTTTAAAGATTTATTTATTTATTTGAGAGAGAGAGAATGAGAGAGAGAGAGCACATGAGAGGGGAGGAGGGTCAGAGGGAGAAGCAGGCTCCCCGCTGAGCAGGGAGCCTGATGCGGGACTCAATCCCGGGACTCCAGGATCATGACCTGAGCCGAAGGCAGTCGCTTAAACAACTGAGCCACCCAGGCGCCCCGGTGGTGTGATTTTTAATAGGTTGATCAAGGTAAGTCTTGCTGAGGAGTTGAGGTGTGTGAGCAAACTCAGAGGGGGTAAGGAATTAGCCTTGTAAGCATCTCTGGAAACTGTATTTAGACAGAATGGCCAGTGCAAAGGCACTGAGCACAAGTGTGTCTAGGCACGAGCATGTCTAGGGTGCTGCGAGAATTGTCAGGAGGCCTGTGTGGCTGGAGGAGAAGAGCAGAATGGTGGGTAGACACAAGCCCTGGAGCCGGAGCCTGTCATGCCTTGTAGGCCACTGTAAGGCGTTTAGCATTTAATAGCATCACTGGTTTCCTTGCTGAGAGTGACTCACTGAAAGCAAGGACAGAATCTGGGGCACCACTTAGGTGGCTTTTGCTAAGAGAGGATAGTGAGGCGGGTAACAGTGGAGGTGGCAAAAAATAGACTCCGAATATATAGTTTGCAGGTAAAGCCAGCAGGTGTTAGAGAAAGACAGAAGCCACAGGTGAAATCAAAGCGCTTTTGTTTTTGTTTTTTTCTAATGTTTAGTGTCCTATTTTATTTTCTCTTTTGGCTTTTATGCTATAATCCTTTGTCTTATTTATTGTTTTATTTGTTTGTTTAGGAATTATAGTATGTACACTTTTCTTTCCATGGTGTATTTAGAATTACAATTGTATTACTTTACATGAAATAGAAGAAGCTTTCAACAATATAATTGTATTTACATCCCATCCTTTGTGCTACTGATAACATTTTTCTTATATCTGTGTTATAAATTCCACAAGAAAATATTTCATTTTTGCTTTAAACCATCAGTTGTCCATTAAAGAAGTACAAGAAAAAAATTAGATTGTCTTTTATACTTACCTATGTATTTACCACTTCCCAAACTCCTTATTCCTTCCTGTAAATCTGAATTTCCGTCCGGTGCTCTTTGCCTTCCACCTGAAGACTTCCTTTAGCATTCCTCGTGGTACAGGTCTTCTGGCAACAAATTTTGCCAGCTTTTCTTTATCTCAAAATGTTTTCATTTCACCCTCATTTGTGAAGGATGTCTTTCTTCAGTGAATATAGAATCTGAGTTGACAATGTATCTTTTTCTTTCAGCACATTAAAGGTGTTGTTCTTATCAATGTTCCCCTGTATGTAATGTCTCTCTGGCTACTTTTGTGATTTCAAAGTTTTTTGAAAACCTCTGCTTTGCAACAGTATATGATGTGCATTGGTGTGGCCTGCTTTTTGTGTCCCGCTTCGGGTTTGCTGAGTTTCTTATATCTGTAGGTTAATGTCTCTACCAAATTTGGGGGAAGTTTGGCCAAATTATTTCTTATGTTTTTCTCTCTTTTGTTCTTCTCCTTCTGGGACTCCCATTACATGTATATTATACCTCCTGATATTCCATAGGAATAGTGTACAACAGGTCACCAGGGCTCTATTTCATTTTGCTGCTGTCAATGACGGTCTTTTTTCCTCTCTCTACTACTCCATTACTTTATATTATGATTTCTTGTAAATGCTTAAAATTTTTTCCACATATACATCACTTTTAACAATCTATCCCAATAGTTAAGCATTCCCTAGTTTTCATAGTGGTATGAAGAAAAGATTTCTAAGAAAATCACCTAGAAACTTTTATGGCTGCTTTTAGAAGAAGATAATTATCTCTCTCTGCCAACAGTGGACTAAATTAAAGTCTAATGTGAGAATTTTGGCAAATATGTGAAACTTTGTTGCTATGGATTTTGAGGATGCTTCATATAGCAAATTGAAAGACATTTTTGTGTTGTGTATTCTGTCCAAATTGTGGCTCAATTAGTTACAGAACTGCATTCAAAGATATTTTACTTATTTTGCCAGGATTTGAGGTAAACAGTCATTAATTTGTAGTCTATCATTACAGTTACAAAAACCTCAAAACATTTTCAGTGGGCACATTCTGATAAATAAAACAACTGACATTCATTAAAAAGAAAAATATTTACTTCCTACCCTCTACCACCTCCTTTCATTCTCCCGAATTGCTTCTCAATGAAAGGAGATTTTGTTGCTAGTTGTTGTAGTGATCCAGGCCTGCTGCCTAATTCCCTTTTCTGTTTCTCGCTTGATTCTCAATCACAGCGCCGAAACATGGTGCTGAAAGACAAGACCAAAGCTTCCGTGTTTCTGATGCACTGGACTCAGTATTTGGTCTAAATGGGGAGACTGCTTCTCTGAACATTATTTATCAACAAGGCCCTGACAACATCATCTTGAATTTCACCTGATTTAGGCGAAGTGTTTATTTGTTGCTAAAATCACAAGACAGGATTATTCAAGGGGTGAGAAATGAGAGTGGAAGTCTTCTTCAAAGTGAGTATGGGAATCAGGTTGTTAGTTCACTGTAAGTGATTATCGAAAATCCAAAGTATGTGAGCTGGGAACAGAAGGAGGAGGAGGAAGAGAGCTGCTGAACTATATGCCATTAAAGGACTAAAAAAGGCATAAAAGACAAGGTTCTTGGCCTTAATGCTCTCAGAATCTATTAAAGAAGACAAGACATATGCAGACAGAAAAAAGACAATGGAAGCTCTGTACAAAATCCAGGATGAAATAAACTTAACTGGAAAAAATAGATTAAAATTCTAGAAGAATTTGTTTTGTAATATCAGAATTATAATTGATGTTTTTAGCCTGTCTTCCAAATGAGTAATGTCTTTTATGGCAGAAATAATATACTTATCAACAAGGTTAAAAGAACTTGTGAACTAGTGTATTAACAAGCATAAATTTGCATACTAGGAATCAATTAACAAGTGTCTATTGCATGTTACTATGTGCCTGGTATGTGCTAGACACTGTGAGAAATAGGAGCAGAAGGCACAATTTCTGTACTCAAAGAGCTTACCCTTCTATGGGAGAAATAAAACTAGGCACCCCAGAGCAACGAAGCATCCTGAGGATCAAACTATAAGTCAAAGGGATGGAAGACCCATTTGTTGATTATTTTCTCAATAAACAGTATATTACTAAGTATCCATTATGCCTATGAAGACTACTATAGTTATAAAACAGCAGCAAAAGAATTGATCCTGGTATTTCTGGAGCTTAGTCGGATAGGTATAAATTGATGTTGATCAATTAACCATAATAGGTGAATGTAACCTCCACTTCTTCTCTTGATTCCAGAATAAAATCTTCTCTTAGTTTTTTTCCTTAGATCACTGATCCCTCATTTTCAATCTCCTTTCCTGGATCTTGCACCTCTTTTCTTTTTTAAAAAATACATGCTTTATTCCTATTATGGGTTGAATTATGTCCCCCCAAATTCATGTTGAAGTTCTAATCCCCAGTACCTCAGAATGTGACTTTATTTGGAAATAAGGTTGTTGTAGATGTAATTAGTTAAGATGAGGTCATACTGGAAGAGGGTGGGCCCCTAATCCAATATGGCTGATGTCCTTAAGAAAAGGAGGAATTTGGCACATACACATACATACACAGGGAGAATGTGATGGGAGCATGAAGTCGGCAATCAGGATGATGCACTACAAGCCGAGGAACACCAAAGATTGCCAGCAGACACCAGAAGCTGGGAGGCGTGGAATATATTCTTGTTTACAAGCTTCAAAGGAACCAACTTGGCTGACACCTGAACTTTGGGTTTCCAGCATCCAGAACTGTGAGACAATAAATTTCTGTTGTGTGAGGCACCCAGGTTGTGGTACTTTGTTACAGCAGCCCTGGCAAACTAACACAGTCTCTCAGTAATCTGATGTTAACAGTTTTAAATACCATCTCTATGTCAGCATCTCCCAAATTTACACTTTTATCCAGAACTCTCTTCCATCCTCCAGAATCATATATACGATTGCCTCCTGACTCTTCTACTTGGAGGTCTTAAAAACATCTCAAATTCAACATGTCCAAAACTGAACTCTTGATCTCTTCCCACAAAACATATTCCCCTGCAGCCTTCCTGTTGGATTACAGTTCCATTCCCTTGGTTTTCAGGTCACAAATTTTGGTGTCGCCTGCTATGGATTGAATTATTTCAAAAATTTGTATGTTGATGTCCTAACCCTCAGTGTGATAGCATTTGGGAGATCAAGCTTTTGGAGGTGATTAGGTTTAGATGAGGTCATGAGGATGGGGCGTCATAGTGGGATTAGTGCCCTTTTGAGAAAAGACACCAAAGATCTTGTTTGTTTTCTCTTCCCACCACGTGAGGACAAAGCAAGAAAGCAGCTGTTGCAAGCCAGGAAGAGAGTCCACACCACACCTGACCATGCTGGCACCCTGATCTCAGACTTCCAGATTCCAGAATTGCGAGAAAATGGATCTCTGTTGTTGAAACCACCAATCTATAATATTTTACTTTGGCAGCCCGAGCAAAGACATTACCCTTGACTCCTCTCCCTCATACTCCATATTTGATCTCCTCAAAAGTCTTCTTGGTTCCACCTCCAACATATATCCAAAATCTGTTCTTCTGCCCAGTGCCCCCACTGCTATCACCCTGATCCTAGCCATCATCTCTCTCCCCTGGATTCCTACAACAGCTCTCTAACTGATCTCCTGCTTTTACCCTTAACCCACTTTGGTCCATTCAATCCCCACAGTAACCTCAGTGATCCTTTTAAAATACAATTAGCAAAATATGGATCCTCTGCTAAGGGCCTGCAATGGCTCCCCATTTTTTTCCCCACTGGAAATCTCAAAGCATTCATAATAGCCTAAGCCAGGTGGCCGAACACCCAAAGTTTTTGGCTCTGGCATATTCTCCAATACACTGAGTGACTGGACGACTGATTAAAATATTTCAGAAGTTGTTTTGAGTTATAATTAATTACACTGATGGAATTGTGTGTGAACCTCCATTTCTTCCCCTATAAAATGAGGAGGTTTTGATAATCTGTAAGAATCCTTTCAGCTCTAACGCTTAAAATTTTTTATTAGCAAGAGAATTCACTATGCTGTGTGTGGTGCCGACAGGTGTTGAAGGAGCCCAAAATGAAGCAACTATTTTGTAATTATAGAGTTGATCTAATCATTGCAGACAGCACACTAGGTAATTTAATCCCTGTAGTGAATTTTATTCAGTTTAGCTGTCTACATTCACACAAATTAGATAATTAGATAGCCTCAGCCACTATGCAAGAAGCTAGTATCTTTAGACAAGTGGCATGCTCTTAATGAGCTGACTCACATGTCAGGAGGAATACACATATGTAAGAATATGCACATGTTTATGCTTATATGACAAGGATGTACATGTTGGAGTGCACAGAGAGACAAAATGGTGAGGGAAACTTGATTCAGGCCTTTTAAGATGTGAAATATTTTTTTAAAAGTATATTAGTCAGCATTAAATTAAAAACAAGCTGATAAAATCCTTTTCAATTTGTTAAAATACAATTTTCATCAATGTATTTGTTTTAAAAATTTATTTTATCGATTTAAAGATTGTTTTTAATATTTAAGCATTTCTTTATTTGTGAACTTGAAAACTGTTGTAAAGAATCTCTATTCCTCTCCTCCTTGCTGCCTCCCCACCTGGTACACTGGCTGCTTCTTGTTTCTGGAGCACATTAGGCACACGCCCCCAGCAGGGCCTTCTTGCTAGTGGTCCTCCTAGCCTGGAACACTCTTCCTTCAGACACATACATGGCCATCTCCCTCACTGCCTGATGGCTTTGCTCAAATGTCACTTTCTGAGCCATTATCTTCCTTTTATTCCACATTCGTAATTATACTTATTTTCTTCCATTTTTATATCCACAGCACTAAATACCTCATAATATACAACATAATTTTTATATTTTTTATGTTTTTATTTTTGTTCTCCCTGCCCTAGAGTGTTAGTCCTATAAGGCATAGACCTTTGTTATCATTTAAAGATGCCTCCCAAATGCCTAGAATAGTGCCTGGAATTTAATCGGTGCTCAAAAAATACCAGTTAAGTGAGTGAATCTGACAACGTTCTTATGTATATAAATTCAGATGATGACTAATAAAGTCTTTGAAAATAGCCAAGTACTAGAAACAAATAAATCAGTTTGTGATAGGATGTTATTAAAATTGTGATGATATATACAAATAGTATACATATGTATTTAATTGCCCTCTTAACTCAGGATTCCTAATAACCTCCACTTCCAGTGCAGAATCTTGAGGATTATTGCCCCCTGCAAAAAGAGGGCAAATATTTGACTTATTTATAAGCAAGATAATAGATAGGCTTGAAAACTGCCTTGGAAAAAGAGATAATCTTTCCAAATTTCACCAGCATATTTAGCCAAGCATATTCAAACCACAAAGGAAGGCTAAGCCAAGAGTTTTAATGCCCTAAGTTAGAGGGAAAGAATCTTCTCCATGCTTGACAACAGGAAGTATTTTAGATAAGGCAGGGACACACTGAGAGCAACTACTACTTGCTTATGAATCTAGAAAAATCACATGACAAAGAGGAGTTCTACACCAACATAGCAGGCCACAGCATGGTTAAGAGGAGAGACACCATGAAAGGCAAAGAGAGGGTCCAGGTGGTCCTCCTGAAGTACCCTCCATTTCTGTGCACCATCTTCGATGTAATGAGAAGAGGCAGATGACCTGCTAGGACCATGGAGACCCTCACATTCAAGTGAATCTTCCATGTTTTGCTAGCACCTGCTTCAATTCAGAGATGAAATTCTCTGTGAAGCTTTCTCATGTGTGTTGATGGATACATCTACCCCTGTCCTCTCTTTGTGGCCCCCATATTGATGATCATGTCTTGCTAAGACCCTTGAGGGGGATGAGCTTATCACTGTCACTTCTGCCAGGAACCAGTAAGGGGAATTCCAAAGGTACTTTCTCCTGATGCTCCCAAAGTGCCCAACCCTCAATTTCCCAAAGCCTCTTCACTGACCTAAGCCATTAGCCCTCCATCATCCCCACCCAGTTATAAATCTCGAATTACTGAAATGACTCAAAGCCATGGCCAAATGGCAGAAACTGAAGCAATCATGAGACTTGTAATTAGCATTCATTCCCACATGTGATGGGAGTGTGCTGGAATGACTGGAGTAATCATGTATGTATGGCTTTAATCCACAAAGGGAACGAGAAGGAGTGAGTTTTGAGACAAATTCTTAAGGAAGATTGGGAGGCAGGAAGAAGTTGGAGCGTTCCAGCCAATGGTAATAGAACAGTGCAAGCCAGGCGCCAGTTAGCTGAGATGTATAAAAGCAGCACATTTGTTTTTCCGAAGTAGAAACTCCATGTCAGGGACACAAGACATGGAGTTATTACACAGTGAAAACTGAAGGCAGCTGTGGAGAAGCCATGGGATATAACTTCCTTAAGACCAAATCTCCCTACCTCAAAAGAAGGGTATTTCACACTTCAGAAGCAAAATTACATCCAGTAATACCTTTCAGCTGAGATTATATATAGAAGCATGTTTATTTTTTTTAAATGTACCCCTTGGAGTATTATAAAACTACTGTCATAATGAAACCACTTGACAACTGTAGCTACATTTGTAATGCTTGAGTAGCGCTTAGCTGAGGTACCATGACACCAGAAAACACAACAAATCCTTTGGATGGACAAGGACTGGCCTCTATACTTAGCAACACTGTGTCTACATATATCACGGCGTGGAGGGGGGGAAGGCTTCCTGGGACAAGCTTTGAATAACAAGGAATTTGATTCCCCTTAGCTAAAAATTCTGATAAATAAGCTGAGTTTGACTGTAAGGCTACAGCAGCAAGTTTATTAGGACTAAAGTATTGGAGATGTGTGTTCACATAGAATTTATAATAGAAATACTATTTTTATAAATATATTTTATATTGTATAAAATACAAAGTATATTTATAATATAAATATAGAAATACACACAGACTGCATGCGCAAACATATATGCACATATTTATGGGATGCAAACTTACTTTTGTGCAAGAACATATCTTGGACAGTAGCCATCTCATTGACTCTGGATCAACCAATATTTACTTAAAAATCTGTATATTATCTGTGTTACATGAGGTGGAGGCTTGAAACACTATCTCAGACCCACAGAGAACTATAATCTGTCTTGCCCTAGAGCAGCGAGGGCAGGAGGACGAAGGTTGGAGCTTGGACCTGACACATGTCCAGATCACTGTGCAGCCCAACGTTCACAGGGCTTGACAAGAGCGAGCATGCTTCAGGCAACTGTGGGTACTTTATTGCCAAGGGAAGGTCGTAAGTTTCCAGTAAGTATGCACTTTTCCTCCTACAAAATCCAGGGCAGAAACCCTCATGGTTTGCCGTCAGTAATGGAGGTTTATTCCAGGATGTAAAAATACTAAACTACAAGAAAATTACCCCACCAGCCTAATAACCATTCTGAGATTCAGATGTCTAGGACATCCAGCGTCTGCTAGACATGTTCATCCTGAACGTGTTCAGCGTCTGCTAGAGGACATCCTGAATAGTGAGACTCTCTCAGAAGTCCTACATCTCAAAATAAAAGTGTGATTAGGCTGATTTGCCACTATTCCCTCAAGTGCACCCACTGCGCAGAATTTACCCACAAGCCACCTTGGGGGCCCCTGAGCTCCCTCACGTGTACCCTTCCATTTACCTCAGGCTGCCTCTTTAACTCAATGCTCTCTGGCTAGTGCTCTAGAACTAGTTTTGCTTAAAAACCATACTTCAGGGCCCAAGACTATCCTGCAGGATAGAACAGTCTCTGGCTGCTTCTCTTGTCAAAGGTAGTTGCATATAAACAAGTCTTTGAGGCTTCGTAGCCTCCACAGTCTGCAGTACCAGAGCACAGGGTCCGAGGGGCCAGGAAGAGCCCATGCGTGTGTTCAAGCAACAGCAGGTCGTGCAGGCAGATGCCTGTCCACAGGTGACCTCCTCAGGCAAGGAACTGAAGGGAACGGGTATCGCCTATCAGAAACTGAAGCAGAAGCCTGGTTCTGGGAATAAAATGACAAAGCAGAGGTCCTCAGTGGAGCCCAGAGCTGGGCTAGTTTGTGAGCTATGTCTTGGGTAGGGTACAGTTCAGTCTTCAGGGGGAAAGGATGCATGGACTTAGCTGAAGAGCTGAGGTGATATGAGTGAGGGAAAAGATAAAGTTAAAAGAAGGCAAATGGAGAAACAACAAAAACAAGTGAAAGGTTAAATAACACTATAGGCAATAAACCAGGGCTCACGGCACCCAGGCAGCACTCTGGGCGTTGTCACGGTTGTCATGCTAGGAGTCACCCTCACGGGGAGGAGATGCTTGAGCTCCATCATGAATGAATAGGCACTCGTCAGGCAGTGAGGGGAAAATCAATGTGACTACAGCATAAAGTGGGTGTAGGGAAGTAGTGAAGATCAACCTCGTATAAAAAGATAAAATAAAAGATGAAAGTAAGCACACCACGGGAAAAGACTTCCGTAAAGTTTGCCTCAGCTGCAGGAAGCCCAGATGAGAAACTTTCACTTCTTGCCCACATTTATTTGCATATTCAGAAAGAATATCCAGAAGAAATCTCGCAAACACATTGTATTCTTCACAGTGAACTTAAAACACAAAAAACACAAGACTCTCCAGATGTAGTCAGCGTTAAGCCTGCCTTAATGAGGCAGGACATAGTTTGTCAACTGGTTCTGAAATGGAGGCCCCCCCACCAGCCAAGCATGTCAGGAAAACACTACGTTAGATGTTTCAGTTCATCAATCTAATAAATGAGTTCTCAAATGTCATTTTCCCTCCATATGCAGCAAACATTTTTCTATTATTTAGTTATGCTGTTTTAATTGGATTAACTCTCAGCACTCCAGCACAGTTCCATCTGTGAGAACCGCTTATGTCACTGAATGGAGGGAAGAAAGTTGCCGGAGGAAGGGGACGACCATTCAGAGTGACATGTGGCACAGGCTTATCAAGACAGAAAATAGCATATGAAATTCATGTGTTTCAGTTAAAGGTCGTACAATCAGCTGATGCCATGCCTTTTAGTTCATTAAGGGAAACGTTAGCCATCTTGAATAGCCTTCAAAAGCAAAATAAGCATTTTGATTAACTCCAACGAACAGGGGATAGTCTCCTGGTCTACAGGTCATATGTAACAACTGTAATGGAGTCAACGACTGCATTTGAGAAAAGAGCACAAACGGTATCAGTAGGTTTTGAACCTGGGTGAAATCACTAGCCTGCCTACGAATCAGCACAAGGTAGCAGAATATGCCACTCCAAAATATGTTACTTTGGCATATTGATTATCTTAAGCTGAAGACAATTGAGAAAAAATTGATATAAGAAAACTCTCTGCCTAAAAGTGGAACACAAATTTGGAAAGGTATTCCTCCCCCCTTCTCTAGCAGGAAGGAGATAAGTTAATCAGTGGAGAGAACTCTCGACCCTTATTGGCTCAGATGAATCTACATAACAAACTTTGCTAAAACCAGCCTTTATTTACCATTAGTTTCCCTATATATTTTCTTCCTCAAATTTGCTGAACCTAAAAGTTCAAAGTCCTTTTCCTTGTCTTCTCACTATTCTACAAAATTATTGTTCTTCATTAAAATGCTATATAAGCCCAAACTGTAACCACACCTTTGAGTTATTCATCACAGAGTGGCTCCACAAGTATGCATCATGCATGTGTTATTAAACTTCTGCTTGCTCTTCTCTTGTTTAATCTGTTTGGTTGTTTTTTTTTTTTTCTTTTCCCCATCTAATTTCTGGGCAACAGCCCAAGAAGCTAAGATGGTAGTGGGAAAATAATTTTACTCCTCCCCCAAAGAAACTTTTCATGGGCAGCAAAAATCCTGGATGAACATTTAAAATAGCAATACATTTAATTATTTAAATATTTTGCTAGTTCAGAAGTGGTTAATAGGAATTAAGTTTTGGTAGTAAACTAAAAAACATATTTATGGAAAGAAATTTTACCAAGCCCTAAAATGTATTAACTTTTTAAACAATATTAAATTAAGTGTTTTAAATCATTTTCCTTTATAAGTATCTGATTCAAGTTTTCCCAGCACTTGGTGACTAACCTATATATAAGCTTAATACATATACAGGCTTCACATATATAAGCATCAAGTGTGGTGATCCTTGTGAAATGTGGGTCAGTCTATTCAGAATCTACAACTTGACTTCAGATTGCTGACTTCTCACATAGGGGCCATGGTTACCTAATCACTCAACTTATGTGATAAACATAAACAGCCAAACTGAATAGAATTCACTTCAGGCACAGCATCATCTAGTTTGGCTATCTGTATTGATTTGATTTACTGTATTATCATAAAATATCAATTTCAATTTGTGTCAGGTCCACATAGCATGTGGTATATTTCCTTGTTCTTGAAGAATTATAAAATCTTTGAGCTAGAGGAACCTTAGAGATTAACCCCTTATTTAACAGATGAAGAGACAGAAGACTCAAAATGTACTCAATTCAATCAGTGTAGCTAAATCAGGAGCAAAACACTTTTTGGAATCTGAATCATCTCAATTCAATTTTCAAAAACCAGCATAGTAAAATAGCATGCCAGGCCACCTGGGTTTTAATCTTGAAACTATTGCTAATTAGCTATTGGTTTGGGGGCTAGATTTTCCCAAACAGGAGGGTATATACAGGTGAAGAAATTGATCCTTTAGACCCTAGATGCCTAGAAGGAGCTGAGGCAGCCTAAACTCTTGAGCGTGTCACCCATCAAACATGGCTATTTATCCAAGTGTGCCACACAAATGCTCTCATCTTCTATTAGTGCAATTATATGAAGGGATCAGAAAGAACTTGATCTTTAGTACTTCAGGCAATTAAATGTAACCTGGCTATACCTCAGACACCTCCTGTGTAGTTATGAGCTTGGACTATATTACTTACACAAATACTTACCAACCAGTTCTTTCATTTACCACATTATGCTAGACCCTCCAACTGGAGGATACAGTTGTAAGGCACAGCACAATTACATTAGTCAGAATAGATAAGACTATGCTGCGGTAACAAATAAATACTAAAATCTCAGGGCCTAACCCAGCTCAAACCAATGCAAGTCGAGGTGCCCGCCTCCATTTTATTGTTATGCCATCTATAACATGTGGCATCTGGGATTATGACAGCAGAGAAAAGGAAAATGCATGAGACATATCAACTCTAAACTGCTTGACCCAGAAGCAATACACATTAATTCTGCTCTCATTTCATTGGTCAGAATTAATTACAGATTCCTATTTTAATTGCCAGGCTGCTAGAAAAGTAGGAGATCATATAGATATTTGGTGACCACTAAGATCCTCTGCTCTCTTTATGAAGAAAAAGATATACAAAGAAATTTTATTTGATACCAACTTTATTCTAAGATGCCGTGCTTCCATTTTTTTTATCTAGCTCTTAATAGGCGTATTTGTTCACCAAACAAGCCCTGGTTAAGTGGCAAATACATAGCAGTTGGGGGGACTCCTAACATTAAAAACCCAGTCCTTTTACTCAGATGAAAGATGACACTGATAATATTAATGGCTCACATCACTATAGCTCTTTGATTTTTTAAAATGATTTCATACATATGAAAATAACACCCATCTTATATGCTTGATCATGCAAAAATTAAATTTTCAAACACATTTAAGACACTTAGCACAATACCTACATGGAAGAGCTAAATAATATTAAATATTATCGTTGTCACCATGACATCATTATTGTTTCGTCGTTAGGTCTCATTTGATTCTCTGCAAGCCATGGTTAGCCTCACCACGGGAAGTCAGACTCAAAAGGCTAAGTCATTTGCCAAAAATACACAGTTTCAAGTACAAAAGTCTAACTACTCTGACACCAAGTCTAGTGACCTGGGCACTTTTTAACAGGAAGAAGTAAAACAATTGTTCCTTGCAGCCCCAGTTTACCTTTTAGTTGTACAAGACAGTGAGTTAATTAGGACATAGTCTGAGCTCCTTTCCTATTCTAAAATTTTAGAAATACCCAATTATTTTATAACTACATAACTAACAGCACAAAATTTAAATAATCTTAAATGTAGAAGGATAACTGGAAGTGTCACGATTCTTGTGCTATCCCCTGCCTAACCTGATGACTCTAAAAGTCCCTCTCAATCCTAAAATTTGATGATTCGGCATTAGTCAGGGTCACCAGAAAATCTCCTCTTTGCTTGTTGTACTGTGTGTGACTCTCACACTCACTGGGAATAAAAGTGCTTGCTTAAGCTCTGGTAATGAAAGATATCTGTTACTTTTTTAATGGGACAACTATCCAGAATTCAAACACTGCCACGTCCTTACAACTTTCCAGACCTATTAAGCTCATCCTTTAAACTCTAAATAAATTTCTTAAACTTTCTAAGCATTTTATCCCTGCAGTGTTGGTCAGTGCTTCTCATCTAGATCTTTCTAGTTTAATAGTCACTAACAGTCTGCTATCATTTTATATATTGGGAGACAAAGTTAGCCCAATAAAAGGTTAATGTTACCCCTTTACTTGTTTTTTCTTTAAGAATGGTCTTGGGGCACCTGGGTGGCTCAGTCGTTAAGCGTCCGCCTTCGGCTCAGGTCATGATCCCAGGGTTCTGGGGTCAAGCCCTGCATCGGGCTCCCTGTTCCACGGGAAGCCTGCTTCTCCCTCTCCCACTCCCCCTGCTTGTGTTCCCTCTCTCGCTGTGTCTCTGTCAAATAACTAAATAAAATCTTTAAAAAAAAAAAAAAAAAAAAGAATGGTCTTGCGTGTCTTTGGGATCAAGATACCAGAAGACCAGAGAGTAAAAGTCTCCTCACCATCCTCCATTCTCAAGAAACAGAATTGCCCAAGACAATTAAATGCAAGAACCAAATACATTTTTAATAAATTTCCTTACAAACAACCAATCTTAGCAGCCAGTTCTTGGTAATTTTGTAGTTCAGTCAGTCCAAAACATTGAATTTTCTCTTTATTTCTTCAAGGTGCTTTTAATAATTAGTAGACTTTAGAGAATATGGAGGAGCCAATCTCCTTCCTTTGTAACCTATCATACAAAGAAAAATGCATGTAATGACCTATCCTATTCAATCTTTGCTTCAGTGACTAAGGTGAATATGTAGAAGGTATATCCATTCTATAGGTGATATCAAGAAGGGAAAGTTAGTTTTTTAAAAGATTTATTTATTTATTTATTTGAGAGAGATCACAAGCAGGGGGAGGGGAAGAGGAAGAAGCAGACTCCCTGTTGAGCAGGGGACAACGTGGGGGGAGAGAGGGGCTAGATCCCAGGATCCCAGGATCATGACCTGAGCCAAAGGCAGAGACTTAAGCCACTGAACCACCCCAGCGCCCTGGGAAAGTTAGTTTTTATGATGAAAGACAGAATCAAATTCAGAATTATTTCAATTGGTTGGAATAGCATACAAACACCAACAAGAAGAAAGGTAAGAGATACCCATTATTTGTTTATTCATCTACCAGGTATTTATAGAGTACACCTACATATTATGTTCTCTGGGTCAGGAGTAGGGCAATGCAAAGAGGACATGCTTCCAATCTCAAGAAATTATAGTCATGGGGTATTTGTACCACATCTCCCATTTTATAAAGAATATGAGAACTAGAAAGTTTACATGATTTATCCAACCTAAGACAGCAAGTCAGTGAAAGTGCCTAAACCAGATCTAACATCAAGGGAAATCTCCCACCACTCAACACAACTAGGTAAGAAAAGACAGGTATAAAAGAAGTACTCTAAAAAGAGTAATAAGAAATGGTCTCCTCCATCTCACCTGCTCTTCTCCCCCAGACCTGTGGAATGAGATATGATTAGGTTGACTGGCACACAAGGGAAAATGGCCAAAGCAGCAGTGGCCTAAGATTGCTGGGGCAGTGTTCATTGGGAAAAATTCACAAAGGCAGGAATTGCCCATTTTTTTCTGGGGTAGTAGAGAGAGCCCTTGACTATGCAACATTAAATGCATGATAATGGATGTGTCAGTCTGTCCCTGGTGTGATCAAGAACTACAGTACAATAGCACTGTAATGACAGACGATCCCTGGTCATAGGAAGAGACCAGGAAACAATGCTGCTTGTCACGGTTAACCTGTCCTCAGCTCCCACACTGAAGTACAAATAGTCGTCCTGTTCCAACTAGATAACTCCAGGACTATTAAATTAATAGCCCTTTGCATTCTGCCTTAGATAAACATGAACTGCTCTTGGTAGTAGTTATTCATCCATTCTTAACTGTCCTCCAGTATCAACCACGGTGATGCCATCACTAGCCACACAATTCCTACAGGTCAAAATGGCAGATTATACTGCCTAAAGGCCACTTGTTGATTTGAAGAAAGAGGGAAGAACTGAGTAAAAGGTTAATTTGACTGACCTTCTGAAAGGAAGCTAGTCTCATAAAAAGTGTTGATCTCTTGCAAAGCTCCATGGAAACTGGCTACAACCCAATGATTAAGGCAGTTAATCCTGATCAACTACAATGCCTGGACCCCTGGCCTTAAACAAGCCTGTGGAAGGGCTAAAGTGTATCCAACGTAAAACTCACCGAGGTGGTGGAATAGGCTGTATTGCATGTGCTGCCTTGTTATACAGCTTTGGTATGTCAGCTTCTGATCATACTAGAGGAGCCGGCACTACACTAATCATGCAGCTTAGAAATCTGCAACCCTAGGGACCGTGGTCCCTCTCATGGAGTCTGATGAAGAACTCTGATAGATTTTTGTGCACTGCCCTAAAAACAATGGGTGTGGGAGGGGCACAGCCTACACATCTGCTACTGACCCCGCACCAGTGAATTTTCCAGAACACTAATCTGGTAGGCCTTGTGTGAGTGCTGTTTTGCAATTCATCTTTATTTGTAAAACAGAGACATTACAATTTACCATTGAAACAAGAACATTATAAGAGTTAAAAGACAGCATAATTATTTTTTACACCTGGACAACTGTACTGTCCCTGGAAATCCAGGGCATGTGGTCCCCTTAGATACACTACCTTTTAAAGGAAAAAAAAAATCAGTCTATGCAATTCTGGAAATCATATAAGCACACTGAAGATAGCATGAAAAGAAACCTGATATTTTGAGGCCATGTGTGTGTATTTGTGTGTATTGGAGGCCAGTGGAGGGCAACATAAACTTACTCAAAGGGCCATCATAGAGCAGAGTGAAAGGCTTATTCTCTCCTGCTTCAAAAAGCAGAATTGTAATCAAGAAACAAAGTCAGGTTCAATATAGGAAAGAGCTTCTCGTCAGAGCTGCTCAACAACAGAAGAGGTTGCCTTGCCAGAGTATTCTCCTCATACTCTGGAAGCATTCAAGCTGATGAAGGATATATACAGTGAGATGTTTTCCACAATGAGTGAGAAATTATATATATAGCTCTTAAGAGTCTTGGAAGATTATAATTTACAAATGGCTATTATCATGAAAAAATTATGATTTCTTGTTGGTTTGGTAATACCAAGAATCTCATTCATTAGTGAATAGTTTACACTCAAGCCAAGGCAGAGAGATAACCTAATGCAAGAAAAGAAACTTAAACATTTTCCAGTGTGTGACAGGTCATCCAAGATGGGCCAAAGAAAATAATACAATTCCATGCCTGATTTGCATGCATGAAGGAAAATCATAGCAATATACTGTTACCAAGGATGTAATTAACTGGTATTACCTGAAAAATGTGAAAGTTCAGAATTCCATTCATAATCTCTATTTACTTACATGAAATTAAAAGATTTAAGCACTAATTAAACAATGGTGAAATTTTATTGGCTCTTGAATCTTTGGCCAAATGGCATAAGTTTGTATATCAATTCTTTTGAAATAGGGTTGAACTTTGGCTAAATTACTAAGGTGGTAAAATTTGTCTTCAAATACACTGTACCTCCTTATTCTCCACTGTCTCATCCTTAGGGCAACACTTCTTCATGGTAAAACTTCCTACTGTTTGCTACCTCTCTTCTTTTCTCTTTTATTCTCAGGAAAGGGTCAAATCAAATCAGGTTTCCTACAACTACAATGACTAAGAAAAGGGGCGTCTATCATCTACCAACTATTCTATATGCGTTTGAGATATCTTAATTCAGTGTGATAAAATTCTAATCATGGAATTCCAGAAATCAGTCTTATCAATTAAGAATTGTTTGGAGGAGCATTACTGGCTCCTGAATTTTTGGTATATAGGAAGACACCAATTCTTCACACTAGTCATATTGTCCTACATTTGTCTGCTCTAGCAATACCCAAGTAAGACTGGTATGGTCTTTATCTATTAATAATAATAGCTGGGGGGTATTTATTCAGGATTCTATGTGCTAAGCACTGCACTGATCACTTTACATATATTATCTCATCTTTTATTTTTATTTATCTTAAGATTTTATTTATCTATTTGACAGAGAGAGAGCGAAAGCAAGTACAAGCAGGGGGAGCAGCAGAGGGAGAGGGAGAAGCAGGCTCCCCACTGAGCAGAGAGCCCAACACGGTGCTCAATCCCAGGACCCTGGGATCATGACCGGACCCGAAGGCAGAAGCTTAACTGACTGAGCCACCCAGATGCCCTTTATCTCATCTTTTCATCTTCACAACAACCGTATAAATTACATGTTATTGTCACAGCACTAGAGATAAAAAAAGTTAGGTACAAAAGGTTAACAAATTTGTTTAAAATTGTATGAGAAAGTGGTGTGCCAAATTCCCAAGCCTGGGCTCTCGACCTGCAGGTGCTATTGCACATTAGCATGCTGAAACTAACGCCACAAGTATTTCTCATGTGCGCACTGAGAAAATGCATAAAAACGAGAACGTACCCTTTCTTTATAACCTGTCCAATGTCTCGTATCCTGTTTTCTTCCACTGATACTTACGCCCGTGGCCAATTTAATCAGAACTTACCAATATTTCAGCACTAATTAGAGACTATTAAGCTCCTCTCAAGCTTCAGTGCCTTCTCCTTCCTACCTTTTTATTTTTTTCCCAGAAATACATGAGTTTAACATCTCATTCTTTTTGATTAAATTCTTTTGGGTAAAAGTGATTTCTTCCTCCTGGAAAATGAAACTTAGGATTTCCTTCCTTCCACTGGTCACTTTAAACAGAAGTTGGGGTGATTTAACAGGAGAACAGAGTCAATTATCTCCATATTAACTCAGAGGGGAAGGTAGTTGAAATGGAAAATTTTTAACTGATCACTATGGAACATCTAACCAAATTGTACAGTCAACTAGGCACTAAATGGTCCTCCATTTTATGTCATGTTAACAAAGATAAATTGGAGAGATGGTTGCAGATAGAAGAAAAGGAAGTAGGTTCAAAGACAGCTCCCACGGTGGAGGAGGGAGAACTCCTGGTCAGGCTCACAGGCAACCTCAGGTCTACCCCCCCTGTAACAACTAGTAGTAAGATTCCTCTTGGTAAGAGTGATATTGTGACCCCCAGGAGACAAGTTTCAGAGAAGCATACCTACACTGAGCAGAAAGGAGGGAAAATTGCAACCACCATAGAGAGAAGGCAGGCAAATGGTTGGGACCTTGGCTGGTTCAATTGGGAGCTGAGACAGGGAAACACATCATGCTTAAGAAAGGATGGCAACAGCTGGGGTGTGTATGGCTCAGCCCCTCCCACAGTCTAGCATGGCAATCTTAGATCTGGATAAATGTTTGCTGTCATCTTTGCTGCCTCGGAAAACAACCCTAGTCTTATGTTGAAATCGCATGAGTATTTAAGAGCTGTTATCTTGGTGATGTGGCAGTGGAGTACTCCAGAATAATGTGTGCTCCATTATAAAAATTACCTTGTAAGAGTAAAGACTGAGTCAGAGAGAGGGCATAAATCCTGAGATTCCAAATAGAAATCATTGTGGCTGTGGTTGTTAAGGAGTCTCCAAAGCTGACTTTGAAGGTGTTGGTTATGATGACCTTGCCACTTGAGATTGGGTTTTGATTGGATCAAAAACATTGGAGGTTCATGTAGTTGAACTATGAGCACCTGCTGCACCACTCAAAATGGAAAATTAAATATGACCTGTTTACTGCAGCTGTGTCACCCTCTCCCTACAAGGCCCCTGATTCTCTCGCTCCTCTAATCCAAGCCCAACTGTTTTAAAGAAAAAGCCAGTTAGGGGCGGAGGCAAAGTCTCCCTGTCTCCAAAGAGCACCAAACGCCATATGCACCTGCCCAAGTATTCTGAGAAACTATGGAGAGGGAAGGACTCAAACTTTTAAGGCTCTGTTGGATACAGGAGGACAAGTCACCATTCTACCCCATCCCAAAAGGGGAGGAAAGGCCCAGATTCAATTCATTGTGTTTGGGCCACATTCACAGTGAGGAAGGGAAGCTAACTTGACCTTGTAGCTGGGACCCTTTGGGACACTTCAATGTACTGCCATTGTGGTTTACACTGATGAATGTTTAATTGTATTGATTTTTGACATGCCTGTATTGTGAGTGCTTATAAGCACCAGAAGGGATTCTCCCATTCAGGAACTACTTACTGCACGTAGAAAAATGCTGGAGAGACAGGTAAGTCACTCTCTAAGCTGCATTCTTTCCCAGACACAGAATACGTTCCCAGGAGGAAAAGAGAAATGACAGTCCTGTAAGGACTTACAAGCAGCAGCCCAGCATACCTAATGGAAAAGAACACCAGGGGCATGGAGGTTTAGAGTGGCTTCATCATCGGTGAATTCAGGAGTTGCTCTTCCAGCCCTGGCAGTCGTGGCCATTTGTGACCGGAACCAAATCCGTTGCATAGACTGATGGCACCTGGAATGCTGCCTTGGACATTACCAGTGCCTTATTGCTGGCTGCTGGTGCCTGATTACCAAGACCAATTCTCATTCATGTGGCAAGGTTTCCAACAGAGATCTGCCAGGGCTGCCTAACCTCCACTGTTATTTCCCACTGATGAGTGGGTCAGGATTTAGCACAAGTATCTCTACCCCATGGTGTCCAAAGCTTCCACTTTATAGTTGGTGTCCTGTGGGTTTAGCAAAACAAAAGCCTCCCAGGCTCAATGTCCCTGACTGCATTGTTATCATACCTCCACCAGTAGGGGTAGCTGATAAATCCCAAGGACACTCAAGGGCTTATTCCCCAAAAAAACTTTCTCAGGACTAAGTGGACAGATTCTCAATGTTCAGTCTTTCTGGCAGTCAAGGAAAACTGTTGTCCTTTTGCTTCTTTCCCCCGACCAAAGAAGGCTCTGTATTTTGTGATACTCTGAACATTGGAGACAGTATGTACCTCACGTGGTCTGTTTTATCTGCCAATCTGCAAACAAATATCCTTTGAATGCGGAACAACCAAGAGGCTGGATTGGAGGCCTGTACATCAAGCTGGAGCCCATTCTTTACTTTGGGGGCCCCCAAATCATAATGACCTCTTTGAGCTACACTTCTCTGTGACTGATGATTCTGCTGATTGGAGCCTCTGGCAAAGGGCATCTTTTGAAACCATGGCCAGCTATCTCATTAGCTTGCAAGTGGAGGAAAATTTTAGGCCCTTCACAGTCTATGACCCCCGATTGATCGTGAATCCTCTGATCAGAAGTTTGTAAAAATATACACTATACTGATTTCTGGTTTTGCAGAAAGCATTGCTCTCTTTTGGGCAGAACCTTCTAGTACACATTTTTTTTTTTCAAAGCAACATTAACACAGTCACTCAGTTACTCAATTTAAATAAAGCTCTCAACTCCAGTCTCCTCTGGTAGAAATAAAAGTTTATGTGTCAGAATAAATTGAGAAGGATGCAGAAATGGCATTGAGAATAGACAAACATTTCATCTTATTCTATTTTTTAAAAAGCTTTACAGAAGATAAATGATTAAATATTTTGTAGAAATTACCATTTTAATTTAGATGCAGATTAGAGAACTTAGTATATGAAGAGGGAACTCTGGGGGCTTACAATCCTTCAAAACATCAGAATTTAAAGCTACTAGGTTTCATATTATCTTTTGAGCCATCTATTAAGTTCCTAGTTGAAAATTAAAATATATTACTAGAAGAACAAGATATCAAATCCCTTCATTTAGTGAATACCAACAGATTATAGAGCTGAGAATACACTAAGTTATTACATGAAACAGTGACAAGGATCCAGATGAATTTTTATTTTATTATTTTATTTTATTATTTTCAAACAGTAAAACTCACTTGTTTTGATGTTCAGTTCTGTGATATTTTAACATGTATAAATTCTTTAACCATGACCACAGAGGGGATGCAGAGCAATGCCAGGAGCCCAGAGAACTCCCTCAGGCTCTCTTGTGTTCTGACCCTCCCTACTACAAAGCCCCAGGAAACACTGATCTGTTTTTTATACTTTTTTTTTTTTTTTTTTGCAAGGGGGAAGAACATTTCCAGAATGTTATATTAATGAAATCATACAGTATGTAACTTTTTGAGTTCTTTGACTCAGCCTAACTCTCAGGGGAGTCATCCAAGTTCTGGTGTGTATCAGCTTATTCCTTTCTATTGGTAAATAGGGTTCCATACTTGGATTACAGTGGTGTGTATATGCATGCACCCACTGAAGAATATTAATGATGCTTCTGGTTCTGCTGCCATAAACATTTATGCACAGGTTTTCATGTGAACATAAACTTTCCTTTTTTGAATATATATACCTAAAGGTGAGATTGCTAGGTCATAGAGTAAGTGTATGCCTAACTCAGAAGCTGCCAAACTGTTTCCCAGAGTGGCAGGACCATTTTGCACTCCTATCAGCAAAGTGTTAGAGTTCCTGCTGCTTGCCATCCTCATCAGTACTGGGTCTCATTTTAGGCAAGATAATTGGTGTAAATGCTATCTCATGGCAGTTTTAATTTTCATTTCCCTAGTGACTAATGATGCAAAACATAGTTTCATGAGCTTATTTGCCATGTGTATATCATTTTTGGTAAAGTGCCCATTTAAACCTTTTGCCCATTTTTAAAATTGGGTTGTTTATTTTCTAATTCTTTAATTTGGAGAGTTCTTGGTATATTCTGATACAATCCTTTGTCTGATAAGTGATTTGCAAATATTTTAGTCCCAGTCTGTGGGTTGTCTTTCTATTCTCTCTCTCGCTCTCTCTCTCTCTCTCTCCCCTTGTCCTTCAGTTTTCTTAATAATGTCCTGTGTTGAACAAAAGTTTTTTATAAAGTCCAATTTATCAGTTATTCCTTATGGATTGCACATTTGGTATTGTATCTAAGAACTCTTTTGTAACTGAAGGTCAGGAAGATTTTCCCCTATAATATATGGAAGTGCTGAATCACTATATTGTACACCTGAAACTAATATAACACTGTATATTAACTACACTGGAATTAAAATTTTAAAAAGAATTTAAAAAAGAAATTTTCCCCTGTGTTTTTTTCTAAGTGTTTAAAATTTCACATTTTCATTTACATCTCTGATGCATTTTGAGTTAAGTTCTGTTTATGGAGTAAAGTGTAGAAGAAGGTTCATTGTTTTACATGTGAATTTCCAGGTGTTCTAGACTATTTATTGAAAAGACTGTCCTTTATCCATAGAATTGCCATTGCTCCTTTGTCAAAACTCAACCACTTCTTATTGGTCTATTTCTGGATTATCCCTTCTGTTTCAATGTTCTATAATAGAACATTGAACTATCTATCCCTCCACCATTACCACACTATTCTGACTACTGTAGTTCTATGATATGGCTTAAAATTCAATAGTGTGTTTCTTCAACTCTGCTCTTTTATTTATTTTTTTAAAGATTTTATTTATTTATTTGACAGTGAGAGACACAGTGAGAGAGGGAACACAAGCAGGGGGAGTGGGAGAGGGAGAAGCAGACGTCCCGCTGAGCAGGGAGCCTGATGCGGGGCTCGATCCCAGGACCCTGGGATCATGACCTGAGCCAAAGGCAGACGCTTAACGACTGAGCCACCTAGGCGCCCCCCAACTCTACTCTTTTAAAAAATTGTTTGGTTATTCTAGTTCCTGTGTCTTTCCACATTCGTCTTATGATCATCTTGTTGATATCTACGAAACAAATCCTATTGAGATATTGATTGGGATTGCATTACATCTGCAAATAATAATGGAGACAACTGACATTTTAACTGCTGAGTCTTCCAATCCATGAACATACGATTTTCCATTAATATCGGCAGTATTTTACAGTTTGCAGCATACAGATCTTGCACCTATTTTGCTATATTTATTCCAAGTAGTTCATTTTGGAACAACCATAAATACTACTAATTTTTTTTAAAACCTCAACTTCCAACTGTTCATTGATAGTATATAAAAAACATAATTGAATTTTGTTTATTGCTCTTTTATCCTATGACCTTGCTAAACTCAATTATTAGTTCTACAAGTTTTTTTAATAGATTCCCTGAGATCATCTACAGAGACAATCATATCATCTACAAGTAAAAACTGTTATATTTTTTTCCTGTCCAATCATTTGGGAAGAAAAGGAAAATGCATTTTATTTCATTTCTTAGACATCTTGCATTTGCTAGAATTCTAGTACAATATTAAATAAAAGTGGTGAGACAAAACATCCTTGTCTAGTTTCTGATGTTAAGGAGAAAGCAATCAGATTTTCACCATTAAGTACAACATTAGCTGTAGGTTTTTCATAAAGGCCTTTATCCGAATTTTTATGTTCTCTTTTATTCCAAGTGTGCTGAGAGCTTTTATTACATATTGGATGTAGAATTTTGTCAAATGCTTTTTCTGAATCTATTGATATGATCATTTGTTCTTTTTGTCATTAAGTCTGTTAATGTGGTTATATATATATATATATATATATATGTACATATATATATATATATATATATATAAACTGATTTTAGACTGTGAAGCCCAGACTGGTGGAATGATCTCTCATTTCTAATTATTTGGGAGTTTCCCCAAGATAAACCTTCACATAGTTGTGATTTATTATTCTTTTTATACATCGCTGGATTTGACTTGCTAATATTTTTGAGGATTTTTCTGTCTATGTTTAAGAGGAATATTGGTCTGCAGTTTTCATTTCTCATGTTGTCCCTGTCTGGTTTTAGTGTCAGAATAATGCTAGCCCTGTAAAATGAGTTGGGAAATGTTCTCTCTTTTTCTAACCCAATGAGAAATTTGAAAAGTTGATGTCATTTCTTCCTTAGATATTTAGTAAAGTTCATCAGTGAACGATTGGGCTTGGAAATATTTTTTGAAGGTGTTTAACTATGAATCAGATTTTTTTTCAATAGGTAAAGGATGACTCAAGTTTTATCTGTTCTTAATTGAGTTTTGATATTTATGTCTTAAAAAGAATTGATTTACTTCATCTAAATTATAAATTATGTGCATAAAGTTGTTCATAATATTTCCTTATTATCCTCTGAATGTCTTTTGGGTTGTTAGTAATATTCCTTCTTTTATTCCTGATCATTTGTGATCATTTGTGTTGAACATTTATGCCTTATTTTCTTGGTCAATTGCACTAGAGTTTTATCAAGTTAACTGTTTTCTTTTTAAATAACCAGATTTTTGGTTACCTTGATTTTTATGTTTTCAATTTCATTGACTTTGCTTTTCTATTTGTATTGAGTATATTTTGCTCTTTTTTATGTTTCTGTAGGTAAATAAACATAGCCATGTTGGGTTAATAGCCATTGGGTTTATTCCTTTTCTTAAGGCAATCCCTGTGACTGTGGTGATATGTAGAAGTGAAACAGGTAAGTGAAATGAACACTTCTGCTGTGAATGTTTTAGGGAAAGAAATTTTAAAAAATTTGTAACTAAAAGCAAACTAAGATGTTGAATATGGATATTAGCTTTATTCTACACTTTTATTCTTAAGATTAATCAGTCAGCCTCACTTTAATGAGTATTGACCATAGTTATTCTCAAATACTAAATTACTGATTTGAGAACTTTCTTTTCTCATATAAATTTTTAATGCTATAACTTTCCCCCTAAGCACTTCTTTAGCTGTATCACATAAATTGGGGTGGTTATATTTCCATTTTTATTCAGTTCAGAATCATTTCTAATTTCCCCTCCAGATTTCCTCTTTGATCAATTATTTACTAATGTTTTGTTTAATTTTCTAACATCTAGAAAACGAGTGATTTACAGATATGATTCTATTATTGCTTTCTAGTTTAATTTTGTTATGATCAGAGAACATACTTTCAATAATTTAAATTCTTTTAAATTTAATAAGGTTTGCTTTGTGACTCATAATATGGACTCTTTTGGTGAATGTTCCATCCATGCTTGAAAAGAATGTGTATTCTGCTGTGAATGTGTATTCTGGGGTGTTATACAAATGTCAATTAAATAAAGTTGGCTAATGGTGTTATTCAAGGCTATACTTCTGGTTTTCATTTGTTTGCTTTTTCACATACTTTCTTTTCTCCTTCTATAACATGAATATTAGACCCAAAGCTCCCTGATTCAATTTGTCCCAAAGCTCCCTGAGGTTCTGCTTCTCTGTGTGTGTCTCTATCTCTGTCTCTGTCTCTCATTGTTTAAAATGGATAATTTCTATTCCCTGTCTTCAGGTTCACTGACATTACTGACTCCTTCCTTCCCATCTACATTCTGCTAGTAAGCCTCTTCGGTGATTTTTTTAAATTTCCATTATTGTATTCTTCTGTTCTAAAATTTTTATCTGATTTTTTTAATAGTTTCTATTTCTTTGCTTCTGTGTATCTATTCTCTTCAAGAGTGTTTTGCCTTACTTCCTGGAACATGATTATAATGACTGCTTCAGAGACTTTTTCTGTTAATTTCAACACTTGAATTATCTTGTGGTTGGTGTCTGTTGTCTTCCTGTTCCCTTAATAGTTGTTCAGATATTCCTACTTCTTTGTATGTTGAGTAGTTTCGGGTTGTATCCTGGACATTTTGAATACTATAAGACTCTGGATCCTATTTAAATCTTCTATAGAACATGGATTTTTGTTTTGTTTTAACGGGCAGTCAGTACATATCCTGGCCCACTTTCTATGCACTGTCTTTGCAGTGTCGACTTGGTTTTCAAAATCTTTGCAGTGACACCTGGTTTGCCCAGCTTGTGAGCCACCCAGAGTTCAGACTAAAACCTGAGCAGTGGTCCTCACCATAGGTCAGTGTTCAAAACCTTTGCTGAGGTGATTCCATTTAGTTTCAAGCATGCACAGCTCAGGAGTTAGTCCAGGACTTTAAACATAGATTTAAATGGTCACTTTCCCCAGCTACTTCCTCTCTATTATCCCTTCCCCACTCTGGTTCCCAGGGTTCCATCTTCCTGGTGTTATTATTAGAAAGATAGAAAGTTAGCCTCACCACACTACTGCCAGGGTGCTGATCTTTAATTCTGCCTCTGTCACAGCAGTGAGGAGGGAAAAGGGCTCCATCTCTTCACTGGTATTTTGAGGGGTAACAAGGCTAGGCACTTCTGCAGGGCTTGGCCTCACAGTGTTTCTGCTGTCATGCTAGCCCAGAGGTGAAGGGGTCTCACCTTTTTGTTGCCACTCACTTGATGTAGGCTGGGGAGAATCCACAGGGCTCCTCTCCTTGGACTGTGCCACCATGTGCTGGTAGAGAGAAAGAGCTTTTGGAAAACAAAAATTCAGCAGGAGACTTACTTGCCAGATCATTCCTCCAGTCCCGAGATCCTTATCCAGTCTGCCTGCTTTTGTCCATCTGTCACTCAGTTGCTTAATGTATTTTATTCTGGGCTATTTTAGTTATAATTAGTGGATGAGATAGGGTGGAGTGTGTTTACTCTATTGTGTCCAGAATCAAAAGTCCCTTCTCAAAAAAAAAAAAATCTAAAATGTGGATAAGAGAAAAAGGAAAAAGGAAACCTACTTCATAGGAATATGTATAACAAAGAGAATAAATGATAGAATATGTCTAGCAAACGATAATGCTAAGGTGAAGCATTTATTTTCCACTCCGGATGTATCCTTCCACTTAACACACCAGGCTCCCCGCCCCCCCCCCCCCCCCCCCCCCCCCCCGCCAACTGCTCCCTAAGGAATCAGGAGTGAGCTAAAGTCTATTGGTGAGTTTGGAGTAACACAGGACATGCACTGCCCAGCCACATCTATTCCCCCCTGCTCTTGCCCAGAGTGAGACTATGTTCTCAATTCCTCTAAGTCATATGATAAAATCAGTGGCAAAGGCCCTATCCTTATGGGGCAGGTATGCAATGGTGCAGTACCTACTATGACTCATTTCATTAACTCTGGAGTTCAGTACTGAGAAACCTGCTTACAGATATAAGCCACATTCTCAATTCAGCAAATTATATTGGATATTTTTGTCTCCATATGATTTATTCATTCATCCTGTTAGTTTACTACTCCAGTGAGAACAAAAGGGGAGTAAAATGCTGGGCCTTTTTAAAGACGCCAACATACACTAAATAAACAAAGGTTAATTAATTCAATGAAACACCACCCTTTCAACAACAGGGTATTCAGTTATTATATGACTATAGGGCACCTTAAAACCTTATTGTGAAAGAATCTAATTCACTTTTTTATCCCCAGTGCTTAGCACATTGCCAGGTAAATGAACACGTAGTAAGTACTTAGTATATGTCTACCAAATAAACAAATAAATGATTCAGTGAATAAAAGAATTCCGATATGCATAATGTTAAGTGTACATTTCATAGGAACAATCTTTTATTTAATGAAGGCAATTCCATCTCAGATAGCTCCTACTTCCTCAATCAATATAAGATATCTCAGAATATCTAGCATTTACTCTACCCCAGTTAGAACAGTTGCCAATTTATTTAATCCACATAAAGCTCCTCTGAGGTAGATACTACTCTTATCCACATTTTACAAAGAAAAACAGTGCTGAGCAAAGAGAACAAGGGACTTGTCAGTGGTCAGAAAGCCAGTCAATGACAAACCAGTGAAGTTGGTACCTATTTCAAACACACCAGACCATCTCCCGAGGCTGACCTTCCATTGCCCTCACCAACACCATGTTCATATGTGGGCTAGTCCCAGGCTTACAGTCAACCTCTCCCTTCTGTCCCCCAGCATAGGCACACCTCGAGACCTGGCCTGGCTACATCAACTCCGTTGCCCCTCCCCGTGCCTCTACCACTCAGGTCTACACAACCCCAGCCAGAATCTTCTTCCACATACTATCAGTCCTCACCTCAAAGGATTAGCCTACCCTCCTTCAACCATCACCAGCCCTGCTGCAAGCCTATGAAAAGTCCTTTGTATCTTCAGGTCTTACCAGCTAAGAACAGGGCACAGTGAACTGAGAGCAAATAGTCAGTGGGAGGGGAATGATAACATGTAGGGCGGATAAGCAATAAAGAAGTTATAGCACTTTAAGTATAATGCCTTTCACTTTTCAATACGATTCCTCTTGACTTAAATACCTGTATACTTGAAAATTTTTTGTCATTACAGAAAGCTATGATTCTTTTCCCCTGCTTCCAAAGTCCAAAAAAAAAAAAAAAGTAACAGCTTAAAACGAAGCCATTAATAGGATTCCTAATTCTAATAATTTGCTTATTTCATTATTAAAAATGTGTAATCTAAGTCAATTTGGAATATTGCCTAGAATAATTATGCAAAAAGTAAAATATGAAACAACTAATCCAGAAGCAAAATGGCTTTTAAACTGTTTCATGCAGACCATAGACTCTAGATGAACTCTGACCTTTTTTTTTAAAGATTTTATTTATTTATATGAGAGAGAGAGAACGAGCAGGGGGGAGGAGCAGAGGAAGAGGAAGAAGCAGACTCCTGACCAAGCAGGGAGCCCAATGCAGGGCTCAATCCTAGGACCCCAAGATCATGACCTGAGCCGAAAGCAGATTCTTAACCAACTGAGCCACCCAGGTGCCCTGAACTCTGACATTTTTAAAAAATATTTTACTTATTGAAGAGGGGGAAATCCGGGTGGGAGACGAACCATGAGAGACTATGGACTCTAAGAAACAAACTGAGGGTTTTAGAGGGGAGGGAGGTCAGGGAATGGGTTAGCCCAGTGATGGGTATTAAAGAGGGCACGTATTGCATGGAGCACTGGGTGTTATATGCCAACAGTGAATCATGGAACGCTACATCAAAAACTAATGATGTAATGGATGGTGACTAACATGATAAAATGAAAGAAAAAAAGATTTTATTTATTTATTTGGAAGAGAGAGAGCACACAAGTAGGGGAGGGGCAGAGGGAGAGAGACAAGCAGACACTCCACTGCTCGTGGAGCCCGGACTGGGACTTGAAGCTCGACCCCAGGACCCTGAGATCAGGACCTGAGCCGAAGTCAGACACCTAACTGACTAAGCCACCCAGGCGCCCCGAGCTCTGACATCTTTAAAGGTATAAATGTTTTACCATTCAAGTGCCATGGTCTCCTATCACATTTTATGTATGTTATCTGCCCCAATAATTCTCAGATTTCAGTGTACATAAGAATCACACCTGGGGAGTGAGGCAAAGAATGACGTTAAAAGTACGGGTTCCTGAGGATTAGCCTCAGGAATCTTTGAGGACAGAACCAAAGCAAAAATACTCTGAAGGAGCTTCTCCAATGATTGTGATGCCCACAAAATTTGAGAAACACTGATACATATTTGACTTTCAGGACTGAAAGATACAGGAATAGTCTGTAGACGCTAAAAAAATTTCAGATAATTAGTCTTGATAACATCTCTACTCCAGCATTAAACACTTACTCATGTTGGCCCTTGTGCTGATACCTTTCTTAATTTTCCACTACTTAAATACCTCTTTGAAGAAAAGTCTACTGTGGGTTCCCCAATATAAAAATGTGTTTTTTTCACAAAATAACAAATAAAAGTGCAATTACGACTTAAAGAAGAGTCTGGTCCTATCTGATACAGATAGATGTACTACCCCATTTTATTTATTTATTATTTATTTGTTGTGTGATTTACCACCTTTCTTGTCAATTTATTTTCTGGGTGTTTATATATATGTATTTGAATACACAAGGCATTTAAAAAGATTGGCAGCTAGACAATTAAGTTTTTCTTACTATGTAGCCTTTTGGCTTTTTACATATCATCTGCTAAACCTCAACCAGCAGGCAACAACAACAAAAAACTATGCTGAAATCATTGGAGAAATACTAAAATATGCCATGCACATTTGCTTCAAAAACATCTTTAATAGCTCTGTTAATACTTGTCAATCACCATGTGTTCTTGATCTTCCTGGTTATTTAAACATAATTTCTAGTTCCTTGTTGAAGTCTTTTTCTAGTACCTTTAGTATCTTCTACATAACTGCACATTTTTCATATTAAAATCAAAATTGCTTTCCATTTGATTTGTCTTCCTAGCCCTTCAGTTGCTAAAGTTACTACTACAATTCACAAAATATTCAAATTCCAAACTTTCCTGTCATTTGTTGAATCAAAACACTCACTGAACGCTTTTTGGGTAATTTTATTGTATGTTTATTTCTGCAAGACAAACCATTTCAGAATGCCTAACAATAAATTACCACCTGTCTGAAGAAGTCTTGCTGTTTGAAGGGTTCTTCTCAGCTTAACTCCTTAAAGTAAAATGTAGCAGGTTCATTTAACATCTCTTCAGAAAGAAGAGGGTACACAATGCAAAACTAGACTGTTTATAAGGTACATGTCATATTAGTATCTCAAGATGTGTTACAATGAATTTTCTGAAAGCAATGGTAGTCATTCAAAACCAGAAATGGAACTTAGGATATAAAGAGAATTAAACTTGACGAAGGAAGACCGAGCACCGAGCTTCCGAATAATGCCTTTCAAAACATGCTTCCAAACACAGTATTAAGTGGATTCAATCAGTTCCAGCCATAGGTTGAAGAACCTGTGGAACTCACAGAAAATGTCCATTCTCAGTCCCATGTATTATCATCCCTACAAGGAGATGAAATAAAAACAAGTTTGTTTTCAAATTCCGCCTAGCATCAAGGAGGGTAATCCCAGCTGCAAAAAGTGGTCATGTGATGCCCTGGCAGCATGAGAAGGATGGAAACTGAGGTGCTGTGATCAGGGCAACACCTTTAATCCTGTACTTGAAGTTGTCTAGTCTCAATAAGGTATCAGATACTAACCAGTAAATGGCAAGAAGGCTTACATGGCATAGACGGTCCTGTCAATGACCACACTCCTGGGGCTCTGCTTCAATTCTCCTAGGTAAAAGGAGCCCACGGCCCCATTCGTGGAAGTGCCCGGGGAAAGAGATAAAAGACCTGCTTTCATTTCAACTAACATGTTCCATTCTAGTCAAACTCCCAAAGAGGCCCTATCCTGACAACAGTGCTCAGATACTGATATAAAGGTACACATAGCTGTCACAAATGCATCATCATTTAGCTACCCGAGTCTTCAATAGAAGGTCAAACTATTAAACAAAAAAATTACTGAAGCATATGGGATCAGCTAAAATAATATAATTGTGGGAAATGAATGACGGAATACTTCTCATAGGCTAGTAAAAGACCAACCACGATTATCCTCTCCTTTGCCAGGGCAGATCCTGTTGGCAATCCAGAAGGACAAGAAGTGCCATGTTCAATCCTAACTGGACTTTGACAGTCTCCTTTGGATGGAAGGAAGCAAGCTGATAGTAACAAGTATATTTTGAAAAAGAAAATTTATTGTCTATGATCTCTCTTTCCCACCCCAAACCCTAGACCAAGAAAGGCTCTGGCTTTGGGGGAAGCTCTATCTCTTGTATAGTATTGCTTCATCATGCAAATCAATAGCAGTTCAGTTGTGAATAGAAAGGATGTGGACAGAGACTAAGAAGTCATCCGGGCCAGCTGGTATAGATTTTAGCAAACGGATTTTTCTGGGTTTCCATGCAAAGTCCTAAAATAGATAATTTTGAGAACCAGTTAAATACCTCTCCTCTGGCAGAGAGGTCAAAGGTGCTGGGGTTTGATTTGTTGAATGCCGGTCTCAGCTGAACTCTAATCTGCCTTGAAGGAAAACAGCAGTCATCATTTTTACTTCACCTGTGAGAGCTAAATAAATATTTACTAACAAAGAATGTTGATACATGGCTTCAAGGTATAGATTTTCCTACGATTTTCCTGTCTACTTTCAATTTCCTGGGTAAGATTTTTTCTGAGCCTCTAGTTATGATGGAAGATTTTGTTCAGTCACAGAGAGAGAAAAATTAGGTTCAGCTATGCACATAGCTGAGGGTCCATGATTGTTCAGAATGTCCCCTTCTACTGGCATCGACAGGACAAGGTGAAGACTCCTTTTATTTTTTAAAATTGCTGACACTCGGCTCTTCCTGTTAAATTACCTCAATCAGCTGATGTCCCATCCATCCCTTTGTCCTACTTATATTGTGTCTAACTTTCTTCAACAACAAAATCGTGACACCTCTTACGTGTCATCAGAACCATCTTTTCCAAACTTTCACAAAAATATCTCCTCCCTTTGAATATGCTCCTTCCAGAAAATATCTCTTGCATCCCAGAATAGTCTTGTCACTCTGGAGACCTTCAGAGGTACCTGAATTGGCATTTCTCTAAATAGGGATTATATTTTCCAAGGCAGTTCCAAGATCTCCCATTGCACATACTCCAGTATGAATATGGACACTCCTCCCTGGGGCAGGAAGGGGCCCACATTTCTTCCCCTTGAGTGTAGGTGGTCTGTGATTAAAGCAGAATTGACACTGTGTGCTTTCTGAGACTAGATCATAGAACCTAGCTTCTATCTGGTTCTCCAGGAAACTCACTCTTAGAGCACAGCCACCTTGCTGTGAATGGATTCTAGTCTATGAAGAGGTCCCATGTGGAAAGAAACTGAGTCCCTTGCCCACAGCATGACTGAGCAACCAGATGACAGTCAGGACTATAAACTTGTCAGTCATGTGAATGTGCCATCTTGAATGAAACCTTCAGTCAAAAATAGAACTGTCCCAGCTATGGCACATGGAAAGCAGATGAGCCTTCCCGGCCAAACCCCAACCAAATCGCAGATCCAGGGGCTAAATGAATGATTGCTATTGTTTTAGGCTACTAAGTTTTCAGGTAGATTGTTAGGCCGGCACTGACCCAAAATGAATAAAGCAGTATAGTAACTGATATATTTGTCTATTTGTGTTTGTGTGTGGGGGGGGGGGGTTGCGTGCATGCACACACACACATTTTAAAGCACAGTACTGAGACTGCTGACAAGAGGAATATGTTACTTCTTAATCACTGAATATAGCAGTTCTGAATCTACCTTTTTACAATCAGCCTAATGCTGATACCACACCCCATCCCACTTAACTGAGGAAAACTTCCTATTCAGTCCCTCTGGGGCCTCTCTTCCTATGTGCCATGGTCTGAGAGTTGTGTTCAGTGCCAAAGCACTGCAAAAGCTATAAGGAAACAAAATGTTGTTTCTGTGAATGGTACTTTTAATTTTACACATACTGGAATTCTGTTCTTTGCTGAATCGTTTATTCATTTACTTGACATTTACTGAGAAGTTGTTATGTGCTTATTGTGCTTGGCACTGTGCTAAGCACTGAAGACAAATTCACAGTTAGACTCCTTCACAAGTAGACACTAAGAACATGCCCCATGGTCATGTAATAACTGGGTTCTCTATACAGAAATAACCTCTGTCTTACCACACAGAATCTCTTTCGGTGTGGTGGTGATTCCACTATCTCTGAGCCATGCTCAGGATACTGAGGCTGAAAGCCCCAACATTTAGGATCAGACTCCCCAGGTACCTCATACAAAGGCCTTTGAGACCTCACAACCTCTTCCCACACAAAGCAGTATTTCAAAAAAGTGTCCTGCCTACCTGAAGATAACAGAAGGGTATTTGTTGTACTTGCTGTGTGCCAAGTTCCAGTCTAAATTCCTTACATGTGGTATTACCTCCTTTAATTCTCACTGAAGCCCTGGGAGGTAGGCAAACCATTCCTATTCTTCAGATGAGCAAATTGGAGCACAAAAAATGTACTTGGTTTGAGGTACAGAGTTATTACGTGGGAAAGCCAAGAATTGAACTCAGACACTGGGTTTGTACTGCTCTGTTGCCTTAAGAACAGATAAGCATTTAGAAGTTCCCACCAAACTGATTCTGTTCAACTTTCATGTTTAATTTTTGACTAATGTAGAATGTGGAACCGTAAGTCAGATCATGACTTTCTGCATTCTTCATGATACAGTATACTATGTGTTTTCACGTAAGGGTTTCTTTGTAATTGTTCCTTTAATTTATCCACTATTCTTACAAAAATATATTATTCATAAGCAAATGGTAAAACAAAACAAAACAAAACAAATGGCAATCATCTAGTCCAGCTATATCGTGGAAGGCAGCTAACCAAACAGCATATTCTTAAAGGTCATTACTGAATCTGTGTCAATGCCCTTGCACATCTCTGTTCCTATACTTTTTTCTTTTGGAGTTTGCTAATTTGGGCAATGTTATCTCCTTAGAGAAGATCAAGAACTTGATCTCCCTCTCAACTATGAATCAAAGCCAAGTATAAAATACAAATATGGAGTTTGACTGGCCCCAGCTTATTTCTCACTACTCCCCACATGTCTAAGCTACTCCATGTCTCCAACATATAACTTAATATTGCCACATCTGTACCTTTCTTCATGATGTTCTCCATCAGAATCATCTGCTTTTGTGTCCTTCAAAGCTGCCCACCATTTTCCTCTGGAGGGGACCTCCCCCTGAAACACTACATGGCCAATACCCCACAGGCCTTTCTGCTGTTCAGATAAAAGTCCTACCCTCTCTCTTTACTCTTTCCCTTGTGATTGTCTCTGCACCACCTCTGCCTATATTCAGCACCTAACTTTCTAGCTCTGTCTTCAGTTCCTGACCCATCTCTTGAACTGCCTACCCTTGGGCACAATGACTCATCCATAAGGGCTGCAGCATTTCTGCCAACTTTCTATTGGATTTGGTTACACTTGTGCTCTGGCTCCATCCAGCCTCCAGGACTCTATCCAGTAATTTTTTTTTAAAGATTTTATTTATTTATTTGAGAGAGAGAATGAGATAGAGAGAGAGCATGAGAGGGGGGAGGGTCAGAGGGAGAAGCAGACTCCCTGCTGAGCAGGAAGTCCAATGCGGGACTCAATCCTAGGACTCCAGGATCATGACCTGAGCCGAAGGCAGTCGCTTAACCAACTGAGCCACCCAGGCGCCCCTCCCATCCAGTAATTTTAACCTAACTGCAGGACTGGATAAATCTAGACCATATTCTTCCTTCAAGGCCCAGCTCAAAATTTACCTATTCCGAGAAGGCCCCTCCTATATTCCATCTTGCAATAATCTTCCCTTTCAAGGCATTCTATTACTGCGTACTTAACACTGCCATTCTTCGGAGTTCGTTTGAATACTTTTGATACTATTCAGTAGTCACTATGTGAGTGCTTCACTTATTTTCTCTGAACATTCTATAAGTTACTTGACAACACTGAGCAGTTTTTCTATGTTTTATGTATGTTTCCTTTGTTTCACTTTGAGATAAAATAGCTTCAGTTTAGGCACAGATATTCCATCCATGCTTATTGAGTGGAACAAAAATAAAATCCAGATCACAAAACACTGGAACTTAATGACCCTAAGTCTTGGTGCAATATTCACAGGTAGGTAAGGGAAATGGTGAGGAGGGTATCAAGATACAGGGAGGGTGGGGTGCCTGGATGGCTCAGTCGTTAAGCATCTGCCTTCGGCTCAGGTCATGATCCCAGGGTCCTGGGATCGAGGCCCACATAGGGATCCCTGCTCAGCAGGAAGCCTGCTTCTCCCTCTCCCACTCCCCCTGCTTGTGTTTCCTCTCTCACTGTGTCTCTCTCTGTCAAATAAATAAATAAAATCTTTAAAAAAAAAAAAAAGATACAGGGAAGGTGTTTACCCAAAGACAATTTCTCCAAAATTCTAATGCATCTAGGAGGTGCTTCAATCATCATTTCTTGAATATTTCTTTCTACAGTGGTGCATTAGGATATCTCCTATCATTCAGAGGATTTGAGCAGAAAAAGTTAAGAACCACTACTCTATTACAGCCATTGAATAAGCTATCTTTATAATGAAGTTTTCGGGAAAATGCTAATGACTTATTCAAAAAGATGTTGCATTAAGCCATGGCAATTTAGGACCAGATGACTGTCTCTTCTATAAATCAAGAATAAAGGCCTAATTAATATGGATTTCACAGGTTGCAACAATAAAGGTGCTTTAGCTTGCCAAGTTCTGGGGTAAAAAGTTTCTCTAGAGACACTCAAATTGGGAATAAACAAATATTAAATCTTTTTGCTCCACATGATGCCCCCCAAAATAAATTTAGTTCTCTTCAAAATACTGACATGAGTAGCTTACCCTTATATAGCACTTAGGCAGTTAATGTCTTCTTTTGTTTTCTAAGAGTTCAATAGGCATGGCAAGGTCAAAAGCTCTCTACTACAAAAGAGCCAGTAGGCTTTTTCAGCAAGGTAACCTCAAGAAATCCTCAAAACAACCTATGGGGTGTTAACAATCTCCCTTTTTAGATGAGGAGACCAAAGATTAATGAGTTTCAACAAACAGCTGAAGTTACACAATAGCAAATGGCAAAACTTGGATTCCGTATTTAAGTTTTTTAACTTTTAAGTCCAGGCTCAGACAGATATTTCCCAACTACTTATTATATAATTACATAACACATTGAATTAGACACAGAACTTTGCTTCATAATTTTAACCTTAAAATGAAACCAGATTTTAAATTAGGATGAATGGTAGCTCTTGAAAAGAGGTGATGGGATGACTATTTTCTCTTTTGTCTATTATCTTTTTTATATAAATTTTAGCCAGAGATTTTTATTGAGCATCACAAACCAAGTAAGAGTTTGGGTACAAAATGCTGATTGAAATGTGTTCTTTTTTTTCTGGTTTCACCGTCTTTATAATTTTGCTTTCTTCCATGTGAAGAGACAGATATTCAGGGGATATTTCTCATGGTAGTTATTAAAAAATCCCAGTTACTGTTTCATCACTCTGTGTGAATGGACCTATTGTCCTGCTCACCAGAAGGGCTACCATTGTAATGATCCAGCACTGTGTATTTTCACAGACATCCTCAAATCAAAATGGTAATTACAACTAGAAGAGAAGTCAAGTTCACATCAGAAATCATTTGTGATAGAATTTCAGAATTTTGAATTCGTTTAAAATTACGTAACTTGTGTAAAAATTATTTTAACCTGTGTTGAGGTTTCCTCTTCGTGTACACTATTTAAACCTCTGTTAAAATAGCCTTTTTTGGGCCTCTCACCAACTGCAGGACTGACTCTAAATCAGGAGGTGGGAAAGAGGGGAGGGAAACAAGGGTGCTCGTCAAAGACATCCTCTAGCACCGGGAACCAGGAGGGTAATAACCGTGTGTCTGAGACAGTTCATCACAAAGGTTCCATGATGGGAGCAGCGCTGCAATTCTTTACAGCTGACAGAATACAGCTCAGGAAATCTGCCCCAATCCAACCTTCCATGTACAACAGCTGTCCTCGTGTCTTGAGTTTGAAAAAAAATGAACATTCCTTGACCACACAGTCCAGTGGTTTGAATCTACCAGTTTTGTTGTTCTTTTATTTTGTCCTGAAAGAGGCCTTGTCAAATCAAAATGAAAAGAATGTTTTGAAGCGTGAGAAAATTCAAATTTCCTATTTAAAGCCTGGAGTTCATTAGTAGCAGTAGACTCACTTATTTCAAGGGTCACTGGGTTACCTAGAAGAGCCTGTCTCTCTGCTACCCAAATCCCAAACCATTCACCTGAAAACAGTTTAGAAACACTCTTAAGTCTATTAGCTTTCTATGGGACCTAATTCATCTTTGCTGTGCTTTGTCTTGTGATCCTGTCAAGTCGAGGGCCCTGCTTTGATTATGTGCTATTCCTTTTTCTCTTGATCACTTTTCAGTTAAGTAATTGTCTCGGTTTAATTAGTTGTAATGATTAAAACTTTGTTTATATTACACTGAAATTCTATTTTATCAATGACACTTACGTTAACTATTTTACTATTTACTGCCCAATACAGAAGTTTTACCTGGAAGAAATAATCTTTTTAACGGACTTTTTTTTAATTGAACTATATTTATTATACAAGCATTAAGGCTAAAATATAAATTTTGGGAAATAAGAGAAATTGCCTGTTCTTGACATTACAGACTTAGACTGGAAACAAAGAGATTTTATAACATTGTAATACTGGGAGGTAGAATGTAATGAGTATGGGTTTCAGACTCTAACAAACCTGGGTTTCGATTCTGCATCAGGACTTACCAGGACATTTCTGAACTTAAATGGTCTCATTTGTAAAATGAAAATATTAGTATCAACCCCATGCAGATGGCTTGAAGATTATAGAAGAAGGGTATAAGGTACAATATTGAATCTAATGTTAGTTATTGTTTCCTTTAGCTTTGCCACTAAGCAGCTACGCTATCTTGAGATCGAGCGACTTCATTTCTTTGTGTTTCAGGTTCCTCCAATAAATAAGGACTAGATCATTTCTATTTTTTCTGTTAAAACTCGGTTAATAAGTAAACCCTCTCTATTGGTTCTCTGCAATTCCACACTAAGCAGAGTTTTCTCATGTTAAAATTTTCCAGGTGAGTAGAGGTGGCCTTAGTTGGAATTTGGACAGTAGTGTGAGGACAAGGTGACAAAAACAAAATGTCCAGCAAGAAGTGTTCCCATACAGAATGCTGGGACAAGAACCAGAGTAAAATCAATCCCATTTAGAAGATAAAACCACAGGTGAGTGGTTAAATAAAATGTTTAGAGAACTTGTATTATGATTCCCTAGCAGATGTAATGACTACTTTCTATTAGTAGAAATACTTTCTATTTTTTCCATAGAAAAAAAATCACTGGAAAAGTTTAATCAGCCTGCCTAATCTCAGCTTATTCAACTTGTAGCAATGAGCATCCCTGCCACCTACCTAGTTGTGTGAGTTCCCATGAGAAAAAAAGGCAACGAAATACATTAAATATGATCATCTTTATACTTGTCAAGTATTTCTGTTTACAACACATTGACAGTATCTGTTTATCTGCCTTGTGGGGAAATATTTTTTTTTTAAATGACTCCTAAGCTTTATCTCTCACCAATAGTGGTAGGTTTTATTTTTAATTTGTTTTTACTTTGATACAGATTTACTATTTTTCTAAATATATTTTGCAAAAACAACTTTATTTAAAGACATAAACCATGTTTAATAATTCAAGCTATAAAGACAGCAACACAGAATGTGAAACCTGGGAACACATACTTTCTTCTTTACAAATGCAGCAGGGGAGACATGGACATCTTTTCCCCCTGTTTGTGGTCAAGTGGTCGAGACATATGAGCAAAAGAGTTTCAAAACTAAGTGCTTATCCAGATCTTCCCTTATCTGTGCTTGGAGTAAAATGGGACAGCTTTCTCAAGTCAGTCTGTAGTCTAAATTTGGAATAAATAAACTTTATATGAAAATCAGCATTGTAGATGGGAGTGACATATGGTTAACCAGGCTGGAATGAACAGTTTTTCTATGATAGAACAGCTCATCCTGAAACACCTTATGATAAGAAACAATAACAAAGCATTAATGGCAATGCTAATATCTACCTTCCTTTGAGCTTTTAATAATAGTCTCCATGACAGAGGACTTTTCATACATTATGCCTTGCCTGGCAGTACGTTTCTTATATTACATTGAGAAAATAGGTGCATAAATATACTCTAGATAATTTGAAATTTCATGTAATAGCTTGAGCCCATTTATAATGCTCAATTAGCTCTATTAAAATTCCATACTCTCTAAACAATCAACCATTCTTTAGACAACTAAAGGTATCAAAGCATGACTGACTTGAGAAAGCTGTCCCATTTTACTCCAAGCACAGAGTATAACATTTTACAAAATTCCTCATTCCAACTTGAGATCCTCACCACATCACAAGACTTCTTCCAGGGCAATTTTTACCAATTACCCCCAAGGCAGCCTTAAGAATCTTTACCACTGCTCCTGCATGTCATTCTATTCCCTTCCCAACTTCATTCTTCCAACACTACAAAGCCCTATTCCAGGCAAGAAAGCACAAAACAAACACATTGGTTATATTCTCTAATTCTAGTGTGGTAACCATCAGGGTCAGTCCTAAGGAAGGAAGACAATAAAGTATACAATTTCCTTCTAATGCAGATACTTTATACATTTATTTCTACTTATACTTTTATTTATTATTCTTATATGAATTTGGAAACAGGGACAAGTAGGAAATAAAAATAATAACAAGTAATTAAAGCTACAGTGAAACTCTCAAACTCTTCTTAAACCTACCCTCTCAAAGTAGGATATACAATTAATTTAAACTCTTAGTGTACATCCTGGGAAGAGGATTAACCTAGTATGCTGAGACAACAATGGGGAAATGAAACAATCTTAAACTTTAAGTACTTATTTTCTTTAGGGTTCTCAGAAGAACTTGGGATTCTGAGAGTCTGGCTAAAGAATAACAAGGAAGGAGCCCATTACCTTATGTGACTAGGTTTTTTAATACGTATGGCTAGAGAACACCAGAGGTACATTCAGAAGAAAGAGCCAGATAGCTTACTAACAAGTGACAAAAAGAAAACCAAACAACAATTAGAGATGGAGGAGGTGGTAGTGTTACCCTGGCCAAGAAATGTAGCAACCATCATTCCCTGAGGCATATCTAAATCAAGCAGAAGGTGGCAGAAGTTCAACAAAGTACTGAGGATGAAGAATTCAAAAGGAATCTCTAGCCAAAGACAATGAGAGGAGCTGGACATGAGATGTCTCCACTTGGTGGCTGATATCTGGAAACATTACTCAGGATGATGGGATGGTATGGCTTCCATCCTCACAGAAGGTAGTGAGACTTGAGCTAACTGAAGACATGAGCGACACCCACATGACTTTTGGGAACCACTGCTCCAGAGTGAATGCTACTTCAGCCTAATAGGAGGAAGTAGGAAGCAATCCCACTACTGGGGTAAAGTGTTAAAAACTTCAAAGTTACTTTGCTTTTGTCGCTTCTTTAGGCTTAAGGATCTCAGCATAAAAGCAGCTCTCTTTTCCATAAACAAGAACACAACCAAAGGGAACAACAATATGGAGAAAGCTATAAAACTCAACACAGGGAGAGCCTGTATTGGTATCAACTTGCTACAGGCCCTCATGAGGCTGCACTCTGTTTTTGCCCAGATCCCTCAGCAGGCCAGGTCTCAAAGACTTAGCATCACCTCCAGCCTCCACCAGCTCAGTGCCCTGTCTTCTGGAGGGCTTCCACTTCCGAGACCTCGAGAAGGTCTGCCAGACACAGCTTAAGAAGCGACCAAAGCAGAGTGGTGGTGATGCCAAGGATGTCACTGCAGGAGAAGAGGACCCAGGCTCCGGGGACACTGGGAGCTCACAGGGCTGGATTGGACACTCCTGATGCATCACACAGGAACCCTCCTCCTGCTGACTCTGTAATTGGGCCTGCAAGCAGAAGAAAGAAGTTAAAGCCCTCAATGCCAACACACATACACAGAGAGGGCATCACCCTCTAAGCCAGTTCATGCTCTATCTGGGCCCAATGATCCCAGTTTGTTCCTCAAGCTCTTTATCCCCACCTCCTCTCACTGCAGGAGAAGAGGTGTCATTATTTTTCCTAGGAAAATGTGGCAAGCCCAGAATTTTGACACCCCACGCCTCATCCTTACCTCACTGGGAAGGTCAGGATCGTCTTCCTGAGCACTGAGGATGGTCGGCTTCGCATCTACCACCTCATCTTCACTTTGTGGTGGTACCAAAGGTGCTGGAAGTATCGGGGGGCAGTGGGTCTCCACTTTCTCCTTCCTCTTGCTCTTCCTCATTCTCCTTGTCCTTATGGCCTTCCTAAGATTTCTATGCTTTTTTGGAAGTGGATCTAACTTTCTCCTCTGGACTGGAGGCATGACAGGATCCTGTGAAATATCACCTATTTGACTCTCAGATGTCCCCTCCAATGGCTCTGATGATGATTCCAAATTTCTCTTCCAAGGGTCATTCTCCCATAGGTGGAAGGTCTCCTCAGTATCTTGAGTATCTGGTGATATGTTCAAGTCATCAGTGACATGTTTTGGGATGGAGATTGGAGATTCCCAACCTCTCATTGAGGGTTTTTTTTTGACCCACTAGGCGGACCCCAGCCAGCTTTGCATGAACAAAAAGCTCACAACAAAAGGACCAAGAGTCAAATGCAAAATGAAGTAGTTAGTACCCTGACCCTTTCCAATAATTTATCCTCAGCTATCACAGACACAATATTATACTGATCTCAGATTTCTCTCTGGACTTCTCTAAGGAATTCAATGGCTTTCAGAGATACTCCTCAGTTTGTTCTTGGCCTGGGAGATCACAGATTTCCTAAAAGGAGAGAGAAGATCATTGAAGTAATTGCTCCATTGATAGTGGAGTTCCTCCTACTCACAGAAAATGTAGGATTTAATAAGACTCTGCCAAACATAACATGAATTCCTCAACAGAAACAGTATTTAGCAACTTAACCAATTTCCAAAGCAATATTTTTAAAAGTAAGAAAATTCTCCATGTATATCAGAATCACCAGGGGGTGCTCTTTGAAAAAACAGATTTCTGGGATGTACCCCAGACCTACAGTCAGAACCTCTAAACTAAAGCTGGGTTGCAGGAATTTGTATTTTCTCCCAGGGAACCTACACTCTAAAATATGTACTCTAAAACCTGAAAACTACTGCTTTAGAAGGACACTAGATCCAATATTTTATGGGGCCATGGGGATGACTATTCTTAAAAACATGCCACTTTCCCCTATAGGTTTTCCCTTATCATCTCAGCCCATAATGATCTCTCTCCTCTGAACTCATTTAGTCATCCTCACTCATTTTGATGTTATCCTTTATTATCTTCTATTATAATTTAACTTCAAAACCTTGTAACTCTGTCTTCTAACCAGAGTATAAGCTTCTCAAGGGCAGAGACTCTTAGAGTTGTTAGTTCTCTACAGTGGCTTGCCAGTATTAGTGCTTCATAAATTGAAGAAGTGAATATAAATATGAATAGGTTTATATCCCAGTGTACAATGATTGATATGAGGCTTCTCTGTATGAAGAGTTATAGAGCAACAGAATGTTAAAAAGAACATAGGCCCTGGGGACAACCTAATTGAATTCCCCTAGGTTTACAGATGGGGAAGCTAAGGCTCAAGTATAATGGCCTGACTAAAGTTGGGGTTGACAAATTTTTCTGTAAAGGGCCAGATAGTAAATATTTTAGGCTCTGTGATATAGTCCTGCCACGAATATTCCTCTCTGCACTGCAGCACAAAAGAATTACATAAACAAATACTCATGGCTGTGTTCCAATAAAACTTTATTTACAAAAACAGGTGGTAGGTCAGATTTGGCAGCAGGCTATCCTGTGCCAACCCTGGCCTAAAGCCATACAACTAGTTAGCAGGTTAGCTAGGATTAGAAATCAAGTCACCCGATTCCCAGCAAGTGCTCTTTCCACAAAGGAGTAGACAACTGTAGAATGAGAAAGAGTTTTCTCAATTAAAAGAGGGGCTTTAAAGGAGGAAGAGATCAAAATACATCTGGGTGTGTTATACTTCTAAGATGGTTTTCTGATGACCATTAGTCATTTACACAAACAACTAGTAGCTGAATTCTGAAACTGGCCAATTTTCAAACAGACTGCGACTGGGTGGGGTAGACTGAATATTTTCTATCACACCTGCTTAGGAAAGCATACTATCTGGTCCCTTTTTTACTGAGCAGAAAACCCTGCAGACAGGTAATGGAAAATACTTTCCTCATTCATTTCTTGAAATCATCATGGCCTAGTGAGTACACAGTGCACAGTCCAGTGACCAAAAGTTTCAAGTAATTACCAGAGGAACATGGGGGCAGAGATAGGATAGGTTATCTAAGAAGCTAAAACCTCACTTCCTAACCCAAGATGCTCTTTAATAATGAAAATGACCCTACTATTAAAGATTAAGTACCCGAAGTCTTGAGGTTATTTTATATTCTGGGCTTTCTGAGAACTCTGAGGTCCATCCAGAACTCTCTGTTCTATTTTCATTTCCACCCCTAATGTGTTCCTCATATCATTACTCTGCCTTCACCAAGTAGATGATTAACAAATATCTGCTGACTGACAGACTAATAGATGGATGAATAAATAAATGAATGAATGAACCAAATGCTATTAGAAAGTTCCTTGATTTTGCAGCTATAAAAATAAACCAGAGTTGGTACATTGTGCAAGAGGAAGTCTAATATTTTTTTAAGTTACCCCTCAGTGAAGCTAATAGGGCCGTCACATAGTGTAATGTCAATAAAAGTTTCATGAATGAATTCAAGCATTTGATGTAAGCTACTTAAATTACATGTCAAGTACAAAGTTATCCTGCTCATCTCTCTCTCTCTCTTTCTCTCTCTCACACACACACACACACACACACACACACACACACACACACACACACACAATGGTATCTAAATACAGAATTTACTTACTAATACGTTAACATGGAATTCTTTGTAATTGGCTTCAGTTCTGCGCCATTAGGAGAGTTTGGTAAAATCTTTGAGAGAAGAACACTCCATGGGATAAACGAGAGAATGCAGGCTCAGGTTAAATCTGCAGCCTCCAGCAGAAACAACTGTGTAGGCAGCAACTACAGAAGCAGCCCTTGATGCCCCCAAAGAGGTGGGCGAGGACTCTAAAAGAGAAGTCTGCTGGACAAATTCAAGCCTCTAAAAGTCAACCTGGCTTCTTCACCGCCTTGGCAATGGACCTGGGCCAGGTCCTCATCATGCCTCACTGTATTTTGACAAGGCTCTATTCCCTCCACCTCACTCTCCACAAAGGAGCTAGAATGATCTTTCGAAAACAAATCTGACCTGTCACCCTCCTATCTAAAGCTCTGCTCCCTAGGCCCCCCAACAAGATACTGGTCCTTTGTGATCTGACTTCATGTCTCCTGTCCTACCTCAAGTCTACCACTCACCTTCAGAGAGCATATGCTGTTGGGGAAGACAGACCACTTGCCATTTCCTGAAGACACCGTGCTTTCTTAAACACTCTTCCTTTTGCCTACTATGCGTTTTTCCTCCTCAGTACCTGACCTAGCTTTAAGTATTACCTCTTCTTAGAAGGCTTAGCTGACTTCCTTAAGCAGAAAACAAACAAAGAAACAAAAACAGATTCAATTTATGTACCATTCTGTACCTACAAAAATTATCCCATTGAATTTAAGCCGTTTAGAGATCTATGGCCTTCACTAGACTTGGTGTTCCCTGAAGGCAGGAACTCTTGCTTCTCACTTGATTCCTAGTGTCTCTGTGGTGCCTGGCACCTGCAAGGTGGTCAGGATTTATGGACTTCAAAATGCAGTTGTTTAGTCTGCCTCCAGGGCCCGAGCTCTAGAGGCCAATTCACCCCTCTCTCTCTGAATGAACAAACACGCTGAAGTCTGGAGGACAAAACTGAGAAGCTATGGCCAGGACTCAAGAGCCATACATCCAGCTACCAATTCAAAGCCTGTGTCGTGAGTAGCAGGTTTCACTTGGGAAAGAACGAGCTGAGCAGGCAGTAGTTAGCACTACCCAGCACAATTCTATTCTAGGAGCCTCCTTCCACCCACTTCCTCATGAGAATTACAAGGAAAGCTAACAAAAGAGGTCCCAATCAGATCCCTGGCTCCCTGCAGGCATACTTTCCTCCAGCCTGGACCACACTTCTCTGTCTTGCTGGTCGATTCTCAGCACCCCTTACCCATCCCTACTTCCCCCACCCTGCTCCATGTGGGAGCCTTCCCAAACTCTCAGGGATGCCTGCATTGCAAGTTTTCACCCACAATCGGCATTTTCATTCCCACAGGACATATACCTAACTCCAGGCCTTGGTTCTTTCTTTGAGCGCCCCTACCTGGGAAACCTGTCCCTGGGGCTAGATGTGCTCATATGCAGGGATGTTGTTCAACCCACAGAAGTCATTTGCCTGACCAGAGGTGAAAGAGGTTTATACCACATCAATCTCACTGACTCTGGAGCCCATGATTCCCCTAGATTTCACACATCAGAAAGTATTGGGTATATGATACAAGTGAATTCACATGTTACACTCTGAGTCCATTTGTCTTCAGAAACCTGTTGCACTTCAGCTTTCTTTGTGATAGATTCCCCCTCACCCTTTTCACATATGACTTGAAGCAAAGCTGAGGGTATTAAAGCGTTGGATGAATCCGCTGCCTAAGCAGACTCGAAGCCAACTGAGAGGCCCTAAGACAACAAACTCTTGGCCACTGAACTTCTGGCTCGTCCTGCAGAAGAGATGAGAGAAAAATTTCACTAATCATCATTGACAGCGAAGTGACTATCCCTCTTTAAAAATGGGGAAGAAATGATTGGCACAAACTCACTTTGCTTTTCAGTGACTCTCTGGAGAATTAAATAACTGAAGCATCAGACAACAATTTTTTTGATGACCTTTCATATTAAATGAAAAGCTGAAGAGCTAGTCTCAAAAGGAAAGAAAATGAATAATCTGTGAGGGCAAGTACTCATTTCTGAGTATACAGTAACAAAAAGACAAAAATATGATCATAAACATTGTCAAATGTTGCGTGACAAATTAAGTATATTTTCATTTTCAGGGTAACATTTATTGAGAGCCTACTATGAATCAGACATTGGGAAAGTTGCTCTTTGATTAAAAAAAAATGCATACACTTGATCAATGTAATTTAAATCCGTTGTTTTCTAATATTAGCAGGCATGAGAATTACATGGAGGGCCTTTAAAACACAGATTGCTGGGGCCCAGCCCTTGTGTTTCTGCTTCAGTAGGTCTGGATGAGCACATTAGAATATACATTTCGAACAAGTTCCTGGGCAGTGCTGCTGGTCTGGAGACTGCACTTAGAGAACCACTGAATTAGGTCATCTCAAATTGAAAGAGGAGACACATAGACTCAGAACAGATTAAGGGGGAGGAGCATTCCTAACCATGTATGACCAGATGAAGATGTACAGGCTTTGAAATGATTATCTGCAGGGCTGACTCTTCCAGCCATGCTGCCATCCCACCCATCTCTTGAGCTGTTGGGATGATATGGCCAAAATGCAGTGCGCTTAAAATGTGGAAACTATTGCCCCTGGGCTTGCACATGGGTCTTTTCTCCAGGAGCACCTCTCTCCCCCCACAATTCTCCTTCAGTCTCAACCTCAGGCCAGTTACAAGCTTCAGAACTTGAATGTCATAGACACTCACTAATTATTAAAAGCCTAGGAATGCACATATAAAGTAGCCATGAAATAGTTTCATTTTCTGAAGAAAATATGTGACTATTATCCCTTTATTAAGTTCTTGCTCTTTTCTAAAATTTCATCATCTCCTTTTAAAACTTTACCCCTCTGGGTTGAAAGTCAGTGCAGAAAAGAGCTGCGGCAACCTTTGATTTAGCCTAATAAAATAATAACACCACACTCAGTGGGTGGTTAAATCTGATAATATTTTGTGCTGAATTTTCTGTAGTAATTCAATTAAAAATCCTATGGCTGGCCAACAGAAAGCATACAGATCACCAAAGTTTTACAGTATTACATTTTTTGGTCTTAAAATAGACTATATTAATTTGGTGTCTTTATTTATTAACCTAAATAGTTCAAGTAGAGTTTCTCCTAAATGTAATTTAGGGTAACCATTTATATCTGTACTGTTTAAAAACTTCAGCTGGCTCACATCATTATGGTGCTTAAAATTCCAATTAAAGTGGGAGAAACACTAATCAGAGAACATATTACAAAAGCTGTATTAATATGACCACCACAATATCACCGTTTATTAAAGGTTCTGGGGAATCAATTCATGCTGACTCCTCTATGTCCTCCTTCAATGAGCAAGGCCCCTGGAAGAGGAATATTGTCACTCAAAGCAAGCTGAAGCCATTCAGAATCACTGAATCGTTTGGTCACATCTATTCCTGCCAGGGTTCCTCGCCAAAGAGTCAATGATCCTGGGCTCTCTTCATGCCTTCTTTAATGACAGACTTGGAACATTCCAGAAAACTTTAGCACTTCCTTTCTTAACCATAAATTGCACATAACTCTCCAAATTCTTAGTCTATAATTTCTCATAAAACTCTCTGAGATCCTCTGGTGAAGATAAATGGCAAGAGTTATTGAACTTTAAATTGTTATCCTTCAATGTTATATGCACTGGATCATAACTCTATGGCTTTGGTTCCCTCACAAAACTAAACCACGAAGCCATTTTCATTTCAAGCTTAACAGCACACAGGCCCATGGGCCCATAAACACTCTTGAATAATTTCTCAAAACCAAATCTCTTCTGCAAAAACAGACTTGCAACTCAGTGGTGTATAATCTCTCCTCAAAATCTGTGAAGACTATAGTTCTCAGGCCACCCAAATGGAATGGTGAGAATAATGTTCATGTATAGAAGTGGGACAGGACTAAGAACTGTCTGTAACTATAGAACTTAGAGTTAGCTCCAGCTCCACCTCTCTATTGCCCTAGACAAGTCATCAAGCCTGGTTACTATTTTTGGGAGAAAAGGTGAGACTTCAGGTTCACCGAAAATTTTTTTTAATCCCGGGTTCACAGAATTAGTTTAATCAAAATTACCAGTTCATGACACACTGTCATCATTGCTCCATGCATGGCCTTTTTTTATATATATACTGTCTTAAATGTCATTTTTATCATATATACTCTTAGGTATACACCTGAGAAAAAGGCATGCAAAATGTGCATTAGAAATATGTATATGTTTAGAGGGACACTATACACTACAAAAGGCCTGGAAAAAATCCAAACATCCACCAACAGGATAATGTGGTAGACTCCCACAATGGAACAGTAAACAAGAGCCAAATGAAGAAACCACAGGTACTTGTGATAATAGAGAATCACTGTTTCAGTCTTTCTTTTGCCTTCTTAAATGGAGACAATACCACTTACCTTATCTTTTTTTGAGGATTAATGTAAAAATCCTTTGAAAATTATAACTAATACATGCTAATTATTTTACTCCTATATTCTCTATTCTCTGGTCCTATAAGAATAATCTGGAAACATCATAGTGAAGAACAGGAAAACAGTATAATCAGTGATACTAATTTGGAGTTACACTGCTGGGGTTGAACTCTCTAATCTAGCAATTATTTCCTGTGTGGACTCAGGTAAGTTAATTAACCTCTCTAAACCTCAGTTTTCTCTCATGTGAAGTGGAAACAAAATTAGTATGTACTTGGCACACCTGGGTGGCTTAGTCAGTTAAGCATCTGACTCTTGATTTCAGTTCAGTTCATGATCTCAGGGTCATTAGATCAAGGACCACGTCAAGCTCCATGCCCACACAAGATTCTCTCTCTCTCCCTCTCCTTCTGCCCCCCACCCATCTCTCTCTCTCTCCTTCTCCCTCTCTCTCTAAAAAAAAAAAAAAAAAATTAGTACCTACTTAAGAGGGTTTCACTGAGGTAATCCAAGTACTTAGCACACTGCCTGATACACCATAGTAAGTGTTCACATCATCAACAACTATTACATTAACAGGGATCCCTTAACATTTGTCAAATGGACATAGCTGCTTTCCCCTGTTGTTACCTACCTTACTTACCATTCACTCTTCCAATACAACACATGCACACTCATTCACACATAGATTTTCTTTGCTTTTGCCCATTCTTCAGCTCTGCATATTTAGATTAACATTGAGGATAATAAACACAATAATTAGGCCCAGAGTTCCTGCCTTAGACATCAAGACAGAAACAGGAACAATTTTATCAGATTATAGCACCCTAAAATATAAAGTTCTTCTCAAAAGAATTTTGCTCGGAATTCTCATTAAAAGCGAAGTTCATCTGCATTTTATTTAAAAGACCTGCAAATGGGGAAAGGCAACCATTTTCACAATCCACACAGAGTACTAAAAAAGTGTGGGAGTAATTCTTTAAATGTAACATAACCCAATTGGAGTAAAAAGGATTAAACTACAGTGTCTGAAATATAAACATTCTGAAGGACATATTTTACATTTGCAGAATTTGTTACACCAGGTCTGGGCAGGTCATAATGGAAGACTCTGGGACCTGAAACTAGACCTGCCACCAGGGAGGATGGCCCAGCTGCAGGTGCTGGGAGAATGTCCAGTCTGGCAGGCAGAACAAAGTAGCTAAAAAATATGGCAGCACGTAAGAGCTGATAATGCAGCTAGGAAACTGGCATCAGGAGGCAAACATGAAATAGCGGAAGCTCACTCAATATGAAAGCACCGTGTGATGCCAAGGAATTCAGAAGCAAAAAGGGACACCAAGATTCAGGCAGGCAGCATCAGACAGCCTGATCTGTGACAGCAGAGCCTCAGTCAGCCTATGGTATGGAGGCTGCGCCCTGATGGCCGAGAGAGAGGGGGAATGGCAAGTGTGAGGTTCTTTGAGGACCTGGGGAAACTTGGCAAGAATTGCAGCGCACAGTCAATCCTGAACCCAAAGAACGAGAGACATACATGATTCTCGAAATATGGCGTAAGGCAAAGGCTAGACTAGAAGCCTAAGGCGATGCTGAGGAACAAAAAGTGTGGAGTTAAGAGTTCCTTCAATGACTTCTATCTCAGGTCTCAGGTCTGGTCACAGAAAGCCTAGAAGGCTCAGTGAACAAGCTGTGGTCATGATGATCATGATGACGGGGGGGGAGGGGGTGAGGGGAGTTCAGCAAAAACTGGAGAACAGGAAGGACTTGACAATAACAAGATCAAGAAAACAGAGCCAGCAGTTCCAAAATTACAATCACTATAATCACCTTGAAACTTCACAAACAAGTAGCAGCACTCTTATTGAAATCAAATCCCAGCACAACAACCACAAAAATAATTAGGAAAGTCCATGTGAATTTGTTTTAATGAACTTGACCTATAGTAAAAAAAAAAAAAAAATAGGCCACTAACCATCGGCAAAATGCAAATCACAGTCGCAATGAAATATCACCTCACACTTGTCAGAATGGCTAGTATCAAAAACACAAGAAATAAGTGTTGGAAAGGATGTGGAGAAAGGGGAACCCTCCTGTGCTGTTGGTGGGAATGCAAATTCGTGCAGCCACTATGGAAAATAGTATGAAACTTTCTCAAAAACTTCAAAATAGAAGTACCAATTGACCCAGCAATTTCACTACTGGATATCTGCCTGAAGAAAATGAAAACTTGAATTTAAAAAGATATGTGCACCCCTATGTTTACTGCAGCATTATTTATGATAGCCAAGATATGGAAACAACCTAAGTGTCCATCAACGGATGAATGGATAAAGAAAATGTGGGGTATACATATATAAAATGGAACATCACTCAGCCATAAAAAGGAATAAAATTTCACCATTTGTGACAACAAGGATGGACCTTGACAGTATTATGCTAAATAAGTCAGAGAAAGACAAATACAGCATGATTTCATTTAACGAGAAATCTAAAAAGTAAAACAATACAAAGCAAAACCCAGACTCATTGATACACAGAACAGATTGGTGCTTGCCAGAGGGATGTGGTTGGGGGTGGCAAAATAGGTGAAGGGGATCAAGAAGTACAAACTTCCAGTTTTAAAATCACTAAGTCATGGGGATATAATGTACAGTCTAGGGAATATAGTCAATCATATTAATTTGGTATGGGTGACACACACAGAAATGTTTGCCACATCTATGGCCCAATGCAATCAGAAGAATCACCACAAAGCCATCCTTGGAAGTCAAGGATCTCCCTTTGGGGTGTGAACATTCATGAGATGGAGAAAGAGTACTTTCATAAGCCAAATATACTCCATTTCTGCTGCAGCAGCCTATCCCTTACGAGTGTAATGACCACTGGTAGCCTGGATCTCTAAACTATGCAGATGCAACCAATCAACAACTTCATAGTCAATGTCCGCATGTCCTAATAAGCAAGGGATTTTTAGCTGAATAGGTATTCATGAGCAACTGCTCCTGGAATGCTCCAAAGCCAGATAATTAACAGCTGTGTGCTGCAATTAATTTTTATTTATGCCTTAGATATTAAGGCAAGATATTATTTCTTGTGTATGACAGATTCATATTTCATGCTGAGTCTCAAAGCAGCAATAAGAAAAACAACATCAGTTTTGGTTGTTTTTATTTTCTTAATTCAACTGCTCTGCCACTGTATCTCGAAACACTGTGCTGCCTTGTATTGGGCGAGCAAATTCCAAAGCCCATACAAGGGGACCATGAGGGAAAAACTGGCAAAGGCAGCCAAGGCTTCCCCCAGGCATTCACAAGCCCTAGAGGATGCCAGAAGGCACAATCTAAATTAAGGCGATGGCACTGGAGTCTCAGCAGTCTCAATTCGCCTCCACAGCCCCTGTGGGCATGTTATTTCATTCAGCGATTGTTAATTGAACGTCCACCATGCATGAGGTACTGTTCAAAGGTTTGCAAAATAGACTGGATAGTGTTTTTCCAGATTCTTCCGGCTTTATAATTTTACAAGTCAGTAAGTCTAGAAAACACAGACCAGGACCTCGAGGAGCGTACATTTCTGAAGGTGAGACCAGATTACACAAATAAAAAAAAAAAATTAATACAAGGCAGGATCAGGAAGTGTCAAATCCAAGAGGCCGCTGTCGTAAGACCACAGAGGAGAGAGGGCTTTGAACACCAGGTTGCAGAACTCGGTGGCAGTGATTCTCAGAACTCCAGCATGAATCAGGGTTTGTTGAAAGAGATCAGTGGGCCCAACCACCAGAGTTTCCAATTCAGTAGGTCTGGAGGAGGGCCCCAAATTTACATTTCTCACAACTTTCCAAGTAATGCTAATGTTGCTGGTTCAAGAACCACATCTTCAGACCCAGGGTTCCATGAGAAGCCATCAAAGTTTACTTCACAGTAGAAAACGACGATGGAAGCAGTGTTTTGGAACAATTAATCTAGAGATGGCAGGTAGGACCAACTAAAAGGAAGTCAACAGATTTACAAAAGGGCCAAGGCCAGAGGACTAGGATTTGAAAGAAGAATCAGCTTGACTAGCACAGAACTGACTTGACTAGCAAATCGGCTATTTGGTGACTTTAGCTCCAAGGGATTCCTGATGCACAGAATGGAACCTTGAATGAGTTTATTTAGCTGTGCTGTGTCCAAATCCCTCCAGGGATGGTAAAGAATCCCTTGGAAACCCCATCTAGCCTTAATTTGGAGCTGTCCAGATCGCTCAGGCATGAGAAGTTCAGAAGCCTCTATTCATATTTCTCACAAGTTTCTCACAGTACTTGAAATCCCACCATTTGAGTCACTACTTTAGATTAAGGTGCTGGCACCCTAAAGCCTATTAAAAGTAGTGTGCATTATTCTGCACCTCAGTTAGGAACTCTTGCTCCCTTGTCACTCCCAGGGGACAAAAGTGGTTTTTCTCTTAAAACTCCAGCTTTATGAACTCAGCTCTTTCATAGTGAGTCATTTGGATCCTCACACATTCCAGCCAGTAATTGAAGACGTAAGAATCTCGGCAGCTTTACTACATGGAGAGGAATTTTGGAACAGGAATTCTATGCATGTCAGCAAATTGCAGGTACGTGGTGGTTACCAAGCTGCCCTTCTTGCTTCCCTTCAAAGGATGTTTGCTTTACTGTTTGAGGTTAGCCAGCCAAGGCCACTTAGCACCCACCCTACACCAACCACCTCTTCTCCCAGCCTCCCCCAGCCAAATGGCTCAAGAGTTTCACTACTTGACTCCCATCTGCCCTTCCCCACACCTCAACCCCACAGGCCATGCCTAACCTCTGTCCGATGGTTACAGAGTTTAAGCTCAGTAATTGGGGGTTTATCTGAAGTCACACTGAGCTTCTTGTCGCCAAGACCTGGCCCCTCTTTGCTTTGCTCAACTGTTCTGGTAAGTCACAGTATATGCCAAAGTCTCTGTCTCTATTTCTTCTGGATGTGGGACCTACCAACTCGAACTTGTCCCTTGGTCAGCCCCGGCCCTGACCCAACCCTTTCTCAAACTTTTATGAGTGACTTTACAGCTATCCGTAATTCACCCCATCCCTTTCCAAAACACAGCAACAAGCCAAAGAGCTTGAACAACGGTCTTTGCTATTCACTATCCGAAGTACGGAGCTTTCACAGTTCCACGTGGAGGAGATTCCAGGCGATTCCCTAGCCCTCCTCTACCCGCTCCTCCCCAATTTGCTCCTATGATGGCAGAATCTACTCAGTCCTTTCTACCCATGTTTCTCTGGGTTTCTCCGTCCTTGATCCAAGCACTGTCCCCCCTGCCCCCCCCAGGGGAAGGGAAGAGAGCTCCATTCTGTATCCTGGTCAGCTGGTGTGAGGGCATGCTCCTACCTTGCTGGGCTGGCACGACGAAGTGTCGGGCCTTAGGCCAGATGCTGAGGACACGGAGATGAATTAAAAATAAACAAACAAACATCATTCCTACTCTGATGGAGCTTTCATTCTAATGATCAGGTGCTGCTGACCTGACTTCCTAAATTTAGATAAAAGACCAGAAAATTAATGTGAAGTGAGAATCCTAATATTATTCAGAAATAGGCCAGAGGTTTTTGGTTTTTTGGTTTTTTATTTTTTTTTATAATCAGTGTGTATCTCAATGTGTAATAAGTCTGCTTAAAAATGACTTTAAAAAAGAAAAAGGACTTAACACCTGTTGCAGTCTGTTTGCTGGCCCAGATAGAAAAGCGTTTCTAAAGATTTTGTCACAGTGTAATGCAATCTCCCTTGATTGTTGCCCCAGGTGCCGTTCCCTCATTGAAATCGATCATTAAAAGAGGATCCTACATGTCAGATTAAATGGGGAGAAGAATAAAAGAAGGTCCTTTTCCCACCTTCCGGAGTTGGCACCAGTAAAAAAAAAAAAAAAAATGTATCCATGAAATTTTGTTTCTAATACAAACATCAACTTTTTACCTAGCAGCAAAGTTCTTTCACTTTCTTGCTAACTTGTTTCTGATTATAAAAGCAATATGTGCTTATAATAGGAAATTTGGAAAATACAGGCAAGTACAAAAAAAGAAAACACCTGCATTCTCACTGACTAGCGATCATCGCTTTTGATATTTTGGTTTAGTTCCTTCCAGTGTTCTTTATTTTTCTATGCACATAGGTATACACACACACATTTTGCATACCTCTGATCACACCGTATGTATATAATTTTGTATCCTACTTTTCATTCTCACCATTAGACAAAAAAAAAATGTGTTTCTATAATTATTTGAAAACATCAGCAAGGCTCTCTTCATGCTTATAATTAGCTTATTTTTCCCATTAATCTAAGCCCCGATCTTCTGTGAGAGACCTACTTCTCATTTACTCTAAACCTGACGTTGAAATCACACTGAAGAAAAAAGAAAAAAAGAGAAGTACTGATAATGAAATCTCTTAAATGAATTGAGGAATAAGACACTATGCAAACCACGCCTTCCTCTCTGAAGAAAATTCCAGCAAACTCAAAAGAAGTGAAGGTGATGTCCAATTCTCTCTTCAGACCTAACAGGTAGTTCTTTAAGATTTCACACTAAAGTCTAGTCTCCTGGCTATTGACCCTCACCCTGAAAGCACAAAAGGCATTTTTGTTTTTTGGAGTTTTTTTTAAAGTAAAGTTCAGAATTCCAGTTTGCAAGATAACCTGGCTTGGCCACATCTATGTTAAAAAAAATTCAAGGATTTTTATTAAATTGACATGAACTTGATATGAACCAATGTTATGATATACTTTCTATAAGAGCAAGAGAAAAAAACTTTAAAAATTGAATACATTTTATTTTATATGGAGTTTACAGGTGACAAATCATTTCCTTTTGTTTAAATTTTTTTTAAAGATTTTATTTATTTATTTAATTGACACACACACACAGAGAGACCACATGAGAGGGAACACAAGCAGGGGAAGTGGGAGAGGGAGAAGCAGGCTCCCAGCCGAGCAGGGAGCCCGATGCGGGGCTCGATCCCAGGATCCTGGGATCATGACCCAAGCCGAAGGCAGTCGCTTAACCAACTGAGCCACCCAGGCGCCCTATCTTTTGTTTAATTTTAAAATATATCTTACTTTTTAACTATGTTGATTTGGTCATAAAAGTAGTCCATAATCATTTAAACCACTTCCTTTTGTATTTTATCCTCAAAAAACCCTATGAGGTGAGTGAGTAGGCAGAGGAATATTGCTATGCTGGCTTCAGAGATCAGGTCATTCAGAACCTGGAAATGTTAAATGACTCATCCAAGGTCACACAGGAAGTCAAACAAGTGGAGGTCAAAATTTCCTTTTAACTTAAGTGCACCATTCTTTTCAGATCATCTATTTTGAGCATCTTTTATAGAAATATGGTTTGTCTAGATTCTGTTCTGTTCAGAAATTGATAGCATTCTATCCAACGCTATCACACAACACATTTTAAGAGGAAAACTGGTAGTCTCAAGTTGGCTCTAGAGGAAGGTGAAAACTACAGATGTGAAAACTATAGAAACCATGTTCTATGACCAACAATGGATGAAGGAACTTGGTATATTTAGCTCGGAAAAAAGAAAATCAAAAGGAGATAAGAGAGCTCTTTCAATGTTTAAAAAGACTGTCAAATGCTCAGGTGAGCAGACCTGTTCCATGTTGCTCCAAATACCAGACAAGAACAATGGACAGAACTTCAAAAGAAACAGATTTCTACGCAATAAGAGATTTGTCTTTTGAACCAATGGAACTGTTCAACTGTGGAGCAAACTACTCTCCCTCTAAGATGGCGAACCACGCTGCACTGGGAGGTATAAAAAAAAAGCTGTCAAGGATGCTCTGATAACCTTTTGGTTTCTGTATCTTCAGTTTACATTTCCTTTGTTTTTCTTGGCTCACTAATGCAATACATAGTGCACCGCAGGTGAGCGAGGAGAAGCTACTACAAACCAGGTGCTTCCCCACGATGTTTCCCAGCTGATAAGAATCTCTGGGGGTGGCTGGTGGCTCCCCTTGAATCAGGAGCTGCAGAGACCTCAGAGGAGAGGCCTGGGAATTGTTGGTTTTACAAGCGCCCCCGAGTGATTTTCGTCATCATGGAGGTTTGAGAAAACTTTTCAAAACATCATTTTATCCATTTAATCCTCACCATGATCCTGGAGGGCAGATGAGAATCTTAAGGCTCAGAACTCTGTACACTGTGCCCAAAGTCACACAGCAATGATGTGGCAGAAAAGGGATTCCCACTCTGGGAGTTTTCATCTGGAGCCTGAGATCTTACCTGTCCTCCACAGGATTCTGAAAGAATGACACAAAGCAAGGAAATGAGTAACCAGAGATGGGTTTCGTTAGATGCGCATTTGGGGTTTTTTAAAAAATGGGCCATGAGTCGTTGGTATGCACGGTAAAATGTAGAAGCATGTAATTTAGGCAGGGACTCTGTTGAAGTTTGCATTTTTGTCTTCCATGAATAATTGTGAAAAGGGTGTACTAACCAAACAAATAATTTCAACATGATTACAAAGAGAACAACATTTTAATGCACTTAGCCGAAGCAATTTACATGCATACAATTAATGTGCTAATTTCAGTGATCTTTAGCTATTCATTAAAACAGGCCTGGCAGGTCCTGTACTTGGCAACACTTTGTTAGTCATTTCCTGCTATTACTTTCTGAACTCAAAAGTAATCAGCCATCTATAATTTAAGACTTTTTGCTAATTAAATAGCCCTTTCTCTAATTATGTCCAAATTAGAGAGGTTAGTATGTGGATAAATGCGTTTGTATTTGGCACAAGTATTCAAAGAAGGTGATTTCTCAGTATGTGACAACAAAGACCAGTATGTGATCGACAGTCTCCAACACAGAGTAGAGGGGAATGTTCGAGTGTTCAAGAAAGGTCTTTTGACTTAAAATCTGAGCAGCAGAGGAAGAGTATTCTCTTTAAGACAGGCTTTATGCTCAGCATTGTAAACCTAGCAAAGTCTGGATTTGTTGACCTTCAGGGAATAATACAAGGATCATCTGTTTTTTCAGGCCTTTGCCCAAGAGATGAAATGGAATGAGGGTTCAGGGAGAAAAGAGTTAAAGGTTGTGTTTGCAGGAATGTGTTTGCTGACATTGATCAATGGGTAATTTTGTGATCATAGGTTTATTCACATAGAGGTTTCAAAAAACAGATCAATAATAAAGAATGGTGAAGATGCCAAAGGAAAGGTGATTAATGAAAAATATGGTGGAGGTGCAATCTGCCACAAGGTATGAATGCTCCTTCACTCAGCGCCCTATAAATAAATATGCATCCGATGGAAATAGAACATTCCCTTGGAATGTCGTTACAGCCAGGCAGAATCTCATCAGAGCCCATGCTTCAAAGAGTAGTTCCTCATGTCCACAGAAGCAAGTTTAAATTCTCTTGTGTAAAGTCTCTGTAAGCAGTTCCACTCTTGCATTATGCATGATTCTGACATCTTGTAACATGAGCAGTGTTCTAATAGTGATTTCCAATTTTATTTCCTGTGTTACATTTTAACGATCCTATTTAGGTTAGCATTTTACTTTGTCCACATATCTTGTTACATTTCCTCATATAGCATTTAATTACAGTAGCAGTACTGTAACCTAGTATTGGATAGATGCACATGGATTTAGTGTAGCCTTTAAAGAATTTGTTGCTTTTAAGCCTGTGCTTTTCCCAGTCATTCTTCACTGTGCCAATTTAATATGTAATGGTGAGTGTGAGGCAGGAGCCTAGCTCCTTACACCAGGGACCTGATAATCAGTAGTAACAAACTATGCTAAAAGTGACTACCAAAATCTCAGACAACCAAATATGACAGTGGGTTGTAGGTCTTTCCTAGGGTGATGACACTCAAGTTCTTAAATGGAAAACTCCGGGAAGGGTTGACCCTAAGTGAACTTGTAAAGAAGCCAAACACTTCACTCTTCCTCTTCTTGTGTCTCCCTCCCTCTTCATCCCCTTTTTGCAGGAGTCCAGGCTTTCCTCCCTGTTGACCTTTGCCCTTAAAAAGGACTTGAAACTGCCTGGGTGGCTCAGTTGGTTAAGCGACTGCCTTCAGCTCAGGTCATGATCCTGGAGTCCCGGGATCGAGTCCCACATCGGGCTCCCTGCTCAGCAGGGAGTCTGCTTCTCCCTCTGACCCTCTTCCCTCTCGTGCTGTCTCTCATTCTCTCTCTCTCAAATAAATAAAATCTTTAAAAAAAATTAAAAAAAAAAGGACTTGAAACCAATCTTCAGCACCTAAATGATATCACACAGGAAATATCTTCTCCACATTTCATGTATATCTAAGTGTTATTTCTCACTCTGGAATGTCAGTCCCCTATTTAAATTATTTCAGCAGTCCATAGGAAAGTCATGGATGGCTTCTGAGTAAGCAAATGTGAAACCAGTTTTCTTTCCAGATCTCCTTTTTTTAATGGTCCAGAGAAGATACGTCTACCCTGCATTATGGATAATATGAAATGCTTTCAAATACCTCTCAACGCATCACAGCATTGAGAAGTATGATTCTTTTTAAACTTTTACTAGGCAGTTTAAGCATCTTTACTGATAACCCAATGATGACCAAGTACGCTCCTCTCCACGAATGGTGACAGATATGTCAGAGAAAAGTATGTTTATGTGTAATATGTGTCAGGTATGTAATCTACTGTATAAAAAGCGACTGTTATATGCCGGCTGTTTTGCATACATTGTCTCATTCATGAATTCTGCATATACTTGCACCTGGTGTCCAGATGAGGAGGCAGAAGGCAGGGCAGAAATCCAGCCCGGGCTCTCCTGGCCAAATCTAGGACAAGATACACTGTTAGCCCTGACAAATGATAATTTCCAATAATTGGTCCCCCCAAGAGGAGCGCCTGTTTCTAATTCCCATAAAGGCGCTGTATGTGCTAGTGTGAGTCGGGTCTCATTTCATACTCAATACAATTCCATCAAGAGTGTGTGCTTATAGATGAAGACCACAGAGGTAAGAGGAGTTAAATTACTTGCTTCAAGCCCAAAGACTACTAACAGACTTCAGAACTTGAAATGAGCCCTTTAAATACGCAAGAAAGGAAGAGTAGGGGGGAAACTCACCCATTTCCTTTATGTATGTCTGCTTAGCTCAATTTTTTGGAGCTCTGTGCTTATGAAACTACAAAGCCAGTAGGTTGAGTTAAAGGCACTGAACTATACTTTGTGCTGGGTCATGACTGTAGTTTCTGAATAGTGGGCTTGGGATTGCAAAGCAAGGAGAGGAGCGAATTCGATAGCGTGGTTCAGTGGTTCTCAAACCTTAGTGGGCTTCAGAATCACCTTGGAGGGCTTGTTAAAGAGAGATTACTAAACCCCCACTGCAGACTTTCTGATCTACTGGGCCTGGGATTGACCCAGAATGTGCATTTCTCACAAGTTTCCAGATGAGGTCGATGTTGCTTACTGGGGAACTTACTGGTAGAGTGTACAGATCTACCCATCACAGAACCAAAAACTAGAACCAAACAAAAGTCACTGGTTGTAAGTGAGTCAGGAGTGTTATCTCAGAACTTAAAAACAGCACAGGTCTTGGGGCTCGTTTTTCCCCATATTCAAATGAAACTGCTTGCAGCATTATATGGCATCTTTAGCTTTCTATTTACACCCACCTTGTATTAAAGGTTAAAATAACAATGAAAGATAACAGGACACCAAACTGACTGGGTCTGGTGTTACCTGTCCAGCCTAATATAAACTATCTTTGGGAGAAATGGTACTGCTGGAAATGGCATAAAATTAATAAAGGATTGGAAGCCTGCCCTCCTAATTGTATATTTATTCTTATCCCTTTACTCATTTTTCATAAATGGACAATCACAGTTAATCACAAAGCATTTCTCTTAGGATCCTAAGTGTGGAATATATTCTCCAATAAAATGTTTAGTAGAGTGTATCCAGTTTCCAATTAAAGAAACATGCCTGTATGGTGTCATGAATTCCTTCCACAAAACATTTCTTTTGTGTAGGAACACTTTATGGTAAATCTTAAAATAACTCTATTTTGTCAGGACGACTTAAAGCAGAGTGTCTGGTGAGCCCCCCAGCCCGCCTCCCCTGCACACACCCCCTAAGGAATAGTCTATACAAAATAACTTGTTCTTGTCTGTATACACAGTCAGCCACTGTGGTGTGAAAGGCACGGGTAGTCGTCTTAATCTATACGTATCACTCCATAATCAATACGGCTAGCGTACCACCTGAGTGATCCCATCAACAGATTCTGTCAACACATACTGACGGATGTGTAGGGCCACCATTTATTATCTAGGGCCACCATCCATTTATCCATGGGGGATCCAGAATAGCCTTGTCATTTTTTTTCTTTTTTTTTTAACTCCTTTTTTTAAGGTCCCTTCCGTGCTTTTAATCTTCTTTTAAAGAATCTCCAGTCTCCCACTCTGTTAGTAACATGAAAAAAAAAAAAATACACAAAACAATGAGGCAATCCATTTTCTGAATGGTGGAACAGCAGATTCACAGCATTTAATTAGAGCTAATTTAAAAGAGTTTTCTTAGTCTTCAGGACCAAATCCCTCAAGGGAAACGGTGATGCAATTGTTTGATGTCTTTCACTCGGGGCTCATCTTTAGAGTTCTTAGTTATGTCTGGGAAAAATTCAGACAGGTGGGCTCGGCTTGATCCCCATGGAAGCAGCACTGCCCTGACAGTCTGATCACAGTTCTGGAAATCTAGTTTTTCTGGCTGTGAGTTACTGACAAGTCTTGTCTCTGGCTTTAAGGACAGCCTTGCTTGGAGAGCTGTTTTCTTTGATGGGGATGTCAAACTAACAGTGATCACACTGTAACAATGGGGTTTTTTTCTCCCTTTTTATTAAAGCCACAGGTACAAGAGATGGTTATCTGGTTTTCATGCAAACTATGAGACATGAGAATTTCCTAAGACTTTTTTAAAGGCACAAATTACTAAGAAAATTGTAATTGAAAAACAAAAAAAGAGAGAATTGTGGCCATCTGAAATGGACCTAAAGTTCAATAAATCATCCGAGAAAACCTCATTAGAAAGCTAAGGTATCTTCTTGTATATTCAGACCAAAGCTACCATGGTAATTGACTTGAGTGCAGGATTTTAAAAGAATCAGATTTGCCTCTTTCTCTCAGGTTGTCTTCTCAAGGGACTTTTTTAGCTCCTCAATTCTGAAATGATAATAATAAGAAGAAAAATAATAGTGGAGAGGGATGACTGGTGAGGCAGAAATTTAAGTCTTCTAATGAGAGAATATGCATTTCAAAAACTGCCAATCCCTTCAGCTTCTACAAGGGGAGACGTCAATTAGCTGTGGAACGAACCATTTTTAATTACGTGGCATAAGACAAATAGGCATCCATTGTTATGGGGCAAAGGTATTACAGGTTTCCTTTTTATTTTTCCCCCACCACTGAAGATGCTCTACCCAAATTCTTTAGAATAGGGAACTAGAAGGATGTTGGAATGGGAATGGGCAAATTTCTACAGTGTTTCTAGAAAGAAAGGGATGGGCAACTGCATCCCTGTTCCCTTTGAGGCTGCAGATTACCCAAACACCTCTAACTGACATGGCTGAGGTTAGCTGGTGTTTTAGGAGCTTAGGAACTGCAGAGAGAAATCTTACCATGAGAGACAGAATCTAGACTAAAGAGCCAGACTCCAGACTAGGTCTGGGTTGTCACAGACATGGATTACTTCTGTGGAAAACTTGCCCGAACCAGCCATCGTGGTACAGTGGGTTTGTCACAGGAAAAAAAGCTGTGCCAACACACGTCTGTTCGAGTGTGTGTATACAAACCTAAGAGTTCGGTGATATTTGAGGTCCAGCTGTCTTCCAGCACTGGGTGACTGTGGCTGGGGTGACCCTGGCTAAGAAGGTTTCTCTCCCTCTGTGGATCTGTACCCTGAGGATGCAGTGGGAAGACGAGACCATTTTCAACAGCCAACACCTGCTCAGTGAGGCCAGAGGCTGCAGACAACTGACCAAATAACTGATTTCCTCTTTTTCTTTTTTCAATTTTATTTTATTTTATTATGTTAGGTTAGTCACCATACATTACATCATTAGTTTTTATGTAGTGATCCACGATTCATTGTTTTCATATAACACCCAGTGCTCCATGCAGTACATGCCCTCTTTAATACCCATCACCAGGCTAACCCATCCCCCCACCCCCCTCCCCTCTAAAACCCTCAGTTTGTTTCTCAGAGTCCTTCGTCTCTCATGGTTCATCTCCCCCTCTGATTCCCCCCCTTCATTTTTCCCTTCCTTCTCCTAATGACCACATCTTCTTTATCCATTCGTCTGTTGAAGGGCATCTCAGCTCCTTCCACAGTTTGGCTATTGTGGACATTGCTGCTATAAACATTAGGGGGCGTGTGCCCCTTCCTTTTCACTACATCTGTATCTTTGGGGTAAATACTCAGTAGTGCAATTCCTGGGTCATAGGGTAGCTCTATTTTTATTTTATTATGTTATGTTAGTCACCATACATCATTAGTTTTTGATGTGGTGATCCACGATCCATTGTTTTCATATAACACCCAGTGCTCCATGCAGTACGTGCCCCTCCTTAATACCCATCACTGGGCTAACCCATCCCCCCACCCTCTCCCCTCTAGAACCCTCAGTTTGTTTCTCAGAGTCCATAGTCTCTCGTGGTTCATCTCTCCCTCCAATTTCCCCCCCTTCATTTTTCCCTTCCTTCTCCTGATGTCCTCCATGCTATTCCTTATGTCTTCAGAAAATTAAAAATAGAGCCACCCTATGACCCAGCAATTGCACTACTGGGTATTTACCCCAAGAACACAGATGTAAGTGAAAAGAAGGGCCACATGCACCCCAATGTTCATAGCAGCAATGTCCGCAATAGCCAAACTGTGGAAAGAGCTGAGATGCCCTTCAACAGATGAATGGATAAAGAAGATGTGGTCCATATATACAATGGAATATTACTCAGCCATCAGAAAGGATGAATACCCAACTTTTACATCCACATGGATGGGACTGGAGGACATGATGCTAAGTGAAATAAGTCAAGCAGAGAAAGTCAATTATCATACGGTTTCAACTGATTTCCTCTTGATGGGATTTGATTATAATCCCAACTGACCCCAGATCTGAGATAGCCTCCAGGTTCCTGGGCTCTGCAAGGACAAGGTTGTTCTTACAATGCCAATCTGGTTGTTCCAGGCCTAGCAAATGGAATAGTTAAAGAAATATGACCCTATTTTGTTCTGGGGTTCATAACTGTTGGTGAGTCTGTTAAAACACACACAGACACATACAAAACCATCACCTAACATTTATTCAAAGGGTACCATATGCCAGATACTGCAGCAAGCACTTTGCACATATTAACTCAATCTTCACCATGCTTTATTCTAGAAAGGAACCCCCTTTGACAAAAGATCACACATTTATGAAGGAGAGAACAAGGATTCAAACTCAGTCTCATCTGACTCAGTAACAGTTTAGCATCTAGAAGAATTCAGCTCGCATTACCAATCTCAAATTCCAAATGCTATTATGAAAATCTCTTAGTAAAGAAAATAATAATTAACTGAAGCCCTATTCATTTAAGGGGTTAGCTACCTAATCTTTTAAAATAAATCCCCTAGAGCTAGTACTGATTTATGAGAGATAAATGAATACAGTTCCACATAAAAGCTACATTTTCAGAGAATAATCTTCAGCAGATTCTGAGGGTAGTCAATGATGTTGTCCATACACTTAACACATCACCCACCTACCTGTATTACACTGCACAACCCTCCCTCTCATACCTAATTTTACTTGTCCTCAACAGACAGCTTTTATAGGCCTGGAGATTTGAATGGTGTTGAAGTTTAATTTACCAACTTGAAGAGGTTTATTTCTAAAAAAGACATTTGGGAAGCCTTAGCAACAGTCCAAGCAAAAACTACTTGCCCCTCTGGATTCCCCACTTCTGATTGTGGCTCCTCCCCCCAACCCCAGTGCTTGCTCCCAGTCAGCTGAGCTAAAAAACCTTCAGGTCTCTGCTCATTCTCCCTCTTCCTTCACCTGTCAAGTCAGTAAGACATCAAAGCCTGTGATTGATCACTCATTCATTCATTCATTCATTCATTCATCCCACATCCGTAAGGAGATTTTTCTTTCTAGATCAACCATCAGTCATTACAAATTCCACCAAAATCACCCCCATACAATACTCCAAGCCTCTTCATTGGCCTGCCTACTTTTAGTCTCACCTCCCGGATCCATCCCATACAATTCCAAGACTGACTCCCCAAAACAGTACTTTGTGCAATCTGGTTCAACAGTGTTCTTTGTGGTGACTCAAGAATATATTAAATCCTTAGCCCAGCACTCAAAAGAAAGCACAACAGAGCCCACCCTGCGTTTCCAGCTTTCCTTCCACTGCTGGTCCCCCAAACTCATCCCTTTGCTCCAGCTTACACGGCCTACTCGAAGTCCTTCCCAAAACAACTTGGATTATCCTGTCATTTCTCTAACAAAAGAGTGATGCCAGCAGATTGGAATGAGGTCGAATTTAGCTTCTATTTTGGTTGTTATTTCACACTGTGCATTTTTTTTTTCAGAGCCCTAAGGTGAGTTACCTGTCTAGGGGCTAAATCAGTTCTGTTCTTCCTCACGTACGGAGTCTGTAATTGGCGTAAATGTTCAGTTTCTGTAGATGTACCAAGTGTCACCCATCTGACTTTGTGACTCTGATGGATTTTACAGCTTACACAAAGAACAGGCACTCTTTGATGACCAGTGACATCTCTTAAGCTGACAAATCACTTCCTTGTTATCCCTGGCATCTCCCACACCTAGCCCATTAGTAAGTGGAAGCTTTAAGAGATGCTGAAAATTGAGGCAAAAAATGAGAGCCAATGCCAGTCATTTAAATACTGACAGGCCTTAGGCAGACCAGATTTTTAAATTAGCCGTTCTGAGACAGAGAGAGGATTTTGCTGTTCAGATCAAAAAGCTACGTCCCATAGCCTTCCTATGTGGCAGGTTTTAGTGCCTGGGAGAAGTTGTGCCTCAGATGGTAGCTGGTTGCATACACTGTGCCTTACTTTCCTCCTCTTAAATGAGTGAACACCTTCCTTAACTCCACTCAGATGAACATTATTGATACGAATTCTGCCATTTCAGGTTAAATGATCATTGGCAGGGGCCTCACAGCTGAAATTCAAACATCCTTGGGGAGATGTGCAGTGTATTTGTCTAGGGGACTGTGGAACTTCTTGGAAGATAATTCTCCCTAAGAGGGACTCAGACCCCAAGGCTCAGCTGATGAACTAGCTTGGTTTCTGCCATCCTAGCCCTCCAGGCACTCATATTTGGGTTCTAAGAAGCTGTGGGTAGAAACTAAAAGACAATGGAGTGCAAGTGACTACTACTTTGGAAGGACCTCTAATAAAGGACAACCCCCCCAAATGGAAGAAAGGCATTTCCCTCACCCCAATTCACTACAGGATTATCCCCAGTTTCAGTGGCAACAGCAGCCCCCAGAAGAGGCAACGAACAGTGCTGTGTAAATGCACCACCATGTGGGAAATAATCAGCGTTGCTCACGAGTACCTGAGAAACAACCCTGTTGCATTCTCAGAAATACCTGAGCAAGGACAGTAATGCTGTTTAGAGGGCTAGAGTCCAGGAGTGGCTAGTGACAGCCAGTGAAATATGGCAGATCTCTGAGTGATGCCATTTTTACTCGGGGCACCTTGAATTGAAAAAACAGAGACAGTCCCCAATTTATAATGGTTCCACTTACGATTTTTTGACTTTACAATGGAGTGAAAGCTATACGCATCTAAGGAAAGCTGTAATTTGACTTTTGAATGTTGGTATTTTTCCAGGCTAGCCATTTGCGGTAAGACACTCTTGCGATGCTGGGCAGTGGCAGCAAGTCAGAGCTCCCCGTCAGCCAGGAGATCACCAGGGTGAACCGCTGAAACACAACCGTTCTGTACTCATCAACCATTCTGTTTCTCACATTCAGTCCAGCACTCAATGAATTACATGAGCTACTCAACACTTTATCACAAAATAGGCTTTGTGTGACCTCATGTGCCCAACTGTAGATAATGGAAGTGTTCTGAGCACGTTTAAGGTAGGCTAGGCTAACCTATGATGTCTGGTAGGTGAGGTATTTTACATGCATTTTCAACTTACGGTATTTTCAATTGATGATGGATTTATCAGGCCGTAATCCCATGTAAGTTGAGGAAGATCTGTAAAGCTAATGTTTACTGAGTGTTTTGAACATGCCAGTATTTTTCACTTGCTAGTTTATTTGATCCTCAAGTCAATTCTATGAGGTAGGTACTAATATTTTTTCTCATTTTATAGATAAGAAACCTGACCCTTCAAGAGATTAGGTAATTGGTCCCAAGGCTAGGAGCTGATCAGTGACAGCCTGGGCATTCAGACTATCCTAAAGCTGTGAGATTCCTGAGCCTAATGGGGAACCACTCAGGTATACAGGCTACTTGCTTGCACTACAAAGAGAACTACATGGGCTTGTTCTTGTTGTGAAAGCTAAATATAAATTCTTTGTTCCAATGAGGCCAGAATTAGTGCAACTATTTAACATTAGCTGAGAACACTACAGCTAGGTCACGATCAGGACCCCACTCTCTAAAATGAGCCATGGAATCTCCATAACCAAGTAAGGGAACATCCCAGAGCAGGCAGCCTGACATCCCACAGACCAGTTGAGGCAGGTGTGGGATTCTTGACAACTCCTGCAGCTGCTTGCTGCCACACTGTCTTGGAGCTTCATGGTAAGTGCTCACAGAGGTTAGCACATTGGGAGAGTGCTTGTCTCCATGATGTGGACAGAGGGGGGCTAAGACAGTGTCCTACTGTGCATGTTGGGAAGGTTTATTATTTGTACTTTTGGGGCTAAGCCTAGGTGGGGCTGAAATTTTTCCTGACTTTTCCTGGAAAATCACTTCCTCACTCTGAGTATTTGTCACCTGTGTTATAAAATGAGGGAGTTGGAACAGATCACCTCTGAATTTCTCTGCTGGACTAAGAAAGACTCTCTGAATTAGAAAATTGGGAAAGCAGCTTTTACATTTTTATTATAAATCTTTAGAAAGAAAGAAAGAAAAAGAAAGAAAGAAAGAAAGAAAGAAAGAAAGGAAAGAAAGAAAAAGAAAGAAAATTCAAAAACAAGCCAACGGAGATATTAGAAACTGTGGTCACTGTAAGAAAGATAGAACAGGTAACAAAATGAGAGAGAAAGAAGGCATCCCAGGGTTAGTAGCTCCTAGAGAGAGGTGAAAAGTTTTCTCCAGGTTTTAACAGAAATAGATTAAACCTTTCTTCAATGTGTTGAGACATCCTGCAGGGTATTTTATGGGCCAAAATAAGTCAGAGCTTTCTCCATTCAAGACCCAACGTACAAAAGGAGTGAGGTGGAGAATATGAGGAAGTTCTGAAAGTGACTCTGTCGGCTGACAATCAGACACATTTCTTGACCTTGTAAACAATGGGATTTTTGGATTCATCTCCTTTAGAGGAGAGTGAAATCTTTGTCCCTTAGAATGTTTTAAACTACAATAGACAAAGTATGCACTGTTTTAGAAATGTTCTGTATTGTATTAAAGAGCATACCGCAGAGAATGGTCTGATGGGGATCCCCAGTGTAAAGAACTGGGTGACCTATAACTTCTCTATTTTTGTGGATTTCTGCTATCTTAAACCTTTTGCTGCAAGCAGCCAGGTCCCCGAGGAATGGGGAATTGAAATACAACAGGTGGCTTGGCTGGCTCTTTCCAACAGATGTAGAAGAAGCATGCCAAATGTTCTGTCACCAACATCACCCGATGTGCTCGCACACTCCCCACCACTCTCAGACACATGAGCACACACACACTCATCAACACACCTTTTCTCCTGCCCTGTGCTTCTAGAAGGGCCTACACAGGCCAAGTGAGGAAGAAGGCTTTAGTACTGTGCAGTGTTATAGCTCTCCATAAGGCAGAGACCAGAGAAGAGACCAGTCATGCTTTTTAGCTCATCATTGCCCTGACGATATACCCAATTTTGATCGATCTGTAGGAAGTCATGGACAGAAACCTACACAAGAAACCAAGGCATCCTGAAATGTAATAACAATGTAAGAATACGTTCACTCAGGAATGATTCAATTCTCTGATAATAAATACAAGCAAAAACAAAATAAACCACCAAGTAGACAAACTGAGCTGAAATTATGTTACTCTCTATTACAACTTTAATGTCATGTATATTCTATAACATCAAATCTTAGAAAAGGCCAAAAGATTAAAAAAAAAAAAGAAAAGAAAATGTCAAAAGATGATTCAGGGAAATTCAGGGCCGGGGGTGTGGGGAGTGGATCATGTAATTCCCATTTTCAAATGCCATCACATTTTTACTGAATGTTTTAGGTATGCAACAAAAGAGTGTCCTTTCCCTCACAGGGCTTTCAGCTTATGAGAGAAAATGTACATTCAAACATCCAATTATAATAAGAGAGCATTTTTAGTAATAAGAGTACAAATAATAAGAGAGTACTTTTATTATCAAAGCAACCGAGCACAGTAACACATAGGCCAAAAAGATTCTGACTGTGAGGGACTACTTAGGGTCATCAGAGAAAGCTTTACAAAAGGAGGAGGTTGAGGAAGAAGCAGAGAAAAATATATCTTTTCTTACTTAATAATCTTATATTATCCCCAATTTGCAGATGAGGCAATGAAAACTCAAAGGGATTAAATAAGTTTCTCAGGATAGTTAAGCGGTAAGAAACAGAAATTGTGCCCAGGCCTCTTTACATCTGCCACGTCCTTCCATCAGAACTAGGCTATGATCCTTGAATGGATCCATCAGGAGTGAAGGGTTTTAGTAACTGGAGACAGAAAGATCAACCTGAGTAAATCCACATGGGGTGAAAGGGCATTGCAAACTTGGTGAACTTTAAGAAATCGAAGGAGGTTGGAGCATCAAACATTTAAGTATATACAGAAGATGAGGTCAGAAACATTTTAAAGTGAAAAATGGATACAAGAAGTTCAAGTCTTAGAAAAATAGAAATCCCAGGGCACTCTTCCAGTTGCTGATCTATGTCTCCCCTCCCTCAGATCAATCATGGTTTTAGAAAATGCCATGGCATCGGAAGCATGCATGTTAGATACTCGATTCTCACAGTGGGTGACAATCATGCTGTTTTCTTTTAACACTCAGAGGAGGGATGAATGGAATATTTGAAGGCTTGACTTATTATATGACTTGAAGATAAAGAAAGGGGGCAGGAAGATGAGAATGGGACAAGAGAGCCTAGCGAAATCAAATCCACAGATTATCCTAAATCTACCGCGTACTTACAGAGCCCTTAAAGCACTTGAAATTCTATCACTGGCACATGGAAACCTATTGCCAAAGCTTTAGAAAATGGGGCAGGAGGAAGAAAGGCATTCTATGTACATAATTTGTACCAAAAATATCAGAAAAATGAATCTCTCTTTGGCTGCTGCCAGAAATTAAACTTTGTATGGAAACTTCAAATTTCAGTCCAATCCCTAGACTTCTCAAAATACTTTATCTCATGACTCAATTCATTCTCACGCTATGGTAATGCTAAATATGTGGTCTACATAATGTACATTTAGTATAATGTGATGACTGTAGTCAACCAGAGCCATACTATATGATAAAATCCTTCTATGCATGATAAACAAATGAACTTGGCAAATGTCCAACTTTTCCTTTTCCAAGACCACATTTCTTATTCAAAGGACTAAATCCAAATATATTTTTCCTTAGTACTACTTCATTATTTCCAGGATATAGATGTTCTTGTTTGTATGCTTCATTATCTATAAAATATCAAACAAAAGTGCTTTTCATATTTCCCTGCTAAGTGGAGAGTAATCCAGAAATTTACTGGGTTTCTATTGACCCAGTAAATGTAAGACAGAAATCTAAAGGCTCTTCACATTGTTTATGCTGAAAATGTATCAGATTCTATTCTGAAAGTACACTGACCTATAAAAAGTATTTGTCTTGCTCTGGTAAATAGGAGCCCTGTGTAAATGGATATCTCAGTTTGAACTGAAGTTTACTTTATTCTAATCAGAACTGATGTATCAGATCACTTAATGATGTCCTTGTTACACAGGAGAATCATCCATTTCCCCAACTTGTCTACATTGCAGCATATGGTACTCCACTGAACTCAAAATGAATTTAAAAAGTAGAATTTTTTAAATCCTACAAAATTGAATAAATCTCTCTGAAGATAGAGCATAACAAAGGCAAAATCTGGTTGAAGTTGTCATTACCAAAAATACATTCCTCAGAAATAAAAATACCAAACATTCACAATGGATTTTGTACAATCTTGCAGCCCAGAAGATCAAGAATCCAAAGGCACTGAGGGTATTCAGACTCCAAGATTAGCAACTCCATCAAGACCGTGACCTTGTACAAAACTTAAAAGGGTCTTAAGAACCTGAATGTTCATGTAGCATTCTTTCAGAATAACTTTCTTTCACTTCCCCTTGCCCTTTGCTCTGCCAATGCCCCTTTAAAACTCAGCCCAAGCGTCACCTCTCGGGCAAGTCCTCCTTTAACCACCCAGTTCCCATAACCATCTCTCCTCTGTGCTCCCAGAGCCCCTTATGCCCTAAAGCCGCAGCTCCTTACTCTACCTGGTAGTCTGTGATGGATTTGTCCACTTGTCCTTTGGAACAAGAAGATGACCTATCCAACTTGGTTTTCCCATTGCTTCACTTGGTATCTGGGACAGAGTAGCTGCCCAGTATGCTTCTTTGAATGAATAAATAACAAATGAACAATATCTCTATTCATATAATAGGAAGATCAATTTGTACATATGTCCAAAATTGCATCTTCAGATTTTCCTATTTATTCTCTGTCCTATATTTTAATATACACAGACATTCTAATTTTGGCCTCTGTGTATAATCTGGCACATTTTGACTTTCAGCACTGTGATTTCCATCAGGTAGCATATCGCACCAAAAGCGTGAAAAACTACAAAACATACACATATTTTACCTAAATATTACTTGAAACAATGGCATAGGCTTATGAGCACAGTGATGAATTTATAATCTGAAATTCAGTGATTGTGTTCCACTGTGACTTGGGTATATAATTCTTTCTTCAGGCAAGGGGCTGTCAATAGGCAGCTTCGAAAAATAATGAATGTTTGCAGTAATAATTTCATGGGTTGACTGAAACTTAATAGCTTTTATTTCCAATTTAGACTTGTGATGTGTTCCAATAGAAACAGTCTCAAATGAAATATAGTCTAATACAGTACTGTTTAACCCTCTCTTATTTTGTTAATCCTTTGTTGCTGTTTTATTTGCTTTTGTGTTTACAGTCATACAGACTGAGTTAGCCACCTCACTTTTTACTTTGCTGCCTCTCTCAGCCTTTCTCGGTCTACTCTCCATCACCCAGAAGATGGATGTCTGATGACTGATTATCAGATTGATGAGGTACCTTGCTTCAGCTCACTACTGCCAACCTCCCTCTCGGCCCTTTTACTATTCAGTATTGGGTAAATGAGAAACAAAAAAAGACTAAATCCAGATTAGTTCACCCTGCTTATTGTCAGCAGGTCAAATTGGGGACAAGGTTAAGACTCTCAAATGAATAAAAGTCTTTGGTGTCTGTAGCTATGGAAAAGTCTGACTGCCAGGAATATGGAATTTGATGGGCTTGAGTCTGCAGGCCTACGTGTGTAGAGACAACGGAACAACTTGTCATTATGTACAGAGGACAATTTTAGCATTTTCAGGAAGTCAGGAAGGAGACAAAAACTAGGCTATACTGAAACCCTTGGATTGCTGAGTGTATGATGTACAATGCAACATTCTTTAAAATAATGACACTTATTTAGGATATGCATCAGGTTGACTTGGGATGGTTTTACAAAATTACACACAATGTGTATCCACCCTAGAACAAATGAATCGAAAACTCCAGAGGTAACCTTGACACAAGCATCTTAAAAACAAACAAACTCTTGGTCTGATGCACATTTCTGGGTTTGGTGCACATTTCTGATAATAATAAACCAATTCTTAACTATTTTCCAGGTAGTGCCAAAACCAAATAATTTGATGGGGAAAATATGTAAAATGGTTCAGCGTAGTTAAAGAACAAAAACGCTCTAGATTCTGTGTCATGGTGCTCATGGCAACAATGTTCCTATGCTTTTCCTGATACTGAAGGACAGAAAATTATCGACCAGCACAGACTCATTCTGCCAGAGAACAGGTCAAGTCAGTAAATATAGTAATTACCTTGAATCATCTTTTATCTAAACTAGACCCCCCCAAAAATCACATAATTAGACAAAATTTTACCAAGAGCTTATTTTTAAACCCAATGAATAAACTATGGTGGATAATAAGAGTTCATTCAGGGTTCCCCCGTCTACTCTAGAATTAAAGAGGTGCTGATACAAATCTAGTAACTAGAAACCTACGAAGGGAAGCAATAATGTTACTAAACCACATCATTTGAAAATATTGTAGATATTTCTAGAAAAGATGTGATGAACCAGGGGATGTTTCTTTCCTCCTGGAGTTGATGCCAAAGTAACTGAGAATAAAGGGATGAGAGCAGCAGCACCAGAAGAAAGAAATTTTCAGTAGAAGCATAACATCTGGGGTGGGATCAATAAAAGAAAAAAGTTGGTCTCTTCGGTTCAAGTAAATGACTCCTCTGCAGAGTTATGATGTAAGGGACAAGAACGCCAAAGAGTTGACCTGAATAAATGATTCCCTGGACAAAAATCAAGAATGCTTCCATGTTCTCAACAGTACTCATCATCTTGCTGGCCTTCCATCAAGGTTAATAATTATAACGTGTCTGTCCCTCACTGTGACCTCTGAGAGGACCTGTCTTCCAACTCCTTTCTCTTGAGAAGAGCATCCCGCTCCCTCTGCTCCAGGGCCAGCCCACTTCCTCCAGCAGGGATGGCCCTCATCCAGAGCCAGACCCTTCCTGCTGGCAGCTCTTGTCTGGATCCAATTGGCCTCAGCTGGAGGTCCAGATGGCTTGTTCCTTACTCCCCAGCAGGGTTTCGGCAGCATCCAGCCCTTCCTGGTCTCTCTGCCATTAGTGCCATCAGGACTTGAATGTTTTCCCTCAATCCTAACAGCAGCTTAGGAAAGCATGTAGATTTTATTCCCACTGAATAGACTCAGCAAGAGAAGACAGCTTCAGAAAGGATACAATATCTTTGTAAAGGAGTGAGGTCCAATCGTGAAGTATTCTGAAAGGTAGTTTTTATTCATGGCACTTCCTGCAAATGTAAATGGCCTTTATATATCTGTATCTATCAGTATCTATTGATTCAACTATCAACTGACAGATCAGACTGACAGATGGACAGAAACTGAAAAATACCATATATGGATGGAGATATAGACATAAAAAGAGATACAGATAGAGATCGAATGTATAAATAGCCATAACTACAGCTACAGCTATGTAGCTATAGACATCAGGGTTTTTTTTAAGCGAACAACGGGATAGGCACCCTGTTTAAAATGTTGTAATAGATAAATCCATATCTATATTCATCTACCTATACAAACATTTTTAAAGAGTTTCTGACAATCTGTCAGTTTACCTATGGTTCCCATGCTATGTAAGTTTTCACCAAATTTGAAGAATATGATGGGGATGATCCTATTTTAAAATATAGACTCTATGTCAAATGCAAAATTCAGTCTCAGAGACTTTATAAGGTGGCCAAAACTGAGGATATATTTTACCTCATTTGAAGTACACATTTGGGATGGTCTGATTTAAGACCTGGGTAATAGAGGGATGCTTGGGTAGCTCAGTCTGTTGAGCGTCTGACTCTTGATTTCAGCTCAGGTCTTGGTCTCAAGGTCATGAGTTCAAGCCCCATGTTGGGCTCCACGCTGAGCATGGTGCCTACTTAAAAAAAAAAAAAAAGACTTGGTTCACTTTGTGAACCCCGAATCATCTTCCAGAACAGGTGAAATGAGAAAATGTGCTAGTTTCCTAGGGGCTCCTATGACAAATTACCACAAAATGAGTAGCTTAAAACAACAGAAATGTATTCTCTCACAACTTGGAGACTAGAAGTCTGAAATCAGGGTGTTGGCAGGGCCACGCTCCCTCTGAAGGCCTTAGAGAGGAATCCTTCCTTGTCTCTTCTAGCTTTTGGTGGTTGCTGGCAATGCTTATCACTCCTCAGCTTGTGGTAGCATAAATCTAACCTCTGCCTCAGTCTTCACATGCCTTGTCCTTGGTGTAACCTCTGTGTCTTCAAATCCCTCTCTCCTTATGGAGACACCAGTCATTGGATTTAGGACCCACTCTAATCCAGTATGATCTCATTTAACTTGATTGTATCTTCGAATACTGAATTCCCAAAAAGGTCATATTTCCAAATAAAGTAACAGAGGTTCGAACCTTAACATATCTTGTAGAGGGACACGATTGAACAAATAACAGGAACCATTTAGCCGACATGGGTGGAGAACCACAATACGCCAGGCACTAAATACCAATCTGGAGAGATAAGCCCCAGGCTATAAAATGCTATGAACACAGAAAACAAAAAGAGCTGCAATTAGGACCCCAAAAAGGATAAAGAAAAAATTATTATTCAAATTAAAATACTTTTTGATAGTGAAAGTGGGTGCAATGCATAATTATGTCAGGACAACCGGCATAAACCAGCACTATCCTGAACAAAGTAAAATGCAAGTTTACCTTAGCCCTAAAGGGAAAAGTTGCAATATTAGACTCTTGAATTGAAAGTATTATTTTGCATTTGAATTGCTTCTCAAATGGGCAACTCCACATAAGGTGCTCTAGGGTGAGGCACAGCAAGGATTTATATTTTTAATGATGGATAATAATTTCTTTTGAGAGACACTGATTTATTGAAAGAAATTATTTATAACATTGAGATGTTTTTGTTTATCAAGTAATCTGCAACTGCTCTGGCTGTGAATTTTTTTAAAAAAGGTACTTATAGAGACTTAGCGACATTTAACTCAATCTCATCTTCAGTATGCTGGTTAGCAGCTCCCAAAGAACAGTCCCTATGTTGTCTTCCCTCAGTATATTTGATCACATCTGGCAGGAATGTTACTGGTTATCTTCCCTGAATCTTGTTTTCTCATGCCACCAACATTAAACCCATCATCTAAATGTCCTTACGAATAGAGTGAGGGACTGTACAATATGTGCTTAGCTATTCAAAGTTCCTGAAATTCAAATGCAATAACAGAGTGAGAAATTTTAGTTTTGTTTTGATTTCTGTAGGAGAAGAATGTGGGGGGGGGAATAAACCTCAACCAGCTGATAGTTTATCTTAAACAGTAGGTCAGCTCATAGAATGAAGGGATGACTGTTTAATTAGAAGCTTGAAACCCCAAAGTGGGTAAAGCACCGTGTTTGTCTTTTTAGAGCTTAGCCTTATCAACACCTTACATATCTGCTGGGTCCTAGCTAATAACAATCAATTACATAGTTTGGAGCCCCTTGATTACCTACCCATACTGTTAGGTACTAGGGCAGCTATGTAAAATGAGTATAAAGGGCAGCTATGTAAAAATAAAACATGTCCAACAGACATTTTTGCTGAATATTCAGAATACACCTACCCATATAACTAGAAATGTAATAGCAAACTGGTGACCCCAACTAAGAGTAACTTAAAGCCAGATGCCAATCAATATGGACTGGAATGACGAAGTAACTCTCGGAATGAGTGTTCTAAGTACTGCTCCTTGAAGGTGACAAGATAGAAGGGAATCTGCCAAGAGAGAAAGAGAATGTGCAAGAGCACAGAGGAGAGAGGAAGGAGCTAACATTTATTGAGTAACTACTATGTGCCAGTCAGAGTGCTGGCCACCTTACTTACATGATCTAACATCACCCTCACCACAAGCCTGGGCAGCAAGTGTAAGTGAGAGATGAACCATCCGAGTGACAGAGCTGGAAGGCAACAGAGAGAATATCTGCGCAAAGATTCTCTGAATCCAGAACCTACTTTTGTGCCGTGCTCCTCCATGGCACCTATTCCACAGAGTGAGGAGACTGACCCAATAGCAGACCATGCGTAAGAGCTGGACAGGACCAGAATCTCCTGAGCAAGAGCAACTGCAGCTCTCCAAAGTACCTCCTCCAGAAACGGTCACCACACTGAGGTGGCTTCCTAATTTGGAGACGGATATGTCATCTTCATCTTTCCCTCTACAGACATTTGAAAGAATTACTCTAAGATTCTGGTTACAAGAAAATGTGCATGTGGGGAGGGGAAGTGACTTTACACAGCTGTCTGTGGGAGTAATTTTAGCAGCTTGAATTTATATTAAAATAAGCTATAATGTAAGTGTAAATGTGATGAGTCAGTATTCTGCCATTTTGTACATTTCAGGGCCATTATTCTCTACTTGTTTGACATGATTCACCAGATTTTTTTTTCCTTTCACACAGAAAGAACCATACAAGAAGGGATGGGAAAAATAATCACTTGACTCCTTCTAGAAGTTGCTCAGCTTAGCTACACACTCAGGGGTCAACGTTTCAAAAGTTTTCAAATCATTATTGCACAGACAGCCTATGTAAGCATGACTAATTGCCAAAGGGCAGGAAAGTCTGCTGGATTAAGAAACGCCTTGGACTAATACAACTTTGAATGTATACTTTCTCATTAGTGGATAAGAATCTACGAGTTTCTTAGTTCACAATGATAAAAGGAGTTATTGATGCCATCTCTTTACCTCTACACACGGGATCTTGTTTCCACTGGTTAATTAGTTTGGGTAAGGCCATGTGAAATCCTAAGATAAAAAAGCTGTATATATAGTACACATATGAGATGTTGGTGAATGTGTCATCAGAAGAATTATTTGAACTTTCTTAAACTGAAATATGGATTCTGCTTAAGGTGCTTCATACACTTTAAGGTGAGGATTTTAGCAAGGTGAATTTTATACTCATTAAACTCAAGCTTTTAGCCAAGTGAACTCAGTAGCTAAGCATATGTAAAGGTGTTGTTCTCCTCCCTTAGTTCAATCTGTGCAGTGCATTCACTCACGAACAGGTTAAGAGTAAAACAACTTTCCTTCCTCTGTAATTGACTAGAAAAAGAAAAATGGAGAGGTAAAAAAAGTTAAATGTTTTTACGAGGTTGTGGGACAGAGTAAAGTAAGAGCCCCCTCGATCTATATAATACAGGCGCATATGAAGAGTTTCATCGTGTATCAGACTCTGCCCGGCATTCAAGGTGCACCCTGAACACGACAGCCGCAGCTTGCAGTCTAGACGGGGAGGCATACGGGCATGTCGGCAATAAGGACAGAACGTGGTAAGTGATGATGAGACTGCTCTCAGACTTGGAATATCAAAGATTTCCTGGAGACAGCGGTATCTACACTGAGACAAACCATATGAGTAAGTTAGCCAGATGTAGATCTGGGGTGGACTGGCATGGGGGTCAGAGTGGGGAAAGGATTTACTGGGGATGTTTCAGGCAAAGATAAACCTGTGTTCGAGGGACTAAGGTACACTGAAGACCATATTCAGGAAACTAAAAAAACTACAGTATGCTAATGGCACAGATCTCTGTAGATAGGGCCTGCTTCATACAAACAGACTGAATGACATAGTCATGAGCCTTTCCCTCAAAGAAGTTAAATCCGTTTGGGCAGATGAAACCAAATTGCGAATAAAGAAGGGCTAATTATGTAGCAAAGAAGTGTGCAAAGAAGATCAAATCACTGGGGGAAAGGGTACATCACCTCTCTGCCTCCTCTCTTCAGCACCCCCTGTGCACCACAAAAGTTTTGTGAAAATGAAGAGCAGGATATCCATAATGACTCAAGCTCCTTGGAAGAGGTTTAACATTTGCTGAGTACAAGTATGCTCTCTGGATCTCTTGCAAGAGGAAGAGGTCAATCAAGAGTGTACAACAAAATACGAGTGTCAGTGTTTGACTGAGGACAGGAGCATGTGGTAGAGAAGCCACATGGCAAACCCATCAGGTAACTTAGGAGAGGGCAGGAACTGGTCAAGAATCTGGTGAGTTAAACATGTGGCCCTTTGATCTGAGTGGGAGTTCAGTAAGTGGACCAGAGAATTGCAACAGGAGGTATATACAGTAGAGAGAATAATTTTACTATGCTCTAGGGAAATCCCAAGACCTAATTACAAAACTATCGGGGTAAAAGGGGGTCCCAATCCTTTTAAACGTCAAATCTCTCCTAACACTGTATAAGTTGTAGTTGGAAACTCCAGCTGCTTCCATCACCAGGAGATAGCAAAATAGGACTGGGGCAGCCACATTAATTTGAATGCACTATTCGATGCACTGTTCATTCACAAAGCTTATATATCACCCACAAATGGGGCATTTTCCATAAGAGGATTGATTATCAGACACTTGAGTTAATCTAGAGGTCAGAGACTTTGTGATCTTCTGTGTACCCCCCTTTGTTGGTGTGGACTTTACTGTTCTTTTTCTGGTAGTGAGGACCACATCACTGAAAGCTAACTCTGGGAAGGTCCACCAGCAAGAGGATGGCTAGGGTTTGTTGTGCAGTTATGGGCAACGTATGGAATAGATGGGCACATGCGCTGATGAGCATGTGTGAATAAGTATCTCAGAAGTAAGAAACAAGGGGGCGCCTGGGTGGCTCAGATGGTTAAGCATCTGCCTTCGGCTCAGGTCAGGATCCCAGGTCCTGGGATCGAGGCCCACATCAGGCTCCCTGCTCGGCGGGGAGCCTGCTTCTCTTCCTCCCTCTGCTGCTCCCCCTGCTCATGCTCTCTCTCTCTGTATCTCTGTGTCTCGAATGAATAAATTTTTTTTAAAAATTAAAAAAAAGAAGAAACAAGAACAAAGATAAGGAAGGAAAAAAAGTGAAGGCGATAGAATGAGCCAGATAAAGACGTAAATGAGGAGAACAAACATGCAAGAAAAAAAATGAAAGACAGGGCAACAAAAGTATAATAAGGCTTGAGAGTAAGGAAATAATTAAATGGAGCAAGGAGATGATCGCTTATCTAAGTTTTTACACATATGCCGTTTTTTCTGCAACAAATTTATAAGTAGTTTTTAAAAAACTGACCGGAAAAATCACTTCAAATTCATGAAACAGTTCCCTGTGTGAGAGGAGCAGGGAGGGGAACGGGACTAGATGAAGAAAAGGAAGCCAATGTTACCTATGCTTTAAGTCCAGAGCATCATGTGAAAATGGTTCCAGTTTTAAATTCCAGGTGGGTTCATCGGTGTTTGTTATATTATTCTCCACAGTTTTATGATGTCTGTTTAACTCTTCAAAGTAGAAAAAGAAAGAGAGATGAAAAGGGTTTTGATGACAAAGTACAAAGCATCAAGGTACATGGTCTACCAGCTAATTACCAGCCAAAGGAGGCAGGCAAGTATTTAATGTCTCAGCCTTCTGGGAGTGACTGGAGGGCAGTTTCCCACCCAGGATAAAGAGAATTATCTTCCGTGTTCCTTCCTGTCTGGGTATGCTTTTCCTAACACCACCTCCAAGAACCCCGCTGGCTGCTGGGGATCACTCTCAGTAGCTCAGCTTTGTTTACTTTCTGAGGTTACTGATTACCTGATGTGTTTCTGTCAGCTGAAATTTACAGACACATTACCATGTTTGTCAGGCACTGGGAGCTACAAGACAAGAATTTCCTGAGGAGAAAAGTACACTGGGCACTGTTTTTATTCCCTTCTGACCAAGGTGGTGTGTCCTAGCTCTATTAATGCCATTAGTGTGACCTGTTAAAAATCCCTCACGAAAATTCTTGTCCATCGGGTACCTGCATTTCTAAATAGTAAACTGTTTTCTAAGCCAAGATATTATAGTATAATAGATACTTGGGGCGTTTGTGGGGCTTTTTTCTTGTTTTTTTTTTTTTTCCAGTATAATAGATACTTGTAACACAAACTCTTACTAACAGGTTTTGTTTACCAAGCAAGAGAAGCTTTTCATATCTCAGGAAAGGGAGTGGAGTTAAAGCTTCCAGCCAACAGGTTACATGGGTTCTGAATAATTGCAGAGCTGGGAAAAGAGAAACTGAGAAGATTTGAAAGACAAATGAATACAAGAAAATACATAAAAAAGATTGTTTATTTTATTGCGTAGGGGCAATAGTAGCCTGAAGGAGGAGAAAGGTTAATCAGTTCCCTGAGGTCACATATGATGAGCTTAGTAGCATATAGAATCAATGGATAACCTACATCTCAAGGGGAAAACCAATGACACATAGAGTGGCTTTTAGATATACTTCAGCCACAAAGGGAGCCTTAACTACAAAATCCCACAGTCTAAGAAAGTTTCACTGCAGGTTAGAGGGAAAATAGGAATCTGTGATTTAAGAAGTACCTAATATTTTTTGTCTATTTATCTAATAGAAGTCATGTAAATACCCACTATCAGCCTACTAGCCCCATCTTACCAGAAATGAAACTAGACAAAAAAGTGGCTGAGGGTCACAAAGCAATGCAGATTATAAATTATCACTTCTAGGCCTGTTGCTTAGCTACCAAACCAGCCTGTCTTCTTACCCCTACACTGCCGGCAAGCATCATCTGCTGTTATTTAAATACACTTGAGCAAATGCTGAAGTTAGAGACCAAGAAATTATTATATGGATACAATTAAGTGAAAGAAAACCTCCTGAGTGCTTAAGATAAAATCTACTGCCTGGGCGAAAGGGTGAAAGTACTGAAAGGGTAAATTGTGGCGTTGGAGGATTTCTGGTCCACAGTGGAAATTTCTCTAGTAGAACTGGAAGCAAAGGAACAATTGATCATTCACCTGAAAGCAACTGCCAGACAGCACAGTCTCTTTGGTGGTTTTGTGCTAAAGAAGAGCCTGGTTTGTTTCCTGTCTGATAGGAATTGACAGTTAAGCTGCCAATCTTCGAACCTTGTTATAAATACATGCTCTATACATGACCTTGTGCATACATCCATGTGGAATACACACACACATAAAGATCACTCCCAAAGATATTTACATAGGTGTAAATTTAAGGAAATATTGGTACCTTGTTTGACATGGTCAGCCAAGTATTACATAACCATGTTATAGCTCCCCTCATTACCAAATGAGGCCGAAAAAAAGAAAGAAAAAAGAAAAAAAAAGAAGCACAATGAAATTGCAAGAACTGGAGCTCTGGCAGATGCTTCTCTTGTGTGAGTTCTTTTTTCTAAACAGTATGAAATGCAGATGCAAATGAAAAGTGAATGTTTAAATGTGTTTTGTATAAATGTGAGGAGTAAACATGTCGAGTGGCTGAATTAGTTGCATGTGTTGAGAGAGAAGTGTGATACCATCTGAAGAGCTAAAATTGGAGGTGAGCAATGACAATGACCGAGAAACAAATTGTCTAGGTGTTAGTTTCAATAAAAAAGATGAGAAACAGAGCAGAGAAGCTAAAGAGAAGGTAGGGGAGCATTCTGATCAAATTATGTTTGATCAGGGTTTGAGAAGTGTATGGGGAGAGGAAAGTGGGCTCAGTGCATGATTAAAGGAAGGGAAGAGAGGGACGATCATGCCAATATATTTTAATAAGCAACCAAAATATGTCATTTTAAGTAATTTTCAATGGTGCTATTAATACAAGGTTAAAAGGACAGATGCAAGCAATGTATTCGATAAGGAAGAAGCATGTTATTTGGTAACTAAGAGAAGACTCCACGTTTATATCATGACACCTTAGCTATCCAATTGATGTCCCAGGAAGGTCTTCCAAATAAGTGAATATCTAGAATAATGAAAATGTAACCCCTTAAATCCCATTACAAAACAATGTAATCATTTTGCTGAAAGTCTGGCTGAGATGTAGAATTCTCCTCCCTGCTTATAGCAGAGAATAGGATTTACCGTTATCTTGGTAACACAGAGTCCTTATCATAAGCATCATGCTGATGTTCTGAACATCTCAAGACCACTGAGGACTTCAGACTTTAAACTGAACTCACTGAATTCCTCCCACCTACTAGTCTATTCTAATTGCCAGTTTTTAGCATCTCTTCCCTATGTGGTAAATCCAATGGTATGGGAGGCAGCCTCTATACTAAATGAGCTCAGACTACTGCTCCAATTACTGAATCAGTTTCTTCCTTTGTCCCTGGGCTGGTTTCCTAGACATTCTTTGCTCACTCTCTGTCTGTAACCTAACATGAAGTAAAGATTGATGGGGGGAGATTAATTTTAGTCATTTTATGGCATATTGACTCACAAAGGGAAAATGTGGTTCTACTCTACTAAGTAGCAAAATGTATGAGATTCATGCATGGGCTGTGTTCTTATTTAAAGATACTTTCTGCTAAATATTAAATAGTGAAAATGATATTCTACCTGATAGATAAAGCAATGGGGTACCTTGGTATTATCACTTTACCTTCTTTCAACTCTGATTTTCCCTTTACACTTGCCCTTGCTCAGACTGACCACTCTCAGCCTTGGTCATTTTCCAGTTTTTTACATTGCTACTTCACTGCTGGAGCAAAAGCCCCAAAGAAGCCCTGCTTGTTGTGCAGTCCAAGGTAAGATGTACACAGAAAAATAGCACTTTTATCAAACATGTTACACTTTAGACACAAAATCTCCCACAACTACTTCTTGTCCATTTTTCCTTCTTTCAGAGAGGAGAGACAGGAGAGGTTAGATGAAATGAGGTAAAGCATTTCCTCCCTTGAGAATCTGCTTGCTCGATAACTTAAGCTCTCACTACTACACCTAATACTCCCTTCGGTTTAAATGTCTTAGGTACAAGATACAGCCACACTGAGTGTGGATGTGTCCCCAAGCTTAACACAGATGACCTGGATGCCTCAAGGGGAGTTTTTCACACTTCCCTCTGAAATTAGTTAAGCGTAGATAAATGACCCCTCTTATTTCAGAAGGAGAGAGAATTCTGGGTTTGTCGTTTGGCTTTGTTTCTGTCTCCTTATTTAAAAGGGATGTATCCTGCACTCAGCAATCAGAAAAATTTCTTCCTTGCTTAGGAGTGTCTGGACATAATGACAAAGAACCAGAGACAAAGAGTTAGATGAAAAGTCTTCATGCATTAATAACTAGACATGAGAAAGATCCTCTGACTAAAAGAACAACATGGATCTCAAGAAGGAGGCAGCATGAGTAAGTATAGAGAAGGCTAGATAACCAAAAAGCCAGAATGAGTTACCAACCTAGACTCAAGCTAGAGAGGTACTACTCATTCCTGAAGCAGTAGAAACAGCTGCTGTTCAAAGGACAAACTGTCTTTATACGATGTGTTTGTTTCCCATATGACTGATAAGACGGTGCCTCTAACTCTCTGGGGTTACTCTTCTTGTGGTTTATATTTTAAATAGCTCAAGCCTCCATCCTTCATAATCTTGTTAGGATTTTACACATGTCACAAGAATCATGGGAATTACTAGAGTCAGATGTTCTGTCACCTCTTCTGCTTCATAAAAAAACAACAACCTAAAATTGAATATTACACATCTGTGTTTTTAAAGTCCTTCAACCAATCTCTACTCTTCCTTCCCCACCACCATGGAAATTTCTCACTGGAAAATCTTTCCTCTCTGAGCCCCCATTCCCAACACATTGCTGCATCACCCATCATAATCGTAACTGCACACTGGAAACCTGAGAAGCATACAGCATACCAATGTTCAGTCCCCACCCTACACCAAATGGACTGTAATCACTGTGAGTGAGGCCAGAATATCATATTTTAACAGCTCCCAGGTGATTCTAATGCACATCTTGAGTTGAAAACTTTTCTAGCCCAGTGCTTCTTGAGCTTTAATGTGCATAGAAACCATGGGGGGAGCTTGTTAAAATACAGACATTGATTCAGTAGACTTGAGGTGGGGCCCAAGATTCTGCATTTCTAATAAGCACCCAGGACTGCACTTTGAGAAGCAAGATTCTAGAAGCATGTTCTCCAAATTTGCTGTACACTGGAATCACCTGGGAGCTTTAAAAACTGATGCCTGGGTCTTAGTCCCGGACATCAGAATTTCTAAAGTTTCTCAGGTGCTCCCAAATCTCTGGTTTAGACCATGAATACAGGAAGAGTGAATCTGTCATATCTCTCATCTCTTCCATTTCCAAACAAAAGGTCATCTCTCCAATAGGAATCTGGCTGCTCCCCTTATATACAAAAGCTTCTGCAATTGGCTCTTATTTTAAATAGCATTTTCCATCCTAGTTAAAGGATACTGTATGTGTGTCTAGGACAGCTATTTAGTAAATCAGTATTAATTATTGTCAACTAACATTTCTATTTCCAAAGACCCAATGCAGTAATACCTTTAAGTATTATTTTTAGCAGATATTTCTAAACTCAGGTGGACTTTTTCACCCATCAGTTCTCAATAATAAGATCAATAGAAGATCATTCTAGAATTGGTATCCTGATATGGGTTCTTTCTAAAATTGGTACTTAAACAAGGATGATAAGGTCTTACCTTGGGGGTAGTCAGTGAATTATTCACTGCATAAGGGTCCCATTTGGAAGTCAAGATAATTACTGGCGAATTTATATGGAGAGTCAGTGGTTGACTACACCATTGACTTTATATGCAAATACTCCTGTGTTTAAATTCTCTCTTCAGGGGCACCTGGGCTGAGTCGGTTGGGCATCCAATTCTTGGTTTCAGCTCAGGTATAATCTTGGGGTCATGAGATCCAGCCCTGCATCAGGTTCCATGCTCGGCAAGGAGTCTGCTTGAGGTTCTCTCTCTCCTTCTGCCCCTGCCCCTCCCCGACTCATGCTCACTTGCTTGCTCGCTCTCTCAAAATAAACAAACAAAATCTTTTAAAAAATAAATAAATAAATTCTCTCTTCAAAGTATTACTTGTGTGACCTTGTGCAAATTTATTAATTTCTGGGCTTATTTTCCCCATATATAAAAATTAGAATAATTACACACACATTATATTACACACAAACACACACGATAGATAGATGATAGATAGATAGATAGATAGATAGATAGATAGATAGATAGATGATAGATAGAGAGATGATAGCTGACTTTAAGAGAAATATATACATTAAATTGTTGCCTGCCCCTAATCCTGTGCTCAAGAAAAACTGGCATCCTTCCTTTGCATATTATACCCCACCAGTTTGCAGTTATAGTGGGCTAGTAAGATTTTTCAAAATGTCTGTAATTTCAGAGCTTGACTTTATGTCTAATTCGAAGGCACACTACAAAGAGCAGTATACCAGATATTGTAGAGAAGTGTGAGGGGAGTAGATATGTTCTTTGTATTTGAAAAGCATATCACTTAGTGTCAGGCAGGATAAATATAAATATGTAAGTATATAAAAACACATACTAAAACACACAGCTAGTTTCATCTGTGCAAAGAATCAGACATGAGGGCTATACTGTTGCCGAGAGACCAGACCCTGGGGCCATCCATCTGTGAAAGCTGTATAAAAATGATGAGTTTGTATAGAATTTTTAAGGCATAGAGGGAGAGCCTTGGTGTGACAGAAAAGGGTGAGAGAGCAGGTAGAACAAAGAAGACTACTATTTAAGCAGTGTCATTGGCAGTGTTCCGTGGCAATACAATCCCATCAAGAAAACTTTACAGATCAGGATTTAGGGACCTGCATTTTAAAATGATTGAATATAAAATGAATATGATTTTTAACACTTAAGTTTCAAAGGTACTATGGGATTCTCCTTTCTCTTCTCTGACAATTCTGTAGTATTATATACAAAAGAGACATAGTTTAAGAGATTTAAAGAGTATCCTATTACCTTGAAGATTAGCCTGATTTGCAATTGCCTTGCTGTTATGTGCTCTTTCTGTAGAAACTGGAGACCTTTGAATAGTTTGCACTTCAGAGTACTTTTAAGTCTTTTCCTAAAGTGAAATGTGTTTGTCGTGTGTATTTGGCAGGAAGGACAGGAAAAGAGATAAAGCTTTTATTGTACTTGACACTCTGACGATTTGAATTTCATTCACCTATAATGAAATGGCTAAATTTACAATAAATAACAGCTGTACCATCATCTGATCAACAGGGCTCCATGCTTGTATAACCAGATGACATAAATGTACGTGCCAAAAAGTTAGCAGTCTTACTACATGTTAACAATGTTGAATTGATCAAATATCCTTTAAGATTATAGGCAAATGGATGCTGTGATATGAGATCGCTGGGCTGGCCAGAAGGTTTTCCAGCATTGCTCAGCACTATTCTGAGCTCAGCTGTCTTTTTAGCAGTTTTCTTCTTCCTTTTTAAAAATCATCTATCAAAGGCACTTGAAAACAAGAATTATTGCAAATCCAACTCTTTTACTACATTGTTGCTACTCTAAAAAGGCTCAGAATCATTCTTTCAACTTCTTACATGTAGATGTGTCTCCTATACTGGAAAAGGCATAAGACTTTTCAGTTTGGGAGCATCTCAAAAGCCAAGTGCTATGAATAGAACAACTGGATAGGTTGGCTCTCCTGCCTGAGTCCTTATGGCTTCACTGTCTGCTTTAATTCTATACTCAAGGTGTGGTGGTTCAATATTTAAGCTCCATGTAATCTCACACTGAGTACATAACAATAAAACGCTGGAAAATCTCTAATACTTGAACCCATCATTAGTTGAGGTTGCAGGGGAGGAACAAACTAACCTGAAACCTAAGGAAATGCCCTCCAAAGACAGAAAGCAAGAACTTGCTGACCTGGGGTAGATGCTTCTGGACACATGTAATAAGAATTATACTAAAATATTTAAAGAATAGCTACAGGCTGAATATGGGCTAGCCAGAGAACATAGAACCCCCGGGGGCTGCAAACATAAGGGGACTTGCACCCACTTGCAAGCCCAGTCTCTACAGACCTTCCCAAATGCTAACAAAAACACCGGTGAGAGTACTAAGAAAGCCTTCCTTGAGATGCAGTTCTGGGAAGGGAACAGTCCCCTGGAAAAGCACAAAACCCGATTTGGATCCCTCTCTCCTATCTCTCCTAGAATCAAAGGGCTTAAAACTATTGAAAGAGGGAGGGAGGGAAACCTGTTTCCCTTGTTTTAGGGCACTGCTGAAAATCCATTCTAGCTAAAGGACTGGAATAGGAAAAAGCTCTCTATCCTTAGGGGAGGGGCAGAAACACATGCTGATCCCAGACCAGTAAAGGTCTTCTCCAGCTGGGTGAGAGACATCATGAGATAACCCATCAGGAGATGACCCATGAGACTCCTAGGACCCAGGACACAATGCCTATTTAAATCTTAATCAGAACAACAGAAAATACTCACCACCACCACATGTGCGCGCGCGCATGCGCGCGCGCACACACACACACACACACACACACACACACACACACACACACACACACCCGTTACCATGATGCAACTAAAGTTGAGTAACGAGAAACAGCAGGATACTTTTGGGAAAGGAACAAGATCATGTAGGGAGGCCCACTCTGAAGGTAAGGTCTAAAACAGAGGGTGGAGAAGCCATCAGGAAATCTTTCTAGAAAACCAGTCCCCACCCTGAACAGAAGATAATGCTAAAGGATTTGAAGTTGGTGTTATACAGAAGGTAACCATAGCAACAATAAAATGCAAACAGAGCTCAACTCCTAACTAACTGACCTAACTTCTTTCTATACTAAAGGCCTGTCAGGAAAAAAAAAAAAAAGTTGTTACATCATCTTTAGGCACAAAAATTATTTATCTCAGTTTTTTCTATCCATTTTTTTTAAGATTTTATTTATTTATTTGAGAGAGAGAGTGAGCAGGAGCAGGGGGAGAGGCAGAGGGAGAGGGAGAAGCAGACTCCCCACTGAGCAGAGCCAGAAGCAGGGCTTGATCCCAGGACCCTGAGATCATGACCTGAGTCAAAGGCAGACACTTAACCTAATTGACAGAACTACCCAGGCACCCCACAGTTTTTGCTATACTTCACAATTTGTCCATATGCCAAAAAAAACTTAAAAGACATCCAAAAAAGCAAATAAAAAACAATACCTTGTCAAAAGCAAAGCAATAAACATACCCAATCTCAGATATGGTATAGATGTTGGAAATAACACACTAGGAATTAAAAAATAACTATGATTAATATATAAAAAGCTCTAGTAGAAAAGGTAGACAACATGCAAATTCAGATAGTAATTTCAGTGGAGAAATTGAACCCATAGCAAAAAAAAATCAAATGAAAATGCCAGAAGTTAACATAGATGAAGATGGCTTCAGTGGGCTCAACAAAAGACCTGACCCATCAGAAAACAGAACAAGTGAAATTTAAGGTAAGTCAAAAGAAATTAACAAAATAAAACAAAAAGAAAAATGGGTGAAAAAAAATGAACAGTGCATCCAAGAGAAATGGCACGATAACAAACAATCCATATGTGTAATCAAAATTCCAGAAGACAGAGAGAACATGGCAGGGAAAAAAATGTAAAGAAATAATGGTTGAGAATCTTCCCAAATTAATGACAGACATCAAACCAGAGATCCAAGAAGTTCAGAGATCACAAAGGAGAATAAATATAAAAACACAAAAGAAAATAGTTGGACATATGTTAAAATTGCTGAAAACTAAAGACAAAAAGAGAAAATGTTAAACACAGCCAGAGGTGATAAAATATATATATATATGTAAAATTTTCTTGCACTATCATTTACAATATTAAAAATTAGAAGTAATTTAATTATGTATTGATATACTAACTCATACAACAAACAACTATCCATTCAGTGAGCACTGTGTACCCAAACTGCTCTAGACACTGAACAATGGGAAATAAGACAATCAAGTTTCCTATTCCCATAGAAGTAGTAGGGGAGACAAACAATAAAAAAGTAAACAATAATTATACAATATAATTTCCAATAACAATATGAAAATTTATTAATTTGCCAAGTAAGTTTTGGTACCTTTATACAATGGCAGGCTATATAGCCATTAAAATCAAATTGTAGGAAAAAAAATTGATGTGGGAAAATATTTCCAATATATTGCAATCTGTAATACACACTATGAGACATATATATAAAATGAATGGTACCATGTTTATCACAGAAAAAAAACTGCAGTGTCAGAAAAATCATGCAAGACTATACTCTAAAATGTTAATAACTTTTTTCTTTTTTTTTTTTAAAGTTAAATGTAGTCTTTTTTTTTTAAGATTTTATTTATTTATTCATGAGAGACGGGGAGAGAGAGAGGGAGAGAGAGAGATGCAGAGGGAGAAGCAGGCTCCCAAGGAGCAGGGAGCCCGATGTGGGACTCGATCCCAGGACCCTGGGATCATGACCTGAGCCGAAGGCAGAAGCTTAACCATCTGAGCCACCCAGGCGCCCTAAAATGTTAATAACTTTTTTCTATTGTAATTTTTTTCTTTGAACTCTTTGTTTTCCAAGTTTTCTGAACTGTACATATACTATACTTTTGTAATCAGAAATTAACATGTTCTTAAAAATGAGTGTAGCCCATGAAAGAAAGTAAAAAAAAATGAAACAATGGAAGGGAACATTTTTGAGCTAGTGGTTCTTTGTACTTCTTTGTTTATATTTTAGGAAATTTCATAAAATGTACAGGTCTAGGAGAAAGTAAATGCAAAAGGAGATGGTAAAAATAACAATGCAAGAGAAAGTGGTTGTTAAACACTGTCCAAAAAAAGATGGCAGTATTGGGATCTTAGACACAAGAAGTAGACCAGCCTTGAAGAGGAAGAGGGACACACTTTCTTTTGAAACAGGAAAAATTAGAAGATAAATAAAACTGCAAAGACAGTTTAGATGATGCACAAAAGCACAAAGATAGCTTAAAAGAAAACAAAGTTAGGAAATTTCATAATATATATATAATATATATATATATTATATATATATACCATTTCCTTAATTAAGAGGTAATCAATTATGTCTGCTCACAATTCAACCATCAGGGATGAGTATACAAGCTTGGCAGAGCAAAAAAAAAGATTTCAAGGTCAAATGAGATAAATGTGCAAGGGAGTCAACTTGGATGAATAAGGGACAATTGAATAACTATGAGACACAACTATATTCAGAGACAACCAGTAATAGTGAGACCAACCAACATGGTCATGTTGGTTGGTCTCCAGACTCACTTTGCAGTATGGAAACAGGAGCAAAATTGAAATTAAAAATAAATGGTTCTCCCCATTAGTGCTTGCAAAAGATTTTAAATTCCATAGGTAAGTTATACCATAGGAAAGAAAGTAATGTCTTGAATTGAGTATTTCACATTTTGGGAAAGCACAGAAATGGACTGTTTGCTGGGCAGGAGTCTTTTATTCATTGTTTAATACATCTTGTATTTTAAAAAAGGAAAAAAACAACAACCTTTTCTCACGTTTGTGGATGAGGCTTATTAAAGTGTTAAAATTACGGTGGTCACATATCTGAGACATTTCTGAATTCACATGGGTTGACTAACTCTAGATGATATCAGTAGAGCCAGTGTTTTGCATTTCACCATCACATCTTCATCCTTTAAAGTCTAAACTTTTCCTTATCTATGGTTACAAAAAACAAGGTAGAAAAATATGTTCCCTTCGCATTACCTCATAAGACTTGTGATTAGCATAAAAGCAACTATATCGAATGGCAATGTGCTACTTTGATTCTTTTGGCTTCTACAATGCTATATTCAATCATGATCATGATTGACATCACACCCTTTTTCAGACCATGTTATATTTTTCTGTTTGGAATCTTCCACTTCTTCCTTACGTCTTGTAAGTTCAAAATTGTTAGCCTGGTATCATCTTTCTGATCCAAAGTTACTTTGTTCTTTGGCCACTAAAAAAAAAAAAAAAAAAAGCCAAGACTGTGTTTTGCTCACCATGGCATAAAACTTGACACGTGGAAAAAGTTTAATTTTTTTGTAAACAAAAATTTTCAATGTTCAAGAAAAGTGTATGCAAGTTGGTCTTCTCTTGTCTGTGTCTATGGCTTACCCATGTTTAGCTAGCTGTTAAGTCTTTGCTTGGACTTCTTTCCAGCTCTGTGCAAAAGTGGTGGTTAAAAAGAACAGCCAATATACGCAAACAATGAATCATGGAACACTACATCAAAAACTAATGATGTAATGGATGGGGATTAACATAACATAATTAAAAAAAAAAAAAAAGAACAGCCAAGAGAAGTACTTCTAGAATGGGAGAGTAAGTGCCTCTGAAAATCTACTCCTCCATAAAAGTGCCTCTGAAAAAATGGGAACATGGGAAAAAATTGTAAATATCAACTTTTTTGTAACTATGTAAAGTAACCAAAGGCTTTCAACAATCTGAGGAATGTTCCTTCAACAAAAGTGGCTAAATCTCAAAAACAGTAAACTCTGTGGCATTTGAATTTGTGTTATTCCTATTTTTCTCTCCCAGCTGCATGATAGGTCTTTACACCAGTGAGTAGCCTTAAAACCTATGAAAACTAGCAGCCTAGCAGCCACTGGAGGGAACAAAATGGGTTTGGAGCTAGGTACAAAAGTTCAATTATAAAATAAGTCATGGGAATGAAATATACAGCATGGTGATTATAAGGAATAATACTGTTTCACAGATTTTAAAGTTGCTAAGAGAGTTAATCTTAAAATTTCTCATCACAAGAAAAAAAATGTGCAACCTTGTATGGAGACAGATGGTTATTGGCTTATTGTGATCATGTCACACTGTATACAAATATCTAATTATTGTGTTGTATACCTGGAACTAATATGACATCTTATGTCAATTATACTTCAATATTAACAAAAAGCTTTAAAAAAGCCCACACCTAGATAAATAACTTCAGTGATAAATTCTACCCAACAATTGAAGAAAAATTAATGCCAATTCTTACAAATCTTTCAAAAAAATATGAGAAGACATTTCCCAACAAAAGAACTTGTTTTATAATGTCAAAACTAGATTAAGATGTCATAGTTAAATAAAGCTACAGACCAGTATTGTTAATGAATACAGATGCAAAAATCTTCAACAAAATACTAGCAAATGAATCCAGCAATATTAAAAAAAAAAAAATCACACACCATGGCCAAGTAGGATTTACTCCAGGAATGCAAAGTTGGTTTAACATCCAAAAATCAGTACAATGCATGAGATTAATTAATATAATGAAGGACAAAACCACGTGATTATCTCAATAAAAAGAGAAAAAATAATTGATAAAACCCAACCACTTTCCTAATAAAAAACTCTTAACAAACTAAGAATACATGAAACTTCTTGAACCTTTTGAAGGACATCTACAGAAAACCCATAACTAACATCATACTTAATAGTGAAGATCTGAATGCTGTCCCCCTAAAATAAGAAACAATACAAAGATATCTGCTCTCACAACTTATATTCAAAATTGAAAGTTTTATCCAGGACAAACAGACAAGTAAAACAAATAAAGGACTCTCAGATTTGGATAGAAGCAGCAAAACCATCTTTGTTTTGCAAATCATATGGTCTTATATATAGAATATCATAAAGAATCCACAAAAAATTATAACTAATGAAGATGAGCAAAATTGGAGAATACAAGATCAATATTAAAAAATCACTTGGAATTCTACACACTAGCAATGAACAATTTAAAAACAAAATTGAGAAAACAATTCCATTGACAATAACATCACACACAAAAATAACAATTAATACATATAACAAGAGAAATTAAATACATGTACTCTGAAAACTATAAAGTACTACTGAAAGAAATTAAAGAAAATCTACATAAATGGAAAAACAGCTCATTTTCATGGATTGAAAGATAATTATTAGTAAGATAGCAATACTTCCTTAGTCGATCTACAGATTCAATGTAATCACTAATCAAATCCCAACTGGCTTTTTTTGTAAAAATTAACAAGTTGATCTTATATTTTATCTAGAAATTCAAGGGACCTGGAACAGCCAAAACAATCCTGGGAGAAAAACAAAGTTGGAGGTCCCATATTCCAGAACTTACTACTAAGCTCTAGTGATCAAGACTTTGTCATATTGGCTTAAAGACAGACATAAAAAGAAGACAAAACCATATATTTATGATCAATTGATTTTAGAAAAGGGTGCTAAGACAATGTAATGGGGGGAAAGAAGAGTTTTTTCAACAAATGGTACAAGGACAGCTGGTTATCCACACAAAGGAAATTAATTTGGATCTTTACCTCACACCATATACAAAAATTAACTCAAAATTGAGCATAGATGTAAATATAAGATCTAAAACTGTAAAACTCTTAGAAAATGGGACTAAAACTTTCTGATCTTGGGTAAGGAAGAGTTTCTTAAATACTGACAACAAAAACACAAACAACAAAGGAAAAATAAGTAAATTGGGCTTCATCAAAATTAAAAACTCTTACATTTCAATTAACAGCATCAAAAAAGTGATAACATCACCCACAGAATTAAAGAAAATATTTGTAGATCATATATCTAATAAGAAATTTGTATTTAAAATATAAAAAGAAATCTTAACAACTCAATAATGAAAATACAAACAACTCAATTGAAAAATAGGCAAAGGATCTGAATAGATAATGTCTTGAAAAAATATATATGTAGCCAATAAACACATGAGAAGATGCCCAATATCATCATTAGCCATCACGGAAAGTAAAATCAAACCTGCAACAATACCACTTCATATATACTCAGATGACTAAAATTAAAAAAAAAAAACAACAGACAATGACAAATGTTATCAAGAATATGGAGAAATTGAAACCCTCATACATTGCTGGTACAATGATAAAATGGTACAGCCACTTTAGAAAACTGTTCCTGAAAAGTTCCTCAGAACTGTTAAGGATATAGTTGCTGTAGGACCCACCAATTCCACTCCAAGGTATATATGCAAGAAAAATCGTAACATATGTTCATGCAATGACTTGTACACAAATATCCACAAACAGCATTATTCAAAATCATCAAAAAGTAGAAACAATTCAAGTGTTTATCAGGTGATAAATGGACAAACAAAATGTGGTACAGTACATCCATACAATGGAATATTATTCAGCCATTAAAAGGACTGATAAGTACTGCCACATGAATAAATCTTGAAAAGATTATGCCATGTTAAGGAAGCCACACAGAAAAGACCACATATTGTATTATTCCATGTATATGAAATGTCCAGATTAGCCAATCCATAGAGACAGAAAGTAGACTAGTAAATATCAGGAACTGGAAAAGGAAGCAGTGTGTAGTGACTGACAACACAGGGTTTCTTTTAGCGCAATAAAGGTATTCTGCAAATAGATATATGGTTGCACAACTCTGTGAGTATACTAAAACTCACCAAACTGCACACTTTTAAAAGGATAAATTTTATAATATGGAAATTATGTATCAATTAAATCATTTAAAGGAAAAGAAAAAGAACATCCAAGTATCTCAGATAGGTAAGAGTCAAGGGAAGAGGTTGGCAGCTTGGGTGATGGGAGCATGACAAATTTGGCTGAATGTTTATCTTTTCAGAACCTCACTATTTAAAACATGGAAATGGTACAGAATGACAGGAGAGAAAACTATAAGCGTAGGCTGAGGGTACTTAAAGGATCTGAACATTGTTGTGTATGTGTTATAGAGCCCAGGAAAGAATTCTAACGAGCAGGTGACCTGATTTCACAAATATCATCATGACGATAATCAATAATAAAACAGAGCGCCAAGCACACTTACAGCATCTTGGGAAGCAATATAAAGGAATTAAAATACATGTCCTCTGGTTTTGCAATTCTTCAATAGCAACAGAGAAAAAAGTGCAACCACAGTGAAAATCTAAAACGTTTTCTTTTCAATGCAATAAATCATAGAGAGGAGAGATCATTAGGAATTGGAATGAACAAACTATTTTAAAAGTCACACAGAACACATGAACTCAAACTAGGCCTCAAAGGGGGAATGGAATTTAGATAAACTGAGCAGAGGAATTACCAGAGGTCAAAGTATTAGAAGGTCAAGTGCCTATGCCAAACCACAACAAATTTGGATAGAGTCATGCACAAAGTCAATTTCTTACCCCCAACCCTACCCCATTCAAAACTACAAGGTCATCAGAGTAATATTACTAAAACCGCCTTACCTTGGCTTTGATGTCTCCATTATAAAGTTCACTTACCTGATTAGGAATCATGGCATACCCAGGTGTATTCTAATTTTCATCTTTCAGCTCCCCACCCCCAGCAAACCTTGCTCCTAGTCCAGCCCCTACCCCAACCAACCCTGTTTCCAGGAATACTCTGTAACCTCAACACTCCATATTCAACTTTCCTATTTATTTTTTTTCCCCAACACACTCATTGCCTTCTAACATACTACATATTTGACCTATTTATGGTTCATTATCTGCATTGTCCATGAGAAAGTAATTTCCTTTGGCAATTATACCTCAATAAAGCAGAAAAAGGAAAAAAGGAAAAAAGAAATAAGGAAAGAAAGACTCCAAAAGGGTAGGGGTTTTTGCTTGTTTTGTTGATTACTCTATCCCTAGCATTAAAACATTGCTTGGCACATAGAAAATACTCAATAATTTTATGTTACAAAGCACATTTGTTATATAAGTCAATTCCTAATGTGAGTTGAACTCATTCTCCTGGGATACAATAGGAAAGTATACATCATTTTTGTCAACCTTTCACTTTACTGAATCTCATATTCCTCACTTTCATATTTTCTCAGGAGGGAAACAAAATGTTATTCTATATTTTAATTGATAACTTTTATATTTTCAATGTGGGTAACTTGCAAATCAAGGAAATTTAACTTAATCTCTTCATTTTCTCATTATGTAACTGACTTATTACACCAAGAATGCAAAGAAGAATTTGATACAAGGTTATTAAATTTAGAATTAGCATACATGGTATTTATACACTGCCACGAAGCTGACCACACAAAATCCTACAGAACTGAGAACACTGAAGGAATGATAGCCAGATACCTGAGAGAGTTAATGGTGAATTAGATTCAACCTGATAAATAACAGCTAAGGACAAGATGGCTGGCTAATGGAGGTACCAAAACATCACTTTTACTACTACCGAAAGCTTGCGTGAAGGTATGGGGCAACAGTGGGCTTCCTAATTGTGAACTGCAGGATTGGGCAGACTGACGCCGCACAGTGACTGGCAGCACTGGATAACCAGCCAGACTTCCCCATTCAAGAGCCTTCCCAGTGAAAGAAACTCTACCTGGAACAGCACAGAGGAGCGAGCCTCGATCTACACAGCCTCTGAAGAAAGCACTCTCAAGATGAGAGGAAGAAGCAGAACCAGGCATGCCCAGTTCCTCACCTCCCTCAGATCCACCAATAAAATGAAGTCCTTCCTCCTTGCTGGGGGAGGAGCCAATGGGGAGGGCAGGTAGAGAATAACGGAAGTGTTAGGAGAAAAGACTTCCCCTGGGGAATTAGAGGAATGAGATAGAAAGATTCCTACCAACAGGCAGGGATCCTCAGCCTTGCCTCTGGTAACGTCAGTGCTGCCCTTACAGAGAATATTTGGAGGAAGGTCTCCAGTACCCTAAAGGATGGGTGGGAAAATGAGAGCACCCTCTCTCTCTTCACTCTGAAATGTTGCCTAGAGTGGAAACTGGTGGCTTCCATAAGTACCTGCTACTGTGAGCTCAAAGATCAGTCCAGAGGGCACCATCTTCTTCCAAATATTCTTTAAAAACAAACAAAAAAACAAATTTCATTTCCCCTAAAGTTAACAATTCCTTTTTTTTTTTTTTAGCGATTTTAAGTTTTCTTTATTATCCATTGCTGAGTTTTCTTACAGCTTCCAACAGCTCTTGTTTCACTTTTCCACGTACTTGGACCTCTTTTTCAAGATATTTCTCAGTTCTTTGCTTTTCCTGAAGTCACCCTGACCACTCTTAACCTGCTCTCTGGGCTCACAGCACCCCTCTCATCCTGGCACTTGGGTTGGCCATCATCTGGGGAACTGTTTTCAATTCTCTCTAGTGTTAGATCTCCTGTTTCCAGAGTCCATGTTTTCCTCTTTTTCTTGAATTAACTCATCTTAGAGTCACTACCTAAAAATTAGAAAATGGGAAGGAAATGTTTTTTAGACCTTACTTGTTGGAAAGTGAAATTGTATTTTTCTCTCAAGTTCTTTATAATTTGTTTGTGGATAGAGTATGAGGGTTGAAAATCATTTTCATCAGTTTTTAAGGTATTTCTCCTTCAGATGGCTGTTGAAAGATCTGATGTTATTCTTAGTCCTGATAATTTGTATGTTACCTGTTTGTTTTCTTTTGTGGAGAACTGAAGAATTTTCTCATTATTCTCATGGTCTGAATTTCATGAGACAGTACCTTGGTTTGGATCTATCTTACTTGTTACTTTCTTCTTCTTTTAATTAATTATACTAGTCTCTTGAATGGCACTTTCTTCCCTCCCCCCTCAGGTGTTTGGGTTTTTAGTTTTTTTTTTTTTTTTTTTTTTTGGTTTTGGTTTGTTTTTTAGAGAGGGAGAGAGAGAGAGAGAGCACGAGTGGGGGAGGGGCGGAGAGAGAGAGAGAATCCCAGGCAGGCTCCATGCTCAGCACCGAGCCCGATGTGGCACTCAATCTCACAACACTGAGATCATGACCTGAGCTGAAATCAAGAGGCAGATGCTCAACCGACTGAGCCACCCAGGCACCTTTCAAATGTCACTTTCAATCTGGAGATTCATAGTCTTCATTAATGGAAATTGTCTTGCATTATTTTGTTATGAATTTTTCTTCCCATTTTCTCTATACTATCCTTCTAGATCATCTTTTGTTAAACAAAAGATAAACATTAAAACTAGTGGATCGATCCTTCATTTTTCTTGTCTTTTCCTTTCTTTTAGCCTTTTATTATAGTTTCTGAGATTTTTCCTTGATTTTATCTTCCAATCAGTATAGTGATTTTTTTCTTATTTCAGATACCATGTTTTTATTTTCTAAGATTTCATTCTTAATGTCCAATCATTTAATTATTTTAGCATCTAGTTCTTATTTTATGATAATAGCATCATTTTATCTCTCTGAGGGTGTTTTGAGAGTCTTTGTCTGATTTCTGGGTTGCTTCTATTTTTGTCAGGTTCTTTTTCTCTGTTTGTTTTGCTCTCTTTCATGTTGGAAGAATTCCCCAACTGGCAGGTGATCCTTGATGGCTCATTCATATGTGAAGGTGATATACTTTAAGGATTATTGGAAACTCCACAAGAGGACAAAACTTGTTGAGAGCGTGCACTTACTTCACTGTGGGGTTTGGGTGGCTAGCTAGCTTTTTTACTAGGTCATACAAAAATGTCAATATGTATAGTTATTTTCTCTGTGGCTCTTCAATTTCCTCACAGAAAGATCCTAACAATTCTTGCCTCAGGGAGGAGGTGACCACTGGCTTTCTGGGATTTGAGCAGGAGAGGGGGGCAGGGTGTGTTCTCATCATTCATGATACACACTTTCACTTAATCTATTCTGCTTTGAGTTGGCCAGTTTACCCACATCTATCTTTATGCCTGACAACCACAAACCTAGAGTTCTTGTGGTTAAATTTCTTCTGAAACCAAATTTTTCATTTCTTCTGGAGGTGGCAGAAGGGTGGGCACATGCTGCATGGGGTTGGGGTAGGTACCTAGATGACTGTCTAATCCTAATTCATATCTTAAACCAATCATTCATTTTTAGTCTCTATCTTACCCCTCATCATTCAGGTTATATAACAAAATACCATAGACTGGGTGGCTTATAAACAGCAGAAATGCATTGCTCATAGTTGTCGAAGCCGGGTACCAGCATGAGTTCTGGAGGCAGGGTACCAGCATAGTTGGAATCTGGTGAGAGCCCTCTTCCAGATTGCAGGCTGTAGACTTCTCATATCCTCATATGGCAGAAGAGACATGGGAGCTGTCTAGGGCCTTTTTCATAAGGGCACTAATCCTATTCATTAGGGTTTCACCCTCATGACCTGATGACTTCCCCAAAGCCCTATCTCCTAATACCATGACCTTGAGGGTTAGGATTTCAGTAGATGAATATGGGGAGTGGGGACACAGATATTCAGACCATAATACCTCTCCCTGTGATTAACTGTTACTTCTAATGCGTGAGCCTTTCCACAGTTTGACAAATGAATAGGCTTGCACTTTGTTACCTCCCTCTGCTTGCTTTTAAGGTTCATCCTCCCCTACACTATTAAGTGTTTCTTCCATCCACATGCTACATTTCCCCAATTTTTATCTTTCTAATCCACTGCTGTCTTCTCTCCCATCATCCCGTATTGTATAAATCAGTAACTTTTTTATTCCTTCCTATAATTTGGCTGGAAATTTGGGAGAGAGAAGAGAGATGAACACATTTGTTCAATCAGCCATGTTTACCTGACAGGTTTCTGTGAATTTTAAAGTGCACATACAATACTAGTCATATGGGAGTATATCAAGTGGCAAAGGATTTAGTTTCTGCCCTGAAAACTTTAAGAATTCAATTGCATTTTGTGGTAATAATTCAGGAATAGCCACAAGGCAGTAAAAATTAATGGTATAGACAAGAAATAATATGGTCACTTAGATGAAGGATTGAGTTATATGTGACCTTGATCTTGATCAACAGAGTACTCTTCTTCTGGGTATTTAAGAAAAAGGGAGATTATGTCCCAGGCAGAGAGAACTCAAGAACTACATGTCTGAAAGATTGTACCACGTCATGATGGAATAAGAACTCCAAGTTCCAGTACAAGTTTCATATTGATGGTTAAAGTCTATTTGCTCTATTGATCTATTCCTAAATTTCCTTCTTCTACTCATCAGCATACATAACTCCTGAAATGCTCTTCTTGATTTGCTGTATAGTGTAGTTTAAATTTTCCATGCAGACAGCATCTGAAATTATAATAATTTTAGCTAGTCCCTGCCTAGTATTCATACTGAAATGTTCTGTTAACACTCACTCAGCTTTACAGTCTCTTATTTTTTTCCTTAATCTTCCGACTACAAAATAATGTAATAGGTATATTTCTGATGGCTTTCTCCCCATTCTCCCAAAGTCCCAATAAAAATCCCATAAACCCATTGAATTGGTATATATGGATAGATATGTTTCCCTGAGCCAAGAAAGGGATGCTCGTAGCTGTATTTGAGGAGGTAGGAAAGCCAGGAGGTGCTATTGTTTGATTTTACACAGTAAAAACATGAACAATCTTTGCCACGGGTTCAATTTTTTAAGTTTTAGGACTTTGCAAAAACTTCCAGGATTTCAATCACAGATTTCTAATATTTTACAGCCCTGCCAAGTTAAACAGCAACAGTTGTGAGATTTATCTGCAGAACACGTGGCTAATGACCTTTAAGGCAACTTGCCTCATATGTCAACTAGAAAAAAACATGAACTGTATCTATTGAGATGAGTTGCTTTTCTTATTTTTGCCCATTTATGCAACTCAATATCTGGTGTAATAGATGTAACATAAGTGCATGGAGGTGTTTTTAAGGACAGTTTTTCTCTAAAAAATGTCATTTTTGAAACTAATTATTAAGAAAATCGAGGTTTTGGCATTTTAATCTAAAATATGTCAGTGTTCTCAAAGTAATTGGGTTGAATTTTTCTACAAATGTGTATATTGGCTTATGTTAATCTTGGCTGAACAAACTGTTACTGTGAGATTGCGTTTAAAACAACTGGTGGGATTTGTGGGAAATACATTTCAACCACTAATAATTTGCCTTAATATTACACATTTCTTCAAGCAGCTCAAAGGAGTTTATGAGACATTTATTTTTATTCTAAATGTCTTATAGTATCTTACAAATGCCAGACATTACTTTTATTACAAAGAATTTTTACTCTTCCCATAAGGAATGATTATCAATAAAATGTTACAGATAGAAAACCTGAAATATATAGGGAGATTTTATTCGCCAGTAAGAAGGCTTTGTTCAAAAACAGCTAGTAACAATACTCACTCTAAGTTCTGTGTGTATGATCCATGGTTATCACCAAAAGTGGGCTAGTGTCTAGGTTAACTACAGTCCACAGGGTGAAAACAGAAAGGGTTCTAGTACTCCAGAGTATTTACTTTCAGGCTTAGGCACACAGGCCCGAGATTAAATACTGGTCTACTACCTCTAAGCTGTTTTACCTGAGGCAAATTGCTTCACTTCTTCATTTGTTGTTATAAGTAAAGGCACAAAACCATGGCAAATAATAAATGGAGACTATTATTAACTTATACAACAGAAGTAGCAGTTAATGGGTCAGGACTTGCTAGTCTCTGGTCAAAAAGTCAGGAACCTACCTTTCTTGAAGGAGATGCATTTAGGTGAAGAGAAATTTTGACAGACCTCTTCAGGAGAAATCTAGACAGTGTTTTGTAATTTTGCCTGATAGGTTATCTTGTCCCCTTTTATTCTCTGTATATTAAAAAAAAATGGCTGCCTTCACTGTTATTAAAAATATAGAACAAACAATAAATCATAGCCAATCTTCATGACTTATGTTATTCTAAATAACAAGTTTTCTGCATTTCTGAGGATATGTACATCATGTTAAAAATGTTAAGTATTTTGGACAGAAGCATTTTTAAGCCCTTTTATGTACTTTCATGCCTTCTTAATGGATCATATGAACTATAATTTAAAATATTTTTAATGATTCATGATCCTCTCTGTGAACAGCTAATGGATCATGCTCAATTCATTCTTTCAATAGCATTTATTGAGCACCTCCATGAAAGGAAAGTTCCTTTTCTTGATGAACTTATACTATGGTGTGAGAGATAGACAAAAGAATTAAAAATTATAGAACAACTTTATAGTAACTATGCTATAGATAACCACAAGGTATTGTAGGAGCTCAGAAATGGAGTGCCTAATTCAAAGCCAGGATGTGTGCTTTGGGAGAAGGGATGGGAATAAGTTTTTTCCAAATAGGAGATTTCTAAAGATAAAGAGAAGTTAGCCAGCTAGAGTAGAGGGAAGAGCATAGGAAATTTTAGTAACTTAAAGAAATTTGGTTTGGCACTATACTCAGTGCAGGTTACAGAACTGCGAGATATTTAATGATGGAGAGGCAGACATAGACCATTGATAATAAAGAATTTTGAATGTCAAGATTAAGAGTTTGACATTTATTGTGAAGGCTATTAGGAGCCATTGGAGATTTTTAGTTTAAGTGGCTATGGAATTAGCAGACAAAATAGACATCAAGATAAGAAATATTACCACAGGTATAGATGGACATTTCATAGTTTAAAAATAAATCAATTTACTAAAAAGACATAACAGTCATTAATGTGTATGCACCTATGAAGAGAGGTTCAAAATACACAAAGCAAAAACTAAAAGCATGAATAGAGTGTTAGATTCTAAAATTTCTCCCTAAGTCATTGATAGAACAACTAGATGGAAAGACGATAAGTATAGGGAAGATTTGAATAGTAGTTACCTCCTTACACTAATTGATTTTATAAAACATTACATCCGACAAAGGGAGAATATACATTCTTTACAAATACACATGGAAAGTTCACCAAGACAGAGCATAAGCTGGATCGGTGGCCTGTCTCACTTTTCAAGGATGCTGGCAGAGCACATAACACTCCAGGATCAGAGATAAAGGACCTTATTACTCACGGCAACAGTTACAGCCAGATTATCAGCATTAGTGCCAATTCACTGAGCAGCAGTTCCCACAGGATGACACAAAAAGCGTCAGATGATAACTGAACACACAGTAGAGCACAATACAGGAGAGGAATCCTGAGTTTAGGGAACCCAAATATTTTTATGTTAGGCAGTGAACCTGCCTGACATTTGCCTAGGAGGGAGACATTATCTTTACTATATTTATTAGAGTAGACAATAAACGAGCCTGCCTTTTATTCTGGAGGGAGACACTATCTCTGATTTTCAAGACTATTTGCTATATAAATATCTTTGAAAAAATAATCCAGAACAAAGGCCATCAGTACCTCTGCTCACAAGACATGCAGAGATTTGCAAAAATCCACAGAGATGTGTTTTTTAACAGTAGTGTTGGCATAAAGAAAGGCAAATAAATTAATACCATAGAATAGAGCATCCATAAAGAAATACATACATTTGAGCAATTGCTTTCCATAAAGGTGCCAGAACAATTCAGTGAGGGCAGAAAAGTCTTTCAACAGGTGGTACCAAAAAATCTGGATAAGTATATGAAAAAAATAAATGGACCTTTTCCCCTACTTCTCACAATACACAATTGGAATAATTGGAGATGATTTTTTTTAACCACAATATAAACGCCAGACTTCCAGTGAAAATACATGAGAAATTCTTCATGACTATGGAGTAGGCAAAGACTTCTCAGGACATAGAAAGTACTAGCCACACAAGAAATTTTGGTAACTGGACTTCATAATTAAAAACTTCTATTCATTGAAAAGACACTATTTAAGAAAATGATTAAGCAAAACATAGATTGAGAGAAAATATTTGCAACAGATATATCTGATAAAGGATTTGTATGAACAGAAAAGTTAGATTGTACACAGAAAAGGAATTTTTAGAGGGGTACTTTAGAAGGACAAGGGCAAGAGAGAAGAGAGTAGTGCATGAATGTTTGAAATCTTGGGTCAACAGATGTAGGCTGGACAGGAGAAAAAAGTAAGAAAGTGGACTTTATATATTGGAAGACAATTAAGCAATTATTTGACTAGAGTTATTGGACTATATTTGTGAAAGGAAATACAGAAAAAGTGGAGGAAAAGAAGACAGTAACCAAAAGAACATACCTCGGAATTTAAGATCTCAGATATAGAACAGATCTGGGAAATAGTGAGACAGATCCAACACCAAGGCACAAGTCAGCTCCTGACAATGGGCTGCTGAAAAGTAGTAAAGTAATAATTGGGTAGCAATACTGAACGGATGATTTTAAGCACTGAGAAAGAACAGAAGCCAGTGAGCCAGGTGCCAAAGATTTCCATGATTCTGGAATAATCAGAAATTTAGCAGTTGAAGATTACCAGAGGAGAGTGAGGGTAACTAGTTTATAATGGCATAATGGATCCTTATTATATACTGTGCATAGTTAGGCATGCATGTTCATATTCAATTTTCACAATACCCCTATGGTAGTAAGACCTCATCCTCATTCACAGATGATTAAACTGAAATGCACAGAAGTTAAGCAATTCATCCCAGGTTATAGAATTTGTGAATGGCGGGCTGGATTCAGAACTTTATCTGTTTGACTCAAAAGTTAGTGTCCTTTCTACCATATCATACTAACAGCCAGATAGCCTGGGCTCTAAGTGAGAAGGAATGTGAAGGAGTGGTGGTGCTGGTTAGAAGGAGATTAGAGGGTCAAAAATGTGGACAATCCACTTCTAACCTACAGGAGACTAGAGTAGGACCATAGTACTTACCACTGAGAGAGCTCGGAAGAGACATTTAACCCTCAAAGAAGAGCAAAGAATTGGTTAATTAGGTTGATGAATTGTTCTTTAAAGACTTTGGATGTGTGAAGGAGGTTTTTGTGATTCTTAGGGCACAAAATAGACCACTTAAGGAAAAATTTCAGTTGAGATTCCAAATCTCAACTGAAATTTTTCTATTATTTATGGGTTTGTTTTATTCTTTTCCCTTTGTCTTCAAGCACATAATTCTTCTCACAATAGCCACTGTCCCTGAATGGAGAAACAACTCCCCCCTCTCCTAGTGTGATTCTTCTAACCTTGAAGATGGTCGTAAACCTGATAGCCAAGCTTATTAAAACTATAGGCTATATAAAACTTAATAAAATTATGTGCTACATAAGAGCAATTGGTTTTGAGGGAGGATCTGGGAGTCCTTCTACACATGAGGAACAAGAGCTTTTGTTCATGTGATCTGTTTTGGTTTTTGTTTTGGTTTCAAGCTAAGTTCTTAGGAGATGAGTTTGCTGGTTAACTAAATTCCAGATAGGTAAGGTGTACTGTACATAAGCAGCATAATAAAACTACTAAATTGTCTTCCAATTCTAAATACTAAATGTTTAACTACTTATTAGTTAAACATTATTTAACTAACCTTTAGTCAATCTTAAACGAATGATATTAAGCCAAACTTTTTCAATTCTGTTGTCTTCTTTTTAGTCTATATTTTTGGTCATCATTTGGAAGGCAAACTAAAGATATTTTTAATGATCCAAAATCTAAATCTAAATTCAAACAAAATGAGTTTCTTCGGGACAACTACTGACAGTATTGTTAGATCTTTGAACTGAACTTGGAGCTATTTTTTTATGTTGCATTGAAAATGGTGATATCATAATTTATAAGGAGAGAATAGACTCAGAACGAGACCTAAGAAGGATCAGAAGAGATACATGAAACTTTAAGTCCACATATCTTGTGGTAATTTCTGAGAAACCTAACTACATTCTAATTTTCTAAAGTATTCTCTTTCTCCGTAACACAGACTATCATTAAACTGTTTTAAGCTACATAATGAAAGGTCTATTGGTCTAAACTAATGTCTTTGGGGAAGCTTATAGGAGATGTATTTCTGTAATATTTGGATTTTAGATAATGAACATATATAACTCGTGCTCAGAATAAAAAAAGCATGATAAAAATGCAAAAAAAAAAAAACCCTAAGAAAAATTGCAAACAGAATTTGCTGGATGTCCAAATTATACTGGAATAAAATTGAAGTTCTACTAATTCAGAGAGTATATAACAAACTAAGTCTTGAAGCAAACCATCTTTGTCACAAGGGCTAGCTCTAAACTACTGTGTGAGCCCTAGCAAACTGATCCAAGTGCCTGCTACATTCTTCTACAAATTAAAATACCTTAAAAAGAAGATCCAGGACTATCTTGAAAAAACAAAAATGACATAAGAAAGACCATTCTCACCCTGAGGAGGATATGAAAAAGAATGTATAATGCCACCAACTTTTGTCTTGTGAAAGCTTATGTCTGAAGATAGGAAGACGGAGAGAAGCAATGGCATGAGCTTTTCTTTATTTCTTTTATCCTTTTGACTGTTCTCTGGAAAACTGATATGTCATCAGCTCCGTACACCAAAGCTCTAATATAGGTAGCAACTGCCTTTATTTTGAGGACCATCATCACCTACAAACAAAAGAAATGTTAGAACTTGCTTTATGTCATCTTTTCTCCAGCTCCTCTGGCATATGAAGGGAATTGAGATGAGATTAAGGCATTTTTTTCTGCTTTTCCTATTACAGGCCTATGTTATAATTTATAAACAAACCAAATTGTCAGTTTCTTTTAACTCATCATTTAAGAAGAAAACAGTTGTTTGAGGTGGTTGTTGCTTTTTTAAGAAAAAGTGCGTCTGTACACTTTCTAGGTAATCTTGAATTCCAAGTTTGATTCATCATCATATTATCAGTTGAAATTCTGAGAACGGTATGATTAAATGTTACTTTTTTTTTCTCTTTTGAATATGTGTTGTATTTAAATATGAAGTTAAAATCTTGGGCAATTCATATATGAAGCGATAGAAATTATATTGTAATCAACATATTTGAGTCTGTGTTTCCTAACTATGCAATTATGTTCACATGCAGAATATAAAGTAGAGGGCCTTCCGAGAAGTAAATTTAACCTTGAAAAGTGAATTCTCTTCCACTTTCTATAGCCTCTTGTGAACGTTTACAGAATTCATGGAAGAATTGCTAGAGAATGTGCTGGAGAATCTAGGGAAATATTGTTTTTAAAAAGTAACCTTAACATTTAACATCATTGATGTTATATTGATTTTTTTAGCAGAAATTTCATAAAGGCAAACTGCCTGTACATGTTTTCCAATGTGTAATATTTTTTAAAAATTATTCTACTGGAAACAATGACAAATGAATTTCCCTATAATTCATCCTGGCCATGGCCACTTAATCCGGCTGCACTAGCCTGAATACTGGGGCAGGGACCAAGAGATGTGTACAAAACCAAACCGCGACCACAGCAAGGAATAGGAGTAGGCACGGGACTCCCCAAATCAGATTCTTCCCTTCACATGGGCAGAACAAATAACCGCTCACAAGGTCCGATTTTGAATTATAGAACATCACAGTTTATGGTAAAACTAAGGACCAAAGAAATGCGGGCAGCAGAACGATAACTTAATTGCTCCTGCCCTACACCTCCTAGTTGCCTTGCCACCACTTGGGCCACCCACTGCTCCCTGGCTGCCGAGAGTGGAGCCACCCAAAATCTCAGACATTCATTCTTTTTTTTTTTTTTTTAATAAAGGTTTTATGTAATTTGTCGGAGAGAGAGAGAGTACGCACAAGCAGGGGACAGGGAGAAGCAGACTCCCCGCTGAGCCGGGAGCCCGACTCGGGACTCGATCCCAGCACCCTGGGATCACGACCTGAGCCAAAGGCAGACACTTAACCAGCTGAGCCACCCAGGCGCCCCTCAAACACTCATTCCTTTGAGATTTGAAGTTTTGAGCCAGGCGTAAGGCAGGAAAGATTAAAAAGATCTCAACTCTTCTGAAAGCCCCGTTTGAACTTTATTGTTACATTATCTCAGGGCATACAACCTCATCTTCTTCTAGCACTGGGTTTGTGCGTCATGTGAGGCCTGCAGGGGTGGCTTTTCTCAGTGTTCCTCTTCCCCGCTCAGTGTTCATCAGTCCCTGCGTGCCTGTGCCTCTGAGGGCATTTCTCTCCAAGCTCTTCCTTGCCTCTCTGTCAGCAGTAGACTACTGTCGCTTATTATGTGATGCTAGGCTCCTGTCTAGGCTCTGGAGGTGGTTTCTGATTCTCCCAGTGCAGGGCCAGGATCAGGCAGAGTCTGTGCCCCTGGGCCTTGGGGCTGGGCCTTTTCCCTATTCCTGCCTCTATCCCTGTGGCAAGCAGACCTCTCCTGATTGCTTAGGCCGCAAGAGCAGCTCGCTCTCTGGTCTTCTGCCCCGACCAGTCTTTCTTGTGAGCATCCAGGGTAAGCCCATGGAAAAGAGTTTGGAAATCACTGTGAACTTCCCTTGTGAATTGGGCTCTCAGTTATTCTAAAGTGATATCCTAGCCCACATTTGGCCCACAGGAATTTGTTGACATTTTCGAGATTTCTTCCCACCTGCTTACATAAAAACCACCTCTTCCTCCCAGGCTCTGCTAACCGTGGAAGCGTGTGTGTGTCTTGTCCCTCCTCGGAGGGACTTGTCGCTCTTTGAGGTTCAGTCGCCTTAGCTGCCTTGCAGCTTCAGTTCTCTGAAGTTTAAGTTGAAGAAAAGATAGGCTTTTGAAGACTATCTGGATTATTCGTGTTGTTAGTATGGCTCTAGTCTCAATGGGATAGTATTGAAAAATGGGTCCTTTGGGAAGTAATTAGGGTTAGATGAGGTCATAAAGGTAGGGCTCTCACGATGGGATTAAGCATCCTTATAAAAAGAGATATCAGAGGGCTTGCCCCCCGACTACAAGCACCCAAAGAAGAGGTCCTATCAATGCACAACAAGATGGCAACCACCTACAAACCGAGAGAAGAAGCATCAGAATGAAACCGACCTTGCCAGCACCTTGATCTTAGATTTCCTAGCCCAAAACTGTTAGAAATAAATGTCTGTTGTTTAAACTACATAGTCTGCAGCATTTTGTTATAACATCCTGAGCTGACTCACCCAGTACTGAGCATTCAAGAATCAGCTGAGAGAAGTTCCAGTGAAAACTGTTATGGTTTGGCACTGGAGTGTGGGAATCTCTAATCTAGAGAGCTTTGAGTTATGGAGTGGTTTTCTGCATAACACCACCATAGGCTTACATGGGCAAACCAGACCATCTGAAGGAGTTACAAAGGATGGACCTATGTGGTTTGAAGATCCAAAGTCACTCCTATGGGATGGTCAACAAAGAGAGCAGCAATATCTTCAAAAGGCTCTGATTAAAATTGCACTTATATTTTCCCAGATAGAGTACACTAGTAGGAACTTCTCTTTCCTGCATCTCTCCTTTGCATATCTGAAGACCTTTTTTGTAAAATTCATTCATTCATTTAACATATATTTTTAGAGAGGGAGAGAAAGGGACAGAGGGAGAGAGAGAGAGAGAGAGAATCTTAAGCAGGCTCCATGCCCAGCATGGAGTCCAACGCAGATTTCAGTTTCACAATCCTGAGGTTATGACCTGAGCCAAAAATGACTCGGATGCTCAGCCAGCTGAGCCACACAGGTGCCCCTCATTTAACAAACTTTCATTGAATGCTTAGAACACGCCAGGCACTGTCCTGGGAAGTTGGAATATATCAGAACACAAAATGGACAAAGACGTCTATCCAAAGAGTGGGGTTTTCGTTCTGGTAATGGTAGTCAGAAGTAAACAACATATGTGATAAATAAGTACATGAAATGGAATAAGGAAAGTTGTAGATGTTACAGGGAGAAAAAAGTAATTGAGGAGTTAGAAAGTGGTGGGGGTGGTAAGTTACAATTGTAAGCAGGTTGTCAACATAGACTCCAGTGTGAAGGTGGCACTTGAGCAAAGACTTGGAGGAGGTAAGGGAGTGAACCATGCAGATTAACCAGGAGAAACACTATTTCTGGCAGAGCATGCCACAGACAGAAAGGCCCGGTGCGGGAACAAGCTCAGTGTGTCCCAAGAACAGTACAAAAGCCAACAAAATGGGGAGCGGTAGGAGTGATGTTAGTTAGAGAGGCTGGGGGTGGAGGTGTCAGAGCGTACAGGTAGCAGGCTTTTCTAGACATATTTCTAATCCCCATGCTGAATCCCCCTTCTGTTGGTGAATGATCCCTCTCTTTCTGTATCTGGCTCTTTAATCAAAGACCCTCATAATGTTCCCACGGGGAGTCACCAGACGGAGATTGATTGGGGAGAAAGAGGCAATAGTTTTGTCCCAGATTAGTAAGACAGCAGTTAATAGAACAATTGCTACCAGATAAGATAATGGAGGCAGTTCGCAGTCTAGAAACCTTGAAATAAAGGTCAGTCAGCGATCAAGCTGCTATGTAAAAATACATCAAGATTGTAAACAAAAAAGAAATATGATCAATAAGCAAAATGATGAAAAAGAAAATTCAGTCTTATTCGTAATCACCAAGATGGAACTTTCTACTATCAACATAGATTATTTCTATATAATCTAGTTTGATATACAGGCTTTATACCACTATCGACTGCTGTCAAAGGCAGGGAAACGGAGATTCTCCTATCATATAATGGGACATTCACGTCGGTTACAGCTTTGCTGGGGAATAATTTGGCTGCACATCAGCTGCTCCCCTTACTGGTCTCTTCTTAACTGGTTTTCTGGATTAACCAGCACTCACCATTCTTTCTACAAAGCACATTGACTAGTTCCCTCTGCATACAGAATGCTTGAGCCTAAGGGTCTTCCCTCAAATTCACCTAAGTACTGCTGCTTTTTCAATGTTCAATATTTGGCTTAAAATCAAAGGGACTCATCACCAAGAGTAAGTTGTGTTTTTCCTAAACTTATGTCAGTTCTATTCATTATTATAATTGTTATTTAATTAAATTATATAATTTGATTAAATGGAAAGTGATTTGTTTTTTCAATGGAAACCAAGTGCTTTGCAAAGACTCGATGAACGTAAATTTTTAAAAGTGAAAAAACTGCTGTCAAATCAGATGTGGGTGGGTCAAATGCAAAAGAAATTTGTAAAACTCATGAAGAGCTACTTTTCAAGTGCTTAAGTTCTCTTTCTCCATTTTAAGGAAAGTGAAAGTAGAATCATGAGTGATTTATTCATTATAGTTGTATTTTTATTCGTGAATTGAATTTAAATTAAAAAAAAAAAGAACTCCAAGAATGTACTATAAAACAGAAAACAAAACAAGCAAACAAACAAAACTCTGGCCCAACATTAAAATACTGACAAGTGAAGGTACATAAAGTAAAAAAAAAAGGTGCAGGGGCAGGGGGGATACATATGTATCATTTTAAAAGATTTCCTGCTTTAAACAACTTCTTTCAATTAACCTATCACTTATATTGGGCAAAAGGGCTTCTAAAGTATATGTCAAAAATCTTAAAGCCATATATATGGTCACGTTACCAGTCTAACAAAGAGAAAACATCAGACAAATATAAACTGAGGAACATCTATAAAATAATTAACTGGTACTCTTCAAAAGTGTCAAGGTCATGAAAAATAATTTGGAAAAGATGAAGGAGACATGATAAGTAATTGCAACATAATCTTATGGATTAGAATCTGGAATAGAAAAAAACATTAATGCTGTAGCTTAATTTAATATTTACGGTGTTAGTAAATGTACCATGGTTATATAAGATGGCAACATCAGAGGAAGCTGGTTGAAGGATATACAAGAACTTTTTTTTAAGATTTTATTTATTTGATAGAGGGAGAGACAGCAAGAGTGGGAACACAAGCAGGAGTGGGAGAGGGAGAAGCAGGCTTCCCGCTGAGCAGGGAGCCTGATGCGGAGCTCTATCCCAGGACGCTGGGATCATGACCTGAGCCTAAGGCAGATGCTTAACGGTTGAGCCACCCAGGCGCCCCTACAAGAACTTTCTGTACTATCTTTGCAAATCTTCTGTAAATCTAAATCTAATGTTATTCAAATAATTGTGTAAATCTTCTTTAAATCTTAAATTATTCAAAATTTTTAAAAAATTTAAGTGTATGGGTAAAATACCCTTTACCCAACTCCAGAAATTTTGCTGGTCATTTATTCTAAGGAAATAATTTAAGATGTATGCATGGGGTGCCCGGGTGGCTCAGCTGGTTAAGCATCTGCCTTTGGCTCAAGTCATCAGCCCAGGGTCCTGGGATCGAGCCCTGCGTCTGCCTCTCTGCTCAGTGGGGAGCCTGCTTCTCCCTCTCCCTCTGCTGCTCCCCCTGCTTATGCTTTCTCTCACTCTTTCTCCCCTTCTCTGTCAAATAAATAAGTAAAATCTTAAAAAAAAAAAAAAGGATGCATGAAAAAATGCTCAACATCACTAGCCATCAGGGAAATACAAATCAAAACCACAATGAGATACCACCTCCACCAGTCAGAATGGCTAAAATTAACAAGTCAGGAAATGACAGATGTTGGGGAGGATGCAGAGAAAAGGGGAACCCTCTTACACTGTTGGTGGGAATGCAAGGTGGTGCAACTACTCTGGAAAACAGTGTGGAGGTTCCTCAAGATGTTAAAAATAGAGCTACCCTATAACCCAGCAATTGTACTACTAGGTATTTACCCCAAAGATACAGATGTAGTAAAAACAAGGAGCACATGCACCCCAATGTTTATAGCAGCAATGTACACAATAGCCAAACTGTGGAAGGAGCCGAGATGCCCTTCAGCAGACGAATGGATGAAGAAGATGTGGTCCATATATACAATGGAATATTACCCAGCCGTCAGAAAGGATGAATACCCACCATTTGCACTGACATGGATGGGACTGGAGTGAAATAAGTCAAGCAGAGAGAGATAATTATCATCTGGTTTCACTCATATGTGGAACATGAGGAATAGCACAGAGGACCACAGGGGCAGGGAGAGAAATCTGAAGGGGGAGAGATCAGAGAGGGAGACGAGCCATGAGAGATTCTGGACCCCGGGAAACAAACTGAGGGTTTCGGGGGGGGTGGAGGGATGGGGTAACAGGGTGATGGGTACTAAGGAGGGCATGTGTTGTGATGAGCACTGGTGTGATTCAATGAATCATTGAACACTACATCAAAAACTAATGATGTACTATACAGTGGCTAACTGAACATAATAAAAAAAATTTTTAAAAAAAGATATATACAAAGATTTAGCCATAAGATATTAATAGGAAATAACTTAAAGGTACATTATAGGTGATTGGTTATGTGTAATGAAGCATTACAATCAGTGGAATGTTCTACAGTTTAAAATATTTTATAGGTATTTTCAGTGATATGGTGTGGGAGTGATGACAAGACTGACTTCATCTTTGGCCCTCTCTCTTGCTCATGTTTGCTCAATAACCTCTTCCGGGGTCCCTTGGAGGTTAACACATACCTTAGAAATGCCCACCAAGGCCATGATGCGGGGGAGGCTTGTTTTGGCCTCCCATGAATCTTTTAGAGATAACATAATCTTTTCCTTCCTGATGCACAGGTGTTGCCACAAGATCTAATTAAAGGTTAGCTGTCAGTTAGGTCCATGCAAGCCCTTTGAGGTGCATGGGAACTCTTTGGTCTCACTGCTGTTCTGCGTGTCCCCTCACTCTGCAAAATCTGTGGACTAAGGTCTGGATTTTGCAGAGAATAACTATGCAGCAGCTGTGGAACATCCTCCATCTGACCCTCCCCCTCACCCCCACCAATAAGTTACCCTGAATAAAACTCTGTGTAAACTCTGTGGAGTGGACTGCTTTGTTTTCTGGTCTCAAAGTGACCTCTCGGTTTGAGGAATACCTTACTCTTTCTCCTCCACCTCTAACATATGGAAAAATCCTTATAAAATTCTAGTAAGTGAAAGAAAAAAGAGATTTGAAAACAGGCTGTAGAGTATGAACCCATTTGTATGATTGATTATATATACACTCCCCCAGAAACACACATGCACACACGCATGCACGCACACACAGAAAAATCTTTGGAATGCCAAAGATGTTTACAGGGGTTTTCACTAAATTTTGGTATCAGTCCTGCTTCATTTTCCCCTAATTTTAACATATACTGCATTTTATGATCTAACTATATCAAATAAATGTCAATTGTTTTCTTTCTTTCTTTTTTTTTTAACGCTAGTAAGGAAGTGGAAATTTCCATGTTTTTTTTTCTTTCTCTTCCTCCCTCACTCACTTCCTCTCTTCCTCCCTCCCTCTTTTCCTTTATCCTTTCATCTCCCCCCTCTTGCCCTTTCTTCCTTTCCTTCTTTCCTTTCTTCCTTCTTTTTCAAGAGAAGCTACTGCTATTATAGACAATCTTTGAAATTGCTTGAGGGAACCCTATTTGCATAAGATCAGTGGCTTCCTGAGATGTTAAGAGTACGGGAGCTCAAACCACTTTGCCCCAAGAGTCAAGATTACTGAAATCTGTTAGAATAGGTTAGGATAACGCCCACAGAAGCCCAGTGACCAGAAACGGAAAAAAAAAAAAAAAGCCACAGACATAAAGTCACCACGAGGGCAGAAAAAGCTAGGACCAAGTGGCGTGGAAGACACAATTTGGCTATGGAACACCACTGTCCTAGTAGAGAACTGAAGAAGGTGCTGGGCAGAAAGATGATCCTTCTTCGAAATCTTGAAGAATCACCAGACTGCTCTGCACCGGCTGATGCAGAATCTTCTGGAGCATAAAGTCCACTCTAATCCTCATTCTCTTGGACACCAGGCATTCTAAATGATTACTGGACTTCCGGTTGCCTCCGACTTTGGCGGCAACACGAGCTACAAGGCAGCAGCCCTGTGTTGGAGGAGGTAGTGGCTTTTTAATGAGCAACCAACCTCTGCGGGCCATTGTGAAGTCAGCCAGCTCAGCGGGTAGAGTTGCCAGATTTAGAGCTAAAATACAGGATGACCAGCTAAATTCGAATTTCAGAGAAACAATGAATACTTTTTTAGTATAGGTTTGTCCCAAATGTTGCATGGGACCTACTTAGGCTAAAAAAAAAAATTATGGTTTCTCTGAAATTCATGTTTAATTGGAAATCCTATATTTATCTGGCAAGTCTATCAAGGTAATGAGTCCAAATCCCCACTCTAACAAGGTAAGCATATGTTACTTCTCATTTTTCTAACTTAAAAATGTTACTAAAGAAAATATTACAGCTGGAGACATTAGTGTGAGACCTCGTAGCAGCTCTGTGCCTTAGCAGGTAATTATTACAAAGAAGAGTAAAGATGGCCAATGGCAGCTGACCTCAGGCACCCCTCTAGTAGGAGTGCTACTATCACCCCTGAGCGAGAAGTCCATAGATTAAAGAACTCTTGGCCATCAGAATTGTTTTAGGCGTTGTTTAATTGCAAGAAATATAAAGGCAATAAAGCTGGCAACAAGAAAGGAACAAACAGAACTGGCCCTTGGAATATGAAAAGGTCCTTTGGGAGGAGATGAGTGTCAGAGAAAGATTGATTTCTTGCTAACTTGCTTATCTACGTGAGTAAAGTCAAACACACTATTTGGAAATGTGGTTCACTACCCGGGGCAGTTATTCACACTTCGCCTGTAAACTGGGACACCCCCAATTACGTCGGCAATAATCATTTGTTACTTAGGCAATAAAAAATAATGACTGTTAAGGAACAAAAGAAATAAGCCAAGCATTTGGAAGCCAGGAATTCAGGTAAGAAAAGTGAGAGAAATCAGACTGGTCACCAACGTCAGGGCAAGAAAATCTGGAATCTAGAATGCTGCATCAAAATCAACACCCCTGCCATGAGAACCACCACTTCCAAGGTGAGAAGTACCTAGCCTCTTAATAGTTCCTGCCGGAGGGGGAACATGGTGAGCAAACTCAGGCTTCCCAGGCCGTTCCTGATTGCAAGGACATTATCATAAGTGACCTTGTGTTCCTAATGTCTAGGCCTTTGTTGGCATATAAATCCATCAGATTGTATGGAAAGAACTGATACTGCAACTAGAGTCTTAACAAAAGGTGTAGGTAACAAAATGATTAAGCTTTCTTCAGTAACAAAGGGTACATACAGCCCTTTTGCACTAATCCATTTTGCAACCATGATTTCATTTGCAATACAATGAATAAGTAAGTGCTTAATAAATGCTTTTCAGTGGGAATAGGAATGGGAATGTTTTGAATGGTAATAACAGGGTCAGAAGGAGAATTGAAGGGAAAGTTGACTGCCACCCATACAGAGACCAATTTGACAGAAAAAGTCAGCTGGGCAAATATTTGACTTACTGTATTTGTCTCCATCTGTCCTTGTCCTGGAAGTTTTAAGAGGGCTTACCTGGGCAAATGTGTTCTTGCTTGGTGGCCTAGCAAGGAACACACATGATGGAAATGTTATCCCTTTCTGGTTGTACCATGTTTTCTTCAGCAAGGGTATAGTTCCTTTTGGAACAGGTAAGTCAAATTAAACAATTACCAAGTCTTCACCTGATATTCCATCTGCAAATAAGTTCTTCGTATTTGTTCCTTGGTACATATTTGCTAGGGAATATTAAGAAGACTTTAAATCAACTATCAGATTATTGAAATTAATTCACTCAAGCATTTCTCAGGGCCTACTATGTTAAGGACCTTTGCTTTGTGTTTAAAAATTTTTTTGATGGAACCAAAAAATCTCCCAGCTAGACAAATATCTAAGGATGCCCGTGGGCATTGTTAATAGTAGCAAAAACTGGAAAGCAACCCCAAAATTCATAGATTATTATGGATAAATAAACTGTGGGATATTCATACAACAAAGTATTATTCATCAATGAAATGATCGAACTTAATCATACTCACCAACATGAATGAATCTCAAAATCATCTTGCTGAAATCTCAGACAAATTCATGCAATATAATTCAATTTGTATAAAGTTTAACATTTGAGGGAACTAAGCAATATAATAACGTTTTAGGATAAATATCTAGGTGGCAAAACTACAAAGAAAAGCAAGAGGAATAAAAATTTAGGAAAGGAGTTACTTCTGGGAAAGAGTGTGAAGGAATACATTTGGCAAGGTGCCTTCAATGTGCTAGTAATGTCCTGTCTCCGAACACTGGGTGGTGAGTATAGGGATACTTATTTTACTATTATCTTAACTTTACAGATAGATCTTATATAATTTGTGTAGATGCGATATATTTCAAAAATTATTTCAAAAACAGGGGTTTAAAAAAAGGGAAAGCACTGGGTGATATTTTTCCTATCGGCTATCTCAGAAATACCAAATCTATAAAACATATTTTAATTAACTACTTTACTTACGAAGAACTTTCTCAAGTTTGTAAGTATTCCAATGTTGATATACAGGGGATAATTTAGATGATCACCATTGTGGGGGGACTGTGAAGAAATGGGGAGTATATCTCTAAAGAAAATCCATTCTCCATCTTTGGCTTTAAGATGGTCACATTTTGTTAAAAAAAGAAAACCATGTTTCTATTTAGTATAAATTTGAAAAGAGACAATGAATTAACCGAGATGACATCCCACTATGCATGACTATAATATGTATTAGCTGAAAGTAATCAACTGAATGTCAAACAAAATTAAGCCTTAGAAGTGACGAGATAAGTCAATGACCCCATTATACAGATGATGAGACTTTGATTCAGAGATAGCCAGTATTAAAATTATAATATTAAAGATCTGTAAAAATTTTATTAGAGCACTTAATTCAGAGACTGGTTTTTCTTTTATAGTGAGAAAGAGAAAAAATGAGTTTGAAATAGGTTTTACCAAGGAAAAGATAATGGAATTGGAATTGCCTAACCTGGAGAAAGAAAACTAAGAAATAATTGATGGCCAGCCTCAGAGCTATGAAGGGCTCCGTACAGGAGAGTCCTGCATACATGTTTCCTGTCTCTGGAAACAAATAAACAAGAGACATTGTATTTAAATTGAGATAGGACTAAGATAGATAGATAGATAGATGGATAGATAGATAGATAGATAGATAGATAGATAGATAGATAGATAGATTAATGCATTTTTTTATTTGTAAATACATAAATCTAGAAGGCTGTGCAACAAATTAACAGGAATTTGCTTGAGGAATGGTATCAGAAGAAAGTGAAACTTGGGATACATATCATTAACTTTCTTTAATTCAACATTACTTGATTTTTTTAATAATAAGCATGTATTACTTTTTAGTTTTTAAATGTAAATTATTAATAAATAAATGTAGTGGGAAACATTTGGGCTGGACAGCATGGTGGCTCTGATACTGAGGCTGTTATCTGTTATTTTATTATCCCTCCAGTTGGAAATAAAGAACTTTTAACCATAAGCATTGTTTTAGTTGAGCATTGTTTGCTTAGTTGCAAGAAAGAGAAATGCACTTGAGCTAGCCGAGGCGAAGCCATTGCAGAGGACAGGAAGTGCATCTGGGATGGCCCGGAACTAGAAAGCTGGCAGGAGCTCTCCAGCCCAAATGCTCTCCTTGCCCTGCTCTTCTGTGTTAATTTGCTTTACTCTTCTCTTTTTCTACGTGTAGACATTTTCTTCCATTTTTCTGTTCACAAGAGATGGTGTCCTCCATCTCAGAATCTACATTATATTCTAAGACTAGCTTCTATAGCCAGCTACCTAATATTCTAAGTCACATTTTCGGATCCCAGATCATCTCTCTGAAGTCAATCATCTGTACCAGAGTGTTAGATTTTCGTATCTTTTTTCCAGTTCACAGGGATTGAGGGAGACCTCTGAGAATGGGAAATGGGCAGGTTCTCGAAGATGGAATGTGAGCAGAAAGAGAAGAATAGCATCTTTTCTAAAGGGTCCTAAATCATTGCAACAGCCTGCTAAGGCTTGACTTTGGGGAATATGCCATCCACTGCGTATGTTCCAAAGTTCAATGTAATAAATATTTTAATACTCATATATGATGTTTTTAGTAACATCACATTTGAATTTTCATCAGACTATATTATCCATGGAAATTTCTATCCAGGTTATTCAGAAAAGATGTGCCGAAAAAAATCTGGGTTACTTTATAAATCAGAAGCATCTCTGCAAACTCTAAAGCCTGGGAGAAGCCCAGTGAACACAGTAGCAGTGCCATCAGGAAAAGTGAAAATAACAAAAGTCACCCTGGGACAATAGAGGACGATGGCAGGTCATCAATTCCAGATAACCTTAAGGGTAGTATGTCCATGGAGATGCTCCCAATCTCCTCTACACAAAACAGTCTCAGGCTGTCTCTGGTGTTTTGCCAAATGTCTGAGGTGGAGAGAGACAGGCTGAGAACAGAAGACTTAACATTAGGTATATTTGTGAAGATAATGGCTGCAAAATGAGCGATAGAAGCCATTTTCTAATGTAGAACTGAAAAGTTCTATTGTTATGTATAGAGAGAAAATTGCAATTAGGTCAAATTAAGGAAGAACTCTTTTGAGGAGACAATTTCCTTTTTATTGCCATGACCCTGAAAGTGGATTTTCTACTCTTTTATTCCATTGGAACTTCTCTCAAACTGGATACTTAATTGAACAAAAGATAGTAAAAATGTGAAGAATTTATTTAAATGAGAATCTACCCATAGTGAATCATATCTTAATAGCTTAGCATTGTACATCTGATCATACAATTTTTTTTTTTTTTGGCAAAGAAGATGAGTAAAAGTTCAGACTAGATAAAGGACTCTTTTGAAGTAAGCTAGGTTCAGTGCATTAATAAAGAGTTCCAGAAATCAGTTCAGTATAAAGTATTAGACAATCAATGAAAATAATTCAAACTAGAAGATTATCATTTAATCTTACCTATACTTCTCTTGAGCTAATTAATTTGATAGGTGTTAGGAGATAGAAGTCATGACCCAGGACCTTTTTTTTTTCCTGATCCATTTTCTTAATCAAAGTGTAGTTGACATACAGTGTTCTATTAATTTCAGCATAGTGGTTCAACATAGTGATTAAACTATTTTATACATTAGGCAGTGCTCACTTTATTTTCTAACTGGAAGTCTGTACTTTTAATCCTCTTCACTTATTTCACCCATTCTCCCACCCACTCCCCTCTGGCAATCACCAGTTGTCTGTGTTTATGAGTCTTTCTTTTTGTTTTGTTTTTCAGATTCCACATATAAGTGAAATCATATAGTATTTTTCTTTTTCTATTTGACTTATTTCACTTAGCATATCACCCCTTAGGTTCATCCATGTTGTTGTGAATGTCAGGATTTCATTCTTTTTTATTCTATATGGAGAGATCTCTCTCTCTCTCTCTCTCTCTCTCTCTCTCTCACACACACACACACACACACACACACACACACACCACATCTTTTTATCCATTCACCTTATCCATGGACACTTATCCATATCTTGGCTCTTGTAAACACTGCTAAAATAAACATAGAGGTGCATGTATCTTTTTGAATTCGTGTTTTCATTTTCTTTGGATAAATACCCAGTAGAGGAATTACTGGGTGGTATGCTATTTCTATTTTAATTTTTTGAGAACTTCCACACTGTTTTCAACAGTGGCTGTACCAATTTAAATTCCATGGGCCAATAGCTTTTTAAACACTGCATAGGCCTGCAATCTTGAAAACATGCTCTGTTGGTTAGACCCAAGCAAGATTAAGTAAGACACAGCAGAGAGCTCGGTGCATTTTAAAAATCATATCTTAGCAATCTATTTTAAACATTTTGTCTTGGATGATAAATAACATCTTTTCAGTTAAAGACCAGAACATGTGTTCAAACAAAATGCTTTATGGGGTAAGCACTTGCCTTAATTTAAACTAGGGTCTCACTATTCTCAAAGTACAATCCCCAGACCAGTAGCATAAACACCACCTAGAAACTTTTTGAAATATAAAGTTTTAGGACCCACTCCAGACCTACTGAATCAGAAACTCTGGGGGTGGGGCCCAGGAATTTTAACAAGCCTTCCAGGTGACTCACATGCACACTAAACTTTGAGAACCACGGCTTTAAACCATTTTAGTCTGATGACCTTTACTGAAAAAAGAAAAATATCTAGGCCATTGACAGAAACGAATTCAGCATCAAAACACCTACAAATATACTTTTAAGCCTTGATGGATTAATCATTCAGCCTGGGATATAAAGATTAACCAAAATAATTGCAATTCAACAACCTTTAAGCAGTACCTTATTCTAGATAAAAGAAGGCAAGTTTCCATTTTTCAGGTGAAAAGTGTTACTAATAGTATTACAATAATTTTTCTTTTGCTACTGAAGATTCTAATTATGGAATTCTCTATAATCAGCACTGCAAAAATGATACTCTAGTAATGACTGAGAATGCTTGTTTAATGAGGTTGCCTAATTCAAGAACTTGAATTAAAATTTTCAGAGTTAAGATTTTCCCTGGCCTAAAGATTTTTAGACTGGTATTCTATGTTCCCGAAGATCACCTTTTGTTCATATCTCATTTTTCTTACCTTCCTATTTTTTCCCAGAAATGAAACTTCTGAGGACTTCAAAGGATGTTATAAATGCTAGTTAACATAGGGAATTGATAACTATCTATTTTACAGTCTAATTACTCTGTTTCTTTTTCCTGAATCTCTCTCCATGTTTCTCAGGTCCCCCTCATTGATCTGTAAGAGCCCTTAGAGGCTAGTAATATTGTCCAGGGATTAATGAAGCTAATTTCAGGTTAGAAAACCATTTAGAGTTGGTAAGGATGTTAACAAAACTTTTATAAGACTTTCCAAAAAATCTGTGTTTGGGTAGAGTTTTAGGCCTAACCAAGCCTTCTTGCAACCAAAGGGCCCATTTTAAAAGACTCATTTAATTACATTATCCTGAAGGAGGGTTTTAAATGCACTGCCATTTATACAGAAAATAAAGTTATTACTTTGATGAGAAAGGACAAAGTCACTGAAGACAAAGGCAGAAAAACATATCCACATTTACTATTAAATAGGGTAAGCTACAGAAAACAACAAAGTCTTTTCTACTTACATTTTTCTTTTTTTTTTTTTTAAACATTTTATTTATTTCTTTGACAGAGACAAAGCGAGAGAAGGAACACAAGCAGGGGGAGTGGGAGAGGAAGAAGCAGGCTTCCCGCTGAGCAGGGAGCCCGATGCGGGGCTCAATCCCAGGACCCTGGGATCATGACCTGAGCCGAAGGCAGACGCTTAACGACTGAGCCACCCAGGTGCCCCACATTTTTCTTTTCTAAGCTTACAAATAGAGTAAGAAATTTTCTTTTTTTTATTTCTGCCCCCTTTAATATAATTCTCAGTTATTTAACTTCAAAAGAAAAGGTATATAAAATTTAAGGTTTTTCGAGAAAATATTTAGATATAATTGAAATAAAAATGAATAGCTAAAACTTCTCTACGTGAATTTTATGGTGAATATAACTTGAATATCACATCTTAAGATATTCTTAGTACAGCTACCTAGACTAGTAGCCAAATTTTCCCTAAAAGGTAGCCATATATTTGAAGCTATTCATTCAGTACCAAATATATTTTTTGGTAGTTTTATTGTTCAATATAATAGTTTAGAGTAATAGTAGAATGCAATGCTATTATTATAATACTTAGTCAAAGATCCAGATATATCAGAATTTTGTCCCAGTAGTCACCCACCACTATAGGAGGGTGACAGATCCATTTAGTCAACATGTATTTATTGAGCACCTACTATTTGCCCAGTTCTGGGGATACAGTAGTGAACAAAACAAATCACATTGCTACTTCCACAGAACCAACGGTCTTCTCCTTGGAGTGACAGATCATAAACAAATATATCAAATAAATATTTAATGTATCCGATGGCAGAAAATATGGATATGAAAAATTCAGTAAAGGGATGAGAAAGAGTGGCATATAAGTGGACAGGGAATGGTCCTCTATTTTTATAAGCTGGCCAAGTTAAGAAGGGCCTCTCTGAGGAGGTAACAGTTGCACAAAGCAGAAAATGAAATGAGGGAAGAAGCTTTATGAACGTAGGGGTTGGGGGCCGAGGGGTGAGTAAGTGAAGGGGAATTGAAATGATCAAGTATTAGTAGCCAGGAGCCAGATCACCAAGGGCTGTGTAAAACACGCAAAATCCTTTGGATCCATTCTGAGTGAGACAGAGAACATTAATGGGTTTAGAGCAGACATGATATGGGTTTTTTAATGATTACTCCAGCTGCTGTGTTAAGGGCAAAGTTGGAATAAGGACATCAGGTAATAGCCCAGGACTACTATAATAGACTATTATATTATATTAGACTATTACAATAGACTATTATAATAGCCCAGGCAATGTGTGACAGAGACTTGGATTAAGATGGTAGATATGGATGGGGTGAAAACTGGTCAGATTTGGGATATCTTTAAAGGCAGAGTCAAGAGGGCTTACTTAAGGATTAGATATGGGGTGTGAATGTTAAGGAGGAATTCGGATGATTCAGGGGTTTAGACTCGAACACTAGAAGAATGAAAGCTCAGCAGAGAATATACTTAACGGCAGGGGGGAGAAAGGATACTTTATTATTAGTGGGAAATCTTGACTTCTTGGGGGACTCCATCACATCCATTGAAGGAAATAATTGGCCAAAAAGAACAATGTCCTGAAAGAATGAAGGAGAGTAGCCTGCAAGAGGTAAGCAGGACATCTATGGGATGTCCAGATGCTCATGGGCCACCTTCAGGTGGCCTCTAGACAACGGACCCCTCGGCATCAGACATTCTCAGATGCAGGTCCGAGCTGGAGATAAGAAAGCTGGAGATAAATGGAAGGTGCCACGTGATAATAGCTGATAGAGCTTGGGCATGATGATAAAACACCCCAGGGAGACTACAGAAAGAACCATGAGAAGTCTTGCAGGGGCTGGAAGGTTCTGCAATGCCATGTGTAAAAAAAAGACATCAAAACACAGGTTAAAGTTGGTGTAATATTTATTTCATTCAAATAGAGTTCAGCTAACCTAGGATTTCTCACACGTTCCTTTGGTTTCAGAGACTTCATAAATGAGAAATGGCACATTGCTTCCCTCACTGCCGTGTTTCACGAGTGAAATGTTTTGCAATTTGTTTCCTGTATTACAATATGGAAAATAAAGGTTCTAAAGTGATGCAAAATGGCATTTTAAACATCTGAAACCTGTCTTTTCATACGATTTTATCAATAACATGTATATATACATATATACAGCTATAAACATTAATCAGATTTCTATGTGATTTTTAACATTTGATATTTCTCATGTAAGCTATTTGTGATTTTCTACAAGCAGATGTATAGTTGACCAACAGCCTCATTTGAAATCGGTATGCGCTAAGATGTAGTACATCTTTATATGTACAGTATGTACAGTGCCTGCTGCAAATGGTATTTTAAATCACTACACATATGCTGAAGGAGAGATAAGAGGCTTTTCATATCATATCTAGGAATATAAACACCTCTTCTCTGAATATACAATATCAACTGTCAGTGAGAGTTGATGATTATTTATATAACAGAAAAGATGCATTTTGGCTTTTGTGATACACACAGCTATTTTTCTCAATTATTCTTGCCATGTCACCCATCATACCAAGAACTACCTCAGAGATAAGAAACAATGACCATTTTCTTCCAGGAACAAAGTGAGAATTACTTTGTTTCATGATGTGATTTTTCTTTCACAGTTCTGAAAGCCTTGTTGGTGTGGAGGAGTTATTTCTTAAAATCTTCTTCACACCAAAGATAGAGTAAAAAGAGAGAGAGAGAAGCATCAATATAGTGCTATTTTCATATTTTAAAGGAGCACTGAAGCAAAATTACAACCTAAATGTTCAGGGCCAGTTTTAAGATTTTAATGATGGAGGCCTAAATGGAAAGCTAAGTTTGTTTAATTTTTGTATAAGAAAAAGTGAACCCCATGAATTCAGTGAGTGACCATCAATGATTCAATATAAAGCGTTGCTCTTTAGAGCAAACTTATGACAATTAGAAACCACAGTATATTAAGAACAGCTGCTCATGTGTTTTCCTGGATGATACACTGGTGAGCTTGTCATTGTGTAAAGTAAAATAGAACTATTTTTACAAAATCTATAATTAACCCAAGGGACTTTGCATTTATAGCTTAGCAAGGATTCTAAATGGATTTAAACAGTAGGAAAATGTCACTGTTGCCTTTTCATGAATAACTCTCGAGGGCTATAATGGACATGAAATAAGGATATCATTTCTCCTTTCCGAATACTAGCACTGCTTCCAAGATGTGGTGAGATTTTCAGTGAGATAAAAGTAGACGCTTCCTTGAATGAAAGACACTTGAAACATGATCTCCATTATAAGTAGAGAGCCTGTTGGTCTTGTTCATCACTATATCCTCAGCACCTATCACAGTGTCTGGCACATAATAGGAGATCCATGAAGATATTCAATACATGATTGAACCTATTTGGGAAAACTGTACATGTTAGCATGGCTGCTAATGCAAGATGTATGACAATGTTAATCCTTAATAGATGGGAGTGAGCCAAAAGGGAAGATTATCTGGAAGTGTTGCAGTAATTCTGTCCAGGGCCAATTAAAGAACTTCCTGGGATCTCATTAGAAAGGTAAAATTATTTACAGGAAAAGGAGTCTACAGTTTAAATCTTTGAACCTGGGGCACACTCTGTTGGCGTCCCACCCCTAATCTCCCCTTGGGCTTTACCACTGTAATTCACTCCAGGCGACCAGCATCTTCATCTCTTTGCCAGAGGGCTCAGCTGGCTCAGATCAGGGCTGGTTTCTTCAGTGTATGAGCACTGCAGTCTTATAGGTTCCTCTCCTCAAGGGAGTGCCATGCTTAGGGTTTCATTCTCCACAGTTGCTATATTGAAATTCTTAGTAAGCATGTCTGAACACTTGGGTTCTGTAAGTGAAGTCCTGTGGGACAATAGAACATCTACAGGAGGCTCAGAGCCTCACTGAGTATGAGTGAGTCCCCTACCCTTACCCAGTGTTGCACCACTCTCTGCCCATGGCAGGGCCTGGGCACAAGCTGGGGTGAGTTCTCCCCCAGGATTCAGCTCCTGTTTGCCTGAGGTGACTTGCTTGATGATAGGTTTCCTTCTCTGTCTCACTTCCTTACTTCCCCACTGGTGCATCCTAACATCATCTTTCACATCAACCACTTGGATTTGAATTCTTGAGTCTGTTTTTGGAGAAATCCAAAGTCAGATAGATTCATAAGCCAACATTTGAGAGATGTCTAATATCCTTGACTAATTGAAAAATAAGTAGCTCCAATAGAGTAGAGTCCTTTCTTCCACAGGCTTCTCTCAATTCAGAGGCTTTGGGGTTTGTGCTTCTGTTCACCTTTTACTATTTAGGATGCATAACCAAACTTAATCATTTCCCTGTTGTTTATTTCCTCCTTCTCTGATTTGAATGCAAAAGGTTTGAGCTGCCCAGGGGTCCCTCCCCACTCTATAATTCTAGGAATCTCTTAGCCTCTTTCAAAAGAAAAGGAAACCTGTTCTATACCTATTACCGCAAGGTACAATAATTTCCTGTGGATTTCTGAATTCTGCTGTGGAGGTATTTGTTTTTGTTAAATATGACCTTCAAATTACAAAGAAACTACACATGTCTCTCTGATCAGTTAGTCTGGAAAACAGATATTTTCAACCAAATCTGAAAATGTGACTGTAACATTCCTTTCTGAATTTGGGAAAGAAATTGGAAATACTGGAATGGTATATGAAGTATGAGATTTATTTTAAGAACAAAATATGTTTTGGGGCACCTGAGTGGCTCAGTCAGTTAAGCATCTGCCTTCGGCTCAGGTCATGATCCCAGGGTCCTGGGATCGAGCCCCACGTCGGGCTCCCTGATCTGCAGGGGGTCTGCTTCTCTCTCTGCCCCTCCTCTCACTCATTCTGTCATTCTCTCAATATCTCTCTCCCTCTCTCTCTCTCTCTCTCTCAAATGATCTTTTTTAAAAAAGAACAAAATATGTTTTATGCTTCACTATTTCTAAGTTTTAAATCTTTATTTTAGAATTTTATTTTTTGTACCATGAAACTTGATATTATTATTATTATTATCATTATATGTCCTCAGGCACTACTGCTTTATTCTGACATGAAAGCAAGAGAGTTTGGAGAAGGAACTCTCAGGGTTTTGGTCAAACCTCCCATTTTGGGAATGCCTTGGAGGAAAAAAAATAATGATGCTAAAAATTAGGAGTTAATTTCCACGTGCTCCCTGTTCCCTCCAGTGATTCTTGGAGTCCTGGACAAAAATAGTTGGATTCATTGACAGAAAAAGTTCCCCTCCCTTGCCATGTCTGAGACCTAGGAGATGCAGCATAGATGAAACTAAATTAGGGCTGCTAAGGGAAATTCCAGATCATTCCCGAGATCATTCCCGGACATAAGTACTTTATGCGGACCTTATCTTCTCTATGTATAACCTTGATTACCAAGCCTCTTGACTTGGAGCTACCTGCTTGACCTGTGTCCCCTGATTCTTCAGTTTTAACTATCTTTTGTATCTGTACTTCTATAAATCCTCTATATCCATCCACTTCTCTGTCCCAACCCCTTGTCCTGGTGAAAAGTTCACTCATTCATTCATTTGTTCATTCTTTGAACAAGTATTAATTAGTAACCTACAGTGCGATTCAGTGAACTACAATTCAAGTACGTCTGTGGTCTGCAGAACAGCAATATCAACATCACCTAAGGATTCTGTTAGAAATGGAAATTCAGGGCGCCTGTGTGGCTCAGTCAGTTAAGCTTCTGACTCTTGATCTCAGCTCAGGTCTTGATCTCAGGGTTGTGAGTTCAAGCCCCATGTTGGGCTCCATGCTGGGTGTGGAGCCTACTTTAAAAAAAAAATGCAAAATCTTGGTCCCCACCCCAGACCAACTGAATGAGAACGCCTGGTGGGAATCAAGAATCTGTTGTAACTAGCTGTTCAGGTGCATCTAAAGCTAAAGATGCACACTGGTCTTGGTCTAGATTGGAACCCAATAAATTGTATTTCTAATAAGTTTTCAGGTAATATTGATGCTACTAATCCAGGGGCCACACTTTGAGAACCACTGATCTAGAAGTTCAAATTATTATTCCCGCTACCTAACAAAAGCCTGGAGTCTAAATCTCCCCAAATTATTTTTCAGCTTTAACCTCTGCTTTGATCACATCAAACCCAATTTTACTGTGAATGTTCCAGGCCCAACTTGCCAACGCACAGCTTTTCAAATTCGGTGGCAATTTCAGACGCTGCTGCTGTATCCTATTCATATGATCACTTTCATTGTCTTCATTTTTGTTTCATGTGCTTTAACTGAAAATTGCATGACATGTTGGACTGGGCACAAATTAGAATTAGATTCCATGAGTTTAAACTATAAATTTGATCACATTACCTGTGTAATTTTCAACAAGTCACTTACCACTTCTGAAACTCATTTCCCTACCTGCACAATGGAGATGAGTTGGATTGAAAGATATTATATATTTGAAAGAAGTTAGCAAAATGGTCTGGCACATAGCAGGTGCTCAATAAATGTTACTTAAATTGTATATCTTTTTAAAATGCCATCTAAATGCCAGGTAATGACATGAGATATGTTAAAATAATCTTTTAATCTTGTATATGTCTTCAGAGTGCCTTTAGTTTCATTTAAAAATTGATTTAACCTTATTATCTATACTTTCTTCCTTCTTCATTTTGGTGACCTCTAAGTAGTACAAAAATTCTATTTTCCTTTGATTTGTAAAAATACCTGGAGTTTTTAAAGCAAAGCACACTATTATAGAATGTTACAGTGGTAGTTCTAATGTTCAGTTTCCTATATTTTTTTGTCATTTGATGTCAAATAAAAGTCATAGCTCAACGTACCCTAAAATTTCTCATTAGAAAAAAAGTTTCAGCATTGACTAAGCCGTTCATCTAAGCACATGAAATCCCTTTATAGGCATTAGCAAATTAAGTTTTAAAACACCTCCATTGGGAAAGTCAGAATTAAAACACATGGACTATGACGACATAGGCTAGCTTAAGAAACAGGAGCTCATCCTAGATCTATCAGAGTGACTGAAAAGATTACCACCCAGCCAGTCTGCTAATTCCTATCATTTTAATGACTGACACGGAACTCCAACTTTGAAATGGGTTTTTGTTTTAAATATCATATTTACATAAAAGTAATGCACGCATATGCTTACAAAAATCAAATAGGACTGAAAGGGTTATAACGAATATTGGTAACATCTTTTTCCAACCCTCCCCAACCCCAGGTTCCCTAGAGACAACCTCTTCTTAACTACTAGCTTGTGTATTTATAAATAGTAAGCTTATATTGCTACCCTTGATTTGCCAATGCTAGGTACATACTTTTTATACCCTTCTGTGATCAATGAGGAGTCAGCTATTAAGACACAACCATCACCGCACTTCCCCCATTCCTTCCTCTGATTATATTGTTATAATTAAATCACGTAGCGGTATTTTGAGTATATATAAAATTTCCCTGCAGAGTCAAGTAGGTGTACTATCAAACAGTTGCACTATGGTTCCATTCCCTTTCGTACACAGCCTTTTGGTTTTGCTCCTGGAATTCCTGATTATTTTACTTTGTTCTTGCAACTTCTTCTTGGAGCCATCTTTTTTTTTTTCTGAAGTCCCATCATATCAGGTTCTTATCAAATGAGTCCCTCCTCTCTCTTCTACCCCAACTACAGAAAGTTTCCACATCAACCTGCTGCTTCATTTGGGGTTGCTGCTCTCCAGCATTGCTATCTTGGGACCACCCTCGACTCCTGTCCTGAGTTTGCAACCACCATTTCCTGAATTTCATGTCTTTCTATTTCTTAGTATTGCTGGAGGCACATTTTCTGAGTCTTGGCCAGTTGAAAATGTTTTTCTTCTACTCTCTACCCCACACTTAAAATATATATATATAATATATATATATATATATTTTATTTATTTATTTGAGAAAAAGAGAGATAGCAGGACCCGGAGGAAGTACAGAGGGAGAGGGAGGAGCAGACTCCCCACTGAGCAGGAGTCCAAATTGGGGGTCCATTTCAGGACCCTATCTCAGGACCCCGGGGACTATGACATGAGCCTAAGGCAGACACTTAACTGACTGAACCACCCAGGCACCCCTCTACCCCACATTTGATAGGTAATTTACATAGGCATAGAATTCTAGGTAGAAAATCATTTCCCATCAGGATTTTGAAAGGATTTCTTTGTTGTCTTCTAAAGACAGTAAATAAGTGATTATGAATAAACTGAAAGATCATGGATTAAACATGCCATGGTCTAGTTTGGTGTTCCCAGGTACAAATATCTTAAAAATTCTTAGAAAATGAAAGAAGAATATAGATCATATGATAACAAGATTTTGGTTTGAGATTTTGGTTTAGTTCGCTACATAACTTGAGGAACCCAGTACGAAATGAAAATGTGGGGCCTTTTGTTAATTAAGTTATTAAAAATTTCAAAGCAATGCCAGCAGAGCATTAAACCAAGCACAAGGGCCTTTTAAGTTCAGGGTCCTCTGCACCTGCACAGGTGACACACCTGTGAGGCTGGCCCTGGTCTCAGATCTGGCTCTGAAGACCATCTCCTCAATCTTCAGTCTGTCGTGGAACTTCCCTGAGCCATAGAGTCATATTTATAAAATAGGAATAACAATATCTATCCTTCTAACCCTCCAGGGTTGTGGTGAGTTATATATAACATGGTAAAAATAATATGTGTGTGAGCACTATGTAAATCATAGAAGTGTGAAGAAGAGTAAGCCTTTATGGAATATTTTCCTTTATAATTCATCAATAAAAAGTATTAGGTTGGTGTGTGCATCATTGTATCCTCCTTTATGGCTGGATAACTGATATATAGACATTTCATGGCTTCAAATATATATTTTAGAGCCACTCCAACTAGAGTTTTTTACAAGAAAAGCTATAACTCATTGTTAACCATCCCATTGTAATCTAAAGCTCTAAGACTTTTTTACTAAAATTTCCTACTAATTTCACCTTACAAATAGCATTTTAGAGTCAGCACTTAAGTTGTGAAACACAGTGGTAACTGTGAGCATGATTTACTGTTATTCTGCCCCAAGTTTTAGCTGGCGGCCCTAGGAGTGGAGGAGGGTGGGAGGCATGGGGTGGCTGGGTGATGGACATCGGGGAAGGTATGTGCTATGGTGAGCGCTGTGAATTGTGTAAGACTGATGAATCACAGACCTGTAGCCCTGGAACAAATAATACATCATATGTTAATAAAAAAAATTTAAAAAATAATAATAGACCTTTACCCAATCTTAAACTATATTCATTGGTATGTGTACAGATGGCTCTGTTTTGCTGTTTGAATCTTGAATTAGTTACTAACCAGCTAAATTACGGAATTTTTTGAGCCTCATAGGTTTGTTGTGAGGATTAGCTAAAGTATGAAGATTTCAGACACATAGTAGGTGCTCAGCAAATGGTTACCATTATAGCTATAGCTATATATAGCTAAATCTTATGAAGAAGAATAAGAATAAGAATTCTACTTTTTAAATGACCAAGCATACCGATTTTTGTATAAGAAAATTATTTTTAAAATAGTCCAATTCAAATATACTAATTTTTCATTTCATGAACAGAAATGAGTACTCAGCTTCTCACTAGATCAGCACTGAGCCTCTAGACCAGGGGCCCACAAATTACAGCCCACTGCCTGTTTTTTCTACAGCTTATGAACCCAAAATTATTTCTACACTTTTATCTTTCTTTTCTTGAGATATATTTGACACACAACATCGTGTAAGTTTAGGGTTGATTTGGTACACTTATATTGCAATATGACTGTCACTGGAGCATTAGCTAACAGCTCTGGCGTGTCACACTATCATTCCTCTAGAGTTGGGAACAGTTAAGATCTCGTCTCTCAGCAAGTGCAATGTGTATGATACAGACTTGTTGTCTATGATACACTCTCAAATGGTTGAAAAAATAGAATCACATTTTGTGACATCTGAAATCATATAAAATTTAAATGTCAGTGTCCAGAGTTTTATTGTAACGAGCCACATTCATTCATTGACACAGTGTCTGTGGCAGCTTTCATGCTACAACAGCAGTTGAGTAATTGAGCAGTAGCTGCCCCATGGCCTGCATAGCCTAAAGTAGTTCCCATCTAGATCTTAAAAGTTTGCTGACCCCCAGACCATGAGTCTCACTACATAGACACAACGTAGTGAGACCATCCTAGGACCCTTGCATTGTTGTCTCTCCGTCTGGAAATAGTCACCCTGTAGCACCTAGCGTTCCACCAGTCAAACCATCCTGAGTCCCCCGCTCCTCCTCCCTCACCCATGTCCTCATTGCTCTTGCTCTGGTGGCTCTCACCTCAGTTGCTTGTCTTAACCACAATTCACACTGACCTCTGACATGATAGCCCCTCCTGCTGATCCGAGAGGAGACCAGCAGATCCCATTCAGATGCAGAAGTCCACCCCAGCAGCTAATCCAGTAAAAATCTTCAAGTGTTTTCTGGATGCAGTTTTGGAAAATGTAGTGGATTTTTTTCACAGTGTGTATTTTCACTCTTGGCCACTATGGATATGAAGTATCTGCTATATACCTAGCACTCTACTGTGGAAAAGGGGGGGGGGGGGCCTAGAAGATGGAAAGAAAGCTGAGTTAGGGAAGAAGGAAGAGGCCAAAAAAGGTGATAAGATAAAACAATCAAGAAAATGAACCAGTTTGGTGACAGACTATAAGGCACAGAATGAATGAATGAATGAATGAATGAGGGATTAATGGGAGTGATTAAAGAAAGACTTTGCTGAGAGGCTAGGATCTTAATTAGTTGGGCCTTAAAGGATGGGATGGATTTGAAAAATGCCTACTGGAGTAGGAAAAATAAATAGGTCGGTGAAATGAGTTCTGCATCTGAACAGCCGCCGACAGGGGTCAGGGGTTGTAGAGGCACCTCTCTTCTCCAATTTCCCACCCTCCATCACTGCAGTCCCATCACCCAGTCCATATAGCAATAAATTGCAAAAAGGCACCTTCAAGGAATAGACTAGAAAATGGTGACTCTCTCTGGCTGGAGCAGTTAAATAGAGGCACTCTCTCCTCCAGGGAGGCAGGCAGGCCTGCACCAGGGCAGAAACAGGTGGACAGGGTGGCTGTCAGTCTCCACTTGCACCCCTAGGGCCAGACACCCTCATTCACAGCACAAACTGATTAATATATTGCAGATCTGAAATGGGTCGATCCCCAGCTGCATCTTACTTAGATATGTTCTGTTGGAATTTTCCAGCATACTAAAATGGTTTAAATTAACATTTGATAATATGCTCTGTTTGGTGAGGCTGTGGCTACACAGGTGCTCTCATTGTTGGCAGGAAAGCAAAAATCAGACAATCCCCACAGGGAGGAATTTGAAAAAATCTAGTGCAATCACATATGCATTTACTCCTTTGACACAGCAGTTCCAATTGTAGGCATCTGTTATAAAGACATACTGGCAAAAATACAAAATGATTTATGTTCAAAGCTGCTCTTTAAGTCATCATTTATAATAGCAGTAAAGGGGCATCTGAGTGGCTCAGTTGGTTAAGCATCTGTCTTCTGCTCAGGTCATGATCCCAGAGTCCTGGGATCAAGCCCCGCATCAAGCTCCCTGCTCTGTGGGGAGACTGCTTCTCCTTCTCCCCCGCTTGTGCTCTCTAGCTCGCTCTCTCTCTGTGCCTCTCTAATAAATAAATAAATAAAATCTTTTTAAAAAATAGAGTAGCAGTAAATTGGACACAACCAAAACTATCTCTTACTAGTAGACTGACTAAACAAACCAGGCAAAAATTTTCCTATAAATGGCCAAATAGTAAATATTTTAGGTTTTGTGGTTATATGGCCTCTATTGTAATACTCAGCTCTATCATCTGACTATAAAAGCAGCCATAAAACATAAATGTGTGTGGCTGTGTTTCAATAAAACTTTATCTGTGAACACTGAAGTTTGAGTTCTATATAACTTCCATGTCACAAAATATTCTTTTGATTTTGTTTTCAACCATTTAAAACCATAAAATTCATTCTTAGCTTGAAGTACATACAAAAACAGATCACAGACCAGATTTGGCTCTTGGGCTGCACTGTTGTTAATTTCTGGAATAAACCATGGTACATCCCGACGATGGAACCCTATATAATTGCATAAAGAAGTGAGGAAGATATCTATTTACTGGTGTGGATCCAGAATTTAGTAAGTGAAAAAAAAAAAAAAAACAAGGGGCAGAACGATGTTTATAGCATGCTATCGTTTGCATAAGAAATTGAAGTAAATAATATATATGTAAAATATTTATGTTTTCAAAAATGACAGAAGGATAAATCAACAACGACTTAAAGCAGTTACAAGGGAAGAGCTAAAACAGGGTGTAATGGACAGGAATGGAAACAAGATTTCTGTGACTGTAACTTGTAATATTATTTGGACTTTGGAATATATTTTTGACATAATTAACAAATAAAATGAAACCACAAGGAAAAATATTGATTTAGTTGTCAACACTTAAAACTTGGGATATTTTGTAAAGAAATCTAAATTTCCTTTCTTTTGAAATATTGAAAGATCTGGCTGGCATCACTGAGTCTACTTGCCCATTTGGCAGCTGTCTGAGGAAGGCACATTTTAGCAACTTCCTTTTTAGTAAGACATGTATTCTTGGATTTTGCTATAGGAACCACTCCAGTGGCTTCACCTTCCCTTGCCTGCCGGGCCTGTGTGGGCATTAAGTTTGTAACTTCTGCCCTAGGAGAGACGAATGAATACTGATGCTTCATAGGGCAGTAATAGGAAACTATGCAGTATTTTGAGCACAAGTATGCAATGATAAAAGTAGTATTTCAGGGAGATTAACCTGCCAGTGTAATGAGTAATGATCTAGAGTGGGGAAGAGCCCGATCCCAGAGAGACTAATCCAGATTTGGTTATGCTAACATAGGCATGAGATAAATTGACCTGCCTGGGTGATGGCTGTAGGATGGACAGAAAGTAAAGAACAAGTCATCAGGACTGGGAATCAAAAAGAATGAGGAATTACATCAGAGCTGGAAAGGACCTGAGAGATCATCTAATCTCATACCTCTCTTTTATAGGAAACTGAAGCAGAGGGTGGTAAAAGGCTATATTTGGAATTTCACATCTGGTTAACATCAAGGTTAAGATCACCATCTAGGTTTTTCAAGTCTTAATGTAATGTAATTGCCATGAAATTTTATTATTTTGAGGTTGCCACTGACAGGGAAAGACAAAACTAGTTAAAGAACTTTATAACACTTATAACCATATAAGTACTAATTGCACTGTAGTGTTCCCAGCTTATAAAGCAGCTGCTATTCTGGCTGATGGCAAAGTTGTACCACTGACAGAGTAAAGACATGCAGAGGATTTTCCTTGGGGAGAAGATAGCAAATTTGAGTTTTAAACATGGTGGGTAAAGTGAAACATGTAATTGGTGATTCTAGTAGGCAAATGAAAATCTTTACAAATAGGCAATTTTATATAAGATATTTCTCTGATTATTGCTACTATAAATTAATGTCAATTTATTTAGGGTACTGGATCTGTTAGAAAAAGAGAATTGTCACTATACATTTGTCAAAACACATAGATTATACAATGCAAAGTAAATAATAATGTATCAATATTCACTCATCAACTGTAACAAATGTACCACACTAAAGCAATGTTAACAGTAGAGGAAAATTACCAGGGTTTTGAGGGGACACATGGGAATTCTCCATACTTTCTACTCAACTTTTCTGTAAACTACTCAAAACAATAAAGTCTATTAATTTTTAAAATTACATTGGTGGAAAGATCCACCAATAACCTATTATGAGGCCACAAAATCAAAATTGCGAATTTTTTCCCTCAATAGATCTCCATTGGCAAATACATTCTCAGAAAAGACACAAATGACTAAATGCCAACCCAGATTTAAAGTGAATATTACTTTTTGCTTCTGAAAAAAAAATTGTGAGAATGTTTTAGAGATCAGTTTAAAAATCAGTAAGTGAAATGGAAAAAAAAATACTTTTAAAAAGGGAATTGCTTGAAACCCATACACAGTTTTTCTGGCATTTTTTTTTTCTGCTGAAATTTGACTTGTTGGTCATTGAGATTATCAGTGAGATTGGTCTTTGTACCTGACAGAGGTTTTGTATTATAATGTGGATCGCAATACATACTCACTGATTCTATGGCAAATGGCTGGAAAATATACATACCAAACTGCCAAAATGAACCACAGCATCACTAACCTAAATGTGTCAACCCCCTAGGAAGTAAATACTGATCTCTAAAGCTGTACTGATTATACAGTGGTCCACTTGGGTCATTATCATCAAAGTAATTAAATCAACCCAGGTTGTTCACATAATAATGTAGTCATATTTTAATGACTTTAAAACAGGTAAAGAGTGACTTGTCATTCGTGTTTGCTCTCCAAGGACACAAGGAGATTCTAAAAGTCCACTTTTCTCTTCCTTCTTTTTTTTATTATTATATTTTTGATGTAAGTTACTGTGTAACATTAAGGAAATGAATGAGAACATATATAGACACTGGCTTTGTTATGCCACTGATTAGAATATTGTAGTGTTAGAGTTTCAAGGGATTGACTTAATTATTTTATTCACATGGGTCTCAACTGGGAAGCTTACACCCACCTATCCCCCAAGAGCCATTACTGCAATTCAAACTCTTTATTTTAAACTTTCTGCGTTTGTTTGTTTGTTTGTTTTTTCAGATTTATTTACTTGAGAGAGAGAGAGAGTGCACACACACAAGCAAGCAAGTGGGGGGAGGGGCAGAGGGATAGAATCCCCAAGCAGACTCTCCACTGAGCAGGGAGCCCAACATGGGGCTCGATCTCAGGATCCTCAGATCCTGACCTGAGCTGAACCCAAGAGTCGGACACTAAACCGACTGAGCCACCAGGTGCCCCCAAACTCTTCATTTTAAGGAGAAGAAACTAAGGTTCCAAGACATTGGTTGATTTGTCCAAGCTCTCTAGTGGTTGATTTGTCCAAGCTCTTTAGTGATAGGTCCTGGACTTGAATCTATTTGTCCTTTCCTGTACAGCATCCTTCCTTTCACATCACGTTACCATAGGTCAGTTGATTCAGTTCTGTGTATTTCTCGTGTATAGCAACAAAAAACAAGTATGTTAAGATGGGATGATCTCTACAGTTCCTTACAGTTCTATGATTCTATCAGTTACCAAACTGTGGGTACATAGGAGTGGGTGTGGGGAGGAGGTAATAGTATTTAGCTTTGATTCCTTTCCCCTCCTTTCCCTTAACTGTAAAGCAAAAAAAGAAGGTAAATATATTTAATCCAGCATACATATGGAAGTTAGACTGTAGCTGGTCTGCAAAGTGACTTCTAGGGTCAACCTGTATATCACCACAGACACCAGGAGGCTCTCACGAGGTCTTACCTTTTGCAGGTAGACTAACCTTCCACTTTTCACATTCCACCCAACTACTCCTCTCGAAGTAGGGTTTTATTTCACAAAATACACACTGGCATAACCACTCAGTCTTAAATTTCTACTTGTTTCCAGAGCATTCAAGCTATAAATAGCTGTTAAGCCATCATTCCTCTTTCACGTGAATTTAGTTATACATAATTACCTTCTTTATGGCTGCCTTACATTTCTCAATTGGAATAAGATCTCATCTTCCTTTCTGCTTAGGAGAAAGGTCTGAGAGAAGCTTTAAAACCTAGTAAATTACTCTTTCTTTTGTCCTTCTTCAATTCTAAGGCTTAAATTCTCCTTCAAGCAAGGAAGACCTCTTTTCAACATACTCTTCAATTCTGAGAAAAACAAACGACCAGGAGCTGAATTGCTGTCCTGTGGCCAAAAGGCAATTCCTGGCTTCTGGCTCTAACTTCTCTGTGTACCTCTCTGAATTGTGAAAATTAGTGACACAGTAGGTCACTGTGGGCTGTCTTGCCTTGTGATAAGACTTTTGGGTACATGTACCTTCTTATATATGCTCTGAGCCAAAGACTACATATAGAAGGAATTCTTAAGAACAAAGATATGCTTCAAATACCAAGCATTATAATCTTTGTATAGTGTAACAGGAAATCCAGTATCCTGGGGAAAGAATAAAATTAGAGGTACAATCCTTGAATCTCTAGAAGCCATTCTTTAGATAGGATCCCATCAACAATTAACACATCTGAGATTGTTTCTTTTACAAACCTAAGGGAGAAGCTCAGAGTGTGGTTCATGCAATTAGAAATCACATTTGCAAAAATATTGCTAATTCTTCTTACTCTACCATGTTCAATATACCCACACACACATGCACATTTTTAAGAGAAAAAAATCCAGAAAATATTGCTTCAGATACACTTATTTTTTTTTATATTTCAAGATAATAATCACAGCTACCAAGACAGGCTGCATGGGAGCTTCAAGAGCATCAGTCAATTTCATAGTTAGCAGCATTGCCTTTCTTTGGGGAACACTTTGTATAAGGTAGAATGTGCCCCTGTTCTTGCCAGGGCAGACAAAGAGAGCTGAATCTAAAGGGTGAGAACAAGCCTGCCTGTTCTCCACGAAGGGCAGGGAAGGGGAGAATTAGTCAGCAGCACTCCCTCTTCCACCTGCTTCCCAGATGCCTCTTACTGTTTTTGCCTTGTCTTTTTCCTTTAAATTTGTATGTTCTCATAGATAGGCAAACCTTGCCACAAATACTGGACAATCAGACTGGGCTTTCAAGAACTGCCTGATACTACTTCCTCTAGCCCGGATTTTTGGGTTTGGGTTTCATCTGAAATGAAAATAAAAGAAAATTTCAGGGCCCCTGGGTGGTTCAGTCAGTTAGGCGTCTGCCTTTGGCTCAGGTCATGATGATCCCAGGGTCCTGGGATAGAGCCCCGCATTGGGCTCCCTGCTCCATGGGAAGCCGGCTTCTCCCTCTCCCACTCGCCCTACTTGTGTTCCCTCTCTCGCTGTGACTATTGCTGTCAAATAAATAAATAAAATCTTTAAAAAAAAAGGAAAATCTCAGTGCACAAATGTCTTTTAAATCACTCTTTCCCCTCACTTTTTGGTCTTTTCTCCCTACCTATTTTCTACTTCCCAATTTATGGAAGGAGTAAATATGTGAATAAATAGGGAATATTTTCATTAAAAAACATCTCTTCTTTTTTTTATTCATTTGTTCATTTAACAAATATTCTTTGAATGCACCTATGTGTTAGCTAAGTGCTGGGTATGTACGTAGTAGTCAGTAAAATAGACAAGGTCTTAATGAAGCTTATACTCTTCTGAGTTAGACATTAAACCAAATAACTATTTGCTAAGTGAAGAAATAACCTGGAGTGGTCCCTAATTTCGACTGGGGGGAGGCAGAGAAGGCTTCTCTGAGGGGCTAACACATATGAACATCTGAAAGATATTTGATTGTTCTCCTAAGTCTTCTGGTATAAAAAACTCTGAGCATATCTACATACCTGCAAAATAAATGTAACAGAAAGGTGTGAACATTTATTTCTAAGTGGAGGTCTCTTAATTTTTCCAGAAGTGAAACCGGTTTCATCCAGCAATCTTGCATCTTCTAGAACTATGAGAGAAGACCCCAGATAAAAATACTTCATTATTTGATGTCAATGGGGCTTACTAAATAAAGTGACAGAGTTAAGACAAAAGCAGTGGACCAGATACACTGTCCTTTAAATGTGTTAGGATTTAAAAGCTCAGTGAGAAGGAGGAAAGGAGTCTGCTTAATACTCTGAACACATTCAAACCCTTTTTTGATTACTCCTTTGTTGTTATTGCAAGAATGCAAAGAGGACAAAGAACACACAAACATGAAGGAGAAAGTTTTCTAGACACGACCTTGTTTAGATTTTAGAACTTTGTTATAAATCCATGAGGTACTGTGTACCCCGATGAAATTACTGACTTAACACGATGATACATTTATGACTTGCTTTCTCATTTATAAAATGCTTAACATCCCACTTGATTCTCTACTATATCACACTGCTAAGCCTTATTGTAAGTCAGATACCCTGAGCCTGTCCCAAGTGGAGTGACAGATTCCACAGAGCAAAATGTCAGCTGGACAATCATGCTTTCTGCTGTGTCACTTCATGGAGAACAAGGGGTCACAGCCTCATCTCATTCTAGTTTCCTTCAGAGACTTATTATAGGATCTCACATCCAAAAGCAGATAAATCTTAACTTTTCATATGGTTTTGAGGCACCTTGTGACTAGCACCTGTGGAAGCAAACATGGCTTAGGTGAGACTCACAGTCTCATAGCCCATTTCTGCCATGAGTGCCTTTCATAAAGAAAAATGAATAAGTAAGAGGTATGGAGGTTCCTGACTTAGGTGAGAATTTGTAAGCATGCTGAGACCATCTCTTCCTAGAACAATATTTAGTGGAGAGGGTTCTTCACAAGCCTGATTTGCTCTTTAAAGGGGACATAAAATCCTTCTGAAAAGAGATGTGTGTGTCCCAATAATTCTGATGTTTAAAGAAAAGCAAGTTCCTGGCCTCAAGTAAGATGATAATAATCGTAGTAGTAACAATAATAATGATGATGATGATGATGATGATGATGATGATGGTAGTGTAGACAATGGGACACATTTACTAATTCTGTCTCCATTATTCTGAATAATTATAATTTAGGCAACTTAGGCATTCTTGAATTATTTTGCATTTTAGAGTATTTTGAATATGGCTGACTTCTAATTATAAGGAAAATCGTTTTCTAAAATCACAATAGCTGTGCATGATTGACATAGTTGGTTGGTCAATTCTGCAATCATTCCTAAAATGATTCTTGCAAAAGGCTAGAAAGGCCCATACTAGGCATAGCCATGTGAACTAGTCCTAGCCAAAAAAACATGAGGGAGGTCTTTTAGGAGTTTCTAGGGTGGGGGGTTACTATTGTTGAAAAGATGTTATTGACTTCCAATCCTCTCTTCTTTTTGCCTTTAACTAGGCCATAGTGCCTGGAGCCGTTGCAGCCCTTTTGTGACCATGAGCATTGAAGGTAATGAAGGCAAAGAGTCAAAAATCTATAGAGACCACGGCAGAAAGACTGAAGTTACCTAAATGTTATTAATCAGCTGAACTAACACAAGCATTTGGTTACTTCTAGCCTTTCCATCATACAAGAAAGTAAATTTCTCTCTGTTTAAACTACTATTCCTGAGATTATTTGTAATGTACAGCTGAAGGAATTCAGTTGATAACAAACACTGTGTAGTTTTGAGCTAGTTACTTAAAGTGCTTGAACCTAAGTTTCCTTGTGTATGAAATAAAAGAAGGTTGAACTCTTTTAAATCTAGGAATTCTCTGATTCAAAAAGGACATTGGCCCCATTATAATCAGAAACAATTTTTTTAAAAGATACTGTACACATTTCTTTCAATTTTATAAGTAGCCTCACATTTTAGTACCATGGGAATATGAAATAGTACATATTTTCAACATATTTTGTTATTACTTGTTTACTATTGAAATGGTTATATCACTTATAACCCTTCAATGTTCTGTCACCAAATCATTGCTACTCTTCCCTCTTTCTTTCTGGCCCATAAAAATGGAGGAAATCATTATTCAACGCAAAGTATTTTGTGTTTTCATAATTCTTCACAAGCGTGGGTTCTAGTCAATGCAATGGGAATATTCCACTGGATTTATACAGAAAGCCAAAATGTACAATTTATATTTTCCCATACAAATACAGAACTATTGGCCTAACACTGAAGAGTATCTATTTTAAGAGGACTAAGACTTAATCACAAAAGGCCTGTCAATCCAGTCTTTACTCTGAGCCTAGCACAAGGAAAATACTTTTTCCAATGACAACTTCAAAGAAAACATCTTTTTATTGTTGCTATTTAAAGATCACTATGGGAGGTGATGCTTGATCATAAAAAAGGAACTATCTCCATAGGCAAAAGAATGAAAGTAAGGGATTTTTAAAGCACTTCCTAAGTAGATTTGCAACAACAGACTTACAGGGAATGAGTATTACCTTCATTTTCAATAGGATACTATCCTAACAAAAACTATTGTGTCTTCTCGCATATAATTTTAAGAGTCTTAAATGAGAGAAGGGTCTTAGCTACAGCTGAAGATTAAATTCCTGAGAAAATACATTTATTTTCAATCTGAAAAATTAGGATTTTAAAAAAGCCATTCTAGTGAGCAGAATCTTTCAGAGTATAATATTTGCAGTGAAAAGCCTGAGAAAATAAGAATGTGTTATTACTTTTTTGTGCCTCAATTTTTTAATGGCTAGGTTAATATGTCAGAAATAGGTGATGCACATCAGTTTTCTGCTCTTCACATTTTAATAGTTATAGATCAGCACAATTCAGGATATATTTCTACTTCCAAGTTTGGTTTAAATGGTGGAATATTTTAAAAATTCAGCTTAGTACACTTTTCTAAGTTCCTTTTAAAAACCTCTCAAAACAGATTCTTATACTGGATTTAACATGAGTAATAAATAAGTAAAAAAAAAAGTTTACACTAAGCTGACGACTTGTTTATAGTTTTAGAGATGGAGCTTAAACTAGTCCAAATCTCACCAAATTTCTGAGAACTTAAGAAATTCAAATTGAATTCATGTTGTTTCTGTGTAAGCAAATCCTTGTAAATTTGTTCTTGTCTCTGTGTGACAGATAATGGCCAAGAGTAAAAATTAGCCATTTTTCCTAATGGGGTAGCATTTCCAGGCAGCTTAATCACCCGTTCTTATGCTGTCCTCCAACTCAGAGACCATCTCTTCCTCAGTTTTCCTATTAGCAAGAACACAAATGTGAAAAATTAAACATCTCACTTTCATTAACCTCTTCCTCCAACCAGCTAAGAGTTGCAGTCAAATTGGACAACTGAGCAGCAAGGAACCAGTTTGGCTCTCTAATAACCAACATGGAGCTGGCCTTCAATACGGCCTTGTGAATTGACCACATTCCCATGGTCAGCTCCTTCTCCTATTTTCCACAACAATTACTTCCAAGCTCTATCTTCTATGATTCCATTCCCTCTGTACTCCTAATAGTCTCAGGACATTGCATTCTTCTTTAAAAAAAAAAAATAATAACTTAAAAAAAAAAAAGCCTCAAACAGAAAATGTCTTCAACCCTTCAATCTGCTGTCACCAAATCAATGCTATTCTTCCCTCTCTTCTTTCTGGCCTGTAAAAATGGAGGAAATCATTATTCAAAGCCAATCTCTCCACACATTCTGTGGATTATGTTTCCTTCTGTATTTCCAAGAAATTCATAGGCTTTTTGTGCTCCCAGTGTCATTGTTTTGATTGGGCAATATATATAAATGGTTCAAGGTTCAAAAATGATAAAAGGGAATATGATGAAAAGTCTCCTTTTCATTCCTAGTGCCAGGTACCTGTCTTCTCCCTGGGGCAAGTGTTCTGCCAGAGATGTCCTATGTACACACGAGAAAATGTATGCAAACGTCAAGGAGGAAGAACTTCCTCTGCCCTTCAAGGGCTTTCTACCTGGATGAGGAATCAAACTGACATGAGACAGATTAACAGGAGAAAATCAAATTTAATTTTGTACATTTAGGGAATCCACATAGATAGGAAATTACAAAGACAGCCAGGCAACATGACGCTCCTAGGAGCTAAGGAGAGCAGTGGGGTCCAGGGGTACAAAGGGGAGGAAGCACACTAGCAGAAAGGTGAGAGATGTTTGGATGAAGATTGCCCTGTTATACGGAAAAGTGTCTTAGGTAGAGGAGTCTCTGTTAGTGGCTCCCTCCCTGATACAGGCAAGCAGTTGAGGGGGAGGTAAAGAGCTTTTCCTGAATCGCCTGCACTCTGATTGCTTTTAACTCAGAATAATGTTCATGCCAAAGTGGCTTATCTTGGGGCAGTTCACCCTTGGCCCTCACACAAGCATATACTGTCTTAGGTCTTTAAAAAAAAAAAAAGGAATATTCTGTACATTGTTACATGTCTTGCTTTTTTCATTAAAGAAATGCATCTTGGAGACAATGTTAATTCACAAGGTAAAGTCAGTGTCCATCTCGTCAGTTCAGGTAGCAGAAGGAACACTAGAGGTCATGTCACCCCAGGCACGGATGGACCGACAAAGGAGCACGTGGGCCTAGGCTCAAGGGATAGGAATGCTTGTTTATCACTCACAGGAACCTGTAGGACAAGTAGGTAGCCTGCAGTAATCTAGAGATAGAACCACCAGATATGCCTAATGAATTTTCTAACATAAAAAATAAATATATTTGTTCAGATTCCAAGTCTCTTGAGAAGGAAAAGGTCCCCAGGGGACCAGATGAAGCAACAGCAGAACATCTGCTAACATGACCTCATGGGCTTACAATCACCAGCATCCACCTTCTCAGGAGACCCCTGCCACTAATTTTGCCCTTAAAACCCCTCCCTTGCAAGCCATAGGGGAGTTTGGGACTTTTGAGCATGAATTCCTTGTTCTCCTGGGTGGTACCTCACTGATAAATTGCCTTTCTTCGCTGCAAAGTTTCAGTATCAGTTTTGGTTGACTTGCTGCACATCAGGTGAAGAAGTGTTGTTTGGTTCAGTTACCAAAGTACTGGTTCATTCTTTTTTAACTACATAATATTAATTATAAATGACCCTTATATTATTGAATCTGACCTCATTGACAAACATTTAGCTTGTCTCCAAACTTTTATTATTATAAACAATGTGGCAACAGATAATTTTGTACATTGAAAATATACCTATAGGTTATATAAATTCCTATTACGGGGATTGCAGGGTGAAAGGGAAAACACAATTGAAATTTTGACAGATGTTGCCAAATTATCTTCCACAGATGTCAAGTCAAACTACAGTTCCACCAAAAATTCATGAGAGTGATAATTTTCACCCAACGAAAGGGCATCACAAAGTCGTTTTTTACTGATCTCATAATATAAATGAGCATTTTGCTTATTATGAGAAAGATTGACAATCTTTTCCAATAATTAGGAGCCATTTTTAATTCCTCTTCTTCTTCTTTTTTTTTAAGATATTATTTATTTATTTGAGAGAGAGAGAGAGAGAGAGAGCACAAGCAGGGGGAGGGGCAGAGGAAGAGGGAGAAACAGGCTCTCTGATGAGCGGGGAGCCCAATGCGGGGCTCGATTCTAGGATCCCTGGGATTGTGACCTGAGCTGAAGGCAGCCGCTTAACCGATTGAGCCATCCAGGTGCCCCTTAATTCCTTAGAACTGTTTATATTCTTTATTTTTCCATGGCATTGTGTTTTTTAAAAAAAATTGATTTGTAGAAGTTATTTATATGTAAAGACAGCTTTTGTAATATGAGTTGCAATTTTTTTTTTTGGCCATGCAAAACATTTTTTATAGTCAGATTTATTAGTTTTGCTTTTATGGCTTCTGGCTTTTGTGATATACTTAAAGAGCCCTTCCCTACTCTAGGTTTATGGGGAAAAAAATTCTTATAGTTTCCTCTACAACTTTCATGATTTCTGTTTTAAACTTTTCTTCATTCAAATTTTACAGATTTCTTGTTAAAATCATTTCTAGATATTTTACCATTTTACTGACATTGTAAATGGATCCTATCTTTTATTAGATCTCCTAACTCATTTTAATATATGAAGGGTACTAACTTCTGTATGTTAAATTTTGTAATCAGTCACTTCATTGAATTCTTAAATTGTAATGGGTTTTCAGTTAATTGTCTTGGGATTTTCAGGTGTACAATTATATTACCTGCAAATAGTGATAATTCAACTTCTCCCTTTCTAATGTTTAAATCTCAAATTTCCCTTTTTCATTTTCTCCATGTAGTACCCTCAGAATAGTGTTAGACCACAGTGTCTAATAAGAAGAATATTCTTATCTCGTTACTTGGGTAATCCTTCGTTGTAGATTATCTTCTAATCCCTAATATCACCAGCTTCTCCCCATCTCTTAGATATCTTCCAGTCTGGAAAAACTCTGTGGATACCACACCGCACTCCTGTTACCGCTCCCTTACTCCTCTTTCCTAGCCATATGACTTGGAAAAGTTACCTATACTTGTTCTTCTCACATCCTCCTCTTGCATTCCTTCCTGTTAGTTTCAGTCTAGCTTCTGCTTCCACAGCTAGGCAGATCGGGTGCATGGCCAATGAAGCATGTGGTGCTCCAGAAACGCTCCTTGGTGGTCGTGATGGTGGCAGGAAGACTGTGTACCTCGGACCGTGGCAGCAGTGTAAGAGATGGTGTCTGACCGGGTTCAGAACACAGCTATCCCAAACCATGGCCCCTTGACATATTGAATATTTTAAGCTAGAGAAGTTTGAGATAATGGCAGAAACAAGAAGGTCACTCTGACCGTCCCCCTGCCCTTCTCCCTGAAAGCCAGTCATAGGACCCTCTTGTGAGAAGGTGCCTTTCCCGTACCTGGAGGAGAGGAGCATCCTTATCTCTGAAGACAAGGAACGCTGAGAAGAATCAGACAGGCTGAGTTGTTGCCCCCGGTTGGCTACACTTACCTCATCTTCTTGGTCCTCACCACGTTTCTCTGTGACAGTCCACTCTTCATGGGGACTAGGACAAGACGTACTCGGGTTAACAGTTTCTTCGGGTTTTTATTTCCGTATGAAGGCTCCCCTGTCACATAAAACTTACGTTAGGCAAATTGGTAGGTTTTTCTCTGTTAATCTGTCTTTGTCGGTTTAATTTTCAGACTCCACTGGGGATGCTAAGAGGATTAAGGAAAACCGTTTCCTCCCCTACATGTCTAACATTCAGTTCAAGCCTTCTTAGTGCCAGAGGTAGCATCTAGTGCCCAAGGCCGGCAGCCACGGGAGCCTCTCCTGACCAGCCCTGCAGTGTGATTTGGGGCATTGTTTCCGGCTGCTAGTCTCCAATCTTGTTTATCAAACCTCCTGGAGACTTAATGAACTACCCAGCATACTTTTAATAAATTCTGTTATTATATTAATACATAAAGGAGCACTGAGTAGGTGGAGATGCTGTTCACTAAGAAAAGACACTTTTAGGGGCCAATATTATAATCTTGAATTGGAGGCGCACGTAAGACCTCCACGCAGATATAATTATACTGTTAGATATCCAGATAGAGAACTCATAACATTGGTCTATTCTGGGGAAGTAAATTTAGAGATAATCAGCAAATTAATTGTATTTCAAGCCATGTAAATATATGAGTTCACTTAGGACATGATATAGAATAAGCACATAAGCCCTAATCCTGAGAAGCGGAAATATTTAAATGACATGTTAAAGAAAAGGCAGCTATAGCAAAAGGGACTGAGGAATTTCCAGACAGGAAAAAGGGAAACTAAAAATGTGGTGTCATCAAAGCTGAGGGACAAGAATGTTTCTAGATAGAGGGAATAATCAATTAGGTTGAACATTATGATTAAAATGAGGACATTGGTAATCTCAGGTAAAGCAAGTAACAGAAACCAACTATGGCTAACATAAGCAGAATTTATTATATTATTAATAATATTGATATAATTAGGGCCACCTAGGTGGTTCAGTCGGTTAAGCATCTGCTTTTGGCTCAGGTCATGATCCTGAGGTCCTGGGATCGAGCCCCACATCGGGCTCCCTGCTCAGCGGGGAGTCTGCTTCTCCCTTTCCCTCTGTCCCTCCCCCCCCAACTCATGCTCTCTCTGTCTCTCTCTCTCTGTCTCAAATAAAATCTTTAAAAAATAATATTGATACAATTGATATAACTAATTATATAATTGTTGTCTTTTCTCAGTGAATGGCATCAGTACCTACTCAGTGCTCAGGTCAGAAACTTCAGAATCATCCTTGACTTTGTTCCTCTTCCCATCAAAATCCAACCAATCCTCAAGTGCTACCAATTCCTTTTTAACTCTGTCAACTTCTCTATTTTCATCATTTTGGCTCTATCATCACTTCTTGCTTGGATTCCTCTATATACTTAACTTGAATTTGCTTTTATTCTTACCAATCCATTCTCTCTGTGGTAGTCAGATTGCTTTTTAAAAATGGAAAGTTGATCATGTCATTTCTCTATTGAGAATCTTTCAATGGCTTGCCATTATTATTAGAAGAAGTCCAAAATACTTAGCATGACCTATAACAATCTCCTTTACCTGGACCTTTCTACTTCTCTAGTCTCTTATGAGACAGAATACAGCCAGAAAAAATGAATTAAAGGACCATTTCAATGAGTGGGATTTTACCTGAAGATCAGGACGCTGCTTCCCACCCTGGGCTAGAGTCTACTAGCCTTCGCTTCTCTTTCATATGCTGGAGACATAGTACATGTTCTTATTGCTGATGGAACTAGATCGGCACTTGTTCTATAAATGCTGTTAAAGATCATTACTGACTTCTGGAGCCCAGAGTCTTCTACCACTTCTGTGGTTCTACCAGAGGCTCCATCAAAAGCAGAAAAAGATGACTTCTTCATTTCTCTTACTCTAAATATTCCGCCAGTGCTGTGTAGTGGCAGAAATTAATAGGAAATGTGCTGACAAAGGAGTCTGCAAAATGTAGTTTGTGAGCTCCCAGCCCTGTGATTTGGAGAACATGGAAGGTCGGGATGGAGTCAAGTCAAAAGCTACACACATATAACTGGCACATGCTCCCACTGTAACTTTTCAAAACTGACCAGCTGTAGCCTTTATACTGGACCCTTGTAAGACACACAGGCAGACACACATGCACTCATGCAGTTTTCATAGGGTTGATACCAATTTGTGTTCTAGGTCTTAGCTTAAATAACAATTACTCAATGAAGTTACTTATTTTAATTCCAGTGTAGTTAACATAGTGTTATATTAGCTTCAGGTGTACAATATAGTGATTCAAGAATTCCACGTATCACCCAGTGCTCGGTCCTCATCGCAAGTGCCCTCCTTAATCCGTATCACCTATTTAACCCACCCTCCCCCTACACCACCTCCCCTCTGATAACCATCAATTTGTTCTCAGGTAAGAGTCTGTTTCTTGGCTTGTTTCTCCCTCTTTCATTGTTTTCCTTTGCTTGTTTGTTTTGTTTCTAAAATTCTACATATAAGTGAAATCATATGGTGTTTGTCTCTCTCCAGTTGACTTATGTCACTTAGCATTATACTCTCTCGCTCCATCCACATTGTGCAAATGGCAAGGTTTCATTCTTTTTAGTGGTTGAATAATATTCCATTATACACACACACACACACCACATATTCTTTATCCATTCATCTATCGATGGACACGTGGACTGCTTCCACAGTTTGACTATTGTTGATACTCCTGCTATAGACATCGGGGTGCATGTATCCCTTTGAATCAGTGTTTTTATATTTTGAGGGTAAATACCCAGTAGCACGATTACTGGATCATGAGGCAATTCTATCTTTAACTTTTTGAGGAACCTCCATATTGTTTTCCAGAGTGGATGCACCAGTTTGCATTCCCACCAACAGTACAGGAGGGTTCCCCTTTCTCTGCATCCTTGCCAACATCTGTCATTTCCTGACTTGTTCATTTTAGCCATTCTGACAGGGGTGAGGAGATATCTCATTGTAGTTTTGATTTGCATTTCCCTGATGATCAGTGATGTTAAGCATCTTTTCATGTGTCTGTTGGCCATTTGGATGTCTTCTTTGCAGAAATGTCTGTTCATGTCTTCTGCCCATTTTTTTATTGGATTATTTTTGAGTGTTGAGTTGTATAGTTCTTTATTTTGGATACTTCAGTGGAGTTATTTTTGACTGCATGTATGAATTCAGAACGCTTAATACACACTCTCTGGCACCCTGTGCCTTTCCCCGCACCATTAATAAAATTATGACTAAAAAATGCACAATTATTCATTTAATATCTGCTTCCCCTGCTAAACTGAAAAGTCATCAAAGAGAAGAATCTCTATGTCTTTTTATTGCTATATCTCCACTCCATGGAGCATGGATGATCTGGAATATTTATTGAATAAATGAAATGTATCTTCTATCATAGCAGTCAAAAGCATAGTTCATTTATTGTCAATAATCCCTACAAGGACAAAATATGTAATAATTCTGAAAGGTTATTTTGTCATTAGGCAAAAGGGTTAGTTCCCCAGGAATTTCTCTCATGCTGTTATAAACAACAGAGACTGGCAGAAATGACATATTAGTTTCTCCAGGTGAGTTGTACTGGAAATATGAATGCCTAGATCTTTTTCAATAATTTAGTGTATTTCATAGTAATCTAAGTAACCATAGAGATAGTTATGGAAATATATAGGAAAAGAAATTCAAGGAATTAAACAGATAGAATTCTTATGAAATGTGTAAAGGGCAGAGTAAAAAGGACAAGGAAAATTAGAAAGCGAAGACTCCCTCCAATCCTGAGGCTCTAGCCACCTAGTCATAGAATCACATATGAAAACAATAACAAAACCTGTTTATTTACCCCAATACTCACCAACATTTGTAGCAAAATGATATTTTCAAACAGTGAACGGCAACAGCTAAGCATTAAAATTTTTTATCATGAAAGGGACAGAACTGATTCCCTTGGCAAACTGGCTTGTAGCTCCCTGATTTAGTTCTACCCATTAGGGCAACTCCTTTGTTTGGCTTTTCATTTCCATCAGAGAAAGTGTGTAGGGTACCAGAGGGCAGGAAAGCTATCAGCAGCGTGTTATCTCTAAAGCTGAGTTCCTGATTCTGAAGTTGGATTTTAAGAATTCTAATACTAAAAGTTTTTTTATCTGTTTCTAAGAGGCAAGCCTATCTATGCTCTTCCATCCTCATCTGTTTAGAGTATAACAACCCACAGGTTCCGATTTGTGGGGGAGGGTGGAGATGAGGTTATTGTCAACAAGCTTTTAAATTAATGCTAAGGGAGAGGAAAGGGCAATAAGATAAGTTAAATGAGAAGGTGACCGATGTAATTGATCTAGGAGAGAGCTTTACTTTTTTTCAGGGAAATAAGAAACTGTGTTATTCAATGAGAGTGCATGGACTAAGGAAAGGGATGGAGATCTGAAGAGAAAGAAAAAATTTTGGAGCAATCCCTGTAAAGGTTTCAGTAAGGATGATTTTAAGGACTGTGGAGTAACTGTGAGAACCTGAGGGGAAATTTGATACCATGAAATTTCAGGAATTAGAACTGGTATCTTTGTTGAGATTTCATCTAGCAGCTCCCAATCTGTGGCCGGAATACCGTTGTTAGTGAGGGTCGGCAAAGCAGTCAAGGGCCAATCAGTACATTATTGAAATGGAGCCCGGTCTGGATATGAAGGCAGAAAAGCCAGGATGGGAATAATGGATTTGGAGATAAGTGTTAGGAGACAAAAACAGGAAGATGAAGAGTACATTCAACAGTGATGGCAAACTGGTAGGAAACAGGAGACTAGGCTAGAAAAGCTTTTCAGTGAGAATTTCCCACTGAGACCGAAGGTCCGCAGGAGGTTGGAAATAACATTGTCAAGGACTTCAAGTAGAAGTAGAATAAAAAAGTGTATGTGGCTGGGTTGTTGAACGAAGGCTGCAGAACAATGATGGGGAAGTAGATACCCCCAGTCCTGCGTTAGGCGGCATGGGTTGAAGTGGAAAGAAAACAGAAGCTTTCTGTAGAAGACAATGCAAAAGATAATAAATGTTAAGAGAAAAACCATTTTTTTCCATTTAGTTTGAGAAGGCAGGAATGTTAAAAGCAAGGATATGAGGATGTTTGCTCATGGTGGAACAGATGTCTTAAGGAGTCTCACGAAGACAACAAAAAGACTTGGTAAGGAATGGAGTTGGCCCACAGTGGTGCTAAGGGAAGTTAGATAGGGTGGATTAGAAATAGTGCTGAGTTTTATGTTAAGGCCCTTGAGTGTTGGTCAAAGAAAGTAGGGCGCTTGGGAGGTGTACTAGTAAAAGAAAACTCAGGTTTCCTCTCTACTCACACCAACTTCTGCACCGAATGTGGTGAGGGGTGTTCCCAACTCTTTATATCAACTGGGTAACCTACAGTTCAATTATGACACTAACTACCTGGAGTTAGCACAGACCCAACAGGCTAACCCACTTCAGATGCCAAGCACAAGTCCCAAATTGTCACCTGTACTTCTGACCACTGGCAAAATATTGAGGGTTTCTGTGACTCTCCCTCAGGTTTAATAATTTGCTAGAATGGTTCTCAGAACTGAGGGAAACACATTTACTGGTTTATTATGACACAGCTCAGGAACCGCCAAAGGAAAAAGATGCACAGAGCAATGTCTGTGGAAGGGGAGCAGAACTTTCGTGCCTTCCCTGAGTGCACCCCCTTCCCAGCCTGTCCATGTATTCATCAGCCTGGAAGCTCTCCTGATCATTGTGGTTAGGAATTCATTAAGCTAGGCTTCATTAAGTAGGCATGATTGACTATATCATTGACCACTGACGATTAAGTCTATCTCTAGCCCTCTCCACACTCTGGAGGTTGAGAGGGATAGTGAGGCTGAAAGTTCCAACCCAGGAATCACGTGGTTGGTTTCTCCAGCAACTAGGCCCCCATCCTCCAAGAGTTGTCTTGTTAGCATAAATGCAGATCTGGTTGAAAGGGGCTTATTAAATAACAAAGCACACTCTTCTCCCTCCTATCCTTCAGGAAATTACAAGGCTTCTGGGAGCTCTGTGCCAGGAATCTGAGACACAAAGATTCAGTATATATTTCTCACTACATCATAATTAGTTTTCGACTGCTGCTGTAACAAATTGCCACAGACTCAATGGCTTACAACAACACAAATTTATTACCTTCTGGTTAGGAGTCTAACAGGGGTCTCACCTGGCTAAAATCAAGGCATGGGCAGAGCTGCATTCCTTTCGGGAGTCTACCGCCAGAAGAGAATTCAGGTCATGGCCTTTTCCATCTTCCAAACCTTGACATATTCCTTGGGTTATTGTCCCTTTTCTCTATCTTTGAAGCCAGTAATATTGCATCCCTCGGCCATTTGCCACAGTCACATCTCCCTCCGACTCTTCCGCCTTCCCCATTTAGACTTCTAAGGATCCTTGTGACTGATTTCATTGGGCCCACCTGAATAATCCAGGATACTCTCCCTACTTTCAAAGTCAGCTAATTAGCAACCACAACCATTTGCAAACTTAATTTGCCTTAGCCATGCAACCTAAAACATCCACAGGTTTTGGGGATTAGAACGTGGGCATCTTTGGGAGACCATTTTTCTGCCTACCACAGAAGGTGCAGTGCAGAATGTAAATGGTAAATGGTGAAGAAGAATGCTGAATTAGCACAGTCTGGTTAACGGTAGGCAGAGTTCATTGGAACTGGTTTCAAGATTTCAATTACACTTGCGGAACGTAAACCTGCTCAAAATTCCACTCCCAGGTTGCTGATGATTGATAATGCGATTCCTGAATCTGTATTTAAACATACTAACGCTACTACTAATAACAACAACAAAAACTAACACCTCTTGGGCTTTGTATATCAGACCTGTTCTAAAGTCATCATATGAGCTAATTTTATCCTTAAACAATACTGTGAAGAAGGCATCAATGTTTCCTCTAGACAGAATTAGTAACTTGCCCAAGCAGAGGATTGGAACTGAAACTTGGGCAGTAAAGCTCCAGGGCTTTTAACCTTACATACAAAGCTTCCTTAAGAGCATCTCTCCGGTTCAGGAGATGGGGAGTGGCTGATCAGTGTCTGTTGTGGGTTAGGTACCAAAGGGTACAAGTTAGAACTACAGCTTCAGGCAACCAATTAGGGCAGGATTTGTTGAAACACCCATGAGGGGAAAAGTGGCTCTTCGTTGTACTGAACCTACATGGACACCAGATTTCTTTTGTGCAATCGAAATATGAAGCCATCCACAAAATTCTTCTTTCTTTTCTCTCCTTTTCATCCAACAGATATTTATTAATGATAATATAAAGGAAAATGTACAGGCCATTACATGAATCTGAGTTATGCCCATAAGAATTAAAGGGATAATATAAAGTGCAAGTAAATTATAAAATTTGCCCCGTAAGTTATTAACCATCAATTATATTATTTCAATCTCTGTCATTTGATCCCCTGGCCTCATGTTCTCCACATTCTTTCTTCTTTCAGTGTCCCTCTGCCTCTACCCCCATGTTCATTACCTTCTTTTGAGTGCCTCTCCTTTCATCCTTTTTCGTCCTTTTGCTCATGTGCCTTTTGCCTCCACAGTTGCCTCCATTACTACCTGTTAGCTAGCCACATATACTCAGACCTCTGCGGGAATAGACGATTTTGTCTTAAAATAGTAAAATTCTCCTGAATTCATTTTCTCCTTTCCATCCACTTATCACCACTTCAGTTCAGACTTTCATTTGCTCTGCTCCTCACAACTTCCTTCTGGAATTTCTGCTTATTTTTCCCAAGGCCCCTGACAATCCATCCATCCGGCCTCACTTTCATACACCTGATTTTTCTAGAAAACCTAATGCTGTCATTGCCCTACTCAAAGTTCTTCGATTGTTCCTATGATCTACCAGATACAATCTAAACTTCTTTATAAGACCTCAAAACTCCCTGCCTACCTAACTTCATTTTTTACCCTTCCAATTCCCCTTTGCAGGTTACCCTCTAGCAGCACAGTAATACTTGTGGTTTGTAAAACACATCATACCCTGTTATGCCTCCATATCCTTCCATCTGTCATTCTCTTATTCCCTCTGCTGCTTTTATGCCATTCTTACGGAGAATTCCTAGTCATTCTTTAGGACTATTCAAATGAGATTGGGCGCATTCAGGGTGGTATGGCCGTAAACCTATAGGACTATTCAAATGTGATCTTTGCTTTTAGGCCTTTCCAGTCTCTTTCAGGCAGACCTGGGACTTCCCCGCTCTCTCCTATAGTGTATATCCCTCCATTGCTTGTAAGAACACTGTTACTGGTATTTGGGGTCAGGACTTGGTTTTCATACCCAATACCTAACACATTGTAGTTCAATCATCTTTGCTAAATTAGCCTACCCTTTTACCTGACTTTCCATAATGCAATGGCATAGCTCTTCTTTCTGCCTCAATACCAGTTCCTTGAACTGTATTCTTTGGAACTCTGGTGCCCCTACAAAAGAGTTGTATATTATAGAAGTAGGCTTTAGATAGATATGTGAAATGTATGTTTGCTTTTCTGTAGGTTTAGGAGAGAAGTCCATTTCTTCTTTTCCCAAATAATCCTCTTATCTTTTAGTTCCATAATGATTCTCAAGTGCAAGCAAGTTCTGTGAAAGAAATAAATCACCTAAACCACCTAAAATTGGAAATTTCTATTTGTTTTTACCATGATCTAAAGAACATCACCAACAACAAAAACAAGTCATATGTATACATGACTAAAGCTCCAACATAATTACCACCAAATTTACTTTTACTCAAACCCACCCCTCATAACCTGGATTACTGCAAACAGAAAATATCAAGTCTCTTTGCCCCTACTCCTGCCCTCCACCATCCCTCCAGGGACTTCTATTGATAGAACCCACCAGGAAGCCAGCTGGTAAAGGAAAGAGAGTTTGCAGAGCCCCAAACCCAGTATTACAAATGTGGAGTATGGAAATGTCAATATGGATTAGAGAGAGGATAGCTTAATAAACAACACTAGGAGTAATTAAATAGAGAGTGTTTTTTTTTAATTATTTGAGAGACAAAAAGAACAAGCGGGGGTGGGGGAGGGGAAGAGGGAGAAGCAGACTCCTTGCTGAGCAGGGATCCCAACACAGGGCTCTCAATCCCAGGACCCTGGGATCATGACCTGAGCCGAAGGCAGACATTTAACCAACTGAGCCACCCAGGTCCCCCTAAATAGAAAGTCTTAAGCAATGGTCAGCTAATCATCTTCCAGCTTAAAAAACTCAATATGATCATATGCTCAAGGCCTTAAAAAATTAATAAATTAATAGTCTTCTGTTGACTTTGTCTGTGATTAGACACACACCTGAGTATGCTATGTCACTATAGTTATCATTTAGTCATCCGGTCTGGGACTTACATGGCAGATGCTGTTCTAGGCGGTTGGGTTTCAACAGTGAAAAAATAGGTCCCCGCCCACCCTCGTGGAACTTTCATTCTAGTGAAGGGGAAACAGACAATAAATAAAAACATAACGTGTCAGATGGTGAGTACAATTAATAAAGGCAAGTTAAGGGGGATAGGAATTGGGGGTAGGGGAGCTCTTTATATGGGGTAGTGATACAAGATCTCAATAATAGAGTGAAACTTGAGCAAAGATCCAAAGGAAATATGAGGGGGAAATCAGTATGAATATATAGGGGGAATCTTTTCAGTAGAAAATGGTTGCATTTGATAAATGTGAGACTGGTGAAGATTTTGCAAGTGGGTGGACTTTTTTGTGGGTTTGCGGTTTGATTTTAACTATTTGCATAGTTCTGCTTTAGAAGACTGTGATTCTAGTAGAGTGACATCAACTTATTATCAAATATAGTACCAAGTTCAAACATTCCACAAAGCATTGCTCATCTCTTCCACTGAGGGAAAAACTATACTTCTTCACACAGCAGGTTATAAAAAATTCACTGATGGTAAGGAGAATGAGCTGAGTACATAATGGCCCACCTTCACTATAAAGTACTTTCTTTGTTTCAGAGTCAGCTATGAAATTATTATAATAGTCTCAAACCTTTAATTTGGATTATTTGAGTAAATGTAAAGTGCCCAGTACTGTACATAATTACTTCTTTGTTAAGATGTCAACCTTTGTTTTTTAGTTAAGAGTTAATGAACCTCGATAATTAGCCAACAGTCTTTGAGGCAGAAAGTGGGATGGACACCATCAGTACTCTTAACCCAAAACAATGAAATCATTGTTGGCAGTAGGATCTGTTGCCTTTTGTTCAGATAATTTTCTTCTTGGAAAATACATGCATATTTTGGATTTAATGGTGCCAGAAATATTAATAAGTTAGCTATAATTATTCCTGAACCGGTTTGTCACTCAAACAATAAAAGTGAACTTATCTATAAAGTTAGACAACTAAAATGGTATAAAACACAGTAATACTCTCATGATAAAGGTTTTTTTTTAAGTCAACAGTAATTCTGGCCCTTGAAAGAAAATGAACTGTATCATATAAAATCTCTTTCTGTAGCTAGTAATAATTTCCAACAGCAAGGCTCGGGGTGAGTGTGTCTTCATTTGAGAACAGTGTAATTTAAGACTGGACACTTAGAAAGTAGAAATTTGAGTTACCTCAGTAAATTTGTTTTTAACGTTAAAAGGAATCTTGGGAGGTCAGTGTGCCCAGCGGAAGGCAAGAACTTGGATCAGGCAGGAAAACCACCCACATGTGGCTTGTAGTATTTTCAATTAACCTCTCTGCCTAGGTTCCTCTCCTTGTCAGGTAGGGATAATAGTAATTGCTACCTTCCATGGGAAGTAAGCCTGTGCTCTGACATCTCTGGCCAAAGATGCTATATCAACACAAATGATTAATATTAGGACATAATGCATGTATGCACATAAAACACCAGCATAGTGCTCTTTTAATGCTTATATTAATATCTATAAATACTGCTCTTCCATGCTCTCTCTTCACTTTAGGTCAGAGAATAATATAATCATAGCATGTCACTAATCCAATTTCTCAAAATATGGAGGAAATACATTTTTTAAAGCTCCATATCATCCTTTTGAGAAGCACTAAACCTGCTAATCCCTCCTGGTCTCTGTAGCAATTGCACAATGGCCCCCCATATTAAGCCTTTGGCACCTTTTCAAATGTTGGCCAAATTACTTTTTCTGGAAACTGGAACCATCAGGGGAAGGCCAGGGGAATGAAATTGGCTAGTGATATTAAAATTTTGGTTGTTTAATATTTAACTTGCTCTCAACAACGTGAAGTGCTATCTAAACAGATAATTAGCTAGTCGCTGCACAGTGGGCTTTATCTAAATTTAGCAGTGAAATTAGGTTTAGAGAATGAGAAAATAGGAAAAGAAATTTTCTCAAGGGAAACGGTGGTGTCAGCACAGCTGAGGAATGTCACAATAGCTACATTTCGTCAATTATGATCATCATCAGGGGATCTCCGGGAGAGACGCAGGACAAGGTTTATTCACAAGTGCATCCTGAGGATAGGCGATGGAAAAGAGTGGCCGCAGGAGACAGGCTGGATGAGAGACAGAGATAGAAAGAGAGAAAAAGAAAAACAGAGGATGGAGGAAGAGAGGTACTAAGCCGAGCGCTTGTAGACAGGATGGGAGGCGGAAGTTGAGAAAGAAAAAAGAGCGGTAGGGAGGGGTAGAATGGTGTGTAGCTTTGGAGGTGAGTAAAACACTGTAAACCGGGGGGGGGGGGGGGGGGGGGGGGGGGGGGCTGCTAGTGATGGAAAGGGTGTGATCTTGGCGGCAGGCAAGCATTGGTTTAACTGCGACAGGCGGCTAAATCCTTGTTCGACTTTCCTTCTTGCTGGGAGCACATTTCTAGCTATCTGGTGGAGATGCCAGGACCTCCATAAAATTAATGGTGTCCGGATTGAGGACGTGTGTCCTCTGCCTCCAGTCCCTCTCGGGACAGTCCAAACTGTCCTCCGCCCCTGCAAAACCGCTAGTGGCTGTGGCTTCAAGGTCAGGCCACCAGGGCTGTGCGTGGCGGGCGGATGAAGAGGGCAGGGCGCGTAGCCACCTGGGGTGAGGGAGGGTCGTGATGGATCCCAGACATCTTACGGGCAAATGCTTAACACTTCCCGAGGTCGCTTTACCGCGATCAGTTCAGAGGAAAACAGGCAATGAAAATAAAATTACACGTGCGAACATGCAAATGAAACAAAACCAAAGAGAAACACCACCGCACTCGAGGCGCTCCGATGGGGGAAATCCATGGCCTCCTGTTACCAGTTGCCCGGCGAGGACAGCGGACAGCTCGGCGGCCGGAGAAGCAAGAGCGAAAAAGCAAACCTTCTGGGGCCCCTCTTCTCCCCTGCCTCCGCTGACCCTTCCACCAAGCCGCCCTCCCAAGAGAAAGGAGCAAGAAAAACGCCTGTGCAAACAAGCCTCGGAGGGCTGGGGGAAGTGGAGCTGGAAAGAAGGGAGGGATTCGGGGAGCGCCGCTGTCCCGGGAAGCAGGAAGGAGAAAATCTCTCCTTTCAGCCCCCGGCGTCCCCGGCGAGGAGGGAGATGACTAGTTCTGCAGGCTATGTACAGCCTCCTAGACAGGGACCTTTAGCGTGGGCAACGGAAGGGCAGCCCCATCCTGCCTTCCCCTCCTAACTCCCCCCGCCTCCTGTCCCGGCTCCCCGCCAGAGGGAGAGCGCGGCCCGAGCGAGGCGAGAAGCCAGCACGATTGTCCCGCCGCCCTCCACCTCCGTCTGCGCCTGGGCAGCGGTGGACCCGCGAGGGGCGGAGTGGGAGAGACCATTGGAAACGTTGGGAAGGGGGGAACGAGGCGGGGACGAGGCAGGAACGAGGGGCGGGGCCTACTAACCTATTCCAGATTTTCCTGTCCTCTTGAAAGCCCTGCTTTGGGAGAAACCCGTTATCAAAGTAGAGAGAAGAGATTTTTTTTTTTTTTTTTTGAAGAGGGAGGAGCGTGTGTAGGAGGGCGGGGTGGGAGGAGACGCGGCTTGCAGTCCGCGATCAGACGGGAGCTGGAGTTGTGCGGGGAGGGCGGGCGAGTCCCAGCGCCGGCTCTGAGGGTCGGCTTCTTCTCCCCCTCCCGTGCGGGGCGGGGTGGTGCGTTCCGAGTTCCCAGGAGTTCGAGGCGGGCGGGTGCCTGGGGGAGGGGAGTGGCGGCGGCGGCGGCGGCGGCGGCGGCGGGCGGCTCCCGCCTCAGCCTCGGCAGTGGCGTCGGCGACGGCGGAGTCGAGGCAGCCGTGAGCGCTCCGCTCAGTGTCAGCCCGCGGCGACGGCTCAAGAACTGGGAGTTGGGGACCCGCGCGCCGGACCCTCCGCCGTCGCCGCCGCTGCTGCCGCCGCCCAGAGCCTAAGGCGCCGGGGCCGGGGGAGCCGGGGGGGCGGGCGAGCCAGCGGGCCGGGGGGAGGGTGGGGGATGGCGCGGACCCCGGGGCCGGCCCCGCTGTGTCCCGGAGGCGGCAAAGCACAACTTTCCTCCGCCTCTCCCCCCGGGGCCGGACTCCTGCTGCCGCCCCCGACGCCACCACCGCTACTGCTGCTGCTTTTCCCGCTGCTGCTCTTCTCCCGGCTCTGTGGTAGGTGAACCTCGGCGGCCGGCGCGGGCTGAGGGAGGCGCGACCTAGGGTCCCGGCGCCGTGGCCGGCCGGCGCGGGCCGCTCTCCGGGACGGCGAGGCAGTTGTGCTCGGCGGTTGGCTGCGCGAGCGGGTGCCGCGGACTTTGGCTGGAAACTTTTCGCCGCGCCCGGGGCGAGGCCGGGGAAGGGCCGGGGCCGGCGGGTGCAGCGCCGGCCGCCCGCTCCCCTCCCCCGCTCACCGCGCCGTTGCCCGACGCCGAGTGCTGGGTGCGCTGGGAGCTCCTCAGTGTTTGCTCCGGGGACCGTTACCTCCTCTCTCTTTCGCGGAGGAAGCCGAGAGCGCGGACTTCTGGGCTGGGGCGAAGGTGCCTGGCTGCACGGTTGCTGCCTCCTTTCCCTCCCTCCCCCCCGCCGTGAAACTTGAGCTCTGAGCCCGGATACCTTTTGGGACCACAGCCCGACGGGATGAAACCTTTGGCTGCCAACCCCTCATCGCCTTCCACCCTGGAGAAGGCACCATGTTAGCCCACCCTACAGCATCCCCTACAGTTTTCTACGGTCGTCCGGCCCGGTTCTGCCCTCGCAGCCTCTGGGTCACGTTGCATTGAGCCCGTCGCTGCCTTCCAGTTTGTGGGACGTCTCTCACACTGTCCGTGTTTATTTTAGCGAACCCTGTTTGTCTTCGGGACTTTGATTTATGTGTTAAATACCTGATTGCATCTACTGTGCTCCGGCTGTTCTGATCAAAACAAACCCCACACCTCTTCCCGTTTCTTTCTTCCCTCGTTTTATGTTACAGTTTTCCTGTCACATTTGGGAGTTAGTCTCTTTGTAAATTCTGTACCTAGGTATCGGAGACTAGAAGTCCACTTGTTAAGGATCGTGTAAAAAAAAAAATCTGATCTCTCACGCAAGAGAGATGGACGTAAGTGATCATTAATGGAAGGCGGTGATTTGGGAAAGTAAGATCACCAGTCTTTGGGGATTAGCTCTGTGTGTCTTTTGGTAATACTGAAATACTGCAGGAAGTTATTCATTTCTGACACTTACTTGGTGAGGAAGGTGGAGAAGCAAAAACTTAACGCTTGCTAAAGATTGGTTTACTCAAAACATTTTTATTGGTACATTAAGGCTGCTGTTGGATCTGTGTTTAATGAAATCGTAAATGAAACCAGAAGTTTTATCAGTGTTTATTAAAAGGAGAGATGTGTGCGGATTTCTGGGATGGTGTGATTTAGAAGAAAGAACGTCCTGTTCCGGGAGGTTGTGTCAGGGTAGTTGGTTATGAGGGAGGCAGAGTTTTCAAGAGATGAGTGCCCCTTATAGGCTGAGAATTTCCTCTACCAGTTCACCACCACGTTTCAAGCATTGTAATGAAAGTTTCTGATTTACAGAGTATAGTCTGATAAACTGCTTGTTATCTAATCTGCATTGTTTCTGTAGCTCCACTCCCCAGCTGTTTGGTTCCACAACACAGTTCTTAATGCTGTTACCTCTTTAAATTGATTTAAGATTCTAAGTTGAATTTGTGTACTGTTCTTTTCCATTAGGGAGGATTGTGGGTTACAGTTGGGTGGGAGAAAAGTTGGAGGGGGTGTTTGTTAACAGTTTACTGGCCTGATTTCGATTGTGTTAAGGACCCAGTGAGTAGTACTTGTATCTCTAATAAAGGCTTATCTAGCTGGGCGAAGCCTTATAGAAGACTAGAACTGGGTGGTATGTGCAGATAATCAAGGATATAGATTTTGAGCAATAATTTCATAGTGCTTGTACAAGTGAAATGTTGATTACTTTTGAAGGAATGCATTGGTTTTCATATGGAAGAAGAAAGGAGCTTTTTTTTCTTTAACCTCTTTAGTAATGTCCTATCGGAGGGGCTTGATATTTTTATTTTAGGTCCTAAAAATTCAAGTAAAATAGGCAAATGGATTGTGATTTAGAGCAGGTGTAAATTGAATTTTTAGAGTCAATTCTGCTTGTAGTTGTAGAGACAGGCACTAGCTTTGTGTTACTGTGTGCCCTGTTCTTTTAAAAAGCTTCCTTTTCTGGCTTATAGTGTTAATAACACCCTAATTTGTGAATCCTTATGACTTTTTTTTTTTTCCATCAACCTCTGTCTCTATTTTAGAAAGTCTTTGAGTAGGGCACAGTTTTCCCGACTTTCGGATCCTTAATAAGTATGGAAGTAGAATTTTCTTCATGTAACCTGTTTGTTGATCTGACATTCATAGTACTACTGACAAGGTTTTATGTGTACTATTGTTTGAGTAGTCAGTTTTAGAGTTGAAAAGATTTTTAGGCTTTAAAGAGATGATTATCTGATTTGTTAATCAGAATCCATTACTTGTTCAACATTTATGGATATTTTTTTCTTTTTGCTGCTATTTTTGATATGCTGCTTGTGTAAATTTAGCACGACCTTAGCTATGCTTAACATCTGCAATATCATCTATTAGTGCAAGGTAATTTTTACACCATGTTCATTTACTTAAAAAAAAAAAAAACCCTTGCAACTGGTAGACTTGATACTCTGAAAGCTGTAAAAAATGACATCATTTATGTTGTTTTGCGGGTGTACACTGTCTTCTATGAAGAACTGAACTTTTAAAATGTTTACAAACTGTCAGGTTTTTTGCTTTTTGTTTTTTAAGCCTAAGAAATAAATTTCTAGGTATAAAGGTCAAGGGGACTAGATTTACAATACCATGTGACTTCATAAATCTCATTTATTTAAAGCTCATTATTCGGGAATTCCATATTTTTTTTAACTGAAGTAGAGTTAACACACAATGTTATATTAGTTTCAGCCATATTTTTTTATGATGGCAATAATTAATTTAGAGGTGATTAGATTTATCTCACTTTCCTTCCACCATTTTCTTTAAAGGTAGAGAATTCTACCTGGGATATGGTATCAATGAAGGAAGAAGGTAAAGGCTTCTTGACCTTTGTCAATTCCTATTTGAAACTAGGATTCTGTGACTTTCCATTTTCATCAAAGTTTTATCTGAAGATGGATGTTAGAAGGTGATAAAAAAGATCTAATATTATATTGAACCTTTAACAGCACTTATAGTACTTTCCGTATTCCGGCACTTGTTAGGCACGTGGGGACATAAAACATGAGTAAGGCAGAGTCCTGGCTTCAAGGAGCTTACAGCATTGTGATGATAGACATGAAAGAAACAGTTGTTCATAGGACAGTCCAGTGTTTATGATAGAGATCTGTATGAGGTACTATGGGGTTGCCCAGAAGAGCGATACCTAACTCATTAGGTAAAGATATATGAATGTGAACTGAGGAAAAAAAATTACTTTTTAAACTATCAGTTGAGGGGCACCTGGGTGGCTCAGTTGGTTGAGCATCCGACTCTTGATTTCAGCTCAGGTCATGATCTCAGGGTCCTGGGATCTAGCGGATTCTGCTTCTCTCCCTCTCCTTCTACCCCCGCCTCTCAAATAAATAAATAAATCTTTTAAAAAAGTAAAAAATCAGTTGAGTCAGATCTTATTGAGATTAGGCATTGTGGTAGGTGGTACAAGTTTACTTTCTCTCTCTCTGCTCTTTGTGGTTTAGATACTAAATAGGCAGTTTGATTCTGAAAAAAGGCTGCCACTTACTAGCCTTTTTGAATCCTTGGCAAGCTGTTTAACCTCAGTAAACTTAAGGTTTTTCATCTTAAAAAAAAAAAGATGTTATCACTTTGCCTATAGAGTTGAGAGGATTAAATCAAAGAATAAAATAAAACAGGGTGCATGGAATATAACGAACGTTCAAATGTTAGCATTTATTAGATTGCACCTTATAAGCTAACCTGCGTAGTATTTGTCATTCTTAAATTCTACTCTGATGTCTTGAATAATTGAGTTTTCAAGGTAATTGACTTATTCTGTTTGCACTTTACATCTTTATTTTGAGTGTATAATGCAGTGTTCTTCAAATATTTGTTAAATTTACTTCAGATAAATATTCAGAAGACCAATTTTCAGATTAGGACACAGTGAAATTAACTAACTTGTGTAATTGTATGGAACCAAGTTGAATCTTCCCTTGGTGATGCAGAATGCCTTTTAAGATTTGGCAGTTCCATAGGTTGCTTGGAATGTTAGTGTTTATATTGAAAATGTAGAGTTGGAGAAAAGTGTCACAATTAAGTTTATCAAGTTATCAGATTGGGACCTGTAATACACACAGCCTATATAAATCTTTATGCATCCTAAACAGATATAATTCGAAAGTGAACCAAATTTAGAAGCAAGCAAAAACACCCAAATCTTCCATTCTTGCATTTAGCTATAGCATCAGAAATAGGAATTGGAAAAAGCCGGGCAATTAAATATTTGTGCATGTATGTATTTATAGTCTTGCCTTGTTTATTTCACCTATGCTTCCATATATTTATATATGTTTAATTTAGTGATTCAGTAACTCTGATGTACATTTTGTATCAGTGTAGTAAGAAGTAAAACTTACGGCTTATTGCCTGTTATTTGAAAATTACTGAAAAGAAGCTGGGTGGGATACCCTTTTTAAAAAGTAGAGTATTTTGACATTTTGTAATTTGCCCCTTTAAAATGAGAGTAAGTAACATTTTTATAGCATATTCTATACTCTACTAAGGTGCTCATAACAATTCATAATAAAAAACTAGTTTGTGAAAGATGTGACATTTAATTAATAATGGCTATTAATATATAAATTTAGGATAAAATCAAATAATCCTTAAGTTAGTAATGGGATGACTACTAGATGATTTTATGTACCAGGCATTCAGATCCAAAAATCTAAGTAGATAAATGTCATACTTTTGATTACCTTTTGTATTTTTATGTAAAATTATTTAAAGTCTTGAATATGTATCATTTCCTGAATTTTATAAAACTTAAGATTTCTATTTTTATAATAGGTTCTGACATATTTAATCATTTAAATAAAATTTGTTGTGAATCTTTATCAAGGGTGAGCTTTAAGTTTTATCCTAAATGACTCACTTATTATACCATAGGTCATTAATTTAAAATTTTAGTGAGAGCTGCCCCTTATGAGTTTAGGTACAGCCATTTTGCAAGTACTGTAGTTATTTTAGAAAGGATATTGTATCGCAGACTTATTCTGAATTTTACATATTCTCTTTAATATAGCATCTAGGGAGATTGTTTTTCTTGCAATTCCCCAACAGACATCTGCTAATTAAGATGAGTAGGAAAAAACTACCTGTTGTATCGTGAGTAGATATTCATAAACTGGAATTTGAGGCATGTGTGAAAATATGCCAGTTTGTAACTGGATTAAGTGGCTAAGAATTGGCAGTATGCTTTTCAGTACGTCAGATGATTATTTTGTAGGTGTAAGATACTAAATTGTACATGTGGCTCTATAGATAGGAAAGTTTTAAAAACTTTGATTTTCTTTAATGGTTAAAAAGAATCAAAGTTATTTTAAATAGGTTGGCTTTGAACTGAATGGAGGCTTTTTAGGCTCTCAGGTTATTCAGAAGAAATAAAGGTGGGGGGGGCTATAAATCACTGTTCTCAGCTGGCCAGGGTCAGCAGAAGTAGGGCGCGCAGGTGCGTTCATATCTTCGTTACTAGGAAATCTTTTTGAAACAACTTTCTAGGCCCCACTGTGGACTTCCTGGATTGACAATTTTTGCAAGAGGGGTGGATATGGAGCCTGGGGATTGGGGTATTTGTATTTTGAGAGACATCTTCAGATGATTCTTTCCTTGATGAATGCTGTTTGTTATATTTTAATTTATGGTTTGACCAGATGTCCATATATTCCACTTGTTTTGTGCACTCATGTATCAGAAGTGCTTGGCATGTAGTAGGCACTCAAATTTCTTTATTTCAAGATTTTAACAGCAAAATCAAATTTAATCTAGTCCAGTACTGTCCAACAGAAATATAATGAGCCATATACATAATTTTAAGTTATCCTGATACCACATTAAAAATAATAAAACAGGTGAAATTAACCTTAATAATATATTTTATTTAACACAACATAACCAAAATATCACTTCATGACACAATTTGATGTTAAAAAGTTGAGATATTTTACATTTTCTTTCCTAGTCTTTGAAATTTGGTGTGTATTTTATACTTACCATTCGTTATTTAAACTAGCTATATTTCATGTGCTCAGTAGTCAGTTGTGGCTGGAGGCTACCATATTGGTCAGTGCAGGTCTAAACTGTACATGTCTCTGAAGTAGGTTGTGCCCTTCTTTGGTCCTTACTTACAAGGCCTAAAATGACATTGCTCTTCCTGCCTGCCAACTCAAACTCTGAAGTACCTGGTTTAAGGTTAATTTTCTCTGTGAAGCCTTCTCTTACCACTTCTTGCCTAAAGTGAGCAAATTCTTTGTAAAGTAGTTAGTCTTCGTACTTGTTATGTAGTATTTAATTGTAAGTTGTTTTGTGATATGTGGTCTTTGCCTAAAGATCTTGCCTCAGGCTTCATTGTATGTATTATAACACATATCACAGAATAAACAAATTATTTTTCAAACTATATAGATTTTAACATTTGCTTTTTTTTCCTGTTTAAGAAACTGACCAAATTTGCTATACTGTAAATGGCATCAAAAGAATGGTTTATGATTTCATCTTTCATGTTGAAATGAAATAATAGAATAATAGCTATACTAAGTAACTGTGAAACTTTTCTGAACTTGATTTTATTTCTTATCTGATCCTAGGTATCTTTTATTCCTTAGTCCCCGGATGCCTACCCTCTTCTGTGTTTAATAATGTGACATGCAGTCATTAGAGGGAAAAACATGCACACTCTATTCACTTTTTTTTTTTTTTCCTGTTTTTAGGTTTAGAGCAATGTTTGCCAAAGTGTTTCTGTGGAACTTAAGTCTCAGAAGATATGTTTCTGGGAGAAAGTACCATGGTGAAATAGACTTGGGAATGGGAAAAACTAACCATATAACCCCCTTATGTAAAGTTAGTTTGTTAATAGTCTAAGAAATTCTTCCATAAGATATCCTGTTTTACAAATTAATTAAATTCTTTTTTGTGTAATATCTGTTATGTTGAAGAAACTATATTTTAAAAAGCACACTAGAAAATATATCTTTAGAGAGATGCGTGTATTTGATATTATTCCTATTTTGACATTCCTATTCCTACCTTCCAAGATAGGGGGAATATGTGTGTGTGTATATTTATATAAATTTATTATATATTATATATAAAACTAGAAGAGGTTGTTAGCAACATTTAAAGATACTGCTTGATGAGGTAGTTATTGGTTTTTCTTTTTTCTAAAATTCCTTTTGCTTTCTTTAGTTCTGTCTCTTTATTCCCCATTGTCTTATCCATTTTGAATCTGAGATGTTTGCAAAATTGACCTTCTAGGAGGAATGCAATTTTTTTTCCTTTGGTATTGCAAAATCAGTTGTGTATTATTTATCCCAGGACATATGTAGTTTAAGCAGCTTCTGTGTGACATACCTCACTTTATGTATAACACATCTCACTCTGGTTTTTAATTTTTGAAAGAAGTTGGGTAAATTTAAGATAGCCAATTGTTTTGTAATGGAAATATGTCAGTGCTGTTATTGGGAAGGACATGAAAAAACCAAGAGGCAATTATAAAAATAGGTGCATACAGTGAGGACTCCAACTCAGTGTTGAGAACATTGTATAAAATTAAGAGTGTACTCAGCTTTTCTAATGGCTTCAATTTAGAGGAAAAAAATACTAATGAAATGTTAGTATTGCTAAACTCTGGAGAGACCATTTTCATATAGTAACTATTTCTATGTGTTACCCATGATAAACATTATTGTCATTATTAAAATATTTTAATATTTTTTGAATATTGCCATTGTTTTTGAAATTTATTAATATGATTTCTAATTTAGTCATAGCTATTGTGGGCTAGATTAAGATTCATTTCACAAGTGTCCTGTCATTATGAACTCCAAATTCCCTTCTAATTTGATTTAGATTAGAGATAATCATTCATGGTTATAAGTTCAATTTAATATTGACTAAGTCACACCATTATAAACTGTCTAGTTTTTAAATCTGCTTAGAGATACCCTGGTTCATTTATTTTAAATGCAAAATTTTTAAAAAAGCTTCTCTATTTGCTTTTTACTGAAGAGATTCAAGTGGGAGAAGGTACTTAGCTACAGTTCAAGCCTTCTCATTAAGGGCACAGGGCTAGAACATCATAGCATTTTTCACTAAACCATGAGTCTGCATATGTTAATGGCTCTAGCAGCTGCTCTAAATCTCTGATTTCTGCTTGTTAAACTTAAAAGAGATTAAAAGAAAATTACCACAAGGAAAAGCCTTGGGTAACATGTGCAAGTAATGCAGTTGTATCAACTTTTATGGTAGTTTCACTATCCTTGTAAGCATTGTAAATATCTGATTATAAATATAATTATAAGCATATGATTGTTTTATGGTACAGTTTTGGCTAATTCATGTTAAAACCAGAATGAACTTTAATATTAAAGTATAATGGTAGGAACTCCTATTCTCTTTGAAGTTGTTACCTTCTGTTTGTTGTACACGAGTATAATGTCAGAGATTTATTATTTTTTTCTGTTAAAACTGGTATAGCTCCTGTGGTTGCCTGACTGATTTTGAATAACAAAAAGAAGGCATATCAAGGCTAGAATTAATAACACTAATGATGACATCTATCCTTAGCAAGAAATAAGGCTGTTTAGACTACTGACATTCTTTTCTGTATTTAAGATAGATTATTTTTACACTTTTTAATGAAAAAACATTTCAACTTTTAGATTCGTAAGAATTAGCAATTATGGTGGCTGTTTTGAAGCCATGCATTATTGTTCATCAAACTTATTTTTCCATATTGTGTATAAAAGGATCTGGACATTGACACAGTTTTGTTATATTTATAACTGATAGTGAAAATGTTTAAATACATAAATAGTTGGTGAAATTTGTATAGAGGATGCAGAAATGTCTCTTGCCTTCTAAAAGCTTTAATCCTAACAACATCTGTTAAAATATAAAAACAAATCTGAAATTGCCTAAGAAATATACGTAGTTTTCTTTGGGGATACTGCTGTTGCTTTGCTGCCCTCTACAGTCATCTAAAATAGTCACTCTAGATTTTTCTTCCAGCAGATGATTAAAATACTTGACATGTGAACTTTAAATTTCAGGAGTGGGTTGAGTAATATTTACTGTTAAAATATAATGTATAGTCACAACAGTTGACTCATTCCTGTAATGCAAAAAATAAAGGACATAGAAATTAGAGCAGGGGATAGAGAGGGGACCATTGAGCATCAATCAGGAAATAGGTAATATAGCACCAACTGACTGCTAGGTAGTTTAGAGGATACCTCAGTGAAATAAGATATGGTGGTTGGTGCCAAGTTTATAAACCCATTAGTAAGACTAACTGCATGCTAAAATATAGACAAAGATATTTGTAAAAATGGGCGCCTGGGTGGCTCAGTTGGTTAAGCGACTGCCTTCGGCTCAGGTCATGATCCTGGAGTCCCTGGATCGAGTCCCGCATCGGGCTCCCTGCTCGGCGGGGAGTCTGCTTCTCCCTCTGACCCTCCCCCCCATCTCATGTGCTTTCTCTCTCATTCTCTCTGTCTCTCAAATAAATAAATAAAATCTTAAAAAAAAAAAGATATTTGTAAAAAAACATTGCAAGTAGTATGATACAAGCTTAAAAAAAGACTAGTAGGGCCTGGAAGAGTCAAGGAAAGCTAATTAGAGGAGATGAAACTTTTGAGCTCTGTCTTCAAGAATGGATTAAGTTTGGACAAGTAAAACAGGGTTATTTCAAACAGGGAAAAGAATATTAAAACACAAAGCATCTGTTACACAGAAAGGACTGTATGCAAGGGGCTTTGGACTCTTTCTTAATAAATGTAAAACTTAATTGTTAGGAGATTTGGAATTAGAATGTGTGTGTGTGTGTGTGTGTGTGTGTGTGTGTGTGTTAAATCCAGTTACTTAGCCTCTCTGCCTGTTTCACTCCCTGTTTCATAAAGGTGGCTAAATAGTTCATTTACAGAGTTGCTGTGAAAATTAAATGAAATCCTTATTAAACTGCAATAAAGTGCTTTGTAAATACAACTAACAATAATGCAAGGGAAATTGAATTGTCTTATATTAGAAATTTATATAAGAGTATTGTGGGATTATAGAAGGAGCAGTTTTATTGGCAATGGAGGAAGACTTAATAGAAGATCTAATTCTGTAGCTGAACCTTGCAGGAAGAATCTAGATTTCCATTTGTGAGGAAAAGTCAAAGAAAAAGGGCATTCCAGGATGAAAAAAAATCACTGGACTGAGAACTCTGTGGAAGGAATGTTCCCATGTGGTTCAAGCATGAGCTTTTTGTAGGGAAGTCATGGGATTTTTAAATACTTTGCTGATGCTGAGGAGAGTAGACTTTGTATGGTAGGCAGTGAGGAGCTTTTGAAGGCAGGTAACTACTGAATCTTTCTGTGATTTGCGGATATTGTATAGCCCTGACAGCAATGCATAAGATATATTGGAGATATGAGAGACAAAAGGGAAAACCGTTGCAATTGTCCATGGAAGACAAGGTTGTGGAGACAAATGACAATTTGGCAAAAGGCTTGAGTGGAGAGATGGATCTGAGCAGAATACCTGGTGTTTGGATATCATAGTGGGTGAAGAAGGAAGAGTTGGATATGTACTTAATGCTTATCTTTTGAATGGCTAGAAAAGGATAGTAAAAGGATTGATGGATTTTAGTCCCGTAACTTTTTCAGAGGCATTTAAATTGTGGTGCCTCAGGGATATATTTTAGAGCTGTAGTTGGAAATTTATTATGAGATGGTGGGGGTAGTATGTGGAATTGGGAATTATCAGGATTGAGGTATTTGGAATAGATGAATTGTTTGAGGTGGGGGGAGGGGGAGGAAAGAGGGAGGGAGAAGAGAAGGAAAAAGGAGGAAAGGGAAGCGGGTAGGGGACTGGGAACGTTTTTCAAGATTGCGGTATTTTAATTGAATAAGAAGGGGGAGGGAGGATAATCTAGAAAAAAATTACTTGATAAATAGATCAATATATTTAGTAGTTAAGAGGAGTCCACGGATGACTCAGTGATTTAGTAAAAGTGGTTAGAAGTCAAATTCCAAAAAATCAACAAATGAGGGGATAGTTAAGAAGTAGTAGGGTAGGGCCTACTCTTGGGAAAGATGGAAAAGAGAAAGAGTAATTTGAAGGGGAAGAATAATGTATCAGTTGTTATGGGCTGAATGTTTGTCATCCCAAAATGATACGTTGAAGCCCTAACTCCCAATGTGATGGTATTAGGAAGGGTTCTTTGGGACGTAATTAGATTTAGATGAGGTTCTTGAGGTTAGAGCCCCATAATGAGATCAGTGGTCTTATAAGCAGAGGAAGAGACATCAGAGTTTCCTGTCTACATCATATTGTGGATACAGTAAGAAGTCAGTCATCTGTAAGCCAGGAAGAGAGTTCTCACCAGAACTAATCATGCTAGCACCCAGATCTTGGACTCCCTATCCTCTGAACTATGAGAAATGTTTGCTGTTTAAGTTACCTAGTCTATGGTATTTTGTTATAGCAGCCTGAGTTGACTAAGACATCAGTCAAGGTTCTGAATTACAAATATTAGAAATTTAACTTTCACTAAAAGGAAGTCTTTTGAGGGATATCAGGTGGTTCAGGTATGGAAATTAAGACCCAAAGGAGGCTAGGCATCTAGAACCATATCCAAAACTACAGCCAAGATAATGTCAAGGGGCAGTCTGTCAAGGTCATTGCTTTTTGCTTCTTGAGACACTGGATGTTATAGCTTCGCCTCTTAGACTGGCATTGCTGTTCTTGGAAACTGGAAATTGTTACCATAGCACAGGGGAATATACTTTCTAATGGTGTCACTACAAAAAGTTGAAGAAAAGCTTTTTTTAAAAAAATGATGTGTAGTTGAGATATACAGTATTCTTTTTTAATTTAATTTTAATATGTTATATTAATCACCATACATTATATCGTTAGTTTTTGATGTAGTGTTCCATGATTCATTGTTTGTGTATAACACCCAGTGCTCCATGCCCAATGTGCCCTCTTTAATACCCATCCCCAGGCTAACCCATCCCCCTAACCCCCTCCCCTCTAGAACCCTCAGTTTGTTTTTCAGAGTCCATCGTCTCTCATGGTTCGTCTCCCCCTCCGATTTCATTTTTCCCTTCCTACTCTCTCTTTTTTTTTTTTTTAACATATAACGTATTATTTGTTTCAGAGGTACAGGTCTGTGATTCAACAGCCTTACACAATTCACAGCATATACAGTATTCTATTAGTTTCAGATGTACAACATAGTGACTCAACAATTATATACGTTATTAGGCTGTGCTTACCACAGTAAGTATAGTTACCCTTTGTCACCATGCAATGTTATCATAATATTATTGACTTTTTTATTCCCTATGCTGTAGTTATCATCCCCATGACTTACTTATTTTATAACTGGAAGTTTGTACCTCTTTTTTTTTTTTTTTTTTAAAGATTTTATTTATTTATTCATGAAAGAGAGAGAGAGAGAGAGGCAGAGGAAGAAGCAGGCTCCCAAGGAGCAGGGAGCCTGATGCGGGACTCGATCCCAGGACCCTGGGATCATGACCTGAGCCGAAGGCAGACGCTTAACCATCTGAGCCACCCAGGCACCCTGGAAGTTTGTACCTCTTATCTTCTTTACCTGTTTCACCCTTCCCTCCCACCCCCTACTGTTTGGCAACCACCAATTTGTTCTCTGTATTTGTGATTCTGTTTATTTGTTTCTTCATTTTTTTTTAGATCTACATATAAGTAGAATCATATGGTACTTGTCTTCTTTGTCTGACATATTTTACTTAGCACAATACTCTCTAGGTCCATCCATGTTGTCACAAATAGCGAGATCTCATTCTTTTTTATGGCTGAGTAATATTCCAGTGTGTGTGTGTGTGTGTGTGTGTGTGTGTGTGTGTGTGTGTGTGTGTGCGCGCGTGCGCGCATGCGTATGTACATACGTACGTACTACACCTTCTTTATCCATTCATCTACTGATGGACACTCAGGTTCCTTCCATAACCAGTAAATATACTGCAGTAAATTAGTGTTTTTGTTTTCTTTGGGTAAATATCCAGTAGTGGAATTACAGAATCATGGTATTTCTCTTTTTAACTTTTTAAGGAACCTCTGTACTGTTTTCCACAAGAGGTTTCACCAGTTTACATTCCCACCAGCAGTGCTATATAGTTCCCTTTTCTCCACGTCTTTGGCAACACTTGTTATATCTCGTCTTTGTGATACTAGCCATTCTGATAGGTGTAAGGAGATATATCTCATTGTGGTTTTAATTTGTATTTCCCTGATGATTAATGATGTTGAGCATCTTTTCATGTGTCTGTTGGCCCTCTATATCTTCTTTGGAAAAAAGCATGTTCAAGTTGTCTGCCCATTTTTAATTGGATTTTTTGTTTGTTTTGGTCCTGAGTTGTATAAGTTCTTTACATATTTTGAATATTAACCTCTTAAAAGATACATGATTTGTAAATATCTGCTCCCACGCAGTAAGTAGTCTTTTTGTTTTGTTGATGGTTTCCTTAGCTGTGCAAAAGTTTTTTATTTGGGTGTTGTCCTAATAAGGTTTATTTTTGCTTTTATTTCCCTTGTCTGAGGAGACATATCTAGAAAAATGTTGCTAAGGCCAGTGTCCAATAGATTACTGCCTCTGTCTTCTTTAAGGAGTTGTATGGTTTCAGGTCTCAAGTTTAGGTCATTAATACATTTTATTTTTGTGTATGCTGTAAGAAAATGGTCCAGTTTCATTTTTTTTTTTTTTTTTTTTTTTGCATGTTGGTGTTCTGTTTTTTCAACATCCTTTATTGAAGAGACTCCCCCCCCCCCCATTCTATACTCTTGGTCTCCTTTGTCATAGATTAATGACCATGTAAGTGTGGGGCTCTTTTGGGGCTCTCTATCCTGTTCTGTTAATCTATATGTCTGTTTTTGTGTCAGTACTATACTCTTTTAATTAATACAGCTTTTGTAGTCTATCTTGAGATCTGAGATTTCGATACCTCAAGCTTTGTTCTTTTTAAGATTGGTTTGGCTATTCAAGGTCTTTCATGGTTCCATACAAGTTTTAGGATTATTTATTCTAGTTCTATGAGAAATACTATTTTTTTAAATAGAGATTGCATTGAATCTGTAGATTGCTTTGAGTGGTATGGACATTTTACCAATACTAATTTTTCCAATTTATGAGCATGGTATAGCTTTTCATGTGTTTTTGTATTATCTTCACTTTCATCACTGTATTTTAGTTTTCAGAGTACAGGTCTTTCATCTCTTTGATTAAATTTATTCCTAGGTATTTTATTCTTTTTGAAGCAGTTATAAATGGGATTGTTTTCTTAATTTCTCTTAAAATTTTTTTAGTTTTTATGATGATATTTGTCTGTCTAGGTGAGGCGGGGGGTGGGGCACAGTGGGAGAAGCACAATGATAATGGTAAGGTCCAGGAACAGAAAGGAAGTAGAAAGATAAGATCACAGATGAGAGAGGGTAGCCTTAGAAATGATGAGCAGCTCTTCTTTCTACTAGATAGGGGATAATAAAATGATGGGTGAAGATAGACATGTCAAGGTCTAAGAAAGGGAGGTTGTGGCAAGGCTTGGATCTTTGATATAAGTGATATATTTTGACAATAAATGAGTGTAGGGTAATATGGGACTTCATAGTGGAATTTTGGGGGCAAAAATGGAATAAGATATCAACTAAGAATGAATAAAATAATGGGGTATTTGAAAGCATGAGTTGGCATAACATGAACTTGTAAAATATAATAGCGTGGCGGTAGTAATAAGTTTATGTTGGTGGTTAGTATTTAATTGAGCAGTGTCTACCAGAATTATTCTAGATACTGAGAAAAACTAACTGGTAAAGAATAAAATGTGGGGGTGCCTGGGTGGCTCAGCTGGTTAAGCGTCTTCCTTAGGCTCAGGTCATGATCTCAGGGTCCTGGGATCGAGCCCCACATTAGGCTCCCTGCTCAGCGGGGAGTCTACTTCTCCCTCTCCCTCTGTCACTCCCCCTGCTTGTGCTCTCTTGCTGTCAAATAAAATCTTTAAAAAAATGTGTTCTTGGGAACCAATTGTGTTTATGTATTGAAAAAAGTAGAATAGAGCCAGACTGCCAAGCACCTTTTGAATATGATGTAATAGAGTGTTACTGAAAGTTTGGGAACAGAAAAAAATGACACAGGAAAGTAGTATTTAAGCAGTACTTATCATAAGTGGGATAGTCTAGTTGTGGAGTTATTAAGGCCTGAATTAGGACGGCAGTGGTAGAAATGAAAGGGAAAAGTTTAAAAACAATAGATAATTAAAAGGCAAAATATCTCTTGATGATCCCAGTATATGAGGAGTGCATTTGGCGTTTGTGTATTAGATAGATGGGAGAATAGTGTAAATACTGCTGAAAGGGAGGTTGAGGTAAGAATTAAGATTTTACATGGAAGGGTGTATTAGTTTCCTAGGGCTGCCACAACAAAATATCACAAACTGGGTGGCTTACAACAACAGAAATTTATTCTCTCACAGTTCTGGAGCCTAGAAAGTCTGAAATCAAAATGTCAGGAGGACCACATTCACTCTGAGACTCTGGGTAGAACTCTTTATTGTCTCATCCTAGCTTCTGATGGTGGCCATCAATCTGTAGCTTTCCTTGGGTTGCATTACTACAATCTCTTCCTCTGGTGTCAATGGCATTTCTGTCATGGCATTTTCCTTTTTGTATAAAGATAGCAGTCACATTGGATTAAGCCCACCCTCCTCCAGTATGACCTTATCTTAACTTACATTTTGATTACATATGCAAAGACTGTATTTCCAAGGTCTTTGGAATCTTGGTTCCTAAAGTCACTTTCACAGGTACTTGGAATTAAGGGTTTCATTGTATCTTAAGGGGAACACAATTCAACTCATAACAAAGGGGTGATGATTTTGGTTTTGACTGTGTTAACTGAGATTTTGAGGCTTGATTTGAATCAAAGGGCCAAGTGAGCACAGCATTAGAAGACGTGAGGTATGAGTTAGTTTGAACAAGGCTGGAGACATAGATTCATGAATTATTAAAACTTTATTGACTTACATACAGAAAAGTATTCATGGTAAGTGTGCAGTTGGATGAACTGTTGCAAAGTGAGCATGTCCATGAAACCATCACCCTGGTCAAGAAATAAATCTTTACTGGCACTCCAGAAGCCCCCTCACACTCTTAGACTCTTTCCAATCACAAATCTCTCTGTCTTCCCTAGTAATAACCACAATTCTGACTTCTAACACCATAAATTATTTTGAACTTTATATATAATACTTTTTTGTTGACGTTGTGAAAGTCATTCATCTTGTTAGATGTAGCATTTTTTTTAACACCACTGTGCAGTATTCTGTCCATCACTGATCCATAATTTATCAGTTTTAATGTTGGGCACACGTTTGGGTTGTGTTCACTTTGAGGCTTTTATGAACAGTACTGCTATGAACATCACCGTACTTCTCTTTTAGTGGTGGAATTTCTGGCTCATTTTGTGCATGTTTTCGTTTGAATAAGTTCTCAAAGAATACCAATTTATACTTCCTATCAGTAGCTTATAAATTTCAGTTGCTTCACATCTTCACCAGCCCCTTGTAATGTCAGTATTTTTTTTTTTAACCATTCTGAGCAGTATGCGGTGGTATGACATTGTGATTGTAATTTGTATTTCCCTGATGGCTGGGATCTAAGGATTATGGGCCATTTGAATATTCTCTTGTGAAGTGTCTGTTAATTCTTTTCCCATTTTATTCAGTTGTATTGTCTTTGTCTTATGGATTTGTTGGAATTGTTTATGCTAGGTTTGAAACCTTATATGTATTGCAAATTCCTCCTATTCTGGCCTTTTCCCTCTATTAATGGTATCTGTAGATGAACAGAAGTTCTTTAATAATTATCCAGGTAGTCAGAACCAATCTTTGTCTTTATAATTAATTCTTTGCCTTATTTACAAAATCTTTCTCTAGTGCATCATCATGAAAACATTTTTCCCCAGGGATCTTTATCATTTTTGCCTTTACTATGATTCATCCAGAATTTGTTTTTGTGATTCTGAAGTAGGGCCCATATTTTTTCATTTACTATCCAGTTGACCATCACCATTTATGGAAGATAGCTTCTGCTCTGCCGTGCTGCCTTTATAATAAATCAAGTAGCTGCCCATGCCTGGGTTTATTTTTGGACTCTCTTTGTTCTATTGGTCCACTTTGCTACCTTGGCATAAATGTCACAATATCTCATTATAGTTTTATGATATATCCTGGTATTGGGTAGAGGAAGTCCACCTACTTGTTCAAGTTTAATGTGGCTAGTCTTTGTCCTTTCCCTTTCTATATACATTTTAGTAGCAGTTTATCAATTGCCACAAAAAACCTGCAGGGATTTTTTTATTGTGAGTGCATTAAATCTATATGAATTAATGTGGGGCTAAATTGACATCTTTATAATACTGAATCTTTCAGTATGTGAATCTGGTTTATCTTGCCATTTACTGAGGTTTTCTTTACTTTTTTTCCCCATAAAACTTTCTAGGTTTTTCCGTGTATAGCGATCTTGCATAACTATAAATTTTTTATTAAATTTAATCTTATTCTTTTTTTTTTTAGATTTTATTTATTCAGAGAGAGAGCGAGTGAATGAACATGAGTGGGGGGTGGAGCAGGGATGCGGGGGAGAGAGAGAATCTTAAGCAGACTCTGCCCTGAGTGTAGAGCCCTTGAGGGACCTGAGATCATGACCTGAGCTGAAATCCAGAGTCAGTCACTTTACCAACTGAGCCACCCAGGTGCCCCTAATTCAAGTTATTCTAATTAAAGATTTCAAATTATTTGTTTTTTGATGTTATTGTAAATCATATTTTAAAATATTACTCATTATTTTCAGGCATATAAAAATCTGATGATTTAGATATCATGATCTTATATCCAGAGACCTTGTTAACTTCATTTATTTCTAACACTTTGTTGAATCTTTTGGATTCTCCATCTACACAGTCATGCCATCTGTGAAAAAAGAAAGCCTTATTTCTCTCCAATCCCTGTACTTTTTTTTGTCTTTTCCTTTGTTTATTGCTCTGGCTAGGACCTCCACTGTGATGTTGAATTAAAGTGGTGATCACGGGCATCGTTGTCTCATTCCTAATCTCAGAGTTAAAAAAAAAAAAAGTGTTCAACATTTCATAATTAAGTATGATGTTCTCTGTGGTTTTTTTTTTTAATAGAATCCTTATCAGATTAGGAAATTTTCTATTCCTAGTTTGCTAAGAAATTTTATCATGAATGGTGTTTAATTTTATCAAGTACTATATCTTAATTTTGAGGTGATTGGGTGATTTTTTCCCTCTTTTTAAATAATGTGTTGAATTCCATTTAAAAAAATGTTAAACCATCTTTGTGTTTCTGGAATAATCACAGTTTGGTTTTGATGAATATATATCTCTCTTATTATATCACTGGATTCAGTTTACCGTTATTTTCTTTTTTCATCTATATTTATCCATTGTCTTGGACTATTCCTTTCTTATGATCTTGCCAAGTTTTGGTATCAAGGTTATGCTGGGCTCAAAAAAACTGAGTAGTATTGCATCTTTTTCTATTCTGTGTATGAATTTAAGATTGGTACTATTTTTCTCTTTAACTGTTTGATGGAATTAATAGGTAAAGCCATCTGAGCCTGGAGTATTTTTTTATGGGAAGGATTTTTAGTTACAGGTTCAATTTCTTAATAATTTTGGTACTACTTAGATTTTCTTTATTCTGTGTCACTTAGGACCCATTCTGTTTTTGTAGGTATTTGTCAATTTTGTGCTTTTAAATCTAATGACATGAAGCTTTTTTATAGTGTCCTCTTACTACCTTTTTTTTTTTTAATATCTGAAGGATCTGCAGTGATGCCCCCCTTTTCATTCCTCATATTTGTAATTTGTGTCAGCTTGGTTTCTGGATCAGTGGCAGGGAGTTTTATCAATTTTATTAGACCTACTGAAGAACTCATCTTTGATTCATGACTGATCCTATTTTATGTTTTTGTTGTTTTTTCTATTTCACTATTTTCTGTTCCATATTTTCTTCTACTTTTTTTGCAGTTTATTTCCTCTTTTCTGTTTCTTGAGATGAATGGTTATTGATCTGAGTCTTTCTCTTTTTCTTATATATACATTTGAGCCTATTTTTTTCCCTTTAGTTATGATTTTGCAGATATATGTAAAAAAATTTCCACGTGATCTTTTTTGGAGTCTTGGATTATTTTGAAAATTATTATTGGGGTGCCTGGTAGCTCAGTTGGTTGAGCGTCCAACTCTTGGTTGCAGCTCAGGCCATGATCTCAAGGTTAGGAGATTGAGCCCCGTGCCAGGCCCCACGTCAGGCTCTATACTCAGCTTGGAGTCTGCTTGAGAAATTCCATCTCCCTTCCCCTTTGCCCCTCCCTCTGTTTGGGCGCTTGTGCTCTCTCTCCCTTTCTGAAATAAATAAAACCTTAAAAAAAATTACTTAACATATGAAGATATTTTAGTGACCTTAGTTTTTGATTTTTAGCTTAATTAAATTGTGTCAAAGAACTTGTGTCTGAATTCAGTCTTTGGGCGCAACATTAGGTCAATGTTGACAATTCCATGTATACTTGAAAAGAATTTACATTGCCCTTGTTCAGTTAATTGTTTTCTCTGTGTGTTATATATCAATTAGGTCAAGTTGGTTGCATTGTTCAATCTGTCCCTTTTGATTTTTTCTCTGATTTTTAAGTTAATTACTGAGGTGTCTTAAAATGATATTCCATGTTGTGGATTTGTCTTTTTTTTTTATTTTGATTCTGTGAAGTTTTGCTATGTATACTTTGAGGCTGATTTATCAAGTACAATTAAATTTGGAATTGTTTTATCTTTTGGTACCTGGCCCTTTTATCATTAAATAGCCCACTCTCTCTCACAATACGTCTTTCCTTAAAGTCTACTTTGATTTTAGTATAGCTATGTTAGGTATATTTTGGTTAGTGTTTGCATTTTATCTTTTCCCCAACCTTTACTTTCAACCTTTCTGTGCTCTTAAATTTAAGGCATGTCCCTTGTAAACAGCATGTAATTTTTAAATCGAAGCTGCTAAGCTTTGTCTTTTATTTGGCATATTTAATTATTTATAATTAATTATCACTTACATATTTGGGCTTAAATGTTATGTTACATTTTAATTTCTGCTTGTGCATATGTTCTTTGTTTTATTCATTTATTCATTGCTTTCCTTTCTATTACTTTTCATTCTGTTTTCCCCCTTATTAAATTGTTAGTGTTGTAGTTTTTTACTGTTCATTCAGTGGCTACTTTAGAGATTATAAAAGACATTCTTGACTTTATTAAAGTTTGATATAAATTAGTATGTATATTATTCCTTTTTAGACAGTACAGGAGACCGTCAAACCCTTCAACTCTACGCTTAGTCTGCTATTAGTGCTAGCATCTGTGTCTGTGTATGTGTATCCTATAAGACTTTAATGTTTTATACAGTAAATAGTTTTTGCAGTATGTTTACCTTTTCTATAGTTCTTTCTCTCTGCATCTTGTTTCTGTCTGGAATCTTTTCTTCTGCCTAAAGAACATCCTTTGTATTTTCTTTAGTGAGAATCTGCTGATTAATTTTTTTTTTTGCCAGAAATTTTTCTACTTTCTTTTAAAATATATAACAGCTTTATTGATATAATTTGCACACCATATACTTTACTGATTTAAAGTGCATAATTCATGGTTTTTAGTATATTTAGAGCTTTTCAACCATAACCAATTTTAGAATATTTTCATCACTGTCTGCTCCCCCCAAAGCAGTCATTCTCCCATTTCCCGTCCTCTCCCAATACTAGGCAATCATTATTATACTTTGTTTTTATAGATTTACTTATTCTGTACATTTCATGTAGATGTTATATAATACATAGTCTAATATGTCTGATTTATTTCAAGGTTCATCCATGTACATATATCAGTACTTCATTCTTTTTTATTGCCACATAATCTGTTGTGTGGATATATCACATTCATCAGTTGATGGACATTTGCATTATTTATGCTTTTTGGCTATTATGAATAGTGTTGCTATATACATTCATGTGTTAGTTTTTGTGTGGACATATATTTTTATTTCACTTGGGTATTTACCTAGGAGTGGAACTGTGGTAACCGTAACCTCTGAAGAATTACCGGTTTGTTTTCCAGAGTGGATGTACTGTTATACATTCCTACTAGCATTGTAGGGGGCTTTTCCAGGTCCTTAACAAACACTTATTATTTGGCTTTTTTTTTTTTTTTTTTAGGGTTTTATTTATTCACTTGAGAAGAGAGCAAGTACAAGCAGGGGGGGAGGGAGAGGGACAAGCAGACTCCCTGCTGAGCACAGAGCCAAGAGGCAGGCTCAATCCCAGGACCCTGAGATTATGACTTGAACCCAAGTCAGTCGCTTAACCAACTGAGCCACCCATGCATCCCTATCTGACTTTTTGATTGTAGCCATCATAGTGGGTGTGAGGTGGTATGTCATTGTTGTTTTAATTTGCATTTTCCTGATGGCTAATTCACCTTTAAATGTGTTTATTGGCCACGTGTCTGTCTTCTTTCAAGACATGCCTATTTAGATCCTTTGCTCATTTTTCAATTGGATTATTTGTAATTTTACTATTGAGTTACAAGAGTTCTTTTTATATTTCTAGATACAAATACCTTTGATCTATGATCTGCAATTTTTTTCTTCCAATCTGTAGGCTCTATTTTTACTCTTGATGTTGTTCACTTAAACACAAAAGTTTTTGTTTTTAAGTCCAGTTTATCTCCTTTTTTATCCTTTTGTTGCTTGTGCTTTCAGTGTCCTAACTAAAAAGGTTTTGCCTAACATAAGTTCATAAATATTTGTTACTATACTATAGGAGTTTTATAGTTTCACTCTTACATTTGTGTCTATGATCTCCTTTGGATTAATTTTTATGTATGCTCTGATGTTTTTATGTGGATATTCAGTTGTCCCAGGACTGTTTGTTGAAAGATTATTCTTTCCCCATTGAATTGTACAGGCACCTTTGTTGAAAATCAATTGACCTTAAATGTAATAAACTTGTTACTGGACTCTCCATACTATTCCATTGATCTCTCTGTCTGTCTTACACTAGTTTCACACAGTTTTGATTACTTTATACAGTTTTGCCACATGTTTTTTATTACTATATAGTTTTGCATAGTCCTGAAATTTGGAAGGTGTTAGTCTTCCAACTTTGTCTTTTTTTTTTTTTTGGTTTGGTTGTTCCTACTCACTTAAATTTCCATATGCATTTAAGGTAACCTTATCAGTTTCAGCAGTGATGCCAGAAACTACACAATAGGTTAATCAGGGAAAGTTTAACTTAAAGAATTATTAACTTTGATAAAAGAAAAACTATACAATATAAGGAGACTGTGTGGTATGGGAAGGCTGTGAGGGAGTGTACTCAAGGAAGGACAAACTTGGAAGGGGCTCAGACTTTGTTGAGAAAGTATAGTTCAGGCCACCTGATAGTAGAGAAGGCTGGAGCTTGTCTGGAATTATTAGGCAAGGAATAAGCTACTTTCTGGGAGTAAAAGTGGTGGAGTGTGTAGTGGGATTTGTGGTGCTAGTGGGGCAGTAGACTTTTGAGAACATTTGGCTGCATGGAGTCTGGTTTCTGTGTTATGAAGACTGAGGAATGGTTATTGCCCGGCTGAGGCTGCAATTTGTAGGGGGACTGAGTCTGGACACATGGCTGGGGCTGGCTTTTCCCAATATCACACCCATGCTGCTCACTCCTAGTCTGCATTGGACATAGTCGGAGAGCCTCTCCCTGCAGAGTTCCTTAGCGCCATGTTCTGAGGAAGCTTAACACCATATTTACATGAAAGGAGAAGTGCTTAAAGGAATTCCATTTATCAGAGCATATATGGATGGTGCATTTGGAGTTGACAGACAATAAATTGGATAACACATTTGTCTCCATAGTGTAAAGGCACTTTAAAGGTATATGAGATTAGAAGCTAAATATTATGTGTTTTGTTGTCCTCTTAAGCCAAATGAAATGAAACACGTCTATATGAACTATCCATTCATGTAAATAAAACATTTTAATTTAAATATTTAGAAAGTATATGGAATGTAGAAACAACATAAATATAATTATTTTTAAATTTCTCCTAGTCTGTTTTTTGAATGTTATAGTTTGCATTAATTTCTGACTTATGTGAGATACTTATTCTGCACATGCTGATTTACTGCTTTAACATATCAAATTTTGACAGTTATATTTCATCAAATGTAAGAGGTCATTGATTAAGAGATACACTGATTTTATAGACCATTAAGAAGAAAACAACCTATGACAGTACTTTCCTATCACCTGGAATTTTTATTTTATGTGTATTGACTTATTTTTATTTATTGGACTTTTATTTCATACTTACCAGTATTCATAGGTTTATAGACATCATCATAACTTGTGTGCATCCATGAAAAGCAAAATGTAAGTGGAAAAATGGTTAAGGTATTTCTAGTCTTCAAATTCAGAGTCCTTTATGTTTTTGCCTCTGTGCTGTGAAGAGCTCTTTGATGCTCTTTCTTAAAAGATGTGTTTGTAGCATAGGGAATATAGTTAATAGTATTTTGATAACTTTATATGGTGACAGCTGGTAACATTTACCGTGGTGAGCATTTTGTAAGGTATACAATTGTCAAATGACTTACGTTGTATACCTGAAAGTAATATATTATTGTATGTCAATAATACTTTAAAAAAAATGTGTTGTAGAGTTATAAGACCACCCTTAGATTCAGTAATTCTCTAAGATTTTTAGGACTGAGCATATGTTTGTACTCATGGTTATGATTTATTACAGTAGAAGCTCCCACACTAAGCAAAAGATCACAATGCAAAGTCTGGGGAAAATCAGGCACAAGCTTCCAGAGCCCTCTCCCAGTGGAGTTGAACAGCATGTACTTAGTTCCCCCAGGAATGACTTGTAACAACATGGGTGAAACGTAGCTAGCCATGGAAGTTCATTAGAGACTCCATGAACAGAATTTTATTGGAGATTGATCATGTAGGCCTAGCCCATATCCAAATTCCAGATTCTTAGAAGGAAAGTAGGTGTTCGTCATAAACCTATTGTTTGTACAAAACAGTTTAGGCACAGTGAGCCACTGTTACCAATTAATGGTGAGAACTTTCCTCAGATCTTTTAAGTTACCCACCATTAGCCAAAGGCCATCCTTGCATGAAGGCCTTTTTAAGGATACCAGTTTAGGTTCACTATGTTAACTCTTTATTGCACAGAAGTACATTGTCTCTGAGATTTTTCTTACAAGCCTCTAATACCCATTCTGCAAGATTTCATTCTAGTACTGTCCTGATCTTACTAGAAAGACACAGTGGAACATATAATTCTTGCTTTAAAGGTCATAGGTCATAGGGTTGCCTATCATCAGTCATGCCACCAGGAATAATAACCAAGTTTGCATATACATAGGCCACTTGTGACCCAGTTTTAGACGTGGAAAAGATCTGCATCTTGGAGACAGTGGAAAAAAAGTGGTGTAAAAACAGCTTTTTTTTTTTTTTGAGATTGCTTGCTATATTGAATGGTATATTAAAGAGCTTAACTAGATTCAAAGGATAGTGAATATTTTCACTGAGATGATCTTTATGGAAATTAGGATGGAAGAGATTATGGTGGATGGTAGGATTATAGTATAAATCGTGGGAGTCTAGTCTTGTCTGTCTTTTGACAATGCAGAAGAAGGGCCAAATCGCCAAACAGTGCTGAAAATGATTCTAGACATATAGTCTGGTAATATTCATCCCCCTTACTTTTTCCATTTTCTTTCCCCTTCATCAGTTTTACATGTGTAAGATTGGAACTGCTCTGATAGAAGTTCTAAGCACTGTGCTTTGTACTTTTCTCCCATAAGTCTTTTCTGTTTGCATGTGTATTTTCACTACTCTTGTTCTAGGCATTTATATCTCATGCTTAGTTTAGTACAGTGGCCTCCTATGATAGTTTCTTAGGCCTGCCAAATTATCATAAACTTGGCTTATAACAACAGATATATTCTTTCATAGTTGTGGAGAATAGAAGACCATGCTACGAGTGTCTGCAGGGCCACATTCCCTCCAGAAAGCTCTAGGGGAGATTCTGTTCCTTCCTTCTCCCAGCTTCTGGTGGTCATAGACATTCCTTGGCTGCATAACTCCAGTCTCTGCCTCAATTTTAACATGGTCTTTGCCACTCTTTTCCATGTTTGTTACTTATAAGGATACTTGTCACTGGATTTGGGGCCTACTTGGGTAATTCAGGATGTTCTCATCCTGAGATTTTTAACTATATCTGTAGAGACCCCTTTTCCAAATAAGATCATAATCAGACCTTAATGCTCCTAATTGCTCTTTCTGTATCTGTGCTTTTTCCCCCACTATAACATGTGAACTTCTGCTGGATGAATTTCCTAGCTCATTTTTTGGCTTCCTAAATCTTCACTCTATAACGTTACTTCTTTTTTTTTTTCTTTTTCTGCTTGTTTGCACTTTCTCTGATTTGGCTTTAAGCTTCTGAAGGGTAAGGAATGTTCCTCCTCCTTGTCCTTCCTCAGCATGAAGCTTGGTCAATAGAGGTAGGTGTTAAATAAGTGTTAATGAACAAAATGGATGCACACATAAACTGAATTAAGAATTTGCCTTTCTGGCTTAATTTCTGTTATTTTTTAATTTTTTATTTTTATCAATACCTGGATTTTTTGGTTTCTCAGACTCTCCTTGCATTTTCTGTTTCTGTTTTCTATAGTGCCTTTTCTCTGCTTGGAAAAACTCCCCTTGCCTAAGATCCAGCTTAAATTCCACTATTCTTCCACAAATTTACTGAAATAAAATTAGAATTACTAGTTTAAGCTTAGCTAAAAGAAAATATCACTTTTTCGATGGAGCTTTTCTCACTGTATACATCTCTCATTCCTTCTCCCAAGTTACTATACGTTGACACCCTTGCCTGGGGTGGCTCTCATAAAGGTGATATGTCCCATTTTGTCTCGGAATGCCTAGGTAACTGTTATTCTGACACAATTATCAATAATGCTCTCTCACTTCCCATTCACTCTAAAAAATTTATGTTTTGGCTCGGATAACAAATTATATGGTCACTCTACCCATAATATCCATTGCCTTAGAAGCATTATTTTCTCTTCTAAATTCTTAGCTCTTGGAAATCCCAGGGTATACTCTTTTCTACCTGATAGTACCTAGTACTTAATATTCAGTGAATGAAATTCAGTAAATATTTTAACTCTCACTATGTGCCATACCTACTTTATTTTGGTCCATATTAGCTCACTTCCTTTTTCAATCTGGATTTGTCTTATAATATCGAATCCTTTGCCCCAATATTTTTCACTTATACCAGCCTTGTAAAATCTTAACTCTAAAATCAGCATAGCTGTACAGATGTTTTATGCTTACCTCTCAGCTACTAGTGGTGCTCGGGGGGGGGCATACAGATTGGTGCCACTATAGAATTAGGTGTTAGCTTTAACTGGATCTAAAACAATTCTAGCAGAGTTTCCTTTGGTGCTGTATGTTTTGAATTTTTTGAAAAAATTTAGTGAAATCTTGTTAATTAGGTGATAATAGTCCCATTTTATAGGTGCTAAAACAGGCTGTCAAGTACCCAGGGTCGCAGTGATAAAAATTTAGACATCTGTGTGTTCTTGAATCTAGGTTAGTCTAGCTCCAAAGTTCTTGCTTTTTCGTTCCACCCTCTCATCGTTCACAATTTAAGTCTCATTCTCAGTTCTGAGAAGTACTGTACTACTGAACCATAGGCTCCACATAATTGTTTAGAGATATCTCTTAAAACAGTAAATTTGAGTTTTCTGGATTATTAATACATGTTGTATAAATGTGTGTATAAATTTTTACTTGGGTCTGGCTGTCCTTTATGAGAATTGATATAGATCAGTGTCTTTGAAGCACCTGTTCTTTACAATGTCTACTTCATCTGAGAGTACATTTCATAGGTCTTCTGTTTTTATGTATCACTTTTAAGGTTAAAGTAAATTAAAGGATCAGAAATAAATTCATTAGTATAGTTTAAAAACAATTCTTTTGGTTGAAAAATTGCTTAATATTGATTATAAATAAAGCTTAAGTTAATATAATTAGTATTTGGGGAAAGAAATGTTATTAGGATTAAAACTCATAATTTCATTGGTGGTTAAAACTTGCCACAATTTCACAGGTTGCAATGGGATTGAAAGAGCAAATTTTTAGTAATTGTTAGGAAAATCCATTCTCCCAAGAGCATTTCACCTCTGGTAGGAGTAGTACTGACTTAAGAACTATAGCCCCCCTCCCCTTTTATTTTGAAAATCACTGAGCTTTTGAATGTCCCCACTAATAGCCTTTCTAGATATTCTTTCTGTGGAACATTCAGAATTTATTTATAATGTGCTCAGCATAATGGAGTTGGAAAGATTACTTTTTGAAGCCAGAAGGCCTGTTGTCTTTCTTTTGCCACTAGCTATATGTTCAGGGCAGATCACCTCAAATGTCTCTCTAAAATGATATTAGATTAGATGTTCTCTGAATTCTCTTCCAGATCTAAGATTTTGTGCTTCTGTTCTGAAAATATGAAGAAACTGTGCTTTTAAGCATAAAGTAAACTTAAGAGAACCTTTATTTATGTTGGTTAAATCAAGATATTTTTTTTATTTGAAATTGAAAGGTGTGATTGAGAATAGATGGTGGAAACAACATTTTAGAGCATTTTGTAAAGGCTGAAATTACTACTTCAAGATAAGATGGTATGATACAATGGGACAAAATTTATAGTTAGTGTTAATATATGGATATATTGTAGTAGAAGTTTGCCATCTCTTTCACCCGTTATTCCTGTGTTTGGTTACATGTAAATCATTATAACTTTTTGGCTGATTTTTTTGTTGAGTTTTATAGAAAACTCAGACCTGTAGTTAGAAGTTAAGTTTTATTAAACTTCCATTCTAGAACTGTACCCCATGAAACAAATGTTACATAGCTGTACTCGAACTGTAGTCATTGGCCACCTGGGGCAATTGAGCTCTTCTAGGAATTGTTAAACACGGTGCCAAAGCATAATTAGAAGTTTCAGTTTTAGTTTAGTTCTCTGCTGTGTCATTGCTGATTACTGCCCTTTACTCATTTTGGATTCAGCCTTGCCTCTCGTCTTATTTTCTGTATTTTGGCCTAATATTGGATCTTTGATTAACCTGCATTGGTATACCTAGCCTATGAAAATCTTAGTTTTCAAGGCACAGCTTAAATTCCACCTCTTGCAAAGCTTTCCCTGATTCTACTATGGCAGATGGCACTGTCTTATTATTTGTATGACCTCGGGTAAGTTTTTTTTTTTTTCCTTGATGTGTCATATGGGGAAAAAAATTACCTCTCTACCTCACAGTGTGCTTTTTTTGTGGGGAGGGATAGGGTGTGGCGATCAAATGAAATGGTTAAATGGAAATCCAATAAAATGGTATGTAAAAACTGACAGTTTTAGGAAATGTACAACTGTAAGGTGATGAGACATCTTAGAAATGTGAAAACTAAGTCTCAGAGAAATTGACTTCCCTACCATCTCACATTATCCACGTCACTTTGCTTAGAACTTTAATTCCGACAATCTTTAGCTACGTTGGTTTCTATAACCCTTTGATCCTATTTCCTTTTCTTCTTTTCTTGACGAGCTGAAAGTCTGTGGCCTGTCATTGAACTCACTTCTTTGTACCATCAACCCCTTGTTCATCTTTTATCTGTGCTAGCCTGGCAAAACTCTCAACCTAGGTTCAATCTTACATATTTTTGCCTTTTCTATGCCTCCACTCAGGCAGCTGCATGCTGATGGATGTCACCATAATTCAAGAGTAGTAACTGCAGATGATTCTTGGTACTACCCTGAAATCTACGTTTTCCTAGTCAGTGGTTCTTTTTTCTACTCTTAAAAAAATTATTGAGGACTACAGTGAGCTTTTGTTAGTGTGGATCTTATCTGCCAGTATTTACTTGATTAAAAATTAAAACAGTAATTTTTAGATGCTTTCATTCCTTCAAAAGTCATTATTATATGTTAACAGATATTTTTATGAAAATAAGTATCTTCTACTAAAAATAGTGATGAGTGGTATACTTCTTTATTTTGCAAATGTTTTTAACATCTATCATAGTGACAACTGGATTTTCATAGCTGCTTCTGTATTTAACCTGAATATCATATGTTCTGGAATATCCACTGTATACTTATGACAGAAGGGAATGAAAAAGATGGTTACCTAGAACAACTGTGACCTTAGTTTTGATTTTATTAACTGCCTTAAAAGGTCTTGGGGACTCTCAAGAGTCATACTTTGAATACTACTTTGTTCCGTCTACTCTTCCCCCACAGCTATTTTATACCTTATGTCTTTTTAAGCCTCTAGACAACTTCTCTTATTCTTACATGAAATCCTTGCTTTCTGTTTTAAAGAGCAAATACAAGTGGTCAGAAAAGAACTTTCACTACCATACCTACCCATCTGTGAAGGTAGACTGCAAGCTATACCTGAGGTACAATCAATGGCTAACGATATCCCTCAGAGTCCTGTCCCACACTGTCTTTTCTCAAATCTTTGAGATTTTAACACTTTTAACAACTGTGCCTTTTCTTGTCTCATATATTTTCTTTTCAATCATTTCAGTCAGCATGAAAATATGTTCTAATATTTCTCATTAAGAAAAGACTTTCCGTGATGCATAGTCTCTCTTGAGCTACTGTCTGATCTCTTTGTCTTTATAGTAAAAATCGTCTCAAGTTACCTATATACAAAATGTTCTCCCATTCTTCCCCTAGTCTCTTTTTTATATAAAACAGTTTTATTGGGTGTAAGTGACATATAATAAGCTGTACTACTTAAGGTTTAGAATTTGATAAGTTTTAACAAAGATGTTGCCTGTTAAAACGTCACTACAGTGAAGATATTGAATATTATCACTCCCCAAAGTTTCCTTGTATTGTCTGTAAATCATCCATCCCATCCCTTCCTATCCCCCTTCCCCTAAGCAAGCACCTGCCTGCTTTTTGTCAGTGTAGTTTGCATTTTCTAGAGTTTTAATATAAATGGAATTATATTTTATGTACTCTTGCTTTTTTCTTTCAGCATAATTAATTTGAAATTTAACCATATTGTTGTATGTGTCAGTTTATTTCCTTTTATTGTGAGTAGTATTTGGTTATATTAAGTATTCCTTTTTAAAATTTTTAATAGACTTTACTTTTTAAGAGCAGTTTCAGTTCATAGCAAAATTGAATGGAGAGTTCCCATATGCACTCTAGTCACCCTTCCCCTAGGCAACCCCCATCAGCATCTTCTACCCGAGTGACACATTTGTTGAAATTGATGAACTACTTTGACACTTCATCATCATCACCTAAAGGCCATAGTTTACATTAGGGTTCATTCTTAGTATTGTACATTCCATGGGTTTTGACAATTGCATGACATGGATTCACCATTATAGTATTATGCAGAGTAGTTTTACTGCCCTAAAAATTCTTGATATTTTACAGCTGTTCATTTCCCCCTTCCCTCCAACTCCTGGCAACCACTGATCTTTTTACAGTCTCCACAGTTTAGCCTTTTCCAACATACCACATAATTGGAATCATTCAAGTATATGGCCTTTACAGATTGGCTTTTTTTAACTATATACTTTTTAAAGTTCCTCCATGTCTTTTTGTGGCTTGATACCTCACTTCTTTTTAGTGCTGAATAATATTCCATTCTCTGAATGACCACAGTTTATTCATTCATCCCCTGAAGGACACCTTGGTTGCTTCCAAATTTTGGCAATTCTCAGTAAAGCTGCCATAAACATCCATGTGTACGTTTCTATGTAGATGTAAGTTTTCTACTTTTTTGGGTAAATACAAAGGAACACAGTTGCTGGTTTGTAGCATAAGAGTATATCTAGTTTTCTAAGAAACTGCCAACTGTCTTCCATAGTGGCTGTACCATTTTTCATTTCCACCAGTAATGAATGGTAGTTCCTGTTGCTCTCTATCTTTGTTAGCATTTGGTATTGGCAGTGTTTGGATTTTAGCCATTTTAATAGGTGTGTGGTGATATATATTGTTGTTTTAAATTGGAATTACTTAATATGTCGAGCATCTTTTCATACATTTCTTTGCCATTGATATCTCTTTGGTAATGTGTCTGTTAAAGTCTTTGGCTCATTTTTTAATTGGGTTGTTTCTTTTCTTACTGTTGAGTTTTAAAAGTTCTTTATGTATTTTGGATATTAGCCCTTTATTAGGGTGTTTCTTTTGCAAACATATGTAATCTCCCAATCTGTGGCCTGTTTTCTCATTCTCTTGATAGTGTTGTTTGCAGAGCAGAAATTTTTATTTTGATGATGTTCAGCTTGTCCATTATTTCTTGGATCATATCTTTGATGTCTAAAAAATGATCACCATCCCCAACATCATCTAGGTTTCTTCCTGTGTTATCTTCTAGGAATTTTAGAGTTTTGCATTTTACATTTATGTTTGTGATCCATTTTGAGTTAATTTTTGTGAAGGGTGTAAGGTTGGTCGAGATTCATATTTTTGCATGTGGATATCAGTTGTTCCAGCACCATTTCCTGAAAATATTCCCTTTGCTCTATTATATTGCCTTTGCTCCTTTGTTAGAATCTATTGACTATAGTCATCTACTTCTGGGCTGTCTATTCTGTTTTATTGATCTGTTTATTCTTTCATCGGTGCCACACTTTCTTGGTTACTATAGCTTTATACTAAGTCTTGAAGTCATGTGGTGATAGTCCTCTGACTTTGTCCTTTTTCAATATTGTGTGGGCTCTTCTGAGTCTTCCATTTCTCCAAGAATCAGTGTGTTGATATCCACAAAGTAACTTGCTGGAATTTTGCCTAGGACTATGTTGAATGTATAGATCAAGTGGGAAGAACTGACATCTTGACAATATTGAGTCTTCCTATCCATGGACATGGAATATGTTTACGTTTATTTAGTTCTTTGATAATTTTGATCAGTTTTGTAGTTTTCCTCACTTAGGTCTTGTACATATTTTGTTAAGATTTATATCCAGGGGCCCCTGGGTGGCTCAGTCGTTAAGCGTCTGCCTTCGGCTCAGGTCATGATCCCAGGGTCCTGGGATCTAGCCCCACATTGGGCTCCCTGCTCCATGGGGAGCCTGCTTCTCCCTCCCCCACTCCCCCTGCTTGTGTTCCCTCTCTCGCTGTGTCTCACTCTGTCAAATAAATAAATAAAAATCTTAAAAAAAATTTATATCCAAATATTTTATTTTGGGGGTACTAATGTAAATGATACTGTGTTTTTAATTTGAAATTATACTTTTCATTGCTAGCATATAGGAAAATGTATCCTACAGCTTTGCTATAACCGCTTGTTAGTTTGAAGAGGGTTTTTTTTGGTCATTTCTTTCTGATTTTCTGCGTAGACAATCATGTCATCTGTTAACAAAGTTTTATTTCTTCTTTCCCAATCACTATATGTTTCAGTTCCCTTTCTTCTTACATTAGCTAGAATTTCTAGTATAATGCTGAAAAGCTACAACGGAGGGGGGCATCCTTGCCTTGTTCCTGATCTTACTGGGAAAGCAGTTAGTGTCTCTCCATTAGTATAACGTTAACTGTAGGTTTTTAAAAAATAAGTGTACTTTTTCAAGTTGAAGATGATCCCCTCTGTTCCTATTTGGGTTTTTCCCTTTGTTGCTGAATAATATTTTATTGTATGGCTGTGCTACAATGTGTTTCTTCATTTACTTGTTAATGGACATTTGGGTTGGTTCCAGTTTTTGGCTGTTAAGAATAAAGTTGCTGTGGGAGCACCTGGGTGGCTCAATTGGTTAAGCATCTGCCTTCAGCTTAGGTCATGATCCCAGGGTCCTGGGATTGAGCCCCACATCAGTCTCCCTGCCCAGCAGCTCTGCTTCTCCCTTCTCTCTCTACCCTGCTCATGCTCTCTCTGTGCCTCACTCTCTGTCTCAAATAAATAAAAATCTTAGAAAATAAATAAAGTTGCTGTGAACATTTGTGTACAGGTTTTTGTATAGACACTTGTTTTTCTTTCTAGTGAGTGAAGACATAAGAATGAAATGGGTGAATGATATGGTGCTTGTATATTTAACTTTTAAGAAACTGCTGGTGTGGGGCGCCTGGGTGGCTCAGTTGGTTGAGCGACTGCCTTCGGCTCGGGTCATGATCCTGGAGTCCCGGGATCAAGTCCTGCATCGGGCTCTCTGCTCGGCGGGGAGTCTGCTTCTCCCTCTGGCCCTCCCCCCTCTTGTGCTTTCTCTCTCTCTCTCTCTCATGCTCTCTCTCTCAAATAAATAAATAAAATCTTTAAAAAAAAAAAAAGAAACTGCTGGTGTGTTCCAATGTGATTGTACCATTTTGCAGTTCAACCAGCAATGGAGAGTTCTAGTTCCTCCACATTCTAACATTTGGTATTTCAGTCTTTTTGATTTTAGCCTCTCTAATGGATGAGTGTGGTATCTTATTGTGGTCTTAATTTACATTTCTCTAATGATGTTGAGCACCTATTCATATGCTGCTGGGTGATGTGTCTGTTCAGATCTTTTGCTCATTTTTTTATTGGCTTGTTTTCTTTTTATGAAGTTTTAAGAGGTCTTCATGTATTTGCATTCGAGTTCTTTATCAGATGTAAATCCTTTATCAGATATGTTCTGAAAAGTTTTTTTTCCCCATTAAATGGCTTAAGAGTGTGTTTTGAAGAGTAGAAAATTTTTTATGAAATCCACCAATTGTGCTTTTGGGTAACATACCTAAGAAATATTTGCCAACCTGAAGTCACAAAAATTTACATTTGCACGTCCATGTGAATTTTAAGAAAAACTTGTCAATTTTTAAAAAAATCTGCTTGGATTCAGATTGGGATTGTGTTTAATCAGTAGCTCAATTTAGAAAAAAATAATCTTTTAAGAATATTGAGTTTCTAACCTATGAGAAAAGTTTATCTTTCCATTTATTTAGGTCTTTAATTTCTCTTAGCAAATTTTGTAGTTTTAACTGTAGGTGTTTCATACTTTTTGTCAGATCTATGCCCATTTCATCTTTTTTTTCTTTTGATGTTATAACAGCAGTGTTTTAAAATTTTTTCCCCAATTTTTCACTGTTAACACATGGAAATAAAATTGATATTGATCTTAGGTGCTATATAAGAACTACTGTCCTTGCTAAATACCCTTGTTATAGTAGTTTTCTTGTAGAAAATCCATCAGATTTTTCACACAGATGATTGTTTTCTGCAAATACATTTTTCCCCCTAATCTAGATGCCTTTTATTTCTTTTTCTTCTTGATTGTACAGTGTTGGATAGAACTCAGGGAGAGATTTCTTAGCTGTTAGATTTTCTCTCCCTATGTTAAGGCCTTGGAATTCATGCCAGGTGGTAAGCTGAGGCCAATTACTGGGCTTACCTTGTATGTTCACTGTTTATCAGGATCAATATTCTTTGTTGCCTGTTGATTGTTGTCTTGAAATGGTTGTTTCAAGCAGGAGGGTAAATCCCTTTACTACTCCTTGTCTACAAGCAGAGGTCTCTGTACTATTATAAATCTATTCTAGTCAGGCATTTATCCTCACCACTCACTAAGACACTTGCTAAATTCATTGGTTACTTACGGGTTCTTCTTTTTTGGCCAGTTGGTAGTATTTGGAATAACTGATCACTCTCTCTTTCAAGGTACTTGCTTCACTAACAGTGCAGGATTTTTCTTTCTTCCCTGACTAGTCTTTGTCATCTTTTTTTGGATTCTACTCAACTTCCAAATCTTTTGAATGTTTGAATGCACCAGGGATGCTTGGTCTTAATGCTGTTATAATACTTTGTAGGTGGTTTCATTCAGTCTCATGACTTTATATACCTTTTATGTGATGATTGGTCTAAATTTATATCTTCAGTCTATCACTTTCTCCAGAACAGCATATTCTTATATAGCCAGCTGCTTATTCAACAATATGCATTTGGTTGTGAAATAGGCAAGTCCAAAACTACTTCTGAATTCCTGCCTACCTCTAACCCTTAAAAATGTTCCACTTGCTAGTTCTCATTTTGGTAAATGGCACCTCTTTTCATTTCACTTGCTCAGGTCAAAAACTTTGGAGTAATTTTGTCTTCTCTCTTTCTCTCAGACCCAGCTTTTTGTTCCACCAGCAATCCTATTTTGTTTTGTTTTGCTTTTGTTTTGCAATACAGTATATCCAGAATCTGACTGCTGCTTACCACTACCACTTTGATTATCCTGATTCAAATCCCATCTTCTCTCTCTTGCATCAACAAAAAGCTATGCTAGTGCCCTTAAAAAAGCTACGGTGGTACCCTAAACCAATCACTGTTACCTTCCTTTATTTTCCTCCATAGTTCTTACTATCTGATATCTTTTTATTTTAATTCTTTTTCTCCGATTAGAATGTAAACTGCATAAAGACAGGGGCAGCTGTTCAGTACTTATATCCAGTACTTAGAACAGTACCTGACACAAAAGCGTGTACCTAATTCAAACTGATAAATGAATGGTCCTGGGTTTTCTCCCATCATTTTCAGTATGTAATCCAGTTTCTTCTTTAGGCTGTAGGACCTCCTATGGTCTCAGAGTTATTTTTTCTAATTAAAACATGACAAGAAGTTAGAGATTCTCTCACATTCTAATAGTATTTGAGTTTGCTGTTATACTTAGTCCTTATGTTATATTACTTAATTCACTTGGCTTCACTCTTCTATGCTTATTTCTGTTTTGAGTGTTGTTTGGGGATGTTGTTGAAAAGACTTTTTTACATTTTTAAAGCTCATGTGACTTAAACACTTAAAACAATTCAAATTAATTATTGAGTGTACTAGTGATAAATCTGATTCCTCTAAAATTTAAGTATGCCGAAATTGTTGAGAATACCTAGATACTGTGATTTTGCTAGTTTCTTGAAAATGTATACTACTTCAGTTGTTGATTTAAAAATTATTCTAAATTTGAGGAGTCTAAAAGGGTCCACACCTTAGAGATTTTTGGAGGTTTTATTTGTATTTGGACATAGAGTACAGTAAAGTTTGATTTGTAGAATATTTACATATACCTATTTTCTAGATCGTAACATTTGAAAGATCCTGGTACCTAAAATGTCCAAGATGCCTGCCGTTTCCATAGTTTGAAAATGAGATATGATTAAAAAAATAATAACAAAGTACCAAAAAAGGTAGTATTAAAGATAGATTTGTGATAACTTCTATTGCTTTTTGGTTCATTGTTGGTAGTGGGAGAGGTAGGAAAGTGAACTGTTGTCACTTTCTACTTGCATTTCAGACACTTTAATATGATCTCTAATATGAATGTCAAGTCATTTTGTTTTTGTTTTTAAATAACCCATAGAAGTTATAGTACACAAATCACTACATTTTATTTTTCTGTCACAATTCTTTTTGAATATTTCCAAATGATCTGTGTTCTCTGTATGCTCTAAAACCTGACTGACTGTTCAAATATACATGAAAAATCCAGACAGTTTTATTTTCATGGTTCTAGCATTTTCATAGGAGCTACAAGTAGGAGGAAAACACTTATTTCTCTCTCTTTCTCTCTGAAAGGATAATAAGTTCAATTTAATTAATTAGTTAATGGTACAAATGGTGTGTTTTTCTTTGGCCTCTAGAGTGTACTTTCTTTTATGCTGAATGGCTTTCCCTATTTAAATATTGTAGAGTGTATTTAAATAATGTAAATATGTTTTTGAGTCAGTGGACTCGTTTTTTCTTTTTCCTTTCTCCCAATACTCCCCGCTTCACTAATGGTGGCTCACTAGGTCATACTTCTTACCAGTTGTAAGGAGTTAGGATTTAGCACTATCCCTCCCAGGTTATTTTGATATTTAATGTCTTAGATCAGATTGCTATAACAAAGCACTATGGACTGGGTGGCTTAAACAACAGATACTTATTTCTCACAGTTTTGAAGGCTGAGCAGTCCAAGATCAAGGTGTGAGCAGATTCAGTTCCTGGTGAGGACCCTCTTCTTGACTTGTAGATAGCCACCTTCTTTGTCCTCACATGATAGAAAGAGAGAGCTTGTCCTTCTTCCTTTTCTTATATGAACACTAATGTCACCATAGGGGCTCTACCCTCATGACCTCATAAACCTGATTACCACACAAGGGCCCCATTTATAGACATTATCACTTTAGAGATTAGGGCTGTAATATAAAAATTTGGGGAAGTGCAAATACTCAGTCCCTAACACCTTATCCTATCTCTTTTCCATTTCTACCTGAGGATTTAATTCTGTTTATTTTTATTTTTAATTTGCTTTTATTATGAACATTACTTATAAATGATTTTGACATCAAAGAGGAACACAAAGTAAAAAACTGAAAGTTCTTTCCTTAATCCTCAGTATCCCACTCTCTAGGAGTAACTAATGTTATTTGCCAGAATATACAAATTTATTGTCAGTATATGTGCAGGCATATGTGCCTGTTTTTTACATTTTGATCTTCAGTCCTTGTGTGTGTGTGTGTGTGTGTGTGTGTGTGTGTGTGTGTGTTTAGTGTGAAGCAGGGATCTATTTCCAAGTATTTAGCTCTTGTCCTTTCAGCATCTTGACTAATTCGCTATTTCCCCACTCATACAAAATACTTTGTTGTGTATCAATACTATTTTATGTATGTGTGTATATATATATGTTTGTGTACTGTAAATTGTTTTCAGATACTAATAGTAAGCTTTTTATTATTTTTACTTTAGCATTTCTCCTCCCTCCTACTGGGCCATTGTTGTTTTTGAAATATTTCTTAGCTATTGTCCCTAGTCTAGTTTCAAGAATTTTTATCAGAGATTTCACTGCAGTTGCTTTGAAATTTGTGTGATATGGGGAGATATGATGTCTAAATAGTATTAAGTTTTCCTACAGGAACATGACATATCTTACATTTATTCAAGTCAGTTGCTCAGGTTTATAGTTCTTTACAACTTTATGGATGGGCATTTGAAATATTAATGTTTTACAAATACTGTCTTTTTCATAAATTTGTAAAGGGTATCACCTATCCTAACATGTTGATTATATATTTTGGATATATTTTGCATGTTTTATATGCACCCATATTATTTGTTCTAATAGCCCTTTACTTGGTCTTCTTAGATTTTTCAGGTAATAGGTTTTTCAAATAATAATTCTGTCTGTTCCTTTCTAATGCTTTACCTTCCCTGTTTCTTTCTTTCTCTTTGTTTCTTTGTTTCTTTGTTTCTCTTTCTTTCTTTCTTTCTTTCTTTCTTTCTTTCTTTCTTTCTTTCTTTCTTTCTTTTTTTTACCTCATTGCACTGGAATTTCCATTGTCAGTTGAACAGTGATAATGATACTGCACCGTTTTGTCTTGATCTTTTTTTAATAGCAATGCCCCCTTTTTCTATTTTAGTGTTGTGATGGCCACTGATTTGAAAATAATCTACTTTATTATTAAGAATCCTTCTTTTCTCAGTTGTTAGAGTTTTCTAAAAAATCAGATAATGAATGCTAAACTTTATAAAATGCCTTTTCAGCATCAAATGAGAAAGTCAATGTGAGCTTTCAGTGTGATAAATAGTTTAAAAATATCCTTACAATCTTGGAATATCCTACTTTGTCATTGTGTCTTTTTCTTTAAACACAAAGCTGGGTATTATTTCATAATATGTGAAAATTTTAATATTCATAAACTATCCTTTTCTTTGTATATTTTCTGTTTTAGTACTAGGCTTTTGATAGTCTGCTAAAATACATTACAATACTTATAAAATTTATATGTTTTGGGTTAATTTTAAAAGCTTAGTAATTATCTACACTTGAAAGCATGATAGAACACAATGGTAAATTTTGAGGACTTGATACTTTTTTGGGACAATGGTTAAAAAAACCTTTTTCTTCCATAACTGTTAAGTATAGTCAATGCGAATTCTCTGTCCTTTTTTGTTTTGTTTTTTTTTATGATTTCTTATTTTTTTATTATGTTATCCTCTCTTGTAATACATCTTCAATCATCTCCTAGATGGTACACTTTGCTCTCTTGTTTGTTTATTTACTATTTTTTAATTCATTTACAATTTGGATGACATAGTTTGCCTATTTCTTTATATTTTACTTATACATTTATGGTTTTTTTCTGCCAAAAAGTGCTGGTGGAAATAATAATTTGTAAAGTTTTTGTTGTTGTTTAGAACTCTCTGAACATGTTTAAACACATTTTTCTTGGTTATTTTTAAAGTGATACCCTCTACATTTTTGTATTTAAGAATATTAATAAGACATAACTTTAAATTTCAAAAATGATATTTATACAGTGTATTGTTTTTACAGTTTCCATGTTTGAGTGTTTATATTGATTTACTTCTGAATTTGAATATTTATTTTGTCAGGAGACATGTGAGTCATAAACTCTCCAAGGGCTTATATGTATGTTCCAATATACTTGTCACTGAGCAGCATCTTGCCTGACTTTAATATTCATAAATATTAGTCTTATTTGTCCTAAAATAATTTAGATTTGGCCCAAGGAAATCACTATTACAGGGGAGAAGTTTGATGTCATTTCATTTTAACTTTTGCTTGTGGGATTTTTTTCTTCATCCATGAAACAGGAAAAAAAGTTGATTTCACATTTTATGTAAATGTTTTTTAAATTAATGCTTTCTGGTAGTTGGTCTATCTTAAATGAAGTTTTTTATAGAGATTCTTGTTAGAGGAACCCTCCAGAAGATACTTTAGTATTATATTTGGTTTGACAGATCCTTCATGTATTAGTGATCTATTGTGAAGTAATAAATTACCCTGAAGTTCAGTGGCTTTAAAATGACATGCATTTATTATCCCTCTTTGTGTCAGAAATTCATGCATGGCTCATCTGGTTTCTTTGCCTGAGAGTCTTTCACAAGACTGCAATCAAGGTGTCAGTTAGGGCTGGGATCTTATCTGAAGGCTTGACTGGGGAATGATCTCCTTCCAAGCTTATTCTTGGCCCAATCTAATGCTTTTTCCACTGCAACACATATTGGCAGGTATTTGATTTATTTGAGAGTCACTCTTTGGGTCTAACATTCAGCCCTAGGAACATCTGCCTCTTTTGAGTCCTTCCTACTAATTAGTCATAAATGTATGTGTGTATGTGAATTTGCATGGACACGCAGGTGAGCACCTATAGAAGGGCTTGTGGGAGGGACAGAGCGAAAGAAGAAGGGAGGGAGAATGATCATATGTTAGTATAACTTTTTTGTATTTTAAGAACTATTTTTTCCCCCATAGGTGCCTTAGCTGGGCCAATTATTGTGGAGCCACATGTCACAGCAGTATGGGGAAAGAATGTTTCATTGAAGTGTTTAATAGAAGTAAATGAAACTATAACACAGATTTCATGGGAGAAGATCCATGGCAAAAGTTCACAGACTGTTGCAGTTCATCATCCTCAGTATGGATTCTCTGTTCAAGGAGAGTATCAGGGAAGAGTCTTATTTAAAAACTATTCACTTAATGATGCGACAATTACTCTACATAACATAGGATTCTCTGATTCTGGAAAATACATATGCAAAGCTGTTACATTCCCACTTGGAAATGCTCAGTCCTCTACAACTGTAACTGTATTAGGTAGGTATGCTTGAATTGTATATTTTTGTGGTAGTGGCAAGGATTGTAGTAAAAGTTTTTTCAAGATTTTAAAGTAATTGATTGTATATATATAAATCTAGATTTGAAATAATTCAAATGTGATTTTTCAAGTTTTGTCTTAAAATTCTGTGATTCTCAGCTGTCTCAATTTAAACAAAATTTTGTATCTACCTACCTATCTATATAATGCTATGTGGTTCTTAGTTATTTTACTTTCTTCATGAAAGATTGTTTTTTATTTATAATACTAAGTGCTGAGTGTTTTTTACATTTTCAGTATTCTTTCTCAAAATTTCAAACTTTAAGTTTCCTTTTTAAATAAGCTTTTCCATTTATTTAAATGACTGTTGTTTTAGAGCCATTGATGAACTTCATGTTTGTTTCTGAAATCAAATTTTATTTCTGCTACTGTGGATTTCATAGCTGTTTAAATCTTGGGCCGTTGCTCATAATGAGCGATTTGCTTTTTCCTGTCTGATAACTCTTAGAATTTATGGTGGAATTTAAAATGAGCTTATTAGCATTAAGATAGCCACTTGCAGTGAAAGGTATACCAATTTGGAAATACTCGCTTGTACTTTTAGAATAATAGAGTAAAGATTAATAGCAACCTTAGCCATTTCCACTCACAGTAGGACTCCTTTAATGGGCAGTCTGCTCTGCATCTACCTGTTTGTCTGTTGGGGACTTGGTTGGATCTGCTGATAGCTCCCCTCCCCAACCCTCCTTCACTCTTCTCCTGGGTGTTACGCTCTAGTAAAAAGCCCTTTGTGCTCCTCACTTGGTCTTAGTTTCTGCTTCCCGAGCAGCCAACAAGTTCGCAGACCCCAAGATTTAAAGGCATCATTTCAGGGTCTCTGACATGCAGGAGAGCCGTTTCGTCCAGCTTTGTCTAGATTTTTTTTCATGTTGAAAGATACTTTTTAAAAATAGAAATAAAATTAAATATTTGAGGACTTCATATGTTTATCACACTGCCCGAACAGCTGCAGGAAAATATAACTCATGTTTATGAAATTAATACTTTTGAGAAACATTTTGATTAGAAGACAAGGCATAAAATAAATATCTGAAAAATCAAGTGCAGACCATCAGGGTGAAAAAGGTCACCAAAGAAGTTCATTGGCTAGAAAATAATAGTTTGTGTGTGGAAGAGGGAACCCATGGGAGTAAAGGCTTTTTTTGCTATAAATTTTAGTAATTCCCCTTAAATTAATACAGTACTCAGTGGTTTAAAACTCAAGACTGTTTATAGTACAAGACTAGTCATGATTTTACCCATGCCTATGTCTCTAGCTTCATCTATTTCATCTCTTGCTCCACTTTTCCTAATAACACAGATTTAATAATCATGATGAACTATTTGCAGTTCTGGTAATACCTGTTTATGTTTTGCATGTATTTTTCTTTCTTCTTGGATTGCTTTGTTTTTCTTCCTCTCTCTCTTCCTACTTTCTTGTATTTAACTCTTATTTACAAACCACAGTCTTTTAGAAGCCGTTGTTGAAATATATACCCACTTGCAGTTTGATGTTTTTTTTTTTTTCTTTTTTGGCTCTTTTGCCATTGTATCTTGAGCTTATCTATTGCCCGCAGTTACCATACCGTTGTGTGTTTTCTCCATTATAAACACGTGGTGGACTGCATCTCTGTACTTCAAAATTTAACTCTCTCTCTCAGGCCTACAAGAGTTCCTAGTATATAGCAGTCATACACCATTTAAGTGTTATTTAAGTAGGGTGTAGGAATGGATTGGTGAAACTTAGTAGTCTACAAAAGTCCTTGAATTTTGGGTAGGTTTAGGGTAAGCAAAAGGGAAATAAGTATGGGGAGAATAAATGAGCCAGTGCAGGGAGGCAGAAAACAACATACATTAGGGTAGAGTTCTTTTTAGCGTCAGCATTGTTGACATTTTGGGCTGGGATTCTTTGTTGTAGTGAGCTGTCATGTCCATTGTAGACTGTTTGGTAGCATCCATGACCTCTACCCACCAGATGCTAGTAGCAGTTATGACAACTTAGAATGTCTCCAGACATTGCCAAGTTGTCCTCTGGAAGAGGAGGGGAGAGATCGCTCATTGTTGAGAACCCTCATTAGTGGAACCACTGAATAATTTGTTGATTGTTCAGAGGATTTATATAAAGTACCAGAATTGAAGGGTAGAAAGGTTGAGTAGGACTGCATTAAAGTAGCTTGAATGTTATGATGGGGAATTTGAGCTTTGTATTACTAAGAAATGCCAAGTTGGTGTAAGGTGTTGTACTTCTCGCCTCCCTTCTTTTACCGTCAGACTCTTGCTATGTAAAATGTGATTGCTGAACCAGCAGCATTGGCAGCACTTGGGAGTTTGTTAGAAATACAGAATTCCAGGCCCCTCCCAACCTTACTGAATGATAAGTCTACATTTTAGCAGGATTTCTAAGTGATTTGTATGCAGAATAAAGTTTGAGAAACACTGCTTTGATCACCTCACCTTGCTTAGAGGGATATTTAAGTTATAGTAGAGTAGATTCAGGGAGTAATGTGATAAAAGTTGTGATTTATGAAGATTAGTCTGGTGTTTTTGATGGATTGAAATGAAGTCCTAAAATCATAATCCCTCAGTCATGTGGCCATGAAAGCTTGAAATTAATTTTCTGATTTCCGCCACTTGAGGGAAGAAGGGAGCTATTACAAAGGAATAGCTGTCAAGACTTTGTAACTGATTGGATACAAGAAACAAAGGAGGTTTGAACATAAACAGGTTTTGAACCTTGGTGATTGAGTAAGTGTGTTATTAATTCCAATGGGCGTGTCTGAATGAAAACCAGGCGTTGGGATTGGGAGGCTAAGATTGGGAGTCATTTGCTTTAGTGAGTTTGAGTATATATAGGCAAACAACACCAGGCAGGTGGTTAGAAACTGTGGAGTCAGGCCTTGTATCAAAATTGAAGAAAATTAGGGATCATGTAGATAGTAGTGTGTATCAGATAAAAGTTTCTAAGGGAGATGCAAACAGTAACTGAAGGCCCAGAACCCAGTATTTATTAGGGCAGAGGTTAGAAGAAATAGAGATGAAGAGCTCAACGAGAGCTTTGAGGAAAACTCGGGCAAAATAATACTACTTGTAACAGGAGAAGATAAAAATTTTAAGATTATTCTAGCAGTTTTTTTTCCACAGTGAGTATTAAGCCCTATTGAACATGATTTGAATAACCATTTTTTTCAGTTTTCCTAAGAATGGTGCTTAACTAGTATTCTAAATGTGTAGCCCAGATGACAATTCATTACTTAGAACAGGGACCTTAAGGCATTAGTACTTAATTCTTTTGGAACTGAATGTGAAGAACTGTGGCAAAGTTTGATTCCTACCAAATTAGTCAAAGAGAATGGCAAACAAAAATATTAAGCCTGTAGATTACGTGGTAACATTAGCGTTTCAGTGGAGTGGTATTAATAGAAGCCAAATTAAGGGAATGTGATATAACAAAAAAACTTTGGGAAAATTTAGCAACAAATGCCCCACAGTAGAACAGTTGTTTTGCAATTGCTTACTTCTCTTGATGGGATATTTTATAGTTGTTAAAATTATGGTTAAGAGAAGTGTTGCTGCCTGAGGAGAAGAACCAAAAAATTGTAGGTGTGCCATGATTATTACATCCATATGGAAACTAGAAAAAGAAAGAGAAGTGGAAGAAAATGATAATAACTGAATTAGGATATTGTAGTTGTGGATAATTTTTCCCCGTTTTCCCAATTTTTAGAAATACTGCTTTTGCAATAAAAATACAGACTTCCACTATATGTTGGCTAATTAAGCATAATTTAAAAAAATAGACTTCCTTTGCTGTGGATGATGGAATACAGGGACTGGATTTACCCTCTTTCTCAGAACAAGAAACCAGGCAAATAAGAAACAGTTTTTAGTCATTGGACAGTAGGCAGTGTAGGATTATGATCCCTGAAAGAAGGGAAACAAACAAGGTGAGTCCCTATAATGTTCTAGCTTCCTCCTTAGGCAGTTTCCAGGCTACAGCTCAGTGACAAGGATTTGAAGCAGAGAATGATGGTGTCAGGGAGTAAGAGAGACATACTGGAATTCACGGAGGACAGGTGATTAGAATTCGTGGAGCAGAAATACTGGAAAGCAGAGAGCATCAGAGAGTGTGTGTTTTAGAGATCTACAGAAGGGCCCTCTGAAGTCTTTGGGTTAGTAGTGATCTGTGTCCATGGGAGAGGAAACTTTTGAGGTTTGGGGAAAGAACCAGCAGAAAGCATTAGATCTAAGTAACAATCCTGGTGTTTACACAGGGCTAGGAAAACCATGTTCCTGCCATTCAAGTACACAAGGCATTGGTAGCATCTTAAGAGGAAGCAACAGCAAAACTGCTAGACAGGGAAGGTTATAGAGAAGTTAACTAAAATATTGAAGTATATGAGAAAAGTAACTTTAGAAAGCCAATAAAGTCTACAACCAGGAGATTGATTCCCTTCAGAAGAAACAGAAATAACGTAACTTAAAATTGACTTTAAAAGTTTCTATTAATGATGGCATAAGTTGTTCAGACCAACTCTCCCTTGGGAGTGAAATATAAAATACCATCGAAAGCTTCAAGGAAGTAAGAACATAGTGAGAAATATAAGTAGATCAAAATCTAGGAGAAGGTAAAAACAGAAATAAGCCTAGCACTGAAAGTTGCATTCAACCTCTGAGGACTTTTGATAATTCAGGAGAAACACCTGAGATGCTAAGCTGCGATTTTGAAAGCCTTGAGAAGACAGAGACAAATTTCTAAGTGTAGTTCTGCTCAAGATGGGGGATGTCTAATTACTCTTCTCTTATTCACCTGGTATCCAAAGGCTTACATTTTCGGACTAGTAGGAAACTAGAAATAAACCAGCCTTCTTACAGACTTTATAGGTTTATAATGATCTAAGTGGTTTGATCTTAAATTCAGGAGATCCTGGACTGGTTAGTGATTTCAGGAGTTTGGCAGAAGAAAACTCAGATCTTTTTTAGAGGAAAAGTATCTTTATTCTAGACCTCACATTATTTCTACCTTAGTTACTCAAACACAGGCATATAGTCTCCTTGAATCGGCAGGTATACAAGTAAAGAACACCCCACAAGGAGCAGCCAGCACAAATAAGACAACAGAAACAGACATGCAAAGATATAGGATGTTGGAATTATCAGATACAGACTATTAAACAGCATCATTTAACATTTGAAGAGATAAGTCAATCTATAAAATTTCTGCAGGAAACTATAAAAAAAATCACATAGTAATTGGCCTTGAAGTAGCGAAGTAATTTTTAGTGTATAAAAGCAGTTAACAATAAAAGAAATTAAAAACTGATCAATTTTAGTACGTTTGAACTAAAACTTCTGCTCATCAAAACAACCATTGGGCAAAAAGATAAGCCCTAAACTGGTAGAGGATATTTTTACCACATATAATTTAAAAAAGGGCTCTCCTTCCAAATCAATAAGAAAAAGCAGTTGGCTTTAATAGGCATTTTGCAGAAGAAATTCCAAATGGCCTAAACATGGAAAGACCTTTAACTTCATTCATAATATGAGAAATTAAAAAATACAGTCTCGACAATACGCCATTATATATAAGATGGACAGACAGTGAGAAGTCAGTATCAACTGTGGTGTGTGTCTGAACTGATAGGAACTCTAAGATTAGGAGTAAATTGTTACTTTGGAAAGCTTTTTGGCATTATCTGGTAAAGTTGAAAATAAAAAGAGTAGTAGCAATTCTACTACAAGGGACAAACTAGAGAAACATCCGTACAAATATACCATGATACACCAATGAGAATGTTTCTTGTAAAATTGTTAATACTCAACAGGAAATAGCACCAATGTGCAATGGTAAATAAACCGTATAGCAGTTAATAATTTATAGAATTGCATGTAAATTTAAATGATTTAAAAATTAAAAGTAAAAAGAACCCCGAATTTCAAAATAATAAATTAAGTCTGATTATTCTCAAATAAATTAATCTCAGGAGCACAAAGTTGAGTCAAAGAAAAATGCATATAGTTCAATACCATTCATGTAAAGTTCAGAAACAGGTAAAATGCCATTGTTATTTAGCTTTGCAGTTGTTGCTTGTAGACCCATCGTGGAAAGTAAGCAAAAATTTATTTCCAAAGTCAGTATAATGATTTCATACTTGGGCAGGTAGGTGTTAAGATCAAGAAGCATGTTGAGCGACCTGGAAGGTACTAATGTTTTTGATTAAAATGTGAATATAAAGTATTCATTACATGTGTTGTATGTACTTCCCCTTTGTTATTTTACAATAATACATCTTATGCAATACATAAGGAAATACATAAGGAAAATATTAGTATCTCGAATAGATTATGAAACAAAAATAGTTAGACACAAATCAAGAACAGATGGCATTGAAAACCAGTTGGAAACTTTGGAAATGAATAAGTTATTGAGATAAAAATTTAATATACAGAATAAACTATAGGCTTGAGGCAAATACTTTATGAAGTGAGACTGAGGAATTTATGCAGAAGGAAGCGCTTGAAATTTGCTGGAAAAAATGAAGAGATAGGTAGGACATATGGAAAGTAGACTGAAAGGTCTAAACATTAAGGTTACTTTCACTTGCTGAGGACCTTTCTTATACTAGAATAAGGTAATGGGATACACATTCTAATAAATGTAACTTATTGACATTGCATTTTAACAGTGTCGGTTCCATACTGGTAACTTAATTTATATTTTCTATAAGCATTTTTGCTGCAAAATGAAGCACTGTGTCTTAAAACTACATCTTTTCCCCTTTCAGAGTAATATTTAAAATCTCATAATGAAAATTATCCAATTTACAGGAATTTTTCATATACTCACTTTGGGGCAAGCTCATCGGTCCGTATAAAGAAAAATCGTATCTCTCCTAGGGAGAACCGTCTTTAAGGTTTTCAAGTCTTGTTGAGCTTCTTGTTTGTCTTGGCTCATGATCTTCTCTTCCAAGAATCCAGCTGATGTTGGCATTACTTAAAAGCATATGTGTAGATTTTATATGCATTTGCCCCTAAGTTTATGAAATATGGCTAGATATGGCTTGGAAAGATGTAAATATATTCTTCTTTGAAATGTGACTAATTGTTTTTTAAAATTTAAACAGTTGAGCCCACTGTGAGCCTGATAAAAGGGCCAGATTCTTTAATTGATGGAGGAAATGAAACGGTAGCAGCCATCTGCATCGCAGCCACTGGAAAACCAGTCGCACATATTGACTGGGAAGGTGATCTTGGTGAAATGGAATCCACTACAACTTCTTTTCCAAATGAAACGGCAACAATTGTCAGCCAGTACAAGCTGTTTCCAACCAGATTTGCTAGAGGAAGGCGGATTACCTGTGTTGTGAAACATCCAGCCTTGGAAAAGGACATCCGATATTCTTTCATATTAGATATACAGTGTAAGTAAACAATAACATTTGCTTTTTAAACATGTCACGCATTTTATTTTAACTTTCTTCCTGTGACATAATTGTGTCAGACTTGTTAGTTTGAATATTTAATATTCAGATATTCTTACATCTTTTCCTTATTGACATTTTTTTTCTTAATTGTTAAAAATACCTTCATGGAAATTTCATTTAACCTGAACAATTTTTATTAGTTTGTAAAGATGGACAATGACTTTAAAGTTGCTCTCCGACCTAAAATTGTTTAGCTTTCTCCTTTTTAGACCTTAAAAATAGGCTGGACTTAAGCAAATTGTAGAAATTTATACCTCAAAATGTGCAGTACTTAGAGACAAACAACTACTTTGCCAGTTCGATTAATTTAACTATTACTCAGTTTTATTGGTGCTACCCATGATGTTTTCAGCAAGAATCTTTTACTGCCTAGATGCATATTAATTAGTTTGAAAATCTTTGTTTTTCCAGGACTATTTCTCATTTGATTTTACTGATCATGTAAGATTCTCATATAGTAAGACAGTATTTTAAAGACATCATTGAGATAATAACCCTTGTAGATAAGGTTCAAAGCTTGGCCCATCTCCTATTTTTATTTTTTTGTTAAGGGCTGCTCCTTGTGTGTAAAGTTTGTATGTGTATATACCTATGTGTGTATACTTTTCCTGTATATTAGCTGTTATTGATGCATTCTTTGTGTTGCATTTAAAAATTTTGAGAAAAAAAAGTGATAATGCACGTAACTTAAAACAAGGATAATGAAAATTAATAGGTTTTTAAAAGGAGGTGTTACAGTTTTTGTTCTTAGTGTTTATTTTTTGATATGACATAACATGGAATTTTAAATTGCACATATTTGTTACCCTTGATGTAATGGTTTCTAAAGCTAATTCTGAGAATCTTTTTCAACATTTATAGGGTTGAACTTGGGAAGTTATCTTACGTAAATGTTACTACCATTTTATTCTCGAGTGCAGATAACCTTCTTTTCACTTCTCTGGAGAATCCAATTAAAATTTCTCTTTTTCCTTTTCCTACCTTACTTTCACAGACTCTTAACTTTTTCCTTTTTCTTGTAAAATTCAGATCCCAGTTGTAAGTACTATTAATATTTTTCTTATATATAATGTCCTTCCTTGTATCTAGTAATTGACTGAAATTTTCTTCATTTGTATTGTGTACATTATGCCTTTTTGGTTGTTGTTTGCTTGAATGCAATCCTAAATATATAAAAATATTTCTTTTAATGTAAGACTTATATAATTATGGCTTAGATTTATTGCCTTACTCCTAAAATATTCTTAGAGTGCTCATGGTTTTTTTCCTTTTTTTAATTGGGACCTATAAAACATGTGAATAAAGTTTAAGGAGATAAAATCTTATATCTAAAGTTCAGATCTCAAAATTTGGAGGTTTCTTTGGGGATACCTTACCTTAGTACCTATTCCCTCCTATTAAAAGAAATTAAACTTACAGATCTCTCTACTGTTCTTTCAGCAACACTTTTTAGTACCAATTGTAAGTTACAAAAATGTTTGTTAATTCTTGTTATTTATGAGGCAGGCATTTCTTAAAATTACTAAGGTAATTAATTGTACTTTAGTATAAGTTTAATTTTTTACTACTCTTTTTTTGTAAACCTTGCTTGATAATAGATCAAGCTTCCCTGACAGAATTGAACTGACCTGGTCTCTCTCTGACTTCCCATCTGATCCTGTACTCTTTATCTAGTTTACTGTGTAACTCACAGGAGGGTCCCTGTGCTATGTATAAGTGACATTTCCTTAGGGAAGTGTTCATGGCCTTCCTCGGCCTCACCCCCAGTCTGAATTAGGTTCTTCTTCTCTATATGACCCTGTTCTTTTGTTTCTTGGCTCTCATAACAGGCTTTAGTTTAATACTTTTAAAATATTCTCTTCCTTATTAAAAACTATTGGAAAATAAATTTTACGAAGACAGAGTCTGTATTTATACCAAATGTCTAAAACAGTGCCTGCCACTTATTAGGAGTTAAACAATACGACAGTTGAATGAATGATTCATATTGGATTGTATGGTTTAAGTGCATAAATTTATATTGCTGGTAAATACGGATAATTGCTTATTTAACTATATTGCACATATATCAAAAGACGTTTGGGTTGCATTGAATGGTTAAAATTTAATGTTTTAGAACAGTTGAGGCCACAGATAACTTACTTTAGTTGTAATTATAGCCTTAGAAAGTTTGTCTCACATCTCTACTTACCCATAGAATATTAATTAATTATAATACAGGGAATCTAATCTCTATAATTGACTTTGTAACTCTCAGGAGATATTTTCTTTCCGATTAAACATTTCTTTAAAGACAGTTTTATATGGTGACTTGGAACTTAAATGCCATGTCTCATCAAATTAAATAGTATAATGTATTTCCTTTTTTCATAAATCTACACTTCTCATAATAGGACTCATATTTTGTTCTTGGTGATTATATGTTTGTGAATATCCTTATATTCAGTGTCCATAATAACTAGAACTGTACTTGCTATAGTTACCTAGTGTTTGGGTACTCATTGTCCATTCATGCACTCATTCTTTCAGTCAACTAATATTTATTAACTACTGTCTTCCACAATGGTTATGTATATTGACAGAAGGAAAAATGATTTCTGTTCTTCTGAAGTTTAGTCATTATGTTAATGCTTTATCATTATATGTTGCATTTATCATTAACAAAAGATAATTTGTACTGTTATGCATTTATTTTATAGATGCTCCAGAAGTTTCGGTAACAGGCTATGATGGGAATTGGTTTGTAGGAAGAAAAGGTGTTAATCTCAAGTGTAATGCTGATGCAAATCCACCACCCTTCAAATCTGTGTGGAGCAGGTAATAATGTCACATACTTCTAAAGGGAAATTATTTAGTGAAAAGCATTCTTTTTTTAAAATTTAATTTAATTTTATTATGTTAGTCACCATACAATACATCATTAGTTTTTGATGTAGTGATCCATGATTCATTGTTTTCGTATAACACCCAGTGCTCCATGCAGTACGTGCCCTCCTTAATACCCATCACCAGGCTAACCCATCCCCGCACCCCCTCCCCTCTAGAACCCTCAGTTTGTTTCTCGGAGTCCATAGTCTCTCATGGTTCATCTCCCCCTCCAATTTCCCCCCCCTTCATTTTTCCCTTCCTTCTCCTAATGTCCTCCATGCTATTCCTTATTTCCACAAATAAGGGAAACCATATGACAATTGACTTTCTCTACTTGACTTATTTCCCTTAGCATAATCTCCAGTCCCATTCATGTTGATGTAAAAGTTGGGGAATTCATCCTTTCTGATGGCTGAGTAATATTCCATTGTATATATGGACCACATCTTCTTTATCCATTTATCTCTTGAGGGGCATCTCAGCTCTTTCCACAGTTTGGCTATTGCAGACGTTGCTGCTATGAACATTGGGGCGCATATGGCCCTTCTTTTCACTACATCTGTGTCTTTGTGGTAAATACCCAGTAGTGCAATTTTTGGGTCATAGGTAGCTCTGTTTTTAATTTTTTGAGGCACTTCCACAGTTTTCCGAAGTGTCTCTACCAACTTGCATTCCCACCAACAGTGTAAGAGGGTTCCCCTTTCTCCACAACCTCTCCAACGTTTGTTGTTTCTTGCCTTGTCAGTTTTTGCCATTCTAACTGGTGTAAAGTGGTATCTCAATGTGGTTTTGATTTGAATTTCCCAGATGGCTAATGATGATGAACATTTTTTCATGTGTCTTTTTGCCATTTGTAGGTCTTTGGAGAAGTGTCTGTTCATGTCTTCTGCCCATTTTTTGACTTGATTATTTGTTTTTTGGGTGTTGAGTTTGAGAAGTTCTTTATAGATCTTGGAAATCAGTGCTTTGTCTGTAGTGTCATTTGCAAATATCTTCTACCATTCTGTGAGTTGCCTCTTTGTTTTGTTGACTGTTTCCTTTGCTGTGCAGAAGCTTTTAATCTTGATGAAGTCCCAAAAGTTCATTTTTGCTTTTGTTTCACTAGCCTTTGGAGATGTATCTTGAAAGAAGTTGCTGTGGCCGATGTCAAAGAGGTTACTGCCTATGTTCTCCTCTAGGATTTTGATGGTTTCCTGTCTCATATTGAGGTCTTTCATCCATTTTGAGTTTATCTTTGTGTATGGTATTAGAGAATGGTCGAGTTTCATTCTTCTGTATATTGCCCAATTTTCCCAGCACCACTTATTGAAGAGACTGTCTTTTTTCCATTGCATATTTTTTCCTGCTTTGTCGAAGATTATTTGACCATAGAGTTGAGGGTCCATATCTGGGTCTCTGTTCTGTTCCATTGGTCTTTGTGTCTGTTTTTGTGCCATTATCATGCCTACTTGGTGATCACTGCTTTGTAATAAAGCTTGAAATCGACATCATGATGCCCCAGCTTTGTTTTTGTTTTTCCACATTTCCTGGCGATTTTGGGGCTTTTCTGATTCCATACAAATTTTAGGATTGTTTGTTCCAGCACTTTGAAAAATGTCATTGGAATTTTGATCGGGATGGTGTTGAAGGTATAGATTGCTCTGGGTAGCATAGACATTTTAACAGTGTTTATTCTTCCGATCCATGAGCATGGAATGTTTTTCCATCTTTTTGTGTCTTCTTCAATTTCTTTCATGAGTGTTCTGTAGTTCCTAGAGCATAGATCCTTTACCTCTTTGGTTAGGTTTATTCCAAGGTAACTTATGGTTTTTGGTGCTATTGTAAATGGAATCGTTTCTCTAATTTCTCTTTCTACAGTTGGCATTGTTAGTGTATAAGAAAGCAACTGATCTCTGTGCATTGATTTTGTATCCTGCCACATTACTGAATTGCTGTATGAGTTCTAGTAATTTGGGGGTGGAGTCTTTTGGATTTTCTGCATAAAGTATCATGTCATCTGCGAAGAGAGAGAGTTTGACTTCTTCTTTGCCAATTTGAATACCTTTTATTTCTTTTTGTCGTCTGATTGCTGTTGCTAGGACTTCTAGTACTATGTTGAACAGCAGTGGCGAGAGTGGGCATCCTTGTTGTGTTCCTGATCTTAGGGGAAAGGCTCTCTGCTTTTCCCCCTTGAGGATGACATTTGCTGTGGGATTTTCATAGATGGATTTTATTAACTTGAGGAATGTTCCCTCTATCCCTATACTCTGAAGAGTTTTAATCAGGAAAGGATGCTGTATTTTGTCAAATGCTTTTTCTGCATCAATTGAGAGGACCATATGGTTCTTCTCTCTCCTCTTATTAATGTGTTCTATCACATTGATTGATTTGCGAATGTTGAACCACCCTTGTATCCCGGGGATAAATCCCACTTGGTCATGGTGGATGATCCTTTTAATGTATTGTTGGATCCTGTTAGCTAGGATTTTGTTGAGAATTTTGGAATCTATATTCTTCAGGGATATCGGTGTGAAATTCTCCTTTTTGATGGGGTCTTTGCCTGGTTTGGGTATTAAGGTAATGCTGGCCTCATAGAATGAGTCTGGAAGCTTTCCTTCTGTTTCTATTTTTTTGAAACAGCTTCAGGAGAATAGGTATTATTTCTTCTTTGAATGTTTGGTAGAATTCCCCAGGGAATGCATCAGGCCCCGGACTCTTGTTTTTTGGGAGGTTTTTGATCACTGCTTCAATCTCCTTACTGGTTATTGTCCTGTTCAGGTTGTCAGTTTCTTCCTGTTTTAGTCTTGGTAGTTTATAGGTTTCCAGTAAGGCATCCATTTCTTTCAGGTTGCTTAATTTATTGGCATATAGTTGTTGATAGAAACTATTTCCTTGGTGTTGGTCATGATCTCTCCTTTTTCATTCATAATTTTATTAATTTGGGTCCTTTCTCTTCTCTTTTGGCTAAGTCTGGCCAGTGGTTTATCAGTCTTACTAATTCTTTCAAAGAACCAGCTTCTGGTTTCGTTGATCTGCCTCCCTATGACAGGTAAATATTATTTACTGCCAGTAGTATACTGGAATTCTGTTTTCTTTTGTCTAAGGTCTTTGTTTTCCCTGAGCCTAATAATTCTTAGCCTCAAAGAATGTCCTTAATTCTCTTTATCTGTAAAATTTCAAACTGTTATAGTAAGGTTTTCATTTGTATTTCTCAGTATTTAGGGCCTGCCTTTATTTAGTCTTGAGACTTGTAGCTATCAACTGTGTATAATTTTGTCATTTTTTTTTATCATTTCCCCTTTTTTTAATTTGCTTTTACTAGACTTCCTATTTATTGTGTACTGAACATCCTTTCTTATTTTTCAAACAGTTTTTTGTTTGGTTTTGTTTTTCCTAGGAAATTTCTTTTTCTGGGGGAAATTTCTTTTCTGGGGGAAAATTGACTTTTTTCCCCATTGACTTAATTGATTTAAAACATTTTGGGGGCATATTTTAATTTCTTTTTTTTTTCTTTTTTTAAGATTTATTTATGGGGGGTAGGGGGAGGGGCAGAGAGAGAGAGAGAGAGAGAGAGAAAATCCTCAGGCAGATTCCCGCAGATCCTGATCCCAGGACACAAAGATCATGGCCTGGGTCAAAATCAAGAGTTGGCAACTTAACTGATTGAGCCACCGAGGAGCCCCCATACTTTTAATTTCTAAGAGCGTTTTCTTATTTCTCTTTCATTTCATTGCATTTTTTCTTATTTTATGGATGTAATGTCTTGTTTCTTCCTAGGAACACAGTACTAAAGTTATTTCCTCTTCAGAGAGTTTTTGCTGCTTCTTATTGTCTCTTCTTTTCTTCCTTTGTTTTTTTGTTTGGTTTTTCATTTTGTAGATATTCCTTAATTTTCTCAGTTGTCCAGTCATTTCACAGTGATGCATTAAAATATTAAAATGTATTAAAATTCTGAGTGGAAACTCTGTCTTTATAGTGGGGTTTACTCATAGTAGATACCATTTAGAATGATCAGGTAGAGAGTTATTTCCCTGGGGAAGCTTCACATGTCACTCAGGAAGAGTGGAAGTCTTTTTTGGTTTATTTATTGAATTAACCTTCATTGTTCTTTTTAAAACATAAATGCCTAGTATTTGTACAAAGTTGAGAGGAGTCTGTTTTTTCAACTTTCAACTAATGTCTATAATTCTAGCCCTCTGCTTCACTCTGGCCTTCTGTAGTAGTACAGTGAGTCAGACTCCAAATCTTGGGTTCCTTGGACCAAATTGGCTGCATTCCCATTCATATGCTTCTTGGAGGCACTTCTTCAGCCCAACGTGGAGCTTTTCATCCTTGGCACTGTTGACACGTTGAGCTGGATAAACTTTTGCTGGGGGAGGCAATCCTATGAACTGCAGGATGTTTAGCAGCATCCCTGGCCTCATACCCCATTGTGAAAACCAAAAATGTCTCCAGACTTGCACGTTGTCTCCTGGAGACAAAATCACTCTTGACTGAGAAACCGTGGCTCATAGCATGTATTGTTTCCTCCGTCTGTTTTCTGTCTTCTAAAAGTTTGTTGAAACATCTTATCTGATGAATTCTGCCTCCTGTTCTCTTTCTCCTAGTGGGTTTTTAATAGCTTTTAATTCCTTTATTCTTGTTTTAGGTGGGATTTTGTGGGAGTAAGGAAACAGTGTATTTAGTCAATCTGTTGTCTTTAAGCAAAGATGCAGTTTTTAAAGTAGAGAAGGTTTTTTTCACTTACATTTTCTTAAAAGTGGGAAGCAGTCATTGGTTAAGATGTGTGATAGGTTATTTCTAAAAGTCATACAATTTCAAGTTCCCTTCCAAGTATCTATACTTGGAAGTGTCTTCTTGAATAAGACATCTAGCCTCTCTAAGCCTTTGTTTCCTCACTGATAATAGTACTTTATAGAGTTGTAAGGGTAGAGACAGTGGTAACATAGGTAAAAGTGTAGAAGGTGCTTAGCATGTCATTTGCTGTGAGTTTAATGTGATATTTAGATTTTTTTGATTGTGGCTTGTTTGAATAAGCAACTTTAAAGGATTATAAGCCATTTTTATATTTCTCAGAATTAAAGGGATTAGAATTTGGGCCTCAAAATGCAGAGAGATAATTGGTATTTATATACTCCATATTCATTCTCATCCTCCTAGAAGTTCACCTTTTGAAAGTCGGTGCTTGTACAAAGGTTCTTTTCAAAGTTTTTGTAGAACGTTGGGTGTTTTTGTTTTTTAAACCATGTAAGAATATTACCTTTTTTCTTCAATGCCAAATTGAAGTTCCTGCACTGTAAAAGACTTTATTGACTGTTCTTCATTTTTTGTTCTTACTCTCTTTGTAATTAGTTGTCAGTCTTCTGTGTACTTAGACCATTGAAAGCAAATACAATATCTTATTTACTTCAGTATCTCAGCAACACCAGCAGAGCAGAGTATGGTTAATACTAAGCTCCTGGCAATTAAATAATGGATGGCTGAGTGAATGAATAAATGAACCTTTTGAAAATCTGCTTAGCTCAAACTATAATAGTTGAGTGCCTGGTTTACTCGACTTTTTGTTCTCCTAAAAAATAACTCATAGGCTTTAAAAATAATTTCAAAATAAATGCCTCTTGGTGTGTTTTTTGGTACCCTGAGGTTGGCAGTATGATGTATAACAGTATACTTAGTTCCATTGCAATGAATGGCTTTAGAGTTGTCATAGTGGGATTTTATTCCTATTGTGGTTTATAGTAATGCATACACTAGACCTCTTAGCCAAATTAGACACCATTTTTAAAAGTTGGTAATTGATGCAGAATGGCACGTTGGTTTTTACCATCACAGATGCCCACTTTACAAATGAGATTATTTTATAAGAAGACCCTTTTTGGTGCTTTAGAAACTGTCTTTGAATGGGGCACAGTATAGATTTGCTCAGTATGAATTGAATATGTTAAGTATTTAATATGTTACATAAAAATATTTAAATATGTTATGGAAGGTGCTAAAACATTATCAGTACTTAAGTGGCTTTTATCTTAAATTTCTTAAGAAATTTGTAGATATATCATGAATAGATCTATTCACTGAGAATTATTTTTAATTCTTTTGATACTGTAGGTCTTCAAATAATATATTTTTCTAGTTTTCTGAATATAATTCTTTAAAATCACCTAATTTTTTTTCTTTCCTTCCCTCCCATTCTAATATGTTGACTTTCTTGCACTTATGTCAATTGCTATTTTGAAAGAATGGATTTTATCAATTACTTCATTCTTATTGAAATGAAAATTCATATATATTTCCGTTTCATAGTGCATTTTACCTAAAGAATGCCAGTTCTTGAATCACTAACATCTCAAAAGTGTAATATTTCATTTAAATAGCTATCAATGAATAAAGTCTGAAGCTGCTTAAAATAATTTCATGCTTTTTAAAATCTAGGTTGGATGGACAGTGGCCTGATGGTTTATTGGCTTCAGACAATACTCTTCATTTTGTCCATCCCTTGACTTTCAATTATTCTGGTGTTTATATCTGTAAAGTGACCAATTCCCTTGGTCAAAGAAGTGATCAAAAGGTCATCTACATTTCAGGTAAGTTACTATCTGCTCGCAAAATGAGTTACTTAAATTGTTCCTATAACAACAGTCATAATAACGCTGTGTTCTAGTTGGTAATTTATATTTGCTAATTCCTCACTGTGAGGTTTTCCAAATAATCCAAAGGAAATATAATAAAGTAACCCTACCTGAACCACATATGTAAAGTGGTGTTACTTTACTTAAAGAAATGTCAAAATGTCTATGCAGCAAGCTTATATACATTTTAATTAAGATCTTTGTTTATAGTTAATTTTTCAGTTACATAGTATTAAGTGTATTCCTTTTATAGGTAGTGTGTACTTTTCTAGGTTCTCTCATTTTTATACCCGAGAGCAAACACTGGGTTTTGTTTGTGTGTTTTTTGGTGTCTACTCTTGGCACAGGTGTCTCATAAAAAAAATGGGATATTGACTTTGATGACCTGGCTTATTAAATAACATAGTTTGTCACTCGATATGGAACTATATCATATTGAGTTACTGAGAGTGAAGTAGGAATGCTACTGAAAACGTTCTAATGAAATGTAAGATGTTTCTTATTGTCAGTCCTTAAGCCACTAAGAACTTATATTTTTCACATTCCATTTGTTTTGCTATGAATGTTTTGTTAATTTGAGTATGTAAGTTCGGTACTCACAAAATACATTTAGAGCTAATAATATATTTTTCATGGGTGTGGCTATAAATAACAAATTATCAATGTAATGCTCATTTGTAAAAATTATATAAAATATTTTGAGCATCTACTTACTGACTACAAGACTATAGCAATCTTCATGTCTAAACAATGGAAAATTAAAGGAAAAAGGAAGAGAACCTTGAGAAAAGCAGGTTTGTATGGCAATTATGTAATTTTGTAAAACTGAATAGTTAGATTTTTAGAGAAATTTTAAGCTTGCTTTCATGTTATATTCTTTGTATGATCACTCAGTCTAAGAACAGTTCCCAATATTATTTTCTCATGGCATTTCCCACAGTTTGTAATTGTATACTTACTTGTGTACTTACTATTTATCCATCCTTATATTTAAGCAATTTGTGTTTGCTTCATTTACCGTTGAATACTCAGTACTTAGTGTCTGGCACATGATAGGGATGATGCAAATATATTTTTGCATGAATCTCACAAGAAGCTTAGAGCTGTGTACATCCCTAGCCAGCCCTTTCTGCCAGTAGCAGTGCTTTGGTGGAAATCAGAATGAGATTAAATATTAGTCTATTAGTCTCCCCTTCTTCCCTTAAAGGTCTCTCCCTTTTCCTTTGCCCTTACTTCTTGGATCTTAAAGCCACAGGGAATGTATATTTAGAATGTAGTTACTAAGGATGCTTACTTTTTGTTTCTGTTGTACAAAATTTGGTGTGGGATATTACTTGTAAATCTCAGGCTCAGTGTATTATGTAATCATTTAAATATAGAGGCTCGATTTGGGCATTGTTATATATACTGATTCTGTTGATGATATCCTAAATTTATTATATCTTTTGGCATTCTGGATCCATTTCCCAGTACTTTTGACTTATGTGTCCAACTGCCTATTAAAATTACTCTGTGTAGAGGTATAATAAGCATTTATGGCTTAATATTCAAAACCAAGGTCCTGATTTTTCTTCTGCCCCTTGCCACCATACCTCTTCCTCCCAACAGTTTCCCTCCTTTCTGTCATTGGTAACTCCATCCTTATATTTGCTCAGGGTTTAATCCCTGATGCTTATTCTTGATTTCAGTTGTTCTCTCATACCCCATCCAGTCCATCAACAAATCCATGGCAGCTCTTCCATGACATTATATGTAGAACCTTACTATTTTTCCACTTCTGCTATGAGTGTTCTGACCCAAGCCATCAGCAACCCTTACTTCATTTTTAAAAGAGCCATTTAATCTTCCTACTTTTAATTTATCCTCAAAAGAGCAGCCAGAATGATCCTTGTAAAGGGCATGTCAGATCATGTCGCTTCTTTCCTGCAAACCTTTCACGAACTTCTCATTTGACCCACAATGAAAACCAATTCTTGCAATGACTTACAAGGGTCTATACATGCTCTGGTCCTAGATGACCTCATCTTACTATATCCCTTGCTCACTTGGCCTTGTTGCTGGCTTCCTTGCTGTTCTCTGAACATAACAGGAACATTGCTAACTCAGAGTCCTTGACTTGCTGTTTCTCCAGCTGGAAAGCTCTTCAGATATCCTTATAGCTCTTTCCCTCACTTCCTTTAGGTCTTTGCTCAAGTTTCACTTTCATGACTATAATTAAAATTGAAAATTGAAACTTCTCTTTTCTAACCCCTTTACTCCTGTCTCCTTTTCTGCCTTATTTTTCTTTACAGTATTTATTGACACACACCATCTACATGTTTTATTTATATGCTTTTCTGTTTATACTTCTACTAGAACATAAGTCCTTTCATCTGCTTTAATCACTACTGTATTTCCACCATCTGCAGTAATGTTTGGCATGTGATAGGTATTCAGTAAACTTTTCTTGCATGACTGAAAAAATTTGAGAAGAAAACAGTCAGGAAAGAATTAAAAATCTAGAATGTGCTTTTATATAGCTTTATTTTCTTTGACAAGGGAAATAACGTAACACTGGTGATAAACTTCATGCATTTTTTGATCAACCTCTAAGTCCTAAAAGAGAGGAAATAAAATTTTGAGTAAATATGAAAAATCAATTAATTACTGCTAGGTGATTCAGAAAGATAGCATTATATAAGATGATTTTGAGTAATCATTAGAATTAGACTTTACCTTTCTATCCAGCATCTTTAATATTTAATACAGTACACTACGTTGAGTTTAGTTATCACCCCTGAGAGCTTCTTGGAGGACATGAAATATCCTAGATATAATACTGCCTTTCCAAAATGACTAGTAAATCCTAGTAGGCTTTTATCAGAATGAAAGGCTATAATTCACCCAGAGTAAACAATCAAGATGTTGATCTTTTTTATTGTAAATTATATGTACCCTTTTTCCTCTAGAAAATTTTTTTTTACCTCAGTATTAAAATTGAGAAAAAAAATTTAGGAAATGATTTTTTAAAATATTTCTAAAATGAATGCATCTTATGACTGGAGACTAAAAGATCTACTCAGAACAGAGTTAGCAACTCTGTTTGAGGGAAATTGTAATTTTATTCTGCATTTTATCCACATTGGTAAGTGTAAGATTTTGGACAAGATGTGATTGATCCAAGATTACAATATTCAACTTCAGTGACTAGTCATGGGGGTACAGTGAATCTTTGTCCATTACTAAATGCTGCAAATTGTGATTTTTCTAGTTCTTGGTGTGTTATCCCCTGATATTTTGTACTTCTCTTTGCGAATAGAGGAACAAATTTTTATATATCATGTAAGTTCTCCCATGCCTAAAACTCAAAGTATATTCCTGTGCAAATCTTGAATTTTGAATCCTATTGATTTTAGGAATTAGGTGTAATATTTGGCATAAGAATCGACACTTAATTAGGAAACTTTAAAATTCATAGATTTTGGTTATGTAAATAATTCATATAAAGTCTAAAAGAAAAAGAAATCAATTCATTTATTTTTTTAATATATTAGGCTAAAATACACTTTATAGCTACAAAAGCCTTACTGGACTTTTTGTTTTCCTCTTTGGCAGAACTCATTAATTTGAAAAAAAAAAAAAAACTTCATTTGGTTGTAGAGAACTCAGTCTCTACTAGTTCATTACATTCGTTATATACTGATTTATCACACATTCTGCAAATAATACCAAAAAACAATGAAGAAATAAGGAATGCTGTGGGAAAGGATTTTAAATTATGATAAATAAGTAACTATTAGTGATTACAAAATAGTCCATTTGATTCCTTATGCAAATTCTAACTCAGTTATTTTGGAGCGGGGCAAGAATTCGGAAATGTGAATAAATGTCTTGTGTGCATTGTCCTATATAAGTCCACTGCTTAAAATACAAAATAATTATTAACAATAGTCCCTCTTCCACGGAATCATATTAATAGTGAGGCTATGCTATCTTTATTTGATTGAGGAGGAGATGGCAGGTTAAAAAATGTCTAAACCACTGACAAAATTAAATAAGATTTTAAAATAGGGACTTTTTTTTGTTTGGTTTGTTTTTGTTTTGTTTTTCGGTAACTTTTTTTTTAGTTAGATTTTCTGAAAGCTGTATTTTGTTAAATCAGAGTTAATTAGTGGCCATCCCTCTGTGTTTTTTTTTTTTTTTAAGATTTTATTTATTTATTCATGAGAGACAGGGAGAGAGAGAGAGAGAAGCAGAGGGAGAAGCAGGCTCCTCAAGGAGCAGGGAGCCCGATGCGGGACTCGATCCCAGGACCCTGGGATCATGACCTGAGCGGAAGGCAGACGCTTAACCATCTGAGCCACCCAGGCGCCCCCTCTGTGTTTACATAAAGAACATTGCAAGTAGAAATAAAAAATAGCAATGTGTGTGTGTGTTTTTTTTTTTTAAGGAATACTTGATAAAAATAATGAGTTATATATCTTATACTGGGTGAGAGTTCAGGTGCATACACTGTTTTGAGAAAAATAGCATTTGATTAAGAGCTGTCAAAAAGTTTTAAAATCTTACGTGCACAAAAATGTGTGAATTACAAATAATTATTTAGGTGATTTGTACTTAACATTTAAACATGCTGATGCCAGTTTATTGTAATTTTTTTTCTTTGGAAATCATTGTAAAGATGACACTTAATATTTAAAACTTTTCCATTAGTCCTACCACCTCAGAAAATACATGAGTTGTCTTACAGATGATACATTTTTAATTTATTTCTTTAATATCCTGGTTCTCTGAAGTTGCATTCTATGATAGGCTTTACTACTTTTATACTAGAAATGATGCTACAATTCCACAATTTTTTTTTAAGATGGAATCTGTTCAGCTAGTGAATAATAGGTTCTTACAAATTAAAACCCTTCCTTGATTCTACATATAATATGATGACTAATATTCACTTCAAAGTACTTGGCAGGATTGCCTGTTATATTGGTTTAAATTCATAAGAAATTAGTTATACTGTACTTGTTAAATTTTATACTGTACTTGCTAAATTTTTACCACATTCTGTACATATGGCATTCCGTGATGAAACCTGTTTCAGTAAGTATTTTTCTTTAGCTTGTAATTTTAGAATAACTTACCCCATGTAGATTTAGTATTTTTCTAACAATCATTTTTTAAAAGCTCTATCAGTACCACTCATTTAAAAATTAATTATAGGAAATTACCATTCGGGTCATTTATTTTTATCAAAGAAGAAATTCAAGATTTTTTAACTCATCCTTTCTTCAAACTCTAGAGTTTTGTGTAACATGACCTACAAATACCACTTAATTGATAATTAACCAATCTTTAATTTTTACTATTTATGTTTAGTTGCTTTTTAATATTAATGGCTATTTACTCTGTAATCTAATGGCAATACACAGGATCATCTGCATCTAATATTTAAGTATTATTAGAATGTTCTCTCTAAAATATTAGCTACTCTTTGAGACTCCACACTAAAGCAATGTGACACTAAATTTTGCAGATATGGTTGAAATTCTTCAACTTCCTAAATGTTCAGATATCTTACCCATGGGATATAGACATGGTGATGACATTTTTATAACACTTGGTAACATGTTTTTACTTTGTCTTTGTCTGTTAGTCTCATTTGATAATATAGCCCATTTGGCTAACACAGTTTAAACATATGCTTTTTATTTTAAATTACTAAATAATGGTATGTACTACATATGTCCTTTCTAAAAATTGAAGATTTCTCTTTACTTAAGGAAAATATTTTTGAGAGAATTATTAAACCAACAGCTTATACTATGGCCACTTAACAAGAATCTATAGTTTTTCATTCTTTTAAGGATAAGTTAAGATCTTATAAAAGTAAATGAAATTAGGTAAAGATGTATATTAAGAAAACATACTTTAATTTTTTTTTTATTCTTTCATTTTATTTCTTTGTTCTTCTGGCTAAGAAAATGTATATTTGGATTACTTAATCTTTTTGTCTGATAATTCTTAAGCCAGCTGTGTGTAGGACACTTAAGTAATGCTCTTCATTAAAAAAAAGAAAAAAAAAAGTATTCCTTGAAGTACAATACCATGCTTAAACTTGGAATAGAATAATTTAGGATTTACACCATAGGTAATTTTTCATTCCTTTTACTTCATTGGTAACTGGCTAAATGTCAGTTTTGTTATTTTTTTAAAAATATATAATACCACTACATTCTGATCTTAAGAATGAAAAACTATTGTTACTATGAATATATATTCATTAACTGTGCTGTCTTTTCAACTTGCTGCTGAATCAGCCTGCATTGACATTCTTTGCCTTTCTGTGTCTTGTCTATCTTTACTGTTTCCATTAGATCCTCCTACTACTACCACCCTTCAGCCTACAGTTCAGTGGCAACCCTCAACAGCTGACATCGAGGATCTAGCAACAGAACCAAAAAAGTTGCCCTTCCCATTGTCAACTTTGGCAACAATTAAGGATGACACAATTGGCACAATCATTGCTAGTGTAGTGGGTGGGGCTCTCTTCATAGTACTTGTAAGTGTTTTGGCTGGAATATTCTGCTATAGGAGAAGACGGACGTTTCGTGGAGACTACTTTGCCAAGAACTACATCCCACCATCAGATATGCAAAAAGAATCACAAATAGATGTTCTTCAACAAGATGAGCTTGATTCCTACCCAGACAGTGTGAAAAAAGAAAATAAAAATCCAGTGAACAATCTAATACGGAAAGACTATTTAGAAGAGCCTGAAAAAACGCAGTGGAACAATGTAGAAAATCTCAGTAGGTTTGAAAGACCAATGGATTATTATGAAGATCTAAAAATGGGAATGAAGTTCGTCAGCGATGAACATTACGACGACAATGAAGATGACTTGGTTTCACACGTAGATGGTTCAGTAATTTCCAGGAGGGAGTGGTATGTTTAGCAACCACTAAATGTGACTTACCAATGTACAATGTTTCATTCATAATAGTTGATCATTTTCAGATTGTTCATACTTTTTCTTGAGGAAGAATAAGCTTTTTCAACTTGATTTTCAAGCTTACTTTTTATATTCTAATTTGACAAATGAAAATGTAAAATCTGGGTTCAATGTATCTGAGCTGCTTTACAATTTTTTTTTTCAATGCTGTACTACTGTCTCAAGATTTAAATTTTAATGCAGAGTACTTTATTGGTCTGAGGCACAAAGGTAAGAAGAAATGTCAACATTAAATGTATGACTTTTTTGGTACAAAAATTAAAAAGAAAAAAAAAGGAAACTACCTTGGCATTGTGTATTAAATGTTTACCTAAGACTATAATCTCAAGTATAATGTTTGTTAAACATATACCTCTCAAAATTTATCACCACTAAATGATACTACATCAAAATTGACTATAAAACTAATTCAAGAAATGTTTATATATATTTTTAGTATACAGAAAAATATTCAGCCTGATAAAACACCTTTCCTTTTCAAACATTATTTTCTAAGTTTCTATACAAATGGAATCTTTACCTCTGCATTTTAATGAGCCTTGCCATAATTACTGTAGAGTGGCTTTTCAAAGATATTTTGTTGCACTAAAACTGTGGTAGTAAACTCAGTGAACATGATGTGTGGAAGAGCATAATTAGCTGGTCAGTATTTTTGTCCAAAATACGTACAAGAGTTATAATAAAAACATGCCTTTTAAACAGAATTATTACAATTTTTTTCATCTCTGGAGGACAATTCTTAAATGTTGTATGAACATGGATTTTGGTATGTTAAGTGGCATAGTTTTGTTTGAGTGCTTTATGTCCTAAATATAAGAATAATAATGAAAAGATGGTATGCAGTTAAATAAAGTTCAGAGAGGGCATTTCAGTATATGGAACAACGTGGGTAAACTAGCATTGGAGTACTGGTTTTCAGAAATGAGACATGTCAGCCAAGAAACTATACAAAAAATTTTTTAGCCCATCTTGTTTTAGTCATCTAATAGTGATGTTGTTCAAACGGGTAAATATATAGAAAAATTAGAACAGACTTGTAAATTTGAGGTTTAATGAGAAAAATCTGAATTATAGAACCAGTTGCTAACACTTGCTGATGGATATTGGCAAACCATCCTCCTTTTCCTCCTAAATGTATGTATTTGTTTCAAGTTTTTGTTTTTCCAATTAAAACTGGAAACATCATAAGGTTTTATGTTTTGTTTTTGTTTTTTGCATAATTCATTAAGTATATTCTTTCCAGAAATCATGTATCTTTAAAAGAAATGTTATCTAAATCTTCAAATGTGGATCTTATTTGTGAGGTAATTAAATTGCTTCTACAGTAGAGTCCTATAAAATTGTAATAATGACAGCTATTTTGAAGCCCAAAGAATATGTTTTTTCTGTTGATGATTCATTTGAAAAAGGACTGTGTAGAATTGCCTTAGGTGTTTTGCCAGGGAATTGAAGTGGAAGTTAGTAGGAAAATCATAAATAAATTATTTTGTTAATAAAAAGGCAAAGTAGGTACTTTTTTTTTTACCCCCCAACCACCCAAATCCTGATGATTCTCATCACATCTAAAGGCAAAGTTCTAACATGTTCATAGAATTTTGCAAGTAGTCAAGGCCTTATTCTAAACGATTATAACATAATTTCCTTTCTTTGAACTAGCAGTATTTTGTGGAAATTAGGAACCTATTTTATTTCTCTTCCCAAACATTCACACACTTAGTCTAAAACTATTAATATATCAGCTAAGGATACAGGTAAGCTTACTGATACATTGTTAAGACTATCTGGCTTTAATATACTTAACCACTGATACACAAATATTAAGACTGTTTGGTCCAAGTCATTGGAAGCAAAACTTTATTGGTAATACCCTGTGATTGAAGTAGACTTTATGTTTTAATTAAAATACCAGCACTGATATGGCCACAAGAAAGATGGATCTAAAATTCTTGCCATGGAAGATGTGAATTTGTGGCTTTTTGTTCACAATTTCATCTTTAGAGCAATGGTTTGAAATGCTATATGAATCTGAGCAGGATAATCACTGTATAAATCTCAACTTGAGTATTATTTGAAGGAAATCAATGTATTTTAAGAACTGCATTTCAAAAATATAAATACTTAGTGATTAAGACCTTCCTTTATATTGTGGCCATTATGTGTTTAGGGTGGCTTTTTTGTTTTTGTTTGTTTGTTTTGTTTTGTTTTTTGATGGGAGAGGGGAGAGGTTGACATGGAAAACTACAAGTGAGTGTTTGATACATTCTGTATCCTTAAACTAAATCATTTGGCAAACTGAAAAGATTTCAAAATTGTAAGAATCTGATACTACTTAAGACTTTTTGAAGCATTGCACTGCTGTTTATTAGAACTTTGTTTACTGTACATATAGACTTATTTGTGAACATGAATAGTCATTATTAAACATTTTTGTTAAATTAATTTTTTAATATCCGTGATATACGCAGCTAATTGATAGATACATATGAAAATCCTTTTCTTTTTCTGGAAAAGATGGAAGAATGTTTTATTTTGACCATGTTTATTTTTGTTTCTTTATTCTTTGAACTGACTTTTCATTTTTGTATTCACTTTAGGGTTTTCTTCCACACTGGTTAAAATATTTCAGTAATGCAGGGATGATGAATGCAACTTTTATTTTTTCCTGCCATTTTTATTAAAATATATTAAAACTTTAATAGGCTAGGGGTTAACTTTAAAAATGACATTTGAGTAATACATTATAGTTGAAATATTTAGTATTTTACCATGTGCCTAAAAGGTTTCTATTTGATAAGTCTAACATTTAAAGAAACCATTACGGTTTTTCAGTAGTAAGTATTGCTTCTGATAGCCATATATAGGAATGTTTTCTAAAGATAACCCTAGCTAAATGTGTAGCAGAAGGGCTTGTAGGAAGTACATTGTATGTGAGCGCAAAAATTGAGATAAATATAACAGTTTTACATCTGATTTGAGTTTAATTTTGTTTTTGATAAATACTAAAGGTATATGAACAAGAAGTTATGAATGTGTGGAGGTAATCAGTGTAAAATATAAGAAAGGAAGAAATGGTACACATATTGAATTTTTAATTCTAATAGAGGAATGATATACAGATTTAATTGTTCTTTCTGTTTACTTGTTAATTGGAAATGTATCATCCCTAAGAATCTCCTTTCTCACATTTTTGGTGTATTGGGTTTGGATTTAACTTTAATTTGTACTAGTGGTATTTTTTACCAAGTTATTTATCAGGTGGTAGCCCTAATAGCCATGCAACAAATCTTTAAATAAAAGTTTTTAAAAAATTCTTTAGAGGCATATTTCTATAACAAACCTATGTCTCTGTATTACCTTCTTTGTCTTCATTATGTTATTTGATGGAGTGTGTGTGTGTGTGTGTGTATGTGCATGTATGTGTTGTATGTATAACCTAGTTCTTATATTTTAATTAAGTTTTTGTGGGAATTTGAAGTCTATTTCTCTTACCAAATAAGACTCTATCAGGTTAAGGATACAGTTAAAGTTTGAGAGAGCATCTAAGTTTGTAGGTTAGCCATTATAGAATTTGCTTTTAATTGACCATTTAATTCCTATTTCCTATCTACACATTATGAATAACATTCTCTACAGTCATGAATTATCTGTTTCTCTAGTCTTAGCAGTTAAAACAAATTTTGAATGTTTTTGCTGTTGTGAGTTTGACATAAATTATATATATTGGCTTTCATTTGGATGAACATATTTCACGAAATATTTTGTAAGTTGGCATTTAGTGTTTTTCACTTATAAACATTATAATGGCTTTCTTTATAAATGCCATTGTTTCTAATTGTAATTACCTCCATGTTTTCTATCTCTGATGTTTAAAATTATACTTGTTTTCCTAAACTTTAAATTATCTTCAAGCAGCAGTTTTTTTGTTTGTTTTTGTTTTTAAATAGCATACAGTTTGACCGGTTTCCCTCTTGTTATACCAATGGAAATTCATGCATGAAAGAATCTCTGGAATAGTGTACATGGCATATCACCTTTTCTATGTTCTAAAAAATGCTTTCTGTTTAATATTTGTTTTCTCCTATTCCAGTAAGTTGCAAGTTTTTTTGTTTTTGTTTTGTTTTGTTTGGTACCTATGTACTTTGAGTTGAGTAGTGATAGGTTTGCTTATAAAAGCTTTCACTGTATATATCCTTAGGGGTCATTTTCTTGAACCTTGTTAATAGTTATTTTATCATGTTCATTTCAGTTTATGAGGCTAAAACTTGATTCAATTTTGGGTTGTCCTAGTTCACTTATCTTTTCTGCTGTTCTGGCTGGATGCTATGCATGAAGCAGAGTGAAAGTGAGTTTAGTAGGATAACTTTATAATCTTAAAAACTTGAGAGGATAAGTCAAGGCCCCATTTCCCTACATATATAATATTTCTATAGAGATATGATATCCAGTTTCACAGTTTCATTTATGAGAAATATCTCCGGAAACACCTAGTCTTAAAGGGACAGCCTGATCTAAACTTTTTTAAGCCAGAGGTAACTAAATCTAGAAGACTGGCCTCCCTTTAAAAAAAACAAAACAAAACACTGTATTATGGGAAATTATACAAAAGTAGGATAGAATAATGAAATGAACCTTCATGTACCTGCTTCAATTATTACCAATTCATGGTCAATCTTGTTCCATTTAAACTCTTACCCACATAATCCCTCATGCCATTAATTCATCTGTAAATATATCAACACACAGCTCTAAAAGAGAAGGAACATTTAGGAAAAGTAACCACAAATTTATTATTACACAAAAAATTAATTTGCAGTTTTATTTAGTATCTGAATGTAATCCATATATTGTTCTATCTTTCAATCTATATGTTCTCTGTGAGGCACTCCCCTCCTCCCTTGATTTTTGCTTTGTAATTTATTTGTTGAGGAAATGGCTTCATGTGTGTCCTGCAGTTTCCCGGTTTGGATTGTGCCAGTTGTACCTCTCTATTTTCTGTAAATTGTCAGGGCTAGAAACTTTATAAGGTTAAGGTTTAATTTGGGGTGGGGGGGTAATTACTTAAGTGGTGGTATCTTCTGTCGGAAGGCACATCATACCTGCTTTTCTTTTGATATTTGCAGTCATTAGATGCTCAAAGCCTAGATCTAACCGGGAACCTACTTAATGTCTAGATTTATTAACTCTTGTTTTTCTTACCATACTATGTGCTTTGATGTCTGAATAATTACGTCCGTGCTGCTTTTACCTGAACTTTTCTTTCCACCCTTTTCCATATTCAAGGTCCAGCTCAAACCATATGATTGTTCATTTGTTTTGTTTTTTTGTGTTTTTTTTTTATCTTGGTTTTAGACTTTTGATTAAGTGATTCAGGGGTTTGATTCCATATTCAGTATATTTTGTTATTTGGTTTTTATTTCGATACTTGGTAGCTAAAATGCTACCTCTCAAAAACAAGTAGATTTAAATGGAAGAAGTACACTGTTGGGGACCTTAACAGTTTTAATACCAACTACTGTTTTTAGAGCTAGTCTCCTGTTCAGAATGTTTGGTTTTTCAATGTTTTGCTAATCAAATAACCTCACACCTCATATTACCTACTACTACAGCACAGTATGGGTCTAGTGTGAGGTTTATCATTAATAAGAGTGAATGTAAACCTTTATCTTATTTGGTCTTCTAATGTGTTTCAGTTTTTTTGGTTGACCCATCAACATCTGATTATATGGCTATGGTTTTACTTCATAATGTAACTGATCAAGTTTATGCATTAAGAGTTAGATATTTGCATTGCTGTTTTAGGGGGTTTTGTCATTGTCTGCATCTTCATTATTGGTGTTCTCTTCATTCTGCCAGTTCTTTGCAGGAATGACATCTACTGGGAGTAAATGCTTACTAATATATAACATGGATTAGCACCATACCCTCATTTGGTCTAGTGTCAGATGTTCACCCGTCACCCAGGGCACGCATGTCGTGCCTCCTTTACATTCTTGACCTCTTGTTAAATCGAGGGTGGTTACTGGTTCACTCAGCTGAGCTTTCATATATCGCAGTGGGTCACAGTATGCTGACTGTGCTGAGAGGGAACAACCACATGTCTATTGGATTTCATTCTGGAACTGTCCCACCCCACACTTCCTACAGGATTTTGTGGGTGCCTTGTGTAGCACATTAACTCCTGACATTTGGACTAAGTAGGGCTACCAGTGCCAGTCCACATATTAATGTACTAGTACAACATGTATTTTGTAATTATCACTTATCCTAAAAGGGACAGGATAAATGATGATAATCCCTTTGTTGGAAAATATACATGTATGGATTCTGTGACCCCACTTTGGGGATTTTGCTCTCTGCGGTGAAGATGGGGACTATGTAAAATTCATCCTTGCTCTCTTGGCACCTAGCATGTGCCTGACACATATTAGGTTACTATTGAGAATTTGTTGAATGAGATGCTGACAACATTGTTCTGACCCAGAGAGAGGACTTTTATTAAAAAGTGGTGAGATAAATATTTGGATGGATATAAAGAACTAGATGTATTGAAAAGGTAAGCATTAAGGAGGCTATTGAAAAATAAAAATGAGATATATTCATGGGGAAAATTTGTAATACAGTGATAGATATTATGAGAGCAAATAGAAGTTTGTAGATAGTTCACATAAATGTGTGAATCGTGATGACATCACTGAAGTTTTGGTGAAGGGAATGAAAAAATGAAACAATGTTTCAAGTAATTGTTAGGACTTAGTATTTGAATATAAGTGTGAAAAGGGCCTGTAGATTTCTATACTCACCCATTTTAAGTGGTTTTAGCAAATTGCTCTATTTTACTGTATATTTTTTTTTCAAATCTTGTGAGATGTGAATTAGATGAACACGTTTGAATAGCTTTCACATATTTTTTATTCATATGTATCAGTAATAAAGACAAACTTAAATTCAGTTTAGTAGTTATATGTATATTTTTTCAAAAAGTAATGAAATTTCTCCTATCTATATTGTTTCTTTTGGTATGATGTGTTAACAGATTTTTGAACATTTTCGCCTTAAGGCATAGGCATGATATCTCTGGTTATGGGCTCTTAAGTTTTTTGTTGTATTGGGGAGTGCTATTTCTTTTGTTTTTGTGGATGAGTTTCCAATATATGTGGGTTGATATAGATGCCATGAAAATAGGAAGCTATTCTTTTGAGATACACATAACACCAATCCTTTAATGTCAAATATTTTAACACTTTTGTCTTATTTTCTACTGATTGTAAGCCTATCATTAAGATTTAGTAGGCCATTTCCTTGGGTGATAGTAATGTTGCTTCATGTCAGTCACTCAGTAAATTAGCTGAATGTTTAAGAATGCCAAATTTTTATACATTTGCTTACTTTTTTTCTATTGTTATAATATAGAGTCTATGTAGATTATGTGGGCAGATGTGGAGGAGACAGTGTTAGAACTAAATTCTTAATTTTCATTAAAATTCTTTTTGAATGCAAGAAATTTCAGCCCTTCCTTTGCATTTCATACTAGTGTTCATCACCTGTTAATACCCTTAAATATATTCTTTAGTTTTTTTGTCAATTAATAGAAAAATCAGAAAGGGAAATATGAAATTTATCCCATATATTTAACATAGTTTACCTCTATAGAATATCCAGTTGGTAAATGGATTCATACCTAGCTTTTCTTTCAGTTGCTCTTTTCAGCACTTGCTAGACTGTTCTGATACTAAGAAGAGGTGGAAAAAAAAAAAGACAAATATGAATAAAGAATGAATGGAACCCAGTGAAATAAGTATGCCTAATTAAATAGAAGGAAGAGTTATGGTCTACATGCAGTCAACTCTCAGTTACAGAGTCCTGGAGCTAGGAATTATAAGGCTAATGGGACAGAAGTAGATAAGTAGACCGTAACTTAAATGTTTAGAAATAGTGTCTATTTGGACTTGAGAGTTACTTAAGGATAGGAAAATAGTGTATAGAGTTGGGAATTACTTTAGGGTATGAAAAGTATGTGATTATGTTTTATTACAAGCACTATCAAATTTAATATCTTTGCTAAGATTAACTGAAAGGTTTTCTTGGAGGTGTGCAGTTTGATGAAGAATATAATGACCTGTACATTTAAAATCTTAAATTCAAAGAGTAACCTGGGTTTTTCAACAATAATTTTGGAAGTATTAATATAAATATGGTATTAACTTTGTCCTCACCATCAAGATAACCCTCAAATTTGAATTCAGTACACTTAGGCAAAAATGATAGGGCTGCTTTTTATCCTTTAACAAAATCAAGATTTCCTTTAAAGGAAAACCTTTAGAATAATTAGTGTGGCATAAGTAGCATATTTGACACGATGGGATTTTTTATTTGTGCCACTGACAATGTATATGGCCTTTGGTCACATAACCTCAGGCACATAACCCTAATAGGTTTCAAATGACCTATTGTTAAAAGACTGAATACAAAGCTATAATTTATACAGTGAGAAAAGTGATAGTGTAGAGTAGAAATTATTCCTAGGTCATTCCAAATCTTTGAACATTTACAAGAGCAGAATAATACTTGACTGGCTTGGATTTCAGAGCTTTCCTTGTATAGCACATATTCAAATGGAGATAGTGGGGATTAGAGAAATGAGCAGTAATAGGAAGATAAACTAGGCATGTATTAGCAAATAAGGGTAAGATCCCGAATGAGTAAGCTGGTTATATTGCTTAAAATAATTGTATTATCTAAGGACATCCGGGTGGCTCAGTTGGTTAAGCGTCCTACTCTGATCTCAACTCAGGTCTTGGTCTCAGGGTCATGAGTTCAAGCCCCCGCATGGGGCTCCACTCCATGGAGCCTATTTAAAAAAAAAAAAAGTAAAACATTTTTTAAGCAATCTAAAAAACCATGCAACTCACATTTTAATAGAAACAGAGTTGGAAAATACTTCTAAATATGTATTTATATGGAAATATGATGGTAAGTTGGTGAAACATATTTCAAAACTGATAGTGCTTTAATTTCCTTTAAATTTGCCATGTCTGTTTCCAGCGGTCATTGCAGTTATTTAGAAGTTTATGTGAATGTCCCTTTAAGTGAAAGCTGAGTTCATTTCCAAGTGGGGGCCCAAAAGGAGAGTCTATGTTAGATATTGCAAAAACCATTTTCTCCCAACAAGGGCTTACGTAATGGTGAGGGCTTCTAGCCTGCCCCGGCTAGCTTTATTTTACTCTTTGTTCTCTACTAGTTGTTAATTGAATGAGCTTGGGCAGAATATTTAACTTTAGAACTGCAGTATTTTCATTTTTACAATATTATCTTAAACATCTTATTGGTTAGAAAATATAATTGTGTATATTGATAGTACTTGGTAGTTACTCAAAAAGTTTAATGTCACTGAAATTATCAAAATATTTACACATAAGGATTGATTGTATTGTCATATCCAAATATTTATACTTGAAAATACTTAGATACAATAGTTTTAGGTAAATTCCCTTATTTGAGTGTTCATAAAGTAGAGTGACTTAATTTTTCAGGATCATATAAAGTGATAATTGCTAAATATGTTTTTAAAATCCTTAACAAAATTTATGGTGCAGGCTAGGAAAGAGAAATTGGTATTTAGAAATGATGTAGTGTGTTTACAGCCAAGGGATAGGGATGATTTTCCATTTAATTTTGTAGTAAAGACACTATCTTCAGTGTACTTTGTATTAAATGTTCATGAATTAAGGGAAATTATCTGCAACAAGTGCTGTTTTTATAATACCTCCATTTAAAAACATACACAGTGTCATTTTCAACTGTATTTATTAGATCTGGGGTATTTTTTATGTCTTTGGTTTGCCCCTTCTTGAAACCCTTTGGTTTCCTTAATAGAATTTCTTTTATATCTTACTAGAATAAAAATGGTAAATGTATATATTGTTGGTTAACTCGAATAATGAAAAAAATTGTTTTATCTTTTAGAGTAAGAATTTAAAATAGTTTTCATCCTTTTCTCCTCCAGACATTTCTTTGTCCATAGAAAATAGATTCACTTGTTGCTATCTGACTGAGGATATTATTTTCATAGCTTGAAAAAAGCAAAGCTGAGGTGCTAAGGTGATATCTTGGCAAGGAAGAAGGGTCTTAGCGTAATCCTACAAAAAGTAACGAATCCAATTTGGGGTTCTCTAAGCTTGCTGTTGGGTAACATGCTTCAATCAGTCTTTGAACATTTTAGAAATTAGGGTATGCAAATTTAAGAACTTTTAAAATTGTTTGAAAAGCCTAATTTTTGTTGCTTTACAGATGTCCCGTTTAAGCAGACCTCTTCTGTAGCCGTAGCTGGAGCTGTAATTGGAGCTGTTCTTGCTCTCTTCATTATCGCTGTCTTTGTGACCGTCCTGCTGACACCTCGAAAAAAGAGACCATCCTATCTTGACAAAGTGTAAGTAACATTTTTGCTCATGTTCAACGTTCAGTATGAGTCAGTCTATCTTTACAGCTACTCATGTGTAAAATGTCTGAGGGATGGGAGTAAAGATACGGTTAGATCTTTGTGAGATGACCATGGTTGCATCAGAATGTACTGTTTTGGTAAATAGTGTCAAGGAGCCGTTGGAGACAAAAATATATTAGACACCTTTTCACCTACAAATATATTGGACATCTTTCCAGATGATAACGTAGTGACACTTTATTTTGTCCTGACTTGTGAATAAAAACGCAGGTCTTTGATGGAGTGTGGTTGAAAGAGAGATTCAAAATACCTTAGAAGTTTAATTGCTTCTCCAGATTGTATATGCCAGTCTTAGTCTAGATAGATCTTATTAATGTTCAACTGCCAAGAATTATCAAATCGAGTTTTAAAGCTTTTTTCCTTAAACAATTTTGGTTTTGGTGAGTTACAAAATGTGCAACTTTTTTATTTAAAGAGAAAGCAGTATTTTGGGCCTAGTCATTGAGCTAGAATGTTAAAGCATAAATTGCACTTCACTGTAGAATCAAAAAGACCAATGTCCCAATTCACTGAGTTCCATCAACAGCGTTGTTGCTTCATCTGTGAAATGTGAATAATATTTTTCCTATTTACCTTCCATGGTTGTGATGAGTAGAATAAGATGTTGTTTATGAACTGTGGCGTTTTATACAAATGGCATTATTTCTTACATAATTATTAATATTTTTATATTAGGACATGAGGCTGTCTCTCAAAGAATGTATTTCTTCTGTCTTCATAAATGCCTTGTATATGTCTCTGCCTCTCTAATCTGGCACAACGATAGCATAGATCTTCTCAGATTAAAGAAAACTTGAGTGTTAGTCTCAGCTCTGTCATGATCAAAGTAGTGGTGTGATCCTGAACAAGTCACAGCACCTCCATGGGCCTCAGTTTTCTCCCCCAAGTGACTGATGGCACCGTGGAGCTATAAATCTGCTGTGATTTTCATTAGATGAAAGGAAATAATTACCTTTCAATAAGAACTGCGAAGTACCTTTTCAGTGCAACACCTGTAACACTGATTCTTTAATATTTATAGTTAAAATATTTATATGTAATAATAATCTGTATAGTTCTTTACTATTTCAGGAGTAGTGTGTGGTTAACTTCATTTTAGTTTCCAAGTTATCTCAGGCTTTTCTCTAATTTCAAAAACATAATTTACTAGTAGGCTAAATAATTACATCCATGTAACCATTTTATTTGTTGTTTGAATTCTGTTCATTTAAAATTATTATTTCATGCCCACCTTGAAAAGTTATTAGACCACAGAGAATTTGTAATTACTTTGGCCTTTATAGATTTCATTCTTTTTATTTTTTAATATAAGTAACGTTTTTGTTTGATTCAGTCATCACATGTATTGAAAATTAGTTATCTTTGAACTTCAAAAGTATGAGAATATATAAAAAATTGTTCTCTAAAATTCAGAGAGCAACCAGATATACTTTTTATTATAACAATACTTAAATACATGAAAATATAAGTTTTTTAAAAGTTTATTAGGTTATTTTGGCAAAAATAAATGTATTCCCTGAGGATGTAATGGCCTCTTTGTTTATTTCATGTGACAAGATTTATAATGGTCTTTAGATTGAAAAATCTTAATTTGCATGATGGATATTCTAAGAGTAACCAGGGGTTTTGAAAATTAGTTTGGAAGTATTTCCAAAATGCAGTATAATTTTTTTTATTATCATTTTAAGATACAGTTTTTTAAATTACTTTTATGACACGTTGCCTTCCATTGCACACGTTTGACTATCTTTAAAATGATGGTAGGCATAGTCAGATGGAAAAATGTGCAATACTGAAGTTAAATTGGTTATGTACTAGGTTACTTGCTTAATAATTTTCAGAAAAATGCTTCCATTTGAGTTACTTCTTTAAATGAATCAATTAGATTGGTTTTAAACATTAGAAGTTTAAAACCAAGTTTTTTCCCCCCATCTGTGATAGGTTAATGGAAATATAAGAACTGAATTAAGTGTGTACACTAATATAAATATTAGTGTGAGGTTCTCAAAACTTAAGAGTACCTTGTTTTCCCCCTTCTTTTTCTTTTTTTTTTCCTTGCTAAATGTTGCAATCACATTTATTAACATTTTTAATGCAGGATCGACCTTCCACCCACACATAAACCACCTCCCATGTATGAAGAACGATCCCCACCCTTGCCTCAAAAAGATCTATATCAGGTATGTGTTCATGGTTATACTTAAAATAACATGAAATAAAAAATAGTAAGCAGTGTATTTTATTTGAGTATTATCTAGTCATTATACATTAAATGTTGCCTAATAACACATAATCATTTCTCTGAAACATTTGAAGGATCAAACTTTGTTGACAAATTGATAAGAAAAGATGTGATAGCCAGTATGGATAGAACAAAGTAACACTGTATTAAGAGTAGAGATTTTTACTAAAAGTTTATGGCCAAAGACTCACTGTTAATATAGTTTTATTGACATACAGATTCATTGTAAAATATGCATTTTTATACAAAATAAAAGAAAAATTGAATGCCTTTGGTAGGGTATGTTTCTTTTCAGTATACTCAAGGTCTAAATTTTAGCATTCCTTTATTTAGCAACAAAAGGTTTATATTCCAATTTAAAATTCTGGGTACGAATATTCGTCCCCATATTATATTTATGATAACTTTTACATTTTCTTTTGGAATTAGTTTGTAATAATTCATGTGAAGGTATCGATTAAATGCTTCTGTCTCGTGTTCTATACCTAGATTAATATGCTCTCTTAGGGAAAGTTGAAACCATCAGAATATTTGAATACTTGTACTCTTAGCGTTAGTAGTTTCGTTTTTTTCCTCTCATATCCATGTAACCTTTTGGGCTCTGACCCTATATTGGGCTTTTTTGTTTGTTTATTTTTACCTGTGGGAATATTCTATAATATTTTCCTCCAAAGATATGTTTCGTATCTTCAGCTCAAATAAGGTAAATTATTTGCCCACCAATTAATTTAATTTGGTGGGAAAACTCCAAGGGAATATATGTGTTAAGATGTTGTCAGCTTCTGTATCTTAGTTGACCGGATAGTCTCCTGCCTGAGAATGGGGCGGTGAGGAACATTCGTTCCCTGGCTTTTGCAGTCATTGCCAGGGGTCACCTGTTCTGTTGTCTTAACAGAAGCTGGTGTCTGACGGGTAAGACATGCCATCTTTTCAGACACCTTGTTTTCACAGAAAGAGTGTAGCCTCACATCTCTCTTGGCAAATAAACGAACTTGACAAGTAGTGTGGAATGTCAACAAAATATTTAGCTAGAGCTGTTGTTAACTGCTGCAGAAAGAAAGTGGTCTTCCTCCCTTCACAAAGCTAGTAATTAATCAGAGGATTTCTAGATTTAGTTTTGGGCATTCTCTTAGAATGTTGTTGGTAATTTTCTAGGACAACCCTAACTGTGTATAATTTCATTCCTGTCTGTAAAACCAACTGACTATATAACTTACTATTTAATATCTTCAAATTAAATATTTATAAAAGCTTATGAATCGGGGAAAAATTATTTCACTTTGATCATCATCTGTCCTTGGTTTTAGTTTAAAAAATATTGCTATATATGTATTTAGCTACCAAGTAAACACAAAAGGAGGATTTTCCTTGGATGATTTGAGTTGACAGTGCTAGAAACTACAATTTTTAGAATGCTTGGAGTTAGGGAATGCTTCCTGGCTTTCGGAGGTAGGAGTTATGCAATTACTCAGTTGTTGATTAGAGTAATTTGATTTATAGTAAATTGCATACTCAAAAGCATAAATCTGGGTAGAAATAAGAGCCATATGGAAAAGTAATGGAAAGTTTAGAAAGAAAATTGATGAGAGAGCATCTGCAATGAGTAACAAACATTAGACTTCGAAATCAGAGACCATTTAATAACATTTCCTCATCTTGAAATTAAGCAGGTGAAAAATGTGATTGTTTTTCTCTTCTAGCTATAAAACTGGTTTTATAAAATATTGCTGAGGGTTAGCTCTTTTGCTTAAGAGAGTCAGAACTTGAGTTGGAGATGAAATAATTCCTAATTCTATAAAGCTTTTAAGAATAAGTTAGGGGCGCCTGGGTGGCTCAGTTGGTTAAGCGACTGCCTTCGGCTCAGGTCATGATCCTGGAGTCCCGGGATCGAGTCCCACATCGGGCTCCCTGCTCAGCAGGGAGTCTGCTTCTCCCTCTGACCCTCTCCCCTCTTGTGCTCTCTATCTCTCATTCTCTCTCTCTCAAATAAATAAATAAAATCTTTAAAAAAAAAAAAAAGAATAAGTTAGGCTAGGGGTGCCTGGGTGGCTCAGTCATTTAAGTGCCTGACTCTTGATTTAGGCTCAGGTTATGATCTTAGGGTCATGATCTCAGGATCGTGAGATCATCCCTGCTTCAGGCTCTGCCCTGGGCTTGGAGCCTGCTTAAAATTCTCTCTCTCCCTCCCCTGCGCCCCCACCAGCTAGCATGGGCACACTTGCGCACGCAATCTCCCTCAAAAAAAGGAAAAAAAAAAAAAGGCTAAAATCATTATCCATCAGTGAGATAATTTGTTGTGATTCATGCATTATAATGTCATATGTTAATTATGTGGCTGTTTGTGTTTTAATTAATGTGATCTCAAAATGTAAAATACACAGAACTGTGTCTCGGTTACCAAGAAATATGTAAGTGTGTCATTACTATCTGATTAGGTTTGTGCAGTGATAGCATGTTGTAATACTAAATGCCTTTGTAATGTTCCACTTCACTAGGTAACTTGCCACCTTTAAAGTGATGTGGTAATTCCTGCTTGAAGTCATTAGCCCTCAGCCCTCCTAGATAACTCGGTCACTAGGCCATGCTCCCAAATGCCTACATGGCTTTAAGGAACAGAGTCCCACTTGTTGTACCCATCAGTGTTCTACCCTTGGGAAGCTACAGAAGGAAGCACTTCCTCACTACCCACATTTGTCCACCTTGTGTGATTATTGCTTTTTGTGGTAATGGTGCCAACACTCATCCCTGAGATGTTTTCTTCTTAATTTAAATTAGGAGAATGAGGCCTGGTACTGTGAAGAGGCAGTTTCCTTGAATGGGAGCTATTACCATACTGCAGAGAACATGGAGGCATGCATAAGTGTGAGGGAAATAAAAAGGAATGTCTTGCCTGAAGGCAAAGATTAATTAAGAAATACCACCAGCTTGTCATGTATTAGGTAATAATCCCACGAAAGTTGAGTCTTCATTTAGGAAACAAATATTAACTTAATGACATTAAAATGTATTTTACCTTTTTGTTATGTTGTATCAACATTATATTGGTAATCTGTAATTATATTCTTGGAACAACAACAAAAAAAAAATCAGAAACTACAGAAATTTATAGTCAACTGTGAAAGTCCTTTTTCATTGCTCCATCACCAAATACATAATTTCCTTCTCCAGCAATGACCACTGTTATGAATTTAAATATTCTCCCACCCTTTTTTCCATGAATTTACATTCATGTGTATATCATCCACATTTACATCTGCAAATATTTTTTTAATACAAATGTGATCATAGAATACCTATTGTTCTAGAAATTGCTTTCCCGCTCTATTATAGACCAGTATTTTTCAGACTGGCCAATGTTGCTTACAGTTTTAGTGGGTTTCTTTATCTCATTCAGCTTCAAATCCAGCATGAAATACTGAACACTGATATAAAATTTCTTTGTATTAAAATTTTGGACAACAATTTCCATTTTATGAATAATGCTGTATTTTAGCCTTGTATTGGGAGAGTTGTATACTCTGATGTGAAAAAATATTTCCCAAATCAACTAAAATGATCAAGGGATCATTTTCAGGAAAAATATACATAACAAATAGAGTTTGATTTCTGATATAGAAAAAATCTGGATGCAAATGTAGATCTTTTAGAATACTCTGGTTCAGTCTAAAATAGCATTTACTCTTGGAAAGTCAGGGCTAGTAGATTCCATGAAATAGATACCGTTACTTGACTTTGCTGAGGATCATAGCAGGAATTTCAGTCAAGCAGTAATACTGTAGGGAGTGTGGCTCTTGAAATTATTTGCACAATGCTGATATTATTAAAAGCTTTCTAATCTGGAAATATCATGAGATATGCAGAAGTAACCATATGTCAGTGGATTTTTGGTAACTTAAAAAATTTTTAGCAACCTGGAAAATGTTTTATGAACAGTATTTCAGGTGTTGGAATACACAGATCAGTTTTCAAGATTTCAAACACTTGGTTTGTATATGTAAATATGTGTATGTGGGTATTATTCTGTGTGATTAGATGGGATATATGCATAAAAGTGCTTGTGTGCTTGAATTCCAAGCTGAACTTAGGTGCCTTTTTTGTGGAAAACCATTTTTACTTAAAAGAATGACTAACAAACTGTGCCATTCAGACTTGAGTAATTTTGCAGACATTTTCTCACAAATCAATGAACTGAAGCTGTCACTCAAGGCAAATAACTGACAGTGTTTCTTGCCAATGAAAAAAATTTGAGGTTCCATGTAAAAATTATAATTTCTATAAAACCTGTATCTACAATCATGGGATTGACATTGGTGGGGAAATTAGTAAATATTTTTTTTATATTGAATAACGAAAAGTACCAATGTTTGGAATAATCAAGCTTGCTTCTTTTGATTTGGATATTAAAAGGATTTGCAAAAATGTAAAAAAATAATAAAATGCCACTCTTCTCGCTAATCCTTATTTTGGAAAACATGGTTATTTTTTCATGTAAAAGATGATTTTTGTGTCATATTATCCTGTTTATATAAATTAAATATTTTAAAAATCTCTTAGTTTTAATGTTTAATATGATATAGATAGCTAAAGTAGCTACTACCCATGTAAATGAAAGTACTTTGGGTTCTCAAAATTTTAAAGTATAAAGGGATCCTGATACCCCATTTCTGAGAACCTCTACTGTAGACCTTAAATGCTATGAAGGCAAAGATCATGTCTCCCTTGCTTAGGACTGTAGTCTCAGTGCACAACACTTTGCTTGGCACATTGTAGTTACCTAACAAAAAATTTTTGAATATAAAAGTGAAAAAAAGAATCAAACCCCTCTTTATATTCTTTTCAGTATGTGATCATGTTTACATTGTTTATTCTAGAATATTCCTGTCCCTGATACACAACTATGCTTCATTATATTTAATGTCCCTATATCTAGTATCAGTGTCAGGTATCAATATATCATGTATGAAAAAAAAAAGGAACCAAGAGACTGTATAGCAATATTCTAAAAGATTAACAATGATTATATATTAGACTTCTCTGTGAATATTGTTTTATGTTATATTTTTCTGTAGTTTCTAATTTTTCTACAGTGCTTTTACTCACCTCTGTGACCTTTTTTTAATTTTATTTTATTGTTAATTACCATACATTACATCCTTAGTTTTTGATGTAGTGTTCCATGACCTTTTAGCATAAGAAAATAGAGAGCAGTTGAAAACCTGAATTACTGGACTGGAATATTGTTATCAGTCATATTGATTATGGCAATACTTCAGCAGAATTTACTATCTGGGAAAATTAAGATTTTCCCCCAAATCATTCATTATGGTTTATCACATTCTTTAGTAAATTTTTGTAAATGCTTATGGCAGAGTGTTGTAAAGGAAGAGTGTTTCTACATAATTTTTTGAGTAGATAATACATATAAAACAATATAAAAAATGGGTATTTTCTAAAGTCTCCTCCCATTTCCATTCCTATTTACCCTATGCCCAGCATCTCCTGCAGAAAATCACTTTGATAAATTTGTTTGTTTTAATATGGTTTATTTAAGCATAGGAAGGAAATATTACAAACCCATTTTATTTTTTCTTGTATAAAATGTAACTGTATGTACTGTTAAGTATTTTTTTGCCCTTCCTCCTAAGATATACTGGAGATCTTTTTTATTGCAGAGCATTCTCATTCATATGTCTACAGAAGATTCTAATGTGCATATATTACTGGTTTATAATGTCAATATTTTAATAAACCAATAATGCAGTGAATAGCTTTATATGTTTATATATATATATTGCTTCTATGCAAGTATAATCTTCAGTATAAATTTTTAGATTTGTTCTTGCTATATCAAATAATAAATGTGTTTATACTTTTGATAGATCCTGTCAAATTGTCCTCTATAAATATTGTACTATTTTGCACTCCTATGAGTCATGCTTAAAAGTGCCTATTTCTCCACATCCTTACTAACAGTATATGTATTCCACTTGATTATTGGTAATCTGATAGATAAAAAATTGTGTGTGTGTATAAAATTATAATTTTGCAATCTAATAGGCCATTTTTTCCTGTAAGCTCTCATTCTTGTCTGTGCTTATTTATTGGACAAAATTATGACCATTTAAACATTTAATAAGTAGATAATGAAATTTTTTTCTTTTAATTCCAGTGTGAGTAGTACATACATTGCTTCTTGATATCCAAATTTGTGGTACAGAAAGTTTAGTAAGATGAATCTTATATTTCCATTGATGTATTATAAAATAAGATAAAAAATGAAGTGCTGTTATGATTGGGCTCAAATCTTATCGAATTACGTGGTTTTAGAAACATGAGGGTCCTACTCATTAACAAGTTCTAGAGTTGGAGATAATGTCCTCCAGGTATCTTGTTACCAATCATGCCATATTTCATTCTTGAACCTGTCCACCGACTACTACTGTATAATTTTATACATTTGCATTATTTCCTTTCAAAACTCATCTTTTGGACACAGCACTGCCATTTTCCAATAATATCTTTTAGATAAGCTGCTTTTGTTAATTATCATCAGTGGTCTGGTTTTCTCCCGGATCTGAATATTTTAACATCTATCCAGATACTACCAGTAGTTATAGGCTTTGGGGTCAGGGAGAAGGGGGGGAGAAAGATGACAGAAGAATTAATAGTTTTCATTCAAATTGGAGAAAACTATGCGACTGAGTGGATTATTTTCAAATAAATGAATACTGAGTATTTCTAGCATGGTTTTGCCCTCGAGTGGCAAAAAAAAGTTTGCATCTTGGATATTGCCTCCAATTAATAGGTAGTGGCAATTATTGAGACAGGATGTCAAAGACTTATTAGGGCCTTGTTCTGGTCTGTGGGGGGTGGGGGAAATTTTGTGATCAGTAAAGCTTGGATGAAATAATGATTTAGAAACATAATATTGAAATAATATATTCAAAGGAAATATAGATGCAACATTTGAAGTGTAAAGGATTGATATCTTTACTAAAAATTGGTATACAACAGATTGCATATATTTAAAGTGTGAGTTTGATACATTTTACATATAATACACAAACACAATACACAGATATACACATGAACATATATACACACTGGGAAAACATCACCATAATCAAGAAAATGCATATATCCATCATTTTCAAAAGTTTCCTGATGCCCCTTTGTAATCTTCCCCTCTCCTCATTTCCCTGCTCCCTTTCCACATCCCCAAGGACCCAACCACTGGATTTACTTTCAGTCTCTGTATATTAACTTACATGTTCTTGAATTTTATATAATAGAACCATATAATATGTTTTTTTTTTTTTGGTGTCACTTCTTTCAGTCCATATAATTGTTTTGATTTTTGATTCCTTCATGTGGTGTTGGTCAGTGGTTTATTCCTTTTAGATAGGTATACCATGTAGATATACTACATTTTATTTACATTTACCGATTGATGGACATTTGCACTATTTCCATTTTTCGACTATTAAAAGCAGTGCTGCTATGAACATTTGTATATAAGTTTTTATGTAAATATATGTTTTCATTTTTCATTTCTCTTGGGTAAACATCTAGGTTTGGATAGATGGATCATATGATAAATGCAACTTTTTTAAAAGGTGTAACTTTTTAAGAAAATGCCAAATTGTCATCCTAAGCAGTTTTACCATTTATGTTCCCACCAGCAATGTACACGTTGCTCTGTACCCTTACCACCATTTGTTATGATCAGACTTTTAAAATTTCAGATGTTCTAATAGGTGTGTGGTTGGTACTTCATTGTGATTTTAATTTGTATTTTTTCCCTAGTTACTCATATGTGGAACATTTTTTTTAACTTGCTGATCTGTCATCCATTTAACTTCTTTGGTGAAGTGTCTATTCAAATATTTTGCTCATTTTTTATTGGATTGTTTTCTTATTGTTGAATATTGAATGTTCTTTGTTATGGATTGAATATTTGTGTCCTCCCAAAATTCATATGTTGAAATCACGCTTAAACTCCAGTGTGATGATATTTGGAGGTGGGGCCTTTGGGAGGTTTTAGGTAATGAGGGTGGAGCCCTCATGATAGGATTAGTGCCCTCATAAGAAGAAACAGGAGAACTTATTTCTTTCTCTGCTCTCCGCTATGTGGATCAAAGAAAGTAGCCATCTGCAAACCAGGAAGAGGGCCTCCACCAAGAGCCAAAATCTTAGACGGCCTCCGGCACTGTGTGAAACAAATGTTCTTTAAACCACTTAGTACATGGTAATTTGTTATAGCAGCCCAAGTGGAAGAAGACATTTTGGATACCAGTCTTTTGTCAGATAGGTGATTTGAAAATATTTTCTACCATTCTCTGGCTTGTCATTCTCTTAATTGATTTTTTGAAGAGCAGGAGTTCTTAATTTTGATGCAGTCAGTATATGACAGTGTGATACCATGCTTTCTCTCTGCAGTGGGGTAGGGGAGGTAATACCTATTTTTGCTAATTGCTATTAAAACAGTTAAAATATTTTTATGATACATTATTTTCTTTATTTTTCCTGTATAAACTTCATTATCAACTAGGAAATTTATTTAATTTAAAGACAGTAGTTTTCCTTGGTCACTAGTGTTCCTTCAGCATCTAGTATCTTCAGGATCCATACACAGTAATTCTCCCTTCATCTGAGAAAATGGAAATTAGGAAAACTTGGCTCCTCTAATAGTGTTTCGTGGCCCATGGCACCTAAGTAGCCACTATCTTTATATATGTTCCATTCATCTCTGTATTAAATAGTAATTATCACAGAGAAGATGCTTGGTAAAATTTTTAAAATAGGACATAAGTAAGTGGTCCGTGAAGGAAAAATGTTTTAGAGTCATGTTGTTAACTTAGTTCTGGTAGAATCAAACGGAATCTAATAATATTATTATAATTAAGAAGGTTGAAGTTGAGTAGACTTGCCGTAAATTGTAAAAATACTCTAAGAAAATTTATTTTAGAGTTACTGTATACATATAAACCACCACTGCTCTGGGAAACCTGGAGTGATGATTTCTAAGTGATAAAGATTGAGTTTAATTGCATTTCAGTATTTTTAATGGTATTACCAGCATCAGCGCATTGATTACGTGATTTTTTTCGAAGAAGTTGAAAACTTCTGACCTCCATTCCCATTGCAGTCTGTTTCTGATTTGTAGCTGAACTGCCTTGAGTGAGTTAGGACTATATTAAGGAAGGAAAAACAAAAACAAAACCCCAAAAACTGAAGTATGCAGTAGTACCCTCAGAACTATTTCTCCTACTGATTGAATTATTTTATGCAGTTTAAATAACCAAAAAGAACTGGCTTCCTTCTAGTCACCAATACTGAATACCAAAAAAATAAATAAATAAAAGATGATTAAAATAAAAGAATTAAAATGTTGGCCTTTTAAGATATTCTGTGCAATCCAGAGAGGAGAATGTCTAATTCACACCCTTTCATAAAACTTTATAGTATAATTCCACTTAGCTCTTTATTATAAACATATCTTCTTTCTTCCTTTCAAATCCTTAGCACTGTGTTTTAAGAACGAATTCATTATAAAAATTGCATACCCACTATTCTTAAATATGTATGTTTTGTGGTTCTCCCATTTTTCTACTTTCTGCTCTTTCAAATCTAAAACCATGACTACTTTGCCTTTTAACCTTTCTTGAGATCTAATAAACTGCTCTGTACAGAGGCTAGTCAATAATTGTTGAGTTGCAGTGATGATAAAATTGTTTATGAAATCAGAATTTCCCAAGCTAGTTGAGAATAATTCCAGGAATTTGAGGGGAACAGGGAAGATATCAGAATTTATATACAGTGTTACCTCATCCTTCTGCCTGTGTAATACCTAGAAAATTTATTTTAAACAGTTTGGAAATTTTATAGTCAGTCTATCATTGTTTTTGAACAAGATATGTAACAAGATCTCAATCTTTAATATCATTTCCAGAGAATTATCACTATTATTTCATAATTGAAATGAATCTCAACTTTTTAATGTTACCACCAAAATATTTTTAAAGTACCTCATAAACCATGTTAAAGTCTGAAGCATTAACTCAGATGTAATGCTAAACTTTGGGGAAACAAACTTTTAATGGCTCAATGCTACTTGCAACCCAAAGGTATTATCCTAACCATTAACTTACTTAAATTGTGTTTTTTTCCTTGGTTTATGAAGAATTAAATTTAGACTATTCATACTTGAGATACAGTAAGAACATGAAATCTTGAGTGGTTTATTTGAGACCTGTGTTAAATTCATACTGCCATCAGGGAACTAGAAGTCTTAATTAGGGGTGACTCTTGATTGACTCATGAGTAAGTAAAAGTAAAAGAACTGTTGAAATTAAATGCATTAAGCTGAGTACAGTGAAATTTCCTCCCAAATTTTAGCGGACCTAATAGTTGTCTTTATATAAAAGGTCATGATTTCCTTTACTGGAAGTGATTTCCTTTTTTTTTTTTCTAAGATTTTATTTATTTATGAGAGAGAGAGAGCACACAAGTAGGGGGAGGGGGCGGAGGGAGAGGGAAACAGACTCCCCACTGAGCGGGGAGCTCCGGGTGGGACTCGATCCCAAGACCCTGGGATCATGACCTGAGCCAAAGGCAGATGCTTGACCAGCTGAGCCACCCAGGCACCCTGGAAGTGATTCCTCTTCAAGTAGAGAAGTTTGGACAGAGAACTGAGTTATTTTAAATGTTCAGAACAAAGCAACTAAATTGTTTTCAGAGAATAGACTTTTTCATTATTTGTGAATTAAATTTTACATGGACATTATCAATCTAATTTTACTTTGAATTTGGCTATTTAGTCTTGATTTTAGTCCTGGCCAATTGTTGTTTGTTTGGTTTTGTTTTTTTTGTTTGTTTGTTTTTTTCCCTGAAGTTTTATTGACAAGTTACAAGAAATGGGTAGAGGCTCTATATGGACTTTTGAAAGAATAATGTAAATAATATATTACCTAAATTAAATGTTATCCCTATGTCTAAACTTAAAATGTTCATTCATTCAGTGAATTATAGTAAGCATTGCTGAGTGACTTTTTTCCCCTTTTTTTTAGACTCTTCCTTTAAAGTCGATTCAATTATGGAGTCCACGATTAAATCAAGCTGACTTAAATGGAGAGTCGTTTTAGGCAGCTACCTTCATATTGTGAAGTGTGCAATGCCAGTGGGGTCTTGATGCCCACCACAGTGCTTGATTTCCCAGCAGAGAATAGTAATAGAGATTAATAGAAAATAGAGATTAATAATAGAAAATTAATAGGAATAATAGAAAATTGACATGCAAGTACTATGAGTAGACTCTCTCAGGCTATTGATTATTATCAAAACTCTCCTAGGTATTGGCATAGCAATCTTTTATCCCAGCATTTCCAGGAAGGTCTTGATTTCACATATTTGTGCCCTAATGTTGGTTATATATACATAAGTGCACCTACCCCAATTTTGAGACTTCTGTTTGAGAGATCTCCCTAGTACATCTGACTTCTGTTATTCCCATGCCTTTACCCCAGTTCTTTAATAGCCTCCTTCTCCATTTCTGATTGTTAAACTTCAGAGTGCTTTCTTCCCATAGTCAAAATGGCCCTTACATCTCAGCCTCCTCTAAAAAATCTTCCTAAGCTGATAAGAAGAATATTTAATTTAGAATAAAATGTACCAGTGTGAACTATGGTAAAAGTACTTGTATTGTGATAGTCACTTTCCAAAGTGTAATTAGAGACAGTAATCTTATTTGGAGAACTCTAAGACATGGAGCGTAACCTAGGGTTCTAATCTTGTGATTTGCTATAAATTATATCATTTAATATTTTTATTGTTTCATAAAATGGTGGCGTAACTACGGAGCAAGAATTCCTGTCCCCTCAAAGGTCCTAGTAGCTGGACTAAGAATCAAATTGACATGAAACAGATTAACAGGAGAAAATAAAATTTAATAGTATATGTACAGGGAATCCCCACAAACATGGAAGTTCCAAAGATAGACAAAATGAGGTGTATGTCATTCTAGACTAAGGAGAAAGGGGAGTAGGGGTCTGCTACTTAAAGGGAAGCAGTGCAATTTACAGGAAGATGAAAAAGAGTTAATGTTTGGAAAAAAATATTTGTGCTGACATAAAAATGGGTTACTCAGATAAAATTTATCTCTGGTAATTACCCTTATTCTGGAAAGGCTGTACAATTTATATTCTTCTATATAGTTAAGGGAGGGTCAGATTTTCTCTTGAGCCCACAGGGTGTTGATAGCCTTCAGCTCAAAATAATCCACATGCCAAAAGGGCCCATCTCAGGGCAGCCTACCCTCAGCCCCTACACTAGAAAACAGCATGATATTTTTAGGAAAAACCAGAACCTGGTTAATTAGTCACTTCATTTAAAACCAGTTCATTTCATGACAGATTTACTGAATACATACTTTTTTTTTTTTTAAGATTCATTTATTTTAGAGGAAGAACACACATGGGGTGGGGGGAGGGGCAAAGAGAGAGGGAGAGAGAGAGAATCTTGAGTAGACTCCCCACTGAGTGTGGAGCCTGATGTGGGGCTCAATCTCACGACCCTGAGATCATGGCCTGAGCTGATCAAGTCAGATGTTCAACCAACTGAGCCACCTAAGTACCCCCCTGAACACTAATGTATTTTGATTGTTTTTGAATCTATTCAAATATCTTAGATAAAATTAGAATGTACATTTTCATTAGAATAAAAATTTATGTTCAAAACCTCTTGAATTTGAAGAAAGCATGTTTGAATGAACTAATTTAAATGTTTCTGAAGTTCATTGGTTTAAAAAAAAAACTTACTAATAAAACACAGGCCCCGATTTTTAAAAAAAATGCTCCAGGTTAGAATATCAGTTAGAAATACTAAATTAAATCCGAGATGCTTGTTATTTTAGTAGTCTTTAAAATGCCAAAAATTAAGACATTTAAAAAAATCTAATCGATGGAAAAACATCCAGAGGGGTTTGTTTTGGGTAGTCAAGACCACAATTTATCCTTGGGTGAGTTACCCTTAGTCATTTGACCTAGAGCCACAAAATTATTCTATTTTCTTATATGAGTATGGGAATCTTCCACCCAGTCTGTCTTGGCAACTTGTCAGATAACTTTCCATAGTTACAAGCTACCATAGTGCAAATTGCCTGTTCCTGGACCTCATAGTAAATAGGATTACCACTTTCTTTCCCCAGAGCCATGTTTTCACCACTGGTTTGGTTAAGTTTGGTTGTGGCATGATTCCAAATTCCAAATTTATTTTATTGATTCTTTGGCACATATTTTCAACCAAGATGTTTGTTCCCTCAGTTTTATGTACAGTAATCTCCCTTTGCTTGCCTTACTAATATTTGCTTAATTAGAAATATGTGCAGAGCAAGCAATTAGCCTGTTGTTGACTCCATGTTTTTGTTTTTTAAATATATTGCTTGCTATTTGAGAACCGGATTCTAAGAAGAAATAAGCCTCAAAGCATGTGTTTCCTTGGACATGTGAATTAAATGTTTAATCTTGTATTTCAGAGTAAACAGCATTTTATTATTGGGGAATTTATAAGACGTTGGGAGGGATGGGGAACTTATCTGGAGTGGCATTTTAGTTTGAATCTTTGATGCCTTACAAGTATTTTTTTAAAAATCATTGAGGCCTATTAAAATCATTTCCATATTTACGGACACCTCCCATTACATATCTTTGTGTGCTGATTACTAGCAAATGCATGTGTAACACAGGATCATTCCTTATGATGAATTCTTTAGGTCTATTTCTTGTTTTTTGAGACCCAGCTTGAGTTTGTTCGGGAGGAAAAATTTTCTTTACCCTTCAAGGTTCTTGTAACTGGACTAAGAATTAAATTGACTTGAGATGGATTAACAGGAGAAAATCAAATTTAATTTTGTATGTACCGGGAATCCATGCAAATATGAAATTACAAGGACAGGTAACATGAGGTATACATGTCATTTTCAACTAAGGAGAAGTGGGAGGGGTCTGGGACTTCAAAGGGAAGGAAAGCAATTCACAGGAAGATGAAAAAGAGTAAATGCTTGGTAAACAAATATTTGAACAATGGACATAGAGGACTTTGATCAAATAGGCCTTGCTAAGTTCCTCCCTGTCTGCCATATCTATGGTGATAGCTGTCTTCCTATCTAAATTCTTTTAGGCTCCTGGGTGGCTCAGATGGTTAAGCATCTGCCTTCGGCTCTGAGGTCCTGGGATCGAGCCCCACATCCGGCTCCTGGCTCAGCGGGGAGCCTGCTTCTCCCCCTGCCTCTCTCTCTCTCTCTCTCTCTCTCTCTCTCTCTCTCTTTGTATCTCTCTGTCTCGAATGAATAAATAAAATCTTTAAAAGAAAAATACTTTTAGGCAGCTGGAGGGGACTGGGAAGGCAAAGGGTTCTTCCTGAGTCTTTTGGGCCTTGATTGTTTTCAGTTCAAAATAATCTGCACGCCAAAGTGGCACATTTGGGGGCAGCCTGTCCTTGGCCCCAAGTTCATTTAGCATCTCTGTGATTACATAGTTGCTTTTCTGTTTTTTTGTTTTTGGTTTTTTTTCCCGCAGAGCTAAACTCCATGATTATTTCCTGTTGTTCAGTCGATTTTGAGAGTGTAATTTTTCTTTGCAGTTGTAGACGACAGAACGAGGATCAGAAGGTGATAGGAACATAGATTTGAATACTTACTGTAAAGAAGACCTTTCCAATAATTAGGTCTATCTGATAATGGGGCTGATGTTCAAGAAGTCCTATATATTTCCTAACTGGACTTGTTGAAAGGACGCAGCTGTTGTCTTTTGTAGTATGTTATAGGAGGCCTTTCTGCTTTGGGAATCAAGCTTAATTTTAAGCCCCTCCTAGTCCCTTTCCCTTGATTCTTTTTTCCCCAAAGAAAATAATATAGGTGGTAGATTAAAAAGTAACATTGGAGTTACTTGGGGCCCACCTTCTACATAGATATCCTAATGTGATTCTGAGTGTATATATAAAATATATGTATAGTTATCATCTCTCTCTCTATATATATATATATAGTTAATGAGTTACTAAAAGCACATATGTTAGAGGTAACCAACTCTGTTCTTGTACATGTTTTCACTGAGTTTAATTTCAAGGTCTTTTGGCATTTCCAGATATTACTGAGTCTTTATGAAAAGCAGTTTGATGTAAGCAAAAATTACTTTAAAATATTTTTTTGCCTTTTTTTAAAGAAGAAAAAGGTTTTCTTCTGTAAATGCAAATTATACATTGTTTTATGGTTGGTTTACAATTATAACTGACTGCTCACATAGATACTAAAGCTTTGAATATCTTTATAGCAGCTTTAACTACAATGAAAATTAGATATAAAACTTGCTAACTGCAGAATATTTCATACACATAAGTAACTTTAGAAGAATGAGAATTGTTAAAGGTCTTTAAAAGGAAATACTTAGCTTTATAATGATTCCTACTTTAAATTCATTGGCACTTACAAAAGGTAATAATCTCAATTTCAGCTTTTTGGCGGGCACTAATTATTTAGGCTATCAATCCTGTTTATTAAAAGAGATGCCATTAAATGTATTTGTTTGAAACATTTTAAATGCCTCATTACTGATGTATATGTTCCTATGGAAACCACAAATATCCCTTTAGAAAAATGATACAAAATAGCAGCTTTACTTTTAAGTAGAACCTGAGAAATTGCAGGCTCTATTCAAGGAAAGGTAGCTGCAAAGTTGAAAATGTTACTGTGATTCTGTACCGCTGAGCTAGAAGCTGCATGTAAAACTGTGTAACCATACATCAGGTGCACACACATACACCAAACAGGTTAATTGTACAAGAACAGAAAAATGTGGCATGTAAAAGAATAAGTGATAAATTAGACCTCATTAAAGTTAAAAAAATGTTTGCTCTTCTAAAGATACTATTAAGAAGACGAAGAGAAACCACAGATTGGGGAAAAACTACTTGTAACACATAGATCAGACAAAGGAATTGTATCCAGAATAAATAAATAAGTTTTACAATTCAGTAATAGGAAGACAACAACTCAATTTAAAAAAATGGACAGAAGAGTTATATAGACTTTTCATCAAAGAAGATATGCTGATGGCCAATTAACGCTTGATATCATTAGTACTCAGAGAAATACAGATTAAACCACAGCGAAATGTCACTACCCTCCCATTAGATTGGCTAAAGTTAAAAAGACTGTACTAAATGTTGACATAATTAGTAATAATTCCTACTTATAAGTCTACTTTTGTATTTAATTATATAAAAGCAATTTATACTTTAATTATTTTCCATTTTTGCCCTTCTAGTTAATTTTCATTATTTTCTGTTCTTATAGTACTATTTTACTATATTAGGAGTCCAAACACCAAAAACTTTCTTAGAGAATATTCCCTCACCCACATCCCCATTAAAATTCTTATAAAAAGGATTTATAATGAATATGTGATATGGTTCTTGGCTGTACAGGAAGTGACTTGTTTATATTTTTATTTTAAAGCCCTCTATAACTGAGTAATCCTGTGCTTGATGGTAGTTTTTTTTCCCCCCATAATGAACTGCCTATGATCTACATGGTACTTACTTTAAAAAAAAACAAAAAAAAAACAAAAAAAAAACAGGGAATGTGACATTATGGGTCAGCTAAGTTGCCAAGGAAGAGAGTTGTCTGGGCGGCATAAGGCAAATGTGAGTTGTTGCCCTGGAGCTGAAACTGTCATTTGAGGTTTTGTAGCCTGGACTCCCACCCAAGACAAAATTTCCTTTAACAATATCTAAGAAGATAGTCATCCAGCCTCAACTTAAAACACCTGCATTAGCAATTTCACTACCTCACAAGGTACTAGATTTCATTTTTGATAGCTAAAATTGCTAGAAAATTAGAAATCTAGCCTCTTTTCAGCTTAATTAGTCCTGATTCTAATTTCTGTAATTCTTTTTTTTTTTTAAGATTTTATTTATTTATTAGAGAGAGAGAGAGAATGAAAGATAGAAAGCATGAGAGGGAAAGAGGGTCAGAGGGAGAAGCAGACTCCCCGCTGAGCAGGGAGCCCGATGTGGGACTCGATCCCGGGACTCCAGGATCATGACCCGAGCCGAAGGCAGTCGCTTAACCAATAATTCTTAAAATTCCTTTCAGCATTTAAAGCTGCATCGATTAAGAACATACTTCTTTTAATCCAGATGCTTTTCATACATAACCTCAAATGTTTATAACAACCCTTCCAGGAATTGTTTTATAGCTTTTCTAATATTTCAAGCTCTCTGACTTGCTCCCACTGTTTTCTACAACCAACTAGAGTGTGTCCCAGTATCTTTCACTATTTCTTTTAGGATATAGTTTATCTTCCCTCACTGGTCTCTCTCCTCTTGAGAAAATTCTAGTTTAATATTTCTCATGAAATATATTCTCTGAACAAAAAGCAGTATTCCAGGATGGCAAGGATCAAGTAAATTTAGATTATAATCTCTGTCTTACCCCCTACATCAGTTAAAACAGTTTGCTTCCATTCGTGTGTGTATATGAGTGTGTTGTTTTGTTAATCCAGACATCTTTCTTGCAGTTATATTGATTGTCTTAACCCAATTATTTTTCTGTTAAGTTTAACCTTTATTTTATTTATTTATTTATTTATTTATTTATTTATTTATTTATTTAAAGATTTTATTTATTTATTTGACCCAGAGACAGGGAGCACAAGCAGGGGGAGCGGCAGGCAGAGGGAGAGGGAGGAGCAGACTCCCCACTAAGCAGAGGGCCTGATGCAGGCTCGAACCCAGGACCCCAGGATCATGACCTGAGCCAAAGGCAGATGCTTAACCGACTGAGCCACCCAGGCGCCCCTAACCTTTATTTTAGATCAAAATTCTGAACTACTGCAAATGTTTTACCTAATACAGTCAAAATTCAGAAATTTTGATTCTTTAATATCCTGAACTGGTAGCCAAAGTGATATGACTCAAAACAAATAAAAGGAGATGACCTTGTTGGATTATCAAAATCCATTATTGTAGCATTCATGCCTTCCTATCTGAAGATAATCTCCTGCTCTTTTCCTTATGGGTCACATCAATCTTTTTTATGTGATTTTTTTTTTTTTACCTTAAATAGTTTATACTGTGTAGATTTTTCAGATAGTGGGCACATATTTTCTGACTTAAATTTTTTTTTCTAAGACATTGGAACTCGTAGAAAAACATTAGATTGGGACTTAGGGAGGAGCAACTGTTAAGAACAGAGGTAGAGAAAGAATGAACATATATCTCTTATAATCTTGAAATAAGAATGCCTGAGGGTGTGGAGTAAAAATGGGGTGGGGAGAACTGTAAAATGTGTATGGATTCTATATTGGCATCAGTATCCACTGTCACTCTTGGCTTACAGAGAAGAGCCACCACAGAACTCTTCAAGGATGCCAGAGCTCCCCTCATGAATGCATTTCATGCGGAAGTTGGTCAAGAAATGTTCTCAGGATGCTCCTGGAGGGTACAGTTGAGGGGTGGTTACAACAGGCCTTACGTGATAAATCAACTTTAATATCTGGTCTCCTTAAGCTCATAGATACTTTCCTCTTTGGTATCCTCTTTGGTATCGGCTGCAGAGTCCGTCCCAGGGTCGGGGGGGACATGGGGGCCAGGCCTGCAGGGTTCAGACTAGAGGCTGCTCCTGGGCATAGGTTCTCCAGCCTCGCAAGGAGCCTCCCCATTCCCTCACCTTCATTTCACCTTCATTTAGTGTAGTCCACCTTTGTGCCTAGATTTCAGTTATCTAACTGAACTCTTAGAGCTACTAGTAGCCACTCAAATTAATATATTGAATCAAGAATCTTGACATAGTACATCTGTATGAACAAGTTTTGTTTGATTCATTATATTCCATCCACCTGATCTAAAACCCTTAAGATCTATTTCCATGTAGGTTTCTCAGGATTTTGTCTCCATAAACTGTCAAAATCTTGCAATTTGGGGGAGGGGGCACACTTTGCAGTTTACCCTAGGGTAAATTGATGTAGAATATTAAATAATTACTTTAATAAAAAATAATATCTCTCTGCCCTATGCAGCTTAAAGAAAACTTAGTAGGCACTTAGAGTATTCTGCCTAGAAATCTCCTTACGTAAATACACCATTTCATTATATATATAATTTTTTCCATATCATCACAGGCAACAATGCTGCTAAACTTTGTTCCACTATATGGTAGGATTCTCTTTCCTTCAGCTTTGATAGCGTTTTCCTAACCTTCGTTTAAATGTGTACCAAAGCCACCTTGAAGGCTGTCAAGCTTTGTCATTATCTCCCTCTTCAGAGCCCTTCCAGTGGTTGCATGGAGCTTGGGCCTAAAGCCGCTGCCATGTTTTAGGGTGTGTTAAAGTAGCACTCTACTTCCAAGTACTAAAATCTGTTGGTTTCCTATTGCTGCATAACAAATCTTCAGAACTCTACAGCTTACATGAACAGCAGTCATTTATTACTAGCATGTTCTATGATCTGATTCTAGTGGTGGTTCTTGCTCAGGGTTTCTCACAAAATTTCACTCAGATGGTGGCTGGAACTGCAGACATCTGAATGCTCATTCACCTGTCTGGCTCATGGGTTGGAAAGACTCAAACAGCTGGGGGCTGGAACTGTTTGCAGTTCTGTCTCAGGAGGATCTCTCTCTCTCTCCCTCTTTATTTTCCCTGCATGGGCCCTCCAGCATGGCAAATTCAGGGCAGCAAGTTTTCTTACGTAGCAGCTTAAGATTCAAATATACAAGGCAAGATGGTGACACTGACTCCACCCCTTATTGGGGTGTGGCTATATTCTGGAAAAGCATGTGTGGTTGGAAATAATGTTGCAGCAATTTTTGGAAAATAAAATTTGCTTTCTCTGTTTTCTTGTATCCAGAGCCTTTTGAAACATGTAAGTATAAAACTAAGAGTGAAGTAGGTATCAGTATAGGAAAGTAAGTCTTTGCAAGACTTATCGCTTCATAATCTATTTGACATTATATTTGCATTGTGTTTGCCATACATTATTGGATGGTCACAACATTTCATGACCAGTGCAAGACTAAAGGCAAAGATTTTAATGCTGATGAAATGGAATTAAGTAGGGAAAGGTGTTTGAGTGGAAATTCATTTTATAGGTGGTTATTTGATTAATGAATACTTTCATGTCACAGTGACTTTTTCAAGTCCTTTGTGCAATGTCATGATCAGTTACTTGGATAAATAATATTTTGAAAAAGAGTGTTGCTTCTTTTTCACATGTGGGTAGAAGGGACCTATAAAGTAAATGGACAATTCAAAATCAGGAAAAGATTGCCCAATGGAAGAGAGAGAACAAGTAAGAGCTAGGGATACTATCAAAGTAATCTTAAAAAAAAAAAAAAAGTACAATAAGAATAAAGAATTACTATCTAAAACAAAAAGGAAAGTTAATTACAAAAGTATAAAATATGAAAAGTCATTGTATTTCAGAAGTGATTGTGCCTGACATCAAAGATTAGTCAAACTTCTTGACTAGAATGAGTATTAGAAGATAACTAAGATACCATAGTTCCAAGAAGGGCATCTGAAACTCTCTTAAACCTGTTGTTCCTTGTAGCTATTTTTAAAAATCTGAAACTTGTATTCATTTATAATTTTTTAAATCATTTTTTTTCCATTGTGATAAGTGTACTCTTTAATCCCCATCACCTATTTACCCCATCACTCCACCCACCCACTTTCTGGTAACCATCAGTTCTCTATAGTTAAAGAGTTGTTTTCAGGTTTGTCTTTCTCTGTCTCTTTTTTTTCCTTTGCTTGTTTTCTTTCTTAACTTCCACATGAGTGAGATCATATGAGATTTGTTTTTCTCTGACTGACTTATTTCACTCAGCATTATATTCTCCAGATGGCCATCGTGTTGTAAATGGCAAGATTTCATTCTTTTGGCTGGATAATTGTCCATTGTATATATATATATATATATAACACATTTTCTTTATCCATTCATTAATCAGTGGACACGGGCTGCTACCATAGTTTGGCAATTGTAAATGATGCTGCAGTAAACATTGTTGTGCATGTATCCCTTTGAGCTAGTGTTTTTGTATTCTTTGGGTAAATACCTAGTAGTGTAGTTCCTGGATCATAGGGTAGTTCTATTTTTAATTTTTTGAGGAACCTTCATATTGTTTTCCCCAGGGGCTGTCCCAGTTTGCATTTCCAACAGTGCATGAAAATTCCTTTTTCTCCACATCCTCACCAACACTTGCTGTTTCTTGCCTTTTTGATTTTAGCCATTCTGACAGGTATGAGATGATATCTCATTGTGGTTTTGATTTTCATTTCCCTGATCAATGATATTGAGCATCTTCTCATGTGCATGTTGGCCATCTGGATGTCTTCTTTGGAGAAGTGTCTGTTCATTTCTTCTGCCCATTTTTAATCAGATTATATGTTTTTTGGGTGTTGAGAATGAAACTTGACCACTTTCTTACATCATACACAAAAATAAACTCAAAATGGATTAAGGACCTAAATGCGAGACCTGAAACCATAAAAATCCCAGAAGAGAGAGCACAGGCAGTAATGTCTCTGACGTCAGCCATAGCAACTTTTTTCTAGATATGTCTCCTAAGGCAAGGGAAACAAAAGCAAAAATAAACTATTGGGACTACATCAAAATAAAAAGCTCCTGCACAACAAAGGAAACAGTCAGAAAAACTAAAAGACAACCTACTGAATGGGAGATATTTCCAAATGACAAATCTCATAAGGGGTCAGTATCCAAAATATATAAAGAACTTATACAACTCAACACCCAAAAAAGAAATAGGCCATTGTTTTTTTCAGCCACAAAAGCCGTTGGGGTCCTCTTCAGTGCTGGTCACTGAGAACCGTGGTTGCTTCCACTGTGTGACCGATATTAACCCCTTCTCTTCCTTGTTCCTAGCCGGCTCTGCCTCTCAGTTTTGCCTGTCTCTGGGTGGGCTGAATCTCAGACAGATCCTTCTTGTGGTACTCCAAAACCCTGGGGGAGCTGGTTGTTCATCCCACCCTCCTTTCCCTGCAAGGAGAATTCTTTGTAGCTGGGACATTCCTTCCAGGCACTCAGTGAGCAGAGCCAGCCTAGGGGATGGGATGATGCAGGCAAAATGAAGCTGTTCTTCCTTCTGTTTGTGTGTGGTTATTCTCAGGTTTTTTTGTCCCACTGTTACTGAAATGTGTTAAATGGACTCCTGAGCTCTCCTAGAGCTGTTTTGAGAGAACATATGTTAACACTAATTAGAGCTTACATTTATTTAGCATTTGTTAAATGAGAGGCATTGCCCTAAGTGCTTTATATGTATTAACTCATGTAGTCCTTGTAACAACCTGGTGAGGCACATGCTAGGATTATCCTCGTCTTTCACATGAACAGACTGAAGCTCACAACATTAACTAACTTCACCAGCATCACCCAGCTCTGAGAGCCAGAATTAGAACCCGGGCCATCTAGCTTGAGAGTTCACACTGGATTGCAGGTAAATAATGGAAAGATCACCAGCCTGGGCATCAAGAAGTATGGATCTAGATTTTTGTTCCAGCTCGGCCATGAGTGAATCCTTGCAGAAATACCTTTACTTCTCTGGAACTCTGTTCCCTCCTATGTGAAAGGAGGGCATTTGTTTCTGGATAATTCCTGAGGCCCTCCTTGCACTAACATTTTAGAATTCCTCAGATGGAAAGGGCCAAGCAAGTCTGCTGTTTGTGATTCACCAATTATTAAGGACAATCAGACTTTGGCAGCTAGGTTGTCTCACAGCCTCTGGGATCGTACCCAGAAGATGCTCAGCTGCTGCAATTTAATACATCATCCTTTCCCTACACATCAGGTGACTTTGCATCTGTATAGAACAGAGCTCTATACTCCAGTGCCTATTGCCATTTGAAAGCTATTTATAAGGAGATATCATAAGACCCCACTGCACATATGAGTGGAACCTCATAAGGAAGAAACCATCTTAAATTAAAAGCGGTTGAAATGTATATATATATATATATATGTCATCTGTTAAGTTAGAAAAACAGTTTAGCTACACTGAAGTGCACCTATTTTCCTAGAACACCTCACTTTGTCACCCATCTTACTCTGTTAAAGGTCTGTTGCACAGATTTGTAGCCAAGTACTTGAGTAGATGTTTTTTTGTCAACATTTCACAAAATAGGGAAACATTCAGGCATCTTGCTGGCATTATTCATCTAAATATTCTGAGTCTTTTCTTGTTTTGAACTGAGTGCAGAGTGAACTAAAATGATATTCTAAAATAAATTGAGGGCTTTGTACTGTTACACCCCTTTTTCTTTTTGGATACTTGCCATACATTATGACTTTTCTCCATGAGTTCTACATGTAGATTTTAAGCCCTCTGCTCTTGATGCTTTTCTCTTTGCCTGTGTGTGTGTGGCAGCTGCTTTCCTTGCTTCCCTCCCTCCCTCCCTTCCATCCTTCCTTCCTTCCCTCTCACCGTCATTCTGCACCCAGACACACATACACTCAGCGTGTACACACATCACAGATCCTTCTGGGCCCTTTAGCTTGGTGCAGAAACTGAAACAATGCTAAGCTAAAATATATATTCATTCATAAATGAACATGAACTATCACAGACATGTTTAAGTCTGAATGAGGAAGGATGGAAATAAAAACATGAACCTTTCTATCTAATTTTATACATTTAAAGGATCTAAAGTTAGTCTGGATTCTATTTTGCAGAAAAGAAATTTGAACTATCTAACTGCTTCACATACGTATTTTTTAAAAATTTATATTTCCCCAAACCATACTAAATATAAGATGATATGGTATTCAAACTTGATTTTAGAATGAGAAAAATAAAGTGGGTCCTTAGGTTCAATTGTTGAACATACTAAGTGAATCTTTCGTCCTTAACGGTGCCATGATACCTGTTAGAGAATTCTCCACACAAACTATCATCAGGAGGATATTTTTCCTCTGATCTGCCTTGTACCATGCACATGGGCTAGAGGCCTCATTTGTTCCGTGAACACAGTAGAGCGCCCAGACTTACAGTGAGATCTTGCACAAGTCTTTCTAAGAACCTTTGTCTGTCCTACCTATATTGCTGAGTTTCACCAAATCCTTTTGAACTAAAATGAGATTCTAGCATAGACTGTGAGCTTCTTTGGAGGAAAAATGATAAAAGATTTTTGCAGCTTTTGAAGCTACTTGCATTGAGTATGTTCTTTCCCTCCTCTCCTCCAAGCAACTTACATAGAAATGCAATTTTAAAAAAGTGGAGAGGCCTACAATCAAAAGCAAACATTGTCTTTTCCTTTAATACACAGATGTGCTTACTCTCTTTGATATGTTACCCATTCTGGGACTGTTAGGAGAACACGACTTCTCTTCGAAGTGCATGCCACTCTTCCTTAATACAACATGTTTCATCTGTATGAACAAGGGAGGTCTATTTCTGAGCTTGCAGCAGCTGCTCATCTTCACGTAAGCAGCAGTGTTTTCCTCCATGTTAGAACGTTTAACCGCTCCCATTTTGTTGCATCTTGTCATTTTCAGGCCTCAAGGGGCTTTCACCCTTCTAGATCTTTCACCGGCAATCATGTGTGATCCGTTCAATCAGAATTCTTTGATTCAACTCTGATTCACCTCAGTCTTTTGTTGGGGCCTAGAAAGTCTTACCTACCGCTTCAGTGCAGAGCCGCCCCATCCCTTCTACTCCTCCTCCCCAGCCTCACAATTGGTTCAGTGTAACAGGAGCTGCTCACTCCCTGGGGATTTTACAGTCTTTGTCTTCTCTTCAAGTGCTGTCATTGCGCCCCTTAGCCAGCCCCTCTAATATACTCTCTCCTACCATTGAGTGGGTATTTTTCTCCTTTCACTGTGCTTTTAAAAAATGTATGTTCTGTTTTCTTGGATGAAATGCGATCATTCTCACAATTCCACTCAATCTGTGGTGGTAATCTCTGCTGTTACCCACACTGTTATCCTTTTCACAGACAAATACAGCTTTTGTCCTATAAGCCTTAATGAAGTACATGGCCTATCCTTATTTTCTTTTTCTCCTGTTTTCTGTCTTTATACAAATTTCTAGGATCCGCAGACTTGACTTAGGTCTGTAGATCTGTTGGCATTTTCTGCCTTCTCTTTCCCCCTTCTCTGCTCTCTACTCTTGGTATCCAAATCCTGGATCCTCCTGTGCTCTAGAAAGACCTAGAGCTCCAGAAGCTCTTCTGTGCTCAGGAAGAAGAATCTAAATAACGTAGCCACACTCACCATCATCGTTATGAGCAGTATCATTGGCTAGTTAGTATTTCTCACATCCTGCTTTCACTATGTTGCTTCATAACCTAGGATCTGTGTGGCTCCGGAGGCTTAGGACTCCCAGTCTGGTGCCCTGTGACTGGACCCGCCATACCTAACCCAGGGCCTTCAGAGTGGTCACATGAGTCCCCCCATCCCACCAGTAAAGTCTGGTTCCTCCCTAACACTGTTTAATCTCCACCTCTCCATAGCTTATCTTGACTTCTAGCCTCTGAATTCCTGTATTGCAGGTGTATACTGTTATCTACATTTCCAAAAGTCTCTAAACATCTAAAATTTTTCCTAACTCATTGTACACCAAAATTTGACCTGAATTGCTGACTCTCATGCAGTTAAATATAGTCATTTCTTTCTTCACTTAATGTGAATATTCATCTTTTCCCCTGAAAAGCTTGATTATGGGGTTCTGTACCAGACCCTGCTGGAGATGTTTTACAAATATGTGGAATAAGTAACTATCATTTTTCTAAAAATCTGAAAAATTCAGAATTCCAAAATGTACCTGTGCCTGAAAGTTTCAGATAAGAAATTCTGGACCCATAGCTATTAGAGGTTAAAATCAGATCAGATCAGCAGGTGGTTATATGGTTCCACACCCACGTGCACTGAGTACCGTGGTAGAAAAGAAAAAGTAAGAGCATAAGATAGGTTTCCCACTTTTAAGGTGCTTGCATTCAAACTACCTTGCTTTGTTGTTTAAACTGGAAGACAAGCCACATGAAACAAGACTGTAAATTCTTGGAGGGCAGTGGTCCATAAGTTCTTTTGCATCCCTATTAGTAGAGCATTGCTAATGATGAGGTTATTTCAGAGGACAGACTATTTCCAGGCCGTTTAGGAGAAGACTTAACTTCACCTTTGTAAAGCTCAGTTGTCATTGACAGCAGACCCCAAATTCCCATCCCATTGCTGGGCAGACATCCCAAACACGATGGCACGCCTTGTAAATACCGTGTCTGAACTAACTGCATGGGACTGGGGAAAGAGCTCTTGCTGCCTGGGACACCCTCTGATGTCTCTCAAGGAGGCAGTTCCAGCCAGGGTCACCCACAGCCTGGGGCCATCCCAGCTTGGGCAGGAGGTAGATAACTTTTGTGACCATAAATACTGTTGATAGTTAATTTCTATATTCTTTGAGTTCATATTTTAAAAATTTGTTTCACTCCCTCTCCTGTTTCTCCGAAAGTCCACGTTCAGTTCTGAATTTTAAAGAATGGAAATGTTCATGTCGTAACAGAGTGACATCCCTTTCTTTCACTCTCAAGTGAAGGACAGGATCTTGCAGTGGCATTTATGAATCCCATATCAAGTAGATGAGCTGTTATTTGCAGCTGTTAGCCTGTTCTGTGGGCTAATAGAAAATACCCAAGCTCTGTTTGGCCATTTAATTATGTGTGCATGAACACAAAATGTTATTTTAACTGGTGTTAACCTCTAGTAAGCAGTGTTTCTTGCCTCAGCGAAGAGTAGCATCTAATAAGACCATATCACTATGTAAACATCCGGTACTGACAGTGTGGAGTGAATTGAAAACATAAAAAAAATCCTTGACTTGTTTTATTAGCTAAGCCACATATCTCCCCTGGAAGGATTTCCCTCCTTTTGTAGCTAACTTGCTTCCCTTGGCCTTCTCAGACTACTGGTGCTGTGAACCTTCATGCCAGTCACTGATGTGTTCTGGTTATGCTTAATTCATGAGTGGGATTCTTCCTCAGGTGCCTTCGCACAGTTGGCTGAAGACTTTAGTATCCGTGTGCAGGGAAGTGCCAAGGTGGGGTTACAGTTACTTCTCTAATTCAAACAAAACTGCCTACTCTGGGTTTTATATTCACAAAATTGCTGTTCCTGAAGGTTAATATTAGTTTTCCATAGCAGATGATTTCTCTTTCTGTCTCACCTTCTTTATTGCTATTAGATTATCTTCCTTCAGAGGAAGAAATAGGGCATGCTATCTATAGTTTCTATTTTCCTTCCAGGAAAATTGTGCAAAATACCATTCAATTAAATTTAAGACCCAAAGGAAAATACATGTGATTATTAACTAAATATGTTCAAGGGATCCCTTCGATGGGTTATAGGATAAGTAACCATTAAGCAAATAGATAAGACCTTTCCGTAGTTTATTTTCTACTTTTGGAAGTAGATGGAAACTCTACAATGGAAAAAGGAGATGATCGGTAAGGGAAATGATTTCTATATTATCTCATCTTTCAATAGGAAAGAATAAGACGATAGTGATGTTCTACATTTAGTATGTTTCCTTTTGTCTCACAATCTAAAATATGTTCAGTATTGAAGATTTTAGGAGGCTCTTTCTAGTTTTTTTTTTATCTTTTTTGCTAAGAATAGCATAATTATTAACCACAAAGAAAGTCTTGCAAAATATCTTTTTTTCAGTGCTACGAGTTAAGGAACTTAGATGCTAGATTAAATAGGAGATTGGGGAGGCCCATATTAATAGTTTCTAGAGAGGAATTAGAGTTTGGTTCTTATTTTAGCATGTAGAATTTTGAGCATTACGACAACTAAACCAGAAATGGGACCATTTTTGTCATGTTTTCTCTGAAAATGCATCTTTTCACAAGGTATATATGACAGTATGATGGATAATATTTCTGCAGAGTGGCTTGGGGTACAGTACTGTGCCTGATGTAAAAAAACAATATCTTCTTTGAGGGTGTTTGGTATGTGGATGAAATTACACTAACAGTCCTAAATTGAAGGATTACCTTGTGGGCAAATTTGGAGATGAAGTGGTGTGAGTGGATAATAATGGCACAGCATTAGGGCAAGGGGTTGAAGATCAAAGATGCCCATTGTGGCAAGGACAGCATAGCATTCTGATGTTAAAATATTTAGTTAGGGAAAATAGTACATATGAATGCATAATCCTTTGATTTGTGTCCTGGAAATGGGTAGGATTTATGATCAGGGACATCTTAGCATTACATGTGGGTGTCTAGTTGGCTCACAAATAATTTTCCATCACCTTTATTGTCTGTCTGCTTTAATTAGATGCTTGGCTGTGCATACATATTATAATTTAGGTAAAGTATCACTGTCTTGGTATTTTAATGTAAGGATTAAGTAAGACCAAAACCAAGATAAGAATTTTCATTAAAATGTGTCATATCAAATTTCACTTTGAAAAATTAAAATCTAGAATGTATACTCAGTAGAAGTAATGAAATTTATTTCCCAGTGATAAGGAGGAACACTGTCTCCCTTTTGGATCATACAACATTTTCAACAACAACCTTGGCTGTTCTAATTCTCTGGTGACTTGAGAAAAATTCAGTGCTACCTTGTGAGATAAATTATCTAATATTCTTCTATCATATAAATAAACCTCATGATTTAAGCACACATTTGAAGAGTTTGCTGTAAGGACATTCTGTAGTCATTTCTTCCTGTACCTGCCTCACTGAAGTCTTTGATACGAAGTATTAGAGGAGTGGACATTGCATTTTAAGGTACTAACTATATTACTGAAGAATATAAACAATAAAACTGGAGGGAAGATGCCCTCTGAATTAATTTTAAAGAGTATTATCCCATAGTGGATGACCATTCTGTTTTCAGCACTGGGCTGGAGCCGATTAAAAACTCTCAGAGTCTCAAGGAAAGCCTTGTCTTTGTTTTCCTTTAATCCAGGCTGGAGCCCAAGCAGGAAGTGAAGTAACACAGGCTGTAGCTTTTATTTGACCAGTTCAGATGCAGATAACCCAGAGCAGGTGGCAAAGCCGGCGAGTACTGAGAATCATGACTCTTTCCTCTGGTTTCTGTCCTCTCCCTTTCCAGATGCTCAGTGTCGTCCTGCTTTTCAGTCCCCCTTCTGCAGTCACATTAGGAAGAGACCAGATGTACTATCTTAGGCAACTCTGTGTGACAGTGTAAGACACAGATTTTGGAATTACGTAAACATGGATTTGAATCTTAGCTCTACAAACATGGAAACATTGCTGCTTCTCTCCAAGCCTAGCTTCCTCATCTCTCTTATGGGAACAGTGATAGAATTACTTCAGGGAGATAGAATAAGAACACGAGCACATCTAAAGCATTTTGTACAATACCTACCTTAAGCAGCAGGAGCAGGGGAAGAGTCTTTGGTCAGTCCTTACAAGTTACAGTTGTTCTTTTGCCTACGCTGAATGGAACAATGTCTGTTTTCACCATGTTGACATTATTGAGCCAACTTCTTTCTAGACCTTCTCCTTCAGTCTTCTTTACCAGATTGCTGAGTACTAAGGATCTAGCACCTATTTTCATGGTGCTCACTCCCTTCTCATGAACCAATTCAGATATAAATCTGCCCTGTTCCTTGAAGTTAGGAAGTCAGATCCTGGGGTTTCCAGTCCAACTGGCCCAGGTTTCCCAACATGGGCTAGCATCCAAGACCTCTGTGGGGACCACCTACTAACAGTAAGATTCCAAGGAGATCCTGTGCATGGCACGGATCATACATCAGCCAGTGTTTATTGAGTATCTGCTGTGTGAGAGCGCTGTATGAGGTTTGGAGAAAACCTCCCTGTCTCTTAGGGGGTTAACAGGAAAGGAATTATAGGGCAGGATGTACAGACAGAACATAGAAATGAACCTTACTGCCCAGACACTGGGAAGGAGGAGTTGTAAGTATGTCTTAGGGAATAAGATCCAGACAGACTTCATATATTTAACCTGTATAATGTATAGTAGCAATCTGCATTGGTCATGATTGATTATAGATGCTGCAGAAATAAGAATTAACTAAAAAAATAAGGAACCATTTCTAAATTTCAAAGGAAAAGGTTAATTAATAATACAGCACTCCTCATTGACATTCATAGAGGATACTTCACAAGCTTTTGAGAAACCCTACATTCTTAAATACCCCTATCTTTTATAAAACTCATAAGAGTTGAGAATAACAAAGACACATTGAAAAGTGGATATTGGAGCAGTTGCTAAGCTCATTAACTAGCTAAATGATTATCCCATCACAGAAGCCTCCCCAATCTTGATTCAAATTTGTGTCTCAACAAAATTACAAATTACAACCTTACAACCTGTCATAACCTTTTTAAATTCACTCATGAATGGTTAAAACCAGCAGTGTTAAATCTGTGAATGCCAAGGGTCTACTGTAATAATAAGAGACATTCATGTGAATAGTTAGCCTTATGGTTAATTATCATGGAGAACAGTAACAATTATGTATCTCATTAAACAAGTGCCTAATTAATGTTGTAAATTTCACTTGATTAGAACACACTATAGTTTTGCTCACGCAACATGTCAACACTCTCACAGTTATTAAAAATGAAGTAAAAGGGAAAATTGACTTTTGGTTTATGGGTTTTAGTAATTAAGTTCTGTCAGAGAGGTAGTTAATAGATAGGAATGTAATATCTTGATGCCTTAGAATCCATATTTTGTGAATTATGTATGGTAGCTATTTCTTCATGTGTTCCTCCTTTAGTGTGGCAAAATCATCTCTAATAGAATGGGACTCAGTCACTAGAACAAAGTAAGCAGTTGGATACTACCACGAAACTCCTGCATCAAGGACAATCTGTGATGAAGTATTTATTGAGAATTTACTAGGTTATTGTATCACAGATTCCAGACTGCATCAGTGACTTCTCATTCTACTTTGCCTCCCCACACATGTTCCCTCAAAATAGAATAACTAGGATAAAATGGAAGGTATAGGTTTTTTTTCAATATTCAACTTTATTGAGATTTAACTTACATAATACTGTGCTCCATTTTAAGTGTACTGTTGGATAAGCTTTGCCAAATGTGTACATTCGTGTGAACACTACCCCAATTAAGAACATTTCTGTGACCTGAAAAATTTGTCATACATACCCTCTACCACCAATCCCCCAAACACCTCCTGCCTCAGGCAACCATTAATATGATTTCTATCCCAGTATGTTATACTTTTAAAAAAGAACTTCACATAAAGAGAATCACAGCATGCTCTTTTGTGTCTAATTTCTTTTGCTCAGCATAATGTTCTTGAGATCCATGTTGTTGCATGAATAAATTTCCTTTCATGGCTGTGTAGTATCCCATTTTATGAACATACCATGATCTGTTTATTCATTCCACTGTTGAGGGCTGTTTTTATTTTAGGTTTGGGGATTTATAAATAAAAATCTTTAGTTATCTTTTTTTTGTAATATTTTGGTTTTGGTATTAGGGTGATGCTAATTTCATAAAAGGAGTTACAACGTGTTCTCATCCCCCCCCAGTTGCAGAAAGAATTTAAGATGCCTTTAATTGTTTGATAGAATTTACTAGTGATTCCATCTGGGCCTGGAGTTTCTCTGTGGAAAGGATTTTAATTGTGTCTTTCAAGACATTTGTCCATTTCATCTAGGTTTTTGAGATTGTCATCAAATGGTTCATAGCACATCTATCTTATTCTTTTAATTTATATGAGATCAGTTATAGTGTCACCTTTTTCATTTTGATATTGGTTTGTGTTTTCTCTTTTTTCTTACTAGAGGTTTTGCAATTTTATTGAAATTTTAAGAACCAGCTTTTCGGGTTTTGTAGAATGTTTGCCCGTTGTTTATTTATTGATTTTTCACTCTTTCTTATTTCTTTCAACTTCCATTGGATGTAATTTGCCCTTCTTGTTTCAGCTTTTTTTTTTTTTTTTTAAGATTTTTTATTTATTTGACAGAGACACAGCGAGAGAGGGAACACAAGCAGGGGGAGTGGGAGAGGGAGAAGCAGGCTTCCCGCCAAGCAGGGAGCCTGATGCAGGGCTTGATCCCAGGACGCTGGGATCATGACCTGAGCCTAAGGCAGATGCTTAATGACTGAGCCACCCAGGCGCCCCTTGTTTCAGCTTCTTGAAAAGTTTAAACTCGAGCATTAGTTTGGGACTTTCTTCTTTTCTAATACGAGCATTTAAAGCTATAAACTTTTCTTTAAGGAGTCCTTTTTTCAAAATCTCAGAAGTTTGGTATGTTGTAATTTCATTTTTATTCAATTCAAAATACTTTCTAGTTTCCTTGATTATTTCTCCTTTGGCCATTGAGTTATTTAAAAGTGTGTTCTTTAATTTCTAAAGACTTTTGAGTTTTCCAAGTATGTCTTTGTTATTGACTACTCACTAAATTCTGTTATGATTTAAAAATATATCTATAGGATTTCAAGCCTTTTAAATATTTTCAGACCTCTTTTATTGCCCAGCATATGGTCCATCTCACTGAATGTTCCATGTGCACTAAACAAATATATATTCTGTTGTTGAGTGTAGTAGTCTATAAATGTCAATTAGGTCATGTTGGCTGGTCATGTCATTCAAGTATTCTTTACACATAAATGATTTTCAGTTTACATTTTTATCAGTTACTGAGAGAAGAGTGGTATTTCCAGTTGTATTTGTGAATGTTGCTGTTTCTCCTTTCAGTTCTGTCAGTTAGTTACTCATGTGTTTTTATTGGGTGTATACACATTTAAGATTGTTATGCTATGTTGTCCTGTTGATCCTGTGATCATTATGAAAGATTCTTTTTTTTTTTTTTAAGATTTTTTATTATTTGAGAGAAAGAGACAGAGCAGAGCATTTGAGAATACGAGTTGGGGGAAGGGGGGCAGAAGGAGAGGGAGAAGCAGGCTCCCTGCTGAGCGGGGAGCATGGCATGGGTCTCGATCCCAGGACCCCAAGATCATGACCTGAGCCAAAGGCAGATGCTTTACTGACTGAACTACCCAGGCACCCCTGAAAGATTCTTATCTCTGGTAATTTCCTTGTCCTTTAGTCACTTTGATACTACAGCCACTCTGGTTTAAATTTCTTCTAAATGAATCATGCTTTCCTGGTACATGTTTCTCCATTCCCTTACTTTTAGCCTACCTATATATCTTTATATTTAAAATGCTTTTCACATAGCTAACATCTAGTTGACTTGCTTCTTTACCCAGTCTGAAATTCCCTGACTTTATTTTTTTTTTAAGATTTTGTTTATTTATTTGACACAGAGAGAGAGAGAGAGAGAGAGAGTGCATGAGCAGGAGGAGCAGCAGGCAGAGGGAGAGGGAGAAGCAAGCTCCCCACTGAGTGGGGAGCCAGACACAGGACTTGATCCCAGGACCCCAGGATCATGACCTGAGCTGAATGCAGACACTTAATCGACTGAGCCACCCAGGTGCCCTGTTTAGTCTATTCTTATTAAATATATTTATTGTCATGGTTGGGCTTGAGTTCATTTTTTTTTCTGGTGAATGGCCAGTGTAATTCTTATCTTTGTTTCTCTGTACATACTATGTCTTACTTTTTCCTCTGGCCACATCTTAGATTTTCTTTATTATTGTTTTCAGCAATTCAAGTTTGACATGTATTGAAGTAGTTTCCTTTATGTTTACCCTTAGTGGAGTTCATTGAGCTTCTTAGAGCTATTGATGTATTTTTCATCTAATTTGGAAAATTTCAGCAATTCTTCAAATATTTTTTCCTGACTTGCCTTCCTTCTGTGATTCCAGTTATCTACAAATGATAGATCTCTTTATATTACTCCACAGATCACTAAAGCTATATTTAAATTTTTTTTTTTTTTTTTAGCTTTTTTCCCATCTGTTCTTTGTATGGATAGTTTCTGTCTTCAAGTGCTTTGGGCTTTTCTTTTGTGGTGTCTATTAAGGCCCTGCAGTGACTTTTTCAATTCAGATATTGTATTGTTTCAGTCCTAGAAATTCTTTTCAGTTCTTTCATAGTTTTTGATTCTCCTATTAGGTTCATAATTTTTATATCCTTACCCATATTTATAATAAGTGTTATAAAGTTCTTGTCTATTAATTCCCTATTTGTCACTTGTGGGTTTGTTTCTACTGACTTATTTTTTCCCTGCTTTTTTTTTTTTTTCATGTTCAGTACATTGGATGCTGGACATTGTGAATGTTATCCTGTCAATTATTTGAATTTTGCTGTCATTCCTTAATGAGGATCAAGTTTTTTTTTGTCCCTCGGTTAATTTAAGATCAACTTGTTCTTCTGGAAGCTTGTTTTTAAGCTTTGTTAGGGTTATTCTAGAATACTCTGTGTCTTAGAGCTATTTTAACCTTACTCTTAAAGCATGACCTTGGGGTCTCGACTGAATGTCTCACATGTCCAGTGAGGATTTTCTTTCTTTTCAATACCCTGTCCCACAGATTACAGCCACCTCAGCTTGCCTGAGTGCTGAACTCTGTCCCCACAGCTCAGCAAGCTTCTGTGCTTTTCTTGGGTTTTCTCTTCCCAGATCAGCAGAAAAATCAGATAGTTGCCAGGGCTGTTATAGGATCACCATATGTTTTTCTGTCTCTTGAGATCCCAGTCCTATGCAGCACAGTTATCTGCTGTCTGAAAGCTGTTGTTTATGTATTTTGTCCAATTTTCTGGTGTATCTTTCATGACAGGAGAGGCTAGTCTGGTATTAGTTCTCCATCATGACTGGAAGCAGAAGTAAAAAATGTATCACTTCTTATTATAAGGAAGAAGCATTAGAGCAAGAAAGTCTAATGACTTAAGAAATGAGGAAAGTGCTTATGGGTTGTAGCTCAATAGAAGTTGTTACAAGATGGTACATGCCAGTAAGGAAATCAAAATATGTACTGAGATTTAGAGTAGCCCAAGGCTTTCTAGGGAAAAAAATGTAAGAATAATAGAATAATATATGCTCTGTATCCATTAGTTAAAATATCGTAAGTTAATTTAGTACATATATATTAAGCACCAAACATAAGTAAGGTATTATGCAAGACACTTTTCAACATACTGGTGATTAACCTGTTTTTAAAGTCAGATATTCAACATTTCAGGTAGTTTAGGGAGTGCAGAAATAGAACACGTATACCACCCACCATCAGATTAAATGAAATTCCTTATGTATCTTGTCAGAAATTGGATGGCTGCACAATGCAGAGGCAAGGGTGGCATGCTTTTCCGTAACCCCTGATCCCTAATGCAGGGCCATCTCTAGGATGTGTGGTACTTCTTTTCATAGAATTTGGTTCAATATTATATTAACAAAATTCATGGGCGCCCATGAGGGATAGTGGTGTGTTAGTGATAGTTTACAATATTGGGTAGAGAAAGGGACCTTACACGTATGCTTGTCATCCATTCAGTGCAAGTGAAGATCATTCATAGTGTCCTGCTCAGTTCTAGAAACTCTCTCTTCTTGTCCTTTATTTTCGCATGTACCATTTCTGGCTAATTATATATCTTCTACTATGCGACAAATGTAGCAATGCTATTATTACTCATAAAGCCACAGCTCTTTGAAATCTCTTAATTGAAATGAAATAGACAGATTTTCTTGCCTCTGTAATGCTCGAACACTATTAATTTATTACTGGCTATATTGTTACTCAGGATGCTGAATGGTTCATCCTGCCCACAATGAACACTGGCTTCCAAAGGCTTTTGGTTGTTGCTGTGTTTCACCGACAATGACCAAATACAAGTATTATCCTGAGTGTTCAGGAAAATCTGGATGGTAATTTATTTTCTAGTCATATTAAATTTGCCATTTGGAATTTTATAGCATAAACATAGAACAGCACATATTCCAACCGAATGTTTTCTTGAACTCTTGAGGCTGTAATCACTGTATTTCTAGAACATGGTCTCTTTTCAGTGTTGACTGCACCCTTGCTTTCTGCACTCTGCCACTAGTGGGAAGAAAGGCACTCGCCCTTCCTACACAGAAGCTTCTGTCTGCCTTTTGCTGAATTCGATAACAGCACTGATGCAGAATAATTTCTCAATTACCTGTATTGATAGAAGGGGAGAACAGCAACCAGGATCATCTAAAACAGCAAACAAAATGCCAGTTTAATTTTAGGTATTTTTTTCCCCTAAATCTATTTTCCTTGGACCAGGACCAGCCATATAATTTGTGAGGCTCAGCATAAAATGAAAATGCAGGGCCTCTTGTTGAAAATTAACAATGTCAAGACGGTGATGTCAGGTTCTTAAATCAGGGTGAAAGACTTGTCCTCACTGAAACGTGTCCTCTAGTCACCTGCCAGAAATACCATGATGCGGGGGACATGCAGCCCTGACCCCAGCCTTCCCTGTACCAGCACTCGGGCCCCTGCCAGGGCAGAGGACAGCATGGTCACTGGACAGGCACAGGGAGGGGAAAGCGAGGGGAATCTGGGACACCAGGCTAAGGGGTGGGGGCCAAGAACCAAATCAAACACAAGCAGCAGGAGAGGACATCCTTGAGTGGAGGCTACAGGTCACTGAGGCATGCTCCACTGTTTCATTAGACCACTTACAAAACACAGAATCTAAGATGGCAACAATCACTGAGCATTAAGCCCCAAAGTGGGACCTTCTGAACACAAGTGTGACTGGTTCCACTCCATGAAGCTGGCCCTGCCTTGAACTTTTACCAGTGTGTACTGTCCATCTCATGTGGTCATGTGGGAAGCACCCTAGAATCATGCAGGATGTGACAAGAGGAACAAATTTGTCAGACATAATTTATAATTTGGATAACCTTAATATGGGATATCAAGAATTAATAGAGTTCAGTAAATTCATTAGTTAACTGTTGACTGCCTACTGTTGCAGAACCACAGGCTAGGGTGTGGAGCTGGAGGAGGGGGGCCAGGAAAACTCTTACTCTTCACTAGGGTTGAAAGGTACAGATGTTGTCAGATCAATGGTGTGTGCTATGATAAAGATATAAGCAAGAACAGTGAGAAAACTTACTAGGAGTAAAGAAATGAACTTCAATGGGCCTTGTAGGAGGAAAAAAAAAAAAAAAATGACTTCAGCCAGGCCAAGATGGATGGGGTAGTATTTCAACTGTCAGAGACTAAGGGGCAAACCTTCCAGGCCCAAAGGACAGCATGAGGAAAGGCAGTGAAAAGGAGAACATGTTGATAGATAGGCCTACATGCTGGGGCTTTCAGACCTTCTTCTGTTATAGTTATTAAACATCTATTTTCCAGACACCGAGCTAGAGGCAGGAGATACAGGAATATAGGATTAGGAGTCACACAAAGCCATGTGTGACTCACAATCCACTACTCCCCAGCTGTGTGACCGGAGACACCTTACTGAACCCCTCTAAGGTTCAGTTTTAGTCATCCGTAGAATAAAAACATCAGTTTTATGGAATTTTTAGAGAGATTATGAAGGAGGTAATGTTTGTAAAATACTCCAACTAGCACCCTCAATCCTAGTGAAGGAGACAAGCAAATATAAACAAATAATTGCAATAATATATGCTTTGTGCAAGGCTTCTTAGAAGAGCTAATATTTGACTAGGGGGCTGAAGGGTAAGAATGCATTTATAAGCCAAGGGGAAGCTGAGAAGGATTCTTCCTAGAGTGAGGTTTGAAAATGAGGAATCCCCTTTATGATCTGTGAGGGGGTGGGACGCAGGGAGTAGCTATCAGGAAGAAAAGGGTGACCATAGATACAGATAAGGACAAAAATAACTTTTCATTACCATCCCCAAATCACTTTTAGCTGATTCAAAGTATCAGATTCTTCTGCAGAAAAGGTAAGTCCTCCCTCAAGTAAGATGTAAATAAGTTTGCATGAGAGGTTCTGCAGCAGATGCTCTGTATGTTTTCTTCCTTCCAGAAGTCTGGAGTTAGGAGAGAGAGAGACAAACTCAAGAAATGTATTTATTTATCCCCTCCTCAAATGGAACATTGCTTAGTTGGCATACATTTGACAAGACATGAAAGGCTCTTTTAAAAATAGGCATCTTCATGGCCTTGATTGATGTGTTTCACCATGTGTTTGGTGCTTTAAAGTTCATGTCTTGTTCCTTCTCCTTCCTCCAGACTGAACACTTGCCTTTGCAGACTCAGTTCAAAGAAAGAGAAGTTGGCGGTCTCCAGCACTCTGTAAGTAACGTGGTCCTGCTGCAGGGGTCTGCCCAGGTGGAGCTGGTGGCTACCATACTTATTAAAATATCACTTGATTTCCATGAAAATTATTTTTTTCACCTCTCTGCTATCTGAGCATGCGTAGTATGATCTTGTAAAGTCCTTGAGCTTGCTTGCTTGCCCATCTTAGAAGTAATCGAGTTTTATGAAACCAGTAACCGGGTAGAAGGGTCAGTACCAGAGACACCACAGAGCATCATGGGGGTTCTGATTCTCAGTTACGTTGGGCATATGGTCAAATACAAGTTCATTTCACTGTCTTTTCCCTAATTCCCCAGCACTGAATCCTGAGGTTTCTTTTGGTTTAGTTTTGGCTGTTGGACATAATTCTCTGTATATTTCATGCACACATTCCAAGCTTGAGGCTTGCCGAGGGATTCCGGAAGTTCACAGCCTCGTTCTTCCCTAGTTTAACTGATACCAGTTCCAAATTTCGAAGCCTGAAATTGACTCTAGTCCCCGTTAGTCATAACTTTCTATTTAGGAGCTGCTGGGACTCTTATTCAGGTATTGTAAGCAACGCAGGACTGGAAAATGGTAAGTTGTTGGACTTTACCTTGCCTTTCAGTAGCTTGTGGGATAATGAATCAGAGACGCAGACTATAATGAATTCAGTTCTTGCCTGTTTTTACCAAAGTGCTAGAAAAATGCAAACAGCTGCTCTGTTAATGTAAGCAATATTTGAATTTTTAGAATGGACTAAATAGCAGGAGATTGGACTATGAAGATGAGAATCCCGTGGGGGAAGATGGGATTCAGCAGCTGTACCCCCTTTACAGTCAGATATGCTACCAAGACCGGAGTCCTGGCAAACATCATGAAAGCAACGAGCCCGAGGGAGTCTACATCAACCCGCGAGAACACTACGTGTGATTTCCCTCTTTCCAGTGGATGTCCTGACAAATGTTTAATCTTAGACTGGGGAGAGAAACTGAGGCCAATGGTTATGATTTTATTCTCTTGTATAAAATAATCCCAGTTTATCTGTATCAGAAGTCGTGATGAATGGCTTGGAGCCAATAGCAAATTTCTTTCCTTCCTTAAGAGTTTCTTAGCCACCAGGTGTGTCTGGGAACTTGACAATAGCTTTGTGTGTCTCTGTGATGGTAGTGTTTAACTGCTAACATTTGGCCTACAACGGCTCGTTCATTTAAACGTAGAGCATCTGCCTGTGATGGCAGCAGTGATTCTCCAGAAGGAAAGGCCTCGGCTGGGAATGTTAACCTTGCTGGGGCTTAGGGAGGTCAGCCTATTCAGCTGTAACTCAAATGAGCAGAAAAAGGAGTTCAGAATCCATCTCACTAATTATTTCATTGGGATTTGGCTTTCCCTGATAAGCTTAATGTAATTACAGTACCTGTGTAAACAGGAGGCCTGAGGAAAGAGGCAAAATTTGCTCTTTATCCAAAACAACAACAATAACAACAAGAACAAAAAGCAGTTGAAGCCCTCGAGCCTCTTGGTTGCTTTGAAAGTCTTGTGATAACTGTAATCAGTGTTCTTTCTTGATCATTAAGTTCGTGAGGGATACATGTTTTACGCCATTCTCTGCCTAGTCTTGATTAGCTGCGTGCTCGCCAAGGTTCTGCTCTCACTCTGTTGTTCCTACAGTTCTGTTCTTTCCTAGCCAGATTAGCCTATTTCCCACCTATGAAATTCTAAAAGCCTTGGCTAAGTGGTGGACAGCCTTGAGCCCTGTCCTTCTTTTCTGTAGTATTGCATATGACAAGCTCAGCTTTCACTTCTGAAATTCCTTTCAAACTAATCCTAACGACACAGGCTTTGGCCACCCTCTGCTTCTTCAGACTACTTCTCCTCCATGTTTTATCTACCTCAGAAAAGCCTGCTGGAAAATCACCATGAAATAACTCCTGCTCTTAAAAGCCAGGTAGAAAATGTGAATTTTTTTTTTTTTAAGTGCCACTTCAATATGGCATATATGCTAAACCTTCATGTTGTCCTTTATCCCCCCCCTCCCTCTTTTACCTGGTCAAGAACAAGAGTCAAGGGATGCTAAAAAGCAAATAATATAGTGACTGACTTACCAGTGCAACACTTTGGTGCCTGCAAATATCTATCTTGAGTTTTCTCAGTCCCCTTTGCCAGCGTAGCCTCACTGAGATTGAAGGTAGTAATTATAGCAGGGTGAGCAGAGGAGGGGGCCCAGGTACGCGCGCAAATGTCGATCACTCTCCTCACATCTTAAGGAAGGCATTGTTTTACCGTGTGTTCTGGAAGATGAGAGGTATGAAAAACACTGCAGACTTGTCGTATATTAGGAAAGAATGACATAAGTACTAATAAAAGAGTACACGTTTCCACCCTAAGTTTCAGCGGGGACAGGAGAATATGAACCTAGATTTCTAATGAGATACCAAAGACACCTTGTGATTCATGTTGTGCCGGCTCCGGTTCCGGCTCGTGTGTGTGTTCCCTTGTTTTAGTCACCACGCTCTTTCAGGCACGTTTTCCAGGTGGTTCCACAGTAGTCACACGGTCTGCCCCTATTGCCTGGGGGACTGACAGTTCTGGGAAAAAAGATGCTTAAACTCTAACTCAGCACTTTAGCAACTGAAAAGGCTCTAGGGTTATATGGAATTCAAGGGTAAATCCCAAGGACCCTCCTTGCTGTATCACTGCACTACCTCAGAGTTTACTGCCCTTTGTTGCAAGATGGCACGGAAAGAACATATTTGATTATTACCTGGAATCCCATCAGTGAATTAGTGTAGCTGAAGGTGGAGGAATCCTTGCAATTGTTTCCCAACAGAAAGATGGCTGTGGTTGGAGTTCTCCTTCAGAATAAAGTGTTTTTATAAATACTGGATGTTACAAAGGAAGAGATATGGTGGTATGTCAGCTCCTTTAGAAAGCTTTAAAGATGGCTTACACACTAGGGATGGTTTCTAGGGTCCTGCTGGGAAGTGGGTTGCTTAATTAGTATCACAAAAACTTATCTTGGACCTTGGAGGGGGGAGTAAAGAGGTCTTCATTTGCACTAGATTTGGAAGGGCTGGGTTTTCGGTGCCTTTTGGCCTGTCTTCAGAGCCCTCCCTACCAAGAAGAACCCACTATAAAATTTTTAACATTTTGATGTAGTTATGGAAAAGAAATTTCACGGTGTAGACCTACCTCTCGTATAGCCAGCTAGTTCACTATCCTCTTTGCTTCTCTGTCAGCTACAATAGTTCTCGAACAGACTGGTAGATTTTATAGCTATTGGCCCTTTACATGGGTCGGATAAGCTAGATAATTGTTTATCCTGGTGACTCCCATCTGTTCTCTCTGAATACTGAGTGAGACAGAGAAGAGCTTTAAAAGGGTTTGATCAGCCAGCCCCCTCAAACAAAAAATGCCATCCGAAATTAGCCTGTTGATTTCTAAATTTGGAGCTTAGACGACTTGATGATGGCTCTTTAAATTTGGAAGTTAGACTCGTAGAGTTCAGCGAGTGATATAATCCACAGCTGATACTAGATACTCTTCCCATAACTGGTTTACTAGAACACATGGAAACAGAAAGAAATCCCCAGAGTGCTTATCCGCTTAAGGTCGAAGCTTAATGTTTCGGGGGGGGGGGGGGGTTGGAGTGTGTGTGCTCCCTCTCAGCCCATGGTGGCCCATTTCAGAATTGCAGCCATGGTGGCCTGTTTCGTAGGCAGCCGAGGCTCCAGGGTCACCAACCTTTGCACACCAAGCCAAAGTACAGCCTCTGGGCCGTCCAGGATTGGCCCGGCATAATGGGATATGAATTGACATTAATTCTTAAACGGCAGTGATTTGTTGCCTCTTCTGTGAGGGTTCTCCTATCCTTGGCCTTCTTATATTTTCTAAGTTTGAAGAAGTCCATGCTTTTTGGACTTGTAGTATAAAATTCTTACCTGTGACAGACCTCCTTGTAACACACACATGGTAGATACTAAAGAAATAAACGCCCTCTAAACTAAATAAGCTGGTTCCTCATAAATCTTTTAGGGCCTCATTTACTCACAGGATAGCACAATTTCTTCGTCCATGTTTTGGAGATGATTTCCTAAATGCTCTTCCATAGTAGTCTAAAATTGACTTTTGCTTTTCATTGTACACTCTTTGCCTGCACTGGGCTGGCCCTTCTGGTACTATTCTTTTTTTTTTTTCCTTTACATTTTTTATTGTTAAGTTAGTCACCATACGTTACATCATTAGTTTTTGATGTAGTGTTCCATGACTCATTGTTTGTGCATAACACCCAGTGCTCCACGCCGAACGTGCCCTCTTTAATACCCATCACCGGGCTAACCCATCCCCCCACCCCCCTCCGGCACTATTCTTTACATACAATAGAGCCTTCCTTCAAGGCTCTTATTCCCTGGGGTGTCGAGGACAGACCATCCAGCAAGAACCAAAAGAACAGATTCTACTCCCAACTTCCCCCATTCTGGCCGCGAAAACCTGAACAAGTCACCTAACCTCGCTAGGGCATCAGCTGTCCATTATCCATAAAGCGGAGATTTTACCTTTCCTGTCAGCTTCTCAGAAATGTGAGAGTTAAACAAGATAATAATACATGGGAAATTGTAAGTTCTCTTCAAACTGAAAAGGCCTATGACTCTATTATTATTAAATGTTGAACCTAAACTAAATGCATGTTGTCATAACCAGTGGGTGCCCTTGGTTTACAGATCACTACTAATACAGCTACGTTATTGAGTTTGTGATATGGACAGGATTCCCGGGCAAGTCCCCTACATGAATCCCTTCACGGACTAGGACCAGACCCCTGTGTTGTCCCCTTTCCAGGAGCCCCTGTGGGGATGGAAAGGCTCACACTCCTGTGCTGCACACCCACAGACCATGCTAGTCACCAACCAGCTGTTACTTCTTTAAAACCTGCTTCTGGGTAGAGGAGTTAGGGAATACATTTTCCTGACTGTTTTTGAACGGAGGTCTAAGAAAATACATAAGAAAAAAGCCCATAAGAAATGTTCATTAAAATGAAGCACATAGGCTCATTTTTACTCGGTTTTTGAACTTCTCAAAATGCTCAGAAAGGCTTATATCTGTTAGATAACCATAGCTGCAAAAACAATCCAATAATTAAAGCCACTGCATCCCAGTTGGTTCAAAATAATTTGGGCACAAACTTCTCTCTTAACACCTTCACCTCAGTTCTTTGGTACACCGATCACTCTGTTTGGTGTGTCCCACCTTTACTGAACTCCCAGGGAGAGGCGGAGAGATGGAAAACTAGCTAGCTTTGGTAGAAAACCAGAAGAAGACTAGGAAGAGTGTGAAGTAGAAATGTCAAGGCCCCCCACCAGGGGCTCAGTTGTGTGCTTAACTGACAAGGTTCTTCATCCTTGGACTCTTTGCTGATCTTCTAGGAGGACCAGGGACTTCAGTTCTTCTGATAAACCAAAAACTGCTATCAGCAAGCCTATTCAACTATAGATGCTGCCTGGATTAATTTTATTATACCTCTAAGGAATTTATATTTCCTCCATTAAAGAAAATTGTGAACTGGACTTGGCCGATTTGGTCCCTTGCAGGGATTAGGTGGTTCTGGTAGCCTTCAGGAGGTAGAGGTGGGTGAGGGCTGTAGCTCTTGTGCGACCCCCACTCCCAACCTCACCAGGTGATTCTTTACACTGAAATCAGCTTTTGACCAATTTCTACATCATTCATCTTGATAAGCAAGCAGGCATCCTGTCCTGTAAGCTTGAAAATGTCCCAGATCTGTTCTTTAGGGAACTCAACAATATCTTATGCAAAAGGTTTATTAGAAGCAAATCCAATAATATTCCAGTATATTTAGTGTCAGGCAACCCAATTCTGTTTAACTGCTAGACACAGAAGAGGTTAGTCATCTAGGGATCCAGGGCTCGTGGGCTTGCTAGAGTCTCATACCCTATTGATGGAAGGGCTGGAGTGCCCTGCAGTATTTGGCCAGTCCCAGTCCACGTACCTTTAACACTACTAATTTGTCCATTGAAAATAATCATTTATTAACAGAGTCTCTGGTGTTAAACTACAAATAAAGCTCTTGTGGTAGAAGCCTCTGAAGAGACTAGAGTTTTTCAAATGCTAACAACCTTTGGAGGATGTTATTCCCCCAACAGGATTCTTCAAATGTTTACTAACCACTCCCAGAGTGTTTATTAAGACTAATTAAAGATTGCCAAAATAATTTAAATTACATAGAATGTAACAGAATTTGTTAAGGATTCCTCAGGATATCACACCTTCTGGCATTTCTCCTTAGTGATGACCTTTCCTTTCTTGGCGGGGAGAGGGCAGGGTCGGTATGTGAGAGAGACAGACAGAGGGGGAGAAGGGTCCACTTAAAAATCGCAGTTAAAATTTTTTTCCATTCACACGCGCAAAAGAACCCTCACATCTGCAAACATTTCACTCAGACCCATTTTATCATACTTTCTTTAACATTATCTCTGCAAAAAAGGTTGGGAGGGGAACAGAAAGGTCATATTTACCTTGATGGTCAAAATACATAAAACATTAGGTTTATTTCTACTGTATTTTCATTACTAGGTTAGTTATTCTCAAGTTTCAGTTTGATTGTGGTGCCAAGTAAACTAGAATGAAAGAGAATGTCAAAACCTAAGATGCCGCTACATACTGTTTTATCATACAGTATCAACTGAGAGCATGATGTGGGAGTTCCTTCTACATTCCAGGGAGAAGGGAAACCGCCAGGAATAAATAAAAGGATTCTTCATGTCATCACTTGGGAATAGCTCCCTTCTATTGGTCCATTCCCAAGAATTTTCTAATCAGTGTTTGGGGTCTAAGGACATGATATGTATCGAGTTACATACCTCCCTGCACCAAAAAGAACTAGCTATATTCTGTATTCTTTACCAAACAGTTGCCCTCTTGAAGTTTTTTCCCAGCAGGATCCTTGGTATCATAGCCTACACTGGTTGTATTTATCATCATGACATGGGATTGAACTGTGACAGTCAATTAGAGGACACCTAGAGGGAAGACCTCCCTGGGAATCCAGAACATCAGATTTGCCACACTGGCTTAGAACTGTGACCCATCCTGCTACAACTATGTCTGACAGCCATGAAGGGATGTTTTATGAGTCTCCTCCAGAGGTTAGGAATAACCTCAAACATCCCTAATGTCCCATAATAACTCACAATAGATCTATGTAGTGCAGGGTCACACAGGATTTTCCAAGTAACAGGGTGTCACTGCTTTTGGTTTTTAATAATGTTTCCAGTAATGACCAGTATTTTTCCTTAAATTAGCACATTGATCAGGCTAAATTAAATTCCTCTCTCAAGTCATGTTGATAGCTCAGTGTCCCTCGTATTTTGACCACAGACAGCAGTATTTTGTCCTACATGCGGTAGTTTGCACTTACCCACACTGTGGCTCAGTTATGCCTCTGCTTTTTCATGCAGTCTTATGAGAACCTATTGCATATTTCAATACCCAGAAGAGCATTTGTCATCTTAGGTTTTGTTGTGTACTTGAAATTCCAAGTCCTTTGTAAAAAAAAAAAAAAAAAAAAAGTTAAGTAGCTGGTGTGGCTACTGGATCCCTGGATTATTCCATTTGTCCATCCAGAAAAGTTCCTGTTTATCCTCTACCTTCTGTTTCTGTTTCTAAGCCAGTGCTTTAAGACATAACATCTGCTCCAGCCTATTCCCTCTCTATGCAGTCTTAACGTCTTCACTTCTGGACTCCTCAGTCTCACCCTGTAAGTTCATACTCTACCTCACAGGGCTTCATGGAGGGAAAAATAAGATACTTAAAGGTTGTCTTCAAGAGAGGTCCTACTTTTAAAGTGATTTTATAAAAGCCCCTAGGCTTAGAAATGAGAAACTCTATAGCTCTAATTCTTTTCCTATTCTTGTTTTGCTATTTTTATTTCTGGAAAGTGATCTCTGTCTGAATAGGCTTACTCTGGTTTTAACTTTCTTCCCATTAACCCTTTTCACACTGAAATTGTCCTCTATCTTATCCATGCTCAGAACTTTTTACTTACAGAGCCAAAACTAATTCTCCCACAGCAAATCCCACCTACGTTTACTCCCATCATTAAACAAATGAATGTATTCCATAAACAAGCATTCAGCTCTGCACATAAGTCAGAAGCTAGTGAGACTTCACTCTGACCCTGAGAAGATCTGACCATGTGCCTTGGTTTCCCTGCATAAACTGAGATTAATTCTGCTATTTCACAGCACCTGGGGGTCATGAGTCTTGATTAATAAATGTTGGAAAGCATCTTGCAAATGTCCCATACTGTATAAACATGTAACGAATAATCTGGAGAGTCTTCAAGTAGAAATGTATTCTTGTGCAGCTCAGTTCAGAATACTAATCTACCCATTGTTTTCAAATAAAATGTTTTACTAACCTGTTTTCTCCTTTTTTTCTTTTAAAAATATTTTTAGTAAAAATTAGTTTCTAGGAATTTGAACTATGTATAGGAAGAAACCAATAGTATATATTCTTGCTTGTCAGAAAATGCTCAAGTTGTATTTTAAGTGTTAAAACTAAAAGGGTTGCATAACAATGTAGTGGGGTAAGGAGGAGCATTTTTAGCTCAAATGTGGCAAAATATAGAAATACAAAAATTAGCTTTGATTTTGAGATTATATTATAAATAGTAGAGTTAATGTGGTTGTTATAGATATTCTTTATTTTTAAGTTACCAGAAATTATCTTTTATTTTTGAACTGTATGGTTCTTGACATGTTTTGAATAAAGTTTTTATCACCTAAAGGTTTTCATTTACCTTATTATCAATAAATCAGTTATGTTTAAAATACATATAAAAAGTGATAACCTAATTACATGACTGTAAAATTCAAGATTTGAAGAACATCTTTTATAGAAATGGTAAATTTCTATACTGGAATCCATTTTAAAAAAAGATTTTAAAAATAGCAACAGAAGTACTTTCATACTTAAGGCAGTATTGGAAATGTTTTTGAAACGTGATCAGTCACACATTATTATAACTGCTTGTGAAAATTACTTTAATACCTTTTTTTTAGTGAAGCTAAATTTATTCCACTTAAAGAATTCTTCATTCCTTATTAATCCTTAGGTGTTAAAATATGCTTTCTTTTAGAAATGATAGTAGTAGTAGATAGTAACTTTTTAAAACCTTTGTTTAAGATTTTATTTATTTGAAAGAGAGAGTGAGAGAGAGCATGGGGGTGGGAGGGTCAGAGGGAGAAGCAGACTCCCCACTGAGCAAGGAGCCCCATGGTGCAGGGGCTGGATCCTGGGACTCCGGGATAGTGACCTGAGCCGAAGGCAGTTGTTTAACCGCGTGAGCCACCCGGGTGCCCCAGTAGCTTTAAAAATATTATTACCCCAAAAAAGTTGGCATCTATCATAGGTCCCTGAATTTTGTTTTGGGAATGGATGCTTACTGGTCTGTGAAATGTCAAACTCTGGGAACCACTTAAAATTTTTTTTTATTGAGATACCATAAAATTCATCCTTTTAAAGTATATTAACTCAGTGATTGAGCAATTGATTGCTTGACTTAAAAGATTTATTTACTTGAGAGAGAGAGCATGAGCAGGGGGAAGGGCAGAGGAAGAGGGAGAGAGACTCTCAAGCAGACTCCGCTGAGCACAGAGCCTGACATGGGGCTCCATTCCAGGATGCCAAGATCATGACCTGAGCCGAAATCAAGAGCCGGCCACTTAACCAACTGAGACACCCAGGCGCCCCTCAGTATTTATTTTAGTATATTCCCAGAGTTATGTAATCTTCACCACAGTCAATTTTAGAATATTTTCATCAGCCCCAAAAGAAAACCACCCCCATCCACTCTCCCCACCCCACCACCCCCCTTGCCCCTGGCAACCACCAGACTACATTCTGTCTCTGTGGATTTGCCTGTTCTGTACATTTCTTATAAATAGAATCATATATCGTGTAGTCCTTTGTGTCTGGCTTCTTTCGCTTGACATGCTGTTAAGGTTCATCCATGCGGGCACCTGGGTGGCTCAGTTGGTTAAGCGACTGCCTTTGGCTCAGGTCATGATCCCAGAGTCATGGGACCCAGTCCCCTCATAGGGCTCCCCTTGCTCTGCGGGGAGCTTGCTTCTCCCTCTCCCTCTGCCTGCCACTCTCCCTGCTTGTGCTCTCTCTCTGTCAAATAAAATCTTACAAAAAAATTTTGAAAAACAAAAAAGTTCATCCATGCTTTAGCATTTATCATTCACTTCTTTTTATTGCTGAATAATTTTCCAGGATTGTTCCATTGTATGGAGAGACCACATTTTATCCATTCATTGGTTGATGGGCATTTTAGTTGTTTACAACTTGGGGAAGTAATTATGAATTATGAACAATGCTATGAACTGTCATGTACCAGTCTTTGAACATACGTGTTTATTTTTCTTACATATATATCTCTGGCAACTCGATGGCTTAACTTTTTGAGGAGCTGCCGAACTGTTTTCCAAAGCTGCTGCATTTTTTACGCTCCCATCAACAGTGTGTGCAGGCTCCACTTTTTCCACAACCTCATTAATGCTTGTTATCTGTCTTTTTGCTCGTAGTTGTCCTATCTCACTGTGTTTTTTATTTGAATTTTCCTGATGGCTAATAATGTTTATTTGTTGTCTTGTCCACACTCTCCTGGGGCTCCCTCTCCCTTTTCTACACACTTCCCTTCCTAGGGATGGTAAAACCCAAAGTGACAGTGGGATTGGTGCTTTTGGCCTCTACTCGTCTGCTCAAATCAAAGAAAAGAAGCAGCTTTGCTGGGCAGAAGTGGGCATGCTGTTATCTTGCTCAGTAGAACAAGGGGTGGAGCTATTCATTGCTCAGAACTCACAATTGTTGATTACCCAAATATGACATTTCCTAAGTGGAAATGTGGGGGTAAAGGGACTTGAAGAATCTGTGACTTTTTGTAAACTCCTATGCTTCTGTTGGCTAAAGAGAAAGCAAAGCCTTTTCTAAAATGCAGAGGACATCCCGGCACAGGTATCCCCTGGAGTAATTCATTCCAACTTCCTGGGTTTCCTGGCACAGCCCTGCTTTCCAAAGTCGGTCCTGTTAAACCTGTGTTCTCTCCTGAGGTTCTCAGACTTTAGCTTGCATTGGAATCACCTGCACAGCTTGATGAAGCTCCGATTTTATCCCAGAGTTTCTGATTCAGTAGGTGTGGCTGGAGTGGTGAGAAGTTGCATTTCTAAGACGTTCCTAGGTGCTGCTGCTGCTGGCCCAGAGATCCTGAGGCTTCTCCACAACGAGGCAGGTCAGGCCCCGTGGCCTCCACTGTCACCCAGCTCCTCACTGAGACCATTGTATCCACCTGGCTTGCTGCAGGCCGTTTCCCACTTGGCCTCTGTTATTTGGGGGTCTTGCCATTTGGGGTCCTCTCCTATTACCATTTGTGGTTCTGTCACTTCTGAACATTTCAGTGATGCTGGAGCCCTTCCCACTAGCGTGTTCCTGATGGCCTTGGTAGATGGTATGTCCTCCAGGCCTTTCTGTGGAATGTAATCCTTTGGTTGGTTGCTGGGTCTTACATAATCTATATTATAATATATATGGAGACAGTCTAGCATCCCTGAGCCTTTTAATCCTTTCTTCCTCAATCGGCCAAGGAAATTCTGGCATTTCAGCTTCGCTTAGTGTAGGCCATTGCCCTCTTCAGGCTCCTAGGAACCATCCTAGTAGCAAGGTGACGTCATCTCCCCAGAGAGGAGGGGGTCTTGCCAAGGTCTGGAGAATGCTCCCTACAGTCGTATGTCCCAGCCGCTCTGGCTCGGGCAGCCTCAGAGTCCAGTGCCAGTGGTGCTACCTTGGCCTTGGCCAGTAATATGTTGGTTAGGCCTTGCAGCTCCTTTGGACCAGAGGCCCTCTTCTCCTGTATTGCGCCCAACCTGACCTCGGGGGAATCATGCTGTGACCTAATCCTCCCAACGACCTAGTAGCCAGCAGAGGTGGGGGTAGCTCTTGAGTGGGGCGCATAGCTCCTAAGGTCTACCTTGGTGGGATATTTAACGGTCTCTGGAGATCAGCACTAGATTTAATTCTGGGCTTGGGCCTCAGCTGCAGGAGCTGAGAGTCTCTTCATAACTACCAAGGAGACCCTCTGGCTCTCATATTTGGCTTTTATTTGCCTATTCATTGCCTGCAGCTTTTCATTACCTTTTGTGTATTAATGGCTTTTAGCAATACTCTTCCAATTCCATTGTCTTTGTAGTTACTCTTTCTCCTTTCTCAACACCTGATAAACCTCACCTGCTAGTTTGTTCCTTTCCAGGGATATATCTTTTCATTTAACCACCTATTGGACCATCACCTTGGGCCAGGGGATGCTGTGTTCTGTTTATCACCAGCTGGGTCCTCATTGCCTGCCAGGTGGCTAGTTATTTGGCTCCAAAATCCCATCTTATTGACTTCTTTCTAGGAGCACTCCTAGAAGAACTGTGGCAGGTTGGGGTCTTTAGAAGTAGATGCTGAGATGGATTTTGGTGTGCAGGGACTTTTTTAGAGATGAATGCCTGTGGATGGGGGTGGGGGCGGGGCAGGGGAAGAGATGGAAAAACTGGAATGCAGGTCTGGAAAGCCTCCACCCACCCCACGGGGCGTGCTGGACTCTGTACGGCCGGCCTCCCAGAGGCCCTCCACGCTGGGTGAGATAGCCGGGTTTCCATGCCCCTGCCTCCCTCAGCCACTGGATGTGCCCCCGCCCCAGGCTCTTCAGTGAGGAGACGCCCGGCAGCAGGGTCAGCCTTGGTTTCGCCTGCTCACACCAGGAGAGACACTGAAGGAAGCTAGTTACTTTCATTAGACCGGTTGCTCTTTATTTATAGGCTAGGAAGGGGCTGCAGATTGTAAGGTGATGTTTAAGTTATGTTCTCTGCCTGTATGTTTCCGCTCTCTTTCCCCATTCAAGGGGGTGGTTTCCTCATGTCAGGGGAGGTTTGTTCTATTCTTTCCTGAAATTTCCCCTAAAAGCCTAAAACCATCGTTCTGAGAGTAGAGTTTGAAGAGAAGGCAATTTCTCTCAAACTGAGAAAGATGGTCTAGGACGGTAGGTCCTGCGAGAAATCTAGATGTCCATGTTGTTTCTGATATTTCTGCATTTGGAGTAGAGCCTCAGAGGGAATGGCCATTCAGTAATTAGGGAGTTTGGACTGTCCTGTGTCCTAGTCCTGGCAAAGAAGAGCACAGTGGCAGGCCTGGAGAGACATGCTGCTGCCACCACCATCACGTTGGCACTGTGTAGGACCCCAGGACTTTGAAACAACCTTGAAATAGGAAAGGTAAGCAGAAGAGTGTTGCCAGAATAGCTTTGAATTTCCAACTCACCTGTTGGGATGGAAGCCTGGCTTCAGAAGAAGTTGACTAGGAGAAAAGAAAGAAATGTGATATTTCTTGCACACCTGCGTGTGTGGACTGATTCAGACCTGCTGCACATCAGTAAGGGACCTGGTCATGTCGGTTTTCCTCCACGCTCATAACTGCTGCGGTCCTCTCAGACCCCCAGCTCTTCCACATGTACCTTCTGTGTGCTTAGGCACACGGCCAGACGGATGCTGAGAGGATGGGGAGCACTTTGTGCAAAGCCCTGCTCTGGCTCCTCTCTTGCTCCACCCCCACCCACTTGCCAGTTCTTGGATTGATCTAACCTTGACTCTAGTCCCACAAATATTTATTTATAGCAGCACTTTTGGAAAAATCTTAACTCAGTCTCTCTCTTGTTTTTATCCTCAGTTTTTTTCACCCTCACCTTCATGTTCCTTTCCTTCGTATCACTCATCTCATAATCTTTTTTCTTCCTTATTTTCAATTTCCGCATTATGTGAGGGTCTTTAAGGGTTCTAATTATAAAGCAGTGGATTATAGTGTTTGTCATAAGAAACCTCGAAATGCTATTTTAAAAATGAACTCGAAGTGTGTAGAACATGCTAATACTGAATTTAGAATTCTGAACAGTATTAAAATAGATTTTTTTTTGTAGTACTATCCAGCAGAATTAAAAATAGAAGGAGAAAAAGTCCATGTTTCAAAACCTCATTAGGAATTTCCTGGAAAGATTGAGATTTATTCATGTAGCAGGTCACTTAATCGGTCTCATTTGGATGTTTATCATGCTTCAAAGATGATTCCCCTTTATAACCTAATCAGCCCAGGTTTCAGACACGGCAAGGAACAGGGGGGCTTCTGCTGAGAGGACATGCGTTTCCTTAACTCTTCCTTCGGGAATCCAGATGCTGTCAGCTTTATACAGTCACTCATACAGTGATCCCCGTTTTCTCCATTCCTACAGCTCTCATCCACTGTGCACCCTCAAACTCTCTCAGCTTTCTGTGATATTCATTCACTCATTCAGTTCGTATGGTCGAGCCAAGTTCTGCTCTAGGTACTAAGACTATGACAATGAACAGAACAAATAAAAAGCTCTGTCTCATGGGGATGGAGGGGGAGAGAGACAGTAAACAATTTAATTAAAAAATTGTATGTTAGAAGTGTGGATGAAAAAGTAGGGAAGGGAGTCAGTGTTGGGGGCATAGCGTTTACAGTTTAGATAGAGTGGCCAGGAAAGGCCTCACTGACAATACTTAATATTTAAGTAAAAGTGTGAAGGGGTGGAGGGTCATGCACCTGGGGAAAGAACCATGCAGGCAGAGAGGGAGGAGCAGCAAGTACAAAGGTCCTGTGGCAGGACTGTGGCCACCACATTTGAGGAATAGCAATGAGTGAGTGAGGGGAGAAGAGGTAGATGAGGTCTGAGAAGAAATGGGAGGTGGGCACTGGATCAGGTACTACTTTGTGGGGGCATTGTAAAGACTTGGGCTTCTCCTTGCATGAGATAGGAGCCATTGGAGGGATCTATGACAGGGGAGAGGTATAATCTGCTTATGCTTTAACAGGATCACTCTGGCTGCCATCTTGAAACTGACCAAAGAGGGGCAAGGACAGCATTGGGAGTCTAGTTTAGAGACTAGTTAGAGCATTTAATGGAGAGGTCTGGTGGCTTAGATCAGGGTGGTAGCAGGAAAAGTGGCTTTCTATTGAGGGCATACCCTTTTACTCATCTGTCCATGCTCTGATCCTGCCCCCGTCCTCCGGACTGAACATCTTTCTTGGAGTCCACTCCTCATGTCACTGTCTTGCTCAAGAATGCCACAAGAACTCCTTGCTGACCAAATCATGTTCTAGTCTGTTTTCTAGTACTCTAACCTTTTGCAACTTGGCATTCTTCCTCTCTACTTTATCCCTTCCCACTTCCCAGCATGCGCTCTCTATTCCCACCAGCTAATGTACTATTCCCCCAGCATACTACCCGCTGTTCTAACCTTTTCGGGGAGAGTCCGCACTCTCTTCTTGCCTGGAATCTTTCTTATCCTTAAAGCCCCTTGCAAGTGCCTCCTCTGGATGTCTCCCCTAGTCGAAAGTCCATATGAGTGTGTTTTCCGGCATGGCCCTTAGGGCCTGCCCCTCCCGTGCTGACAGTTTAGCTTATGCCATTTTGCGCTATTTCCTCATTTGGTCTGTGGTGCCTCCATGAGCTCGTAAGCTCCAAAAAGTCATAACCTATTTTTGCCTCCTCCATCGCTTCCCCAGAACAGATGAGGCATGTAATATGTATTTGTCAAATATTTGCCGGGTTAAACAAAATGCAGCATATGCTCTTCAAAACTAAGATAGCTCTTTCCATAAATGCCTTTCACAGTGACCTGGCAACTGTCCTGAAGGTGTTAAAGATGCCCGAGAAAACATGAGGACGTTGACCCCCACCTGCATTCCTTGCTCAAGCTCGAAACTACGTTTCCCTACGGTATTTCCTAGAGCAGTAGCACACTATCATGCCTGCCTCCCAAGGCCTTGACAAGATCTCTCCTATTTCTTTTGCATAACACCTATTCTTTTGCATAACACCTACCCCCTCGGCCTGCTGCATGGCGCTCTTCAGGAGCTGGCTGCCTTCCCCTGCCTTCCCCACTGCTCCCACCCCCTCCCCACTCTGTCTAACCCTTTCCCCAAGTTGTGTGGATTATTTACAGGCATTACTTCAAGGATGAATTTCATCAAGACCTGCTGAGCTGCATATTTACACAGTCTCCAGGTTTTTCTTACCAGCTGTGGACGTTTTTTGCAGACTCTACATTACCACCTAATTGAAACGACTGCTTGGTTCCATTTTTCTTATTAAAGACAGATTAAGAAAATCAGTTCAATACCTTAGCCATTTTAAAGTCATCATTAATCTCATGCCCTTGATTTACAATCTGGCTTTAAAAAAAATATATATCCCTACAAATCCTTCTCTTGCTTTTCAGTTCCCTCCCCCCCTTGCTGGTATCAAAACATACTCCATTTGACTGCTCATTCCACTTGGCTTAGCCTGCTTTACTGGTTAGTTTTTGTTCCTTCCCCATTGGGCCTCTTCTAGTACATGCTTTTTTTTTTCCCCTCACCCATAAATCTCTTGCAATTTATCCAGTTGTTCAAGAGCTTGCATGGTGAGAATGAAATGCAGTATTTTGAGTTTCATTTGGGGTGTCCTCAAGAGTTCTCCCCGTGTTTTCTCTGATGACATTCTTGGCCCCTCACCACCTCCATCTACCAGTCCCCATAGCTGAGACCTCTCAAGCCCCAACTGGAGGCAGCATCTGGGCTTGGTCCCAGGCCTTGCCAGGAGAATGTTCGGAGTTGGTACCTAGGTTTTGAGGATATTCCTGTCCAGCCAGGCCAAGCCTTGCATGTCAGCTCTAATAACTGGCCTCCTATTTGGATGTCGGGGCCCAAGGATCTGACTTAACTTGTCCAGATCCTCAGATCATCCAGGGTCCCCTTAGCCTTGCTGGTATATCCCCTGAGCCACAGCTAAGGGCCCATGATCCGCCTTTGCATGTGGCAACACCCTGATCTAGCCTCACATTTGGGCAGACAATATATTTAGCTCTCCATGCCCTATCAAGGTCAGGGACACCCACCAATGACCACTTGCTCATTGCCAAGAACCTGCTCAATGCCAAGTGCTGTCTTGCTCAATGCCAAGTGCTGTCTACCTGAGCGACTGCCACCACCTTACACTCTGGATGCATCCTCTGCCTTCCTAGATGACCGTCTTTCCACTATCTGCTACCAGATAGGTAGGTCTGACCTGCTCCCTTTCTAGCCTGCATCTCGGTGTGACACGCACTGCTGGAGGGCTTTCTGATTCCTGCCCATCCCAGCATCCACTCAAGGCTTGACTCCCAAAAGAAATGTCCTCAGGAAAACAAGCTATTACACAGTGTTTGTCTCCACACCTTCACATCCTCGAAGACTCTTTTCTGTCCTCCAGCACCTCCCTCCTGTGTCCAGAGTCCTCTTGCTGGGCAGCTCTGACCCAGCCTCCTCACTGTGGCCCTGCTCCAGGCTTGAGAGCCACCCTCATCCCCCAAATAGCCCCCTTTGCCCTCCCCCTTTTTGCAGCGGGTGCTCGGACGATTCCATAAGGCATAGCCTCACAGACTGGTGAGTGTCTCTTGAAACTCTACCCTGAGAATACTATAGTTATCACCACATGGTTCCATTTATGATAGTTAAGGAAGTCTCTTTGGGTAGACCTACTTACTATAGATGTTTTGAAGAAAATATGCCATATATGCAATCATGCTTTTTTTCCCTAGAAAAATGAAACCTCTTAGAAACTGTGAAACTTGAAACAACAATGATATGGCCATTTTTCACTCCTTATAGTAATAGAGAATTTTTTTAATTATAATATTTAGTATTGAAAACAGGATATTAAAGTAATACTTTCATACACCACTTCTAGGAATATAAACTAATGCATCTTTCTAAAAAGAAACCCACACTTTCTGACCTAATAATGTCCCATTCAGCACTCTACCCTGTGGATGTAGTAAAACAATTAGACAAAGATTCTTGTGTTAAGATTTGTATTAAATTATTATTTAAAAAAGCAAATATTTGGAAGAAAATACAAAATTCATTAATGGAGAAAAGTTAATATGTAATTATACACTTATACTATGGAACATTATGTATTCATTGAAATGTCTTCAAAGAATATTTTAAACCAAAGAAAATACTAACAATCTGTTATTAAGTGAAATGGTAAGATTCAAAATTCCATATTCTGCGATCTCAGTTATTTCGGAGCCGCTGTGGTACAGTGTGTGTGCGGTGTGATACATACCACCAACTGTGTGCGTGTGTACTGTATAAATAAGACTGGGTATATTCATGTTAACAGAATGTAAATAAATGTTAACGGCCGTTCCTTCATGGGATTAGAATTGATTTTTATTTTATACCTACGTTTGCATGTTTTCGTAGGTTTTCTATAATAAACACGTATTACTTTAATGGTCTCAAAAACAGCATTAAACACACAAAGGCTGTTATACTTGAGTTCAAGGTAAACATTTTTAGTGGCTGGAGCGGTGGAGGACTGGAGCTGTTGACAGGGGGTAAGTCGGCACAAAATAGGGCTTCTCTCAGTGAGTTTTACCGCTTCCTCGCTTGAGAAATCACACCCTTGCAGCTTCTTAGCTTATGTGTGTAACATATTTTCTCATGTTCAAGAGGAACACGAGAGCAGAACAATCATAACGCCTGTGTGGCTCAGTTGCTTAAGCGTCTGCCTTTAGCTCAGGTCATGATCCCAGGGTCCTGGGATCGAGCTACGCATTGGGCTCCCTGCTCAGTGGGGAGCCTGCTTCTCCCTCTCTGGCTCCCTTTGCTTGTGCTCTCTCTGTCAAAAAATTAAATAAAAGCTTTAAACAAATCATAACGGTGTAAAATTGTATTTGTTGAGATAAACTCCATGCAGGAAAAAGCCTGGAACTGCAACTGATCCTCTGCCCTTGACCACTGTATTCCCATGATGGGGCCCACGGATGGGGCCCACGGATGGGGCCCACGCCCCTGGCACCCCCCACCCCCCTCCCAAATACAAAATTGTCTGTGTGCACCGCAGAGCCTTTCACAAACTCAGGACACATACAGGAAGGCTGGAAGGAATTCTGAACTCCTAGAACGATGGGTGTCTTCTGAGTACTCAAAAATAAATAAAAATTGTTGTCCCTGAAAAGAACTTTCTTTCTTTGAGTGACTTCCTCGAGCAACCGCCCTGGCGTGTTCCGTTTGCCGAGGATGGGAACGCACCGCGGAGCGGCCGAGCCCAGGCAGCAAACCTCAGACGCCTTCCTGGGCTGGGCCCGCATGTGGTTTGGTTTTCTGAGGCACAGCGCAGCTGTAGAGTAAACCGAGCCTTCGGAATGCCCCTGTTCTCCCTGTTCCGGAGGACGTGCCCCAGGTGGAAGGCCTCGCTGGGGGGCTTCTTGAACTCCTTGCCGGCCCCCCACACCCCCGCCCCAGGCTCTGGTCAGGTGAGGCGTGGCTCTGCCCCCACTCCGGCGTCCGTCCGGGCTCCGGAGCTGTCAGCAGCTTCTCTTCTCTTGGCGGGACACAACGTTTCCCAGCTCTGACTTAGGCATTCCTTACTCCAAAGGCTGTATTTTCCTAACCTCAAACCAGAACATGTGGGACAGGACACTTTTTCCCAATTTGTCTTGGAAAACTTTTCAATATAAAAATTAGATATTTAGTTATATTTAGCAAAATGCTTCTTTTGAGGAAAAAAAATGCATGACCTCGAAGGGTCCCAGCACAGCTGGTTCCTGTGGTCACTGTGTGTATGGCTGGAGCATCAGTGGGGTCTGCCCTGGGACCCCCCTCCCCACCCAGGTCAGGTTACCCCAACCTCAGTGGGCAGCCTGGCTTCTTCTCTCTCATGTTGCTGCTCCCAGGAGAGCTTGGTGCAGAATTACTTAGTCACCTATGAACTAACAGGCTAGTAGTAGTTAGCCACCTCCAAGCTAATTCCTAAAGGAACTTGAGTATTTTCACTGCTAAGCTTTTGAAACAGTCTCTATATTTGAAAAGCAGTAAAAAAACAAACAAAAAAAAATTAGATCTGTCCTCTCCTATTTTTCAATGGTAGCCTTCAGTTTTTCAAAGGTCAGCTAAAGACAGAAACAACTGATCTCAAATTGCAAGTTATTTGCAGTGCGGATCTGAGCAATCAGCTCCGAGGGGGGCGGAGCTGGGGAAGGAGGAACTTGGGTGGGGGGAGCTTCTCACAGTCTGGAGAGCCTAAGCCAGTGGGCAGATACCCCCTCTGTAGGTTAGCTTTATCACTGAGAGCTCTTTCTTTAAGCTGGGTTTCCACGAGTTCCACAAGGGTTAAAGTGTCTCATAAATGTGTTGTGACTCAGCCTAGGAAATAGGATGAGAGCACAGAAATTTTTCTTAGGGAAGAAAGAGAAAATTCTCAGGATGTCTTTTAAAGGTGGTTCCGCGTCTTGGTCCCCTTACTTCGGAGGATCGCCGAGCTGAATGAAATGACCTCCCATCCCTGCCCGCTTTGGGGCCTTTGAGTCAGTGGCTGGTCAGTAGAGCACAGAACTGTCCCCAGCACCTCAGGAACTTGACGGTGTGGACCAACGGCTGTGCTATGTGCCATGGCTACAAGGAAACCCATGTGTCTAGCCTGAGGCAGCCATCTCCAAAACATATTACCTTGGTCAGGGGCGCCTGGGTGGCTTAGTCGTTAGGCATCTGCCTTCTGCTCAGGTCATGATCCCAGGACCCTGGGATTGAGCCCCGCGTCTGGCTCCCTGCTCAGTGGGAAGCCTACTTCTCCCTCTCTTGCTGTCTCTCTGTCAAATAATGAAACCTTTAAAAAAAAAAATTACCTTGGTCAAAGAGAAGCAGAGCATAAGAGTATTCAGGAAGAGTGCAAATCCATTACCCCAATGCCAATTCACTCAAAATACATGTCCAACAGTGCCATCTTTCTCTCTGCAAAGGAGACCACTGCTACTAATCTGGGTTATAGACGTTTTTATTTAATACAATTAAATATGCTGTTTCCCAAAAGTGGAAAGCAAGAAGGAAGCTTTGTAAAAGTTATCATGCTAGAATGGCCTTGAAATATATTACTGGACTCATCAATGAAGAGAAGGGAGTAAGGGTATCTTAGTTCCATTTTTATTATTCATTTCTTTCCCATGGAGATTTAGATAAACTTGTTTCTTTCTCCCTAATCATCTCCAACAGTGGAAGAGGATTTCCTCACAGAATTTTAATGCAGGAAGGAACCCTAGAGAATGTCAAGCCCGAGGGTAGATTTACCAGAAAAATCCCCCTTTTTTCAGATATTCAAAAGAACCTTAGAGCCAGCTTCCCCTCCTGAGAAAGACTCATAAAGGTCATTGATTCCCTCATTTGAAGCCTAATTTCACGCAGGAAGACTTGATGAGGTGGGGAAATAAGAGAGCCAGATTTACTCAGGTATTTTTAACATAAAGCAATGGGAAAAGAAATAAATCTATTAAATGACTGATAAAAAAAGGTCATTGCGAATAATAGACATGAGCCATGAAGTGGTTTCCAAACAACACATGGTAATAGTACCACCTTATCCAGCACTTGTGCAAACCACATGTGCTCTGAGTGCTTTACATTTATATTAACTCATTTAAACCTTTTGAGGTAGGGGTGCTATTATCATCCATACTTCACAGATGAGAATCCTGCCGGAAAAGATGAAATAACTTACCCCAAGTTATATATACGTAGAAAGTGCTAGAGCCTGGTATTCATAGCTTGGCAGTTTGGCTTCAGGATCTGCGCTCTGAACCACTATGCATACAGTGCCTTGAATTAACAGTTATTCCTGTTCAGTGGTTCCACTCTGTTACTCGAGAACATCTCAGTAAGGGACTAGAGCAAGCATTTATTGAGCACCTACTGTATGCCAACTCTTGGACCAATTCTCACAACAACCCAAGGAGATCTGTTACTTAAGAAAAGCTCAATGAAAGATTTGAGCGAGCATTTATCCTGCAACTGTGGCTTGTTGTTGGGTCAACTCATGCAACTTGGAGGGGTAGTTTTCCTGTTTACAGATGAGGGAATAGACTCAGAGAGTGTGGTTCAGAGAGGTGTAGTAACTTGCCTGAATTACAGCGGGTCAAGAAAGATAGTAGATATTTGAACATGTGTCCGTCTGACTTCACATTTGCATTTATTCCCCTATCCTACACGAAGAAGTACAGGCAAATAATCCGCTATCTGAATTTGTTTTGCTCTCCAGAGGTTTAGTTTTAAATATATATATATTTATTAAATCTTCCACATGAGATCTTTATAGAACAGAACAATGGCCAGTTAATAATAACGACTCTATTTTGACCTCATATCTTTGGTATATGACCTCATATCATACACCTTTGCTTTGAAAGCCAGGGCCTGTGAAATTGCCGAAAAGGCTAACCAGTGTCATTCGCATTTTCAAGACACTACCTGGTTGAGTCATACAAGCATCAGAGATGTACATACAGTTGTATGTCCGATCTAACTTGAAGGACCCTCTAGAAAGACAGCTTGCAGAAAGAAAGACCAGAGCCTGCAGCTTGAAATCAGCCATTTGCCACTCTCCTCTGATTAGGGCTTCTCGCTTGACCAGTGATGAGCAGAAACTGAATTACAGACTTTGGCCTTTTCTGCAGGCCCTGTGATGCCAAAAAGCAGCTGATTTATCCGTCAGATCTGTGGACAAAACGAAATCGTCCAGATAAACAGATGGCCTGGTCCCAGTGGTATTTCGCAGCAACATGTGTTTGTTTGAATAACATGGTCATAAACCTTTCACTCTGGGTCTAAAATTAAATTGTGGCTTTTGGAGCTTACCTGGGGCTACTCAAGAGAGAGTGGATTCAAATGTCAAATTTATGGCTTGGTTTCATCAGTAAGTTCTATGTAATTTTCAATATTCATTTATAAGAAGAACTTGAAGCATGTGTCTCTTTTGAGTGTGTCTGTGTGTGTGTGTTTGTGTGTGTTGGGGGGGTGGGTATTGTACATGAAGATCCAAACCCTCCAATTCTGTTTTCAACTAAACAGATTACTGCCTCGGGTTTTTTTTTTTTTTTTTTTTTTTTTGCCTTATCAAATGAAAAATAGGCCTCACTGCCATTCTGAGCCTAAAGTTTTATATTCTAACACAATAGCAGGCCAAGGCTCTGGGATCCACTCTGCTACAAAGTTCCTGATTGTCTCCTATCTTAAAAAATTAAGACAAGGGGGCGCCTAGGTGGTTCAGTCGGTTAAGCGTCTGCCTTCAGCTCAGGTCATGATCCCGGGGTCCTGGGATGGAGTCCTCATTGGGCTCCCTGCTCTGCAGGGAGCCTGCTTCTCCCTCTCCCTCTGCTGTTCCCCCTGCTTGCGTGCTCTCTCTCAAACAAATAAATAAAATCTTTAAAAAAAATTAAGAGAAGGTAGGGAAAGAAGCACTCTGTTTGTATAGCATTCTGCCCAGATTGCCTAAATGGTAATCTGCTGTTGTAGGTACGACTCTTCACATTAGTCCTCTCTGGAGAGCCACGGAGGATGGAGGTGGTATGATACTTACACTCATCAGTGGTGGAGTAGCATGAATAAGAGAGGAAACACCAATGCAGCTCAGTACTATTTTCTTCCCATAGCTTATATTTACAGAGAATAAATAAGACTGAAATTTTTGCCTTGTTAAAATCATACATTATTATCTGAGATAGTCTAATAAACCCCATCCTATCCTTTGTATTTATCCAGCTACTACCCATGAGAATAAAAGAAATGGCCATTATTGTTATAACAGTGAATTGGTATTATGGAGATTATGTTCTCTTTTCTACTATTATAATTTTTAATAACATTTTATTTTGAGATAATTATAGATTCAATGCAGTTGGAAGAAACAATAGAGGGTTTCCCGTGTACCCTTCATCTCGTTTCTCCTCACAGTAAAATCTTGAAAAAACTGTGGCACAATGTCACAAACAAGACACTGACATTGATATAATTCGCGGGTCTTATTCAGATATGCACTCACTTTTGTGCGCGCACACACACGTGTGTGTGTGTATGCACTTGGTTCTATGCAGTTTTATCATGTGTAGATTCATACAACACCACAACGAGATACAAAATAATTCCATCATAAGATCCCTTGTACTATCCTTCTGTACCATAGGCGCCTCCCTCCCTCTGCCCCTCCCTAACCCCTAATAACCACTAATCTGTTCTCCGTCCCTCTACTTAGGTCATTTTAAGAATGCTATATAAATGGAATCATACCGTATGTAACCTCTTGAGATTGGCTTTTTAACTCAGAATAATCCCCCCGAGATCTATCCACGTTGTATTTCATGGTATAGATGTACCATGGTTTGTTTAGTCATTCATTCCATTCAAGGCTAAATGGTCAAAGAAACTGGAATTCCCGCCCCCTCCCAATTTTGGGCTATTCTGAATAAAGCCATTATGAACATCTGTGTACAGGTTTTGGGGGGAACGTAAGTTTTCATTTCTCTGGGATGAATGCCCAGGAGTGCAATTGTTGGATTTTATGGTAAACCCATATTTAGTTGTGTAAGAAACTTCCATACTCTTTTCCAGATCGGCCGCACCATTTTATATTCCCAGCAGCAACACGTTAGATTGTTTTGTAACCATAAAATCACATTCCGCACATCTCTGATAGCCGGGGCCCATTTAAGCTGACAGCTTCTTTCCCTCATTCTTTCTGCCTATGCTTCCCCCTCTCTATCTTACATCTCAGAGTATCTGAACCATTCATTAATATCGGTAGCCTTTCAATATTTAAATATTTCTTATTTTAAAGCCTCCCCATTCCAACTACACTGAAAACTCACTGAGCCCTAGGATCGTTATTCTCCTTTGGTATTTCTCATGCTGAGCCTGGCACAATAATTAGCAATCAGACAATGGGTTTTGAAAGATTAAAGTTGAATAAATAAGGAGTAATTTGAGTCAATAAAGTGTGTTGGAGTTTTCAAAAAATTACCAACTTTCTCTGTAGAAGTGGTATTATCAGATTTAGGTAAATTCTAGAACCATGGTTACTAAGCAAATTGCTACAGATGCAGCAAACTTAAATGTGTGATGATTATATTTTGTTCCACAAATAACCTTGATACCTTCTCTATGAAGACGTTAAACCGTTAGTGAAATAGCAAAATATTTAAAATGGTTTAATTAAATTACTGCTTTTCTCCAGGTGTTTCTTGCCTCACTGTCCTAGCATTCATTGACTTATATAAGAGCAACGATGTGTTGGTAAATGTTTAACAACCAGCTCTCTGGGAGGAAAAAAAACGCCCTCAGGTGTAGCCTTTGTCCGTTCCCATGATGTAAAGTCTCTGACCAAGGCCAATTTCAAGCTACCATTTTGATAGCACTGAACACAGATTTAAGAAGAGATGTTTACAGTGGGACCTAGTGAGCCAGGACGAGCTAGCTCCAGCACACTAGCGCTTAGGGATATATTAAATTTAAGTCATGGAAAATGTTCTACATTATATATCAACATTCTGTCTGTGCTCAGATGCCGCTTAGTTTCTGCTGACGGCTCCCTCCCCTCACACGCCCAGTCTAACCCAAGACCGCAGGTCATCGTTTCTCCTCACCGGTTTGCTTTGCCTTCAGGGTACTGTGTAGGATTTATGGCTATATATTTATTTTTGTTCCCTCAACTAGACACCACAGGAGGGCACGGACTGTGTCTCTTGTTCACCTGTGGCCCCAGCAGCACCACGAATGAATGGGTGGATACATCGCCTTGTCTGGGAATTCCCGCTCAGCTCTACCTCACAGGGGCCACTTCCTGCCGCACTGGGTTGGCCCCTCCCTCCTCCGCTCTCTTGGCCCTGAGCTCTTCAGTCTGTTAAGGTATCACAGGGCAAAAGAAGCTGTGGTGTTTCCAGCCTTTCTCAGCTGTTGGGAAGAGGTCATCGAATGGATGTGACCGCCGGCTGAGCCTTGAGGCGGAAGCTGGACGTCGGCTATCAGAGGCTGCGCCCCGCTTCCCGTCTTTGGAATGCACGTTCGGCACTTTCCGCACGTTCGGCCCGCCATTCCCACGCCTGTTCAAGGACACAACGGTGAGCGAGCAACGCCGAGCTGAGACCACCTTGGCGGTACCCTTGACTTAACCCAGGTAAGGCCTCTATGTGAACTGTTAAGTGTCTGGCGGGCGGGTGTGGAGATTTCCGCACCTTGCGGCTTCTCCAGACGAGAATCCTATGTCAGTCCCCTGCTTATTAAACCCGCCCCCTGCCCATCTGGAGGGGCTGCCTCTTCCATCTGTCTGTCCTTGCCCTGCGTGTGCGGGGCCAGTTTCAAATTTCTCCCCGGAAAGCTCCGGGGACAGCTGAACACTCTGCACTATCACCATTGGTTGGGGTGGAGCAGGTGCTCTCATGAACATTTCATTTCTCTCTCATGAACATGTGCCAACTTTTCCCTTTTCCTCTATTGTTTTTCCCGCCCTTACCGTAAAGTCACTTCCTGTTCAGCCGGTCCATTCAGCTCCGCAAATGTTGCCCCTCCCTCCTCTTTATTTCAGTATCAGGTTATGCTTGTTTTATCCTTACAGAAGTAAAGGGACATTAACTGGTGTTTCTTTTTGCATCACTCACAGAAATTGCAAAACTAGAAAGATTTTCTTTGTTCTTTGTTTTCTCCCTTCCTCCAGTAGAATATAAACTCTCTGAAAGCATTTTTTAAAAAAAATATTGTATGCTCAATTATCTGGGACTTAGAACAGTGCCTGCTACACAGTAGGTACTCAATAGACGTATGTTGAATGAGTGAATTTATTTCTGAATCGTTTTGATAAATAAGAGTATGCAATGCATTCTAGAAAGAAACCCAAGGACAAATGTTTTATACAAGAATGATATTTAAATATTTTTAAAAGAAAAACAATCTGTTAATAGAAATAACTGTAAAAATTAGCAACCAAATAAATCTGAAGTTGAAAGAACTGTTAACAGAAAATAAGTCAATATATTATGGGATTGATCTTGTTTGTCTTAAAACATCTTTCGGGCCATGAATGTTGCAAGTGCCAATTTCCTGAAGTAACAGCTAGTGGATTTTTACTTCAATGATAATATTTTACATTTATGTGTCACTTTATTACAAAGCTGTGTCATATGTTGTCATACTTGATTATTATTCAAACTAACTTCCAATGCTTGAAGTCAGGCTATATGCTAGTTAATATAAAAGGAATAAAGATACTATGTCAGAGTATGCTAGTTAACTTCCAAGATCCATTTCTCCTCCTTCCTTAGAAATAAGGGCACCAATTTTTTTTAAGGCCCCTAATTTTGAGCTAGGTACAGACCATGCTGCTAAGAATCTGTTTTCTTTAGCAAACTTGCAGCTCGGTGTAAATATGAGACTAGTTTTTGTAATGAGATTTAAGAGATAATGCGGATGGTTTCTCCCTTAAAGAGGGAAGACATGCTCTTCTTTATCCCTCCCTACATCCTAATGACTGAAATGCATTTGATGATGGCTGGAGCTTTAGCAGTCATTTTAGACTACGAGGAAAAAGGCCACAACCATGTCCATCTTATCCCTCATTGTATTTTCAACACTTAGCACAAGACATAATATATAGTAGATATACAATATATATTGAATAAATGAATAAACATCATTTCTTTGATCATATTCTCTTCTCCCTATATTTTCTTCTTGGAGAAGTTTTGGACCACTATGTTCTAAGGAAGTAGATATAATAGTAAAGGTATTAAAGTTCCGTGTTTGCACAGTCCTATGCCAAGCTAAACCATCTCTAGCCATTTACACAATTAACAAATTTTATAAAGCTCTAAAATTACTTTGAGGTTCCCATTGTGATTCTTGGGATAGTCACTGAAGGTATGGCTTCATCATAGCATAAGGAATTCGTGTAAAAGAATTTATATTACCAGGTTGATACTAGATAAAAGATTTAAAGGACTGGATTCTTACAAATCTCCAACAGTTTCAATAAGCGAAGTTGGGGAAAGGAAGCAGGGGACTTATGGAGACACTGAGTATAACTGGAGCCAGAAGGTAAAGCGAGATTAATCTCGAGAGGACTGAGGTCTGCACTGAGATGTGATTTAGGATGGGGTTCTGGGTCTGGGGTTGTTGTATATGCAGCTTTTCCCCCTGGAGTTCTTACAGGTGCCATTCAGTCACTGGAATTCCTACGATTTCATGACTAACTTAAAAATTCATTTTGGTAGTAGCCATCTCCAGTAGTCAATACATTATTACTTTTCAGGTGTAAACTATATTAAAGCTTTTGAGAACAGATATCAAAACATTATTTAGTATATTTAGTATATTTCCAAATGATCATTTAGAGCATCCTGAACTCACACACTTCCAACATTCCCTAATAAATGGCTGAGGCACAATAACATTAGTGTAGTATCAAAAAGATTTCAAGGCAATCTTCAGACAAAGTAATAGCGTATTGTTCCTACCTTACTGGTTTGAGAGATAATGCTCGGCAGTATCCAGTAAAATATCTTGAAATATTATGCATACGCAGTCTTACTGCACCCCAGATGGATTCATTGCCTAATATTTATAAAAGATGAATTTTTTTGGTATGTGTTTAATGGTGGCATTTTTTGTAGTAGCTAATGCCAAAATTTCAGGAGAGAAATTTGGTGCTGGAAATATTTACTATAGTGCTGGCACATGAACCAAGAGCTATTAGACTTTAATGCTTTTTTCCCTAAACTTTTTATAGCCTTTCATTTTTAATCGCTGCCAATCTGCTGATTTTGTTTTCAATAGATACTTCAAGACTGTGCTTTGTCAAAACAGACAGATGTATCATTAAATTCCCTCCCAAATTACACATTAGGCAATGTCTTTGTTTCATGTGCTGCTGAGGTATTTGGATTTGTTATAATCTGGAGTAAAAAGGAGGCCAGAAAGCTGATTTGCAGAGCAAAAAGCTCTATAATTTAGAATTGATTGTTCTGATTGTGTGTGGCTGTGTGAAATGCCAATTAGCCCAAGTGGGGGTGGTCATGGTTCTGTGTGCTCGATTTTGCAGGTCATTTTGGCACAGGTTTGTTGGGAGAGGCTGGTGGAAGAGTCCACACTAGGAGTCTCTGGGGTTGCTTTTTCTATCAATCTTCTCTTTAAAGAAAGGGGTGAAGGATAATTTGGGTACTTCTCAAATGTTCCTTTTCAGCTGGCTTATGTGGTAGCTTCCTATTACTACTGCTGCTTAGATGAATGATCACAACTTAGTGGCTTAAAACAACACAGATTTAATATTTTACAGTTCTGGAGGTCAGAGTCTGAAATGGGGTTTACTGGGTTACAATCAGGGTGTCAACAGGGCTGCATTCCCTCTGGAGGCTTTAGGGAAGAATCTGTTTCCTTGCCTTTTTGAGTTTCTAAAGGCCGCCTGCATTCCTTGGCTTGTGCCTTTCCTCCATGTTCAGAGGCAGCTGTGCACTGCAGCACCTTTGCATTTTCCTTTACTCTGAACTCCTTGCCTCCATCTTTCACTTATAAGAACCCATGTGATTACCTTGAGCCCACCAAGGAAATACAGAAAAATCTCCTCGTTTAAGGTCCTTAATTTAATCACACCTGCACTGCAGTCTCTTTTGCCATGTAAGGTGACCTTTTCACAGGTTTCAGGAATGAGGATGTGAATGTCTTTGGGAAGAGGCATTCTTCTGCCTTCTACAGAGTACTTAATGAATGCATATTAAGCCACTTCTGTGTTTAAGACCCTTTCCTAAAGATGAAAGCCCTTGATAGATTTCCTTTCAGCCTGGACAGCTCTGTCGGAAGAGCCATCTTTTTACCAAATAAGTCTAGGTACTGATGTTAGTAAATGAGAGAAATAGAGATTATCTTGAGAAGAGAAGCCTGTCCTCCAGTAAGGGAAGCATCTAAGAAAATTGGAGCTCTATGAGAACTAGACGCATACACCCACCCCATGACACACAGGACAGCAATGCCACAATATCGTCTTCAGAGACCTTTTGTTTTCTTACCCTATAAAGAAAATTCAAACCCTCCATTTTAAAATCCGGAGAGAAGGGGCGCCTGGGTGGCTCAGTCATTAAGCGTCTGCCTTCAGCTCAGGTCATGATCCTAGGGTCCTGGGATCGAGTCCCGGATCAGGCCCCCTGCTCAGCGGGGAGTCTGCTTCTCCCTCCTCCCCCTCCACCTGCTTGTGTTCTCTCTCTCTCTCTCTGTCAAATAAATAAATAAAATCTTAAAAAAAATAAGATCAGGAGAGAAAACATTTAGAGAAAGGATATCTGGTATACTGTGCTTATTATGTTTGCATTGTGTTTCAACTGGGTCAAAGGTTGAGGTTAAAAAGACAATTTGGAATCTTCAGAAAAGGCATCTCTGGATGGGAAAATATGAAAACTAGCATTGGAGGCCCTCATAATGGGGATGGTAGAGAAATTTCTGTCAAATCTGGTAGCTGCCATGTCCATGAGTGGTGTGGTTTCCCGAGTCCTTTGAAATGACTGTGCCGCAGAGTAAGCCCAGCTACTGAGGAAAGTCTAGTTGGTTTGATTGAAGGAGGACAGAAGAAAAGCAAGCCCTGCATTTTATGTATATCCTGTCATTGGAGAAGCCTGTGTGTTGTCATTAGTAAGCTTTACTAAATCCTGAAAATGTTCTCTTTGCTTCTAAAACCTTTCCTACTTTGGAGACTAAATGTTCTTTCTGTTCCTTTTACTGCCTCTGGGGTACACTTAAACCTTCTTTTACTACCTGAAGTTTGTCATGTGTTGACCACTTTGGTTTTTGCTGAGCTGAGTGATGTCCCACTGGGTTCTGGAGGCTCTTCCATCAGTTGCTTACTGGAGCTCCCTTGTGGCCACTGAATTAGGTTTTCTCTTACCCACTAGGAAGAGATAGAGACATTTTTACATTTCATCTAAGTTCTTTGGACCCCTGAAGAAGGATCTGTGCAGGCCTCTGTGTGCGTTTCCGTCGTCAGAGTCATTTGGCTTCGTCTCTGGGGGACAGGTCCCAGCACTTGATGCCAACCTGTGTCACAGACAGGGGTAGATACTCTACTTTTAAGGTAGTTTTGTCTTTGCTTTTTCTTTCCTCCTATCAGGTTAAGAAAAAGGAATTGATGTTTATTTCTAGAGCTTCTTTTTCCCTATGCAAAGCATTAATCATTCATGTTCAGAACTTTTTTTGGTTAATTTTTCTATTCTTTCAACCTTCATTTATTGAGAATCTACTACATATAAGGCACTGTGCTTATAATTCATAGGATTCTGTATCTGAGGCCAAAGAATAAGCAACATGAACACACAGAAAAGGGAAGACATAGGTTTTCTCTAAGATTCGAGACTTGCCTTTGTTATGATGTCACCAACACAGTGTGACCTTGAGCAAATCCCATCCTGTCTCAGGAACTCTTCCTCCACTGGGGAAGAGGGTGGCACTGGCTGATCTCCAAGGTCACCCCAGCCCTGGATTCAAATAAGTCTTAAGTCCAGGCATGTAGTTCTCCATGCCTGCCTTGTTTCAACGAGTAATAGGAATATCTTAAGAAAGGTAGGATGGCAAGATTGCTTCTAAAAGGTGTACACTTTACAGGGAACATGCCCTTTACTTCTGCAAGGTAAAAACTTTCCCCCTCTCAGTATATGCCTGGAATCAGAGATGAAACCTGTTTAAAATAAACCTAAGGGAAATGAATAAAATGCTTAGTTTTTATAAAAATAGGATGGTTGCAATTTTTAGAAAATGAACCAGCTTTTTTTAAATTGAAAAGGTAGTACATACTGTCAAAAACTTAGAAAATAATACAAACCCAAGAGGGAAAGGATAATATTTAGCAATGATCCCAGTGTTGAGAGAGATTGTTAACATTTTAGTGTGCTTCCTTAAGAGTCATTTCATTCCTTATTTGTCCTCCCCCACACACAATGTATATGTTGAAGCCTAACCCCCAGTGTGACAGTATGAAGATGGGGGGCTTTGGGGAGGTGATGAGGTCATAAGGGTGGAGCTCTCCTTAATGGGATCAGTACCCTTAGAAAGGAGACCGCAGAGAGCTCCCCGACCCCTTCTTCCATGTGGGGCCACTGTGAGAAGACAGTTATGAACCAAGAAGCGGACTCTCACCAGACACCGAATCTACTGGTGTGTCCCAGGCTCCAGAACTGTGGGAAATACATTTCTATTGCTTATAAGCCACGCAGTGTGTGGGCTTCTGTTACAGTAGCCGTGATGGACTAAGATAAGTCCCAACTAAGATTGGAAATACTTCCCATATGTCTTTTCTCCCCATAACACTGTAGTGTCAGTAATTATAAAATGATATGTACCTATTGTTATGATTTTGGAAACTACTTAGTAATAAAAAGAAGGAAAACAATCCCCCTAATCTTCACTTTAATTCTTAGATGCTAGAGAGTGTTTGGTCTCTTTGCCACATTGTGCTTCCTGCTTTATTTTTCTCAAAGATCTCATTTGAGACTCAGCACTATTTTCAGGCAGCATTGTTTCTTCCGAGAGGCGTGACATTCTCCTCTTTAAGCACAGGGAAGACAGCATGTGGTGCCTGCCCCGTGGACACTTCCCGTGGCTGGCACAGTGATTAACCTGGCATCAATTACACTAAGTGCTATTTAAGGAGAGAGGACGTGCAACCTGGAAATTAATCCATTAGCACGAAATTAAGGCCATCGTGGAACAGTCAAAGCACCTTTTAGCCACAAATGTGCTTTCTTCTCTGTCTTTGTACTTGACACAGAGATTTGGCGAATTCATCTAAATTAAGCTGAGTTGGTCAGATATTTGAACAGGTGTGTTCACCAGGACCCTTTCCTGTCAACAGAAGTTTCTGCTACTTTGTGCTCAGGCTGTGGGCTGCCATGCTGTGCAGGGTTTATAGAGAATTCCCTCCCAAGTCCCCACATTTATGATGCTCACTATTTGTTATTAAGCTGTGTGTGCATCTGTGCATGCATAAATGTGTGTACACAAGTGTGTGCCTGGGTACACATGTGAAAGTTTATAGACACCCAGGCATTTTTAAGTACATCTGCCTATTACAAGTTATAAGTAGTATAGAAAGAGGTTATAAAGGGATTTGGAGTCAGATGCATTTTCTTTTTGGAGCAGATGTGTGCAGCAATGTGGCTAACCCAAGTGGTCTTGTATAGAAGGCCTTCCTCTGTCACACAATTTACAATAACCCCCTATCTACTAATATTTACTAAGGGCCCACCATGTATCTCTGTGAGGCATTGGGGCTATAGCAGGGAAGAGACAAACTGTGCTGTCCCGGAAATTATGCTGTAGTGGAGGAGAGAGGCAAAAAAAAAAAAAAAAAAAGATATTAATAACTGCTGGGGAGAGACAAAGCAGGGTCCCAGGGCACGCATTTGAATGTTGGTGGGAGAAATGGGTATTGGTAGGGAAGGGTTTGAGGGTGGGAATTTTATTTTTATTTTTTAAAAGATTATATTTATTTATCTGAGAGAGAGAGAAAGAGAGGGAATGAGTGAGGGAGGGGGCAGAGGGAGAAGCAGACTCCCCACTGAGCAGGGAGCCTGATGTGGGTCTCAATCCCAGGATCCTGAGATCATGACCTGAGCTGAAGGCAGACACTTAACCGACTGAACCACCCAGGTGTCCCTGAGGGTGGGTATTTTAAATAGTTGACCACATGTGTGACAAATCAAGTTCACCGTAAATGTGAGTGATAAGGAGGCTTGTGAAAGGAGGCCTACAGCCTGTAAAGAACAGTCAGTGCAGCCACCTGGAGGAAGATTGATGGAAGCAGAGGGCTCAGCATGTGCAAAGGCCCTGAGGGAGGTGCACCCAAGATGTACTTGAGGAAGAATAAGGAGGCTAGTATGGCTAGGATAGGGGAAGTGGGGGGAAAATGGTAAGAGGTGAGATCAGAGAAGCATCAGGGGGTGTTGTTTTATACCATGGTCCGCCACTTCTATAACATTTTTCTAGTGCTCTGTGCATATCATACTTATCACTCATACTTGGACCCAGTGTACCTTGATTCCTGGAAAAAATTATACAAGAGAAATTCTAGCCAAATGGACAGGTGATCATTTGTTCTCCTATTTTGGTAATCTAGGTAGGTATTTTAATGCCTTAATCTTCCATTGCTGCATAACAAATTATCATATGTTTGGTGGCTTAAAACATTGCCTTTTTATCATCTATAATTTCTGTGGCCCAGAAGTCCAGGCATGGATTAATTGGATCCTCTGCTCAGAGTCTAAGAAACAAAAATCAAAGTATTAACTGGTCTGTATTCTTATCTGGAAGCTCTGGAGAAAAATCTGCTTCCAAGCTGGTTGGCCATATTTAGTTCTTTACAGTCAGAGGACTGAGATCTTTGTTTCCTTGCTGTCACCCAGGGCCTACTCTCAGTTTCTAGAATTCCCTGCTACATGGCACCCTCCGTTTTCAAAGCCTGCGAAGGAGAATCTGCCTCTCACAGTTCCAATTTCTTACGCCAAGAAAGGCCCTGTCCCATTTAAGGGTTCATCTGATTAGGCCAGGCCCACCAAGGGTGATCTTTCTACCTGAGTCAACTGATTAGGGAAATTCATTACATCTGCAAAATCTCTTCATAGTAGCACCTAGACTGGTGTTTGGCTGCATTCCTGGCAGAAGGTGCATGTACACTGGGGGCCAGGAATCCTGGGGGTCAGCTTAGATTTCTTTCTACTGTGGCGGGGAAGCCTAATACTAGGGCACACTAATGTACAAGGGGAATGTTTGTAGCACACTCAGGCCTAAATCCAAATTTACATGGGAAATGGGTGAAGTGGGTAAGTTGAAAAGAGGGCGAGCTATAACAGTGGTAACTTGGAATCACCACTGGTGGAGGTGTGAGAAGTGGCAAGAGGAAACTTGCATTTGTTGACTATGACTGTGGACTACTGGAAAGTGTGAGCACTGGTATGAATAGGGGAGGTAAAAGACAGTAGGGGGCCGGGGCTGCCTAGGATGATGGAAGATTAGGGTCTTAAGAACAATGGGTTTCATTCTCAGGGCCAGCAGAGGTAGAATGAATGAGGAAAGTGCAGTTCACAGAATCCCATCTGGGAAGAGGTGTGGCCAGGACGCCAGCCAGGCCTTTCCAGAGCCCCATGCGAGTCCGCCAACCCCGTGTTACTCAGAGCATGGCCTGTGAATCCCAGCATCAGTGCTACCTGGGGCTTGTTAGACATGAAGAATCTTGGGTCCCACCTCACACGTTCTGAATCAGAATCTGCATTTTATCAAGATTCCCAGGTGACTCATATGTGCATTGAAGTTGGAGAATCCCTGCTCTACCCAAGTGCTCCTTAGGATGAAACATATCGTCTAGGCTTCTCAGTAATCTGGCAAGAGTTCTGCATTCAAGGGCATCCCCTGAGTCTCCAGCAGCCAGGACAGTTGGTCACTCAGCCTTCTGTCATCCAAGGCACAGTGTTACAATTAGAAACGCCTGCTAGATGGCACCTCTCTGGCCCTGTGCCATTCCCTGCAGAGCATTGCTGTCACTCCGGGATTCTCTCATTCCTCCAGAGGCTTCTCCCACCAGGTGGGCTTAAAAGACTTCTTATAGATATCCACCCAGAATGATACCATCACCATCACAAACTCATAGAGTACATTCAGATGGGAGAACTCAGGAGGAGGGACTAGATCTGCCCACCTGGTCAAGCGGAAAGGTTCTCTATGAGAGACCAGATGCTGTGAGGGAGGCCCCAGGGGAGCTGGCCAGGCTGGAGGGAGCCATCCATCTTGTGAGCCGCTTTTCTAGCGCTTCAGAAATAATGAGTCTGTCCAGCGGGATGTGACTAAGTGGCTTGAAGTTATAAAGCAGAGTGCCAACCGAGAGCCCGTCCCTGCTAAACACGGCTGCGAAGAGCCTCCACACAAAACGGCCCAACAAGATGAATGGCCAGGCCACTTGAGAACCTCACCATGGCTTGTCCCTCTCCCAGATGACATGCCAGACATCTGCTATGTGTAGATAATATAAAAACGGTTACAAAGTAATGAGGGTGGACCATGGGCTGGGTACAGGATTTTCTCTTGTAAGGCCCACTCCCGTTCTAGGCAGGAGCGTTTTTCACAGATGGGGACATGAGGGCTCAGAAAGGAAAGCCACTGGGAAGGCGAGTAGCGGGACCAAAATTCTTACCTGGCTCTTTCTGACTCCAAATCCACGTTTTGGACACACCTCTAGTCTGAATTTATCTTGGCCATCCTCTGCCTGCTGCAGAAACAGTCTACACAGGACACAGTCTCCAAGCAGAGGGGGCATCTGTAGGCATCACATCCGACAGCATAGCCCAGCACGCCCAGCCTTAACATCTTAAAAGTAGCTCTCTGCTAGAGGAAGCAGTGAATAGGAAATGTATTAAAACATCTGAAAGACCTCTAATAATGTATGTTTTGAATTATGTGAGGGCATGCTAGGTTTAATAAATACAAGGGGGACGATAAGCGGTAATTCATAATCTGTAATAGTTTACTTACACTTATTATACTCATTTATCTTTGCAACAACTTTGTGGAGTTCATGGAAGAGAGAATTTTCCTTTAGAGAACAAAGGAAACCGGGACTGAACAGTGAAACTGGACTTGGCCAAAGTCCTACCGCGAGGATGCGGTCAAAAACGAAAACCTCCTGCATCCTGACAGCACGCTCTGTGCTCTTTCCATGAGACCACAACCGTGGCACCAAATGCAGCTGCGTGTGGCTGTGTGTGCGGTTCACGGCTCATCCTCAGGGAGCAAAGTAAATTGGGGGCCACGATAGTTGGCAAAACTCATGACAGACTCAAGTGATCTTTAAATATATGAGTTCTCTACAAATGGCAGCATTCAGTGCTCAGAAGGTCTGTCCACGTAAATTCTCTGATACACAACAATCTTGTGAGATACACTGGGCAGTACCGAAGCCACGAGCCACATGTAGCTGCTGAGCACCTGACGTGTGGTGAGCCCAAACTGAGTTGTGTTTGCGTATAAAATACTGAGTTTCAGGGACACAGTATAAGAGAAGATGTAAAATATCTTTTTAATACATTTTTATATTAAGTACATGTTGAAATAATTATACATTGTATATGTTGAGTTAAAATATATTGTTAAAATTCTTTTTATCTGTTTCTTTTTACTCTTTACGGTGGCTACCAGAAAAGGCACAAGCACATATGCAGCTTGCCTTTGTGTCTCTTGGACATGCCAAAGGTCCAAAGTTGGTATCAGTGAGGATGCTAAAGAAGGTCCCCTGGACTCTTTCCGATTAGAACTTAAGTAAACAGTCCCTTTGTCCGATGCCTGACTCTGCATGGCTTCCAGGCGGGGCTCTGTGGCATGGGACTTCTCAGAGTTCACTTGTGCACAGAACACTTGTCGCTCTTGTTCAAATGCAGGCTGTGATTCAGCAGGTCTAGGGGTGGGGCCTGAGGTTCTTTATTTGTAACAAGTTCCCAAGTGATATGGATGCTGGGGGCCCGTGTACCCACCCTGAATAGCAAGAATCTCTAGAAGATGAACAGAAACCATGTACTTTGGGGCAGGGGGCGTTTAGTGCTTTTCCGGCCATGCCATGAACACAGCAGCCGACGCAGAAGACTGCCCCAGATGTTGATACCCCCATTCAACATGTGTCACGCATGGAAGTTGATGAGGGGAACAAGCTGGTGCGTGTGGATGGGCTGGTGTGGGACACGCGGAGCCCGTGGGAGGAGCCACAGGAGTGTGTGCGCCCTGTGTGTGTGTGTGTGTGGCAGGGTGGGGGGGCGAGGCGGAGGGCAGGGTAGTCTCGACAAGGTGAGCTATTAGTGCCAGGAATGCCTCTTTAAAAACTGGGTTATTTGTGTGTGAACAGCCCTCTGAATTCCGGCTGTACAATTGACGTTTTAAGCTATTTTCATGTCTACATAGAACTGGAAGATTTTTTTTAAATGACTGGATGTTGTTTTCCCAAATGGGGTTTTAGGTGAGAAGCTTACTGGGGAAAGGGTTTGATTGAACCAAGCGACAAATAACAGCTCTAATAACCTCTCTCATCTTTTCAGTGAGAAAGTTTCTAAAGTCAGCCTTGCATTCTTCTTTGTGTTAGTTCTGGCTAAGGTCAGTTAATGAAACTCAGATATTTTTCTCTCCTTTGTTTTGTTGAGGACTCCCCTCACACAGCCCTTTATCTGAGCGTTAGCTGGGGTAGTCCAAATCCTTTTCTTCTTTTCCTTTTTCCTCCCCCCCCCCCTTTCCTCCCCTCTTCTCTTTAGCACTTTCTTGCAATCTTCTTTGGTTTTCAGCTGGAACGAAGGACCTGGGTCTTGGGCTGGAGTCCCCTCCAGTGAGACATGTTCTAACGTCAAGTGGACATTCTTCCCAGGGAAATTGTCTCAGCCAAATCGCAGGCATCTTCTCACTTAGCATGAACTTCTTATTACTCTTCTGTCTCTTGCCTCTCCTTAAATCCAACATTATCTTGTAAGCCCTTCCAGGGACTAAGCCTTTATTCTGCAATTTGCAGAAAATTCTGGTAAGAACCTGATGTTAGAATTCACAATCACTTCATAAGCCAGCTTGTTAGGATGGCAAAAACTGATGTTTTCAAATAAAACTCAAGAAGCCAATAGATTACATTTGAGGAGTAGTGGGCCAGTGGGATGTAGCATGCGGTGTGGCTTTTGAGGATAAAATGCTGTGTCTGTGTTTTCTCGGGCTCTGTTTTTTGAAATAGGCTTTATTTTTTAGGGCAGTTTTAGGTTCACAGCAATACTGAGCAGAACGTTCTGAGATTTCCTTTTATCCCTTTCCCCACACCTGCCTCGCCTCCCCCAGTATCAGCAGCCCCCACGAGAGGGGTACGTTGTTGCAACTGATGAACGTGCATTGATGCACCATTGTCACCTAGAGTCCATAGTTGATGTTAGTCCTCACTCTCAGCTGCTGTATATTCTATGGGACAAAATGTATAATGACATGGATCCACCATTATAGTATCTTAAAGAGTATTTTCACTGTCCTAAAAATCTCTTCTTCATCTCTCCCTCCCCCAACCCCTGGCAACCCACTGATCTTTTTACTGCCTCTATTGTTTTGCCTTTTCCAGAATGTCATATAGTTGGAATCATATAGGATGTAGCTCTCTTAGTTAGCTTCTTTCACTCAGAAATAGGCACTTAAAGGTTCCTCCATGTCTTTTTGTGGTTTGGTAGTTCTTTACTGTTTAGTGCTGAATAACATTCCATTGTCTGGATATGTTATAGTTTATCCATTCACCTACCAAAGGGCATATTGGTTGCTTCCAAGTTTTGGTAGTTATGAATAAAGCTGCATACATCTGTATAAAGGGTTTTCAACTCCTTTGAGAAAATGCTGGATCATATGGTAGAGTACATTTAGTTTCATTAAAAAAAAAACCACCAAACCATCTTCCAAAGGGGCTGTACCATTTTGCATTCCCACCAGCAATGAATGAGAGTTCCTGTTGCTCCACATCTTTGCCAGTGCTTGGTGTTCTAAGTATTTTGGATTTTGGCCATTCTGATAGAAGTACAGTGGCATCACTGTGTTGTTTTAATTTGTGTTTGTTTCCCTGATGACCTATGATGTGGGAGCAACTTTTCATATGCTTATTTGCCGTCTGTGTATCTTCTTTGGTGAGATGTCCAATAAGGTTCTATTTTTTTAAAAAAATAAAGTTTTCTCCTTAGTACAAGAGCAAAATTACAGGTGTTATTCAGAATGATCTAGCAGTTTGCCGTCTCACTCAGAGTAAAAGCCAGAAACCTTCCCATGATCTATAAGACCCTCCATAATAGGGGCCCCTGTCACTTTTCGGATCGAACCTTTCTCTTCTTCCCCATCACTCACTTTACCTCAGGCTCGGCGTATTCAGGCCTCTAAGATTGCGCCAGGGAGAAGCTCTTCTTCCACACAGCTCCATGACTCACTATCTCATTTCTTTCAGATCCCTGCTCCAAGATCCCCTTATCCAGGAAGCCTTTCCTGACTACCATTTATTAAAGAACTCCCTCCCCCCAGGCACACTGTTGTCTTTACCCTGCTGTATGTATATAAATCTCAAACGCTTCTCAGCGGCCACATCTAACTGGGCCCACTGGCAAGGAGGTCTGGGAACTGTGGCTTTTGAGCTTCTCATCCCTGCAGGACAGAGGAGAGCTTAGAAACGTAGGACAGTTCTGATTTCCAATAAACAATATCCAGCACAGATTATTCATTCATTGGTTAGGGAGCTGCTCTAGGTTTTTGGCGGGTAGAGTCCGCCTGCCAGTCATAAGCCACCTGACATACTGCAATGGCTGATTTTCGAATCTGAACCTAGGGTGGCTAGGGGTATCCTAGCTAACACAGCTGGGTCTACCTTACACGCTTCTTCCCTGCCCCAAGCAGCATTTGTGGTGTGCCACTGGAAATGACAGTCTGGAGCAGGCCGGACTGCTGAATTCTCATCTCTGCATGATGCAGTATCTGCTTTTCCTTCACTGGGAAACCCCAAGCATGCGTCCCTTCCCCGTCTTGTACGAACCCATTCCGTGACAAGTTCGCTCTGCCCACCTGATGCGTGCTCTGGGAATAACTTAGGCGAGAATCCCTTACAAGTATGGCCGCAGCCGATGGGCCAGGGGCACCAAGCATCCGGGTCTCAGCTTTTCACTGAGTCCCGACACAGCCTGGGGCTGAGAGCAGGAAAGAGTGCTGCGCCACGGAGGAGCCTTCCTAATACTCCAGTGGTGTCAGAGCAGGCGAAGTAAGTATTGTCCTCCCCATGAGAGAGGAAATGAGGCACAACAACTTGGCGGTGACAGCCCCGGCGCTGCAGGGCGGACTCCCTCTCCTGGTGAGTCAGCAGCAGTCCTGCCTGGAAGAGACCTTTGCAAGATGGCTTCTACTCCGTTTTCCTCAGGAGGCTCTCACCTATTGGCCTCAGTTGGTGTGCGAACCAGTGTTCAAAAGTAGAACCAGCCTCATCTATGAATTGCTCATAGGCATTTTCCATAGTCCTCTTATGTCATTTTAAAAGGCCTTCAGGGGCACCTGGGTGGCTCAGTGGGTTAAGTGTCTGCCTTCAGCTCAGGTCCTGGGATCGAGCCCCGCGTCGGAGTCCCTGCTTGGCGGGAAGCCTGCTTCTCCCTCTCCCACTCGCCCTGCTTGTGTTCCCTCTCTCGCTGTCTCTCTGTCAAATAAATAAAATATTTAAAAATAAATAAATGGCCTTCAGACAGATACATTCATATAGTTGGCTGGGGACTGTGAGGTCAGGCCAACGAAAGGAAACCTCACGAAGTTCCAGGTGCTAGAAACCCTGAGACAGGCCACTCTTGGTTAGCCTAGTGGGGGGTAGCGGCAGCTCACAGCCACGGTGTACCATGCTTCTCCGCCAGCACCCTAAAACCACGTGCTCTTCTCCTCTGATTGAGCGAGCCCCCGAACTCACATCCCCATCTGATACCATGATTGGTCACTTAGAAACACTTTATTTTTTTTTACGATTATATTTATTTATTCATGAGAAACAGAGAGAGAGAGAGGCAGAGGCAGAGGGAGAATCAGGCTCTTCAGGGAGCAGGGAGCCCGATGCGGGACTCGATTCCAGGACCCCAGGATCACGACCTGAGCTGACAGCAGACCTTAACGACTGAGCCACCCAGGTGCCCCTCTTAAAAACACTTTGAAATACTCAAAGCCATGGACTTGAATTTTCTGTAGAATGTCAAATTCCTTCTCTCACCATGAAAACTGTATCATAACTCTTTGGATACATCTCTTGATTAGATATTTCATTCTTCAGAGTCCTATTCAGTATAAGGGAAATAAATTTTGGAGACCACTGTGTGATACTCATTCATATTTCCCATGATTGCTATCTACACATTCTTGGGATTTCACTGGAAAAAAATACATCCTCCATGAAGTATAGCCTATTGACTCAGAATTTTTTTTAATTTTATTTTATTGTTATATTAATCACCATACATCATTAGGTTTTGATATAGTGTTCCATGATTCATTGTTTGTGTATAACACTCCATGCTCCATTCAGTACCTGCCCTCTTTAATACCCATCACCAGGCTAACCCATCCCCCCACCCCTCTGCCCTCTAGAACCCTCAGTTTGTTTCTCAGAGTCCATAGTCTCTCATGGTTCATCTCCCCTTCCGATTTCCCCTCCTCCATTTTTCCCTTCCTACTATCTTCTTCTTCTTTTTTTTAACATATAATGTATTATTTGTTTCAGAGGTACAGGTCTGTGATTCATCAGTCTTACATAATTCACAGCGTTTACCATAGCACATACCCTCCCCAATGACTATCACCCAGCCACCCCGTCCCTCCCACCCCCCACCACTCCAGCAACCCTCAGTTTGTTTCCTGAGATTAAGAATTCCTCATATCAGTTAGATCATATGATACATGTCTTTCTCTGATTGATTTATTTCGCTTAGCATAATACCCTCTCGTTACATCCACATCATTGCAAATGGCAAGATTTCAGGGATTTTTTGATGGCTGCATAATATTCCATTGTATGTATATACCACATCTTCTTTATCCATTCATCTGTTGATATACATCTTGGCTCTTTTCATAGTTTGGTTATTGTGGACATTGCTGCTATAAACATTGGGTTGCACATGCTCCTTTGAATCACTATGTTTGTATCCTTTAGATAAATACCTAGTAGTGTAGTTGCTGGGTCATAGGGTAGCTCTATTTTCAACTTTTTGAGGAATCTCCATACCATTTTCCAGAGTGGCTGCACCAGCTTGCATTGCCACCAACAGTGTGGGAGGGTTCCCCTTTCTCCGCATCCCCACCAACATCTGTCATTTCCTGACTTGTTAATTTTAGCCATTCTGACTGGTGTGAGGTGGTATCTCATTGTGGTTTTGATTTGTATTTCCCTGATGCCGAGCGATGTTGAGCACTTTTACATGTGTCTGGTGGCCATTTGGATGTCTTCTTTGGAAAAATGTCCGTTCATGTCTTCTGCCCATTTCTTGATTGGATTATTTGTTCTTTGGGTGTTGAGTTTGATAAGTTCTTTATAGATTTTGGATACTAGCCCTTTATCTGATATGTCATTTGCAAATATCTCCTTCCCTTCTGTCGGTTGTCTTTTGATTTTGTTGACTGTTTCCTTTGCTGTGCAAAAGCTTTTTAACTTGATGACATCCCCAGTAATTCATTTTTGCCCGTTTCCCTTGCCTTTGGTGATGTTTCTAGGAAGAAGTTGGTGCAGCTGAGGTCAAAGAGGTTGCTGCCTGTGCTCTCCTCTAGGATTTTGATGGACTCCTGTCTCACAAAATGCACATTCATGCATTTTGAGTCTATTTTTGTGTGTGGTGTAAAGAAATGGTCCAGGCATGTGGCTGTTCAATTTTCCCAACACCATTTGTTGAAGAGACTGTCTTTATTCCATTAGACATTCCTTTCTGCTTTGTTGAAGATTGGTTGACCATAGCGTTGAGGGTCCATATTCTGGGCTCTTATTCTGTTCCATTGATCTATGTGTCTGTTTTTGTGCCAGTGCCACACTGTCTTGATGATGACAGCTTTGTAATAGAACTTGAAGTCTGGAATTGTGATGCCACCAGCTTTGCTTTTCTTCATCAACATTCTTCTGGCTATTCGGGGTCTTTTCTGGTTCCATACAAATTTTGGGATTATTTGTTCCATTTCTTTGAAAAAAGTAGATGGTATTTTGATAGAGATTGCATTGAATGTGTAGATTGCTATAGGTAGCATTGACATCTTCACAATATTTGTTCTTCCAATCCATGAGCATGGAACGTTTTTCCATTTCTTTGTGTCTTCCTCGATTTTTTTCATGAGTATTTTATAGTTTTCTGAGTACAGATTCTTTGCCTCTTTGGTTAGATTTATTCCTAGGTATCTTATGGTTTTAGGTGTAATTTTAAGTGGGATCGAATCCTTAATTTCTCTTTCTTCTGTCTGGTTGTTGGTATATATAAATGCCACTGATTTCTGTGCATTGATTTTATATCCTGCCACTTTACTGAATTCCTATACGAGTTCTAGCAGTTTTGGGGTGGAGTCTTTTCGGTTTTCCACATAAAGTATTGTATCATCTGCAGAGAGTGAGAATTTGACTTCTTTGTCGATTCGGATGCCTTTTATTTCTTTTTGTTGTCTGACTGCTGTGGCTAGGACTTCTAGTACTATGTTGAATAGCAGGGGTGATAGTGGACATCCCTGCCATGTTCCTGACCTTAGGGGGAAAGCTCTCAGTTTTTCCCCATTGAGAATGATACTCGCTGTGGATTTTTCATAGATGGCTTTTATGATATTGAGGTATGTACCCTCTATGCCTATACTCTGAAGAGCTTTAATCAAGAAAGGATGCTGTACTTTGCCAAATGCTTTTTTTGCATCTGTTGAGAGGATCATATAGTTCTTGTTCTTTCTTTTATTAATGTATTGTATCACATTGATGGATTTGCAGATGTTGAACCAACCTTGCAGCCCAGGAATAACTAATCCTTTTAATGTACTGTTGGATCCTATTGGCTAGTATTTTGGTTGAGAATTTTTGCATCCATGTTCATCAGGGATATTGGTCTGTAATTCTCCTTTTTGATGGGGTCTTTGTGTGATTTTGGGATCAAGATAATTCTGGCCTCATAAAATGAGTTTGGAAGTTTTCCTTCCATTTCTAGTTTTTGGAACAGTTTCAGAAGAATAGGTATTAATTCTTCTTTAAATGTTTTATTGACTCAGAAATTGACTTTAGTTCTTTCCTTATATCTCCTTGGTGATTGCAGAATCACTAATATTATGTTCTGTGCTGTACCCCACTTCTGTCTGTTTTCTGGGGACACTTCCCCCCACACTTAGTCTCTCGTGCTCTACAATCATCAGCCTCCCTGTGCCCCCTATCCCTACCCCACGGATTCCTTTCCTGTCCTTCCAAATATGCAAAGACACTTCTATTGGGATATGGTGTTTGATTATCCTGCTAACAGTTATCCTGTTCGTTTTAACGTCAAGGCTTCTCAACTAAGTCTTCTCTACTTACGACTGCATTTCCTAGCCTCTTCTGCTGTTCTTAATACCTTGAAATCTAATTTTTGAGCTTGCACTTTTCCTGAAGCATCATCATTTATTCTTACAGATCTGTGGTAAGTACCTGCTTCCAAGTTCAATGATCTTTTCTCCATATTATGTCTGACATATTTGCCAAAGTCAGCTCACCTGATGTTTAGCAGCAACTGCATAACAAACCAACCAAAAACTCAGTGATGTAAAACAATATTTAGGCATTACTGCTCACACATTTTGCATTGTTGTTAGGGGTTCATCTGGTATAGGACGGACTTGGCTGGTGGCTCTCTTTAGGCTCTGGCTGCCGGAGTGGCTCTGCTGTACTAAGTTTAGCCAGGGTGGCTCTTCTATTGATTGTTCTCCTCCTATGATGAGTGAGAAAGCTGAGCCATGTTTTTCTTATGGTAATGGCAGAGACACAGGACCCTAAGCAGAAACATGTAAAGCTTCTCAAAGGCTAGGCTTGGGGCTGGCACACTGTCACTTCTTCCCACATACCATTGGTCAAAACAAGGCACAATGATAAGCCCAAAGTCTCCGGCAGAGAAGTACATTTACCACCTGGTGAGACCCTGGCAGAGGTGTGGGTGTAGGGAGTGATGGAGAACCGAAGCCACTCATGGAGTGTACCACACCTGAGACCTTCTCCTGCTTTGGCTTTTGTTGCCTCTGCCCCATTCTGAGGTCGGATAAGGTTTCTGGTGACCTTTCACTGGACCCTCTAGTTACATAATTGTGGATTTTCAGCAATACTCTGTCTCTTACGTTCTGCACTTCGGCAATAAGAGCCTTAAGTTCAGCAACTACCTCAATGTCGAAGTACCCTTCAGAAATCTAAGCCCTCTTTTCTTACCAACTTTGGTTTGTTTCCTCTACAAAGAATTTAGGTTGTGTAAATCACTATCATCCTAGATTCAGCAATTCCAAAAATAATTATCTTTCATCTAAAAGCATCTTTTCCTCTTACTTTGACCTCAGCAGTGGTGTCACCATTATACTTTGGAGGTGTCATTTTTCCTTCTCTATCCTTCACACTCCACATCATGTGCCATCCTAGGGCTTAACAAATTTTCTTGAGAAATGACTCTCTGGCAGAATTTGTTTTGTCCAATTTGTATATATCCACTCTCCCCAAATGGACTGTAACCCAAGGAGGCAGTGCGTTGCATTGAGGGAGTGTAGGATTTAGAGGCAGATAAACCTGGTTTGAGTCATGTTTGGTTTCTTACCTGTGAGCCTTGAGAAAATTACTTAAACTCATTGAGCATCAGTTTTTTTCATCTCTAAAAATCGGTTATTTATACTAAAGAATCTTGGCAAGGAGTAAAAGAGAACATGTATGGCAGTTGCTTGGCACACAGTCAGTAGGCTTTCGATAATATTTTGCTTTCCTCCCCACTTCCCCCCCTTTTTTTTTGTCTCCCTTGGATTCTCCTTGCTGTTCAGTATGACTGTGTTCTGTTTATGTGTTTTCATTCTCTCTCCTTAATTCTAAAGCAAATCCCTCAAGGAAATGAATCTGTCTTTTATATCTCTTAGTTATCTGCATATATGGAAGGTGTAAATCATGTAGCCTGAGAGTCTATATCTGTTATGAGACACAGCAGTCTTTTCCCTCCAACATTTCTAGAAAAGAAGTCCTGCTTGTATTAGCAGAGCCCGGTGAATTATTAACTAACTGCAGTTTCTATGGGATGTTTCCAGTTATCCTGTTTTGCATAACTTTTTTCTACCTTGTTCAGTAATCCAGTGACTTTTCTCTAATAAAATATCTCTGAGAGTATCTGATATTGGTCATTTCTCAGTGTCAATTTTAGCCTGGGTATATTTTCTTTCAGGCATCTCCCCAATGCTTTATTGACTGATTAATGGATAAATTAATTTTGCTGTTGATGAGTGGCTTTTCTTGGCTTGCAGAGATTACTCCAGGCCACCCGGTCCTTGGTCAGCTGGGTCCAAAAGGTGGCTCACCCCCTCCTTCTGTTGCACACACTGAGGTGGAGCACTGTTCCTCTCTTACTGTCAGCAGTTTAAGAAAGTACCCTTTTCTTCATGATTTGGATGAAGCTTCGTACCTGCTTTGTAGCTTTGTTTGTAGCTGACACACAAGTGGGAAAAATAGAATTCAAAGTGTTATTAGCAGGACAGAACAGATGGAACACTGGACTCAACTAATAAGGTAATACCCAAGACATAAAGGCCTGTATGTAGCACCAAATAAGCTTGCTCTTACAATATTACACACAACAAAACAAAACCTAACCCAGTGGGATTCTGTGCTGGTAAAAGTGCAGAGTCACTCTTTGCTAGTGGAAACCCCAGTCCCAGTTTACTCGGCCACATCTGGAGTACTCGGTTAATGCTGCATGATGCACTCTAGAAAGGTCACTAACAAACTGGGAGCAGTTAGAGGAGGGCAGCCAGAGAATGGTGGTGGGAGGCTAGAAACCCTTCACGACAGAAGCCACAGGAGAGAGAGAGCATCAGGGGGCCCACCTCGCTGGATAAAGAACACCCTCCCTTTCACCTGTACTAGAGGGCAGGACCAGCGCTATCGAACAATGGAAGACATGAGTGTCCTGAGTTTTCCTGAAAATTCAAGCTAGAGCTCAGTGGCCACTTGAAAATGGTAGTGTCTACTCACATGTACTCATTACCAGGCAGTGGTATAAATAAGCACTTTACATATATATTTTTTCTTTTCTAAAAAAAATTCTCACCACAACCCTATGAATTATGTATTATAATTATTCCCATTTTAGAAATGAGAAGACTGAGGCTCAGAGAGTTTGTTGCCCAGTGTCCCATAACTAAATGAGGGGCAGGGCTGGGATTTGAATCCAGGCATTCTAGTATCGTTCTGTATCTAAAAGGTGTTCTAGATGGGCTTTCCTCTGAGATGTACTAGCCTGGAGGTGCTCTAAGTTCCCTTGCATCGCTAGGTCTTCCATAGAGATAGTCCTTGTTACATAAGTAACAGTTAAAAATCCATCTATGCTTCATCTGTTGTTTGAATCATTTTGTGGATTTATTTGAATCCTGTGTATTTTAAGTATATCTGGAGGTACATCACAAATAACATAAAAATTCAGGTGTACAAATGATTTCCTCTCTCTTGTCAAGTGATTGCACATCCAAAAGGGTTATAATATACTTCTCCTCCTTTTTGAATCATAAATAAGCCCTGGAGTTTCTTCTAAATCTCCATGAGTTATTGGAGTTGTGCTGTGTGATTCAGATGGAGGGAACAGCAAGAAAGGATACTAATATTTGGTGAGGATTTTCTAGATGACAGGAACCGTGTTTGGAGATTTATGTATATTACCTCATTTGATGCTTGCAATGGGTTAGATATTATTCCCATTTTATAAATGAGTAAAGCAGGTCTGAGAAGAACTACCCTCCTAACACTGTTCGTAAGCAGGCTGCAGAGACTACATTAGAACCCCGGGCATCTGGTACCCAAACATGCTTTTCCAACTCTACCATGTTCCTTCTCAGTCACAAACACACGGAATCTACTGTGGGTTTGACTAAGTTCAAGAACACCACGGGGAGTAGATATACTTGCTACCTTGTTAGCCTCTCTCCATACTAACGTGCTCACATCTTCTCTTCTGTCCAGAGTTCCTAAGAAACTTAGGGAAGGAGGAGAGTCCTGAAAGTCTCAGTATTCAGGGAGGAGAATTCTTTCCTAGAGCTTGGTACCCAAGGCATATAACTTAATATAACCTTGATAAAGCTTTTTGCTTTTACTATTACTACTTATTCTACTATGGCCACCACTCACAGCCACATTTTATGGAACTCTCTACTAAATTTGAGGCAGTCTATATTCATATATGCCATGCCATATCTCATTCAGACAACAAGCTGTGAAGTAAATATTAATAACCTCATTTTACAGATGAGAAACAAAAGTTCAGGGAGAGAAAATAGCTTTCTCAGAGTCAGAAAATATGGAGTGGTGGGAAGAAAACTTGAACTCAGGTCTGACTGACTCCAAAGTTCATGCTATTTCCACTGTACAATGCTTTATTTAAAACACCTGCATACCACTCTCCCCCCACAAAAAGAAAAAGAAAACACCTGTACCCAAGACCAATTGCAAAGTACCATAGGTGGGCAGGCAGCCCTTCTTTATTTGAGGTTCAGTCCAAGGACCTCTTCCACTAATCAAAGTAGCCCCCTACCACCAATCTATCATAAAGGATAGTCATAGAAATGCAACTGATCTTCATGTGTTAATTTCATATCCTAAAATTTTACTGAATTTATTCTAATATTTGTGTGTGTGTGTATGTGTGTGTAGTCTTTGGAGTTTTCCATATAAAATCATGTCATCTGCAAACAGAGATAATTTTACTTCCTCTTTCCTGATTTGAAACCTTTTGTTTCTTTTTCTTGACTGATTACTCTGGCTAGGACTTCCTGTATGATGTTAAATAGAAATAGCAAGAGTGGACATCCTTTTTCTTATCTTATGCCCTGTGTTAGTGGAAAAGCTTTCAGTTTCAGTATGACATTAGCTGTGGCCTTTTCATTTGTGTCGAGGTGAGTTCCTTCTATACCTAGTTTGTTGAGAGTTTTTCATCATGACACGGTGTTGAATTTTATCCACTGCATTTTCTGTATCTATTGAGATGGTCATGTGATTTTTATCCTTCTTTCTGTTTATGTGCTGTATCCCATTCATTGATTTGCATATGTTGAACCATCATTGCATCTCAGGGATAAATCCCACTTGGTCATGGTATATGATCCTAAACTGGTAGAAGTAATAAGTGAATTCAGCAAGGTTTCAAGATACGGAATCAACATTAAAAAAATCAGTTGTGTTCCCATACACTAATAATGAGTTCATTCTTTTCAAAAGGGAAATTAAAGAAACAATCCCATTTACAGGAGCATCAAAAGGAATAACATACTTAGGAATAAACTTAACCAAGGAGGTGAAAGACTCTGGTGGAAGTAAGAGAACAGAAGAGGTGAAAGCAAAGGTAGATGGAACAGCCCTGGTGATATTCTAGAACCTAAGTTAGTAATGGGTTCACAGACATTCATTTTATTGTTATATTCTATAACTCATATAGATGTTACATTCTTTAGTAAATATCAGATATTCCAGGGCGCCTGGGTGGCTCCATAGTTAAGCGTCTGCCTTCGGCTCAGGTCATGATCCCAGGGTCCTGGAATCAAGTCCCCCATCGGGCTCCCTGCTCAGCGGGAAGCCTGCTTCTCCCTCTCCCACTCCCCCTGCTTGTTTTCCTGCTCTCGCTCTCTCTCTTTCTGTCAAATAAATAAATAAAATCTTTAAAATATACATATATATATAAAAAATCAAATATTCCATAATAAAAAAGAGTGTATCAAAAAGGAAGTCACATAGTTGGGCCTAAGGTTGGATCAGGCAGTTGTTGATCAGCCTGGCTGCACCACAGAACCACGGAAGGAAAAGTCAGATCTCCTGAATAAAAATTTCTGATATGAGCTTCATTCAGGCAAGGATGTTTGATTCATTTACTTCTGTATCCTTGCACCTGTACCAATGCCTGAAACCTTTGGGCAACTATATGTGAAATGAATGAAGGCATGAATGGGACTGAGCAATCCACATTCTAGCGAAGCTTCCTATGTGATTCTGTTTGTTTCCCAAACAGGACTCACATCTTCCTCTTGCATGTGCCATAGATCCTTCCTCCTAACTAACCATTTGGGAATCATTACACAAAAGCTCACTGCATGCATAAGGAGCACAGATGGGTATCATCACCTCAAAGGAAATGTGAAGAGAAAGAGAGGAGATACATACCTTGAAAGAGATAATGTAAGATAGGTGTCTGACGGAACAAAATGTAGCCGGTCTGTAGCCTCAGGGTGGCTGAGGTGTGAGGAGGAGAGAAAGGGGGGAATGGAGGAGGCTTCAAAGCCTAACCTGACAAGGGAAGACCCCAGTCTCCCGAGCAGTTACCTCTTTCCTTCTCCTGGGCAGCTGATTCTGCTCAGCAACACTCTCCTGTTGGTCCCCTCCCCGACATGACACTTTTCTTGAAGTGTCTGCTCTCCTTGTACTTTCTTCCTAGAAACCCCCAGAAAAGGGTGCTCTGCTCACTCCACAGCAAGTCGCCTCTGTGTGCTGCTAAATGTTTCCATCATGTGGGAAAGACCCAACATTCTGTATTAACTATCTGCTGCATAACAGACCCCCAAACTTAGTAGTTTAAGACAACAAGATGTTTCTCTCACGGTTTCTGTAGGTTATGAATCTGAGAGCAACTTAGCTGGGTGGTACTAGGTCAGGGTCTCTCACGAAGTTGCAGCCAAGCAATCCAGCAAATCTGTAGTCTCTGAAGGTTTAACGGTGGCTGCAGGAACCACCTCCAAGCTCACTCATGTGACTCTTCAGGCCACGAGACTAGAAAGGCCTCTCCTAAGATGGAAGTTTTTTTTATAACCTAATCTCAGAAATGACATACCACCACTTCTGTTACATGCTATTGACCACCCAGACCAACCCTGGTAAGATATGTGGAGCAGATTATACAAGGTGAGATATCAGGAGACAGGGATCACTGGGGTCTGTCTTTGAGGCTGGCTACCACTTTCTGCTGATGGGCTTTCAAGTCATATAGGCCCTTCAGTTAAAATGCAGGTATTTACAGAGAGGGTTAGCATCTCAACAGGCCACTGGCTAAGTAGCGAAGTAGCTGCCATTGTGAAAAACAGAAAATAAATGGGAAGTAGTATATGGAGGGGGAGCAGGAGATGGGGCTTTGGAGGAGGGGCAATGGGGAAGGATCTATTATTTGTGGGAGAAAGTCTTAGGATGGTAAGATAATAAAGACACCAAAAGGCAGGATCCTTCTCTAAGGGGAGGGGAGAGAGCAGGAGGGTGAATAGAGAGATGTTCCTCTCACTGTCTTTACACGCATCACCTTCTGAGACCTTGGCACTCCGCTTCCATGGTGTCTGTGCAGAAATGGGAAAAAAAAAAGCATTGGCTAAGCCTCACTGCTGGTTAATTAAATGTTGCTTTCAAGGCAGCTGGTGGAGTATGTGCACTATATACTATCCTCAGCTTTTCTTAAATCACACATTTTAATTAACCTTCAGGCCCTTGCTGGGGCTTTGAAAGAACTTAATTGGCCTGCAGGGATTGGAACACACAACAGCCAGAAAAAGGCTATGTCTCAGTTGTTTTCACTCTGAGGACTTATAAAATTGAAATTATTGTTTTATTTCATTCTTTGAAGCCCAGAGCTACATGTGGATTCCTATTTGGAACTGGCAGAAGCATCTCTGAATGCCTAAGTACAAAACAGTGTTTCAGTAGCAGTTACATGTGAGTGTGTGTAATACTTGACTTTCTCATTTATCTTGTGTCCTTGGGTTTGCCATAAGAGTTGAGCTCATACTGCCTTTTTTGTTTGTTTGTTCTGGGCTTCTTCATCAAGGATGGGAAATATTTTGCCCTGAATTTACTATGCAAAACTTGAGTCAGGTGGGAAAAAGAACTTCTCTTGAAATCAGGACCACTTAAGAGACTTCCAGATGTTTTCAGTTTTGTCAGACATGAATTCTGAGAATCACAGTCAATGTGCAGACAGACATACCTTGGAGATATTGCAGGTTTGGTTCTCGACCACCATGATGAAGTGACTGTCACAATAGAATGAGTCAAATGAAGTTTTTGGTTTCCCGGTGCATATACAAGTTATGCTTACACTATGCTGTAGTCTACTAAGTGTGAAATAGCATTATGTCTTAAAAAAACCCAAAGTACATACCTTGATTTAAAAATACTTGATTGCTAAAAAAGGCTAACCATCATCCGAGCTTTCAGTGAGTCATAGTCTTTTTGTTGATGGAGGGTCTTGCCTCAGGATTGATGGCTGCTGACTGATCAGGGTGGTGGCTCCTGAAGGCTGGGGTGGCTGTGGCCATTTCTTAAAACAAGACAGCAATGAAGTTTGTTCCATGGATTGGCTCTTTCTTTCACAAACAATTTCTCTGTAGCATGCAATGCTGTTAGATAGCATTTTACCCTACAGTAGAGCTTCCTTCAAAATTGGAGACAGTCCTCTCAAACCTTGCTGCTGCTTTATCAGCTAAGTTTATGTCATATTCTGAATCCTTTGTGTCCTTTCAACAGTCGTCACAGCATCTTCTCCAGGAGTAGATCCCATCTCAAGAAACCACTCTTTTTGTTCATCCATGAGAAGCAACTTCTTATCCGGTCAAGTTTCATCATGAGATTGAGACAGTTCAGTCACATCTTCAGGCTGCACCTCTAATTCCAGTTCTCTTGCTATTTCCACCCATAACTGCAGTTATATTCTCTACTCAAGTCTTAAATCCCTCAAAGTCATCCATTAGGGTTAGAGTCAGCTTCTTTCAAACTCCTGTGAATGTTGATATTTTGACCTTTTCCCATGAATCATGAATGTCCTTAATGACATCTAGAATGGTGAATCCTTTCCAGAAGGTTTTCAATTGACTTTGCCCAGATCCATCAGAGGAATCATTATCTATGACAGCCATGGTCTTAAGAAATGTATTTCTTAAATAATAAGACTTGAAAGTTGAAATTACTCCTTGATCTGTGGGTTGCGGAATGGATGTTGTGTTAGCCATCATGATAACAACATTAATCTCATTGTCATGTTGTCAACAGGTGTGCTGTTATCTAGGCTTTGTTGTACCATTTCTAGAGCACAGGGAGAATAGATTTAGCAGACTTTTTAAGGGCCTTAGGATTGTCAGAATTGGAGTTGAAGCCACAGCTCATTTACCAGGTACCAGCTTCCTTAGCTCATAACAAGAGAGTCCACCTGTTTTTTTGAAGCTATGAAGCCAGGTATGGACTTCTCTTCTCTAGCTATGAAAGTCCTAGATGACATCTTTTCCCAATAGAAGGCTGTTTGTCTGCATTGAAAATCTGTTGCTCAGTGTAGCCATCTTCATGAATTATCTTGGCTGGATCTTCTGGATAACTTGCTGCAGCTTCTACATCAGCACCTGCTGCTTCACCTAGCACTTCTATGTTACAAAGACGGCTTCTTTCCTTAAACCTCAGGAACCTACCTCTGCTAGCTTCCCACTTTTCTTCTGCAGCTTCCTCAATCTAGCCTTCATAGAATTGAGGAGAATTACAGCTTTGCACTGGATTAGCCTTTGGTTTAAGGGAATGTTGCTGCTGGTTTGATCTTCAATCCAGACTATTAAGACTTTTTCCATATCAGCAATAATACTGTTCTGCTTTCTTATCTTTTGTGTGTTCACTGAAGTCGCACTTTCCATTTCCTTCAAGAACTTTTCCTTTTCATTCACAACTTGGCAAATCATTTGGTGCAGGAAGCCTAGCTTTTGTCCTGTCCTGGCTTTTGGTGTACTTTCCTCTAAGCTTAGTCATCTCTAGCTTGTGATTAAAGTGAGAGATGTGTGACTTTTATTTGAACACTTAGAGGCCACCGTAGGGTTATCAGCTGGCCTAATGTCAATGTTTATGTGTTTCAGGGAATAGAGAGGCCCCAGGACAGGGAGAGATGGGGAACAGCTGGTGGGTAGAGTACTCAACACACACAGCAATTACTGATTGTTTGCTGTGTTATATGGGCACTCCAAAACAATTATAATAGTAACACCAAAGATCACTGATCACAGATCACCATAGCAAATATAATAAAAATAAAAAAGTTTGAGATATTATGAAAATTACCAAAATGTAACACAGAGACAAAAAGTGAGAACATGCTGCTGTTAGAAAAATTGCCACGAGCCTTCAATGTGTAAAAAATGCAGTGCTTGCAAAACACAACAAAACAAAGTGCAGTAAAACAAGGTATGCCTGTATTTTGTTTTCTGTATGAAAAGCAACTCCCAGGTGATTATTGAAAACAATGAGAGACAGAGATGAGGTTATAGTAAAGCTTACTATAACCTTACTCTATGTCTTCAGGATAGGATAATTCTCAGTATAAAGCCATCAGGGTGAGTTCACCAGAGGAGTGAGACAGAAAGAGAAGAGCAGAGGGTCAAGAATTGGTGTGCTGAAAATCTGGAGGAAGAGAGACCAGCAAAAGTGACTGGAAAGAAGAGACTTGGTGAGATTGGAGATGCCAGGAAAGAGCAGTGAAGAATATCAAAGAGGCATTTCAAAAAGAGTGTGGTCAGTCATTTCAAAAGTTGCAGAAATATCACGGAAAAAAAAAAAAGAGAGCAAAGGTAGTTAGATAAAAGAAAAATGGGAGGTGGGAGTAACAGATTTCCTGTGTCTGACTTTTATTTTGTATCACAAGCTTACCAAGGTCCTTTTACCTAATGTGTTAGTTATCTATCGCTAGGTAAGAAACCAAGCCAGAAATTAGTGGCTTAAAACTATAATTGTGTATTTGGTTATAATTCTGTTCATTGGCAACTTGGATTTATGATTCTGTACCCAGTTAGAATGTGTTCCCCCCCCCGCGCCCCCCTGACACCACCAAGCAATTTTCTGACACCAGCAGGAGGTCCAACTATTCACCTCAATTCTCTTACCATCTACCTAGAGACATCAAAGAGATGTCTAGAGACATCTGTCTCTAGAGACACTAGAGACAGTGTCAGATCCCACAGGTTAAGGGCTCAGTCTTTCAAGACTGCCCCCTCCCCAACTTAAGATGTTAATCGTAAGTTCAGGTTGTCACCTGTGCTTCTGACAGACTGGCTATAGATTGGGGGTTCCAAGTACCCTCTTCTTGGGCCTGATTAATGTGCTAGAGTGGCTCACAGAACTCAGAGAAACCTTTTATTTGCCAGATTACCAGTTTACTATAAAAGGATATAACTCAGGAAGAGCCAGATGGAAGAGATTCGTGGAGCACGGTATGGGGAAAGGGGTGCAGAGCTTCCATATCCTGTCTGAAAGCATACCACTCCCCCATGACCTCCGTATGTTCATTAAACTGTGAGGTTTTGAACCCCATCATTTTGGGTTTTTTGGAGGCTTTATTAAGAGGCACTGTTGATTAAATCAGTAGCCATCGGTGACTGATTCAACTTCCAGCCTCTCTCCCTTCCCTGTAGGTTAGTGGGGTGGGACTGAGAGTTTCAACTCTCTTATCACATGGTTCATTCTCGGGGCAATTGGACCCGGTTCTTAGCTGCATCCAAAAATCACCTCATTAAATAACAAAAGACCCCTTTATTTCTCTCATCACTTAGGAAATGCCAAGGGTTTTGGGAGGCACCAGAAATGGGGACAAGACCAAATAAATATTTCTTGTTATATATAACATCACAGGGCCGGACTCACCTAGGAAATTCTTCTACTTTTTTAGTGTTGGCTGGGCTCATTCCTATTCTCAGAGAGTTGGTTGATCAGCCTGGGGCAGGCTGGTCCTAGATGCCTTCATTTCCACAATGAATGGTTGGTGTTGGCTCTTGGCTGGGTGTCTCACTTTCTGGTACAGCACAACCAGAAACTTATGAAAGAATCAGTTTTCTGACTACCATTTCACGCACATGATCATTAACATTTGTTCACATGCCTATGTTCTGCCATGGTATGTTGTTTCTATCCTATTAAGAAAAAGTTAATGCATAAGTGAAGTGAAGACATAATGGATAAGTAATCAAAGGAGCCTCCGACCTTGGCTTAAACCCAGATTCCTACTTCTTGACCCACAGGTACCATCTTCCTTCTCTCGTTCAAGGAGACCACCACTTTACCACTAGTAATTGTCTGAGTTTTTGGTGGCTGAAACTGGGTTATAAGCAGACGTTTGCACTTCTCTGCATCGGTCCGAGACCTTCACTTAACTTTATAGGGGAGGCCATGCGCTTTGCAAGGTCAATGGGAATGAACCCGTTGATCTGTGAAGGGCCTCCTGTCACTGGATTTGAACTCTCTAACCTCCATTCCCTTTACCCATCTCCCTCTCCTTAATATTCCAAAGAATGAGTGTTATGTGAATTTTGGTATGTGTGGGTTGCAGTTGACTCAGAAGGACTTACTTGTCAATAATACCGTAGAAATGGAATATTTAGACCTGACAGGCATCACGTCTTCCTTCAGCATTTGCATGAAAAGTCAGGGTTCAGTCCTTGAGGAACAATTTCATAATCAAAATCTGGGAGTAGCTTGGCCCAATATTAAACCACGATGACAAGAGAACCAAAAGGTACAAGGGCAAAGAGAGAAAAGATCAAACATTGTCCTGAGCTCCTGTTTTGAGCTAGGCACTGAGGTAGAGCACACAAGTGCTCTCATTTGGTTCCTAACTACCAAAAAGATAGCTGCTTTAATCCCAGTTTTACAGTTTTGCAGCTCAAACGGGTTAATAACTTGTCTCAAGTCACAAAGCAAGTAATCCACCACTGTTCTTGAGAAGAGATGATCCAAATTCTCTAAGCACCTTATAGCCTGTCCTGATTTTGGGGGGAAAAAATTCCCATAAAGGAAGGCCATGCAGAACCCTGGGGAATTTATTTCGTATGAGTGCAAATATCTCAGAAATTTCTTTCCAAGGAATAAGAAGGTCATCTTAGGAAAACTTTAATTGATTCTGCTTATTATTGCTAACATTTTGGGAAACTGTGAAGGAATTATCTTTATCACTTTTGTGCCTCTGTTTAATACTTATTCAGGCTTCTACTCAGGCTGTTTAATTGGTTCTCTGTTTCATTAAAAAAAAAAGATGCAAAAATGTGGGCAGTGATTTTGTTTCCAGTTCATAAAATTGTTTAGTTTAATTATAAATGCATTTGTGTCTCATTATAATTTATGCATCTGAGATATTCACGCTAAGTCTTTGCCTCGCTTCAATGTGAAAAGCATGTCTTCCTATTTTCCTATCTTGTTATTTCTCCTCTGTCCCTAAAATGATGCTCATCGACCATAGACTGTATTGAGAGAGGGGAGGTGTGCAATAATCACTAAGCATGGTGTTCTTTGGACTACTATGTGCCTGACTTTGGACATAGGCTTTTTATACATTCACTGAATCCTTGCCACACCTCTGGGGGATTGGTGCTGTTAACCCCATTGGACAGAAAAGGGACTTGAGATTCAGAGAGGTTGAGACCGTGGCCAAAGTCAAACAACTATTAATGACAAAATCGGGAGTGGAAACCTGTACTGTCTGACAACAAACTCTGAACTCTCAACCGCTATACTTACCTCTCTAAGGATTATTCATTTATTTATTTATTTATTTTAAGATTTTATTTATTTATTTATTTATTTATTTTTAAAATCTTTTTTTATTTTTTATTTATTTATTTGAGAGGGAGAGAGAGTGAGAGACAGAGAGCATGAGAGGGAAGAAGGTCAGAGGGAGAAGCAGACTCCCCGCTGAGGAGGGAGCCCGATGTGGGACTCGATCCCGGGACTCCGGGATCGTGACCTGAGCCGAAGGCAGTCGCCCAACCAACTGAGCCACCCAGGCGCCCTAAGATTTTATTTATTTGACAGAGAGAGACACAGTGAGAGAGGGAACACAAGCAGGGGGAGTGGAAGAGGGAGAAGCAGGCTTCCCGCTGAGCAGGGACCCCGATGCGCACGCAGCCCGAACCCAGGACCCTGGGATCATGTCCTGAGCCGAAGGCAGACGCTTAACGACTGAGCCACCCAGTCACCCCTCTAAGGATTTTTTAAATTAAACTTTTAATTTTGAAAGAATGATAGATTTACATGCAATTGTACAAACCAATACAGAGTGTAGATCCTTTTACCTCATTTCTCCAATTACATCTTACAAACTATAGTACAGTATCACAACCGGGATATTAGCATAGCTACAGTCAGTCTACAAGACAGTCCCATTGCAGAGATCCTTCCTGCCACCTTTTATAGCTGCACACACTTCCCTCCCAACCCTGACTCCTGGCAACTACTAACCTGGTCTCCATTTGTGTCATTTTGTCATTTCAAGAATGAGGTATAAATGAAATCATGCACTATGTCACTTGGGGGGACTGGCTTTTTAAACTTATTAATAGTCATGCCAAGTATTTTTTTTACCACAATAGAATGAAACTCAAATTCAGTAGCAGAAGGAAAACTGGCAAATTCACAATTACGTGGAAATACAGTCTTAGACGTAAGAGTAACATACTCTTAGACAACCAATCAAAGAAAAAATCACAAGGAAAATCAGAAAATATCTTGAGACAAATGAAAATGAAAACAATATATCAAAACATACGGGATGCAGCGAAAGCAGTACAAAGAGGTAAGTTTATAATGGCAAATAAATCCATTAAAAAAGAAGGATTTATCTGTTTATTTGTCAGAGATTGCAAGCACAAGTAGGGGGAGCAGCAGACAGAGGGAGAAGCGGGCTCCCCCTCCTCTCAGAGGGGAGCCCTGATGCGGGGCTCAATCCCAGGACCCTGGAATCATGACCTGAGCTGAAGGCAGACACTTGACGACTGAGCTACCCAGGTGCCCCTAGATTTCATTTTTAAAAATCAATTATTTAATTTCTGTCTTCATTGCCATATAATTTTTAATATGTTTGGATTCAGGTCTACCATTTTATTCTTTATATTCTGCTTAACCCCTCTATTTTGTGTTTCTATGTTCCTCATTCCTTGTCCTCTTTTGGATTAATTAAACCGTTTTTGTTGTTGTTGCTGTTTTTATAATTAAATTTTGAATTATCTGTTAGCATTTAGCTATATATCTTTGCACTACTATTTTAGTGACTGATTTAAGGATTATAATAAACATTCTAAAATTCTCGTTAAAAAAAAAAGAAGGATTTCAAACGAACAGCACAATTTTACACCTCAAGGAACTAGAAAAAAATGAACTACACCCAAAGTTAGCAGAAGGCAGGAAATAATAAAGATTGGAGTATAAACAGGTAAGAGAGAGTAGAAAAACAATAGGAAAAAATAAAACTTTTTTTTAACATTTATTTATTTATTTTAGAGAGCACGTGTGTGTGAGCGGGGGCGGGTGGGGCTGGTGGAAGGTAGAGGGAGAGGAGAGAGAGAATCCTCAAGTGGATTCCCTGCTGAGTGTGGAGCCCAATGCAGGGCTTGATGCCAGGACTCTGAGATCATGAGCTGAGCCAAAATCGAGAGTCAGACGCTCAACCAACTGAGCCACCCAGGCACCACAAGAGTTGGTTTTTTGGAAAAATCCCTAAAATTGACAGCTAGATTTACTATGAAAAAAGGGAGGAGACTCAAATAACTAAAATCAGAAATGGAAGAGGAGACATTACAACTGATGTCACAGGGAAAAAAGGATGATGAGACTACTAAACACAATGATATGCCAACAAATTAGATAACCTAGAAAAAATGGATAAATTCCCAGAAATATACAACATACCAAGACTGAATCATGAAAAAATAAAAAATCTGAACAGATCTATCACCAATATGGATTCTGAGTAAGTAATCAAAAACCTCCCAACAAAGAAAAGCACACATCAGATGGCTTCATTGGAGAATTCTACCAAACATTTTAAGAAGAACTAATGCCAATTTTCCTCAAACTCTTCCAAAAAATTAGAAGGGAGGGAACACTTCCAAACTAATTTTATAAGACCAGTATTACCCTGACCCTGAAACCAAAACCAAAGATACTGTAAGAAAAGAAATTTTCAGACTGATATTGTTGATGAATATTAATATAAAAATCCTCAACAAAATAATAGCAAACTGAATTCAATCGCATAATAAAAATAAATAAAAATAAAAGTCCCACCATGACCAAGTGGGATTTATTCTTGGAATGCCAGAATGCTGCAACAGATAAAAATTAATGTAATATACCACATTAACAGAATGAAGGACAAAACCACATGATCATTTCAGTTGACACAGGAAAAGCACTTGACGAAATTCAATATCCTTTCATGATAAAAACATTCAACAAGGGCACCTGGGTGGCTCAGTCAGTTAGGTATCTGCCTTCAGCTCAGGTCGTGATCCCTGGGTCCTCGGATTGAGTCCCGTGTCAGGCTCCCTGCTCAGCAGGAGCCTGCTTCTCCTTCTCCCTCTGCTGTTCTCCCTGCTTGTGCGTGCTCTCTCTCTCTCTCTGTCAAATAAATAAATAAATAAAATCTTTTAAAAAAAACAAAAAAGACTCAACAAACTAAAATAGAAGGAAGTAACTCAATCTAATAAAGGCAGTATTAGATAAGTCCACAGCTAATATCATATTCACTGGGGAAAAACTGAAAGCTTTTCCTTTATGATCAGGAACAAGGCAAGGATGCTCACTCTTGCCAGTTCTGTTCAACATTGTACTGGAAGTCCTACCCAGAGCAAAGAGGCAAGAAAAGGAAATAAAAGCCATCCAAATTGGAAAAGAAGAAGTAAAATTTTTGTTTGTGAATGACATGACTTTATATGTAGAAAATCTTAAAGATTCCACATGCACACATACACAAAACTGTTAGAATTAATAAATTCAGCAAACTTACAGGATACGAAAACACAAAAATCAGATGCATTTCTTTACACTAACAATGAACAATCTAAAAAGGAAATTAAGAAAACAGTCCCATTTACAGCAGCTTCAAAATGAATAAAATAGTTACAAATAAATTTAACCAAGGTAAAAGACCTGTACTACAAAATATTCCTGAAAGAAGTTGAAGACACAAATAAATAAAAATGTATTTCATGCGCATGGATTGGAAGACATAATACTGTTAAACTGTTCATACTACCCAAAGCTGTCGATAGATTCAATGCAGTATCTACCAAAGCTGCAATGGTATTTTTTTTTTTTTACAGAAATAGAAAAAAAATTCTTAAAGTGACCCCTAATAGCCAAGACAATCTTTAAAATTAAGAACGAAGTGAAGAAAAAAAAAAAAAAAAAAACGAAGTGAAGGTCTTACATGTCCTGATTTTAAAACATATCACAAAGCTACAGTAATCAACCAGTTATGGTACCAGCATAAAGACATACATGTAGACCAATGGAACAGAATAGAGATCCCAGAAATAAACTTCCTGAATATACTGAAATGATCTTCAACAAGAGTTCTGGACGCCTGGGTGGCTAAGTTGGTTAAGCGACTGCCTTCGGCTCAGGTCATGATCCTGGAGTCCCAGGATTGAGTTCTGCATCGTGCTCCCTGCTCAACAGGGAGTCTGCTTCTCCCTCTGACCCTCCCTCCTCTCATGCTCTCTCTCTCTGAAATATATAAGTAATATCTTTAAAAAAATAGTTCTAAGACCACACAATGGAGAAAGGACAGTCTCTTCAACAAATGGTGTCAGGGAAACTGTACATCCACATAAAAAATAAGGAAGTTGTACCCTTACTTTATACTATATATAAAAATTAACTTGAGATAAATTAAAAACCTAAATGTAAGATCTGAAACTGTGAAACATCTAGAAGAAAACATAAAGAGAAATCTTCATGACATTGGCTTTAGCAATGATTTCTTTCTTTTTTCAGCTGAATTGAGGTGCAGTTAACAAAATTGTCAATTCTCATATACTGATAGAATAATTTGAGCTCTAAAGTTCCAAAAGGCTTTCTTAAAGTTAATATTCTTTATCTCATCTTGATGACCTTTGAATATGGAATATTGCAGTGTTTTAGAGACTGATTTTTGTGTGTGTTTTTTTTTAGCTTCATTGAAGTATAATTGACAAAGTTGTAAGATCTTGTGAAAGGACTCCCACTACTGAGTTAATTAACAGATTAATTACTTCACCAATTACCTTTCTGGGGGGAGGGGAACATTTAAATTCTACTCTCTTAGCCAATTTCAGTTATACAATACAGTGTTATTAACTGTAGTTACATAGTATATCCTCAGACCTTATTCATCTTACAACTGAAAGTTTGTACCCTTCTACCAACCTCTCCCTATTCTCATCCCCCACCCCCGCCAACCCCTGGCAACCACTTTTCTACTCTGTTTCTATAAGTTTGACTTTTTTCTTTTTTCTTTTTTAGATTTCATAATGATGTGATGCTAGGCAGTATCCATCTTTCTGCATCTGTTGATATCCTTAGAAATTTCACATAGTTCTGTGCAAGATCAGGATATTTGGATGTTTATATGGAAATGGAAATTTGATCTTGACAACTTTTTTCTGTTGGTAACTTTTTAACTCATTTACCCAAGTCCCCTCCCCACAACTTGAATCATATTGTCCTGTTTCCTTGCCTGTTAGCTTCATCCCCTCCCATCATCATCTCCCCCAAGAACTTTGACACTACTCCAAATGAGGATAGACAAATCTCTGTGAGTGTGCAAACAAGAAGTAGTTTTAAGGTGGCCTGCTAGAGATCACATGTCCACCACCAGCGTTTTCTGCTGTGTCTCAGCAGCAGGTGTCTGTGGAGGCCCTGGGGCAGCCTGTGCATTCTCTGCAGGAGCTTTGCTTTCCTCTGCTGCTGAGGCAGCCTTGCCTTCATCTCCATAAAGCAGGAGCAAATCTGTTTGAAGGGAGAAGCTAGGTTTATCAACTTCTTAGCATCCATTCCAGATCTATAAATCTATGATATTTTTACTCATCAAATAGAAACATACTGTGGTTTTTAAAAACTATTTTCCTGCAATGACACTTAGTATGTCCTAGCAGCTTAGCAGTTGCAACATTTACCAGGCAGTGATCCTTAACTTGCCCCTTCATAAATAGAGGTACTATATTCCGTGTCATTTGCTTTAAGAAGTAAAGTGAATGTCAGGGTGCTTGGGTGACTCAGTCCATTAAGTGTCTGCCTTTGGCTCAGGTCATGATCTCAGGCTCCTGGGATTGAGCCCCATGTTGGGCTCCCTGCTCAGTGGGGAGTCTGCTTCTCCCTCTCCCTTTGCCCCTTCCCCCAATTCACATGCACTCTCTCTCAGATAGATAGATAGATAGATAGATAGATAGATAGATAGATAAATAAATAAAATCTTAAAAAAAAAGTGCATATCAATCATCCTTCCCTCCCTGCTTCCTTCTTTCCTCCTGAAAGATAGAGATATCTTCAACTAACATCGAGAAAGTGTTAGACACTAGAATGAAGGAGGGGCAGACTTGAGCAGTAAAATGGGTACAGTACTTATTTATTTCTTTAGGGATTAAAGAATGGGAATTTTATTTTTATTTATATTTGAAGTGTCAGACTATTTTTTTTTTTTTTTTTAGAGAGAGCAAGAGAGTAGGGTGGGGAAGGGCAGAAGGAGAGGGAGAGAGAGAATCCCAAGCAGACTCCTCACTGAACATGGAGCCTGATGTGGGGCTCCCTCTCAGAACCCCCAGATCATGACCTGAGCTGAAATCAAGTTGGACACTTAACTGACTGAGCCACCTAGGTGCTCCAGAGAAGTAGTTTCTTTTTTTTCCCCCCAGGCTCTCTTAATTTATATCTGTGACCATAATAAAGATACAGTTGGCCAAAAGATATGTAAGAGCCTTTTGAACCTTTGAGTGGTTGGAGGAGAAAATCGAGACTGCTTGGAGCCAGAGGAAGTGAACCCACAAAAGAGTTACATTATAGTAACTCTTCATAGTTTCCTCATACCATTCATAGTTTCCTCAAAAAAGTCACTTCACTTGCTATTGGTAAGGTTTTATACACACATGCATTTTAAAACATTACTAATAATCGTCTTTCAGCATTTTGGCTAAGCTAAACCTTAAATATTTCTAAAAATTCAATTTTTAGCTAAATCTGTGATGATTGTGTGAAATAAAATGCTTACTATTACATTTAAACCACTCTCTATTAATTTTACCCCTTAATTATTCGGAATGTTTTCCCTGATTGTATTGTAAAAAGTGTTTATTATGTTAATAAATATTTGAACAGTTAAAAATGTCTTCTAAGTTAAGCAAACAGTGTCTACAGAAATGGTTTGGAAATTTGGGGGTAGGAGTTAATTTAAAAAAAATTTGAAGATTTATTTATTTATCCTAGAGAGGGGAGGAAGGGTGGAGGGAGAGGGGAGAGAAACTCAAGCAGACCCCACACAGAGCACAGAGCCCCTGACTTGGGGCTCGATCTCACAACCCTGAGATCATGACCTGAGCTGAAACCAAGAGTTGGAAGCTTAACGACTATGCTGCTGATGTGCCCCAAATTGTTTTAATTAAAACAAATATTTTTAAAATTTATTAAGTTTTTTATTTTAATCCAGTAAAGTTAACATACAGTGTTATATTAGTTTCAGGTATATAGTATAGTGATTCAACAATTCTATACATCATTGCTCGTGCTCATCATGATGAGTACACTCTTAATCCCTTTCACCTGTTTCACCCACTGCCCCCATCTCCCCTCTGATATGCTTTATTTGAAATGAGTACCCTCAGTTAAAGTTGTTTTTTTTCCAACAAAAACATTTTTTACTTGAAGCATACTTCAGAATACATGGTTAGAAAAGATATATAAAAGATATGGAATGAGAGTTTTAGTATATTGTTACATTTATAGCCCAGAGTGAATCATGACTTCTGGAAATTCATGCCTTGATGTGATTTCTCTCTCACGTTGACTCTGGGTTTGGCTATGTGATTTGCTGTGTGACTTTGGCCAGTGGGACATCAACAAAAATAACGCACGCAGAGGTTTAATATGCACTTCAGAATTGGGGTTTGCCCTCTTGGAAGGCTGCTGCCTCCATGTAAGAAACATGGCAAAGTCACATGGGAGAGAATGAGGCACTTCGGATCTAGTTGAATAAGGGCATCTTGGACCATCCACCCCTCGTCAAGGTGCCATGAGTGATGTCAGGCCAGATCAGCAGAAAAACTGCCCAAGGGAGTCCAGCCCACCAAACTGCACTCATGAGCCAGGAAGTTGTTTTTGTTTTAAGTCCCTAAGCTTGAGAATACTTTGTTAACCAGCCATGAATAACCTGCTCACAGATGTGAAAACTCACTGGGGATAGGGCTTATTTCCCGTGTGGCTCCGTGAGTAATCCTGTGGCTGAGTCAGTCATTCTGCACAATGAGGGCAGAGCTACAGTTACCTGGAGAAAGTCAGAACACTTACATGGAGTCAGGGATGGTCCATGAGAAAGACATACAGAAGTCTCCTGATAAGCCCTTATGTTAGAACGATGGGTCACTTAAAGAAAAACTCACTTTGCCCAAACAGTAGATTATTGGCTAATTCAAAATCCCTCCCAGTTCTGTGATCACTCAGATGTTGAGATTTCATCTTGCATATTATATCTTAATTTAAAAATACATTTTCATTGAGAGAATGTATCATTAAAATGAGCAACGTTATGGTCCATTTCATTTCGCTCCTTGCAGCCTGGTTAACAATCCATTTCAATAAGCAAGTTGTTGGGAGACTTCTGTCTGCTCATGTAAAGGAGAAGGTGCGCTTATCTTTATTCTTCACTGTGATTACCTTTTATTTTTGAAATTTTCCTGGATTTCAGCTCATTGTTCAATTGGGAATCATACCTGTTCTATTCAGAGCAGTATTTTAATTTTCAGATTCTGAGCAGACATTATTTCTGTGATTCTTTTTGCTCTAGTTTTACTGAATGTAATTTCTGCCTTTATTCCCCCCCTCCCCCGTGCCTGCTAGCAATCACTTTAACTGAAGTTCTGATCTTTACTCTCTCCCTCTTGCTTCCTGCTCTAATTCCCAACAGAAAACTCCCTTGGGCATGGGGAAAATGGGAACTTTGTGGGGTGGATTTTGCTTCCTAATATTTTTATTTTCATGCATGATTACCTTGAGGCTTCAGTGATGGGTACATTTTATGAACCAAAAAAAAAAAAAAAATAGAAAAAGGAAAGAAAAGAAAGAGAAATATTACAAACCAAATGAAATTACCAATAGCTCTTAGGAATATAAAGTGATGAGAGAGCATTTTATTCCATATTGCTTTTCAAAATAATCAGTGTCGGAAATAATACAACACTTGTGAAGAATGACTCATTGAAACTCTGTAACAGGCTGGAGAAGGAGTTTGAAAATGAATACAGGGCGCCTGGGTGGCTCAGATGGTTAAGCGTCTGCCTTCGGCTCAGATCATGATCCCAGGGTCCTGGGATCGAGTCCCGCATTGGGCTCCCTGCTCCTTGGGAGCCTGCTTCTCCCTCTGCTTCTCTCTCTCTCCCTCTCTCTCTGTCTCTCATGAATAAATAAATAAAAAATCTAAAAAAAAAAAAGAAAATGAATACATACTGCACAGTATAAAATTGTGTGCTCTGAGGTACTAACTCCCTTTTGGAAAATACTATGAATCATGTTCCAAACCAGTGGCTCTCAAATGTCATCCATATCTTTTCCTCACAACGATCATGACCTGCTCTGTCCCTCATTTGCCCTCACTGTCCCTCTGTCAGATGTAATCCTATCCTGCTGGAATTATGGCATATCCAAAGATGAGAGGTGTGTGAGGAGGAGTCCCCAAGTAGCTTTCCATATATTCTGTCATATGCACTGTTCATGGGAAATGGGGCCAGCATCTTACCATTAAACAGAGTCAAGTTCCTGGTGATGATCTATGGTACTAAATGCACTTGATGCTTTACGTGTGTATACTTGCACTCTGAGCCACATAAGCTGACTGGAGTCATGGTTCATCTATTTAAATCAGCAATCTGCCTTTTTATTGTGCATAAACGTGCATAAAACAATCTGTGTTATTGAAATTAGCCTGTATAAAATGGAATTTTGGATGGGAGGATTTCAACGGCCAGGGCTGCATGTGGATGTCAGTGTTCTTGTTGCCTCTGATCTCATTCTGTAGCTTAGGTTCTCCATCTGTACCCTCGAGATGTTTCTATCTCATTCCTCTTCAGTCAGGGCTATCTCATTTGTAAGGAACAGAGACCCAGGGAGATCAGATCAAGTAAAGGTGGGAGAGCACTGTCAGGATGAAAAGCTCACATAGGGATCAGAAGATCAGAGCCACTGTAACTAGGAAACAAGAGTCACCAGGAGTCAAAATTGCTTCCTCCATTATTCAGGGCCTGAGGAACTGCTGGCTCTATCCTTCTGTGCATATATTCTCTATTCTTTCTGAAATATTTATTTTCTCCTATCCATCAGTTTCCCGGTGATCCTTCAAACTGCCAAGACAGCCTCCAATCTTCATGATCTTTGTACTCCAACATTCATCACTGACTAACAACATAGTTTGTACGTTAGTTGAAGTATTGAGAGAATGTTATGGGACGAGCTCCTATACGTAAGCCAGAGCACTCGGGCTATGGATTGGCAGCCTTTGGTTGGGATAGTTGTCCATATTCCACCCCGTCCTAGCCTACCTTGGGGTGGAAGTGTGTAGTGCATGGCACTGACCCTTTAGGAACTATAGGAAGGGCAGGTCCACAAAACATGCAGATTAAGTCCCCACCACAGGGGGAAGTAGAGAAGCATTAAGTAGATAGAGAAAAATACTGTTATTATGCTATTAGCACCACAGACAGCAGTTGTGCTGTGAGTTTTCTGTGTTGAAATGATATAGGTGCGCTACACATCTCTGTGGGCAAAGATAAACTTTTTACTCATGGCATAATTAAAAATTTCAATATAGCTGTGGTTTGAAATGGATGTTTTCTGTTTATCATCCATATCCTGCATGCATCAGAGGGCAAAAGAAAGGACCGTAGCTAGAAGTTAAGCAGAAGTAAGTTGTATAGGGGGGCATTATATTAAAAAACATTCTCACATTTAGAGTGTTTTAAAAGCTACACAAACTAGGGGCATCTGGGTGGCTCAGTCAGTTAAGCCTCTGACTTTGGCTCAGGTCATGAACTTGGGGTCCTGGGATCGACCTGCATTGGACTCCCTGCTCAGCAAGGAGTCTTTTTCTCCCTCTGCCTCTCTCCTTGCTCATGCTCTTTCTCTCTCTCTCAAACAAGTAAAAAAAAATTTTTTAAGCTCCACAAGCTGTTACATTTAGTGGTAAGTTACCTGTTGTTTGTTGCTGTTCACATTCCAACACTGAAGGAGTACCTTCCAATTTTAAGATTCCAATTCTTAGACTGTAACTTTGAGTTGATGGGTCTTTTAAAACACAAATGAATTATTGACAAGGACTTGATGCTTAACACATAGGCTGTTCAAACTGAAATTGTTATCTTTTTTCTTGATGGTTTTCAGCACATAGTGGGTCAGCAAAATCACTCTCTCGGCTAGGGCAGCTTGTCCGGGTTGGGGTACTAGAGGGAGCGGGTGGTGTCAAGGTTAGTATCCTGTAATCAACATTAGGGAATCTCACCGACACTTGCTTAGCAAAAATCCATCTCATGTCCACAGCAAAAACTGAAGACTGTCATTAATCGACAACACAGAAAAATCAGCACTTTAGGCACGTGTAAAAGATCTCAGACTCGCAGTGGCCCCTATAAAGCATCCACTCAAGTACAGCTGACAGATTGTGATTAAAAGAGGCAGGCTATCTAGTCATTTCTTTTTTTTTTCTTTTAAAGATTTTATTTATTTATTTTGACAGAGAGAGAGCACAAGTAGGCAGAGAAGCAGGCAGAGGGAGAGAGAGAGGCAGGCTCTCCACTGAGCAAGGAGCCTGACATGGGGCTCGATCCCAGGATCCTGGGATCATGACCTGAGCTGAAGGCAGCCGCTTAACCGACTGAGCCACAGAGGCGCCCCTATCTAGTCATTTCTTTAGGTTCTTCAAACTCTCCTTGTGTAGAATAAGATCCTCAGGATGTTATATACCAGGACTGTTCTCTGAACTTCCCACAGAGCTACCTTCATGCAAACTTTTCTTTATGTTGTTGGATTTTTATTAAATGTTGACCTAGGGAACGGCTATTTGAGGAATATTTCATGATCCCCACCTCCAGAATTTTATTTTGTTTTTTATTGTGCCTTCTCTATTGCTTACTGTTTCTTATACAATGCAGAATGGAAAACCATTGTCAGGAATTTAGTGCCATGAAAATGTCTTCCCAGATAAAATTGTGGGCTTCTTTTAACATAGCTATATGATAATTATGTTTAATGTTAGCCTTGACTACTAGGAAGCTGGGAGATAAAATAAGTGTTTACTTGCAGTAATGATTTCATCCTGATAATGGATAACATTATTCTTTCTCCCCTAAATTGTTTCATTAATCTTCATTTTAAGTATATATATTTAAATCATGTAACTTTCTTTTTAGAAGCAGACACAATGTAAATGGGTAAAAGTGGGAGAATAAAGGAGACAGCTCCTGAACCATGTAGACTATCAAGTCAGTTAATATAATAAGAAATTCCAGAGAATCCTTGATGTTTGAAATATGGGTGTTTTTGTGAGTCTGACCTAACTCCATCTTCCCTTGCTCTGCTAAATGTGCTGCAATAAATTACCAGCAATAAACTTCAAAGGTAATGTAACTTGGAAGAAAATGTTCTAATAATCTCTAGGGTTATTTTTGATAACAGATCAATGTATTTATTTATCATCTAGAAAAAATATCCTCCTGACAGAGTGAAAACTTTAAAATGCAATCTGTGGTGCATTGCCAAGAAGGCTGAAGTTGCCAACTGAAGTAAATACCTACTTTATTACCTACTCTATTAGTCTGAGATTTTATTCCACATCATCTTTTATATTTATGTACTTATAATTAGGGTTTCTACATCTCTGGTCTTGCCAGGTTTTGCACTTTAAGTATTGACTCCTCTTCTTGGGGGATGAGGGGTAGGGAAGTGTTTATGGTGGTACCTTGGACAGAGTCACCGTATCCACTCCTGTTGATGCTGGAGCATAACCATCCCCACGTGGATAAAACAAACCAACCCCATACAACTTTCACTAATACTAGTGACTTTATATGATACAGGTACATTTTCCTCCACACTCAGAGTAGGAATGATTACTTTTGATGTCCTGATCACTATTCTACCCTTGGTGCTGAAGATGTATGCTCTCGATAAATACTGTAATAGGTCTGCTGGCTGATGTACAAACAAAAAGGCATATTTCTATTTGCAACAGCAGAATCACAATAATGTGAAACAGTGGTTTCAGATGGATGGGAGAAAGTTAAGGAATGGTGAGGGGGTTTGCTTAGAACAATAGGAAGAAGTGCCAACTAGAGATAGGCGCTTTCTTGTAGAAAGCTATTAATGATCTAATTTTCATATACCATAGGAACAGTGGCATAAAAAGCTATACTTGATGATTTCTCCATTTATCAAGCATAATCTCATAGTCATATCTTTAATTATGGCGGATATAACTTAAACACTATTGTCCATAGCTTTAAGGAAATTTCAGCCACTCATGTGCACCTACTAACTTCATCTGTGAGACTAGATCTGTGATGACGCCTTCTTTTACTCCCTCCATCAATTTAAAAACAAGGACATGAATATTTTTAAACAAACAGAGCTTCTGCTGCTAATAATTTTCAGCCTCCCAATTCTTGGTTTGGACTTATTACCCATAGCCAGGGGACTTCACTACATTTCCTACTTATCTTTTTAACACTATTATTATTATTATTATTATTATTATTAGCCCATTGTCCGGTCCAAAATGCTGTTTTCCGAGCAGCTAAGTAGGTCTAGTTCTTCTATAATGCGAAGAAACCTAGTTTTCTGGCCCCTTCTTACTAGACATGCAATCTTGGGCAAATCATTTAGTATCTCTGAGACTTTCTTCACCTCATCAGAGCAAAATGGTTAGAAGACCAAGCAACCTAATCTATGTGAATCTACTTTGAGAACCAGAAGAAGATATTAGAGAGTTGTAGCTACTGAGGGGCACAAGCCATGGACCCAGACATTGGAGATTCAGAGGATACAGAGGGGAGATCTTGTCCCCTCGAGGCCTTGTGAAGGTGCAGTGTGGTTTTTCCTCTTTATAGAGGCAGAATGTAATTCTGAGTTGGGTGCACCATTGCTTGAGTTGCTCACCTGCCAGTGAGAAAGGCAATTGTATTATTTCTTCTTCCCCAGTCCTGTGAATGTGAGAAAATCCTTTATAACTGCAGACTCACCAGTATCGATCACCTGATTTTTCCTGCCTTTCATTGTGGACTAATAGCCTGGGGCAAAAATAAATTAAGAGGAAGGTGGAGCAATGTTTCTCAAAGGAAGAAGAGGGCAGCAACCTATGAGAAGGTTTGAGTTTCTAGGAAGGATAGGCCTGTTTTGCTTCTATTAGGGATTTTCATGGTTTAGAAATACTTCTCAGAAGAAATGAATTCTACAGAATGACTTAGTGGAGTTGTGATTACACGCCGACACATTATTCTTTCATGTCCCCTGACTCCACCGAATTTGAATTGTACCTTCTTCCCACACTACAATGTTTTCTGTGCACTTAACTTTGCAACTTAATGAATGAAGCATGATTTAAGATGACAGTTCTTTGAGTGCAAATCTTAAGAATAAAGGTGATAATTCTCCAAAAGGAGAGGCATAGCAAAACATACCACGAGAGTGATAATCTTTTCATGCCATCGTCCCTCTCACTGCTTTTTTTATTTTATATTTTGTCTGCATTGCAATTTATGATTTTTGAAAGCCACTAAAAACCATGGAACCTCTAAAGATCCATGAGAATCTTGATGATCTAGATGGGTTTTTCTATGTGGATACAGGAGAAAAGTGGATTCAGAGATTCAGCTTTAAGATGAATTTCAAGGAAAAAAAACCCTCAAACTATTGAATATAGTTCATTTCAAGATTAGGCCTTACTTTAATGATTTTTAAAACTAGTTTTTATTTGAATATCGTTGACACCCAATGTTACATTAGGTTCAGGTGTACACCATAGCAATGTGACATCTCTACATGTCATGTTATGCTCACCACAAGTATGGCCACCATCCATCCCCGTACAACACTATTACAGTATCATTGGGTATATTCCCTATGCTATACCATTACTTTAATGATTTCTAAAAATTAAATAATGTATTCTTATTGCATAAAGAACAGATTTTCTTTATTTAAACTAATCATTCAACAACTGTTTGTTGAACACTGCCAGGTGCCCAGATCTGCTCTGTGCAGGACCCTTCTTTCAGCCACACATTTCTGAAGAACCCAGGTCAGGCAGGCTATTGCATACTCCTACCCCCTTGACATTCACCAGGGTCAGCACTAGAGCCAGGATGCCATGACTTCTCATGGAGCTTCATTTGTAACAAGATGGAGTCGCTTCCCAAGTTGGGGGTGCTGGAACACAAGTTGCTTTTCCTCAAGCAGACAAATACAGACACGCTGTCCTTGCAAACAATGTCACCATCTTTCAGACCACCTTCTGGCCCAACCTCCTCTCCTGGTGGTTTTCAATGTTTTTGGTCCCCTCCTTCTTCACCTCCCTTCTTGCCCTTCTTTCTGCCTCCCACCTCCTGCTCTCTCTCTCTCCCTCCTTTATGCAGCACAGTATACTTAATTTTATCAATATGGAGTATCCTGCAAGCTAAGGTGAAACCAAAATCTGGCTTGGAGCCCAGACATCACTTTCTGAAGTGACAGCCCCTGGGTTTGCAATTATACAGATCATTGCTTCGACCTGGTGCAAAGTCAACCAGGCCACAATACAAGAACAAGAGGCGTAAATTCTGCAGCTTCCAGAAGGGCTCTGAGCAGTGCCTCAGTGTTCACTGAGCTGCATGCTGTGTTAGCCAGCCTGTTTTGCTCTTCTTCAGTTGAAGCCCCACCATAAACAGCTCAGTTCCTTTGCTGTCCACTGTGATCTTCTGCCTTGTAAAGTAAACCTTAATGTCCCTATTACATATGTTCCTTTTCTCCATAATCTACTCAGAATGGCTTGCACAAATAAAAAAAAAAAAAAAAAACCCTCTTAATGGTGTAAGGCCCTGTATTCTAAATAACTGATTAGCTGTACATATTAGCATTAGCTTGAGAGCATTAGAAAAGGCAGTTTTTTTAATCTTCAAAATAAAATTTCTCCTTTTAGGCTAGTTTGCACGTGATCTATGTAGATAGAATATGGTGGGCAAGATGCTTTCTTTGAAATATATGGAGGCCTTCGATTCACTTTCAAAGTAAAATGAGGGCAGGAAGTCAAATTGTATGAGTGTGCTTATCACCCAGAGAAGGAGAATGCGTGGTCTGTAATTGAACTCCTTATTACTATTCACTTTGAGTCTCTCAGTTTGGCTTGTCTTGGGGCATCTCTCTCTCTTTTTTAAGCTTTGGGGAATTAGAAATTTAAATGAGATGTAGGAGAGGGAGGGGGAGCTCTCCTGTGAGAAAGCTTTGGTTTCTGGACCCAGCTGTCCTGGGGGTGGGGAGAGAGCTGCATCAGAGTGGAGAGAAAGGAATGAAAGCATCCCTCAAGCTGCGAAGGAGCAGCCAGCCTTTGGCTGATCGCAAAGTCTTCAGCAGTCAAAATGTGCTGCTGAATAATTTGCAGTTTTATGGTTTACTTGTAGACTATTTATGACCTGATAAAATTTAGTTTATTTCTTGTTTTTCCTTTTTCCAAGACATTGTCGTATCAGGCTGAATCTGTTCTTGTTTCCATGTCTTGAGAATATAGATAATTGCACTTGGGGTTCTCAGTCATGCCATGCTGGGTTTCTCTTCTCAAGGAGTAGGCATCGACGGTGGATGCGATGTACACATTCCCATCTTCCCTTCTGAGGGGAGGGCTCCCCAAGAGCCTGCATCAGAGCACATCTGTGTCTTTCAAACAGTAAGACTCATCAGCGGCAGCCTCACATTTTGCTCATGCCCAGGGGAACTGACGACAAAACAATTATGAGGTGACTTGGGTGCACTAAGGCTTTAGATGATGAGCACACTCCCCCAGTGTCTCTGTTCTTTACTTTCTCGCTCCTGTGCTCACGAAGGAACTCATCACTGTGGAACAGGTCAGGAGCAGGGAGTCAGGAAGAGCTTTCTGCCTTTGGTACTTGAGTCTTGCTTTGGGAAAGGAAGAGATGGAGCAGGTAATTGTGTTTGTTTCCTAGGGCTGTCATAATAACTTACCACAAACCTGGTGGTTTACAACAAAGCAAATTTATTCTCAGTTCTGGAGGCTAGAGCTCTTGAGATCCATGTGGCAACAGGGCCATGCTGCCTCTGAAGGCTCTAAGGGAGAAATCCTTCCTTGCCTCTTTCAGTTTCTGGTGGTTCCAGGGGTTTCTTGGCTTGCGGTAACACCACCAGTACCTCTCTGTGTTCCTCTGTGTTCTCTCCTCTTCTTATGAGGACATCTGCCATTATAGTTAGGGCCCATTTTACACCTAGCATGATTTGATCTTGAGGTCCTTAATTAACTACAAAGACACTATTTCCAAATAAGATCACGCCCTGAGGTTCCAGGCAGACAAGAATTTTTGGATGGCGTTATTCAACTATATTCAACTATATTCCACTATAATAGTGGAAGCATGGAATGTAAAAGCCGGAAGGAAGGAACCTAAGATCATCAAGTCTAACACCTTTATTATGCAGATGAGTTATCCAGCCTTACCCAGGTTGTAGGTGATAGGAATTTTTTTTTTTTTTAAACTTAGTGCTAGATACACTTGGCTATGTTGAGAGAGGGGTGAATTTTAGAGGTAAAGAGAGTGTGGCAGTTTATAAAATTGGCTGCAAATTCTTTGACACTCCTCCTACTGAGAGCTGAGGTCTGTCCTTCCTCTGAGTGTGGAGGGACTTGACTGCTTTGCTCATTAAAGATGGTGGTGGTGGGCGCCTGGGTGGCTCAGTCGTTGAGCGTCTGCCTTCGGCTCGGGTCATGATCCCAGGGTCCTGGGATCGAGTCCCACATCGGGCTCCCTGCTCTGCGGGAAGCCTGCTTCTCCCTCTCTCACTCCCCCTGCTTGTGTTCCTGCTCTCGCTGTCTCTCTCTCTGTCAAATAAATAAATAAAATCTTAAAAAAAAAAAAAAAAGATGGTGGTGGTGATGCCGTGTGACTCCTGAGTTGGGTTATAGATCGTGAGGCAGCTCTGCCTTGTTCACTGTAACACTCTAATTTGCAGTCCTGAACCCCATGGAAGCAGTCTGATAACCCTGAGGCCACCATGCTGCGAGGGAGTCAAGTTACAGAGACAGACCTCATGTCAGTGCTCTGGTTAGCAGTCCAGGCACCAGATATGGAGAATCTCCAGATGATTTCAGCCTAGCCACCAAGTCCTCCCCAGTCTTTGAGTCTTCTCAAATGAGTACTACTAGGCATCATGGGGTAGAGATGTGCTGACTGCTATTGTACTTATTAATCCATACATATAATAAAATGGCTGTTGTGGTAAGCCATACATTTGGGGATAGATTGTTGCAAAGCAACAGTAACTGGAAAAAGTCACCTTTGTGATAATCAGATAATACATACTCATCCCTATTCTGCTAGACAGACAAATTAGCACCAAGATTTAGACCATCTTAATTATAACAAGGATAGAATCTCCAGGGGTGCATTCTGGTGAGAAAGGATCTCACCACACTGTTCGTGGGGGAGGCATGGTGATTTGTTCATTGACATTTGTAAACTTGGGATGTTTCATGGTCCTGGGAATAGCCAAATATTTGTTGTTTTTCCTATCATCCGATGGGAGAGAGTGCATACTGGAAAGATCAAGTTCAGTATTCAAGAGCAATTAAACCTGAAAACTTATAAACTCTTCTCTCTAGGTTTTCAATGCTGAAAACAAATGAGATCTGGAGTCTGGTGTGTCACAACCATCCTGAATTCTTAGAGATGAAATAAAACCAGAGGTCACTGGCTTTTATGGAGAGACAAAAAAAAAAAAATCTATAACTTCTAACTTGTCTCAAAGGCTAAATGTGTCCACATTCATCTTTTCAGGCAGGATGCCATTAATTAGTCAAATGTTAAGAGTACCTGTGGGTCAGGAACTTTTCTAGGTCCTAGGAATAAAAGTAGTCTATATACAGGACTAATGTATACGTGTGACAAAGACAGCATTCCTTTATTATGCAGCCTACATTCTGAGGGTAGGGGAGAGATGGACAGTGAATATATGAATAAATAATATTTGGATACTTTGAAGTGTCTTGAAGGCAATTAAATAGGATAATGTGAAAGACAATGTGTGTATGTTGGGGTTCTTAAAAAAGTACTTAGGATGTCCTCTCTTACAAAGTGACATTTGAGTTGAGTCCTCAGTGATCTAAGGGAAGAGCATGACCCACAGCATCAGCTAGCATGACTTGGTGTCTGTATGTGGCCGACCTATTTGAAGGTCAGGTAGATCTAAGATTTTCCAATTTCATGAGTACTTACAGAATACAAGTTATGAACTTGTCCTGGTTAGGAATCAAGGCTGTTTGTAATACTTCTTAGTGGTAAGTATACCAGTAGACTAGAATTTTCTAATTCCATTGTGGACAGTTAAATTCTGAGTAGATGAAATGCCAGTTTGGGATGTGCCTAGGAGCTAAAGTGCCCCCAGGATCTATTTTAAACAAAGTTTAAAATTAATCCCTAAAATGTCATGCTCTATACAAGGGATGACATTTATAATGCATGTAGGGAAAAACAAACAGAAAAACCCCAAACAAACGACCATCAATCACTCTGTATAAAAGAAGCAGACAGCAAGAGAAAAATAGATGAGTGAGCAAACAAATATATGCATAAATATGACTGGATGGAGATTCCCAGCTGGACTTCGGTAAATGTGATAAAACATATTTTATATTCTGTGTCTGATATTTTGGCTATCTACATTCTTTGCAGGTCTGATTCTCTGATTAGTTATTTCTGTCATTACCTGTGCTGTGGAGTATTAGTGCCCTTTCTTTTTCCTCCCTCCTTCCCTCCTCTCCTTCCCCCCCCCCCTCTTTCTAGTTTTATTGTATGCCTATATTCCTTAGAACCTTACCTGTGGAATTCCTTGAGGTTTGTGTTTAAAGTTTGCTTACCAGAGACCGTTAGTCTTTGCTTTTGCCAACTAGAGATCACTTTAAACGAGGGGTCAGCAAATGTTTTCTGTCACGGGCCAGGGAGTAAATATTTTAGGCACTGTGGTCTATATAGTCTGTGTCACAACTAGTCAACTCCACCTTGTAATATGAAACAATCTGTAGACAATGTGTAAATAAATGAGCATAATTATGTTCTGATCAAACTTTCATATAATTTACATGTGTCATGAAATATTTTCCTCTTCTGATTGTCTTTCAACCATTTAAACACATAAAAACCATTTTAGCTCATGGACTATACTAAAACAGATGGCAGACTGGAGTTGGCCATGAACCATAGTTTGCCACCTTCTGATTTAAACTCAATTGTGTGTGTGTGTGTGTGTGTGTGTGTGTGTGTGTGTGTTTAAATATGTCTTACAATCAATGTAGATTCTAGCCTCAAATTTGTATGAGGGCAGAATTGTGGTTAAAATTTCAGAGGAATCATTTCCTTTGCCCTCTTTTCTCAGAGCCAAGGCCAAGACAGATAATTATCTCTGCCACCCCTCTTTGAGGCAGTTTTTTCCCAGGTTTACCCACAGAGGCTTCCAGGAGCCTGGCTTGCTACAGACATCCCTGATCTGAGTGTCTATGATGTCTACACCCCCAGTTGTCTCCTCATGGTTTGCTGAAGTGAAGTTCAAGGTCATCAGTGTTGGAAGAGGACAGATGCTGACTTTTCATTTCTCTATGGCAAATTCTGATAGCCAATTTCTGGATTTGAGATTTCTTTTTTATTCTGACCTCTAAAGACATCATCTCTCACTTTCCAGCCAGTTTAATCATGCATAAAAAAGAAAGTTTCTACATATCTTCCAGAATTTTTAGGCATTTTGTATACCTAAAAGTATTGCTGAAAACAGTGGTCACATTGGAATCTCTGTCCCATGCTTTTTTGATTATTTCACTCAGGTGTGTGTTTCATGTGAATCCAGGAGATTGGTTATGCATAGGAACAAAGTTGTGGGGGAAAAGGGAACTTTTGGGGAACCTGTGCATTCAGAGGATAGGGAGGGGATGGAGTCAACAAAAGGCAGGGTGGTAAAGAAGTGAGAAATGTTCAGAGAAGAAAAAATTCCTGAGAAGCAGCTGAGCTCAAAGATGAAGTGATGAGTCCTGAAGTGGCTCAGGTTACTCCCAGTGAAGGAGCCTTCAGAAGTAAAGAGAGTGTCATATTTGGATGGAAGAAGAGGAAAGGTAACTTTGCATCAGAAAACACAGTAATAGCCTGGAGGTAAGAAGAAAGGAGGCAAATTCAAGACATGATAAGGTTAACTGTGTGGTGGAAATGGAGCTACGTATATTCAAAGATGGGGGATAGGAGTACCTGCATGAAATCAGAACCATTGTGTCCTTATAAGTAGGCAAGAGAGAAGATGGGAATTATGACTTAGGGAAGATTAATCCTGTCACACAATATATGTTGGTTTGGGCCATAAAGAAATAGATTGCAAAGAAGACCAACTAAGTGAGTGTTGCAGTAATTGAGATGGGAATGTTGAAGAATTTTGCTGACGGTGGTTGTGGTGGACTTGAGAGGGACAGGCAGCTCTGAGAAACACGGAAGAGGAAGAAGGTCAGCAGAATGTGATCACCAACCAGACAAGGGAGAAGAGGTGAGCCAAGTCCAAGGTGGGAGAGAGCTCACAGATCCTAGTGTGGCTTCCAAAGTTTCTTTTCATTCTGATTCAGCCTCTAAAGGTATAATTTTTAAAGCTCACTCAGTAGAGAGCCAGGTAGATTCCAAGATACAAGGGTCTCACAGTTGCAGTTTGGGTTTTCTGTTATTTTTTTCCCTTCCAGTTGACAGAGCTAGGAGTATGGTTTTCTCAGAACCTTTCCGTCTTTATATGTGAGCCTCACAATGGTGTATGCAGGCTCCCTTGACGTTTTCCACAGGAACCCAACCACCAAGCTTCCCTGAAAACGTTTTTGACAGCTGAGCCGGCTGCTGGGCTGGGCGCTACCTTCCCACCAGTGCTCTGATCGGTGCATCAGAGGCAGCATCTCTCACGGTGACACAGATCAGATGAGGAAAACTCATCGTGTATGAACCAGTGTCGAAAATTGAAAATGTTCCACCTTAGCTGCTTTTCATGCTTGACACGCTTCGAAAGCTATTCTTTTTGACAACATAATCAAGGTTAGTGGTGGGCTTAGTGTTTTGTTTTGCCTTATTAGGAAGATGCTGTTGCAGTTTCTAAGTGAGCGATCCCGAGAATAACCTTTTGGAATGGCAATGCCATTTTTCAGAAGGAGGTAGGATGGGCTTCCCACTTGGTGTTGTGGAACCTTTCTGCACCCTATGTGTCAGTTGCCTTTTTTTAAAAGAGCATAATTAAATTTATAAATTAGATGTTCTTGGAGCTGAGGGACAAACTTGACTGTGTCGTTAGGAGGAAAATAGACAAGAAATCAGAGGCGGAATGTTACGCCCACCATGGCCTGACCACAGAGCAGCTAGAAATAACATGAGCAGTTCTCTCTCCTCCAGGAAAGTGACCCCACACTTCATTTTGCTTCTGCTGAGACATTTTGGAAGGGCCACCTTGAAGGGACAATCATTTCTTAACTCACTTTTTTATGGGAGTTTGTATCTTCGAATACAGAGGAAAGGAAACATGTTTCTTTCTGGAGCAAGAGGGCCTAGAATTTTCATGGTAGAGTCCTAACAACTAAAAAGGTTGTTCAATGTGACAAAAGGGAATAAATCTTGTACTGAAAGTCAGACTCTTTGGTTCTAGCCTGGGTTCTGTCTCTAATTATAACAGCCACCACTTTCAAGTGCTCACTGTGTCTGACACTGGGCTAAGTGCTTTTCATGAAGGCTCTCATTTGATTCTTTTCACATTTCCTACAGGAGAGTACTCTTCTTATTCCTGTTTTAACAGATGCAAAAGTTGAGGCTCAGAGAGGTTAAGTAGCTCGCCCAAGGTTCCCAAACCAAATGGTGTTGGTGCTGGTGTCGAAACCAGTGTGGAGGGCTTTGGACTGGGGCTCTCAGTCATTGCTTGCCCAAAGAGTTTTGGGCCTTGGAAGACCAACCAACCACTTTGAACATCCATAGTATTTAAAGAAGGAAATTGGCTTCAATGATTCATAAAGTTGCTTCAGCTTCAAGATCCTATCCAACTCTCCCTTCTTAAGGATGGAGTGTAAAAAAGGTGACATGACATAAAAGATTAATTATGTCCCTGGCCTTGGGAAAAGCCACTATTAGAGACCAAGCAAATTCCTTTGGGTGGGGGAGAAGCCAACAACAACAACAACAACAACTGAGTAGTTAAGTCCTAGAAGAATCCTGGAAAGATTTCTGAAATAGTGGATGTTGGTATGTCTTGGACACAGAGGGGTGAATCTTAGTTTTGGAGAAATGACTCATGGGAGATTCAAACACATTATGTGGTTTCTTTTCCCTCTTTAATAATCAGATGCTCAGAAGACAGAGCCTGAATTTCTACAGAAATACAAGATTCCATTTCCAGGGATTGCCAGGTAATCTGCCTTAGTTCTTGCGATCTTCAGCTTTCTGGAATCCTTTCATCTGATTTCGATGGTGGATTAAACATTCCCTTCTCCATACTGAAACTGAGTTGAAAACAAACCAAAAACCATTAAGGCTTGCAGGCAGGAAAACTCAGAATTAAACAAAAATTCAACTGTACCTCCCTAAACATGCGGAGAGGTCTCGGCATGTTCTCAGTTAATCTTTATAGCATTTAAAGTCATTTTAGTCCTGATGAAGTGCTGGGGGTAGATATGCCATTTAAGTTTTCTTTCTCCTTCCTTCCTTCTATCTCCCACACATTGCTTTTGATCATAAGCAATGTTATTACCCTTTAAGCACAAAAATAGATAAGGTAATATTAACAGCCAATCTAATTTCAGGAGGCCTCCACTTCTCTTTCTTCTTCTGATAGTGATATAAAGCTGGCTTCTCCACTCTGAAACAGTTCCATTCAAATTTTCACTCATTATTTGCATGATTTTTAAAAACATTCCAGGCGATAAAGTCGTTCTAGTGAGCTGATGGCTAATTGTGTACAGGGTAATTACAATTTAGCCAATATGAAGGATTATTTAGAAAGAGATGACCTCTGTGCTCTTGGTAACTGCAGTTTAGGACCCAACCAACTGTTGTGATGCATGAAAAAATCTTACTTCGTTATGATCAAAGGAGTTAGTCACTTATTCACACTGCTGATTTCTGCAGCTGAAAAAGTATTTACACCAATTAACAACTTTCTGAGGCCCTCTGCTTGAATTGTTAACCTTCACATAAGCTATCTCTGTGGAAATCACTGATGATACACCCACTTGTCTCAGAATTCATCTGCCTGATATTTATTGAACTTGTGTAAACATTTATTTTTTTTAAAGATTTTATTTATTCATGAGAGAGAGAGAGAGAGAGACAGAGGGAGAAGCAGGCTCTCAAGGAGCAGGGAGCCCGATGCAGGACTCGATCCCAGGACCCCGGGATCATGACCTGAGCCGAAGGCAGACGCTTAACCATCTGAGCCACCCAGGCGCCCGATGTGCAAACATTTAAATGATAATTGAAACACTAATTAAATACTGTGGGCACTAGAGTTGGGAATTCAGAGAGAAAGGCTGACTTACTGTCGACAGTATCAAGAATCAGAAGCCCAAGGTGCTTCCAGTTTTCAGCAGGAGCAGTTTGGAACATGTTTGGGTTGCCCTGATGTCTATTGATGTGTGCAAGGCACATCTACTGTGCCATCAAACACAACACAGGGGGTACATACAGCACATAATCCCAAATGATCAGTAAAAGAATTTACTTACAATCCATCCCAGAGATGTGGTATCAGTGACTTGCTCTGATCGTGAGTGTTGGTTCGGATTGGGGTACAGAGAACCAAGTGGAATCATATTTTTGGACCAGGCAATTCTTTGATTTTGTCTCTGTATCCAGCGTGTATGTTTTTCAGTTTGAATTTGTAAACTGTTTGTAACCTGATTTGTAACGTGTTTACTTTCTTTTGTTTGTAACCTGGGTTTGTAACCTGTTTACTTTCTTTTCTTTCAATGGCATAAAGCAGTGGTTCTCAACTTTGACTACATGTTAACATGAATTAGAAAATGCTGAGGCCAGGGCTGCATTTGACAGCAGTTGTATCAGAATCTCTGGTGATGAGGCCAGGCATTGGCCATGTTAAAGTAGCTCTGCAGTGGTCCTGACGTGAAATGAAGTCGGGGTTAACCCCCACACTAGACACAAGCTCCGGTTGGGGTAAGGACTGTGTCTGTTTCATTCACCCCTGCCTTTGTAGATTGTAGCACAGGGCCTGACACATAACAGATCTTCAGTAAATATTTTTGAATGACATGTGCTTTTAAGACTCCTGGATAGAGGCTCACTGCCTAGGGCCTCTGTGTTAGAGTAAATTAGGGAGGTATATTAGAACGTCTGGCAGTGTTTTCCTACCCTGATTTTTACTGTTGCTGCCTAACTCCCGAAAACAGTTGTGGAGCAAGCTCTGGGAACTTGAGTGCCTTCCAAGCTGCGGTGTTTCCCTCAATCCCCACCAGCTGTGATCCCTTCCTGTGATTCCTGCGACTGGCTCCCTCTTCATTTTCTCCCTGCACTACAGTTTCCTGCTGGCACTGGCACCTTGTCCTGGATCTCACCTTGCCTAGGACGTGCTCCCCACTGCTAGGTGTGCTGCTCGCAGACCCTGTTTAGCTATCACCCACTGATCAATAGGAGAATTGCCTCATTCACAGTCACGCTCCCTACTGGGGGCAGGCCCTATCTAATGACTGGTGTGAGGGTATAAAGGCTCGTACTCTGCCCCATCTCAGGGCAACTCCTCTGGACTATCTCAGCTTCAGAGCTCCTGTGGATAAGCTGACACTGTGGTTGGGACTATCGAATTCTTCCTGTGCCAGCCCTTCTTCCTTCACCTTTCTCTGCAGGTGTTGCTAAGAATACCTCCCAATGAATTCCTTCCCTCTAATCTCCATGTCAGTCAGTCCGCCGAGCACACAAAGACAATGGCATGAACTACTTGAACTCCACTACCCATGCCCCCTCAGACCGAGCCCAGGCTCCTCACACCGCTGTTCATCATGTACCAGACATCATGGCAGCAATGATCAAGACGGACAAAATTCCCACCCTCACTGAGCTTCCAGTATGCTGGGAGAGACGAGCAATAAACATATATATATATATAAATCTGAATGATGAAAGCCATTTACAAAAATAAGGCAGGGTAAGAGAACAGAGTGATGGGGTGAAGTGGGGGCGGTGGTGTGCTGGAGCTGTCTCATGCTAGCCTGGGAGAATGCACTGTTAAATCCACAGGGATTTTGCAAGCCAGTTGTCCAACAGAGCTGTTGTTAAGAATCAATTATATGAACTTAAAAGTCAAATCATATTGGAAACTGATGTGATACATGCACAGAACTCATCACTTTTCTCATTTTACTACATTTTGCGATTATACATGTTCTTGACGTTATTTACATTATTATATCTGTATGGTGGAAATACTATATAATGGTGCAGTACTGCATGTCCCTTCCTAATTACATATTCAGTGACATCAATGAGTCTGAACTGTACTTGTTTAATTGCAACCATGGATTGGCTATGGATACAAGAGTATGTAAAAAAATCAACAGAAGCATTCTATGAGAATCAATTGTGCAGAATTTATGATAAACAATTATGTTTATGTTATTTTTATTACCAAATTGGTTGATCTACATCTTTTATATCAGCAAAATTACAGTAAACATAGATGCATTTATACACGCATGCATTTCCCCCCACCCCAGAGATCTGTTCGTGAACATTTTCAGTACATCACTGGGTAGGGGGCTTCATTTCAAGAATATTATGGAAGAAATGTATAACATTTGAGCTCATACCTGGTCAAATCCAGGGAACCCGTGTTTATTACTGTTTGTGAGAAAATATGCTGCCCTACATCCTTTGTGTTCTCATTTTTTATTCTTGGATGATGGTCTCTAGACAGTTTTGTTAGTTCTTCACCCATATGGAGGATTTATCTCCCTCAACCCCTGTTGATTTCTTTTAGGATTTTGAGAACTTCTGTTAGGTCACAGCTCCAGGTCTTATTTTTCCTAGTGGGGCTAAACTCAACTTGCATACTTAATTATCATTTATGTTCTGATAGCACTTTTTGTTTGTAATTGCCTAGCTGTAAATAGTCATCCTTAGTTGTTCATATGGTAATTACAGGCATTTTTGTAAAGAATAACTCTCTTAGTTGTACGTTTTGTCTCTTCTGGGAATTTAGATACTTGAGTATTAAACTAATTTTTTGTTAGCCACAGCTAAATGGTATCACAGGTATCAAAAATACAGGTATTATAGAAAAGGCATAGAATAGAAAAGAAGTTGAGCCACTTGTTGCTTTATGACCATGAACAAACCACATGACAACCCCAAACCTGAGTTTCCTAATCTGTACAATGGGAATTTAATTTGGCATATTTGTTGGTCGTTAAGAAAAATAAGGCAGGGTCCATGCCTTCAAGGTATTAATGATTAGCCCTAAAACTATTTCTAATTCAGTGTGATGAATACTAATAGTAGCTGTAAGATGAATACAGAAGTGTGTGAAAAATCAAATGGGAAATGTAAATGAGCATATTTTGTGAACATGGGAAATACTCTCCCATTAATATGTAAGATACAGTTGCTCATAGAGCTTCTGATGCTGGGTGCTTTCTGACACCTGACAAATGCCTACTGAAGGAATGAATTGAGTAGTAGGCCAACAGGTTATTCAATTAAAGACTATCATGTCTTTTTAAGTCTTGCTCTGCTCTGTGTGGTTATGTTTATAAGCTTCTTAACCAACAGATGGTCACACTGGTCTAAAATAAATATATGGTTACAGAATTTAGTCTAATTAAAGCACAAGATAGTCAAATAAACAAATACTTAGTAGAATCAATCCTACTATTTGATTATTCTATTACTTTTCTAGGTGTTTAATCTTAGCATTTGTTATTGCTGCATGTTGGTCTTTACCAAAGTTTTCAGAGCAATGGTAATTTCCCAACCACTTCATGTTATAAGTGAGGGACTATGCTGGGAAGTGATCGCAGTTGGAGGCCAATATAAGCAAGTCTTTTATTAGTTATGAGAAAATGCTTCCATATAATTGAGTTTTTTAAAGAAAGAGAATAAAGCTTTTCTCATTATACAGGTTATACCTGTTCACTAGAAAAAACAAAATACTGAAAAGTAGAAATATTCACCAGCTGTTCCACTACCCAAAGCCCTCACTTTTACTTTTTGGTATCTCTATTCCTCCAGTCTTTACCTATGTGTATTTTTCTGTGGTTGCAATAATACTTGATGTATAATTTTATACCCTGCTTTTTTTATTTACCATTTTAGCAAAAGCATTTTCTAAGCTATTAAACATCTTTTCAAGCATCCATTGAAAGGACAGCATGCATTTCATTATAGCTGGTCTTTGAATCACAATACCAAAACTTATTTGAATTAATGAATGTTGAGTCTGCTTTAATTACCTAGGAAGATATATCCTTATTAAAATGACTCTGCCATTCCTTAGATTATTTTTGAAATGACACTTGGAAACACATTAAAAACAACTCAGAAAATTGGTGTCATTATCAATATACAATTTTTTAAAACAAAAATATAATTTTACCTATCTTGGTCCTTCTAGTTAGCTAAGAGTGACTTTTGTGTATTTCTTACTTATTTATTTATTTATTTATTTATTTATTTATTTATTTATTTATTTATTTATTTGACAGAGAGAGACACAGTAAGAGAGGGAACACAAGCAGGGAGAGTGGGAGAGGGAGAAGCAGGCTTCCCACCAAGCAGGGAGCCCAATGCAGGGCTCCATCCCAGGACCCTGGGATCATGACCTGAGCCAAAGGCAGACGCTTAACGACTGAGCCACCCAGGTGCTCCTACTTTTGTCTGTTTCTAATAACCAAATCTGCCTTGAAGAAAAATATCTACCAACACCAAAGATATTAAAAAGTATTCTGCACAGGCTTTGATAGCAATTTCCAAAGAGAAGTTTGGAAATATTTTGTGAATGTATATATTAGGGTAAATGATACTTTCTTGCAGAGTGACTACTTAAGGTGGAAAAAAAAGAACACAAATTTGCATGAGCAAGTTTCATCATGTTTGCTAGAAATCAGGTATTGTATGTTATAGTCATCCCCACATCTCTGAAGACCCTCACGAGTTGATTATTGATCATGCCCTGGGAATTTAAAGTCTCTCTAGCTGCTCTGTCCCTCAGGTGTGTCCTTGAGTTTCAAGGTTCCAAATTCGAACACTGCTGTTATACCACCACTCTTAAAGATGTCTCTGCTGTGATGTTCAAAGTACAGAATTCTGCAAGCCCTTGGTTTCTACTGGCTTCGAAAGAAGGGAGGTTGATTGGCCTCTGTGAAAGGGATTTCTCATGCAGTCAAAAAATACCAGAGGCCAGGTTGACCACCCACTTTGGCCCTTGGAGCAGTGATAGTCATCATGTTAACTCCTTTAGCAGTGGGGTGGACAGCACCACCCAGCAGCCTGTAATGGTGCCAAGCAATGAGGCATGGCAGCCTGCAGAGTTTGGTGAAGCTAGCATTTGGGATAAGGATTGAAACCCGGTTTTTCAGCCTGACTTTTGGAGGATGTGGAGATAGAAGTGGGTGGATGAAGGGACATCGAAGGAATAAAGGATTCGGCCTCCTTTCACCCTCTTCTACTGAATATCTCAAAATGGGGCAGACTTCCTTTCCTGTCTGTGCCTTACAGAGAGTCAGTGTCTGTGGGCGCATGTTGAAAGCCTCAGGGTTTTTGCATTAATAAGCCCCTTTAAAAATGTCATTTGAGAAGCGCTAAAGACCTTTCCACCAGCCACTTTTCAATCTTGTTATGTTAGTACTTGCCTCTATCCTAGGCTTCACAGAAATGTAAAAGGTAATGAAGTGTTTCACATACTGTTTTCTGTCTTTTTATTTTAATTTAAATCTATCAGTTAGTGCATGCTTTAAAAACGATGTTTACTTGAGTTGGAGCGCTATTTCACGCATCCCAGAAATGCTTATCTGGGCTTGTATTTTAGACGTATTAGGTATGTTATCATTGTATACGATCAGCACAGTGAGAGGAGAAATATATTTTCAAATCCTTAGGCCTCAGTTTTAACCTAGAAATCTGAGGGTTTTCTGTAATGTACCCCATTAAGGTCAAGTTGGACCAGCTACTGTCTAATAAGCTAGCAAGCAGGATGGCAATCCCAGACTTTTTTTAATTAATTTATTTTTAATTTAAATTCAGTTAATTAACATATGTATCATTAGTTTCAGGGGTACAGGTCTGTGATTCATCAGTGTTACATAACACCCAGTGCTCATCACAGCACATACCCTTCCCAGTGTCCGTCATCCAGCCACCCCATCCCTGCAACCCCCTCCCCTCAAGTTCGTTTCCTAAGATTAAGAGTCTCTTATGGTTTGTCTTCCTCTCTGGTTTCGTCTTCATTTTTTCCTCTCTTCGCCTATGATCCTCTGCCTTATTTCTTAAAATGCACATATCAGTGAGAGCATATGATAATTGTCTTTCTCTGATTGACTTATTTCACTTAGCCTAATACCCTCTAGTTCTTTCCATGTCCTTGCAAATGGCAAGATTTCATTTTTTTTGATGACTATGTAATATTCCATTGGCACATCTTCTTTATCCATTCATCTGTCAATTGACATCTGGGCTCTTTCCATAGTTTGGCTATTGTGGACATTGCTGCTGTAAACGTTGGGGTGCAGGTGCCCCTTTGGATCACCTCATTTGTATCTTTGGGATAAATACCCAGTAGTGAGATTGCTAGGTCATGGGGTAGCTCTATTTTCAACTTTTTGAGGAACCTCCATACTGTTTTCCAGAGTGGCTGCACCAGCTTGCATTCCCACCAACAGTGTAGGAGGGTTCCCCTTTCTTTGCATCCTCACCAACATCTGTTGTTCCCTGACTTGTTAATTTTAGTCATTCTGACTGGTGTGAGGTGGTATCTCATTGTGGTTTTGATTTGGATTTCCCTGATGCTGAGCAATGTTGAGCACTTTTTCATGTGTCTCTTGGCCATTTGGATGTCTTCTTTGGAGACAGGTCTTCTGTTCATGTCTTCTGCCCATTTCTTTCTCTTTTTTTAAAGATTTTATTCATTATTTGACAGACACAGCAAGAGAGGGAACACAAGCAGGGGGAGCGGGAGTGGGAGAAGCAGGCTTCCTGCCAAACAGGGAGCCCATCACGGGGCTCGATCCCAGGATCCTGGTATCATGACCTGAGCAGAAGGCAGATGCTTAATGACTGAGCCACCCAGGTGCCCTATTCTGCCCATTTCTTGATTGGATTATTTGTTCTTTTGGTGTAGAGTTTGATAAGTTCTTCATAGATTTTGGATCCTAGCCCTTTATCTGATATGTCATTTGCAAATATCTCCTTCCATTCTGTTGGTTGTCTATTAATTTTGTTGACTGTTTCCTTTGCTGTGCAAAAGCTTTTTATCTTGATGAAGTCCCAATAGTTCATTTTTGCCTTTGTTTCCCTTGCCTTTGGAGATGTGTCTAGCAAGAAGTTGTGGCCGAGGTCGAACAGGTTGCTGCCTGTGTTCTCCCTTAGGATTTTGATGGATTCCTGTCTCACATTTAGGTTTTTCATCCATTTTGAGTCTACTTTTGTATATGGTGTAAGGAAATGGTCCAGTTTCATTCCTCTGCATGTGGCTGTCCAATTTTCCCAACATCATTTGTTGAAGAGAGTGTCTTTTTTCCATTGGACATTCTTTCCTGCTTTGTCGAAGATTAGTTGACCATAGAGTTGAGGGTCCATTTCTGGGCTCTCTATTCTGTTCCATTGATCTATGTGTCTGTTTTTGTGCCAGTACCACACTGTCTTGATGATGACAGCTTTGTAATAAAGCTTGAAGTCCGGAATTGTGATGCCACCAGCTTTGCTTTTCTTTTTCAACATTCTTCTGGCTATTCGGGGTCTTTTCTGATTCCATACAAATTTTGGGATTATTTGTTCCATTTCTTTGAAAAAAGTGGATGGTATTTTGATAGGGATTTCATTAAATGTGTAGATTGCTCTAGGTAGCATTGACATCTTCATAATATTTGTTCTTCTAATCCATGAGCATGGAACGTTTTTCCATTTCTTTGTGTCTTCCTCAATTTCTTTCATGAGTCTTTTATAGTTTTGTGAGTACAGATTCTTTGCCTCTTTGGTTAGATTTATTCCTAGGTATCTTATGGTTTTGGGTGCAGTTGTAAATGGGATCAACTCCTTAATTTCTCTTTCTTCTGTCTCATTGGTGTACAGAAATACAACTGATTTCTGTGCATTGATTTTGTATACAGCCACTTTACTGAATTCCTTTATGAATTCTAGCAATTTGGGGGTGGAGTCTTGGATTTTCCACATAAAGTATCATGTCATCTGTGAAGAGTGAGAGTTTGATTTCTTTGCCGATTCGGATGCCATTTATTTCTTTTTGTTATCTGATTGCCGAGGCTAGGACTTCTAGTACTATGTTGAACCACAGTGTTGGTAGTGGACATCCCTGCTGTGTTCCTGACCTTAGGGGAAGAGCTCTCAGTTTTTCCCTATTGAGAATGATATTCACTGTGGGTTGTTCATAAATAACTTTTATGATACTGAGTTATGTACCCTCTATCCCTACACTCTGAAGAGTTTTAATCAAGAAAGGATGCTGTACTTTGTCAAATGCTTTTTCTGCATCTATTGAGAGGATCATATGGTTCTTGTCCTTTCTTTCATTTTAGTGTATCACATATTGATTGATTTGCAGATGTTGAACCAACCTTGCAGCCCAGGAATAAATCCCACTTGGTCCTGGTGAATGATCCTTTTAATGTACTATTGGATCCTATTGGCTAGTATTTTGGTGAGAATTTTTGCATCCATGTTCATCAGGAATATTGGTCTGTAGTTCTCCTTTTTGATGGGGTCTTTGTCTGGTTTTGGGATCGAGGTAATGCTGGCCTCATAAAAAGAGTTTGGAAGTTTTCCTTCCATTTTGATTTTTTTGTAAAGGCTTCAGAAGAATAGGTATTAACTCTTCTTTAAATGTTTGGTAGAATTCCCCTGGGAAGCCATCTGGTCCTGGGCTCTTGTTTGTTGGGAGATTTTTGATTACTACTTTAATTTCCTTGCTGGTTATGGGTCTATTCACATTTTCTATTTCTTCCTGGTTCAGTTTTGGTAGTTTATACATCTCTAGGAATGCATCCATTTCTTCCAGATTGTCTAATTTGTCGGCATATATTTGTTCATAATATGTTCTTTTTTTTTTTAAAGATTTTATTTATTTATTTATTTGAGAGAGAGAATGAGAGACAGAGAGCACGAGAGGGAAGAGGGTCAGAGGGAGAAGCAGACCCCCCGCTGAGCAGGGAGCCCGATATGGGATTCGATCCCGGGTCTCCAGGATCATGACCCGAGCCGAAGGCAGCCGCCCAACCAACTGAGCCACCCAGGCACCCTGTTCATAATATGTTCTTATAATTTCTTGTATTTCTTAGGTGTTGGTTGTGATCTCCTCTCTTTCGTTCATGATTTTATTTATTTGGGTCCTTTCTCTTTTCTTTTTGATAAGTCTGGCCAGGGGTTTATCAATCTTCTTAATTCTTTCAAAGAACCAGCTCCTAGTTTCCTTGATCTGTTCTACTGTTCTTTTGGTTTCTATTTCCTTGATTTCTGCTCTGATCTTTATTATTTCTCTTCTCCTGCTGGGTTTAGGCTTTATTTGCTGTACTTTCTCCAGCTCCTTTACCTGAAGGGTTAGGTTGTATATTTGAGAACTTTCTTGTTTCTTGAGAAAGGCTTATAGTGCTATACACTTCCCTCTTAGGACCGCCTTTGCTATATCCCAAAAATTTTGAACAGTTGTGTTTTCATTTTCATTTGTTTCCCTTAATTTTTTAATTCTTCTTTAATTTCCTGGTTGACCCATTCATTCTTTAGTAGGATGCTCTCTAGCCTCCATGTATTTGACTTCTTTACAACTTCCCTCTTATGATTGAGTTCCAATTTCAAAGCATTGTGGTCTAAAAATACGCAGGGAATGATTCCAGTCTTTTGGTACTGGTTGAGACCTGATTTGTGACCCAGGACGTGATCTATTCTGGAGAATGTTCCATGTGCACTTGAGAAGAATGTGTATTCTGTTGCTTTGGGATAGAATGTTCTGAATATATCTGTGAAGTTCATCTGGTCCAGTGTGTCATTCAAAGCCCTTATTTCCTTGTTGATCTTCTGTTTAGATGATCTGTCCATTGCAGTGAGAGGGGTGTTAAAGTCCCCTACTGTTATTGTATTATTGTTGATGTGTTTCTTTGATTTTGTTATTAATTGGCCTATATAATTGACTGCTCCCATATTGGGGGCATAAATATTTACAGTTGTTAGATTTTCTTGTTAGTCAGACACTCCTGTGCTTTATCTTGAAGTTGTGACTTCCCCTGCCCTTAGCTTTATTCCGTTAGCTATAAAAGATGGGGAGAAAGGAATACTTACTTCTATATTATATTGTGAGTTAAGTATTTTATTAATGCCCCAAAGATTTCCAAGTGATCATTCTCATTTATCAACCATATTCTACATATCTCATGGTGTGAGTGATAGAGAGACCAAGTCCCTGCCCTCCAGCAGCTCTCAGTCTAAAGACACAGGCAGACTAAACAAAAACAACACAACATGATAAAGGCAAGAATGAAACTAAGAACACTGTTCTGGGAGCTAGCAGAGAAAGAGAGCAATGGATACCACCTCGCCATTTCAGGAGAAGAGATAGGAGATAGTAGGGACTAGTTTGAATGATGAATAAAGGACAAGGCTAGGACACTCCAGCCAAAGGAAGGAGCTTATGTACAGAAACCATTAGAAAGAGCTCGGTGTGTCTGGGAACCAGAGAGAAACTGAGCATGGCTAAAGCATAAATTGCAGCATGTGGACAATTAGAGAGTCACTTGTAACCCTGGAAACAAGAATAAGATCCATCGAAAATGTCCTGAACTGTTGTCAGATGCATTTAGGCTTATTCTTTAGCCTCTGAAACCAGCATAGAACTTAATTCCAGAAGTAATACAAGAATTGATGTGTTTTAAGGGTATCTGTGGGAATGGAAGGTAAGGAGGGGCCCAGAGGTGATTATAGCGTTTAGGTGGGAAATGGTGATGGCATGAATGAAAGAAATGATAGAGGAGAAGGGGAAGCAGGACCACAAGCAGGAAGTATTTCTGGAGTAGCATTAATAGTATTTAGTGCTGTTTTTAGGTGAGAATGGTGAGAATTAAAAGCTGGCTTTGGGGGAAAATTGTGAAAATGGGTAAAATTTGTTTTCAGTCTTTTGGAATCCACTTTGTGGGTTTTTGATTCTCTATAGGACATTTAGTCAAAATCTGCTCTTAGGTCCTTAATTTATGGCAATGTGAATGTCGTGATTACTGATGTCAGCTTGAAATACTACTCCTGATGGTAGGATTTATATTTTACTTATTTTTACTGTGATGTATAATTCTAATTTTATTATTTATAGTTTGCTATGAACACAAAGATGTTCATGAGAGTGTTTTTTTATGTAAAGGAATCACTGAAAAATAATCTAATGGTAAATAATTTGTTGAGTCAATAATGGTATGTCCAAAGATGGCATCTGGAACAACCATCTACAAATATGTAAAAATACATTTATTGACTCAGAAATTTGTTCAAAATATTTGAGAAAAAAGAACAGTTTACAAATTGTATGTACAGTATAATCCTACTTTCCCAAAGTGTATATTTTTAAGTGTGCTTCTAAGCAAAGAAAAAGGACTGAACAAGTCCCCCAAATGCTCGGTGGTTATATTCATGTGGGGAGTCAAATTATCAGTGACTCTTATATTCTTCATCATGTGATCTTGTAGGTCCCAAATTTTCAGTGATAAGTATGTTAGGATGTTAAATTGGAAGTTTCCCATGTAAGCACCAAGATATAATGGGTATGACATTCCAAAGTTAGATTCTAGACCAAATTGTAAAATTTCAAAAGTAACTTCAAAACACAGTTGTACAAGTTTGGAACCCCTCATCCACAGTGAGAGTGTAAAGTGCCAGGTTGCTGAAGATCAGTGGGTAGCACTTCCAGAGGGATTTCTTTGAAAAGATTTGTACTGTTGAGTCCTGTTTCCATCAAGGAGGAGAGGTAGAGGGATGTTTCTCTTTCCTGTCTTTCTTGAAACCAAGAAAAAAGGTTTCAAGAGGATGACTAGAAGAATTTGATGTGTATCCCCTTTGAAGGAGAATAGATTTATGTCTTTTACCTGAAAAATTGAAAGAGAGAGAGAGATGGACAGTGTAGATACTGACAGATGAGCTCAAGTGAAGCGGGCTGCTTTAGGATCAGCCTATACTCCCAGAGCTGTGAGGACAAAGCAGATAATTACTTCCTGTGGCTCATGGTGGGCCACCTCAAAAGAAAACTGGCATGGGCTCCCATGAGACCCTGTTCAGTAGAGAGCTAAAGGGACAAAAATAAGTTCAACATATTTCTGGACTCCTAGGAACTGTAGGAAGGGTAGGTAATGTGTTCAGAAATAATGAATCAACCACTTTGTGGGAACAACAGGTTAGAAATCCCCAACGTTGGTGATGAAGTGGTCCTGGGGAAGCCAAAAAAATTCCTGTTAGAGAGCAGGTCAGTTTCAGAACCATGTAGGCACGTTATAACAGTACGCGTCCAAACAGAACATCCTTGTGTCCCTCCTTCCCCCCTCAGATCGACCCTGGGGGGCGGGGGGAGTGTCAGAAACACAGTAAGAGGACGGAGGGATGAAAGCATAGGACAGAAAAAGAGAAAAGAAGGACCATGCTCCTTTTTCTCCAGCTTCCTGCTTGTAGCTGGGAAAGGATTTAACTTTAAGTCACATTTGAAACTTTGATAATGTAGGATTAGACATTTTTAACACAGCATCGAGATTAAGGTGAATGTAGAATCATTACCGAAGAGTGACCAAAAAAGTCATGGAACTATTTGTGTTTCCATCCACAGGCATGGAAGAGAGCATCCTCCCACCTTATGTATGAACATATTTTAAGGAGATAGTTGGAGAAAAAGAGTTACTTTAAAATTTTATCAACTAAGATCTGCTTATTTAGTGTCAGTTTTTGAATACATGTTATTTTTCTAACTCCCAGGTCAGGGGTTTCCTTTTAAAGTTTGTCCCACTGATACCACTCTAATATCTTAGTGTCATCATCGTAGGGACAAAAACCAACCATGGCCTATGTCTTGCGTGACTTTACCCAAACCCACAGAGTATTTTGCACAATACTTTTCTTTGCTAACAGTGATTGGAAGATCACTACACTGATTCCATACACAAGCAGGATGGCCTCTCCTCTGTCCAGGTAAGGTGTTCCTCCCAGCTTCCCTTAAAGAACATGAGACAGATTTCCTTGGGAAGCTAACTGGAAGTTGACAGAACAGACTACTCCTCTTTGATTCACTTTTAGGAGGTAGTAATGAGCATTGCAAATTAAGCACTCATCTACAAAATCCACAAACAAATCTAATAATCACCATGTGTTACAACTGCACTTGAGAAACTTGAATAAGAATTTTCTTATGGCAAATGAAGAGGAACAGTTTAAATCACTCGAAAATTTGAATTGGGGGCACCTGGGTGGCTGTTGGTTAAGCATCTGCCTTAGGCTCAGGTCATAATCTGGGGTCCTGGAATCCGAGTCCTGCATCAGGCTCCCTGCTCAGCAGGGAGTTGGCTTCTCCCTCTGCCCGTCCCCCTACTCGTGCTCTCTCACTCACTTTCCCTCTCTCAAATAAATAAAATCTTTATTTTTTTTAAGATTTTATTTATTTGAGAGAGAGGGAATGAGAGAGAGCATGAGAGGGGAGAGGGTTAGAGGGATAAGCCAACTCCCTGCTGAGCAGGGAGCCCGATGCGGGACTTGGTCCCAGGACTCCAGGATCATGACCTGAGCCGAAGGCAGTCGCTTAACCAATTGAGCCACCCGGGGTCCCTAAATAAATAAAATCTTTAAAAAATTATTTTAAAAGAAGAACATTTGATTTGGATCACTTATAAATTGAAAATCACTCTGGGAGACACAGTAGATGTAAAATTGTGTGTGTGTGTGTGTGTGTGTGTGTGTGTGTAGAGGGAAGTGGTCTGTAATAATATATCCTAAAGGTTGCTGAAGGTTGGACTATCAATTTAATTGTATCTGTTATATTCAGCTAAGCTTCGCCTCTGCTTCTCCTGACTTCTATACTAAAAAACGTTTAGCTGAAAGTTGATTTTGGATTAGGAAAGGGTAAGAAAACCAAAATAGAAAAAAAAATACCAAAAGGTCAAGACTTAAAAAGCCTTCACTTGATTTTGACAATGGTACCACAGTAAGGTTACCACTAAAAGAATAGAAGCAGCAAGAGAGGAGAGGATGGGTGTCTCCTAAATAGGCTGGAAACCTATCAATTGGACATGTAGGCTGTGTGCCATTGGCCAGGCAGAAGCTGTGTCCCCAAATGCTCAGTGCAAACTCTCAGCTCCTGGATGAATCTTCTGCTGTGGGGACCCCATACTCCAGAAGGTACACTCTGCTTTTGGGTTTGCTAAAGGCATGACCAGTGATGAGAACTTCTAGTTTTAATGCTCTGTTGAGTGGTTTACACTTGGATTTCTGAACTACGTTCCCAGGTCACCCAAAAGGAGGCATGGAAATCGTTACTGTCCCTCCCAAGTATGTGTCTGTTGAGTGGGTTGGGGAGGCCATTTCAGCAAAAATCACTAAGGAGAAAGTGGAGACTTGAGGGACCTGCTTCTGTTGAGCTTTCCCTGAGTACATCAGGCAGGACCAGACACACAGCTACACTTGCTTTTTCTATGTAGTTCCAGATATAGTTACAGAAAGCTATTAAAGGTGCTTAGAGCACTTTGTGCAGAGTAAGAGGTCAATAAGCATTGTTTATTGTAGAAAGAAGAAAGGTAGCGAACACTTACTGGGCACCTACCATGTGCCAGGAATTGTGCTAAGTGCCTTCACATTTCCTCATTTCATCCTCACATCAACTCTAGAAGGTAACTACTGGTTCAGAGCCTGTTTGCTGGCTTACCCAGCAACAAGCAGCTAATCTGTGACAGACCGTGGATTTAAAATGAGGCCTTCTTTATTACACAACAGGATTCTTCTTGTCCTCTGATTCACTTTTTGACTCACGGGAAGAAAAAGGATAGGTATTTACTTCAGAGGTCCATGTCTCTGGGTCCTCCTTCAATGAAAGATGCTCTAAGTATGAGTGGTTGGTACCCTGCCCACCTGTATGGGTAAAGGAAGGCTTGTTGCTGGAATAAACAATGGCAGATTTCAGTGGCTTCACACAGAAGTTTATTCTGCTCACATCCAGGCTATCAGTGTTGATGGATAGGTAAAGGTACAACTTCTGCCTTTAGGGACTTACGCTCCTTCCTTCTTGCCGATTCTGGAATCTTCTGTTGACTCTTCTGCCTACAGCTAGCAAATGAGGGGAAAGGGTGAGTTTGGCATATTGGGACTGTTCATGATCCAGGCCTGGATCATCACTTCTCATATTCCTAACCGCTAGAACTTGACCACAAAAGAGACTGGAGAAGCAGTTTGGTTGAGTCACAGTAGGAAAAGAGATTTTGTGGCTAGATAGTCTATGCCACAGTCTATCTTCTGGTCACTTAATATTAATTTCACTCTTTCTTCCATATATAGAACCCATTGTTCCCTTGCCCAGGGGAGACAACCCTAAGTTCCAGCCAGTTCCTACATTCAGTTCGAAGTCCAGGACCTCTGGGCAATCCAAAATCCAATTAGGCTTGAATATGGAGACTTTGGCCTCTGAAGTGAAAAAACAAGTTATTATTTCCCACTCCTCATCCCTCTGTGGCACCGTATTTCCCCTCAATTGGCAATGGTCCAGCAATATACAACTTAAAATGTTTATTTTAAAAAGGGGCAGAATGGGAGACGCAAGGCAGTCACTGGTCCACTATACTTCTGAAATCTTCCTAGCCAGACATTTTGAAGAGCCCTTCCCCGAAAGCAGAGGAAGTGACTTGGTCAGACCCAGAGTCTGTGCTGTGTCCCCCATTCTCCATGACCCTTGATCCACCCACTGGAAGTTTCTTCCTTCTCTTTTCCTCCATGGTTACATCTGAAGTGTGCACAAAGCAATATATTCTCCCTGGAAGCTTTACAGCTTTCACAGCCTGATTTCTGCTCAGGTAAGTTCAGGGGCTCAAGAATGTTTTTAAGCGGGGCACCTGGGTGGCTCAGTCATTAAGCGTCTGCCTTTGGCTCAGGTCATGATCCCAGGGTTCTGGGATCAAGCCCTGCATCGGGCTCCCCGCTCAGCGGGAAGCCTGCTTCTCCCTCTCCTGCTCCCCCCTGCTTATGTTCCCTCTCTGGCTGTCTCTTTCTCTGTCAAATAAATAAAATCTAAAAAAAAGAGAATGTTTTTAAGCCTTAAACAATCAGAATTTTCATTAGCGCAAGGCTGTGATTAGTTTGACAATATAATTGACTCAGGGACTCAGTAGACTTCTGACCTGTTTGTAACCACACTCAAATTCTTCCCTAGACATAATGCTCCAGCCTGATTTCTTTCTATTCCTTCATCCCTATGTTCTTTCTCTCAACTTCCTGGCAGCTGACTTGAAGCTCCCTGAAACAATAGGCTTGGATTCCAAGATATTCCCTTATGCTGATCTTTGCTCCAGAGTCAATGTGTGAGCAAGAAGTCTTAGTGGACCTCTCTGGCTCAGGATCCTGTCCAGTCTTAGCTCTTACTATTTGTAGGACAGTCCAGTCGACTCTTCCAAATCTGTTAAGACTCTTGATCTTTCTACTTTTTCCATTCCCTTCAATCTCTGCATGAAGAGCACTCCTTTCTTGCCTAAGTTCCTGTCCTGAAGGCACTTAAGAGGAATCAACATGCTTTTCCCTCTAGGTCTTTCCAACCGCTTTCCTCACAGCTTCAGACTCAGAAGCATGTGGTCCTTCTGTTACTGCAGATGAAACTTATGAAATGTTTGGCTAGAGAGTATCGAGGCTTTCTAACACTCTAGTTTGCTTTATTTATTTCCATATTGTCTGCTATCTGACTGCTAAAGCAACACTGCACATTTTAGGCTTTCACCATGCCAGCATCCCACTTTCTGTCCTGATTTCTGTAGGAGACACAGAAGGCTAACTGCTAGAACTGGTAACCCCAAAATATCAGTGGCTAACACATTAGAGGTTTATTTCTTCCTGAGGTGAAGTCTAACTGACAGTAGGTGGAGGGCAGGGCTCCTGTCTACACATGTACTCAGGAATCCAGTCTTCCCTACTCTGGTTCTGTCACCACCTAGGCCTTGATCTCACTGCTCAATTTTCTTAATCAGGTTTTGTACTGCCTAGAAGGGACTCCTATCACCCACATTTTGTTGGCCAGAACTTACCAAAGGCTACATCTAATTGCAAGGCAAGGTAGAAAATGTCATCTAGTTATATGGCCAGGGAAGAGTGGGATATGAGTGTAATAAATAATCTGGTCCTTTGCCCTGAGTTGCTGACATGCCCTCAGTTGTAGTATCTTGAGAATCCATGAGATGGAGTGTAACTCGATTTAAGGAAAGCCCCTCTCTCCATGGACACAAGTCAGTGTCCTTGAGCCAACATCCATTTCCCCCAGATTTTATATTGAGTAAAATCTCTGAATATTGGAGAGCCACTACACACAATGTATACCGTCATATTTTCAGCATTCAACAGTTGTTCAAGTTTTTCATGTAGTGTTCCATGATTCATTGTTTGCGCTTAACACCCAGTGCTCCATTCAGTATGTGCCCTCTTTAATACCCATCACCAGGCTAACCCAGCCCCCCACCCTCCTCCCCTCTAGAACCCTCAGTTTCTCTCTCAGAGTCCATAGTTTCCAATGGTTCATCTCCCCCTCCCAATTCCCCCCCTTCATTTTACCCTTCCTACTATCTTTTTTTTTTAACATATAATGTATTATTTTGTTTCAGAGGTACATGTCTGTGATTCAACAGTCTTGCACAATTCACAGCACTCACCATAGCACATACCCTCCCCAATGTCTATCACCCAGCCACCCCATCCCTCCCACCCCCCACCACTCCAGCAACCCTCAGTTTGTTTCCTGAGATTAAGAATTCCTCTTATCAGTAATATCATATGATACATGTCTTTCTCTGATTGACTTAGTTCGCTCAGCATAATACCCTCCAGTTCCATCCACGTCGTTGCAAATGGCAAGATTTCATTCCTTTATATAATATTCCATTGTATATATATACCACTTCTTTTTTTTAATGTGGTCAACTTTATATTTAACCTTTTTTTTATTATGTTGTGTTAATCACCATACATTATATCATTAGTTTTTGATGTAGTGTTCCATGATTCATTGTTTGCGTGTAACACCCAATGCTCCATGCAGTACGTGCCCTCTTTAATACCAGGTTAACCCATCCCCCCCACCCCCCTCCCCTCTAGAACCCTCAGTTTGTTTCTCAGAGTCCATCGTCTCTCATGGTTCATCTCCTCCGTGACACACACATCTTCTTTATCCATTCATCCATCAATGGACATCTTGGCTCTTTCCATAGTTTGGCTATTGTGGACATTGCTGCTATAAACATCGGGGTGCACGTACCCCTTCGGATCACCTCATTTGTATCTTTGGGGTAAATACCCAGTAGTGCAATTGCTGGATAGTATGGTAGCTCTACTTTCAACTTTTTGAGGAACCTCCATACTGTTTTCCAGAGTGGCTGTACCACCTTGCATTCCCACCAACAGTGTAGGAGGGTTCCCCTTTCTCCGCATCCCCATCAACATCTGTCATTTCCTGACTTGTTAATTTTAGCTGTTCTGACTGGTGTGAGGTGATATCTCATTGAGGTTTTGATTTGGATTTCCCTGATGCCGAGTGATATTGAGCACTTTTTCATGTGTCTTTTGGCCATTTGGATGTCTTCTTTGGAAAAATGTCTGTTCATCTCTTCTGCCCATTTCTTGATTGGATCATTTGTTCTTTTGGTGTTGAGTTTAATAAGTTCTTTATAGATTTTGGATACTAGCTCTTTATCTGATATGTCATTTGCAAATATCTCCTCCCATTCTGTCAGTTGTCTTTTGGTTTTGTTGACTGTTTCTTTTACTGTGCAAAAGCTTCTTATCTTGATGAAGTCCCAATAGTTCATTTTTGCCCTTGCTTCCCTTGCCTTTGGCGATGTTTCTAGGAAGAAGTTGCTGCAGCTGAGGTTGAAGAGGTTGGTGCCTGTGTTCTCCTTTAGGATTTTGATGGACTCCTGTCTCACATTTAGGTCTTTCAACCATTTTGAATCTATTTTTGTGTGTGGTGTAAGGAAATGGTCCAGTTTCATTCCTCTGCATGTGGCTGTCCAATTTTCCCAACATCATTTGTTGAAGAGAGTGTCTTTTTTCCATTGGACATTCTTTCCTGCTTTGTCGAAGATTAGTTGACCATAGAGTTGAGGGTCCATTTCTGGGCTCTCTATTCTGTTCCATTGATCTATGTGTCTGTTTTTGTGCCAGTACCACACTGTCTTGATGATGACAGCTTTGTAATAGAGCTTGAAGTCCGGAATTGTGATGCCACCAGCTTTGCTTTTCTTTTTCAATATTACTCCGGCTATTTGGGGTCTTTTCTGGTTCCATACAAATTTTAGGATTATTTGCTCCATTTCTTTGAAAAAAGTGGATGGTATTTTGATGGGGATTGCATTGAATGTGTAGATTGCTCTAGGTAGCATTGACATCTTCACAATGTTTGTTCTTCCAATCCATGAGCATGGAACATTTTTCCATTTCTTTGTGTCTTCCTCAATTTCTTTCATGAGTATCTTACAGTTTTCTGAGTACAGATTCTTTGCGTCTTTGGTTAGATTTATTCCTAGGTATCTTATGGTTTAGGGTGTAATTGTAAATGGGATCGACTCCTTAATTTCTCTTTCTTCTGTCTTTTTGTTGGTGTATAGGAATGCCACTGATTTCTGTGTGTTGATTTTATATCCTGCCACTTTACTGAGTTCCTTTATGAATTCTAGCAGTTTTTGGGTGGAACCTTTTGGGTTTTCCACATAAAGTATCATATCATCTGCAAACAGGGAGAGTTTGACTTCTTCTTTGCAGATTTGGATGCCTTTTATTTCTTTTTGTTTTCTGATTGCTGTGGCTAAGACTTCTAATACTATGTTGAATAGCAGTGGTGATAGTGGACATCCCTGCCATGTTCCTGACCTTAGGGGGAAAGCTCTCAGTTTTTCCCCATTGAGAATGATACTCTCTGTGGGTTTTTCATAGATGGCTTTTATGATATTGAGGTATGTACCCTCTATCCCTATACTCTGAAGTTTTGATCAAGAAAGGATGCTGTACTTTGTCAAATGCTTTTTCTGCATTTATTGAGAGGACGATATGGTTCTTGTTCTTTCTTTTATTAATGTATTGTATCACATTGATTGATTTGCGGACATTGAACCAACCTTGAAGCCCAGGGATAAATCCCACTTGGTCGTGGTGAATAATCCTTTTAATGCACTCTTGGATCCTATTGGCTAGTATTTTGGTGAGAATTTTTGCATCCATGTTCATGAAGGGTATTGGTCTGTAATTCTCCCTTTTGTTGGGGTCTTTGGTTTTGGGATCAAGGTAATGGTGGCCTCATAAAACGAGTTTGGAAGTTTTCCTTCCATTTCTCTTTTTTGAAACAGTTTCAGAAGAATAGGTATTAATTCTAATTTAAATGTTTGGTAGAATTCCCCTGGGAAGCCATCTGGCCCTGGGCTCTTGTTTGTTGGGAGATTTTTGATGACTGCTTCAATTTCCTTAGTGGTTATAGGTCTGTTCAGGTTTTCCATTTCTTCCTGGTTCAGTTTTGATAGTTGATACATCTCTAGGAATGCATCCATTTCTTCCAGATTATCTAATTTGCTGGCATACAGTTGCTCATAATATGCTCTTATAATTGTTTGTATTTCTTTGATGTTGGTTGTGATCTCTCCTCTTTCGTTCATGATTTTATTTATTTGGGTCCTTTCTCTTTTCTTTTTGATAAGTCTGGCCAGGGGTTTATCAATCTTCTTAATTCTTTCAAAGAACCAGCTCCTAGTTTCGTTGATCTGTTCTACTGTTCTTTTGGTTTCTATTTCATTGATTTCTGCTCTGGTCTTTATTATTTCTCTTCTCCTGCTGGGTTTAGGCTTTATTTGCTGTACTTTCTCCAGCTCCTTTACCTGAAGGGTTAGGTTGTGTATTTGAGACCTTTCTTGTTTCTTGAGAAAGGCTTGTATTGCTATATACTCTCCTCTTAGGACTGCCTTTGCTGCATCCCAAAGATTTTGAACAGTTGTGGACATTGCGTTTTCTTTTTTATTTGTTTCCATGGATTTTTTTAATTTCCTGGTTGACCCATTCATTCTTTAGTAGGATGCTCTTTAGCCTACATGTATTTGAGTTCTTTCTGACTTTCCTCTTGTGATTGAGTTCTAGTTTCAAATCATTGTGGTCTGAAAATATGCAGGGAATGATCCCAGTCTTTTGATACTGGTTGAGACCTGATTTGTGACCTAGGATGTGATCTGTTCTGGAGCATGTTCCATGGGCACTAGAGAAGAATGTATATTCTGTTGATTTGGGATGGAATGTTCTGAATATATCTGTGAAGTCCATTTGGTCCAGTGTGTCATTTAAAATCTTTATTTCCTTGTTAATCTTTTGCTTAGATGATCTGTCCATTTCAGTGATGGGGGATGTTAAAGTCCCCTACTATTATTGTATTATTGTCGATATGTTTCTTGCTTTTGTTATTAATTAGCTTATATAATTGACTGCTCCCATGTTAAGGGCATAGATATTTACAATTGTTAGATCTTCCTGTTGGATAGACCCTTTAAGTAGGATATAGTGTCCTTCCTCATCTCTTATTATAGTCTTTGGTTTAAAATCTAGTTTGTCTGATATAAGGATTTCCACCCCAGCTTTTGGTGTCCATTAGCATGGTAAATGGTTTTTCATCCCCTCACTTTCAATCTGAGACTCAAAATGAGTCTCTTGCAGACAGCATATCGATGGGTCTTGTTTTTTAATCCAGTCTGATAGCCTTATTTTTTGATTGGGGCATTTAGCCCATTTATATTCAGGGTAACTATTGAAAGATATGAATTTAGTGCCATTGTATTGCCTGTAAGGTGACTGTTACTGTATATTGTCTGTGTTCCTTTCTGGTCCATGTTACTTTTAGGCTCTCTCTTTGCTTAGAGGACCCCTTTCAATATTTCTTGTAGGGCTGGTTTCGTGTTTGCAAATTCCTTTAGTTTTTGTTTGTCCTGGAAGCTTTTTATCTCTCCTTCTATTTTCAGTGACAGCCTAGCTGGATACAGTATTCTTGGCTGCATATTTTGCTCATTTAGTGCATGCCAGTCCTCTCTGGCCTGCCAGGTCTCTGTGGATAGGTTTGTTGCCAGTCTAATGTTTCTACCATTGTAGGTTACAGATCTCTTGTCCCAAGCTGCTTTCAGGATTTTCTCTTTGTCTCTGAGACTTGTAAGTTTTACTATTAGATGTTGGGGTGTTGACCAATATTTACTGATTTTGAGGGGGGTTCTCTGTGCCTCCTGGATTTTGATACCTGTTTCCATCCCCAAATTAGGGAAGTACTCCACTATAATTTGCTCCAATATACCTTCTACCCCTCTCTCTTTCTTCTTCTTCTGGGATCCCAATTATTCTAATATTGTTTCATCTTATGGTATCACTTATCTCTTGAGTTCTGCCCTCGTGATCCAGTAGTTGTTTATCTCTGTTTTTCTCAGCTTCTTTATTTTCCATCATTTGGTCTTCTATATCACCAATTCTCTCTTCTGCCTCATTTATCCTAGCAGTTAGAGCCTCCATTTTTTATTGCACCTCATTAATAGCCTTTTTGATTTTGACTGGGTTAGATTTTAGTTCTTTTATTTCTCCAGAAAGGGTTTCTCTAATATCTTCCATGCTTTTTTCAAGCCCAGCTAGTATCTTTAAAATCATCATTCTGAGCTCTAGTTCTGACATCTTACTAATGTCTGTATTGATTAGGTCCCTGGCAGTTGGTACTGCCTCTTGTTCTTTTTTTTTTTGAGGTAATTTTTTCCGTCTTGTCATTTTGTCCAGAGGAGAATAGATGAATGAGAGAACAAAATGCTAACAGGGTAACAACGACCGCAGAAAAATATACACTAAACAAATCAGAAGAGACTTGAAACTGGCGGGAAAGAAAGGGAAAGAAAAAGATAAAGAAAAAAAAAAAGAATATGATCAAATATGATCAGGCTGGTGCATAGATCAGTGCCACACACTAGATTTTGGGCGTATTTTGGTTTGTTAGAAGAAAGTGCCTCCCAAAATTTTAAAGAAAAAATAACTTATATATGTACAAAAATAAGGGTAAATATGATGAAGGGATGGAATATGACTGTAAAAATGAAAAGTATAAAAGATTTTATAAAAGGAATTGATAAGAAGTTGGTTGAAAAAGGAAAGAAGAGCAATTAAAAAAAATGGAGAGAATGTGATCAGGCAGGAGACTAGAACAAAGCCATACACTAGACATTTAGGGTGTATTTTGGTCTGTTAGAAGAAACTGTATCCCAAAATTTTAAAGAGAGAACAACTTATATGTATATACCAAAAATAAGATTAACTACTATGAAGGGTTAGAATATGACTTTAAAAATGAAAAATAAAGATTTTTAAAAAAGGGATTGATAAGATGTTGGTTGAAAAAGGGAAAAGAAAAATTAAAAAAAAATTAAAAATTAACTTTAAAAGACTAAAGAATCATGGGGAAAAAGCCATGAATTCTTTGTGCAGTATTCCCCTAGTGCTGGAGTTCTGCGATTCTCATTGATTGGTAAACTTGGTCTTGGCTGGCAGTTCTTGCTGATCTTCTCGGGGAGGGGCCTGTTGCCGTGGTTCCCAAATGTCTTTGCCGGAGGTGGAATTGCCCCACCCTTGTCGGTCCAGGCTAAGTAATCTGTTCGGGTTTACTCTCAGGAGCTTTTGTTCCCTGCAAGCTTTCCGTACAGCTTTGGAGGACAAGAGTGAATATGGCGGCCTCCCAATCTCCGCCCCAGAGGAGCCGAGAACTTGGGGCCCCGCTCCTCAGTGCGCCCCCAGAGAAAAGCAGTCAGTCACTCCCGTCTCCCCGGTCTCTGGCTGCACTCCATGCTCATCCTGGCCTGTGACCGAGCATATCTGTCTTTGGCCCCCGACTTGGTGTGGCGTCTCCAAACCCAGCAGATCCCTGTGGTGCGCTCCCGTGCCACTCCTCCCGGGGGAGGAAGGGGAGTCTCCCCAGATTTGCTGCTTGTTGGGTCCCTACTGGAAGAGCAGTGGCCCAACTGTGCTGTGGATTACGGTTTATGGCAACCCCGAGCTGAGAGCCCACTCCTCCACTCTGTCTCTGCAGCCGGCTTCCCTCCTTCAATGCCTGGGAGCTCTGCCACACTCAGGCACCCCCAGTCTTTCTGTTACCCCAAGGGTCCCGAGACCACACTGTCCCACCGAGGGTTCCACACCCTGCTTAGCCACTGGAGCGACGTCCCTCAGCAGAACAGACTTCTAAAACTTCCGATTTTGTGCTCCGCGGCTCTATCAGTTGCCAGTAGTGGCTGACGTAGGCCCCCTCCCCCACTGTCTATCTTCCCAAATATCGCCTTGGATTCACTTCTCCGCATGTCGTACCTTCCAGAAAGTGGTCGCTTTTCTGTTCAGAGAGTTGCTGCTATTCTTTTCTTCAATCTCCGTTGAGTTCATAGGTGTTCAGAATGGTTTGATCCCTATCCAGCTGAATTCCTGGGCCCAGATGAAATTTAGGTCTCCTACTCCTCTGCCATCTTGCTCCTCCCCAGTGGTATTCTGGATAGATACAAGTCTTCCTCTTAGGAATACATTCCAAGGAACTAGAAAAAATGATCCAGTGGAAACCTCTTTTCAGAGTCACAGGGACCACCTCCTTCGATTGTTGCTGGAATGGGACCTGGTGTCTCTGAGATGGGTCCTGAGGACTCTGACCGCAGCAGAGAGGCAACTGCACCCAGACCCCGAGGAGTCCCAGTCAGTGTCAGGCTGTGGACCCCAGCCTCTGGTTCTATGCCCTGCTCCCCTAGGGGCATCAAGAGTGTGGACAGCCAGGAGGAGGCCCACACCGCCAGCCAGCTGCTGAAAAACCTCAGGTGGCCGCTCAACAGTTGTTCCAGTCTTACTCTGCTGAAATAGATAGGATTGGTTTGGCTTTCCAGAGAACTGACTCTGCCATAGTACTCCCTGCTAAAGTTTTTTTCGAGAAAATACCCTTTGCACATACAAATTCCTCCCTGTTTTTTTCCATGTCAGAATGTTTTACATAAAAGTCATTATTATCTCCTTGTTATTATAGATATATTGCAAGAGATATAAGATTCTAAGTGAAGTAGAATCAGCAAGATTATAGCTTATCATCTCTAGATGATTTTAAGCTGACTACATAAGAATCAAGTTACGTACTTTGATAAAATACACATGCTGGGATCCACTTCTGGAAATGAAACTTGTGAAAAAACATCCAGGATGACCTTGATGATTGGTCTGGTTTGGGGATCTTTGTTCAGGAAGACCAGGTTGCCCTTATATGTCTAAATTTTAAGTTAGTACCTTTGGGTTGACTATCACATGAGACTTTCAGGCTCCTCATTCTATGGGAGTTTAGGGTTTTGTATCTGGCATTTCTTCCAAGAACCAGGCTGGAGGACCCTCTTCCTCCTTTTATCTGGTTGAATTGGTGAATGGTTCCTTGTTCTTCTCTATTACATAAGCCTCTGAGCTCTCTGATAGCTAAATGATTAAAGGCAACTTTCCAGTTTCCTAAAAAAGAATATAAAAGGCTTTTTGTGGTGCTGCTTTTGAAAAACAAAACAGACTTCTAAGATTTGGAGTTCTCTTTATAGGAGAGTACAAAGTAAAGAAGTGCAAGCAACTCAAACACTGGAGACAAGCTACAAACTGCGGGGGGTGGGTGGGTCTTGGGGGTAGTGGCACATACTGGGCAAGAGAGATGGAAATGGCAGACTTTGCAAGCATTCTGCTCCATTCTCATCCAGTGCTATAGAAGGGACCACCCTGAGTCAAAAGGAGGTTGATGTTTGGTTATCGGTAATCCAGAAATGGTGGAGCAGGGAAGCACATGACCATTACCCCTAGTTCTAGGTGAAGAGGAGATTGATCAGAGATGCCCTCCCTTTAATTCGTTTCTCATGGAAATGATGTACAAGAAATAATGGTTCTGGAGATTTCTTGTGTGGTCAGGGACATTGCCACCTCTTCCTTTCTTTTGTCTCATCTCTCTTCTTTGTAACAGTAAGAAGGGCATTGGACTCTGAGTCAAAAAACCTGAATTCCTGTTCTTCTTTGGGAGCTTCCTCAGCATGTCTGGGAATTTTCTCATCTATAAAATAAAGAAGGAGGAATCTGGGAATTTCTGGGATCCCTTGCAACTCTACTGTTGTTGTAAAGCCTTGTGGTGACCTCCTTGCCAGGAAGGGGGAGCTCCAGGAAGTTCTTATTGGTTCTGGAACCATGGAATATCTTGTGAGGAACCATTGCTTGGGTGATATTTTAGGACATGTTTAAAGATGATAGTTTGGAGGAAATAGTTCTAGGCTCATCTTGAGTATTTTGTGGAAGCAAGGGCATGAGTGTCTTGACTTCCTTAACCAAAACCTTAAAGAATTATGCAAACAATAAATCTATATCAGAGATAATTGAGAATTTTCCTGATGACCTATTGAATAATACACCTCCTTACTCGTCGTGTTCCAGGGGGCCTGGGGAAGGCAGTTGGGGGCAATTCCTGTGATGCATAGTGGCAAGATCGCTTTCAGAGCAACAGTTACAGCTGTGTGATCATGAATCCTCCTGCCCTTGGAAAGTGTTAAAACCCGAGGCTATCTTTTTTCCCACCAAGTAAGTAATTTTCCAGGAGAACTGAGGAAATGTCTAGTAGCCTTCAGGTTTCTGATGCTGACTTAAAGGTAAAATGCACCCAGAACGCAAAGGCGGAGCGGTATAGAATGGGTTCTGACAGAAACCTGAGGTGGCACCTAGCTGTGTGTTTACAAACAGGGAGCCCATTCAAGGCTGCCTGGATCTCACCCAGAAGGCAAAATTACTGTGAATCATTTCAGTATTTAAAAATGATATTTTATTTAATTTTTAATTTTTATTTATTTACTTATTTCTTTGAGTAAAGCGATAGAAGTTTATCAAGGATACTGAAAAAGCTCTCAGGAGTGAGAGGGGTCCCAGCAGGGTTGCCACTGAGGGCTTTAAGGGATGGTCTCTTATAGAAAGCTATCCAGGGAACTTAAATCCTTTTAACATCTCTATTGATAACGCCATTGAGCACGGACTAGTGATAAGTGATTCCTTTTTAGGGTCCAGTAATTCTTGTTATTAACTGCTACTTGTGACCAACCAAGACCCCGCCTGTGACACCTAGGACAGGATGGTCTGGTTTGTTCCCTTATCTCTGGTTTCCTTTCATCGCCCACATTTTGAATTTTGTGAGTTTGATCCTATGGCCCCCTACCTGTCTCTCCCTCCCCAGCCCACCTGTCCCTTATTCATTATCCCCTCCTGGAATAGTAACCCTAACTGCCCTTAGGGAATGGGACGATGACCATTGTGGCTGCTGTCCTGCTGAAATGGGGCCGCAGGCTGTAGGGCAGTTAGAATCTCTCCAGGGGTCGGCCCAGGGGCTTGTGGTATGGCTCCAGGGGGTCATGATGGGCAGCAAACGGTACATGCATCAGCACATGCAAAAACATGGACATAAAACAAGTATTAGGCCCCAAATTAAGATCCCATCCATCAGATAAGATCCCCAATTATCAATTTTGTCAAATAGACCAGTGGATATTTTGAACTTATTTCATTGATAATGAAAGTTGGGTTTAAGCTGTTAAATAGAGGCTAAGTTGATAAAGTTACTCAACCACCTGTTTGCAGTTGGCTGTGAATGCAGTGGGTCTGGATTTCAGCCCATGTTTGATAACATCTTCTGTGTGGCCTGTGAGGCAAAATGGAGGGGTGTGGGCCAACAAGAGTATAGGTGGGTGGTTTAGTAACTGGTTGAATGAGTCCAAAAGGATTAATGAATGGATCAGCATTGATCTAGTCCTCTTGTCACAGGATTTCTTCTTGACCCTGTCCTGTCTGTAATTTTTATTACTGACTTGAGTGAGGATATTGAATGGCAAACTGAAAATGTGGGTCAACTTCAGTGAGATGAAATTTAGCACAAGTAAATGCAAAGTCCTACACTTGGGATCAGGATATTAGCTGCCTGAGAACAGCATAAAGGAGACATCATTTAACAGCAGGATATAAACACGTTTACATCCTGTTATAGTTGGCTGGAAGCTCAGTCTGAATCAGTAGTGTGATAGGCCTGCCCGAAAGATGGATGAGGTTCTAGACGGAACTAACAGAACCCAGCTCTGTGCTGGGAGGAGTGGCCCTGGGGGGGCGTGGGCTCTTTAGGGCCCTGGGCTCCAGAGCAGAAGCTGACAAACCGAGAATGCATATGGGCATACTGACGGAAGGGAGGAGAGTCACACTGGATGGGGGAGAGGACACGAAGCTGGATAGTTCTCTCATCGATCTGTAGCACTCTTTAGTGCTTCTTCTTCTGGGTGCCTCAGGAGTGCAGGACTAAAGCTAATAAGAACAAAATGTACTGCAGCAGATTTCAACCCAACACATGGAATTGCCTCATCTACCTAACAGTTAAATGCTCTAGCCTAGGAGATAGTGATTTTCACATCCCTGGGGTGTCGAAGCGGAAACGGATGAATGTTCCATGAACAAACTATAGAAGGGAATTTAAGCAACATATGGATGGATGATGTCTAATATCTAACCTTGGCATTTAGTGTTCAATGGATAGTGTATAAAAGTTGAAGAGAAGCGTATAGTTTTGGACAAAATCTACCTTCACTTGGTTTCAGTTTACTGGTTAATCCTTGAATGGTATTATATTGGTTCATGAGCTGAGGCTGATATAATTTTTAGAAGGGAGATTAAGTTTTTTAGGAAACCATTGTAAAGACATAGGAAGAGTTCTGGGATGAAAATTAGTTAGCAGGAGTGTGATTTTTGGTGCCAGAATCGGTCTTTAGGAGTCACCAGGCAGGTTGCTATGACTCAGTGTCCTTAACTATAGAACAAGATTCAACTTTTATTTATTCTTAGAAGCTCTGAATTACATGTTGTGCTTTGAACAGCTCCAGGGCAGAGATACACTAAGTTATGAAAACACTTTGCAGGACTGTGGTGTGTATTATGAAGGAGGAGTTCCTTCTGAGCTTGAATTCCTTTGTTGAACAGATCTCTGTGTGAATACAAATAATCGTTAGAGAGACAGCTGGCTGCCACTGTGCATCCCCGATAAAACACTCTTCACACATCCCTGTCTTTTCTTCCTGGGAATTTTGCCAGAAGGGCTGGGAGCAAGTGTTTGAGTAAGCAAGTAGGGTCTGCTATCTGCTTCTGTAAGGCCCCATGGGATGTATTGATTCTCCTACATCTGTAACATCAGGGATGAACATGAGTCTCACAGACTGGGAGAAATCAACTATGCAGGGCCAGCACTCCTGAGCTGTCTTTGTTGATAGGGAGGCCAATGAGATTAAAGAAGCAAGGCCATTTGCACTGTTAAGAGGAGAAGGTTTCTGGGACTCCTGCTTGTTGAGGCTGTTGGGAGGAGCGGACATCAGAGAGAGGAAGATCTGAGGCCAAAATCTGTCCTTTTCTGTTCTTATGCTATTACACCTACGCAGGAATTACAGCCATTCCCATGGTTGCAAATATCACCTATGAGCCAGTGACATCCACATCTCTATCCCCTGATCTACACTGCAGAGCTATGAAGCCACGTTCCTACTTGACATCTTCATGTGACTATCACACAGGAACATCACACTTGACATGTTCAAAGATATATTCACCATTCCTCTGAAATTACTTCTGCCTTTGCACTTTCTTTACAAGTGAATGACATTGTAATCCACCCAGTCATCCCAGGAAGAATCTTTTATTCATTCACTCATTGATCTGAAAAAATATTTATTTTACTCCGTACCAGACAATGTTTGCTTGTTGTCAATATAGTAGTTAAAAAACAAAATCCCTGCCTTTAAGACAGTGCATTTTAGTGGGAAGAGATTGACTGTGTGATAAGAATAACAATAAATGTGAAACAAAATAGGCACAAATATGAGAGAATTTTGGGTAATAATAAGATCTAAAAAGAACAGTGAATATAGTGGGAGGGTGAGGGGTTGGGGGGTGGTCAAGATGCTTCTCTAACCTAGGTGGTCAGAGAAGGAAGTTGAGGAGCTGCCATTTTAGTGAATGATGAAAATCTGCTGCCATAGGAAGATCTGGAGAAATTTAAATGTAAAGACCCCATATACATGTGCATTCGTGTATGCATGTACAATGTAGGGGTGTGTATATGTACATATGTATGTGTATATATAAATACACACACTGCATATGTACATTTTATACATGTATACGTATATTACATATATACACGTGTATGTGTGCACATAAAGAACTAAAAATAACAAAAGCCTTATACAGGATTGAGTAAACAAATTATCAAAATAAATGGGAAAAGATTAACTATCAGTGATTTATATTTAAAAGTAAGAATAGCAAAACTTTAAAACCATGACCAACTCAAGACTACATTGGTGATACACTTACCAATAAAAAAGTCTTTTCTGAAAAGTTCTACAAGTCCAGTCATCTGCCTGTGCACCTAAAGAGGAAGAGCTTTTCAGTTTTGTCAAGTGCTGTATAGCCACCATGTTTCTCAATAAGTCACTCAATCAAGGGACCTCAGGAAAGTCAAGGATCATGCTAAGTTTAAGCTAGCATGTTTAAAAATATAATTCTTATTGATACAATTAATGTGGTACAAGTAGATCTTAGTATTAACCCAAAATTAAAGTCTATAAGCTATGATCTATACATTTTTTTTCATTCAGTCAACATTTATGGAGAGCCTAATGTACTGGGTACTGGACTTAGTTCTGTGAAGTATATGGTCACTAATTGGATACAGAGCTTTGCCTTACAAAGGTTAGGATCCTGTGGAAGGGAGGAAGATTGTACATAAATGACTGTAATTCAAGATAGGAAGACATGAGTGTCCTATGTTAAGATTTTAAGGTGGCTCAGAGGAGAGTGAGAATAATTCCCTCTGGAAGAGATGAGAAAAAACTTTAGGAGTGATATGGGCTTTGAGATGGCCTTTGAGGGGTTGGTGGAATTTGCATGTATGGAGGAGCAGAAGGAGATTTCCAGGAGGTGGAACAGTGAGAAATGGTGAGAATGTACAGGAGGGCAGACATTTAGGAATCTTCACACATATTCTGGTTCTCACTTCCTGCTAGGCATGTGGTATGACTGTACATCCCTGCCAATTTGAAGTTCGTCATGGCCACATGGCTTATTGGTCAGTGAAATATAATCAGAAATGATGTGCATTACTTCCAGGCAGAAAGAACACACAAATCTCCTAATTCCCTGACTTGCCACAGTGCTCATGGAAGCATGAATCAAGACGGAACTTCCATCAACCTGGCTCACTTAATGTTTAAAGTTAGAATCTTTCAAACCCGAACAAAAATACTCAGTTTTTTGGTGTGCTGAGCAACTGAAATATTGGGCTATTTGTTATCACAGCATAAATTCGCCCATTCTGACTAATACAAGGAATGTATGAAGTTCAATCTGACAGAAGCTTAGGATACTTGCAAGGCAGTGGGGGGAGAGCAGTGGCAGTTACACAGTTATATAACTAAAGTGAAATGTGCAAAGTCCTCGATTCAAGTTTAACATTCTCCGTATAGAAAGATCTTGTATAGATCAACAATAAATTCCTTAGACCACAATAGATAAGGACAAATAGGCACAGATGTTGATAAATATAATAAATGTAGAAAAATGTTAAACATTGGTAATTAAATCACATGTAAATATAATGAGACAGTATTATTTGCCTTTAAATTTGGCAAAAATATTAAATATAATAGTATCTTTCCATATGTTTGCAAACTTGAGAAATTTCTGGGGGACAATGAGGCAATATTCATGAATGGCCTTAAATTTACTTTGACCAAGTAATACCTCTTTAAGAAATATTACTGTGCAGTTTTTACTAGTTAAGTTTCTTTTGTTTGAAAGTTTCTAAAACAAATCAGAGATAGTGTGTCAAGCAAGGGTATTTATGGGGAGGATACTGAGTGAATCTGGGGACACAAAGGAATGGTTCAAAAGCCAAGCTTTGGGAAGAACAAGATACCAGAACAGCTTTGGGGATCTCATCAGCCAGAGATAATGGTCCTTCCTTATAGAATGCTGCCAATCATGTGGCTTGGCTAGGAATAACACTCAAGTCTTTGTGTCTCTCAGGTTAAAATTCCAAATTCCAAAAATAAATAAATCAGTTTGGGTCTTATATACAACATTGCACCATTTAGTTACGGTCAGAAACGCAGGATTCTGCAGCTTAAATATAAATATAGGGGACACATGTGGGTAGAGCAGATGGTTCCCGGAGAAGAGATGAATCTTAAAGGGAGTAATCAGAAAGGGGAACAAAGATTTGTAAGATGCTTACCCTAGGATTATTTATAGCAGCAGAGAAGAAGAAACCTCAATGTACAGTAGGAAAGGAAAGTTTGTGTAATTTATGATCAACTATTATTAAGCCAGTTAAAATTATTTTCATGAAGATTTCAATGGTGTGAGAAAAGTGCAAACAATACAGTAATAATCAAGTGAAACAATTTCTATGAAAGTTTTAAAAATATCACAAAACCATCAAAATACAAATTGAGGTTTAATGTGAGTAGTAGTAAAGATTATAGAAAGTTAACACTTTGATTTTAATGTTTTCTTGATTTGTGTAAATTCCCTACAATGGTTACATGTAACTTTTATGATCAACAAATGAAACCATTTTAAAGAAGATGTACTTAATAGAGGCAGTATTTTGTAGTGTGGAAACTCCAGAGTTAAACATTCTCTGTTTGTATTTTGGCTCTGCCACTTACCAGCTGAGCAATTTTGGTCACATGGATTGACCTCTTTTAGCCTGAGTTTTGTTCTTAAAATTGGAGAAAGAATAATTCTTACTGCCTAAGCATTAAGCATATGTAACACACTTAGCCTGCTGCTCTAACATCTGATGAAAGGTAACTATTTTAATACCTGAAGAGCACAGATAATAGACAACTAATCCTGACTGGGAGAGCAAGACAATGTGACATTTAAACTGGATCTTCTTTCATTCATATTTCTTGAAATAGGTTGCTACTGTGAATTGGATTTTTTTGAAAGAAAGTTGGAGACAAGCCAAACCCATGAGTATAAACATTCCCATAATGTACGGATCTTCTTCACCTTAAAATGAAATAGGTGGCTTCCGAGCTGTGCTCACATGGGAAGATCCGTGGGTCTAAGCATGCAACTAAAAGGTCTGATTCTCCCTGTGTCCTCTGGGCCTTGGGCCTCTGCAGTGGGCTAAGCTAGACAAGCACCCATAAAAAGCTGAAACAGTGTGACCTCCAACCTCGGAGGTAGGCAAACTATTCATTAGTCTTTCTTACTCTTGGCACAGGGTTGGCCTAGAGGCTGCAAAGCCAGGACTTTCTAGTGACTGCTCTCTGTACATAAGCGGTGGGATAATGAAGCCGTGGGGTGGTGATGTCCCATCCTCAGTCCTGTTTCTGCTTTCATGCTTCCCTCTGCTCCCTCCATGTCTGTACCTAGAAATGAGAATAGGGTTCAGAATTGGAAGCTCTCTTATAAGACTTTTTTTTAAATAGGCAAATAGTTCTCATATATTTTCCACATAAGCCTTACTATTTCATTCTAAGTTTTTCTGAGCCTCAAGATACTTCAGATTATTTGTGGATAATGGGAAAAGCAGAGCCATATTAATAATTTAGAGGCTATAAGCATGGAAAAGAGTAATGATGCCCGGCTGCTGATACTTATTTTTTAAAACACCCTAAGCCTTGAAAAATTATATTTCAAAGTAACACAAAACTCATGTACACTGAAATTAAAGGAACTTTTTCTTTCACACTTTTTGTATTTTCTTTAAAAAAAAAACACTTTATTTAAATTCAGTTAGCCAACATACAATGCATCCTTAGTTTCAGGCGTAGAGTTGAGTAATTCATCAGTTGTGTACAACACCCAGTGCTCATCCCAACAAGTGCCCTCCTTACTGCCCATCACCCAGTTACCCCATCCCCCCACCCACTGACCTCCAGCAACCTTTTTGTTTCCTATAGTGAAGAGTCTCATGGTTTGTCTTCCTCTGTGATTTCTTCCCATTCAGTTTTCCCTCCCTTCCCCTATGATCCTCTGCAGTGTTTCTTATATTCCACATATGAGTGTGGCGGGGGGGGGTGGGGGGAAGGGACTTAGAGGTATAGCCTTTTCAATTTTAAAGACTTTTTATTTGGCAAAAATGGAAACAGTCACTCTACTTTTCCTTCTGAGAAATTAGCACAAAGATAGCATTTTAAAAACTTTTAAAGTAAAATGCTTAAAGGCTAAACTGGATTTAAGGATGCACACTGGGTGATAAGCCACAAAGAAACACAGGGATTTGATATCTGTGGAACTCAACATAATGGTTATTGTTGGAAGGAGAATAAGGGCCATGATTGGGATCAGGAGCCAAGAGGGGCTTCTGGGATGGCTGGCAAGGGCCTCTTTCTTGACCTGGTTGATGGCTACAAGAAACAACTCATTGAAGTATACATTTGTTTTGTGTTTGATTTGACAGTAAGCATTTAAAAAATTTAAAAACCCACTTTATTGAGATATGACTGTCATACAAAAAGCTGTACATATTTAATGTATACAACTTGCTGGATTTGGAGATAAGTATACACTTGTGAACCCATCACCTAATCTATGCCATCAACATCCATCACCTCCAAAATATTCTCCACCCCACCCTCTTTATTTATTATTATTTTCATGTGTGATAAAAACACTTTATTTACACTTTTAGCAAATTTTTAAGTATATAACAGAGTATTGTGAACTGTAGGCACTGTGCAGGACAGTGGATCTCTTGGATGTATTCATCTCGCATAACTAAAACTTTGTACCCTTTAACTTACACCTCCCTGTGTCCACCTCCCTCCAGGTCCTGGCAGCCACCATTCTGTTCTCTGCTTCTGTGAGTTTGACTATTTTAGATTCTGTATATAAGTGGTATTATTTGTCCTTCTGTGTTTGGTTTATTTCACTTAGCGTGATGTCCTCTAGGTTCATCTTTGTCACAAATGGCAGGATTTCCTTCTTTTTAAGGCCGAATAATATTCCATTGTATGTATATACCACATTCTTGATCCATTCATCCATCAGTGGACATTTAGATTGCTTCCATGTTTTGGTTATTGTGAACGATGCTGTAAAGAACATGGGAGTGCCAATATTTCTTCGAGAAACTAATTTCAGTTCTTTTGGGAAAATACCCAGAAGTGGGATTGCTGGGTCATATGGTATTTCTACTTCTAATTTTTAGAGGAAACTCCATACTGTTTTTTGTAATGGCTGTACCAATTTACATTCCCACCAGCAGTGTACCAGGGTTCCTTTTCCTCCATATCCTTGCCAACACTTACCATTTTTTCTTTTAATTATTCTAGGGGTGCCTGGCTGGCTCAGTTGGTGGAGTGTATGACTCATGATCTTGAGGTTGTGAGTTCGGGCCTCATGCTGGGTATAGAGATTAATAAAAAATAAATAAACTTTAAAAAACAACAATAGCCATTCTAATGGATATGAGGTGATATCTTATTGTAGTTATGATTTGCATGTCTCTGATGATTAGTGATGTTAAGCATCTTTTCATATACCTCTAGGTAATTTGTATATTTTTTGGAGCAATGTCTATTCAGGTTCTTTGCACATTTTTAAATGACATTATTTATGTTTTTGGCTATTGAATTATAGGAATTCATTATATACTCAGGGTGTTAACCCTTTATCCGGTATGGTTTGCAAATATTTTCTCCCATTCCATAGGTTACCATTTCACTTTGCTGATTGTTCCTTTTTCTATACAGAAGCTTTTTAGTTTGATGTAGTCTCAGATACTTATTTTTCCTTTTGTTCCCTGTGCTTTCAGGGTCCTATACCAGAAATCACTGCCAAGACCAATGTTAAGAAGCTTTTTCTCTAAATTTTCATGTAGGAGTTTTATAGTTTCAGGTCTTACATGTAAGTCTTTAATAATTTTGAATTGATTTTCATGTATGGTGTAAAATTTGTACCCTTTAACTTAGGGTCCAATTTCTTTTGCATGTGGATATCCAGTTTCCCAACACCATTTATTAAAGAAACTATTCTTTTTTCCATTATATGTTTTGGGTAACTTTGTCAGAGATTAGTTGACCAAATGCATATGGTTTTGTTTCTCTATTCTGTTCCATTGGTCTATGTGTTCATTTTTATGCCAATACCATACTACTTTGATTACTTTGTAATATAATTTGAAATCAAAAAGTTGCCTCCAGCTTTGTTCTTTTTCAAGATTGCTTTGACTATTTGGGGTCTTTTGTGGATTCATAAAAATTTTTGGACTGTTTTTCTATTTCTGTGAAAAAAATACATTAGAACTTTGATAGGGATTGCATTGAATCTGTGGATCACTTTTGGTAGTGTGGAATCTTAAAATTAATTCTTACAATCCAAGAGCATGAGATAGCTTTTCATTTGTGTCTTCTTCAATTTCTTTCATCAATGTCTTATAGATTTCACTAGACAAGTCTCCTTGATAAATTTATTCCTTAGTATTCTATTGTTTTTGATGCTTTTGTATATGAGATTGCTTTAACTTTTCTTTCTGATAGTTCATTGTTAATGTGTAAAAATGCTACTCATTCATTCATATTGATATTGTATCCTACAACTTTACTGATTGTATTAGTTCTAAGAGTTTTTTTGGTAGAGTATTAAGGATTTTTTTTAAACATATGAGATCATGTTTTCTGCCAACAGAGACAATTATTTTATTTTTTCCTTTCTGACTTGGATGCCTTTTATTTCTTTTTCTTACCTAATTGCTAGAACTTAGTACTATGTTGAATGGAAGTGGTGAGAATGGGCACTCTTATTCCTGATCTTAGAGAAGAGCTTCCACCTTTCACCCTTGAGCATGATGTTAACTGTGGCTTTGTCATATATGGCCTTTATTATGCTGAGATATATTTCTTCTGTGCATAATTTGTTGACAGTTTTTGTCACAAATGGATGTTAATTTATCAGATACTTTTCTGCATCTATTGAGGTGATCATGTGGTTTTTAACCCTTAATTCTGTGAATGTGGTGTATCACATTGATTGATTTATGTATGTTCAGCCATCCTTGCATTTTAGGGACAAATCCCACTAGGTCATGGTGTATAATCCCTTTAATGTGCTATTGAATTTGGTTTGCTAATATTTTTTGAGGATTTTTGTATCCATGCTCATCAGGGATATTGGCCTATAGTTTTGGTTTTTGTGGTGTCTTTGGCTGTCTTAGATGCCTTTGATACTTCTGTTTTTTCAAATGGCTAAAGAGGGATTGGTGTTATTTATTTAAATGGTAGATTTTGCCTGTGAAGCCATCGCTCTTGGGATTTTATTTTTGGGGAGGATTTTGAAGACTTTCTTTTAGCACTCCTTGTAAGGCAGTTATAAAGGTAACAAATTCCTTTGGTTTTTGTTTGGGAAAGTCTGTCTCTCCTTCATTTTTACAGGACAGTTTTGCTGGATATAGTATTCTTGGCTATCAGTTTTTTTCTTTGACACTTTGAATATGTCATCCCACTCTTTCCTTGCCTGCAAAGTTTCTGCCGAGCAATCTGCTTATGATCTTCTGGGTTCTCATCTATGTCATGGGTTGCTTTTCCCTTGCTGCTTTCAAAATTTCCTCTGTTATCTTTGACTTTAATAATTTAATTGTAATAATTCTAAGTATAGACCTCTTTAAATTCAACCTATTTGAGGTCTTACGAGCTTCATGAATCTGTCTTTTCCCTCCCTGGATTTTGGAAGTCTGCAGCCATTATTTTCTTAAATAAGCTTTTTACCTCTTTCTCTTTCTCTTCTCCTTCTGAGACTTCCATAATGCACAATGTCCCATAAATCCTATAGTTTTCTTTACTTTTTTCCTTCTTTTTCCCTTTTTCTTTTCTTTCTGTATACTATCAAATGACCTGTCTTCCAGTTCACTGATTCTTCTGCTTGATTGAGTTCAGTTTTGAAGCTCTCTAATGAATTTTTCAGTTCAGTCATTGTATTATTTAGCCCCAGGATTTCTGTTTGATTCATTCTTATGGTTTTTCTTTGTTGAACTTCTCATTTTGTTCATGTAGTTTTCCTGATATCATTTGTCATTCTGTGTTCTCATGTAGTTCACTGAGCTTATTTAAGATGATTATTATGTGTGTGTGTGTGTGTGTGTGTGTGTGTGTATATATATATATATATATTTTTTTTTTTTTTTTGAGAGAGAGAGAGAGCAGGGGAGGGGCAGAGGGAGAGGGAGAGAGAAAATCTTAATCTCTCCACTCAGTGTGGAGTTCTGCCTCACTAGAACTCTGTTTTGCTCCTTTGGTGGTGTCATGTTTTCCTGATTCTTTGTGATCCTTGTAGCCTTGTGTTGGTGTCTGCACATTTGAAGAGGCAGTCACCTCTTCCCCACCTAGGCCTGGTTTGTGGGGTGCACTAGGGAGCCTGATCCTGGGATTTACAGGTGGGTAGACCTGGTGTCAGGATCCACAAGTAAGCTTGTTCTTCCTTTCCCCCAAAGGAGAACTTGTGGGTCAGTGAGATCTCTCTCAGCTCTGCACTGTGCAGTGATGTGAGTAAATGAAATTGTTCTTAAATTTTCAATGTGTCTTTTCTTGTTTCTGAACTCCATCAGGATACTGTTACCTCACTTGAATTCCAAACTCAAATAAGTTATTTTTGTTTGTGGATGGTTCAGTGTTTGTGTTGGGGATGACAGCTGGGACCTCCTGTTTTGCTATCATATTTTTCTGACTTTCTCTTTCCATCCCACTCCCTTTTTGTTTTTTATTTTTTAAAAATATATATGTTAAATATGCCCAATGGACCATTCAGGACAGGTCTGGAAGAGAAATGATTTTGACTGGACTCCATACCCTCTCCCATTCGAATACTTTTCAAATCATAGTTGTGGTATAGAAATCATCTTGCCGAGGGGCGCCTGGGTGGCTCAGTCGGTTAAGCGTCTGCCTTTGGCTCAGGTCATGATCCCAGGGTCCTGGGATTGAGCCCCGCATTGGGCTCCCTGAGCAGGGAGCCTTCTTCTCCCCTCTCCCACTCTCCCTGCTTGTGTTCCCTCTCTCACTGTGTCTCTCTCTGTCAAATAAATAAATAAAATCTTTAAAAAAAATCATCTTGCCTAAACCTTTTCATTTTGCAAATATAGAAACAAACACAGAGATGCTAAGTGGTTTGCCCAGGGCCTTACAGTTAGTATTAAAATCACATCTTTAGGCATTTCATTGCCTAAAAAGTAAAAAGCAGCTAAGCTATATTTGGTTAGTTAGCTAATTTACATCTTAAAGATTTCTTGAAGCCTATAGCCGAAGTAGATCATGAGATTGGACAAAAGGAATTTACCTCATTACAGCTTCCTCTTTATTTTTCTTCTCTCCCTCTAAGACAGTAGTTCTTAGTCCAAAATGCACATTGAAATCAACTGGGAGGGTTTGTTTGTTTGTTTGTTTTTAAATAACAATACGAGGTCTCATTCTAGCCTATTAATTCAGAATCTCTGGGGATGGGCCCAGGCGTACGTGTTCTTTCTTTTTTTTTTTTTCTTCAATTCCCCAGGTAATTCTAATTTGTAGCTAGCTTTGAGAACAGTTAGGCTAAGGGATTGTTACCTTGTTTTTGTTTTTATCCCCACATTTTTTCATGTCTGCCTCTCTTTTCCCCTTCTCTCTTTCTTATTCCCATTCTCTTTTCTGGTTACCTCTCTAATGGCTGTAATATAGAACTACAGTTTATTGTTAAATATTTGTTGCACATTTGTCACATATATTGATTATTTTCCCTGCTTAGGCTTGATTTTTAAATCAGGTGATTTGAATCTTTTTTCTTCCCTTCAAACTATCTCTTTTCATCCTCCACTAAGCTTAATTAGATTGTTTTTACATGTAGCCTTCAATTAATTTATTTTCCTGGGTGAAATAGACCTCTGTAGAAGAAAAAAATTATATAACTATTGGGAATTTTGAAAGAGGTATTTTTTAGTAATTACAAAAACATCCTTGACATTCTTGACCACCTTTTCTTTTCAATACTCTTGATATTGCATTGTTCTGGTCTCTGACCATGTCCTGACTGGTCTTCCCTGGCTTCTATTTCTCTTTCTGATCTAATAGCCACTTCTCTTCTCCTTGTACACATTTCGCCTTGGTGATCTCACCTACTCACAGCTTCACTTTCTTGTCTCTCTCTCTTAATCTCACTGTCACTCTAACATTATACAAGTATTGGTTGAATAATCTCCATCTTTACCACCTTTAGTTCTTCAAAATTAGTATAAATTCATCTTCTTTCTTTTGTTTCTTTCCCATCTCCACAAAAGTTTCTTTCTCCATTTATTGATGCACATAGTTGTCAACTTATGAGTTCATTTGTTTAAGTTCTACGTAAGTATCAATTATCTACAATATACCATGCACAGTGATAGGCCTGGGAAAGCAATTATGAGAATTATATTATTATCAATAATAATTCATCCCTTCTCTCTCCTTGAGAAGGTTATGCAGACTGTTCACTGCTATGATTCACAGTGTGTTCTGTGCAAAGAATAATACTTCCCTGCTGCATTAACTTTGGGCTTGATTGGCCATGTGACATATTCTAGCCAAGGGAATATGAGATGTGATGTATACCATAAGTGAGCAAATTTTTCAGAAAGTGTCACAAATTTGCCAGCACTCTAGCTCCTGACTTCTTCTCTGAGAGCAGTATTCCCAGAGAGGGTCTACCTCTTCAGCCTAGGTTCTTGAATGAGGGACCTATGCAACAGAGCTGCTGCCTGGAACAGAGCTGCAGCTGACTCACAATATACCTAGAATGTGAGCAAGAAATCAGTGATTAGAGAAAGCAGGTGGTGCTTTGGAGTTATTACAGTAGCTAAGTTGACTAACAGAGTGATGATGAATGAAATACTCTTCTTGCCATCAAGGGCTCAGTATTCAGTAGAGGATCTCCAGGATTTAGCTCTTCAGGCATTTTCATTTTTTTTTCTTTTTCACTGCATCCCACTTTTAACAAAATTCAGTCATCCTCTAGATTTAACATCCATGTTGTCAACTCCTTTTCACTATTTTCCATCCTCTCAATGATTGCAATAGCCCCTATTTGGTTTTCTGGCCTTTAACTGCTTCCTTCACTCAATTTTTCCTGATGAACCCCTGCCACTCTGTGTGTTGGTTATGAATCCATATTGCAGGTGATCAGAATTTCAACCCAAACAGATTTAAACAAGGGGAGATCTATTTATGTAGGTCATGTGACAAAGTGTTGAGGTAGGAATGACACAGGCATAGCATGTTCTAGTGGCTTAATGCCAAGGACTTGGTTTCCCTATATCTTTTCTTCCTCGCTTTTTCTTAGAATCTTCATTGAGATATTATTCACATACCATAAAATTCACTGTTGAAAATATGCAACTAAATGGTTTTTAGTATAGTCACAGAATCTAGCAGCCATCTCCACTATCACTTTTTAGAACATTTTTCATCACCTCAAAAAAAATCTCTGTACTCTTTAGCTGTTACCCCCTAGTTCTCCACACCCTCTCCCTCGCATCCCTAAGCAACCACTAATTACTTTCTGTATCTCTAAATTGGCCTATTCTGGTCATTTCCTATAACTAGAATCATATAATATGTGATTTTTTCTCATGGCTGGTTTCTTAGAATATTTTTAAGGTTCATCCATATTATAGCATATATCAGTACTTCATTGGTTTTTTTTTTTTTTTTTTAGTACTTCATTGTTTTTTATGACTGAATAATATTTCCTTGCACGGATATACCACATTTTGTTCTTCTATTTGTTACTTGATAGACATTTGGGTTGTTTCTATCTTTTGGCTATTATAAATACTATGAAATGAACAATTATGTATGTTTTTATATGAACATATGTTTTCAGTTTTCTTGGATATGTACTAGGAGTGGAATTACTGGGTCATACAATAACTATATATATAACTATTTGAGGAAATGCCAGATTGTTTCTGAAGTAGCTGCATCATTTTACATTCCTACTAGTAGAGTATAAGGGTTCCAATTTCTCCACATTTTCACTAACAGTTTTTGTCCATCTTTATTACAGCCATCCTAGTGGGTAGGAAGTGGTGTGGTATTTTATCATGGTTTTGATTTGCACTTCCCTCATGGTTAATGATGGAGCATTTTTCATGGCTTGTTCACCAGTTGTATAATCTTCTTTGAAGATAGATCTATTCAGATCATTTGTACATTTCTAAACTGAGTTTTCATTTTATTAATGAGTCATAATAATTCTTTATATATCCTAGAAACAAGTTCCCTATCAGATATATGATTTGCAAATATTTTCTCCCTCTGCATGGGTTGTTTTTAATTTTCATGATAGTGTCTTTTGAAGCATAATGGTTTTTAATTTTGATTAAGTCCAATTTATCTGTTTTTTTGTTTTGTCATTTGTGCTTTTGATATCATATCTAAAAATCTGTTGTCAAATCTAAGGTCACACAGATTTACCGCTGTTTTCTTCTAAAAGTTTCATAGTTTCAGCTCTTACATTTAGGTCTTTGATCTATTTTGAGTTAATTTTTGTACTGTATGAAGTGGGAGTTATTCCTCCACATGTGGCTATCAGCTGTTTCAACACCATTTGTTGAAAAGACTATTCTTTCCCCATTAAATAGTGTTGGCATTGCATTGAAACTGTGGATCAATTTGAGAGTCTAAATATTAATTCTTTGAATCCTTAAACATGGAGATATCTTTCCATTTATTCTGATCTTTTAAAATTTCTTTCAATGATGTTTATACCTTTCAGTGTGCCAATCTTGTACATAAGCAATTTATTCCTAAGTATTTTATTCTTTTGATGCCATTGCAAATGGGATTGTTTTCTTAATTTCGATTTATGGTTGTTTGTTGTTGGCACATAAAAATATAATTGATTTTTGTATATTGACCTATATCCTGCAATATTGTCAAACTCATTGATTAGTTCTAATAGTTTTTGTTCTTTTTTTGATAGATTCCTTAGAATTTTCTGAATAGAAGATAATGCATCAAGAAATAGTGATAGTTCTTTTTCTAGATTTTCTCTTCTTTTCTTTTCTTTTTTTTTCTTTTCTTTCTTTCTTTCTTTCCTTCCTTCCTTCCTTCCTTCCTTCCTTCCTTCCTTCCTTCCTTCCTTCCTTTTTTCTTTCTTTTCTTTTTCCTTATTTCCTTTATTCTAGCCCAAAAACTTGGTTATAACCCCTAGCACTGTGTTGAATAAAAGTGGTGATAGTAGACCTCCTTGTCTTGTTCCTAAAATTAGGGGGTAAACCTTCAGTCTTTTTCCATTAAGCATGATATTAGCCATGGGTTTTTGCAGATGCCCTTTGTCAGGTTTAGGAAGTTTCCTTCTATTCCCAGTTTTCTTGTTGTTTTGTTGTCTTTAATCATGAAATGGTGTGGGATTTTGCCAACCCTCGTGTGTTACCAGAGGGAATATTAAGTGGTGAAGCCACTTTGGAAAGCAGCCTGACAGTTCCTTAAAAAGTTAAATACAGAATCACCATATAGGACTCAGAAATTATATTCTTAGGTATAAATTCAAGGCAAATAAAAACATGTCCACACAAAAACTTCAATATTCATAGCAACATTATTCATTATAGTCAAAAGTGAAAATAATCATAGTGGCCATCAACTGATGAATGGATTAACAAAATCTGGTATACCCATCCAGTGGAATATTATTCAGTCATAAAAAGCAATGGAGTACTGGTATATGCTACAACATGGGTGAATCTTGAAAACATGATTCTAGACACCAAAGACCACATACTGCATAATTCTTTTTATATGAAATATCCAGAGTAGGCATATAAAGAAAGGGAGAAAAATGGATTACTGGTTGCCAGGGTCTGGGGGGAAGAGGGATGGGGAGTGACTTTTATTGGGTATGGTGTTTCTTTTAGGGGTCGTGAAAATGTTCTGGAATTAAATAGTGGTGATGGTTGCACAACTTTGTGATATAATAAAAAAATCACGGAATTGTATACTTTAAAAAGGGTGGATTTTATGTATGTGAATTACATTTCAACAAGAAAATTCTATACATACTCTAAGGTATGTTAATCTTCTTCAGCATCCACCCCAATCTAATGTGTTCAGTTCTTCCTTTGAACTTTTAGGCAGAACTCTTTCATGGCGACCACTGTGGCCTTGTCATACAATTATTTCTGTGGCTTTCAGAGGTTTAAAGGGGGTATGTACTGAAATGGGTATCACCTGTAGAGGCTGGCAACTTATCTACACAGGGATTGTCCAGGTAGCAAACTTGATGACCACAGACAATTTGCTGTGGTCCAATCAGTGATTCCAGTCTCACTATCAAGAAATTCTATCTTATCAGTGTTCCAGAGTCAGTCAAGCTCACACAGTTTATAAACTCACAAGTGTACGAACATGAGACCAGAATGCTATTACGTTAATTTTGATTGAGATCAGCTGTCTGGTGGACTGGTCATACCAGTGCATGTTCTTCTTCTGGGTTTATACCAAATGGGGTAGCAAAAGCCAGAAATTTGCATGGTTGGCATGTAATCAGCAATGCAGTGATTCAAAAGTGTGGTACAAAAGGCCCTCTAGTCAAAAGCAGCTTCCCAGCTTCCCAGCAGGGCTAAACCAGACAAGAGAATTGAATAGTGTTTATCTCTGTGGCTCACCTTTATCCAAGAATCACCTGATTCTTAATCCATCTTGCTATCTTAAATCCAGGAAACATTTCATCTCTAACTGCCTTTTTGCAGACTTCTGATCATCCCTTATGTACTGATTTTATAGTTTAAATCCTAGAGAGCAGTTTTTCAGCAGCCCTAGCTAATGCTCATTTTTTTCTCCATGAAACTGTAAGTTCCATAAGGCAAAGATTGACAAAGTTGTCTTTACTATAGCATCTAACCTAGACTTGTTATATGTATGATTGAAATGAACTATAACTTGAGATAATTTACTATCTTCAAAACACATTGGTAGGACGCCTGGGTGGCTCAGTCAGTTAAGCATCTGCCTTTGGCTCAGGTCACGATCCCAGAGTCCTGGGATCGAGTCCCTTATCCAGCTCCTTGCTCAGCAGGGAGCCTGCTTCTCCCTCTGTCTGCAGCTCCCCCTGCTTGTGCTCTCTCTCTCCTTCTCTCCCTGACAAATAAATAAATAAAATCTTCAAAAAAAAAAAAAAAAAAACAAACAGCAACAACAAAAAAAAACACATTGGTAGTTTTCTTTTCTTTCACAGTGTTGTATATGACAGTAGCAGAAGTTTAAAATTCTGTCAGTGTGGCTAATGTCAGTTTCTGAAATTATATAGCAACTCTATGTATTGAGTAGATTTATTCTAAGTATTATTGGCATTGTTTTATGTGAAGTTGCTCAAATAATGATGCTTCAAAAATAGTTATTGCGGGGTGCCTGGGTGACTCAGTTGGTTGGGCATCTGCCTTCAGCTCAGATCATAATCTCAGGGTCCCAGGATGGAGCCCCGAGTTGGGCTCCCTGCTCTGTGAGGAGTCTGCTTCTCCCTCTGTCCCTCCTCCCACTCATGTTCTCCCTCTCTCTTAAAATCTTTTAAAAAATGGTTATTTCAAGTGTACTGTGTTCTCGTTCAGTAGTTCTCAAACATAGGTGTGGATTGGAATCACCAGAAGAGCTTGCTAACGCACAGATAGCGAGGCCCCAACCTCAGGGCTTCTGTAGGCGTTGGGGCATAGCAATCTGTGTGCTAGACCTTCTTCAGTAGGTCTGGATGGGGACCCAGAATCTGCATTTCTAATAGGCTTGTTCTCAGGTGATGCCTATGCTACTGGTATAGGACTAAGTACCCTTTGAGAACCACTGCTCTATTCATACTTCTTGGTCTTCATTGTTTGAATTGGTGGCCTGAAGTGTGGTCTGTGGACCACAGCACTGGCAGTATCTGCCAGAGCTTTCTAGAATTCAAGGATCATGGGCACCACCCATGACTTCTGAGTCAGAATCTGCATTGTAGCATGATCCCTCAGGTGATTAGTATGCACTCATTAAAATTAGAGAAACACTGATTAAGAGCCCTGAGAGAGGTGACAGAATAGACCAGACCAGACCAGAGAGAGGTTAAGTGAAAGATGTTCTAATGAAAAGTACCAGAAAACTACAGTGTGCTTGATTGTGCTTCTTTGAACTAAGCCAAGGGAGCAGAGAAACAAGGTGATTAAATCAGTCATGGTCCCAGCAGGACACGGATGGGACTACTCAAAAAGGAAATTAAAGAAACTTTAATGAAGACACTATTTGCAAAGATGTGGGCAGGATCAAGCTAACCTATAATGGATGGTGAAGCATTTAGATATTAATAAAAGCAAAAAGCTGTTACCACCCTTAGCTCTGAAGGAGCAAGTAGAGGGACTGCTGGGGATAGAGGACAGACAAATATCCAGACCTCTTTTTCTTTTCATTCTTTTTCTTTTTTTTTTTTTTTTTTACAGAGTGAGAGCTCACATGAGTGGGGGGAGGGGCAGAGGGAGAGGGTGAGAAAATCTTAAGCAGGCTCCACACTCAGCAGGGTGCCCGACATGGGGCTCAGTCTCACGACCCTGAGATCATGACCCGAGCCAAAATCAAGAGTCAGACGCTTAACAGACTGAGCTACCCAGGTGCCCCTTTTTCTTTTCATTCTTTAGTATCCTCCACGTGCCTTTCATTGGCCAAATCCACTTAGAAACTAGAAGGCAAGGATGTGTAGCTCATATAGTCCCTAGAAGTCAGCCTCCTAATGAAACAGAGGAGAGTCCAGAAGGGTGGAAGGTTCCCCCTTAAAACAATCATATATTGTTCAGGTACTAGTCAGACAAATCAGGTTGGTAGTTATACACCTCATTTTTTTTTCCAAGAAAGTATATGGGGAAAGAGTCAATCATCTTGACATTGAAAATCCAAATATTTCCCTTATACCATGCAACCCAAGAATATGCTAATGAACTCCACCAAAGAAAAAGTATATAAGGCAACATGTAATGATAAATTAGTGACCAGGGGGTCAACTTGCTGCCCATGTTCATCTGCAGAGCTCATGTGGTAAGTTGAGGTCCTGCAATGGAGAAATAAATAGGCACCTGATTATATCAGTGACTCCAGGTACTGTGCAAAGGCTGGTTGGGGGTGGGGAGGGCTTTGTTGGGACAAGCATAAATGATCGAGGTTCAAACCAGGACTCATATGGAAATGAGAGTAAATGGGGAAATTATTCTGTTGAATGATTAAAAAGTGTCTTAGTATAGATTATCTTTTTTTAGCAGTTTTATTGAGGGATATAATTGATATAAAAAGAACTACACATATTTAATGTGTGCACTTTGATGAGTTGAGACACATGCAAACACCCATGATACCATCACCTCAATCAAGGCAATGGAAATATCTAACACCTCCCTAAATTTCCTTGTGTCCTTTGTGTGTGTGTTTGTGTTAAGAACATTTAATGTGAGACTTACCCTCTTAACAAATTTTAAAGTGCACAATACCATATTGTTAACTCTAAGCAGTATGTTGTACAACCCCAGATATCTAGAACTTACTCATCTAGCATAACTGAAGCTTTATACCTATTGAACAACAATTCCCCATTTGCCCTACTCTCCAACCCCACTCCCCAGCCTCTGGCAACCACTGTTGTGTTCTCTGCTTCTGTGAGTTTGACTAGTTTAGATATCTCATATAAGTGTAATCATGTGACTAGCTTATTCTGTGACTAGCTTATTTCATAGCTTATAAAACTTACATATGAAGTTTTCCAGGTTCATCCATGTTGTCGTATATATCAGGATTTCCTTCTTTTGGTCAGGATGAATAATTTCCAGTATATGTATGTATCACATTTTATTTATGTATTCATGTGAACATAGACGCCTGGATTATTTCTATATGTGATCATAAATTAGCATGGATTCTCTTGAAAGCTGATACTCTATATGCTGCTTACCCTAGGTCAGAGCTTCTCAAATCTTAATAAGTGCATATAAATTGCCTGGGGATCTTGTTAAAATACATCCTCTCATTCAGTAGATCTGGAGTAGGACCTGAGATTTTACATTTTTAGCAAGTTCCCTGGTGATATTGATGCTACAGGCTATAGGAACACATGTTAAGTAGCAAGGTCCTAAGGTACAGAAACTTAAGAGCAATCCTGATTCCACTGAAATTGGAATGTTGCTATCTTTGGTTTTGCAAAATGGGTAGTAAATTAAAGAAGATCCATGAGAGGAAGAGAGGATGGCTTATGGAGGCAATAAAATATCATGAGTTTCTTGTAGTTCCTAACTCATTCTCTTTCTTTAACCCCCAGGACAAAGCTATAGAGTTTGTTCTTTTTATTTCAGCTATTTTATTTTCAACTTTTTATATTCAACAGTTATACTGTTTTAGTCCTTAACATTAGCTTCATAGCCCTTTGACATATTTACCCTATCAACAGCCCCTTCAATCTCTAAATGAATTTAGTTTCACCCTATTACAGATGCTGAAACAGGAATCACAGTTCTAACTGGGTTTGTGTTTCATACTTCCTTGAAATTGGCTTCTCATGTACATAAGTCTAATATGAGACAGGGAAAGAAGTAAATTGATTCCACTGATTTTTAAATTTATTTCTATCCCTTTGAGCAGAAGGCATACTGGCAATCTATAAAATGGCATCACCGAACATCCCCATAGACATAGAATCCTCGGAAGTCAGTCATCACCGTGGTCTGGTGGCACAGACAAAAAGTAAAAACTGTGGGTAAGGGACTTAAATGAGTTGTAGATCCATTGGCAGTGAATCAATCAACCAAAACTCACTGAGCATCCAGTATATGCCTTTCATTGTGGCAGATGTTATGAGAATATAGAAAAAAACAAGGACTCTGCATCCAGAAGATAACAACATCAGAGGAAAAATCAACATGTGAAACAAAAATTGTGACTGGTCAGGGAGGACTTTGTCATCTCAAGTTGGTGCTATACTATACACCACCTACAAAACAAAATAAAACAAAAAGGACATCCCAGCACTGATTCACAATTTCAGACTTGAAGTACTTAGCCCTCAAAACTCATTCCTTCTGCTCTCAGTTATCAGTTTTACAAATTCGTTCTGTTCTTCCTTTGCCACTCTTCTGGTTGTGAGTTATCTCCCCAATCCCAACTTTAGATTAATCTGGGCTCCTTTCAACCCTTTTGGTTCTCCACCCCCCCGTAATGCCTCAGGCTACCCTGACTAACCCCTTGTCCCTGGAGACCATCCCATCTCATGGTCAGGGCTCCTATAGGGTAGACCCAAGGCAATGAGTGTACTACATAGAAGTGATATTGGAGTTGTTCCTTGAAGAAAAGAGTTTGTAAAGTAAAATGTTGGAGAGAGTTGATGGTAGAGGTAAGTGGTTTTTAAGCAGTGACAATGGTAAGGAATATGTTGCAAAGACAGGTAATAATATCAGATATATGCCAGTGTAGAGTGGGAAATAACATTGACAAGACATTTAGAAAGTTCCATGATGTGATCTTTCTGCTATGGAACTTTACCAGTTGCTTTTCTGTATGTTTTGAGGCCACTGAGTACAGTCCAGCTTGCAGTGAAGTTCTGTGCAGAATAAACCCCTAATCTGACTGGCATCAGATTCTGCTTTGAAGCAGATGTGACCCTGACTTTATGTCCTGAGGATTCTAAAGAATGGGAAAGCCCTAGTTATTTCCAAGCCTAAAAATTTCCTTAGACTGTCTATAAGACCCGTAGGTCTTAAGGTGATAGTAATACTATTTGGGACATCAAGCAGGCATTGACATAGAATTAGATTAAACAGACTGCAAATGTCTTACTAAAATATTATAATTTGGGTCACAGATCCTCATGTCCTTTTGGACCTTTGTCTGTTTCCTCAGAACACCACTCAGATAACTGTCAGGGAAAGAGACTAATAGTCTAGCAATAAGATTCAAATTTAAAATGGGATACTACTAAAATGTCATAATGTCCAATACACTAGAGCAAAATAAGCCCAGAACATTTGGTTCATATGGAAACCAAAAAAAAAAAAAAAAAAAAACAAATCCATGCAGTGACCCATGGAGAGCTGACACATGCTGATGCTCTGCATCCATCATTTTGGGGAGAACTCCCAGGTTGATTCTATACATAGTTCAGCAGAAGCCACATCTGTTCTCTTTCACCCAGACGTAACTGTGCTCTGGCTTGATCAGCTGTCTCAAGACTTTAAGGCCCTTTTGTCCTTTCCCAATATAAATAGCAAGGCAAGGCCTTTCGACTTCACTTTGGAACACTATCAAATCCCAACAGGTGTTGGCCTTTGCTGACCCCTGGGGCCTTTCCCCTTTCAGGGAAGGGACTGTCTACTCTTCCCAAAAGGAATAGCCCCACAACCTGACACCATAGGATGACAGCTGGTCTCCTCTCACCACACATGCCAACAAGGAGGAAAGCTCAGGAGAGAAAGCCAAGAATACGTGGCGCAAGCCACTTCTCCTCATAAACCACCCTAACGGGTGGCAAGAGAAAAAAAGAAAACAGAACCGCGAGGATCTTGTTTTCTGTGAATGCAATTACTATTCATGTAAAAGATTTGGAAAGCCAGAGCTTGTCATCAGAAAAGAAAATTATGTAGAGCTAAAGGTAATGTCTTTCAAACATGGTAAATAAAAATGTGAATCAAAGTTGTTCAAATCAAAGCCATTTTCATAGGGAAAGACTGAAGATGGTGATGCTGGATGTCTTCTTCTTCTTCTTCTTCTTCTTCTTCTTCTTCTTATTATTATTATTATTATTATTATTAATTATTTTGGCCGTGAGGCATTGGCTCTCAAATTAAGATTGCCAGATTATACAAATAAAGAAGAGGATGATAGTTAAATTTTAACTTCAGGAGAACAATGAAAAATTTTTGTATAAATATGTTTCCGGCAGTATTTGAGACATACCAAGGAGTTTGTTGTGAACCTGAAATGCGAATTTAACTGGCTGTTTTGTATTTTTCCTGATCATTTGACTCCAAATCCAGCAATCTGTTTCCCTTCCCAATTCCCAGTTATTCTCCTCCTAAGACCAACAGAGGCACCCCCAAGCCAAATGCAACTGGTTTCCAACTTTTTTGAGAGAAGTGGGAAACCTCAGGCCTCAATTGCATAACTGGGTTGGACTATCTAATGCTGCTCCCGTCTTTCTGCTCACTTCAGTTTTAATACAAGTTTAAGGAATCATTTGTTTTAGAATACCTTAGAAATAACAGCTTTGTCTGAAGAACTGACAAATATATTAAATAAAGTTTAATTTAATTTGACTAATATTTGTCTCACACTAAAGTCAAGCATGATCTGGAAGGAGAGGGGCTGGTGAGGTCCTCTGTCAGGAATGTTCTGCTTCTTCTGCTGGACTGTGGAATTACACTCAATACAAAAAAGAATAGATCTGTGTAGCCTGCCATTCAGCTCTGTTAAATAAACACTCAATGCTCACTGTGTACCATCTGCTGGACTAGATGCTGAAGATGTAGAAATGGATAAGCAAGCCATTGCTCCAAAGTACTGACTCTTGTAGAAGGTACATAATGAGGGAAAGATGACTTTATTTGGTAGTATCAGGTAAGGTTTCACAGAAGACATGATGGAAACAGCAGATCTCTTTCTTACAGAGAGTATATCAGGGACCAGAAATTCTTGGAACACCTAAGAGTAGCCTATTTTTATGGGATTTCTCTAGCCTTGCTAGTCCTCCTCTATGCACTTGTTTGGTTATTTGCTTCATTCTGTGGGAAACACTGTTGTATTTCCTGCATGATAGTAGTATTTATTGCCAAATTTTAGAAAGGTAACATAAAGTTGTTACTATGGGGCAGGAATCCGTGGTGTTAGGAGTTTATGAACTTTTAGAAGTTATATATAAACATTTATAGGTATAGATAATATAAATTTTTCTAGGGAAGTGGGATTTATAGTTTTTTTTTTAAATTCTCTAAGTGTCCTATGACCTTAGACCAAAAGTTAAAAACATCTGTCACAGAGAAATCAATAGAATGTTCTTCCAAAAAAACACAACTGATTATAATCATAAATTTACTTTGAGAATCAACTTCCTACAGAACTGTTACTACAAGCTTTGAAGAAAAATAAGAAGAGGTACTATGCTTGTGTAAATATAATCTCAAGGTTTGGAGGAAAAAAATGAGGACATGCGATGAAAAGTATTTATTATAGAATCATACTGCAGAAGGGATATGAGAGGTTTTCTATTCCATTGAAACTGAACTTTGGGGCGCCTGGGCTCAGTTGGTTAAGCAACTGCCTTCGGCTCAGGTCATGATCCTGGAGTCCTGGGATGGAGTTTCGCATCGGGTTCCCTGCTCAGCAGGGAGTCTGCTTTTCACTCTGACCCTCTCCCATCTTGTGCTCTCTCTCTCTCATTCTCTCTCTCTCAAATAAATAAAATCTTAAAAAAAGAGAAAGAAACTGAACTTTGGCTCACCAGCGAGAATCTCCCTGGCTCCGTGAATTTCCAGGTAGAAGAATGTCTCAACATTTTCTACATTTAAAATACTCATATAAGTAGACTCTTCAGACCAAGGCTTAATAAAATTTGGAGCAGGCCCCTTATATATACTCAGATCCACCTTTTCTCTTCCTTTTATTCTTTCATATTTTCTTCATAATCTGTTTGTAAGAGAATATTTATTGACTATTTTGTCATTACAACAACTCTATGAAACATTAGAATTTTTTTTAAAGATTATTTATTTATTTGACAGAGAGAGGCCCAGCGACAGAGGGAACACAAGCAGGGGGAATGGGAGAGGGAGAAGCAGGCCTCCCACCGAGCAGGGAGCCCGATGCAGGGGCTCAATCCCAGAACCCTGGGATCATGATCTGAGCGGAAGGCAGATGATTAACGACTGAGCCACCCAGGTGCCCCAGCATTAGATTTTTTAATTCCCATTTATACAGGGAGATACTGAGACCCAACAAAGTTACTTACCTATATCAGGACAGCTAGAAAGGATTTCTGAGTGTAGGTTGCCAGAAGAGAATGGCAGCGGGTGGGTATGCAGTCAAGTGGACAGGTCCACGCTGAACAGAGGAGCTGAAGGGAATTGTGTTCCATTTGGTGAGGCCACTTACCTGGATAAACTTTGAATTTGTAGGTCTCCTAACCAGGCCACCATTATCCCATGATACACTGACTCGAAATTACTGTTTTTAGTGCTTTTCATTTTATATGTGCTTTCTTAGCACTGTTTTTAGTGCTTTTCATTTTATATGTTACTGAATGTAAATGTTATAATTAAAAACAGTGTAATTTTGTGTATAATGCAATAATGGAACATATTATCATGGTGTTTCTTGGACTTTGGATATTTGACAAGATAATCACTCTGTGGAGCCAAGTGAATCAAAGAGGTAGTGATTTTATTCTGGTTGAATGCTGTAGTTTAGATGAAAACAAAACTAGCAAATAAAGATGAGATCAAGCATTTATCCAGTAGATATTGCAGTTTGCTAATTTATTCTGGTCCAACATTAGATGCTTGTGCAAAGGCCACTAATATCAGTTCCCATGTGCTTGTCTACATTTCCCAGCCTCCCTTGCAGTTAAATGGGGCCATATGCCTGGCATATGTCATGTGTTGCTTCCAGATTGAGGCATTTAAAAACCATGGTGCTATAACCATCCCTTTAATCTCCTACTCTCGTAACTTTGGAGGCCAAAAGCTCAAAATGACATAGCTATGAGATAGAGGAAGGCCACCCCATCCACACTGGGCTTTTGAAGAGCGAGAAGTAAACATTTGCTGTGTCTAGTCTCTGAAATTTGGGGAGTTGGTCTATCACAGTTGCCCTTGGAGTATAGCTACAGAGCGGCAGCATCAGCCTACCCTGGAAGCTTATTAGAATTTCAGTAGCTCTTTCACTAACCCCGTGATACTAACCAGGATCTATATATTAACAAGACCTCGGGGTGATTAATATACATATTAATTTGAGAAACCCTGTTGTAAACTTTACCAGAAATTCTGGTAATGTGAACTGGTGCTATTCAGGTCTGGGAATTCCAGACCTGCTTTAACACCAAAGTCAATAGCACAGATTGTTAAAAGGACAGAGATAGGAGACCCACTGGATATGAATCTCTAGAGGTGAGCCCAGAAGTCCTCATTAAAACTTCCCAGCTATTCTGATAATTAAGTAGCCTTAGAATTTTGTCAGTTTTAATACAGATAAATTCATATCATTAGCTTAATTTTTGCTATTTCATAATACTAATGAATTCTATAAATCTTTGGAGTTTAGTAGACATTCTATGAAGGGGCCCTAGAACTTATCTGTAGAGTTGATGGAATTAATCATTTTTGTCACTTGCTTTCTGATCTTGAGATGCAAAGTGACTCTCCTCTTTTCTTAGCCCCAGAAACTCTGGGAAGCAGAGTAGTTAAGCAGTGGGGAGGGTGGAGTATGTGTGGCCTCGAATGGCACTACCTTTTCCAACTAATGGCTTTTCTCAGCCCTTTTTGGGCTAAACATGTCTTTGAATTTTAAAAGACCTGCAGCTGTCTCCACTGAGCAGCTTCCTTATCAGAATGAGACCGCTCCATTTCCATTTGTGTACAGACATCAAAATACTGGCTTTTCCCTTCTTTATTTCCACCTCTTCCTCGAAGGTTGAAACCGCAGTAAAACGGAAGCATTGTAATCCAGTAAACTCACCAAAGAACCTGAGAGAGCCACTTCATGAAACAGCAAGAGCCCCTCTTTTTAAGCTTCTCACTGGGATGACTGTTATTTTGCAAATCATCTCAAAAAAAAATCCTGTCTCCTTGAACTAGATCAGCAGCCTTCAGATCTCCACATACCTCCTCTTGGCTCCCAGCCTTCTGTCTGTAAATGCTCTGTAAGCACGTAAGACAACAGGAAGATCTTTAAACAAGGTTTTGCATAGCCATTTTCTCATGACAATAACAATTTTAAATGACAAAAAAACCCTCATTTCTTAATAGCATGGTACATCAAAGACTCATCCAAGATGGGGGCACAGCTGAGCGGGCATTGCCTGATTTCATGGAGGCTCCGAGCCATGTTTAGAACAGAGTATTTGCAACAAGAACATAACCTATGTAAACTGATGAAGATGTGTCATTTACTTCAAGGACGTTGGGACATGGAACGTGGCTGGGGACGAGGAGGAAGCAGAAGTCAACACAGTTCTGGCCTTGAGGGGAGAGGGAGGTGAAAGAAAAAGGGTGTGATGTAGGAAGTGGAAGGATGGGATCCTGAGTGGAGAGAGAAAGGGAGCAATGTTGAAAACGGGTGTCGTCTTGCATGGATTAAGAAGCAAATCCTTCTCATGGAGACAAACAAACCATAAAACAACAACAAAAAACAACCCATGATTTGTTTTTCAGTACCCATAGGGTAGATACAAATTGGGTGGAAGATAAATAAAAATGTGTTTCAATTCAAACAACTGGTTAATAATTGGTTAGTATCGGTGTGGGGCAGTGGTGGTGTTAACAGGTTTCTATGTAGATCTCACCTTAAATGATCATTTATTCCTCTTACTCGGGATAATTGAACACGTAAACTATTTAATGAAGGCAAAGTTATGAACTATGCCTCCAGAAAGTATAGTTCTCTGTAAGGATTCTATCGCTGTCTCTTCCTCTCTCTCCACCCTCTCCAGTGACTTTGGGGTTTTGTAGCTCAGCTCATTTCAGCTCAGATTCTTCTCTGACCTGGAGTCCCTCTAAAGTGAGGTCGTCTTTGGCTCTGTTTTTCTTCTCTTTCTTTAAATTGCTTTTGCGTGTTCTACCTTGCCCTCCTGGCTATGTTTTCCCTCCTTACCATCTGTTCCTCCCTGGAGGCAACGTTTCTTGCCTTCCTTGAAAGTGTTTTAAACAGCTGATCCAGAGCTGCCACCTAGTGCTTCTATATAGGGCCCGAGAGGGGCCTCATAGTTTTGCAGGAGAAAATGTGAATCTGGACTCCCTCCATGAGCAGTGCTGAATTTCTCGGAACTCATTGTGGAATGAATAGGGAGTCCTGTGAGCCATCAAGGGCAGATACAAAATAGTTCTCCTCTCACAGAGAAATTCCTGGGTTAGAAGCTCAAAGACAGGGTTCATCAAAACCTGGCAGCTACCAGTATAAGAGAAACCATGAGGTTGAAACCGCAGAGAACTTGATTTTCAGAATGAAGGATAACCAGACCTGCATAAGAATGGCAGCAAGTTAATCAGGAGATGCAAGATGGAAATGCATTACTGATCACCCATAGGCAGATAGCTGAAATGAGTCACAAGAGCCTTGATTTCCAGTTCTGTGATGAGAAGGAGGGAAGAAAGAAAGGGAGGAAGGGAGGAAGGAGAGAAAGTAAATAAAATGAAAAGACATGATAAACCCAGCTTGGGCAGAAAAGAGTTAGCATTAGCAGGCCTGAGACTGTATCCTATCAAAGTCCTGCTTAAGAGGTTGGCCCTTGGCAGAAGTCTGGGAATTTGGAATTTTGGAAGCTTTTCATAATTTCCTGATAGGAAAGCCTCACTATGCCTAAACTGTTTGTGAAAATGATGCGGTTTATGTTGAATGCCTGTGTGCTTTGTGGAAGTGTGGATTTTGGTCCATGCTCAGTAGAGGGAGCCTATGTAACCTTGGGCTCTGAGTCTTTAAATGGACTTTCCTGAGAGATAGCATTTCAGTATGTTGTCACAGTTCCTTGGGGGAGAAACTGTGTAACACCACACTAGGAGAGGATTTTTAGAAGCTTGAGCCTTATTTTTCTCGGGTCTTGATCCCATGCACCTTTTCCCTTTCCTCATTTCGTTTTGGATCCTCTTATTATAATAAATCATAGCTCCAAGTACAACTATATGCTGAGTCCTGTGAGTCCTCCTAGCAAATCATTGAACCTGGCACTGGTCTATGGGGACCCATGACACATTGCCTTTCTGCCATCATTTAATTCCTTCAATTTTAAAAACTATGTATTGACTTTATAAACGACCCAAGAGAAATTTTGATTCATCTTTTCTGTACCCACTAATTTCAAGTTTGTTTGAAAAATGAGGTCAAAATAAGTAGTCTTTTGAAATATTTAGAAGGTGAGACTGGTGGGGAATGTTAATGTTCTTTAGATTATATACAACTAATTAATTCACAATCAAAATGTTATAGAAATCCAAACTAGAAGCAGGTCAGAGCAGAGTCAGAAATTTGAGTGTGAGGTTTGGCTCCACTATCTGATTACTCTGTGACTTTATAAAAGTTAACTTTTCTGAGCTTAAGTTTTTTCTTTTTTTCTTTTTTTTTTAATCTGTGCAAAGGGAATGGTACTACCCACTTGTTTTGGGGAGTTAACTTGAAACAATTTATGTAATGTATTTTACATAGTCTGCCTGGTACATCCTAAGTGCTTGATGAGTGGTGTTAAGTATCTGTTGTCAATGAACAATGCAGCAGGAACAACTCAAAGATGCCAAGCTCACTTCTGGGACAATCTGAGAAGCAGATACCAACAGCTGACTGGACTTTGGAGGCTCTCGTCACATCTAGAGCAGCCCCAAGAGGTATCAATTTCTTTCTTTCTTTCTTTCTTTCTTTCTTTCTTTCTTTCTTTCTTTCTTTCTTTCTTTCTTTGCTTGCTTTCTTTCCTTCCTTCCTTCCTTCCTTCCTTCCTTCCTTCCTTCCTTCCTTCCTTCCTTCTTTCCTTCTTTCCTTCTTTCCTTCTTTCTTTCCTCCTTTCTTTTTTTCTTTTCTTTTCTTTTCTTTCTTTCTTTCTTTCTTTCTTTCTTTCTTTCTTTCTTTCTTTCTTTCTTTCTTTCTTTCTTTCTTTTTCTTTCTTTCCTTCCTTCCTTCCTTCCTTCCTTCCTTCCTTCCTTCCTTCCTTCCTTCCTTTCTTTTTCTTTCTTTCTCCTTTCCCTTTCCCTTTCCTTTCTTCTATTATGTTCAATTAGCCAGCATATAGTACATCATTAGTTTTTGATGTACTGTTCAACAATTCATTAGTTGTGTATAACACCCAGTGCTCATCACCACACGTGCCCTCTGTAATACACATCACCCAGTTACCCCATCCCTCACCCTCGTCCCTTCTGCAACCCTCAGTTTGGTTCCCAGAGTCCAGAGTCTCTCATGGTTTGTCTCCCTCTCTGATTTCTTCCCATTCAGTTTTCCCTCCCTTCCCTGTGGTCCTCCATGCTATTCCTCATGTTCCACATATGAGTGAAACCATACGATAATTGACTTTCTCTGTTTGACTTATTTCACTTAGCATAACCCCCTCTAGTTCCATCCATGTCGATGCAAATGGTAGGTATTCATCCTTTCTGATGGCTGAGTAATAATAATAAAAAAAATATCGTATATATGGACCACATCTTCTTTATCCATTTGTCTGTTGAAGGGCATCTCGGCTACTTCCACAGTTTGGCTGTTGTGGACACTGCTGCTGTGAACATTGGGGTGAATGTGCCCCTTCTTTTCACTATGTCTATATCTTCAGGGTAAATACCTAGTAGTGCAATTGCTGGGTCAAAGGGTAGCTCCATTTTTAACGTCTTGAGGAATCTCCATACTGTTTGCCAGAGTGGCTGTACCAGCTTGCATTCCCACCAGTAGCATTAAAGGGTTCCCCTTTCTCCACATCCTCGCCAATACTTGCTGTTTCCTGTCTTGTTAATTTTTGCCATTCTAACTGATGTAAGGTGGTATCTCATTGTAGTTTTGATTTGTATTTCCCTGATGGCTAATGATGTTGAACCATTTTTTCATGTGTCTGTTAACCATTTGTATGTCTTCTTTGGAGAAGTGTCTGTTCATGTCTTCTGCCCATTTATTGACTGGATTATTTGTTTTTTGGGTGTTGAGTTTGAGAAGTTCTTTATAGATCTTGGATACTGGCCCTTTATCCGTATGTCATCTGCAAATATCTTCTCCCATTCTGTGGGTTGCCTCTTAGTTTTGTTGACTGTTTCCTTTGCTGTGCAGAAGCTTTTTATCTTAAGTTCCAAAAGTCCATTTTTGCTTTTGTTTCCCTTGCCTTTGGAGATGTGTCTTGAAAGACGTCGCTGTGGCCAATGTCAAAGAGGTTGCTGCCTATGTTCTCCTTTAGGATTTTGATGGATTCCTGTCTCACATTTAGGTTTTTCATTCACTTTGAGTGTATCTTTGTATATGGTGTAAGAGAATGGTCTAGTTTCATTCTTCTGAGGTGTGATTTTAAAACCATTCTTACCTACCCGGGGGTGAGCTCCCACCTCACATACCTCCAACCAAGTGCTCCTTGTGCCCACTCCCAGTCTCTCCTGCATGATCTCTGTCTCTTGCGACTACTTGCAGGGACAAGGGGGACTTTTGAGGTTTCCTTAAATCCTTTCCCTGAGCTTCAGTAGTGCCATGATGCAGGAAATGTAGAGTGATCAAGGTAGAAAGACACATGGTCCTCTCTATGTTTGTTTCACCCCACCTGCCCAGGGAAAGGCACTTCTCTGAACTTCAGTATGCCTCACTGTAAAATAGATTAATTAAAAATATCAACTCTCTGTCACCTCACTTGACGCTTGTTGAGAAAGAAGACTTCAGAAAATGTTGGTAAAAGTGCTTTGGAAATTGTAAAGTACTATACAGAGGATCACTTAGGGCCTGCTCTGGGATTTTTCTAGGGTGGCCGTAAAAACCATTATCCATGGTTGTTTGGGTATTTGGCAGAGGAAAGTGACAGGAGCCTGGGATTTATTGCCAAAGGAGATATAATGCTATGATGTTAGTCTTAAAAATATAAATTGAGTCCTGGGTATTTACTTAGATGCCAGAGTCTGACAAAAATGAGATCCCCCTCTAGCTTGAGCTGGAGTAATGGATAAGGAAACCATTGCTTTGGTATTTAATTGCCATAACTGGTATCATTCCTTTTTTTTTTTTTTTTTTTTTTTGTACAATGAAGCGGCACAATTATTTGGGATTGATTTATTGCTTTGTTGTGAAAACTTGTTTTTCATTGATTTTTTTTCCCTTCAGTGCTCTTCTTCACTAATTGATTGATTTGATTGTTAGAGCTTTGACTCCATCTCAGAAGATGGATTGCAATAATTATTGCAGCCTGCTGGTTAATCATTCTGCCACACAATTACTGCTGCTGTTGTGCTCTGTACCAGCACTTTATTAGCTGTAGTAATTGTAGTCAAGTTTAATAATTTAATAACACACTAGGAGATGACAACTTGGTCATTATGCAGGGGCACTTCTGTGGAACCTGCAAGCTCCTGGACAAGTGAAAGGGCCAGTCCTGTTTCTCCTGTTTGATGACCTTTTAAGAGATGCTTGAACTTTCCTTCTTCTGGACAGCTAATGGCCCAAACTGCCCAATCTGGAGAGGTGGAATGGGCCTTCCATAACCCAGGGGACACCCAATTGTTAAGGAGCCTGAACCTACGTAACTGTGATACCTTCATGAAATGCTGCCCCCAAGCCTTGGAATTATGTGGATGCTACACAGGAAGAACAGAATACTGTTCTTTGTTCATTGTAGCTCACAATACTTTTTGATAAGCCTGAAAAGCTCCTTCCCCCAGGTTCTTTTTTCTCTGAAATCAGAAGCAGCAAAGCAGGATAATCTGCAGAAGTAAATGTAACAGTTTCACATGGTGAGGTGAAGCATCCTTTTTCCTCCCCTCTCCTGGCTATACCGAATTGGGCAAATTCTCCCTCCCGCCCCTGCAAGCCTGCACAGAACTCGCCCTGTCCACCTCCCTGGGAGGAGAGACCGTAACAAATGCCAGATGCTGCTCTGGATTGATCTGTTTCAAAACCCAACATGGGCTCCCCATCTTACTTCATCTGCACATGAACCACGTGCTAAATTATTCACTCCGTGTTATCCTTCCCATATAATGAAGACAGCCACACTTGTTTGTGAAGATATTTGAGATTCTCATAAAAGAGCATTGTTTGGTGTTAAGTTGCATTAAAAGTCAGCTCTGTCAGTGTTGCCTAGATTGGAAGCAAAACACTTTGGAAGCTAATTCTGATTTCCTACTTTGTTTTCTACTTTAATCACAATTTCGGCATCTACTAAATCAGGTGGGGACAAAACAGTTTTTAAAAAGCATTTACTATAATTCTTTCCCTTCTATCTCCCTTTTCCTGTCTGTCTCTCTGTTTCTCTGTTTCTCCCCACCACCCCCGCCCCCTGCCACACACACCACTGACTTCACTACTTACTCCTATTATCTCTCAAGTTAATATCCTGGATTTTGGAGCTTATAATTTGGACAAGTGATAATCTACACACCAGGAGGAGATAAGCTGTCCAGATTTGATTTGACATTCATAACTATACAGTTTCTGTCCTTATTTTGATTTTTTTGACATTGAGGTATAAGAAAAATATTGGAATATAAGAACCTTTGTGTAAAATCCTCTCATGACTTATGCTTAGAAGAAATTAATTTTGCAGAATTTTTGCAATTGCAGTTTCTTTTATTGATTTTTGTTAAGCTTGAGAATTCTTTCCCAGTCCAGCTATACCTGTAACAAGGAAACATGTTGGCTGATGAACAGATTGTTAAATTTGCAAACAAATGCTGTACAGAGACCTGGCAGTAATCCCTAATATGACAGCAAGCCTTCTCTGTTTCAGTAGAGCACGTTGACAGGTTAAGGAGAGACACCTAGGTCTGAAGAAACCTAATCTTTACTATCTTTTCTTCAATGGTGACTTCAGGCAGAGATAGATCTTGCTGTGATTTTGCAAGGTGGGAAAGAGGATGCAATCCTGTTTAACTATTAGAAAATCAATAACAGCTAACTTCTGTGAGGTGAGCTACCATCTGACCTTCTTGCACTTCTACCGATCTTCAGAAAATATGTCTGATTCAAGTTGTTTCCAGGAAAGCATAACAGATTCTTTGTCTTATGAGTTGAGTGAGAAGAAGCTAGGACCCTGTAGTCCATTTTTCATCAAATGTGTAACTTTAGTAGAAACTTAAGACATAAGGATTTTTTGATCTGCTGCAATAGAACTTAAGTACTATCCATTTTGCACAGATACCATATACTTTGGGTATTTAGTTTGTGTAGAATTATCCATAGCACTCCATCAATTTTATCAATTCCAATAATAACAGTGCTATGGTAGACTGAATAATGGCTCCCCAAATTATCTAAGTCCCCATCTCTGGAATTATGAATGTTACCTTATATGGCAAAAGAGCCTTTGCAGATGTGATTAAATTAGGGGTCTCGAGATTGGGAGGTTATCTTGGGTACACCAGGTGGACACTAAATGTACTCACCAGTGTCCTTATAAGGAGCAGGCAGAGGGAGACTTGACACAGTAGTGGAGGCCATGTGAAGGAAGCAGAGAAGCAGAAGCAGAGAGGGATGCCACACCCCTGGCTTTGAAGATGGAAGATGGAGCAATGAACTTCGAAACACAGCCAGTCAATGGAAGGTAGAAAAGATAAGGAAATAGATTCTCCACTAGAGTATCCAGAGACTGCTGAGTCTTGAGTTCAGCCCAGTGAAACTGCTGGCCTCCAGAACTTTATGAGAATAAGTCTGTGTTGTTTTTAGGAACCAAGTTTATGGTGATTTGTTATGGCAGCCATAGGAAACTAACACAGGTGGTATCATGTGTTGACCATTTTGCTGTTTTACTTACTTGCTGTTTTCTTATAGTCAAGAACTGTGCTAAATATTCCACATGAGTTTTTTATAATTTTATACTCACAAATCAAGGTAAGGTAGGTATTAAAATTATTCTCATTTTACAAATGAGGAAACTGAGGCTCAGAGAAGAGCTGGGATTAACCCCATATCTGTCTGACCCCAAAACGGCTTCTCTGAACCTGTACAGGGAAGATGTGTCCCTCAGGTGTGACTATTCCAGGGGGAAACCACTGCTGATTCCAGAGGTAGCTGTTCCATTAGAACCCTGTCATGCTAGGGACAAAGCTCCTGATGTCTAAGAGAGCAAATCAAAATGATCCTCCATTCCTTCTTCAAACATATTTTGAGTACAGAAAGATGACATAGAGTCCCTATCATCTTGCAACTGATAGTTTTGTGGGGAAAAAACAGATAAGCAGATTCAAAGTTGAGTCTTTCATAAGGGTAATTTTAGGCATGTGCTTATGTTGGTAATGCTACTGGTATTAAGCTGGGGTGGGTAACAGAAAAGTCTTCCGGAGGCAGTGACATGGAGTTGAGCCTTGAAGGAGGTATAGGAATTGTCTAGGTAGGAAAAGGTCTTCAAGGCCTTCCAGGTAGAGAGAATAGCACACTCTTAGGCCCTGGGGTAATGGAAACCAAGGAGCCTTGAGCAAATTGCGAGTCACTTGTTGTGGCAGTAAGTACTGCATTTGGTGAGAAGAGAGGGTACGGTAGGTAGGCTGGTGATGTAAGAAGAAACTAGAAAGGAGGTCAGGAGCCAGAGGTCACAGAGACCCTTGAAAGCTTCCCTTCCCACTATCTCCTTTCCCTCAGATCACATTCTCTACTTAATTCATTTCAGTCTGTGCTCTCCTTCCATTATTAGTTCATCTCACCATCCCTTCCACTGATGACCTCCATGCCACTACATCTAAGGGATGTTTTCAAGACCTCATCCTATTTGAGCTCTTATGAAGAGTGTGACCATTCTCCCTCTTGAAATGTTCTCTTCCTTCTCACATCTGTGATAAACATGTGATACCTCTGGTTACTGCTCCTCAGGCTTCCTTACGAGTCCCTACTCCTCCACCCAACCCTTAAATGTTGAGCCTCCCCAAGGCTCAGTCTGTGGTTCCTCTTCTTTCCTCACTTTACTCTCTTATTCTTCAGACTAGATCAGGCTCTTCTGCTATCTGCTTTCACAACACTGAATCTCTTTCATCATAACACCCCAGTTTGTACTTTTGTACAAAACCTGTGATGATTAATGTCTCCATCCTACATCCCTCACAAGAGACTGTAAACCTAGGAAAGTGGACAGTGTTTGATTTTACTCACCATTTCGTAGGATGGTGTTTGGCTTCATGTACACACTCATTAAATATTGGTTAAATAGATGAATGAATGGACTTGTATCCTAGTTGAGAAGAACGACTGGGGCATCTTAACTAGGTCAGATTTGCATTTGAGATAAAACCCCCCACTGTGGTGTACAGAATAGATAAAAGAAAAGACAGACTGGAGGTAGTTAGAAAGTATTGTGATAATCCAAGTAAGAAATACAGAGGAAGCAGCTGTGGAGAGGGAGAGAGAAGACATATTTGAGAACTAATTATGAATTAGAACTTATAGAACTTGGTGACCAACTGACTTCGAGGATGAAGGGAAAAAGGGAAGGCAGGAATTGTACCTAGATTAATGGCTTAGCAACTGGCTATGTGGTTATGCAATTTGGTGAAATAGACACTATACGGGGGAAGGAGCTCTTTGTAGATTAAATGTAATGAATTTAGATTTAGGAATATTAAATTTGAAATGCCTATAGTGGACATATCCCTGGGATTTTGGGATGTGGGTCTGGCACTCAGAAGAGGAGATATAAATTAAAAAGAAATGTGGATTTGGATTCATTTTCCCTTCTTACTGATTTTTTCTTTTGTTGTCCCAAAGCAGATATCAAATAGTTGAAATGAAATGAATGGTTGATTGATTTCCTGCTTCCTTTCAAAAAGGAATTGAAGTACAAAAAGCAGCAGTACGGGGCATAGTTAAATACCTTCTGTTGGGAGAGAAATTTTCATCCTAACTCTGTTACAAGAAAGCCAGTGTGGCCCCTCTTCTCACCATGAAGATGAATGCATGGATCTCTTGGTAGAAGAATGGTTTATAGTAAGTCGTTCAGCCTCAAGCAGGTTTGTTGAGACCTGGCTGGAAGAGGTTTATTCACACAATATATCTGAGTATTTTCTAAAAATGGTATCAAAAAAGCTGTTATTCATGACATGGGTTTTGCAGTTTTAGCATTTAGCTTTTATTGGGGGAAGATGGGGGTGCTCTGGTACGGGCTGCAAGAAAATGAGCTAGAAGAAGAAAATAGCAAGTCCATCTTCTGCTAATGAACTCTCTCCACATTCTGGTGAGATTCACAAACAAGGCTCAGTGGGTCTAGGTGCATTTGTAATAAGCTACCATTGCTGACTAATCTCAATAAGTAGAATTGGAAATGAACTTAAACAGAAAACTTCAAATCTATCCATCCGCAAATCCTGGCCAAAACTCTTCAAGGCAGGATGGTCTTGAATGGTCCTGTATCTGCATGCTGACTTTCTTTTGTCCTCATACCCAGCTATGAAGTTATGTCAACTGGATTAGATCCATAGATGTCCAGATCTTGGTCCCTATTTTAGTCCCCCCTGAATAAATGTCAGTATAAAGATGTTTTTCTCTAGTATGATAAGCTATAGTGACATAGGATGCCAAGGATTTTAATTCTAGAATAGGTAAATATTAGAGGTAAGATTGATCCATCAGGATGAAGGGAGAGGTTGAAAGTGCTCTCCACTCTTTATTAGATTCCCTCTACCCCCTCTGCACTGTAGCCATAAGGATTAGGGTAATTATGACAATGGACTGGAAAATGAGATGGGACTTCTGAGAAAAGACTTAAGTTATTGTAAATTTTGGAGTTCATTATATGTTGTTTAAGCCCCTCTCAGCTTAGCTTCGATTGGATCTTTTTTTTTTTTAATTTACTCTCCCAGCATGGCAGATACCATGTTGCCAATAAAAACTCTTAATATCCTGTGGCCCAGTAGTCCTTCTTCTAATGTATGATACTCCAGGACATCATGAAGCATAGCAGCAGGGGACATGACGCATCCTTGTCTCTGAAGCAGTCATGCCCTTTGAAGGACAGTTTGGGTGAATTTAAAAGCCCTTTCTTAGGCTAGGTATGTCTAGGGATCCTTCACCACTGTGGCATCTAATAAAAATATATGTGTGGACTGAAATGTAAAAGCTAGCATCGGTGATGGGTATTAAGGAGGGCACGTATGGCAATGAGTCCTGGGTGTCACACACAAATAATGAATCATGGATCACTACATCAAAAACTAATGAAGTACTGTATGGTGACTAACATAACATAATAAAAATAAATAAATAAACTATAAAAAATGAAAAAATAAAAACTAGCATCAAATGGCATGTGAAGTCACAAGTCTGAAATGAACTGACATTGGTCCCTTTAAAACTACCCATGGGTTAGATGGAGAGAGTGAAGTTGCTTCACATGATGACCCTTTGTGACATCTCCTGCTTGTGGTGATGTTCACTGTCATTTTCTTTCAACCCTAAAATACTTGAGATTCAAAATTATCAGTAGTTCTGTGAGCATTGCAGTTGGCTGATTTCCCCCATTCCTTCTTTGCAAAAGCTTAGGAACTACTGTTGGCTACTGCTTCCCTATGTGTCCCTTAAGCTGTAGTCAGAGAGAAATATGTGGTAGTTGCTTGAATATGTCCTCTCACATAATATATTCTATGCCTTTTTTTTCAGTTTTATATATAGATAGATAGATAGATAGATCCCATATATATATATGGGAGTGAGTAAAGAAGTCAGTACGTCAAGAATAGCCAGTAGAAAGGTATTTAATGAATTCCTATTTATTTTCTATACAATGCACCATTAAGTAAAAAAAAAAAAAGTAGGCATTATCTACACTAGTTTCTCGGCCCTATTGCTATTGAGGCATCTTTTGCTTCAATAATCTGAATAGTAAAGACCTTCCCTATTATAAGAGTAAAAAGATCTCCCATGATCCAGCCCTTTGGAACCCACCTGCTTATAACAGGCCTGAGGTGCGTGACTTCCTTTTATGCTCAAAATGGTTAACAGTGATAATATTGTATTATAACTTTTTCTTTCTCACTTGGGGCATGGGGAAGTGGGCTTTATCTAGTCCTTGTCAGAAATATTACAAAGTAGCAACCCTGCAAAAATGTTCACTGTAATATTCAAAATAAAAATTGCAGGGCATCTCCTATTTTGCTGTCTCATACCATAACTATCTTGAGGATGGAAAAGCCCAACTTCTCCTAGTTTATCTATTTTCCAGGTATTGTGGGTTGAATTGTGTCCCCACAAAAGGTATATTGAAGCCCTAACGCCTGGGACATGTGTATGTGACCTTATTTGGACATAGGGTCCTTGCGGATGTAATCAAGTTAAGATGAAGTAATTAGAGTGAACACTAATACAATATGAGTAGTGTCCTTATAAGAGGGAAATACCATGTGAAGGCAGACACACATAGGGGAATACCATTGATGACAGAGGGAGAGGTTGGAGTGGTGTGACAGTCGGCTAAGGAACGCCAGGAATCAATGGCCTCCCACCAGAACCGAGGAAGAGGCAAGGCAGAGTCTCAGGAGGGAGCACAGCCCTGTTGATATCTTGATTTTGGACTTCTATCTGCCAGACTGTGAGAAAGTAAATTTGTGTTTTTGTCAGCCACTCAGTTTGTGGCACTTTGTTATGGCAGCCCTAGGAAACTGAAGGAAATGTGAAGGAAAGATTATCACTTGACAAATAGCAAGAAGCCACAATACAGGATATTTCAGGGATCTCTTAAACATTCTACCCTCCAATTCACCCTAGTTCTTGGGGAACAATGGGTATAATACCCCTTAAGGCATTGTAAAATCTTGTATTAGGCCATTGTCCAAGCAACAATATGAAAGAAGGGGGCTGGCATTTATCTGACCTGGAACAGCCTGGGATTGATAAAATGATGATATTCAGTGTGACATACACGAGTGTCCATAACTTCTAGGCAACCTACCATACAAAGGCTAATTTATATAATATATTACCTTTATTGATGGATTTGCTTAATTTCTGAAGATAATTCATCTTCATCTTATATTAGTTTTTTCTGGATAGTGTCAGATAAGATTACTTCCTTTCAGTGTGATCTGTATCAAAGTAACTACTCCAATCCATCTCAGCTCATCGTATGATCTATGAATGATAATTCTGGCCTTTGTGAGTTTTAACCCAAATACTCCTGAATGGAATATTTTCTTTCACCCTTGGCTTGGAGGCCAGAGCCCTCATGTGAGTACTAACAGTAACATTTGTTGGTTTAAGCTCAACTGACACTTGTAATTTATCAACCAACATTAGATTTGTCTAAGCTTTTTTTCAAGTGTCAGAGAACATTTTTAAGAATGTATAATAAAACACCAAAGTTGAGCCAGAAAAAAAGAATACCCCTGGTGTAGTGGTAGCTAGAAGTGGGACAATTATGAGGGTAATACAATTGATTGTAGAACACAAATGAACTGACACTTCTGACATGGTATTGAATAACCTCCAGTCTCAATTCTTAACACAATTTAGAGTCTATAAATAAAATTATTCCATGCAGTTGAACACAAAATGTTTTCTATTTATAATTTTATTTTACTTCATCATTTTATTTTTAAAACCACTTAATTGAGGGACACCTGGGTGGCTCAGTTGGTTAAGTGTCTGCCTTCAGCTCAGGTCATGATCCCAGGGTCCTGGGATCGAGTCCCACATCTGGCTCCCTGCTCAGCGGGGAGCCTGCTTCTCCCTCTGCCTGCCGCTCGCCCTGCTTGTGCTCTCTCTGTCTGACAAATGAATAAATAAAATCTTTAAAAAAAAATAAAACCCCTTAATTGAGATATGTTTGACATGTAAAAAACTGTACATATTTAATGTATATAATGATGAGCTTGGGCATAAATATATATCCATGAAACCTTCATCATTATCAAAGCCATAGACATATCCACCACCTTCCAAAGTTTGCTCCTGTCCCTTTATTACTAATTAATTAATTTTTTGGTGGGTAAGAACACTTAACATAGTATCTGCTCTTTTAGAAAATTTTAAGTATACAGTACAGTATTGTGAGCTATTGACACTATGCTGTATAGCAGTATATCCCCAGAACTTACTTTGCATAATGGAAACTTTGTGCCTTGTGACTATCACTTTCTCATTTACCTCCTCCCTACATTCCTTGGCAATCACCATTCCACTCTCTGCTTTTATGAGTTTGACTATTTTAGGGTCCACATGCAAGTGAGATTATATAGTATTTGCCTTTTTGAGTTTGGCTTATTTCACTTAACGTAATGGCCTCCACATCCATCCATGTTGTTGCAAATGGCAGGATTTCTTTCTTTTTAAGGCTGAATAATATTCCATTGCATGTATATACCACATTTTTTAATCCATTTATTCATGGATTGACAATTAGATTGTTTCCATATCTTGGCTATTGTGAATAATGTTGAAGTGAACATGAGATGTGAACATGAGATTACAGGTATCTTGTCAAGATCCTACTTTTATTTCCTTTGGATAAATACCCAGAAGTGGTACCACTGGATCACATAGTAATTCTATTTTTAACTTCTTGAGGAAACTCCATACTGTTTTCCATAGTGACTGTACCAGTTTTCATTCCCACCAACAGTATACCTGGGTTCCCTTTTCTTCACATATTTGCCAACACGTCTTACCTATTTTTTTTATAATAGTCATCCTGACAGGTGCAAAGTGAGATCTCATTGTGGTTTGGATTTGTATTTCCCTGTTGATAAGTCATGTTGAGCATACTTTGGCCATTTGTACTATTAATTCTTTGGAGAAATGTCTGTTCATATCCTTTGCCTTTGCTTTTTAATTAGGTTATTTTTTGAGTTGTAGGAGTTATTTCTATATTTTGGGTATTAACTCTTTATCACATAAATGGTTTTCAAATATTTTATCCCATTCCATAGATTGCCTTTTTATTTTCTTGATTGTTTCTATTGCTGTGCAGAAGCTTTTTAGTCTGATGTAATCCCACTTATTTATTTTTACTTTTTTGGTTCATGCTTTTGGTGCCAGGTCCAAGAAATCATTGCCAAGACCGATGACACGAAGCTTTTCTTCATGTCTTTTTCTAGGAATTTTACAGTTTCAGGTCTTACGTTTAAGTTGAGTTGATACTTGTATATGATATAAGATAAAGGTCCAATTCCATTCTTTTGCATGTGGATACCTAATTCTCACAATGATGTTTATTGAAGAGAATGCTCTTTCCCCATTTTGTATTCTTGGCACTTTTATCAAAGATTAGTTGACATATATGCTGAGTGTGCTCTCTCTTCTGTTTTGATGGTTTGTGTGTTCTTTTTCATGCCAGGTCCTGGCCTGGTGCTGAGATGGGCCTGATGCCCGGGTCTTATTTCTCCATCTTGTTCTGTTTAAATGCACAGATATAATCTGTCTCTTACTACCTCTCTAGTAGCAATTCTTCCTATATATAGACTCGGAGATTATATATCATAACTCATTAGCCTGCATTCTACTTTCCTAAGCACATTTTAAAATTTTAACAATAATTTCTACTCAGCCTTCAACTTGAGCTTTTTGAGCAGTTACAGCACAGTGGAAGTCTGTTTCCCTCAGTGGCTCATTCTTGTGCACTTTGTGCCCTGGCTTCAGAAATATATTTAAATATTGTATGGTCTCAGAGTACTTTGCTCTAACCACCCAAAAGTCAAGATTTAAGCAGAAACTTAATGCAGTCCATCTTCTCACTTTATATTTTCAAAGTCCTTAGAAAGGACTTTGCTAGAAAGGCTCAAAGGGCCATACCCTAGTCCATGGAGTCCTCCAATTATATTAGATTCACTGTTCTGAACTTGAAGTATGAGAAGGAGTTTCTTTGAGACCTATATTACCCAGGGTGACAGTGAAATGAAAAGACTGCCTGAATACTACTTAAAGATTTATTTTATACTGTGTTTTGCTGGAGGTGCTCCATTATACCTTGTCTATACAATACAATCTATATCTAATGTGGACAAATTATGTCTATACAACAATGTTCTAGGCTGGCTTAGGAGATGTACACACTAACTATTTTTAGCATTTGTTTTAATGTGTTGATCGCATTCTTAGATTACTATAATAGGACAGTTTGATCTTTTCTGTAGTTGGATATGTTCTCACATAGCCTAGCCTCTTTCTTTTTTTTTTTTTTAAGATTTTATTTATTTATTTGACAGAGAGAGACACAGCGAGAGAGGGAACACAGGCAGGGGGAGTGGGAGAGGGAGAAGCAGGCCTCCAGCTGAGCAGGGAGCCCAATGTGGGGCTCGATCCCAGGACCCTGGGATCATGACCTGAGCCAAAGGCAGATGCTTAACTACTGAGCCACCCAGGCGCCCCGCCTAGCCTCTTTCTATAGATACTCTTCAAGTGTATAATTTTGTAATTTTATAAATCAGAGCCCCCTGGCTGGTCTCCATACACATTACACTGTGGCATAGGAGATGTGTACCTATTCCAAGAGACTCTGGGTCAAATTTTTTTTATAGGCTGGAATGCCCCATTAATACCATACGTGTAACTATTTAACCAGTTTTTGGTAGGTTGGAATAATAAATTATGACTTAAGTAATCCCTATCAAGATATCTGTGAACCTTTCTCAAAAATACGCATTTCAGAGAATTGCAGTGAATAGAGCATGTAATATTTAAGTTCCTGTGATAATTGTTTATTTAAAAATGAAAATTTGTGATTTAATGTTTTATTAGAGGGTTGAGAGAAAGAGAGATATCTGACTATTCCTCCTATCTAAAATGAAACGATGGGGGCACCTGGGTGGCTCAGTCGTTAAGCGTCTGCCTTCAGCTCAGGTCATGGTCCCAGGGTCCTGGGATCGAGCCCCGCATCGGGCTCCCTGCTCGGCAGGAAGCCTGCTTCTCCCTCTCCCACTCCCCCTGCTTGTGTTCCCTCTCTCTCTGTCTCTCTCTCTGTCAAATAAATAAATAAAATCTTTAAAAAAATAAAATGAGATGATGGACTTAGTATGGATGTTTCACTGCCAATTGTACCTGCCTTAGAGAAATTATACCAAGGGCCAATGTACTTTCTCTCCTTGAAACACATGTCTAGTTTTGAGAAAAGTTTGGAGAGCCACATCTGCTCTAATATATAAAAGAGGGAGATATATACTGAGTAGAAGGCTGGAATCAAAGTGCTAATACCTGAATGTAGAGTAATATTTTTTAATGTTAAGACAAAAGGGAATAGAATAACACTGGACTAGGCTTTCATTCTGTTAGTAACTTTAAATGTCTGCTTTACAGCATTTAGAAAAATGCCTATTTAGAAAAACAAACAAAACAAAATTAAGTCTAGTCAGAGAGAGAAGCCATTTCAAAATTGGCAAGTATTTACATACACATACACAGTATCATCTTTCTTGGTATGCCCTTCCTCTTCCTTCCAGAGCCGGCAGCATCCACATGGCTAATTAGTTTTAAGATTCCAGTCACATATGACCCTACCATGAGGCATTTTCCAAAGTTAAAATGTTTTTCCAACAGGGTGCTCATTGGATCCTGCATACATCTTTCCAATAACCTTGATTGCTTAATTGTTTTTATTATGGTGTCTACACATGGCTTGAGAGTTGTGTGGTAAATGAAGGAGTCAAGCTTATCAAGTACTCTTTGAAGGCCATGTGATTGGACGGGTGGTGGGGAGGTACCTCACTTAGAATCACTTAACATTGTCACATGAATCAAATTATAGAATACATCCGAGCTTAAATTTTAAACAGACACTATCACTTTCAGCAAAAGTGGGAATCAGCAGGAATGACTCTACCAAAGACTTTGTAGGAGCAGAATAGGAAAAAATATTTTCTTTCATAAGCAGGAAGAATATTGTTTGTGGGATGACTATGATTATTTTTTCCATTCATCTACATAACACCATGTCTTAGCCGCATGCTTTCCAATGGGCCTTGACGCTGGCTTCTCCGTGTTTCCTCTCTGTGTAATGTGGTCTCCCCCCAGGTCAAATTATCTGCTGCAGGGAGGCTCTCATGCTCTTTATGGCAGCATTTGCATATTTTTTTCATTTCCATAGAAACATCGCCACTGACTCAGAACCGCCTCTGTCCTCTTAAGACAGAGATATTTATCTTTCAAACAGTGAGCTATGTGTAACATAAGACGGACAGGACTGCTTCCCTGCAGGCCTCACCTTGTAAGACTCTCCTTTTTAAAGGAATTTATGATGGTCTGCCTTTAGGTTATTTATTTATATGTTGCTCCATGACCGCTTTTCCAGTAATGAGTTTAAATATAGGCAACATAAACCCATCTGGAAATAAAATTATACACTAGCTTCACGACAAAAGATAATTACATTATAATCAAGCTGTCATTTTTGGAGATAGTAGAAGATGAAGCATGCTATAAACTGACATGTAGAGTGTATAGATTGTTCTTTCAAATAGTCTCCACGGTGGCTGGGACCACAAAGATTCCTAGTGCATAATATCAGACTTTGTAACTGGAAATTTTCTGGGAGTGGCCAAACATTTAGTTTCTGAGAGTAATGGCTACTAACACTCAGAGGGCTAACGGCTGAGATTAGAATTTCTGTGCTCTGGCTTAGACCTCTGCTTGGCTCCACTAAAACCACTTGGGTTGTGTCCAGTTTCCAAGCCTGAGCCTTCATTTTATTGTTTTGTGAAACCTGTCTTTATTCTTTGGTTGTTCTTTTATTTAGCTTGATAGGAGCTTGACACTGGGGTCTTTCTGACATGTTTAAACAGAATGTGGAGAGTTGGCTGACATGGAAGAAACTGGTATTTTTAGGAAAAAGAAAAGACTGTCTGTCATTGACGTTACTTTTTACCACTCTGAGTTCAGTTGTCTTTTGCAACAGTGAGATGGGTCGCTGATTTTTCATGGATGGGAGAACTTTTCTTCTTCCTTGAGCTCCAGATAGGCACTCTGATAAAAGGATGCAGACTACCTCCAGCCATGTATTTGGCTAGGCCATCAGGAAAGGGAGAATAGCATAACTGAGATGGGAATGGAACAGAACACTTGCCAGAAAAGGCATGCCTAATACTTGTCCTCTGTCACTGCTTCTTTCACAGTAGAGAGTCCATCATCTCAAAGCAAATATACTACCCAAAGTGTCCCAGGAAAGTAGGCTTCTAGACACCACCATTTTCCAAAGGGATTGGAGAATGCCTATACTAGGACAGCATGATGCCATTGACCTCCTGGGACTCCATAAGCCCTTGGCCACTGCCGACTGAAGAGTCATTGACTTTAAGTCACTTCTTTGTGTTTCCCAGCTTCTCTGAACCCTGAGCACTGATTTTGTCAATCTGTACTCAACTTCCCCACCCTTAACCCTCACCCTTATTCCCTGGGGAATCCTGAAGAAGGCCAGCAGTACCTTACTGCTCCAAGTGTGGTCTTCAGACCATCAGTATCAGCATCATCTGGGAGTTTGTTAGAAATGCAGAATATGAACCCAATTTCACATCTCCCCAGAATCAGAATCTGCATTTTCACAAGATTGTAGTTTATATACACATCAAAGTTTGAGATGCATTATAATTAGTAGGTTGAATCTTTTTTGTGCAAAATATTTGATTCAGTGGATCCTGGAAACACAGTCTGTAAGTAAGCAATCTATAGATCCTGTGAGAATTAATGATGGAATGATATATAAAACCTTAACTGAAAACAAAATGATAATGAACAGAATGGCTGTGAAGCGTATGATTTGCCTTGTGGTTTCTTCATCATCAGGTATAGACTAGGATCCATCAGAAAATCAGAGGAAGGAAAGAAGGTAGGAAGGAAGGAAGACCCATCTGTCGTTCCTCCAGAAGGAAACTTCTCTTTTAAAGTGAAATTTTATAAACATCACAGAGAAACGTCAGGTGTGGAACACCTGATTCTATGTTTGCCAAAGATCAGATATGGGTCTGTCTTAGACTCTGCTAAAAGAAATTATACAACATAGTAATGCATTGTGGAAATCTTTCCTTAAGCTGGCTCCACACATTAACCTTGAACATGATGTTTCAGAGGGTTAAAATAGGCAGGAAGTTAAAGAAAGCGAACAATTTAATTAGAAAATGGGCAAGACACTTGAACACACATTTCACTGAAGAAAATATACTGATGGAAAACAAGTAAATAAAAAGGTGTTGAACATCATTAGCCATCAGGGAAATATAAATTAAAACAATGATGAAATGTCCCTACAATGCACCTATCAGAATGACTAAAATTTAAAAGAAAAAAAAAGTAACAACGCAAAATACTGACCAAAATGTGGATGATGAGAATGTAAAATGGTATAGTCACTCTGGAAAACAGTTTGGAAATTTCTTAAAAGCTTAACATATACTTCTCATAAAACCCATGATCAATGCCACCCTAGGCATTTATCCCAGAGAAATGAAAACTTCATGCTTAAGACCTGGTCCTACTGAGACCCAGTGTACCTACCAGGAAAAGGGGCAGGTAGGGTGTCTGGGCCTACCCCTGTCTAGCTCTATTTCCACCTATTAAAGTTCTGCCCATCTTTAAAAAACACAAAGTAAAATAGGGATGAAGGACAGAGTCATACATACCTGCTCTCCACTGGAGAAGCTACCAGAATTAAGGTTTCTATATTAACACGGAATGGCAAGCAACATTGCTGAGAAATAGGATTTTGATTACTGTTTGGTATTCATCAATGTCTCTTTCTATTTTAGTAATCTATATTGAGGTTTGGGGTGTAATGAAAAATAAACTGAAATGATAAAAGAGAGTGAGGCAGCACTGGGTGAGGTAAGAATGTGAGATTTGAAAGCAAAGTCATTTAGACTGAAAGAAGTCCAAGGGAACACTAGTGATTAAATACCCACCCCCCACACACTTACCTATAGAAATAGACTGTGTGCTAACCCCATGCCTTAGATCATGGAACATATCATTGAGTTATGGGCAGGGTCCTGACACTGTCTCAGTGCCCCTGTCCAGATTTCTGTTCTCTTTGATATCTCTCCCCTTTGGGAATACTATGAAATAATAACATCTAATGTTTATTGTGCACTTACTGTATTTCAGACCTTGATTTTAACACTTTATGTGTATTAAATCATCTGTACCCAAGTACAAGAGAGGTTTCAGAACCTGTGGTCTTAACCACTGATTTGTACAGCTGGTCTAGGTAGGCTACATTAGAATATATTGTGATACTTGGTTAGGATCATGGTTACGGCAGAGAAACGAGACAGGGTAGGGAGTATAGTATACTAACAAGCTGGATTCAGCCTGCTCCCCTGGCTATGAGGAGCCCAAATCCAATAAAAACCAACTAGAGGAACTTTTCAAATAACTCCGTCTCTGGTTTACTCTAATTAAGGCCCAGGGAAGCCACATTTACATGGATGGGTTCAATAGTAGGCAAGCTGGAACTAAAGAGGTAGAATAGTGGTTAAGAGAAATGAATCAGATGTGGGTTCAGATCCATGTCCGTCACTGGCCACCAATGAGACTCCTCTGCCTCTGTTTCCTCATTTGTCAAATGTGGCATCCATGTCATAAACCTATGGTAGAGATTAGTTAATAATCAATTCTTGAAACATGACAAGCGTTTAATAGATGTTAATTATTAATATAAATATTGTTATGCAAAATAGGAAATATACCTAATATATGTTTGAATTTGAATTTAGTCTGTTTTCAGTTACAGACATAAGTCCTAGCGCTACCACTTACTGAACCTGTGAACAAGTCCCCTGGACTTTAGCTTCCTCTTCTTTAAAGTGGTGATAATACCTACTCCATAAAGTAAGAAGAAAAAGAGATAACATATATAAATTACCTGGCACACAAGTGAGCACTTAAATATTATAAAAAAAATCAAAGCATACAACAATAGCTAATATTCTTCATGTGTCAGCTCCAGATACTCAACTAATTAGATAAGACACTTATCAGGATAATTGAATAAATTTTATTTTTGGACCTCATTAAACTAAAAGTCCTTTTCTATCTTATAAATTGAACTTTTGGAAGATGATCCATTTGAATTGCAATTAGATAGCAGTCGTCTAAATAATTAAACAATAGGGTATCTATGTATAGCAACTGTTAGACAGTTTTTCTCTATTTTAAAGACTTGGGTGCATGCTATGCAAATGGATTTTCAGGGATTTTTTATTAGCATAAATAGACTGAAATTTAAATAACTCAAGCGGCACAGACAGTGTGAGTCATAGTATTTTCATTTTTTCCTCAAATGCCTTGAGTTCTATGACAGCCATATTTCAGGAACCTGGTAACAATGGGGCCCTTGTAAAAGGATCCAAGAGATCTGAAAACATGTATTGCACAGAGTGTTTTTACCTCAGATACACAGATGTACCCTGAGGTGCACCTTTTCCACCCACAGAGTTTCATGGTGATGAGACATATTTCCCCATTCTGCATGATATGCAGAACAGCAGGCTTGTCGGATGGGCTGGTAACTGTTCCTTCCTTGATACCAGGCAAAGGTACTTCAACTTAATTGATACTTCATAGTCAGTATTTCTCACTGCAGAGTTAAAATCATGATTGTGGTCAGTATCAGAAGTCAGAATCCAATAACAAATGACTCGTGATAAATCAAAATATCAAATGGACTGGGAATATACCTTCTTTGCATTATTTAGTCTTATCACCTTCTCATACAAACTGCAAAGAAACATTTGCCTTATGCGTTCTGAATTTATTTAGAGAAGAAATCTTTTGCAATTTCTGTCTCTCTCCCTCCCTCCCCCCCTTCCTTTCTCTCTTACTTGCTCGCTCTCCCCCCATGCCCATTCCTTGACTCTGACCTGAAATCTCCACATGAGTGGCTTATTCCGTGTCACGTGCACAGAGCTGTGGGTCTTTGTCATCTCTTCTCCAGGTAGCTCACCCTAATTCCACTCTGGCAAATGCATGGGCAGCCATACCTTGAAACTTCTCTTCAGGCCCAAGTGTGTCAACTCCAGTATCTTAGACTTGAAGCTTTGTCTTTTTAATGGATTTCTGTTTCTCCTCTTTTCTCCCTCCTATTCCTCTTTGACTTACCGGCCAATGGGGAGTAGGGGAAAGGGCATGGGTTATACTGTTAGACCCAGGTTTGAATGCCAGCCCCATACTTCTGTGATTGTGCACAAATTACCCAACCTCTCCACACCTCTGTTTTCTCCACTGTGAAACAGTAATAATGTTACCCATGTCAGAATAAGCATACAATAAATAGGAACTTTCCCCTGCTTTTCCAGACCCTTCTTCCCTTCCCTTGCATCTTCTCCACAAAAGCTCAGAGCTCCCTGATGTTTTCCTTTGTCTCTTAGTCATTTCTAGCTTAGTGTTGTTCTTTCAATCTGTCCTGGACTCTATGGTTCACACTTCAACTCTGCACTCACTATGTCTCAAGATTGTGTCCCTCAAATTTCTGCCATACTTTGATAATCCTTTGTCCTGGATAAATTCAAACATCTGTTTACTCTGGGTTATTGAGTATTGATGACTCAAATCACATGATAGTACTTTGCACTCATTTTTAGTGGTGATTTCAGAGAATGTTGTATCATAACAACCCCTTTTATTGTGGGTAAGCTTTGACGCACCTTGGCTGAAGCAAACTACCATTCCCTTCTTGAATCATTTGTCAGTATGACACAGTTGACATCCAGTTAGACTAGAAACAGATGTAGGAGGCACAGGAAAGATGGAGTTTTATAGTTTATCAAGTATTTCATAGTGGAACTTTATCTTTTTTTTTAAGATTTTTTAAAATTTATTCATTTGACAGAGAGAGTATAAGCAGGGGGAGTGGCAGGCAGAGGGAGAGGGAGAAGCAGGCTCCCCGCTGAGCAGGGAGCCTGATGTGGGGCTCGATCCCAGGACTCTGGGATTAAGACCCGAGCAAAAGGCAGATGCCTAACTGACTGAGCCACCTAGGTGCCCCCAGAACTTTATCTTCTAACAAAAAAATCTATTGACCATACTGATGACCCCCAAATTATTTTTACCTTGGTTGAGTTCTAAAAGTTTCCTGACAGTTCTTTCATTCTTTCTTTGCTGGCTGGCTCCTTACTTCAGTCTTCAGTCCTACAGCTCTTCTAATCTCCTGCTCTTCATAAGCAGCCAACTCTACTCCAAACTGCATTCCTTTATTTTTTAAAAGATTTTATTATTTGAGAGAAAGAGAGAGATCACGAGCAGGGGGGAAGGGTAGAGGGAGAAGCAGACTCCCCACTGAGCAGGGAGGCCGATGTGGAACTCGATCCCAGGACCCTGGGGTCATGACCTGAGCTGAAGGCAGACATTTAACCAACTGAGCCACCCAGGCATCCCTGCATTCCTTAATTTTAGTCATTCATATGGGTTTGTAATGGTACCTATGTGAGTTTACTAAGGCTGTCATAAGAAAACACCATAGACTGGTTGGTTTGAACAACAGAAATTTATTTTCTCATACTTCTGGAGGCTACACATTCAAGATGAAGATATCAGCAGGCTTGGGGTCTTCTTAAGCCTCTCTCATTGACTCGGAGATGGACACCTTCTTGCTGCTGTTTCATATGGTTGTCCCTCTGTGCACACACACTCTGTGTACCCTAATCTCCTCTTCATATAAAGACACCAGTCAGATGGGATAAGGCCCTATCTTCAAATAAAGTCATATCCTGTGGTACTGGGGGTTAGGGTGTCAACATGTGAAATATGGGGGGCATAATTCAGCCAATACAGTACCTCAGTTTTTTTTATTTTGGGAGGACAGTTATCCCTCATGTTTCTGAACATTTTACAAACAAAGGCATTGACTGCCCTTTTATTCTGAACTATCTATTTAAGGATGCTTGGGTAGTGAATAGCCTTGGGATATAGAGACAGTCTCTCCTGGGTTGTGATGCTTACTTTCCAGTACGAAAGATTCAAGTTCTCTAAGCTCAGAGTTCCTTAGTTATGATTCAAACAAACAGCATGAGCAGCATGTTTCCAGTCTTAGGAGAGAATTATTCAGTCCTTTACCATTAAGTATTGTGTTAGTTGCAGAGGAATGTTACATCTATTCCTATTTGCTGAGAATTTTTTAATTTTTTTAAATCAGGAATGGACTTTGAATTTTGTCAAATATTTTTCCTATGTCTATTGACATGATTAGATTTTTCTTTTTTAGTCTGTTAATATGATGAACTACATTGATTTATGTTCAAATGTTACACTTTTGGATATACCTTGCATTTCAGGGATAAACCTCACTTGGTCATGTTGTATTCTCCTTTTTTATATTACAGTGTTAGGCTAAAAAAGTTTTAGAAATTTGCATCTATACTAATAAGGGATATTATTTTTCTTGTGCTTTGTCTAATTCTGGTACCACAATAATTCTGGCTTCATAGAATAAATTGGGAAATATACCCTCCTCTTCAGTATTCTGTAAGAATTTGTGTAAAATTAATATCACTTCTCTTAAATCCATAGTAGAATTCAAAGTTCTCTGAGCCTGGAGTTTTCTTTGTAGTAGGATTTTTCACTGTAACATTAGTTGTTTTAATAGGTAAAAGTCTATTCAGGTTATCTGTTTCTTCTGAATAAGCATGGGTAGCTTGTGTATTTTAAGAAATTTATGCATTTAAGTTGTTAAATGTATTGACTTAGAGTTTATCATTAAATTCTTTTATTATTTTTAATATCTAGACTATTGATATCACTCCACATTACTGATACTGGTAATTTGTGTCTTGTTGCTTTTTGTTCTTGGTCATTCTGATTAAAGGTTGGTTAACTTTATTGAAATTGGAAAAAAAAAGCACCTTTTGCTTTCACTTATTTTGTGCTATAAGTTCCCTCTCAATACTGCTTTAGTTGCGTCCCACAAATTTCTATGTTGTTTTCATTTCCTTTTAGTTAAAAGTATTTTCTGATTTCCCTTTTCATATCAGCTTTGTCCCATGAGTTATTTAGAAGTATGCCACTTAATTTCCAAATAATTAGGCGGATTTTCCAAATATCTGCCAGTTGTTGATTTCTAGTTTAATTCCATGTAGTCGGAGAACATACAGTGTATAAATTAAATCTTTTCAAATTTATTGGGATCCATTTTATATCTCAAAATATGATGTAGGATGATAAATGTTCTGTGTGTACTTGAAAAGAATGTGAATGCTTGCTGTTTTTGTGTGTCATGCTCAGTAAATGGCAATTAGTTCACATTGATAGATAGCACTCTTCAAGTTTTCTATATCCCTACTGATGTTCTATGACTAATTAAGAGAGAGGTATTGAATTTTTTACTATAATTGTTGATAAGTTTATTTTCTTTGCACTCTCTGTTTTGGTTTTATGTATTCTGACTTCTGTTATTAGGTGCATAAAAGTTCAGGATCATTATGTCATCTTCATGAAATAACTATATATCATTAGGAAATAATCATCTTTATCTCAGTAATATTCTTTACTCTGGTAAATACTTTGTTCAATATTAATAAAAACATTCCATTGCATCTTTCTTTTGAATCTTAGTAGCATGGTATATCTTTTTTATTTTTTCACTTTTAACCTATTTATGTCTTCATATTTAAAGTGTGTTTCTCATAAACAGTATGTAGTTGGTTCTTGCCTTTTTATCCAATCAGTGACATATAACATAATTACTGATATGTTTGGGTTTAAATCTACCATCCTCTTGTTTTCTGTTTGTCCCATCTTTTATCCCCCGCCCCCCTTTCCTTCCTTGGCTTTTTGATTAAGTGATGATGTCTTATAATTTCATTTTATTTTCTTTGTTGTTTTATTAGCTATAGATCTTTTTATGTTATTTTAGTGGTTACTTCAGGGTTTATAATGTCCACCTTTAATATATCACATTCTACCTTTGAGTGATGGTATACCACTCTCCCTAAATTACAGAACCTCACTTGTACTTTTGTTTCTCCTCTCATGGCATTTATGGTATTGTCATTTGTTTTATATATGTTACAAACTCCACAATACATTGTTATTACTTTTATTTTAAGTAGTAATTTTTGAAAGGTCTAATTAGAAGAATGTATTTTATACTTACATAGTTACTAATTTTTTGTTATATCCAGAATTCCTCTTGGATTATTTTCCTTATCATTTTCTTATGCTTGAAGAGTTTCCTTTAATATCTCTGTTAGTGTAGGTCTGCTGAATTCTTTCAGCTTTTGTATGTCTGAAAAAAATCTTTCTTTCACCTTTGGTTTTAAAAGATATCTTTTAGTGAGTATAGAATTCTAGAAGACAGTTAACCACCCCTCCCCACCCACATACACACCCTTATTCCCTTACTTTAAAGATGCTCCTCCACTGTCTTCTGGCTTACATTGTTTTCAAGGAGAAACCTGACATCCTTATCTTTCTCCCTCTGCAAATCATATGTACTCTGGCTGCTTTTAAGATTTTCTCTATATAACTAGTTTTAGGAAAATTTGAAAAAAACCTTGGCCATGATTATTTCAATCATTTTTTCTGTCCCCTGTCCCTCCTCTTCTTTCATGATTCCAAATACATGTATATTAAGCAGCTTAAAGTTATCCCATAGTTCAGTGATACTGTTTTCTTCTTTTTCAGTCTTTCTCCCCTTCTCTTTTCATTTGGGATAATTTCTTTTGCTATGTCTTCAAGTTCACTAGTCTTTTTTTCCCCTGCAATATCTAATTTGTCACTAACTTTATTCAGTGAGGTTGTCATCTCAAATGTGTTTTTCATCTCTATAATTTCAATTTTGATCTTTTTTTTTATATCTCACACACTTTTGCTTCTTCTAGCTTCTAGAGCATATGAAATACAGTTATGGAAACTATTTTTATATCCATGTCTGCTAATTCTAGCATTTTTATTGTTTTTATGTCAGTTTTGATTGATTGGTTTTTCTTCCTCTTGCCCTTAACAGTTTCCTTACACAAATGCACTGATCAGAAGACATGAGGAGATGCTCTGCACACCTCTGCAGTTCTGCCTCTGTGCAGCTCTCTACTCTCTGGTACTTTGCTTTAGTAACTTCTGCTGCCTTGGCTTTGCTGGACTTCTAGCTCCATCTCTACAGCGGATGGGTCTGCTGGTCTCCACATGTGTTTCTCTCCCTGCACTATGACCCCCAAACTCTCTCCAGGCAGTAAGGTAGCAGTTATAGCTCAACTCATTTGTTTTTTGCCTCTTAGTGACTACTCTCCTTCATTGCCTATTGTCTAATGTCTTGAAGACCATTTCAAAAATATTTTGTCCAGATTTTTAGTTGTTACGAGCAGGAGAATAAATCCCATCCCTGTTATTCCATTTTGGCAATTAGTTATTTTTAAGACCCTCCTAATAGGTCATACTCTCCTGGTTCATTTTAACAAATAAACAATAACAATAGCTTTCTTTCCCTCAGTGGATTATAATACCTCTGGCTTATTTGTTACTATATTTCTTCAGTATCCAGCAGAGGATCTATCCAGAATAGATATCTAATAAATATTTGAGTGAATAAATTTACCCACTGCAAGAATGGAGAAATTATAACTATAACAAGAAGAAATGAATTATTTTAGATAAAAGACAATCTATGAATTAGAGACTAATGTGGTGATGGGGAGAAAATGAGGCAGGCATAAGGGACATGGAAATTGGGTAGGTCAAAGTTGGGGCAGAGGAGAGCTAGGCTGAGGTGCTGAGGATGAAATAGGGGAACATGCTAAAGGGCTCACCAAAAACAAACAGAAAGCCCCACCCCCAAACAGGAATGGATAAATATAAAGAAATGATGGGAAATTTGAGGCAATAAAGGCAGAGGAAGGAAAAAGACATATAACATGAATGATAGGTTAAGAAGAAAAATGAACATTTGTAACCATCTCTCTAAAATTGACATATACTAGTTGTTATGTATGATTTAATGGGCTTGCCAGAATTACTGCCACTTTATTCTTCAGTGTCCCACTTATAAAACAAGAGTAACAATAATTATGTCCTTATTCCTAGAGATTTAGTCAATGTAAGTATTTTCTATAGTCTGTGGGATAAAGGCCAGGAAGTGATTCATATTTCACAACTCAACTCAATTTCTGGCTGATTCTCTAAAATTCAAATGTCTCCTCCTTTTTTCTTTGAAAAATGTAGTTTAGTTGAACAAGATTTAGCCTTGGCCTTTTACCCAAACACTTTAGAATAAGAGCTGTGTTGAAATTCGTGATGTGGTTATCTACAGTAAGGCCATGACTCAATGATTGTGCTCACCAAAACACTAAGATGTGAAACAATAAGGAGTACAATTGCTAATACATTTCAGTGAGAGGCAAATTAAAAATGTCTTAAAGAGCTAACAGTTGGGATCAGGAGAAAGAAATGCCTCAAGAAATTATTACTGATTGTAGTTTTGGAATAGGAGAGACACTCAAGGTAGGCAAAAAGCATTTCACAGAAAAAAGAATCTGAAAATAAGTGTGGATGTTTGGGGGATTGCCCTTTGGCAGGAAAGACTGGCTTCCAGTTTGATTCTGAACAAATCCAACTTTCTCTGTGTGAGAAGATGAGTTCAGAGCAACAGAAAAAAAATAATGTCCTTTGTGAATCACCTTGGCCAGTTATGATCTCAGCTGTTTGCCCTAATAATACCCTCCTTCAAATGACTAGGCGTATAGCCTGGGAAGGTGAGATGATGCAGAGGAGCCCTTGGTCCTGAGCCTTCAAGTCGAGCCAGAATCTCCAAATCTCCTTGGAACATTTTGGGAGTTAAAGCTGGTCTCTACTCAACCATAGATACAGCATTCTCTTTAAAGAACAACCTGGATCTTAGCATAACTCAAGAGGCCCTTGGTGACCTGGCCAAGGCCTCCTCACCACCTCCCCAGGGATCATGTGCTCTAGCAACACTAACCTACTGCAGTTACTGTATAGGCTAACATGCTCTTTCAGACCTCTAGAACAGCATCATCTGCATTCACTGCTTAGAAGTCCCTCCCTTATCTCTTTTCCCATCAGTAGGCAGGCAAACTTTGATTTGTCTTTGAAGACACCTGAAATGCCTCTTCCTCCCTAAGAACTTTCTTCATCTCAGCCTTAGTTGCCCCCCACCCTTTTTCTTGGATACCCCCACCAGGCAGGGTTCAATTAAGACTCTTGAGGCCCAGCCACTAGAACAATTATGCAGCCTCCCTTATGTATAATACAAATAAGATATGACTAAATCCTAAAATAGATACAAGGAAATTTTTTTAAGTTCTGAGTTTTTCCAGAACACATCAGTTCTTTTAAAAAAAATTATCCCATTTCTCTGTGGAGACCATGTCTTGCCTGTCTTTGTGTTTTATCTGTTTGAGTGACTAGCAAATAGTGTTCAACAAAGGCCTCTCAAGTAGAAGAATGAATCCTTGAACATTTTTATTTGTAATATAATGGCCATCCATTTTTTTTGAAAACAGCTATTTTCCAAATCTCCCATGTTTTTTTTCCCTTTGTGTAATACTACTTCATAAAGGAAACATTTAATAGTGTAAACCTTAGAATTAAAGGACAAAACACCTGAAAATAAAAAGTGGTAAAAATGTATGTTTAACTTCTGGGATTGAAAATCTTTTGTAGTCTATGTATTAAAAGTAATTCTTGAGTGAAATTCTTGGGGGAGGGGAGGTGCTTAATGTCAGAATACTCCCATCCATCATCATACCATGCCCGAATATGATCATCATCATTATTATGATCATTATTGCAGTATACTGAAGTGGAACACTCTAGAACAAGGAATCATGTTAGGGAGAAAACAATCTGATGGCAGATTGAAAGGGAACTGAGCACCTTCGGGGTGAGCTGAGGACACTGGAAGGCTTAGAATGGGGAGGAGGGGGAGGAAGATAATGGAGATGGATCTTGAACTCAAAATATCCCTCTTAGTGGTGGTGGATGACATCACAGATTTCTAAAAAGAAGTCTAGAGTGCTTTGATTCTGCTCCTACCTTTAGACTCTATGCTTGAGGTCCTGCTATTTCTCCCTGAATATGGAACATTGTAATAATAAAAGACTAAGATCTATTGGAGCCTTATTATGTGCTAGGCAGTGTTGCAGGCATTTTGCATGTACTAGCTTTTTAATTTTCATTAAAAATTCTATGGGATAGAAACTATTATAATTCCCATTTTACGGATGAGAAAGCATGTGTAACAGATGTAACTCTAGGTGAGGTGGCTCTAAAGCCCTCATTTATTTAACCTCTGCAGTATTGCCCCTGTATCTTTTAAGTGGGGCATGAGAAGGGTCTTTGAGACTGCATAACCAGGCTCCGTCATTGTACAGGCAAGTTCTGGAAAGGTTAAGCAATTTATGTGATGTCAGTTAGTGAGGGGTGGAGTTGGAGTTGAACCCAAGCAGTCTGTGTGGTATCCATTGCTCACACCTTTGCAGGACCTGAGATTGCGTATTTGACCATTAGTGTTGTACGCACAAATACAGGAAGATGGCCCAAGGATAAGGATCTTCAGTTATAAAAGGATCAACCAAAGCCCAAGGCCAGAGTGGAATCTCACCTCCAGTCAAACTTTCTTTCCACTACATAATTCTGTCCCTTCTGTACCCAGTCGGATTCCATCTCAAACCCAGCACTGGGATCTTTTTACTCTAAGATCTTTGTGAAGTCCTACTGAAGAGGGAAACCATGAAAGGATACTACCCAAAGACATGCAGCTATATAGGGGGAGAACTGGGACTTGGACCCAGGTGTACCTGATTCCAGGCCTATGATCCTCATGGCAGATAATCATAGCAAAGACAGGTCAAGAAAATTATTGCAAACATTTAAAAATCACATTGTTTAATAAACATTTAAGTCACATTAAATAGAACTGGATGATTGACATTAATGCCACAGCCATCCCTTGATTTATAGTCAAGGGACTGAAACTTAGTTCCCCAAAGTCCAAAAACAGAACATTGCAGTGTATTATTACACCCAAGGCTGAGGGAACTTTGCTATGATGACTGGGCTGCCAGAAGGGGTGAGCATTGTATCATTCAGAAAATAGTGTGTGGTCTCCCTGAATGAGAGCTATACATGAAGATGGACTTTGCCTGCAGACAGAGAGTCAGACATACCACTGACCACAGCAGCTCGATGCATGACAACCCGAGACAAGCAAAGCTGAGCACAAACCACTAGTTCTTATTTATCATTTTCAACAGGAAGTGAAAAGCTTGTGCTGCTCCTTGGCTGGTGCTGTCAAAGTGGTGAGGTTGCCTGAGTGGTTCAGAAATATTTCGTGGCTGCTTCTTACAGGCAAAATATATAGGAGTTTTCTATTTTCTCCTATCTCTGAAGACTATAAGATATATCTTGGAATGTAAAATCTCTTCAAAAGAAAATTGTAATTATAATCATTAAAAAGATCTTTTATATTGTGGCAATAGAAATGAACTCAAGTGCTTTTACAGGTAGGGGAGAACAGGGCAAGTTAGCTGAAATGGAAGTTTGCATGTTCCGTATATGTAAAACAAGAAAAGCTCCATGAGTATGAGAGGAGAAATGTGAAGAACTCTGCATTTAAGAGCGCTTGAGCTATATGATGTACTGCCTGATATAGCAGTGAATGTTTCCTGAGCCCTTCTACTGTCAGGCACTGGAACTGGTTTCTGTGACAGGGAAAAAGATGACCAAAATGCATTCCCTACTCTTGAGGAGTTAATGGTCTAACAGAAAAGGTGAGGCATATATACACCTGACCTTGGGATCAAGTCATAATGTGATTTTTTTCTCTACTCGGTAGAGGACTTAGTATTACCAAGTACTAAGGACGTTCAAGAAAGGAAGAAATAAGCCTAAATGCGCATACATTAACATTTGAGTTAGGTCTAGAAGGAAGGGGAGAATATTCATAGATTAAAATAGGGCATGAGGTTTTCAGGAATAGGGAACAATTTTAGGATTTTCTAGATAGATAATCATACTGTCTGTAAATAAAGACAATTTTCCCCTTTCTTTTCCAATCTGGATGCCTTTTATTTACTATTCTTGTATTTTACTGAATAGGGCCTTCAATACAATGTTGGATGGAAGTGGTAAAATATCTTTCATGGTTTGATAATCTTGAAGGAAAAACATTCACTGTTCCACTTATTAGGTATGATGTTAGCTGTAGTGTTCTCTTATGTGCCCTTTATCAGGTTAAGTTCCCTTCTAGTCCTAGTTTGTGAAGAGGTTTTTTTTTTTAAATCAGGAATAGAGTATTACTTTGTCAAATGCTTTTTCTGTGTCTATCAAGAGTATAATACAGATTTTTTTCTTTTTGAGTCTATTAACATGGTATATTATTACTAATTTTTTAAAGATTTTATTTATTTAAGAGACAGAGCGAGCCCACACGTGAGTTGGGGTAGGGCAGAGGGAAAGGCAGAGAATATGAAGCAGACTCCAAGCCAAGCATGGAGCCCGACGTGGGGCTCGATCTCATGACCCTGAAAGCATGAACTGAGCCAAAACCAAAAGTCAGATCCTTAACCAACTGAGCTACCCAGGCGCCCCTACAATCATTAAATTTTTAATTGATTTTTACATTACTAGAATAAATCACATTTGTTTGTGATGTATTATACTTTTATATATTGGTGGATTCAATTTGTTAAAATTACATCAAGAGTTTTGTCTATGTGCATAAGGAATGCAGTTTTCTTTTTTTGTAATATGTTTGGTTTTGGATATACTGGTCTCAAATTAAGTTGGGGATTATTCCTTCCTCTTTGATTTTCTCGAAGAATATGTATGGAATTGGTATTGTTTTTCCCTTAAGCATTTGGTAGAATTCATCAGTATGTCATCGGAGCTCAGAGTTCAGTTTTTGGGGTAATAGTATTTTTTAACTGCAAATTCAATTGCTTTGATCTATACAGGGATACTCAGGTTATCTATTTTCTTCTTAAATGAGATTTGGCAGCTTGTGTCTTCAAAGGAATTTGTCCATTTCATCTAAGCTTTTAAATTTATTGGCATATGATCTCCCTCCTAAATGTTTATGCACCTAATAACAGAGCTTCAAAACCCAAACTGATAGAATTGTAAGGAAAAATAGAAAAATTCACAATAGTATTCAATACTCTTCTCTCAGTAACTGGTAAAACAAGTGATAATGTCAAGTAGGTCTGGTTGGCTGATAGTGCTCAAGTCTTCTACCACCTTACTTGCTTTATCAATTTTTCAAATATCTTTTTGTTATCAATTTCTAATTTAATTTCATTGTGATAATACACTATGATTTGAATAATTTTTTAGTTTATTGAGTCTTTTTTATGGCTCAGAATATAGTCTCTATTGGGAAATGTTTCATGGGCTCTTGAAAAATTTTGTATTCTGCTGTTATTGAGTTCTTTAAATGTCAACTAGGTCCAATTGATTGATAGGGTTTTTATTTCCTCTTGTGAATTGGCCCTGGCAAAATTCTTTGCACTGAAAGTATTTTGTCACTATTAATATAGCCATTCTAGCATTCTTTGGTTAGTATTTAGATAGCATATCTTTTTCTATTCTTTTACATTTAATCTTTTTATGTCTTCATGTTTAAGGTAGGTATTTTTGTACGCAGGATATAGTTGGGTCTTGCTTTTTGATCCAATATCACTATCTTTGCCTTTTCTCCACATAGCTATATGATCTACATTTAATGTGATTATTGATATGGTTAGGATTCAATCTACCATTTTAATGCTATTTTCTTTTGGTACCATTGGTCATTTATTTCCTTTGTTGTCCGTTTCTGCCTTCCTTTGAAATTGAGCATTTGCTTTATGGTTCCATTTTATCTCTTTTGTTGGATTATCATCTATGACTTTTGGTTGTGTTACTGTAGTGGCTGCTTTAGAGTTTATACTGCTTAACTACAATAAGTAGTCTGCCTTCAAGTGATATGATCCCGCTTCATGTATAGTACAAGAAGCTTAAAACAATAACCTTCTATTTTCTATTCCTAGCCTTTGTATTTTTGTTGTTATACATTTAAATTCTACATATATTTTAAACTTCACAATATATGGTTTTAAGTTTTGTTTTAAACAATAAATTATCTTTTAGAGAGATTTAAAAATAAGGGTAAAATCCCTTTATATTAACACATTTATTTATCATTTCTAGTGTTCTTCATTCCTTTGTGTATATTTAGATTTTCTTCTGGTAATGTTCTACTGCCTGAAGAACTTATTTTAACATTTCTTTGTATTAAAGTTTTGCTGGACTATTTCAACTTTAGTATGTCCAAAAGATATTTATTTTACCTTTGTTTCTGAAGGATAATACTCACTGGTTATAGATCTCTGAGTTTTTTTTTTCCTTGTAGTACTTTGAAGTTGTTGCCCCATTTTTTTCTAGCTTGTGCTATTGCTGCTGTCATTCCTATCCTCATTCTTATGTATTTAGTATGTCTTCAAGTTCACTATATTTTTTTTCATCAGTGCATTATCTGTTGTCAATCCCATCAACTGTGTTTTGTATCTTAGACATTATGTTTTCATCTCTAGATTTTCAGTTTAGGTCTGTTTTGCATCTTTCATGTCTCTACTTAATATGCTCAGTTTTTATTTTCCTGAACATATGGAATATAATGTTAATAATGGTTTTAATTCCCTTGCTTTTTAATTTTATCATCTATATCCTTTCTTGATCTGTTTCTATTGATTGATTTTTTTTCCTTCATTATTGGTTATTTTTCTGCTTCTTTGCAAACCTGGTAATTTTTGATGAGATACCAGACATTGTGAACTTGAGGTGCTGGATATTTTAGTATTCCTATAAATAGCCTCTATTTCTGGAACTTCATTAAGTTTGTTGGAGGCAGGTTGATTTTTTTAAGGCTTCCTTTTAAGCTTTGTTATGTGGGACAGAGGAAACATTTAGTATAGGGCTAACTTTACTGCACCACTGAGACAATACCTTTGCCCCAGTTCCCCATGAATTAAGAGTTTTTCTACTCTGGTTGATAGAAACATGAATTATTCTCAGCCTTATGTGAGCTCCAGGAATTAGTTATGTTCATCCTTTTAGTTGATTCTTTCCCCATCTTTGCATGGTTTCCTCATATATATTTGCTGCTCAGTACTCAGGACATTTGCATATCTTCAGAGCTTTTTCTCTATCCATATCTCTCTTCTCTGGTATTTTGCTCTGTTAGCTCTAGCCACATTGAGTTTCCCAGATTCAACCTCCATCTCATTCACTCAGTGAATTTGCTAAGATCTTCTTGGCTTTACCCTCCTTGTAATTCAGTCCAGAAACTCTCCCCAGGAATTAAGCTAGGGAACTTACGTGGTTTATCTGTTTCTCCTCCCTTTTCTCAGTCATCACTGTTGTGTCACATCTAATGTCTAATGTCTGACAACTGATACTTCATGAATTTGCCTAGATTTTTCAGATTGTTTTGGGTAAGGGGTAAGTCCAGCCCTCATTACTCCACTTTGCTTAAAAGTGGAGGTCTCAATGTTCATTCTACTTCTGGGTATCACTTCCAAGATTTTTTTTTATTGAGATATAATTGACATACAACATTGTATTAGTTTTAGGTGTATGACATAATGATTAAATATCTGTATATTTAGTAAAATGTTCACTACAGTAAGTCTAGTTAACACCTGTCATCATACATAGTTATAAGTTTTTTCTTGTGCTAAGCACTTTTAAGATTTATTCTCTAAGCAGCTTCCAAATATGCAATCCAGTATTATTAACTATCATAACCATGTTAGATGTTACATCCCATGACTATTCCAAGACATTTTAACACATTTTAGTATGTATCTGATTGTGACATGATTTTGAGGCTCATATCAGTTTTACAACTTTAATAAGTTACCTAATATTCCTAGCTTGAATGGTTTTGTTTCCTTATGAATGATGTGGTTGGACCAGTTCAGTGATGCTGAACTCTTTATCTTCCTCAGGAGATCTGAGTAAAATTACAGAGATTCTCTCTGGGAGTGATTCTCAGTAGGTAGGGAGAAGGTGGATATCCATTCCCTCTAGGGGATGACATAAAGAGAGTTGTGTACCTTGGAAATGGGTCTTTAGCTAAATGTGCCATTCTTCCAATTGACACTCTGTAGTAGATGACTCAGTTATAGGAACATCTGTTGAGCAACTTGAATATATATGGAATCGTGTAATTCTGTGAGAGGACAAATATTGGTAAATCTGGTTTCATATCCCTAAATAGTATAGAATATATAGTGATAATATCTAAAGTTCTATTACTAAAAGTATCTGAAAAGTATGTCAGTTGGGATAATGTGTAATTAGTGTTAGAATATTAGAACACATTGCATTAATAAAATTAATTTCTCAGAGCCCTTTAAAAAGCACAGAAATGCAGGGGGTACATGATGTGGCACTTTGCATTGCCAACTAAAATCAGGAAGAGTTCTGTAGGTCTCTTGGATCTGATAGACAATCTAATCCATGGAAAATGGTTATAGGTCTTTTTGCATTTTTATATTTTACAAATTTATTTTCAAAATAATTCTAAATCTCAAACTATTTTAAATATATCAGAAAGATCCACATACCTGTTTTGGGAAAATTCACCATCGATGCTATTTACCCATAATTCATTGACTCGAATATAGGAACTAATTTATCTGTATTATGTGTTGGAGACCATTGAACACTGGTGCCATTTTCCCCAATGAACTAGAATAGTTCAGTAATTTTCCCACTTAGTAGACTTTTTATTTCTTACCGACACAGTCTAATACAATTAATGCATTTATGGATTAGCCATCTTAGACTGAGAAACAGTTGTTTCAGAAACCCCACTAATCACTAATTACTGTAGATCCTTTCTGGAAAATCATTTTCAATATGCAGACCCAGGGGCTTCTAATCTGGTTAAAGGATTTCCAAGTGGGATATGCAGCATTTCAGCCAATCTGTACAAACTGATGACTATGTAGCTAAGTGGTACTGAAACTTGATCAAAATCATATGTGCATAACCAGAGACTTGTGGATTTATACACATTTTCTGGATGTGAATGAAGAATTGTTGAAGTGTGAGCTGGCGCCAGACCAGCTTTGTGGTCTAACCCAACTCCTGTTGCCATATGCTTACTTTCTCTTGCTTTACTCTACAACTATACAGTTTGTACTATATCTTGATTCGTGCTTTATATTTTCCAATTTTTCTTTATAACTAAGACTTGCTACCTGATAGAAAAGAGGAGAGTTTAGCTCCTCCGAGGAACTAGGCCAATTTTGTGTTGTGACCGTGGCTCAACTACACGGGTAGTAGCTAGTGCGTGCTGTCTTGTAGCCAGCTCTCTTGTTTTCAGTGCATTTGGATTACTCAAGGAAGTTCTTAAATGCAGATTTCTGTTCCTGTCTCAAGAGATTTTGATTCCCATAGGAATGAGGTGAGGCCCCAAACTTACATTTTTAGTAAACATTTCAAGTGATTCTGATAAAGGTGGACTGTAGGAAGACTGCAATAGATTTGGTTTCCCAAACTTTCCCCACTGATTTATATTACCTTTATTTGCAACTCAAATAGTTTCTTTAAAAAAAAAAAAAAGCCCGAATACAAAACAGATGCTAGTACTGAAGCTTTGATATTTTAATTAGTAAAAAGCCTTCTTTCTCCTTTCCCTCACATTACACACTCCCCATCCACTGGTCTATTGAATTTAAAATACCTGGCACTTCATTTTATTACACAGAATGAAAGGAATAGGCCAATAGATGCTCAGGTAAAAAAAAAATAAATAAATATTATTTCTTATTAAATTAAATATTCCTTTTTAATGCTTAATGCTATGGCAAAATGCATTTCCCCCACATTTCTGGGTTCTCTGTAATAAGCCCCTGCTAGAGAAATACTTCTGCCTCTTACCCTAATTCCTAAGTCACTCCTTCCAAAGGAGGCAGTGAGGTGTCTGTTTAACAGGTGACATGGGGTTATGTGTCTCAGTTGGAGGAAGATAATATATTAAAATCCATATGTAAAGGGAGTTAGTCTCCTCTCCTCCCCTATTCTAAGTATGTAGCAGGAATTTGGGTAGCTGTGATTAGCCTATCGATTCACTTTCCCCTTGAATGCCAGGACTGGACTGAGAGGGGGGAAAGAAAAAGTCATTATAAAGTCCAGTGTGTCCTTTCATTAAGCTGTATCATCCCAATAACTTATAAGCAACAAAGGGGATATTTTTTTAAATCCACATACCTAACCCCTGTTTTCATTTCTCAGTGTTTTTGAACTTGGGTAGAAAAAGGGGAGTTTTTTTTATTGATCCCTATCTTTCAGACCCCTGTGCTTGGCAGATTGAAGCATACTAACACATTTGCATGTCTCCCTTTACATGGATCTTTCTATAAGTCTGTTTCTATCCATTTACATGGTCATGTATACTTGTTTTCCTACCAAATTTCCACTAATGAAGAAAAGTATAAATTAATGGAAGTCTGAATGGAAAAGAGCAATTTACCATTCTAAACCATGCCAGAAAAAAAAAAAAAAGCCTCTAAACTACTGGGTAAATGTGAATTATTCTATGCTAGCACTAAGCAATTTAAACCAAGACCAAAAAACAAAGCAGTGAATTTCTGGCAACGTAAGAGAAAAAGAAACTTATGTACAGAGTATCCTCAATTTATATTTGTGTTATGCTTATAAAGCCAACATCCCCCTGACTAGACTGGAGCTTATACTTTTTTTTAAAGATTTTACTTATTTGACAGAGAGAGACACAGCGAGAGAGGGAACACAAGCAGCGGGAATGGGAGAGGGAGAAGCAGGCTTCCCGTGGAGCAGGGAGCCCTGACTCTGGGATCATGACCTGAGCAAAGGCAGACCCTTAATGACTGAGCCACCCAGGTGCTCCTGGAGCTTATACTTTTAAAGAAGCACAGCAGTCCCCCCCAAAACCCCAATCTTTATTCACTTCTCTTGAAACCATTTAAAGGGGTTTCATACATACTCTCTACGACACCTCTTCTTAATCTCTCTTGTCCTCTCCCTTCTCTAGCATTCCTGCTTTGCAGAAGCCTTCCGCTCCCCTCTCCCCTATCAGTATGTCTTTGATAGCATCTTATCCTACACACACCCCCTCTTATCACTGTATCCTTCCAAAAAAAATGCCACTGGCACATCACATCTCCCTACCATGGAGAGCCCCATGGAGGTGGCTCTTCCTTTTTTCTGGATTGTTTATGGATTTTGTTTTTTGTCCACTTGAGTACAGAAGAGGGAGATGCAGGCTGAGTAAGCATGCCAGATAATTTCTGTTTGGGGAATGTGAGTGTGGGGAAATGGCAGGAATGGGGTGGGAGTGGTAGGGAGGTTGAGGGAAAATTATGAGCCCCTACATCTCAGAAATGTTTTTGTTTCATCATCTTTGTACCATGGAAAACCACCAGAACTATCTAGATGCACTATATTAGCATAGCTGCCCATCTTCTCAGAAAAGCATTTGTGAGTTGACCTTTTAATCCTCTGTATTCTCTTTTATGAAGTACTCAATATCTGTCCAGGCTCCTGAATGACTGTCTTTTCCTACAGTTTGAGACCTTGGGGGAAGAGGGAGTGGGGAGCGGAGTCATCCACTGGATCTGCTGAATCCAGCTCTAACAGTGAATGCTGTGACTTGGGGCATGAAATAGATTTGGATCAACATTTTTCAGATTGTCCACAGATCCTTTTGAAGAATTGGATGCCTCCGCCATCACATATACACACTATTTGTAAATGGAATGTGCAGTTAGCAAGTTTACTTATGTTTCTGTCCTTACATGTTCTGACTTACCTGCACTTTGAAAAGTAAATCAAGAAAAATGTTTCCTTTGAAAATTTCTCTTTCTGGATACCTCCCCTCCCCGCCCCCCCCCCCCCCCTTAACAGCAAGTTGAGGACCAGAAGAGATTACCCCAGGGTTTTAAGAACATCAATCAGTTTCCCAGTTGGAAGCCAAATACTTCCCTTGGGGAGCATTTCTTAACACTAAGCAGAATACTTTGTTAGCCTCTGGCTGTGTTGAAAGGAGGGAGAACCAGAATTCACTTTTCTATTCCTGTTCAGTTGTATTTTTCTTCATTTCTCCCCTCCCCCCCCCCCCCCCCCCCCCCCCCCCCCGACTCTGGCTATTGAGCTGTGAAGCTCTGTGACGGTCAGGAGAAAAGTCACTTCCAGCCTCACCAAAGACACTGGAGCACCAGTCAAAGCTGAAGTGCTGCCTGTCCTTGCTCTCTTGTCCAAAGCGTGCTAAATCTCTTCTGAAACCCACAAGAGGGAAATAATTCTATAAATAAAAGCTGCTTTTAATTTCTGGGAAATTTATCTGTTTCTGTCGACTGACCTACCTACCTATTTATCTCAGGCACAAACCCGTTCAGGCACTGGGAATATCATGGGTAAAGGGAAAACATGAGTAGACATATGTGTGGAAGAGCAGGCCAGATAACCTAAAGAACTGCTCAAATAATGAAATGATTTCTTAAACTTAGATGAATGTTGTGATGATTATCATTCAGCCATGATATTTATGCAGGCTAATAAGGAAAACATGTTTACATCCTTAATGTAACCAGGAGATCAAAATAGAAGGTTATCCCTTGCCTGGGTTATTTTGTTTTAAAAAATCACAATACGGCTTAAGTAACCCTTATTTGTATCTGCTTTACAGTGTTAATATTTGTCTTACAATTTGAGAAATGAGGCTGTACACACTCCTTAAGACTTTAAAAGTGTTCTAGTGATTATCTGTCCCTGGTGCATTTGGAGGACAGTGCAGGAAGCCCCTTTCTAACACTTTGGTGCCCCAGCAGAAGGAGCTTCCTATCTTAAATTGTGTCTGTCTAAAAATACTCTGCCTGGAGAGGTGAACAGATACAAGAGTCACCTTACTTCTCAGCGTTAGTCCTTCCATGTGGGTTTTACATGGATTTTAAGAAGAACTGTTATTTACAACCCATGTGCCTTCTGTGGCAGATAGATTCTACGTGAGGATGGCCCTTATTTTGCCAAACAAGGTAGCATGTAAGAATGCAATTTAAAGAAGCCGAAGAGTGTGAATTTCTCATATTGGGTCGAAATGCAGTATTGGGGGTAGTAGTGGTGGTGCATGGGGGCCTCCAGGAGTGAAGGCCGCCATGGAACAGGCAGTGCTGCATGGAGTCAGAGGAGACTGGGAGAAAGCAGCCAGAGTGGGAAGAACAACAGGAAAAGAAACCTTCCCTTCTACTTCCTGCAAAAGCTTCAGTGAAGTCTACTTTTGACTTTGAGTTCACCGAGTGGATTTGTAGATTTGGGGAAGAAGGAGCTTGGGAGTCAGGTTGCACCAAAGGCTGAGAGCAGCCTTGGGGCAGAAGAGTAAAACAACAGGCTGCCTTAGGAAGCCCGGATGTATCAGTCTCTGTATACCAGTACCAAGATATTTGTCCATCTGTCTGTCTATCTATCTAGATCAAGAATACATAAAAATGCATAAAAACCAAACTAGAATAGCATTTTTTTGCTATTTACATGTTATTTAAAAAATAAGGATCTTAGAGCAGTGACTATCAACCCATCAACCCATGATGGATTTGCACTGAAAGAAACAGTTCAAATTTCTGATTTGATTCATGGAATGGGTCTCTAGCATTATGCAATCTATATCCTTCAACCAAACTTACGGTTTTGTGAAGTTTTTCTTATTATTTGCTACAGCCCCTCCCTTCGTTTCATTGATAGGACTCTGCACCTCCCCCTACCTAAACCTCTTAACCTCCTTTATCAACACAGCACAGTCACTGGTGTAGTTTTCCCAAGCAACGACAAAGATTCCATTAGAGCCACAGGCACTTCACAGGCTTAAATTTCAAAAGTCTGTGTGTAAATCAATTGTTTCATAGTGTGGTTGCATTTTTCCCTTTGAAACTATATTATAAATCGTGTAGCAGACTTCATAAATCTGTGACCTAAAAACTCTTTAAAATGTGTTCTCTTCATGTGGTGAGATGGATCTTTTTTCCTTCTCCTGAGTCTGGCATATATTTAGCTAGGTTAACTGAAATAGGCCTTTGGTAAGGGAACTCAAGCCAGGGAAGGAGACACTATTTAATAAAAGAACTTGGGTTAGTCCATAGGAAAGACCCATCTGGGCAGTGGGCAGGGCTCATACTAGCTATTCTACCCTGAGGTTAGGTGAGACCATAGCAAGGCCTTTTCTCAGTTCTTCCCACTGTCCCTCACTTATAGGCTGGGTGCAGGCTGGGTACAAGGGCAGGCAGGATGCCAAGAAGGGCAGGAAACAAAGGGGTTAAATGAATAATAGGCCATGAGGTTGTAGGAGAAGAGAGAAGACCAAAGAAGGGGAGGTTTCCCTGACAACTGGATGTGGTGTTCACATGGGGAGCTCCAACTGGAGAAATCATACCCTCAGCCCATTAACTCAGGGACAGACATGGAAGGATGAGTAGAAAACAGATAAAAGCATGGCTAATAGGGGTGCCTGGGTGGCTCAATCGGTTAGGCGTCTGCCTTTGGCTCAGGTCGTGATCCCGAAGTCCTGGGATAGAGCCCCACATCAGGCTCCCTGTTTAGCGGGTACTCTGCTTCTCCCTCTGCCCCTCTACCTGCTTGTGTACTCTCTCTCTCTCTCAAGTAAATAAAATCTTCAACAACAACAACACATGGCTAATAGAGAATGGAAGGAAATTTTAGCAGTAGCTGGGATTATGTAACTTAAAATTCAATTCTGGGAACCTTTCTGTGTAGTGCACTGTATAAAACCCCTGAATAGTCCTTACAAGAGATTTACAGAAAACTCTTTATTCTCCGATGCGGGTGAAGTCAGCTTTGACTGTGAGAGCCCAAGATTTGTCAGTTACAAAGGCAGAAATTGCATGTACCTATGAGAATTTACCTTTTGCCAACTCCAAGGAAACAAAAAGGAACAATTTGATTTGAATTAATCTTATAAATAGAGCTTATAATACATCACCAGATGCATTTATTGAAATTCCCAGTATCAGTACCATTTTTCCAATTATGCATTTATTGAAATTCCCAGTATCAGTACCATTTTTCTAATTATTTTAGGGCTCTAAGATGTGAATAATGGTAGACATAATTGGAGGTAAACCAATCTACAGTAATTCCTTTTAGATTTTATTTCTTCATTTAGAGAGAGAGAGGCAGAGATAGAATCCCAGACAGACCCTACACTGAGTGCAGAGCCCCACGTGGTGTTCAATCTCACAACCCTGAGACCATGACCTGAGACGAAACCCAGGGTCAGCCGCTTAACTGACTGAGCCACCCAGGCACCCCCAATCTAGTTTCTATCAAAAGGAGAGAAGGCTGGGGTGCCTGGGTGGCTCAGTTGGCTAAGCATCTGTCGGCTCAGGTCATGATCCCAGGGTCCTGGGATCAGGCTCTCTGCTCAGTGGGGAGCCTGCTTCTCCCTCTCCCTCTGCCTACAGCTCCCCCTGCTTGTGCTCTCTCTCTCTGTCAAATAAATAAAATCTTTTAAAAAAGAGAGAGAGAGAAGGCTGACAAAAACATTATTAGGCCTGAGACTTCTCTGGAGCTAGTTTTCCAAATGTCTTGAGTCCACTTCACTTTTGTGAAGTGAAGGGAGAAAAGGAGGGAAAAACAACACAGGAAGACTTTATTTCACTAAACCTGAATTTTAGGACATTATTTTTTCAGTGGTTTAGAAATATGTAGAATAGTATTACTCAGCTTGGTTAGCAGTTTGTGTTAATGGAACCCCAGCTGTTGGTGTGGTTACCATGGAAGACTCTCATACAATGCCCCCAGGCTGTGTCCCTGAGCAAGGTGGGAATGACAATACAAACTTGTAAGAATGGCTGAGAAATCAATTTGGTATAGGCCCATCTAAAAGGAGCAATAATCACCTTCATTTACAAAGGATAGCTTCTCTTCACTCTCCTGGCCACCGTTTTCTTCAATATCTACAAAGAGAGATTTAGTCCTCCATCCCACCTAAGCAGGAAAGTCGTGTTTTCCCCCACAAGGGCAATGTGAGATGGTCCTTATCTTCTACCAGTGGTCAATGGTCCGTCAGCTTTTTCTCTGAACTCCCCCTCCTAACCCCAGTTCCAGGTTACCACGGTGTATTAATCATTACATCTTTGTGACCCAAGTAGGGAGAGATACCCCCTGTTCTTTATTCCTCAAGGCATGAGACAATCACAAATCTCCTGTGTATAGTGCTTTTACTGAAGAATTAGGAATAATGGGTTGAAAAACAGTAATCATTTAAAATCAAATGTTAGTATCACCATTCTTTAAATCTTTCTTCCAGCTCCACCACAGAGCTATGTTGCAGATGGAGTTTTTTAGGAAGCGGAGTCTAAGACAAAGTTTAGTGTGCAGGATGGGAGGGCTCTTGGGATGGAAAGCTGTGGAAGGTGAGGTAAAGAAGTGCATTAGGCAGAGAGGTTGGGCTGTGATGCATCTCAGTGAAGGCTTCAGATGACTCTATGGAGAACTCTGAACCTGGGATGGCCCTTCAAAGTTACCTCAAGTTGGGGCAAAAAGGAGAGGCCTTTATACTGCTGTGTCATTGGAGCTGAGTTGCTTCAGAAGGATGCCACTGGGTGAGGTAATGCTCTTCAGTCTAGCCTGTTTTCAAAGATAGCTGACAGCTGAGTGCTTTCTGTCAGCAGTCCTCCTGCCAGCTAGAAGTCTTTGATTCCTAAAAGGGGATCTGATGGAGCATTACAGTGTCCACCACAGGAGGCTTTGACTGGCTCTCTCTCTCCTTGTACATAGCTGAGGCCATGTGCCAGATCCCACTTTCCCTGTACTTTTCCATTATCCTCTCCTCTCTGAGTCCAGGGAAGCTCCCCAAGTCCCAAAATCAGAGCTTCGAAGGAAAAGTGACAACTTCCTGTTATTTATTGCTTTATTTTAGAGTCTCCACTCTAGGCAAAGTACTGTGTCTTGTCTTTAATACCAAAATTTCTACTAATGTTGTTTTCCTTAACAGAATAGCTTCCTTTGGGAACACGGAGAACAGCCAGAAACTTTGAAATCACAGATTATCCTTAAAGAATCTATAAATTCCATATTAAATTCTTAGGTTGTGTACCCAAGATCAAATTCACTGCTTCTTTCATTTGTCTATACTGACTTTTAGATGAAAATGTTAGGCTGGGGCTGATGAAGAGTTTCCAGAGCAAATGTGAGTAATTTTTTTCTGTATTTTTTTTTAAAAACAAGAATAAATTTATTTAATTTCAAAGATTTAATGATATACAAAATATATGTAGTATCACATCTTTAATACATTTTTCTCTTTCCTCCCATTAATATTAAATGCTATTTAAATAACATCTTTTTTGCCTTCTCTGTATCTATATGAGATACACTACTGAATGAATACAAGGAAGAGTTACACTGCTCCTTCTTAAATAATAATTAAAATTAGTACCTGGGAAACAAAAAGAAAAAAAAATCAAAGCATAAAACTTGAGTCAGATGAAAGCTTTTCTTGTTGAGTATTCAACAATATCTGGGGCAGTTAAATTACATTTTATTGGCATAAAGTTACATTGCAATCTCCAACATCACATAATGATAATCCAACTCAGTTTCTTAAATAAGTACCACAAGCAATACTCATGTTCAGATGTTCCTACACAATTTTATATGCAGATTTGATATGCTGGTCAATGAAATCTTTAGAGAAGTATGTAGCTTTCAGGTTGTCACTACAGATATAGATACGAAAAAAGCACTTTAACTTTTTTTTATAAGGAAACTTCTCTTGAACAGTGAGTTAAGTCTCTCCTCTGGTATATTTAGGTTATACTAGTTACCATGGCTTTCCTCTACTTAACAATGACTTGATAAAACAATGTTTAAAAACTGACTAGTACTTTTGCACAATTTAGTTCTGCTTAGCAAAAAAACCCGGCTCCATCTTTAAATAGAGCCTAATCCTGATTCATAAAGTCCCGGTTGTATGTGTATTTCAATTTCTTTTTTTCCCTTCTCATTACAAACAGATAAGAGTAAGTGAAATAAATCTGCATTCAATACTACTAAAGTGATAGGACTTCATATACACACATACATACATATTTATGTGTGTGTGCATGTGCATGTATACAAAAAAAATGTATTCTTTAAAAAAATGTCTAGACGTTATCAATGACTAACATAATTCTACCTGACAATGAGATTTCATTCAATCAAGTTCTTATTTTCTATATGCGGAGAAATAACTCAAGACATTTGTGACCTAGTGAATTATAGATGTAATATCTTGATTCAGGGGTAATTTTGGAGACATTGCAAATGTTTATCAGTACTAAACTTTATGAAGACCTTGAAAAATATAAATATGGCAGCCATTTTTGAGGTTGTATTCCTAGCCACTTTGTATACAGTATCTCTTGTAAAAACCCTACAAGCTATTGTTGGTTTTGTTATCTTTTACATTCGAGAAATTTGAAGTTCAGAGAGGCTGATTTACCCAAAGTGATAGAGGTGATGAGATTTTAATCCAAAACTCCTTATCCCCAAAGACCTTAGCATTTTCATTCTTCAACCATGATGCCGCTCAGGTGCCCATCTTCAAAGAACTGACTAGTCCTTGGCCTTGGAATGGTCAGTTTGGCATTTTTATCTATTATCATTTCATCTCTTAATTCAGTAAATGTTTATTTATACCTACCACTAGATGCTAGGAAATGTGATAGGATCCAGTGTGACTGAGCCAGCTAGATGATTTTGTGTGTATGGTTAATTGCGGGGGGTGGGGATTGCCTGTGGAGAATTTGCTCATGTCATCCAGTCCTGGTTGGAAGCGTGCTTCTGGGATGGTTTTAGATATGAGCCTATTTAGAAACATGAGATTAATCCTGGTAACACCTTGAAGTGTCTGTAATATTTTCCTTTCCATGAGAATAAGATGAAATCATTTAAAGCTTGGGAAGAAATTTTATGTTGGCACAGAAAATTGAGGGGAAAATGTGTATTCATTGACTTCCTAATCTAATTGAAAGGACACCTGCAGGTTTTATTGATTAGGCATCTTAGCAATAACTCTGTTGCCTTAATTAGTTCTCTTATAATTGCATTGAGATTAATTTTCACTCTGAGTATCAAATCACAGAAATCAAATAAAAATATTTATTGAGTGTCTTCTGAGTGTGAGTCATCATGAAATGAGAATTGGAAAAAATCTAATGAGTTCATCACATTTGTCCTCCATTTAAGAATAATGTTATTTGTCTTCTCCAGTATTTCTTCTAGGATCATTTCTGTGATGCGATTTTGACTATCTTATTCTAAGTCACAAATTTTGCTAAAGAACTTTGTTTTTCCAGATGAGCAGCTAGTTCTTTTTTTACCCACTTGGAAAACCCTCTTCTTCTTACTTGGAAAACCCTCCATTCTATTGTAAGCACTAATATTAGCACATAGTAGAGTAGCCAGCTCCATTCCCTAGTCTGTTAATAGCTCTCTGGTTATCCTTTTGAGACTCTTCCCACATCACTCCCACCACGGCATATAGTGGATCTAGCACTATCACAGGCTCCAGCAGAGACCATGAGCAAAACTGGTTAAAACTTTGTTCACCTGGATTTGTTTAGGGTTGGGAGTGTGACCAACTGAGTCAATGAGAACCCTTCCCCAGGATTTTCTGGAATTATCGAGGGGGAGAAACTCTCTTTAACCTCCGAAGATCTCAGTTTGCATCTGCCAGGTGCCACTATGTGGATAAAGTCTGTTGGTGAAGTGAGGCCAACACAGAGGAGGGTAGAGATAAGGAAGGAGAGAAGAAAATTAGACACTAGGTCTAGCTTACATCATTTCAGCCTTTGACTGGAACTAGACCTACTCCTGAGCTTTTCTAATACATGAGCCAGTAAATTACCATTTTGAAATAACAAATTGAGTTGGGCTTCAGTACTTACAATTGAAAGCCACATGATAAATATACACAGATCTGCCTGAACAAATGCATCAGTGGGAAGGAAGAGGCAGCACCACCCTTCTCATACAGTCGTTGCTCTTCTCATCTATTCTGTCCTTGTCTTTTATGACATTTCCCTCTAGCATGCTGCCTTGCCTTTAGCATCTTTACTAAGGTGCTAATGGGGAATTTAGTTTCGAAAAGTTTCTCTTTGTAATCTGCTCTATACCTGAGCTACCACTGGTTGAGTAAGTTTGGGATCTGCCCAGACCACCTGAAATGGGAATGGTGCTGGAATTGCATTTGTATGAGATCATTCATTCTATCTTAGGACTTTCTTCTGTAGTGCTTCGAAACTGTCACCTTACTTTGTTCCTGTAGTTCATTGAATCTTGACAGCTGTCAGGCAAGACTTGATACAGTGACAATACAATCAATTAATGTGCCTGCAAAGAGACTGGGAAGAAGATGCTGGCTTCTTTCTAGCACATGAGTTCACCTGTCTTCACCAAGCACTAATTAATTATTCTGTTTGGACAGTGCTCCACAATGTGACAGATCACAAGGGTCTTCAGACAAGATTTTGATGAGAAGTTTTGTCTGGCTTGTCCAGTTGTGCCTGTGAATCTCGTAGACCTCAACTTTTCTCATATTGTTTAGCATCACTCACACTGGTGCAGTCATGTGCTGTAGTTACAGACTCATCTGGAATGGTGCTCCTTTACTTCAGGGCTCTTACTGCACTCTGTGGTTATGCATTGTGTGTTTTTTGATGAAAGCTTACCTACCTGTCTGCACCATTAGCTCCATGAGGCTAAGTCATCTTTGAATCCATAGCACCTAGCACAGTGCCCAGCATATGAAGGCATTCTATGAACACTTGTTGAAAGAAAGGATGCATAAATGATTAAAAGAACAAAAAGGGTATAAAGTCACATTTTAGGAGATGGACTAAAGATCCATTTCGTAAAAGGTGGGAAGGATAGGAAGCAGAATACATATGCAGTGAAATACAGAAATCTCTTTCACTGAGAAAGAGTACACATTCTTCCCACAGGACCCCTTGTATCTACTCTTTCAACCTGAGTGACAGCTACCTCACAGTAAAACTGCAGTAAAGGCTACAGTCCCCATACTGCTCTGAGTTTGGGGAGTCTTCATGAAGGGCTTGCTGAAAAAGAGGGTGAAGTGAGACAAAAGGAGAGAAAAAGTTCACAAATGCATAGGTCTTGGTGCTAGAAAGGACTTGAGAAGACTACCTTGTATAGCCTCCAGCCTATGTTTGCATTTATAGATGTAGCATCCATAGGGGTTTGGTGACTTTTATGAAGTTCAAAGTCATGGTTATCTACAGGAAATGGTTTAAGCTGTTTCAGAAACAAACCAGTTTAGACTCTTCTTAGAGTACAATTAGGCAGTTCCCTGTTAGCCTAAAGATGGACACCCAAACTTTTTGAAACTTCTTTGGAAATGACAGATAGGAATGGAATGAATCACTTTGTCCACACTGGGGGAATTTCCCACAGCTGTGATGTGGCACTAAAGACAAGGTATGAGGGTTAGTGTGGAAAAGGTATAGAGGTGTAAGAGTCACATAGGGTGGTTCAAATTCTCTCCTGAACCAGCAACAGCAGCAACACCACAAAACACAGAAACCCCAACTTTCATTGCACCAGCAGAGGAAGTTATTACATGTGTAATGCAGAGAATGTCTGAATGTGGTGGTTTCAACACTGTGGGCGATGGAAAGCTCTCTGGAGGAGATCCTGCCAGCAATGTTGGAGATCCACAAGATGGCTGTGAAAATGAGCTCAGTGCTGCCCAGACACCTTTACACCACCACCACCCCTGCCATGAAAGGACACATGTAACAGGAGGGAGACATATGCTTCTCTGCCTGACTGAATCCTAAATCGAAAGAACACTTCCTGAAGGGAGGAGAGCAGTGTGAAGACTGGCTGACAGCACCACAGCATTGCAAATATGGGGAGGAACAGAGACCCTTTCTGATCAAGATTGTTGAAAACCCATGGAGGATCTGGGGGTGGAGGGGGGCGGCCCACCTTCCCTTTTAACCCCTGGGCAGTACAGACGCTAGAAGCAGTCTTCCGAAGGATGCAGGGGTCAGGAGGTCTGTCATGGGGGTCATGGGCATGAACAGCCAGGGAGCAGCCCTGGGTCAGGTCCTCCTGCTCCTTCACCAAGGGAGCCACCTCAGGTTGCACACAGGAATCTGCCTTGAGTGAGTCCTAGTGCCAGGTGAAGAGAGATGTAGATCAACTGGTGACCCATCCTTGAGGGCACTGTGAGTTGTGGCACATCCAAGCTCCAGCCAATGAGGAACAGCTTCCCCCAACTGCCCACATTTAGGCTCATAATCCACATTCAAAATGGGCTCTGGGAGCTGGAGTAGGAGGCCAAGGCTGGTAAGGGAGCAGGCCAGGCCTATTGATGTGGGAATGGGTGAGGTCTAGAGGACAGGAACAATGTCTTCCTTCTCCAGCCTGGAATGCACAATTAAAGTATGGTTTTTAATCAACAGCGAATGGCAATATTCTTGCCCAAACAGCCAAAGAAAGAATTGTTCTGCAACCATCCCCTTATGAGGCCATAATGGGCTGAGACACCAGGCAAGTAAGAAGCAATAAAAATGGCAGGTTTCTTCGTGGAAAGACAGCTTTTGCTGCAGTCCTATACCTGAGTGTGCCTGTGCCAGGTATGCTGCTGAGAATGTGGTTCCAGGTGCCCCCTCCTTTCCTTTCCAAATGCAGGTTGAGGGGTCTGCCTGGCTTCTTCTAGACCCATGCTTCCTCAGCTTTAATACATTTATAGACCACCTGGGGATGTTGTTAAAATACAGCTTCTGATTCAGCATGTCTGGGGTAGAGCCTAAGACTCTGCATTTCTAACAAGTGCCCAAGACCACACTTGGAGTAGCAAGTGTGTGGACCAGTAGTTTCCAGACTTTGCGCCACATTGGAATCACCTGGTGATCTTGTTGAAGTACAGATTCTGATTCAGCAGGTCTGCACTGGGGCCTGAGATTCTGCATTTCTGTCGTTTCCTGATGACGTCCATGCTGCATTTCTGTAGGCCATACTTCAAGCAGCAAAGTCTTAGATGGCTAATTCTCAAGTTTTAGTGTGCCTAAGACTAGGTTAGGGAACTAACAAAAAATGCAGATTCCTGAATCCCTCCGCCCACCCCCAAGAGTCTAAGAAACTCTTTCTAGGAGAGCCTGGAAATGCAAAGCCTGAGATTTTTTTATTTCTATGAAAGTTATAATTAAGGGAAGAAAAAATATATGTTGGGTTTTTCAAAATCTTTTTACTTTATATTACGACAATTTTTAATGCTTGTACTTTTTCACATTTTTATTAGATCCTGGAGGAAGGCTGTCACTCACATAAGCAGGGAAAAGTTGTCATTGGATGGCATCATTGTCAATCATCTTGGATCAAGTGCAAGAAGCAGGTCACCTCAGCAAGGACAGGTTATTACTAAGTTGTGGGCTTTATTGGATTAAAAAAAACAAAAACAAAAACAAAGCCTTTCTGAGTGATATAACTCTTTAGATTCTGAAACTTTCAAGCCACAGTTTTACAAAGAGCGCCCGTGAATTACTTGGGGTATGGCAAGAATGGGCGTCTTTGGCTAAGAATTCCCCTAAAGAGCAGGTTAGGACTGGGGGACCGGAATCTGCATTTTTGCCAATGATTTATTTGATCCTTGTGCACACTTTCAGAAACACTCTAGAAAAAGGTCATTGGGTGAAATGGTTCCACAATGTTCACTTCTCTTTCTCTCTCCCTTCCTCCCTTCCTTCCTTCCTTCCTTCCTTCCCTTTCTTCCTTCCTTCCTCTCTCTCTCTCTCTCTCTTACTTACGTACTTACTAAGTACTGTAGTAATCTTCAAACTGCTCCTGAGAGTCTTATGGATCCACAGAGATATCTCTGGAGCCACCTACCAGAAGCCAGCAAAGAATCTAAAGGCCCTAGTTCTTTGTACCTTGATCCCACATCAGAACATCTGAGCTTTTATGTATATAGTCATTTATAAAGGGGTAGCATACAAGAGTTCATCTGAAAAAAAGAGTGCTACTGTTAACAGGAAAACAAAATAAAACACCACTGTGAGCAGTAACAACTTGAAAGTCTCTGGACCAAATAAGTTCATGGTAAAGCTCTCTGTGTCAGGCTCCAGCTGCCCCTCTGCCTTTGTCTTTCCAGCTTGCTGGAGCTAGATTTTCTCTGCACCTCACCTGCCTACTTGCTGGTGCCATTGCCAACCCTGTCTGGAGCAGGGAGCTTCTTGGCTGCCTCAGTGCCACCCTCCGGTGTGCATGGGATTCCATGGGGCTGCTTGCAATGGTGCCTGGGTCCTACTGTCACCAGCAGGTTGCTGTGGCCCCTACTGACAGGCTTGAGTGGGTGCCCAGTTTCCTGGGGAGAGGCAGTAAGGCTTAAGAAAGAGGAAAGGCTTTGAAGTCAGACAGACTCAGAAGCTAGCTCTGACTCTGCCACTTCTTAACTCTTTGATCTGAAGCACACTGTCTCATGTCTCAAGGTCTGCTTTTCAAGTGCGAGCATAAGAACATTCACCTTTCAGGGTTGTTATGCGGTTCAATTAAATATGTAAAGAGCCTAGTGTAGTACCTGGTGTTAGAAGGTGCTCGATGAGTGGTATAGCTTCCTTTTAATTGCAGCTTAAGGCTTGTGCTGCTAAAGTGTCCTTGGTGCTTGATGTAACATCACTAGACATTCCAGACTTCCCTGGGCTTTCATGTTTAGTTTCAGATTGGAATTTGAAGTTATTTGGAGGTAAAAGATATTTAATGTGATAGCATTTAGTTAAGTATAAAATATTTGACAAATGTCTCATCATAGAAGATCAGGAGGAAAAAAATTAACCAAGAGCAAGTAAGGTTTGAGGAATATAATGGAGAAGTTTGGGGGAATCAGACATCAAGTAGGAGCTTATTGTCACTCCCAGGTTTGTAAAAACCTTCGCCCAGATTAGTAGCAATTTTTACCCTAGTTATAAAACATGTAGTGCCAATAATACATCATTTCAGCTTGAATTCACCGTTTTAACTCCTTATAAGGAATTCTGTAGTAACATTAGACTTTCAGATTCAAACTGCAAGGTGACCTACTTAACTATTATTATCATCTGAATTCTGTTGACTGCTTCGATGGCTAGGTATTAGGTTAAGCATTCACACACTGATTTTCTGTAGACACCAACAACTCTCTGTCTTAGGCAGTATTGACATTCTCCTTTTGCATGGGTGGACACTGAGGTCCACAGGTAAAGAGCTTGGCAGGGTGACAAAGCTAGTGAGTGGCAGGGTGACACAGTGTGTGGCAGTGTGACAAGTCCACACTGAACATTCATGGACCCCAAGCCACTCAATGCCTTTCAGTCAAGGCTTAATCAGGAAATGAAGAACAGAGCTCTTCCTAACCTGGCAGCGGCCCCCTGTGCCTCTTATTTCTCTGATTCATCTATTCTCTTAACTAGCAACAATTCAACTCAAAATGATCAGGCATTTGAAAAATCAAATTAATCGAAAAATCAAATTAATTGATCTCGAAGGGGGGAAAGAGTGCTTATATTTCCAAGACTGAGACTATTTCCCTCGACATAAACATAGTATCTATCAGTATTGAATGCTTTCACCAAGTGGATGGCATGTGTTGTTGCATGTGACATACAGGTCACCCCAAGAGACCCCAGGAGACATGGTCACCCCGATGGAGCCGAGGCATAGACATTTTGAGTTACTTTATTTTTAAAGATTTTTTATTTATTTGAGGGAGTGAGAAAGAGCACCAGCAGGGCAGAAAGGGAGAGGGAGAAGCAGACTCCCTGCCAAGCAGGGAACCCAAAGCAGGGCTCGATCCCAGGACCCTGAGATCAGGACTTGAGCCGAAGGCCCATGCTTAACCAACTGAGCCACCCAGGTGCCTCTTGCGTTACTTTAATGTGGTCACTTTGTCAGGAAGTGGGGGAGCCAGGATTCCAGCCCCGATCAGTCTGATTCTGAAACTTGTGCTTTTAACCTCTATACCACATTGTCTTTAGTTTTTGTAAAAAAAAAAAAAAAAAAAAAATTCTCATTCACTTTTGTCTTCATTAGATATAAGTACCTTGAAGCCTTACTTTTTTTCTGTTTCCTTTCACTTTCCTATAGGGTACACTTCAAAGTGGTCCACACAGCAGGGGCTCTGAGTGACTTCTAAGATCTTCTGCTATACAAGGGGGTAAAGGGAGGTGCATTTATGACCTGAATCATACCACTGGCCACATTTGTTTTGTCCTACTAATTCCTGCGGACAAGCCCTCTCCCTTGGAGGAATCTCATTAATCTTTTGAGATGTGTGATTAGATCTTCACTGGGCAAGTGGTTTATCAGTCCACTTTTGTATCTTCCTGATAAGTGTGGGCTGATTTACATGACTATCCCTGAGAGCAATGAATTACTAAGCAACACAGATGACTTGAAGAGTTTCTCTGAGTGGAAGTACATCAGGCTACGATCCGTGGCATCTTGTTTACTCTTCATTCTAAACATTCATCAGCCAAGTGACTCTGCTTTTGCTTTATGCTCTACAGATGTTAGTGTCTTGTCTCTGCATTCTTTGACTTTTTATTGTCCTTGTAAAAAAACATAAGGCAACAAGGCCAACTGCATAACCCGCTCTTTTCCTAAACTTTTCTTCTGAAAACTCTCTTCTTCAATTCCTATTTACAGTTCTTGGTAGCAATTCATTTGTTTATTAATTTTTTTCACTCAACAAATACCTATAGAGCCCCTGAGCTAAAAACACAGATATGGTTTTCACCTTCATAAAACTCACAGCTCTATTCACTTAATAAGCTTGTGCCTCATGGCATTGAAATACACACACATATACACACACATTTTATAGTGTTAAAAAACAAAATTTCAACTGAGTAAATTTGAACATGGAATTGGCTTTTATATTAAGCAATCCATGAATAGCAAGTGGATAGTTTGAACCTGTTATTAAGTCTTGGTTTGCTGTTGTGAGGGGCAAATGACTCCATTTGGGGCTTGTTTTTTTCTTTTTTTTAACGATTTATATGTTTTTATAGTGTTGATTAGTAAAATTTATTAAGGTTTTCTACAAAATCTATCTCATTTAATCCTCAATTCAGGAGGCAGAGATTACTGTCAAACAATGTATAAATGAGGAAAATAAGGTTTTGGAGGTCAATAATTCACTTGACTAACAGAGCCAATAAGTGGCACATTTGGCATTTTAATCCAGTTCTTCAGAAAAGTCCACTGTCCTTTCTCAGTACTATGATGACATCACTTTAGTTAGTGTTACTTGGTACTGGCATTTACGTTTTTACTTGACTTTTAAAATCTTTCCATCTTATTTCTCTGTACTGAGTATTCACAGATCTCTTATGCATAATTATTGCTACAACACTGGAAAGTCCCAGCTAGCCCTTTAAGCCAGTTGGGATTTTTCATTCCCAACACTTCCCTCACTATATCTCATCACAGCACTTCTCTGTGGTCCATCAAAGTCTAGGACTTCTTGGATGGTAGTTATGATTATCTGTGAAAAAGACTGAAACTTAGGCTGAAAGTTGTTCACGTTTTTAATGGAGTTCTATAACCAAATTCTTGGGTGAATTTAATAATGTGATAAAGATGGTGGTCTTCTTTTATTTCCTTTGGACTTGTTTTTCAAATATTAGGCTAGTCCAACAGAAGAAGCCATATGAGAGCAATCTCTTATGCAATATGAGAGCAAGTTATATATGCTCTCTTGAGCCCTATGCAATAGAGGCAGAAGGAGGAAATAGAGGGGCAGATGAGAGCTAAACATTGTAAAGGTTCTCTTGAATCCTAACTTAACCATGTCTAGAAGAACACCATTGTAGAGACTATGGTAGCATTAAAAAGATTGTTACTAAAATGATAGTACAAATGTGTCTGAAAACTTACTAATGATTGTGACATGGTAATATAAAAATGTTATATGACATAAATTATATGAGGGTTCTCATATGTTCTTGCAATGGGGTTTGGTAACACCAGGATTAGAATGAAAATATAGATTTCTGCTTCCTTAAATGCTTTTTGAAGTAACATGGGTAAATAATAATTAAAAAAATTAATTTCTCTTTAAGGCAAACTGACTAACATAAGCCTGATTCACAATATCCTTTGGCTTTTTGTAGTTCATGTGGAATAAATATTCTCTAATTGGAAGTTGGCTTTTGAACCAGTTGATAACAAGCAACTGTTTCATAATACTTTAAATCTATCACTCCAGGTGATCTCGATTATTGTGAAAGTACATGGCATTTATTCAAAGCATATTTATCGTGCATCTACTATAGGCATAACTAAGAGGTTTTAATGGCATATGGCTTGGCTGCCACCACCATGCTCCTTCCCATTGATTGAAAGCTATCTTTAGTCTTTCTGCAGGATTAATACTTATGTCAGCAAATTCAACCCATCACCTCTCTGACTACATTCATCTTCCTACCAGAGTAAGTGCAATGATTTTTTAAGACCACGTCGGGGAGGTGGGGCAGTTTCTATGACTTTGCCTAGTTTCTGGTCCCTGGAGAACCCACTGGCTCCATCCTTTCCCAGCAACTGCACTCTAACGCACCTGCAGACTTCTCTTATTTAAGTATTCTCCTGATTCCCAGACCCAGACCATGTTTTACTTATAGTTTCTGACTCCCTTTAACTCTGAGTTGCAGATCCTCTGTTTTTGTCTGTGTTTCTTCCCATCCTCCATCCGTAGAATTAAAGGGATCATTCATGTTTGACTCTTGTCAACACCTTAGCCAACCTTGTACCAAAAGTTATAACTAATGGCTACCATTTATTGAGGGCTTACTTATGTGTCAAGTTATATCCTATGGAATTACAAATTTAAATTAGTAAAATCATGATAATTTCAGTTATTTGGTATAGTTTTAATAATTAAGATATTAATGTTATTATCTACTATAAATTATAACTATAAATAAAGTTAATATTATAATTTATTCATGTAATCTGCATAGTAACCTGGTGATATACATGCCCATTTTACAGATGAGAAAGCAGAGGCTAAAGAGATAAAAGTGACCACAGTTATGTCATAACTACTATACAAACAACATAATTCTTTTTCTCTAGAATCTCGCAGTCTAAATTTAAAGAGCTGTGTTATTGGGAATCAGTTGACTATTATCCACAAGAAATATAATGGGAGTTCAGATGAGAGAGAATATTTTGACCTTTGTTTCGGAAAGTTTTTTTGGAGGTGGCAGAATTGAGCTGATTATTGAATGGTAGATATGACATTCAGTCCTTACTAAAGTTTTTCAGATTCATTCATATAAATCCTGCACGTTTCTTGTTAAATTTTTTGATATTATACTATGTATTTTTGAGTTATTGTGATAGCATAATTTTTTTATTATGTTGTCTCTAACTGGTCATGGCTGGTGTATAGGCAATTTATTGATTTTGGGATATTTATTTATAATCTGCAACCTTGGTGAGCTCTCTTATTAGTTCTACTACTTTTTTATTTGATTCCCTTAAGTTGCCTGAGTAGGCAACAATTATATCATCTTCAAATTAAGATGTATTTGGCTCCTCTTTTCCAAAATACATATCTCTCAAATTCCACCACAGCATTAGGTAATATTGGTAATAGCCAACATCCTCCTCTTATTCTGAATTTTAATAGAAATACTTTATTTTTAATATTTTAAACTTCACAGTTAAATGTAATATTGACTATTGGTTTAAGATGATATTCCTTCAAGTTAGGGAGGCATCCCCCTGGTCCTAGGTAACTAAGGGTTTTAAGCAGTAGTGGATGTTGAATTTTATCCAAGATTTTTTGGCATCGGTTGCATAAGATGTAGATAGGATAGAGCTGTTTGCTTAAAATAGGAAGAATGGCATAAGCAAATGTGCTGCAGTGGAAATGCACAAGACACATGTGAGCAGACAAATTTGGTTGAAGAGGTGGATTCATGTTGATGAAAGATGCAAAGAGATTAGAGATACACACCTGAGTGGAGAATGTTGAATTATAGGCTGAGGAACTTGGCTTCACTCTGTAGAGTACATCGTGGGAAGACAGTGAAGAATTTTTGAGAGAAGGATGATATGAACAAGCAAGGTTTTGTTTGTGTTTGCTTTTTTGTTTGTTTATTTTTTGGAAGCTTAATCTTCCATCTTTGTTCAGACCCATTAGCTGATAATCTTGTGTGAAGGCCATTGTAATCATTGGGATGTAAGGTAATAAGGTCCTGACCCAATCTGGAGAAGAGTCTGAGTAGGAAACAAGTCCGTTAATTCCATGGGCATGGAGGGTTATATACCTGGTATGTGGTGCCAAAATTCAACACCCAAAAAACAAATAATCAAGTCAAAAAATGGGCAGAAGACATGAACAGACACTTCTCAAAAGAAGACATACAAATGGCTAACAGACACATGAAAAAGTGGATGTTGTTCATCATCATTAGCCATCAGGGAAATTCAAATCAAAACCACATTGAGATACCACCTTATACCAGTTAGAATGGCAAAAATTGACAAGGCAAGAAACAACAAATGTTGGAGAGGTTGTGGAGAAAGGGGAACCCTCTTACACTGTTGGTGGGAATGCAAATTGGTACAGCCACTTTGGAAAACTGTGTGGAGGTGCCTCAAAAAATTAAAAATGGAGCTACCCTATGACCCAGCAATTGCACTACTGGGTATTTACCCCAAAGACACAGATGTAGTGAAAAGAAGGGCCGTATGCACCCCAACATTCATAGCAGCAATGTCCGCAATAGCCAAACTATGGATAGAACCGAGATGCCCTTCAACAGATGAATGGATAAAGAAGATGTGGTCCATATGTACAATGCAATATTACTCAGCCATCAGAAAGGATGACTACCCAACTTTTACATCAACATGGATGGGACTGGAGGAGATGATGCTAAGTGAAATAAGTGAAGCAGAGAAAGTCAATTATCATATGGTTTCACTTATTTGTGGAACGTAAGGAATAGCATGGAGGTCATTGGGAGAGGGAAGGGAAAAATGAAGGGGATGAAATTGGATTGGGGGAGACGAACCATGAGAGACTATGGACTCTGAGATACAGACTGAAGGTTTTGGAGGGGAGGGGAGTAAGGAGATGGGTTGGCCCAGTGGTGGGTATTAAGGAGGGCACGTACTGCATGGAGCACTGGGTGTTATATGAAAACAATGAATCATGGATCACTACATCAGAAACTAATGATGTATTTATTGTATGGTAACTAACTAAATTAAATTTAAAAATTTCCACTTCAAAAAAAATAGAAGAATGATATTTGTTATATGGAAATGCTGATTTGAGCCACATTAGTATGTGAGGAAAGGATTATAGGAGTACTGCAGTTTTGAATAAAAAAGGAGGGCAGTGAGAAGAAAAAATGAAGTCAAGATATAACAAGTCAGGAAAAGAAAAATGAAAGGTGGTAACAAATGTGAAATCAACTTTTCTTAAACTGACTGAACTAAACTGGAATGATCTTGAATAGAATTCAGTAGACATTAGCTGTGGCTTATGAGAAAGGTACAGGTTGGAGGAAAAGGTCTGCAAAGGATTTGAACAATAGCAGTACCTCAAATATTAAGAGTTAATACACTTGCCAAGGGCCAGGGCCAGCTAAATGAGAATAAGCTGAAGGATGCTTTCCTCAAGAGGGTGGAGACCTGAGCATTTTTGAGGATAGGGAGCCAACAGAGAAAAATTTTGAGCAAACCAGGTATTTAAGGAATTATTGACAGAAAAAAAAATCTGCAGAGATAGGCAAGTAGGAGGTTTGGAAATGAAGAAGGGGAAATAGGACCAGGAAGCAGATGTAAGAGTTAATTTCGGAAAGGGTGAGTGTGTAAAAGTACATAGGAATGTGCCCAAAATATATACATAGATATTTTCTGGGAGAGAAAAAGAAAAGTGGCCTCAAGCTTCACAGTGGCATAACAGATGGGGTTATCTGCTCTGAAGATGGAACTAGACACAGGATAGAAGAAAAGCAGGACAACAACCACAATGTGGAATTTTCCAGAGTATTAATTAGGGGAAAAAAAGAATTTCTGAGCATTAATTAGGAGCAACTGTCTGAATCTATCAAGGGCTAATGGGCTAGAAGATAAAGTTTACTCAGTGTGTGACCTTCTCTAGCTGTTTTCTAGGGCAGGGGGTGATCTAGGGTTGAGGACTGGCATGAGGAATGGGAAAGAAGTCCAACGAGGCAAAGGGATGAGGAGTTATAGTTTCTCTACCATCAGAGGGCTGACCAAAGCTTCAAGCTGCGGTAGAAATTTTCAACCATAATCTAGTAGATTATTATAGATGATATGTAGTCAGCCTTCATTATATACAAGTTAACAGGAGAAAAATAGGCATAAAATCTTTAACTGCATAGTCCCACTGTAGACACACATCAATAAGGCTGGCCCTTGAGCTACCTAATCTCAGCAGTAGGAGTTTTGTTAACCATGTTTATCTTTGAGTTGACTATATCATGACATTGCTATATATTTTTTGTTCCTGCCCAGTGAAGTAAAAAGAAAATTGAGCTAATAATCAATAAGTGTAGAGTTTTACCATTATCTCTGCCACACAACTGTGTAATTTGGGGTAGACTGTATCATCATTTTGGATCTTTATTTCTTCATTTGTTAAACGGAGGGGATGGGGAGAGAGAGCAGGATGGGGGAGAAGGCAGAATGAGAAGGACTGAGACAGCAAGGGGGAGAGAGAGATTAAAGTAGATGTGTTTAAAGATGTCCTCCTGGTTCTAACAGTTCATAACCATAAACCAATGAGCATTTTCTGTGGCCTTAGAATGCTTTTAACATTACTTTTGAATGAGATCCTTTTCTTCCTCATTAACTCTTCATGACCAGCATGTCTGCAATCATTTTCCTCTTTATTTAAAAATCTTCACTTCCTCTTCCTTCCCTCTCCTCCCCTTCCTCCTCCTTCAACATGTGCTAAGAAAGATTAAGACCATAATTTCTCTAATGAAATTATTTATACAATCTATTTCCTTTTTCTCTTCCTTGGTTCCCCCTTACTAGGATATCTTTTCACTATTTTTAAAAAATAAAGACATCATTTTTATTACCATTAGCATGATTATGGCATTGATGCTGCTACAATGCTCTATAAATGAAATTTATTTTTCTTCCAATATCTCATGTAGCTAAGTTCCTGCTAGAGAGACTAGCAGAACTCTAAAGAGGCCCCCAAGTTAAGCTTTTACTTCAAGAGTCAGCCAATGAATGTTGCCATTCTTTAATTAACAGGAAAAAGGTAAATTTGTTCCAAGTTCTAATTAAGAGCATGTAATGCTCTTGCACTGGAATGTTTATTAAGGAACCAATGGTGACTTTAGGCAAATATGCTTTTTTTTTAAACATCAGTGTTGCTTAAAGATAAATTGGTGACAATAGGTATTTTCCTCAGTGTACCTAAATGTAAAGATTGTATTTATGAAGACACAGATATAGAATTTAGTCCATCTACAAGTGATAAGTTCAAACCCAATCAAAACAAGATCAAGGACTTAAATGTGTTCCTTTAATTTTGTTTTGATTAATTTATTTATATCTTATGTCATATCCACCCTCCCCTGCAAAAAAATCCCACAAAACTCAAAGCAACCTAATAAAGGTAATAAAATATAGCATGATAAAATAAGTCTAGATGTTCATATGCTATACTGCAATATGTTAACGATTGAGTGATGGGATAATCTTTAATTTTCTTAAATATTATCTGTCTTCTCTAAATTTCTCATCAGTGAACACATATTAACAATATGACAAAAATAATATATGTAAAAATGTTAAAATACAGGAGCGATAATTTAAAATGAAGTTAAAGGTGAGATTATGCTTGGAATGCATGCTCTGATTTAAATATGCTTGTTTGATACCAGCCACAAATTTAACTATGAGTTTTCTAGTATCCAATGCAAAAAGGAAAACAGAGCCAACTCCATAATCCAGAAGGCGCATGAGTTTAAAAATCATCTATTTCTCAAGAGAGGAACACATAATCCTGTTGTTGATGCTTAAGAAATATCTCATACCTGGATTACACTGTGTAATGTGATAAGTAATAACTCAAACAGTATTCTAGAAACCACAGTGATGAGTTGTCTGTGTAGCTCTCAATTCAGACTAATGACATTTTACCAAAGAATAATTTGGTGTAAAGCAATTGTCTAGGGGTGGGCATGATGCCCACAATATATTGGACAGAACTAATGACTTGGCTCATTACAGACCTAGATTTTAGAGTATCTACAGGAATGGATATGCTGCATATCCTTTAAGCAACTGTACGTAAATATTGTTTCTTTCATTCAAACTTTTAAATAAGCAATAATAAATTTGTCATTATCTCTCTCGGTAAGCCTCGAGAATGCAATCATCTGATGAGATTAGTTAATACATAGACATGTTTTCTTCAATAACATTAAAGTAGTAGAAGAATGTATACCCTTTTATAAAGATTTAAGATTTTAACAAGGACAGATTCATGAATAGATGGCCATCCCATCTCTCTCAAAGGTTGTCAGCAAAAACACTTTTAGAAAGAACCAACGCTCTCCTTAAAAAGTGAAGTTCGACTTAACACCTTAAATGGGGGTTTAGCTTTATTTTAAATGTGTAAAGTTAAAAACTGAGTTTAAATATGTTATTCCTAAAAATCCAAACTTGATGTTACCTTCATCCAGTTTCCCTTAATGTTAGCATCTTACATAACTCTAATGCATTTGTCAAAGCTAAAAAAATAATCTTGTTACAATACTATTAATTGCAATAAAGACTTTATTTGTATTTCACTTGTTTTTTTCCACTTATGTTCTTATTCTCTTGAAGGATTTGATCCAGGATACCATATTACATGTTGCCATAATGTCACCGTACTCTCTAGTCTGTGATAGTTTCTCAGTCTTCCCTTGTTCTTTATTTATTGAGAATTTTGAAGAGCATGGTCAGATATTTTGTAGAATGTCCCTTGGCTTCAGTTTGTCTGATGTTTCTTTATGATTAGACCCTAATTACAGATTTGGAGAAGAAATGCTAAGGAGGTCAGGGACCTTTTCATTGCATCATACCATATTGAGTACATATTATCACTGGTGATGCTGCCATTGATCATTTGAGTAAGGTGGTATCTGTCAAGGCTCTCCATCTAAAGTTATTATTTTTCCTTTCATACTCTATTCTTTGGAAGTGAGTCACTAAGTTCAACCAACATTCAAGGGGAGGGGAATTAAGCTCTGTTTCCTGGAAAGGGTAGTATCTACATACATTTCTTAGAATTCTTGTCTGTGGAAGATTTGTCTCTTCTCCCCCATTTATTTCCCATTCAGTCATTTATTTACATCAGCATGGACACATTGATATTTGTTTAATTCTGCAAGTTTTAATCCAGTGCTATAGTTCTTTATTTCGTTGCTCAGATTGTTCCAGTTTTGGCCATTGGGAACTCTGTTGGATTGGTTCCTGTGTCCTTTTGATATAAGTCCGTCTCTTTTCCTTTTTCTTTTGTTCTTTTTCTTTCTTTCTAGCACTACAAGATACTCCAGGTTCATCTTTCTTCTCCTGCCCCAGCCCAAGAATTAGCCACATCTCCAAGGAGCCCTGTTAACTAACTTATTTTTTATTCATGAGTTCAGAAACTTACAATAAGGTTCATTTTCACTTAAGTGTCTGAAAGCTGATGCAAATATGCAGATGGTCCATCTTATGCATATGGATCTTCCCTTGGTCATTTAGCTTTTACAGTGTCAGAAATCATATCTGACATGCAATTGAAGAACTTGCCAGTTATCAGAAAGCTTATTGTTATGGTTTTAACCAGATGAATGCCATCTATGCGAGATCTGAAGAGGTATTATTCCTGTTCAGTCAGATCTTTGGTGACCAGGAGTGATTTAATTAAATTCTGCTCTAAGAAATAGTGCAATGGCAATTTGTGTTTTTGAATCTAGTAGAGATTAGTGTACATTTCTTAGCTGGCACTTTCTAAATATATTTACTAGTTTATATGTCCTGAAATATGTTACCAACATTGCTGAGCTCTGGACAGCTGGTCAGAGCTAAATGCAAGCTATTTTCCCCCATGAACCATATGTTCTGGGAATCACTTTGCTGATAGATTTATAACCCTTTGTTGTGATCAGGAAGAAAGTAGGTGTGTCTGAAATATACTATGCACAGTCCAGGCACAACCAGGGAAAGGAATAATTTATTGGCAGTTCTCTGGCCTTATGAATACAGAAAGGACAGAAAGTAGATTGTCAATGTGGAAAAAGACTATAGGGGAGATCACATTTTTTAAAATGTTCCATTGCTTAATCCAATTATTTTTAAAAAATATTATTGTAACCTTCCTAGATAAGTTCAATTTGCTTTGCTAACTCCCACATCAAAATATCTCACAGCACAATATCCTAATATTGAAAAGTTAGGAGAAAAATCTTTTTTTTAATAACCTTATAATCTCCTCATCTCCATGATGCAATGTTTATTTGATTTACTGCTTCAATATGTTCTCTTTAAGGATAAGTTGCTTTGGTAATGGTCAAAAATCAGTAGTTTTATTGTCTTGTTCTTTAATTTTAGTGGCCTATATACTACTAGGAGACAGAAACTAGACATATATAACAGTAAAAATATGTTGGGGAAGGAACTAATTCATGCTTACGTTTGAACATGGAGAACCAGTCTGGCCTTAAAAAACTAATTCATCAAAACCTTTGTTTCAACACTCCTGCTTTTACATTATTGAAAGAAATTTCTGATAATCTGATTTCCTGAATAGTCTGAGTGGGCCACACACTTTCCATTCTGCCTCATCATTCACAATGTCTTTAGCTCCATGGAAACAAGCAAAACAGAGAGAGGAAGAGAGGTTGGTCGCCATAATAATGTTAATTATATCACCAGGTTTTACACTGTTACAGAATGTCTTCTTATGTGTCATCTTTTTTGATACTCTTAATCAGTTTCACCCAAACACTGGTTCAGGCATTTCAAACTCTCAAGTGCTTTTACTAATGGCAGGACCAGAGCACCAAGTAAGGATAGATGAATCTCCAGGTCTTCATTATACACCCAAGCAGCCCGAAGATTTCCAGGGAATATAGCTCTCCCTTGACCCAGAACACCCTCAGAAAATGCACTGAGTCAGAGACACTGGAAAATAAAGCGTACACAAAAAAGAATTGGCGCGGCGGGGGGGGGGGGGGTGGTGATTAGTGGGATGGCATCAACTTCATTGAAGAACTGAAAAATATGAATGGCCTAAACATAAGGATATAAAAAGTCATACTTGCTGTTATTGTTTCCAGTTTTGTTAATTTGGTGAACAGCCCAAGGAGAGATACTGAAGATAGGACATGAGCGGGGCTCTGGTGACAGAGATCCTTTGAAGTAGCCAAGTACACCTAAACTCCCCCATTCCAATAGCACCACCTGCATCCAGAGATACACTTAGTGTGATGGAAGTATCAGTTTCCAAAGTTAGAAGGACCCTTAGCCATTCCCCCATTTTACAAATGATGAAACAAAGTTGAGAACTTGTCTAGCCCCACTCAGATCGTTTTTCCTACTTTTAAAGTCTCCACAAAAAGATAGTGGAACTCTTTCTTCTGTAACCCCTTCCAGACTTCATCATCGTTAACTATCATGGTATTTCTCCTGAGGTCTAGTTTGAATCACTCATGCTGCATTTTATGCCATTTCCCTTGAGAAATAGGATAAAAACAAAATACATATATTCTTGTTTGTGCACCTTTCTATCTCAATGGAACATTCTTCAAATTAAGGAGATATGATTTGGGAGAATATGTCTTTAGAACTGGCAAAAAGAAAAATCTCATTCGTACCTCATTAAAGCTTCTTTTTCTAAGAACGTCCTTTCTCCCCCTTTTCACTAAAGCATTGCTTTTCACAAAAGACTGCTCTCTTACACTAATATCTTTGTCTTAAGATGTTAAATATGTGGGGTGCCTGGGTGGCTCAGTTGGTTAAGTGTCTCACTCTTGGTTTTGACTCAGGTCATGATCTCAGGGTTGTGAGATTGAGCCCTACATTAGGCATCATGCACTGGTCATGGACCCTGTTTGGGATTCTCTCTGCCTCTTTCTCTCTCAAAAATAAAATGTTAAATGTGAATGATTCTTCATTTAGACAGACTTTTGTCAATCAAACCTATATTAAATGTAGCAAAAACACCTATTTTTTTTTATTTTTCATAGCTTTGCTCATTATTGCTCTGCAGCAGGATACCATTAACTTCATAGAACAATGAAAATCAAGATTCAACAGGGGAAAAGCACCATTGCAAAGTTCTTGAAACCACATTGGCATAGGGAATTCTTGGCAAAAATTTATCTGTGGATAATGATAGAATGCAATTGTATGAAAAGCTATCCTTACATAAGTTAAATTTCTCTTACCAGGAATATGTAAACTAATGATCCAGTTATTAGTTTACATGTTAAACCAAATGTTATTTAGAATGGAAATAAGGAGATTTTTTTTTCACCCTAGAGAGACTCTGCTAGGTTATAGAATATCTTTTAAAGAAAGTAGATGTTTGTAAAGCATTAACACATCTAGTACAGTGAAGACCTGCCTAGTTCACCTATACACGGGAGTCACCAGTGAAGAAGGTGTGTTGCTCAAGCTGACCCGTAACAAGGAGAGTTAAGTAGCCCACAGTTACCAAATTCTGAGTGTCCAAAAATGGCCACTTAACTCCTTGGATGTCTTTTAACCAAACTCACGGCTATTGAGAACAGCTTCTTGTTGGCTAAAAGAATGACTTTAGAGCATTGTGGGCATTACTTCCTGTTTGTCATTTTCCTTCTAGCCAAAGCTCATTATCTGGCCTTATGCAGCTGATGCTAGTTTGATGCCCAAGATGATGTGATGAGAACGTTTTGGCAACTTCAATAATGAGTGCAGCTTCCCTAGGTGCTGCCAGTGCTTCATACTGCTGTGTTTGGAGAAGTCCTTGCATGGCATCCAATTCAATTATCTCTATTTTCAGATAAGAAACTCTGGCTGAGGCAGATTGAGTTACTTGCTCAGGACACCCAGCTTAGTAATTACAGAGCTTCAAAGAAAGCCTGGTATCTGACTTCCACCCTGGTGCTATCCAACTTGTAGATCACAAAACTGCCCCTTGATCCTCTAAGTGGGAAGGGAGAGGAACTTCTAGTTCAAAGTCATGGCAGCATCACATAAAACACAGTGTATTATAACTGGAAACACAGAGGGATGGAGTAGGATCTGGGTCTCATAATGAATGAGTACAAAAGTGCTAGGGAGGGCTGACTGGGAGATCATGGAGGTGAAGGCAGGGGAAGAGTAGGGACACCCCTGGGGCTTAGGGAACAGTCCACTTTTTGTTTTGTTTTGTTTTGTTTCTTTGTTGTTTTTGTTGTTTAGTCTCATCCCTTTATATTAAGCCAGCCAAGCCTCAAATAAGGCCTTCAGTGTTTAAATTTCAGTGCCTTAAGCAACAACAACAAAACCCCTAACATTTATTGAATGTCTGTTATGGGTCAAGAACTATGTTAAACTCTTGAACTGCCTTAGTCAATTTAATCACCATAGATTTCTGAGCATGCAGAAGGTACCATCTTTGCTGTTATCCAACCTTCCATCCAGGAGTTTGCCTTTCCAGATTCTCTCTCTTTGTCCAGCAATGGGACTGCATTTGGCTCTTCATTCTGTTTGCACCGTGCACAGTCAGATTAAGGACTAATCTCCCCCGCAAACTGTACTCCATTCAAGCTCTAGAAACCCTTCACTGATCTGGCCTCCTGAAGATAATTGCTGGCCCTGGAGCTAGAGCCTCCACTGTGAAGCAACTTCTTCCTGAGATCTGGGAAAACTCACTGACCCCCTGTTATCCTCTGTGTATATGTGATTTAATGTCATTTTTTTCAATTAAGAAATTCCATTCTATTCAAAGTTAGTGATGTGATGTGATAGTACGAACTTCACTGGACTGGTGCTGCCATCATAGGCTTGAGCTCCTCTTGAGTGCCAAACTAGCCGTTTACCTGAAGTTCACATACTCCATGCTAATTTACCTCTCTCTGACCTTGGCACCTGCTCTCTTTTCTATTTAGAACACTTTTCTTCCTTCATCAATCTGGAAGTTTGCACTCTGTCTTTCAAGCTCAGCTCAAACGTCCAGTCTTTTGACTTCTCTGATCACTCTTTTCCTCTCCCACTGTGAGGAGACTGTATTTGCAGAGGAAGAAAAGAAATTGTGAAAATGGAGTTCTAAAGTTGTGAGGAACCTTAGAGATCAGTTGCTCAAAATTATAATTTTACAGGATAAAAGATCAGAGAAATACAAGAGTGGTAAGAAGACCAATGAATACTTTTTGATACCGAACAGAAATTATGATTTAGGTTGCCTCATTTCTAATCCAGGGTGTCTTCGAAATGTAGGCTGTGGCCACATTAGATTGTGAACTTAACATTCTATACAGAGGAGATGCATTTGGCTGCCTGCCTTGACACTGTTCTGTGAATGCAGTGCACAGAGCAGCATCTTCTCTTAAAAATGAGGTTGAGACAAGCATTTAACTTTGTGTTTCTGAACTAAGGCACATTAATGGAGCAGCCTGAATGTCAGATTCATATTATCAGAAAGGGGCAGCAAAATCTGCCTCCTCAGGAATCTGTGAGGCTTTGAAGAATGAGGGGAGAGAAACAAGGACCAATGAAGATAGATCACTGAATAAGAAAAACAATAGAAATTGGTTGTTTTGAATTAATGCATAAGGGAAAGATCTCCAGCATACCAGGCCTTTGTGATTGGCAGTTAAATGTCTATCTGTTGGTAGATAATGTTGGTAGAAAAATACTCACTGGACAGTAAAGTGACCAGTAATATTTGAGAAAATGAGAAGCTATCGAACAGGAATAATAGAATCAAACAGGCAGTGAGAAGTTCAGAGAACTCTTCGCAAAAGGAAGGTAGCAACTTTCTAAAGACAACCTGTTCTAAATGTAGCTGTGTATCCGGGGGTGGGGGGGGGGGGGATTGAGAGCAAATTCTCCAACACTTGAATTTATGGTAATGGAATATAAGCACATTCACTCACCAGGACAGAGTACTCAACAAATAAGGAAGTAGGAAAAAAAATAACTCTGCCCTTCAGAAATACATTTTTTCACTTTAGGTAGCAAGAGTTGAGAGATTTCTTGATGCAAAATGCCTGAAGTCCTGCTATTGCATTAGCCTTTATGGTTGGAAATTGGAGGATTCAGTGGAAGCAGCCAGGGATCAAAGCAGAAGGTGAATGCCCTGAGTCTGATAGAGTGTCAGACACATGAGGAGAAGCAAAGGCAAGTCTTCTGTGTATGCCAAGTGCACGTTCCCCTGGGTAAAAGGGAGGACAGCTGTTGGGTTGCTCCCTGATGGGGTTAATCTTGACAAGCTTTTTTGCAGTTGTTTCATCTCTATGATACCACAAGATAAAAATAGTAGTATCTGTTAGAGCTTTTCAGTTTTTTTAAATGCTTCAAATTACATGACTTTTAATAGCCTATGCTCACAATCACCCTGTGAGTTAATGCGTTTTTATTGTCTGCGCTGATCTGTGGCAAGTCAGGGTCCCCTCCACTTTGCCCCCAGTCATCACCACTTCCCTGTGACCCCGATCCTGTTGTTCCCTCCATTAAGGCCTGACTTGTGTCTGACCTTCGACTCTGACTCCCATTTTCTGGTCTGCCTTTGCTCTTTGAACTTTTTAAAAATGCTTATGGGTGCACAATCAGACTCCAAGTCCTCTAAACACTTGAGGCCACTCATCCAGTTCTTCACACTTTTCACCACCAGCCAGATCCCCCCATTCTCCCATCCCCCACCCAGGTGACTCTCTCCTTACCCATCCAGTGGATGGGAAATAAACAATAATTTTCTCACTGCCCACTATTCTAACTGGGCTCCTTTTTTAGACAAGGAAACTGAAGCTGAGAGAAGTTTCATTGGCTAAGTTCACATATCTCATAAATGTGTGAGTTACAACTCAAATTCAAGCTATCTTTAATTATCAATAGATTATACATTAACCACCCTTTGTATACTCCCCAGTCATATATCACTCAATAGGACATGCTATTTCAATGTAAATTAATTGTCTTTCCTTTAAAAATTTCAAGACAGGGACAGCCTCCTAGTTGTTAATTTTGCAAGTTTAGTAGTAGCAGGACCGTGCATGAGCTGGGTTGCTTTGGCTTGGTGTACGTGATATCAGATAGGGAAAATATCAGACAGATCCAGACAGAATTAGACAGTAAACCTATAACCCCAGTTAGGGAGGTGTGTGTACTTACATGTGTATATATACATGTCTCTTGGAGGGGAAGTTGGGAAGTGGTGGTCAGGGATCAAGTTAAGAAAGTGGTCGAGGTCACGTCATGGAGGGTCTTTATGCAATATTAAGAAATTTACATCTTGAAGACTTGGATACTTGAGTGAGGCTTAAAGTGATTTTAAGCAAGAGAGTAATGGAATCACATTTATGGTATTTATATTACATCTTATGGCTTCACACCTCTGTGTACAATATATATACTCCCAACAGACTTAAAGACAGACAAAAAGAGGTCAAAGTCCTGAGGGGATTCTGAAACCATAAGCAAAGCCAAAAGGATCATCTTTCATCACGCAAATGAATTCCAGCATCCCTCTTTATATCTTTTTGATAATTTATAAATTTCATACAAGACAAAGATTGAATTAAATTATGTTCAAAAAAATATTTTAAATCAGATACCAGCTCAAGGGTTTTGAACTATTTTCCATTTCATTTTAGAATATAATTGAAGAAAACATATTTGTTGTACACCATTTAATTTCCATTAATAAAAGTACCTTTTTGGAGATGTCCTTGGCTGACCTACCATGGTCTCCCAAAAGCAGAAAGATAGATAACAAGTAGATTGTTCATCAAGTGACATTGCTTTTATCTGGAAACATCCCATTGCTGTTGAAGGTTTTTTTTTTTTAAGTTGAAAGTCCTGAATTGCCTGAGTTGCAGTTTTTTCATATGAATATATAATATATCATCCTCAAAGTTTGTATAAACAAACAGTTTCTGTTCTAAAAAGGGCTTGCTCTGAGGCCCAGAGAATCAAAACAACTTTCAGGGTAACTAAAATAGTACTGTCAGCCTTTATAAATTATCTCTTGGATTGTAATAACAAAAAAGCCATGCTTAGACCCAAACAGTGGCATCTACTTTGGCCTATGCTTCTACCTACAAGTACCAGGGGTGATGCATAACACAAAATAATCAGCATCCCAGATAACCAATCCCTGACAAGCAGAAAGATGGCTAATTTCTAGGAGATGTCTAGGGCAACAAACATAGATAGACACTTGGCCCTCACACAGAGCAGCTGTGAAAAACCTCACTAATCATGAATAAGGCAGGAAGCCACCATTGGACATTCCAAGAGCTATAACTTCATAAGAAACCTGAAGAGCAGAGTTTGATCAGTATGTTAGAAGCTGAACCACAGAGATCTAAGAACAGGTAATGCCAGAAGTTGGAGAAGTTAGAGAACTTAATCCTGAAAACACATGGCTCTTGTTTATCGCAGATCCCATGTTACTATATAATTGAATGTTATTATGAAGACTCACTTGCTTCCTGTGCATGTCCCAGACAGACTGTTAAAGTGGTAATCCTTAAAACTGATATGTTTGTAACTCATGGTTCAGAATTTACTTACAGGGATTGCTCAGGTGAGGGAAGGAAAGGGGAAGAGGGCCCCATTGGCAGGCCCAGATTCTGTACTCCACTCATCAAAACAGAAGGCTGGAGTTATTTGTTTGATCCTTCTTAGAAAGCAATTTAGGTACCATCTGTTGATACATATCCCTTGAAGGTCTACGCCTTCACCCTAAGTGGCTTATCAAAATATTCCTCCCAAACACATGCAGACCTGTTCCCCACTTCTTCCCATCCAGGAGTTCTGATAAATAAACTTTTCTTCCTCTTTTTACACTCTATGTAACATTTTAATGCTCCAGTCAGTTGCCAGTTGACCTGGCCCTTATCACAGCTGAATGTCATCCCTCCGAAGAGCAATACACACAGTCAGTGCAGCTTATTGCTTTATAGCATATTTATGGTTTGTCAAGCTTATTCAAATACATTTCTTTATTTCTTTATTTACACACCCTTCTGAACATGAGAGAATAAATGGCATACCCAAAGTCATACAGATGGCAGAGCTAGAAACTCAGATCCTCTGGCTCTAAATTCCATAATCTGTCCTTCAAAGAATGCTTCTAGATTGGGCCTTATAACCCTTCTCTGTGCCTTGAGGTCATTGCCAAAGGAAAAAAACAAATAGCCCTTGCCTTAGGTAGTTATGATACACATGAAGGAGGACTTACAATCTAGGTCAATAGGTATGGCACCTTTGATGATAGAGCAGACCGTGTACTCTAGCCCCTTTTAAAAGAAATACTAATTGTCTTCATGACTCTAAGAAGCAAAGATGCTGATGGGTAAAGTAAATAACCCCTGGAGTAATCTATGATTTGAGGGCTCATTAACTCCTGTATGTCTCTTGACAATAATGGAAATTTTGTAATTTGCTGACTCTTTAATAACATGACCAAGCTGAATGTTTCAGTATATATTGTGAGCAATTTGGTAGAGTGAAGTAAAGGAAATAAAGATTTGTAGTTTACAAGAGCACAATTTCTAAGACTTTACAAAATCCCATTTATTTACAAGTCGGTCTTTCTTTACAATAATAATAGAGAATTTCAACTAGAGTAAGATTTGCACAAGTGAACAAAAAGCTGAAGTATAGATGTATTTTTTACATGTGAGTTTTATCACTTTCAAATACTCATAGTATCCAGAACTAAGATAATATAAAGTTCATAATTAGCATATTAAAGTAAGAACCGAAAACAGCTTAATTTTGATTTTATTTAGTTCTAAATTAAACATGTTTCTTGGGCACTAATTAAATAGCCCTGCAGATGACATATGAGTCCCTGCTCTCAAGGCACTTAAGGTGTGGCTTCATCATGTAAATGTGGAAGTTAATATGGTGGCAGGCTTGAAATGTTTATGACTGGTCTCCAAATTACCATTAAAGTGTCCATGGAAAATACAAAAAAGTTTTTTTTTTTTTTAAAAAAGCTTGCAAAATCACTGTAAACTCAAGATAAGAGAAGACCATATGCCAAATCCGGGTGGAATTTCAACTAATTGCATCAACCATGGGGATAAATTCAAGAAATACATTTTTGAACTGCACAACACATGCTTTAATCTCTGAACCAGAACAGGCCAGATGGACCTAGTAAGGTTAGAATAGGCTTTGATTCACCTTCTCTGTAAGTGCTTCATTCTGCAACAGTGAAGATGGACTGACTAGAAAAACAGGTAGCTATTCTCCAACTCCAGAGGAATTAATTTTGTAGCCACATACAGCCAAGGTCTTATCCCCTCCACATTTATCCCTATTATGTTCTTTTTACTGCCATCATTTCAAAATGGTAATTCCCAGAACACAGCACAGAAAGAAGTACATAGGGATGAGAAGAAACTTGATAAAACAGAAAATGTTTTGTACCCTGAACCTGGGCAGAGATAAGAAGGATTTTAGAAGCGCACACAGGAAGCCATTGTCTTTCATGTAATTCCACTGTTCAAAATACAAATTGCATCATACCCTCTAGTTTAGTGAGAGAATCTGACAGAGCAGGAAAAGATCCAGGAAACTTGCACTGAATTCCTGCCTTCTAACAATGATAAATTGAGTAGGACAAAACTTAACGTTTATATTTTGGAGAAACAATTTTCTAGACCCTCAGGAGATGGTGATGGAGACCTTGAACATGCCACCAATCCTTTCTGATAGCAAATCCTAACACTTCATTTATGTCTCCCCTGACAGCAAAGCTTAAAAAGACCCACACTGGGCCCATAAAAAAAAGGTCACAATAAAGAGAACATACTAACAATATGATTTTCCATAACAAACCAATGGAAGTTTCAGAAGCCTCTGCTCTGAATCCTCAAAATGTTGTTATAGAAGAGTATTTTCAGTTTTAAAATGGCAGTAAAAGATAGTGGTTTCTCCTTTCCACTTTTAGATATCACACAAAACTCAAAGAAAATGAGAAACAAGAGTATGTATCTTCATTTTCAACAAATCCAGGAGACATCTATAACTTATGAAAATTTCTAAGAACAAACTACTGAACACAGTCGAGGTCTAATAGCATTATGGAAGAAACCTAGAACATTTGCTCATATATGTAAATGCCACACAAAGCTGTCAAAGCACAGAACTCCAAAGTAATTGGCACCCTCTAAGCAATGAGCTCTTGTTTGGAATAATGAGGATGGGAACGTTGTCTGGTAGCAATCACTTCTCTGATCTTATTTTACCACAATATCTTAAGCAACAGGGCAATTAAGGATAAGTAAGAGATCACACAGAGAAGACATACTTCTTGAAGATGTCTGTTGGTAAGGCAGGGGATGAGAGACTTTGCATATGGTGAGTTACCCAACCAAGTTAATTCTAGTAGGTTGAAGAAGGTAAAGGCAAAAAGAAGTCTCCCTCTCTCTCTCTCTCTCTCTTTCACACACACACACACACACACACACACACACACACACGAGAATTTCTACAAGCTTGGAATGTAGTCTTAGTCCTTAGCCTATAGGAAGCTTCAAGGGCTAGGAAGTTATAATATGAATTTTATGAACAGTAAGAAAATCAAAATAACACAGGAGCATTACAGAGATATTACAAATAAACAGAGGAAAGAAATATGGAAAGAACTTATAGATAAAATATACTCATTCTAAAAAGTTGTGATGGAACAAACACCAATTGTGGGCAAATGCACTCCCATAAAAACAATAATTAAAAATTAGAAGCTTACTTCTCTCTAAATTGCTTTTAAAGAATTATCTCTAAAATAAGAGTGAAGATATGACAAGGCAACAGGAGATAACATTTGAGCTTTCACCAGGTAAGTAGTAAACAAAAAATGTTTAAAACCATAAGAGAAGTAAAGGATACATCAAAAGCAGAATATCAGAAACTGTTGAAAACATTTTTAAATAAATGAGGCAAATGACAGGCTTGAGGAAAAGGAGCAAAATGAAATGAAAATGAGTAAAATGAAAAGTACTAGAAAGAAGATTATCTATGTGGAAAACAGACATGGGAAATGCAGCACAAGTATAATATGTATCTCCCTCTGTGCCCACCATAAAAAAGAGATCTGACATAATGAGGCAGAAAATATATAAAGATATTTATGACGTTGCCAAAAATAACCCTTCTGTCTGTGGACCCTAAGAGCACACCATGCCATGGGAAAAATGTTTACATAATCATCAGCACTAAGAAATAATATTCTGGTAAAATGATCAGTTTCAAAGATAAGAAAATAAGACTGACCAGTGAAAGCTAGTCATCTGTTATGGGGGAAAAATAGGATTCACTTCAGACCTTTCTACAGCAACTTTTAAATCTAAAAATGTTATAAAATTCTCAAGGAAGAAAATGTGATCCAAGTATTTTATACCTAGCTAATCTGTTATTAAGGTATAAGGCTGACAGACAAACATGCCAAGTCTAAGGATCCCTTGAGCTTGTTTTGAAGACACAAAAGAAAACTTTAGTCAACCAAGATATTTATGCAGAGCTTGCAGAAAAAGGTCTGGCAGTGAGCATTTGCTTCATTTAGCTATAAATCTAAAACTAATGCAAATATGAGGATAATGATTACAGAGTAGAATATAGAGTTTATAAGCCAACGTAGAAATTAAGAATCTAATCAATACATCAGTAAAAGGAATGGAAAATAGTAATAAAAACCCTAAATAAGTGAGTAGGGATTAATGAATTAAAAATCATAAATTGGTAGCATAAATCTAAGAGCTGATTCTTTAATAATAATGAAAACAACAATAATAAAAGAGATGAATTGATAGAAAACTAAATTAGGAAAAATGGGGATTGTACAAACTTACAAACTAATTATAGTAATTACAAGGATGATATCAGCTTAAAAAGAATATATTTTAGGATTTAGATGAAATGGTTGATTTTCTAGGAAATTATAAATACCCAACATTGACCTTAAAAAGAGAAAATATGAGCAGATCAAGTACAATGCAGGAAACAGAGAAAGATGTCAAAAGATAATCTTAAAAAAAAAAAAAATGCTCCAGTCCCCAGATGGTACCACAAGGGAATTCTACTAAATGAAATTCTACTAAGGAGAGGATAACTTCAAAACTGCTTAAAATGTTCACTGAGATCGAATAAAAAGGACATCTACTAAATTCTTTTTACCAAGTGGGTATAACATTGATACCTAAACCCCAGGCAACAAAATGAAAACAAAAAAGTTATTTACAAAGGAAAACAACCAGATGAACCTTAAACTTTTTTGACACTGGACACCAGGCAACCACAAAACAGTGGAAAATGTCATGACCCAAGAATTTGAGTCAGAAAATGTGGTCACTTAGGTGTGCAGGCAATAGAAAAACAATCTTTTAGATATTCAGTGGCTCAGAAAATACACCATCTATCTATTATGCTTGAACAATGTATTTTAAGATATTTTAACCAACTGAAGTAAATAAAGAATTAAGGAATGGGAAAAAGAATTATATAAGAAGATTATCATTAACACTGAAACCAATTTTTATATATGTGTGTGTGTGTAAAACATACATATGTATGATTTTATATACAAAACATACATAGATATATAGATATAAATGTCAGTTTGATGCCAAATGTTCATCTATGAATTTAATAAATATGGCAACAAATACAAATTTAAAGAGACACTTCCTATCAACTGGAAATGGACAAAAAATGTGTTAAACCACTGGATTGAAGAGGACAGCAAGAATACAGTTATAGACTTTTGGGTTTTTGTAGGTCAATTGCAGTTTCCTAATTCAAATCTCTCTACACATTGTCAAAAAAAAAAAGCATGCAGATCCACATGGAGAGTAAATAAAACTACCCACTACTCATTCTTGCAGCAAAACTAGAAGACAGCATGTAATACATTAAATTACATGTGTATATGGGGAATAAATATTCCAAAATATTCCAAAGCCAGCTCTAGAGCCATGCCATAACAGAAAGTGCATGGAAAACCAGTACGCAAATGAGAAACCAGCATGGCAGTACACAGAAATCACACCCATAAAAGAGAGTCCCATCCCAAATGTGAAAATACTTAGAACAGGTCTGAGGCCAGATGGATCAGAACACAACTACAGAAGGATCAAAAGGAAATAGCTTAAAGGATGAAGAAGAAATTTTGGCAGTCTTGATGAAATATAATTTCTTTGGGAGAAGACCCACTTGGAAAGGAGAGGCATTCTTTGGATGCTTGGAGATGAAAGAAGGAAGCAACTTATACACAGATTGTTTTCAATATATATGGTTCAGGACTATAAATGTATTTTCTCTTCATTTTGATTTTCTTAACATTTTTCTCTAGCTTTATTGTAAGAATATAATATACATACAACATAGAAATTTGTGTTAATTGGCAGTTCATGTTATAAAGGCTTTCAGTCAGCAGTAGGCTATTAGTAATTAAATTGGGGGGAGTCAGAACTTATACATGGATTTTCAACTGCATGGAGGTTTAGCACCCTTAACCCCCACATGGTCCATGGGTCAACTGTATATATAATCAGATTTCTAAAAAAGAGAAACAGAACAATGGACAAGAGAACTAATATTTAAACTGTAATCCAAGAACATTTTCTGTAAGTAAAACTTTGGGCAGCTCTTTCTGCCCATAGGTCCTGTCCCTGTGCTTTAATAAAACCACCTTTTTGCACCAAAGATGTCTCAAGAATTCTTTCTTGGCTTTGAGTCTTTTTCATCTGGACTCTGAGCCCCAGTGCAAACTTGGTTAATACTTTCTCTCCTCTTCCTTTACTCTCGTTTCAGGAGCTCTTCAAGAGGTACGGTCTAACTGGAACACTTTTCATGTCAGTTGCTCAGGCTGCTATCCTCTAGCCCGTGGCTACTCTTGGGGAGGAGAAAGCCTGCCTTTTGGCTGCAAGTCAGTACCCTAGCCGGGATGGTAATAAGACCCAGAAACTTGATGCTCTCTCTTTATTCCTGTCCTTATACGAAGTTTTCTGTCTTGGGCACGGGACAGCCACCTAAGTCACCAGCTGCCAATCTTAAGACTCCCATATGAGGTTTCCTCCTCATTGGTCTAATGTGATCCCCTTCACATCCCTGGTTTAGCCACTTCTGGCCACGGGATCTCCACTGGGAGCTCGCCGAAACCAGTACCCAATTGAACTAAAACCCAACTGGGGACTGTTTCCTAGGGAAGTTGGCTGTGAGGACCACATGTGTTGGAATGTTGCTTAGACCGTGATGGATTTCCATCTTTACTGTTGTCCGTCAGTGTCCTCTACTAACTACTTAAATTACAAAATTCGGAAATTTCCCCTTGTAAAACCTTTCTAGCATAATGTTTTCCAAGGGTTAAAAATGGTGGGTGCTTCAAGGCATGGGATTTTTGTCCATACACCAGGCACCCATCTGTAGCCTAGGATGCAGTGGGGAAGTGGGGGGCGGGGTTAGGGGAGGACGTTAGCATTCCTCCTACAAGGGCCTTTATTGGCGGTGGAGTTAATAGCGATTTTTGTTTGAGGGAAGCCTTTTGTCGCTTTGACACCAGGAACCTCTGACATATTCTGCCCGTGGGACACCACATGGGCCTCGGGGGAGATTTTCTAGGTAATGAACCTTCTCTACTTTCTTCTTCTTCTTTCTTCTTTCTTCTTTCTTCTTCTTCCTTCTTCTTTTCCCAAGGACTCTTTCTTGGGGTGCCTTTTAACTCACTGGAAACAATTCAGATTGTAAAATTTAGGAAAGGACTGATCTCCTGTAACACACTGTATGGCCTCAGTGGGATCTATCAGATCTCTTCTGTGGGAAATAGGGTAAATGGACCTAGGGTATCTTCATTGCTCATACCTAGGCTTTCATTGCTCTACATTAGGACCCCGACCTAAGGGCCTCTTACAGAATGTGTTTGGTGAGACATGTGGGCTAGCAAACTCTCTCCTGATATACTAGATGATAATTATCTAAGTAGACCTCCTCAAATAAACCCAGATTGCTGGAGGAAACACAGGCCATCCCTAGCAAAGGGGACTTTGACTCTCTCTCTCTCTCTCTCTCACTCTCATTCTCACTGTTCCTCCTCCTCACAGATGTGGGGGCTTCTCCCTCATTTCCTGGGTTAATGGCTATAATTGGAGCCAACTGCGGTTAGTCTACCTCGGGACAGGTACTTTAAGGAATATTCCCAAGCAGCTGCTGAAACTCCCTTTGTTTTGTGGAAATTCCCTCCCTGTCTTCTCCAACCTGACATGGACTGCCTAATTCCACTTGTTGCTGGACTGAAACATGGCTTCTGATCATCTGAGCTGACGAGGTTTAGAATGGGAACCCTTTTTCTCTGCCTTCTGGCAGCACTTTGCCTCTTCTGTCTCTCCCTCTCTCTCCTCCTGTTTTCTGCACCACCTTGGGGTGTGGCCTACATAACTGGCTTCTGTACCATCCTCCATGCCTTGGTCACCATGGCTCCTTCTCCCCTCACTGTAAAGGAGCAAGAAGAGCACCACCTCGATTTAATACCACCCACTTCAGATTTCCCCACCAGTGTCTCAGGAAAAAAAAAAAAAATTGACAATGGAAACAAATTGACTGACTTTTAAGTGGACCCAGGTGGAACGTATTCAATATTTAAACTAATTTAAGTTTGTTGGTTTAATTAGGATAGACATGTCTTTAAAGTTATCAGCATTAAATGTGAAACTTTTATTCTACCAAGGTTTGCTGAAGATCAAATAAGCTCATGTTATCTCTGTTGGAATTTGTTAGCAAGAAGATGACTTAAAATGATGGTTAATCTGGTCTATCTCAAAGCGTTCATGGATAATTGTTAAGATAGCTTTCAAAGTCTTTGGGAACATGAAACTTTAAAGTTTTGCTTGAATGATAAATGGAATTAAAATCATTGGACATCTAGGTCTTTTCCAAATAGCATAAAGTGCTAAAACATTGATTACTGGACATAGGTTTGTGCTTTTGACTTCTTATTGCAAAGAAACTAAGGATATTTAAGTCTATTGGTAAACATGCTTTGTGCTTAATTGGTTCATAAATTTGTTGTCTAAGGAATTCTAGTGTAACAGTTCACAATTGGTTGCTACTTGGTCTTCACTGGAGACTGAGGTTTCTAAGAGTGCAGAATTCTGCTAAATGTAATTAAAACTGATGGGAATAGGGAAGCAACTCTGTGTGTAAAAAAGTAGGAGATATGTAAGAAAGATATAAGGAATGGGAATACATTTTTCTTGAAGGTAAAAGAAAGCAATTTTGTCCTAAATGAGACTGGCTGTTTAGAGAGAAATGACTTGGGATAAAATCTGAATGCAAAGGAAAGTTGTAGAAGGTTTGTGAAGGGAAATCTTTGGAAAGGAATTTTAGGTGTGGTCAGAATAGACTAATATTGAAATGAATGGATTTTAAAGTACACTGGTATAAAATTGAAAGTCTGCTTTCTCTTTGTTAAAAAGACAAAGTTTTCTTGAATTGTGGGTCTGCTCTTAATAAGAAAATGTAAACAGCTGTTTTCTCTTTGCCCAGAAAAACCAGTTTCTATATTTTGCCTTTCTCAGGTCTTTGATGATCCCTAATCCTATTTAGGCATGTGCTTTAAAACATTCTAAGGTTTTAACAAACTTCCCCAAGATTTAAATCATAAACGAAGTCTCATTGATGAATTAGGCTTGTTTATTTGGTATCTTACCTTCTGGTATTAGGGCATCACTCGATATTCTGGTTATTGAAGTGTTATGTGTCACAGAAATAACTGAATTTGTCAGTTGCATCATAACGAACTATCATATCAGATCATTAACAATGTCCCTTTCTGAGTTTTTGTCATTTCTAATTGTTCTTATTCTCTTGCAAAATGAATTTCATCTCCAAGGAGGTTCATTTAAAGGACTTTTAGGACAAATACAGGTATTCAGTATCTTTTTTTTTTAAAAGATTTTTATTTATTTGACAGAGACACAGCGAGAGAGGGAACACAAGCAGGGGGAGTGGGAGAGGGAGAAGCAGGCTTCCCGCTAAGCAGGGAGCCCGATGTGGGGCTCTATCCCAGGACCCTGGGATCATGACCTGGGCCGAAGGCAGATGCTTAACGACTGAGCCACCCAGGCACCCCCAGGTATTCAATATCTTTAAGATCAAAACTGAAATGTGTAAGAATCTCCAGAACTGAATAAAAAGTTGCATTCAAACTGAACAAGAATTAGTGACATGGGACTAAATGAACTAACAAGATGATTATAGTTTTGTGATTCTTGTTTGAAACATTGCTGGTTCTCTAATGTTTGCTCTTCCAGATTAAGGAAACTTTTTCTTAAAATATCTATGACTTACAGAAATGTGATAAATATTCATTTATGAACAAATTGAAGCATTTAACTTTTCTCTCTACCTGAACCCTCTGAAATTCAAAAAGTCTCAGTTAAGTATTCTTTCTTCCATGGCAATCATAGTCATTTGCATAAGTTCAGTAAGAATTTGTTCTCCTTGTAACAGGACACCATTGGAAACATAAGTTATTTTACCAAGACTTTGACTGGAAGTGGGCTCATGTATAGACAATCTCCTTGCTTGTTATTCTGTGAGGATAATAACAGGACCCCACGGGCATATGATTATTTGAACAGCTGAAAAAAACTAGCATCTTAACCAATTCTGTGTGGCTGGGAAGACAGAATCGCTCCTTAAAAGCCAAAGCATACCCCACTCCATGGGGTTAACTATGGACTTGTGGAGATAATGGATGACCCCACTCTCTCTATGATTGGACTGGATGATGTACTTGGGGATGCCCTTATCTCCTGAGACAAGTCTTTTCCCACTTGCCAGTGATTCCTTATAATTAGGATATTGTTAAGGCTAGACCTCAAACAAAGAGGGCTCCTTGATGGTTTTATTCCTTAGTCATATTTGTCCAAGGAACTACCTCTATTGATGTTACAAGTAGAGGCTTCACCCAAGCATACAGTAATGACCTTTAACTAAACTTTACATGCACTCACCCACAAATTCAAAAGGTGGCTCTCCAAAACCAAGTAGCCCTTGATATCTTTACTGCAGTTCTAAGAGGCCCAAAATTAGATGGCTGGCTCCTAATGGGACCCAGTGGCTAATTTGTGTCCATGGCTTCCCCCAAGCTGGATAGGCCTCTGTACTCTGGGTTTTGCCTGGATGCACAGACGCATTATTAAAACTATAACCAACCCAGCCAACCTTCCAAATTTAAAACAATGATAGACACGTTCTGTGTCTCATTGGTATGACCACCTAACATCCATTTTTGTTCCCTCTTTGGGACTGGAGGATGTTTGTCACATGGGAGCTCTTAATAAGTATACCGTCAAAGCCCTAAATGATACTCAAAATAGCATTTCTCTACTAAATACTGAAGCGACACAAATGCATTAAGCAGTTTTACAAATAGAATGGCAGTAGATGTTTTAACTGCTGTACAGGTGGAACGTGTGCTATCACAAAAACAAAATGCTGTGTGTATGTTCCAGATTACCACAAAAATATTTCTAGGTTTCTAACTGACATGAATACCCAACTTGGCACTTTAAGCGATTCCTCTTTCCTTTAATGGCTGGTTAAACTCCTGGACTGGAAAAGGATTCTTGTCAACTATCAAAGGACTCTTATTTAGGCTTCTTTTTCTTTTTGTTATTCTAATCATGTTTTGCTGTTTTCTCCCATATCACTCCACTTGGTGGTGAGATTCCTTCACTGCTGAAACTTCGAGCTGACAGATGATCCTTTCCATTTGGGAAGATCCGCACACTTGGTCTCCCTTGGATTCAACTGCCTGTGCCTTTCATAACTCCCTTATCTATATAAGTCCCAACTGACAATGTTGACCCATAGGTAGGGACATCTCTACTCCCCTATTCAGCAGGAAGATGTTACAGAAGATGAGACCTTCCACCCTCAGCAACCTTAAAGATTTAAGGGTCAAAATTGTTTGGGGGGAGAGTGGGGGGAAATGATGTGGTAAACAAAGGCAGAAGAAAAATTAAATTTCCTTATGACCAACAGCCCATTGACAAGTCCTTGAAACAGGCAGAGTGACATTCCTCTAGGGACTCAGCTGCCTCAATGTTGATACTTTGCCAAGGGCAAAAGGCAATCTTAGCCCACCCCGGAAGACCCTGTAAGTCTACTTTAACATATAAAAATTCCTTTGGAAACCTCCTTTATCTCTACCCCATCAAGATACATGTTGGCAATCATCCTCCAAGCATATGACCCGCTGATATACATCTGAAGGGTCTCATGACTGAGTTTTTACTAAACAGTAATAAATGACCTTTCCTAACAATAGCTAGCCCTGTCAGGATCTTGGAAACCTTGCTTCCAAAATACCTGGGAGGCTTATGCTATCCCAAACCCCCTTCCAACTTGAAAGTATATAATGGGCGACTTCTCATGACCATGGGCAGCTCTTTCTGCCCATGGGTCCTGTCTCTGTGCTTTAATAAAACCACTTTTTTGCACCACAAAAAGAAAGAAGGAAGGGAGGGAGGGAGGGAGGGAGGAAGGAAGAAAGCTTGGATCCATGAATTGAAAGAATCCACTGTGTATGTGGAAAAAATGGCCTATCATGGTCAACTCTATGATGTAATCTAATAAACCTATTAGACATCAAATATATAAAAGCAGTCTTCTGTGTATCCATGCAAAAAGGCCAAGTCACAAAGAAAATAAGATCATAAAATAAGAAAATAGTGGAAGAACAATTTTAAGAAACTGAAAAAAATGTGAGCCAACAATTTTATTTGTAGGCAAGCTGTCTTTTAAATATCAGTCCTATAGAAAGATAGTCTGTTACAGACAAAAAAAATCAGTACTCAACACATGAACTCTTCCTAAGAAATTTATGAGATACATTTAAAGCAGTGATGAGAGGAAAATGCAGAGCTCTACACACTTAATGATACTTAAATAAAAAATTAAAAACCAAAATAAACCAAGTAAGTCCCCAACTCAGAAAATAGGGGAGAAAAAGAAAAAAGAATACTTAAAAATAAGAAATAGAAATCAAAATAGGAAGTAGTTGGGACGCCTGAGTGGCTCAGTCGGTTAAGCAGCTGCCTTTGGCTCAGGTCATGATCCCAGGGTCCTGGGATCGAGCCCCGCGTCGGGCTCCCTGCTCAGTGGGAAGCCTGCTTCTCCCTCTCCCACTCCCCTTGCTTGTGTTCCCTCTCTCACTGTCTCTCTCTGTCAAATAAATAAAATCTTTAAAACAAAACAAAACAAAACAAAAATAGGAAGTAGAAAAATGGTAAAACTAAATAAATCAAAATACCGATTTTTGTTGAAAATTAACAAAATAAACAAACCACTAGCTAATCTTACCCAGAAAAAGAGGAGAAAGTGTAGGTATATAAAATAAGAAATGATGTGGGGGAAATAACTTTTGAAAAGAGTAAATTACAAAAGTCATAATGTTTTGTACAACTCTATGCACTATTTGAAAAATGAAATAGCTTCTAAACAAAAATACAATATGCCAAAATTGACCTCAATAGAGATAAAAGCTTTAAGCAAATAATTTTTCACAGGAAAAAACAGTGAGATGTGAAAGAATCCTCTCACCAGAAGCATCAGATTAGTTATTTTTCTCAAAGATATTCCATCATCCTTGCTCCTGAGCATAGAAAAAGTAGGGAAACTTCCAAATTTCTTTAATTAAGCAAGTATGACATTGATGCCCAAATCACATAAAATATAAAAAGAAAACTTAAAAACCAGTCTCAGTTTTAAATATTGATGCCAAAATTCAAAGTTAAACACCAACAAACAGATTCCAATGGTAATTAATAAAATACATCATGATAAAGTGATTTATTCCAAAGTGTTTTAATATTAGGAAATCTAATATAGTTCATTACCATTAATAGCTATGGAGAAATAATGAATGATTATTTCTTATAGATACTAAAAAGGCCTTTAACAAAATTCAACATCCATTTCTGATTAAAAAAGTATACACTCAATAAAATAAGTATTACTTCTTCTTTAACACTAAATATGTATAACTCATTTCTAAAGCCATATTTTTACCTAATAGGGAAACTTTAGAAGTATTCCCACCAGGGTCAGAATAAAGTTAAAGATGCCCACTCTTTTCTTCCATTAACAACATATTCCGGGTATTAGCCAATATAATTAGAAAAGAAAATTATTTCTAACATGAAAATTGGAAAAGGAAGAAGCAAAACTACATCTTTTTTGAGAGACTACAATAAAATACCTATGAAACTCAAAGGAATAAATGATAAAAGTAGTAACAATGTAGAAAGATACAAAATTAATATATGCAAATAAATAGCTTTCAGATATATAGCAATAACCAGTTAGCCAGTTAGAAGATATAATTATATAATGGAAAAGAAAACATTTTATATTAACAATTAAAAAATGAAATACTTAAGAATAACCTTTAAAAGAAATAGGCATATTGGTTCCAGTTCTATCATGGAGGCATAAGTCCACTATGGTCTACCTTTCCAGCTGATTACAACTAAAAACCCCAGATAAAAAGAAAAACAAACAAAAAAACGCATCTAAAATTAAACAACAGCTAGCAGATTGTGCAGGAAAATTTATCTTTCTGGTTAGAGGAACCAGGGAAAAGCCATCCTGGGCGCTGGAGCTTGAGGAAGGAAACTCCCATATCAGAAAGGGATCCCTAATTATGCATATAAACCTGAAGATTTTAGCCTGGCTCCTGAGTTGTGCATGTGTGGAAAAAACCCAAACCAGCATAGCAGTGCCTTTGAGAACCCAACTTACATGTGAGCCATAACCATGGGAAAGTTAAACAGTACTTGGGTCTGAGGAATATATTTCAGGGTCTACACAACATAACATTCCACAATTTACAAAATACAATCATAAATTGCCTAGAAAATGTGAGCAATTCTCAAGAGAGAAGACAACCAACAAATGCTAACCACAAAATGGCTTGGAGTTTAAAATATGAGAAAAAGATTTTAAAGTAGCTATTATAACTGTATTCCATGAGGCCATGGAAAATGCACTTGAAAGCAATGGAAAGAAGTTCATTGAACCCCCAGTAGGTTACAAAAACCAAAGGAAAAAATAGCATGCCTCGACATAGCATAATCAAACTGCTGAAAAAACAATATAAAGACATAAACAGTTTGAAAGCAGCTATGAAGTGATGTATGGCATTGACTTTTACTTCTTGCCATATATAGAAATAACTAAACTGGATTATAGACCTAAACATAAAAATTAAAATTATAAAACTTTAGAAGAAAACACAAGAGAAGTTCCTTATAATTCAGCAAAACCATAAAAAAAATAATTGGGACATCTCCACATTTAAAAGCCTCTGTATATGGAAAATTAATTAAGAAGGAAAAAAAGGCAAGCCATAATATGAGAGGATATATTCAGAATACATATATCAGACAAAGGACTTGTATCCAGAATACATTAAAAAGCATACAACTTAACAGAAAAACAAAAGACCCTCATCATCACCCCCTCACCACCACCAAATGGGCAAAAGGTTTGAATGGACACCACAAATGAAGATATAGCAAAAGCAGAAAAGGACATAAGGACATGAAAAGATGATCATCATTAGTCATCATGAAAATGCAAATTAAAACTATGAGATTCTACTACACACCCATTAGAGTGATAAAAATTAACAAAACTAGGTCAAGAGTTCGTGAAGATGGGAAGAAAGTAGAACTCTCATACACTGCTGGTGACAGTGTAAAATAGTAAAACCATTTTGGAAAATGTTTTGGCAATTTAGGAAAAAGTTAAATACACACCTAGCAAAATACCTAACCATTCCTCTCGTAGGAATTGGCTCAAGGAAAAAAAAGAGGAAAATCTGCTCATGCAAAGTCTTACATACTTATGTTTATAGCAGCTTTATTTATAATAGTCAATAACTGAAAACCCAAATTTTGATCAACAGACGAGTAGATAAACAAATTGTGATATATCTAAACAATGGAATTCTACCCTGTTATAAAAAATAACAAACTGGGGGCGCCTGGGTGGCTCAGTTGTTAAACGTCTGCTTTTGGCTCAGGTCATGATCCCAGGGTACTGGGATTGAGCCCCGCATCGGGCTCCCTGCTCGGCTGGAAGCCTGCTTCTCCCTCTCCCACTCTCCCTGCTTGTGTTCCTTCTCTCACTATGTCTCTCTCTGTCAAATAAAATCTTTAAAAAAAAAAAAACACTGTTGATACATGCAACAACATGGTGAATCTCAAACTTATGTGAAAGAGGCCACACACTCCCCCTAAAAAGTATATACCATATAGATAGAATTGAAAATTTGGAGACTTCTGATGTCTGGTCTGACATGTAAAGAGTTTGGAAGTTGTCATCCCATGTTTACAATAAAGAAAAAGCTAAACAAACTAAAAAACAATAACTCTTCTTAGATTCATTGAACAATTGACTTCACAATGCAAACCACTGCCCTGAAAACTGGAGTCAGAATTTAGGAAGTTGTGCATGTGTGGAAAAAACCCAAACCAGCACGGCTTAGTAGGAGCAGAAGCCACTGCTGGAGCTGGTTAGAAACAATTAAAGAGTAATTGACTGATTGCTGGAGACTGAGCATGGACTAAGATAAGATCAAAACTCCTGGGTGCATCCCAGGGATAAATCCCATTTGATGATGGTATATGATCATTTAAACATACAAAAATCAGTCACATCTATACACTAAAAATAAACTACCTGAAAATGAAATTAGGAAAACAGTCTCATTTACAACAGCATCAAAAGGAGTAAAATACTTGGGAATCAACTAAGATGAAATACTTGTATACTGAAAACTACAAAAACACTGATGAAAGATATTGAAGAAGAGATAAACAAATGGAAAGATTTCCAGTGTTCATGGATTGGAAGACTTAATATTGTAAAGTATCCCTACTACCCAAAGCTATCTACAGATTAATTCCAGTCCTATAAAAACCCTAATGCCACTTTTTACAGAAATAGAAAAAAAATTCCAGAATTCATGTGGAACCATGAATAGCCAAGTAAGTCTTGAGAAGAACAATGAAGTTGGAGGCATCATACTTTCTGATTTCAAAATATATTTCAAAGTTACAGTAATCAAAACAGTATGGTACTGACATAAAGATTGGCATACAAACCAATAGAACAGATTAGAAAACCCAGAAATAAACCCTCACATATGCAATAAATTGACCTTCAATAAGTGTGTCAAGAATATATAATAGGGAAAGGATGATTTCTTCAAAAAATGGTGCTGTGAAAACTGGTCATCTACATGCAAAATAACGAAATTGAAACCCTACACCATACACAAAATCATCTTCATATGGATTAAATACTTCGACATTAGACTTGAAACTGTAAAACCCCTAGAAGAAAATGGGAAAAACTTTTTGACATTGGTTATTGGTTGTGGCAATGATTTCATGGATATGACAACCAAAAGCATATGCAGTGAAACCAAAAATAAACAAATGGGACTACATCGAACTAAAAAGATTCTGCTCAGCAAAGAAAAAAAATCAAGAGTGAAAAGGCAACCTAGAGAATGGGAGAATATATTTTCAAGCCATGTATCCCATAAGGAATTAATCTCCAAAATATAAAAAGAACTACAACTCAATAGCACAAAAAATAATAACCTGATTAAATTGAAGAAATTTTGATTTTGAAGAGGACACACATAAATGGAAAGATATACCATGCTCATGGATTGGACCAGTATGTTAAGGTGTTCATACTACCCAAATAAATCTACAGACTCAGTGCAATCCCTATCAAAATTCCAATGCAGTTTTCAAAGAAATAGAGCAAATAACCGTAAAGTTTGTATGGAACCACAAAAAGCACTGGGTAGCGAAAGCAATCTTGAAAAAGAAGAACAAAGCTGGAAGCATCATACTTCCTTATTTCAAGCCATACTATAAAACTATGGTAATTGAAACACTATGGTATTGGCATAAAAATAGATACATAGATCAATGGAATAAAAAAGCCCAGAAATAAACCTATGTATATATGATCAATTAATTTATGACAAAGGTGCCAAGAGTATACAATGGGGGAAAGACAGTTTCTTCAATAAATGGTGTTGGAAAAACTGGATTACCACAGGCAAAAGAATGAAACTAGATCACTATCTTATACCATATACAAAAATTAACTTAAAATGAATTAAAGACTAAACATAAGGCTTGAAACCATAAAACTCCTAGAAGATAACACAGGTGGTTAAATGCCTTAACATAGGTCTTGATGATTTTTAAAATCTAACACCAAAAGCAAAAGCAACAAAAGCAAAAATGAATAAATGGGACTACATCATAATAAAAAGCTTCTTCACAGCAAAGGAAACCAGCAAAAAAAAAAAAAAAAATGAAAAGGCAACCTACTAAATGGAAGAAAATATTTGCAAATCATATATCTGATAAAGAACTAATATCCAAAATATATAAATAGCTCCTACAACCCAATCACAAAAAAAACCCCACATATCCATTTAAAACATGGACAGAAGATCTGAGTACACATTTTCCAAAGAAGATGTACAGATGACCAACAGGTACATGAAAAGATGCTCAGCATCATTATCAGGGAAGTGCAAATCAGACCCATGATGAGATTTCACCTCACACCTGTTAGAATAGCTATTATCAAAAAGACAAGAAATAACAAGTGTTGGTGAGGGTGTGAAGAAAAGGGAACCCTTGTGTATTGTTGGTGGGAATGTAAATTGGTGCAGCTGCTACGGAATACAATATGGAGATTTTTCAAAAAATAAAAAATGTAACTACCATATGATCCAGCAATTCCACTTCTGGGTATTTATCTCAAGAAAAATGAAAACATTAACTTGAAAAGATACATGCACTCCCATGTCCATTGCAGAATTATTTACAATTGTTAAGATATGGACCTTCAACAGATGAATAGTATAGAGATGTATTGTGGCATATATACACAATGGAATATTATTCAACCATAAAAAAGAATGAAATGTTGCCATTTACAACGAATGGATGGACCTTGAGGGCATTATGCTAAGTGATATAAGTCAGAAAGAGAAAAACAAATACCATGTGAACTCTCTTAATATGAAATCTAAAGCAAAACAAAACAACAACAAGTTCATAGATTCAGAGAACAGATTGGTAGTTGCCAGAGGAGAGGGGTGGGGGAAAAAGAAATGAGTTAAGGGGGCCAAAGAAGAAAACTAAAATGGGTTAAGGACTTGAATAGACATTTTTCCAAAGAAGACATACAAATGGCCAATAGGCATATGAAAAACCCTCAATGTCACTAATCATCAGGAAAATGTAAATCAAAACCACAATGAGATAACATCTCACACCTGTTAGGGTGGTTTTTATAAAAAATACAAGAGGTAATGAGTGTTGGTGAGGATGTGGAAAAAAGAGAATCTTTGTGCATTGTTGGTGGGGATGCAAAATGGTGCACCTGCTATGGAAAACAGTATGGAGGTTACTCAAAAAATTAAAAATAGACTACCATATTATCCAGATATCCCACTTCTGGATATTTATCCAAAGGAATTGAAATCAAGATCTCAAAGTGGTATTAGTACTTCCGTGTTCATTTCAGCACCATTCATAATAGCCAGTGCATGAAAACAACCTGTCCCATCGGCAGATGAATGGATAAAAATGTATTTTATACATACAATGGCATATCATTCAGCCTTTAAAAAGTAGAGATTCTGCAATATGTCACAACATGAAAGAATCTTGAGAACATTATGTGAGGTGAAATAAGCCAGTCACAGAAAGAAAATACTACATGATTCCACTTACTTAAAGTATCCAAAATGATCCAATTCATAGAATCAAAGAGTAGAAGTAGTGATTGCCATGGGCTAGGGGCAGAGGAGAAAAGGGATTACTAATCAACAGACAGAAAATTTCAATTAAGCAAGATGAATAATTTCTAGAGATCTACCAGACCACATTGTACCTATAATCAATTCTATCATATTGTGAAGATGGTAGATCTCATGTTTTCTTGACACAATAAAATAAAAGTTCAAAGCACTATTCAAAACAAAAAGGGATTTTTCAGAGTTAAAAAAAAGTTTTAAGTACCCAAATTTTTGAATCTCAATAACGTCTCCTTCACAGTAACATTGACAAGATTAAATCAGATAGATGTAAAAATGATTCCCCCTACATAATCTTTTTTTTTTTAAGATATATTTGTTTACTTTAGAGAGAGGGGAGAGAGAGCCAAGGGGAGAGGCAGAGGGAGGGGGAGAGAGAATCTTAAGCAAGACTCCTCACTGAGGGCAGAGACCAATACGGGACTTGATCTCAGGACCCCGAGATCATGACCTGAGCTAAATCTGAGAGTCATAATCTTATGTAAAAGTGGGATAGAGAGAAAAATTGCAAGGGACTTAAAAGTACTGTTTTCTTCTTAGAATTTGTTTTCCCTTCAAATTTCATATTAAGACCTTACACACCTTTAGGTTGAGAAAGGAAGAACCAGTGAGCTGCTTCTCTTCAAGTTGTTGTTCATGTTTGTCCTTAGTATGAGAAGGGAGGCTCTGGCCTGGTACAGCAGCATTGCACCTCCAACTAGGTGAGACAAGAGAATGAGAGAATATCATCGTAAGTAACTAAGCTGTAGTACAAAATGAAAAATTAGCTGATTTTTCTCTCTCTGTATTCCTGTTAGTAATCCTAATTTATTCTGGTTTTATTTTGAGCTTCCTATTAAGAGCAATACATTCTGCTTAGAGACTTCTCTGTCGATACCCAGGCTGATTTCAATGCAGAAAATTCAAGCCATGAGTTTCCTGAGGGGAAGAATCATGCCTTACTCCTTTTTTTTCCTCTTTCCATCAATTAATAGTGTTTAACATATGGGAACCCCATAAATTCTTAATGTTTAGATAAGGAAATAGAAGAAAAAAATATTGTGGCAAATTATGCAAGGAAATCTTTGATTTTTATTTTTCACTAAGGAGAAATTTATGCCTAAAACCTAAATCAGTACAGTCTTACTCTATTTAAACAAAGCTGAGGATGAGATGGGATAAATTAAGAATAGATAAGGAATAAAGGAATGGTAATTCTTGTTTGCATCACTCAGGAGTTTTGTTTATTCTTTATCCTTCATTTTCAATGACTATTTCAAGTTCTCCTGAGTCCCTGATGATACAGTCAGCTACAGCCTTGAGCTGTGCTAAAAAACTGAACAATTATAAATATCATAGTGAAGGTCTCTCTGACATACCATTCTCTTGTGGAGAGGTAGATAAGAGAAAAAGGTGGGGGAAATAGCATGATCACTTTTTTTTCATTGCCCCTTTTAATTCTTGTCCATTGTGTGTTTTACTACCATCCATCATAGTTATGTCAAGAACAGGCTTTACCTAAAATAGCTGAAAAGTACCGTAGTGTATCATTTACCCCCATCAACAAGTCAATTTGAAGCTCACCATCTTTTACTAGGTCAAAAGGAATTGCTAATATTTTTAGAGAACATGATGGATTGCCGTGAGAATTCTAACAAAAGGTGACCAAAATAAAACATCAACATCATTTTCATTTCTGAATTGGGTAGAAGAAGAATGGGAAAAGCATAGAGACATTCCTCACTCAACCTTATTTGCGATTTATTTTAAAAGAGAGGGAGAAGGGCAATGGGGATAAATTTCAAGCCATCATTTAAAAATGTGGCCACAGGCAGTTGTTATTGATGTGTCATAGCATCATGCTTATTTGATACAATTTAAAATGCATTTTTCTTTCCTTGAGTTTAAGGTTGTCTGCCCAAAACTCCTCTAGGGGCGCTCCCCTCTTTGTGTCTTCATTTTTCAAGGAATGTGAAGTTGACACAAAACTTAACGAATTTGGTCTTGAAGTCATTGAGGAAAGAAAATTGGTCATAGAGGAAAGAAAATCAGTCCCCTCTTTTATGGGGTATCTTCTGAAACTTTTATGCTTTTCCTAACTGACTCCGGAACTAACCAGAACCACGGACACTCCAATGTCTCCAGTCTCTAGCTATATTCAAGATTTGACTTCTACTTCATCATTTCAAATGTATCTAGTTAGTTTCAAGTGCTTTATCCCCTATTTCCATAGTGTAACAGTTTATAAATTGGTGTCTCTGGAACACTCGAGGGGCCAGAGGAGGTTTGAAGAGAGTACCAAGAAAATGTAAAATCTACCTCACACCTACAATTCATCCACAGAACATCTGCCTTTTTTTCATGTTAAGATTTATTTATATATCGTATGAAGTAAGGATACTACTGGTTTAAAAAGTTGGAAAACCATTGCTCTGCCCATTTTAGAACAACTGAAGAAAAGCAGAATCATAGAAATTTAGAGCAAAAAGAGATTTAAGAGACAATTTAGTCCAATTCTCTGATTATATGGATGAGAAAATTGAGTTGGGGAGAAGTGAAGAAACATGTCTGAGGGCTCATGGTGATTTGCAGACATAGATCTATTCATTTCTAGTCCAATATTCTTCCTTTCTTGTTTTATAATGTCAGTGATGTTTAAAGAATGGAAAGTGAGGAAACATATTTCTAGTGGCTAACTAAACTCCATGATGTTGTTAGCTATCCTAGAGATCCTATGAAATATTAAAAGAGATTAGTCCTCATTCATTCATCTTTCTATCTATCCATCCACTCATCCATCTATCTACCCAACCTTAGCCAAAGAAGTATTGGTTAATACTAGAATACTATTCCTGATTATATTTTTTATAGCAGAAATACTATAATAAATTCACCAAATTCTCAAGCACTCAAAGTCTAAAGACCAAAAGCATGTCTTGAATATCTATATGGAGGGCATATATTTCAGATCCTTCATTTAAGAGAACACTGAATCAGATAGTGGACATACATATAAGACTTCTGATCAAATATTCCTGGGGACTTCCAAAAATAATTCATATTAAAAAGAGGAACTTCTTACTTAGATTTTGCTATGAAAACCTGGATATCAGTTTGTCAGGCTGAATCACATAATGATACCACTTTTTGTCATAAGTGATCTGTGTGTCTTCAAGCCAGACATTCTCACTCTTGCACTTGTGTTGCTATCTAGAAGAGCATCAAACATGGGAATTAAAGTGATATTAACAAACTTTTCACTGGCTCTTTCTGCAATCTGCTATTATAGTATCACTAGCTCCCATATTAATCCCCCAGTTTGTAAGTGGTATCTCACCTACGCTTCAAATAATTCTTTCAGTGACCAAAAGTCACATGCCCTTTTCTTATTCTTCTGCTCCAGACTCACTCAGAGATGTCTGCTTCCAAGGCCTCCAGTCCATGTGGACCCATGTGAAGGTGCCCTGCCTCAGCTGGCAGAGCCCACAGTAATTCTCTCTTACAGGGTATAGCTGCTTTCCTGGGTATCACCATCACCTCCATAGGGCCCTGATGTTGCCACTGGGCATGGCCACTGCCTGTCCCTTATACTGTTTCTTTCAAAGTGTCAGGTGCTGCTGCTACAATATGCCACTAATGTCTCAATGTGCTCTGTCACTTACTCTGACTACCATCACCTGCACTGGGGGCTGTTCTTGCATATAAACCCTCAAGGAACCCTGGCCAAAGCTATATGGGGCTCTGGGGAAAACTGTAAAGATCTCTTCTTTACAGCCTGTGTTGTTTCTTTTAGTGGCATGTTAAAAAAAGGGGGAGGGGGCTGTTTGGTTCCAAAATCTACAGGGTTTTTATTCAAACAGCTGTGATAAGATAAGCCTAACATATAGATGCTCATAGCTTCTTTGCTTCCCTCCTCTCTGAAGAGATAAAGGACAAAATATAAATGTATCGTTTGAGAAAAGCAATCAAGGAAATAGAACTACAAATCCAGTTAGGGGATGGGGGACGTATGGTAGAGGGATATCCCATGTCAGATGCGTATTGTGAATGCTCTCTGCAGAGGTTGGGGAGGACAAGACTATGTAGTTGGGAGAATTCTGTTAGGATGCAAGAATGAGAAACTTCCAGGGATCTGGAGATACTCAAGAATTTAGAGAGGACAGGAGGTTTTCATTAGAGTAGCTGTGGACTGAGTCTCTACTCACATGATGCTGGAAAGATAAAGAAGTCTTAAATTTCAGTCTGGACTAGGTGCAGCTTTATATACACTGTGCAGTTATTTCCATAGTTTTGTACTGCACACCACCCTATCCCCTCCCTATTCTTCTCCCACAGACATGAGTTTAAAAGGACTAGGTCAGGATACAAATGTGAAGGAGACACACGAAGATGTATACAGAATTCCTGCTGCCTCTTGAGGCTGACGCTTCACTACAAAGTGGAGCGTGACCATCTCTCTGCTCCCCTGAGATAAATTCTCACCCAGATTATTCTTAGTCCCATAAACTTCTTGTAGATTTACTCTTGAGTTGGCCAGAGTTATCCAGCCTTGCCTTAGCCACAGCCAAAAAGAGTTTAGGCTCAGCTCTTCTCACTTTCAATAAAAAAAAACAGTATTGTCTGTCGGATCATGGTAAGTAACTCTTGCTCATGCAATTGAGTTCTTTGGGTGCCAGTGTAAACTGACACTTCCATTGTTTTCTTATTCGTATACTCCAATTTTATAATCCCCAAATTAATTCAGAGTAGCTGAAGATGAATCTGCTTCAGAAGACTACATGCTTCCCAAAGTATCCCAGTTGATTCAAGGGCTGATTTATTGTAGACTTGTGGGCTCACCAGCTTTTAACCTCATTTTGCTTTCCAGATCAGCGTCTGTGTTTGTTTAACAGCCATTGGCTGAATCACTCGGAGAATCATGGAAACCATGTGGAAGGCCCAGGGGCCACAATGGCTCATCTCCTGAAGTGACACTGTGGGGTGTTTATATCACTCATCAGGTTAGGATTTGTCTCATGGTAAATGAGCTCAAAGCTTGAGTCTATCAGTTCCTTGGAAAAATAAATCTCAGAATTCTCAGTGGCATAAGGTTTTCCCCAAGGATATCAACATTCTTTTGCCCTAAAGCCAAAGCGGAGATGATGCCATATCCTGATAACAAGGAGGCTGTATTTAATTCATGTTTCCAATGTTTATTGTGTTCCTACCATGTGCCAGGCCCAGCACTAGATACAGAGATCATTGGAGCATATACATAGTCTCCATTCTTATCTCAAGGAGGTCACTGACTATTAGGGGAGCAGACAGGTACACCCACAAGGCGGAGAGAAATACTAAGTAGAGGTGTACTCAAGGTAGATGCCTGGATTCTGGTAGATGGGTGGTTAAGTTTGACTATGGAGGGAGGAAGAGCTAATGGTAGAGCAGAACAAGGTGAGGACACTTAGTCATTTCTTGCACATGACCACATCTGTGCCATGAGGGGAGGCACTTGGCTTAGAAGCCATCATATCTGCCATATGTAAAGTTCCTACTCTTCTCCCCCCAAATACCCCCCACCCTGAGTTAGTGTGATGGCTGAATATCAAAGCATCTGAGGCACTTCTGACAAATGGAGATGGCCAAGCCCCACCACAGACTGACTGAAAGACGATCTCCAGGAGAGGATCTCTGTTTCTTAAAGCTTTCTCTCCAGAGGATTCCCTAGTAGTACAGCTAGCCAGCTTGGCACAGGCTTTCACATAGGCTTTTGAAAACCATTGCTCTGAGAGTTCTCCCCAAATGGCCTCAACCAAAATCCCATACAGTTTGTCATTGGGGCTGGGTGAGTGTTCCCTGACGTGTGCCATGTGATGTTATCTGCTTTTAAAGATTCGGCTGCAAGCCCAATCTGAAGAAGAGGTACCTGTGGGAAATACAGTGTATATTAAACTTGGAAGTCCCCCAAGTCTTTTTCGATCCCATCCATTATGCCTAGATTCTCATTTGCCACCATTGGGTAGGGCTATTTAGGACACAGTCAGACCATAGTGGGCTGTGGGGATATGTGTATGAGGCGAACTCGAGATTAGTTTCAAGGTTAGTCTTAGCCCTTCCATAAATTTTTGGAAGTATTTATTTGTCGGTCAGATTGAATGCTTGTTTTTCTGTTGTGATTTGAGTATATGCCGTTCAGCACCTTGCTGAGACCAATAAGCTGACTGAAAACTTGCAAGTGTCCCTAAGCCTTCAGACTTCATGGACACCCTGACCATTCACATTTCCTTTGCCCAGCTGCAGTAGTACCAACATGGTAATTGGGAGCTCTAGAATCAAGGCAAGAGAGCTGGCTTCAAGTCCTGATTGTGCCACCATGTATATGTGTGACCTCGGTTGTCTCATTTAAGCTCTCTGAGTCAATCTCCTTGTCTATAAAATGAGGGAATTGGACTGGAAGATTGTCAAGGTCAAACCCCCTTTCACTGGGGTAGTGTATAATTGTCCTTTGAAGATTGCTACGAAATGACTTACACCGATGTTGTCTCTGCTAATGTTCTTAGAAGTGTTGACTCCTAGAAACAATTTTTCAAAAGCCATCCTTAATTAAAATGGGAAAGAAAAAAATCACCTAGTATTTTTATCTGATGACTGTCATGCACCAGGCATTGTGTTGGGTTCTTCTTCTTTTGTGAGTTCATCTAATCCCTCTAAAATTCCAGGAGAATTCCTATTCTAGTTGGAAGACCCTGGAAAATTCTCATTTCAGAAACTAAAAGAAGACTCAGAGGGTAAAATAACTTGTCTAAGTTCACAGAGCTAGTAAATGATAGGAATAGGGCTCAGGTTAAGGTTTTGTGATTCTAAACCCGGTGCTGTTGATAGCTTAAATTCTGTTATAATCCAGTGGGTGGAAGAGGTCCTTCCCTATAAATTAACTGGCTGGTCCACTTTGGTAGAGAATGACTGTGGACAACAACCTGTGAGAGCAGTGCTATTTGCCCTTCATTTCATGCTTCCCTTCAGGGTTCTCCATAAGGCTCACATTAGTCCCTGACTGAGTTATCAAATGAAAGTCTCTCTCTCCTTTCTGCTCTCACTAACTTTTCTTCCTTAAAAAGGAAAAATAAAAATAAAGCATAGTTAAGTATTAAGGCAAAATTAATGCTGTGTTTTTAATCATGTAAATGCCAGTAAAAATCCCAAGTTTAAAATCCCAAGGCAAGCATAGCCGAGCCCATTGTACTAACAGAAGAAGGAATTAATACCATTCCAGCTAATGCAAAATTTTAAGTACTGCTAGGACATCGGATTGTAGTAGAACAAGGAGTCACAACTTTGCATTTTCTGCCTTTCTGTAGGATTAAAATACCGATTATGAGACTACATTAATTTTCACTGTAATTCTTTCCCATTTTATGAAACATTCCTTGAAAATGAGGCATTATTATAAAGACCTGAAATGTTAAAAATAAATACATGAAGGTGTTATTGGATTAATTAATATTCATTAAAAAATGAGGAAACAGCTAGAAATGACTCTGAGGTCACACAGTAGGGACTTTAGGTTGTCAAACCCCAGGTCATAGTTGACAGCTAGCAAACATTTAAACAACACATCTGTGAACCACTTAGCTATTCTTTTGCGTGACAGAAATGCTTCATATGGCATCTACTCTGGCAGAGGAGCCAGCTGAGCAGACATGCCATTTACCACAACATCAAGTCTGAGTGTTTTCATGTGGTATGGGGAGAGCACCGGTAGTATGTTCTGGGCTCAGCTGTCTCCTTGGCCCCTGACATTGTATCATTTACTTAGTGTTCAATTTTCCTTCTACTATCACCACCACCATCATTTCAATCTCTTCTAGTTCAGAAAATGTTGCTCTAATATTATCTACACTGGCCAATTCCAGAAGCTAATGGTCCTCACCAGTCTTGACCTAAGAGAAACATGTCCCGGGACACCTGGGTGGCTCAGTCGGTTAAGCATCTGCTTTTGGCTGAGGTCATGATCCCAGGGTGTTGGGAATGAGTCCCGCACCAGGCTCCCTGCTCATCGGAGAGCCTGCTGCTCCCTCTGCCTGCCTCTCTCATTCTCTCTCTCTCTCTCTCTCTCGCTCTGACAAATAAATAAATAAATAAAATCTTTAAAAAAAGAGAAACATATCGGTCTTTTTTCTGTCTGTCTGTCTGTCTGGACTCTAAGCAGGGTCTTTCCAGGCTGAGGCTGTGAGGTTTTTCAGGTATTTTATCTCCTATTTTCTATTTTATTCCTACTTATTTCCTAATAATTCCCTTAATTTTTCTGGTTTGGTTTCAATATAAACTCAGGTATGGCCAATAGATAAAGTAGATACAGTGTCACTGGCTTGTGAGAGTAATTGCTTTAATGAGGGGTCTGGTGAGCTGCTGTTGGTCCCCAGGAAGCATGGCAAAAGGGACTGTGTTTATAATTGACTCTAATCCACTCTAATCTTCCACCTTAACTTCACCAAGAATTAAGTGATTGATTTTGGGTCTCTTGAAAGAAAATAAAGACCTCCTGGGATGAAAGTTGGCAGCTGCCCAAAGACAATCAGACAGTGGAGGGCAGGCACCATTTGTATTTGGATGTGGAGAACTGTCTTGATCTAATCAGGTGATTTCCCTCCCACCTCTCCACACAATCCCAGTTTTTTGTCCCTAATTGAGCACTAGCATGATCCTGGGTCAGAGATGGACAAAATTGCATAACCATTTCTTTACCTCAGTGCCAGATATGCATGAGACACAACACGGCCAGAATGATGTAAGCAAAGCTTATTCTTTGGCATTCTGCTTCCTCTAAGGATCACCCCTCCCTCTCTTGATGCCAAGTCCAAAGTCTGTTGTTCCCAGTGTGCTGACCTTAGGCTGCAGGCACTACCCTTTTTCTCTTCAGCCCACTTTAGAAAGGTTATATCATAAAGTCTCCCTGTAATAGAGGCCATTTTTCCATATATATTGGTGTTAGCTGCTACAACAATGAGCTGTTGAGATCAGGAGTAGCTAAATTTTAAATTGTATATTAATCACAAGAGTCCTTTTAAAAAAATTATTGAAATTGGGTCAAAATTATAAACCAATAGGAATGGAAACAATCGGCAAGCATGGAGGGAGAGTTGACCTTCCTCTTCTTTACCTTCCTTCTCCCTCCAACTCTCCTATTCTCCCTGTTCTTCAGCCACCTTTCCAGTTTCCATTTGTCCTAAGTACACCATAATCAGCAAATTTAGTTGTCCTCTGTCTTCTTTTTGTACCTGGGCCTCTCAGCCCCCTGACATCCCCACCTTGCTGAGCTGGAAACACCTATCATGCATTCTCCTCTCCTGCTCCCTGACTTCAAGTATTGTTGATTTCAGTTCAAAGTCAACATATCATCTTCAACCACAGTCTCATCTCTGCTCAGGAATCCTTTTATTTCTCTTGCCCTCCTGTCGCCATCCTTCTGATCCATAGTCCAGAACTCCCTGCTCCAGTTTCCTCAGGGCTCCCCCCTCACCGATTTTCTGCAAGTTACCCACCTGCTTTTCTATTTACATACAAGGCTGTGGGCCTACATCTGAACTCCTCCAACTTTCTTACTCTTCACCTTACCAACCCTACAATACTTTTTCTCCTCCTCCCTATCAGACCGGAAGCACTTCCCTTTTCCTTTGCAGTGTGGTCACTCCGTGTTCTGATCTCAGCCCTCCTCATTGTTTCCCAGACACTTTCCTGTGACTTTCCCCTTTTTTTTTTTTGCATTAGTCATCTCTTCCTCTTCACTCTCTGCTTCCCCTCAGCCTAAAATCAATATTCTACTCCCTAAAATCTTATCCTAAAAATATTTAACTGCCCCCACTCCTGCTACCTCACACTCTCCCTTTCTTCTCAAAAGAATCTGCTATTCTTTCTGCCTCCCAACATGAAGCTCAGCCTCTGAGTATGCTATTACTCTGCTACCACCTACTTGAACTACTAGTGAGAAAAAGAGCCGGGAGGGGTAGACGAAGAAGAGAAGAAAGAAAACAGAACTTTAGGAAGACTCATATTGTGGAATGGAAGGTTGAATGACTTGCAAAAAAAGAGAAGGGTTGGTCACAGAAGTGTGCATGGGGTGGGGGATTGGAGCAGCAGAGCACTGCCCTGGATTTGCCCACAGAAGCCAGACAAGTTACCCGGCAGTCCCACCTTCTGAGCAAGGGGAATCACGACAGGAAAGGGCCAATGTTCCATTCCAGCCAGGTGGACCCTTAACACAGCCAGTTCATGGGAAAGTTGCTGGGACAGGGCATGGAGTCCCAGTGCAGCAGATGCAGGACCTTGGTCCTCCTGCCTCTGCTGGGGCAGAGGGACCAGTCTGCTGCTGATGCCAGGGGGTCCAGCAATCCTGGATGAAGCTACTAGGGGATGAAGGAAACTTCTGGTTAGGTGGTGTGCTCTCCCCTCACCTCTCCCCCCGCCAAACACACCCATTCACCCACACCTTCTAGCCCCAGGTACTTCAGTTTTAACAGAGCATTCTAAATTTCCAGGTTTTGCTCTCATCTAAGTTTGTCTGCTCTTTTCTCAGTTCCTGTCTCAGATGCTGTCTTTTTTTCTTTGAATTAATGGAAAATGTTCTTGATCTTCGACCTATCACCAAACTTCAGGACCTATCATAAAACTTAGTTTTTAAGAAGCAAAGCCAGACCAAGGCTCCTGTATAACTCAAAGAGAAGAGAGTGCTTTATTGTTTTGTCACACTGAGGCCTTGAGCCAGACAGATCAAGCTTATATCAGAAGATATTAAAGACCAACTCTACAACATATGGATTTAGGGGCATGTGTCACATTTGATATGGGAATGAGAGGAGTAGCCATGGCTGTGTCAGAGGCAAGGGTACTCAGAAGCAACCTGAAAGGAATGGGGACCAGTGCAGAAAGAACCCTTGAGTCTTTCTCAGGCCAAAGAAACAAAGCTCCTCACTCAGCCAATACTGAACCTGAGTAAATATCATCAGTAAGCATATTCATCTTTGTGTTCCACTTTCTTTTATGGTATCATTATTCTAGGCAAGGATCATTCCTGCCTAGTTTCCACTGAGCCCCCAAACATCACCGACACATAAACACTAACTTGCTTAGGGAACTCCACCCGCAGCAGAGCCCAGGGAAATTGTGTCATCCATTTAAGATGTCTCGTATCCTAGACACTGTTATCCCAAGCCGTTGCTGGCTCCCTTGAAAGCAATAAGCTGTCAACACAGGAGGCAGTCAGGAAATCCAATATCTAAACCCAATATGAAATTGTGGCCCCAATCTAATAAGAATAGATTCATTTTGTTTTATTCCCATTTTGTCACCTGCTTTGTGGGAAAAGTGAAACACGATAAATCAGAGCATTTTGGCCACTTCTGAGTACATATTGACTCATCATTCCCTGAACTTTTATACCAAACATTTTGAACCATGTAGATGCATGGAGACTGAATTTCTTACCTGTCTTCTCCTATCATGGTGTTACAGTCGTCCTCTGCTGAGGAAGCTTAAAGACTTCCTCGGGGTTAGCTTAAAATCCTCAGTTGTCGAATGATCTGGGGCTGATTTAAATTCCCAAATGAGTCTGATGGAGATGGAGACATTCATCTGATCTAGATTCATCTTCCTGGAGTGTCCCAGAACCAAGACCACTCCAGGAAGCAATTAGGGCAGGGGCATTGGCTAACTTGCCTAAGACTTTCATGGAATCTGTGGTTTTTATAAAACTTAAATTTTATTTGAGCAAAATTGCTAAGGAAGCAAAAAGATAAAGAATCTGAGATCCCAGCCTCTTCCAGTTTAGAAGGTTTCTTTTTAAGTAGATAGATTTATGAATTCAATTTTAACTGGATTTTATAGTGTCTCTATGCCCTAACCAGTACATCTGTATATTGGGGGGCTGTTTACTTTAGGCTTTCATGTAAGCCCTCGCAAGATCTTTCCATTAATCCAATCACTACAGCAGGCTATGATTAATTTACTATAGCAATGATTTTTAAGAATTAGAGAAAAAGCCTCCTTGGGGAGGAAAAAAAACATTAAGGGATTAGAGGCTGCATCTGCCAGAACTTAGATATTCATCCATATAATTTATTGTAATTTTCTATGTTTTATATGGTCTATCATCTTCTGTATATTTCATGGATATCTTATGTTTTGTAGCTTAATAGCAAGCCCAGCAAACTGCTACAATGTTGAGATCTCTAAAAGTCATTTAATGATGACCATTAGACTCGTCTTGAATCAGTGAGCTAGAAGGCCATTTTCATTTCTGTAATCTTTAGCAGTTTACTATTTTACTAATGAGGAAACGCAAGCCCAGAAAAGTTAAATGACCTATCTGTCCAACATCACTGAATTGAGGAAGAGCTGTGGCTAGAAAGTCTTCCTTCACTCCCTTCCTTTGCATCCTATTTTTATTACCATTATTGTGGCTTCATTAGCTTTACTATTGGCCAAACTCTGTACCAAGTGCTTTCACATGTGCAGTCTCACTGACTTCTCACAGCAACTTTGGAAGTTAGGTATTGTCATTACCCTCATATGTGAAAAACTAAGGCTCAAAGAAGTTGTTACTTGACCAAGGTTATTTAATAGCTGGGGAATCCCAGATTTTAAAACTAAAGTTGGTTTTAATCCAAACTCTAAATTCCCAACCATACCCTATCCGTAACATTGCTTAGAAAAATGACATCACAACAGTCCTTCGCTTTTCTGTTTTTCCCAATATCTCACTTAAGGCAAAATCTGATTTTCTAATTTGCTCATGCTCTGAAATCAAATCTTTGTCTGAAAATCACTCTCTTTGACCCAACCTTTCACTCCATGCATTGCTATCTGCATTAGGGATTTAAAACATAGCTGGAAATTTTAGTTAATGATGGATGGCACTAACCAGAGCACAGATCACTTTTCTCTAGCTCTTTTAAAACTGGCTGACAAACATTGAGAAAAATAAATTCAAATTGTTTTCATCAAGGAAAGAATTAGGTATAAATGCAAACTAACGTTTTGGCAAAAGTTATTGTTGTCATTATAAAAACAATACAATAGTACTAGGCACTTTGTGTTAATAGCTAATTTTGCAGTGGGTTTACTTTGGTGTCAACTGCTTTACATGTCATGAATATTCACACTCACCCTATTTTCCCAATGATAGGACACAGCAGCTCAGAGGGGTTAAGCATTTGTTTAGGGTGGCAGTGATAGGAAATGGCAAAGCCAAGAACTGAAGCAGATCTAACCATAGAGCACATGCTCCAAATTAATACAGATATTTTTCTTTATGTTTGTGTACACGTCTGGGTGTGGTTTTCACATGTGGTTTGTGATTCTAACATGGCAATCCAATCTCCAGTGGAAAGATTTCTGATAAATTTCTATCAAATACATCCACTGGGAGTGTAGGCTTTAAGTTTCTGGAGGCCAAGCTAGATGCTACTTATAGTCTTCCCCACAGTGGTCACTATTAAGAAACCACACCTTTGGAAAGGTTGGTTGTTTTTGATATAAACCACTGGGGAGAAAGACTCTACCACTCAGATCTCCTCTGTCACAACAGGGGACCGAACACTGTTGGAAACTTGTTTTATCCCAAGATTGATATAAACTCAAATGGCTTCTTAATTTTTAGCTCATTTATTCTTTTTATCTTTCCATTCTTAGATTTTTTTTTTCTTATTCTCTCTTCTCAACATCCAGGACCTTTTGCTTTTCTTCTCTGTTTAAAAAATGTGTCCTCTAATTTTTATTAATGTGACAAGATTTTGGTTTGATTTGTCTTACTAATATTTGGTACCTGCTAATCATCTATTTAGCCTCATAATTTTTGAAAAATATTAGTTATATTTTTAAAAATGTTTTATCCTTTTCCTTTTTCTGTGTTTAACTTCTTACTTCATGTTTCTGATCACAGGGATGATAATAGAGCAATGAGCTCACACAATGGAGGGTAAGGATTTCTTTTACCCAAGTTCTCCTTTGATCTTCCAATTGGCTCTCCCAGCCCATTGAGCAGATGGTTCTCCAAAAAGACTCCTTTTGAGCTACTTAGAATATCTATGGTTTATCTCATGTCAGGATGTGTCTTAGGTCAGGGTCTCTGGGAAACATATGTGGTGAGATTTGCCTGCAGGAGGTGTAATGGGGGCTGCTCTTAGGAACAACACCTACCAGGCAGTGAGGAAGCAAGATGGGGCAGAAAGAGTAGTTGATTTGTGATAAAGTTAAAGCAGAGGACTACTCAGCCTGTCCTACAGGGGAGCTCTTGAGCTGGGATGACCCTTCAGAGTTGTCCAGAACTGAGGCAAAGACCAGGCCTTTGTACCGGCCCTTCATTATCTTCTCATTACATGTGGGCTTTTCCCAGGAAGGAAGCATAAACTTGGCAGAGGCAGCTCTCTTCAGATGAAGAAAATTCTTGGAGAGTGACTCAGTTATGAGCCATTAGCAGGCAACACTTTTCAGCAGCAGGGGAAATGCATGATTCAGTCTTGGAAGAGGGAGTTTGTCAGCACACCACAGGATCCACTATAAGATGCCAGTTTTCTCAGTGCTGAGAGCATGCTTGATTATCTGAGATGATTTTGCTTCAAGATATCTTTGGTGGTTTGAAAGGTGACCCACCCCAAAGAAATGTGCAAGTCCTAACCTCCAGTACCTATAAATGTGACCTAATTTGAAAAAAGAGTCTTCGCAGATGTAATTAAGTTAAAAATCTCAAGATGAGATCATCCTGAATTAACAGTGTGGGCCCTAAATCCAGTGACTAATGTCTTTATAAGGAAGAGAAGAGGAGATGACATGGGAAGAGGGGGAGAGGGGGCCATGTAAAGACTGAAACAGACTGGGTGATGCTAACAGTCCCCAGAAACTGAAGAATTAATGAATAGATTGTCCTGTAGAGCCTTCAGGGGAAGAGCTACCCTGCTGACACCTGATTCTGGACTTCTTGTTTCTAGAATTGTGAGAGAATGTATTTCTGTTGTTTTAGCCACCAATTTTGCGGTAATTTATTACAGTGGCCCTAAGAAAACAAATATACCATTTAATCCCTACATAAGAAATTATTCAAAATCCATAATCTCCAATATCTCTGTCCAATGGATTTAATGACAACAATGTGTCAGGATCCAGGACTGCATGGACATCACATGGTGCTGCAGAATGTCTTGACAGATACTCATGAGAAAGGTTCTTAGTTCATAGTTTGTGGCTGGGTCCTGCTACCCACCTTGAACTCTCCATTTCTGGTTTGCTTCTTCTCAAGTATTCATTTCCCCTCCTAATAGGTCGTGGGGGTATTTTCCTGATCTGTAGTATTTCATGCCCCCATAACAGGCTTCTTTTCTACATTATGGAGGTAGAAAATTCCTTGGAAAAATCCACGAATTTTCCTAGATAAAGATTTCAAGTTGATCCCCTGTTCCTCCAGGGGAACCTTGGTCCTACCTGGAATGTTGAGACCAAGTGAAAAGAGGAGGTCTATTAAGTGCTAACATTTGGTCTCCCCAGGGGATGCTCTTAACATACAAGGAGGTGACAAGAGGTGATGGAACTGAAGTAGAAAGGTGCTGATCATTTGTTTATCTTTAAAATCAAGAACTAAATCCTACTCTACAATGGTCATAGTCTCAATGTCTTAGTCATTCTATATGCAGAACATAATGACACATTCTTCTGATTTCAACTATTTCTTCTGTGAGATCTGAGATCCTCTTGCAGGCATTGCCAATTGGGGGAGCTCTTTCTTATGATAGGACTGAATCTCATATTGCACAGGACTAAAGGAAGTGACATCTTTTTAAGTCTTTCTTGGAAGGGAAAGGATCCTCAATTGGCTCTCATCCATCACCCTGCTGCAAATTCTCTGACTGGTGGCTTCTGAGGTGACTCCTCTGAGGCTGGACACTTAACAGTGAGTTCTGCCATGGTATAGGTGCACCAGCAAAGAAAGTCTACTACAGCCTTTTCTGTTCAAATAACTGAGGACCACATAGCTGGTATGCTGGATAGTACCTTTTTGTTCCTCCAGATATACCATGTTTATTGGTCCAGGAGGCTAAGCTGTGTGGACTGTAAATGAGCTCTCTTGACCTCTGGTTCTTCAAGTCTCCAATCTTACTCTCCTTCCTCCCTCTATGGAAAGTGAGGTTGGTACATTTATGTCCACAACTCCCTATGCGAAGGCTTGCCTGCATTTCTATACTGAACGCCACAGTTCCTGTCAGGAGACTCTTTCCCTGTAGTTACTCTCTCCGGTGACCCTCTCCCAGTTCCCCTCAGTCCTGGGAAAGGAAATGGCTCCCTAGTGTTGCTAGCCCTGAGGACTATGCTATCCCTTCTTGTTTCCCCTACACCCTACCATGCCTTATATATAAGCCCTATATTAAACTCAACTCAATTATCACTTTTGGGCACGCCTTTTGTTTTCTCCTGGGATGAGATTGGCTTACCAACTCTGGAGTAATGCAGCTCCTAGGAAGCAATAACTTCAGTAGGAGCTAAGCCTCTGGTGCCAGCAGAAGCTATACTGTGGCTTCTCTGATATTTTAAAATACTACCTGCCTATATGTAAGAGACCTACATTTTATCGTATTCATTTCCCCAGAGTTATAGCATCATACTCCTTAGCTTTCTGGCTATCAGAGGAAACAATTTTGTCATTGGTAGAGGTAGGTTTGTCACTTCTATCTTAAGTATTGCTATTGAATTCCATGGCTCATGTGACAAGGCTTTCTTTATTTTCTATAGTTCATTTGAGCATTTGGCAAGTCAGCCATGAAATGTCTTTAAGTTTATATTGACTGTCAAGGTATATATTGTCTGCTCCTTTATGAGCTGCTGATTTCCTTAGTCCTTTATACTTTAAAATGGACCTAAAGGTCATAATTGGTGGGGGACTCAATGGGGGTCCCTGAACTGCTCATACTCACAGTCACCCCTCTCTTGATAATGTTAAAATGATGTCAGTGGAGAGGTTCTTTTTCTTTGTCTCTGTAGATAGTCCTAGTGCCTGACATGTAGTTGGAGCCCACTATTTGTTGAGAAACTCATCAGAATAAAGGATATATCTTATTTTTAAGACTATCTGTCTAGCTTATTGCAATTTTGTAGACATTGTGAGATGAGTAGGCTATATTGTTCCCATTGATGGGAAATGGTATTACTTAGTAAAGAGAGTTTTACCAACAACAACAACAAAACTATTCATATAGTATCTGTTATGTGGCCAAAACCATTCTGGGGGCCGGAGATAGAGCAGTAAATAAGGAGACGGCCTTGGCATGCATTCCCCCCAAACACACACCATGAGATAAGAGCCTGTTTACAGCTACTTTACGGTGTTATTCTCTGGAACAGAAATAGGGGACTAAAAAGAGTCGAGCAGGGAAAAAGGAACAACCAATCCAAGGGCATACTATTAAGCAGCTTACCCTGTGGGCGGATGTGTCTGAGTCCCTCTGGGCACCTTCTAAGGAGTCCTGTAGAACACACCTCAGAATCACCCACCTGAACATCAGAAGAGGAGGGATTTATGCACTAGTTTCTGCTCCTCATTGGCCATGTGTCGCCCCATGGGGCGTTAACTACCTTGCACTTTCAGGGTTGTTCATGTATCAGAATGGATGAGGCACTGTGTCTCTGCTCCAGAGATAGCCAGGTCAGAAAGTGAGGGGGCATTCAGGGCAGCTGAGGAGAGGTGCTTTCAGGTTGTATATGTAAGCGGCTGGTTACTTCCACAATAGCTGGAACGAAAAGGTGAGTCGAGGGGATGTTTGGTGAGGTGTGAGAGGTGATTAATACACAAAATTCCTGTCCCTGCAGAGTTTACATTCTAATGGAAAGTAAAGTGACAATACACCAACAAGAAAGTAAGCAACCTAACTTCCCATAGTCAATAAGCTCCATGGGGGAAATACGGCTGTTGATGTGAAAGAGACCCATGAAGAGGGGAAAGGGGCGTGCTCCCTTACACAGTCATGGGGATCAGAAAAGTCCTTGAAGCGGAAGGGGCATATGAATAACCCCAGAGTGACAGAATCCGGTCATGTAACAAAGGCTATGGAAGAGTACTAAGCAGAAAAAATGGCGCACCCAGAGACCCTGGGGTTTAAAGAACACAGAGAGCCTGAAGGACAGAAAGGAAAGGGGGGAGGGACTGTGGTGAGTGAGGGCCTCTGAGGCTGGGAGGGAGGAGACGGAGCCAGGGGCTTAGAGGTCAGTTGCTTGTGCAGAGCCTGGCCAGCCACGATGAGGGGTTGAGTTCCTCTCAAGCACCTGTATGCCTTAGAGATGTATGGGAAGAGGAGCTTAGACATTTACAAAGCTGGCATTCGAGGTTTGCACCTCTTACAAGTAGGTGCCAGGTCTCTGATACATTGTTCTGTGCAATTCTATGTCCCAAAGGCACACATTTGAGTCACATGTCCTGTGAGGCTGGTATGTGGGGGTGAATTGCTTTGCTGGGACGTGAGTCCAGTTGACAACCCAGCCTGGTTTTATGATCCTTTTCTCAGGGTCCTGTATAAATAGCAATATTTGTGATATGATTAGCCTTTGTTTCTGTATGAAAAAGTGGCCCAAGTTAAAGCCATGCCTTTGAGTTCAATATTTATGGTATACATAACTCTGTGACTTCAGGTTCACCATTTCCCTTCACTGGGCACCAGATGCCTTATTTATAAAATGAGGGGTTGATTATTCTGAAGTTCCAGGGTACTATAACTATGCTGGTAATTCCAAGTAGATTCTAGCATTCTCAAAAGCAACAAGGCATGATTTGGTTTTAGGGGGGAAAAAAAGAGAAAAGAAAAGCTTTTCTAACTTTCTCAAAAGTGACAAGGCATGATTTTGTTTTAGAAAATAAAGCTTTGAGGATCTTCTGCTTGCTTCAGAGGACTCTCCACACAGTGTTTTTGTTGTTCATTTGCTTGCATCATCATCTAGTTCTAGAAATGTGGCCTTCCCAGCTGGGTGCTGGGTAATTAGAGCAGCTTCCCCATCGGCCGGCTGTGTGCATTGAGGAGAGAGGAGAGGCCACAAAGAGAAAGCAAAGTGTTTGGAGAAGTAAATAAGAGATCTACTGTGTCTTCTCTGAGCAAAATGAAAGAGAAAAATACATAATAAATGGTGAAAGAACAGTGGCAATAAAATAAAATCAGTGCTGAGTTACATAACACCAGGTGAAGTTAACTCAATACCTTTGATGTAAAAACAAGCTGTGTGGTATCACCCAGAGAGTTGGTCAGAATTCCTCCAGGAAATTAAATTGAAAAGCAAGCAAGCAAACAAATACATAAACAGAAACTTCTCAGATGAATATGTGTGTGTGTGTGTGTGTGTGTGTGTGTGTACATCTGTACATTCAGACATAAATTGCTCACTATTGTTTCCTCTGTGACATACTAGAGCAGGTTAGTAGAGAGAAATGTAATGGGAATAAAGAAAACCAAATGATTTCTAGATTGTTTCTTACTTGTTAAGATACTGGAGGCAGTTTGCCCTTTAATTTGAAGAATGGTTGGTTTCAACTGTTGAGCATACTGAACTGAATAGTTTAAGAGTGTAAGAGAAGACTCAGTGTCTCAGTGTAACAAGTAGTACAGGGTTCTTTACAACAAACTCTTTGATCTTGGGCGAGACACTTACCTCTGGAGCCTCAGTTTCTTCATCTGTAAAATGAAGAGCTCTGTCTATACTAGATAATCAGTACAGTTCCTTCTAGCTCCAACATTCTAAAGATTTGGGCAGAAAACAGACAACCTTTGTGTTGGGGCATGCTCATGCCTCTGTTTTTGACTCTTCCTAAAGAAGGCAAATTTTTCAAAAGTTAGACCTCTTCTTTTGGAGAAGGGGAGCATGTTTTTATTCACAACAGTCCTCTATATTCTTAGACCAGTCTGGGGTCTGAAGTTCAAAAGAATGTCTGTGGTCTCTATAAGATCCTCAATCACCAAATAAACTGAAGTAATGTTTATTACAAGGTTTTCATTGAGCCAGGAATGTGAAATAATACATTTTTAAGAGATGTTCAGCATGAGGACTAACTTTCTTTCTCACTTAACCTTCCCATGACAATTCTTCTTGCCTCAAGAAAAGAATTTGATTTAGCTCTCAGTTACCCAGGAAATGCTATTCATCACGATCTCCTATTTCCTGATAACATTACCTAACTGAGGTTGTTTTGAACCACACCATTACAAAAAATAGGAAATACCAAAGTGGCCTCTATCCTCTGTCTGCCTTCCTCTCTCACTCACTGGCTCTGGCTCTTGCTCTCGCTCTCAAACTCAAAACTCCAATTAAAAGGAAATCATTGGTGGGACGGATTACTAGCAAAAGTTAGATCCAGTCCCTGGTTGACGTTACTTAGTCTATTGTTTTCACCAAGTGTAGAAACACAACATCTGTATGTGAATCTATAGTTGTAAAAACACAATGTGGTTAAGAATATATTTGGATCACAGTATGTGATTTGGCTCCATACTATCTTTTTTTAAGCTCTAAAATCAATTGGAACACTTCTCAGTTTTTCAGGTGGTACTTTTTTTTCCCCCATTACATGTGAAGAAACGTTTTAAATAAATTTCAATGTTTTGAAACTGGGTAAAATTTAGAATCTAAAAAATTTCTTTTATTCAATATTAATCCTAGTAATCTTAATAGTTTTTAAAATGTATTCCTGCAAAAATCAACATTATTTAATTATGAGTGAGCTATCATTAGCTTCCCAGGGCTTTGGCAAAACCAAGCTCCCTCTCCTGTCTGTCGGATGCTCTTTTTCTCTCTCCTTATTTTAGCTTGCCACCAAAAAATACTCAAACTAACTATAATTATTCAATTGAATTTTTAAATCCTTTTTCTTAAAGTAAAACATTAGGTAGATGTTTTATAATTATCTTACTTAAAAATTACGTTTTGTACATCTATACAATAAAAAACCATGCAACTACTTCAAAAGAAGGAAGTTTATCTTTGTTTTATAATGTGTATATGTCTGCAATATATTATGAAGTAAAACAAAAGGGACAGGCTGGAGCGCATGTGGTAAACACAGTAAAAATCAATTTTCCTCATTCACACATATTTATGTAAAAGTCCAAAGAGATGTAAGACAAAATATAAGTACTGGTTGTCCGTGGGTGGTTAGGATTCCAGCTGATTTTTATTTTCTTTGTTAACCTTTTATAAATGCATTCTGGTAATGAACAGATATTGATGTTGTCATTGGAAAAATGTATTACATTAAAATCAGTCTTTAATGGATGGCATTGAGCATGGTGGAAATGATGGTGATAAAATAGATTGCTATCTGCTGTAAGTGTCATGAAATTCTTTCTCTCCCATTAGAGGGTAATTCTTAAATCTCATAAAATCTGAGTGAAAACCGAAAGGGGGAACTTGATTTTCATGAAGGCAGGGCCTCTACCTGTACCCCAACAGGCTATACCTCACTTTCCATCCAAAGTCCAGTGATCCCTTGCCAACTGCTCCTTGGGTAGGGCGGTTCTTCTAGCAGGGACTCATTACACTTAATCCATGACACTTTTCCGTGGTTTTACAGCCCTTACATCTACTACAGTTTTTCTTTTCTCCTCATTTTGATGTATGAAACTTTCCAGCAGATTTTGACTCCATGTCCAGTTGGACACCAAACCTTACCTCCCCTTTCTTTGTAATGTCCATGCCCCCATCACCCTCAGCCATAACCAGTCAGTAGACTCTTGTCCTCCGCTGCTTAAGGAAATATAAGACTCCAAACAGGTATTCCTCCTCTCTTTCCTCCACCTTATTTTATTCACAAGTCCACCCAATTTGTCTTTCTAAGATGTTATTTTATATATGTTACTCTTTTGTTGAAAACCTATAACTTTCTCTGACATGAAGAAAAAAATCCAAAGCTCAGAATTCAAAGCCCTCCATAATCTAATCTCACCCTTTGGACAGCTTTGTCTGGCTCCAAGCACCTCCATAAACCCTCTGTTCCATGGTAACAACTGACTCACTGAGTTGGCCTTGAACTTCAGCATTCCAACTGATGGCTCTTACAGTTTCCTCTGCTTGAAATGATGTACCTTGTGGTTTCCACCAGACTCACCTTTACAATATGAAGCCAAGTTTAGGTTCCCCACTGACTTGATCCCTACACCTCCTCCTTTCCTAAAATCCTGGGCTACCTACTCATTTAGTTCTGTGCCTTATGTTTCTTGACTCCTTTATGGTGTGCATGGATGTTTCTCTTGAGCAAAATAATAAGTGCCATAAGAGCAAGAGTTGTGTTTTATCATTTGCATTTTAAAATCACCTAAAACTGGGGCACCTGAGTGGCTCAGTCGGTCCGACTCTTGATTTTGGCTCAGGTCATGATCTCAGGGTCCTGAGATCGAGCCCCACGCAGGACTCTGCACTGGGCCTCTGGTCTGCTTGAGATTCTCTCTCTCTCCCTCTGGCCCTCCCTCTGCTTGCATGCATGCCCACTCTCTCGCTCAAAAATAAATAAGTAAAATCACTTAAAACTACGCCTCTTCAGTAATCCCTTAAGAGTTGGCACTCAATAAATATCTCTTGATTAATTGAAACATTAAACAGCATGTTTTCTTTATTTTATTATGTTATGTTAATCACCATACATTACATCATTAGTTTTTGATGTAGCGTTCCATGATTCATTGTTTGCGCATAACACCCAGTGCTCCATTCAGTACGTGCCCTCTTTAAAACAGCATGTTTTCTAAGCATTTGGGGAGAGAAACATGTACAAAGGTATAACACTCCACATTTGAATTTTTATATATAATAATTAAAGAATAAAATCCAACACAAATCAGTACCTGAGTTAACCTCGATGCAAACCACAAAAGTAAGTTTACCTTTTGCTCAACTTCCTACTTCTGAAAATGTCCTTTTCTCATTGAGGGTCAGTGTTTAGATGAAGCATTTACAAAGTTTGCTCAAAACACACAATTATGGCTTGCCTCCAACAGAAATAACGTGTGCTCCTGCTTCTCTTTGTAAATAATTGAATTTGCCTCTGAAGTTCAAGAAGTTCAAGATTTCTTTTTGTGTGTGAAACTGACGGCTTCTGTTTTCTCTTTATATGCAGCGGACTCTAATCTGAGGCAGAAGAAATGCTGTGCAATTGGGATTTGGTGAGCAGGGAGGATAATAGAGATTTTCAAGACTTCCACAGAGGAGTTATTTTTAAGTACAGAGAATGCCTGTCCCCACGCTCAAAGAGCCTTTAGAAAGTGTTACTGGAATTGAAAAGCCGCGGGGGCAGGTCCCATCACCTGGGAGAGTAGTGCGGGTCCGCAGGGCGTTGCTGCCACCTGCTGTATGCACGCGGCCATGGAGGGGCTGTCGCGCGAGCCTTGTTGAGCGGGGCTTGTCGCACGGGGCTTGCCGCTGTAGGATACCAGGTGAGCTCCATTAATATTCTGTGGGCATCTGAAATGTTTTCTTCTCTTAGAGCCTGGGTGAAACCCAAAGGAAAACGAGTCGAATCTGACGATTCCGGGCCACCGAGGTTTCTAGCTCTAAAATCCATGAACCAAGCTCTAAGTCAGACCCCGAGAGGGCAGGGTTTGTCCAGCAGCCCCTGCGTGGATGCCTTGGGCAGCCCAAGTGCAATGGAAGGCAAGGATTCCAAGTGTCTGTAGCTCTGGAAAATAAGTGATGTTTTCCCTTATTCTGAATTTGAGGGATTTTTTTTTTTAAGATGTTTTCGTTTAAAGCACTAGGAGACAGGAGACCACTAACTGCTTCAAGAGGAGGTATTGTTCTTAGAGAATTCGTTAAGTTTAGATTTTTATGGATTTCATGTAGGTAGATCCTCTTAATAGGACAGGTGGAGTGAGGTGACTGAAATCCTTTCCCAGGCTTGTCATGTGTCCCAGCGGAATGGGAACACCAACCTGCTGATCAGGATCTCTTCGCCTGCATTTCCCACTATTCTCCATCACTGTGATTTAGTAGAATTTCCAGGGGTAAAAGAGAAGAGACGAAGGCAGTCAGAGCAGCGATGTCTCCTTTCAGCCTAAGTCTTCGCACTCCCCAGCCTCCGTGAAAACTTCCCTGTCAACACCACCTGACCCAACACCCCCAGGGATCTGAAACTAAGTGTGGAGGTGGGGATGGGGGTGGGACTAAAGGTCTGGGGAGCCCTGAGCCAGGAAATAAGTAACTCCATCTTCGGGCCTTTGTAAGAAACATCATGAGCTTTGTAGTGAGGAATTGGTATGACAGTTGTCATGGCAAGTGTTCACAGTGGTAGCACAGAGGGTAGCCTGGTGTCGAGGGTAGAGGGTAGTCTGGACATCCAGGATGGAACCCCTGTTTCACCACATGCAAATCTCTGTTCCCCCAGCTAAATTCTGGTCTTCTAAATGGCAAAGGTGATGCCTTACGCATCATCCCTATTCCAATCCCAAGTCCTCGTACAGGGACAGATCAGTACCTGCATGATAGGTCAGGATATCATGATGTCATGACAATATACGTGATGACAACGTGGCCAGAATTATCTCCCGGTGACCCCGAAAGAACGACCACCTCAGGAATACAGCTCAGCCTTCTTGTTTGTCTTCAGGCTTGCTGGCTGCTGCCTTGATGGTAGTAGTGAAATTAGGGTCATGGGATGTTTCACCAATTGTTCATATGGTTGCCTGTAAACACATTTATTTATTTGGTTTTATTCTTTGTCCATCAACCCTATGCTGCAGTCCTCAGCCTAATGCTTGTTCTCTTAAGTTTGGAAGGCTATTTATCTCAAGCTGGAAAACCAGTATGTGGCATCTTACCTGGCAGGGAAGTCATCATATACTAGGAGTCACTTCCCTAAACCCCTTTCTCAGTCCTCTGTAAATGAAAGTAATGGGGCAGATATCACAGGCCTGGTAGCTGGCTGGGGTAGGAGGTTCTCTGCCTTTGGATTCATATTATTTCAGCCTTACTCTATCTCGTTTTTGGCTGGGACACAGACAAGTTCTTCTGCTGTCAGAAAAAAAAAAAAAAATCCTCTGGCTGGTAGGGTGGGAGATTTCCCTGCCTGACCTCCAGCCTAGCCCAGACAGAGGGTGGAAAAGGAGCCCTCCCTTCTCATCACCACCACCCCACCCCCGCCCCCACCCAGGAAATGTGGGCTTTCCTGCATTAGGGGTGACAATAAAATTCGGTTTGATAGCTGATATTACCCTCCGTTACTTTTCAGATTTTATTAAAATTAAATGTGTTAATTCTTTGTTCTTTCACCCAGGAGCCATTCTGGAAAGAAAACGTATTTTAGAAATGAACTGAAAAACTGTTATGAAAGACTCGAAGCTCACATCTGTTAAATGACTTCATATTCTTGAAAAGAAACGTATAAGAAGCACATTATGAATCGCTCTTCATGATTTCCTTTGTTTGGATTTTAGAAGCAGCATGACTGACACAGAGATCCTGAAGGAGAGAATCTTTGGATCCAGAGAAGTCTTTTAACAAAGGTGATACACAAAATTTCAGAGAACAATTTCAACATCGTTCTGGTGAAGGTTATACTTAGCTCTGAACCACATTACTTTCCTGTCTACGTTTCATTTCCTGGGGTCTTGCCAAGTGATAAGCAGACCCAGGCGTGCAGTAGGTTTGGGGTTTTTCTGCACAAATAGGGTAGCTGGAGTTTGCTTCAAGACATCAGTTGACTTCCGTGATTATGGGGATGCTGGTGTAAGGCCTTCAGGAGACAATGGAGAAAAAATGGACCTACTGTGCTGTCTGTTCCATCATCCAGATACATTTCATCAGGGGTAAGGCTTCCAGTTGTCTTCTCTTGTCAAATCGGTAGCTTTAGGGGCGGGGGGGGGGTGGCCTCTGTTCGTTTAAAAAATGCGAGTGACTACTGCTGACATTGATCACCGAAGGCAGATCGTCGCTAAGGTTTTCAGTTACAAATTTAAGTGGCAGCTATCGGAGAGATGTTAGAGTCTAGAAATGATTAATGAACACTAAAAACGAGAAGAGAATGAGTGGTTTGTGCCCCTGCTCTGAGACATTTTCACCCATTTCATTCCTAAGAGAATCTCTGGAGTAACTGGGAAATTGTGCTTCTTGGAAGTGAAATGCTCCCCACATGGTCGTCAGAACAACTCAGGAATACTAAAAAAATCACAAAGCCCATCAGTGCTGCGGGATCCTTGCTCAACTTTTTCTCTCTCTCGAGTATCCTTTTTCTTTTGTATATAACAAGCATTACTCCTCCAGATATGAATGTCTTTGGGAGTTGAACATATGTTGAATTTTAATGAGGCATGTGTAGGTATGGACCTGGAAGACAGAGTAGGGTCCTTACAACCGGTGCCTTCAGGGCCTATTTAAAAATAGCAGGAGGAAAGATTAGTTCTGCATTCCATAGCCTGGGGGAATTACAGGAAGCCTGAGTGTCTTAAGAATTAACTATGCTTTACAGATAGAGCTACAAAGGTTTTAAGGAGAATTTCTAAATTAAAGGAGACTTTGGAACCCAGTGCTGTGGATAGAATCAGAGGCATATTACCAGGTGAAGGAAAGCATACAGGGAGAGATATTAAACTGTACTAACCTCTGCCTACCCAAACTTTTGAATCCATAAAAGTGTAATAATTCCCATTTGTCAAGTACCTTAGAGAGCCTTGTTTCTTCTCCGTTGCTTGTCATCTTTTTATCTTTTTCTTTTGTGAGCTTCAGTGGTACTTGTCATAATAATATATCATTCCTGGAACAGTGTTCCATTAACGCTAAAATTGAGGCCTCCACTATTGAAGGCATGTCAAAGGCTCAATGCTTAACATATTTTAAGTGCGTTGTACCATGTGGTCAGAGAGATGATGGGAGAGAATCTTCTTCTTTTGTGTCTCATAGTTCAAAGTGTTGATGATAGACGATGGGGACCATAGTTTATCTTTAGTGGAAAGTCTACCTGAGGTATTTTCTCCCATCCTCCCCTCAGGAGCCCTAACTGCATGGACATGAAGGTCTTTTTGAGCTCCATAGTGAATGTCAAATTTCTTACTCTTCTCAACCAATTTGGGAGGCAGTTTGGACGTTAATGAAGGTTAGAGAAAGAGCACGGACTTTAGGCAACCAAGTGCATGTTCTTTTACTGAGGTGTGACTTGAAGCTAGTCATTTAATCATGCTGTGCCTCAGTTTCCTCTTTGATAGAATGTTGACAACATCATTCTGTGGTATGTGAGGAGGATTAAGTAAAATAGTCTATAGAAAAACCTCTTGTGAACATAGATTTTTAAAAACAGCTATACACATATCAGTTATTTTTTTTGTTTCAGAAAATATTATTGGTGTGTTATATGCAGCTGTTGATTCATGAAACCAAAAAAAAAAGTCAGTTATATTCATTGTAAAAATAGTTATCATAAGTTTGCTGGTGGGCTTCAGTTTCTAGATAGGCTTAATTTGATTCACAGGTAGTCAGAGAACTTAAATTATCCTTTGGACAGCCCAACAGACAAAGAGAGAAATATCTCTCTAGTGTCCTTAAGCAAATGCCTCCTTATTTGTACTGAGTCTCTGCTTCTCTATTGAGACTGTGCACAGGCTCCCTCCCACACATAAGGCAGCCAGAGAGAAAGTTCCTCAGTTGCTCCCTCACCTCACCAAAGTGACCAAGGTTTTTCAATAAGAGTCATCCCACATGAATCATGTGAACTCATGGCTTATGTCCTTCCTTTTCAGGAGTATGGGAAAAAACATCCAATACAGAAGACATCTATGCTTTCCCTGGCTCTGATGTCAACCTGACCTGTCAAACATGGAAGAAAGGCTTCTTGGTGCAGATGCAGTGGTCCAAGGTCACTGATAAGTTGGATCTGATTGCCCTTTATCATCCACAGTATGGCTTGCACTGTGCTAATGGCGGTCCCTGTGAGTCACTGGTGACTTTCACAGAAACTTCCAGAAATGTGTCAACGTGGACTCTGCACTTAAAGAACGTGTCCTCCTCACTCACTGGGAAGTATGAGTGTGGCTTTACTCTGTATCCGGCGGGTGTTCAGACTAAAATCTACAACCTACTCATTCAGACAGATGGTAAGCATAACTATAGAGGGAAAGGAGCACACCCTTTCATTCAGCTCTCAGTCATTTGACAGATATGTATTTTGAGCCAACCATGTGCTAGACATGGTGCTAAGTACACAGAGGTTGAGTAGAAAGAGGTATTGCCTGGAAAGAAAGACAGGAATTAATCAAATAATTCCACAAATAAATGTAAAAGTGCAACAGTGATAAGTGGTAAGGATAAGTGGAAATGGTCTTGTGAAAGAGCATGTAATAGAGGCCAGGGAAACTGACCCTGAGAAGGTAACACCTGAGCAGAGGTCTGAAGAAGGGGTAGACATTAACACCATTTAGGAGCTGGGAGGTTTGTGAGTGATCCAGGGAGAGGGAAGAGCTTGTGAGAGGGGCTTTGTTGTGTTTGAGGACATGGGACAATGCCAGCAGGCTGTGGCGCAGAGGTGAAGGGAGGAGGTGGGAGACATGGCAAGGACCAGATTGTGTCAGATCTTGTCAGCCATATTTGAAGGTTTGCTTTTTATCTAAGAGCCGTAGGAAGACATTGAAGTGTTCACAACAAAAGGATGGCACGAAATTTATAGCCCAGTTGTACTTGTGTCAGAAAAAGATCATGCCAGCTTCAGTAGGAGAATGGAACAAAAATGGGCAGGAGGGAAAAGGTGGGCACGAGCTAGGAGACAGTTCCAGTAGCCCAGAGGAGACAGAGTGGTAATTTGGATAGACATGGAAAGAAATGACAAATTGAATGCTTCGGGCATAACATAGGCGTGACTTGCTAATAGAATGGATATAGGACAATGGTAGTATGAGTGAAGGGGAGAAAAAAAATTAAGGTGACATGGGAGGAGGTGCCATTCACTGAAGGCAGAGGGAGCAGAGCAGGTTTGTGGAGGGATATATGCAAGTAGCTTTGGATATATGGCGTATTTAGTATTGGGCAGGCAAAGGTACCAAGGAGGCTGCTGGACATGTAGCATTCACACATATGTGCCTTGGAGAGCTGCATTTGGAGGCAGGAATCCTAGGCTTAAGTTCTAGCTCCTTTCTGGCCAGAAATAAATTTCACCTAGGGCCTGTCATGTACATTCTCTGAGCCCATCTGGAAAATGATGATAATAATGCCTACCCTAAATTAGTTGGTCCTACAGTAAATGATTTCCATTTATACTAATGGAAAAGAATGAAAATGAAAGCCAACAAATGGAAAATGCACTGGAAATGAAATGTTTTTTAATGCAGGGGCAAAGTGGGCTGGTAATGTAAGAGAAAAACAACAAAAAATTTACTCATGAAGGCTGTGCTAAAAGAGGCCTGAGCACGGAACTGCCCAGGACAGGCAACAGGGATGGATTTATTACCTCATCTCCATTTCTTATCAAGAGATAACACCATGGTGTTGGAACAGTCCACCTGGAAACCAGGAGCTCCTCCACCACTACTTTACGATGCCCTATTCCCATTGCTGTTTTCCAGGAAAAAAAGAAACACTTGAGTTCAAAGTGGGGATGGCATGGGGTGGGGTTGAATGAAGAGAAATAAGGAGACCTGTGCAGAACAATGCTTCGCTACACATACTTTGGAGTCAGGTAGCCTGGATTTGAGTGTTGGCTCTGTTGTCAAGTTATTTCAAGTCTCTAAGCCTTTTTTTTCTTATATAACAAATATGGATAATTATAGTACCGACTTTACAGGTACCATTATTTTGATGATTAAATGGGATAATTTGTGTAAAGCACTTAGCATAGTTCCTGCCAGAGAGTCAGAGTTTGGAAAAGGGTAGTTTTCATTAAGAAGAGTAACAACAATAATGAGTGAACTCATTTATCAGTTCTTATTTAAAAGGGGTCCTCCTCCCTCTCTTTTTATATTTGCCTAATATAGAACCCAATGGAACATTGAACATACATTAGCACAAGTACACATTGACCTTGGCTTTAGATAAAGATTTTGTACCTTCTGCCTAAATCTATAAACTGTACTATTGCATCTCTGAGGATCTAAAGCCCACCCTGTCAAGAATTGGCAACATGGATTGATGTACCCTATAGGAAATAAGGGATATGGGATAGCTCAACATGAGGACAGCACTGGAGAAGCGGTAGTATGTTACCCTGAAAGGAGAGTGGTATTGCCTTTAAGGAACGCATATTTCTTAAAATAAAGGGCAACTCAAAGAAGCCAAATTTGTAGCTACTAAAAACTGCAAATTTCTGTAGAGGCAGAAGCCATGTCTACATGCTTTGTGGTTGGAAATTTCCCAGTCTTCTTTGCTGTTGGTCAGCTGGACCAGATTGGGGGGTGGGGGGAAATGGCCTCAATGTTAAAGAAATAGCTCTGATATTGTGTACTGAGTACAAAGTCATTACAGAGTGACCAAAAGTGTAAGCCTGGTAGAGAGTGAAAGGGTAGACACTTAACTCAGATGAGGCAATTGCCAGTCAAAAGCCCTGTCACATCCCCACCAATGACACATCTTCTCCCCCGGTATTCCTTTGATCTTCACTCACTTCTTCTCTCACTTGTGCCATTTCCCTTGTACATCCCTGGAAGTCTTCATGTTCACAAGCTAGTTGGGTAAGCAAAGCACACACGAAGTGTAAACACTTATGAAGCACGTGAACAAAAGCAAATTGAGATGGTGTAGAAGAATTTAAATATGAAAATCTGAAGGACCACAGGCATTGGGACCTCTTGTCTCCTTTATGTTGTCTTCTGAGCCATTCTCTTCCGTCTGTTCACAAAACAGTGTATGTCTAAATTCTGTCCTCATGTTCCTGGAAGGCCTGAGAATGGATTCTGTACTCTTTTCACAATATTTTGTTTCTTTGTGTGAGCTAGTGCTCTGAAGCTGTGGATGAGGGTAGAAATTACAATGAACAGTTGGGCATTTGCTTCTTTTTCATTTTCACCTGACAGAGTTTCCTCCTGGGTTAGCTTTCAAGTTATCCCAAGAAAAGCACTTTTCTGAGTTAAGCCCTTAGTTGCCGTATTTAATCCAGATTTCCTGGATTTTCTTTTCTTATATGAGTGCCTGAGACTGTATGATTTTTGATGTATTTAACATTTTTTATTATTATGTTATGTTCATCACCATACATTACATCATTAGTTTTTGATGTAGTGTTCCATGATTCATTGTTTGCGTATAATGCCCAGTGCTCCATTCAATACGTGCCCTCTTTAATACCCATCACCAGGCTAACCCGTCCCCCACCCCCCTCCCCTCTAGAACCCTCAGTTTGTTTTTCAGAGTCCATCGTCTCTCATGGTTCGTCTCCCCCTCCGATTTCGCCCCCTTCATTCTTGCCCTCCTACTATCTTTTTTTTTTAAATATATATTGTATTATTTGTTTCAGAGGTACAGATCTGTTATTCAACAGCCACCCCATCCCTCCCACCCCCCCCCACTCCAGCAACCCTCAGTTTGTTTCCTGAGATTAAGAATTCCTCATATCAGTGAGGTCATATGATACATATCTTTCTCTGATTGACTTATTTCGCTCAGCATAACACCCTCCAGTTCCATCCACGTTGTTGCAGATGGCAAGATTTCATTCCTTTTGATGGCTGCATAATATTCCATTGTGTGTGTGTGTGTGTGTGTGTGTGTGTGTGTGTGTGTGTGTGTATACACACACATACATACCACATCTTCTTTATCCATTCATCTGTCAATGGACAGCTTGGCTCTTTCCACAGTTTGGCTATTGTGGACATTGCTGCTGTAAACATCATGGTGCCCCTTCAGATCACTACATTTGTATCTTTGGAGTAAATACCCAGTAGTGCAATTGCTGGGTCGTAGGGTGTCTCTTATTTTCAACTTTTTGAGGAACCTCCATGCTGTTTTCCAGAGTGGCTGCACCAGCTTGCATTCCCACGAACAGTGTAGGAGGGTTCCCCTTTCTCCGCATCCTCACCAACATCTGTCATTTCCCGACTTGTTAATTTTAGCCATTCTGACTGGTATGAGGTGATATCTCATTGAGGTTTTGATTTGTATTTCCCTGATGCCGAGTGATGTTGAGCACTTTTTCATGTGTCTGTTGACCATTTGGATGTCTTCTTTGCAGAAATGTCTGTTCATGTCTTCTGCCCATTTCTTGATTGGATTATTTGTTCTTTGGGTGTTGAGTTTGATAAGTTCTTTATAGATTTTGGATACTAGCCCTTTATCTGATATGTCATTTGCAAATATCTTCTCCTATTTTCTCGGTTGTCTTTTGGTTTTGTTGACTGTTTCCTTTGCTGTGCAAAAGCTTTTTATCTTGATGAAGTCCCAATAGTTCATTTTTGCCATTGCTTCCCTTGTCTTTGGTGATGTTTCTAGGAAGAAGTTGCTGTGGCTGAAGTTGAAAAGGTTCCTGCCTGTGTTCTTCTCAAGGATTTTGATGGATTCCTGTCCCACATTTAAGTCCTTCATCCATTTTGAGTCTATTTTTGTGTGTGGTGTAAGGAAATGATCCAGTTTCATTCTTCTGCATATAGCTATCTAATTTTCCCAAAACCATTTGTTGAAGAGACTGTCTTTTTTCCACTGGACATTCTTTCCTGTTTTGTTGAAGATTAGTTGACCATAGAGTTGAGGGTCCATTTCTGGGCTCTCTGTTTTGTTCCATTGATCTATGTGTCTGTTTTTGTGCCAGTACCATACTGTCTTGGTGATGACAGCTTTGTAATAGAGTTTGAAGTCCGGAATTGTGATACCACAAGCTTTGCTTTTCTTTCTCAACATTATTCTGGCTATTCGGGGTCTTTTCTGGTTCCATACAAATTTTAGGATTATTTGTTCCTGTTCTGTGAAAAAAAAAAAGTTGATGGTATTTTGATAGGGATTGCATTAAATGTGTACATTGCTCTAGGTAGCATAGACATTTCCACAATATTTGTTCTTCCAATCCATGAGCATGGTACATTTTTCCATTTCTTTGTGTCTTCCTCAGTTTCTCTCATGAGTATTCTATAGTTTTGTGAGTACAGATTCTTTGCCTCTTTGGTTAGATTTATTCCTAGGTATCTTATGGTTTTGGGTGCAATTGTAAGTGGGATCGACTCCTTAATTTCTCTTTCTTCTGTCTTGTTGTTGGTATATAGAAATGCAACTGATTTCTGTGCATTGATTTTATATCCTGCCAGATGTATTTTAAAATTTGAAGTTACTAGTATCTGTTATAAAAGTGCAACATGATTTTAATTTCCCAGATCATGACAAAAGCCTCAGAGGGCTGTTAATGTTGTTATTGGAAGCAGTAGGAGGGGAAGAAGTAATGGTAATACAAGGAGGAGGAGGAGGGATAGTAGAAGTAGTATAGAATATAATAAAAGAACTATTACTAGTAATAGAATATAATATCTGGATAATATAATCTTGATAATTTGACTACCCTGTCTAGAGGCATAATTTGCTCTTTGACTCTTTTCCAGTTTTATTGAGATATAACTGACATATGACATTGTATTTGTTTTAGGTGTACAACAGTTGATTTGATACTTATATATATATATCGTGAAATGATCACCACAATAAGTTTAGTTAATATCCATCACCTCATAGAGTTAATTTTTTTTCTTGTGATGAGAACTTTTAAGATTTACTCTCTTAGCAACTTTCAAACATATGATACAGTATTGTTAACTTTAGTCACCATGCTGTATATTTTATCTCCAGAATTTATTTATCTTATAATTGGAAGTTTGTACCTTTTGACCCTCTTCACTCATTTCACCCCCATGCCCACCTCTGGCAACCGCCAACCTGTTTTCTGTGTCTATGAGTTCATTTTGTTTTGTTTTTCAAGTTCCAAATATAAATGAAATCATACAGTATTTGTCTTTCTTTGTTAATGTAGCATAATGCCCTCAAGGTCCATCCATGTTGTCACAAATGGCAGGATTTCCTTCTTTTTTATGAATGAATAGTATTTCCTTGTATATTAGAATATTTTCTTTGTCCGTTCGTCCATCAGGGGACACTTGGGTTGTTTCTATGTCTTGGCTATTGTAAATAGTGCTGCAATGAACATGGGGGTGCATAGATCTTTTCAAGATGGTGATTTTATTTCCTTTAGATATATACCCAGAAGTGGAAATGCTGGATCATATGGTAGTTCTAATTTTATTTTATTTTATTTTTAAGATTTTATTTATTTATTTGAGAGACAGAGAGAGAGAGAAAGAGAGAATCTTCAAGCAGACTCCTCGCTGAGTGAGGAGCCCGAGGCTGGGGTCAATCCCACCACCCAGGAGATCATGACCTGAGCCAAAACCAAGAGCGGAAAGCTTAACTGACTGAGCTGCCCTGATAGTTCTATTTTTAACTTTCTGAGGACCTCTATACTGTTTTACAGAGTGGCTGTACCAATTTACATTTCCATCAACAATGCACAAGTGCTGCCTTTTCTCCATATCTTTTCCAAATATTTGTTATCTTATCTTTTTGATAATAGCCATTTTAACAGGTGTGAGGTGATATCTTATTGTGGTTTTGATTTGCATTTCCCTGATGATTAGAGATGGGGGGGTGGTTTTCCTTGCCTGTTGGATACTTGGATGTCTTATCTGGAAAAATGTGTAATCAATTTCTCTGGCCATTTTTAAATTGGATTGTTTGTTTTGTTGTTGTTGAGTTGTATGACTTGTTTATATATTTTGGATATTAACCCCATATCAGATATGTGATTTATAAATATTTTCTCCCATTCCATAGATTGCCTTTTCATTTTATTATGTTTTCCTTTGCCGGGAAGAAGCTTTTTAGTTTGATGCAGTCCCATTGATTATTTTTGCTTTTTTTGCCTTTGCTTTTGGTGTCAAATCCAAAAAACCATTGCGAAGGCCAAAAAATCATTGCCCCTATGTTTTCTTCTACAGGTGTTAGGGTTTGGGGTTTTATGTTTTAATCCGTTTTGATTTGATCTTTATGTATGATGGGAGACAGGAGTCCAGTTTCATTCTTTTGCATACAGCTATCCAGTTTCCCCAACATCATTTATCAAAGAACGTATCCTTTCCCCATTGCATATTCTTGGCTCCTTTCATAATAATATTGTTATAAATTAATTGATCCTATATGTAGGTTTATTTCTGGGCTCTCTGTTTCATTGATCTATGTCTTTTTATAGCATAGTTCTTGAACTTAAATGCCAGCTCTTCTTAAATTCTTGTATTCAATCTTTATCCAAAAAATATTTTTGAGTGCTTATGGGTGCTAGGCACCAGGGATGCAATACAGACATGATTCTGTCATCAGGAATCATAAAGTCCTATGGCAAGAGACAAAATAATGGAATAAGCAAAAAAAAAAAAAAGGCCAAATGGCAACAGTGAGAAGTGCTCTTGCAGTAAGAAAGTAGTGTTTTGAGAGGATATAATAGGAAAATCAAGAAGGGTTTCCTAGGGAAGTGATGCTTGAGCAGGAGTTAACCAGGTAAATATGGGGAAGACAGCTTTACACAAAACAGGATGTGTAAAGGCCCTGTGGTGGTAAGGAGATACTGCAACTGTGGGGGGTTTTCAAAGGTATTATGCCTTGAGCAGAAGGATTGAAAGGGAAACCTTTGAAGAAGAGGCTAGAGCGATTGAGTAGTCCAAATAAGTTTTATCTTTATCCTAGGAACTGTGGAAACTAATTGGAAGGTGCTTGTTGATTTTTTTTTTTAATTTTGCATTCCAAAAAGATCTTTGTGTCAAAAGTGTAGAGAATGAATTGAGAAAAGGTAGAGAGGATAATGCAGATCAGTTAAGACAGGACAGAAATCTAAGTGAGAGATGTTAGTAATATTGAGTAGAGTAACACAGAGGTACCTGGGGAGGAGTATTCAAATTAGGAGATTCACCCTACAGGATTTGGTGTTGGATTGCACATGTGGAATGAGGCACAGTATGAAGCATGTATCAAGAATGATGCTCTGGTTTCAAATGTGTGGAACAGAAAAAAATGGGAGAATTACTCATCATCTTAGGAAAAACTGGAGGACAACCTGATCGTGTAGGGATTGTTTGGAGTTTGAATTTTATTTTGTACATGTTGAGTTAGATGGGAAGTTGACACATTCAGATGTCAAGGAAATAGGTAGATATACAATTCCTGTTCTAGAAGAGAGGTTTAACCTAAAGATACAAATTGGTAAGCTATATGAGTGTATGCTAACTGAGGTTTTGGGAGTGAAAGAGATCACATAGGCAGAGAAAATCTAGTGAGAAAAGCAATGAGACAGATGGCAAAAGATAAATCTTCAAAGGATTTAGAAGAGAGACGAAAGAGACAGCAGGAGAGAAGTTGGCTCACAAAAGAACTAGAATGATAGTATTTCATGAAAGGAGGAGCTATCAATTCTGATGTTTCTGAGAGGACAACATGGTTATTGGATTGTATTTAGGAAAAGGATGTTATTGATCACCTTAACAGAAGCTGTTTCTGTGGCACGGAAGAGAGATGGAAGTCAGACTCGGGGGGGAGGAGAGGAGTGAGTAGGAGGCAAGGAAATGGAGACACCAGATGTCCACACAACTTCTAAGAAATCTGTCAGGAGTAAGGGGAAGCGTATGAGTGTTCAAATGAGGGTTTGCATCAGTGTTGTGCAGGTAGTGGGGGGGTTTTAATTAATGCAAGATGCTTGGCTAAGCTTCAAAACCAAGTCAGAGTTGAAAGAGAGTAGTTAAATACCCCCATAGAGAAGGTACAATAAATAAACTAAGGTTTCTGAGCATATAGGGGCAAAGAGATCTAGAACATTCGTACTATGGGTATCCTAAATTGGACAAAAGGACAGTTTTTAAAAATTATATAACAGGAGAGAAGGAAATTGGAGTAAGTGCATATGACAAGGGCGATGCTCTTTTCTATTTTCTCTAGAATAGGAAACATGGGGCACCTGGGTGGCGCAGTTGGTTCAGCATCCACCTCCTGGTTTCGGCTCAGGTTGTGATCTCAGGGTCATGAGATGGAGCCCCTGCATCCGGCTCTGGTTTGGTGCGGAGTCCACTTGGGATACTCGCTCCCTCTCCCACTGCCCCTCATGCTTGTTTTCTTTCTCTCTTTCTCTCTCTCTCAAATAAATAAATAAATCTTTAAAAATTAATTAAAAAGTAGGAAACAAAGTCATCTTCAGGTAGAGAGAGGGAGGAGGCTTCAGAAAAGAGATTGGAGAAAGTTTGAAATAGCTTCTATGTATAGAGGGAAAATGAGTTCACTAGGTAAATATATTTGGATTTTCAGTTAGTGTTGGATATACATTTGAGTATGGTAAGAATTTGTAGTGAAGACAATTTCATAGTTGTTATTTTTATATTTTGGTTATTTAAACTAGATTCGAATAAACTCCAAGTATTGTGATCATTTGAAAACTCTCTTTTATTTTTTATTTTTTTAGATTTTATTTATTTATTTGAGAGAGAGAGAAAGAGAGCATGAGTGTGGGGAGGGGAGGGACAGAGGGAGAGGGAGAAGCAGACTCCCCGCTGAGCAGAGAGCCGGACACCCCAAAACTCTCTTTTAATCCAAAGGCTATTTTATATTTCTTGTTTTTCTTTTCCAAAATATTTCTTAAATAAATTTGGCTCTTTATCCTGTAAAATTACCCACAGCCTGGATTTTGCTCCTATATCCCTTGGTATCTCCATGTTCCCCTTTCACTATTTAGTTAGGTATAGAGATTTGATCACATTAATGTTTTATTTTTTGTGTTTTTTGGCACAAGTATTTCATAGATGATATTGCATAGTTACATCAGAGGTACATAATATCTGGTTGTGTGATGTTAAGCACCATTGATAAGTATTGCCTAGATCCATTAATTCTTTGTGGGTTGACAAAGAGTGATGCTCAAATTCTGTCCTTCTTCTATTTATTACCTGAGGTCTTCTTATAGAGAAATTTCCTCTCATGAACCAATTATTTATCAGATGTACAGTTTGTATAAGAAAAACAAACGGTTGCTTGATTCTTTCCCTTTATTTATCAGTTTTAAAAATTAGTTTGTTCACTAGCACTCTTATGAGGTAACCAAAAAGTGTTTTGCATTAAGTATTATGAATTCATATGAATTTGAACATATTGATGAATTTCAGTTCATTACGGTTGTTATCCTTGTTATGCTGAAAATGTCCCAAGTATAAAATCTATTAATCCTTTGTGATATAAGTTGCAAATATTTTCCCAGTTTGTAATCTGTCCTTACTTGCTTGTGATTTTGTTTTCAATGCAGTGTAATTCTTACTTTTATGGAAAAAGTTTTCCCCATTCTCCGATTATATAGAAATTCACTCATGTTATTTCTAATACTTGCATGGATTTTTATTAGCATTTAAATTTGTGATGCCAGATTTCAAGTATTTAAAAATGTGCCTAAATTTCTGCTTTTGTATATCTCTAATGCTTTTTTCTATAGCTTGTTTCTCCTTTCTGTAGTTTGTTTAGAAATTTTCTATTGACCTATACTCCAATTCACAAATTTTATTTTTTGTGCTGTCCAATTAAGTTTTCAACCCAATCAAATTAGTTCTTAATTTCTAATCTTATATTTTTAAGTTATTGTTTTTGGTAGATTTTTTATTCTTTGATGAAGTTGTCCATCTTTTCATTTACTCCCTTCATCTTTTTCTCTATTCTTGGATATACTAAAAAGAGCTATTTTAATATTCTTATTGGATAACTTCAATGTCAGGATCATTCTGATGTCTGTTCCTATGTTTACTTTCTCTCTCTCTCTCTCTCTTTTTCTTTCTCTTTTTGCAACTTCTTCCAGCATATATTTTCCTTTCATTAAACCCAACAGAACAATGCTAAAATTAATGGTTTAAAAAATTTCTGTTCTTAAAGAAATTAAGAGAAAAAAAAGAACTATATATGTAATCTTTTATATTTACCCGTATGTTTACCATTTCCTGTGCTCTTCATTCTACCTCATGGAGTGAAGTTACTATTTGGTATCATTTCCTTTCAGCCTAAAGAACTTTAGAATTTTATATAAATCCTGTTTTTTTTTTTTTTTTTTGAAGGATAGTTTCACTGAATGCAGCAAATTTTAGTGGGCTGCTTTTTCTTTCAGCATTTTGAATATATCTTCTGATTTCCATTGTTTCCGGTGAGAAATGAGCCATTAATTGTATTACTGGTCTCCACATGTGATTGTTTTGTTTTGTTTTGTTTTTCTTGCTGATTTCAATTGCTGCTTCCATAATTCCCTTTGTTTTTGGCTTCCAGCAGGTTGATTGTAATATGCCTACGTGGGTTTCTCTTTGTGTTTAACTTTTTTGAGTTTTTTTGAGTTTTAAGATTCCTGGAGGTATAGATTAACTTTACGGAAAGTTTTTTAAAATTAAATATGAAGTTTTGGACAATTATTTCTTCAAACATTTGTTCTGTCCCACTCTCTTTCATCTCTCCTGCTGTTACTCCCATTGCATACATGCTAGGACACTTGAGCTCTGAAGCTCTGTTTTCCTTCAATCCTCTTTCTCTCTTTTCTTCAGATTAGATCATTTATATATATATATATGTATTTAGATTATTTATTTGGGAGAAAGAGGGAGAGAGAGCACAGGTGGGATGGGCAGAGGGAGAGGGAGAGAGAGTCCTAAGCAGACTCCACCCTGAGTGCGCAGAGCCCTATGCGGGGCTCAGTCTCACGACCCTGAGATCACGACCTGAGCCCAAACCAAGTGTCAGATGCTTAACCGACTGCACCACCCAGGTGCCCCTAGGTCATTTATATTAATCAATATTCAAATACACTGATTCTTTCTTCTGCCATCTCAGATTGGCTGTTGACAGTCCCTAGTAAATTTTTCATCGTTTTTTGTTACTGACTTTTCAACTCTAGAAAAATTATTTGGTTCATTTGATAGTTTTCTACTTCTCCACTAGGATGCCCTATTTATTGAGTCATTTTCATCATCTTTTGTTTTAATCCCATGAACATACTTATAAGAGCTGCTTTAATGTCTGTTAAATCCAATGTAGGACGCAATCAGAATCAATTTCAACTAACTGCTTTTTTTCCTGACTATGGATCACACTTTCCTCTTTTCTTCATGTATAACCTTTTTGTTGTTGTTGTTGAAAACTAGACATAATAATAATAATAATAATGTGACAACTGTAGATCCAGTGGGGTTTTTTTTTAAGCTTTCTTTTTTTTTTTTTAATTTTGGTAACTACCCATACCTAAATTATAAAATCTGTTTCTTCTTCAGTATGTGGATATTGATTTTTCTGCTCAACTTTTTATTATAATTATTATGTTTTTAGTTTCCAAGGAATTGCCCCTGCATTGGCAAAGCCCCTTTGTTGGCCCACCAATGAATTTGACAAAAGTTGTACTCAAATTCCTCAAGCCTGTTAGTTAGGCTTCCACCCTCCACATGTAGATGTGTGTGTGTTGGGTTGGGGGGGCTGGTAGTTAGAGGGTGCAAAGTTGCAGACCGTAACACAGTCTCCCTTGGCTTTTGCTTTTCAATAAGCTCTCTGAGGTCTCTGCACTCACCTGTGTATTTTCCCAGTCAGCCTGGGGTGGGTAGACAACTTATCTCAGCTATTCCGTGACTCTCTAATTTCCAGAATCTCCGTGTTAAATGTCTGTCTGGTCTGCTACTCACCCCAAATGGGATTTGCAAACCCATGCTAACCAAGCTTCAGTTTTTCTCTGTTTCCTACCAAGTTTGTGCCTGATAGCTAACAAAATGAAGGATCTTCATACTCAGACCTAATTTAAGTCTGCCTCTTCCAGAAGAAAAGCTGCTGTTTCTTGCAGCCAGTTCCAACATGGTAAAGCTACCTGTCTCACTGACAACACTGGGGAAGGAGAATGGAAGGATTCCTAGGCAAGAGGAGTATAGACTCCTGCTATTCTTCCTGAAGTTCTAGCATTTTTCCAAGAAGAGATGTTTCTCAATTACATGTTTGCCTTTGGTCTTGAAATGATGGTTTTTATACATTTGCTCAGTTTTATACATGGCTTTTTTCACGACCTTTTCATGGCCCCATAGCCACAAGCACCTCAACCCTCCCCCTGCCTCACTTGTGATCCTTATATTTTCTCTTTATTTTAAAATATATATTTATTACTACTCTCTGTTTTATAGCAATGATTTGTTTTTAGTGCTAAAGGCGAACATAGATTCAACACTCACCGCAGCCTTTATATAAATACCTCTCCAGTCTGAAGTGTATTCTATTGGCGAATCCTCAGGAAGCGCTCATGGGAGCAATATTCCCTGACTTCTTACACATGGCTCTAACAGGTTTTATGTAGTCTTCATCTCAAAAGGCTAATTTTGCTGAATATAAAATCCTTAGCTCACATTTTCTTTCCCTGAGTACATTAAATATGTTGCTACATTATTTTCTGGCATAAAGAGTTGCTGTCAAAAAGCTAATAATAACCCTATTTTCTTTCCTATAACTGACTTTTAAAAAACACCATTATAATAATTTGCTTAATGTCTATTCTGAGCCTATTTTCCTACTTTTTCAGTATAATCTTTCAATATGTATTTCCTAATCTTTTTTTACTTTAAAAAATTGTACTTGTGTTATAATTTTTAGTATTTTTTTCTGTCTACTGCTTATTTCCTTTGGTGCCTTCTATTATACATGATTTTAATCTTCTTTGCTTATCACTTTCTTTGAAAGTGATACTTTTTATTTTAAAATTTATTATTTCTTAATTTATTTTAAAATTTCCCTTTATTGGATTTTTAAATTTCTTTTAGTGCATTAACTTTTGGGCCAAATGTTCTTGTTTTTCTTCTAGTTTGCTCTTAATTTCTACAATGAGTTGTTATTTCCAACTCTTTCCTGAATTCTCTCACCTGTCTCTGCTGAGCTTCCTTCTTTCCAGTTGACTCATTTACCAGTCTTGCTAAAATTTTTTGCAGCTCATATCATTTTCCTTATTTCTTTTACCTCATTTTGAGTTATTAGGCTACAGTTTTTATTTATTGTGAAATTATCTTTTTCTAATATGCTGTCATTGTTGAGGGGATGTTCTTTTGTTCCCTTTTCTCTTTTTTTCTTATAGTATCTTTATGTGTGATTCTACCCCATTCCTTTTCTATTGCTCACACTTAAGGTAAGTGCATGTTGATTTCTGCCATGGAAGGGTGTGGGCCGGGCTATCTTTTGTAAAGTGTTCAGTGTCTCTGGAGCCCTCTCTTCTGTTATTTTCAAGGTAAATAATATGCCATTGTACTTTCTGAGATATACTTCCTTTCCTCCTATGCCTCACCTTTATCTAAATTTCCTGTTTGCTTTCTCCTATTGGACCTGTCCTGTTTAATTTGAATTCTACTCCCAGGGGTTTCTTCTCAGTATGGGATCTGTCTGAAAAGCACCCTCTGTTCCAGCACTGACAAGCCTCCTCTTGTTTCCCTTGAGGGCACTGGTAATCTGGTGCCTGCAAACTCCTTTCTCCATTTCTGCTGCTATTCTCAGATTAGTCTGCATGTCTTTCCAGTGATTACCTGTTGCTTTGGGGCGGGGAGGGAGTTCTCTAGTTCTGAGGGGCATCCGAAGCTTGGTCGATTTTCCTGTTTCTTTCTGCTCAGTTGCTGATACCACAGTGGTCCAGTCATTTGTCCCCATCTATTAATGGGGATATATTGTTAATTAGTGTTCCTGTACATATTGCCTATATGTTTTTAGGTCTACTACTCTAGTTACTTTGTCTGTTTTTATAGGGAGTTTCAGGAATATTAAAAAAGTTAGGTCGGTTGCATTCCCCACTTCCCAGAATCTGGATCAACTTTACAAAAATTTAATACTTATATATTTGGGTAATGTACATTAAAATATAATTAACATATCAAGTGGATTTCATGCACTTCCCAAATATTAGTGCCTAGATCATTCTCTGTTGAAAATAAACTTATGTAAGTAAAACAATTATAAAAAAACAATTAAAATAATATCAAGAATAAAATTAAATAGTGGTAATGGTGGTAAGCAGTCCTGGCAAACAGTTTTGGTGGTAGTATACAAATAAATCATTTGGAATTACTGTTATAGCTAAATTCTCTTAACCATAAAGGGCAGGGCTTTTTTTTTTTTTAATTATGGGGTTGGAATAACATTTGGAAACAGTAATGAGGAGCAAGGAAGGCACTTATCCCACCTCCTAATTTTGAGGAAATAAGGGCACAAAAATATAAACAGCCACTATTTGAGAATGATGCAAGGAAGATATGCCCTAATGGAGAGGCCTGGTTTCAGTTAAGGAAGGGAGGAGGAATGAATTATCAGTAAAGGGGGTAGCTTCTATTGCTGGGAGATTGGAATATAACAAAGTCCTAAAGGCTAGGTATAACATTCCAAACTGAGAAATATTCCACTTAAAAATCTATGCCGTTGATAATAGAATACTCATACCCATTAAATTCACGGAATTTATCTTAAGTAGCTGAATGGTCAGAAGAAAACTCTTAGTATAAGGAGGATCCTTGCTCTATTGGTTATAGTAGTTTATATAAACTAAAAACCCAAATTGAAAGAACACACAATTCAGCAATTGGAAATGACAAAATAGATGATGATATGTACATACGATAGCATGACATAAAGTCTCCGAAAATTTCAACCACCAATAGCTTAAAAATCATGCAAAACATTTTAAGTAAAAATACGGGTAACATTTGTTGGTTAAAAGGATTGCAAAGTATGAGAAAATGTATGCATACAAACAAGATTTATATAGACATGGCAAAAAGGAAATCAGATTTTTGGGATATTAGGATGATAGAGTTCATTTATAAATTATTCTTGGATGTTATTATAGTTTAGTCACAAATGGGTATGTGTGTGTCTATGACTTTCCCAAAGAGAGGCTATGAAACTGATATTTATCTCATATTCCTTTTAAAATGAAAAATAAATAAATAGATGAAAATAATCCATTAACAATGCCTTCTTCAGAGTTTTCTTATATATTTTTCTATATCATTCCATCTTTGGAGGAATATTTGTAAGCTCAAAAAGACAACTCGTAAAGGCAGTAAGGCAAGAAAAAGATTAGCGAATGTCAGAGTTTGTCAGGAGGGAGGGGGATTCTAGCACAGAGGATTTTTAGGGCAGTGGAACTCTTCTGTATGATACTACAACGGTGAATACATGTCATTATATATCCCTCAAAACCCATAGAATGTACAGTACCAATAGTGAACTCTAATGTAAATAAGCTATGGACTTGAAGTGGTAATGAAGTGTCATTGTAGTTTATCAGTTGTAACAAATGTACCACTGTGGTTAGGGATGTTAGTAGTGGGGGAGGTTGGGCATGCATAGGGGACAAGGGATATATGGGAACTCTCTCTACTTTCCATTCAGTTTTGCTATGAACCTAAAACGTCTCTAAAAACACTTTAAACCTATTAGAATTTTTAATAAGATCATTAGAGGCTAGGTTATAAAGCTTTATATTCTAAATGATCAAAAAAAAAATCTGAAGCCTAACGCATTATTTTGGGGTTAAAGCAGAGGAACATACCGAATTGTGAGTTGGGTTCTTTTAGGGCAGCTTCCCTGTAATTTTTCAGTGATAAGCAAGTCTCTCTGATTCTCAGTGGTTCCGTTTTGCCATTTATACAATGAGGGCTGTTAGTGGGGTTTTGCCTTGTCATAGGTGAGCCCTGAGGGCGGATGAATCTCTACGCTAACACTGTTCCTGTTTCTCTCACAAAAAGCATTTTATAAACCAATCACATATTCCTGTCTCTTCCGCCTATATTTTGTTATAGTTACACCGGATGAATGGAGAAGCAGCAATATAATAGAAGTACAGATAAATCAGACTCTGGAAATACCATGCTTTCAAAATATCTCCTCGGAAATTTCGTCTGAGTTCACCTATGCATGGTTGGTGGTAAGTGTTGCCCTTTTCAGTGAATAACCACAATGCTCTTTAAATATTAATGAAATAAAAATGAATAGCAAGTAATACTAGGGAAGGAAGCACACAGGTGGAAGGTTGGGGACTAGAGGGGGAGGGATGGGTGGGCACTAAGATTCCTTCCAACTCAGCAAGCCTCTGGTCTATGAAGACAGTAATTTAAAAATTAGTTCCTAAAGGTTAGTTTCTATTTCAAGCTATATACCAAACCCTGATTACAGAGAGAAAAGAGTGTAATGGTGCCCTGGAGAGGAGCCCCATGCAGCAGAAACCCCTACGCACAAATATGTGTTTTATAAAGAACATATGGAGAGGGAAGAAACCCCTTTTCCTAGAATGCTTGCTACGGCATCCTGGGGGATATGCAACATTCCTTTAGATGGGGAGACACAAACTCTTATGCTTATAAGATACAGGCAGAAAACATACATACATGAGAGAAGCAGGACCTGTGTGGGAAGCAGCCACTCAGTAGGCTGCTTGGTTTTATTATTGCCACAGATTGTGGCAGACCCATAGTTGCCATGTTTTCTGACAGAGAGAGAGAGGGAGAAAGAAAGAAAGAGAGAGAGGGAGAAAGAAAAAAAGGAAGGAAGGGAGGGAGGGAGGGAGGAAGGAAGGAAGGAAGGAAGGAAGGAAGGAAGGAAGGAAGGAAGGAAGGAAGGAAAGAAGGAAGGAAGGAAGGAGGAAAAAGAAAGAAGCCAGAAATCTAGATTTTTGTGAGAAACTTTCCAAGGCAATCCAACCAAATGGCAGCTAGCTTTAATCTAAATCTATAGTAGACCTCTAATATTGTTAAATTGGTTGATGACACAAGACTAACACAAAGATAAACATAAGCACAGTTTTGAGTATCACATAATGGGGTGTTGATTTAGATGATCCAGAACATGATTATGATAATTTTTAGATGGTCACCAAAATGAAAACACAAGATTCAAAAATTATTGCAGAACTCCTAGATCTCCATGAATATAGTGGCTGATAGTTTGCAAAATACTATATCCACATAAATGATAACTCATATTATGAGTTACCTAAATTTTTGTGGACCGTCTGGGAAACTAGACCCTTCATATACAAAGATTTGTCTGAGGATATGCCAAATCCAAAATAAAGGACTTGCAAGGAGGCCTCAGAATACAACCTACTGATGAGTTGTCACTGTCTAAATAATTTTTGGGGTAGTCAGTAGGATGAAAAGAAAAAGATGTTCTAAAATAATTTTCTCAGACTGTTCTAAAATCTACAGTGTCTCTTTGTCATCTGCCAAAAAACACTTTTTCCCCCCTTTTATAGGGTTTGGTTTCCAAAATGTAAGTCTTCCTGTCATTACGTCTATCATCAGTATAAGTCAGTTGTCCTTAACCAACATGATACAAAGTGGTTCTCAGACAGAAGTTGAAAAGAGATGATCTCAAGAGAGCAGGAACTGGCCATACTAAACATCACAGCAATGGAAGTGCACCATCTATGCCTTGCTTGCGTTATTCGTAGTTCCTACCGATGGGTGAACATCTCCACTCTAATTACCACAATTTCACTATCAAGGGGAATCATCAAGTTTAATAATAATAATAATAATACAGTTTAATAAAGCTTGACTATAGGGATTTATACTGGCTAGTAAGTTGATCTATAGTGTTCTTATCAAAAGGGTTTTGTAGGGATTTATACTGGCTAGTAAGTTGATCTATAGTGTTCTTATCAAAAGGGTTATCTGTTTTTCCAAGCAAGGGTCAATACTTCAGCCAGCCTGTGTCTTTTGTGTGACTCTGAGTTTCTCCAGGGCAAAAAGCTATGCCACTCATTTAAAAAATCCCTAGCATCTCCTTTAGTACATAGGCACTCAATAAAGAATAAATAATTGATTGGATCTGTTTCTCTTTGTCCCGCTCCCCCACAGTCCTATTATTGGCCTCATATTAAACTGATGGTCACTAAATTCATGCTGGCTGTTCAACTGGTTAATGAGCATCTCATTAGGTATCAACAACTAGATAACTGATAAGGCATCTTCTATGTAGTGGTTGTCTTCAAAGAAGCAAAGAAGGCTAGGCAGACGTTATCTGTGGATCCTGCCAGGGCATGTAGGATAAATGAGGGACAGAGAGAGTGCACCTAAGGTCACATGGTGAGGCAATCCTAAACATCGAGAACCTCCAGCCACGTTGTCACTTTGAAGAATGCACCATGATACAGACGACTTGAGGAATCTTTTTGAAAGAAACCTCTCTTCAAAGGGAACATTGTATTGGCAAATGTGCTGAGTAAATTCCTACTGCACATTCCCCTTTTAAATGTCAAAATCTATTTGCTACTCCGATTTACATCTGTGCTCCGCACTGTTGGCAGCTGTGGGATTCAGCAGGTCTGAAAGGAGATCAGCTAATGTGCTCATATGAGGGAGTCAACCGCAATTCTTCGAGTCACAACTCTTAGAGGCCTGCAGAGGACACAAATACCCCCTCAGTCCATATTTTCATTCTTTTGTCTCTTGTTAAACTAGCAGTAATAATCATAATAAGCCAGTTGTTCTTAAAAACATGATACAATGTGGCTTTTTAAAAAAGATTAAAGAGTGGTGGTGGTGAAGATGAACTAAGGAGGGTGGGAGCCTGCTGGACTGAGCTGGGAAACTCCAGGAAGTTGCAAAGTGCTCCCCCACTTCAAATGCCCCACTAAAGCCCTAGAAACAATTTTATAAACTAAAATTATTTTAATCTAGGTCACTGAAAAACAAAAGTCATGTCTACTTGTATGTGTTTATAAAATCTAATTAATTCTGTTATGACCCTCATGGAAAAGGTGATCATTGGGATCCTCAGTTATCATAAAAATGTTATTTGCCTTGTGTACCCAACCCCATGCAAAGGCTGTGTCAGATGTGTCCGTGGGGTGGTTTCTTGGCATTTGGGGAAGTTACATTCCAGGATGGCAACTGCACTGAAGCAGAAAGGCATCAGATGCAAATAGCGTATCCAACATTGATCTATCATGAGAGGTAATTAAATAAACACAAACGGTTAATCCTTCAGTGGACACTGAGGGTTTATGTACATGATGGGATGATGAATAAGAAGTCATAGGATATTTGTGTTTAGATGGTGTACAGTTGGTAGATAAAGGACAAGTAATAGTTTTCCAGTTTATGTCCTGAGGCACAAGTATAGAGTCATCTGGGAAATTCTGCAGGCTTCTTCTGGGAGCTTCTAAATACAGTCTAATATTTAGCTGAGCAGGGAGCCTGAAGTGGGGCTCGATCCCAGGACCCTGGGATCACAACCTGAGCCGAAGGCAGACGCTTAACGACTGAGCCACTCAGGTGCCCCTAATATTCTGTTTTCATTCCAAGGTATCACCCTGATTTCCTACAACATAAACTTCAATTCAGTCCAACAAACATATATGAATCTGGTTTGAGTGTTAAGTCCTACAGGGATACAAAACTACATCAAATATATTTCGTGCCATGAAATAAAGCTTTAATAAAAAAAAAATGGCAGCCAAGAGGGAAAATAGTCTGATTCTGCATAAATGGACCTGGAAAAACTTCTTAGGTTATATTTGAGCTGGATAATTAAAGAACAGTTGGCCAGCAAACATCAGACATGTACTACACCAAGACCCTGGGACCTTGAATACAAGTTGGTAGTGGAGGTGGAGAGAGTTATCGGGGAAATGTTTGTTTTCAATTTGGTGGATAAAGAGAAACCCTGATTTTTCTCCTTAAAATCATGAAAAGAAGGAGAAGACTATATCAGATTCAAACAGTTCAATATTTGTGATAAAGGCACAAAACTAAAACCTAGATGCTTATATTTCTTTACATTTCTGTCTATATCTTTTCCATATACTCTTCTTCAGTATTTGTAATGTTTTATATTTAAACAAAAAACGAACTGGCATTATAAACAATGTTGGTTTCCCATGCCTGTGGGAAGCCTAGCTATTCAGAAAACAAAACTCACCTTCTACCTGATGGCAGCTGACCCTGTCTTCACTATAATCAGAAATAAAGTGGTAGCCAACTCACAAAGGACTAACAACCAATTGTGATGATTAGAAAAATATTGTCCCAGTGTTCTACAAAGGAGATGTGGGGAGCTTTGCAAACCGCCCGCTTTGACAGAAGACAACTAGATAGAAAATAAATGGAAGAAATGTGAAGATAGGAAGCAGTTTGGAGATAAAGAAGTAGCAGTTGATACAATTAACAGAATTTATTGAATGTGCTAACACCTGCCATGGGCTGTGGTCAACACAGCCAGGTCTGACATGGTGCTCAGGCCAGCCTGGAGATGAGATAACATCACCAAATCAAATAGTAACAGAGTCTCTTTTCTGTATTGGAAATTCTGATTCTAGTACAAAAACAGGAAAGCCTTCACAAATTATTTTAAGGTTTGTCACTAAGGTCATTAAGGGACATATAGGAAGAGCTTTTCATGATTCGATAAGACCCTGCCCAACCCTCATCATGCTAATTATTTTATCCAACTCCTGCCCAAAATTTAATTATACATTTATTTCTCTTCTATGGGTCATGTTTTTTTGTTTTTCTTGTGAATTTATTCTTCTCCTCAAATAGACACTAAGCAGAAAAGGCAAGGACTGTTTGTTCTACTACTGTTATGAGGCTGAATATAGCAAAATCATTAATAGCATGACTTTTGGAAGGAAATTGTTGTTTTCAAATTCTGGCTCTTCTGTTTACTGTGTGACCTGGGAGCTAGGATTAGGGTGAGGTGAGCAAGTCCCTCTCCTTAAGTACAAAATTTAAGGGAATGCCCCAAAAATCAGCAATTAAGGTACATATTTTAATGAATTATTTTTTTAAACCAAAATTTAGGGGAAATGCATGATGAACAAAATATCAAAATTTTAAATAAAGGTAGGCAGTGTTTTTGTCTGAGACCCAGGTATGCTCTTCAAGAAGTATTTTCCAATTAGCCTGTGGTTTCTGGGACTTCATGATATTGTATCCCCCATGGGCACAACTTTACACAGTCATAAAAAATTTTTTAATTGTAGATTTTTTATTAATTTTTTCCACTTGGTTAAAATATGGGATATGGTGCCTAAATTAAGTTTTAGTTCCCTCATGTGTAAAAGGGGATGATTATAGCATTGACCTGATGTTGGCATTGTGAAGTATAAATAAGGTAATTCAAACTAAATAATTTAGCATAGTACCTGTACTCAGTACATATTGAAAGCTCATCTTTAAAGGATCCATTTTATGACTCTCCGTAATTCTTCAATTTAGCCTTGCAGATTGTGAATTCTCATGAAATACAAACTGATCATCAGTGAGGCTGGAGGACAGGAAGTTTGTATTACTTGAGTGTCTACTGAGGGTTGAGACAAGCATAGGTGTACCATATATGTTAGCTAGTTCAGGCTGCATTCCTCATTAAATCATATGGGTCCTCCAATTTGAGAATCCCATTAAGTTTTAGAAATATTTATTAATATTTTAAAAAGTTGTCAGTTTTTTTTTCTTTGAAGAACAAGAAAAAAACCCAAACAGGTAAGAATAAAGACTCTGTACAAGACCTCTTACCAGTCTGTTTCCAGCAGACCAGGTTACCTAAGGTCATTATTATCAGGTAGGAGTTGAGGTATACTCTCTGACCCCTATCACCAAAGGTGGATCAATATATCATAAAAGAGCTCTTTCAATCAGCAAATTGCCCACACCTCCGTAATCTGCAGATTTTATAAAGGCCTCCGGCTTCCTGGAATTTCTTCTAAATTTTTCATTCCAGATACTCAAAAAAAATTCTTTTTATTATTTTGTGATGGTTTGGTTTTTATTAGTACACGTTGTCTCTGAGACTTAATTGTCCCTGGACCTGGGTGTCTCTGCTTTTTGATGCTGTGACTTAAGTACCTTGCTTTGTTTGACCTGTGCACAAATTACTTAGCCTTAGTTTATTCCGGATTGTCATAAGGAATAAATAAGACTTGAAAGAACTTTGCAGAGTGTCCAAAACATAGTAGGTGCTAAATAAATTTAAGCTATGATTAATAAGAATATAAAATTTTAGTAGTGGTGGTAACATAATATTAGTATTATCTTCCCCTCTCCCAGCTCCAGACATTTCATTTGTTTGCCTGAACTCATTTTTTTCCCCAACTCTTCTCTCATTTGCTCTGAGAAGGCAGCCATTCATGTGCAGGTTCTTACCTTGGCCCCCTTTTTAACTCCTCCATTAATTAAACTATGCTAGCTAGCCACACAATAAAGGAAAGGCAGCTTTTGTCTCCCTAGTCTCCAAGCTCAGCCTCTGACTGCCTTTCTTCCCACTATAGATACAGATAGAAGCATTCCTAGTGGGGAGTCATTTCCTAAGTGACCAAGAAGCGTTTTGAACTCTAAGATCCTCACAAAAACAGAGCCTGTGCATGAAGCAAGAGCTGTGTAAATTAGCGGGTTGTGCAGACCTGCAGGGGGAGCCTGCTTCCTTAATTAATGATTGGTTTCCAGATCAGCAGCCATTGAGTGAACCGCCTTCCACTTTCTTCTGCTGTCACCACCCAACACTAAGGGCTCCTTTCAGAGCCCCTGTCTCCAGGATACAAGCTCTCTCCCTTTAATTTTCTATGTGCTTCTTCATTAGGAAGACTCCTAGGTCCTTCTTTATGTAGGGATAAAAGTATGTACATTGTTTCAGGAGGAAGTCTTGAACAGGGTATCATTCTTTGCAAGAGGTACTATCTGAATCTGTATGTAAGGTTGATACCAATCCGAGCTACATGCACCTAAAGAATCCTGTCTCACAGAAGAGTTTCTACTAAGTATATTCTGGAAATAACTGTATGAACTATTTAAGAAGTCTGTCTTCATGTTTCCACTGTTTCTGCTCCTAGCTCAAACTTGAATTCTCTCACTCACCTAGCTTCCATTTCTACTACTCTGAATCTGTCTGGTTTTTTAACAGATTTAGGCCAGAAATTCCAAGCAACAGATCTTTTTTTCATTATTTTGTGACTTCTTCTTCCCCATCAAATGCTTGCTGTTCAACCTTCTTCATCTTAGTTCCCCTCATTTCTCCCTGATCTCTGCATATAATGATTCATCTGTTGTTTAGAGTTAGACCAGTGGTTCTCAAATCTGGATCCTTTGGGGACCTTTAAAAAAAAATACCCCAGCCTGAGTCTCATCCCAGAATAACTGAGGTAGAATCTCCAGAGGAGAGACTTTGTGCGTCAGAATGTTTTCAAAGCAACTCAGTTGAGAATATTAAGTTATACTAAAGAAGAATGAGGGTATAACCCTTCCTCTACCCTTCTGCCCCTCAAGAGTCCCCTCCTCACTGGCCCTTAGCACATTTACTGACACTGACCAGCACAGTGATACCCCAGGGATCGTGTCCATGGAAATTCTGGGGATGGCAAGAATAATACGAGCTTTCCTTCACAGACCCAAGAAAGGATATGGAAAAGAAGAACCAAGTACTTCAAATACACTCTGATTTGTGGAACTCAGATTAACATTTACAGTCTACCCTATATGTGTCCTCCTTGAAGGTAACGTAGAAATAAGGGCAGAAGGGCAAGGACCATGACTAGGAGGCGGCTAGGGCACATAATTTAAGGAGGCACTTACTCTCAGATGCCCACCCTGCACTTACAAGTCCCTGAGACTAAGTGCCTCCTTAAAGGAGCTAAAATGAGACCTTTTCTAAGGGGAAGGTTGAAGGGAGGTCAACTGTAGTCATCCAGTTCTGGTGAAGATTTAAAACAAAACTGATACAACACATCTTAGCATGAAGATTCTTGAATGAGAATTATGATCTATCATTAGCCCCCAGTGCTGTGCCCTCCAAATCCCACCCCTGATATGCAGCTTATGGAAAGTTATGAAGGGTAAATTGTAGTCAGCAGAGCATCGAGTTTCTATTCTTGTTAGGAGAGGGTGACTGTAGTTGTCAACTGAAAGTCAAGTGTAAAGATCTTTTCTCTAGTAACATACTAAATATCTCTTAATTTCAATTCTTCATCATCTCTATTTTTACAGATATAAATGAATTAATGCATGTAGAATATCTAGCCCAGAGCTGGCATGATTGAGTGCACAGTAACTAGTAACTATTTCTTTCAGCAGGAGGATAATGGAACTCGGGAAACACTTATCACCCAAGGTCAATCCATCAGCAATTCCACATTATTTAAAGACAGAGTCCAGCTAGGTACAGACTATAAACTCTACCTCTCTCCAGTCCAAATCCACGATGATGACCGGAAGTTCTCCTGCCACGTTATGGTCAGACCTGGCAAAATCTTGAGGAGTTCCACCACAGTCAAGGTTTTTGGTAAGAGTTTTTGTTCTCTGAGATCCCTGCCGTCTTTCTGTCCATTTCTCCTGCCTTACTCCACCCTGGAAAGAAAGTGCCCTGTTAACTGGAGAGTAGCCCTCCCAGGTAGCTACTCTAGAGCTGTTTCCCTTGAGATTGTCATTCATGTTAGGGGTGAGGATAAGGACAGAAGTTAAAAAACAGTGACTGAGTTGATAGAACAAAATCACACAGAAAGCCATAGATTGGCCAGTTTCCTGGTGACCACTCCTTATCTACAACTTTAATGTTTCCTGAGAATACTAGAAATCTCTTTAATTATAACTGCCAAAATCTAAATGCTTAGTTGTCTAATTGTCTTGGTTGCTTGCTGGAGAAAGGCGGAATGGGGACAGTGTGAGAAGAGGAAAATAATAAACACAGCTCCAAAGAAACTGCAGGAGTCTCCCCACCCCCAGCAGGGCCAGCTCCTCAGCAAAGGAGCCTGCAGGGATGGCCCTCTATCCCTGCCTTCACAAAAAGTGTAGAGCAGAACTGAAATATCCACCGTGGCCTCACTCAAATTGCACAGACTCTGCAGGGAGTAAATTTGGGGGAAATGTGAAAATCCTACTTTGCTCAGTGATGCATGGCAATATTAATAAATACAAACCCCTGGCTTTGGATTTTTTTTTATCTTTGTCACCAAGAACTGTGTTTTTTAAAAAGTCATTTTTAAATGAAGGCAAAGAGAAAAGCAGTGATGTGGATGAACAATTAATTATTTTTGCAAATGAGGTAAACGGAGAGAAAATAACTTCACAAAATCTAAGGGCATGAGCTACTAGATTTTCCTTCAGTTCTCTGAATGACTGGACAAGGGAATAATCTTTGTTTTTACTTAGAATCATATTGCATTATTTTTAAGAATCCAGTATTTTGAGGAAAATGCAAACCCTGTGGTGCATAAAGAAGAAGCAGCTACAGCCAAGGTTTCTGTAGTTTGAAGTCTTTTGCTTATAGCTCTTCCTCTATCTCTCTCCGGCTCGCCCTCCTTCCTTCCATTTCCCTCCACCCCTCCTTGGGGGATGGGCTAAGAGATAATGGATCACCCCTGAAGATCAGGTTGCTTATGGAGCCTGAACAGTGCTCTGTGAAGAGGTGGGAAAGACTGTTCATCTCTCATCGATATCACCCTCTGTTTACTTACTGGGGCGTCACTGTCTTCGACCGAACATGAAACTGACTTATCTGGTCTGACTTTTGGCAAATCAATGAAGGCAGCTATCCAGGATGTGAAAAGAAATGTCGATTCTAAGTTAAGCAAACTATGTCCCATTTGACCAAGGGTTTTTGCACCACAGCTTGATCTAACTGCCTTGTCAACACTTAACCGTGCCCCGTATCTCTGTGGCGGATACTTCCATCTTCATCTTGAAAGCTTTTCATTCTTTGATGTCTCGCTCTTCTGGCCCTGTTTGTGTCTACATCTCCCTCTCTGTTTCTTCTTTGATCTCCTTTCAGTGGATGCTCAAAAATAAGAGGTTCTGCCTGCTTGGTCATTAGATTTTCCCTGCTTCCTGGCTTTCCCCTTTAGCGAATGGGCCAGCCAGGCTGTGCTTGGCCAGTCTCATCTAGTCCTTAGATGATGTGTGTGTGCCACCAAGTGCATATTATAGTGGTCCTGGCATGGCGGTAAAATACATGTCTTATTCAGGACCCACTCAGCATCCCTCAGTGATTCCTCAAATAGAACAAGCCAAAAATAAAAACTTGAAAACCTTGAAATAAATACCCAAGTGTAGCAGAGACCCACTTCAGCTTGGATGCCCTAAATCCAGCTTATTTCTTCTTCCTTAATAATGCCTCCATTCTCTAACAGTCCAGGAACCAGAAGCTTCCCCAGCTCCCTTGCTACTTCCTGCCCCTCTCTCACTAATCTCCTCTGACTTGATTTTCCTTATCAGGGAACCTGCCATCACAGGTTTGCTCCTGCCCCCTCCTAAACCCTAAACCTGATTGTCCTGAGCTTCAAAAGGAATGTCTCTCTAGTAACCCTTGCAACTTTCAGTAACTGTTTTTTCTTTCAGGTCCTTCATTCCAACAGTATCTGTTGCTAATATGAAGTCAGAATGCCCCTCCTCCCTTTAGTGTTGTAGGGTGTATTTTGGTTTGGGTTCCGCTGAAAGAAAACACTGAGACAAGGGCTTGAGTTAAATTAATTTATTTGAGAAGTATTCATTGAGGGAATTTATGGAGGGAAGCATCAGAAGAAGAGTGGAAAAGCCAAGGAAGGGAAGGAAGGTAATGAAATGTACATGATTATGCCAGTTACCAGTGTGGACTTAGAGCTCACTCCCACCAGAGAACTCTGGAAGAACAAACATCAGAGTTTTCCCATATAAAAGCAAGGAAGTTGGGGTATTATCCACCATCTCCCCATCTGTTATCACCATTAGCTCTCTAGACCTCCAGTTTGCCCTACTTGTGGACTAAGTGTGCTCCCATAAATCCTTAGGAGGGACACATTAGGTATGCCCAACGAGAGGCCTTCAACAAGTAGAAGCAACTGCCAAGTGGATGTAGCAGACAGTGACAGCACCTGTGACAGGCTTACTCTCCACTGATTCATAGATGGCTCTGTCTGCCATCAAGAACTGACTTGAAGCCACTTCAGTTCAACATAATGTACTCAATGTCTATTTTGTGCTGGGCACTGTTAAGTGCTAGAGATGGAGAGATGAATGAAACAGCCTGGCTTCTAGGCACTTACAATCTAGCAGTACATCAAAATCACTGAAATATTCTCTGACTTTCTAAGATCTGTATTTTCCATGAAAATGTAAATTTCTTAAGGGCAGTGAAGTTGAGGGGCGCCTGGGTGGCTCAGTCATTAAGCATCTGCCTTCGGGGTCCTGGGATCGAGCCCCGCATCAGGCTCCCTGCTTAGCAGGGGGCCTGCTTCTCCCTCTCCCACTCCCCCTGCTTGTGTTCCCTCTCTTGCTGTGTCTCTCTCTGTCAAATAAATAAAATCTTAAAGAAAAAAAAAGACAGTGAAGTTGATCTGTCCACCTTTGTTTCTATGTATCTAGCATACTGCTGGGTACGTGGTGGGTGTTTAATAAATATTTGATGAATGATGAATTTTACACGCACGCGCGCGCGCGCACACACACACACACACACACACACACACACACACACACACTAGTGGCCAGGTCAAATGACAGTCAGTGCCACTAACTATGTTTTATTTGCCTTTAAGCTAAGCCAGAAATCCCCATGATTGTGGAAAATAACTCTACGGATGTCTTAAGAGAGGTGAGTCACATTAAAACCTTGGATAATCTATAGTATAATATGCCAAGATGTGCTGTGTTGCATCATTGTCCAGAATGTTTTCTCAAAGGACCTTATTCCTTGGCCCTCAGTCAATTAATTTCTGGTGAAGAAGGGAAGCTGAGTTGATCCTAGAAACCAAATGGGAATCCTTACTTCCTGACTTTGGGCTCTTAGAACATGTGATCTGTAATCCTTAGTCCTTAAATTTTCTGGAAAAACAGTCTCAGTAGTTTGAGTTTCTCCTTAATAAAAACTGGAGAAATAGGGAAAGAAAAGTAGGACAGAAAGTGTGAATCCTGGTGCAAGAAGGAGGCTTTTTTGTTCAGCTGCATTTAACTTGTTCTAATCCATTTCCTGTACCAGCTTTCCTATAGTTTTTATTTGGAAGTAACAAGAGGAAAGCTGCCCTTCTGTAACTCCTTTGGAACCCTGGCTATTTCTCAGGCAGTAGGAGAAGGGGCAGGTGGAAAAGGAAAGTAGCATAGGGCCATCTGACTTCGGTTTCTTGTTGACAGTTCCCAGCCTCAAGTCACTGGGATCTTGGCTCACTTGCCAGCTCTTCTTGCTGGCTGTGACCTTGGGCAAATAACTTCAATCTTTGTAGTCAGTGTTTCTATCTTTATGAAGAGGATAAGAAGGGTATCTGCGTATTGTTGTTGTTCTTAAGAATTAAACGAAATAAGGTACAGAAAGTTCTCGGTGTAAATATGGCAGATACTAAGCACTCAATGAACATTATGACTGTTGTTATACTGTTATTACTGTTAGTGTTAATCAGCTATCTTTGGGCACTTTGACTCATTCAAGCTTTTTAAAATCCCAAGTTATAAAATAAATATTCCCACGAATTCTCAAACATTTCTTGCTACATGGGATGAGAGAAATTATACTCATATTCTAGTTTCTTCTACTCCTACGAACACTAAATAACTTATGATTTCTGATCCTGCTGCATATCAGTCATTTAATTTGACAGCCACATACAAATCATAGCTCAAACTCTGTGGGATGGTTTTAGATGAGAATATACTTGTGTCTTCCGTTGATTTTATGTATTAGTCTCTTAGATAATTGCTGTTGTGGTCCTGAGTATATAAAAAAGATTTAAAATTTTTGTTCTTCCACAATTAATTCCAATTTTATTAGTGGACTTCATTTCAATAGTTTAAATAAAACAAACTAATGGCACAATGTTTGATAGGTGTTTTTGTTTCTTGTAAGGATTTCTTGAAAATTCTTTATGCCAGTGTTTACAGGTAATAAGGATTCAATCCAGATATGGAATAAATCTTTAAGATTGGATCCAAGAATTCCAGTTAAAAAGAAAAAGGACTTTCTCTTACACGTTATCAAATTTCCTCTCCTGTACCCCTGCTTACCTAGGCTCTGACTGGGAAAATCAGAGAACCTTCCTTCCTGGGGAATTAGTGAGTAATCTCTCACCAACTCTACATAACCAGTGACAGGACACAGCTTGTCTGTGGATCTTTTAAGATTTCGCCAAACATTAGTAATTCTTTACCCTAATATTCTTAGAGTCCCCATTGTATTTTTAATAGCTTCTTAACTCTTCAAAGTCCTTTCACATGCTTTTATCGAGTCATGCTTTCATTGAATCTCTGAAGAAGGTAGGGCATCAGTCATTTTCCATATGAGAAATTGGAGCCCAGAGAGTCCACACAACTGACTGAGTCACTAATAAAGGGCAGAGCAAGGCTGAGAATTTAGCATGCCCGATTCCAGGCAGGATGGTGTAATGAGAGGAGCCTATGGTTCAGGGGCAGAGAGAACTAATGTCGAATCCTAATTTGACCACTTCCTGGCTACATATCTTCATCCACTAGTTCACCTCCACAAATCTCAGCTAAGTCATCTAAAACTGAGATCAAGATTAATATTTCACAGGATTCTTAGGTGAATTAAATTTCTGCACACTAATGGAGTACTTTGCACATAATAGATGTCTTGGGAATATTTCTTTCCTCCCACTATTTATCATTCACCTATTCTCTTTCACCCATCCCTTCATCTAAATATATATTCATAAATCTCCTGTGTGATTGATTTTAGGAGCTAGTATGAAATAATGAAAAAACAGAATATAGATTGTGGAATCCAATAGACCTGGGTCTGGATTCTCCTCCATCACTTACTAACTCTGGCCCCTGGGACCTCGATTCCTTAGCTTCCTCATCAGGGACAATGATCCCAAACTCCCAAGAGTGATATAAAGATCAAATGAAAGAACATATGCAAAGTATCTACTATCTGGCAACCGTAAGTGTTGGTTAATGGTAATTTCCAACCCCCCTTCATTCCTTAGAAATTAACTAATTCAACATGTTCATATTGGATACCTACTATGTGCTGCATATTCACTACACCAGCAGCCCTTGGTATTAAAGTAATGGGGATTTGGTCAGTTATGAGTTATGTTTTCCAGCATTACTAAAGCGATGAAGTTTATGGTTAATTGGCTTTTCCTGAAAAATAGAAAAGCCCCCAAATTACCCTAACAATGATGCTTCTCAGGCTTTGACATGCCAGCGTTGTCCAAGGAGAGTGTCACACCTGTGGGTGTCATATTCTTGTGAGTTCCAGGGCGAGCCTTCACTAGGGCCCCAGCATGATGCACAGCCTTGCCCCTGCAGCTGAGATGGAAAGGGAGTCTTTACTGAAACCAGAGGTCCCCTTCATGTACCAGACGTTGTATTCCAACAAAAGATGCTGGCCTAGAGAGCCATCAGCCCACAGCCCTGGCCCTGCTACCCCACTGTGAAGATGCAGCAAAAGAAGTTTCAGAGAGAGGCATGAAAACTCCAGAGTGTACCCAATAGTTCGGTCTTTCCACGAGCCACGTGTCTCTATTGATGCCTCTTTTTATGTAATGCCATCATCTCTCTGGATCTTTTCTTGTTACTCTCCACGTTTATGATGTTTGACAAAAGTTAGGTGAAAAAAAATATAAAAAGAACTACCTAACATGACACAGGAAACAAAAGTAGTTGGGGTTTAAATGCCTGAAAATGGGGCACCTGCATGGCTCAGTCGGTTAAGCATCAGACTCTTGATTTCAGCTCAGGTCGTGATCTCAGGGTCTTGGGACTGAGCCCTGTGTCAGGCTCCAAGCTCAGCTCTGCTTCTCTCCCTCTCCCTCTCCCTCTGCCCCTCCCCCACGCTCATGCATGCTCCCTCTCTAAAATAAATAAATAAATCTTTTAAAAAAGTGCCTGAAAATGAAGAGAAGCTAAAATCGTAAGAGACATGTGAAGCAGACACCATAATCTAAAACCACATATTACCATTCAGCAGTATGGCTCTGGTGGCTGTTTGCAGATTTTCATTGTTGCTGTTTATTTAATTGTGATTTTGCAAAGCCTGAAACTTTGTGGATTCTTTGTCCTTCTTAAACTCCATTTCAAATGTATGTGTGTGTGTTTAAGATTAGGTATTAAAGCTTCTTTTCTCCTTCCTTCCTTCCTTCTTTCCTTCCTTCCTTCCTTCCATCTTATGACACAATAAGGCTCTGATTTCCAGTGTCCAGCCATGGGACTCCCAGTGGCCATCTTCATTTGCAGTGGTGAGTCCCTGAGCTTTCACCCCAGCTGGAGAGGGCCCTAAAAATGGGAATTCATATGGAAAGTGAAATCTCTAATATCAGGCAGTTTTCTAGAAAAAAAAAAGGGAGATTATAAGCCTGCAGTATAGTCTGGGTTTTTCACAAGTTTGTGTTTGGATTGTGCTTGTTCCACAAACAGCTCACAGGGAAGACAGATGTGGCTGTTAGAGCTGCTGACAGTCTAAGAACAAGTGCTAAGAGGGAGCCACACTCAGGTAAGGATGGAGTGAGGCAAGAAGCCATTATTATACCAGGATCTTGTCTGCTTTCTGGAAGGTTGATGCCCATAAAGGGCTTGGGCTTATTTACGAGACAATGAAAGACTGTGTCTGTTAGCTCTTGTCTCCCCAGCTCCCACCACCCCTCACCCCATCCCCAACCCAGTAAAAACAAAAAACAAAAAACATTAGGTTCTAGAGGAATCATTCAAAATAAAAGTCAGCTCTAGCACAAAGGCCACAGTCCTTGCCAGTTGGTTTTATTCTATTCCTGAGTGAACATATTAGGCATATTTTCAACAGCCCAGGGAATTGTTCTCTCCCTATAGACTATTAGGTTTCCTTTTTTCAAAGCATCTCTGAGTATTTTATTTTTTTAAAAGATTTTATTTATTTATTTGAGACACAGAGATACACAGAGAGAGAGAGAGAGAGCATGAACAGAGAGAGAGGCAGAGGGAGAGGGAGAAGCAGGCTCCCTGCTGAGCAAGGAGCCCGATGCAGGGCTCGATCCCAGGACCTTGGGATCATGACCTGAGCCAAGGGCAGACGCTTAACCATCTGAGCCACTCAGGCACCCCATCTCTGAGTATTTTAAAATGAACATTGAAAAAAAAAAACAGGTAAGAATTGGCATGCAGGCAGCATCATCAAAGACAAGGATAGAATCCCAAACCTACTGCTCAAATGAATGAGTGGTCTGTCAGGACAAAACAAAAGCAACCTAAGTGTTAAAATTGACCTCAGAACCTAGGAAAATGTTCTCTGTCCTTCAGTCTCCCAGTCATGGTCTCTCATCTTTTCACGGTAAAATTTTTTTTGGGGGGGGTGATGGGAATCTGTCTCTCTCCTGTGTTCACACTGATTCTCTATCCTTTTTTCTTCTCTTTTGGTTTTCTGCCTCTGTTCTTTATTTCTCCTTCCTCACCCCATCTCTCTACCATTCTCTTTTCCTTCCTGAGTTTCTCTCATCTCTTCTTCATGAACTCCGTCTTTAACAGACCTTAATATGAAATTGGATTATATTTTAAAATATTTATGAATAAGTTTCTATATCCTCTGTTCTTAATGTTTCATCCGAGTAAGTTGAAAAGTCTTTAATTCTCTCTGGCTGATTACACATTAATGACGTATGTGTTAGGTTGTTGAAAAGACAGGATTCAGACAGGTTCTGCTGGTGACACAGCTTTAATAAAAGCAGGCGGTACAACACAGCACCAGTGAGAGAAAGACCTGCACTGGATGGGGCCTGAGATCTCAGGCGCAAGCTTCTGTGTCCTTCCACAGCCGGGCCCCACAGAACAAGCTCTGTACCCAGTTCTCAACTCACCACCAGGATGTATGCAAACGCCTGGGCCCCAGGAAGCCTAAGCTGCACTCCTGGTGGGGTCTCTTAGAGTGAGCTGGTCACATAGGCACATTCCAGCCACCTGACCAGCCTCAACTGTCAGAACCCTCAGCTCCACCAAAACCAAGTGCAAAGCATAAATCCCGTTATTTTCACTCAGCAACATGGCAGGATGGTACATTCTGCACCCAAACTCACAGACCCATGGTGGCAAAACAACCTTTATCTTCAGTTAATACATTTTGAAGTTTTGATCAGGACAGCTTTAGGGACCCTGTAGATAAGTGTTTGGTCAGTTGACACCTGCTGAGATTAACTCGTACTATGCATGCTTTCTCTTAAAAACACAAATACTTTCTTTCTATTAATCCTAACGTGGCTCTTTGCTGTGAGCCTCAGTCTGTGTTTCAGAATAGATACCTCCCAGGCTGATTACACAAAATGGAAGGGATGAGCCATGGCAAGCTGCTCCTGCTGTCTCTGACAGGCTTCCTTCTCAGCCCTCAGCTTCCACTTCATCTCCAGGATGGCCCTCTCTACCTCCTCCAGGGCTCGCTCTCGCCTTTCCACTGCCCTCTCCCGCCATTCCACTGCCCTCTCCCTCCTAAGCACCTCCTTTTCCCTTTGGCTGGCCCACAGAGCCAGGGCCCCCACCTGCTCCAGGAGCCGGGCCCAGTCGCCCTCGATACCCAGGGGGAGTTGGGGCCCCTGGGGCCTTAGGTCCTTGCGCTGCCTCACCTGACCATGGCCGGTCTTCTCCAGCTCCTCTCTATGCATGCTTTTCAGATGTTTCCACAAGGCTGTGGTGCCCACGTTCACCCCGGGGCCACGGCTCACCTGCCTGCCACACAGGCGGCAGGTGGCATATTGGTTGGGGTGGTGGCCAGCACGAACAGGGGCCAGGTGGAAATACTCCCATACCTCGGAAGACCGGGTGCCCTTGTTGTGGGGTGTAGGGGTGGGCATGGCGCTCGCGAAAGGGCCAACCAGTTCTCCCTTCTCACTGACTGCCTCTTCCTCCTTCACCTCTAGGTCTCCTTTTACCTTCATCCTGGTTCCCTCCTCTTCCTCCTCTTCCCGCCTCATCTTGTGTCGTCTTCTACAGCTTTCCTTGAGCCAGAAGTCTTAGCTGAACCACAGCTAAAGCGAAATGAGTAATTGGGAAGGGACTGTGGTAACTCTTGGGGATTCACAACCAAGGTCAAAGGCTGGCCACACCTGAGTGGTGTGAAGTTTGCACTTCACAGAGAGTCAGGGTGAGTCAGAGCCACACGAATGGCCTCTGAGGCTCCCATGTACATTCCCCCCAGGCCTCAGGTATGTACTGATCCCTCCTTGTCTAGACCAGAAAGGCAAAGCAAATGAGTCCAGGAATCACAAAGAATTCAGTGTTCTCTACATTAAACACCACCCCGAGTTTTTGAACATTGGAAATTTTAGGTTTTCTATTGATTCCCTCCTGGCTGCTTCCACTGTTTCTGTGTCCTGGGTGCCTATAGATGGGTTTTGGAGGCTCCACACCCTCGGGCTGCTCACGACGTCCAGGGCTGGGGCCTCACTGGCCTTCCTCAGAGTAGGGAGAAGCACGCCCCGGAGAGACAGGGACGCTGATGGTGGGAGACACCTGCACTTCCTGAGAACTGTCGCAACAGAGAGTCCAAACTCTGGGTAATAAAGTTCCCAGTGTGAGGTCAGTTTGGCCCTAGAGAGGTTCCTCTGGGGCTGAGATTCTAAGAATTCCAAACAGCGGGCTTAGCTGTTTTCAGCAGGAGGAACTGGCATGCACAGAGGAGGAAGAGGTGGAGCACATCTCCACAGACTTGTCGCCCAACGGTCCTCAGCAAGTAGCTTACCCTGCACCTTCCCTGGCGCCATCACCTGCAAAGCCAAAAGTCAATAAGACCTTCCTGATAGCCGCTTACTCCAGGGGCTTGCCTGATTCACCCCCATTGAAATAAATAGATGGACAATTAAATTACATTGTAAAAAACAGCCTGACAGCTCTCTCTCCTTTTTGGGTTCATTTCTTAAGTAATGGAGAGCCTTGTTCGTCAAGCTTTGCAACCCCAAAGAGTTAGGAAACACTCCCACCCCCAGCCCTCCAAGTGGGTACTTACTTATGAGCAAGCCCGGCTCTGAAGGTGTGCCTTAGGCTCTGGTACTGGGTGAGGGCTCCTGCATGCTGTGGGTAGCTAGTAGCTGACTCCTGCCCCCAGGAGGAGGTCCCTGAAGTCCTGTTCCCTCCCACTTCCAGAGAAGCCTCCTTTCCAAGTGGGTGTGTCCCTGCCTGCCTACACACAGATGCCAACTTTCTCTCTGCCCCCCTTCCACACCCCCGAATAAAGACGTTCCTGGCACAGGGCTGGTAATAAAACAGTAAGTCGAGCACCTACAAGTCTTAGTTCTGTTTCCAGATAACTCCATCATCTGGCCTCTTAAGCAAAGGAAAATATGGAAGGGGGAGAAAAGGGTGAGATTTCAGCAGAGAAACCACAGGCCTCAACAACATCTGTGCTTTCAAATATCTTGTCCAATTGTCAGACCGTGAGTCTCAACGTTGGGTTTGGAAACTACGGATTTTGTAAATATAGTCAGTGGAAAAACCAAAGAACTTGCAGAAAAGGAAAGATTAAGTGAGAGGAAACCTCCCAAATTTAAAGAAATATGACAAGTTGAGAGACAGATTTGAGGTTGCTTTTTATTATATTATGTAACTGGAATTGGAAAAGCGATGCTATTGGCTTGTATTCTCAGTTGGAGTGAGATAAAAGAATAGTCACAGTTTAAGCAAAAATTTTATATTTACATAAATACTATATTTATATATATGTATATTTAGGAAGGAGAACCTACCAAGAGGAGACAGGAACATTTTGAAGAAGGTGTCTGTGGAAGAAAAATGCTTGAGTTATAGAAGAAAAGGTAGAAATGACAGAGTAGAAAACAGACTGAAAGATAAATTTCAAGTGAAGAAAGAAGGTTGCGAGGAGGAAAGACTCCAAATCGAAGAGTTGATAAACAAATAGGGGAACTTTAAAAAAAAAAAAGTTTCCTCTTTCTAAACTAAAAAGCTAAATGTTTTTTTAAATGATTCTATGGAAAGCCCTTATGAAAAGGTTCTGCTTAAACTTAGGCAAACTGAATCTGGGCTAATTTACGAATGGTCAGCATTTCAGTATTTCATCTGCGGAAAAAAGGAAATGATCATTCTTACAGCCAGATGTGGACTCAGTTTTCTTGACTCCTCAATCTCATCATGCTCCAACCTCCTGCTGGCTTCCCCCTGCTGCCAGGACAACATGCCCAACTCACATGTCAGCCTATGAACCCTTTCTGTCTATCCATCTTTGTGAATTCCCCACTATTTTCCACCACAGGCCACCTGTGGAGTCCAGGCCCATGTCTTCCCTGTCTGCAAAATATAACTCCATTCACTAAGTTATTCCCAGAGTTCACCCTTCTCTGTGCTCCTACAGAACTGCCCAAATACTCTTTGCCACTTACATCATTCTTTGTGCTATTGCGCATGTATTCCGTGTATACTTAGAACAATGTGTGTTGGAGAAACCAGTTCTTTGGCTTGTCTCATGAATGCAACAGCCACACATTAAGTGAGTGAGTGATTTTAACTTCTCAACAGAGGGATGTGTGTGTGTGTGTGTGTGTACACTCGTGGGTGTGTACACAGAGACTCTTGTCCATATTTACTTCATATATGTATTTTTTAATTTAACATGTTTTTCCTCTTACTCATTTGGAAGTTCCCAAACAGCAGTAGCTCTGCTTGCTCAGCAAAACCCTATAAACTTGATGTTTCATAAGAGGTTTAACTTCAGTTTGAACTAGTTAAGTCTGTGGCTTTTCAATTTTAGAGAGACTGGGAGGGAGGAGTTCAGGACGAGAACCACATTCTGAAACAAAAATCTTAGAACACAGTCTGGAGGTGGTAGAGAGTATTTGAGATCTGACTCACGCCATAAAATCTGAATTCAGAGAATCCACAGAGTTAAAGCTTTTTAATATTTTTTTTAGTTGGCAAGAGATTTCTTCAGGAAGCATGTTGCCTTTATAAAATAATGGAACCCCTACTTATTCCTGATATTACCATATCATCATCTTATGGTGGGTTAACTGAGCATGGAGAAAATGAGTCATGAGAGTGGTTAAAGGTGTTGACATTAATAAAAACCTTTACCACTTTTTTTTTTTTTTTAACATTTCATTTCCTGTAACTCTTACATCCCTTCCTGGACCACCTAAAGATAAACATCGATCTTTGGCATTTTATTGGATTAAATAAATTGAACTCTCTTTTCTTTACTAAATAAGAATATATTTTAGGGGACCTGGTTTTACTTTTGATTTTCCAGGACAAAAAGTGACATAATGTCATGGATCTGCATTGCTGACGCATGCACGTGTCCCCATTGTCAAGTGTGGAATGAGTGGAAAACCTGGCAGCTGCAGTGTTCGCTACTTACCGTTTTGGATTCCACAGATAGTCTCCTCCGAAAGTCTCATGATTTCCTTGGGCTTTTTGTAGGGATGTATGGAAGGGTGCTAAACTGCACCTCGGTAGGACCTCACCAGAAAGATGCTACTTTAGCATCCTTAAATTTGGTTTCTCAACTCTGCTCAGGACCAAACTCTTTGGGTATAACTAGTCTGTGGGGAAATTGGCACACCAAGTATTACATATAGTTCATTGTTCTTTACTAGCTAACTAGTGAATCCATCCGTTGTGGAAAATATTTGAGAACTAAGAACCAGAGCTGGTTATATGTAAAATACATATATCTCTTGATGAGAAAACAAATAACTATGGATGGGATTATAATTTTGCAGTGTCTCAGATAAAATAATGAGGATCCAATAAGTCTTATTGGATATTTTCATCAGGCTGTTGAAGTAAACTATCATCTCAAAAAGAGCAGATATGGTGTTGGAAATAAAACATAACTGACCCTACCTCTAAGCTTTCTGGTTTTGTAACATAAGCTACCTGTTCCATCTCTTTCATGTTTCAGTACGATGTGTTTTACCAGGAAATATCTTGGACTGGGACTGGAGTAACAGAGTTCCCAATTGTGCCATCCACTACATTCCACTCCCTTCACCATCCTTGTGATTGGGTGCCTTGGTTTCCCCATCTGTCAAATGGCGATGATAAAGCATGTCCTTCCCATCTGCCCTATGGGATTTTTAAGATGATAAAATGAAAAATCATTACATAAATTCTCTACAAGTCAAAAGTGAGATATTTAAAATAATGGTTTCTGTGGTTGTTGCTATAAATAGTACTTTACATTATTTTGGGAGTGGAAACAACCAAAATGCATATATCTTTTAGCTTTTAGTATAACAGAATATTCTTTTCTGGCCTCTGCCTGTTAGAGCTTCTTCCATTTTTCTAGTCTTTGGCTTCCATTTAGTATTATTTTATTCTTCCTATATAGAATTATGATCTCCCTTCTCCAGAACCCAGAATCCAGACTTGCAACATTAGTCTAGTCCTAGATTCTTCATAAGTTAACCTATAATTCCAGCCATGAAATCATGACATCTCTGTAGGAGACAGCCTATTTGTAGCTCACATTTTCACATAACCTCTGAAAGGTAAACACAGCTTTGTTGAAAGTGGAGAAAATTGTTTCCTGCCAATTTGCCTCATGTGACAGTTGGTGGGGATGTAAGGGGTACCAGTTTCTTCTGAATTTGCAAATAAGCCTTTCTATGTTCTGCCTTCACCCCCAGAGAACATTTACCTGCTCCCAGAGGAATGTATTTCCCACAGCAAATCTCACGTGGTTTATAGAAGGAGGCTTTCCTCAAAGTGAAAAAGAAGGTAAGGAAATCATTCAGTGGAAATGGGTTTGGCAAAGAAAGAAGGAAAACAATGAAGAATAGAAATTGCCATTGCCCAAGTTGATCTTGGCATTTAAGGACAATTCTAATTCCAAAACAAACATCATCTTGCCTACCAGATGGCATTTTCTGATACCGCATCTAGTGCCTCCAAGAGGATCAGTGTGGGTCACATTTCCCAGAATTAAGAAATAAACCTGACTTTTTTTTTTTTTAGGTTCATTTATTTTAGAGAGACAGAGAGAGAGTGTGTGCGAGCAGGGGGAGGAATAGAGGGGAAGGAAGAGGGGAAGCAGATTCCCTGCTTGATCCCAGGACCCTGAGATCATGACCTGAGCCAAAACCAAGAGTCAGATGTTTAACCAACTGAGCCACCCAGGCGCCCCACACCTGACTTCTTTAACTCGCTTATAAACACTAATGTTTTATTCAACTGTTAGGAAAAGCAGATCTTTTATATGACAGCAAAAAAGTTTAACTCAACATACATTTATTAATAATTTCATTTAGTTCAAATAACTTAGCACCACTGCTTTCAGTCAATAACCAAATACTTTTGACTTGTTCTTATAAGGCTCTGAGTGGGGTGGGGTGGGGAAGACTAGAGGAAGTATACATAAAGGACTGGGCTTTATGACAAGGAACTCCTCCAGGAGGATTAAAAATTCTCGGAGCAGAATGCACATTGAGGCAAGCTTAGGTGAGAACGTACAAAGCCGTATTTTTCATAAGTATTAAACGGGCAGCACCTGCCAGGACAATCTCAGCCATTCCCTGCCCAGGACAACAGCCCTTCTCCTTTCTCTTCAGGCAATCTTTTTTTCAAAGCTCAATATGTTTTCAACAGTAACTGAGTCCTATAGCTCTTGCTACATTATATTTTTAACTGATAAAATAAAAAGTTCATGTTGATGAACGATTGTATCAATCCACTTGATTCATTTTGAGACTATTACTGGTTTTGTTATTCACTTCGAAAACAATTCACCCATAATAAGAATGATTGATGCAATCCTGAAAATATCTCTTAAAGGTCATTATAGATATGTTCTCCTGTTAAGTAAGCCCTGGTTTGATGTGCCGGTTACACTCCCAACCATGAGGCCAGACAGTGTGGTACAATTGCATTTAGTTATTACTTTGGCAAGTAACAACTTCAAAATTAGCATTTAGAGCCTGTAGTGCAAAAAAGCTATGAGATTTCAGAAAGTTCAGGCTTACAGTGACAGATGGTTTTACATTAATTTCCAGCTGCCATGTATGCTATTTGGAGGTTGGACCAACAGGGGCAGTTAAACAGTTTCTGTTTCTAAAGGAGACTCACAGGACCCAAAATGACAATGGTTATAAATCTCCAGCTTATTTCAGAGAAAAGATACAATATAACAACACCATTAAAGTAAGGATATATATCTCCAGCAAGGGGGCCAGGGAAATCAGGCATGGGGCTCTCTGTAAAGGGCGGGGAAATGACCAACATGGCACAGAACACCTCAGAAGTGGGGAGCCCAAAATGGAGTCTTGATTGAGGTTGTTTTATATTTTACTTAGACATATTCCTGCTGTGTAGCCAGACTCGACAGCAGAGCCTTACCAGGTTCTAGCCCAGGTTAGGTGCAAATCATCAGTCTCACTGTTATCAATAAACAATGCTGGTGAACGACAAGAACCCGCCCCCAACCCCCTCGGACCCATGATCACAAATAAAGCAACACTATTAATCAATACATTTTGTACCTTGACAATGGATCAATACCATACAGGAGCTTGAGCAAAACAGTTTAGGTTAACAGTTTAGGCCTGCTGGAATAAATCCTCAGTGTGCAGAAACCGTGGTTTGACCATTTTAGACTCTGTTACTGTAAACTGAACCATCCCTAGCCATGCCTTGACATCATTTTATGGCTCATACAGAAAACGCTGGTGACTGATCTTGTTCTGAATCTGTCCTGTAGGCATATACATTACTAATGAAGAGAGAAAAGTCAAAGGTGGATTTTTGGAGCTGAAGTCTGTTTTGACAAGGGTGTATGGTAATAAACCAGCCCAGTCAAATAACCTGACCATCTGGTGTATGGCCCTATCTCCAGTCCCCGGAAATAAAGTGTGGAACATCTCATCTGAAAAGATCACTTTTTCCTTGGGTGAGTTGTCTATTTAATAAGGTCAACCAGAGGTGGCCAAGACTGCCATAAGCTCAGAACACTTCTAATTAGAACAAATAGAACCACTCATTATTTCCATGGTATTTTAATCTCGGAAAACTCTTTATACAACTCAAAATTATTAAATTTCATACTATCAAAACTTTTTTGACAAAACAATGGGACTCTGCTTAAAAGAATTTCTTCAAATAAAAAATAGCTGATTCCTATTTCTGAGAATTTCTGGTGAATATAGCAATTTTTTTTCAAATTTCATTTAATAACTTTTTGTTAATGTACCATATAATGAAAATTAACACTAATATATTGATGATCAAGAGAGGTTCTTAAAATCCTAAAATCCCTTCTGAGTCACGAAAACCTTCAATTATATATAGCATTTATAATTTTAATACTTAGGAATGGATAAGCTATGTATGAGATATAAATAGCGTGAGGATAAGGACTATATCCTAATGATTTTCATGCCCCTAGGTTGAAGCACAGAATTTGGCACATTGAAGATTTTTATGACTTGAAAATTGATATGCAGGATCATTCTACTTATCACAATATTTGATCAGAATATTCACTACTCTAAACCTGACCAAATAATAGAGATTTTACTGCATAAAAGATGTGAACAAATGTCTCAGCAAATACAGCGACAACAGATTGCCTATAAAAAATAGAAGTTTGTAATGACAACTATCAAACATGCATATATAACAGTAAAGAAATACTTAAGCAGATTTGTTAGCCATTATTACAACGCTGCAGGACCATTAACATCTTTTACCGCCTTCCTATTTTCAGAGATACTGTAGTCTGTGACATACTCATAAAACCCAGGATAGCTTATAAGGGAAAGTTTCCCTTTGTTTCAAGGCCACTGTCTGCATGTTGGGTCCTACCCAGCCCTTTCACAAATGCAGGCAGTTGGTTCCTGGGAGCCTTGGATGGGAAGGGTATGTGACTCAGTGCAAATCCATCCCCACTATTCAGAAGCCGGTGCCATTCTGAATCTGGGACAGTGGCATCATGCCTATAATGCTGCCTATGTGTGTGTATATCTATACACACACAAACACATCTCCCTGTGAACTCTGAGTTAATAACTCGGAAATGGTCATGGGTTTACACTGGAACATCCACACTCAACTCTGTCTAGTTCCCTCAGAAATAAATGCACTTCCTTTCTAGAAGCCGGGACACAGTTAAGGGCTACAGGCTTGGAACAGGGTAAAGGTAACTGGTTCTCACACAGATTTGCCAGTAACTTTGGCAGACTCTAGGGACATGAGCTAAAAACCAAACAACCTTAAATTCCTTAAATCCCACCACAGACAGAACCATGTTTGAAATTCCAATCTTTTTTGTTGCTAAAACTGAGCTTTTCTTGGTTTAAAGATTTTATTTATTTTTTTTAGAGCAGTTTTAGGTTGACGGCAAAAGAGGAAGGTGCAGAGATTTCCTATACACCCTCCCACACACATGAATATTCTCCCTCTCTATCAGCTTCACTCCCTGGAATGGTTCATTTGTTACAACTGATGAACCTACACTGACACATCATTATCACCCAAAATCCATAATTTGCCTTATGGTTCAACACTTGGTATTGTATATTTTATGGATTTGGACAAATGTATATTGACATGTACCCATCAGTGGCTTCAAACAGCCTTAAATTTTCACTGCCCTAAAAATCCTTTGTGCTCCACCTATCCATCCGTTAGCCCCCAACCCCAACCCCTGGCAACCACTGATTTTTTTAGTCTTTAGAGTTTTGCCTTTTCCGAATGTCATACAGTTGGAATCACACGGTATGTAGCCTTCTCAGATTGGCTTCTTTCACTTCCTGATACGCGTTTAGGTTTCCTCCATGTTGTCTTATGGCTTGATAGCCTATTTTTTATAGTACTGAATAATATTCCATTTCATGCATGTACCATATTTCGGTTGCTTCCAAGTTTGGGCAATTATGAATAAAGCTGCTGTGAACATCCCCATGGAGGTTTTTGTGTGGGCATGAGTTTTCAATTCCTTTGAATGAATACAAAGGAATACAATTGCTGGACTGTAGGTAAGAGTATGTTTAGTTTTGTAAGAAGCCTTCCAACTGTCTTCCAAAGTGACCATACCATTTTTGCATTCCTGCCAGCAGCAAATGAGAGTTCCTGTTGCTCCACATCCTCACCAGCTTTTCATATTGTCAGTGTTATGGATTTGGGCCATTCTAGTAGCTGTGTAGTGGTATCTCTTGTTGTTTGAATTTGCATTGGTTGATGACATATTATGTGAATCATCTTTTCATATGCTTATTTGCCATCAATGTATCTTCTTTAGTGAGGTGTCTATTAAAATCTTTGGCCCATTTTTTAATCAGGCTGGTTGTTATCTTACTGTTGAGTTTTAAGTGTTCTTTGTATATTTTGAAAAATAGTCCTTTACCAGTTGAGTCTTTTGCAAATATTTTCCTCCCAGTCTGTGGCTTGTCTTCTCATTCTCTTGAATTATGCTAAGTTTTAAGATCAGAAAATAATAATTTTAGGCTAATAAGGAAGGGCACTGATCCTGATACCCAAAGCACACCATAATTCCAATTTACAGGACAGCCCTTGATCTAATATAATTTTAGGTTCTGAGCAGATGGTTATTTTTAAAGTGCCAAATGAATTTTTATCCTTTATGATCAAATATTAAAGCCAATAAGTCTTGAAGAGTTCAGTTTCCCAAAATTATAGCTTACATTCTAGTCACATTCTAGCATGTATCTTTGGGAATGACTCAGAAGATAACAGTTGAGACTCTGGAAAGCAATGTCATCACTGGATCATACTCCCTTACTTGTTGTAAGTTCTTAAACACTTACTTCCAAACATTCTTTCTGCTTGTGGTAGTACTGCTGGGTGCTTTATGAACTCTGGGAAAACTTCTGATGCCTTGTGCAAGAGTTATTGCTTTATCAAGCCATTATTGTTGACAGATATTGAGATGAAAATACAGAAGAAAAATCTAAAGTAGAGAAATTCTGAGAATATTACAGAGCAAAAAGGAGATTTAGTAAGAGGAGAGGAGCTTTTGCTCCCCTTTGTTCCCAGAGAAGAGCTGGAGGCCTGCAAGCTAACAGTCCTCCGAGATGCTTCCTTCCCCACCTACCTCACAGTCTCCCAGGAAGTTCAAATGCTCAGTGATTCTTATTCTAGTAAACTCAGAAAAGGAGAGGGGTCAGGATAGGGTGATCAGTGGCTCATCAGGCAGCTGTTTGAGTGACCAAAGCCTACAGATTCCTGTGATTAAACAATAAATATATTTTTTAAAAAGTTCTTTCCAAAATATCCTACCCTGCTGTTACCAAACCCCATGTTTGGCTGCCCCTAGCTCAATAGGCCAATACTCAGAAGAGGAGTTTTGATTGGAAAGGAATATGAGCTTTATTCAGCAGGCTGGCCAACTGGGGAGAAGGCAGACTCTTGTCCAAAAGCCAACTCCAAGGTTTCTGCCTGGCCCAGGGATTTTTAAAGGGGTTCAGGGCAGTTAGTTGGTAAGGGAGTGCAGTAGTCTTTAACATTTCTTGATGATGTGCAGACTTGGTGGTCCCAACTAGAGAGATTGTCTCAGTGATCTCAGTGCTGGGGGGCTGTGCAAGGGGGTCTGCTTCCTGTTTCAGAAGGTATAGGAGTGCTCTGTTCTTCCTAGGAAAGAATGAAAGAACTAGATATTCAAAGGAAAGTGAATCAATCACATGGCCTAAAGGCATTTGCTAAAGTTTAAAGACTACTAGGTTAGCAGGAGGGGCCAAAGTAGCTTCACTGCTAGCCTAGCTTATCAGAATGTATAAAATTGTAGCACTGTAAGGTCAGTTTTTTTGGCATATACAAAGAGTTGTTTTGTTTTGTTCTGAGGTGGAGGGGATTTTTTAAAAAAATATTAAAACAAAAGTTGAGTGCAAATACCCCCTGGGGTGGGTAATGTCCTTGCCATCTTCAGCTATTATTCATCATTAAATGGATTTCCATGTGGGATAGAGAGAGAGTTAGGGGTTAGTGAGTCATATGTGTTTGAGTGTGCATGTATATTCTGGGATATGGAGAAAGATTAAAAAGGGATATCTCAGTAGTGAGGCAAGAGAACCATTGAATATTGAGGCAGAATATGCCAGACAAATACTTCCTATTTCATGATTTTTCTCAAACCCTGACTGATCGTAGGGATCCTAAGGACTTTATCAGTTAAGGATTGATCAGTTAAGGACTTTAATATACATAGAAATCACCCAAGGATCTTGTTAAAAAGCAGATTCTGATTCACTAAGTCCAGGTGGAGGGGCAGGGCCTGAGAGTCTACATTTCTAACAAGTTCCTAAGAGAAGCCACGGGCCACATTTTGAGAAGCAAGGATCTGGCAAGGCCTGGAGTTTGGTTCATTTCTAGGTGGACCAGCTAAGGGCTGATCTGAGCTCTGAGGAAGCCCTAGAACTGACCAGCTGCCCTGTAGGACAGACAGACACCTGGCCACTGCTGCCCATGAGGGTGGTCCTGAGCTGCAGAGGGGACACACTCAGGAGCAGATGAAGTTGCTTTAGGCCAGCAGCTTAATCCCTTACAACACGATGGCAAATGTAATGGTCTAAAAACTGGCTGACATGTTTCTGCTAAATTCTGCTTTTGAGTTTTGGGAAATAGTGTTTTTCTGTGAGGTTTTAGCCACTTCTTTCTACACCCCTGAGTTTTGTCTTGACCAAGGCAGAGTTCCTACTTTACAGGACAATCTGAAACCAGAAGGACCTTTTTTTTTTTTTTTTTGGCTGCAGGTTTCATGTTGAAAGCTATGCATCATTTTTGTTACTGGGCAAAGAGTTCATCTTAAAATACAAATCTTGCAGTAGCAACTTCCTAATACACTGTAAGGATATGTATGCCAAGAACCCCTCAGATTACAAAGCTGTGTGATGTTAAAATATGGCAGAATAATATCATAAAATAAAAATATTCAATTAATGAAAAATAAATGTTTCCCATTGTCAAAATCTAGGATTAAGCATAACCTATCAACAACTTCTTTTCCAGGAGTCAGCAAAAATTTTCTGTTTTTATCTGCCAGATAGTAAATATTTTATGTTTTGTGGACCATACGGTCTCTATCACAGTTACTCAGCTCTGCCATTGTAGTACAAAAACAGCCATAGACATACATAAACAAATGGACATGGCTGTGTTCCAGTAAAACTTTATTTACAAACATAGGCAGTGGGTGGAATTTGACTTGTGGGCCATAGCTTGCCACCCTCTGTTCCAATCAATCTACAGAGAAAAACACCTAGGCATTATTTTTCCAGGTCCGTGCTTATTAAAGTTGCTACTTTGGAAGATGATGCTTATTATGCACGAGCTGTCAGATATGTCCTTAAAGTTGGTCTTCTCTCTTTCAGTGTTTAGAAGGAATCCATACGCATTCATTCATCCACTTGCATTTGCCAGGAACCAGAAATACAGTGAGGAGCAACACAATCACTTCTCTTGAGGGGTATACTGATGATGTAGAGTACTAAGGCCTTTGCTAAGTTAAACATTAAGGCTATGAGCACATCACAAAGATCCCTGGGATTCTTCAAGTTTGAGAAGGTGCATTCCAGGCCGTTTGCGGTGGGAAAGTATAAGGAAGCAGCATGCACACAAAGCAAGAATCCATGGAGATGGGGTTGAAATATCACCCGTTGGATTGAGGGTATGATTTGAGATGTAAAAGATGATAGGCAGCATCGGGAAATGAAGTGTAATGGGGGGAGGAAAATAATGATCAGATTTGAATGTCATGCTGAAGTGTTCAAACATGTTTCAGATGGTATGGGTGGAAGAGAATGGTCATTCCTCACCAACCTACTTGTATACTCTCCAGGAACTTTCTCCCTACCCGACACCTACTTCCTCAGAGCTTAATAGCAAGGGATCATTTATATGATAACAAGTCAGAGCCAGCTGTAAGCATCACCTACAGCCAACAGCAATAACAACATGACCAACACTAAAAAGAAAACATAGATACATCTCGATTACAAAACACAAATCCCTTCCAATGTGCTATGTGCTATCAGGTGACATCATTTATATAATATATACTTTTCTCTTAAAATAAATTATAGAATAGAGCCAAGAGTATAATTTACAATTAAATGTCCAAATAATTGACATAGCTTATCAGATGTGTGACACTATACCCAATGTCATTAGATCTAGAAAATCACAAAATTCCCTAGCCTCCAAATCATTTAACAGTATTTAACCCAGGCCTTCCTAAAGTCAATAGATCCTTCTGGCATCTGTAAATTGTTTTATACTGCTAATAGGGCTATTTTACAGTTCAATAACGGGAGCTTTAAGGAACTGACATAAATGTATAATATGATAAAATAATATATTCTAGCCTCTCTTTCATCCCTACCTGCCCACACAAACACACACACACACACACACACACACACACACACACACACAGAGAGAGAAAAGTTATAGCCAGATAAAAATTTTCTGACAAAAACAAGCATTTTAGAAAAGGCAGTAATAATACCATTAATCTTCAGCTCATTGATGTTGCTTCCAGTTGGATAGTTACATCATCATTTCTACTCTTGCCAATAAAATTTAGCAGGCTTGCGGATTTGTAAATTGTATGATTAGTTTTCAAATACTTTGAAATATTAGCTGCTGTAATTGTTTTACCAGGGCTTGATTAAATGTTATTTTCTCCATGAAGCTTTCTTTGCATCCCTGTGGTACCCTCCACTCAACACATTGCCTGGCTCCCTGCCTATTACCTAAGGTCTGGTCCTTAAAGACAGCCTGATGTCTTCCACCACCATATCCCACGGCCTTGCATTAACAGACCTTCAATAACAATTTCTGAGATGAATAGATAAAGTTGTGGGGGATATTAAGTCAACACATCATCTTTCTATTATGATATTTTGTTCATCATTATTATCCATTTCATCTTTTCAGGCTCAGTGAACCCTTCAGCAAGTCCTCTGCTTGATGTTGTCACATCAACCCTTAGCACCCGACCTTCTCCAGTCAACAGCGTATCTCCTACAAGTAAGAATGTTCTCACAGTCTTACTTTCTTTTTTTAATTATTTTTTTGAGTATGGCTGACACACGATGTTATATTAGTTTCAGGTGTACAGCATAGTGCTTCAGCTACGCTCTGTGTTTTGCTGTGCTCAGCACACTGGTAGCCACTGTCTTTGTCACCATACAACACTGTTAAAATACCACTGACTGTATTCCCTATGCAGTGCCTTTCATCCCATGACCTACTCCCTCCATAACTAGAAACCTGTATCTCCCACTCCCCTTCACCAATTTTGCCCATTCCCCATCCCCTTCCCCTCTCGCAACCATCAGTTTGTTCTCTGTATTTATAGGTCTGATTCGGCTTGTTTATTTGTGTTTGTTTTTAGAGTCCACATATAAGTGAAATCATATGGTATTTGTCTTTCCCTGTCTGACTCATTTCATGTAGCATAATACCCGCAAGGTCCATCCATGTTGTTGCAAATAGCACAATTTCATCCTTTTTTTAAGGATGCATAAAATTCCATCTTCCTTATCCACTCATCTATTGATAGACCCTTGGGTAGCTTCCATATCTTGGCTATTGTAAATAATGCTTCAATAAACATAGGGGTACCTATCATATCTCTTTTCAAATTCCATGTTTTCATTTTCTTTGGGTAAATACCCAGTGGTGAAATTATTGGATTATATGGTATTTCACTTTTTATTTTTTTCTTCATACTACTTTTTCACAGTGGCTGTACCAATTAACATTCTCACTGTCAGTGCACAAAGGTTCTTTTTTCTCCACATCTTCTCCAGCACTTGTTATTTCTTGTCTTTCTGATTTTGCCATTCTGACAGGGATAAGGTGATATCTCAGTGTGGTTTCAATTTGCATTTCTCTGTATGTCTTCTGTAGAAAAAATGTCTGTTCAAGTTCTCTGCCCATTTTTTTAAATTGGATTATTTGTTTTTTTTGGTGTTGAATTGTATAAGTTCTTTATTTTATTTTATTTTTTATGTTTTTATTTTAATTCCAGTTAGTTAACATACAGTGTTATATGAATTTCAGGTGTACAGTATGGTCATTCAATAATTCCATACATCATCTGCTACTCATCATGACAAGTGTACTCCTTAATCCCCATCACCTATTTCACTCATCTCCCCACACCCTCCCCTCTGGTAACCATCAGTTTGTTCTCTATAGTTAAGAATCTTTCTTGATTTGTCTCTCTCTCTCTTTTTCCCTCTGTTCATTTGTTTTGTTTCTTAAATTCCACAAGTGAGATCATACGGTATTTGTCTTTCTCTGACTGACTTACTCTGCTCAGCATTATACTCTCTAGCTCTGTCCATGTTGCTGCAAATGGCAAGATTTCATTCTCTGTTATGGTTGAATAACATTCCATTATATATATCACATCTTCTTTATCCATTCATCTGGGTGAATGGACACTTTGCTCCCATAGTTTGGCTATTGTAAGTAACACTGCCAACATGTCCCTTTAAATTAGTGTTTTTGTGGGGTTTTTTGGTAAATACCCTGTAGCACGATTATTGGATCATAGGGTGGTTCTATTTTTAATTTTTTGAGGAACCTCCATACTGTTCTCCATGGCGGCTGCACCAGTTGCATTCCCAGCAACAGTACATGAGGGTTCCTTTTTCTCCACATCCTTGCCAACATTAATTATTTCCTGTTTTTGATTTTAGCCATTCTGATAGGTGTAAGGTGATATCTCACTGTGGTTTTGATCTGCATTTCCCTAATGATGAGATGTTGAGCATCTTTTCATGCATCTATTAGCCACCTAGATGCCTTCTTTGGAGAAATGTCTGTTCATGTCTTCTGCCCATTTTTGTTTTTTGGGTGTTGAGTTTTATAAGTTATTTAAATATTTTAGATATTAACCTCTTATTGGATGTATCATTTGCATATATATTCTCCCATTCAGTAGGTTTACTTTTTGTTTTATTGATGGTTTCCTTTGTTGTTCAAAAGCTTTTTATTTTTACATAGTCCCAATAGTTTATTTTTGCTTTTGTTTCCCTTGCCTTAGGAAACATACCTAGAAAAATGTTGCTACAGTCCATGTCAGAGAAATTACTGCCTGTGTTCTCTTCTAGGATTTTTATGGTTTTAGGTCTCACATTTAGATCTTCAATAATTCATTTTCAGTTGATTTCTGTGTTTGAAAATGGTTCAGTTTCATTCTTTCACATGTAGCTCTCCAGTTTTCCCAGCACTATTTGTTGAAGAGATTTTTTTTCTCATTGTATATTCTTGCCTTCTTTGTCATAGATTAATTGAGCATATAAGCATGAGTTTATTTCTGAGCTTTCTATTCTGTTCCACGATCCATGTATCTGTTTTTGTGCCAGTATCATACTGTTTTGATTACTATAGCTTTGTAGTATAGCTTGAAAAATGGGATTGTGATACTTCCAGCTTTGTTCTTAAGATTGTTTTGGCTATTTCAGGGTCTTTTGTGATTGTGTGCAAATTTTAGTATTATTTGTTTTAGATCTGTGAAAAACCATGTTGGTATTTTGATAGGGATTGCACTGAATCTGTAAATCACATTGGGTCGTATGGATATTTTAACAATATTAATTCTTCCATTCAATGAGCATGGAATCCTTTCTGTTTATTTGTGTCATCTTTAGTTTGTTTCATCAGTATTTTATAGTTTTCAGAATACAGGTCTTTCACCTCTTTGGTTAAGTTTATTCTTAGGGGTTTTTTGTTTTTGTTTTTGTTTTTGTTTTTTTGGTACAATTATAAACAGAATTGTTTCTTAATTTCTCTTCCTGAGACTTCTTTATTAGTATATAGAAAAGCTACAGATTTCTGGATATTAATTAAGTATCCTGCAACTTTGTTGAATTCATTTATTACTTCTAGTGTTTTTTTGGTGGAGTCTTTAGGATTTTCTATATATAGTAGCATGTCATCTTCAACTAGTGACTACACTGTTTTATTTTCCATGAGCTATTAATCCTTTAACCAAGCAGATTGATAAAGAAAACATGTTCAGTAAATTTGTATGATTCATGCTCTTTTATTATCTATAATATTTTAGGCAAACATATTAAGTACTATTCTTACAGCTTTAAAGAGTTAACATAGCTTCCAAAGCCCTTCACTTGAAACCCTGGCAAAATTAGGGTCAATAAATATGCAGTGAGAAATTTAAATTCTGTATTTATTATTAAATAGGTTAATAAATTGACAGTCTTCCTCCACAACTGTGTTCTCAGTGGAGTGTTTAAGAAATTGGTTATAAATGGGCATCCTGTGGACCAGATGTAGTTAGATAGTTTTAAATTTAAATTTGTTCTGGTTCAAATTAATTTTGACAAAGTTGACTAGTGAGGACTATGAATTCAGCCTCCCAGTGGCATTATTAATAATGGAGGCTAGGCTGGGTCAGTGTTACTATGGCAAAGGGATAGCAGTGACTTTCAGAAGGTCACAATGATGCAAACAAATCATAAATCCCATGTCTATAGCCTTTGTGTTTAACAAAGAACCATGGTTACTTTCTTTAGTATAAAAATAAAGTATATTCTATGTAGAGGAGAAGTACAGTTCTCATTTCTTATTTAATTAAAACTATCAATTTTAGCTCAAAATGAGAACTGAAAATGAAATAAAACAAAAGCAGTCAGGAGAAATGAACAGTTCTTTCAGCCTGTAGCCTTTTGGCATGTAGCCTGCAGTCACTGTCACAGGTTGATACCTCTCAGAAAATGAAGCATGTGGCAGGGTGAGAAATGTCTGCAAATCACCCATCAGAAATTTTACATCTATCTGATTTTTCCTAGTTCTTAATGCTTTGCAGTTTTTTTGGAAACTGCTTTTCCTTCCACATCTAACTCATCATTCAGCAACAAACTCTAGTAGATTATGTTATTCTTCATTCAACAAATATTAGCGTAGTAAAAAAATAATACCTTAAATCTCTTTACTACTCTACATATTATCCAGCTCTCCCTGACCAATTACCCCCAAATTAGCAACTTTTAAAACATATATTGTCTTACATGATTTGGGGGTCAGAAAGTCAGGAGCAGCTGAGCTGGATGGTATGGCTCAGGTCTTTTCATGAGGTTATAGTCAAATGGGGCTGGTTGGGGCTTCAGTTATCTGATGGCTTGACTGGGGCTGAGGGTTCTGCTTCCAAGTTTGAGCATGTTGTCAGGAGGCCCTAGTTCCTCACCATTTGAGTCTCTCCATAAGGCTTCTCACATCATGACAGCTGCCCTCTCTCAGACCAAGTAATTCAAGAAATAGAGTAACCAAGACAAAGGTTGCACTGCCATTTTATTGCACAACATCATTTTGCTTTATTGCACCTGTTAGAAGCGAGTCACTAAGTCCAGCTCAGACTCAAGAAGAGGAGAATTAGGCTCCACTTCTTGAAGGGAAGAGTATCAAAGAATTTGTGGACAAATTAAAACTACCGTATCCTGTCATTTAGAAAAATTTGCACATAAAATGCAGTACGGTTTGATCTTTATTATGAGAGGTAGGCAGAGCAAGCAGTATCACCCCCATTTTCCAGATGAAGTCACAGAGATGACCACACAACTAGTAAGTGGCAAAGTTAGTATTCACACCAAAGTCTTCTGACTCAAATCTGGTTCTTTCCACATTCGATACCAGGGTTTCTCCAACTGGTTTGAACACTTTGTGAGGACAGGGGACATACACCCAGCATGGAGTAGATGCACAAAAGTACTAGTTGAATAAATGAATGAATAAAAGAATTAATGAGAATACTGTTCCTTCACTATGTAATCATCATTTAATAGACTCCATGATGTCTATAAAAAGAGTGTACTTTCTGCCTTCAAAAAGGTTGCAGTGTACTTGGAAAGAGATGATAGGTGCACATGAAAATGATAATTCAAAATAGTAAGGTGAAAGGTGCTGCATCTTATAGAATTAAAATACTCAAGGAGAGGTGCAGACCAGAAAATTTTGGACTTTGAGTAAGGAGATGTCCCTATGGGTTCTTGGAGCCAGGAAATGATACCAAAGAGAGGAAATAAGATGACTGACCCTTTAAGTATGTGTTGCGTTTATTTGACTCAGTTGAGAGCTTGAAAAAACATTCTAAGCAAAGAGAACAAAGTGAGTAGTTGTGCATTAGCAAGGATGTTTGTGGGAATTTGAGAAAATATTAAGAGATAAGCTTGGGTCAGGGGCTGGGGTTGTGTAGCAGAGAAGCAGGGAAAAGTATTAGAAAATGCAGAATAAAGAGAGCTTTAAGCTCCAGCCTAAGAATTCTGAGTGTTATCCCTTAGGAAATGGGGCTGGGAGCCCAATAAATATTTTTTGGAAAGGAAGTGATATAATTCATTTACCAAATATTTATTAAGCCGTGACTATGTACCAGGTATCTTTCTAGGTACTGGGAATACAACAGTGACCAAAAGAGAAAACAGCTATGCCCTCATGACATTAACCTTCTACCAATTGAAAGCAGAAATGAGTTTCTTCTAGCTGTGTTTTCCACGGGGTTAGTTGACATACATTAAATGCGTCCATCAGACCAAATACCACTCTTATTTCTGTGAAGAAATTTAAGGAAAGGAAAAGAACATTTGTTACCTTAAGGAGCCGGCAATATAAAATAGCTCTAGTATTAGGGAAAGAGAATACAGTCAAATGAACATATTTGTTAAAAAGCAGGGAAGAAAATGTTACTTGATCTACTATTACACTAAAATGATATGGTTGGGAAATTTCTGGAGAGTCACAAGAGTTCCTTAAAATAAGATCCTACTGGGTGCCTGAGTGGCTCAGTTGTAAGTGTCTGCCTTTGGCTCAGGTCATGGTCCCAGGGTTCTGGGATTGAGCCCCACATCTGGCTCCCTGCTCAGCGGGAAGCCTGCTTCTCCCTCTCCCACTCCCCCCTGCTTGTGTTCCTGCTCTTGTGTCTCTGTCTGTCAAATAAATAAAAAAAATCTTTAAAAAAAAAAAAGATCCTACCACACTAAACCTCAAGACTGTTTTAGATCAGTGGTTCTCAGCAGGGAAATATTGCCGCCCCCCTCCCAAGGACATTTGGCAGTGTCTGGGGACGTTTTTGGTTGCCACAATTGGGCGGGAGGTGTTGCTACCTGCCAAAGCCAAGGATGCTACATATAATATAGCACAAGACAGGCAGCCTCCACAACAAAGAATTATCTGGTCCAAAATGTCAAAAGTGCCGAGATTGAGACACTGTTTTAGATCAAAGCTCAGGTATAAGAGTAGCTGTTTCTCACTTTACAAAATCTAGACCTCTATTAAAATAGTAACAAATTATGTTTGGAACAATTTTCAGTCTAAAATGTCAAAAAGATGTTAAATTAATGGCTCTTTTAGGCTAAATAAAACTTATTTTCTTAGAATAAACATCGAATTACAACTGAAAAATCCAAATTTTGTCTTGGAAATCTGGAAGGTAATTTTAAATCACATGATGACTGGCTGCCTCATGTCTCAGAAGCTAAAAGGATTCACCCTTTGTGTTCTTTTAAGAAAGGAAGCAAGATGGAACATGTCATGGAAACCAGCTTCAAAAGGCTGTGGTTTCATTCCAAACTCTTAAGATGGAATACAGTATATAATTCAGTCATAATTATTAAGCTACATGTCTTGCTGCAAACATCCAGTATTTTTTTCTTCCTCAGCGAAAGGATATTTTTTAAATAAATGTAAGGTAATGGAAATAATATTCTTTGATTAGAGAAGGAGAACCTTATAACATAACAAACTGTAAGAGTTACCACCCAGGGAGCGCAGCGCAATTCCGCCTGAATTGATGGGTGTTTTCTTTTTTCTTTTTTGTTTGTTTGTTTGTTTGTTTGTTTGAATTTATTTGACAGAGAGAGAGACAGCCAGAGAGGGGACACAAGCAGGGGGAGTGGGAGAGGGAGAAGCAGGCTTCCCACTGAGCAGGGAGCCAGATGTGGGGCTTGATCCCAGGACCCTGGGATCACGATCTGAGGCGAAGGCAGAGGCTTAAGGACTGAGCCACCCAGGCTCCCCAGTGGGTGTTTTCTGAGTCCCAGCTGCATCAGCAGCACTGTCCTAGGAAAAGACGAGGCTGAGAAGCTAAATGGGGAGATAAGGCAGGCCGGTGGGATAGAACAATCAGAGACACCTGACCAATCTCAGGTGGGGCAATCCATAACTCAGGGGCTCCAGGTGCTCTGAGTCGTGCCCTATGCCTTCTAACTTTGGCTTTGAACTGGCTTCAGGGTGTGTAACACTAACAGAACAGATCTCAGAAATGCCAGCCCTGATGGTGGCAATCATCTAAGACATTCATTCATTCAACAAATACACATTGAGAGCCTACAAGGTACCTGGAATTTTAGAGGTGCTGGGATACAGTGATGAACAAGACAAGGGCCCCAGGTGAACAGAGCTCACACTCTAGCATGACCTACTTGCCTACCCTCCCATTTCACTGCCCACCATGCCACAGGTCTTTGGGCTCTGCCTCCGATTTTTATGTCTGCACATGAACCCTTGGATCTGATGGTGTTAGTTTTGATATTTAGCCTTCTCTAAAGCTTTGGCTGATCCTCACAGTCTAGATCTTTCCACTCCTGAACACTTCAGATAAAATACCAGGTCCAGTCTGGCCCTAATCATTGGCTAGCTCTACAAGTAAGGACACCTAATGCTCAGTAGGTGGGCATCAGACACTGAAGGGTACAGACTGAAGGAAGCAGCTGCCTAGGGGATGCAACAAAACTACTGATTTATGAGAAAGCATGTCAGAATGGCTGGGGGATTACACTGGAAGATATGCCATTGGACAAGATTGTCAAATATAAATCACAAGGAGAAAGCAGATCAGAAGATCAGTTGCAGGTTGGGATGTTGGGTTTTAAAGTAAGAGCGGGATCTAGAGAAAGCCTGCTGGTCTACCAAAGTAGATGTGTGCTGGGAACAGAGGAGGGTGGAATCAGGGAAGTCTACACAGAGGGCTGGAAGGAAATATAGACACAGATGGAAGAAAGATGAGAGATGGATCTTTAGACTATCGTCCTGAATAAAGAAATAAAATGAGTGTCGGGCATGAGAACACGAGCAGGGTGAGTGCTGCCAGTGCTAGTTGGGAGGGCCATGGCTTGCTTATGTGAGGTGGAGCCCGGTAAAGGTGAGCTTCAGTTATGGGCTAAGGATTTGGGCTGGAACAGAATGCCAATGAAGAGGCATTGTGGCTTTGTGAGTATGTGAAAAATGTGGGTGAAACAGAGGTGGTGTGTATGATAAGTGGTAGCCGTAAGAACAGAGAGCAAGAAAACTGAATGGGGCAGATATTAAGTGATTTAACTGATAAGGGTCTGAACTTGAGGGGGCATATATAGAAATGAAGAGTGCTACACCCGAAGACTCAGCATTGTCTGCCTAGATAGGAGGGAAAAATAAAAGGGTTTTAGAAGACTATCATACCAGCTTTTTTTTTTCTAGTAATTATCTAAATTTTTAACCAACTCCCTTGATTATATTATAGTATTAAGCAATAATATTAACAATATCTGTTAGTATTTGAGTGCCTCTGATGTGCCTGGTTCCATTTTAAACTGGTAAATGTATTATCTCATTTAATTCCCCAACAACACAATGCTATAGGCACAATTATTATCCCCATTTTACAGATGAAGATACTGAAGCACAAAAAGGTTAGATCACTTAACCAAAGTCATGCAAAAAGTGCAAGATCCAAGATGGAACTTGGACGAGCTTCAGAGCCTGAGTCCTGCTGTCTCTGACAGGACACGATGGGTGCTCAATAAATGTCTTTAGACACAAAATAAATCCATTCCTGTGTGAAGCTGGTATAGCTAATCTGAAAAGGTCAACATGACAGTTGTGCCTATACTAATCTCTCTCTTCTCTGGACCAGTGTTTTTTCTGAGAAATGCAGCCTCCAGAAGTGGGGCTAACATTTCCTCAGTCAGAAATAAGCTGGAGAAAAAGGCCTCCTCCATTCATCACCCCCTCCCTTCTCAAAATTATTATAAAATAATTTAATTGCCCAAGGATATGTACAGAATCCACACAAAACTCCAGTGCTGTTGCTTTAATCCTGGGAAATTCTGGTCATTACATCTTCCCAACCACCTTGCACCTGGGGTGATGTTGCAGGTTGTTAAAGAATTTCTCATTTTTTTTGCATACCTGTCACCCATAAGTCAAGGGTAGCTTTCTTGATGACGAGTTTATTTTGAGTTTTTGTTTATCCAGTCTTCCCTCTTTGAAACAAGGTAGCTCTGGGAGAAAAGCTATTGGATGGCCTATTCTTGCATTCATTTCGTGAATTACTGAGTGTCTGTAAACACACCCCACGTGTGATGAGCTCTGTCCTGCTTACTGTCATTTCTACCACCACCCTGCACCCCGGGGAGGGGGACAGTCCTGAAAATCCTTTCTAGACCAGTAATCCGGCAGTACACATTGCCGTAGCCATTCGGTAAGCACATGTTCCTCAAATAATCTGCCTCCCCTGGGCAAACAGTCCTGTGCCGAGATCAAGATTTCACACCATATATTTCCTTTATGCTGGTCTGAAGGTCAATATCCACCTAATCCTGACATCAGGGGTTGATGAAGCTGGCACAGATATGTTTAGATGTAGTTGATGGCCTATATTCTTTTAAGTGCAGTGCTCCAGTTTATGTCATTATGGATTTAAAGGTTCTTTGTGCTGCAGGTGAATTGATGGAGTATAATTTACACATTTGCCAAGGAAACTAGGTGGCTATGTGGATAGATACTATGTCAACGGGTGGAAGGTCAAGTAAAAATATTACTACTTGAAAAAATAAATTTTCAGGTTCAGTTTTACCTAGAAATAAGGCAAAGTCTTGGACAATTGAGCTTGACAAACCAGATTACTCTGACAGCAGCAGCCTAAACTTACAAATAACTTCTACCTTTATGTCTAGTTGAACAAATAAGCTGAACTGGGTAGATGAGCAAAAAAAGAGTTTTCTTTTCCCCATTATTCCCTGTCCAAATGAGCTCTCTTGAATAATTCCTTCTGAGCCTCTGAAGACTTTTTTGGTGATTTTCATACAATAAATGTTGTCTGGTCCCTTTCAGATTCAAGAACAGACTTGTGTCAATAATTTAAAAAGCTTGTCAAATATAATGTCAAAACTTGCAAAAATTAATTTGATCCAGAACTTCCCACCCTCTCCTGCCCACCACGTGTGGGTGTACCTCAGCTGCAGAAGCCTGGGATGTGAGGTTGTGTGCTTTATGTCTGTGAGGGGTGGAAGAAATGTCTCTGATTTCCCCGCTCAATCCTCTCCTCCACCCCTGTTTATTGGTTTGGACCTCTCTTTCGGGGTCATATCATGTGGAAAGAGGAGAGAGGTAGGTAGGAAAAGACCTTTTTCTCAGGCTGACTGTAATCTGACCTAAGTGCCCTCTAGATGAGGAGAATAAAAAATGTGCCATCTTGACCTCATAGGGCACTCTGGCAGATTTCTCAGAAGTCTGTGACTGGCTTGTGGCTATTGTCTCCTTGATGCAGGCCATGCCTCTCCTCCAATCTTATGTTTATTATCCGCCTACAGCCCGTGAGCTTCTGGAGGTCTCTCTCTTAGGAGCTTTTTGTTCCTGTAGATATTCTTCCTGGGTGAGATTTCTTTTCATGGCATCCTGTTTTGTCTGGGAAAACATGCACCTTGGCCTCCTATTTGAGGGAAATGCTCTTTTTCTCCAATATGGCCATATCTCTCTTCTCTATGCCCATTCAACACTACTAGTCAAGCATAGGCTCCCAATGTAGTCTCTTCAGCTTGAGTCAGGCCTGGTCCTCTTCATCCCAAACTCCAGGACACATAGGCCAACAGCTCTGAGTGGTTCTCTTGAAACCACACTTCACTTGGACTAAGATAAGGGGACAGATTCTTCTTTCACCCTCTCCCCTACCCTCCCCCACTATGAGAGGGGACCTGACCCATAGCACCCTGACAACTCTCTTTTTAAAAATCTTCACCTGGGTTACTTCTGCCCCTTGCATAGTCTTGGGTTTGATGATGGACTAGAGTTAATGGAACCCACTCCACATGCCCTTTATAGGTGGTCTAGAACTCTGCTGCAGAAGTGAGGATGACTTGCCCTACAATATCATTCTTAGTCTTTGGAACCTCATCTAAAACAAAGGTACAAAGAGCTCCATTTGAAAATTCTGTTCTGCATTATCCATTAAAATTCAGCTTTTAAAAGAAATTCAGTGAGACCAACAATGATCTATCCAAAAAGGAAATCAAGAAAACAATCCCATTTATAATCAAAAAGACTAAAATATTTAAGCATAAATTTAAGTGAGGAGGTGAAAGACCTGTACACTGAAAACCAAAAACGTTGGTGAAAGAATTTGAAGGAGACACAGACAAATGGAAAGACATCTGATGCTCATGGATTGGAAGAATTAATATTGTTAAATTGTCCATGCTACTCAAAGTAATATACAGATTTAGTGCAGTCCTTATCAAAATTCCAATGGCATTTTTCACAGAAATAGAAAAACAATCCTAAAATTTATAGTCACAAAAGACACCATACAGCCAAAGCAATCTTGAGAGAGAACAAAGTTGAAGGCATCACACTTCCTGATTTCTCACTATACTACAAAGCTGTAGTAATCAAAACAGTATGGTAATGGCATACATACAGACAGATAGATCAACAGAACAGAATAGAGAGCCCAGAAATAAACTTAAGTGTATATGGTCAACTAGTTTTTAACAAGGGTGCCAAGAATACACAACGGAAAAGGATAGACTCTTTGGTGTTTGGAAAACTAGATATCTACATACAGAAGAATGAAATTATCTTACAGCATACACAAAAATCTCCTCAAAATAGGGTAAAGACTAAAATGTAAGACCTGAAACTGTAAAACTCCTAGAAGAACACATAGGGGAGAAGCTCCTTGACATTGGCCTTGGCTTTGAGATTTTTGATATGACACCAAAGCTTAGGCAACAAAAGCAAAAGCAAACAAGTGTACTATATCAAACTAAAAAACTTCTGTGCAGCAAAGGAAACAAACAACAAAATGTAAAGGCAACCTATACACTGGGAGAAAATATTTTAAGTTATATATCTGATAAGGGGTTAATATCCACAATATATAAGGAACTCATTCAACTCAATAGCAAAACAAGAAACAACTCATTAAAAATGGGCAAAGGACGTGAATAGACATTTTTCCAAAAGAGACAAACAAATATCCATCAAGTACATGAAAAGATCTTCCACATCACTAATCATTAGGGAAATGCATATCATGACCACAATGAGACATCACCCCCCACCTTGTAGAATGGCTTTTACAAAAAAATAAAAGATAAAAAGTGTTGGTGAGGATATGGAGGAAAGAGAACTCTTGTCACTCTTGGTGGGAATGTAAATTTGTGCAGCCATTATGGAAAACAATATAAAAAACATAATGGAAAACAGTTTTTGAGGTTCATCAAAAAGGTAAAAATAGAATACTATATGATCCAATAATCTCTAATCTGGGTATTACACAAAGAAGAGAGAATCAGTCACATCTAAGAGATAGGGAAACAACCTAAGCTTCCATTGACAGATGAATGGATAAAGAAAGTGTGTGTGTGTGTAATTCAGCCTTAAAAAAGAAGGAGATTTTGCCATTTGCAACAACATGGATGACCCTGGACAACATTATACTAAGTGAAATAGGCCAGACACAGAAAAAGAAACCTGCTTTGGGGTACCTGGATGGCTCGGTCATTAAGCGTCTGCCTCCGGCTCAGGTCATGGATCCAGGGTCCTGGGATCGAGCCCCGAGCCCCCCATCCATCGGGCTCCCTGCTCAGTGGGGAGCCTGCCTCTCCCTCTCCCACTCCCCCTGCTTGTGTTCCTTCTCTCACTGTATCTCTCTCTGTCAAATAAATAAATAAAATCTTAAAAAAAATAAACCTGCATCTCACTTACAGTAGAATTTAAAAGAGTGAAATACATGGAAGCAAAGAGTAGAAAGAACACTAGTTACTGGGGTGAGGAAGTGGGATAATGGGGAGATGTTGGTCAAAGGTACAAAGTTGGAGTTATGTAAGATTGGTAAGTCTGGAGATCTAATGTACAGCGTGATGACTATAATAATACTGTGTTGAATATTGGGAATTTGCTAAGAGTAGATTTTAGGGGCTCTCATTATATAAAAAAACAAATGGTAACTATGTGAGGAGGGATATGTTAATTAGGTGAGTGTACTAATCATTTCACTATGTATGTATATATAGAATCATGTTGTACACCTTAAATATAGACACTTTTTATTTAAAAAATAAAAGCCTGAGGCAAGGGAATAAAAGCAAAGATAAACTATTGATGCTACATCAAAATGAAAAGCTTCTGCACAGCAAAAGAAGCAGTCAACAAAAAAAGGCAACCTACTGAATGGGAGAAGATATTTGCAAATGATATATCTGATAAAGGGTTATCCAAATGTATAAAGAACTGATACAACTCAATACCAAAAAACAAATAATCCAATTAAAATGGGCAGAAGACATGAACAGAGATTTCTCCAAAGAAGACATAGATGGCCAACAGACACATAAAAAGATGCTCAACATCACTAATCATGAGGGAAATTTAAAAACTACGATGAGCTATCACCTCGCACCTGTCAGAATAGCTAAAATCAAAAACACAAGAAACATTGTTGGTGGGAATCCAATTTGGTGCAGCCATTGTGGAAAACTATGGACATTCTCCCCCAAATTAAAAAAAAACAAAACAACAAACTACCCTACAATCCAGGAATGGCACTATGGGGTATTCACCAAATTACACTAATTCGAAGGGATACATGCATCCCTATGTTTATTGCAGCATTATTTACAACAGCCAAAATATGGAAACAGCCCAAGTGTCCATCAGTAGAGGAATGGATAAAGAAGATGTAGTACATATATACAATGGACTATCTTTCAGCCATAAAAAAGGAATGAAATCTTGCCATTTGCAACAACATGGTTAGAGCTAGAGAGTGTAATGCTGAGCGAAACAAGTCCGTCAGAGAAAGACAAATACCATATGATCTCACTCATATGTGGAATTTAAGAAACAAAACACATAAGCAAAGGAAACAATAGAGAAAGGGAGAGGCAAACCAAGAAACAGACTCTTAACTATAGAGAGCAAACTGATGGTTACCAGAGGGGAGGTGGGTGGGGAGAATGGGTAAAATAGATGATGGGGTTTATCATCACTTATCACAATGAAAAAAAAAATGATAAAAAATTAAATTAATAAAATACTTTTGTGAAAATGAGCAGCCATGATGTGATGGCTTACCCACTGAAATGATCCACAGAAAAGCTGTAGTTCTTAGCAACAGTGTGATGGACTGGCAAATAATAAACAGAGTTCTGAAAGCATGGCCAAAGGTGAGGGTGCTTGGAGAAAATGGGGGAAAACAAGAGAAAGAAGAAAAGGAAGAACATTAGTATGAGTAGTTCCTCCCTCAGTGAATTATTAAGAGCAATAGAAGGGACAAGGCATGGAAAACACCTAATATAGTAGCTGATTCATAAGCGTCAAAATGTTACATTGTATTATTTGTCCCCTTAAATCCCTTGGAACATGGTAGGAACCTACAGTAGTTGATTAATTAACCAGTGTAAGCTTTGCGCAGTGGCAGTATCGTAGCCAATGAGGTTTATCCGAGGCGCGATTATTGCTAATTGAAAATTAACCAGTCTATCTAAGTCGTGTGTGTCTGTGTGTGTGTGTGTTTTAATAAAAACAAATACTCTAGCCCTAGAATTATGTGTCTACTTCTACTTGTGATGGATACTGATGTAAATAAAACCCACCAGGATCATGGTCATGTGAGTGGAAGAAGAACAGGGGTGGTGAGGAAGGGCAAATATCTACAAAGTTAGCCTGAAAGTTCTCGTGTTATATCGTTTCTTATATTTCCACTACTCTCCTCTCCTTTTCGCTCACTTTGCTTCATGCAAATTAGCCTCCTCACTGTTCCCACAGCATGTCAGTGGTGCCTTTACCTCAAGGCCTTTGTACTTTTTCCGTCTGCCTGGAAAATTCTTTCTCCCCAAATCCATATGGCTCACACTCCCATCTCCCAATCTTTGTTCAAACGTCATCTTATCCATGGGGCTAATTTAAAACTGTAACCTCCTCTGTTTCACTTCCTATCCCCTTCCCTGTTTTATTTTTCCCCACAACATTTGTTAACATCCTGTATAATGCACTAGTTTGACTTCTCCCCACAAGAAAGTGAATCCCATAGGGCATTTGGGGTCTGATTTGTCTACTGATGTATCTCTATCACCTGGAACAGTGATAACACATGGTCATTAACTCAGTAAGATATTCTGGGGATTAAAGATATTTTTCTGTAAATATTTTGTCAGTAAGTATTGATAGCTCAGTAAATATTCTGGGGGTTAAGGATGTTTTTTCAAGCACAAAGGAGGAATTGATTAACAAAAGAAGGGTGAAGAGATCCCATTCTGCTTCATAATGTTGTGAGAAGCCAACCAGAATTACCTCTTAGAGAACATGTTTCTGTCTTCCATTTAACTCAGAACTGAACAGAGCTGTCTTCTGACTTAATTGAATTTCTAGTGATAATATAAAGGGGTAATTTTTAATTTTAGTGAAAAAAAATTTTAAGCTGAAATAGAAATGGACTAGGAAAGTTTTGAAACTTCTCATCTAACCTCATGGCAGTTTTCAAATTAATATAAGCAAGACATTTTGTACAAAGTAGTGTTTTCTTCTAACCCCCTTCTTCTTTCCTGGAAACATGGGTCATTTTTATGTATCTCTGGATGCTTGCAAGGTTTAATAACAATAAGCATTCAAACTGAAGAACAAATAACCAGCAGACAAAGCAAGCAACTCTTTGTCACTGGGTCTGGCATATTAGTCGCCTACACGGCTTATTATAATACAGAACTAACTATTGGGTGCTGAAGAGGCTTTGCTGTATTGTAAATGTAAATATAACCTTGAAACAGAAAACACAAAAAATAAGCTGTCTTATTCGCATGCTGAAATAGATGATCAATATGAGTCTCAAAGACTTGGCTGAGAGGAATATAAATATAATTCTTTTAAAATGCTCTATTTGATGTCAAAGGACAGCCAATTATGTGCTCTTATAGTTACGGATCTTCAGGTCAGGCTCTAGGAAGAGACTTCTTTTAAAAACAAAAACAACAGGGACACCTGGGTGGCTCAGTAGGTTAAACGTCTGCCTTCAATTCAGGTCATGATCCCAGGGTCCTGGGATGGAGTCCCGCAATGGGCTCCTTGCTCAGCAGGGAGCCTTCATCTCCCTCTGCCTGCCGCTCCCCCTGGTTGGGCTTTCTCTCTCTCTCTCTCTCTCTCTCTCTCTCTCTCTCTCTCTCTCTGACAAATAGATAAATAAAATCGTTCAACACACACACACACACACACACACACACACACACACAAAATCCCTGAGAAAGAAGCAGTGTTCCTGCTACTGGTATGCTACAGTTTGGTCACTGTCCTCTGCTGCTGGGGCCATGGGTATGCACTGTGACAAGTGATGCCTTGCAATCTCATACTCAGTTCAATTCAACACACAGAACAAACCCTCGTTGAGCCCCAGCCCTGAATAGACACGCACGTACCACACAGTGCTGTTACTAACAGTGCATGAGACCTCCCACGGGGCCTTTGCACTGTGTCCTCTGCCTGGAGCCTCCTACCTCCCCTCTCCTGCCCATACTTCCCCACCCCATTCCTCAGGGAAGCCTTCCTGGGACTCTAAATAAGCCATTCCCTCTTTCATGTGTTCTCATATTTGGATTGGTTTCTGTGAATCTCTGGTTGATGTCCATATCCTCTATGAATTCCAATTCCAAGGGAGGTGATCATTGTGCCCTCGTTGCTAAACGCAATGCCTGGAAGATAGAGGCTCCCAAATGCTGGATCAATAAATGAAAGAACATAGGAAGGGAGTAGCAAGAGATAACAATGTGGAGATTGTTAGAGGTCAGGTCATGTAATGCCAAGAAACCTTAACCTTGAAGCATAGTGTAAAGCCAAGACGAGTGGGTGGCATTTAATTAACCTAAAGAAGTAGTTTTCTAAATGGCTTTAGCGCTGACTTGCACGTGAGGAACAAGGCCTCACAGTAAAGGGATCATTTTCTCAACAACCTGTGCAACCTGGTACTGACCCTCAGGCCAAGACCAAAACAAAGTTCAGCTGGAGACGGAGAAGACGGAATTGAGCTTGAGTTCCCTGGGGATATTGAGGGGTGTCATTGATCTTTTTGTTTCCAGAGGCTTATTGGCACACATTCAGCCCTCAATATAGTCTACAGGCCCGTGAGAGGAAGCACAGAGCAGCACTGGTATCTATGCCAGGCAAGAGGCACAGCAACACAAAGATCACGGCAGTGTGTGAGGCTGGGGCCATCACTGTTTCTCCTCCCGTGTGGTCCAAGAACAACATGTTAGGTGGAATCGAATAAATGAATTCTCCTTTCCCTGCAGTAAAGTTGCAGTAAGCAAGGGTTTATGTCACCTCACTTTCCGATTCTCCAGAAAAGAAATTTAATCAGTCATTTTGATACAAATGAAATTCTCAGTCTAGTTATCATACTTCATCAGGATTCCACTGATTCCTAACAGAATTAAATCACATGGAGCTAATGGTCAGTGTGGGCAATTGGACTGGCTAGAGGCCATGTCCATTGCTTGTTAAGTAAGAGGTATTTTCAAAGGTGACTGGCAGTTGCTTATTAGACTAAGATTTCTAGGTAACGATAATATTGCCTACAAATAAATACAAAGTTCTCTGATGATTACCTCTTAGCTCTTTTTCTATATCATTATTCTCACCATTATTATCATATTACTACTTTAAAACCATTCCTTTCTTCTTTCACTTACTAAATTGCTCAGTGATTCTATGGAGGTCAGTTTTCAGAGTGGAGGGGAGGGAGGGAGGAAGGAAGGAAGGAAGCAAGCAAGCAAGCAAGCAAGCAAGCAAGCTCCTCCATGGGAGGTGAGACTGTTGACTAACAACGAAAGCTTCACTCTTTCCTACGTAAGGAATTCCAGGGTAAAGGGATCATTCTTTTCATCCTTCTGAGAATCTTTTAAAACCTGGAAAGAGTTTTTCTTCTCTTTCCCCTCCCTTCTCCCTTCCTCTCTCACCTTTTCTTACTCTATTAATTAGGAGAAACACATTATATCTCTCAGTATCTCTTAATATCCAAAGATTACTTATGACTAGTCATTCTATCCCTCTATGCATTTTTATCTTGCCTTATTTTTAAAAGGATATAAGGTAACTTTAAAAATATGTAACAATACAAAAATTTTAAAATAAGTTACTGCTGCTTTGTTACTGGCATAGAGAAACGCAACAGATTTTTGTATGGTTGATTTTATATCCTGCAACTTTGCCAAATTCATGTATTAGTTCTAGCAATTTTTTGGTGGAGTCTTTTGGGTTTTTTACATAGAGTATCATGTCTGCACATAGTGCAAGTTTGACTTCTTCCTTGCCAATTTGGATGCCTTTTATTTCTTTTTGTTGTCTGATTGCTGAGGCTAAGTCTTCCAATACTATGTTAAATAGTAGTGGTGAGAGTGGACTTTGCAACGATATGGATGGAGCTAGAGTGTATTATGCCAAGTGAAATAAGTCAGAGAAAGACAATACCATATGCTTTCACACATATGTGGAATTTAAGAAACAAAACAGATGAATACATGGAAAAGGAAAAAAAGAGAGGGAAACAAACCATAAGAGACTCTTAACTATAGAGAACAAACTGAGGGTTGCTGGAGGGAGGTGGGCAGTGGATGGGCTAAATGGGTGATGGGCATTAAAGAGGGGCACTTATTGTGTTGAGCCCTGGGTGTTGTATGTAAGTGATGAATCACTATAAATTCTACTCCTGAAACCAATATTATACTATATGTTAACAAACTAGAATTTAAATAGAACTTGGAAAATAAATAAATAAAATAAAATAGGTTACTGAAGGAATTGCTGCAGATAAGGACAAAGATAAGGACAAAGATTTATTTCTCAATGAGAGAAATAAAATTCAAATTCACGCTATGATCCATGGCTGGGTATTCTGTTCCACATAGTCATTCAAGAACCTGGGCTTCTAGCGGGTCTGTCATCTTTAAGTTGTGACTTCTAAGTCCCCCTGCATCATATATCTGATAGCACATGAGGGAAGATCATGGAGGATCTTACATGGAAGGTTTTATACATCAGGTCTTGAAATGACAACCATCACTCCCACTCATGTTCCATTGGCTAAGACTTAGTACACGGCCACACCTAACCAACCACACAGGAGACTAAGAGATATAATTCATCTGCACCAGAGAGAAGAATGGGTTTGATGACCAGCTGATAGTCTGACACACTGACCTATATTCTCACTAAATTGTGGGGGCAAGAGCAATATTTCTCTCTTCACTTCATCCCCAATTCTCATACACACTGAGCACTCAATAAGTATTTGTTGGATAAATGAAGCTGTGCATATTCAGTATTTAAAACATTTTATCTGCCATCCTGATGCTGGTTGCCCGTTTTAGTTCCTCATATAGCACCATCTGAGGCAGCCTTTAATGCATCTCCCCATGTCTGACTGTATTCCTGGAGCTCAGGTAGAGGGTGTCTTTGGTGTCCATTAGCAGTCTGCATTGCAAAATGATTGATGTTAATCATTTCTGTAAATCTCTTATAGATGACTGGCATAAACCATGATGCCAATTTATTTATGTATCCTACATATATTTTTTTCAGAGATTTGGTTATCCGTGTTTTTTTAATTTAAGCATGTCATTTTCCAGAACTGAGGTACCTGGGAAGGTGGGATGCCATTCATTACTAACTCAAGCCTACAAAAGAATGAGCATACTGACTGTCATACTATAAGGATATTGTTAAGAATATTAGACACAGTATACAGTATTCTTTTTTTAAAAGGCTGCGGAGGGGCTGCCTGGGTGGCTCAGTCAGTTAAGCATCTGCCTTCGGCTCAGGTCATGATCCCAGGGTCCTGGGATCGAGTCCTGCCTTGGGCTTCCTGCTTAGTGGGGAGCCTGCTTCTCCCTCTCCCTCTGCCCCCTGCCCCTCCTTGTTCTCTTGTCTCTCTCTCAAATGAATAATTAAATGAAATCTTTAAAAAAGATTAAAAAAAAGACTGGGGAGAAATTTGTTTTTAATCACAATAAAAAGAGTAGCTGTGTTTCTCTTGAAAATAGACTGGTTTTATCCTATGATTGCCATTAATGGCATAACATATATTCTTTATTTCTTAGCATCATTACTAGAAAGTTCTGACTAAATTTTGGACCCATATCTATTAAGAGTACACGACATCAAGAAATGCATTTTGTGTACTATCCCCACCCAGGTTTCGACAAGGATCAACATACTTTTTCTAACTATATTTTCCTTGCCTTGAGTTTCCCTATCTACTTCTGTTATCTTCTTGAATTGAGTATTTATGGAAGCGACCTTAAATATATTTGTTTTCCAAGAGATATGACCATGTTTTCAATGGAGTGTATTGGGTATTGCTTCAACCCTAGAGATATTTTCAAATGAATATGAATACGTCTTTCATTTTGGGAGCAAGAGAGAGAGGAGAGGAATGGGAAATGATGGACTCTAAAGATGAGGGTGACTTTGACAGCTAAGAACTGAAGTAGATAAGTAACCATATTGCACATATGAAAATGTTGTGTACAATTGTGAAAACTCACCACAAGGTAAGTTCCATGAGGGCAAGAACCTTGTCTTTATTGTTGTGTGTAGACTGGAGTCTGGCACACAGTAGACACTAAAACAACATATTTTGAAAGTGTGGATGTAATACACTTGGAGATAGGAGAACTGGATTAATGTCATATAAATGATACTGAATATTGGTTATGTAGTCACAAGCATATGCCTTTTGGACTCAGTTTCATAGTTGATAAAATGGAAGTCATTAGACTACGTATTCACTAAGGTTCTTTCCTTCTTTAATATTCCTGCTCTGCCTGCCACCCTTGTTAGTTACAGCAGCATATTAAACATGGGAATGTAAACGCCTACAATAATTTGGGAATTTTGTTTTCAAAATATTATATCTTCCACAGCCGTCGGAGAAGTGGGTACCTCGACTCCAAATACCACCCCTCAAAGTGAGTATAGCAGGGCTTTCTTTATGTGCCAGAAAAGAGACAAAACACAAGTTTTAGTACAGCTCTGACGATGTTGAGGTTCGGGCAAAAGGCTATGTTTTTCATTTGATGTTGATATTTTGGTTTCAAGCTGCTCTGTGGCAAATTGTAATGCAAATGATGGCTATACGTTGATATGACAATCACTGTAATCTTTAAAATATGGGTTGGTGAATTATTATACTATACTTTTCATTTCTCGTGGAATTTTAAGATAACATGAAAGCAGTCTTGACAGTACTCCCAGTGATCTGAGTTGGCAACAAGAACAGAAAAAGAAAGAAAATCAGTGACAAGTTGTCATTAAACATAAACTACAGAGCTTTTGCTTAATATGCCAGCTATGTCCCTGTATAGGAAAGCACATTTTCAATTTCAGATTTCCCCAAAGTCACATAGATTAAAAATTCAGCACATCAAAGCAAAGTGAAATTACAGCTGTATAAGAAGGTTGGATTCTGAGAATTTTGTCTTCCAGCCAGCAATTCCAGTGTGACTACCCAAGGCTTCAACTACTCCTGGACCCCCAGCGGGCAAGATACCAAAAACTGTAAGTGTAACTGTGAGTCCCTTGGGGTCTTCTGGGCCTCATTAATTCATCCAACACGTATAATGAGCAACTACAACATGCTCTGCTCATAATCATATTAACAAATACTTACAAAACATCTACTGTGTTTAAAGCATTGTTGTAGTTGCTGGGGATACATCTGTGAACAAAACGGATCTAAATTCCAAATTCTGGGGGAAGAGAGACAGGCAAATGGTGATGAGCAATAGAGAACCAAGCAAGCAGTGGAGGGGGACATTGAGGATCAGGTGGGAGAGTGGGCTGCCATTTTAAGTAGGGTGTTTTTGCAAGGCCTTCCTGAGCAAGGTGACATCTGAGTAAAGATCTAACCCAGGGAGAAGAAAGAGCAAACTGTGAGGATATCGGAGGAGAGAGTGAACCAGACAGAATACACGTATCACTAAAAGCAGTGAGAAGAGGGAGCCCAGTGCGAGGCACAGAAATGGTTTGGCCATTGCCTCTGGCCACCTAGCAGCAGTGTGTGCTGATGCTGCTTCAGCAAGAAGCCACAGCATCTGAAGAGGAAATATACTGCCTCTTAGTGGTACAAGACGGAGATCTGCACGGTAGGGAAGTGGCAGGGGATGTGGCTGCGGCAAAGACCCCGGATGCCACTGGTGCAGAACTCTGGGTTTAACTGCTAGGCCCTTGGCCACAAAGAGTAAATGCTAGCATTTAAGTTGTACATTTAGAGCTTCTAGAAGTCTTTTATACCAGGTTCACAGATCTGGATTAATCATAATCCTTAATTCATGACACACTTTGACCATTTGTGTATGACCCTCTATAATTTATTTTAACGTGTGTCTTTTAACAAATATGTTAATAATGTAACAGACACCTGTGAATTCAGTGCCCAAATACAAGAGATGAAAAGGGGAGGCTCAGAAGAGAGAGCACACCCAGAGATCCACAAATAAGCATAACCTAGAGATGCCAGAGGCAGCATGGCAGATTCCTGTGAAAAGAGAAGGCAATCGGCAAAGGGATCTGCAAACCTTGACTATTTATAAGAAAAAAAGGTATTAAAATGTATGCCTGTCATGCACATTACATAAAAATAGCCTCCATAGAGTATGCGATCTTTATGTCAAAAGCAAAACATTAAAGCATGTAATAAAATAAAGGTGAATTTCTTTCTGGCTTTGGGGTAAGGGAGGGCTTAAAGAAAAGATATAAAGCACTAACCATAAAAAATGATGGAAACATTAGAATACCATAAAGTTAAGAAAATTCTATCAAAAGACACCTTAGCAGAAGTAAAAAAAAAAAGGCAAGCTATAGTGTAGGAGAAGATATTTGCAACATATGTAATTGAAAAATGATCAGGAATATATAATTGACAAGGAATTAAAACTTTATATCAAGTATATAAAGAACGGCTAGAAATCAATTTTTAAAAATACAAAAACATTAGAAAATGAGCAGAGAGGCATATCACAAAAGATGTAATGCAGTGGCTAGAAAACATCCAGAGATGCTTAGCCTCCCTGGCAATCAGGAAATGCAAACAAAGACAAGAATCAGATAACCATTTCACATATCATCAATCGGCGAAAATTAACAAGTCTGGAATTACCAAGTGTTAGATAGGATGTAGATCAATATAATTTTTTATATGTTGCTGGTGAAAGTACAAGTTGGTACCATCACTTTCCACCATTTTGACATGGTGTTTTAATGACAAACAATTTCATATCCTACAGCCCAACATTTCCACTCCTAGATATATACTCCACCCTTCTACACACATGCTAGTACATGTAACCAGGAGATGTGCATACAAATGTCAGGGGAGAACACTATTCATAACAGCAAAAACTGTAAATAACCTAAATCATCATAGCCAAGAGAATAGATAAATAAATTGTTGCATAGTCATATAATATTACAGAACAATGAAAAATGAGTGAATGACAGCCACATAACAGCATGAATGGATCTTAATAACATTGTGCTGAGTCAGAAAAGTAAATGCTAGGTAACAATATATGGAATGATATATATATATATTTTAAGATTTTATTTATTTAGAGAGAGAGCGCAAGTGGGGGGGGGGAAGGGGCAGAGGGAGAAGGAGAGAGAATCTCAAGCAGTCTCTGCCCTGAGAGAGGAACCCAACATGGCCTCGAGCTCATGGCCCTGAGTTTGCAACCTGAGCCAGAACCCCAACTGACTGAGCCACACAGGCACCCCTGGAATGAGATTTTTATATAAATTATTAAAGCAAGTACAACCAAACACCATATGGCTTAGGTATAATGTGATAAAAACTTAAAAACTATATAAGTAAGTGAGTAATAGACACAACATTCAGAACAGCATTTGCTTTGGAATGGGCATACAAGGGATGAGCCAGGAAGAAGACATAAGGTTACTTACAGTAGTCCAACAATCTGTGTATAAGAGTGGGGGTGAGAGAGTGTTAAAGAAAAATATATCCAATAATAAGAGAATGTAAAATAGAATTAGATAATAATTCAATGCAATATTATGAAGCCAATCCAAGCAATAGACATAATGTACTAAGCTAGCCAGTACATCTTATTGTATAGACAATTTTCAGCCCTCAGTTATAAATTGAAAATAAAAATAGTAGTTAGACTGGGGATAAAAGTCCATACTTAACAGACTAACATTTATCCTATATGGTGTTAACATAAAATTGAGTTTGTAATGAACTATACTGAAACTCTCCTTTACGTACACTAGTTTGTCATCCTTTATTTTCGATGGTATAATACAAGTTAAGTTCCATATCTTTTGTTGTTGTTGTTGCTTACCTTTATCCCCAGTACCTAAGGAAATGCCTGGCATATAGTTGGTGCTCAACAAATATTGTTGAATGGCTAAATGAATCAATACTTGTTGGTTATAGAGGGAAATTATGTAGCAATGGTGATAAAAGATTTTTGGAGGGGCAACTGGGTGGCTCAATCAGTTAAGCTTCCAACTCTTGATTTCGGCTCAGGTCAAAATCTCAGGGTTGTGAGATCCAGCCCTGTGTTGGGCTCCATGACCAGTGTGGAGTCTGCTTATCCCTTTCTCTCTGCTCCTCCCACCTCTCTCTCTCTATCTCAAATAAATGAATAAATAAAATCTTTTAAAAAAATAAAAAATAAAAGATTATTAGACAATAGTATAGGATAAAGCTGAACTCCAATTTATTTATTTTTTAAAAGATTTTATTTAATTTGAGAGAGAAAGAGAGATAGTGAGAGAGAGAGAGCATGAGCAAGGGGGAGAGGGACAAGCAGACTTCCCGATGAGCGGAGAGCCTGACATGGGGCTCCATCCCAGGGCCCTGGGATCATGACCTGAGCAGAAGGCAGACACTTAACCAACTGAGCCACCCAGGCATCCCTGGCGAAATCATCAATCGGCGAAAATTAATTTGCAATTGCAATTTAAATTTATGCTATGATTATATATAAATTATCCCATATTTTCTTTTTTTTTTAAAGATTTTATTTATTTATTTGAGAGAGAGAGAATGAGAGATAGCACGAGAGGGAAGAGGGTCAGAGGGAGAAGCAGACTCCCCGCTGAGCAGGGAGCCCGATGCGGGACTCGATCCCGGGACTCCAGGATCATGACCTGAGCCGAAGGCAGTCGCTTAACCAACTGAGCCACCCAGGCGCCCCAAATTATCCCATATTTTCAATCTCAGCATAATACTTGGTGTCTGATGATTTTCTTTATTTTCTTTATTTGATTTTTTTGTTGAAATTATGCTGAGATGTAAGATACACAATAACAGGGACGTAAAACTTTTCCTGTCTTGCTCACTGTAGTAATCATAATGTCTGTAGCAGTGGCAGGCATACAAGAGGTGCTCAGCAAATATTTCTTGAACAATTGAAAGAATATGTGTACGTATGGACAAGGACAAGGAAGAAAACACACACAAACATACACAGTGAAAAATGATCTGCGTGAAAAATGATCTGCATAAATGGAATTTTTGAACTTTTTGTTTCCTTTATTTAAATTGTTATTACAATATTATGTGTTCCCAGAATAAAAAAGAAATCCTGTTCATTCCATGCATCATATCATTATGAAGCATAGAGGCCACCCAAAATATTTTCCGACCCAGAAATTGGAAAACTGAAAGGTCTTGCATGAAAGTGCTTTATAATTTACACAAGTATATTCTTGGTCGTCTTAGTAGATTTCATAATGAAATGAACTACTGCAATTCCTCGTATCTTCTGTCCTACCCCACTTGAAAACTTCATTTATCCTCAGACATCTCTTTATCATTCTTACCACAAAATAGCCTTAGAAATTGTGAAATCTAGGAAGGGACTCTAACACCCAACAAACAAAATTTTCCTTGCTGTGAAAACTCACATTCTTACTTATGCAAATAAGAATATGTTGTTTACTAGTTGCTATTTTTTATCCATAAGCTTAGAGAAAAAAATTCCCTACAGGAAGTTGCTCTATTTATAATCATTCACAAAAACACATTAGGATCCAACAAGTTTATATTGATTGCTCACTCCCAAACTGTTTGTGAAACATGTTTCTACTCGTTGGATTGTACTGTATTGTGACATCCAATATTAGATGATGCATTTGGCAAGATTCGTGACAGGCATTGGTAATGGGATTTTTTTTCCTTCCAGTATGTTTATTTCAATAGATTTATGAAATGTTCACGGGCAGAAAAAGAATGATAATGGATGGATTTCTGGTGAAATAAACCCACTAGCAGTGTTTCTAAAGCTGTTGCTATTTGTGAGCACATTCTAATGGGATATTTGCTTATACATGCATTTTGTGTAGCTTACATATATTTGGATGTCACTAGAAGATTCTGGGTGCATTGCATTTACACTAAATTTATAAGTATGTGTTTTAATATATTCTTTTGTTATCATTTTATCAACTTTAGAATATTAGCATCTAATCCTAGTTCAGCTTCCAAGTTTCCAACAGCCTGGAACAGAAATGCATATTTTACTTTAACCACCTATGAAATGGGGATATCAAATCTGACCATCTAAATAACCCAAGTATATAAGGTTAATAACACCCTGGGATATTTTCATCCTGACACTCAGGTGATCAGGCCATAGAACAGAAAAGTGAAGCTTAATTACTTTTTTCTTTCTGTTTTTCCCTGCCATCCATCTGGTCCAGTGGAGCCTAAAGCCACATTGAAATCAGTCACTCTGGCTAAGTTAGACAAGCAGAAAAATGATATGCATCTCCATAGGCTCTTTTGCCTCCAATTTGTCCCATTACCAAAATCAACAAGCTTATCATTACCTCGCCACATGTGCCCATGCATATGTGCACACTTGTGCACACACACATATGCACACACACACACACACACACACACACACACACACACACACACACACACACACCTGGGCCTCAGAGTACATCTTAAAGACCTCACATAGAGTCTTTATTTTGTTCTTTGACCATACATTCCTTATTCTTCAAAATTTATGTACTCTTCTTTGTAAATCTTGCAATTCCATTGTTTACCCTGTCCCTGGTCCTGGTTGGTTCTTCTCAGGCCCTTGGTAGCTGTGCCTAATAATTTCATAGCAACGCCTTCTACTTTCCATAGGCAGAGAGGATGGAGAGGCTGGAGTTGAGGGGTTGAGAGTCAATTACAGGGACATAGCAATGCCAGAACCTACAGCAATGTTGGGCCCTGCTCTTCTTTCAGGCTATAGAATAATCCCTGAAGCCCTGCTGCTCCCTGTTGGCTGCGATGCTGAGTCTCTAAACTCACCACCCTTGCCCTCAAATTCTAAAATCTTGTATGTCTCAGATCACTTCTCATTCTACTTTCCTCTCCTCTAAAACACTGTTCTCCAATTCTGTTACCTGGTTCCTGATTCAACCACAAATTCAAGATTTCTTTCTCCAATTTTATTTTCTATTGTCTGTTAAAACACCAAATTCTGGGGGTTTCATGAGTCTCTCCACAGCTAGCACACAAGCCCTGCATTTCCAAAGATCATGAGTGTCATCTTTTTTCCATGGTCAGGAAGAGCATGAGGGTCCCATCTATAGATGAGGTGGTCATGGCAAGAACAAACAGGGTAACTGGTGTCAGCATGTGCATCCTGGTGTAAGGGGTGGTGCTGGCCCAGTACATACTCACCCTGAAGAGGAGGATGGGGCAGAAAACCAAGATCATTGAGATTCCTGTATCCAAGTCCTGCATCTCTGAATATTGCTTGCCACCCATGCCATCATTCCAGGACAAAACCAAGAACAGAAGAACTCAGAATGTCTTAAGAAAGATTGGATAACTGAGACAAGTCTCAGTAAATTTACATGTAAAAATAATGTCCAAATTCCAGAAAAGTTCAGCTTGCATCAGCTTGCCCTATAAAAGTAACAGAAATTATCTGTAGTTTGATCAAAAAAAGAGCTATCAAACTTCAGATAACCATGGATTTTGATATGACACTAAGTACATTTTCCTACAAAGGGATGCCCAACATGTCATAATAGTATTGCCCACTGTAAAATGGTTACAAAAGAATGTCAAGAAAGTTTGATCAAAAAAGGAGCTATCAAACTTCAGATAACCATGGATTTTGATATGAAACTAAGTACATTTTCCTACGAAGGGATGCCCCACATGTCATAATAGTATTGCCCACTGTAAAATGGTTACAAAAGAATGTCAAGAAAGTTTTTGCATGTTGTCAAAATTGATTCTGTTTTTTCCGTAGGATGAAATATCCCTTTATGGTAGAAAAACATAGTTTCCTTACTGAATAAGCTTCATCCAATGATAAATTTAAATAAATTGAAGAATCCAGTGTTATGCTCCAGGAAGGATATAAAAATTTATTTGAGAAACTCCAGCAACACAGCATCCTTGTGTTCGTATTTTCAGCTGATAATGGTGATGTACTCAAGAAGGTTATCCATCAAGCTGGTGTTTATCATCCAAATCTCAAAGTAGTGTTTATTCATGGATTTTGATGAAAATGGAGTCTCAAAAGATTTAAAGGAAAATTAACTAATGTATTTAACAAACAGAATGGTAGTATAAAGAACACAAAATATTTCAATCAATTAAAAGATATAACAACATAATTCTGCTGAGACACTCTCAAGGAGACTTGAGAATGGCAGATCAAATAGCCAATGTGGAGCACATTCTGAAAATTGGCTATCTAAATAATAGAGTGGGTAAGCTTTTAGAAAAGTATTATGTTAGTGAAAGATGAATCTTTAGAAGTAGCCAACTCTATCTTACTGAGGATTCTATAAATAAGTATTCCTCAGGAAGACCTCCTTTCTGTGGGAGCAATTGATACAAGAATTGCTCATCTCTTCGTCTTCCTGAAAGATTCAGGTATAATACATTCTCCCTCTTGAACTTTTTCTTTATATTACCTAAGTATTTTCAGACATGTTGAATCCATCAACAGGAACCTCCTTTTTCTTCACCTCTCTCAACACACTCCCACTATATTTTTTAACAGATTAAAAACAAATCTTAAAACCAAAACTAGAAAAATAACTCCCTGCTTTTCCAAAGTGGATTCTATAGCTTAATTTTATCACACATTTTCTGAGGAGTAGAAGTGTAAAAAGGAAGATTTAAAAAGTGGTCAACGAATTTGCATAATTTTACATACTGCCATTTTTGTAATTCGGATGGATCATGCTAATGGTATCACCATCTCCTGAAATTGTGCTATGCTTGGTTATTTTGGCTGAGGAAAATTAATATTGAGCAGAAAAGATTGGCATTCTATATTTGGTGAAAAAACTGTGGATACCCGCATGTAACTGACCATTACAGAATGTTCTGGATTTGGGCACCTGGCTGGCTCAGTTGGTAGAGCAGGTAATGCTTGATCTTGGGGTTGTAAGATGGAGCCCCATGTTGGGTGTAGAGACTATTTAAAAATAAAATCTTAAAAACAATGTTCTGTATTTACTTGCTGATGAGATAAATATGAAATGGAAAAAATTAAATACCCACTTCCCTCAAAGGGATAGCACTTGTTCAACTATTTATATCTTAGCATAAACTAATTTATCACATCCTTTCTTACAAACAGACTTTGAAAAGATAAAAAAATAAAGGTATCAAGCCCTAAAAGTAACAAGTAAAGGAGGCACCATGTTGGGAAAAATATCTTGTAAGGTTCTTCGTAATTTTACCTAAATCCAGGCCTAGTCCCAATTTATTTTTTATTAGTTGTTGTTCTTTGTTAGTCAAATCTCCACCATTAAGGCTTAGCCTTTAAAAATGGGCTTTTGAAACACTCAGTCCATCATCTGTTGACCTTGGTATTCTGTCTAGAACAGCACCAACAAAAAGTAGAAGATCACATGTTCAGGGTCAGATAATTATACTGAAAATAAGAACATCTCCCTGACCTAGTCAGATTCAAAATAGCTATGTATAAAACTGCCCTTACCTCTGGGGTGATCCCAAGTCGATTGGCTATGGCAGACTGTACTGTGAGCAGTCCCTGGAAAGCATGGAGTTATACCTCTCCTGAAGGGCCTGATAATGTCTACAGCTGCAACTGCCATCGGCATCTAGGGAGAAACCAAGAAAGGGGAGGACTAAGGGTTTTTGGTTTTGGGGGGTTTTTTCAATGTTTGTTTTGGTACGGTTTGGTTTTGCTTATTTGTTTTGGTCTTGACACACAAGAAAGCATTTAACTTGGAAAATCATGCATGCTAATGTTTTAAATAAATGAGCATAATGTTTTTCTACTGATCACAACTACGTGTAACTATAGCTCTTTTCCTTTATACTACAGTATAGGCCTGTTATCAAATACAGAAATGCAGAGCCGCCAAGAAGTGGAACTTTCTTGTCAGAGATGGGGAACTAAACAAAATCAGTTGATAGATCTACTCCAAAAGCTATAGGTACTGCCTGAGTTTGCTGCCATCCACTGAAGGGGAAGGTTTGCTTCTGAATCCATCAGGACAACTCAGCACAGCAGCTAGCAAGGCCTATGACTAGAGGGGTCTGAAAATTCACTGTTGACACAGTTCAGTTGTCATAGCCAAACAAAAATATCAGCTTATCCACAAGTACAAACTGTTTTGTTCCCTCATGCATGTTCTACCAAGGTCTTCAGAGTCCTTTTGGCACCTTTGCTTGACTAAAGGCCACCATAACACACCTGGACTTTCATTCTCTCCCATGTATTGGATGGACAGGAGAATAGTCACAACACACTCTCTCTGGCTAGAGAAACCTCTCCTAGTGTTTTGCTTCCATTTCTTCTTCCTGCTTCTAAGTGGCTATAATCAAAACCTCCCCTACTGGAGACATCAGGATCACAAGTTTTCCCTCAACTCCCACTTTATTTTGGGACATTCTAATGTGTGCAGCAGAATAGTTCAGTGATTTTGCTTTACATATTCATTAATAACCTTTTTTTCATTTTATTATTTTACTACAAATTATTAGATTCAATTAAAAGTCAAGAAGAGACAATAAAATAACTAGTCTTATACAGGTTGACTCTTCTAATATCTTCTTTAGCAGCTTCATGGATGCCCAGTGAAACATATACTTCATCCCCCTCAGGTGCACGCTCAACAATTCATGGTGAGTACTTGGGGGGAGATTTAGGGTCAGGGAAGATAGTGGTCTGCTTTTGGGCAAAGGTGGAAAAACAAGAACTGGTAAGAAACCGATCTCAGATAGGTATTGAAAAGTACACCTTGATGATGAAAATGACAATGAATAAAACCAAAATTTTTCCCAGCCACAGTCACTCAAAGAAGCTAGTCAGAGACCAAGTCCTCGATTTTTTTCCTTCTCTTTTATTTCAAAATGAAATCTACAAAATAGCATTTCTTGGCTAATTAAATACATTAAAATTGCATTTTCACTAGAAATTGAGATGATTTGTCAACACGGATTTGTCTACTAAAATGTTGCAAAGGAAGTTTTATTGACCTTATCAAACACATTATAGTGGGAGAATTGGCATTTGATTGGCTGAATCTCTGATAGATACCCTGGGAGAATAAGAAAGGGCCCATTTTTCTATGGCACCAACATAAGACATTTTCCCATAACCACTTAAATTTCTCATGGGGATTCTTTAGCAGATACTGTTTTGTTATGTGTGCTGTACAACGTCTCTTTTCTTCTTTAAACCAATAGAGAGTTTCACTTCTTTGGTAGTTATTAGATTCTAAGGTCCAAGCCTTGCTGTAAATTGGTCCTTAGTAAACTGTATGCATAGTACTGTAGGAGCATTTAGGCCATTAAAATTGAGCTCTTCCTAATAGCAAGTGAAATCCAATCATGATTTTACACCACTTAATTGGTTTGAGATGGCTATTAGGATCAGTTCAGATATCCCTTGTATATCCCTAGGTGATGTCTTCACCAGCACAACCAGAACATTTTCAGAGGTTCCCACACATGCCACTGGATCGACAAAAAATATTCACATCCATATCACTGGTGAGTCATTTACTTTTTTCTAAATTTTGTGTTTTATTCACTCAACGAATATTTGTTGAGTACCTACCATTTGCCAGACACTGTACCAGTTATTGGGTATACACTGTGAAAGAAGTAGATCTTTCTTGTTTTGTATACAGAGGAGACCTTGAAAACACAGGCCTTCTGAGGATTATAATCTATTGAAGATAATATACATAAGTAAGTAATCATATAATCAAATTTATTTGTAACAGATGCTATGATATAGTATAAGATACTGTCAGAATGTAACAGAAAGATCTAATTTTAACTGGCAACAGTAAAGGAGCCTCTAAAGATCTACTTAAGTTAAAATCTGAAAAATGAATAAAAATCAGCCAGGTGAAAAGCAGTGAGAAACATTCTATCCTATGAAAATCTATCTGAGACAAGAAAGATTGTTGGAACAAAGAGTATTTCCATAATTAAACTAATAAAATTTTGTCAGTACTGAATATAATTTCTTGTTTTATATCATAAGAGGTCAAGACCCTCCCAACCCAGGTCTTGATTGTAAGTTCAGAGACATAATCAACTCTTTCACTTCAGGGGGTGTTCTCTTGACTGGTGAACACTCCACTTGAATACTCAGCTTATTCTATATCAAAGGTCATCTAGTCCTCAGATCTTTGGAGCATCATCCTGCATACAACATGCCAATAGAACAAACTGAAGTTCTACCAATGCCTTTCAGATATTGGTGCCTTAAAAAACTGCCTAGTTCAGAGAAGGGACAAGACTGGAGCTCTGCTTCTCCACTAGGATATTCCTGAAGTCAATGGCCTCATTTTCTGTATGTGGTAGGGAGAAAAATTTTAAGCATTGATGTAAAACCCATTTAAAACCTTTGTTCTTTTATTTCTCTGAAACTTTAGGGGTAAAATGTTATATCACACCATGTTACCAGTGTAGAGCCTAGTAAATTTTGACTTGACTAAAACAGAACTTTGTGTAGGCTTGGGTTGACCATCTGTATGGTTGTTTCTTTTATGATCATGATACTCTAGTCTTTCACAGTTCCACTACTACCATGAACTAGTGTGAACTAGTCACCTGCACATACCACATAGCACATGGTTATGTATTATAGGACTATGTGGACTTACAGAGTACTGAGCATCTGCTTGGACTAGGCTGATGTTGGGTGAGCATCAGAAAGACCCCAAGTGTCTGGATAAGTGTTATAAACATGACAACATCATATTGCTGTGATCCAACCTATGTTAAACATAGAAAAGATTTGGTAACTAATATTTTGAATCCACTTTTTTTGGCCTATGGATTTTGAAACTTTGCTTTATGAAAAGCACTATAATAAATATGAGGCAATAAAAGAAAATAAAAACCTAGTCTCCACCTACAAACAGTTCACAATCTAGTTGAAACAATAAAAGAAAATCCAGATAATTTTGATACAAAATGGACTTTTTGCCCAAATGAGCTACATAATCTGAAGAGCTAAAGATCTACCCATAATGTATAAGGAATTTCACTGGGGTGTTGTTAGAAATAACAAAAGCCTGAAACAATTTAACCCTCGAACATTAAGAGAGGAATTAAATAAACCAGGATACATCTATGCATTGGGGAACTAGCCACTCATTTAATCAAAGGAGGTAAATCTCTACGCACTTTCGTGGAAAGTATTCCAAGAGCATTTTTTAAAAAAAAGACGCAAGGGACAGAACAATATGTATTGCCCCCATTTCTAAGAAAAAGAGATATATGTGCATGATACATATATATGTTTATATATACATAGAAAATTCCAGTGAGATACATAATTAACTATTAAAAGTTATTGCCTCTAATATGGATAGCTGGCATCTGAAGTCAGCCCTTTTAAAAAGGAAAATATTAAGTAACTGTGTAATTATAAACATTCCCTTGTATTCCCTGCAGTAGAATTTGACAACCTTATTTCCTAAGAGAGTTAATTTTCTTAATTCTTCCTTCATGTTAGAAAAAAGGTAAAACAGTCCAGAATATGATATTTACATGGCCTCTGGTCTAAAATCAACAATAACTGAAAGTCTTTGATTCACACAGTTTGACTTGGTGTACAAATGCTAGAAATGCAATGAATGAATTGAGTGTGGATATAATCAGAAGGGGTAAGAAAAATCAGTCCATTTATCACCCACCAATATAATTTCTCATAGCCCTTTACTTTTGACTTCCTCCCTTTGCACACCATGGAAAGAGCAAAATAACTGGTTTCAGTTTTACCCCTTTTGTCACTTCTCTCCTTTCTATTGCTGAAATGTGTAAAAGGGGAAAGAAAGAAAAAACGGGGAGGTGGTAGAAGGATTAGAAAAATCTCTATTCTGGATATCATTCCTCGAATGACATCCAAATGAAAAGTCTTGGATGATGATCTTTTGAGCACTACAACTCAATACGTAGTAGCCAGGACTTTTCAGTTTGGGATTTTCAGGGCACTGGAATGTTATAGTGTTATAATGCTTTTTACTCTTTCTTCCTCCTCCTAATACACTAACATTCCATAAAGCATTTAATGGCTCCTTAAAAAATAAGAGAATCAAAGCTAGGCCATTATTTCACATATAAAGTTTCCTTTACTGGAGTAAATTTGGAATACAGATTTAGAGCTTACTCCTTTTATTTATTCATTCTTACAAATGACATTTCATTGGCCATCATGTGCCAGGGATTGTCCAGGACCTTGGGAAAATGAAAGAAAAAAAAAAAGATTCATTCTGGAACATTCTAACAAGAAAGACATTCACATAAAAAGTAACTGCAGACATGCAAAAACAGAAGTGAGAACAAGGCATAGATACGATCCCAGAGCATGACTGTGGTCAGTGATGGCCCTTGGAGAAAACAGGTAAGAGAGATAGTTCAATTCATCCTGTTTTCGAATTGCCAAAGTTTGGAATTAAAGTTCATCTCTCTTTATGCCCTTTGCAGGTATTGTGGCCAATAAACCTAAAGATGGAATGTCCTGGCCGGTGATTGTAGCAGCTTTGCTCTCTTTCTGCATAGCATTGTTTGGTGTTGGAGTAAGAAAATGGTGTCAATACCAGAAGGAAATGTGAGTATAATCCTGAATCTGCAGGAACAGAGACACTTTTTCAGTACAACACATTCACTCAGCACTTTAAATATCACTCCTATATGGAGTTCTCACATAGAACTGAGGAAAGGGCGCTCAGAGAAGCTCAGAGAAGCTCCACAGCTTGCCCAGCACCACCCAGCTGGGATGAGTTGTGCAACCTCTGACTCAGTGTCCCCCTCTGCTTGTTCAGTCTCTGACGTTCATCAGATGGAACAAGTCAGTGGGCATGAAATGAGAACTGAGCCTTGCTTCACCTCAAACACTAAAACTGATTTTTTTTTTTTTTAATCTTCCTTACTGTTTCATGTTCATGCATCTCTGAACTGCCTGGGCCCACCTGGGCCCAGATGCTCAAGTGTGAAACGGAGTGAGAAGGGTAATTTTAAGAAACTCTAGCTGCTTTTCAGCAGAATGAGCTTTTACTAGACTTTTCCTTTTTCCCCAAGGACAAAAGAAAGTCAACAGTGGGTTACCCCTCCTTTGTCTTATTGAAATATTTTCCAAAATTCTTTTCCCTCCACTCCGCAATCTGAAATGACTTGTCAGATTAAGCCTCGCTCTTCTGACTTGGCTATTTTGGATCCAGAGTAGACCATGACTGGAGGAGACCCCTACAGCATGCAGAGCTACTCTTCCACTCCTGCTGCTACTCTCTAAGATGCCAGTGACCACTGTGCAGTACCTTCGACTTAGAGTGTCCTCTAAGACTCCATAACCGCTGTGCAGCGAATGTTAGTGGTGAAAAACAAAACGCTAGGGACGCCTGGGGGGCTCAGTCAGTTAAGCGACTGCCTTCAGCCTGGGTCATGTTCCCAGGGTCCTGGAATTGAGTCCCACATCGGGCTCCTTGCTCAGCAGGGAGCCTGCATCTCCTTCTCTCTCCCTCTGCTTGTGCTCTCTCTGTCAAATAAATAAATCTTAAAAAAACACGCTAAAGCAGTAGTCTGAAATTCTGGACTCTCGTCCAAGGACTACACTTTGGCTACCATATGACCTGGAGGACTTCATAATTTCCCTGAAAAAACAGAAGTGCAAATTTCTTAGAATTTTATCTACCTGTTGAAATATATTGTCTGCATCGAAGCATCAGAAAAAACAGGTAATAGGCATTAGATATTTTTATTAAAATAAGAAAATGGGAATCTGAAATTTTGAATTGATTTTTTTTATTCTGTATTCAAGTGTTTGTGTTATATAGAGATGAGAATCTCTCTCTCTCTCTCTCTTCTGTGTGTGTGTGTGTGTGTGTGTGTGTGTGTGTGTCCTTCTCCATGTCCATGTCCATCTCTATCTCTCTGGAGAAATTAAGGTGCTATGGATTAACCAACAAGGGGTGGAAATGTTTGAGTCAAGGACAGAAATCTGCTCACAGATGAATTTCTGGTGTCTTGATATCAAGAGAGCTGGAATATTTGTACAACTAAATCCCAAACTCACACATATGCCTGATGCATTTCAGACAAAGGGATGAGTTGTGCTAACGTAGAACAGTACTTTAGATAAAGATGATTTTAAGAATGTTTGCTGATTCAAATGTAAGGGATTCCTGCATTAACCATCCAGTATCAACCAATTCAAGGATCTAGAAGAGCTTTTTTTCCCACCTCAACCCTATCCTCACAGTATACAGTAAATGTGTGGGTGAAGGCTGGGGGTAAAGTTGGCAAAGGGATTATTTGAAAACCTTCAGTCTTTAGTCCCAGAATTTAAAAATTTTGTCTCTGGAGGAGTGTTTTAACCCACATAAGAGGAACACTTCTATTAGGAGGCAGTTTCCATGGAGAATATGGGTTCTGGTTAAAAGACCAGAATTGCTGGTCTGGTTCTCTTTGGCAAGTTGCTGAAGACCTCTGAGCCTCAGTATTATCTGTAGAATGGTGACAATAATGTCCAATCCCTAGATACAAATTAAATAATGTTATGATAAAAATGCTTTGCAAACTATAAAATATCATATAAATATTAATTAATGATATTATCATAACACAGCTAATCAGCAGACAGAAAAATTCTGGGGGGACTGGTGGGCATGTCTCTTTCTCTGTTTCCTTGAGTCACTGCCTCACATTCTTCGCATTGAAAATCCTCCCTTTGTTCCTAGCATGGAAAGACCCCCGCCTTTCAAGCCACCTCCACCTCCCATCAAGTACACTTGCATTCAAGAGTCCATTGGAAGTGATCTGCCTTGTCATGAGATGGAGACACTCTAGCCCCTTGAGACTTTGCCATATAGAATTCTGCTAGAATCCTGTGAGAAGGTGGATATCGTGCTTTATTAATATAATTGCCCTCTAGCCAAGCCTGTACGGCAGCTGCAGTGGATGTCAGAAGTGAATGACCTGTTTTCCCAGCAACTCAGCCTCTTTCATCTGCACATGCCTGAAATTGAGCAAGAATTAGAGGTGAAGTCATGCTCTGCTCATACCCAGTGCGAAATGTAGGAATGTTCTTGCTTATGTAAAAAGTGCAAATTAGGGTGCTGTTATTAAAAAGTACTTGCAGTGTTTTTATTTTTCATTTTAGTTCTCTGACTGAGGTGATGACAGTGGTTTCAAGCATGTGTCCATGCCTGATCCTCTTCTATTTGGGCATCTGCCAACATTCTAAACTATTTGCCAAAAGTATGATCATCTCTGAGGTTTGTTGCATTCCCTAGGAAAATTACAAAAAGAAGAAAATGTGAAAGTTCTAGCAAGAGTTCCAAATAAGTGCAAGTAGTCTTTGTACTGAAAATATTTTGCTTCTTTTCACTAGAGAAAATCCTAATACTTTGCACAAGACACCAGTCCCAGTCCCCCTTCCTCCCACCATGTTCTGCCCAGCCTCCTGCCCCATGGAGTGAGGAGGGGTCAAAGGGAAAACTAGCCAACAACCAAGTAGCCTAGTAGACATAGGTAACATTTCATTGGCCTCTACATGATGTGAACTAAGAGTGGTCTCATCCTCAGCTTTACCTCTGTGTGTGTGTGAGGGTGTGTGTGTGCGCATGGGTACATCAAACTATTACCAAACTGTTACATGAATAAACAGGCAACCTAGCCCCAATCCAACCCTGTAATTCCCATCATTCTCTTTTTCATCTGGGCACTCTTCTGTTCATCCAATCTGCATGTTTTTATCTGTCTTGAAATAAACACAGGCTCAAGTCATTCTAGCATTGATGAAGTAACTCTGCTCCTACCAATCTTTTACAAAAATAGTTCAAACGGAATGTATAGGTAATGGAGACAAAACCTAGCTAGCCAAACCTGTTCCGTATTCACCGAGAATTCCTAAGTGAATAAATTACTGATGCTCCTGTTCCTCTAAACCACCCAAACACCCCTGCCCGAGGAAGGAGCAATGGATGTTGCTGTCAGATATGACAGGCAAATGCTGTACCGACTTTAGTCTCAAAAGGAACATTTATTCATTTGCGGTGTACTTATCCCTGACTACATGTGTGAATAAGTTGGAGAGTTTTTTGAGTTTTTTTGAACATCAGGACTGTCCCACCCCAGAACAATGAAATCAGAATCCCTGTGGAGTGAGGCCCAGGCATCAGCACATCCAGGTGATTCGAGAGTTCAGCCGAAGTTGAGAACTGCTGAAACCAGTGGAGGTCCCTTCTCATCAATCACAATCTCGGTTAGGTACTTATTTCTTGTGGTGACCAGCCTCTAATGTGTCTGTCATGATTCTTGCCTTTTATAGAGTCCCCTCTGATAGTGAATGCAACTGACATATATAGCTGGCCAGGACTAGGGTAAGGCAAGGAAGACACCTAGGGTATAAAATTTAAGGAGATATTCCAATCCAGGGCCGTGCACTTGTACAGTCTTGTGAGGACCAGTTGCAGGCCCAGTGTAACCAGTAAGATATGCAGAAGTCACCAGACTATGACTTCCAAGGCTAGGTCACAAGGTACATGGTAGCTTCTGCCTTGGTCTCTCTTGGATCACTCTCTCTGGAAGAATCTATTTGCCATGATGTGAGGACACTCAAGCAGCCCTATTTGGAGGGCCACCTGTCAACAAATAACAAATATTACTTAACACCACTGACTTTAGGTATAATATGTTACACAGTAATAGATAACCAATACAGCCCAATGAATCGAAAAATAAACTAATGTTTGTCTGCCTTAATTACCCTCGATTCCTCATTAATTCTCAAGAAATATATAAGACTAATAATATATATATGACTGTTGCTTCATATGTAGTTATTTTTATTTAATACAACTTAATCATCAGTAATTTGTGTTCAGGTCATTGTGGCTTTATTTTACTGCTTCATTAGGAGACATGAATATAAGTAGAGGTATTAGGGTAAAAGTAGCAGAGTTGGAGGATGTTGAGATGGTTTCAGTAAAGGGATGGACAGTTTTACAGTATAACACAAGTTCATGTCATTTTTCAGTCTATCCTTTGACATCATGGTGTTTTTATATCAGCTCCTCTTTGAAGTGACCCAATTTTGTCTTAAAAATAAGTTCTGGTTAGCATTTGCAAATTCATCTCTAATGTGAATACAGGGAACAGCTGCTTACCCATGGAGGGATATTCATGCAGTGGTTCAGAGGGAATTTTTCACAAATCTGCTTTTCAGGCAGTGCTGTGATTTTGATCTCCCTCATTTGACTAAAATGACCATTTCTCCTGCACCTCAAAATTGTGTGTAAGTCCATATAACCCGTCTTAAACCAGCAACTCCTCTCCCCAGAGGTGGATGTAGTTCTGTCCCACCTAAGAAATAGCAACACTACACTCTAATCCCTGAGGTTTCTGGACGTCTTCATCACCGCCTTCATTTTTACTGAGAAGAAGCCATGTGTAAGCATTTTCATCACTTATTTCCAAAGCACAGTGTGTTAGATGACATTATTGTTCAGAAACATCCTCTTCCTTATCCGCCTTCACCATGAGCACCCCTTGACTTTGGGCTTGGCCATGTGATTTGTTTTGGACAATGGAATATCATGGGCATGACAAAGCCAAGGCTTGAAAGGTGCCTGTATGATTGGACTCATTCTGGTTCTCTGCCATTACCATGAGAAGAACATTTTCAGGCTAGCCTGCCAGCTCCAAGAAGATGAGAGACCCATAGAGCAAAGCAGAACCACCCAAGCCAAGCCCAGTCTAGACCAACCAACTCTAGCCTACCTCAGAGGTGCATGAATTAAATATTATTGTATGCTGCTGAAATTGTGTAACTGTTACACAGCATTGTTGCAGCAATAGGTAACCTATACAGTTAAGTCCAGAGGTAGGCATATTTTGACTCACATGAAAATTTGGCTCATATGCAAGTCCAGAGGTAGGCATATTTTGGATCATATGCAAGTGCCCAGAATGAGAGATAAAATGTGCCTTTGTCAAAAATAGTCACTTTTTTTTCTTTTGATTCAGCAGAAGTGTTGTTTTAACTGAGGAGCAGATGGTTGGCTTGACCAAATTCACTTCGCATTATAGGTCTTTAAAACATTAACATTTTGCCAGGATGGGCATTAGAGGTCCTATTACAAAACGGGAGTTAAGATACTATATAAATTTGAGTTGCTCAACGTCACATAATCAGAAGTGATAGAGCCAAAATGATGGAAATCCATCTCTGATTTCCAGTCCGTGGTGTGATAAATCTCCATTATATCATAATATTTAATTGTTTTGGTGTCTCCTGCTTACTATAGACAAGAGATGTTTTGTGTACATTTAAGTAAATATTGATTTTTTAATGCCTAAAAATTGTTGACAGAAAACAAAGAAAAGTAGAAATAATTGACCCCTGAGGGTAGAATAGCCAAGGAAGTGTGAAAAAAAAAAATGACTAAGAAAAGAAAAAAGAATAATCAAGGTCAGAAGCCAAAAGAAGTTTAGAGAATCTGACCAAGGCCAGAGATAATGAAAGAGCATTGTCTCAGAAGCTCTGAGCAAGCAAGAGGTTCTTGAAGGCAGCCCTCTTGGCACACTGATTTGGGAGAGTTGGCTTTGGCTTGAACTTGAAGATTGAATCTGCAGAAATACAGAAACTTTGTTCTCTGAGGGCTGACGTACAGAGCCTGAGTTTTTGATAACAACAGTCATGGCTGTGTTGACCAGCCAAAGCTTGAGTGTCCAGCAGAGACAGCTGAAATGGTGAGTGAAAGTTCCCCCATGGGAGAAAAAGACATTAACTGGCAGAAATGGGCTGATGTTCCAAGGAGAAACACAAGATGAGATGGTAAGAGCAGGACATTTTATTTCCCAGCTTCTGCAAAGAGACTTCTTTTCCAGGATTCTGTGATTACTAACAAAGCAGCATGCTGTGGCCCGGAAGCCATGACCAAAGAGAGCGGGAGACTATGACCTTAGGTAAGATCAGGGCCAGAGAACACTTTTGAAATGATTGAATACAATTTTTCCCCCCAACTGGCATCTCTGTAGTTTTCTAACTTCTGTTACATTCTTTGCCTGGTCTGCTCACTCAGACTTCTCATGTCTGCTCAAAGGCTCTGTGAGATTGATTATATGGTGGCACACTGAGGAAAATAAAGGAGAAGAGTAACATACCCAAGATCACAACGTAAAGAAGAGAACATGGGGGCTCCTGGGTGGCTCAGTCATTAAGCGTCTGCCTTCGGCCCAGGTCATGATCCCAGGGTCCTGGGATGGAGCCTCACATCGGGCTCCCTGCTCAGCGGGGAGACTGCTTCTCTCCCTCTGCCGCTCCGTGTGCTTGTGCATGCTCTCTCTCTCAAATAAATAAACAATCTTTAAAAGAAAAAAGAGAGAGAGAACATGCTGCATCCAGCAACCCTTGGTAAATGCCAGGTACATGTGCACATTTGCCCTGAGTTCTGTCAGAAACTCCCCATTTACTGTCCAAAGAAGTCCTACTGACAAATAAAACTGGTTACAGTAATAACGCCATTTAGTTGTCACCAGAAAATACTCAGTGCTGGGAAGGCAGAGTGGAGGGCATGAAATAATAGTTACATGAATTGTGAAGAGAGATTTGGTGGTGAACCTGATAACCTGGGCACCATGTTCAAGACTTAGCCTCTCTATCCTGCACTTTCTTTCATTAAGGCATAAATATCTGTTCATGGTGAATGGGAAGAGGAAAAGGGATTGGAGAATTCCATCTATGGTAGAACCATTTTTGCACTAGTTTGTGGATCAGCATAATTCCACTCTTACAGATAATTGGGTTGCATCGGACTTTTCTTATACATAAAGCTGTTGCACTGATTCAAAGGGACATGCTTTGATGCCTAATAGATCTGAATCTGGCATAATTTTAATAGGAATTGATTTTCATTTCTGTGGCTAGTTAATAGAAGAGTATGACAAGCACTGCTCCCGAGTACCTCTTTTGAATAGCCATTTAGGGCTTATGGATTCCACATTCAAGAAACTGATCTAAAAAATAAGAACCACACCCTCCATACCCTCAGTGAGTGTAGAGTTTAATGGGAGAGACAGACATTTAAACAAATAAATACATATGAAAATAAAAGTATGGGCAAGGAAGAGAAACAAAGAAGAAGGTATCATTTCAGAGACAGAGTGTAATATTTTCAAAAGGTTTCAGAGAGACAAGATCAGTAGAGACAAAAAGCACTGAGACATAGTATTGGGACTTGAAAACCTTACCTAAAAATTATGTATACCAAGAATGTGAGAAGGGTTCAATAACAGAAAATCTCGTAATATAATTTACCATATAAATAGGGCTTCGGAGGAAAAGCATACAATTAATCTTAAAAGATGAAGATGATTACGAGGCCTTTGGCAAAATCCAGTGCCCATTCCTAACAAAAACTCTTGAGAAAATGGTATAGTTCCTTAACTATATGTTTACACATAATATGTGTGTGCATATCTATATTTATATATATATATGTACATACATACATTATTGTAGTATATAGATGTTATAACTAGTTATATGTGTACACATACTATGGTACATATACATATATACATGTGCTATAATATATACTGTAGTCATCACACATACATACTGTAACTACTACTACAAATGTAACTTTACAAATATATGTCCAGCGACGCCTGGGTCATTCAGTCGGTTAAGCATCTGCCTTTGGCTCAGGTCATGATCTCAGGCTCCTTGCTCAGCGGGGAACCTGCTTCTCCCTCTGCCTGCCGCTCCCCCTGCTTGGGTTCTCTCTCTCTGTCTCTTTCTCTCTTTTACACACACAAATAAATAAGTAAAATCTTTAAAAAAAGAAACAAATATGTGTCCAGATACAATGAAAGCAAAGATGGATACATTTGACTACTAAAAATAAAAAGAAGTTTGCATGACAAAAAAGTAAAGTCAAAGGCAAATGATAAACTAGGTGAAAATATTCACAACATATATTGCAGATAAAGACTGATAAAGAACTTACAAATATTGAGGATAAATAAGCTTTAAAAATGGGCCAAAGATATGAACGAATGATTGACAAAAAAGATATAAAACAAACTCTTATTTAAACACTGGAAAAAAATTCAGTCATTGATATTAAAAGAAATGCAAATTAAAACTTCACTAAGACATCATTTCTTCCTCATCCACTTGTGAAGAATTTCAGACCTTGGATAACATGCTCTGTTATCAAGGCTGTGGGGAGACAGGTACTCTCATATGTTGTTGAAAGGAATGCAAGATGGCACAACAGCTATGGAGAGGAATTTGACAGTATCTAACACAACTGCCTATTACATTATCCTTTGACGTAGCAATTTCTCCTCAGGAATTTACACTAAAGCTCTATTTCCAGCAATATATGCAAGAATATATATATATATTCTTGGCAGCATTATTTGTAATTGCCAAGTATTGAAAACCATCTAAATGTCCAAAAGTAGGAGATTGGTTGAATAAACTGTAGTAAATACACAAAGTAGAGAACTGTATAGCTGTCAGCATAAGAAAGAAAATCTCCACTGACTGGTATAGAGTGATTTTCAGGAGATAGTATTCGGAAGGAAAAGCAAAGTACAAAGACTATATAATAAGCTACCTGTGTGTAAAAATGAAAGAAAAACTATGTATAATTTATGTAATATGATGTCCAGCCGTCTCTCATTGGTGGTGTTGATTTTGATTGTGTGTGTGTATGTGTTGAATTTTAAGTCTCTCTCTCTCTCTCTCTCTCTCTCTCTCTCTCTCTCTCTATATATATATATATATATATATATATATATACTGCCCGTCTTCCCCAGATACGTCTTTTCAAAGGACCATGGAGCACATCTGGCAGCTCTTCTCATTAACATAATTCCCTGTTTAAAGGAATCAGAACTTTTCAAAGAAATCTCTGATTAAGGGCAAAGAAGATACAGCATGAGATGGAGTATTTTGTTATGTCAGGAAATAAGAATTTATTCCAAAAAATGCTGGGGTTTGCCAGAGGATGCGAGTGTCAGCTTGAAGAGACTCCTACTAGCTAAATCTGGGATAATTTGAGCGCCAATATAATTAAGTATACTAATGAATTAGAAACCATTGAAAAAAGTCGGGAATTTTGGGTGCCTGGGTGGCTCAAGTCGGTTAAGCGGCTGCCTTCGGCTCAGGTCATCATCCCAGGGGTCCTGGATGAGTCCTGCATCCGGCTCCCTGCTCGGCAGAGAGTCTGCTTCTCCCTCTGCCCCTCCCCCATTCCTGCTTGTGCTCACGCTCGCTCTCTCTCAAAATTAAATAAATAAAATCTTAAAAAAAAAAAAGCAAATGTATGAGTCCTTACCAGAAATAGGCGCTCAAAATATAGGTAAGGAGAGACAGAGACAAAGAGAAAGGGGAGGTGGGGGAGAATCGTAGTAAAGATGGGGTCAGGCTAGATTCATCAACAGATGCTAAATTGAGGAAGTTTTGATGACAATTAGGATATTTTCATGGTCTCTAAGGATCTGCCAGAAGTATGTTTATTGGTGACAAGCGGTGGGGGGAGACACGGTAATTATGTAGTGGAGAACAACAACTTGACCAAGTTATCAAAATTAACATCACTAGTGAGGAATAGGTGAACATCATGCTCCGCTTGATGTGATACCAGGAAGGACACAATATCACCGATGCAGTATTCAGGCAGAGAACAAATAAACTGAACCCAATCACTAAGTGACACTGAATAAATACAAAATAAGAAATGTCTTAAAGAAAGGCTCTAGAAATATTCCAGATTAAAGGAAGCTAAAAAGACGTGAAAAATAACTGCAAATATCTAACTCCAGACTGGATCCTTTTTACTGGAGGGGAAGAAAAGCTACACAAAAAATCTGACAAATCAGATTTGACATTTTTCAGGTCAGCTGATAAAATTGGAATATGGGCAGAAGACTGGAGAAAAGTATTGATAACAACTGTGGCTATGTAAAAGAATGTTCCTATTCTCGGAAAATATACGTTGAAGTATTTAGGGGTAAATGGCCATGATGTATATAACTTACTCTCAAACGGATGTGTGACTGTATAATACACATATTATACACAGAGAGAAAAACAATACATAGAGAGATATTAGCAATAGATGAATCTAGGTAAAAGGAATATGTGGGGTTTTTTTCTGTTTTTATTTTTGCATTTTTAATGTTTGAAATAGGACATTTTTTAAGTGCTTAAGATCCTAATAAATAATGCGTAATTTGACTCTAAACCAGCCTATTTTTTTTCAAACGAGCCTATTTTTTCAAACATTGCAACTCTCAGATGGTATGACAAGAGGCAAAGATCTGTTCTTTCGGAGAGTTTCGTTTGACTGTTCGCTGGGAGTTACTTAATCTGAAAGTTCCGGAGAAAAATAAATGAGGATTCATCATGCAAGTTGGCTGTTTTTGTTTCATTTCTGGGTCTTATTCTGCCTTAGATATTGGCGGGATCCACCAAAACTTCAATCAATTTTTCTTTCTTAAGAAAATGAATAGAGCCCTTTGATTTTCCCAGAACTCCACAGCAAGGTTTTGCTCTCACCATTAAACCATTTCATATCAAAGGAGACTAAGTTGTGTCACTCCAGACTTCACCCAAGAGAGGGACTTCAGTTCCTCCTCAAACCCTTGGGCAGTGGTTTTTGTTGACACCCTACTAGACATTATGGAAACAGTTTATGATTTATAGCAGGCCCTGCCTCCAGATCCCACACTCAGGGCAGTAGCTGATGTCACCTTTCCCAAGCAGATGCTGGGGCTCCAAGGCTCGCTTCCCCTTCCCCTCCTACAGTACTTTGTCCATCACCCCAAATTTTAATATAAACAGCTTGACCGATATGTGTTAGTTCAAGAAATACTTAATTTGAAGATACTCTCTATTTTCCCAAGACCACACTGTTTAGTTTGCTGTTTTTGCTTTAGTGTAATGTTTCAGTGCAGACTTGCAGTTAAGGAGATGTGGGCCATGAACTCCTCTGTTGGACTCAAATGTCCTCAAGGGTGTCAGGTAGCTTTGTATATCTCAGCACCCTCAGAGGGAGGGCGAGGCCTGGGACAAGTTAGCGCTCAAGTATTGTGTGAGTGAATGACAGGTGACGGCCAATGAGTGAATAAGAGAGAAAAATGGCTTGTGGAACAGAGAATTTAGCTGAGACAGGTAACAGTTTCTCACTCACCATGGGGAGCTGAGAGTTGTTTTGGGTTTTTTTGTTGTTTTTTTTTATTCTATGTCATAAATGAATACATCCCCTTGACATCTGTGTTCTTCAAAATCTTATTGTGACAGGTTAGTCAGGCGAGGGCCTAAATCTAGGTGATTTGGCAAATGCCTTAGACTGAACTTGCCTCTGGGTCAGTGTTGAAGTTTCACTCAGATTGGTAGAATCAGGTATGTATCCACGGGTGCTAAGAAAAGCCCAGATCCTGGGAATCAGTGAAGATTAATATAAGTAAACACAAACACCACAGTCGGGGTGGGAAGTGGTGGTGAGGGGAAATGTGATGTTGGTCAAAGGGTACAAACTTCCAGTTGTAAGAGAAATAAGTTCTGGGGACCTAGCAAATAGCATGGTGGCTATAGTTAACAATACTGTATTGTATACTTATGAGTTGTGGAAAGAATAGATCTTAAATGTTCTCACCACAGCAACACCAAAAATGTAGCTATGTGAGGTGAAGGGTGTGTTAACTAACCTTATTGTGGTAAATATTTCCCAGTACATACGTGTTCACAAATCATTACATCATACACCTTAAATGTATACAATGTTATGTGTCAGTAATATCTCAGTAAACCTGGAAAACAAAATAGAAACCCAGTTAGCCCGGTGAGGAACGATGGTCTGAAACTTTGAGAGCAAGAACAGATCTCAATGGGTCTAAGAATAGCCACGGGAGTCCTATGGGTGAACTTTTTTTCCTGATCAAGTCAAGAGCAGAGAGTTAAGTCCTAGTTGGGAAGTCTTTGGTTCTCTACTCTCCTTAAGGAGATAGTCGTGTCTCTCATGGCAAGAAAAATTTGGCCCATGTCCCTGATTCACAACCAGCTGTTGCCCCATGTTTCTCAAGGTTTGGAAAATGGGCACTATTTCAAGTTTTCACCTCAAATCCACCTGTAGTCTTGTACTTTGCTGAACCAGTTTGGAGACTAAACCAAGAGAGTTTCACTGTGTATAATTGGATTCATGATGCATTTCTCTCAGACCTGAGACTTTCATATTAGGGAACATGAATGCCCAGGGATATGGATGTGTGCCAGGGAGGACGCAAAGCCACAAGATAAACATAGCACACCTAGAACTCAACTTTATTCAAATTATGTACACATATATAACAAAATTGGAATGGGTTTGTAAAATGCCACTAGAAAGAAATGCCATGATCAGTGCTGGCCATATGGGGCTCTGAAAAGTGTGTATTCTTCTTCATGCTTGGGGCATCTCAGGAGGAAAGGTTGGGAAGTTCTGCTCTAGGATTGCACACACACCAGTCCTACCACTATGAGGGTGTTGGAAGCACAGAGAGGTGACTCCCACCCAGGCCATTCCTACTCCTCATTCTGAGAACTTTTAGTAAGTATTTCCTGAGGCTCGATTCCTGAGGCCCAAGCATCACATCCTGGGTACTGAATGTGAGGAGGGGGCAGAGAACATTTTGAGCTGTCCCACAGGTGAGAGTGTGTGACCAATATAAAGGCTTTATTAGAAAACTCCCAAAAGCAGGGGCACCTGGGTGGCTCAGATGGTTAAGCCTCTGCCTTTGGCTCAGGTCATGATCTCAGGGTCCTGGGATCGAGTCCTGCATCGGGCTCCTGGCTCAGCAGGGAGTCTGTTTCTCCCTCTACCTCTTCCCCCGCTCATGCTCTCTCTGTCTCTGTCTCAACTGAATAAATAAAATCTTAAAAAAAAAAACAAAAAAAACAAAACAAAAACTCCCAAAAGCACAGTGTTAAGATTTTGCTGGTAGCAGCAAACTTTAAAATATCAGGTCCATATTTATATATTAGACGTTCCACTGGACCCAGTTCCAGCCAAAAAAGTTGAAGATTTAAGTAAGAAAAGATTAGAGAGGAGAGGAAGGAAAGGCTCAACTGGAAGGGGGAAAAAATATGGTTCGAGAGACCTTAAAACTCATCTAGTCTAATCTATCAAATGCTTCAACCCCCTCTATCACATTATTGCCAAACGCAGCTTGGATATTTCCAATTGCAGGGATTCATATCTGTCCGTATTTCATTCTGTTGCCCAACTCTGACTCCTAGAACATTCATTTTTATACTTGGCTGAAGCAAAGATGTGTGGGATAAACTTGTTTTACTTCTGCTACTAAAAGGAAGCGGAAGTTGTGGGCCCTGATGGATTATTACGACAAACTATGACTTCCTCCATGAAGCAAGACGTGGCTGAGTTGAGGGGTTAGCTGCAGAAACTTCCGATCAGAATCCTTTGAAACCAAATCATCAGTCAAGAAATATACTAACAGCTTTTGACTATGACCTACCATTCAGAGAGAACTGATAAGGGAAAAACACTAAAGACTCATTATTTTTACTTACACTAAAATTGATTACCTTGTTTTTTTTAAAAACAACAACAACAATTTTTGTTGGTTGAAGTCGATTTCTCAAACTTGTAATTTTAGTAATAAAGTTGGCAGAGAATGATAATATCTGCTCTCAATTACTCTGATATTTACTCTGTAGATAATGTGTCATCGTGCTATTTCCAAATGATGTCTGCAACCCCAAATGCAGAGTCAGGTCATTAAAAAGAATGCATTCCTTTTTAAGATCAAATTTGCTCAATGAGTAACGAATGTATAGAAGTCATTCTAATTGTGACTGAAGGTCGTTTACTAATATACAGTAGTACACACAAACTCTCCTCATAGCTGATGTCATTCTTGATTCTGGGAACCTTGGGCTGGGTCACATAAGGAGAGCGGTTGGTTTTGCCGCCAGTTAATCCGAGATCAAGCATTTCTGCCAAAATATTCTTCTCTAATTGCATAAATTTACACACAACATGGATAAGAGTTGCTTACTTTGCCATTCTTCCTATTCTAACTTTTTCTGAAAGAGAAATTTTTCAACATTTCAAAGTGTTGCTATAAATAAAGCATTTGGGACATTAAAATCCCCCTGGGAACATTTTTAAAAGGCAGAATAAGAAGGTGTCACCCCCAGGGGATTTAATTCGGTAGGGTTGGAGTGTGACCAAGGAATCCGTATTCTTGCATAAACTGCCCAGTGGTCTTACGGTGTCAGTGCTGGGAGAATGGTTTTTTTAGGGTAATTGAAACTGAAAGAAAATTTACTGTGTGCGTGAAGTGTGCCTTTACTACCAGAAGGTGGCTCCATAACATATTAAATCAGGCATTTTGCCGGGAGCTAACTAGCTGGAAAAAAAGGCCACTGAGCCTTTATTTTTCTCTCAATGACTTTTTTGGAGGCTAGGGAGGGGTGGAAAGGGGAGCAGAAGAAGATGCAAGGAGTGTGGTGTGATAGAAGGAATAAATGGATACTAAACTTATTTTACAGTCATCACTTGTTATTAGCGCCTCTCGAAATGATCGTAGAGACCCTGTTGTTGTTGTTAAAGGAAATTTTCTTTGAAGTAAACGAAAAAAACCTGGATGTCCAATAAATAAAAAAGATGCAGAGGCTCTCAGGATCTTCCTGAACACCAAGCCTTTAAACCTGGGAGAAACAACCTTTGGCCGCTGCTACTGCAGTTCACTTCTGTCTCATTACCAGAATGCCAGTCGGGGCCCTAAACACCTGGTGGGCAGGAGGTGATAGCACATACCACCACTTCCTGTTTCCGCTATGTTCAAGGACACTCACCTGAGTGTCAGCAGGGCGTGGGTCACAATGACATGATGTCTGGCTCCAGCCCTAATCAACCAAATAACTGGACCCCCCGCTCCCGATTCTGCCTTCCCAGCCTGTTCACAAGGCAGCGTGCTTGGTTCCCTCCCTTTCCTTGCAGCCTCCTGAATGTCTCCAGTGCCTACAGTGCTGTCACTCTTCCTGGAGGTAATTGCTTCCATCATGTCCCCAGCACCACCCATGTTGGTGACATTTCTCCATCCTACTCAGATCCTTATCGCGTAATTTTCTGGCTTGAATTGGGGAAAGAAGGTCGGGAATGACTAGGGATAAACTCAGCTGACGTGAGACACAAAACAAAGCCTATATTCGGATCTTGTACTTACCTGGCTCCTCATTTCAGTCCTTCACCCTCCCACACCCTCCAGCCAGGAGGAAAAAATTGTGACTGTGGGACTTAAAGCATCCTATTGCCTCATTCTCCTCTAGGCAATGTCCCCGACCAAACAAGTGCCTGGATTCTGATTCTCTTTGAGATCTCTTCCTTTCCCATTTAGCACACAGACTGGGAGATAAGACAGCACAGGGTCTTGGATTTGGGGGCCGCAGTGTCATTAAATCAGTGTGTTTCCCCCGTGGTTCTCAGGTTGTCTTCAATCAAGTAAAAATCCAGGCCATCTTGCCCCACCAACCAGACATGCCAAATGGCAAGCTCTTTGGGGTGCTTGCTCTGGGACCCTCACTAGTCGTTTATGACATGATTCCAAAGATCATGAACCTTCCCAGGCACTTCCAAAATCTAATGTAGACTCCGAAAGAGGGGGTCACCTGCTCAGGAATTCAGTGGGGTCCTTGATCAAGTAATAGAGAAAAATTTCCAGAAAAGAAAACTGATTTGTAGATATACTCCTAGAAATAGGTTTGGTTGTATATAACAAGAAATAGATGAACAATTTAATGAGACTTTCAAGTGATAAAAAAAATAATTTCAGAGCTAGTCAGACTGTCCACTCGGGCCCTCAAATTCGTGGTCCTTGGAGGTGAGAAGTGGGGATGGGGAGGCAAGCACCATAATTAAGAAAGTCCATGCATTTAGCCTCTGTGTACTAGAGCTTCCCTGTGTTCTCTTACCTTTTTCTTGCTTAGATAACTGAGTTCAGTGATTTCCTTGAAAGACTACCTTTCTCCAACCGTTCTTCATTATGGCAGATTTATCTTCCTAAAGTACAATATGAGTCATTTTACTCCTCTTCTCAAAAAACTCTAATGGCCTGTTTTGTCTATAGGGGGAAAAAAAGGTTCAAACTCTTGAATATACTTTGGTCATATTCGGTCATACAGCGTCTTCCAGGTTTACAATACAAACAGGTAACATCTAGTGGGAAGCTACTGGCATGATGATCAAGAGACTTGGGGTCACAGCTTTGCCACTAACTAGCTATGAGATCTTAGGCAGTACTGTGCCCTATCTAAGCTTTAGTGTCCTTTCTAAAATGGGGATAGTGATAGGACCGAACTCACTGGGCTCTTGTGTGGGTTCAGCGAGAATGAATGAGTCCCATTTCCCACCTTGTGCGGCCACTCTAGTGGATTTTCTGTTTCCCATCTCCCACTCACAGTCATACCTTTGCTGCTGATGTTTTCTCCACGGTACATGCCTTTCTCATGCCAAAACCCTCTGCCCAGTTTCCCCTTGCAGAAACATTTTTCAGAATTCCAGTCTGGGCTTGAATGCCTCTTCTGATGCATTCAATGTGTCCCTTGGCCCTCCCCACCCCCATCAAAATGTGTACCTCTTTGTCCATCTCTACATGTCTCTATTATCCCTTCGTTCCACTTCACATTGCAATGTGTAATTCACATATTTCACTCTCTTTTCTCCTGAATTATATACTAGCTGAGGTTCCTCAGATGCCAACTTTCACTTAACTTCTCCTGCATTCCTAGCACCTAGCAGAATGATTGGCCTATGATTAGCACTCCATTACATTGTAATTACTATCCCACTCCTTCTGTTAGTGTAGGCCCCCAACCTTTAGTAACTTTCATAATACAGCATGTGAGAAAATATTGCCTGACCAAATCCTAAATATTACCTTTACTTTAAAATTATTTTCCCTAAATTATCTGTGGCATAGTATAAAAATCCCACTGATCATTTAGTTTCCATTACATTATATGAAAGAAAAAATATTCTTTTATACTTACAGATTCTTAGCTGAGATTTTAGCCTGTTTTCTAAAGCACTGCTACCTACAAGTGTGGTCTGAACCAGCATAGCTAGAAATTTAGGAATGCAGAATCTGAGCCCATCTCAGAACAATGCAACCCAAATATGATGGATTTACACATTAATGTTTGAAAAACGGTGCTCTAAGACACTCCCTAGAACCCCACAGAGCATGTTTTACAAAGCATCTGTCTCCTTCTAACAAACATTTATTGAGCACCTGCTATATGCCAAGAACTACACTACATGCTGTGATTTCATCTCCAAGATTTCTTCCAGGACGACTCAAGAATATACGAAGAAGAGTGTTGGCTTCTTTTGAACTGTTTCGGCGATTTTCAAGTAGTTGTGATCAAAAAAGCTGCCAATTTCATGGAGATACAAAACCTCTAGTCTTAAGTGATTCCATTTCTCTTGTTTCTGAGTTCTCACACAGTAATGTCTCTAAATCTAAAGTGTAATGCTTTCTTTTTTAAAAAGATTTATTTATTGGAAGGAGAGGGGCAGAGGGAGAGAGAGTCTTAAGCAGACTCCGGGTTGAGGCGGGGCTCGATCTCAGAACCTTGAGATCATGACCCCAAGAGTTGGACGCTTAACTGACCAGGCCCCCCTTTAATGCTTTCTTAATATGCTCACTCCTTCCATTAAGAGCTAAAGAAATCAAGGGGGAAAAAGGCGTTGAAATTGGCATTCCACAATAGAGCTTAAAGAACACATTTTGCTTGCCTTCGCTAACTTACATAAAGTTTTGCATTTAGGAATATTCAAAAAAAGGTTTTAAGCTCAAGGAAAGCCCAGAAAGGTGACTTTTCAAAAGTAAATGTTGGGATATTCCTTTACAGAGAGATTTTTCTATGAAGAATAAAAAATGTGAACTCAGACACACAACATATTCTCAATATCCTGTGGTGTACTTGAAAAAAAGAGCACTATTTTGAAGTGTCCTTTAAACACCAGAAGATACATGATAAATAGTGTACACTTCCTTTTTATTAACCAAGGGATACTCCTCTAGAAAACAAAACAAAACAAACAAACAAAAAAAACCTTCCCGTAATACTATGCAGCTCAAAGGGCTGAAAAGCAGACTCAAATGAATGTTAAGAATAGCCTGGAAGAAGAAATTTTAGTAAGAGTCAAAAGGGGGCAAGATGCAGGAGGAGTTGTGTGTACTGAAAGGTGGCTGAGGCACAGGCCTTGGGCTGTCGAGTTACCTTGGAGTTGAAGTGGGCCATTCAGTGATTAGATGTCAGCATTCAGTTTTCTCTTGGCAAAGCCTGCTGCTTGCTTTTCAAATAAGCCCCTCCTGAGTCACCCAGGAGCTGCCTGACCTGAAGCCCTCCAGGGCCCCACTATCAAAGCCCAGGGTGTTTTTCTTATTGTGCCTCTGGGCCAAGATGTTTCTGTGATTATTGATGTGCAAAGTTCTCATATCATTAGAGACCCTATAGTATACCACCACGAAAAAGTACCTTTTGAAGGAGTAGGGAATATTGCAGAAAGCAGGGGAATGAGTTTGTGTGCCTACAAGCCCCGGGACTTGAGGGTTTCTTTTAAAATGATATTTCCCAATAGTGCCAACTGCTTTCTGAATGCCCCAGGACTTCCATTTCATCTGTGAAAAGGGCATCCTACCCGCAAAAACAAAAACTCACCCTGCCCTATGGGGGTCCTGTGAAGAGCAAAGGGGACAAAGAATTTGGAAGAAGGTTCCAAATACCCGAGTAATACAAACATGTTATCATTATTCCCTCTGTAAAATGGGGCTAAGTGGTGTGTAAGTAAATCTCCATTATGTAACAGTTGAAACAAACCATCCTTGAGGTTGTCATCCAGATATGAGATATTGCACGTTCCTCGGCCTCCTTACCCCCCCTATTTCTGCTGCTTCTGTGGTCTATTGAAAATGTAATACATTCTATGTGATTGTCATTGTGGGTGTGGGGGTGTGTGTGTGTGTGTAGGGGAAAGACGCAAGGAAAGAAACATCTGTGGCCGTGTTCAACATCTGAGTGCTGGCTGCGTGGAAGGCCGGAGGAAGGGCCCGTCTGAGGTCCCAGGACTGGCCCCCGCCGGCAAGTACCCCCCCGCCCCTGCGGTCCCCGCAGCGGTGCCTGCCCCCCTTCACCCAGGCGGGAAGTAACGGAGGGAGGGGACTGGGCCGCCGACGGGTGGGAGCGCTCGGAGGGGCAGCCCGGGAGGGCGCCGGCCAATCGGAGCGCGCTCCGCCAGCGGCCAATCACGCGCCGCGTAGCCCGGCAAATCTGCCCGGCAGTGCGGGGCGGGGCTGTCGGGAGTCCGAGCGCCGCCGGTTACACTTCTGAGAGCCTTCGGAAAGCCACAGGGCAGGGGGAGTGTGCGCCGAGAAGCCGGGGGAGGAGTAGTAGGCAGGCCCAGCCTCTGTGCCAGCCCAGTGACACACTTTGAGGCATAAATCTGGCCGGTGATGTTGCGTCCGGGCGCTCACGTGTGTATAGACCCACCGGCTTGTCCGTACGCCGTGTGGGCACCTGTCGTGTGAGTGGCTCCGGGCGTGGCGGCTCGTCGGACGTTCAGTTTCTGTAAGATTTATCTCCAGGGGCCTACCTAACCCCGGCTCCAGAGGAGAACCTAAGAAGTTTAACGGAGCCGGGTCTGAGCAGATTAAGGCAGTGGAAGAGCGGCTGCGCCGGAGAGGGTGGGGACTGCGGGTGCTGGGGGGTGGGGGGGCGGGTGGGTAGGGAACCACCTATTCGCCCGGTCTCCCAGGCAGAAAGGTCTTTTGGCAAGACTGGCTTGACAAAGATGGCCCTGGAATGTCTCGAGTCCGGGCCGTGATGATCAGTGAGTGAGTGGCACCGGGCTGAGCCTGGGCAAACTGCCCAAGAGGAATGCTAGCACTTAGGAAGGTGAGGAGGAAACTCAGGATGGGGACCATCTGCTCCCCCAACCCCAGCGGGACAAAGACATCATCGGAGGTCTGCAATGCCGACTGGATGGCCTCGCTCCCCCCTCACCTCCACAACGTCCCCCTTTCCAATCTGGCAATCCCAGGTACTCTTCCATTCCTCCTTGTGCCCACTGTGTTTGCTTCTGCCATTTTAGTGTTCTTATTATTAATGGATTGGGTTGCTTTTCTGTTGTGCTGAGAAAATAATTGTCAGTGACCTTACTAAACCTTTTTATTTCCAACCAAAAACTTAACACTGAAGCAGCTGCTGTAAACAGATTTAAGTACACTGCCTCATTGGCAAAGGGGACTCGGGAGCATGGAAGCACCATTTTTTGTTTGTTTGCGTCTTTTTGTTTTGTTTTGTTTTGTTTTGTTTTGTTTTTACTTGGTAGCCTCATTCTAAGAATGTTACAGTCTTAATGTTGGAACCAGGCCATGTGAGGGGTGCATGTACCTGAATCGCTGAAAGGAAAAAGGAGAGATCAAGAGTAATGAATAAAAAGTCATTAACAATTTTAGATCTGGGTCAAAATTAAAACTGAAAGTATTTTCTTTCTCATTCATCTGACCTTGCATGTAGGAAAAACAAACAAACAAAGATTATCATTAGAGAACAGGTTCAGAACCAGGACTGAGTATAAAGACACATATTTTCGCTGTTGGAAAAGCCAGAAATGGAGAATGCAAATGCTCATCAGAGGTCACAGGCAGTCATTAGGTGTGATGAGGTGGTGTTTGAAGATTTGTCTATATATACACAGGTGTCTGCCTGACTGATCTAGAACCGAAGCGTTGAAAAGCACTTCTGCTCCAGCCATGGTTTCTCTCCTGGGGGTTTTATGCCTTGGTATCACTCGCATTAAATTTGTTAAATGTGTCCTCTTCGTTCCGCTCAAAAGCTGGTTAAAGCATGGTTTCTAGGGAGGGACTTTGGACTACAGTGATCCAAGATCACTTGATCGGCCGTGCTGGGTAAAGTCCCAGATGCCTGTACTTGAAAAGCACCCCTAGGAGCAGGGGATGGACGACTGCTAATGTTTTCTCTCAACTGGAGATAGAACAATTGCTCTTCGCCCCTAGCCTACCAGACAAACTTGCAAGCATCCCTGGGAGCAGTCTGATTTTTTTTGCATGACCTCATGCAACCCAGATCTTTGCTTTCTATGCATGAGGAAGAGCAGCACTGGCTTCAGATGCAGCCTTTTCCTTCCTCACCTCTTCTTTTGGAGGTCGTCCAGGTGCATTGTCGTCATGGGCTCTTGCTACTTTTGAGCAAGGAGAGGGCTGCTACATCTCTTGATAGTTACGATCACTTGTGTTTTATCAGCCATTGACTATAGTTCCTTGGGAAATGCCAGATGGTCATGCTTCAGAACAGGTCTTTTCCATGTTTAATCGACGCCTGGGGAGTCATCACTGAAATGATGCACAGGCTTCTTTTAACATTAGTCATTTGTCTTCAGGCTTTCCGGTGGAATTGTTTGGTCAGGTGGTATGGCAGGTAGTGTGTGTTTGCAAACAGCATGGCATCTTAGGCAGGCCCTAAATGACTTTGTCATTCAGGACATGGCCGGGGTAGGTTGGGGCTTCCTCCTTCCTGTTGTACTTTGGATGGACAGATCACACCACAGCCCCAGCTCTGCCAGTGGCTTGGCTGGGTGCTCTGACACCGTGACTCCAGAAAGGAGCTGGGCATTTGTTCTGCAATCTATAGGGTATCTCACAGTTACTAGAATTGCCAGGGGAAGGGGGCAAACAGCCAGAGCCTGCTGCTATGACTGGAAATGCTATGATGAGGCAGTATGGAGGACATAGGAATTTGTTCACCCTGCTTTGTGAGGTCTGGTCCTTCTAGGCAGAAAACAAAAAAAAAAAAAAAAAAGGAAGGAAGAAAGAAAGAAAAAGAAAAAATGACCTTGACTCCTCAACATGCTGAATTCACTTCTGTGAATGTCCTTTTCCCAGCCGTGGAAGGGGCATGAGCATATGTATATATGAGTTCAACACAGGAAAATCACATGTAAGTGCTAGCCATTTATGGACCCCTCACCAACCCGACCCCCCCCCCCAGTTTCCTTTCCCATCCCTCAAGCTTAATATTCCCTAGCTAATGGCTAGCACTCAAGTTCTGCCAAGCCTTGCGGAGAAATTCTGAAATACAGAAGGCATTCAGGACATGGAATCCATCATCTTCCTCTCCCATTTCCCCTCCACCTCTTCCCCTTCGTGATCACCTTCAGCGTAATAGTTCTTATTTACTAAGTGCTAACCTCACTAGCCACTGGCGAACACTACCTCAAATCTCTACACCTCCAAGACAGCTACTAACATCCTTATTTTGGAAATTAGAAAATTCTTGTCCAGAGAGGTTGAGTAATTTTTTTAAGATCACACAAATAGTAAATAACAGAACTAACATTTAAGCCCCTATCTAGCTGGCTCCAAAACCCATGCACTATCCCTGTGCCCCTCAGGGGGCCTTGGGGAGTGCAGAGCAGCTGTGTGTGTGTGTGTGTGTGTGTGTGTGTGTCCATCCGTCCTAGGGGAGGGGGTGGTAGTCTCTAACCAAAAAGCAGTTTTTACAGTCTGTCCTCTGTGGCAAATGAAATAATTTTTAAGATTAGGTGGTCTTTATCTGAGTGATTATGTATCACTGTGAAGAGATAGATAGACAGATATATATGTGTACATATTATATATCTGAGTAATATATATATTTACATGTTTACAATTATATATGTATATATGTGATATATATGTGTATATCTCTGTATATACACATATCCCTGTTTATAACTGGAACGCAGGAAGTTTTAAATTCAGATTTATCGCTTAGACATTTGTGTGATGTTTATGCACATGTATGTGCTCCCGTGTGCCAACCGATGATGTAGGGTGTCTGTCAGATTGTGTCACATCTGTCAGGGTGAGGATGGGGTGGCACTGACCTGGGAAAGGTCAGAGAAAAAGCAGGGGTTCTGGCAAGAATAGTGGACTGGGATGGAGTAAACTACATCAGATTTGAGTGCATCTGCTGCATTTGCCTAAGTCATGATGGGAGAGAACAGGTGTGAATGTGTACGTCTCAACAAAGCCTTGATGTATTATTTTACTTATACAACTGTTAAGAACACCTGTTAATGATCAGCATCGCCCAAACATATTGAAATATCCTGGAGAAGAACCCCAGAACAAATCTCATTGCCAACCGTTTAGAATGATTGGAGACCCCAAGGGTAAAGGATCTGGAAATTGCAAAAGTCAGGTTTTTAAATTAAAGCTTTAAACTCTACAAACATTTTCACTGACGTTAGTGAAAGCATGATATTCTTTATGGACAAATGGACTGATAGAAAAAATGTTTTCTATAACGTGTATAGTTGCCAATGAATTCTTTTTCTATAGTTTAGTGTATTTCTTTTCTTGTCCTTTTTTTTTAGATTTTTTTAAAATCATGCTTTTTCCCTTTATATTGAAGGTAAGCTGTTTAGTCTGTTGGAGAGAGCCTTGAACTTAAGAAAGTTGATATTGTTGATTCTGGCTGTGTGATATTGAAGAAGCATCTGAATTGCTCAGGACTTAGTTTCCTCATTTGTAATTAAGATGTTGGATTAAATGAAATACAGAGTCTTTTCTAAATTAAAAATTCTTTAATTGGAGGCTTTTTTATAAATGCCCATTCTTTGTCCAAACGTGAAAAGAGATAGAAGAATGAGTCATTTTAGGTCTAAAAGCCCTTTCTTTTATGCCCCTTTAGAACAAGAAATTATTTTTGGCATGTGCAAACAAGTACTCACAACTGCCAGGATGAAGCAGGGTCCTCTCACTTTAGCATCCTAAAAGGAACTGTAGAATAATTAGTCTAAATTAACTGACCCTGAGTACATTTTAAGAAACGTCCATGCTCAGGCCTGGGGGAGACCCAAGGATGAATCAGGCATCAACCTTAGTATAAAGGAGCTTACAATTTAGTTTTATATATACAAATTACCATATGTAGTTCAAAATAATTGGGGTAAATATTAAAACAAAGATATAAAGGTGTGATGGAAGCACAGAGAATAGAAAGATTAATTCCCGTTAGTTCCTACTTCTCAGATTAGGAACTACTTTGTTGAAAAAACATGGCATTTGACTCAAGATTTGAAGAATGGTCAAAATTTCAAGGGATGTGACTAGGCAGGTGGTCTGGGTTGGAAGGGGACTTTCCTGATGAAATAAACCAGTTAAGTTCAGGGATGAGGGTAGATGGGAAATGGTTGGAGGACTTTCTCTCCTGCCTCTCAGTAATGCTTTGTTAATACCTTTATCATAGCACTTCTGAACACATTGTTATTTTTGGCTGTCTATCATCCATATTGTCTATGAACAATTTGCATGCAGAGAGTATGTCTTATTTCTCTTTATAATCCTAGGTCCTAGTACACGGTAGCAGCTTGGTCATTGGAGACAAGTGGATGATTGAATGCAAGGGACCCGGAGAGTAAGGATGCTGGAGAGTGGCTCGCTTGCAGCCACCATCGTGTTTGATTGTGGTCAGAGCTAAACTGAATGGATTGATTAGGTTTACCTGGCGAAAAAGCTGTATGAAGCCACCTGAACATTTTCCAGCCATCTCTTATTCCTTCTGCATAGTATTCCCTTTAGATAAGCTTTAGATAAGGCTCATCACTGAGCCCCATTGGAAGTGAAAATTCTGAGGCAGAGCAAAATGGTCAGGAGAGTCAGAAGCAGAATTCTGGTGTAACTTGTGTCCTAGGAACAATTCTTTCACCCTGCATCCTTTCTGCCTTCTCTCTTCCCTTGTCAAATGGGAGCTTCTCATGTTTCCTGCCTGGCCTCAGCCCCAGCCTGCTCTCATTTCTTGTTCCCCTCTTCACCTTCCTTCCACTGCCCTGGCCTCTCCCTTTCCAGTGTCAACCCTCGCCCCCATGCTCCTCAGTGCTCTCCAATTCCCAGACCCTTCTCATCTTCCTGAGGATCATCGCCTTCTTTTTTGCCTTTCCGAATTCTATGCCTGTCCCACGCAGTTCCACCTTTGACCACCCGGTGAGTTCTGTAGCTCTTCTCACTTCCCACATGTGCGTCATGCAGACGACCAGATTATTACAGGGGCAAGACGAAGGGTCGTTACTCTAATTATGCTTTTGGAAGTTGGATTAGGTCTGATGCATCCAAAAGAGATTTGGGGATCCAAAGGGGCATAACATACATTGTGGAGCAAGAAGTCCAGGTTGGCTCCACTTTGAGGATAGCATGAGCTATGAGTTGGCCCTAGAAAGAAACCCATCCCCCTACAGGATTTGCGGCTGTGGAAAACCAAGGACAAGGCTGAGTCTACCAGGGCTGACCCAATCAAGAAAAACAATCTTATGGAACCAAAATGGACTCTTGGGTGGGAATACGTTTTGTTTTTGTTTTTTGTTTTTTGTTTTTTTGGTTTTTTTTAATCTGGGTGGTCATGGTGAGGAATAAAAAGAGCCTATGACTTTGGTGTTCTTATTAGTAGGTCTTTCTTCTAAGGAGGCTCATCAATTCCTTAGATTTCCCTACCAGTGCCCCCCAATCACACAAAAGCCACAAGGAATTCAGGAATCACTCATGTCTTCAAGAAGCAGAACGAATCATGGATTGGTTTAGAGCGTTAACGCTAGAGCCACTCTGTCTGGATTTGAACTTCACCTCTGTTCCTGATGACTCTGTGACCTTGGGCAGGTTTCTTACTCTCTGTGCTACAGTGTCCTTCTCTGTAAAACAGAGACAATAATGGCACTACATCATTTAGTTAGTGTGACAAATTAATTCATATAGCATGCTTAGAACAGTTTCTATCACAAAATGATGTCATTAAAAATTGATTATGATGGATTTATTAAAAACCTACACCTGGAATGGACAACCAAGAAGAAGTGTAAGATTAGTCCATCCCTTCAGGTAAGGCACAGTCTAGTTAAGGAGCTGACCTTCCAATTAAGCCATGTGGCTCAGTGCTCTCTGTCTGATCAGATCAGGATAACCTGAATGGTCATCCCCTCAGGGGAGCTTAGAGTTAAGGGAAGGATACATGGAGGGTTGCCCGGGGCGTGAGTACCAAGGGAGACTTAAGGGCAGTATGAGGGCAGCTGATCAAGAGAGCCAGAAGAACCTCTTTAGCTACTTACTCTGTCCCCCATCCCAAATTCAGCTGTCAAACTTTGTCATCCTCAGCCATCCAAAGCCTTTGGGGAAAATGCAACTCTGTGACAGGGCCATCCTGTTAACTTTGCTCCTTCTCTCCTCATTTCCCCACCACCTGCCCTCCTAACCCCGTACTTGCGTTCCCAGCTCAAGAGTAGGGATGTTAGGAAATGCTTTCCTTTGAATAGATCTTTATACATACTTTATAACTCTTTCCCCAGCCATTGGAATAGCCTCACAATCCCTCCAAACATACATATCACCCTCTACACACACACTAACACACACGCTACCCATCACGCAACACACACACTGAGCTATGGCCTCAGGAGAGCCTAAATTTTCATGCCTGTTGCTGTTTTCCCTTGATAAAGATCTTCCAAAACATGCCTATGGACCTCTCAAATCCTAGGAGCCTGCCACCTTCACCTGCACGCTGCTGTTTCAGATGTGCTTCTGAAGCTGACAGTTGGCTTCTGTCCCATGATTTGAGCTGACTACCCCCTCACCCCCACCCGTACCCCGCCAGGGGACAGGTTGGCTCCAGTCTCCCCCACCCAGCCCCTAAGAGCTTCCAAGTGCAGGCAGCTAGAAGTAACTGTTAGAGAAATGCTTTGCCTTTGTGAAAAGCTTGAACCTCTTCACAAATGCTGAGTAACCCTAATTAGAGTTTCAAACCCGGCCTGCAGAGGAAGGATTATTTATAGACATTGTGGTAGGTGGGTGTGTTTGTGTGTGTGAAAGGATTTGAACACCCATCAAGAACCAAATTAAGGTAGAGGAGCACTGTGACGGCGCTGGTTTGAGTAGTTACACGCCTGGTGGAGCCAGGGCCCTTCACTTCTCACAGCTCTGGGAATTCAGATTATATTGCTGAGCGCCCATAAGGATCAAACAGTCCCTGGGAGGATTACATTAGTAGGGTCTCTAGTAGCTCCAAGGTAACCTGGGTTTGGCCACAGAGGCCAGCATTGCTCCAAGAGGGTGTGTAGGTGGTGCCAGGAAGTGTCCGCGGTCTACCTTGGATTCATGGTCTACGAAGCCGCTGGAATTTTCTAGGAGAATAACAGGTGGGGTTTTTTTGTTTTTTGTTTTTTTAATTTCCAATTATTCTAGAACTATTGGCTGTAAGGTTCTTTTTTTTCCCAGAGAATATTCTGTTGCTATTTTTTTTCCTCTGTACAGACCTGACGGTATCAAAGGGAGAACCAGGAAGCATTTGTACCCTGTACTGCTAATGTGTCGGAGTGCCCAGCAGTCTGCGTAATGGTGGAACTGAACGATTCCTAGACACTGTCAGACTGAGATGAATATTTTATAAACATATGATTTGAAGGCTTCTGTGCTGAAAGCAATATTCTTATAAAGTATAACTGAAACCAGGTGAAAAAATGTCAAAGAGATAAAGGTGAAGACAGCATCCCTCCTTCCTGAACTTTGAGTTCAGGTCACTGTCCTGGCAGGAGGCACCCCTATGGATCTTCAAAGCTCTTTAACCTTTTGCTTCTTTTGGTTTTCACTGCCTAGATTAAAAAAAAAAATGTATTCATTTAAAGGAAAATTGGGTATTCAAAGGATATTTTTAGAGCACCTTTTGTGCCAGGTACTGTGTTAGATGAGGTGAACATGGAGAAAAGAGTCTTCTCCCTGCTTTTCATGAAGTTATGATCTTAAAACAGAAGCTAAAATTCAAACACTGTGGAGAAGAATGCATAGGATACTGTAATACTCAGAAAGCCAACTCCCAATTCCATTACTGGAAGGAGGCGGGAAGCCTGGTAGATTGAGCTTTCAAGAGGAGCTTGGGTTGAATCATAAAGAGCAAATAGTAAATAGGTGTTACAGGTAGAGGGAAGGTTATCACAATGCAGAGGTACCAAGGAGGAGCGAGGAGTGAGAGATTAGAGTGACCTTGAGAAAAGCCAAGCAGTCTGGTATGGTCAGAACATAGATTTCATTTAAACAGAGATGAGACTGGCAAAGTAGACTAATGAGTCTTACGTGCCATGCTAAGATTAAACTTTAAACATTATCCCAGGGCAAACAGCAGCTGTTGAAAGACTTGGTCAGGAATGGGTGAAAAGCCCCCAGATAACTGCATAAAGGTGAAGAGAAGCAAAATGGCACATCAGTTATTAGGAATGCTGAGGGGTAATATGAGAAACTCTTTCTTTCATTTCTATTTAATACATATGTATTGATTTCCTCTTATATGCCAGGCCCTCTCCTAGACACGGTGATGATCATTACACACAGTTCCTGCCTTCAAAGAGCATACAATCTAGTTGGAGAAATGGACTTTTTTCCTTAAGATTTTATTTATTTGAGAGCGAGAGAGCATGTGAGCACAAGTGGGGGGAGGGGCAGAGGGACAAGCCGACTCTCCACTGAGTGGGGAGCCCAATATGGGGCCGATCTCAGGCCTTCAAGATCATGACCTGAGCCACCCAGGCTTTCCAGAGAAATGGACATTTAATCAAGTAGTTATATTGTATGTGATGAGTAACTGCTCTTTAAAAACAAAACGAAACAAGTAGTTATAACACAATATACTATGTAGAATGATTGGGGAGGCAGAAGCTGCCACTGGAAGAAGTATATGGCATGGGCATCTTTAACAAGACTTGGGAGTCCAGGGAAGCCTCCTGGAGGAAGTGATGAATAGACTGCACTGGGAAGGATACATAGGAATTAGCCCTGAGATTGAGAGTGTTCTAGGGGAGGAAATAACGTGGAGAGAGAGAGAAAGAGAGAAGAGAGAAAATGGCCCACTTAACAAACCAAAATTGTTCACAGTAGTTGTACTGTAGGTTTTCAGGAGGGGAGGGGCAAGGAGTAAGGTGGCAAAGTACAGGGAGGTCTAACAAGCCATGTTAAAGTCATTTAGCTTTACCTCAACGGTGGTGGGAAGGACGTTAAGCAGGTGAATGACAAGGGGTCAGCCCTATGTTTTGGAAAGACGGCTCTGGCTGCAGTCCACAAAGTATATTGGAACTGGCAGTACTGGAGCCAACTGGAGCCGTTAGTTGGTTGATGAGACCATCCCGGTGGGAGGAGATGCTGACCTGAGGAGAGTGACAGTGTGGACGAAGGAAAGGGGAAGACACAGGAGATATATCAGAGGAAGTATCGACAGGACTTGAGGGTGAAAATAGGGATACAGGGGAAGAAGCAGGTTAGGGGGTGGCAGAAGGAAGCAGAAGGGCGGAGTTTGGGGCACGCCAAGTTTGAGGGACCTGTGGGACTTATCAGAATTGGGAGAAGGGCATAGACAGCGCTCAGGGGAAATCATTTCAGAGCTCAGTCTTACTTTTCACAATTTGCCCAACCCTGGACCCTCACCCACATCTACTATTATATCCAATATAAGAAGATTTGAGTTTGAAATCAGTGTCTTTATTCTTTTTATATATATATTTTTTAGGTTTCAGTTAAACTTTTACTTTGTTCAGGAACTCTGCCCAAAACTTCTAGTCCCAGATAAGTGACCCTCAGAAGCTCATCTAGTGTTGGCTTGTTCTGCATGAATTCTCTCATGTCTTGTTTAATGATTTCTTCAACTATATTGGCAGTTTGGGGTGGGAGTTGAGGTTAGCTCTGTGCACTATAGCACAGACCAGCTGTGAAATGGAAACGTTTAGTGACGTTACCACGCCGTCAAATACCACATATTTCGCGCACTCACATCCTGGGGTACACCAAAAGGCTAAATAAAAGCAGGAGAATTTTGTAGTAGAATACTTAATGTAATATAAGTTTTTCTTCTACCCTAAACATTTTCCTGTTTTCCCCTAAACTTTTGTATTATTCTTATTTTTGTGTTAAAAACTGAAAAGTTGTTAAAGAGAACGTGATTATTTTGGAACTGAGAAAGCTTATCAGGGGATGACCAAGTGCCCTTTGTGAGGTGTTACTTTACCAAAAATGATGCCATCTGTTCAGAGACGAAGCAGAGTGATAAGGAGCAAAACAGAGAAAGAATTTCTTATTAATGAATTACCTATACAATCTCTTACTTTGGGATGGGGAGCAGAGTGTCCCGGACATTTGAGGAAGAGAAAGTCTTTCAAAAGAAAATAGATGCCCATCCATCTGTAGAGGGCTTTAAAATGCCTCCCAGACATGGAATTGAAACCCCTCTGACTCACATAAATCCTAGGATGTTGGGGCTAATTCAGAGAATATCTGGGGCAGTGGAATTCTCATGGTGCCCTGCAAGAGCCCGGGTGAGGCTTGGTGCCCCTCAGGATTCCTCCTCCTGGCCAGAAGTGGGGACTGTTGGGGCAGACCTTGAACCAGAGAAGCTCTGCTTGTATTTGTTTTACATATAAATACCTCATCTGACAACATTCCAGGTCTGAAAAGCACCATGAAAAGCTTGGATTTACTCCAGCTGTCTAGCTCATCCAGCCAGCTGGGGAGTAGACCAGGAGTAGCTCTCTGGATTCCCAGGCTAATGTTAGTCCTCAGACAGTGGGATGCCTCTTGGCTTCTCAGCCCATAAAGATAAGTTGATCAGCATCCTCTGCTTTCCAGTGTTCTGCCTCACCCAGTGGCTTTGTTGCATTGTGAAAAATTCCAAATTCAGTAGGCACTTGATTAAAAATTAAATGGACCACGTGGCCCTCTCAGATTTTGTGGGCAGTTTGACCGTTGTTATTAATACTCTCCCACACGCCCTGTGGGAAATAATCCAGTCGGATAGGTGAAGTTTTTCCCTTTGGGCTGACAGGGTTTAAAGACGTTCTTCTTTGGTTTGGGAATCTGCTAAATGGTCTTCAGATCTCGAGCCTGGGACTCGTGTTGGCTAGATTCTGTAGATCCTAAAGATGCCTCAGCCTTTTCTGCATTTGTCGGCATGGAGTCACATTCCCTACAAATGCTGCATTTTTCCCAAGGACCTAGTTCAGGTGTGTGAAATGGGAGACCCCAAGGAGATGTTTTTAGAAAATAATTTACACAGGCATGAATTGCAGGAAATCTACTCTTTCGGACTTAACCTTTTAAATTGTTCGATGCGATGTTTTATTATAGCTGCTCCTTTCATCATTCTTTCTGTCTTATTTTTGTCCTGTGTGTTTCCTGACATATTCCTCTTCGTTGAACCAAATAACTCAAGCTAGAAGGATAGATGGAGATAAATGGAACTGGGGGATACAGGTGCTGGGGGTGAGGAGGTGCAGACTGTGAACTCTGCCTGTTTCAAGAAGATGGATGGACCAAAGAGAAGTTTGGGAAAGGATCAGAGGACCTTGGCTTACCTGCCCTAGAAACTCTCTAAACATCTGTTTATTCAAGCAGTCATGCTTGCATTTATTCTAGATGCGTGTATTCAGTGCCTACGATATGCCAGAAACTTAGGAACTGTAGGGATACTCACAGTCAGGTGTCCGTGACAGATACGGAGATAATTGCCTGAAGGTGTCCCAGGTTCATCAAGTTCAAGAGGCCGGGGATGCACAAAGTGAAAAGTACTTACATCTACTTGGTGGAGTCAGGTGAGCTCACAGGCAGATGATTTGTGACCTGGGTCACATACAGGTAATGAAAACAAAAAGGCAAGGGGCAATGAGTTTGTTCCCAAGGAGTGTGAGGGTTTTCTGTTTCTGTCTTCTTTTAAGCAAATCTTTTGCTATATCCAATAATCATAAGGCCCACTTCTTTTTTTTTAATATTTTATTTATTTGACAGAGAGAAACACAGAGAGAGAGAGGGAACACAAGCAGGGGGAGTGGGAGAGGGAGAAGCAGGCTTCCAGCTGAGCAGGGAGCCCGATGCGGGGCTCGATCCCAGGACCCTGGGATCATGACCTGAGCCGAAGGCAGACGCTTAACATCTGAGCCACCCAGGTGCCCCAAGGCCCACTTCTTATATGTAACTTTGCAAATGAGATTGTTCTCAGTTCAGGCCACAGACCTATTTTAGCATGCAAAATGACAGTCTGCTCAAATCCCATTTATTGTAATATTCATAGAGATGAAATACCTGATCCGTAACACAAGATGTTTTCTACAAAAACTGCCCTAAACATTTCCATCATTTAAAGACGCATGTTAATTTTTATGTCTGTTCTTAAAATGCTTTATTGTATCTCGATTTTTAATGTTTATATACAGGAGAAACAGTATAGAGAAGTAGTTCAGAGTACAGGTTCTGTTTTAGCATACCGAGGATCAGATCCTAATTACTCATCACGTGACCTTGAATAAACAGTTTAACCTCTCTGTCCCTTAGTTTTCTGCTCTGTAAAGTGGAAATAATGACAGCACCTGCTTCACGAGTACAGGGTTAGAGGAAACACGGTCTATATATGTGCCCTTACTCTTGACACCAACTGCCAGTTTTGGGATCCTCAAGATCAGCCTTAGTTTTGCTAGATAATTTGCTGGAAGGAGTGACAGAACTCACTGAAAGCTGTTATACTCACAGTTCCTGTTTATTACGGCTAAAGGCTACAGGTTAAAACTGGCCAATGAAGAGGTACACAAGGCAGAGTCCAGGAGAGTTCCAAACGTGAAGCTTCCAGCTGTCCTGTGGCTTGTGGACGGTGCTCATCTCCCGGTACCGAGGGGCGGCAGTACACACAAAATACTGCTAACCAGGGAAGCGCATCTGAGCCTTGGTATCCAGAGTCCTCATTGAGGCTCCACATGGCTGACCTCAGTATCCAGCCCCTCCAAGGTCAAGGGTGTATCCACATGACTCAAAGCCATCACTGTAAATCTCATCCTTAGACGTTCTGATGTGACCCCAAAGTCCCCAGGTGAACAAAGATACTCTTATCAGGCAAGCTATTGCAAGGATTTGAGAGATTACCTCCCAGGGCCAAGGAAAAGACCAGCCCTCTGGTTGGTCGAGGTTAACCTCTCCTTGGGCAAGGTTAAATTCTTTACTACACAACAAAGTTGTTTAAGAATTGTATAAGATAAAACATGCATTGTGCTTAGAATATTGCTTAGCACGAAACAAGCATAAATTTTCAATATGTAGCTATGGTTATTAACAGTCCTTTTTGATGGCCAAATATATATCTAGCACCATATTAGATACCATAGGATATCTTTAAAAGTTTAACGAGATATAGTTTGTGATCTTGTAGGAGAGATACCGAGATTCAAATAAAGCAAATAAAAGCAGAAGGCGGTGAATGCCACAGTAAAGACTGTGCTTGGGACCTGGGAAGGGAAGCGATTCCTTGCAGATGGGGGTTAAGGAACAGCTGCCCTGGAAGACACCTGGGAGCTGGTCTGAGGATGGATAGGATTTTGATATGGGGTGGAGGGGCATTTCAGACACAGGGAACCAAATGGATGAAATCGGAGATGGGAAAGCAAGGGCCCTCATGGCTCCCTGTACAGGTGACAGGAGAAAGCCATGGAAGAGGACTGGGAGGACGGACGGAGGGCAGATGAGAGAGGTTTTCAGTGTGGTGCGGAGCACTTCCTGCTTTATCTTGTAGGCTGGAGGGAGCCAGTGACAACTTGGGAACCAAAGAAAACCCTGAAAGAAAATCTGCCGTCTCTCTTTACGACTCCAGTCTTTGCACATGCTCTTTCCTCTACTGTCACAGCCTCCCTCCCAACAGTCCCCACTGCACTTGGCCCAAGACAACTCATCCTGTGAGAAACAACTCAGTACCACGCCTGTGCATGCCTCCCTTACGGAACATACTGTATGCCGTTGGGACTGTTTACCTGTCTCCCCACTACACACAGCAGTGTTTGGTCACCTCTGTATAGTCAGTGTCTGGTTCAGAGTAAGAACCTTGTGCAACAAAAGGAGGGAGCCGAAGAGAGAAATGTGGAATCCTGAAATATCTACAGAGAATTTAAGCATAAAGAGCAGATATTTCTAGTTAATTTCAGGAGAAAGTAGGACATAGAGAAAGGAACGATGTAAGACAAAATCTTATAATTGCATTGCAAAGTTCTCTTAAGGTGTCCCAAGGCTTTATAAAATAAAATAAGATAATCATAATAATAGAAGAAGAGCTTACTTATATAACACTTATAAAGCACTTACTAGGTGGCTGATACTGCTCTGCCTGATTTATGTAAACCTGCCTGGTTAAGCTTTGCAACCCAGTGATAGAAGTACTATAACCTCCATTTTACAGACGAAGAAACTGAAGTACAGAGAAGTTAAGCAAATTGCAACAAAAATCCTGGTAACAATACTAGATTGTAAAAACTGATCTTACCAAATTCATTTAAGTGCACTTGAATAAAAGACATCTGTAGAGTTGGAAATTGACCAGTGTTGGGCTGTGCTTCAGTTCCTTTTGTTGGTTGTAATAAAGTACTTTTCTTTTCATCTGAGGCATTTGCTTCCATGCCAGAACTGTAATGCCTGAGCACCCATGAGGATGGTTGTGTTTGAAACACTGCCCGGTAACCTGTTCCAGCTGAACAAGTCACGTTGTTTTTTTTTTTTTTTCCAAGACCAAACATGTAGGAGGCTTTTTATTGACTCAGAACAGAAGCAGCACAGTGGTTTAAGTGGTCTGTGTAGTAATTGCCCAGCGAGGATCCAGCCGAGAAAAGATCTTTCTGCCTTGATACCAAAAGATCAGAATAGGCTTTTAGCAGGCGTGTAAGCTTGTCAGGACGCTCATCTTTCAGAGTGGGGTGTGTTTTCGTTCACTTTCCCTGCTGTGCGTAATGTACCAATTCCCTTTAAACCTGTCATTTCATGTAATTTAGACTGCTACTTCTTGTCTTTCCCCTCCTACTTTTTCCCTTTCCTCTGTCGGAGTACCTGGCTTCATCCTTCACTTACAGAAAAGAGGGGAAAAAAACCCTTGTTCCTGAAGGGACCTAGCTGAGGAGCTTCCCAGGATCTCGACCATTCTGCAGTTTGTCAAATGAATCTTAAAATAACCCTGCCCTGTGAAAAATGTCAACTGAGCGAGGTGATTACGCCGGTGTTTTTTCAAAGCCCCCCCAATAAATTTCATAAAAATGTCAGACAAAGCAATCAAACACCAGCCTTTGGAGTGAAGGGAGCTGTCACGTAAATGCTAAACAAGAAGTGAGCTACTGGCGAGTACGTTAAATCAACGTGCAGACCTTCCCCTAGCCAACCATAAGGTGGCCCTCGAGAAAATGAGAACTTGAACCTGTGTGAAGGGCCAAGAATTTCTCCAGCAATTTCACAAAATTCTCAGATGAGCCAAAGATAAATAAAAGACCACCCCTCGGTCTTAGAGTGATTTGCTTTTTGCAAATATGATGAGTTAAATTTATAAGCACATTTTCTGCTTAAGTATGGTAAATATGAAAGAAATGTATCTTATTTCTTTACAATGATGAATAATTATAAAAGGTCATAAACTCCTTTCACGAACTGTTAATAAGTTGGACTCATCCGATTCTTAACATAGAAGAGACCCACCTTCCTAAATTTGCAGATGGAGCAACCGACCTCCAGTGTGAATTTACAATCTAACCAGAGTAGAACCGGCTATGGGATTCAAGGCTCTGAGCTGAGGAACTATAAAGAAAATGTTTCCTCAACTGAGAGAAGGTTAGAGTGCCCTCATGTGTCCCTACATAGAAATTATTCATGTCTTTACAAAATACAAAATCACTTTAATCTCTCCATCAAGTTCCTGCATTGGGATGAGGGCAGGCATTTAGCTCTAAAAACAAACCCTGTGATCACCACATGTTAGGAAGTAAATATACAATGCATTTGACTTGTTTCATTATTAAGCATATAGAAGCAACTGTATCCGTAGAGTGGTTTTGTGTGGATTCTGGTCTGACACACCTGGATTTTTGTCCCAGGCCACTTGAGATCTTTGTAACCCTGAACTAGTTGCAAAACCAGTCTGTACCTCAGTTCCTCATCTGTAAAATGCAGGTAATCACTGCTGCAGGATCATGGCAGAGATCCACCATGATCATGGCAGAGATCCAAAGAGATCTTGTATGCAAAGTGCCCAGCTGGACATTGGGTACATGATAAACACTCAGAAAATTGAAGTTGTTGTTGTTTTCAGACATGAGCCCTCACCAGGGATCACTGGGGAGTTCATGATGAAGGAATGGAATGCAAATGCTGGCAAGGTCAACAGAATGTCTTTGGGATGCTTTTAGCTCTTGGATAAAGAGGTTCCCATGGTGGGGGGGGGGCAAGCAGAGGGAAAGGAGAGATCATTTTTAAAGAAATATGTACTGAATATATGATTCCTCCAAAATAAATTCTTCCTTCAGATGGAGAAATTTAAATGGAGATAGGCCAAATGGCTTTCCCACAGATGGAATTTATTTCAGCGATAACACCTGGTCCCTGGCACCCAGAGTCCAGTAATCAAAGAAAAAGTCTCTATTCTGAAAAAAAAAAAAAAGTTGAAAACCGGATCCTATTTATGTCATTGATCCAGTTCTTTTAGAAGTCTTTATTTTTTGAGAGGGTAATCATATTAAAATCAATAAGAGCAGAGGTGAAAAACGATAGCTGGGTGAATTCATCCTCTGATTTTAATTTGCCTCTTTATTTGATGAAACAAGCTATCTCAGCGTAAGTGTTGAGCAGAATTGCAGTAAATCAAGTCCTTGTGCCCCTAATGAGCAAAGGTTCCCTCCTCCCCTGAGTTAATTCTCACAGCCATCCTTTCCATATACGTGGGAGCAAGGTATCATTATGTGCAATACAAGGAACCTTGACCTTTAAATGTTGGTGGAAACGCGGAGTCGGCGATTCTGTCTGTATCTTCCACTAGCTTATTGGAGAATTGAGAGGAACAGTCTAATAGTGTGTGAGCGAGCGGGGAAGGTGGTGGGGTGAAGGAACTCATCACCTGTGCCTCGATCTTTTTGTCCTTACATCACGGGGGAGGGGGGAGGAGAAGAAAGATTAGGTCGGACTTTAAGTACTTTTCCTAGATGCCATTAGCACTGGGAAGTCTGCATAGATTATCGTGGGGCGAGAAACAGATAAAAGGCTGCTTAGAGTTTGCAAGCCTCGCCCCGGGGGTCGCTCATCCTTTCTGAGAATCTGTTGCCTTTAAATAAGGCAAATACGGCATATGAAGCCAAGCCATTTATTATTTATGGAAAGTTCATCAAGCTCACCTATGGCTGTGGAGGAACAGAATGGAAGCCTGTGAGCCTCAGCAGCGCCCCGGCACTCTCAGCAGCACCTGCTCAGCGGGAAACGGCCCACTCCGCCCCGGCGTGCAGCCCTTGGGGCTGCAGAATGCTGCACTCTACACAATTGAAGTGCTATTCTGGGCAGTGTCAGGCTGGAGCTTGACTCTCTTTGTGGTTGTAAATCTTCAGTCAACTCATGAAAAGATATCCCCTGCCTCACACTTGAAAGTCTCCTATTTGTGTGGATTAACTGAACAATATATGGTGTGGTTGCTCCAGTTACCTCCAGTAGCGTTTGTGAAACTCGCTGTTCCTGGTGTTTGTCTCCTTTTCTGTGTTGTGCTTTTCTTTATACGTTGTTTTTCTCCTTAGGGTGGCCCTAAAATCTATATATCTTGCTTCAGGATGGTTATTATTGCTAGCCCTGTGGTAGGGTTTGAATTCCAGCATACTAAGAAAAAGATTTTTCAAGAAATAAAAGATTTATTTAGTTATTTATTTTAGAGAGAGAGCGTGCGCCGGCATGGGGGTGGGGGGGGGAGAGGGGCAGAGGGAGAGGGAGACTTAAGCAGACTCTATGCGAGGCCGGACTCAGGGCTCGATTTCACGATCCTAGGATCACGACCCTGAGATCACAACCTGGAGATCACAACCTGAGCTGAAACCGAGTTCAGCGTTTAACCAACTGCACCACCCAGGTGCCCCCATAAAGGGATGTTTTTGAAGTCCATCTCAATCAGAGAGAAGCCTCCCCTCATACTTTTCCACCTTCTCCCCACTTTATGTGGCACCACCCCACTCCCCAGCCCGGTGTGCCCCTGCCCGCAGACTCTGGCCCAGGCACAGGTGAGACACAAGGCCAGGAGCCACAGTCCAGCAGGGACAGCCCTGCTGTGATGGGGCCCGTGAGCCGGGCTGGATGGAGACGCGCTTTGCTTCGGACAGGTTGATAGTGTGGCACCCCTTCACTGTCACTTGAACCATACTGATTTGTGATGTAGAGAGAAATGCAGAAATGAGACCGTACCACACCTTTGAAAACCCCACGCAAGGTTTGTTTCCTCCGCTGGGTCTCTCCTAAGCCCTGCAGCCCCTGTGATTCCCTCTTTCTTTCCCCCTCTGATTCCCAGCCTTCCTCCCAACACCCCCCCCCCCTTTCCTCAGCAGAGCACTTCAGGTCGCTCCAGCTTCTGCCTACAAGCCTGCACACCTCAGCCTCACTTAATACTGCTTCAAGTGTGTCCAAAGCCATTAATGCCAAAGATGAATATTTCAGCTGTGCTTAGCAAACAAAAGATACCACAGTTACCAGGATTCACTCTGCTTAGAAGAGAGTGTGTATTAAAAAGGACTTTTTTCTTATCACATGTTCATATTCAAGATAAAGAGTGGCCTATGTGCATTAAAAAGAGCTCTTTTTTCCCCCCCATCTTGCCTATTTTGTAAGAAATCACTGGTGAAAACCTGTGTCAGCTGGCACCAAATATGGGGTTTATCCACTGTCCCTTGTGGACGGGTCCCTTTAGCTCCTGCTCTGCCAGTGCGCCCCTCCATGTGACTATCCCTGAAAGCCCACAGTCCTGGCAGAGCTGGCTGTCATGAGTCAGGAAGATGCCAGAGAAGGAGAGGAAGTGGCCTCCAGGGAAAGTCAGAGCTGAACAATAGGGGATCTGGAGTCCACTTGAGCCAATGATCTCTGAAGGGCCAGAGGTGTCCCTCATATTTCTTGTCACCCTGAGTCTGAGAGTGGACGCCAGTGCTAAGGGAGTGAGTAGTTCCTAAAGAGCCCTTCTTCCTAAACATGGCCTTGCTGATACGTTCCATAGGCATACTGAGGTGTAGGCTTTTAGTCATTTCTGAAATTAAGCAGTGGTCTCCCCAAACCTTAGAAAAATACCCAAAGTCTTTTATCAAATGATCTTGAGTGGGAATGCTTTTGAGTACCTTCAATTTAGTATATTTGAAAATTTTTTGAATTTCTTAAAATAAATCGCAGGTCCACTAAAATGTAAACACTTTTGAGTGAGATAATGTGTTTGAGGACCTAAACCTCATTTTTAGCTCATTTTCTGAGAAATACTGTTGGAAGATTTTTTTTTTAATAGAAATTCTATGAAGACAGAGTTGTCTGGGCTCCAGGTAAATCGAGGCATAAAATCCTTTTATTTTCTCAGAAAAATTCAACCCTTTAAAATGGCTTAACAAGTCACCAGGCTGTCATCTCTAAAACCCAAAGACAGGCGGACAGTTATCAGGAGGTATGGTTCAGCTGGGCCTCTGATCCCAGTTGCTGATCCCAGTTCCATTTAGGATCTGTTCTCTCTTCTTTTCCTTCTAAGGAGATGCTAGAAAATTAGTCTCTTTCATTGGTGTAAACACTTAACACCTTTTCTCTTTATTAAAGTATGGTACTACTTCTCTTCTGCTGTTTGCACTGACCATTTTTGGATCTATCCGAGCCTATATTCCTGCCTAGAAACCTTCTGGTCATATGAATGACCTAGCTCTATTAAGATAGAGTGTAAGCAAGGTGTGGTCCTTTGTGTTTGGGTACCTTTAATATCCTTTTGTTGTTGTTTTTAGATGGGGAAGAGTCTTCATTGCAGCTAAGATCTTCTTAACTTGCCCTGAGCATTTTTTTAGTGTCTGTATTTTACGTTAATTTGGAAAAATAAATTTGACATTCCAGGCCATTTTATGCAGCATCAGCTCCAGTGGGTAACTGGCAAGACGACTGCATCTGTTTTCTTGCAAGCTGCCTGCATTACTCTGGCCTCTTAATAATCAGGGAAAGAATATGTAAATTACAAATCATGTGACCCAAAGTTCAAACTGAGATAAAATAGGCAAGCCCTAATTGAACAGAGTTCAAAACACTCTGACTGTTCCTACTAGGCAATGCACACACGTTCAGTATATGTTTTAAGAGCAAGCTTGCAATGAACCAGACTATCTTAGGTGTTGGTAGAAATAATATGATTAAGTCCTGATAAAAATCTGGAGTTTACATGGAGTTTAGATGGCTCCTTACAAAATGAGCTCAAAATAATAGTTGTCTTTAAAAGAAATTTTGCAGATGGGACGCCTGGGTGGCTCAGTCGTTAAGCGTCTGCCTACGGCTCAGGTCATGATCCCAGGGTCTTGGGATGGATCCCCGCCTCGAGCCCTGCCTCAGGCTCCCTGCTTGGCGGGAGAGCTTGCTTCTCCCTCTCCCACTCCCCCTGCTTGTGTTCCCTCTCTCGCTGTGTCTCTCTCTGTCAAAAAATAAATAAAATCTTAAAAAAAATAAAGAAATATAAGAAATTTTGCAGAATAATCATTTTATCTATATGAAGCTCTCTGTTGATATTAGTAAACGTACTTCCTGTGACATTGTGGCTTTTTTTCAATTCTTTAAAACACACTTTTCCAAGTAAATGCATGCATTTTTTTCCCTCCTGAATAAGAATTTTTCTCTGGATTTCATCTCAGGCGGGCCAGTTTTAATGTCAACATATTCCTACAAACATGCACAAAATGCTTTGGTAACGGAGAGACATTGGTTCCAAACACTCCTGTAATATCCCTACTATGAAGGCTCGCTATCTAAACATTTGCCATAACAACTTGTAAATTTGTTTTACCTGAAATTCACTAGTCAAAAATCTCATCATAGTGAATTCAGCCATGTGGTCTATCAAACACCTTTAAGTAGCAGTACATCCAGAAGAGAAGATGGAGAATATTTTGTATCCACAGCTCAGTGGCTCTCCCAGCAGGCTTGAGTTATGTGTAAGGGCTCTCAACTTCCCATGTTAGTGAGTGAAAACGTCTTCTCAAACAGTGAAAAGCCTGTGAATAAAATAGGTGAACCCAAGAGGCCTGAAAAGTAGGAGGTGATAAAGCGTGTTGAGAGAGGCAAACTAACATCAACTCAGCCGTGCTCATGTCCCTAGGAGCTATGCACCAATATTTTCAAATGTGTAAGAAAATGCAGAAAAGCTTCTGAAAGTGTTGTTGATTCTAGTATTTGGTGTTTAAAATATATTATGGGAAGATTCTTTTGTTGGATGGTTATATAAGTGTTTGAGTGTTTTAGTGATATTTGTGAACACTGGTGGGTTGGGAAAGCATGGCTGTTTTTTCCATTTCAAATAATGGACTATAGGCTTTTGCTCTCCAAAAATGTGGTAACATGTTTTTAGAGAGAGGTTGGATTTGATTTTCTGTAACTGTTTTTGTGTAGAAATCTCTTGAGGATGTGTAATTTAATGATGTTAAAAACAGAAAGTTCAAGAATAGGCTTGGAACTTTCTTCTACTTTCAATTATATAGTCAGTGTATTTATTTACTCCTGACTTATTGACATTCCTGAGTTATTGACTCGAGATAATTCATTATTTTATGTTTAGTGTCAATTTATATTTAAACTGTAAATACTGTGATCTGAACTTGCTCTTTTTGATGTTGGCTTTGATGTTGATAACCTAAGTTGAACTGCTAATTTCATTTTTCCCATTCAGCTGCCGCAGCAGGTCACTGAATATAAATCTTTAATGAGGTTTCGTGACATTGTTTAAAAACCAGATAATATCATCCAAATGGAAGATGACACAAATTCCTTAATAGTGATATAATAAAGTGATGATATGTTTGAACTTCTGTTGGCCAGGGACTCTTCCAAGGGCTTACCGGAGTTAATCATTTCATCTTAATCACAAACAGTTGATGTTGGTATGGTTGTGATCCCCATTTTACAAAGGAGGAAACTGAGGCACATCATTTCAGTCACATAGCTAGTAAGCAGTAGAGCCAGGATCATGAACTTAGGCAGCCTGGCACCAGAGCCCATGCTCTTACCCACTGTGGGAACTCTCCATTTAGCTCATTCGGTGCTCTGGTAATTCATTAAGTTAGGTGTCAGGACTCAACATTCTTCTTGCTAAATTGGCATCTGATAAACGTCAAGTCTGGGTCCTTTGCGGCAGAGGAGGCAGACAAATGACTTGTTGGCCCTGGAGATGCCTAGTGGGAATATTTAAAAAATAACTGGAGGGGCACCTGGGTGGCTCAGTTGGTTAAGCGACTGCCTTCGGCTCAGGTCATGATCCTGGAGTCCTGGGATCGAGTCCCACATCGGGCTCCCTGCTTAGCAGGGAGTCTGCTTCTCCCTCTGACCCTCAGCCCTCTCATTATCTCTCTCTCTGTGTCATTCTCTCTCTCTCAAAAATAAATAAAATTAAAAAAAATAATAAAATAACTGGAGGGGCACCTGGGTGGCTCAGTTGGTTAAGCCTCTGCCTTTGGCTCGGGTCACGATCCCAGTCGAGACTTGTCAGGCTCCCTGCTCCATGGGGAGTCTGCTTCTGCCTCCCCCTGCTCTTGCACTCTTGTGCTCACTTTCTCTCTCTCTCTCTCTCTCTCTCTCTCTCTCTCCCTCTCAAATAAATAAAATCCTTAAAAGATAACTGGAAAAGAGGGAATTGAGTTGGTTCCCAACTCACTGGTGTTCTGGCAGCAGGGAAGAGAACCTTCCAGTACTGGGGCAACTTATGAATGGGTGTCCAGTGAGAAGCAGTTGCTGGAGGCATTGAGAGACACGCTGGTTCAGGATAAAAAAGAGGTGCAGGTGGGTGGGGGAGATGGCTTAACTGGGTGATGGAGATTAAGGAGGGCCTTGTGATGAGCACTGCGTGTTACATGTAAGCGTTGAATCCACTATATTGTACACCTGAAATTAATATTACACTATATATTAACTAAAATTTAAATAAAAACTTGAAACAAACACAAAAGAGGTGTAGGGCCAGAGGTCCAGCCCAGACAAGTCAGATGTCCATTTGGCTACTGGAGAGTTCAGTGTAGAGTGATATTTCTCAGCATTTTGTTTTTTTTATCACTAAGGAGTCTTTTTAGCCGTTTCTACCCTGCCCACCACCGCCCCCCCACGCACAACGATACTGCAATACCACAGATACACTGTGCACCTGTTTATGTACCGTGTATGTGTATCTGTGCTTTATACGTAAAAGGAGAAGGAATTTTTTCATCCCCCAAGAACTGATTTCTGTCCCCCGGGGGGCAGTGTCACCCCACTGAGAAGGCATAGGCTAGGGGGCACAGGAGGCACTGAATGGTGTTCAAGTGAACACGGCGTGGGAGTGTGGGTTTCAGTGAACCAGGTTGGAGGGGGCTAGTGGGCTTCAAAGTCAGAAGGGCTCACCAAAGGCAGAGTAGTATCTAAGGAGGGGGTAGGGGGTGGAGAAAAGAGATTTTCTTAAATATGTGAGGTCAGAACTTTTTGACGTGGGCTCACCATCCCCACTTCCCCATTGCCACCCAGAGATGTGAGAAGGAGTTTCTCTTTCTCCTATTATTCACGTAACTCCTGTCTTCCCTCCGTGGCTGAAAGTGTGTCACCATGTAATCTGAAATGCCACTGTGTTTTAATGAAATGTTCATTTCAGGGTGTGTGTTTTGAATTTCCTGTTTTATTTAGAGACCACGTTCCCGTTCCCAAGAAGCTTGCTTTAAATTCTTTTTAATTAAGTGAGTTCAGAAAAAAATGGCTCCTACTCCAAATTGCAAGAACTAGGTAGTGAAAATACTGTAACTAAAAACTGCTGTGTGCTCACTTGAGAGCTCCTAGTTCCCATAATAACAAACCTCAGAAAGAATCAAGTAGCAACTGCTGTTCCAGATAAAGAGCAAACTGGTTGTCCCTGGTCCTCAGAAGGCCAGCTCATTTTCTTGTACCTGGTCTCTTCGATAATCTTGGAATCTAATGCTATGTAGGAGGAAAAACATTGAGCACACATCTTGCTGACCTCTTCCCATTCAAATCTCTTTCCTCATGATTTTGCTACCACAATGACTTTATTCTGACCTCTGTAACACAGCCCATATCTCAAGGGCCCTTATTAACCTTAAATAACCTCATTTAATCACTTACTAGAAAGCATGATAAAGAAAGGAAGTTCTCCCAATATTTTTCTTCTTCACAAAGAAGCAATGGTTATTCAGTTGGTCAAAAGGCAGGAAGCATGAATTCCTGGAATGAAAGAAATGGTGAAGATATGGGAAAGGCAGTCCACCAGATTATTATTTGAAGATTTGAAAGTACTAGAAGATCCATCAGAGTAGGTGATCCCAGAAGTCAGAGAGCTTGTTGGGAAAGGATGATCTTCTATTTAGGCAGCAGGTGTCAAGCCTGGGTGCCCAATAGAATCACCTGGGAGCTTTTCAAGTCTTCCAGTCTCAACTCCCACCCCAGAGAGAATCTGACTCTCTGGGCTTGGCTGGGGTCTTGGGCACTGGTGGTTTTAAAAGCTCCCCGAGAGGTTTCTGATGTGCACTCAAGATTGAGAATCACTGCTTCAGATTACAAAGTGCTTTCTCACATATTATCGAGGGTTTTGTACACCTAAAAAGAGGAAAAGGAAACGTTTGCAATGCCTGTTGATTATATAAGGAGGAGGAAGGGAAACAGTAGTAATTGTGAAAATGAAAGGATTGCAGAAAAATAAGCTTCCAGAAATTGGAGGAAAAGCCCTCACCCTTGTAGGGCTAAAATTAGGGATGCTGGCTATCCATTGAGTGTAGAACATGAAAGAGGAGCTTGTGTGGCCATACTTCCTGCTCTGTATGGACTGTTCTTGAGATGACAACAAAATTCCCTTCCCAGAGTCTGAAAACAGTCATCTAATATTTGATGTCTATTAGTCCCTAAAACCTTATTGAGTCCACTCTATAAATGAGAAATATTGGAGAAAACAAGAAAAACATTTGTTGAGAGTCAAAAAGTATGTTAGAAAATATCATGTTAATATTTCCATGTCCATTTTGGAATGTGCACATGATCTGCGTGTATAGACAGAAAATGTGCCTCCACTGTGATCCTAACAGCTTTCAAATTGTTCTAATTAATAATTCTGCAGATGAAAGTGGCAATTAAAAACCTTGGTTATAGCTGGAGGAGAAGTAGAGCCAATCCTGGGCTCTCAGGCTGGGGGGAAATAGAAGTCAAGTCACAGTGAGGCAGAAGAAAAGTAAGTTGTGATCAGGATATCAAATTTTAAGATTTTGGAAGTGGATGATGACAAAGCTTAGGCTGCGACCAAGAGAGTGAGTGGCAGCTACTGTCAACAAAGTAAAGGCTAAGCTACCATCTCCCTGTCAACCAGTAGATGAAGAGGGACAGTACTTGAAGTGCAGAAAAGAAAATCTTCCAGACCCTAAATATTTAAGGTCAGGAGTCCCAATTAATGACCCCTCCTCATTCTAGTTTCCAACTCACAGAGAATGGCTAATAATAACAATAACCATAGTTCAGCACTTCCTACATGTCGGCATTGTCCTAAGCACCTTGAACACTGGTTTTGTGACAAGAGACACTATTAGGCCCATTTCACAGATGAGGAAATAGATGTAGGGTAAGCAATTTGCCCAATATGGGCTGTAAATGCTGGGGAGAAGTTGTAGACAGGGTTAGGGTGAGAGAATACTTTATGGAAAGTTAAGTTCAGCTGAAGAAGTGAACAAAATCCAGGAGGAGGCCTGCCTACCAGTGTGTCCTGCACACCAACAGATGCCAGGCTTTGTGTGGAGACCTGGTGAGAGATGAGTCTAAAATAACACACTGGGGCCATATTGAAGAGTTCTGAACACCAGTGCTCAGCGTTGGAACCTGATCTGGGAGGGAGGAAGGATGAAAAAAATGACATAATTAGCACTGTATCTTGAAATGATTAACTTTCGAATATGAACAAATTGGAGAGAAGCTGGAGTGAAAGGGATTACAGTAGGGTCCTTTTGGTCCTGATTATATGACAGATAATGAACATATGAACAGGGGGGTGTCGGCTGAAGGTTAGAGGAAGAGACAGGTTTGATAAATGTTGCAAAAGTCAAATGCAAAATTTTGGTAACTGGGTGGATGAAGAGTATGGGTGGGGGAAGGGGGGCAGAATGTAAAGAGAATCCAAGCTTTCAAGTTCAAGTCACTGCACGATTGGCAGGAATTCAGAAGAGTCACTTTGTGGGGTAGGTAAGAGGGACAGCATGAGCAGGTGGACTCTGGGAAATCTGTAATCTGCTGTGTGAGCAGGTCATCAAGGTGGGAGACCTCAGCAGGAAGTTGAAAACAAATCTGGAACTTAGAGGAGTCTGAGCTTGAAGTGAAGCTTTTGGTGTCATCCGCACGAAGGTGCTACGGTAAACCTGGGGAGCAGATGAAATCTCTGGAAGGGGGAAAAGGAAGCAAATAGAGAACAGATCCTTGGGAAATATTTAAATTTGGGGGCAAGGAAGAAGAGGAGCCAGCAAAGGAGACAGGGGGAGAGGTTAGCAGAAGGATAGGAATGTCTAGAAGTATGTATCACAGAACACAAGGGGATGGAAGGTTCCAGAAGAAAAAGCTGACTTAGCAAACCCTCAGAGAAACTCAGAAAAATTAAGCCATTAGGAGTTGTCAGTTGAAAGGTTATAAGGATCTGGAGGAGCCATAGGCTAGGAGGCGGCCTCGGGTGGGAAGGAGGGGGTAGAGCATAAGAGGCAAAGCAGGGCTGCGCTACCTTTGAAGAGTTTGAGGGTGAGGAAGAAAGGGAAGACACAGTGGCTGGAAGGGCTAAGACATGTGAGGGAAGGTGTTTTGTCTGGTTCTTAAGTGAAAGGGCACCTGTTAAATCTATTTTAGAGATAAAGGAGCCACAGAGAGGGGTGAGTGAAGACGCATAGATACTGCCAGGTGGTAAAGCAAAAATAAGGAAGCAGCAAAAATATTTCCGTGGCAGAAAGCACAGCAGAATGAGGTCCTAAACTTCTTCAATCCTTATCATAAAACTCATCGGCGGGAGCAGCTCATGGAGCTGTCCTCCCTGACTCCCACGCAGCAATTCTCACAGAAATAGGGCAAGGGCCAATTAAGAGGTTTTCCCTCCTCCTCTGGTGGAATGCATGAATGTAATGCATGCATCCCAGGGTGGAGGGGAGAGGTAGCTCTCACTATCTACAGTCTTAAAAAGTAAAATAACTTCCATCGACTCTAGGGAGAAGAAGAAATTTTGCTAATGAATTTGGGCTGGAAAATACTAGGATTTTCTTTGTATATGTACTATTAGCAGATTGCATAATTTGTAATTATGTGCAGGAGAAGGGAGGGCATTTTTATCCCACGTTTTGGGAAAAAGAAAGAGTTAAATGCACTCAGGCCTGAATGTCACTTCACTCACTCTGTATGAGGCAAAAGCTTCCCAGAAAAAGAAAAAAAAAAAAGGTAGAAAAGCAAAAATACTGATAGTGGTTAACAAGTAACGTTAAGTAGGCTTTGACTGCTGTAGGTAGGCCTGGGTAGGACAATGCCGTAAAACATTCTGCAAACAATCGGCTCCATTGTCCTGTCCTTTCCTGTCAAGGTGGTGGCACTGGACACAGGACATCAGAAAGGAAAAGAGGAAGCAGAGAAGGAAATGGAGAGGCAGAGACTGAGTGTTCCTCGGGAATGGGCACAACCTCCCTCTTCTGGGGGATGGCTGGGCACCACGCCTGCCCCTGTGTATCCAGAAATGGTCCCTGGGGCCCCATCGCTGTCACATTGCTGCACAGCCCTGGGGCATGGAGAAGAGCTTGGGAGGTTGTTAGCACATCTCCCTCCGGAGATGAGACTGGGCTCGGCACCAACAAGAAAATACCAGAGGGGATTGTCTCTTCTCCATGCCTGGATAATGGCTATTCCCTGAGACCCAGGGAAGAATTAAATTCAACGTGGGCCTTGGGTGCACTTTATCACACACTCCATCCTGAACAGCTGGGCTGCTAGGATAATTTAAAAAGAAGAGAGAACTGGCTGTTCACCATAATAAGTCTCTCAATGAGGAGGTAGAAAGATTTCCCATTTCTGTACAAGCCAAAGGAAGCAGAGCATTAGGCAAGTATCCTCTGAGTCTCATTAACAGAGACAACAAATACGGAAAATCCAGGGGGATTTGCTCCACATTTCTATTAGTAATGGCAATTTTTTTTTTTACCTGAAATATGCTAGTAATTTTCTCGCGTGCAGAATTGACTTTGCCTAAGGATTAATAAATATGCTTTTTCTTCATAGTTACTAAGTATCCTCCATGTTCTAGAGACTACAAACAAAACATCACTGGTCGCCTTCTTTTTTTCTTCTTTTGCTTTATTTCTGAGAAGATAAGATAGTAAAGCCATCCCAGACTGATTTATTTTAAAGAACATGGAAATAATATGTATTTAAAATTGGGTCAAAAGAATAGATAATAGCCAGCTAGTATGAATTAAAAATTTGGTTCTAAAATGGGCAGTAATGGTTAAGAACGAAGCTGGTAGGGTCAGAAGAAGGGCAGTTTCCTCCTCGATTTATGCGGGATCCCCAGGGTCAGAGTCAGTCCCAGAGCTAAGCGCGTGATAATGGGTGCCGCTACATAGAAACCAATGACTGGTGAAAGATACTTGTTAAAGATCATTTTCACCTTGAGTAACTACTGAAGTGTTTTTCTCACCATAGTTAGAACTGTGTCTCTTGTGGTCTCTCAGACTTCGTAACAATAAGATCATCTCAGTGTCTGGGTGGATAACTACCTTCTTTTCTTTCAGGCGGAGGAAAGGAATGTACATTTGCCCATTTAAGAGCAGATTTGGCTTATTAAGATATGTGTCCAGAAAGAAGGCCATCTGTGTAAGCTGTGTTGGGCTTTTAAAAATGATGACCTGACTTGTCAAGAAGTCATTCCAACTGACTCAGGTTTTCACGATAGTAAAATAGTGTTTGTACAATAGCATAAAAAATAGTATACAAAATAGCAGTGTTTGTTTTTTTTTTAAATCTGCCTTTCCTAGAACGTAAATGCCTGTCCCAGAATTCGACTGCACGAATAAAGCGGATATGGTGGCATCAAGTGTTCTCCCGTAAGAGGCACTTAGGCAACCTCCAGGTTGTCTTCTTATGAATATTCTTCAGCAAACATCTTTGTTTTCCCACCATTAATGTATTTCCTCAGAAGAGCTTTCCGTGAAATGAAATCACTAGATCAAGTGGTATGAATATTTTAAAGCTCCTCTTTCCAAACCCGTTTCTAAGGAGCTTTCCAAAAGGGTATTTATTAATTCACCTTACACTAGTCATATGTGAGAATTAGAGCTGTATTCCAGACTTACTGAGCTGCTAATAAGACCACATTACTTTTATTTGCGCTTCTTTCTAGTCTAGCGAGTTTGAAAACTTTTTCAAGAATTCGCTGACATTTTCGTGTGTATATTTGCTAATTGTTTGCTGCTTCCTGATGGGCGGGTTTATCCTTCCCAGCGCCAGTCTCACCTGCTTTCCCCACGTTTGTTGCTCCGCACAGGCTCCCATGATTCGTTCAGCTACTGGGTAGATGAGAAGTCCCCAGTGGGGCCCGACCAAACTGCAGCCATCAAACGCCTGGCCAGGATCTCCTTGGTGAAGAAGCTCATGAAAAAATGGTCTGTGACGCAGAACCTGACGTTCCGGGAGCAACTGGAAGCTGGCATCCGCTACTTCGACCTGCGTGTGTCTTCCAAACCCGGGGATGCCGACCAGGAGATCTACTTCATTCACGGACTTTTTGGCATCAAGGTCTGGGACGGGCTGATGGAGATTGACTCATTTCTCACCCAACACCCCCAAGAGATTGTCTTCCTAGATTTCAACCACTTCTACGCCATGGATGAGGCCCACCACAAACGCCTGGTTCTCCGGATCCAGGAGGCCTTTGGAAACAAGCTGTGCTCCGCCTGCCGTGTGGAGAGCATGACGCTGCGAGCCCTGTGGGAGAAGAAGTGCCAGGTGAGAGGAGACAGACCCGCTTACAAGGGCAAGGGCAAGGGCAAGGGCAAGGGCAACAACGGAACTCTGCCACCTTTTCTGTCTCAGCGGCTGGAAGCTCCTTGCAGCTCACTGCAGGGCTCTTAGGCTAGAAGGCAAAGATTATTTGGAGTGTTAAACAGACACACCTGAGTCCTGGGCTCTTGGATAGCTTCAGACTCTAGGATATGCACACCAGTTCCTGGGCACCGGTGAACTGGGATTAACACCTGCCGAATAGTTACAATTGGTTGGGCAGCCTGTTGGAAGCATCTGAATTGACTTGGAGTGGCCTGGCCAGAACCAGCCCAAGGCAACTTTGTGAAATTGGACCAGTTGGTGATTGCCATTTTTTTCTGATCTCCCATAGAATCCTTTCTCAGGCTCCTACTTCCCCTCAGGGATAGGTGGGCCCATCCTGCCTTGAACTCAATGTCAGATAATCCCTGCAGGGGCTGACAAAAGCATGTAAGTGATTCATCTCAGAGGTGTTAACATTTTAAATCTTAACAGATTTGGGGGCCTGGCCTGAGAGATTGAAGGAGGATCCAGGCCGGAGAGCATTTCCAGGTCCCCTAAGCTTAGAAGAGCCCCCAAACGGAGGCCTTGAGGGATATACTCAAGAAAAGGAACGTGGGCCTCAGATACATGCTGCTCTGATCCCACAGGATGAAAGACTGTGGGAGAGGGGAGCTTCAGGAAAGGTCAGCCTCCAATTTAGACTCGCTTTAAAAAAAGAAAGAAAGCAAGTCCCTTTTTTTATTCATAGTTGCTCACTTACTCAAAGATACATTAACCAAAGCATCTTAAAGAGGCATCTATTTTTGAACTTGGGGAAGAGCTTTCAATTAAAAATCAATTAAAGATTATTCACTTGCAAATATTCATTGAGCACCAAGTGTGTGCCAAGCACCGGTCCAAGCTCTTGGGATAAATTAGTAAATAAAACAAAGATCCTTGCCTTCATGGAGCTTTCATTCAGGTCTAAGAAATAGATCATAGATAATTGCCATAATAAATACGATACATAAAATGCTAGAAAGTGATATGAGCGATGAAAACAGAAAGGTAAGCGTGGTTAGGAAGAACCAGCGTTCTTTGGGTCGGAGGGTTGGTCTCAGTTTTAAATAGGTTGATGAGGGTAGACGTTCAAAGGAGTTAATGGAGTAAATCGTGTGGCTGTTAGGGGAAGAGCTTTCCCAGCTGAGGAACCCGCCAGTGCCTGGTTCTGTTTGAGCCGAAGCAGGCGCCGTGGGGCTGGAGAGCAGAGCGGCGGGAGGAGGTCAGAGGTCATGGGTGATGCGGTGGGAACTCAGGCTTTCACTCTGAGCGAGGAAGGTTCTGGGAGGGTTCTGAGTACGCGGTGCTGTGTCCTGAATTACACGGTAATAGGATATCCTTGGCTGCTAGGAAGAAAGCAGGGGAGGAGGGCAGGGAAAGGAGGGGAGCCAGTGAGGAGTACTAGTGGGAAAAGTGGTCCGATGTGGGATCTATCAGAACTTAGAGCCAACGGGGTTTTCCAATGGATGGGATTCGGGGCACAAAAGAAACAGGCTCCAGGGATGACTCCCAGGTTTGGCCTGAGTAACTGGAAACCCCAGGTGTTTTTGCACACCTCTGAAAGGGCTAATGCCTTTGACACCACAGAGGCTAACGAGTTAGCTGTCGGTATCTGTTAAAATTTAAGCCACTTTTCCTCACTAAAACTTTGTAAATGATGTTTTGCCAAATATTTATCACACCTCTGCCCCTAACCTGGATTGATATCTTTTCAGACTCACAGGTCTAATTTGGAGATTTTTTTTTCTCAGTGGAGTCTCTCTTACAATATGAGATAATAGTAATAACAAGGGCACCTTAACAGCTAACCTTTACTGAGCCTTTACACTGTGTTAGGTACCCGGATTAGCACATTTAATCCTCTCCACAACACTATGAGATAGGTGTTTTGTTATTATCCTCATTTTACCAATGAGTAAACTGAGGCATGGAGAGACGAAGCGACTTACCCGAGAGAACATTCCCAGTGAGTGGCAAGAGCCAAATTGAGTCATAGGCTGTTTGGCTCCGTAGAGCTCCCACAGCTTCTGATGCTACCCCAGGGCTGTCCCCTCATCTTGGTGGTTTTCACAACTAGGAGCAGAGATTATGCTAATAAAAACACCTTCTCCTTGTTCGTGAGCCCTTATTATCAGAGGGTCTCAGAGGTTTCACAGACGGAATAAAGGGCCAGAGATCTGTAAGAGGGCTTTTGAATGTGCGATTCAGGTAAGGTTAAATCTCAGTACAGCTAAGTTTGACAATCAGATATCTGTTATAAATACAGTTTTATAATTTTGCGCACAGATAGTGTCCTGAATGGACTTGCCACAGTGCATACCAAATTGTTCGGAAGTCTGCAGGAGTAACAGGTGTCTTCAGGAATAATGATGAGGGGGGACAGTGAATTTCTAGCAGCAGAGTGATGAGCTATCCTTGTTTTTAAGTATGGACTGATCTGTGTCTTCCAACTACAGCTACTCTGAAAATTATGAAGGAAAGACACTGTGATGACCTGTCAGAAAAAGGGAGTGTCATCCATTTGCTCTTCTTGCTTTCCCCAAGTTTTCCCTACCATGTCTCTTCTTAAAAGCTAAACAGACCTCACAGTCATCAGTGATCTACCCCCTGCTGGGGGCAGGGCCCTCCTGGTGGTTACACTTTAAATATTCATTATGTAATGAGCTGCCTTGCGTGGAACCCCCTGAGTATTTTATCACTACAGTTTCATAGCAAGAAGTGTACTACCATTCAGTCAAATTTCATTTACTCAACAATTACATCACAGCTCACCGACAGTTGTGCATCGCAGTTATGGGTTTGGAGGTACAATGAATTAGAAGATTTCATCTACGGTTTGGCAGTGTTTTGAATCTTAATGAGAAGGGAGGAGTCCATAACACTCATAAAATACAAAACAACCCCTACACAACTGCAAGATAAAACTGCCTCAAATGTACTATATGAAGGAAGGGGTTTGTAAGCAATCAGTTGAAAAATAGCACATAGCATAAATCTATAGTCCAGGAGCCCCCAGGAAAGGACCCATCAGAATAAGAGGAAGTCAGTCGAGGAATAATTTTCAAAAGAAAGTAGATTTCAAATCTGAGTCTCCAGAGAGAAACTGAACATAAATTGCTGAGCTGGAGGGGAGAGTTGAATTTCAGAGAAAAATATAGCAGAGTGAGGTAGGGCAGGTGCAAAACACAGGCCCTAGGGCAAGAGTGACTGCCCCTAGAATCCCATGGAATAACAGTTGGTTTGCTGGACCAACATCCTCGTGTGACCAGAAATTCTCCTTCTAACCCTTATGGTCAGACTGCGCAGGCGCTTGAGGAAAGGCCTAGAGCCCCTTTTGTACAATGTGTCCTATTTGCACCTTTTCTAGGGCAGAGTAAAGAACAGCACTGCCACTGCTCGGGGCCCCAGCAGCTCTGAAAGCCTGCCCTGACAGGGAAGGATCACACAGCCTCCCGCCTCTGCCACCGTCCATTCCACAAGACAGCTTGCCTCCCTTTCGGAGGCAGGAGACCCCGGGCTCCCAGCTAGCCAATTACCCCGCCGGCAGGGAATCCTCCCAATCTCCCCAACAATCTGCTTACTCTGAGCCTGTGATTAACCTCATTAACACACGTGTTTACCACGGGCATCCTTAGCAGTCAGTCAGACATTACTCAACACCATTAAAAACAACAAGATAACTATTTACCTGTTGGGTGCATCCAGCCTGACGCGCCCAAGCTCCGGGCCCGCAGGAGCAGTTTGTCATGCATCTTAGTCATGAGCGCAACACACTGGAGACCAGACACACATTCAGAGCCCTGCTCCTCAGGTGCCTGGAGCATTATGCTCTCAGGCCAGCTATCTGAGGATTGCAGTCCAGGGAGTGTAAACACGCTGGACATTCCTTCAGGAAGAGATTACTGGTGCTTGGAAGCAGGGAAAATATACTACTTCTAGAAACCGAAGCAGCAGAGCCCTGAATTGGGACAATCAAAATAGCAACTCCCCATCCCTCGGCTGCCTGTCAGAAACTAATTAATGCTGTGGCTATGGCTTACTAATTATTTTCAAAATCACCACCAGCCCCGAGAGGTCCCACTGGAGACCCATCGCCTTCTGGAAGTCTGCCCTGCCTGGAGTAGCGCCCTCCCACCCCCTCCTAGGAAGGGTTATTCATTCAGTCAGCTTGGCTCGCGTGATTGAAACTCAGGGTACTCCCAGATTAGTGCAAGGTGTTGGTCTCAAACCCAGGAGCGTCAGTCTCCTGAGCGTAGGACTCATACCATGTAGACAACTCTGAGCCCCAGGGAGCCACAGGGCTCTCCCCAAGGGGAGGGGCATGGGTAGGATTGAAGCAGTCTGTGAATTTGGATGGGAAAAATCTACATATTTATTACCTCTCACGTCTAACTGAAAATTCATATATCCACAGTATCGGCCCTACCTGTGATTTCGTCACCATAGAAATTACAGGTATTTCCATATCACATTTCAGTTATTTGAAATACCATTTACTCATCATTAACTCAAAATGATGGAACTTATTAGACTTAAAACAAAATACTTTTATTTAATGTATTTATTATGAAGCATGTACACTCATTTATTACAAATTTAATAATATATTGATAGCTATATTTTGGTCTCATTGATTTCCTTTGTAATCCTATTTTATTTTATACATTCATTTAAAATGCAGTCTGAGAAGGGGTTTGGGATTTTACCATACTTGCAGAGGTGTTCACGATAAAAATAAAGAATTTTCAAGTTCAGACATACACAAGTGCTTAAATCTTTGCTTACTGATTTCTCTAAATATACATATACATAAAATTCTTGAATTTCTACATGCTTATACTTGTTTGCCTTTGATCCTAGCAATCAGGGCAAAGCCAAGGAATTAACATTCAGCTAATTCATCAGTTGTTCTCCTTTTTCTGTTTTGAATGTTTCAGGTTCTTATTTTCTATCACTGTCCCTTCTACAAGCAATACCCCTTCCTGTGGCCTGGAAAGAAGATCCCAGCGCCCTGGGCAAACACCACAAGTGTGAGCAAACTCATCCTCTTCTTGGAGACCACTCTGAGTGAGCGGGCCCCGCGCGGCTCCTTCCATGTCTCTCAAGCGATTCTCACCCCCAGAGTGAAAACCATTGCCCGAGGCCTGGTTGGTGGCCTCAAGAATACTCTGGTTCATAGGTAAGAATTTGCTTCTACCCCACAAGTAAGGTTTATGGTTTGTTTTTTGTTTTTTTTAAAGATTTTATTTATTTATTTGAGGGAGAGAGTGAGAAGAGAGAGAGCACATGAGAGGGAAGAGGGTCAGAGGGAGAAGCAGATTCCCGGCTGAGCAGGGAGCCCGATGCGGGACTCGATCCTGGGACTCCAGGATCATGACCTGAGCCGAAGGCAGTCGCTTAACCAACTGAGCCACCCAGGTGCCCTATTTGTTTTTTAAAGAAAACTTATCTTGATTCTCTTCTGAATAAACAGCAGTAAAATCATATAGTTTGAAGATTTTAGGATAACAAAACAAAAAAACCTTATATTTGAAAAAGCTGTGCATTTGAGGCGGTTTGCATTAAACGTGGCCAAAGGGCCTCTAAATACTTTGTTAAAATATCTAGTAGACCGTAAGTATTCTCTGAACTTTGATGCTCAGGCAAAGCGCTTTAAGCCAATGGCAGTGTGTTCACTTCTGGTGTGTGATCACATCCCATACTTGCCCCCGCCTTTCAGCTGGCCCAAGTACTCACTCATTTAAAAAGCATTAAATGAGAAGAGCTGTGCCAGGTGCTAGGGATTCAGAGGTGACCTTCAAAGGTTTGTCCCTTCCATAGCGATGTTGAGTCCTGAGAAGCAGCTTCGGATGGTACCTGCAGCACCATAGTTTAACACACTTCCTCAGAGCAGAATGGATTCTGACTGCACCATTAGGCAGGAGAAGCTCCAGATATTTTATATTCGATGATATTCTTTATCAAGGACACCACAAATGATAGATGTCATCAAGAAAAAGCGTGACTTGCATATCTGTACACATATGTGTGCATGCCTGTCGATGTGGCTAAAGGGAATATTATCAGTACACTTGGAGAACAGGGCATCCTCCCAATCCAAGCTGAGGAAACGAATATGTTTGGATAACAAGGGCTATTTACAGGACTCGCTTCGGTTCCTGAGTTCCAGGTGGTAAGTACCAGTATTTAGGTAGTGAAAGATTCTTCCAAAAATGTGTCTCTGCCTATCTGGTTCTGAGTTTGGATAGCATCACTCCAGATAACAGGAGTGCATCTGGCAAGAGTTCAGATAGCAAGAAGCACCTGAACTTTTATTTCCTGGTGAAAACTCCTGCTTATCTTGGCCATAAACAAAACCAGAAACCCTTACTGTGGGGCTCGACTCAGTTCTGACTGAATTACTTATGTTGAACTTGGAAAAGAGAATGTCATAAAGCAGTGCTGTAGCTCGGAAAGGTCCAGAATGACAAACTTCCTTGTTTTCTATGTTCATGTAACACACCATTTTCCTCATGTGGTTGGCAAACTTGTAGATTATTATTCACTTATTCATTCATTCATTCAACAAAAAAGATTGAGTACTTAGGAGGAGCTAGGTCTAAAGATACAAGGGAAACAATAGAGTCTGTCCTCATGGAACTTAAGTCAGTCAGGAAAAATAAACATGTACATTTCTGTAAAGCAGTATGAAAATAACATAATAAAGTCTGTGCAGAGAGTTGTACTAATAAAGGAGAGAGTATTTAAAAATCAGGATAAGTTATATCTGTATACTGTATTTAGAATATAAATTACCCTCTTGCAGACGATTTCATTTGATTCTTAAATCAAGCCAGCCTCCAGGTCTAGAGCGCATTATTGCCCCCATTTCAGCTGGGACTCAGTAAGGTTAAGCGACCCAGACCCACATAGCTGGTAAGAGTCAATAATATGCTCTAACTCTGGACTTCTGACTGTTGTGCTGTTGCCCTTTTCCATATTCACCACTGACTTGAATATAGCGTATTTCATCGCTCCGCTCCTTTCTGCTCCACTGACCTGTAATTGTCTTACTGGTCCCTGAATCTGGTCAGATCTTCCTGGTTACAGCTGTGAACCCACAAAGTCACAATGCTTTTCATACCTGTAAATTCCTAGAACTTTAATCTGGCTGTAAAGGAAGCACAAAGCTTTCACTTAGTGATAATGATGGCGGCATGTGCCCAAAGCGAAGGGATCCTAGCATGCCAGAGCCCTCGCTGGTGGCAAGCGGATGTCTCAAGGCTGGAGAGATACTTGGGCCTCTCCACTCTGCTGGTCTCAAGAATATTACAGGGATGCAGCATGCATTCCTAGGCCTCCACATCCACTGAAGGGAGAAACAAAGTCAAGAGTTTGTTCCCAAACACCAGCAGGATGAGTGGCTGTCGTTTCCTCTGGGCAATTGAACAAGCGTAGGAGAGAAGCATTTCTAACACCCAAGAGCTCTGTCCTAACTGAAGTACAAGGGGTACTCTCAGACTGGTTCCTGAGCACTGGTTACCAGCTTAACCAAGAGGAAAAAGATCAGATAGGTATATTTTCCCACAGTTGTAGAGGTGATTTTTTTTTTTTTCAGCAGGAAGTTAACCTAACTCTTAGGTGAAACTTTGGACCTAAGATCTTGTTTGCTTTGGTTCATCACCCTGAAAGGAAGCCATGAAAAAGAGCCATTCTGACTGAATTTCTCTGGTAGATTTCCCTAGATTCTTAGAAACCTCCCACTGAAATCAAATGAAAGCAAGATTTGCCTAAGTTCCAGGACAGATTTGCCTAAGTTCAAGGAACAACCATGGAGCCATAGAAGGGGACACAGACTGAAGTCAGAAGCCTGAGACTGAAGCCTGATCTGATCCCTGTTATGGGCTGAATTCTGTTCCCTGGAAATTCGTATGTTGAAGCCCTAGGCCCCAGTATCTCAGGATGTAGCCATTGGAGATTGGGTCTTTAAAGAGGTGACTAAGTTAAAATGAGGCCATTAGGGTTGGCCCTAATCCAGTCAGACTGGTGTCCTTATAAAAGGAGGAAATTTGGACATGCAAAGAGACCCCAGGGTTGTGTGTGCTCAGAGAAAAGGTGACATGAGGACACAGCAAGAAGGCAGCCATCTACCAGCCAAGGAGAGAAACCTCAGAAGAACCCAAACCTGCCAACATCTCGATCTTGGACTCCCAGTCTTAGAACTGTGAGAAAATACATTTTTGTTGTTGAAGTCACCCAGTCTGGCATTTTCTATGGCAGCCCTAGCACACCAATGTAGTCTCTTAACAGGGTGGCCTGGTCAAATTTCCTGAGCTCTCTGAGCTGTCTCTTTCCCGCCTCTTAAAGGATTAATATGACTGCACAAAACTGTAGAGTCTTAGCATGAAAATGCCTACCACAGTGACTGGCACAAAATAGGCACGCCATCTCTGTCTGTAAAGAAACCCAAGAACACAGAGGGTCAGGCTGCTTCTCAGTCGGCTTCAAAGGCAAAGGGAAGTTTCAAACCGACTGCTCTGCTTATGGGACCTGGTGCTTCACAGGCCTGTTGGCAATATCTGGCTCAGCCGTCTGCACTCATCTCTCCTTGCTAAAGGCCAGGAGTTAAGAAAATAAAGCGGCTTCTCCTCACAGGGAGTTCTACATTTTCCTGTCCTTGTACGTAATCCTGGTTATTTGATCCTTGCCTTGAGGAAGGTTGATACGTGCAACCTGAAGCTGACATAGAGCTCTTTGTCACCGGAGACCGCAGGTGGATGCCTTTCCCACATTTCTCTGCTCAGGCTCCAAGGATCCCCTGGAGTTGCTACCAAGCCTTTAGTTCTCATTTCCCCATGATGACCAGAAGATGGCGCCAACATTTCATACCTAAACACTGACTAGGGGATTTTTTTTTTTTTTTTCTTTTAAGAAAGCTCTGCACCCAATGTGGGGCTTGAACTCATGACCCTGAGATCAAGAGTCATCATTGCTCTACTGACTGAACTACCCAGGCGCCCCCTGGCTAGTGGATTTTAAAAAAGAAGTATTGGGGCACCCAGGTGGCAGTCAGTTGAGCGTCTGACTCTTGGTTTTGGCTCACATTGTCGTCTTAGGGTTGTGATCTCAGGTCGTGGGATGGAGCCCCTAGTGGGGCTCTGCGCTCAGCTCAGAGTCTGCTTGAGATTCTCTCTGCCCCCCAGTCTGTGTGTGTGTGCGTGTGTGTGTGTGTGTGTGTGTGTGTGTCTAAAATAAATAAATCTTTAAAAAATAAAGTAAAAGAAAAAGAAGTCTTGAATGGGTCAGTCTCAGGACTATAGCGGCCTTCTTGTGGGCCACTGTATTCCAGGTCTCTATCGCCAAGGGAAGACTACTTGTGGCACTTCGTTCTTGGCCTTCAGCTATCTCTACCCTACACTCTAGCATGTATGATTTCTTCTCTCGTGCCAAACACTCACATAGTGCTTGCTATATCCCAGGCAAAGCTAAGCACTTCACCTATATTACCTTATTTAATTCCCCCTCCCCAAAATCTACATGAGATAAGTAGTAGTTTTATGCCCATTTTACAGGGGGAGAGACTGAGGCAGGAAGAAATTGAATAAGTTAAGGTCAAATTGAGGTTATTAAATCTTTGGGAGACCCGGTTAAAAATGGACTTACTCCTGTGATGGCAGCTTATTAAATCCTAATTAACCTACTAACATAAAAATGCAAATTGGTTTATGAGATGCGTTTTATAGCCCATGGCCAGTTCTTGAGTCCACTGAGTGAGAGGAGTGCCCCAGGACTGATCATTGTTTTCGTGAGAAGAGGCAAAGAAATGCTAGCAAGGCCTGGACAGGGTCATCTAGGAGATTGAGAGGTCAGGGTGTATGCTCAAAGCGGGGGGCAGCTTGGAAAGAGAAGATGACAACCAAGGAGATCGTCACCAGAGGAAGAGAAAGGGGGCCCTCAAGATAAAAGTGTTTTTATTTTTGACCCCCTGGAGCAAATCCTTCCTAAAAAGTCTCCAGTCCCAGGATGGCTGGGTGACTCGGTTGGTTAAGTGTCTGCCTTTGGCTCAGGTCATGATCCCAGGGTTCTGGGATCGAGCCCTGCATCGGGCTCCCTGCTCGGCGGGGAGCCAGCTTCTCCCTCTGCCTCTGCTCCCCACCTCCCCACCCCTGCTCTTGCTCGCGGTCTCTCAAATAAATAAATAAAATCTTAAAAAAAAATCTCATCCCTTAACCAAATCATAAGCTATGGGTTGTGTCTTCCTTAACGTCTCCCCGGATGCCAGACTGTGCAGTACACTTCACTTCGCCCTCGCCTCTACCCTCCATGGTATTTACATTTCCTGCTAATACAGAAGGTATCACATTAAATTGTTGTCATTTGTTGATGTCACTAAATGATGAGCTGCTTCGGGCAAAACATTTCTGGATATCACATGGAAAATCCTTGAATTGTAAAGTGTGACCAACCGACTGTGTTTGTGAGACCACTGAGTAAGCAGTGGTCCATTAAGAAGCTACTCATACTTCTGGAATGCTATATCCATATGGGAGAAGTGAACCCCACCCCTCCTGCTTCATACCATATATAAAAATTAGCTTGAGATAGATTTTGGATCTAACAGGAAAGCTAAAGCCATATGCTTAAAGAAGAAAACAGGAAGACATTTTTGTGACTTGGGACTAAGCAAAAGTTTCCTAGATAGATCACAGAAATTATAAAAAAAAAAAAAAGAATTTAAGGAATTGAGCTCACCAAAATATGCCATTAATAAAGTTAGTAGACAAGCTATAAGCAAGGTTAAAATATCAAAAAGCATATCCAAGAAAAGACTAGTGTCTAGAATATATAAATAATTTCTACAACTCAACAATTAAAAGAAAGAGAAAAAAAAGAATGGGTAAAAATTGAGCAGGTACTTTCCGAAGCAGACATACAAATGGCCAATAAGTACATTACAAACGGCTCAGCCTTATTAGTCATCAGAAGAATGCAAATTAAAACACTTAGATATCTTTACATACCCACTAGAATGGCTAAAATTAAGAAGACTGTGCCAAATTTTGGAGAGGCTCTGAAGCAACCAGGACTCTTACACTTTGTTGATGGGATTATATAATGGAACAACCTCTTTGGGAAAAGATCTGGAAGTTTCTTATAAAACTAAATGTAAGCCTACCATGTAGTAAAGGAATTTTAGTCCTTGATATTTATCCAAAAGAAATGAAAATAAATGTCCACAAAAAGACTTAGATAAGAATGCCCATAACAGTTTTAGCCATAATATCCAAAAATGAGCAATATCCCATTTATTCATGAGTAAGAAAATGGATAAACAAACTACAGTATATTCATGCAGTGAAACAGTACGGTGATTAAAATGAAAGAACAAGCTGCTGATGTATGCAACAACATGGATGGATTCCAAAACCATAATGCTGAGTGAAAGAACCTCACACAAAAGAATACATACTGCATGAACTCACATGAAGTTCTAGAACAGGCAAATGTTTTTTTTAAAGACTTTATTTGACAGAGAGAGACACAGTGAAAGAGGGAACACAAGCAGGGGGAGTGGGAGAGGGAGAAGCAGGCTTCCCGCAGAGCAGAGAGCCCGATGTAGGGCTCGATCCCAGGACCCTGGGATCATGACCTGAGCCAAAGGCAGGTGCTTAACGACTGAACCACCCAGGTGCCCCCTAGAACAGGCAAATTTAATCAGTGGTAGAAAAAAAAATGAGGATAATTGTTGCCCCTGGGAGGATGCAGGCAGGGATTGATGGGGAAGGTACATGCAGGAACCTTCCGGGGTGCTGGTAATGTTCTGTCCCTTGATAATGGGTGTACATTACGTACATACATTTGTCCCAACTCAACTAGTGTACACTTAAGATTTGCCCATTTTATTGGATGTGAGTTTATGTCAAAAGAAAAATTAAAACAAATATTGAGTCCTGGATAATGATATGCATACTAGGGTATTTGGGGCATGTGTATAGCTGTTTGCCATTGGAATTTGTCAAAAATATAAGATGTTTTGATAGAAGGATAGCGTGTTGGGTGGATGGACAGCTATGTGGCAAGCACGTACTATAAAATGTTAGTGGTAGAAGCTAGGTGGTGCATGCACTGCCCGTAAATTTCTTTCAGCGTTGCAATATGTTTGAAAATTTTCGTGATAAAAAAAATTAGAGAACCTACCAATAATTAAGCTCTCAATCTTAGTGTTTCAAGGTCCTACTGACATGGTTATCTCTTTGGTGCTTGAGGCAGATAATCTCCTCTTCCAGAGCAGAAACCCTGAAAGTGTAGTTCTCTGTTGGAATAGACATCACTTCATCCTTGAAAGAGATCTACAACTCCAACGGACGAACTGTGGGGGACTAGTGCTTTTATTGGCGTACTTTTGTTACACGAATGGAAATGTCTTGTTTCCATTTCTGGAAGAGTCCTTTTCAACTCTGCTCTCTGTCCTGTCTTCTGTGTAGGAATCTTCCTGCCATCCTGGACTGGGTGAAGACTCAGAAGCCCGGAGCCATGGGTGTCAACATCATCACATCTGACTTCGTGGACCTGGTGGACTTCGCCACGACTGTCATTGAATTGAATGACCTCCTCCAGGAGGACAGAGCTTTGGCTAAATGCTGATTTGGTTTTTATTTCAATGTTGACTTTGTTGATCCAGGCCAGAGTTCTGAAGGGTTTCCTGTTAGGACAGCCCCTGGGCAGTGATGGGGAAGGAGGAGGAGGGCAGTTTCCCCTCTTCATAGGGCCATTTGGATAAAATTACAGAGCTTTTAATTGCATTTTTCCCAAATGAGACTTCTAAAAAAACCTGAAGTCCAAGGGAAGAAGCATGTTTCATGTGATCAAAGTTAGGGTCTCCCCAGTGGCTCATGATGTGGAATGTAACGTGGAAAGGGGGTCTCCAGCTTCCTTCGAGTGTCTCCGAATTGGCCCAGTTTCTGGCTGTCTGCCAGGATGTTGTATGCGAGCCAGTGAGAAGACTGAACCAGAAACGCATTCTTAGGCAAAAGAATGGCTCGTGGCAGGTGTGGAAGGCCCCGTGGGTGGCTCTAACATCAACCTGGGGCTTTGAGGGAGAAAAGGGCCAGGCACCACTTCTCTCTGGCATGTCGAATGTCACCACTTCTTCCCTGAAAGAGTAAGACTTCTTGATCACCAGACCATTCCAGCCACAAGCTGTTCTTGCATAGCTGCTGCTTGGGAACTGGGCACCTGCGTTCTTTGGATAAACCGTGCATATTGCCTGTGGTATCAGAAATGTGTTTCCCAGTTGTAAAACATTGATTCCTTTCCATTTCTATTGGCCCCTTCTTAAAACTGAAAGGAACAATGGTGGGGGATCTTTTCAGTGTGGGGCCCAACAGGAAATAGATATGCATGTTTGCTGCATGCCGCGCATGCCGCATTTCTTTGGTTTTAATCCTGTAAGCTTTTCCCAAAATGGCTGCCAGGTAACCTCCTGCATCATTTTGGCAAAGTCCTCTTTGGAATGGGATCTTCAAGCCAGATCTTGGAATTGCATTTCATTGCTGCCTGCTGAGGACCCGGGTCTGTGCTGTGTCGCGTAAGGTATAACGCTACCGGAAGGCACCTTATCGTGGCACTGGGGAGGCAGCCGCGGGATGCATGGGCAAGTGCAATGGATTTAAGGAGGAAGCTCCGAGTGGGTTTGGAGCTGTTCTGTAACTTCTTGAAAACCAGACTACCTCGGGAACATTCAGGATGACTTGCGTGTCATCATCAAGTGAATGAGACCCAGTGCTGGAACGTTTCCAGTTTGCATCTCGATTGTTCTACTTTCTGCAGGTTGTTTTGGGCCTGCTAATCACCCCTGCAGGAGGGCTGTGAAACTCAAGAGGGGATTTTGGGTTTTGTTTTGTTTTTTTAATTGGTAAGAGGTACTTATCTAGAAAGAGCCCTCTTGTGTTTTTATTTATTTATTTATCCATTTATTTATTTATAGATTAAGTATCTTCAGTGCGTCTTACCTCAAGAGCACTCACAAAGGCGCTTCCTGAACTTTTCTCACCCAGGCCCAAAGCCGCCCTGATCTTCAACAGGCCGGTGCGTTTCAGGACTGTGAATGACCTCTGACTGGGCCGGGAATGTTCCCAGCTCCCCCAGGCCTGTCGGGACAGTGCATTGCGTGGGTGTGGTCCAGAGCTGAGAAGCCCCTGGCAGGCCACGCAGAGGGCAAGAGGATGCAATGGGTCACGAAGAACTCTCAGTTCTTGAGGGAGAATCTCTAGTAGAAGGTCAGAAAGGAAGGATCTGGAAAGAAAACGGGGCATGTGAGTGTGTACGCGCCGATGCCCCTCAGAACTGTCTGAGGATCCCTAAGGAAATGTCAGCCTCTGGATTCTTAAGGCAGATAAACATGGACTCCTGGACAGGGTGTGTGTGTGTGTGTGTGTGTGTGTGTGTGTGTGTGTGTGTGTGTGTGTGTGTGTGTGTGTGTGTGTGTGTGTGTGTGTGTGTGTGTGTGTGTGTGTGTGTGTGTGTGTGTGTGTGTGTGTGTGTGTGTGTGTGTGTGTGTGTGTGTGTGTGTGTGTGTGTGTGTCATTAGGCCACCTCCCAGCGGCTCGCCATTCCTCCCTGCTGTGCAGCGGTGGGCACCTGGGGTGAGCTGCCAAAAGCACACGCGCACGCCCAGCTCGCGCTCTTCCAGCCTCTCTGTAAAGTCGGTTCATCCCTGACCTTTAGCTCCCACGGCTGGAGGGGGATCACAAGACAAATGCCTCTGGGAAAATCTGGCTTAACTTTTCCTGTTCTTGCATTTGAAACCCCCCTCCAAGAGGTTTCTGGGATTGTGCTGTCCATTTTTTAGGGCCTTCTCTGGAAAAGAGTAAGAAAGGAAGTGCCCTCGCTTTCTCAGTTGTTCCTCAATTCTGCTATTAAACCCCAGTGACAAGCTCTGAAATCCCTGGCCTACCCTCAGGGTTGTGTGTCATTATTGTTTCATTTTGGTCTTATTTTTAACTCTTGGTCCATTGCTAGGGACTAGATCGGCTCCCCTCTTTTAACCCTTTGTTACTTGGCAAAGAGATCAGGAGGCAAGAGGAGAATTATTCCTGCTCTCTTTTATTTGAGCCTCATCTTTGTCCAGGTGCTCGGTGCTATGAGGCCCGGTGCATTGGCAGGTATCTACACAGGACGCCAGTGACACCCAAGGGCTGCTGACTGTTCCGTGAAATGTTTACTTGACTTTTTCCTTTAGTTTTAAAAGATATCATTGCACTTCACTTGGGTTGTAACATTTAAGTGCATCTCAGTGTTCGCCTGGTAAGAGAAAAGTCATCAAGCATGACCCAGAAGCACAGAAAACGGTCCCAAGGTCATGGGCACGGAGCCTTGCTCTATGTGGCAAGTGCAGGTGCTCACTCCTTCTTACTGCTCTGGGTTGCCAGCCTGGCTTGCCTTCTGAAATTCTGCACAGGCGTTCTGGGAGATGGGAGGAAGATTATTTGCAGTTCGCCCTTGATAAACACCCTTGAATTGGCAGAATCTCTGCTCCAAGAAAAAGTTGTTCAGCATATCGCAAAGGACGGATGCATTCTGCTCTTGGACCTAAGGCCAAGCAGGAGACTCTGTGATGGGACAGAGGGAGAATAAACTTTAGGTCTATGACTCATTCTCCAACTGCCAACAATAAAAATGGTTGACCCAACCGCATCATTTATTCTCACAGGATCAAACAAGGCTATCGTGCTTACTCAGAATTCACTTCAAGATCAACTAAAAAGCTACTTGACTGAGCCAAAGAGGCCTTTAGTTTCATAGGATTTGGGCCATAGTTCTTCTGAAATGTAGGCTGAGTTTTTCATGAATTCTCTGGACCATTCACCACATTTCCATGGCTTTGTGGCAAAGGGGACAATCACAGGTTTCAGTTAGATTAGAGCACTGTTTAAAGGCTTGAACTTGGAGCCTATTAGAGGTACCACTGTGGTTTCATGGGCCCACAAGATACTCTTAGGGTTGGAGAGAGAAGTCAAGATGGAACTGATGGAAGGGATGATAAATGATGGTGGATTAAATTTTAAATTAATGGCAGACCAGAGAGGATCATGCCAAAAACTATTACGTATATGCTGTATGAGACCGCTAATAATTAAGTTTAGTCATTTCCTCAGCACTGAGTCCAGACCCCTGAATTCTTGAGAAGAGTTAAGCCACAGTCTGAACCCAGGATTTTTATATAAACTCAAAGAAAACACAAGATCTGAGCCCAGGTCATGATCAATCTTAAGAGTCCTAGTTCTTCTTTCATGCCCTCACGTTCACATCACAAAGTGGATGTTTCTGGTCAAGAAGATGATATGGTGGAGCATTCTGGAATGAAATGCAGTTTCGTGGTGGGTCAGGATTTTGTTTCTGAATCCTGCCATAAGAAAGTGTCCTCCAAAGAGACATGATTACAACCTGGCAAGAAAGCTTAGTGCTAAGCTAATGGTGGAGAAGCAGAAGTTGTTACAACTGAAATGAAATGGTTTCTTTTCATGGAAGCACTAGGGCTACACAAAATCAGGCCATCTTACCGAATGAGTTCGTGCCCCGGGTGCAATTTTTGTAATGTTCTCTGTTGGCCGACTGCAGTTTTTTACTGGGAGGTTCTGGGAAATGGAACAGGCTAACGAGTGGGGCACAACCATGAGACTTCTCTCTCGTGGCTTTGCAGCTAAGTGACCCTGTGCTACATCTGCCTTGGTTTCTTAATCTGGAATAAAGATGTTGTCTGCTACTTTAGTGATGTTCTGCACACCTTGGTGGACTAGCTTCCCAAAATATCAGGCTCCTGATGATTAAAGTAAATGCCTCATACTCAGGGGGGGTACCCAGTTCCGGTAATTCTTCCTTGTGTGGCATGTGTGAAGAAATGCCATTTGGGTTCATTGCTCAAAAGTGTGGTGTGGGATGAGGGAACTGGCGCCTTTAGTAATCCACAGAACGAGATGCGTGTAGCTGCATGAAATCAGCCGATGCCCACTTGAGTTCCTGGGAGGTGGGCTTTCCCAAGTGCATGCTAAACAGTCATGTTACGCCACAAGGGAATGAATAGAAACTGATAACATCAAATGTCCTGACAGGAAGTTTGTTCTGTATGGCACAGAACGTGGTTGTCCCTCAAAATTCTACCACCTTTCCAGTCTTCCTTGGCCCTCTGCCTCAGATGGCTTCCTAGTATTTGCCATCATCACTTTGTCACTCACAAATGTTACCTTGGATACACAGGAGTGAACTGGTTGGGGGATAAGTGATTTAGCTGGAAATGGACCCTAATTCCAAGTGATCATGAACAGCTCTTTACTACCTACTACCCCAGGAGACGTATGACCGCCTTATCTTCTGGCTTCCCTGGCTTCCTACTAGAAATACTGACAATGGCCATTGATGTTGTTGAAATAGCAGTCTTAAAACACTATAAAAATATTCTAAGAGAACTCTTTCGATCCTGCAGTGGATATAGTGTTCTAGTCTTTTCTCCAATGAAACTTATTCTTAGGGTTTTTTCATACTCCTTTCTAAGCTACATAGTTTGGATACAATATTTTTCTTCTCTTCACTGGGAACTCAATTCCACAGTCTATTGAGATAACCTCATCAGTAGTCAAGAGGCATTTTCCATCTCATTCCTTCTGATCTCCACAGAAGACCACTTTCTTCTCTTGTCTCCTGGCCATCCTTTATCATCTGCCGATTACTATAAATAACAATGCTGGCAAAACTTACACAAAAAGGCACAACGTTTTCAATGATGCCCAAATGCACTCTTACCACCAAGGTTATTGCTCTGTACTGTCCCAAAGGCATAATTCTGCCCCCCCACCCCCCACCGCCACACACAGAATCTGATTGGAACCCAGAACTCGGGGCCAGTGCTTCATTCAAATAGCAGGAGCTTGCTCACAAGCTTGTAGCCCAATGAGAAGCATAGCACTTTGAAGTCAAACAGGCCTTCAGTCGCTTTGTATATTTGCAGTTTTATATTTGCTATTAGTTTATAGCACTAATAACACTGCGGTCATGAATCTATAGTATCAATATGATAAATATTAGAACATATTCTAGACACAGTGGTACCTTGCTGCTATTATACTTCCTAATTTATGCCCCAGTGTTAATAAGTATCACATACAGATTGTGTATGCATTGTTTGTACTGGATATATGCCAACTATAATCAGCACTTAGAAAATACAGAGATTATCATAGTGAAAATACGTCTTGGTCAATTCAGATGATATATTAATCTGATAAATACTCTATTAGATATTGTTTGTCCTCTAGGCTTGTTTTATATTACAATGCATGCTGTTTGCTAAGTTAAGTAAAAACATAATAATAATAAATTGTACCAATTTTAAGGTTAGAGTTAAAATTTTACATATATGCTGCTTGGTACTCTGAAATGTATTTTGTGGCTTAATTATCTTATTCACACACATTTCACTTGGCTTTTCCCCCCTAGGAAATCATTATTCAAATATTTCTCTCCTTCTTATAAACTGGATCATACTGCTTAATTCAGCCTAAAACATTGTAAAGCCAGATTACCTCATTTTAACTGTGAAAAAAAATTTAATAGATATGACATGATGTCTGTTCTTGTATTTTATTTGAACTACGTAAATAGGCCTAAGCCCAATAATAAATATAAAACTTCAGCAGGCACTTTTCCTTGATTCTACGTGCATTTTATTATCGGCCCACTTCTAATTTTTTTAAAGGCTATAGGCTCAGCGTCAATAAGATGACTTATCATACGATATTGGGTGAGGAATCCATGGGAATTGGCTGACCATGCCCGCAGTCCCCAAGATGAGCATGAAATGTGCGCACAGCCTTGTCACCCATGCCTTTCTGAGCTTCACCCCCCAACGCTTCAGCTGTTTCTCGTAGGCTTGGGCCAGGTCCTCCTGGCCTCCATATTCTCACCCAACCACCATCTCCAGCCCATGTTACTCTGAGCGACTGCCAAATGCCCGGAGATAGAACAAGGCAGAGATTATGTGTTTGTCCGCACACAGAGTCAATAATGAGAGGGTGTCCAGGCCCTGTTGGCAGCAAAGATTCCAATATTTTCCTCATCCTTAATTCTTTTTAGTAGAATAGCAGAGCCCACTTAATTTCAGTGAATTTCTCTTTTTGCCTTCTGCTTTACAAAAATAATGGGTTGAGGTGAAAGTCCTGTGTATGAATTTAGTAGAGATGAAATTAATTCCATGTTATTCATTTCATATAGTTGAATGTTACAACAGCTAATTAAGGATAATCACATGTAGCAATTGAAGAACAAGGTAAAAGTCAGATTTTTCACCTGTATTTTAGTTAGTGTCTAGTAAATCTACCATACTATCCTCTGGTTGGCTTTCATATGCACCATGTTCAGTTATTCCCATTTGGTTTTAATAAAAAATTACATGATGAAGATAAGGCTGGGTCTAAACATAAGCAAAGAGGGTTTAAAACCTGCATGGGGTAATTGCAAAGACTCCACTGGCCTGCCTCAATTTCTGAACATACACTTGGGTTGAGACATTGCTCTATGAGAATGGAGCTGGTACACCGTGTACAAATGAAGATTTCATTTTGTAGCTGGGTTCTGAACATTCTATTTAGCACAGAAACTATGGCAACAGGCATTTCAGAGATGCACAGCCCTGTGTTTCTATCCCAACTCTAGCACGTCCTGGCTACGTAACTTTAGGCAAACTAACATCTCTAAATATATAAGATACAGGACTAATCATACCTCCTCTGATGGGTTGTTGAGAAGTCCATATAAGAAACTATACAGAAAGCATTTTAGCCCAGAGCCTGGCACCCAGGAAATTCTCAAGAGTAGTTTTATTAGTCTTAGTTTGGGGGTGGAGACTTTACACCCACCCCCTCCCAGTGGGGTTCATGCCCCTGGTGGTATGCCAGATGATGTGAGGTGGAAGGTGGTCACAGCCTTGAATAGCATTCGTGTCATTAATCACTTAATCATTCTAATTAGTAGAGAGGACAGTCTCAGCTTAGTGATGAAACCCCTCTAACCCTTGTTTACCTAGCTTAAATTTTTAAAAAGGCAATAGCCTCCATCTAACATTTAATATCATTTTGTTTGCATTGTATTTATTTTATGGTTACCTTCTCTTTATGGCAAGTGATACTGGGTTTTTCAACAGTGATATAAAATTTCCTTTCAAAGTAAATTAAAAAAAAATCCACTGTGAAGCTATGGGAATGACCTTTGTTTACGATCCTTTCCAAGTTGAAAAAAAAACTGCCGCACACTTGAGTCAGCCGCACACTTTGGTTAAGAACTGGGTTTGGCTGTGTTCTTTCCAAACATCCTTAACTAAATAAATAAGTATATAAACAAACTGCTATTTGAGATAGAAAATCCCCTCTTTTTTCGCAAGGATACTCTCCATGTCTCCTGTAGAAGTCTGTGCCCCGACCACCCTCTTTCCCAGCCGTCCTGTGCAGCAGTTTAAATGGGCAGGAGAGAGGTGCCCAGTCACCCAGTCCCACTGACGGCCACGCCTGGGGTTTCACACAATGCAGAGAGCAAACCCTGCTTCTTTGACTTGGGAAGTGAGTCCTCTTCTGTGAATCCCTGAGGTTAGGATGCCTGGATGCTCCAGATTTTTGTTGTGTGTGTGTGTGTGTGTGTGTGTTTTTTTTTTTCCTTCCCCCAAAGGAATTCTTCTTGATCAGCAGTATGTTTCTTTGTTTATCCCTCTGCAGATCTGCTCACTGGGACTGAAGGAGTGTTATTATTTTTGAGACTTGAAACCTTTCATTCTCAGAGAGGGTAGAAGGTTGTAAGGGAGGGACAGTGGCCAAAGCCCATGTGCCTCAAACCTCACCCAGAATGGCCTGGGCAAGTGCCAGTTAAACAAAAGTGCTAGTCAGACTGGGCTGTTTGCACAGCTGGGCAGCGTTTTTGGAGAGCATGGGTGGGGAAGGGGGACACAGGGGTGTCAGCCTCCATCCAGTAGCATCATGCAACTGGGAGAAGCCTGAGGCAAGCAGATGGCTTCAATCTAAGGGGCCTGGTGTCTAAAGGATGGGACTTATCCTGTGGAGAAAGGCCCTGAGAAGCAGAGCTCTCATTGCAAAAGGGGTCACTGAAAGCTATTCTTTGTTTAACCTGAGAACTTCTCTGCCTTGTGGCCTAAAGACTTTCCTGCCTCCATCCTTAATGGGCATTTGCTCAACCTGGGCCCAGCAGTCTCATTTCTAGGCCTCCATGAAGCATCAGTGGACCTGGAGGAAGACATTAGATCGCCTTTTGCAAAAGCTTCTCCCCTCCCCAACAACCTTGCGGGTCTAGAACTAACTTGCCACACATCAGAGGGGTCAGTGGACTAACTCAGTGGGACCAGAATGCCCTGACATCACACAAAAAATTTTGGAAGTATGTGCACTTCTTTCTAGTAGAGGACCTGTAGCTCTCCTCAGATTCTCAGAGGAAACTATGATCCTAAGAAATTTACATACCACTGTCTTTCAGTACCTGTGAGAATGAATGATCATTTAAAGGTTGTTAAGCAAGCAACGATGGCTGACATAGGCCTTGGTCTTTCCTATTTAAAAAAAATGAACTAAACTAAGAATCATATGAATTTGTTGATTATGGATGCTGTCTTTCAAGAGGTAAAGTTGGATAAAAGAAGATAAAAAGGAACAGATTAAGCAAGTCCAAAGGACCCTAAGGGATAGTTAGGTGGGCTTTAGCATGAGAGGGCAGTGGGAGATGGGAGAAACCAGACACACTGGCAGACATGGAGGGGTGGCTGGGTGCCCTGCACAAGTCTGAACACCACATTTCAGAGGGAGGTGGACAAATTGGAGCCTTTCAAGAGAAAGACAGCTAGGAGGGTGAAGGGTCTAGAAGTAATGTCACCTGAGAAACTAGGGATGTTGAGTTTAGAAAAGACCGAGAAAAGGGTGATGGGGATATCTTCAAGTATTTTCAAATTGTTAGACGACTGAGATATTAGAATCTTATAAATTTAGATGTGGAAGGACCAAAGAGCTTTTGTCCAGGTGCTAATGTTACAGGAAAGAAAACTGAAAGCCAGAGAGAAAAGACTGGCCCAAGGCAGAGCTGGGACTAGAGCCTGGTTTCTGAGTCTCCACCCAGCGTCCTTCCCCAACATTTGCAACTGCCTCCTAGAGTGCCTGATATGCAGAGAAGAACTAGGACCCATGAGCTGCCATTTCAAGAAGGTAGAGCTTGGCTCAGTAAAAAACATTCCTACCGGAGATCATGAGCTCATCATCAGGCAGAGTATTTCTGAGAGAGTGTGCATTAGTTTCCTATAGCTGCTATAATGAGTCACCACAAGCTTAGTGGCTTACAACAGCACACATTTGTTACCTTTCAAGTCTAGAGTCAGAGGTCTAAAATGGGCCAGCCCAGGGCAGCATTCCTTCTGGAGGTTCTAGAGGAAAATTCATTTCCTTGCCCTTTCAGCTTCTAGAAGCTATTCCTTGGCCAGTGGCCCCTTCCTGCATCTTCAAAGTCAGCAGCATCTTTAATCTCTCTCTGACTCCACTTCTGTCTCCATGTCTCCTTTGATTCTAGCATCTTACAAGGACCCCTATGATATACTGGGCCCACCTGGATATTCCAGGATAATCTCCCATCTCAAAATTCATAACTTGATCCCATCTACGAAATCCCCCTTACCATGTAAGGTGACACATCCACAGGTTCTAAGGATTTGGACATGGACATCTTTGGGTGCTCTTCAGCCTACCACGGAGTACTACAGAAAGTGCATTGACATTGGTACAGTTTTAGAACAGTGAGTTCAAATCCTGATTGAAGCACCTACTCATTGCATGACTATTACCCCTTTGAGCTTCTCTTCCCTCACCGATAAAATAAGTAGGAAATTTCAAGGTTACTATGAGGATTTATGCATATACATCTATATGTCTGTGTCTATAGATGTATATAGAGATATATAAACGCCTGGTATATAGTGCACATTCAGTAAGAGGCAGCCAGATTTGTTCAAGAAATTTCCAGATGATTCTCACCAGACAGGAATTCAATAGAAGAAATTCTATTACATGAGAGATTGGCTAAAGTGACCTCCAAATTCCCTTCTGGGATTACTACAAGAAAAAGAAGTGAAATAAAAAGATTTTCCTCCCATATATACTAGTCTGCTTCACGGATCTGGTTGCAAGGTCACTGCTTTTCTGGATAGTCAATAGCTAACAGATCTGCTTTCTGCCCCCGCGGTGCTATCAGGCTTGAACAGGACTGAGAGCCTGGTCTGGTCTACAATGATTGGCCAGACCAGGCAGCTGAGACCAGCGCAGGCTCCCTCCTTCATATCTGTCAACATACCTGACTGCGAGCAAGTCACAGCCCGTGACTGCTGTCTGCAGGGGCCAGGGAAAGCAGGAAAGCAAATGGAGGGGAACACCTTGATTTGGTGCTTGAGGAAAAGTGAAAGCCTGTGTTGATGCTTCTTACCACCGGCCCAAACTCTTCAGCAAGGATTGGAACAGTCGTGGGCCACCACTGCTGAGTCAAGAAGGAATTCGAGAGAAGAATCCAGATTCTAAAGCAGCAATCAAGGTAGGCAATCTGTCTGGTCATGGGCCTTTCTCTCAAGATCACAATACATTAAGCACTCTACCCAGCCTTGTAGCCAGGGTGTCTCTGATGACGGCCTACGGAAGGAGATGTATGTTAGTTGTGGGCGCGTGTCGAGAGAATTCAATCATTTGTCCACCAACATATTCTGCAAAATGGGCTGTTATTTTTTTTCCGTTCTTGCTCCCCTTTGAAAATCGTCATTGTTCCTCTACATATTTCAAAGGTTTAGAAAGTTTTCTATCTTTCATTATAAAAATCGTATGTGTGATTTCTTGAAGTTCTTCCATTAGTCCTGGCTCTTCAAACATAACTTTGTTCCAGAATTTTGTTTGCATGAATTCTTGATACTTCCAAGATATAGCATGACAGTTGGCATTATAATTCTGAGGAACACACTGTCCAGAAAACTGTCAAATTCAAAATGATAGGCTCTCCTAGGAAGCCATGTGCATTTTTCTGCTCTGGAACCTAAGGAGTTAAAGGTCTTGAAATTGCTGGAGCAGAATCAAGCCTATTTACCTAAGCTTATCACCCAGGGCAGCCAGGTCAATCATTTACTGATGAAAGGCTGTTTCCCAACTTTGACAGAAGACCACTAGAGCCCATGCCTGACTGTCTCTATAGAACGGACACAAGGCGATGTGGAAGGCACTGATCTCTGTGGCAAGAGCCCGTATTCTCTTCTGACCAGACACATTTTTCTCCTACCCAGAGTTGTAAATGCCACAGGGTCCTTCCCTAGCTCAACAACAAATAAACATGAACAAGACTCAGGCACAAACTAAATACCTGATGTCACCTCCCGCATGAGAGCTTGGGGCTTTGAAGAAGCTTCCCCTACTTCTGGAGGTCTATAGGGAAGAAAAAAACTCGAGAACAAGTTATTAAGTGATTCTCTAGGGGGAGTAAGATTATTAAGTAATCACCAAAAAACATGGACTTTTTCCCCTTCAAGTCTACACATTCCAGAAATATGTCCTTTTTAATAAACATGGTCCACTCTGCTTTAGGTCTGAATCCAACTCTTCCAGAAAGGTTGTCATACTGTCATCCTATATACTTGTCAGGTCTATGCAATGGCTTGGAGCTCTTATCATTGTTAGAAGCCCTGGTGATAGAGAAGCCCTATTTTTCTGAACTCCCTTTAGGGAAGGGATTGGGCCATTTATTCAACAAGGTAATGTTGGCACTATTTTGTCAATCATTTATGGAATTGAAGTGTATCCCCTTTAGTGTGGTTTGTGGCCAGAATTTTTATGTGGCTCAGGCAGTTAACTCGATGCAGGAATGGAGGCCATTGAGGAGGGTAGCGCAGACACAAATCCCATGTGTGATTTTGGGTGAGTCTGTGGCTAACTCCCAGGAATGTGGGGAAGAATTACAGAAACTGATACATTTCTGAGAAGATATTAACTCTGTAAAATGTTAAGTGTGCGTCTGGCTGGTTTCCAGAGAATGTTCATAGATAATGCATGTGAAGGGGGAGGCTTAGAGGGGGGTGGGGAGTGTGTCAGAACATTCCAATGCATCGGCCAGATTTACCCACAATACCTTAGGCAGCCTTAGGAACAGATAGGTCTTATCTATCCTTTCTGCATAGCATCCGGCTTAAGTCAAAACCCTGGTGGCCCTTGAGAGTATATCCAGCTTTTCTTCCCATTTCAGGCATATTGGATATTAGGTGGGGGGAAGTTACTCTTGAGATTGACTAAACGAGATAATATTATTCCTTTTACAAGTTAGGAAGTTAGAACCCAGAAGTTAATTAATTTGCCCGAGTTTACTCAGAGGCTGGGCCCGGATTCTACCAAATTCTGCCTCATTTCCAATCCAGTGTTTTTCCCAAGTGGTCATGGAGTTAAGCACAAGTGGGAACATAAATTGTGGTGTGTGTGGGCGTTGGGGGGGGTCACTGACGAAAGCAAGGCTGACTACTGGAATCAGCGGTTCTCCACCTGCCCTTTGATGTGCCATGCCCGAGGCCAGCTGGGTACCACTATAACCAGAACACCAGCGCTGATGAGACAGGACCTTCTTGGAGGGGAAGGAAGGGGGAGGAACAGGCGGAGAGCAAGCGAACTCTTCCCAGTCCTAGTAGTGACGGTGCCTGGAGTCTTCCCAGTCCTGGATATTTCTTAAGTAAACCCAGGGAATTTTCAGGCTAGATCTCCACCCCTTTCTATTCCAGAGAATCAAATTCATGAGCCCCAACTTAATAAGTACGACATTTGAACTATGACACCATTCCAATCCTTCTCCAGGAACTAAGAAAATTAATTACAATTTCACTTCACCGCAGCTCATATCCACTCATCTAAATCCCGGGGATTTGGGCAGAAAGAGCCTTAAAGCAGGAGGAACCTTCAGCAATCTATCATATCAAGGCTCCTGGTAACTGCAACCCAAAGAGACCCATGTGAGCCTGGAATCCAGATGGCTTGTTGGTGTCATTCAAGCAGTAAATGCATAAGGTCTTCCTTTCCTACCAACCTCCATTTCACTTTTGTTCGGATACACCCTAAAAATTCCATTAGCTGTCTGGCAGAAATTCCAAAGCAGCCACAATGCCTGAGCATTTACAAGATCAAGATAAAGAAATGCCACCGTGAGATGTGGTTGGCTAAACATCTTTGAACAGAGAATTTCTTCTTTATACTGACCCACCTCATACATACCTCAGTGTGTGATAGCAAAGGCATTACAAATAGGGATCGCGTTGCCAAGTCCACTGAGTAGGTGCCATGTTCTGAGACAGCTGACCCTGCATGAACTGTACTCACATGCTATCATTTTTGTGACCTAAAACATTAGGATAAAGAGAAAAAGTTGGAGCTGAAATACATGGACTCATAACAACAATTCACCTTTATCCAGTGCCTCTGACAACCAGGAAATGAACTACTGCCTTTTTTATCTACATTTTTAAAAAATTTAATCCTTATAATAAACTTACACAATTTGCTCAATTCACACATATTGGATAGCTGGTAAGGTGAAGTGAAATTTAAACTGGGGTCTGTCTGGCCAAAGCCCATGTTCTTTAGCACTCTGTTTTGGGAAAAATACCCAACGGTATCTATGTTATTTGTATTCCAAGTGTAAAAGAGTATGGAGTCCTTTCTAAATTATTAGCTTGGATCCTCAGAATATATATTTATGACTCCCTCCCCCAGGTTTTCTTGATCTTATGCAGGCATAAAACCCAGTATCAGAGTAGTTTTCCTCTCCTCCAGGAAAGTAACAAGAAAACACACACACACACACACACACACACACACACACACACACACACACACACCACACCCCTCACCCTCAGGTCAGCATTTTGATCCCTTTCTGAAATTGCAAAAGAAAATCGTCCTCTTCTTCTGGTCAACAAACATTGTTTTGTTGAGTTATTTGACTTTAATGTAACAGAGAGACAAATTTTTCATTTATTGTACCAGGACCTTTTATTTCCACAGTCCAATCTCTCTCTCTGAGCAAGGGAAATACGTCAAAACTCCCCATATGGTTTTCTTTCATCTTCCTCACAGCCCCGTAAGGGTGGTGTCATGTTCAGACACATCCTTTCACATAAGGAACCCGACACTCAATAAAGGCGAGTGCCCTTCTCAATGTCACTCAGCTCACAAGTCCCATAGGTCTCGCGACTCCAAATTCTTTGCTCTTTTTTCCTAATACACAAGCAGTTTTCTGGATTCTTCGGGCTCACAGATGGTGGGAATGGGACAATAAAAGCCATTTTCAGAAATTAAAAATGCCAACTGACTAGAAAGCCTGTTCTCGGGCTACAGAGACCAACTCAAATGTTGATTGCTTTGCTTTTGGCTGAGATTCTATCAGGTCAGTGTGGTAATGTTGTTACTCTAATTAGATTTTCACTGAGTAGTGGAAATGAAGATACTAATGGATACTTAATAAAATCTGCCCTAAAGGCAAAAGCCAATTCAACCCATGTGCCCATAAGCAAAGTTAAGAGATCAAAGGAATTCTTGCTATGCAAAAGGTCAGAAACCACTGGTTGCAGGCCTATGGGATGGTATATACCATATGTAAGTAGGGGGTCTCTTGATATAGACCTGTTCCTGTCTTGGTTAACTCTCTGACCAGATGGTGTCTTGTGGTCAAGCAAGAAAACCTAAGGAACTCTTCCTACAGATTGGGTATCTGTCATGAGTGGTGTCCCAATACTTCTAGAAGCCAGCTAAAGTTACAACAGGCATTCTTGTGCCCTGTGAATTTCATTTCAGTCCTAAGATGTTCTGAGGAGGCAGGGAGCCCTTCATCAGTTGTGCATCTGTGGGGACCAAATGTTTTTATTCCTAATGCTTCACTAGGAACTTCTCTTGGCTGGCCAGCTAAGTCTCCATCCCATGTGACAGTCTTGTTATATGCGTCCTTGCTTTGGGGTTAATGTGTATTTTCATTGCATTTTTTGGCCCCATCTCCGTGCCCTCAGAGGCTCTAAGGGTCTTGGTGCAGGAGGACCCATCCACTTTGGGCAGTGAGCGAAGAGAATGAAACTTCTGCCTTGCCCCACACCAACTTGTTCCCCTCCTCTCGACAGTTCCAAGGTCAAGTTTCCCTTGGGAGCAGTTAGGGAACTGAAGGTCACAAAGAGCTGGCAATGCACCGTGCCTTGGAGGGTTTCCCAGAAAGCAAAATGAAAATGAGATTGTTTTCACATAAGACTTCTGTATTTGGAGGACAGGATTCAAACCGTTTGAATCTGCAGTTTCACTGTGCACTTAGGTAACCCCCACGAAGTTTAGTTGTTTTTCTTTTCCTAAAGCCAAAACAATATCAAAAATACTTCCTGCAGAGAACTCTAACTAGGCAGAATTTTTTTTTGTCATCGCTGAGCTGATATTTTCGAGGATTCATATCTTAAGATAAGCCTTATATGATGTGTTTAGCTGGGGCTCTTGTGTCTTTCTGTGTAGTGATGGCTGGCCATGGGCCTGCCTTGTTGTAATCTCATTAGATGTCACAGTGCACCCAGCTGAAAACTTGTGGTTAGTAAGTGAGCAGGTTGCAAAAAAAGAAAACCCAGAGGCCAAGCAAAGATGTTGCAGTGAAGGAGCAGATGGTAGGTTCTCTATGACCTGAAGAAAACCAGTACCTCCATCCTCAAAAAATATACCTTCAAGTTCAAATATATGTATTCCACAAAACTGAGCTTTATTTCCTGAGTAGGAATCCTGAATATAGGCAAGAACCAATGGCTAAACCTCCCAATATCTGACTGTTCTCTACCAAAATTCATTTCGTCTGGTTTCTCTTTGCAAGATGGAAAAGCCCTTGGCAAGAGGTATTATTATAGAATATAGTTGTGTTGGTAACTTAGAGTCCCACCAATAAAACATAAAACATAGCCCGACAGAGGCACCCTGGTCCTGACTCCACCATTATCTTGCTCTGTGGGTTGGTGCCAACTTTTAAACTTCTTGGTGGTGACTCAGTTTTGATTCTTTACTCTCTGCATCTTCACTGTGAATAACCACAAACATTCATTGATGGGGTCATCCTCAGTTCTGCTGTTGTCACTTATTTTTTCCGAGAAACATGTTAGACACAGTTTTTCAAAGAAGATTAAATAATCTTGAAGGTTTTTAATTTATCTAGTGAGCCAAACCACAGCTTCCTTAGAGTCCCTTGTTTGGGTCTGTGTCTGTGTATGTGTGCGCACATACTTTTAATTATTTGTACAATACTCTGGGGGCGCCTGGGTGACTCAGTCGGTTAAGCATCCGACGCTTGATTCCAGCTCAAGTCATGATCTCAGGGTCCTGAGATTGAGCCCTGCGTTGGGCTCCGTGCTGGACGTGGAGCCTTCTTAAGGTTCTCTCTCTCCCTCTCCCTCTGATCTTCCCCTTGCTCCTGCCTTTGCACAAGTGCACACACGCGTGTTTTCTCACTCTAAAAAAAAAACAACAATATTTTGTACAGTACTCTGAAGATTATAAGTTCTCAATAAATATTCACTGATGATAATAAATTAGTAGTTGACTGTAAATTTAGTAGAGAAAGTGATAAAAAAAAAAAAGACTTTGTCATTGCCAGGGATGACTAAAGAAAAGAAGGAGAAGTATTAACCTGTGGTGTGGTGGGCATGGTGCTTTGAAAATTACTTGCTCTCTGGCGGTCCAGTAACAGAATGGCCCAACAGAGTGAAGACTGGTTTGGTCCAATTGTGCTATTGCTGCATGCTGGCTATGCAACACGGAGCAAATCACTTCAGCTCTCTTGGTCTCAATTGCTTTTTTAAACAATGGAGGCGAGGGGATGGGTGTGTATGATATTTTTATGGTCTCCTCTAGTTTTAATATTCTGTCTTTTATGAAAAACTAGAGAAGATCAATAGTTCTTTTAAAAAGAAAATACACAAATGGTTGTTATCTCTCTTGAGCCACTTTCGCTATCTCTTAGGTAAATGAACTGTGGGAATAAGAAACTGCTAAAAAGATCTCAAGAATGAAAGTCCGAGGCTGTTATAAGATTGGAGAAGGTGGGCATCGATCTTTTCTAGAGAAGGAGCCCACGCCGCTGGAAAATGGAAGCAACCGCTTCTGAGTTCTGTCCAGCGCCAACCCTGGCAGTGACGCTCAGCTTTGCCACCCCTGTGTATCACTAATGGGAGCTCCAGCAAGCTGGCAGTCAGGACTATTATCCTCCCTTTATAAATAAACAAAAGCCCTTAAAGGTGACGTGACTTGCCCAAGGTTATAGAAACCTGGCAGTGTGTCAGATGGAACTGTATGTGTTGGTGACATTATAAGCAAAAGGCGGAAGAGTGAGGGACAGATCTGCACCTCCTCTTAAGTTCACAAAACAATGGTCAAGGGCTCTGGAAGAGCTGCAAGTTTGCTTTGGATCCTGAGACCATTCGTGTCCTCCTGCCCCTCCCTGAGCTGCCTCCCAGCTACCCTGACCAGGGTTACTCACCTAGGTGGTTGCTCACTGGGTGCTGGTGCTCATGTCCCTTCTTGTAAGCTTCATGAAAGGCTATTTGTAATGAAGAGAAGGCACAACAAGGAAGAAGAACGATGCATCAAAGATCTTCCCTGAGGGCTTGAATTCAAAAGACAGTTTTCTTGGGAGGGACTCTGGTTTCCCTTTTATATTCTGCAGAAATGAATGGTCATCAGGATGACTGACAGAATTATGATGTTCCATTCCAACGTGGATAATTTTTATTTTTCACCTCTGGGGTTATTTCACTCCTCTCTGCTCTACTTCTCCCACAAAAAAGGAAAGTATAATGCTTGCTCACTGTGACAATGAGAAAGCAGCCCAGGGCAGTGCCATTCAAAGGAAACTGCTAATCCCACCAAGCACCCAAGGCAGGACTGGAAGTGCTAGTAAGAAAGTGTGTAGCATCACGGCCCACGCGGGTCTACTTATCACTTCGGACCCATGCCCAGGGAGCTCTGAGGCCCTGCAGAACCATATTCACAAGTCATGGCTAGGAACTTCTGGCCCCACAAGAAAAGCATTGAAAGAAATGAAGCAACAATGGTCTCATGTCTTGGCAGCATTCACAGGTTGCATCACTTTGCTATCCATTTTTTTTTTTTTTTGGTCCCTTTTTAAAGATGAGAGAGGGAAAGACAATATTAGTTACTATCACCCAGGGATCTCTGGTAATTTTTGGAGTGATGGGGAACATCATGAATTCCGTAAGAATAGACTGATTTCCTGGCAGGTTCCTCAAGTGACTTTTCACATTTCTCCATTTGTATGTCACTGAGTTTTCATACTTCTCCATTTTAACTCTATTTCCAATATCTAATTGGCTTCTTCTCAGGTAGTCTCTTGGGGAAAGGGATGGGTAACACAGTAATGCATAGTTGATACTGTCCACAGTCAGTCCAAATCATACTGGCTAGGCTCACTTTTCAGAAGCCACAAAGCAAGCAACCAACCACCAAAATTCACCATTGGGTTGCCCACCAAATACGTACAGTTAAGGCAGGTTAGGAAGAAAATAAGCTTATGATTCAACAGTATACCAACCCTTAATGAGGGCAGAGAACGAAAATGGCCCATGATTCCAAGAAACATTATCAATGTCAAATGTAGCTCAAAAACAGACCTCAGTGTACTCCCATGGTACAATCTCATACATTCTCTAATGCTGATAACCAAGTGACCAAGCACCAGTTAGTCCTGTCACAGCTCCTTCTATAGAGTCCGTGAACACACTGTCACTTCTTGAACTGAACTGAATTCCCAATATTGGACTGGATTCTCCAGCCCTGTCAGTCTTCTAGTAGGAGAAAAAGTGTTTCAGGAGCAATATAAAGCCCTGTTTTCCTACTTTCCAAAAGCCGTTTGGCCATTCATACATCTACCCTTATTCCTCACTCAGCACACAGTGAAGGAAGTCAGAGTCCATAAGTATTCTATCTGTGCCCATCACTCTGCCAGACAGTGAAGGCAAGGAGGGGCTTATCCAATAGAGACTTTCCAGAAAATGAAGAGACTCTTCCTAATAATCCCATATTTTTACTGCCCACTAGTCTGAAAGGCAAAGAGGCAGCATTTTCAACAGAGGAGATGAGATTTTCATGCTATAAATCTTCAGGCATTTGGGGGCACCAAGTGTTTTTTTTTTAAGATTTTATTTATTCATTTGAGACAGAGAGAGAGAGAGAGAAAGAGAATGAGCAGGGGAGAGACAGAGGGAGAAGCAGTTTCCCCGCTGAGCCAGGAACCCGATGTGGGGCTCGATCCCAGGACCCTGGGATCATGACCTGAGCTGAAGGCAGACGCTTAACCATCTGAGCCACCCAGGCGCCCCGGCACCAAGTGTTTTGATGTAATTGCAGTAAACCTAAAATAATTTGCAAGTTGTGTGTGTGTGTGCAATGCATGGAAAGAATTTTAATATGAGAAAGACATCAGATCAGTTTTGCAGAAAGAAAAATCTTTAAACTATTCCTGGATGTAGCTTACACAAAATCTAGGTACTTGTTTAATTTCTGGAATTAATTAGCAAATGTTTGTCCAAAACATGGGCTTAAAAGACTTCTATTGATAGCATAGCCCTTCTCTAAAATTGCTGCAACGCATTTTGATCATTTTTAGAAAAGGCACACTACAAGAAGCTTTGGCATGTAAAACATTCTTCTGAGATGTCTACATGAATCTCAGGGTCAGTTAATTATATTGAACTTCATATGTCTTCAAGTAACTCGTGGCATGCCAAATTTACATCTCATAACTATCTTATTTTACATGATTTCTTAAGTAAGACTAACCAATGAAATTTGAGCAAACTGATCAACGGATGCAATGGCTGAAGCATTATTTGGTTACACTGTGTGCTTAGCCCAGTCTCCAGACATATTTTTTTCTCCTATTCTGCAGACAGACTCTCTGACCATGTCTAGTTATGCTCAGTCTTTGGCTGTTCCCCTAAAGGGATTATCTGAGGGTCACGATTTTTCCTCTTTGAATGACTATCTGACATAATTCCCACTGGGATACTGCTATTTTTCATATCAGCTTATATCGGAAGTTATTGATTCCCACTTGCCCCAAGCCAAGGTCATAACAGCATGTTGGAATCAAATATTTTCTATTGTTCCAACACAGATACAATAAAAAGACATTTATAGAGTGCCTAATATATGCTTGACACTCTGCTAAGTGCTCAAGATACAGAAATGAGTAGCTCACGGTTTTGCCCAGAGAAGACCAACATCTTGTAGAGTAGATGAAGCAACAAGGAGCCAACGCATCATCGTGTGAGACTATAAGGGCAGTGACAACGGAACACAGCACAGAAAAGTTCTAGATGGATGCTCAAGAAGACCTCCAGAGAAGCTGAGGTCCAAGTGCTATTTTAAAGAAAGGGAAATTAGAATTTGCACCCTTCCTTTTCAAGAATTCAGACTTTAAAGGGCAAGCTGCTGCCTTTTCGAAATTTGCCTAACTATCCTAAGAAGGAGAAAATACAAGAGTTAAGATAGTTGTGGTGGCCATGACTAAGGAGGATTTGATCCCCTGGAGAAGGAAGGTAACAGGAGGGTTCAGAGAGATCCTTCTAATTGAAAAGGCAGGAACAGGAAGAATTAAAACCTCACCCTGAAATAGAGCCAGTGCCTCATTCACATTCCTTGAACTTGGAGCTTTAATTTAGAATCGTTCTCTGCAGCCCAGACCTCACATGCTCTCCCAAACCCCGGGGACCTTTGCCTGGTGAACTGTCTTGTTATACATCTGATCTCTAGTCAGTTATGACTTGAATTTTATTTACCCTGGGAGCAACCTTAAACAGAAATAAAGAACAAAACACTGGAGAAATAGCAGAGAAGTCTTCTGATGTCAGCAGCTGGTACCAGTTTGGAAGCTCAAGGTTAAAGGGTAGGGATGACCCACCCACACCCATCCCAACAGCCTCCATCACCATCCGAACTCCAAGTCCAACTTTAGCACCGCTCAGCTGAAGCAGGAGGTAAGCTGGAAGGGTAAGCTTAGTAGCTGGAAATCCTTCTCAGTTTTCTTAAGTTGGCTTAAGTAAATCTTTAGTGTGTCAGTGAAAATTTTCACCATCTTAAACAGTGCACCTGCTTCCCGAAGTTGGGCCAACATGTCGTGGAGCTGTCTGATACTTTTTAGAAACTCAGATTGTAAGTCACACTCCTAACGGATCAACTCACATGTTGGTTTCATTCTTTCACCCACTGAAAGAAAGAACATATGTAAGAGTTAATTAGGATAGATTTGACTACATAAATACTTAAAACTCCTTTTACAAACACCATATGGAAAGGTAACAATAGATATGGTGAACAGGAAAGTATATTTGCAACATAAATAACAGGCAAATTTTGCTATCCCTGAAGAGAACTTGCAAATCCATCCCAACTAGAGGCAATATCCCAGTAGAAAGCTGAGCAGAAAATGAACTGACAGTTCTCAAAAGAAAGATAATTGACCTATAATCACTTAAAGAGCTGTTTAGCCACACTAAAAATGAAATAAAGGCAAATTTGAATGGTGAGATAACATCTCCTTTTTATGAGATTGGCAAAATTTGGGTAACACCAGGCATCGGTGAGCAGGTGGGAAACAGGTGCTTTCACACACAGAGATGATACAAATGCGAAATGCTGCAACCTCCTTTCTTAAGGGCAGCTGTCAAACCACATAAAAATGTCTCACAGTGGGTAATTTCTGACTTAGCAAATTCACTGCTAGGACTTGCTGTTAGACAATAATAGAAGAGGGCATTAAAAATTTCCCATACTACACATATATCTAGGTAAGGCTTGTTTTATACCTGCAAATTTTGCCAAGGGCGGGTGGAAGCCACACAGAGGCATGCGCATGCACGAGGCGACTGGGCCGCAATCTCATAGGATGAGCTCCATCTCGCAGCCGGGGTTCAGAGCTTGAACTCTGTCACCAATAGATCCGTGATTACATCTATGTCTACCAGTTACAAGCTGTGTGACCTGGGTGAGTCATTTGACCTCTGTAAGCCTCAGTTATCTCATCTTTAGCAACGAGGACAATACTACCACCTGTGTTTTAGGATCGAGCCGAATTGGGTGAGAGTATGAAAGTGACGCTCTCGGCACACCGTTTGCAGAATAACCACCGCCACCGAGCCTCTTGATCCAATGCGGCCAGCTTCTGTGCAAAATGACAAACTAGACAGACCCAAGGTTTTACCTCTTCATCTTCCCAAGACCTTATCAAAAAAAAAGCATGTTTTGGGGCGCCTGGGTGGCTCGGTCAGCTTAGCATCTGCCTTCGGCTCAGGTCATGATCCCGGGGTCCTGGCATTGAGTCCCGCATGGGGCTCCCTGCTCGGCGGGGAGCCTGCTTCACTCTCTCCCTCCCTCACCCCCTGCTTTCTCTCTATCTCAAGTAAATAAATAAAATCTTTAAAGAAAATAAAAACGTGTTTTAGGGGCTCCTGGGTGGCTCAGTCGTTAAGCGTCTGCCTTCGGCTCAGGTCATAATCCCAGGGTCCTGGGATCGAGCCCCGCATCGGGCTCCCTGATCCGGGAAGCCTGCTTCTCCCTCTCCCACTCCCCCTGCTTGTGTTCCCTCTCTCGCTGTGTCTCTCTCTGTCAAATAAATAAATAAAATCTTTTTTAAAAAAAAGCATGTTTAAAAAAAATAAACTCAGAGAAGACATTACCAAAAAAAAAGAACAATCTAAATACATTTTCCTTAGTGATTAAAATTATTACTGTTATAAAAAAAATGGATAGTCTGGGGAAAACCATGTTGAAGTTTTTTTCAAAACTTAGAGCAAAATGACATTGGTGGAAATGTAAGGTAAAAGGTAATTAAATAGTAATAACAAAAATTAGATAGCCAACATATACTAAGAACACTTGAATATGTGCCAGGCACTGATTTATACCTTTTCCATGCATTATTTCGATCAGTCCTCCCAGAAAATCTGTGAGGTAGCTAGTAATATCATTCCCTCTCTTTACAATGGGAGAGATGAAGAAGGCCGTAAGCAATTAAGAACTTTCCCCTAGGTCACAGCTAGTATGTAGTGCATTTAGGATTTGCACAGAGCCAGGGTCACTGTGCTGGATTGTCTGTCACTTTGGCATGTCTGCTGCCCCTGCTGAGGACCTCTCTGCATCACAAAGAAGCAGGACCTGCATCTCCCAGACTGTCCTCCCCCCAGGGTTTCAGGTTAGAGCCTGCAGGGGGTATCTGTAATTTGGAAGGCGGGACAGTAGAGGCGTTGTTCCCCAGAGCAGTGGTCATCAGACACACAGGTGGAAGATGCCTACGAGGTCTAAAGCAGCTGCAAGGTGAACATCACTGCTGGGATTGCACACTGAGCTAGTCAGTAACAGTTCAAGAAACTTGCCCTCTTCCAGCCTTTGCAATGTTTGTTCCTTATGTTAAAACATTTCCTACTGAAAACACACAGAAAGACTTTTGTTTTCCTGATCAAACTCTGACTGATTCAGGCTCGAAACACTGAGACCCAATCCAGGAAGTCCCATATCTAACTAATAGGTGTCCCAGAAACAGCACAGAAAATTGAAGGGGAAAAAAATAGCCAAAAGCAGAATCTTAGTGCTCAGACGTCACAATGCTTAGGTTAAAAGAGCTCATGCAGAGCAAAATGAATTTAAAAACAAACAAAAAACCCCCAGTGAAACAAGGAAACAAAAACCCAAAACAACTAAGCAACCTGTCATATTTTAGAATGCCAAAGATTAAAGGAATAAAAGAACTTTCAGAGAGGAAAAAAAGGAACATACAAGACTGTGAATTACACCAGCTTCTGACCTCTCACAACATCGCCGGATGGTGCTCGAAGGTGTTGGGGAAATGCCTTCAAAGATCTGAGAGGACATGATTTCAACCCAAAATTCTGCACCTAGCCCAACTATAAATGCAAGGTTAGAGTAAAATATAGACATTTTTGGTAGGTAAAGTAAGGATTGCAAAATTTTAACTTCCATGCACGACTTTTTTAAACAAGGACGGAATCCTAGTTCACTTAATAAACTTTCTGTAGAATGCAAGATGATGTATAATCACTTTAATTCTATGGATTTATTGCCATGAGTATTAAAAAATATATAGCAGAACAAGCTTGCACATTCACGTATATTGTTTAGAACAAAAGTTTTGGAGGTACTTAGAAAAAAAAGAAATAGGGGCACCTGGGTGGCTCAGCTGGTTTAGCGGCTGCCTTCGGCCCAGGTCATGATCTCAGGGTCCTGGGATCGAGCCCCACGTCGGGCTCCCTGCTCCACGGAGAGCCTGCTTCTCCCTCTCCCTCTGCCTGCCACTCTGCCTATCTGTACTCTCTGTCTCTCTGTCAAATAAATAAAATCTTAAAAAAAGAAAAAGAAAAAAAGAAATAGTATTTGAATATGGCAAGATTGTAAAGAGAGGACATGAATGACTGAAGTTTGGGAAACACTTGGCTAAAGTAAATGACAATATATTACCTCTTCCAAATATATTTCCATTTTAAAAGAAGAGACTTAAAAGACACTGCAGAGGCCAAAGCAGGAACTCATCGGCCACAGCAAGGCCAGGACAGAGGAGCTCCAGAACTGTGGTTTGTCACCCGCCCCGAAGACAGCCCCATTTCCTTTGCTTAGATTCCATATTCCTCGCCCTCCCCATGGAAGCCTCTGTTTTGGCTTTCCCAGAAAGGGTCTCCGGCAGAGAAGAAAGTGTGAGGACCCAGGTGAACTGAGGGCTCTCAATTGCCTACAAGTTCCATTTCTCATGATAAAGTAGTGCATGAGCAACCTGGCTCATACCAACACCTTTATTTTTCCTCCCTCCTATTTCTATTATTTTTTTATCTTGTTGGTTTATGTCTTTCTGTGTAATTTCAAATCTTATTTGGAATGAGGAAGAGTTTATCTAAATAACATTAATGACATAAGCTCACTAACCTGTGGGCACACGGATACACTGGAATTTCTGGTCCTAAATTGCTGGAATTAACCTCGTAGTCAGGGTTCTTGGTTCCACAGACAGACGCTAACTCTGCTTTAAGGAGGAAAGGAATTTATTGGAAGGCTGTCACATAGTTGACAGAATGGGTAGGAAGTCTGGAGAGCAACACAGGAGGAGACGAGGCCGGTAAGACAGAGCCAAGATGGCATCACAGAACAGTCCAGAGGCTGTCACACCCACCCGCTATGGATCCACTGGCCACAGCTGGACGCCCCCCTCCCTCAGGGGCACTGGCCATCATCTGGGAAGGCCTCCCGCACATCTGCATTCTTCAGCCAAGCTTGAAGTCTCTGGCAGATGCAGCTGGTGGCCTGAACTGCCAGGGAACCAGGGGAGGAAACAGCGGGCCCTCCGGGCTTGGGTCTCTTTATCAGGATTCCCTGCAATAGGAAGACAGGGTAGGCAAGAATAACAAAAGCCCACTTCGCTTGGTGACTTTGTGGGGCCCTAACTGAGCAGCCATGTGTCTCTTTATGCTCACCTCACTTCCCTGGTTACATTGAGCAGTTGACAAAACAGAATGTTGGTGTTAAGAGTAATTACATTAACATAATATCTATTTCCTTTTCTTTCAAAGTCAGGATTCAAACATGAGTTTCTCATTTAAAATTTTGGAGTCTTTTTATTTGTACTTCTAAATAAACTTGGACAAGGCTGAGGAGTATTTCCTGTCAAATTCTATTGAGACATAAGTTTCAGATTACCTGTGAGTCTTTTTCATTTACAAGAAAAATCCCTTTTGAGGATAAGTTCAAAGAGACTAAATTTTCTAATGTAATTAACCACCGACAATGTTAGATGCTTATTTCATGAATTCTTGAGAGAGATTTTAAACTGTGATAGTGCAAAACCACTGACCTGCTTAACTTGAGAACCAAGTAGATGTCTCTAGTAAATTCTGGAAAAAAGAAAAATCAGTGGGGAAACAAAGACATCTATTTTAGTGGTGTATGAAAAATGATGTAGGTGCATATATAAAGTAATTAATATCAACTATGGGTTGATACTCTGCACCCAATTATATTCACAAGCAAGATTTCTGTTTTACTGGATCTGACTCTACACCGAGTGATTACAGGAACATTCCCCAGGTTTGTTTTAATCTCCTTTACATTTTATGTCCTGGAGGGTGGTGGTGTTCAATTTAATTTGTCAACCTATGTTAATTTTACAAGAATCCAGATCAAACTGCTGTGTAAACAAGGAGTGCCTTGCAGAGTTTTTTGGTGATTAAGCTGGAGAAGTCACAGCTGAACCCAAAAATACGCTGCCAGGGGTGATTTTTCATTTTTCTCCCTATAATTTTAATGGCTCCAATGAAAGAGCTGCTTTTCTTTAACAATAGTATCTTTGTTAAAAGTCCTTTAAAGAACTCTTCCACTACACTGAAACAGTCTAATTAAACCACTCATATAACAAAGATACCAGCAGTTGCTAAATCCAAAAACTATAATTCCATCTCACGGCAGAAATTTTTAAAGGTGATTTTTTTTTTCAACATTTAGCTCGATTCCCAGTTTAGGGGACTCCTGTCCATTCGGCATTTCTTTGCAGAGATACATCATTCATCTATGAGACTTACTACAATGGGATATTATTTTCCTCAACAGAGGTTGTTATTGAAACTGCAGATTATCAAGGCAGCTGTCCGATTAAGTTTTTATAAAAGATTAGGGGCTTATATGAGCACCCAACAGCTGCACCAGTGAGGATAAAACTGGGGTTCCTAAATCGTATGCTTCTTGGTATATGCAATGAAATGATATATTCTTTACCCATGCCGCAAAATACTCATATTTAAAGGAAAAATCAAATTAGGAACAAAACCTCATTCATCTGAGAGCAAAACACTGTGTGAACAAAAATGAAGAATAAACAGAAATATATAAAACGTTGCCCTCCTCTGGAGGAGTCTACCATGGTCTCAGGTGGCATGATGAAAAATTTCAAAGCACTAAATAAAATTAAAGATTTAAGGAAAAGTTTGGGGCATTGAAGAAATTCTGCGAGTTAGTGCATGAGTCAGTACTGAAGAATATGGATATCTGCTATGGAATCTCACAGGCAAGAGCACTTCGGGGCCAGAGGTTAAAGCAGACAGTTGATGTCATTTATCAATGAAGACCTCTGAGAAAAGTCATCAGGATTGTCTGAAGTGTACTGTGTTAAAGTTGAAAGTGACCCAGAAGAACATCTCCTCCTCCAGTGGTCCCTAAACTTAACTGTTGACAAAAATCAGATGAGAAACCTCCTAGAAATAAAAGAAATAAATCAAAATAAAAAAAATTTTAAAAATAAACAAATTTAAAAATAAAATAAATAAACAAACTATATGGTGCTTTCCTCAGCCCTATTGAACATATATGCCAAGGATTATGTGAACCTTCTTTTATTAAATTTTAAATAATGTTTAACTGACTCAGAAGGCCCAAGAAACTGTATTTTTGCCCCAGGTGATTATTTTCAACCGGAAGTTTGAGAAAAACTCTTCTAAGTTAACTTTGTGAACTCAGAAAAAAAAAACATTACACAAGTACTAAATGTGAAAAACAAAAACAAAACAAACCAGATGGGAACAAAGATGCGTGTGTGTGTGTGTGTGTGTGTATGTGTGTGTGTGTGTGAGCATGTGTGTGTGTGTGTGTGTGTGTGTGTGTGTGTGTGTGTGTGTGTGTGTGTGTGTATGTGTGATCACCTTCAGGCGGAGCAGGGAGAGGAAATGTGTGCAAGGTCCAGGGCCGAAGAGCTATGGCCCAGTGTCTTTCTTGTAATTGACCCTCAAGAAATACCTGGTACTGGCTGAATTAAAAATTAAGCAAAGAGGGGCATCTGGGTGGCTCAGTAGGTTGAGCGTCTGATTCTTGATTTCGGCTCAGGTTATGATCTCAAGGTTGTGAGATGAAGCCCTGTGTTGGCTCTGCGCTGAGTGTAAAGCCTGTTTGAGTTTCTCTTCCTCCCCTCTCCCTCTCCCTCTGCCTCCCTCTCTCTCCCTTGCCCTCTGCCCTCTCTCTGCCCCCCTCATTCTCCCTCTCTCTAAAAAAAAAAGAAAAGAATAAAAATAAAATAAAGAAAATGAAGCAAAAACAAAACAGGTTGTAACCCTCAGTGATGACCTATTTATTACCACCTTACATTCAATTCATTTGTAAAGTCTCTGTTGGGGACACAGGCATGCACCTTAAAGAGTCTCTTGTGGATTGTGTAGCAAGACTGAGTGAAAACACTCAGTACCTGGGAAAAATGTAAACACCAGGGAGGTAAAGAGATTTGAAGTAGAGAGTTGAAGTTTAAGAAAAGGAGACTCCAGGCTGTGTCACAGAGAACATATCCAGATGCTTATATTAGATTGTGGTAGATTTTGCTAAAGCATGTGATAGAATGAATAGTTCTCAATTTTAAATTATTTTTATTCAATAATTTTAAACTAGCTTCGAAGACCTTGAAGAAAATTACTTAAAAGTAGCCCAAGCCCTCAGCAAACCACAGAAACATAAACTGTCATCTGGGGGATAATCTCACCGTGACAGGATGGAGCAGATGACCTAAGGCTTTCTCCACCAGCTCCCACCACGCATGCTCGGCTTCTCTGCCTTCCTCAGCCAGGGATACTTTCTAAACTTCACTGTGTGTGTGTGTACATTTTTTTGCAAAAGAAATGCCTGTACTTATATCCTAGTACATTCTAAAATTCTCTTTTCATACAGACTCCTGCTTTTTAAAAAGATTTTATTTTATTTTATTTATTTATTTATTTGAGAAAGAGAGAGAGCGTGCGGGGGAGGGGTAGAGGGAAAGGAGAGAGAGAATCTCAAGCAGACTCCACGCTCAGCATGGAGCCCAACACGGGGCTCAATCCCGAGGTCATGACCTGAGCCGAAATCAAGAGTCAGACCCTTAACCGACTGAGCTACCCAGGTGCCCCTCCCCACTTTTCTAATATTGAATTTGTGAGTCACTTTAATAAAAAGTTGATTTACAAAACAAATAGAAATAATAATGTTTTGACATTAATGGTTTATTTCTTCACTTTTTGAATATACACACACACACGTATATATATATATATATATATATATATATATATATTTTTTTTTTTTTTTAATACCAGCATCGGAGTCTACTAGGAACATCAAATTGTCACTAAATTCTTTTCAAACAAAATATTCAAATGTGTTTTTTTGCTGTGGGCATAGCTTGAAAAATGCATGCCTTGACATTTCTCACAGGACCAAATCCATGGGAAGGGTGAGTCAACAACCATGATGAAATCATGACTCTACTAGACTCGGGAGAGACGGATGCAACACGTCATACTTTGCTAACGGGTCCTATCAGGGTGGGGCCCCAGCCACCTGGAGCCTGTACGTATCATTCAGGATGCCAGGATGAATGTAGAGTTCACAGGGCAGTTTAAGGAAAGAAAGGAAAAAGAAAGATTACTGTTTCTCAGAGCTGATTAGAGTGAAAATGTAATTATATGTATTATTATATTATATGTAATATAATATATAAAATTATATATATTTAATTTTTTCAATTGTCTATATTTCCACATCTATATTTCTATATCTCCCACATACATGTACATAGGCAGTAGGGAATTTTTGTTTTAGCGTGTGGATTTACTGTTTGTACCAGTTGAGTTTAAGATGACAAAAAGAAATAATAATAACACCTACTAAATGCCAGCATTGGACATTATCCAAATCAGTCTTCATAGCAACCCTATGGTTATCATTTTTTCCCCAATCTATAGGAGAGGAACCCAACCCAAGTCTCAGAGAGGTTAAGTAACTTGTGCAAAGGCACACAGCTATTAAGAGATCAGTCAGATTTTGGCCTCGGGCTTATCTTTTTCCAAAATTTTTATTCAAAATTTTATGTTGCGATTAAAATATTTAGTTTTGTTTCATAATAGCGACAACATGCAATCTGTGAGGCAAGGATCTTTGAGGCAGAGAACGTGGTGTACGTGTCAGAAAGGGAAGACCACGTGAAGGCCCAGTATCGTCATTTTCTCACATTGGATTTGGGCTGGAGCCACCACACTTCTGCAAGAGCGTCTCAGGAAAGATTGCTAGGCAGGGGCTCCCCGTCCACCAGGTCAGGGTTTAATACCCATCACACAGCTTGTCTTCATTCGCATGGGGCTAACCCATGCTCGGGGCCTGTGTTCTTCTGTAAGTCTACAGTGAATTAGAGTCAGACTGGCTTAGCAGCACAGAGTACTGAGCAAAACTCTTTTGAAACTCAAAAATAGCTTCTGGCAACAGAAACCAAGTTTTCATGCGTATTTTACCTTATTTAGAGACAGAAGCTGGACCCCAGAGACCCTGTCAAACCAGAACTTCATGTTAGTGAATCTTTGTTGAGATAAAATAACATATCCCACCCCAAAGATGCTAAACACAGGTCATATCCATAACCGTAGTTTCCATTTTCTGGCAGAGTTGAATAAAATTTCCTACTATTTTTCTATTAGGAAAAGCAGCATCTCACATAACAAGAAAGGCTTTTGTAACAAATTCGCAAACTTGGAATAATTTCTATTGAAAGTTAGGCTTACGTGGTTATTAGAAGGCAGATTTGTGTTGGACTGGGGACCCATTTTACACTGGTCTCTGGAGAAGGAACTGGAGGGAAGAAAAGTTTTTCTATTTTCTTGTCTCTGCAACGTGCATTCAGTTTGAGTTTTTCCCACTGAGAGGCAGGCGGGACCAGCGAGCCCAAGACCACGACAAAGCTTGAGTCAGAGCTTACATTTGAAAACTGAAGCCATGAGGTCTCCCATTTTCAGCTTTAGTTGCTTCACCCTGTGTCTTGAATTTTAGGCAGGGCAGGCAGGAGAGAGGCGGACAGGATGCCACTTGCCTCATGGGTAGCACTGTTCAGAGCCTTTAAAACCAAGCATGTTTGGAACACTAACCCTGGTTCTGCCATTCTTTAATTCAGTCTAGAACCACAGATTTAGTCAAACTTATTTTTCTCTTCTGACATGAAGAGTAACTTGAAGCTAATTGCCCAGACTGGAAATTGAGCAAGTGGTTCCAAAAACAGAAGTGGGTGATGCATGCACACGGGAGTGGATAAAGCTCAAAGTCGCCTCATGCATGTCGATTCAGAAAGGAACAGACGCTGTTGATGAAATTTATCACACAAGATGGGATTGCAAGCAAATCCTTCATCCTAAAAAGGACAGAAACCCAGAAGGGAATGACTGGGGAGATGAGTCACTAGCAGCTGTTAAGAATCATAGACCTCTATTCCTGATTTAACTCTCTCCTTTATCTGCCCCAGAAGCCCGAGGTTCTCAAACTCTGGCTGCTCAGAATCAGCTTGAGGGCTTGTTAAAATACGGATTGCTGAGCCTGATCTTCAGAGTTTCTGATTCAGTGGGTCTGGGTGGGGCCAGAGACTCTCATTGCTTGCGTTTCCTGGTGATGTTGCTGCTGGCCAAGGATACCGAACTGTAAGAAGCCGGGGTCTAAGTAATACCCGTTTCAGAATTGAGCCCAAGACCAGTTTATCTACCAGGAAAACCAGAGCAATATTTCTTTAAAAAATGGTACTGTCATGGTAAGCTAAAAGCTGGAAGGAGAAGCCAAAGGACCATATTTTATTGAACAAGTGATGCCCCCTATTCTGGGGGATATCCGGAGAATTCTCACAAGATTCAACCCAGGACCGGGAGCAATGTGGGCCAAGGTTGGCCTGTCCTTGGAGAGGCAGGAAGAAGGTGTCAGTTCACTGGTGCCAGACTTGATTTAGATTTGAGACCCCAGTCTACCCCCTAAGGGTATGAACTCGTTCAGTCACTTAGCATTTCTTTTTTTTTAATTAATTAATTATTTTTTTTTTTTACGTAGTGTTCCATGATTCGTTGTTTGCGTTAACACCCAGTGCTCCATGCAGTACATGCCCTCTTTAATACCCATCACTGGGCTAACCCATCCCCCCACCCCCCTCCCCTCTAAAACCCTCAGTTTGTTTCTCAGAGTCCATAGTCTCTTATGATTCATCTCCCCCTCCAAATCTCTCCCCTTCATTAGCGCTCACCATAGCACATACCCTCCCCAATATTATCACCCAGCTACCCCATCCCTCCCACACCCCACCATTCCAGCAACCCTCAGTTTGTTTCCTGAGATTAAGAATTCCTATCTCACTTAGCATTTCTAAACTGCAGTCTCCTCACATGTAAAAATCAGGAAAATGATACCACCGATATGGAAGGGAGATATTTAGAAATCTTTAGCATAGTGGTTCATGTGTAATAAGGCTTGGGTAAATGCTAGCTAATTAGGTACTGTTTAATAATATAACTAGTCGTATCCCACCATTACTATATAGCCTGTATGTATAACACTTTTACTACATTCTACAAATTTTGAGGAGTCTGTCTCGTCTTCAGGTATGGGAAACTGAGGCACTGAGAGGCTAAGTATCTTGCCCGGGGGCATCCTATGGAGCTCTCTGAAGTTAATGCCCCGCAATGCCGCTATTAGCATCATTCTAATCCCAGATATTTAAGTGTGATCTGATCCAGACCTTCTGGACAACCCTCCCCGAGAACCTGGCCATCCTCTTCGGGATTAAAGGAGGAGGTATTATTACTTCAGCTCCCCCTGGAGTCTCGCTCTGCCTTTTTTGGCGCACAAGCTGCCGTATGTAGTTTGTGTCTGAAATGGAAAATTTCTGTAACACAATACCCAGCTCTGATCCCCACAGACTCTCTCTAGCTTTTTTTTTTTTTTTTTTTTGGTTTGGGTTAAACTATGACTTCATAAGCAAAAAGAAGCCTCATTTCCCAGTGTTCTTAGCAGATTCATAAACATTACAGATTCAAAACCCTCCGGTTCCTAGGAATTCCAAAGAATTAATTTCCCTTTTCTGAAAAAGCAGAGCGATGACTGAGAAGTGAGAAGAGAAATGGGAAAATTAAAACTATCTGCCCTGGGGCGCCTGGGTGGCTCAGTCCTTAAGCGTCTGCCTTCGGCTCAGGTCTTGGTCCCAGGGTCCTGGGATGGAGCCCCGCATTCGGGCTCCCTGCTCAGCAGGAAGCCTGCTTCTCCCTCTCTCCCTCTCCGAGCTTGTGTTCCTTCTCTCGCTGTGTCTCTCTCTGTCAAATAAATAAAATCTTTAAAAAAAAAAAAAAAACTACTTGCCCTGCAGGACCCGTGGCTCTGCGGGGGCCGTCCTCTTCTACCGCTCCCCTCCCCCAGCGTGGTGTGATCCCCCCGCACTCCCATAGGTGCCCCCAAGGAACGACAAGAAAGCATGGTGCCCTTAGCTTGATGACCCTGCCTGAACCTGGGTGTGTTGGACAACCAAGCAATGGAAAGCAAGGGTTAGAGTTTCGATCCGTTTACTCACTAGCATTTTTCCCTCCTAGAGCATCAACCCTCCACAAACCGTGTCTAATGCGAGCCTGGACAAATCTGAACAGAGCAGTGGGTCTCCACGGACTGATTTGCCCCCCTGACAAGCTGCTGCGGCCGAGCGGCTGACTGCGCAGCTTCTGGAGCCTAGCTGTCTGGCTCTGATTCCCAGCTCCGCCCCCTGACTAACAAGCCCGGGGACTTTGGGCCAGTTGCACAACCTCTCCATGTCTTCCGTTCCTCATCCAGAAATGGGGCTCGATCCCTACCTTGTAGGATTTTACAAAGAATAAGTTATTTAAGACATTAGAGAGTGTTCAGGGACATTCCTGGCACATAATAAGCTCTCCAGGCATTGCTCTTGTTATTATTACTAGTTCTACCCTAGGGCAAGTAATGGAGAATTTCTGGCTACATTTGCTCAAGAAAAACATAATGGCCTCATAGAAAGGAAGGAAGCAGCTTGGTGTCCTGGTAACGGGGCAGCTTTGGAGTCAGGCAGCCCTGTTTGACCCTTAACACAGCGACTTGTGTTGAGTGACCTCGGGCAAGTTATGAGCCTCTTTGAGATCCAGTTTTCTGTTTATAAAAATAGAGACAGTAACACCTACCTCCTAGGGTTCCCGGGAGGCTCCAACGAAATACTGTGTGAGAAGCACTTGACCCTCGGTCAGCAGCCAGGGAATGGGAGTTATTACATGGTAAACTGGTCACATGAATAAAGAAATCCATTAACTGCTGAAACCACTTATGACCACCCTATTCCATACAACTGACTAAACTAATTCCAACACCTAGGATTTTTTTTTAAAGATTTTATTTATGTATTTGACAGAGAGAGACACAGCGAGAGAGGGAACACAAGCAGGGGGAGTGGGAGAGGGAGACGGAGGCTCCCCGCTGAGCAGGGAGCCCGATGCGGGGCTCGATCCCAGGACCCTGGGATCATGACCTGAGCCGAAGGCAGACGCTTAACGACTGAGCCACCCGGGCGCCCAACACCTAAGATTCTTAAAAAAAAAAATACGGTGTTTTGACTTAGGATTTTTCAACTTTATGATGGTTCAAAAGCAATATGCATTCAGTAGAAACCATACCTCAGGGGCGCCTGGGTGGCTCAGTTGTTAAGCGTCTGCCTTCGGCTCAGGTCATGATCCCAAGGTCCTGGGATCGAGCCCCGCATCGGGCTCCCTGCTCAGCGGGGAGCCTGCTTCTCCCTCTGCCTGCCGCTCCCCCTGCTTGTGCTCTCTCTCTCTGTCAAATAAATAAATAAAATCTTAAAAAAAAAGAAACCATACTTCATATTTGGAATACTGGGATCTTTTCTCAGGCTAGCGATATGCAGTACAAGACTCTCTCACAGCTCCCAGGCAGCCCCCGCCCCGCCCCGATTACGAGGGTAAGTAACCCCTCTACTTACAACCATTCTGTTTTTCACTTTTGGTACAATTCAATAAATGACATGAGACATTCAACATTTTCTTATAAAATAGGCTTGATGTTAGATGATGTTGCCCAGCTGTAGGCTAATGGAAGTGTTCCTAGCATATGTAAGGTAGACTCGGCTGAGCTGTGATGTTCTGTAAGTTAGGTGCATTACATGTATTGTCGACTTAGGATATTTTCAACTTTCAATCAGCTCGCAGATCCCACGTTAGTGGAGGAAGTACTGTATCATCAAAGAGTACAGGATAAAACAGCAGTCTCTGTACATTTTTCTGTCTCGTGTTAAACTTGGTTTGCTGTCTGGATTTATAAATCACTCATCACCCCTACCCCCAATTTAGCCTCTTTTCTTTATCAATCACATTTTTGTTCCAGCATATGCATGGAGATGTGGGATTTTACCAGGTTTCATAAAGGAACTATGATGAAAGTACTCCCCAGACGTCGAGATTTCAACCTCCAGAGGATATGAAATTCTGTGATGAAACGAAGGTCCTTAGGGCATCACAAGCAGGGCAGCGGTGTCGCTCCGTGTCAGGGATCACGGATTCTGTGACACTGTATTAAAACTGTGTTCCAAGGGGAGTCTTTGACAAAGAATGAGCAGCCCCTGGAGTTGTGCAACAGTATAGCTCTGATCCCCAAACACAGGAAATAAGGTCCACTCACTCAGACTTGGACTCTAACCCCCCTTACTTCTCATGAGTCAGACTCCGTCTTCCAAGCCTTCATTTATACTTGCTGAGGGAGAATGTGTTAATCCCTGGGTGATCTAGTCATGAAGAAGAATTGCAGAATCACCCATTCTGAGAGTTGAAAGACCTGCACAGGTCATCGGGCCAACCCTCTGCAGTGCCCCAGGGGAACTTGTCAGCGCAGTTCCGATTTGCCTTTTGTTGGTAGGAAAACCACTTCCCGGGAGTGTGAGCATTCCCCCACCTGACCTGTCATTCTCCCAGCAGGAGGGTGGGGAAAACCAGGAGACATTAAACACCCTTTGCCCTTGGCTGCCTCCACCAGCATCAGTGTTTGAAGTGCCTAGGTGTGACTCGCAGGATTTCCTGAAGATGCGGGGGAAAGTAATGATGTCTCCACTCAAGGTGCGGTGAGAAGGAAAAGAATGAATCCAAACACCAGTGGAGGGAGATAATGGAAAGAAATGATTCCAGGAACCCTAACTAAGCCGATGTTCCTTTGCTTTTATGCTTTCGCTTGCCCACACCCCACTCGCTTCTTCCGCAACAGTATCATTGAAAAAGCACTTTAGAGCTAAAAGTCATCGACAAAATTACCTTGTCCTGCAGCTCTCAGTTTGCAGTTGAGGAAACGAGTCCCAGATGTCAGGTAGTACAAAGCATCCAGGAGAGAGGATCGATCCAGAAGTCATTTAGGTTTTCAGCTGCCTGTAGAAAGAGAGAGAAATGTATTCGGGTCAGAGTAAGTGGTATTTTTTAACTCCATTATATAGATAAAGAAGTTAAGCTCAAAAGTAAATGGTGATGCATTTCTTCTCTGGTTCTTAAACTACTCTGCTGGGTTGGGCATTGCGTCAGGGCTTGAGCTAAAAACCAGAGGCAGCTTCTATCAAGCAGTTCCCTGAAATGGAAACTGATAGTTGGAGGGGCAAGACATGGTCCCATCCTTTGAATCTTGGGGTAGAAGGAAAGCCAGCGTCCAAGCAAATGTGAATCTACATTTCACTGTTGTTTCTTTCTCTGCACGCACACAGGCACACAGGTGCTCACACAGCAAGTGGCAAGAACAGACATCTGCAGTGAGAACACGTTTTTAAAAAATATTTTATTTATTTGACAGAGAGAGAGAGAGAGAGAGAGCATGCAAGCACAAGCAGGGGAAGCAGGAGAGGGGAGAAGCGGGCCGGGAGCCCGATGCGGGGCTCGATCCCGGGACCCTGGGATCATGACCTGAGCTGAAGGCAGCCGTTTAACGGACTGAGCCACCGAGGCGCCCTGAGGACACTTTTTTTTTTATATCATACCTGTGCCCATCTTTCTCAATGTCACCTTTTCTCCCTCTGTAAATTAAGGATTATGATGATGTCCTTCACATAGCATTGCTGTATAGTAAAATAAAATCATGAAGTGTGACTGCTTTTTAAACCATGAAGCAGTAATTCTTCAGTAATTTGGTTCAAGAACGTTCTTAAGAATTTAATGAATGCTAAAGACCCTCACCAAAATTCCCACATGTAGACATGAAGTTTTGCACATAATTTCAGAGGGTTCACAGAGCCTCTGAAGACCTCAGCTTAACACCTCCTCTGAAAGTGCTTACCAAATGTGTAATATTCCAGTCTAAACATTCCAGTCTGAAAGTTCCAGAATTTTTCCAACTTGGCATGAACTAGGTGTGTGACATTCATTTATTTGATAAACCTGGACTTGGCCTTTACTAGGTACTGGGTCTGTAGGGGCACAGACATCCTTATCTTTTAGGAGTTAACAATCCTAAAGGTGTATTAAAGCCAAAGAGTTCCTACACATGCATTGTGTCAACTGAGAAGGTCACTTCACTCTGACATCTGGCTTTATAGCTCCTGTCTGGTTACTCTGGTCAGTTAGAGGGCAGTGTGGTCACAGCTAATTTGAGACAGGAAACCTGTATACAAAATGTCAAGGGATGTTTTCCAGCTTTATGAAGGTGTTCTTTTCCCCAGAAAGATCGGAGTGTGGACAACCAGAGGGAAGCTGTGTTCAGCTTTGGGTGAAATACTATTCCTCACAGTCCTGGGGTCTCCTAGTAAGAACCCTTCATGCCAGTAAAAGGACATCTGTAAACATCTGCCATTCTTCCACATTCTACTAAGTAGAATCTCGTAGATTATTGCTGCCAAACTAGAGAATCAAATATTTCTGGTCATATAACCGCAAATCAGAAACAGGCATTTTCACTATGAGCAAAGGTTTTCTTTTTTCTTTAATTTTCTTTCCTTTTAAATTCCTGCCATCTAGGTTTTAAATTACTCCACCATTTTCAAGTTTGAGGAATCAGAAAAAAGCATATTTTCCTTATCTGAAAATAAGGATAATAATTGTGACTTCTGCATTTAGTTGTGAGATTACATGAAATATTGTTTTTGCCATTCTAATTCCTTTAGTTTTTTTTAAATTTTTTATTTAAATTCAATTTAGTTAACATATAGTATATTATTAGTTTCAGGGGTAGAATTTAGGGATTCATCAGTTGCATATAACACCAGTGTTCATTATATCAAATGCCCTCCTTAGTGCCCATCACCCAGTTACCCCATCCCCCCACCTCTACTCCCCAACCCTCATTTTGTTTCCTAGAGTTCAGCATCTCTTATGGTTTGTCTCCCTCTCGCTTTTTATCTTATTTTTCCTTCTCTTCCCCTATGTTCATCTGTTTTGTTTCTTAAATTCCACATATGAGTGAAATAATATGCTATTTGTCTCTCTCTGACTGACTTAGAAATAAGTCAGCACAGCATAATACCCTCTAGTTCTATCCACACTGTTGCAAATGGCAAGATTTCATTCCTTTTGATTGCTGAGTAATATTCCATCTTGTGTGTGTGTGTGTGTGTGTGTGTGTGTGTGTGTGTGTGTGTGTGTACACATACCACATCTTCTTTATCCATTCATTTGTTGATGGACATCTAGGCTCTTTCCTTATTTTGGCTATTGTGGACATTGCTGCTATAAACCTGAGATATTTTTAATCAGGTACTCAGAATTATTCCCGGTACTTAGTGATAGCTCAACAAATGGTAACAATTATGATTATCATGACCCCATTCCAGCTGTATCCTTAGCTATTGCCAGAGGCCGTGATTTTAGCAGCGATGAGAAACATGTTTTGTTGTCACTGCTATTCTCCAGAATATTATTTTAAAACTACGGCCACTAAATTTGTCTGCAGAGATGTTAATCTTTGTGATGACTGAGGCTTGATTTTCCAAGCTCCAGATTGAGAGGTATATTAACTGGGTTTTATAGGGGAAGCAGGTGGGATTTGGGGAGAGCTGGCAAGATGTGATAGAGGGTGAGGCTTGGAAGTCAAATTAGAAGTGAAGAAACAGAGAGAGAGAGATGATTGATCCTCACTGGGAGTGCCTAGAAGACAATTAGGAAAAGGCGAGAGTAGAAGGCAGCAAATAGGTGCCCTTTCCCTTATGAGGAGGGAAATAGGACCAATGGTCTCACTTCATTGGGGATGGTTTTGACTAGAAACTGGATTGCAAGAATAAAACAGAATTTCTGCATGGAGGGGGATTGGAAAATGGTGACATATGCCAAGGAGAACTGACGTGTTCTCATAAAATCCTGCCCTATCCACCTAGACTCGATGGCTGCCTTTCCTACGTGCACATAGTTTGTAACAAGTGTTTTCCACTTGGAAGGAAGGTCTAATTCTCTGTAAACAGCAGAGGAAGGTTCTGATGCATCTAAAGAGGAAAGAAATGGAAGAGTACAGTTGGTGAGATCTGTGGTGCTGACAACATGACCTCAAGAGAGCCCTTTTCTGTCTTGGCCCAAGCCCTAACCCATGAATGGAAACACTGGAAATGAGCAGCCACAGGAATTCAGGGACTGCTGGGGAGCTCATTCATCGGTGAAGCCATCCACCCCCACCCCCACCTTCTGGTCTGGCCACAAATACGTGAATCACCGCGGTGGCAATGCTCACAGACGCTTGCTGGCCAAAGATCCATTCAACCGCCAGTGATGGAAACATCCTCCGGCGCACCCTCAGCACCCAAACTCTCCTGCACTCCTCGGGTCTGCTCCGCCTTGCCAGCTGATTTTGCATTTTCTCCCTGGGCCTACGTGCGGAGGTCCTCAGAGACAATACTTAGATTCATGTCTGGAATGCTTCAACATACCATCGAACCAACTCCCACTCTCATTTTTGCCTAAGGGAGAGATTCGCAAATGCCCAAGGAGCCCTCCGGCCACCAGTGAGCCATGTCTTCTGTTTTTAATTACGGGCCCTTGGGTGAACCGCTGCCTTCCATTCACCTCTGACCGGTGGTCAGACACGTGGCCGGGAGTGTTGCCAGATGGAAATTGTTAGTGAAGATCCACATTTAACAGGATGTTTGTGACCTAAGAACAGCTTAGGTCTTGGGCTTGACTTTTGTTTAGTATATGAGATCAACCTTGTGTGTGAAATCTTGTGTTTGGATGTGGCTTGGCCTAGGGAAGAGAAAAGAAACCGTCCCCTCCCGAGTTCCTTTACAAGCTCCTGGGCCAAAAGGAGGATGGGGAAACCAGTCCAAATATTAGGGCCTAAGGGTCTGGGAAGGAGTCCAATGCCCAAATAAACATTTGCACTTGGGTCTGAAGCCTTGCTCAGCTACGCTGTCATACACCTTCCTCTCCCCATATGCTGACATCCCAGAGATTATGAAGACAACCTCTTTTATCTCACAAGACCCCATCAATCAAATATTCATCATCTGCCTGTCCTCAATCTGAACATTTCATTGCTCTAAATCAAGGTCGGTTGGAGTTTCACCAATATATTCCCCAATAACTGAGCTAAAGTGCCCATGGCCTGCATGAGTCTGTACAACCTCAGGGGGCAAGGATGCTGGAGAATTGGATTTCCTCATCCCCAAGATTTCCCAAGCCAAAAACGCACATGAAAAACCGTACATATACTCTTAGCTTTCTGGGCATGCAATTCTGCCCACAGCCTGCTGCTTTGGAAAGTTTTCCCATCAACCCCCTGGGTTTTGTTCCAGCTCTACACTGGTTATCTTTTGCCACTCTGTTCAGCAAGTGTTTGGGCAGATGGATGCAAATCGATGAAACACACATGGTTTATATAAGACGGAGATTAAGGACCCTGCTGCCTGGGGTATGCCTGACCCGAGATCGCCATGAGTGTCCTCGTGGTTTAGAAGAGAAAGATAAATTAACCCATAGAATCTAGTGTTGCGTTTTAGTTCTTTCGTTTTCTTAGCTTCTCATATAATTTCACAAACCTGACTTCACTTGCAAGTATTCCAACATAGCATTGTAGAGAGAGAAGCAGGATCATCAATTCATAACGGGAAGCCTGGGGCGATGAGAAAGACAGGCCAGAGCCTCACAGCCGAGAATCCCCGGCTGCATCCAGAGGCCCCTATCTCCCTCAGCAGAAGGTGCTTCCTCTGGGCAAGGTTCTCATTACATCAACAATGTATTTTTCCAGATACCAGCCTCCCTTGGGATGTAGAAACTGCCTGGGGAAACATTTATCATCCCCAAGCAGGAATTTAGGTCTTTGCCCATTACATTTTCTTCTAATTTCCCCGTGTGTGTGTGTGTGTGTGTGTGTGTGTGTGTGTCCCTTTTTCCTTAGAGATTATCAATTAGTAAGAACTTGCGGATTTAGCTTGACATTTATTTGTTACTATTTTTAATGCAAATGTTAAGTGGCTGTCCTCTGAGAATCTGTGACTTTCCTGTTATATTTTATTTCCAGGAGCAATGATTCTCTTGGCGTGCGCACGCACCCACACACCCATCCCCCCCCACACACACACACCCTGTTATGAGACTATAGAAACACACTTGGGAAAATGCTGGACAGTGTACTAAAACCTTTTATGTTATTATAGGAATACTGTGACAAAGCTTGTGTTCCTGTACCCATTTCACAAATGCAAAACTTGGGGCGCCTGGGTGGCTCAGTCATTAAGCATCTGCCTTCGGCTCAGGTCACGGTCCCGGGGTCCTGGGATCGAGCCCCGCATCAGGCTCCCTGCTCAGCAGGAAGCCTGCTTCTCCCTCTCCCACTCCCCCTGCTTCTGTTCCCTCTCTCGCTGTGTCTCTCTCTGTCAAATAAATAAATAAAACCTTTAAAAAAAATGCAAAACTTATTCAGAGATATGAAGTGACCTGCTAATGTCAACAGAGCTAAAATTAGAAACCAAAAGTAAAAATCTGACTTCTCAACCCAGGAACTTGCCAGTATATGCTGTGAGGCTCCTTATGGAAGATGAGCAGAGAAAGGTAATGTTAAAATCCTAGTCCCAGTGGGCTAATCAAGGATCTGACTGCCCACAGAGAAGAGCCACCTCAGCACAAAACAGTAACTGGTCCAATTCCAGTAAGCCGGAGTCGAGGTTGGGGAGGCCCTATAGCAAAGACATGGAGCCTAACAGCTTTGTGGTACCCTGGACCTCTCCCCAAGGCTCCTCACAAACCAGTGTGCACCTTTTCCCCGTGTTCTGGTATAGCTCAACCCACTCAGGTTGGTCAGTCAGCAATCCTGGACCTTGAGAAGGAAGAGTCTGTGTCTAGGTAAATGTATTTACCTAGAAATCTCATTTCCTAGAGCTGCTGTAAGAGTGACATACACTGGCTGGCTTGAACAACAGAAATTTATTGTCTCATAGTGCTAGAGGGTAGAATTTCAAATCGAGATGTAGACAGTTTGGTTCCCTCTGAGGGCCAGATGAGGGAAATTCTTTTCCATGCTTCACTTCTTGGCTTCTGGTGATTTGCTGGCTGACTGCAGCGTTGCGTGGCCTATGATGCATCACTCCAATCTTGGCCTTCTTTGTCACATGGTGTTCTCCCTCTGTGTGTGTCAGTCTTTGTGCCCAAACTCCCACTTTTTATAAGGACACCCGTCGTTCTGGACTAGGGTCTACCCTAATGACTTCATCTTAATTTGATCATCTGTAAGAATCCACTTACAAAGAAGGTCACATTCCCAGGTATTGGTGGTTAGGATCTCAGCATCTTTTGGGGGACACAATTCAATCCGTAATAATAAAGACCGTGTTTCTTCTTGAAAATCATCTTTTACTCTGAAACCATCATCCCTGACATAGCTACTTTGGTTTCACCTACCTCAAACATAACGATTAACTTCCTTTTATAAAGATCGACTTTATCCCATTAGGTTTTTAAAATTTCTGTATTTTGACAAACGACCCTTTGGATTCAGTACAGAATACCCCATGGCTACCCCTCCTCCACAAAGAGATAAATGCTCCCCTAAAATACAAAGTTGCTATCATTTGGGGATTTTTACTTCTGTCTTACTTGTACTATAAACTCTGTTCACTCACATCGTGGAGAACAAGTAACATACTTAAAATGGATCAAAATCTATATTATTATTAATTATTATTATTATTATTCAGAAAGAGACCTGGTTCAGAGGAAAGTCTTTTCCAACGTGATTCTGGAAAAGTTCTACACTTTGTATTTTCCAAAGGATTTAACGTTATCTTTCTGATTTATGTTTTAAAATAAATTGCTTTTATATTTTCTATAGTAGAAGAAAGATTTTTTTAAAAAAGGGGGGGCGGGGGAGGGGGAAGGACTAAGAAGAAGGGAGAGAAGAGGAGGAAAAGGAAGCCCACAAAAGGATGCGTGTGCAAGTGCCTATGGCTACAGGTGTCTGGGATGGTGTGTTTACCCCAAGCCTGGAAAATGTTTTGAAACTCTGTCAGCCATCTGGTCTCTGGGCTCAGAAGTGCCTACATCATCCCCGTCCTAGCCAGACCCTGGGAATGACTTGCTTCTTACAAAGCAGTCTGTGCCAGGGACCCAGCCAAGTCTAAATTCTCTCTCTCTCTCTTTTTTTTTTTTTATTTGCAGTAGCATCTTTCTCACCTCAGATTCACAGGTGAAAGTATAAGAGGACATCCATCCACTGTAGCTTTCCTCATCAAAGGGCTTCCCTATAGCCCGAGAACGTCTCTGTTTGCCTTATACATCTCCAGGCCTCAGGGCAAGACAGTATTTCATTACAGAAACACCTCACAGAGCCTTTCTCCTCATGCTTTCTTCAGAGGCCCTCCACTGCACCGCCACGGGAGGGCTGGGGCCCGTGAGGACTGTAGTTTGGGTTTTCTCCACACAGAGAGAGAACGCTTAGCTGGGGCCGGCAACCTCTCCTCTGTCCACACCCATTCGTATGTCGATCAAACACCTCTGATTCCCAGTATATTTTCCCTGGGTTTAAGCATAGAGGCAAACAACCACAGTAAACAGATAAGTACTTACTTTCTTGCTACCGGGATTGAATTGGTGAAAGCCGAAGACCAGTCCTTGGTGGAGACAAGCGGGAAACTCAGGGCTCTGACAGCGTTACTCAAAGTGCAGCCTGAGAACCACTTTCAGCAGAATCAACTGAAAAGCTTGTTAATAAAAATTAACCAGGTTTCCCAGATTCTGCTTCAAACCAACATCATCAGAAATTCTTGGAGTGGGGACTAAGGAATTTCATTTTTATTGCTTCCCGGGTGCTTTCAATGCACAGTAAGGTATGGGAGCCACTGCATGACCCAAATGTATGTAAGCAGCCAAGGCTTGTGCGAATATGGATCCCAACATGTACCTAGGTGTCCCTTGAGGACCCAGAAAATCAGTGACTTGTCACATCAGTTTAGAGAAAGTTGGACTTTGGGTAGGGTCTTCCTTGACTCCTGACTTCTCTGCAAAGTGCCTCTCTGTACCTCAGCGCTTTCTTCAGCACTTTGCATGCCCTCCATGCTATTGGATTGTTGTGATCGATTTACCCGAATTCCTTTTTCAGGCAGAGACAGTGGCTTATTACCTCTGTGGCTTTCTATATCCTTGCCTGGCAGAGCTCCTGCCTAGTAAAACTTTATTGATTAAATAAATAAACATAGCTGCTTTACCCCTCAGAAACTTAGCAAGCAAAGGATTTGTGTTTGATCTCAGTAAACTATTGGGATTCACGATAGCGCAGGTTTAAGACGAGGCCAGGTCTGATTGGACCTTTAGCCTTATTCCTAAGATCCCTAAACAGTAGAGTTTCATCACAGATGCTACCACCATCATCTTTCTTTTTTAATTGATGTATAGGTTGCACACGATGTGACATTAGTTTCAAGTGTACAACACAATGATTCAACGTCTCCACAAGTGTAGCTCCCATTGGTCACCATGCAGACGCCATTACAATGCCTTTGGCTGTATGCCTTATGCTGTGCCTTCCATCCGGGTGCCCTAGACATTCCGTAACTGGAAGCCTGTACTTTCTACTCCCTTTCACCCATTTTGTCCACCCCCCACTCCCCTCACCTCTGCAACCACCAGTCTGTTGTCTGTAGTGATAGGTCTGGTTCTGTTTTTACTTTTTCATTTGTTTTGTGTTTTAGATGCCACGTCATCTCTTGAGTTGGAAACTTGTTTCTGCACTCTCTTTTCACCCCAGCTTCGAAAGGATATGTTGCTAGCAGGTAGCAGGAAGGGGCCCAAATGGCTGTTAGAGAGTTGCAGATGCTGTTTAGTTGCCATATAGACTCAGTACTCAAGTGCCCTGTCCACCTAGCCAAGGTCTAGGAAACCTACCAAGGCACTAGGAGGATGCGGTTCTCCGCATCTTGCTGCTCCCTGTTCACAGGGCCCACAGACTCAACAGAGGAAGAAGGCCAGTGCCCGGGAAAGCCCTCAGGCTTGACCACTCCTCCCTCCCTGTGGAACACTCCTGGGCTCTCAGGTCACCTCTGTGAGGGGCTGGGAGGCGTCTGGCGGCGATAGACGATTGCAGGAATGAGATCCACTGCACGTGTTTCTCCGAACTTGCTCTTGCTGCAGAGTTACGCCCTGACTAGTGACCCTTCGGGGATGGTTTAGTGGTTTTGGAAATTAATAAAGTCAGAAAGAAACAAACAAATGTGATCATCAGTCCTGGTACTAGCAAGCGCTCTATCTCCAGGAAACTGAGAGGGGACAGGAAAATGCCGGGCTTGAAAGTGTTGAGTGGTTTGGCACATCTGGCTTGAGATGTGCTGACTGAGGAAGTGCCAGGACCAGAAATTTGAGGAGGAATATGGGGTCCTGGGAAAGGGCACCTCCCCCTGGGGCTTGGGGTGGTTTTCAGGGCTTTTTTTTTTGTTTTCATCTTGAAAAAGAAAAAAAAGAAAGCTGAAATAAAGCTGACTTGAAATAATTTCAGTCATGTGCATATCCTAACTCTGGCACATTCTTTGTCCTGTTAACGTCTCCTTATTTCAAAGAACACCGTCAATTTATAAGGCCCAAACTTCATGGTGTTTTTAATTTAAACAGAGGGTTTTGCCAAACCTAGCCCTAAGAAAAATATTTTCATTATCCAGCTCTCTGATCGACTCCGCAGCTCGGGTGTGGTTTCACTCTCCAGTTAGCAAGGTTCTGGCTGCTCAGCAGCAAACCCCGCGGATGGCCTTGAGATGTGAACAACACTGCCGATGCTTGCATCTGATATGAGAGACACGCCATAGGGAGTGGGGTGCAGAAGCGGGAGAACCAAATTAAGATTTATATTTAATAGTGTTATATGTGCTACAAAGCAAAGGAAGGTTTGAATCATAACAATTCCTAATAATTATGAGAATCATAGCTATCAATTATCGAGCACTGACTGTTGCAGCAGCCTACCCTGGTGGCTTTATGGATGCGTCATCCTCCCAACAACCTTAGGAGTAGATACATCATCATCATCATCATTATCACCATTTACAACTATAGCAGAAGAGCAGACAGATCAAAGGAAGGCGGCTTGGCCTCTCATTTTGTCAGCTGCATGGTGGGTCCACACCCTCAAAAAACAAGCTTCAAGAACCCAGGTCTAATCTCCCTGCCACATCCCCCACCCCCCAGAGATTAAAAAGGTGAGTAACAGTGGAAGCAAATCACATGGAAGGGCATGTAAATGACATTCTAGAAAGACTAACAAGTGAAGAAGTAGGGGCTGAAGTTGCAGAGTGTGAGGACTGAAGGTGGGACCTGAATTTGCTCTAGCCCGGAGCACTCTGGCGACAGAAAGGTCTTAGAAAGGGGTGGGGAAACCTAAATGACAGATCTGGCAGATTTTTGGCAGCCTCTCTCAGACTTTCTTCTAACTGTACATTTTTTTAACGTTATGCAATGCATATGCATGCAATCTGGTTTATCCCGAGGATGGAGTAGAATAAGCAAAAAAAAAAAAAAAAAAGTTCTTATAAAACTGGGTATAATGAAATTTTGACCTGAAATTTGACCCAGAGAATAATTATTGTAGATATGTTTTTCTTTAGCAAAGAAATTAGCAGAGTTCTTATATTTTTCCACAGTTGCATATTTAGGAACCCATTTATTTCCTATTGCCAAATTAGTGAGAGCCCAGAATTCACACTGGCTTTATGAAAATGGGCACTCAATTCTCAAATAAGGTGTTTAAGTATGCCTCATTGCTATGCTATAAAATTCGCCCTGAAAAATTCTCAGAGCTGTTAGTGCAAACTTTGGAACACAGCTCGTTTGCAGAGATACTGAGCTCCCCAGCATCAATGCCAAAGGCAGGGGATCCTGAAGCATAGTGTAACTGCACAGAAAAAGTTCCTGGGCCAAGGCACATAAGTAACCAGAATGAGAAACCCCAGTGACTGCTACGTGAGCATGCACTCTTGAAGAACAGGCCTTATTTAAATGTGGATGGGTCAAGTTGTCTATACGGTTGGAGTGTAGATGGATCTGGGCAAGAATCCCTGCTGTTATATAAACTTTCCTTGGTTCTAGTCTAAATCTTTCTTTGTCAATCAAGTGGAACTAGGGAGGAAAGGGAGTAGGAAAAGGAAGAAGATAGAAAAGCAAAATCTCTTTCTATAGTATGGTGCATAGGTCAACATTTCATTTTATGGAAAGTCCCTTTCTGCTCTTATACCGTATTTCCAAAGTATTTATGATTTATGGGTTTTTATATCTGTTGTACAAGCCAAATTTTAATTTACTCTCTGAGTTCACATTCATCCAATTATGCCTCACCCTCCAAGTTGATCCAGTTGGGATCTCCCATCAGCATTCTGGAAAGTCCAGCTTCCTGAGGGTAAATCTTCCCCTGCCAAATACCGAAATCAACTGCACCTTATCTTAGAAAATATGAAGGAAGGGATTTGTAATGATTCATAAACCTGGATGTAAAACTCAAAGAATCTAGGCCAACATAACAGTACAAAACAGTCACAGTTCACCCTCGATGTTGCACAGAGCCTTCACCTTTCCTTAATTATGGGCAAGTTTAATGCATTCTGTCCAAAGATGCTTATGCTGAAGACACTTAAGTATATTGCTAAGGAAACCAAAGATAGATTCTTAGCCTTAAGGAGCTTATGGTCAAGCTAAGAAACTCTGGAAAGCGCATATGGTTTAGAAGCCAAAAGAAGGAAAACCTCCAAAAGGCATAAAAAAGAGAAGACAGAAAGGTAAGCCAAGAAGTAGTCTCATGCAATGACACAGGAAACCTAGACAGAAAGGGTTTGACGGGAGGCAGCGTTGTGTCCCATAGGAAGCTCTGAGAAACGGACTCCTCTATAAACATAGAGGTGCTTGCTAGTGAAAGATACCTCCACCATGCACAGTAATAAGGAGCTCATTATTAAAATGGAGCCATTATGCTTTTCTAAATAAGGATTTATAGTTTTTTTCCTTTTCTTTCTTTTCTTTTTTCTTGTAAAATCACCCCAAAGACGGAGAATCTAATTTGAAGTTAATATCTAGCTCTAAAATTTAGGCTCAGAATTTATGGTATTTCTTTTCTCTTGTTTTCTAACAAAGGGACATTTAGTATGGTATCATAAATCAAACCACTCTTCTCTCAACTGCGAATATTTAGAAGAACAGAAAGGCCAAAGGCACTCTGGTTCCAGATTACTAGAAACAACACTTTCCTTCTCTGTTCAGCTTTATGTGATTTCTTTCGATTGTGCTCCACATTTCTTTTTCTTCAAAAGGATGCTGGCTTGTGGTAACCCTGGCATGCATCATATTCTCAATTTGTTGTTTGATGCCATCTGTTTAACACAATAGAAAAGAATTAAGAGTCCTATCGCGTCAGCTGAATTCATCTGATCCCCCTCCAAGGAATATATGGCACTACTCGACAGGACAAAAATCATGGGTGTTAAATCCTTCAAGTAGTTTCAGACGGGAAACATCTGTTTTACCCAGTATAGATGTTAGGTGTTCTACATCATTGCCCTGCCCCCACCCCACTTTTTCTGGTAAATGGACTGGCTTCTGGCAAATCCAGACCACTTGATGAGCCCTAGAAAGGAAATTTAAAAAGCACAGGAGTCAGCAGAATCTTGTGGAGAGCTCTGGACTTGCATGCCATCACGCAACCAAGCTACTTCCTTGAAGGAAGTCGTATAACCTCTCATCTTAAAAACAGGGTTCACTTATGTACCCCCCAAATTCATATGCTGAAGTCCTAACTCACAATACCTCCAAATGTGGCCTTATTTGGAAATAGGGTCTTAACAAATGTAATCAAGTTAAAATGAGATCATTAGAATGGGTGGACGCCAATATGACTGATGTCCTTGCAGAATGGGGACATTTTGACAGGGACACACATAGAGAGAAAACACCAAGGGAACATCCTACAAGGTAAGGACAGAAGGATGGAAGGAACAGATCCTTTTCTCACAGCGCTAATAAGGAACCAACTTTGCCGGCATCTGGGTTCCAGACTTCTAGCCTCCACAACTGTGAGGCAATAAATTTCTGTAGGTTAAGCCACCCCGTTTGTGGTACTTGGTTATGGGAGCCCCAGCAAGCTAATACAGATCCTATTACAGATCCACCTCACTGGGCTGTATTAAGGATTACAGAAAACATGTCCAACCTGGTTTTAGGGCTGAAACTGCCCTTCCTATAGAACCCTGCACTTGACCACAGTTTCAATGAAATTGGAAGACCGCTCATGCTCTCACGTGAAGTATACTTTGGCTCTCATTAGGATGTCTTTGGCCTTAGAGTCCCTCATACAGAGTATCTCTACTTAGTACCCAGGACTCAAAACAGGCCAAATTGGTCCTAAGAAACCCAAGATCCATTCTGAATCCCTAAAACAAGCATGACAATTGTTGCATAGCCATAACGGGACAGAGAGGTCTGTAGAGATCAAGGTTTCTCCCCAGTTCTCTTCTGTCCTCCTATCCATTCTTCTCTACCTACAAATTTCCTTCACTCACAGAGTTCCCCACTAACTTCCTTTAGCTTCTGGGCTGCCCATTAGGCCACTCCTACAGCCAATCTTTGGCTACTTTTACAAGATTGGTTCTCATGCTTCAGTGGCATCACAATTACCTGAAGAGCTTGTCAAACTCGGACTGCGGAGCCCTCCTCACAGACCCTGTGATTCAGGAGGTTGGTGGGGAGCACTAGCAAGTTTCTAGGCCATGCTGATACTCTTGGTCTACGGACCACACTTTGAAAATACCTGATGTATATAATCAGACCTTTCTGCTTCAGTTTTCACTGATTACTCATGGACAAACTTTCAGGTTCCCCAAATTAGTTTTATTTATTTATTTATTTGAGTAGGGTTGACACACAAGGTTACATTAGTTTCAGGTATATAACTTAGTGATTTAATGAGTTTATACATGATGCTACGTTCACCACAAGTGTAGCTACCGTCTGTCCCATTACCTCGCTTTACAATATCATCGACTATATTCATTATGCAGTGCTTTTTATTCCCATGACTTCTTCACTTATTCATTTCATAGCTGGAAGCCTATATACTCCTCTCCCCTTCATCTGTTTTGCTCAGTCCCCCTCCTGCTCCCCTCCCCTGTACAGCCATCAGTTTGTTCTCTGTATTTATAAATCTGATGCTGCTTTCTGTTTGTTTATTCTTTTTTTTTTAGACTCCACTTATGAGTGGAATCACATGGTGTTCATCTTCCTCAGTCTGACTTATTTCACTTAACATAATACCCTCTAGGTCCATCCATTGTTTCAAATGGCACAATTTCATTCTTTTTTGTGGCTGCATAATATTTCATTGACCATATCTATATATATATACCACATTTCCTTTATCCATTTGTCTGTCAGTGGACACTTGGCTTACTTCCATATCTTGGCTATTGTAAATAATGCTGCAACAAACATATAGGTGCACATATCTTTTCAAATCAGTGTTTCTGTTTTCTTTGGGTAAATGCCCAATAATAGTGGAATTATTGGATTATATGATATTTCTACCTTTACCAAAATTGATATTTTTAAAAGGGCTCAGACCCAAATCCTCTTTCTGCCTTAGGTACATAGGTCCCTGACCATCATACATACTTAGGGTAATTAATCCAATCAGCTGTGGCCAATGAAAGATTTGGTATGTGTCCCCACCTTTAGCTACTTAGTGTCCCACTCCTTCTGTAGATTTTATAAGTGGAGCCATGGGTCAAGGATTCTGCCATGTGTCTAGTCTACAAAATGTGAGCCCAAACCTTATTTATAAGTCAGATATTTGTCACAGTCAGTTCTCAAATGTTGACTTCCTACTCTACATTATTAAGAAGTACAGCATTTCAGAATCCTACTGAACAACATCATTCAAAGGGGAAAGTACTTCCTAATTCTAACTCAGGATGCCCAGAACTCTCATCTCACAGAGATTCTTCAGGTAAAACTGTGCTGGGTTATGGCAGCCTTGTAGTTTTGATGGCAAAGGGATGGACCTAATTGCAAGAGCAGCATCAGAAGTAGAGACAAAATCTATAGGGGATATTTGTAGGTGTTTCATATGTCAGTACATTAACTGAGTGTGTCTTTACAAGTAGACTATCTGTTCTTTCCTGCATACTGAATCTCGGTTTTCCCTTGGGCCAAGCATAGAGCGGTAGACATAGTAGATGTTTAGTAAGTACTTGATTGATGAATGAATGGTCATTATCCTTTACATTTGTGGAGTAACTTAGAATCTTTCCATTGGCATCATCTCTCTCACCATCATAATGTATGAAATTTGCTCTGAAGACATTTTTCAGCTTTTGTGATTCAAGCTGACATCCTTGTGGCCCAGTACACAATGAAAGAAAAATCTAATTGCTAAAAAGAAGTTCAAAATATAACTTCTTTACTTATTTCTGAAGAACTATGGAGGGAATCTATTGACCATGGTGATCACTTCTTTAAATTTCCTTGTCTCTCACCACTGCTTTCCTTTTCCCAAACCTATCTGACACTCCCAAGGAAACTTCTTTCTCACAGCTCCAGCCCACATGCCTCTCATCCTTCCCTATCCTTCCCCCTTTCCTCCAATTTTGTAACAAACTCTGTATTATGGGCCTCTCTAAGCAAGGTTGCCAAGAGTGTTTGGAACACTCACACTGTGCCCCAGTACTAAACTTAAGTGACAGTTTTATTAGGATTTCCTCAAACAGTAGCCTCACCTCAAAAGCCCCTTCTCCTAAGATTCTTTACTTCTACTGTCTAAATATATTTAGCAAATGACAACTGAATTTCTTCTCTGTAAACAGTCACAGAAAGATTGGGCTCATGTGGATGGTAGAAATGATCATTAGTTTTCCAAATATGATTCAACTTAAATCAAGAATTTCCTTCAGCCTTCTGCTATGCAGATACATTCCTTTCTCCCCACACTCTCGAATCTCAAATTCTTAAGCAAAGAAATTTTGGGAACTGTTGTTGTTGTTTTTTTTAATCTAGGAAAGAATCCAGAAAACATTGCTTTTCTCAGTCTTCATCTTGGTGCAGATGAAATACAGTCTTCTGTATTTGAAGTATGAGGTGGCAGCTGTAGACAGAGACAGTATTGCTTCTAGCACCAAATTACCCCAGTCAAGGGCCACAATGCAAGCTGCCTATTCTGAATTTATCAAACAAACAATGACTTAGTTCTGTCTCTCTCAGGCAAAAACTCTGTTTACTCATTTAGTTTCTCAGGAATGGGACAAGATACAAGGCCAGGGCCAAGATAGGGTGAGATCTGAAGAAGAGAGACAAACTATAAAGCTAAAAGTCACTATTAGCATCGAAATGACAGTAATAATAGAAGGTGGAGATATGCAATGACTGCCCTTGCACTAGATCACAAATGTCCAGACTTCTAACTAAAAATGATCTTAGGTAAGTATGAGACCTATTCCAAGCTAAATGGTCAGTCTCAGAAAGGACATCAGGCTCCTGGCAACTATATCAAAACTTGAGCTGGTTTCATAGTTCACATTTCCCAGCTGGAAGATGCAAAGTGAGAGTGGAAAGAAAGAGAGATGCCTGTGCCTGCCTGACCCCCAGAAATGTTGACCACTCTTTGAGTTCCAGAGCTCAAGTTCAACCTTTTAAGTTTCCTCAACCTGGAATGCTCTCCACCCTCCTCTTTACCATGGCTAATCCTTGCTTATCTTTTTGGTTTCATTTTAAACATCATTTTTTGCCAGACAGCCTCCCCTGACCCTCGCCACTCCCCCACCCCTCCCACTCCACCCCCACCCCAGTTAAACTAGGTGAATGCCTGCCAGAGCTTTTGGAGTGCCAGGTACAGATCCTGTAGACTATTCATCACACTTCTGTTCCTGCGTAGTGATTACCTTTCTGATCAGTGGTAAACTCTGTGAGGGCAATGACCCTCTCTACTTTCCACATAATTTTGAACAGGTGCTTATCACATACCAGGTGGTGTATAGAGCTCTGGTTTTGTTCTCAGCCTATTCAGAAAGAAGAGAAATTTTGAAATATACCGCCTTCTTTTTAAGGTTTATCTATATATGTATCTCCATATTATTTGCATAGTTTGAATTAGTCTTTACATACTAACCTTATGTCACATATAATTTCATCTTACGAACAGTTTTGGTTTTTATTTTTCTTCTTAGTTCTCTTTCTTTCTTCTCCTCTGACCCAGGACGGTACTTTCTAAAATTCAAAAGCTCTCTGCGCTTCAGCATTCTGAGAATTCTTGCTTTACATGTTTATTTCTAGAAACTGTGCTCGTGTGAGTTCTGAGGTCTGTGGCTTCAGCCTCAAGGTCATGGGAAAACCCTTACTGTACAGAAGGAGGTTTCTGGAGTCCTCCAATGAATATGTGCAATTGGTAAATCACAGAGGAGTCAATTCTTGATTACCTTCACATAAAATACTTCTCTCTCAAATGAGTAGCCTCGACAGCAATTACATCTAAAATGTCCACTTTGCTTTGGAATTTACTTCTATTCTTCTTAGTGACAAGTTATTTAATGAGATAGAATAGAACAAGCATTGCTAGGAAGGAACTGAAGCAGAAGCAAGGTTAGCAGATAAGATGAAATATCTCCTTTAATTGCATTCAAGTATCCAAGTTCAGATCATTCAGAACAAACTTGCAGATCAATCAGAGAACACCCAGGGAGAGAAACATTCATAATGATGAATGTACCTGCTCTCCAGAGACAGACAGGTGTCCTTCTGATTTAGAGATTAACAAGCTATTGGCCCTTAGCAAGAGTCTAGAATTGAGCATTAAATAGTGCTTTGTGGACAGTTGGGTCAGAATAACTTACCTCTGTTCCAAAGGATTAAAATCAAGTTTTGTCAAACTTAAGACACTGGGTCAGATGAATACCAAAGAGGATTTCAATTTTTTTTTTCGGTAAGGCTCTTAACAAGTTTTGTTATTATATCACTTTAAGAACCCGATGGTAAACTGAGGACTATATGGAAACATAGTGGGGGGGATTGGGAGTTGAATGAACAAACATATTAAACAGAATTGTTTAGTGCATCCATGTCCTTTAGAAGGAGTAGTCTCTCTAACATGTCATAGTGCTCCTCCTGCCCCTTATCATGTTGACAATGAGTTAGATGACATTTTTTTTCAAAACTGCCAAAAGCATGAAACCGGGAGGGAAAATATGTTGGTTAATGGAATCAAGGTCAAGATTGAGAAATATTTTAACAGGCAATAAATATAATCACCAACATTCCACAAACTTATGATTAAGGACACATGTAGGAACAGTAATTTTTATTAATCAAGTAATCTATATTTTGTTTTGGAACAGTAAGAAAATACCAACAAGTAAATAGAAGAAAAAGCTGTCAGGCGGTAGTCATTAGAACTGTCCCAAAAAATTAGTGGTAAGTGCGTGGTAAGATTGCACTTCCTTACTGCCTTTGACATGTGACATGGCCTTATGATTTCCCTTTAACAACAAAATAACAGAAATGTCATGCAGCATGTGCAAGTTGTCCCATCCTTTATTCCTGTCCCAGTGGTAACAGAAGCTTCTGGAGCCTCCATCTGTCTGTGTTTCTTTTTTCTCTGTGTCTCTCGTTTCTCTCTGAAGACAGCCTCTTCAATTGAGTGAGAGTGATGAGTAGGTCCCCTCTCTCACAGTATGCATTGGGATATAGCATATTCAAGAACTAATCTCTTGTTGTATTAAGTCACTAAGATTTGGGGAGTCTTTGTTACTGCAGCAAAACCTAACCTATTTTGACTGATAAAACTAGTATTTCTGAACACAATGATAAGAAGTGTGTTTGTAGTACTCTATTTTGTAACATCCTGATTCACTTTATTATACTGTAAAGTAAATATATTTCTACAACATCAGTTTTACAACTGCAGGGTAATAATAGTTCACCATTTGGACATTGCATTCATTACTGAGCCAATCCCTTATTTTTAGAACTTATTTTTCCTATTATATTATAATTAATGTTATGATGACACTCTGTTCATAACTTTGATATTTACTTGGGATAAATTTAAAAAAGTGGTATTATAGGAAAAAAGATTATTGCCTTATTGGGCTTTTATCATATATTTTTAAATTATACTAAAATAAGTACTACAAATATACAGTCCCAGCTGTGTGCAAGAAATCCTGTTTTGTCAGATACTTTTCTACACAGGATATTGGCTATTTTCACATTCACTAGTTTAATTTAGCCAGCACATTTAGAAGCTAGTTTGTTTGAACATTTCATCACATGTTTGAAGACCATTTCATTTCTTTGTTATACAATTGTTCATGGCCTTTTTCTTATGTCTATTTTAGCTGACTCATAAGGGCTCTTGAGATATTAAGTCTACTACTCTTTATCATATATTTTGCAAACATATTTTTCAGTTTTCTAGTTTTTTTAATATTATTTATGATTTTTTGCCATATTGAAGTTTTAAATTTTAGATTAAAAAATATAGCAGTCTTTCCTATGTGACTTATGTCTTTGAAAGTCATACTTAGAATACGTCTTCAAATATCCAAATAAAATAGAATATTTTCCTCTAGTACTTTTATTATTTTTTACACATACTTTTGAATCCATCTAGAACTTATTTATGAATATTGAATATAATAGGAATCTTTTCTCATCCCTTCAAGAAAAAAAGACCGAGGGTTTTTAACTGACCTAAAATACAGTAAGAAGCAGTAGTGAAAAATCTAAGATTTTACAATTCTGGAATATGTTTGACCTGCCTGAGGAAAATGGCTTAATAAATAACCCTTGTTCCCTTCCAAACGTTAGGTCTGAGTTCTTAAAATGGCTTAAACTAAAAATGGCTTAAACAATTAAGGGACACAAGCATTAACTTACGGTGTGGTGTTCTAGCCCAGGACCTACCACCCAGTAATAAGCAGTAGAAACTTAGACACATCGCTTATCTTTCTTGGGCTATATATAGTTTGTCATTCTAAAATGAGAGAAGTGAAAAAATAAAATATCATTACTATATGATCTAAGGGCCCTTTCAAAGTCTAAGATACTATAATTCTATGTTTAATAGATAGGTGAAATAAACCATATAATCAGGTTTCTAAATAGAAACCCATATGCTTGATCTAACAAACCCTGGTCATTTTAATACCTTATCTTATTGAGAGCCTCTAGAAGCTAATCCAGAGGTTAAACCCAAGGTTCATATATTCATTATTCATAAAACAAAAATTAAGAACCTGTTTTGTTTCAGGCACTATATTAGGTACCAGAGATTCAGAGATGACTAAAATGAAGTCTGTACTCTCAAAGATACCACAGTTTCATAGTGATGACAGCCTAGTAGACTAACAATTACAATTGTGTTGAGTGTCTAACTGCTGTAGGTCCAGAGACATGCATCTTTTATCCAAGTCTCTAAACGATAGGTCTAGATGATCTAAAGATTCTCCCAGCTTTACATCTTGTGCACGCTTCTAAATCAGAAGGAAGACTAGTCTACCAAACCCACTTCCCCAGGGCTAACCAGTAGTTGTGTAAAGACAAATGCTGAGCAATACCCCCAAGGCTCAAGTCAGAGACTCAATTACAACTGCCTGTTAAGATTAAAGATGCCTCTGGAGTCTCCATCAACCAAACCAAAAATAACCTTCATAAATCCCTCCTGGCAATTACCTTCTGTGGATATTTTCCATGGTGCTGGCTCATCTAAGCTTTCTTAGTATGGTGTAAATAAAACTCAATGTGATAGCCTTTCTGTGCTTTAGTTACCTGCTCACTAAAGGCACATTTTGTTTTACAGAAGGGTTACATTGACAAGTGACCATATTTTAGTATGTAATTGTAATGGCAAACTGCACTGATTTGAGTGATGGCTAGGAAGTGGTTCATGTGGTCTAAAGCTGGCTTTTGCAGAGATAGTTATGAGATCTGCCTCTTAGAGCCTATAAACAGTTGGGGCAGGATTCTAACATTATACTTGTTACAGCACTAAGCCCTCAGACTCCCACATTATGAAATCTCAGCTTTTGTTTCAATAAAAATAACCTGGCAGTTCCTCCTGATCAAGAGTAGAGCAAAAGAAAATTCATGAGCTGACAGAATTCTGGAGGCCTTGTTGAAACATGGAATGCTGACCTATACCCCCAGAGTTTCTGATTCATATAGGTATGGGGTGGTATGTAAGAATTTGTACTTCTAGCAAGTTCCCAGGTGCTGCTGCTGCTGCTGGTAGAGGAACCAAACTTTAAGAACCACTGTCCTAGAAGATAGTTAGTGGATACTTGACAAATGCCTTCCCATCTCAAAGAACTTCTCAAAAGAAGCCATGCTTCTGTATCCACTAAAGGTCTTCATAAGAGTACTCTCAGAAATGGAACAAAGAAAAGATTAGAAGTAAATACCATTAAGAGTTCTCCTGAGGGTTGCCTGGGTGGCTCAGTGAAGCATCTGACTTTGGCTTAGATCATGATCCTGGGGTCCTGGGATTGAGCCCCACATCGGGCTCCCTGCTCAGCGGGGAACCTGCTTCTCCCTCTCCCTCTGCCTGCAGCAACCCCTGCTTGTGCGCTCTCTCTCGCTCTCTCTCTCAAATAAATTAATGAAATCTTAAATACAAAGAGTTCTCCTGGGGCCAGAGGAAAAGATATATAAATAGGACAGTGACCCTTTTATTGTGTGGGTGGATAATATCCACAATAGGTAGAACCAGTGTCCTGAGGTAAATCAGCATGGGGAAGACCGGACACCATTCATCGGGGTATCATACTTAAGATTACAGCTGTTCCTCCCATTCCTCAGTAATATCCCAGTTGTGCTGTTTTCTTGGTATTTGTGTTGTCTAGTGGAGGTGAGCTATTGGGCCCTTAGGTAGGTACTCCATATGATACCTGAGAAACTCTAGCTTATAATTCTTATCCTCATGATTTCAAGTTACTCAAGGTGTGTGTGTCCTTTATCTGAACAGTTCAATAATTCACCATCTAGGGGTATTTATTGTATTCTCTATAATAGGCTGTGTTCTCAGAATTTCTTTAGAGAACCGTTCATTGCAAAACTCAAATGGTCCTTATAAGTGAAATATTCCTCTTTCTCTTTGGGTAATTTTTCCGTACTTGGGTTTCAAGGCTGGAAGTAAGGATTCTCTCTCCACTGTGTCATCCACAGACTCTCTTCCTGACTCTGCGTGGTGTGTGACTATGGCCCAGCACTGGCCACAGATTAGAGCACCATGTAAGCTGGAACTGTAGTGCTCAGTTTGCTTCTGTAGGTTTCCAAGGATATGGCTAGTGGCCTGAGCTGACTCTGAGCTTCTCTCCCTTGTTCTCTGGGGCTCTGCTCTGACCCTGCCATTTTCTTTCTTGTCCACCTTGTCTCAGAGAAGACATAGTCCCCCGTGGGAGAAAGGAGAGTCATTCCACAGCCAAAAAGAAAGGACCACCCCAGGGTAGAGCCGCTGGGAGCCCACCCAGGCTATTCTCGGCTGGATCTAGCCCTATGGCATTTCTCTAAAATAAAACATCAAGTTGAAGATACACCAAATACTTTTTCTACAGTTTTTAAACAAACATAGAGTTTGTAGGCTCCCAAAATAAACCTTTGTGAATAAAGCAATTTGTCAATAAATACATTAAAAATAGATGGTAAGGAATTCTGTAATCTGGCCAAGACTGGAATGGGAGCATGAATGGCAAATGGGCCAAGACTCCTGGTCACAAATGGGTTCCTCACTTTAACCAAAACGATCACCTCATGCATTCTGAACCGAGCAGGTTTCCAGGTAGAGAGTTGGTAGGATATTTCAGCCCTAAATGTGGTTAAAGAACAAGAGAAAGGCACTCAAAGAAACTAGCAAGTGGAGAGAATCATTACCCTTTTTTCTCTTTAATTTCAAAGTGGTAATTGGGATAGGTGTCATTTTGTGTCTTAGGAATGCCATGGGAGTAGATCTGCATGGCTACTCTCCTCCGGCAGAAAACTACGACTGACATAGTGAGAGACTCAGTCCAGGTCAGAAGTGGACCCTGAAACTTGTGGGCATCAGTCCTGCTATTTAATGTCAAGGTCTTTGGCCTCTAAAGGTAGAAAACGACTGGAAGAGAAAAAAATATGTCAATTTTATTTTAAATGACATTAATTTGACACTCCCTAAATGAAAAGCCCCTCTAACACTTCTTTGACTTTTTCTCCAATTGATCTACCTTTTATTCTTTCTCTCTTAAAAGAAACTGAGATGAGTCTACAACATTGAAATGGATAGACCTACCATGTAAGGATGGTTGAAATATTAAAGGATAACTTATGGGAAAGCACACAGTAGACACCTAGTAGATACACATAGTCAGAAGGACTGACTCCTTCTCCTTCCCCTGTTGGCAGAGGGACCGCATTGCAAGATTGTGGGCACAGAAGTGTCATTATAAGAACTCCCTTAAGTTCTGCCCCTCGTTGGAGTCAAATTGTTAAGAAAGGAACACCAAGTGTCACACATCAAATTCTTTTGTAACCCTTTTACAAACTGAGCTTATTCTCTCTAGTTCTCACTGCAGGCTTTAGAACAAAGTGCTGGACAAAGCAATGCTCCCTACAACCAAGAAAGGTACTGCTAAACAAAAAATTATGCCTGTTGTTCAAGGTTCTATCAGATTCCTGGCATCAGATTAAGATTTCCTTTGAAGAAAAGATTGTTGTCTTCGATAGAACTCTTTATTAGCCCTCTTTCTTAGAAGGTATAATAATATACTTCCTATGGGAACCAGGTAGTCATTTGGTCAACCAACAATTAAAGAAACCCCATTCATATTTGGTTATACAATTAGCATATATCTTCCTGTCTCAATGATTTTAGAGACTACAAAAATAAAATAGTTTTGCTGTAAGTACTTATATGTACATTTCCCATTAAAAAGGAGAGAGAACGAAATGCTCTGCCATATATACATCATGAACGAGAGTATGGCTTTGGGTTCAGGCAGTCCTGAGTTCAAATTTCTTTACTAGCTTGTGGACTTGGGAAAGTCACTTGACCTTCATAAGATACAGTTTTCTCCTCTGTAAATGTGGATGGTGACAGCCTACCTTGTAGGGTTATTAAGAATTGAGGTTGTTAAGAATGAGATAATGTGTATTATGCTCTTAGTTCATACAGTGTTTGCCCCTATAGGGAATGGACCAATAAACAGTGGTTAATACAGTGGCAATGACTAACTGCCATTATCAGCCAAGCTATCACTGGGGGTCTGTGTGCCTTGAACATTTGTGTTTGACCCTTATTTTCAGCCAACTGAACAAGGCAAGACTGAGTTCCTAAAAAATCTTGGAAAAAATAACCTCTTTGATTCTCAACCACTGCTATACTTTGAAGTCCATGATGTGTTCAGTCAGAGTCTATCCAGCCAAAAGTCACCTCAGAACTTTGGAATGGAGTTCCATCACCACCATCACTGCTACAGTGTATAGGGAGCTTGAGGAGCTTACTTGGGGAGGGGAGATAGGGGAGCAGGAAGCGTCACATAAAATCCACTTTCCAGATTTTCGGTATTATAAAAATATTTGATGAATAATATTGTAGATAAATGGATCTCACCATCACCTCAGGTGTGTTTCAGCTTAGTCAGCTACCAGGAAGTGGAAGCCTAGCTTCCTAATGTTTGTTTCTACTCAGAAATAGGCCAGACCCTGAGTTTTCATAATTCTGAAGAGTTCACAGCATGGCCCTGAAGATTCAGCCTCCCCTATCAGAAATAAAAGCCATTCTCCACTTAGAGACTGGCCAAGAGAGAGTATCCCACTTATCACAGCACTATGGGGACTCACTCTGTTGCCTTTTGCTCGCAGGCAGGCTTCAAGTGCCTTCCTTCTGACCACTAAAGCAGATGAGTTCAAACTCCTCAGGTAAATGTCTCTCCTGTGATAAGGAACCAAGGTCCAAAGTCCTTGCAAAGTTTTGTATTGACCTTCTAGAAGTTTCTACTTTACATAATTAGTGGTCTGTCTCTTCACACTCTCTTCACAGCACTTGAGGCATCAGGACTGTCTCAGTAGGTTGATAAGGGAATTCAGTTAAGGAGCCAGACAATGAGAGAGAGCTAACTAACTTAGTTTGTGGCCACCTAGGCAGGGTTTTGACCAAGAAAGATAACCTTTCATGGATGAAGTACAAACTTTTGTTTGGCATCGTGTAAGGAAGCCTGCCTACCTAGGACACTCTGGACAGCTTCTAGGCCTGCTCTGGTTATGATAAGATTTGTTTTCCATTTGGTTTGCCTCTTTTTACAGGTACTTTTAAAAAAATGCATGATTAGGGGACGCCTGGGTGGCTCAGTCGGTTAAGCATCTGCCTTTGCCTTGGGTCATGATCCCAGGGTCCTGGGATCGAGCCCCTCTTTGGGCTCCCTGCTCAGCAAGGAGTCTGCTTCTTCCTCTCCCCCTCCCCCTGCTTGTGCTCTCTCTCTCTCTCTCTGGCAAAATAAATAAATAAAATCTTTAAAAAAGGCATGATTATTACAGGGAAGCATAAAAATATAGAGAAGAAAATTAAAAATTAAATGTTTTCCAGAGATCCACCAATATCTACTATTAAAGCTATAAAATGCATCCTCTTAGTGTCTTTTTAATGTACATATTCATTTTTAAATAGTGTCATGTTGAGCATACTGATTTGTGATCTGCTTTTCTCTTAATATATTATGAACATTTTTCATAAATATTCCTTTATAATATAGTTTTAACTGACTGCCTAATAATCCATATTATGAATGTACCACAATCATTTAACCAAAACTGAATTGTCACTATTTGAATAGTTTTCAGATTTCCAATATTATAGAAATACTTTGATGAATAATATTATAGATAAATGTTCTTAGTATCATTTCAATACATTTCAATTACAATAAATTCCTAGATATCGCATTTGCTGAGTGAAAGGCTACGCGCAGGATTTTGCACATGTGAAAAAGTGGGCTCTGAGCATTTCTATATAGGACTCCTGCTGAACAGATGCAGTGGTCTATGTCGTGGGAGTAGACTTTTTGGGTTTTAGATAAATGACCATATGTCTCTGTTTCCTCAGGTCAGTCCCAATTAATTCCTGTTGACCCAGGGATTTACCCTATATATGTCCCTTTTTATCCCAAAGGTGTCTTGGATTAGGCAATGTATAGTCGTCCTAGGATAGATGAAGACTCTCCTTTAGGAGATAATACAAAACTGTTTTCCAAAGTTGTCGTACCAACTCAAACTCCCCCAATATCTATGTATCTATGATGTTGGAGCCCTACAGCCCCTCTGATACCTGGTACTGTCAGACTTTTTCATGGTTGTCAATCAAAGGATTATCAAATGTTATTTATTATAATCACAATTTATATTTCCTGATCTCTTTTGATGTTAAATATCATTTCATAGTTTTATTAGTCATATGTAATTCCTATTCTTGGAAATGTCTGTTTATACGTTCTGGCTATTTTCTATTAGGATGTTTGGGTTAAGCCAGCAAAGTCTGAACAAAGCCCAGATGCCCATCAAAAGGAGAGGGCATGAATGAGCTGTCCTATAGAAAAAGTAAAATTATTCAACCGCCAAAATGAGTGAATCAAAGTAACATGCAACACTATGGATATCTTAGCAATATATTATTAAATGAAAAAAATAGTTCATACAAACTAAATACACATACCCACAATATATGTGTGTGTGTATAACAAAATAAAATTTTAGAAATACAAATGTTACAAAAAATCTATACAAAAGCGAAGGCGTGGGGTGATGAATATGAATATGAATATTCAGGTTAGCAGAAGGAAGGAAATGCAGAGAACTTATGGTTAGATGTCAGTCATCATCAAGGTCTGAGCATTTGTTTTGAGTGGTACATTCTAAGGATTTATCACAAACGAATAAGCTAGCAAGTAAACAAATAAACAAAGTAAGAGGATGTGTGTGCAATTAACCAAGATTATGATTGATTTATTTCTAAAGAGGAGAAGGGAGGAATGCACATTTTAAAGCTAGTTATAGGGGCGCCTGGGTGGCTCAGTCGTTAAGCATCTGCCTTCGGCTCAGGTCATGGTCCCGGGGTCCTGGGATCAAGCCCCGCATCGGGCTCCCTGCTCGGCGGGAAGCCTGCTTCTCCCTCTCCCCCTCCCCCTGCTTGTGTTCCCTCTCTCGCTGTGTCTGTCTCTGTCAAATAAGTAAAATCTTTAAAATAAATAAATAAAGCTAGTTATAGATATCACCAGATCTACCCTCAAGAAAAATTAAACAATGTAGGGGCACCTGGGTGGCTCAGTCATTAAGCGTCTGCCTTCGGCTCAGGGCATGATCCCAGGGTCCTGGGATCGAGCCCGGCACCGGGCTCCCTGCTCGGCGGGAAGCCTGCTTCTCCCTCTCCCCCTCCCCCTGCTTGTGTTCTCTCTCTCTCGCTGTGTCTCTCTCTGTCAAATAAATAAAATCTTAAAAAAAAATTAAACAATGTATATTGCCACCAAAATGTATGAGGCCCTATTTCACTGCATCCTGAATTATTCTATAAAGCAAAAGTGGTTGAACTGGATCCACGTGGGCCATGGTATACAGAATGAAACTGGGACCTCTGTCCCTGATCCATGAATGGCAAGCCATTTGGTCAACCTTTACCATTGTCATTTTTGCTGAAGATTTGCCTGTTTTGGTCTGGTGTTGGAAGATGGGATGCAAAGGAGGGGCTGTGTAGCACTTGACTGAGGAGTGGAACCATATGGAAGGCCTCTCTTACCATTGCTTTCGATGGCTCTCAGATGTGAAGAGAGCCACATGCTCTCCAGCTGTTTCCATTTTTATTTCAGCCATGGCCCTCTTTTCAGTAACATTTTCTCAAAGTTGATTTACCAGTATTATTCTATAAACTGCCTGCTGTCCACCACGATCATCAGTAAGAGTAACAGCTTGTGGCTGGTTTTTGCTGAAGTGCCCTAAGTGTCAGGTATATAAATAAGAATAGCTCCTCTACCCTCAGATACACTTGCATTTACTAATTTATTTTAAAGCAGATAAATATGCTTAGGCCTCTGCCTTCCAGTCATAGGATATTGCATCTCAGTCGTGTTTAAGAGCTCCTTTCCCTTAACAAAGATATGAGAGTAGAAATGGATGAGAAGAAGATGGTGTCCTAACTAGAAAATTTAGCTCATCAACAAAGTGCGTATTGTCCAGGTCCTGTATCCATTTGAACATGGTTACTGCTCTTCTTTCTGTGGAAGCCTGGAAATGGGGACCTTTCGTTAAGACCCTACCCATTAGCCTCCACAATGGCCTCCGTCAAAGATCTATCCATTCTCCATGAGCCAGCCACATGGGAGCAAAATGAGGACCCCCACCATATTTATTTGAAAGTAAAGACACATTTAATAAGACCACCCACCTCCACACATCTTCAAGTCTCAAAAAATCCCTCTCTTTCCCACCCACACTGCCTCCTCCAACCGATGGAGCTCCTCCCCATCTTGGATAATCCTTCGGGGTGTCTCAGTTTGCCTAACTTTCATAAATAAAGGCCTTTTTCCTTGAGGGGGAAATGGAAAAATACTTCTCCCTCTTTATAGAGTCTACTGGAGTAGTGAAAACAAAGTAAACTAATATCTTTAAAAAACATTCCAGAGGTGTTAAAACATTGTCCTGGTGGGTGGTTCTACTTTCAAAATATGTCAAAGACCTATCCACTTCTCTCCAGCTCCTTTGCTGTCATCTAATTGAAGCCACCATCATCCTTATGTGCACTGTTACATCAACTATAAACAAATCTCCCTGAATCTACATTTGCTCACTTCTAAGGGATTCTTTATAGAAAAACCATTGAGAGATTTTAAAAACACAAATCTGATTATGTTATATCCTGAATCGGTATGACGCAAAACAATAAAATATAATAATATAATTACACTAAAATTCTTATCAAGGTCTACAAAGCCTGCAAGCCTTCTAGCCTTATTCCCTGATGCTCTTCTCCAGGTGTTTGACTGGCTTCATTTGCTTGTTTGTTTTTAAATTCTCCCTAGCTCTTCACTACCTCAGGCTTTAGTTTATTCCTCCATCCCAAATCTTTTCCTAACTACCTCTTCCTCAGGCCTCATGGACCTATATACTACTTTCTCAGAGATGTCTCTCGTTGATTCCATAATCTAAATGAGTAACTCCGTTTGAGTTTCTAATTATACCCTTTGTTATCCTTCTTAGCATTATGACAATTCATCATTACCTATGTGTTGGTGCCATTATTTATTCAATATCTGTTTCCCCTACTGACAACTTATCACGAGTGATGAACAAATAGTAAACACTCAAGAAATTAATGAATAAAAGAGAAAGATAATGGAATTTTGAATGGCTTAAGTTCTTAAGAGGATGGGCGTGCATGCACGCACACACAAACACACCCCCACACACAGTAATCTTATGGATCATTGAACAGCTCCACCCTTTCTTAATTCTCAGCTCAGACACTGGGTAACTAGAGGCCCAGCCATCGCCGCGGCATTTCTGTTTCTTCTTATTGTTGACTGGCATACTTGAAATCAATTCAGTCCTTGTGTAAGGATCTATGAGACAGTCTGTCATAAGACAAGGACAAGAATGCCTTGGGTCTATATTTGTTACAGGCTGTGCCTCTTAAAATCCATCCTATATGTGGCATTTTTGATGCTTGGGAGACCTCAGTAAGTCTGCCAAAAATGTTTACCAGCTGAAATAACAGGAAGCTGTATCAAAAATAAATATGGATCCACCTCCAAGCACAAACTGAGAAATATTTGTCCTTGTGGTTAATCAACTTTAAGAATCAGCCTCCTGAGACACATCCCACAATCTTTCCCCTTTCACCTTGTCTCCTCCACCACACCTACGCCCACCCCCACCATGGAGTCATATGATTTTAGAACTCGAGCAGACATTCAAGATCCTCTTAGCTTTACATATGGTGGAAACAAGACTCAGCAATGATTGTGATTGAAAACTGTAGAGGAAAAGAAAATCAGGTAACAAGGTGAGCTTTTAAAAGCAGAGTCCCAATAATTGACTACCAAATTTTCATTTTTAAAAAAGAAGCAAGGAACAGTCTGAGAGCGTTCTAATTTTTCAAAGGACATTTAAAAAGTTAATTGTTATGATCAAGCTAAAGAAACCAAGGAAATAAGACCTAAAAATATTTAAAAATCAAATCATTTTGTGCAGGAATACCTTTACATGCTCTAGGTTTGTTTGCATTTATTTTTTTTTTTTGCATTTACTTTTTGTATTGCTTTCTGTAATCAAGTAAGATTAATTGAAAATTATCTGGACCACAACTCTGCAATGGAATTATTAAAACATTCATTTAAAATGCTATTTTCTCTTTAATCTGAACAATTCTAGGATCTGGCATTTTTTTTAAAGATCTATTTATTTATTTATTTGAAAGAGAGAGAAGAGAGAAAGAGAGCACATGAGAGGGGGGAGGGTCAGAGGGAGAAGCAGACTCCCCGCCGAGCAGGGAGCCCGATGCAGGACTCGATCCCAGGACTCCAGGATCATGACCTGAGACGAAGGCAGTCGCTTAACCAACTGAGCCACCCAGGCGCCCCGGATCTGGCATTTTTTATGTTCCCAATATAAATGATCAATTATAAAACATTTACTGGATTCATGTCATGCAAAAGAGAGTTTACTGAACCCTACAAAGGGTGAGCTAGAGCCAGGGGTGGGGGGGTGGGAGGGTGGAGGAACTCACACTTTGTTGTGGGGAGAGATAACCTCCCCGCAAAAATTCTCCCCCAAATTGGCCATGGTGTCAGCACAGTTTGAAAAAAACTTGTATAAATATAATAGCCATACCAGTCTCCAAACTGAACTTTAGGGGAAAAAAAAAAAGTATTAGAAAGGAAAAAAAATCTTACTTCGACTCTTCAGATAAATGAAGCAGAATGTTTCAGTTGGTTTTTAAAGGTATACGCTGATGGTTTAGATATTATTTTTTGGAACGCTAGGAATTGCTCTGAAAAAAAAAGTCATACGAACTGGAAAATATTTCTGAAAGCAGTTGGAGGACAAGAATAAACAAGTATATTTGATGTTGTCAGTACTGAATTAGTTTCTCCTTCACATCAAATGATAGAGGTTTCAAGCAGTTTCACTGCTGGGAATGTATCCTGTGGATACATTCCTATGTGAAGATCTTCATTGTGCTTTGATGTAACTTCCAAAAATTGAAAACAACATAAATGCTCATCAGAAGGTATTGATTTAATTAACGGTATTCAACCTATGTGGTAGAATACTATACACTCCCAAAAAAGAATAAGGGGGATCTACAGGTACTAATGTGGGAGAAGGTCTAAGAAATATTACTACATGAAAAGACAAAGAATAAACTATGTGTAAATAGGATCCTATTTGTGTAAAAACAACATTGTATAAATATACTATTCATAAAGCTTTTCCAGAAGGATACTCATACAAGGGTATATCTTTAGGAAATGAAAGTATGGGTTGGGGTGAAAAAAACTTTGACTTTCTAATTCTATGCCTTTCTGTACCTTCTGATTATTTTTAATCATGGCTAGGTATTACCTTTTGTTTATCAGATTCTTCTACTATTATACGTATATCATTTTAAAGCTGTAGTGCTTTTAAATTGCAGTTACTTAGGAAGCTGTCCTAACTGCTCTTCTTGTATGCCTTCAGTTTCCATAGCTCGGTGACCCTGTTGTAGCCCAAACATTTGCCTTAGCTTTTCCCATCTCCAATATCAGCGAGCACTGACAAATGTAAATTTTCATTTCTCCTACTGAACTCTCTCATCTTGCTTTTTTTAAGAAGTACTCTCCAGTCTCTTCACAGAAATCTGTTAACAGAGTGCATTTTAAAGTCCCTGCTAGGGACACTTGAGTGGCTCAGTTGGTTAAACATCTGCCTTCAGCTCAGGTCATGATCCCAGGGGCCTGAGATCAAGCCCCACATGGGACTCCTTGCTCAGTGGGGAGCCTGCTTCTCCCTCTACCTGCCACTCCCCCTGCTTGTGTTCTCTCACTCTCTCTCTCTCTGACAGATAAATAAATAAAATCTTTAAAAAAGAAATAAAGTCCCTGCTATAATTAAGTTCAAAAATAAAAATCATATGGGCTTCTTAGTCTTTCAACTAAACATTCACCCAACCTACTCTATGGAGTTTTGAGTATGTAGCATTTTGCCAGCTACATCTTGGTGAAGACAAAGTACCTGATTTTAAGGAGCATACAATGCAGTGGGAGAGAGAGAAATTAATTTTACTCTATATAATCCAGTTCAAGAAAGGTTCTTACAACACCAAGGGGGCATGGGGACTTACAGATGGAAGGTTACAAAATTACACTGGATCCAAGACATAACAATTAAGATGCATCTTGAAAAAGAAGAGACAGTTTGTATAACCACACTGCCTTCACTAAGACATTGTCCAGGACCTCAATTAGAGAGTTTGGGGCCTAAAAGCGACCTTAGGGAAGAAGTCTAATCCTCCTGTTCTGAAATAAAGGAACATTACTTTTTTAAAACAACAAGGGCTGTGGGGTTAGATTAAGTGGCCAGTTCAGAGTAGACTTAACACTTCACAATTGTTCATTTCCTCCCGAACCAGCTACATCATTCACAGGGCCTCTTATTTGAAAATTATTAAGAATTTCCAGACAGCTACAGTGAAGCATTACACCAAGCCTGGGCCTTTGTGAGCACGGAGCCCTGTGCACCTGCCCATAGAGGACTCAGGCCTGTGAAGCAGGCCTCCCTCCCTCCACTTACTCAGCTTACCAGAGGCCCCTCGAGGCAGAATCTAAACAAGAGCCCAGGGTTCTCAGGCTCTGTTTCATGCCCTGTGCTATTCAGATTTAGAACAAAAGCCAATAATAATTGGCAATGCCAATACCATATATAAAGGCTAATGTTTTTAAAATTTTCCTGCACACAGTTGTACAATTGTGTTAAGAAACATGTACAAAATCACATTGTGCCAGTCGCTCAAATAGCTAAATAACCCAGGCCTTGAAGCAGTGGGGTGGATCATAAATTCTGCCTTTCTTTTTTTCATCTTTGCATATTATAAAAAACAGATGAATTTTTAATGCCATTTTAAAACATGATTACAACAAGAAAAATCCCTACTAAATACAGAAAAGCATGCTTCCAACAAGGCTGGTACTGTACTCGGCTCTTTTATCTAGATGGACAAAGACTTCTCAAAATATAAAAATTCATAAATAATCCACTAACCTAAACTTGGCTTTTTTTTTTTTTTTTTACCTGAGGGGAGATGAAGGTCTCATAATTATTTGTATATACTAAGTAACAAATGTGGACCTCCATTTATTCATGTAACAAATACGAAGCCATGTGTCCAGAGAGCCATGGGTGTTCAGTGAAAGATGAGTGACAAGAATAGATGACTGAATGAATAACTAAAGAACCACAATGGGGTTTTATTGGCCACAAAAAGGAATGAAATATTGATACATGTTGCAACATACATGAACCTTGAGAACAGTATGCAAAGTGAAAGAAACCAAATATAAAAGGCTATATATATGATTCCGTTTTTATGAAATGTCCAGAACAGGCAAGTCCATCAAGGCAGAAAGCAGATCAGTGGTTGCCAGGGTCTGAGAAGACGGAGGAATGAGAAGTTACTGCAAATGGGTATGAGTATTTAGGGTTTTTTTGGAGTGATTAAAAGGTTTTGGAATTAAGAAAGCATTGATGTTTGCACAGCTTGTAAATATATTAAAAACTATTCAATTGCACACTTTATTACTTTTTTTAGATTTATTTATTTTAGAGGGAGAGAGTGAGTGTGTGGGGGCGGGGGAGGGGCAGAGGGAGGGAGAGAGAATCTCAAGCAGACTCCCTGCTGAACAGGGAGACTGCTGATGCAGAGCTCAATCCCACAACCCTGAGATCATGGCCTGAGCTGAAATCAAGAGTCCCACACTCAACTGACTGAGCCACCCAGGCGCCCCTGAATTGTACACTTTAAAAAGTGTGGATATTACAGGACACGAATGCTACTTCAATTTTGAAACCTTTTTAAAATAAATAAGCCAAGATTAGCGATTTCAATTCCTTTCTAATGTAACACTGAGACTTTTGGCTTCCAGCTAGGGCTTTCCCACTCTCCCAAGCTCCCACTCCGAAGTCTGCCGAGCGCCACCAGCTCTCTCTAAAGCTCTGTGGAGTGCTGTGCTTCCATACAGGAAACCCCCTGGAGCAGAGTGTTAACCTAGCAGTCACCACACTCCGCCTCCTGGGGCTCCAGCCGGCCAAGGTCATCCTATAAAGCGGAGGAAAGAAAGAGCAATGGGAAGAGCAATTCTTCCAAGAGGTTCCTCATTTTCTCTGTTTTCCTAGACGCCACTCAAGGAGACCTTGTACCTCAGGTTTTCCTTGAGAATCCAAAATAGCTAGCAATAGCCGTCTGGTGCCTCTGGTGTATTCCATGATGCCTTAGAATATTTATTTCCTGTTTTTCAAGTCTGATTTATTTCCAGGCTAGCATAGAGTAAGATGACCCATAACCTCTTGTGAAGTGAGGCTCCGTATTTGTCCTTCAGGACAGATGGTAAGCCTATTAATTTGGTTAATAATAAAATAACAACAATCCTAACTTCTCATGGCTTGTGATATGAAAGTCTCCTAAGGTTTCTTTTATTTTGTACATATGTTCATTTGTCACAGCAGAATGAGGCAATCATCATGCATTGCGTCTCTTTTAAAGAGAAGGAAATGAACATAGTGTTAAAACCTCCATCTTCTGCCTCTGAGTTTATTAGCCTCTCTTCTTCCCTACAAAGGAAATCAAGCAGTCTTTCCTGCACTTAATTTTTATTTTGCCCAGATGGTTGGGGTGAAGTATAAGGGAGGTGGGTGACGGGGACATGTGGTTTTTGTCCTCCCAAGAAAAGTTAAAGGTTAAGGTACTATTCCCGAAGGATAGAATTAATCATAGTTAAAATGGCAACCTGTCACTGGAAAAGGAAAGGAAAGCAGAAATATAAAATAAAGTAGATATATAAGATCAAGTAGCACCAAAGAGATTAAGGATTTCACTCTAAACGTGCGTAGGAGATTTTATACAAAAAGTTCATAGTAATTAGGAGGCACAAGAGGAAAAGCAGAAATGTTGTCTACATGCTCATTGTGGTTATAGGGCCATTGCCCTAATTTTGAAATCAGGGATTATTCCTTGTTGCATGTGTTCCTTGGGAGGCCAGTATGGGAGAACACGGACAACAAAAGGTCCACTTTTTGCTGTGAAGCAGAGAGAATAGGCAACTCGTCAAAACTCATATGGTTCTTCAGCTTTTGGTCTGGATGAGAATGTGTTTCCCTCACCGACCAATAAGGAATGGAATGTAAGATTGTGACGAGCGGGCCCTCCACAACCCTGAGATTGGTTCTGCTCTACCTATCCAAGCCTCTTGGATTCCTGTTAGCCCCAGTCTGTCAGAGCCTCCCTGAGGACTGTCCCCTCCCTCACGTATCACCTCCCCCACCCACACCCACCCAGAACTCCTGACACACCTCAGTGACAGGTTCCACCCCACCTGTTAGTCATCCCTGGAATCCAAACTGTAAGAACCCATCACTTCCTGACTCAGGCACTAACAACTCAATTTTCAGTGAATTCAGGATAATCCCCACCAACCAGCAAGCAGTAGCCATCATATAAGGCAGAGGAAATCCTGGGCTTTGAAATCAAACAAACTCAGAATTTTATCTCTACTCTGCCATGTATTCTTTGTAGGACTTGAAAGTGTCCATCTCACTGAACTGTCACGTCCTCATCTATTTAAAAAAAAAAATGGAGATGTCAGTATTTTTCTGGCAAGTGTCACTTTAAAAGAAAATGAGATAAAGAATGAAAATTTTGAATTTATAAGTATTTCTTAACAAATCCTAGGTTTCTTCCTTCCTGTTTCAAAGCTAATGACAGGCTAAGCAGTACCTTGAGAGAGGTAGGTTCTAAGGGATCAATCCCAGGCCAAATGCACGTAGGCATAAGACAACTGACTTCATCAGCCCTCTGAAACTCTTTACCTGTCCTTTTGTGTCCTCTCTCTACTCCAGTGTCTCTAAACCTTTTGTTCATTATCACAGCCCTATAGAGCCTTTTGGACATTTTTCCTAATCACCCTCTCCCTCATGAAATTCAATACCACAGATATACTATCATGTCTGATTATGTACTGTTATGTATATATGTACTTTACACATAAAAAGAGTAAAATTCTTTTACCCCCTACCCCCCACCAAGAACCAATTTTCACCCCCTTGGGGATGAGTTTGCCTCCATTGAAAATGCAAGATCTCTCTGTTGCTCGATCTATCTGTAAAAGCTTAGAAGAATTTGCAAGAAGAGATTTTTTTTTTAAAGCCTGTGAGGAAGACCTTACCGGATTCCACTTCAGAACACTCTTCCTATCGTCATCTCATTACGTTTCGAGGTAGAAAAAAGTTAGGCTAGTTTTAACACATTTTTTATTTCCTATGATTAGCCACCAAGGTCTAGCAGAAGATGTCAAAAATAAAGGAAGAAGCCTGGGTACCAGAATTAAGTGATGTGTGTCCCTTACCATCTGATGTGTCTGTCTTTCCCGATTCAAAGGACATCATGACACACCATCTGCAGCACGAATGCGCAGATAATGGGGCCAAACTTCCAAAACCCAGTCCCATGTCAATTGACTAAGTGGTTCCTACTCTGCTTTATGAGGATATCCCCATTTTGCTCAATTAAACTTTTATTCCTAAAAAAACAAAACAAAACAAAACAAAAACCCTTTTATTTCTGACTTAATATAACAGCTGGTGCCGCTTTCATCTTAGTGCATACAATTGAAGATTTTATAAAAGAACATTGCTAAACTGCAGTATTTATTTAAATTTTTAAATAATTCTGATGACAACCAGTAAGACTTAATTTGCACACTCAGCTTCTGAAAAGTAGGGTCATATTTCCTACTGTTTTCAGAAAAACTCAAAAAAAAATTTTTTATGAAGATTTTATTTATTTGAGAGAGAGGGAACGAGAGAGAAAGCACAAGCTGGGGGGCAGGGGGAACAGAGTGGGGGGAGGGCAGAGGCAGAGGAAGAAGCAGACTCCCTGCTGAGCAGGGAGACCGACATGGGGTCTCCATCCCAGGACCCTGGGATCATGACCTAAGCCGAAGGTATATGCTTAACTGACTGAGCCACCCAGGCGCCCCAAGAAAAACTCAAAATTTTGTAATAATAAATTTCATTGAAAAAAAAACTGTTGTTATAAATTATAAAACAAAGCCAACTTTGGGTCAAATCAAAGTCAATAATATAAAAAATAACAGTAATAAAACAATACTTAAGTGTCAGGAAGTTTGTGAAACAACTGAAGATCTCATGCACTGCTCGTAGAAACCAAGATGAGAGCCACTCTAGAAAACAGGTATTTTTCATAGCAATTAAATATGTAGTTGCTGTGTTATCCAATAAATCCATTCCTAGGGATAAGCATTTGCCCAAGAGAAATGAAAATAGGAGTCCATAAAATGTTTGTACACAAATGTTTATAATGGCTTTATTCATAAGAGCCAAGAACAAATTGCAATACATCCACTCAATGTAATACTAGTCAGCAATAAAAAGAACCAATTACTGATAAATGGAACAACCTAGATGAATCTGGGAAACAATATGCTTAGTGAAAGAAGCCAGACACAAAAGAGTACATACTGTCTGATTCCGTTTTTATGGAACTCTCATGAAGATGAATCTAATCCATAATGACAGAAAGCAGTTCTCCATGCCTGGGGCCAGAGGCGCTGGGAAGGGGGTTGACCGGGAAGGGCACAAGGGAACGTTTGGGGGTGATGGAAATGTTCTATATCTTGATTGCAATGATGGTTCCATAGATGTTTACATTTGTAGAGAATTACCAACTTAAAATGTGTGCATTAAAAAAGCAGGCCAAACCAACCAAGAAACAGACTCTTAACTGTAGAGGATAAACTGATGGTTCCCAGCGGGGAGGTGGCGGGGGCGGGGATGGGCGAGATGGGTGATGGGGATTAAGGAGTGCAGTTGTGGTGATGATGAGCACCCGGTGATGTATGGAGGTGCTGAATCACTATATTGTACAACTGAAATTGTGTGTTAGCTAACTGGCATTTAAATAAAAACTTAAAAAAAAAAGTAGGCCAAAATGTTGGTAAAGATGCAGCGATGACAGTTACCTGTCGTGGAACCACCACAAATAGTATTTGTAGAATCGTTCCAGCAGTCGTCTTGCGGTACATGCCTCGGTACCATTCTTACAGCTGTATTGAGATGTAATTCACACACCATGAAATTCCCCTGTTGCAAGCTTTCAGTAAATAGCTACTGTTACGCAGCCATCAACAACCCAGTTGAGAACACCCTCGTCATTGCCCCCAAAATTTCCCCAGTGCCTCCTTCCCTGTCAGTCCCCTCCCCAACCTCCAGCAACCAACAGACTACTCTCTGCATACTTTTGCCTTTTCTAGAAATTTCATATAAATGAAATTTTATATAACACAGAATGTCGTCTTCTGGGACTGGCTGCTTTTTCGTGTTCTCTCATTCCTTTTTTCCTCCCTTTTTTTCTTAAGATGACGAAAGTCAAGTCTGGTTGAGTGCAGGACTTGTCTGAGATCACGTGTTAGTAGCAGATCCAGGACAAGAGCACACATTTGCTAATCGTCCGTCTGGGACTTTTCCAGGACGGCATGCTATCGCCGGCATGCAGGATGCCACAATAGAGAAGCACAGCCTTCAGGGGTCCCGGTCTGCTGTCACTTTCAGCCATGTAGGCTAGGCAACCATCCCAACTTTCTGCAGCCAGGGTCTCCCTTACACAAAATGAGGATGATGATATCTAATGTGTAGCTCTGTTTGAGGAATAAACTAAGTGTACAAGATGTGTAAGACAGGGCTGGACAAACATGAGGGACTTAATAAATGACAGTTATTGTTGCCTGGAAAATCACTTAGAGCACATTCCCTCTTGAGACAGAGGACATAGGGAGGGAAAGTAATACACATTAGTAATTGAAGAGTAGGGCTTACACATTGGCATATTTAAATTTTGAAAGAGAAATGAATCCCACAGACCAAAGACAGTGCCAGCAAAATTGGGGATAATTTGCTAAATGCAGTTAACTGAAACACTGCTTTATTTCCTTCATAGGAAGAACATTTTATGATTCATCTTTTTTTTTGGCCTGGTTTTATGCCTAACTCGATAGTTCTCAGTCCTGGCTGCACATTCGAGTCACCTGGGGAGTGTTAAAAATTACCAGTGCTTGGCCCCCAGCCCAGAAATCCTGATTTCATTGCTCTGAGGTGCTGTCTGGGCATTGGCAATGATAATGTATAGCCATAGTGGAAAAGCCATGGTCAAACTATATTTGATTTGTTTCCTGGGTTTGGGGGAATGGGTTCAAAATGGTGGATCAAACTATTTTTAGAGCATAGCACTTCTGACACCTTTGGATGAGGAAAACCGCAGAGCCTGCCTGTCCCACCCCAATATTCCATCCATAGATGATCTTTTCTCACTTTCTCAATAGCACTGGATATTTGTGCAATCAGGCGTGAGGGCTCTGTGTGAAAGACATCAGCTATTTCTGCTTGGAAAGAAGAGGCCATCCTCCCCCTCCACATCCTACGCTGCTACCTACTTTCACTCCTCAGAACTGGGTATTTAAAGACATGTGTAAGCAATAAGTGCGTCTCACATGAGTAACAATATCAAGGAGACAAAACCTGCGTGGACGGTTGCTCTAATTTAAAAGCTCTTAAAGACCCAGGAGGCTTGGACAAGTCTTCTACCGTCTCTGGTCCTTAAATACTTAATTTATAAAATTAATGGGGTTCATTCTATGAACGCTAAGGTTTTTTCCAGTTACTATGATTTGTTGGTTGTAATTCTCATGACTAATATAATAATTGAGCACATTCTTTATTTAGGGTCCCATTTACAATTCTATTACCAACGCTAAACAACTTGGCAATGAGGGTTTAGATCTCTGTTGAAGCCACTCGCTCATACAAATCAATGATATATTTGATCTTTGAGCAGTATATTTAAATTACATTTCCCAAGAAAGGCAATCGTTTGGCCTGTAATTTCCAGGAGGAACTGCCAGCTGTAATCCAGGAGAAGCTACATGAATAAATTACTATTCTTTACAGATAAGGTAACGACAGAACCCTGAGTGAACTGCTCACTGGTCGACTATGACATTGCAGAGGTGACGATCATCACCTGGTAAATGGTTAGGAGCCTTTGAGCGATTGCCGCAGCTTCCTGAGAAAATCACTAATAGGGCTCCTGGGTGGCTCAGCTGGTTAAGCATCTGCCTTCAGCTCAGGTCATGATCCCCAGGTCCTGGGATCGAGCCCCACATCCGGCTCCCTGCTCCGCAGGCACCTGCTTCTCCCTGCTCCGCAGGCAGCCTGCTTCTCCCTCTCCCACTCCCCCTGCTTGTGTTCCCTCTCTCTCTCTCTCTCTCTTTCTCTCTCTCTTTGTGTCAAATAAATAAATAAAATCTTAAAAAAAAGAATAAAAAAAGAAAATCACTAATAAATCCACATAAATCAGAAGTGCCAGAAGAAATCTCCTACTACGGAATTGAAGGAATCTTTGCTTAAAGAAAAGAAAACAACTCTAAATAGTAAAATAAATATTTTCCCCTGCCTTTGGTGACCTTATGCTCAGCCTCTTCCCTCAGGAGAATGCCGTCTCCAAGCCTGTGGGTTTTGTGGCTTGTCAATAATTCCTGAGAGCCTTCCTGTAGTCTGGCAGTGGGCCACTTCCTACCCTCATAAACCTGATTTCCTCCTCTTTCCTCCACGGAAACCTATGTGCTCACCAGCTCCCTCGTTTCCTAAGACAGATTCTCCTTCTTTAATGCCAATTTATAACTCTATGTCAGGTCTTGGTCCCAGAAAGAAGGCTCCCCAACCTCATCTCTAAGGCATGGTCTGGCAGGCCTACCCAGTCATATAGAATGTCTGCTTTCCGGTGGTGCTGAGGTTGGAAGAAAACTTATCTGAAGTAAGAGTCAACTTAAATTAAGCTCATTGGCTTTGTAACTTGTAGAGGTTTAAGGACAGTAGTCATGACATAATCCCAGAGAGTGTACCAACCCGAGAGGTTGGATACTACATTAAGAGTGCAAGAATAAGGTATGAAGGTTTAGTTATGCCAGACAAGTAAGTTCTAGAGACCTGTTGTACAACACGGTGCTTGCAGTTAACAATAGTTCTTGTACACTTAAAAAATTTGTTAAGAAGCCTTAAAAAAAAATAAAGGATGTATAAGACAGGACTGATGACAGCGTTTCTTTGCAGACCATCCCAGGGGGTTGTCATGGTCCAGATGCCCTGCAGCTATCCGCCAGAAGCTAGAAGCCAACAAACCAAAGGAAACATATTCAAACAGAGGGCAAACACACCAAGCAAAGAGAGAATCTGAGACTGGAAATATGTATCCCAGGAGGTGTCTGTCTGGTCCAGACTACCATGTGTTCTTGTGCTTCCTGAACCTTCTCTTCAATGCCTGGACCCTCTCTTCGTGACTCTCTTACTCTGTGGGGGCTGCCATAACACAACACCACAGATGAGGCAGCTTACACAACAGAAATGCATTCCTCATGGTTCTGGAGGCCGGGAAGTCTGATATCAGGGCACCATCATGGCTAGTTTCTCACGAGAGCCCTCTTCCTGCCTTGCAGACACCCCACCTTCTGGCTGGGTGTTCATGTTGCCTGTCCTCGGTGTGTGTGCATGGGAGGGGTGGGGAATCCTCCTCTTCTTATAAGGCCACCCATCCTATCAGATTAGGACTCCTCCAGTATGACCTCAATGACCTTTAAAAGGCCCATCTCCAAATATAGTCAGATTGGAGGTTAAAGCTTCAACATAGGCATTTGGGGAGTGGGGGTGGGGGTGGGGACACAATTCACTCCATAGCAATGACCCAGCAACCCACCCAGAAAATCCCCAAATGCAGAAGTCCGTTTTAACTCTTTTATTTGTGACAATAGGCCTCTTTGTCCAAAATAAAGTTTGCTAAGACGGCCAGTATATAGTATAAAAATAAATGAGAAACTAAATAAATAACTGGAAGATGAGGTGGGAAAATGCATTCAATCTGTGTAGGAGCGGATAGCTGCTTCTACATCAAACTGGTTCTATGAGAAAACACACAGGAGATTTCAAGGAGCTGCCAGCCTGGGCAAAAGGCTCAAGTACATGCCCCATGAAACCCCCAGGAAAAACATCTTTGCTATCACACAGGAGAATCTGTAGGAGCGGTTGCACCTGGTGGTTACCATGGAACAGAATGGAGCCAAACATGACCCCGGCTGCATGAAGAGACTCAACCAGAGGGTGTCTCATCTTGAGTCATCAGGATCTTTCTCAGGGGGATTGGAGCAACTGGTCTTGCAAGTTAAAGCCTCTTGAAAGAATGTATACCCTTTAGCACCTTGCTGATAAAATCAAAGTGTCTGCAAACTGGAAACTTTGCAAACAGGATGTAGTCATTGCTGTAGGAAAGTTCACATTTCCTCATCAAATCACAAAGAAAATGTACTGGACTGGGGTCAGGAGCACTCTGCTCTCACCTGCATTTGGCCACCAGCTAGCCTTGTTGGAGAAGTGACCCAGTTTCGTCATCAGTAAATGAAGGGTGAGCTAGGCCAGCGAGTCTCAAAATTTAATGTATGTAAGAATTCACTGGGTAGCTTACTTAAAATGTAGGTTTTCTGGTGACGCCTGGGTGGCTCAGTCCATTAAGCCTCTCACTCTTGATTTGGGCTCAGGTCATGATCTCAGGGTCATTAGATCAATCCCCACCTTCACCCCTGCAGTTAGGCTCTGCCCTGAATGTGGCATCTGCTTGAGATTCTCTCCTTTTGCTCCTCCCCCAACTCACACTCTCTAAATAAATAAATAAATAAATAAATAAATAAATAAATAAATAAATAAATAAATAAAATCTTTAAAATGTAGGTTTTCTGACTTGTGGCTCCCCCCAAAATCTGATTCGGTTGTTCTGTGGCAAGACACAGGAATTTTCTTCCTTTACTGACAGCCTGCTGATTGTGATACAGGAGATCCCTGCACACTCAGACACGCATGCACACGTGCACACACACACACACACACACACACACACACTGAGAAACACTGACAATCTTTAAAGTCCTTCTGCCTTTCAGACTCTATAATTCTATTTCTCAGTTTCCTCCCAGTAGTGTGTTATTAGGCCTACATTCTGGACCTTCAATATGCAAAGGAATTACTTTTTAAAAAAGTATCTTTTGGGCACCTGGGTGGCTCAGTCGTTAAGCGTCTGCCTTCGGCTCAGGTCACGATCCCAGGGTCCTGGGATGGAGCCCCGCATCGGGCTCCCTGCTACACAGGAAGCCTGTTTCTCCCTCTCCCACTCCCCCTGCTTGTGTTCCCTCTCTCACTGTGTCTCTCTCTGTCAAATAAATAAATAAAATCTTAAAAAAAAAAAAGTATCTTTTGCTCCCCTTAAGCACATTGGACCATGCCATTGGAATCAAGTCTGTGCGAGGGAGAAAATAACGATGCCTGACTAGTGTTTATCTTTGAGACCTTCATCCTAAGTAGGTTAGTGATTTTCCGCTATCAGTTTTTATGTTCAGAACAATGCCCCAAGGTGAAGGACTTGAAATATTCCTTCAGCACTCTCCACTCTTCCTTCTCCCCTGTTACCTACAGTGTCGCTGTGAAGTCTCAGAACCTGAATTCCAGTACTCAAATAAGAAACAAGACCTCCTAGCTGTCTTTTATGTCCAAGTCCATTTCCAAGATTACTAATGTGTTTAAGGCCAGATAGATTTATTGTAAACACTACATTCTCTTCAAGAATATTCCCAGTCATTTAGAATCTGATCTGTACATACTGGGCATCTCTCTGTGATCATTATTTGTTTTCAGTTGGTATGAATGGAACTTGAGTTGGTTTCCTTATAGGAAGGGATAATATACATGGATTGTGTCTTTATATGAAAAATTATAGCAAACACAAAAAAATAGTACTTTGTAAGAACAGTGCTCTGGAGGGAAGTGGGGGAGGACAGCATAAACATATGGCGTCTGTGTGGTCTAATGAAACCCAAATTTATTCAGTGATCCAGCGGAAGGACCAGAGAACTAATTTTTTCAGAATCCAAGGTTTACTAGCATAGCTGCTTGCAATGTCCACAATAGCCAAACTATGGAAAGATAGATGTCCATCGACAGATGAATGGATAAAGAAGATGTGGTGTATATATGCAATAGAATATTACTCAGCCATCAAAAAAATGAAATCTTGCCACTTGCAACCACGTGAATGGAACTAGAGGGTATTATGCTAAGAGAAATAAGTCAATTCAAGAAAGACAATTATCATATGATCTCACTCATATGTGGAATTTAAGAAACAAAACAGAGGAGCATAGGGGAAGGGAGGGAGAAATGAAACAAGATGAAACCAGAGAGGGTGACAAACCATAAGAGACTCAACCATAGAAAACAAACTGCAGGTTGCTGGAGGGGAGGGGGGTTGAAGGGACAGCAAGGGGCAGTAAGGAGGGCACGTGATGCAATGAGCACTGGGTGTTACATAAGACTGATGAATCACTGACCTCTACCTCTGAAACTAACAATACACTATATGTTAATTAATTGGATTTAAATTTTAAAAAAGTATTGGGGAAAAAAATAATGTAGCTGCTCAACGTTGGAAAGGACCAGTGAAGGAGGGAGGAATAATGACATCATTAGGACATTCTCAGTTGGCCTCTTTGACTCTATGCGGCCATCTCCAGGCTTACAATATGAGTTCACTTGGTGTGGGTCATCCTGGGACAGTTGCTTCCTGCCTGGTTTCACCCGCACTGTTTTCAAGCAACTTTATGAAGATAGGCCCCTATGGGAATGATTCAGATTGGGGCTCTGTCAATTACCACTTGCTTTTGACTTTCTGGAGAGAAAATCAAAGAATATAGCTTGGAGTCAGACAAATTAATTTTTTTACACTTTGTTTATTTTTAAATCTTGTTCCAAAAGCTTAGAGAGAGGAACAGTTTGGCAGGCTTCACAGCCATAGTCCAGGATGAAGTAATGGAACACTAAAAAAGAGATTTTGCCCGGAAGATATTACAAAGACTGACAGGATGCTTCTCCAATAGCCTTATCACATTGCTCGTGCTGCTTATATACGAAACTACCACCCATCGGACTGAGAGCTTCTCGAAAGGAGACACCAAGTCTTCAATCCCTTTAAACCTAGCAAAGTGCTTTAGCATGTAACAGTGGATTCTAGCAGATTTGAGGGAAAGAACTCCTGCTGAATGGAAACTTTCCATTCAAGTATTTTAAAAGTGTACAATACTTTCTTTAGTGTTTGGGCAGCTCAGAAATTTTTGAAAGGAAGAAAAGGAAGTGGCATTTTTCAATATGTTTGGGTTTCCTTTCCTTTTGGTCTTTAGTTAATCTTTAACCAATGTAAAGTAATGAAGTGAGAGGGAAAAAATTAATGATGTAGGGCTCAGGCCAACCTATCAGGCTTTGTGTTTTTATGTTTTGCCTTCTACCAGACTGTAAATGTTTTGATTGAAAGTCTGAAGCATTGAATGGTACACAAAATTGGAAATTATACAAAGATGTGGAAAGAATAACTAAAGGAAAGGAAGGTGGAAAAGGGCCAGAAATTGCTAATAACTATAAAGCAATTGAAAAAACTATAAAGCATATTTGAGGCCCCAACCTGGTTTAGACTTTCTCTTCTTTGCCATCAGCTTTTGAGCCGAATAAAGAAGTAATGTATTCTGAAGCCATGATTCATTACATGAGTGTGATATTTAAGCTACTTAATTAGGGTGAATATATAATTTATCATCCAAACTGGGACACAGTTGCAAGTAAAAGGGGGCACTAAACCAAGTCTGTCTCTGGCAACCCAACACACATGCGTGTTCTACTCTCCATCCACTGAAGGGGCTGCTTTTTATTCTGTGTATTTTGTTCAAAATGTTCCATGTTTTAAACAGAAACAGACTCATAAAGGCAGAGAACAAACTGGTGGTTGCCAGAGGGAAGAGGGTGGGGGGATGGGCAAAATAGGTGAAGGGGATTAAGAGGTACCAAATTCCAGGTATAAAATAAATAAGTCACAGAGATGAAAAGTACATCATAGGAAATCTAGACAAGAGTATGGTGATGACGTTGTATGGTGACAGATGGTGACCACACTCATCACGGTGATCATAATGTAATGTAGAATTGTCAAATCAGCGTCGTGCACCTGAAACTAATATAACATTGTATGGCAACTCGATTTCTATAGTTGACATTCATAACATTGTTTTGCTTTCCCTGTATTTATTTTTATCTATTTATAAAACTACAAAAAATTTTTTTAATTGTCCCATATTTTTCTCAAAGGGAGATCTTAATTAGGCTCCTACCATGTGGCAGCCTGAAGTGAACAGAAGTTTGCTTCAAACACACCCAACTGCAGCTCAGCTGGAGGACATGGCCCAGACCAGTGCTTCCAAAAGGGTGGAATGCACAACCAAGTGAGAATCTGGTTTGGGGTCACAAAGGACAAAGAACGCTGCACAAAATAACATCTCATCACAGCAAGCAGGAGGTTGGATTTACATGCTAAATTATCTTTCTTGCTTCTCTAACAGTTAAAATCTCCCATTGTGACACATAACAGAACTGTGGCTCACAGTTCTTAATGTAGCTGACCTTAATAACATTGCCTTGCTTTCACTGTATTTATTTTTAAATGATCTATTTAATGCAAATGATACTAGTTTTTCATTATAATAATGCCATTTTCTTTAAAAATAAAGAACCACTGCCAGAATGATAAAAGAATTAGGAGTTCTGACCCAACACATGTTCATTTCTGATCCACGGCCTCGAGCGAGGCAATGGCAGTTAACACAAGACTTCACCAATACCTAGGTTTTCTCTAAAAGCCAAAACATATTAGGAATAGATAGCATCATTCTTCCCTAAATGAAATAGGAAGAGCCTGAAAACTTAACAAAATAAGGAAGGTCTGAACATACCAAGATCAGGAGACAAGATGAAAACTTAGTGAAAATTAAGCAGAGGTTGAAAACCAAGGGAAATTGACCCGCTTATATGTATGGGATCATATATGAAGCAGAAGGGGAAGAAAAGAACATAAACAGAAATACTCCAAAGTCTATGAGAAATCATAAATTCTATGATTTAAGGAGGTATTTTAGGGTGAAAATGGATGGGCCAGGAAATGAAATCTGTCATGGTACATACACCTGCTGTGAAATCCCATTCAACAATGTTGGCTGGGACAAAATGGGATAAAAGCCTTTGCCACTTACCTTTGTATCCAGATGTTCCCCCACCCAACTCACTCTACAACCACCTAGTATTCCAATCTTACTCCTATTTTAGAGAAAAGTCATGTATAAGCAAAGCTTCCTATGGAATCTTTCAACATTTAAGTATGATGAGAGACATAGGAGCTGGAAATGGGCTTTTGGAACTTGTCAGCATATTGGGGGTGCTGGAAATCATGATAGTGGCTAAAATTGCACATTATGCATTCCCTCACAGACACCTTACCCATGCCATTGTTGTCTGCAAGGAACATTCTCCTCCTACACACCTTCCCCTGGTCTGGCTGTTACCATTCATAGTTCAGGTCCCAGCTTCAACTCCCTTCCAACTCCACCTGTCCCCTTGGTGTATGTTCTCAGAGCCTACTCTTTCCCAGTTCCTACAGCAACACTGTTATTACTTATTTAATATCCTTGTTAGGCTCTAAACTCCCGAAAGGCAGGAATGGGCTTCGCTGCAATACCCCCACCATCTGATCTCATCTGGCACATAGGTGAATGAAAATGTGAGTGAGTGAATGACGATAAGCACATTGACCTGACCTTTGGACAGGCCAGGAGGAGAGGTGAGAACTGGCCAGAAGAGAGAGGAGGTCAAAGCAGCTGGGACTCAGACCAGAACAGCACACCAGAGTGCTCAGAGAACGTGTGCGAGGGGGAGGGGCTCTTCATACGGGTCGGGCTGGGGGGGTAACTGGCTTTGGAAGTGGGTGAGACTAGCCCAAAGTTTAGAGACACTGTTGCTGAACGGGACATGACCGCACTGGGATGTCTGCTCATTCTGTTTGTAAAAGTTAACCTATACCCTTTTTTATCCCCTCCAGGGTGAATAAGCATCCACCCAATGGAGAGCATTGTACAACCACACCCCCTTGTTCCATATAACTGAGATGGGGGGAAGCAGAGCTAAGCCTGCTTTCCCTGCCCACTGATGTTTCTTTGATCAAAACTAGAACTAGTTATTCAAACAGCTACCTAAATACAAATTAATCACTAGGAAAACATTTTCTAAAATAATCATAAAGAGAGGCAGCCAGGTAACTTTGGACAAGTTACTTAACCTCTCTGAATCTCAGTTTCCTTCTCTGTAAAAGTTGAATTGCACCACCTGCCTCTCAGGAATGATGTGAGGCTCAAATACATAAAGTACCAAACACAGAATTGTCATTATTCATTGCAATTTATGGTAAACTTCAAGGAAGTACAAATACTTCAGCATAATGTGATAACCCTCTCACTAAACAGCAATGCTTTTATTCCAACATAAATCTGTGTTTCCCTTTAGAGCTCAGTAGAATATCAACTATTACTTTGTCCTGAACATTTTGAGTTCGAGAAGCTTTACAGGTTGGTGTACATTAGTACACAAGTCTGTGGAGACATTTCTTTGGGGCCTTACTTCTCACTCCAGCAGGAGAAAGCTTTAAGAGCTCACTTATTTGTGTAGGAAGAGGAAGACTCTGAGTTGCTATTTCTTCCCCTGAAGCATCCCCTTGTCCTACACTCAGAACACCTGCTCCATCCCCACCATCTGACCCCCTCCTGCCACCAACTCCCAAATTGGAAATTTCTTTTCCCTTCTCATGGGTTTTTCAGGGTGTAATCTTTACCTCCCACATCAGATTCATCAGATGTCTCACTCCAGACCTTCCCAAGCCGACTCTGTGGGGGTGAAGTTGGGAATTCATATTGTAACAAACTCCTCAGAGGATTCTTAGGCCCATAAAGCTCAAGAACCCTGGCCTTAAACCAGGAGCAGCATTTATGTGGGCAGAAAAGAGTGCCTGGGGCTTTAGGAGCAGGTCTCTGCTTCCCCACCTTTCAAATTAGAGTGCATGTGCCTCTTTTACCATTGCCTGAAAATGCCCCAACTGGCTCATCTGTAAACCTGTTTTGCCATTTGAAAAACCTAATGCAAGAATTGGTACCTAGCCAAGTCTAACTGCAGTAATTTGTGATGAGTTTATAGCCTAAATCACTGAGTCTCCAAGTTAATAAGTAAGAGGTTCACATCAGTGATTCCCAACAGGTGAAGGATTAGCTCTGGACAGTGGGAGAAAGGACTTTGAATGGGACATTCATGTGACACAAGATAACCATCAGTCGCAAAGCGAGGTCCTTTTCAATTCCCTTTCTATCTTTCTGATTCCATCAAGGGTAAGTCTCAGGGGCACTGTGCCTTCCCCTGCCTCACTGATACTTCCCAAGCTGCCTTTTTTAATAAAGAGAGAGTAGGTTTCACGCCACAGCTTTCTTAAGAAGCAATATTTAACTAGAATGGAGTAGGTCGTAGAATTTTCTGTGTATTTCTTTTTATGGCTTCCTTCTATTCATTTTATAGTAGTGATATAAAATTTGCTTTTGTGAATTTAAATATTAAACAGTGAGTTGATTCAAGGAAAAAAATAATGGTCCTGTTAATATATAGTACGGCAAAAATCATGAAGAGTGCAAATGAATGACTAAAAGTTTTGGAAAAGAACTTTAAGCAGGTGAGAGCGGTCCTTAGAATAAGATTAGAAAACAGATTTTCATATTGGAAGCCACGACGTTATGTATTATACAGTTATGTCTCATGTCATTTTATGCAAAAGAGGAGCAATTCATTTAACATTTCTTACACACAATATAAGATAGACCACATATCTCATAGGTATAAGGGGCGGGGTGTCAGAGACAAAACCCACCTTTTCTTCCTGGGACCATATGCAAAATGGCAAAGCCCAACAGTTGTTTATTGGTTGAGGGCACGGCTGGTTTTACCACTTATACGGGGACTACCAGTATGAACTACCTGTATGTAATATAAGTACATATATGCATAGACACGTTTTTATATTTAAGTATAGGTATATTTATAAATTAAACACAATGCCCAACACATAGGAAGTGCTAAATACAGACTTATTATTCTATTGTTATTTAAAATTGGCATCGCTTCTGCTCTTCCTCAGTTTTTAGTCATAGAAGTAATCATTAGAAATGTCACTTTCTGAGGAGGCCACATTTACACCCTTTACAATGCCCACCTTCTAATTATTTACTCTTCAAATTAGGCTAAAGAGCAATTTAGATCTCTTGACCACAATTCTTTTCCCAGATTTTCTGGCATTTACATTGTACCTTTCCAAGCTTTTATCTCATAGCCAGTTATATTTAGGACCATGGTTACCCCAGGTGGAGGTAGCCCAACATATATAAATAAGCTCAGAATATCGCTGGGGACCTTGGCTTCTCAGATTTCTAGAAACACTAATAATAACAGTGCTTAGCTGACTTGAGTTGTAAGAATGAATTCAGAATGAGTAGAAAGGGCAGTGAATTTTGTACACTTTACCAGTACTGTGTCTCTGGAGGGGAGAAGATAGGCTGGTGATAGATTATTTAAGTTAATAAGTACATGACAAACTAAATTCTGTAGACTGTTAGGCCTTTATTTCTTCTCTGATGCACTATAGCACCTTATTTTTATCAGTAATGCTTTTTTCATTTTTAAACTAGAGTTATGTCCGAGATTGATCTCTTGCATGAAAGTCTTTGGTAAGATGTTGTGGTTTCTGTTAAATATAAGCTGAGTCAGAAATGGGTTTTGGGAAGGCAGTCTTGCTTGAAAAGAAATAAAAAATTAACTGCATGTGTGTTTGTGTTTTTATTCAGTAAAGTACCAGAGAGAAATTTAGCGATCTTGCAAATGGAGCTAGGCTGGCCTTTGAGACCAGGAGAGTGAGATCCTCTGGGAGGCTATATGTTGAATAAATGATGCAATCTACTTCTTAAACTTAATTCAAGTACTGGTGTACAGTGGAGATACTGTTCCAGTTTCAGACCACTGCAATAAAGCAAATATTGCAACAAAGAGAGTCAAATGACTTTTTTAGTTTCCCAGTACATATAAAAGTTTTGTTTGCACTACACTGTGGTCTATTAAGTGTGCAATAGCATTATGTGTAAAAAAAATGTACAAACGTTAACTTAAGAATATCAGATTGCTAAAAAATTCGAACCATCAACTGAGCTATCAGTGAGCTGTAATGACTGATCACAGATCACCATAACAAATATGTAATAATGAAAAAGTTTGAAACATTGTAAAAAGTACCAAAACGTGACAGAGACACAAAGTGAGCAAATGCTGTGAGGAAAAATGGCACCAATAGACTTGCTTGATGCAGGGTCGCCACAAACCTTCAAGTTGTATAAAATGTAATATCTACAAGGCACAATAAAGCAAAGCACAATAAAATGAGGCATGCCTGTATGTTCATGAAATATGATTACATAGATTTTTGTTGTTGTTGTTGTTGCTGCTGCTGCTTAATTTGCCCCCACATGGGCTAGTAGTACTGAGTCCAGTTTCTCCCACTGAGATTTACTCTCATGTCTCCTACTTAACCCCATTATCCAAGAACTCTTGGAAGTGACTTTACCCCAAGTGGACTAGTCCTGCTTCCACTCTCTGAGTCTGGTTAGATCATGGTTGCCATGTTTTCTCAATATCAGACACTGTCACTGTTGAAAATGGGTCTTACAAGATCAAATCTCTCTTAGTAGTAATATACTTGCTCGCTGGAGTCTTGCTAGTGCTACCAGGGACCCAGTAGTGAGGCTCCAAAGTGCACCTCTCTTATATCATTCTCCACAGTCAGTGGAGACCAGTCCAGACTGGCTGAATCCTGAGGAAATTCTGGCATTTGCTACATGCTCTGCCATAATCATTCCTATACATCTTGAATTCTGGTTACCATACTAGCTGCTTCCTTTCTCCAAAGTTAGCTTTAGTTCACCGATCTTGTTGCTTTTCCCTCTCAATGTCTCTTCCCAATGTCTATGTCTACCCTAATTCACAATGATAAATCTTCTTAATTTCAGAGATACAGAATTCTAACAAATTTTTCTGTATGAGAATCTGTAAAAAAACAAAAAGAAAGACAAGAGCAAAAACAAAAACAAAACAGGGTAGGTAACCCATCTGAATTCAAGGTCACTTAATCTCATTCATGTGTAATCACTTGATCTGGGAGGCTGTCTACATCTTTAATGCATGACATAGTCTGAGATATCCCATTAAACTACTTTCCACCTGGGGTCACTGAGTACAGGAGAGCTTCATTTCAAAATCTAGTTTGTTTGTTTGTTTGGTTTTTTCTAGAAAATTTATGTAATAGGGAATTTTGAGAAGCTGCCTAGAATGTCCAAAAAACCAAAGTGGGTGTCCTAGAAGTACAATTAGTACATTCTCTACAGATATACTATACTTCCTTTCAGGAAACAAACCCCTTATTTTCTCAACCCTGATGTTGTTTCTCCATATCATATCATGGCTCACTCTGGTTTTCTTTTATATGTGTACCCCAAAGATAAATAAACCTCAGTGGGGTCTGTGAATTTAAATCTCAAGATATGTCCATGTTTATCAAATAAATCATTGGGCTGGAAACCAAGCAAGGTTGGTGAGAGCTGTGAGACCTCATTTACAAATGACATCTGGCATGGTATGAAATGGCTCTCAGGCTTTAGTGGTCATAAGCTTTGAAGAAAAGCAGTGTCCAATAGAAGTTTCAACCAAAGGAAACTTGGACTTAGGTCAAACCATCCTTGCCCTAGCGGCTTGAGGTTGTTCCTCTGTTTTTCTTGAGCTCTTTAGAGAGAGTCTGACCACATTCTTCTGCCTCTAACTACTACATGTAGAATCAGAGTTGGCAGGGAACTTGGTGGTCAGCTAGTCTGAAATCTTATTTGAGTCACAAATTCCTTCACTACTATAACAATTGACATAGACGGTCAAGAGTACAAATGAATACTCCATGTCAAATATTTAAAAGTTAAAAACAAAGCTAAAAATGGTTAAATAAATATGTTTTATCTTCCAATCTTAATAAAAAAATACTTTCATAACTACCTGGAAAACAAGGTGCAAAGTTAGGATTCTAGAATTCGCTTAGAATTCCACTCTAAAACATGGTGATGCAGGGAAAGCTAACACTGGCCCAGTCTTTGAGACGCTTCTCTTTTCAATCCATCCAGATCCATTTAACCCTGTGTTGTGTTTCACACTAGCCTACACCTACAAATTCAACCCACATTACCCATAAATAGTTGCCCCATGGCCACCTCTCAGAATTAGATAGCATGTACTTTTGAGAGGCAGGTCTACACAGGCTATAGGCAGAGACCTTGGACATGGGATTCCCAGATCTGGAGTACCCACTTTGTGTTTAAGAAGAGGAGAGAAGAAGAAGAAATCCAGAAAAGTAGGGCCAGAGGAGCATGGCCAGAATGGGGCTCTCCAAAGTATGGGACCCAGGGCAGCGGTCTCTTTGCTCAAGTACTAACCAAGTACAAGGGTGGTGGCCTAGCCAAGTTGACACAAGATTAAACATCATAGGCTTCATGACCATGAATCTGTTCTTAGGTACAACAGCAGTAGTGATATTAAAAATAAGACCTTGTTTGCCAAGTGCTATTACAATTTTTAAAAGTTGTATTTAAACATATCATCTACTGCTCTATGTAGGAAAATATCAGTAACCTAGGCGAGGCCCAGGAGGCTGTCTGATGGTCAGAAACTGTAGGTTTCATTTCCATCCCAGATTGCTGGCAGACAAAAATGTCAGTGCTGAAAAGACATATAACGTCCATGGGGTAACAGCTTTACTGGGCATGATCACATTCCATAAAAAGAGTTTGAGTTTCGGTTGTCAGGAAATCCTGTGTTGGGCAAATAGGAGTGCTATGTCAAGCCCCATAAATAAAATCAGGCCAGGTTACTTATAACTGTACTGATTACCTTTCCAGTCCATTTTTTGAAACCAGAATCTTAAGTTGTAAAGTTAGGTATTAGTGTCTCATGGTATTTTTCTCTATTTCTTTTGTACTTTGTGTCCAGGCAGGTAGGCAGGGGAGGAAATCACCCCCATTTCATATACAAATGGTTTAAATGGTTTAAATTTAAAGTTTTAAATATAAAACTTCTTTATATATACATATATATATATATAATGAAAGAGATACTTGTTTTCTATCTATAAAATTAATAGGAATCACTAAAGATTCTAAAAATCCAAATAAAATTTACTGTACTTTATTGAGACTCAAATTAGAAGTCACAGGGGCTCTGTCATCTGTTCAATATAAACTAACCAAAGAGGAAAAGAGATAAGAAATTTGCAGGATGCAAATAGGAATATTAAATATGATAGTAATAATCATATGGATTAAACACCAATTATATATGCCAAACACTGCCAGGCCCTTTATACATATGTTATTTCTAGTTCTAAATACAAGAGAGTAAGTGTCATTTCTCCCACTTTAAAGGTAAGATAAAACTCAGAAAGCTGAACGACCTGCCTAAGGTGCACTGAAAACAACTTGCTCTGCTGGGACACAAACAGCTGTTTTCTTTGTGAAAAAATGAAAGGCACACGTAGGAGAGACGCCTCTCAGACTCCTCTCAACTCCAGGAGTGTCCACAAAACCCTTGAGCTGTCAGTGGACATATAAAGTACCCCCCCAAAAATATAAATAAATAAATAAATAAATAAATAAATAAATAAAGTAGCCCCAAATCCCAGAACTAAAATCCCTTTGTGTGGTCTCCAGACCACCTCAAATTTCTGAAATTTTCTCACTCCCTCTTAAAGAAGGGCAATTTATTCCACCACAGTGAAAATTCAATGAAAAGGACCCAAAAGTCAAGGCACAGAACCTTTTCCTGTGACCTCCAGGCAGACGGGCAAGTTGCCGAAGGGAAAGCCTGAGGATTTACATTGAAGATTTGAGCTCTTCTCTCGCTCCTCTCTCCCCTCCTTGGCCTAAGTGAGTTACAGGGACCAGTACCAAAGGTCACCAAAACTCTTCTTCCTTCATTTATTCGTTCCTTTCCTTACTGACCACATAGTACGTACCAGACATAGCAGTACAAATAAGGAGATGAAAGGCACAATCCCTATCCTTGAGGAACTGACTCTCTAGCCCTCGAGGAAAACAAATATACACATAATTATAATATATCTGGTTAAGTAAAGTAACAGATTATGTAATGGATAGTCTGGGAGGGAAGAACAGGCTCTAAGGCACCAAGCATTTGCTTTCCTGGAGGAGCCTCAGAGCTGATGACCGGGCAGGTCACTGAGGAAGCAGCCGCAGCATTGTTAGGGGCACATGGGATCACCCGGGATGTTGGGGTGCTCAAGCAGCATGACTTCCAGAGTCACCTACAGCCAGGTGGCCTCAGGATCCAGGAGGAAGACAAAGTATCTGGATCATCCCAGACCAGAATTCTTGATTCAAATAGAGCTGCAATTCTAGCAGTTGCCACAGATGAGAGCTGAGATATGGAATACATGTTCCTCAATGTGTACCCCATTTGTACCCTGGGCTACTCTGCCTGAGCAAATGCTTGTTATTATGCTTCCAGAGACTTCCCAATAATATGTCATTTGAATCAACTCAACTCAGAAATTTCAAATACAGCCTCGTCACATCACGACGATTACGGAAAAGGTGGTTCTTGTTGAAGGAGTAGTGGGATCATATGTCTGTGGATAACAAGAAATTAAGGCAAATAATCACAGATCTCATGAGTCTGTGGAGTAGCCACTCGCTCTGCCTTCTAGAGCTGTGGAGTAGAGTCTGCATAAAATGCTTTCACTAGCCCTTGGGCACACACGGACCCAAGTCCACCAGGCTTTCATAAACCTAACAAAGGCCTATTTATTTATACCTGCATGGAGAGAGATGCATTCACAGCAAACTTAAATTGGAGACAAATTTAAAAACACCATCAGTATGCATTAACATCTTTTGGATCTTTAGAATGACCTGGTCATTACATAATGGAGAACATACGCTGGGTTCACTTATCATTAAGGGATATAGAGAAAATGTGTCTTCTTGATTTCTTTGTAACTGGCCTGATGTTCCTCACCAGCCCCCTTTCTTCTGGGTAGCAGTGTGTGCGTGCGTGTGTGTGTGTGTGTGTGTGTGTGTGTGTGTGTGCGCACGCGCGCGCGCATGTATGGGAGGAAGGGGTGGAGAGGGATGTATGGACATTCAGTTCAACCCAGTGGTCTTATCTGTCTCTTGAGGTAACTTCGTTTCAGTTTGGCTGACTCACAAAAATGGTGAGTCTTTTAGAGCCCCATTTCCTCCCCCTATTAACCTCCAAGATAGCATCTGAGTGAGGACATGTAGCTCTAGCTAGTTGAGAGACACGATTCTAGGACCTGTTCTGTGCTGCCCGGATCTTTGCTGGTCCCTTCTGGAGTGGCTGATCTCAGCTGTTCCCTAGACTGACGATTCTGTTGGCATCTGCTGCTGAAAGCCACAGCTGGTGTACTTCATAATTTATGGTCTGTCGTCTCAGCTCATCTGGACCCAGGAATTTCTCTTGGTGACTCAGCCCTGCCTCAGGGGTGCTATGCATCCCACCTCAGGTCTGACTGTTCTTCCCTAGTGGGTCCCACCTCAGATGTTTGGTTCTGCAACTCCCAACTCCAGACACACTTTGCCCTCACTTAGTGACTTTCAGTGAACTTTCACCACCCCTTCTGGCGTGAGTGGGAATTTTTGAGTCTGTCTATGCCATATGGGAACAAAGCTAAATTTCAGGACTCTAATCTGTACCACTTTACTTTCATGTGACAATCTGTTAAGGGTTAAAAATTGTGTCCCCCCAAAAGATATTTGACGTTCTAACCCCCAGTACCTCAGATTGTGATCTTGTCTGGAAATAGAGCTGTTTCTGGTCTAGTCAGACACAGAATCCTCGCTCTGTTAACTTCCCCGTGTGCAGACAACTTGTAACCATGCTCTCTCCTCTCTGGGAGAAGTGAAGAGGTCCTAGCCACACGCTCTCATCTGCTGATCTGCACATTTCTCTCCAGCCTCCTGGACCAGAAACAGCCTGCCAGGCATGCTGTCAGCCACACGGTCCCTGGGAACCAGGGGCAGGACTTCTTATAAATAGGTCTTTTATCTGACCCATTTGGTAGCTTCTTACTGTGTATTAATGGTCATGACGGTTTTTCTACTTCCTGTATAGCCATGTCCTCTCAGGAGCTCTGGAGTGGACATTACAGGTGGCCTTCAGCATTCGCTGTCCTTTCTTCCTTTCCAATAGAACTGTGATGTGGTTTAGGTGTCCATCCCTTTCTGACACAGCCCATGTCCCTCAGTGGCCTGAGAGGTCAAAAGTTTATCCTATAACTTCCTCCTGTGATTGGTTCTGGAATGGGCATATGACCCAAATCTGACTGATGGGGCTCTCAAAGAGCTTCTGCTGGAGGCTTCAGGGAAAAAAGCTTCCTTGTCCTCAGGGGCCCTTCAGAATGCCAGGCTCCTTTACACCGGAAGTTGAGGGAAGAGCATGTGACCCTGATTGCCGCTAGCCGCTGGCTTGCAATTATGAGGAAAACTGTCTTCAGGTTGAAACCTGTGTTCGGCAGAGCCCAGCAATGAGGCACCACCGGCTCCTCCAACTGAAGCCCAGTGAGTCCTTGACGTCCAGTTACATGAGTCAGTGACTTTCCATGCTGTTTAAACCAATTTGATGGGCATGTGATTGACAGTATCCTAATACATACAAACTATACTGGACATTTTAGAATAGTTACCATGTGGGGAAAAAGCCACAGATCCATTTAGCTTTTTCAGTCAGAGATACACGAATAATTCTGCTTGGGTGTTCTTGAAACCATGGAAGATTTGTTCCTTATATTTCTACTTATAGGCACTTTACCTTTCTATACCATTTCTTGATAGCCTCAGCTTACTTAACATTTAATTATAAATTCAAAGAAAGTCTGGTCCATGGTGTACTCCTGAGAAGAAGTTTTTTTTTTTTAAGCTTTAACATTATCATTAATACATAGGTGAGAAAACAAAAATACTAAAAAGGAAAAGACTTGCTTAAGCCCACAAATTTCCATGATCTAGGTAATTGTCACAAATACAAATAAATCAGTGTAGAACAATTCAACAAACACAAAAGGTTGAGATTTTCTCTAAAGAGCTGGATCCAGCTTCCTAACTTTGTGTCAGTATACTTCTGCTTTGGGGATCTATGAAGATCCTTATACCACCAAAAGGAGAGATCTGTAGGGAGACATTAAGTTATTAGTTTCAAAAGATTCTCATGTTTTTGAACACTTAATAAAGCCAAGTGGACTGGGAAATGCTTGGAATAGAGTAGGATAAATAGACATCTTCCATTGGAAGGACACACTAAACCACACTTCCTTTTAAACAAACCCTTAAGCACTACATTATTATAACGGTTTTTCACTTGAATGTTCTCAATTTTGGGGTCACTTAAATCATTAGACTATAAGGGAGCTGAAAAAAGGAAGGGGAGATTGGAAGACAATTAATTAGCTTCTCTTTGGTTGTTTTAAGAAGCATAATTTAGGAAAGAATTCTCTGGAATAAAATCTGGATTATCTTTAAATTAATTTTTGTCATCTCTTTTTAGTGTATTATAATTAATATTAATATAATGTAAAACTAAATATTGGATAGTCTTGTCAAATAGCCTTTTATTTTTTTAAGGTTTATTTATTTTAGAGCGAGAGAGAGAGTGATAGAGTGGGGGTAGGGGCACAGGGAAAGAGAGAACCCTGAAGCCATCTCCCCAGTGAGCGAAGAGCCTGACTTAGGGCTAGATCCCAGGACCCTGAGATCATGACCTGAGCTGAAATCAAGAGTCGGCCGCTTAATGAATTGAGCTACCCAGGCACCCTTTGAATAGTCTTTTAAATAAAACCTTAAAAATATACCAGTCAGGTAAAACTGTTTCAATATGGTATTTGCTGGAATTATCCAGTTATTCAAAGGGACAAACCTGGCACATTGGGGATAAATTTACCCACGTGCTCCTTACTCATGTCTAGAAAGTGTAGTTTTCTGAAGTCTATGGGTCATCTTAAGCACTTGTGCCATTTTTCCTTTCTTTCCCTAAGCACGGGGAAATCTTGGCACCTTAAACAAGAATTGGATCCTACGTTTTCTCTCAAATAGGTAGAGTCAGGGCACAAGAAAACATGATAACATTAGAACAAGGGGGAAATCCTTAAAGCCCAACAGTGATGCCATAATTTGGGCCCTTTAGCCAAGGAAGGAACTCTGCCATCCCACATTCCTTTGGCAATTCTGCCCAGGGAGGTTTGGTCATGTGGTGAGGGGGTGAGGGAGGGGGCAGGGAGTGAAACTTGATGAACCACAACCCTCTGGTAGAGACAACCTATGTCTGGGAGCAAACCAGGGCTATATATCTATAATTTCTCAGTGTAGGACTGATTTCAGTCAGGACTTGCTGGGTGGTTTGGAATCACGCTTCATCAGTAGTTCCTTCACTTGTTCACTTCCCGCACGAGTCCATTCACTGAGAATGACAAGTTGTTCATTAGGGCACTTTGGGGTTTCTATTTAAACCTAGAATGTTTGGAATAAGTAACGTTAACACAAACGGTGAAGCACTCACAACCCTGGATAAATAAATAAATATCTTATTTATGTAAGCTAACGCTAAATGAGTATAAAGCAACTCAATCATCTCTACCTTATTAATATGGTTGGGAATAAAAATCTAATCTAAATATTTCCAAGGAATAAAACTAGTAAATTTAAGGTAGTATGATGATTTAATTAAATTAATTTAATCTATTGGATGGTTTGACCTGTACAGTGCATTCCTTTGCTTTCTTTGTTCTGAAAGCAGATATCGAGGACCTCTATATAATGATGCTAAGTTAGGCTCTACATGCTCTAACAAACCTAATGGAGATACTGGCTATTATCTTCCATATGCTTAAAAGAAATAGTGCATAACACACACCAGGTGCTTAGTTAGTAGTTGCTGAATGCTGAATGAATAATCTATGGCAAACAAACAAACCAAAATCACTTCTCCTGTTATATTTTTAATTATATTTTATAGAATATTTATTTAAAGTCAACATTAAAATCCATTCAGTATGTATCTGTTTGATGGTAAGATGAAGACATTTGACTATTAAAATTTGGCCAAGAAGGCACTGAATTGATTATCTATGTACAAATAATGAGCAACATATTTTGTGATTTCAAAATATATCACATTTTTTCATGAGCATATGATTCTATTAAATGAAAATAAACCAATCTCTTTAGAGTGAATTTAAAGTTGAGTTGACCCAAGGATCTGGGTAAAGTGCTTGGTAAAGTGCCGTGAAGCTTTTTGTAAAGCATTGAGTTTTCAGAACGGAAGCTGAACTCAGGTTGGAGTTTAGGTCCCGGGTTGGCTGCTTACTGGCTGTGTACCCTTGGGAAAGTTATTTTAACCTTGTAAACTTTAGTTTTCTCACAGGCAAAATGGAAAAGAATAATACTATCTATATCATACATTTTTAGGGACTATGAAGTGAGCTAATGCACAAAAGCATTTTAGCCTTGTGGTTCTTTATAGCAAGAACTCAGCATCTGCTTTTTCTTTGTCATCATCATCATCCTCATCACCAGAGGTGGGAATGTTTTCCTTACCTCTTATCCTACAAAATGTCAAGATTGCCGAGAAAAAAAAAAGAAAAGAAAAGAAAAACAAAACTAAGTAGAGGTGTTACTAAATCATACTCTATAATTTCTCACCAACAACAATCTGCAAACTGGTCTCCTCAAGCTTGTCTTCCTCCGGTCGATCCTCCATGCTATCAAAGTGACTTGTTCAGAGCAGAAACCTGACCATATCACCCCTCTGATCTCTAACACAGTGGTTTGGTAGCTACTAGGCAGAGTCCAGGGCCTCTACTATAGTGGCTGAGAAGGATGTTTCAGAACTGAGCCCCTGCTCGCCCCTTCAACTCCAGTTGTGGTCAGGTAGACCAGACCTGGCTACCTCCTAGCCAAATCCTACTTCATTATGACTCAGTTAAGAAAATACAAAAAATGAGCAACTCAGCTGAGACTCTGTTACCTCTTGGGAAGCTCTGTGCTCACCCACATGTCAAATTGCTTTATAAGAACACTGCACTGTGAGCTCCTTCTGGGTAGGGTGTCAGGGCTTGCCATACATAATGCTTGGCATATTTTAGGGGCTCAATAACTATTTGCAAAGGAATGGTTGAATGAACGCATGCATGAATATGCATCTGATAACCAGATGCAAAGTATACAGATTTGTAGACTTGCTGGAGCCAAGTACCCTCGTAGGGCTAGAAGGGGACCTGAATATAACATTCTTTTCTGAGTCATGTTTGAAAACAATGGAAAGGGAGACATGGAAGTCTAGCAGGAGATAAAATGTCATCTTCATAACTGATAAAGCTGTTAAGGGAGGGTGTGGCTCAGGGACATGACAACAGCAGACTTCAAAACTGCACTCCATAGTTGGATAGACTTACCCACCAGTGGCCACACAGCTCCCTGCTAGAGGAGTTGCATCTCCACAATGGAGAGTGTGAAGAGGCAGACCAGGCATGTGTAATTCTTAAGGTCAGCTGGCTTCCAAACTGCTATGCAGAGCCAGTTTATTTCCCAAACACAGCAGTGGGAGGGTTGCCCCTTCTCTGGGTCAGTGAGTCAAGTGGGAAAGGGAGGCCCAGAGGGTGACAGCAGCTGATGTCACTTGGACTGGTAAACATGGGGCCAGGGGATGTTGCTCTCTGCTCCCTTCCCAGACAGCCTCATGGGCACCGATTGATTTATACGCTGGCGATATTTCCCGCAAGTGACAGGAAGAGTGGATTGCAAAGATACCTCCAAATTACGTATCGGTAAGTGGATTATCTTTTGACTTCCTGCTCTAATTCCTCCTTTTCAGTTGACCTGTGAACACAGATGGAATGACGTATGTTGATACACTTCTTATCAAGATTGGAAATTGTTTTGGCTCCTCAAAGAGTATACCTCCTCTTTTACTCAATTGATTCAATGAAACCTAGCAAATATTCGCTGACACCCCACCAAGTGCCAAGCACGGTAAAATGTAAAGATGAATACACTGCAGTGATCCTGTGGGGATTATGATCCTGTCAGCATCCGGTGGGTCAGTTCTCTTAGGTAGAGAAAAGGGAACTCAGTTATGAGAGCAAAATAAACAGACAAATATTTACAATCTTTTTTCTAGTTTTTAAATGGTTTTGAGTAGTTAAATGACTGTTCATTCAGAATTTAAGACATTTCTCTTCTAACACCAGCATTAATTAAAGCCAAGATACTAATAATAAAGGTCATGGAAACCACTGGAGAGTCATTTATCTTCTCTCCTACTGTCCACGTTGCACCATCTTGCAAACGCCTGCCATTGGCAAAGAGAGGGACAGCGTGAAAGCGTGCACATAAGTTGTTGACATCCAGAGCCATAGCTGAAAAACAACTCAGATTAGTGGATGGACGGTTCCACCTCCCTGAAGGAAGGCATTGCACTTACTTCTGTCCTATCCTGGATTCCAGCAGCTTCCATTATTCTCTTGTTTGAAGTCAAAAAAATTCTTGACATCTCACCTTTCTAAGAATTCTATTTGTTTTTTCTTTAACCGGATTCTCAAAGGCTACTCACAATATTTCACTAGATCTTAAATTCACAATTCTGTGTTGTGTCGTTTTTATCTCATTTTGTCTTACATCCTCTCATCACCAAACTGACTGAATGTGTCAAAAGAAACAGGGATTAGGTATGATTCCAATTCCTAACAGATTCAGGTTCAGAGGCTCTTCCCAACCTCAGCTTTTTAAAAACCATTACGGAGCCAAACGATCATGGAGAAATTTGTAATTTTGTTCCCCCGAAGATGCTCAATGATGCACAGAAAGCTACTAGAATGTGGAGGCACATAAAGCCTCCACATCCTCAGCACCGGTCCTGGTTTCCGAAAAGCAGCTTCTCTTCTTCCTCTCATTCCTGTGCATCTACTAGATCAATAGCAGGAGCAGGAAGTCATGATTTTCACTCTGGAATAGCTTGGCAGCGTATACTGCCTGAGGACAAGTAGGGAAACTAAGTCTGGCATTTCTGTTTGGGAAAGAAAGAAACTGACAAAGTTAAAGCAATTTGAAGTCTTTACTTGAAATGCTGTATTTTTTTTCTATTAACTTATGAGATAGCATATAAATTCATAACAGTGATTTAAAATATATGTATATGTTATATATACATACACACACTTCTTGGGTATGTATAAATTGCTTGTTTTTAAATATCATGAATAAAGAAAATAGCAAACAGAGTCAACACATCTCAGGGTCTAAGAATATCATTGTCAGCATGAAGGGCTGTGAGATCTTAGGCAATTAACATACTCGCATGACTTTCCTCTTGCTTTGTAAAGAAAAAAGGAAAAGAAAAGGAAGGCATCATGACACGGTTTTTGTTATCCCTGTGTCTGTTCAGAATCTACCGGGGACGGGATACATAAAAGGAAACTGACGACTGTAGAATTACAAATATTGTGGGGACTTCTGTAGATAACTTTGCATATGCATGTTTAAAATTTCAAATGTATTATTTAATACTTATCCAAGGCAATGTGTATTAAATATTGAACAGATTTTAAAAGAGGCTTTCCGTGTATTAAAAAAATTCATTAGTGGGCTTTGGAGATAATATTCACTTAACAAAAATACACAGTATCTCTTTTGCCCAAAGCATTTTGAAGCTGTGCAGGGAAATAAGATCTTCCCAGAAGCTGTGATAAGCGCATTTCTAGGGTCAATAAGATAGAAGGGGCCTGTTTGCAAAAATCTTCTTAGAGTCATCAATTTAAGTCTGGAGAAGCAATCAGTAATCCTGTAATAGAACCCTGGCTCTATAATATACCACTATAATACTCTGTGTGGAATCCATTTTTATAGTATGTTTACCCTGTATTTAATATGTCCCAATACCCCATATTGTTCAAGGCTAAATCCGAATAAATGCCGATTATTTCATATGAGAATATGCAGGCAGGACATCTCTATTTGTCCATGTTTCTAGACAGATCTATAGATGACATAGATGCTCTGAAGACAGATGTAGACACAGATGTAGCTCTAGGTGCACCCCAGGTTATAAATGTAATGAAGTTCAAGGTGGAGAATAGATACATTCATGAAGACTAGTTTCACCAGTAGGATGTTGCCCAACTTTCATAGTAGGTTGGAAGTCCCCGAGTTAATTATTACAGAATCACATAGATGGCATGAGTTCTTCTTTAGGGTAAACAGGCTGGGTCAGCAAGAGCTATTCCCTCCAACCCTTGGGACAGGCAGAAGTAGAAAAGATCTGTGGTGCTTTCCTCTGACGCTGCCACCTTAGCTGCAAGCTCTACCCAGATGGACCGCATCTCCTGACTGGCCCTACCAGACCCAGAATCTAGAAGGCCTGCCCAGACACACCTTCCGTGCTGTCAACAGTCACCACCCCACCCACGATTTCGCCCTTTATACCCGATACATGTTAATCCACACTGAGTCATCATTGGTGCCCTGAATCTAATCATCTTTTCAGACTTTACTGTTTTTGTCAAGGGTGCTGTTTGCTTGTAATGGTATTAAATTTGTGAACTTAAAAGGGCTTGTTATGTTTTTATTAAAGCAAAAAAGCAAAGAACACCAAAAGGTAAAATTATACAAATTTTTCAGAGTATTTATTTTAAGACCACTTTGCCCCCACACCTTTCCCAAATTCCCAGTTTCCAGAGGAAAACAGCATTACAGTATTAATTTTAGTGTTTTCCCTTTCTGACGCTTGGGCTTTTCTTCTGCTTTTAACAAAAATCAGATGACATTATACACACACACACACCTATATGTTTATAACATGCTGCTTTCACTTAAAACTTATTCAGGTCAGTTTATTTAGAGTTACTTCATTCTCATATTATTCTGTTGGATAGACATACCACACTTAACCATTACCTTACTGATGGTTATTTTTGTTTTTCACCATTATGCTGTCACAAACAAGACTGCAGTAGACATCTTTGGACATGTAGCTGTAAGTATTTTTGCTATCCTCTCCTTATAAGGCAGATTTTCAGAAGGGAGACGGCTGTAGCATACAGAAGGTATCCTGTGTGAACAACTTTTAATAAATTCTGCCGAGTTATTGGGATCAATTTTGGACTTACCTAATCTTCTTTATAGGCTCCAACTCAAAATCTATAGAAACATCCTTTGTAATATCATCCTGCCATTTAATCCTGACCTGACAATCTCCTGGCTACATTTTTAGGTACTGTTTAGATCCTAACGTGCTTGGACATTGACTTTAGTTTCTTTGGTTTTTGTTTACCTGGCCTCTCATTCTACACACGACAGTCATATTAATCTTCTCAAAAATTGCCTTATGCACAGCACATCTCTATAACCTTCCACAAGTCCCCCATTACCTAAAAAAAATGAATCTTAGCCATCCATTCAAGATCCCTCACAATCAAGCTTCAATCTTTCTCATGTTACCCTTATTTCTCCTACTTAAAAATTAAAACTGTAGCATCTAGAATTGTGGTTTGAAATTTAGTATATTTGACAGTGAAATGTATGTTCTCACTATCACAACGTACTTCAATTCAATAAATATTTATTTGACATATACTCCATGTAAAACACTCTATTAAGTGCTAGAGAGGATCGAAATGTGAAAATAAATGGCACACGGTTGACATTTAATCATGGTGTCTGCCTCCTTGGCACCAACTGTACTTTGTGCTAAGTGACCTTGCTTCTGATGATAGCAGGTGAAAACAAGTGTGGGCACCTATTTCAGCTGTCAGTTGCTACCTAATAAGACACACCCAAACTCAATGACTTAAAACAATGACAACATATACGTGGCTCACACATCTGCAATTTAGGTAGAGCTCGGAGGAGATACCTTGTTTCTGCCCCACTCAACATCGGCTATGGTGGCTTGAAGTCCAGGATGGGGAATCATATGAAATCTTGTCCACTCCCCAGTCTGAAGGTCGGTGGTGGCTGTCAGCAGGGTCCTCAGGTGGACCACAGCCTGGAATTCCTTCACAGCTCAGCTCTGTGTAGTCTTAACCTTTCCTTTGGTTCCACACACAAGCACCCCCAAAGGACCAGGCAGGAGTTGCTTTGCCTGTTAGGACTTAGCCTCTGAAAGCACATAATATCACTTCCACTGTAGATATGAGCCCACCCAGATTCAAGGGGAGGAGGTGTAGACCCCCCATCTCATGATGAAGGACTGTCAATGCCACGCTGCAAGAATGTGTCACATTGCGTGTGTGGTTATGTGACCATCTGTACGATACAATGTGCCACACCATCTATGGTTGTGCCAGTGACCTGTCATAGGAAAATAATTCAGGACAATCAAATTCCCTTTCAAGCAAATATAGCTTGAGAACAATTTAGAGAGTAAAATAGCTGCTGGAGATTAATCTGGAAAAACATAACAGAGAAAGAGGAAGAGGGACATGAGGAAGCATGTGTTCACTGAAGTTATGGGGCCATAGAAACCAGGAGTAGGAACCCAAGTTCTGTTCACTTTTATGCATATCCCCAACAGGGCAGAGTACCAAACACGTAATAGATGCTCAGATACGTCATAGGAAGAAATACATGAAAGACTAGAAAGAGGGAACACAAAAGGAGGGGCAAGTTTGGAGGGGGAAAGATGAGATTGTGCTGGAAATATATTGAGTTTGAAGTTCCAGTGATAACTCCCCACTGAGATGTCTAGCAAGCAGTTGGTGAAGTGGGTCTGTGGCCCAGAGGAAAGAACAAGAGTTGCGGGAAGGGCTTAGGAAGCCATGGACAAGGTGAAGCTTTGACTGGATGAGGCTGCGAAGAAGGAGCAGGTAGCGGAAGACCAATGACTAATGCTCAAGCAAAATAATGTGTGCTTAATACTATAGGCTCAGAGTCTGAACACCTGGATTTAATCTCTGTAATACTTGCTTTGCTATTTACCAGTAGTGTGTTTTCTTAGGTTTAGCTACTTAATCGCTCTGTACCTTTGTATCCTGTTATAACATTGTTATAATAATAAAACCTACTCCATAGGGCTATGGATTAAATGACATAACGCCTGCAAAGTACTTGGAACAGAGCCTAGCATATACGAAGCAATCAGTGCATACTAATATTTTTACAGATTTTATTTATTTATTTGAGAGAGAGAGAGAGAGAATGAGTGGTGGGAAAGGGCAGAGGGAGAGAGAGAGAGAGAAACAGACCCCTGGCTGAGCAGGGAGCCCAATGCGGGGATCGATCCCAGGACCCTGAGATCATGACCCGAGCCGAAGGCAGACGCTTAACCAACTGAGCTACCCAGGTACCCATCAATGCATACTAATTTTTATAACCATTATTATTTTTTTAACATCTGAGGTTTAGGAATGAGCAGAGGAAGAGCCAGAGAATAATACTGAGCATGAAGACCTCAGGAAAGCTTATATAACAGTCCTGATAAATGTTCACAGGAAAAAACTGTCTCCTTTCCAAAATGGTTCTAGGACATTCTCTCTTAGGTTAGATGCGGTTACAGTTACATGCATTACCGAGTTGCCAAACTTCAGAGTTGCCGATTTTGTTAATAAAAAGGGGGGTGACATGGTGAGTTGTATTTTCCGTAACAACATTTCACAAATTTTGTGCTTTGGGGGGGGCGGTAGAGTGATGCATTGTATCAAAATATATATATATATATATATATATATATATATATATATATATATGTCCTATACTCAAATAAATTTGAGAAATTCTGGATTAAACAAAATTAAATAGATGTTTCCTTAAATACAGCTGCTAACATGAGCCACAGCTTGCTAAGAAGGGGCTATCGAGAGCATCCTTTTCCAGACTCGTGTAAGTTTTTTTAGGGTTCATTCTGCTAATGCTATGTGTAGAACACAACTTCTCAATGCTAGTCAAGGAAGACTCTCTTGAGAAATTTCCTTAAAAAAAATACATATTATCAAGGCACCTGGTGGCACAGTCAGTTGAATGTCCAGCTCTTAGTTTTGGCTCAGGTCGGGATCTCAGGGTGGCGAGGTTAAGATTCAGCGCAGAATCTGCTTAAGACCCTCTCTCCCTCTCCCTCTCCCCCTCCCACCCATGTACACGTGCTCTCTCTCTCACTCTCTCAAATAAATAAATCTTTAAAAATCTTTAAAATCTTTAAATCTTTAAAATCTTTAAAAAAAATTTAAAAATACATTTACTGGATCCTCTTCCACAGATTCTGATTAGAAAGTCTGGGCTGATATTAAGGAATCTGTATTTTTTTAAAGTTCCCTTGTGTGGCCTTGTCTACAGGCAACTAGGAAGAGGAATTTCGCTCTTCCCATAACCCATAATTCCTCCCTTTCTTTCCAACCTGTTCTGAGAAAAAATGGCTCCCACAAAGAAAGGTAGCAAAAAAAGTGGGTGTTGGGGGATGTTATACTGCCACCAAGGAGATGAGATAATAGAACACCAACATTCAAAAATACTTCCACTGAGGTGGCTTTGAAAAGCATGCATCCCAGGCACTCAAGGAAATCTAGAATTTGCTGTAAAAACCTGGGAGCTCTCCCCATGATCATTTACACTGGCTTAAGCAACTGTGTAGACCCCCAAAATAAGGAATATCCAATAATGTATCTGGGTAAGTTAATGAGGACCAAGATTCTTCAAACAAACAGCATAATGGCTACCTATACACTTGTTATGCTTTCAAAAGCCTTCACATAATCAATGAAAGCTGATTTGATATTTAGAAAATATAATTATGGAAAAGTAGTTGTAGGCGATACATGTAAAGAAATTTGAATTACAATTCCATGGGATTGTGGTAATTTAACAGATTTCCAAGAATTCCCAACAGAACTTTGAAGCAAAGTCAGATTCAAATGGTTTTGTTTTGTTTTTTTTTAACTTGCCTAGAACTCCTGTCTAACACTGGGGGCAGTTGTATGTTTCAAATTTTCAAATTTAATCTAAGAACAGTCTCCTTACCTGAGATTTACTTGGAGACCAATCAGACCCGAGAATACACAACCTAAGAGATGTATTGTTAAATCTAACCTAAGAGAGTTTGTCCTAGAACCATTTTGGAAAGGAGATGATTTTTTTCCTGTGAACATTCTACCAAGGAAGAATTCAGCAAAGAGTGAATGGTTTACCCTATTTCTACTTTTACAGTTGGCTTTAAACTTTTATGGGAAAAATAAAAGAAGATAAAAGTATGGCTTCACTTCCACACTTCTCTACACACTCAAACAACTGTTCACTTTATATGTCCGGTGGGATGGGTTTTGGTTGTGGTCAGTCCTGGCCTTTTCCAACACCCCCAGCACAGAGGGGATGGGAGTGAGGGTAAATGAGTCTATGAAAGGCCACCTGTGCTACACTTTCCCAGACTGAAAAAAAAAAAAAAAAACCTAAAGAGATAAAACCACTAAATGCAACACATGGTCCTAGATTAGCTCCGATAAAGAACACTGTTGAGACAATTGATTAAACTTGAAAGGAGTTTGTGAATTCAACGCCAGTGTCAATGATAATTTCTTGATTTTGATCCTGATATCATGAGTTTCTGGAGAATGTCCTTGTTTGATGGGTTACATCACCAAGCCATTCAGTAATGATGGGCACCATGTTCAAAACTTATTTCCAAATGGTTCCAGAAAAAATACTCTTTGTATTTTTGCAGCTCTTCTGAAGCTTGAAGTTATTCTAGAACTAGCAAAACTAAAATTGGTACTAATAAATTAACATTTATTTTATTGTTTGTGTTAGTTTATTGTTGATTTTCTCAGGTTCTCAGAGTAAACTATCATATCATCTAAAAATAGTTTCACTTCTTTTCCAATTCCTATGCCTCCTATTGTTTTGCCCTTTTAAATTGTACTGGCTAATTCCTCTAGGACAATGTTCAATAGTAGTAGCAGAGATAGTAAGATTAGTAGACATAGTAAGCATTCTTGACTCTTTCCTAATCTTAGTGGAAATGTCTCTAGTATTTCCTAATTATGTACAATGCTGGTTTTAGGACCAAGGGGCTCTGTTTAGGAAATATGCTTCAATTATTTTCTTGAGTGTTTTTATCAGGAAGTTTTTGTCAAAAGCTTTGTTTTGTTTTTGTTTTTGTTTCTCTTCTTGTGGGGATAATCACATAATTATTCCTCTTACATCTACTGATTTGGTGTTTATATTACTAGATTTCCTAATACCGAATCATCCTTGCATTCACGAAATAAATCTCACTTGGTCATGGTATACTTTCGTAATGTGGTGTTGGATATTGTTTTCGAATATTTAATCTGCATTTTTGCATTGACATTGGATGATTGCTTGCAAAAGTATTTACATGTTAGAATCATGCTCCTCCACTGCTCTTAGCAGAGCAATCTCCATGAGAGGGAGCTTGGTGACAACAGAAAGGTTGTGGGAGGTGGGGGACAATGGAGAGATGGAGAGACCTGACCTCAGAGTCCCACAGAGCTTTTGAAGGTTGCTGGCTCTCTCCACTGACTGACTTTGTGACCTTGGAAAAGTTCTTCCTTCTCTTCTACCTTCTATTCTGTCATCTGTCAGATAGGCAAACCCACCGCAGTATATTAGGTGAGGACTAAATGATGTCTCTAAAAACTTCAGCATGATGTCTGGCACAACGGCAGCCCACATAAGCGTTGGGATATTTTATTATAAGGACGTGTCTTTCTTCACATTACAAAGAAAGCGGTGCTGGGATATATGTGAAGAGATACCATAGTTTCCTCAGGAGGCTCTCAGGGTCTTGGTTTCAAGGGTCCTCAGCATTTTGCTATGATTGCCGAGCACAGAGGAGATTGAGCTAGGTGAGTATGTTCTGTCTGCTTTTACAGTTACCCCGTTCTGTACTAGATGTCTGTATGTGAATAGTTAGTGCTTGATGAGTTCCAAGTGGGGACAAAAGAGAGGACAGTGAAAGGAGTGGAAAAAGAAGATAGAATTTCTTGAGCCCTCACCCCATGCCAAGGACTACTTTAAATATACGTGTAGTTAAATCGGTTAGGAAAGCTGAGAGGAAGCATCAAGATCTCAAAACTTGAGAGAAGCATCTTGAGAGGCAAGTAGGTAGGAGCACTGTTTCTGTGTGTAAGAGTTGAGATTAGCTTCTGTTCTTTTCTTCTCACTCATAACCTCTCGGAATAGAGGGGAATGGAGAGACACATTCTCTCTGCGTAGTGCTCTTGGCTCCTTTAGATATGGCATCATCATGTATCAGCTGCCAAAATCACACCAGATACCCACCTTCCAGTCCCAATAAATCATCCTGAGTTAGCTTGTGCCGATAAGATACCTGTATCTGTCTCCATGCCTTTGCCTATTTCTATATCTATATGTATATCACAGTCTGAACCTTGTTATCTTAAACGAATGCCCTACTTTAGTTTCTTAACATCTCTCCCTAGAAATATTGAATAGACCTCTAACTGGTCTTTCTGCCTCTAGTTCTGTCACCATTAAAATCCATCCTCCCTAATATACCAAGAATAATTTAAACAAAACCGGATATTTTCCATCATCTGAATGGTGAGTGAGGGCTGTTACCTTACATGGTAACATGGGTTACTGGTTATGTGACTTTTAATAACTCTCTCATTTTTCCTGATCCTTAGGTCTCTTATCTGTGAAATGGGAATGATAATACTGAATCTTAGAGTCACTGTGAAAATTAGATGAGAAATATTTGGCATAGTAGGTGCATGATAAATTGGATCCTTTACATGACAGTGGGACCACATCACCTCCTAGGGCACCCCTGAGTCTGCAGAGAAAACTGGACTCATCTGAGAGCTAAGAAAGGCATGACTTAAAGTCAGGAGCTCCTTGGGGAGCTCTTAAGAACAAAAACATTGGTTCCCTTTTCCAAAATATGAGATTTTGTAAAAATTAAAAGAAATAATGAAGACAAAGTACCTAACAGGATGGCTGGCAAAGCATGGGATGAAAAATAGAAAATAAGTAACAACAAAACCCAAGCTGAAACAACTATGCTGAGAAACTGATTGTTCTGTCTAAATATTGGCCATACTTGTTTGCTGGCATCTATTTTTTTAAATCTGTAACAATTCTACCAAAAAGTGTGCTTTTTTTAAAGGACTTTATTTATTTGAGAGAGAGAGCGTTAGAGAGAGAGAAAGTGCATGAGCAGGGGATGGGCAGAGGGAGAGGGAGAAGCAGGCTTCCTGCTGAGGAGGGAGCCCACAAGGGGCTCGATCCCAGGACCCTGAAATCATGACCTGAGCTGAAGGCAGAGGCTTAACCAACTGAGCCACCCAGGCACCCCTCCCCCTACAGTGTGCTGTTGGTGGTGGCGGTTGATAGTGATGGGGTTTAAGTTTGTCATTCTAAAGGATTGGCAGCAGTGGGATTAAAAGATGATCCAGGATGTCTGTTTTTCAAATTCAACTGCCATTAGTGTTCTCCAGATGTTAGCTCTGTTAACCTTCAGGTTTCAGAGGTCGCCTTGGCTTCCCAGTCATGGTACTTTTCTTTTCTCGCCAAGTACAGGCTTGTATCGATCCCAGTTTCTCCTCTGAGATTCAGCAGAAGATCCTGATGGAGGAAGATAATACCCAGAGAGAGGAGGCCAAGCAGGAGGGAGTTGACAACGTGCATATCGGTAAGAACTCTCCGTGTGCCCTTCATTCGCGGAGATTGTTGGTAAATATTTACCAGTACCTACTCTCCGTCGTACCTACTGGGAATGATCTGGCATTTTCCAGCGTAAACGCAGAAGTCCAGCAAGCACGAGCAAAATAGCCGTCGTCTGGCAATCCTTGCCTAGAGCTTCAGTCATGTGCTTACTTACCTCACTGAAGACATGTTGAGGTTTGTTTAGACCCAAGGTTGAATGACAAGCGGGCCAAAGCAGCTGGTGTGGAGAGGTCTTTTTCAGTGACTCATACATAGGTCATTCAAAAATTAAAGCCCACATAAAAAGGAGTGAGTCGGGATGCACAGAGAAAGGCATCCCGCTTTTTAGGCTCTCTAGAAGAGCAGCGGATTTTGCTGCCTCATTCCAGGAGGGCAGAGGCCCACCCAGACATTCCCAATCCACAGGGCTGGTAGTGTGGGTTGAAATCTTTATAATGTGTTCCCCCACATTCAGAACAGAATGAATGGACTCACAAAAATGTCTATCTGCCTCATTATTTTTTATTATGCCTCAGATGATCAAGTCATGGGGGGGTGGCAAGGGAGGGGCTACTCAGGGATATGCTGGGGACCAGGTGTCAGTTAACCTCACTAGTATTTCCCTACCATGAGCTGATTATCTCTGCACTGCAAAGGCCTCTTCTGTTAAGGGAGAGTGACTTCATGCTAGATTTAATTTTTCATTTACTCATTCTGCTAAGTTCTAGACATAGGAGTTAAAATAGGAAGCTCCTGTATCAGTATAGGTTCTCCAGAGAAACACAATCTCTCTCTCTCTCTCTCTCTTTATACACACACACACACACACACACACACACACACACAAACACATATATACATATTTTTATGGGGTGGGGGAGAGAGAGACATTGATGGATTGATTGATTTTACAGAATTGTTGCCTGTGGTTGTGAAGCCTAGCAGGTCTGAAGTCTGCAGGGCTGACCACGGGCTGGAAGTTTGGGCAGCGTTTCTATGTTGTAGTCTCAAGGAGAATTTCTTCTTCTTTGGGAAACCTCAATCTTTGCTCTTAAGTTCTCTACGATTGGATGAGACCTAATCACGTTATAGAGGGCAATTGCTTTACTCAAAGTCTACTGATTTAAATGTTAATCATATCTAAAAAAAAATCTTCATAGCGACATCTAGACTGGTGTTTGACCAAACAACCAAGCACCATAGCCTAGCTAAACTGGCACAAAATTAACCATCACTTCCTTCTTACTTGACCAAGGCCAGGGATAAAGTTGGGAAAAGCTTTCTGGAAAGTGTGTTTCCTGAACTATCGGCTGCTTATTAAGAAAGAGGTGAATGAATAGGACACATGCAAAAAATGACAAGTAGTGTGTTGTGATTAAAACCGGACCTCCTTGCAGGGGGAAGAGGGAGGAAATGGTAAGCTACCCACTGGGAAAATAACCTGAACTAACCAAATGGCTTATTTTTTCTTATTTGCTTGATGCGAACCTGAGGATTCTGGATTTATTTTATCCTAAAGTCTTGATGGAGTCACTAAAGAATTCTTAAGCATTGAAGTGATGAGATTAGATTTTCAGTATTCAAGACCAATTCATGTGATTCTCATTAAATATGTTATGGTGTCTATCATGCCTGAAGTACTATGGGAAACCCTGGGCATATAATGGTGACACATGTAGAGAGGTCCCTGACTTCAAAGCTTAGATTCTAGTGGGGACCTGAGAAAAGAAAAGGACAAATAAAATAATTATGAATTTTATTTGGTGCTTTTGAGACCGGAGGCTTGATTTGGAAGCTTACAATTCCAGTGTCTGCCTACTTCTGTCCCACTGGGCCATCACATTCCTGCCATAAGTACAAACTTCAAATACTGAGTAATCACTCAGCAACAGCCCTATAACCTCATCCCCTCTCCCACCCAAATACACAGGGTCTTGGATTTGATACTTTCTGACTCTCTTTCCAAGCTGTGGATCTTACCTTTCCCTTTAGACTCTTCCATCTTCCGTTGCCTTGGGCAAGCCTTGCCAAGCACACACCCACTCTAGCTCCAGGTCCCATGAAACGATATCTCCCCTATGCCCTGGACTTGCTCCTGGGCTCCTTCTCTGGGAGTGAAGTTAAGAATACCAGGTGATCAATGAAGACAAAGGGAATGGCGAAAAGAGTACTACTGACAGACATTTAAGAGGTAAAAATGATATGGTTTAGCAATGGATTGCTAAGAGGGGTTGGGGAAAATGAGAGACTGAAGACACTCTCCAAACTGGGGGGGGGGGGGATTGGATGACTGAATATAAGGGGTGACTTTTATTTAATTAAGGACTATAACAAAGAAGGAGGGTTGAGGGATGTACATGGCATAAGGACATGATGATTTGGACATGCTGGGTCTGCTAGGTCCAAGGGACTCCCTGTAAAGGTGTACAGTATGTGATCACCACCTTCTTTTCTGTACCCCCCTCACCCCTTCTCTTTCTTGTACTAAGGACTGTGACAGCTGGAATGGAAAACAAGGGGTTGATATTTCCAATAGGATCAGAGCATTCAACTATTTACGAAGTCCTAGAGAATTTAACATGAAATGCTAATAGCCCATGAGAGCTAAAAACTTTCTTTTGAGAACTAATTATCAGTGAGTTATTTATTAGGGGGAATATTGCTCTCCATCCATATGGCTCCTTCAAAATTGACTGTGTAAGGAATTTTCCACCTGGATAGTCACTTTGATGAACTTCAGGAGCCAGATGGGATAGGGGACAAAACTAGCTTGTATAATAGTAAAACAATAAACCACATCAGGGCTTGTCTTGATTACATTGCCTGTCAATGTTAACAGATGAGATGAATGGGGAGCACTTAGGTGATTTCTCCCCACCAGCACTCCTGCTGTTGGGGATCCTCAGACTTTATCTAGGCTTTTTTGTAGAGGAAACAGCGGGAGAGCTACTGCTTTGCCAGCAGGCTCTGGGTAAGGGGAGAGAAATGTCGTCTTTGAAAGTATCCATATTTGCTTTCTTGACTAGCAAATTCATTTTGATGTATGTAACTTTTCTCTTGTACTCTGTTGGGTGGATAAGCCTTTTATAAAACTAACTTTAATATTAAAGGTACAATACATTCATCTATCCATGTTAAAGTTCTGGAGATTCTTCTGTCAATCTTATAAATACAAGACCAATATCTCAGGAATCAACCCCTGGAAATGAACAATCAGAGAAAGACCTGTTAAATAGAGTTTCTTTTTGTTCCTGTTTGAGAAACAGCAAACGAATTTCACCTTCTTTAGGCATAATTGTAACTCATAGAAACTTGATTTTGACAAAAGCCAGAAATTTAAATGAGTCTAGAAGAACTGTACTAGCCCTAGACGTCGCTAACTGTATCTCAGAACTAAATGCTTCCAACAACCATTTAGAACTTATTAAGTAGTGACACTAAATCTCTAGCCAGTGCTGGGTTCTATACACAAATGTTTTTGTTAGCTCTCTTAACAACTCCCCTGAGAGAAATGGTGCAATTATCCGCATAATGTGAAACATTATAAAAAAGGTCAAGCTAGTAGCCCCAAACCCCTGGTGACACAACCGGTTCATTGGAATATTAAATCATTGAATTTCCAGTCCAACACTTGGCCCAACAGCCCAAAGGTACCTGTTTTGTGCGTATTTCTGTGAGACTCATACGATCTGTAACTATAGAATCATCATAACATGAGAAAAAGAATGGCAGTGAGGAGTGGGCAGAGGGAATGCGTGTCTTGACTGGGCCTTTAATGAATATTCAACTGAGCAGCCTTGACTTGGATTGATAGCTTTGTTTAACATATTAGGAAATAGAATCCTATTGCTTTATTGGAGTCTTCAAACTCTGTGGCTGGAGCTCATCTTTCTCTTTCATCCTAGCCCCATATAATCAGTGTCTACTTCCTACACAGCCGCTGGCTCTTCCTGTATTTGTCCAGCAAGGAGGAGCCAGTGCAAGTTTAGAGCAAGGAAATGACCTAATTAAAATGGTATTGGACATGAAATCTAAAATTTAAAGCCCTATTCTTCCCCTCCCCCCAAATCTGGCCTCAACTCCCCCATGTTGTCTCTCATGCTTCCATCCATGCACCGTGGGCTCAGGCAGCCTGTGTGACGCATCGCTTCTCTAGTCCACCTTGGCTTCGCTGTCCCCTTGCTTTGTTAACGTTCTCTCTTCTGTCTAGAAGGGTCCTTTCTCCATAGGAAGGTCACATGTGATGTCTTCCCTGATAGACTCATTGGGCAGAGATATCTCCTTCTCTGAACCCATTTGTATCACTTTTTTACAGTATGTATTATAGTATGTTACCATGTTACAGTTCTATGGTTGGCAGTAAACTCCTTATCTAGAGCCACATAATAAATGATTTATTTTAGCTCCATCTTCCACTCATCTAGGCACATCGTGTGAAACACAGTTGATGCTTAGTAAATTTGCCTTTGTGTTTAACATTCCTCATGCGCTGAATCCTGGCCGCTGCTCTGAGTTGTCAGAAGTCTGACAACTGTCAGTGAGGTCTTTCGAGATCCAACACATCAATCTGAACACTTATCACTGTCCAATGTGACCCTGAAGAATTATGCTATATTCTGTCCTATCATATTAGATAGCATATCATAGCCTAGCATATCATGAGGGAATTTGAAATCAAGGAATAAGATAACTAGAGAGATGGTGAGAGTCAGATGAAAGGGAACATGAAGAAGAGAGACAGAGAGAAGAAGGCAGACAGGCTGAGCTCCCTGAGCTTTGCAGGAGTGGCCTTCACCGGTTACTGCTGTTTTCTGGGATGGGCAGATAAGCTACAAAGAAAACTCAAGTCTGCCATGCAGGAAAAGTCAACCAATTCAGGCTCTTTGAGTGATTAGAAAATTGGGACTGATAAACACTGCTGAGATAGGTTAATCTAAAGTTCTCCCCCCCCACACACACACACACACAAACACACACCCAGCTTCGTTTTCCTGCCTGATTCCAGTAAAAACTCACAGACAAGGTTGGGGGCAGGGCTGAAAGAGAACATCTGATGCAGAAATTAATCCAGATGTTCCACATGTATTTAGATTATTCTCAAAATTAGGGAAGCAATCTTAATAGTTTGAACATAAGCTGTACATGGGGATAAATTTCCACTTTAGCTTTGGTTAATTTTATGGCGTTAATTTGAAGGGCTAATGTGTTATGTATACTTCATATATTTAAATACATATTTGAGAACACAGAGTAAAATCCAAATATCCAGTAAGGTTATTGGAATAAAAATACATCAAAGATGTAAAAAAAAAAAAGTAGTAGGAAGCAAAATCTTTATTTCCATGGTACAATCATTTAATGACTGAGCTTCCTGGCAACCAGGATACAAAGGGAAACGCGGGTTTACATAGTTCTCCTTAACAACGACTGCAAATCCACTGCGAAAATAGATGAAACACCTTTTCTAAGAAATGAAAGAACATTGACTTTTTAAAAGAGAGAAAATTTATCCTAGTACTAAATTCTAAAATGAATTTATGATGGGGAATCAACTTACATAGGATAGTACAAACAAAATGATCGATATCATTGACAACAGTTCTTTCCACAAGAGAAGGCAAGTGTGGTTGGAAACTTCTCTTTTGGTCAGGACTTTGTGCTAAGTGAAATACGCCAGACACAGAAGAAAAAACTGCATTATCTCACTTGTATGTGGAATCTAAAAAGAGTTGATTACATAGAAGCAGAGAGCAGAAAGGTGATAACCAGGGGCAGGGAGGGGGGGGAAATGGGGAGATGTTGGTCAAAGAGAATGGAGTTAAAGTATAAATAAGTCTAGAGATTGAAGGTACAGCATGATGCCTGTAGTTAATAATATTGTACTGAATATTGAACAATCGATAAGGGTAGATTTTGGGTGTTCTTACCACCCCCACAAATAAGGTAACTATGTGAGAAGATATGTTTGTCAGTTTGCCCGTAGTAATCCTTTCACTATTTGTATGTCCATCAAATCATCATGTTGTATACTTTAAATATAGACCATTTTTATTTTTTATAAAAGAAAAAACAACTACACTTTCAAATGCTTCCTGTGTGCTACCTGTCTTCTGTGGAAAGCATGGTGCCCTGATCACATTCATTCATTAAAATATGAGTTGGGTGTTCTTAGTCTCATTTTTCAGGAAAGAAACTTCTCAATGAAAGTAAATAACACATTCCAATGGGGCTGAGTCAGGGTTTAAACTCAGGTCTGTCTGACTCCCAAGATCAGTGATCTTTCCACTGCACTCTGCAAATAAAAACTTCTTGATTCTTTATATAAGCATATTATTAAAGAGAACATCAGTACAAATAATTGGACTGAGGTTGAGGATGGCCCAAGTTAATAGCTACAAACATGTGTTAGGCTATCACTACAGAGAGAGGCAGAGATGGGCAGATTCAAGACGTGAGTTAATCAAGTCCAACTGGTCTTTGTTAATGAGAGGGTACCATAGCAACATTAAGTCCAAATGGACTTAAGATCCATAAGTAACTTGTAATATCACTTTGTGCAACATTTCTCCTTCCCCTACCTGAGGGGAGGATACAGCAAAGGAAGATCAGGTATTGCAACCACTACAGATCTAGAGAAGGGGGACAGGGAAAGAAGTTCTGCCAGGTAGTTTACAACCCAATATCCTAGTGGACAAGAGGAAATGGCAGAGAGAGTGAGGTATGGCTCTGGTCTGGGATTAAAGAGGGGACTGTGTTGTAAAGAACCCAGGAAATGGAAAAAGTAAAAGGAAAGAGCTCCTTTCTTTTTTTCTATTTAAAAAAATATATATATCATCATAACTAAAAAGAAATTCTGGTAGTTATAATTACTACATAATAACAGGTATTACATTTTGAGTGCCTTCTCCACATTTGAAGATGCCTGGGGTCTGCATTTAACATTTAGTTTAAGCTTTGCAGCTTCATGGGGACCTCTTCAGCTCCAGGCCCCTGTGGCATTATGCAAGCTGCTGAAAACCACACCAATGCAGCAGGAGTGAGAAGCGCTGGTGGCTTTAATTACTTAAAGAGTCACATTGAGGGCACCTAGGTGGCTCAGTCATTAAGCGTCTGCCTTTGGCTCAGATCATGGTCCCGGGGTCCTGGGATGGAGCCCAGCATCAGACTCCCCGCTCTGCGGGAAGACTGCTTTTCCCTCTCCCACTCCCCCTACTTGTGCTCGCGCTCTCTCTCTCTCTCTCTCTCTCTCTCTGTGTCTCTCTTTGTCAAATAAGTAAATAAAATCTTAAAAAAAAAAGTCACATTGAACGAATCTTCTTTGAGCCCCTTCCAAGTATCAAGTATCGAGATCGAGTGGTATCGAGTCTTGGAGTATGGTTCACACAAATATGAATAAAATGATCCCTCTAGCGTTTAAGGAGCTTGGCTAAAGTAAAAGAGACCAAAATGTCAACAAATAAAACAAGGCAGTGAAGGAGGCCAATGAGGATCACTTTTTTGTCTTGTGATTATGAATTAATCTTTATCCAGAAACTTCCCCTGATATATCATTCTTACTTAAAGAAGAGGTAGAGGGGAGTATTTAAGAGCATGGACTCTAAAACCATCCTGCCTGTGTTAAAATTCTGATTCTACCAACTTACTAACTGAGTGTCCATTAACTCCTCTGTGCCTCATTTTTTTCAGTCATGAAATGGGAGTAATAATAATGCTTACCTCAGAGGGTTGTTAGTAATAATAGTACTTACCTGATAGGGCTGTTATAGGATTAAACTAACACACACTGTAATATATTTGGAAGAGTGCTTGGTATATACAGCAACGTTGCTCTGAATGAACATCAGCTATTTTTTCTCAGATATGCATGTTGTTAACTTAATTATGGTCATTCAAGGTGTGGTGTGTTGGTAGACGTTCTCTTCAGACCCCTTGGTGGAGAACAACTGTCTCTAAAATGTCTGTCTGGTCGAGTGGCATTGTTCTGGGCAAGGAAATGTTTGCAACCATAGTGCTCTGGGTCAAAGCTATTGTTCATACTACATGCTGGGCATCATTCTAGGGGCATCTGGGATGTATCACTGGGGAAGAGCAGACAGAAATCCCTGCCTGCACAGAATTCACTTTCTAGTGAGGAGAATTAGACAATAAGTATAATTCTAAACGTACATTTTATACATTTTATAATATTCTGGGAGGTAAAAACTGTCAATAAAATAATAAAGAAAGCCTACTGGTATGAAGAACGCATGTTTAATTAAATAGAGTAGTCAGGGTAGGACTGAGGAACACGGTGACATTTGAGCAGGGTCTGGAAGGAAGTGAGGGAGTGAGGGAGCACGATCCTTGGGGGAGGGGACAATTCCAGACAGAGAGGCCAGCTAGCATAAAGGCCCTGAGCTGGAAGCCTACCTGTCTAGGAATCCAGTCCAGGAATATTGAGGAGGTCCTGGTGGCAGGAGCTAAGTGAGTGAAGTGAGGGAAGTAGGAGCTGAGGTCAAAGACTGGCAGATGGTGTATTGTCCTTTTGGGTCATTCTATGGACTTTGGTTTTTGTTCTAACTGAGATGGGGACCACTGCAGGATTTTGAGGATAGGAGTAATATGAGCTGCCTTAATATTTAAAGGGATTGCTTTGCCTGCTGTGTTGAGAAGAGCCACAGTGGGCCAAAAGTAGAAGCAGGGCAAGGATAATCCAAGTGAAGACATGATGGTAGATTAGACCGGGCTGGTGATAACAGTGGAGGTGGTAAGTAGTTGAATTTTGGACTTATTGTGAAAGTAGAGCTGAAAGGATCTCCTGATGGATTAGATTTGAAATGCAAGAGAAATAGAAAAGTCAAGGATGACAGCAAGGTTTTAGGCCTGATATGAGTTAGACTTCATCTGGGACAGGGTTGTTGGGAGATAGAGGGAGGATTTTCAGGATTTCAAGGTTGGAATGGTAAGTGGGAGAAGCCCTGTAGGCATCCAAGTGGGCAGTTGCCTGAAGCCTCCAGTTCAGGGGAGATGGCCCGGCTGGGGGTAAGATTTGGGAGTCATTACCAGATAGGTGGTAGTTAGTGCCATGAAACAGGATGAGATCACCAAGCGAGTGAGTGTGGATAGACAAGAGAACCAAAGTCTGAACCCTGGGCACTCACTCCATGCTCAGAGGCTGGGCATGAGACCCAGCTTAAAGAGTCACATTGAGGGCACCTAGGTGGCTCAGTCATTAAGCATCTGCCTTTGGCTCAGATCATGGTCCCGGGGTCCTGGGATGGAGCCCCGCATCAGACTCCCCGCTCATGAGACCCACAAAGAGACCATGTCACAGAAGACTTTTTTTTCAGCACCAGAACCAAATCCCCAGAAGGGACCAGCAAAGGAGACCGACAAGGAGCAGAAGTTAGGAACAAAACCATGAAAGTAAGATGTTACAGAAGTCAAACTCATTTCCAGGAGGAGAAAATGATCAGCTATTCTTACTGATGATAGTTCAAGTGAGGTAAAGACTGAGAAACCTTTTGACTCAGGAGTTTGATCTCAATAAGAAGAGTACCAGTGACATGGTCGAAGCAAAAGCCTGATTGGAGTAAATGGGAGGACAGACAGAACCTAACACTTCTTTAAAGGCATTTCGCTGTAGCTGAGCAAGAAAACAAGGACAAGTGGCTGGCGGGGGAAGTGGATTCAAGAGGGAGTTTTTTGTTTTCAAGATGGGACAAATAACATGATTTTATGTTGATGGAGATGATCCCATAAAGGGAGAAAATTGATGATGTGGGAAAAGAGAGATCTGCTGGAGCACTTAACCTTTGGATTGGCCCCTGCATGTTTCTGTGGGGCAAAGAGCCAAGAAAGGAAAGAAAAAAAAAAGTCATATAAAACACCAAGCGGTTCATAGATGAGCCTCTCCCTGAAATTAGAAACCAGGCTTTTACCTGCACAAATGAAAAGTGCATGAAATAAGCCATTTGTTGAATGACTACTAGGGCCATTTATGGTGACAGGTCCCTTGCTTACATTATCCAAAAGCTTATTAACCGACTTCTATCATCAGTATCAACATTACTACACTCATAGATGAAGAAAATGTCACTGGGGGCTAAAACAACTTCCTCAAAGCCATACTGAGCATATGTTAAAGAGTTCGCAGTTCACCGTGAGCTCTTCCTTGCTGCTGCGGGTTCCTTGAAGGCTGAGGGCCTTCATCTTTGTAACCCCAGAGATGGGCTCAGAACTCGGCAGAGGTCCACATTCCCGCGTGCCCAGAGGCACTGCGGACGGCTCTGGGTCCGCTTGGTTGCCTTCCTCGGAAGCATCCTTTGGAGGACATTCACACCAGCATTGTTTTCATTGGTTGCAGCAACTCAGAAAAATAATGTTGGAAAATAGAGAAACTTTCAAAAGAAATGACCGAAAGGAAGTCAGAATGAGTTAGTTCCGAATCCTCAGCCCTTCGCTGAGGCCATTCCCCAGTGATTTTACAAAGCTGCTTTTCTGACGCATCAGGTACCTGCCCGCGGGCGAACTGTCGGGAGCAGGTGAGGTGTGGTCACCTGGAGTTTCCCAGTAGAAACTTCACAACGGGTGAGGAAATCATCACCGGAGGACGTGTACCCTCCCGCCCTTCTTCCAGTTCATAAAAAAAAGAAAGAAAAGAAAAGAAGAAAGAGAGAAAGAGAAAGAGAAGGAAAGAAGGAAGGAAGGAAGGAAGGAAGGAAGGAAGGAAGGAAGGAAGGAAGGAAGGAAGGGAGGGAGGGAGGGAGGGAGGGAGGGAGGGAGGGAGGGAGGGAGGGAGGGAGGGAGGGAGGGAGGGAGGAAGGGAAGGAAGGAAGGGAAGGAAGGAAGGAAGGAAGGAAGGAAGGAAGGAAGGAAGGAAGGAAGGAAGGAAGGAAGGAAGGAAGGAAGGAAAAGAAAGAAAGAAGCCTGCCACAAACGTCTCTAGTGCCCTGCTGTAAAGGCGGCTTTGAGAACCGGCGCCCGGTGATGGGGCGAGCAGCCGGGCTCCTCCAGCGGCAGTAAAAGCCCCTGCAAACGTCCGGTGAACTGGTTGGCTCACCGACTTACTGCCCCTAGTCCCTGGGTGCCCGCCGCGGTGGTAGCTCAGGGGCAGGGGCACTGGACCCAGGCGCGCGGAGCCCACCACCGCGGCCAGAGGGGGACCGCACCGCGGGCCGCGGAGCTCCGAGCTCGCCTTCCCGCTCTGGCCGCGGGGACCCGGCAGTGCCGACGAGCCAGGTGAGGCGGGGGAGGGGGCCGGCCGGGAGGGGGGCCACCGCGCCAGCTCGGGGCGTCGGGGCCGCTCCCCTGGGGCGCTGCCTCCCCCGCGCGGAGTTGGTCGCCGCCGGTTGCGCGGCGGAGGGCTGGGGGCGGAGAGGAGGCAGAGGCCGCCCGGGCCCAGGAGGGGCGCGCTGACTGCGCTCGGCGAGTCCGGAGTGGCCGGACGGCTGCGGCTGGAGCTGCGGCCGGGCAGGGCAGGGGGCCGGCGGCCGGGGGGTCGGGGGCCGGAGGGAGGGCGGGAGGGCGGGGGCCAGGGCCAGGCGAGAGGGCGGCGGGGCCGGTGGAGAGCCGCGGCTCGAGGAAAGATGAGACGGTGAGTGGGTGCCGGGGACGCGGAGTTGCTTGGCTTCTCTTGCAGGCTCTAGGGACAAAAGCCCGGGCTGGGGTTAGCGGAACCCTGGCCGAGCAGCTTTCGCGGGGGGGGGGGGGGGGGGGGGGGGACTGAACCCCAGGGGTTGGCTGGACCCTGCTGGCGAGGATCCTGGGGAGGGAGTGTCGGGGTAGGAGAGACTCACAAAGCAATTGTAGGGAACAGGCGGGATCTGGGGGGACCGGAGGCAACTTTTGCCCACAACTCTGGGATGACCAAGGAGAGAGGGATTGGGATCTGCGGTGGAGAGCTGCTTTGTCGCGATGGGCGGAGGAAAGTGAAGGTCTGCTGCTGGATGGTGGGGGGCGCGGGATTCAGAGACGACCCCCTTCTACCCCCAAATATCTGGCTAGCTGCGCTTCTGATTCTACTGTTTCAAGAGTGGGGCTCGCAAATTTGAGCCGCGCAGAATCTCAGATTCCGATTTGTCTTTGGATCCCCCCCAGAGTTTGTGGTATGGCGGTCTCTATACCCCTAGAGATAGAGGCTGCAGGCGTTGGGGAATGTTCTGAACCCCTGTTTCAACCCGCGTCCGGCAGGGCGGAGGCGCCGCTGCAATGTTTGCTGGTACATTCAATAACAGCACTAGCAGTCATCACTTAACTGAAGCGCGGAGGACCTGGCTAACTCCCGCCACCGCCAGGAAATTAAAAGGCTGACAGGCTGTCCCGTGAGGTGTCCTGTTTGAAAGAGCTTCTGAAATCGACCCGGCTTCCAGAGCCTGCGCATCTACTTTTCTTACGTAAAAGAGGGAACCGTGCCCGCAGCCTTTTAAGTTGGTAGACTTGCCCGGGGCTGGAAATACACTCGGTTGGCCCTGCCCTGATCCCTAGAAGTCTTCCTTGTGCAGCTCTGAAGTAGCTTTCAAGATTCTAGAATGCACGACTAGTCACTGCAAACTAGGAACTAGGAAACGAGGCATACAAATGTGGATTCCTTTCAGTATAAGTATTTGTCAGCCATATTTCCCTTCATTCTAGAAATGTGTAAGTTGCAGATACTTATTTGCAAGTATGGAAGTGTAACTTTAAGTTTCCTAGTGTGGCTTAATTTAGGCGTTTGTGTTATGTCCCTGAGATTCTGACATTATCTGAGTTCAGCTGGGAGAGATCTAAATGAAGTTCAGTTTCAGAGGGTTAAACTTTTGCCCTGAGAACACTTGAATTCCTGCTTCCTGGTAGGATAGCAACAGAGTAGTTGGATTTGGGATAAATAAACCTCTAGAGTTGCCCACTATTTTAACAGAATGGCTATATCCCTGGTACCATTGCCCTCAATTGTGCAAATATTTGTTTGAATAAAGAGCTGAGTTTTTTGAAAAGTAACAGTTGTGTCTATTCACGATGCCCTTTTCATATCCTGCACTTAGTTCTTTAAAAGTGTTTCTTTTTCACCTTACGTTTTTAATGTGGAAATGCAAACATTATATGTACTTAAGAAACTCTGTAAAGTCCTGAAAACGTTTATAACGGGCATGTCCTTTAAAAGCCAGGGAGAGTTGAATTTCTGCTCTTCGTTGACTAGTGTAGACTTCACCTCCGGAGACCCAGAGGTTTGCAAATCTCAGCCTTTCTCACCAATGGGAAAATGAGATGTTTGGTTAAGAGGAGTGATCATTGCAGTTTGCAGGGGCTTCAGTCTGTCTCACGCGGCTGGTAGCTGCTGTCCTTCGGGCGGACGACTGACCATAGGGGGTGTCTCTTGGATCCCTGTTTGAAATGGTGGAGGAAAGATACTTGGGAAATTGAGCTAAGAGTTTGCTAACCCCTATCTTAAAGAATCTAGACCAAAGCCAGAACTCATTAGCAACCTTTTCAGAAACATCTTATTTCCAGGCTTTTGCACAAGAGAGGGGAGAAAAAGCCAAAGTGTTTAAAGCAACCACTGGTTTTCCTTCTTCTCTTAAAAGCCTTATTTTGTAAGCAAGAGTTGATTCTGGAGCATATACTGGAGAAGATCCTGTGAAAAGAGCAGATGAGGTTATGACTTTGTGGTGCTAATTCTCAACCCTTAGCAGGGAGGCCTGTTATGAATGATTTGTAATGGCAGTGCTTTGTACTTCTTTCAAGTAGAATATGTGTGCTTTATAAATCTATTAGGTCTTGGTGTACTTTACTTATTAACAGTGTAAATATCACCCATGTGAAACAAAAACAACTTTTAAGTGATGTGCAGTATTTTCAAGCCCTGATACCCATAAAGCAGTGGTTCTCAGTTGAGGATGGGGGGAGATTTTGCCGCCCCGCCCCCCCGGGGGTTATTGGCCAATGTATGGAGACATTTTTGGCAGTTCCAGCTGGAGGTAGGGAACAACCCCACCTGCCACCTGGGCCGCGTCTAGTGGGTCGAGGCCTCAGCTGCTGTGTAATATGCTACAATACACAGAACACACACAAAGAATTCTTCAGCCCCTAAATCTAGAAAATTGCTCTAGAATAATACTCTAACATACTAGAGTATTACCTCGTGGGCATATGTTAATAAGATTAAGGATCTTAGTCTAATTTGTATCCTCAAGAAACCAGTTGTGTTCTAGTTAAAGACAAAGAGACCATGTCACAGAAGACTTTCTTTCAGCACCAGATTCTTTTGCCCTTGGCATTACGAGTCTTAATATACCAAAGATGTGAAGGAACTTGAGTTCCTTGACAACTCTGAGTTCACTTAAAAATCTCAGAATTTGGGAGAGTTAGAGCACAAGGGAGCCTCAGAGATCACCAAGTTCAACCTTCTTATTTTATAGATGTGAAAACAGAGATGCCCCAGAGATTAGTGACTCATAAGGTCTCAAGTGAGTTTGTGGCAGATGTAGTTCTAGGTATAACCCAGAATTGGAGATTTTAGAAATTGATATTCAAGCCACTGTAATTAAAAAAAGAAAGAAAGAAAGAAAGAAAGAAAAGAAAAAACTGGACCTAACCCTTTGTGAGAGTTTAGAGGTATCATTCTCCATGAAAAAATAAATAAGCCCTGTGACTGGGGAAGAGTATCATTAGGCATGGTGACAGTGGGGCATATGCCTGGGTGTGCCGGCCCGAAGAAGGAGCTCATTCCATTGTGTGACCTGTGACACTTCACGTCTGATGCCTACATCATCCTTCCTACGGCAAAGTGGGCAACAGATGGTTCCACAAACATAGCAGATGTGCTTTTGAATCCAGGTACAAAACAGAACATTTGAGATTTTCTGTCCCTCCCTGCCTTATGGGTTAAGAGTAGAGTACATGAATGGATAGAGTTGTCTTGGACAGAAGGGAAATGAGAGAGGCCTCCTGAGTATGGGGTTTAAAAAGACACCTGGCATATAAGGAAATGAGCACACATGGGGGCAATTGTGGGGGAAATTCACAAGCTGATGAACGGCTATCTACGATAACTGTGATTGCATAGGACTTGGGTTAGGAGCTTGGCTATCCTTTGGGCAAGTAAGACAAAACATTCCTGGGAATAAAAGGAAATCCTCTTCTCTGACTCCTTTGCCCATGATGCACTCACTTGCCCGGATAGTGCAGGACCTGCAAGTCAAATCTTCTAACTCCTGCCCCATTGTACTTTCTTATACCCCAGTCTCTACCATTCCATCTGTTTCCCTAATGGGGAAGAACATTATAGTAGTATAAAGCTATTGTTAATTTCCTAAGAGAGTTTAAAAAGCAGGGCATTTGTGAATGGCTGTGTTTATAGAAGGGGGTTATTGCAGTGAGTTTGAATTATCAGAAGAGTCATGTCCGTATGGCCTGATCCATGACAAACATATGTACGCTCCCATTTACATTTCTACGTTTAGCCATTAGGCCTGTGATTACGGATTCTAGTTCTGTGTGCTAAGTGGTCCTGCCACAGTAGTTACAGTCCTCAAGTCTTGGAGGTTTGGGCATTGGAGAAGACTTTTTTTGTATGCCTTTCTTGGGAGAGGTCGGCACTCTGAACTGTGCTGAGGTAAGTTCTTATCATTTTGAGAACTAGCCAATGGGTGCACCTTTAGAAATGATTTGAAAGGGATGACTTTTTTGAGGGATCTGCTCCCAGCAGGTGCTACACTAAAGAATGGTAGCAGCCTTCCCATACATAATCCTCCTTTTTACTTTTTTTTTTTTTCAGAAGATGGGAGGCGAAGAGATGAGTTGGCTTTGTTTTGTTTTTTAAATAACTGTCGGCTGGAAATATTTATTGACATTTGAGTAATGTGACCCTTGCCTTTTGAAAGTCAATGAGAGCAAATATGGTAGCTCAGGTTGTCAGATCCCTCCACGATAAACAGTTAAACAAGAACTTGTCTCCGTCACACAGGATTTGAATCTTCTAGGGGTTAATTTACACACAGTTGTTTTCATGATATTTAGGGATGTTTCTTCCATGTGGAAAAGAAGCTTTGTGCTGTATCTGCTTTAAAAGCAAGTTTGTTATCTATAGCGGCTAGTGGTCAATAATAGAAAAGAAACCCAGGTTTAAAAATCATTTTATTGAGATGAGGTGGGAAAGCCAGGGATTGGAGAAGCTTACTATATACAAAGAAACAGATGAGTAAGATCTAGAGTAGCAAGCTAAGTTACATGGAAAAGTTTTTGAGAGGTTTTTTTACAAGAGGTATTTGTTTAGTGTGTGGAAGCTGATTTATTAGACGAACTGCTTTTTCTTCCTTTACAAATTAAGGGGAAGGAAAAGTTTGTGCATGCTAATATTTAATATCGTTACCTCAAGCAGGGTCAGCCTTTTCTAAGACTTGCTGCTAAATCTGGAGTTCAGCAGAAATTAGTGTTGATCGTTTTAGAATACTTGGTTTGCACATTGTATGTGACACCTCTAGATGGTGGTATGCTTGTGGAATTAGCATATGGAATAGCAAGATTTTTCCTAGATGCATTTCTTGACCACTCTACTGCTAAAACAAGGACAGCTAAAAGCAAAGGAAAGCCCGCTCCTGCGTTCTTTTAACCAGTTCAGACCCAGTGTGAATAGTGCTTCATAGCCAAGAGATACTCAGAGGAGACTGGGAAGTGATGTCTGGCTGCCACACTGCTTACATCATCGCAGAAGTAGGTTTTTGAAAACAGCTTAAGATTTATTAAGGAAATGGCAAGCCATGGGAATGCAGAGCAAATATTTCTTATACATCATGCTGAATCAAATACCCATATTATATGGCATTAGCATAACTCTGACCGGGCCCTTTTCACAGTATGCTATGCTGAAACAATTTACCATGCCTTTGGAATGTCATGGGCAGCAGCGCCGGTGCAGGCTTTTCCCAGTTAGGTAGCTGCCACCTTATCACTAAAACATGTTTCTCTTCTGTGGTCATTTCCATTTCCTGCACTGTATAACTGGCCCTCCTGGGTTATTGAACCAGTATCTCTGGGAGTCCAGAAAGTTCGAGCGGAAAGAACATCCAGTTCACCCTTAGCATTTTAAATATGGGAAGCCTCTGCTAAGACAAGGTGAAGACAGGCGAAGTGACTTACTCCAGCTCCTACTTCTGTTGGTGATTTTGGCAGAACCAGGACTAGAACCGGTCTCCGGACTCAGACTCCTGGCAGCCTGTCTGGTGTTCTCTGTACTAGTTTGGCCATTACAATAAAAATAACCTCCCAATGAAACCATTTCCTTTATTTGGTCTTTTCGCCAGAGTTATAAACAACAGCATTTATTGAATTGAATTTAGTTAGTTGATTATGGATCTCTGCTGGTGATTCAAGTCCTTTATCTTTCCCTTCCAAGCAATAAATCGCCTACAGGTAGGCAGCAGTGTTTTCCAATACCCACTCTGCATAATCAGCCATTAAGTAATGAGGAGATGGTGTCATAACTGTTTTGTTTTGTTTACTTTATGGCATTTTTGAAATCCATCTGTCCAGTTTTTGAGTTGAAGGGGAAAACACGACTATGGAAGATGTGGTTACCTTGTGTTTGTTTCATCTCTCCTGAGCCTACTTATGCTCTATTTCCAGTTCGTAAATTTTGGGTAAGAGAACAGGGAACGTAGTGTTTTGATGTTTAGGGGAGGTTACTTTGGAAGATTAAAAGATGACTCTTAAGAGAGTGTATTTTGATCAGTAGACTGGAATGTGGACAGGGTGGTGGAAAGATCGGAGTTTGGTCCCATAGACTCTCAGCTTCCAATTCAAGTCCCTAGTGGTGGTTTCAGGACCCAAAGAGAGCATCTTTAACCCCATGTGATCCTAGGGTCAGTATTTTTCTTGCTTGAAATTGGCCTTGAGTTGAGGGATGCTTTTTCCTGGAGGACCACTCTGCTTCGGGAACGGGATCTGAAGTTAGGTGCACGCACGCACAGTCATGACCCCCAGCTTAGCTACCTCCTGACTCCCCCACTTCTCTGGCTTTATCTTCACTGTGGTGGTCACGTAACAGAGGAGGAGTCTTCCAGGTCTATAGTCAGAATCACCTCAACCCAGGGATGAATTATACCAATGATCAGAAATAACAAACATCTGGAAACATTGGATTTCGGCGGGAGGGGGGAAATTTCAGGAATCTTCATCTTGAGCTGAAACTGTTTTAGGATTCTATAAAGAACCCTGAAAATGTGAGTCTATAATTTCCTATAACTTTCTCACTTTCTAAGAAGAAGTAACCTAATTTATCTACAAAGCATGTCAGTCTCTCTTAGCATAAATATATAAGGCACACGCGCGTTTGTGTGTGTCTGTGTGTGTGTGTTAAAGTTTTTTTGAGGCTCACATTCTTCAAGATATAACAAGTTTGTCAATTTCTGTGAATACTTCTACATTTTAACTTTCTGAAGAGATGGTTTTTCTTTGGGCACACATAGTGGTGAAATTTAGTTACCGCACTAGCATTATCTTGCAAGTATTTTGAATATAACCGCCTGATACTTGGAATCTGGACAATGCATTTTTTTTTTCAAATTTCCCCCATGTACTTAAAAAAAATTAGCTTTTAGGAGCTTAATTCAATATGATAGAGGTTTAATATTTCATGCTTAAAAAATTGAGCTAGGAGCCACTGATACGACTCCATCATGCTTTATAAAGTGAACCAGTATAATTTTTAAGTCAGTATATATTCATGTAATTTATTTGTATTGATTTTCAAAATGCATACATCTTACCTTTTAAATATTTTATTATGGAAGAATTTTAAGCATACACAAAAGTTAACAGAATAATAGTGAAATCTCATGTACCTTCCATGTGCGATCCTAATCTTGTTTCATCTGTAGACCTTACTTCTTCCCCCCAAAACATGGATTGTTATAAAGCAAATTTTAAACACTGTACTGTTTCATTCATAAATAATTTAAAATCTCACTCTAAGAGTAGGGTTTTTTAAAAAATAACTATATCATTAGTACACCTAAAAAATAGCATTTACAGTATCATCTATTTTCCAGTCAATGTTCAGATTCTCCGATTGTCTCATAAAATTTTTTAAATAATTGGACTGTTCAAAACAAGATCCAAAGAAGGCCAATGCATTATGTTTAATTGGTATGTCTCCCAAGTCTCTTTTAATCCAAAACAGCTCCCTCTCTTTCTTGTTCTTTTTTTTTTTGTTTTCCTTGCCATATGCTGGTTGAAGATACTGTTGGGTTTTTTTGTTTGTTTTTTGGTTTTTGGGGGTTTTTTTGGTAGCCCTTCCTATATTCTAGATTTAAGTGATAGCATCTCTGTGGTGTTTATTATATTCCCTCGGTCTCATATTTTCTATAATCAGAGACAGCATGTTTTTAATTTGAGACCTTTCCTACCATGTCACTGGGTTGAACTTAATTTATAATATATGTATGTAAGTGCTTATTGGATTAATATTGTCTCTTTTTTAAAATATTGCTAAAGCTACTTTAATAATGGCATAAACACCAATGTGAGTCTAATTGACAAAAGTCACATCTCAAGGATTTAGGTATGAGTCAGGAATTTTGTTGGTGGGAAGGGAATTTGAATAGCCCTTATGTGTTTTGAGGTTGTTTCTGCTTTGTGGCCTCCCTCCAGCCTACCTTCCTCACTGGCTGGAGAGAGCTATCACAGGAAACATGCCGCCAAATTCCTTGGAGAGTCTAAAGAATATTTCAAATTCATACAAACGAGTCTTATTCAAGGGACTAGCACAAATTTTTTTTAAATCCCTGTACTTGAGGTTTTACCCTCTTCGTTGAAGTCCTCTAAGATTTTTATTCCTATATAACACTCTAGACTTATTTAAAAGTAGCCTGTGATACAGGAGGTAACGACCCTCATTTGAAGTATGGCTATTGCTGTTGGTTGTGATTACTTTTAGGAACCTTTGAATACCACGTGGAGTTACCTTTTGGACAGAGCTTAGACTTCGGTACAGAGAGAGATGACAGAGGGGATCGATAATGTGGGGTCTGACTCCTTTATTGTGATAGGAGGGAGCTGGAACTCTGTAACTTTTTGCCTCACTTCTTCCATCTGCGTTAAATGTCCTCCTTATCCCCCGTCGCTCACCACTCCCATCTGTGCTCTGTTTCTGATGCTTCTGTTCTTTCTTTAATGGTTTCCCTGACCTCGTCACTTAGGTGACTCCAGAATACAATGTAGCAAAACCAAAGCAAACCAAGAGAGACACTGTGTGGTCAGTGTCCTGAGAAGTCACGTCAGTCATTGGTCCTCACCTCTCTCCCCAGCCCGGCCGTGGGTCACCCCGACAGCCGGCCAGTTGCAAGGATGCCCTGAGTTGCCTGGGTTCTGGAGAGCCTCCTCTGGCAGTCATGGAAAGCCTTCGTGCATTTCAGACGGCCGTGGGCATGTGGGCAGCATGCGTCTGTCTGTGAGAATGTGTGTGCGTGCCTGCCCACAGTAAGATTTACAGCCACCTGTGAATAGGTTCCATCTGCAAGGACAAAACAGCCTCCTTACTCTGCCTTTCAGATGCATTTATTCCTGTGCAATTGCTTTTTTTGGGACCTTATGGAGAGATGAAAATATCCTCCTTGGAGATTATCAACCTATGTACATGCGTCTAATGGATACTAATGATTTTGTTCAAATAGGCAGATCTTTTTTTTTTTTTAAGATTTTATCTATTTATCTGAGAGAGAGAGCACAAGAGCGGGATAAGGGGCAGAGGGAGAAGCAGACTCCCCACCTAGCAGAGAGCCCAACACGGGTCTCCATCCCAAATGACCCGAGCCGAAGGCCGACGCTTAACCAACTAAGCCACCCAGGCTCCCCGAAATAGGCAGATCTTTAAATGACAAAGAGCATGGCGCAAGGGAAGAGGAGTGGGAATGCATTGGCTGCTCTGTTTGTTTGCAAAAAGAACAAGAACAGTACAGGTCTGCCAACAGAAGTGGTTTTCTTCTCTGCACGGGGATATAAAATCTCGAGTGAGAAGCAAGAGTTTAAAGGAACAGAGTTTAGGAAGTGGGATGAGTGAGTGGGAGACGAGGAGAGGAGTGTTGAGGCGATGATTTAGGGATGCTTGCAGAAACTGCGTGTGGGAGGTGATCTGTGGAGGAGACAGGATCTGGGAATAGTTGCCGGGAGGAGGTGTTTGCCAGTGGGTATAGGGCTGAGTGGAGAGGTGAGGCTTGTTTGCAGAGATGGAGGAGGCTGAAGAGGATTTAGTGATGAAAGGAAATATTTGTGCAAAAGGAGGGGATGTTTGTGAAAGGGAGAGCTGAGAGGACTGAAGGTTTCAATGAGGATGAGGTTTGGATAACAGACGATGGGGGAAACGGCTGCTTTTGGAGTCCTGAAATGAGAATATGGCTAGAGAAGGAAGTGGTTATTCCCGAAGCTTCTCGTTAGCCCTCCCCCCTGCCCCCCTCGTCATGTTTTCTTGTTGGGATTAGTATTGTATTGTACAATGGAATTGTATCCATTGTTCTCCATTCTTAAGCTTGGGGTTTGAGGCTGAAATAGATTTCCCGGTTTTCCCTTTTCGTCCTCTAAAAGCTCCCCCTCAGTCCCCATCTGCTGCCACAGGAATACACCTCCTCCCCAGAATTCCTGTAAAGAATGGCACTGCTTTTGAGGGACTGCTCTAAGCTGGTGTCTGAATTCAATTACATGTCATCAGTGCGTGCTTTATTTATAACCGCGCCATATTGTAGACATCAGCGCTGAAAGAGACCAGCCCCTGGACCACCAGTGTTCTGGGAGAGCTCTGAACACCAGCGTCAGCCACCGTCTGCGACAGCAAAAGCACCCAGAGCCGGCCCCTCAGCTCCAAGGGCCCCTGTAGGGCACAGTGGAGACTCAAACTTTTTTATGAAGTGGAAATTTTAACTGATACCCTCCTGATCTTGGAGGGTATTATTTTTTTCTGAGTTGGCTTCTGTACTCTACATCCTCATCTCTTCCCAGCTGTATGAAACAGTCTCCCCTCTCCCATCACCTGCTCTGCTGTGCCAGTCCTCCTCTGATTAATCCCCACTGTTCTGGGTGACCCTAAGAAGTGTCGGCGCATGGCAAGGTCAAATGACAAGTAATGCATCATATAGTTTAGGACTCCTCCAAACTTTTTTGGGGTTTCTGGATAACTGCATTTATATGGGCCAGACTGTAAGTCCTTCTCCCTTAACACAATGCAATGCAATGCAGCACAGTGCAACACAACATAACGCACACTTTGTGTTAATTTGTTTCTTAAAAGTTTCCCCTCCGGGTGTGTTTTCAGCATCTTGAAACCAAGATCCCTACAGCTCAGGCCATTGCAGTGCCGTAAATTCCCTGTTGGTGACACAGTTTGAATGGGATCAGCTTTGTTGTGCTGTTACTGAGTGTACAGGGTGCTGGAGAACTCTGTTTTAAAACAGATGCCAGAACTGTGGGTCAAAGAGGAAAGGAGCTACCAAGAAACTCATCAACATGATCCTCGAGATTACTTTCTTGAGTAATTTTCTTCTCTAGGGAAAAAGCGCTGTGAGTTTCTGTGCAATCTTCCAGAGATCTCTTCATGATTTCTGGCGTTTTCTAATTGACAGTGAGCTGATGTACATTTCAGGTGATAAAATAACAAGAGCTCTGGGGGGATTAAATTTATGGATTGGAAAGTAAGCCCAAACGTTTCAGCACACATTAACTTCTTTCCTGTTTAGACTTCCCGGTGTTGTCTTTTCTCTCAGATGGGCACCAGATGACTTCTCCCCTTCTCTACGCCCATTCTGTGGATACGCGTGTAATATAACGGAGTTGCTCAAGCCCTTGGGACACTTTTGCTTCCATAATAACAATGCAGTCATTTTATAATTTCCCTGAGACTTATTTTTGTTTACATAAGATGTGTAGGAAACCCAAAATAAACACAGCAGTGTAGACCCAGAAGCCAGGCTGGAAACGGAGTCTTCCTTGCCTGCCTCCCCTCTTACACAAGTTAACGCAGATCTCTCCCCACTACTGCCCTCCCTCTCCTTTGCCACTTTGGCAATACCTTCCTTTTACCTGCACCATCCTAGCTCTTCCTCATCTCAAATTCAGCTGCAGTCTCTGATGCATTCTATCTGCAGTGTTCCCATCCCAACACTCCTTCCCTCATTTCCTCATTAAACCCAAACTCTTCCAACTGTGTTTTCCACCCTTCCCCCTCCTTGCTCACCCTTTCATCCTCCTTCAAAGTACATACTGGTTACCATTCTCCGTTCTCTTGTGCTTTCCCCATTTCTAAGCCTCCACTTGTGTCATCCCACCTGCAATGAAAAGAATACTCTGGAAGTAGGGAAGGAGAAAGGCATCATGCCATGATTGTCACTCCCGGGGTCAGCAAGGGCACCAGCTGATTCTTCACGTTTTGAGTTGAATTGGTTGGTGGGATTAAGAGATATCAAGTTGAGACAGGTATACGGATGCACTCAGCTAGTGCGGGTGAACTAAGCTTCAGGAAAATGAGTCAGTTCCATATTTGTATTTGATGATAAATTTTTGCATGTACAGCCTTTTACATATCTTTAAGAGACCCAGTGAGTTTGAACTGAAAAACTGGAGTATCAAACATGAATATTCCTTCAAATATTCTCTGGAATGTCCTTATGTCCAAATCATGCTTAACTTTCTTTCCCCTACAAGTATGTGTGTATGGGGGGAGTAATGTTACATGTTTCTCAGATGTGGCTTCTTTGCAAATGTCCTGCTTGTCTCTTCCCTGTAGTCTGTAAAGCTGATCTTTCAGCAACTACTACGTTGCAATATTTTGGTATTGCATTTTGTTTGGCCAACCAGACTGCTTAAGTAATAATACTTTCTGATTTTTAGAAAAGCATGTGTGAGGGTATTAAGTGTTACCACCCTATAAGGTGGTAAGAAACCTGTAGTAGTTTGATACTCTCTCATTTTATTTGCCCAAATGAAGAGGGAAAAGAATTTGTTAGTATTTTATTTGGGTGATTAAGTAACATTTGCAACTGCAAACAAGTTCAAATATAGTAATATATTTCATCATCTAAAATGACATCATTATCTTATATGGCTGAGTCAAAAATTAAACTTTTTTTCACACCAAAATAGAATTTATTTGCGTTATACATAGTGACCTGACCAATTTTATTAGGAGAAAACAGAAAAACTGTACTCTTTAAGAAAATTAAACTTTTAAATATCCGTTTTTTGACATGAGGTGTTAAACCCTTCAACTCTGTGCTGTTAACAGAGTAAATATTTAAAATGCAGTGTTTGGGCTCACTGTTTAATTTTTGACTTCTACTTAATCACATGTGCTCTGGCTTGCTTTCTGGATTGCTGTCTCTGCACGTTGTGGGAATTCTTCTTCTAACTTAGCTCTGTTTCCCATTTTGTATACATTATCTTAAAACCAAAGTCTCCTCACGAACTGACTTTAATTCTCTTCTTGTCTATTCTAATATCTCACAGATTTCCTCTTGTAGCCTTGTCTAAGATATCCTAAATGGTTGGAAGATTGCTTTCCAATTCAAACCACTCTTAGGGTAGGCAAATGGCTGGGACCCTTGAGGGCATATCTTACATGGTGGTAGAGATGGGAAAGGATTTCAATCACTATGAGAGAGAAATGCATGATTGTTAAATACAGTTCATCCCAGCAGATTTACATGGTAGACTTTTTTCAAAAAGGACCATAATAAAGAAAATAACCGTTTCTTTTTCCTTACACAATTTTTGTTGTTAACTCTGTCAGAGACAGGATATTTGCTGCATGTGCCAGTAGTCTAATGGGCTTGGGGGTTTTTTTTATACCCTTAAAATCACAGAATTTTAGGTGTAGAAGTGGCCTTATGCCACCATTAGATAGTACTCATCAGATTCCCTTTCCTTCAATGGGACTTAACTTTATTGTCATTTCTTTCCACCATGATTTCCACAGACCCCCACTCTCTCGCTGGGTTAGTCCCCTCCATGCCCCTTGACCTGTGTGTCAGTCAGTTCTCTATTAAGGCACGTGTCACACTGTATGGCAATCATTTGTTCATATGAATGTCTTTCCCTTTGGACTGTAAGCTGTGTAAAGGCAGGAAGTGGAATATGACCACATACTTCCCAGTGCCCAGCTGAAAGCCTAGTTTATGGTAAGAACTTAAGGAGGATTAACACCTCCATAGTAGCAAACAACTCCCAAATCTCAGTGGCTTAAGACAATCTTGGGTTGGCAAGGGTCCTGTTTCACAGTGTCCTCACTGAGGGGTATAGGCTAAGAAAGTCTGCATAAACTTGGATGCATGCTAGTCATCTTGGCAGGGGGCTGGAAGGAGTGAATCAGGCCCCAGTTCTTCATGTTTCAGCTTGGAACTGACTTGTCACTTTCTCTCATTGTTCCTTGATCAAAGCAAGAGATGTAGCCATACCCAATGGCATAGGGGTGTACAAGAGCAACACCTCTTTGTTTCTGAGAGGAGGACGACAGGAATGTCAGCGAGCCCCACTGATACCTAAATCAATATCTGATACACGGTGGGTACCTATGAACCATTCAATGAATATAGTACCTAGAACTTTCTGTTGGGATTTTAAACTTTTCTGTACAATAATTAGAACCACTTCAAGTATGTATCCTGTTAACTACATTTTTTAGAAGATGAGGCTGCTAATATTATTGTACAGGCTGTGTTCAGCAGACTTCTGGGAATTTTTGTGTATCCACTCTGTTCATTTTACTCGTATTAGGGGAGGCGTTGTATTTGATTTTGTAGTTTTTCAGATGATTAGAGTACGGAATGCGTATATTTGCACAATTAACATTTTGCCTGAGTCATTAAGAAGAGTTGGGAAAAATGTTGAAGTCGTCAAAGACTTACATATTAAGTTAGTCTGACCAAGAACCTTTTTTAGAAGAGTTATTACCTGGCTGAACAGTTGGACAAAAGCTTAGGAAAAATGAGAACGTAATCGACTTAAACATGAAGTATTTCTGAGAACACTTAAGTTCTACTTTCTTAGCAAATTTCAATTATATAATAGTATTTTCAACTACAGTGTAGTCACCGCGTTTTATATTAGATCCTCAGACATCCATCTTGTAGCTGAAAGTCTGTACCCTTTTACCAACTCATTTACAACTTGAATGTTCTCTTTTCTCTCTCTTTCTTTCTTTCACACACACACACGTGTTTGAGGTGATGGATGTGTTAACTAACCAGATGGTGAGAATCCGTTCACAACATGTATGTACATCAAATCACCACAATGTCCATTTTAAATATCTTACAATCTTATCTGTCAATCATACCTCAATAAAGCTGAAATAAAATAGATGCAAATTTTTATTTTTACTTTTATTTTTATTTAAAGATTTTATTTATTTATTCATGAGAGACAGAGAGAGAGAGAGAGGCGGAGGGAGAAGCAGGCTCCCAAGGAGCAGGGAGCCTGATGCGGGACTCGATTCCAGAACCCTGGGACCATGACCCGAGCCAAAGGCAGACGCCCAACCATATGAGCCACCCAGGTGCACAACAAATGCAACTTTTTAAAAAGAGAAGTATTGCCACAGATTATACTCTAGTATTTTGCATTGTTTTCCCCCCCTTAACTGTCAAAGCAACTCAGATAGAGTGCATAAAATGTGGAAAGTACAAACTAGTATGAGAGGTGAATTAAAAATCACTGGTAATACCTCCACCCAGATAAAACCACTACTGACTTTTTGGCATGATTTCTTCCATTCCATTGTTCTTGTTCTTGGTGTAGAATAGGCATATAGACAAAGCAAGAGAAGATATTGGTTCATAATAGGGGGGTAGCAGTGGAAATGGCAAGAAATGATCAGATTGAGACTATGTTTTAGGGACAATGTTGATAAGATTTATTGATGGATAAAATGAGGAAGGAGGTGATAGATGAGGGATAAGATTGAGAGAAGAGACATTGATTGGGGATATCAATGATGACTCCCAGAATTTTGGCCTGAGTGTCTGTGTGTAATCCGTGTGTTTGGGTGGGTGTACATATAAGAAAACTGTACTCATTTATATATGACTTTTAAAATTTACTGAACATTATATGAATGCACTTTTTAGGCTAGAAATTATACTTCAAAATAGTTATTCTAAATGAGTGTGTAATATTCACCCATATGAAGTATGGTGAATATTACTTAAATATTCATTAAATAAGTACCTTATTTAAATTTCTCCCTATTGTTAGGCGTTTAGGGTATTTGCCCCCCATAATAAATAGCAATCTAATGTCCTCGGGGCCCACTTATTTCCTTGTTTCTTCAATTTGAAAATATTTAACTTGAGGGAATTGGCCAAGGTTTGCTGGAATTTGAGCATGGCAGACCAAGCAGAGTTGAAGTTAGTTGAGAACAGAGGGGATCATGACTGGAGGTCATCTTGGTTTCAGTCCTCCAAGGGGGCAGAGGGAGCTATGTCTCAAACCAGGCTTGCGTTGCCTTCAAGATCGTAGCTGGTGCTCATAAACAGTTGCTGAAAGGGACATTTGGCTTGGGGGCAGAGATGGCATGGTCCCTGAAGAATGAAAGACCTGATAAAAGCCAGATTGCAGGACCAGATTCCAGCAGGGAGGCAGTTCTAAAGAAGAATCTCTTTTTTTTTTTTTTCTTGAGGTCTACTCCAAAAGATAATCATGCTTTTAATCCACCAGGGCAGGGATTGGGGTTGGAGGATAGGGAACCCAAAGCAGAGCTTACTGGGGGAAGCTGAACTTTACAAGATGATGGGTACTTAGCCCATCACTAGGATTTAAGCACCCAGGCCGTTTCTTGGCCCCAGCCTGGATAGGAAGCAGTTCCCTACTCTACTGTCTGAATCTGCCCAGGAAATCTGCAAAGCTGAGCATGCAAGGCGAAGTCCCCGATCTCTGGCTAGGACACAGTGGAGGAAGGCTGTGACAGAAATTGAAAACTAGTGTTCATTGTGTGTCTCACCAGTGGGTCCGTGGGAGTGAGAAGAGGCTGGAGATGAGATGAAATACTACATCTACACCTCTTCCTTGAACTTGTGGCCTAGTTATGGAAGCAAGCCTGTCATAAAATTGGTTACTCACCATGAATGACTCTGTTGATATAGAGACCAGGGATGTAATACCTAGTGTCTGAGGAGCCTGAGGTGTTGGACCATCTCAGCAGTGCATGAGTTCAATGTGAATGTTTAAACTGTGTCTTTGCTTTGATGATCATCTGCAAAATACGTATTTTTATCAGTTACAAATACAAGCCTTCTCATTTTTTGCAGCGATATTTTGTATTTAAAGTACGTTTTTATAACCTAGAACTTATTTTCTTAAGTTAATGGAATTCAAATGAGAGTGTGAGATCAAGGATGAGCATGATTCATTTAGGGTGCCTGGAACTTGAAGGATACTCCAGTTTCAGGTTTTAAATACTGCCTCCTGACCCTGAGATGGCAGTAGTTTTGGGAACCCTCTTTTCTCTGTTTCCTCGATTACCTGCCTTTTTCTGATGGGTGCATGAGCTTTATGAAATCTTTCTTGAGAAGGTAACTCTCATAGCCCCCTTTAAAGAGTCATCTTCTGACCCTCATGTTACTGATCAGTGTCTAATGTGAAACTTTCTTTGTGTGCCACAATGCGAATTTTATCTCCGCAGGCCTTGACTTCTGAGCAGTTAATGATTCTAGCAGAGACATCCAAAGGGGGGTGCATTGCATCACCACATTGGGTGTTTGCCTGGGTGTACTCAGGAAGCAGGTGGTCCACTAAGGACTGGAACACTAACGGGAAATTGTCTCTTTTATGGACAAACCTCACCTGTACTTTGTTAGGGATTTGTTCTTCTCAAATATCATCCATGGCCTCTTGAGTTATTTTTCTTTTGTATGAAAAGCATCCCAGATCAGTGTTCTTTTTTTTTTTTTAAGCTTTTATTTATTTATTTGAGAGAGAGAGAGAAAGCACAAGCAGGGGGAGCAGCAAAGGGAGAGAGTGAAGCAGGCTCCTCGCTGAGCAGGGAGCCTGACGCTGGGCTCGATCCCAGGACCCTGGAATCATGACCTGAGCCAAAGGCAGACGCTTAACCGACTGAGCCACCCAGGTGCCCCCTGATCAGTGTTCTATATAGTTCTTCATTTTGCAGTAGTTTTACCAGATTTATTACTAAAACAGAGTTTGTGTTTGTTAATTACATCAGGTCGGACTGCAAGGCTATTTGTTCAGATGCAGGCTGACAAGTCCTTGCTCTTTTTCAATCTTCTTTGCTAAGTAAGACTTTCTCTTTTTCCTTTACAGACTCCAACAAGATCATGGCAGAGCATTGCCACACGCAGAAGCAGCTTGATTTACAAAATGGTAGCTTAGAGGCAGGCTTGGTGGCAAATTCCCTCGAGGACGATTCCCCAAACATGATGGAGAGCCTGAGCCCGAAGAAATATTCTTCCAGCCTGAGATTTAAAGCCAATGGAGACTATTCTGGCTCTTATTTAACCCTCTCACAACCTGTGGCTACTAAGAGAAGCCCTTCCCCTCTGGGAACCAGTGTCAGGAGCAGCCCCTCCCTGGCCAAAATCCAGGGAAGCAAGCAGTTCTCATGTGATGGGACTGACAAAAATATTTCCATGAAACCACCCACCCCTCTACTCGGCACTTCCCCCTCCCTCAGTGGGTACCCACTTGGGAGAGGGGACTTTGATCATTATACTGGCCGGGACAGTGAAAGGTCCTTGAGGCTTGCAGAGAAGCCTCCCTACTCCAAATATAGCTCGAGGAATAAATCCCACGACAATGTCTACTTTCTCGGGGGGTTGGAAGGCCGGAAAGTGTCTGGCTCGCTCCTGGCCATGTGGAACGGAAGTCCCCTGAGTGACATGGGCCCCTCTCCCATCAGCAGATCGGGGGCAGCAAGCATGCCTTCAAGCCCAAAGCAAGCCAGGAAAATGAGCATCCCGGACAACCTGACCCTTCAGCCCAAGTTGAGCCGACACAAGGAGCCGGCATCTGAAAACATGGGTTTAAGAACTAGGAAGTATTCGGGCAGCAGCCTGAGTCACATGGGCGCCTACAGCCGCTCTCTCCCCAGGTTGCACAGGGCCACCGACAGCCAGCTGACACCCCTCAGTTTGCCTCCCAGAAACTCTCTGGGCAGTTCCAAACGAACGAAACTGGGGGAAAAGGATCTACCTCATAGCATCATAGACAATGACAATTACCTGAATTTTTCTTCTTTGAGCTCAGGGGCTTTACCCTATAAACCCTCGGCGTCTGAGGGCCATCCTTACGTCAGTTCCACCCTCAGTGTCCCTGCCAGTCCGCGAGTGGCTCGCAAGATGCTTCTGGCCTCCACCTCCTCCTGTACCTCCGATGACCTTGACAGGGCTCCCTACTCCGGGCCTGGCCCAGGTCACTCGTTTCCTCCTGGGGAGCCGGACAGAGTGTTTGCCGCCAGGAGGAACTTCTCTTGTGGATCTGTCGAGTTTGATGATGCAGATTTGGACAGCCTCAGACAGGCCTCAGGAACTCCCCAGCCCATCCTTCGGGAGAGGAAAAGCAGCATCAGCTCCATTTCAGGCCGCGATGACCTGATGGATTATCACCGGCGGCAGAGGGAGGAGAGACTCAGGGAGCAGGAGATGGAGCGACTGGTAATCTTCTTCATCTGACTTGACCTCACTCTTCCCTTGAGCAGCTTCTTGGAGATGCACTCCAAGGATACGTGTGGGCCTGTAGGATGTCCAAGGGCACCAGCCACTGCTGTGCCTTTCTAGAATTCTGCTGTCCTTCCCTTTCTCGGTCCCTATTATTGGTCACGTGTGGGTACTTGAAGGCCTACCTGTAGCTAGTGTTATGTTAATTTGCTTTGCAGAGTCTTCTTGATAAACCTAACCAAGTAGTTGTGAATTTTACTGAATTTCTTATAAGTCTTACAAACTTTTCTTTAAGACTGTGAGTAAACACTGATTTATATTACCGATGCCATCGGATTAGCATGTGCATGGTCTGATAGGAATAATTGGTGAAATCATGACTCATTGGGAATTAGGCAGTAAACTTTTTGGTAGAACAAGTGGTCTGGAAAGTTGAAAGCTCGGCTAAATGTTGCTCAACCTTTTTCCTGCACAGTACACATACACCACCCCCATATGTCTTTCAGTGATGTCTCCTAGTACATAGTGACACCCAACTACACATTTAGAAAAGTTTTTTGAGTTGTCTTTTTCTATTAAAAATGGATTTATGCTTATTGTTGGAAATACTGAAAATAGTAAGAAAGGAGGAAACATCCCTTGAGAGTCTCATTACGGAATGAGGACAAACTACTGCATTCTTATTCTACTTTTCTTTTAAGCATAGACTTTTGTCCATGTGTTTTTTAGGAAGAACAGGGTCAGAGATTATTTTAATTCATTAATGGTGAGTTGTTCCTTGATGAGGGATGCAGCAAGATGATAAAGCTGATCTACAAAAGTATAAGAGTATCAAAAGTATTTTCATTGCTAAAAGAAAGTATACGGGAATAAGATTTCTAAATCACATACCAAGCTGAGTAATGCCCCACAGGATAATAAAATTATGACCTTTGGATTCAAATGGACAGAAACTGTTTGCATCTATCCAGGACAAATTTTTATTGGAATTTTAGAAAAAGCATCATTTGCATCACTAGTAGTTTTTGATAAGTAAGTATCTATCCTTACAGATATCCTAATCAGCAATAGTGAATGAAAATGCATGTGCATACCCTTAGAGAACTCTATATTCCTTGGGTGGGTCTGTTAGATGGTGCTCCAGTATGACAATTTCCTTTGTTATCATAAATAATCTCCAGAGATTTTTCATGGTCACAAAAAGGTATTGTATTTGGGCTTGATTCATTGACATAAGTTCAGGAGAAGTTTTAATTAGCATATGTAAAAGCTTTCTTGTATGTGGGATAGCAAATCTGGCTCTATTAGTGTGCTGAACAACTCTTACTTTTTATTCCTGTAGCATAATTGACACACAGTGTTACATGGGGTTACGTTAGTTTCAGGCATACAACATTGTGATTCTGCAGATCTATACATTAGGCTATGCTCATTGGGAGTGGGGCTCCCATCTGTCACCTTACAACTACTGATATATCCCCTATGCTGTACCTTTCATCCTGGAGCAACTATTATTAGCGAAGCCAGAAAGTTAACCTCTATTGGATACTTTATTAAGGAATCTGGGAGAGCATTTCAAAGGCTTCCTTCACTCCAGCGATCTTCTGAGATGCTTTTATTTCCCCTTCTGTTCCAAGGGCAGGAAACCAACCTCGAAAATCACCTCCAGTTTCATCTTTAGCACTTTTAAGTGTGGAGAATTTCTCATTCCTCCAGTTTCGCCAAATCTGCTAAAGTTCCTGACAATCCAGGAAGTGACTTTCCTTACTGCCTGTAAAGTCAGTGCCTTGTAAGTCACAAACAGGTCTTGGTTCAACTTCTTGGGAGAACTTTGTGGGTATTGGCTCCAAATACGAAGTTAGAACCCTTTTTTCTTCATGATGGGCTTTATGATATTTGCTGAAATGAGGCTTATTTTTAAATATGACGCTCTGGGTTTGGCCTCTGTTGCTTAGTCTATTTGCCTAGTGACCTCCCAGTAAAAGGGAAGAGAGATTCTTACTGAGCCTATGCAAGTAATGTTATTTCTTTTAAAAAATACAGTGACTTAGAAAAGATATTTCTTCCTGAATTCTGAGGGACCAAGGAGAAGAAGCTACCCTTGAAAGAATGTTTCATTTAGTTTGCAAAATCAGAGTCAGCTAAATTGAGGGTTAGAGATAGATGGAGATGAATGCTAAAGGTGTTCCCCATTTAGACAGTAGAACATTACACATAATGCCAATGATTTTCCACAATACATACAGAAATTAGATTTCCAGGATCAGTCCGATGAGTTCCGTATAATTCTTAGTCCTTTGCGTCTTGGGTCTATAACTTACAGCAGAATATCTAGTCAAACTTGAGAGGAAAGCAGAGACCACTTGGTGAGGATAAGAGTAAGTGGCTGTGATCCATCTGTGGTTAAGTTCATGAACAATAATCAGCAAGAAGGAGAATTAAAATCCTCTGTCAGGGCATAGGACATTGGTCTTATTTAATCAGTGTTTCCCGGGAGGGTAAGAACGTATCACAGAGAGTGAGGACATTTCACGTACACCGAGGACCTTTCTATAAAGTACACCATCTCGGGACTTTATTTATATTATAATATCTTACCCATACAAAATTAGCCTAGGGAAGGCTGAGCTTCTCATTTGATTTGATAAATCTTCCTGTGCAATTTTTGATGGTGTTGAGCTATTCATAAATAAGGGCATAGCAAACCTAATTATTTCTGACATTCTTCTTTTTGTAAAGTTAAGGAACAAATCTTGTGCTTGCCCAGGTGTCAAGTGGGAAAACTTAAGGATAGTTCAGGTATAAAAGATATCTTGGAAAACTTTTTTTTTTCTGAATTTAGGGTCCGATTTTGGGAAGGCAAAGTCAAATATTAATTAGAGAAGATTTCATCATGTGACTAATATAGGACTGTGGATGGATGAGAACAATGAATATTTGCAGTTTGCCTACTGAATAAAAACAATAGGTTATTTTATAATCTACAAGATACCTTTTTTTTAAGATTTTATTTATTTATTCATGAGAGACAGAGAGAGAGAGAAGCAGAGGGAGAAGCAGGCGCCCAAGGAGCAGGGAGCCTGATGTGGGACTCGATCCCAGGATCCTGGGATCATGACCTGAGCTGAAGGCAGACGCTTAACCATCTGAGCCACCCAGGCGCCCTATAATCTACAAGATATCTTAAATCATTAGGAAATGAAGAACTTTTTTGTCATTTTAAATATTCAGGTAGGGGCATCTGGGTGGCTCAGTCATTAGGCATCTGCCTTCGGCTCAGGTCATGATCCCCGGGTCCTGGGATCGAGCCCCACATCGGGCTCCCTACTCCGCGAGGGGTCTGCTTCTCCCTCTCCCACTCCCCCGGCTTGTGTTCCCTCTCTTGCTGTGTCTCTCTCTGTCAAATAAATAAATAAAATCTTTAAAAATAAATAAATAAATAAATAAATATTCAGGGATATATTCCGGTTAGCACAAAGCACAAAAAAAGTTACTCTTGTGAGATACCGAATCTCTCTGCTCTCTGGGCAGATTATGTAGAAAAAGAACGTTTATTAGTTTTTATAAGCATAGGCTGATTTCTCCAAGATCAATCTGTCTTGGTATAGGTATATAGGTAACTGCATTTTAGTTTTATGTTAATAGGGTATTTGTCATGCATTACATTTTTTAAAATTACTTTATGAATAAAACATCAAAGTTGTGCAAACTTTGCCATAATTTTAACATTTTGTTACATTTTTATAGACTTGCTATTGCAAGTATTATAAACCAAGTCAAATAAAGCTCCCTTTGTGCAAACCTACAATTTTTTAATTTTCACCAACTTTTGTTCTTCATGGTCTTCTGTCAATTCTGGAATGACCGGATACTTTAAGGCAAAAAGTATGTTAACTTAAAGATATTGGAAATTATGCTTAAACTGACACATCACAGAACGTAATTACTATTGATATAAAAAGGTGTGTCACAGTTATAATTCAGTTTTGTTTTGAGCACAACTTTTATATTTTTCTTAACCTTAAACGTTACATGGAAGTAATCTTAGCTTATCTTTCAGTAAACTAATATTATAAGACATTTTAAAAATTCAGATAAACTAATTCCTTTGTGATAAAATAAATCCAAACTTACTTAAGTATGAAATTACAGGAACATCTGGGTGGCTCAGTTGGTTGAGCATGTGACTCTTGGTTTCAGCTCAGTCATGATCTCAGTCCTGGGATCGAGCCATGCACTGGGCTCTGCGTTCAGCATGGAGTCTGCTTGGGATTGTCTCCCTCTTCCTCTGTCCCTCCCCCACTCATGCTCTTTTTCTCTTTCTCTTAAATGAATAACTCTCTCAAAAAAAGTAGGAAATTACACATGTATTATACTGTACACAAATAAAACAAGGAAAAAACATATAGCTGATTTTTAAACCAGGTTGTCAAATCAGTCTGACTTGTACAAAAGATGGCTTTGATCACGTAAACTTGTTTTCTTTTCTAAGAAAAAAAAAAATGCTTCTGAAATCAGCATTTTTTAATGAGAAGTTTCTTTTTCCTAAAATGTGAATATATTTTAATTATTAGACTTTCATTTTATTTTCTTAGAATTTTGGAAATGTTAGATTTAGCTAAATGCTTATTAGTCTCTAAAACACTTTATTATTATCCTCAGGAAGTAGGAAAATACTTCACACATACACAGTGATTTTTTGCCCCCCTCAGGTACAGAGACTCAGATAAAGAACTTAAAGCTTGGTTCTATAGCTTTTGCTAGAGGTCAGAAGTAAACACTGGAACATAAAATTTCCCTGTTCCATATCCTCAAGAGACTGCTCACTTTTCCACTGGGCACAAAATACTGTCCTGAGTTGAACTCACAGATAGCAAAATAACCAACAAATTAAAACAACAGCAAACACAAATGTTCAGTCATCACTCACCTGAGCAAGGTTAAATTTCAGTTCTACCTGCAGATCACAAGTAGCCAGACCATAAAACCAGATCCCACTCATTGCTGCCACCAGTGGAGATAACTAATGGTTTCTGTGCAAACCAAAACCCTGGTCAAACTTGGCCAAGAATCAGAAACAAAAACAAAGCATAGCCAGGAAAACAGAAACTGCGGAAAAGAGCAAGTCAGTGAAGGTAAAGTTCTCTTGCTATTTGGAATTTACTCCAGGAGCCAAGAGAAGCTGCCCCCCGGGTTTCCAGCCTATGAGATCTGTTTTGTGAAAAATGTAATTTAATTGACTCCCCAAGACGAGTGTACTTGGACATTTCACAGGCACCTCCAAAATGTCAAAGCATAATTTTCGAAAAAGAAACAGAACTCTTACACAAACATAAAATGAATAGATGCCAAAGATTTATTTAACTCATTATTGAGGAAACCAAGCAGCGTAAGCCTGGTTCACTAAGCATAATTTCTGTAGTACGTTTTAGCTAAACTGCGATTATACCAGGATTTCATCTGGATTTTTTTTTTTTACTTGTTCAATTTTTATTTGAAAACTCAAGGTAATTATATTGAGTCTTAAAGATTGAGCCCTAATTATGAACCTCCAAGGACCTGTTTATGAGGTATAATAATCCACTTTGAGTCTACATTAAATGGCCGCCAACTGCTGTGCTATTTGAAATGTTTGGTTTTTTTATAATTTTTATTCCTTCTTTCTTGCTCTCTGCTGCCAATTCCTGCCTTTGTCATCATGCTAGCCTTTTCTTTCACTTTTACAATCTTAGAAACCAGATATCAAGCCTTGTTTAAAAATATTCCAAACTAAGAGTTACTAGGTCCAAGTGAGGTCTTGAGAGGGCTCTGTGTGCCTGAAATATGTGTACTTCACTCCGTAGACCTCGTGACCTCCTTCTGAGCTGGTCTGTGATTGTTTAAACTCTTCACTTCTGAGCTGTTTTCCAAGTAGAAGACATGAATGGATAAGATATCTCTAAGATGCTGATTCTTTGACAAACTAGGTTTTTTGGAGGCTAGAGAAATAATTGTACAGTAGACAGGATATTCTGTTATTCCTCTCATTTGCCTCCCTCCCAGTAATATGGAGGTAGGGATGGCATCTAGTGCATCTTAAGGTCCAGGGAAGAGACATTTTAAAAAGACAGGGGGAAAATTAAAATACTCTGTAGCAAACCCGACTGCTGTTAAGAGTATTCATTTGGTTACAATGCCAAAAGCATCTGTGTGCTATTGTGGAGAACCAGTGGATCCCCACAAATTGCACTGTAGCAATCCAATATTTTCTTTCTGGCTGAAGGCAGTCTTCTGCGGTGCCTTGATAAACAGCATTGTCGCCATATAGAACTGTGTAGGGCCACACTTGGAACTCATTTCTCAAACGTGTTGTCACGTGATGCCAGTCTCACGAAGCACCACAGAATAAGGTTTCTAACTTGTTACATGCTCTACCATCCTGAAGATAAGGTTGGCTTTCTTTCAAGGAAGATGTTAGTATTCCCATGGTATTATTATTATTGGAATAGATGAAATGTCTGGGTCAGCAATTCTGTACTGTTCGGAAGACATTTGTTCCAGTAGCTTCTCTGAAAGCTCTTTACAGCTGAAGAATTTTAGATCGCACGAGGCTGGGACCACGTCAATCTTGTTCACTGCTGCATATCCACCTCCTAGCCAATGATGAGAGTATGGGAAGCGCTGTATACCTGTTTTTGAAAAGAGTAAATGAATGTTTTTGATACCCATTCATGATATTCATTCTGGCTTTCCTTAGTCTATGGCCAAAGGTTCTGCCTCTCGTTTTCAGACATCCCAAACTTAAGTTAATGCACTTGGTTCCAGGTAACCATGAAGCTCTATGAAAAAGAATGCAAATATCTCAGCATAAATGCATCTTTTTGCTTCCAGCAATGGAGCAATTCCCTTCCAATATGCAGTTAAAAATGAAAAGATGAAAATTAGATGCTTTCCTTTATTTTGAAAATTTCATAGCATTCTCTATAAGAACTGGTGCTCTCCAGGGTCATATGGGAGCCAAGGCTGCAGGACCCAGAGTTTTGCTTGTGCACTCTTGAGCAGCCCAGAGACATATATTTCTAAAAGTATATATCAGCATAATGGAGCATATTTAAGGAATTATAACATTTTATAAAATAAATGTATATGTTCACTAATCTTAAGATGGTAAGGTACAGATACCATTTTAGAAACGAGAGAGTAGACAGGTAGGTGCTATTCAATTTTGCAATTAGGAAAAACCATTTGGGAACCTAAGAAGTGTGAGCCTTGTCAGGTGACGGTCACTCTAACCACAGGTGTGCATTGCTTTCTCTCCCTGATTCTTGCTGCCTGCACTTCCTTGTGATTCCTGATCCCAAAGACAATTTGGGCATTCAGACTTTTTTTTTTGCATTGTGAATTTGATAGCATTTCTTGGTTGGAGGCAAAATGGACAACATTAAGAGAATACCTAATGCAACCTAGCCATAGTATTAATCTTTTTTTTTTTTTTTCCCTAAGAAGAATGTGTTTGAAATGTGAAGGCAAGCTTAAGTGTTGAAAACTATTTTGTTCTCCAGACTCACGGACTTGGAAGGCATCTCTTCCTGGTGTGGCCCTTCCTCCTGCTACATCCTGGCTAGAGTTTTAATTTTTTAAAAATGGTGGCACTAGTGGGAAGTGAGCCAGTTAAACTGCAAACGCGGGGCGCCTGGGTGGCTCAGTCGTTAAGCGTCTGCTTTCGGCTCAGGTCATGATTCCAGGGTCCTGGGATCAAGCCCTGCGTTAGGCTCCCTGCTCCGCGGGAAGCCTGCTTCTCCCTCTCCCACTCCCCCTGCTTGTGTTCCCTCTCTCGCTGTGTCTCTGTCGAATAAATAAATAAAAACCTTTAAAAAAGATAAAATAAACTGCAAATGGGTGAGAGGTTGGTTTAGTGACCAAATTAACTTGGTGGCTCAGACTTTTTAAAGGGATATTTAGAAATTATGACTCACTTTCTATATTCTGACTCAGAATGTCTATAATTACATTAATTTATTTAATCTAAAGAGTTAGCATAAGTCTTAAACTGACTCATTTTTGTGAAGCCTTGCTTTTCGTAGCTCTAATGCTTCCAACAGTCTGTCAGTTCTCTGCCATTCTGTACCTTCTTTCACTTTGATGCCTTTACCTGCATGGTCAATGGGGTCTAGCTCAGAAATGGGAGCCGTAAATGGGAGCCATACATGCTATTTTAAATTTTCTTATGTTCAGAAAACTTTCTGAGGGGCGCCTGGGTGGCTCGGTCAGTTAAGCTTCTGCCTTTGGCTCAGGTCGTGATCCCGGGGTCCTGGGATCGAGCCCCACATCGGGGAGCCTGCTTCTCCCTCTGCCCCTCCCTGCACTCATGCACGTGCTCTCTCTTGCTCTCCTAGTCTCAAATAAATAAAATCTTTTTTAAAAAAAGAAAACGTTTTGAAATGGTGAAATTAATTATGCTATATTAGAAAGCACAAGCTTAGAATGGTGCTGCTATCTACTGCCTAAATAAACTGTCCATTCTGTATGCAGACTTCTTTCATTTCTAATAAAATAAGAGGAAATCTGTAAGTAGTGAGTAATAGGAAGAAGACTACTGTCTATGGTTAGATCACTGTGGGTCATCAGAAAATAAACTACAGACATTCTCTCTGTGTATTTTAAGCGGTGAATTATTGACATGTATGCAGTTTTCCAGTAAATATTGAAGGAATTAATCATTAGCAAATTAAGAGTGCCAACTGTCCTCAGTTTACTGAGACTAGAAACAGTTATCTCATCTTTTTCTTCTCCTTCAGTTGGATCACTAGGTGCCGAGAAGAGTCATGGGAAGGTAAAAAATAGCATTTAGCAATAATCTAGTGACTCCACATTGGAGAAACACAGAGCCAAAGCCTCGGTATAATTCTTTGTTCCAATAGTCTGTGACTGTTGCTATTAAAAGCAGGTTTCTCTACACTTGAAAGCCAACCCTAGGCTCTTGTTACAGTGGCGTTACAAGCTCTTGCCTCTTGATGGTGCCACACAGTTAAAGATTTATGCTCCTAATTGAGGGATGTGTGCTGTGGGTCTTCACACAGTTTAGCGTTCTGGGCTAAATGCAAAAATACAGAAAGCACCTTGGACTAAGAGGTGGCTGCCAGCTCAGCTATGAAGTGAGTCTCATTTTTTTTAAGGTGATAAATTCATGCAGGAAGACTCATGACTAAAAAAGAAATAAAGCTCGGAAATAAAATTCACAGAAAAATGTAGAAACAAGATGTAAATTGAAAATATAGTATCAATACAGACAGGGTAATGTGGGACGACTAGCGATTCTTCATAGAAAAATGATCCCCATATTGGTTGTTAAATTATCTAAATTAAAAGCCATTTATTCATTGACCTCGTAAAAAATTTTTCATCCACTATTAGGTCTAGTGACTGTGCTGGCTCATCGTAATATGGATTTTTCTTTCCTGTTCTAGAAAAGTTTATGGGAATATCTGCTCTGAAGAATACTTTGAAAGTTTATGATTAGTTTTATTTAAAAATAATTATAGAACAGGTATTACAATAGAAACACATACATCACCTTTTCATTGGAAGGATTTTGTCAGCCATTTCAATGTGCAGATTAAGATCTACTAGAAGTCACTTGAAGAAAAGTTAATCTCTTTATTTTGAGGTAATTGTAGATTTACATGCAATTATAAGGAATAATTCAGAGAGATCCTGTGTACCCCTTACCCAGTCTCCTCCAATGCTAACATCTTGTGAAATTATAGTTGTCATATCACAACCAGTATATCGGCATTGATACAGTCAAGAAACAGAGCAGATACCTCACCCCAAGGCTCCCTCCTGCAGACCTTCTGTAGCCTCTCCCACTTTCCTCCTACTCTCAGCAACTACTTAACCCCTGGCATCCACTCTTCTGTTCTGCAGAGCTATAATTTTATTATTTATTATAGGAATGTTACATACATGTAATCATATACTTTGAGTTTGGCTTTTTCCTCTCCGCCTAATTCTTTGGAGATTGAGTCAGGTTGTTGCATGTCGTTGCCTTTTCTCCAGCTCCAAGTCTGGGATGTATGAGGTAAAGGAAATCTCAGGGAACTCATTTCTGGGTCTCTAGATGCCCAGATGATCTGCTGCCTTTCCCTATCTTTTGGTCTTCTTATGTTTGTCTTATTTTTTTTTAAGTAGTTCTTTTTTTTTTTTAAATTTTATTTATTTATTTCACACACACACACAGAGCACAAGCAGGGGGAGTGGCAGGCAGAGGGAGAAACAGACTCCTCACTGAGCAGAGAGCCCAACATGGGGCTGGATCCCAGGAACCTGGGATCATGACCTGAGCCAAAGGCAGTTGCTTAACCGACTGAGCCACCCAGGCGCCCCTTATGTTTGTCTTATATATAATGTGTCCAGTGTTCTGAGTTACATTCAGTGGGAGGAATAGGGAAAAATACCTCTACTCCATCTTTCCAGAAGTAGAAGTCAGGGAGATTAGTTTTTTAAAGTTCAGAACAGCCAAGAACTTTGCTCTGGTAAAGCCTAATTGACCTCAAGGGGGAAATCTGTATGGGGGCATGTTCTGTTGAAGAATTTTGGTTTGGAAAAATTGATGTTTCTCATTCAAAATTGCTAAGACCATATCCCAGTTCTGGGATTGTAATTTGGATTTTGAAAAAAGACAATTTTAATAAAATGCTAAGATAGAAAAAAGGAATAAGTTTCTCAGACATGTATTATTCTTTCATTTTGATTACTGAATAAGAGAGCCAAAATATTGAAAGTCTGTCTTTCCCATTAGATCATGAAGACCAAGGCCTAAATCGTGGTAGGCAGAGATTACAATTTTAAAAGTTGTTCTGGGAGAAAGGAAAATGCAGTTACTTTCTTAACATCTCAGATAGGGAAAGAAGACTTGTCACTATTTTGCATTTTTTTAAAGATGTTATTTACTTATTTATTTGAGAGAGAGAGAGTACAAGCCAGGGAGAGAGGCAGAGGGAGAGGGAGAAGTGAGAAGCAGGCTCCTGCTGAACAGGGAGCCCAGTGCGGACTCGATCCCAGGACCCTGGGACCATGACCTGAGCCGAAGGCAGACACTTAACCAACTGAGCCACCTAGGCACCCCATTATTTTGCATTTCTCTGTATAATACTGTAGCATTTTTTTTAATCTTAGCACACAGTATTTTCCATGAGATGTATCTCTCATAAATAGTTGCATTTACAAAATTTTCAGTTGATGTGTGATAGTCCACCTGTTTTTTAATTCTTTTTTTTACATGTTAGACTTTCCTATTTTTTACCCTACCAACTTCTTTGTGCGTAAAGAGAGTTCCTTATTTTTTTTAGGATAGATTTTTCCAGTGTGGAGATTTAGTTGTGGTTTGAACAAAATAAAATATTACATAAAATTCTAAAAGTATTTCAATGGATTGCATTTTATAAACTATGATCCTTCAGGGGAAGCAAACAAACAGATCCCCTGGAACTTGGTTAAGCCAACATAAAAATGCAAATGAACTACAGTATATTAGACTTTTGTTGAGTTTTTAATGGCGTGGAGCAGAAGGCCTACGCACCTTTTAGATTTTCTTCTGACACACTGTCCATGTCAGAGGGAAAATAATTGGCATACTTCTTTACACACTATGTGGAAATGATGATTACACTGATAACATGAATTTCCTTCTTTTATAGCTGGTGCTTTTCAGTCTCTAGGGAGAAGTGCATGATTTCCCCCCTTCAGTTATCTGGGTTGAGGCAACACTGTTATGGAGTCATTCATAACCAGCACTTTCTTTGAAGCAGTATCTATTAATATTTTAAGAATAGTTCACCTCAACCCCAATATCTTATAAAAGTAAAAATTTTCAACACTTGTATGTCTGCCAGTTGATTTTAAATGGCAAAATGATGCAAAAAGTCATCAGGAAAAGGACTAAAATACAGCAGATGTGAGTTAGATGGTCATTGTAGAGAGAGATTCCCTCGAGTCTGCCTCACAAATGCAAGAAATAACTGGAGGTGGAAAAAGCAAGTTGAAGAAAACATTCCTGGTCTAAAAAGTAACAGGATCAATTAAGTTAAGCGATGGTATTTTAGGACATGTTCTATATAAATGAAAATTAAAAAAAAACCATTACCTCAGCATATATATGTATTATATATAATTTACATAATTATATAACATATTTCATATTACTGAATTATTAGATATGTTAATAATCAGATCTATTTGGTAAATGTATTAATAACTTAAAATAGTATAAACCAATTTTATACATATATGTATTCCTTAATTACAAGCTCCTAAAATAGGGACACAGAAATAGCAGTAGGGGAAGGTAGCTTTAAGGGAGATGTTGACACACTAGTGAATAATAGTAATTTAAAAAAAAATAATCTGGAGCATGAGGGGTTGATTTATGAAATGAGATTAAAAGAACTGAGTTTCTTTGTCTGAGTATGAGCAAAGACAGGATATGGTAAGTTGCTCAGGTATGTGAATGATGTGTGTACTCATCGGGCAGGAACAATGATGATCTCAGGAGTGTAAGGTGGAGCCAGGGGCAATGTGAAATAGAAATCTGGGCTTTACATCAGGGATGCAATGTGTGCATTGGAGAGAAGCATGGATTTTTTTGGAGGGTAGTTCTTTCTAGAAGTTACTCCACTGGACTTCATGTGCTATGGGGAATATATGTTGCTCTGTAAATCCTGGGGCTGGAGGGACCAAAGGGCAGTGAGAGACTGAAAAGATTTCTTCCTCCCTGGGTTGCTATGGCAACTGGGCAGCGCTCTGTTGCCAGAAGCTCAGACATGTGATTCACCCCCCGGGAGGGAATTTTGGGCAGTGGAGGATTTTTCTCTCCTTCCAGACTGGCCAAAGAACCCCATAGATCTGTGAATTTTTCAGGGGCACATTTGGCTGCATAACATAGTTTTCCGGTATTGACTTTCCTTGAGAGCAGTTGGATTTGGCTTTTAGGTTTGCTTGTTGACTGGTACAGTAGTCCCCCCTTATCTGCAGTTTGCTTTCCCTGGTTTCAGTTACCCACTGTCAACACTGGTCTAGAAGCAGGTGATCCTCCTTCTGACCTACCATCAGGAGGTCAATAGTAGGTCACAGTGCCTATGCCATTCACCTCGCTTCATCTCAGCATGTAAGCATTTTATCATCTCACTTCATCATAAGAAAGGTGGGTACTGTACAATAAGGTACTTTGAGAGAGAAAGAGGGAGAGATCACTTCCATATTTTTATTGCAGTATATTGTTATACTGTTCTATTTTATTATTGGTTATTGTTGTTAATCTCTTACTGTGTCTACTTTATGCATTAAACTTCATCATAGGTATGTACGCATAGAAAAAACCATCGTGTGTATAGGGTTTAGTACTATCCGTGGTCTCAGGTACGCACTGAGGGTCTGGGAACATATCCCCCTCACATGAGGGGGGACTCCTGTATTAGTGATGGTTCTCCAGGACCCACAAGACAACTATCGATTTCACTTCCAATTTTTTAATGGAAACCATCTCTAATCATTGATAACAAACACTGAGCACCGGTCTTGTGACAAGCACCAACTTAGACCTTATAGTAAATGTTCTCAGACACATTCCTTTATTGATTCCTCCCAGGAACCCTAGGGCAGGCGCTGATCTTACCATCTCTGTTTTACAGACCAGGTTATAGAAACTCAAGGAGTTGAATCTGATAAGAACTTCTGTTACAGGTCTGGCACATGCCAGAACTTTAAATCCAAATCTTTGTTCTTTCTGCTTAATCAAGCTTAGACACAGAGTCTGCTCTGAAAGCCCAGTGGTTCTGTGGGAGAGAGGGAAGTCAATTTACCCACAGATCCTTACAATACGCGGTTGCAGAGAGAAGCGCTCTGATTTCTTTGCAGAGTCCTGATATCTTTATTTCAAAGTGCTTCTCCTTTCTGTTCACTTTACTCGTACTTTTCCTGGAGAAGTGGGAGGTGCCCCTTCTCTTACAGAGTGTCTAGTCTGCACAAAGGCAGGACACACTATTCTAGATTGCAAAGGGCTGAGAATGATGGGAAGTGAAATGTTGAGCTCTGGTGACTTCTTTGAGATTTGGAATGTGTGGAGGTGTGAAGGGAAGTGAGGAAGCGGAATAGAAAATCTACTGGGTAATCCGATGAAGATAATTTATTGTTTGGGGCAAGGGGAGAAGGAGGGGACTTGAGTACCTTTGCAGACAGAGGCGAAGGATTCAGGAGAGGAAATAAGTGTGTAGGGGAGGGAAAATTGGTGAAACAAAACCATAAGGATAATGGGAGGGAATATGGATGCAGTGAGGCAGGCAGAGGGCTTCACCTTGGGAGGACTGAGGGACTCTCCTTAGATACCTGTGCGAACACTTATATTGTGTTTACTGTGTTCAAGAAGGGCGCATGCGCGCGCACGCGCGCACGTGCGTGTGTGTGTATATATACACGTTTGTTTGTTTACGTTTTAAATCCTCATGACATCCTACAAGATAGATATTCTAGTAATTCCTTGCTTTATGCATGAGGAACTAAGACTCACAGACGCTAAATGACTTGCCCAGGGCCTCACACGTAGCTATGGAAATAGCATTCAGGCTCCAGAGTTCCTGCTCTTAGCCACTATGGTACCTTGAAGAAAGGAGACCCAGACATATAAAGAGAGGTAGAGGAGGGAAGTTTAGGGCATTGCGCAGGACGGCCTTGATCTCCTTAGGCAGTGTGCTTGTGTATGGGGTGTACTGACTATATTTGAGAAACAGGTACTGAAAAATCACTGAGTGGCAAGCAGTATCCTAGTTATCTGTGCATGCCTTACTCTCCCTCTGCATCTGGTTATCCATTATCGTGGAGCCAGAATAGGTATAGTTGATACAAAATCCTAATAGCAATCTGCATGTGACAGATGCTTGTCGATCAATTCGTAGCTGTCACATTATTCCATAACTCTTCAGATGACTTGCACTTGCTTCCAGAACAGATAATCACACAAAGGCATTGCTATTTCATTTGTCAGATGGGCCTCTTTCCAGAGCAACCCTCCAATGGGGCACACATGCACATGCTTTCTAAACAATGGATGGCAGAATAAAGCGCTGCCCTGACCACAAGTCTGAAGGTGGATTTCCCAGGTAGACTACAAGATAAAATGTTCTTAGCTAGACATTAAACTGACTTTTATGACGATAATTTGTAAAATCAAAAAATAAAAACTCCTTACTTATGTATACAGTTTCTTAGATTAGTTGTCCTAAACTGATAAATATAACACTAGGGCAATGTTTGGATAAACATGAAGGCCAGTTACAAGGTTAAAGGGCACTGTCTCCACATACGACCGTCCTCTCTTCTGATATCAAGCACAAGTTCAGAGACTTCCTGGGAACCACCCAGAGGTTCATGAATTCACTAGGAAGACTTAACAGAACCCACTGAAAGCCGTTACAGTCAGGATTATCGTTTACTATAGGGAAAGGCTAAGATCAAGATCAGCCAAGGAGAAGAGAAGTAGAGGGGCAGAGTCAGGAGGTTCCAAATGCAAAGCTTCTGCTGGTCTCTCCCTGTGGAGTCAGGGTGTGATACACTACCCACATTGGTGTGTGGCAGTACCCATGGAGTGTGGGCAGCCAGGGAAGACCTCCTGAGCTTCAGTGTCCAGAGTTTTTACTGGGACTTCATCATGTAGGCATGATGGATTGATTGTCCACTTGGTTAATCTCATCTCCAAGTTGACTGATAACACATGACTCCCAGGCCCCCATAAAAATCCCACAAAAATCATGACCGTGGAGTGGCCAGCCCTCACCCTGAGATTGATTATCAGGAGTGCCCCACTTTGTCCTAAACAAAGACAATCCCATCAGGTATGACATAGATTACCTTCCAGAAGCCAACAGTCCAGCAGTGAAGGCCAGACCTCTCTTTGGGCAAAGCCAAATTCTTTATTACACAGTAAATAAATGAGCTGCCTTTAGTAGGATCTCTGAGGCTCTTGTCTCCAACTTTTGGGCCTATAACCTGCTTGAAATTAAGCAAGGCTTATCAATCATGATGTGGAGGAGACAAAAGAAAACAATTATGTCAGGCTTAAAATAGCGTAGGTCTATTTCTCCTTCACTCTCCATGGCCAGCATGGGTTGAATGAGGCCTCTGCTCTGTATTTCCTTGCTCAGGGCCAAGGCTCAGGGAGCCAGCACCATCTGGAGTGTCACTCTGCCATGGCAAAGCAAGACATGTAATGGATCATGTCTTAGTTGTCCAGGCAGAAGGGACACACATTGCTTTTCACACGTAATGGGCCCGTGCAAGTTTGACAGTCCTATCTAGTTTAGGAGTGGGAAATTGAGAAACTGTTTTACCCTGTGTCCAAAAAGACAAGAACTGATCATCATAGCCCTAGTTACTACCCCAAAGGATTTATCTCCAAAAACAAACAGACTGGCGTAAAAGACTTTTAACCATTGCTTCTGTTTTTCCTCCTCATTGTCCTACCTAAATGAGACTTCGGAATTTGCTCATGGAATCCTGAAAATAATGCTTACGTGCTGTCAGCTCCATCTCATTCTGCCATCCACCTTTAGGCCAGGGTCTCTGACTCTCTTTGGTTTTTTATTCAGGGTTATTGGGAGCTCGTAAGTCCTGGTATACAGAGAGAGAAAGTTGACCCACTTCTCTGCATGTACCTCGTCCCTCTTCCTCTAAAGAACCCCATCTTTCTAGCCACACAGTAGTTGCTGATCCCCGAGCACACTCTATTAGTCCATGCTCTATGCCTTTGCTTATATGGTTCCTTTATAGAAATGCCCAGCCCACCCCACTGGCCAACAGACCACACAGACTCATATTTATCCCAGGGTCTCAACTCAAATTTGTCTTTCTATAATTTTGGTCAACTACTTCCTTATATGTGAATCTGTTGGTTTTCTGTAAATCTGTTAGCACCCTTTTCTTTGATTGATCAACTGTGCTTTCCACTAAAGATGTGAGGGTAGAAATGCTGTCTTTTTCCGTCCTTGTGTCTCCAGCACAGTAATGGCCTGAGAGTAGCTTAACAGATCTTTGATGAACTGGCGATTATGGAGATATTGAATCTCTAGGGTTAACAAGAGAGAGAGAAGTAAGGTCATACTCAGCAGTTACAGCAGGTCCTCTTCAGAAAAAATATCTTCTTCCAACTAAGTTATTTCTAGCCATTAAAAGTTGACCCTTGCTTTTATATAATGAGTGACCCAACATAGTTAATTATAACACAAGGAGTTCAACAAAGATTTCAACTGCGCTTGGGTATCGGGCAATTGGTTTTCTATGTAATTTATTTCTGCACTGCATTTCCAGTCCTGTGGCCCAGACTGGCTGCTGTTGGTTACCAGGGGATGGATGGGGCTGGGAGATGGATGAGGTCCCTGACCAAGAGCTGCCGAGAGGCACTGCCAGACACATTCCTCGGAAAAAGACAGAAAGCTCTGAGGTCAAAACACACTCAGTCTGCAGCTTTTTTTTTTTTTTAATTGCTTAGGAAAAGAACCGCACACCATTTTCTTCAGGTATATATTTTAAGATCCCGTGTCCCCTTCAAAGCTTTCTTTGATATATGCAGTATATTGAAGAGGAGAGGAGGAAAGGGAAAATAGAGAGGGAGATTTAAAAATGTATTTAAAATGATTTGATTCAAATGACCTACTTTCCAAGGCCACAGCACCAATGTTTTGTGCCATTTAGATGCCTAGGCCTTGCACTGGTGGCTTTTCAAAAGAAGGCACAGCAGAACACTGGCTGGGAGAGATGGGCAGAAACTGGAGATCTTCAGGAGGGTGGCCCTCCCAACTTGGCAGGTGGCCAGGTGAAGTGCCAGATGCAATTGGGTTTTAGGTGGGGGGCCGTCCATCTCAGTCCCTGCTGGTGCTTGGCGTTCCAGAGTAATTATTCATAGTGCCCTGTTTGGTTCTCAAAGGCGTCCTGGTGTGGAATGGGTGCCCTGGTTTTAGGCCCCCCCAGAATGGAGAATATTGGAGTGATGGATGGGAAAGAACAAGACTCCAGAGTGAAGAGGGCTCCGGGGAGAATTATTTTATGAGGGTACGTTCTGTACAGGGTTTTCCTTAAAAGGCTGCATATAGTGCTTTCTGAAATGCCTTGCAGACTTTCTTCTGACGCACTTCTTGACATCAGTTTATTTTTCTTTGGTGCAGCTTTTATGGGGCCAGCGTGTCTCAGCGCAGCCTGGATTTCTTTGAGACTCACGGGCGGCAGTGTGGCTTGTGTGTGTGATTCGAGCCTGGACAGATTGGCTGTGAATGGGGTGATAAGAATAGAGAGAACCACATACCAGTAGACCACACTTCCTGTGCACAAGCCATTGAATACTGCGTTCCACTGTCTGAAATAGCATTCATCTTAAGGCTGGGATCATTTATTCCTGTGGAATTAAGCAAGAGCACTGGCAGCAGAAGAAACTATTTTGGGAGAGATGTGGGAGGGATTTTGCTATGTATCACAGGCGAGGCAGAAGTGCCTTCCGTGATTTTGAAGACCATACTGTTCCCTGAAGCCCTGGTAAGTGGGAATTGACAACTTTCAGATAATCCCACGTGTAATTAATGTCCAGGCTAATGTATACACACTGCGCTCTATAAAGGTCAGTAGGGACGGAGTTTGGGTGCTTCAGCTTAAGTCACCTAAATGGCAGAAAGAGAACTTTCCTTTGGAAATTAGCATTAGTTTCTCATGCAGATGCTATTGAGAAGGGGTAAAATATAGGGTCTTGTTCCTGTCCCCCTCCTTAAATATGCCCTTGCACATGGGTTTTGCATATTCCCAAGTGAACTTTCTCTGTCGTTGGAGAAGTTTAAAATAAGGCAGTGAATGCTGTGCCCCCACCACTTCCTCCCCATAAAGCTGAGGTACGTAGGGGTTGGCAGCTGGCAACAGCTGCAGAGATAAATAAGCCCCGGGGCTCCTGGACGGACTGGGTGCAGAAGTGCGCGGGAGGAGGCTGTGCAGCTATGAGCGCCTGCCGTGGGACGAGGCCATGAGGACCGAGCTGCAGCTGGAGGCCAGAAGTTCAGGCAGTGAACGGGAGGTGGGGGCTTAGAGGAGCTGGTGTGATAGCCCTTTTGATCAAGCGATTGCATTTGCAGGGGTGAAGGGGGCATACTTTAGAGGACAGAGGAAAGTTAGACACAACTTAAATGACTTCTGTCTTGTCATTTAATTAGTGTATTTAATGGAAACCAGGGCATTATGTTGGTCTGTTTCTATTTAACTTTGCTGTTGGATAGTCAGTCCTTCAACTGGCAAAGAGCTGACTGCCTTCAGAATTTTGTCTTTACAAATTAGCTGCAGTTAGAAATTGAATACAGTAGCCCAGTGCTACTTAAAAATTTTCTATGTTGTTACTGATAACCAGTTTGGAAAATGTTTTTCTATGGAAAGCTTTTGATTTTTTTTTTCAATGTGGTAGATGTAATCACAATAGACTTTTTTTGTTATTTTATTATTTTTCTTTTCACTCTGGCCTTGGAATTAATGTGCGAGGCAGAGATGTTAAGGTTCCCCACCCCAAACAGTTCTGTCGAGGCTTATGATAAATATTTCATAAATTATATACTATTGCTCACAAATATATAGTGATTTTACTTAAAGTCAAAAACCATAAATATCCACTTGTTTTGTATGGGGAGCTTGGTGAAGTGTCAGTAAGTAGTACCATTATAGACATCAATGGCCTATATATTGATTTTTTTTTTAAGCAAATGAACTATCATTTTATGTTGCAGTTAAATGAATCAAGATGATTTCAGAATCTGAAATACATTGCTGTCTTTCTACTGGACGTGACATGAAAAGTTTTTCCATTTTTATGCAACAGTTCCACTTCTTTATAATTTTAATTACTCATGTTAGAGATTGGTAGAAAAGACCTTTATCTCATGACAAGACATAAGAAAAGTATTGAAAATTTTGAGGCATGTCAAAAAAATATTGAAAAAATTTCAGGAAAAAATTCTCTTAAATTAGAAGATTCTTTAAGTAGTATTTTTCTTTTTGTGTGTCTGTTTCTCTAGGATGCTAGAGAATTAACTTTAAGCGCAAGTGTTAAGTCGATAGTGATGGAAGAGCCAGATATGTTGGAGGCAGAGCGGTAGAGAAGCAAGGGGGAGTGAAGATTTTTTAAAAAGGAGATTGAAAAAAAGACTGAAATGTTCAGAGAACTAATAAATCAAGAAAAGGCTTACCGAGGGCTGCTACGTGGGGGCATCAGCACTGGGACGTCCAAGGAGAGGGGGCAGCTCGAATTGAGTTTGGGAAGAAAATCAGGCATTTTTCACCTGGGTTTCATCTGGATCCTTAAATGCATCCATCTGAGATGATGGAAACTCATCACCAGCCCACTGTCTGTGGGTTTACCTGCGGGATGTAATTGCCAGCAGTCCCAGCCTCTTCAGTCTTTCTCTTTGTGATTGTCTTTATTCTCACAAACTCTCTGACCTTCCCCTCTTCTGTGTTCTAGGAGAGACAGCGTCTGGAGACCATCCTCAGTCTCTGTGCTGAATACACAAAGCCCGACAGTCGCTTGTCCACGGGCACCACTGTGGCCGATGTGCAGAAGATCAATAAGGAGCTTGAGAAGCTGCAGCTCTCTGATGAGGAGTCCGTGTTTGAAGAAGCCGTGGTGAGCCCTGACGCCAGGTACAGGTGCCACCCGAAAGGCTCTCTCCACGATGCGGACTCGGCAATCTTCGGGAGCGTCGGGCAGAACAGTGCTGGCTTCCTGTCCCCCAGGAGCATCAGGAACGATGACCTGCTCAGGGACCTCACGCCTGCCTTTCTGAAAACTTCCAGCGAGTCTGCTTATCTTAGTATCCTACCGAAGGTAAAGGCGACAGAGCAAAAAAAAAAACAGGATTTAGGGCCTGGGGCTCTGCATCTGCATTGGCCCAGAGACTAGAGATTTTACCGTTCTTGTTTTCCAAAATGTTTTCAGCGAAGCTTCAGTTTAAGAGGTAATTAGCTAAACAAGGTGCAGCAAATTAGGGCATTTACTATAAAGTAACAAATTTGTGCACCGTAAGAAATGCAGCGGTAAAGAAAACTCAAAAGAGGGATGTTTCTCTTTTCTCTGCCCCCTCCCAGTTGTACACCTGAGAAATAAACACAAAAGTGTCTTACCTTTCTTCTTCATATTTCTGTGCATATACAGCCACGTGTTATAGGCATAGACGCACAGATGCAAACATACGGTGTTCTGCTCTTTTTCTTTTCCTCACTAAATGTCTTGCATATCTTTGCATTTTAGTAGACACAGGTCTGCCTCATTCTTTTTAATAGCTGACTAGTATTCTATTGTTTGGAAATACTATTTAAATTGTTTCTAGCTTTTTTACTAATAAAATCTATATGTAGCGAATACTGTGCAAATGTATCTACAAGATCACTTACTAAAATTGGAATTGCTAGATCAAAGAGTTTGTATATTATTCATTTTAATCAGTATTTCCAAATTATACTCTCAGAAGTATTTCCAGGTGACACTTCTACCAAAAGTTTATGAGCATGCCTCATTCTCCATACACTTGCCAAGGCTGCACATTTTCAAAATTTTTCAATATACTAAGTTAATTGGTGTCTAATTTGCTTGTCTTTAATTATGCATAAAGTTGGACATCTTTTCATATTTTTAGTTGTGAATTTGTATTTTGACCCACTTACTCATGTTCTTCACCCATTTTTTAAAAAATTTCTTATCTTGTTTTTACTAAGTAGTAAGAGTTATTTGTAAGGAAATTAGTCTTTTATCATGAGTGGTCTTCCCCCCTTGACTTGACTTACGATATTTTTTGGATGTATAAGAGTAAGATTCATATGTAATCATAATTATTACTTAGTCTTCTGGCTGTATATTGATTTCCAAATGCTTCCAAATTTGAAGATTTCTTAAATGGAATTAGAGGAAAATCTTTTGGTGTTACTTTTTTCACACAGGTTAAGAATCTGTGGATTTTTTTTTTTTCCTTTTTTGGTTTTAGGAGAGAGAGAGAGAGACAGCATGTGCAAGCATGCAAGTGTGTGAAGAGGGAGCAGAGGGAGAGAGAGCACGAAAATCTTAAAGCAGGCTCCATGCCCAGCACAGAGCCAATGATCTCATGACCCTGAGATCATTACCTGAGCCAAAATCAAGAGTCAGATGCTTACTTGACTAGCTACCCAAGTGCCCCAAGAATCTTTTTTCTATGAAATTAAAATAAATTCTCCTACCTGTTTCCTATAAAGGATTTAAGAGAGTGACAAGAAAATGTAAGTTTTATTGGAATAAAATTAACACAAAAAATAGTAATTAGGAGAAAAAAACAGATGTCATAATCACAAGAATTTATTTATTTAAATAAACAGGATCAGTTAATTAACTAAGTAACTCTGACCATTAAGTTCAATTCCAAGATTCTCGACAATTATGGCCAAAGAATCAAAAACAAAAAAATACATCAGTTAAATTTTTGTTGTAAGAGAAGGACACAAACTGATTAAGAGAAAGACCTTATCGTGTGCAAAATTCTGGAGGTAGTTTATCATCTGGAGTATTATTCAGGAGGAGTTTGTGTGTTTGTTTTGACTTTTTTACTCAGTGTTCCCTGTCAGGAGTCCGTGCCTACCTTCTGAGTTCTCCCATCATCAGTATTAGGACTCGGAAATGTTCAGTCCTTCTTTCTCCTAATGACCGCAGTGACCTTACTCATTCTCCGTGGAGAGTACTTCAGAATAGGACATCTGTCTCTATTACCAGAAATGCAACTGTTAGAAACTAGGATGGGGGGCGGAATCAAATGTTGGTTGTGTTCAGGCAAAGTAAATGACCCACCGTTTGAAAACTTGAGCTGTTTTCATCAGCCTTTGGCTCCCTTTGAAGTCCTTGACTTCCTTTTCATTCAAAATCCTTTCCCATTTCTTCCATCATGGACAGCTGCCAGATTTTTGTTAAAACAGTGAGCTATGTGTTTCTCTCAAGGACCATCTTTTGGGAGACAGGTTTCCTCCTCAAGAGGGCTGGGACAAGAGAGCTGCTAGTGTGTAAACAGGCAGATGGTGGCAGATGTTTTTAATTGCCCAAATATGCTTTTGTGGAAAAGGAGGCCTCTGAAGCTTAGAGCAGCCTCCGCTGAGGCAAGACATATAAGACTGTGCATCCTTTGGAGGCAGGAAATATCAAAGGCGCCTCTGGTTACCACGCAGCAGCTTAGGCAGAGAGCAAGGGAGGGGATGAGTTCCAAGGACGGAGGTTTGCATGTATGACTTTTTGGAGACAGATATATGTTACCCCAGGACAGCAGATAAAAGAATGTTTTATTAAGTCCTGACCATTTGTTTTGGATGCTTTTCTTCTTAGTAATCTGCTCACTAAATTGTTTACTTAGCAAAGGACAGTGTTTGTATTAATCAATCTAAGGATCAATGGAGAAGAGAGGAATGTGACAAACACATTGATTTAAGGAAACAAAGATTTTGATGACATTTAGGAAACCTAAGATTTACTGTTCTGGAACTTGTTTAAGCTAACACGTAAAGATACAGATGACCTTAGAAATATGCTAATTTTATTTTATTTTATATTTTAAAGATTTACTTATTTTAGAGAGTGTGAGAGCACAGGGGGAGGGGCAGAGGGAGAGGGAGAGAGAGAGAATCTCAAGCAGACTCCCTGCTGAGCACGGAACCTGCCCCGGGGCTCGATCTCAGGACCCTGAGATCACCACTTGAGCCAAAATCAAGTCAGACGCTTAATGGACTGAGCCACCCAGGCGCCCTGGAATGTGCTAATTTTAATTGGCTTTTGTGAACCTGTCTTCTGCTGCCTGAGGTGAAAGCTGAGACTAGCTCACTCTTCTTTCTTCCATAGTGTTAGGATTTAAGTCACACACACAGCACTGTGTGCGTTTTGTGTACAGCCTTGTGACCTGATTTACAAATGTTGTGAAATGATTGCCACGCTTAGTTTAACATCCATCACCTCATATTGTTATTTGGGAAAAAAAAAGAAGTTCTTTTCCTTGAGAACTTTTTCCCTCTTCTCTTCTTGAGTAATCATTTTGTCTACAGTGGACAGCCTTCACACTTGCTACTTCCTCTGGTTGCAAGGAGTTTCTAAGAAGAGATTTTTTGGGGGGGAAAGCAGATACAGTGTCTCGTTCCTACCCTCTCTCCCTTTTCTCTGTGGAGATCAGGTTGCCTCACAGATGGCATATTTGGGGATGCTCGTACGTGTGTGAACAATACTCTCCTTCCATTCCATCGCAAACCATTCAGAGTTTTAGAACGCCTTTTGAAGATTTTGCTCTTTATAAATAACAAAAAAGAACAACCATTTCCTAGATAGCATTGATTGTTATAAATAGCCTCTCAAATGGTCTGTTATCAACGATGCCTATTGTGGTCAGTTGTTTAGAAACTTTGAGTTAGACATTTATAATCGCCACTGTCACCTTTCTTCACCCTCTCTTTGCTTAGAAAGTTCATGGTTTTGCAGATTGTTCAGCTTTTGTTTGCTCTTAATGCTTGACTTCCACCAGTGAGAGAGATATTTTTAAACCATGTTGGCAGTTGAAACCCAATATGTAATGTTTACCCAACAGGATACTGGCCTTCTTGGGCCTTTCCTGCTAGGATTACACGTCAGTGATTTTGGAATGCCGTTCACTGTTACAGGCCTTCCTCACGCCCTAAAACAGGTACCTGAGTATTAAGACAATGAGATTCATTGTGATAAAAAGGTCAGCGGTTGTTTTATTAATTGGCAAGATACTGGATGTAAGATGGCAATTAAAAGTCTAAATGTCAAAGCTTGGAAGGCCTGCGTACCTTTGCTAATCACTCTGAGATACTGTGACATCTCAATTGTTTGATCTCCGTAAGGGGCAGTGAAGTAGGGTAAAGAATAAAGAATATGAATAAAGAATGCCACACGCTGGCTCTCTTCTTGAAGTTATTTTCAAGATCATTAAATAGGGTGCCTGGGTGGCTCAGATGGTTAAGCGCCTGCCTTCAGCTCAGGTCATGATCCCAGGGTCCTGGGATCGAGTCCCGCATCAGGCTCCCTGCTCCTTGGGAGCCTGCTTCTCCCTCTGCTTCTCTCTCTCTCTCCGTCTCTCATGAATAAATAAATAAAATCTTAAAAAATCATTAAATAAATGAACCTCGTGTGACATACTAAATGTTAATGATTTCTTTGGTTAATATGAATATTCTTGGCACTGACTGATAAGTGAACTTCAATAATTTACTTATCAAGTCTGCTATGTTCAGTGTCCAATTGTGAAATTGTTTCATGGCTGACTTACGAATGAAAAGAAATTACTTTTTCAAAGAGAGATAAAAATTGAATAAGTAATGTACCGATACCCCAGCATCCCTTGACTTACAGAAAGACTGATCTCTACCAGGCAATATCTAGGATAACTAACCTGAAATGGCTGAAAGAAGAGGCGATTTTCAATTCATTATACTCTCTTCTTAAAACAATAGGCTGTCAAATTTTGATCCCAGATACTCCTTTCTTCCCTGGGCACCTGTCATCTCTCTGTTGAGGAGTTTAAGTATGTCCTCTCTTACTCAGGTTCTTTCCTGCCTTTCTCATTCCTTGCCAAGGAACTCAAGTTTTTTTTCTGTGAAATGACTTTATGAATGATGACCAGTGTCCTATTTTGTGTCACAAAAGCCCATTGGCCCAGTTAGTGTCTTAAACATTATATAGGAAGAAGGTGCTGTAGGATAAAGACAGTAAGTAATGTGCAAACCCAAGAAGTGAAACATGAATTAACTTCACATTAAGTGTATAGTTTTCAGTCACTTTGGGAGTCACCAAAATAATAAGGGCTGTATTGTCCTGGTTATTCACTTTATGGAACATTGAGGTGCGAGGGGCCAAGCGTATCATGCCCTCACTTTTCCACCTTGCGGTGGAAAGGAGACAAATAAGCATGAATGCCCATTCACAAATAACCCTAGTGGGGGGACCCCGGAGTATGGCTAGAGATTCGGGAAACCGTTGTAGGAGCTGTGTTCACTCAGAGTTGAGAGAGAATGTGGAGCTTGGAGTGAGGGTAGCATCATGCCTAAGAGATCCCTAAGGAAGATGTCAAAAGTCTTGTCTAGCTTCTCATTCTTTGCTGTGCCAAACTTTCTCTATGACCTTAGAGAAGTCACTACAATGTCTATGGACTAACTTCCTCATCTGTACAAACTTAGTTATTTCAGCTTTAAAAGAATATGAATGGGTGAATTTAAGTTGGTTTGTATGAGGTAACTTAAGACCCTCACTGCTGAGGATTTGTGGGAAAATTCAGAATTGCAACAGAACAATCACAAGGATGCTTTTAGAATCCAAAGAGGCACTGAGACTGTGAAACCCGAGACTTCCTACTGGTTTATAAATTGGGAGATTCTGGAATTGAAGTGTGAATAGCCCTTTTCTGTGTTGATTAATTGCAGACCCCAGAGGATATAAACGAAGAACAAAGGATTCAGGAGTTGGCAGCAATGGAAGAGACCCGGATAGCAATTCTAAATAACCTCGAAGAACTTGAACAAAAAATCAAAGATATCAATGACCAGATGGATGAATCTTCCAGAGAGGTATAAACCAGGAGTTGACTTTTTACCCCTCTCTTGTTTCTCCCTTTCCTTTAGCTTAAAAATATTACTGCCTATTAAGACATAGGCTTCGGAAGCAGAATACATAGAAATCAACATGAGTTAACATTTTTTTCAGTGGGTCCAAGTACAGGGTAAAAATACCTTTTTAAAAAAAAAATAGTTCTTTTTTCCTGGTCTTTTTTTCTTAAGTCAGATGAGACAAACATATGAAGCCATTTTTGATGTACTTTGGGTATAACCAATTTTGTCTTAACAAAGCTGTATGCTCTCTGACTTGCTACGGATCTGTCAGCTGAGGTCCCCATACATTTAGGTGTCCAAGTTCAAATCCAACAAACATTTCCTGAGTATGCTTACTAAGAGTTGGACGTCATGTTGGACTATAGAGGGATTTATATATGCAGCAAACATAGACCTAGCTTTCTAGAGATTTGCAAACCAGAGCGGAGACAGACACATAGTCTCTTACTATTATAGGAGAAAGGGCCACTTTTCATACTACCTCCACGGAGCGAAAAGGAGCAAATGATTCTGCCGAGCATGTGTATATTCACAGATGATACAGATAGCTCTAAGTGGAAGGGGACTGCTCACCTGTCATCTTCTACACAGACCCTGGACGTTCCCCCTGCTGGCATTGCTAAGAATGCATCGCTTGCATGCTGGGCCGGGTGTAATTTTCACTTCCCAAGCTCTGTGGACAAACACAGACAGACACACCTGCTCCCAAGATGGTTTGTGCTTGAGCCTGAATCTGAGCAAATAGGCAAAATACTCTTGAGAAGTTAGCAGAGAAGGAGTTGCAGTAGAAAAATTAAATGATAGGTAGATTTCTTAGTAAATGTATTGTGGGCTGTCCAGCCTTCTTATATAGGAATTCTGAGTCTCACCTGGACTCTCTGGGGTGTACTCTAGGCCCCACAGTCTGGCTGATACCGTAGTACTTTTTGAAATCTGCGGCTGTTAAAAATGCACCTCTAAAGTGGACAATTGAGAATCTCTGAATGTGAAACACCTCTGAGCTTTGTTTTGTGTCCTCAGTTGGATATGGAATGTGCTCTTTTGGATGGAGAACAGAAATCTGAAACAACTGAACTTATGAAAGAGAAGGAAATTTTGGATCATCTAAATCGGAAAATAGCAGAACTGGAAAAGAACATCGTTGGTGAAAAGACCAAGGTAAAAGAAAAGTATATTTGAATTCAATTTTTATGAGCAATATGGTGGCTCCATTTGGTCGAATTTAAATGTTGTATGAATTCCCATGGTTTGGAATTTGTGTGTCATGTTCCTAGAGACAGTGGTACTAGAGGAAAGTCTTCAGATGAGGTAAGTTCTTCACAAAGAACTGTCAGGGACTGAGCTGCGGACACTAAGGGAGTAGAGCCCATAGAACTTTCTGGGTTGATATTCATGGCGGCTTAACCTACTTGAGATGAGTGAATTGCTTTTTTCCAGCAGGCTTTCTGCTCTTCTGATTGTGCTGTGTTTTTTAAAGATTGATTTTAGCATAAGAAGTTTATTCTTAACCACTGGTATCCTGTAGGGATGACTTAGGCATATTCAAACACGGTTGCCTTTTTTCTTTTCATTTTTCTGTTCATTAAGAATTTGAATGGGAACCATTCACCTCACCTGTCCCGCCTTGCCATTATCGTCAATGCAAGGGCACTGCTCTTTGACAAATGCATTGGAGTTGTCAGGGAATCCTCATACACTGCCAAGTGGAAAATACCCATGAAACACAGTTGACATTTACCTTGGAAAAGGTCTCACTCGTACATTTCAAGCCACAACCTGAATGTTAGCTGATATCTACTTGGGAAAGTGGGAAAAATTACTTGCAGTTTTTAGAATTCAAGGTAGTAGTTGGGTTTTTTGTTTGTCTGCTTATTTGTTTATTTCCTCTGGGAAATATTTTACTTACTTTTTTCTCACATTCTGAGTTAGTTACAGCTAAACCAAGCCTAAAATTAAAAATTGAGATTCCAGTTTTGGAGGGAAAAAGCAAACGAACACGTTCTTCCTTGCTCACCATCTTCTCCACTAAGCTAAGAAAAAGAAAAAAAAAATCAGTTTGAGTAGAGTAAGTCCTAGTGGGTAATATGTGGAAAGGATTTCTGCTGAATGCAGCTTCCTTTTTAGGCTCTTCTTTGTTTAAGACCTATAAATAAGGGCATTTGATCTTGGTGCCAGAGAATGAGCTCAAAGTGATATTGTCAGAAATTGATGTCAGACTAACAGCTACACATCAATTTCTTGGTTGCCTGCTTGTCAAGATTAAGTACCCAGCTTTTTCACATTAAGTTTTATGTATGTTCCTTCTAGCTCCAGACTTTGAAATAGTAAAGAATCCATTTGGGGTAGTTGGTATATTTTTCTTTAAAAAGCTCAAAGCCAGGTCAAAGGATTGATTGTCTCGATCTGCAGTAGAGGACGATTCTGCTTTTCCAAGATTCTGCACTGATACAGCAAGAAACCGTGAGAAGCATGAGATGTCTTTGTTTGGGGTGCTTATTAGTATATATTTTTATGTCCTCCTGGAAAACTTGTGGGACTGAGGAATGGGTATCATGTTCTCCACAAGCCTTTCTGCCTTCCTCATCCATGTAGTTATTTATCTTTGTGTAGCCCACACACGGCATGGCCTGCAAATTCTTTTTGTCTCCATCATTCGCATGAGACACAAAAGCGAAGCAAGTCGTGTCCATCCCACCTCCCAGGGAAAGTCGTGTTATACTGTGCGGGCCTAAAGGAGAGGTGGAACTCCAGGGACATGGGCAGAAACAAGAAAGGGGGCCACCTCCATCCTTCCTATTATTGTTTTGGTGAGCTTGACAGAGGCTCTGCGTAGGAGAGCGGACACTGGGGGCTTGAAGTATAGGACTGGCTCATGCAGCTCTTAGGGGAGTCGTTGGTCTTAGAAAGTGGGATTATTGTCTGTCATCACAGGGTGTGAAAAATGGCAGAAACTGGCGTTGGGTGAGAGATTCCAGAGAAGGACAAGGGAAGTGGAAACAGACCGGGCTAGACGATGTTATACAGATTTCTGATGACCAAACTCAAATACCACTTGGCGGCATTACTATGTTTTTCAGATAAACTCATACGATTTTATGACACGGCTGTTTCACACTTTCACTCTGTTCAAACCTCTGGTCCATTTTCCTCCCACGGAGATGACCTCACCGCCTACTTCTCTGAGAAATCAGATGGATCCCATCCCCTCCCCACTCAGGAGGGTTCTCTCCCCCCCTCAAAGATAAGTGCCTTGGGATGTGCTCTGGGTGTCATCCCATCCCAGGTCAGCTCTTCTGTACCACTCCCCCAGCCTTCTCCCTCTTTCCTGGACTTTGACTGCCAACATGCCAACATTATTTTTACATTTTATTATTATTTAAAAACAAACTACCTTCCAGCTAGTGCCTTATCTCGTTTCTCTTCATCATAGCCATGCTTTTCAAACAATGTTCTTCCTACACTGCGAGCCTTCTTCCTCAGTTCCCAATTACCCACCCTTCCAACTCGAGTTGGCCTAGGCCCCCACTTCTCCATCAGATTTGTCCCTGGTGAGACTACAAAAGACCTCGGTGCTGCCCAACCCACTGCGTGGTTTTTAGTCCTCTTGTGATCAGACGTCCTGAGCGGCATTCGAGACAGGGGACAACCGTTTTACTTCGTACTCGCCCCTCCCCACCCTGCCCCTTGGCCGCTGGATGCCTCCTCTTGTGTTTTTCCTTCTCTTTCTCATACTCCTTCTCTGTGACTTTTCTGAGTTCCCTTTGCTTGTTCCTCTGCCTCTATAAAGCCGGTTGTTAGAGTGTTTGATCTGAATCCTCTTCTCTTGTACCCTCACATTCTTATAACCATGGCTCCCCATGACCTGTAAACGCTGGTGACAGTCGAGTGTATGTCTTTAGCTTATAAGACTTTCCCAAACTTCTGACTCATATCCTGTAGCCTAGCTGACATCTGGACTCAGACATTTCACAGCTACTCTCACTCAACGCACCTAACGAACTCTTGATCTCCTTCCCCTTGTCTTCCACACGCAACCCGCCCGCCCATCCTGTTCTTCCTTCAGTATTCCCAGGCCAGGAGATGGCATCTCCAGCCACCTCTATGTCCAAATGGCAACCCGGAAGTCGATCTTGACCCTTCTTTTTCCATCACCCTCGCATTAAGAGTTCTCAATTTCTTCAGCTTCTCTGCATCTCCACTAACAGCACTCTCTTCTAAACCATCAGAATCTCTTCTTTCCTTCCATTTCCACATGCTTCCCTTTCGTTCATTCTCTTCACAGCAGCCAGAACAATTTTTAAAAATATATAAATTAGATCCTAGCACTCTGATTTGTGTTTCACCATATTTTATATAAATTTTATATATTTATATCATGGGCCTTTGTCACTTCCCCCCCTCCTTCACCCGATGTGCACGGTGACCTTCTATTTGTGTAAAGAGTCATCCTCCCCCTGCCTCCTGCCAGATCTATTTCCTTGCAGATCTGTTTCCCATGCCTGGGATTCCCTTCCCATATTCCATATCTTGTTGGTTCTATCTTTCAGGGCTTAGGTTCATTGTTAGCTTTTCAGAAAAGCCCTTGCAGACCCTTCCAGTTCCGATTATGTTCTCCCTGTTGTTCTTTGAGTCCTTGTACAAATCCCATTTCATACTTCCCATGTTTGGGGCTTGTTAGATACGGATTTCCTTCTCTAGTGTGTGAAATAGAGGAAGGCACTGCTATCCACTATTTACCCAGCTTATAGCACAGGCTAGAATACCACCCAGTATGCTTCGGGAATATTGTCCTTGGATTTCCTGCACACAGCAAGCCCAGGCGGAGCCTTAGCAGAAACACGGAGCCAGACACCTGCTCAAGAGCTACGTGCTGCCAAGTTCAGGCCATCTGGGATGGTGTGCTTCAGTGCACATGCCAGGGGGCTCGTCGTCACACTGCCAGCCCAGCCAGAGTGTAAGACAGAAGGAGGAAGTGGCCTTTGCCCTTTTGGATCTCGTTTCCTTTTCCACACACCTGTTGCTGCGGTCAGATAGAAACTGTGGAATGAGAAAACCAAGACCTGGAAAGATACCCTGTCGGGCAAGCTCCGCTTCAGATGTCGGTAGCACATCCTGTAAGCCTGACCCTACTTTTTTGGAGACAAGACCTAGAGCCATAGGAGGAAGGCTTACTAACACCTCAAATTTCAAGTGCTGGTGTGAAATTATCGACATCGTTTCCTTGGCACGTGAGGCCAGTCTTTGGTATTATTTCTCTTATGTGATTTGGGAACTATCATTCTATTTTTTACCCAGTCGGTATAAATTAATATACAGGTGTCACTCACTTTTCTGATGTTCACGTTATGGCACCTCCCATTTATGAAAGGCCTCCATCAGCACCTGTTTTCCCTGATAGAAATCCGAATAGGGTTTCCTCCTTTATGCAAAAGGTGGCGAGAAGTGAACCTAGCGCGTTCAGGGTGACTCTAGCGCTCATCATGTGTCTAGCATCCAGCGTGAGTAAAGCGTTCAGCGTGTGTCTAGCGCTCGGCGTTGAGTCTAGCGTTCAGCCTGAGTCTAGCGCTTAGCTTGAGTCTAGCGCTCAGCGTGTGTGTTGCCAGGAGCGCGCCCTCGCACCCCTCAGCAGCCAGAGTGGCGCCACCCAGCTCCCTCCCTGAGAACTACAGCAGCATCTCCGCATCCTGCAGCCACAGCTTCCTTCCAACTGTGTCTGTGAGCATCTGTGCTTTACCACCGTTTACTGGGTGCATCTGTTAGATGAGCAAGAGGTGTCCTAAGGTATAAGAAAAGCCTAAGAGAGTTATTTTGGGGGCCTGAGAAGGCTTAAAATTTTTTCCGTATAAATTAATGGTCATTGCTTCTTCGCTTTACACTATTTTGGCTTAGGAAACGTTTCATAGGAGCACTGCTTTCAGATACCGGGGGGGAACCTGTATGTTATAGATGACTGCTATTTATTATATGTTACCATCTAAAATATAAAGAGCATGAAATACAGACAACATATAAAATATAGACAATGTATTCAATTATATATTTATTGAACATTTTTGCAGTGGCTCCCTGAGCTGACGTTTCTCTGCCCTTATGGGTGCCACAGCCAAAAGCATCAGGAAGCCCATTTCCACGTGGCTCTGAGCTACGTGCTCAGACAGTAGCCACATCACAAATAGAGTCTCTATGAACATGGGTAAACCCTGAACAAATATAAGTATCTGACTCCAATGTAAGTCCAGGGAGGATATTTATTTGATGAAGTAGTAAGCCAAGAGGCCGTAGTGTTTTCCTGGGGCGAGTAAAAGGAGGGAGAATTGTTAACCTCTGCCCTAATGAACAGATTCAGTTTAATGAGCTTGGCAGCAGAATGGAGAAGCCACTGGGACCATGAAGTTCAGTGCTGGCAGAGCCTGGTTGTGGACTTGGCTTCCCTTCTTACCGCTGCCCCAAACCCACGGCCAAGCCCAGCTGGGGCCACTGCTGAGCAGATGTGTGCACACCTGCATTTGTTTAGGTAGGTTTTCCTTCTGTCTTTGCCTCGTTCTGACCGCAGTAAGAATTCCAGACAAAAAATAGTTTCCCAATTGCTTCTACTTTATTATAGAAGAATTTCAATTTCCTCTATGACGATTATCAGTGTCTCATCTCTGCTTCTTTGGCATACAAAAATCAATAGTCAGTTTTACTGAAATTCAGTAAAATGGTTAAGGAAGGGCTCCGCGTCCTAGTCTTGTCACAGAGTCTTTCCATTACCCAGATGCCCCATCATAAAGCTCACTCTTTGTTTTAGGATCTCTCCTTACACAGATGAATTAAGGCATTTTGTTGCCATCCTGGCCTGTCTTTGTTTATAACTAATCAGGCTTAAAGGTGCAAATGGAAGCTTAAATCACTCTATGCCATATATAACTCGTGCCACGGTGAAATCTTGTTACTCGACTAATTTTCCTACACGAAGCATGTATCATTGTATCTGAAATGGTTACATTTTATTCCCCCATTATTATCTTGCCAAAGTACCTGTTACTTCCTCTCCATCCTTCCTTTAGAGCCAAGGGGAAGACAGCCTGGCCCAGAATTCCTTAGCAAAGTGTTAATGCTTCTGGAGTGCAGAGCATTTGCCAAGTCACAGGCAGTGTTCAGAAGGGACCCAGCCCTTCCCGTGCCTCTTTCTTACATTTCAAAGTTAGCTAGAGGAAGTGGGAAGAGTATCGTGGGATTTGGGGATTCAGTCAACAGGATTCCAGATTAGGGTTCTTTTTTTCTGGTGGTTGTTTGATTATAGAAATCCCTAGTGTTCCGATTGTCCAGTTTTTTCTACGCTAACCACCAATCAATTGTGTAATTAAAATGTCAAAGCTAAAAGAAAAAAAAATCTGGAGAAAGAAGTATAAGGATGTGGCTCTGTAGAGGCAGGCAAAGAATGCGTTCTCAGCTTTCCAGCATTCATTGACACAAGTCCATAATCTTTTCTCTGCAATTCTAAAATCTGAAAAGTTTGGGGGGGCGGAAATCACTTTGTAAGATTAGCACCAAAACTTATTTGGTTGTGAAACCTGACTTTGACTAATATTCACACTTATGTAAATATTCATAAGTAGCTGCAGAAATAGAAACGTGTTTGATTATAGGTACTGGCCCAGAACTTACTGGAAATGTCTTTTAATATATGCTCTATGAACAGCATTACCTCTATAAAATTCGGAATATTCTGAAATCTGGAACACATCTGGCCTTAAGAATTTCAGGTAAGTGATTTTGGATCTAAAACAATTGCCTAATCTGTGAACCCACGAGGATGCCTACCTCCCAAACCACAGGGTTTAGGAACTGAAAGGAAAGGTATTCTCAGGGTATATGGAAAGGACTTTGGATCGACTGCCTTTAGAAATGATGGCTTAGGTACTATGACTTTAAACCCATCACTGTCTCAACTCCAAACCTGACCTAGTGTTTCATGAAACACACCCAAGTACTCAGTGTGTGCTGGGTTCTGTGCTAAACACTTTGGGAATTAGGAAGATGGACCTTAAGTTTTAAGAGAATCTTTATTAAGCTAATAGAGTTGCCAGATTCAGCAAATAAATAAATAAATAAATAAATCCTATATACATCTCATCCCATATATATATTTACATATTATATTTGAATTTCAGATAAACAGAGAATAAATTTTGGTGTAATTATGCCCTAGGCATTATTTGGGACATACTTACATTAAAAGATCATTTGTCGTTCATCTGAAATTCAAATTTAACTGAACGTCCTCTATTTTATCTGACAGCCCCACAAGCTAATAAAGTAAGCATCTTTTCAGAGTAACCTTGAACCATCTGATTACCAAATATTACTTAGATGTGGTAAAATTATGTCTTCATTGGGATTCAAGAATTTTCTGTGTAATATTGAAATTCAAATAAAGCCAGCAAGTTCAATTTCAGTTCCTTCCTTCAAGAATACAACTCAAAAGAGAGAAACTTATATTACTGTCTTCTAACCACATTTCCAGCAAAATAAGTGGTCTAAAGATGAGCTTTAAATTATTTAGTTCATTAAAGATTATTGGTAATTCTTGTGTATAAGTTCAAGTTATTTAGAGTAAACTCATCCACACTCCTGATCATTTGTCTGACTAGAAGAGTCATTTTGCATTTGATCTTGAAATGCATCATTCCTCTCTGAATGTGCATTGGATTTTGGAATCTCATAGTACATTTTTTGTTTGGTTTACTTGAGGCATTTAATTTGAATGTAAAAAAACTGTACAATTGGGGTGTCACTTGTAAAAGGGCCTTTTATACTATGAAGGGAAGGCACTAAGCCAAATGTTTGAAGAGCACTCTTTGGTGCCTTGTGTATTAATGTCCCATGTCTTCATTTAAAAAAGCGAATTGTTGTTAATTGCCTTTGCCTCTCACATCATCCTGGGGGGCTCATTCAGGGTTTCCCAACCTGACTGTGTATGAGAAAATATGGAGGGATTTTTAAAATACTCATACCCTATTTTGCTCCTGAATGTCTGACTGTGTGGAGACTTGGAAAACAGTATATTTAAAAGCTCACCCAGGTTTTTCTAATGTGCAGTCTGAGCTAAGAACCACAGAGCTAACTGGACTGTACTTCGTGAGGACAATGATCAGGTTCCCTCTTTTCTCTACTTATAGTCCCTTTGTAAATATTTACTGAGTGAGTGAATAAACAACTCACCATGGAGGCGAATAGAAGCCCAATTTTATATACTGATTTGTGCTTTAATTTGCTGTGAATAATGTACCTTTGGTCATATATAGGAACTTTAGGAACATCAGTCTTAAATGTAAAAAAGGGGCAGAATCTGGCAATGAATTTGTGACCCAGGTGGATTTTGCCAGTACGTGAAGACAAATCAGTGCAAGAGCAGTGCGAACAGAAGCAACTGTGTCTCTAGTGAAGTCACATTCTGTGTTGGTTTTATAAATGCCCCCTTGTGCATCTGCATTTTCCTGGAGTGTTCCAATTCCTTGTCATTATTTTTTCAATAAACTTAAATTTGTTACAAATTTATTAAATTTACTCATTAAAATTGAATAATTTATTGAAGATTTAATTTAAATTTTATTTAATTTAAAATTCATTACAATTCACTTAAATACACTTGTTTCTTGAAAATAGATTCATGAATCCTAAAAAAAAACAGTTAAGCTCTCTGCCAATTTGGTGTTTAGAAAATATTGCTGTGCCTATAATAATTAGAATAGGTGAGTTTACCAGTTTAAATCTGGGGGAAGGAAATAACAGCTAGTTTTCATATTTTGCATGTCCAAAAGCAAGAATCCCTGAACCCTGACATGCCATCTAATTTGTCCATATACTTGTCTTTGCCATATAAGTCCCTTTGCTGTGATTCATGAATCTATTTTCAAGAAATGAGTGTATTTAAGTGAATTGTAATGAATTTTAAATTAAATAAAACTTAAATTAAATTTTCAATAAATTTATTAAATTTTAATGAGTAAATTTAATAAATTTGTAACAAATTGAACAGATTTAAGTTTATTGCTTTGCTGTAGAAGGTGATATTTTCAGCTCTAATTAACTAGTTGCCTAGAGCTAATTTTCCGTTGAAAACTTTCTGGGCAATAAATAGAAAGTAGGAATATTAATTTCTTTCTGGCTTGAGTTGGCCACCTTTTGGCTGGCACAGGAGTGATATCACCTCTCTGGTCCTCCGTGAGCGATGCCTAGGCCCACCTGTCACTGGTCCTTTCATCCTTGCCCTTTACTTCCTTTGCCCTCACTTTGGCCCCACTAAGCTTTTGCTCTGAGACCTAAGTCGTGCTCATAGCATTACTAGTAAACCAGAGAAGCTAAAGAAGGTTCTGATGGTGCCCGCTTGCATAATTCTTCTCACTGCCCCCTTGTATGGAATTGCAAAACATTTTGAGCACCTCAGAAGGAAGGCACTATGTAAACATAAAGTACTTTTTATTTGTTATCTGTGCTTATTAGTAGTAATACAAAATGGGGAGCATCAGAGGAATGGTTTGGTTATTTCTTCAGATTTGAGACCTCTGTTTCAGGCCAGTGCCTTTCCATGTGATCAAATATCATATCAATGTTTTCTGTCAAATGTAACTTTAAATTTTACAGTTTTGCACATTTGGTATTTAAGGGGATTGGATAGTTTTCTTTCTTTCTCTCTTTCTTTCTTTCTTTCTTTCTTTCTTTCTTTCTTTCTTTCTTTCTTTCTTTCTTTTTTTAGCTTTCTTCTTAGAACTAGAATTGCTGCAAAATCCAGTGATACAGTATCTAGAAACAGAACTCTTTTTGGACAAAATTCTTTTGCTGTATAAATAGGGCAATCTTTGATCCATGCACAGAAGAAATAACACCTTTTCTTATCCAAAGGACGACTGGTATTCTGTATTGCTGGCTGTATTAAAGGGAAAAAAAATGATTCATTCTGAAACTAAAGACTGAATCTGAATGAGCCCCATCTATTCAGCTTTTCTGTGAATGAACATGTGATGATCCTTCGCTCTGTGAGCCAGGCCATTGCCTCTCTCTACCTCCTGCACTGTGGGTCTGCACAGGGCTCACACTTGCCATTAAAGACAGAGGAAACTTTCTGGATAGTCTGCAAAAGTTTCAGTTGCAGAAACATTTTTATCTTTTTTTTTTAAGATTTTTTTTATTCATTTGAGAGAGAGACAGGGACAGAGAGAGATCATGAGCAGGGAGAGGCAGAGGTAGAAGCAAGCGGACTCCCTGCTGAGCAGGCAGCCCGAGGACTCAGAGGCTCGGGGCTCCATCTCAGGACCTGGAGATCATGATCCAAGCCGAAGGCAGACACTTTACCATCTGAGGCAGCCAGGCGCCCCTGCAGAAGCGTTTTTAGATTGATATATGAAGTAGGATTCTCAGTTTTATAACTTCCGGATTTAATCATTTTGAGAGGAAAAAAATGCACTTCTAAACCTAGATACATATTTCTAAAATGCCCTTGACATTTGAAAATTTTCTGCCAAAAATGGACACCTAAGTGAATTGGTATAGGTATTTATGTCCTAGTTTTAGACTTAAACCATAATCTCTTTTATAAAGAATCTAAAGATATGTTTAAACGGGAAATCATGGCCATTCAGATGAAGAAATTATAGTAAATGTAATTTTATAGGACTATTTGAGAGCTGCATCCTTTAAAAAAATCCTTCTCTGATCAAGCTTAGAAGCCAGTTTTATTGGTATCTGCACTTAGAGTGAATGAAGCAAGGAGAGTAAGGTCGTGGTCACTGTGCTTACTGAGGGTCAAATTGTGGTAGCGCTTCATGAAGCGCTTCTTTTTTTTTTTTTAAAGATTTTATTTATTTATTTATTTGAGAGAGAGAATGAGAGAGAGCATGAGAGGAGGAGGATCAGAGGGAGAAGCAGACTCCCTTCTGAGCAGGGAGCCCGATGTGGGACTCGATCCCGGGACTCCAGGATCATGACCTGAGCCAAAGGCAGTCAGTCACTCAACCAACTGAGCCACCCAGGCGCCCCAACACTTCTTTTTTTTTTTAAGATTTTATGTGTTCATTTGAGAGAGAGTAAGAGAGAGAATGAGCAGGGAGAGTGGCAGAGAGAGAGAGAGGGAGAAGCAGACTCCCCATTGAGCAGGGAGCCCGACCCCAGGACCCTCGGATCATGACCTGAACCAAAGGCAGATGCTTAACCTACTGAGCCACCCAGGTGCCCCTCATGAAGAGCTTCTGTGTAGGCTGCTGACAGAGTAACACCAGGGGAGAATCAGGTCTAAAATTTACTTCAAGGCTTCAGAGCATCATAAAGGAAACACAGGCTGGAAAGACAAGCACTAAAGAGGTTGAAGTATTGTTTCTCAATTTAAAAGGTGACTCTATTACAGAATTTGCCTGGAAGACCCCAGAGAATGTCCAAGGTCCCTGGAGTGTGTGACTGGGGAAGGATTCAGTGTTATCTCCTCCTTTCTCTTCTATTTTCTGACACCTGGGTGTTCTCCTCTCCTTTTTTCCACAGTCCATGTTTCAAGTATTTTTCATGTCAGTCACTGTAGAGAAGTCTTCATCTCCGCAATAAATGTCACATGTCAGTGTATCCAAACGGTGTGATATGCCTCCCCTCGCTGCTTTGTCAGGCTTGCCTTCTTCCCTGCTCTCTCAGCCTTGGAATCAGATTTTCTAATTGCTTAAGCTTTGAAGTTTGCCAAATAGCTAGACCTATTTCAGGTGATCGGGGCATCGACTAGTGTACCTGGCATGCTTCTGGTCTGAGAACAAAATTACAGTAATTTCCAAAGCTTGCTGAACAAATGCCTTGAGCAAATTAGACCACAACCTTACTTGAGGTAAATGTCTGCTTTCCTTTGCCTGGTTCTCTGCCCAGGGACTCTATGCAAGGCTATCTTATAAATTTGGTTGGCATTTCTTTTGTCCTTTGTTCTCCATGGACCAGCTTCTTCTACTTTAAACGTGGTGGCAGAAAGGATGGAAGGAAGGAAGGATGGGGGTCATTGCCAGTACCTGGTGACATGGACCGTGTTTTGAGAATGCAGAAATGAGGCCCCCTTGTCTTTACTTCCACTTATCTTAGTCACTAACTAGGTATGTTTCTACATGCATAGGATATCTAGTTTGTGTGTGTGTGTGTGTGTGTGTGTGTGTGTGTGTGTGTGTGTGTGTGTGTTGATGTTATCCTTGGGAAATGTTCACTAACGCCTGCTTCGGGTGTGAAGGTAATTTCTATTCTTCTATTTTCTGATTTCTGAACTTCAGGAGAAGGTAAAGCTTGATGCTGAGAGGGAAAAACTAGAGAGGCTTCAGGAGCTTTACTCCGAGCAGAAGACCCAGCTGGACAATTGTCCTGAGTCCATGAGGGAGCAATTACAGCAACAACTGAAGAGGGTCAGTAGCAAACAGGAATGTGCCAGTCGTCTTTTGTTTTTTGGTGTTTTTTCAATGAAGTTCCACTTACCTATGACTTCCTACTTCATACAGCATAAATTTGCCTAAGTTCTGGTCATTAGATACTTTTTAAATAGAAATATGCATGCTGACAGAATATATTATTTCATGCTAATCAGTTAAACAATTCCTTGTTAGAATCCTTCACTCATTTATAATGCAAAAGAACAGTTCTGGAGTCATTCTTTGTAACAAAAGAGAGTCATTCTTTGTGACATATAACCGACACTGAGATTGTAGCATTTAAATCTACTGACATCTTTCCCTGCATTCTCTGCTGCATCGTGAGTACTGTTTGCCCTTGGACCCTTGGATTTTTTTTTCCTCTCAGCCTGATTTTATACTTGGCCCCCAAAATTATCCTATTCTCTGATTTGCTTCCCATCACCACCCACTGTGTTTCTTTTTCTTTCTGCCTCTTAGTGACATTGAACTCGTTAGCGCAGCCACAGCAAACACCAAGACCCAAGACGCAGGGCAATGGCCTCCACATCTTCTTAGATGAGCTTCATCATTTTTTAAAGCTTAGTGCAGCGTGGACTTTTTGGTGGGTTTTATCGGGTTATCCTCCGATCGTTGAAGTTGGCTATGCTTAACATGGCCACGTGGGTCATCTGCTGAAATGAGGCTTCGAGGTGGAGAGTTTCACAAACACTGGCAAGACCACTTAATATTTCAGAGCCTCTTGACAACTGGGTCATTTGCTCTGAACAGCAACGCAAATAACCGTGACCCTGGGGGAACAGTCTTGGATCTCTAGAAGAGTCATGTCATAGTGACTTGTGCTAAGTGACTAACAACTCATGATTCCACGTGACTAGAAAAGAAAGGCTAGTTTCATTCATGTTATTCTGTCAGGACCTTCTTGGGAGTGGGCAAGTCGAAACATCAGCTAAGGTAGCCCCAATCTTGGAAATGTTTAAGATAGCCTTTAATACAAAAACATTTGATAACTTAGAGTAGCATTAGGTTATGAAAAATTACATTTAAAATTTTTCAGTGTATTACAGAGGTTGAAAGCATCGTAATAAATAGTACCAAAGGCAGACAGGTTAACCTGCAGCGTAACGATTTTAATATTTTAACAAATAGTAACTTTCTTACTATGTTGGATCAAAAAAGTCCCAACAATGTTTCTTCCTCTTTACTCCTTTTATTGTATACAGCTGAATTTGCTGTAAGAAGAGAAAACTTCCTGTCCCTCAGTGTCATAATTCTCTAGAAATCTTGTGATGAAAATAATTGGGAAAACATTAGTATTTGTAAAATTATTTTTGCTTGTAATTTGTGTTCATGCCAGTTCACTGAAGAGATTGGGAAACTGCCTTTTATTATTTGTTCACTGGTTTTCAACTCTCCTCATTGCTAATGATTTTACACAGTGGTCATGTTACTACTTTATCTAAAGTCAGCAGCAACTTACATATTTTGTTCTTCTCTGCCTCTAGTTATCCAGTTATTGCTTGAACTCTTTATAAACACTGCTGCAAATAAAAATTAGTAAATTCTGTTAATTACTGAGACTCAGATTGATACAAATAATGGCCGTTTGCTTAATCTAGCCTCTATAGGATAACTCTAAATGTATGTACATTCTAAGGATGTCCAAAGGAGGACAGGAAGTGATGCAGACAGCCTCTTCCACTATTTCACAGCAAAGACCCCTTTTCTCTTTCTCTCCAAGCAGAGTGTAAAATTCTTATCATAAATCCCTTTCATTGGGAGAGATAACTGGCTTGTAGTAGCTTCTATTCACCTGTATCAAGAGGTCCATTAATTTTACAGGGATGACGTCCAGAGTAACTCTCCACCAATCCCACGGCTTAATCAGTAAAAAGTCCACTTATTTCATGAGAAGTCCATTCATACTAGGAACTTCCTGTGTTACCACAGCTCATTTCCCTTAAGACTTCAAACCCTTCTGAATACCCCTTCCTTAGAAAGCTTTCCCAAAGGCATTTAAACTAGATGCAGTAAAGGTGATTTTCTTACCACCAACTTCACTAGGTGGCAGGTTATACAAAAGAAAAAATAAATGAACGGGAAGAACATCATTTTCTTAAACTGTGTGTTATCCCAAGTACTTAAGCTGAAGTTCTGGAATGATTTTTTGCACACAACACTATGGCTTTATGACTGGGCTTCTTCTAATTCCCTGCTTTAGCGTCAGAATGCAGCTTTCATCTGAGTAGTTGTATGTAGTTGAGGTGGGCTCACCAGTTGAACTGTTCCCTAGGATGCAAGCATTTTGGAAAAGAAAGCAGAAGTTAAATGAGTCTTTTGTTTGCCAGGAGAAGTTCCACTAGTAAATGGAGGAGACACCTGGCTAGGACAGTTTTCTTGTGCTTTTGATAATTTACTCACTGAAGCAGTCTCTTGATTTAATTAATATATATATATATTATTATTAATATATATACACACACACACATATTCAGTGATATCAACAACTAGAAGACCTTTTTCTCACTAACTTTACCATCGGTTTATCCTTCAATTTTGGATAAGTCCTTCAACTTCTGTGGATCTCAGTGTCCTCATATATGAAATGAAAAGTTTGCACGAATGATTTCCATTGTCTTTTTCCAAATTCCAAAACCGTGCAGTTAAAGTGTTTGACTATAGGGTGTAAGATGGAGAAACGTGAACAAACCCTGAGCCCCACTTAAATTTGTTTTCAAAGTTGACCTTGAGCTGCCATGAGGTTATTACTCTAATCTCTCCTGCTATACCACATCTATTCTCTTCTTCTGTCCCTCTGCTGAGCAAAAACACCCACAAAGGACTGCACGTAAACTTCTGCCATATAAATTCTCAAAACAGTTATTGGAAAAAAAGAAGGAATTGCATTGAATTTTCCTGAGCACAGCTCTTTTATGTCCTTTGGCGCCTGGCCCGTTGAGCTTGCCAACCAGTAGAGATTTGTAATGTTCTTTTAGCGAGTGAAGCTTAGTTAAAATTTTCATCCAACTAGTCATGCCCTGAACTTTGAGCTTCCTATATATATTACTGTGTGCTCCATTAAACGATTCCTGCCCCCAAATTCCATGCCCTGAATTCTTATTCTTATCTAAAATCTTAGCAAAGCTTTTTTCCCCTCCCCAATGGTTTTTCTTTTACAGTGTAAGTTTATATACACACATTCTAATTGTTTGGATGACTTGATCAGATGATTATACCAACAGAATCTGAGTGCTAAGTTTAGCTTTAAATTTCAACTTTCCTACCCAGCGTGTTATTATTTTCATGCAACAGTTTAAATATTTACTACAAACAGATTAGTGGCTCTGTGACCTTCATGCGGTTAAGATAACACATGTTGCCTATTAACCAGATGTGGAGTGAGCGACTGACTAGCATATTGTGTATTGTGTATTGTGAGACGTATACCCACTTCGAGTAAAAATTATTTATAAACTAAAAAAAAAAGGTTTATGAAACTATTTCTCTCAATAATCCTTAGCCGCAAACCCAGCTTAATCGAAATACCTTAAAAACTTGACTATGAATGACCCCATGAGTAAATATATCCACTGATGTATTGTTTCAAGACTGCAAGTATTTTGTTTCAAGACATAACCCTCGGGTTATCTCTTAATTACTTCAGTAGTCACTAGATTTGGGCCAAATTCATTCATTCCTTTAGAAGTTATAAGCATAAAATGTCTGATAAACTTGAAATGTCCACCTATAACTTGACACCAAGACGACTTTCTGTTTGGCCAATTAAACTGTAAAAAAAAAGGGTGCTAAGAAATGCTGAATATGTTTTTCAAATTGTTTTTCTTGCCCTTCAGTTTTAAGAATCCACTGTGTTGACATAATAATCTTGTTGCCATAGTGCTGCTTGTAATTACATGGTAGCTAATCATCCTTCTATGAAATCATCCCCAGAATAAAATTCATTCCAGAAGACAGAAATGTATTATTCCATTTGATTAAAAGGCCTAATTTATCACTCACATTAAAAAACAAAAGAGGGGGTGGTATGTTTAAAAACTGATATAAATCTAATTTATCATATTCATTTATCCAACTCTTTCTGATGTTTTGAATGGAAAAAAAACATGTCCTGGCTATTTTGCCTATGTAGAGTTATAAACCATATAGCCCAGCTGCTGTCTCATTTTGGCCATAGATTATTTACAAATTATATATTTTTTAAAATCTTCTGTACCTACCGCATTTATGGTTTTGTCAAAGGCTCTAGAATGATGAAGGAAGTGTTTTTTTTTTTAATGTAGATTGAAGAATCATTTATACAACATGCGCCAGTCTCTGCACAGACAGAGATTCACTTCTGTCTTCAGACATTTCATAGGTTAGGAAATGCCTGTTCTAGACCATCTGATTTTTATGATTTCTGATCTTTCTTAAATGTCCTCGAGATTATTCCCAGAGTGGTAGTACTTAACCATTAGAGACCTTCTTTGTGCCTGATGAATGCTGTTCTTCCAGTAAAAATCTGTGTATACAATGTTAAGGGAGTCACAGAAGCCCAGTGTAAGAATACCAACCGCCAAATGTTTTCGATGACTTCTCCTTTCAATAAAATTATTGGAGCATCCATGCCTGTATATATCATATAGGTCTAATCTGTATGTGTGCCAAATTTTGAGTCTTGTTTTATAGTCAGTAACTTTGGAATCTTGAATTTGATCTCGATACTAAAATCTCATTTCATTTGAAAATTTTGGAAAATGGGAGTTTTCTCAAGAGACCATGTCACACCTTGGTCAGCAGATAATGTTTAGTTATTTACTAATGAATTCCTTTTCTACTTCAGGATCCATTTTAAAACCACCTAGTAGATTTAAAGCAAGAATTCCTACATCCACAGAACAGTCTCAAACCAGGGCTTCTCTCCCCCGCCCCCCACCCCGGTCCTTTTGACTCCATTCTGATGGTCACTGCTCTGGGATTTAACTCCAAAAGACAGGATTATCATGTTCCAACCCTGGTCAGCTTCATAATTAGAAAGATATCTTGGACTGTTTGCTTTTAATATTTTTTTCCTTCATGTTAAGAATGCTACAGCCATTCTGGTATGTCTTGTTTTCATTCCCTTTTCCCCAAAGGATGCCGACCTGTTGGACGTGGAGAGCAAACACTTTGAAGACCTGGAATTCCAGCAGCTTGAGCGTGAGAGCCGTCTGGATGAGGAGAAGGAGAACCTGACCCAACAGCTCCTGCGTGAAGTAGCCGAATATCAGCGGAACATTGTGACTCGAAAGGTACTTTTGCCAGGTGTCATTCAGTGTAAAAAATCCACATTCACCCCTCACTCCATGACAGGAATAATCATTAACGTAGCCCTCTGTCTACCTGTCTTTATATCCAAATATCTGTGTGTGTTTCACCACATGTCACATTTGACAGATTATGGAGCCTGCCATCTACGTACCAAATGGTGCTCCGAGCTGGATATACCGAGATGTGTTACAGTTACCGTTACTTAATGCTGTAGATGCCATTGATTTATAATATCTGATTTTTTTCATTTGTGTGAAAACCAAGGAAGAGAAAAATCAGAAATTCAGATATTTGTTTTAAGTTACTTGCTTTTACAATCCCAGTAACTAGATTTAGAATAGTTCTGTGAACAAAGTCTATTTTGGCATTTTCGGTTTCCCACTGCTCATAGTTCTCGAAGTTGGCTGATAGCTTATTACCATTAGAAATAGCCCCGCCAAATGCCATGCACATCGCTGGCTCCACCCACCTCCTGCACCCAGATGTCCCGCCCCAGAATTCAGCTCTTGTTCCAAAACTTAGAATCACTTCCCAGTGCTCTATACTAAACCAATAAAATTGAGGGGAAGGGAGATGAAGAAGGTGACTTCTTAAGCTCTCAGCCTAAATAAGAACTTACATTTGTTATTTTTCCCATGAGGCGTCTCCCAAGATGATTCATTTACAGTCTAAAACAAGATTTCCTGTTGACTTATGCATTCTTCAAATAGATTTTAAACCACGTGGACTGTATTGGCCCTAGGTAAAGAAAAACCTTCAGGTTGGCAGGCCAAAGAGACTATCTCACAGTCTCTAGATAATAATCACTGCCTACCACCAGTGAAAATGTGGTCATTGCTGATCCAGTTGTCAACACTTCCCTTTTCCAGGACATACTGGCAAACCAGTGAATGTCTAACGTGCGTCTGTATATCATCTTTTTTCCTCCAGGAAAAAATTTCTGCATTGAAAAAGCAAGCCAATCACATTGTCCAGCAGGCTCAGAGAGAACAAGATCATTTTGTGAAAGAAAAGAATAATTTAATAATGATGTTGCAAAGAGTAAGTATTTCCTTTTTAGCACTGGTTGCAATAAAACTCAGGTTACAGCTTGGGGAAAGTTGCTTCCTTCAAAGCAAGTGCCTTTTAATAATGAATAGTGGATTTTAATTTAAAGAAGGTTTTTTAAATATACATTTTTATTTACTCCTCCACATTAATAAGCTGAAGCTCTGTGAATGAGTAACTCTAATTCACAAAGTAAACAAGGACATTCTCCTCATGATTTTTACATGGTGTGGAAATTCAAACTTGAAAAACATGTACGTTTTCAGATTTTCTTCTTTTGATAAAACGGATTTTTCATCAAATAGGTAGAACATATTCTGCTTTTTTTTTTAAAGATTTTATTTATTTATTTGAGAGAGAGAGAGAATGAGAGATAGAAAGCACGAGAGGGAAGAGGGTCAGAGGGAGAAGCAGACTCCCTGCTGAGCAGGAAGCCCGATGTGGGACTCGATCCCAGGACTCCAGGATCATGACCTGAGCCGAAGGCAGTCGCTTAACCAACTGAGCCACCCAGGCGCCCCATATTCTGCTTTTTTTGCTGCTATCAAATGTTTTGGCTCAGCTTCCGTGGTGTCAAACTCCAATTATTTGCCTATGGGTCCTCCTGGCAATTGCCACATTGGGTTTAGTTTGGCTTCATTGGCTAGGTAGACACCCCTAAGGGGAGCAAGATCATCCTCACCAAAGGGACTGTGGTCCCATCTGCCTAGTGCCTAATGTGGCTGCACATAAAGGGTTTCCTTTGCCCAACCTGCAGCCTGATTTTCTGACACAGTCGAAGATCTAAGACACCAAAAGTTAAAATTGATGGGCTAGTCTCAGCACTGAGCCTTGTATGCAGGCCACTGCCTAGAACGTGACACTTGGGATCCTGAAAATATGAGATGGACCCAGAATGGGGTACAGGAGAAAGAATGAGAGACTAAAGGATGAGGCTAGACCATGCTCCTCCCCAGAAGACATGTAGCTGGAATATTCTCAACTTAGCCACTTAACTATTGTTAGGTTGAGAAGGGAAAGAAAATTGGTCCTTCACATAGAATTATGAGTCCACTCAAGGTGCACCTAACGTAGCCCGCACAGCTCCCTGACAACTCCCCTCCTCCTGCTTCTTTGGCACCTAGAAATCTCAGAATGAATTTATGTTTTCCATCCCTGTCTCCTGCTCTGGGGAGGAGCTCTGGTTCCATTAACCTCTGCACCACCCTTTGCACATGATATTCAAAGGCTCAGCTTAAATCAGTATAATATGTAGGATTTAAGTAGTTTCTGAAGTTTTAGCAAAAAAGGGGGGGAATCTCATAGTGATAGATTTTTTAGAATGGATAATCACCATCATACAAATACCACTGCCTCATTAAAATATATAAAATATAATTCTATTCTAAAAATTGTGGTCTATAAGTATAAAGATTTGTATTTTCCCAGATTGATCTATAGATATGTCTCAATCTCAATAAAAATCCCAGCAGAGCTTTTTTTGTAGAAATTGACAAGTTGATGCTAAAATTTATAGTTGACCCGCATTATTCAAGGAGTCTGTGTTTGTGAATTTGCCCGCTCGCTAAAATTTACTTGCAGCCCCCAAATCAATACTTGTCATACAGTTCACTGATGGATGTGTGCAGAGCGGCAAAAATTTTGAGTCCTGCAGCATATACATTCCCGGCTGAGGTTGAACAAAGCAACACTCTAACTTCCTGTTTCAGCTCTCATAGAGTAAATAAGTGTCCTTTTTGTGGATTATTTAGTGCTATGTTTTCACAGTGTTTGTGCCTTTTTTGGTGATTTTGCTGTTTAAAATGCCTCTCCAGCATAGTGCTAACGTACGAGTGTTCCTAAGGGTGGGAACGTTGCGATGTGCCTCCTGGAGAAAATGCATGTGTTAAATAAGCTTCATTCAGGCATAAATTACAGTGCTTTTAGCTGTGAGTTCAGTGTTTATGAATCAACAATATATATCAAATAAGATGTCTTTAAACAGAAGCACACATAAAGCAAAGTTATGTATTGATCAGTTGAAATTTTTCTGAAGAAGCGCACAGTAACCCACCTGTGTATTTCCTGTAGGAACAATGGTTCAGTATTTACTAATTCAGTGTTCACGGCAAATGCTGCAGAACATAAGAATTACAAGTAATGAGAATCAACAAGAACCAAGTTGGAGGATTTATACTATTTGATTTCAAGGTTGCCTCCAAAGCTATAGTATTTACAATGGTGAGGTGCTGACATACGGTATAGATCAATGGAACCAAACAGAAAGTCCAGAAATAGACCCACACGTATACTGTTTATTGATTTTTTTTGACAAAGGGCTCCGAGATAATCCAGGAGGAAAAAGAAAGTCTTAACAAATAATGCTGGATCACTTGGGTAAACATGGAAACAAATGAATCCTAATGCATCTGTCCTCACACCACGCATGTAAATTAATTCAAGGCAGATTGTGGACTGCAACATAAAATTTAAAGTGATAAAGTTTCTAGAAGAAAATGTAGGACTACGAGTACACTTCCCTGGCTTTGGGGTGAGCAAAGGTTTCTTAAAGAGGAAATGACAAAGGACTTCTATGCAGAATATATTAAAGACTCCTACAGTTCAATAATGGTCAATAAACACTCAATAAATAAATTTTTTTAAAAAACAGTCCAAAAGATTGAATACAAACACTTCACAAAAGAAGATATATGAAGAGTCAATAAGACACGTGATAAAATACTCAACGTCATTAGTCTTCAGGGAAATCCAAGATTGACCAGGCTTAATAGATTTTGTGTTCCTTCAGGAAAAGGAAAATCTTTGTAATTTGGAAAAGAAATACTCCAGCCTCTCTGGGGGGAAAGGGTTTCCTGTCAACCCCAGTACTCTGAAAGAGGTAAGCAATGATTTTCCGTGTCCACTTACATCACCTTAGAAATCAAGAGATGTGCCTTTGTTTTATATGATTAACTAAATAGGAAAACATTAACTTGAGTGACTTCGAAAACATTCAGTGCTTTGTTGGTTTTCCTGCCTTTTATTTATGCTTTAAGGATTTCACGGATTATCTTTGCATTTATTGCAGATGCACTGTGCGTGTGTGTGTGTGTGTGTGTGTGTGTGTGTGTGTGTGTGTGTGTGTGCAGACCATGCTTGACCGTGACATTGTGGGTTACCTTGGGGTTTCAAACAAGTTAGGATCCAAACCAAGATTAGTCTTAAATTCTCTTCCTCTCTGCAATTTCCCTTTTCAGTTCCTCCTCTTTCTTACATTACTTCTCTTTCTCCTAAGTCTGATAGCAAGTGAAAATGTCTCTGCACATTTGCTAAGATAGCCTGGTTCCTTTCTTTTCTCTGTCTCTTTTTCCCCCAATGTTGTTTCTGCTGTTTCCCTCGCTAAATTAGAAAACCCTACTTACATTAAGCTCCACACACTCTTTATTCCAAACATCTATCTTGTGCTTGCTTCGGCAGCACATATACTAAAATTGGAACAATACAGAGAAGATTAGCATGGCCCCTGTGCAAGGATGACACCCAAACATCTATCTTTCTGAAATACCTTTTTATGGAGCTACGCTGCTACAATGGAAGAATATTTTAACTCTAATTTGGAAAGTCATAACCCTGACTGAGAAAGAAAATAGTTGGGTATTTTCGTAGAGTTGACACACATGTGACGTTAGTTGCAGGTGTACAACCTCGTGATTCAGCAAGTTTATATGTTATGCCTTGTTCACCACAAGTGTAGCTATCATCTGTCCCAACTGAAAATCGTTTTCTTTGTATTTGTTTTTTTCCAAAAAGCTGAAGAAAAAGCTTGCTTCTGCATAAAATTGTGTGTAATAACAAAAAAACCTTTATTTATAAATATCTTTTTAAACAATAGCGGAGTTAAGACTTCCTACATAGGAAGTATTGTGTGTGTGTGTGTGTGTGTGTGTGTGTGTGTGTGTAGGTATCTGAAGTAAACGCTCATCACACAATAAGTATGAATAATGTGTATCTTGGAAGCATTTTGTGAAACATTTCTACAAGAGCTTTATTAGATCATGCAGTTTCATAGTTTCTCTCCATCATTCAGAACACGGAACTTGCAGATTCGGTGAACACAGGGTCGTAGTGGATGGAGTGGAGTGGAAGAAGAGAATGTCAGTGAGGTGGGCAGGGACCAGGTCTTGTGATGTGTGTTAAAGAAATATGCCTTATCTGGTGTGGCTGGGAAGTCACTGAGTGAGCGGTCTTTAGCAGGGAGGTGATATTATTTGCTGTCCATTTGTTAAGCATCCCTCTGAGCTGTTGACCCGGATTATGAGGAGCAAGAGGAAGAGAGCAGGAGAGCCAGTGAGGAGGCGGTTGCAGTAGCAGAGGCTGGAGATGCAGGTGTCTTGCCTTCACGCAATGGCAGAGATGGAGAGAAATAGCTGGATGCGGATGTATTATGAGGGAAGATAGCGGTCTGACTCTGGACATACTGAGTTTGAAGGCCTGTGGCCCCCAAATGAATGAGACAGGCTCTAGGGTCTTTTTACCTCTTGTACAAGAATAAAATCTTCCCTTTTCTGCTAATGAGTTCTTTTTCTCTGCAGACTTCCTGGTACCAAAAGCCCATTTGGCTTTTGACTATTTGTATGTCTCCAACTCTTTGTTAAGTAGCTGTGTTCTCTTTCATGGACTAAGCCGACTTGGCTCACAAGATGTTTTGAATTTCTTCCTTTCTTCCCCCCGCCCCCCACTGTCTCATTCTCTCACCCTTCTCTCTTTTTTTAGGGAGTGATTAATTTATATCTAACTCTTTTAAACAAGTGCCACTTTTGACAAATGGCATCCATATTTGAAGCAATAAATCCGGTTATATGGTCTATGATGTATAAAGAATCAAATCTTGGTTTTGAAACACCAGGCTGTCAACTGAGCAAAAGCATAACTGAAAGTCATTGCCCTTCATTCCTATTTATTAGCAAAGACCAAATGAAATTTAACAACCCAGTTGTCAACTTCCTTTCTTTGATTTAATCTTCTGAAACTTTACACGGTATCTATTGCCATGAAATCCAAGACTGTATTCACCAGCATTTTGAAACCTACAGTTTATAGTCAACTCTAGCTTTCTCCACTTTGTCGTGATTATAAATCAGTAAAAACCTTGCTTTCCAGCCTGAAAATTTTGCTTCACCAACATAATTATATCTTGCCTACCCTGGAGCCACTTTTTTAAAGGATTGGTGGGCTCATAGAAGATCCCAAGTGCTAAATTTAACTCAATTTTACTTTTAAAAGAGAAATATTATTCTGTACTCTTCTACTTTTCCCACTATTTTGTCGATGTGGTGAAAATGATGATTGATCTGTACAAATACTTCCCATGAAAATTGACAAGTGCCTTTTCCTCAAATACAGATTGAGGAGTTTTGAATCTTGCAGGTTTTGATTCATGGGTATTTTCTCGAAGCTGAAGCCAAACTGAATCATTGGCATGGGCAATTCTCTGTCCTGGGGTAGAGCTGAGAGTTGGGGAAGCTGCCTTGAATTGAAATAGCCTCGAGCTGCAAGTCTACCTTAGGGGTGTGTTTGTGTGTGTGTACATGTGTCTTGCTGGGGAAGGCTCATGAGGGGACAAGTGTCCCTTTTATTCTCATTTAGTTGAGCTAACCTAAAAGCTAGATTGCATTACAAATAAATTAGTATTTATAAAATTTCGTAGTACAAAAACCTGAGGCCTTCAGCCCACTTTTACTCACACTCTAACTTGTCAAAAAACAGAAGAAAAGAGGAAAATCTAAAAATAAAGATTTATGGAAAAGGCTCTTGGATGATGGAGTGAGCGATTACATTGTAAATTTTATATCTCAGATTTTTGTGTGTGTGGTTATTTTATAATGTTGCATAGTAACATCCTCATTCAATCAGCAGAATGAATGCTGATACCTCTAGATAATCTAAAATTGAAGGTTTGGGGTTGTTTATAAGATAGTCATCTTGACTTCACCCCCCCAAATTATGTGTAATGTTTGGAATATCATTTTTCAAGAGTAAGCATCATAAATCCATTTTAATTGCTGATGATTCCCTTAATGAAACATTTGGTAATTCCACAGATATTTGGCTGCGCTGCTCAAAGCTAACTCCATTGTACTGGGAGCATTAATACCCTTGCATGCCTCAGCTTTTGCTTTCTTTGTGTTTAACTTCTGAATTCCTCCTTTTAGGGCTATATCAGTGTAAATGAAATTAATGAGCCATGTGTCAGTTCCACGAATCTATCCCCTTCCACCCAGTTCCCTGCTGACGCTGATGCTGTTGCCACTGGGCCTGCCACAGCTGTGCTGGTGAGCCAGCCACAAAATAAAGAGGTGTGTTGGCGTGACATTTCATTCATTCACTGCTTTCCTCATGTCAGAGATTAACCCATGGTTACCTGAGAAGTGAAGGTGTGTGTGACCCGTACATCTGGTTGACCTAGCGGGCCAGAGTGATGCTGGGTTTGAAGAACATACCCATCTGGGACACTGTTCTGTGAGTCCTCATACCGGAAATCATGAAATACATGGTGCAGAGTGGAGCACCAGGAGAATTAAGTTGAAAACAGTAATTCTAGATCTTAGCCCTCTGACTTGACCTCCTTTTCATAGAAACCAAAAAGCCTTTCTCAAATTGTTAGTTTGAATCATTTTTCCAGTTTGGTTTTGTTTTCTCTTGTGTTTACGGGATGGATTTTTTTTTTTTTTTTTAATGTTACACCTTTTTAAAACGTCTGGGGAGGGGCAAAGAATAGCAAATTAAAATACCTTCTAACTGATCCAGGTTGTTCCCAGAGTGGAATTTTAACAAGAGGCTACATTTGAAAGATCCTGCCCATGATTTGTGACTTCCCGATTAAAGTACAAGAAAACAGAATAATGAGATTGTCGATTTCATTTCTTTGTCTTGTTCTTTCATTTCATACGGACACATACATACTTTTTCTTTCTCCTATAAAGCAAAGATCACCTGTCTGTTCTGGATTTATGTTTCCTTCCACCCTTTCTCCTCATCCTATCACTCAACCTCCATCAGCCCCTTGGCCCGAAGTCCTGGCTCCGTCTGTCGATCCTTTCCTTTTAAATGACACACCTCCTCCTCTACCAGCTAAGAAATACAGAAGGCAGCAGCAACAGCAGGAGCAACAGGTAACGAGGCACTGGTGTTCAGAGTCTGAGACTTTGACCTTGACATCAGTCACTGACGTGGAATCTTTCCTTCCACTTTTCCAAAGGCATTTTTTCAAAAAGACGTGCATATTCCTTTGCTGGGTTTTCCTTTATTTGGTTGGTTTTTGTTCTTACGTCTTTTAAGGACCTTTAGTATTTTTTAAGGGTGTTGGGATTGTTCTAAACTTTGACCCCCTGACTGTCCTCTCCTGACTTTTGATATATTGGAGCTGGGTACGTGTCATACCCTCATTCTTCAGTTCCCATTCAACCAAAATAGTGTAACTTGTCTCAGGTAGTTTTGCCAAATGATAATAATTATTTCCATTAAATCCATGCTATAAAAAGTTGCTGTGTCAACACAAAATATTTTTCTTACATACTACTGAAATCCTAATAATGGACATCATGCCCCTGCTATGGGTCAAAATTTGCTAAACATTTTACAAATACATATCTCATTTCTTCCTTCTAACAAGCCTGGAAAATAAGAATTAACTCCTTTTTGACATTTAGGGAACGGAGGCTTTTTAGCAGAGGTAAATAGCTTGTCCAAGGTCACACCACAAATACTGCATTTGATGCATAGAAGTTTTTACCAATCACGTATTTTAAATAAACAATTCATTATTACGAATGTCACCCTTCTTTTAGTACATCTAGTGCATAATCATGCTTGAGTATTCAAAAAGTCTCCTTTGAGGGTTCCTTGCAACTATAATCAGATTTCTCTATGAATTTGGCCCCAGAAGATGCTAAGGAATCATAGTCACCAGATCCCCAAATTAGATGGGCCCTGGTTTGCTGGGCCCAGCCATTATATTTCTTGAAGTTATCTCTACTGCCTTTTACCTCTTGTTAGGACTGTATCTCCTTGCTACTTTTAGGTTAATAAATATTAACTAGTATAAATAGATAATTATAAAGTTAAAATGCAGATATATTTCATGACTGGCATGTTTAAAGATTGATCATGAACTTGGTCACTCAAATTTGCATTAATGTTTATATATTTCAACAACCTGAGCTTAGTATAAAAATGATCAAACCCTAAGAACCTTTAATTAGGAAATAACTTTACTACTCAAGACCTTCTAGGGGGAGGCTAAGAAAAATTTGGAAAAATTTCAAGTTGGCAAAAATTTTGCCTTAGGAATCTGAAAAAAAAAGAAAGAAAGACATGGTCAGCAGGAGGAGTTTTAAATACGAGGGATTAGTGTAGGGGTTTCTTGGCTAAGATTTTTTTTTTTTAAATGAAAGAACAACCTAGAAGGATGCCTTATATGGAAACATTATATGGATTTGAAGTGTTTATATGTAAGTAAACTATTATTCCGACTTGAAAACAACTTCCCTGTTTACTCGCTCTTTCTCTCCATCTTCTCCCTTCTCCCTTCCCTGTTCTCCTCACACTGGGATCTGTGCCATCACACAGAACTGTCCAGACAGACAAGGGGAGAAACTGCTTACTTGCTTTGTCCACTGGCTGTTCCGCCATCCACATGGCGACCATCATAATAATTTGTAAGTTGTCCTGAGGCCCCAAGGCTGCAGGCACTAACCAGGAAAGTGAAAGGTGGATTTTTTTTTTAAGTTTCTCATTTCAGTAATAAATTCTTCCAGTGTCTATGTATCTTACCAAATGCTAGCCTTAGTCTGTTAGTGAACACAAGTATAAGTTGAATTTTTTTTTAATTCTGTGTTAAAATTCCCAAACTTCTTTGTAAATGCATACTTCTTGATTCCTTCAGTGACCTGTTTCAATTAGTCAAGTTTTGCTATTCTGCTTTACATTTGCATTTAAAGCATTTTAGAAGTCTGGAAGAAAGGAAAAAACAGCATAAAGAAGGCCTCTATCTGAGTGACACTTTGCCTCGAAAGAAAACCACACCTTCCATATCCCCACATTTCAGCAGTGCTACTATGGGGAGAAGCACCGCCCCAAAGGTAGGACGTGGGGTGAACCATGGGCTTTGCGTTCAGTGAGTCTTCTCGTCCTAATGCAGGCCAAAGTGCAAAGGCTCTTATAGAAAATGCTGAATAATAAACCATGAAGTTTGCTTGTTGGGCAGACATAAAACCATATTGCATTTTCTATCCTATTCAGAAGACGTTCGGAATTGTACACTCTGGGACCGACGAACCTGGTCCTGGGTATTTTCTACCATCACCACATTAAGTGGTGGATAGCGTTCACTTACTTGACAGATTCCCACGACCACCTCCCAGATCTGGAAACCAGAGGATATAAACTCTGGATCCCAGGAACAATAGCAACAAATATTTACTGATAGTCATTTTTATGAGCCTGACCCTGGACTAAGCCCTTTTATGTGGATTGTCTCATTTTAAAATCTGGCAACACTATTCAGCAAAAGTTCTCTGTATTATTTGCCTTGTACATACGGACAAACTGAGGTGTAAAGAGGCTAAGCGACTAGCCCAAGCACCCTCATCTGGTTAGCAGTGAAGCTGGACGATGAACCCATATGGTGTGACACTTGGGTCCTCACTCATGTTTCGTGACGTGTCGGGGGTGGGGGGTAGTCACTGCAGAAAGAGGGGGAGAGGCAGATGAGAAGGAGGTTCTGAGTGGGCCAGGCTTTGGGGCCCTTCCCTTGCCCTCAATCAGAGTAACTTTGTTTTAATCTATTTCATAAACTGGTGTTCCAAATATATTTTACACTAAAGATTTTCTATTTTAAAAGAGTGCTAACCCCCCGGGGGATAGTGACTAGGTTTCTCCAGTGTTCAGGGGGAGAGGGGCATTGGTACACTTCTAGCAAGTAGAGCTCTTCTCTTCCTTGTGCATGATGCGCATGCATTCTTGTCCCTGCATCTGCCCTCGGCTCCTTACGCATGAAGAACTTTGAGTGGTTCTCTAAGGTGCTTTGGGACAGCGTTTCCCCATCTGTCTTCATTTTTGGAACTGCTGCCACTGGAGAGAGCACGGTGACGTTGCGCCTGCTGTGGGGCTCCTGGGAAGGGTCCGTGAGTGGCCTTTGCCACTTAGCGTGAATTACGGGATGCCTTCGTTCCTCCTTCCTACCTTCCCTGGGCTTACCCTGGAGCTATGGCAACGGGGATGTGGCCCTGTCCAGGAGGACCATTTGGCCTGCAGTTTGCCTGAAGTATTTCCTCCCGGTTCGCACAGGTTCACCTGCCCCTGGGACAGAGCAGTAGCTGTGGCAGTGTCCTCCCTCACTCGCTGGCAGCCATGACCAAAGACTCAGACTCTCGGAGGGTGCTCAGAGGTAGGTGCCTTTTAAATCACACATCATGGGGTGCCTGGGTGGCTCAGTCGTTAAGCGTCTGCCTTCGGCTCAGGTCATGATCCCGGGGATCCTAGGATCGAGCCCCGCGTCAGGCTCCCTGCTCCGTGGGAAGCCTGCTTCTCCCTCTCCCGCTCCCCCCGCTTGTGTTCCCTCTCTCGCTGTGTCTCTCTCTGTCAAATGAAAAAAATCTTTAAAAATTAAAAATTAAAAAAAATAATAAATCACACATCATGTCTGTAGTTAAGCATGAGAATTTCTCCAGGAGAGGGAGCAAGAACAGGGGTGGGGATCATTAGGAAACAACCAGGAACCTCAGTTTTATTCCTAAGACGTCTCTCTCAAGGAGTTTTCTATCTCCTTGTTGTTGTACTAAGGTAAGTTTTTCTATTCTACATACGGCTGTCACCTTTTAAACATACCCACTGCGCTTCCTAATTCAACAGAATTCCCAAACCAGGAAGGCCCCTCAAGAATGACTAACCTTCCCATTGGGTAGAAAGAAAAGAGAGACCACAGAGATCCGGAGAGGTCACCAGGGTACTTAACGAAGCCACTTACCTCGTCTCTGGCTGAATGACTACTCTCTTGAAACATATGCTAAAGAGTCATTGAGCTAACACGCAAGTGGCCCAGGACAGCATTCCCTTAGGGCTTTTCATGTGATCTGAGCTTTTTTTCTATGTGGTTGCTGGGTTTCAGGTAGACTTGGATTCTCAGCATCTTTCATTTCTTTTTTTTTTTTTAATAGTACATTGCATTTATAACGGGATCGAATAGTCTTTGTGGGGCTGGGAGAAATTACTATAATGCAGTTCCAGAGATGAGCTTCTCGTTGAGAGGATTAGAGTTGTGTCGAAGCAGTCATTTAGGTCAATAGTTTCTATGGGCCTTAACTTTTGAGCAGGCACGGTGCTAGAGACCAAGAATGCAAATGAATGACACAGTCCTCACCCCTGACACGCTTACACTCTAGTGATGAAGAAAGACACATAATAGATGATTTAAGGGACGCCTGAGTGGCTCAGTCCGTTAAATGTCTGCCTTCAGCTCAGGTCATGATCCCAGGATCGTGAGATTGATCAGGCTCCCTGCTCAGCGGGAAGCCTGCTTCTCCCTCTCCCTCTGCCCCTCCCCCTCCCCCCGCCCCCGCCCCCTGCTTGTGCTAGCTCTCTTTCTCTCGCTCTATCTCAAATAAATAAATAAAATCTTTAAAAAAAGATTATTTAAATGAAATGTGATACATGCCATGATGGGGGAATGCCCAGGATATAGAGGGGAATGCCGACGGAGTGGTGGGCATTTGGGCTCTAAATGCATCCATGCATTGGTGTAATTGAAACCCTTCCCTCTAGCCAGGCTAGAATTCAGTTCTGACTGCTCAGCCCTCTGCCAGTGGTACCAAGGGATAAAAACTGGTTTCTCGCCAAAAGAAAAAAAAGAAAGAAAGAAAGAAAGAAATATATATATATATATATATACACACACATACACACACACACATATATATATATGAATTTTGGTATATATAAAATGTGTATATGTGTGTATGTGGATATATATATATATATATCACTTGAATGAGGTTTTTGAATCATTACCAGAGATGATTTAAGAGTTCATAGAGGCTGTAGTATTCATAAGAGAGGTTTATAATGCATGGGAGGTTTACAATGTTCACATGTGAATCAAATACAGTGGATTGAACTTCGCTTTTATTTCTTTTCTATAATTTCTTAAGTTAAAATATCTCTTATGATTTATAAATAATGAACATAAATGAATCTTGATGTTTGGGCTCTCATTTATCATTATTCACTTGTGGGTCAAGTCTATTTTCTGTTAAAGCATTTTTCTGTGATATTTACAGACTTTTTAAATGGGTTTCTCCCACTGGCTGAACACATCAGAGCTTGGATTGGCCTCAACGCCACATTTTATGTCAAAAGTATTTTCTTAAAGAGTAAGAAAAACCAGACCTTTATACTAACTGGAGAGATTTGCGAATTCAAGAGCTATTAACATTATCATGGAAGAGGATTCTTACGAGAATTCTGGTGAAACCGAAGGATGTTTGATCTTTATTTTTCTATGGGAATCTCCATGCTAGGTTCATAGAGGAAATGTGAGCCAACTCTGTTAGGTCCTAGTAGGGATGTACTCTGCAAAATCCATGGACTTAGAGCTATCTTTCTGCTCTGGTCCTTCACCCAGGTACTTCACTTCTGTATATCTGGGAAAACTGTGGCTGCATTCTTTCTTGCTGCAGCTCTCAGGTGGGGTTCTTCTTAAACAGTTCCATGTGGTGCTGATGAGGCACCTCCTGAGGAAATCGAGAACCATCCTCTGTGTGTTGGTCCAAGCAGAGGTGATGTGTCTTGTGAAGCCAGAGGGGGAGAGGCCAGGGCCTGCACTTCTCAGAGCCATAATAGACTGGAAAATTGGCAGGATTTTCTCCTAAGCCCATACAGGTGGCCCACAAAGACCAGGAGGGATGAAGCATTATTGCACTTAGAATTGTTTCGCTAACACGGTACTGGCGTCACTAAAATGGCAAACGCAAGTAAAATTCCATGGTTTTGAGAAAATTGGACCCAACACATTTTCATTGACTCAAATGTAATAGATCTTATCATTTTGGGGGGAGTTACACAATTAACTTAAATGAACTGTTTTTTTTTGCTGCTTGTTCACAATGGATACATCAAGGACAATGGTGTAAGTATAAGCCTTCCTTCCATCAGCACTGTTTTCATAGAACTGACAACATGAATCATGCCAACAAAGATCTTTGAGAGCAGAGTTTAAAGCAGAGAGCCCAGGAACCCAGCTCTTAAAGTTGTAATGGTTATTGGCTTTTGTACAACTTGTGAACTGTTCCTTTGTAAGCTCTAGATGAATGAAATCTTTGTCCTTTTGTCTTCTGTTAAATGCAGGAAAGTCCAAGAAAGGTATGACAACCTCCTCGTGTGGTGTTTTTGTTTTCAGCAAATAGTGTAAGGTCACTGTTAAGTGATCTTTAAGAAATGAATCGGATTTGAAACTGTAAAATAGTGGATTTTTAGCCTAAGGATCACTCCTTTTACACAATAGAGAAAAATTGTTGCAGGTTTGCTAGAAACACAATCCTGAGTGCAGCTGCTGTTCATTCACAGGCAGCTGTAGGAACCCCTTTGTTGTTGTTTTTATTACAAGGTCAGACCCTGCAGGAAACCAGAGTGCTGGGCAAGCATTGTTTTGCAAGACTCAGAATCTAGATAAACATAAGAGTGGGCATGGTCATGTATATAGGCTTAGTGTAAAACAGGAGGTTTCTGCTTTCTAAAGGCCAGGTATAAATAAGGCTGGCTAAAGGGGAGGAGGGAAGGATTTAGGATGCTCCTACTTATTTATTCTAGTTAAGCCTATTTTAGAAGACAGACCTCGTGCAGAGTGAAGACCAGTTTGCATGACTGGCTTGAATAAATAAGATGCTTATTACTGGGGCCGGGTGGCAGAGATGCAGGGTGTCAGAGGACACACTGGTTATAAAGTTTGAGGGGACTGTGCTTTGAATAATTGAATGGCATTTTATAAACCCTAGCTCTTAAAACTATCTGTTGCTGTCTGCTTGGGAAAAAGAACTGTTTTATTGCTATGATCTCCTTTTTATTCTCCCTGTTTTCTGGCTGGCAAATATGTGTGAAAGATGTTTCTTTCCAAATTTGTTGACTAACTGTCTGCATGTATCATAAGCTTATTATTATTTTTTAACTTCTCAAATTCCTCTCTATAAACTCAGATGCAATCTAGAAATGTGAACATCCATCTCGCCTTGTTAATCTGGCAATGTGACTAACACTGTCTATGATGGCATATTTTTCTGGTCTCCTGTCATCCTTTTTGATCTTGTCTCTTTCTCCCTTTCTCCATCATTCTCTTCCTTCATTCGTGACTCCTCCTGTACCTTCACCTTCGGCTGTGGACTATGGTTAGGAAGGATGAATTTCTCAGCAGGTGAGCTATGGTATGCTAACTTGTCAGAAAGACTGTTACTTTTAGCCTCTTAAACCCAGATTATAGTTTTAAGTCATCTCATTTTCTATATTAAGCCCAGTTAACCATTTCAAGTATACAACACGGGGCACCTGGGTGGCTCGGTCGGTTAAGCGTCCGACTCTTGATGTCGGCTCAGGTCATGATCCCAGGGTTGTGGGATCGAGCCCTGTGTTGGGCTTGCACTGGGCTTGGAGTCTGCTTAGATTCTCTCCCTCTCCCTCTGCCCCACCCCTTCGCCCTCTCTTAAAATAAATAAATAAATAGATAGATAGATAAATAAATAAATAAAGGAGGGAAACAAAACACATTTGGAAGATATTGGGAAAACTGTATATCCCACAATGGCACAATGGTTAAGTCACAAAGGAGTTTTCAGGTGTAACTAGCCAGAATTCATAGATAGGCATGAATAAGAATAAGAAATGGGCCTTGCTCATCCGCTCTACTGGCTCTCTTGGCCAGTGATGAGAGCTGAGTTAGTTTGGGTTCCTTGCATGTGCTCTGCTGATTGGCGAGCCTCAGATACTGTCAGTTCTCACTTTACAAACCTTATAACTTCCCCTCCAACGGCTATCTCTGCCTGGATAGAAAGGCTGTAGAGCATTTACAAGGCCCTCTTTGCTTTCTGGTTGCTGTCCCACTGCTGGATGTTATTCTTGCTACATAATTTAAAATCAACAACAAAAAAACGAGTAGTCTCAGGGATTGGGAAAGTCTCGTTTTTCCCAGTGCACTTACTTTGCCTCACCCAGACAGTAGATGCATTCCACTTCCTTATTTAGCCATTGCTGAAACTGGAATTTATAGATGAGAAAATGAACTGATTCTGTGGCTCTTTAGGCCATGACATCCCCATATTAAATAAGTGGGGATCCCGTGGTGGTCAGGACACCAGCATCCCCCTCCCCGGGATAGCTGGCACCTGTTCCGGGGTTACCTAGCTGCACGAGCAGTTCTTCCTGGACCTCCTACAGGGTACCCTCCTCGTTTGGTCCTGCTGCTCTCCTGGGGTGTTTCCTCCATCAGAAGTCTCTATACCTTTGGACAGGCAGGCCACAGCCTGAGTCCCAGAACCAGCTCTTTGGAATCACACGGATACAATTCCAGAACCACAGGGAAGGGGTCCAGGCCTTTATTTGTGATTGCAGAGATAATTTAATTTTTTGAAGTTGTTCAGGAGGGCGGAGGCTAAGCCAGGTGGCCACTGAGTTCACTGTGATTAGTAAAGCGTTGCCAGTTGGGAGAAATGAGCCTCTCCATGAGGTAGAATATTTCCACTCACCCTAGATCCACAGGAAACAAAAATCCTGCGCCGGGAAATATATGCTCATTAGCAGCAGGCTCTGTCACTTAAATTGCCGTGAAAATCTAAGGTACTCACTCATCCTACTGCCAGAGTGGTGGAAGTTTCTCTCAGACATAGAGCCAAACTCCGATGAATAATGGGGTGACCTGGGGGATTTATGTTCACAGTCCTTAGGACATAGTCACACCGCTGGCCCTTGCACCCACATCTGAAATTTTTGAGTCATTTTAGTGTCCTGTCTACTTCACGTGAAGGCTGTAAGCTCATTTTCTTATTCTGCGATACTTTTGGGGGGAAAAAATCGTGGAAGATCTGAGGATTAGGACCCACCGTCCTTTCTGCTTTTCCAAGAAGGTGTTAGTGGCGTTATAGGGATTCGCCTTTCCTCATGTCAGTGCCAAGGAGATAATTCTTGTATGTTTTAAATTACATGGCTCTTTTAGGGATTTGGTTTTCATACTAACACTAGGAAGTGTCTTCCACGTAGTTGGTGCCAGTGTGGAAGATTTCTTTGCCAATAAGGCTTTTTTGAAAGCATAAGGAAAGATTCATGTGTGACTTTTTCAAATTTCTGGTATTGTTTTTTTTTTTCTTTTGGCCCCCTCCTTTTCATAATAACTGGAAACGATTTAAAAGGAGCAATTAGTAATTCCAGAAGTTCATGTATCAAAGGTAAATATTTGAGTAATGATTTTTTTTTTAAAGGCACAAGCTCCACGCTTATGAATGTACTGGCTTCACTTAATGCTCTCTGCGTTAATCACTACGATTAATGGCCTTCTATCAAAAGTGTCGTGGTGTGCTCTTCTGTGTTGCATCTTCCCTTAGCTAAGTGATATGTGGCTCTTATGTGTGTATTTGTAATTTATAATTACAGCTTATATTAAGAAAACTGATTTCCCCAGAAACGCCCTCATCTGAACTAACGTATTTGCACTTTGATATTTAAAACGACTCCAAATAGTTTGGCATGCAAACTCCCCATGGAACTAAAATCATTTTGCAGAAACTTTTGGTGTCCGATGCTTTGTTAAAGCCTCATGGAGACTATGGACTCTGAGAAACAAACTGAGGGTTTTAGAGGGGAGGGGCGTGGGGGGATGGGTTAGCCCGGTGATGGGTATTAAGGAGGGCACGTACTGCATGGAGCACTGGGTGTTATACACAAACAATGGATCGTGGATCACCACATCAAAAACTAATGATGTATTGTATGGTGACTAACATAACATAATAAAATTTTAAAAATTTTAAAAAAAGCCTCGCGGATGTGGCTTCTGCGTTTGAATGGGAATGCCCAGCTGACAGCTGAGGAAGCTATTTGGAATCGCTGCCCCCCTTTCACCCTCTGGCTGCTTTTTTGACCATTTCATTACCAATTAAAAGCCTCATCAAAGATAGGGATAGCGCAAGGAAAGAGGCGAAATTCAAATGGTCCAATCGTAAACTCTCAGTGGATCTGGTAGTGAATTTGATGAGGGAGAAAGGGATGGCGACCTACGGCTGCCTGGAGAAACGTCCTTTTAACGAGTTGAGGAACTGGTTTATCAGTACGATTCCTGCTTCCTGCGTGTGTGGCAAATAGAGAATTGAAAGGAAGAATAATTCGATTTGCATTGCCCCAAATCAGCCACCCGCAAGCAAGCCGTAGCAACAACACAAAGTAAAGCCCATGACCTAAGAGGCCAGCTGACCAAGTCCCAGGGTAAGGAAAAAGCCTCTTATCAATGGCACTTTTGCTGCGATTCATGTGAGTTCTGCATTTTCATATGGTTGTCTACCACCAACTAGCTGAGGGCTGACAGCTAAGGTGGAAAAAGAAAAGAGCTCTGTATATGATAATTAAGAGGTCTGTGTGCCCATTGGGAGGATTGTTGACTGTGAATGTTTTAAATAACTGGCGGGCAAGGAAAATTGAAGAAAAGAAGAATGAGAAAAATGTGCAGCTTGGATTTTTACCAGATTTAAAGTGTTAGTGATACTATGAGTGAGATATGAGATACGAGATTCTTAAATCCTGCCCCTAGGTGGTCCACCTGCTGTTTTACGACCAGATCGAGTATTCCTTAAATACTGTTGAAGAAGTGACTGCCTAAGACGCAGCTGTTGCTTGCCACCAGGAGTCATCTTGCTTCACTTGAACCCAGCTATTTTTAGAAGATACAGGGCCTTTAATTATGTTTGTTTTGTTTTGGTTTTGCCTGTTTTGTTTTTGTGTGTGCTGATGTATTCTCAGTTGCGCTGCAATGTGGGAATGGCAAAGGAAGACGTGAGACGATCCACTGAGTGAAAGGATCATTCCTAAAACCACTTCTTTGAAGCTCTTGCTTGCACGGAGCATGATGCTGTGTCTTTGATCTTCTTGGCTTTAAAACAAATTAGACCAAGGTCCAAGTTTCATAGGCAGATGTTTCGGGTTGCTGGTTTGAGTCTCAGAAGATCTAAGACTAGAAAATGAGGCATACTAACATATTTATGGCTCTTTCCTTAGGGTATAATCACCAACAGATGAGTGAAGGACAAAGGCAGAAATCTTCTGAATTTTACAACCGCACAGCATCTGAATCAAATGTCTACTTGAACAGTTTCCACTACCCCGATCACAGCTATAAGGACCAGGCCTTTGATACGTTGAGCCTAGACAGCTCTGATAGCATGGAGACCAGCATCTCCGCCTGCTCACCCGACAATATCTCTAGGTAAGATGTATTCACGGTTAAGGTTTCCAGTGTAGAAAAGCACCTGCCGATTTCAAAAAGTAAAGTCATCAGTTTGGAGGGATGTATATGGACAAGCCCAAATTTCTGAAACATAAACAGTCTACAGTGCAGAAGAGGGTTGAGTGTCATGGCAGCCTTTGAAAGTAATTTCTTTGTATCTTGTGTGACTTCGCCAGTCAGACATCATATAATCCGTTTTTCTCCTCTACTCTTCTTTCTTTACATTTGAATTCACGTGTATGCTGTGCTTCAAAAGTCATTTGCCTCTGTTGGTTGACTGCAAGCCTCATTAGGGGGCCTTTTGATTGAATAAAGAAATCATTTCCGACAAGGCAGTAAGAACTTTGAAGGATTTCTTACACTTCTATTTCATTAAAAGCAAGGCTTTAGCTGTTCCACATATTAAAATTTTTGTAAGGATTTAACCATTCACATTCGTGTTCATACTTGGAGGCAAGCAAAGATGGTCTTACAGAATTACAGCTAAAGGCACATCTAAAATATAGATCTGGGGCGCCTGGGTGGCTCAGTTGGTTAAGCGACTGCCTTCGGCTCAGGTCATGATCCTGGAGTCCCGGAATCGAGTCCCGTATCAGGCTCCTCGCTCAGCAGGGAGTCTGCTTCTCCCTCTTACCCTCTTCCCTCTCGTGCTCTCTATCTCTCATTCTCTCTCTCTCAAATAAATAAATAAAATCTTTTAAAAAATAAAATAAAAATAAAATATAGATCTGGTCCTGGTACTCTGCCCCTTCAAAAACTACTTCCCTTTGAGTAGTCATGCCCTAGAGCCTGCATTCTGGACACATCCCAACTCCCCATTCACTCTCTCCTCCTGATACGCCTTACAGGGCTTCTTATTAATTGAGAGGGTGACGAATACGCAAATCTCTGTGCCTTTGACCATATTGGTCCCAGGCCTGGAATCAAGTAGTTTGTTCACTCATTCATTTATAGGCTCCTTCATTCCATAAATACTTATAGAGTGCTCTAGAGGCAACAGTGGGCTGGCACTGGCTCATACTAGCTGGCAAGTGCCAAATGTGCATATTTCCACCTACGTGTGATCAGTGATGTCATGTTGGTAGTTTGAAATTGGCCATGGTGGGAGTATATACTCCACATAAATCGACATTTGCTTCTATCAGGGTTTTTAATTCCCTCCAGAGAGCTGACTTACCAGCACAACTCTGTCTACAGTCAATTTATCCTTCCATTTGTGTGTTCACTCAATGTATACTTACTTACTGAGCACCGGTAGTATCTGGCATTGCAAATATCTTTACCATCTCCGTCCCCCTACTCCCATCTGAGCCTGGAGAAACTTTCCTCATCCTTCAGGCTTAAACTTAGGTTGGAAACTCATGAAAATTTCTCCTTCAGGGCCTTTTTCTTCTGTGTTTCCATTGCACTCGATTCTTTTTTCTATTATATCACTGATCACATGACAGTGTAAAATTTTTTCTTCAGTAATTAATTGGTGAATTCCTCAATGTCAAGGAGGATGGCTAATTATCTTTTGGTTTCTACACCCAGCAGAGATCTTAGCAAATAGTAGGTCTTCAGTAAGTGCTGGCTGAATAAATACCTCAGGATATAGTAAAATGGCCATATTTTGAATTTTGTTATTTTTTAAATTTTTGTTTGATCTATTTTAATTGGCTGAGAACCATTATGATTTCAACCTAAGAAACATCCAATATTCAGCAAATGTTAATTGAGCACTTGTGTGTCCCAAATACAAATGTCTAGTTGGATCATTGTCATCAACAAACTTCCCTCTATTGGACTGAAGCCACAGGCTGGAAGCAGGAATGCGTGTGCTCTTTGGGAGGCAATCATGCTCCTTGAAGCAGATCACAGAATGCTCTTGGTCCTGATTTACTTGCTAATCTGTGAAGTGGAAGGGTTGTTTCTTGCCTATAAGACAATGGTGAATTTTAAAACATTCTGATGGAAAATTACCATCCTATAAATATAATTTATTTCTTTACAAAGATTTGAATAATTTACTCTCTCCTTACCTACAATAAGAGAATGACAGCAAGAGAGGGAAAGTAATATCAGCAAAATGTACTTAGCTTTGGGTTATTTCATGTTTCATAAATGAAAAGAATATGAGACTCAACTGTAACCAGACATTATAGCCAGAAAATTTTAAGGGTGGGGGAAAAGGAGAAGAAGACAGGTGTTATATTCTGTGGTAAATAAAGTATACAGTGTATTTTCATTTCGGCATCAATGGGTGAAATATTAATATTACTGGATATATCCTATCAGAGAAGGAAACGAGTCTCTGGGGAAAAATACTAAAGCAACAGTAAGAATTGTATTGCTGCTTGTCACATGGGGATGACCTAAATTGAGTAGGTCATGTAATGTATGTAATGATAAAGAATAGGGCTTTTGGGGGCACCTAGGGAGCTTCGTCAGTTAAGTCTCCGACTCCTGGTTTTGGCTCAGATCATGATCTCCAGGTCATGAGATCGAGCCCCACATCGGCTCCGTGCTTGACGGGGGAGTCTGCTTGAGATTCTCTCTCTCCCTTGGTCCTGTCCCCCCTAAAAATAAATAAATCTTAAAAAAAAGAATAAAGCTTTTTGGGGGGCTGCCATTATTATTTCAGGTTAGAAGATTAGTGTTTCATGTTATGCAGTATTAAAAGATGCACTCGCTCACTTTTTAAAAAGTTTCACACGACTGTGTTGGGGGAGACCCTTGAGCATGTGGAAGGAGTGGGCAGCGAACCGTCTGGCACTGAAGGTTCTCTGGTGATGTCTGCTGCCCTGTGCTTGTCCGAGCCGGGCCAGCAGGTGCCAGCAGCTGACGTGCTCAGAACAGAAAGCCTAGCATGTTGAGCAGTTATTCATAAATGACAGTAAACTGACTAATCAAATGTGGTGCTTCTGAATAACAAGACACAAACAAAAGTCAGCCACCCAGCAACTATGATAGCATGGTGACAGGAGGAATAGAAATGGGCATTAAGAGCGAGAACACAGATTCCCAGTGTGGGAGGGACACCCATGCTTCGATGGCACTTGGCACTCAGTCGTTATTTTGAAAACAGCAGACTGTTCTCCCCTCTTCCCAAATAATTGTGAACATTTTATACCAATATTTCTGTGGTGAACTCTTGATAGCTTGACCTCTTATTTATCTATTTTTTTAAGATTTTTATTTATTCATTTGAGAGAGAGAGAGCAAGGAAGGGGCAGAGGGAGAGGGTGAAAGAATCTCAAGCAGACTCCACACTGAGCTCCAAGCCCAACGTGGGGCTCGATCCCACAACCGTGAGATCATGACCTGAGCCAAAACCAAGAGTCAAACACTTAGCTGACTGAGCCACCCAGGCGGCCCTGTTTATCTATTTTAGAGCAGTCTTTAGTAAAATAAATACACTCCAAGCATTTGCCTGTCTTGGCATTTTTCCACTCCCTGCCTTGTCCATCCTCCAAAAGTTGAAAGTAAATATTCCTCCCTCCAGATGACCCCTCCCCACCTCTCATATGTAGTGGTGGTGAAGAGCAGGTGCGCAGAGCGGGCGCAGGAAATTACTCAGAAAGGATCCACTTCGATTCTAATTACCAAGCATTACAAGTGCAGATCTGGACACTTAAGCACAGTGACAGGGCAAGACTGAATTTATTTTTATTTGTTCGCCCGGTTGCTTTTTCTTAAAATGGTTTCCAGAGGTAGAGAATGAGAATGATCCCAGTCAATACGCCGAATGAAGAAGACAGCGTCCCTGTGGGGCATTCTGGCAGGTAGTTAGGCATGAGCGTGATCATTGTGTATCCTTAGTTCATGCAGACCTGACCCAGGGCACTAGCCATCACAGATAACCAATCACCATGATCAGAAATTACCAGTAGTATTTATATCAGTGTGCTGTCTGATCCTCTAAATGTCAAAAAGCACTGAAACCAAAGTAGAAGATACCTATAAAAGGCTTAGTATGTAAGGGAGAGAGAGGGAAACAAACATTTTGCTTCTGTACCACCATCTACTTTAAAAAATTCATACTACCCTAAGGTAAGCTTGTATCTACTATTATGATGGAAAATACTATGATAAACATTAGGCAAATAGGTAATAAGAAACTAATGTTTGGAATGTATATTATGACAACACATCCTTAATGAGAACTTTTTGAAGTCGGGTAGAAAGAGAAAGAAAGGACTAAAACATTTTCTCTTTGTGAGATTTTTTAAAGCTATGTATTAAAATACCCTGAAATGATATGTGTATTAAAGAGGTAATTCCATGCTGAAATTCTAGTGACAGAAACTTAGTCTTGTGGTTTATTATGTCACAAGAAGCCATTTGTAGAATTTTAGAATTACTCAGAGCTGTGGGTACATTGGCCCTTCGCTTTTTGTTGAGACATCATTTTTGTGTCCACCAGAAAGTTACTTGAGGCAGACCATATGTTTGCTTTTTCAGCATCATTACTCACACCCTAAACAAACAAAAAGCTAAGAAAACAGGCTTTGGGTCACAGAAAACGGCAGCTGAGAGTCAATTCTGCGTAAAACCTCTCTTCTGCTGAAATTACTGACTTGGCCTAGACCGTGTAGTGTTCGGCATACCGCCTACAATGATATGTTATTATCACAATTGCTATTACTAATTTACCAAGACCTGACCTTGTGCTCATACTTGGAGAAAATGTTGGGGGAACTTGATCCTTCATTATTGCTTAAATGCCAGCAGTGTGCATGTGGGGCGGGGAGCAAGACTGGGCACGGAGTTGAGGGCAATCTGTGGCTGAACTTGGGTCTAAGGGATGCTTTCATCTGAATTTCAGATGCTTCAGATTTCTTCATTTAGGCAAAGGTTTGTATTCTGCTTTTTACCCTAGATAGTCAACACTCAGTGTCTGCATTTTATTCTAGGGAGTTCTTTCGGAAGACATACAAAAACCCAAAGTGATGGGGGGTGGGGGGGGCAGCCAACCGTCAAAGGGACCAGGTGTATGAAACCATGTGAAAAACCATTAGGAAGGGTCGGAGGGCTTGTTGTGTTCTTGTAATATTCAAGGAGCTACTGAACAGAGAAAGGCTAGACGTTTCATGAGGAGTAATAATTTGCTGAAGCTGAAAAAATACTTGAGAAGATTAATTGAAAATAAATATTCTGGGATACTGGCTCTTCATTTTTTTAAAGATTTTATTTATTTATTTGAGAGAGAGGGAGAAGGGGCAGAAGTAGGGGCAGAGGGAGAGGGAGAAGCAGGGATCCCGGATGCGGGGCTCGATTCCAGGACGCTGGGATCACAACCCAGGCCAAAGGCAGCCGCTTAATGGCCTGAGCCACCCAGGCACCCCCTGGCTCCATTTAATGGCAATACTGGTGCACTGAGGGCCGTCTTGGAAAAGTTTTGTCTTTCAGGAGAATTTTGTTTTGCTCCAGTTAGTTTTGTTCTGTTTTGCTTTGCTTACTTATTTCTTGTATGCCATTGTTATTTGCTTTTCTTTTTTAACCTTTTTCTGTTTTTGCCTTTGCTTATGAAGTGAATATTCTAAAAAGCCCTAAAAACCTTAAATCTGCTATTTAGATTCCTTTACCCTTGATGGAAGTTTTGTTTTTCTTTATGAATATGTTTTTTACCAAAGTTGGTCAGATGCACAAAGAAATCTTCAGTTGACAAAATAGCAGAACATGACCAAGTAGGAAAAGTCACTAAAACTAGTCATCTTTATATCATTAATGACCCAGTGACTCAGTATCACCAGCATCCTTACAGCAATCACATGCAAGATCAGAAATGTGTGCCTGCCTTTTGAAGAAGGTCAGAAGTTGGAGCAATGGAAAGAAACATGACTCTTCTTATAATTTGGATGTGCTTAAGAAAGCAAAGATGAGTATTGTGCTCTAGGGAATTCATTATCAAGCTTATCTTCAGGGACTTCAGACTGCTTTTGCATGGCAGGTGCTCAGCATTTCACTTGCTGACATCGACGTCTGCCATGGATGCCATGGTATGACAAGCGTAGACTTTTCCCTACATTCCCATTGCAGCAGCCTTTGCTTTTCAGAGTAGGTGCAACCCTGATGGGACAAAAAAGTAAAAATGACGGTGACAGAGTATCACAGAGCAGCGGGAGTTTGGCTAGTAAAAGTGGTTTATGTGTCAAGGAAATATTAAAATCAAAAATAGCAAAAGTGGGGCTATGGAGAACAAGTAGGTGTCTGTGGATACAAATTATTTTTTTAAACAAAATAACCAACATAGCTTTAAAAGTTTATAAAATATAGCTTAAAAAAGTAGGTGACTTTAGGTGCCTACAGATTATGAAGACACAAGGTGGTAAATGTTAACATGTATTTTCTATCAAATGTTTTCAGAAAAATTGAGTTCCTTTGGAGCAAAAGTTAAGATATTTATGGAAGTATTGCCAAATAAGCAAATTGAATATAACTGGCAGAAAATTAACTATAAATATTATAAAATAAATGGAAAACACTCTGAAAAATTCTAAAAAATGAACAGAAATATTTAAAGACAGATAACTATTTGAAAACTCTCCCCCAGGATGTGCCCAAATTACAGATATCTGAAAAACCATGTACTGAAAATATTTGTTTCTAACCAAGTTATTTCCAACCAGTTCATCCAGATAGGTTTTATGCAGCTCAAGGTCATACTTAGGCCAGTGAATAGAAGCTGTAGGAAGATAGATTTTGATTCAACTTAAGTATCAATATTCTAACAATGTTATCCAAACAATGAAGGAATGGATACAGTAAGTTTTCTGTAGCTAACAATGCTCAGGCACAAACTAAATGAAAAAGGAGTATGTTCTAGAAAGAACTGAAGGACAGATGGGGGTTAGACTATTGGTGAGTGCTTTTTTTTTTAATTGGTGAGTTTTTAAGACCTGAGACTTAGTGAAATCAAATTATTTATTTCCAAATCAATAGGAAACATAAGACATATATACCTGATGTCACAGACAACACTATCAATTATAAACACGATACTGTGCGATTATAGGGCCTGATGTTTGTCTTTGGCTTTCTCAGTTGAGCTGACAAAGTGTGCCACTTAACATCTATGACCTTGACTGTTCTCAATAAAGAGGAATTCCTGCAAAAATATTAAAGATTTTTTTCTTTAATTCTTCCTGATTGAAGAGAACAGAACTTACCCTTTTTTACCTCCCCCAGCAGTTCATGGAAATGAACTGTTCTCTCTTTATCAGGAGAACACACCTGGCTAAAAATTGGCCCAAAGTAACCCTACATAGTACAGAGATTAGGTAAGCTTCCAAGGAGACAACAGTTCTAAGGCTGTCCCTTTCCCGGATGGATGCACTTTGTAATAGGGCAGGAAATACTGATATTTTTTTTTTTCTAAAAGACAATTTTTTAGAGCTGTTTTAGGTTCACAGCAAAATTGAAAGGAAGGTACAGAGAGTTTCCATATACCCCCTGTCCCCACACATGCACAGCCTCCCCCATTATCAACATCCCCCACCAAAGTGGCGCATTTGTTACAGTTGATGAACCCATATTGACACCCAAAGTCCATAGTTTACAATTGGGTTCATTTTTGATGTTGTGCATTCTATGGGTTTGGACAAATGTATAACTTCATATACCCATCATTATAGTGTCATACAGAGGATTTTCATTGCCCTGAAAATCCTCTGTGCTCTGCATATTCATCCTTCCCTCCCTCCCACTCCCCACTTCAAACTACTGGCCACCACTAATCTTTTTACTGTCTCTGTGGTTTTGCCTTTTCCAGAATGTCATCAAGTTGGAGTCATACAGTATTTAGCCTATTCAGATTGGCTTCTTATACTTAGTAATATGCATTTAAGCTTCCTTCATGTCTCTTCATGGCTTGATAGTTCATTTCTTTTTAGTGCTAAATAATATTCCATGGTCTGGAAGTACTACAGTTATTTCATTTACCTACTAAAGGATATCTTGGTTGCTTCCAAATTTTGGCCATTAGGAATAAAGCTGCTATAAAACTGCTGCTACTGATTTTAAGGTAAACCATATGTACTGTGTTACTGTGGTCATTTATCTCTGTAAAAGAATTTAGCCCTATGTTTGAAACATCCTACGTTTGAGTTGATCAACAATATAATTTGGGGGGGGCGCCTGGGTGGCTCAGTCGTTAAGCATCTGCCTTCAGCTCAGGTCATGATCCCAGGGTCCTGGGATCGAGCCCCGCCTCGGGCTTCCTGCTCGGCGGAGAGCCTGCTTCTCCCTCTCCCACTCCCCCTGCTTGTGTTCCCTCTCTCGCTGTGTCTCTCTCTGTCAAATAAATAAATAAAATCTCTACGATATATATATATATATATATATATATATATAATTTGGGGAGACTATACTAAGAATTATCCTTTTCATTTTCATATGAATTCATTTTTATATGAATGTATCTGACATGAATCCCTACTGTGTGCCAGGCTATGGAACATACAGGAACAAAAGTGTCTCTGTCCCCAGGAGAGTCTAGAAAACAAACATATATTAAATGGCTATACAAGTCTACATGCACAGGAAATAGCATTGGTTCTCTATGGCTAGAACATCAGAGTAAAGAAGTTTTGACCTAGGTCATGCCTGGATGTAAGAGAAAAATAACATTTTTGGTTAGTGTTAAACATTTCCATGTTCTTTTCTTTCTCTTTTCGTTACTTACCCTAACTCTTCTTGCAGCATTTATTCCTTTTGGTTTTTTCCTTCTCCTATTTGCATGATGTCTTTCTCAAGATTCATTTCTTTTGAGGCTCTTGATTCCCTTCATGGGGGGGGTTCCTCATCAGTATGGTAGATGAGTATTATTGACAAAACTAGCCACCATCCTTCTGTTGTACCTTTAAGAGAAAGTTGTTTTTTTTTTTAATTGGCATCATCGTTAAGAAATAAAATGTCCAGGTGTGTATATATATATATATATATATTTTTTAAGTAATCTCTACATACCATGTGGGGCTCAAACCTATGACCTGGAGATCAAGAGTCACATGCTCTTCTAACTGAGCCAGCCAGGCACCCCCTAAAATGTCCACATGTATAAAGGCACAGCAAAAAAGCAGCTGGGGACACATTTCCAAACCAAATAAAGTGACTTCAAACCATAGGTGTCATCTACATAGAACTTTGGTGATAGTCTTATTGGCCTGATATCTCTGAACAATTAAAGTAACAGGAAAGCCTCCCACGGTCCATAATTTTTAGACTCTGGAAAAAGCATTTTGAGAACACACTTTGTAAGAGTTATTTTGGGTTTATTTATTTATGAGTAAAGCATTCTACTTTGGTATTATCTTCCTTGCCTATATTTTGTCTCCTGAACTGAGGTAAGTCAATGTCACCTACAATTTTCAGAGCTGAATTGCCTGGCCTGTTCAGGCCAATGACTCTCCTAAGTAACATACTTTAAATGACATTGGATTGTGTCATGCACCTTCCCAGAAGCTGTGCATGTGTGTGTGTGTGTCTACGTATGCATATGTATTTCAAGAGACATCAATCTCAAGCAATATTCTTGAAAGGCTTTTGTGTTCTTTTCAGTGCCAGCACTTCAAATATTGCCAGAATAGAAGAAATGGAGAGACTTTTGAAGCAGGCTCATGCAGAGAAGACCCGACTGCTTGAATCCAGGGTAGGCATAATGTCTTTATGCCAGAGGTCAGTGAGGCAATGGTTCATCCTGCCTGCACAGGACAGGAAACTGTCCTTGGGCCTTGAGAAGTAATATAATCTTAGGAGTAGTCACTCAACCCTTTTGGCCTCATTTTTTTTTTTTATCTGAAAAGTAAGGGTGCTGGAGAGGATTTCTAAGCCTCCTTACTGCATTACAATTTTTTGTAATTTAAAATACATATAGTGTTGGGGTGCCTGGGTGGCTCAGTTGGTTAAACAACTGCCTTTGGCTCAGGTCATGATCCTGGAGTCCCTGGATCGAGTCCCGCATCGGGCTCCCTGCTCAGCAGGGAGTCTGCTTTGCCCTCTGACCCTCCCCCCTCTCATGTGCTCTCTCTCTTTCAATCTCTCTCTCTCAAATAAATAAAATCTTAAAAAAATAAAATAAAATACATATAGTGTCAACGTCGACCAAAATCAGTGCTTTGTATTGTATTTTCCCTTTGATGGCCACTTTGTTTGCCTGCCAAGGAACCAGGAGGAATGTCATATCTTTATGGACTCTCCCTTCCTTGCCAGCTTGTGTGAACTGTGCTATTGTAATACTTAAAATCCCACGTTATTGTGACTGTATTTCAAGCCAGAATCTGAACTTCCTTAGGAATCCCCGCAAATGCCTTTGCATCCTGCCTTAAAGGGCCCCTCCTTTCCTCTTCTGATTTCCCCATGAGCTTCCTCTGCAACCGACCTTCTTCTTCAGCCAGGAAGCCACAGAGCAACAAAGGAACCGGAAAGACCAGGACCCATGGCCTTCCTTTAGAAGATGGCCCACAGAAAAGAGGGCTAAATGCCATGACTAGTGTTGGGTGATGATTTGTGATCCTTTTTATTAAAAGTGGGAGAGTGGTCCCACTTTTCAGTCATCTGTATGAAATGACTGAATACCACAAGCTGGATTTTCACTTAATATTCAGTTGTTAATTAAATGTTGGTTGCCTTTCTGTGTGGAATGATTTTGAAAACTATGTGAGAGGTGATTTTAGTCTAGGTGGTCTATTGGAAGAGCCCAGACTATACAACCAGCAATTATCTAGTGAGAATTTTCTTTTCCATTCGTTGGAATCATTCAAGTGTAACCAGCATGTCTTAAAATTTGTTCTGCATAATGATATTTAGGAACGGGAAATGGAAGCCAAGAAACGAGCTCTGGAAGAAGAAAAACGACGCCGAGAACTCCTGGAAAAACGATTGCAGGAGGAAACTAGCCAGCGGCAGAAGTTAATCGAAAAGGAAGTAAAAATAAGGGAGAAACAAAGGGCACAGGTTGGTGTGACAATCTGGATGGATTAGAATAGGTTGCCCCCTGGTGGTCATTCTTTAGAAGACGGCTGTGCTTGTCAGGATGCCTTTCTGGGCACCTCCCGTCCTCAGCCCTTGACATGTGACTGCTAAGAGACCGGTGGCGGTTCAGAGACCAAAAAATGTATGTTTATCTCAAAACTCTTTGGGACCTACTAACCAAATGATACTTTTCTCTAGTCATGCGTGGAACATTTTTATGGGAGAGGCATTTTTTTCTTCTACCCATTTTTTTGCGGTATATTTAAAAGGAGCAAGTTTTTCTGAGCAGCTTTGAAAAACGCAGCTGGACTTGCTACTGAAAACAAATACAACACCCAAACTAAAACCTTTGGTTGAGGAAGAGAAGAGGTTCTAGTAAGCCATTTTTGGAAGCAAACACTCCAGAACAAAATAATTTTACCAACCCAATTTTTTGGTAGTGTTAGTGGGTTTTTTGTTTTGGTTTGGTTTCCTGGCCACTGTATTGTCACACATGTCCTCTTCACTACAGCCTTCCACACATACGTGTGCAAGGTTACTGAACTCAAGCAAAGCTCAGGAAAACCACACATTTCCTTTAACTTCCTCTCTTGCTTATCATAGAGTTTAAATCTTTGTCACTAAACCTGCCTACATAATATATGTTTGTGGAGGAACTAAAATAAAATTCCATGCAGTACCACTTAATGCAAGGTTCAAATCCATTTTGCCAAGGTTTACTAGACTTGATAAAAGGTGCCATTTCCCCTATTCTTTATGGTGGCTGGCAGTCTGATGGCACAGCAGTGAGAGACTATCTTGAAGATTCTGTGTGCTTTGAGGTATCAGTGTCTGTGACATCTGTCTGAAGTCAAATACCACAGAATCAAAGGCAAAATACTGAAGGAAAAATACAAAGGAAAACGTGTTCATTTTATTTCATTATGTCCAGCCTCTGCCAAATTATGATTTGCAGGGGGAGGTCATCCGTGCCTGTTTGGTATTTGAAGCCAAACCAGAAAGCATAATTTTATTTTAATCCTAATTATAAGGTTTGCCTCTAAGTATATATTTAGGTCATTTTCCCCAGGGCAGAGGGGTGGGGTTATTTAACAGAATAAACTAAAGCACCATTTTAGAAATATGACCCATGGCGATACGTGCTTCTTAGATTAGATGAACCTTTCCTGTAGCCATAGTAAAATAAAAGACATCTTTGTACATCTTGTCCATGTCTGCTCATTGGGCAGCTCATTGAGTACGGCTTTGATTCTACTTCTTACCTTATTTTAGCTTCACTTTTCAAAGCATACATCTCTGCCTTTGATTTCTATCAGAACGTGTGGGGAGCTGATGTGTCTAGCTTTGGGTGGGGGGTGTACTTACTAAATAATGTTCACCAGTCGGGTCATGTCTGAGATTATTTAAGAACTGATATTAGGTTGTATAGGGGGAAGTCCAAGGAACTTCACAGGAGAGGAGTCCTCATTTGTAGGAGGCAGCCCAGGGAACTTCATGCCTCATATGATTCCCTGTTTTTAAGTGCTAAGTACCTCTTATAAAGCTAAGGTTAATGACATTTTCCCATTTTCTCTTCTGTCCATTTCAAGGAGTAGAATCTATTCCCCTGAGTTTATCCACCACCCCCCCACATATTGTGGCATCCTTCTTAAAATGCTAAGCACTTTTTCAAACTCCAAAAGATAATGTTTATCTTAAGTTCTCATAATCACATGGACATTTTAACGCTTAGGCTTTTCGGTTCATGTCCACTCCTAAACATCTGTGACCTGAAACGAAATGATTAATTAGCTAAATATGACATGGGTTTGTGCTTTTCCAGGCTCGACCTCTGACACGCTATCTGCCTGTCCGGAAGGAAGACTTTGATTTGCGAAGCCACGTAGAGACTGCTGGCCACAATATTGATACCTGTTATCACGTGTCGATCACAGAGAAGACCTGCCGAGGATTCCTTATCAAAATGGGTGGAAAAATTAAAACTTGGAAAAAACGATGGTTCGTTTTTGATCGGAACAAGCGCACATTCTCTTATTATGCAGGTGAGTGAGAAAAAAAAAAACCCTAAGTGATACATTCAAATCAGGAACTCTCTGTTAAAGAGCAAAAACATCAGGATGAATGGGTTGATTGGTAAGTAATAGAATTAATGGCAATCTTAGCTTTGCAGGTATGTATTATTTTATATTCAGGTTATATATAGTCCCCCTGATATGAATTTCCTTTCTAGAAATAATAAAAACTATGTTATTTTAAAAGTATGAATTCATGGGGCACCTGGGTGGCTCAGTCAGTTAAGCGTCTGCCTTCGGCTCAGGTCATGGTCCCAGGGTCCTGGTCCTGCTTAGCAGGGAGCCTCCTTCTCCCTCTGCCTGCCTCTCCCCTGCTTGTGCGCTCTCTCTCTCTCTCTCTCTCTCTCTCTGATAAATAAATAAATAAATAAAATCTTTTTTTAAAAAAAGTGTGAATTCATCTCTTCTAGTTCTGAAATAAGCTGAAGTCCAAATAAGTAGTAAATGGAATTTTTGTTTTTAGACCAAAATATTGACTTTTAAACCATGAGGCCAGAAAATGGGTTTCTGTTTATTTATTTATGGTCATCTGCCCTATTTAAGTCACACACAATTAGGCAGCCTTGGCTGACAGTCACTCAGCTAGAGTTTATAAAGTAGAAGGTTATTGAAGCAGAGGATAAAGCTCATCAGTGAATAAGTGAACAAGTAAGTATTAATTAAGTGACTGAAATCTTTTTGCATTCTTTAAATGATGGATTATGAGAAGCGTACCCTACTGAATCTTCTGAACATACCGGAATATGGATGTAACCGCTGTACTTATTAAGAAGTCTCCTGGGTCACATGGGAAACACGCCCATTGTCAGCACAGGTGGAGTTTTGCTCTCTTCAACAACTGAAGAAAAGTGGTATCATGCCAGAGCTTGTGAAGAGATCTGTCTCTGTGGTGACGGTACCAGCATTTATGAGCACTATCAGAAATTGTTACATCGATGCCATAAATAAGTAACAGTCCAATCCCTCCATCTATAGTGTGAGGTCAGGATATGCTTATGAAGAGAAGCGCGAGTGACCAAGAAGCATGCGAAAGAGGGGAAACACAGGCTCTGGGGCCCTAGAGTTGGGGTGAGGAGGGGGCAGGGGCTCATACTTTCACTTAGGGGCTCTTTGGTGGGGCTCCAGTTAATGCAGCGGCTAGCGGCCTGAAGCAAATGGCCTAACCCTCAGGAGTTCCCTGCTTGCCTCTCTCAGGCTTTCTGATGTCGGGCTTAATGAGAATCCAGAGATGTTCTCTTCAGTTAGTACAACAGAAAAGATGCTAGTTTAATGAGAAATGCCAATTTAGTGTCTGCAAAATCCATAAACAAACCTTTGTGCTGTGCTAGTATCCACAATCTCACCCAGAATTCTCCAAAACTAAAATTTTAATTATCACCTTCAGACAAAACAGCTTCACTCTTCTCTATTTCTCTTCTCCTTCCTTTCTTTGTCAGCCCCGTCAGTTGCTCAGTTCCGCTTCCTTCTGACCCATGTCAGAACCTATGCTCCTTCTGACCATATAAATGCGTTTTTCCAAATTCAAACTTCTTGGTGATCGGTTTTCAATTTTTTGTTAAGGACCAAAACCATTTTGGTATATGAATGATTACTCAGAACTGTAATACATAACACAGGCTAAAATTATATTTCATTCAGGTCTTTATTTTTATTTTTTTTAAAGCTTTTATTTATTTGAGAGTGAATACAAGAGACAGAGCACAAGCAGGAGGGTGGGTCAGGGAGGAGAAGCAGACTCCCTGCTGAGCGGGGAGCCCCACACAGGGCTCGATCCCAGGACTCTGGGATCATGACCTGAGCTGAAGGCAGACGCTTAACCGACTGAGCCATCCAGGCGCCCCTCATTCAGGTTTTTAATATTTACATATTATATAACTGGCCAGTGAGTCCTAGTTTGACAAATGCTGGTCATTTGGCTCTGTTTATAGCCCTCATTAGCTTGTCTGCTCACCTTACCCCCACCCCCACTCCCCCCAAACATCACCAAGTGCAGTAATAGATCAGTCCACAGGAAGCCATACAGATCGCAGTTCAGGCTGGACAGGACCCCCCAGGCGCTGCACCCCTTCAGCCAACACAGAGGTAGATGGGCACCATATTTGTGAAGGAGCTGTCACCATGAGCGCTGACAGAGTCCTAAGTCCCTGTGCTGATCATGCCCTTGGCCTCTATATTAACTGAGTACCCTTAGAAGAGTCTCTAAAGAAAACTGAGACCCAGGAAATATATCTGTAAATTGACGGGATAATGCTATGGAAACTGAATGAGTAGCTTTCTCGTGTCAGTTTACAATAGCATTATTGATTCTCTTAGTTCACCACGTCCTTGTGAGACCAGTATTTTTTTAGAGCTCTTTCTCATAGAGGAAGAGCCCTACAAACAAAAGTTTCATTCCCCAGTTTTCTGCCTCTTTGAAACACTGATAAGAGTTACTTTTATCTCCAGATTTTATTTCACATCTGTTTTCAGAAAATGAAATATTGCTGTATTCCCAATAATAGTGCAGAATCCTTCCCCATGAGTATTTGAGAGATACACTGACCTCTTTCACAGAAACTGATGGAAACCCACTGACCGTGGCATGAATTAAAGCAGTGTTTCCCGAGGAAGAGCAAAACAAACAAACACATACAACTATGGTCCATGGTCAAACATGGTCAAATAAGTTAGGGAAGGGGTGCCTGAGTGACTTGGTTGGGCGGCTGCCTTCGGTTCAGGTCATGATCCCAGGGTCGTGGGATCGAGTGCCACATCGGGCGCTCTGTTCAGCGGGGAGCCTGCTTCTCCTTTACCCCCACTTGTGCTCTATCTCTTGCTATCTCTCTCTCTCAATAAATAGATTAAATCTTTGAAAAGAAATAAGTTAGGGAAATGCTGAGTTAAATGTACTATAACAGCTTTATATTTTCCACTGAACTTCTCAGGGCTGTTGTTTTTCAGACTAGCTTTTCGTTGTTGAAAACAGAAACATTCATGAATAAAATTCTTAAAAATAGAACAGAAGTCTATATAATGAAAATCTCTTTCACGTCACAAAAGTTCTGACCTTTTCTCCATTTATATATATGTTCCAGTATATATGTGTGTTCTTTTTTAATACAGTTGGGACCAAATTATTCACTCTGTTCATAACTTGGTTCACATAACAGTATTTCAAGATTTTTCTCTCATGAGCACACACAGATCTAGTCTTGAATTTCAGTGGCTGTGTGGATTCCACTGTATGGCTGGTCTCTAATTGAATCAGTCCCCTGTTAGATTCAAGCAGATTTTTGCAGCCTTCTGCCGTAACGAACACAAATCCATGTGCATGTGCATGAGTAGCTCTGACACAATAAGGTTTGAGGAGTGGAATTGCTGAGTGAGAGGACTGTTTGCAGTTTTCCCAAACTGCCTTCCCAAAGCTTTCTTATTTGCACTTCCACCAGCAGCATATGATAGAGTCTCTTTCTTTGCAGCCTCTTCCATGCTTTTAAAATTCTTCAGTATGCTCACATGCATTTATGATCTTTGCTGAGCATAAGTTACAAAATATTTCAAGAACTTCTTAGATCATAGAGGGATGCTGTTTGGTTGGTGGTTTGGTTGGTTGGTTGTTTTTGTTTCGTTTTACATTTTTTTTTGTTTTTTATGGCAAATTTGATGAAATCTTAGAAACCGTTTGGAAAATGCTGCATTGAAAGGATGTTAAATTATTGACATTGAAGCTCTGTTGGGAACAGGAGAAAAAGCATGCTGGACAAGAAATTCATAGGAAAGGAATATAAGTAGAATATTATTTTAAATTATGTCCAAAAAACACCCTTCTTACAAATTTCATTACAACAGCTCTACATACTAATGTTTCCGGGACAACCACTGTTCTGGAGAATGTGAGGAGATAATTTGTGTCAGTGTCAGTGGTGTTTATACTTTGTGTGCTCACTTGACTGACTGTCAAGAGTTCTGGGTTGTCTTGACTGCAAATTTGCTGGAGAGCCTTGGGCAAAGTCAGTTAGTCCCCGAGGGTTGGGCAGATTATTCCTTTTTGTTTGTTTGTTTTTGTTTTTTCAGTATAGAACTGGGCTAATGCCTTCACCTAAATTATCCAAATTAATCTTAGGTAATTTAAAAACTAGATAAATATTTTTTTAAAGATTTTATTTATTTATTTGACAGAGACAGAGAGAGACAGTGAGAGAGGGAACACAAGCAGGGGGAATGGGAGAGGGAGAAGCAGGCTTCCCGCAGAGCAAGAAGCGGGATTCGGGGCTCGATCCCAGGACCCCGTGATCATGACCTGAGCCGAAGGCAGACGCTTAACGACTGAGCCACCCACGCGCCCCTAGATAAATATTTTAATAATTATACTGAAGTTACAATGTTTCCAGTCCATCAGTGGTGATAAAGTATTTTATCACTATTTATTATTGCAGACAAGCATGAAGCTAAATTAAAGGGAGTAATATACTTCCAAGCCATTGAAGAAGTGTATTATGATCACCTCAAGAACGCTAATAAGGTAAACACTGATTTTCAGATTTCTGTCCTTTGAATGCATGATTAAATGGGAAAAAGATGTTTTTTGAACTCCAAGCAATTTAGATTTGTTGTTTTGACATAACCAATTGATATAATCATAATGGTTCTAGAAAAGCGAACATGGAAGTAATTAATACAGCTGATATTTTGTGGGGAAAAAAAGTCATGGTGAAGTGAGAAAATCTTCTGGTCATATTAATTTAGAAGACCCTGTTAAGTGACTTTTTTTTGTGAGGTTCTAAAAAGGAGCTACTCCTTGGTTATAAGGAAGAATCTTAGTAACGCTAAGAATAAGCTGTCGCTTATCGAGCACCCACTATCAGCTAGGTACCCGGCTAGAGCTTTACCTACAAAGTAGCTGCTAAGAAGATTGATTGGTGAGCTCTCTGTGTGATATTTCTTGTGCAGAAAGTTTGGAAAGACAGTCGATCTTGAGAAAGGTGTTGGAGGTGGGGCTACAGGTTATACTAGAGCAGTAGTAACACCAATTTAGAGTTCTATAAATTAGAACTTTTAAAGAGGAAGAAGCCCTCACATATGTCTGTGTCATTTAATTTCAGGATGTTTGTTTTACATTCTTTTCCTTTTTTGATTTTTAGAGTCCTAATCCATTACTCACCTTTAGTGTCAAGACGCACGACAGAATCTACTATATGGTTGCGCCATCGCCGGAAGCCATGCGGATTTGGATGGATGTTATAGTTACTGGGGCAGAAGGTTACACGCACTTCTTGTTGTAGTGAATAACGGTCTACTTCAGGGCTGACTGCAATAATCTCGTACAAGAATGAAGCCATATTCAATCCCAGATGGAAAGACCCAACAGACCCATCCTTCTCACTGTGTATACTCAGAACTCCTTTTATATTAATAGAAAGTCATTTATAAAAGAGAAAAAAAAGGGTTTAAATTCAGAGCTGGATGATAAATAGCAAAAGGATTAAAGCACCTATGAGAAAAGAAAAAAACGACTATTTTGGTAAATAGCATCACTTATAGGAACATTTCTTATAAACTATTTTTATCGATTGTTTACTTTGGTGAAATAAACTGAATGGTTTACAAAATGTATGTACTTGGAAATATGAAATTATTTTAGCACCCCAGTTATTGGCATTGACATTATTGGTTATCAACCGGTATTTTAAAAAGCATTTTGCTGAAGGTTATTTTATAAATAGAAGCAAATAAGGATTTGGAGGGGAATATATTTTAGGAGGAGTTTTGCCGTAATTATTAAGTACTGCACCTACACCAAAGACTTGATATGACTTCTGTTTAATAGTGGTAGTTTCAGGTGATGAACCGCATTTAGTGTTACTCTACATTTTAAAATGGTACTTTGATGCCATCAACTGTCTAGAAAGTTGACTCTGAAGAGTTACCACTGGTATAAGCTATTGTACATAGAGAGCAAATCACTTTTTGTAAAAGAAGAAAAAACAAAAAGTTGTGTGTTTTAGACAGAAGCCATCTTATTAGACATTCTGTCACTTTGAGCAATTTAAAATAAGGAGAATATTTCATATTTTGCTAAAGATTCCTCCATTTCCAGTGCTGAGAATAAAGGTAGCCAGCAGCCAATTTCCTTTAGATTGTCTGTTTCCTCTTTTTTGTAGAACATGCCTGTTAATTGCAGCCTCACGTGCCATAACGATGAAATCAGAGCTCTGTTTTCACCAAAGAACAGACCAATTAAAATACTTATTTACAGAAGTAGCATAGCTCTATAAAAAGGAAAATGAACTTTGACTTAATGTTCTTTGTAATGTACTATTTTATTATGTATTTCTTTACATTTAGCCTATGTTTTTTAGAGTTAAATTAATTTTTGTTGAATGAAATGACTTCAGGCAAGTCTCTTTTATAACAGTTTTTCAAATAACTTTATCCTGGTTTGTCATGTTGTGTGTATTTGCAAGTATAAACATACTCTTTCCTAAAAGTTGGCAAATGAATAGAAATAGAAAATAACGGCTTTGCTTACTAGTACAGGGTTAAATGATTAGATTGGAAGTGTCTGTAAAATCTTTGTCAGGCCTGACAGGGTACAATTTTTAAAACTTTGCAGTGTGGTTTGTATACATGTATACATGTTGCCAATAATAAGATTTTGCAACTGGATAACACATGATTTTACTTGAACAGTGGAGGACAAAGTCACGATTGCAAAAGACATTTTTATAATATGTTTTTTCAGAGATCACCCCAAACCCGTAATGATCTAAAAGAGTGAAATGCAATTGCTAAAATTTTGTAATGTAAAGATGTAACTTGTCTGTAGTGTACTTTATAGGATTATAAAGATATTCTAATCAGCATTATATCTTGCATGATGTAGTAAACCTTTTAAAATGTGTGTTAAAATATGTTGAGTATGGATTAAAATGTTGACCAGATTTCACATTTGAAAATAAACTCATCTCTCATTAGAAGGTTACCTATTGGTGACATGACAGGGGATGGATTAATCAGCAAAAGTCAATTGTGAATCTCCACAAAAGTTGTTGTGTGCTAATATTATGATTTGTAGTTTTATAAATTGAAGTAATTCTAAGTCTCTCTGGTCACATTCCTGTTGCTGACAAAGTGAAATAACCCCTGACAAATCTGACATCTTACTGTCTTTTTGCAAAGATGCAGTTATTACTGGGGATTGCAAGGACTGTGCTTATTTCTCTGGCAGGGAGAAAATCATGCAGGTGTGAATTAAGGGCTTTATTTGATAGCGACCTCATTTGTCTCCCTGGGCTAAGGCAGCAGGTTTCAGAGAGAGAAATGGCCCTGAACAATACGTCCTATCATTCCGGTTAATGAAGGCAACATTGACAGTGGGAATGGAAACAGATTCGTTTACTTCAAGCCAATCACTGTGGGTAAAAGCATCTTCACTTGATCTAGCCAAGGTGTTTCCTGATTTGTTATACTGATAAGGGTGGATAGAACAGTCCGTGTACGGAGCTTTTCCCATTATGGAGACAAGGCAGATTTTTTTTTTTCATTTTGCTGCACATAAAATGTAAGAAGATCTGCAAAAATAAAGGGAGAGAAGAAGGACAGGAATGATTGAGGATATTTGCAATTATCCAAAAACCACAGCGAGAAATGTTGATTATTAAGATATAAGGGATAGTGAAGTGATGTGCATTGTGTATCACCTTACTGATTTACGTCCTCTGTAGTCTACAACAGGCCTAATGGAGAACTGGCAAAACAGCTCACCAGCTTTTGGAGTGCCACCTGAAATCAAGCAGCCCTCCTTGCTATCTATTTCTGGCACTACACCACCCAAGAAAGATCTATTTAATTTTTATTTAACTAACTTTTTCAGTATGTTCCAATAAGACAGGTTCTCAAGACTCCAAAGATAGGCTGGATTCACTGTATCCAAACTTTGCCTTTAACTCTAGCATCAATCATTGCTCCAAAATTTATGACCAACATAGTAAACTGACTTTACTTAAGTATTATACCAACCACAGTAGCCTGAAGTAGAAAAAAAGATCTTACTTGTGGATGCTTGACACCCCCAGGATTAATTTGAAGGGTGCCAGAGCTAGAATTCAGAAACTCTTGTACAATTTATTCAACCATTTTTCTATTATTGACTATTCCATTTTTTCTTCTGCTTCCTTCTAAAAATGGTGATGTAGCTGATAATATGCCTCCTTATGAACTAGTGTTGTTTTCTACAGGAGAGTCACAAACTGGGGCCACTGGGTCAAGGACATTGAAAATGATGCATAATTTAAACCCTAATAGGTGTGGTGAGATTACCTGACAGAAAAGTTTAGCAATTAACCCTCCTACCAACCCTATACGAGTGCCAGTTTCCCAGCATCCTTGCCAATAGTTGCTCTTTTTAATTTTTGCGAATCTGATGCCTGAGAAAAATAACGTTGTTTTTTCAATTCATATTTTTCAATTAGTGAAGTTGAACATCTTTACATATGAACTCCCTATTCACAGCCATCGACCAATTCTATTGAAATTATAGGTTTTTCCCCTTATTTCTAGGAGCAGGCTGAATAGAAGTATTATTGTTCTGTTATCTGTGCTGTAAAATCAGTTTTTTCTAGACTCTCATTTGACTCAAGATGACTTTTGCCATTCAAAAAGTTGAAATTCATATACATTTTTATTTTTTATGATTTTGTTTCATATCTTGCTTAAGAAAGTCCCTTCTTTCCCCAAACTATGAAATATGCTCAGTGTATTTAAATCCTCTCAATTTTATTCTTCCGTTGAGATCGTTTATCTACTGGGATTTATTTTTGCACATTAACATATGACAGGGGACGGAATAATTCCAAAATTCAATTGTCAGGCATACAAAGAGCTAGAGCAAAAAACGAAGGAGCCTTGAGCGAGTCCACTCCGGGTATTTCTGCAAGCAGGATTAAGGTCAGCTCTTGGAAGCATTTCCGGTACAGCTTAAAACTGTCGGGGCGGGAGAGCGAGTTGTAATGCAAGCAGCCTAGCTAGCTAGCATCTTATGCTTTCGCTCCCTAGTGTCCTCGGGATGATGAGACGGTTTCCTATCTAGGAGCGTTGGATACGCGCTCTCTCGGCGCCTCCAGCCACGGAATATCTATCTGCCCATTGAAAAAGTCGCCTACTGAAGTCACTCAAAACATTCTGCAGCATCAAAGGCAAAAAATGAGAGAATCAACTGTCCAATAGCGAGAGGAGGGCCAGCGCGACGACGCTCTGCGCATGTGCGCTCTCTGGTGCTACTCTCCCGGGGTTATCTTTAGCAAGTCCGGGCTTCCGGCTGGCGGCGCACGCGCAGCCTCAGTTATTGTGCACTGAGCGACTCTGTGGGTCTGGCCGGTGCTCAGGGGCCGCTGGGAAGATGGCCGGAGTGGGCATGGCGGCTCTGGGCGCTTGGGTACCTTGTCGGAGGTGGAGCAAAGCGGCAGTCTTCGGCTTCCACCGTGGCCTCACCGCGTTACTCGCCAGGAAGCCCGAGGGGACGCCGCTGTGGCTCCCAGGTCAGTGTCCGAAAGGCGGGAGAAGTACGCGTTCTTTCGAATATCGGGTTCAGTCCGTTCCTGTCTAGTGCGTTTTTGGCGCCCTGTTTCAAAATGCTCTTCTCCCATTCTCAGTACCCCAGTTTTAGGCGCTTTCAACAATTCTGGTGAAGGCAGTAAGAAGACCTCTTCCTGGCCCCCGGGTATCCTGCACAGCCCGGGCCCTTGCTGGCGTTTTCCGCTCTGCCGTTTTCAGGATTCTACTCCCTGCCTGCCTCCCCGCGCGTTAAGCGCCAACCCTAGGAAATATTAAGATGTGCGTTTATTAGTTGCTTTTTCTTTCTTTTCTCTTCGGGTCTAAGGGGTTTACAAATCTTGACTCTTAGGATGCTTAGACCTGCCTTTGTTTCACTTGAGGGAATTTACAATATGGACTTTTTTGTTGCAAAAGTGTAGACGCCGCCATCAAGCCTAATTTCTGATTTTGCCTTCTCGATGCTCCCGGCTCAGTGAAAACCATAATCATTACTCAACAAAGGAAACTAGAATTTGGACCAAAAATGAGAGCATCTGAATGTTTTCTTTATCTTGTCTTTGATTCTTCTCCGTACCACCCTACCCTCAGCATATATAGTCTGTCTTTCTGAATTGTGTCTTTTTATTCTCCGGTTTTGTTGTTTACACCTTTGCCATACAAGCTGTCAGGTGCACTGTGCTTGGAATAGAAACGTCATTGCTGATACCCTTTGTTTTAGTTAAAATTTTTAAATGTATATAATCAGCTTAACTTACATTTAATTCTATACAGCCTAAAGGCTTGTTATATGTAAGTTCCTCTATCGAAGTATGGTATGTCAGTTCATTAACTAGATTGTAATACTCTTTCATCTATTTGGCACATCGTTGAAAACTTAACGCATCAGCCTTTGAGCTCATCGTTGTAGGATAATGGGTGTAATGTTAAGAACCTGTCTGTCCTCTTACAACTCACCAAGATGAAGTAAATTGTAATTGTCTCCAGAAGAAATTCCTGTTTGGGGAAGTAATATCAAGAAGAGGATAGGAGGGATTTTTTGAGTGCTGAGCTAAGGAAATTGGAAGTTGACATTTTTGCAAATACAGTCTACCAACCAACGTAACTGGCCCCTACTAGCCCTGGTTTTCGCTAAAAGTTTTAAATTTGGCATATTTCACTATACACTGAAACTTTGAAACACACTTATATGTAATAAGGATAGCTTTACGCCTTCAATTCAGTTTTTTAAAAATTCAACTTCTCAGGCTGCCTGGATGGCTCAGTTGATAGAGTGTAGGACTCTTGACCTCAGGTTCGTGAGTTCAAGCCCTATCTGGGCATAGAGCCTACTTTAAAAAAAAAAAAAAAAAAACTCAAATCCAAAATGAAGGAAGCTTTTATCAACTCTCGTGGAGGGGGCCGAGATGTTTTCATTGGCCACAATAAAGGAGAGGAAGGTTTCATTTACTATAAGAGATTTTGTTAGTCCAGGAAGACTGTAAGGAAATACACAAACTTTTTTTTTTTTTTAGGTTTATTTATTTATTGAGAAAGCAGGAATGTATGTCTTGTGTGTGTGTGCGGGGGATGGGGGGGATGGGGGGTGGGGGGAGAGCGAGAGAGAGAATCCCAAGCAGACTCTGTGCTCTTCACGGAGCCGGATGCGGAGCTTCATCTCACACCCAAGATCATGACCTGGGCAGAAATCAAGAGTTGGACACAACCGAGTGAGCCGCCCAGACGCCCCACAAACCTAATTTCTCTGGAAGGAGGAGATGGGATTATAAATGACTTAATGTTCTTTTAAATATCTTTTTACTTTTTTTTAAGAGCAAGTATAGATTTTATGGTAGGAAAAAACTTCAAAAACAATGAAACAATGAGTAACCTTGTAAAGTTTGCCAGTTGTACTATTGTACTTAAATTGCATGAAGATCTGTGTAGCATTCACAAAAAGCCAAACCAACAAATAAAACACATAGTGATTGCAGAGCCCTGTGAGAAATCTTTTTCCAAAAATGGTACTATTATAAATTATTCAAGGTCACTTGTAAAGAAACTGCTCACTGAAGCCATCTCAGCTGATAAAGAGTCATGATTGGCTATTACCATAGCCCATGAATCTGTGGGGGGCGAGGGAGCCAGTAGTAAAAGTGGCACACCAGCAGCCCCACCTTTGGAACAGTTTCTCAAGGGCAGACCAGACTTGTTTCTCCCCCTCCCTGACAAAAAGTAGAGGATGTGAAACTCCTCAAACATTGAAAAAATTAAAGAAATCTCACAAGAGAAGGCTAAAACTGGTATAGAGAAATCTGAACGTTGATTGATACTATTTAGGACAGATGATACAGCAGCAACAGGAAAACATTTTTTACAAGTCTTTATCTTTTATTGCCTTGAAATTTCCTCCTCATTGCATATTTTGGAAGAATCAAGATTGGACCTTGCTCAAAGGCACTGATTTTGATATGAGTTCAGAAAATACCATGCATAGGCTTGTGATTTTAGTACAAGTCTTTTTGTTTTTCCTCTTAAATGGAAGTAGTTTTGACATCAATTTGACAAGTTAAGAAAGCTAAGATTGAAAATATACAATTGACCCTTGAACAATATGGGTTTGACTGCAAAGGTCCACTTATACATTGTTTTTTTTTTTCCATAAATACAGTACACTACTGTAAATATATTTTCTGTATGATTCTCTTAACATTTTCTTTTCCCTAGCCTACTTTGTTGTAAGAATATGATATGTAATATATACGACATACAAAATATGTGTTAATCAACTGTTTATGTTATTGGTAAGGCCGCCAATCAACAGTAGGCTATTAGTAGTTAAGTTTTGGGGGAGTCAAAAGTTACACGCAGATTTTTAGGGATGGGGTGGCTGGGTGATAGACATTGGGGAGAGTATGTGCTACAGTGAGCGCTGTGAATTGTGCAAGACTGTTGAATCACAGATCTGTACTTCTGAAACAAATAACGCAACATATTTTAAGAAAAAAGAAAAAGAAGATAGCAGGAGAGGAAGAATGAAGGGGAGTAAGTCAGAGGGGGAGACGAACCATGAGAGATGATGGACTCTGAAAAACAAACTGAGGGTTCTAGAGGGGAGGAGGGTAGGGGGATGGGTTAGCCTGGTGATGGGTATTAAAGAGGGTACATTCTGCATGGAGCACTGGGTGTTATGAACAAACAATGAATCATGGAACACTACATCAAAAACAAATGATGTAATATGTGGTGATTAACATAACAATAAAAAGTTTTTAAAAAAGTTACACACAGATTTTTGACTATGTGGGAGGTTAGCACCCCAACCCTCATGTTGTTCAAGGGTCAATTGTATATGGTTTTCCAAAAACAGTATTTGTGAACTGTAGTTTATGTTTTGTGTACTTTGTTTAGCTTGCAGACAAAAGACATCAGTCTCTTTCCTTAGTCGACCAGACCTTCCAAACCTGGCTTATAAGAAGCTAAAAGGCAAAAGTCCAGGAGTTATCTTCATCCCTGGCTATATTTCTAATATGAATGGTACAAAAGCATTGGCGATTGAAGAGTTTTGCAAATCTCTAGGTCACGCCTATATAAGGTAGGAACAATGCATTTCAGAGAAAATACTACTACCATTTAGCATGGCAACAGAATTATTTCTGCTCTAACCAGTTAAAGCAAATGCCAGTGTTTTTATGGATTAACCTATTTTAATGGTCTGTAAACTTTAACCTTGTGATTTAGGGCTATCATAAATGCAACCTTTAAAAGACCTTTTTTAATGGTCTTTGTGCCACCCTGACAATGCTGGCAGGAAAGGAAACTAGTGGTAACTAAATTCTAGATAGAATAATCCAACAGGACAGCAAACCAATAATAGTAGTTGGCTTTCTTGTAATGTAATTATATTGTGGTTTTCCACTGGGGACTTAAAGGCTTTTATTTGGCCACTCTTTATAACTCTACTTTTAAAATATGTATTTAAGAATATTGTATATTTTTCATGTCTCTTACCTGGGATCTTTTAGGTTCTCATTTCCCATCCTCTTCCTATTGAGCCCATTCTTCCCCTTGGTTTTAAGTGTAGTCTCTAACTCCTAAATATATTTCTCTGGCTTAGTATTTTCATTGGCTTTCCACGCCCCTATAAAAAAATAAAGTATTCAAAAATTAGTATTGTATAATTCACCTTTCCACTGAGGTTTCTCTTTCCCCTCACTCCTGTAGGTGAATATGTAGAAGCATAAATAGAGAAGATATGTGTTGTTTAACCAAAATTTGGTATCACGGTTCCCAGTATTTCATACTGATAATTATTTTAGTAAAACAATGTGCTTACATTGTTGTTATTGGGTTTGTGTACCTGTAACAATCATTTATATAGTGCCTAATTTGCCAGAAGAGATAGTATGGTTTAGTAGAAAGAACACTGGCCTGGGATGCAAGAAGTATAGGTACTAGAATCAGTTCCAGCAATAACTGTGACAAGATGAGTCAGCTGATAAACACTGGACCTGTTTTCTTCATCATAAAAAAAGGGCAGGTTGAACTAAAGATAGTTTCTGAATCCTTTCTATCACTAACAGCCTAAAAATGTATTCATCTAAATTGTTAGTAGTTTCACTAACATTCACTCAGTGGGTCTAGAAAATATATCTTTCAAAAATAAGATAGTAAATAAATTTTAAAAACAAAACTTACAGATTTTATTCAATATATTAGCTGAGATTATGTCAATTATATGGATTTAGTGTTACTCCTTTTATCATATTAACTGAGTGGTTTTATTTTCATGCTCAGAACTTTTAAAAATCTGCACTGACTTAACTGTTATTCTGAAGACTGGACTATCTTTTCCAAGTAGACTTTCTAGTACTATTGCTGGGTGCCGTAAAATATGCAGCGAATTCTAAAACATGGCCATTGTTCTTAAGATCAGGTTGGGGAAACACAAGATAAAATACATATGAGAAATTGAGCAAAAATACTCATCAGAATGTGATTGTGTCAAAAGAACAGTATACTTAATTGCACAAAGTGAGAGAAAACTGAGGATTGAAGTGGATAAAAAATACTTCATAAAGGCACACTGAAGGATAGTTCAGATGTGGGTAAGAAGGAAGAGCTATACAGGAAGGAGCACTACCCGGATCAAAGCATGATAATATCAGAAAAATTGCCATCATTCTTTTTGTCCCCAAAAGAATTTGAATCAAGAAATCACCATTTTACTGGTTCTTGAATTTAAATTGAGACTATGAGCACTGTAACCAGTTCCTATCTCCCTATAAGGCATGACATCTCTAGGTTTTCTGCATTTTGGATACATATGAAATACATTTTTTAAAGGTAAATGAACACGATTGAATTATAATGTGTACAGACCATTAAGTGGTACTGTGTTAAAACATAGCCAAAATATATTTTATAAACCTTACAGAAGTATAGCCCTTCACTATAAAATTTTAATTTAACCAAATTCCTTTTTATTTGCTTTTACCAAACTTCATTGCAATCTAATCACTATTAACTATTGATTGCATTTTAGCTTGTTATAGGAGATTTTATCTTTTATTTATACACCAGTTCCTCAGTTTATTTTTGTTGTGTTTTTGGCTGTAAGATCTTGGATCTTGAAGAAATAGTTAGTTTTGTATATTGTACAAGAAGTGGTACATATGGCTATAGGAAAATGGTTTCTTGAAGTCCTGTCACCCTGCCTAACATAAGATTGAGTCAGAGCTCAGGAATGTAGCACATGGCCTTAGGGCTGGTATTCTCTCATATTTATTTGTCATAAAATATTTAATTGTAGATTTGGGGATATGTCCCAGAGTGTTGAGGCTGCTAGAACAGTAGTGTGTTGCTATGTTTTAAAGTCCTAAACAGCTGAATATGTTTGAATTGTCTCCGTGCCTTCATTAGGGTTCAACAAGAGTGAACTGTATTTTTTACTTAATACTTTTTAGTGTCACTAAATGTTTACTTTTCCCTCTTTGGAGGGACTCTATATGTATTCTGCATCTGCATCATATATTTAGAAGGCAGCTGTAAAAGATGCAGCAAGTAGAGATGCCCGATTGCCCACCAGGGGAGGGAAAAGGAGGATTGGCTGGTGTCTTCCCTCTTCTCCTGGGTCTGTCTGCCATGTACCCTGGATTGCGAGAAGTAATAACTGATCGAGACTTCAGCAGCAGCCTTGTTACACAATTCCCATGGGTCCCAAATCATTTCACTTTATACCTAAAGAAAATTTTTATTTCTTCTTTCTCCAGGATTTATAAATTCCTAAGAAAATGTTATATGCTATATATCTCATATATATTCTTACGTGTACACTAAAAACACTAGGATTAGTTTTCACCAGATTTGAAGAGTAAACAAAACATGAAAGCTTGAAATTTGAATAAAGTGATTCTTTTGACTTTTATCTTCCACTTTTATTTATTTAGTATGTGTTGTGATACTCAGTGTATGAGGCTTATATGCCTCGCCTCTGTGAAGAATGCAGAGACAAACCAAGAATGGTGTTCCCCGTGAGGATCTGTCAGTCTCACAGTGATGACGAGGCGCACTACACACGCAAACTGTCTTACAGAGCAGGTTGTAAAAAATTGTAACTGCTAAAAATGAATTCTATATAAGCTTCATGAGGTAGAAATTTTTTCTTCAGCTTTTCTGGGAAGTTTCTCCAGCAAAAAAAGGTTCATTTGGACTAAGCTCTAAGAGTATATGAGCTGTGTAGGTGAAAGGAGAAGGTACTCCAGGTGAAGAGAACAGTATGAGGCATGAAACAGGACAGAAAGCGAGAGCCAGCTGAGTAACAGCAAGTTGATCAGCTTGCCCAATGTGGCATTTGCGTCTGATGAAATGATAAAAGGTTGATCCAAGATGACCAGAAGCTAATGGTCTGTAAAAACAGGCTGACACGCTAAATGTTTATGTTGTATGTCACAGGAAACCAATGAAGCTTATGCCATGTCAATATAATGTTGCAGAAAAAAACCTGACAGATATAAAGTAGCTCCGTTTGGAGAGGGACTAGTCGTAGAAACACAGGAGGCTACTGTGCTAGGCCAGTTTTGTAGCATGATAGTTGTCTTACCAAATTGCAGAGAGAGATGAATGAGAAGAAATGAGAGGGAGTGAGCGAGGATCGGGGGGGGGGGGGGGGGCAGCGTTCCGTACCCTGGAAAAAAAAAGATTTGAATAAAATGGTCTGCTCTTGCAGAACTGACATCGTAGTCAGACAAACATTTGAAACTTGATTACAACATAATACAAAAAGTGTTGAGTGAGTACATACAAAAGAAAGTGACTGATGGTAGTAAGCGGGGCGTGTATGTCAAAGAAAGTGCCTCAAAGGAAGTGCCTTGACTTAATGAGTAGAAGTTTGGGTGGGGAAGGAAGGCTTTCCAGGCAGTGGGACCGCATGCAAAGACTCAGCATTACGAAAGGCTTACCCAGGCACTGAGGTTAAAGGCAATCTGCAGGTGTGGTATACTTCGTGATCTGTTGAATTGAGGCCTTGAAGGAGAGGGAAAATGCAGAGATCACACAGACTTTGAGCCTGGAGAACTAGAAAGTTGGAAAGAGAAGCAGACTAACAGGATGAGCTGGTGTTCATAAATTTGATTTGCCTTTTTCCCTTTCATTAATTTAGTAAATACTAAGCACGTACCATATGCAAAGTACTGATCTAGGCACTGGGAAAGCAGTGGTGAACAAAATAGTCCAGGCCCAAATGGTGCTTCCATTCCAGTGTGGGAGACAGACCACAGTCACATTTCTTATATGTCAAGTAGCAGAATCTGCCATGAAGAAAATAAAGCAGGGTGAGGAATTCGAGAATGATGAAAGAAGCACAATTTTGGATTGAGTTGGTCACAGAAGGCATCGCTGGGGATGTAACATTGGAGCCTGAGGCCTGAATGAAGTGAGGGAGCGAGCAAAGTGGATATCTGGAGGTGTAGAGAGAGCAGCTGATGTAAAACTCCCGAGGCACAAACATGGGTCATGTATTCCATTAACTTCAAGAAAGTGAGTGAAGATATAGTTGGGAGGGAGGCAATAGGAAGAAACGAGATCAGAGAGGTAGTCAGAGGCCACAGGATGGTAAGGACTTCATATTTCATTTAAAGATTATAGAAAGCTTTTGGAGGGTTTGTGCAAGACGTGATTTTTGCTTTAAAAGGAGCACTGACGACATGGGGAAGAGACTACAAGGATAGGAAAGGGAGGCAGGAGACTTAGGCGGAGACTGTCACGCTGGTCCAGGCAGAGGAGATAGTGACGTGGAGCCGCCGCTGGTGGCGGGGAAGGCGCGAGAGTTAGTGGATGGAGGCGATATTTGAAGGTTATGCCAGTAGGGTCTGCTGAAATATGTATTGACCTCAGTGTTTTATTTTAATATATTTTAAGCATTGTAATAATGATAAATATGCTGTCTTCCTTAAAAATCAGAGAAACAAACATAGATAGATATCTAGATATAGATTTGTTTTCCCTTTCTCTAGGTTTGATTACTCTGGAGTTGGAAATTCAGATGGCAACTTACAAGAATGCACAGTGGGAAGATGGAGAAAAGATGTTCTTTCTATAATTGATGACTTAGCTGAAGGGCCACAGGTGACTTTTTGTTAAATATGATTATTAACTAACCTCATGATTTTTTAGCTGTTTCTTTAGCTATGAAAATTAAGTAGTTTAAATGTTTAACCATCACTTTTGGTATTTGATTTAAAATTGTTCTATTTTCACTTTCTCGTAAAATGTAAGCATTTTACTTTTCACTGCAATCATAATTTTAATTCTACTTTGTGCCAAATATTAAAAGTCTGGGAGCTAATGGATGTAGAAGAAAAAAAGTACATACATAAATTACTCAATCCTCTTACAGAAAAGAAAATTCCTCTTTAAAACTATAAATTTTTATTTTTAGATACTAGTTGGGTCTAGCCTCGGTGGATGGCTTATGTTTCATGCTGCAATCGCAAGGCCACAAAAGGTTGTTGCCCTTATTGGTATAGCAGCAGCTGTAGATGGCCTAGTGACACAGTTCAGTCAGCTTCCTGTTGAGGTAAGTCACAGCAGCCTTAGCGTATACCTCCTGTCATTCTCCTGCTCCCTCTGGCTTTGAATTTTCGTCCATGTGTCATCTGTCCTTTGACTTCCTATGCTGGCTCATCTTTTGCCTTAGCTGCCTTTTTGTGTATAATCTCTGCCTTCTTTAACTAACTGGTCTCTTGTTCAAGGTTTCCTTTTTTTCACAGCCTCTTCAAATCATTCTGCCAAATATTTGAGCCACGTTAATGAAAACACACTTTAAATTTCTTTTTTTTGCAACATTTTCTTTATTAATGACATTTACTTAACTTATACATTGTGATCTCTTTTTGTACCTCTTATTCTTACTTTGTGGCATATGGGAAATAGTACTTATTCTTATGATCATGTTATACTTGGCTCGTCAATTATGAAACTTTTTTTTTTTAAGCCTGAAAGCAGCCTCAGAGCCTTTCTTAGCGGAGCTCTCCAAGTACACATTATCGGTCGATCAGAATTAGCACACAGGAGATGAGATTTGCCATTCCTGGCTTAGACACCTAGTTGGCATTATTTTCTACTGCTAATTCTCACTTAAAAAAAAAAAATGTGCTTTTCATTACTAGCATGCCCTTCAGCAAATCATGACTGAAATGAGGTTTCCGAAATGAATGAAGGTAATTTATTTGTTACACTTCATTATTGGACATATGTTTAAGCACTTCAGTTGTCTGCAGGGTTAAAGAAATCGTGCGTCAGTCATAGCTGTTTATTTTTGTATATTTTGTTACTGTTTTGCAACCAGTTGAGTTCTCTGCATGTCTTTTTCCTAAGGATCTAGATGTCACCTGTGGGACTATGATCCTGGTAGGACTGAGGCACAGAAAATTTAAGAAAAACAGTTGAGGGGCACCTGGGTGGCTCAGTCGGTTGAGTGGCTGCCTTCGGCTCAGGTCATGATCCCGGAGTCCTGGGATCGAGTCCCGCATCGGGCTCCCTGCTCTGCAGAGAGCCTGCTTCTCCCTCTCCCTCTGCTTGCCTCTCTGCCTGCTTGTGCTCTCTCTCTCTCTCTCTCTCAAATAGATGAATAAAATCTTTAAAACAAAAAAACAGTCGAGTAGTGGTTCAAAAAGTGTCCCAAGGCCAGCAACGTCAGCATCACCTGAGAATTTGTTAGAAATGCATGTTCCTGAGCTTTCCCCCAGAAACTGGGAGCGCGGCCCAGTGATCTGTTTTAACAAGCCCCTCCAGTGAAGTTGGAGATCCACCGCTCTGGAGAGTGGATGAGCACACGGAGGAGGAAAGGAAATAAGGAAAAAAGCGTATGTGGTTTTGAATAGTAGAGTATGGTTGACTTTGCCTCAAGTTCTGCACTGATACATACCAGTGCCATATATTACCTGTTCTAAGCTTATTTCTCAGTCCACATTCTTCTCAGCTGCTTAAGAAATGGCATTGTCTGGGGGCACCTGGGTGGCTCAGTCATTAAGTGTCTGCCTTCGGCTCAGGTTGTGATCCCAGGGTCCTGGGATCGAGCCCCGCATTGGGCTCCCTGCTCTGTGGGAAGCCTGCTTCTCCCTCTCCCACTCCCCCTGCTTGTGTTCCCTCTCTCGCTGTGTCTCTCTCTGTCAAATAAAATCTTTAAAAAAAAAAAAAAGAAAGAAAAGAAATGGCATTGTCTGCATATGCAGATTTTATGTCATTTCCTCTGAGGGCTAAAATTACAAAGCTGGTCTTTGTACTTACCTCCTATTTCTGATTTTTTGTTTGTTTTCTTAGTTGTTTTTCATACATAGTTGCTCAATGTTCTCATGCTGCTAAATTCTACCATTGCATCTTTCTGCATATAAACTTTGAACCCTTTACCCCATCCTCTAACTCAATTAAATAGTGTTTCTCCTGGTAGGAAATTATTTCAAGAACATAGCAGATTGGGAAGGAGGTGATTAAATAATTTTTTCGTTGTTGTTATGGTAGATGACAGGATCTTTGTACACTTCTTTTTATGTGTGTCTATCCCCATCACTCAGGGAGGATATGGCAGGTATCCCCTAAGTGACTGAGAAGATCTATAGCCTGCAAGTCAGGGCATGTCTTTGCGAATCCTATATCAGACCAGCAAATGGTTGTTAATAGAAGCATGTTAATTTAAAAGCATATGGGAAGAGCAGGGACACTAAGACCACTGTCTCTTCACAGAAGCAACTAGCTCTAACAATGGCAAGGCAGCGAAAGTGGTGATTTTTACTGTCATCTTTAGCCCGGGCATTGTTAACACTCAGCATTGCTTATTGTGTCGGAACTGACTCTAATGATGTCTCCTTCTTTGAACACTAGAAGCCATCATACAGGATGCACAGCTGTTTGGAACACAAGCTTCTCAACCACATCGCCTTGCTGTGGTTTCTTCTAGCTGTATAACTTAGTGTATAGTGTACATTTTCTTCGGTTAATGGTGTTTTTTGCTATTTCTGAACTTTTTGTTTTTGAGGGTTCAGTTACATATAACATTCTGTGAAAGGGAAGTTTGTTCTTCAGATGGACAGTATTCATTCAATTCGATGGCAGATAACAGCTGGGTGGGGGACGGGGATACTTAAAATGCAGCTGTTCTTAATTACGTCTCAGTAATTACCACCGGTTCCACTTCATCGAATAACCAATGAAACAGTTCTAATTACTGAAATTAGAAATTTAGTAATTATCCTAAGTACTTTGAGGATCACTGAATATCATTTTTGCCCTAAATATTCAGTTCCCATGTTTTAATGAAGAAAATGCCTTGGTATTAATATAGATTCATATATCTTACAGTTTTTTAGAATTTCATTAATTTCAAATCACTTGAAGACATGTTTAGGAGTATAGCTTTCAGATACACAGCTTTTTCACTGAATCAGTAAATTGTTTTGCAATTCTAAAAAATGCATTAAAATGCCTAAATACATACAGATTATATCATACATATTTTATTGTTTAAATTCTTGCTCTCCTTTCATATTTGCAGTAAATTAACATTTTAAACATGGAAAAATCGTAATATCTTCACTGGATATATATTTATTATTTTTAAGATTTTATTTATTTGAGAGAGGGAGAGCATAGGGGTTGGGAGGGCCAGAGGGAGAAGCAGACTCCCGATGGGGGACTCGATCCCGGGACTCCAGGATCATGACCTGAGCCGAAGGCAGTCGCTTAACCAACTGAGCCACCCAGGCGCCCCTCTTCACTGAAAGTTTAAATACAAAATTTTCAATATATTATATTTGGTTTTTCTTTCCTTATATTTTTCTTTATTTTTGATAAGATGTCCACCTGTTTTTCTAGTCAGAAATGCCCTTAATATGATACGGTTGCAGAGCCTTAAAAATATTTACATCTTGATATATTAGTTAAAGTTCTGATAATACTTCCAAATAATTTATTATATACAGATAAATCTTTATGCTCAAGATATTCATGGAAGTACCCAGCAGTGTGGAAATAGTTAATTAGCATAGATTCAGTATAATGGACTACTGTGCAACCTTTGAAAACTTCATAGAATTTTTTAAAACCCAGATATTATGTAGAAGTAAAGCAATGTAGAAAACTCTATATGAATGTGTAATAGATATCCGTTTTACGTATTACGTACATAAAACCAAATACATGGAGAAAAATACTGGAAGGAAATGAGCCAGAATACTAATGGTTGTTGTATCCAAGAGGTGGGATTATATGTGATTACTTCTTTTTATAATTTCTATATTTCCCATGTTTTCTATGATGACTATACGTTACTATAATTAGAAAAAAATTTTAAGAGGTGCCTGGGTGGCTCAGTCGGTTAAGTGTCTGCCTTCGGCTCAGGTCATGATCCCAGGGTCCTGTGATCCGGGATCCTGCACAGTGGGGAGCCTGCTTCTCTCCCTCCCTCTGCCCTTCCCCCTGCTTGTGCTCTCTCTCTCTCTCAAATAAATAAATAAAATCTTTAAAAAAATTATTTAAGACAAATTATAATCTAAAAAGTAAAAATTCTTCAAGAATCAAAAGATACCCAGTGTTTCATCTTAAGGGAATAAGTGTGGAAGTGATTTCCTTGTTCAGTTTTCAGGAAGTATTTGGAAGACTTCATTGTCTTCCAAAGAAACACATTTTTTTCTCATTCCCTAGGACTCTGGAAGGCAAAAACAGTGCTTTTTTTTTGGTAACATTTAGCCTGAAATTCTTTTTTTTTTTTTTAAGATTTTATTTATTCATTTGAGAGAGAGCAAGAGAGAGAGCACAAGCAGGGGGAGAGGCAGAGGGAGAGAGAGAAGCAGACTCCCCACTGAGCTGGAAGTCTGACACGGGGCTTAATCCCAGGACCCCAGGATCACGACCTTAACTGACTGAGCCACCCAGGCACCCCTAGCCTGAAATTCTATGTTTGATTGTGCCAGAGTAACTACTGTGTTATTTTGTGCTTTTGAAATCTAAACAATTGTTATTCCTACGATTTGGTTTTATATATTATGAATGATTTTCTCCCCTTTGTTTTCCCTTTCATTTGGGGTGAAGCGGCACCTGATTTAAGATGTTACCTGATGAAGCTAAATCTAAGTTTGAATCCTAGCTATGAGAGTTGTTACCTTTCAGTTTTAAACGTGAAATTTAACTTCTCTGGGCTCTAATACCCTCTTTTGTAAAAATGCAATAACAATTTTTATCCGGATCTTATGAGATACTATGTGTAAAGTGCCTGTCATGGTACCTTGCATAGTGTTTAATTATTGATAATTAGCATTATTACATTTTTATCTCTTTTTTTCCTCCTCTTCTAGGACTGCTTTTCTTAGACTGTTTAAGACTATTGTGTGTGTTAGTGTTGCATACATTTATTTTCCTCATTTTCCCCAATAGGTCAAAAAGGAAGTAGAGATGAAAGGCGTGTGGGCCATGCCATCAAGGTACAGTGAAGATGGAATTTATCACATTCAGTATAGTTTCATTAAGGAAGCCGAACACCACTGCTTGTTACATAGCCCTATCCCAGTGAACTGCCCCATACGATTGCTCCATGGCATGAAAGATGACATCGTGCCTTGGCATACATCCATACAGGTTGCTGACCGAGTGGTCAGCACAGATGTAGATGTCATCCTCCGGAAACATAGTGATCATCGAATGAAGGAAAAAGCAGACATTCAACTCCTTGTTTACACTATTGATGACTTAATTGATAAGCTTTCAACTGTAGTTAACTAGAATCACATTATTAGTTGGTATGTAAACTCATGGATCCAGAAGATTGGCAGAGGGATAACAAATGAAAGACCTGATACTTAGGTTTTTTCCTCTTGTCTCTACTTTGTAAATATCACACGAGTATTTATTTAATGATGTATAATACAAATGATACAAATTGTGAAGAAAGTACAAGCTGCTGTTTGGCAAATTTTCTCCTTCCTTCAATCCTTGGCTTTTTTTAATAGAAGTATAGTTGCACACCAGTGTTATATAATAGTTTCAGATGTACAACATAGTGATTGAACAGCTCTATATGTTCCGCTCTGCTCACCACAGACGTACCTGCTGTCTGTACGGTGCAGCGCTATTACAGTACCATTGATTCTGTTCCCTGTGCGGTAGGTTTCATCCCTGCGACTTACTCAGTCTGTAGCTGGAAGCCTGGACCTCCCACTCCCCTTCACTTATTTTGGTTTATGCCCCCCCTCTCCAACAGCCACCAGTTTGTTCTCTGTATATATGGGTCTGTTTCTGCTTTGTTTTGCTTTTTAGGTTCCACACATAAGTGAAATCACATCATATTTGTCTTTCTCTGTCAGATTTAATTTCACTTAATCTAATACCCTCTAGGTCTATCCATATTATACATTTTTTTAAATTAAAACATTTCTTTTTTATTCAAGAGATGTTTACCTGCTAAATGCTCATGTTAACTGGGACAGCTCTTAATTGTGTTCTCTTCTACTTAGAATTGTTAATAAAGCTGGAATTTTTTGTCTTTTGTTTGGTGTCGGTCATACACAGAGATTTGTAAAATTGCTTCTGATTTTAAAATGCAATTCACAAAATATAGGACAGTGAAAAAATCTGAAATGATCAGAAAAAAGTCTGAAGCATAATAAAGTTCAAAAAGTAAGGCTGTCACTTTATATAGTCTATTCTGCATGTTATAGTTGAACTTAAGGTTATCCTTTTTTAAAGGCTCAAGACTTTACAGTAATATAAAGGAAATACATCATTCCTAATGTTGGCTTATATGTCATTTAAATGGGGGGACTTGATCTTAATGATGTAGTATATTCTAAAGAGGCAGTTAATTTTTATATATTATTGCCTGCCTGCAGAAACATTCCTTTTCTATTAATATGTGCCTTAAGTACAAATAGCCAGGTGACTGTCATCTATGTCAGAGGGCTTTCTGAAGTGCAGAGATAGTAAGAAAATATGAAATGCAATTATTACATAGGTGTTTTTTAAGAACTAAAATGGGCTTGTACAGTAGTGAGCCTTGATATTACTGAGTTGGTGTCTTTCAGCTTTTAAGTTTGGTTGGACTTTATTTAGCCTGCTTAAGTTATGTCTGTCAATGTAAAACAAATTGATAACATACAGAGAGAAAATCATTGCGATAAAATTCCTGTGCCAAAAAAAGCTAACATAGCTTTCTGAGGCTTAGCCGCAGAGAGACCAGCTTACAAGGTGAGCCCTTGGCTGGTGTCTGGGAACTTGGCTTTTAGGAGGTTTCCACCAGTCCCAGAATGGGTGAAAGGGGCTCACTATGCCTAAACTGTCTCTAATGTATGAACAGTATGGTTTGTGCTGAACACCTTTCCCTCTGGGAGTCTGGAACTGTGATAGGTGCCAGGCAGAGGCTGCCTCAGTGACCAGCTCCCAGTACCTGGGCACTGAATCGCACAAGCTTGCCTGGTGGACAACATTTCACGCGTATTGTCACAACTTACTACTGGGGGAATTTCAGCTCATGTGGCATGACCACTGGGAGAGAATTCTTGAAACTTATGCCTCATTTCCCCAGACGTCACCTCATGTGTCTTTTTCCTTTGCAGATTTTGCTGTGTACCCTTTCACTAATAAGTCCTAGCTGTGAATAAAACTAGGTGCTGAGTCCTGTGTGTCCTAACAAGTCATCGAACCTACAGGTGGTCTTCAGGACCCCTGACACAGATACTAAAAAGGTTAATGCCTTATAGGACTACAGTCTATGAGTTATACTGAACAGAAGTCATTGACCAAATACACACAAGTCACGCACATGCCACGGTGCCTAGTGCTAGCGTGAGTTGATAGCCGATGGCAGGGTGGCTATTCCAGGGCCTGCTTCGCCCAGACACCACTAGGCAGAGGATTCAAAAGATGAAGAGGAAGTGGCCCTGCCTGTGGGACTTTTCTGGAGCTAAACGTCGTAATAAAATGAGCATGATTAGAGATTCGTAGCATACCTGTAGAGGCAATGTGCAGAGAGGTTAGGGACAGACTATGCAGTGTGGGTTTAAAATCCCTGCTCACCATTTACAAGCCCTGTAATTGAGCACTTTACTTAACCTCTTTGAAGTTTTGTCAGCTGTAAGATGACATAAAGCTAGGTAATAAAGCATAAGGATTCGGTAAGTACAGTACATTTAGAACAATGACACATACACATAGGAGTCACTATCTTTTCCCTTACAATGCACTGAGCACAGTCCGGTGAGAAACTGGTGGGCATAATGTGTGGGGCTTAGGAAGAAAAGAGGCAAGGAAGTGAGCAGGGCTTTTATGTAAAGCACCTTCCTCTCAAGATGCTAAATTGGAAGGTTAGTTGTGTGGTGTCATTTCAAATATTCAGAGGTTAGAAAAGGGGAGGAGGAGAAACCTTCACTGTCTGAAGATAGGAAAAGCCGTTTGTTGTTGGTTTTTTTTAATATTTTATTTATTCATTTGAGAGAGCACAAGCAGGGAGAGAGGGAGAAGCAGACACCCCACTGAGCTGGGAGCCTCACATGGGACTTGATCCCAGGACCTGGAGATCATGACCTGAGCTGAAGGCAGATGCCCAACCATCTGAGCCACCCAGGTGCCCCTGGAAAAGCTGTTTTAGAATTTAGTACAGCTTTGCAGAGGGTAACATCACAAATTCCAAATGATTTTGTATCAATGAGATCATGTATTACAGTGCATTGTTAATTACTTTAGTGGGGCTTTTCCCTGTTTTTCCCCAAAGCCCTCTTTTTTTTTTTTTCCTTTTCTAAAACCACTCCATGCCATATATCCAGTGACATGGAAAATGCTTGAACAACCAGCAGCCCCTGAGTGCCTTATCCTCTGGAACTCCTACATTATTTAAAAGCAACATGACCCTTCTAAACAATCTTAGCACATGCAATGGAGAGAGAAAAGGCAAAGGCCAATGGTAAGGAAAGCTAAGTGAGGCCACAGAATAAATTTGCTTTTGCTGCATCTGTTAAGCTTAGAGGCATCTCCAGACACAAATCTAAACAGTATGCTGTTCACTGAGCAGCCAGTAGAAAGTTCTGTGTGGAGGAGAGGAGGGGAAGAGCCTTGGGCAGGGCTGAGCTTTACAAAGCATGGAGCTGGCAGGGAGAACATGACCAGCCACACAACGGGTCAGTGCCCAAAGGGAATACGCCAAATTTTCATTAAATTTGAAACCGTTAAAAAATAAAACCCAAACAACTAAGAAACTCTTATTTCCTGAAGGAAAGAAGAAGATGGGTGGAATTTAAATACACCTTTTAAAGATCCCCTTTATATACACATCTAGTCATGTTTAGTTTAGAAATGTAATCATGTGGTATGCATAGTTGGTTTGATTTAAAAAATGTTTTTGTGCATTTACAGAATATGCCTAGAAAAAGGCAGGCAACTTCTCTTTTTTAACCAAATGTGTCTTTTGAGGAAATTAGCCTTCCAAACATTTGGGCTCTCCCTTTTCTTGGGCTTTCAGAGTTTTGATGACAGAAAAACTCTCATCTACTAAAAAAATTAAAAATAGTAATAAAAATCTCAAATGTCCGTTTCCCTACTCATTTCTACCTCTCTGTTTCTAACACGTTTCTCACTTGCACCTCTGTGCTCTCAAGAACAGCATTCTGTTTTCACCTTTTTGCTAGAACTTAAGCGCTTTGAGATTCTCGTGTATATACCAACCTCCCTGAGGTCAGGAGCTTTGCTTTGAAATTGTTTACCCCCAGCATCTCTGACCAGGGTGTGGCAGCTCCTTTGCTGGCTTCTCCTCCTTACCCACTGCATTAATGTTAACTTTCTGGTGAATTCTGACCTTGGCCGTCTTCTGCTACTTACCTTAAGCAACCACACCCATGCTCCTAGTTTTTTGAGGGGCAGAGGGCAAGAGAGAATCTCAAGCAGACTCCCCGCTGAGTGCAGAGCCCGATCTCACAATCCTGACTGAGATCATGACCTGAGCCGAAACCAGGAGTCGGACACTTAACCGACTAAGCCACCCAGGCGCCCCGCCACACTCCTAGTTTTAACCACTACTTGCATGCAGATGATTCAAGTCCATTCCTCCATTCCAGACTTTTCTCTTGAGCTCCAGACCCATAAAACCAACTATCCAATGAACTGGGATGGATCGTGGGCCTCCCAGATGCAGTAAGTACAAACCTTGTTACCTCTCCCCCATATGGACCTCCCGATTGTGAGTCCCCTTACAATAAATGACACCACATTAACCCGTTATACAAGTCAAATTTGGGGTCATTCTGATCATCTTTTTCTTCACCCACATCAATCGGATGATTCTCTTTCCCTAATAAAAAACTCAAATTGTCTTGCATAAGTCCAGTGGCCGGCAAAGCCAGTATTTAACAGCTAGCATTCCAGAAAAACAAAACAAAATAAAAACACCCTGATTTATAAGTTTGCCAACATCCATGGCATAAATATTTCATTAATGAGTGATTTGAAGCTATCGCTGTCACTGAATACAACAAAGGTGGGGAGAAATGGCCAGTAGCACAGCATTATATAGTAAATACACCATGTAGAGACAATAAACATAATAATATCCTCAAAAGTACCTGTAATAGTAAAATGAAGCAAAATAAATTAGGAAGTGATCCATTCTGAGTATTTAACATTTGTAATTTATTTAATTATAAGTTTATATAATTTAATTGCTTATAATGGCTGAGTGACAACTGGCTCTCACAATTCCTGAAAATTTAACCATGGGCACTTGCAAGCGGACTGCTTTATGGTCTAGAGCCTTCATGACAGCCACGTCTTATTTTTCTTCCTATATGTCTCTTCTCTTTAATTCTATGCTTTGTTGATACTAGAACATTTTCACCAGCCTAATGAAGCTGTCTTTGCCAGCCAGCCACGTTCCTGACGTTCTCAACCCCTCCTGCTTCACCCCGTTCACCTGACAAACACCCACTCATCTTTTGAGGCTTAAAGTCATCTCATTTATAAACCTGTTCCCCAATCCCTACCCCCTTCTTCTAGGTATCATTGTACCTGAGTACCTTGTGCATATTTTTAGCATGACACCTGGCTAGTATTTATTGTTTACAAGTTTAACGTTGCTTCTAGACCATGTTGCCATGTCTTGTGCATTTTTGTACTCAGATACATAGGCCCTTTAAAAAAGTTATCGGGAAAATTAATTCTAATACTAGTAGACACTCAGTAAATGTAGAGTTGAGCCCATTTCCCCTAGGGATCAAACATTTTTTTTTTAAGATTTTATTTATTTATTTGACAGAGAGAGACACAGCCAGAGCAGGAACACAAGCAGGAGGAGTGGTAGAGGGAGAAGCAGGCCTCCTGCGGAGCAGGGAGCCCAATGCAGGGCTCGATCCCAGGACCCTGGGATCATGACCTGAGCCGAAGGCAGACGCTTAACCGACTGAGCCACCCAGGCGCCCCAAACATTTTTTTCTCTAAAGACTTCCTGTACATTGCTGGACACTTCTAACCTATTCCTGGGCTGTGGCCCCCACTCTCTGCCACTATATCCTCTCCAGAACCATGAGTTCAATCATTCACTTAAAGCACCCCAACTATTTTGTCACAATGGAAAGAAATCTTTGGGTACAAATGATCTGCAAAGCACAGAAGAAAAAGAGAAAGAAGAAAGAAAGAGAAGAAAGAAGGAAAAAGAGAAAAGAAAGAAAGAGGAAAGAAAGGGAAAAAAAAGAAAAGGAAAGAAGGTAAATGCACATGTACAGGGCGCCTGGGTGGCTCAGTTGGTTAAGCGACTGCCTTCGGCTCAGGTCATGATCCTGGAGTCCTGGGATCGAGTCCTGCATCGGGCTCCCTGCTCAGCGGGGAGTCTGCTTCTCCCTCTGACCCTCTTCCCTCTTGTGCTCTCTCTCTCTCATTCTCTCTCTCTCAAATAAATAAATAAAATCTTTAAAAAAATGTACATGTACATCTTTTAGAATTGTTTCTAGCTTTATATAACAAACCAGCCTCTTCCTTAGAGCAATTCCAGCCACAGAGAAAGTAACATGCCTTCTGTTTGGCCCTCTGTTTCCTTAGTTGCAAGTTGGAATTGACCTTACTGTTGCCACCCAAGATGCAACTCAGTGACTTTCAAAATTCTGCTGACAATTTCCCTCTCTAAACTCTTCCCCAAGCCCAGTTCTGGAGCTTTTAGAGCTTCTTCAACTGATGATCTTTTAGAGCTTCTTCAACTGATGATCCCATACAGCATCAAGATCTGCATTAGTCCGTCCTTTCTGTGCCTTTTGCTAAACCCAGTGCTCTACTAAAAGCGGGCTCTCTTACAACCCTCTGTGTCTCAGAGTTCTCTCTCTATGCCTTCAGCTACTGACCACTCTTTTCTCAGGCAAACCACCCACATGTCTACTAAGCGATTACATTTCCACTAGTCCAGGCCTCAGCCAGCAGATTTCTCTCAATACACGTATTATTTAAGGAGTCATTCCCTGCCTAGCTTCCAACCAGTTTTGCACAGAGACAAAGATTACCTTTGCATATACCAGAATTGTTTTATCTAATATGCCGGAGTCAATTGAGCAATTCTCAGGGGAAAGAATTGTCTTTGATTCCTCTCCAGCTCAGTAGTGCCACAATGACGCACTCAAAAAATACTTGCTGAATGAACCAAAAGAACACATTTTGGGGTGTTTTTCTCATGAAAAGTACCCAGAGACTTGCACAACACCAATGAGACCTTACCCCCAAGTGGCTTGCAGGCTAGGAAGGCTGATTGCCCAGCTCTTTGGCAGTTTTAAAAATTTCAGGCCAACCCACATCTAAATTGATTTGTCCTGAGGTCTTGTTTGACCAAATACTCAGTTCCCACTGGTAGCATGTCAGTGGGGCCTGCCAGGTCCTTAACTAAAATAAACAGATGAAACGTTCACAAGCTATCAAAACCTTTCGCTCCATGAGTTTCGGAGGCATTGACACTGAGCTCTGTTTAACTGATAAAACATGCTCCTAGTATCTTTCGATTAAAAATAGCATAAAAAAAAGGTGCATTCTTTGGGTAAGTCAAACTGAGGCACAGCAGTTTCCCACCAGGATGGAAGTTTCTGGATGGAATCTGGGGGGCAGCTGAACAAGTGAATGGTTGCAGCTCTCAGCCCCTCCCTCCCGTCCAGCCAGCACAGACAACTGTTACCTCAGGGCAGAGGGAAAGTGGTTTGGCAATCCCGACAGATGGACAGCTGACAGAAGGGACCCTCCCCCAGGCCTCAGGCCCCAGGCCCCAGGCCCGTGCAGCTGCGTGCTGGCCTGATAGACAATCAGCCCTCTCCCCCAGAGGAGGGGAAAGAATTGTGCAGCCAGAAAGAAGCTCACAGCGGGAGGGAGGCGGCGGGCTTGAGTGACACGCGGGAGGGCCGGCTTTTTGGAGGGCTCTTAGCAACGGCCCCCGTTTGACCCTCGTCAGCCGGGAGAAAATCCAATCAGTCAGTGTACCACTCTTCCAGGCGCCATGCAGAATCAGCAACTGAACGTCAAGGCGGCCTGCCTTCCTGCCTGTTAAGGACCTGCCCTCTCCCAGCCCAGGGTCCCCGCCTCTGCAAAGAGCCTCTAGAGAGGGGGAGCCACGACCACCACCCAGCCCCCCGGCTGCCGGAGGTGGAGGGGGGGGGGTTCGGCCTCGACTGTGAGTCCGTGCGCATCATCTCATCTCATCCCATCGATAGGCGGGACCGAGAGGGGCGTTCCGGCCCCCCTGGACCAGCAGGGGCTTTATTCTAGAGTCACTGGCGCGTGGCTGCGCTTTTCTTCCGCGTTGGTAGGTGAAACCCCAGCGGCTTCATTGGCTCCTTGATTTAAACCACGCCCGGCTTTCTGCCCGCTTTGCTGCTGCTGCGGGGCCAGGCCGCCCAGCCTCGCACGTCCCAGCCCCGCTCGCAGGGAGCCCGGGGCCGCTGCTGCCATTGTGTGGATGCGGCGCGTGTCCTCTCTTCTCTTCCAGAGATGGCTAACAGGGGCCCGAGCTACGGCTTAAGCCGAGAGGTGCAGGAAAAGATCGAGCAGAAGTATGACGCGGACCTGGAGAACAAGCTGGTGGACTGGATCATCCTGCAGTGCGCCGAGGACATAGAGCACCCGCCCCCCGGCCGGGCCCATTTTCAGAAATGGTTAATGGACGGGACGGTAAGGCCAGGGCGGTCTTGGTTGCTGGGGCGGCGGGCTGGGAAGCCCTCCAGGGCTTTCTCTTCCAACGCCAGGCTGCGGGAGGAGCTGCGGCTGCCAAGCTCTGTGCCTGGCGGGGTGGGCATAGGCATGCCTTTATTTCTCCAGGTTGAAGATCTGGACTCCCCGCACAATTCCCTAGCTGGCTTCAAGGATTCTCCACCCACCCGAGACATGGCAGCTCCCTCTTAAGTTGTTGCCAAATTAGAAGGTTTTTTGCTTTTTTTCCCCGTGGGAATAGAGATAAGGATTTCCCTTCCATTTCTCCAACCTGTTGGCCCCTCAGCTCTTGCAGGGTTATTCCTTCCCCCCGGGAATGGGTTAGTTACAAAGTACAACAAAGGAAGGAGTCAGGACGACTAAGCACTTGGCCATCCTTCCCTTGCTTCCCGGAGCCCTGCTGCCTGGGGGTACTGAATGTCTGTTGAAGGCATGGGTTCTCAAGGAACTGAAGCGAATCCTTATTTGAGAGCTGCTTTTCTGAGTAGAGGCTCTGGTGCGTTTGGGGGTTGGGGACTGCTGATTCGCACCAGCCCATGTTTTCCCCAGGCTGTGATTTACTGTTACGTAACAGCTACTCCCCACTTCTGTTGGGTTGCCCAGGACTTGGGTTACGGGCATCTAGGAGGACGGTACCTGGTTCAGTTCTTTCATACATTGTTGGCACATATGGGATGAATTATTGAAGGCTGATTCTGATCTGCCTTTTGATAGAAGATATAATATTAGATCCTATTATTGGACCTCCCTTCCCTCACTTGAAAGTCTGCAATCACGGCCTCATCACCACACATTGTTCCCTATTTGTAAACATTCTTCCCGCACCCTGACCCCAGAGAAAGGAAGCACAGAGCAAGGAGGGAAGGGGATTCCTAGGCTGCAGGCCCCACTGCAGTGGGGAGCAGCCCTGGGAGTGAGGCCACCTGGGTCTTGGGGATTTAGCGTGGGAACCTGGCTACCCAGCCCGGAGCCAGCGCCTTCCTAGGGCGCAAGACTTGCCTCTGCCCAAACCTGTAAGCTGCGCCCTGTAGGGCCTGGATTCACTTTGCATCCGTGATGGGTAAATACAAAGGGAAACATTGATTTTTATCTCCCCTTTCTCCCTGCAGGTCCTGTGCAAGCTGATAAACAGTTTATACCCACCAGGACAGGAGCCCATTCCCAAGATCTCTGAGTCAAAGATGGCTTTTAAGCAGATGGAGCAAATCTCTCAGTTCCTAAAAGCTGCAGAGATCTACGGCGTCAGGACCACTGACATTTTTCAGACGGTGGATCTATGGGAAGGTAAACAGCCCTCGGGCCTTTGGGACTGCATCCTCCACCCTCTCCACTTTGCCCATCTCTTTGTGAAACCTGCTCGCCATGTTCTTCCCCGGGCCTGTGTGTGCCCCTGGGGGCGGGGGGGGGGGGGGAGCTTGTGGGGGGGGCATTATCCACCGTGACCCAGAGGTACTGTTAGCCTACCCCTTTGTGATATTCTATTGAAAAGGGTCTCCTCCTCTGAGGGAACGCACACCCTGAGGACATGGCAGGGACCTCAGCAAACTAGCGTGGAAAACAGAGGCCTCGGCGGAGAGGAAGCTAAAATGGTTACATGGATGTCTTTTATTCCTGCTACCCCCCTCCCACCACGTAACTCTTGCCGAACAAATGGTAGCTACTGGAGGAGAAGGGGGGTGGTAAGCCTGCTTCTGACTCACCAGCGGCAGGGCTTACGGACAAAGCCGCCGGGCGCCGTTGTGTCATTCAATCTGAGAAATCATGAGCACCCCGACCAAAAGGTCTATTTTTGGAGGGCTTGGGGACTCTACCTTCCAGATATGTATTCTGCTCAGAAAGTGGGACACGTGATTTTTTCTTTCACATTTGTGACTTAACACGTGTTATGAGGCATAAAAATCAAATCCCATTTCTGGACGTATTTAACAATCCAGCATTATTAGGGCAAATGATGTGACTGGAGACACTGCCCAAGAATTTGGGACCCATGGGCATAGGGCCTAGTGTGCCCCTCGAGCCGAAATGTGTGTGTGGCCCTCCGTGCAACTGTTCCATGCGAAGCCGGCCAGGCTCTGGAGATACAGAACGGCTCAAGCGGGCCTCCAGGCCGGCTCTGCAGCCTCATGGTCACTGGCCCTGGCTGTTATCAGTGGTCCAACCAATAGGACACCCAGGGAAGTGGCATTTCCTGTTTCCTTCTCATGCGAGTTATTAAAATCCTAAGACTCCGGTCAGGTTACCTGTGTTTTGCCATTACTGAGAAATTCAGATATCCAGTCCTTCGGGTCAGGCCACAGGACTTCGTGGATACTTACCTCCACATCCTCATGGATGTCACAGCTGAGGCTTGGTTTCTGCTCTTTAGATCAAAACTGGGATGATTTTCCCAGCTAATAAAGATAGCCACTGCTTATGGATAGTTTTCCATTTAGGAGGCATGGTGCAAGGACTTTACTGTGTAATGCCAGTCAATTCTCCTACAATTCTATGAGGTGTTATTAATTTTCCCATTTCATAGAAGACGATGCTGAGGCTTGCCTATAATTACTTGTTACATCGTATGGCCGGTAACTAGCAGCAGAGCCGGGGCTCAAACCTGAACTCTCTGATGCTGGAGAATAGGGCCTCAACTAACGTGCCATGCCACACTCTGACCAGGAGGCTGTCTCCTTCACCTACACCAGGAGCGGGCTGTTGAGTCCTAACTGTGACTGAGGAGGATGAAGATAAGGAGGAGGAGTCAGGGCTGTGTGGGGCAGAAGGATGGAGCTCCTGCGCTGGGGGTTTCTTGTGAATAGAAGGGTGAGCCCCTCCCCAAGTACAGAAAGTAGGAAGAGGAAGAAAGTGGGAGATGGGGACCCCGAGTGTGCTTCCCTGTCTTTACGTGACTGAGGCTATTCTATTTGCCTTTCCACGTTTATCAAAGACCACGCAGGTAAACTTTATATCCCGGAGGTGCTGGCAGTGAAGAGGAGGGGTGGAGGGAGCAATGGTCCCTGATTGACAGAGCAGGGGGGCGTCTACACCACCTGCCCCAGCCCTGTATGTTCATACTTCTTAAGGGAAAGGGGGGTCAAGAAGCAGGAGCGAGACTGACTGTGGTAGCCCGAGGTAGGGTAGGGGACAGGCGGGCTCCAGGCCGGGTTAATGCTCCTAGAAAACAGGAAATGAGACAGACACCGAGGAGTCTCATCCCTGGGGTGGGGGTGGGGGGGAAGGAAGTATGAAGCTTGAAAGGAAAAGAAGGGGACTCGCTCCAAGGGTGTTGTGATGGACCTGGTTTAGGTAGCCATGGTTGACAATAGCAAAGTGGATGCTTAGGGGTGTCCAAATGGCCTCCGGTGGCCCCCTCCATGGGAGACTGAGCACTGAGGTTCCGGAAGAGTCTTTCGAAGCGTTAGAGGGGATGCTCGGGATCACCGACTGAGGCTCAGGCCGGAGCTGGTTACCGTACAGCAGGGCGAGTGGTGGGATGGCGGGTGGCTTTGGGCAGAGAAGGGAGGGGCCAAGCGGGCCTGGAGCAAGGCCAGGGTGAGACCTGCAGTACAGCAGCAAGGACTGAGGGAGGAGGCTGGGTCCTTTCTGCCAGAGCCTGCTGTCGCTCCTGTTTGGGGAGGAGCAAGCTGGAATCAAAGGGACGCCACCAGGCAGGGTTGGCATGTGTCTGCGTGTACCTGTTTACATATACAGCTATTGAATTAGCCATTTGCTTAGCTTCCTGCCACATTGTCCCCACTGTGCCTGCTGTGGTTTTCAGTTTATTGCCATTCACTCCGGATTCCACGCACTGTGGGTGTGGAGGCTGTGGCTGCCACTGGTCCAGTCCTCCTCGTCTGGGGACTTCTCTTCCTCCTCTGCAGGCATTTTATGCTCAACAGCTCTCTGCCCCCTGCCCCCCAGCTTCCCTGCTTGGCATCTTCCCAGTAGTGGTCTGTTGCCCATGGGTGCCCAGTGACTCCATGTGGCTCTGATGTTGTGGATGAATAAAGCTGCAGGAGCCCCGGCTTGCCAAGTGCCTTCTCACTTAGGGTTCCATTTTTTAGAGAGGCAGAGGCCCTGGATGGACCCATTGTCCTGAAGCCCCTTTTAGATGCACAGTGAAATGTTTGCAATGGACTTGGGAGCTAGCTACCAGAATAAACGGTTCAGGGCTTTGAAAAGGAACCCAGGGCTAAATGGCCCAGAAAACAACCACAGGGATATTAGAGACAAAGGTCCCCTGGGAAGAAGCTGGGGCCGAGCAATCCCTCTCAGGGCTGGGGAAGAAACGAGGGCGGAGGGCCGCTTAGAGGACTGGAGAAGTCCTTCTCTTGGATGATGGAAGGTCAATGCCTGGCAGGTTCTGGCTTTGCCATGGGTACCCGGAAGGGGCAGGAGTGGGGCTGTCTCAGCTGTCTGTGACTCAGGAGAGCATACCGGAGGTTCGACATCAGCGTCTTTCTTGTGGAGAGAAAGTGGGAAGGAGAAAAGCGAGGAGCAGGAAAAGGAGGTGTGTGTGTTTGTGTGTGAGAGAGAGACAGAGACAGAGAATGAGAGAGAACACGTGAGAGCTAGGGAATGTGCGGGTCAGAAAGACGCAAAGAAAACTTACCCCGGAAGCTAGTAGAATGCAGATTTCTGGGTCAGAAATTAGACTGCCTAGTTCACACCTCTACTCCACCACCTATCAGTTAACTTTTCTAAGCTTCGGTTTTCTCAACTGGAAAAAGGGGTATTAGTGTCTATTTTATGGGCTTGACATGGGGACGGAATGGGAGGATGGGTCAGAAGTGCTTAGCGTAGTGGCTGGCAATCGTAGAGCGCAATGTATAGTGTGAAAACTACTGTTGTCATTCGCCTGTCCTGCTGTAGGACACACGGATAATGAAGGCGGGAGGAGCAGGCTGGAAAGGCACACATTCTGTCTTGGAACAGGTGGACTTCATGAATGGTTTCATGCAGAAGCCGGTAGGGTTGCCTGGATGACATTTGCCTTCTGTCATGGGTGGTGTCTTCACTGAATCAGCCATTCTCCAGCACAGAGGGACCGCCTTTGCACGCCCCCTTTTTGACTTTTTTCTAGCTCGTGGTCATTACCCTCTTGACGTCTTTCCCTGCAATATGTCGCTTTGCCAATTCCAGACCCAGGAGGTCTTGGTTCAGTGGAAGGAGCATGAGTCTGGAGTCAGGTAGATGGGTTAAAACTATTTAGCTACATCCCAGCTTCGTGAACTTGTTCAGATGTTTGGCTTCTGAGAGCCTCGGTTTCCTTCTCTATAAATAGGTCTAGTGCCTTCCTCAGAGGGTTCTTGTAAGGACTAAACGTGTACAATGCCTAGCACAATGCCTGGCTAGCAGACTCGTAATAAATGTTGGCTTCTTTCCCCTACCACAAGCCTGCCAGCAACTAACCTTTTGGTTCCTTGGCATCACCACATGGTGAGCAAGCGTTATTAGGCAGGTAGAATTCTAGAATGCCAGAGCGGGCGAGACTCAAAGATCAGTCTAGTCGGATGACTTCTCTCAGTAGTCCTACTGACAGGGATCCTGGACACGTGGTTTCACCCTGCCTCCCTGTTCCCCTTCCGTGATGACTGGGAGTTAGGCAGGAGTGTGGTTCCCACTGGGGGTGGAGTACCAGGAAGGTCCAAATATATTCTCCGGGGAGGTGCCGCTGTGTGTGTCACTCCTTAACCGCAAGAGCAAAGAAACATTTCGCCCAACTTGAGAGACATTTTGGGATCTTGTGAGGCACCTGGAGTGACTTGAGTCACCACACATGCCTGCTGCGTGCAGCCTCCTTTCCTGTCAGAGCAACCTCAAGCGCTGCCTGCTCGTGATCGTGGTTGGCAGGTTTTTCCCTCAGCAGCGGTTCCCAGCCTCCAGTGTACAGCAGAATCACCCGGCAGGCTTAGGAAAACACAGCCCCAGAGCTTCTGAGGTGTTAAATCTGGGGTAGGACGCGGGAATGTGCATTTCTTACCAATTCATACATGACGCTGCTTTGGCTGGTCTGGGAACCCCACTTTGAGAACCACTGCCCGACAGTGTCTCCAGGAAGGCAAGCAACAAAAATTCATAAAACTCACAGAGCAAGCCCAATCTATTCTCTGACATTTCTCCTTTGACCGTAGCAATAGTTCCTCTACCTTGAGGAGAGAATTGGGGTCATGCCTAAGTTATCACTCAGGGAAAAAAGAAATGGTTCCAGAAAGAGGAAGAAGGTCAGTATTCCAGAAGTAACAAAGATGAGTCAAGACTGATTAAAAAAAAAAAAAATGGAAGTAGCTCTGAAGCAAAGAGTTTGGACTATAAACTGTAAAAAACTTTTAGTATTAAAAGTAGAGTGTCCAGTCTGACTTTACCCGCCTAAATGACCTTTCTCTGGTCTTTTTTATTTCCCTTTTACCCTTCCGATTATTTTTTCTTCCCAAAGACATGCATAAGATATCATGAAAGCAACAACAACAAAAAAAATTCAAGAGAACAAAATCCCTGTTGAAGTATCCTTATGGTAATAGCACTCAAACTTCATGGGTATTAAGGATTCCTGGTGGTGGGACGCCTGGGTGGCTCAGTTAAACATCCGACTCTTGATCTCAGCTCAGGTCTTGATCTCAGCGTCCTGAGTTCAAGCCCTACATGGGGCTCCACGCTGGGCATGGAGCCTATCTACTTAAAAAAAAAAAAAAAGTCCCGGTTGTGGGGGCAGGGACCTGACAATACAGAACCCTTGGCCCCACCCCCCAGAGGTCATCATTTCATAGTTTGGAGTGCTTGGGAAAACCCTGCTCAGTGATAATGCAGCAAAGAGGGCACACCCAGATGTCAAGACTCTGAGAAAAGGTTTGCCAGGTGAGACAAGGGAAGCTACTGTACTACACCACTGTCTTGTTTCCCACAATTGCAAGTCTGATATCAGCCCCTCCCATAAGAGTCTGGGTCACCTGATCAAAATGCTGAGCTGTTTATGGACATTTGGCACCTCCTATTCCCTGTGTCGCTTCCCATTTTAATGGCCAGTGGTCTCATTTTTAGGTCACCACCAAGGACTCAGCATCTAGAAAATTCCCAGCACTTCCCTCTAGTTGGTACTTCTTTCAGGACCGTTCTTCTTCTTTTTTTTTTCTTGGAAGAAAAGCCTTCAGCAGTGGTTTTCAAGCTGTCTTGCCAAAATATCTAGGGGTAGCTTTCAGGGAGCAAAGAGATTCCACGCTGCCAGGATTCTGAGCTGGCTCCTGACTTGGATCAGAGCCCTTCTAATTATTGACTTTACCATTTGATTTTGGGGAAGATAGCTCTGAAGGGAGGAGTTATTGCTTAAGGAATATTACATAGTAACTTACCATGTGCCAGACATTGCGATGTTTTTAAAAAGTGAAAAACCAAAGTGCTGGAGCAGTGGTGCCTATCCATCTGGCTATATCAGAATCATCCCAGGAGATTGCTCCAGAATCTGAATTTTTAAGATTCTCAGATATTTCTGATGATCAGTCTAGTTTGAGGGTCATCATGTTTCTCAGACTTGCCTAATGGTGTAAATTACCTGGGGAACTTATTAAAAATATGAACTTCCAGGCCTCCCCCCAGGCCTGCTGACTCCGTCTCTCAGGGGAATGATGTCAAAATTCATATATATTTTTTTAAGATTTTTTAATTTATTTTCCAGAGAGAGAGAGACTGAGCTCACAAGCTGGGGAGTAGCAAGCAGAGGGAGAAGAAGGATTCCCGCTGAGCGGGGAGCCCGATGCGGGACTCGATCCCAGAACCCTGGGATCATGACCTGAGCTGAAGGCAGACGATTAACCGACTGAGCCACCAGCCATCCCAAAATTCATATTTTTGAAGAGATCTCCCCCACAGCATCCCATAAATAGTCCAAGAGGCTTGGGAAACCTCGTTCTGAAGTGCCGTGCTCTAGGCAGGTGGTGACAAGATTCACAGATGCTCCTTAACCTCACTGCTCCTCTAGACATTGAGTATGTGACCCCCCGTTACAGAAGTCAGCCTCTGCAAATGGCCCCCTCCCTCCAGCAGCATGTGATCTGGAATTCTGAACTGATAAAGAAACAGGAGGCTAGAAAAAGGCCCTCATGCCATTCCATCAATCTGGGAGTCTGTTAGGGACGTCTGTTAGAAAGCTAACTAGACATGATAGGAAAGCAAGCTAGACAAGTTAGAGAGGCAGATTTCTGCTCATAGTGTTACTCAGAATCTTGGCAATGTTGAACTTGATTGGCATGCTGATGGGGGACTCTAGGCCCCAACTCTTCCTCCTGCTTTAACCTCATTTGGGTGGAGGCCTGGAGAAACTATTCCAGACAAAAACTCTCAAAGACTTTATGGCCCTTGGGGTTGGTACCCTTGAACTAATGGGGACCAAGGACCATGACCCAGCTTTGTCCCCCCAGTGCGTTCCCTCCTGCCTGGCACTGAAGCTGCTACTGCCACCCCTTCTGATCATCTCTGATCACCAAGGAACGGGGCACCCCAAACAGCCTGCAATGGGGACCCCTGGGAAATGGTGGCCCTAGTGGACTGTTTGTGGGCTTTGCATTTTGACACCTGAGCTACAGCCAGGCTCTGGTTTACTTGCTGAGGGACTCTGGGCACGCTCATTAATCTCCCTGAATTAGTTTTCCCATCCCTCCACTGCAGGCAGTAATATCAATTCCACTGGGTTGATGTCATGTATAATAAAGTGTCTAGCCTCTAATTTATATCAAATCTGTTGCCTTGGGACCTTTCTTAAGAAAAACTTCTCCAATGTGTTCCGGTCAAAAACAGCCTCCTTCCCTAGCTTCTTCTGCCCCTGATTATGTTGTGGCTCCCTTTCCCACTCTCCAGGATGAGGGTAGGTGGGTTCCTGGCTCTCTTACCCTTGCCCCCAACGTTGTCCCCTCCTTCCTGCCTGGGTCCATGCAGTATGCGCAGCAGCTAGCCACTTCTGAAGGAGGCTGGGTCTGTGTTCTAACAGCCCGCCGCTGTGCCCATGGCTGTGGGTGGTATCTGTGGCTGACTTGCTGGGCACCTCCAGCCCCTGGGCTTACCAGACCCGCTCCTTCCAGCCAGCAGAAACAGACTTCCTGAGTGCTCCTTGTATGAGCAGAGCTGAGTGGTGTATCCAAACCTTCCTAAACTTCCCTGCGCTTCATCATTGTTCTAGGCTCTCTTTAATGGCTCACTACTTAAGAGCAGACCCTCTCCCTTTCTCTTTCCAGAGTGGGCCTTCAGAATATCATAACTACAGCTCTATTCCCCCCCCGCCCCCGAAAAAAGGATCACATTACACGGTGACAATTACAGAAAAGCTTTTTATCTATGGAGAGAAGTCATTCTCACAACCACCTCTGGACTTGCTCTTGCATCTCACTATTCCTGGGCCCTCCTCCGCCCATCTGCTGCCCACACACTCTGACCTGCCCTCCCCCCAGCTGCTCCTTGCACCCGGGGACTCTCCTCTGACGTCCCTGCCTCCCGCAGCTGCCTGCCAACCGCACCTGGCCTCAGGACCCCAGAAATCGTCCTGTGGTTCATGGGGTGGAGAAGAAAAGTGAAGGAAGGAGGATCTGCTGTCTCTCTCTCTCTCCTCATTGAATAGATGGGCATCCTGAACTGGACTTCCTCTGTGGGCCTTAATGGTTTAGTTGATCAGCGTTCTACTGCGGGCTTGCTTTCCATCTGCCTTTCTCCTATAATTCTGTATTCCCCAGTGACTGAGCTGCAACAGCCCTGACGGAAAGACCACAGATGGCTCACTCTGTGCAAAGAGGGCCTTTTTTTTTTTTAAGATTGATTTATTTATTTGAGAGTGAAAGCACATATGAATGGAGGGAGGAGCAGAGGTAGAGAATCTCAAGCAGACTCCCCGCTGAGTGCAGAGCCTGAGATCACGACCGAAACCAAGCATCAGGCGCTTCACCGACTGAGCCCCCCAGGTGCCCCCAAAGAGGGCCTTTTAGTATTGGCCTTTAGCTTTCATAGCTTTACACCACCCCCCCACCCCGCTGAACGCCGCTCTCCTTCCTAAACCTGAGCCTTGAGCTTTGCTCTTCCCACTTGTGCCCTTCATGGATCTGGTTCTAAGTCAGGGCAAACGGCACAGGGGCATCCTTTCCCAGTCCAGGGCCTGGCAGTCAGACGCAAGGGAGGAGAGGAGAAGAGATGGGAGGAACAGGCTGACTGGTAGGGTCCAATGGCCTTCTCTGAGGGTTCACGGTCACTGGGCCCCTCAGGTAACAGTGCTCCCCCTCCCACTGTGGAAGGGGCACACCACACACACACACGGACACACACCCCACAAACCAGCTATTTTTTATCTCCATTTAGCTCCTTCCAAGCTGCACAGAATAAAGGGCCTCTCATTTGTGTCGCATTGAGCGCTTTCTGTGTTGATTTGCTTTCCTTCATGTGCATGTCTCCAGCCCAGAGAGCCAAGCGAGTACTCAGTTGGATGCACAATGGGTGATTTTAGATCCTTTTAACCCAGAGAAAGTAAAAGAGAGGAGCCAGCTGGGGTTTGGTGCACTTAATCCATCCAAAACAACTTCTTTCTAGTTTCCTACCCCTCCCCCCACTCCTGAGGAAAATCCTCATCTGCAGACCAGCTCACAAGCCTAGCCACAGGATGTCCCCTTGCCACAGCCTCTAGAACCCACTGACACGAGGGCCTCTGCCCAGGGCAGGGATTTACCTGTATCTGAGCGCATAGGTGTTTAGAATGTTTTCTTCATATAGCAACTATGAAAGGATGAGAAACTGGGCAAGTCATATAGAGAGTAAGCAGGTGATTTTTTGGTTCCTTTCTAGGAAGTTTTGCTACAGTTATCTTCAGGGCTTTGAGAAGTATTTGCCATCCCTCCGCCTAGGATGGGATCGCCTACAGCCTCCTATCAGAACTTCCTTCCCAGAGGGCCAGCCCCATCCTTCCAGATTCCTCGGCCCTGACACAGGCTTGGCTTTCATTTCTCTGTTGGCTTGCAGGGAAGGACATGGCGGCCGTGCAGAGGACTCTGATGGCTCTCGGCAGTGTTGCGGTCACCAAGGATGACGGCTGTTACAGGGGAGAGCCATCCTGGTTTCACAGGTAAGTAACCCTTCCCGCCTCCCCGTCCCCCTCCCCGCCCCTCCAGCAGAGGAGGATTTTACCAGAGGATCTGAAACCCCAGAGGCCATTTCCACACAAAGCCCTTAGGAGCAAGTGCTGTAGGGGGCTGGGGGGGGGGGGCACTCCTGGCCCCACAGCTGATTGCTGAGAGCAAAGAAAGAGCTATGCTGCCATGAGGCCAGCAGCCCACCCACCCACAGCGAACCTGGTTGAGTGTTCCCTGCTAGATACCTGGACCCTCCAGCTCTGGCCATGCTCCTTCTCTAGAGGCTGAGCGGGACTTGGCTGGCTTTTCTCAGGAAGGTGGCTCGAGGTCTGAACTTGGTTTTATTCTGATCTAAGAAGCCCTAAGTCAACTCATTTATCTATTCTTGCACTCAATGAAGAGAAAATATGTCCTGGTTCATGCCTGTTGTCCCAGTGAATTTATTGATAACGGTCACTTTCACTTCCAAAAGTGGCCTGGTCTGGATAATGTCTTATGTGGTCATGTCAGTAAAGGATTTATTTTGTTATTGTTGTTGCTGCTGTTTTCATGGGTTGGGGGAAGGAAGGGATCATGAACTCAACCCAAGAGCTCTGTGGGCAATGAAGACAAAAGAGCACTTTGTAGCAGATAATTGACCCTTCATTTCCCTAATCCCTCTTTCTTCTTCTAGCTGTTATAAAAAGGTACCAGTTTAAATGAACCTGGTCCGAAAACTTCCTAGATATTGGCCAGTTGAAACTCTGGTTTTAGTCCCAGCTTTGTTAGTGACATACCATGGTTTATATGACCCACAAAAGCAAAATTACTTACTATCTGGCTCTTTACTGCAGCTTGCTGACCTCTGGCAAGGAAGAAAATGTTTCCTCCTTGACTCCTAGGTCCTGTAGCTCTAAAACGGGAACATTAATACTTGGCCCTACACAGGGAAAGGTGGGTTGGGATTAATGACCTGCTTTGTAAGAAGGGCTGTTTGTAATTTTCACAAGGGCTTGAGGTAACTCTGAGAGAGTGGGTGATAAGAAAGTTGTCTGAGAGTGAAGTCCTCAGAGAGGACCCACTGATTCTTTCATGGAAATTCTGAAAAATCATCTGGGTTCTAAGGAGTAGAGAGCTCATGTATCATGGAGCAGCCTACTTGGAGTAGGGCTGTAGCTCATGATAGGACCATAGCCCAGGGTAGGAACATAGCCCAGGGTAGGACTATAGATCAGGGTAGGGCCATAGCTTATGATAGGATCATAGCTCAGGGTAGGGCTCATCACGGTAGGGCTATGGCTCAGGGTCAGGCCATAGCTCAGAGTAGGGCCATAGCTCAGGGTAGGATCATAGTTCCTATCAGTACTGTAGCTCAGTACAGGGCCTACTATTCTATTTGATGACCTTGTGTTCTATCTGGTAGCCCCCCCCCCCCCCCCCCCCGGGAGAGCCATTCTAACTGCATGTCTTGGGAAGGGTTTGAAAACTGTCAGAATGACTTTATTCCCCCTCACTTCCTCTGCCCAGGAAAGCTCAGCAGAATCGGAGAGGATTTTCAGAGGAGCAGCTTCGCCAGGGACAGAACGTCATCGGCCTGCAGATGGGCAGCAACAAGGGGGCCTCCCAGGCGGGCATGACGGGGTACGGGATGCCCAGGCAGATCATGTGACATGCCGCCTCCCGCCTCCCAGGAGAGAGGACGAATGTTCCACACCACGGTCTCTGTGATAAAGAAATAGTTAGTCACCTTCTGACCTTCTCCTCTTTCTCAAAGCCTCCCGTTTCTGGTTTTTGCAAGTGCTGCATTTCCGCTGCGAACCCGCGTTGCCCACTGCTGCCACCTTGCGTTCGTTTAGAACTATGCAAAGACTCCGCCTCCTCTTCCCGAGCTCCTCCTTGGCCCCAAAGTCACGGCCTTTTGTCGGATTATTTATTTATTTATTTGCCAAAAATGCCCCCTCCTCAACGTATTAGAACACACCTAATAAACAAATTAGTCTTGTGGCTTCAAACGTAAACTTCGTTCTTTGTGGCAGGGTCTTGGCTTGCAGGGCTGGCTTTCCATTCGCTCACCAGGCCAGCAGGATGGAATCGAGCCCAAGCTGTAGATGGAGAGATATAGGTGAGCTTCGAGGAAGCCCTAAGAAGGTTGTGTTGTTTATCTTGGCAATGGCAGCAGAAGTGTAGGAATAGTTTTGCCCACTCGGACAGCCTACAGCCATGAATTCAAGAACAAGCTCTTTGATCGATCCCCTGGGTCAAAGTTCTTTCCTTGTGCTTATGATGCTAGACTGGGGGTCGGGGGAGATGCGGGAATGAGGAAACCAAAACCCTAGTTCTTAAGAGACTCTCATATGGAAACCCAGGAAGTATTTGCTGGATGGGTGGTTTTATCAAATGGATGGGTGACCGTTGAAGGAAAGAGCTGTTGTCACTTCTGTACCAATAATCTTCCCCCTGCAGGCCAGACCCTGGCTCTGCTGCCCACATTTATACAGGTTTTTTTTTTTTTTTTAAAGATTTTATTTATTTGAGAGAGAGAGACAGCAGGGGGAGGAGCAGAGGGAAAGGGAGAAGCCGACTCTGCGCTGAGCGAGGAGCCAGAAACGGGACTCGATCCCACAACCCTGAGATCACGACCCGAGGCGAAATTAAGAGTCAGATGCTTAAGCGACTGAGCAACACAGGCGCCCCCATACTGTTTCTTCAGAAGCCAGGAGTTAGAGGCAATGTTGATTGCTCCCTTACACTCACTTAGAGGGTCTAAATCCCTAAAACTGTTGGATACTGCCTAAGACTGAGCTGTAGCTAAGATGGATAGGTTCCAGAGATTCTGTCAGCCATATAAAAATTAAGAAGGCTAATAAACCTTGGGGCCAAAACTTAATCTTATTCTTTCCTACCAGTAGAAACAAGAAAAAAAAAAGGGATGCATTTAGTAAGAAAAGAAATAAGGCATTGTACCCATACCATGAATTGTTAATTGACAAGAAAAGATAAAAATAAATGAAACTGTAGATATTGTCACCCTCTAAATGTTTGGGTGGTGGCTTTTCAGACTGTGTTCTCTGCAGTTCTAGGCTTCCATAGAGATTTCTATGGGATCCCCAGGGGGTGGGAAGTGCTGCTTAAAAGAGGCAGAATCCTGGGTCCCCATTCCTTCTCCAGTGAGAGCATCACTGATCTTATCATTTTATATATTAGGATTCAGCATAAGATTTTAAAAGACTTTTAATATTAAAAGAAAACAAACAAGAATCAGTAAAAGGAATGAGCCTGAGTCACCTAAAGGACCTAATGTGTCCTGGAGGAGCCCTATGGACTCTGACAGCCACTGGTGGGTGAGTTGTTCGTTCCTGAAAAGATGTCACATGAGCATGGCGGCTGAACCCTTACCTCGGAGTTGCCGTAAAAGCAAGACAGTCAGGTTGATGGATCCCCAAAAAAACAAATAAAACTGGAAGGGAATTCCTGGAGAGAGATAGAAGGTGGTCAGGTCCCTGTCTGGGATTGGGAGTGGGGACGTGGGACATAGCCTCCATCAGCGGTGGGGTAGGTTTGGGAGAGAGCTGTCGGGCTCTGCCTGTTCGGTTCCCCACACCGCCCTGGTTCCACCACAGCTGTGCCAGAGACACAGAAAAAAAAGAGGCAGAAAAACAGCGAAATCAGCTCAGAACGGGAAGGAAGTAGCCTCCCAAATCTAGGGAGCCCAGCCCGAGGGAGGAGCAGGTGATAGAACACTGATAGACTTGCGGGCACCTGGGTATTTCCTCCCAGCATGAGCGCCCCCACCTCCTCAGGCTCCCATCTCTGAGTCCCTTTGCATGATGACAGCCTAGAAATGAGACTGTTAAAAAAAAAAAAAAAATGGAGGCCTTAGGGGGGAGAAGGTGTATTGGAGCATAAGAGTTAACACAGCATGAATGAGAGCCCAGTTCATAATTCCAAAGACTACCTGCCTCAACACAATAGTTCCAGCTCCCAAGAGTCCCCAGAAGCAATCCAAACTGGGGCCTGAGGTTTTTTTCCCCCTTTCCACACTTTGTATTTGCAATCAAGGTAGCAGATAACCTCAGGGCAGTGTGAACTCACAGGCAGCATCTGGAAGACTCCTGAGGAACAAAAGTACCGTGATCGAAAGACACACTGGATCACCCTTACCCCATGAAGTAGAATTCATGGACCAGACAGAAAAATCATTTAAAAGTAGTCTAATAAATATAATAAAAATGATAAGAGAAATTATTGGACACATGAAGCAATAATCCATTATGAAGAAAAATTAACTGGGGATATGGAACATAAAAAAATAAATGAAATAATGGGGCGCCTGGGTGGCTTAGTCAATTAAGCAGCTTTCTTCAGCTCAGGTCATTATCTCCAGGTCCTGGGATCCAGCCTGAGTCATGTCAGGCTCCCTCCTCAGTGGGGAGTCTGCTTCTCCCTCTCCCTCTACCCGCCGCCCCCCCCCCCCGCCCCCATGCACTTGCTAGCTCTCTCTCCCAAATAAATAAATAAAATCTTAAAAAAAACAAATGAAATAAAGATTGAGAGTAGAATGGATAACATGAACAAGCTAATAAGTTGGAATATCAAAACAAGGTATTCTATAAAAAAAGATAGGCACAAATAAATGGTAAATACAAAAAAATTGTTAAGTGATATGGGCCAAAAATCATATAATTGGAATCTCAGAAGGAAAGGAAAAAGATCAATACAGGGGAGGAAAAATTTGAAGAAATGATTTTGAGAATTTCGCAGGGAAAAAAAAAAAAGACCTAAGGACTCAGTTTTAAAAGACTTACAAAGATTCCAAAAAATAAATGATGAGTCATCAGTGGGAAACAGTATTGTGAAATGTATGACCACTAAGAATAAATACAAAACTCTCAAAGCTTTTAAAAATCAAAACCCATTACATATGAGGGGGGAATATCATATTAAAATTGAACTTCTCAACAGTAACCTGGAGACATAAAGTGATATTTTTGAGGAACTGAAGGGATAAAAGAAAACATTAAACATGTAATTTTCTACATAGCAACTAATTTTTTAACCCCAAAAGTGGAGCAAAAATATTTAACAAAGACCCTCTGAAAACATAACTGGATTAAGTATTCCAATTAGAAAAATATCTTACTAGGAAAATGCTATTTGATATGGGAAATGAGGAGAAGTTAGTGAGGAAACCACAACTTAACAATAGAGAGAGAAAAAGGTTATCTATTACTATCGAGGAAAAGAAAAAGAAAGTGTCCTGTTTGGAGGAAATATAGAGATATTGATAAATTTAAGAAATTGTTAGGAAAAGACAAACACATTTAATATTGATTCCCAAACCCAACAAGAATAAGAAAATTACAGACTGATTTCACTTGGGAACATAGATGTGAAAAATTCTAAACAAAACAATATCTAAACAATTCCAGCAGTGAATTTTTAAAAAATCTGTTAGAATGAACCTTTTGCTCTCTTTTAAAAAGAACCCCTCCCCTTTATTTTTAAACTGGATGGGCTCTTTGGGGCCTATCCCTGGCTAGCCCTAAGTAGAGGCTTGAACCCTTTTCCTCTTCTAAAATCATTGAGAGATCACCTATTCTGAACCTTGAGTTTTATTCATAATAATACTAGAAACCAAAGGTGAAATGACTTTTACATCATTTGGCTAGTTAATCTTTAGAGGCTTCTTTAGAGGCTTCCAGAGAAACACTCGTTCATTTTTATTACTCAGCCTTTCTGCTAATCCTAATTCTTCCTAAGGCTTTATTAAGCCATGTCTTAATGTAGCATTCTATTCTTTTCATTTATTTATGTATTCAAAAACTGTCCTGGGGATCAGCAAAAGCCATCTATGTGCTAAAGGTATGGAAATGACTAGAAAAAAAAAAAAGAAAAGAAAAGAAATGTCTAGAAAACCCCATCCCTGCCATCAATCAATAAGAATTTACTGAGTCCTTAATATATTTATGGAATTGTATTACAAATAGGGAGACAAGGAAATATGAACATGGCTTTTAATGGAATGAATTTGTAGTCTAGTTGAACAAACAGAATCTACTCTGCAGCTCCTTGTATCCATTGCTTGTTGAAGGGCCAAATGAGAGCCATGTCCACTTGGTCTCTCTGAAGGAATAGCTCTCTGGGCTGGGCTGGCCTGGGAATGTTTGCCAGAAGAGACTAGACTCAAGAGCTTCTGCTTTGTGCCATCCTGGGAATGTAGGGGCTTCCTTACCATTTGCCCCAACCTGCCTGCACCCAATAGAGCTAAAACAATGAGGAACAGGCTTGGATTTCCAGACAAATCCTTGCTGGGTAGCCTTGAACAAGAGCCATGTGACGTGGGAAGGACCTGTGGTACCCATGCCGGGGAGCCTTCTTCCATCTTAGACTGCCAGGGGACAGAGCTAAGGGTCGGGATCTTAAAAGAAGGCCTCAACATTGTTTGTTCTCAAGTATAGAATTTTCCCTGGTGGGGCGCCTGGGTGGCTCAGTCATTAAGCGTCTGCCTTCAGCTCAGGTCATGATCCCACGGTCCTGGGATCGAGCCCCGCATCGGGCTCTCTGCTAGGTGGGAAGCCTGCTTCTCCCTCTCCCACTCCCCCTGCTTGTGTTCCTGCTCTTGCTCTCTCTCTCTCTGTCAAATAAATAAATAAAATCTTTAAAAAAAAAAAAAGAAACAAGAAAAGAATTTTCCCTGGTGACGGTTGCAGATCCACCACGGGATCAACACATCAAGCTCTCGGCTTCAGACATCTGCTTCAACCCAGGAGCCACGATCAAGGCTCCTGATGATCCTGGAAACAAAAAGATTTGCTAATGGCTAGTGACATCTGTAGGGATGCCATTTGCAGTGTTGTGCCTGGTTGCAGTGTGACTGTATGTCCCACTTAATGGTTGTCTAATATGTCAGAGACAGAAAGATGACTTAAGAAAATGTCTGACTCCAGGCAAACAGACTAGGCCAGAGTTGTCTGCTTTTCCTATCACCCCTCCCACCAACAACAGTGATTGAGGCTGGTCTTATGTTAGTGGAAATGCAAAGCCCAATTTTCATAAAGCCTTGGTTTTTTTTTTTTTTTTATTTCTAGGCATGCTGTCATTTTAGTTATCATTTATAGAAATCTTTAATGACATAATAGATTGCAGCACTATTGTTGATAATAAATGTAATTGCCATCGCCTCAAAACTGCTAATTTCACCAGTCATTAAAATTAAAATAATTCTGTTGACTATGGCTCTTTCACTGCTATGGTAACAAGAAGCACAGAGTAACTCCTGGTAGCATTATTGGCAGAAATGAAAACATCGTTCTTGCAGGTTGTTGTGCATGCCTAGTTCGCTTAGACAGTTTGAAAGCTAACTGTCCCCATTCAGTCAGCTTCTTGAATGATGTAGATTCAAGGTGACCTTTCACATGAGCTTGGTAATGCCCTCATGGTACGGATGATGAGTAAGTTTAAGGTCACTATCTCCCCCGAGGAAGGATAAGTGTGACCACTTCTCTACACTCTCATCAGCATTCTCGCTTATAAAATACGTGTGTGAATGTTCTGAAAGACACCATCTGCGTATTAAGATGTCAGTGGAACTTGGTGTTCTTCCTGAGCAGCTGCAAAGGAGTTTTATGATTGCTGGGTCCTAACCCCAAATCCCAACATTTTTCATCTCTGCCAAAGAGCACATTAAATCCATGAGCTATTCATGCTTGTTACTGACTCTGACGTACACAGGGTTGGTAAGACAGAAGAGTCAACTGGTTAAAAAAAAAAAGGCAAAATATGAGACCGGAACAGAAATGATTACTTCCAGAATTCAACTTGAATGTCTTAGACAAAAGAACTAAAGTAAACGTGGTTAATTTGTCATTCAGCAAAATCAAAGATCTGATGTGGCTGTAAGCCTATTATATGCTCACAAAATAAATATGTCAACTTTTATGGCCCTGAGCAGAGAATGCAAAGCTATCTTGAAGGGCAAGGATAAATCTCACTATGGTTCAATTGGGTTTAGAGCGATTATTGCCCTACTGACCTTTATTTTAATGAAACAGATATTGAATGGCATTCTCTCAGATAAAATTAAAGATCCATGCTGGTTCCACATTCTTGGATCAGTAATTCTTTGGGAGAACACTGCATCAGTCTTATGATGGAATGAGTTTGGCTCACAGAGATTGCCAAATGAGAAAGTCTGCCTGAGAAGAAATCCTGTTTCAAAACAACTGAAGGAAAAAATAACGAGCTAAGGGAATTTCGCTTGAAAGATATTTATTGAGCACCTACTAAGTGTCAGGTGCTCTATATAATCGATCTCTTCAAATGCATATAACAATCCTGCAAGGTGAGTATTTACATCATTTTCCAGATAAGAAAAGTAAGGATCAGAGAAGGCGAAGGACTGCCCAAGGTCTCACAGCTAGTTATGGGGAAACTAGAATTGGAACTCTGAATATTATGATTACAGAGTTTTATGAATTCCATTATACTGCCCTGCCTTCCACATCTGAGACACACTGTTGGACTCTGGGGGATACACAAGCGAGAACGTGGTCCCCCCTGTGCTCAACCAGCATTTAATTTTTCCGCAGTAGGAACTCACAGTGAAGAGCTCACTTGTCTATAATTCAGAAAAGCGCAAATATGTACGATTTTCTGGACCCAGCTCAAAAGACGTGTTTAATTCCTTCCTGAATTCAGAGTACCCTGGTGCATAGAGAAGTAACCAATAACTTAAGATAGCTTGTTTTACACGTGAACGTTTAACATACAATTCTTGATCAGAATTATTCCTGCAAAGCTATAAAAATGTTATGTGACTTTTTCCGTTTCTTTGGAATCGTTTAAGGCCAGGATTAGGCTAAGGCGAGGGAGGCTCTCTCCTGAGGCAGAAAATTTATTTTTGAGAAGCAAACTAGTCTGTAATACACCCACCCCTGGGTGGCAAAAAGAAATAATTCTAGAGAAACTAGATTTTTGGCAATGTTGAATCGCTTAATCCATGGTAATTAGTAGATGTTCTTAATTAATATTTAATTAACACATTAGCCAAGTTTTACTGAGCACTTGCTATACGTCAAGGCTCATGCTACCCTCAGGCTCTTTCTTAGAACCGAGACTCCCTCCGCTGAGGTGAGTTTAGCCCTAGGAGAGTCAGGCCCTGGAGCCCCCTACCTGCGCAGCCCTGCTTCACGGCTCCGGATTACTGTGTGGAGCAATGACTAATCTTACAGCCAGATACCAGCCTAGTGGGCAGATTCCAGCCTTCTCTGGTTTGGTTCAGACACTAATTTCATCAGTGAGGCTGGGGTGCCTGTATTGAGAAAGGGGATTTGGCAGCTGCGGATAACTGGCAGTTGGCACTGTCAAGGACTTCTGGTAACATTCACCTTGTGAAAGAAGTGCAAAAATACCATTTAAGATAAAACTCTATCTGGTCCATTGGAGCAAATTGATGCATGCATGATCGCTTACCAGAGACATCCATTCATATGCCCTTTACGCTTGACGGGAAAGCAAGAGGATGGCAATGATCGTCCTCAGAAAAGAAGTGCTTAGCCTGTTGGGGAAGGGCAATAAAACTCCACTGGAGCCTTTTGCATCTTGAGGCCAGGTCCAAGGATGCCCCCAACCATGTTTTATTTTTTAAAGATTTTATTTTTTTGATAGAGAGAGAGAGAAAAAACAAGCAGGGGGAGCGGCAGAGGCAGAGGGAGAGGCAGACTCCCCGCTAAGCAGGGAGCCCGAGGCGGGAATCGATCTCAGGCCCCGGGGATCATGACCAGAGCCAAAGGCAGACGCCCAACTGACTGAGCCACCCGGCCGCCCCCAACCAGGTTTTAGAACTCTCAAGTGAGAGCAGTCACAATGTGATAGCCAGGAGACACGCTGACAAATAAGCACCTATCCCAGATTCCCTGAGGTTTTAGGTAAGCCCTAATCAAATAGAGATACCAGTGGTAATGAATAAAAAAGAATTTAGCAACTATTGCGACAGAAACCACACACGGACATGCTCTGTGTTGGCTGGAACGAAACCCAAACCTCCAGCAGCTTCATAATTGCAAAAAGAAGGGGAGAGAGATCAGCTTCCACGCTCTATCACTATCCCCCAATTAAGATAGGAAATGTTGGAAAGCCAAACTGTTTTTTAGGGGGAAATGTCTAACTCAATTTGGAAATCTCAGAAAAGCTATGAAAATTGGATAGCTCTCTTGTGTTGGGGTGTGGCAGAGGGGAGGATTTTTGTTTTACCACATCACTGATGTGTTTATTTGGATGTTAGCTGTGCTCCCAAGCATCTGATCTTTGACAGAAATGACCCGAATATATGCTGAAGTATTTCTTGTTTGCCATTTGTAAATTACATCCAGGCCACTGGGGACTCAAACTGGGAATGATTTAGGATAATGAGCAAATAGTTGAATGGGATTTATTTCAGATTCCAGAATATGCACATAGCCTCTGGGAAAGTTGTTAGACAAGGGGCTGAACTCCAAAGGAGTTCAGAGCGCTGAACAGCGAAACAAATGAAATTGGCAGGGAAATGTTACTCTGCCTAACAGTCTAAGGCTTGACTCTGCTAAGAGAGATGGTCTCCAGGCCCAGTTACGCCAGGGGATACACCTTTAAAATGATGTCACTGCTCTTGTCTTTTTGTTTTCTCCTCCCCTTGTTTTTGTTCTTCCTTTTTCTCCAAACTTTCCTGTGCCAAGTTCATTTTGATTTCTCTGTTTTAGTTCAGTCTTCCTATCATATATTCTCATTTTATATCATGCTGTCATTTCCCCAATCCTAGCCTTTCAATCTGATTAATCTGATTTTTAAAGTTGGTTTCAAAGTATTCCCTTATAATCTAGTGACCTTTGCATAATTTCCAAAGTCAATACTTTTTAGTTAGGGCAGAGTCATTCCTTCAAGCATTGAGCTGATTCAGCACCTACGGGGAACCAGATGTTTGGCCAAGTCAATACAGCTTTCTGTGGGAATGCTTCTTACCAGCATGGGTCAATCTGAGTTCTCTCAGGTATATCTGGTTAGGGGCGTATTGGAGAATCACTTCCGGACTAGTTTATTCAAGTGCTCTTCAGCCCAACTATATGTTTTTACTGAATTGAGCAATCTTTATACCATGCACTTAAAAAGAGAAAAGAGGTCTTTTTAATGTGGTTATTGAGCCGGAAAGAGAAGAGGCATTAGCCACCCACCCCCTTATTTTCCCATTACTGATCTAATGCAGGATAATCTCATCTGAACATTTGCCCCTTGGTATTGATGTGGCTGACCATGGGTGATGTATTAATGGCTCCTCCTGGACCATGACTCAGTCGTACTGCGCCGTCCTTCCTCCTTCTCACCACAGAGGAAAAGGGAGTCAGAAGAGTATGATGGAGTTTCAGGACAACATCTAGATAATCCAGTTAGAACACTACCTATAGCTGTCCTGGACTCTGAACAGGCTGTAGAGTTTTCAAAATGCTATCCATTAAGAGGAAGTTTACTCTGCTGACAGTGACAATCCTCCAATAGTTTCTTCCACTTCTACAGATCTTGTGGGGTGTTATGGGCTTAACTGTCTCACCCCAAAAGATAAGTTGAAGCCCTAACTCCCACTGCCTCGGAATGTGACTCTATTTGGAAATAGGGTCATTGCAGATGTAATTGGTTAATATGTGGTCATACCATAGTGGGGTGGCCCTTAATCCAGTATGGCTGGTGTTCCTGTAAGAAGAGACACAGAGACACCTAAAGGGAAAATCCAATGTGACAAGGGTGACAGGGACTGAAGTGCTACAGCTGAAAGCCAAGGTGCTGAGGAACACTGGCTACCATCAGAAGCTAGGAAGAGGCAAGGAAGGATTTAACCTTACATATTTCAGAGGGAGAAAGTTTCTGCTGACACCTTGATTTTGGACTTCTAGCTTCCAGAACAGTGGAACAATGAATTTCTGTTTTCTTAAGCCCCCAAATTTGTGGTACTTTGTTATGACAGCCCCAGAAAACTAGTACACTGTGTATGTAAAAAACACAATGTCCTCGCTACTCTGTGTCTTGGCTCTTTCTCTAAGTGTGTTTTCAGGAACAACCTCCAAGGGTGAGGTCATATCTCCATCTTGGACAACGGACAGTCTTGTTTATCGCTTGCTATAAAAATGGTGGATTCCCCAAGCTCAGTGCTCCTCAGCTGTGAGGTAAGTCCACTGCGCTCATCTGAATCATGTTGTGTCACCCCTGTGGGACTCTGGAAAAGAGGGGCCTGATGCAAACATGCTGGTACTCATGCCACCTGCTGAGCCATGTATTGTGTGTCTTCTGCCACCATCAATGAAATAGTAATGAGCTAACTTGTTAGCTAGTAAATAAGGTGAAGCCAATCCCAGATGTGGCAGATTTCTGAAGGGGCTATTGCCCAGCCCCCAAAGCTTTTATATTGCAGGGGCTCCTGTCTTCAAGGAGCTTGGAGATAGGATATACATGTGACAAGAGGAATAACCAACAAGACAACATGAGAGATGCTACAAAGAAGTGTGTGATGAATCATTATAACATTACTTAAGTCTCAAGTACTGGTATTTACAATAAAGATTTTTCAGTTAGGGAGAAGAGAGTACTGTGGGCTGGAGTGGAAAAGCTCATAGGTGAGCTACAAGTGGAATGTTGAAAGTGGTTAGAATTTGAATAGTAATATGAACTGGGGGCATGAGATTCAGAAGGGAGGGTTGTTGTAATCAGCCTCTTCTATTGCATCTTGTTGACACCTCTTTGATAACACTTATTACAAAATATTGTAATCTATAGTTTGCATGTCTGCTCCCTCTACTGAGAGCTTTTTAAGGGCAGTGGTATATTTTATTTATTTAAAAATGTTTGGCATCCAGGGACGCCTGGGTGGCTCAGTCGGTTAAGCATCTGCCTTCGGCTCCGGTCATGATCCCAGGGTCCTGGGATCGAGTCCCACATCGGGCTCTCTGCTCAGCGGGGAGCCTGCTTCTCCCTCTCTCTCTGCCTGCCACTTCCCCCTGCGTGTGTTCTCTCTCTTTGTGTCAAATAAATAAATAAAATCTTTAAAAAAAAAGACATTTAAAAAAATATTTGGCATCTGTCACATAGTAGGCATGTAGTAAATGCTGAGTAAATGATGATTGGTGAATAAATGGCTGCACTAAAGATTGAAAATGAATGATTTGACAGAGCAGATTTAGTGGAGGTAACAGGAGGACAGAGGAAGGTAACCTGGTGCCACATGGAAGAAGACCTTGAATGTCTGCCTGGGAGCACTGAACAAAAGGAGACTGGGCTGCCATTGTCAGGATGGAGGTGGTATTAGAGAGTTATTTTAGGAAGATTTATTTAGTAGTGATGTGCGCCTGTGAGGGATGAGCCCAGAAGAGGGAAACCAGTTAAGAAGATATTATGATAGTCTAGATCTAGGGGTTCTCTAAGATGCCCCACTCTCACTTCATTATTTTAGAAAGATTCATGTGGGGGCGCCTGGGTGGCTCAGTGAGTTAAGCATCTGCCTTCGGCTCAGGTCATGGTCCCAGGGTCCTGGGATCGAGCCCTGCATGGGGCTCCCTGCTCGGCGAGAGTAAGCTTCTCCCTCTCCCTCTGTCCCTCCCCCCACAGCTTGTGCTCTCTCTCGCTTGCTCTCTCTCTCTCTCAAATAAATAAATAAAATCTTTAAAATTAAATAAAAAGATTCATGTGATGTGACAAAGAGGATTAAGATTGTGGTCCATATGAGTCAGTGGGGAAAGGGAGGCCACGATCACTGTCATGTCGTTTTATTACAGCACACTAAGGGTGATAAGGTTAAATGATTGGCTGTCTTCCCAGGCTTCTGTACCACCTCGTGATTCCTCAGGCTTCACTCCCCTTCTGTGGAGAGCTTGGTGGTGAGTGGTGATCAGATAGCAACTTTGCCCATGGCCATTTATCATAATAGAGAGAAGTGGGCCCTAAGTAGTAGAAACAAACTTCGTCAGTTGTTGGGGAGCTGGGCTCTCCTCTGGTTAGGCAAGGAAGGAGGTGGCACCTGCTAAGTGCTTTCTATGCCAGGGCTCAGAACATTGCTCAGGTTAGATGGATGACTTGGCCCCACTTCCAGACCTTCAGATGCACCGGGCTTGCCATTCGATAGAAGGTTGAAACTTTAGAAATGTTTTTGTGCGTTGAATCGATGTGTTGGGTCAGTCGCGTGCTCCCAAGGACTACTGCCGAATCCAATGGAGAGGTATTTCTCCTTCAGTCACTGCACACTATCTGCTTAACCGGTCAATCAGCACACAGCACAGGGACTTCTGTTCCTAGGAAGGGGGTAGAAACCTCTTCACTGTCTTTCAAACTGCTTAGGATAAAAAGCACCAACCTCTATCTGGCCGCTGTGATTTGATCACGTGTTCTGGAATTGAAGGAAGGGGCTCCATACCAGAACTTCCATGTCAATATTCTCCGTACCAGAATTTCCATGGGGAGATGGATGCAGGCTCAGTCATCCAGACTTTATCTTATATCCCAGCTTTCTTTGCCATTGTCTTCCAAAACCAACGGGTTGTCTACAGTCTTTAACTCTCAGAAATGATGATTCCACAGCACCCCCAACATTTTATCAAGAAAAATTTCAAACATACAGTTGAAAAAAATTCAGTAGTGTAAATGCATCTACACACCTGGATTAACAAGATAAATATTGCATGTAAAATATTATATAAAAATTATTACACTTTGCAGTTTACTCCCTATATGCCTGTTTTATTTTTTTTAAAGATTTTATTTATTTACTTGACAGAGAGAGATAGAGAGAGAGAACACAAGCAGGGGAAATGACAGGGAGAGGGAGAAGCAGGCTCCCGCTGAGCAGAGAGCCCGACTTGGGGCTCGATCCCAGGACCCCGGGATCATGACCTGAACTGAAGGCAGACGCCTAACCGACTGAGCCATCCAGCGCCCCTGTGTGCCTGTTTTAAATTTGCAATATAAATTAACTCCAAATGGTCCCATAGATGAACAAAAATTAAATAATTGAAGTTCTATCTCTTCATCTTTGTCATGGTGCTACTGTTGCTTACGGTATATCTTCTGTTTAAATGCAGGAATATGTAGCTCCACAGGGTTTGTCGGAGACCCAGGATTCTGCACCAAGTAAGTTCAAATGATTCCAGACCATTGGAAGCTTACTCTTGAAAGAAGCAGGTATCACAGAGTCCTCTTGTGTTCAAGACCGACTCTATGAATGGGAGTCTCTCAATTAACTTCTACGTGACATTCATTATTTATTGAAAGATGAGAATAAAAACATGCTCATTTGAAGCTTGTATATACATATTTTTAAAACTCAGTTGTAATAATGGACAGCAATTATTTCAAACTTATCCCAGTCAAAGCTTTTTTTCAGGGAGGAGTATTTTACTGTTTAGACATTATTTGGAATTGCTGGTATATGGTAATAATATAAAGCAGACTTTAGTTGGCTTTCTGGTTGTTTTAAAATCCCATGCATATAGTGTAGCCTCCTTTGATTTGCTACCCCTTCCCATTCATGGTGATGTCAAAGAGAAATAGAGCTGGACACCCAGGAAAGGCTCCAAAGACAGATTTTATTCAGTACTGTTGCAATAGGGGAAAGAGACTGCAGGATAGAACTTAGCCCAACTCCAGATACATCAAAGATAGCTGGTGATTTGTGGTCAGTGAGCACAGTTAGGGGGCTGGTGAGTGGAAAAATCACTAAGAGAAGACAGCAAAGGGTAGGGAGATTCTCGCCAAAGGCAGACAAATGATTTATACATCAAGGGTAGGGGATGAGGACCTTGATCACGTATCAGGGGTGATCAGATGTCAACGTTGGGGGTTGGAATTCTCACTAACCTGACAGCAGGATTCTTGCTACAACTGGGCTGGGAAGGCTGAGGACAGGGCCCAAGGATGGGACCTAGTCAACAAGAGGGCTCAGAGGAGCCTGTCTCAGGGTTGACTCTCAAAGAGAGAGTCTTTGTCAGTGGCCACTGCCCAGGACATGGGGCTTACTTATACTGGTGAAAGGAATAGTTCTAGAAATAAGGGAAATAATACAGAAAAGAGGGGCAATTAAAGAAACTCTATTTTTAGATTTCCCAATCTTATAAAGCCTAAAGCATTAACTAGTCATTTCATTGGTGTTATTAATAAATTACAAAGCCAGGAAGTGAATTAGTACGACATGACATAGTTTGTCTGTCATTCTGTCCTTACCTGACTAATGTTTGACCACTTTCAGCAGGCAGTTTCTCATGTCCTTTCTTACGAATGGCCCTTGAGGGATGCTGGATATTGTGTCTGGAGCAGAGCTTCTCCTCTAAAGGGCCATTGATCCGCTTTCCATTAATGCTTGGTGCTCACAAGAAAGCCTGTTTGTGTCACAGGGGCGAGCTGTGAAACGTGTGGGCAAGCCTGGCCTTTTCCTTCCTTGTCTGCTGAGGACAGAGGCCCCTTGTGATTCCCCACTTCCCACCCTTGAACCTAATTCAGGCTGGTGTGGGCAAGAATGAGGGAGATGAGTGCAGGGCATTATCACCCAGGTTGACAGAGGACTTCAAGAGCGGGGAGAAAAAAGGAAAAATTCCTCTCGAATGAAACTGAGGGTTCTAGAGGGGAGGGGGGTGGGGGGATGGGTTAGCCTGGTGATGGGTATTAAAGAGGGCACATTCTGCGTGGAGCACTGGGTATTATGCACAAACAATGAATCATGGAACACTACATCAAAAACTAATGATGTAATGTATGGTGATTAACATAACAATAATAAAAAATTAAAAAAATATTCCTCTCGAATGGGGATTTTCAGAACGCGTAGCTGCACAGTCGAGAGCGGAATCAGAGGGTGAGGCTTCTGGAACCTTCTTGGATCCGAGCAAGAGAAATGGGGGTGTGGAGATTTCTAAGAAGCAGGACTAAGGGTTATAAGTTAGATCTCTTAGTAAATTCTTAGTAAATAGAAGATACAGGTAAAAAAAATTTTTTTAATTTGATTTAACTTTTCATCTCTGTTATTAATTTTATAACCGGAAGGCAACATTTTAATGACTTGTAAATATTTTCCGATTGTTGAATGTGTCCGTGTGAGGCAATCTTGCCTTGAGACTCTGTTCTGAGGGCCTGACTCGTATGGAGTTATGTTAAGAAGGCTGTGGTTTGGGGTGCCAAGTTGAGGTGCGAGGTCCCTTTAACACTCACTATATAACAATGAGGCAGCTTCAGTTTCTGAACTGGCCCTGGTGGAGGTAAATTGATTCCTTCCCTCTGAAAGCTAGCTTGAGCGCAGCCACCCATTCTCCTCAAGCAAGAATGTGAGAGGGTAAACTAGCTTCGAGACCCCTCTGTGCTCACACATAGAAGACCTAACAATGGACAAAGAAAACACCGATGTTTCATCCAAACCTGCCGACACGAACGTAAGTACAATGTGGGAAGGCTTCCCTCTTACTTGAATGCCATTTATTGGTGACCTTGTTAGTAAAATGAGACCGTGTGACTTTTTACAAATAAAGAGAGCTTTAATAACATACTTGATCTTCTTACGGTACTTAATGGATTTTACCAATGTGAGCTTGTTTCAAAGTGCTGTACTTGGCAATTGATTTGCAATTGTTTTTCTAAAACTCCAGGGAAATTGTACTGATCTCTATGCAAATTCCATTTTAAAATTTAATCAGTGCTAACTGAAACGGCCTATAATGTGTTCCTCCCCTGAAGGACCCAACCTTGCCCTTGTCAGTTCTACATGTGCCAGAATTTCTGTGCATTTCCCTTTTTCACTTCTTTGGGGGAATATTTGAAAGTAGTTTGGCACCATAGTCAGCTCATCCTGCAATAGAATGTTTTTCTCTGTAAAAACACCATCCTCATGCCTGCAGGACATCGCATTCATCGAGGCCTCATCTAGTTCAATTTCACCAGGAGGGATATAAGCTACATTTCACTCCAGGGGTTGACAAAGATGTTTGGCAAAAAGAATGAGGGGGCCATGAATAATTCAGAATGTACTTGGCCACATATTATCCCATTAATCAGTAGGATTAAAGACTGGAGACGTGGACTTTGAAGGGAAGAGTGAGGGAGAGTAAGAGAGAATGAGAGAACTCTTAAGAGAACTCAAAAGAGAGATGATTTCTTTGGAACTGGTGCTCTAGATTGTTGCCTTTAAGGGAATGTGTGGTTAAAAGTTATTTCATCGCTGGAGTTTAGTTACCCCGACATGTATAAATCTCTCCTTGAAAGAACCTAAACTCTTGCATACATTATTAAAGAATTCACAGCATCAGATGACAGAGGGTAGGGGAGAAAAAAAAAAAGAGGAGGGAAATAGTTAAATAATGCATTTTTTCCTCTTGCACATAACACTTCGCACATCAGTACACTAAAACCAATAATTTTCCGAGTCCTCTATTTCATTCTTTATTTTTAAATAATTATTTCATTTGCCATTGAGAAACTGAATCCCTGATCAGCTCATTTGCTGTCTTGAAAGTGCATGCATGGGAGGCCCTGGCTCCTATCCCACAGCCCTGCACAAACAAGAGCATCATCATCCACAACTTTTTTTTCTGTAACACCCAGTCAGGAAGCCATAAATAAGATATCAATTTGTTTCTCTGAGGAACTCACTTATATCCTTATTTTCAGTCCTGCCTCAGCCAGAAGAAATTGATGGTGGGAGAAAAGCAACATAGTACAAACATGTTAAATACACACCTATTCCCACAGCTGAGCTTTGTACAGATGAAATGACCCTCAGAGACTCTTAACCTCCTGACCTTCGGGTCCTCTGGTCTACCCTCCATGAAATTCAGGCCCACCCTCCATGAAATTCAGGCCCATCCTCTACAGCATCTACTTGGCGGAACTGGAGAGCTGAGGAGGGGATCTGGGATTCATATAATGAATAATTAATTCACTGGGGTTCATATAATGTCTGATTTTTCGGATCTTAATTACATGATTTAATGCAAATCATTCATTATACTTATATCGATGATTTGATTTGACTGATATATTGAGGCCTTTCAGCACTAAGATTCTCCTGACTGGGTGGCTCCATTCCACATGTGTTCTAGACTAATATATCTTCTTTTTTCCCCCTTTCTTTTCTTTTCTTTCTTTTTTTTTTTTTTTTAAAGATATCCAGTATCTCAGTTCAGGTGGTCAGTGCCCAAGGGAAGCTGCCAGGTAGACGAGCACCTCGAAAACCCATCGGCAAAGCCAAACCCAAGAAGCCATCCAAGAAGAAAGCTCCCTTCTGGAATGTCCAAAACAAAATCATTGTCTTCACAGTATTTCTATTCATCCTAGCCATCACAGCCTGGACACTTCTGTGGCTCTACATCAGTGAGTGAAAATCCGTGTTCCTTTGGGGCTGCTAGTATATAGGCAGTGCACGCCCCATCTGCCCCTGGGTGTGTTTGAGAGACTTTCCCAAGTTCATAGACTGATCGCCACTCCTAAAACTGTGGAGGTTTTCAGGAGGAAGAAAGCAGAATTGTCTCTCCCATTTCTTCCTTTACCACCACTGCTTTCTTGCCCCCGGAGAGCAGGAGGAGCAGGGATGGGGGATGGGATGACAAGAGCTGAGGAGGATGCTCAGGAGCTGTGGACGAGCTCAGAAACGTAATGCATTTTTAGCTTTAAGAAATGAATGGTTTTCTCAGTTGTTTCATTTCCTCATTCCACCCACCGCTGGTTTCTAGGCAACCTCACATTTCCTGCTCCCCGAGCTTCCTTTCACTCATACATCTTGCTCTCCACGCGTTTGTTTTTGTCAAGCTGATTGGTTATGCTTTTATCTATCTGCTTGATCCTTTTGGACAGGAGTTATGACTAAGCTTTTTCGTAAAGAGTACTTACCCATTCCACTCAGTCACTATACCATTTGTTGACTTACACTCAACTTGCAACTCCATACATGTTAATATGTTTGATACAAGATATGTGTACTCTCAAGGATATTAAAAATTGGTTGTGAGGCAGGATTTATAGGCAAATAATTAATGAATATTGTATTGAACAGTTCGGGATATATATATATATGTATATAGGTATATATATGTGTATATATATGTATATATGTATATATATATGTATATATGTGTATATATATGTGTGTATATATATATACACACACACAAACTGATTACTTACAATTTGTGCTGCACAATGTAGGACATCAGATATACCAAGATAGATCTCCTACCTTCAGAAAGCTTACAGATGCATTTTCTACTTTCAAAACACTCAGTTCAGGGCTGGAGAGGGGGTGTGAGTTGATTTTTTAATTTTTATTTATGTTTATTTTTTTGCTGAATGAATTACTTTGCAATCACAGAAGAGAGGCATCTAACCTGCCCAGGAATCGAGTCCAGGGAAGGCTTCATGAACTGGTTGTTCAAAACTCATTTCTTTCATATCCTGAGCATGCCCACTATGAGCTGGGCCCTGTGATCAGCATGGAGACAGAGTGGTAGAGCAGACAGAATCTCTATCTTGAAGGAGCTTAAAGACTAGTGAAGGACGTCAAGTCAATAGGCAATTAAGACAAACACAAAATACATCCCCAACCCAGAATGAACTAACTTATTTCCTATCTGTTCTCTGCTGGCCCTCAACTGATATATTCGCATTGCCTTAGCATTTTTGTGTAAAGTTTTGGGACATCACTGTATAGAAGCAGTCTGTTGTCTGTGTGAAAAATCAGAGAAGGACATTTCAGGAAGACAGACCAGTATGAGCAAAGAATTGTTCAACAAACAATAGTGTTGTGACCATGCAGGTTGTTGTATGTTGGGCTGAGCTAAAGAGTTGGGTAAATGTAATCTAGTTCAAGGCTAAACTGATCTCACTTATATTATTGTTATCCTGACCCTTGAGTACTTACTAATATAAGAAGACTGTGTGAGCTTCTAGATAAAAGGCATGGCTTTCGCTCAAATTTTGAAGAGTCTGTAACAACAACAAAAATTTAAGAAGCACTTCCCTGTGAAAATCAAGAATGAAAACAACCATTGTTTTATATGAGAGGCTAGTGAGTCAAGGTGATCCATCCAAGGTCACATAGCTTGAAAGAATAAATCTAGGACATCAGCTCAGTCCTTCTGCCCCTGTACCCCTTTCCCACACCTCTACAGCCTCACTCCACTGCATGGGGCTACTGTGACCATGGATGGCTCACACAAGGGAGGTGGCTTCCTGTCACTCACATAGGTGCCCCTTCTTCCTAATTCAGCCATCCCTTATGTGGCATTTTCATGTGCTGGGCATTGTGCTAGGAAAGAATATTCTCTCCCTTTCTTCCTCTACCACCCTTGTTCTCTCTCTTCCCTCCTTCAAACATTTATTGAGCCTCAAAGCTACAAAAGGGGTTGAGGGACAAAAAGAAGTTCCTGTTACTGTTAAAGGACAGACATACAGACAGAAGTTATGGTAGAGTGGGACATACATCACAGGGGAGAAATGTACCATGGCCACGGGAGCCAGGGGAATGGTACTACCTAGGAGTAAGACCTTGATAACAAAAGAGAAAAGGCAGAAAGAAGAGCTCCTCATCCCCCCCGCCCCCCAAGCTATTCTCGGGTACTCTAAGGCAACTCAGACACAGCAGTGTTCTTGTTCAAGTCATCAGTGGTTTCTGGGCCCACCTGACACCCAATCCCATGGTCATCACTGGGCAGAGTATTGAAGCACGAGTGACCTGACACTGGGCTGAGAACCATGCTTTGTGGCTCACAGGAAGAATGAATTCCCCATGTATTGTACAGAGCTGAACACCAGCCCAGCACCCTGCACATCAGCCTCACGAGTCAGATAAGGACGAGCCCCCAGGAGCTCAGTGAAGGTCAGCAGGAGGGCCCTTCCCTCTTCTCCCACTATGCTCACTTGACCTCAGAGTAGACATTTCTTACCTCCTTACCGTCTACAGACTCAGGATCCATGAAAACTGCATATGTTCTTTTTGGTCCCTCGGTGACTCTAGGACATGTATAAGTATTTACCAGAAGTCGGTAAAGAGAATAGACTATCCTAAGAGAAATGGTGATTTACTGCTGATGGAAGTGTTGTTATCAACAACATTTAGAGTTTCCCAGGCTATGAACCAGTAACATACGTAGCTGTCCAATAGAACCATGTGACAAGCCTGATACTGACATAGATCAGATAGTGCCTCACTGCCACACAGAGAGGAGAGCCCCTTACCCGCTTCCTCTCCTGTCTTACAGGTAAGACAGAAAGCAAAGATGCTTTTTACTTTGTTGGGATGTTCCGCATCACCAACATCGAATTTCTTCCTGAATACCAACAGAAGGAGTCCAGGGAATTTCTATCAGTGGCACGGACTGTGCAGCAAGTGGTGAGGTGATGGGGGGGAGGCGCGGGGGGGGGGGGGTAAGGTTGTGTGAGAGGCTGGGGAGAGTGGGGTCAGGGGTCAGGGGATGAGGGGTTGGGGTGGAGGGGTCACAAGTGTCCCAGGTGAGCAGGGAGGTTCAAGGAAGACGTCAGAGGGAAACACGAGATTTAGCTCATCTTGGCTGTAATTGCTTATTTGATAGAACTGCTAATTAATTTAATTTAATTTGTTTACTCATGTCTTTTATTTATTACTGAAAGTAAAAGCAAATAGCTCTCTGAGCTCCAGTTTTTCTCCTCTGTAAAATAAAGGAATTGGATCAGGCGATCTCTAAAATGTCTTCCAGAACTAAAGTTACAATCATATTGATTAATTCCGGGAGCTCTACACATTTATCTCAACCTCAACACACTGGAATCTCTTTACTTTTTTTTTAAAAAATTTTCTCTTCATAGAACTAATATGTATTTAGCTATTAAAAATTGTAAAATTCAGAAAGTTACAAAAAGGAACATTAAAATTTTCTTTAACATCATCTCCAGAGATAGAGCCCCTTTTTATTCTGGGCCACATAGACATAGAGGACAGCACAATATTGGAATATTAGTAGATATTCAGTTTTACAATCTGAATTTTTCCTCTTAATGTTGGATTGCATGTTTCTATGCAAGTAAATATTCTTTTAAAAATGTAAGTTTTAATAGGTACAAAGTTAGCCAATCCCTTTTTTAAAAAATGTTTATTTAAATTCAATTTAGTTAACATATAGCGTATTATAAGTTTCAGGGGTAGAATTTGGTGATTCATCAGTTGCATATAACACCCAGTGCTCATTACATCAAGTGTCCTCCTTAATGCCCATCACCCAGTTACCCCATCCCCCCCACCCACCTCCCCTCCGGCAACCCTCAGTTTATTTCCTATAGTTAACAGTCCCTTATGGTTTGTCTCCCTCTCTGATTTTATCTTGTTTTATTTTTACTTCCCCTATGTTTATCTGTTTTGTGTCTTAAACTCTCAATATGAGTGAAATCATATGGTATTCTTTTGCTTGGCATAATACCCTCTAGTTCCATGCACATCATTGCAAATGGCATAGCCAATCCCTTCTTATTGGATATTTAAGTTGTCTCCCATTTTTCTACTATAGATAATGCTACACAAAACTGCTACATAGATTGTGTATATCTGTGATTACTTCCTTAGCTGATCCCCTAAAAGTGTATACCAATATCTACTCATGGCTCTTAGTACATATTACCAACCAGAAAGCTTCTGCCAGTTTGTATCCGCACAGTGATGACGAGGGTGACCTACACAGTGGTGCCCCTACTGCTGTGACAGGCGCCCTGCCATGTAGAGGGGGGAGCTGTGGGGGGGATAAGCTAAAACAACAGTGGGCACGGTGACTCCTATTTCCTGAAGGCCACCTACACACAGACTATGTAGCTAAATGCTTTACCTTTACTATATATCCGTTAGTCCTCAGATTAGCCCGAAGATTCTTGGTAAGCATTTTGATCGCTTTACAGTAGAAAGACAGGCAGAAAGAAAGAAAGAAAGAAAGAGAGAGAGAGAAGGGGGGAGGGAGCGAGGAAGAGAAAGAGAAAGAGAAAAAGAAAAAAAAATAGTGAGGGCTCAGTAGTTTTAGGTAACATATTCTGGGTTGCATAGTGAATTTAAACCCCACAATTAGGTGGGTGATTTTGCCATTAGGTAGGAAGGGGAACACAGGAGGAGGAGATTTGGCAGAGACAGTTTAGCTGTAGAAATGCTGAGGAAGGGCAAAGAAGGTAAATTGAAACAGCTCTCCTTTGGCTCCAGCTCCGCGTTTTAAAAGGGCTGGGTTCCCTAGAGATTGCACAGGAAGAAGGGGGATGGTAGACCCAGAGGAGGGCACCGCCTGCCCCCTAGTGGCTAGTACGGCAATGTGTCCTTAAGAATATAAATTTTCCAGGTTGTGCATTGATAGAAAAGAGGTTGGGTCAAGGACTTTGACAATGTACTTGAAGGAGTTTGATTTATTAATTGTGGAGAAAAATAACCTTTGGAGTAGGGAGAATACAGAAGTTAAGCTTGGTTAGGGTGTCTGGAGACAGCAATGAATGAACGAAGGTAACTGGTTATTCTTCACAGAGAGCACAGAGACAGGAAGGAATCCAAGACTTGAGCCTTCAGCCAGAGCCCTGCTTTTCTCCTTGCTAGCTGTCAGAGCTTGGGCCCACAGCATGCTAGATACCGCAAAACAAAGCCAAATTTGAAAGACTTCAGACACCTCGGTTTTTCTTTTTCAGGTAAACCTGGTTTATACAACATCTGCCTTCTCTAAATTTTATAAGCAGTCTGTCGTTGCAGATGTCAGGTAATGTATATCCCTTACTTTGGGACTTCTGTGTTTACTGCTGTAAATTCCTCTTAATGCTGTGGAAGGGCTCAGATATGACCACTCTCCAGTAACTTCCTGGGGGCGGCTTTGTGCTTTTAGCACAACTGGTGACCCAACTCAGCCCTGTTGTCATGCTGAGTTTTTCTCTTCATCTGCCAAAACCTGCCCTCTCCCACAGCTGTGATCCTGGGCCCCCGGGATTAATGTTGCTGGGCAAAATGGCCACAATCGTGGCTACCATCGGGTGGGGGTAAAAACAAAACACAGTCCAGGATTTCTCAAAATATGTTCCGCCAAAAACTGGTCACTGGAGATTTTCTGAGGAAAAAACGGATCTCATAGTCAAATAATAGGTATTAAAATTTATTTTATGAATTTTAAATTTTTTATTTTATTAAAACTCATTTTTTTAATTATGTGCTATGTTTCCCCACCTCCAGTATATCTGCAGAGACTCACAATTCACTTTGGCATACCAAAGGCACTAAGAAGTCTGGGAGTAGAGCAATTTGTCTACTTCTCTTTCCTGCATTATTTACCATAGAACACTTAAGGTTTGTTTTTCATAAAACATGACAGTATTTGTGCACTTAGAGCTCTTGCTCTAGGGTTTGGCTAAAAACCAAGTTGGACTCGATTCCTGGATTTGCTACTTATTAACCATATGATTTTCAGTTGTAGTTGGCCTTGACTTCCTTTCCTGTAAAACTGGAATAATAGGACGTTCCTCATAAGACTAAGTGGGATAAAGCAGAATTTAGCACTGTGTCTGGACATGGCAAAGTGTCAAAAATCATAGTTGTTGTTATTTGTAATAGCAGTGAATGACTGATATCCATAAAAATAGTATATTCTCCAGGGAGATGCAACTATACACAAATGATTCTAGATGTGAACCCAACACAGGAAGACACATACTATGATGCTTTCCCTTCCCAATTCCCACAATAAGAGTCAATGACTTCTTAAAGAAGGAATTTTGGAAGTTCCTGGCTTTACCTTGAATCATTCAGTCGGGTCACTGGCTTTTTATGAGAGTCCACTTCCTAAGATATATACCTGAACATCTCTCTTTTTTTTTTCCTATAGCAGCAACAACAAAGGTGGCCTCCTTGTCCACTTTTGGATTGTGTTTGTTATGCCACATGCCAAGGGCCATATCTTCTGTGAGGACTGTGTGGCCGCCATTTTGAAGGACTCCATCCAGACGAGCATCATAAACCGAACCTCTGTGGGGAGCTTGCAGGGCCTTGCTGTAGACATGGACTCTGTGGTACTAAATGGTGATTATTGGGTAATTCTCCTTTATGCGTTCCTTCCTGCAGCACTGCTGATACTGCCATTAAACACGGTCATTATTGTAATGAATTGTATTCCCTTCTGCAATCCCAGTAAAACAGTATTAGCTGAGGACATTGATAAAGGAAATTGCTAAATGTTATATACAATGATTGGACAATAGAAGTGGGTTCAAAATACATATGAGATTGAATTTGTTACAGTGTCCCCTGCCCTATATTTAATTCAGCTATACGAGTCTTCAAACTAAGGCTCCAAGTCCTGAAGAAGAAAGAATTTTGCTGAGGCTTATCTTGTCTTTTCCTTTGTCCAGATAGAACCTAGAACTGCACCAGTGTTATAGAGTGTTGCCCAGCATTCCACAATTGCCTGTTGAATAGCCCTGCCAAAATGCAAATTTTATCATTCGATTTGCCAGTAAAATACTTTAATTAATTGTGTGACCCCCAAATTATGCAACTTTCTCTCTTGATTTAAATCATATAGATATAGATATAGATATAGATATAGATATAAATAGATAGATATTGATCGATCTATATGCCAGGCATGTAATGTAGTAGTATGTGGCTGATAAGTATTGCTAAATGAATGAATGAAGTGGAAAAGTGGAAAAGTCTGCACCACAAATACTATTTCAGATCTAGGACTAATTATTATTATATTTGGTTGCTTTTTACCTTTAGGGATGTTTAAATGTGTCACTATGGACAATTTCAAGCATCAAGAAAAGTAAAGAGAATACTATCATGAACTCTCATATACCCTTTACTCAGCTTCAACAACTATGAACTCCTGGCCATCCCACTTGCTCTCGAAATACATAAACAACTTCCCCCACCCTCCCTGGATCATGTTAAAGCAAATCCCAGATATGAGGAATTGCTTTTAGAGGACTGAAAGGAATTTTTACTGAGCAAAATTCTAACAAAATGAAATGCTGGAACTGATAGTCTCTTTTCCATGTGTTTTTTCAATGCAGCTGGGCTTCGGTCAGATTACTCTTCAACTATAGGATCTGGTAAAGTATGACATGCAGTTTCTCCTACGCTGCCTCCAAATCACTATCCTTTTTGGCTGTAGTTTTCTTTTTCTTTTTTTTTTTTAAGATTTTATTTATTTATTTGACAGAGAGAGTCACAGCGAGAGAGGGAACATAAGCAGGGGGAGTGGGAGAGGGAGAAGCAGGCTCTCCGCCGAGCAGGGAGCCCGATGCGGGGCTCGATCCCAGGACCCTGGGATCATGACCTGAGCCGAAGGCAGACGCTCAACGACTGAGCCACCCAGGCGCCCCTATAGTTTTCTTTTTCAAATGATGGCATTTGGTAGTGCTCTTTCAGTTGCCTGTGACAGAAATACACTCGAACTGGCTTAAGCCCAGAAGAAACGTGATTGGCTCTTGTAACTGGGACATACATGGAATGTTCTGGCTTCAGGCATGTTTGGGGCCAGGTTGTAAAATAAAATATCATCAGAACTCTGCATCTCTGCTTTTCCCTGTTGAAGCTTCATCGAGTGTATTCTTCTAATGCAGTGTCATGACTGGCAACCAATAGATCCAAGCTTATAATTTATCAGTAGCAGCAATAGTAGAAAAAAGAAAAAAGAGAAAAGCCCACACAAATTTCCAGAATTTTTGCAGAAGTCCTGGGGCTGATCTCAGTGTCTCAGATCAGCTGGCTTGCCCATTTATGAACCAGTTTCTTTTACTCTGATTGGCCAGTCTGGGTCACGTTCCCATCTCTGGACCTCGAGGTGAGTTTAACCCCAACCAAACCATACAGGCAGGGTAAGGATAGTTTCTCAAAGTAAAGTCTTGGTGCTGTTACCAGAAGAGAGGGGAGTGGATTCCAGGCTGACAAAAACAGCAGAGGTCCTCCACTCTTACTCTTTATAAAGATGTCTAGAAAAGTCATTCCTAAAACAAAACAAAATAAAAGTGCTGTCTCCACAGACAAAGGCTGCTCTCAGTCCTTCTATGCAGATCATCTGTCTCTCCGCTACCCTCTGGAGATTTCTGCAACCTCAGGGAGGCTGATGTGCCACTTCAAGCTGGTGGCCATCGTGGGCTATCTGATTCGTCTCTCTATAGAGTCCGTCCAGATTGAAGCTGCCAACTGTGTCACCGACTCCCTGACCATTTACGACTCCCTCTTGCCAATCCGGAGCACCATCTTGTATAGGTACTCGGGTTGGCGAGTAAAAAGACTTTTTTACAGTATCTCTCTTGGGCAGTATCTCCTTCCCCTTAGACTTTGAAACCTATTTTTGTGTGCACTTGTGAGATTCAAGACTGACCCAAGCCTTACTTAGTATCCCCTGTATTAGCCAGCACCTATCAGACACAACTTTTGCTTTTTACTTGTTGCTTACAAGGGTCAAAATCAGTATAACAGGAACTTCAGCCAATATTTCTGAAATCTAGCTGACTTTTCTGTTTAATTTTACTTTTGTTGCAACTGCAATGAAATCTACTGTTTCATTAGAGTGTGAGAATAAAAATTCTGATGATTGCATACCATTAGTAAAACAATTAAAATTTTTCCCCTTATTAAAAAGATAACACAATTGTTCATTGTGAAAGTGAACAGAGAAAAAGATCAATATTTCACAGTCCCATTAGCTAGAACAAATGTCTGTTATGTTTTTGCACATTCTCATTCTACACACACACACACACACACACACACACACACACACACACGTATTTATATGCCCTAGTATTTTTTACTTACTAGTAGACATCTTTTTATGAGTGCTTACTATCTTGATAATTTAATAATGATAGCTACACTTTATCAAAAATGTACTATTTGTTACTCACTGTGCTAAAAAGGCACATGAATTATCTTATTATTTTTAATAGTGCTTATGTATGTAACCGTGTTTTATGTATGTATGTATATATATTTTGGTGATGAATATGCATATGCTAGAAATTTCAACAGTACATAATGGTTACAGTGAAAAATAAGTTGGTCCCTGGCTCCCATTCCTCAGTCATTATTATTATTTCTTTTCATCCTTCCAGACATACTATGCTATTATCACACATAATCCTCACCCCAAAGCCACAAGGAGTAGACTCTTGGTACTACCACTGTTTCATAGTAGGGGATTTGGCATTCATGAAGATGAGTTACTCGACTGCCCAAGCTCTTTTGGCCAGTTTAGAGATGGAGCTGAGTTTTGAACCCAGTTTTCCTGAGGGCAGAGCTCAGGACCCCAGCCATTTCAATAGTTGTCTATGCCTTGCTCGCTCTCAAGGTGGGGGGCGTCCAGTGACAGCCATCCAGAATTCTTTGATAGTTACTGGGCAGAAGTTTCTAACCCTTATCAGCTCCCCTCCGTGGTGCCCTGTGGCAGATGAAGATCTGGCTGGCGGAGTCTGACTAACAAGAACCGTGTGGATGGCCTGGGAAATGGGTGGGATTAGTGGTGGATGGAGGCTCACTGCTCAATAACCTGTTATCCACGGACTTTTGTTGTCTGGTTTCAGAATTTGTGAACCTACAAGAATGATAATGTCCTTTGTCTCCACAAATAATCTCATGTTGGTGTCATTTAAGTCTCCTCAGATACGGAGGCTATCGGGAATCCGGGCATTTTTCGAGGTCATTCCGGAAGAAAGTAAGTCTCTCCCAATTGAAAAAAGTCACCTTGAAAAGTATCTATTATGATACTCCAGTCTTATCTCTCCTGAGGCTGTGTTGTAATACCAGTCCTCTTAGTCAGGGACTTTGACTCAGGGTCCAGTCAGAGGAGAGAGATCATATTATTTAAACAGAGAGGATTTAATGTGAAGAATTGTTAACTCGGCATAAAGGTGTCAGCTAGGTCAATCAAAAGGCAGAAAGAAAACCGTAAGGTGTTCTGGGTGTAATACATGTAGGAAGCAACTACCCCTCTGTAGTTCGGTGGGGGGGGGGGGGGCAGAGGAAAGTGGTGGCAATGCTGACAATTTACAGTGTGGAGGGGGGTCTGTGGACTGAAACTCAGACCTCTGGCGCAGGGGAGCGGGGGTTGCTGCTCAGCTGATGCGGTGTCTCTGAGTTCAGAGCCGGTGTTCACGGACTTGGGACCCAGACCTTCAAGGAGGGGGTGCCAGACAGCCGGGGCTGGTATCTTCGAGGAAGATGCAATAAAATGGAAGTTGGGAAAACTGCATACAGGATTCAACTCTGCTATAGGAAGAAAGTGTAGCTGTGCGAAGGAGGGGGAGCGAATGGGGGGGAGAAGGGGAAGAAGGGGGATGGGGTAAGAATCGTTGCTGGGGTACCTTTCCCAGGAAGTGGAAACGAAACACGCAAGAAGCCCCATTCTGCCTCCTTCAAGTTTTCTAGTCTTCCTGTAGCGCCCCCTATTGGCTGGGCCTGGCAGGAAGCCAGGTGGCAAGGGAGAGAAGCGGTTCGCAAAGTCCCCATAAGAGCGTCGGAAAAGGGTGCATTGGCAACTCAGCGATAATAGCACAGAACCTACCACACTACAGTGGCTGTCTTCCGTGAACTCTCGTTAATAGCTCTGCGTGTGAATGCCATCCTAGAAAGTGCACGGGAAGTAAAACTCAGAGATTTAGTGGGTTTTCCTAGGTCAGAGAGTGAGCAAAAAGTGACCTAGCTCCCTTTCATTCTTCTCCTTTTGACTTGGGTTGACGAAGTAAAACAAAACAAAACAAAAAAAAGAGCCTTCACTGCAACTCTAGTCTTTTTGTAATATTTGTTGCCTTGTAACCGGTCAGATCTTCCAGGTCATGTCTTGGTAACTTCTTTCTGAGCACTGACAAGGCCAAAAGGAGTGGAATGAGAGATGTGGGTGAGGAGGACAGTGGATCTGGCTTAAGTTAGATTGTCATAGCTTCGTAGGTCCACCGACATTTTAAGGCAGTGGCTTATTTTGATAGGTTTTTTTCTGTCAAATTATTACAAAACTAAATATAAAATTGATTTATTGAACCAAATTGAACTAGCTATTTGAAATGTTGTTGTGTTGAAAATTATCTCTAACTCCAAAGATTAAAAATATGATTAGCTCAGAAATATTGCAGTGGAATTTGTGAACATTTATTGAGCATGTACTATATGCCAGGAATGATTTCAGGTGTTAGGGAAAGTGGCAAACAAAATAGATAAAAATCAGTACTCTCAAGGAAATTGCATTTTAGCAGAAGGATGACCCTACAGTAAGAATAGACATTTAGACTGTTTTTATTTAAACAGAACAACATGTTATGTAAACTGGGGATATTTCTTCAACAACAAATATACACTCAATTGAACAAATAAGCTCAGAAACCTTAAAATATATTTAAGCTATGTTTTTAAAGAGAGTAATAGCATCCTCTAGATCTGTAGTCAAAATATGATCAGAAAACAAATATAGAATTTGAATAAGAAGATAAGCCATATGTCTATAGGGTACTGTTTCTTTTTGGAAAAACTAGTTTAAATTTCAAAAAGTATGTAAGTTTGTTGATCAAGGAGTGTGTGTTTGTAGTTAAAGAAATGTATGCAGTGCATTTCCCATAGTCTCACAACTGCAAGTCATTGTGTGTGTTACTGGATATTTTTTTCAGAGTGTGAAAACACAGTATTGGTCAAAGAAATCACTGGCTTTGAAGGGAAAATTTCAAGTCCGTATTACCCAAGCTACTATCCTCCGAAATGCAAGTGTACCTGGAAATTTCAGGTAGCCTAGTTTTACCACTACTTTAGAAAAATTTTGTTATCTTACGTTTAGTAGCAATCTATTTTTAATTACCTTTATTTTTTACTACAAAAAGAATGTTAGTTAATTTTATAATATCTAAACAATCAAATACATTACCTAGAACATGAAAGTTCCTTGTAATTTCAACCTGCTGCCCATAAATTTACTGTTCTTTGCAGATGGGGTTATTTTTCCAATTGTTATTTTGTTTGTTTGTATTAAAAAATGCAAAGATACTGTTACAGGATCAAACAATTTATTATTTTACTGTGATAGAGCTCACTTATCAATTTTTAATTATTTCACTGTCAGCATTTTTGTAAGAATAATAAAAAATAATAAATTGAATTAGGCAGTGTATATTTCAGTTATATAAGCAAACCAAATTTTGTAAATTTATATAAAATATATACATCGCCACCTGGTCCTTAACAGAGTTCCTTCTTTTTTTTTTTTCTTTAAAATTTTAGTCTATAACTATTTTTCTTTCTCCAACTGTAGTGTCCTGTGGAGGAACATAGGGCAGGGCTCTTTCAGCATCTATGTGTAAAACCATTTTTGTGAGGCATAGCAATTAGACGTAAGTGGCAAGGAGTTTAGGGTTTGCATTCATTCAGCATGTTATTATGAAATGCCTACTATGTGTCCGCAGTATTCCAGACACTGGGATCCATGGTACCTGAGGCACATTCACAAAAGCTCGGCTCTCATGGAGCTTACCGTACAGTAGGGGGAGACAGGCGACAAACGAACAAAAAGATGTACAGTAGGGTATACGGTGGCACAACGCTATGGAGAAGAACAAAGCAGGGAAGGGGGCTCTGGAGCTGAGTGGGTGATGGGAGTATGAAGGGCAGGATGTGAGGAATTTGTTACCTTAAATAGCACGGCCAGGGGAAGCCTCGCCAACAAGTGGACTTTTGCACAGAAACCTGAGAGAGATGAGGGAACTGACCCATGCGTCCCTAGAATCAGAGTGTTGTAGGCAAAGAGAACAGATGAGACCAAGGCCCCGAGGCAGGGGCATGCTTGCTGCATGTCTCATTTGTACACAAAGAGTCAAATATATATTTTTTAAAGATTTTATTTATTTATTTGACAGAGAGAGACACAGCGGGAGAGGGAACACAAGCAGGGGGAGCAGGGGAAGTGGGAGAGGGAGAAGCAGGCTTCCCGCCAAGCAGGGAGCCCGATGCGGGGCTCGATCCCAGGACCCCGGGATCCTGACCTGTGCTGAAGGCAGACGCCTAAGGACTGAGCCACCCAGGCGCCCCAGAGTTAAATATTTTTAATAATTTTATTATACCCAAATGTGTATTTAGTGTCAATGTCCTGATGGCATACACCCTTAAATTATTTTTTTCGTCTTTGTTGCAAACATTTCCAAGATAATGAAAACCCAAAGGTTCTGGACTCTTGCTCACCACCAGATTCTTAATGCCTCCGGGCAGCAGAATCTCAGTGCCTCGGGTCACTCATGAGTTGGGGAAGGAAAAAGAGAATCAAATCTGTCTCTTCCATCTCTCCAAAAAAGCGGGTGTATCTTCTTTATGACATCCAGAACAAGAAAAGCCCATTCCCAAGAGCTCTATCAAATGTTTGAAGTTCCTTCGAGGTAAAATAAACATTGATTCCGTGATAACCCATTAAACCTAATGTGAAGATCCCTAAATATTGTTCTAGTCGGGATATAAAAAAGAATACTAGATTCTATTTCACTACAGGTGAAGGGTTAGAAATGCTGAGTAAAAAGAACCCTTCATAAAGAAAAAAGCATGCCACGGAGGGAGTGGGGAGAATGGGAGAGGGGAGACAGACAGGAAATACTGGGGACAGACTGGGGTGGGTGACGCCATTTCCCAGAGGTCAAGGTTGGTCCTCCTGAGTGTGGACGTTCAATAAAGCTGTCCCTTTCTCGGATGGCTTTGAACAGCCACCTAAAATTTTGTGATAGCATGTTTCTGCAAATGGAATTCATGTAAAAAAATAATGTCACCTGTAAAATAGCTTTGAATTTATTGCAAACGACTGAGAAGAATGACTTGACAAAAATATTGACTCAAGTCATGATAAAACCTTTTGTACACAAGAGTTGGTTTCTATCATCCTCCATCCTTCTTAGCGCTTGTCTGATTTCTAAATGTAACTGAAGAGCCATCAATCCCTTTTGCAAACTCCCTTTCAGCTGAGTTTTAAGGTCTCATTTATCTGAGAAGGATTAACTCCCGTTCCAACCTAAAGTCCCTGCAATTTTTCTCCCAAGAATTAACAAATGTCTATTGAATGTCAGTTTCAGGCGCATAACCATAGGGAACACTCGGTAGCAAAGTCAAGTCCTTGTTCTTTCGGAGCTTACAGACTGCAGGGGAAAGAGGTGTGGTGAAACGTGAAAAAGAGTATTGAGGCTTATAACATGTCACCTACATTTGTTTCGGGCACACACATTTTTATTTGCTCTTAAAACATACCTCTGATAGAGGAGAGAGACTCATCACATTTTATAAATAGGGAAATAAAGCTGGGGCAAGCCACTGGCCAGAGGCTATTCAAAAAAAAAAAAAAAAAAGTGACCCAGGCAGCATTAAAAGGAATCCTGCCCCCCCATAAGCAAATCCGCCCTCCAGGTCCCTAAAGATGTTCAGTTTCCCTATGTTTCATAACAATCGCTTAGTTGAATATTTACCTCCCTCTCTCTTCCTTCTTTTTGTTTTCCAACTAATACATTTTGTTATGCAATCTCAAAAGAGAAACATGGAGTGGGGTTTTGAATTGTTTTATCACAGATGCCATCAGCCTAGCACCCACCAACTTAGATGCATCCGACACAAGCAGAGATTACAGTGGCCCATGTCAGTTCACCTCCTCGTGTCATTAGGAAAAAGGTGGGATTCTCCAGAAAGGAATCCCTCTTCCCTGCTTCTTTTTTTTTTTAAAGATTTTATTTATTTATTTGAGAGAGAGAGAGAATGAGAGATAGAAAGCACGAGAGGGAAGAGGGTCAGAGGGAGAAGCAGACTCCCTGCTGAGCAGGAAGCCCGATGTGGGACTCGATCCCGGGACTCCAGGATCATGACCTGAGCCGAAGGCAGTCACTTAACCGACTGAGCCACCCAGGCACCCCCTCTTCCCTGCTTCTGTGGCAAACACGTAACCACCGAAGTTTCTAGTGCCCATTGGAAACAGTGCAGCGGGTTCTGTGTCCTGTTGCTACCGCTGACTAGAGAAATATTTCAATACAGCAGGTCCAGATCAGGAGAAATCCTCCCCTTACTTAGGTAAAAGTTCCCAAAGCAGAGGCAGGGGTTGGGCAGTGGGAACAGAGGACACAGGACATAGAAGGAAATAGCATACTTAGTGGTTTTTTCATTTTTGTCCATTTGTTGAACAAAATAGCTCACAATGCTTTGTAGAACTGCACCTCATGACCCCACTGGGGTCAAGCTGGCTAATATCAGTAGTGCCTCTTGGCCAATCTGGCCACAAATGTAGATTTGTGTGCAAATCTGTATCAGTAGAATCTGGTGTGCAAGGGGACTTAATTCTTCTCACTGTGAAGAAGATTTGTAGATTGGGGGGTGGTGATGCATTTAAATCTATTTTACTTTAGAGTGATGGAACACAGTGAAAATGCCTATGTAAGCTTCTTATGAAGAATTTGCATTGGAGTACGTCCTTACGCTATAAAATTACAGTGGTTGCTCAAGGTATTTAGTATCAGTTTGCATCTTTTCTTCTTCTTTTTTTAATTTGAAGAAAAAATCAGATAACAAGACTGGGCAAAAAATTAATGTGTGCCCTCAGGAACCCTTGGTTTTTATTGAACATAAGACAATCCCGTTCCTGGGGCACCTGAGTGGCTCAGTCGTTAAGTGTCTGCCTTCAGCTCAGGTCATGATCCCAGCGTCCTGCATCGGGCTCCCTGCTCCGCGGGAAGCCTGCTTCTCCCTCTCCCACTCCCCCTGCTTGTGTTCCTGCTCTCACTGTCTTTCTCTCTGTCAAATAAAGAAATAAAATCTTAAAAAAGAAAAAAAAAGACAATCCCTTGACTCTTGAGCCCTCACTGTCCACTTCCAGGCGCCATGATACACTGTGGCACCTGGAAAGACCACCATGTGGCCTTCAGGGAATTGCAGGGCAACCTTGGACATGCCACTTATTTTTGGTTAATTTTGATTTCTTCTATAAAATATGACTCATACTACCTTCCTAACTGTGTTGTTGTGATGTTTAAATGAGAGACATAAAGAGCCTCTCGAAGATACGTTGAGAGAGGGGGGCTACTACATTTAAGTACATGTTAGAAAGAAGTACATGCACACAACAGAGAAATTGTAACATCAAATATGTTGACATCTCTAAAAACCAAATATCAGAGTAATAAAAATCAATGGGTAAAATCCATCTCTTAAAAGAAAAAGACAACAGGATTGAACCACAAAGTGTTACCTACAACTTAATTGTATATTATTTACAAAAGATGGCAGAATAAAAAGTGATTTAATAAAGCTGAAAGTAAAAGGGTGGGCAATATCATACCGACATTATAAACAAAAAGAAACTAGGCATCAAAACCTTAGCACCAGACAACGTGGAAGTCAACATTAGGGCAACAACATTGGGTGAGAAATGGAAGGTGATCTATAATGATAAAGAGAGCAATCCACGTGAAGGTCTGTGATAATTATTTTTGTACCAAAGGACATAACATTAACACTCATAAATCAAAATCTATAGGAAATACGGAGAGAAATGGATGATGCTTAACTATGAGATTTTAGTTCCTTTCCGTTGGTTCCTGACAGGGGTAGTGGGGACAATAACTACAGCTGGGAAGGATATTAAACCACACAGATAATGAGTTTGGCTATATACCCATGTATATACATACACACAAACAAACATACATACATACATTACCCTTTTCTTTTACCCTTGGAGCATTCACAAATTCGATCACACCAAAATCCTTAATAAATAAAAACATGAAAAAGCAATATAGGCAACAAATAATTTCTTATCTAATTAGTATAGAACTAGGAAACTTGAGAGTGGGTGAACAAAAATTCCACTCCCTGGAAATGTGAAAACTCTCTCTAAATAATTCCTGGGTCAAAGTGAAAATTAAAACTAAAATCCTGACATAACAAACAAAATGTATGTGAATGTCATAAAATGTCGTAAAAAGGTCAGCTCTGTTTGTGTGTGTGCGCGTGTGCACACACCCATGCTCTCGCATGGGTGTGTGCTGTATGGACAGCCTCTTCTCTTGTCTGATCCTGCCTGAACAGACCCAGGAGTGACTCAGTGACTGCCTTCAGGAATACCCGGGTTGAATATGAAGAGGATGCTGATTCATTATCTAAATAATCTGAATAGTGCTTTAAATAAACTCTGTCATTATTGTCACTGAAGGAGGAAACTGTGCGCACTCATTAACAAGGGGGTGTTTTCAAGCTCATTTATAAGGAGGAAACCGACATCTAGAGATAATCTAATGTGTCCCACATCACCCAGCACACTCAAACTGGGGCCTAAGAGCCACTCCTTGAGCACTGGGCCACCCACTTCCCTCTCTTTTATGCTCTTCTCATTCTGGTTTGTTGGGGGAGGGGGGGTCAGGTCTACCCCACCAAAGGCCATAGGGCACAAAGAATAAAATGCCCCGAGGACAGCAAGTCAAGGGAATGAGTTCTGAGTGAGGAGTCAGCCTGAAACATGTCCTTCAACTGAAACGTTTTTCTGACTTATGTTTCTCACAGACTTCCCTGTCAACCCTTGGCATAGCACTGAAATTCCATAACTACTCAATAACCAAGAAGAGCGTGAAAGGCTGTGACCATGGATGGTGGGAAATTAATGAGCACATGTAAGTGGGTTCCAGATGTAAGGAATCTGATGAAAGGCCTGACACAGAGGTTCAAAACCTTGGATTCCTTGTCCCCAAAGAGTTTGCACTTTACTATTTACAGATAGGGAAATCGAAGGATACAGGGGTTAAAGAACTTGCTCAAGGTCACTCAGTTCATATGTGATTAAGCCAGGATTCAAATCCATGTCTTATTTTCTTCTGAAGTCGTAATAGATCTTGAATTAAAAAATATAGACTGTCCTGTCATTGCAGCAGAGTAAATTCTAAGTTTACTTTCAGGTAAGGTTTTTTGTGAAGTTAGCCTAAGGGACTTGCCGGCTAATTCTGTGCTCATTGTTGATCCATGAATGAGAGTTTCCTTTTCTAAATGATTTTCCTGAACGACCTTCTTTCATTTTCTTTAGACTCTCAGATTACGTGCTAAAACAGTCACTGGTTCTGTCTTCACTGGAATAGATCCTATCTGATTTAAGAGCATTCTTGGATCCATTATTAAGACTTGTACTCCTTTTGGGAATATTTTTGAATCAGGGTCTATTATGTAGTAGGCAGAATACCTGGGTTCAGATTCCAGCTCTGGTATTTAGTAGCTATATTAACTGGGACAAATTATTTAACCTCTTTGATTTTCAGTCTGTAAATGAGCCAATCATTCCTACTTAATAAGGTGGGATTTTTTTTGGTAGGCATTCAATGAGATGATGCCTACTACACACCAAAAAAAAATTAGCCATTATTACAATTAATAAGATTGTTTTGGATAGAGTTGTTGAATCACTATTTTGTATACCTGAAATTAATGTAACATCACATGTCAACTATACTAAAAAAAAAAAAAAAAGATTGCTTTGGAAATGACACTGGATGGATAAATACTATAGAATGTGCTCCCTCTCCAAGTTTTAAGAATACTGCATTCTGATATTTAATTAGAGGTCCAGAAAACAGATCTTTACAATTCTTTTGTAAAATGTGATACTATTTTTTTTTTTTTTTTTTTGTCCTAAGTAACAACCCCCACCACCCACGGAGTGTTGCTGCCAAAGTAGGAGCAAGATCTTCTCCCAAGCAATCAACCAAGACAGTTCTCTGCCCTAAATACTTTCTGGGAAGGACCAGCTCTTCCCTTTGTCTGGCGGGCTGGCTGAAATCCCAGCAGATTCTTTTGATGCTAGTAGCACCCTTAGGATTTGAAATGCCAGCCCTTCTCATTATCAGTTCTCTTCATCTAAAAAGGAAAGGCTCTAATTGAACTAATTTCTGACACCTTACTGAAAAGTTGCCTAAAGGCGCCGGGCTTGTAATGGGGAAGTAGGAAAAGGTAATGCTGACACCAGGAAGCCTAGTTAGTGCTCCTGAATTCAGAGAAGGTGGGGATGGGGTGTGCATGCTTAGAGCAGCTAGAACGCAGCCTATGAACCCTGAAGAAATGGATGTCCTTCCTAGGAAGTTTTGTAGAGCAGAGTTCCTGAAGGAAAAGCTGTTCGTGCCTTAGAAGGCTCTAGGGTTTAGTACCAGGCAGACCTGTGTCCTAGTTCTGCTCCCACTTTCTCACTGTTTTGAACTTTAACGCATTACGTCCCCTATTTACCTTCTCCGGTGTCTTACCTGTCACGTGACTGTAGCTGTAAACCGACTCTTGCTGGTTTCTCCAATTTCTCACTTTTTTTTTTTTTAACTTTTGTTCCTTTAGACGCCACTATGCCCCCATTCCTTACTGTTGTCCTCAAACTCCAGCCCAAGCATGGATTCAAAGGTTCCTTTTTTCTTGACTCCTCCTTAACATCCCAGTAAGATCCATCTTCGCAAGAAAGCTCTAGTAAGTGTTAATGGAGAACACAAATAAAATCACTACGAGATACAAATAATAATGACTATGTTTTCAGAACACAGGATTCTGATCCCAAGATGATCAGCTGGATCCTGGCCCCAAAAGGTTAACATGGATTCCAGGAGTCTCTCAGAGCCTGGCTCCCACTTTGCCAAGTGGCCACCCACCTGCAGCTGCTATCTTTTCCTCTGTTCCAGGAGCTGGTCTATCAACCCATCAGGGCCTGAACTTTATTTAGCCCAGCTGCAAAAGAGTCCTCCTGAAATATATGTGAACACTTTCCTTCTTTGAACCTTAAAACCACAACCTCTGTGGTCCTCCCCCAGAATGCCGGTGTCTGATCCATGGAACTTTCGTGGTTCCCAAGTGCCGTGGGGGCGAGGAGTGATTGGCATTCACAATTCCAATGGAGGGGGTCCCTCCTCAACCTGCCTGTTTGGTGTTTCCCTTTGAGACTTTGTAGGGTTCACCCTGGGAAGAGCTTTGCCTACACAGGGCAGAGACCTAACTTACCATGGGCCCCCAGCATAGTAATATTTCATGTTCTACTAACCACAGTGCTCATATAATGAGAACTACTAACAGGAGGGGCATTTCCTCTTAGGTACAAGAAGTAAGAAAAATCAAGGTAAGGAAATATTGCAGACAGACATTACTATTTTGAAATTCTACCAAGGACAATCCCCAAAGTACACATCGGTTTTCAATTGAGTTTGAAAAAACATTGTTGTGCTGGGATTCTTTGCATATTTTCTTCCTGAGCTCATGGATTCTACTCTGCTCCGTGGCGACGTTTGTGGGCAAAAGCGGGCATTTCTTGTTGTTACATGGTTATTTATGCAGAAAAAGAGAGGACCCATAGTTCTTCTGATAATAAGTATTGGTGAGGAAAACACTAGGTAACAGTCAATAGCACTGCTGTTGTATTTAGCAGAGTAGAAAATCGAGGGGACGGAAGTTACTCAGTGACAGTCACTTAGCATAGATTGGAGAACTACCGTTAGCTCTGCCGTAAGCATCTCATTTTGTGAGGCCCAAAGTACCAAAGTATCAGTGCGTTCACTGTCAATGGGGATGCAGTTGACAGACCCTCATCCATGTCTCTTCCCTCACTCTTGCCTCCTCAGGTACTGTGGCTCCTACATGGATCACCAGACGGTCTTCCGAGTGCCTAGTCCACTGGCTCACATTCAGCTGCAGTGTAGTTCAAGGCTTTCCGACAAGCCACTTTTGGTGGAATATGGAAGTTACAACATTAGTCAACGTAAGCCTGGAATTAGCTCTTTAGAAAATCCTAATAAATGGTTAAACGGAGCCTAATACTTTGTAACTCTAAACCTTGAGAAATTAAGGAATAAAAATGGATTTATTTCTGCTATTTACTACTAACATGTAAATACATATAAATAAATGTAATACAAACAAAATATATAATAAATAAGACTAAAATTATGTATTTATTATGGCTATAGTTTAAACTATAGAAGAAATAATATAATGATTTGGTACAATTGAAAAATAGTTTCTTACCTTATTCCTAAAATATGGGACAAACCCATTGCTTGATTTCTTGTTCTTGCTACTCATAAATCTTTGTACATATGATGTTTATACCAACATTTGGTGGATCAGAAAGCAACTGTTGTGACTCACATTAGCCCATGACCCACAGGGAGAGCTGGTTGGTCAAGGAGAGTTCAAACATCAGCCCTCAAAATGTTGCACTCCACACCAAGAACCATGGGGACAGTGGCCAGGAAGTGGTCAGCAGTGTTTAAGGGAAGTCTTTAGGGCTGGAGAGAGTAGATATTGCCTCAGGAAATTCTCAACACGTTTTAAAAGGGGAAAAGTAAGGGTTAACCACTTGGGAATCCATGAGGATAAGACTTGAGAAAAGCTCATTTAGAGCCTTCCTTCTTTGCCAATATACCCGCTTCTGGATCTGGAATATTACACTTCTGACTAGCAGAATATTACCATTTCCAGCAAGAATAGCAGGTAAATAGTGAGCCATCCATCTTATTTTCAATTGATTTTTTCAAACCATGAATATTTTCTAGAAACCTACCCTCTCCGTGTGTGCCAATGAGATAGTAGAAGACCTGACCATGCGTTCCCACCATTCTTGTGCACACGGGGAATGTCTTAGTCTGTTCCGGCTACTCTAACAAAATACCACAGACTGGGTAGCTTATAAAGAACAGAAATTTATTTCTCATAGTTCTGGAGGCTGGACGTCTGAGATCGGGCTCTCTCTGGGTTGTAGACTTCTTGTATCCTCACGTGTTGGAAGAGGGTGAGGGAGCTCTGCGGGGCCTCTTATATAAAGGCATCGATCTTATTCATGAGGCCTCTGCCTTCATCACTTAATTCCCTCCCGAAAGCCCTTCTTCCTAATATCATCACGTTAGGCACTAAGATTTCAACATATGAATTTGTGGGGCCCACCAACATTCAGACCATAGCAACAAAGAAGGATTTATTATTCCTAATATATTTAGCTATAAGCCCAGGATTTATGATTCAAGGTCAGGCAGGGAATAGATCTTTGACAAGTAGCCTGGTTGAGGTGGACTGGGAGGTAGAAGGCAGGAGTCCTGAGTTTTGAGGCCAGTCACTCATCTCTCTAGGCCCAAGTGTCTAAGATCAGTAGTTACTAATGTATTTGGGGACAGAGATCACTTGATAATGTAATTAAAAGCACAGACTCTTCAGACCAGTGCATCTGATCATATAGGATTCAGAGACACCAGAAGGCCATTTGTAATTCCCTGGAGGAGTCTAAACACTGCACGCTAAGACTGCTGGACTCTGTAAAGCATATTCCAGCTTTCGCTTTCTCCGAGTCAGTGACAAAGTCGGATTGCTGAGTGAAAAATGGAGATAGTATAAGTTTGATTATACACGTGACCTGGATCCAGTGTCCACTCAGAGCCTCTGGTGGATTAGTTTACTTTCCTCTGCTCTCCTAAATTCACCTTTTTTGTCTTTTATCACCTATAGCTTGATTTGATAGAGAAAGTGTATAATTACTATCGCTACATTGCCATTTCCTTAACCACCTAGTACTTCATTGTTCTTTGTTCATGTGGTCTGATGACTTTGAGGGACTCACACAAGGCTTCCTATGTTTTATTGTCTCTAGCCTGTCCGGTTGGATCTTTTAGATGCTCCTCTGGCTTGTGTGTCCCTCAGGCCCAGCGATGTGATGGAGTAAATGACTGCTTTGATGAAAGTGACGAACTTTTCTGTGGTGGGTATTCAAGTTGTACTATGGCTTTCTTATGAATAAGTAACTTCTCAGGGCCATTGTTGCTGCTGGTGTATATCCTGGGTCTTTGTAGCTGTTATCTATTGCTGCATAACAAGTTACTCCCAACAACAATCATTTATTCTGGACCATGCATCCATGGGTTGTTTGAGATATGACTGATCTAGGCTGGCCTCAGTTGGGTGGCTCTGCCTTAAGCAGTAGGTCCTCCTAAGTTTGGTTCTTTCCAGGTTGGTGTCAGGTCTACTGCTCATGGCTCTTTTTCTCATTGAACTAGTGGGCTGGCCATGGCAGTGGTAGAAGCAAAGGAGGAGTGAGCAAAACCACATGGTTCCTCGTAAGTTTTGGGCTTGGAACCAGCACACCATCACTTACATCATATTCCATCAGTCAAAGTGAGTCCTAGAGCTAAGGCCATAGTCAATGGGCAGGAAGCTTACCCTGCACACTTTGGGGCCATGGCGAGGGTGGAGGTGTATAATACTACCACAGGGAGTGAGGATCTGTGGCCAGTAATTCAGTGAACCTAAAAGTGAATCTTCAACTAACAATCCTCTTTCAAAGCACCGATCTTTTATCTAGAGAGTAGCTCAGAATCTGCAGAGGAGTCAACTCTTTCAGCACATTCATTCATGGAGCACAGGGGTTGTGAAGGAGAGAATTATTACTATTATTACCTGTATAATTTGCAACAATGTCACACCTGCAACGACTAAGGGGCAGGGTATTGGACATTCCTATTTTGGACAGAGGTTCTCTCTCTTGGTTTTTTGTTACTATTTGCACATCATTCCCGAATCTACCTCCAGTTTCGGGGTGTAACATGGGGAGGATAGTTCACCAGACTGTATGACACCACTGGCAACACTTTCTCCTAAAGATCCAGATTTTAATTCAAATACAATTGCAATGGTGAAGCTATTTAATTTCTTTCATATTCTTGGAGAAATAGTAGAGTTAATATAACTATGAGAAACTTATATTCATGAAAAATAACCTATGACTCTATACCTTTTTTTTTGACAAAACAAAATCAAAGTCTCTTAACTTATGGCTCATTGACCTTTTCAATCTATAGGGTTTTCTATTGCTTAAGAAAATAAATGCTGGCCATTATATAGTGAGTGAGGTTGCTGGTGTTTTTTACATTATTATCATTCCCTGCTATGATGCTCCAAACAGAAGTGATTATTGTTACTTTATAAGAAGGGCTGTTTTTGGTAATCATTATTTCTCATAGTGCCATTTTGGGAACTATTCTCTAGGAGTCAGCTAGATACACCCGGAAGCTCAATGAGAATTTCAGGGCAGCCATGTCCTCCCCAGCTACCCCCCACCCCTAACAAGAGATGCCACTGAAAACATGAGAGCGATAACAAAAATGATCACTTTTCACAAAACCAGAAATGTCTAAGGAATCATACCTTCCAAGAGTGCTTGCTAATTTACTGCACCTGTCCCTTGTACAAAGGCAATTCATGAAAATATCCCAAAGAAGAAAACCTGTGATAATTTACAGTGGTGTTTCTTAATTCAGGAAATGGATCACCCAGGACAAAATCATTTTAAAGAGAGTTTTCCTTATACGCAGATCACAAGCCCATTGTCCTTTAAGATCTCATAGATGTTATCTATTCAATAAAACTTTAATGAGCACCTACTATGTAGTCAGGGGCCAGAGGTACAAAGATGAATAAGACAAAATCCTCAATGTAAGGACACTCCCACTTTGTTTAGGAAGGCAGACAAGTTCAATTTTATGTATTTAGTTATTTAATTTTTTTTTTTTTGAAAGAGGGAGAGAGAGGAGGGGCAGAGGGAGAGAGAATCTTAAGCAGGCTCCACACCCTGAGACAATGACCTGAGCCGAAATCAAGAGTTAGAACTGAACTGACTTGAATCACCCAGGCGCCCCAGACAAGTTCAATTTCAATAACAGTTTATGGTTTTTATGTTCCTTAAAAGAAAATCTCACGATGCATTTAATCGTGATTAAGTAAACAAATTGCCAGGGTTGAACACACTTAGGCAAAAGCAAAAATCAGAGCTGACAAACTCAGAGCAGTAGGAATTACAGCAAAGTTTCGACCTCCACTTTTCTCATGCAGGTGTCAGGTTTGAGGAAAACACACTTTTTATTTTATGTAAGTCATCTTAACCATGTGCACCATTAGAGGGGCCCTGCTGGTTCTCAGAAGCCAGCTGATGTCTCAGGCTCATGAGCTTTCTGTCTGTTCTCATTCCAGTGACTCTTAAGCCTGCCTGCCACGCCAGCTCTCTTGGACAGCATGGCCCTCTGGTCTGTGACGGCTTCAGGGACTGTGAGGGCGGCCAGGATGAGCAGAACTGCACTCAAAGTGAGGGAGAGTCCTCTGCACTCTGCTGTTCTTCCTGTACACTCTGCTAGTCGGAACTGAAATAACTCTGGGGGGTTAGGGCAATTGACTTGCCCCAGTTTTCCCAAGACTTACCCAGTTTTAGCACTGAAAATCCCAGTTCCCTGGACTCTCTTGGGCCCAGGCAAAACGGGACAGTTGGTCACTGTTTGAGTGTGTGTGTTGAGCGTGTGCGCACGTGTGTGTGTGTCCGTGTAAATACCGTGTAAAGCTTTTCATTGTTTATTTGCTCTTAATGCTGCTCGAGAGTAAACGATGCTGAGGACGTGATCTAGCGGGACTTGCCAGATACCGTGATGGGGCATGTTCTATTCTAGCCCCCACAGAAGCACACACCACTAGAGTTGTGAACAAATGTGCTGTGATTCACAAAGCCTGCCCATTTTCTCCGTAATGATATGAAAGGACTGAATATGGTATTGATCTTTGCTCAGAATTTTCTTGGAGAACAAGACAAAATAATTAATAGCACAGAGACCACGGCCTACAGCAACCGATAGGGCCAACTGCTTTGCATCTCACCTCTGATGGAAGAAAGGAGGGGCCATCGGATTAGTTCTCAACAGGTGTGCCTGCCTGCCTGCCTTCCGATGGCTCTGAGGTGAAGGGACTGGTCACCGTGGGCTTGCTTCATCGCCCCTGCCATGTTTCCCAGAGCAGCGAATACTGAGGCCATGGCTACCCCATCCTTGGAGGATGGAGCTGAGTGTCATTCCCTCAAGTCTGTTTCTGGGCAGGAAAAACTCTTTCCTCTTTTGTTCATTTTTAGGCATTCCATGTAACAACAGGACTTTTAAGTGTGGCAATGATATTTGCTTCAGGAAACAGAACGCACAGTGTGATGGGACCATGGATTGCCCAGATGGAAGCGATGAAGAAGGCTGCAGTAAGTAGAAATACGTTCTTTCCCACTCCTTGTATTGTCTTCAGCTTCCGGTTGTTCATTTTCATTCCCTTCTTGGGGTAAATGCCCCTGGCAAAAGTTGGTCTCCAGGGAAGAATAGTAAATATTGGCGAACTGCGTCTGAAATGATTTCTCAGAATTAAAAACTCTGGAGCGGATTCTGTCTGCTTTCTTGATAACAAGCATCAAAACCTCAGGTGTTTATAATGACAACTTTCACTTTCTGATAACTCTAATCAAGGGAGAAGCTCCTAAATAAAAAGTCCACGAGAAAAGAAACAGATACTGGAACACAGTGGATGACTGTTATTTAAGCCTTATGTTATAATCAATACCAAGTGCTGCTTCTTTCTTTAGCGACAGCCTGAGAACTGTAATCTGCCATATGTTAGTATGTGGTCTCTAACTGGCCACCTGGCAGCATGTTAGTAATGCATCCTTATCAATACAATTTGCCCCGGAGAATAATTGTTCTGGTAACTAGTTTTTCTTAATGGGTTTTCATTTGTCTTGGGACTTAGAAATTCTCTCCCGAATGCCTCCTCTCAAATCAGCACGCCTCCAAAGATGCATTCAATTCTCTTGCGTTTGAAACTCATCTTTTCCTCTCTAATAATCTAAGCCCCACAACTCCTGTTCATATCAGGGCAGCTGTTGCTAACAAGTCCCCTCCTCCTTGAATCAATGTGCTTTTTGTATGGAGACTCTGTGTGCCGCCTGTTCTCAGGAGGGAGTGGTGTGTGGGTGCCTTTCCTCTAGATAAGCGAGAGGTTTCACATTGCTTGCCTGGGGCCTCAGTTCCCAATGCAGCTCCAAGCCGAACTTCATTTCCAGTTTTTCTTCCAAGTCTGCTTTTAAATCACGGGGCCCTTCCTTTCCTGAAGGCTGCAGCGGGGGCTCCTCCACCCTCCACCGCATCATTGGGGGCACCGACACGCAGGAAGGGGGTTGGCCGTGGCAAGTCAGCCTCCACTTTGTCGGATCTGCCTACTGCGCAGCCTCGCTCATCTCCAGGGAGTGGCTTCTTTCTGCGGCCCACTGTTTCCATGGAAACAGGTACGGCATCCCAATTCTTACTCATCCCAATTCTTACTCTAAGATGGCACACTTTCTGATCCCAGACCATACATCCGTCCTCAAGCTGTGGAAGGAAGCTGCCCGCTGGGGACATTCGATCAATTTAAATGGTGTGTCTGTGTGTAGAATGGGCACTGGACTTCTATTTAGAGTGGAAGGGTAATGATTCTTCACCCAATTTCCGAAGTATTGGTTGGGGAAAGGGTTCCCATACCACCAGGCAACTCTCTGACACCAGTTGAGTGTCTTACAATTTAACTCAATTCTGACCCTGTCTGCCTGCAGATAGCATCAGATTAAGCAGGTGAAGGGCTCAGACCCACAAGACTGTCCCTCCTAGCCTACCTCAGACACCTGTTGTAAGTACAGGTTGTCACCGTACTTCTGGCTCAGCAGCTGTAGAGGTTCCAACCATCTTTTCCTGGGGTTCAATTAATTTGCTAGAGCAGTTCATAGAACCCAGAAAAACAGTTTACTTTCTAGATCACTGGTTTATTGTCAAGAGGTATAACTCAGGAACAACCAGAGGGAAGAGATGCCTGGGGCGAGGTTTGGGGAAAGGGTGAGGAGCTGTCATGCCCGCCCCCAGGTGCACCACTCTCCCAGAGCCACTGTCCCTGAATCTCCATATGTTCACCAACCCTGAAGCTCTCTGAACCCTGTCCTTTTGGGTGTTTATGGAGGCTCCAGTACTTAGGCATGACTGATTAAATCATTGGCTTTGGTGGTGGATTCTAACCTCCAGCCCTTCTCCCCTCCTCAGAGATCAGACTGAAAGTTGCAAGCCTCCAATCACATAGTTGGTTCTCCTGGCCACTGGCTCCCGACCTTGGGTGGGGTCCAAAAGTCACTCATTAACATAACAACATAACAAGCCGGCTTTGTGGTGCTATTCACTTGGGAAACTCCAAGGGTTTTTAAGAGCTGTGCCCGAAACGAGATAAAGACCAAATATATATTTCTGATCATAAAATCACAATCTCACGGAAGGGAATCATGCAAAGGTCCATTATTAGGGCTCACGTTGGAAGAGCTCTGACTATCTTTACCAATGGGATTGTTATGGGGCAGATGCTCTTTCAGTTCAGAGTGAAAGGGAAGCTTAGAACATATAACCACTAAAATGTAACCTCATTTGGAATCTACTGGATCTTAGGTACAAAAAGATATCATTCGTTTCTCATTCCGAATTTTTTAAAGTAGAGTATTTCAACCAATTTATACAATTTAACTATTTGCCTCTTTTTTTTTTTAAGATTTTATTTATTTAATTGACAGAGAGAGAGAGAGTGTGAGGGGGAACATAGCAGGGGGAGTGGGAGAGGGAGAAGCAGGCCTCCGGCCGATCAGGGAGCCCGATGCGGGGCTCGATCCCAGGACCCTGGGATCATGACCTGAGCCAAAGGCAGTCGCTTAACCAACTGAGCCATCCAGGCGCCCCTTAACTATTTGCTTCTTTTGGAAATTACAGAGTTCACGTTCATGACTAAAATGGCTATGCTTCGGGCGCCTGGGTGGCTCAGTTGGTTAAGCGACTGCTTTCTGCTCAGGTCATGTTCCTGGAGTCTCAGGATCAAGTCCCGCATCAGGCTCCCTGCTCAGCGGGGAGTCTGCTTCTCCCTCTGACCCTTCCCCCTCTCATGTGCTCTCTCTCTCTCTCAAATAAATAAATAAATAAATAAAATAAAAAAAAAAAATGGCTATGCTTCTCTTTAATCAGTAGTCTTTTACCCTATGACACTGCTCCAAGTACTATGGTAACCTTAATACTCCCCCGGGTGCCTGGTGCCACCATGAGATGTCAGCTGCACAGATTCAGGGCCATACTCTTTAGGCTCTGTCCTTATTTTTCTTGCAAAGCTCTTGCCATCTCTTCACCCTACTAGAACAAGGCTGCTGTGCAGGTGGAGCTGGATACCTCACATGGAAACTGCAAGACCATCAGTGACTTTGTGCAAGGCCACAGGGGTCAGAAGTAGAGTTCTGGAAGGGCTGACAAAGAGTGGGGCCCCTAAGAATGGTCATGCTTGAGCAGTTGTAGCCATGATCTTTCAGGCTTCTGGTAGATGACACGAAGGAATTTCATCAAATTCCTCCTTATCACACTTTGATTTCTAAGCTCTCTTGGGATTCATGTCATTTGAATTTGGCAAAAGGATTCCCAGACCTCTGTCCTACGGGCCCTGTCTGTCCCCATCAAATGCCTACGTCAGCATGAATAGGAAGAATGTAACAAATTAATTCCAGTCACATTCTTGACCCATGTATGGTTCATGAGATAGCAGGGGCAACGGAATTTCCAGCAGTTCTTTAAGATGGGAGAGGGAATTTTCTGGAACATAGCTACCATGCACCACCCCTACTATACTTTCCTTCATCTCTGGTTTTACTAGGAGACAAGGGAGGCTCAGAAAAGTTGTGCTTTTTGCCATGTCAGTGTACAGAGCCAGGGACTACGATAGGAACTGGAAGGTAGGCCTTCCTGCCTCTGCCCTTGTCTGTCTGCAGAGGGCTTGTGTCCAAACCCTGGGTGGTTCTCCAAACCCTGGCCACTGACTTTCTTCCTTTTCTGCTAGGTTGTCAGACCCCACGCCATGGACTGCTCACCTCGGGATGTACGTGCAGGGGAATGCCAAGTTCGTCTCCCCAGTGAAAAGAATTGTGGTCCATGAGTACTATAACAGTCAGACCTTTGACTATGACATTGCTCTGCTACAGCTCAGTGCGGCCTGGCCTGAGACCCTGAAACAGCTCATTCAGCCAATATGCATTCCTCCTGCTGGCCAGAAAGTGCGCAGTGGGGAGAAGTGCTGGGTAACTGGCTGGGGGCGAAGGCACGAAGCAGGTGTGTGAACGAGTAAATGGTCATGCCCTGCCCCTCCAGATAATACTCACTTGCGTTGATGTGGTGCTTTGGGGTTCACAGAGAGGGTTTTTGTATATGGTCTCATTTGAGCTTCCTGATAATTCTAAGAAGTAGAATGGAGGAAGGTGTTATTATTCCTATTTTATGATGTTCTTCCCTTACCCCCAAAAGAAGCAAGACCCACCTCACAAGGGGAAGGAGGCCTGTGAGCAAGGCAAGATTGGATAGATAGTATGGGCCCTTTTCAAACTGTACTGGGTTTTCCACTATAGAGGAGCAATTCCTCTTTACTTTTAGGTTCCCTTCCATCCAAAGAAGCGATTCCTTTTCTTAAAGAAGAGAAGGACGCCCCCTCCCCCCGACCCCCGCCCCATTGTGTCAAGTCACAGGCAACTGTCTGGAGGCTTATACAAGTATGGCTGTCACAAAGGCAACTCACCAGGCAGATGAGAGTCAGGGCCGAAAACCTGCCTGCCCTTAGCTCCCCGCACTGCAAATTCAGGCCCGGGGAGTTCCATCAGCCTAGAATCGGACCGCCTGGAGGGGATGCCTCCTTATAATCCCTTCACCCTAGCTGGCCTCTCTATCATTACGCAGAAAGGTCGGACTGGTAGGGAAGTCCCTACATCTGCTCCGTCAAGATTTTTCATGGTCTAGGATTCAAGGTTGATTCCCAATGTGCAGCAAGAGGAAGAAGCCATAGCTTTGTGAGCACCGCCCCAGAGCTGACGCTCCTCCTTCGGCTCCCACGCCTCTCAGAGTCCCGAGCAGCCATTTCCAAGGGTTTAGGACAGACGCATTTTCTGCAAATCTTGGCCTTGTTTCGACACCCTCTAAACATTCCTTGCAGGCAGCTTCTCTAGGGCTCACTGCCAGTGTGTGGTTAATGCCCTCCCAGTGGCCTGCTGGGATCTCAGGCTCCCGGCTCCAACACCTGTAACCTATCAGGACTGTGTTCCGGGCTTTAATTGCATTATCCTATATCACGGGAGGGAAGAGTCTATTCAACCAGCTTTATCATGAGACATTTCTTTATAAGCATGAGTATGAGTGTATTTATTTTTCTGAATCATTTTAGCCAGACAGGATAAAAAGGAAGTGAAAGGGCTATAACAAAACTTTTGTTTTTATGGTTCCCAGGACTCTCCCATATATCAGATTATGCCGCTCTATTTCAGGGGTGGTCCTCTCAACCAGTAAGTATTAGTAACTGTTGGGATTCACAGTCCTACCAGAAGCAAGAAGTCCATGGTGAAGGAGTATGGCTCAGTGGCTCCAATGATTGAGTCAGACCTTGGGTCTGAATCCTGCTCTATTACCTGTGAGGTGTGTGCCATTGGGCACTCCCTCTAACCTCCTAAGCCTCTATTTCTTCATCAGCAAAATGGGGATTATAAAAGAATTTACATAAAAAATTGTTCTGAGATAATGTGAGTAGATGGTCTAATAGCACCCTGCATAAGTGTAATCGTTACCATGATTTCTACTTCCAATGTGTTTTCCAGACAATAAAGGCTCCCCTGTTTTGCAGCAAGCAGAGGTAGAGCTCATTGACCAAACCCTCTGTGTTTCCACCTATGGGATCATCACTTCACGGATGCTCTGCGCAGGGGTCATGTCAGGCAAGAGAGATGCTTGCAGGGTAAGTCATTGCACCTTTCCTTTGCCAAGAGGTTATACTTTCCATAAATGCTCTCATGTTTAACTTGCACAACACTGGGAAATAACTAGGACAGGTATTTCCCTTAATTCAGATATTAATTATAATCTAATTGCCTAAGATCAGGGAAAGATGATTAAATAATTAGGTCTATAAAACTCAGTTTTCTGGCTCCCATGTATTTTCCTCCAACATTTAGAAAATGAGGTTGGGATTTATCATTCTGCCATAATTTATTTTCTTATGACCAGAACTAAAAAACAAAGCAGTTCTCTCTCTCTCTCTCTCTCTCTCTCTCTCTCTCTCTCTCTCTCACACACACACACACACACACACACACACACACACATACACACACACACAGTGTTTTAGGATGGTTAGCTGCCATTTCCTTTCTGAAATATCAGGGTTTTATTCACTTGCTCTTTGATGCATAGGCTGGGGGAAGGGAAAGAGGACTGGGAGAGGCCACAGAGGACACTCATTCGCATGCCTCTGGTTAGGCCTCCTGACAGTGGTCAAGTTGGAGTTCATCTTCGTGAGGACGTTTCTAAGTCTCAGATTCCAACCTATGCTGATAGCTGTATGATTGCCAAAAAGTGAACAGATGCTTTAGAGGATGAAGAGGGCAGTGGGAGCTGTTCCCACATCTCTCCACAACCTTAGCCACCATGCCACAAAAACTCATCTTACTATAATAATGGATTTTATCTTCTGAACTCCTGTTTTGCGGCAAACACTAGATCCTTTGCAAAAATTCATTCAAGTCTTTCTTTCACGCCCATTTTACGGAAGAGGAAACTGGGACATGGAGAGGGTAAGCAAATTACCCAAGGTCACACAGCTAGTAAGTAAATGCCTGAGCTGGAATGTGAACGCTTCTCTGTCTAATGCTAAAGCTGCTCTGTTTTGGCTGCTTCCCGAGGCTAGTCAGTTCTAGAGTCCTGTTCCACCTAGCCACCAAAGTTTACAGGTCAACTTAGACTTAGTAGAGCTGGTGTCGTGATAATTAAAATAGAAAGAGTCCAGTTTCTCTACCAGTCAGAATTCATCTAATCAGGGTTGGAATTGCGGGGTGGGACTCCGGGGACAAATTCGGAATGCTTTTTTTTAATCTTTGCCTCTAGCTAAGTTGCAGCTTTACCTGTCTTCCAAACTAGAAAAATAAAGCCCAGGTGTTATAATGTAAAGGATGGGTACTGTAGGATTTATGTTTACACTGTGAATTATTTTTGTCTTTGCTTTGCTTTGTGGAGTTGAGGTATCAGAAGGGACTCTCAGATGAGGGTGATTTGTCCCTGATGGCTGTGGGCCAGTGAGCCTTAGGGGTTGCCTTAGAGGTGTGGTTCTTCATCATTCATTGTCAGAATCCTGAGCCAACCACTGAATTTGCATGGCCCAGAGGCAGAGGTCAACTTGCCAAGGTAACCCTGGTTCCTGAGGTTGTTGTCAGGGCTAAATGACCCAAAATAGTACTTGGCAGACAGCTCACACTAAATAAATGTTAGCCATTATTACTACTACTACCCCTACTACTATGGCTACCTCCACTACTATTGAGGTTTGTTCTTTGTTTGGGATATGTGAGAGTTGTTTCCCCTACAAAAATATTCTAAAGATACTCTTGGCCTAAAGAATTACAATTCTTGTGACGAATGAAGCTTTTTGATTCTGGGAAGAATAATTCTAAAATGACATTAGAAGCTTCATATTATTTCCTGACCCTTCTCCAAACTACGTAATGATTAGCCAAGCGAAAACTTTCCAAAACGGGAGTTTTGCTACAATCCATTAGACACATTAATGACAAAATTGATGATCACGGGAGAAAGGTACTTCCTACTTACATTATCTTCTTGTGCAGGGAGATTCAGGTGGACCTTTATCTTGTCGAAGAAAAACTGATGGAAAATGGATTTTGACTGGCATCGTTAGCTGGGGACATGGATGCGGAAGACCAAACTTTCCTGGTGTTTACACAAGAGTGTCAAACTTCGTTCCCTGGATTCATAAATATGTCCCTTCTCTTATGTAAAAGTACAAGTTGGAGTTTTGACTATGATTTCTGTGATAGATTCTTTGAAAAAGAAAGCAGTAATTATCCATAAAATGAGACCCTATTTTTTTCTCCTGTAAATTTCAGATTGCTTTCATTTGATGTTTATCGAAAGGCAGAGAAATTAATATGTATTTTATTCCAGGAAAAATTGCCTCAAGGATAGAACTGTATTCATTCTTAAGCATCAAGGGGCCATTGATTCAGAAATGGAGGAAACCTAAAGTAATGTCATGAATCAAGACTCTAAAATAAAATAAGAAATGGGTGAGATGCTCAAGAATCCATTCTTAAATTTATGTTTCTATTCAAGGTACAGATATTTATAAGGATTTAGGCAAATCTGATTTATTAAAATAAAAAATTCCACTAAAAATGCCTGATTTCAGTGTTCTAATAAAAGTAAATGCACAAAAATGTCTCTTTTATAAACACAAATGAACCCAAGCTCAGTTATTGACAAAGGAAGTATCTATATTGTTGGTTTCCAATCCAGTTTTGTCTAACTATATCATAACAGACTTTCTTCAGCCATGACACAGGGTAATATTGTGTACAGAGAAACCAATCTACTAACCAACAAAACTGACAACCTAACTTACTTGGTTCTTTCATGCCAAGATGGCAGGATGACACGGAACTATATTCACGAAAATCATGGAATGAAGCATCATGGTAGTTCGACTGAAAGCACTTACGTGGGATTTAAGGAATTGTGATAATGCTGCTCAGCAGTTGAACGATAAGGGAATTTTTATTTTTTATTTTTTATTTATTTATTTATTTTTTTTAAAGATTTTATTTATTTATTTGAGAGAGAGAGAATGAGAGATAGATAGCACAAGAGGGAAGAGGGTCAGAGGGAGAAGCAGACTCCCTGCTGAGCAGGGAGCCCGATGCGGGACTCGATCCCGGGACTCCAGGATCATGACCTGAGCCGAAGGCAGTCGCTCAACCAACTGAGCCACCCAGGCGCCCGATAAGGGAATTTTTAGATGATTGTTTTGAAAGTCAAAATTTTCAGAAATATTATCATTTGGCTTCTGATTTTTTTTTTTTTTTTTTAAATAAAACTCCAGTGGCCTAGACTTACTTCTATTTTCAGGGCATTGTAATACCTAGCATAGTTGTAAACCTGTAATACATGCTCAATACATCACAGTTATTGATTTATTTGATCTTGATTTAGAAGGTTTCATATTTGATCTCAGAATAAACTTTCCATGAACAGAGGCTAGACTTAACAATACCACTGACTAGGGGAAAACAGCAGGAAGGAGAAGAATGATATTTGTTTTCCCTGGGACAGAGTCAAAGGAGTAATAACAATGCTATTTTTAAGTAGGGTCCAGAATAATGAAAATGGTTTTGTGGGGCTTCAGAAGATCTTAATGTAACAGTAAAAGGAGAGAAAGAGAGCAAAAGGGTTCATTCTCTGGATCAGACAGAAAGGCTGAAATGTGGATTTAATATCCCTGGAATAGTGAACAATTTCCAGTTCACAGAATATATTTTGATTTGCCAAAAGACTGTTTCCATCAGGTAAAAGGCACAACATTTTAATGATACCTTTCTGAACGGGTTCCTAAGGATTCAGTAAACCAGCTATGGCATAGTACAATTCAGAGTGCCAAGTGCACCACTTAATTCACAAAGTGGGACTTAGTTACTAAAGTCACTGTGTAGAAGAACAAATTAGGCTGACAGTTCTTAAAACCAGGTTTATTTTGCCTGGGATTGCTATGACCTAGGTACAAGGTGAATTGTACTTTTTTTTTTTTTAAAGATTTTATTTATTTGCCAGAGGGAGAGCTAGCGAGCATAAGCAGGGGGAGTGGCAGGCAAAGGGAGAAGCAGACTTCCCGCCGAGCAAGGAGCCTGATGTGGACTTAATCCCAGGACCCTGAGATCATGACCCAAGCTGAAGGCAGACACTTAACTGACTGAGCCACCCAGGCATCCCTGAATTGTATTTTTTATTCGTGGTCAATTTTAAGGAGATTTACTATTTAAAAACTTTACCAACACCTTAAGTAAGTTTGTGATCTCAGGAAATGGAGGAGGGCTAGCTTGATCTATCAGATTCAACTCAGGGAATTTTTATTTTTTATTTTTTTAATCTTTTTAAAGATTTTATTTATTTTTTGACAGAGAGAGACACAGCGAGAGAAGGAACACAAGCAAGGGGAGTGGGAGAGGGAGAAGCAGGCTTCCTGCGGAGCAAGGAGCCCGATGTGGGGCTCGATCCCAGGACCCTGGGATCATGACCTGAGCCGAAGGCAGATGTTTAACAACTGAGCCACCCAGGCGCCCCTAACACAGGGAATTTTTCAAACCACACATACATGCTACCACTCTATGCGCTTGCTTGCTCAAATGTGATTGTACCATGTTCTTCAGCAGTGCAGGGGTGGGGAAAAGGTTCAGAAACACCAACCTAACTTACTTGGCTATTTTATGCCAACATGCCAGGATGACATGGAACTTTATTTCTTTATTCTTTAATATACTTTATTCTTGCAAAAGTGTGAATAGAGGCAGATCCAAAGACTGGATTAGTTGGCAGAGAGGAATGGTCTCCATAAACCAAGACAGGAGCACTTCTATGGGCCAGACTACTGGGGACACTTGCCCTCCTTCACAGTGTCTTCAAATCTGCAAACTGCAACCTCACAAATCAACCTTTTTCCAATTGTTTTCTGCTTGATTGGTCTGAGAGGCTGACCCAATTGCCTATGTTCACAGTAGTAGTGCTTGTCACCTGACAACATATGGATATATATTGTGCTTTCAAGAGGTGCAGGTCTGTTTGAAGGTAATGAGATGCTTTGGTGCTTTGGTGATGTCACTTAGATGGTGTTACTTTAGTTTTCAGTTTATAAAATAATCATTTGGAAAATTATTTGCTCTCAAAAGAGAGATGAAGAAAAAGAGCAAGTTCTATGACAAGAAAAACAAAATTGAAAATCTTCTACTGGTCAGCAAGCCTTGGCAACAAGTAGATTTTAATTTTTTACCCTTATTTACATTTTAATCCTTAAGCAAACTAAAGCAATTGAGTCAATAATAATTTGAAATTATATTAAAAAGAACTATTTGTGCAAGAATAGTATACGTTAAAAAACATGTTTGAATAGCTTTATGAAAGAACAATACCCTTTAAAAAGCTACCCCTATAGAGATTTTAAAGAAATGGCAAAAACAAACCTATATAGAATTTGGTTTCTCATCCAAAAATCTTCAACTGCCATCAAGAATTGTTTAATCTAGTTTTGGTTCTACCTCAAGGGAGAAACATTTTTTTCTTACTCATTCTGAATCTTCAGTTTAGAGTCAGACTGACTGGCAGGATGAAAAAGTCCTCAAGAAGAGATTAGGACACTTATCTACATTCTAGATCAGCTCTCTGGAGATTAAGAAATTTGCAGTTATCAGAAATCAGGAACAAGTTGCAAGTAAGACTTTAAATAGTTCAGGTAGTATTGGGAGGTGTCAGCAAGTGTCAGTGATCAAAAAAATGCAACAGGACAGGAACACAAATCAATATCAAAAGAAAATCTATTGAGTCAAGGATTAATTGCTGGCTGCTAAGGGTTGGAAGTGGGTGGGGATTACTTACAAAGATCATTACAGTCACAGAAAGTAAGGGAATATTTACTGAGACCCTGCTATTTGTCAGGTACAGGAATAAATGCTTTATTCTAATTACTTCATTTAATTGTCTTTACTGGGTAGGAATCATTTTATAATGAGGACAGAAGCTTGGGGAGCCTGGGGGGCTCAATTGGTTAAGCTTCCAACTCGGTTTCAGCTCAGGTCGTGAGTTCAGGTGGTGAGATCAAGCCCCACATCAAGAATTAAGATTCTCTCTCTCCCTCTTTCTCTTGCTCCCACCCCACCCCACTTGTGTGCGCATTCTCTCTCTCAAGAAGAAGAAGCAGCAGCTGATAGATATTGAACAATTTGCCCAAGAGCACACAGTAGTGCAAGTCTTAAATCTGTTTGTCCTCAAGACCTATATTACCATAGAGATGCCAACTGTATGCAAGGATTAGGTTTATGGAATTATAGAAATGCATCCTAATCTAGTTTAGAGATTACATAAACCCTGCTTCCCACTACTCAGAAAGCATTAGGAGATCTGGTTTAGAGTGTGTTTGTGACAGTAAACAGTAGCTTTTTTTTTTTTTTTTAAAGATTTTATTTATTTATTTGAGAGAGAGAGAATGAGCGATAGAAATCACGAGAGGGAAGAGGGTCAGAGGGAGAAGCAGACTCCCTGCTGAGCAGGAAGCCCGATGTGGGACTCAATCCCGGGACTCCAGGATCATGACCTGAGCCGAAGGCAGTCGCTTAACCAACTGAGCCACCCAGGCGCCCAACAGTAGCTTTTTGATCCTGTGGAGGGTGAAGGAAATTTTAAGCATCTATTCAAACAGAAACCGGGCTCGGAAGACAGCTACAATTCATCCAACACAGGGAGGGAATCTCCCATTGAAACTAAGCTCTTGCAGTCAAACGAGGGAACTGTGGGAAAGGTTGTCTGGGCCTGGGTAAGGATGGGGGTCCAGGTTTGAGAGGTCTTGGTGATTCAAGTGGGGGTCTCAGGCCCTGGGTCTACCAAACCATCAGTGCTGAGAATATCATTCTATCATTCCAATTACCCAACATTTATATAGGGCACCGTGCTTGACACAGAGCTAGGCACTGGGAATTCACAGGTACTTCAGGGAGCTTAAACAGTAGAGGAGACAGATGAGACAAAAAATTACTGCTCATCCTTCCTGTTAACCATTCGGGCCACTTTACTGATTCTCAGACAGTAAAAATAAAACGGGTCCCAGTTTACAGTCCTTATTCCTGAACGCCCCTCTTCCTTCCACACAGTGCAGCTACTGTCCTTACCACCTTTAACTTTTTTTTTTTAAAGATTTATTTATTTATTTGAGAGAGAGAGAATGAGAGCGATAGAGAGCACGAGAGGGAAGAGGGTCAGAGGGAGAAGCAGACTCCCCGCTGAGCAGGGAGCCCGATGTGGGACTCGATCCCGGGACTCCAGGATCATGACCTGAGCCGAAGGCAGTCGCTTAACCAACTGAGCCACCCAGGCGCCCACCACCTTTAACTTTTTGTTTCCAATTTCGTATGAAAAAACTGAAGGAATAATTGGCATTTAACATGATGTTAGTTTCAGGTGTACAACATAACGATTCGATATTTGTGTAAATGATCACCACAATAAATCTAGTTAATGTCCATCCCCACACATAGTTACAGGCTTTTTTTCTCCTGATGAGAACTTTTAAGATCTACTCTCTGAGCAACTTTCAAATCTGCAACACATATTCTAAACTACAGTCGCCATGCTGAACATTGCATCCCCATACCACCTTCTCGATGGGGCCTGAGGTGATTGCCCTATTTATCATCGTACCTCCTCTTCCCCGTAATCTTCACCACAAGACACTCCAGCCTCCCTTCCTCTGCTTTATTTTTTTCCATAGCACAAGGCATTTCAAATATTCTAGAAATGTTGTTTGATTCCCCTCATTAAATATAAGCCTCACAATGGCCGTGATTTTGTTTAATTTAACTATCTCTTCAGACTTATCCCAAGCACCCAGAAGAATGTTTGACACATAGCAAGCACTCAGTAGTATTTGTTGAATTAAATTGGACTGAATATGATGCATTTAGCATAGGTACAATGTGTATTGGTTGCAGAGAAGAGTGTAGATAACTTCTGGTGGAGGAGGCAAGCCAGGGAAGCTTTCGTAGAAAAAGTAAGTCTCAGCTAGAAGCCAAAGATGAATGGGAATGGTCCATGCAGAAAGTGGGTAGGAAAAACATTGTAAGCAGAGGGAACATCATATACAAAGAAGGGGGGGGTGGCAATAGAATGGGACAGGTGAGGGCCAGCCCGGAAGAGGAATCTGATCAGACAAGAGGGGTGTCCTGATTATTGAATGTCTGAGAAGGAAGACAAGATGTCAGTTATTGTAAGGAAAGGTACAGAAAGGTGCAGGCTCCCTTTCTCTTTGCACCCCATATTCATTTTCTTCTGTGAGCTCTAGGAGGCTGACCCCCAACTCTGTCACCAGTTCCCAATGGGAGTCATGGAAAGGAGAGTGGCAGGTGGGGACAGAGGTCAGAGTATTTATTCATGTCTGTTTCCTCCTTGCTGGGCTGCAGTCCTGGCAATGGCTGCACCTCGTTTGTCACTATAGATCCTGTCAGGAGGGCCCTCTTTGAAGGCTCCAGGTCTTTTTTAAAAAAGATTTTATTTATTTATTAGAGAGAGAGAGAGAATTTTATTAGAGAGAGAGAGAGAGCCCGAGGAGGTACAGGGGGTAGAGGGGGAAGGAGAGGGAGAGAATCTTCAGCAGACTCCAGGCTGAGCACGGAGCGGGAGGCTGGCTGGCTCCCAGGACCCCAAGAGATCAGGACCTGAGCCAAAGCCAAGAGTCGGAGACTCAACTGACTCAATCACCCAGGCGCCCGGAAGGCAGGCAGATAGAGTTCAGATGATCTGGTACCAGGCAAGAGACAACTAGAAACCCAATATTTAGGAAGTGTCTGAACCGTAGGCTTTGAAGATGTCAGACTTTTGGACGCAAGCCAGCATCTTCTGAAGTGAAACCTATTTATATGCATCCTGTCCACACCTCAAACTGGTCTCAATACCTGTGTGTTGGGGGCAAGCCTGCTCTGAACAGAAGCTTGAGAGGATCAACACACACCATGCTTAGCAAACCTAATTCCAGGGGCGCCTGGGTGGCTCAGTCGTTAAGCATCTGCCTTCGGCTCAGGTCATGATCCCAGGGTCCTGGGATCGGGCCCCACGTAGGGCTCCCTGCTCTGCAGGGTGTCTGCTTCTCCCTCTCCCACTCCCCGCTTGTGTTCCTTCCCTTGCTGTGTGTGTCTCTCTCTGTCAAATAAATTTAAAAAATCTTAAAAAAATATATTAAAAAAAAAAAACCTAATTCCAGTCTCCCCAAACCAGAAGTTCTGAACTATGGGTTGTGTGTGAGTGCCTAGCCTTTCCCTCAGGTTGGGGGTGTGTGTGTGTTTTGGGGGGTGAGGGGTGTCTGTGACTCCTCTTCTCAAAGGCAGATGATGATAAACGTTTGTGATTGTTTCCTACATGTTAGTCACTGCTCCTACTGCTTTACTGACACCAACTCTTTTAATCCTGGCAACAGCTCCATTCTGTAGGCACTAACACGCGGCCAACTGTCCAGGTGAGAAAGTTGGCAGGAAAGATGAAGCCCAACGTCTCACTGTAGGAACCGTGTGAAAGGGGATTAACCTGGGCAGCCTGGTCCCAGAGCCCGCCGTCCCCTCCATCACCCCATCCTGGCTCTTTGCCTGACTCTGGACTTGTACAGGGAAGGAATGTATTCGCGTGTACTATCCACCTTCATCTGCTCGGAACCTCGCACGACGCCTGGCACGCAGGGGATGCTTCATAGTTCCTCGCTGGTGAAATGAATGAACTTCTGCTAGGCGGGGCAAGCCCTGGCAGCAGAGGGCTGCTGGAGATGGAATGTCAACTTTCCTCCGTGGCACCGCGCTGCCGGCCCCATCCCGGCCACAGCCACCACCTGGCCGGGCCCTTGGCTCAGCTTCTGCTTTGGATCTGCGCGAACTGGGAAAGGCTGAGCCGGCAGCTCCCTGAACAAACCAGAAAAACAGCCCTCCTCTGCTCGGCTCGCGAGCCCACAGGAGGCGCGGCGGTTCTACCCCGCAGGGGCCTGGGGCGCCTCCTCAGCACCGCCCCGCTCCGCCCCGCCCGCGGGGGGCGGAGTGCGAGCTGTCGGCAGGCCACTCTGGACTCCGCACCCTGGAGTGTGAGCGCCCTGCTTGCCTAGGGCGGCTCAGCGCCCCTCTGCCCGTCCATGGAAGGGGTCAGATCCCCATCGCCGGGGGAAGACCTGGAGCTCTTGGCGCTCGGGGGGCAGCCGGACGAGCAGAAGCCTCTCAATGGAACCGTCCAGGTGATCCCTCTTTCGGTCGAGGAACCCTGCCCAGCCCAGGTAAGGCCTGCTTGGCGCTGCGGGCGGTGTCCCGGCGCCCTGTGAGCCGGGCTGCCGGCCAGGACCCGGGCCTAGCACCCTCAAAGTTGCGGGGTTCCAGCCAACCCTCCGGACGTCTCAGACGCGGAGCGCTGGTGCGCCCTGGAATCTTCTGAATGGCGCGCACGCGGGAGTGCGCTTCCGCCTGAGCCAGCCAGGGCCCCTGCCACCCCTCCGATCCCCCTGACCCCCATGGAACCTGTGGAACCCTACCGTGCAGGTGTGCGGGGCCCTCTCTTCAGAGAGAATCCCCAGGGATAGAGGTGGTTTTAAAAAGCAATGTAACTAAGTTTTTTCTTTTTCAAGCGGGAGAAAGAACTAGAGTGACAGATGGAGTCTTCGCTCGCTCTTCAGAATCTCCTTGCCTTAGCTTTACTGCCTTGCTGCTTCCACCCTCCCCCTAGCCCTCCCCCTAGCCCTCACCCATTGCCCATCATCCCCTATCCCGCTACACATCCCCCAGACACACACTTTCTGTCCTTTACTGATCTGGCCATTTGATTTGGCAGGAAAAGAGACCGGGAGAGGCGCGTGAACTCGCCCTGCTCAGTTGATGGGAAGTAATTTCAAAGTTTTTGTCCCAAAGAACTAGACTATGCCTCATTTGCTTTCCCTCCTCTCAGTCTCTACAGCAAATCATGGCGGTGCTTAGGCTGAGCTCTTTTCTGATCCAGCCCTGGCAGTGATGGGAAGTTTATCCATTCTCATCAAATGCTTGTAAAACAGCAGAGACTTGGAATTCACAGCCATCTGCCTTCTGATTAACCCCTAGGATTGGCTGGAGGTTTACAGGGTGCTTGGAGCTCCCCATATATATAGCTTCAACCTGATCTTTCGAGGTCGCACTTCTCCATTCCCACCCCTTTGACTCTTCGCCTGTTGATTTAAGGGATAAGCAAGGACATCAGAAGGGGAAAGCTTTGCCTTTCCTTCGACATCGAACCCTGGAAACACTGTAAAGTCTGCTTTTCTAAGGACCTATAGGTACCCTGGAGGGTGATTTGGGACTTTATGTTTGAGCGAAAGATGAACACCACAGAAGAATGAAGGTTGGATGAAGATGGTCTGTTCTCTGTGCAGTGGCCACAGCTGTGGGCTTGCTGTGTCAGTCCTCCAAGCCAGGGTCTAGGAATGGAGAGCGCAATACTTGCGTCATGTTAGGTAGACCCAGGATGTACCAACGACTCCTGGGACTGAATGCAGAGATAGGAGTTTTGGTGACAGTTTTACCACTAAAAGGTGTGCCCTGAGTCACGGTGCTAACGTCTGTAGTCAAATCGTCATGTAATGAGGTTAACCGGTCTTCTCTAGGAGGCCTGGGAATGCCTTGCTGAAAACGGATGAGTAGAAGAACATGGCGCATACATGGAGGGCATCAGTATTTTATAATTGTTTAGTACCTACCCAGGAGAGATGGCTCTTTCGTATTCTAATTACTTCCTTGTCAGCCAGCTGTACACTGATAGCCTAGACTTCCTCGTGACTTAGGCTTGTAGGTCGCCAAATAGGAAAAGCTATTGGGAGTGACAGAATGGCATGAAGGAGAAGGTGAGCACTTGGAGGGCATTCAGATATTTGAACAGGAAACATTTAAAAGGAGAAAAAAAATCTCCATTTAAGGTGTTAATCATTCTCTTTGGTTACATAGAATAAGTTGAAGTGTATTTTATTTTTTTTAAAGATGTATTTATTTATTTATTGAGAGCGAGCACACGTGTACCCACAAGCAGCAGGGGGAGGGGCAGAGGGAGAGGGAGGGAGAGAATCTCAAGCAGGCTCCAAGCTCAGTTTGGGACTATTGGGAAGAAGACATCCCGCCTCATGGGTAACTTCCTAGTTGGAAGGGCGGATCTGGGAGAGTCTACAAAGGCAGTGGGGAAAGAAGTTCTTTCCCTTGCTTGTTCTGGGCTTGGAGCTTGAAGGAAATTAGCCCCATTGCTATGCATTGTTCAGAATTTAGGACAAGAATCAGCTGGATTTTCTGTGGGTGGACAAGTGGATTAAATCCCACAATGAGATTACAAAGTACAGATTTTCCTACAGTGCTAAGAAAAATTTTCTAGATGTATATAATATCTGCTCTTAATAGAGCCAAAGAGAAGAAAAGCTTCTTGTGTCTAAGAGAGAGAGTTCGCCATTGTTGCAGGACCTTAGGTCATGTATTTGGATCCCTGTCTGAAGGGGGATGTGACTATTTGGGGACCTGTTCAGAGGAAAGCCACAAAAATTCTCCAGCCATATAATGCAATCATAGAATGTAAGATGCAGTTTGCAAAAATCTCTGGAAAGCACCCTGTAGAAAAGCCTGCCTGTGGCTTCTCCTCATGACCTAGAATTTGGGCACGAGACAAAGAAGATGCTAGTGAAGGAGGCAGTGTGTCCTTGTGACCTGGTTTTTAGGGGAGTCTCAGCACAGGTGGCACACACCTACTATATCAGAGGCTCTTCGCCCTCAGGGCACAGTGGAATCTCCTGGGGGAACTTCTAAAAAATACAAATTTCTTGGTTGATTCTAATGAACAGAGAGCTGAGAAGCACTGTAGTTTATTCTTGGGGTGGGAGTAAGCTGATGGACTACTTCACAATGACTTAAAGTCTGTGAAGATTAATTTTGCAAACGATAGTGTCTCACCCCTAGGGCTGATGGCAGGCAGCAAAGGGGCCAGGCTGTAGGTTGGCAGCTTTGGGCTGGACAGGAAGAGGCATTTCCTACAGGCGAGGGCTGTGTACTTGTGAGATGACTATCTCACAAGTCAGAAGTCAGAGTAATGGTCTCCTCACAGCACCAGGGTCGTAGTTTATTATTTCTAAGGGAAATCATAAGTGGAGGCACAAGAGGCCAAAGAGATTCACTGACCCTCATTTTGTGGCTCATTTGAGACTCCAGCCCCTTTCATTTTGTACTAACCTTATGGTCCTGGCTGCTGCTTGTGTAAGCACTGAAAATGGCATGAGGTCATTTTGTTCTCAGGAGCACTGTAAGTAGGAAGATACGTTTCTGTTCCCTGGGAAGTTGAAGATTCCTTGTCCTGGGACTTTATTCCCATGTGCCTTATCGAGCCCTTGGCTTTGGTGTCTTTGGAGCAGTTTTCAGTCTTCAGGTGAGGTGAGAGGTGGCTCTGTCCTTGGACTCTGGAAATACACTTACCTCAAGAGCATTTTCTTCTGTCCAGGTGTTCCCTTTATTGCTCCTCTCACACCCGACCCGAAGAGCCAGTGTAAAGTGTACTCAGGGGCTCCAAAGTATGACCTCCACTCTAGAATTTCTCGAAGTACCTTCTTAAAAGTTCTAGAACCTTCTACAATGTATTAAGAGCCTAATACCTGAATGAGGCACTAACCTGGGCTATAAGAATGAGGAAGTTTAAGAACTACCCCTCCTCCTATCTGGTTTCAGTTTACCTTGGAAGATAGGCTGATATCTGTTTATATTTGAACATGAAACCAGACAAAGCAGGGACAAATGTGCTGTGTGGACAGCTCATGTTCTGGGGGATCTTTCCATGGGTGACGTGGCAGGGAGGCCTCCACAAAAGGAAAGATCTGACCTGGCTCCTGGAGAGTGATGAGGCTTCAGAACAGAAGTCTCAACCCTGATAAAGCAACTGATTCACTCTGGGAGGCTCAAAATTACAGACAGGGCGGGGGGATGGTGGTGGTGGTGCAGGTGGGGGTGGGGGGGGGGTGCCCGGGTGGCTCAGTCAGTTAGGCGTCTGCCTTCAGCTCAGGTCATGATCTCGGGGTCCTGGGATCAAGCCCCACGTCCAGTCTGCTTCTCCCTCTCCTTCTGCCTTTGCCCTCCTCCCACTCATGCGCTCTCTCTCCCTCAAATGAATGAATGAATGAATGAATGAATGAATAAATAAATAAATAAATAAATAAAATTACGGGCTGGGGCCTATCCCCCACCTCCTCTACAGTCTGGTCCCCTATGTCCAGGTAGAGCCTAGGGGTGTTGTGGTTTAAATTCCTCCTCAGCTGATCCTGATGTGCTGCCAGGCTTGGGAACCTCTCACTGAGCAAGTCTGAGCGGTCATCCTGAAGTGAACGATTTCCTTTTCTGGTGGCCATCACCACAGGCATGAGGGAAAGAAAGTCAACCAGATGCTGCTCTGTGGGACTGGAGAACACAGTAATGATGGCTTCCATGTGTGGGGTTCCTAACATTTGTATAGCAGGTGCTTCATGTCCATGATCTCTAGTCTTCACAAGAACCCTGGGAGCTGGATTTATTTTACAGTTGAGGATGTCAGGGCTGGTGAGCTTCAGTAACTTGCTGAATGAGGCGGTCACTGCCTTCGAGTGTGGGCAGCGAATGTCGATACAGAACCACATTTTGCCCCCTCGGAGTCCGTGAACTCAGTGTGGGAATTCCTAAATGGCTCGGTGGGAATGGAGCGGAGTCACGGAAGCTGGTAGGGGCCGGGGGTGGCCCTGAGCAGAGGCACCCCACGGCAGCCAGACGCGCTCGTAACCTGGGGCTCTGCACCGTGTCGCGGTGGGCTGTGGACAAAAGGGGCCAGCTATGCCATGACCCGCAGCAGGGATCCGTCCCGCCTGCTCTAACTGCATCTTGGAGACGGGCTAACGCGTCCCTTGCAGGGCCGTTCGACTGAAATGAAATGGTGTTGGCCACCAATCAAGCATGACCGTTGTGGCCTCACGACCCCCATGGCCACCCCCTTCCTGGTGTGGCTCCCCAGCTGCCTTGCATTTCCCTTCCCAGGCCCCCCTTATTCCACAGTATGGGGTGTGGCGGCAGCCTTTTCGCTTGTTCTTGGTGTGCCCGCTCTAAACTGCACATCATTCTTCTCTTCATCTTCAGCTCTGCTCTTGTGCTCCAAAACCTTTCGCAGGTCCCCAGCACACAGCAAATTAAGTCCAGACTGCTCTGGCGGCATTGAAAACCCTCTCGAGGAGGCTCCAGGCTTTCACGGTCTCTAATCTTCACTATCGGGACTTGCTTCTGGAACCCACCACATTCCCATCAGAGGATCCTCCTGGCCAGCTAGCTCCCTTATGAATCAACACTGAGGACGCTCTCTCCTGGACTTGGAATGCCTTTCTCTGTCCATCCTTCAAAGTCCTGCTTCCCCCGCAACTTCACCTCAAAGCCCCCAGGGAATTTTCTCCCTTACTTTTTTTTAAAGATCTTATTTATTTATTTGACACAGAGAGAGATAGTGAGAGAGAGAGAGAGAGAGAGAGCACAGCAGGGTGAGCAGCAGGCAGAGGGAGCGGGAGAAGCAGGCAGGGAGCCCGATGTGGGACTCGATCCCAGGACCCTGGGATCATGACCTGAGCCGAAGGCAGACGCTTAACTGACTGAGCCACCCAGGCGCCCTCCCTTACTTTTTTTTTTAAAAAGGTTTTATTTATTTATTTGAGAGAGAGAGAGAGAGAGCACATGAGCTGTGGGGTGGAGCGGCAGGCAGAGGGAGAAGCAGACTCCCTGCTGATCAAGGAACCTGAGCAGGTCTCAATCCCAGGACTCTGGGATCATGACCTGAGCTGACTGCCTGAGCCACCCAGGCGCCCCCCCTGCCTTCTGTGTGAGGTTCCATTCTGCTTCTTTGCAAACCTGACTCCATGGAGTATAGCCTCGAGAGGGCAGGATCCTGCTGCCTTCATTTCTGTATCACTGGCCCTTCACAAGCATTCAGAAGTGCTTCTTGAAACCAGTGACTGCCTCAGTGTCCCTCTGCTTTCCAGGTGAACAAGGAGAACCCTTGGAGCTCCTGTAATAAGAAATTGATTGGAAAGTGCAAACTGTGGATGGTCATCGCCTCTGTTTTCCTAGGTCTCATTGTAGTCATCATCATAAGCTTATGTCTTATTGGAGGTAAGAGGATTTAAACAGGACTAAGCTGATGCGTTTTAAGAACTTATTTAATGTTCATTTATGAGTTACATTGATATGGAAGATGTGCTCATTGCTATTTCATTATTTATAATATGAATTTACAACTGGCTTGGGATTGTTGTATGGGTGGTAGCTATCCATGGCTCTTTGTTTTATTTCATTTTTTTGTTTATTTAATAAGCTCTGAAAAGAGTATGGAGACCAGTGTTTTACTTTAAACTCTGCCCACCGGATCTTGAAGATTTTTTAAGTTTTAACTTACTTAAACATTAATTTATCTTTTATTATTTCTCTACACCTACTTATTTGAAATTTTTTTCATTTGTTTCATAAAATAATTATTGTACTTCCTCTGATATACCTAGTACATTTTTAGAATGATAAATAATGAACAACCCATTTGAAAACATCTTAACTTTATAGAACCGTGTATCTATATGCTGTCATTAACTATTTTGGAAATAACTTTATTATATTTGTGTTGTATGTGTTTACAAAACAAAAAGTTACACGGTGCTAACTATATACTCTACATATATTATTTTATTTATTATTTATTTATTTTTTAAAATTAAAATTTTTTAAAAGATTTTATTTATTTATTTGAGAGAGAGAGAGAAAGAGAGCACAAATAGAGGGAGCAGCAGAGGGAGAGGGAGAAGCAGGCTCCCTGCGAAACAGGGAGCCTGATGCAGAGCTGGATTCCAGGACCCCGGGATCATGACCTGAGCAGATGCTTCACCGACTGAGCCACCCAGGCACCCTTTATTTTTTATTTATTATGAATATGAAAATAATACATGTTCAGTTACCCATAAAACCTATTCATATTATTAATATTTACTATATTCTTTTTCTTACTTGCATTTTTTTCTTACTTGCATTTTTAAAATAATTTGAGATCAGATTGTTATTTATTTATTTAATTTACTTACTTATTTTTTTATTTTTTTTTTAATTTTTTTTTAAATTTTATTTATTTATTTCAGAGAGAGAGAAAATGAGAGATAGAAAGCACGAGAGGGAAGAGGGTCAGAGGGAGAAGCAGACTCCCCGCCAAGCAGGGAGCCCGATGTGGGACTCGATCCCGGGACTCCAGGATCATGACCTGAGCCAAAGGCAGTCGCTTAACCAACTGAGCCACCCAGGCACCCTATTTTTTTTTTTTTTAGAAAGAGAGCGCAAGTGTGAGCCCTGGTGGGGTGGGCGGAGGAGCCGAGGGAGAGGTAGAGAGAGACTCCTAATTTTTTTTTTTAATTTTTTTCATTTATTTGTCAGAGAGAGAGCAGCAGGCTCTCTCCTGAGCAGGGAGCCCGATGCAGGACTTGATCCCAGAACCCTGGGATCATGACCTGAGCCGAAGGCAGACACTTAACCCACTGAGCCAGGTGTGGAGCCCTTCATGGTGCTCGATCTCACCGCCTAAGATCATGACCTGAGTCGAAATTAAGAGTCAGATGCTTAACTGACTGAGCCACCCAGGTGCCCCAATAAGATTGTTTTTTAATCATCTTGGGGCCTACCTTTAGGATTTTTAATGCTATATTGAGGCCATTTTGCCAATTCACTAAAAATTATTTGTGAACACTTTTTTTTTAAATGACTGCATGATATAGTCTTCCATACAATTTTAAAGCTTTTTTAGGTAGTTGCTAATTTTTTATGATTATTGATATTAAGGTTTTCATGATGAATAAATATAGCACCCTCCAGGGGGCAGTCATTTCCATTTTAAAACAAGAAAGAAGAAAATTGTTTTTATTTGTAAGTGGGGGTGATTGCAGCGATGGGGGGCGCTTTTCTGGAGTTGGGATACTCTTGAGGGTGATCTCGTCTCCACAAGGATTTGAGTTGAGTTGGATTCTTCTTAATAAACCCAATCTTGGATGAGGAACCTCTGAGTCTCTCCAGAAGGGGTCCTGGGAATTTTCTTCAGGAACTACATTTGCCCTTTACTTCCTATTCCTTTTCTTCCTCTCCTGTCTCAAGGTGTTAAAGTCCCTGAAGGAATAGGGAAATTTGATGACACCATGTTTGCTTAATTACTTAGGGCATAGTTGAGGTGGGATGGTGATCTTTTGAGGCCACAGGCTGGTTTCGAGTTAAGGAGAAGTTGATAAGAGGTACTATAACTCCTCTGACCTGCTGAAGGCAAGAGTTTTGGTGTGAGCCTTCCTACTCTCTCTTCCCATTGGACTCCCATACATGGATGTCGAAACTGAAGTTGAGCTGTGCCACCTTGTCCCATCACAATTAGGTGGTGCTATCCTGAACATTGGCTAATTTGTCTGTTGGCCTCTGGGGCCTATAACAAAGGAGGATGCAGCAGATCCAGTTGGTTTAATATTCAGGTTTCTAAAGCACAAGACCCAAGAGCTGTTTTCCATTCCCAAAAATCATCGGACCTCTTCAACTGCCCAACGGCAATCTGCAGAGGAAGGAATTTCTTTTCCTTCCATCATTTCCCAAGGGACATGAGAGTTCACTGGATAATATTCAGGGAAGAGCTCTGTAACATTTGTAGTGCAAACTTCATTCTCAATGTGGTTATAAAAGTGTATTTTCAAATGTTAATGCTATAAAGAGATTTGCACACTTTCACATTTTTTTAATCCGAGAGATACTTTTACTTCACTTGGCACCTCAGCCCTCAGGGGTTTGGGCCTTTAGGGAGAGTCATGGTGTGGGATGGTGGGGGAAGGGGAATGCCATGGGTAAAAGGGGCGGGGCCAGGGCTCTCCTCCTTCCCTCCTTGACAGTCCCAGCCTCGCCCAGAGCAGCTCTGTAGGTACTTCTGGGATGACCGTATACAGTAATTGGCCATTGCCTCATGGCCGAGCCCCAGAGTTAGGAATCGAACTCATAGAACTTCTGAGCACTGTGGGGAAAACTCTGCTGTCTGGAAAAGCACAGTGTTGGCAGAGCCAAGGGCTACACGTATGGCTGGCTTTGCTAAGAAGTGAGGTTCCTTGGGAGCTACCTTTGCCTCCTTCTTCCTGCCCTCCAGCTCCGCAGTCTCCTGTCACCGGGCTCTGTAGCATGCAGACTGAGGCTCAGAGGCAGAGACGTTTAATAACTGTGGAGCTGGAGTGCACACAGAAGTGGACAATAAACAGGTACCGACATAGAAGGGGTTGAGGAGGGGACAGTGGGGTACCCAGGGTGAGGTGTTCAGTGCAGAGGTCTACCTTGTCACTGACATTGTTAAGAATTACTGTCAACTGTGGTCTGTTTTATTATTGTTAATTTTCTACAGACTCTATACCCTTTATTGCCTGCATCTGGGGCGAGTCTCCTGCCACTTTGCCCTTGACATGCCATTGAAGTGATGACAACTTCAGGGTCATGGCTCAGCGTAAGGCATTGAGCTGGGGCTACATATGCCCTGTGCAGGAGATGCTCTGGTAGACAATGAAATCTTAAAGTGGCCAATTTGGGGAGCAGAGCCCAGGGAATCCTGTTGAGTCTGGAGGCTTGGTTTTGTCTCCATTCTTCAGGGAAAAGATAATGATGGATTCTCTTCTTCTCCCTAAAGAAGTATAAATTCCTTGATGTAAATAAACGATAAAAGGGGGGAAAAAGCCTCCCCCCCAAGTCATCTTCTTTCTGGCCAATTTAGAAGACCAGTTAAGCATCTTCAGGGGTTCTGCTTTTTTCACTGAGTTGCCCCAGCCAGGGAGGGGAGACACCTGAGTAACACCCTACAAATGAAACTCTCGTTGGAGTGGGCAAAGAATTTTGAATATTGTATAAGCCAAACTGTGACAAGTAGGTGGATACTTAGAGATATAGTTTAAAGGTGATCAGATTTAGCACCCGAGGGACTCTTATGTGATATTCCCCAGTATTATGGATGGGGAAAGCCTGACTTCTTTACTGTCCTTCCATACAGGTTTTTCCCTGAGTAGGAGTGCTGTGGTGCTGAGATGTAAGCAGGGACTTCACAAGCGCCGCGTGTTGAATGGATTGTTTTGTCTTTGCGTTGGGTGTAAGAGCCGCAGTTTATGCTGTCACAACCTGTCGGTAGGCAGACAGGTTGCACAAGGCAGTGCTCCCCAGTGTAGGGTGACTCATGGGAAAATCCTCGGCAGACAGCGTTAGTAAGTTATAAACTAGCAAGGTCCTTGGGGGCAGGAACTTAGTAGCAAATCCATAGGCCCTGTTCCTTGAAATTTCTTTGTGTTTTCCCCTGTTTCTCTACCTTCCCAGGACCAGCCTCTTCACCTATGCTCTCCGTAGGATCCTCCCCAGCTCCTCCTGACCCAGGGACCTTCAGATATCTCCGTGTCTCGCTAAGCGTCCTCAGGCTCTTCTCAACTTGGGCCTCTTACAATGTGCTAGCGTTGTCTGTCCTTCAGAACCTTATTCCATCAGAATCTTGCTACTTCATTTTAGGAATTTTTTTCTCTTTCTCTTTTTTCACTGGCAAACTTCTAGAAACGGAGGTCTGCGTTTGGATCTTGCCTCCTGCTCTCTCCTAACCCATTGGTTCCAGGATCCTGGGATCATGACCTGAGCAGAAAGCAGACACTTACCCAATTGAGTCACCCAGGCGCCCCAAGACTTAAAATATATAACATAAAATGTGAGGGAAAACTTGTTGATTAAAGAGTTACTGTATTTTTTTTCACGTTTTATTACAATTTCCTGTACTTGGCAAGTTTTCAGCCACGAAGACTTAACTTTATTGTCAGACAAAATAATGTCACGACTTACAGCAAATCAGGGTGTGGGGGGCTAATTCCCTGTGTTTGGGATCCTCAGGATCACTCCTGGATCTAGTGATCTGCTGGGAGAAGTCATGGGACTCAGCATATAGGCAAAGGGATGATTGCTGACGTGGGGAGCAAAGGCAAAGGGGAATGTAGATAAAATTCCTTAAAACTTGCAGCCGGTTGACAAATACTTGACTCAGGGAGAGTAGCACGTTCCTCCAGGAACTCCCAACTGTCTTTAAGTTAATGCCTTTCTAGAAGAAAAAAAAAACAACCTAAGCTTGACAATAGCTAGGCTTCCAGGAACCCCTAAGTCCTCTTTAACATATGGAAATCCTTTTGGAAACTTCCTTTGTCTCTACCCCTCCCAACTTGAAAGTATCTAATCAGGTGTTCCTCACAACCCCCGTGAGGCTCTTTCTGCCCATGGGTCCTGTCACTGTGCTTTAATAAAACACCCTTTTTGCACCGAAAACGCTGTATCAAGAATTCTTTCTTGACCAGTTGCACCCAGGCCCCATGTCAGATCACATCACTTGTGATGTATCATAGCAAAATGAAATAAAGCAAAATCCAGTAGGAAACCAGGCACAAACTTGAGGACACACTCAACTGCCGCAGCAATGAGATGTGGCAACACAACACGTGAGAAGTGTGTCCTGGGGAAGCTCAGAGGCTCAGTGCCCAGGGTTTTACTGGGGCTGGTCGTGGAGGCAGCCTCAGCCTGGCACATGCTAAAATTCCAGATCCCCGGAAGGCAAGGTGGTCAGTATCAGCCACATTGCTTGTATCAACAGGGGGTACCAACTGGGAGGGCGAGGTGGGAACCCTCCCCAGATCCAGGTTCGCAGAGGCCAGACAGACATGGGCCAGCCTTGAGCCGGCCGCTCGGAGCCGCTCATCTCAGGCTCTGAGAACTCTGTTCTGCACGTCCCCTTGCTCCTCGTGCCTCCGAGGGAGTTCGTATCAGGATTCTTTTCACCTGCCTTTCTCTCATACACTGAGGGCCTTTTCAAAGTCCAGCCAAAGAGGCTGCTTATGTTCCGTCTGAAGCATGAGATCTGAGAGTCAAGTGTAGGGCAAGGTGAGCGCCCGGTTCCGCCACCCACGCCTTTCTCAGGGCCCGAGCTGTGGTTCCTGTGCGGGCCCAGTGGGGAGGCCGCCGGGGAGCCGGGCGAGCAGTTTTGACTTGGAGTGCCAGCTTCCAGCGCCGGGCCCCCGACCTTGTGTGTTTTTCCTTTGGCTGTAACTGCTTAAAAATCAGTTAGCTCACCATCCTTAGAGCACTAACAGCCGCGCAGAGCTCACTGTGCCAGGAATGCAAGGCCCTTGGGCCCTGGGGCTCTGAGTGCAGTTTGGTTTCCCTTCTATAGAGTGTGTAAAAAAAAAAAAAAAAGTGTGTCAACATTTCTCTCCTGTGGGACAGACTGCAGAGTGGAGGCTTCCTGCCCATCTTCTGTCTTCCTGGGAGATGTCAGGACATGGCTCACGTGCTCATGTCTAGTCCCCACTCTGTTCTGGTCCATGATGTCCCTTCCTCATCAGGGTCTCTGACAGCCCGGGACTGAGGTGATTCACTGAAGTTCCTTGCTCCCAACCCCTGGCCCCCATTACCCATGGTTCACCCCCTAGGCGCTCGCCCAACACCTGCCTCGACGCCTGTGGACATAGCTAAAGCTGCAGGTCCCGTTCAACCAAGAAATTCATATTCTTCCCGCTCCCTCCCACTGGCTTTTCCCCCAGTTTGTATTCAGTGGCATCTGGGAGCTCTTATGGTGTAAAACAAACAATTTTTTATCATAATGGAGGCCAGCCCCTGTCTTTATTTGGTTTCGCCAGGAAGACAAAGCATTTCTGCTTGTACTTGCTTACTGTGTCTCGGCTTTATCCTTGATGAATGCTCCTTGTCTTTTATAGCAGCCAGTGGAACAAATTATTATTCTAAGCATGTGTTTACTTTTACTTTTTATCCCCCCCTTTAGTAACTTACATCGATGAAGATGCAAATGAAATACTTGAGTTATCATCAAATAAAACATTCTTGGTCATGCTAAAGATTCCAGAGGAGTGTGCTACTGAGGAGGCGTTGCCTCACCTGCTCATGAAAAGGGTAATTATATCTTAAGCATTGTTTACAGAGTTCTTAACATTAGAATGTGGGTTCTTCAAGGAGTTGGCATAGAGCAATCACATAAGTAGCTTCAGGCTTGGATTCTTTGTCTGGATTTAGGCAGACACTGATGCTCAGAATTTTCTTTTTTTTTTTCTTAAATTTATTTTTTTATTTTTTTAAAGATTTTATTTATTTTTCAACAGAGAGAGAGAGAGACAGCGAGAGAGGTAATACAAGCAGGGGGAGTGGGAGAGGGAGAAGCAGGCTTCTCGCGAGCAGGGAGCCCGATGCAGGACTCGATCCCAGGACCCTGGGATCATGACCTGAGCTGAAGGCAGACGCCCAACGACTGAGCCACCCAGGCGCCCTGCTTAGAATTTTCTGTAGTGCAAAGCCTGAGAGAGGAGCCCTGCCCTCCAGTGAAATGCATCCTGGAGGATAGTGCTCCGTCTCCTCACTCTAGTCTTACGTTTGATTCAACCTCTCATGTCATGGGGGACCTGTGATGTGCTAGACAGCATGCTGAGAGCCACGGTCACAGAGTCTGGGCCCTCAGTGGGGGCTCAGTGCAAGTAGAGGAAGCAGTTAAATAGATAGTTCTAAACAGTGTGGTATGTTCTATTGGGGAGATGCATACAGAATATTTTGCAAGCACGAGGGAGGGTCATCTAAACTACCTGAAGGTGCAGATGGAAGCTTGGAGGGCCTCTTTCAGGAGGTGATGCTCAGGGTGAGTCTTGAAATATGAGGTAGGAGTATTCTAGATAATACTAGGGGATCTGCCCCACAGTGTCCTGCTGCCTCTTGTGGACCGTGTGGTGGGGACTTGCAGGGGTGAGGTATGAAGGTTTTCCTACTCTTTGGTAAGGCACTGAAACGTTTTCATCTTGTTGACTTGGTCAACTTTTCATGTTAGCCCTTGAGAGTGGTGGTGGAGAAACACTGGAAGCTGAGAGCTCAGTTAGAAGGTACTGCAGTAGTCCCGTTGATAGATGTGGAGGCCTTGACCCAGGGCAGTGGCAGGGGGGGTAAGGAAGATTCAAGAGAGATTTAAGAGGTCTTCTCACTCGACGGGACTTTATGGCTAATTGGCTGTGGGGATGAGGGAGAATACGACTCCAGGCTCCTGGTTGGGTGGCCGAGTGGGTGGATGGTGGCTTTGTTCTTGGAGCAGGAAATGCAGGAGAATGTCCTTTGGGCACGAAGAGGGCATGCAGCGTCACCATGAGGGCTGGTTGGGTTCACAGCCAGATCCAGAGAAGTATTTGATAAGAGAGAAGCAAGACCAGCCTGCCATCCATTACACCCTTCTCTGCAGTTGATAGGTGGAACGGGGTGAGTCACCTTCATTTGGTTTCCATCTGATTCCTACGAAAGCTTTCCCGGGAGGCGATTCCATCTCGGTCATCCCGGAGTTAATTTCTGGGCACCCAAGGGCATGTTATTTGATTGCTCTTTTGGGTCACAGGGGTTTGTGCTCTGGGATGATTATCTGGGCTTCTCTTCCTCCTTCTTTTCCTTGTTTAAATCTTACCTGCAAGCCCCTTTTCCTCTTTTTCTTTCACCTGCTTCCAGAGCAAGTTGCTGAGTGAATAGCCTCTTGCCTTTTTCCTCTTGAGTGTTTTATTTGTCAAGGGGTTTTGCATTTGCTGAGCAGAAATGAGATGATGCAGCATCCACACATGTCACATGTTACAGACCGAATTCTTTATGTCAAAGGGAAGTGGATGTTAATCATTCACCTCAGAGCCATATCTCTTGCACAGAGCCAGACATGAGCAGATCCTGCAGGTATGTTTATCTCATTGCTATGTAGTGGCAAAGGGGCAGGGACTGGCATGATCCCCGGGGCAAGTGCACAGGCCTGTTCGAGTTGGTTCCTTCCCTGATAAGTGGGAATTGCTATACTTTTACTGTATACCCCCAGGTGCACATGAGATGCATATAAAGAACTCTGTAAAACACTTTTTTTTTTTTTTTTAAGAATGGTCTGGTTTACATGATAAAAGTTAAGGCACAGCAAGGTGAAAAAGCTACTGCCCCCTGGTGTCCCAATCAAGTATGTTCAGGAACAAAAGTGAGGCCTTAGAGGTATTAGTCTTACTGTCAGGTCAAGAGCCCCTTTCTTTCATTCACTCAGGCCAACTTCTAGAAGTTTCCAGATATGGAAGGCAAATGGGAGTGGAGAGTGAAACACCACGTCCTCGCTTTTGCTTTATTGTCTTGCTTTTCTAAACAGTTTTCCTAGCCCCTCTCTTATCCCACTGCCAGAATTTTCTTCTCTTCCCGCTGGGGCCTTCGCTCTGCTTCGGCCAGCCGGTTAGCTGCCTGTTGTGTTACCCTGGCCCGTGTCCCTGATGCAGGCGTTAACAACGGCAGGTCTGCTAACACGGAACATACCTCCCTGTCTCGAATTAGCGGCTCTGCCCAACCCCGGGAGTCAGCTCACCGGGTGCCAAGCTCAGCATGCACCCAGCTTCATAGGCACAGTGTGAGACTCCAGGGCCAGGGGTGAGAAGCCCCCAATTTCACTTCTTTGGGCCCATAGTAGTGCGGTTAACTGCTCCCAGATTTGTGGACATGTCCCAACGACATCAGGGGGCCGTGTCACCAAAAAGAATCAGAGTGGACACTAAAAGTGATCTGGTACACCGTTCCAGCTCTTAATGGAAAATTTTAGCTTAGTTTTTTTTTTCTGAGAGACGACTCTGTGCCAAAGAATACTAGGCCCTAAGGATTAAAAAGGAAGGAGAGGAGGGTGCCTGGGTGGCTCAGCCGGTTAAGCGGCTGCCTTCGGCTCAGGTCATGATCCCGGGGTCCTGGGATCGAGTCCCGCATCGGGCTCCCTGCTCAGCGGGCAGCCTGCTTCTCCCTCTCCCTCTGCCTGCCTCTCTGCCTACTTATTCTCTCTCTCTCTATGTCAAATAAATAAATAAAATATTAAAAAAAAAAAGGGAAGGAGAGGAGAGCGGGAACAGAGAAGGTTGGAAAGACACCATCCGTGCCATAACACGTTTGTTTATGTTTATGTGCATATGTGTGTATGTGTATGTATGTGTGTACACATGTATGTGTGTATGGGTGTGCGTGCATGTGCGCGCGCATGTGTGTGCACGTGTGCACGTGTGCACACATGCATGTGTGTGGGTGTGCGTGTGCGTGCATGTGCATACGCATGCGTGCGCGTGTGTGCACATGTATGTGTACCTGTGTGCATGCATGTGTATGTGTGTGCCTATGTGTGTACGTGTGCATGCATGCATGCGCGCGCGTGCGCGTGTGTGTATGTAAGGAAGTGCTTGGAAAAATAAAACCCCGTCCATAGCATCCTCCTCCTCCTTATTGTTCAGAGCAGCCCTGTGAGAGCCACTTTTTTATTCCTGCATTGGCCTCTGGCAGCATACTTTCTCGGGGGCTCAAAAACTATAGGATGACTCATTTTCCCCCAAGGTTCTTATCACCTTATGGTTCTTTCCTCTTTGCTATTCAGGACACTTTCTTGCTTCATCCTCAAATGTAAAGAAAGTGGGTTTTAGTGTCTATCACCCCTAGGACTGCATTCCTTATGAGCAGAGCGACCTCAGGCAGGTTTCATACCCTTTCCGCGTGCTGTTTTCTCTATTAGTAAGAAGGGAAGGGTGGTAATGCCGCTTATGTCAGGTTCTTATAAAGCTCAGAAAAGAGATACAAGATTGGAATCGTACACACTGTAGGTGCTCTGATCCCCTCTGCTCCACCTTGAAGGGACTGAATTGTCACCAGGTGAATTAAGTGGGAGCGTATTGTAGAAATGTAGGCTCCTTGAGATTCTGTTCGGAACTGGGTGGGAGACAAAATGAGCTGAGCTACCCTCCGGGCACTGCTCTTTAGGGTGTGTCTGCTGCTTGCTACTGGGTGAGGTGAGGAGGCACTGAGCCATCATGGGTGCAGCTGGGCCACTCACCTCAGCACCAAGCTGCCACTGGATGCCACTGAGCCTTCCAAAACCACTTCAAGGCTGACTTCAGGCTAGACAGGAGTAGGCCTGATGGTGGGCTCCCTCCAGCCCTAGAGCTCGGTCCAGGGTAGAGAGCGCAGCCAGATCCAGGGCAGTCCTCCCGATTTATGCTAGAAGCTGTCTGCAAAAGGGCAAGGCATTTAACCTTCAAATGCCAATTTCACAAAAGTGCAATGTAAGTACATTCAGCTACCCATCCTCAAGCCCTACTAGGCTAGGATTCCCATCTCTGAAACATGATAAAAAGGTTAATCAAAGACAAGGAGAAGATAATGGTAATGTAAAAGCAGCTAGTGTCGGGGCACCTGGGTGGCTCAGTCGTTAAGCATCTGCCTTCGGCTCAGGTCATGATCCCAGGGTCCTGGGATCGAGCCCCGCATCCGGGGTCCCTGCTCAGCAGGAAGCCTGCTTCTCCCTCTCCCACTCCCCCTGCTTGTGCTCTCTCTCGCTGTATCTCTCTCTGTCAAATAAATAAAATCTTTAAAAAAAATTAAAAAAAAAAGCAGCTAGTCTCCAGAGTATAACACCCGACACCTCAGATACAAAAGATAGAGATACAGCCAAGAAATAGACAACTCAAGAGAAAGACAGGAAACCAAGAGGCACATCAAAGGTGCAAAATCCTAAAGGAGTTCATAAACACATGTGAAAAGATACTCAACCCTACTTGTAATAATGCAAATTGAAACAATGTAAGCAATTTTATACCCCTTAGTTTGGCAATAATTTTTTTAAAAATCTGGTAACAGGAAGTGACAGCAAGGCTGTGGGAAATGGAACACTGCCAAGTGCTGAGATGGAGAGCAATTTGGCAGGATTTAGGTGGGTTGGAGATGCACCCACTCTTGGACCCAGCAATTCCATTTCTCTGCACATACTCAAGGGAAACTTTTACATGTATCAGAAGAGAGGCACCGAAATGTTCCAGGAAGATTCCTTGGGCAGTTTGTGATAAGGGAAAATTGCAAACGCTGCACGTCACCAGCATGGGGCAATGGAAAAGTTGGTGTAATCATTTAATCGGATCTCTGCAGGAGTTAGAAGTCAGCTTAAATGACCTCCATCTCGATGTACCATTATGGGGTAAATATCAAATGCAATTTTGGATGAAAAAAAAATAAGTCACAGAAGACTGTGTGGAATATGCCACCTTTTATTTGAATAAAAACAAAGTAATTATGAGTTGTTATGATTATACAAGGAAGTATTACATTTGTAAAAACCTGCATGAAAAGGATACATGCCAACTTCAGGACAATGGTTAGTGCTGGGGGCGAGAGGGAGGAAAAATAGTGTGTAGGAGTAGATTTAGCTTTGTTTTGTTTTTTCGAGTGAAGGGCTGAACTAAAATGTGTAGCTGTGAAACCTGGGTAGTGAGCACACAGGTGTCATTTTTGGTGTGTGATTGCAGTCTTTGATGCATGAAATAAGAACTCTGCAATTACACACCAGCCCCACTCGGTCCCTTCATCCAGGGCAAAGTGCCACACCTGGGGCTTCCACGGCCGTGTCTCCTTACAGTGAAGCTCCGCAGAAAGGAGAGAACAAGCCCTTGTCTGGTGATGTGCTGGGTCCTGAGTGGCCTCTTCTGCCGCCTTCCCAGCCACTTCAGTGTCGTCTCCTTCCCATAGGTCCTCGGGGTCCGTGGGGGCTCCGGCTGCTGATCATGCTCACCATGAAGGACTCAGGTGTCCACACGACATGTGAGAGATGTTGAAAATCCCAGCCTGGTCACCTGCTCCTTAGAAATGAGGTTCTTTTAAATGAGTGTTGAGTTTGGGTTTGGGTAGGTGGGGTCCACACCTTCCTATTTCTCAATCCAGAGCCTCTGGATAAGTGAATTCCGAGCTAGCATGGAATTTCTGTCTACTAGTAGTTTTGCTTTGTCAGGTGATACACAATATGATCCATCTGTAATGCGCGTGGTTGTTTAATTTGTTCCTATTTGTTTTAGCTCACAGATGTGTACACTTCATCCCCGTCACTGAGTCGTTATTTTACTTCAGTGGAAATGATGGACTTCAGGTAAGAATGTGGAACGTTCCACGTTGGTCTCTTTCTCTGGGAGGCGACACCCGTCACCACTTATCTAGAAGGACCTTTGAGTCTCAAAGGACAAAGGGAACCGATGATAGATACAATCATAGACTGTTGGCTTGGAAGGGTCTTTGGACACCCACTAGTTCAACTCCATGATTTTACAAAGGAGCAAAGTGAAGCCCAGATTAATTATATGCCTCAACAAGGTCACACAGAAGAGAGGAAAAACCAGTCCCAGGTAAACCATTCCTGTTTAACAGCAGATGCTCAAAATAAGCTAGGGGTAGGACTAGAAATGGATCTCAGAGGGTGGCCGTGTGGCTCTGTCAGTTAGGCGTCGGACTCTTCATCTCAGCTCACGTCTCCATTATCTTGATCTCAGGGTCGTGAATTCAAGTCCCACACTGGGCTCCACGCTGGACATGGAGGCTACTTAAAAAGAAAAAACCAGATCTCAGATAGTGATGTGCTGTAAATGATATAATCCGTATACTAGCTTTTGCTTTTGAGGAACATAATTAATATAAGAGTTCATGCTCCTTGTATAATATTAAAAATATAAAGACATGTAATACAGGAAAAGTCTACCTTCGCCCTTCCACCCCAGCCTACTACCCTTGGATATTGCATGTTCCAGTCGATTCCATACACATAGTATATTTCCTCCCTTCTACTGAATGGACTGCCATCCACGGTTTAGTATGATTTCTTCTATCTGTGTACTTACCACATATACTTTATGTACTAAACATGTATAGCCTATACATATACATACAGTTTTTCTTTTTACATTTCTTAATCTTAAATATATTTGTCTCCATTTACAGAACTTAGATAAGAGGTGTACATGTGACTGTCTTTTTGTATTGCTAGGACAAGATTTAGGTGACAAAGCTGTATTATCCACTATTCCTAAGACACCTCTGGACCGTGACCATCACAGATAGTATTGTGCTGAAATCCCCCTCTCCAGCTATACATTTCCCAGACCATAATCTTCGTACATCTGAGAGAGGAAGCATGTAAAGCACGTGGTAGCACAGCGGGATGGGACCAAAAGGGACCTGACATCTGAAACTGCCTCCAGTGGTGGGTTGCCTTGGCAACGACACTCTTCCTCCTTCTTTATGGACCCCCCACTGTGCATGTTACCTTATGGTGACCTCTCTGACATTGCTCATTTTAATCACAAATTACTGGTATTAAAATGCCAATAGAAAAAAGCCCAACACATTTTCCTCCATGTACTTGCCCCAACTTGCAATTTCAAGACAGCTGAGAAAGGGAAGGCATTCAATCGGAAGGGTCTTTCCAAGAATCCAGCCCCAGATTATGGGTCTAGAGGAGGTGGGATTGCATAATGGGTTGGGGTCGACCTTGGGGAAAAAAACATCAGAAAGTTGAGTCAAGCATGGCTAGAAATTTCAAGACTTGATGTTAGAGAATTTGTTTTTAAAAGTTATTTGAGGGGCACCTGGGTGGCTCAGTCAGTTAAGCAGCGGCCTTCGGCTCAGGTCATGATCCCCGGGTCCTGGGATTGAGCCCCACCTCGGGCTCCCTGCTCCGTGGGAAGCCTGCTTCTCCCTCCCTCACTCCCCCTGCTTGCGTTGCCCCTCTTGCTATGTCTCTCTCTGTCAAATAAATAAATAAATAAAATCTTAAGAAAGAAAGAGAGAGAGAAAGAAGAAAGAAAAAAGAAAGAAAGAAAGAGGTGCAGGCAGAGTTTTAACAATGTTGAGTTGAGAAACAAAAGCCATTGCCCCCCAAAATGTGCCGCCGCTAGTGGGCAGGAGACAGCCAGACCCCTGACAGCTGGGTTTGTGTCTCCAGGGGATACTGACCTCGGTCCTGCCCCGGCCATGCCCCTGCAGGAACCTAAGAAAATGCCCATTGGTTTATCACCTCCCGGGCCCACTCTAATGGTGGGCAGTGGAGGCAAAGCGCGCAGGCTCTCTGTTTTCCTGAAAATCCCTCCTTTCCCCCTCAAAATCTAGCCATAAGGTAAACTCCCCTGGTGGGTGACTGGACACGGTGGGACTAGGTTGAACTAGTGGGACTGAGTTAGGCAGGGCAACCCTCTCACCATCCAGAAGTCAGCTTCTGGTCATTGGCAAAGCCAGCCTGAGCCTTTGCCCACCTGTGGGAGTGCAGGGTGGCTGCGCGTCTAGACATTGACCGTGGATAGCCATAATTGGAAGGTGGAGCACAGGGGACAAAGAAGGACACCTGCAAACTTGGGTGGCCGGCTAAAAGTGTGAACGTGCATTTTCTAGCCATTTTCTGTAGCAGCATCCATAACCCGAGAGAGTTTCTCCAGAGTCTTGATGGTATATTGCTCATTTGCATGGCAGGGTTTGGCACACGGCTTGGCTGTCGCAGAGTTCATAAACGGCCCCATTAATGCAAGAATCTTGGCCTATGTGACCTCTGGCCACAAGAGGGAGCTCGTTTCCTGTCCTTAGCAGGGACAGCGGTCTGAGTCTGGCTCCTGGGAAGTGTGTCCAGTCTGTAAAAAACCACTGCAGAGCAGGGTCTCACATGTGGCCACCTCTTAATTATTTTATTACTGGCTCTTGATCTGGGCCTTCTTGAACCAAAGTAACAGGATAGCTTTGAAACACCTAAATGCTGAGCTAGCATTTAAGGAGCAGTATAAGCTACTAATGAACTGAGGATAGCCCTATGATTATTTTCATTTTGGAAATGGAAAAATATGTGCTGGGAAGATGAAAACTCCTTTTCCTTAGGTGTCTTTACTGTGAGTTGCAAAGCTGGGAGCCTCAGGAGGTGGAAACGGGACAGAACAGGTTTCTCAGTCTAGAGACAAATGGGGGGTGCGGTTCGTGGTGCTACACGGGGCTATGTGTGGGAGTTCAGGAGTTCTGCAACGAGCGGGTTGCAGGGAGCTCTGCGTCCTACCTTAAATATTTTATAGGTCAAGGAATGAACTGGTTGAACCCAGTAGCTTGTCGGGGCAAGGAGAGGGTGGATGGAGTGTGGGAACGTGGAGCAGGGAATACAAGAGGAGTACGTGGCTTCCCTGCCCCAGGGGATAAAAGGCTGGCATTGGAGCCTACGGTGGGCCAGCCTTCGGTCTTCCCTGACAATAGCTGGGTCGTGACTCTCCCTTCAGTGGCCTCTTCCAGTGATCTCCTAGAGGATGGGCTTTAGGTGCCAGGAAGAGGTTAGGGTCACCTCCACTTTTTGTGAGGAAACTACGGAAGAGGGTTCTTCTAGAACAGTGTGCCCTTTGCTATTTTGTCCTGGAAGAACGTGAGGAACTATAAATATGGTCCCGCTAAAGCCAATTTCCTGAGTTGCAGTGGGATTCTGTTGATACGTGTTGCTGTCTCGGTTTGGTGTGTCTTTCAGCAACGAAAATGCCACAATAGCCTACCACCTGCAATTTGGGGTTCCTTCAGAAGGTGACGGCTTTATGAAGTACAGGATGAGTAAGGAGTTGGTGCACGGCGTGTTGCTACAGAATCTGCATGATCGGGGAGTGCCTGGCTGTGAGACCTTGGGACTGGATCCAGCGTCCCTCTTGCTCTACGGTAAGTGGAGGAAGTCAGGAAGGCAGAGTTGTGGTGAGCCAGACTGAGGGCAGCTGCTTGGGGTCTGATTTCTGCGCTGGTGATGTTCGCGCTCCGTGGAGGTTGGTCCCTGCCTTCCCCGAGCAGACAGAGTATTTGGGATAAAACAATTAAATTGTTTCCTTGTTGTCGTTCACCCGCATTTGAAGCCCCGTATCCCACTTTGCAATATTATTAGTAAGCTCCGTGGAAAGGCCGCGGTTTCATAAGAGAAGCAAGTACTGAATTTGAAACTAATAATGATCCCAACATGGGGAACCTATCTCTTTTTCCCTTGAAGGCCACTTTGCCTGTTACATTAGAGGCAGAACAAGGCAAAACAGTCTGTGAGTATAATAAACTCACTTACCTACTTTTGAAACCAAGAGTGCGATGAGAAAACTGGCATGTTATTTAATGAGCCTGGAGGTGGGCGCCTGGGTGGCTCAGATGGTTGGGTGTCTGCCGTCGGCTCGGGTCATGATCCCAGGGTCCTGGGATCGAGTCCCGCGTTGGGCTCCCTGCTCCTTGGGAGCCTGCTTCTCCCTCTGCCTCTCTCTCTCTCTCTCTCTGTCTCTCATGAATAAAGAAATAAAATCTTAAAAAAAAAGATTTAATGAGCCTGGAGGACACCCCACTTGTCAGAATCTGAGAACTTTTAAGACTTTGCACAAAACCCGGTGACAGGCCTTGGAGAGGTGCCTCCCTTGCATCTGCACGAGAACTTCGGCCGGGCCTCTGGTCCCACGCCCCACTCTGATTCCTCTCCGGGCAAGGCATGGGCTCTTGTTAGCCCCGATGCCGGCCATCTCTGATAGTCCATCACCCACGATCCATCAGAAATACTTTCCGCACACTAGTAGTAGTAAATAGTAGTTGAATGAATGAAAAAGGCCAATCAGGAGATGGGTTAGCAGCAGGCACAGTGCCAGCCAGCCTCGCATTAGAAGATAGAACAGAGAGATTATAAAGCACCCCTGTTGCTACATAGTATGAGAAGGGGTGTTTATTATAATGACGCTTATTTCTTGATGTTGGGAAGTGAAAGTAGGCCAATCCTTGTCTAAGGAGGCAAAGAGTGTTATAAAGCAGTTCTGAAAGCTTTTTTTTTTTCCCATATAGAAAGGATGACATTCAGAAGGTCAGATCTTAGCTCCCTGGGAATGAATAGTTTCCTCACAGAGCATCTGAATAAATTGCGTCTGTGGGCCAGACAGAGGGCGTACATGTGGAGCGTGAAGAGGCTATACCCCCCTCTACAGGAATTTGAGGAAGAAAGAAAAGAAAGGAAGGAAGAAAAGTGGGAGGGAGGGAAGGAAGGAAGGAAAGAGGGAGGGAGGGATGGAAGAAGGAAGGGAAGGAGGGAGGGAGGAAGGAAGGAAGGAGAGAGAGAAAAAGAAGAAAAGAAAGCAAGCCCTTCGAACCCCTCCTGTGTAAAGAGGTGAGAGAGGGGAGGTGCACCTGCCTGAGCTGTGTGTGTGGCGGCCGCTGTGTGTTGTGACCGGTCGTGATTTTCTGAGCCCCCTCTGTAGTACAGTGGTCACCAGCTTTTTCCAAATGTTGGCGAGGAAGGTAGAGGAGGATGGTGAAAAAAAGTTGAGGAGATGATTGGGTTGGGAAGGCCGTACAGAGTAGGGCAAAGGGCAAGTGGCCTGTGAGCCTGGGGAGAGCTTGAGAAGACCTTGAGCAGACCTTGAGCAGATGGCCTTGGAGACACTTGCCCAGGGCCAGCCTCTGCATCAGGCCCCACGGATGCAGCGCGGAGCTCAGCGGGAGCTTGTACTGTTCCTCTGAGACATTTGGGCTGTGGGAGACAGGGTGTTTCTATGACCCTATGTCCACTTTCTAGAACATGCAGGTGCAGTATTTGTGCCATTTGATATTTTCAGGAATATGAGTATCAGTCAAATGGAAGAGGACACAGTGACCATTTGGGGAGTGAGGAAGGAAGAAGAGAGACCTAGAAAAAAGGCAGGCAGGCCAAGGGAGGGGACGAGCTCAGGCAGGGATAGGTAGAGGCCCTTGGGAGGGGCCCAGTGAGACCCAGCCAGTTTTCCATGTTCATGGACACTGTGAGCCTGACGGTTAAACCTCCCCTCCCCCCATGACCCCCTGTGATCATCGGGGCCATTCGTGGTGAGCCGGGCAGCTGGTTTCCTACAGAGATAATGTTCCAGTTCTCAAAGAACAATGATTCTTTTTTTTTTTTTAATTTGAATTTTAGTTAGTTAACCAGTCAGTATTGGTTTCAGGAGTAGAATTCAATGATTCATCGCTTACATACAACACCCAGTGCTTATCACAAGTGCCCTCCTGAAGACCCATCACCCATTAGCCCATCCCCCCCCCATCAACCCTCTGTTTGTTTTCTGTCATTAAGAGTCTCTTATGGTTTGCTTCCCTCTCTCCTTTTTTTCCTCCCTCCTTCCCATATGTTCATCTGTTTTTTTTTCTTAAATTCCACATATGAGTGAGATCATATGGTATTTGTCTTTCTCCGACAGACTTATTTCACTTGGCATGATGCACTCTAGCTCCATCCATGTCATTGCAAATGGCAAGATTTCATTCTTTTTTATGGTTGACTATTCCATTGTGTGTGTGTGTGTGTGTGTGTGTGTGTGTACATACACCACATCTTTATCCCTTCATCCATCGATGGACATTTGGACTCCCTCCATCGTTTGGCTGTTGTTGGTAATAAAAGAGCAATGACTTAAAAATTCTTTTCTCCACGTAATGAGAACTTTCAGGATTGCCTCTCTTAGCAACTTTCAAATGCACCATACAGCAATGGTACCTCTAGCCCTTGTGTTGTACGTTACATCCACAGAACTTACATATTTTATAACTGGAAGTTTGTGCCTTTTGACCACCTTCACCCAAGCCCCCCACCCGCTGCCCCACAACCAGTCCGTTCTCTTTTTCTATGAGTTTGTTTTTTCTAGAGTCCACATGTGAGCTGATGCAACATTTGTCTTTCTCCGTCTGACTGATTTCACGCGGCATGATGCCCCCGAGGGTCAGGGAATTGTTGTAATAACTCTCACCTCCCGCCTTCCCGGGTTTTGGGGCTACTTCACCTTATGGATGTTTGGGGGCGCTGGGGATGAGGAGGAGAAATCTGCTTTACAAATGTAAAATGGCAGTCTGAGTTACTTTAGACATCTTGACCTGAGTTCGTTATTTTGTATTGTTTTCTCACAGGGGAAGGAGTCAGCTAGTACACTAAATGAGAAACAGAGGCAAAGACCAGATTTATGTGAGAGAAAAGAGGAAAAACCTGTAGGCAGTGAGAACGGTGAATCTTGTTTGCACATTTTTGTGGTAAACCGATGAGCTGGCTGCTGGCAGAGGGGCCGATGTGTGAGTTCCGTCCTTGAAAGGACTGCTCGGTATCAAGGAAAATCATTTGAGTTGTTTTATAGATTTTCCAGAAACTCAAGGAACGTTTGGCCAAGGAGCACTCATTCTCCTGTGGGCGCAATTCTGCGGCCCCACCGCACCCCTGGGGGTATTTGGCGATGTCTGGAGACATTTGTAGTTGTCAAGGCTGGGTGTGTACGTGAGATAACTAGCATCTCGTGGGTGGAGGGCAGGGATGCTTCTGCACATCGTGCAATGCCCAGGACAGCTTCTCTGCGACGGAGAATTATCCAGCCCATAATGTCAACTGCGAGGACCCTGTGGTAGCACGTGGGCTGTCTGTGTGGTGTCCCCAGGTCCTTGCACAGACATCTCCTTGGTCACACCAGGTCCACACCATTTCTTTCAGCAGACCTTCTCACAAGCTACCGTAGACGTTTTAACAAACTGAAAATTTGACCTCAAACTGAGGTCAGTAGTGAGATTATGAAGAAGGACTGAATATTTAAATGTCCTCAGCACCCAGCAGGCCTCATCAAAATGTTATTTATCATGAGCTATGCCAAAACAAATGAGCATTGTGTTATTTGCTTTCTGAAAAGTGTTCAGAGGTGTGTGTGGGGGGGGTGGGGATGTGTGTGCGTTGACTGAAAAGAAAACTTCCTCTGTTAGGAATTTACAAGCATTTCAATTTTACAAAAGAGTTTATATTCAAACCCAATGAAATAAATGAAAGCATAAATCTTTAAAATAATCATGATTTTAAAAAATTAGTGACTTCCGTTTGCCTGTATTCTCTTTTCAGAATGAAGGGGAGGATGTCGGTGTGCATCTGAAGGCAGAGCTCCACTGAGTTTGGGGATGAGAGAATTCACTTTGTTTTCCAGAGAAGATCCTGCGAATTACCATGGAAGGCCTGGCAGTGACTTGGGGGCGGGGGGGGAGACTTCTCCTGATTCAGCATTTATGAAGTCTGGGCTCTGTGTCCCGCAGAACAGCCCCTGTGAACCACCCCCGTGGGGTCTACTCTTGGCAAAGGCAGGAAGCCTGAGGGAGCTGGGGTGATGGGGTAGGTGGGTGGGCCTTGCAGTGCGGGGTCACTGCTATTCTTGGAGCTTGAGTTGCCTCCGCCCACACGTGCACACTTTCTCTTTAGTGCAAAGGTGACCTTTCAGGCAGGATCCTGTCAGCCTGTGCTGGTGGAAAGAGTGGGCAGGCACGAGGTGAGGGACAACTGAGCCAATCACTCGCCGAAGTCCTCCCACTCCTGTCCTGCTATTTGATCTACCTCTTAGCAAGACTGTGAGGAAGTCACTTTACCAGACCACAGCAGCAAAGTTCTGTGGCTAATTCTATGACCTGTAGCTGCCTACCCCAGCCTCAGGCACATCATCCAGTACCACTGGGTCATGTGTAGCTACAGAATAAGAGGTGTGTTTTATTTCACATCTCCTCATGGCTCCAGTGACTCCTGAACACCGCTTTTGGAAACGTGGGTCCCTGTGTGTTTTGAGTTTTGAACACAACTGCTGTTTGGGATGGTTTTTGCACTTAACAGTTTCTCAGACTTCCCTCAGTGGATCGTTAAGGCTGCTTACCATGTGCACGCTGGTCCTTGGCTTTTTATTGTCCCATGTGACTAGGCCTCCTCTAAAACTCAGTGTCTTCACACACTGATTGCGTATCTTACTGAAAAGGATTTGAAACAGGAAGAACCACTCTCTGTTTGAAATAACCCGTTGGAGGCTTGATGCCAATTTGTTAGCAGGCCAGGGGGAATGTCAGCGACTGTATTGATCATCTATAGACATGGAATTGCCTAGCATGAGGAAGCAGAGGATTTGTTTCGTTGGGAAAATTGTTTTGCTGGAAATGTTCCAAGAGAGAGTGTTGTGGTCCTATCATGAGACATTCTTAGCCCTGGGATCTCAGTTAATGGGCCGTGGGTGGACGTCAGTGTGAGGGGCTGCCGTGCACGGGGAGGTGTCCAGCTGTGAGTCTCAGGCTAGATTTGCCCCGGTCTTTTTGTGATCCAGGACTCTGGATAATGTGAACTTGTTTTCTTATTTAACTGGAGGGTACGTTTATTGTAACCTGCTGTCTCATTTTGAGGCCAGTTCCTCAAACTATCCAAATAGGTGTGTTTCCCTTCTTCCTCTTTATTTTTTACATGTCAAATGTAAACCGTAACGTGTGTCTACTTTTGAGAACGTAATGAATAACTTTCATGGGGAAGGATTTAAAACTATTCGCAATAAATTATTCCTGGCGTGGGCGTGGTCACAGTCACATTTGTTTCACAGGTGTTGTGTCTCGGGGGCATGATGGGGCTGGCATTTTCCTGCGGTGAATGGTGCTGGAACTGATTTTTCATTTCCCGGAGGGCAGTTTCCCCTCCTGAGTAAGACTGAGCTGGAGGGGCTGGAGTGGGCTAGGTCCTCCTCTGTTGCAGGGAGAGCAGGGAGGGGCCCCCTCTCCCCTCTGCTTCCTTCCAGGGTGCTCTCCCGGCAGGCCCAGGTGTCTGAAGGGCCGGGCTGGAAGGAAGGGCCAGGACAGTGGGCTTTTCCCTTCTCCTTTGGAAAGCACTAAGACGCAACTACCAAGTCATACAGAAGACTTTCCATAGGTTTGACTCGGCTCCAGTGGTGTGGGAAGAACTGAACTTTGTGAATTAAGTATTTTGAGGTGTCTGGGAAAAAATATGGCACTCAGGTATACACTGTTCTGCCAGAGGAGATGAACTTAGTGGTCGCCACGCATCTTCACGATAAGCATAATGCCTGGTGCATAATAAGGTCTCAACAATTATCTGTGACATCACTGAAGGATTTGAGAAGAGGCACTGGTCTTTTCTGGAAGTCACTTAGATGCAGGCAGAAAGGGTACAGCCAGAGTACTGGAGTGTGCCCCCCTCCCATCCCCAATGAAAATTCTGTCCATGCATCCAGTTCTTTTCTACCTTTTTTTTTAAAGATTTTATTTATTTATTTGTTTGTTTGTTTAAGAGAGAGAGAGAGCTCACAAGCAGGGGGGGGGAAGGGCAGAGGGAGAGGGAGAAGCAGGCTCCCCGCTGAACAAGGAGCCCGAAGCGGGACTCGATCCCAGGACCCTGGGGACATGACCTGAGTGGAAGGCAGACACCTAACCGACTGAGCCACCTGGGTGTCCCTCTTTTCTACCTTTCAATTTAACTTAGCTCTAGATTTGTTTAATGATGTGTTTGGCAGAAGACTCCAGGAGATATGGGCGAAGAGGAGGACGATAATAAGAAAAGAAGCTGCTGGTCTCGTTGGGCAGTGTGGCTCTGCGCAGACCAGCTAGGAAACAGCAAGACAAAACAGCCTGTTGTGAACATGGGGACAGACTTCGGGTTGTGGGTAGTCAGAGAAGAGAGCAGTCAGTGTCGTCTAGTTGGAGAAGGCCTTGCCTAAGAGGGACGACACAGCTGAACCTGCAGCCGGGGTGGGATTGGAATAGACAGATTTGCTTTCCTTTACACATGTTTGTGTCTGATTAGGATGAGGTTCACGTTCTCATTCATTCATTCATTCATTCATTCATTTTTTTTAAGTAGGCTCCATGCCCAGTGTGGAGCCCAATGTGGGGCTCGATCTCATAACCCTGAGATCAAGACCTGAGCTGATAGCAAGAGTTGGATGCTTAACCGACTGAGCCACCAGCTGCCCCTCTTTTCCCTCTTAGCTGTGGGCTCTGCATGGACCCCTGCCCCGTTCAGAGTCTCATCCGTGCTGAGAAACATGAGAGAAATCTCGGTAAGTCTTCCCTCCCCTGCTCCCCATTATGGTTTCCTTGCCTTACAGTCCGCTCCTTCACATTGCCCTGTGTTGCTGGCGGTGGTGTCCACAGGCAGTCCCCTCATCTCATACTTAGGAAAGCGAGGCCTGGAGAGGTGAATGGATGAGCCTGGAGTTCCCCAGTCTTGGGGAGCAATGTCCAGCCCACTAGGCAACCTCAGACCGTCAAGAGCCTCTGACTTTGGCAGGCTCCCTAGGGTCATGTTCAGTTCAGGCTTGACTGAATCCACGAAGAGTGTGCTCTCACAGGTGGTGAGAGGGGAAGGGATGAGTTAAGAGATGTTACCATCAGACTGTAGAAGACCCTCTGGGATGATCATGACCACCCAGGGCTCCCCCGAAGGCCTTGCAAAAGCACCCTCTGTAGGAAAGTGGGAAGAACTTACACTGACCCATTCAACAGGTGGCAGAACTGAGGTACGCTCAGATCCAGTGACTTTCAAGGTGCCTTCTGAACACAAGAGGCTGGAAAAAGGACAGAGTCAGATACGTGTAAACGGAATCTCCTTTTGTCTGAAGGCTCCTGTAGCATCCCAGGGACTCACCTGTCCTGTTCTACCTACATGTTTCCATCCCATTCCTGAGAATATTCGAAGCACTTGGCACCCAAGGTTGTCCGAAAAACGTCAGCACTTGAGTTTATTTGTTATCAACGGTAGATTGTCCTGACCTAGCTTTGCCCTTTTCTTGTACCTCTCTTCTGTTCTGAATAAGAATTTATTCACAGGCTAAAGGACTATTTGTAGACGCTACTATGAACGTAAAACGGAAACCACAAAGCCTGCCTCCGTGAACTGGCCGAGTACAGGTGTAAGAAGAGCGTGGGGGAGGGGAGTTCCCTGATGATGTCTGTGCTCTGAGGGAGCAGTTTAAATCCTCAGCCTCTGTTTCTTATCAAGAGTGCAGAAATTCTTTCATTGATGGGTGACAGCCCTGACCACGTGAAATTGTATAAAATATTGTGTGAATGTGTATTTTCTGTGAAGAGGGTTACATGGCTTTCATCAAAGTCCTGAAATCTCTGGAAAAGAGGAATAGCATTATATACAGACAAAGCACTCCTGAAGGGCTCTCCTGCTCAAAAATCATTCCCTTCCATCATCCCTCTGAATTTCATTATAAGAACAAATTTCATTGGCGAAGCATTTATACTTAATATATTGCTGGTAAGAGGCATATACTATTTGGGACAAATAATGCTTTCATAGGAGAAGACTCAAACTAATATAACTTATATTGTACTGAAGATATTTAAAATGGTCAACTTTAGCAATGGTCCAACGCCCAAATGACAAATTCCAGTATAAAACCAGCAATTCCATTTCTAACCCACTGGAAGATCACTGGATGACCCTGATCATCAAGCACATCCACACATGTTTTTCTCCATATGTCATGAAGGTTTTTGTCCTTTTTGCTCTTTAATATCATTTATTCAAGGTCTGCGGTAAATGAATTACATACATTAGAGGCAACCCTCCTCCTCATGGGTGATAAAGCCAAATTTTCAAGTTACATGCTCAAGGTCACAGAGGGAGGAAGGGATAGAGCCAGGATCTGAATCATTGATTATCTGACTCTAGTGTCCACACTCTTTCCCTAAGTGAATCCTGGCCAAGGGTCAAGGTTAGGGTTCCATAGCGTTCCATGGCTGAAAATGGGAAATTAGCAGAGGACAAGATACCCAGATGTGACTGGCTCTTTAGCTCAAGACCACTGACTGCCTGAAGTCTCAGCAAACGTGTGTTGACACGTCCAACCTCATGTCACTGGATTTCTCCTCCCTGGTATTTAGTGCATTTTATTTTTTAATTTTTTTTAAGTTTTTTTTTTAAAGATTTTATTTATTTATTTGAGAGAGAGAGAATGAGAGATAGTACGAGAGGTAAGAGGGTCAGAGGGAGAAGCAGACTCCCCGCTGAGCAGGGAGCCCGATGCGGCACTCGATCCCGGGACTCCAGGATCATGACCTGAGCCGAAGGCAGTTGCTTAACCAACTGAGCCACCCAGGCGCCCCGTATTTAGTGCATTTTAAAGAACAGTTATTTAACTTTAGGTACCTTGGGGGACAAAACAGTAATTAAACATAATTTTATATACTACTTTGTCAACAAACCTTTACTATTTTAACATCCCTAAAATTAGGACAATGGCCACAGGTTAAAAAAAAAAAAACAGGAAGTTGAGAACACAGGTGTGAATATAGAAATAGTCTAATTTGCTAATTGTTCTTGGCCTCACTCATATCATTTGTGGTTTAATATTTTCATGCCAGTTTATTGGTACCAGCTCTTATGAGTTACAATACCCAAACACATTTCTATAAAGTTTATCTCCCAAGTATCATCGTTTAGGTCTGGGGTCTACAAATTTTTTTTTCTAAAGAGGGCAAAAAAATAAATATTTTTGGCTTTGCAGGACCGTCAGTGTGTGTCACGACTACTCAACTCTTCTGTGGCTGAGGAGCCATAGACAGTATGAACATGTATACAGTATAAATGAATAAGCATGGCTGTGTTTCAATAACATTTTATTTATATATAAAAAAAGACAGTAGGTCAGATTTGGCCTGCAGGTCACAGTTTGCTGACCTCTGTTTTAGGGGATAGATGGAATTCTAGGAATAATGAAGAAAAAATTAGGAAAAATAATCAGAACATACAGAGAAAGGCTCATTAGAGAAGGGGTATGTGTGTGGGGATGTGTGTGTATTATTTTTCTCATGTGGACTTTTTTTCATATTTTATACATGACGTATTAGTTCAACCACACACACACCACACATTTGAGTAGAGGCTCTTCTAGCTAATATGTTGGAAGAGTGCTGAATTGGAAACCAGGAAATCAGGCTCTGGATAAAGTTCTGTCACTAACTTGCAATGTACATTGCGTTACTTCTCTGAGCAAAAAGGATAATGGGATTAGAGTGTCTCCATAGGTCTTTCTACTCTACCATTCTCTAATGCTGTGATTTTCTTGTTAAGATTTCTAGGGAGAAATACGAGGTTAAAAAATATGGACTAAAATTTTATTAAAAATTATATAAAAACCTGATGTAGAACTTACTGATTCAACTCACATAACCAACAAAACCACAAGGGTCAACGAGTCAAAGGACACAATGCAAAGGACACGGTTAAGTGGCACAGGGTGAGAGGAACACACAAGGTTGCCACCTGGAAGGCTTGGAGTGAGGGGTTGGGCCTTCAAACGTGTGGAACCAGTGGAACCCCTTGGCACACTTAGTACGATGGATAAAGCTTCCTTGTGACTCCAGGAAACAATCATGTGGACATTTTATGGAGAAGAATCTGGACAAAGGAGCAGACCCTTTGTGATACTCATAGCTGTAGGTGACCAAGAATCCCCTCCCTCCATTGAGCTAATTGGTCCTTTTCCAAAGCCATTTGGAATCAAAGATGGCCACTCCGTTCTCAAAGAGCGGTGTTCGGGATAGGTGGTTGGTCTTTGGATGATGAATATTGAGCTGGATCTAAGAGGCCCTGTGGTTGGCAAACCGGATTCTGCAGAGACCCCTGTAACAAAGGCTGTTGTGTGTGTGGAGGGGGGTAAGCCTGAAGGGCTCTAGACCCCACACCTGCTTCAACCAGAGCCCCACACCCCCAGTTTTTATTTACTGGTATTAGACAAGTGCTGGTCCAACTATTTCATTATAAATAGGAAACCTGAGTCTTTGACGGTAGCAGAGGTACATGTGGCTGTTGCAGGGAGTGGAAGGAGATTCTACTAGGGACTACAAGTTCATATTCATCTTCTGGGGAAGACAAATGCCTCGGGGAGGAAGGCACCCGGAGAAGTGCGTATGAAGTCTCGGTTTCTCCCAAGGACTTCCTGGATGTCTTGGTCTTAGGGGAAACGTTCTCATAGAACCCCTCACTGGAGATCCCTGATAGCCTTCTCCCAAGGACGACATGATTAATGTGGGTGTAGCAGAGATTCTCCGAGGAGCTCTGATCAGCACTGTCCTGCTGGTCAAAGAAGAACCTTATCAAGAGTGAGACTCTTGCCATTCCCTTTATATACTCCAGGCTCAACACAGACCCAACCCTGGTCAAAATCTGTCTTCCATGACCATCTCTCCTCCACCCCCTGGCTGTTTTTCCTAATGGCGACCCCCACCCCAACCACTAGCCCAGGCATCCAGAGAGCTCATGCGTCCAGAGTATTCAGCCTGCCCAGGCATGTCCTCTCTGCCCCATGTTCCAGAGTGACCCCTGACTATCCCAAGTCATATATACAATTCCCAAGTCTCAGACCCCGAGGGCAGCACATTTTTATATAAGAGAACAATCTGAGGCCACCTTGGCATGACAGCTTATGGTATTTAACCACTCATCCTAGAGATTTTTGCATTATTAAAAAGGGAAACCACTCAAAAGAAGCTCCCAGGCAGTGGAATCTCAGGAGATAAAAAAGCAAAGCAGCAAAATACAAGAGGGAGAACCTTGGATCTGGGACTGAGGCTTGGTTTTGAATCATGCCCCTGACTTCTTGTCAGCGTCTGGCCTGGGGAGTATATCACTTAGCCTCTCTGTTTTCTCATTTGTACAACAGGGGAAATAATAGTGCCAGTCTTATAGGATCGCCATAACAGTGACGTGAGACACTCTAGGCAAAGCTCTCAGCACACTGCCTGGCATCAACAAAGGGCTCCATATATATTAGCCCCTTTCAGTAAGATGTACAACAGAGGTGGCTGACGTTGCTGCCACCAGGCCCCACACAGGGCCCTGGGCCGACAAGCACTGGCATCTAAAGTCTTTCTTTCATATCAAGGTTGGAAGGGGTCTTGGAGGCCAACTTCTGCCATCTGGGGTATCTGCATTGCTACCAGCATCTCAGAAAAGGGGTCAGAGGTGTTTGCATTACCTGCACAGGAGCAGATGACATTCCTTTATCTGGAGAAAGAAAATACAATCAATTTCAGGTCCTGGAGAGATTGTGGAGAGGGTGGGGAGTGGGGGGCAGCTGTGGACACTGGGGCAGAAGCAGTCGGAGAGCCGAACAGTGGTCCGTCAGGCTACCCTGACCTGTGACACACCCCTGGGGAATGACAGGACCATCTAAGGAAACAGCAGAGCTGTTTGCGGCTGAGTGGAGGGAGACATATTCAGTGGGGTCTTGGAAGGGAAATCACAATTCCTCTCTCTCCCTCACCCCTCCCTCCCTCATACAAAATTCATTGCATACCTACCTTGTACCAGGCACGGGGGAGACAAAGAAAAATCAGAAACAGTTCCTGTCCTCAAGGGGCTCACAGGCTAGCATAGGAGGCAGACAAGGGCCCCTGAGGATCCATGATGCAAAGGAGGACTGTCGTGTCTACTGCAGGTGACAGGGGATGATAGTAGTGGGGGGGCTGGTGCTCAGGGAAAGCTTGACGGAAGGAAATTCTTAAATTGAGCATTCCCATTCCTGAATTTGCTAGCAGATACACACAAAACCTGGCCAGATTTTCAAAAGCCAGTTTATTTAAAAGCAACTGGCTTTGGCCACTCAGCAAAGAGGCAAACGGATGCACTCGCTACCCCCTCGCAAACACACAGGCTCGATAAGCCAACGTGAGCTTTCACACGGAAGCCGCAGGATGCCCTCCTAACACAGGAGGTGGGTGTGCCCCTGCAGCTCATCTTATTATATTATGGATTTACCTTCCCTCAGGACTGACATCCCAGATTCTCACATCTCCATAAATTCGCATGGCCATCTAGGATGGTCCCTGATTATCACTGCAAGGAACGTCTGTGAGTTTTTGCATTAGAGGTCTTATCTCCACCTTGTTTTGCTCTGATGGAGATTGGGGTTTCCTGGGCCCCACCATTCCCCGGGGTGATGCTAGGGGTGGGAGGGCCGTATTATTCACACATACACTTTATGGAGCTAGTTTGCAAGACTCAGAGTGAATGAATTAGGCTCTGCTCTTTAAACCCAGGAAGGCAGAGGCAAAACTCCATCACTTTTCTTCTTTAGAAATACAATGGCCTGTCCTCAGGCCTATATTTCCTTTCTCTCTTTCTTGCATGTGATGCTATTCACCACCCTCTCCTTCTCGAATTTCTTCTCCTTAGCTGCAGTCCTCTTCTGTCTCCAAAGACCATTGCCTCACCCCCTAAGTGAACCTCCAGCATCTCTTCTTGCCAGGCGCTAGTGCAATGTGTTCTCTGCACAGCAACCCAGGCGGTGTCTTTTCATGCAAAGGGCATCATACCAGCCCCTTGTTTAAAGCCCCTCAATAGTTCTGCAGTTCTCAAGACAAAAACTCCAATCCTAAGCTTGCCTACAAGGTCCCGCCCCTCCTTGTTGCTCTCGGTGACCCTCTACCTTTCCAGTTATTGTTCCCAGTTCACCCGTCTGGCCTCCAGACCTCACGGGGGGATACAGAGATCAGTAGCCAGTTCCTGCTTCGATGAGCTCACAGTCTTGTGGAGAGAGACACAAGCAACTGGATGAGTGACACAGACCCACACGTAAGTGTTACACTGGAAGGACGACGCCCAAGGAGCTTGGGAAGCACAGAGAAGGGGCGGTGTGGAAATATAAGTCTGTCCAAAGTAGAAAAGATGAGAAAGCAATGACTTACTCGTCTTTGAGGAATCTGGCTTTGCTTTACAAATGCATACTTTTTTCCTGAAAAAAGAAAAGGAAGGAAAAGTTTTCAATATTCAGAAATTCTCAAAGGAAATGACACTGGACTCTAAAACCTTATCTTTAACTCTTTCATTTGTTAAAGTTATACCTCCTTTAGCGTAGAGGAAAACGAAGATAGATAAAAGGAAAAATGAAAGATAAGATCAAGTAGAAATCTCCACCTCTGGGTGTGTGTGTGTGTGTGCGCGTGTGTGTGTGTGTGTGTTTGTGTGTGTGTGTCTCTCTCTCTTCTCCCTTTTCCCTTTTCTATGGGTTGAGGTAGAATTGATTTATAAATGGAGAACTATGGTGATGTCATAGTTAACTATTTGGGGATTTTTTTTCTAACAAAATATCAATTTCTTTTATATCATGTGACATAAGGAGCCAAGGTTATTTCCAATTCCAACCCCAAGCCTGATCTCTGACCTCCAAGCAAGCAAGCAAGCAAATGTGGTCCATGTGAGCACAGGGGTAACTACTCTGTAGAGACGAGTCCCCCAGAGGAACACAGTCTAAATATAATGGAAGCTCATTATCATCTCAGGAGACAATGACATGTGTGCCAAGCAGCATGACCATATGTCCCACTTGGCTTAGGGAGTCTGGGTAATGTCCTTATCAGTCACTTAGGGACCCCAAACTATTTGTAGCATGCCTTTCACTCTCAATGCCTTCCCAGGGTGTCAGAGGACTTATATGATCACCCTGGCTGTGAGTTTTCTGTGCAAGGACCAGGAACGTGTGCTTCCACACATGGAGTCTAGCACTTACAGTGTGAGGAGGGGTCTTTCCCTCTACAGTGGCCACTTTCAGCCTTGCTTCTAGGGCTTTCTGGTTCAAGGAGCGCCATCAAGACTATTGTTCCTATTTCTCACCAGGCTCGAATTGTTACTTCCCTGACTAACTCTCAGATGACTGTGTCTGGGGAGTCAGAGGCTTCCCCTGTGGCCACAGACAGTGGGCAGTTACAGGTGATTTACAGTAAATACCACATTGAAACCACACTCAGTGAAATAACTCTTGAAAACAATTCTCCACTCACCACGGAAGGCAGAAACACCCTTCGGCAACGTAGCAGTCCCAGCATCTAAAATAACCATGAGATGACACAAGTCACCATGTTGGTTTCTGCAGCTTGATTAGGGTGACTCCTTCTCTTTGCCAGTTCTGTGAAAAACCTTTTTTTCTCTCCCAACCCCCAAGACAGTGTTTATTCTAGATGACTTGGACACATCTATTATGTTAGAATGATTTCTTCCTCCCAGAACATGAACTGCCCCTTTGGAAATATGAAGACGATGCGTATCACCTCCTAATCAGGGAAGGAACTTTCTGCTGTTGATAGGCATCATCTCCATATTTCCAAAGGGGCAGTTCATATCCTGGGAGGGAGGAGTCATTCTAGCATGATAGATGTGTCCAAGTCACCTAGAAGAGCTTGCTCATCCCCAATTTCAATGATTTACTTGGTCTCTTGTGATGAAGGACACACAAGAGTCATCTCCAGGAAATCATGGTATCAGTGTGTGGACATTTTAGAAATTTCTTTCTGGTACAGGTTAGACAATATTTATAGTGAATTCTACTGTACTCTGAATTTCTCCTATTTAAACTATAATTATAAATGTATACCACATTATAATTGTTAGGTTGAAAAAAACCCCAAAACAACACTGGCTCAAAATGGTGTCACTTGGACTGAGTTCCCAAAGTGGTGCTTAAACATAATTGAATTGCAGTTTCAACCTCCTCCATCAATGTAGTCTTAACCCATCAGCCGGGAATTCTTCAATTTGTGCCATTAAGTCTGTCACCTGGCCTTCTCCATCCCCACAAAAAGATGAGATAATCTGCATGATAAGACACCTTGCTTTTCCCCTTAGAAAGTAGTAGCCTCACCTGGGATAATCTTTTTCTTCTGCTAATAACTTTCTTTTCTCCACTCTCCTTCTATATATAACTCCTTTGAGAGCCTCTCTACCTACTAGATGGGGTGTTGCTGATTCGTGAATCATTTAATAAAGACAAGTAGATCTTCCCATTTACTTTGTTGAATTTTGTTATTTAACAGTTCATTTGTTTACATCCTACACTAGAGATTCATAAAGTTGGGGACCGTATAGATTTATTTTGTTCATCGCCGGCATAGATCACCAGCATGTGGCAGAGTGGCTGGTAAATCTATTTTCAATAAATATTTGATAGATGAACGAGTAGCCAAGAACAGAGTAACTCCAACTGGCTCAGGTCATCAAATCTGCCTCCTTGACCCAAGGGACAGGTAAATTAACAGGACTTGGGATCTTTTTTATGGGAGGCAGATCGTTCTGCAGTCAGACATCCAGGCTGACGTCTATCATGCTGGGCATCTTTCTGAACTTGAGTCATAGTCAGCTACCTATGTAGTTGAATGTGAAAGCCCTGCATGTCCTGGTAACACTATGTTAAAAGGGTCTGTAAAAGTACCATCCGGACATATCCCCCACAAAGTGAGCTTCCCAGGGAGTTCCCTTGCAAAGGGTGCTGGAGGAGATGCTGTCGGCGCCAGCATGGCAGAGTGTTCTGACAGCAACTGGGGGTCCCTGTACCCCCAGAGTTTGACGGCTGAAAGGCATGGCTCCTCTTCATGCGACTTTCAGCCGTTGTTTCTATCTCCTGTTTCTGTGGCTGAAGAAACGCCCGAAGGAAACCACTGAACTTCGCCAGTGCTAAGAAACTGGGTTCCCTAAGGAGATTTGGTTCCCTAAGGAGATTTGGGTGATGAGAAAAGACAGCCGATTTTGAGTTACTGACGGGACGAGGATCTTTGGAAAACTTGAGCCATGGTTTCTTTGTCGTAAAACGAAGATGCTTACACTGCTTACCTCATGGAGTTGTAAGGGTCACATAAAGTTAAATATGGGCAAAAACTATTTTCAAGCTTGTTATTTCCCCCACTCAATTTTTCTGTAATGTATTCTTGCATTTCAGCCTGGATGTTTTGGTTTGGGGTAGGTTCTGCAGGAGACCGGATGTATCTCTGGGACGCCACACTCTGTGCCGGCAATTCCAGGTTCCTGTCTCTTACATAAAGCTTCCCTGGCCCACTAGTCTACCCAGTCTCTACCTTGTTATAATGCCCATGACCCTTCTGGTCTGGTTCATTATTTGGAGTATATGCTTTAACACACGTCCAGGGATATCCCCCAAATAGATGATCCTTAGCTTGCCCTGAAGACATGTACTGTAAAAATACCGTCCAGACATATCCTCCCCCAGTGATACAGTACAGATCCCTGTTGGGGGATCTTTGGGTGTCCAGCTCCTAATGCAAGCTTTGGCTCAGTGGTTGCTTTTTAATTTAATTGATATTCTTTCAAGAGCTTCTCCTGAAACCATGGGAAAAGGGCAGATAAGTCTATAGGTCACAGAACAACTGGCTTTGCTACTTTTTGGAATTCTTGGACCCTGAGACCCTAGTTCCATATTTGAGTGATTCCCTGGCACTCAAAAGGACTGGTCAGAAAGGGTTCATGAGGAAATCTTGGTCTAACAGCATCAGGGTAATTGCAAGTGTCTCTCTCCACAAACCTTTTAACGATCATATGGGAGATGTAGTCACCTCAGCAATAGAAACTTAAAGAGTCTAAAATGGAATGGTCAGGATGGAGCTGAGCACAAAGGTACTTGAGCTAAATGATCAGAGGCAGCAGGGGTTGCACGTCTCCTGTCCAAAGGTTCAAAGTGTTTTGTCTTTTGTCTTGTCTTCACATTTACCATGATTACAGCTGCTGCTGGGCGAGGCAGGGTGCTCCGTTGTGGAGCATGTGAAGTCCAGTACCTGACAGACTTTACTCTTCATGGGCAAAGGCTGGGAGAAGGTTTGTTGGATTTGTTCTCACCTGGATGTTCTCTGTTCGAAGCTTTGGTTTTCCAGAGTCCAGGGTATTTCTTGAGTGTTCTGCTGCCACCTAAAACCCAACATATCAGGAATGAGCTAAGTTCTTCCTTTCTGGGCTTCCCTCCTTGATTACCAATTTTTCCAACTTTTGCCATTTCTGCCATTTGTGTATCACCCCGGCATCACCTCAGCTTCAGCCTGTTCCCCTCAGATCTGTTCACAGCTTCTCTTTAACATACATGGCAACCTTTTATCTGACACTTCCTCATTGCCATGGCAACAACCCACCCACCGACATTCTCCGACAAACTCCACACACCACCGGCCCTAAATCATTTGTTCCCATGCGGCCGGGATTGCTCATGATGACCATGAGACTATCAGCATATGGAGAGGTCTATCCACTTGGCGCAGTCTTCGGGATGGCGCACGGGGATGGGGAAGGGTACTGGCTTGTCTCAGGTAAGTCATCAGCTTTTACAGCACCAAGGCAGAGAACATGGGATAAGAGGAGAAGAAAGGATTAAAGAAAGAAAATAAATCTGTTCCTTGTGCGGGTTGGGTTTCTGTATAACCATTTTTTTTCACTTGTGGGGATTTGAGGGTATAGAGAAAAAGAAACTAAAAATTAACTACTACTGGGGCGCCTGGGTGGCTCAGTCGGTTGGGTGTCTGCCTTCGGCTCAGGTCATGATCCTGGGGTCCTGGGATCGAGCCCTGAATCAGGCTCTCTGCTGGGCGGGGAGCCTGCTTCTCCTCTCCCTCTGCCTGCCACTCTGCCTACTTGTACTCGTTGTCTTTGTCTATCAAATAAATAAATAAAATCTTTAAAAAAAATAAAAATTAAGTACTACTTACTATATGCTTATTACTTTCTCTCATCTTCTCTCTCTCTCTACACACACACACACACACACACACACACACACTCCACTTACTAAATGTATATAACACACACATTTTATATGTTATATTTCATTTAATCTCAGAATAAATCCATGAGATAGATGTTATGATTCTATTTTTTACCAATGAGAAAACTGAGGCCAAAAATGTTAGGTAACTTGTCCGAGGACCACCAATCAGTAAGACTCTGAGCTCCTCTTGTAGAGGACTAGGTGACACACTGCTCAGTGTGTGTGTGTGTGTGTGTGTGTGTGTGTGGGCGGGGGGGATCTCCATGGCTTTTGTAACAAATCTGATCTGGAGAACCATGGTGGGGCTGTGCTGACTAGATGATAAATGGGAGATAGGGGTGAAGTTGAAAATCAGATCTCAGGAACTAAAAGCCTTTGAAAATTATACTAAGGGAAATATTTTATTTTATTTTATTTTTAAATCATTTTTTTTAGATTATTTATTTATTTATTTGACAGAGAGAGACAGCGAGAGCAGGAACACAAGCAGGGGGAGTGGGAGAGGGAGATGCAGGCTTCCCACAGAGCGGAGAGCCCAATGCAGGGCTTGATCCCAGGACTCCGTGATCATGACCTGAGCCGAAGGCAGACGCTTAACCAACTGAGCCACTGGGGCACCCTAAGGGAAACATTTTAAATCAGCATGGAAATGAAGATGCTGAGCCAACTGATCAACTATTTTGGAAAAAAAAATATATGTGCGTGTGTGTGGGTGGGGGGTGTGTGTGTGTATGTGTATGCGTATTTGACACCATATAGTGAATGTATGGATCTACATGTAAAGCAATAAAACAACAACAAAAAAATGATACTGTGGATGTGTCTTATCTTAAGATGGGGAAAAATTTTAAGCATTAATTGGTAGAAACCTAAGAGCTTTCTAGATTTAATTCAATTATGTTTAAGAAATAGTAAACAAAACATAAAAAGTTTGCATGGCACAAGATATACAGACTAGAAAAACTATTTCTTTGTAATATGAGAAAGGGCTAATTTCTTCAAACTGAGAATAGCTTGTACTCTCAGTAAAACAAAGTAGACCAAAATCCAAAACAAAAAATAGGCAAAAGACATTACTGGCTCTTCACAGACAAAGAAATACAAATGACTGATAAATATAGACATTAAAATAAGGAAGATGTATCTAATGTTGTCAACAGTTATAACTGTGAGTTACCATTTTTTTCTTTATACTTCATGTATTTTTCACTGTTTCTACAACTAATATGTATTAAAGTCCTAATCCTTCACCCTCACACCAAAATTCTAAAAACAAAACAAAACAAAAAAACTACAAATGTCACATCAATCATGACTTTCTCAGTCACATTGTATCTGTATTTTGTTTTATTTTTCTTCTCAAGACAGTGATTTCTTCACGTTTCCAATCATTCATCAAACTCATTTTGAGTGCCTACTATTTGTCAGAAATAATGCTAGGAAACAGGAATTCAAACATGACTAAGAAACAGTCTCTACATTTGAGGAACTCACACATAGATATGAGAATAGGGATTTATAAGCTGATAACATGGCCGAGCTGCAGATGGCTCAAGGCCTGAGGAACCAGGGAGGAGTTTCAGAAAACACTGGGTTTCAGGGAGGGGCAGGACACATCCCATGGGTTCACCAAGCCTCTTTTTGACAGGTGGCATTTTGAGTTCCGTGTCTTAGCTCCCAGTGGCAGGAACTGGGACTCAGGATGCCAAACGTAATCCTTAAAAGTACTCCCCTTTCCTTGTCCCAGCGAGTTCATTCTTCCTAGACCACCTCACTAGGGATTCTCTTTGTTTTGGGTGGTACTAATTTTTACAATGACTGCTTTGATGTTAATGAAGATGATGGTCCCTCAAAATAATATCTTATTATTATTGAACCTTACTGTGTGTAAGGCACTGTGCTAGCATCACACGCACTAGAAACTTCCAAGGTAGGTATTGTATTATTACTTCCTCTTAAAATTAGGAAACCAAAGTCTAGAAAAAGCCAAATTCTTGACCGATTTTAATGACCGCTGCTTACCCATTGCAGGGAATGTGCACCGGGTGAGCCCTCCCTGTGGGCAGAAGCTTGCTATTTATTTTGAACTAAAATAGTAATTAAAAGAGTAGTGGTGTCTTTGAGCTCCTTGCAGGCATTAAGAACTCGGGAGACTGTCCTACCCACCCCCATCCCCTGCCAGCCCTCAGAAAATTGTTGCATTTCTTAAGTCATGGTTTACTGCATTGACCTCCCTTGATAAAGTCCTTCTGCCTTTTAGGGGTTCTCCACCAGCTGCTTGCTCACTCTGATTCTGGGGAGAAGGCCAGCACTATAAGGAGTTGAACTTAGTGTCTGACCCTCAGTAGGCACTTAATTTTTTTTCAGTTCTTTACCCTGTTCCCTCCCCTTGCCCAAAGACCTCTTTTTTTTTTTTTTTTTTCTTGATGGCTCTGTCCCACGTCCGCTGCTTTCCCCTGGGGAGACTGGACTCACCTGTTTTCCTTCAGCGGAGAGTTCCCCATTCTCTCAGTTCTCTTGGTGACTTCCCCTCAGCCAGCCTGGTGCTCTAAAGGGGGCAGCTCCTGACCCAATGTGCGTTGCTCTGGCTACCAGTGCCAGAGAGCTGAAAGGAGAAGAGTACCTCCCCACAAAGGAAGGAGGACCCCAGGGGGAGGAGAGTCTGAGGTGCACGCACGCACAACTTCCTAAAATGTCAGAGCCCGTAAACGGGAGCAAATTTCGCCACTCAGAGATACGCCTCTTTGGCATATTATTTTAAGTTGGTTACTTTAAAGAAACTTCAGATATAAAATGGGCTCTGAAAATCAAGTAGAAATTACCCTACTGTAAGAGACTTTTGCATTGACAAGGGAAATCTCCATGTGTAAGGGTATCAGGAAAAGGGAGCTCTAAGTCTCTAGAAACTGTTACTGATGCAGAAGGCAATTAAATCTGCATAACAGCATGACCCTTGTTTACTGTGCTTTTTCCTCTCACAATGGACCCTCCACCCCCAACGTCTTTTGTCTTTAACTGAAGATGGTTTTTAAGGTGATGGCTTCAGCCCTTTGGGGGAATTGCTTAGTTTCCCTGAGTCTCTCCCTTACATACAGGAGATAGACATGTTATTAAGCTTTTGTTTCTCTCCTGTTAATTTGTTTCATGTCAATTTAATTCGTAGGCCAGCCAGAATAGAGGAAAATGTTTCCTTCCCAACTCCTGAGGGAACCAGGCTACTGGCCTTAACCAGAAGCCATTGGTCAAGGAGAGCGTTCAGCTTCTGGGGAAGCCCCAACTGCAATTACAGACAAGCCATGGAGTTTTTCACTTCAGATTCCTGAATTTATTCAACCACTTCATAGTCTTGGAAAAGTCAGAGGGGGAATTTTGTTTTAAAACAAAAAAAAGGTTAGCGGTGCCTGGGTGGCTCAGTTGGTTAAGCGGCTGCCTTCGGCTCAGGTCATGATCCCAGGGTCCTGGGATCGAGCCCCGCATCGGGCTCCCTGCTCAGCAGGGAGCCTGCTTCTCCCTCTCCTGCTCCCCCTGCTTGTGCTCTCTCTCTCTCACTATCTCTCTCTTTGTGTCAAATAAATAAAAATAAATAAAATCTTTAAAAATAAAAAACAAAAAAGGTTAAAACAAGTTAAGTCAATCCAATGACCAATAGAAATTATTAACAAAGCATATATCTGATAAAAAGATTTTATCCAGAATATATAAAGAACTCTCAAAACTCACTAAGAAAACAAACAGCCAATAACAAAATGGCCAAAATATTTGAACAGACATTTCAACAGAGAAAATATACAGATGGTAAATACATACATGAAAAAAATGTTCAATACCATAGTCATTAGGGAAATGTAAATCAAACCACAATGTAATACCTTTATACACATTTGCTAAAAAACAGGTCAGTCAAGTGATTTTGAAGAGTTAATTGGCTTTATAAGAGACTCAGGACTTGGGCAGTATCCCATCCAGCAAGTAGAGAGATGCTCTGAGGGGCTGTATAAAATGGAAGGTTTTTATAGGAGGGTGGGCCAGGAAAGTTATTAGCAAAATAAAAGAAAGAATTGTTCCAGTCAAAGTCACTTTCCCTTAGAGGGACGATGGACAGGGGGTCTTATTAGGTGGATTACCTCATCTTCCTTTCCGGGATGAAGAGGATCACTGATGTTGATGAGACAATTCCCGACTCACCAGTTAAGACTTAAATTTCTGGAGGAGATTGAAATTGCACTTAGTTAGGTATTAAGCCCCCATTTGGTGACTTAGCCTAAGTAAAGCCATTGTGGGTCTGTGGTTGTCTTATTTACACCTATTAGAATGGCTAACATTGAAAACAACAGAAAAACTGATGACACCAAGCGCTGGTGAGGGAACGCAGGGCTTGCTGCATGCATTGCTGATGGGAATGCAAACTTGTTCAGCCTCTTTGAAAACCAGCATGGTAGTTTCTTATAAGCATAGCCTCATCATACAATTTAGCAATCCCAAGTGAAATAAAACATAAGATCTCTAGGAACCTGCATGCAATAGCTGCTTTACTCAGAATTGCTCCTCAAACCCTGGAAATAACCCAAATGATTTCCAAGGGGTGAACAGCTAGACAAACTGTTGCATCCCTCCAAGACTGACCGATAATAAAAAGGAATGGACTACAAATTCATGCAACAACACAGATGAATCTCAAATGCATCACACGAAGTGAAAGAAGCCAGACTTAAAGGCTACCTTTATATGACATTCTGTCCAAGGCAAAATGGTAGGGACAGAAAATATATCAGCAGTGGCCAGGAGCAAGGGGTGGGGGAGGGATTGACCTTCAAGGGGCAGGAGGGAATTTTTCTGTTCTTTTGTATCTTGTGGTGGTGCAACATGACTGCACGAGTGTCTCATAATCGAAATAGCTGTCTACCAAAAAGGGTGCATTTTACTGTATGTAAATTATGTCTCAACGGAAAAAAAAGAGGTTATAAAAACAAAGAAATGAACTTGGGGACAGGGAACCATCGATTTTTGGTATTATCCTTATATTTGATGGCTGGTTCCAGCTTGATCACTCATTCGTTTCTTCATTTCTTTAACGAGTATATGTTGAACACCTACTATACGCTGGGCACGGCGGGTTCAACGTGGAGCAAAGCACATACAGGCTTGCCCTCATGGAGTTCCTTGAAATGAGATAAGACAAAATGCAAGCTACTTTCTTGCCTGTCCTTGAGTAATGCAGAGGTCACACTTGCCACAGTCAGGAGCAGCATGGGGAGAGTACTAGTTCTGCAGCCACCCTTGGTAGCTGCTCCCCAGGCTTCAGTCTGTGTCTGTGGAGCATTTCCAGGAGGGCTTCACTACCAGCTGGCAGACAGATAACAGTCCCTGCAGGGGAGGAGAAAATATTCTGACCTGAGGAGGAGCCGTAAGGAAAGGAGGGCAATGCCAGTCTAGGGGCACTGGAGGCTCAAAGCAAAATACGTGAGTATTTCTAACATTTTAGTACTCTAAGGGCAAATACAAATTTAAAAGATAAGAAGTTTAATTCTCTCTGCTGAAAATGAGGGTGGAGACTTTCTCTCTGGCTCTTTTCTTAAAGCTTTTCCATTAGAAAACTTGTAAGTTCTTTCTATCTTTGAAAGGCAAGTAACTCTTGTAAAGGTTGAATAAGCAACCCAGGAATGAAGTTTCCTTCAGGATCTGGGAGATTTCTCTTTGAAATGTAATCATCAAGGAAGATCGTGCCCAACTTCCCAGTCCCCCTACCCCTGGGGAATAGCCGCAGAAATTCAGCTGGCCTGGGGACTCCAAACTGCAAGCTACTTCCATGGAAAAAAGAGGAAATGCTCTCTTAAGGACAATTAGCAAATATGTTACCAAATGAATTTAGGGTGAGTTGTGTGTGGCAGGTGGTACAGTCAAATCCTCTTATTTGAGGACTAGGCACTGTTTATCTTGAGAGAATGCATGCAATGGATTGTATCTCCTTGGTTAGATAAAAGGGCACAATTCCATTGTCTTGACAATCTCCGTAGTGAATCACTTGTGGCTTGCTGCACATTCTGGTTCCGTGCTTATTCAATAATAAAACTTTTTTTTTCTACTTTTATGGAAAGATTTTTCTGGGATGGCAGGAGATTTTTTCATTATATTTCTCCAACAGTACCACCATCCAATGTTTTCATTAATCCCTCGGGTAATTAACTCTAGGAAAGATGTTAGGGTGGCAGATTTTCTTGCCCGGGGAATATCTAAAATTCAGGAAACCCTTTCCTCAGCGAATTAAGTGAAGCAGTGAAGTAAGAAAGAAAATTCTTAACAAAGCATATATTGAAAATTAGGGGTGTCCACTGAATACAGGTCTAAGAAATCTAGGGCTGCACTAATCTGTTTCTCCCATTCTTCTCTGTCAAAACCACTTTCTTTTCCAGGCTGACCAACTGCAATACATTTTAGGGAATGTCTTCCAAGTTATCTAACGCATTCTTTTCTGTGTGTAAGAAATCTGGGGTAACAGTCAATGGTCTGCCATTCTGTGTATGAAGAAAGTGGTGTGTGTGTGTGTGTGTGTGTGTGAGTGAGAGAGAGAGAGAGAGAGAGAGAGAGAGAGAGAGAGAGAAAATGAAGTAGTCTTGACACATTGTTATAACTAACCTTTCTCTTCCCCATTATCTTCAGGAAAAAAATGAAAAAAAATTTCAATTCAATCTATAAGTCCCTCTCCTCAATGGCATCTGTGCCTTTCACCCTGCCTAGAGGGCAGCAGAAGGGAACCATAATTTTTCAGTATTATGGAGAAAACAAAATGGCCAAGGACATTTAGCCAGTGAGTAGGACTATTGCTGACTCCTCATCAGTATGAATTAAGATATCCCAGACTCTGGGTGGAACAGTTTGAGCAAACAGTCTGGAGACTGTCCCATGGGTGGCTTACTTAGTTCCAATGTTGAGCAAAGCCAAAGGGTCAATGCCTCAGGGGTGAGGGTTGGAAATCATTATGCCACTGCTAGGGATCACTTCTAACCTTCAAGGGGCACTTTTACTCAGGCCACTAGATGGAGAAGCTGAGCTGAGTAAAAGTGTTAGCTACCCATCATGAAAATTTCCTGTGATTGTGTGAGGTAGCAGTGAAGAGCAGGACATTGATAGAAAATACACACATTTATTGCTGTGAAAAGGACTCTGGACTAAATAATCTACCTTCACTTCACAAATGGAAGTATAGCAGCACACATTCCCACAAAAAGAAGCCAAAATAACAAAGCTTTGAATCAGATCCTCCTTTTTATCCTCCTCAGTGCTGACCCCAGTGCCTAATACATGAGAAACTATAGGAATTGAAGTGGAAATAGAAGCCTGGATCTTTGTAAACAGATGCTGGTGAAATCAGTGGAAGGTTGAGTTGAAATCTTCAAATTTACTTTCCTATCCTTTGGCATTACTGCAGACACTTGATGACAAATGCAAACACTGTTTTGCTGTATCTCAAGATCATAGGCTAATATCAAAATAACTATTTGTTGAGAACTTCCTATAATCCATGAACTGTTTAAATGTTTTAGATATAATTTCTCATTTGTTTATGCAAGAATTCTTTATTTTTAAGATTTTATTTATTTGTCAGAGAGAGAGAGAGAGATACAGGCAGGCAGAGGGAGAAACAGACTCCCCGCTGAGCAGGGAGCCCGATGTGGGGTTCAGTCCCAGGACCCTGGGATCATGACCTGAGCTGAAGGCAGACGCTTAACCAGCTGAGCCACCCAGGCATCCCTCGTGCAAGAATTCTATGGGATAAATACTATTTCCTCTATTTTAGAGATGAGGACACCCAGCCTCATACAAGCCAAGTGACTTGCTCAAAGACACCCCTTAATAAGAAAGAGAGCTAGAATCTGAGTTCAAAAGGAGGGTGGACCCTTTCTGTCTATTCATTGCTCTATTCAGTAAGTACTTGTGGAAAGATGAACTTAGCTTTGAACTCTGGTCTGTAACACTCCAACGTGTCTGGGAAGACTGAAACATACTTTCATGTTTGGGGTGTATTATGCTTCCCAATTCTTATGTGGCTTTTCAAACACCTGGCTGGCTTCAGCTGCTAAGGCAGGTTAGAGGCCTTTCAGATAAAGAGTGATTCTTCGAGCTTCTTCAGTCTCAAAGAACTGGATGGGATAAATCTGGCTCTAGCTTACTCCTTTGTAGACTCTTGTGGCTAACGAAGGGAGCTGGGAGAGATATTTATGCGAAAGGAAAATCCTTATGGATCATTTTATGGTAGGAAAAGAACTGGTTTATTTAAGAGTTCTTGTAGAGTCAGGAATCTAATAGCTTAGCTAAGTTTTCCCTATTCTGCTTCCTTCCCAAAGGTCTTACGGAGAGGGTAAAGACTTCATGGAGTGATATTGTTGAGAGGTATTCCTGAGGGTAATTTTCCAACTGTTTACTTTGTGGTGCAGAGTATGAGCTGATGAGGAGTCCTGGCTAATATCAGAGAGTTAGTCATGTGTTTGAAACTCTGGCTATTCATTGCTGATATTCCCCACTAATGTGCACTTGGTTTGAAACAGAAGGTAATAGCAGAGTTTCAGTACCTCCCTAAGTGAACTTTGGGACTGGGATTTTGCTTTCTGGTGGAGGGATATTCACATATAGCTCTGCCGACTTTCCAGGAGTAATAACAACACAGAGGGTTATTTTTAATGGTAAGAGGACTATTTGGCAACAAAATGGGGATTTGTTCAGCTCACTGAGAGGGCTTTTACAAATCTAATGGCAGGTGGAAACTATAGCACTTTCCTGTCACTGTTTTTTTTTTTTTTTTTAAAGATTTTATTTATTTATTTGAGAGAGAGAGAATGAGAGATAGAGAGCACGAGAGGGAAGAGGGTCAGAGGGAGAAGCAGACTCCCCGCCAAGCAGGGAGCCCGATGCGGGACTCGATCCTGGGACTCCAGGATCATGACCTGAGCCGAAGGCAGTCGCTTAACCAACTGAGCCACCCAGGCACCCTCCTGTCACTGTTTGAGCCACGAATGACCCTTGGGAAGAATATTCCTTCATTTGCAATGTTTCCGGTTTCTCATTAGTGAGACTGACATAGAACATACATGATTAAGAATCTGGGGGGGAAATTACAAACTGGGCTTAAGCACCATAAAAGTTAAAAGCTAAATTAAAAAGAAATCCAAGAATCAAAGGATCAAGGAAAGCCTTTTTTTTTTTTTTAGATTTTATTTATTTGAGAGAGAGAGATAGAGATAGTGAGAGAGAGAGCACAAGTGAGGAGGAGAGGGAGAAGCAGGCTCCCCACAGAGCAGGGAGCCTGATGCGGGACTCGATCCCAGGACCCTGGGATCATGACCTGAGCCGAAGGCAGACGCTTAACTGACTGAGCCACCCAGGCACCCTCAAGGAAAGCCTTTTATCTAAAAATTTTAAAAGCAGACATTCTGGGCTTTGTAAGCAAATAAAGGGGTTTCCACTGAAGAGTCAAGTGTAAGTGAGCTCTAAGTGTCCTCCTCAGGTCAAAGTCAGCGCATTACATTATTTCAGATGAGGGAAAAGTCCTGGCAGCAATCACCCAGATCCTGCTGATGGGTGGGTATATACCATGCCTGGCTCTGGAATTACTTCATATCTCAGTACCTTGCTCAGGGTTCTTTCCCCATGTGAAAATGATTACACTCCAGAACACAAACCTGTCCAAAAACTGACCATGACTAATATATCTGAGCCGAAGGCAGACACCAAACAACTGAGCCACCCAGGTGCCCCACATCTAGCTGTGATTTTGAGTAATTTATCCGAATTCCCTAAATCCCATTATTTCCTCTGTAAAATGAGGCAATGATAGTACTCACTTCCTAAAGTTCCTGGGTTGATTGCCAGAGCTAATGAGGGCAAAAGACTCCGAAGAGAGTGTGGTGCATACTGAGCTCACTGTAAGTGACAAGCTACTGGTGGAGAACTTTTTCCCCACCTGGTGTCTTGTTCGGGATTGAGGGCTTTACTCCCCATTACCCCAACACTCATAGCTTGTCACCAACTCATTCATTCTGCCAAGGTCGAGTGGCTTATTGATGAATTTGGAAGCAGAATCTGGGCATTCTTTGTCACCCCTTTCTTCCTGATTTCTTTTAAGACTGAATTTGACTCTACAAACCTTGCATTGTTTATTGTTCTCAGCTATGCAGTAAACTTAATGATAAATGCCTACAATGGTCAATACATCCAATTCTGGGGGTCAGAAGGCAACCATGTTCTTTATGTCAGTTCAGTTACTAATAAAGGCGTGTGCATGAGTGTGTGTGTGGGGGGGTGTGTGGGTTGTTTAGTCTCTAACTGCCTCAAACCTTTGCTTTAATTTTCATTAACACTCAGGAGAAAAAGGGTACTCATTAATGGGGTTCCCTCAAACACTAAAACAGCTGCTAGTCAATTATCATTAGAATAAAAACTGGTTGAGTTCAGTTTTGGAGAGAGGTGATAGTAGTTTGATTTGACTTTCGCAACATAAACAAACCAAATTGTTTTCTCTGCAAGGACCTTTTGTGAATGGAGTCTCTATACTTGGCTTCTGAAAATGTGCCTACCACCACTTGTAGAAGACAAAGTTTAATATTCAGATTTCCAACCCCCAGGTGGAAGCATGGTCCTGAAGACATATATTTAAATTTTTATTAATTTTTCAGATATTTATTTAGGACTTACCATACTGGAGAGACATATGGTATAATAGCCAATCACAGGCTTGTTCCCAAATCTCTGTTCTGCCTATTACTAGTTGTGAGATATTTGGCAAATTATTCACACTCTTTCAGTTTACACATTTGTAAATTGGAAATAATAGTATCTGCCTTATATGCTTGTGAAGATTAAGTCAGTCCGTAAGTGCATAGAGTTTGTTAGACACTATGGAAAGCATGCAATAACCCTTAACTGGTTAAGACTGTTTTTTTAAAAAGACTTATCTATTTATTTGAGAGAGAAAGAGAGAGAGAGCAGGGGAAGGGGCAGAGGGAGAGAGAGAGTAGAAAAATCTTAGGCAGACTCCCTGCTGAGCGTAGAGCCCAGTGCAGGGCTTGATCCCATAACCATGAGATCATGACCTGAGCCGAAATCAAGAGCTGGATGCTGAACCGACTGAGCCACCCAGGTGCCCCTGGTTAAGACTATTTTAAAAAATGATGTGCCGGGGCATCTGGGTGGCCCAGTTGGTTGAGCATCTGACTTTTCATTTCGGCTCAGGTCATAATCTCAGGATTGTGAGATCAAGCCCTGCACTAGGCTCCATGATGAGTGTGGAGGGTGCTTGGGATTCTCTCTCTCTCTCTCCCTGCCCTCCCCCCCGGCCAGCTCTCTCTCTAAAAAAAAAAAAAAAAAAAAAAAAAACACATGATATGCCAGGCATTGGGCTCATTGTCGTAATGAGATGATGAACAAAATGGATGGACCCTGGAAGTTTCATTTAGGACTGAGTTACATTGTTTAAGTGTAAATCAGTTTCCATTCTTTACTATTTTATTCACTGAGTGGTTCCAAGATGGGTGAAGTGCAATGAATGACAAAAATCAATACGTGGTTTAAGATCAACATTTAAACTACATTTTAATAGCGTTTTATTTTTCATAAAGTGAATCAAACCATTTATGCTCTAAGAGCACTATGCAAACTATCCTAGGTGGCCTAAGCTTATTTTCTGGCTCTAAAACGGAAACTTACTCTCTGATTTTTCTGAGATGTTTTAGATATTTACCATAAAAGAGATTTTAAATCAAGAAAATATTCCAAAAAATATATTTTAGATGGAATGGTTGCAAGGTCCAGACATCTTTCCTTGTGGCACCAAGATCATCCATATGGGATCCAGCTTGAAGTCGCTTCCTTTTGATGCAGGGAAATGAGTTTCAAAAACAGGAGGTGACTCGTGACAGTAGTGCCCATATGTGCATCAGTCTTCAAAAGTGTTGTCAACCATTCCTAATAGAAAAGTAGAGAGGGGGAAAGAAAAACAAATGCAAAAGAGCTTTGGAGTTTTTCAATATTGACTTATAACCCTGAACAGGATGTACTAGAGGGTCAGTTTTCATTCTTACAGGAAATACCTCCTGGTCATTATTGCTGAGGCAGAGGAAGGACATCGAGTGGGTGAGTGAGTGTGAGTCAGTCATCTTTCCCAAAGTGGTGGTGGCGTGATTTAAACTGCGGGTCCGAGTCTGAGAAGCCCCTGGGGCCTACTGAACGGGACAGGGGTAGTTTATGGACTATTAGGAGGAGCACGTTCCACTGTGGAAAACCCAGATGGCGTCTCAGCTCTAGCTGCTACCACTCCTTTTCACCGCATGGGGATGGCTGAGTGTAAAGGGAGGCAGAAAGGAACAGACAAGTTCCACACTATTTATATTTGAATAATGCTTAGGAGTTTTACAATCATGTTTTCCATTACAAGAGCAATAAAACCATGGAAAATAAGATAAGAGGTAAACACACCTGTCCCTACTCTCACCTTTCTTTTTCTTTTAAAGATTTTATTTATTTATTTATTTGAGAGAGTGAGAATGAGAGAGAGAGAGAGAGAGCACATGAGAGGGGGGAGGGTCAGAGGGAGAAGCAGACTCCCCGCTGAGCAGGGACCCCCCCCCCCCCCGATGTGGGACTCGATCCCGGGACTCCAGGATCATGACCTGAGCCAAACGCAGTCGCTTAACCAACTGGGCCACCCAGGCGCCCTGTTTTTTGTTTTTAGATTTTATTTATTTATTGGAGAGAGAGAGACAGAGATAGTGAGAGAGAGAGAGAGAGAGAGAGAGCAGGAGCAGGGAGGAAAGGGAGAAGATTCCCTGCTGAGCAAGGAGTCCAATGTGGGGCTTGATCCCCAGGACCCTGGGATCATGACCTGAGCCAAAGGCAGACGCTTAACCAACTGAGCCACCCAGGCGCCCTACTCTCACCTTTCTAACACCTGGTTGAATCATTTGGGTTTATCTTTTCTGGCCTCTTTTTTTGTTTTGTTTTTTAAGATTTTATTTATTTGAAAGAGAGGGAGAGAGAACAAGCAGGGGGAGAGGCAGAGGGAGAAGGAGAAGGAGTCTCCCACTGAGCAGGAAGCCCGACGCGGGGCTCGTGCCCAGGCCCCTGGGATCATGACCTGAGCGGAAGGCAGACACTTAACTGACTGAGCCACCCAGGCGCCCCCGACCTCTTTTCATGTTAAGAAAGTTGTATGTACAGGTTTGCCTTCCTTTTTATATTTTACATCGGACTATATGCCCAATCTTTTTAAAGGTTGTATGATATTTCCTCTAACAGGTGGTCAGTAGTGAAATTACGTACTTTCTTACTATTGGACACTTGGACTCTTTTTAATGTTTGCCATTAGAAATAGTGGTGCACAGGACAGTTTGTACATATGTCTACTTTACTACTTTGGATTACTCTTTTTGGATTGATTCCCAGAAGCAAATTCATGGAGTCAAAGTATATGAGCATTTTTATGACTTTTGTTTCAAATTCCGTTTAATCATCTACCAGCAAAATATAAGAAAACAAGTATCACTCTATTTTCATCTATTTCAAGGAAAATAGATGTTACCATGGAATAAAAATTTTAATTTTAAAAAGTCAACGTTAATACTTCATTGTTGTTTAACTTGGCACTTCTTATCTTCCCCCCTATTCTGGCTATTGTCTTTTTCCTGAATTGGCTGTTCTTAAATTTGCCTATTGGAGTCATAGTGTTTTCCTTATCATTTTGTATACATTTTTTTATCCCGTGAAGATTTTGACTTTATTACAAGTAATTCTTTTTTTTTAAGATTTTATTTATTTATTTGAGATAGAGAGCACGAGAGGGAAGAGGGGCAGAGGGAGAAGCAGACTCCCTGCTGAGCAGGGAGCCCGATGTGGGACTCAATCCCAGGACTCCAGGATCATGACCTGAGCCGAAGGCAGTCGCTTAACCAACTGAGCCACCCAGGCGCCCTATTACAAGTAATTCTTAAAAATACTTTTTCATAGTTTATTGTTACCCTTTGAATCTATTTTTAAATATGGTCTTCGTCATAGGAAGTAGCATGCAAGAGTTAACATTTTTTAAATGGAGACACAAAGATTTATGGGAAGGTCATTTTTTTAACCCAGTGATATACTTTATGTAACATAGTCACACACACACACACACACACACACACACACACACACACTTCCCCATGGATGCTACGTTTTGAGCAACCAAAGGCCACCCTGGCTTACTCATTTTCCCTAGAAGCCTTGGTTTCCTGTGTCCCCTATTCCAAACACCCTCTTCCTTCTCCACAAAGAGTTTATGTTCGCCTGCAGCTGTTTCTGTTTTGTATTCCTTGAGCTTCAGTTGGCACTATCCACAGTGTATCTCAAATGGCTATTCAACTGCCTTCTGATCGGTTTTGCCTCCTTAACTAGAACAGAAACTCTTGAAAATTGAAGTCATTGCTTATTACCTGTTTATACCTTTGTTACTTGTTTATATCTTCCATAGTACATGGCAGCCTGAAAAATGACCATGCTGCATGTGAGATTAAGTAGCAGAATAGAGAGGGAAACCATGAGTCTATTTCAGAATTCTAGATAAAGGAATCTTATTTTAGAGTTAATTTTCCAAATTAGAATTTAGAAATAGTATCATTAGAGGAATCAACAGGCTAGTGGAAAATCATCATATCACAAATAATGACTAGCGGAAAGGGGTATAATTCATATTGTCACACCAAAGGGCACATGAACTTCTGGCTTCAGCTTGTATCTCCAGGGACAGGTGTGATCCAGATCGTGTTGAGGAAAACTGAGGCAGCTTACCAGATTTTCACTGAAGTCTTATTTAGGCGACCGTATAGATGTCCATTTTTTCCTTGATACTATCAAGTAACCCTGTAGGCTGTTGAATCTAGAAATTGAGATAGGAGATAGGAGTCAAATTCTGAGACTGTTAATAAGGATTAGATTTATAAAGCAGGGCAGGTGTCAAATCTGGTCTAGGGAGCAGGGAACTGAGGACTGGGACTTCTAGCAACAGCAGCACTGTGTACTCCCATCCTGGGAACCAAAACACTTTGTAAAGAGCTGCTGGGTGCTGCAATGGGCCTTTATACTATGTGAAGGTAAAGCCACAGTTCTGGGGTGGTGGCAGGAGGAGGGGTTGGGGGAGCATGGAGGGAGCTGGCCCAGAAACATAGCCAGGATCTAACATCAAGGAGAAAAAGCATTTACTAAATAACACAATTTGACAATTGTCTTTATAAGACTCAGTAGCTGATGTTTCTACCATTTAATGAAATGTCTCTCGCTTCTCTATATTAACAACCTCATGCAATCAGGTTTTTTTAAATTATGAAAAAGCAGCAATTTGGGGAATATGTACAGGGAGAGCATTAGCTTCCCTGCCTCCTCATTCTTCAAAATATGCTATTAAGCTGACTGCTACAAGCTTGGCAGCTCGTCCAGCCTAAAGGGAAAGATAGGCTACCCAGTGGCCCCTAGAAGCCATCTAATATTTTATCTCAAGTGTTCTCCTCATCTTCTTCATTTTTTAAATTGTAATTTCCCTTTGTTACTTCCTAGTCTTCAGCAGCAACTGTGTTTGGGAGAATTAGAGGAGGTACCTGTATCCGTATTTTTTAGAAAATTAGTATCTGGGGAGCATGAGAAGTTTGGAGAAGTAGTTTACAACGTGAAGAAGGGGTTAGAAGAGAATAATAGAAATTATGTGTATGGATTGTTTGTTATGTGCCAAGCACTAAGCAGTGTACTTTTCATTTCTTTAATCTGCACAGCAGCACTACACGAGGTCCGTATGGTTACTGTCTCAGTTTTGTAGTTGCAGAAAATGATGCTTAAATAGATTACGAAATCTGTCCAAGCTCACATGGCTAAGAAGTGATGGAACCAGGAAGCAAACCAGGAGTCCCATGCCAGAGCCCATACTCTCAGCCCCTCTGTTATTGAGTCAGTAGTTCTAGGCAACAAGGAACAACCAGGGAAGGTTGAGGAAAAACATCCCCAGAAAGACTCCAAAATGTTTAGGGAGGGGGTGAATTTCTTGCCTTTATGCTGGATGGGAAGTGGGTATTAAAGACAAGTGTTGGCCTCGTGAAGACCGGACAGACATGAGAGAAACACCTTCAACTTCCCCCAGCAGAACCTGTAATCACCTTTCTTGCAACATACACTTGTTGAGAGGTTCAGGGGAGAAAGAACGTGTGTTCTCAGAGTTTTATGTCTAGTGCTGATAGAGCAAATGGACTTGACGTAAAACATATTTTTAACGACCAAGAACACAATTTTCTGGCTTGTGTATTTGTAGCAGACATCACTCAGATCGTGGTTATTATAATCAGCACCTCCTGGAGTAATATGACCAGCTCGGCACAAACTAGATTTAAAAATAAATTCTCCACCTCATCTGGAACTCCCCAGGATTCAGTCTACAAGCAAGCTGGTGTAGTGCGGTACTTCCATCCTATTTCTCTGTGCCCTACTTTCATGTCCAGGGCCCTGTAGTGTTTTATAACTGTTGCCAAGTTGGCCCAGGGTTTTGAAGATCCCAAGATCCCTAAGTGACCTATCCAAGTTCATAGGGGACTATGAAATTAACCAATATTTATGAGATTTTCTGGATAACTTAGGTTAGCCTGGGGCAGAGTAGATTAGTACATTCATTGTTGAGCTCCTGCTTTGTGACAGGCATTGTGAATAATTGAGCAAACTGCCTCCAGGTTGGAAGATCCCAGATGCGTAGTTGAGGTAGCAATGAAGGCTTCAGACCAGTCAAAATTTCTGCCCAAGGCAGAGAAGTGGGAGGGGCTCATGTACACGACAATCCTAGCCAGCCACCCCAGTAGTGCGTGGTGGCGCATGTGATTCAAAATAAATATCCTGGTATCTTCTGAACTTTGTTTTTCTCTGTCATTTATCAATATTTACCTAAAAATATAAATGCAATTTCCACTATACCCTGGACTAAGAGACAGTGTTCATATCAATATCTACAAAATGATTAACAGGTAAACTCCTTCAGATTAAGAGAAACATATTGATAATTTCTGTACATTCCAGACTCTCTTTTCCCCAAATTAAAGCTTTTAAAAAGACTCTGCTTTAAATTTACCTCAATATTTGTGTCAAATTGAAGGTCTTCTTTATAGAGTCTGCTTGCAGCTGGTTCAAGAAAGACTGTGTTAGTTCAAGCATTGGAACAAAGCTCTGTTTCTATTAGTTCAACTGTCACATTAGGCCAGGTTCAAATCATTCACACTCAGGGCCTCTGATCTGAAATTGGTGGTAATCTCAATTGGTGGGAAGAAGTGTCACATTTAAAAAAAAAGGCTTAAAAGTCTTTTATTATAAAGATTATGTAACAAATGTGCAAGAAGTTTGGAAAGAAAGAAAAAATGAGCTATTTTCCCATCATCCCGAATACATTTATGTTAAGATGTGTTGAGAATGAAAGCCAGGCCTGTGGGTAATTGGAACAGTCCGATAGTACAACAGTATTTCCATTATTACTGCTACATAAAATATGTTAATTTGGGGGAAGAGCTAAAAATTGTCTCATTGGGGCACCTGGGTTGCTCAGTCAATTGAACCTCCAAATCTTTGTTTCGGCTCAGGTCATGATCTCAGGGTTGTAAGATCGAGCCCCAAGTTGGGCTCTGCTCTCAGTGGGGAGTCTGTTTGAGATTCTCTCTCTCTCCCTCTCCCCCCTACCCCTCTGCCTACCCCAGCTCTCTCTAAAATAAATAAATAAAATCTTGAAAAATAAAAATTCCCACATTATTTTTTCCATGGTATTTTGATAATTATGCATGTTTATTCTTATAGATGAAATGTAGAATAATTCCTACTACAACACGGATATTCTCAATCTGGATTCCCCCATCAGATATCAAATATGGCAATTAAAATGCTTTTCCAGTACTCTAGGTAGAATGCATTCAATAGTTTCCAAATATATATATGGCTATTTTATAAATATATAAAATTTTATAAATGGAAATTAAGGTCTCAATTACTCAAAGAACTCTAACTCACATGATACTGGAAGAGATGCTTTACGCGAAGGTACATACTTTCTAGTGTTCCATCTGAAGTTTTTCACATCAACCAAAGTTTGAACAATCATTACCTTTGTAAAATCTTCAGTGCCTTGTACCTGAAGTTTGACAGAATGTAAGTTAATTTCTGAGTACATATCATACAATAAATGTTTCTCTGGTAAGCTACTATCTCAGGACCTCTCTAAATATCATGTAAATATCTAAATTTACATGAAAAGTAAACATGTCTCTATTAGATAGACATCTTAAAATACCTGACTATGTTGGTTTTTTGAAAGTCAACATTCCATGTACTTTCATTGATTTTTAAGTGTTTTGCTCATTTCTCTTACAAATGAGAAAAATGATTAAGAGTTCATCATTAATGATCCTTTAAAATATCACCGAGAGAGATTATCTATGTGGCAAAAGAAAGTTTAAAAAACAGTAGACTTCAAGAAATCCTTCGGCATGTGGTTGTTTTCGATATGCTGTGAATCACATTGGTACCCAAATCTACAGTAAGCAGGGCTTTCTGCCTATGAGAGTAGACGGAGTTGCCCAGGTTTTAAGTTGCCTTGAGAATCTCTTGCTTGGGCATCTAACTTCCCAATCAGCACCCACAGTAGAGCTCTGTTATATTGTACCCAAGGATAGCGGTAGGGAGCACCATAGTTAAGTGTAATGTCTTACTTCCTTTCAGTGGCATCTGTTCAGAAAATTTTTCTTATGACCCTTTCTCATCTTGGGATTCCTCTTATCCCCACCTCATGTTTTTCTCCTGTCCCAAATCTACCTCCTAAGTACTTCTATCATAGCTGTACATGTTTCATGAACATATATGTGTTTCTTTTCACTTGGATGAGACATCTTTTGAGGGTAAGTCGCAAATCTCATTTGTCCTGATCACTTTAGCGTCTAGCACGGTTTCCGCCATACATTCATTGCTTTAAAAATATATGCCTAATTTAATTGACTCTAGGTCCCTCTTTCAATTTACTTTTTGTAGCTATATTTTGTATGTCCCCTGATTCCTCCTGACATGTGCCTCTCTTCCTCTACCCCAACACACACACACATGCACACACACAGAGTCGGCCTTCTTTCTTTCTTCATATGCACAGCTTCTCATTTTGATTGCCAGGAAGACTCAACAGCTTAAACATGGGAAGTCTTTCATCTTATATTCACTTTCAGAGTGGCTGAGCAAATACCCCTGATACTCAGTTCAGCATGGGTCTGGCAAAACTTTTCTAGAGTACTGTTGATACAGTCCAGGGAAAGTGGTCCTTCTGCAATGTGTAAATGAACTTACAGGCCCCCTGTTGCTATTTATAATTGCACCAAAATCTAACGAAGGCCCAAATGTACAGCTCGGCCTGCTTCATTGACATTGAACAGGAATATCTTGGTGTTTGGACTACTTAGAGCCAAAGCAATCAGTGACCTGGGTGTATGTGGTGTGTGTGCTTATGGAATGGTAGGGGAAACGCAGAGGATGGGAAGGTGGAAAAGTGACAATTTTTCTTATGTTCATACATATATGGCATATTGACTGGAAGGCATGAATCAACATTTCTATACCTGATAGCACGTTATAGGAATTAAGGAAGGTGCCTTATAAGCTTTTCGTAACTGACAATCTTCTATAGCTCCATTGATGAGGATGACATAGATCACAGTTTCATCATAGATATCAGTTTTGGAGTTCTTTGGTATATCTTTTACACAAACATTACAGAGTTTTAACTGCATCTTGTAGTTCCAATCCTATAAGGAAAACAATTTCATAGTCTACTGTTTATAAAGTTTAACATCAATCCCTAAAGAGTTAATTGATAACACTACTTTAATACAATTCCATTCAGAGAGAAGGATGAGTTTATATATAAACACCTCTTACCTCATAAGACAAACGTTCCCTCATTTTTTTGGCGGTAATAGAAAGTCCAAGTTTTAGCCACATTTTATATTCAATGTGAGGACAACATTGTTTAAAAGCTTCATACAAGTGATTTTTAGGAATAAAACAAGTCTGAAAAATGGAGGATATAAATTTAATATTTCCTTCTGCACACCTATAGTTTAAGGATATAAGGTTTTCTCATTTACATATAACATTAAAGCTAAGAATTTAAATTCTGTGAGATTCATGTTGTTGCCTGGACATCTAATAAGATGTGTATAGTAGTAAATATTTGTGTGATCTTATCATAAATTAAATATTAAAATGTCACATCCTCCAATGAGACATTATTATTCTTACAGATTCTGCAAAAGTAGAAAACAACATATCAAAAATAATTGAAACTTTTAAACTAAAGATATAAATATTTCTGAAAATACATAATTTTAGGGGAGCAAACTTTTTAGATAACAATAAATGCTAGTGCTAACAATGAGCAGGCTATTGGCTATGAGGAATAAGCTGCTACGAATATACAAGATGCTGTGTATGTTGGTTTTTATTTCTCATAGGTAAGTATGTATGAGTGCGATTGCTGGGTAATATGGTAATTGTGTGTTTAACTTTATAAGAAAATTGCCAGTCTGCTGTTAGAAGGGTTGTAACATTTTACACTCTCATCAGCCATGATGGAAATTTCAGCTGCTTCACATCCTTGCCAATATCTGCTACTCATTATTTTTATTTTTCGCCAATGTAGTAGGTGTGTGGTGATACCTCATCATGATTTTAATCTGCATTTCTCTGAGAGCTAATGATATCAGGCATCTTCCTCATGTGCTTTTTGGTCATTTGTATATTCCTATATTCTTTTGTGAAATGTTTGTTCAAATCCTTTGCCCGATTTTTAATTTGGTGTTTTGTCTTCTTATATTTGAGTTGTAAGAATTCTTTATAGGTTCTATTGTCAAGTAATTTTTCAGATAAAGATATTGTGACACGTTTCCATTGTCTGTGGTTTGCTTTTTCCATGTTCTTTGTGGTGTCTTTAAAAAGCAGAAGATTTTAAGTTTAGTGACATTCAATTTATCAGTATTTCCTTTTATAGTTAGTGCTTTTTGTGTCCTGGCTTAGAAATCTTTGCCTATCTCAAGATTTGTGTTTCCGTTTAGAATTTTTATAGCTCTAATTTTTATGTTTAGGTCTATCATCATTCCAAGTCAATTTTTGTGCCAAGGCTCATAGCTCCCATATAGATATTTGAGATTTTCAGGATCATTTGTTGAAAATACTATTATTGATTATTATTATATTAATATTAATTATTATATATTATATATTAATAACATTATTAATAACATTACTATTAATAATCAATATCATATATACACAATATATGAATCTATTTCTGGATTCTCTTCCCTGTTCCACTATTTTATATTATCTTAAGTTAATATCATTTTGTCTTGATTATAATAGATTTATAATAAGGCTTCAAGTCAGACAGTATATGTCATCTAACATTATTCTTTTTAAATTTTAATTCCAGTGTAGTTAATGCACAGTGTTATATTAATTTCAGGTGTACAATATAGTGATTCAGTAATTCCACATATTACTCCAGTGCTCATCAAGATAAGTGTACTCCTAATTCTCGTCACCTATTTTACCCATCTCCCCACCCCCTTTCCCTCTGGTGTCCATCTGTTGATTCTCTATAGTTAAGAGTCTGTTTTTGGTTTGTCTTTTTTCTTTGTTCATTTGTTTTGTTTCTTCAATTCCATATATGAGTGAAATCATATGGTATTTGTCTTTCTCTGACTTATTTCATTCAGCATTATACCCTCTAGATCCTTCCATGTTGTTGCAAATGGCCAGATTTCATTCTTTTTTATGGAAGAATAATATTCCATTACATATATGTATATATACATATATATACATGTAATGTGTGTGTATATACATACATATATATATATATGTATGTATATACACACATTTTCTTTATCCATTCATCTATTGGTGGACACTTGGGCTGCTTCCGTAATTTGGCTATTGTGAATAATGCTGTAGTAAACATAAGGGTGCATATATCCCTTCAAATTACTGTTTTCAAATTCTTTGGGTAAATACCCACTAGTGTGATTACAGGACTTTAGGGTAGTTCTAGTCTTAATTTTTTGAGGCACCTCCATTCTGTCTTCCACGGTAGCTGCACCAGTTTATATCTCTATCAATAGTGCATGAGGGTTCCTTTTCCTCCACATCCTTGCCAACACTTGTTTCTTGAGTTTTTGATTTTAGCCATTCTGATGGGTGTGAGGTGATATCTTATTGTGGTTTTGATTCGCGTTTCCCTGATAATAAGTGATGATGAGCATCCTTTCATGTGTTTGTTGGCCATTTGTATTCTTCTAGGAGAAATGTCTGTTTACGTCTTCTGCCCATTTTTTAACTGGATTATCATCATTATTTTTTGGTGTTGAGTTGTATAAGTTCTTTATATAGTTTGGATACTAACCTTTTATCAAATATGTCATTTGCTAATATCTTCTCGCATTCAATAGGTTATCTTTTAGTTTTTTTGGTTGTTTCCTCTGCTGGGTAGAAGCTTTTTATTTTGATATAGTCCCAATAGTTTATTTTTGTTTTTGTTTCCCTTGCCTCAGGAGACATAATTAGAAAGATGTTGTTATGGTTGATGTCAGAGAAACTACCATCTGTTCTCTGTTCCAGGATTTTCATTTTTTTATTCATTTATTTTTTAGGTAAGCTCTATGCACAATGTGGGGCTTGAACTCATGGTCCCAAGATTGAGAGTCACATGCTCTACTGACTAAGCCAGCCAGGCACCCCTATTCTAAGATTTTTATAGTTTCAGGTCTCCCATTTAGGTCCTTAATCCATTTTGAGTTTATTTTTGTGTATGGTGTAAAAAAGTAGTCCACTTTCACTTCTTTGCATGTAACTGCCCTGTTTTCCCAACGTCTTTTTTGAAGAGACTGTCTTTTTCCCATTGTATACTCTTGTCTCCTTTGTCAAAGATTAGTTGGCCATATAATTGTGGGTTTATTTCTGGATTTTCTATTCTGTTCCATTGATTTATGTTTCTTTTCTTTTCTTTTTTAAAATATTTTATTTATTTATTTCACAGAGAGAGACACAGAGAGAGACGCAGGGAACACAAGCAGGGGGAGTGGGAGAGGGAGAGGCAGGCTTCCCGCCGAGCAGGGAGCCTGATGCGGGGCTCTATCCCAGAACCCTGAGATCATGACCTGAGCCGAAGGCAGACGCTTAACTACTGAGCCACTCAGGTGCCCCTGATTTGTTTCTATTTTTGTGCCATGCTGTTTTTATTTACTACAGCTTTGTAATATAAAGTGAAATCTGGAATTGTGATACCTACAGCTTTGTTTTTCTTTTTAAAGATTGCTTTGGCTATATTAGCCTGGTGATGGGTATTAAAGAGGGCATGTACTGAATGGAGCACTGGGTGTTGTACGCAAACAATGAATCATGGAACACTACATCAAAAACTAATGATGTAATGTATAGTGATTAACATAACATAATAAAATAAGGTAAAAAAAAAAGATTGCTTTGGTCTTTTTGTGGTTCCATACACATATTAGGATTGTTTGTTCTAGTTCTGTGAAAAATGCTGTTGTTATTTTGATAGGGATTACATTAAATCTGTAGATTACTTTCGGTAGTATGGACACTTTTAACAATATTGGTTTTTCCAACCTATGAGCAATGGGACATCTAATTTCTTTCATCAAGGTTTTATAGTTTTCGGAGTACAGATCTTTCACCTCCTTGATTTATTCCTAGGTACTTTACTATTTGTGGTGCAATTGGAAATGACATTGCTTTCTTAATTTATTTCTGCTGCTTCATTATTAGTGTATAAAGATGCAGTGGATTTCTATACATTGATCTCATATCCTGCAACCTTACTGAATTCATTTATCAGTTCTAGTATTTTTTTTTTGGTGGTCTTTAGAGTTTTCTTTATATAATATCATGTCAAAGAGTGAAAGTTTTACTTCTTCCTTACCAATTTAGATGAGTTTTATTTCTTTTTCTTGTCCGATTGCTGTGGGTAAGACTTGCAGTACTATGTTGAATAAAAGCAGTGAGAGTGGACATCCTTGTCTTGTTTCTTACCTTAGGGGAAAAGCTCTCAGCTTTTCACCATTGAGTATGATGGTAGCTGTGGGTTTTTTACATACAGCCTTTATTTTGTTGAGGCATGTGCCCTCTAAATCTACTTTGTTGAGGGTTTTTATCATGAATGGATGTTGTACTTTGTCAAATGCCTTTTCTGCATCTATTGAAATGATCATATGGTTCTTATCCTTTCTCTTATTGATGTGATGCGTCACATTGACTGATTTGTAAATATTGACCTTTGCATCCTGGGAATAAGTGTCATTCAATAGTGGTGAATGATTTTTTTTAATGTATTGTTGGATTCTGTTTGCTAATATATTGTTGATGAATTTTGCATCTATGGGTAGGTATCTTAATGTTCATCAGAGATATTGGCCTATAGTTCTCTTTTTTGTAGTGTCTTTACCTGGTTTTGGTAACAGGGTAATGCTGACCTCAAAGAATGAATCTGGAAGCTTTCCTTCCTCTTTGGTTTTGGAATAGTTTGAGAAGAGTAAGTATTAATTCTTCTTTAAATGTCTGGTTGAATTCACCTGTGAGGCCGTCTGGTCCTGGACTTCTGCTTGTTGGAGTTTTTTGATGCTTGTTCAATTTCATTGCTGGTAATTGGTCTGTTCAAATTTTCTATTTCTTCCTGGTTCAGTTTTGGGAGGTTATATGTTTCTAGGAATTTATTCATTTCTTCTGGGTTGTCCAATTTTTTGGCATAAAATTTTTCATAATGTTATTTTACAATCCTTTGTATTTCTGTGGGGTCAGTTATTTCTCCTCTTTCATTTCTGATTTTGTTTATTTGAATCCTCTCTCTCTCTCTCTCTCTCTTCTTTTTATGAATTTGGTTAAAGGTTTATCAATTTTGTTGATCTTTTCAAAGAACCAGCTTTGCAGTATCATATCCAGAGGTACATGATGCCCAGTTGTCCAACTTTTAGTGATGCTACAATTGTTTTTTAGGTGGTGCCAGCTAGGTCCTTTCATTATAAAGTTTCCCATTAACACTGCGCACAGTAGTTTTAGCATTAATTGATGGCTGTTGCCTAGATCCATTATTTCATTGAGATGGCAAAATGAAGATATTCTAATTCTCTGTTTCTACATTTGTTAGCTGGAATTCTGTATAGAAGAATATTTCTTCATTTTTTTTTTTTTTTTTTGGTTACCTTGAAAGAGTTCATAGAAGAAAGGCAGGATAAATGTTGAATTCTTTCTATTTAAAAAAAAATCCATTTTTAGAGTATTAAGTTAATATCCCAACAATCTTATTGGAAATTAAACAAATTTTGGTATCATCATCAACTTATGGATTTTTATATATTATGGGGTTCAATTGTTTGCAGTCATTGTTCTTTTTGAGTTTAAATTAGGCCAGTGATAGCCCCTGTTGCTTTGAGAATTTTGTCCTCATTGTACCTGGGGAAACTTCCAACCACTTTGCTCAACTTTTTTATTAATAGATATTAGTTCTCTGACTTTTTCCCTTCCTTACCCCCCAAATTATGGTATTGATAGCTAAAATATGTCCTCTAATTTCCCCATGAGAGACCTCATTTGATCAGTTTTTCTGGTTAAATTTTTCAATATGGTAGGTTAACTTTTGCAAGCCATTTTGCCAGGACAGTAAACTGGATAAATATAATCTGGTAACAAGTTTTATTCCTTTACTATTCCTATTTTTTAATAAAATTATCATGAGACTGTAAACATATGCTAAATACAGAAATAACCTTAAATTTGATACTAGATATTTAATAAGATACTGCAATAGACCATATGGTGATGTTTTCTGACCTCCACTACAGTTTTGCAGGTAGCAGAACACATCATGGGTTCGTTAGTTAAACAGTTTAGCTCTCCTATTATTTCCCCACTGATTGCAAAGTCTGTGTACATTAGCTGATAATCTTTTTCCTCTGACTCCCAGAGCATTTGGTCAATTCCGAAACCAGGTTTTGATCTTTGAAGCTGTTTAGGAATGAAGAAAGAGAAAAAAAATATGCCAGTTAATTACCAAAACTCTCTAATTTTTTACTTTTTTCCTTTGGTTTTAGCAATTTTAATATGTAGACATTGTTTTGAGGATACTTCTTACTTATACCTTTTAAGGCGATTTTATTAAATTAGCAAAAGCATTCCTAGATCCTGCGATATTTCTGAATCCTTCTACTCAGCCAACATATACCTGCCTTAGAAAGGCTAAATGCCCAATTCAGATAAACATAAGATGAAAACAACTTATAATATTCCATCTTAAAGATGATCCTTTGCATGGTTTCTTGTTGTCTATGGGAAAGTAATGCTTAAAAGGTGGTAGGTAATGTTAACCACTGTGTTTGAACAAGAAAATTGGATGGTAGCTGTTGTCCTAAAAGAGGAACAGTGCAGTTCTTAACATAGAAAACTATGAATTCTCAATTTTATAGAATTTTTAACTAATGTTCCCAAGTGCATTTATAAATAACTTTGACTTACCTTTATCATACCTGATATTATTATATAAATTCCTTCGGGCTCATCACCTTCTTCAAATATATCATTTCCACAATCAAATGTTACAACTTTGGCTCTTTCCTTAAAAATATCACCAAATATATAAGATACAAACACTATATTAGCAGTGGTTGAGGATGTTGAAGTTTACATCTTTTTTTTAAAAGATTTTATTTATTTATTTATTTATTTGAGAGAGAGAATGAGAGAGAGAGAGAGAGCATGAGAGGGGGGAGGGTCAGAGGGAGAAGCGGACTCCCCGCTGAGCAGGGAGCCCGATGTGGGACTCGATCCCGGGACTCCAGGATCATGACCCAAGCCAAAGGCAGTCGCTTAACCAACTGAGCCACCCAGGCACCCCTGAAGTTTACATCTTAATAAAATTTTTACATTTTAGAATATCAGTCAGTAAGATCCAACTTATTGTGTTAGTGATAAATTTGCAAGAGAAAATAGGAATTATGACTATCAAAGAGAAGAAGGGGATATTCATAGATCTTCATAACTTCAGATGGGATATTTATACATGGATTAGAAAAGAACTAATCTAATATAAGAGTAAGAATGTAGTGGAAAGATAAAAATATTTCATCTGGATGAAAATAATCAGAACAGATTCAGGCTAAGGGCATATATACGTCTCACACATAGTTATGCTCTAAATGGCTGATGAAGTAAATAAAAAATTCATTCATTCAAAATATTCTAAGCAGGTGGAAAAATATGCACCTGCTCCTTTGGCACCAAGTAGATATAGAAAAAGAATGTTATTAGAACAAGTTAGACCTATTTAATTGTTTATTCTACAGTCTTTGAGCATCTTCTCTGTAATAAGCAAAGTGCAAGGGGCTGGGTATTCAAAAGATGGATGAGCTAAAGGATATAGCACAGAAGAGGGATGTAAATGTAATTGTAATGCAATGTACTTAATGCTATAATGAAACTGTATAATGGATACAATGGCGACACCTTTGGTCCTCCAAACTCAGGATGGACCACAGAATGGTCTTCTACTGGTGGGGTGTTTGCCCCCAAAGCCTACTTTTCTAAGTTACCTTTGGTAGGGATGTTTCCAGGATCTTTCCAGAGAAGCAAGATTTGGGGAAAAAAAAGTAAAAACAAAGGACATTTCAAGAAAAGTAAATAGCACCTCCAGAGGAAGGGAATTAGAAAACAGTGAAAAGGGTTTGGGGTACCATGTAAGGTTGAGTATAAATAGAGTATGAGGTAGATGATGATGGAAATGTAGACAGGAAGCAGATTGGGAAAGGACTTTTCAGGTCACTTAAAGGGATTTTGATTTTATCCCATAGACAATAAAAGACTTTTAAAGAGTTTTAAGCTGGAGAGAATCAGAGTTCTTCGTTAAAAAAAAAATCATTTGTTGGTACATTATAGATGGTATTACCAGAAAATAAAAATATTACCTGAATGAAGTTTATATGGTCTTTGTCTTTATCTAGCCATGGAATATGGTAGAGTGCTTCTTCAACAGTAAGGGGCTTGATAACAGGTTGAAAATCAAGTATCTCTCTTTTTTTGGCCATTATTAACTAAAACCACAAAATTTAAGAAAGAAGATGAACAAAACTGGTGTTCACAGAATGCTTAAGAAATTATGGCTTTGTACTATCTCCTTTACTTGCTCTTCTGAGATTTTTGTTCTTCTGTGGAAACTTTCAACTTCTCCCCACTGATAGCATTTTTCTGTTATCATCATTCTGAAGTCATAGATTAAACATTTAAAAGTAAACTTTTTTTACTAAATTAAAGTAGATAAGCAAAAAGTGCACAGATTATAAATGTCTGCTCAAAGAACATTTACAATGTGAAAAGATCTGGGTAACCAGCACCCAGATTAAGAGATAAAACATTTACTGCACCTAAAATCCTCTCTTATATTCTCTTCTAGTCATTTCTTCTATCCAAAGATGACCTCTCTTCTATCAGAGTTTAGCTTTGTTTGGTTTTGAGATTTATCTGCATGAAATCAATGAGTATGTACTTGTTTGTGTCTGGTTTTATTTGCTCAGTAGTATGTTTGTGAGATTCATCTCTAATATTTCAGGGAGCAATATTAGAAGTTCATTCCTGTCATTTTCATTGTTGTAGAGGATTATGTTGTATGAATATACCACAGTTTTGTCTACTATTGATCAACATTTTGGGTGTGCCAGTTTTGGCCTTTGTAATGCTGCTATGTTTGTTTGCTGTACATATGTATACATTTCTGTGGATATATGGTTCTGTAATCTAATTGCTGTGTCATATGTGTATGTTCAAATTTAGTAGATTCTGCCTAACAATTCCAAAGTGATTGCATTAATTTACACTCTTATTCTAACGTTCCAGTTATTCTACATTATTGCCTACAGTTAGTTAAAAAAATCAAGTATTCTGATGGTTGTGTATTGGTATTTCATTTGGTTTTAATTTGTATTAGGCTTTTGACAATGAAATTTAGTACCTTTTGTTATGTATTAGTCATCTGAATATCCTCTGTTGGGAGGTGTCTACTCAATCTGTAGGACTCCTTTTAGCATTTCTTTCAGGGCAGATCTAGTGGTAATAAACTCCCTCCACTTTTGTTTATCTGGGAATGTCTTAATTTCTCATTTCTGCAGGACAGTTTTGCTGGACATAGGATTTTTGGTTGATAGGTTTTTTTTTTCTCTTTTAGCACTTTGAATATATCAGTTCACTTTCTTCTGGTCTACAAAGTATCTGATGAGAAATCTGATAATAATCTTATTGAGGATTGCTTATATGGGATGAGTTGCTATTGTTGATTCAAAATTTTCTTTTTGTCTTTTTGACAGTTTGATTATAATGTGTCTCGGTGTGCGTCTCTCTCAGGTCATCCTACTTGGAATTTATTGAACTTCTTGGATGTTAATATTTATGTATTTCATCTAAGTTGGGAAATTTTTGGCCATTATTTCTTCAAATATTCTCTGTCTCTCTCGCTCCCTTCTCTTTGTGGAATTCCCACAGTGTATATGTTGGTCCACTTGATTAGATCTCATGGGTCCCGTAGATTTTGTTCTCTTTTCTTCAATCTTTTTACTTCTGTTACTCAAATAGGATAATTTCCATTGTTTTATCTTTAAGGTGACTGATCTTTCTACCTGCTCAAATGTGCCTTTCAGTTCTCGCCACATAGATGTTATATATTTTATGTTAGGTTCACACTGAAGGATTTAGAGTTTTTAATCAATACTGTGAATAGAATATTTTTCTACATTTTCTTTAGTTGGGGAAGAATTTTGAATTTTGACATTATTTCTTAATACCCTATGATTTATCTTATTAATCTTATGGATTTTAATTTATTTTCCAAGGATTTTAAATTAAACAATCAACATATAATAACTTTTTTCCTCTTTCCAAAAATTTTATCTCTCAATTTCCTTTCTTTTTTTTTCTTGACCTGGCTAAGACTTCCAGCACAGCACTCAATATTTGGAGTGGCACTGTTCATTCTTCTTTCATTCCTGACTTTAATTGGAATACTTATAAATGTTTTGACATCCAATACAATGTTTCAAATTTTTAATAGAAACTCTTTATTTAGTTAAGGATGCTACTTCTCTTATTAGCCTTGTAAGAATTTTAAAAAATATTTTGAATAATAAATTTTGTCAATTTTTTTCTTTCTTTTTAAATCTCTTAATAAGTTATATAGCTATTGGGGGATCTAAAACATTCTTAGTTATAGTATACTAAACTTTTAATATACTAATAGATTCAATTAGCTACCATTATGTTTTTAAAAGTTTTGTATATGTATTCACAAACATAATAGCTTTTGGGTTTTTTTTTCTTATACTATTCCCAATTTGGAGAGTAAATTTTGTACTTACAGAATTAGTCGGGATCCTCTATTTTTTTATATGTCATGGTACCATTTAAATAACTTAGAGAAAGGAAATGTAGTGAATTTTTACCCTATAATTGAATGCTCTTATAAATCATGGGGTTCTATGGGAAAAGTTGTCTCAGTGTCAAAGATAATTCCTAGAAAAATACTAATATCCACTGTAGCCTAGGAAGAGAAATAGTTTCATCATACCATCGGTTTGGGAGCAAAGCATAGAAAGAGATGGTCCCTTGCTGTGGCAAGAAAGGGAAAGAGAAATTGAGCATTGGAGCTCTTGGAAGGAAATACTCTATGGTAGGTGCTTATCTTTAGATAATTATTTTAAGTTAGATATTCATATCTCAGAGACGGCTTATATTGAAAAATCAAAAGTAGGTTTGAAGATCATGAATAACTATATATCAAGTATATTTGCCTTAAAAATATGCTACCTTACCTTATTAATTTCAGAACCTTCAATTTTATGAATAATTCCTTTTGACCTAAAAACCTTAACAATTTCTCTAGCCAAATTGAGCATGACATTAATCTCCTCCTTTGTTTTCATAGTAACAACGATTTCTGGGTGATCATACTCTAAGTAGCCTGAAAAATAATATTTTCGGATAAAATAAGAATATTATTTAAATATTTCATGTAGACAGTAAGCTAGTATTTCCACTCTAAATCCATGAAATACAACTCCCAACACAGAGAAATATATCTCTCCCTGATGAGTCCTCCAGTCGTTGCAGAGTTAGGCTTGCCGTTTTCTTGCCAGTTTATACCTAAGCCCATGAGGAAGGACAGACAGTCCTAGTCCTAGGATTAACAATTACACTGATACACCTGCATGGGACACTGAGAAGCTCTTCTGGGCTCTAGGTCTAGAGTTTATGTCCTACTTTTCTATTCTGTTTGAATTAGGATTAGCACTTAGATATGGCTTCTGATTAAGTCCTCTCATTCCTCTTGGGTCATTGTCCACCCAACATTCTTGTGCATCTAGATGACTCATCCATCTGTGCTCTTCTGCTTGACTTATCTGGATTCCTGAATGCCCACGAGAGTTGCATTCACTTAGATTCTACATTTTGGCTTTTCCTTCGTGATGGCTTCATGTCTGGCTTGATAACTATCTGCCATGCAAATCTCTCAAGTCTTGTTTGATCTCAGACTTGCTGTGCCCTTTTGCTGCCCACCACCTAGTACCAAACCCCCTTCTTCTCCTCCCACATGAACACTATACTAGAGGAGTGTGTCTGTCCCACTCCCAGGATTTATCCTGTGCTAGGAGCATGACGTGGCATGATTCAGAGAATAAACTGTTGTCATGTTTAGGCATAGAAGCTCCCAGTGGTCTATCAGAGATCTGTGAGATCTTCTAATTTCAACTTATAAATCCTAAATCCTCAGATGGTAGCTCTGTGGCAAGTGAAGGGAAAAATAATAACTTTTTTCCTTGTTTTGCTCAGCAAGGTATGTGTACTTTTGGTTTGGAAGAAAATAGAATTTATAAGGTGATAATAGCATGTATAAACATGTAATGCTAATGTGTTTCCTTTAAAGAGAAATTAGAAGGTCTTCATTGAGGTATAAGGCAGGAAGAACAAGTGTAGAGAGGTAATATTACACTAAACCCATCCAAACCAAAGATATGATCATATCGATTAAAGTTATATACTTTATTACTAGTAATAAATAGGTTTCCTCAAAGATCAGTTTAGTTATCAAAATAATTGCCTTTCTGGAGTAATGATAATAAGAAATGGTTGTGTTTAATCTTTAGGGCGAGGGGTACATACCCAGCTCTTTCATAGCGTGTCCTGTATTCTTCATAATCCTCCTTAATAACATCTACAAAATAAAAGAAGAGTTATCCCCACTGGAGAACAAGCTGTTATAAAATATCTTTACATTTGCTACTGATGGATTTTTTTTTTTACCTAACTAATAACTTCAAAGAAAAAATATGATGGGGAGCTTTACAGGGATTAGAATTGAATTTTGCGCAATAAATTTTATTTTGCTCCAGCAAATTTGTGGAGAGAATAAAAAGTGGCTTCAATCTTAAATGAGGTAGAAGGTTTGGCCAAACTGTGTGAGAGCAGAAATGAGGACTAAAACTGGACATCTTAGAGATTCAGGTCCTTTTGTTTTCCCTACTGTGTATCCTCAAATTCCAGTGCCAAATATTCTTTTCCAGGTTAGAACAGGTAACAAAATTCAGGAAAACAGTTTTAAAGTTACAGGTGGTGAAGAAAGGAAACATACTGCTTTTTGTGTTCTACTACCTATCACATGTTCAATTTTCTCAACTACAGAGCTTTGGGCATATTAAATGGCATTCACGTGTTCTACATTGCCTTGAAAGGTAAATATTTCACATAGTTGACAAACTTGTGAGAACAACCACCTCGGTCAAAAAAGTGAAAATCTAGAACTTAGGCCCTAGAATTCTCTTCACTGTTTACTAGCCATGTGACTTTGAGAATAACCATTCAAGCTCTCTTGGCTCTTTTTTGTTCCTTATCTGTGTAATGAAGAAATTAGACAAGGTTTCCTTCTGGATGAGTTATTCTTACTTTTTCCATTTGCCAGATCCCCATCCTTTGCTTCTTTTACTATTTATTGTGGGAAAATCAGGCAGGGGGTGAGGAAGGGAGCCTTTGGGAATTATGAGGAAGCTCCCTTTGCTTAACACTGCCATTATGTCTCATCCTCCAATATTTCCTATTTAGTGCACCTGTAGCTGACAGACCCTGGAACTTGCATTGGGAGGGAGCTGATGACCACTGCACATATATTTCATGATAGCCTCCACAAGAACCAAAAGGTGGGTTGCAAAAACCTCATGATTTGTTACTGTGGCACAGACATTTAAGCAAGGAAGATTTTGAGTAATACAAATGTAGACTAGTTTAAGTTTTTACAGAAATTACTTAGCGAATCGAATCAAAATCCCCATCTACATATATAGATAGAGGACATAATGGGTGAGGGCAACTGAGGGACTGGAGGAATAAACCCTTTCCTTACTATTGAAAGTTTTCTCACCTGTTTAACTTGCTTAGAACTTGAAATCTGATCAATTATAGTCATTATGTCTGCTTCACCTTGGACATATCCTTTTAGTATAGCATACTTAAAGGACAGCTGGTGACTCATCTTTTGATCTATTATTTGCAGCAACTTTGGGGTTATGAGCTGGAAAAAAACAGAACTACTATTTAATATAAATTGTATACATTTAGATAATTATATATTGATTAGTTGAACTAAAGTAGATAATAATAAGAAATAACATGCTTTCAACAATAATTATAGTAACCTGTCAAGGCTTTTAGTTATTTTATTCATGGTAGTTTTATAACTTCATGACCAGAGTGATTTCCTTATAATTAATAATGTTGGACACATATGTGAAGTTGTGAATTTACTCTTTACTTATGTCCCTTATAGAGAATTGGATGCTAATTTTAACTGGTTTAAATTCTTGGAAAACAATGCAATTAATCTTCTGGGATTAAGTCATAAATGTCTATAAAGTACTGTCACTTTTACCTGTGAAATCTCCTACTAACCTTCTTCTTAGAAGGTTTATTTGGGGGTTGGAACCCACCACAATTATATTCTTGTTTGATCCCAAGGATAAGTGCAAAAGAGAGTATGTACAGAATGCTAACAAGATTTTAAAAAAATGATATCCTTTATTAGGTGATACTTAAACTGAATCTTGAAGAATGACCATAAGCTAGCACTTTGAGGATTAATGGCAGCTGGTTGGAGGGCAGAGTATGGAGATTATGGAGCATAGACAGGAAAACACAGCAAATACATAATTTGGATATTCATAAAATAATGTTATAAAATTTAATTTGTGAAAGGGTTATAAAATTTAAAATACAAACATCACCTCAATAGAAAGTGGAAGTCATAAAATTACTAAACTGATTTTAGTTCATATTTCATGAAGCAGTCAGTAGAAATTTGAAATTGAATGATTTAATAGTTCTTTACCTTCAAAATACGTAGTATGCGAAGAAATCGAACAATTTTTATAAATATTACTGTTAGAATAAAATCAAGAGTAAAAGTAATGGAATTTGTCTCAATAAGAATTATATCTATGATGCCAACTGATGTAATTGCTAACTCAAATAAGTTCCAGGTATGTAAAAAATATTCCTTCCTCATTGCAGCCATCTGTTGATTAAAAAAATAGGTTATCTTGTTTTTGCTTTTACTGCAACATTTTCCACAATAACTGAAACATCACTAGTTAGATTTTTTCTGACCTACCTTAAGACTACTTGTCTGAAATACTAGTAAGTAATCATATTAATTTAAAATTAAAATGCTTGAAATATTGAAGCATAGTAAGAGAGTGGGAAGTATTAAAGATGATTGTGGATGCTAGTCTGGGAAATTGGGTTTCCAGTGGAATTTTGAGGGAAAAGTAGGCTTAGAGAAGATAAATTTTTTAGAATGTGCTGTTTGAGATGTTTGTATAGGATTTTGTTGGAGAGATCCAGTCCTCAGTTGTCTATATGATCTGAGGTTCTTGATAAGATATGAGCTGGGAACATGAATTTGGAAGTTATTAGACAATAAATGGTAGTTGATGTCAGGGAAGTGGGAGAGATAGCACGGCCTATGAACTTCTTTCTTCTTTACGTCCATGTCTCCTGTTTCATTTTACATATCCTCCACACCAATCTAACATCTCTCCAATATCCGTGCTGACCAATCCATCATCCCAAGCTCCAGTCACTGGGAGTGATGTTCGTTGCGGGTGTCATGGTGTTGCTTCTAAGTTTTCCCTTGTTTTTGTCCATCATGTTATGTACTCACATACTCATTCTCCACTTTTTGATTCATATAACACAATACTATTATCAGTTTGTGGGAGTACATTTCCTCATTTTACAACTACCTTTATATTAGATTTAAAAATCAGATCATGAAATGTTTTTCAAGTATAAAGGAGTCTCTATAACTCTACCTATCGATCTGTTTATCTATCTAGTATTAAAAAAATAAAATGAGCACTGCCCTGCTAAGTTTATGAACACTGCCAATATCTTTGAAACTCCCTTTGACACATACCATTTTAAAATTTATTTTTACAAATACAAAATCAATTCTTAAAGTATGGATGTTTTCTACTGAGTTGTCTTAAAAATTTACCTTTAAAAATTAAAGTTTGTGAAGTGAGAAAGAATTTCATACACTCCTTTAGAAAATTGTGTTCAGGTAGTGTTGAAAAATGAAGTCAGGGACTCTCTCTGTGAGACATATAACATGTTCACACATACACAGATACACACACACACACACACACAATTTCAGATTACCTTAAGTAGGGACTCCATTATATAGAATGCAAGAAAAGAGTAGTTGCAATATCTTAATTCATGCTCATAGATATCACTTAACTCAGGTATCCAAGAAATTATAATGGGAAACATATTCATTAGTATCACAAGATATCCAATGTACTCAAATTCATCAGTAAATACAATTTTATGGCATACACGAAGAATGCAATGTCTACAAAAAAAAGTTTTATCTGATAAAATAATTACACTGAATTATTTTCATTATATGTTCAGTTCTGTTCCAGTCATCTATAATACACAGCCCAGCTTAGTTCTGGGTAGGAGCAATCCCTACCAAACACTTTCTGGCATCCTGCTTCAGATATTGTCCTTTTAATTTCCTCCTCTGCTAAATGTCTGGAGGCTTGTTTCCCCTCTTCTTTCCCCCCATCTTCCTCAACTCTCAACCATTTTTAGTTTTAATAGAAATACTTTTGGTCACGAGATGGGGATAATTCAAACTGGAAATATTAAAAAAATAATAAAACAAAGGGAATCTCTTCAACCTGCCAGACATGATTACTATTAACAGTTTGAATATTGGTCCAATCTTTTTGTTTATGTAATCATTATCTGTAAACACAAAAGAAATTATATCATACGTATTGCTCTGTAAACTTTTTTTCTTTTTCTTAACAATGTATCATGAGCATCTTTCCTTGTTGAGGCATAAAATCTGTAAAAAAAAAAATCCCAGGATGTGTGGTAATGGACCAGTATGCATCCACAGTTTATCAAAATATTTAAATCAAAATGGATGGAAGTCCTAAATGTGAGACAGGAAGCCATTAAAATCCTAGAGGAGAATATAGGCAGCAACCTCTGTGACCTCGGCTACAACTTCTTAATAGACACATCTCTGGAGGCAAGGGAAACAAAAACAAAAATGAACTATTGGGACTTCATCATGATAAAAATTCTGCACAGCAAGGGAACAATCAAACTAAAAGGCAGCCTATGGAATGGGAGAAGATAATTGCAAATGACTTATCTGATAAAGGGTTAGAATCCAAAATCTATAAAGAAGTTATCAAACTCAACACCCCAAAAACAAATAATCCAGTTAAGAAATGGGCAGAAGGTGGCTCAGTTGGTTAAGCGTCTGCCTTCGGCTCAGGTCATGATCCCTGGGTCCTGGTATTGAGCCCCGCATCAGGCTCCCTGCTCAGTGGGGAGCCTTCTTCTCCCTCTCCCTCTGCCTGCCTCTCTGCCTACTTGTGCTCTCTATCTCTCCGTCAAATAAATAAATAAAATCTTAAAAGAAATGGGCAGAAGACATGAAAAGACATTTTTCCAAAAAAGACATACAGGTGGCTAACAGACACATGAAAAGATGCTCAACATCACTCATCATCAGGGAAATACAAATCAAAACCATGATGAGATACCACCTCACACCAGTCAGAATAACTAAAATTAACAACTCAGGGAACAACAGATGTTGGCAAGGATGGAGGTTGTGGAGAAAGGGGAACCCGCTTACCCTGTTGGTGGGAATGCAAACTGGTGCAGCCACTCTGGAAAACAGGATGGAGGTTCCTTATAAAGTTAAAAATAGAACTACCCTATGATCTGGCAATTGCACTACTAGGTACTTGCCCAAAAGATACAAAAGTACAGATTCGAAGGGGCACATGCACCACGATGTGGTATCATGCAGTATTTGTCTTTCTCTGGTTTATTTCACTTAGCATAATGCCTTCAGCATCCATCCACATTGTTGCAAATGGCAGGAATTCCTTCTTTCTCATGGGAATAATACTCTATTGTGTATATATACACCATATTTCTTTATTCGGTCATCTGTTGATGGACATTTAGTTTATTTTCATGTCTTAGGTACTGTGAATATGTTGCATTGAACATGGGAGAGCAAATATCTCTTTGATACCCTGTTTTCATTTCCTTTGGATGTATACCTGGATGTGGGATTGCTAGATCATGCAGTTCTTTTTTTTTTTTTGAAGAATCTCCAAACTGCTCTCCGTAGGGGCTGTACCAATTTTCATACTTACCAACAGTGCACAAGGGTTTCCTTTTTTCTACATCTTTGTGAACACATATTATCTCTTGTCTTTTTGTTGATAGGGATTCTAGTAGGTGTGAGGTGATATTTCATTGTGTTTTGATTTGCATTTCCCTGATATTAGTGACATTAAGCACCTTTTCATGTATTCTTTGAACATTTGTATGTCTTCTTTGAGAAAATGTCTCTTTGGTTTCTCTGACCATTATTTAATTGTGATGGTTTTTGTTTGTTTGTTTGTTTGTTTTTACTATTGAGTTGTATGAGTTCTTTATACACATATTGGATATTAACACCTTCCCAGATATATGATTTGCAACTATTTTCTCCCACTCCATAGCTTGCCTTTTCATTTTGTTGATTTTTTTTTTCCTGTGTAGAAGCTTTTCAGTTTTGACGTAGTCCTACTTGTTTATTTTTGCTTTTGTTGCCTTTGCAAAGGTGTCAAATCCAAAAGTCATTGCCAAGAATGCTATCATGGAGTTTTCTTCTGGGAGTTTTATGGTTTCAGGTCTTAGTTTACTCCATTTCAAATTGATTTTTGTGTATGGTGTAAGATAGTGGTCTAGTTTCATTATTTTTCATGTGGCTGTCCAGTTTTCCCAACATCATTTACTGAAGAGACTATCCTTTCTACATTGTATTTCATTGACTCCTTTGTCATAAATTAATTGACTACATACCCATGGGCTTATTCCTGGGCTCTCTATTCTGTCGCGTTGATCTATGTGTCTGTTTTTATGCCAATACCATACTATTTGTTTACTACAGCTTTTTAATATAGTTTGAAATCAAGAAGTGTGATACCTCCAGTTTTATTCTTTATTCTCAATATTGTTTTGGCTATTCAGGATCTTTTGTGATTCCATACAAATATTAGGATTTTTAAAAATTTTTGTAAAAAATGTTATTGGAATTTTGGTAAGAATTGCATTGGATCTATAGATTGCTTTGTGTAGTACGGCCATCTTAACAACATTAATTCTTCCAATTCACGAGCACAGGATATCTTCCCATTCATTTGTATTTCTTCAATTTCTTTCATCAGTGTCTTATAGTAATCAGTGTACAGGTCTTTTGCCTCCTTGGTTAAATTTATTCCTAGGTATTTTATTCATTTTGATGCAATTATAAATGGGATTTTCTTAATTTCCTTCTTTTGTTATTAGTGTATAAAAATGCTGCTGATGTTTGTATATTGATTTTGTATCCTGTAACTTTACTGAATTTGTTTATTAGTTCTACCTTTTTCTGGTGGAGTTCTTAGGGTTTTCTGTATATATCATGACATCTGCAAAAGATGTCAGTTTTACTCATTTCTTTCTGATTTGGATGACTTTTTTTTCTTGCCAAATTACTCTGGCTAGAACTTCCAATACTATGTTTAATAAAAATGATGAGAGTGGGCCTCCTTATCTTGTTCCTGATCTTAGAAGAAAAGCTTTCAGCCTTCACCTTTTCACTGTTGAATATGATGTTAGCTGTGTGATTGTCACATATGGCCTTTGTTGAGGTACACCCCTTCTTTATCCAGTTTGTTGAGAGTCATCGTTTCTCGGCCTTTTGGCTAAGATCAAGTGCAGTTTGTTGAGTCATAATTTATATTTACCCCTTTTTATCTTGTGTATCCATTATTGTAGTTATATTAATTTTTTTAATACTTTTGACTTTTTGCTAGATACTTTGACCTTTATGCTAGATTTTAATGTGATTTACCACCATTGTTACAATATTAGAGTAGCCTGAATTTTATTTTATTTATTTTTTTAGATTTTATTTATTTATTCATGAGAGACAGAGAGAGAGGCAGAGGCAGAGGGAGAAGCAGGCTCCCTGCTAAGCAGGGAGCCTGATGTGGGACTCAATCCCAGAACCCTGGGATCATGGCCTGAGCTGAAATGCTTCACAGACTAAGCCACCCAGGCTCCCTAGAGTAGCCTAAATTTTATTATATATTTATCTTTACCAGTGAGATTTATGCTTTCATATGTTTTTCTGTTACTAATAGGGGGTGTGTCCTCTGGATGGCGATCACCAAAATCAGGGTGCCAAACTCTTGCACAAGTTCATTTCAGGTAGACGCTGTCCTTGCAAGCTCATTAAGAACTGTTTCATTGTCTGCTCCAGTCTTCTGGATTTTGTGGACATAAGCCCAATTAGCTCTCAGAGCAGGTGTTTTGGGGGCCCATCTCTCAAGTGGAAGTCTTAAAAGTTGGAGCACTAGATGTTGGGTCCAAACCCTTTACTTCTCATGGAGAAGCTGGGGGCCATGAGTTCCCTTCTGATCACATGCCTCAATGCCAGGGGGTGAGTTTTATGCTGAAAGTGTGTCTCAGTCTTCCCTATCTGTTTCAGTGTAGGTATTCTCTCATTAGTCTGATGTGTAGGAATCACTCAGCTAGTTTTTGGATTTCTTTGAGAGGGAAGTGATCTATATGTGCTGTAGATTTGGTGTGTTGATGAAAGAGTTAAGTTCAGGAGCCTCCAACATCATTATCTTGGACTAGAATACAGACTGCTTTTCTTTATTTCTTTCAGGAATAAAGTCATATCTGGCACAGCATTGCACTTGATGTTACCTTTTGCTTAAATTTGTAATTGACTATACTTTGACTTGTTTATGCCAGATAGATGAATTGAAAGGGATATAATGGGGATTGCTTACAATTCCTTTAAATCTTTAATGTTGGCGTTAATTTCTTTACTCCTGGAATACTATATTGCTTCTTATGACTATTTTGGCCAGGGTTCCACTTGGTCACTTGGACCTTCCTGCCATAATAATTCTTATTCTATAGGTCAGCAAAAAAATGTAAATGTTCAGTTACACACGGACTATATTCATCCCAAGTATACACTTGGGAGATTTAGAGAAATAATCACACAGTGGACTTGCTGGATTATTATGAAGCAGACTGGGTCAGAGTCCCCATATATCATCTAGCCTAAAAGCTTCCTCTCTAACTTGAGAACTATGATAGCATTTCAAGCCTTTGGTCTTTTGTTTGTTTGTTTATATTCCCCCAAAGTCTTTTAAAAAGTCTGAGTATTCTCTTTTTTCCCAGTGAAAAGTAACTCTTTTAGTAAAGTGACTAAAGGCCCATCTGAGAAAAGATTGAGGGAATATTTGTCCTATGTACTTGTGGTGTTAGTGTAGACCTTTATGAAGGCTTTAAAATTAGGAATGCATCAAGTCCTATATACATTTGTGGTTTTCTTGTAATTACCATATCATTCTATGAATCACAGAGAATTGAATGACTTCCTTTTATTCAATTATGAAGGCTTTAAAAACCCTATAATATGAAAATATCTTTCTTGTATTTATTGAGTATGGTAGATTAAGGATGCCACATAATCTTTGATACTTTTATTGAGAACAGGGGTCTATATTTCCTCCTCTTGAATCTAAGAAAAGAAACTAGGCACCCAAATTGGAAAGGAGCAAGTAAAATTATCTCTATTCATAGATGACATGATCTTATACACAGAAAATCCCAGCAAATTCACAAAAAACAAGAGAGCTAATCAATGAATTCAGCAAAGCTTCAGAGTCAATATACAGAAATCATACACTAGGAATAAACAATCCTAAAATGAAATTAAGAAAGCCGTTTCATTTATAATAACATCAAAAAAGAAAAAACGATATAGGATTAACTTTAATCAAAGACTTGTATGCTGAAAACTACAAGACATTTCTGAAAGAAATTAAAGAAGATCTAAATAAACCAAAAGTCACCTCATGTTCATGAATTGGAAAGCTTAATATTGTTAGGATGACGATAGTGAAGATTCAGTGCAATCCCCGTGAAAGTCTCAGTGACATTATTTTTTTGCAAAACTAAGCAAATCCTAAAATTTATATGGAATTACATTTATATATAACATTCCACATTGTTACACCAATCTTGAAAAAGAAAGTAAAGTTGATAAACTTATATTTCTTGATTTCAAAATTGTCTAGCAGCTGTGGAAAACAATTTGGTGGTTCCTCGATAAGTTAAACATAAAATTATCATATGATCCTGCAATTTCACTCTTAGGTGCATACCCAAAAGGTGAAAAGCAGGTATTCAAATACTTGTACATGAATGTACATAGCAGCACTGTTCTCAATAGCTATAAGGTGAAAACAACCCAAATTCCATCGACTGATGAATGGGTCAACAAAATACGATATAGCTGTACAATGAACTATTATTCAGCCATAAGAAGGAATAAATCTTGATACATGTTACAAAGTGGATGAAACTTATGTTACTGATACATTCTACCATGTGGATGAAAACCTTATGCTGAGTGAAAGAAGCCAGAAACAGAAAGCTATATATTGTACGATTCTAGTGATATGAAACATTCAGAACAGGTAAATTCATAGAGACAAAGCCGACTAGTGCCATGCAGGAGCTAGGGGGCAGGGGGAGTAATAGGGAGTGACTGCTTAATGGGGGCTGGATTTACATTGGGGGCAATAAAAATGTTGTGGGTTTTGGTCAAGATGATGGTTGCCCAACATAATGAATGTGTTAAATAACATGGAATGATACACTTAAAAATGGTTAATCTTGTTATATGAAATTTACTTCCATAATAAAAAAAGTTATTATACTATCTCTTTTTTTCTTCAAGTAACTTTTTGTATGTATATAAGTAATTTAATTGTAAACTACTCCAAAATATTTTCCAATGTATTCAGGATATGAATTTAGTTTTTAAATTTTTCATGGGGCTTCAACTTTCAACCCTGAGATCAAGAGTTACATGCTCTACCAACTGAGCCAGCCAGGAGCTCCCAGATATAAAAAAATGGTATTTAAAATCAGTATAATAGCATTTCTAGTAAGGTTAAATCGCTTACCTTGATGGGATCCCTTTTTCCTTTTTAGTGTTATACACCCAATTGAGCAATACTTTTCTAATAAAGGAAAGAAGTTTTTTGCTTTCAGAATAATTCTTTATTGTCTCAGGACTCATATATCTGGGGAAAAAAAGAAGTAATCATTAAACATGCTTTAAAATTTGGGGAATAGATTTAATGCAGTATTGTCAGAAAGCAGGAAGATGATTTTGTCCGTTGATAACTGGAAATAGGACACTTTCATGAGCATAGGTCCAAGTCACAAAGCTGTAGATACAAGTAGATATATAATTATTAATTTAGATTCTGCAGCTCACTCATTAAAGAGAGAGTATAAAAAGTCAGAGATACATGGTTTAAAATAGAGAGGTCAGGTTCAGGAAAGAAAAGGATAACATGATTCAAATACATCCAGGTTTTCATGTTGGATCCCCCATTATCTGGTGAGGCAATGAACAAATTACCTCATTAAAACGTTTGCTCTACAAAACAGACATGAAAATACCCATGCCAGTTGGGAATAATTAAATAAGAAAGTATATATGAAGCATTCAGCCCATCTTATACATCCTCTTATCTCTTTGATCTTACCTTCTGGGCAGTTAGTTGGGGAATTAATGGACAAAATACAAGTGGTAAGTAAAGAGTTAATGGTTACTTGGAGAAGTTAGTGGTCCTAAAACCCCAAAAGACAATTTGGTGCACATATCCCATTGTCTCTAGGTTTCTGCTGGCTTTTCTATTGAGGTAGCTCTTATCTATGTGCTACAATTTGGTCTTAGCCAAATCCCTTGGTTTTTGTTATCTTAATTGGAAGGGGGATAGGGCTTTGTGCTTGGGTCTGAGACCCTACTTTAAAATATGGCTTAATGGAAGGGTGTTGGGGGACCTTGTCCTTCCTATTGACTATACTGTTCTTACTCTGAAATTTAAGCAATTTCTCTGCTACCAGGATACAGATGTAATTGAAAAGAAGGAAGTCATTCAATTCTCTGTGATTCATAGAATGATACAGTAATTACATGGAAAACCACAAATGTATATAGGACTTGATTCACTCCTAATTTTAAAAATATTTATTGAACCTATCATGCTTGCTAAAAGCTGGGGAGAAACCATAAACAACCATAGATCTCTGCCCTTAAGGATCCAGCAGACTAAGGGAGTAAAACATGCAAATAACAATTGCAGTAAACTGTAGGGGGTGTTGCTATGGAGATAATAACCAATAGGGCACTCTAGATCCAGCAAGTGGGGGGCATTTAAAGTAGTGTTGGGAAATCAGGAAACCTTCCTGAAATAATTAATGTCTCAGCTAAAATCTGGCCATTTCTTAAGTTCTCATGAATCCTAAAGTTCTGTGATATCAGTAATTCAGGCTCCTGAATTCCTATTTTTTATCATCACATTCCCTGCTTAGACCTGATTTAGGAAGACAGTTGTGATCTCTTTAATTGGATGGTGAGGCAGCTTAAACTTCCAGTGCGAGCTTCCCAAGGGGCAACTGATAGGAATGACCGGCAAGTTGCAAAGTCAACTCCAAGGCAAGTACTGACTATTAAGTGTAATTAACAGGAAGTTCTTTGGGGATTAGAACACGATTCCACTTATCCTACTATCCTGATATTCCCCATAGTGCCTGCCATATACATCTGCCCATATTAGTATGTAATATTTATCTCTTTAATGTATCACAAAAAATAATATATTCTAAAATGTGCCTTTGTTGTCCGCTAGGAATCCTTCCAACCCTTTAACTCCCTTCTCCCCACTGTTGACCTCCTTGCTCTGGGTCTTCATAGGCATATATTGCTTCTGCCTTCTTGGAGGATTTAAAGAGGAAAAATCAAGGCAATGGGTTGAATTGCGCTATACTGCTTTTTTTTTATATTAACTTCTCCTGAGCAATGCAGCAATAATGCTTTTCAGCATGTTATTTATTCATCCATTTAAAAACTTTCACTGTACACTGTGCATCTGTCTTCTTTAAAGAGTGCATCATATTGTTTCTAAGTGATCACATTTGCCCAGTCCTCTTTCCCAGTCTCTCTCCCGTAAGCATTTGAATGGCCTAGAGCAAGGGAGCAAATGGAAGCCCTTGTCCTTACACCTCATTCATCAAGAAAACAAAATTTTAAGTAAGAGGTATTATATCTTCCTACCTTGACAAGCATGTCATAATGATTTGTATGGCTAGGCTTGAAATGGAATCTCTTACACTCTGAAATCCGTACTTAAACTGCAACGAGATTGTCCTCCAGCATCTGGCTGCTTCTCTTCCCACGCACGGCTTTATCCCTCTCTGTGCTGGAAGCCAGTACTCGTGAGTGGACACCATGCTGGGGCTGCTCTTAGCTTTCAGGCTATGCACACCAAAGGCCCAGTTTGCTTGAGAGATAATGGCCCAGGAGAAAGGCCCAAGAAGAACTTACAAATGAGCTTTGGGACCATTCGAGCAGGGAATTTTGGTGTCTTTAGTACCAGGAGTGTGGTTTATTTTATTTTATTTTATTTTATTATTTTATTATTTATTTTTTTAAAAGATTTTATTTATGTATTTGTCAGAGAGAGAGAGAGAGAGAGAGAGAAAGCACAAGCAGGGGGAGTGGCAGGCAGAGGGAGAAGCAGGCTCCCTACTGAGCAGGGAGTCCAATGTGGGACTCGATCCCAGGACCCTGGGATCATGACCCGAGCCGAAGTCAGTTGCTTAACCAACTGAGCCACCCAGGCGTCCCAAGAGTGTGGTTTGGAGCAAGAAGATATGTTATGTCCGGTATTTGGGTGGACATCGTTGTAACTACATGGCAGTTTAACTCTTCCCTTAGCCCACTCATATATCCTTTGTCCTTCCAAGGGGATCTGAGGCTACTGTCTAATATGCAGACTTCAAGGAACTCGCTGTGAACTACATGGGCTTACAGCAAAAGAAGCTATTACAAAAATATGCTGGGTATTAAGAGAGAATATGCATTGGGAAGATGTGCCTGGAGGAATTAAGGGAGTCTTTGACCTTAGTGAGGCATTCAAGCAGTCTAAAAGGAAGAGTATTTTACCACAGCTCAGCTTTGGGGGCAAAAGGAGGAAAGGAAGAGCATCTTAGTTGGCAGCAGCAACCTGTTCAAATGCACAGAAATCTGAATAAGCAGAGCAAACTGGGAAAATGAACATAAGTGATTTGGCCTGATTTGGGGCTGCAGAGCAGGCAGCGGCTCGAACACGTAATACTGGATGATCCCAAGTTACCAAAAAGAGCAACAAAACTCACTTGCACAATTTCCTAAATGCAGTGGCTTAGGATGAAAGCCTTCTCTTGCCAATGTACTTACTCTCCCTTCTTCTCTCCAAAGCTTCCCGCTGCACCTACCAGCACCTGGACTGCACTCTGGGACAGAGTCTCATTCCTATATTGTCTCTGGTAGCTTGCCTAAAACAAATGTGCAAATTATTATATAGCATGGATAACAATAACAACTTAATATTTTCTTTATGGAAAAATAGTCTGTAGAAAGAAGTCAAAATCCCTAAATATCTACTGTCTCTATAAAAAGACTGTTTCTATGCAGTCCAGACCTTGCAATCAGTGCAGAAGGTCCGTCTGGGCTTTGGGTAAAACCAAACTGGTTCTGTGGAAAACTAGGTTCCTGCAAGATGTTAATTAGGCTTTCAAAAATAAGTGGTGTTCTGTGGCCACTTAAATGGCCAAATAAATATGGGAACTTCCTGCTGCAAGTATATCCTCACCTTAACAGTTTATAATGCATATTAGAAAATTAAAGACTGAGAAATCCTATAGTAGAGAATCCTGGTTTATATCTTTAATTTCATTTTCCCAAATATTTTGACAACACAGCTCTGTTGTCTCCAGTCTGTTATAAGCATTAAATGAACTGCCGCTGTTGTACAGAAAACAGTCATTTGCTAATTTGGCCCATATATTGAGAGCCCACTTTGCTCCCCGGCACTACCTCTGATGCTGAAGAGGCCACTGTGTGACACTGCCCTGGCCCCATTGTGCTGAACACTGTCAAAAATCACTGTATGGACTAACTTCCTAAATTGGAATGTATGATATAACTAAAGACTTTTGCTTCCATAGAACATGACTTGTCAGCACAATCATGTATGGATCTTTTTTAACATTTTTATTTATTTATTTGTCAGAGAGAGAGAGAGAGAGAGAGAGAGAGCACAAGCAGGGGGCGGGGCAGGCAGAGCAGACTCCCCACTGAGCCAGGAGCCCAACGTGGGACTTGGTCCCAGGACCCTGGGATCATGACCCGAGTCGAAGGCAGACACCTAACCGACTGAGCCACCCAGGCATCCCTCATTTATGGATATTAAAATGCAGCTTTGCTCTTGAGGGATCCCAGAAAGGGGTAGAACTAATTTTAAGAATGAGGGAACAAAGGTTATTTGTCTGTAACACAGGAACTCAACAGAGTAACACTGTTCTTCTTAAACTTAAAGTACTTATAAAATCATGTGAGATTAACATATTTTCAATATTCTCGAAGGTAAACACCATAGTTTGTAGAAAAATAAGGAAGCTGAAAGTAGTATGGAACTCATGAAAGCTTAGCAACACAAATGACAAAACAGACTCTAGAAAAATGTTAATTCTTAAATGATCATTCATACCAAAATGTAAGAAGAATTTAGAGAATGGTTGATTCCCTAAAATAACTGCCATTTATTGAGCTCCCTACCATACTATTAAATTAACTGATTTACATATATTTTGCAAAGAATCATTTAATCCTTACAGGAAATTTATGGGGAAGATATTCTAATCTGCATTTCACAGAGAGAAAGCTGAGGCTCAAAGAGTTAAGTATTTTTCCCAAGATCACATTAGAAACTCAGTTCTCTCTGAATTTAAAGCCTGTCTCCCCTTCCCCCTGTTATATTTGGGGGATGTTGCCTCTCCTATACCACTGTCTCATCATGCTGTGCTTCCTCTTCTAATGTACAACAGTATTCTCTCTCTCTCTATAGTATTGCCCAGTTAATAGTAACTGGCTGAGATTTAAATAAAAGCTCTCAAAGCTTTGAGAAGTATCATAGACTTGTTAATATTATGGTTGGAGCAGTGAGCATTAGAATTGAGGTTGCAGAAACCAAATTAGCAAATGAAGGTAAACATGAAAATATGTCCAGAACAAAGAAGGGCTAAAAAGATGTGAGATGAGATAAAGAGCTGGAGAACAGAACAGAAAGATCCAACCTACTTTAAAAAAATAGGATTTCCTGGTTAAGACCCAATACATACCACAAAATCAACAAAGATATAATGGTAGAAAACAAACATTTAGGGAAAAGTATGTGGAATGTATATTGCAGAAAACATAGAATATCACAAGGGGAAAAATGTAGGGGGTCCTGCAGTTAGCATTTTCCTCTTTTACAAGTGGGGAGAATAAAGACTAAAAAGAGTAAGTCCTGAGTCACATTATTAATGAAAGCAAGACTTAAAATGGAGTCTCCTGTATTGATTTGGAGGGTTCTTGAATACTATATAAATTAAAAATCTGGAAGTGACTCAAAGATATGTTATCATAAACTCTGCTGGTGGAACAAAGCACTATATGGGCATAAGTTCATCCTTCATGGCACTGCCTCAATTGTTTAAAGAAATTATTTATGTCCTTGGAAAAGCTGCCTTTGAGAGTCAACCTCTCTGCCAGGACTAATGCTGAAGAGAGAACAATCGTACCCTATAGACCTTCCATTTCCCAAGTTAGAATGAACACATAGAATGCTTGGAATTCTGTATGGCTGTAATAGCCAAGACATGCATGAGAGTTCCATATGCAATGAGGAAGACCTACCATGAACATTTTGAGAGCGTAAGTCATGGCAACGAGTCCAGATCCTGACCTGGATAGTAAAATGGTAATTAGGCTATTAGCAATTTCCCACAGAGTCCAGTATGCTGCTGTGCCACAGAATTTCTCTAACTTTTATCCAAAATTGGATCTGAAAACTAGTCTCTACCTGCAGTTATTAGCAGAGCTGGTGGTATCTTTCATGAAAAACTGGTGTGGACCCAGAGATGGGCAGTGTTGTAGAAATGGCTGCATGACACACCTGAAGGTTGAGTTCCGCTGTAATTCCTGCCTTGGGGGGTCTGGATTTGGGTTCCCAAATCCTCTTAATAAAACACCTTTTATTTAGGCTAATTTAGATGGATCTATTTCCCTTTTCTTTTTTTTTTGGCAGTCAAACGGATTCCTAAGATAATGCCAAACTTCCTTTTGCCTTTGTAACAATCTATTAAGCTATGCAGGTAAGCCTAATCAAGATGTCTTTAGTGAAGGAAAAAGTTTTCAGGATAATTTTAGCCCAAATATCATTTAAAAGTGTATGATCAAGTACTAACTATTTGTGCCGACAAGAGACGTCTGTTGGCCAGCTCCATTGCTTCAATGTTAAGGGTCTCATCTATTTCCTTGTTACAGTCTAGACATGTCACCTTTTGATGTTCTGTTGGGTCTCCTTGGCTCAACTAAGTGAAACAGAAATAAAAACAAACAAAAAAAATACACGAATATTAACATATTGTTTAGCATAACCCTCAAGCAATTCACCTAAAAATTTAGTTTGAAAAACTATAGAAAATCTGTTATATACAGAAAAAGTGTTCAGATGAGTTTCCTCATCATTTCACAGTTATCTAGAAGGTAAAATAATTGCCAGTTTTGGAGGAAAGGAGTTATATTTTTATGTTTACATGGCATTATTGACATTTTATAAAAGCGACCACATATATGATCCCACTTTAAACCAATGATTCTGGAAGTGTGGTCCCTCAGCAGCCTCAGTGTCACGTGGAAATTGTTAGAAATGCACATTCTCAGACCCCAACACAGACCTGCTAAATCAAAAGAACAGGGCAGAAATCTGTGGTTTTATAAACCCATTCCATGATTCTTGCTGCTGATAAAGTTTGATAATCACTGCCTTAACCTCATCACTTAAGGTAGAGTAGAAGGTGAACTTAGCATTGGGAGATGGGGATTATGGATAACTTCATTTTACCATTGAGAAAAGCTGAAGCTTAGAGAAAATAGAAGATTTGCTCAAGATCACAAAGCTATTTATTAAGTGACAAAGCCACGATACGAACCCAGATTTTCTGAGTCCAAGGCCAGTGCTCTATCTATAATACCATAATATCCCCCATGTTTAATTATCTACCTTCTGAAACAGATCGAGTATCAGAGTGGTGGCCTCAACCTTGACTTTGCACTAGAATCAGCTGGGTAAATGGAATAAAAACACATATTCCTGGGATCCACCAGACCATCTGCATTATTAGAATCTCCTCAGTGGGGCTGGGAAATAAAGCCATATTTTGATAAGCTTTCTAGATGAATCTGATGCAGTCAGATTAGCAAAAAGCCACAGTTGGGAGCTACTGTAGAAAATAATTGGATTTGACTTGGTACTTGTCTTATCCAGAAATCCCGGCACTGTTCTGTAGGCAGAAGGCTTGGTTCTGAGTCTCCATCTGGAGCTTCAAGCACTGGTTAGTGGATATGAAATGGATTTTGGGGAATCCTACTTTATAGAAACATTGATCTTATGTCTACACTCGTAGAAGTTGGCTCCTTCTCCTATTGTATGACTCAGCAAAACATTGCAAAAACTGCATCATACAGTATGCATTGAAATATTGCATTGAAAACTGGATGTAACAGAGGAGATAACAAAGCAGCAGTAGCATTGAGAAGATTCCAGAACAACTTTTATTATTTCTCCTTATGGCAGCCATGACCGATTGGGGAGTTACATACCCTTCAGTGACTAAGAAGTCTGACCGCAGAGATTCTAAAGCATATCTCAGAAGCAGGAGGTGACATCTCACCCACACCTAAACTTATGATACTGGCTTTGAATTCTATTTGATATCAAAAAATAATATTAATCATAAGTGAGGGGCTAGTAAGTACTTGGCATATATGATAGTGTAAACAAATGCTAAGTAAATGCTGAACAAAGGCACCTGTCCACTGTCAATCTAATAAAAAACTAGCCATTTTCTCAGGCTCACTTTCCTCTTTTATGGCACCTTTTATAGGGAGCTCCAAAGCACTGCTCCTTCTTTTGAATTTACCCTAAGATTCCTTTCTATTATTACAGTGGGTTACCAATACAACTTCTCCATCAATTACCAGTATTAAAACTGTGAATATTTGTAACATTTAGACTTACTTCAGGTAATGATATCTACTTTGAAGGAGTAAACAAAGGATATGACTTGCTTACCGCATATGGGTTTTGAAGTATAATTGCTTTCTCAACCATATTCCAATCCGCATTAGCAAGATCTTTGTCAAATTTGAGTGCAGAGGCTGCAGATTTGGTTAGCTCTTGAAAGTGTTGAAATGTACAATAAAGTGATTTATATTTTGTTGATGTGACATCACGAAGACCTTGGGTATGAAGAGTATGTTTTATCAATAATAAGGATACCACCATTTTGATATTGATTATATAGTTTCCTTTTGTGTCTACTGCCACCAACTATTTTTTATTGAAGTTAAAGACTCAACATAAATTGTTTAATAATGGAAACATTAACAATTTCAAGCTTTTCTACTTTCATACTCCTCAGAATAATAACTGTAATAGTTAATATTTATTGAGTGCTTACCATATGCTGAGAAAAGACTTCTCAGCACATTGAACGTATTAAATCTTTGATTACCTTACCCATCTTTTAAAAGTCCCTTTTTCTGGTTTGATAGATGAAGAGACAGAAGAACAGAAGTGTAATGATTAATTTTATGTGTCAACTTGACTGGGCTACAGGATACCCAGATATTTTGTAATATTATTCTAGGTGTGTCTGTGAAGGTGTTTCTGGATAAGAATAACATTTAAATTGGTAGACTGGGTAAAGCAGATTGCCCTCCTCACTGCCAGCAAGCCTCATCCAAACCACTGGAGTCCTGAATAGAACAAAAGAAAATTCGCTCTCTCTGACTTATGGTCTTTGAGTTGGGACATCACTCCTCTCCTGCCTTTGCATTTGGACAGGAAGTTACACTACTGGCTTTCCTGGATCTCAGACTTTTGGACTGAAGGTCTTGGGACTTCTTAGTTTCCATGATCACGTGAACCAATTTCCTATAATAATATAATATACATACGTACACAGAATAGATGACACATACATATATAGGAGATATACATGTAGGAGATATATATCTGTGTATATGTATATCTGTACTTCCTACATACACATTCCTGACATATGTATCCCATATATATGTATATATTTACAAATATACAGAATATAGGTAAATATACATATATTTAGGAGATACCTATTAAAGGATGTATCAATATAGATATATACATATATATATATATCCTACCTAAATGTAATTCATGTATATACATATTTATACATATATATATATATGATAAGTATATATATTTATCTCCAGACCTCATTAAGGTTTGAAGGACTCTTCCTATCAGACACAAATTCCTTTTTATGAGCCATAGAAGCTTCCTTGGAAAGCAATAATGTTCTGCGAGCAAATGTTCACTGCTCTCAATGCAAATAAACTCATGCTCCTCAATAAGAATTTTAAGTTTATTTAGCTATTAAGTAGAACATATGATACTCTTTGCAAAACTCCCCCTCTTTAATCTTTTCTTCCCAATTTACTGTGTTAAGGCTCAGAGAATTTTAAAAAGAAAAGAGAAAAGGTTTTGTTGCAAATACAAGGAAGGAAGGTAGATTGGGTAGTGCAATGTCATCCATAAAGATGGAGTCTCAAGACTGATTAAAAATGCCATTAGATGAAAGCTCTGTGTAACAGAAAGGGTGACAGAGCATTTGGGAATATAATGGATTGAAAGCATCAGGGCTATTTGTTTCTAGTTCCTCAACTGCCATTACCTCGTTGCATGACCTTGGGCAGGAACTTTTAACTCTCTAGATCTCCATTCTTCCCCTGTTAAAAAGTAGACGATGAAAATGGGCATACTGTATAAGGCAATTGCCTCCTACAACTGCTATTTCCCTCATACCATGCAATCAGTTATCCACAGAACAAGAGTTAACCATTTAATTACACTTACTTGCTTAAAACTGGCCAAGGACTTCCTCTTGCCCTTAGAGTAAAATCTTAAAATCCAAGGCCCTTCATTACTTAACTCCTTTCTACCTCTCCCATCTGGACATTCTCCACTATCTGCTTGTTCTCAAAGGGTCAAACCCTCTTTCCTTGAACACACTCAGCTTCTAGCTTCCTCAGGAACCTAGGACCCATTGTATTTTCTATCTTATGCATGTGTGACTTGTTTACTTTGATGTGCATATGACTCTCTGGTCCTGCCTCATATGACCTGTTAACTGTCTGTTTCTCCTTTCACCAATGTAAGCTCCATGGATATAGAAATCCTGTCTGTCTTCAATGCATCATTATCAGAATAGTGCCTGGCAGATAGAAGGCTTTCAATAAAAGTTTGTTGAATAATTGAATAAACTTATTGTACTATTTTATTTAACCTAGACTAATGCAAATAAGTAATCTTTTTAAATTTACAAGCTTATTGGCCTAACCTGTTCATATGCTTTTTTAAAAAATTTATTTATTTGAGAGACAGAGATAGTGAGAGAGAGCACTAGTGGGAAGGAGGGGGAGAAGCACACTCCCCACTGAGCAGGGAACCCAATGCAGGGCTTGGTCCCAGGACACTGGGATCATGACCTGAGCCAAAGGCAGATGCTTAATGGACTGAGCCACCCAGGCGCCCCTGTTCATATGCTTTTATACAGAGATCCAATTTCCTCTTCAATTAGACACTTAATTTTCATTTATGTGGCTTCTTTCCTCATTATTAGCAATTCTTTAGCATTTTTAGAACGTCTGTCTCTTCACTCAGGAATAGTAATTACTAGGGGTTACCTAGTAAGTAGTAGGGCTTATCTAGTAATTAGTAATTACTAGGGCTTACCTAGTTTACTAACTGCCATTGGCAAAATAAATCTATTGACAATCAAGGTAACTAAGCATACTGACACTCCATGAAATAATACCTAGAATAGAAAAAAATACAAAGTAAGTATTCATGATAATTTCTTGTAATATATTCTATATTTACCAGTGTAAATTAAACTAGGTTGTACTAGGTCAATAAATGCTCATAGTAGGAGAGAATTTGAATGTCAGGCATGATGAAAGTACTCTGGGGATTCTCTATCTTCCTGCACATATTTTATCCATGTTTTTGGAACAAAATCAAGACCCAGGACATATGGTTTGACAAGTAAACATATAGAGACATTGGGGGAAAAAAAAGCTTGTCCCTAAATTCCATTGTTGCACTTCTTGGGCCTTCAGATATTGGGTGCTTCATATATTTTAACCAGTTTAATAGTTGTTTACTAGAGAAAATAGGTCTGATATCTTTTATTCAGCATGGTTAGAGTCAGAATTCCACATGCATCAGTAATTTGCTAAGAGTTCCTGAAGCATTCTAATGTGCCTTCAAAGTTGAGGACCACTAAGTTAGTTAATTTAATAGTAGTACAAGCTAACATCTCTATAGTAAGCACAGAGCACAATATGTCAGGCTTATTTAATCCTCACTACAAGTCTATGAAGTAAATACCAATATTGTCTAATTACACAAGTGGGAAACTCAGGCAGTAACTTACCCACGGTCATTTAACTTGTGAGTCCTAGGGACAGGATTAAGTTATTTTTTTACTTTATTTTATTACATTACATTAATCACCATACATTACATCATTAGTTTTTGATGTAGTGTTCCATGATTCATTGTTCGCATATAACACCCAGTGCTCCATTCAATATGTGCTCTCTTTAATACCCATCACCAGGCTAACCCATCCCCCCACCCCCTCCCCTCTAGAACCCTCAGTCTGTTTCTCAGAGTCCATAGTCTCTCATGGTTCCTCTACCCCCTCTGATTTCCCCCCCTTCAGTTTCCCCTTCCTACTATCTCTTCTTTTTTTTTTTTTAACATATAATGTATTATTTGTTTCAGAGGTATAGGTCTGTGATTCAACAGTCTTACACAATTCAGAGCACTCACCATAGCACATACAATGTCTATCACCCAGCCACCCCATCCCTCCCACCCCCCACCACTCCAGCAACAATCAGTTTGTTTCCTGAGATTAAGAATTCCTCATATCAGTGAGATCATATAATACATGTCTTTCTCTGATTGACTTATTTCACTCAGCATAATACCCTGCAGTTTCATCCAAGTTGTTGCAAATGGCAAGATTTCATTCCTTTTGATGGCTGCATAATATTTCATTGTATATATATACCACCTCTTCTTTATCCATTCATCTGTCGATGGACATCTGGGCTCTTTCCATAGTTTGGCTATTGTGGATATTGCTGCTATAAACATCAGGGTGCACGTACCCCTTCGGATCACTACATTTGTATCTTTGGGGTAAATACCCAGTAGTGTAATTTCTAGGTCCTATGGTAGCTCTATTTTCAACTTTTTGAGGAACCTCCATACTGTTTTCCAGAGTGGCTGCATTCCCACTAAAAATGTAGGAGGGTTCCCCTTTCTCCACATCCCTGCCAGCATCTGTCGTTTCCTGACTTGTTAATTTTAGCCATTCTGACTGGTGTGAGGTGGTATCTCATTGAGGTTTTGGTTTGGATTTCCCTGATCCCGAGCAATATTGAGCACTTTTTCATGTGTCTGTTGGCCATTTGGATGTCTTCTTTGGAAAAATGTCTGTTCCTGTCTTCTGTCCACTTCTTGATTGGATTATTTGTTCTTTGGATATTGTTTCATAAGTTCTTTATAGATTTTGGATACTAGCCCTTCATCTGGTATGTCATTTGCAAATATCTTCTCCCATTCTGTTGGCTGTCTTTTGGTTTCGTTGACTGTTTCTTTTGCTGTGCAAAAGCTTTTTATCTTGATGAAATCCCAATAGTTCATTTTTGCCCTTGCTTCCCTTGCCTTTGGCGATGTTTCTAGGAAGAAGTTGCTGCGGCTGAGGTCAAAGAGGTTGCTGCCTGTGTTCTCCTTTAGGATTTTGATGAACTCCTGTCTCACATTTAGGTCTTTCAACCATTTTGAGTCTATTTTTGTGTGTGGTGTAAGGAAAAGGTCCAGTTTCATTCTTCTGCATGTAGCTGTCCAATTTTCCCAACATCATTTGTTGAAGAGACTTTCTTTTTTCCATTGGACATTCTTTCCTGCTTTGTCAAAGATTAGTTGACCATAGAGTTGAGGGTCCATTTCTGGGCTCTCTATTCTGTTCCATTGATCTATGTGTCTGTTTTTGTGCCAGCACCATACTGTCTTGATGATTATAGCTTTGTAATAGAGCTTGAAGTCCGGAATTGTGATGCCACCAGCTTTTCTTTTCGTTTTCAATATTCCTCTGGCTATTCGGGGTCTTTTCTGGTTCCATACAAATTTTAGGATTATTTGTTCCATTTCTTTGAAAAAAGTGGATGGTATTTTGATAGGGATTGCATTAAATGTGTAGATTGCTCTAGGTAGCATTGACATCTTCACAATATTTGTTCTTCCAATCCATGAGCATGGAACATTTTTCCATTTCTTTGTGTCTTTCTCAATTTCTTTCATGGGTATTTTGTAGTTTTCTGAGTAGATTCTTTGCCTATTTGGTTAGATTTATTCCTAGGGATCTCTTGGTTTTGGGTGCAATTGTAAATGGGATCGACTCCTTAATTTCTCTTTCTGCTGTCTTGTTGTTGGTGTATAGAAACGCCACTGATTTTATATCCTGCGACTTTACTGAATTCCTGTATGAGTTCTAGCAGTTTTGGGGTGGAGTCTTTTCGGTTTTCCACATAAAGTAGCATATCATCTGCAAAGAGTGAGAGTTTGACTTCTTCTTTGCTGACTCGGATGCATTTATTTCTTTTTGATGTCTGATTGCTGAGGCTAGGACTTCTAGTACTATGTTGAACAGTAGTGGTGATAGTGGACATCCCTGCCATGTTCCTGACCTTAGGGGGAAACTCTCAGTTTTTCCCCATTGAGAATGATATTCACTGTGTGTTTTTCATAGATGGCTTTTATGATATTGAGGTATGTACCCTCTGTCCCTATACTCTGAAGAGTTTTGATCAAGAAAGGATGCTGTACTTTGTCAAATGCTTTTTCTGCATCTACTGAGAGGATCATATGGTTCTTGTTCTTTCCTTTATTAATGTATTGTATCACATTGATTGATTTGTGGATGTCGAACCAACCTTGCAGCCCAGGAATAAATTCCACTTGGTCGTGGTGAATAATCCTTTTAATGTACTTTTGGACCTTATTGGCTAATATTTTGGTGAGAATTTTTGCATCCATGTTCATCAGGGATATTGGTCTGTAATTCTCCTTTGTGATGGGGTTTTTGGTTTTGGGATTAAGGTAATGGTGGCCCCATAAAACAAGTTTGGAAGTTTTCCTTCCATTTCTATTTTTTGGAACAGTTTCAGAAGAATAGGTATTAATTCTTCTTTAAATGTTTGGTAGAATTCCCCTGGGAAGCCATCTGGCCCTGGGCTCTTGTTTTTTGGGAGATTTTTGATGACTGCTTCAATTTCCTTAGTGGTTATAGGTCTATTCAGGTTTTCTATTTCTTCCTGGTTCAGTTTTGGTAGTTGATACATCTCTAGGAATGCGTCCATTTCTTCCAGATTCTCTAATTTGCTGGCATATAGTTGCTCATAATATGTTCTTATAATTGTTTGTATTTCTTTGATGTTGGTTGTGATCTCTCCTCTTTCATTCATGATTTTATTTATTTGGGTCATTTCTCTTTTCTTTTTGATAAGTCTGGCCAGGGGTTTATCAATCTTATTAATTCTTTCAAAGAACTAGGTCCTAGTTTCGTTGATCTGTTCTACTGTTCTTTTGGTTTCTATTTCATTGATTTCTGCTCTAATCTTTATTATTTCTCTTCTGCTGGGTTTAGGCTTTATTTGCTGTTCTTTCTCCAGCTCCTTTAGGTGTAGGGTTAGGTTGTGTATTTGAGAGCTTTCTTGTTTCTTGAGAAAGGCTTGTATTGCTATGTACTTTCCTCTTACGACTGCCTTTGCTGCATCCCAAAGATTTTGAACAGTTGTGTTTTCATTTTCATTTGTTTCCATGAAATTTTAAATTCTTCTTTAATTTCCTGGTTGACCCATTCATTCTTTAATAGGATGCTCTTTAGCCTCCATGTATTTGAGTTCTGACTTTCCTCTTGTGATTGATTCTAGTTTCAAAATATTGTGGTCTGAAAATATGCAGGGAATGATCCCAATCTTTTGGTACTGGTTGAGACCTGATTTGTGACCTAGGATGTGATCTATTCTGGAGAATGTTCCATGGGCACTAGAGAAGAATGTGTATTCTATTGCTTTGGGATGGAATGTTCTGAATATATCTGTGAAGTCCATTTGGCCCAGTGTGTCATTTAAAGTCTTTATTTCCTTGTTGATCTTTTGCTTAGATGATCTGTCCATTTCAGTGAAGGGGGTGTTCAAGTCCCCCACTATTATTGTATTGTTGTCAATGTGTTTGCTTTTGTTATTAATCAGCTTATATAACTGGCTGCTCCCATGTTAGAGGCATAGATATTTACAATGTTAGATCTTCTTGTTGGATAGACCCTTTAAGTAGGATATAGTGTCCTTCCTCATCTCTAATTATAGTCTTTGGTTTAAAATCTAATTTGTCTGATATAAGGATTGCCATCCCAGCTTTCTTTTGGTGTCCATTAGCATGGTAAATGGTTTTCCACCCCCTCACTTTCAGTCTGGAGGTATCTTTGGGTCTAAAATGAGTCTCTTGCCAGACAGCATATTGATGGGTCTTGTTTTTTTATCCAATCTGATAGCCTCTGTCTTTTGATTGGGGCATTTAGCCCATTTACATTCAGGGTAACTATTGAAAGATATGAATTTAGTGCCATTGTATTGCCTGTAAGGTGACCGTTACTGTATATTGTCTCTGTTCCTTTCTGGTCTATGTTACTTTTAGGCTCTCTCTTTGCTTAGAGGACCCTTTTCAATATTTCTTGTAGGGCTGGTTTTGTGTTTGCAAATTCCTTTAGTTTTTGTTTGTCCTGGAAGCTTTTTATCACTCCTTCTATTTTCAATGATAGCCTAGCTGGATTTAGTATTCTTGGCTGTATATTTTTCTCATTTAGTGCTCTGAATATATCATGCCAAGTCCTTTCTGGCCTGCCAGGTCTCTGTGGATAGGTCTGTTGCCAATCTAATGTTTCTACCATTGTAGGTTACAGATCTCTTGTCCTGAGCTGCTTTCAGGATTTTCTCTTTGTCTCTGATACTTGTAAGTTTTACTATTAGATGTCGGGGTGTTGACCTATTTTTATTGGTTTTGAGAGGGGTTCTCTGTGCCTCCTGGATTTTGATGCCTGTTTCTTTTCCCAAATTAGGGAAGTCCTCTGCTATAATTTGCTCCAATATACCTTCTGCCCCCCTCTCTCTCTCTTCTTTTTCTGGGATCCCAATTATTCTAATACTGTTTCATCTTATGGTATCATTTATTTCTGAATTCTGCCCTCGTGGTCCAGTAGTTGTTTATCTCTCTTTTTCTCAGCTTCTTTATTTTCCATCATTTGGTCTTCTATATCATTAATTCTCTCTCTTGCTTCATTTATCCTAGTAGTTAGAGCCTCCATTTTTGATTGCACCTCACTAACAGCCTTTTTGATTTTGACTTTAGATTTTAGTTCTTTTATTTCTCCAGAAAGGGTTTCTCTAATATCTTCCATGCTTTTTTCAAGTTGAGCTAGTATCTTTATAATTTTCATTCTGAACTCTAGTTCTGACATCTTACTAATGTCTGTTTTGATTCAGTTCCTGGCAGTTGGTACTGCCTCTTGTTCTTTTTTTTGAGGTGATTTTTTCCATCTTGTCATTTTGTCCAGAGGGGAATAGATGAATGAGAGAACAAAATGCTAACAGGGTAACAATGACCCCAGAAAAATATGCACTAAACAAATCAGAAGAGACCTGAAACTGGGGGAAAAGAAAGGGAAGAAAGAAAGAAAAAAAAAAAGAATATGATCAAATATGATCAGGCTGGTGCATAGATCAGTGCCACACACTAGATTTTGGGCGTATATTGGTCTGTTAGAAGAAACTGCCTCTCAAAATTTTAAAGAAAGAAAAACTTATATATGTACAAAATAAGGGTAAATACGATGAAGGTATGGAATATGACTGCAAAGATGAAAATTATAAAAGATTTTATGAAAGGAATTGATAAGAAGTTGGTTGAAAAAAGAAAGAAGAGAAATTAAAAAAAAAGGGGGGAGAGAATGTGATCAGGCAGGAGACTAGAACAAAGCCAAACACTAGAGATTTAGGGTATATTTTGGTCTGTTAGAAGACACTGTATCCCAAAATTTTAAAGAGAGAACAACTTATATATATATATACCAAAAATAAGATTAACTACTATGAAGGGATAGACTATGACTCTAAAAATGAAAAATAAAAAAAGATTTTTAAAAAGGGATTGATAAGATGTTGGTTGAAAAAGGGAAAAGGAAAAATTTAAAAAAAAAAGAAAATTGAAAAATTAACTTTGAAAGACTAAAGAATCATGGGAAAAAAGCCATGAATTCTACGTGCAGTACTCCCCTAGTGATGGAGTCCTGCCGTTCTCATTGATTGGTAAACTTGATCTTGGCTGGCTGTTCTTGCTGATCTTCTGGGGGAGGGGTCTGTTGCTGTGGTTCCTGAATGTCTTTGCTGGAGGCGGAATTGCCCCGCCCTTGCTGGGTCCAGGCTAAGTAATCGGCTTGGGTTGGCTCTTGGGAGCTTTTGTTCCCTGCAAGCTTTCCGTACAGCTTTGGAGGATGAGAGTGAAAATGGTGGCCTCCCAATCTCCGCCCAGGAGGAGCCGAGAACTTGGGGCCCCGCTCCTCAGTGCACCCCCAGAAAAAAGCAATCACTCCCATCTCCCCGGTCTCCGGCCGTACCCCGTGCTCACCCGGCCTGTGACCGAGCATTTCTATCTCTTGCACCGGACCCTGTGTGGAGTCTCCAAACCCAGCAGATCCCTGCGGTTGCGCTCCAGCGCCGCTCCTCCCAGGGGAGGAAGGGAAGTCTCCCTGGATCTGCCGCTTGTTGGGTCCCTGCTGGAGGAGCTGTGCCCCGACTGTGCTGCAGACCACAGTTTATGGCAACCCCGAGCTGAGAGCCCACTCCTCGGCTCCGTCTCTGCAGCCGGCTTCCCCGCTCCGATAGCTGGGAGCTCTGCCGCACTCAGGCACCCCCGGTCTTTCTGTGATCCCGAGGGTCCTGAGACCCCACTGTCCCAGCGAGGGTTCCACCCCCCGCTTAGCCACTGGAGCAATGTCCCTCAGCGGAGCCGACTTCTAAAAGTTCTGATATTGTGCTCCACTGCTCTATCACTTGCCGGAAGTGGCCAACAGAGGCCCCTTCCCCCGCCGTCTATCCTCCCGAATATCGCTTCGGATTCACTTCTCCACATGTCCTACCTTCCAGAAAGCGGTCGCTTTTCTGTTCAGAGTTGCTGCTATTCTTTTCTTCGATCTCCTGTTGAGTTCGTAGGTGTTCAGAATGGTTTGATCCCTATCAAGCTGAATTCCTGAGACCAGAGGAAATTTAGGTCTCCTACTCCTCTGCCATCTTGCTCCGCCCCTCAGGATTAAGATATTTTTAACCTTTTCCTCTAGTGCTGCTTCATGAGCATTAAAAAGTTAGCTGGAGGGTTCAGCCAGATTAAATTAAGGAAGGAGTGCGACTTTCTTTTCAACTAGTTACTACTGATGAGGGCATCTCACTACATGATTTTGTTTACTAGGGTTTTATCTCAAATCAGGTCTACGTGGCATCATCATCATCATCAAGACTCATATTTATTGTACATTTACAATATGCTAAACAATGTGTTAAGCATTTTATGTACATTTTCTATTTCTCAAATAAGCTTTGAGATAGTGTTGTGCTAGTGCTGACTTTTACCAGCTCATGAGAGCTGATCATTAAATTTTCAGGAAGTTATGGAGTTGATCGTTGTTCTGTTAGGGTGATTACACCATGGAAATTGACAAATACTACCAATTAGGGCTCCCTTTGACCCCTAAGAAAGTTACTTGTTAAACATTTGCTAGCACAACACTGGTATTATTTAGTTCCTTTTGGAATGAAGAAACTGACAGGTGCGATGGGGTGGGTACTAATTAACTTACTGACAGCCACACAGAAATAGCAGCCAACTAGAAATTTCAGAATCCAGATCCATGTGCAATGTCTACCTTTACACTGGCCAGGATGTGTGGTGCCAAACTGACCTGGATTATTCAGGCATGTGGAGATAGTTAAAAAGAAAGGGGAGATAATGTAATATTAGATAATTTTGGTTTTAAAAGCAGTGTTTGAATGTTTAATTTTGTAATGTTTGGTCTATTATCTAATTAGACATGCAATGATTCCCTTGCTGCTCTTCTCTTTACATTTGGAATTTTTGTGTTAAAAAACCCACAATGGAAGTGTTAGATGCATTGTGATATCTGCACAGGAAATTTCTTACTAGAGCTCCTTGTAATGGTCTTACCTGGAAATAAGGTAGAGGGAGAGTCATGCCCTTTATGTTCTGTTTGGCAGAATTTGGGGCTAGTCTCAGTGAAGAGGTAACTTCAGTTTACCATTAAAATGTTTTGGTTCCTAGCGTTACTAAATGTGGCCTCACAAAGTTACAGAAAACAGTAAAGTCAATCATAAGCAGGTTTCTATTTTTCTCAAGTGGCTATTAGGAATAAGTAAAAATAAAAATAAGAACACTTATTGAGTACTTACTCTGTATCAGGTACTATTTTTAAAAACATTTATTTATTTATTTATTTGATGGGAGGGAGGGGCAGAGAGAGAATCTCAAGCAGACTCCACACCCAGTGTGGAGCCCAGTTCGGGGCTCCATCTCATGATCATGACCTAAGCTGAAACCAAGATTTGGAGGCTTAACTGACCAAGCCACCCAAGCACCCTGATCAGGTACTATTTTAAATTATTTATAAGTTTTAACTCCTTTAACCTTCATAATAAACTTATTTTAAGAGTGTAATGAAAAAGGGTGCCTGGGTGGCTTAGTCGTTAAGCATCTGCCTTCGGCTCGGGTCATGATCCCAGGGTCCTGGGATCCAGCCCCACATCAGGCTTCCTGCTCAGCGGGGAGTCTGCTCCTCACTTTCCCTCTGCCACTCCCCCTGCTTGTGCTCCCTCTGCTTGTGCTCTCTCACTCATGCTCGCTCTCTCTCTCTCAAAAAAAAAAAAAAAAAAAAAAAAGCCAGAAAAGGTAAACCCAAATCATTCAATCAGGTGTTAGAAAGGTAAGAGTAGGAACAGGTGTGTTCACCTCTCTTATCTTATTTTATGTAGTTTTACTGCTCTTGTAATGAAAAACATGATTGTAATGTTAAGCGTTTAGGAATTCCTAAACCAGAATATTCCCCAGGAAGAGGAAGGTTGCCGGTTGTTTTCCTCTCGCCAATCTTGCCATCATAGCTAAATCACTCCTGCAGTCCAGGTGGGGTTGAGCTACCTTACTACCAAAACGTATTTTAGTACAAAGCAACAGTATTCATAAAGTATTCAAATAAAAAAATTCATTTATCTTTACTTGAGATTTTTCCCTCTCAGAGCCAAGAGAAAGGTCAGAGTAGGCAAGCAGAAGAGCCATGTTTATATTAGGTGTTCCTTTCATTTCACTCCAGACCATTATGAATGCCCAGCGCCAGCTGAACCCATGACCAAGTCGAGACAAAAGAGGGCTCATTATTAGAAAGACCAGAAGTCTAAAAGACAAAAGAGATTTTTAAGAAGTTATTCTTGCCATAGACATTTTTTTTCCATTTCATTCTACTCTATTCCAATCTATTCCCTGTGGAATGGCTGACTCCCAGACAAACGAGCCATGTTTCACACACCATTAGCTGGCACCAAAAAAAGGCAGAAGGGCATTTCATAGAGGAGAGAGAGATGACAAGAGGATGGCATTATTCTTTTTGTTTCTTTCTATGAAGTTTGTAGAAGGGTAATTTCACATTTCTTGAGGTAGAAAAAAAGTTAGAGATGTTTTGTAGATATATTCTATTCTGGATCCCAAAAGGAAATAAAAACAAATCTAATGAATAAGAACTGAGGGGGGGGGAAATGTCTTCCCTTTCTTGTTCTTTGTAGATTTTAATCTTGCTGAACTTATCCAATATTGGTGGATTCATTTCTAGTTTTTCTTTTAATCACACATCTCCTACACTTTACACTAATTGTATCTGATAATTAGGGACTAATTTCCATTTAATTGGCGCTAGCCCACTGATGTCAACTCCTAATTAGTTTTCCTAGATGGAAGTAGAATGCTAGCAACATGAGGGATAGAATCTGGAGAGAGTAGCCATGGTGGTTTTTCCTGCTCTGTGTCACGTCCTTTTCACTTACAGAGGCAGACTCTTTCCTGCCTCTTACCACTGAAAAGGGGACTACAAAAATTATTTAAGTAAAAAGGACATTTACAAAGAGGACTTCCTAATGATTTTTAAAAAGCTATTTGTAACTACAATTTAATCAGAAGGAAATTATTTGTTATACAATATTAGGCAAACAAAAGCAACATAAAATTTTTATTTATGATTGGTGCTGAACTTTATGACACCTCATAAGAAAAAATAACACTGGACAAAATATATCAAATGTTAATAGCAGTTTCCTCTGGGTAGTAAAATTATGAAAGATTTTTTCCTTCTAATTTTCAAAATTTTTATAGAGTGCTTAGATTGCTTTGACATGCAGTTAGAAATTGGAAAAAAATCCCACTAAAACAGTAATTTGCTAATAATTCCTTGGTAAGTTTAAGAGGGAATGCTTCATTTTCATTCTAAGGAATGAAACATTTCTATTTAAAAAATATCTTTGGGCTTACTCAATGTCCTATAAATAGAAAAATTCAAATGACATTCTTACCTTAAAACAATAAGTGTGAAATAGATATTTAATGAATAATATATGTCAGAAAATGATATATATAAATATGTATGTGCAGGAATTAGAAGTCCAATGAAGGTAAACACCATAAGAAAAGCAACAAATGATAGACAATTCCAGAATCTGCATTTTCAGAAAAAAAATTGAATGTAGTTAATTACAGTTAACTAATCTAACACATTTATCACAAGGCTTATTCATGTGAGGCATTGTGCTAGGTCTAATCAAGAAAATAAAGTTGAATAAGGCATTTACTTACACTCAAAGAGCTTATAATTTAACTGGGGAGAAAGGAGCAGTAAGGCAAGTAAACAAATAATTCTAAAGCAACCACATGTAAATTAGTGTCTTTCTTTTGGGATTGATTCTGAAAACATGTTTTGGTGCATTCAGGCATCACGGTTCATGTAGCTTGAAAATCCTGGTGTGAACTCCTTGTATCATTAGGAAGAGCTAAAATTATTTATCTTCAAAAAGAACACTGAACTGCTAGTCTGCTCTACATAGTGATAGAATTGAGGCTTATCCTAAGATCTAGCTAGCACTTAGAAGATGTGAATTAATCCTTTATTCAAATGAACATCCTTTGTAGATTCTCCATTTGGGATTTGTGAACATAAGTACATTCAAGTGCCCTAGATAGAGCCCAGGAAAACTCTACATCACTCAAAAGTGCATGTTCTCATCTGCTACAGGCAAAGCAATTTGGAAAAAGACACTCAGTTACCAATATTGGTCATGTTTCACTATTGGGACCATAGGAGGTTATTTAAAATTTACTTCTTGGGGTGCCTGGGTAGCTCATTCAGTTAAGCATTTGCCTTTGGTTCAGGTCATGATCCTAGGGTCCTGCGATCAAGCCCTGAATTGGGCTCCCTGCTCAGCGGGCAGTCTGCTTCTTCCTCTCCTTCTGCCCCTCCCCACTGTTCTCTCTCTCAAATAAAATATTTTAAAAAAATAAAAATAAAAAATAAATAAAATTTACTTCTTGTTATCTTCCTATGTATTTCCTGTGTTGAATGTCACAATATTATATTTATAACAAAATAAATTGAAAAGATTAAAAGGGCACATGAATACCACTTTATGAGATGAAGGTAGCTTGGTTTAGCCATATGCTGAATGCCCAGAAACTGTCCCTGAAACCCTTAAAAAGAATGATTGTCCCTTCTCCAGAAAAACAGATTTGCCAAAAAACAGATCCAATACAAAAACAACTCTTTCTCTGTTACAGTAATGTGAATTTTCAGTTCTGGAGAACTGAAACAGTTCTGAACGGTATTTAAGAGGCACAAATACCTAGGCCTCATCAGAGAAAAATTAAATGTAAAACATTTTAGCCTAGGAAATATTAAGTCAAATCCTTCAAAATACTGATTCTGTGACCAAACTTAGGCTAATTACTCTAGGCTGTGAATTATCATCCCTTTCTTGCATATGCATGGCCATGCTTTTAATTCTGTTTCTTCTGCATCGAACATTAACTTGGAGGGAAACACACTAAGATATATTTTATGACAATTATGTAATTTTTGTGTTTTTTATCCTTCTTTTGACTTCACTATCAAAAGCAAATCCAATTGTTGCACCATGTGCATAGTGACCAAAAAACAAACAAACAAACAAAAACACCCTCAAAGCATTATACACACCTACCCCTACAATTAATGAAATCCCTTGTGAATATTAATTGAGTAGGATAATTCAGTCAAATGAATGGTGAATATGAACTACTACCATTCCTTTCTCTTCGTTTAACAATTACATAATTGAATAATTTTCCTAAATTTGTGGAAAAATGCTGCTGAATACCAAATATAACAGTCTCATTAAATGAGCATAAAATGAAACAAATCAATTAAGCAACAAATATTGAGGAGCTGTCAAGACCCTTTCATATGTGGTAGGAATTATGGGAGAAACCTGATGAGGAGGAAACCAGATTCTTTAAGGAATCAGTCTATCAACTTCAAAGTGGGTATGAGCCGAACAACCAAGCTCCAACCCAGCTAATGGATGTGTGCATGTCCTTGTGCATAGGTTTGTGCACTTCCGTGTTTGCAATAAGTCAGGCACACTGAAAAAGAGCTTCTGACTTTTTTTTAAAAAAGTCCTTTTTTATTTGGTGATCATGAGTATCCTAATAAATCTAAATCTTTTATGTAGCAGAGTCACAGCCCTGTCTATATGTAAGTGTCATCAGGGGAGAATTTTTAAAAAAAATTTTAAAAATCGGAAGTCCTATGCACTTGTGATTTTGATTCAACAGATCCAGACAACTGTATTATTTTTATTGCCCGATGTTGCACAGCCACTAGCCTAGAGAAATGACATGACCTTACGGACTGAATGTTGTCGGGATGTCAGTTTGCCAGGAATAAAAGATTATGCAGGCTGGTAGGGAAGTAGTTTCTATTTTGGGAATTTCTTTCTAGCAAGGTGATGTACAAATAGAAGCATGGAAGAAGTATGGCATCCACTCTGCCAGCATGCAGGGGAAGCACATTTCAGGAGCAGAAACACAAGGACAGAAGAAGCACAAATAGGGAGCATGTTGGGCAAGTCTGAGGAATAGCAGAGTGATCAGTGTGGCTAGGGCAGGGTCAGTGAGGGTGAGAGTGGTGGAAATGAGGGGGACCTAGGGCTCTGTTTGTCATTAAAACAGCTTTGACCTGTAGCCAGAAGAGATGAGAAGATATTAGATGGTTTTAAACAAAAGAAATGATCTGGGTAAGGAGGAAGTGAGGATCAGTAAAGATCATAGGATTGATACAGTGTAGTCTCAGTGTGATTGCAGAATTGTTGAAATCAGGGTCCTAGAGGCTGTAAGCTGAAAACATGGGAGATGATACACCTCTTCTCTTAGAGAGTAGCAAGGACCTGATGCAGATTGCTGTAGTATGTAGGAGGTTTTACCATTGTTATCCTAGATTTCTACTATCTTGGAGAGGAGGAGTTGACACATGTCATATTTTAGACTGTAAGATTCTTGAAATTGAGATTATGAAGTGGTCATTTCGTGGGTGGCTTAAGCAAGGTGGTAAACATGCTCATAGGAAGAAAGGAGGTCCAGGAACTGAAAGGTGGAGTAGAAGGATCAACTGTGTGGATATTGGCTGACATCACTAAGAATGGTGATAGAGTAACAGTGCTACAGAGAGTCACAGTGAGAAGGGGCCAAAATCTTCATGAAATGGAGAGTGTGAGTCAGGGCTCTAGATACAACTACGACCAAGAGGGTGGCAGATGGTATAATCTGATGGCATGGGGTTCAAAACTGGGTTTTCCTAGGGAAGAATGATAAAGAATGATCTAGAAATGATTTTGAGGTACAGACAGATCACCTACCTCAACTCTAGGTGCAGTAGCACCAAGGATGTGGGTGAGAAAAACACAACTTTTAAGGAATTCAAGGGAAGTAATGTCTTCAGGGGAGACCCAGGTTTCAGTTAGAGCAGAAAGGTGAAAGTAGTCTTCAGAATCACTTCCCAAAGACAGAGTTGAAACACATAACATTTTTAATTCTTCCTCCAACAATTAATTGTGGCAAGTAATTCTGCCTAGCTGCTGGTACAATTGGCTTCCATTATAATTGACATGAAGTTTAGCTCCAAAATTCTGTAAGAGTCTATACTTTCAAACTTCTGACTTCTGAATTTATTCTGTCTTCTCTAATGTTCTCCAAAGCTCCATGATCATTGATTATGTTCAGGGCTTCTGTTAACATATGTTGCCATTTTGTGATTTAGGTCAAGTTCTCAGCCAACGTGTTGGAGCATCACAGAAAGCAGCACCCTTCTTCTACGTTGGCACAAATTTCAATCACCCCTAAGCTGGATGCCCTTGAGCAGGGAACAGTTTATACATTTGTACATTTGGCCATATTTTCTTTTATAACACTGCCAATCCTTTTCAAATGCTCTAGGTTAATCTTTTAATTTGCTTTGCATGCCATCTCATTATTCTTAAAATACTGGGATTATATTTTAGTAGCAGTGCCATGCTGAGCCATATTGGAGCCTGAGGCAAAAGGAACTAATCAATAATATTGATTCCATCTTTATTTACAATTTTTGTTTTCACAAACATGGATTTTTTTGCATTAATTTCAATTTTTTAAAAAAAATTGCCCTAAAATATTATTTATCTTCATTACTGAGTATTTTGGCACATTCTTAAATTTTGTGACTGAGATGAGTGCCTCACATGCCTTACCTTACTCCTGGCCCTGTCTAGTGAATTATACTGGAAATTACTGAGTAGATGGTCAGAGACTTGAGAGAATTTGTAGGAAAATAAAGCCAACACGAACTCAAGGTAAGGCTACAAATTTTGCCTATAATTAGAGGATTAGAAGACACAAGCGAATAGAGTTTTTAGTAAAGGTTTTTCGTCGGGTAGTTTTGGAATCAGTATCTTACTTTGACCAGTGTAGATGTGGATATAGTTGCTATTACAATATTATAGCTTCTAATACATGAAACAAAGTGAAAAATATGCTAGCTACTCACTCGAGAAGAAGCGCTTCAACTCCTGGTTTAAAACTTGTAGAATTTAAAAAAAGTCCCATAATGGCCAGGGTAAATATTCCAGACATTCCAACTAGCTCACCTATTTTTAAAAGAATTAAATATAAAGTATTAATTTAACATCAACAGTGGCACAAATTTTGCCTGAGATGAAAATATCAGATATCTCGATAGTATAGTAACTTTATAGAGAGGATACTCTACTTGGTTTCAACTGGATTATATTGCAGATTATTACCACCACCTTGTCCTTATTCCTCCTCAGATTCACATCCAACTGTGTTGTCAAGTCTATACTGAACATCCTTGCACTGCTTTGGTTTCAGATCATTGCCAACAATATGAAGCTCACAAAACTCTTCATGTGCCCCACTGGGGCTTGAGCACCCTTTATAGGTCTAATTTTTTCAGAGGAGCTATGGAGGAATGAAATGGAAGTGAGCCAGTGAGTTCTTTATGGACTGGCCCACTTCATATGCTTTCTTCTTAGGAGACAATGGGAGATAGAAATGGTTTGATTTTGTGGCAGGACTAAGGGAGTCGATCCAGCAGAAACCTCTTATGGATATACTTATCCAGCTTAATATTGTTTTGGTACATTTACTGTGCGGGACTGAAAAGCATAAAAAATTGGAATATTCTTAAAAGTAGTTGTATTAGAGTTATATTCCCCCTTGCTTATGAAAGTAGTATTTTACCACTGTAAAAAATTCAAATAATATGGTACAGTATAGAGATTATATATATATATTTTTTTTTTTAAAAGAGGACCCATAATTCAACTACCAAGACTTCAAGTACAGACCATCCCTAACTTACAAAGGTTCGACTTGCAATTTTTCAGCCTTACAGTCGTGCAGAAGCAGTGTGCTCCAGGAGAAACAGTACTTAGAATTTTGAGTATTGATCTTTTCTCAGGCTAGCAATTTGTGGTAAGAGCCTCTCGTGATGCTGGGCAGTGACAGTGAGCCGCACCTCCCAGTCAGCCAGGCCATCGTGAGGGTGAACAACCGATATGCTTACCACCATTCTGCACCAACACAGACACTCTCTTTCTCACATTCAGTACAGCACTCAATAAATTACATGAGATATCCAACTCTTTATCATAAAATAGGCTTTGTGTGAGATGATTTTCCTAACTGTAGGCTAATTTAGTATTCTGAGCATGTTTAAAGTAGACTGGGCTAAGCTATGATGTTTGGTAGGTGAGGTGCACTAAATGCACTTATGATATTTTCAACTTACAATGGTGTATTGAGATATAACCCCATTGTAAGTCAGGGAAGATAATTATAATTTTAAAGAAAATTTGTATTAGAATTTCTAAAATGGAGAGAACTGTATTTGTTTAGAAGAAATAAGTTGATAAGTTAGTTGAGAATAGAGAATGAGGCCCAAAGGGCAGCCTTAAGCATTAAAGGATACTTGCTGAATTTCTATACTGGACACAAGTGATAAGAATTAAGCAGGAAACATGGAAAAGTGAGGAATTAAAGGGAGCTATCAGATCTCATAGAGCCATGAATTACATAATGTAACTTTCCCTGTGAGCTCCCTTGTCCCCATCTTCAGTAAAATTTACTAAGAACCAAAACTTCTCTATATTTAAAAGGAAGTAGCATGAGATGCTTGGGTGGCTCAGTCATTAAGCGTCTGCCTTCGGCTCAGGTCATGATCCCAGAGTCCTGGGATCGAGCCCTGCATTGGGCTCCCTGCTCCGCGGGAGGCCTGCTTCTCCCTCTCCCACTCCCTCTGCTTGTGTTCCCTCTCTCACTATGTCTCTCTCTCTCTCTGTCAAATAAATAAATAAAATCTTAAAAAAAAATAAAAAGGAAGTAGCAGAGATCATGAGAAACTAAACTCCAGAAATTTTCAGCAATCATGAAATCCTTGGGTGCTCATAGGCTATAGAATTGGGAATTTAAGATAATTGGATCAAGATCTTTAAGAGGAGTGGAGTACCCAGTGAACACTCATGATGGCATATATACGACATGTATACAAAGTCACACATTTAAAAAAAGCTATAATGAGATTATACAGTAATAGTGTTCTGTAATAAGCTGCTTTTTTTCACTTATTGTTTAGCAGACATTGTTCTAGTTAATAAATAAAAATTAAAAATTTTTGTTTTAATAGTAAAAGAATATTGTGGACATGCCACTTTTATCATATTGCCGTATTTATCAATTGCCAGGCATATTTGGATCAGTTCTTTCCCCCTCCATTTTTTGGCTTACTTTACCTTACTTTGTTGCAACAGTTGTGTTTTAATTACTGGTGGCTTGTTAAATGTTTAATACCTACCTAGGAGAGAAAGTTCTTCATTTTTCTTAAAGTTACTTGTCTGTTTTCACAATCAGTATTTCCAGATGATATTTTAAATTGTTCGGTAAAATTTCAACCTCCCCAATTGCTATCATCGTTTGATTCAGATTGTGATACATTTTAATTTTGTAAAGTTAGTATCCTTATCACATTACTGAGACTTCCCTTCCAGAGATGGAAAGTTACAAGTTTTATATTCTTCATTTTAATCCTGGCTAGAAATGGTACCTAAGCCAGAAACTAACAATTTGTTTAGTTAGTTTTGAATTATAAAATAAGAGGGAAGTGTGGACATAGGCACTTTGAGGAGATCAAGTCCTGGACTAGTCATAGTCATTTATTAGGTAGTAGTGAAACTTGGAAAATATTTGTGGTGAATATCTTGAAGATACTAATAATATAAACATTAAGCCAGGTCAGAGTGAAAGTCTTTTTACATTAGATTTATATTTACTCTGTACCTCATTTTCATGAAATTCTGCTTTGTTTTCTTTCTAAAATGTTTATAGAGGGACTGGGTGGCTCAGTCTTAAGCCTCTGCCTTTGGCTCAGGTCATGGTCCTGGGATCCTGGGATCGAGTCCTGCATCGGGCTCCCTGCTCCGCGGGAAGCCTGCTTCTCCCTCTCCCACTCCCCCGGTTTGTGTTCCTGCTCTCACTGTGTCTCCCTCTGTCAAATAAATAAATAAAATCTTTAAAAAAAAATAAGATAAAATGTTTATAGAGACATTTTAACTTTAAAAGTTTAAAATTATTTTGGGGGTATAACCCTTAATCTTGAGGCTATGTTCACTTACTAAATAATGTTAGAGGGAATTATATTTGCTAGGATATATTTTTTGTAGAAATTTAGGTATCCACAACTAAAGTAGTATGCAATGAATGTATCTGTACTGACCGTTCTGTTGCTATTAATTAATTAATTTGATTCTATAAACTCACTTGACTTTAACTGACTTTAACCTACTGATTAGTTAGGAAGACTCAAGATCCTATATTCGGCCTTTCCTTCCTCAGACATGAAAATAATGAATCTTGTTACTCTAGCATTTCTAAAAAGATTTTCTCTGTCTTGATTTATTCAAATTTTATATTTCTCAGTAAACTTATATAGTTCTCCATGTTAGGCTCAAACTTCTTGTTCAGTTTATTCCTTTATATTTTGTAATGTTTTGTCAATGTAAAGAGAATGAAATTTTCATTATATCTTCTAATTAGCTACTACTGGCTTATAAGAACACTATTTTTTTCTGTATTTTTCTTATATCAAGCTATTAAAAAGCCTTTTGGGCTTAGTTTATTAGTTAATGCTTTTGGGTTTTCTATGTAATCTAAAATGTCACTAATATAATCATTTTCTCTTTCAAAATTATGGATAAATGTCTTCTTTCCTCTCTTTTCCTTCCTACCTTCCTTTCTCCTTTCTTTCTTTTTTCCTTTCTTCTTTTTTTCCTTTCTTCTTTCTTTTTCTTTCTTTTTTTGTTTGTTTCTTTCTTTCCTCCCTTTTTTTCTTTTCTTTCTTCCTTCCTTCCTTTCTTCTTTCTTTCTTTCTTTTTCTTTCTTTTTCTTTCTTTCTTTCTTTCTTTCTTTCTCTTTCTCTCTCTCTCTTTCTTTCTTTCTCTCTTTCTCGCTCTCTCTTTCTCTCTCTCTCTCTTTCTTTCTTTCTTTCTTTCTTTCTTTCTTTCTTTCTTTCTTTCTTTCTTTCTTTCTTTATTCTTTTTCTTATTGCCTTAGCTAAAGCTTCCAGAGAAATCATGGATATGAGAAAAGGCAACATTGGCTTGCTCCTAAATGGAAATGGAAGGGCATAGTATAAGTTTGTAACTAGGTAACTAGGTATCATTTACTGCACATGCTAACTCCCAGTCATTTACAGGGCTGTCTTGAATGACATTCTGGGGCTGCACCAGAGAACAATAATATGGTGAATTATTAATATCCTCCATTCTTCTGTGAGGAAGAAGTGGTGGCAAATGGATTAACATTGATAGATTTTCTAATATTTAGTCTTAATCTGTAACTTCTATTTTGATTTCCTTTTTAAGCTAAAATTTATCAAGAAAAGTATATTTAGTTTCAGGCTATTAGAATGATTATTTTTAAAGGCCCTCCTTTTGTAATTAGTAAGTTGTAAATGCATTGTGATTGAACAATGTTTCAGATTTTATTAAAATGCTCTTCAAGTCTAGTTCATTTCTGTAAATGGTCTACAGGTATGTGTAAAGGATATGCATTCTGCTTGGGGAGATAAAACTTTATATCCTGTAAACCAAGCATTTAAGTTTTTATTTATATCTTTTTATAGCCATCATTTTTTGTCTGACTAGTTATGAAATTATCTGGGAAAGGCATGCTAAAGTATCTCATTATAATTATGATTTTGTCAAATTCTTTTGGCTTTTATAATGGTATTTGCTTTATATATCTTGAGACATTGATTTCTGTTGTATAATATTTTCATCTCTTTGATAGGTTATTTTAACAAAAATATTCCTCCTAGACAAGTTGAATTTTGTTTTCTTTTGTTTTTTTGTTTACAAACTTTGCCTGGTATGCATTTTCCTAAATCTCTGTTTTGCATTTTTCTGTCACTTAGTTTTAGGCATAAGCCCCAGACTTACAAATAAAAAAGATGAGGTACAGAATTGAAAAGCTGAGGCTTATGTGATTGACATCATCTCCAAAAACAGTAGACATCCACAGTTGAATCAGTTTTGAACTTAGAATTCCAAACAAGAAACTGGCTAGAAAATAAGACCAAATTTCAAGCAGGATGTCAAAGGCTGCAAGAAAGGGGAGTAAACAGAAAATAGTTAATAGAACTTACTTGATCTTAATTTTAAGTGATACTCTGGGTCAACTTTTCTTTTTGTCCTTATCTTTAAAAATAGCTCATCGCCATTGGTATGTATGGTATTTTCTTATTCCTAAATTGAAAGTTTCTATTCAAATGCTGAAAGCCATATAGAAGTTTGCAAAATTCAGTCAGTTTAGTTTAAGAGCTTTTTTCAGTGCCCATTAAGAAATACACATGTATTCAGTGCCATACAATTCAATAAATTTTGGAGATGCAGTTGAGTAAGAAGTAGAAAGTCCCCAAACTCTTGGAACTTACATTTTGTATCCATCAAGGTACATACAGGAAATACAGAAAAAGGAATGCCTCTGGGTCCCAGTGGAGTGAATTTCTTGCATTGTTTTGGCTTACCAAACTAACTGATTGGTTTCTCTAGGTCACACCTGCTCTAGGCATGGAGTTAAGCCATAGTGGTAATCTGGGGAGTCTAGCACCTTTTGCAGCTGAAACAGAGCAGAGGTAGACTCTGATTTCAGAAGGAGGTAGGGAACTGGAGTTAGAAGACCCACTGGAAAGCTGCTTTCTTTTTAAGAAAAAAAAATTTCTAATCAGTGAAATATTTACTGAATGCAATTATTAGGCCAAGAAAAAGCAAATCCATTATTTCTTACAATGTTTTTAAACTCCTAACATGCAAGTTGGAAAGGACAGACCTGTGAGTGCAGTAAGTCCTCTTAGTTTTCCCCTTTATGAAATATGTGCTACCTTCAAAGATGGAGCAACATTATTTAAATAATTACATGAGTTTTAAAAATAATTATTATGAAAATTATTGAGTCACTATTATGTCAGTTGATGTAAATGAAATATCAGTAAACCTTATTAAGCATCTTTTTTTCTTAAAGGAAATTTTTCTTTCAAATCTATTAAAAATTCAGAGAACGCCATCGTGGCTGAGGAAATAAGTTCACAGTTCTCTTCATCCTTCAGCAGAGTTTTTATTATTGTAGTTGTTATGATTATTATTTACATAGAATGATTATTTATGGTTTTTACTCCTCTGAAACTTAAACACAAAATTCTTTTCCATTAATTTTATCAAAATTTTGAAGGAACCTCTGTGAAAGCAAGGACTATTATGTTCATGGTTGAAGCATGAGGCTTAGAAGAGGAACTATCACATATGAGTACATATCAATAAATAATTGTTGTATTAATTAATGAATGAATTTCCATATCGGTACCCACCCCACCCTTTTTTTTTTTTTGCTTCCCAGTGAGTATCAAGAAAGTTCTCTTGATTAGATTGTAGATATCAACACTGATAAGGTTCCCTGAAATTATGTGGGCAATCTTTACTATCTTAAATGGAGCCTAGTAGAATACTGGACCAGGTTGGAGGCTGGGCATGGATCTGTCCAGTCAGCATGCATGACTATAGCTCTTTGTAGTTTTTGGTTTTCTGAGACAGTGGTCCTTGAGTTTTTAAGAGGCTTCTGAATATAGACATCTCTTTGTTGCTCATCTTCATCATCTTCAGGAAGGCCCTATCTGCAGGAAGTTTTATGGTGAAAACTCTCTGAGTGACACAATATCATAAGTATAACTTATGATAAAATATAAAATCCATTTCAGTTTTTAGAAAATATAGAATTCTGGTTTTAAAAAATTTAGAAAAAGAATAAGTCCTCACCTAAAGAATGGTTCACCTTCTTTTGCAGGCTGACATTAATATCCTCAATACCAATGAATACAATCAAAGACATTATAGAGGTCATCAGACTTTCTCCATTAATTAAATTGATGAGGCTTCTAGAAAGACCTATGGAAGAGAAAATATTTTGTTTAAGGTGGGAAAATCACTATTAAAGAGTAAAATTTTATTATCAAGTAGGAGTATATTCTTAGCTATAGATTTATATCATATACTTTGCCCATGTACTTAAATAAACTTTAGTCATGTTTGAAAACTCCCTTCAAAGAAATTTAATTATATATCAACTGTAAGTTAAGTCTAGACTTCCATAATTAGGAACTAAATTAATTGGGGTTGACCATGGTTTATGTAAGAAGGATGATCAGCTAGAGCTGTCATTCCTTGTTTTAAAGCCCAGATGAAAACATGAAATTCACTATTTTTTAAAATTTGGTGAGTTAGCCAATATCATGTATTTAAGGCAAGACAAAAAAACAGTGATGGAGGGATAAAGGAAATTCATAAGCCAAGCTTTATAACATGGTACCTAAGCAAAATATTAGGGCAATTGTCAAGATAATCTCCCTATGAATAGAAATTGTCTGACTTTCCCATACATTCCTTTCAAAGATTTTAGAAATCAAGCTCTATGAAATGGAGAGCACCTGGATATTATGTACTCCCATCCTAATTTCTCTCCATTTATGATGATAGTTTAGATATCTATCAATTGTCATTTTTCTCTATTAAATATACTTGTAGTGGCAAAAGTATAGCTTTGAGCATTGTAATAATTTTCTCGATGGCCATAGGAAGGAAATGTTATTACATCACCCAACCACTTTATGATCACAACCTAACACAGTAAGTATGCTGTTGTAAGAGAAGAGAAGTCAAGGCATTCTATTCCTGTGGAAGCTCAAGTGCCTTGATGGTCCAATTCTTCACCTCTTTATGCATCCATGCCCTTTGCTGTAAAACTGCAGTTTCTCTCGCCTAAGAGATCCAGCCTGTTTTGTCATGAGACAATGCAAGCAGAGGCTTAAGAAAGATTTTTGTTTCCTATCTCTTGCATCTCTGCCACCATCGTGATAGTGTTCCCTGGCTGCACTACTGGAAGATTGTGAGAAATATGTGGAAGAAAAATGGATCGTCTCAGTTGAGACCATCCTAGATCACTTAGCCCCCAGATGACCCTCTCACTTACTGTAGATTCATTAGTGAGCACAGCCAAGATCAGCAGAGCTCAGCCATACCATCATAACTGCCAGACTCATGAGAAATAATAACTGCTGTTTTTAAGCCACTGTGTTTTTCTTACTCAGTTGTTGGAACTCAGAGTTGTTCCTTACTGAGAAAAACCTAACTGGTCCTGTTGTATAACTATTCCAATTTGGAAAATGAACTATAACAAAATGTAAATATTTGAAAATAAACAACCAACATGGGGGTATACGAGGAGTCAACAGACCATCAAAAGCTCAAGACAATGTGAATATACTCATGTACTCATAAGCATGGGCAGACTTTATATGTGTGTGAAAGTAAAATAAAACAAATATAAAAATCTTGCTTTGAAAACTCAAGCAAAAATGTTACCAAGAGAAAAATACTTTAATTTTCATTTTTATTTTTTAAATATGCAAAATGAGGAGGAAAACAAAATTCCAAAAGTCATGGCAAAATGACTAAAATGTATGAGCATAACTTTGCAAGTTAACACAAAGAAATTATTTATCTTTTTTTAAAAGATTTATTTATTTATTTATTTGAGAGAGAGAGTGAGAGAGAGAGCACGTGCATGTGGGGGCAGGGAAAGGGGCAGAAGAAGAGAGAGAGAGAAACTCAAGCTGACTCTATCCTGAGCATGGAGCCAGATGCGGGGCTCAATCTCACAACCCTGAGACCAGGACCGGAGTGAAAACCAAGAGTTGGGTGCTTAACCGACTGCACTACCGAGGCACCCCCACAAAGAAATTATTTAAATTTAACAATGACAGGCCAGGAAACCAGTGGAATACTAACTAGATTACAAGATTATAAAGTTAAGAACATAATGCTCTCAGGTAGCATAGAACTTTGCCAAATCTTTTGAGTAGAAAAGGAGCTGGCACTGACAAGAGTCCCCATAGAGGCAGGGTTGGGTGACAGATGTTGGCACTTCCTTCTTCTAAAGTCTTATTGCACAATCTTAATCTCTTTGTTTTGAAGAGTTGGCTTTCCTTTATTCATAGAGGTACACTGATGAGTCTCCTCTATTCTATTTCTACTTGCCTCAAGTAACTTTTTCCCCTGTAACTGGCTATGAAATGGAAAGTGTGTGTGTGTGTGTGTGTGTGTGTGTGTGTTTGGGTGTGCACATGCACACATGCCATAGTAAAATTCTATTTCAGAACAAATGTTGTAACTCTTGTTACTAAAAAGCGATTGGAGGAAAACAAATTAGTTATCATTTTTCTTGAATGAGGCTCTTAGATTTGTGTGTTTGTGGAGGGGGAGGGTTGTGTTGACTTGGTATTTTATTTTTAAATATAGACTTATTTCTCCTAAAATACTGTATGATTAGTGATTTTATTGTTTTTGACTTTTCAAGTTTTTGGTCCTATTGGTGATGATGACTCCAAAGGCAATTTTTAAAAATTTTTTATTTTATTTTTTTTTTACAAATGGCATTATCTTAGTGACAGTATTGTCAAAGGAAAAGGGGTATTGGGTAATAGAAATGTCACCACAATGTATTTGCAAATTGTTCGCTCCTGGAACTGTTGGCTCAAAGTAGAAGCATGTATAAAGTCAAGGATTATACATAATCCCATTTTATTTCACAATTGCATGAAATATATATATATATATGTTAAGTAAGCCCATTACTGGCATTTCATTTTGTTCTAAGCGTCACTATCGCGAATCTCATGCTCAATCCCCAATGTCCCAGAACCCTATTTCACATAGTGAAAATCTACAGTGAACAAGAGATCTTAAAACTAGATATATTAAGTACAGAACATGATATTTTAAATACAGAAAAAGAAAAAAATATACCAAGGTCTCTTATGGCAGCCGCCGTCAGCATGGGATCCGAACTCACAAGGATAGTTGAAAATAATAACCATGGAGTGGTTTTCAAAAGTAATTTATTCACAGATGCCAGATACCAAAGAATTAATATATAATTCATCAAAAAGCCAGGAATTGTAATTAAAAGTACCTGCCAAGAAATTTTACGGATAGAAAAATCAGATTGCTTTTGTATCTTATTTTAAAAAGCAGATTGTCAGAATTATTGGATATACAGAATCACACTAATTCCATCAAAGGGAAATTTTAGGTTATCTTATTTAACAAATATGTGCCTGCAACTCTGGAAATAAGAGGGAAACATTGCAACGAGATTCTTAGGACCTAGGACATACCAGTTGTAGGAGATACCATATTGTAACTAAAAGGGAACTTTTAATTTTCTTGATAAGGCTGTTGAATATAGATATGTATGTGTAAAGGTATATGCAAACACACCATATGTACACACGCGTATATATACACATTTAACTATGCACTGAACTGAAACATAGGCTATCAACATAGAAAGAAAGAACACAAGTTTGAAAGAAGTCACCAAAGAGGGAAAGAAGGAGAAAATAAGATAATACAAAGAATGTAAAGAAATGGCAGAGAACTCTAGAAAAGATGGGAAAAAAATTTCTGTTATTCTAGACCTGGAACCTGGCCTTCTGCTTCCTCTTATTACGCCAGTGGCAGCTATGTAGCAAGATTTCATTCCCAAATGGACTTAGAAAATGTGATGTGCCCGAAGCTGCCTATTGGAATTCAGAAATGCATCCCCATATTCATTGCAGCATTATTTACAATACAGTAATGTAAATTTACATTATTTACAATAGCTATATACAATAATAAGACATGGAAGCAACCTAAGTGTCCATCGATAGATGGAGATGATAAAGAATATGTATTATATAGAATAGAATATTATTCAACCATAAAAGAGAAGGAAATCTTGCCATTTGCGACAACATGGATGAAACTTGAAGGCATTATGCTACGTGAAATAAGTCAGATAGAAAAAGAGAAATACGGTATGATCTCACTTATATGTGGACTCTTAAAAAAAGCTGAGCTCGTAGACACAGAGAATAGATCGGCGATTGCCAGAAGCTGGGGCGGGGTGCGGGAGTTTGGTGAAAGGGGTGAAACATTATTACATGTTTATTCACCATTAGCTAGGCAATGAGGCATTGCGATAGGATCTAGAGAGGTGAAGGGGGTCAAAGGGTACAAACTTCCAGTTCTAAATAAATCCTGGGGATGCAATGTCCAGCATGCTGACTATAGTTAATCATACTGTACTCTATATTTAAAAATTGCTAAGAGAGTAGGTATTAAAAGTTATAGGAAAAAATTTGTAACTATGTGGTGATGGATGTTAATTAGACTTATTTTCGTGGTCATTTCAAAATATATATAAGTACTGAATCATTATGTTGTATATACACCTGAAACTAATATAATGTTGTATGTCAAGTGTATCTCAATTAAAAAAAATAAAAGTGAAAATGAAAAATTATAAAAATTTCATAATGATGTTGACAAATGCTCTTACTACCAATATTAAATAAAAACAGCAATATATATGTATACACACATATAGGAGTCTTGTGACTAAATCTTATCATACATCCTTTATATCTTTAGAATTTCCATAAGTAATATTAAAGACATGCATCATTTTAGGGTTTTCCCCAGAGATTGCCAAACTGCCCTCCAGAAAGGTTTGCCAACAAACACAGCCACCAACGGCGTACCAATCGATCCCATTTAAGACAATTCTCCAGAGAAGTAAAATCAAATGACACCCCCAGGGTCCTGTCTCGGTTTTTGCTACATCAGGAAAGTCATGCATTTTCTAACGAAAAGACACAAGCTCTCAATCCTTCGTTTATTACATGTTTATTTACCACCTGCTAGGCAATGAGGCATTGCCATAGGACCTAGAGAGGCAAAACCAAAGACAGTTAAAAAAAAAAAAAAAGAATTCAGAAGAACTAAAATATTAAAAGCTATCTTCCTTCTGACTATTTTGCTCTTCATTTGTACCAGGACAGTCATGCATGATGAATTGGGGAATAAACACTGGACTCTAATTCAGGAGGCTGGGGTGGTAGTGCTAAGTGATTTGGTTAAGTCACTTAATCATACATCTCTTGCTGAATCTTAAAAGTGACAGAACAATGATGGAGTGTTTATATGGCCCTGTTGAGCCCTGGAGCTCCTGAGAGGGAGTTTTGGTGGATAAACCTTGGTGACAGAATTAGGACAGTGGGAGAAAATCAACGCCTCCTACATAATTTACCTCTAGGGTGGCTGGGTTCTCACTGCAAGGTTTTGATGGTCTGGAAAGTTGCATTACTAACTTCTGTTCAAAGGAAAAATTAAGATGAGGCTCTGAGACAAGAAGACTGAGGGTCAGGAGGCCCAAATCCTTGTTCTCCCACCAATAGTTGTCAATACCCTAATAAGTCACAAAGCATATTGGTTGTAAAAGTGGCTGCAGTAATTTTGTTCTCTGAATTCTACTGGAAAGTTATCTCCAGCACTGACTTGGTTAGTCATGTCATTCTTCGCTTTGGCTGAAAGAAGCAAGAGCAAACACGATGAAGGTACAGGCCTAAAAAGCATTGGCAAATTGGAGCTTGCCCTCTTCTGTTGATGTCTGAGACTCTGCAGCGGTCATGGGAAGAAGTCTGGAATAAACTTCTAGATCATGGTAGTGACACCCATTGCCTATAGCCAACGCTAACAGTAACAACCAACAGACACGTGCGTGGGGCCATCCAGCTCATCCCACCTCAGCTGACCCCACAGTTGTACAGAAATGCAGGAGACGGCTCAGCAGAGATCACCCAAACCAGCCCAAAGTACTTTTATATCTCTATTCTGTTCAATTTCTTTTCTTTTCTTTTTTTTTTTTTTTTTGTCACTTGTCTGAACTCCCATTTGCCTGGACTCAAAATAAAGTAAGTTATTTTAATAGTTTTGTTTCTAATGTAGTTTAGGTAATGACCTTATATTTACAAAGCTGTTTTAATTACTTTGAAAGAAATGTGTACCTTGCTTAAGATTTGGAGTATTTTTTCCTCGAGGTCTTTCCTTGATCGGGTTCAAATAGCACATGATGAGAAAAAAAATCATAATAGTTGGTGAATTAAAATTATAGCTGTTTCTGTGAGTATTCTCCGTTTTTGTTCATGTGCGTATGGGAAGTTTTAGGAGGTGGGTATTTGAAACACGGCTTTTATGCAAAATAAACAACTGGACCAAATCTATTTCATAATAGCTCTCTAATAGCATCTCAGAGTTAAAATTATAACTGGCATTAAGCTCTGCCAGTCAGATTTTCAGAATTACTTTTTTTCTCCATAAGTTTTTTTTTTTTTTCCCTGAGCCTTCAATACACTGGACGATTGTTAAGATATGGCTTATTCACTAAAATATAAAGCTGGGGGCGCCTGGGTGGCTCAGTCGTTGTGTCTGCCTTCAGCTCGGGTCATGATCCCAGGGTCCTGGGATCGAGCCCCGCATTGGGCTCTCCGCTCAGCGGGAAGCCTGCTTCTCCCTCTCCCACTCCCCCTGCTTGTGCTCCTGCTCTTGCTATCTCTCTCTCTGTCAAATAAATAAATAAATAAGATCTTTAAAAAATAAAAAAATAAAATATAAGGCTAAGTTTTTTCTCCTGCACCTTATACTTTTTCTTCATCTTCTTTGTTTTCTAATTTAAAGCAAAGTTTTAAAAAATCTGGACATAGATAACATATAGTAGTTCATGAGTGAGTGATATTATCACAAAGAGAACTTCTTACCTGCCAAAATAATTTCTGCAGCATGTAAACATCCATGTCAAATGCAACATTAAAGATAATTATTGGTGTAAATAGATCAAAAAATACTTTTGGACTCATCCATTGTATGGCATCTGCATATATTTGGACCTAATAATATAAAAATATGTTATTTTCTCATTTATCCATCCTTCTATTAGCATCGATTGCATGCCAGATACTCCTATCTCTAGCGAAAGAGAAAAAGGTATATCATAATGTAATAGGTGTTCAAATCTTAACTCTATTGATTTTCATCATTTTCTTTCCTTTTTTTTTTTTAAGATTTATTTATTTATTTTGGTGGGGGAGAAGGAGCGAGAGTCTTAAGCAGACTCCCCGCTGAGCACAGAGCCTGTGTGGGGCTGGATCTCACCACCCTGAGATCATGACCTGAGCCGAAACCAAGAGTCGGATGCTTAACTGACTGCGCCACCTGGGAGCCCCAGATTTTCATAATTTTCCATCAGATTGTTACCAGTTACAGTGGAAAGTTAATGCGTATCTCCATGCCCATTTTATTTTTTAAACAACGGGTATAGAAAGTACATTGATATGGGTACAAGAGAATATGGAGAAGATTTTCAGGCATAAAAGAGGAAGACAGGTTTCAGGTAGATAGATTATCATGCACAACATGCACAAAGAAGTAAACAATCATATCAAGTTTCAGAAACTACAAATAATTAACCATGGCTTACACAGAAGATGGTCATGGAAGAATAGCAGGAATAAAAACTGGGAAGTTAATGCTGTGAATGAGATAACTAATTAATGGTGTTTATCACAAAATATTTAGTTGATATTTGTAAATCCTGTTATGGGCATCCACTCAACATTCTGTTCATTAAGGAAGCACTGGATTGCCTGCTGTGTTAGGTGGTATCTTTGCTTTGGGGGGATGAGTCTCCATGAGTCTCTTGTGTTTCTCTACATCTTATGAGTGGAGGCACTGACTGCTTTTCCTCCAGGCTATCTTTCAAAAATATTTGTATGGCTAACAGCTTTGGAAGACAGAGCCAAGTGCCCCTCTTCAGAGCAAGGAGCTGGTGTACTATACCGTACAGTGTAACAAGGACAGTGTCTCCCTCTAGGGCAAGAGGCCAGGTGAGTTTACTGCCCATCACAAAATATTCAAGTTCTCTAAACTCAGGTTTCTTCTCCTGTAATGCAATCCATTGTGTATGCAGGTTTCACCGGGCCCTCTTTGCTTCTCCCTGTGGGTGTTGGGGCTCACGGAACAGGCACAAGAAGATGCTGATACTTCGGCTTCTGCTATTGCCTCGAACACTAAAGTCCTTTTCTTGGGCCTAGGAGTCCCACGTCTTTTGCCAAGACCATGAAACTGTGGCAGGCTAACTTATTACTTGCAAATAGAGTAAATCCTAGACCCTTCACAGTTCTTGACCTCTGTTCTCCTCTTTTAAAAGGTTATCGACAAATAGAAAAATTAAGTTTATAGACGTATTTAAAATTGTATACAAGTCAAAACTGTACGGTTACAAAACCTATTGATGACAAATGAAGTAATAATCTAGGTCTTATATGGATACATGTTTTTCATAGTGTTCGTCAATACCACTGGTTACATTTGTTTTGGAAAGCCAATCGTTTTCATACATGTTCTCATTCACACTCTGATTGACTAGAGCAGGTGTTGGCGAACTATGGCCCAAGGCCACATCTGACTCAATGCCTGTTTTTGTAAATAAAGTCTTATTAGAACACAGCCATGCCAGCTCACTTACATATTGCCTGTGGTCGCTTCTGAACGATAATGGCAGTTGAGTAATTGTGACAGGGCTCAAGTGGCCTGTATAACCTAAAATATTTACTGTATGGCCTTTTATAGAAAAAATTTGCTGCCAACCCCAGGGCTAGAGAACTATTTAATGTGTCAACGATACATTCTACATCCCTTATAGTAAAGATAGTCTCTCTCCTCTACCTGACTCCAGTTGTTCTCAACTATTTATAACACTGTAGCTGCCTGGACTACATCTGTAGTTTGCCTTCCTCCTCACTTCCAACTCCAGGTAAGAGGTTCGACTTCTGTTTCTTGAGATCTTATAAGCCACACACACTTAAAGTCTAGCCTCTATTCTAATGGGAACCCTGTAAAACATTCCTAACTGAGGCAGTAGATTGGTTCAATGTCAGAAATCTCTTGCTAGTAGAGTCCTGTACCAGCAGCTTAGGGTCTCTGGGCTTCTATATTATTAACCAAGTCCAGTCGGTTAAGCATCTGCCTTCAGCTCAGGTCATGATCCCAGAGTCCTGGGATCGAGTCCCGCATCAGGCTCCTTGCTCAGTGGGGAGCCTGCTTCTCCCCCTGCCTGCCGCTCCCCACTCCCCCTGCTTGTGCTCATTCTCTCTCTCTCTCTCTGACAAATGAATAAATAAAATCTTTAAAGAAAAAACAAACCAATTCTTGTCTAAGCTTTTGAATTCTGCTTAAACTCTCATTAGCTGCTCACACTCTCAGTAGGTGTATGTGAACTCGTTCTCTGAGTTGCCTACCTCCTTTCAGACAGAGGCTCTGTTTTGACTACATTTAGCTGGATCTCAGCTCTGTCACCCCTGGCTCCTTTTTTCACACATCTGATCTGATGTCATCCATATCACAAGCATCCATCGACTGGCAGAGCAGTGAACTGGCAAGTGTTTTTGCAAGTTTCCTTAAGCCATCTTTGTATTTGTATGAATTTGAGCTATAGTACAAAATATTCATATTTACTATACACACCTGCTCAGATGTAAAACTTAATATTTCAAAACTGCATCCAATTAAAAATAATATCACAGGGAGAGGAATTGGAAAGTCTTTTAAGTGTAGATTCAAAAATCCTGCAAAAAAATACATCTTTACTGAAAGGCAGTGAAATATCACATTTATGGAACTTTAATTTGATATGCTTCTTAATACTGAGGACAATGAAATACTGTTCCACTTTTCACTTACTTAATTCCTGTAATTGAAACCCTCTCTCATACTTAAGCACAACGAATCAGTATAATTCTTAATCTGCTAGGTTCTGTATTTACCTCTTCTATGAAGTATCTCATTTCCTTAGAATCTTTAGTAAATATTGCTAGAAGTCATTGGCTCTTGGGTTATTACTAAATATTTATAGCATTTTTTTGTACATGCTATAAATCAGATATTAGTTTCTTTAGCAATCTTGCAATAAAAGGTTAATAAATAACGAAACTTTAACAAAATCTCCCGGCTGATTCCCAAAATAACAATGAGGAACTAGGTATAAGAATTTGCCCAATGAGAAAAACTAGCTTCCCATTACTGCTTACCTACTACACATTAGAAAGCCTGTAATGAATTATTATCGAAGTACAATAAGCCATATCACAGCATTTCCTTCAGTTTAATGTTTTCTGCTTCTTTGTAATATAATTTCTAATCAAAGAATGCAAAAAAAGGGCTTTCTTTTGATTTCTACAGTACTCTTTTCTTCTCATAGGAGTTAGGCATAATTTATTATTTGAACAAAACCTATGGGACATCCTGCCAAATGGTTAAAAAGTAACTGGTCCACTCAGAAGACCCCACTCATTTTGAAAATTCTTTGTTCAAGTGAAGAAAGTGGTACACAAGTAGCTTTAATATATGAATGAAACTATAGTTTGTGATCACGCAGATGGCAATCAAAATCCCCCAACCCTTGATTTTTGGCTCATCTGCTTCAATTCTTCCCATCACTTAAATCTAACCATGACCTACCAAGTAAAAAGTGTGAATACTTTGAATCCAAAAGAGGATGAAGAATATGAATCAGTCTCTACATGTCTCTTTTCAGAGGCAGATTATCATTGGATTCATTTGGTTGATAATCTTAGGTTAGAAGTATGAACTTAGGAACAAAATTATAACTTTCTATTACTGCTACTTTCCTCAGTTCTGTGTGGTGACATTTACAAGATATAGCCATAGAATAAACTCAAATAAAGAGAGTTACACCTACCTCCAACTGTGCAGATCAAGGACAATATTAGAATGATTTCAGGGAGATCATCAGAAGTAGTCATAAACGTACTTCTGAAAAATTCCAGCCATGTGCTAGAAAGTCCTTTGGTAAGAAGAGTGAAATTGGACAGACTGGAATTCAGATCCATTCTGTTGTTTCTCACAGACCACCTGAATTCTCTTATGATTTAGCAAAACTCTCACAGGATCAAAGGATTGTAAAATTTGCCTTCTTTCTGGCCTTCTAGCACATTTCTTTAAAAAGAAAAAAAAAAGAAGGAAGAAGCTCATATTTCTCCTTAATTATTTCTAGTGATATCTTAGGGCCCCCCAAATTTAGGGAAGCCTCTGCCTTCTATGATGCTTACAATTTAAATGAGATAGAAAAGGTACAACCCCAAGTGATGGAGGCTAGCCAGTGTCACCCTGTGTTCACTTACGATGCCAAGCACTACTCAGCTGTTATTCTCCCTGCACCTACCCAACTGTCTGAAGGGAGTTTTCATCTAACCAGTTCCTGGGACCACAAACTGGTGTAGGTTAATTAGTTCTGGGGATGGACAACTGAGGGGTTTGCCCTCAACTTAGCTGAGCCTCTGGAAGCATCTTCTGGCAGCTATTCCAAAGTGGGAAATGGGATGGGGTCAGAACATTCTGATCTCGTTTGTTGCTCTCTCCAGACAGAAATTAATAGACCATGGTGCTCTTCCATCATAGCTTTCTTTTATCTCATTTGGGAGTGAGGAGCCAGGTTTTCTCTAACTTTTGTATATCTATATAGTGACCAAGAATGTAAGAAAAATGTTGAAACCAAAAGGACTTAAAATAGGGGAGTTGTTACATGTCCTATCTCACGTGTTCTGGGATGAGTCTTGGTTTGAAGAAATAGGTCATAGCTACAGTCTGCTAATCTCTTCTGCTTCCCACGCTAAGGAGAGTTTTATATCGGGGTCCTAAAATTCATGCAGGAAATTCTTCCAATTGAATCTCATAATAGTGACTTAGCATTTTCCAGCGTCCACTATTAGCATCTTCTCTGGCTGCCATGCTAAATCAGTTAGTCATTACCAAACTTCCTCTCACAATCCAGCAATGTCTTGTTAAATTTCAAATTTCAATGTCTTTTAAATTCAAATATTTATATTTTATTATATGCCCTTTCCTGAGTACAAAAATAATATTTTGAAAGAGAAAATTAAATGAATACATGTTTATCGAACACTTCTGAAATAAACATGTAAACAAACATTCCAAAAACAGGAAAAAAAGTCAACCACAGTCATGCCATCTCACGGCTCTTGTGTGTTTTATTTACAGGACGGGGCTTATCCTTACATAATTATACTTTATGCTGCTTTCCACTTGATGTTCTATCACTAGCATCAAAGTGCCTTGTAAACACCATTTATAAAGGTTGTACTATATTAGCACCAATATAAAAGTGCTGACCGTGGTCAGACTGCCCGTAAGCAAAGGGCTGATGGGTTGCAGCTTGCAGGGTGAAAGACTCTGGGCAGCTTCCTTCACAGCTATTGGCCTCAGATTTCCATAGGTCCCTAGTCTGTGTCACTTATTCTCTCTGGGCTTATATTTATTTGGCATCACCTGTGGTGTCATAATGATACTTGTGCCTGGGTCCTATCCCCAGAAATTTCTATTTAAATCAGTCTGGCTTGCAGCCTGGGATCCACAAGCAATTTTAATGTGCAGTTAAAGTCAGCAACCACTGTGACTCACCCAATTCAAAGGCAAAATGGCTCCATTTTTAGTCTCAAATCCAGTTTCTTTTTATTATTCTTAAGTCAGGTTTTGTGAGAAAGAGTATCAATGCCCTTTAGGCAAAGACCACCAGAAACACATCTGAGGTTGAGAAGTTGGGTTCATCGTTTGTCGCAGTAAGGGAGAACATTCACCCTGGGGAACTGTGGGGGTGTCTCAGTAACAGGATGTTGAAATTATTGTGGATCTGGGCTCTGGTGGGTGATTCTGGAGAAGGTCCAGAAGAGTTTACTCAAGGGTTTACTATAGATTGGTGCTGTCAGAAAGCAAGGATAATTCTGTGGCTGGGTATCTTAACATATCTTATCTACAGGGAGGGCAGCCGGGAACAAGGATAAAGCTGTCATGGGTGAAGAAGTAGCAATCAGGGCGCCTGGGTGGCTCAGTTGGTTGAACGACTGCCTTCGGCTCAGGTCATGATCCTGGAGTCCCTGGATTGAGTCCCGCATCGGGCTCCCTGCTCAGCAGGGAGTCTGCTTCTCCCTCTGACCCTCTTCCCTCTCGTGCTCTCTATCTCTCATTCTCTCTCTCTCAAATAAATAAATAAAATCTTTAAAAAAAAAAAGAAGTAGCAATCACTCATTTTAGCTAAGAGAGGGTATGTTTGGTATCTATGGTTTGCCTGGTGACTTCCTATTTCACTTTTATGGTTTCGAGTGACCTCATCTGATGTTGATGTTCTATGAGATTGTGTCCAACAGGAGAATAATATGGACTACATAGGAGCAACAGCCAGCTGGTGATGACACGGAGTGACACCTAGCTTTGAACGTCACACCAGTTCCCTGATGGCAGGGGCTTTTTTTGTGTGTTTGTCTGGTTTTTGTTTTTCCTCAAAGGATTTCTAAATTCCTTCACTTTACTTTAACATGTCAAGAGCTGAAGGTAGACCCAGGGATGTTGATAGCCATATAAGGGATGGAACAGAGCAAGCTTGGCCATCCCTCTAAGACAGAGATTCTCAACCTTGGTTCCGCATTGGAATCACTTAGAGTTTTTAAAAATATAGAGGTGGGGGTGGCTGGCTGGCTCAGTCAGTAGGGCATGGGACTCTTGGTCTCAGAGTTGTAAGTTTGAGCCCCGTGTTGGGTGTAGAGATTACTTAAAAATAGAATCTTAAAAAAAAAAAATACAGATGTATGGGCGGCACCCCCAGAGGTTAATCTAATTGGTTTGAGGTCTAGCCTGGGTATTGGGAACTTTAAAAGCTTCGCAGTGATTCTAATGAGCAGCCACTATTCAGAAGCCCTGCCCTAGGAGAGGTCCGTGCCTTTAGGGAACAACACTGTGACAGTTTGATGATATTTGCTTTTACTTAAACATCTAACTATTTAGGAAAATAATGTCAGTGTCATTAACTTGTGATTAACATATTAACTTGACCACTGTTACTCCAAAAGGAAACATCCTGAAGCAAACAGGCTTAACCAAAAAAGGAAAAGTATTTTCTGCAACATAGTTACACATTCTTACATGCTTGCAGAATTTGATACAGTTAAGGAGTTTATTTTCCAAACTAAAAATAGGGAGACACGTTCCCATAAGCATCTTTCTCCTTTCTAAAATAGTTTATTTGAAAACTTTATCAGGTGTTTACATATTTAATTTTAATCAATTCCTTTCAGAAAAGAATAAAATTACTCCGAGTCTTAATTATCCTTGAAATTCAGGGATGATATCATCATATCCTGATATGATATCAGGATGATATCATCATCATCATCATCAGGGATGATCATCATACAGATGATCAAGTTCAACAGAATTTCACTCTCTGGCTGTAAATATGTGGCAAATACTCAGTCTGGCTTTTCCAACCTCTTCTCCAAATTCTCCTAGCAAACCTCTCACCCTAAGAAATGATCTCATCTCAGTAAAATGCTAATACTACCCATACTAGGTATGGGTAAAGAAATAGCAGTGAGACTAAACAGATTTTCAATGTAATTAAAACTCTTCTTAAACTTAAGCTGACTTTTGACAACTTTGGAGAAGTTTATGAGTCCATGTCTTATTAAGGGAAAAATATTCGTTTGTCTTGAAATTACCATATAGGTCTCCTACATTAATTTTTCAATAAATTCAATAATGCCTCCATCCCCACTATGCATGGAGTAGATGAATGACTGCTCTCTCAAAAAGGGCATGCAGCCTTGTCCTCAACAGTCTGTCAGCCTTAAGAAATTCTCTGTGTCACGGAAAAGTGGAAGTAAGACTAATTCCCTGTCCCTGAAAATGGGAGGACTTTTTTCCTTCTAATCACACTTTTCAGGAATTAGCTGACAAAAGCATCCTGAGGAGGGCACGGTGGCATCCCAGTAATCATCACGAGCTGCAAACTCTGGCCTAATGGTTTATGACAGATCCACCAGCAGGGTGCTGCCACACCACACAGCAGCCCTTACTCACGGACTCTGACTGACGTGGGCGGCCTGTCGCCCTCCTAATGCCTCTTCACTCCCAAGGAGCCCTTCCTCCCTCTTGGCTCAGCTCCAAGCACCTGAGGAGATTGACCAGGGCATCAGTGTGCTTCCCTCTCTGTGCCTCAGCAAGGCCAAGGGAACAAACCCACACCAGGTAAATAGTTCAGAGTCATGGAGGAGGGGCAGGGGCTAAGGGGCAGAAAGTCCAACTGAGAGGCTCGTTTGCCTTGAGTAGGCTGCCACAGGAAAGGTGGAAACTCCAGGAGGGAATGGCTGGCTGAATGGGTAGCTGGAATACTGTGGGAGCATTTGCTCTGCTCCGAGGGAAGGCTGACCGAGCAGGGAAAGTCCCAGAGGGGAGGCGGTAACTTCCTGAAGGGGAAACTGTGGGAGGGCTCACCGTCCAGAGCTTCAGGAGGAGTATCCCGGAGTAGTGAGAAGAGGAGGCTAGCTATTCTGGTCACCCCAGAACAGCAACAATCAACCGCCACCTCACCATCAGTTACTTGCTCCAAGCCCCGCCCCTGGTCTGCACCCATTGGCTTCAGGTTCATAACTCCTGACTTGATTGGCTGATGATATACACCGGAAGATGCTGCTCAGCACCATTGCCCCTTTACTACCAAAGACCTTGGAAGTCTTAAGGCCAGGTTTGTTTAAAAAATATATTAAAAATACATAAATAAGGGTGAAAAGGAACCCCAAGGATTTTATTGCTGTGTTAATTTAAAGTTTTGGACCAGTGGATTTCTGGCAAAGAGCTGATGGACACTGTTTTCCTAGAATTCTAGAAATGGGTGTCCTGGGTAAGACAGGGGGTAGAGATTTTGAAATATGAGGAGGTAGGTTGCTGGATTAGGAAAAAAAGAGAGAGAATGGCTATTTGGGACATGTAGGAGAATGAACAGGCTAGGTGGACTTTCACTTCTGGAATATTTATGTGGAGGAATTTTTAGGAATAATGATATACTCATTTCTTTTTCCTAAACATACTATGTAAAGGATATTTTAATTGAAATTACTTAGTGATATTACCGTAAAGCCAATTTCCGTATTTCCACTCTCATCATAAAATATTTTAGGAGACATTTTGTAATGATTTTGAAATCTAGATACTTACTTGGTGTATGTGATATCTCTCTTTATAATTTTACTCACCCAAAGCCTTTGTGAAGTTATTTCAATGCCTACAAAAAGGTTTGTGCAGAGGAGAGAGTTCATAGGGTGGGGAAGTGAAAGGCGAATCCACCCAGGACAGAAATAAATGCTGGAGAATGGCTGATTAAATTATCCACCTGGTCCGCAGAGAACCTTTCAGACTTCATATTGGTCTTGCAGTGGCCATTAAGCAAGAGACTTTGCTGAAGGAAATTATTTTCACCAAGTTAGCCATGTACCCACTTGGGAGATGGTCAGTCAAGGAAACTAAGAAAGGCTTTCAAAAGTGATAAAGTGCACATAATGTTTTAAAGACATTAAAATCGAGATTGCTTCTGAGAGACATGCAAGTTATCTTCTATTAGAGCTAGAATTAGATTAGCAGATGAAGTAATCACTGTATCTATTCTCTCATGAGAAAGATATAAACATTTACTTTAAAGATTTTTTTAATATTTATTTTCCTTTCTTTCTGTTTCATCTCTTTCTCCAGGCCCACTTAATTCTACCCCAATAACTACAAGGAAGAGGAACTGTATTTCCCCCCTTAATTTTCTCTAATTTACTTGGGTGGAATTCAGTGGAAAATAAATAATTAGTCATGATTTGTTTCTATACTACCTACTGTGAGTGATTTCCTCTCATCTCTTATTTGCCTTTTTAAATTTTAATTATGCTCTTTAAAAATCTCACCATCATTAAATTTATTTTTTATATACAAACCTACTGATGCTTTTTGTCTGTGATTCCTTCTTTCATTTATGAGCGAAATCCACCTTTTATAGCTAAGAAGTTTAATACTATTGTATGGACCAAAGGCAGGCCACCCCCAAATGGGCCACTTTGGCATGAAGATTATTTTGGGTAAAAAAGCAGTCAAGGGGCACCTGGGTGTCTCAGTCGGTTAAGTGTCTGCCTTTGGCTCAGGTCATGATCCCAGGGTCCTGGGATCGAGCCCTGTGTCCCAGGGCTCCCTGCTCAGCGGGGAGTCTCCATCTCCCTCTTGCTCTGCCCCTCCCCCTGCTCTTGGTCTCCCTCTCTCTCTCTCTCTTGCTCTCTCTCAAATAAATAAATAAAATCTTAAAAAAGAAAGCAATCAAAACTCAGCTGATTCAGGAAAAGCTCTTTACCACTCCTTCAACTGCTTATAAAAATTTAGAGGGCCTCCAGGAAAAGAGTAATCACCGTAACAGGAACTAGGTGTGGCAGACAGGGAGGAACCTAGCAAGGCCCATTTGATCAAAGTCCTCTATGTCCCATTTTTTCTAAATGGCCCAGCAAATATTTGTTCGTTAAACATTTATTCTGTTTCATCTTTCCTGGAATTGCTTTCCTTCCCTTTGAAGTCCCACACCCCCAGCCCCTTCTCTTTAGTTCAGGATGACCTTTATACCTCATTTTGTCTGACTGTCTTTGGAATATTCATGTCTGCATGGATTCCCTGTCCCTATGAAATTCAGCTGGATTTTCTCTGTTAATCTGTCTCATGTCAATTTGATTCTTGGTCTGGCTAGAAGGACCTTGAAGGGCAGAGAGAATTCTTCTTCCTCGATAATATTAAAACCTATTTACTTCTAATTACTGATGAATTTTTTAAAAAACATTTTTAACTCAAGTCCCTTCCGAATTATTTCCGTTCATAGTAAATGCCGCAAGAGTGGTATAGCCAGTGTGCTATAATCACTCAGTAGAAGCAAGGTCATGTTCACTTTTGACTGAGATGGTCAATGAAGTTTCTCCAGAGGAAACAGGACTTGAGCCTTAATAAGACAGGCAGGAACTGGTTGAATGGATGAGTTTAGTGACAGTCACAAGCAAAATAAAAATCACCTTATCTGTGTTATTTCTACACACACGGGAGCCTTCAAGAATACAGAGATAAAGGATGAAGACAGTTATCAATAGTGTAGTATGTGATGTGGGGCCACCAGTGAACCGTGAAGAAAGAATTCTTGAGACTTTTTGTGCAAAAAAGGTGCTTTTATTATAGCTGGGGGGTAGGACCCATGGGCTGAGAGAGCTGCACTCGATTGCGAAGAGTGACTGGTTATATACCTTTTGCTTAGTGGGGGTTAGGCATAGCACAAGTCTCTAAGGAATTTGTGCATGTTAAAAGCAAGGTCTCCAAGACCTTGGAGGCTAGCTATTGTTAAGATAAGGTTGCTTTTATTGTTGTCTAGCAAAACATTAGTTATGAGATGCTTCAAGTGTACATCAGTGGGCTAGATGTTTGAAAGGTGATTGCTAATATAGATCTTGGGGAGGGAGCGTGTTAATGGTTATCAGAGGGAAGTAGCACTAACAAGAGCAAAACTGTAGTGGTAAAATATTAAAAGAAGTCTTTGAGGGAAAACATTAAAAGAAGTCTTTGAGGGAGCTGTAGGACTGTTGTAATCTGTATGCCTTAGGAATTCTGCCTGGAGACCTAGAGCCAAGCGGAGTCCAGCCTCTGTTCTTTGTCTCCCGTCAGTGTGTATAATAAAAGCAGTTATGTTGGTCATTGTTGGAGTAGGTCATTGAGAGAATGTGGCCACTCGTTGACCCTTAACCTAGACCCAGACTCCTCCCTCCCTCCGATGTCCTTGGAATATATATTCTGCCCACTGTTCCCAAAGGCGGACCCATTTTCAAGAACGGAGCCTTAAGAGAGCAATGTGTGTTGACACTATCTGAACAGTATGTGGGACAGAACCTAGGTAAGCCTTCTATATACACTTTTAGGACTCTGGCAGGTGGGTGTGGAGATCTAGATATCTTGCCGTTGCCTAAAACAAGCCTGTTTCCTCAATCTCTTCTTGCTCTTCAAACACGGTCCAGTTTCAGAGTTCACTTGGGAAGCTCCCAAATTTGCAAAGCAACAATTATTCATGCAAAGAAATAGTGAACTTTTTCTGAGAATTAGAGATTGGCATAGATGAGGAAATGTCTTAGCAGATTTTGATAGATAAACTAAGCTTACATATACATGGAGTTTTATGAAATACAGTGATATGTTTGGGATAGTCTCCGTTGTTTACTGTAGTGAGCACTGGAGCAATTATCATGGGTCTTGAATGACAGGTAGAAGACTGTCTTCTTCTTTAGGAAGTTAAATGGTAAATAGTAAATACAATAGAAATTAAGGTAGAAAGATCAGGGAGCTGAGGAAGGTGTGGTTTAAAAAAAAGATCTCAAAAGACCAATGATCTGGATTCCAAGGATGTCCAGTGTATGGCCATTAGAATGTATTATAAAGTGAAATGGAAGAAAATCTTTAAAAAATTTTTTTGTTCAGTTTTAGCAGAAACACATACACACATGTACACACACGTATTAGGTTTCCAACTCAATTGATTTTCATGTATGTATAAAACTGTGAAAATACAGCCCATAGAAAAATACAGAGTATTTTCAACAACTCAGAATATTTCCTGTACCTCTTTCCAGTCAGTATCCCTTTCCTAGAATTACCTTTATTTGGGTTTCTACTACCCTTGAATATTTTGCCTATTCTTAACATTTCTTATAAATGGTACCAAATATGTATTCTTTTGTCCCTGACTTCTTCCACTCATTATTATTTTGTGAGATTAATCCATGACATAGTTTTCTTCTTTCTTTTTTTTATTGCTGTGTAGCATCTAATTTTAGGAAGATTACTATAATTTACTTATCCTTTCTGGAGTTGATACCATTTGAATTGTTTTCAGTTTTGGCTACCACAAATAAGGCTTCTGTTACATTTTTGTATATTTCTTTTATTTTTTAAAGATTTTATTTATTTTATTTTGACAGAGAGAGAAAGAGCACAAGCAGGGGAAGCGGCAGGCAGAGGGAGAAGCAGACTCCCCACTGAGCAGAGACCCCCACGTCTGGGCTTGATCCCAGGACCCTGAGCTGAAGGCAGACGCTTAGCTGACTGAGACCCCTGGTCACCCCTTTTTTGTATATTTCTTTTGATGGGCATATTAATTCATTTCTCTTGGGTGTATATATCTAGAAGTTAATCAGTGGGCCAAACGGCATGCAAGATACAACTGTAGCAGATACTGCCAAAATGATTATGCCAACTGGCACCAATCTTGCCAATACTTGACATTGACAATCTTTTAAAAAGTGGATGGATGTTTGGTATTACTGTATTTGTAAATTTAATTTTCATCTAACTATGCATGTTGAGCACTTATCTTTTCATGTGTATATTGACCACTTGAATTGTATGAAGTGCCTATTTGAGTGTGTTGCCTGTTGTTAAAAATTGAATTATGTGAGACTTCCATTTCTGGAAGATGGAGTCCCTGTACTTTTTCCAATCCCTTGCAGTAAGTACAGCTAAAGGCCCTGGACATTATATATAAAACAAGCATGAGAAGACTCTTATTTAAAGATGAAGGGAAGGGAGGCCAGATAGGTACCTTGAGACCTGAATAACTGACTGAGATAAGTTCTTTGAGTTTTCTTTTTGCCTCAGGTTGCCTCAGTCAGTACCTCCAGACTGGGTACTGGAGAAGCTGGAAACCTGGAAATGCCAGTAAGTGCAGATTTTTAAAAGACTTCAAAAAAAGCCTATTCTCTCTAGCCAAATGACCAGGAGTGGGGCAGTCTAGCAAAACAGAAAATGTTTACCAATCACTGCTTTACTCCAGCCAAAATACATGGGAAAACTTGAACCATCCCCTCCCTCACATACAAATACACACATCAGCAAGAGCTGAGTGGGAAGCCTACACTTGACCCATGTCAGACTTTACAAGGTGCCAGAACCCTGCCCCTACTCCCATACCTACCAAAGAGGGTGATGTCAGAAAAGGTCTAGTGGGAACTAGGTCTTTTATTCCCACCTTGCAGTGAAGATGCACCTCAGGCCCCTGTGATTCAGTGGAGACCATATTGGAGCTTGTACTTCCACTCCCACCTGAACAAGTTACCCTTGCTCTCCTCATTGGGGTGATGTCAGAGGAAGACACATAGAAAGTTTGGTCATTCACCATCATCCAGATATAAAAAGGTTATTATCTCTCAGGGTATAAGTGGAGGCCATGCAGGAGCAGTAAGAAGAGGGGTATCCCATTACTGCTTCTTAGCAACAGAGACACTTAGTTTCCCATAGCTCTGTGTCAATGAAGACTGAGTACAGAACTTTAGCTCCCATCCTGACCTGCCAGTAACAAGATAGTGCCCCTACTTTTGCTAGAGCAGTGTTAGAAAAGGACTGCTAAAACACAGGATTTAAATATGGTCCAGAATCTTATAATATCCACAATGTTCCGATGTCAATTAAAAATTATCCATTGTGCTCCAAAACTTAAAATGGATTCCAACTTAAAAAACAGACAATAAACAGATACCAAGTCCAACATGACACACATTTTAGCATTACCGGAAAAGAATTTAACATAACCATTGTAAAAACACTCCAGTGACTAGTTAGAGCACAACTGAGGCTAATGAAAAAAAATAGAAACTCTGGGCAAAGAAATAAAAAGTTACAGAAAAACAAGAAGGTGATATGAAGAAAAACCAAATGGAAATTTCAAAAATAAAAAATATAATAAATGAAAAAATTAAAAAGCAACAAATGGGCTCAATAGCAGAATGGAGAAGACAGGGGAAAGAACTTGAGGAGAGAACAATACAAATGACCAATTCTGAAAAACACAGAAAAATTGACTGAAAAAAAAAATGAACATAACTTCAGGACCATGTGGTACTAAAACAAAAGATCTAAGAGTTGGGTCTTCAGACTTCCAGAAGGAGAGGATATAAAGAGTGGCACAGAAAAAGTATTCAAAGAAATAATGATTGAAAGTTTCACAAATTTGGAAAAATACAGACCTACAGGGTCAAAAAGAGTTAACTCCAAACAAGATAAACCCAAATAAATTTATCTCAAGACAGAAGTTAAACTTCAGAAAACTAAAGATGAAGAAAAAAATCTTGAAAGCAATTATAGAGAAGGTGATATATTACTTATAGGGGGAAAACTATTCAAATGATAGCAGATTTCTTATTATACACTGTGGAGGCCACAACATTTTCAAGTGCTGAAAAAAATGAACTTATGAACCCTATATCTATATCCAGGGAAAATATTCTCCACAAATTAAAAGAGAAATCAAGACACTAGCAGATGAAGGAAAATGGAGAGAATTTGTCATCAATAGATCTCCTCCTAAAAGAATGGCTACAGGAAGTTCCCTAAGCAGAAAAAATATAATAAAATAAGGAATCTTGGAACATCATCAAGTAAGAAAGAACATGGTAAGCAAACTTGTGGGTAAACACAAAAGACTTTCTTCTCCTTTAGAGTTTTCTGAATTATGTCTGATGGTTGAAGCAAAATTGTAACACTGCCAAATGTAGTTCTCAATGTATATAGAGGCAATGTGTAAAACGATTATAGTATAAATAGAAAAGAGTAGAGGAATGTAAAGGGAGGTAAGCTTTCTATACTTCCTTAGGACTGCTAAAATGTTGACACCTTACAGGGTAAACAGTGATAAGGTATACACATACACATATATACACATATCTTCACTTATGTATTACATTATACGTATATACACATACATATAAAATGTAATATTTAGAATAACCATTAAGAAAGCTTTAAGAAGACACACTCAAAACACCATAGAGAAATTAAAATGGAATTATGAGTGTTCAAGTATCCTACAAGAAGGCAGAATACAAAATAGAGGAAAAAATAGAGAACAAACAGAATATAGAAAAATAAAATGGCAAACTTAAGCCTTAAAAATATAAAAATTATATTAAATGTAAATGATCTGTAGACACCAATTAAAGGATTGAGATTGGTAGAATAGATAAAAACAAACAAAAACATGACAAAGCTATACACTGCCTACAAGAGACTCACTTCGATTATAGAAATATAAGAAATATAGGTAAGTTGGAATAAAATTATGGAAAAAGATATAGCATGCAAAGTAGTTAAGAGGAAGCAGGGTCAGCTATATTAACTATGTTTCAGAACAACAACAACAACAAAAAACCCCAAACTTACCAGAGATAGAAAGGGAAAGCACATAAAGGTAAAATGGTCAATATACTAAGAAGATATAACTGTCCTAAATAAGTATTCACCAAACAACAGTGCTACAAAATATTTGAAGCAAAAATGATAGAACTGAAAGGAGAAATAGACAAATCCACAATTATAGTGGGATATAATCCACAATTATAGCCTCTCTCTAAAAAATTGATAGAACAACTAGACAGAAAATCAGCAAGTACATAGAAGAATCCAACAACACTCTCAACCAATCGGATCTAAAGAATATTTATAGAACATGCCACCTTACAACAGCAAAATACATGTTTGTTTGTTTGTTTTCCAAGCACTTATGGAATATATACCAAGATCAACCATATCCTGGATCATAAACAAACCTTAGCATAGAGAGTATATTCCCTGATCACATGGAATCAAACAAAAAGCAATAATAGAAAAATAACAGAAAAACCCCCAAACACAGAAAACATTGAAAAAAACCCTTCATTATCCAGGTGTCAAAAAGGAAGTCCTGGGGGGCCTGGGGTGGCTCAGTTGGCTAAGCATCAAGCTCTTGATTTTGGCTCAGGTCATGATCTCAGGGTCCTGGGATGCAGCCTCATGTCTTGTTCCACGCTCAGTGGGGAGTCTGCTTGAGGATTTCTCTCCCTCTCCCTCTGCACCCCCCTCAAATAAATAAATAATTTTTTGAAGGAAGTCTCAGGGAAATTAAAAATAAATTGAACTGAATGAAACCAGAAATAACAGAAGTGCAGGAAGGAAAAATTCCTTACTTTCAAATGTTCGTTGTTAAAGTGTGCTATGAACTGGTAGTGAATGAGCACTACTTTTCCACAATCCCAGCAAGAGGAAGCCATTCTGGGGAAACTTGTATGAGCTTGTGTACATAAAATGCCAATAGGCAAGTAAGTGACTATTGGAATTTAAATGAGAAAAACACAAACAAATGCACTAGGTAAAGAGTGCTTTCCTTCTATTTAAAGTACTATGCAGGGGAGGAGATGAAAGTAATCTGTGCCTGCTCTTTTTTAAATTTTAATACATAAATAGTATTTAATTTGAAACTAATGATTTTACAGAAAACTTATATTTTTAATTTCCTATTTCATTTTGAGGAGATGAACATGGGGATTTCGATGCCAAAAGGAATGATTTTTAGAAACAGAGCATGCCTCTGTGGAGAGCAATCTTTTCACTTGACCTCACTCATTGTGGGTAAATTAGTTTGAATTTTATTATGTACATAAATAACAGGACACGAAAGACTGGGAAAAGTTAATAACTCTCTCAAAAGAAGAGCTAATTAAATTTTCTTGCAAGTTAGCTGGTAAGTTTTCAGAGCCTGTGTTTGAATCTGTGACAGCTACAGAGCTGCCTGCACATATGTTGAAGAAATTACATGCATAGACCTGAGATTCCAACAGAATTACAGGGGAAGCAGACAAGGGAGTCCACAAATGCTGCAAGATTAGGAGAGTTTTTCGTTTTTTGTTTTTTGTTTTAGGATTAAGAAAGTTTTAATGGACTGAGCCAGTGGTTAATTAGTAACAGAGTTTGGTGAAAATTTAAAAGATAATGCCATTTCATTTGATCTCAGCCAAAAGGTTGAGAAGCGATAAAGATAATGCCATTTCAGAACTAAGTCCAGTTAGAGAATAAAATACTCCATGTGTTAGTGAAGATTTTATAAATTTCATGGGTTTTCCACTCCATTTCATTCTCCAGCTCCTCATGCTTCCCATCTGGGTTCAAGGATCAGGTAACTCTTCACTTTTTCTTGCAGATACTTTGTGGTTGGAAATTAATGGCAAATAAATACTAGGGTGGTCTTTTCACTTTTGTAAAATTACAGGAGCAGAGCATTATGTTTGAGTCTGCATGTTAATCATGTAGTTATCCAAGTTGTTGGCAACTGGAAACAGTTTAAGTTGAGCATATCTGAAACAATGACTTAGTAAACAGAGAATGAAAGATAATAATCAATGCTTTCTGGAGTGAGCCAAAGTAGCTCACATTAGAGAGGCCACAGACCTGCTGGAAGCAAATGGGCTCTTTGCAAGTTAGCTAGCTAGCTAGTTACTTAGTGACTTCATTAATTTTGCAGTATTTCTTGCAGCCCATTTGTGTTTTAAGTTTGAATTTGACTTGTTTTGGTCACTAAGAGGTTTTTCATTTTTATGTTGTTAAATCTGGTCATTGTTTCCTTTGTGGCTTTGCTTACCATTACAAACCAAGGTACTCCTGCGACATTACAGATTTAATAAATATTCAAGTCCTGATATTTTCTAGTCATTTAAAATTATTTGATTAAAGATATGTAATTCAATTCCATCTAAAATCTGTTGGGTTCATGGTAAGGGCAGTCACTAATGTTTTGTAGGAATTTAGTTGAGAAAATAAATCATGATTACTTCTAGCGAAGGAGTTTTTCCTGGGAGAAGTATCGTTTGAATTCAATTAGATAATTCAATCAAAAGTTGAGCGGGAATGACACATGCTGAGACAAAAGAAGCATGACAGAAAGAGGAAATCAGTATGTGTGAGTGTTACTTCTCCTTAACTTACTTTAGCATCTAAAATACAAAATGGAGAAGGCCGGTTCTGACATCAGGTAACTCAGAATCTAGTGGGGGAGATGAGCATGTGGACAAATAATGATAAAGAGATGTGGCAAGCAAAATATAGAAATTGTTACAGAAATAGTGATAGCTTATTTGTTACCATTTAGACTTTCATTAGGTATTACAGGTGTCCCCCACTTTCTGAAGGTTCATATTACATCACTTCACTTTTATTAATGACCTACATTAGTACCTGTTTTTGCTAACCAAAAAAAATTTGAAGAGGACTTTTGCTTTTACAAAAAAGCAAAAGCCTGACACTCCCCCCTGACCCATGGCCTCAACTCAGACCCTGGGAAGCTCATCACAGTGCCAGTAGATCAGGCCTGTCCTGCTGCTAAGCCCTAACCCTAACCCTAGGTTGGCTTCTGAGGGGTCAGTCCCCAGAACCTTTCTCCAAAGTCCCCAGGATTCGGGACACCTGAGCAATATCAAGGGACTCAGGCTGCCACCCAAAAGGAAACCGTGCCATTTGGAAATGCGGTTCTGTACTAATGTAGGTCCTTTGTAAAAGCAAAATGGTGTAACTGCAACTTTCAGAAAATAGGGAATATTCTTCAGTTGAAGCCATTTGGATTTATGAAAGGTTTCACAGGAACACTCTCTTTTCAGATAGCAAGGGAAACCTGTAGTGGGTCTTTCTTTGGGGGCAGGGCTATACCACCCATGATCACTGAAATGTCTTGTCGAATATTCTTTTTTTTTTTTTTAATATGGTTTCTTTTTTTTTTAAAGATTTTATTTATTTATTTATTTATTTATTTATTTATTTATTTATTTGAGAGAGAGAATGAGAGAGAGAGAGAGAGAGCATGAGAGGGGGGAAGGTCAGAGGGAGAAGCATACTCCCTGCTGAGCCGGGAGCCCGATGTGGGACTCGATCCCGGGACTCCGGGATCATGACCTGAGCCGAAGGCAGTCGCTGAACCAACTGAGCCACCCAGGCGCCCTTGTCGAATATTCTTATTCGACACTCACAATACCCTGTAAGTCAGGTATCATTAAGGCCATTTTTCATATGAAAAACCTGAGGCTTAGAAAAGTAAATGATTGCTTTAAAACCATACTTTTTTTTTTCAGCTTTTAATCACCATATATTACATCATTAGTTTTTGATGCAGTGTTCCATGATTCATTGTTTGTTCATAACACCCAGTGCTCCATGCAGAACGTGCCCTCCTCAATACCCATCACCAGGCTAAACCATCCCCCTACCCCCCTCCCCTCTAGAACCCTCAGTTTGTTTTTCAGAGTCCATCATCTCTCATGGTTCGTCTCCCCCTCTGACATACTCCCCTTTTCTTCCTCTCCTGTTATCTTCTTCTTTTTCTTTTTTCTTAAAATATGTTGCGTTATTTGTTTCAGAAGTACAGATCTGTGATTCAACAGTCTTGCACAATTCACAGCGCTCACCGTAGCACATACCCTCCCCAATGTCTATCACCCAGCCACCCCATCCCTCCCACCCCCAACCATTCCAGTAACACTCAGTTTTAAAACCATACTTCTTGAAATTAGCAGAGAGAAGACATCATCACAGATCTTTTGTTCACAAATGAAATACTATTTGTACAACAAACATGCTATATGTATTTAAATATTCTCCAATGCTGTGTGCATAAATCGATGAATTTTTGAAAAATATTTGAAAAAATTTTGTTTATAATTTGAATATAAAAACCAAGAGAAGTGGATGAAAAACAGAACATAATATGAGTTAAGTAGAGTAAGGAAGATGAGGTTTTTTTTTTTTTAACCTTTGCATTTAAGTAAGATAGACATACAGGAAAGTGTACAAACATTTAAGTATGCAGTCTGATTAATTTTCATGATTACGCCAACATATCTAGTATAGATCAAGAACAAAATATTAACATCATCCCAAATCCTTATTCATGCCCCCTTCCTTTCATTTCCTAAGAATGCCACTATCCAAATTTCTTACACCAGAGATTCATTTTATCTGTTGTAAATGTAATCATTTAGCGCTTATTCACTTGTATCTAGTTTCTTTGGCTCAACAACATATTGGTGAGTTTTATCCATATTGTTGAGAGTAGATGTAGTTTATTAAATCTCATTGCTGTATAATATTCCATTGTGTAAATGCCATAACTTACTTATCAATTCTGTTGATTTGCATTTAGGTAATTTTTTGGTTTTGACTATTACAAATAGTGCCTCTATGAACATTTTTGTACAGATGTTTTGAAGAACATATATATGCATTTCTATTAGATATATATCTAGAAGTAGATTTTTTCTGATCATAGAGTAAGCCTATGTTCAGCTTTTTTTTATTGAAGTATAGTTGATACACAATGCTACATTAATTTCAAGTATAGAACATAGTGATTCAATAATTCTATGTGTTATACTATGCTCATCACAAGTGTAGCTACCATCTGTCACCATAAATGCTATTATAGTACCATCAACTATAAGGCCAAAGGGCTTTTCAGTTTACACTCTCATCAAAGTGTGTATGAATTGTGTTTTCTACATATCTTCACTAAATTTGGTATTGTTTATCTTTCATGTTAGTCATTCTGGTGCATGTGTAGTCTGGGTTTTAATTCACATTTCTTTGATGACTAAAGAAGTTGAGCATCTTAAATATGTTTATTGGTCATTTAGACATTCTTTTTTATGATGTGCAATTCATATATCTTGCTCAATTTTCTACAGAGTTGTCTGTCTTTGTCTTATTGATTTGTAGAGTACAAGTCCTTAGTCATATATACGCATAACAAACATCTCTTACTCTATGGTTTCTCTTTTTACTTCTGAATATGTATCATTTGATAGACTGCAGTTATTAAATACTAAAATAGACCTGTCTATCACTTCTGATTTTTTTAATCATGTCATATTCCTAAAAAAAGGAATAAAGCATCAAATAACTGTTGATGTATGCCTACTTAAGAAATCGTTGGCTATTCCAGCCAAGTAGATGTTCTATAATACTTTATTTTTGAAGTTATGTTCTATCTTTCAAATTTACTTTTTTAAAGCATTTGAAATGGATTTTTGTCTCCAGTCTTAGATGGGAGTCAATATATAATTTTTTCCACATTGATATCTAATTTACACAGCATCATTTATTGGAAAGATAATCTTTTGCCCACACCTATGCACTGTCGATTCCATTTGTCATATATATCAGATGACCATATATGTGTGGGACCATCTCTGACTCTGTTTCATTGTATTTCATCTATTTCCTTACATTTGAATAAATATCACATTGTATTACTTTAGCTTTATATCTGGATAGTAAGTCTTCACTTTATTGCCTTGGCTTTTTTTAGAATCAGCTTGTCAAATCCAGAATTAAAAAAAACTGCTTGAAATTTTATCAGAGCTGTATGGAATCTAAAAATTAGCTTGAAAAGAATTGACATCTTTATGGGTTTTTCTCTTAACTATGGTGTGATATATCTTTCCACTTATTTAAGTCTTCTTTTTTTTCAGATTTGTTTTTTAGATTTCAGTAAATAAGTCTTATATATCATTCAATGGATTTATTCCTATGTATTTCTTTCTTTTTACCTGGGGAGGCTATTGTAAATGGTGTTTTCAATTTTTTTTTCCATTTGCTTATTGAAGATATATAGAAATATAATTGATTTCTTAAAAAGATTTTATTTTTTTAAAACAGTTTTAGGCTTACAGAAAAACTGAGAAAATAGTACAGTGTTCCCATATTATTAACATCTTGCACAGTTTTCCCTATTATTAACATCTTACATTAGTATGGTATGTTTGTTATAATTAATAAATTAAATTTGATATATTTTTCATAACTAAAGTCCACAGTTTATTCATATTTCTTGATTTTTAACCTTTTTTTGTTTAAGAATCCCACCCCAGACACCACATTACATTTATTTGTCATGCCTCCTTAGGATCCTCTTAGCTATGACAGTTATCTCAGAATTTCCTTGTTTTTGATGACCTTGACTGTTTTCAGGGTATTTCGAGTATTTTGTAGAATTACCCTCTATCAGAATTTGTCTGATCTTTTTCTCATGACTAGACTCCCCCTTATGGATTTGGGGGAGGAAGATCACAGAGGTAAAATGCCATTTTAATTACATCATATCAAGTGTACATAACTATCAACTCTTATGTCTACATAAGATACATTTATAATACAGTTAGATTTTTCAGGTTTCAGTCTGCACTCCTTGGCATCCCCAGTCTCCTAAATAATTTTTATAATTGTATACATTAAGGTTCACTTTATGTGCTGTAAGTCTCTATATGTTTTGACAAATGCATAATGTCCTTTATCAGCCATTATAGTATCATACAGAATAGTTTCATTGCCCTAAAAATCCCCGGTATCTCACCTATTCAACTCTTCTCCCTACTCCAAACCCCTGGTCACCACTGATCTTTTTACTGTCTCTAAAGTTTTATCTTTTCCAAAATGGCATGCTCTTGGAATCACACAGTGTATAGGCTTCTTAGTTTGTTTTCTTTCACTTAGCAATATGCTTTTAAGGTTTATCCATGGTGTGTGTATGTGTGTGTGTGTGTGTGTGTGTGTGTGTGTGTGTGTGTAGTTTGATAGTTCATTTCTTTTCATGGCTTTATAATATTCTGTTGTATAGCTGTGCCATAGTTTACTCATTCACCTATTTACGTCATCTTGGTTGCTTTACATTTTTGGTGATTATGAATAGGCTGCTATAAACACTTACAAGTAGGTTTTTATGTGGATATAAGTTTTCAAATCAGTTGGGTAAATACCTAAGAGTACAATTGCTGGATCCCATGGTAAGAGTACATTTAGTTTTGTAAGAAGCTGCCAAACTGTCTTGCAAAGTAGCTGTACCATATTGAATTGCAATTGGTACTGAATGAGAGTTCCTGCTGCTCCACATCCTCACCAACATTTAGTATTGTTTCTTTCCTTCCCATTTTAATAAGTGTGTAGTGGAATCTCATTATTGTTTGAATTTGCAATTTTCTGACCACAAGAGATTTCACGCATCTTTTCATGTGCTTATTTGCCATTTATATATCTTATTTGGTGAGGTGTCCATTCAGATTTTTTGCCTATTTTTTAATTAAGTTGTTTGTTTTCTTATTTTTTTTTGTATATTTTGTATACAAGTCTATTATGGCCTGAATGTTTATGTCCCCTCAAAATTCATATGCTGAAATTTTAACCCCCTAAGGTTACGGTATAAGTAGGTGGGGCCTTTGGAAACTGAGTAGGTCAGGAGAGTAGAACCTTCATGAATGGGATCAGATTATTAAAAAAAATCGACAGAATTTCATAGTTCCTAACACCATGTGAGGACACAACAAGAATTCTATGATCCAGAAAAGAGCCTTACCCAACCATGCTGGCACCCCAATCTTGGACTTCCAGTCTCCAGAACTGTGAGAAACAAATTTCTGTTGTTTATAAACTACCCAGTCTATGTTATAGTAGCCTGAATGGACTATGACAAAGTCATTTATCAGATATGTGTTTTACAAATACCTCCTTGCAGTCTGTGGCTTGTCTTTATATTCTCCTTACATTGTCTTTCACAAAGCAAAAGTCTTTAATTATAATAAAGTCCAACTTATCACATTTTTTTCATTCATGGATCGTACTTCTGGTATTATATCTAATAATGCATTACCAAACCCAAGGTCACTTAGATTTTGTCTTATGTTTTCTTCTAAGTTTTGAGCTTCTACATTTTTCACTTAGGTCTATAATCCATATTGAGTTAATTTTTGTTGGGGGTCTGTATTCATTTTTTTTAGCATATGGATATTGTAGTGGGTTGAATAGTATGCCTTCCCGCCTCACCCCCCCCCCCCACACACACCTTCTTGTCTATCTGAAATCTCAGAATGTGATCTTATTTAGAAATTGGGTCTTTCCACATAAAATTAAGGTAAGGATCTCAGGATGAAATCACCCTGGGCTAGGTTAAAGAGTCCAAAACACCTTGATTTAGGACTTCTGACCTCTAGATCTGTGAGAAAATAAATTCTATTGTTTCAAGCCATGAAGTCTGTGGTAATTTGTTATAGCAGCCCTAGGAAAATAATTAGACACTCAATTTTCCCAGTAGCATCATTTGTCAAAAAGACTATCCTTTCTCCATTGAATTTCTTTGCACCATTGTCAAAGATCAGTTGACCATATGTATATGGGTCCATATCTGGACTCTATTCTGTTCCATTGATCTCTTTGTTCTTTTGGCAATTCCACACTGTATTGATTACTGTAGTTTTAGAGTAAATTTTGAAGTTAAGTAGTGTCAGTCCTTCAACTTTTTCCTTCTCCTTCCATGTTATGTTAATTATTCTGGGTCTTTTACTTCTCTATATGAACTTGAGCATCAGTTTGTCAATATCCATAAATAACTTGCTAAGATTTTAATTGGGATTGCATTGAATCTACAGATCAAGTTGGGAAGAAGTGATATCTTCTTTTTTTTAAGATTTTATTTATTTTTGACACAGAGAGAGACAGCAAGAAAGGGAACACAAGCAGGGGGAGTGGAGAGGGAGAAGTAGGCTTCCCGCTGAGCAGGGAGCTCGATGACGAGTTCTATCACAGGACCCTGGGATCATGACCTGAGCCGAAGGCAGATGCTTAATGACTGAGCCATCCAGGTGCCCGGGAAGAAGTGATATCTTGACAATATTGAGTCTTCCTATCCATGAACATGGAATATTTCTCATTTACTTAATTCTTCCTTGATTTGTTCATCAGAGTTTTATATTTCCCTCATATAGATCTTGTACACATTGTTAGATTTATACCTAAGTATTTCATTTGGGGGCTGCTTATTATGTAAATGGTATTGTGTTTTTAATTTCAAATTCCACTTGCTCATCATTGATATACAGGAAAGTGACTGACTTTTGTACAATCGCCTTGTAATACTACAACTTTGCTATAATTGCTTATTAGTTCAGAAATTTCTTTTGTTAATTCTTTCTGATTTTCTACATAGATGATCATATCTGTGAACAAAGACAGTTTTATGCCTTCCTTTCCAATCTGCATACATTTTATTTCCTTTTCTTGCCTTATTGCATTAGGTAGAGGTTTTAGTATGATATTGGAAAGGAGTGGTGAGAGGTGACATCCTTGCCTCATTCCTGATCTTCAGTGGGAAAGTTTCAAGTTTTGCTAGGTGTAAGTTTGTGTAGATATTCTTTATCAGGTAAAGGAAGTTCCCCTCTACTCCTAGTTTACTAAGATTTATTATGGATTGGTGATGGATTTTATCAAATGCTTTTTTCTGAATCTATTGCTATGATTATCAAATATGTTCTATTTTAGTCTGTTGATTAAATAAATTACATTAGTTGATTTTCAAATGTTGAACCAGCTTTGAATACCTGGGATGAATCTCACTTGACCATGGAGTATATTTTTTTAATACTTTTTTGGATTCAATTTGCTAATATTTTGTTTAGGATTTTTGCATTTATGTTCATAAGAGATATTGGTCTATAGTTTTATTTTCTTGTAATATCTTTAGCATTTTCTTTTTAATTCTTTTTAAAGTTTCCATATTTATGTTTACATTATCTATGCATTCTTGCATGTGTCTACTTTTCCATGAGAGTCTTTACTATATTAATCATAGCTGATTTTAATTCCATCTGATAATTTCAAAATCTGTAATATATTTGAGTCTGGCTTGGATGCTTGCTTTGTCTCTTCAGACTGTTTTTATTCTTGGCTTTTAGCATGCATTATAATTTTTTTGTTGAAATCTAGACATGATGTATCAGATAATAAGAACCAAGGTAAGTAGAGCTTTAGCATGGGTTTTAAGTTAATCTGGCAAGGAGTTGGGTTGTGTTTATTGTTTATTATAAGTCTTTGTATCAAGGGTTTCAAATTCATGTAGTTTTTTTGTTTTTGTCTCTTCTGCTGATTTTTAATTTTCCTAAGAATTCCTTGTTAATAAAAGTCCGAGACTTGCAACCATTTCAGCTGTAATACATTGTCATTATATTAGCTCTCTATTGATACGGTGATGAAGAGTTAGGAAGGGAAGTATTTTAAAATCTTCTGTTCAAATTTCACTCTTTTGGTGGGCCTATGACCCTTGGCTGTGACCTTCACAAGTTTCCCTACTTTTTCCTCCTCCTTTCCCACCTTAGGTGAGACAGGAAAGCTAAAGGGAACAAGGGTAGGGTCGTTGTCCTTCTACCTGTGTAACATAAGGATCTGGTAAAGTCTTTACCCTGGAGAGTAGGTTTTGTTTGTTTGTTTGTTTGTTTGTTTAATAGAAAATGGTTTGGGCTTGTTTCAATATGGCTACTTTCCCCTTCCTTTGTCAAAGATATGAGGTGATTTTTCTTGGTTCTTCACTATAAGAACCTGGAGGGGTTCATGCTGGTGAAATCTATGGACTAGAGCCCTGAGGATTTTGTCACCCTCAAGCTAATTCATACTCAACCTCCCGAACGTCATCAAAATTACCATTACTTGTGTTGGTTAATATATGTTTCAATTTTTGCACTCAGTAAATATTTATTGATTAGGTAGTATATGCCAGAGACACTTTTAGAAACTACTAATCAATGGTGAAGAAGATAGGAAGGTTCATTTTCTAGTGGGAAAGAGACACATATAAAAAGATAATTATAAAACAGAGAGGTAAGTGCTATGATAGGGGAAGTCCAAGGTAGTATGAAAGTACATTTCTCTTAATTCATACTGGGTTTTATTTTCAGATTCTCCATACAGAATAAAATACAAAAAAAATGAAACAGCCGTATTTGGAGAAAATGTGACCATCTTCTGCAATTTAACAACTCCAGCAGATGTTGTGCAAATTACCTGGCAAAAGATTCAAGGTTCTTTGCCACAAAATATTGGCACATATAGCAGTATATATGGAGAAAAGATTCTTCCACCATACAGAGATCGGCTGCACTGTGAGGTCATCGAACCCAATTCCTCATTCATAACTATCCGTGAAGTAACATTTGAAGATGAAGCCTGCTATAAATGTCTATTTAATGTGTTCCCACATGGCAGCCATGGCGGACAAATCTGCCTTAGCATTATAGGTATATAAATGTTTTTATGTAGAGTCAAAATTTGGGGGATGTGGTCTTTCAAGGTTAAGGTCCAGACAAAGAATGTTAGAGAAGGAAAGATTATAATAGAGGCCACCCATGCTTTTGTTATACAGCAGAAAAAAAAAAAAGGAAGCCAATGATAGTTACATGACTTTCCCATTTTCACACAGTGCAGGACCAGGCATAATATTTAGGTCTTCTGACCTCTCATCTAACTTTTACACTGCACTGATTTTAATCTGGCAGATAAAGTTCATGAATGGCATCAGAATTTTCATTGGGAAAGAGAGGAAAAGGAAAAGAGAGAGTGGAGAAAATGAAAGAAGACTTAAAGAATAAGAACAAAATGTTGAAGGAATAGTTATAGTTAGTATCATAGTGTCCCCTCATTATTTTGCTGAAAATTTAAAGTATTGGAGGTTTATATAAGATAATTTTAAGGTTGAATGAAAGTGGAGATAATGAAGCATTTCTCTTAAATTGGAGCATAGTAGGTGTAAGAGATGGAATTGTGAGATTTTGCAAAATATGAGGAGAAGTGTCTGAAAGGGACATGCTTCAACCTTTTGTCATCATATAAATATTTGGGGAAGTCTATCTTTAACACCTTAGAAATCAGGTATGACATATATTTTATATTTAATTTTGTGTCTCCTTTTTTGTCTCAGCTGTATCTGAATTAAAAACTGAACTCCAGTCCAATCTTGACTCTGAAGATTTTCTTAGATTTATTTACTCAGCTGTGGGAAAACCTGTTCCTCAAATATCCCTTTTCCCATCACGAGTCTTGATTAATCCACCAGAGGAATACTTTGCTCAGAACCCAAATGGCACTGTGACTATCACTAAAATGTACAACATCTCCTTGGAGACTGTGAAGTCCCTAGGTCTCCAATATCTGACTGTGCGTATGGATCATCCTCTAAGGAATGAAGAAAAGATTGTTCCGTTGTCAGTCAAGCAAGAATGTAAGTAGAAGTAATAATCAACAAGGGGAAATGTTCTAAAAATTCATATCAGAAGTGTATGTGTACTCATCTATTTTTAGAAATGTTAAGTCATTGTGATCCATATGTATGGTTAAAAGAATCAAGTAATGAAAACGTTCTCTAACCCAGTTCTGCCTCCAAAGGTAATTGTTCTTAAATGGCAAATTTTTAACTGATCTCTCTTAATTGCTTTCCACTGAATTTCTTCCACAGTCAGTGAAGACCAGGTTCACTTATATCTCCTTCAACTTTTCCTCCTCCCAATATAGTTCCTTTCTTCCCAATACAGTTCTTTTGCTGATTACCTCTGCAACCTTCAACAATGTGGTTAAACTTATTTTTGTGTCATCCACCATAGAAAGTCTCTCTTAGCTGCCCATTTTTCCTTGCTTAGCTTCCACCCAAGCTCTGTCAGTTGTACCCTCTGTTTCAAAGCCATAGTTAAACAAGGTATGATTTTCTTTAAAAATTTAAGTAATAATTTAAATATATTTATGTTTCTGTATTTATATAATATAATTTCCTATAAAATTTAAAAAATTGTTTTTATATTTCACTTAATCTTCTGACACTGGAACATTTTGTCTCTATATATTTAGTGTAAATACTGGCATATTTGGGTTTTCATCTACCATCTTACTATTTGTTTTCTATTATTTGGCCTGTTTTATGTCCCTTTCTCTCTCTTCCTGAATTCTTTTAGGTTATTTATTTCTGTTTCATTTACCCCCTCCATTAATTTGTTAACTATACCTTCCTGAATAGGAGACTACAACATACATCTCTTGACTTATTAAAGCCAATATAATTTATTATTTTTACTACTTTTCAGATAATGCAATGAGCTTATATAAATTATCACTCTTGGTGCTGTCATTTTGTGCATTTCATTTCATTTATTCATTCATTTATTTATTAATTAAAATTTTTGTTTGAATATAGTTGACACAGTGTTATATTAATTTCTGGTGTATGTTTTGTTCATTTTAATTCTTTATATATATATTTAATGCCAAAATATATTATTGTTGTTATTATTCATAGTAATATTCTTCTAGATCTATCCTTTCTATTGTTTTTTATTTCTTTGTCTATGTTCAAACTTTTATTTTTCTTCTGCCTAAAGAATTCTCTTTAGTTTTTTCCTTAGTGAAGATGTATAGATGACCGATTCTTTTAATATTTTTGGTCGTAAAATGTTTTAGCTTTTGAAGTACATTTTTGTAGGATTTTTGATTCCAGTTTTGATAGTTATTTTATTTTTTTCATCACTTTGACAATGGTATTTTACTGGCTTCTGATTTTCATTATTTCCTTTGAAAAAGTTTATGTCAGTTTTATGGCTGGTCCTTTGAAAGGAATGTATCTCCCCTTCACCTCTACTGCTTTTAAGACTTTCTCCTTGTATTTATTTTACATTAGTTTTATTGTTAGTGTTTTGGTATCACATTCTTTGTATTTATCTTGCTTGCATTTTCCTAAGCTTCTTGAGTCGTGAGTTAATGTCCTTCATCACTTTTGGAAAATGTGTAAACTCAAGAAAATGGTGAGGATAACATTTCTCCATAATTTGTTACAATCATCAAGAACCAAAAAGCATCACTAGCCATCAGTGATATTGAATCATAAAGTTTGAATGAATGAAGGAGACATCACATCTTTTGGAAATTTAACAGCTTTTCCACATAACTAGCTATGGGAGTATTGGAATAAGTAGCTTAGTACATAGTCCAGATGGGCTAACCATAACCTCATTAGTTATCTCATTAGTCTCTGAATTAAACAGCCTGTTGCCTAACCTAAATAAAGCACAAAAAAATGGCTATCACAAAATGAAACTACTATAAAGCATAATATACTCAGACCAACACAAATTATTCTTCCATTGTTTTCAGCCTCCCCAGGTTAGCACGACCTGGTTCAAGTCAACTCTGCTGTAGAATTAGAACAGTGGGCAATTTCCCTAGTGACTCTGTAGTGATGATAACAGGCCACAGGACCTATCCTATGGTCCGACAATGCTGTTTCATGTGATTAATAGTTTGCTTGGTACACCACTTTAGTTTAACCACCTTTCTGCCCTCAGATCTTGTAGAGTATTCCTCCATTGTCTTTGATCATCCATTGTTATTGCTGAGAAGCCAAATGTCAATCAGATAATTGTAATAGTAAATATTACTGTATCTTCTCTTTGATAATATGGTATTTTCTCTTTATCCTTAGAGTTCTGAAACTTCCTGTGCTATTTTTAAGGTATTTTATCTTATTTTTAAATACTTTAATGTAATTGCCATTTGGTGAGCTCACTCAATTTGGAGACTCAAATCCTTCAACTCTGAATATTTTCTCATTTCTTTGCGAATTTTCCACCTGTTCACTTAACTTACTCTCTTTTTATAAACTTCAATTAGGTGGGCATTAAAACATTTCAATTGAATTTTATTTTCTTCTTAAAAAATGTCTCTTTTTCTTTTCTTCATAATATCAGGGAGATTTTTAAAAATTATCTTTAAACTCTTTCATTCAATTTTTCCTTCTTTTGACAGATTTATAATTTTGAATTGCTTTTACAACTTAAGATTAATTTTATAAATTATAATTGATTTAATTTTTTTATACCCAATTTTCCTGCTTTATGAAAGTAATATCTTGTCAAATCTATCTGGGAATAATAATTTAGAAGTCCTGTTTCTTTAATTATCTCTTCCACTCTCCCCCCTGACTTACTACCACCATTATTTATTTATAATTTTAAGTAGGCTCTATGCCCAGTGTGGGGCTTGAACTCACAACCCGGAGATTAAGAGTCTACATGCTCTATTGACTGAGCCAGCCGGGTGCTCCCCATCATTTTAATTTTATGTTTCTTTTACTCAGTCTTTCTCACTTTGATTACAAGTTTTATTTAAAGTCTAGTGAGCTCTGACTGGAGGATTATAGAATCTTTATTTGATTAATTGTATCTTGTAAAGAATGACTTCTGTTTGTAGAAAGCAGGCTGTTGCTTTCTACAGTTAGCCAGGAGACTCCAAAAGCCAGAATGTAGAGGCCTGTACTCTGGGCCTATGACTCCCTACCTTAGTTATTTCCAGGATATTCATTAAATTACTTAACTGCCCCTTTCTTCTCTCTCTCTCTCTCTCTCTTTTTTTTTTTTTTTTTTTGGCTGGAGGTTTCACACACCTGCCTCTCCAGAACTGTGATTTCAGATACAGAAATGGGTGCTTTCGACTGTAAGTTTCATTCTGTGATTCACTACTCCTTCTTTTGCCATCTGAGTTCTAATGCTCTCCAGGTTCTGCAGGGCTGTCTCTGCAGGTGTAAGCTGCTTTTTGCATACATGAGCCTGTAGCTTCTCATCCTACACCTTCATAGCCTTTCCTCTATCCACTTTACGACTTTTGTAAATTTGTTGAAATCTCTTGCCAATGAAGATCACTCTCCTGTTCGTTGTTTTTCATTTAATCAATTTATTTTTGTTACTACAATTTTAATGAAGTCTTAAGAAGGAGTAGAGGTAAATATTTTTGTTATGTGTGTTTCTTGAAACTGAGGTTAATCAGCTCCTTTTTTCCTGGAAAATTTCCCCAAATTATGAGATTGGAATATGCCCATTGAATAGCATATGTATCTCCCATCAATCTATTGGCTAGATTATTATATTAATTTCACTTCTCACTGAGCTGCAAATGTCTGTAGAGGAGTAACTTATCAATTTAGAAGAGAATTCTTCCTTGTTTAGCTTTGCAACAAATATTAGGGATATAAATTCCTGATTCTATTGAAATCTTCTATAGAGCCTTTATTCCCATGCTTTATTATTGCTGACTTAAGGGCTCCGTTCACATTTTAGGCCCATTCAGCCTCCTTTGCCCACTTGAATGAGTTATGTAGTATCTCATTGAAAAAGAACATAGTTAAAACTAAAAACTGAGACAAAGTGATGTCTGAACAGTCAGAAATAAATAGCACAAAGTTTCTCACATGGATTTTCCTAATAGTATCAGGGAAGAAGAAATTGCTAGCAAGAATTTCTCTTCAATGATAATGAAATTTGAAAGCAGCAAATTAAAAAGAAGTAAGAGGTTACAATGAACAGAAAAATGACCTCAATCAGAAAGAGGACCCCACAATCTACCAGAAGCAGACCTAAGAATACGAAATGCACAATAATTCATACCATTTTAATGTAAGTGCAGATTTCCTTGAGGTCCATCCACAAAGTGTATATGTTCATTTTTATATCTAAGAACTAGCAGAAATACTCATGATGACCTTTGGTTAAACTTATGCTGCAATGAAAAATGTAAATTATATTCCGAAGGCTACATAGAAAGAAGTGGATTTGTAATACAATTTAGGAACACCATGGTCAAAATAGTTACTATGAAGTGTTGATACTCAAAATTTCATACTATGTTTTTTTCATAAGACTGCAGCCTCTAGAATCAGACAGAACTGAACTTGCTTCCCAATTTTGCCACTTAATCACTATGTATCGTATCTTTGGGCCATTTTCTTAATGTCTCAGAGCCTGTTTTCCCATCTGAACCTAAAAATCGTACTCACTTAGTTGATGTAAATAATCCTTACAAAATGCTTATCACATTGCTTAACACATTAACCTTAAATACTGATTATTATCATTATAAATTTGTTTTCTGAGGTTTTTGCAGATTCTTTGAAAATTCCATTTTAGTAATTGAGTATTATTTCATTGTGACTACATTATATTTTTCTTTAAACATCTTCTTTTGTTGAATATTTGGGTGGTCTGATCTTTTTTCCTTATTCTTGAGTGTCATAAAATGTTATTCAATATTGTCTGTCTTCATTTTGAATATACATTAGTATATTCTTTTATAAAATTGATTATGGCAAATAATCTCATAGTGTCAATTTGAATGTCAATGAAGCAATGGCAAATCAAGAGAGTATTGCAGATTCTAAGTGTCAAAATGACAGTACAATGTACAGAAATTAAGCATAGTCACAAATAACATGTTTCTGGTTTGTGTCTTTCAGGTACTTCTGGTTCTTCTTATATTTGGTTGCGTACAGTTGGTCCACTCATAATTTTGTTATGTATTTCATTGATCATTGTCCATCTTGTCCGGAAAAAGAAAAAGTAAGTTGCATTACTACTTGTCTATGATAGGGAAGGTGGGTAAAATAGGGCTAGTTTTAAATATGAAAAAAAGACATTTCAAGGGCTTTGGCAAAATTCGTCATGGAAAGAATGATGATGGAAAACTCTTTTCCATTTACTTAGTAATTCTTGCAGTCAAGAGTTTATCCCTGGTCAAATGATATCTTACTTGGGATTGTATAAAGGTAGACTGTTAGTCATTTATACTGATGGTAAATTGAGCTTAAGAGTCTTCCTTTAGGGGCGCCTGGGTGGCTCAGTTGGTTGAGCGACTGCCTTCGGCTCAGGTCATGATCCTGGAGTCCTGGGATCGAGTCCCACATCGGGCTCCCTGCTCAGCAGGGAGTCTGCTTCTCCCTCTGACCCTCTTCCCTCTCATGCTCTCTGTCTCTCATTCTCTCTCTCTCAAATAAATAAATAAAATCTAAAAAAAAAATAAAAAAATTAAAATGTTTAAAAAAAAGAGTCTTCCTTTAGAACAGATTTTGAAGGAAAGAGCATATGAACTTCAGACTATTGGTGGGAGGGTCCACTGAGTGGGGAACAAGGCTGAGATTGGAGGCTTGAGATAAATCTACCTCACAAAGCCACAGTAGGATGAAAGTGGTCTTACTTTACAGGACTAATACATTAAAATATATTTTTATTTATTCAACAAATACTTCTTTTTTTAAGATTTTATTTATTTATTTTAGAGAGAGAGAATGAGAGATAGAGAGCACAAGAGGGAAGAGGGTCACAGGGAGAAGCAGACTCCCCCTTGAGCAGGGAGCCCGACGTGGGACTCGATCCCAGGACTCCAGGATCATGACCTGAGCCGAAGGCAGTCGCTTAACCAACTGAGCCACCCAGGCTCCCTCAAGAAGTATTTGTTGAGTGCCTATATATTGTTATGCATTATTCTCAGTGAGGGCAATAGAAGTACAACTAAAACAGGCAAGTTTTAGAAGTGTATGTCTCAGTAGGGAGAGGTGGTCAATGAAAATTTACATAGAAACAAGAGAACACCAGGTGGTGATATGCACTATTTAAAAAATAAAGCAGAATGATGTAATTGAAAGAGACTATGGGATTAGTTTATATTGAGCGGTCTCTCTGAGAAGCTGATGTTTAAATTGAAACCTGAGTAAGAAAAGAGTTTTGAGTGACATTCTCAGAGAAGAGTATTCCAGACAAAAAAGGAGGAGTTATTGTAGGTCCTGAGGTGGGAATGAGCTGGGTGTGTCCCAAGACAAAACGAGGTCAGTGTGCATAGAGCAATGATTTAGAAATAGAGATGGGGTTTAGAACAGGTAAGGCCCTCAGGCCTTGAAAGGCGTTTGGGATTTTTACTACTTGCAATACCAATCTATTGAAGTATTTAAAACAAGAGGGCACAAGGATCAGATTTACCCTTTAAAAAGATCTCTTTCACTGGAATGTGGACAAAGTTTCTTAGAATTCAAGGATGAATGCAAGGAGGTTTTTAGAGAGGTGATGGCCAGAGTCAAGGTGGGAGTCAACAGTGGTCTGGACTAGGGTGGTAGCCCTGGGAATTGAGGAATTAGGGAGAGGTTTAGGATGACAGGGTTTGCAGCTGGATAGATGTGGATAGAGGGGAAATAGGGGGAAATTATCTTGATGATTCTAAACATTTCTGCATAGACTGAAGAAACCTTTTATAAATGGGGAAAAATTCGAGGAAGAACAAATTTTGAGGGAGGATCAAGAGTTCTGTTTTGAACATGTTAATTTTTAAATGCCTATTTGACATCCAAGAGAATATGTCAATTATGTACGAATCTGGAATTTACAGAGCAGATGAGACCAGAGGTACAAATTTGGGAGTGTAGTGGGTATCAACAGGACGAATCATAAGTTATGACTCTCACTATTACAGTGTAGAAATAACCTTCAAGTTCTGTTGATGGAGTATTTTTATGCTGAATTAAGCATTGAAAAGATATTTTGATCAATCTCTAAAGAGATCTGAATCTTCCAATTTTTTATTCATAGAATGCTCTTATAATCTATTGCTCCATTAGGGGGAGTGTTTGGGCTCTATTCATCTTATGAATCTATCAACATCATCTCTGACCTATAGGTCAGAGAATGTGCTTAAAACCACCCCCCAGCCCAGACAGTCTGATGTGGAATCCTTAGTGAGCCACTCTCTTCCTGCACACAGGTAATTGGTAGGTGTGTGATTTTTGCTGTCATTGTGCATACTTCAAATTTAAGACTTAACCTTCCATATTAAATCATCCATTCGGTAGAAGCAATTACCATTTTTAAAAATAAATGGAAACAGATTTGTTTATATAATCCAGTTTAATGAACTAGTGGGTTCAAGTGAAATGGTATTAATATTAATGACTGAATGTTTCTATTCATTCCCTGATTCAAGACCCTTAGTTGAATGACTGCTCTAATTTTGCTTTTTTTTTTTGAGTATTAATAAATATGAGCATGTCTTCATATATTTATGACTATATATATATATATATTTCTCAGCCATTCAGGTTTCCCTTTCTTTGAGGTTCTTGTCTATATCTTCTGGTTGTTGTCTGTATTTGCAGAAATTCTTTATATTCTAGATTCTTTATGTACTAGATAGTGATTACTTCTCCCTATTTAGCACCACACTACTAAATTTTTCAGTTATATCATTAAAAGAACAGAAATATTTGATGCTTTAATGTTGTTAAATCCATCAATTTTTTCACCTAACACTTTGAATTTGGGGACTTATTTAAGAAGTAATCATTCATGTAAGTTCACAAAAATATAATCACATTTATTAGCTTCATATTTTTCTATTTCATATTTAGGTCTTTTAACATTTGTACATAACGCAGGAATGACATGTACTGTTAATTTTCATCATGTAATGAGACAGATTTCCTAACATCACTTATATACAATCTGTCCCTTTCCTTATTGATGAGCTCTGTTTTTAGCTCTCTCAGGTAGAGAGTTTTGTTCCATTGTTGAATTTTTAGTTTCTTCATGATTGCGTATAGTTTTTATTATTATGGTCTTTTGTTATGTTGAAATGTGGTAGGGAGAGATCCCTTTTTGTGTTTTTTAAAGATGTATCTCTTCAGGGATACACACACACACACACACACACACAGACCGTGAAATAAGTTTATTTCATTAAAAAAATATAGCTGCAATTTTGGTTAGTCTTACACTGAATTGATAGATTAATTTAATTTAGAGAGCATTGATATCTTTACAGTGTAATTTACTCCACCCATAAATATGCTATTCATTTATTCAAGTCTTTCTGAATGTCTTTTAGGAAAGTTTTAAAACTTTCTCTCTGTAGGTTTTGTATAATTTTTGCTAAATTAATTCCTCAGTACTTTTAATTTGTTCACTATGATGAATGGTATCTTTTTTTTTTTTAAAGAATTTATTTATTTGAGAGAGAGCGAGCATGAGAGAAAGAGATCATGAGCAGGGTGGAGGGGCAGAGGGAGAAGCAGACTCCTCGCTGAGCAGGGAGCCTGATGCAGGACTCAATCCCGGGAGTCACCCAGGTGCCTCCAGTATCTTATTTTTTTAATGAAAATTTCTAGCTGGTTATTAGTGATTTAGGAACAGTTCTGGATTTTTTAGGCTAACCTATATTTGGAAATCTTGCTAAACTATTAGTTAAAAGTTTTTCTGTTTATCTAAAAGTTTTCTATGTAGATAATCATCTCTTGTGCACTCAATGACATTTTTGCTTTTTCCTTTCTATTTTTTATACCTCTTTTTTATATTAAATAACACCAGTTACCTTTGTCTTGCTTTTCTGAAATTAAAGACTGTGTTTTAAATTTCTCAAGTATGGTATTTGCTGCAGTGTTTGGCTATTAATCATATAATCGATTTCAAGAAACGTTTTAATATTTCTATTTTCTGTCATTTTATTATATATAGACTGTTGAACTTAAGAAGTAATTTTGTATCTGTTAATATAGTCATATGAATTTTCTTTTTTTTTAAAGACTTTTTTTTTTAAGATTTTATTTATTTATTTGAGAGAGAGAGAATGAGAGACAGAGCACAAGAGGGAAGAGGGTCAGAGGGAGAAGCAGACTCCCCGCTGAGCAGGGAGCCCGATATGGGACTCGATCCCGGGACTCCAGGATCATGACCTGAGCCGAAGGCAGTTGCTTAACCAACTGAGCCACCCAGGCGCCCCTCATATGAATTTTCTATAGTAGTCCATTAATATGATAAACTGCGTTGAGAGATATCTAGTGTTAAATCATTCTGGGAGTATATTTTTGCTTATATTTATAAATAAAACAGGACAATAGTTTTCATTTTTTTAAATTATCTTTCCCTGGCTTTGAAATAAAATTTTCAAATTAAGGTTTTGAAATTGACAGTAACCTCAGAGAAAGAACTTAATCTTTTAATAGTTCTCCATTTAGGAACATGTATATAAGATGGCTATTTCTATTCCTTCACAATTATCTGGGTCTGTGGAGTTTTCTTTGATTTCAGCTTAATTGCTTTCAAAGTGACTGGCTTATTAAATTATGAATTTTTATGCTGATTTTTATTATTCTTTTCCTAATTTTAAATGATTTTATTTTATTGTAGTAAGAACAATTAGTATGAGATCTATACTCCTAACAAAATTTTTAAGCATACAATATAGTATTATTGATTATAGGTACAATGTTGTACAGCAGATCTCTAGAACTTACGCACATTGCTTAACTTATGCTTATTGGTTAGTAGCTCTCCATTTCTCCCTTTCCCCAGCCCCTGGCAACCACTGCTTACTCTTTGATTCTATGAATTTGATTATTTTAGAGTCTTCACATAAGTGGAATCATGAAGCATTTGTCTTTCGGTGACTGGCTTATCTCACTTAGCATAATGTCCTTGAGCTTCACCAATATTGTCACCTATTGCAGAATTGCCTTCTTTTTGAGGCTGAGTAGTATTCTATTGCATGTATATATCACATTTTCATCTGTAGATGAAATTCATCTGTAGATCAACATTTAGGTTGTTTCCACATCTTGACTATTGTGCATAGTGCTGCAATGAACACATGAAAATAGTAATAGCTTTTTGAGCTCCTGATTTCAATTCTTTTACATAAATATCCAGAATTGGGATTGCATCATATATAGTTCTATTTTTAATTTTTAAAGACATCTCCATATTGTTTTCCACAGTGGCTGTACCATTTTGCATCCCCACCAATAGCGCACAAGGGTTCCTATTTCTCCACATCCTCACCGACGACATGTGTTGTCTTCTGTTTCTTGTTTTATTTGTTTTGTTTTGTTTCTTTCTAGTTATTAACAAGTTTTTTTTAATTGAAGTACAGTTGACATGCAATATTATGTATTAGTTCAGGTGTACAACATGGTGACTTGACAATTCTATATATTACACATGCTCACCACAATACTAGTAGCTACCTTCTGTTATATAGTTATTACCATATTATTGATTTTTCCCTATACTGTACTTTTCATCCCTGTGACTTCATTATTTTATAACTGTAAGTTTGTCCCTCTTAATTCCCTTCACCTAAATTTGCCCATTCCCCCACCCCCTTCCCCTTGGATAACTATCAGTTTGTTCTCTGTATTTATGAATCTTTCTGTTTTTTGTTGGTTGGTTGGTATGTTGGTTTGTTTTGTTTGTTAGATTCCACATATAACTGAAGTCACATGGTATTTGTCTTTCTCTGACTTACGTCATTTAGCATAATACCCTCTAGGTCCATCCATGTTGTGAATGGAAAGATTTCATTTTTTTATTTTTTATGGCTGAGTAATATTCCATTATATATATATGTATATATATATATATATATATATATGAATGGATAAAGAAGATGTGATTGATATCTATAGCTATATGAATATAGATATATATATATCAATTAACAATAGTAATTCACAGACATGCTAAAATTAGTCCATAAATCTTCATGGATAACCCAGGTGCTTTTCAAAATGCGGCCCCTGTGCTGGGTCTCAGAGTGATATAGTGTGCTGGCCCTTTAAGAGTCTCAATTTCTGTATCCCTCTGGCTCTCCCCAAATGAAGCTCCACCAATTTTCAAAGCTCCTGGAGTTAAGTCCGGCTGATTTTCAAAGCCAGGTGTTAGTGTTGCAGGATTGCAGGGCTCTTGTCTCGTGGAGTGGAAGAATGAATCTCATGGACACAAAAGGGTAAAGTGAAGCTATGAAGTGAAGGTGAGAGCAGAAAGGAAAGAAAAAGCTCTCTAGAGTGAGAGGGGTCCTGAGTGGGTTGCCACTGAGGCCGTTTAGTGGCAGTCTTTTATTGAAACCGATTGGGAAGCTTGTGGCCTTGAGATTCTTGTGCTGTCTTGGTTTTTCCCCTTATCTCTTTTTTTCTTTTCTTTTCTTTTTCTAAAGAGAGAGAACCAGAGAGCACAAGTGGGGGAAACAGTAGAGGGAGCGGGAGAAGCAGGGTCCCCGCTGAGCAGGGAGCCCAATGCGGAACTCGATCCCAGGACCTTGGGATCATGACCTGAGCTGAAGGCAGCCGTTTAACAGACTGAGCCACTCAGATGCCCCGCCTTATCTCTTGTTCTGCTCTGTCTCAGTGTCTCCACTTGCCAGGAATAGTTCCAGAGCCTTGTCAAGGGATTCGGGGGCCTTCTATCTCCCCAGCCTATACCTTCACCCCTTCCCTACTGAAGAGACAGGACCTGTGGACAGAAAGAGCAATACTGGGATTGTGAGCAGTGACTCATTGCCTACTTTCTAATTCGTGGGGGTTAGGGATGGAGCAAGTCTCGGAGGAATCTGAAAAGCCTTGCTTTTCAGGACCTTGAAGGGCCAGCTGCTGCCAAGATAAGGTTACTATTAAACATGATCTCACTGATATGCAGACCTTAAGAAACAAGGTAGAAGATCATAGGGGAAGAGAGGAAAAGTTGAAACAATGAAACCAGAGAGGGAGACAAACCATAAGAGACTCTCAATCTCAGGAAACAAACTGAGGGCTGCTGGAGGGGAGGGGGTAGGGGGATGGGGTAGCTGGGGGACGGACACTGGGGAGGGTATGTGTTGTGGTGGGTGTTGTGTAAGACTGATGAATCACAGACCTGTACCCCTGTAACAAATGATACATTATATGTTAATCAATAAAATAATAAAACAATAAAATAAAATAAAAAACATTAAGTCACTAAGGCAGCCAGGAGTTCTTTGGGGGAGGTCACACTTTGCGTGTTTCAGGTGTCTATCAGTGAGCTGCAAGCTGTAAGGCAATTTTATTTTTTTAATTTTTTTTAAAGATTTATTTATTTATTTATTTGAGAGAGTGAGAATGAGAGAGAGAGAGTACATGAGAGGGGGAAGGGTCAGAGGGAGAAGCAGGCTCCTTGCTGAGCAGGGAGCCTGATGTGGGACTCGATCCCGGGACTCTGGGATCATGACCTGAGCTGAAGGCAGTCGCTTAACCAACTGAGCCACCCAGGCGCCCTGTAAGGCAATTTTAATTTAAGCTGCATTTCTTTTGCCTTTGTTTCCCCCATCATTATGAGGCCTCATCTTCCCTTCCCTGTATCAGAGCCCCCGGGGTGCCTGATGTGGGGCTTGATCCCCTTGCTCCTTGGGGAGGACCTCTGCACTTGTGAAATCCCTTCTGCTTGTAGGTCACCATGCTGGAAGCTTGGTTCCTGGCTGCACCTCTGCCCTTCCTCCCCTTTTCAATGGGATTCTGTTTATGTCTTTATTTATGAAAAATCTGTCCCACCAGTCTCACCAGGCTTGTTTTCAGAGTGAGTTGCATCACATGTAGTTGTTGCCTTGGTGTGTCAGTGGGAGATGAACTCAGAGCCCTCCTAACTCTGCCCTGTCTTGTTTTCTTTTCTTTTTTTTTTTAAAGATTTTATTTATTTATTTGAGAGAGACAGAGAGAGAGAGAGAGAGAGAGACAGAGAGCACGAGAGGGAAGAGGGTCAGAGGGAGAAGCAGACTCCCCGCCGAGCAGGGAGCCTGATGTGGGACTCGATCCCGGGACTCCAGGATCATGACCTGAGCCGAAGGCAGTCGCTTAACCAACTGAGCCACCCAGGCGCCCCTGTCTTGTTTTCTTGATAACAGCCATCCCAGCATGTGTCAGGTAATATCTCATTGTGGTATTGATTTGCATTTCCCTGATGATTAATGACATTGAGCACTTCTTCACATACCTGTTGGCCGTTTATATCTTCTTTGGAGAAATATCTGTTCAGATTCTTAGCCTATTTTTTTAGTTGGGTTATTAGTTTTCTTTTGCTACGGAATTGCAGGAGTTCTTTATATGCTTTGGAGATTAACCTCTCTTTTTTTTTCCCCTCAACTGAGGCTTAATTCTGCCACTAAGTAGCTTTTTTTTAAATTTAAATTCAATTAATTTACATTTACAATGATACATTTAATTACATTTACAATAATACATTTAATGTATTATTTGTTTCAGGGGTACAGGTCTGTGATCCATCAGTCATGTAATACCCAGTGTTCATTCTATCACATGCCCTCCTCAATGTCTATCACCCAGTTACCCCATATCCCCACCCCTCTCTCCTTCAGCAATCCCCAGTTTGTTTCCTGAGATTAAGAGTCTCTTATGATTTGTCTCCCTCTCTGGTTTCATCTTGTTTCATTTCTTCCTCTCTTCCCCTCTGATCCTCTGTCTTGTTTCTCAAATTCCACATATCAGTGAGATCATATGATAATTGTTTTTCTTTGATTGACTTATTTCACTTAGCATGATACCTTCTAGTTCATCCAGGTCATTGCAAATGGCAAGATTTCATTTTTTTGGTGGCTGCGTAATATTCCATTGTATATATGCACCACATCATCTTTATCCATTCATCTGCCCATGGACATCTGAACTCTTTCCATAGTTTGGCTACTGTGGACATTGCTGCTACAAACATGGGTGCAGGTGCCCCTTTGGTTCACTAGAGTTGTGTCCTTGGAGTAAATACCCAGTAGTACAATTGCTGGGTCGTAGGGTAGCTCTATTTTCAACTTTTTGAGGAACCCCCGTACTGTTTTCCAGAGGTGGCTACACTAGCTTGCATTCCCACCAATAGCGTAGGAGGGTTCCCCTTGAAGATGAACCTCTTATCATTTAGATGGTTTGAAACATTTTTCCGGAGCTCAAGTTATCTTTTATCACTAGCACTGACTAACTTAAAAACATACCTGGAAACATGCCCTCAATAAAATGAAAACCAGTTTTAGAAACTCATTAGGCCAGATGATGTGACAGTAAGTGAGAGAAGTAAGATGCAGAGGCTCAGGGCTACGAACCATCAGCAAGGGACTGGAGGACCACAGACACTTCGGGCTTGAGTCAAGACCTTTAAGATTCATGTGGAGAAGAATGAACCCTGAAAGCCGCCAAAAGTTGTTGCCTACGCTGGAACTACTTGCTGGTGAATCTCAGTAATCATTCCCTGTTCCATAGCTCAAATACATGCAAATAGGTTACAGTCTTAGATGCATTAATAACAGTGAGAAAGCAATATTTGCATGCTTGTGATGAACTATGTCTCCTAAGGACTCCTGAGAGTATTTCTGCCCATTCTGTAGCCTGCCCTTTCTGTCTGTTGTCTCCTTTGCCATGCAGTAGCTTTTTAGCTTCATAGAGTCCAATTTGTCTATTTGTGTTTTTGGTTGTCTGTACTTTTGTTGTCATAGCCATGAAATCATTGCCAAGACCAATCTCAGGAAACTTTTTCTCCATGTGTTCTAAGAGTTTCATAGTTTCAGGTTTTACATTTAAGTCTTTAATCTATTTTGAGTTGATTTTTCTGGTGTTGTGAAGGAAGGGTCCAGTTTCATGCTTTTGAATGTGGATATTTAGTTTTCTCAACATCATTCATTCAAGAGATGATCCTACCTCCATTGTGTGTTCTTGACACCCTTGTAAAAATCGGTTGACTACAAATGCGTGGATTTATTCCTGAGTTCTCTAATCTATTCCCTAGGTCCATATGTCTGTCATTATGCTAGTTCTGCTCTGTTTTGATTACTGTACCTTTGTACTATATTCTGAAATCAGGAAGTATGATGCCTCCAGCTTCATTCTTCTTTCTCAAGATTGATTTAACTATTCATGGTTTTTTGTGTCCCATGTGAATTATAGAATTGTGTGTGTGTGTGTGTGTGTTTTAATTTCTGTCAAAAAACGCTATGGGAATTTTGATAGGGATTGCATAAAACACGCAACTCTATTCCTTAAGGAGCTAGAAAAAGAAGAAAAAACTGATCTCAAAGTTAGCAAAAGGAAGTAACAAAAATTTGAGCAGGAAAAAACAAAAATAATAGAAAAAATTAACAAAACGGAGAGCTGGTTTTCTGAAAAGGTAAACAAAATTGATAAACTATCAGCTAAACTAAGAAAAAAAGAGTGAAGACTCAAGTAAATAAAATCAGAAATGAAAGAAGAGACTGATGCCATATAAATAAAAAGGGTCATAAGACAATATTAAAAAATTATACACTAAAAGCCTGGGTAACCTAGAAGAAATGGATAAATTCCTAGAGACATCTAACCTCCCATGATTAGATCATAAAGTAGAAAGTCTGAAGAGACCTATAGCTAGTATGGAGAGTAAATCAGAAATCAAAAAACTTTCAACAGAGAAAAGGCCAGGACTATATGGCTTCACTAGTGAATTCTACCAAACATTTAAACAAGAATTAATGCCAATGCTTCTCAAACTCCTTCAAAAAAATTAAAGAGGAGGGAAGACTTCCAAACTCATGTTTTGAAGCCCGCACTACCTTGACATCACAGTCCAAGACGTCACAAGTAAAACAGCCAGCCAATATTCCGACAAATATAGAGGCAAAAATCTTCAACAAAATACTAGCAAACTGAATCCAACAGCATATTAAAAGGTTCATACAGGATGACCAAGTAGTATTTATCCCTGGGATGCAAGGATAATTCAACATCTGAAAATTAATGTGCTACACCATATTAACACAATAAAGAATAAGAATCACACAATCCTCTAAATACATGTAGAAAAAGCATTTGAAAAATTCTAAACACTTTCATGATAAAAACTTTGAACAAATTAGGTATAGAAAGAAGGAAAGTATCTCAACATAATAAATGTCATATATGAAAAACCCATAGCTAACAACCCACTCAGTGGTAAAACACTGTAAGCTTGACCTCAATAATCAGGAACAAAGCATGAATGCTCCCTCTTGCCACTTTTGTTTAACATAATACTGGAAGTCCTAGCCACAGTAATTCGTGGAGGAAAAACAAAACAAAACAAAACAAAAGGCAGGGAAATCAGTAAGGAAGACCTAAACTGTCCCTGTTTGCAGATGCCATGATCTTATATGTAGAAAATCCCAAAGACTCCATAAAAAACTTTTAGAACAAATAAGCAAATTCAGTAAAATTACAAAATCAACATACAAAAATCAGTTGTGTTTCTACACGCTAATAATGAACTGTCTGAAATGGAAATTAGGAAAAACAATTCCATTTACAATAACACCAAAAGGAATAAAATACTTAGGAATAAACCCAACAAAGGAGGTGAAAGGCTTGCATACTGATATAAAATGTTAATGAGGGGCACCTGCCTGGCTCAGTAGGTAGAGCATGTGACTCTTGACGTTGAGGTCATGAGTTTGAGTTCAAGTTGGGTGTAGAGATTACTAAAAATAAATAAACTTAAAAAAATCAATGAAGGAAATTAGAGAAAACACAGCAAATGGAACAATATCCTATAGTCATGTATTGGAAGACTTACTATTGTTAAAGTGTCAGTCTTTAAATTTTTATGACCAACTTGTCATTTTCAGAATTTTATGCATTTTGTGTTTTCAAATTGATATGAATGTTCATAATATTGTCTTATTTTTTTCTATTATGTCAGTTCTACTTCTCATATTTCATTTTATATTGTTTCTTTTTTTCTAATTTTCTCAGTAATTTTTTAGATGGGGGAAAGGGCAGAGGGAGAGGGAGAGAGAAAATCTTAAGCAGGCTCCACAACCAGCGCAGAGCCCCACACAGGGCTCGATCTCACCACCCTGAGATCACGACCTCAGCCGAAATCAAGAGTCAGACGCTTAGCCAACTGAGCCATCCAGGCACCCCAATTTTCTTAGTAATTTTTACCATAGGTTTGTTTAATTAATTTCTAGAAAAAGCTCTTTTTGTAGTCATTCAATTTTGTTCCTTTTTATTGATTTTTGCCTTTAGTTTTATCTACACTTTTTATTTCGAGTTCACTGCTTCTTTTGTTCAACATTGGTATATGATAAGTACAGTTAAGATGATAAATTAGCTCTAACTACTTCTTTAGATTTATCCAAGAATTGTAAATGTCATCTTTCCCTTGTTTGCAAAATGTTAAATTATGTAAGCACATTTTTTCTTTTCCAAAGAATTTTTAAAGTGATGTTTATGCTTCATAATGGCAGGGATTTTTCCCCTCCCTTGTTTACTCTTCTGTGTCCTAGGTTTCTATCTTTTGTGTTTTTAACCTATTTGTATATGTTGTAGTAACTGATATAATAGGACATCTTTTCCATTTTATTTTTAACTTTCATATCATTTTAGTTATATTCTTTTTTCTCCCATGCTGTTATGAAGTTAAATATTCTTTTGTTACTATTCTTCTGATGTTCTCTCCTAACTTACTAAGGACAATACTTCTCTTTATTTTATAATGTCAATTTCTCTTTCTTTTTTTTTTAAGATTTTATTTATTTATTTGACAGAGAGAGACACAGTGAGGGAGGGAACACAAGCAGGGGGAGTGGGAGAGGGAGAAGCAGGCTTCCCGCCAAGCAGGGAGCCCCATGTGGTGCTCAATCCCAGGACCCTGGGATCATGACCTGAACCGAAGGCAGACGCTTAAGGACTGAGCCACCAGGTGCCCCTATAATGTCAATTTCTTAAACATATATATCTTGCCAAAATTCTCTTACCTCTCATATCTCATTTCCTCCCTCCATGTAGGTTTGAATTATTCAATTATTTTATTACAGAGATACAATTTGAGGAATCTTGCTTTTTTGGGACAATTATAAATTTTGATGAATTATTTATTCCTTCTATATATCTTTCTATGTTGCATCCTCCTGGATTAATGTTCATTTTTCTTAGGATACTTTTGAAAGTGTTTTCATGGAGAGTTTGGATGGAATAAATTTTATGAGAATTATATCCTTTACAGAAATCTTTTTTTATCCTATAATTGTATAATATTTTGTTTATGAAATCTGGAACAGAGTCTTTGAGTAGATTTTAAAAATTTAGGTCCCGCAAAATATCTGACACTTGGGAAAAAAAGAATAGAGAAAGATTAAAAATAAAGCAAAAGGAAAAGACATATCTGGCAAAAATAAAAAATAATCTAACAGAATGGTCTACATATGTTCACAGAAAGCCACGTATTAGAATGTTTATAGCACCACTATTAAAAATAACCCTAAACTGGAAAACAAATTTCCATTAACAGTAGCATAGAGAAATAAATGTGGTGTACAGCATTTACAGAATGGATAGTCTACAACAGAGAGAATGAATGAATCACACCTATATGCAGTCACAAGGAAGAATTCTTCAAACCTACTGTTGAGTGAAAGAAACCAGATACAAATGAGGTCGTCGTCTCTGATGCCATTTATATGAAGCGTACCAACAGGCAAGCCTAGTCTAGGAGGTTAAAAGTAGGACAGTGGGCTGGGGGCGGGGTGGTGGTGGTGGTGGTAGTGACAGGCTCTGGAGAGCTGGGAATGTGCAGTTTTTGATGTGCTTCCAGCTATGTAGTTTACAGGTCCATGGATCCTTAATTAAAAGCTCTTTCCCAGCAACTTGTCAGAGGGTGGTGGTAAGAAAACAGGAAGATTTCAGGAGATGAATAATTCGTAGATCTGTTTACCTCTCTCTCTCTAAGAGCCAAGAACTCTGGAACTTGTTAAAATAAGAATCTTCCTCACCAAACAAGTGGAAGGAAACCTCTTCCTGTAAGAAGAACAAACCAACCAACCAACCAGTCACTCTGAAAGAAGAGATCATTACAGAATTGATTGCTTAAATCCAAAATTTGATTCTGGATAAAAATAAATGTGCATTTGTTTTTTAAAAGCGTCTGTTGGTTAAATTCGGCCTCAAAACATTTTTTTTTAATTTTTATAGGTGACATCTGGAGAAACTGAATAACATTTCTCAAAATTCTTCATTTCTGACATGCCTGTGTGGAATTGTGTTAAATTTCTGGACCTGAGAGATTCCATCTTGATGCTCCATTTTCCTTTCCAACTAATGAACTCTTGAACTGAGCCAGAAGCGACAATAGTTTTACAAACAGTTAAATTTCAACACAGCAACTGGCATTCAGGTCATATGAAGACAGTAAAGGTAGTTAATACATACTAGGGACAACTTAATTTGACAGCAAAAATAAAGCAGTAGTTATCAGAAGTGGCTCCACTGGTCAGCACCAAATTAGCACCTTTTTCCCTTATTTTCTTTATCTGCCTCATGTAATCACCCCTTCCTTATTTTTCATAAAACCCCTTGCTTTCCCTACTAGAGCACAGCACTTTTCTGGTTTCCCCGAACCTGTGCTCCCCGAACTGCGATTCCAGGACTCCCAAAGAAAAGCCTTTGTTCTTTCTCGGTTTCACCACCTCCTGTTATTTAACACCTGCTTAACAGTGCAGGTTGCCATTCCTGAGTGCTACCGCCCAACCGATGACTCCTCACCTCCCCCATTTCCTTTCTGTCCCTGTCAAATGAAAATGGAAAAAGTGTATTTCCGCCCCCCCCCCCACCCCCGTGCTTTCTCAGTTTCCCCAACCGTCACATCTAAGGACTGGAAATATTTCAGGGCGGGGACTTTTAAACTGAAAACCCCGTGTGGCCGGGCTCCTGTGGGCAGTTCTTGAGGGTGAGTGGACCACCACTACGGCTCGGTGCCGGGGCGGGGCATTGGCCCGCCTCCCTGAGCTGGAGGCGCTGGGCGCGCAGCGATGAGATCCCTCGGGCTTTGCAGCTGAAGGCTGCAACCGCGCGCGGCCGGGAGCGACCATGGGGAGGCCGGTGAGCGGGGCCGGGCGTGGAAGGAGGGCGCAGGGCGGGCGATGTCGGTCCGGCTGCCCTGGGGACGGCGGCGGCCTGAGTGCGTCCGGCTGCGGCTCGCCCGGGGCTGGTCGGGCGCTGGGCTTGGTGCCGGCGCTTTCCCCGCGACGCCTAGCCTTGCCGAGAAGAGGATTTTTGCCTCGCGAAGGGTGGTTTCCAGGCTGGTCCCGGAGTCCCGGTTCTCTGTGCCAGTTGTCCTAGAAGGATGCCGCCAGGCGGGGGCCTCGGAGACGGAGACGCTTCTCTCGAGATCATTGTCCTCGGAGGGGGCCTGGGCGGGGAGGCGCGCGCCGGTGGTCGGCCAGTCCTCCCGGCACGCTGGCGGCTGGGCTCCCTGGCCCCGACCCGAGCGCGCGAAAGCACGTTCTATTTTATGTTGTCCCAAGAAGGGGATGGCGGGTGCTGCTTTGGCTTCGTGCTGGCACCCAAAGTTGAGGTGGGGGCTGCAGGATTCAGGGTTCAGAGCTCGCTCCCTCCTTGAGGCACGGCCTCTTTCTCCATCCTTTGGTCCTTTGCCTCGGGAGCCAAAGAGGGCCAGATAAATCAGGGTTAAACCCCAGGGTATCCAGGAGAGACAGACATTTTGTTTATTCCGGATCTGTTTACATGGCGCAAACTGAATGAGCGGATTTTTATTTACGTTGGGAGAATTGAAAAGACTAATAATAATACAAGATTAAAATCCAAATACAAGTAATACCTCAAGGTATTTTTTTCTTTTCTTTTTTTTTTCACATATGGTTTACTGGCAAGACCGCACGGCCAGTCATTTCAGTATCTTTCTTAACAAAGGAGAATGGTGGCCTGGGAGCTTGTGTTTACTCGGCGCACTGGATGCTGCTAATCTTCACAGCCATCCTTCAGAGGAGGAATTGTTATGTGCTTTTACAAATAAACAATCAGAGAGGTTAATTTTCAGAAGCCCATGCGACTACACGTGATGGGAGCAGGATTTGCACCTAGAAATTCAGGGGAAAGAGGCATGGATAGGAGCAGTTAGCTGCCAGAGGGGTAGCTGCCAAGTAAGACCAGGTCCCTGGGAACCCTGGCCCTCCTGGCAAGGGGTAGAAGTGGATTTCTCCATTTTCATTTTGTACTCCCTGTATGTGGTTTGATTAATGGTTTTTTTTTTTTTTTAGTTACCTAACATGTATTGGGATTTACTGTATCTTACGCACTGTATTAAGTGATTTCAATGCTTAATTCTCATAGCAACCCAATGAAATAACGATATTTATTTAGTGCTTACTCGTATCACTCACTATTCTGGAGGCATTACATGTACGAACTTGCATAGTCTTTTTAATAGAAGGGTTAGTGCTATTATTTTTGCCTCTTTTGGAGAGGTAAAGTCATTTGTCCTGGCTCACACATGTGGTATTTGTGCTAACCCCACTCATCAGCCAGAATAATTATGTATATATTTAATAGCAAGGCTTTCCTTCTAATTCCCTTACTTCAGACATTCTTGGCTGTGTTTTCCTTCTTAGACATTCTTGGCTCCCAGCTCACACACTGTGTTCTGGTGTGCGTCTGCTTTCTCTCTTATCCTAAAACACAGATTTTCACTGTGAGAGCCAGTCCATTCTGTATTCCTCATCATCTTTGCTAGAATTTGGGTTTCCGTGTGAGAGAGAGGCATATGGTTAAAAAAAATGGCAGGGAATTAGAATGCCAAAGAAGACTTTAGTTTTGGAAGCCAAGGTTTTGAGACAGCCAGAGCCTAAGCATTTGAGTTTTAAAAGCCTAAACACTGGAAAACCAAGGACATACGTTATTCCAGATGGGAAGAACGCAGGAGATGGAAGAACCAGCTTTCCTGACCCTAGGGCAAATACGTATTTTCTAGGCTGGGAGAGCAAAGAGGGCCTGATTAAAGTCTGTATTCAGACACAAGCTTGCCTTCTGAAAAGGCAGCCCTGTGCCTGATTGTGGTGCATGCGGAGGGAGTTCAGGAGGATGGTAAATAGAACTTACAAGGAGGTTTTGAAATCCAAGAACAGAAACCTCTGTGCCTGGCTTTCCTGGGAGAAACTGTGGAAAGAGACCAGCCTCCTCATCATGACAAAGGAAAAGTAAAACAGAGATGGATAGATACAAGGGCGTCTAGGCAGAGAGCTTTTAGAATTTCCCTTTGCCCAACCCAGGGGCACAGAATCAGGAGAACAAAAGAGAATGAGAGAAGACACTTTCGAAGCACAAGGTTTAATTGCACAAATTGATGACCATGATGACTGGAGGGGAACACAGCCATCTTAGAGAATGCTACCATAGATAGATGGTTGTAACCAAGGACTAGTAGCCCTGTCCCATGGCTTGGCATTGTGTGAGCCCGCAAGAATGGAGATGCAATGCCAGAGATTGGGACACCTGTGAAGTGCGGGGGTGGCAGGGGGCTGAATTGACAGAGATGATGTGATCTTGACTGCAGTGACGTCTCTACCCCTAGTTGGAATGGCAACATGAAATAACAATGAAACTCAGGTAAAGAAAAATACAGAGAAACCTACATTTCTTACACATCTCTAATATAGAAAAATATAGGGAAAAATTACATTTCTTGCCTGTACCCTTATGAACATACACGTAGATGAAGTGAATGGATCCATGGGGCTACTGTAGTTAGTCTGTCTACATCCACCCTCTCATTTTATAATAAAATGATACCCAGAATAACATCCAATTAAATGTCACCATGTAAAAATGCCAAGGATTTCTGCCCAGACACATGAAAACAAAGCAATACAGAAAAAAAAATAAGGATACTACTTTTTTTTTAAAAAGATTTATTTATTTATTTGAGAGAGAGAGAGAGAGAGCTCCCACAAACGGGAGGGACGGAGGGAGAGGGAGAGAGAGAGACAGAATCTCAAGCATATTCTACACTGAATGCAAAGCTGGTGATGGGGCTTGATCCTGGGACCCTGAGATCATGACCTGAACCAAAACCAAGAGTCCGACGCTTAACTGACTACACCCCTCAGGTGCCTCTGGACACTACTGTTTTTTAAAAGGCTGCAATTCGTATAAAATTTGCAGAATTTTCAGGGAAATCTACTTCAGCAAACTCTAAGGCAGTCGTATCTTTTTGCAAAGTGGTGCCCCCTGAGTTCCGTCTTTAATGTTAACAGATGTGGATTCTTTGGGAAGTGGATGCTAGCATTTGTAGTCTCTGTTTTCTGTGTGTATTTATGGCAGTTTGTTTTCCCCGACCATCCTATGTCTTTGAGACCTGGCTCTTGACAATGGTGGCTTTGAGAGCGCGGCCTCAAATTGCTAGGGATTGCCATAATGGAGGAGCCATATTGCTGCTTTTCCCTTCCCGTATCCTGAACACACTCTTTTATTTCTTCCATTTATAGTCTCCAGTTCTGTATCCACAAAACCAAAGTTATCTGGTGGTTAAAATTTGAGCTGCAGCATTCCCTGAGGTAGCCATGAGATTGAAGCTTCCTTAGCTTTTTGTCCACATGCAAATGCCCATGTCTTTGCTTTGCTTTCTGTCTTCAGGTGTTCAGGAGGCTCTTCTGTCGTCTGTCTACCTACAGACTGATTTGGTTCTTGGCAGCAGTGATGCTATGCAGGGCGCAAGGTAAAAAGATACCCAATTCCCCTGCATGGGGTCCAGGGAGCACAATTTCTGGAGTGGAGACATCTGGCTAGTGTTGTTTGTGCTGTGCTAGTTCATTTGTCTGCATGAATTATTTAAACATGTAATTTGCTTGGAGGAATGGGAGTGGTTCTTTCTGCTTTCCACATTTTAGTTTTCGAAGTGGAAAAAGGCTTTGACTATTTAGAAACTGTTTCCATAGATAAAACCAGATGTGAAGAAATTCTTTCTAAATTAAGATGTTTTTCACCTATCAAAGCAAATGACTTTTACATATTATTTAAATATAATTCCCTATGTTTATAAAGATATGGAAATGCTTGGGGAGTATGAATGAATATACCCTTTTTAGAAGGTAATCTGGTAGTAAGCCTTTAAATTGGGCTTGCCCCCTCTTTTACAGAAAAATATGGAAAATAATGAAATATAGAGGTTACCTTGGTTCACAGTCTATATAAAGCATATGCCTGTGCTGTCCACTTATTTGTTGAGTTTCCTAGTTGTGCCAGACCTTTCTCCTCTGTTCCATGGGATGCCACCCCTCACTTCGCCGCTGACCTATAACCTTCCATGTGCTGTTGCTTTGTATCAGCCTTCACAGGTGGAGAGAGGGCAGGCTTCCCACCATCCATGGCACAGGCTTTACCAACAGACTTGGGGGAATCTCAATGGAATTCCATAGACGCATCCAAGAATTGTAAACTTTCCACTAAATTATTTCTTGTCAAATAGAAAAATCACCTAAGAAGTTAAAACTCTAGCTCGGGTTCCTTTTCTACTCTCCATTCTAAAAGCAGCAATTTCTTCAAATCTCTGCTCTGCAAAATCTCAACAAACTTTCAGAAAACCCCAGCAACAGGTACAGTCTCCAGAACTTTTCACATCTACCAAGAGTACACCTCCCTAAAACTACACTTCTGCAATACTTGTGGGTTCCAATTTGTGTCTGTTGGTATGCCTACCTTCTCATCCTTGACATTGTTGAAGGGCCACTGAGAGGACATTGCTTCTTTTTTTTCTAATGACACTAGCCAACGTGTTCTCTGTGTTATTCATTTAAAAAAAAAAAAACAGATTTTGGTGTTTTTGATTAAGTCTACATGTTGTCTACCATTGTATTAATTTGTGCTTTCATCTATATGAATTCACTCCTTTTATCTTTTGGGGGGGTGGGATGTTTGAATACATGTGTGTATTCATTTATCAATCTCTCTTGTTTCCTAATGAAGTTAGGATTAAATATTTCCCTCTGAAGATGGCTTTATCAATTTCTACGGATTTTAATACATTATATTCTCCTTGTCATTTATAGTAATTGATTATTCTTGCTATGACTTCTGGTGTAATTAGAGTTGAAAGAAGTATGCAAATTTCTTGTTTATTACATTGTGGACAGTGTTCAAGGTCATAGGGTAAGAACTTTTTTTGCATCTTATTTCAAGTTCAATTTGGGGGAATGTTTGTAAAGATTGTATGTTTATGTTCTCTTTTGGTAAAAGTTTATAAATACATACCTATATACACATACACATGATTTATATATATATAATGATTTATATATAAATATTCATTTTTCAAATCTTCTCATCCTTACATTTGACTTTTTTGCTTTATTTGTATTTTTTAATATGTGGAAGTGAAAATTCTGAGCAAACTATGGAAAACTCTCCCATTATTTTTGTGGATTTAAAATTTTCCTTTTCAATTCTATGGCTTTTTATGTGTTTCACTTATGTTCTTAGGCACAGAAAGGTTTGTTTGTTTAAAGATTTATTTTATTTATTTGAGAGACAGAGAAAGAGAGAACATGGTGGGGGGGTGGGAGAGAGAGAGAGAATCTCAAGCAGACTCCCTGCTGAGTGCGGAGCCTGATGTGGGGCTAAATCCCATGACCCTGAGATCATGACCTGAGCTGAAATCAAGTGTTGAATGCTTAGCTGACTGAGCCACCCAGGTATCCCAACATAAAGGTTCATAATGTATATATCTTATATTATATTGCTCCTTTTATCATTTTGAAAAATACATTTTTGTCCCTTACAGTGTTTTTTTCTCCCATTCTTCCTTTTCCCTTCTTGTAAGTCTCAGTGATGATGTTGAAACATTCCAGGTCTTTGAATTTTTCTTGAATTTTTTCCATATCTTTATGCCTTTGTGCTACATTCTGGAAGAATTCCATGACCTGCTTTTCCTACTTAACTAGTTGACCCTTCAGTGATGTCCATTCTGCTAAATCAGCCAAATCATTAAGATTTTATATTTGTCATTTTCTACAACTCTAATTTCTACTGTTTACAATGCTGGCTTCTTTTTACACTTAAGAGATCACACTTATTCACGTCAAAGTGTTTCTTGATTCATTATGTCTTTATTCATTTAGTTTGAGTTCCTGGGTTTGTAGAGTTTATTCTTCTTTCATTGAGTCAGCTTTCTCAAATGTCTGCCTAGTTGTTATTATATTAAGATTTCCTATTGAATCATCTCTCATATCAATATGAGTAGCCAGCATTGGCGGGGGGAAAAATTATTGTCATGCCTTATATTCTGCATTGCATTAAGTAAAAATGTGGGAATGCGTAATTGTTATTTGATTGTCAAAGCTGTCTGGTACTACGTAGCCTCCTGAAGCATTGTCCCGCATATTCTTCTACCTTATGTTCCCATATTCACCACTGCTTTCTGGAGGCAGAAACTGCTATTGCTGACCCTTCTTTGAAGGGGGTGTGTGTGGAATGTATAGGGCTGTTACATCTTCTTCACCTAAACGGATCACTCTGCCAATTGTCCGTTGGCCCTTTCTTGCTTCTGCACCTCTAGGCATGAACACTCCTGGTGATGCTTCTAGTCTATCTGGCAATTTGCATCTCCAACCTCATTCTACCTCCTTTCAGCTTACAGGAATTCTTTGCACAATTTCTGTCACTGAGAGTTTGCTTTCTTGTTTTCTTACTCTGTTACTCTTAAAGATTGAATAAACATATTTGAACTTATATTTCTCCAGCAGCATCAGGGATGTAGGTAAATGTTTTCTTTGCATTTTTCTCTATCTTTTCTATGTTTAACTTTGAACATGCATTTTTTTAAATCAGGAAAATGTGTATTTTTTTGTGTTAAATTTTAAAATATAAATGTTCTTTTATGATTCCATGATAAAAGTCGTGACCCAAAATGAAAAAGAACTGCTGAACACACCTGCTTCCTTAAGATGCTCTCTGCAAAATTCCGAGGAAGTCTTGATTGTGACATGGCAGAAAATCAAGGCTGTTAGCCCAGAAAACATGGTCACCTTCAGCAAGAACCATGGGGTTGTGGTCCAGCCTGCTTATAAAGGCAAGATAAACATCACCCAGCTGGAACTCAAGAACTCAACCATTACCTTCTGGAACACCACCCTGGAGGATGAAGGGTGTTACAAGTGCCTCTTCAATACTTTTGGTTCTGGGAAGATCTCAGGAACAGCCTGCCTCAGCCTCTCTGGTGAGAATCTCTGGGAATACATTGTCTCTGGCTAGAAATGTCATTTTCAAGAATGTTTGGAACATGGTGGTAGTGCCTAGTTTTTCAGGATCCTAACCTCAGAAAGGTTCATGAGAAGACGCTTAGCCTTTCATGTCTGTTATAACTGTGTTTGTGGTTATTTGGAAAGTTCATGGGGCTCCCTTGAATCTCTGCCTGGAGTTATCTTTGCTCTGAGGAATAGTGTTCTCAGCGAGAGTAAATTAAGGACCATGGTGAGGATAATGGGTTCTTCGTAAGTAGTGGTATGATTCAGACCTGGCTTTGCCCTTAGCGGTCATGTGACCCTGGGAGCGTCCCATCCCACTCTCTGAACCAGAGTTTATTTATCTGCACAGTAAGTATGAAATCGATCATCTGTAGGGTCTCTAACAGCTTTAACACTTCTGGATCTAAGGACAGAGCCAGACTGGGCCTACCCAGAGCCAGTTATGGCGGTCCCTCTCGTTTTGTCTCAACATAGCTCTCTTGGGATATACCTCAGAGGCTCTTCGTACCTGCAGTCAGCTAGGTATTTAACTGGATAATAAGCATTCTTTTACAATCCAAGAGGCTGAGTTTGACAAGTTTCTTTTCCGTTTAACTGACACACAGCTGGGATCAAGAATTGAGAAGTGGGAGTAAGGGGTAACTTTGGAGCACGGCACACTCGGTGGCAGTTTTAGAAGGGAAAAGAGAAATTTAGACAGGGTTATCAGGAATGTTAAAGTGAGAGTTTGAGCACACCAAGAATATTGGGCACGGGGTAAGGGGAGGATCAGTAAACGAGAGTGCAAGGGAGGTATGGCAACAGCAAAAAAAAAAAAGGTTTCTTTCACTTATTTTGCCTATAATGAGTCCTCTCTGCAGGATCTCAGGTCAGGTTTTCTTCTTGACTCTATTTTTTTGTTTTCTTTGTCTCTTTGTCTCCCTGTCCTTTTTCCTCTTTCCTCTCTCTCCAGTCTTCCCTCCTTCTTTCCTCTCCTTTTTTCTCCTTCCTTCCTTCCTTCCTCCTACCTCCTCACTTGTCTTTTTTTTCCTTCTTGTGGATGTTACTTTCATCTCTATTACTTTTCTTTCTTCTTTTTTTTCTCATCTTTCTCTTTTCTCCCCTCCTTTACCCATAAACTTTTGTATTATTTTTTACCTGAAAACCAGACTCCCCTGAATCTTCTGGATGGTAATCCTGTTCTTTTCCACATGGATCGTTTCCAGCCATACCTTATAGCTTCCTTGGATATGCCAGAGAACCCTGCCACCCAGTCTCACCATGTCAACCATACTCCTCTTCTTTCGCTTTTATGTCTTCCCTTAGTGCCCATCACTTTAGTATCTGGGTATTCTTTGGAAGAAGCCACGGTCCCTCTGGGCCCATTTCCTCCAGTCCACTGCCACCCACCCACCTCTTGAACCTCGAAACACAGACCAGGTTTTCCTTTAGCTACTGTCCTTTAATTATCTTGTAGGCTCCGGAGTAACCACAGGAAAGCCAGCTCATGTTTGCTCAGCGGCGATAAACTGCACATTCAAAGTACACAATGAAAATGAATTCACTGGTCAAGGGACTTTTGAAAGGGAACAGGGTTACAGCTGGGCTAAAATAATGTGCTTTTCTTGTAAACCAGTTATTTTCTCTTAACTCTATCAGGTGATCTCCAAGGTCCTTTCAGCTGTCATTCTGTGATTTTCTGGTTATCAGCAGTGAATTTCTAATTTACATTTTCTGTAGATATTCCAAGCAGGGACTTTCCAAGTCTCCTCCTCACATCTCATTCCCTGGTCCAGCTCTGAAAGGCCATCTCCAAGCAGCACTCCCTCTGCCGGCTCTCTGGTCTGAAACTGCCCTGGGGCTTCTGAGAAGTGCACCTACCTCTATGGCCATGCTGACAGGTGACCATTGTCAGACTATGAGAGGGACACCCAGAAGAAGCCAGAGATGCTGCCTTGCCCATGGAACTGGAGAACAGAATAATTAGGCTCTGGACCGTTTGGGAAAGAAGGAACCCCCCCCACCCCATTCAGCTAATTCCCCTGCAGACAAACTACAGAGAGGATTTTTCTTGTTACAGGGCTGTCTTAGGCTAGTTTCCATGCCAGCCAGAGGATTAGACACAGGAAGAACTGAGGAGCCCCACTTTGGGTTGGATGTGCCACTTTATCCCTTGAGCCCCCAATGTCTTTCTGTAAAGATCTTCCTTCCTCCTCTGAGGAGAATGTGGGGCTTAACTGATGGCAGACCATCATTTTTTTTTTTTTTTGTCCCAGTACAGCCCACAGTGTTCCTTCAGTATAAATTCTTCGAAGACCGCCTAAATATCACTTGCTCTGCCAATGCCCGCCCAGCCCCTGTGATCTCCTGGAAAGTGTCTGGATCAGGGATTGAAAACAGTACTGAGGTTCTCTTCCACCCCAATGGGACCACGTCTGTCACGAGCGTTCTCCAGGTCAAAGACCCCAAGCGTCAGGTGGGGAAGGAAGTGGTCTGCCAGGTGCTGCACCTAGGGAATGTGACCAGTGTCACGCAAACTGTGGATAAAGGTAAGAGAAGGCTGTGGTTGCATCTGTGTACACACAACTGGAAAGTGGTGAATGTTCTGCAGAGCCTCTTGGCCTCTTAGCCAAGGAGCTAATAAGAGAGAATGGAGTAAGTGGGGAAAGAAAAACAGAGTTGAGGAAACCAGTAGAGCCAGTTTTACTTCGGTAACTGTTGTATGTTGCCCACATACCAAATGCTTTTGTTGAGATCCATCCATGCCTTTATTTGTCCATGCTGCTAACATTTCCCGAGTGTCTGTTGTGTGCCAGGTTTGGGGACTGTTGAAATGCAACAGTAAGCAAGACTCAGTCCCTGTGCTCAGAAAACTTCTGTTCTACTGCGGATACACAATGGGCAATTACATAACTGCGTGCGAAATGCTTCAGTAAGAAAGCTACGGAGCACCCGGGAGGATTGAGAGTGGGGAGGAGAGGATCAGCTCAGTCTGGAGGGAGCAGGAAGATTTCCTGGAAGAAGTGACATCCATGAGGAAGGCTTTGCATCCTCTGCACTGTAGAACAGGGCCACAGAGCTTTTAAGAAAGGGGCCAATCTGAGAATGTTTTCCTCACCCCTTTGAAACAAACTGCCTCCTGAGCAAGACCGTTTTTGCTTTCTTGTGTTTCTCTCTAAGCTGCTAGCTCTGGGCCTCATTGACACAAGAAGTGAGGCCTGTGGGCGGGAGAAGAGAGGGAGCGGCAGTTTTAGGCAAGATGCTTTGGGAATAGCCACGGTTTTCTTTATCTGTGTGGCTAAAGCATCAGCTCTGGACGAGCCTCTCAGTAATAAGTCTCCTACAAAGGTACTGATGCTTTTTTTTCAGGGAGCATTTTAAGCACTAAAGCTTGGGAAAACTTTCCCCTGTATGCCTTATTGGAGTGGTGGCCTCTAGGGAACATTTCCTATAGTCATTTTTGGGGTTATTGAAAAAAACAGACTAATCAAAAAGTTAACATTTAGGTAATTTTGGGCAAAAGATTTGTGGTGTTAGATCTGGACATTTGTGAAGAGATCCTCATTTTCAGCCAAGGCAGAAGGTAAATTTCTCTGAAAAGCAGGAACCTGAAAAGGAACATGTCTTCTTGTCCAAGAATGCCAGAATTGACTTACATCGTTTATAATGTTTATACATCATTTGTGTAATGTTTGTTTACTCTGTGAGCATTTACTGAAAGTCTTCCATGCTTCAAGCATTTATCAAGCACTGGAACCATGGAAGTTAGACACATCTCTGTCTGAAGGGGCTCGGTTTAATTATGATGTGAGAAATCCTGTTACAGAAGTATGAGGAAGATGCTGGAAACTCCCAAATCAGGAGGCTCTTCCCCCGCTGTAGGATTGTGGAGTGACACCGAGGGGCTGTGTTTATTGACTGTTGGAAAGAGGTTTAATAACAAAGACACAGATTAGAAGAAATACAATAAATACATTGAGATGAGTTACTCCTGGGGTTGGCATCATGAAATCCATGATTTTTTTCCCTTTATATATATCTCTGTATTTTCCACAACTTCCTCAATAAATATATTATTTTAATGGGCTGTGACCTCTGACTGAGCCTTGGTTCTGCCCCTTAGTACGCTGATGTGGGGCTTACTTAGCTTCTCTGAGCCTCAGTTTTTTGTTCTGCTGTTGTTGTTGTTTTTATATGTGCGACGATGATAATAATCCCTAACTCTTGGTTGTTTTGAGGATTAAATGAAATAACACATTCAAAGCTCTTATGAAATAGTAGCCACAGGAAACATGTGGTTAGATTATTATTAACCAAATGTTATTGAAATAATATGAAACCATGAGTGGAGACCTCAATAGGTATATATTTGAGGATAATTTTCATCGAAAGCTCCACTCTAGGAAAAACTCATCACAACGATTGCTTTATCACTTTTTGCCTCAATGGTTTCTGCTTATGACTTTGTTTCTCCTTTTCCCCCCCTTCACCATCTATAGGGTTTTGGTTTTCCGTTCCGCTCTTGTTAAGCATTGTTTCCTTGGTAATTCTTCTGGTCTTAATCTCAATCTTATTATACTGGAAACGTCGTCGGAACCAAGACAGAGGTAAGTTATCACAGTAAGTACAAAAAAGGAAACAAATGATTTTTTAATAGCACTGTGGAGGGCACAGGAAGATGTAAATAAGGGATGGCAACAATGTGTCCTGCGTGTTGTTGCTGGTGTTTTAGAACACTTTTGGGGTCATTTTCTTGCAGTTGGACATTTAACTGGATGTTTCTGCTTTTTATTTGCTAAGATCATTTAATGGCTAATTATTTGTAAGTTGAGAGTAAAGGTCCATGAGAGGAAATGTGGAAAATGTTTGTCCGATCCCTGTAGAGTCAGCTGATGGCCACACCAGGGAAAGAAGTCTCAGTACCCACACTGTGTTCTTCTACCCATTAACAAGAAGGACAGTCTCTTTTCCTTTTACAGCGAGCGCTCCCCGGGCCAGCTAGTCCATGTAAGAGACTCTGAAATTGTCCAGTATACTCACTAATTAAATAGTATTTTCTATTTTATACTCTTACTATGCCTCAGATACTATAGGCAGCTTATAGGTGACCTATACTTATTAACTCCGTCATGTCATTCTGTCCTTAAAGACTGTAAACTTTTTTCTGTCCCTACAACATCTATCACAGTGTCTTATGTATATGAAGTTCTCAATAAACTTTCATTAAGACAGTGAATGAATCGGATGGTTGGATGGATGGATGGATGGATGGATGGATGGATGGATGGACAGATGGATAGATTTTCAAAGTGACGTTTTCAATTCTCTTTTTCTTACTGTAATTTCAGTACCTCGTAAATGCTGAGTCTAAAACCTTGGGAGATACTATGAAATGAGAAGCTATAAAACAAGAGGAGTCAGCTAGAGAGAGAGAATTCAATTTTTTTGTTTTCGGAAGGCAGTGCGTAATTTATTAAAGTTAATGCAAATCTTCAGTTTATGGTGTGTGTGACGGGGATTTCCAAGGGTGAAAGGCGGATATGAGAATTTTTTCCATCTCTGATGACTGAAAGATAGGAAGAAAAAAACTGTTGGTTTTTTTAAAGTTAAATCGTAAGGTATCTTTCATGTTGTAGGTTTTTCGAACACTTAATTTTGTGTAAGCCTTATATAAACACCAGATTAATTCTTGTGATTTTATAAGAAAAGCAACAAATCTTCAGTGTCAATGACCCTTTTGCAAAAGTAGATAAAAGTGTGTTCTGTGGGAAGAGGAGATTACAGAACAGATAATTTTATTGCATATAAACATAAGCCCATAGAATTCATTAGTGCTCTGCAGAATGTCAAAGGCAATAAGTAGGCTGTTTGATTTTACTTTGTCCAAACATTTCATTTTTCCCATTAGGACTTGAAGCCAGAGAGGGAAATTGACTTCCTTCCCTAAGGTCGCACAGCTAGTTAACAACAGGCTTAGGACTAGAACCCTGGTTTTGGTCTGCTGACCTCTGCCAGAATGTTCTTCCAGGTATGATGCCCTGGAGTCCTGATTTGAAAGGCATTATTGGGTTGCATGTATTTTAGTCCTTGCTTGCTGTTACTGTTGTATTCTTTTGGAAAACGTGAGGAAAGAAGTATGAAGTGTTCAAATTCATCTTAAAAAGTCCCTGTTGGACAAGAATCTTATAATACAATCTATTCAAACCCAAGGTAAATTCCACTAGAATGAGACATTTGCAAAATAATTGTCCTTTGTTCATTAAGTAAGCCTTGGGTTTTCTGGGAAACATCATTGTTCAATGTCTTTTCCAGTTCCTGAAGCAAAGGGAGTCAGCTTATCTTTGTTTCTAGGCTTTTTCTCATTTATGAAAATAAACACCTGTACCTCTACAGAATCTTGCAAGCACTGGGATTGCCATTTACTGATGATGTCTTCATGACATACGGCCAAATCAGTTAATTACATTGAATGTTCAGTGGCACATTTTGGGGGACTGAATTTTTTTGCTGGTTTCAGATATTTTAACAGCCAGATGATTTGGTCCCATTTACTTAAATAGCTAGTAAAATGAAGTGTCGATTATGCTGGAGACTTAAACACTCAAGACCAAAACTGAAGTTATAACAAAAGTTGGGCGAAAGGGAAGAAAACCATAGAAGATGTTGACACTTTAAATTTCTTTACGTAGCAAATTGTGATTATCAATTTGTGACGAAAACCAGTGGACCTACTACATTTGCTTCCTATCTTTCCTTACACTTACTTTGGATTTTCTTTTTTTCTTCTCTTTTTCTTTCCATCATCTCCTGAACACCTAAAACTTTTGGATGGGCAGGAAAACATGATCAGTCAAAAATGACACCAAGTTTCTGATTCCCGGTGACTGGAACAATGGTGATATGCTCAGAAATAAGGAAGTGAAGAGGGGAACTGAATGTGTGTGAGTGTGTGTGTGCTTGTGTTCAAAGTTCATGGAGAGAGGAGGAGAGGAGGGATGAATTCATTCTTGAACTCACTGAATGTGGGTAGAAAGGAATCCTCTCCAGGGAGCCGCCCCATGGTAAGACAAATCTAGTTAAGTAAGTTTGACTCAGCAACAACAAAGTCTATTTAGATCAAAATCACTTATTCATTGCTCACAAAAGCACAAGCAAATTTATGGTTTTGGGATAGAGGAGTGATCTCTAATGATGATGTCACTTTTGTAGAAAAATCACTTTTTCTTGTGATTCTGTTTAATGCCAGAGAACGGTTGTGTTCTTTTCACCAGTGAAGGTGAAATACCTCTGGAGGAAGGTATGATGACTTAGAGACAATTTCTCTTTGTATCAGTCCTGATGGGATCATTGTAGTTACTTCCCATGAGATGACATCAGTAAGATAGTAGGTTGATTAATAGGTTGGTGTGTTTTCAAAGAACAGCCTCTTTTCTTTGTCTTTTGTGAATCCAGTACTTGATATTACTAAAATAGAAAGTGAAAAAATAAAATAAAATTTCCCAGGGAAATTTTCCACCGTTCTATAGTAGGTCTTGCTATTAAAACCCAGTTGATGTCATAAATGTGCCCCTTCCACAATGAAATTAAATTTGAGCTTGAGAATAGCGTTTTATTTCTCATTAGTCAACCCACCGATGATTACATGCTTCTCAGAAACTCAACCTCAATTTGGGGCAGATCTTAATAGACAGATAATCACCTCAGTTTTTGAAATTTTTGAGTACTAGCTTTCTTTTGTTTGATTGAGTCAAGGCAGAATTGGCAAACAGTAGAAAATTTAGACATTCACATGAAATGCACATGCCAAATTTCACTTTTTCTTCAAGTGTCTAGCTATTTCATAGCAAAGTGGTTTTTTTTTTTCTTGCCCACATTATCTATAGTTACCCTGAATTCTTCCACTTCACTTCATAATAATGTAACCTGTAAATGGGCTCTTTCAATGATAATGGCAGTGTTAATAAAACACTATATTCTGGGTGGAATCATGCCATTTTTTTCTATTTTAAGCTTAGTACTATATCAAATAACAGAAGTGCCCAATGGACAATTTATGTTGGTGAAATTAGTGACTAGTTAGAAGGACAGTACAAAGAGTATTTGTTTCTAAAATAATAATCTTTGCTTTGCGTAATAATTGTACTTACGTCTCCCTGAGGCAGGCTGGATGGGTGGTAGCCAGCACCCCTACCCCAGTTTCCTCATAGCTCCAAGCTGAAGAAATGGGATGTTTTATACGAGAAAAGTGTGGGGCAACCTTTATTGAACTGCTTAGGTCAAAACTGCTGGGAGAAATCTTGCATTCCAACGTATTTTTCCATAAGAGTTTACCTTTGAATGGGGGCAGATGCCATCCATCATATCAAAATGTCACGACCAGATGACAGAGTCACTCACTAGCAGAACCTTAAGCCTGGGCATTCTTGCCTGAGCTGTTCTGTGTTTTGTTTTGTTTTTTTTTTTTTTACCACAGACAGCAGATACTGGAATTTTGGCAGGTTTAAAATGTTACAGTTTCTGGCAAAGAATTACTTAAGATTACACAGAGAATGAGAGGTAGCACCAAGATAAAATCCCAGGTCTTTGCCTGCCTTGTAGGGAGGTCCACATCCTTTCAGTTTAGGTGCTAGAAACCTGGTAGCCCTGGAAAGGCCCTCCATGGGTCTACTTTGTGACCATTCCCAGCCCAAGGTCCAGTGAGTTAGTATCCACAGAGAACAAAGCTCAAGGTCTTATAAATAAAATAAATGTAGATTATTTGGAATTCTCTAACTTCTTTTTTTGTGTGTAGTCCTAAGTGATTCTGCAAAAGATTATTTTCTAGAATTTCCTACGTCCCTTGGAGAGAGTCATGGTCTCCCCACATCACATTGGGTCAGGAATGTCCTTATCTTTGCCAGTGAAATATGCACAGGTGTATTCTATGCTTCTGTTATGTATCTTCTTCAAATGTGTTAGGATAGACATTTTAAATGTTTGAAGTTAATATCTTGATCTTTCTTTTATCCAGAACCCTAGAGGAATCACACAGAACCCAGAAAAGTTACTCCCTGGTCTACTTGAATCTGACTCAGGAGGAAGGCAGGAGGAAAAAGGTCATTCTCTAACGGACATAAAGAGCAGAAGAGGTAGGGGTAAAAGACCTAAGAATTTCAAGATTTTCTATTGCCATCTAAGCTACCCAGTGCTTGTGGGAGTTCCAAAAGGAAGTCGTTTTACCTCTCAAGTCTGTTGTAGGACTTGATTTTGTGAAGCAATGCAGTGATGTGCTATTGAAAGGAGACTGGACTTTAAATCAGTAGCCACAACTCACAGGCTGACTCTGGCTCCAACCGAGGGCAACCCTCTGTCCATCACTTTATCTCAATAAGCATCCACACCTGCATCCAGAAAATTAGGAAGTTGGACCAGATAGTTTGCCATTCTGCTCCAAAAACTGATGAAATTCCAGGAAAAAAAGGAATCAAGAAAGGAAAAAGAGAAAGGAGAACATGGGAAGGTGTTAAGGACCAAAGAACTTTTCTGAGACTACCTTTTACCTTTCAGTTGCTGTTTTGTCTCTTCTTGCATATTGTTCTTAGGTCCACGAGTCAGTTTCCTCCTCACGTGGTGGTGGTAGTCCACTACCTGCTGACTGGTTTGTTAGTAACTGGTCTTTCTAGAACCCTTGGTTTCACTGCAGTTCTTCATGTCCTCCCGTGACTGACGTTTACCACAATGAATATGGGACTGAATTCATTGCAAAATAACATTGACAACCTTAACTTTACTTACCTACTCGTATAGAAGAAGTTTTGTTAACCCAGCAGCTCACTTTTTAAAAAAAAGCATTTCCTGTCCCATTTGACTTATAATAGGATCTGGTTCTATACCAGTCATTGTAAAATCAAAAGAAAATATATGATAAAATAGAAACAGGCATTTAGGAAGTTTTGAATTCAATTCAAAGTCAATTCAAATGCTTCTCCCTCCTGGCTTCTTTTCCCATGAGTTAACTTCTCGTAATAGCAGAGAAAGTATGTTTGGGTTTAGAAATCCCTTTGTTCTAAATTATATTGTTCTAACTAGTGGTTCATTTTTGAACTCTTAAAAATCACAAGACCAAATTATTGACTTTTTCAGTATCTTTTGCTTTCTTGTCTCTACTCAGTGACCTAAGAACTAAAGCTTAAGTTGTTTTCACTGTTGAATTGGATATTTGTATATTTAGTAAGCTTTTCATATGTTATTTAAATCTGTATTATTTCTTATATTTGTATTAAGATACTGAATGATTAAAAGTGTCAAATCTAAATATTTGGTTCATGACACTCTTTTGGGAAATGTGGACATTAACGATAATCTTTAGATTTTCCCTCTTTGTGTGAAACCCTCCTCTCTCCTCTATCTCTCACCCACTAGAAGATGCCACTGACATTTCTGATTAATCACAAAGTCACAAATCAGATATCCCTGATCTGGCCAGTGAGAGCTCCGTCAAGTTGACAACTGTGTCCTTTGGACATGACCTGGTCAATTTGGGAGCACTTCCTTGTATATGCTCTTTTGATTTTGCTTTTAGATACCAACCTTTGCAAACTGATTAAGTTACTACAGTTTTGAATTTAATCAGAGCTACCACCCTGCCTGGTATCTCAACTGCCAGATCAGGCAGGATAACAAAAGCAGCAGTTCTCAAAAATTTAGAATGTGCTTAAAAACATTATTGAGGACCCCAGAGAGCTTTCTTGTAAAGAGAAGTGTTTGTTGATATTTACCACATTCAAAACAAAAATATACAAGCATACGTTCTATTAGCCATCAGAACGATGTCCACGTTACACATCACGTAGTTTCTGGGAAGTTCCGCATCACGATTGTGAGAGAATGAGCATAAAAAAGGCAAATGATGTATTGGTGTGAACAATAGTTTTGACTTTTGTGGACCCCCTGAAATAGTCTCAGGGACAATATTAAAGACTGATCATTTAAAATATATGCAAAGAAGGAGACCACCTTATGAGAAGATTTCATGAGTCTTTCCCAAAGAAACTCCTTATTAAACAGATACCTTTACAATGCCTAAGCATTCTATTATTTCATCATAACTTATTGCAGAGAGCCCGAGGACTAATCCTTCTTCATCACTAATACAGGTGTACCTTGGAGATATTGTGGGTTTGGTTTCAGACCTCTGCAGAAAAGCAAATATCACAATAAAACACCTCAGATGAATTTCTTGTTTTCCCAGTGCATATAAAAGTTATGTTGACAGTATACTGTACTCTATTAAGGGTGCATTAACGTTATGTTTAAAAAAAAAACAACTATGTATGTACCTTAGTTTAAAAATACTTTATTGCTAAAAAATGCTAACCATCATCTGAACTTTCAGCAAATCATAACCACTGATCACAGATCACCTAGCAAATAGAATGGTAATGAAAAAGTTCAGAAAATTGCGAGAATTACCAACATGTGACACAGAGACATGGAGTGAACAAATGTTTTTGGAAAAATGGCACCAATAGACTTGCTCGAGGCAGGGTTGCCACAAACCTGCAATTTGTAAAAAACACAGGATCTGTGAGGTGCAATAAAGCAAGGTACACTTGTAATTCAATTCAATTGGCTTATGAAATGTCTTCTCAGTTACCTTGGAGGATATTGAGAGACTTGGACTTTGAATAGTAGGTTGTAATAGACAAGACCCGGGAGGGTCGCAGCCTATGGAGGCAGGAGGAGGAAGGGGGGAACCGGATCACGTGATTCTGCCCGAGAAAGTGGATGCATGTGAAACACTTTGTTGCCCTGTGACCCCTGCCCCGTGACCCCTGGGAGGGCTCACCAACTCCTTTGTACTTATTCTGAATGTTCCAGTTAAGGGTGCTTTTTCTGTATTTGTGAATTGGAAAGAGGCAGCTTGGGCTTTGCCTGTTTATGTAAGATTGGGAAAGTTGGAAACATTCGAGTCACTTAAAATAATTCAATGATGTAGTTCTGTTGCTGGTAAAAATTTAGAAAAATTCCAAGATGGTGCTAAACCTGCCTCCGAGACAGGGGAAATCAAAAGAAACCCTTTGTGCTTAAATAAAACTAAAACTGAAGATGAGAATTTGGGAGAGTGTGTAAAAATTTATTAATCACCAACCAGGTAACATTTTATAAATGCAGGTTCAAAAAGTACAAAATCCATATTGTAACTAGGGATCATAAAGCTTTGGTTAAAACAGTTTTCTTTGTTACAAACAAACTTTCTTCTATGACTATTCTTAGCCTTCCAAGAAAGAGATTTAACTTTTTTAAAAATAAAGCTCCCTAGGGGCGCCTGGGTAGCTCAGTGGGTTGAGGGTCCGACTCTTGATTTAGGTGCAGGTGGTGATCTCAGGGTCATGAGATCTAGCCCCATGAGGGGCTCGACGCTCAGCAGAGAGTCTGCTGCTCTCCCTCTTCCTCTGTCCCTCCCCCTGCTCATGAGTGGGGGCCCCTCTAAAAATAAAGTCTAAAACAAACAAACAAAAAAGAAACCGTTGCCGAGTTTTTTAAATAAATAAATAAATAAATAAATAAATAAATAAATAAATAAACTCCTTAAATTAATTCCTCACAACTGTAATGTCTTTTGGTTTGGGAGTTTTATATTTGCCCCCACGATATTCCAGATTTGACCTCAGTCTCCCCACCACAGTTGTTCAGGCAGACGAACTTGCAGGAGGTCACACAGAGCTGCGGCTCATTTCTAAGCAAGCAAACTTCTGCCCAGGCATCACATGCCTTTGAGCCTTTTGCGATCAGGAACGTGTCAAAGCCCATTTTTCTCGGTGTGAAAAATGAGGCCCCAAGCTTCAGTGATTTTTCCTCAGGTAACACTGTAACCATGAGACGGGCTTAAACTCCAGCTGGGAACCCCAGGCTTCCTGCCCAGGGCTCTCTCTGTCCTCTGCACTCATCCCGCGATTCAGCCCCCACCCTACTCGTATATCCTGTTAGTTCTATCAGTACTCAGAATCCAGTTCCTACCCCCAATCCTACCACCTTGCCCCAACCATCACTGTCTTTCTCCGAGACCGTTGTCATAGCTTTCCTTTTAGTCTCTGCTCTTTCTCCCCTGTTTGGTCTATTCTCATAACTGTTTTAAAATGTAAGGCAAGGGGCGCCTGGGTGGCTCAGTCATTAAGCGTCTGCCTCCGGCTCAGGTCATGATCCCAGGGCCCTGGGATCGAGCCCCCACATCGGGCTCCCTGCTCGGCGGGGAGCCTGCTTCTCCCTCTCCCACTCCCCCTGCTTGTGTTCCTTCTCTCACGGTGTCTCTCTCTGTCAAATAACTAAATAAAATCTTTAAAAAAAAATAAAATGTGGGCGCCTGGGTGGCTCAGTTGGTTAAGCGACTGCCTTCGGCCCAGGTCATGATCCCAGGGTCCTGGGATCGAGCTCCACATCGGGCTCCCGGCTCTGCGGGAAGCCCGCTTCTTCCTCTCCCACTCCCCCTGCTTGTGTTCCCTCTCTCACTGTCTCTCTCTCTCTGTCAGTTAAATAAATAAAAAAAATCTTTTAAAAAATAAAATAAAATGTAAGGCAATCCAAATCATGTCATTCTGCACAAAATGTCCAAATGCTCTGCGTTTTATTTAGAGTAGAAGCCGAAGTCTTTACATGGGCTGTAAGGCTCTCCATGATCAGGGCCCCTGAAAACTCTCTGAAATCATCTGCCCCTCTTTCTCCTGATGGCGCTCTGCCAGCCACACTAGCCTCCTTGCATTTCACCACCTTCAGGCATGCCTCCACCCCAGGGTCCGGGCACCTGCTATTTTCTCTGCCTGGAATGTTCTTTCTGAAGACAGCCACTGAAGCCTTTTCCCCAACAAATACTCTCCTTCTCCTGCTTTATTTTTCTCTGTTGCACCCACCACCGTCTAGCATACTCTATGTTTTATTTATTTCATGTATTATGTGTCTTCTCCCATTAGATGGTAAGCAGAGATTTTTATCTGCTTGCTTCCTTGCTTTTTCCTAGCACCTAGTACAGGTGGCCAATAAATATTTTTTTTTTGATAAATTCATGTTACATAATACATTATGGGAAGAAGGAGTAGTCCAAATAACTTCGCACTGGTATATCCTTCCTGCCCTGTGGGAAAGTGTGATCGACCTAGACCGCAGGAAAGGACTTTTAGAAATTGGTGGTCATGAGGCATAGGGACAAGGGTAATAGATGTCGAGCCAAAGGAGGGGGTTTCAGTTCCACTCCTGCCACTCAGTAGTGTGTGATCTTGGGCCAGGTGCTCTGAATTGACATTTCCTCAGTTATTAATTGGGTGTGTGCTCTGTTTTTTTGGAGTGGCTGTAGGGCTCAAGTAAGAAAGGCTGTGTCTCTCAGCTTGCCCAAGTGCTGACGCAGGTCTGCCCCGTTTGCTCAAAGTTCCCACGAAACAGCACGGGCCTCATGTCCTCAGTTGTTCTTCGATTCCTCCTCACCCCCACAGCCAGCCCCTCCCTTGTCCAGGAGTGGATGTGGGGCCAAGGAGGACGGGGGCCGGCTGGCAGTGGGGGCTGCGCTCTTGCTGGGCAGAGACAAATCCAGCCGGGCTTGTTTCCTACAGAGGCAGAGGTCCAGTGCACCCTCCAGGATGACTTGACCTTTCCTTGCCCTGAAAGAGAATAAAACACACAAAAGTTGAAGTCCTTTCTCTTTAGCATTGGTTTTCTTTCTTTCTTTCTTTCTTTCTTTCTTTCTTTCTTTCTTTCTTTCTTTCTTTCTTTCTTTCTTTCTTTCTTTCTCTTTCTTTCTTTCTTTCTTCTTTCTTTCTTTCTTTCTTTCTTTTTCTTTCTTTCTTTCTTTCTTTCTTTCTGTTTCTCTTTCTTCTTTCTTTCTTTCTTTCTTTCTTTCTTTCTTTCTTTCTTTCTTTCTTCCTTCCTTTTTTTCTTTCTTTCTTTTTCCCTTTAACAAGAAGTTTATTTAAACAACAAGAGGCTTGACTTAAAGGGAAAACCAACTAGGATTCATTTCTTTTAGAGTCATTTGTCCCTGCTTACAGACAGATTGCCCTACATGTAACAACTATATAAAAAAAATTATAAAATTGTCCTTGGTTTTGCAATGATAAATGAAAAACATTAAAGCTCTCCAATTGAACAAGGTATGCAGGGACATTTACGTTGTTCTTTTTTTGCCAAACAGTGAGATCGAAATAACTTACTGGAGTATAAACCAAAGGAGGTGGCAGCACTGTGGAAGGAAGGCAGCATTGGCTTCCTGACTAGAGTTCTGCCACCTTGCTCCAGTATTAACAGCCACGACTCACCAATAGAGATGGCAGAGAGCCCTCCAGGACACTAAAAGAGGATGCCAAAATGGACATCCCTGAAATCTCTCCCTAGACTTAATGTTGCTTCAGCAGATCTGATACTATGTCACGACCCAAGGGCCTTGCCAGAACTTGAAAGGTTCCAGAAAACTCATAGAGCTTAAAGATATCCTAGAATTTTATTCCCCCTTTCCATCTGTCCCCATGGGTTTCTGAGAAGCCAATCCAGTTCCGCAGCTGCCTAGACATGGCTGGAACTGTCTGGGGAGAGAAGATGCTTCTCTCTCCTTCATCTGAGAGCTAACTTTAGTTTATAAATCCCTTGGAAAGACAGAATATATTCCCCAAGGGAACTCTAGGCCTGTCAAGGTGCTTTTGATCGTATCTGATTTGACCAGGTTCTATCCCCGAAGTGTCATCGGAAGCCACCATCTTGTTTAAACCAAGGACAACAACAGTTTGAGACCTAATGCTTCAAGAGCTGATGGGCATATGCTTCTGGGTAAACTGAAACTTCCTGGTGTACGCTAAGGGGCACAGCACCCTATGAATTCTCTGTGCAAGAGACGGCGTATGAATCACAGAAAGTCAGCATTAGAAGTAATGTCAGATGGGGAAATTGAGGCCTAGAGATGTCAGGTGACTCACTGACACTACGCAAGACTTGTTCCTTTACCAGGAGAGATGAAAGAAGCAGGCAGTAGAAATTCCCAACACAGCTCAGACAAAGACTCCTCTGTGGCCTGATAGAAGCTAGTGAGGGGTACTGACTCAGCCAAGAAAAACATTTTCCTAAATTCAAATATAGCTTCAGGAGGTCATGGCTTTACGGGAACCCCAAATTTTCCTGAACTCCTCCCTCTGCATGAGGTTCAAAGCTGTTGCCATCACTGGTTTTTGATGTTCTTCCAGCTTCTCTCACAGTGAACAGGTAAACATCTGGTTTGATATATACTACATGCAGTTAAATTCTGGAGAATTCATTCCCTTGGCCAGCATAGTTTTGACTGCTTTCAGCAAACATATTTTTTTGCCTTGGATCTCGACCACTGTGTAAGGGGGGGCACATCGTCAGGGAGGGAGAGGAAAGTTTCTCTCTATATATCAGGTTAAAAACAGAAACAAAGAAAACCAAGAGTCACTTATGAAGTAAACACTTACAAAGCCAGATTTGAATGAATTTCCATTCACTCTCATCAAGTTTCAAAAGCTAAACCTATCAGAGAACATTTCAACAGTGGTGAAAGATGAATAGAAAGAAAACAAATGATTTCACGAGTTTGGAGCTCATGTGTGGCTTGGTTTATTGAACAAAGGGGTGGCTGAGAGGTGATGATGTCATTAGATGAAGTCTGTGATGATTGGTTCTTAGAACAATTAAGCATATAATCATTTTCTGACCATACAATTATTAGAGGGTCACATGATATTTCTTTTTACCATCTTACACACATCTTTCTGCTGGTTGCCTTTATGGTGATCAGCATGTATCTTGCAGCGGGTATCATTTATCAAATACTGTTCTAGCTGCCCCACTGTCCTGGGTCCCAAGAGACAGTTGCAGAGGGACTCACTAAATAAATCCTTTTCCTGGACAGATTCGACAGGCAAATTAACCTCTCTGCATTATTTAAAAACAACTTGTGAAGTATCATTGAGTAATGTCATGAATGTGAAATAAAATTTAGAAATGTGCTTATTATAATTCAATTTATACTTCGATTACATTTGTGATGATAGGGTATCTTAGACATGGATGATAGGTACTGTGACACTGACATGTTGATCAGTATTGAAACTGAAGTGCGTTACACTCTCCTCTCTCGTTTTGTGTATGTTTGAAAATCTCATAATCCAAAGTTTAAAACAAAGACCTGAGCTCCAACTTTGCCACTAACCGGCTGCATGAGGGTGGCCTTTTGTCTAAGTGAGAAAACTCTCTCCTCTATTTTCACAATCTATTCATCCCTGCCGCCTTTTCATGTGGTTTCCAAATAAAATCTTTCTTCAGTCAATAACTTTGAATTCCTTACTTTAGACCTTTATCAATGAAAATACAATATAAATATTATAAAACTTAAACACATATTTTATTTCTCATCCTCAGATACTTCAAGTTATTAGAACCAGCTCTGAGCACACTTTCAAACACAGTGCTGATGAACCAGACCCAGGGCTCATGCTTTTCTACTCACTCATGTGCTCATTTCACAGCAGTCTTTCAGAGTAAATGACTAAGGACCCATGGTCCATTTGATGGGCATCTATTCTTGGGCCACATAATCTTAGCCCATTATAGAATCACTTAGGACTTCTGCTGGTTTGGAACAATGCTGCAAGAAGCATTTGTGGGCATAGTCAGGTCCTTTGCTGAGAAATGATGCTGAGGTCAGAGTGCATTATATTGCTTAGTGCTTCAGGTAAAAGCCAGTACTAGAAAAACTGATACTTTCCTGAAGGAATTGACCTACTAACTCCTCTCTGATTCTAATTATCTAAATGACTGATTTGCCCTTCTTGCCTTGACTATCAAGAAAGCCAAGTCCAATTAAGCAGTTATTTTTCAATGATGAAGATAATAAATAATACATGCCCATCATAAAAAAGTTGTAAAGTATGCAAGGACTCAAAACAACAGAAAGAGAGGCATCAAAAAATTAACCCCTTGGGGCGGCTGGATGGCTCAGACAGTTAAGGGTCTGCCTTCAGCTCAGGTCATGATTCCAGGGTCCTGGGATCAAGTCCCGCATCGGGCTCCCTGCTTCTTGGGAGCCTGCTTCTCCCTCTGCTTCTCTCTTTCTCTCTCCCTCTGTCTCTCATGAATAAATAAATAAAAATAAAATCTTTAAAAAAAATTAACCCCCTATCCTGTCATCCAGAAAAACCACTGTTAACATTTTTTGAAAGAGCCAAATATGACACCCAGCTAATGGAATTGAATTTACCATTATGGTTGGTATGAATGCTCACCTTTTACTTGGTTCTGATTTTCTCAATTGATGACTTTTTAAGTGTGTGTATTTTGAAACTGTTTCAAATCACTTTGGGGAAGAGGAAGGGTAAATAAAAATTAATCCTTAAAATGTTATGGTGGTAATAGGAGGGAATTATTGCCAAATTTGGATCTCCTGACATAATACCTACATGACTGTGGGATTATGAGGATTATATCAAATGAGTCACTGGTCACACACTGAAAATGTCAAAGTACTATACCATAATGATAATAAAAACAGCTAACACTCATTGAGTACTTTGCTATTTTGCCAGGCACAGCAACCCTATGAAAAGACACCATTTCAGCATTTCAGCCGTTGGTGTTCCCAAACAGTTCACTTCGCTCTTTTGTGGGGTAGTGAGGTCCATACCTGAATCCCTAAAACCTCAGAATGGGATCTTATCTGGAAAATAGGTCTGTGCAGATGTCGTGTAAAATAACGACCTTGATAATCCTGGATTATCACAGGATGCCCTAAATCTAACAAAAGGTGTCTTTACCTAGAAGAGGGGAAAAGCAGGGTGACCATGGAAATAGACATTGGAGTTCTGTGGCATCAAGTCAAGGAATGCCTGGAGCCACCAAGAACTAGACAAGGGAAAGAAGAGATTGCCTGTAGAGGCTTCAGAAGGGGTGAGCCATGTGGACAACCTTGATTTTAGACTTCTAGCTTCCAGAACTGGGAAAGAAGAAGTTTCTCCTGTTTTAAGCCACCAAATTTGTGGTGATTTGTTATGGTCACAAAGGTTGGTAACCTGGAAAGGTATGGCAACTAGGAAAATAATACACTGATCTGGAAAATAGAACCATAACAAGTTCCAGGAAAGTAACAAAATTGAACTAATTATTGGCATTGTTCAAGAGCACGAAGGGCTGAGTTATGAGATCATAGGCCTCTGGCAATTGGAGTAGTGGCTTAGTGGTTGAAGAGTCAGAAGGAAAGGGTTTATTGACTGGAATGGGGAGTCTTTTAAAACTCTCTTATGCTTTTATTTCCTCAGATTTACATATTTCTGATGAAAGTTTTCTGGAATCACTTCTCAGAAATCCCCAGATTTTACTCATGTCATTGTCCATTATCCCTGGTTGGGTTAAAAATAATAGAGCTAGTTCCAAACAGGAAGATCGGTTTCCAGGGCCAGAAGAAGCCAATGTTGACCATGCCTAGCAAATAGATTTGGGAATACCTGGTAGAACTTCCTATCTATGCACCCACATCCCTGAAGTGGATTCATCTGATGCTTTACACATCTATAGAGGAACAGACTTTCCCACATGCTCCAGCCTAGTCAGAATGATGAATGAAGCCAGCCGGGCAGATTAGGTCTCACCAGCTCAGTGTGTGCCTCTCCTGGCATATCCTACTGTATACTTCCAGAATGCTCTTTAATTTGTCATTTCTTTGGTCAAGTCTACTGTCTCCTGTGCTTCTGTTTGGAAGATTGCTTGTGGGGCTATGATTAGGAAGCCAAAAGCAAGATAATTCTACATAAACAAAATATTTCTCCCACAATTCCAAGACTTGGAAAAGTGGTGAAGTGCTGTTTACATAACTCTAAACCCTGTAATATGGCTCTGCCTAAGAAACAACCATTTGGAATAGAATATATATCTTCACAGTGTATTTTCCTTGTCTAAACAAATCCTGCTCCCCCTTCAAGGCACAGTTTAAGTGTCTTCTCCTCTAGAAGAATGTTCTCAGATTTTCCAGGCTAAGATCCCATGACACTTTTACAGATTTATATTTTAGTGCTTACTATAGTACTTTTTTAAAAAAAAGATTTTATTTATTTATTTTTTTTGACAGAGAGAGAGGGAACACAAGCAGGGAGAGTGGGAGAGGGAGAAGCAGGCTTCCCACCGAGCAGGGAGCCTGATGTGGGACTCGATCCCAGGACACTGGGATCATGACCTGAGCCAAAGGCAGATGGGTAACGACTGAGCCACCCAGGCGCCCCACTTAATATAGTACTTCATTCTTTTCTTTAGCGTCCTGTGGAACAAAATCTACATCTCATTTTTCTAAGTATCCCTTGTGGCCATCAGAACCAGGCACATAGAAGGTGCTCAATAAATGTTTGTAGAGTACATTAAAGTTGCTTCAAATCTGGTAGCATGAAATGAACTTATATTGTTTCTATTTGAAACAATAGGGGGATAAGGGAAATTGTTTGAATGTAATATATGTAACAGGGCAAAAATTGATTCATGAAATGCTCATGAGTTGAATTCTGGGTCACAATAGAAGATATATTTCTTCTTGTGGGTTAACTGAAAATGTGAAAAATGTTGAGTTAAAGCATGACTGAGTAATTAATATCTGCACAACTCAACAGTAATTTTAGCATATATTTGGGTAATTTTTTGGTTAAAAATTCTAGTGTGTCTGTCAATTTTTGACCACACAGTTATCCTTCCCCCTTGGAAATTTCAGATAATGTGTTGCGATTCTCCTGTGGCCAGGTGATTATAGAGGCACAATCACCTTCTGGGGGGTTAATGCTGACAGACAAACACATGGTGGCTGAGATTAATGAAAAGGACAAACGTCACCCTTCTTTCTTAGTAGCAGAGCTGCGGTACAAACCCAGGAGAGCAGGTTCCAAAGTCCAAGTTCTTTTTTTCTCTATCTTGTAGAAATGACTTCCCGCAGAAGCAGAAGCTTCCCTGAGAGCTGCCAGTCAGAGACTTGTGAGAAATGATACTGAAAATCCAGAGATCAAGAGGGAATCCCAAACTTTTGCACATACTCTTCACAAGACCTTGCCCCCCACATTTCTCAAATACAACATTTTTATCACCATTACCTGACATGTCTTTATCCCTGTTTATGTCAGTCACTGCAAGAAGTCCAGGAGTGACTCCTAGGAAAGTACTCATTCCTCCAGGCACCCTGGTCCCCTTTCCTGACCCTGTCTCCCACAAATCCCCAACTCCTGAAATCCTTCACCTCTGTTCCCTGGAATTTTTTCTTTTTTTTTACATTGATGGACTGATTTAAATATAATTTACATACAATATAATATTAGTTTCAGGGGTACAACATATTGATTCAACAATTCTATACATTACTCAATGCTCACCACAATAAGTGTAGTCACCATATAACCTTATTACAATGTCATTGACTGTATTTTTTATGCTGCATTTTATGCTGTGACTTATCGATTATATAACTGGAAGTTTGGGGGTGCCTGGGTGGCTCAGTCTGTTAAGTGTCTTCATTCAGCTCAGGTCATGATCCCAGGGTCCTGGGATCGAGTCCCGCATCGGGCTCCCTGCTTGGTGGGGAGCCTGCTGCTCCATCTCCCTCTGGCCCCCTGCTCATGATCTCTCTCTCTTTTTTACCTGTTGTTCTTAATTGAAGGCAATTTTGACTCCCAGCCCAATCCCAGGAGACACTTGGAAATGTCTGGGGACATGTATAGTTGTCACAGATGGATGCTAAGAAGGTGCTATTGGCCTCTAACAGGTAGAAGTCAGAGATGTAGCTAAACATTCTACAATGCACAAGAGGGCCCTCCGCAGCAAAGCAATTATCCAGTCCCAACTGTCAATAGTGCCAATGTTGAGAAATTCTGCTTAATATGACGAGGATCCTCAATATATTGATTCTTCCATGGCTTATGGATTGCATCGTGTCCTTGAAAAAGGCTCTATTGAAGTCCTAACTCCCGATTCCTCAGAATGTGAACTTATTTGGAGATAAAATCATTGCAGATATAATTAGTTAAGATGGGGCCATGCTGAAGCCGGCTGGGCCCCCTAATCCAATGACTGATCTTTATAAAAAGGATGCCATGTGGAGATACAGAGACACAGGAAGAACACCACGTGAACATGGAGTGATGCACCTACAAGTCAAGGAATGCCAGGGATGGCCAGGAAATCACCAGAAGCTAGGAAAGGGCAAGGAAGGGTTCTTCCCTACAGGTGTCAGAGAGAGCATGGCTCTGCTGACACTTTGACTGGGGACATCTAGCCTTTAGAACTGTGATACAGTAAGCAGCTCAGTTTGTGAGACGTTGTAATGGCAGTCCTAGGAATCTCATATTTATGGTTTCACTGAACTTTACTCCATTTATGTCCTCTCTTGCTGCATTGCCCAGCTGAAAAAATGGTGATTGCTGATGCAATAGAAGATAACAATCTTGCCCAGTTGTATTTATTCCAAACAGGAAGCAAAGAGATTGAAATCTGGTATATGTTACAGTATTTGTCTATCCAAATCAAGTGATAAAATGTTGCAAGCAAATATGATAAAAGCTTGGGGAAGGATGAAATTGGAAAGAAGGCAAGGACTTAAGTGATTCACCAAATTGACTTACCAGTGGGTTCTCCAGTGACAGAGCAGAACCCTTGAAAAGAGCCTTACCCTATACACCGGAGCTGACTCTTTCTGGGGTGTATTTTGTATTCGTTCACATCTCCCGGGTTTTATTTTTTTTAATTAATTAATTTATTTTAAAGATTTTATTTATTTATTCATGAGAGACAGAGAGAGAGAGAGAGAGAGAGAGAGAGGCAGAGGGAGAAGCAGTCTCCTAAGGAGCAGGGAGCCCGATGAGGGACTTGATCCCAGGACCCTGGGATCATGACCTGAGCTGAAGGCAGACGCTTAACCATCTGAGCCACCCAGGCGCCCTTACATCTCCCAGGTTTTATAATTCCTTGACCAATGACCAAGAAGCCCAAATCCATAACATAGGTGTCAAATCTTTGACCAATTAGTCCAAGTGTATAATCTCAGCTACTGGGCTGCCTCTGAAATAATGGTTTTGTTCCACTTTGTTAATTAAATAACTTGAAAAACCTGAGACAATACAAAAAAAAATGAACACAGATGATGAAAAAATAGATATGGTGCTTTTTTCGTATAAATTTATGTTTATGCAAATGTAGCAAGTTTAAAAATAATTTTACTGCTTTGTATATTCTTTATATTAAAGACATTTAAGACAAACTAACAAAGTAAACAAATTATTTTAATTGAAATGTTTGGGACGCTTAGCCATTTTTTTACCCATTTGCAGTTCAATACTTAATGTAATCTGATTTACTAAATTTATGAGTTTAGGGGTTTTTAAAATTCTTTTTAAAAATTATTATTGAGGTATAATTGATATACCATGTTGCATTGGTTTCAAGTGTACAACATATTGATTTGACCAGTCTGTGCATTACTCAATGCTCACCACGATCATGATAAGTGTAGTCACCATCTGCCACTATTACATTATTACAATATTGTTGACTATATTCCCTATGCTGTACTTTTCCATCACTGTGACTTATTTATTTTATAACTGGAAGTTTGTACCTCTTAATCTCCTTTTTCTCTTTTATCCATTCCCCCCACCAACCTCCCCTTTGGCAAACACCCGTTTATTCTCTGTAATTAAGAATCTGTTTGCCTTTGTTGTTCATTTGTTTTGTTATTTGTTTACTTGTTTGTTTATTTATTTATTTAGAGACTGGGGGGTGGTGGATGGGCAGAGGGAGAGGGAGAATTTTAAGCAGGCTCCACACCCAGTGCAGAGCCTGATGAGAGGCTCCATCTCACAACCCTGAGATCATGACCTGAGCTGAAATCAAGAGCTGGATGCTTAACTGACTAAGCCACCCAGGTTCCCCCATTTATTTTGTTTCTTAGATTGCGCAGATAAGTGAAATCTTATGCTATTTTTCTTCCTCTGTCTGAATTGTTCCACTTAGCATAATACCCTCTAGGTCCATCCACGTTGTCGCAAATAGCAAGATCTCATTCTTTTTTGTGACTGAGTAATATTCCATCATATATATATATATATATATATATATATATATATATACACATCTTCATTACTCATTCATGTATTGATGGACACTTGGGTTGCTTCTATATCTTGGCTATTGTAAATAACAGTACAATTAACATAGGGGTGCATATATCTTTTCAAATTAGTGTTTTTGCTTTCTTTCGGTAAATATCCAGTAGTGGAATTATTGGATCGTATGGTATTTCCATTTTTTAAAATAATTTTTTATTGTTATGTTAATAACTATACATTACATCATTACTTTTTGATGTGTTCCATGATTCATTGTTTGTGCATAACACCCAGTGTTCCACGCAGAATGTGCCCTCTTTAATACCCATCACCAGGCTAACCCACCCCCACCCCCTCCCCTCTAGAACCCTCAGTTTATTTTTGAGAGTCCATCGTCTCTAATGGTTCATCTCCCCCTCCGATTTACTCCACTTCATTCTTCCCCTCCTGCTATCTTCTTCTTCTTTTTTTTTTCCTTAACATATATATTGCATTATTTGTTTCAGAAGTACAGACCCGTGATTCATCAGTCTTGTACAATTCACAGCGCTCACCATAGCACATACCCTCCCCAATGTCTATCACCCAGCCACCCAATCCCTCCCACCCCCCACCACTCCAGCAACCCTCAGTTTGTTTCCTGAGATTAAGAATTCCTCATATCAGTGAGGTCATATGATACATGTCTTCCTCTGATTGACTTATTTCACTCAGCATAACACCCTCCAGTTCCATCCACGTCGTTGCAAATGGCAAGATCTCATTCCTTTTGATGGCTGCATAATATTCCATAATGTGTATGTATACCACCTCTTCTTTATCCATTCATCTGTCGATGGACATCTGGGCTCTTTCCATAGTTTGGCTATTGTGGACATTGCTGCTATAAACATTGGGGTGCACGTACCCCTTTGGATCCCTACATTTGTATCTTTGAGGTAAATACCCAGCAGTGCAATTACTGGATCATATGGTAGCTCTATCTTCAACTGTCTGAGGAACCTCCATACTGTTTTCCAGAGGGGTTGCACCAGCTTGCATTCCCACCAACAGTGTAGGAGGGTTCCCCTTTCTCCACATCCCCGCCAACATCTGTCGTTTCCTGACTTGTTAGTTTTAGCCATTCTGACGGGTGTGAGGTGGTATCTCATTGAGGTTTTGATTTGGATTTCCCTGATGCCGAGCGATGTTGAGGACTTTTTCATGTGTCTGTTGGCCATTTGGATGTCTTCTTTGGAAAAATGTCTGTTCATGCCTTCTGCCCATTTCTTGATTGGATTATTTGTTATTTGGGTGTTGAGTTTGATAAGTTCTTTATAGATTTTTGATACTAGCCCTTTATCTGATATGTCATTTGCAAATATTTTCTCCCATTCTGTCGGTTGTCTTTTGGTTTTGTGGACTGTTTCTTTTGCTGTGCAAAAGCTTTTTATCTTGATGAAATCCCAATAGTTCATTTTTGCCCTGGCTTCCCTTGCCTTTGGCGATGTTTCTAGGAAGAAGTTGCTGTGGCTGAGGTCGAAGAGGTTGCTGCCTGTGTTCTCCTTTAGGATTTTGATGGACTCCTGTCTCACGTTTAGGTCTTTCAACCATTTGGAGTCTATTTTTGTGTGTGGTGTAAGGAAATGGTCCAGTTTCATTCTTCTGCATGTGGCTGTCCAATTTTCCCAACACCATTTGTTGAAGAGACTGTCTTTTTTCCATTGGACATTCTTGCCTGCTTTGTCAAAGATGAGTTGATCGTAGAGTTGAGGGTCCATTTGTGGGCTCTCTATTCTGTTCCATTGATCTATGTGTCTGTTTTTGTGCCAGTACCATACCGTCTTCATGATGACAGCTTTGTAATAGAGCTGGAAGTCCGGAATTGTGATGCCGCCAGCTTTGCTTTTCTTTTTCAATATTCCTCTGGCTATTCGGGGTCTCTTCTGTTTCCACACAAATTTTAGGATTATTTGTTCCATTTCTTTGAAAAAGGTGGATGGTATTTTGATGGGGATTGCATTGAATGTGTAGATTGCTCTAGGTAGCATTGACATCTTCACAATGTTTGTTCTTCCAATCCATGAGCATGGAACGTTTTTCCATTTCTTTGTGTTTTTTTCAATTTCTTTCCTGAGTATTTTATAGTTTTCTGAGTACAGATCCTTTGCCTCTTTGGTTAAATTTATTCCTAGGTATCTTATGGTTTTGGGTGCAATTGTAAATGGGATCGACTCCTTGATTTGTCTCCTTCTGTCTTGTTGTTGGTGTGTAGGAATGCCACTGATTTCTGTGCATTGATTTTATATCCTGCTACTTTACTGAATTCCTGTATGAGTTCTAGCAGTTTTGGGGTGGAGTCTCTTGGGTTTTCCACATACAGTATCATATCATCTACAAAGAGTGAGAGTTTGACTTCCTCTTTGCCAATTTGATGCCTTTGATTTCTTTTTGTTGTCTGATTGCTGTGGCTAGGACTTCTAATACTATGTTGAGTAGCAGTGGTGAGAGTGGACATCCCTGCCGTGTTCCTGACCTTAGGGGAAAAGCTCTCAGCTTTTCCCCATTGAGAATGATATTCACTGTAGGTTTTTCATAGATGGCTTTTATGATATTGAGGTATGTACCCTCTATCCCTATACTCTGAAGAGTTTTGATCAAGAAAGGATGCTGTACTTTGTCAAATGCTTTTTCTGCATCTATTGAGAGGATCACATGATTCTTGTTCTTTCTTTTGTTAATGTATTGTATTATGTTGATTGATTTGCAGATGTTGAACCAGCCTTGCAGCCCAGGGATAAATCCCGCTTGGTCATGGTGAATAATCCTTTTAATGTACTGTTGGATCCTATTGGCTAGTATTTTGGTGAGAATTTTTGCAACCATGTTCATCAAGGATATTGGTCTGTAATTCTCCTTTATGATGGGGTCTTTGTCTGGTTTTGGGATCAAGGTAATGGTGGCCTCATAAAATGAGTTTGGAAGTTTTCCTTCCTTTTCTACTTTTTGGAACAGTTTCAGGAGAATAGGTATTAATTCTTCTTTAAATGTCTGATAGAATTCCCCTGGGAAGCCATCTGGCCCTGGGCTTTTGTTTGTTGGGAGATGTTTGATGACTGCTTCAATTTCCTTAGTGGTTATAGGTCTGTCCAGGTTTTCTATTTCTTCCTGGTTCAACTTTGGTAGTTGATACATCTCTAGGAATGCACCCATTTCTTCCAGGTTATCTAATTTGCTGGCATAGAGTTGCTCATAATATGTTCTTATAATTGTTTGTATTTCTTTGGTGTTGGTTGTGATCTCTCCTCTTTCATTCATGATTTTGTTGATTTGGGTCATTTCTCTTTTCTTTTTGATAAGTCTGGCCAGGGGTTTATCAATCTTGTTAATTCTTTCAAAGAACCAGCTCCTAGTTTCGTTGATCTGTTCTACTGTTCTTTTGGTTTCTATTTCATTGATTTCTGCTCTGATCTTTATTATTTCTCTTCTCCTGCTGGGTTTAGGCTTTATTTGCTGTTTTTTCTCTAGCTCTTTTAGGTGTAGGGTTAGGTTGTGTATTTGAGACCTTTCTTGTTTCTTGAGAAAGGCTTGTATTGCTATATACTTTCCTCTCAGGACTGCCTTTGCTGTATCCCAAAGATTTTGGACAGTTGTGTTTTCATTTTCATTGGTTTCCATGAATTTTTTTAATTCTTCTTTAATTTCCTGGTTGACCCATTCATTCTTTGGTAGGATGCTCTTTAGCCTCCATGTATTTGAGTTCTTTCTGACTTTCCTCTTGTGATTGAGTTCTAGTTTCAAAGCTTGTGGTCTGAAAATATGCAGGGAATGATCCCAATCTTTTTGTACCAGTTGAGACCTGATTTGTGACCTAGGATGTGATCAATTCTGGAGAATGTTCCATGGGCACTAGAGAAGAATGTGTATTCCGTTGCTTTGGGATGGAATGTTCTGAATATGTCTGTAAAGTCCATTTGGTCTATTGTTTCATTTGAAGTCTTTATTTCCTTGTTGATCTTTTGCTTAGATGATCTGTCCATTTCAGTTAGGGGGGTGTTCAATCCCCCACTATTATTGTATTGTTGTCAATGTGTTTCTTTGCTTTTGTTATTAATTGCCTTATATAATTGGCTGCTCCCATGTTAGGGGCATAGATATTTACAATTGTTAGATCTTCCTGTTGGATAGACCCTTTAAGTAGGATATAGTGTCCTTCTTCATCTCTTATTACAGTCTTCGTTTTAAAATCTAATTTGTCTGATATAAGGATTGCCACCCCAGCTTTCTTTTGGTGTCCATTAGCATGGTAAATGGTTTTCCACCCCCTCATTTTCAATCTGGGGCTGTCTTTGGGTCTAAAATGAGTCTCTTGCAGACAGCATATTGATGGGTCTTGTTTTTTTAATCCAATCTGATAGCCTATGTCTTTTGATTGGGGCATTTAGCCCATTTACATTCAGGGTAACTATTGAAAGGTATGAATTTAGTGCCATTGTATTGCCTGTAAGGTGACTGTTACTGTATATTGTCTGTGTTCCTTTCTGATCTATGCTGCTTTTAGGCTCTCTTTTTGCTTAGAGGACCTCTTTCAATATTTCTTGGAGGGCTGGTTTTGTGTTTGCAAATTCCTTTAGTTTTTGTTTGTCCTGGAAGCTTTTTATCTCTCCTTCTATTTTTATCGAGTTTTTTTTTTTCTTTTTTTATTGTTATGTTAATCACCATATATTACATAATTTGTTTTGGTGTACTGTTCCATGATTCATTGTTTGTTCATAACACCCAGTGCTCCATGCAGAATGTGCCAATGAGAGCCTAGCTGGATATAGTATTCTTGCCTGTATATCTTTCTCATTTAGTGCTCTGAAGATATCATGCCAGTCCTTTCTGGCCTGCCAGGTCTCTGTGGATAGGTCTGTTGCCAATCTAATGTTTCTACCATTGTAGGTTACATATCTTTTCTCCCAAGCTGCTTTCAGGATTTTCTCTTTGTCTCTGATACTTGTAAGTTTTACTATTAGATGTTGGGGTGTTGACCTATTTTTATTGATTTTGAGGGGGTTCTCTGTGCCTCCTGGATTTTGATGCCTGTTTCCTTCCCCACATTAGGGAAGTTCTCTGCTATTATTTGCTCCAATATGCCTTCTGCCCCTCTCTCTCTTTCTTCTTCTTCTGGGATCCCAATTATTCTAATGTTGTTTTGTCTTATCGTATCACTTATCTCTCGAATTCTGCCCTCGTGATCCTGTAGTTGTTTCTCTCTCTTTTTCTCAGCCTCTTTATTTTCCATCATTTTGTCACCTATATCGCTGATTCTCTCTTCTGCCTCATTTATCCTAGCAGTTAGTGCCCCCATTTTTGATTGCACCTCATTAATAGCCTTTTTGATTTCGACTTGGTTAGATTTTAGTTCTTTTATTTCTCCAGAAAGGGTTTCTCTAATAACTTCCATGCTTTTCTCAAGCCCAGCTAGTATCTTTAAAGTCATGATTCTGAACTCTAGGTCCGACATCGTACTAATGTCAGTATTGAGTAGGTCCCTGGCAGACGGTACTACCTCTTGTTCTTTTTGCTGAGGTGATTTTTTTCATCTTGTCATTTTGTCCAGAGGAGAATAGATGAATGAGACAACAGAATGCTAACAGGTTAACAACGTCTCCAGCAAGTATACTCTATACAAATCAGAGAAGACCTGAAACCAGGGGACAAGAAAGGGAAAGAAAGAAGAGAAAAAAAAGGGAAAAGAAAAAGATAAAAACAAACAAAAACAGAACAAAACAAAAAAAAACAGAATATGATCAAATATGATCAGGCTAGTGCCTAGATCAGTGCCACACACTAGCTTTTGGGCATATTTTGGTCTGTTAGAAGAAAGTGCCTGCTAAAATTTTAAAGGAAGAAAGACTTATATATGTACAAAATAAGGGTTGATACAATGTAGGGATGGAAGATGACTGTAAAGATGAAAATTATAAAAGATTTTATAAAAGGAATTGATAAGAAGTTGTTTTTTAAAAAGAAAGAAGATTGAAAAAGAAAAAGAAAAAAGAAAAAAGAAAGGGAGAGAATGTGATCAGGCAGGAGAATAGAACAAAGCCGTACACTAGTGATTTAGGGTATATTTTGATCTGTTAGAAGAAATTGTATCTCAAAATTTTAAAGAGAGAACAACTTATATATATATATATATATATGCCCAAAATAAGGGTAACTACTATGAAGGGATAAAAATATGACTCTAAAAATGAAAAATAAAAAGTTTTTTTTTTAAAAAAAGGAATTGATAAGGTGTTGTTTGAAAAAGGGAAAAAGAAAAATTCAAAAAAAACAGTTAAAAAAATTAACTTTGAAAAACTAATGAATTATGGTAAAAAAGCCATGAATTCTATGTGCAGTATTCCCCTAGCGCTGGAGTTCTCCCGTTCTCCTTGATCGGTAAACTTGGTCTTGGCTTGCTGGCTGTTCGCGCTGATCTTCTGGGGGAGGGGCCTGTTGCCGTGGTTCCCAAACGTCTTTGCTGGAGGCAGAATTGCCCCGCCCTTGTCGGTCCAGGCTAAGCAAGCTGCTGGGGTTTGCTCTCAGGAGCTTTTGTTCCCTGCAAGCTCTCCGTACAGCTTTGGAGGACCAGGGTGAAAATGGTGGCCTCCCAATCTCCACCCGGAGGAGCTGAGAACTCGGGGCCCCGCTCCTCAGTGCGCCCCCAGAGAAAAGCAGTCACTCCCGTCTCCCTGGTCTCCGGCCACACTCCATGCTCACCCGGCCTGTGATCGAGCGTTTCTATGTCTGGCACCCGACCCCGCGTGGAGTCTCCAAACCCAGCAGATCCCTGCGGTGCGCTTCCGCTCCGCTCCTCCCTGGGGAGGAAGGGGAGTCTCCCCGGGTCTGTCGCTTGTTGGGTCCCTGCTGGAGGAGCAGTGGCCGCCGCGGATCACAGTTTATGGCAACCCCGAGCTGAGAGCCTGCGCCTCGGCTCCGTCTCTGCAGCCGGCTTCCCCACTCCGATACCTGGGAGCTCTGCCGCACTCAGGCACCCCCAGTCTTTTTGTGACCCCAAGGGTCCTGAGACCACACTGTCCTGCGAGGGTTCCATCCCCCGCTTAGCCACTGGAGCGACGTCCCTCAGCGGAGCCGACTTCTAAAAGTTCCGATTTTGTGCTCCGCGGCTCTATCACTTGCCAGAAGCGGCCGATGGAGGCCCCCTCCCCCGCCGTCGATCCTCCCGAATATCGCCTCGGATTCACTTCTCTGCACATCCTACCTTCCAGTAAGTGGTCGCTTTTCTGTTCAGAGTGTTGTTACTATTCTTATCTTCAATCTCCTGTTGAGTTCATAGGTGTTCAGAATGGTTTGATCCCTATTCAGCTGAATTCCTGAGACCAGACGAAATCCAGGTCTCCTACTCCTCCGCCATCTTGCTCCGCCCCCTGGTATTTCCATTTTTAATTTTTTTTTAATTTTTTTATTTGACACAGAGAGATATAGCGAGAGAGGGAACACAAGCAGGGGGAGTGGGAGAGGGAGAAGGAGGCTTCCCGCGGATCAGGGAGCCCGATGTGGGGCTCAATCCCAGGACCCTGGGATCATGACCTGAGGTGAAGGCAGACGCTTAATGACTGAGCCACCCAGGCGCCCCTCCATTTTTAATTTTTTGAGGAACATCCAACCCAGAGTGGTTGCACAAGTTTACATTCCCACCAACAATGTGCGATTTTTTTCTTTTCTCCACATCCTTTCTGACACTTGTTATTTCTTGTCTTTTTGATACTAGTCATTCTGCCTGGTGCAAGGTAATATCTCCTTGTGGTTTTGATTTGCACTTCCCTGGTAGTTAGTGATGTTGAACATTTTTTCATGTGTCTATTGGCCATCTGCATGTCTTCTTTGGAAAAATATCTGTTCAGGTCCTCTGCCCATTTTTTAACCAGATTTTTTTTTTTTTGGTGTTGAGTTTTATAAGTTTTCTAAGTATATGTTTTGGATATTAACCCCTTACTGGATGTATCACTTGCAAATATATTCCTTCATTCACTAAGTTACCTTTTTGTTTTGTTGATGGTTTCCTTTGCTGTGCAAAAGTTTTTTATTTTGGTGTAGTCCCAATAGTTTATTTTGTTTTTGTTTGCTTCACCTCAGGGGACATATCCATAAGTATGTTGCTAAGGCTGATGATCAAGAGATTACTCCCTATGTTTTGTTTTAGAGGTTTTATGGTTTCAAGTCTCACATTTAGGTGTTTAATCCATTTTGAGTTTATTTTTGTGTGTGGTGTAAGAAAGTGATCTAGTTTTATTCTTTTGCATGTTGCTATCTTATTTTCCCAACACCATTTGTTGAAGAGACTGTCTTTTCCCTGTTGTATGTTCTTGCCTCCTTTGTCATAGATTAATTGACCATACAAGCATGAGCTTATTTCTGGGTTCTATTCTGTTCCATTAATCTATGTGTCTATTTTTGTGCCACTGCCATACTGTTTTTACTACTCTCACTTTGCTGTATATCTTGAGCTCTGGGATTGTGATACCTCCAGCTTTGTTCTTCTTTCTCAAGATTGCTTTGGTGAGTTTTGTTTTAAGATGCTGAAATGCTTAAGAGAATTATATGTAAATGTATACTTTATTTTTAGCTTTATTAAAGTCGTTTATATGTTTACAAGGTATGTTTTTGGGGTTTGTATATCTGCTTTCTTAAGTGCTTGAGATTCTTGAGGAAATCCATTATATGAACTATGACTGTAGCTGGAATATTTATGGGAATGCAAGTAACCAGGTCTGTAAATGTGTTTAAATATGTAGGAATATTCAAATTATCAGATTTATACATTCATTTGTGAATTATATACATTTAAAATATAAAATACTTTTATATATATATAATCTAAAGGATTATGCAAATTTTGCTTGTCAAATGTATAAGCTAACCAACAATAAATACAAACTGCATTTAATTTCAAACTAAAAATTTTTAATTTACTAGATTCTTGCTATTGTATTTAAAAGTTTAGAGAAAGTATGTTTTTCAATTTATAAGTGTAGACTATTGAATGTCAGTGATAACACGGGCTACTGTAAGTACTGTTTTTGGTACACAAAAGCCTCTATTTGATTAAGAAAAAAAAAGCCCAACTGATGTCAGCCTGGGACAGTTCTAAGAAATCTTTCTGATGAAAGTGACTCTGAGTCTGGAAATAAGGAATCTGAAAAAGTTAGCCAGGACAGAGAGAGCCTGAGCAGGAGAGAGGAATGACAGTGTGAGGAAACACAGCATTTCAGTCTTATTGGAAATAAAGGATGAACTAGGAAACTTTAGGGAGTTAGATGCCAAAACTCCTTATTAGGAACACTATCCAAGAGGCAGCTAAACACAGATCTCCAAAAGGCCTCCCACTTCTAAAGCATCGTACACGTACTTGGTATGGTAAAAAATGAGTCTAACTGCTTTCTTCCAGAACTCTTTTCCATGAAGAGGCCTTGGTGGGCAGCATAAATTGGAAACAAGGCTTTGGATTGTGCTTCCTTCAACAGAACCCGGTGCCAGCTCTGTGGCTCAGGAAACAGAGCTAAATTTTATCTTCCAATCCTCTCTCTTTTTAACCTAATACACTTTTCTGACAGGCAATGGTACAGTCAAGCCTCACCCCTGGTGGCCACAGGGTCTCCATCTGCCTTGATGTCAACACACAAGCATCAATGGGAGGAAGCAGAAAGCAAATCAGGAGGAAACATATGAGCAGAATAAAATGTGAACAAGACTTCTGCCCTATGGCTGGCCCTCCCAGGCTACAGGGACTCCTCCTCCTGCCTGACCACTCCTCCAGAGCCTTTTCCCAGCTTCACTAGGGTTCAACCACAGGCAACTTTGGCTGCTTCCATGCATCTGCATTCTCAGCTCAGGGCCTTCATTGACATTTGCTGTCTCCTCTACTGGAATATGAACCTTCCCTGTTTTGTCCCCTCCTAGACTTCCAGGATCCAGAATAGCATCCTTACAGAACGACCTCTCAGAGAACATGTGTGGGGGCCCGAGTGGGGGATAGGAACTACGAGAATACTCTTTCAATGGCCTTTTCAGCATTTTCTAGTTCTGTTCACCCAAGAGGCAGATAGGACCCTTCTGGGCAGCACCAGATTTGTTCTCTGCCCTCCACACAGGAGAGGCCCAGCCAGCACCCGTCAGACAGTTTTCTGGAAAACTCAGGAAGCAAAGTCTTTTAAAGGCACAGATGGACTGTGTGTACTCAGTCTTTTTTTTTCCTTCTTCTTCTTTCTTTTTTTCTTCTCATACCGGCTGTTTTAAGTCCTGCTCAGCCCCACGGAATAAAAGACCAGAATAAAGTGTAACCGAATCCAAGTCCATCTGCCCAATGTGCAGCAAATCTAATCACTGAGACATCAGATTTGCAGCAAGCCAAGAGTTTATTTGAGAAGCAGCCAAAACAAGGAAAAGAGATGGGAGGACAGCCTCAAATTTGGCTCCCGGAAGGGGGAGAGAACAAGTTTTTTTATGATCCTAAGTGTTGAGATTACATACATATTGAGAAAAGGGTAGGGAAATTTATGAATATTCATGAGGAAAGGTAGAGCATGCACATGGAATGAACATATGTAATATATATCCCGTGTTAACTTTGGGGTAGAGACTTAACATCATCAGAATGAGGCAAAGTTCATCCCCTGACATCAGGAGGTTATTTTAGGACAAGAAGGGGCTATGCTTTGAGAGCCAGTATAAACTGGATGCGGTCTTAGGCTCATTATCTCGGGTAAGGAAAGAAGGCCTTGCTTGTTAAAAGACTGGAACCGTATTAGTTGACCTTGAGTCCAGGCTTTTGCAGAGAGAGCTAGTGGATTTGTTAGTGGGGTCTGAAAAGACACAATAGCTGATTAGGGAGAAGCAGTTCTCTGAAAAATAAGATTTAAACTTTCTGCTAGTTTCAGTCTTATTAACCCTATGGGGCATGGTTTCAAAAAGAGGGCCAGGTTGGCAGGCAACAGTTTTGGGTTAACACTGTCTCTTCCATTTACTAGTTCTGTGACCTCGAGTAACTCACTTATCTTTCCTGTATCTCTACATAAAATGAGTTAAGACAATACTTGGCTCATAAGGCTACAGTGAGAAACAAAGAAGATAATGTTTGCAAATATTTAGTAAAGGTCCTTAAGAGATGTGCACTGAATTGTTAACATATGTATATATTATATGTTATAGGTATTGCAATATAGTAAATATGTTGTGGGTTTTTTTTATTATGTTATTATTAGTTATAAAATGCAGGAAAATTGTCACTTGCTTTCAAACTATTTTAGATGACAAGATTTTTTAGAGGCACTTCAGTTTCTGTAAATGTTTAATTCTATTTTTAATAGACTTCTTCCTTTATAGTTGTGTGTGTGTGTGTGTGTGTGTGTGTGTGTGTGTGTGTTTTAAATAGACTTTAGTTTTAGGTTCACAGAAAAATTGAGCAGAAGGTGTGAGGTTTCCCATATATTCCTTGCCTTCCTCCCCCATACAGCCTCCTTCATTATCAACATCCTGCACATAGTGGTACATTTGTACCCACACTGATACATCATTATCACCCCAAGTTCATACTACACATTAGGGTTCGCTCAGTGTTATACATTCTATGGGTTTCAACAAATGTATAATGACATGTATCTACCATTATGGTACATATAGAATAGTTTTACACCCTAAAAATCCTGTGTACTCCCTTCATCCCTTTTTCCCCCACCCCAAGCTCTGTCAATCACTGGTCCTTTACTTTCTTCATAATTTTGTTTTTTTTCCAGATTATCACATAGTGGGAATCATACTGTATGTTGCCTTTTCAGATCTGCTTCTTTTACTTAGTGGCATGCATTTAAGTTTCTTCTATGTTTTTTTTTTCATGGTTTGATAGCTCCTTTTTTTTTTTTTTTTTTTTAAACACTGCAAGACAGTCCATTGTCTAGATGGACCACAGTTTGTTTTTCCATTCACCAAGGACATCATGCTTGCCTCCAAGTTCTGGCAATTGTAAACAAAGCTGCTGTAATCATCCTTATGCAAGTTTTTATGTGGACATAAGTTTCAACACCTTTGGGTCAATACTAAGAAGTGGAATTGCTAGATTGTAGCTAAGAGTATGTTTAGTTTTGTAAGAAGTTGCCAGAATGTCTTCCAAAGTTTTATATTCTCACCAGAAATGAATGAGAGTTCCTGTTGCCCCATATCTTGCCAGCATTCGGTGGTGTTAGTATTTGGGGCTTGGGCCATTCTAATAAGCGTGTAGTGGTAGCTCATTGTTGTTTATACAGGTGCTTATTTGTCACTAGTATATCTTCTTTGATGAGGTGTCTTGTTCAGGTCTTCGGTCTTTTGAAAATTAGGTTATTCATATTCTTATTCTCGTTCTTTGTATATGTTAGGTAACAGTCCTTTATCATGTATGTATTTTGCAAATATTTTCTCCCCGTCTGTGGCTAGTCCTTCCATTCTCTTGACTGTGTCCTATGAAGAGGAAAAGTTTTTAATTTTAATAAAGACCAGCTTATCAATTATTTTTTTAGTAAATTGTGCCTTTGGCGTTGTATCTAAAGACACATCACCAGCTGTCTCCCTCTTTGGCTGCTCCTGGTCCTGCTGTATATTCATTCAGTGTGGACCTTGTATTTCTTTTGTGAAGTGGCAGCTGAGGAGACTGGCGCACACCATGGCCAATAAAAAGTCCAAGGAAGGAGTCAGAACTGAGAACAACGATCATATTAATTTGAAGGTGGTGGAGCAGGATGGTTCTGCAGTGCCATTTAAGATGAAGAGGCCCACGGCACTTAGTAAACTAATGAAAGCCTATTGTGAATGACAGTTTGTCAATGAGGCAGATCAGATTCCGATTTGATGAACAGCCAACCAATGAAACAGACACTTCTGCACAGTTGGAGATGGAAGATGAAGATACAATTGATGTGATGTGTTCCAGCAGTAGACAGGAGGTGTTTACTAAAAAGGGAACCTGCTACTTCAAAACTCTGTCCCTCCAGACCAAAGAGGACCTTCTCAATTCGAAAACTGCAATTTGCTCCCACCACATCCTGACTGCTACAGTAGTTTTTCTCGATTCTTTCATTTTCCCCTTCCCCATTCCTTTATTGCATATAATGTAACTGTATGTGCAGAAGCATATTGCATTTTTTTAACTAAATGGCCAGTGATATGTTTTGATTGACATCAAATGGACATGAGATGGGGAAAAATACTGATTCTGTGAAAACACCCCCTTTCTCCATTCGTGGCATTCAGCTCCTATCTTTATATCTCAGTAAGTTATTTTGCTCTCACTGTTTAACAAAAAAAGAACAGCATAAAGGTCCTTGCATACCTTGTTCAATTGGAGAATTTTTGTTTTTCATTTGTCATTGCAAAACCAAGGACAATTTTATAACATTTTTTGTATATAGTTGTTACATGTAGGGCAAACTCTCTTTAAGTAGGTATCAATTACTTTAAAAGAAATGAATCCTAGATGGTTTTCCCTTCAAGTGAAGTGTCTCATTGTTTAAATAAACTTCTTGTTAAAAATGAAAAATAAAGGTCATCACCATACTCAATGTCACCTGTATTTTTCTCCTATGTTATCTTTTTGGACTTTTACAGCTTTGCACTTTATATATTTAGGTCTATGATTCATTTTGAATTCACTTTTATGAGGGGGGGAAGGTCTGTTTCTAAATTCATTTTATTATGTGTGGATGTAATAAAAGTTCTCCCACTATCAGTTGTCAAAAAAGATTATCTTTGTTCCATTGTTTTGCCTTTGCTCCTTTGTCAGGAATCAGTTGACTATATTTTGGGGATCTATTTCTGAGCTCTCTAGTCTGTTTCATTGATCTCTTTGTCTTCTTTTTCACCAATACCACACTATATTGATTACTGTAGCTTTATAGAAAGTCTTAAAGAGGATAGTGTTGGTCTTCTGACTTTGTTCTTCTTCAACATCGTGTTGGTTATTCTGGGTCTTTTGCCAATTAACATAAATTTTAGAATCAGTTCGTTGATACCCACAAAATAATTTGTTGAAATTTTGATTGGTATTATGTTGAATCTGTAGATTGAGTCAAGAATAACTACCATCTAAACAATAATGAGTCTTCCTGTCCATGACCATAAGATATCTCCCCATTTAGTTCTTCTTTGATGTCTTTTGTAAGACTTTTGTAGTTTTTCCTCATATGGATTTTGCACATATTCTGTTACATTTATTCCTAAGTACTTTCTTTCAGGGGATAATGACATAAATGTTATTGTGTTTTAAATTTCAAATTTCACTTGTTCATTGCTAGTATATAAAAAAGTGATTGACTTTTATATATTAATCTTGAATCCTATAATCTTGGTATAATCACTTATTTTTTCAGGTTTTGTTTTTTGTCAGTTCTATCAGATTTTCTACATAGATAATTATGTTATCTGTGAACAAAGACACTTTTATTTCTTCCATCTCAATCTGTATACTTTTTGTTTCCTTTACTTGTTTTATTGCTTTAACTAGGACTTCCAGTACAATGTTGAAAAGGGATGGTGAGCGGTGACATTCTTGCTTTGTTCTTGATCTCAACAGAAAAGTTCTAGTTTTTCACCATTAAGTATCATGTTAGGTAAATTCTATTTTTGTTTATTTATTTGACAGAGACAGAGAGAGCACAAGCTGGGGGAGCAGCAGAGGGAAAGGGAGAAGCCGACTACCGAATGAGCAGGGAGCCCCATGTGGGGCTCGATCCCAGGACCCTGGAATCATAACCTGAACCAAAGGCAGATGCTTAACAACTGAGCCACCCAGGCGCCCCAGTTTGAATAGAAAATAACACTCAAGTATGTTTTCATGCCTGATTTTAAATAAATGCTGACAATTAAGATACTGTATTTTTCTTCCAGAGTGACTTCTGGGGAGTCTTGGAATGAAGCCCACTGATAGAAGTGAAATTCTAATAAATTTGCCACTGATTAAGAACATTTTAGGTCTGGAGTAGTTTTCACTGCCTTGGAAGACAATGCTGAGCTTCCTTGGGGGGCCTCTTGAAGAAGTTGCCTGCCGATTAATGGATGATAGCTAACTCACAATCAAATTTTGATCAAACTACAGGAAACGTGGACATGGAATTCAGGCCCAGTTCACTAATGGTTGTTCAAACATTGAGAAAGGATCATTTCCTTAATGTAGACCCTGTGCTTTTCAGTACTGAATTCAATGGCAGATATAAACCAGGTTAAACGGGTTCCATGACATGTTCTGTGGAGTCATATTAATGCCTTGGGTCCTAAAGGGCATTCTAAAAAAAGTATTTTATCATATGTTCAGACTTTTTATAAAACTTCATTATGGATAGAAAACAGAGAGACAATGTGGTTAGTAAAATCCTCCCAAATGCCAGCAGAATGGACTCCATAAGGCTCCTAGGCCCTCTGCATAAGAGGGTTTCAAGAGGTTTGTCTTCTCACTCCCCTTCAACTTCAGCTACTGAAGATTGGCAGGGGACAAAGCAATGAGTTTGTGTGTGTATGTGTGTGTGTTGTTATTAAGAAAGCATTTATAAGGCATACAGGATAATATAATAAACATGTAATGCAAACCCACAAAGTTTAAGAAATAGATCATTGTCAACTACTGACATTGTTTAAACTCAAAGGAGGGCAATCTTAGTATTTATTTCTTTTTCTAAATTATTAGAGTTTTGTTTTTTCTTGATTGCCTTTGGAAATAATAAATAATATGTGGGAACCAGATGCCTGCTTATTGTGCCATCAAGCATTATATTTACTGCCAAACAAGGACACCTGTCCCAATGACTTTGATTCATTTACTCATTTATTCAATAAACATTTCTTCTATTATATGATAGGTCCTTTTGTTTTACTTGGCATCCTATGATGGTGTTCTTAATTTAAGATGAGATGATTCCCACAGCTTATTCCTTGTGCCATATTGTCAGTCTCAGGGTTCTTTCCAACTCACCCATGGGAAAGGTTTTTGCAACTTTGTTCCTCCCCAAAGTAAATTGATCCTCCTTGTCCTTGCCTATACCTACATACTTGTTAAAATTACTAAGTATCTTCCCTGGATTTTCAGGGACAGTTCTGTCTTGACATGTTTGTCTCATGAAATATGCTAATTATAGTTATGTGTAAATGACTTCCTTGTACTTGTCTTTGTTGAGAATATAGCCTGTATATTTGTCACACGAGGGATGGTACTCTATAAATATTTGTTGAATAAATTGATAAATATGTTTCCATTGGAGGCAGAATTTATTAAAAGGAAAAAAATATATCACACTCACTTTTCAGCTAGATTATTTTTAAGGAGAAAATAAGATCCTTATACTCCTGCCCATCTCTGCCTCAAAAGTCTCTGTTACAACCTTTCATACTGCTGTGTTTGTGCCCATGTGTACACTTTTCTGACTAGAGTGAGCTGTCCCTCCACTTCTGCTCCACGTATGTAAATCTTTTCCATCCTTCAAAATCCTCCAGGAAATTTCCCCAGGATCTGTTTCTATGCTTCCATTGACCAGTCACTAGGCATGTAAAGACCTAGGGATAAAAAGAGAAAAATTCAGATCATTTTTTCTAAGCTTTTGATTCTTGTTATTTCCTAACTTCTTTTTTTAAAAAAATAAGGGGATGAGAGTAAGTGGACTCCTCCATATCTTTTCAATAAGATAAGTATATATTATATCTTAAATATAACAAACTGTATTGTTTACATAAGAAAACCATGTGTTACATAATAGACTTTCATGCCCCCAAAAATGTAATTTTAGATTTGCTCAAGTTACAGAAGGAAAAGAGTGTTCTATATTTTTCCTTTAAAAAAAAGTTATTTCTAACCTCACTCTCCTAACTTATAACTTTTGATGCACATTGGAAATTAATCATGAATTGCCTCATGACATGATCTATATCATGTTATTTAATGTCTGTTGGGTTGTTTAATAGTTCATTAATTAAACAACATGGTAAGCGTGCCAAGAACAAAGTAGGTTCCCCATTAATCTTGGAAGGAGAGGAATTACTTTGGGATTGATTGAAGTTTTGAGGCTCTGGAATTGAGATGCCTAAATGAAAAGAAAAGGGGGGAAAAAAAGGGAAGGAGTGGAAATAAAGTTTGTTTATGCCTCTAGAGTGGGAGCTGCATTCTCAGATGCCTAGAGAAGTCAGGGAAGGTAAATTAAAATAAATGATTTAATAAGAATAGGGAGTTGTAGACTCAGTGTCAAACTTGAACTCAAGCACTAAGTAGTAAGAAATAGAATGGCTAGGAAGAGAGGAAACTGCTCTTGTATCGCTGAAATATTAGTTCGTGGCTCATGAAAATTAATATTTTTAAGTATAAGTCTTGCTAGTATTCTTATATGTCCCTGAATGCCCTTTGAGACCGTATAATTTTCCATTTCTCAGTGACTGACTTGAAGCTCTTGAGAACACCTTCTCCTTCATCCCACTTGGAACTGAGATTTTTAAATGAAGAATAAAGAGATTAGAACAAAATTCATGCTCCTGAACTTTAAAGAAAGGATCTTCTATCTAGGGTGCTTTAATAAAACTCCTCATGCTCTGTCTTTGTAGGCTCTTCTAGGCTAGCCCTTGCCTTCTTCTGACCTTGGACCTGGCCTCTTGGCCTTAGGGTTGCTTTTCTACCATGATTCATCCCCTTGTCCTTTAGAAAAAAATTCTGTATTTGGACTACTTGACTCCCAGCTTCACTTTCCCCAAGATTCTGGACTCCCTTTGCTCTACAATTCATTCCTCTGCGAAGCTTCATGTTATTATCAAGCTCAGTGCAAATTTTCAGAACCCCAGCCAAGAGCAAAGCCCTCAGGTCCCTACTTGCCAAGGAAAGGAATTTGGATGTGAATAATGTTGCAAAGAGATTGAAAAAAAATGTTACCCAAGCAGAGGAAGAGCTCCCATATGAGCAGATAAGTGAACCGAGAGCCTTCTCCCCTTTGGCAGAGATAGCAGCCAGCAGGACTGGTTTTGCCAACAGTTAGGTGCTCCAGGTAGTAGCAAGGTTCTTGCACACACAATGCAAACGGTTTGATTGTTTTTGAAGTCTCAGTAAATAAGGTCATTGCAAGAGAGGGGAGAGGAGCAGCATATCTCCAGGATGAGAAAGCCTAAATACCTACCACAATGAATATAAAACACTCTATAGATTCTCAGTGTAGAAGAGGAAGGAAATGGAGGAAGGACAACTCTTGAAATGTTAGTGTAAGGAAACAGCTGTCAAAGATAACTGGGAAAGAATGTGCACTCTTTGTTGTCCTTCTCCTGATTGTCTGCCCCCAGGACGAGAAAGCTACAGGTGTTTCCTCCGCAAAACACTCTGAACACAACAGAGTAATGCAGCTATGCTGGACTTGAAGCCACAAGACTCAGGTTCACATTCTGGCACAAACATCACTGTGCCACCCCCCACAAGCCTGTCTGTTACCTCCCTAAACCTTGACTTGTCCATTTTTAAAAAAGAGATGACATAAAAAATATTCATCTTATACTGTCAAGAGAAATGCAAGAGGTAATGTATGTAAAAGAACTTTCAAATGCTAAAGTACCCCCATGAATTTGAATTTGCATTATGACTTGCTAGTGTTTTAGCACTTATGGTATTCATACTAAGTATTTGTGATTTAAATGATACAGCTTAAAAATAAAATTTGGATTGTTAATCCAAAAAAGTGTGAGTATTAAAAGAGACCTCCTAGCATGATGAGTTTTGGAGTCCGATTCAGTGCAAACCCAAGATTTGCAACAGACTAACTATATGATCATAGGTTATCACTTTTCAGCCATATGTACTCATCTGTGAATAATTCTTTGCATTGTTTTCCAGGGTTAAATGAGTACAGTATAATGTTTGTTGTCTTTCCTTTCCTTCTTTCTTTTTCTTTTTTTTTATTATTAACATATAATGTATTATTTGTTTCAGGGGTACAGATCTGTGATTCAACAGTCTTGCACAATTCACAGTGCTCACCATAGCACATACCCTCCCCAATATCCATGACCCAGCCACCCCATCCCTCCCACCTCCCACCACTCCAGCAACCCTCAGTTTGTTTCCTGAGATTAGGAGTCCCTTATGGTTTGTCTCCCTCTCTGGTTTCATCTTGTTTAATTTTTTACTCTTCCCCTATGATCCTCTGCCTTGTTTCTCAAATTCCACATATAAGTGGGATCATATGATAATTGTCTTTCTCTGACTGACTTATTTCACTTAGCATATTACCCTTTAGTTCCATCCACGTCATTGCAAAAGGCAAGATTTCATTTTTGATGGCTGCATAATATTCCATTATATATACATATATTTCATATATATATCACTTCTTTATCCATTCATCTGTCGATGGACATCTTGGCTCTTTCCATAGTTTGGCTGTTGTGGACATTACTGCTATAAACATTGGGGTGCAGTTGCCCCTTTGGATCACTACATTTGTATTTTTGGGGTAAATACCCAGTAGTGCAATTGCTGGGTCATAGGATAGCTCTATTTTCAACTTTATGAGGAACCTCTATACTGTTTTCCAGAGTGGCTGTACCAGCTTGCATTCCCACCAACAGTGTAGGAGGGTTCCCCTTTCTCCACATCCCCGCCAACATCTGTCATTTCCTGATTTGTTAATTTTAGCCATTCTGACTGGTGTGAGGTGGTATCTCATTGAGGTCTTGATTTGTATTTCCCTGATGCCGAGTGATGTGGAGCACTTTTTCATGTGTCTGTTGGCCATTTGGATGTCTTCTTTGCAAAAATGTCTGTTCACGTCTTCTGTGCATTTCTTGATTGGATTATTTGTTTGGGTGTTGAGTGTGATAAGTTCTTTATAGATTTTGGATACTAGCTCTTTATCTGATATGTCATTTGCAAATATCTTCTCCCATTCTGTCGGCTGTCTTTTGGTTTTGTTGACTGTTTCCTTTGCTGTGCAAAAGCTTTTTAACTTGATGAAGTCCCAATAGTTTATTTTTGTCTATGTTTCCCTTGCCTTTGGTGATGTGTCTAGGTTGAAGTTGTTGTGGTCCAGGTCAAAGAAGTTGTTGCCTGTGTTCTTCTCAAGGATTTTGATGAATTCCTTTCCCACATTTAGGTCTTTCATCCATTTTGAGTCTATGTTTGTGTGCGGTGTAAGAAAATGGTCCAGTTTCATTCTTCTGCATGTGGCTGTCCAATTTTCCCAACACCATTTGTTGAAGAGACTGTCCTTCTTCCAATGGATATGTTTTCCTGCTTTGTCAAAGATTAGTTGACCACAAAGTTGAGGGTCCATTTCTGAGTTCTCTATTCTGTTCCATTGATCTATGTGTCTGTTTTTGTGCCAGTACCATACTGTCTTGATGATGACAGCTTTGTAATAGAGCTTAAAGTCTGGCATTGTGATGCCACCAGCTTTGGTTTTCTTTTTCAAAATTCCTCTGGCTATTTGGGGTCTTTTCTAGTTCCATACAAACTTTAGGATTAGTTGTTCCAGCTCTGTGAAAAAAGTTGATGGTTTGATAGTGATTGCATTGAATGTGTAGATTGCTCTCTACATTCTACACATTCATTTTGACAATATTTGTTCTTCCTATCCATGAGCATGGAACATTTTTCCATTTCTTTGTGTCTTCCTCAAATTTTTTCATAAGTATTCTATGATTTCTAGAGTACAGCTTCTTTACCTCTTTGGTTAGGTTTATTCCTAGGTATCTTATGGTTTTTGGTGCAATTGTAAATGGGATCGACTCCTTAATTTCTCTTTCTTCTGTCTCATTGTTAGTATATAGAAATGCAACTGATTTCTGTGCATTGATTTTATAACCTATCACGTTGCTGAATTCCTGTATGAGTTCTAGCAATTTTGGGGTGGAGTCTTTTTGGTTTTCCACATAGAGTATTATATCATCTGCAAATAGTGAGAGTTTGACATCTTCTTTGCCAATTTGGATGCCTTTTATTTCTTTTTGTTGTCTGATTGCTGAGGCTAGGACTTCTAGTACTATGTTAAACAGCAGTGGTGATAGTGGACATCCCTGCCGTATTCCTGACCTTCGGGGGAAAGCTCTGTTTGTCCCCATTGAGAATGATATTCACTGTGGGTTTTTCACTGATAGCATTTAGATATTGAGGTATGCACCCTCCATGCCTACACTGTGAAGAGTTTTAATCAAGAAAGAATGCTGTACTTTGTCAAATGCTTTTTTGGCATCTATTGAGAGGATCATATGTTTCTTGTCCTTTCTTTTATTAATGTAGTGTATCACTTTGATTGATTTGCAGATGTTGATCCAACCTTGAAGTCCTGGTGAATAATCCTTTTAATGTACTGTTGGATCCTATTGTCTAGTATGTTGGCGAGAATTTTTGCATCCATATTCATCAGGGATATTGGTCTGTAATTCTCTTTTTTGGTGGGGTGTTTGTCTGGTTTTGGGATCAAGGTAGTGTTGGCCTCATAAAAAGAGTTTGGAAGTTTTCCTTCCATTTCCATTTTTTGGAACAGTTTCAGAAGAATAGGTATTAATTCTTCTTCAAATGTTTGGTAGAATTCACCTGAGACACCATCAGGCCCTGGGCTCTTGTTTGTTGGGAGATTTTTGATTACTGCTTCAATTTCCTTGCTGGTTGTGGGTCTCTTCAGGTTTTCTATTTCTTCCTGGTTCAGTTTTGGTAGTTTATACATCTCTAGGAATGCATCCATTTCTTCCAGATTGTCTAATTTGTTGGCCTATAGTTCTTATAATATTTTCTTATAATTGTTTGTATTTCTTTGGTGTTGGTTGTTATCTCTTCTCTCTCATTCATGATTTTACTTATTTGGGTCCTTTCTCTTTTCTTTTTGACGAGTCTGGCCAGGGGTTTATCAATCTTATTAATTCTTTCATAGAACCAGCTTCTAGATTCGTTGATCTGCTCTACTGTTCCTTTGGTTTCTATTTCATTGATTTCTGCCCTAATCTTTATTATTTCTCTTCTCCTTCTGGTTTAGGCTTTATTTGCTGTTCTTTCCCCAGCTCCTTTAGGTGTAGGGTTAGGTTGTGTATTTGAGACCTTTCTTGTTTCTTGAGAAAGTTTTGTAGTGCGATATACTTTCCTCTTAGGACTGCTTTTGCTGCATCCCAAAGATTTTGAACAGTTGTATTTTCATTTTCATTTGTTTCCATGCATTTTTTAAATTCTTCTTTAATTTCTTGATTGACCCATTAATTCTTTAGTAGGATGCCCTTTAGCCTCCATGTATTTGAGTTCTTTCCAACTTTCCTCTTGTGATTAAGGTCCAGTTTCAAAGCACTGTGGTCTGAAAATATGCAGGGAATGATCCCAATCTTTTCCTAACAACTGTGACCTGATTTGTGACCCAGGGTGTGATCTATTCTGGAAAATGTTCATGTTGGTGTTAATGTAGAGCATGAAATCATCCATAATACCTGGCTTGCTAAAATGTAACATGGAGGCCACTGGAAGCAGGGAAGGTTTCAGAGAAGGGTGTAGGTCTGGAATGCTGAGGCCTGCATGACCACTCTGCCATAGGAATGCCACGGGAGGTTGCCTTCCCTGAAGCTTTCTTAGCCCATACAGCCACCCTGGGATCTAAGAGATGTATGCATTGTCGCCTAGGCTATGTTTAGCAGAACTTCATAGAACATACAGATTAGCATATCATATCTTTCCTGTAAACAGATCCTCCTAGTTCCAGTAAGACCCCTTGTCACACATCACATGCTTGAGAAACAGTGATAAAGATTTTTTATTATCCTGTAGGACCAATAAAGGCAGGAGCAAAGAAGAACATAGGGTCTTCATCTCTGAGTGTTGACCCCCTTGCCTTCTCCTCTCTTTCACAGCAAAGTTTGAAGTAATCTTTCATCCATCGGTACAGGGATTGCTGGCCATTTCCAGCAATGTTCCATGGGCACTAGAGAAGAATGTGTATTCTGTTGCTTTGGGAATGAATGTTCTGAATATATCTGTGAAGTCCATCTGGTCCAGTGTGTCATTTAAAGCCCTTATTTCTTTGTTGATCTTTTGCTTAGGTGATCTGTCTGTTGCGGTGAGGGGGGTGTTAAAGTCCCCTACTATTATTGTATTATTATCGATGTGTTTCTTTGATTTTGTTATTATTTGGCTTATATAATTGGTTTCTCCCATGTTAGGGGCATAAATGTTTACAATTGTTAGATGATCTTGTTGGATAGACCCTCTAATTATGATATAGTGTCTTTCTTCAGCTCTTAATACAGTCTTTGATTTAAAATCTAATTTGTCTGATATAAGGATTGCCACCCCAGCTTTCCTTTGATGTCCATTAGCATGCTAACTGGTTTTCCAACCCCTCATTTTCAATCTGGAGGTGTTTTGGGGTCTAAAATGAGTATCTTGCAGACAGCATATCAATGGGGCTTGCTTTTTTTTCCCAATCTGATGCCCTGTGTCTTTTGATTGGGGCATTTTCCCATTTACCTTCAGGGTAACTATTGAAAGATATGAATTTAGTGCCATTGTATTGCCTGTAAGGTGACTGTTACTGTATATTGTCTCTGTCCCTTTCTGGTATATGTTACTTTTAGGCTCTCTCTTTGCTTAGAGGACCTCTTTCAATATTTCTTGTAGAGCTGGTTTGGTGATCACAAATGCTTTTAGTTTCTGTTTGTCCTGGAAGCTTTTTATCACTCCTATTTTCATTGACAGCCTAAGTGGATAAAGTATTCTTGGCTGTGTATTTTTCTCGTTTAGTACCCTGAATATATCATGCTAGTCCCTTCTGGCCTGCCAGGTCTCTGTGGATAGGTCTGTTGCCAATCTAATGTTTCTACTGCTGTAGGTTACGGACCTCTTATCCCGAGCTGCTTTCAGGATTTTCTCTTTGTCTCTGAGATTTGTAAGTTATACTATTAGATGTCAGGGTGTTGACCTATATTTTGAGGGGCATTCTCTGTGCCTCCTGGATTTTGATGCCCGTTTCCTTCCCCAATTTAGGGAAGTTCTTTGCTATAATTTGCTCCAATATACCTTCTGCCCCTCTCTCTCTTTCTTTTTCTGGGATCCCAATTATCCTAATATTGTTTTGTCTTATGGTATCACTTGTCTCTCAAATTCTGCCCTCGTGATCCAGTAGTTGTTTATCTCTCTTTTTCTCAGCTTCTTTATTCTCCATCGTTTGGTCTTCTATATCACTAATTCTCTCTTCTGCCTCATTTATCCTAGCAGTTAGAGCCTCCATTTTTTATTGTACCTCATTTATAGCCTATTTGATTTCAACTTGTTTAGATTTTAGTTCTTTTATTTCTCCATAAAGGGATTCTCTAGTGTCTTCTATGCTTTTTTTTTTCAAGTCCAGCTAGTATCATTATAATCGTTATTCTGAGCTCTAGTTCCGACCTCTTAATAATGTCCATATTGATTAGGTCCCTGGCAGTCAGTACTGCCTCTTGTTCTCTTTTTTGAGGTGAGTTTTCCATCTTGCCATTCTGCCCAGAGAATAGATGAACAAGATATAAAATACTAAAGGGGCAACAACGAACCCAGAGAAATATACACTTAACAAATTAGAAGAGACCTGAAACCGGGCGGGGGGCGGGGGGAAGAAAGAAAATATGATCAGGCTGGTGAATAGAACAGACCCATACACTAGATTTTGGGTGTATTTTGGTGTGTTAGAAGAAACTGCATCCCAAAATTTTAAAGAAACAAAACCTTATATATACAAAAAATAAGGTTAAATACAATGAAGGGATAGAATATGATTGTAAAAAATGTAAATTAAAAAAGATTTTTAAAAAGGAATTGGTAAGATGTTGGTTGAAAAAGGAAAGAAGAAAAATTAAAAAGAAAAAAGAAAGAAAAAGAAAATTGAAAAAATTAAAGTTGAAAAACTAAAGAATCATGGGGGAAAAGCCATGAATTTTATGTGCTGTCTTCTCTTAGTCCTGGAATTTTGCAGTTCTCATTGATCAGTAAACTTTTTCTTGGCTGGATGTTCTTGCTGATCCTTCTGAGGGAGGGGCCCATTTCATTGATTCTCAAATGCCTTTGCCCCGGGAGGAATTGCATCACCCTTGCCAGGGGCCAGGCTAAGTAATCTGCTCTGGTTTGCTCAGTGTAGTTTTTGTTTCCCGAAGGCTTTCTGTGCAGCTTTAGAGGATGAGAATGAAAATACTGGTCTCCTAATCTCCGGCCCCAGAGCCAGGGCCCCACTCTTCAGTGAGCCCCCAGAGAAAAGCAGTCAATCACTCCTGTCTCCCTGGTCTCCGTATGCACTCTGTATTCACCTGGCCTGTGACCAAGTGTTTCTATCTCTGGCACACGACCCCGTTTGGAGTCTCCAAACCCAGCAGATTCCTGTGGTGCGCTCCCGTGCCGCTCCTCCTGGGGGAGGAGGGGAGTCTCCCCAGTTCTGCTGCTTGTGGGTCCCTGCTTGAAGAGCAGTGGCCCAACTGTGGACCATGGTTTATGGCAACCCTGAGCTAAGAACCCACTCCTCGGCTCACTCTTTGCAGCCAGCTTCCCTGCTTTGATACCTGGGAGCTTGGCTGCATTCAGGAACCCCCGGTCTTCCTGTGACCCTGAGAGTCCTGAGACCACACTGTCCCAGAGAGGGTTCCACCCCCCCGCTTAGCCACCAGAGCAACGTCCCTCATTGGAGCAGACTTCTAAAAGTTCTGGTTTTGTGCTCCACTGCTCTTTCACTTGCCTATAGCCAGCTGACAGAGGCTGCCTCCCCTGCAGTCTATCTTTCATATATTGTCTCAGATTCTTTTCTCTGCACCTTCTACCTTCCAGAAAGTGGTCACTTTTCTGTTCATAGAGTTGCAGCTATTCTTTTCTTCCATCTCCACTTGAGTTCTCAGGTGTTCAGAATGGTTTGATAGCTATCTAGCTGAATTCGTGGAACCAGATGAAATTTAGGTCTCCTATTCCTCTGTCATCTTGGACTCTCCCTTCTTTCTACTTTTTGACATGCCTTCTCAATCTCTCAAGATTATTAAAACCTGAAAAAAGGAAAGTTACCTTAGTGGATCCAAGCAAGAGATACTGGCATGGGAATATCCTGGAGCCAGGTGGAGAATAAATGTTTCATGAATGGCAGACAGTACTAGATTCAGCCTCTGCCCCTGTAGTCTGATTTCATTTGTACTCTCAAAAACCTATAATACTTAGTTTAAAGAAGCTTTGGGTAATGCAAAATTGACTTGATGGCCTGCAGTTGTCATTATGAAGAGGGATGCAAGGCTACATAGGAAAACTATGTGTCCATGACTGTCACGTGATTTTAAAGGTTTGTTTTTTCCTGAGCTGACACTTGGAAAGTTGTACCTCCTAAACACATGCCCTATAATCTGAAGAATTTATTATCAGGTCAACTGGTTGTCTTATTTGTGCTTATTTATACCTTATTTATGAGTCTGTGGTACAAATAGTTAAGCTTCCATCAATGGTATAGTAAGCTGAGAGACTCAAGCAATGACAAATTTGCCCAACAAATACAAATGTGTACTACAATATTTTAAACACAGTGTAGTAGGAGGATTCCTGGGAAGGCAGAACCTATCATGTTTCTAATTCACACAAGTGTGTTGAAGGAACAAATTCCTTGGAACCCAGGATGATTTTGTCATGTAGAAGTCACTGGGTGTAACTCTTCCAGGGAAGAGTGAGTTATTTTTTTTTTTTTTTGATGTTTTTTTTTTTTAAATTTTTTATTGTTATGTTAATCACCATATATTACATCATTAGTTTTTGGTGCAGTGTTCCATGATTCATTGTTTGTTCATAACACCCAGTGCTCCATGCAGAACGTGCCCTCCTCAATACCCATCACCAGGCTAACCCATCCCCCTACCCTCCTCCCCTCTAGAACCCTCAGTTTGTTTTTCAGAGTCCATCATCTCTCATGGTTCGTCTCCCCCTCTGACATACTCCCCTTTTCTTCCTCTCCTGTTATCTTCTTCTTTTTCTTTTTTCTTAAAATATGTTGCGTTATTTGTTTCAGAGGTACAGAACTGTGATTCAACAGTCTTGCACAATTCACAGCGCTCACCGTAGCACATACCCTCCCCAATGTCTATCACCCAGCTACCCCATCCCTCCCACCCCCAACCACTCCAGTAACACTCAGTTTTTTTCCTGAGATTAAGAATTCCTCATATCAGTGAGGTCATGTGATACATGTCTTTCTCTGATTGACTTATTTCACTCAGCATAACACCCTCCAGTTCCATCCACGTTGGGTGAGTTATTTTTTTTCCTTCTAATGTTTACCTTGAAAAACTACAGGACAGACAGGCTGGCAAGAAACAATGAATGAAACTGTCTGGCTCTGTGGGAGCAGTAAGGTAGGATGTCATACTTCTCCCTCAAGAAGGTCTTGGCATTAGGGCTGACACTTGGAAATGAATGGCAACAAACTGCTTTAAGGACAGCACTGATAACAACAGCCCAGTGTTCTTCAGAGTCACAGATGCTTCATCTAAATATTTCTCAGGGGAAGATCAGTGCCAGGAGGAAAACAGAACCAACCCAAAGTATCTCCTATACATGGACAGCATCCTTGCATAGCAGCTGGGGCAACATCAGTGAGGGAATAATTTCTTTGGAAATAGTCTTCACTTTAAGCCATAAAGCATGACTCAGCAGAGTGAGTTTATGGAAGCAGATTTGACACAATCCAGCTTCAATATAAAGTGCTTCTTTAAATGAATATGATGAATATGTGTAAACCCTCTGGGCATTTGGGATTACCATAAAGAAGATGACTACAAAGGAGGAGAGAAGCTTATTATCATGAAGGGCAGATCTATATGAAGGCTTAATCTGGTTTTTATTTGAATAATAAAATATGACCTCACTTACCCTACTATGTGTGATTCAGAATATAGTCAGATGAATCTCAAACTATAAGCTCAGATGTAAAGATACCACATTTCTTTTATTTAAGAAAAATCAACTTATTCTTTCTCCTTGGCTTCCAAATCAAAAATTATTTTATTTCACATAGTAAAAAAAAGAGCCTGCTTTGGAGATGGTCTCCTTGAACTCTAAGAAAATATTATTATAATTCTACAAAGAAATAAAAACACCATACGTATGTTAAATCGTAGTTATTTTTGTCATTCTACATATTAAGCTTTAATAATAATATTGAAAGACAAATACAAGGTAGGCAACTGACTTTTAAAAAAAATGATCTTACTGATTAAGGTCACTGCTTGAGCAGCTCAAAATTTAGTTTGATTTTATTAACAGTGTAATATGGTAAGAAATTTGCCAAAACCTACAAAGAAAAACAAATACTGTGAAAGATACGACAACAACAAAGCAGAAAAATAGGGAAATTAATGTCATCAATTCAGCAGTTAGAGTAGTTTCAAGTATGTTTTCGTATCTCTTAAAAAAAAAAAAACTGGAGTCTGCCATATTTTGGAAATATAGAACATGCACTCATGAGACTCTGTTCCTAACAGTTTAATAGTAACATTCTCGATTGAGGCCCTTGCTATAGCAATGCAATTGTATCAGACGCACTCAAGTTATTGAGCAGAAATAATGAATCACAAAAGGTGGAGATTTACAAGTTAAATATTGTGTCTGTGTGGAAAAAGAGGAAAGATTGCATTTCCTGATGGGAATCTTCAGTGACATAAGAACCAGTACTCCAGAAAGTAATTTTTAAAATTAATCCAGAGAGTTATTTCTAACCACTATTTTGAGAGAAGCAGCAAGCACAAATTTCTTGGGGAAAATATCATACTGAAGCAGTTCCACTGCCTTTTATATCATGGTGCACCATGAGTATTTCAGCAAATAATATACACTTGCCACTTTTCCTTCAGGCTTTTCCCCATTTTGAACTGCTGAAGCCCAGTAACTTGTATATAGTGGTTTTCAATTATTATTTATTGGATGAATGAACAAATGAATGAAAAAATACAAAAAAATTTAGAACTTTCCCCTTTGAGTGAAATTGTTACCCCTGAACTTTGACTTAATTGTTTCCTTTCTTTTTGGCAGGCAACATAGAACAAATAGTTCTAGTCTTTCCAATTGCTGTACAAATCTACAAGGCCTGAATTTCTTTAAAGAAATTATAGTAGTCGACTCAGCAATTGCACTACTGGGTATTTACCCCAAAGATACAAATGTAGTGATCCAAAGGAGCACCTGCACCCCAATGTTTACAGCATCAATGTCCACAATAGCCAAACTATGGAATAAGCCCAGATGTCCATCAACAGATGAATGGATAAAGAAGATGTGGTATATATATATACATATATATATACAATGGAACATTATGCAGCCATCAAAAAAATGAAATCTTGCCATTTGCAATGATGTGGATGGAATACTCGAGGGTATTATGCTAAGCGAAATAAGTCAATTAGATAAAGACAATTATATGATCTCACTGATATGTGGAATTTGAGAAACAAGGCAGAGGATCATAGGGGAAGAGAGTAAAAATTGAAACAAGACAAAACCAGAGAGGGAGACAAACCATAAGAGACTCTTAATCTCAGGAAACAAACTGAGGGTGGCTAGAATGGAAGGGGGTGGGAAGGATGCGGTGGCTGGGTGATGGACACTGGGGAGGGTAGGTGTTGTGGTGAGTGCTGTGAATCACAGACTTGTACTCCTGAAACAAATAATACATGTTAATTAATTGAATTAAAACTTTATAAAAAGAAAAGAAATTGTAGTAGAAAAGCAGATAAATTATAAAGTATTAGAAATAAGTTCTAATCCATGTTTTGAGAGAGCTGTTCTACTTATTAAATTAGAAAATTTCTAAACTCAAACTAAACCTTTAAATTCTGAAATTAATCATATAATACCAAGCTACAGTTTTTTGATTTTATTATGAAAAATAACAGGAAAATCCAATGTATGGAAACAAGTGTAATATATATATAATATTTAGTATGTAATATAATATAATATATATGTAATATATAAATGAAGTTTGTTAATTAGAAATGTATCTGTTATGGCTACATATCTCATTATACTTGTCTCGCGTTTGTTACTCTACAAGGAATACATAGGATTAAAATAGAGTTTCTTTAGAGAAAGAATTTTGAAATAGTGGAAAGGGCAGCTCTTCCAAGCATAGATGAGGATCAGTCACTGAGCTGTTCTGACTGGCGAGGAATGAAGAAAGAGAAGCTGAGGACACAGAGACTGCTGTGTTATGTATGATAATATTTTTGTGATGAAAAAAAAGAATAAATTTGGGCACAAACTGTAGGTAAATTCTCAGAACAAACTCTCCTAAAAGGCCAATCAATCAAATCTTGGCATAAGATTAAGAGGATGATCTAAGAAAGATGTTGGGGTTCAGAGCTGAAGGCCAAGAAAGAATTCTTGAGACATCTGTGGTGCAAAAAGGTGTTTTATAAAGCATGGGGACAGGACCGCGGGCAGAAGGAGCTGCACTGGGGTCATGAAGAGTGGCTGGTTATATAATTTCAAGTTGGGAGGGGGTTAAGTATAGCAAAATCTCTAAGGAATTTTGGAAGCAAGTTTTCCAGGACCTTGAGGGGGCTAGCTCTTGTTAGGAAAAGGTCATTTATTACTGTCTAATAAAACCTTAGTCATGAGATCTTTCAGATGTGTATCAGTGGGTCATATGCTTGGAGGATGATTGCCAACACGTATCTTGGGGGGTAGAGATAAAGGGAGTTTCCAAAGGAATTTTTATGTGTTTAAGTAGACTTACAGGATCCCCCAGGTTGCGGTTGGGCTAAGATTGTCTTTTGCCCTTAGCAAAGTATCTACATCAAGGCAGATGAGTACCTAGGGGAATGTCACTCTGCCTGTTTCAAGGACTTGTCAATGGGCTGTAAGTAGTAAGGAAATTTAATTTTTCTTTTGCCTTTGTTTCCCATATCAGAGAACACATTCAGGGAGAAAAACAAATAAAAACTTGAGTTTCAATGATAAAGACAGAAGAATGTCTCGTTTTGTATGTGTTTATTACCCCTGTAATAATAACTTGTTTTGCTTAATTATATATGCATGATGAGGCAGTTCTAATCAATGAATATCGGTAAATAAAGAAGCTTTATTTTACTTACCTAAAAGAGAATGTTTACTTCTGAATTTTGCTCCTTCACCCTAATGGGTCATCCACATTCACCTGGCATATTAATAGACAATTTTTACAAGAGAATTCCACAGGTTGAATGTGAATAGCCTCCTCTGTTTGGCAATACCTCAAAACTGGACTTATAAGTCACAGTTACCTCTTAGTCATCTGATGGTAAAGCCAAGAGATTGGTAAAAGGGTGTTGGGAATTCTAGATAGGATTAGGCAAAAGTAAGTCTGGGTCTTTGGGAGGCTATTGTAAACAAATGCAGTGTGTGTGTTTCACAGAAACCACTCTGATTTAGAATCCCCTCTCCTGCAGCTCACGTCCTCATTCCATAATGGTAACCCAGAGCAAGCATTAATTCTGAAATAATGCAAAGCCCAGAAAGGCAACAATTTTTTCTCACATGATTAATAATGTCTTTATATCAAAGTGGTTTCATGAATTTTATTACATTAATGATCACTTTACATATTAGGAAACTGACATTTAAACCATCTCCTACAGCTCACGTCCTCATTCCATAATGGTAACCCAGAGCAAGCGTTAATTCTGAAATAATGCAAAGCCCAGAAAGGCAACAATTTTTTCTCACATGATTAATAATGTCTTTATATCAAAGTGCTTTCATGAATTTTATTACATTAATGATCACTTTACATATTAGGAAACTGAGGTTCACAGATAAGACTGGACTGACTCAGTGTCTCAAAACTAATTAGTAACAAAGGCAGGACAGTGCTCTTCCAGTGTATCCTGCCTGAAAGCCCATCAGATAGATGACAAAGTTAAACTACATTTTCTTTCACTTTACTGTAGGGAGAGACATCCTGACTCAGTGACTGAATGATAGAAAGGAGAGTGACTTTAAACCAGGGCAAACAGACCTGACTGTGGAACCCAAACAGAAAAATCCTTCATTTTAGGTCTCTTTCTATTGTTTTGTCCTGGCTCATTTATTTGTCATCCTTTCCAAAGATTAAGAAAAGGAAAGGAACTGCTAAAATAAGAAGTATATAGAGGGAACTATTTTTATAACATGCACCCAAGCTGATCAAGTAACATCAGATGACAGATGTGTCACTTGATTCATTTATTTAATGTCTAAACTTGTGTCGAATCCACTTGACACTTGAAAACAAGTAATTAAGGACTTGTCATTTATCTCGTTTCTATGGTTTAAATGTTAGAAATTATGCCCTCAAATATGGACACAAGCTGTATTTTTAATTTTGGGATCCCCAGCACTTAGAACAGAGCCTGACACATACTCGATACTTAATAAATGTTTGTCCAGTGAATGAATGAATGAACGAACTATGCATTGGTGATGGGAGGCCGAGAGGAATAATGAAAGAAAGGAAGAAAAATCATGTTACAAACATGGCCTTCCTTCTGTTTTCTACTTGGACAGTAGCAACAAAATATTACCCAATATTGGCAACAGTGGAAACTTGATTGGGAAATTTTCTGGTCTTTCAGAAATGGGATGTTTTTTTCCAAGGAAATCAAAGAATGAAGTTTACTGAATGTACTTCCCTTGTTCATTCAAGTGTTATCAACAATGGAACTCATAAAGACATTTCTATTGCGTATCAAAAGTAAAAACTGCAAGAAAATGATCTTCTTCCTACAAACATTGAGTTATCAGACTGTGGAGCTTCTTAAACTCTAATGTGCCCATAAATCATCTGGAGAACTTACTAGAATGTGGGGCTTAAAGGTTATGATTCAATGAGTCTGCCCTGGAGTCTGAGATTTTGCATTGCTAACATCTCCCAAATGAATGCAAAGCTGTTGATCTGTAGGTCACACTTTGAGTAGTGTGTGTTTACTTTTGGAAGGTTTTCCCATATTTTCCTTTATCTTCACTCAAAGCCTTACCATTTCACCATTAACATATACTCATTGTCAAACATAAAGGTCTGCAATGTCCCCTAGGTGAATCCTCAGATCGATCCTTTATTCTTCCTGTATCATAGGTTATACTGATGTCACCACATCAGGCTACTGATGTGACATACTCTGATAAATCAATCTTACTATTATGACATTTTTCATTATTGAGAAATTCAAATTAACCGCTTTAGGAAATTGCTGACATCACACCTGAGTATGACTGATAGCCTTCCAATAAGCATAGCATCATCAACATGTTATCCAGTCATCAGAAAAATTCTCTTTCCCATTTTTTCAGTTTATTTCTATTACCTGAAGCTATGAGCTGGACCACTCCTCTCTGAAAAGTAAGGCTGAGCAGCTACTCTCAATCATGATCCCTTTAAATTGTGAAGTGTTTCAAAACTAATTATATGGTTAAATTGAATATAACAAAGCAGTGAAGCTGGCAAGCAATTTGCATTATTTAAAAATTATAGTCCATTCAAAGTTACCAATAGTTCTTAGACTTGAGAATCACTAAGAATCACCTGGAAGACTTCTTAAACCACAAATGCTGGGGCCCACCCTTAATTTCTTGCTTCATTAAGTAGGGGTGATTTGTACCTCTAATAAATGCCCAGGTGATATTCAATGCCATGCTTTCTCAACATCAGCATCACTGGCATTTCAGAATGGATAATTCTTTGCTGTGGGGGCTGTCCTCAGCATTATAGGATGTTTAGCAACATCCTTGGCCTCTTCCCAATAAATGTCAGTAGCACTCCCACTCCCTTCAGTTGTGACAACAAAAATGTCTTCAGACATTGACAAATGTCCCCGGAAGATGAATCCACGCTTGACTGAGAACCACTGTTCTATGCTATGTCATTCTCATTAACTTGCATTTTAATATGCTTTATTAACTGGAAGACTAAAGATGTGCCAACTCTGGTGTCGTGGCAGGGCAGTGTGGCAAGTGTGCACAGCATTCCCCAAGAGTGTTTCCATGGAGAAACTGGTTATTACTGATGCTTAAGGTCACTACTAGCCTAACAACACTGTTCCAACACCTAACACAAAGGAAAATTTGGAAGACAATCCATTCTTATGCCAGGACAATCTCTAGATATCAAGTAGGGTGTCTAGGAAAAAAATGTGATTAGTATAAGATCATATTCTGTCTGTCTGTCTTCCTCTCTTTTTCGGTGTCTCTATCCCTGATCTGTGCTTTCTCCATGTTTGGATAGCATTTTTTCAATCTTCCTTTGGATCTCACATTAAAATGTTATCTTTGTATCCAAGAAATATAATGTAACCTCTGTGTCTTCTTTGACTGTGTCATTCCTTTATTTAATTCATTGAGTTACTTCCAAAAGAAAAATATTACAAAGACTCGTGGAAAACCCAATGAATAATGATGCTATTGATACTGATAAAGGGTAACTTCTTTCTGTTCCACTCTAGTTCTCATATTGACCCAGAATTCTTACTAAGAGAGATTTCTCAAAACCTATTTTTGTTCATTTACTGAAAGAAGTCCATTGACACTGGATTCAGATTTCCGTTGAAACAGAAAAAAGAAACGTTAATTTAGAAACTGTGATCCAAAGACACAAAAGGAATTCCAGAAGTCTCAAATAGTGAAAACTAATAGAAGGCTGAAGAAAAGAAGAGGGTGGATTTTCTTCAGATAAATCCTCTACTCTCTTCCTCTTGCCTCTGTCTTGAACATCCTTACAACAAACCCTACCAGGCCCTCTTGACTACACAGTTCCAATACCCCCTTACTCACTCCTCTAGCCTCCTTTTGTTCTCCCTACCCAATCCCCCCTAAAGAAAAAAGACCAAGTAAGGACTGAGAGGTCATCTGATGTGGGAGAATCACTCCCCTAAAGAAGGAGAAGTTTTAGACTTTGAGCAGGACAATGCTGAAAAAAGACAAGTAAAATTCCTGCAATATAAGATTAGAGCAAAGAGCTCTAGGAGCTAAGCACAAGACGATAATACTGATACTCAAAGGGATCTACTTCATCAGAGGCAAATTTCAGAAGGTGCTCTGGGGCTAAAGGATTGATGTTCAAAGAAGTGGAAGAGCTTTCAAGACTAATAATTTACATTAGAATAAGTATATTTAACACTTATAAGATCACATTTTATTTGATACTGTGTAATGTATATAAATTTTTGCATTTGAAATGCGTTATATATTTAGCTATGTGGGTTTTTAAAAATTTTATGAATTCTGATCAGGTTTTCAAATAAAACTCTGAAATTTGGAAATACCGGAACAAATCCCTTAATACTTGCATTATATTTTTTCTCCAGTATTGTGCTTACTTATTCAACATGTCTAAAACTGAAGTGATACTTGTCCCCCAAATACTTGCTCTCCATCAGAATCTTCAATAAAAAGAATTCTTTTTCAGGCATTCAAATCCTGGGTATTATGGTATCATTGATGCCTCCTTCTTACTTGGTCCCCCACTCCAACCTGCTAACAAGTTTCAAAAGTTCTAATTGTTAAATATTTCTTGAATCCAGGGACAAGAAAGAGAATGGAGAAGTCCAGTCTTCCCAAGAGAAGAGTACAGCACAACACTGGAGCATAAGAAAAATATGAGTTTGGATGCACTGGAGAGACTAAGAAAAACTCTGTCAGTGCCACCTCTCCCATAAAGGCTACACAGGATAGGGCTGAACCACTAACCAGTGTTAACTTCTCCACAAGGGAAAAAGATAACAGAGTGTGCCAGGCTACCTCAGCTGTGCAGGACATTGGAGAAACCCATTTCTCTCCAGCGGCATTCACAGTATTGATGCAGGACCTCTGTGACTGGGGGGAGGGAGGAGATTAAGAAAGAAGCATATAAGAGTATCAAAGGGCACATTAAAGAGATTGGTCTCAGGACTACTGCAGGAAGTCTGCTCACAAGTCTTTGGGAGAAACTTACCCAAAGGTCTTCCCGTCAGCTTGCAGTCAACCCAACACCCAAGTGTCAAACCCATATCTCTCCCCACTCTGCGACCAGCTCCTCTGCACACTCCCAAATGTGGTGGTAAGTGAGACCCAGTAAACAGAATGCTTTCATAAAATCAGACCAGGGTCTTTGGACTGGGGGAAACCACAAACTTGAACTGTAGCACCACCTGCTGGAAAACAAAAGAGAGGGTTTTTTGGTAATAACCACAGAAGACAAAAGTTTAAGAATTTTGTCATGAGAAAAATCAAGAAGCGTGGAGTAGGTATATCCATACAAAGTCGTGGAAAGCTCCAGATATAACAGGACCAAAGAACAGTACATCCCAACTGAAGGTAACTAGCAAAGATTTGAGAAGGTGTCTGCTACTTCAGCTGTGAAAGTTGCAATGCAAAATTCCAAGAAACATGAAGACGTGCTCGCTTCGGCAGCACATATACCAAAAAACATGAAGACTGAAGAAAATATATTGTTACCAAAAGATAACAATATTCCTCCAATAACTGAACTCAAAGGTATGGAATTTCATGATTTAGCTGATAATTCAAAATAGCTTTTCTTCTTTTGAGGAAACTCAGCAAGCTATAAGACATACAGACAATTCAATGAAATAAGGAAAACAATACATAAATAAAATGAGAAATTTAACAAAGAGATAACAATCATAAAAAAGAACCAAACAGAAATTCTGGAGTTAAAAAATTCAGTGAATGAAATGGAAAATGCACTAACATCTATAGCAGAGTAGACAAAATGGGAGATAGAATCAATGATCTAGAGGATAAGAACTTCGAAATAACACAAATGGAGGAGAACAAAGAAAAAATAATGAGAAAGAACAAAGAAAATCTATAAAATCTTTGAGACTCTATCAAATATTAGAATAATTGGGGTCCCAGAAGGACAAGAGAAGGAGAATGGGGCAGAAAGTTTATTGAAAGAAATAAAAACTAAGAACTTCCCAAACCTGGGGAAAGTCATGAACATCCAAGTTCATGCAGCTATTATCTTAATGCAAAAAGACCTTCTCTATGACACATTATAATGAAACTGTCAAAAATCAAAAACAAAGAGAAAATCCTAAAAGCAGCCAGAGGAAAAAACCTACAAACGAACCCCCCCTTAGGAGATAAGCAGATTTCTCAGCAGAAACCCTATAGGCCAGAAGGGAGTAGAATTACATATTCAAAGTGTTGAAAGAAGAAAATTACCAACCAAGAATAGTTTATCTAGAGAAGTCATCATTCAGGTATGAAGGAGAAATAAAGGCTTCCCCAGACAAACAAAAGCTGAGGGAGTTCATCCCACTATACCTGCCTTGCAAGAAATGCTGAAGAAGTTCTTCAAGTTAAAATGAAAAGATGCTACTAGTGATATGAAAGCATGTGAAAGTATACAGCACACTGGTAAAGATAAATATATACTCAGATTTAGAAAACTGTGTTCTGTAATAGGATGGTCTGTTAACTACTTAACTAAAGTTTAAAGGTTAAAGGAAGAGTATTAAAGCTAACCATAGCTATTATAATTTGTTAATAAGTACACAATATAAAAAGAGGTAAATTTTGAGATAAAAAATATAAACGGGGTGGGAGTAAAAGGGTGGAGCCCTCATATACCATCAGAGTTAAGTTGCTATCAGCTTAAAAATCAACTGTTTTATCTATGTTTTATGTGAACCTCATGGTAATCACAAAGCAAAAACGTAGATTATATTAACAAAATATAAACAAAGATAAACAAAGCATACCACTACAGATAAACACCTATTTACAAAGGTAGGCAGAAAGAGAGGAAAAAAGAAACGATGGCACTATCAAACAGCCGGAAAGCAACCAGATGGCATTAGTAAATCCTTACCTATCAATCATTACTTTAAAGGTAAAAGTGAAGAAATAGAAAAAGATATTCCAAGGAAGTAGAAACCAAAAGAAAGAGAGGGTAGCTATATTTACATCAAACAAAATAAACTTTAAGCCAAAAACGGTAACAGGAGATGAAGAATGTCATCATGTAATCATAAAGAGGTCAACTCATCAGGAAGATATAATGAACATAAATATATACACACCCAACATTGGATCTCCCAAATATATTAAGCAAACCCTAACAGATCTAAAGGGAGAAATAGACAACAATACAATAACAGTAGAGAACTTCAATACCCCTTTCAGCAATGGCTAGATCATCCAGAGTGAAAATCTGTACTTAAAACATACATTACACCAAGTGAACCTAACAGACATTTATGAACATTTTATCCAACAGCAGAAGAATACACATTCTTCTCAAGTGCACATGGAACATCCTCCAGGATGAATCATATGATATGCCACAAAACAATTTTTAGCAAATTTAAGAAGACTGAAATAATCCCAAGTGTTTTTTCTGACCATAATGGTATGAAACAATAATGAAAATTAACAACAATAGGAAAGCTGGAAAATTTACAGGCATGTGGAAAATAAACCACACACTCCTAAACAACCAATGGGTCAAAGAAGAAATCAAAGGAGGAGTCAAGAAAAATCTTGAAACAGGTGAAAATGGAAACATAATACACCAAAACCTATGGGATGCTGTAAAAGAGAGAAATTTATAGCGATAAATTTCTCATATATTGAGAAAATAGAATGATCTCACAAATAACCAACCTAACTGTACACCTTAAGAAACTAGAAAGTTAGGGGCACCTGGGTGGCTCAGTCGTTAAGCATCTGCCTTCAGCTCAGGTCACAATCCCAGGGTCCTGGGATTGAGCCCTGCATCGGGCTCCCTGCTCGGCGGGGAGCCTGCTTCTCCCTCTCCCATTCCCCCTGCTTGTGTTCCCTCTCTTGCTGTGTCTCTCTGTCAAATAAATAAATAAAATCTTAAAAAAAAAAAACTAGAAAGTTAGCAAAAAAAATGAAATAACAAAGATCAAAGTCGAAATAAATGAAATAGAGACCAGAAACACACTAGAAATGATTGATAAAAATAAGAGATGGTTTTTTGAAATGGTAAACATAATTGAATAAGTCTTAATGTTATAATTAATAATAAAAATGATTAAATTAATAATTAAATAATAAACTAATAACTAATGATCAATACATTAATAATAAAATGGATTAAAAGTGTCTAGCTAGACATAAAAAAGAGAAAGAAAAGACTCAAAATCAGAAATGAAAGAAAAGACATTACAACTGATACTAGAGAAATACATAGGTTCATAAGAAACCACTATGAACAATTATATGTCAACAAATTAGACAACCTAGAAGAAATGGATAAAGTCCTAAAAACATGAAATCTGCCAAGATGAATAATGAAGAAGTAGAAAATCTGAACAGACTGATAATGAATAAGGAGATCAAAGCGGTAATTAAAAACCTCCCAACACAGAAAAGGCCAGAACCGGTTGACTTCTCTGGTAAACTCCACAAAACATTTAAAGAAGAATTAATGCCAATCTTTCTCAAACTCCCAAGAACTTGAAGAGAAAGGGACATTCCCAGACTCATTTTACAGTGGCAACATTACTCTGATAACAAAACCAAATAAGGACACTACAAGAAAAGAAAACTATAGGACAATATTCTTGATGAATATAGATACAAAAATTCTCAACAAAATGTTAGTAAACCAAATTCAACAACATGTTTAAAGAATCATACACCGTGACCAAATAGAATTTATCCCTGGGATGCAAGGATGATTCAACATTTGCAAATCAATAAGTGTGATACATCAAATTAATAAAATGAGAGCTAAAACTCACATGATCATCTCAATAGATGCAGGAAAAACATTTGACAACATACAACATTCTTTCATAGTGAAAACCTTTAACAAATTGGGTATAGAAAACCTTTAACAACTTGGGTACCTTAAAATAATAAATTCCATATACCACAAACCCAACAGTAACATCATACTCAACAGGGAAAGATGGAAAATTTTCCACTAAGATCAAGAACAAGTAAAGGGTACCCACTCTTACTACTCTTATTCAACATAGTACTAGAAGTGCTAGTAAGAGCAATTAGGCAAGACAAAGAAATAAAACCTGTCCAAATCAGAAAGAAAGAAGTAAAATTGTTGTTATTTGCAGATGATATAATCTTTTTAAAAAATATTTTATTTGAGAGAGAAATTGAGTAAGAGAGAGAGAGCATGAGCAGGGGGAGGGGCAGGGGTAGAGGGAGCTTGACATGGGGCTCGATCCCAGGACCCTGGGATCATGACCTGAGACCAAGGCTGACAGGCTGAGCCACCCAGTTGTCCCTGCAGATGATATATTCTTATAGAGAGAAAATTCTAAAGACAACCAAAATACTGCTAGAACTAATCAATGAATTCAGTAAAGCTGCAGATATAAAATCAACATACAGAAATTAGTTGTGTTTCTATACACTAACACAAATCTGAAAAAGAAATAAAACTATTCCATATTCACAATAGCATCAAAAACAATAAAATACTTAGAAATAAACTTAACAAAGGAAGTGAAAGATCTGTGCAATGGAAGCTATAAGACTTTGATGAAAGAAACTGAAGAAGACATAAACAAATGGAAGGATAGCCTGTGTTCGTGAGTTGAAAGAATTATTATTATTATGATGTCCATACTACCCAAAGCCATCTACAGATTAAATGCAATCCCTATTAAAATTCCAATGAAATTTTTGACAGAAATAGAAAGCAATCCTAACAGAACCACAACAGACTCCAAATAGCCAAAGCAATACTGAGAAAGAAGAACAATCTAGAAGCATCACACTTTCTGACTTCAAACTATACTGCAAAGCTACAGTAATTAAACCAGTTTGATACTGGCATTAAGAATGGACGTATACACAAATGGAAAGAATCATGAGCCCAGAAACAAACCCTTGCATCTATGGTCAACTAATATTTGACAAGGCAGCCAAGAACACTCAAGGGGAAAGGACAATCTCTTCAACCAATGATGTTGGGAAAACTGGGTAACCACATACAGAAAAATGAAATTGAACCTTATCTTACACAAAAATTAACTTGAAACATAAGACCTGATACAATAAAACCACCAAAATAAAACATGGAAAAAGATCCTTGACATTGGTCTTGGCAATGATTTTTTAGGTATAACACCAAAAGCAAAGATCGACAAGTGGTTGGTTTCTGGTTTGGTTTGGTTTCTAACCAAAAAGCTTCTGCACAGTGAAAGAAACAATCAACAAAAGAAAAGGCAACCTACAGGATGGAAAAAAATATTTGCAAATATTGCATAATATTTGCATATTGGATAAGAGTTTAATATCCAAAATAACTAACCCGATAACAAACAAACAAAAACAATCCAATTGGGAAATGGGAAGAGAAACTGAATAGACATTTATCCAAAGAAGATATCCAAATGGCCAACAAGTATATGAAAAGATGCTTAACATCACTAATCATCAGTGCAATGCAAATCAAAACCATAACGAGATATTACCTCACACCTGTTAGAACAGCCATCACCAAAAAGATAAAAGAGGTTAATAAGTGTTAGAAAGGATGTGGAAAAGAGGGACCCATTGTGCACTGCTGGTGGGAATGTAAATCGGTGCAGCCACTATGGAAAACAGTATAGAGGCTCCTAAAAAAATTAAAATATAATTACCATATGATCCAGCAATCCCACTTCTGGGTATATATCCAAAGGAAATGAAAACAGTATATTAAAAATGCATCTGCACTCCCATGTTTATTATAGCATTATTCACGATAGCTAAGATATGAAAACAACCTAAGTGTCTGTCAATGGATGAATGGATAAAGAAGATGTAGTAGACATATATTCATACAAAGGAATATTACTCAGCCATTTGTGACAAACCTTGCCATTTGTGACAACATGGATGAACTGGAGGGACATTATGCTTAGTGCGATGAGCCAGACAAAGACAAACAATATATGATATCTTTTATACGTGGTATACAAAAAAGCCAAATCCACAGAAACAGAGTAGAAAATGGTGGTTTCTAGGGGCTCAGGGCTGGCGGAATTTGGTTCATTTTGTGTAAGGGTACAAACTTGCAACTAGAAAATGAATAAATTCTGGAGAGCTAATGCACAGCCTAGCAATTATGGTCAAAATTGCTAAGAGACTAGATCTTAAATGTTCTTACCACACATGCACACACAATAATAGTTATGTGACCTGATAGAGATGTTAGCTAAAACTAAGGTGGTAGTCATATTGCCATATACAAGTGTACCAAATAAACAGGTTGTATACCTTATACAATGTTATATTTAAATACATTTTTTAAGATTTATTTATTTATGAGAGAGGGAGAGAGAGAAAGAGAGAGGAGGGGCAGAGGGAGAGAATCACCAAGCAGACAGCCTGTTGAGTGTGGAGCCGAGAGGGATTGATCCCACAACCCAAAAGACCACGACCTGAGCTGAAACCAAGAGCCAGATGCTCAACCAACTTAGCCACCCAGCACCCCTGTAAATTATATTTTTTATAAAAAATATAAATGTTAAACTTATTTAATTCTATATAAACTAATACCAGATAAAATGTAATAAAGCAACTATTTGAAACACTAAACACTATATAAAATAAATTTAAGTTAGTTATTAAAACATAGTATTTAAATATTATTTGATCATCTACAAAAAGGGTTGATCCCATGTCAATGGATCTCATATGAACTACATGCAGTAATTTTTTGTAAAAACATTTTCAACTATTAAAACTCTCTTTGCTTCTGAACTACTTGGGGGAAAGGATGAAGTAAAATTTATAAGCTAGCCTTAAATATTTTTCTCTGGCTCATTCACCTTTAAATAATTCTACCTCTTGCTTGCAAAGCTTGAGATCTTTTTGAAAGCTTTAATCTTTTTTTTTTTTTTTTTTGGTGATGGCATTGAGAACAAGTTACAGTGTTTGTTGTTGTTTTGAAAGAAAGTGTTTTCAGGTTTTTTTCTTCTTCAGTATCTGTATCAATTTCAATTTTGTCATGTTTATATTCCACTTGTTTGGAAAGTCTGTGAACTAGAATAAGAACTGTATCTGCAATAAAGTTTGTATTTCAATTGACTTTTGTGCTTTTGTTTATGAGAATTTTTGGAAGTATAGAAGAATGCTTTTTAATCAATGAAATATATCTGCTTAAGCACTTTTAGTGTAGTATATGCGTATATATAAAGGTGTTGATGGTTCTTGTTTTTTTAGTCTCCATAATGTTATACCAAAAGAATATCAATGTCTTGGTACCTAAATATAATACAGTCCACCAGAATTTTGAAAACCGATATTGTGATCTCAATTTCTTCTCTATAATTCTTCAATTAAAGAAGTCTCAGGGAAGTTGGAATTGTTATTCCAATCCTCTTTCCTCTGGAGGAATAAAGTGGAAATTCCCTCCTTCTATGGGAAAAAATGAGGAGAGTAGAGTTCCATTCTAATACCTTCTTGTTGCCTTTATAATAAAATACAAAATTTTGACTCTCACCTGCAAGAATCTATATGAGCAGGCCTCTAGTTACCTTTCTGACATCATCTAGTACCATTCATCTCCTGGGCACACTGGTCTTCTCTCTGGATCCAGAACAGCTAGGCTCTTCTCCATCCTTGGGCCTTTGCATGAGCTAATAATCCCTTTGTCAGAAATGCTCTTCCTCCCCAGCTCTGAGAGAGCTTTTCATTCAGATCACAGCTGGAATTCCTTTCCCCCCCAGAAAGGTTATCCTTGACCCCTCATCTACAGGAGCTCTCTGGTCATTCTCTGTCCCTTTGCCCAATGTATTGATTCATCTTCTCAGTTTCACTATGGATTATTTTTCTTCTTTTTGTTTATTTGTTTTTAATGTATGCCTCTCCTGCCACCTCCTTACCTGACCCCACAAATGAACCATGAAGGAGGATCTTTGTCTTTTTAAGTGCTATATCCTCAGTGCCTACAACAATGCCTGGAACATAGTTGAGGGCATTTGGTACGCGAGAGAATGAATAAAAGAATGAATAATTCTCTCACATCATTTGTGACATGTGGAATCACCTTCATCTTTCCGATGTCCTTGTCCTCCAGGCTCGTCCACGTTTCCCATCTCTGAGACCTTTCCCCCTCAGCATCCTGCACAGCATTTGCCTGGTGTTGTTCTACTCTTTACCTGGCAAACTCTACTCTCAAGAAAAAAAAAGTCACATTCACATGCATAGCATTGATGAGTAACAGCAAATTGAATTGTTGTCAATTTGCCAGTCTGCATATTGCTTTTTTATTTTAGTGGTTTCTTTTGAATCCTAATCTTAATATAACCAAATCTATTAATTCCTCCTTTGATGACTAGCTCTTTTTGTATATGTCTTTATACAAAAAGTTTTATCTATTCCACAGTCAGGGATGTTCTGTTATATTTACCTCTAAAAGCTTATTGTTTTACCTCTCACATTGAGACATCTAATAATTCTGAAATTTATTTTTGTGCAGGAATTGATATATACTTTTTTCCGTGTGAATATCAAATGACCCATCATTTCTCCCTACACTGCTGTGTTAAATTTTTCATAAATCCAGTGAGTCTGTTTCTGAACTCTATTCTGTGTCACTACTCATTTATCTATGTTTGAGCCAAGACCACAGTGTCTTAAGTGCTACAATTAATTGATATAATTGGATCATATAATATATTATACATATAATTAATTATGTAGAATAATATATAATTAATTAATTGTTTTTTTTATCAGATCTTGATACTTAGTACTACCTCCAGGTTTTTTCTTCTTCAGGATTGCCTTGGCCATTCCTAAGCCCTTGTATTTCCACACAAATTTCAAATTCAGCTTTTCAATTTCTGCAAAATGTAAACAAAAAAAAACTCTGCCAGTATTCAACTGAGATATATTTGATAGTTTAAATTAGGTCACATGACAAGATATGTTGTCATTATTAAAATTATATATTCAAATTCATAAAATTCGAAAAGTGTTATAATAATATTAATAATAGTTACTAATATTGTGCTAACACCTTACATGAATCATTTCATCAAATTACCATGATAACTATCTCAGATACTTGCAATTGCCCTTATTATTTGATATTTGAGAAAATGAAAGCTCAGCCATATGGTTTAGATTATGCATGGTTACACAGTGAGTGACAATGTTGGAAAACAAACCCAAGTCAGTGCTCTTATGAAAAAAAGTCAAAATTTTTGTCAGCTACATTTAAAAAATATTAAGCATTTTGAATGGAAATCTTTAAAAAATGAATTACACACTTCTTTCGCCTTCTCAACCTATAGAACAGAATTATACATTTTCATTTTAATTTATGGTCCTTCTTATGAATATTAATGATTGGCTTAAACCATAATATAGTGCTATCCTAAGGCGCTATTATGGTACCTAGCATCATTTTCTGTTATATTAAATGGCATGGAAATAACCTATTTTTTTTTTGTAGCTGTTCTTTTGAACTTTCCTAGTTTAAATACATTAACTTGATCCAATCTTTTCCCTTGCTGTTCATTGTATATTTTAAATTTGCTTTCATAAACTATGTACTTCAAGCATTTTAATCTGGACTGCAAGCCTTTCTGGCCTAGGGTATCTTCCCTGGAAGTGTACTTAGAGGCTACCATCCCATGAACGTAATTTCCTACATAACAGTGAGGCGTAGCAAAGAAGACAGAGAAAATGAAGTGAGTCTGATGACACAGCTGTGCAGAGAAACAAGTTGCAGATTCACAATGCTAAGCAAGATAGAAAACCCTTTCTTTATATTAATATACCACAGATTCAGTGAAAAATTTATACCTTGGTGATAAGTTAATGCCTCTAAAAATATTTTACATTAAGCAAGTGTCTCAAAACATGATACCTTACTCATCTTTTGAAGTCACTGATAGATTCATATAGTACTCATGTACTGTGGTATTGGCATTTTCCAAATATTACGGACTAAGGGAAATTTAATTATAACTTCTGTATCAAGATGAAAGACCATGCAGGCTTATCTCCCCTACCTTCCAAAAGTCCCACTGAGATGATAATAAAATGGCTTAAAACATTACAAATATGCGATAAAAAAGGAGAAAATATGAGCATATGTTAAAAACCAGGGGGTTTTAACAAAATGATGAAAGATGAAAAGCGAAGATAGGAGTGCATGATGAAGCAGTAGGGAGAAGGGGTGGCATAGAGCAGAGAAGGCTTCGGAAGAGAGGAAAGTAACACAAAGCCTGCAGCAGAACTCTGGAGAGGCTCACGATGCAGACCCAGAGTTGTCTGACTAAAACTCTAAATCCAAGCCAGTTGAGCTCATTCTGCATTCTCTAATTTTCCCAACCACATGCAGCCACCTGGGAAGCCAGTTATTTGCCCTCATTAAAAAAAAAATCAAAGGATACTTCCACAAGGAAATTAAATACATTATCTGAGATTACGTAACATAGAGTATTTGGACATCAGTTCCTCCAGAGCAAAGACCTCTACATGTGGGCATTGGGGGGTCCTGAAACATAACTGGCCTGCTTTCTTCTTGTTTTCACGGTATGAAAACCATCAGTTAATAAGCCCCACCTATAATCTCGAAGCAACCAAGAGCCATAAATCACCTCCAGCTCTTTGAGGGAGTTTGGATCATGAAAAAATAGATAAAGTTAAAACCCATACTAAAACTCTAATCATTTAAGTTAGAACAAAGAGAAGTGACTTATGAAACAAAAGGAAACTTAAGAAAAGGTAACATTCTAGTTAGTATCTAGAGAGATTTAAGAGGTTATTTACATAAAGAAGCATAAGAGCCTGTGAAAACAGAAAACCAGTTATCTTGAAAAACCTCTTAGAAATTACAGGTATAACTGACCAACAAAACAAAATAAGAGTCAATGAAAATGTTGAAAGATAAAACCCAGGAAATCTCTGGAAAAAAGAAGTAAAAAAAAGACAGATGGAAAGTCTGAAGGAAACATGAAAGAAATAGAGAATCAATTCTTGATGTCCAACAACGGACTAAAAGGAATTTTTAAAATGGTAAATTGATGAAAATTATCACAAGAGGAAATCGTAAAAAATATATAGAAAGAAGATAACTCCCACAGGTGAATGATAACACTGAAAGGTACCACTGAATGCCAAGGTCAATAAATGAAATGAAAACACAGATATATCTGTGGAGGCTCAGAACACCAGAGAGAGACAGGCAAAAATAAAACCAAACTGCCTAGCAATGAACAAGAATCAGAGGGCAACAGAGTTCTCAGGGATCCCCAGGATTCCTGAAGCACTTCAAAGTCAAGACAGATCTGGAGATCAGAACCTAAGCAGTTATAGCTGAGGGAAATGAGAAAAAAAGAAAATTAAATACAGAAATAAACCATACAAGGTTTCCATAGAGTCGATGACAGTAATTCCTAATTTTTTAAAATATTAGGCTAAAATATAAATAGCGCTCTTATTTTAAATTCCACCTTTTTTAGAAAAATATGTTCAGATACTCCTAAGTTGGTCCCCTCTGTCCCCTGACAAACCTTCCAATAAATGAAAACCAGTTAGGGTTACCTTTTTCACGAAACCCTCATAATTTTAAGTGTCTAAAATCAAAGACAAGAGATAAGGTAAGAAGAACTACTACACAATTTTCGTCTTTTTAAATGTTCATCAATTTGAAACAGGATAGATTTATTTTCCTGTTGTCAGCTTTTCACCCTTCTCTTCCTCTATATTTTCTTTTTTTCCATTTCTCCTGCTACTTTGCAAAAGTCTCTCAGAGTCTCTTTGTAATTCTTACCCATATTAATGAATTGTCAGCTGGAAAAAAAAAGTAGCATGGAAATGATACAGAAGTACCTGTTTCTGTGGTCACTGTGCTTCTTAAGCCCACTGGCTTCAGCTTTCCTGTCTGTAGCATGAGAGGCGTTGACTAGATAAGTCCAGTTGGTCTTCCAGCTTTAACATCCCTTCTCTGAATACAATCCCTAAAAGGTCAAGGCCCAGGGTTTCCGCCACAGCAGTTTTGCTCCCTCTAGAAAACATTAGATTCATAGAATGGTAGGTATGCCTGTTCTCCATGCTTGCCATGTAGAAACACAGTAAGGGAACATTCGTAACAAGCTTCATCCTCAAAAATCACATCTTCTATGGCTGTGAACTGTTTTTGATGTTTTGCAATGCAATCAATCTCAATATGATTGCAGAATTCCCCCACATATTTGTATCATAAATGCATCATTTTTATCTAAGAGTCTACTCTCCTGCCAGGACTTTCATCTACTGACCTGGTCAGATTGCAGAAAAGGGTCACATTTTCTCCCAGCACATATGGAAAACCTAAAAATAAAACCCCTAATTAACAGGGAGCTACATATTTCTATCACCCTCTGGACTTAGCCATGTTCTAGCACTTACTCTTGTGTATCAGGATTATCTTTTTCCAGATCTCTCTCCTGGGGTTGTCAGATAAAAATAGAATTCTCGGGTAAATTTGAATTTCAGATCAACAACAGAAAAGTTGTTAGTATGTTCCAAATACTACACAAACATTCATACTAAGCGTTTAGTTACTTACCTGAAATTCAAGTTTAACTGGTGTCCTGCATTTTTATTTACTAAATCTAGCATCCCTACTCTCTTCCTATGCAGACAACAAAATCCTTAAGAGAAGGGCCTTTATTTTATTTACCTCTGTGTCCCCAGTCCAAGCAGAGTATCTTCACATAGTAAATACTCAATTGTTGCTGAATTAACTGATGAAAGTACAAGCAAAACAACAATAGGATAGGTAGTGTTAGCAAATATTATTTGTAACCTAGTAGTTCATAAGGTGAAAATGAGTCATTCAACTAGGCTAAACTCAGTGTATGGTTAGACTAGGTCATGAAATGAATGCTTACAAATTTTGAGTATTTAAACATATGTGGGAGGAATTACTCTGATGTCTAGTTCAAACTCTTTATGAACCCCTTGATTTCTGATACAGTGTTAAGACAAGGACTAGTTCCAGCATACTCAGTACACCATTTCTAAAAGAGGGAAAATAACTAAGTTGGATGGTCATGGAAACTCAACTGAACTGAGAAGAATTTTTGCTCTCTTTAGTAATATTTTCCCTTGACACCTGGGACTGGTAAGCAAGGACACAATTAAGTTAATATAGCAACAATCAAACCATTTTCCACAGGAAATTTTAATTTAAAAAAAATTTCCAGTCAGTAATAAAGGAACATTTTGGAGAGATTTCACCATGAAATACATGTAATCAGATTTATACAAAAGAAAATAAGGACGCCAGGCTGGCTCAGTCTGTTGAGCATCCAACTCTTGGTTTCGGCTCAGGTCATGATCTCATGGATCATGGGACTGAGCCCCATGTCAGGCTCTGCACTCGGCAATGAGTCTGCTTGAGGATTCTCTCCCTCTGCCCCTATCCCCACTCACTCTCTTTCTCTCTAAGATAAATAAATCTTTAAAAAAAAAAAACAAATCTAAATTTGCCTCTATGTGTTATACTTGATTTTGTTCATTTTTGTTTTCTTATTTCTTATTTCTCTCCTTTTCTCTGACTCTCATTCTAAAATTGAGGATATTTGGATTTTAATTTTTAACAAATTACTGCTGACTATCTGCTATCTGGTGTTTTAAGGACTAGCTTCTTGTAAAAGTTGGGACACTCAGCTTGTTACCAAAGACTTATGTCCATCTGTTGCTTTCAGAATATGTTCTTGTATTAGTCCCCTCGGAGCTTCTGCTTACTCAACTGCAAGATGGAGAGCAGGATTCCTGTTTCACATGGTGGTTGTAACAATGCAGCAAAAACATATCCATAAAAACACAATTGCATAAAAACACTACAGATATATTGGTTTCCATGCATTATGAGTGTGGTCCGAGTGCGGGGAAGACAAAAGATATAAACACAATTGGATTCAACTTGAAAGCTGCCACAAGAGCATTTCTCTTGTAAACAGCCTGATGTCCCATGATAAAGAATAACTGACCTACTCGACTACATTAAATCTATATCTACAACCATCTTTTGGGACTCTACTGTGGTAGAAACTAGAAATACTGAGATAAAATAGATATAATTCCTGCCCAAAAGGAGCCCCATGTGAATGTCCTTGGAGATTTGTTAATTCACTTGATTCATCCCTCCAACAAATGTTCATCGAGTTTGTCGAGTTGGCAGAGTCTGTGCTAAGTATTATATCACTACAACAAAGAACAGGACACTCTTCATCTTTGACAGTCTTATGGTGTGTAACAAAACTAAATAAAATACTCTCTCAACCTCTTCCTCTATTATGAAAAATAAACACCGATGGCCTAAACTTCACCAACCACTTGTTCCTCAGTTGCTTTCAGTTGTGCTTTAGATACATAGATCAACTATGTATCTAAAAAGACTATTAAATAGATAAATACACATGCGCGCGCACACACACACACACACACAGGCACATCTTGAGATATTGTGTGTTCACTTCCAGACCACCACAATAAAGCAAACACTGCACTAAAGTGAGTCATACAAAAGTGCATAGAAAAGTTCTGTTTACACTATACTGTAGTCTACTAAGTGTGAAACAGCATTATATATAAAAACAATGTACATACCTTGATTAAAAAATACTTTATTGCTGGGGCACCTGGGTGGTGCTGTTGGTTAAGTGTCTGACTCTTGGTTTTGGCTCAGGTTGTGATCTCAGGGTCGTAAGATCAAGCCCCCTGTCGAGCACCCCTCAAGCCCCATGTTAGGCTCCAAGCTCAGCGCAGAGTTTGCTTAAGATTCTTTCTCCCTCTCCCTCTGCGCCCCCTACTCGCGCTCTATCTCTAAAATAAATAAATAAATCTTTAAAAAAATACTTATTGCTTAGAAATGCTAACCATTAACTAAGCTTTCAGCAAGTCATAATCCTTTTGCTGGTGGAGGGTCTTGCCTTGATGATGAGGGCTGCTGACTGATCAGGGTGGTGGTTGCTGAAGTTTGGGGTGGCTGTGGCAACTTCTTATAATTACAAGAGCATTTCTTATAACAATGAAGTTTGCCATATCAATCGACTCTTCTTCTCATGAATGATTTCTCTGTAGCATGTGATGCTATTTGATAGCATTTTACCCACAGTAGGACTTCCTCTCAAACCTGCCACTACTTTGGCAACTAAGTTTATGCAATATTTTAAGTCCTTTGTTGCCTTTTAACAATCATCACAGCATCTTCACCAAGAGTAGATGCCATCTAAAGAAACCACTTTCTTAGCTCATTTATAAGAAGCAAGTCCTCTTTCATTAAAGTTGTATCACAAGATTGCAGCAATTCAGCTGCATCTTCAGGCTCCACTTCTAATTCTAGTTCTCTTGCTATTTCCCCCACATCTGAAGTTACTTTCTCCACTGGAGTCTCAAACCCTTAAGTCATTCATGAGGGCTGGAATGAACTCTTTCAAACTCTTGTTAATGTGGATATTTTGACCTTTTCCCGTTAATCACAAATGTTCTTAATGGCATCTAGAATGGTGAATCATTCCCAGAAGGTTTTCAACTTACTTTGCCTAGATCCATCAGAGGAATCACTATCTATGGCAGCTACAGCCTTATGAAATAGTACTTCTTAAATAATAAGACTTGAAAGTCAAAATGAGGGTGCCTGGGTGGCTCAGTTGGTTAAGCGACTGCCTTCGGCTCAGGTCATGATCCTGGAGTCCCAAGATCGAGTCCCGCATCAGGCTCCCTGCTCAGCAGGGAGTCTGCTTCTCCCTCTGACCCTCTTCCCTCTCGTGCTCTCTATCTCTCAATCTCTCTCTCTCAAATAAATAAATAAAAAAATAAAAAATGAATAAAAAAAAAAAGAAAGTCAAAATGACTCCTTGATCCATGGGCTACAGAATGGATGTTGTGCTAGCAGGCATGAAAACAACGTTAATCTCATTGTATGTGTATGTCTCCATCAGAGCTCTTGGGTGATCAAGTGCATTGTCTGTCAATGACTGGTATTATTTTGAAAGGAATCTTTTTCTCTGAGCAGTACATCTCAACAGTGAGCTTAAAATATTCAGTAAACCATATTAAAAACAAATGTGTTGTCATTGAGGCTTTGTTGTTCTATTTCTAGAGCACAGGCAGAATAGATTTAGCATAATTCTTAAGGGCCTTAGGATTCTCAAAAATGGGGGTGCCTGGGTGGCTCAGTCTGTTAGGCATCTGCCTTTGGCTCAGGTTATGATCCCCGGGGTCCTGGGATTGGGCTCCACAAATATTAGCATTTTTAAAGTCTCATCATTTAATATGGGTAAGTTGGATACCTCTGAGACAAAAAGTATAAACTCTGGAAAAACTTTTTAAAATGTACAAATGTATGCATATATCTATATCTATCATATAATTTCTAAAATATATACATTTATATTTCATCCTTCTTTGTATAAATATATATATATATACTTAAATGGGGACACATGTGTATAGTGGTAGTCTAAAATGGCCCCCAAAGACACCAAGTATTAATGCTTAGAACCTGTAAATATTACCTTATTTGGAAAAAGGATCTTTATACATATGATTAATTTAAGGATCTGGAGATGGACAGATTATCCTGCATTAGCCAGGTGGGCCCTAAATGCAATTAAATATATTCTTATAAAAGGTAGACAAAAAGAGATTTGACAGAGGCAGAAGATGAGGAGGCAATGTGACCAAGGAAACAGAGATTGTAGTGTTGCAGCCACAAGCCCAGGATTGCTGGGAGCCAACAGAGGCTGGGAGAGGCAAAGACTAGATTACCCTGAGAGCTTCCAGAGAGAGCACAGCCCTTCTGACACTTTGATATTAGCCCACTGAAGTTGATTTCAGTCTTCTGACCTCCAGAACTGTGAGAGTATAAATTTATATTGTCTTAAGCTACCAAGTTTGTGGTCATTTGTTACAGCAGCAATGGGAAACACACACAAAGAGAGAGAGACACACACACACAGAATATGTACATCTCTGAAACCATCACTGTACCTGAAAAGGAAAAGTTGCACCCTCTCTAAAGGAACCAGAATTGGGAGGAATCTCTAAAAGACAAAAATCATATTGACTGAATTGATTAAAAGCCACAATCTAAGAATCTATGCTTAAACTTTGAAAATATGGGATTTGGCACCAAGAAACTCCATACCTGGAGAATGAGGGGTACCAGAGGAAATAAACATGGTGACTATTATAAGTGGCTGAGTCCATCAGCCCTGCCCTGCTGACTGGTCACACAATGGGAGGGATTGTTTAGAACAGGAAGGAGTAATAGAAAAATAGAAAAAATTAATTGACATCAGTCTTCTAATAAATAACACTGGGGGCAATATGATCATGAAAAAATATCTTCGAAGTTTCAAGAGAAGGTAACTTTGAGCCTAGAATTCCAATCTTAGCCAAATTACAAAGATGAAATTAAAATATTTTATACATGGAAGAACTCAGAATATTTACCACCAAAACTTTTATTATAAGAATTTCTTATGTATATCATTGAGGAAAAGATCATTCCTAGGAGAAAATATGGAATTCAAGAAGCAATGATGGTCAAAGAAATTACTAAAACTTATTGTAAACATGTATTGATTTGCTAAACAGAAACTTCTGTGTGGTAATAATAAAGGATATAGACAGGCTTAGGAAGAAAGCAGAGAGATTTTTAAATGTACCCATTTTCTTATCCAGTTGAAGAATATAATTACTAATTAAGCTTAGACACTGTTAAAAAATATACATTAATTACAAGGGACAAAAAAAAATTACCCTTTACAGAATAGAATGAGAATATCAAACATTGAAACAAGTTGAGGGGAAGACAGGAGGAGAAGGGCAGGAAAAAGGTGGGGGGATGCAACTAAAGTAGGCTAAATAAAAAATATGAAATATTTTCTACCCATTTCTTGATTGGATTATTTGTTCTTTGGGTGTTGAGTTCAGTAAGTTCTTTACAGATTTTTGGGTACTAGCCCTTTATCTGATAAGACATTTGCAAATATCTTTTCCCATTCTGTCGGTTGTCTTTTGTTTTTGTCAACTGTTTCCTTTGCTGTGCAGCTTTTTATTTTGATGAAGTCCCAGTAGTTCATTTTTGCCTTTGTTTCCCTTGCCTTTGGAGAGGTGTCTAGCAAGATGTTGCCGCAGCTGAGGTCGAAGAGGTTGCCGTCTGTGTTCTCCTCAAGGATTTTGATGGATTCCTGTCCCACATTTAGGTCTTTCATCCATTTTGAGTCTATGTTTGTGTGTGGTGTAAGGAAACGGTCCAGTTTCATTCTTCCGCATGTGGCTCTCCAATTTTCCCAGCACCATCTGTTGAAGAGACTGCCTTTCTACCATTGGATAGTCTTTCCTGCTTTGTCAAAGGTTAGTTGACCATAGAGTTGAGGGTCCATTTCTGGGCTCTCTATTCTGTTCCATTGATCTATGTGTTTGTTTTTGTGCCAGTACCGTACTGTCTTGATGATTATAGCTTTATAATAGAGCTTAAAGTCTGATATTGTGATACCACCAGCTCTGGTTTTCTTTTTCAAAATTCCTCTGGCTATTTGGGGTCTTTTCTGGTTCCATACAAATTTTAGGATTATTTGTTCCAGCTCTGTGAAAAAAGTTGATGGTATTTTGATAGTGATTGCATTAAATGTGTAGATTGTTCTAGGTAGCATAGACATTTTGACGGTATTTGTTCTTCCAATCCATGAGCATGGAATGTTTTACCATTTCTTTGTGTCTTCCTCAAATTCTTTCATAAGTATTCTATAGTTTTTAGAGTACAGATCCTTTGCCTCTTTGGTTAAGTTTATTCCTAGGTATCTTATGGTTTTTGGTGCAATTGTAAATGGGATCCACTCCTTAATTTCTTTTTCTTCTGTTTCATTGTTAGTATATAGAAATGCAACTGATATCTGTGCACTGATTTTTTAAATTTAATTTTACGATGTTATGTTAGTCACCATACAGTACATTATTAGTTTTTGATGTAGTGTTACATGATTCATTGTTTGCATGTAACACCCAGTGCTCCATGCAATATGTGCCCCCCTTAATACCCATCACCATACTAACCTACCCCCCACCCCCACCCCTCTAAAACCCTCAGTTTGTTTATCAGAGTCCACAGTCTCTCATGGTTCATCTCTCCCTCCGATTTCCCTCCTTCATTTTTCCCTTCCTTCTCCTGATGTCCTCCGTGCTATTCCTTAGGTTCCACAAATAAGTGAAACCATGTGATAATTGACTTTCTCTACTTGACTTATTTCACTTAGCATTATCTCCTCCAGTCCCATCCATGTTGATGTAAAAGTTGGGTATTCATCCTTTCTGATGGCTGAGTAATATTCCATTGTATATATGGACCACATCTTTATCCATTCATCTGTTGAAGGGCATCTTGGCTCTTTCCAGTTTGGCTATTGTGGATATTGCTGCTATGAACATTGGGGTGCATATGGCCCTTCTTTTCACTACATCTGTGCATTGATTTTATATCCTGTCATGTTGCTGAATTCCTGTATGAGTTCTAGCAATTTGGGGGTGGAGTCTTTTCAGTTTTCCACATAAAGTATCATGTCATCTCTGAAGAGTGAGAGTTTGACAACTTCTTTGCCAATTTGAATGCCTTTATTTCTTTTTGTTGTCTGATTGCTGAGGCTAGGACTTCTAATACTATGTTGAACAGCAGTGGTGATAGTGGACATCCCTGCCATGTTCTTGACCTTAGGGGAAAAGCTCTCAGGTTTTTCCCCATTGAGAATTATATTCGCTGTGGGTTTTTCATAGATGGCTTTTATGATATTGAGGTATGTTCCCTCCATCCCTACACTGTGAAAGTTTTAATCAAGGATGCTGTACTTTGTCAAAAGCTTTTTCTGCATCCATTGAGAGTATCATATGGTTCTCTTACTTTTATTAATGTACTGGATCACATTGATTGATTTGCAGATGTTGAACCAACCTTGCAGCCCAGTAATAAATCCCACTTGGTTGTGGTGAATGCTCCTTTTAATTAACTGTTGTATCCTGTTGGCTAGTATTTTGGTGAGAATTTTTGCATCCATATTCATCAGGGATATTGGTCTGTAATTCTCCTTTTTGGTGGGGTCTTTGTCTGGTTTTGGAATCAAGGTAATGCTGGCCTCATAGAAAGAGTTTGGAAGTTTTCCTTCCATTTGTATAGGTATTAATTCTTCTTTGAATGTTTGGTAGAATTCCCCTGGGAAGCCATCCAGCCCTGGACTCTTCTCCAAAGAAGACATCCAAATGGCCAACAGACACATGAAAAAATGCTCAACATTACTTGGCATCAGGGAAATACAAATCAAAACCACAATGAAATACCACCCTCACACCCGTCAGAATGGCTAAAATTAACAAGTCAGGGAACAACAGATGTTGGTGAGGATGCAGAGAAAGGGGAACCCTCCTACTGTTGGTGGGAATGCAAGCTGGTGCAGCCACTCTGGAAAACAGTATGATGAGAATGGAACTAGAGGGTATCATGCTAAGTGAAGTAAGTCCATCAGAGAAAGACACTTATCATATGATTTCGGTCATATGTGGAATTTAAGAAACAAAACAGAGGATCATAGGGGAAGGGAGAGGAAAAATAAATAAGACAAAACCAGAGAGGGAGACAAACCATAAGAGACTTTTAATCTCAGGAAACAAACTGAGGGCTGCTGGAGGGGAGGGGGGAGGGAGGGTGAGGATGGAATAACTGGGTGATGGACATTAAGGAGGGCAAGTGGTATCATGAGCACTGGGTGTTATATACGACTGATGAATCACTGACTTCTACCTCGGAAACTAATAATACACTATATGGTAATTGAATTTAAATTAAAAAATAAAAATACAAAAATACAAAATAAGGTAAGGAGTACCTCAATCAAATAAATAAACACATCAAAAACAAGTGAGTTCTATTACCCCATTTAGACAGAAACTCCTTTTTTTTTTAAAGATTTTATTTATTTATTTGACAGAGAGAGACACAGCGACAGAGGGAACAGAAGCAGGGGGAGGGGGAGAGGGAGAAGCAGGCTTCCTGCCGAGCAGGGAGCCGGACGTGGGGCTTGATCCCAGGACCCTGGGATCATGACCTGAGCCGAAGGCAGACGCTTAACAACTGAGCCACCCAGGAACCACAGAAACTCCTTTTTTTAAACCCAGGTATGTATTATTTAATAATATCTATGGTGGAAAAAATCAAAATAGCAGTTGTCTCTGGGAGTTGGGCATAATGACTGGGATGGGCAGTGAGGGAACTTTCTGAAGTAATAGTGGTGCTCATACCTTGATAGGTGTTTGAGCTAGCCAGGTGTACGCATTTTTCAAAATTTGGTAAATGGTGAACGTCCCTATAAGCTTTGAACATTTACTTGCATACAAATTTTACATAAAAAAGCTCTAAATAAACATTGGCATGTAGTTAATATGTAAAGTATTTAGCTGGAATTCATGTAGCAGTAAAATAAATGGATTAGTGGATGGATAGGTATGGGATAATGTAGTATAGTAAATGACTGATGGTAACAAATGTTGATACCTAGAACTATTCATATGGTCGAAAAGTGGAAACAAACTGCCATGGACTCAATGTGCCCCCTCAAATTCATATGCTGAAATCCTACCGCCCCCCCCACCAATGTGGTAGTATTAAGTACTAGAGTCCTCAGGAGACGATTAGGTCATGAGAGTGTAGCTCCCGTCAGTTGAATTATAAGAGTCCAGAGAGCTTTCTCAGCCCCTCTGCCGTATGAGGACACAGAGAGAAGACAGCCAGAGAAGTCATAGAAGACCTATGAACTAGATGCACATGCTCACCAGACACCAAATCTGCTATTCTTCAACCTGAACTTCCTAGCCTCCAGAACTGCAAGAAATAAATGTTTGTTAGGTCACCCAGTCTACGGCATTTTTTGTTATAGCAGCCTGAATGAATTGAGACACAACCCAAATATTCATCAGTTGGCGAATGCATGAAAAATACGTGGTATTATTCAGCCATAAAAGGAACGCAGTACTAACACATGCTACAGCATGAATGACCCTTGAAAACATCACTATGCTAAGTGAGGAAGCCAGACATGCAAAGCCACATACTGTATGATTCCACTTATATGAAATGCCCAGAATAGGCAAATCTATAGAGACAGAAAATAGATTCGTAGTTGCCGGGAACTGGGGAATGACTGCTAATGCATATGGGATTTCCTTTATGGGGTTATGGAAATGTTCTGGAATTAGATAACAGTGATGTCGCACAACCTTGGGAACACATGAAAAGTCACTTAACTGTGCACTTTCAAATGGTGAATTTTATGTTATGTGAATTCTACCCCAATAAAATGACCCAAACAAATACAATCTTAAGATGCTAAGGGTAGAATCTAGATAGTAGGTACATAGCTGGCAACTTTAAAATCTTTTCAGTTTCTCTAAGTGAAAATGCAAAAAAATGTGAAAAAAATCAGGGGCCTGAATTTCCTGATATTAATCTCTATTTCATGGCCTGGATTTTAGTGGATCTTTCTTGCTTAGCAGAACTTTGAATCTGATCGCACCATGGCTCGCTCAGCTCACTTTATTAAGCACTTGACACTCAGGCAGGCACACAAACATGGCATACCAACTGCTTTGAAGAGACATCCAGCACCAGCAGCCTGGAAGAGCAGATACCTAAGCACAAGAATGCACCTTCCACAGTCCGGAAGAGGAGACTGCAGGACATGGGAATCCAGTCAAGGACTCTGAACCAGAAGGTGGCAAAAAAAAAAAAAAAAAAAAAACAGTGAAGGAGGAATGAAAGTAGCTCCAAGGGCCATAGCCAGCTATGAGACTTTGACACTGAGCCAAACTTTTGCCTCGCTCCAGGATTTTAAAATTTAAAATAGGCCCTATTCTCCAAATGTGACTGGCCTAGGATGTAGAGAAAAGTGAGACTTTCTAAACTGAATGTGGGAGCGGAGAGAAAAGGAATTCCTATGCCCATAAATTTTGTTCTCTTACCACATAAAAATTTGTCAGGGCAGCAGTACCCTCCCTGTGTCTCCACCATGATGTAAGCCTCTTAACAGATGCAGACAACTTCACATGGTTAAGATACATTAATGTAAAATTCATGTATTTGGAACTCAGATATGATCCATTTACTGAGTTCCTATAAAGACATGCCTAACATCTGGAAGCTTACAACGCCCAGAAGTGGCATTCCTCCTGTGTGCTGAATCGATCAGATATAATTGCAATGTTAATTATTTCCTCAAACGTTTTTCACTTCCAACTATGACAATAGGTTCCTCTATATTTTCTATTGAATGGCTACTATTATTAGAAGTTCCCAGTGAAGAGAGAAACATTAGAAAGAAGAAAATACTTGTATTTGAAGCGAGTGTTTGGGTAAGGCTTTGAAAATCTCCTCTGGGGAGGAATGTCATGGGTAGTGTCAGAATCTGGAGCTACCAATAGTTAGCCCCATTCCTTTCCCTGTTGATTTGGACAGTTAGAGAATTAGACTCACAGCTAGACTAGGAGTAGGAGAGCAGACTCTGATGAGCCTGTAGGCAGCCAGGCAGATCCAAAGTTCATTTTCATCTCACATATTCACTAGGTAGATATATCAGCCCTCCTCTTGTAGGAAGGTGTGAGGAAGGGGTAGAGAATTACAAGTGTTTTGTACATAATGTTCCCTGTTGAATGGAGTAGAGTAAGAATTCATTTCCATTTTCATAAATATAAGAATTCAGAGATTGTGTTCTTCCATTAGATATCATTCTATCCTAAACGAATTTTTATAATAGTGTGCATTTTATGACATTTACCATTTTATCACATTGTGATAAAGGTATCACAAATACCTTTCTCATAATTATCTCATTTGGCTCTTATAGGGTTCTTCTGGGAACTTGGGAGCTTGAAACAGGAATTCTGTAAATAACTATGAGCAATGCAATTCTAAGATCTACACATAGATTCCCATGACACTACTGTTCTAAGATTTGAGATTATAATAAATGTCACATTTGTCATAACATTTCAGACCCATTTAACTTCAGTTTAGGACAATATGGTCCAAAAACAAAAGAGGCATTAAGAAGCAGAGGGTGAAATGTCAGTGGGATTAGGTAGGCACAAGCAACCAAATGAATCATTATCCTTGACCTTCTTTTCCATTAGCATTGATAATCACCTTGGCCAGAACCTGGGACTCATTTCTCCCTAATCCCTCTGATCTGGTGACCAAGTTCTGACACATCTACCTCCATTCCCTCACTCACTTATGACCTCCCTCTCCACACCTACCACCATAGGTTTAGTTTCAGTCTTCATCACCTGCTCACTGGTTTCCCCAGCTCCAGAACCCTGCCTTATTCTGTCCATCTTCTACTCTACAGAAACAGTGACCTTTCACATACATAAATCTGTTTACCACCTTTCCTCACTCCCAGTGGAAGATGCTGTTAATGGGGTAAACCTACAAACAGTTCAACTCCTCTTTTCCTTAACACTCCCAGCTTAGGGGTGCCTGGGTGGCTCAGTCAGTTAAGCGTCTGACTCTTGATTTCAACTCAGGTCATGATCTTGGAGTCCTGGGATTGAGCCCTGCATTGGTCTCTGCTCAGCAGGGAGTCTGCTTCTCTCTCGCTCTCTCTTTCTCTCCCTCTCCCTCTCCCCATTCCCACCTCCCACCACTCATGCAGTCTCTCTAAATTAAATAAGTAAATCTTAAAAAGCAAACAAAACAAACAAACAAACAAACAACAACAACAAAACCATTCCCAGCTTAAGAGGCAGCTGAGTTCCCTTAACTCCCTTGTACCTCGTAAGAGCCATGGTGTTTAATCATGCCACCAGCTACGAGGAGGAATTCTATTGGATGGCTTCCAGGAAAGTTTTACTATTTTAGTAAAGGGCATCTATGCAGTAAATCCTCCCAATACCAGCCAGTGCTAGCTCCAAAAGAGAGAGAGCTAAGAATATTATTCTCTTGCTCTGAAATGCTTTCATAGAAATAGTATGATTGCATTCTTCCCTAATATTATGACCCCTTTGCAAGTGCCTTTTCCTTCCTCTATGATCTCGCACTGATTCCAATTATTACCTTTCTTTTTTTTTTTTAATTTTTTTTATTGTTATGTTAATCACCATATATTACATCATTAGTTTTTGGTGCAGTGTTCCATGATTCATTGTTTGTTCATAACACCCAGTGCTCCATGCAGAACGTGCCCTCCTCAATACCCATCACCAGGCTAACCCATCCCCCTACCCCCCCTCCCCTCTCTGACACACACTGCTCTCGTGGTAGAATTTTTTTTGGCTCAGCGGATGTACCGTTTATCCATATAGCTGTTGAGAACAGCAGTTACGCTCACGGAATCTTAATTTTTTTCCTCAGCTTTATAGAGATATAGTTGACATATAATGTTGTGTAAGTTAAAGGTGTACAATGAAATGATGTGATATATGTATACATTGCAAAATGTAAGGTTAGTTAATACATTCATCCCCTCACATAGTTACCATTTGTGTGTGTGCACTAGAACTTTTAAGATCTACTCTCCTGCAACTTTCAAATATATAGTATTGTTATCTATAGTCACCATGCTATACATTATACCTCCAGAACTTATTCATCTTATAACTAGAAGTTTGTACCCTTTGACTACCTTCACCAGTTTCCCTACTCTCCTCAACCCCCTGACTGCTGGCAACCACCAATCTGTTCTGTTTCTATGAGTTTGATTTTTTTTAGATTCCATGTATGTATGAGATCACCAGTATTTGTTGTTCTCTGTCTGACTTATTTCACTTAACATAATGCCCTCTGCCTGGGTGACTCAGTCGTTAAGCGCCTGCCTTCTGCTCAGGTCATGATCCCAACGTCCTGGGATCGAGCCCTGCATCTAGCTCCCTGCTTGGCGGGAAGCCTGCTTCTCCCTCTCCCACCCACCCTGCTTGTGTTCCCTCTCTAGCTGTGTCTCTCTCTGTCGAATAAATAAATAAAATCTTTTAAAGAAACAAACAAAAATAATGCCCTCAAGTTTCATCCATAGTATTGCAAATGGCAGGATTTACATCTTTTTGGTCAAATAATATTCCGTTGTGTGTTCTTCTTTATCCATTTATTTCTTAGTGGACACTTAGGTTGTTTCCATGTCTTGGCTATTGCAAACAATGCTGCAGTGAACATGGGAATGCAGATATCTCTTCAAGATAGTGATTTCATTTCCTTTGGCTACACACCCAGAGGTAGAATTACTGGATCATAGGGTAGTTCTATTTTCAACTTTTTGAGAAACCTCCATACTGTTTTCCACAGTGGTTGCACCAATTCACATTCCCAACAACAGGGCACAGGGTTCCTTTTCTCCACGTTCTTGTCAGCACTTGTAATCTCATCAGCACTTGTAATCTCGTCTTTTTTATATTAGCCATTCTGACAGGCATGAGGTGGTATTTCATTGTGGTTTTGTTTCTCATTTCCCTGATGATTAGTGACGCTGAGCATCTTTTTGTGTACTGTTGGACATTTATATGTCTTCTTTGTAAAAATGTCTATTCAGGATGTTTGCCATTTAAAAAATCTGTTATTCTGCTATTGAGTTATATGATTTTCTTATATATTTAAAATATTGACGTCACTGTTGAAGCTCCCTGGTTATATGGGGCCAGAGGTTATACTTAACAGTTGGGCAGTACTGCTGGCCTGGCTTCCTGCCTAAGCACAGCTGTAGGATGAGCTCTACAGCTGCTCAGGTGCCTTGGTCAGGCTTCCAGGCCAAGTGGGACTAGAGGCTATACTCAGCAGTTGGGCAGGCTGCCAATTTCCTTCCTGGATGGGATGGAGCTATAGAAAAGGCTCATTGCTTGCCTGGCTTGTTTACTGGAGATCTGAATTAATCAGAACTGCCCACCAAGCTCCCTGGTCAGACGTGGCCACTGCCTCAGCTCTGGACAGACCTGTTGGCTAGGAGCTTTGCTCGGGCACTGCTGCAAGGAAGAATGTGGTCCTCCAAGATCTGGGTGTTGTTGCTGTAAATCTTGTCCCCACTTCTCTCTATCTAATCCCCAGTGATCAAGCCTTGAGGATTCCCCCAGTGATCCTAATGAGGCAAGACCTGAATGGGATCTCAGGAAGTGTCCCACAACTCTGGGGGAGCTATATGTCCACCTTGGGCTCTCTTTTATATACTGGAAAATGTAGGCCCAGGGAGCCCTCTCAGCATGGTACAGAGCCAGTCTTGAGGAGGGAAGGTGTGGTCAGTGTGTAGCCACTTCTCTGTACCCTTCTAATGTGGTCCTTCTGGGTCTCTGTGGTCTAGGGGGGTGCTTCAGCCTCACCCTGAGTTCTGGGATTTCCTCAATGGAAATGTCTTGGAAAGGGAATATCTTGTCTACGGATAGTTGCTAGTTGGTCTTCTTGTGAGAGAGACTGAAGTCTGCTACGATCTATGTCACCAACTTCTTGACCTCCATTCCTAATGTTATATTTGAAAGGTAAAGAAACATAAGACTAGTCCTGCTGCTTGGAAATGGAATCATGTTTACAGTTACCCCAAATTCATTTACATAAGTTGAAATTATGACCTACTCAAAAGCACCTTCAGGAATACATACTGCCAAAATTATAGCATAGATATTGTGTCTTATTCATTTATATGACTTTTCTTGGGAACATATAAATTTAAACCCAGGCTTGGTATCACCAGAAAATTTCTGAGATGGGAAATTTATAAAGTACTGCTTTACATTCTTCCCCACCCATTATTTGCATCTCCAGATCTAGAAATAGATCCAGTAAAGTCCTCATTTGACTTCCTCTCATATTCAATCATTTGAATAATAATCCAACCCTTAAAATCTTTTTTTCAACAGCTTTTGAAAAACAAGGGTTGCAGATGCCATTACAATTTTGTAATGGAACCACTGCTCTAAGAGTGAAAAGAAGTGTGGTATAGCCATGCAATGTTATTCTTCTTTGTTCATTTCTCTACATTGGTGGAAGAAAAACAGGTACCGGAAAGAATATATTCAACTGAGACAAACTGATGGATATTTTGCTCTTCTAGACCTTTGTGTTCTCTGAGATTACTTCTGGATTACAGGATAAGCAAACCCATTATAGTACAGTCTCAATCCCAGTTCAAACCACTTGTAGCCCCACCTGGGACTACCAGTAATGAAAGAATGCAATCCAGTAGCCAGCTATGCACCGGCCTTTGCCTTCAAGCAATCTTACCCAAGCCATTTCAAAGAATTTCTACCTTGTAGACAAAAGTGTAGTTTCTTATCACATTAGTCAGCAGTTACTAAGGGGATGTGTCATCTGTAACTCAACAGTGCATGACCCGAGCTCCTTTATGCCTGTTCATTTCACTGAGATAACGTCTAGCTAGGCATATGACTAGCACAGTGGCTTACTCTCCCAATCCCCCTCTGAGCCAGCGACTGGAGTTTTTGATGAACATCTACATGATTCACTTTAATTTTTCCTCTAAATTTTTACAGGGAATTCTAAATCTGAGTTCCTCATACAGGGATATTCCTTATGTTCGGTCATGTAGGCCTTCATTTGCCTGACCATATAGCAAGGTCACTGGCTGTAACCACAGAGTTTCTAAGCATCTAAACCACTACCAGAGGATAGGAGCTTTACTCCACTTCCGATGTTAAAGAGACAACCCTCAACTGTGCCCTTTGTGCAGATTTGTGGTGCTTTCTTCTCTCTTTACAGTGCTACTGAGTTCCATACAGCAACGTGGCCTTCAATCCAAGAACTCCAGTCAGTGAACAGTGAATAAGGCCAGTAAACCTGGTCTTTCCTCAGCTGGGATAAAAATCATAAGGTTCGGACAGCAATGAAGCTAGGGAGTCCTTGGAGGCCTCTGTCATTGTCCTTACAGGCAATAAATCAGCTTGCTCTCATATGTGCTGGACACTCCTGGACATCCCCCTTCAGCATGCTCTTGAGTATACCACTTCCACTTAATGCCAGAGACTTTTGTGCTTATTCTTACTTACTGGGCAGTCTCTCTGTTATCACCCAAGACATGGATCGTATTACTGGCCTAAAATTATTTGATGCCTTTCTATGGTGAGGGCAGTTTTGACCTAGGCCAAGTAACAAGCTAGCAATTATTTTTCAAATGGGCAGTTTTTAAGTACAAAACTTGAGAGGTATCCATTGAGTAATGTATCTTATTTCTGCCAAAAGCTCCAGTCCTGTGTATATTGTGGTTGTAGTTATTTCTAATATCACCTGAAGAATGGAAAGAGACTACCTATGCCACTGCTTTTTGTAGATTTTTTAAAATTTATTTTAAAAATAAAAATAAATTTTATTTATTTTGTCAGAGAGAGAGAGAGAGAGAGAGAGCGTGTGTGCACAAGCAGGGGGAGGGGCAGAGGCAGAAGGAGAAGCAGGCTCCCCGCCAAGCAAGGAGTCCAATGCAGACTCGATCCCAGGACGCTGGGATCATGACTTGAGCTGAAGGCAGATGCTCAGTTGACTGAGTTACCCAAGCATCCCTTTGTAAATTTTTTTTAACATTTGTTTCTGCTCAAAAAATTCATTTAAATTCAAATTTCTTTTGGTGAATTATGTCCAACAAGATTTCTAGGAAAGGAATATGACTTCTTCCCAAACCCCAGGAGCGAGTCCTGCTTGCCTGTGAGATACTTGTTTATTGGCATGGTCTCCAAGAGATAACTCACTTCTCACAGTTTGAGGAATGTTGCTAGTTGCTCTAGTCCACATAATTCCCAGACCGGGCTGGGCCTTCAAATTTCATAGCAGTTGTAAGCCACCATTTTCATATCATAAGGGCTCTCGTAGCCCTTAGGCCTGCTGAGAATCCTGTAAGGGGGCGATTCTCATGATGATCAGGAGTGTGGTGCTTTCACTTGCTCTTAATAGTGATCAGGTCTAATCTCATCTCATTAAATTATAACAATATGTCAGCAAATTCAAATATTTCTGTGCCAAAACAGTAAATGCATAATGGTTTCATCCCATGGGAACACCAACGTGCTTAGCTGGACTCCGAAATGGAGACTGAAAAGAAATTATCAACAAGACCTAAAATGGCATACTAATCCCCTTTAACCTTTCTACATTGTCTTTACCATATCAGATATTACTAAAGCTATCAGTAGAACAAGTTTTACTGAGGGAGTACTCTTCAGAACGAATCTCTAAGAGAGAGTGTGAAGCAAAAGAGAGAAGTAGAAAGAGGTAATCAGGATGTGACCTCAGGTACAAAATAACCTGGGCTGATCCCTGGGGGTGGGGGTGCACTGGAGCATAAACTGCATCACCACGTTGTTCCCCTTTGAGATAAGGGGTTGGTCTATCACACCTAGTATCAACTAGTCACTCATTGTCTGTAGACTGTGGTGGGGGAGTTGCTAATCTCCCAGAAAGGTGACTACCATCATCCAAGGGAAATTTTCGAAGGAAGTAGGTGGTGGGGGAGGAGTGGGCTGTGAATCATTAGCAGTCCACACTTACAACAGCTTGGGGATATGTGTAACTGCTGGTAAATGCAATTAGGGAGGGGTTGCAATGCCATCGATATATATGCCCTATTCCATCTATTTCTCAAACACATAATTGACTTGAGAACTCTAAAAATGTATGAAAGAGGAAACAGAAAATAGTTTAGAAATGATGTTGATGAACTGACAGGTGTACACATAATACGAAGGAAGTTGATGGTATGCTTTGAGTTACTTGGGGTCCCCTCAGACAGGTGGATGCACACAGATTCAGTAAGTGTAAGCCTACTGATAAGTATGGGAACTCACCAGTTAGAACAGAATTTTTTAAATTCTGGTGGCAGAAAAGTTGTCATAAAAAAATACACGATTTGAGCTTTTTAGCAGGCATTCCTTTTGAAAAATCATTACCTGTGCCCAATCAGAGGTGATTTTTTTAAAAAATGTTTTTATTTGAGTATAGCTGACACATGATGTTACATTAGTTTCAGGTGAACAGCATAGTGCTTCAGCTTCTTTATACATTATGCTATGCTCACCACAGGAGGGGATTTGGGAATAAAATCCAGGGCCAGCGTTTCTTTATTTCTATATAAAGATGAGAAAATTGATCTCCAGTGTATACATTTGTTATACATCATAAGCACTCCATCACTAAACCTCTAGCACTCTTGCACTAATTTGCCTCCAGATTGCTCCTCCTCTCTTGGACTCTGAGTTCCTTAAAGGTAGAGTGTCTGTCTTACCCATTTTTGTACTTTATTCCCAGTTAAAAGTCAGTACACTTTTGTCGCATAAGTGAAGAAATAAATGGAGTACTGAGGAAATGTTCTAAGGGTCCACAGTTCCATTGGCATGAGTCATTGTTATTGTGGGGATGTGTGTAGGATTCCAGGGTACTTTCAGGTTTTCAGGGAATGATTGTTTCTCTTCCAGTAACTAACTATCCATCATAATTTATGGAGGCAGTTACAGTTTTTAAGTTTATTTGACTCACCCCATTTTTACTTCCTCAGGATCAGCAGGCCAAAGTTGAGTTCTCATTATGGCTCGATTCTTAAACAGAAAGGGTAAAGGGTACAGCCACGAAATAAGTAGTCAATGAGATTTTCCAGCTCAAGCAAATAGAAATTCTTTGGAAAAGTAAACGGTACCTAATTTCTTCTTTGACTGAAAGAATGAGAAGTGAAAGTAAGCCTACATACATGAGTATGACAGAATAGTTTTTAAGGTTATTGACATTGCATTATAGTTGAACAGAACCTAAAAAATGAGGAATTTCAATCTTTTAGCTTCAGAAATTAAGTGGCAATATTGAGTGTTTTCCTTATTAACAATAAACTATGTTTTTCCTTGGGTGCAGCAGGAGCTTTGTTAAAATGCCAAAGTGATTTCTTTTTGGAAATTTGCCTGTATTAGGGCTCTTCACAGAGAGAGACAGCACCAATAGGAGTTATACATATATATATGTATATATATCTCTTATTGGTTCTGTTCTCTATATATACATATATATATTATGGTATGTTCTCTCTCTTTCTCTCTCTCTCTCTATGTGTGTGTATATATATATATATATATATATATATATATATATATATATAATATGCTATGCTCTCTCTCTCTCAATATATTCCACTAAGTATATTTAGAGAGAGAGAGAGAGAGATTGATTTTAAGGAATAAGCTTCCATGTAAAGGCTGCCAAGTCCAAAATCTACAGGGTGAGGTGACAGGCTGGAGACCCAGGGAATAGTTGATGTTGCAGTTCTTGTCCAGAGGCTATCTGGTAGTGCAATCCTTCTTCTGGGAAGGTCAGTCATTTTCTATCAAGGCCTTCAACTGATTGGATGAGGTCCACCCTCAAATTATGGAGGGCAGTGTGCTTAGCTCAAAGTCTACTGATTTAAATATTGATCCCATCTAGAAAATACTTTCACAGAAACTTCTAAAACAATATTTGACCCAAATATCTTGGTACTATGGCCTAGACAAATTGACATTAATCATCGTATTGCCCTAATCCTTTATAAACCTTCCAAGTATTCTGCTCCTTTTCTTCTCTCATGTTTCATAGTATAATTTCTCCTATTCTGAGTCTTGTGCATTTATCCATCAGGTCACCACTTAATTACTATTCTTAAGTTTTCCTGGTTCAGTGTATTTCACACATCAATCACCTCCTCCCCTGAATTAGTTGAAAAGTAAAACGTTCTGTGCTTTTGCCCCCTCTATCATTAAAGCATAACTATTTGGGAAGTTGTGTTTTAAGAATGCTGAGGTTATTTTGATAGCAATGAAAAGCAACAATGAATGGATAGCCATAATCTCATCTGACATTGCAAATGTATGATTCAAGGATAAAGTTCACAATGCAGGCTACCACCCACACACCACTAATCAAGGGAACTAGTCAGAAAAATTTGGAGTATATAATTTCAATGGTTTTCCTATCCCAAGAGTCTATTTTGAGCAGATAGCATTGGTTTAGAGGTTTGGAGGTCTTTTAAAGGATATAAAGAAAACAGATGACTTAGGAAATTGAATGTTTCTCTTACACTAAAGAGTCCACCCAAACCAGATAAATAATGAACTGTGAACATGCTCAGAACTCTCTTGCTTCACAACTTTGGTTATTTTCCCCTTAACCTGAACTTCCACCTGCCAAATTCCAACCCCCTCCATCAAGGCATAAAAAAAGAAGAAAGAAAGGAAGGAAGGAAGGAAGGAAGGAAGCAAGAAAGCAAGAAAGAAAATATTTTATACCACATTTTCTTTATCTATTCACCTATTATGGGCACACAGACTGTTTTCGTCTCTTGGCTCCATGAATAAATACTTTAGGAGTGCAGATACCGCTTCAAGACACTGATGTTGTCAGAGGAGCTCAGTGGCAGGGATGTGGTACCAGTGTCAGGATCCATGTGCTGATCACTGTGAGCCCCACCCGCTTCTCTGTTTCTAGCTGACCCCAGGATGTCTGTCCTTGCCAATTCTTCCAATGTTCCCCATGAGGCAAGACAGAAGTGGATCTCCCAGTGAGCACTTCAGAATCCAGGGGAAGCCGGCTACAAGCCTCAGGCTTTCTGCTTCCCGCTGAAGAAGAGGGACCCCTCTCAGTGTGGCACTGGGCCGGCCTAGTGACGGAGCAGTGTTGTCAAAGTGAAACTGCTCCATTTAACCCTTCTGATATGGCTTTTATAGGTTCTTGTTCCTCAAGAGGATGCTCAGCCTCACCTCCAGGTTCTGAGATTTTCATAGAAGCGTCTGTGTCTGTGGATAGTTGCCATTTGGTTTCTTTGTGAAGGGAAATAGTACCAAGGACCTCCCATTCTGCCGTCTTTGTTGTTATCACTCCAAGAATTCTGTTACTGTTTTTCTAAGAACACTTAGGCAGAGTCCTGCAAGATGTATTATATTAAGGGTATCCCTGGAAGACAATCCATGTTTCATCAGGCTAAAATTTTACACAGACCGTGCGAGTCAAATGAGGAGCAATTAATGATCAGAATAGGGACAACTTAAGATTTTGGTCACAGTTTCCTCTTAGAATTACTATTTTAGTCACTATTATTCTGGAAGAACAAGCCATAGCTTTTCATATTATTGACTATGGTTAAAATCCAGGAACTATCTCATATTTTTGTTAAATGTTATTCTTGGATTTAGGGTTTTTTTCCTTCAAACATCTGCTTATGGTATCCTGTGTTAATTAGGAGTAATAAACTTGGATGGGATACTGTAATACATTTGGGGTTTTATTTCACATTAAGAGCTATGTGTGTGTGTGTACACGTGTGATGTTTATACTGTTTAGTTATAGTCCTTTTGTGACTACTGAGGAGTTTCGGAGAGCATTATGGTTGAAGCATAGTTATTTGCGGAACTGTGTTTTTAAGTTCAATTTTAGAAATTTCTTATTTGAATAATTCAATTAAGAGGTTAAAACAGTATTGTAGCATGATTTAGAGGTTTTAAAAAATTGGATAGTTCTCCATGGTGAAGAAATCTGCTTCCTTTGGTGATTATGGTGTTTGGCCTTTATTGTGTGGGTGTGGTGGTTAATTATCAGTATTTTCAGGTCAACTGGTTTGTCAGCGTTTGGTATTATTGACATTGCTATGAGTCTTAAATAGTTATTGAGAATCCAAGAGACCAGAATTGAGAAAAGACAGGAATAAAATTCACTAAGTACTTTTAAGTGCCATTTATAATTACATAAACTGGATTAAAATGAACTAATTTTTTGTGATCAATTTTTAACTGTTTTGAGATGCACTGAGTATGAAAATTGGTGTAGAATCATTGTGAGATATCCAAGTAGGCAAGAGAATCTAGGGGGGAACTCTGAATGTGAAACAAAGAATGTTCATAATGAGGGATGTTTAAGTGTCCTCACATGGTGTGGACTGGTCAATGTTAAAATAATATTGTGAATAAGAATACCGCAAAAATGCTTTTGTTATATGATTGAATTTATAAAGTAATGAGTGATTCTGATAAAAGTAACATTGGAAATTGTGACTGACCCAAGAAAAAAAGAAAATATCTTGAGTGCTATAAATAGATATGGCAATTAAAGTGACTAATTGGGGGCAGAAGTTAATTTGTGTTTGTGGCTTCCAGATTAGATTTTTGGAATAGAAATGTGCAAGGAATAGTGCTCCTATTAACATTAAATTTCCAATTAAATGATGACATGGTAAGTAACTCATCTGAAAGATTTCTTTTTTTTATGGGATAGCTTGTTCATAATTTAGGTTGTGAATAATGAATCCTGAATATGTGAATAACTTAGTCATGAAGAATGCTTTAGTGTGCTGATGAGCACTGGGTGTTATATGCAACTAATGAATTATTGAACACTATATCAAAAACTAATGATGTACTATATGTTGGCTAATTGAACATAATAAAAAAACAAAAAAAATGAAAAAAAGAATGCCTTAATGCAGATGTATAAAAATGCTAGATATGAGCGGTTAATTCTTATTATACTATCAATAGTCCTAAATATCTGGAAGTTGAGAAAGTCACAATTTTTATGTCAATTTGTGATGAAGCATAGACAGCAGGAAGGTGTATTGCTATGGGAGTAGGCATGATGTCATGGTTTGGATGGTAACATTGTTTTCTGGTACAGGGTAAAAATCCAATTGGTAGGAAAACTGTTCTTACTATTATACTTAGGAGGGAATAATGCTATAACTGGAATTAGATCATCTCTGAAGAAAGGAAATCATGAATGGAGACCAACCTCAGCTGCTTTAATGGATGCTACCATAATTAATCCTAATAAAGTTAAATTGCTAGAAGAATTTAATATAAAATAAGTTTATGGCTATGTTGGTTATGATTAGAAATATCTGTAATATAAATAGCATTGAGATAAAAGTATTTTATTTTCAAATTTTTGATAGGTTAGACTAACTGGGTTATCGATATTGACAAGGGGGTTGAAGATAAAAACTGTCAAAATCTATGAGAAATGTAGACTTATTTCAAATAATTTTTAAATAATTAAAAGCTATTTAAGTTAATTAAGAGGCTATATAAACTATAATTAATATGAAACTTAAGTTTTTTGACAGATCATTTTATTGTCAATAATATGAGTGTGGATATAAAAATCATTAACATAGGAGTAGACTAGTAGATTAGGCAGATAAGACTGTATATATTTGATACTATTACCAAGAAGGCAAAACCTACGCTGGAATTTCAAGCTACAAAATCTAATAAAATGAATGGCATTAAAGTCAACGATGTTAAATATTTGTTTAGGGTAAGCAAAGCTATATCGAGATAATGTCTTAATTTTATATGTTCTAAGTTTTATAGTGACAATATTATTTGGGACTGGTAGATGAAAAGTCACATTATAGCTACTATGAAACTAGTGAGAAGTTCATTTAAATGATGTGGGGAGGTGCATCAGATGTGATGGTATGAGTGAGCCATAATCTAATGAGTCAGTATTATTTGCTTGTTGTTACACTACTTTATTCATTCAAGTCTGTTGAAGAACGAGCTCTTAATATTATAAGAACAAATGGCAGAGCAAGCATAATTTGTAGATTATATATTCAGAATACTCAAATTAGTGATAATAAAAAGACAATTCCTGTCAACCTCTAAAGGGCAGGAGGGTGACAGCTACTAGGAAAATTTTTGTTGGAAATAAGTTTGTAGATTCTAATCAAGTCTATATTCAGATAGTGGTTTTTCTGTATATGCATTTAATTATCATAGTCATAATACAACAATGACTAATACTAAAGCTAATAATTCATGAGTAATAATGACGCTATTTGTAAGTTTATTCTTCTGCATTATCCTAAAAATAACTAATTGGAAGTTGGTTGTTGTAACTAGAGACCTAGAACCAATAAGATGATATATATATAGAGAGAGAGAGATATATATCTCTATATATATACACACTATATGATACTATATGTATCTACATATATCTCTCTATATATACCTATGTAAGATATATATCTAGATAGATAAATAGATAGATAGATAGATAGAGATTTATTATAAAGAATTAGCTCACATAATTACAGAGGCTGGTAAGTCCCAGCTCTGCAAGGCGAGTGAGCAGGCTAGAGATTTGAGACCTGATGGGTCAGCACCAGTCTGAGTCTGAGGGCCTAAGAAACAGGAGAGCCAAAGGAGTGGTTGTAGTACGGAGGCTGGCAGCCTTGAGATGCTGGAAGAGTCAGTATTTCAGTTTGAATCTGAAGGTAGGAAAAAAGCCAGTCCTAGTCTGAAGGCCATCAGGAAGAATTCCCTCCTACATAAGGGAGGATCAGGCCTTCAGCTGATTGGATGAGTCCCACGCCTATAAGGAAGGCAACCTGCTTTACTCAGTCTACCAATTTAAATGTTAATGTCATCTAAAACTAGCCTCACAGGAACACCCAGAATAATGTTTGACCAAATATCTAAGTACTCCGTGGTCCAGTCAAACTGACACAAAATTAACAATGACAGCATCATAGCTCTACTAAACTAGATGAATATAATCTTAACAATAAATTGATGTGAATGAAATCTTAAAAATGGCAATATTAAATGGCAGCTTCCTGTCTAAAATGGTATATATGTACATATTCATATATATAGATAAATGTCATAGTATATTAATTTAGTTATAATTTAATTATTCTTAATTGTTTTAGGATATATTAGAAGTGTTGTTCTAATTTATATATAAATCACAATCCCATTTTTCAAAAAATGTTGAATCATACCTACCATTAGAAATGGTGGAATGATGTTTTGAGTATTCATATATTTGTAGCAATATTAAACAAAACTCTAGGAGAGCAATGGCAAGAATTAATGTCTTTCCATTATTCATATATTATAAATATATTGGTTGATAGTGTTAGTACACCCAATCTATTAATTAAACTTTATCATATGATTCTGGTGGCTGGCCCAGAATTCACCACCATAGTACCCTATGGGGATGTGGTTTAGCATAGTGTGGTAAACCACTTCAAAGAGGGCATGAGGCCAACTCCATCTGACCTTTTGTAAACTCAAGGGTATTTTTTTTTTTTTTAAAGATTTTATTTATTTATTCATGAGAGAGGGAGAGAGAGGGAGAGAGAGAGAGAAGCAGAGGGAGAAGCAGGCTCCCAAGGAGCAGGGAGCCCCATGTGGGACTCGATCCCAGGACCCCGGGATCATGACCTGAGCCGAAGGCAGACGCTTAACCATCTGAGCCACCCAGGCACCCTCAAGGGTATTTTTAAAGATGATGGGCATTGAAAAGTCTTAACATTACTGATAAAAGGGCCAAGACCAGGTTTCTATGTTTATGGGTATAAAATAGCATTTTCAGCACTTAGATTCAGATTAAACTATATAACTCATTTTTTTAAATTATGGCAAATCCTTCTTATGAGGGTTGTCAGGAGTTTAAGTGCTATGGCAACACTGACAGAATAGAAAACATAGTCTATATACATTTAAAAGTGTTTTTGAAAAAAAAATCCAAACTACTGAAATAGAAAAAAAATTTAATGATGAAATTTGAATACTTGCCATAGAAAAGAAGTTTTGTATTACTTTTTCTCCTTCTTCTTCTTCTTCTCCAGTATTATATTATTATATTACTTAAATAAGTCCCTAAGATTACCAAGATATTATTATATTACTTATATAACTCCAATTACTTACAAGTAATTGTCATATTCGGGATGTAAATTTTAATATTAAAGTGTCAGGAAAACATGTTATGCCTTTTGTTTTTAATTTGTGAATACTACCTTAAAGAGTTGACAACATGAAAAAAATCCAGTTAAAGGTAATTAAGTTTATAAATATAAATTTATATTTAAAGTATACTAATATTTCAATTTGTAATTATCTACATGCTTCTTATTATATGAGCTTATTATATTATATAATATGAGTATATATTTATGAGGGTATATGTGTATTATATGTGTATTTGAGTGTAAATGTGTATTGTATATGAACATGAATAATGGTATGAGTGATGTGTATTATTGGATAAAATTTATATATAAAATTCTTGTGTCCATTATGCATTAGTTAAATAACATCTTAACAACTAATGCTGCTGATAACAAATATTTAATTAAAGCCTTGCTATAGATGTTTAACTGTGTTAAGGTCTTTGGCAGCCCTTGCCCACCCTAATTTTAAACATATCAAATGAAAGCCACTACAGTTAAGTGTGATTGTGAGCTGATTGTCATTAGTCCATGATTACATCATAGTTAAGAGAAAATGGAAAATTTAAATGAGAAGTTTCTGAAGAAAAAACCAGATGCCACTTTTCAGTATAGGATTGTGGAGAAGGGTCTTGTGTGAATGAGTTGCTGGTTTCTTGATGCTTGGTTAGTAAAGAATTACATTGGCGATAATATGCATAATGATAAGGGCTTTATAATGGTAAAGGATATGTACAATTAAAGGTTTCGTCTTATGTTATTAAAAAATTTAACTATTAGAATTTAGAAACCATTTTATTTTATTCTATTTTGAAAGATTTTATTTATTTATTTATTTATTTATTTATTTATTTATTTATTTATTTATTTTAGAGAGAGAGGGAGAGAGAGCATGTACGTGCAAGCAGGGGGTGGGGGCAGAGGGAGAGGTAGAGGGAAAAAAATCCCAAGCAGGCTCCCTACTGAGCTCAGAGCCTGCTTGATTTCACAATCCTGAGATCATGATCTGAGCCAAAATCAAGGGTCTGACGCTTAACAGACTGAGCCACTCAGACGCCCCTAGAAACCATTTTAAACAGTAAAGAAAATCAGAAATAAAAGTATAGATTAAATCGAAATTACAAAACAAGAAATGAAATTTCTGTAAAATGTCAACTTTCCTAAATTAATCTGGGAATGTAATTTAATAAACTAATAAAAATACTAATAGGTTTGGGGTAGTAGTGGTGATATTTTTGTTTTTTAAGATTTTTTGTGTGTTATTTTTATAGCCAATCAAAATTTGTTGAAGTACATATTAAGTTACTTTTACAGATTTCTTATAATAACTCATAGCCTAGATGAATTGTCTTTATTGTTTGAAATACCTCCACCTGGCCATGTCACATTTTAATTATGGTTTAAGTAACAGTGGACTCATTAATTCAATCAAAATATAATACATATATTATTTAATGCTAGCAGAGCTGATGAAAAGGAAACATATTCACAGGAATTATATTTAAATTATCTATATTCAAAAACACTATTTTAGGAAATATAATTCTATCAGAATTCAATAAGAGCAGCTGTAGAATCAATTAAGTAACTGCAGTTAAGTTTTTAAAGAAGATAAATTAGACTTTTAAAGAGAGACAACTTGCAAATGTCCCACTATGACATTTGGATGTTGTGGGTGTTAGGTTTGGTTGCTTTGAAAACGGAATCAGACCTGCATTGACTCCGGATCCCTGAGACCTCACAGCCTAATCCTTCTATTCCTCTGGGACCCCAAAACCCAGGGGACCTTCTGATGCTCTAGGACCTGTGGCTGTAGAACAGCAGAGCCAAAAAAGCCACTTGGGAAAAGGTAGACTTTAAACTCACTTCAATCAATTTTGTTTGTTGTGACCATTTTCTTTTCTTAGTTCGTTGAGCTTTTCCTCAGTCAACAGAGCCATCAAAGGGAAACTTTCTAGAGCTTTTTCTCTCATGGGAGATAATCTAGTTTTGCTAAAAAGAAGTGGATTTTTCTAATTCTTTCTCAATGTCCTTTATTCCAGGATATTTGTATAGCAAACAACCTTGGAAGAGAGATGATGTCTGCCTCCAGAGCAAAGGGCAGGCATGCTTACTACCCAGGAAGAAGATCCGGTTCTTCAAGTTTGGAGTTCCTGTCCTGTAACCCACTGTTTGTGCAGGCACCTTCTGGGCACATCTGCATCATCCTTGTGGGACTTGAGGGGCAAGGGGAACTGACACAAATATGCTGATGCTCATGTTGTTTGCTGTGCCATGAATGAGAACATCCTGTTCTCTGGTCCAGGAATCTCTTGTCTTCTCACAGCACCCATGAACCTATAGCAGATTAACTTGTCAGCTTGCAAGTAAGATAAAATCTCAGACCTTTTACAGTTCTTGACATTAAACTAAAATATATATACCGTGTGATTCTATTTATATCAAGTTCAAAAGCATTAAAGCTAATATACAGTGTTAGAAATCAGGATAGTTTCCTTGGGGAGCAGAGGCAATGCTTAGAGGAAGCATTAGGGGAGCTTCCGGTGTGCGGGCCATGTTCTGTTTCTTGGTCAAAAGGGTCTTGATTACATAAACTTATTCAATTCAGATTCAACAATCTTTGCACTTACTTTTTTATTCCCTTTTCCCCTTCTATGAATGTTTTACTTCTATAAAAGATCAACTTAAAAAAAAAAGAAAAGCAGAGGTAGTGACCAGGATTGCCACATCAATGAATTAAAAAACATGTGGAATTAACTATCCCAACTCAAAGAAAAAGGCAAAAGAACTGAATGTTATTAGCCAAAAGATAAAGAAAATGGAGAAGAGATCCAAGAAGAAAAACATGCTTTTAGTTGAGATTTCAGAAGTAGAGGAGAGTCAAAGAAGACACGTGTTGGGATATATGCTATTTAAATTCAGAATTTCAAGGATAGAAAATAATTTCTGTAATCATCTAGTCAGGAAAAAGAAAAAAAACCAAGTTACCTCAGATGGAAAAAAAAAACAAACTATTTACAACAGACTGTTTTTATAATGTTCAATGTCAGAACCAAATGAAACAGTAGCTGCATCATTTTGGAAAAAAAAAGTTATCCAAGAATGCCAAGTTATCTTCTATCTATGTGACAAGAGAAATGTAGTCTCAGATGTGGATGGATTAAAAAACTATACCACTCACTTACCTTACTGGAAAAAAACATATTGGAAGAAATATTCCAGCTGTCAAGAAATAAATCTAAATTGATGTCCGAAAACCAGGAAGACATAGCGCAGTAGAGAAAACAACCACTGAAAGAACACTGAATACTTTTAATAGGCTTGTAAATGATTCAGAGATGGTTACATTACACATGCGACAATATAGTAGTCTTCCTGCATCTCAGGAAATTGCCTGAGAATGGTATACAGCTGTAGATGATTCTGCCCATTCTGAGTGAGAAATCTACAGAGACTGAGAAGGAATCTTTGCGGTTGTTGGAGTTGTGAGCCAGTAATAGAGTAAAGACCCTCTTGGTACTCTCTCCTGCCTGACTTCTCGGCAGTTTCTCGCCCATCTGCCTACCCCTTCACCATATATAAACAACTGGTATAAAGCAACCCCAAGACAATTCCATCAGGTGAAACCAAGACAAATTTCTGAGGATCAATCCTTTAAGTTCAGGCATTAGGTTTGTCTGAGGTCCAGTCCTTTACTTATATCACTCTGACATATTTAGCCATCAGATTTAGGTGAATCCATTTCCTTCCTTCCATGTGTCCCAGCAGGAATACTAAAGGTGCAGATGGATGGCGGTTTACATCCACGAAGCCACCTTCGTTTACCATCCCCAGCTGAACATTCTGATAGATATTAATGTGAAGGGGCCCAGTAGAAGAAGGCTCTGACCAGGTTCCTAGAGCAGCCTACATCAAATACGTCAATAAGATTGATTTTATTTCCTATTCAGGCTTACAAAACACAACTCTTTGAACTAATTATTTTCACTTCTCTGTTTAAATGGTTTACCGAGAGAGAGACATCTGACACTTCCTGTTGTTGAAAATGCACATTTAAATGGGGATAAGAATTTTATCTTGTATGAAACATCCTTGTTTTAGTGTAGTCGAGCTGCTATAACAAAATGCCATAAACTGGGTGGCTTGTAAACAACGATTTCTCACCGTTCTGGAAGCTGGAAGTCCAAGATCAGGGCGCCAGCCTAGTCGGGTGAGGGCTATCTTCAGGTTGCAGACTACCCATTGTATCCTCATATGGTGGAAAGGGCTATAGATCTCTCTGAAGTCTCTCTTATAAGGCATTGCTCTCATTCAGGAGGACTCTACCCTCATGACCTAATCACCTTCCAAAAGCCCCACCTATTAATATCATTACCTGTAGCTGAAGGTTTTCATATATGAATTTAAAAGGGACACAAATATTCAGACCATAGCAATTCTCAAAGAGGTTGACGTAAATGCCTCGTTCACAAACCATTCAGTGGCTTCCCCAATGTCTATTAAATATATTCCAAACCTGATAGACTAGCAGACTCACCATGTCCTTCCTAGTGCTAGGGATATAGGAGGTCCAATGACATTTTAGTCTTTATTTTCATACATAAGCTCATTTGTTCTCTATGAGCTCTCTCTTCTATTCCATTGATCTATTGTTGATTCCAGGGGTTTTCAACTGAGGTTTAAATTGCGGATTTGTCTGCTGCCCTAAATCTCTCAGTTTTTGCTTCGTGTATTTTGAAGCTCAACTATTAAATTCATATACATTTAGAACTTTCCTTTTTACTTGAGAGACTGACTCTTACATTACTGTGAAGCGTTTTTTATCTCTGACAAACTCCTTGTCTTGAGTTGTACATTCAATGAGAATACAGCGTTTTCAGCTTTATTGGGATTGGTTTTCATGTGATATCTTTTTCTATCCTTTTCTATCCTTTTACTTTTAACCTATGTAGTTTTACTTAAAGTGCATCTCATCTAAACTGCATCTAGTAAAGTCCTGCTTTTTTTTTTTTTCAATTTGAAAGTTTCTGACTACTAATTGGAATCGGGCTTAAGTTTACCATCTTACTGTTTGTATTTACTTGCCCCATATGTTTTCTGTCCATTTTTCCTTCTTTTCTGATTTCTATTGAGTATTTAATGTTCTATTTTTATCTCCTTTACTGGCTCTTTAGCTAGAATTATTTATTAAATAATAATTAGTGATTATAATAATATTTAATGATTGCTCTAGACATTTTAATTTGCATCCTTAACTTATCACACTGTATTTTTTTAAGATTTTATTTATTTATTTGAGAGACAGTGTGTGAGAGAGAGAAAGCACTAGAGGAGGGAGGATCAGAGGGAGAAGCAGACTTCCCACGGAGTGGAGAGTCTGCCATGGGACTCAATCCTGGGACTCTGGTATCATGACCTGAGTGAGCCAAAGGCCAATGCTTAACAGACTGAGCCACCTAGGCACCCTATCACACTGTATTTTAATACTTCCATTTGCCACTTACCTATTCTTTGGGCTGTTACTGCCCTATATTTTACTTCTACATAGTTTATAAAATTCACATTATTTTTCTTTAAACAGTCAATTATCTTTTAAAGAAATTAAAAATAGGATTTCAAATGTGTTTTATATTTATCCACATATTTCTCATGTTGTTTTGTTTCAGCAGTCAGATTTGAAATATTTTTAATAGAAAAAATCATGAACTTATTCTTAGACTTCCAACTCAAAACAGATTTCAGGATTCTGAACATCTTTAATTTTATTATTGTGTTAAATTTTGTTGTACAGGAAAGCTTTATTTGTAAATATATTAACATAGTTATATATTTGCATTATCCTATATTTCCACATATTTTAAAAAAATTATTTATTTATTTATTTATTTATTTATTTATTTATTTATTTATTTATTTTAAGTAGGCTCTATGCCCAGTATGGAGCCCAGTGCTGGGCTTGAACTCACGACTGTGAGATCAAGATCTGAGCTGAGATCAAGAGCCGGTCACCTAACCAACTGAGCCCCACATATTTATCTTTAAAACAACAATAACAATGTAACTATGAAAAATGCCAAATGCAGATTAAAATACCTATATGGTTCTTTTTGTTCTTATAATCTCTGCAGGGTTGTATAGTTAAAACACTGATCAAGTCACTTAACATAATTATTCTATATGCATGGTTATCAACCTGATGTATAAGCTTGATTCAGTCTGTTTTCAATTTGGGGCCATTTTTTTCTTTATGTATTGTTATTACTTTATTATGCAGCTAATTTTCATGATTCCAAAGTTAAAATCCTATACCAAGGTATATTCACTTGAAGTCTCTTTTCCGTCCTTGACTATTCTACACTGTTTTTTCCCCCACCAAGGGGTAGCCATATAAATTAAATTAATAAATGATAAAATTAATTACTTTTTGTTTTCATTTTTTAACTAAAATTACGTATGTATGTATATTTATATGGCTGTATATATGTATATGTATGTGTGCCTATGTGTGTAGATATGTTATATCCACTATTAATACCATTTTTGAGGTTTCTGAGATGCTGTAAGACATCAGAGATGTCTTAGGGCAGTGCATTTTTACACACAACAAAACCCAACAGATGGTTTGAATTCGGAGGTTGTTCTGGCCTCCTGGAGAATCATATGCCATGAGGTCAGCATATTTTAAAAAGAGTTGCCAGCTAAATGAGATTAAAACTAAGACATTTTGTGATATGTGAGTTTTAGAAAATGGGACACCTTCTGATTTTCCCAAAGCCACTAGGGTGCTTTTATAACTCATGAGTGGTGAGACTTACCTTAACTGAAATTTTGGAGTCCGATGATTTTACTCCTGAGCATTTGGGCCTTTTTTTTCTTGGTTTCATCAATGTCTATCTGATTGGTTTTTCCAACACATTGATGTTTCTCAAGGGTAGGGGAGATGGAGCTGTGATGAGAAATGTCAGACCTGACATTTCCGAGCCCCAAATCTGCCCCCATCACTATTGCCAGCAACTTCCAGATTCTCTAATTCCTCAATTTCACACAAGTCTGCACACTTGTCTTCATCTTCAGTTTTAAGCCCACCCCACTCTGGGACCAGGCCTGAGTAAGACCAATGTTAGAGACTCCTGCATTCAAATGCAATGGTGCAATGCTGCCAGGCCCTGTGCTAGTTTCCTACCCCATGCCTAATCTCTGGTCACTGTTACTTGGATTACTGACATCCTCATTATATCTGTCCATTTTTGTATCCTCCTTTATGTACTTACCCTGATGACCATTTTATGATCTGTCCTTGACATCAGCATGTGTACATTCTCTCCAATGTAGTTTGAGATCCTTGCCCAGTACAATTTCTTTCTTCTCTCAGTGGCCCAAAACTGATACCTGGGAACTGAAAGCATCACTGGGTTATGCAGGGTAATATAGGGATTACAGGGATTAATCCAAAATTTCTAGGTCAGCTTCAGCAGAAAGATCTAAGGCATAATAGAGTGAGTCCAGAACAGCCCAAATCCTTCTCCATTGCTCCTTGAGTTGATGCTGCAGTAAGATGGGCTCTGGAATCAGATTGCTAGGTTGCAGTTCAGATTCTACCACTTATTAGCCCTGTAAAATTGGACATGTTACTTGACCATTATGTGCCTCAGTTTAAGTTCATAAAATCCATTTATGAAAAACCCACAGCGAATATCATCCTCAATGGGGAAAAGATGAGAGCCTTTCCCTTAAGATCAGGAAGACATCAAGATGCCCACTCTCACCACTATTGTTCAGCATAGTACTAGAAGTCCTAGCAACAGCAATCAGACAACAACAAGAAATAAAAGGTATTCAGATTGGCAAAGAAGAAGTTAAACTCTCTCTCTTCGCAGATGACATGATACTTTATGTGGAAAATCCAAAAGACTCCACCCCAAAATTACTAGAACTCATACAGCAATTCAGTAATGTGGCAGGATACAAAATCAATGCACAGAAATCAGTTGCTTTCTTATACAATGCAACTGTAGAAAGAGAAATTAGAGAAACGATTCCATTTACAATAGCACCAAAAACCATAAGATACCTCAGAATAAACCTAACCAAAGAGGTAAAGGATCCATACTCTAGGAACTACAGAACACTCATGAAAGAAACTGAAGAAGACATAAAAACATGGAAAAACATTCCATGCTCATGGATTGGAAGAATAAACATTGTTAAAATGTCTATGCTGCCCAGGGTAATCTATACCTTCAACGCCATCCTGATCAAAATTCCAATGACATTTTTCAAAGTGCTGGAACAAATAATCCTAAAATTTGTATGGAATCAGAAAAGACCCCAAATCACCAAGGGAATGTTGAAAAAGAAAAACAAAGCTGGGGGCATCACGTTGCCTGATTTCAAGCTATATTACAAAGCAGTGATCACCAAGACAGCATGGTACTGGCACAAAAACAGACATACAGACCAATGGAACAGAATAGAGAGCCCAGATATGGACCCTCAACTCTATGTTCAAATAATCTCCGACAAAGCAGGAAAAAATATGCAATGAAAAAAAGACAGTCTCTTCAATAAATGGTGCTGGTAAAATTGGACAGCTATATACAGAAGAATGAAACTTGACCATTCTCTAACACCATACACAAAGATAAACTCAAAATGGATGAAAGACCTCAATGTGAGACAGGAATCCATCAAAATCCTAGAGGAGAACATAGGCAGTAACCTCTTCGACATCAGCCACAGCAACTTCTTTCAAGATACATCTCCAAAGGCTAGTGAAACAAAAACAAAAATGAACTTTTGGGACTTCATCAAGATAAAAAGCTTCTGCACAGCAAAGGAAACAGTCAACAAAACAAAGAGGCAACCCACAGAATGGGAGAAGATATTTGCAAATGACACTACAGACAAAGGGCTGATAGCCAAGATCTATAAAGAACTTCTCAAACTCAACACCCAAAAAACAAATAATCAAGTCAAAAAATGGGCAGAAGACATGAACAGACACTTTTCAAAAGAAGACATACAAATGGCTAACAGACACATGGAAAACTGTTCATCATCCTTAGCCATCAGGGAAATTCCAAATCAAAACCACATTGAGATACCACCTTACACCAGTTAGAATGGCAAAAATTGACAAGGCAAGAAACAACAAATGTTGGCGAGGTTGTGGAGAAAGGGGAAAACTCTTACACTGTTGGTGGGAATGCAAGTTGGTACAGCAACTTTGGAAAACAGTGTGGAGGCTCCTCAAAAAATTAAAAATTGAGCTACCCTATGACCCAGCAATTGCAACACTGGGTATTTACCCCAAAGACACAGATGTAGTGAAAAGAACAGAAAAGCTATATGCATCCCAATGTTCATAGCAGCAATGTCCACAATAGCCAAACTGTGGAAAGAGCCAAGATGCCCTTCAACAGATGAATGGATAAAGATGTGGTCCATATATACAAAGGAGTATTACTCGGCCATCAGAAAGGATGAATACCCAGCTTTTACATCCACATGGATGGGACTGGAGGAGATTATGCTAAGTGAAATAAGTCAAGCAGAGAAAGTCAATTATCATATGGTTTCACTTATTTGTGGAACATAAGGAATAGCAGGGAGGACATTAGGAGAAGGAAGAGAAGAATGAAGGGGGGGAATCGGAGGGAGAGATGAACCATGAGAGACTATGGACTCTGAGAAACAAACTGAGGATTTTAGAGGGGAGGGGGGTAGGGGTATGGGTTAGCCTGGTGGTGGGTATTAAGGAGGGTACATATTGCATGGAGCACTGGGTGTTATACGCAAACAATGAATCATGGATCACTACATCAAAAACTAATGATGTACTGTATGGTGACTAACATAACATAATAAAATGAAATAAAATTTAAAAAAAAATAAAAAAAGAACTTAAAAAAAGAATCATAAGGGCGCCTGGGTGGCTCAGATGGTTAAGCGACTGCCTTCAGCTCAGGTCATGATCCTGGAGTCCCGGGATCGATGCCCGCATTGGGCTCCCTGCTCAGCAGGGAGTCTGCTTCTCCCTCTGACCCTCCCCCCTCTCATGCTCTCTATCTCTCATTCTCTCTCTCTCAAATAAATAAAATCTTAAAAAAAGAACCATAAAAGGCAAAATATTATCTAGTGATTATTAATGCTTGATTATGGACCATAAAAAGCCCTGGAGCACAAGACTCAATTTAATATAGCAGCCAACCTATAGGCTATAGCTCCACTATGGATCCAACTCTACTTGGATTACTTCCTTGGAAGAGATTCATGGTAATATTATTTAATTTGCACTTAAGAGACATACCAAATATTAATATCACTCAAATAAAATTTGATATCCTATCTTTTCCAATCTCTACATAGAGTATCACTCAAAGAAAACACAAATTCCCAGAAGTTTGAAAAACAATTCCACCTGTGGTTGTCCAGTTTGGAGTTATTATTATCATTTTTAGCCATTTTAAGGTAGCATGAGAAAGTTGGAGGTTTCTAACCTGATGAAATTCTAGACAATCCTGACCCTCCTTTTTTTTAACCTCAAATAAAATTATTTATCAATTGTCAAACTTTGATTAAGACTTGAATAAGTTTATAATGATATTGTCTAAAATAAAAATAAAGTGTATGGCCATATCAGCATGTTAGTTACACACATCTTGATCAACCAAGAAGCATAAAGAGAAAATAGTTGCAATTGAGCTCTCACAGTGCATAAAATGCTTTGTTATAATATATAGGAAAGCACTTTGAAACTACCTATATGTTATTTAGGTGACAATGACAGCTAAAATTTGGCTCATATCCTGTCACTTCCTCTAGTAACTTAACACCCATCAAGTACTTACCCCAAATTAGGAAAAAATCATTCTTTTTCTTGCCTCCCATTCTTACTTTATCTTCTGAAATAGGTGATCTACCCTCTTGCAGACTTCTTATAGAATGAGGATCCATTTAACTGACTGGAGAGTTGGACAGAACCTCTCACTCTTTTAACCATGATAACCTTGGGAAGGAGCCCTTGCATTCAAGGCAAAGAAGGTTGTCATCACATCCCTGGCTCTCATTCATTTGCAATTACGGAAGTTTGAGGGAGACTGACATCTCCCACATGGCTGGTTGGGTGTCTCTTTTTAGACCTAACTCTTCCTATAAATAAGTCCCAGAGTCAAGCAGGATTTAAGTGGAGGAACTGGTAGGAAACTTATGCTGTCGTTGGACCCAAGCCATGCTCACCAATTTACCATTACCATTAATGTTAATCTTTTCCCCCGTCTGACTTCTTTATATTTCAATTGGTCAAGGACCTGTAGAGACAGAGGACTGAGAACAATTCTGCTACCAGATTATGTTTTTTGTTCAGTTTCTACCTCATTCATCTATGCTATAAGCAGTGATGAGCAGTAATGGAATCTTTCTCAACCATGTCACTTCAGAACCTAACAAACTAGTAGGTGCCTAGTATGTGGTGATAGATTGTTTGCAGATAAAGCGATTCCCATGGAACGTTTACCCTGACTAACTTCAGAATAGGGCTTGATCTTAAAGATCAATCCCCAGAACTTGCTTTTGAACCTGTAACTTGATTTCTAACACAGGATTTTCAGTTCCTGTGTTCTCAAATTCAGGGCAAACATTCTCTAAAGTAGTAATGTTTTCTTTCTCACATGCCATTTTTACTTTCTGGGCTGGGTGGTGAGGTTCTTCCTGTTCCTGCCTAAAATAGAACTTTCCAAATGAGTCTGTCATGAATGACTTGGCTTCCTGCCACACCTGACTCCTGGTGGGGACATGTGGGTTCATCAAGGCTAAGCTTCACAAATCATCTGAGTTTCTTGTGAAAAAAGGCAGGTTTTTATTTAGTAGGTGAAGACTGAAATTCTACATTTCTAACAACTCTCCTGGGATACTCATTCTACCAATTTGAGGGCCATCCTGTAAGTAGCAAGGGGTTAGATGACCTGCTTCACAAACAATATCATCCATTCTTTAAACATTATTTAATTCTACTATGTGCCAAACATTGGGATAAGATACTGAAGAGAAACGTAACCTAATCCTGACTCATAAGCAGCCCAGAGTCTAATATGGCAGCAAACATAACAAATAAATGCTATAAATGATGTCCATTAAGAGAATGAAAACACAAGCCACAGAAAATAGTTGCACAAGCCATATTTGATAGAAGATTTTTATCCAAACTATACAAATAACTCTTAAAACTCAACAATAAACAGACAAGCAACCCAATTAAAAAAATAGGCAAAAGGCCTGAATAGATACCTCACCAAGAAGATACATGGATAGCAAATAAGAATATAAAAAGATGATCAACATCATATGTTAATAGGAAATTGCAAACTAAGAAAAAGAGATATTATTATACACCTATTAAAATGGACAAAATCCAGAACACTGATAATACCAAATGCTGATGAGTATGTGGAGCAACAGGAACTCTTATTCATTGCTAATGGGAATGCAGAATGGTACAGCCACTTTGGAAAACACTTTGACAGTTTCTTACAAAACTAAACATACTCTTACCATATGACCCAGCAATCATGTTCCTTGGTATTTGCTCAAAACTGATCAAATAAACCACATATACCAAACTGGCCTCTACACTGGGAAACCTGATTTAAATGATCTGGGGTGTCTTTCAGTGGTAAAGATTGTAGAGCATATATTCTGGATCTTCTGGATGAGAATTTTTTAGTGCTAGGAGTTGGTAATCTGCAGTTTATCAAGTTCTTGAGGCTGTTTTTAAGTACCATTAGGCTTGAGAATCATTTTTCTACTTCATGTCCACGCATTTTTTTTTTTAGTACAAAAGCCAATGCCAAATTGTTTCCAAATAAGTTGTAAAAACTTTATTATTCATTACCTTATTATTAATGAAATAAGCCACACAAATAATACTGAAATAGATTTATTTGGGAAATACATATACAATTCTGATATTTTATTAAGAAGCAATAAAAACATAAGTGGTTTGGAATTTTGGCAGCATGGTACAGATGTAAGAATAAATCATTGTAGAGGTAAAATCATTATCAACATTATCTTTACTATAAGACATGCTAAGAATATCCTAAACAATAGAAATATTTTATTGCTTAAATTTAAGAAAATTATGAAGGAACTGTTCAGCTGTGTGTTTATCTGATAAGGGTAGCTAAATGTATCCTCCCTGTACTTCCTGTTTCTATATTTAAGAATACCACAAACAGTTATTCTAATATATCTTTTGTATGTAGTTGCTTATAAATGCAGCTTGGCTGAAAGAGCCTACCTAGAACCAGTTGCTCAAAATTTCAGGTACGGCGCTATCATACTGGCTTGATAACAGTGAGTCTAAAGCAATACCCACAATCCCAATCTAAGGAGCAAAATCTTAATGCCAGTGTTGTTACAGAAGAAAAGCTCCATCACAAAATCCCAGTTTTATCTTTATGGGATAAAAAATTTTATGGGATATCATAATCCCATCGCCATAATTTCAAACATTATTTTCATACATTTTCTTTAATGACCCATTTTTTTCTAGTATTCTGAACTTTTTAGGAAGCAAACCATTTTGTCAGTTTCTCTTTTTACCATTTCTGTAAGTCACTTAGTCTTCCTTCTACACACACACACACACACACACACACACACACACACCACATTCATTTGTGCAGCAGCTCACCTATTTGTTCAAATGGATCCCAACCTTTGCTGTCCACTTTGTATGAGGTGTACTGCCTTATTTAGTAGCAGCACCTGAGAATCCTAATAGCCTCAAGCTGTTGAATAAAGTTGTAGGCTATTTTTGAAATAATTAGACTCAAGTACTCTGGAAATTCAGAAACTTTGAAACCATCTCCTCTTGCTGGACTCAAGCGGCTGCAACTACAGTATTTTAAAATGAATTGTTATGAAGCCGTACTACTTTGCTATGTATGATTTGCCCTGATTCCTTAGTAAGAAGAGCAGCAAGATACGGAAGTGCTTAATGAAAGTATGGTGACCTGTTTTGGCCAACTAAATATTCCAGACTTTTCGCTATTCCATTAACTGTGCTTTTCATTTGCTATCAGGTCAGCCATGACGCAGTTTAAGCTATCAATCTGCACTTGCTAGATGATACTTATTCTCACTGATTTTTATGTTTACTTAGACAACCCCAAGTATATTAGTTTAGCAGCATTATGTCACATTTATATACATTAGTCCATGTGACCCAAACACTGAGTCACAACTTTGTTTATAAATGCACCACACATTAATAGCTCCATTACTACCTGTGTTTGCTTAGCAGTGTAACAGGGTACATAAAACCATTTGTCAGGGATGGGCAACATCTGCTCGACATTAGTTGGTGTATTCCATATCTTAATTGCACCATTTATTCTTCCCATTCTTTTCTTATATCAAGTCTAAAATGATTTCTTCTTTACATTTAAGAAAACCCAGTATGAGATGGACAGAGGAAAATTTCTCATCATGGAAGAATGACCAGAAATAAACATACCATTGTTACTTTGCTGATGGTTAGTTAGTCAAATTGGGACATTCTTTCTTTGTCAAGAGCATGTAGTGAACTAATCCAGATAACACAAATCTCTCTTGCCTACATGTGTCTCTTATCCTCCAAAAAATATACTAACTTTATACATTGGGTAAAATGTAGCTAAGTTTAAATGTTCTACTAACCTGTTACTCATAATACCACTCAGTTTTGGAGGGAAGGGTTTTTGTGTTGTTCAAGGCTATAATATAAAAAAGTTCCCTTGCAATATTTTGGGAGAAATTTTAGTCATTTGTCCTATGGACCCTTAAGACCCAAGCACCAACATGAACCTCCTTGAAGTGAAACTTCTCAGGTCAAGGAATATTATTGGACATTTTGTTGGGCTCAGATAATGGTGTTGACATGCTGATCATTCAGTGATCACTGCTGGAGATCAAGATCGAATTTAATTCCTCACACATATGGCTGCATATTCTGTAGGTGCTTCTTTCACATTCTTTGCTTGTCTTGGGTTTATTCCAATGACAGAATGGTTCAGGGAGGCATAAACAATGCTCTGTTTGTTTTCCTCCAGACATGGGTTAGAATAAACTTCAGACTCTTCCTGGACCCTGAACCAGGGGTCATTATCATAAGTACAAGTTTCTGATGGCAGGGTTTGGGGATTTTGTCTGGTTCCCACTTCAATTTGTTCACTCCTAAAGGGCTGGGGAATATCAACCTATAAGAGAAAAAAAAAATTGTTTTAACTACCACCTAAGGATGTGACAGTGCACACAATTAGCAAACTATAAGTAGATGCTAAATTGAGTTAATACACCAACAGAGATAATTTACTCTTCCTCACTTTTGCTGCTGACACCTACATCTGTAGCAGATTCTCACTTGTTGAAAGATGAAAGGCTTAGAACCACTGTGTTCCTCCCAAGTAGTTATTTTGTGCTGTTACTAGTCACTTTTGAAGTCACAGAACACTTCTAGCTCTATAAGAACCTTACCTGGTAAAAAAATGAAGATACCATTTTAATGCTAAGAGGTGTTATTTCAATTTTTAAATACCAGTTTTGTCAGCCAATTTATGTTCTTGAAGTTTGGCCTAACTCCTTGAAGGCATCAAGTCCACTGTCTTTGACAGTCTACATGCCTTGTCAGGTCCTTTGTCGTCCTCATTTTGTATGTGAAGTAGTACATCTCCTACCCCTCTTTGGCAGAATTCTACCACAAGTGCTTGTCTGGCCCTATCCCGAGAAGCTAAACATTAGCTGCTGAATATCCTGCTTCCCTCTGATGAGGTGGCTGCCCAGAAAATAACACTAAGACTGAATGATTGAACAAAGCAGGAATCGCTTCATCCTCCCCAGTCTCTTGGCTCAGCTGAAAAGTGCCTCAACCTCCACTTGAAGGAGCCTGGTTAAAATCTCCAGAGAAGCACTGAAGAATAAAACTGTCACATGACCTAATAAATAGTCATAAATCCTCAATATATAAAAAAGATCCTTGTTGTACTTTTACAGTATATATGTCTGTCAACTCTGTCTCCCTTCCCAAAAGATGGCTGGTTTCCATGGAAAACTTAATTAAAATGAATGAGGTTGAAGAGAACATGGTGCTCTGTGGCTGACTGTATCCCGTGGCACCTCAGCAAAGTGGGTAGATGCCACAAGCTGGTGTGCCACACTGTGGATGATAGAGAGGACAAACATTGAAGCAGCTATCCTACTCTATATTTGTATGGCATTTTACAGTTTACAAAGCACTTTAAAAAAAATACACAGCTGAGTGTTTTTTAGTATTCAAGTACATTTACCCTCCAGGGACCATTGTGGAATAAGACGAGAACCTTGGCTTTTATATGTACCTGCCATGTTTTTACCAGTTCCTTTCTCTCCTTTGGATTTCTATTCCATTGGTTCCAATGCAAGTCCCTTCCTAAGAAAGCTTTTGTCTCAAAGATTTAATGTTACATCACTTTATTTTCTGAAATGTTGGCCAACTCAAATGGCACAAAGCTCTGAGTTCCTGTGAAAGACACAGACATCTTAAAACAAAATTCCCGAATAATTTCACACACACAGAATCCCTCTTGAATTCAACTTCAGATCATAAATAATTTGTCCAGCCTACACAGGAAGAACTATGACTACATTTTAACCAACCTGGGCTTAATTTAACAAGAAACTATTTAGATTATCATTTTAAATGATTTCATAGATCTCAGTCCTGATGGTAACAGAATGTAGTTCATTGGTGTTCACTACAGGAAGTAAGAAAACAACATTTAAGAAAAATTTCCTGCTTGAAGAAACAAAACCTTAGCACCCAACACAATGTTGCCTATTTCCGCTTACTAAAAACTTAATATGAGTTTACAAAGTTGAATGCATTTGGTTTGATTTAAAAGTGGGCAACCTGGTGGGGATGCTGAGTGTCACTTAATATTATATGTAAAATTATTGGCGATTCCTGCCTTTCGCACTTCTGGAACTTTTGAGAAGGTTACTACATCTTTATCTCTACCCTTCTACCCTGAAACATGCACTCACACACAAAGCTCCTTTACAGTACCTTAATTATGACTATTTGCTTTTAACTAAGGAACTTCATAAAATGTTTTCAGAAATGTATTGCCTCAGCTTGCTTTTTTTTTTTTTTGAGTGCCAATATTTACACAACATTGAACCCAAAAGAAAAAGCCTAATTTTATATTCCAAGAACTTGTAGGAAAACTTGGCTCTGCCTCCAAAATGCCCTAGGCTTTGCCTGGGTGGTCTCTTCCTTGATGAGCCCACACACATTATGAAAGACTTTTGCATAATAACTTTGGCCGGTCAGGCTTCTTTATCTGCTGGTGATCTAGGAAGAAATCACACATTATTTTATGAGATAATTTATGGTTCATTCTTTCATTAACTCTCAACTCTCTTCAAGAAAGACTTCAAGGTATTTTTTGTGAGAATAAATGAATAGCCTGAGGTTACATAACAGGCCAAGAGCAGAGCCAAGGTTATATAATCCACTCTGAATTTTCTACTTCCGGTCTGCACTGCCACTCATGCCTTTCCAAAAGGCTTCTTATTATGAGTCTTGTTAATCCTGAAGAATCTTTGCTGCAGATGGAGGTAAATGTAAAATAAACACATTTTTTTTTTTAAAGCAAGTCAATATACGGAGAGCATTTGGACAGTTCCTGGCACAGGGTGAGTGTTACATAGCCTTATTAAATTTAAAATAATATATTAAGATGAACATGGTATAACATAGATTGCATTTGTTTTAACAAATACATAGAACATACCAGGTTAATTTCCCTTCCTGCTGTATCAGAAAGCTTCTTTTGTTCTGCTGGAATTCAAAAAGAGAAATAAGAAACCAAGAAGAGTAAAGAACAACACAAAATTCTTCCCCAATTCCCTGTAAGTTGAGGTTGTGGTAAGAATATGGGTTCTGGAATCTGATTGCTAGGTTGAAATTCAGTGTCTAGAGCAGAAGTGGGATGCCTCCCCACCCATCTCCACCCACTCGCATGGCATGGCAGTGTTATTACTAGTTTTGGCTTGTTTATTTGCTGTGACCAGTAAGGCACATACACCTCAATTTGTGTGCGTTCATGCTGCTCGTTTTGTTCACTGGTTCTTTACTTCTTACTCCAGAGAGCCCTACAGTATATCCAAGAGGAGGGGGCAGGATCTAGTACATCACTTTAAACACGCTGGAAATCCTTGTGCTGGGGATATGCTATACTTGATGTCAGACACACTGTTATCCCCTCAGCTACAGAGACCAGGATCTCCTCTGGCCCATTTCACTCCAGATGTGGTAGGTCAAAGGATTTATCCCTGCCTCTTTTTCTAAAGTTTTCTGAAGCAGCCTCAATAAAGATGGTAAAAGCTGGGGAGGGACCATGGAAAGAGTCTTGGAGTTGCAGATGTGAAGCTGGGGTTACAGAGGATTCCCTCAGTATTCTGAGAAGTTTCTGGGCTCCGGAAGTCCTTACCACAAAACACCAGCAGTACTTTTGCCCAGACAAAGCTTTCTCTTGTGGCAGAAATAAAGGATGCTCTGTCTAGCTTCATTTCTATAGCTACACTGCAGCTTCCAGTGTGGCAAATGGTGGGAGGAGATGGCAGAGGGAACAGTAAAGACAGAGAGAGAGCTGGGGTGTTTTGGATTAGCACGACATCAGCATTCTCCACACATCTCTCTCTTACTCTGATTAAGTGTCTGCTCATGACTCTGAAAGAATTCATAGAAAAGCAGAAAGGAATCGCTTCTAAGATGTCACACCTCTCCCATCCTAGCCAAACCCACATTTTTCAAGTGCATTATTTTTGGGTGATGGTTCAGTTCAGGCGCGTGTTTATGATGGCTTCAGAAAGTACAGACATAGGAATTTCCTTTGGGGACATTTGGTCTTCGTTTAGACAAGGGTGTGTACGATTGGCATGATGTGGTGTGGCTGTGAAAAAGAGAATGAGACTAATTCAAATTAGACATGTTGACCTGAGAGATTATTTTAAACCTCCCTTTCAATACCCTTAAATTTTAGAAGAGCTGCTTGTCCCATTAACTTAAGATTGACACAAGTAGAATGGGTAAGTCCCAGCCATGTGCCCTCCTTATCACAACCCCTGCCTAGAGCACGGTGCTGTGGTGGCCATGTCTCACCATGACTGGAAGGGACCTGAATTAATCCATCTGTCTTTTTGGTGGAAGGATGAGTTGTCCCCGAGGAAATCATTATCTGTGGTTCCTCACAGAATATTGGGAAAGAAAACAACAGGAACCAACTAAAAATTAATCAGCTCTAGTAACTGAACCCCAAATGCGTGGCACATAGCAACAGATGGAAGATGAAACCCACCTTGGTGCCTTCTAAGGCAGCAGAATAGGTAGAAACAGGTAATGAGCAGAAGCAATGCCCCCAAAGGAAGCAAACTATAAAGCATCCATTGTCTATCATCCGTCACTTCTGTGGAGGGTGGTCCTGAGGCACTGGTTGTATCTGAAATGTGAGTCAATGCTAAAGACAGTTAGGAAATTGGAGATATAATAGGATTGGTAATACCTTCTGCACCGTCACAAATTAAATGAAGGAGATTTCTAGCTGATGCTTCTCTTCCAGAAGCCTTCCCCAAGAACCCTGGGCCTCAGTGTTCTCACCCACCTCTTGCTTTATTGACGAGCATATGTGGGTGGCTCTGGGTTATAATTCATCTTTTGTAAGAATTTTTTATTCTGCTAGGGTTAATCCCCTCTAAAACAATACCCATAACAGCTCTCAGCAAGCACTTCACCAAGCTCTTTCAATGACATCGCTTACTTAACTCCCATATTCATTCCTAAAGGAAAGTAAGGAAGCCATTATTTTTATCCAGTTTCATGCCTTGATAAAAGTGTTATTGTTCCAAGACTTGCCCAAGGTCAGATAGCTAGTGAGTTGCTGTTGGGACTCAAACATGTTTCTGATACTAAATTCCAGTTCCTTTAACACAAAGGCTTTTTGTTGTCTCATAACTCCCTGGGATCTCCAAATACTAAGTATTTTTCTTATCTCAAGATACCTTTGTTATCACCAAATATGCTTTGCTGGACATACAGCCAGTGCTCATTGCTATGATCAACATTAACATGCATTAAGGTTCTGTTTGTCCGTGGTAGGTTGCAACTCACTGACGAGTCATGAAACAATTTAATAGATCACAAAAAAATTAGAAACGTGAATCGCAGCAGAATAAAAACTATCAGAATGCATCACACATCATTAATTTTGTATATATGTTAAATTTTTTATGCAGGAAATTTTTATTTCTAAATATATTAACATCATTATCCGTTTGCTTCCACATATGCTTGGTTTGTAAAGGTGGTCAGGAGATACTGAGGCTGGGCAAACAGTGGTTATGCAATTCAGACTGGTAACAAATGCTGCATTGTTTATGCTGCAGCTGCTGCTTGGGTTAGGACAGCCACCAAGTCATTACCAATGATGACAGACACAGCTGTCTGGGAAAGGCTATGAATAGAAATAGGGACAAAAGTTCCCACATAGATAACCTAATACAAACAAATCCACTCAGTTAGGAGTGTCCAATTTTTATTATTTCTCTGACCACCAAATAATCTAGTTTCCTTAATTTAATCCGACTAGTTTGATACTTACTTATCAGAGGGTATTCTGAATTATTTCTAGTCCATTCTGAAATAGAAAATCAAGATAAAGAAGTGAAATTGGTTGTAAAAACAATACTCATGCGTGTCCAAAGTCAGAGCTAATCTCTGAGGGGATGCCTGCATTTGCACACTAACAGAATCCAGTAACCCAGCTCAAGAGAATTTGCACAATTGGCAAATCATCACCTCAGGATCATGGACACAAAATAAGTCTCTGGGTTTGACTTGACCATAAAAAGAAGAGTCAGATACAAAAACAGGAAAATTCCCAATAGCCTCTAAAAGAGATATTTCAAGGGGAGAAAACGAAATAATTTTTTTATCATACTTTGACGTTGTTTTTATGAAAAGCATCATCCTTAAATATAATTTCAGATTATATTTTTCTCCTTCAGTACTCAATTCACAGAGTATTCTCAGGTACAGAAGGAAAAGGAATTTTTCTTTGACTTTTTCCCTATTATGTTTGTTTTCATCACTTCATGAAAGGAAAATACGTGCCCAGTTCAAAGCCAATTCTGAAATAATTCATTTGGCTTTTGTGAGGGAAGCAAGGATGACCCAGAAAAATATGACGCAGTTTCTGCTTCCCAGGACATTATAATTCTTCATGAGATAAAGAACATTTCCACACATTACTACAGTACAAGGAATTGTCTGATAAATGAGAGGCACAGAGCTTAAATGGCATGAAATATGCTAGAAAAGAGAAATCACTTCCCTTAGGGTGAACCCTGGAAGGCTTCATTAAGAACTGGGAAATGAGCTGGGCTTGACAGGAAGGGCAGAATTGTGGTGGGTGGAGGCAGATGAATGAGTTCCCTATGAAAGGTGAGAGGAGCATGGTGAAGACATGCAATGGCAGGTAGGGCTGTTGAGCTGGAGCAGAGACTCAAAGTGGAGTCAAGAAACAATCCAGAAAGGCAGGTGGGCACGGACTGTGGAAGGCCTTGAATGCGGGTTAAATGCGAGCCCAACATTGGAAGCACTGAGGATGCTCTGCCAAAGACTCAATAGAGGAGTGGCATGATGGAAGAAATTTATTAGGCAAATTAAGTGTATTAGGAAGATATTTGGCTGAAATGGACCAAAATAGGAAACACTAAAGCCACAGAGTCCATATGGCTGATTGGAATATTTGGAAGGAAGATAATGAAGGTTTGAGATGCGCCTGAAGCTAAAGGAGGGAGGCAATCCCAGACTGAAGGTTGCCGACAGACAACAGTAGAAGGCCAGAGAAAAGTCCTGGGGAATCCCCTTGGTCAGGAGCATTAATTCACAAGGTGATAAGAAAGGTAGGAGAGTACGAAATTAGGTGAATAGAAATCTCCAAAGGAAAACTTAAAAGGCCCTTCATGTCTCCTATGTAGTTTTCCCTCTCACCACTCCATCTTCATCTCTCCTCTCCAGTATGATCCTAACAAGCGCATACCCACAGGACACAGGGATCACAGGGATGGAGGGAGAAGTTGCCCCTCTTGCCTTTCTTCTCTTCAGCCCTCTCCTCCCTAAGGGAGACAGATTGTTGATCCTAATTTTAGCCCCAACTTGATTCCTAGAACAGGCACCTTTACGCACTTTACAAACCGTGCAACCATCTGTAGAGGCTATGGAATGACCCCAATATGGGACAGAGGAGACACAGTAATACCCCTGGGACACTTCCATGTCAGAAGTATTTATTGGCTTCCCCTGACACTGGTTGCATTCCTCTCTCTTGTACAGAAGGGTATTGGTTCCCATGAAGGAAAAGAGAATTACACAAGAAGGCAGGTTTTCCAAGGAATGTGAACTCAGTGCCACTGCATTTTATTTTATTATACGTTATATTAACATACATTATATAAATAATCTAATAGCGTTCAATTATTGTATATTTCATCATGTAATTAATATCCTGGGAATGATGTTTTGCAAGTTTGGCTTATTTTTATCATTTGTTTTGCCAGTTAAAAAATTAATACTTCTTTAAAAATTCAATATCTCATTATGTGAATTAATAGTGCAATTTTCTTCAGAAATTATTCTTTCCATAATCTTCAGTATAAGCTTCTCCAGCTTATTAAAGGCAATTGTTTCACTTTGCATAGATTATGTCATTTAATTCATTTAAGAATCATAAAGAAATATTGAGCGCCTACCAAGGCTATACACTATGCCTTCTATTTGTAGAGAAGCAAAGATGTTTAAGACACAGCTTCCTTTCCAAAGAGGTTTATAAGCCAGTGCATGGATATTCGCTGGCAATTAGCATTGTCTTTGATGCCACATTTGCAAAAGCAGAGTCTCTAACTCTGCCATAAATCCCTTCTATACTTCTATGCTTCATAATAGAGGGTTGCAGCTAGTTCTAGAGTACTGTGCATTCCCTTACTAGGCTGCTTTCAGAGGTCTTAAAGTTATTTAAAAGATATTAAAGGGATTTATTTTTTTTAAGATTTATTTATTTATTTTGAGAGAGTGAGAATGAGAGACAGAGATAGTACATAAGAAGGGGGAGGGTCAGAGGGAGAAGCAGGCTCCTCGCCGAGCAGGGAGCCTGATGTGGCACTCGATCCCCGGACTCCAGGATCATGACCTGAGCCGAAGGCAGTCGCTTAACCGACTGAGCCACCCAGGCGCCTGATATTAAAGGGATTTAAATGAATTCCTTCATTGGGCTACTTTAAGGGAGTTAAAAGACTGACTCCAAAGTGTGCATATAAAGTAATAAATTATTTTTTTTAAAAACACAGTGTATGCATTCAAGTGAATGGTGTCCGCAGAAGAAGTAACTGCCTTAAGTCTGCATGTAGATTTCAGACATACTATCAGTGCACCAAAGCTCTTTGAAATTTCTCTTTTGTAATAATCTTCCAGGTCAGTTTATGGGCCACAAAACAAGCTCCATTTCATTTCTTTTAATTATAGGGTGATCTTCTTTGATCCAAGTATTTTTTTATCTTGGTGAAATACATATTAACATTACTATTATTATTTTAATCACCGAGAGCATACAATTCAGTGGTATTTAAGACATTCACAGTTGTGCAACCATCACCACTATCTAGTTTCAGAACATTCTCATCATCCCCAAAGGAAATTCCTTACACATTAAGTATTATCCCTTTCTACCAGTTCCTGGCAACCATTAATTACTTTCTATCTCTATGGATTTTTTCTATTCTGGGTATTTCATATAAACAGTCATACAGTAGTAATCTTTTGTGTCTGGCTTCTTTTAATTAGCACGATGTTTTTGAAGTTCATCTATTTTGTAACATATATCAGTACCTCATTCCTTTTTATGTCTGAATAATATTCCATTGTATGGATATAACACACTTTCTTTACCTATTTATCAGTTGATGAACATTTGATTTGTTTCCACTTCTTGGTTTTTGTGAATAGTGCTGCTATAAGTATTCATGTACAAGTTTTAATATGGACATACACTTTCATTTCCCTTGGATATTACTGGGTCTTGTGGCAACTATGTTTAACCTTTTTAAGAAAGGTTGCCAGACCTTTTCCAAAGCAGCTTAATCATTTTACATTCCCACCAGTGCTGGTATAAAGGTTTCAATTTGTCCACATCTTGGCAACACTTGTAATTTTCCATTTAAAGTAAAATTCTAGTAATCCTAGTGGGTGTAAAGTGGTGTCTCATTGTGATTTTGATTTGCATTCCCCTAATGACTAATGACATTGAGCATTCCTTCATGTGCTTATTGGCCATTTATATATTTTCTTTGAAGAAATGTCTATTCAGTCTTTTGCCCATTTTAATTTGGTTGCTTGTCTGTCTGTTGTTGAGTTGTAAGACTTTATATATTCTGGGTACTAGTCCCTTATCAGATATATGATTTGCAAATATTTTCTTACATTCCATAGTTGTCTTTTCATTCTTTCCATAGTGTCCTTTGATGTATAAAAGATTTTAATTTTTATGAAGTACAATTTATTTATTTATGTATTTATGCTTTTGATGTATCAAAAAATTGACAAATCCAAGATCATTCTGAAGATCTACTTCTATGTTTTCCTTAGGGAAACATAGTATTAAAATTTTATGCAAGCATATATTTTATTGTTTTCCTTCTTATATTAAATATTTGATCCAGTTTTACTTATTTTTGTATGTTGTGTGAAGTGAAGGTCCAAATCCATTCTTTTGCAATGGGTATCCAATTGTCTCAGCACCATTTAATGAAGAACTACCCTTTTCCCATTTTAATGGTCCCAGCAGTCTTGTTAAAAGTCAAGTGGCCATCTCATTGTGGTTTTGATTTATATTTCCCTGATAATGAGAGATGTTGAATATTTTTTCATGTGTCTGTTAGCCATTTGTATGTCTTCTTTAGAGAAATGTCTATTCGTGTCTTCTGCCCATTTCTTAACTGGATTATTAATTTTTGGGGTGTTGAGTTTGATAAGTTCTTTATAGATTTTGGATACTAACCCTTTATCAGATATGTCACTTGCAAATGTCTTCTCCCAATTCCTAGGCTGCCTTTTAGTTTTGTTGATTGTTTCTTTTGCTGTGCAGAAGCATTTTATCTTAAATTACCTTACACCTGTCAGAATGGCTAAAATTAAAAACTCAGGAAACAACAGATGTTGGTGAGGATGCGAAGAAAGAGGAACCCTCCCACACTGTTGGTGGGACTGCAAACTGGTGCAGTCACTCTGGAAAACAGTATAGAGGTTCCTCAAAAAGTTAAAAATAGAACTACCCTACATCCCAGCAATCACACTACTAGGTATTTATCCAAAGGATACAAAAATTCTGATCAAAGGGGTACATGTGCCCCAATGTTTATAGCAGCACTATCCACAATAGCCAAATTATGGAAAGAGCACAAATGTCCACTGACTGATGAATGGATAAAGAAGATGTGGTATATATATAATGGAATATTACTCAGCCATCAAAAAGAATGAAATCTTTCCATTTGCAATGATGTGGATGGAACTAGAGTGAAAGAAGTCAGTCAGAGAAAGACAAATACCATATGATTTCATTCATATGTGGAATTTAAGAAACAAAACAGATGAACATCAGGGAAGGGCAGGAAAAATAAAATAAGGTAAAAATAGGGAAGCAAACCATTAGAGACTCTTGACTACAGAGAACAGGCTGAGGGTGGCTGGAGGGGAAGTGGGGGGGGGATGGGTTAAATGGATGATGGGCATTAAGGAGGACATTTGTTGTGATAAGCACTAGGTGTTATATGAAAGTGATAAATCGCTAAATTCTACTCCTGAAACTAATACTACACTGTATGGTAACTACCTTGAATTTAAATAAAATCTTGGAAGAAAAAAAACCTCAATTGGCTAAAGATGTATGGATTTATTCTGGACTCTTAATTCTATTCTATTGATCTGTATATCTATCTTTTGCCAGTACCACACTGTTTTGATTATTGTAGTTTTATAGGAAATTTTTAAGTGAAGGAGTGTGAGTCCTACAACTTTGCTTTTCTTTTGCAAGATTTTTTTTTTTTTTTTTTTTTTTTTTTTTGGTTATTTGGGTCGTTGCAACTGTATGTGAATTTTAGGATCAGTTTTTTCATCTATGCAAAAAAAAAAAAAGAAAGAAAAAAAAGGTTGTTGGGATTTTGATGGGAATTATATTGAAACTGTAGATCACCCGGGGAAATACTGCCATCTTAACAATTTTAAGTCTTCCAATGTGAATGGCATGTCTTTCCATTTATTTTTATCTTCTTTAATTTCTTTCAGCCATGTTTTGTTTATTGTATAAGTCTTAAACCTCCCAGGTAAAATTATTTTATTCTTTTTGAGGTTATTATAAATAGAATTGTTTTTTTATTTCCTTTTCAGATTGTTCACTGCTAGTGTATAGAAATATCATTGATTTTTTTTTTTTAGCTGATCATACAACCTTGTCGATTTCATCTATTAACTCTACTACCTTTTGTAGATTTTAGAAGTGAAACTACCTCTTCTTCCTTTCCAGTTTGGATGCCTTTTCTTTCTTTTTTCTTGCCTAAGTGTTCTGGCTAGAACCTCTAGTTCAGTGTTGAATAAAGTGGCAAAAGCAGACAGCCTCTTCTTCCTGTTCTTTTTTTTTTTTAATTTTTTTTCTTTATTTGAGTAGAGATAGAGAGAGAGAGAGCAAGCATGAGCAGGGGGAGGGGCAGAGGGAGAGGGAGAGGGAGAAGCAGGCTGTGCAGGGAGCCCAATGTGGGGCTGGATGTGGGTTTGGATGTGGGGCTCAATCCCAGGACCCTGAGACCATGACCAGAGCCAAATGCAGAGGCTTAATCAACTGAGCCACCCAGGCTCCTCTTCTTCCTGTTCTGAGAGGAAAAGCTTTCACTCTTTTACCATGGAGTATGATGTGGGAGTTTCATAAATTAAACATACTCATTTATTTTCCTCTACTCTTCTCTGTTTGCTTTCCATGTTTTATTCAGTTGGTTTTGCCCAACTTAACCTCAACCTGTTCTCCTGATGTTTGAGCCTATTGAGGGCCTCTGGAAGAGACTGGAGAGGCAGCTAAAGCTATGAACATCCTCAAAACTCATCAGGGAGTCTGGCTTATTTGTGCGCAGTTTGTTCTCTGTGCAAACTATGAATTATTAACAAGTGTATAATTGTCTGGGCACCACAAATATAATTTCAAGGACTTATTATCAGTAAAAGTTAAGGATTGGTAAGTAGAAGAAAAAAATAAAGGAAAAGAGGACAAAGAATAGAGAGCTGTCTACTACTATTGGTATTCACTTGGTAATTTTTTCTGTATTTCAGTGGCCTAGTATTGGATTTATCAAATAAATGCTATACCCCCAAAGGCAAGAACAATAACTTTTATTATATTTTTTCTCTATTTTTCTCTACCTCACCCCAAAATTACACACACACTTGCTCACACAGATCACAATCTGAGGAGTGTGGCAACTTTCTGATTTACGTGACTTCAGTGTCTAACATAAATGCTTGAGAATCTGGGTCCTCCTTTTCCTTAAAACATGATGAGAGAATATGAGAGAGTCTTGGTGTAGAACTCACCTGTCACATTAATGGTTACTGAGTGGCTTTCAACAAGTCCAGATGAAAAATTTGCAGAACAGCGGTATGACCCAGTGTCACCAGGCAGCATGTGATTAAAATGCAGAATAAAAACTGAAATATTCTCATTTTCATTCCAGCTTGTGTATCCCTGAAGTTTATACCCAAGAGATAAACAGCTTTTTCCTTCGAGCTTGCACCAGATCACATTAGGTCTGTTAGTACAGTATTTCACAGGGCATTTCAGATCAAACGAATTCCCTGCTAAGACAGTGTATATGGAATATCTCTTTACATACAGTTGTTCATTACATGATTTTTCCCCTGAAAGATGAAAACAAAATTCAAATCAAATATGCTCTATAAAGACCAGGTATTTGCCATTCAACAGATTCTGCCAAAGATTTCTCAAGTATGATTTTATAATTTTCCCAGATAACATTTTTTTAAAAAGATTTTATTTATTTATTTGACAGAGAGAGAGAGAGAGAGAGAGAACTCACAAGCAGGGGGAGAGGCAGAGGGAGAAGGAGAAGCAGGCTCCCCACCAAGCAGGGAGCCCGACATGGTGTTCAATCTCAGGACCCTGGGGTTATGACCTGAGCTGAAGGCAGACACTTAACCGACTGAGCCACCCAGGTGCCCCCCCTCCAGACAACATTTTTCAGTATATTAACCCTTATTAGCAGAGTGTCTGGTACATAGTAGGCACATGATAAGTATTTGTTGAAAAAAATAATTTCCTCAATTGTTGAATAATTTCCTCAATTTCCAAAATATTACTGACATTTTTATTATAATAAAATGTTATTTTATTTTATTATTTTATAGCTACTCCAATGGTAGCAAATAATAATAACAATTTTTGGTCAATAATTTATTATATTCCAGGGGCTGTTCAAAACACATTAAATAGGGATGCCTGGGAGGAGCTCAGTCGGTTAAGCGTCCGCCTTCAGCTTGGGTCATGATCCTGGGGTCCTGGGATCAAGCCCCACATCGGGCTCCCTGCTCAGCAGGGAGTCTGCTGGTCCCTCTCCCTGCCTGCCCACCACTCATGCTTTCTCTCACCCTCTCTCTCTCTCAAATAAATAAAATCTTAAAAAAATATTAAATATTTTAACCCATTTAATCTTCACGACAAAAAATATATTATTATGACACCTATCTTACAGAGGTTGTAAAACATTTGCCTAGAGTTATATGCTAATAAATAGGGGAATCAAGACTCAAACTCATACTAGAGTCCATCACTCTGTAAATCATTAACCATTACTCTATTATTGTTTCTTGAGTAATAATCACATTTTCTATTACTAGCTCTGATATATTCCAATAGGTGGGAGAGAGGAACTTTTGTAGACAATTATTTCCCTATTATACTTGGCATTAGAAATCTTCATTACTTGTTTCACAAAGACTTTAGTGCTGCCTTGCAATTTTTTCCATGACTTTTTCTATGTAGGACACATGCAACTCAAGATAATTGTTGGAAGATAGGATGTTCTGACATAACATGAATGTTTTGTCTTCCAAAGGGGGAGGAACAGCGATGCACCTCTTGGAAATTCTGTCTTTTGGCCTAACATACAGGAATTTGCCTCCCTTTGTTTTGGTGGGGAGAGGTTTTTCCTGGAAACAGATTTTCTGTTATCGTCTATGAACCTTCTGTTAGTAATTGTCAGTTGCATATAAAATCTGCAGCCAAGAAAAAAGAACTTCTAAAATGACCTATTACTATTGAATAAGTTCTGTTACCCTTAACTTACCATGAAAGTATTTACCTGGAAACCTCAACATCTAGGATGTAATTGTGAACCAAGATACATGAAGAAGAATTATTCCCTAAACAAGCAAAATAGATATTGCAAGAACCCAAACTCATCTGACTTTATACATAATCCTTATAAATCCATTATCATTTCCTAATTAGCTTAGAGGGCATAATTGTGTTATATAATACAGAGTAATAACTATATTCATAATAAGAAGATTGAATCAACAAACAAAACTTTGAATAAGGCTTAATATATCTATTTTTTGAAACAAAGAAGAACAACCCATTTTACAAAGAATTTCATCAGAAATGGTCATGTCAAAAAACATTTTGTCTCAAAGGGGGCAAACTTCAATTACTTAGAATGTATACTTATGTGGAAGTATTCATTCTTTGATATTTGTTGGATTATATTGTCCCTTTGTAGACTCATGTACATGAGCAAGAAAAATGGCACCAATTTATGACAACCACTTAATTTTTTTTGTATCAGTTATATCATGAGTGTATATAAATCATAGAATATTCTACTACTGAACTGACTCCCTGTGCTGGTAAAACAATAACTACAATCAACCAGATTCCTTTTAGTTAAGAATGCTATAGTGGCTCATACCTTTTTGTTTTTCCATTAGAGCTAAGGTCTTGAGAGTGTTTTCTCTTTAAATTCCTTTCCCTACATCCTTATGTTCGTTTGTTTGTTTTTTTCTTGGCTCTGTCTTCCCCCTTTTGAACTACCCTCTCACCAATATTTCCAATACATCCCCTTCATTAATTTCTTTCACTCATCTCCAGGCGTTCTTCTGAACAGATGTATGTCTCACATCAGCGTAACTGAGGTGATAGCCTAAACTAGCTTTTAAGGACAAAGCAGGCTAAGGGCAACTCGGATGTTGAGGTGAAATACAGCTTTTGGCCCTGCCTTGCAAATGCTGCTCTACTTAGCTGAATGTTCCACTTTATTTCTACACCCTTGCCAGCATAACTATTCTCATTTTTAGCTATTTATTAACCCCCAAAAAACCTCTCAGTATAATTTCTGCTCACATCTCATCAACCTCTGTCAGAAACTTGATTTGTCCAGGAACCAGATTGAGAACTGTGGAGAACTTTCAGAAACTTGTGAATATTTTTATATTTATAAATGCATTGAAACCTCAAACAAGTTCACTTTAAGACTTACTAATTCAGTTGCTTCCAAAAATTCAAAATAAAAATGAAAGCAAACTAAAAGCCAATTTATAAGGATGAAGTTTTCAAAAACTTGAAGAGAAAGGGTAAGATAATTTACCAAAAGGAAGTGCCTAACAATATAACACCTGGATGTGGTTAGACTTGCAACAAGAAAGCGAAGAGGCCAGAGGCTGAAAAGCCAAGTGAAACTCACATTTCCAGAACTTCATTCCTCCCCCTGAAGTTAATAGACTACCTCACCCTCCTAACTTTGCTTTTCGTATACCTGGATCTAGATCAGTCAGTCAGAGTTTATGGAGCCTAGAACTAACTCAGTGCCAACATTGTGGAAAACAGCAAGATGGTTGTAGAAAAGGCCTTCCTGCCCTCAAGAAGCTTAGCATTTAATTGATGAGATGAGAGTAACTAACATAGCCACTTTCCCAGAATAAATTTACTATCTACCTTATCACTCTTTTTATCTTCAAATTCATCTGAGCAGAAAACAGGGCTCAGAGGACCCTGGAAGTCCTCGTATGTTAGTTGTTGGGGGGGTATAGAAATAAATAAGACAAGGTGTCTTCCTTCAAGGGGCTTGCTTTCCAATGGGAAATAAAGATGCTTGACAGATGGGAGAATGAAATAACACTATAAAGAGGTGCAGACTTTGGGTGTGCAGAGGATTAACCTCAGCTGCCACTATTGGGACAAGGCTTAATGGAAAAGTTATATTTGAGCTGAACAGTAGTGAACGAGTAACCCTTTGATAATCAGGGCAGTGAAAGGGACAGGGGAGGTATTTTAAGACTGAGCACATGGAAGCGCAGAGGCAGAGAAGGAGGACTCTCATGGCAGATTCAGGGAATTGATACACACTTGGATCACGGGTTTCTCACATAGTGACATGGAGACCACAGGTTGTTTCAGAATAAATGCAGTAAGCATTAAATGGGCCATGTTTAAACTCCACTTAGTCACCATGAGAAAATACAGAGCCTAATTCTTTTGGGATATTTAAAAAAGTCATGTAAATACCTAAAAACTAGAATAACCATTCAGACATGGTTGCTCAAATACTCTAAAATACTAACATATTGCGTGATGTTGAGATAGCCACCCAGTCTCCCTGGACCTCAATCCCTGTAAAACAGGATGAAAACAGGAAAATCCTTACCCACCATCCTCTCCTACACAAACTCATCCACAACTTCACCTCCCTCAGTGTGTGACTGACACGATAAAACCAGCTCTAAGTCTATGTTGCCTTTCCATTTAGCCATCAGGCTGTCACCCAATGCTAGTAGCACAAGTGAACATCTCTAGTCCCAGCCTAGGTGGCTATGTGCATGGGGGGAGTGCACAGAGCAGGGGTAGGAGAGGAGAGCCAGCTGATGGTCCTGACCACATCACTGACTCCCAGTGGCATTGTGGAAACATCACTGGGGTTCTTGCATATTCTTACCAGCAGGGTGAGGATCACTGGCTACCGCATTGGCTGGACAGGGATTTTTCTTGAGTGGGGGAATGAATAGATTAATGCAGCCTTGCCAACAGGCATTAAAAGTCATCAAGGGGACTTGCTCTTTGTTCAAAGAGCGTATTGACACTTCCCATCCCCCTGAGACTCAAACGGATGTTTGTAGCTCAGGAAAGCTACACAGAGCTAAATGGCACAATTCAAATTCTCCATCAGACATCCATGTTGACACGCACGGCTGTTTCATGACATTCAGGAAATCAAAAGCTGTCCCTGGGGGGTTTGTCTTGTAAAAAAAACATTTTCTAAACAGAGGTGAGGAACACAGTTGCTTTTGGATGGAGGTATCTGCCAACGTTAGTTGTTCCTGCTGTTATTCTCAAACATTCATAGCTAATGGTGGGGAATTTTCAATGTTAAAAATAATTCAGATAAACATATTCAGTAAAATGATGAAACCTCTACCATCCTCTGGCTTTTGTATGATGAAGTATCTCTTTTTAAGTCACTAGAGGTTTCAGAAGACTTATAGTTTTTTTTTTAAGATTGTATTTATTTATTTGAGAGGGAGAGAGAGATCTCCAGTGGGGTGAGGGGTGAAGGGAGAAGCAGACTCCCGCTGAGCAGGGAGCCCAATGCAGGGCTCGATCCCAGGACTCCAGGATCATAACCTGAGACGAAGGCAGATGCTTAACTGACTGAGCCACCCAGGTGCTCTGGAAGACTTATATTTTATAAATCTTTATGAAAGCCATGACTGTTTGTTATATTCGCATATTCCATGACTAGTGTATACCTAGCATATTTGATGCCTAGAGTGCACCATTTCTAGCAACACCCCTCCTCTATATGGAAAAATGTTTTCAGAGATCATGAGTTGAAACGAACAATAAAATGGCCAGAAAAGAAATAAAGACAGTGAATATTTCCTTTCATTGAACTTCATACATAAAACCATGGAAGTTAAAAAATGTTTAAAATATTAAAATCAAAAAGGGAAAAATGCACCAAATTATCTATTTAATAGTTTTGTAACTACTTAAACAGTATGAACTTTTATCCTTTAGTTGCAGTCTGATACAGTAGTCCATATAAATAATTTTCCAGTAGCTAATAAGTGAATTTTATTAAAACTGAAATTCTACAAAAGATACAATTTAAGCAATTACTAAATTGTACCACAAATGTGAAGTTTTATTTTGATTCATTCTTTAATTTTAAAACAACACTTTGAGGAGAACACATTTCAGTTGTATAGATATTATTCAATAAAACATGAAGTTTTAAACTTCAAAACTACAGTTAATACCTGAAAACAAATTACACCACATAGTTTGTCCTGTTTCACTTTTAGATTTTAAACAAATAAATATTCAAAGTGGTTGCATAGAATGAAAGCAATGAAATGGCTCACATTCTGTTTCTTTGGCTCCATAGTCACTGTGGTGTTGTTCTTTATTTAAAATCTACTGTTGAAATGAAGAAATATGTAGGAGCTCATAGAGACACAACACCTGAGCAAGCTCAGGTGATTCTGGACATTATAAATTTACTCATGAAATGAACACATGAATCTGTATGTGTGTCCAGAGCCAACTCTGTAACTGGGAAGTTCTCTGACTTCGCTTTCGTGTAGAATGCAATGTTTATCAAAGGGGAAGTACTAAAAATGTGCTAATTTGAAACTTACATACACATCATTCAAACCCAGGAATAACTATAGTAATTATTTAGAATTTAGACCAAAGATATTTTTGAGGGGAGGAGTGTTTTATCACTGATATTCAGGATTGCTGGTATGTGGTGATAATTAAAAGTAGCTCTATTTGTGACATGGCCAGAACCTGGGAGCCCTCTGGTTTCTTTCCTCTTTCCTGTCCCATTCTATCAGTCATCAAGTTAAATTGATTCAGTGTCCAAAATGTCTTGCCAATTTGCTTCCATAAAACTGCCTTAATTTGAGTCTTATTTCCTTTGATGTGGATTATTGTCACAGCCCACCAACTAGTCTTCTACATTCCAAACTTGGCCTTGTTCCCCTCCCCCCACCCCATTTATTCTCCACATCACTGTCACAGTTTTCATTCTCAAAATGAAAATCCAATAGAAGGATTTTGTGCCTTAAACCCTTCAGAGACTCTTCAATGCCTGCAGGAAATGTCCAGATTCCATCAAATAAAATTTAACCCCTACTTCCTTTTGCAAACTCACCCCACCCTCATCCTCCAGCAACCCAAGTCCACTGGACATTCCCCCACTCTGTGAGTGTCTCATGCTGTTCTATGTGACGTGCAGCATTCCTTTATAATTAAATATGTGTTTATGCATCTGTCCTCCTATCAGGTCCATGACTTTCTTGATGAGATAGTACCTGTCTCTGCAGGAGGAGGTGGACTTAGTATGAAAGGAAGAAGGCCTGAAGTAGCCTGAGACTGAACAAAGAGAGCTCAGGAAGAGAAAAATTTCCTGTTCACAACTCTGACTAATGCTATCTATGCGCTAAGGGAGCAGAGCAGACACATCTGAGCTATTACAAAGGTGGCCTACAGGGCACTGAGGTGAAGAATGTATGCACCTCAACATACCCCATAGTGGTTAAACTATAACCACTAAAGAAAAACTAGACCTTGCAAGTATATAGTGTGGGAAGGCCTGATTTATGTCCACTGAGGGGTGATATTCAAAATATTTAACAAGTGATACTCTGTGGTCATCCAGATACCTGGATCTGATTGGCTAATCAGAAAGACGTGCCAGCCACAAATAACTCCACGGGCCAGTACTTTCCAGTTGAGCAAGTGTAGCTGCAGGTGTAAATACCATCAGGAGCCAGGGAGGGTAGATAATTTGTGAAACCTATTAGCTCATAAAAAAAAGAGCTTCATGATTATGAATCATATGTGAAGTACAATTATTTCTAATTTTTAAAGACCATGCACCTTGATTATAACTGTTACCATGAGGAAAATCCCAACTGAGATTCACTCTTGCTCCATTGAAAAATTCTTACACATGCATGGAAAGTTCAAAACGATTATATTTACTGAAAGAAATGAATGACGGTAATGAACGCAGACTGCCTTGATTTGAGCTATGACAGAGTTAAACATAAAAGTGTCAATAGAAGATGTGGTCCATATATACAATGGAATATTACACAGCCATCAGAGGATGAATACCCAACTTTTACATCAACATGGATGGGACTGGAGGAGATTATGTTAAGCGAAATAAGTCAAGCAGAGAAAGTCAATTATGATATGGTTTCATTTATTTGTGGAACCTAAGGAATAGCATGGAGGACATTAGGAGAAGGAAGGGAAAAATGAAGGAGGGAAGTCGGAGGGAGAGATGAACCATGAGAGACTACGGACTCTGAGAAACAAACTGAGGGTTCTAGAGGGGAGGGTGGTGGGGGGATGGGTTAGCCTGGTGATGAGTATTAAAGAGGGCACGTGCTGCACGGAGCACTGGGTGTTATATGCAAACAATGGATCGTGGATCACTACATCAAAAACTAATGATGTATGGTGACTAACATAACCTAATAAAATTAAATTAAATTTTAAAAAGTGTCAATAAATAATTTTTGAAAACCACAACGATCATGAAAGGTGTAATACATCAATAATTTTCTGTGGTGTGAAGCAGGATTTCAGCTTCTGTCAGAAGATACCATGATAGACAAACACAGAAAAAACTCCAAAACTTAGATACATGGTGAGGAGGCTACAGAAGGAGCGAAGTCTTCAGACTTAGGAGGAAAACAAGTCTCCCAAGGAGGAAAACAAACTTTCCCGGTGGTACAATCTGCCTTACTTTTGAGGGCCAGAGTGGTGGACGGCAGGGGAGATCTGATGACCCCCAGGGAAGGGAAGCAAGTGCCTGTTCCCCTGCAAATTGGTATGGGTTCAGGGGTCCCCTGGGGCAGTAGATTGAATAAAGTCAAGACCAACTCATGCACAGCAAAGGCAGCCATGGAATCACACATCAGAGGTTCTGGAAGGTTCCTGGACACCTTAAGGAATCATGTGCACAGCATCAGAAAGCCCATGTGGCATACTTCTCACCATAAGCTAGCTGGCATAGACTCCACAAATCATGAGGTGACATGAGATGAAGTGTTGACATGCAGACACCACTGATTTCATGTATTCTGCAGTGTGCATTAAGCTTACCACTTTAACTCTGGTAAACAAACCTCCTACATAAGTCAGATATCCCCAGAAGTGCTAGGAATGCTGGGGAAACTTGATGTATGCATGCAAGGTTAAAACAGAGCTTCTATTGTAAAGAGTGACCATTGGTAATCTAAGCCAAACCCTGTGTCATGATCTCAGAGGTACAATGAAAACTGAGAGCCTCAGTCCCTACCATGAGATGAGAGATATTTACATACATCTACCTGACAAACAACATGCCATGTAATATGGATCCAAGACATAGATATAGTATGAAATAATAGTTCAGGTTTTTCTTCTTCTCTGTGGATATTGTCTGATATTGGTCTTTATTTTCTTTTATTTTTTTACAGGAAGAGAAGCTTTGTTGAATAGTGGACCTCTTGATTGCTAGTAATCTCAGTGCTTACAATCTTACTCAAAAAACCAAAGAACTTTAAAAGGCCAAATTGAATACTTGACACACAGACACACAAACAAAAGTCAGTGGTTTCTTGGTAGTATTGGTCTTTAGAAGGGGATAGGCATCTCTTCCCTGTCTAAAAACACACATGCAAACATGCACACATAGAGAGAAAGAGAGAGAGAGACTCACATTAATGTAAAGTTCCTTTAGAAAAATGGAACTGGAAAGAATTAAAGAATTAGCTTCACAACAAGAATGCACATAGTATGAATCCAAATTCATTCCCATTGCTTAAAAAACAAAGGACAAGAAATGAGAAAATTGAGAGAATTTTCACAATCATCTCTATTACCATTTCCTCCTTAAAAGTCTCATTGTACTGGTATGTGAAAACTTTAAGTTTGCTTTCATGTGGTATTTATTTAGCACACTTTGAAGCAATTTCTTTTAGGGCTAGAATTTCTCATTCTGTGATATGACTATTTGGGGGAAAATTTGAAGACTATCTTTTCAACCTCGTTTTATTGAGCAATATAAGACTTTAAGCCATTTCTTGGTTTTATCTAGTTTGGGATAAGTCTAAAATTGTTTTGTCTTGAAATAGTCATTTTAGTATTTGCCATAGCTTCGTCTAACAGTCAGCAAAGCTCACAAAGTACCTGTGCCATTTCCTCTCCTTGAGATATTAAAAGACAGGACCCACAGAGAGCATTAGCCGTCCTCAAGTCAGACAGCACATGGATAGCGGCATAAGTCACATTTGGGGGGATCACCTCCAGAATCACTGCTTCACGTTCATTGTCACTTGCTCACAGGCACACAGCACCTCACATTATCAAAGTGCTGCAGACCCACCCTAGATCCTCCCGATGGGGGGAAGATAAGGACGTAACTAATATTTTTGAGTTCTTATAATGTGATTTTCACTCTTAGGTACCATACATATATCGTTTCATTTGATCCTTAAAATCTTATCAGGTACTTAGAGTTGTTATCTTAATTTTTAAGCTGGAAAAACCAAGTATTAGAGAAGCTAAGCCACTTGCTGAAGACAACCAGCTGATGGGAGTCCGAGCCAGGACCAGGACTTGAGCCCAGACCTGGCTAACTTCAGAGCAAAAGCTCTTATCTGCCAGTAGTTGTGGAAGTAAATGAGAACACACAGCAAGAGTTCTTAGCATTGTGCTTGGCTCGTAATAGACAACAAAAAAATACAGGGTATTATTATTTCTTAGGATGAATTTAGGGAAGTGACACAGTAGTTGAGCAAAGCCTGCAGGCGGCAGAGACAAGATGGAAACCAGAAGTTCTGCCCCAAGTGCCTCTGCTCTGAGCAGTTATTCCCAGCTGAGTCAAGGATCAGCAGTCATGCATAATGACTGGCATATGCATTGGGCAAACAAATATAATAGACATAGAAAAGGCAGTATATCCCATAGAAAAATGTCCTTTTGTATGATAGATGAAATCCTACAAAATTATACTAACCAGGGGTGCTTGGGTAGCTCAGTCGGTTATGTCTGACTCTCAATTTTGGCTCAGGTCATGATCTCAGGGTCATGAGATTGAGCCCCATGTTGGGGTTCACACTGGGCATGGAGCCTGCTTATGATTCTCTCTCTCTCTCTGCCCCTCCCCCTCTAAAAAATAATAAAAATAAAAAATAAAAAAGAATTACACTAACCAGCAAGGCTGGCCTTGGTCAAAAGTGGGAAGTAAAAATACCTTTGTCTTTATATACTTTTCCAAGCTTTCTTTCAGTAACTTCTCCATTATATCTCTACCAAATGACAAATGTCCCCTTGTGGTTCTACCCTACTGGTCACTGACCATAGCCAAAGGATTCACACATGTTCCATTTCTGCAGAGTTCTGCCCACCCCATTTGACAAGAATGAGTATCTAGTAGAGTGTTGGTTGGCCAATTCTGCAATTCTCTCTGTGGAGTAGCAAACGTTTTTAGCCAGTTTAGTGAGCCCTAAAGAACAATGATTCATATTGACAATTTAGACAATAGTTCCAGAAGACTTTGACCGCCTGCTCCTGGGAGGCCCTGTCCTTCAGAAATGCTAGGCCCTCTACCTTGATCACAGTGCCTTCTGGAAGAAAAGCAGCACAGAAAAAGCCTACAGCATACCTTAGAAGCTGTGGCCAGTAGCATCAAAGAGAGACTTTGTCATTGCATCAGAAATCAACATAAGTATTTCTAAATATTGCCTTCAGTGATAATGTGGTTACTTGGGATGCTCAGGGTAAGCATGGGTTCTGTGTTGCTGTAAAGACACAGGGAACATCTGCCTCTACTTCTCTCCCAGGTACTTCTTCCCCTTCCTAATGCACTGTACCACAGAGATCACACTGAGATTCACTGGCATTTTCAAAGCCCTAGAAGATAATTAACAATATCCATGTGAGCAGAAACTGCCAACTCTCCCCCAATATTAATTCTCCTCTCCTAACTGGTAGAAGAAGATTAAATAAGGCCACAACCACCCAGCTAGAACCTAAGTGCCACAGCCTATCTTATAACCACTTCTGGACAATGAGCTGCTGATGACATTTGTGAGTTCCAGGTTGTGTTCACAAGATAAATATGGCTAACAGGAAGGAGAAAAGGAGAAGTTAGCTCTACCAGCTAAACTTGGGGTTTCCCTATGACTGGCCTAGATGGTCGTTCCAACACTACCCTGCACTCTGTTCAAAGTGAGCCTCAACTTAGACAAGTTTAGATTCTGAGCATTTGAGAATGATACCCCTGCACATGCAGGCGCAAGCACACCATAATTGCTTCCGCAGAGATAAGCATGTAAGTCAGAGGCCATGACCATGAAAGGATAGGTGGGTAAGACTGAGCTTATTTTGAGGCAAGGGAATGGAGACTATTAGAAAAGTGAAGCAAAGTGCATACGATAGAAGAGCTCACAAAGGCAATGTCACTGGAGTCACATGACGACCAAAGCTTTGTTATTTCTTGGTAACTGTGGATGATTGTAGATAATGATATCAAGAGTTATTTATAGACAACTTTTCTCAACCCCAAACAAGAGATGACCTCCCAAGCCTACTTGAAGGGAACTATCAAGCTAATTAAATTTTGGACTAAAAGAACATTATTAGCTAAAGTGACACAGCACTTAATGATGCATCAAGTAGATCATAGGAAATCCTCAAGATATAAAGGTTAAAATTAATGTGTTCTAAGTGTTGTATAGCATTAATTCACTTGCTACAGCAACCCTATAAGATCAGTGTCAATATTGTCCCCGTTGTTGAGATGAGGAAACAGAAGCAGAGAGGTTACGGTCACAGTAAATGGCAGAGAGGGGACAGTAATCCAGGCGGTCTGGCTCTAGAGTCCCTGATCCTAACCACTCTGCCACGGCCTTTCCAAGAACCACAGCAAAAGATTGATTTAATTTGGCGACCTGATTATGAACACCTGTGAACATTTTTCCTTCAACAATTTGGAACTCGTAAGTAAAGATGAAACTCACAAATAATGAAAATTAAATAGGAAAGCCCCAGCAAAGCAAGATAAGCAGCATTTGACTTCAACACTACAACAGAGGAAATTATGATAGTGGGACAGAGGAAGCAACAATTAATTAAAGAGCTTTTCAGGGTTAGGAAAATCTATTCAAGGCTCTTCTTATCAGCACACGGGTTAATCTTTTCATGCCTTAATCCAGGAAGTCCTTTAGCTGCAGAATATTTTCCTAGACATTTACATAAAAAGTAATCACATTTTGTGGCAGGCATTTTGGTAATAACGATACACAAGCATTTGGCAGAAGAATGAGTTCTACCCCCAGCACACCAGGTACACATTTCAATAGGAAAAAATAGCTAGAGCCATGGTAATAAGCCTGATAAAGACACTGTGTTATCAAACAGGAACTTCAAAAAATGATAGGTGCAGAGCACTTTCTGCCCTGTTTTTGATCTGACCCAAGGATATGGCCAATTCCCAGTGAAGGGACAATCTGAGTGGGATGTGGGGTATGGATCCATGGACCATACTCAACTATCAGAGTGAAGGAGAAAGAGGACATAGACAAGTGCCAAATGGAGACTCAGACCTAACTAATGCGTTCTTGATGGAGCCAAACCATAAATGGCCACTGGTACTAGATCAGATTAGGATTTATTTATTTTTATCACAATAAGCAGCAGTCAAAGATTTCCTACTGTCTTCATTTCAGACCATATATAGTGCCAAGTGGTACCCAGACAATAACTGCAGGACTCCTGCCTGCCTGAAGACGGAATCCTTGGTTGATCCTGAACTGAACAAGTGGTCCAAAGCCTCGCAGCTGGGAGCTGCTCCCTGGTGATGCATCTCCACTTGCAGCCTCGTTCTTCCCAGTATAATCTGCCCATCTGTGCATGAAAGGAAGGTGCTGATGCCTTTATTCCTTTCATCAGGACAGAGATCGAAATCATAGCCAGATACCAAGGGGCAGATTTCCCTTTTTTTTTTGAGAAACACAAAAAGCAAGCAAGCATAATTTTATTATAAAGGAGGACCTTAAACAAGAAGTTTATAGAGAATATAACATTTTTTTCCAACCTTATGGTAGATGCAGTCTCATTCCTGAGAAGAGGCACACAGATCTCCCATTGCTTTTAAGTTGAGGGAAAGAAATTCATAAAAATTAAAGAAAAATTAAATTCTAAATTAAAAAAAAATTTAGGCATTTTGAAACCATGCCAGTGTAAAGAACTCAGTAATTTAGTAAATCACAGAAAATCCCCAAGATAAATAGGTTAAAATTAATGTGGTTTTAAGGAATGGAGCCATCAGCTCTGTCTGGGAGAACAATTCTCACTAAACATTTATCTCAACCTATATCTTAAATTTAATGCAAGTAATGCTTCAATCTATCAACTGCTTTACAGTAAACCTGGTTGGCACTCTGAGGCTTTCCATTTCATTTTCCAAATAATTTGATTCTCTATAGTTGGGGTCGAATATATTGTGCAGTGTATTTTATTTATTCACTTTTTTTTAAGCTTTAAAAGCTCAACTATTTAAAACAATAACATTAACACTTATTTCCCATTTAACTGAATGTTGTGGGGGGTGCTTGGTGAAAATAATATCAGCAAAACATCATTGACATTTACTGGCTTTCATTATGTGCACTTATTATACCAGGAACTTCACCCATATTATTGCATTTAGGCACTTCACCCATATTATTGCATTTATAGTCTTCGAAATAGGCCCATATTTTAGGTATAATTATTATCTCTATCTTACAAATGAGGAGACTAAGGCTAAGAGAGGATAAGAAACTTCACCAAGGTCACACAGTAAGTGGCAGAGCCAGTAAACAAACCCAGTCCTAACCCTTCCCCCCAGTCTAGTTTTGTAAACACATTAGGAGGGGAATAGAAGTTGTACCCCACTCCCAGTGTGATATAGCACTGAACATTCTTTTTTTTTAAGATTTTATTTATTCATTTGACAGAGAGAGCACAAGCAGAGGAAGGAGCAGAGGGACAGGGAGAAGCAGACTTCCTGCTGAGCAGGGAGCCCGATGCTGGACTCAATCCCAGGACCCTGGGATCATGACCTGAGCCGAAGGCAGACGCTTCACCAACTAAGCCACCCAGGCACCCCAGCACTGAACATTATTTTCCTTCATTTCACAGAGGATAGTTTATGTGCTCTTCAAATTGGTATGAATTCTATTTAATATATGACTCCAGTTATAGCTGTGTGATTTTAGGCATCTGATGGAAAATGAAAAACCCAGCCAGCCATCTAAGAACCTCATCAATGTAATACCAAATTACTTGCACACATAACAATGCTTAGGTGCCTGGGAATTTTTATTCTGCACCTGGTCGTGTGCCATCCTAACATCCACGGAGACAAATTCCAAACCAAGCAGTTCCAGAATTTAAGATGACATTCTAGAGGATTTCAGTCACCATATTTTCCAATTTAAAACCACAGCACACAAAGTGGTAAGAGTATGTGTGTTTGTGGGGATAACCAGGCAGGAGATTTGAAATCAGACCTGAGAAAATCAGAAACTTCTGCTAGCTGTTTACAGTCTTTCAATATATGGGCCCCTGTGTCCATGTAAAGGAGCAAATGAACTCACTGGAAGGAAGAAATTGCTTTTTTGCCCTCATAAAATCTTTGCAGAGGTGGCCACACATCATCTAGGCAGACCTCAAGCTGTTTTCTATGCCATATGACACCCAAGTAGGAGCCATTCTCTTTTAGCTAATAGAAACAATGACAGAATGCTCCAATACTCGATTTCTGAGCATTTTCTCGTTCGGTATTCTCCAAGCACACACCCCACTGAGGCAAATAGGGCAACTCTATTTAGTGACATTACTCAAGAGTAACCACAGAGTCAAGTACAACCCCGGTTATCCAACACCCATCCAGCTGAACTACAGCACTCTGCTTGCCTCCATCTCGAAAAGACAAGCTATTCAATCATCAGGACGGCATCCAGAGCATTTTTGCTAGAAGTAGTGATAAATTTGTACCTTATTTATAATATCCGCCCAATTCTCTTTCCTTACCATCGGAACATGTTTTTTAAGAAAATCAGCCAAGCCATGACTTGAAAACCATGTTCTTGTTTGGTTGATGTTCTAGAACGTGCTCAGTGACCAAATCTCACTACATGGTTTCATCCACCATTATCCACTTGACATCGCAAGTGAAAACATTCCCTCCACCACCCCCTGGGGAAAAAAAAACAAGAGATTATATACATAGATGCCTTACCGTTGATACTCCAGATGCCCAGATGTGGGATTAGGAAGAACACCCAACACAATTTCCCAATTCCAAGCATGCCAGGCAATGTCTTCATTTCCTGTGCATATCAGGGACAGAAAAACTTCACAAGTAGACTTCTCTTCCTCCCTTGAATTCTTCAGGATTGGACCAGGTTACCTACCTCAGTGACATCAGTGAAATAAGTAGAGAAGAGCAAGGAGGTGAAGAAGACAGTAGGAAGAGCCTGAATCATTTGTGAAACGAAGTGAACAGAAAAACGATGTGGTACTATATTCTGTGGTTTTTGCTTCTTGTCAAATCGGCTGTTCACTTTCAAACACTGATCTGCAAAGCGGCTCAGTCCTTAACTTCTCCTTCCGCTTTACCACCGTTTCTGCCCCACATTGAGGTTTTGCTCATTCAAAGTTGAGTGACATGAAAAATCAAACTCTGAAGAAATCTATATTGTTGCAATCTTTAGGTTGAGATTTTAATCGAATTAAGGTCAGGGAATTCATGGTAAAAAGTACCTATGGGTAAGTATGCCTTTTCCCCCTTTTCATAACTTGAGATTATGAAACTTCTTTTATGTAAAAGGTTTTAGATTTTTCTTCCTAAACATCATGTCATGGCAAGATTAGAATGCTTATTGTGATTATACCAGTGATTTATCTGAGGTTATGGAGAATATGAGTGACAGGAAGCACTTCCTCAACAGATGAGGGAAGGGCAGGTGTCTTTAATCTGCAGATAAATATCAATGGAACAAGATCATCATTAATATTAGCTACATGTTCTCTCTCTAAATAATAAAGTTCCGAGCTAAATGACATCTTGAATATCAGTTAAAGGAAACTTCCATTTTCAACATTTTTCATGTGGGTATTGTCTGGATGAAATAGAAGAGAAGCAATAAAAGGAAGAAATGGAAAAGTTCAAGATCAGATAGCTCAGGGTCAAGGTGGACTGTTTTCTCCAAGGCCACTTGTAATAATTAGCTGTGCTTCTAATTTTATATATTTATATATATATGTATATATGTATTTAAGATTTTATTTTTTTATTTGAGAGAGAGTGAGAGAGAGAGAGAGAGAGCGAGAGAGCATGAGTGGGGGGAGGGGCAGAGGGAGAAGCAGACTCACCACCAAGCAGGAAGCCGGACCTGGGGTTCAATCCCAGGACTCCAGGATCATGACCTGAGCCGAAGGCAGACGCTTAACCAACTAAGCCACCCAGGCGCCCTGTGCTTCTAATTATAGGAGCTAATTAAATTCACCCATTTGAGATTCCAAATGAGAAATCTAGATTTGTGACATCTGTGGTCATTGACAGACGCTGATTTTGTAAGTCTTTCTCCTGGAGGCTGATGATTTTCTTCCAAGGCCAAACTTCAATGGTTCTAAGTACATAAGTTTAAAAAAAACAGTTATCATTGTATTTATTGATTCAAACAGACATTGTGTGATGGTTGGAGGCCCCAAGATGAATGATTTTAAAGAGCTCAGTGAACCAGTACTATAATCTCCTCGTATCTGTCTTTAGTGTTGGAACTGAAATATCATGTATTTCAACCACCACAGTTTAACACAGAGCAACTGTATGTTAGGACATCCATTACTTACCAAGTAAACATCCTGTGAAATATTTACCCAGCATTTACACAACTTTCTTTCCCGTGCTCAAGGTGGAATGCAAACTTCCTGTGGCAGCTGAGGCAAGGCTCATTATCCATTTAAAATGGTCCCAGAAGTCAAGTCATATAGCCAAGGATCCCAGGATATTGTCCTAAACAAGAGACAAGTCATATACACTTTGTTTATTTCAGCATAAAACCTTTTTGATCTATTTTAAGGATTTTTTTTCATATTAAAAAAGCCTGTGCTAATGAGACAAAATTTGGAAAAAAAAAAAAACCTTATGTAACATCTAGTGTATTTTTAAAGATATCTATTTTGTTACTTTTATCACCATGACTGGCTCTTTATTCCTCCACAGCTGAAGTCCTGAGAGTCCCCCTGAAGACAGAACCCTCCCTCAGAATCTGACTCCTGTCTTCATTCTAATTAAAAAAAAAAAAAAAAATGAAAGAAGCCTGGCTCCAAAGTTTGTTAGTTCAGTTACAAGTCAATTTTGCTTTAAATTTCTATTTCATCTAGCAATTACATTTCTATTCTGACCCTTGTCCCATTATAATTAAGTACTGTTTGATTAAAAAATTGTACTTTTTATTTAAATGTGCAAATTTGAAGAATTTACTACATTTTTGAAGAATTTAACTACATTTAAAAAAGTGATTGCATTGTGTTTTAGGATCAGTTTTAAAAACATCAATCTATCTCCAATTTTATTGTGAAAGACAAAAAGCAAAGTAGAATTGGGCTTCTTAAAATTCATTTCCAAACATTTTAGGAGCTACATACAGAGCAAATTCTTCAGTTTGCGTACAGATTCAGTTGCTTTCATGAATCATGAAGCAGCTGTACTTTCTTTTTTTTTTTTAAGATTTTATTTATTTATTTGAGAGAGAGAATGATATATATAGAGAGAGCATGAGAGGGGGGAGGGTCCGAGGGAGAAGCAGACTCACTGCTGAGCAGGGAGCCCGATGCAGGACTCGATCCCGGGACTCCAGGATTATGACCTGAGCTGAAGGCAGTCGCTTAACCTGAGCCACCCAGGCGCCCCAGCTGTACTTTCTCCAATATTTTTTTTTTATGCCAGGAGGGTCAGAGAAACAGCAAACACAAAACAGATGCAGGACCCTAGAGAGAACTTACCACTGACATTAGACAACATCAGCCCAGAGGGATGAATCTTGGTTTTAAAAATTTTAGCACCCCAAAAAACATTGCATAGCTTCTGCCACATATGTAGTCCAGCATTTAAAACTTTTTCCATTCTTCTGCTTGGTGTCCTCTCCTCATCAATATTCTTGATAGCAATGGTTTCCAAATATGCTTGTACTTTAGAATCAGTCTGGGCACTTTTTATACACTGGGTGGGACTCCTGGATCCCATCTATGTCCACTGAATGAGAATCTCACAGGATTGAGCCCACATATCCCTATTTTAAAGAAATCTCCCAAAGTGATTCTGATAGCTGATTTGAATGGATATTTGGAAACCAAGAATGAATTGGTGGGAGACACAGATTTTGAGTCACAAAAGACTTGGTACCAAATCTTTGCTACTTATTAGCTGTAGAATCTTTAATAAATTCCTGGATTCTTAGAGTTTATTCTAGACACAGAGATGTACAGCTTGGGTGCCCCTTCAAGGACAGATTTGCTCTTGGCTGTGGGGAATGCAGTTGGCAGACAGCTTCCAGGTATAAACTTCTTTAGTGACTGCCAATCAGCCTGCATCCAGTGATGGAGAAAGGAAAATGTAAAAATGGCTGGCCATTTGGGGCTCCCATGGGATGCTGATGGGCAATACTTGACCCAGAGCTCCAGGTTGTCAGCCAAGGTTATGTCAGGCCTATATCACAGTTTGACTTCTTCCTCTGCCCAGTCGTGCTTCTGCCCCCTTACTTTCAAAGGTGCTGATTGCTAATCTATCTCAATGTCTGCCTCCAGAGAAATAAATCTATTCCACATCTCAATTTCCTGTTCTCTAGAACACATATGGTAATAACATCTATCTGTTATGTTGGTGAACTGAGATAAGGTATGCAAAGTGATCAGTAAATTACATCTATAATTATTCCTGAACCAAAGATGGGCTTTAATTTGGACAAGATGGATACCAGGAAGCCCTATGTTCATAAGCCAGGAAATAATGATGGTGGAACAATTTGAATATATTTGTTAATGGGAGTCATTTGTGCATGGAGATTGAGACTCTGAATAAGTGTGGTAACAAAGCTTTGATTAGCAAAGAAATGTAGCAGATTAAAGATGGTCTTAATTCCCCCTAAATTCACAAGGATGGATCAGCCATGCAGGGAGGCCTCAGAAGTAAAGGGCAGAAAGATTTAGAAATCTTAGAAGTGCAGAAGATGTAAAGAAGAGCAGGAGATGTAAAGAAGGGACCACATTGGGAAAGCGCTCTAAACATCCAAAGGACTGGAAGGGGTCAAAGCAGTGGTGCTGTCACAGCAGGACTAGAGGGCTGGACAGGTAACCAAGGCAGGGACCATTCCCTGAAACTGGAATACAGAAAAGGATCAGTCATTGGCCCCACACCCCAAGACAGGCAAAGAGACCAATTTGGTATTGAACCTTTCCCCTTTACTCCTTAAAGTGTCCCTTCTGTGAGAGGATTGGTCCCGCACTGTGAGGTGGATAGGGTTCACCCAAAACACGATATAAAATACACTCAGCTGCAAAACTTAGAAGACTGAAGATGCTTTGGGTGAAAATAAATAAAAATGTATGTACAGAGAATGCCCAAGAATGCCCTTCTCCCCTTTACTTTCCTATTGACAGACTTGGAATGTATTCTGGATCTCTCATTTACTAGATGCATGAACTCAGACAAGTTATTCAATTTTGAATCTAATATTTCCTTGAATCCTGTTAGTCTGTAAAGCAGGAATAATAACACCTACCTGAAAGGTTGTTATGAGTATTCAATAAGGGACTTAAATGGTACTATATATTTGAAGTTAGCATACATGAAACCACATACCACAGTGCCTGGCACAAAACTAGGATCCTGACAAATGCATTTTCCTTTCTTTCCTACCACTCAGACAGAAAACTGTATTGTTCCTATGTCTGGTTTATTGGTATCTTTGCAGCCTGGACAGAGAGAGAAAGTTGACTTCCCTTATATCCTATGCACCTGTGTGTACTATATTTGTATGTGCTTATAGTACTTATTTGTACTATATTTTTGTGCTATTGTGTATGTTTATCTCATTGCTTCCTCATGAAACCAACTTGGGGATGCATCATAGCTTTGTAAATTGTTTTATCTTTTATTTTTGTGGATGTGTGTATGTTTGATGTGCCTGCAGCTTCAGATCTCAGCCAAATATTAGAGTCTGAAGCCATTAACTTGTTCTTCCAGGAGGAATTGGGGGTGCTACCTGGAAAAGAAGGGTGGCATACCTTGTAGATTTCCAACTACAAGCAGTGTAATAGAACAGGAGCCCCAGGGTCTGCATGCCAAAATCCATCGCCCCATTTGTGCCATGAGGCCATGCTTTTCACTCAGTGACTGAAGGCAATGGAAATACCAAGGCAGGTTCATTTTGAAAAACAGGACTCCTCTATAGGGGGCTTAAGGACTCCCCTATAGCCTTGCCAAACCTTCCTTAGAGTACACAGTAGTCTAGGATGCTTCCACCCAACCTACTTCCCTCTCCCCATCACTAGGGATCAAGCTTACTTTGTGGTATTTCTTCCATCCCCTCGATTTTTCACCCATACCTCCCCATTTTTTCTCACAGGCATCTCTCCTAACCTAATCCTTACACTTTCCATCTTATTTTGGAGCCTGCATTTGGAGAACCCAGTCTAATACATTAATTTTGCATAGTTACGATAATATGCAATATGTTTCTTATTTTTCTTCCCTTTACCCCTTGTTCAGGGGGTAGTATTCTTCATAGGGGGGATCTATTCTGTAGAAGGTAGGAATGCATGAAAGCAAGTTAGTAAAACAGCAGGATTAAGTTAGTCAATTTGGGAGAAACTGTAAAGATCAGCCAATTGATGGAGAAAATATTGAAAACACAGGCAAAAGAGGCAGAAATGTGGAAAATTCACATTCTTTTAACTATAACAGTGAAAGTAGCTAAGAGCATTGTGGAAATCGGAACCAAAAAAAGTAAAAAGCTTTTTCAGCACTGCACTACACATACTCATTCACATTTATCTTAGCGGCAGAGTCTTCTCCTTATTTATGTGGCTTTTTGAGGGGGAAAAAACCCCATGCAGATGAAGTAAGCAGTAATTTGAAGCAAAACACAATGGAGTTAGCTTTATTTTGGAGTAAGATTGAAGAAATAAATTTGGGAGAAGTTTGTCCTGAAATGAAATATATATATATACACATACACACATAGTTCATAACCAGTATGGTACCAGTTGGATCAAATGCTGGCTACAGAGCTGGAACAGCTTTCTGGAGGCCCCAACTGGGGCAGTCATTTAGTTGCTCAATAATTAGGAGATCCAAAATGAGAGGTCCCAAGGAGGGGTCGCAGGAAGTCAGGGAAGAAGCAGGGAATACTTGAGGGCTCAGGGCAGCAAACTGGGTGCCATTCACCAGCTGGTCCAAAAGTGCAGTATTCATATTTTAACATCTGATAGAGCTGTGCCAATGGTAACTGACTACCTTTTGGTCGTTTATCCCTTTACTATTGATTAGAGTTGGTGTTAATAAACCCAAATAACTATATAGTTGATCCTTGAACAACATAGGGGTTAGGGGTTTCAGCCTCCCACACAGTCGAAAATCTGAATATAACTTTTGACACTCCCAAAACTTAACTATTGATAGTGAGAGCGAGGAGAGACCACTTTTTACTGCAATGTACAATTTGCTGGAGAGAGGAACTGCTCACACAGAGATGACTAGCCTCACAGGGCACTTTAAGTGGATACTCTCAACACTCAGGCTCACTGCAATAACAACAGAAGGTGGTTAGGAAATTATTACAGCACTGCAGAATGTACTACAGTATATTTTATTCAGTTACAATTTAATACTATGTCTTTATGTTTGTTTACATTTCTCTCAATTGTGCATGGTGCTATGTCCAGCCTGTTAAATGTTTGTGAGTTTTGATACATTTTAACTTTATATAATAGATTTGTGTCTATCTTATAGTAGTTAATAATAAACTAGACTAGCACCTCTGCATTCATGACATACCATTTTCTTAAATTTTTTTGATAGTTCTAGGGTATGGGGTTCATCTGTGAGTTTTTTCAAATTGTTGCAAATCTCCCAAAACATTTTCCAATATATTTATTGAAAAAAAAACCCACATGTAAGTGGACCTGCTCAGTTCAAACCCATGTTTTTCAAGGGTCAACTGTACCTCTAAATTGTCCAACAATCATTTGAAAGGAAACTCAGAAAGCCCAGGGAGGCAGGCACACGCTCCTGATCCTTACGCAGGTTTTTAGCTTTCTTCTCAGCTGCCTGGCAAGATTGCTCTTCCTGCCCTTATCATGGGCATTTCTCCAAATGATTTAGAAAAAAAATACACTCTAGTAACATATGTTTAAATAGATGAATAATATGTCATCTTATGATTATGGGATTATTTCACCATTTTCTTATTATGGGATATTTAGGTTTTTCCAATTTTCACACAGAGATGAACACTTTTGCTCTGCCACATTTTGGATGATTTCCTCAAAGTGGAATTACTGGATTGAACATATGAACATTTTTAGTATTCTTTATATCTAGGGCTACATAACTTCAAAGACCAATGTACATTCCTAGAGACAAGTTATGAGATTATCCAGATCTAGGTTAACTGCACCCTTACCATGAAAAAATGTCTTGTTATGATCATGATATTTTTAAAAGTACAACATTTAATTTATTCTGGTTTTTATGTTTAGTGAGGATGAACAGGTTTTGGAGTATTTTATCATTTGTGTGTTGTCACTCACATGCAATTAACTGCTTATTAAGATATTGGAGTCAGTGGCTTTCTTACTATTTTTTTAACTTAATAATGTATATATTGTGGAGAAAGGGGAACCCTCCTACACTGTTGGTGGGAATGCAAGCTGGTGCAACCACTCTGGAAAACAGTATGGAGGTTCCTTAAAAAGTTGAAAATAGAGCTACCCTACGACCCAGCAATTGCACTACTAGGTATTTACCCCAAAGATACAAACGTAGTGATCCGAAAGGGTACATGCACCCCAATGTTTATAGCAGCAATGTCCACAATAGCCAAAGTATGGAAAGAACCAAGATGTTCATCAACAGATGAATGGATAAAGAAGATATGGTATGTATATGCAATGGAATATTATGCAGCCATCAAAAAATGAAATCTTGCCATTTGCAATGACGTAGATGGAACTAGAGGGTATTATGCTAAGTGAAATAAGTCAATCAGAGAAAGACAAGTATCATATTATCTCACTGATATGAGGAATTCTTAATCTCAGGAAACAAACAAGGTTGCTGGAGTGGTGGGGGGTAGGAGGGATGGGGTGGCTGGGTGATAGACATTGGGGAGGGTATGTGCTATGGTGAGTGCTGTGAATTGTGCAAGACTGTTGAATCACAGACCTGTACCTCTGAAACAAATAATACATTGTATGTCAAAAAAAAAAAAAAAAAAAGGAGAAGATAGTAGTTTAGTTCTGCAGCCAGAGAAGTTGGGGGTGTGTTGGTGGTGAGATATGCTCAGGGTCCTGGGGAGGGCCCATCCCGGACAGAGAAACCCCAGAAAGGAAACAGAGGGTGTGGGGAGCAGCCAACTAGCTCTGGGTCCCTGCAGCAGAGGGCTAGGGGGATAGGCTCTGTAGGTCTCCTCTGGCTATGGCCAGCAGTCCCCTTTAAGAGGTGGGGCTGCTTATTTGGCCCAATGCCAGGGGGCCTTTCAAGGTCAAAGAGAACATGCCCTCCCCACCAGAACCTGGGCACTCGCTGAAACTTGCTTTTGAAAATGCTATTTGGCTTGACTGAGAGGACATTGAGTAGGTGGGTAGATGGGTGGGTGAGTGGCATTGGGGTTTTCCTGGAAGTTAGTGTGGGATTGGGAAGGTTTGAGATGTTCTAGTTATCCTTTGAAAAAAACAAGTTTTATTATTATTTGTTTATTTAAAAACTCTAACACAGAGAAGCAGAAAGAATAGTATCATGAACAAATATAGTGACCTGAAGGGGTACATGCACCCCAATGTTTATAGCAGCAATGTCCACAATAGTCAAACTATGGAAAGAGCCAAGATGTCCATCAACAGATGAATGGATAAAGAAGATGTGGTACATATATATACAATGGAATATTATGCAGCCATCAAAAAGTGAAATCTTGCCCTTTGGAACGACATGGGTGGAACTAGAGGGAATTATGCTAAGTGAAATATGTCAATCAGAGAAAGACAAGTATATTATCTCACTGATATGAGGAATTCTTAATTTCAGGAAATAAACTGAGGGTTGCGGAGTGGTGGGGGGTGGGAGGGATGGGGTGGCTGGGTGATAGACATTGGGGAGGGTATGTGCTATGGTGAGTGCTAATGAAGGGGGAGAAATCAGAGGTGGAGACGAACCATGAGAGACTATGGACTCTGAGAAACAAACTGAGGGTTTTAGAAGGGAGAGGGGTGGGGGATGGGTTAGCCTGGTGATGGGTATTAAGGAGGGCACATATTGCATGGAGCACTGGGTGTTATATGCAAACAATGAATCATGGAACACTACATAAATAAATAAATAAATAAATAAATAAATAAATAAATAAATAAATAAATAAATAAAATAATGCATATATTGACTATATTAAATTCTTGTCACCTTCCCAGTTATATTTTAGGCATAGTCTGTTTTTGCCTTTTAACATTTTAATAGTAGCTTTTGATTTATAGAAGTTGCCTTTTTAAAAGTAAACACACCTAATAATTTCTGTTGCCTTTAAATTAGAAAAAACCTTTCCTGGATGATTTCTAAATCAGGATGTCTAGGTGAGTGTGGTAGGCTGAAAAACAACCTCCCAAATGTGTCCACATCCTAAAACCTGGAACCCAGGACCCTCTGCTATCTTATATGGCGAAAGTAACTTTGCAGATTTGATTAAGGATCTTGAGATGGAGAGATTATCCTGGGTTATCCCCATGAGCCCGATGTAATCCTTAGAGGGACATGGGAGTCAGAGATGGAGGAGAAGGCAACGTGACAACAGAAGCAGAGATTGAGAAGATGTGGCCACAAGCCAAGAAACGTCAGCAGTCTCTAGAAGCTGCAAGAGACAAGGAAGGGATTCTCCCCTTGAGCCATCAGAAAGAATCAGCTTTGCTGATATCTTGACTTTAACCTTGTAAGACTCATTTTGGACTTCTGACCTCTGGAACTGTAAGAGAATAAATCTGTGTTGTTTTAAGCCACTGAATTTGTGGTTGTTACAGTGGTAATAGAAAAGTAATGAGTGACATTATCTCCATCACACAAATTCCCAGTAAATATAAAAATATTTAATGTCTAGCAAATATTTTACACTAATACAAGAGAAAGCCTGAATCACTATAGAACCTTCATGGAATTTCTTTTAGAAATAGAATGATGTGGCTGAACTATAAGAAGCTATGATGTTTTGGGGCCTAATTATCGCCTATGAATCTCAGTGTCCCCAGTAACTATTGAGGACACCAGGCAGCCCATCCCTCAACTTCCCTTGGAAGAGTGATGACAGTTCAAGAGGCTGTTTTAGGATTACATCACTGGAATTCTGTATCAGTTTGAATTAAGTTCAGCATAGATAGTAGGAAAATCCAAAATTGTGATAGCTTAAATAAAATACAAGATTGTTGTTCACATGCAAAAGAGGTTTAAAGGTAAGCAGGATGGGGCTAACATCTTGGCTTCTCCTTCTTCAGTGACCATGTCTCCTGTCTTTTTCTTCACTTCTTAACTTTGACATCTGTCTTCTGGGTCCATGGTCCAAGTTGGATGGTCTCAGCTCCAGTCATCATATCTGACTTGTGGGCTCAAAGAGGGAGGCAGAAGGTCAAAAGAAGCAGCCCATGGGGATGAGTGAGACCTTTTCTGGAAATCCAATACCAAACTTTCACCTACAACACACTAACCCTGACTTAATCGTATGATCCCATCTTCCTGCAAGGAAGACTTGTAAATAGAATCTATCCAGGCAGGAAGAATGCCCAACTAAATTTCTAGGTTCCATTACTGAGAAAGGTGGGCTGAAGCTGTCGCTACCATATCCACCACTTTGGCCACCTAAATATCTATTAAGAACACATTTTCTTCTCCAAAAGGGACAATACCAACATCTCACCTTGCTACCTTGTCCAAGTCAAGATATTTGGAAGACACATATTCTCCCCATCAGATTTGTATGTAGCTTCTCATGGTTCCATGATCTATGACCTGAAAGGCAAGTTATATGTCCCAACATTCCCATGATGGTGTTTTTAAAATTTTTCATATGCAATTTTTGATTGTTGAGTGAAGTGTTACTTGTAATAATAAGACATAAGGGAGTCCCACTTTTAAAACTACTCTGCCAAAATGAGGAAAGAATATAGTATTCATAGCTTAAATTACTCTATGATAGTAATCAATTCTAATTGAATAATATTTGGTCCATTTTGATAAAAATAACATGTTTCTGCAACTTTTTTCTAGGCCATGGTGCATCAGTGCTCAAATTATGTAGAGGCTACTTGAAGCCATGGGTAAAAGCATCAGTATGATTTCTTTTCAGTGTTTAGGAAAAAGACACACACAGACACACACACACACACACACAGAAAAATTTATAAAGAAAAGGAAGGTCAAGAGTGAGGGTGCCCTGCTACAACAGTGGACAAATTCCTTGTTTAGTGCATCTGGTGCCCCAGCCTCTGTCCTCTGCAGTTTTTCCTAGTCCCTGTAGATTAAGTTCCCTGGGAAGCAGACTCTGAGGCAGAGTTTACAGGAAATTTATTAGAGAGTGCTCCAGGGATCAGTGAGTGCAGGGCCTGAGAAGAGAGTAGGACTAAGAAGAGGGAGCCCCAGACTGTGATGCAGTCTCAGCAAAGTCCTCAGCCACCCAAGGGAGGTCTGACACTGGTTCAGCCCCTTAGAGTAGTTTGGTTAAGACGACACGGACTTTATGTACCCACACTGACCAATCATTGGATATGAGCTGTCTCTAGGAAAGGTCCTTTGGTGAAGTACTTCTCTTTAGCATATTCCAAGACAAGATTGACAGCTGAGGACTCTCAGCCAGGAACACTCTCAGCAGCTGGAGAAATAAGTGCTTCAGTTCTGAAGGGAATCTGGAAGGGCATCATAGCCTCCACCAACTGGTCCTTTTTCCATTTGAGTAGAAAGTACAGAGAGTTCCCATATACTCCCTTCCCCCACACAAGTACGGCCTCCCCTACCATCAACATCCTGTACCAGAGCAGCACTTTTGTTACAATACACATCATTATCACCAAAGCCCATGGTTAACATTAGGATTCACTCAGTGTTGTACTTTCTATAGGTTTTGACACATGTATAATGACATTATAGTATCACAGGGCCTAATTTCATTGCCCTAAAAAATCACTGTGCTCTGCCTACTCATCCTGGCCTTTCTCCTCTCCTCTCCTCATCCTGGCCTTGTAACTACCATGGCCATAGTTTTGCTTTTTCCCTAATGTCATGTAGTTGAAATCATACAATGTGTAGCCTTTTCAGATTGGCTTCTTTCACTTAATATGCATTTAAGATTCCTCTATGTTTTTCCATGAAAATGGAAATGATAGCTCATTTCTTTTTTAATGCCAAATAATATTTCTTTGTCTGGATATACCTATTTGTTTATCCATGCACCTACTGAAGGGCATCTTGGCTACTTCCAAATTTTCACAATTATGAATTAAGCTGCTATAAATATATTTGTGCAGATTTTTGTGTGAACATAAGTTTTTAAGTCCTTTGGGTAAATGCCACAGGTGCATTTTTTTTTTTTTAACTCTGCAAGATTCCAAATTACTGAAGGTTTAGTCTACTTAGATTGCAGGCCACAAGCCCATGGCCTCTCTGGGCCAAGTGCTATTTCCTTCCAACGTCACTTTGAGTTGATCTGTATCTTGCAGGATTTTGCTAAAAGCGGCAGGAATCAGCACACTTACACTAATATTTTGAATTTTTCCTAACATTTTGGTTAATGTTACAGGCATAGCTAGCATGGGTTCTGCCATCCAAGGATTGTTTGACATATAACTTGGTTCACAAGTTTTCCAGTCTAGAAAATCTAAATCCTTAGAATCTTTCTCCCTACTTCCTTTTTATAGCCAAAGCTACAGTTTAGGGTTGTGACACTTTCTGTGCACTGTCCTGATAGGAATGACTGTATTTTAGGTAACAGAATTGTCTGTAGCTAGTTTAATCAAAAAAGGACTCATTTCAAATTTCTTGAAGCACCAGAAAACCAACTTAGGTGCTACATAGTGAGAAGAAATACCAAAAACCGTATCTAGTTATCCAATAGGGTTGTTATGACAAAATCACACTGCTGCCACTACAGTCAGTATCTGTGAAGCCAGAGACTAGACCTTCCCCACTGCTGTTCTAGAAACAAAACAAACAAATACCTCCATGATGGTGTTTGTCAGAGAAGTCACATGGCTGCTGCCTCATGATGTTCACTTACACGTTCCAAGTGTGACACACCGAATCCTAACTACAAGAGGGTCTGGGGAGTGCGGTCCTCAGCTTGCTTGTCTCCAGAGTACTGGAGGGCAGAATACAAAGGAGTTGCATTTGTATAGAGGAATGGTTCTCACCAAGGAGTAATTTTGTCTCTTAGGGATATCTGACAATGTCTGGATACATTTTTGGTTGTCACAACTGGGATAGGCATAATAGTAGCATCTAGTAGATAGAGGCCAGAGATGCTGCTCAACATCCTACAATGCACAGGACAGAACTCACAACGAAGAATTATCCAGGCCAAAATGTCATTGGTGCCAAGGTTGAAACTCTGGTGCAGAAGGAACCAATCTGCAGTATCTGCCTGAAACTTCCTCCTTAGATTCATATTCCCTAGGGGCAGTGGAGGACCTGGAAATCCTTTCTGGAGACTCAGAATGCAGGGTCTCACATTAAGTACTGAAGAACCACACAATGATCATGTCTTAAAAAAAGCGGGGGAGGGCTCTGTAACAAAGATAGGGACTATGCTTTGTGACCACCTGAGTTTCAGGCTTCCACCCCACTTCCCAAGGAACCTGCAGAACCGCATCTTAGAAATGATGAAAATTTATGATAAATATAAAACTCTCTTCTCCTTTGATTCAAACTTGAAGAATGTGAACAAGTATCTATACCAGTCTCTCACCAAAGCCACCTCGAGTTCCATTTTAGATTGGGTTCCCCCTGAGGCAAAACCCAATTTGAAGACTCAAGCACAGTTTATTTCGATGTGTTCCCAACATAGTAGGGGAGTGAGGAAGACAGGAAAGAGAAGGAAACTAATAAGTGGTTTGTTTTCTAGCAAGTTACTGCTGTGAATAAGGTCCTTAATTCTCACCTCTGGGAACACCTGAAAGCCAATATTGAAAAATGCCTCAGAGTCGTCCCACTCAAAGACAGAAGAAGCTGGGGTATTTAACCATTTTATTAGTTTTCTATTGCTCCTATAATAAACCTGGTGACTTAAAATAACACAAATTTATTATTTTACAGTTCTGAAGGTCAGAAGTCCGAAATGGGTCATACTAGGCCAAAATCAGGGTGACAGCAGGGCTGCATCTGGAGGCTGTAGAGAACCTCTTCAGCTTCTAGACACCACCTGCGTCCCTTGGCTGGTGTCCCCTTCCTCCACCTTTAAAGCCGGCAGCATTTTCAAATTGCTGACTGTAACCTCCTTCTTTCAGTTTTAAGGACTCATGTCATAAGACTGGGCCTGCATGGATAGTCCAAGATAATCTTCCTGCTAAAGATCATGAACTTAGTCACACCTACAGAATCACTTTTGCCAGGTAAGGTAACATATTTGTAGATTTAGGGGATTGGGATGTGGACATCTTCGAGTGGGCCATTTTTCTATTATATCCATCTGCTCTCCTAAGTCATTAGTTGAAGACTGCTCCCACGAGGGGCATTGGTATTTCTAGCCTGCTGCTCGGGTAAACCAAGCAGACTCTGATGGCCAGGGAAAGCCTGTCAGCAAAGAAATGTAGGTGCCAGCAATTGGAAGTTGGGCAGTAGTCACCAAAGCAGTGAGGGTGGGGGGACAGGTGGGGCTCAGACACCTGCTGCTGCAATTCTTCTGGGATATAAGTCAATAATTAGAAAGCACAGCCCTTTTATTAGTTTTTGTTTTGGTTTAAGAGGGAAAGAAAGGAATGCAGAAATAGAGGAAGAGAGAATAAAAACCACAGGGTATCTATGTAAAGGTAATGTTTACACACAAGAAAATATTCACATAAAGGTGGAGGAAAGACACAGGATTCAAAAAGCAAGCCACCATTTTTTTAACATCATTTTAAAAAAGGAGATAATTCTGAAAAATCAAAGGAGCCCCTCTTTTGAACGAGATTTATTAAGAGAAACAGAATAAATTTTGGAAAATGTTATGTTCTTAACATGATTCAGGAGTTCATAGCTCATTTTGGGAAGTTGAGGGTGGCAGCAGCATGAACCCTTCCAAATCCCCACACCAAAACAAACAGAGCAACTATATAGCAAAACCAAAACTCATAAATAATATTTACCAAAACACATGCACACATGCACACACACACACACACACACACACACCAAATAAACAAAAATCTTAGATAACAAACTTATCCACAGACCACAGAGGAAGACAAACTACCAACAGGCATAAATCTACATGGTATCAACTATGTACTGGAAGAATAAGAGGGATGCAATAGGCATCTCTCAGATATGAGAATAGGAGAACATAGCTAACAGAACTAAGTCATTGGAGCATGCAGCAGGCCAAATGGAAAACAGCAGCTGAAACTGAGATGGCTGTGTCCACTCCATCAGCAGGTAACCACAGGAGCCCGGTTGTTAGAGGGCTAGAGAAGTCGAGTCCCCATGAACTTTCAAAACAGGGCCCATGCTCCTTCCCACAACAGGGCCCTATGCTGAGTAGTAGCTATTAGGAGTGACATCAGAGCAGAAGAGGACAGAGATGATGAGGATGAAGGGAAAAAAGTTCATGTAAAGGTGGGGAAGAGAAATAGAGTTCAAAAAACAAGCCACAATATTTTTGACTTTTATAAAAAAGAGAAAGAAAAATAGAGCATTCTGAAGTTAGAAAAGCTATACTGAATCATTCTTCCTTTTAAAAATTTGGAAAACCTAATTAAAAAACAAGAAAAAAGTACTGAGGCCACATCCCATACAAAATTATAAGAGAATAAAAAACAGAATAAGTTCACCACAAACAATGAAAGCATTGCATAACCGAAAGACATGTTTGCAGAAGAGATTCAAAAAGAGCTAAAAGAAATTATATAACATAAGACATGAAAGAACAACATAATTTAGATCAGAAAAACTCAAATGAAGTGACAATTCAAAAAATAATTAGAAATAAAATAACAAAACGTATTTCAAAAACAAAGACCTAACAAGAAAGAACACAAGAGGGAATGAGCACAACAGAATGCCTTAATGAACTAGAAGGTGAATCTGAGATAAGTTTTTAAATTCAAAGAAATCAACAGGTAAAAAGGATTTGTGAGAAAGTAACACAATTGAAAGCAGGCAAAGAAGATCCAATATGTAACAGGGAAGAACTACAAATACAACCATAAAACAAGTAACAAAATGGCAACAAATACACATCTATCAATCATTACTTTCAATGTAAATGGACTAGATGCTCCAATCAAAAGACATAAGGTGACAGAATATATAAAAAAACAAGACCCATCCATATGCTGCCTACAAGAGACTCATTTCAGATCTAGAGACCTGCAGATTGAAAGTGAAGGGATAAAGAAACATTTCTCATGCAAATGAGTGTGAAAAGAAAGCCAGAGGTAGCAATACTTATATCAGACAAAATAGACTTTATTCATTCATCCGTTCATTCATTCCCTTATTTATTTTAAGTTGGGCTCCAATGCGGGGCTTGAACTCACAACCCTGAGATCAAGACCTGAGCTGAGATCAAGAGGTGGATGCTTAACCACCTGAGCCACCCAGGTGCCCCCAAAATAGACTCTAAGACAAAGATTATAGCAAGAGAAAAAGAACACTATATAATCATAGAGGGGACAATCTAACAAGAAGATAATCATAAATATTTATGCATCCAACATGGGAGCACCCAAAGACATAAAACAGTTAATAACAAACATAAAAGAAGTAATTGATAGTAATACAGTAATAGGAAGGAAACAGTGGCTTTGAATGACACATTGGACCAAGTGGATTTAACAGATATATTCAGAATATTCCATCCTAAAACAGCAGAATGCACATTCTTTTCAAGTGCACATGGAACATTCTCCAGAATAGACCACATATTAGGCCATAAAACAAGTCTCAACAAATTCAATAAATTGAAGTCATACCACACATCTTTTCTGACCACACACTATGAAACTAGAACTCAACCACAAGAAAAAAATCTAGAAAGAACACAAATACATGGATGTTAAATAACATGCTACCAAACAATGAATGGGTCAACCAAGAAATCAAAAAGGAAATAAAAAAATACATGGAGACAAATGGAAATGAAAACACAATGGTCCAAAATCTTTGGGATGCAGCCAAAGTGGTTCTAAGAGGGAAGCTTATAGCAGTACGGCCTACCTCAAGAAGCAAAAATCTCAAACAACCTAATCTTACACCTAAAGGAGCTAGAAAAAGAATAAACAGAACTCCAAACCAGTAGAAGGAAGAAAATAATAAAATTAGAGCAGAAATAAACAAAAGAGAAACTAAATGAACAATGAACAGGTCAAAGAAACTAGGAGCTGGTTCTTTGAAAAGATCCACAGAATTGTTAAACTTTAGCTAGACTCATAAAGAGAGAGAGAGAAAGCATTCAAATAAACAAAATCAGAAATGAAAAGAGGAGAAATAACAACTGACATCACAGAAATACAAAGGATTTAAGAGGATATTATAAAAAATTATATGCCAACAAAATGGACAACCTAGAAGAAATGGATAAATTCCTAGAAACAGATAACTTCTAAAGCTCAACCAGGAAGAAATAGAAAATTTGAACAGACTGGGGCACCTGGGTGGCATGGTTGGTTAAGCGTCTGACTTGGTCTCAGTTCAGGTCATGATCTCAGGGTCCTGAGATCAAGTCCTGAGTCAGGCTCTGTGCTCATTGCAGAGTGTGCTTGAGATTCTTTCTCCCTCTTCCCCTCCCGCTCATGTCCCCCCCCCACCCCAAATAAATCATCTTAAAAAGAAAGAAAGAAAATTTGAACACCAGCAATGAAATTGAACCAGCAATCAAAAAACTCCCAACAAATAAACCTCCAGGACCAGACAGCTCCACAGGTGAATTCAACCAAACATTTAAAGAAGAGTTAATACCTATTCTTCTTGAAGTATTTCAAAAAATAGAAGAGGAAGGAAAGCTTCCAAATTCATTCTATGAGGCCAGCACTACTCTGATACCAAAACCAGATAAAGACACTACAAAAAAAAGAGGACTACCGGCCAATATCTCTGCTGAACAAACATGCAAAAATCCTCGACAAAATATTAGCAAACAGAATCCAACAATACATTTAAAAAAATAATTCACCATGATCAATTGGGATTTATTCCCAGGATGCAAGGGTGGTTCAATATTTGCCAATCAATCAATGTGACATATCACATCAATAAGAGAAAGGATAAGCACTATATGATCATTCCAAAGATGCAGACAAAGCATTTGACAAAGTACAACATCCATTCATGATAAAAACCCTCAACAAAGTAGGTTTAGAGGGAACATACCTCAACATAATAAAGGCCATCTGTGAAAAATCCATAGCTACCATCATACTCAATGGTGAAAAACTGAGAGCTTTTCCCCTAAAGTCAGGAACAAGACAAGGATGTCCACTTTCACCACTTTTATTCAACATAGTACTGCAAGCCCTACCCACAGCAATCAGACAAGAAAAAGAAATAAAACTCATCCAAATTGGATGAGGAAGAAGTAAAACTTTCACTCTTTGACATGATACTATATTTAGGAAACCCTAAAGACTCCACCAAAAAACTACTAGAACTGATAAATGAATTCAGTAAGGTCTCAGGATACAAAATCGATGTACAGAAATCCACTGCATTTTATATACTAATAATGAAGCAGCAGAAAGAAATTAAGAAAGCAGTCCTATTTCCAATTGCACCAAAAATAATAAAATACCTAGGAATAAACTTAAACAAGGAGGTGAAAGATCTGTACTCTGAAAACTATAAAACACTGATGAAAGAAATTACGATGTTCCATGTTCATGGCTTGGAAGACCAATATTGTTAGAAGTGTCCATACTACCCAAAATAATCTACAGATTTAATGTAATCCCTATCAAAATACCAACAGCATTCTTGGTTTAGAACAAACAATCCTAAAATTTGTATGGAACCACAAAAGACCCTGAATAGCCAAAGCAGTCTTGAAAGAAAAACAAAGATGTAGGTATCATGATTCCATTTCACATTATATTATAAAGCTGTAGTAATCAAAACAGTATGGTACTGGCACAAAAATAGAAACATAAATCAATAGAACAGAATAGAAAATCCAGGAATAAACCTGCAATTATATGGTAAATTAATCTTTGACAAAGAAGTTAAGAACACACAATGGGAAAAAGACAGTCTCCTCAGTAAATGGTGTTGGGAAAACTGGCCAGCAATATGTAAAAGAATGAAACTGGACTTTCTTACACCATACACAAAAATAAACTCAAAATGGATTAAGGACCTAAATATGAGACCTAAACTGATAAAAATCCTAGAAGACAGCACAGGCAGTAATTTCCCTGATATTGGCCATAACAACTTTTTTCTAAATATGTCTCCAGAGGCAATGGAAACAAAAGCAAAAATAAACTATTGGGACTGCATCAAAATAAAAAGCCTCTGCACAGCAAAGAAAACAATCAACAAAACTAAAAGATTACTGAATGGGAGAAGATATTTGTAAATGATACATCTGATAAAGGGTTAGTATACAAAACATATAAAGAACTGATAAAACGTTAACACCAAAAAAACCCCAGATATTTCTCCAAATAAGACATACAAATGGCCAATAGACACATGAAAAGATGCTCAACATCAATCACCATCAGGGAAATACAAATCAAAACCATGACGAGATACAATCTCACACCTGTCAGAATGGCTAAAGTCAAAACCACAAGAAACAATAAGTATTGGCAAGGATGTGGAGAAAAAGGAATCCTGTGCACTGTTGGTGGGAATGCAAACCAGTGCAGCAAATGTAGAAAACAGTATGGAGGTTCCTCAAAAATTTAGAAATACTATATGATCTAATAATCACACTATTGGGTATTTACTCAAAGAATATGAGAACACTAATTTGAAAGGACATACACACCTCTATGTTTATTGTAGCATTATTTACAATAGCCAAATTATGGAAGCAGCCCAAGTGTCCAATAAATGAATGCATAAAGAAGATGTAGTATATATATGTATATATATGAATATTATTCAGCCATGAATGAAATCTTGCCATTTGCAACAACCTGGATGGATCTAGAGAGTATAATGCTAAGCAAAATCAGTCAGTCAGAGAAAGACAAATACCATATGGTTTCACTCATATGTGGAATTTAAGAAAGGAAAGAAATAAAAGGAAAAAAGAGACAAACCAAAAACAGACTCTTAATTACAGAGAACAAACTGATGGTTACCAGAGAGGAGGTGGGTAGGGGGATGGGGGATATAGGTGAAGGACATTTAGAGCACACTTACCATGATGAACACTGAGTAATGTATAGAATTGTTGAATCATTATACTGCACATCTGAAACTAATATAACACTATGTTAGCTACACTGGAATTAAAATAAAATAAATTAAATTAAAATAAAAAACCCCAAAACAACAAAAAAAGATCTAATATGGGATTAATATAAACCCTTCGTGACTAAAAAACAAAGCAAGAGAAAAAATACTTAAAAACATAAACAGTTTTCCTGAAATGGACAAAATATTGTCATCTAAGACTATTATGTGTGTAATGTAGGATAAAGTAAATATGTATTTATAGGATAATCTAATTCTACAAATTCCTATGTCTCTGGGAATCATAAGTCTCTGTGAAAGAAGGGAGATACAGATGTAATGTGGAGGTCAAAGACTCTGTAGTATTCCTAAATTTTGGACGGAGGTATTAAATATTTTATCCTAAAGTATGTGTGTGTATATATATATATGTGTGTATAAAACATATATATATACATATATACATATACATATATACGCATATGTAAACATATGCGTATATATGTATATATATAAAATGTATACATATATATATGTTATGTATAAAAGCACAGAGCTAGGAGATAGTTGGATAGAAAAAAAAAAAGGAAAGAAAGGAGGGTGGGGAAGAGAAGAAGAAAAGACAGAAGGGAGAGAAGGAGGGAGATCTTTCCAAGCTCTATCCACCCAATAAGCCTAAAAACTGTGACCAACCCTGTAGCAATGAGAATCTCTACTACCGGAATTGTGGTCTTGACATACAATTTCCCACTTAAAAACAAAACAAAGCAAATAAAAACAACAACGCAAAACCAGGGTCTGTTGGAGAAACAGTTAATTCAGGGGCTGGAGCAGGAAATGTACAAAATAAATCTAGACTATTTTGTCAGAAAGAGAGCAGGGAAGCTATGAAAGATTACTAGGTTATATTAGAAAGATTTGGAGCAAACTTGAAGAGGCTCCTAATGGCCAACAGTGGGACAATTGAGCATTTAAATAGATAACTGCAATTTATTAAAATCTCTCAAGCGTGAGGAAAGAAGTGAGCAGGGAGAGAATAGAAAGCAGGGCGCCCATTCTAGCAAGACCAAGAGAGAAAACTTCGTATCAATTTGAGGGTTTAGTTTTCTTCTCCAATCATAGTTCTTGAGCATAGTGATCCTGAATCATGACTGTGTTTGCAAACATGATTCTAGGACGATCTATTACTCAAGAAAGATCAGAACAGCCATGAGCCTGCTGAAGCCTTTACCCAGTCAGGGCAGGATTACTGCTACTAAATAAAGTTTGAAGGAATGGAAGGAATGATGAAGGATAAAAATAAAGTGAAGTTTTGATTATAATCCATGTGACTTGTTTATTCAATGTACCAGTTACATGCATAAAATCGAACCCTGCTCCCATGGAGTGGATAATCTAGGAAAGATTTTACATGTACACAAATAACTATAATGTAAAATGGTAAGAAATTAAGTGCCACAATGGAGACACAATCAAAATCCTATAGTTCGGTAGACAGAAATATCACATCTGACAATGGTGAGAGAGAACAGTAAGATCTGAGCTGGTCTTTAAAGAATGAGTGGCATGTGGTGGGCAGAGATGAGAGGGAGATGATGCTAGCCTGAGAAATAGCTGGAACAGAAATGCAGTATAGGAAAGTACAGGGACTGTCTTAAATCACAACAGGAAATTCCAGTTGTCTGGAGAGGAAGGTATGTGATGGAGGAGTGAGAGACAAGCCTGGGCAGATGGATTGGGACCAAGCAACTGGACAGGCCTTTCGTCATCAGTGTGAAGGTTTGAAATTTATCTTATTAAGAGAGAGTCACTGAAAGTTTTTCAAGCGGGATAAAGTTCTACCAACTAAAGAGCATTTTAGGGTACATGAAAGATATTCAAAGAAAGAGCATGCAGAAGCAGAGAGACCAGTGAGGAGGCCATCGCAGTCACTGAAGAACTGAGCTGCCATGGTGGCAGTGGGGATGGAAAGGAAGAAAGAGGTACCAGAAATATTTTGAATGAAAACTCAAAATAGATTTTGGATGAATGATTAGATAAGGAGTTTAGAAACTTGAAGCAGGTAAGGATAACTGAATCTACGTGATTGGAAAGAACTATGATTGGAGAAGAGAGAATTTTGTCTTCCTAAACTTGAAGTATGTTGACTGGGAGGAGCAGGACAATTGAAATGAGAAACTGGAAACAGTGAGGGGCTGGGCAGGAAACAGTTTTGTCAGACAGGTTCATAATGCAACTCAGGGGTGGGGGGGAATAAATGAGAATTCAAGGGGAGTGCAGAGGAAGACAAGAAGGGAATCGAAGACAGGCCCTTGGGAGAGGCTGACATCTGGCAAGGGCAAGAGGAATCAACGGAGAGTAGGGCAGGGACCTGGTGCAAATTCTCTGGCATATGCCAGAGTCTCCCAGGGCTTGGGCTGCCCCACAGTATAGAATATATCAACCTACCCTTTCCACCAGACCACCAGACACTACTTGAGAGATGGCACACTGCACAGCAGCATTTCACAACCTGTGATGAAAGACAAGTTTTTTCTTTCCAATTTGTTGGAACCAATACTTCTGTAAAATCAGTATGAGTCAGTCATGAAAAAAACAAATGATCAAGAGCTTGGATGTTTTGGCAATGTCAGCCTGCTGTGAAATTTTCTGAAAGCTTACTTTCAATTTCTGTACTTACATTGTGGTAAGTATAAATACCAACATATCCGAGGAGTGCTAAGAGGAACTGACACCAAGACAGGATGCTATTTCCAGTTCTGTTATTAGCACTATGACTATATGCAAAGCCTCTTAACTTCTCTGGGCTTATATTCCCTTGTTTGTAAAGTAAGATGATTACATTTGCCCCAAAAAGTCTAGATTGTATGTGTTTAAATGTTAGTTGATACTGAAATGGCCTAAATTATCATTCTACCCATACTCACTTTTAATGCCAAAGTGGGAAAGAACTATTTTCTATTCCTGGGAGCCTTCCCCCCGCCCCTTATGTTTTGAAGTGTATTATTGTGTTTTGAGGCTGGAAGGCTGGTCAGGAAGAAGGGTTTCAAGGAGACAGATTTTCTGCAAAACTATTCTGAGCTAATCTCTAGTTGTTTCTAATCATGCCACATCAAAACCTACAGGAAATCTAAAACAAAAACCGTAATCTGAACCACAGGCCCAGTTTACATAACAGGATCTGTGATTCACCAGTTCAGGATTCCAGGCTACAGTGTGCGCACTTCCACGTGCCCCAATCAACTTGAGATGGTCAGTGGCGTCTATCATATCCTGTTCATCTTATATGCTAAGGCCAAACATAGTGCTAGGCATACAGTAGATGCCCAACAACTCTTTCCCAAGTAAATAAATGAACGAATGTGAATGCCTCACATCCTTCAAAAGCCTTCGACACCCGAGGCTGACACTAATTTTTTCTTTATTCAGTGTCCCCCAGTATTTATTCCGTGAAGAAATTACCTATTTCCTGCATTTGCTAAAGGAATTGTGATTCACATCTCTAAAAAATGCCTATTTGGACTGAATTGTTTCCCTCTTCCTTCTCCAAATTCGTATGTTAAAGCCCTAACTCCCAATGTGACTGTATTTGAAGATAGGACCTATACGGGGGTTTTTAATAAAGTGTAAGAAAAGTAATAACAATGAGGCCTTAATCTGATAGGACTGGCACCCTTAAAAGAAGAGGAAGACATTTCTCAATCTCTCTCTCTCACTTTCCCTGCACACCACAGAGGACAGGCCATATGAAGATATAGCGAGAAGACAGCTATCTGTGAACCAATAAAAGACTCCTCATGAAACAGAACTTGTCAGTATCTTGATCATGAACTGCAAGAAACTAAATTTTGTTGCTTAAGCCATCCAGTCTGTGATGTTTTGTTATGGCAGACCAAGCAGACTAATACAATGCCCTTCCCTGATTTCTCTCATGTATGCAACAGATGATGGAATGAAACTAGGTCAGTAACAGCAAGAAAACAGGAATATTCATAAATACATGAAAATAAAACAACTCTTGAACAACTATTGAGTCAAAAAGGAAATCAGAAGAAAATTTAAAAACATCTCAAGACAGACAAAAATGAAAACAAAACATAGCAAAACCTATGGGATGCAGGAAAAGCAGTAATAAGAAGGACGTTTATAGTGATAAATGGCTGGATTAAAAAAGAAGGAAGATCACAAATAGATAATAACTTTACACCTCAAAGAACTAGAAAAAGAATAAACTAGGCTCTATGTTGGCAGAAGGAAGGCAAAATGAAGGTCAGAGAAGGAGAAAAATGAAATAGAGACTAGAAAGACAATTATAAAGTTCAATGAAACAAAGAGGATAAACAAAATAGAAAAGTCTTTAGCTACACTAAGAAAAAAACAGGGAAGACTCAAAATCACAAATGAAAGGAAATGTTACAACTGATAACACAGAAATACTAAGGATCATAGGAAACTACTATGAACAATTATGTGTCAACAAATTAGACAAACTAGAAAAAATGAATAAACTACTGGAAACATACAATTTACCAAGACTGAATCATGAAGAAATAGAAAATGTGAACAGACCAACAATGAATAAGGAAATTGAATCAGTAACCAAGTATCTCCCAATAAAGAAAAGTTCAGGAACTATCTGGCTTCACTGGTAAATTCTATTAAACATTTGAAGAATTAATGCCAATCCTTCTCACATTCTTCCAAAAAATAAAAAAAAAGAGGGAACACTTCCAAACTTATTTTCCAAGACCAACAATATCCTGATATCAAAGCCAAACAAGGACACTAGAAGAAAATTACAGGTCAATATCTCTGATGACCATAAATCTAAAAATCCTCAACAAAATATTAACAAGCCAAATTTAATAGTACATTAAAGGAATCATACACCATGATCAAGTGAGATTTATTCCTGAATGTTTCAACAAATGCTAATCAACAAATATGTTACAACCCATTAACAAAATGAAAGATAAAAATAATATGAACACCCCAATGTATGAAGAAAAAGTATTGGACGAATTCAACATCCTTTTATGATAAAAACTCTCAACAAATTGGGTGTGGATGGACTGCATCTCAACATAATAAAGGCCATCTATGACAAACCCACAGCTAACATCATACTCAATGGTGAAAAGCTGAAAGTTTTTCCTCTAAGAGCAGGAACAAGTCAAGAATCCCCACTCGCCACTTCTATTCAACATAGTAGTGGAAGTCCTGGCCAAAGTAATTAGGCAAGAAAAAGAAAAAAGGCATGGAAATAGTAAAGGAAGAAGTAAAATTTTCTCTGTCTGAAGATATAATATTATATATAGAAAACCCTAGACTCTGCCAGAAAACTATTAGACTAATAAAAAAATTTAGTAAAGTTTCTGGATACAAAATTAATATACAAAACTAGTTGTGCTTCCATACACTAACAGTGTACTATCCAAAAGAGAAATTAATAAAACAATCCCATTTATAATAGCATCAAAACCAATAAAGTATTTAGGCATAAATTTAACCAAGGGGATAAAAGATCTGTACCCACAAAAACTATAAAATATTGATGAAAGAAATTGAAGATGACACTAATAAATGGAAAGATATTCTATGTTTATGGATTGAAAGAATACTGTTAAAATGTCCAGACTACCAAAAGCCATCCATATTTTCAGTGCAATCCCTATCAAAATTCCAATGGTATTTTTCACAGAAATAGAAAAAACAATCCTAAAATTCATATGGAAGTACAAAAACACCTTGAATAGCCAAAGCATCTTGAGCAAGAACAAAACTGGAGACATCACATTGCCTGCTTTCAAACTGCTGTAAAACTATAGTAATCAAAATAGTATGGTATTGGCATAAAATCAAACACACAGACCAATGGAACAGAATCAAGAGTCCAGAAATAAAACCATACATACATGGTCAATTAATTTTCAACAAACGTGTCAAGAATAACAATGTGGAGGGCGCCTGGGTGGCTCAGTCAGTTAAGTGACTGCCTTCAGCTCAGGTCATGATCCCGGGGTCCTGGGATTGAGCCCCACGTCGGGCTCTCTACTCAGCAGGGAGCCTGCTTCTCCCTCTGCCTCTGCCTCTGCTGTTCCGCCTGCTTGTGCTCTTTATCTCTATCTCTCTGTCAAATAAATAAGTAAAATCTTTAAAAAAAAAAAAGAATAACAATGTGGAAAGGAGACTTGCTTCAAGAAATGATATGGGTGGGGGGGTTGCCTGGGTGGCTCAGTGGTTAAGTGTCTGCTTTTGGCTCAGGTCCTGATCCCAGGGTCCTGGGACAGAGCACCATGTTGCGCTCCCCGCTCAGCGGGGAGTTTGCTTTTCCCTCTGTCCCTGGCCCTGCTTGTGCTCTCTTGCACTCTCTCTCTCTCTCTCAAATAAATAAAATCTTAAAAATAAATAAATAAATAAATGATATTGGGGAAACTGGGTATACACACACAAAGGAATGAAATTGGGACCCCCCTACCTTATACCATAAACAAAAGTCAACTAAAATATATTAAAGACTTGTACATAAGACCTAAAACCATTAAGCTCCTAGAGGAAAACATAGGAGGTAATGTCCTTGACATTGGTCTGGCAATGATTTTTTGGATTTGACACCAAAAGCTAATGCAACAAAAGCAAAAATAAACAAGTGGGATTACATCTAACTAAAAAGCTTCTGGACCCAGGGAGTGGTGGCGGTCTGGAGTCTAGGCGACGGGGTGTGATGGGGCCAGAAGGTGGCGGGAGGGCTGGGCAGGAGCCGGCGGGAGGGCCAGGCCCAGAGTCCCCGACGCTGGCGTGTCCACCCCTCCACGACAGAGGAGGAATAGGAGGATGATCTCCAGATACACTCGGAAGGCGGTGCCACAAAGCTTGGAGCTGAAAGGAATAACAAAACATGCTATTAATCACCATCCTCTTCCAGAGCAGCTGGATGAAATTTCTTCTACCAATGACAGCCATGAACAAGACACAAGTTCCCAAAGTGAGTCTGTCATCACACAAGAATCACCTTTTACATCAGCTGACACTGGGAATTCAAGATCTGCTTTTCCAAGCTATAGAGGCACAGGGATCTCTACAGAAGGCATATCGGACTTCTCCTGGGCCTATGGTGAACTTGATCAAAATGCCACTGAAGAAGTCCAGGCAATGTCCACAGCCATTGATGAGCTCTTGTATGAGCAGAAGTCGAGTGTGCATACTAAGAGTCTACAAGAAGAGGGCCAACAATGGACATGCAGCTTTCCTCACTTCAGAATTCTGGGTAGGCAGATAATCACTCCAAGTGGAAGTTATGGGCTGTATCCTAGATCCCCCTCTGTTGTTTCAGCTTCACATGAGGCAACACTTTCTTAAGAAAGAGATTCTACTATATTTGGTATTAGCGGAAAGAAGTTACATTTTTCATCTTCTTATGCTCATAAAGCATCTTCCATTGCCAAATCCCCTAGCTTGTATTCTATGGAAAGAGAAGAGAAAGACTGTGTAATCTTCTCTGAAGGAATAATAGAGGAATACCCAGCATTCGACCACACTGATATGGAAGAGGGGTTTCAAGGAAAGAAATTACAAGCAGCTCCAAAGAAACAGAAATTAGGGTACAGTCCCATTGCTCCATTTTACTGCATGAAAGAGGATGTCCTTGCTCACATGTTTGACGACGTGTGGAGCAAGGTTCTGAGCTGTATGGAGCAGCTGACATGTAGTCATTGGGAGGGATTGGCTTCTGGTAAGGATCTTTGTGAAAACAATATAAAAAAAATTGTTTATGATTTCCAAAGCCTAACTAACTAGTTTATCAGATTATATGCTTCATTAGTGTAAAAGATTCATATTTGTATTTTCCACAGACACTAATTTTGAGAATGAGTGGATGAGTAACAAGGCCCATTCTATGATGACTAGCCCGTGTTTTCTTTTAATATAATTATTTGTGACAAAAAACATGTGCAAGTGGCAAATACATTTTTAAAAACTGCTTTACTTAAGAATAATTGATATACAATAAAGCATTAATATTTAAAGTGTACAATTTGGTAAATTCACCTATGTATATACAAACATGAAACCACAAAAGTCAATATAATGAACATATCCATCACCCCCAAAAGTTCATGACCTTTGTAATCCTTCCCTTCTGCCCATGCCTGATCCACCATCTCCAAGTGACAACAAATGTGCTGTCACTATAGTTTAGTTTTTATTTTGTAGTTTCATATAAATGGAATCATGGTATTTACTTTTTGTCAGCTTCCTTCATTCAGCATGATAATTTTGAGATTCATCCATGTAATTATGTGTCAGCAATTTATTCCTAGCAAGTATTCCATTGTTTCATAATTTGTTTATCCATTTACCTTTTCATGGACATTTGGATTGTTTTCACTCTGGCACTATTACATGTAAAGCTGGTCTGCACATTACTGTATTAAGTTTTTTGGGGCGCCTGGGTGGCTCAGTTGGTTCAGCGTCTGCCTTTGGCTCAGGTCATGATCCCGGGGTCCTGGGATCGAGCCCCACATGGAAGCCTGCTTCTCCCTTTCCCACTCCCCCTGCTTGTGTTCCCTCTCTCGCTGTGTCTCTGTCAAATAAATAAATAAAATCTAAAAAATAAAATAAAATAAAAAATAAAAAGCTTCTATACAGCAAAGGAAACCATCAACAAAAGTTAAAGGCAACCTATGAAGTAGAAAATATTTACAAACCACATATCCAATAAAGGGTTAATATCCAAATTATATAAGGAACCCCTATATTTCAGTAGCAAAGCAACCCCTGCCCCATATCCCAATTAAAAAAAGAGAAAAGGAAGGGGAAGATTGGGCCTTCCTCGGGGAGAGCAGTCCCACTGGGCCTGCTGTAATGGCTACTCCAAACCTCTCCGTTGCTTTCTTGGTTTTCCACTGGGCTTCGCAGAGTCCAGGTGGCTGCAGCGCCATCCTGAATCGTCTCGCTCTCCACACACCTGGGCTGGAGCGTTATGGTCCTAGCTTGCTGACACCCTCCACCCAAGGCCCCCACTCCCCCGCCACTTGAAACGCAACTCCCCCCGCCTGGGCCAGCGACACAGGCAAGAGTGGCTGTGTTCGACCTAGGCAGCAGACAAGATGGGTTCAAAAGGAGCCGTCCTTCTCCGTGGCCTTTATAAAGTGCTGTGCACTATGGACATGTCACTGTGCTGCTTGCAACGTGGCCTGCGATGCCCTTTGGGGTCTGCCCCACCGTTCTGTCCCTCCTGAGCCTGCCCTGCTCCAGCTTCGAGAGAGCCCTCTGGCCTGCGGGGTGCCCGGGTCCTCCGTCTCAGACCTGCTCTTCCCTAGTGCCTCCCCAACCTGCCCATCTCCAGGCCCCTCAAGAAGAAAAAACAAAAACCAAAAAACAAACAAAAAAGAGACATTTTTTTTTTTTCAAATAAGACATCCAAGTGGCTAGCAGGTACATGAAAAGATGCTCAACATCACTAATCATTAGGGAAATGCAAATTAAAACCATAATAAAATATCATCTTACATCTGTTACGACAGTTATCAAAAAGAGGTAACAAATAAATGTTGATGAGGATGTGGAGACAAGGGACCTTGTGCACTGTTGGTAGGAATATAAACTGGTACAGGTACTATAGAAAACAACATGGAGGTTCCTCAAGAAATTAAAAACAGAACTACCATGTGATCCACATATCTCATTTCTGGGTATATTCTAAAGGAAACAAAATCATTATCTCAAGAAGGTATCTGTACCCTCATGGTCACTGCAGCATTATTTATGATAGCCAAGATAATGAAACAACCTAACTGTCCTTTGAGGGATGAACGGATAAAGAAAATGTAAGACACACACACACACACACACACACACACACACACACACACACACAAGATAATGAAACAACCTAACTGTCCTTTGAGGGATGAACGGATAAAGAAAATGTAAGACACACACACACACACACACACACACACACACACACACACACACACACACGGAATATTATTCAGCCTTCAAAAAGAAGGAAATCTTGTCATTTGCAACAACATGGATGACTCCAGAGAGGGCATTTAACCAAGTGAAAGAAGCCAGATAGAAGACAAATAACACACATTATCACTTATATGTGGAATCTTTTAGAAAAAAAATCAAACTCATAGAATGAGAGTAGATTGGTGGTTGCCAGAGGATGGGGGAAATAGAGGTTGGTGAACAGGTGTATTAACTTTCAGTTATAAGATGAATCATGTATCAATATCTAATGTATGGTGACTATAGTTGTTAATACTTTATTGTATAATTGAAATTTAGGTAAGAAAGTAGATTTTAAATGTTTTCATCACCTCCCACAAAGGGAAATATGTGAGGTGATGGATGTGTTGTGAGAATCCATTTACCATTTATTTATATATCAAATCATCACTGTATACTTTTTAAAAAAATATTTTATTTATTTAATAAGAGAGTGCGAGCAAGCACATGAGCAAGGGGAGGGGCAGAGGGAGAGGAGAGAGAGAATCCCAAGCAGATTCCCGTGAGCACAGAGCCAGATGCAGCCTGCTCCCACCATCCAGAGATGGTGACCTGAGCCGAAATCAAGAGTTGAACACTCAACTAAGCCACCCAGGCGCCCCCACGTTGTACACTTTAAATACATCATTTGATCAATTATATCTTGATAAGACAAAAACAATTTTAGTCCATTTCCTTCATTTTAATATGGACAAGAGAGGTGTTAGGAGATTGAAACTGCAAATAATTACAAAAACAAAATCTAAAATATTTGTAAACCACATGGTTGATAAGGGGTTAATAACCAAAATAAACTGGGTGTATCACTGTTCTTCAGTAAATGCAGGGATGAGAATCTCACATATTGGACGTTCACCAACATCATCCATTTCCTTCCTCTATTACAACAAAAAATATCAGGAGAGGGAGAAGTGATTTTCAGTAACTGGCATCTCCAGTACGCTTAAGTACTTAACTCTTATGCTATTCTACTGCCCTCTGCTGGATATATGTGATACTTGTAACCTCTAGTTCTAGAGTGGTAACAATAGTGATCATTATCATCATACTAGCAGCAGCATTAAAGGTCAAGCACTGTGCCAAGTGCTTTACATGTACTATCTTATTCAATCCCCTTAATAACTCTATGGCTAGAAAATGCAATTCTTATAGGTGAGGAACCTGGAAGTTCAAAGGCAAGCAAACCGACAAGCTTACATAACTCAAGTAAGGGAACTGGGAATTAAATACTAACTCTAGAGCCCAGTTCTTAGCTATCTCCTGTTTACTAAATATAAACTTTCATGCTACCAACTGTATTGGAGATAAATCTGGAAATTATCATCTGACATCTGTTGATTCACTGATTAATAATGCAATCAAGAAAATGACCTTTATTCTAAAAAGCCCAAATAAGTATCTTCTAATTTTTCCCTCTCAAGCCCTAAAATAATTCAAAAAGGAAGAGTTTACTCAATTAAGAGGAAAAAGTGTTTCTTAGGGCTTCTCCAAGTGTGACCCATGAATCTCCTGCATTAGAATCATGTGAGTTGCTGGTTCAATGTGCAGAATCCCAGGCACCAGGATGCACTGTGCAGGTAGAGGACAGGACCTGTTACTGAGACATGGTATGTGTTATTAATGTAGGGGTTGAAAGAGGAAGCAAAGATGATTCCTAGGGTTTTTTGCTTAGCAACTGGATTGGTAGTAATGACATTAACTGAGATGGAAGATCAGAAGAAGATAACGGGTTTTTATTGTCAGCAGCTCAGTTGTGGTAGTTGGGTGTTTGGTAGTGGATACAGAACTGGGAGTTTTGGTTTAGAAATGTTTGTAATGTCTAACAGATAGACAAAAATGGAAAACAGAAACTGCAAAAGGAATAACTGAGACCCAATTTTTTTATTCAGAACTGTATTTAAGATCTATACATGTTGTGTCATGTTTATCTAATTCCTAGAGTTATCTTGTTACCCAACAATGAAAATGGCCAGATTGCTTCCAACTCCTGTTACCACAAACAATATAGCAAAGGCATCCTCCCAACTGTCCCCTATAAAATAATAATATATAGATTGGTCCTTGCCCTCAGGTCTTGACACCAGGATCCTAAAACTCTTAGAAATTCCTAATAACACTAAGAGCATCTTTTGTTCTACTGAGGTGATTCTGGGTGGGTTCTTGGTTGGCTGCTGGTCACCAGAAATACCAAGCCATGATTAGAAGTTTGGAATTTTATTTTGTTATGTTAGTCACCATACATTACATCATTAGTTTTTGATGTAGTGTTCCATGATTCATTGTTTGCATATAACACCCAGGGCTCCATTCAGTATGTGCCCTAATACCCACCCCCCTCCCCTCTAGAACCCTCAGTTTGTTTCTCAAAGGTCCATAGTCTCTCATGGTTTTTCAGTACCGCACCTCATCCTCCAGAGAAGGGAGGGGGACTAGAAATAGAGTTGATTGATCATGCCTATGTGAGCAAGTGTTCACAAAATCTCAATAGTAAAGGGTTCAGAGAGCTTCCAGTGGCCGAACACATTAACACTGGGTGAGTGAGGCACCCCAACTCCACAAAAACAAAAGCTCCTGTGCTCAGGACCCTCCCAGACCTTGCCCTATGTATTTCTTCATCTGGCTGTTCATCTGTATCCTTTATCATGTCCTTTAATAAACCAGTAACATTAAGTGTTTCTCTGAGTTCTGTGAACCCTTCTAGCAAATTAATTGAATCTGAGGAGGATATAGTGGGACCCTTTAATTTTGTAACCAAATCAGATATAAGTTGTAACCTGGGGACCTATCACTTGCTATTGGGATTTGAAGTAGGGTGGGCACAGTTTGTGCGACTGAGCCCTTAACCTGTGGGTCTGATACTATCTCCAGGTAGTGAGAATGAAGTTAAGTTGCAGGACACCCAACTGGTGTCACAGAAAACTGCTTGGTGTGGGAGAAAAACCTCTACATATTTGGTAACTAGAAGTAAAGTGTTCTACATGAGAAACACAGGTAGAAAACTGAGTTTGTCTAATACATCCCTATAAGGTCTTCTGCATCCACTCCTTTGATTATACTCAGGAGTGAGACACTCTTAATTTGATGAAGTACTACCAGATTCTTTCCTAAAATGGCTGTACCAGTCTACACTCCAGCAGTGCACAGGGTTGGTTCCAGTATCTTCGCATGTCTTTGAATGCCTGTCATTATCCAACCAAATGTTAGCCAACTAAACAGGTATAAAGAAGCATCTTGTTTTAAAATCTCTCTGGTAAGTTTATCTTAATACACTTCTTAGCTTTTGGGGTTTTTCTTCTATAAATTGCCTATTCATACATATTTTTATCTTTTTAAAAGAAATTAGAATTCCTGGCTGCGGACTTAGTGAACTACAAGATGGACCACAATGATCCTTGCCTCACAGCATTCACGTCTTTGTGTAGTTTCCTCCCACACTGGATAGGGTGGATCTGTGTAACCAATTGGGTATTAAGTAAATTATGGTGTGTAAATTCTGAGTAGGTCATAAAAGATATTGTGGTTTCCGCTTTATTCTCTTAGATGACTTGAGCTCTGGGAGAAGCCTGCTGTCATGTCCTGAGGACATTGAAGGAAACTTATGGAGAGCTCCACAAAATGCAAAATAGCTACCAGCCAGCACCAACTTGCTGGTCATCTGGCAAGTGAGTGAGTTGTCTTAGAAGTGGATATTCCAGGACCTGAAGCCAAGCCTTCAAGTATCTGCAACCATGGCCAACATGCTGACTGTAAGTCATGAGACCCTGACCCAGAAAGAGGGTTAAGTCACTCCCAAATTTCTAACCTACAGAGACTGTAAGAGATTATAATAAGTGCTTATTATTAAGTCACTACATTTTTGGGTAATTTGTTATACAAAAGATTACTGACACCCTGATTGTTCTCTGTTGATTTGTAGGACTTCCCTGCATAGTCTAAAAAGATGAGTCCCCTGTCGGTTTTAGACTTTATATCCTTTTTCAACCTACCATTTGTCTATTAAATTTGTCTGTATTGTCTCCTTAAAATAAATTCATAACTTTGATATAGTAAAATTCATCTATTTTCTGTATTATGGTTCATGCTGGGTAGGGGGAAGGGCTGGTGTTTAAGACTTCTACATCCTAGGTCACAAGATATTTCCTACATTTTCTTCTAGAAAGTTTTTAATTTCACCCTTTATGGGTATTTTTGGCCTACTTCTATACTCTCATCAGACCAGGTTAACCTCAATTCAGGCATATGTAATTTTTCACTGCAAGAATATGATCCCTTATTTGGGGGCGCCCGGGTGGCTCAGATGGTTAAGCGTCTGCCTTTGGCTCAGGTCATGTGATCTTCAGGTCCTAGGATCGAGCCCCACGTTGGGCTCCCTGCTCAGCAGGGATTCTGCTTCTCCCTCTTCCTCTTCCTACTGCTCCTGCTCTATCTCTCGGTCTTAAATGAATAAATAAAAAAAAAAAATTCTTAAAAAAAAAAAGAATATGCTCCCTTGTTTGGATGTAGAAAGAGTATAAATTATAAATACAAAACATTTTCCATCCTGTAGCTTGAGTGATAAGCTTTACCTATGAATCAACTTACTAGAGCTCATGTGCTTATAAAAGAATTCCTTCTAATAAGCCTGTTTTTCTTACTTACCCAATACTTCAGGAGAATCTAGGTTCAAGTTTCTTGCTTGTCTCTCCTTACTCCAAATCCTACAAAATAAACTACATTCTTTAGACAACTGAAGGGAGCTCTCAAGTCTTTATCACACTATCATGTATTTCCAGTTTAAATCATTTATATGCAGAGGTCAGAATAAACATTCTTCCACCACTTGGCTTAAATGAATATATCTTGAAATTGGTGTTTTAAAAAACAAAGACTTTTGCCTCAAGATGTAGAGACCAGGAAAAAGTATTTCTTCCATCCTTGCAGCAAAAAAAGAACAAAATTAACTTCAAATTTAAGACTTTATGTGAATCCACAGGAGACCTAAGGTTGCAAAGGAAACAACTGATCCGAAGTCTTCCCTGTAGGAAAAAGGAGAGGTGATGCAAGCCCACCTGAGGTAGTACAGCTGGCAGAGCCGGCGAACGTGAAGGCAGACTCCAAAATGGCAGAATACTGTGAACTCTTTGAGCCAAAGATACTGGGGGGAGTCCACATTGTCTCATAGGCTCTTCTTCTATGAATTCTACCTGGCACTCACAGAAAAGATCAGAAGGAGCCTTAAGAAGTATCCACTGTGGTACAGGTCCAGGGTAAGGGAATAGCAGCACTGCACAAGGGGCAGAAACTCCACCAAGATCTTTCCCCTCTATCTCCGCTACAGAACAAAATTCCTTCAAGAATACAAGTTATCCAACTCAAGAATAGTTAAGTATGAAGAAAGTAACTGAATCTGTATTTAAAAATTTCTAAAAACTCTCAAGGCCCAGATGGTTTCACAGGAATATTCTAATTCTATATACAGTATCTTCAAGAAAATAGAGAAAGAACACTTCTCAACTCATATTATGAGGCTAACATTACTGTAAAACCAAAATCAAAGACATGAGAAGAAAACTACTGACAATATCCCTCATAAACACAGATGTAAAATTCATCAATAAATTTCAGCAAATTGAATACAGTATATAAAAATAATACATGGTTCATCTGACAAATGCAAGACTGCCTTAATAATCAATGTAATCTCTATTAAAGACAATACAAAACACTATATGATTGTTTCAATAGATAACAGAAGACAAATCTAACATTTATAATAAAAACTCAGCCAACTAGAGACAGAAGGGAGATTCCATAACCTAAAAAAGGGCATATACAACTAACATCCTACTTATTGGTGAGAAACTGAGTGCTTTCTCCCAAAGATCAGGAACAGGTAAGGATGTCCACTCACATTACTCCTAATCAACACTGTACTGGAAGTCCTACCCAGTTGAATGAGTTAAGAAAAATATAAGATACACAGATTGGAAAGAAAGGAGTAAAACTATAATTGCAGAAGATATGACTATTTTTGTAGAAAATCTAAAAGGACTTGCAACAAACAACAGGAATTAAAAATGAATTTGGCAAGGATGCAGAACACAACATCATTATATGAAAGTCAGTTGTATTCCTATTACGAGCAATAAACAATTAGAATTTGAAAATAAGAAACCCAGCAGACCCCACCTTAACCAACTGCTTCCTAACATAATGCAAAGAGAAGGGCACACCAGCTCTGTGGTATTCTTCCCCCTCCCAATTTTTTTTTTTAGATTTTATTTGTCAGAGAGAGAGAGCACAACCAGGGGGAGCAACACAGGGAGAGGGAGAAGCAGGCTCCCCACTGAGCAAGGAGCCCGATGTGGGACTTGATCTTAGGATGCTGGGATCATGACCTGAGCCGAAAGCAGACGCTTAACCAACTTAACCAACGCCAAGAAAAGGCGTCCCTTTTCTCAAAATTTTTAACCTCAGTCTAATCATGAGAAAACATCAGGTAAATCCAAACTGAGGGACACTGTACAAAATTTCTGACCTCAATTACTCTTTAAAAGTATCAAGGTCATAAAAGACAACGACAGAAACTTTCACAGATTGGAAGGGAGTAAGACATGACAACTAAATGCAGTGTAGTATCCTGGATTGGATTCCAGAACAGAAAAAAGACATTAAGTGGAAAAATTGAGGGAATGTGAATAAAATATGTAGTTAATAGTATGGTATTAATGTTAGTTTCTTAGTTTTGATAAACATACCATGATTATATAAGATATTCACATTAGAGGAAGCCAGGGAAGGGTATACAGGACTTGTGATGCTTCTGTAAATATAAAATTATTTCAAAAGAAAAAGTTAAAAAAAAAAAGCAAGAAAAAAACTATTACCATTTGCTACTATTTATACAAATCAGATGTTTAAAAACACCATCAGGCTAATATAAAAAGTAAACTGGTTGCAAAGGCTTGTAAGATTGTCATCCATAATCTGAATTTCATCCAAACAACCCATTGTTGTCATAAAACTCCTATGAACTTACAAAAACACACATCATTAACAAATCCTTTTTTGTTGTATGTATTAAGGATCCCTACAAAGATTTCAATTGGAAAAAACATCTGAAACTAAAAAGGTTTGACCAGCAGAATTTTTATGCCACCCAGCAGTGACGGAGATAAGTAAGACTGATAACTTAAAAAGATTTGAGGTTATTTGTACTTTTGGTAAGATTTAACTGGGAAAAAATGTGGACAATGTGATAATATCTAATAATGGATATCATTTAGACTGAAGGTATTCAAAAATCGAACATATCAGTAAAATCAGTTTGGAGGATTAAATTAAGAGAGGAAGAGAACTTGCTGGCTTTATGAGCATGCAGGATACCTGAAGTGTATTAGAGGATGATGCCCATATTTGTATCTCCATATTACACTGTATCAGACAGCACCTTAACTCTGACCAAGTCATTATCTCTATTATGGAGACTTCCTTGCAATACAAGAACTGAACTACGATTGGAAAAAGGAGAAAAGTAAAGGGGCACTGAAAGTAAAGAGAGTATTCTTGAATGATGATAAGAGAAAAAAAAAACTAAGGTTCCTTAAAGGCAAGGTTAGCCACTCCATTACGTGCAGAATAGAAAGAACAGGGGCAAGAGGCAATGTATGAAGAGCATGTCCTAGTGGGCACTCTGGAACGGCTTGGCTGTCCCACGGTAGAACACATTTGACCTTTCTGAACCCTACATCCAGATCTACACACTGATGTGATACAACAAAAAGATCCTTTTAAAGGCTAATATTCTACCATGTAATCACAACAGGAGAAATATTCCTGAATCCTTAATAAAGTAATTTTGGTGCTATCAACTTACTAAAACAATCAGGAAACAAGGTAAGTATTAACACATTTCCTGCCACACAGTAAGTTCTTCATAAATATTGGCCATTAGCAGGTAGGAGACTTGGGAAGGGGGGAGGAGATAGAAAATAAAAAGAACAAAGAGGAAGAGAAAGGGAAGGTATGTCTAGCCTGCAGTGATTTTTAGCCCTAGTTCATACTATTACAACACATTTAATGCCTTCCTCGTAAATGTGAACCAAAAATACTCTTTTATCATCCTACAGGAGATACTTCTTCACTTTCAGAGTTCTTATTTAAAGAAAATACTGTTACCACCTTTTGATAAGAAGAACAGTTTCTTTACAGTCATTTTTATTAAACAAATAAGTCTGGTAGTAGAACTTTTTTTATTTAATGCATAAACATATAAGTCTCTTTATTAGAGAAATTGTACATATTGGTGAATATGGTCAATGGTCACATCTATGGGTTGTTTAAAAATCAGAAACAATAATTAGGATAGATTCTATGCTCTCTCCATTACATTGTGAAGTGTCTTGTGTAGTCATATTCTATTGTTGGAATGACAGCTTGTACAAACTTCAAGAAAATTAGAAGATACCTAAAGGTCTTTAGCTAAGGAAAACAGATTGGTAAATGGTACTATGATTTAAGCTAACATTGTAATTATCCTTATTAAGCAAAGATTTCTCAGGAAAAAATATGTAAGACAAAATCTTAAATCAAGTATATTAAAAAAATTCACTCATGCAAGTTTGTTTCTATTCAACATGAGGTTCTCTAGAACTTTAAGACTGCTTGACCCATTCCCATTTAATATTTGAATGTCAAACTTCCTGATAAGTATGAATTCACAGGAGCCCAATTATTTTGATATAAAAATAAGGACAAGGTTGTTCATATTTAAATGAGTGGGAAATGGTTCCTTTACTGCCTGTTAGTTTGCTAGGGTATGTTAGAAAATAAGGCAGGGTAAAGAATATAAAAGCACTGAAGCAAAAGAGAAAAAAATAAAGTGGAAACCTTCTGTAAAGACTGATTTTAAGTTAGTGTATGTACTTGCCATAGAATCTGCTACAACAGACTGTCTTTAATAAAATCCTGATTTTTTTCCCTATGTTCCACTGTTCTTGGATATATTAAAAGCTTAATTTTTATTGGGGGAATTGATGAGTCAATTATTAAACACAGAGTCATCCAAGTTGCTACCTCGCCTATAAGAGAGATGAACACTCAAGTTATGCATCATGGGGTTTCAGGAGTAAATCTGGTTTGGACTAAAAGTTCTTGGTTTCTTTTTTTTTTAATTTTTTATTGTTATGTTAATCACCATACATTACATCATTAGTTTTTGATGTAGTGTTCCATGATTCATTGTTTGTGTATAACACCCAGTGCTCCATGCAGAACGTGCCCTCTTTAATACCCATCACCAGGCTAACCCATTCTCCCACCCCCCTCCCCTCTAGAACACTCAGTTTGTTTTTCAGAGTCCATCGTCTCTCATGGTTCGTCTCCCCCTAAAAGTTCTTGGTTTCTTTTAATGCCAAATAGGACCAGTGTTCCTCTGAGGAACACACTTTATTAGCAATTCTTAAGTTATCTGTAATTCCAAGACAGCGGTGACCCCTCAGTCTACATCTAACACTGAGTGGTGTGAACTACCAAGTGTAACATCAATCTAGCACCAGATTAATTCAAACTATTTGGCATTTAAATCATTGATTTTGGCTGCTATTGATGAATCCATGCTATGGGTACATGTATTTCAGGGTCCAGCAGTTTATTTAGTTTATTCCTCTTGTCAACCATAGAGAACTAAGTAGGAAAACCATATAAGATATAGGAAGGGTGCTTTTATCTGGAGAAAAATAAAAATACTATACTTTAAGAATATCTGAAATATACTTTGTGTGCTTTACTTTTTAATTAACCTATTTGTTAAGCTGAATTCTTTGCTTCAGAGACCTTAGAATGACACAACCTAACTTTACCTGATGGGAAGCACATTTTTTGTAACAGTTAAATTGGAAATATACTTAGGGAAAAGATACTCATGTGTTATCTTGTAAATTAGTAGGTTACTCTTCTTTCATCAATAAATTATGCCCACTGAGTTTCTTTTCCATCAAGAGCAATAGTTTTATATTCACATGCTCTTAGCCATTGCCTCTTGGACAAACAAAAGCAACTGGCAAGCTGCTGCCTAGAAAAGTACATATTGATCTAAGGCTCTGGAACAAGGCAGAGCTGACTGGTGTACACAGGGACATGTGCTAACCAACTGAACAAAGCAGAACTATCACAATGTAACATTTTCCAAATAAAGACTCCTACTTAGACTTCCCATATGAGCAGCTAAAACAAGTTATAGGTTCTGTGGCACTAACGTTGTACCAACATTTCCCAAAGAGGAAAAAAAAAATCCTAGGAGCCAATATGCCACTAATGACATATATAGGTAAGGATACATATGAACACCAAGTTCTCCCCCTCCTTCTGCAACAGTCTCAATGATTTTCTTCATCACCTCAGCATGCCTAAAAGCAAAAGAACAAATAAATCTTATTAGCATAGATCAATTGGATCAAAATTGGAAAAGTAAGTTTTTGTGAAGAAATCTACCTTATTAGTGTCAGTGATTTAATTTTAACATAATAATTATAAAATATTCTCCCTACTCCCCAACAAGTCAGATTGTTGAGAGTCATATACAGTTTTATTGGAACACAGGCTAAATTTTAAGAGCTATGGTAGTCAAAACACAATAGCACTAGTTTTCCTATAACAGGGGTGGAAAAGAGTTGGGGGGGGTAGGGCAGCAGAAAGCTAGAGAAAGGGAAATCATGCCAGGGTCTAATTGAAGAGCAAGGGCTCTCTGCTCTAACAAACAAACAAGAATCAGACCAGGAAAATTCAAAAAAGCTACATGGAACAGCTAATCAAAAAAACAGACGTACTTATAATGCTGTGATTTTGACTATTCAAATATTTAGCAGAGAATAAGCCTAAATTGGGTTTTAAAAAAGCTAAATTGGTTAGTCACCAAGTTACATATTTTTAATTTGTCCTAATGCATACTGAAAAATTTATCTGATTTTTTTTTTTTTTTTTTTTAATTTGAGGAGAGCGCATGAGAGAATGTGGGGATGGTGAGGGAAGGGGAGAAGCAGACTCCTTACTGAGCAGGGAGACTGACACAGGGTTTGATCCCAGGACTCCGAGATCATGACCTGAGCCGAAGACAGATGCTTAACCAACAGCCACCCAGGCACCATCTATCTGATTCTATTTAGAAATAATTTTTTGGCTTTATATAAAGAAATATGTTTATCTGAAGTTTTTGTCCAATCCACAAATCTCTTCATAGACAACCAGTGTCTTTCCTCTGATATCAAAGTAATTGCCTAAGTATATGAACTGAGAAAAAAGGCAGTGCACAAAAGAATGATCTTTTAGATACACTGGCTTAAATAATGCTCCTTCAATTTTTATAAATATAAACTTCATGACAGAGGCTGTCAATTTAGAAGATGTGAGTAAAAGTATTAGCTCTGAGAATCCAAAAACATAACCTGAGATGGCCCATGGCAAGGCCTAAAATGTACTTGAAATCTCATCTTATAGACCCCCAACTTTTTTGCCCTATTTACATTACATTGCATAACAGTCATTTATTAAAATGTTTAACATTAATTACCAGTTAAACTACTTATTTCTTTTCTAGACTAAAATTTACAAGCAAGAGAGAGACATGCCTCAGTTTGATAAGCACTGTCCTGAAACCTCAAACCACCACAGGAGCTGACAAAATAAAATGAAAACCTTTTAGATAATACAAAACTGAAACTAATGACTTCTGAATTACTTTTCAGTTAGCAATATTAACAACTCTTGACATAAAAAAACTGGAAAAATGAACTAGGCTTTCTATACAATAAGGTTGAGAATCAAGAGGCTGTAAAAAATTAGAAGAAAATATTAAAGAATTTTCAAAAACTAGAATGTTGCATCTAATTAGTCAATGGAATACTAAAGCTTTCATCTCAAAAATATTGTTACCAGAATTTCTCAATGTTTTGTGAAAGCTACCCATTAGAAATAACTGAACAAATCATGCATACAGACTCAGCTCCACTTATTTGGCCCTGAAGAAACACAGTAATACAAAGAAAATCCCAAATTATAAAATGCACTTGATTTAGTAGGGCTGAACATCTCTCAACTGAAGAGTAAAGGAAAAGAGAACTCTGCACACATCTCTCTTCACTAACCAATAAAAAGAGAAAAATAGGTCACAGAGAAAAACACAAGGATAACTTCATACTCCACACTCATAGAAGGCTACATCACAACAGAGCAAACCATGTCTAAATGATGGGTACTTTTTAAAATCTAAAAAGCATCTTCTAAGTTATTCTTGGAGCTAAAAATAGTAAAATCACAAAGATCTATACTATAATTAAGCACACAAAGAGAGCAAAATATATTAATGAATTAAAAAAAATAAATTGGTGACCTTTTCCTTTTTCTTATACATTTAAGCACATTTCTAAGAAAGACAAAATAGAACTGTACTTGCTTATTATATTTTATTCTGTTAGGGCACTTTGTTTCCAGATTCCCAAGTAATAAATCCATGAAGTACACACAACACACACACACCCACACCCACCCACCACCCACCTACCTGCATGGGTGAACTGAACACATAGGAGGTGGTGGGAGATGAGGGTGATTTTCAATGGTCACTGTTTTCTTCACATGATCTTGACTGATGTCTTCATACATGTGTTCAACTGTTAAAGGCTGTCTTTGCTGAAACAATAAAAAAATGTTTTGAAATCACTGTTTAAAAACTTTTAGACCTAAACTTCCATGTTTAAAATATATTTATCCCCACCTCCCACATCACTTGTAATATAGAATTCCAGACTATTTAGAATTACCAGACTGTTTGGGGGAGAGTTTACAATCTATTTATGCCAATAAAGGGAGGAGAGAGGAGGAGTCTGTACATTAATGCTATATGACTTCAGCCACCATCTAATGCAATAAAGATCCCACAAAAAAGCAAGTTTATGGCTGTCAAAGCATTTTGTAACTTTAAAACTCATATTTTGGGTCTATTTTGTTTCACTTTTTTTGCTTTCCATTCATAATCATAAGAATGACAGGTTAAAACAAGTTAAATTTATTTCAGTTATCCTTTAAGTAAATGAATTAAAAAAAGGGTTTTCTGTCTTAAAGAAAAAAATACACATGCCAATATGATCATTTTGTAAATGCCTTGTATATTCAACAAATTTAATACCCAACAAATTTAATACAACAAAGTTTAATTTACCTTATATTTTAAAGGAATAACCCTCTGGGACCAAGCAATAAATATGTAACAGATTATTTCTGTTTGATTCTTTGTAGTGTTACTGTCACACTGAATAATTCATAGTTTCTTCAAAATAAGAATCAAGTTCAGTATTAATCATGAAATTGTAAAACAAATGATTTCTCAAATTTAGGCCACAATATATACCCACAGACCAAATGACAAAGGAATTAAATCCAACAATTTAAAACATGTACATTAAAATATATTTTGTTTTTACCTCATCATAGCCGAACAACCATAGTCGTGGTGTCTGATAATATTTATCATAAGTGATATAAAGGTCGTAAGTTCTTGTTTGCAAAATAGCATCTTCACCTCCAGCATCAGTTTTAGCTTTACAAGCTTCTACTATTTTCCTTGTGTCTAGGGTAGCCTGGCAATATGGGGAGAAATTTACACCCATTAAAATCAGTATGAATTTGACAGGGGCGCCTGGGTGGCTCAGTGGTTAAGCGTCTGCCTTTGACTCAGGTCATGATCCCAGGGTCCTGGGATCCAGCCCCACATCGGGCTCCCTGCTCAATGGGAAGCCTCCTTCTCCCTCTCCCACTCCCCCTGCTTGTGTTCCCTCTCTCGCTGTGTCTCTGTCAAATAAATAAATAAAATCTTTAAAATAAATAAATAAATAAATAAATAAAATAAAATCAGTATGAATCTGACAATTTAGAAAATATTTTTCCCCACTCTATATTTTTTTCAAAAACAAACAGAACTTAAAAGCCAAAGCTAAAGTATTATATGCTATAACCAATGCAAACATATAAATAAAGGTTTACTGGAAAGATCAAGATACTATTAGGAATACTAATCCCCAAGTTTACTCACTAAAAGTTAACTAAAAACTCAATTTACAAACCTCATCTGTTTCCAACAATCCACTTTCTTCATATTCTGTTATAAAAAGCAACAAAAGATTAATCAAGTTCAAGAAAATTTCCCAAACCAAATTATGTATCACTTCAGAATTATCATTCAAAACCTGGGCTTTTGCTTTTGTTTTTAACTGAAGATACTGAATAGGTATAAGGGACCTAATTTTACACTTCCAAAGCAGTAGATTCTTTAACTGACAGAGCCAGAGAAAGTTAGCTTGCCAACCAACACCTGGTCCAAGCTACAGCCTATTATTAGCAATACTGAACAGCATAATGATACTGTAGAACACTCGGTGACTCTATCGCATACACATGGCTATTTATATAACTGCATAAAATGTGCTCATTAAAATCATCATAGGCATCTATGTTGCTGAATTCAGGGGTAAATTCAGTTTTCATCTTAACTGATCTCTCACAGGGCCATCTGGATGATTTAGTCCCACCTTGTTTGAACACTTTCCTTGGCTGTTAAAATACTGTATTTTCCTGGCTTTGTCTCTCACCTCACTAGCTTCTCCTTTACTATCTTCTATGTTTGATTCTTCTTCCTCTCAACTTTTTTAAACACTGCAGTAACCAAGGGCTCAGTTGTTGGACCTTGTCTTTTCTCTATCCACACTTACTCCTTTGATGATTTCATCTAGTCTTAATGGCTTTAAATGCTAATAATTCCCAAATTTATCCCTGGCTACAAACCTGGATATTTGTTTACTTATGGCTCTACTGGAATGACTTAACGTACATTGCAAACAGCACACATCCAAAACTGAACTCCCAAACTCCCCCTCCAAAGTGATTTGGTCTTGTAATTTTCCTTGTATCAGTTAAGACACCTTTCCAGACACTGTCAAAATTCCTTGGAGTCACACTTGACTATTCTTTCTCATGCTACTCCCCCTCAGCAGCAAATCCTTTTGATCCTACCCTCAAAATATGTCCAGAATTTTGTTTTTCATCACTTTCAATGTTACCACTTGAGCCCAAGGTGTTATCATTTCTTGCCTAGATTATCAAAATAGCCTAACTATTGTCCCTAAGCCTCTTCAATCTGTTCTCAATACAGCACTCACAGTGATTCTGTTAAAATGTTAAATCTCATTCTAAGTTCTTTTCTACTTAGAAAAACCCTCTAATGGCTTCTCATCTCACTGAGTTCGAGCCAGGGCCCTACATGATCTGGTCCCAAGGTTATCTCACTGACTCCACGCCTTACTCCTCTGCCTCTGCGCTTGCTCCTCTCTGAACGGGTATTTATTTTTTTAAGTTCTACACCCAATGTGGGGCCTGAACTCATGACCTGAGATCAAGAGTCACATTCTCTACTGATTGAGCCAGCCAGGCGCCCCTGCTCACAGTATTTTACATAAGCTACACAAGGTCCTACCTCAGGTCCTTTGCACTCTTCCTTAGATAGCCAAATAGCTTGCTCACTCACTTCCTGCCAGGCTTTACTTAAAACTCATGTTCTCAATTAGGTTTTTCTTGACCAACCTATTTAAAATAACACTCATCCTTCCCCAAGACTCTCTGTCTCATCCCCCTCCTTTATTTTTCTCCCTAACACTTACAACCATCTAATATAGCATATAGATTGCTTATCATTTTTTTATGTCTCCCATAACTAGAATATAATCTCCATAAAATCATGTCTACTGCTTTATTTCTAGCACCAAGAACAGTACCTGATATGTAGATACTATAGTGCCCAATGTTTGTTGAATAAGGAATGAAAATTGCCTGTTATATTAATTGTTGTTATATTACCTGCTATACCATCAACACTATTTTTTTAAGCAAAATTCCATATAAAGCAATTTTTTCTTCAGCTCTTTCCAAGGGAATGTAACAGACACAATAAAAGGCTGTCAGATATTTAAGGCAGTCCCACAGCTTGTACTCTAAAAACAGTGCTTTACTCATAGTATTCTTCCTACCCTCCACCCCAGCTTGGGTAACTGTACACAGTTCAGATAAATGGAATGCAGAAAGTATTTGTGCAAGAAGGTGGTGCTGACAATTATAAGACATTCACGTGCAAGTGAAAATAAACAAGTACATTTGAAGTTCAGGAGATCTGTACTGGAGGTTTAGATATAAAGTTGATCACAGAGATGGTATGTGAGGTTGCTGTGAGCAATTTTGGTTACAAGTAACTCATTTTGATTTCTTCAAAGGATGGGAGTTCACCATAAAAATAAGGACAAAACTCTTACTAGAATTCAGGAACAGATACAGCCAGGTTTCATGAGGGCTTAAAAGTAACTTAGGAAACAAAACTGAAAAGTACTTTAAGGGGCGCCTGGGTGGCTCAGCTGGTTAAGTGTCTGCCTTTGGCTCTGGTCATGATCCCCAGGTCCTAGGATCTGAGCCTTGAGTCCTGCTCAGCGGGGAGCCTGCTTCTCCTTTTCCCTCTGCCCCTCCCCCTCACTTGTATTCTCTCTCTCAAGCAAACAAACAAAGAAAAGAAAAGGTACTTTGAGTCATGGCTACTCTGGCAATTTGGCTATGCATCACCTCATCAGCAGACACCACTTGCTATTTATGGTGCTTCAGCTCCACTTGGCACCATCTTCCAGTATTGCATACTATTAAACATTTCTATCTCACCATAAATTCTATGTATTTGGTCAAAACAAAGAAAGAAAATACATAATACATGAGCAAACTCTGTTCTGCTCTGAAATAGTTTTTAAGAATTAGCTTAAGATAGGGTGCCTGGGTGCCTCAGTCCTTAGGAGTCTGCCTTTGGCTCAGGTCATGATCCCAGGGTCCTGGGATCGAGTTCTGCATCAAGCCCCGCATTGGGCTCCCTGCTCGGTGGGAAGCCTGCTTCTCCTTCTCCCACTCCCCCTGCTTGTGTCCCCCTCTTGCTGTGTCTCTGTGTCAAATAAATAAAATCTTAAAAAAAAAAAAATTAGCTTAAGAATCTATATCTTCGAACTTTTAACTGCATTAAAGATTTATGACTAAGATGTATCCCACTAGAAATAATGCTATATAGACTACGTCTTAAGTAAAGTCCAACAGTCCAAGACCAAGGTACGTCCTACACTAAATTTAAACTAAATAAAATCCTCTTTAGGCTATTAAATGTTAAAATCTAAAAATGGAGTACAATTCTTATCCACGTCAAAATTACAAATATTCCAAAATCAACATTCTAGTGTGATTAAAGAAAATCTAGAACATAAATACCTTCCATATCTGCAGCTTCTCCTTCGTCTTCTTCTTCCTCCTCCTCACATATTGCTGAGCAATCTTGAAGTTTTATACTGTCCTTTGAAATTAATTATAGTTAAAGTCACTTAAATATGTCCATTAGTTCAAACACTGAACACTCATGTGTCAGCACAGTGCAAACCACTGTGAAAATAAGAGTGGTAAAGACAGTTCTTATCCTCAAGAAACTCCTACTCCAGTGGAGATGACAAATCCATAAACCAAATATTAAAAGTGATGTGCTAAGTGCTGTGACTGAAAAATATAAAAAGTATCATAGAAGCACCAAGAATCATCTATGCTAAATTTAATGATTTTTGCACTTCCAAAAAATAGTATTATTTAACAAATTCATTAGTATTAGAAAATTGGTTCAGAGTTAAAATTTATCATATAATTTAAAGGAGAAAAAATGTATATATGTAAATCACAATACATTTGTAAGTTCAACTTATTATTATAAATCAAACATTATATTCTAATTTGTTAACAATATTTTAGAATGAATTAAGTAATATTATCAGACTAGTTATTATAACATGTAAGATTTCAGTTAAATTTTTAAGCTATATTTGCACTAGAATAAAAGAATAATACTAACGAAAGACAAGCCTAATATATAATTATCATTTTACAAAATCAATATTCTAAAAATCTGAAGTCATTGTAGTAAAGTATAAAAAACTGGACATCTAGTTCACCCAATTTACAGTTTTACTTAAGAGAAGACTTCTATTTACCACTAGAAACTTAAATTACTTTTAATTTTTACTTAAATTACTTATCATTACCACACCCAAAATGTGAAACTAGAAGACAGTATCTGGATAATTATTAGATGAGCGAATATCTAACAAACTGATCATGAAGGGAAATTTTAATCATGTTGATGTTATGGTGATCATACCTGAAACAGTAGAATACAGTAGAAATCAACAAGAAAGATTAATACTTGGGTCTGGACAACAAGTATTATAAGAAATTATAAAAAATAATGTAAATTCTATGTTAAATAGGAAATGACAGGAAAGACATTCAAGTTGTACATTATTCTAAGTAGTCAATCTTTTAGTCTGACATAAGGATGTTAAGTGGGATACCAAGTACCATATTAACCATTATTGCATTTTAAAAAAATTCTTTAATTATCATAAACCTATCAAAAAATGCTATCCACACTACTCTGCCATTTATCATTCCCAAAGTGTGATGCATATACAATTAATGGCTGGAGTAAACAAGATTTCCTAAAGTAGCAAAAGCCATTTTGGTGATTTCTCTTTAGTCGTTCAAATTCTCCAAAAAGTAGAATTTCAAAAGAATGAATTTTTAGGCCAATGAAGTGAACTTTTAATCCCCAGCAAGCATAAAATTGTACTTGAAAAAAAAACCAAAAAACGTGTTTTAGTTTCACACTTCCTGTTAAGACCCAGTTATAAATCCCAAAAGATCCAAATGACAAAAACACACAAAAGAGAGTATCTAAACTAGTAACGCTTATAGTAAATGTTTTATAAGGACAAAAGAAACTCAATTACTCTGTCCAAATATCCTAACCTCTAAGAGACCTGTTAAAAAATAATTAAGAAAAGATAAGGGTAAAGGCATTTTGTATTCTTTTCAAACAAATATAAATATATGAAAACAACTGCAATCATTTTCTCTCTAGAAATGAAAAGCTAATATAATACAGTTTGAATTAACTGAAAATTTTCAATCAGAAAAATTCCACCCAGTTACAGATTTTTACTTCCCTCCCCACAATAAATCATTCAATAAAACCTAACTGATTTAGCTTCCACTCAGTCAAAATACATATTTTGGATGATGTTAAACTAAAGTTTACCTTTAAATTTTCAAAAACAAAAACTTCCACCCAAAATAGCAGTAAATTAAGAAACTATAAAATTTAAAGAAGATATCATTAGCATCTAATCAGCAAGTACATAAACCTCAAAAACCTCCATTTACAGAACATCTGGTACTTACATTTAAGAATAAAAAGCTATTTCTTTTAAACTAGCCTAGTAGCCTTCCCAATTGTGAAAATTAGTAGTTACAATCTCAAAAAAAATTTTTTTAACCATGTATCAGACTAAGGAAAATAAGCATTGGGCAGCAGTAGTTTGGATACAGGAAAGTGAGAGAAGAAAAAAAACAACTGGAATTTTAAAAAGCTTGAAAATAATCACGTTGAAGAAGAATATATATATATATATGCAAATAACTATGTCATTAAATTTAGAAATGTAACTAATTAACCAGTACCTTGCTTTCCAATGTAATCTCCTTAACTGCTTCAGTTATTCCTGCAATACCTGTTTAAAATTAAAAAAAAATAACAAATTGTAAACATCTTCTATTTACCAGATTCATGCAACATATAAACACTTAGAGTTACCTAAATTCTCACAACTTCTCTGAAAGGAAGAGACAATGTTAGTAGCATTTTACAAATGAACTCTAAAAGGAGTAACACCAAAAGCACTTTTCAAATTGAAAAAAAAAATACCAATGTGATATTTTACCATGAATTATTCTACTCTATTGATCATTTACTATTCCTCATTTACCTTCCCAGTGTGAGTCTCTATCCAACATATTCATACTCAGAGTGAACACATTAGGAGACTATAGGACTTATATTTATTTTTATTCAAAACCACATTGAAATTTTCTCAAGAAGATATTAATGTTATTTGTTTCAGAAATCTAGGACATCCAGAAGTAGTAATACCATACCACACCACATTTATATGGGGCTTTCTATTTTACTGTTTCCATAGCTTCAGCCTTACAAACACTGTCCTTTGAGGTAATTAATAAATCATTTCTCCCTATGAAGAAATGAATTCTCCGAAGATGAAGTAACTTCAGTCTCACAGTTAGTGAAGAAGCTGGGATTCAAATCCACATGTGCTAACTTGTAGTTCAATGTTCTGTCCACTACACCTCATTAAGCAACTACTTTGAACCTACTTGTCTCAGTGAAAGTGGCACTATGAAGAAGGGGCACCACAAGTCAGCTAATATTTCTAATTCAAAATACATGTCAGTGTTTTTAATTCAATAGTTCAACAGGATGAAATACACTAAAGAGGGAAAAAAAAAACACCCTACATACAAAATAAGCTTTGTCCCTTTGTTAATCTTCTAAAACCTTTATATATCTGTTCAACATCTCCAAACTTAATAACTTACTTTCACTAATAGAAAATGTCACAATCCACAGCTCTAACATAAAGCTTTTACTTCATAGTTTTTCTACAAATTACTACATAAAAGATATGATTATTTCATAACAATAAAATCCAAATCTTGGCAAACTGAACTGGTATTACAAATCAATGAATCCAGTACTTAGATACAAACAAAATAAACCTCTTCAATCCATCCCAATATAATAATGTAGTAGTATCCCACTAAACTAGACTCTTCTAAAAGTAGGACATACTGGCAAAGTAAAGAAAAGCTCAAATGACTCTAATGAGGGTAACATTGGCTAGGTTATCGTATCCAGATGCTCAGTTAAATACCAGTCTAGATGTAGCTGTGAGGGTATTTTTTAGATTGTAACATTTAAATCCAAATGAATAAAGTAGATTACTCTCTATAATGTGGGTGGGCCTCATCCAATCAGTGAAGGCCTTATAAGGAAAAACTGAGGTGCTCAGAAAAAAGAAAGAATTCTGCTTTCAGACTGTCTTCAGACTTGAGTTGAAACAATCAACCCTTATCTGGGTCTTCAGCCTGCTGGCCAGTTCGTCCTATAAACTGCGGTCTTGCTAGCTCCTGCAATCATGTAAGCCAATTCTCAAAATAAATCTATCTATATCTATATACCTATATCCATATATACAACAATTTTTCTGTGTCTCTGGAGAACCATGACCAATACAAGGGCTAAGAGAAATAAAAGAAACCTATGAGAAGTAAAGATGAAGCAAAGAGAACTGAGGTGAATAAGGAACCAGGCACAAGACCTTCTAAGTCAACTGGAAGCAGTGTTTTAATCAAATCACAATATAGTTTAAACTAAAATTCTAAGGATCTCTCTCCAGCAGGGCAAAACTTTTTTCAGTTGTTGAATTTCTATAATAGATTTTCATCAATCCAATCATACTGACACCTACTTATCTCCGTAATGAATGCGTCTGTAAATATGCACCTAGATTTTGAGTTAGTGATTATGGAATTGAATACAACCAGACATCAAAATAAGTCATTTACTTGACATCAGAAACACAGTGCTATAACTAATGGCTCTAGTTAGTCAACAATTTCCTACAGATGTGCTGCCCACATCTTCCACCACAGGAAAACTAAAGCAGAGTAGCTGAACAATTTTGGAAAGATCAAAAAATAAAGAAGTCCATCTACCAGCACTCTCAGTGGGGGAAATAGGATGATTTTTGAAATCGTTTTAAAAAGTAGTTCAATCCACTATTTTCTCAAGGCCTTGACATTAACACTCAACTCATCAAGAAACAAACAAGTTTCAAATCAAGAAGCCCAAGTCCTGAATCTATGCCTGTATCATCATAAACACACGACAATGTCCCTTTTTAAAAGTAGAGGGAAAACTGACCTAACAAGGTATTTTTTCCTGTGCAGATTACTTAGCTCTCTGACTACTGCAGTGGGTCTCAGCCAATGGCAGCAATTTGGCCCTTCATGGAATGTCTGGCCTTGTCTGGAGGCATTTTGAGTTATCATAACTGGGTGAATTCTACTGGCATCTAGTGGGCAGAGACCAGAGATGCTGCTGAACATTCTGCAATGTACAGAAAATGCTACAGCAAAGAATCACACAGCCCAAAATGTTAGTAGGGCTAAGGTTGAGAAACCTTGTTCTAAGTACTACTTCTGATATACCTGCTACTTTCTAGGACTTCGTGGGAGAAAACTTTTTTAAACTTAGAACACATTTTCTTTATTAAAACTAAGTCATAAATGGCATTTATATAACTACATAATTATAATTAATAGTTAAGTACTATCGTTAATTTATAGTACTGTATGTAACTATATTTACATAACTATGTAAATGCAGATTAGCATATGCTGCTATAGCTGTTAGCATGGCTAAGTTAATATAGCCATAGCAGCATATGCTAATCTGCATTTACACAGTTATATAAATATAGTGGCAAAATAGGTTTTTAGGACTTGAAATAAAAAATCTTCAGGCTTACAAACAACTTCTGCAAACATACACTTACAAAAGGCTTGAATTTAGTCAATTCTTTTAACACAAATTTACTGAACAACTTCTGTACCAGATACTATGTCAGATACTGAGGATTCAACAGTGACTCTCTACCTAAGGAGTGTGGTCCTTACAATCCTCTTACAGTCACTCAACAAATAAATATTAAATACTTCTAAATGCCAGCTCTCTGAGTAAAATAAACATATATATAGTTCTTGTTCCTAAGCTTATCATCCAGCAATGGAATGACAAGTAAATAAGGAATTCTAAAGCAAAGTAGTATGCCTATGCAGTTCTTTCTTTCTTTAGAAATAAATAAAATGATATGGGTATTTTCAATTTGCAACTGAAGTAGCAGTACTATAGAAATGTGGTATACTCCAAGGGCATTTTTTTTCTCCAATTTGTCTTCCTGCTTCTTTTCAGATAAAAGTCTATTGGGACAACTGTACCTTATGTATCCTGTTTTTGTTGTTTTTAAAACACTGTAATAAAAGATTGCAAAAACGTTTAAAACAATTTAAATATATTGTATTCTATTTTCCTCTTACCTGTGTTATGATAAGTATCTACCCATCCCCCATCACCATCATCTTCTTCAATGATAGCTTCCAATTCATCTGAATATTCCATCTGTTTGCACCGCTTGTAGCATGGCACTATAAAAAAAAATGGCAAATACAGTTACTAGCACATAATCTGTTTCCTATAAATCTATTAGAAAAAAGAGACAGTTTAGTCCATTTTAAGGAAATATTATATTTCACTTCTAATAAAAGTGATTAAAGAGTTGTAAGCAGCCCATAGACACATTAATGACTACATTTATCTTTCCCTAATAGCTTTGTTAGAACACAAATAGAAAGGCTCTACTGGAAATTTTCTATGTATTCCTTTTTTTTTTAAATTTTTTATGTTACATAACAGTTACAGTTAGGTATGTTAGTCACCATACATTACATCATTAGTTTTTGATGTAGTGTTCCGTGATTCATTGTTTGCGTATAACACCCAGTGCTCCATGCAGAGCGTGCCCTCTTTAATACCCATCACCAGGCTAACCCATCCTCCCACCCTGATGGTCTGTGAAGAACAGCAGGCTAGAGCCAGACCATTATTCAACTTCAGGCTAATGAATTGTAATACCTTATTTTAATAGCTTTACTCTCAAAACAGGAAGGCACCACCTGTCATTCTCAGGGGTGGTAGAGGTGACCTCCAGTTTGCAATGCTATAGAAACTTTTAATATGTATTTCATAATTCTTAAGTTCCAGCTATTCATAACGGATAAGCCAGTGTAAAATTCACTAACTGATACATTTTACCATCTTACACAATATCAGAGCCAAGTTCTTCATATAGTATATGTGTCAATTAACAGGTATTATTCATATAAGCCTAAAACTTAACAATTATAATATAAAAACATGATGAAATGGCTATTAACCTCTTGACAAAAAAAAAGGGATATGATCAATTCTAATAAAACATATGCTATAGGAAAGAAAAACACTGATTTGTTATACATATTTTCCCTTTCTGTAATAGATAAATTAGGACAAAAATCAATGCACTTTATGTGATTAGATAGGGACTATAGCAATCTTCTGATGCTGTTTTCAAAATTAACTTCATAAATGAGAAACTAGCAGTTTCAAAAAAATTTTTGTTCCTAAAGGCAATCTTTCAAAGACACAATCTTTAGCTTGGAACTTTTAAATGTCAAAGGTAGTATCAATTTCATTTTTCAAGACAAATGTTTAAGTCTAAAGAAGATCAAAATCAACCAAAAAGTTTATAATTATGAAGCCAACTTTAAAAAAGGCAATTAAAATTCCAAATTCCAAATTTGCTTGGGCCCTTTCCCTCCACATCTTAAAACTAGACCTTTTTGGCAAAAAGTAGTAACAAAAAGGAAGTAGGTAAAAATGAAATATGGAAAAAAATAATCTAGCAATAGAAAACCCAGAGTTTCATCAAATTTCCACATTTCTGTATGGCTTCAAGCATAACTTAAGATCAGTAAATGCTAAGGTTTTGGGCACCTGGGTGGCTCAGTCGGTTAAGCATCCAACTCTTGGTTTCAGCTCAGGTCATGACCTCAGGGTCCTGAGATGGAGCCCCACATCAGGCTCCCCACTCAGCAGGAGTCTGCTGGAGATTCCCCCCTGCTTCTTTTGCTCTCTCTCTCTCTCAAATAAATAAATTGTCAAAACCAACTTTTAAAAAAATGCTACGTTTTTTTTTTTTTAATAGAGTTCTTTGTGCAAAATTTACTAATATATGCAACGTAATTCTTACCATTTTTGGTGACCAAAAATTGTTTGCCTGTTGGTAGGTATGCCTTCACTTTCAATTCTTCCCCTGTAGCCCTTTAAAAAGAGCAAAAAGCACCAAAATACAAGAACTATTTTAAAAGGCAAAGACAGAACAGAAGATACCACATGTAAATATCAAAACTATACAATCCACACTCCTGAGAAAATTGTTTTAGGACTAGTTTTGGAAGGATGCCATTAAGTGATGTATGTTAGGGAATGGAAGAGCACAGCATTATAAGTGAAATGTACTAAGATATGCAGAGAGACCTAATTTAAATTAAATATTAGACAAAAAAGACAGAATATAGAACTATTAAGAAACTATTATGTTTGCCTCTAAACAAAAAGAAAATGTTGTTCCCTAGGGAGTATAATCTCAAGACTTTTAATTCTCAAGTACTGCTCATCTTCAGATCAAGAAGAGGCAGAAAAATATCTGTAGGACATTACATAACAAAGTAGGTGGTTGGCAAGATCCCTAAAATTGGAATGGAGAGAAAAGATGCTTTGAATTACAAGATGGATGATATTAAAAATAATGACTGAAAACAGAAAAAAAAACCCTTTGAGTGTTTACTAAGACTTAGAACTCTAACACGCATTATTTTTATTTACTCCTCAGAACACTAAGAGGTGAGTAATATTAATATCCCCATTTTAGCTTAAAGAAGTCAGATTGCTCAAGGTCAGGAAACCAGAACATAGAAGAGCAAGTGAATCCAGGGCTCCTGCTCTTAAACACTACTCTCTCTGTGGGTCAGACCAGCTATACCATTTCTGATTTTTCATAACTACTCTAGACCATCTTACTAAGAATTTGTTCAAAGATCTTCTGTGGGTCACCTAATGGAACTGGCCAGAGCTGGAGTGGCATGTGTTATCTGTCACAAACATCTGAACAAAAATTTGGAGTCTACTGCCTTTTATCAAAGCTTCAGTCTAAAGTTTAAACCATAGATATGAGCACAAGATAAAGCCAGAAAATGACCTACTATCTTAGTAGCGTTCTAGGCTTCTTAAAACCATTCTCAAGTGTCAAATTCAATAATGACACGGCAATGCCTGAAGTTCTGAGTGAAGAATATACAATACTGTCATGATGGCACTTGTAGACACGAAACTATAACATGGAAATAACCTGTTTCTAGCACTGGTTTAAAATGAATTGTTCCTGGGGCGCCTGGGTGGCTGTCAGTTAAGCGTCTGCCTTCAGCTCGGGTCATGATCCCAGGATCCCGGGATGGAGCCCCGCACTGGGCTCTCTGCTCAGCAGAGAGCCTGCTTCTCCCTCTCCCTCTGCCTGCCACTCTGCCTACTTGTGCTCTCTCTGTCAAATAAATAAAATCTTAAATAAATAAATAAATAAAATGAATTGTTCCTTTGGCCCCAGTAGTTCAGCCAGAAGTGTGGACACTGGAGTAGTGTATAACTGAGTTCTAAATTATTTCAACTATCACAATTTATAAAGTGAAACTATAAACTACCTGATAAAAAAAGATCCTGTCCATATACACATATCCCTGTAACAATATTATAAATCATATGTCTGAATTAATTAAACAAATAAGGACTATCACAAAGAAACCTGAAGAAATGTGTATCTATTATATTGAAGAAAATCCTAAATTAGTTCCTTTTATAAAATGGATGTTATTTTAAATTTTATACACCTATTTGACTTCAAATACATAAAAATTATAGACTAGAACAAAGCTAAATATAATTTTAAGACAATTTATAATTTAAAAAAATCAATCACCCTTACTAAATCATCAGAGAGCTGCTATGATATTAACTCAATTTTAAATATGAAACAGAAATACACATAAGGAAGACAAGGGCATAAAAATAAATGAACCTGACATTTTGGCCTTTCTTGGTACATTAAGAAAGTGTTCTAAAAGATAAAGAGCAACTGATGAAAAGCTGTAAAACTATTTTGGTTATGAGTCAAATATAAAAATTGAGAAGAGAATAGGCCACATATAAAAGAGAGTTCCAACTTCGGCTTAAAATAGTTTTAACCATTTATATGAAGGAAAACATTATCAGTTCTAACTTTATTAATTTTAGAAACCCTGCTCCCAAATTAAAACTGTACCTTTCAACCACAACTGAAAGAGTGTCACTAAGGGAATTAAAATAAAAAGAAAAAAGGATATAACAAGTTGAACCATTTATATCCAAACAAGATGATAATTCCAAAACAATTCTAGCCTAATTAAAATAGCTCTGCCAGTACTGGGATCACTTTTTCAGCCACAGTCAGGTGGTTTTACCCTAAGTACTTAAACATAATGAAACAGCATTTGTTTTAAAACATTCTCTTATCATTCAGAATCTTTAAAATATGTTATGAGATCTGCTAAGTTGCTTAAATTACTTTTTTTAAATTAACTTTTACAATAAAAAAAGTTAATGAAAAAAACGAAAATGTAAAAAGTCTATTACCAGCAGATTTCCAGTTACGGCCTTTAATGAGTATCATGAACCTTCCCCTTCAACTAATTCCTAAAGTGGGAGCATACTTTTGAACCTTATAGAAGGTCTTATGATTAAAAAACCTAAGACTTTGCAAAATATCTGCATTTATTAATGTTATAAAAACATTCAGTAAACATTTTAGTTTGAAAAAAATGTGCTGGTCAAATTTATTAAACTCTTGATTTTTTAAAGGCCCACCACAAAATCAGACCTAGATACTACAGAGAAAGGGAATACGAATAAAAGTAAAGGCATTTATCTTAAAAATGTCTCTTTTATTCTAACAGAGCAAAACAAAATAGGTTTAACAGCCAATTTGTCAGCCTTTATTTTACCTTAAGTATCACTGGCACACTGCTTAACAGAAAAATCTACTAGAACAGAGTTAAATTGGTCATTCTAAAGTTCATGCCCTCATCCATTTTGCAAACTGCCACAATTATAAAGTCATACCTTTTACTAATTTCTGTTCCTCACTCAAGATTACTTACCATTGCCATGTTGGACAGTGGTGGACTAAGTGATCTCCAGCTGCCACAAACTATTTAGAATTTAAAAGGAATACAAAAGAAAAAGGAAAAAGAAAAATTGAACATCACTGAATGTAAGATGATAAAATACCAAAATGATCATTCTGTGTAATAATCACACAATAATCATACAAATGCAAACAGCACCAAACTTGCTCTACTAGTCTGATGATTTTTGATTATTATTAAACCAGAAAATTTTTTACATCCATAAAATTTAAATTTTGCAAGAAAAAACACTGAGTGCTATTTATTTACTTTAAATTCAATTTTTATCATTGGATTAAATAATGCCAAAAGGATATAGTATTATGAAATGAATAAAGGTAACACTGCAGGATTTAAAATGTCAAAACCATTTTATGGATAAATAAGATGAAGACAGATTCCTGCTAGGGGCTTAAAACTCAATTAAGATCTTTGAGAAAAATTACTGAATAGATACAGACCTATGATGTAAGGAGTTTATGACCTCACAGTGCACATTTCTCTCTTTTTCACGTTAACAAGAGTGAAAAATGTAATGCCAAACAATGGGGAAAAGTTAGAAGCTCTTGGATTGACTCAGAAAATACCAACACAGTTAAGAAATTGAATCCTCTAACACCTTAGACTTTCTGGGCAGGCTGAACATAGCAACAGTTTTTGTTTTTCTTCAGAAATCAAAAACAGACTCAGGAAGAAAGAGTTTAACCTTTTGAGAATTTCCATTATACATGAGCATGAACTGACCTTACTGTAAGACAGAAATCCTGCTTATTCTTGAGAGCAGAAAATGAAAGAAAGTCTCTTAAGCATAACTGCAGTGTCCGAACTCAGGCAATGCACACATATACTTTTCTAATTACTTCTATTTCATAATAGCTCTAACTTAAATTCATGTATTGTTCATGGTTAATTACACAGCAAAAAAATACAGTATCTTTAGTCCCCTAATGTTTGTCTCAGAAAAGAATGTCTATATATAATACTCTATTTTCATTTAAGAGAGTAAAAATTTTATAAAATAAGTTTTCTAAGAGTAATTTCTTTCAAGAAGATACATTAACAAGATTTAGCAGCATATTCCCAACAGCAACTTTTCAAATGTTTCTATTCTTGTATTTCAAAGAATCTTATTATTATTTCAACTAGTTAGGTAAAAACAAAAACCCAAATAAAACCAATACTCCCTCCCAAAGTTTTAAGCATTTTAGGTCACTGTAACCAAATGCTACCTTTAACTCTGTGGTTACCAGGAACTAATTTATCACCACCAAAAAAGTATTAATTCAACAAAATGCAAGCAAAACAAAGAGTTAAAAATTTAAAAATTCTTTAATGATATTGCCTTGTCACAAGACTCTAATATTTTATTCTCTGGCACCTCCAGTAGCATCTATTAAAAAAATAATAGGGGCACCTGGCAATTTAGTCAGTTGAGCATCAACTTCTATCTTGGGTTGTGAGTTTCAGCCCCACAATGGGTGAAGAGATTACTTAAAAAATAAAATTTTTTTTTAAATAACAAAACACTAGAAGGTAAGAAAAACTATAAAAGAATATAGAATTGCACAGATAATTAGTACATGTGTATATCTGCCCTCTTTAACAGGGGTCATTATTGCAGGCTTCATATGTTCAAATGAAACAAAATGTAAGGCAGACTCAAATTTTTCAATTCTCAGTATCCCTTGCAGTAGCTTTCTCTCGGTGATTAAATATTATACAATACTGAATAACTCCAAGATAGAACCAGTTATTAACATTTTGGTCAGCAACTTTATCCTTCAAGCTATTCTACTACTAATATTCTACTTAAGTCATACATATGTATATCAAAGTAATTTTAGTCAGGCAATTCTGTATTAGATAATGCCTACCCCTCTTTTTAAACACAATACTTCCAACAGCTCTCAATGAAAACACAGAGAGAGCTGGAGGATAACAGCCAGAAGCCCAGAAACAGTAAGAGAAAACAAATAAATAGAGCACCTCAGTAGATCTTTTATCCAAAGCAAATTATGTCTTGTTTTCCTCCTCTAGACTCATTCTAATCTAACTCAGTCCTCTAACTGTGCTCTATCTCAATCCAGCATTATGTGGTTGGTACCCAGCTAAGCTAGTTTTGCCTTGCATTTTTTTTTAAAGGAGGAAATTCATAAAACACTTAATGATACAGTTAAGTGTTATTCATTCTATGGTTAGCAGCTGTTTTAAAACAGCTTCAGTCTATCCAACCACAGACTTGCATCTCTAACTCCAACCATCTATCTACCAATTAGGCATCTTCCCACAGATAAAGCCAAAGAGTACAAGAAGAACAGCATACTTTCATCCCTGCTCCTGATTTCAGATAGTTTTAAGAGCCAAGTCTAAATTACACCTCTGTTTGGCAAGAAAGTTAACAATATCAAAATCAATATCAAAACTTAGTTTTATGTGGCATTCAAGGTATTAAACTCATGATGCCTAAGGTGGACTAGGTCTTTTAGAGAATGTCTACTAAAATCCCTCATTTTACAAACAAGGAAACATGAGGCCTGTCAAGGCTTAGATTTGCCCAAGTCAGAAAAGGAGAAATTAAAAGAAATGGGTCTGGAAGGCAAATCCCCTATGTTCTTTCTATACCACCATGTGTCTTCATTAAAAATAAAGATAATTTTAGATAAAAGATCAATTCAGTGCACCATCCTCAGAACTCACAAAGATTTGGGACTCAAAAGATTCCATCACAACTGAAAACTAAAAGATCAGTTAATTCTTAAGCTTGAGGTCTTAGATCTGGCAATAGCCAGATCATAAAATATGCCCCAATTCAAAATGTTTCTTTCAATACAACAAGTAAAATTCTATTGCCAATGAGTGGTATTTTTAATGAAAATTAAAGGTGAAACTTAAATTCTTTGCTATTTATTAAGACTAAAAAATATGTCTGATGCAACCATAACTATTCATGAAACTGGGATGTAAAAGGATGTTTAGAACAGTATTTATTTCTCTAAGGATAACAAAACAAACTACCTAAAGGAAAGAGAACACTTTTATTATATAGATTTGGTGAACAAGTAAAATGATTCCTCAAAACATAATTCTATCTTAAAAGTTCAATAAAATACAACTCGTCTATAAAACAGACATCAGTTTCAGTATTAAGAAGATTCAACATTACTTAGTTAACAGAAAAAATGAAAGAATTGTGAGAAAAAAATCAGCATTAAGTATGTAGCAATAAAATATTTAAGCTAAATACTGAAAGAAAATTTAATATCCAAGCAGAGAGCCAAAATTTCCAAATGAAAAGCCACGAAAACTCATGTTTGATGTAGACGGAGGCAAGACAACAGCAAACACCACAGAGCCCACTGTATAGCCTCAATATAACACAAATATGAGTGAAGGGTAAACAACCATCAGAATCTTTTCCATTCCCTCTCCCACCTCAATTTCTAAATAAAGAGGAACTATAGAGAAATATGAGAAGTGGCAAACAGAGAGAAGTTACATCCTCTCTTATGGGAAGTAGAAATCCCTATAAAATTGCTAATATAGTCAAAAGAATAAAGATTAAAGTTTAAGATGTTACCTTATAAAGCCAAAAAACCATCCAGATAAATATAAAATATAATAGCTTCAGAATGTCTTTAACACTCACCTCTTCTGGGGTGATAACACCTGTTTCCTTAAACTTTGATTCCTAAAGAAAGCAAAAATAACATATTATTTTCCACTTTCAAATTAAAAATGTTTGTGGGCAAGTATTTGTCTGGCACCCTTCCAGGCAACAGAGCACATACAAAAAAGAATCTATTACTGGTACCTGACTCCAAGAAATATACAAGTCTAATGAAGGAAACTGACATGAAAATGATTACAATTTGATCAGTGCTGTAATAGAGCAAAGCTCTTTGGAAAAACATTAAGCCTTACAATGACTTTTTGAAATGACCAAATATCTTTATTTTACAGAACAGTAAAAATGTCTTAAAAATGCTTAGGGAAACTTTACTATTCAGCCAACATCTCCAACATCTCATTTCAACTGAGTAACACTAGAAAATCTAGAAGTCATAAATCATTTAATCCTTTCCCATTATTATCTCCAAGATATTGATACAATATTCTCTCCTCTAAAGCAAAGATGCTATTGGGGCGCCTGGGTGGCTCAGTCGTTAAGCGTCTGCCTTCAGCTCCGGTCATGATCCCAGGGTCCTGGGATCGAGCCCTGCATCGGGCTCCCTGCTCAGCAGGAAGCCTGCTTCTCCTTCTCCCACTTCCCCTGCTTGTGTTCCTGCTTTCACTATCATCTCTCTCTCTCTCTGCCAAATAAATAAAATCTTAAAAAAAAAAAATAAAGCAAAGACGCTATTTACCAAATGTTTCAAAATTTTAAGTTAAATGTTAAGATTTTGTAGTACGGTCTACAAAAATGAAAGGATTCACTGATGAACATCATTCATTCAACAAGTATTTACTGAATAACCACTATGTGCCAGGCACTATTTGAAGTAGGGGATATAGGAGTAGATAAAATAGACCAAACTCAGCCTTGTCCTCATAAGGAGTTTAAACTCTAGTGGAGTGAAAAAGCCAAATGGTAATGAAAACCACAAGGAAAAAAATGAGGCAGCTAGGAAACTGGTCAGGGGTGGAGGGAGTGATGGCTACTTAAAATAGGATGGCGGAGCACCTGGGTGGCTCAACTGGTTAGGTGGCCAGCTCTTGCTTTCTGCTCAGGTCATGATCTCAGGGTCCTGGGGTGGAGTCCAGGGCATGGCAGGCTCCATGCTTGCGGTGGGGGTGGGGGGAGTCTGCTTGAGGATTCTCTCTCTTCTCCTTTCCATCTGCCCCTCCCTCCTCTTGCTCACACACGCACTCTCTAAAATAAATAATCTTAAAAAAAAAATAGGGGTGCCTGGGTGGCACAGTCAGTTAAGTGTCCAACTCTTGGTTTCGGCTCAGGTCTGATCTCAGGATCATGAAATCAACCTGCATGAAATCAACCTGGACACCTGCATCTGGCTCCAGGTTGGGTGTGGAATCTGCTTGAGTTTCTCTCTCCCTCCTCCCCACCTCTCTCTCTAAAATTAAAAAAAATCTAAAACAAACAAATAAATAGGATGGTTAAGAAAACAAAGGTTTCACCAATAGGTGACTACTGAGCAGAGACCTTAAAAAAATGAACAAGGCACAAGGCTGTAAAAGAGCATTTTAGGCAAGTGGTGCACCGAGTACAAAAACCTGAGCAAGAGAGTACTTCACGGAGTAACAAAGAGGTCAGACTAGCTCAAGTAAAAGTGAGCAAGGAACAAAGCTACATTGAGATAAGGGCCTCTACAAATCAAGTAGAGGCTTGAAGATCATTGTAAGGAATTTGGTTTTTACTGTACCATGACTTTCTTAATTTCTACTTGCTAGGATAAGTCATTGTTTTCTTTCTGAAGGATTTAGTTTTTCCTTCTTATGTCTAGTAGGAAACTACAAGGATCCTCTCTGTAAACAGGGATGGGCAAGGAGAGGGTCAATAATTCTGCTTTCCTTATTACTGAAAATACATACTGACAAATATATACTGACAAGCTAACACTTTTCAGTTTGGAGAATAAACAAAATGATTTCTCAAAACATAATTCTGTTATAAGTTCGATAAAATACAACTGGCCAATAAAACAGAAGTTTGTTTTTAAAGACTTTATTTATTTGACAGAGAGAGAGAGAGCACAGGCAGGGGGAGCAGCAGGCAGAGGGAGAGTGGGAAGACGACTGCCCGCTGAGCAGATAGCCAGACTCCAGGCCTGATCCCAGGATCCTGGGATCATGACCTGAGAGGAAGGCAGATGCTTAACCAACTGAGCCACCCAGGCGTCCCTGAAACATTAGTTTAATATTTAATTTGGGAACTTTTTTTAAAAATATTTTTTAAATGTTTTATTTATTTATTCATGAGAGTCAGAGAGAGAGAGAGAGAGAGGGGCAGAGGCAGAGAGAGAAGCAGGCTCCCCGCCTAGCAGGGAGTCCGATGCGGGACTCGATCCTGAGCCGAAGGCAGATGCTTAACCAACTGAACCACCCAGGCGCCCCTGAAACATTAGTTTAATATTTAATTTGGGAACTTTTTTTTTAAAATATATTTTTAAATGTTTTATTTATTTATTCATGAGAGTCAGAGAGAGAGAGAGAGAGAGAGAGGGAGAGAGAGAAAGAGAGGGACAGAGGCAGAGAGAGAAGCAGGCTCCCCAGCGGAGCAGGGAGCCCGATGCAGGACTCAATCCCAGGATCCTGGGATCACGACCCGAGCCGAAGGCAGACGCTCAACCATCTGACCCACCCAGGCGCCCCCGGAACTTTTTTTTTACTCTTTCTCTCTGAAACTTTATAAAGAGTTTAACAATTGTGTATTATTTAAATGCTGCATATCTAGACAGACATGTTTCTGAGAAACGACATGCAAAAGAATCATTTGATTCAAACATCAAAATTATTTCAAAGTTGACTAATATTAATTACAAAGAATTTCACAGTAAAAAATATATAAGCATAACAAGAGTTGGAATTTTCATTTATAAACTTTTCTTTTTTTGTTTTAAACTTGGCCCAACAAGGTATCATTTTAAAATCAGTCTTAGAAATAAATATTAAAAGAAGTACATGACTAACATTTCCCTTTGTCATGGAAAGGGAGCAAAGTAAAACTATCCACTATTCTTCTTAGCATACTAGAATAACTTCTTATAAAGACCAACCATATCCAAGGATATTTCATCCCCACAATAAGATTTGTAAAATTTTCATTGAAAGCAAAATAAATAAAAGCACTTAAACAAGAACTCCCTATTCATTTATTCTCATTGCTCACTTATCAGAAAGGAAAAAGTTACAATGATAAAAAACTTATTAGACTTATAAAAACTTGTATGTACTTCTAGAAATTTATCTCTGAAAATTAAAGTCACTGTTAAAATAGCTAATCTGTTACAACTTTTACTTTAAAAACGCTGTATTATTGACAAAGCAAAAAAAAAAGTAAATACAGGAGGATCAAGCTGCTTGCTATTATCAATGAAGTACAGGATTTCCAAATCGTTTTCGGTTATTTTAAAAACTCGGAAAGGGAAGTTTTGTCTGTTAGTTGGGTTCAACGATATTGACAGATAATGCTGCAATTCACCATGTTCCTCTGAAATCTAACAAGAGCGGAGCTCAGTCACAACTTACTATATCAAACTAATTATAAAAGACTTTCTATGAAATTTGGAAGAAAATAGTGACATGTCATTTTACTACCACTGATTTCGTTTTTAAAAAGATAAGCAAAACTAAAAAGTTTAAAAGACTTCCAATGTTAAGGTTTAACGTTCTCAAATCTACTTAGCTGCCGACCACCTTCCAACTTGACGTACCCAGACGAGCCGGGTTCTGACGGGTGGCGACAGCAATGCGCACACAACGTCGCTCCAAGTTTACCTGAATTCCGAGCCCGAAAGCCCTAGAGAACAGCTCGGTAAGACCTCCGGTGGGGCTGCACCCTTTCCCGTGTCCCACCCTTACCACCTTCCTACACTTTTCCCCGCCGGAGAACACAGTGTTCCTCCCGGCGCCGGGTCCTCAATCCCCGCGGAGTTGAGCGTGTACCTGACCAGACCCTGGCAAGCCCGGCCTGGCTTACCTTGAGGACCGGGGTCAGGTACTCAGCCACTTCCAGCGCTTTTCCCTTCACCGTGTTAATCACATTCTGCATCCTGGGGCCGGAGAAGCGGCCGGCCCCGCCACGGGGCGGGAAGGACAGCCGGGGAAAGGACGGGAGTCAGAAAAAATCCCCGCTGCCGCCAACGCGCATCAGCACCCGGCCGGCGGCACCCGAGGGGACGGGACGGGACGCGACGGGACGCGACGGGACGGACCGGACGAGGGGGAGGGGCGGCCGGCGCCAATCGCGAGGGCAGGGCGCGCGCTGCTCGCCACCCAGGCAGTTCGCGGCGGACCGGGCCAAGGTGTCACCTGGCCGCGAGAGAGGGCGGTGGGGACGAGGGGAGAGTTAGGAGAGGCGGGCGCACGCGCACCCCTCGCCTTCTCGGGAGCTGTCTTCTCCCCGTTGCTTCACTCGCGCCCCTTCCGGCTTCCCCTTCTCTCTCTTGCCGTAGCTCCGCCGCCACCTGGGCCTCACGTGACTCAACACTCCCGACACGTGATGCGAGAAAGGGCGCGCTGGGGCGGGCTCAGGCCGCTTCTCCCCTCCTTCCGGAAGCGTAACACTGAACGCGCCTGCGCAATGGGTATCAGGTCGGCTCTTTTTCTGTTGGGACGTTATTGTGCTTTTTGTTCGGAACAGGAGGCTCCGGGGCAGAGGCTTTTTAGCCTTTCTTTCCTTCCCATAGCTTCCCCAACTATGAACCCTAAAAGTTACTGCTGCTTCTGCGGACCTACACAGTTACTGCATCAGCTCTAGGATGTGCATGCTCCACTAAAAACCCTTCGGCCGGACAGAGGTAACCTCACCCATCTGGCAAACAAATGCGCGTGCGTATGAGGGGAGGGCGCTCCGCTCGAGATTCCTACTGCGCATGTGACAAGAAGGATTCCCCCCCCCCCCCGTTGAGGGAAACCTGCCTTCCTAGCGTAGGGGAGGTACGTCTTTGACCTCTACGCTTGCGCGCAGGTGGGCTGTCCGTGTCGACGTTTCAAGCCCGTCTGTCCCCGATGTTCCAGGCCCTGTGCACCATCCCTGCCGTGGGAGGCTTTGGAGGAGTTACCCTGCCTGGAGGTTTCCTCAACGTATCAAAAAGACGACCTTAGAGGCATTGATTTTTAAGCTCTCTTTGCTTTTACCACTAGTTAAGTATAAATTCACAGCACTGTTTCAAATATTTACATTTGGCTTATTATTGTAACGAAAGCTTTCCCAGCAAGACCTTTTCCCACTTTGAGAGAAGAGCTGCTACTGAGGAGAATAATAGAAATCTGAAATTCTCTTCCTCTAGAGCAAAGTTGCTAATAGGAATGGAAGTTAAAATTGCTTTCTGCAGAATTCCGCAGCCCCAGAGTGTCAGTTGCTCACTTGCTACTTTGGGCAACACTTACAATCAGGCACTGCCTTTTATGTCTCTCGAGTTTCCCCTCCTATCAAATTCTGACTTTCATTTTTTTCCCTGTTTCCTCTTGTTCTCAATTTTCTTGGTTTTGATATAACCATAGCCAGACATCTACATCATTTCTTTTCTGTTCTTCACTAATCAGTGGTCTTTGTGCTATGCTTTATCTGCCTGCAGCGTTGCTCACGAATATGTTCTTTTCTTTAAGGCAATTAAAAAACAGTGGAATGGAAAGCAAGTGGTATGGTCATCCCATGTTCTGCTCCTTGTCGACAATGTATACATTCCTGTTAGGCACCATATTCGTTGCTTTAAGCTCAAGTCGAATCCTACTGGTAAAATATTCAGCCAATGAAGGTAAGTTAAGACTTGGAATATATGGAGCACTTCTATCTAATCACACATTATGTCTCCTGTGTTTGGTCTCCTTATGTGTAAAGTAGAGATAATACCCTTTCAGGTACTCTGGTTCATGTAAACGATAAAGTCTGTTTAAATTTGATTTTGTAACTTTTCATTCCTGAGCAAGAAAAATGTTTGATGTTGAGTGAAATTTGGATTAGTCAAGTGCAATGCTGAGCCCTTTAGAGAACAGATAATAACATCTGACTGTTGCTTTAATCAACAGATATCTCTGGGTCTGTAGCAGTACGTGTAATTATAACTTACTTTGAAATAGGATATATATGGTCACTTGGCATTTGTGAGGTACTGTCTTAATTACTATACCAGTGTTTCAGTAGAGATTATTAGCTTTGAAATTATTAGCTCAAGAAGTCTTCTGGTTGGGTTTTTTTTTGTTTTTTTGAGAGAGAGCTTGTGTGTGCATGGTGTCGGGGAGGGGGCAAAGGAAGGGGGTAAGAGAGACTGTTAAGTAGGCTCCATGTGTGGTGCAGAGCCCAGTGCAAGGCTTGATCTCAAGAACCTGAGATCATGACCTGAGCCGAAATCAAGAATCAGACACTTAACCAACTGAGCCACCCAGGTGCCCCTTCTGTTTTTTTTTTTTTAATGTAGGAATTTGTGTTTAGATAAACAGTTTAATTCTACAGAGCTGTATTGAGAACCTTTCACTAGTTATTGAAGACACACAAAGTCATGACATCACGACCCTTAATGGTTTGCTTGTGGAGTCCGATGTGTATATAAGTCTCTACTTTGGTTAACATTTATCTCTTGGGCACTAGGCCAAGTATTAAGTAGCAGTGTTCAAAGTGTGCAAGACATAGACATTGTTCTCAAGAACTCGGTTTATTAGGAGAGCTGTACGTGTGAAACATCATGAAAATATGGTAGAATAAATGCAGTTCTATATCAAAGATGCAGAGATAGTTTAGATTAGGAAGTGATATATTCTATCTGGGAGAGGATGGTATGGAGTGCAAAGGGATCAGGGAACACTCCCTGATAAGGTGAAGTTGATCCACAAGAAGACCAGTGGGCAGGGGTATTCAGAACAGAAGCAACAATCCATAAAAATGAATAGATACGTTAAAAAAAAAAAAAAGAATGAATTGTGAGAACATGTACTTCAGAATTACTGAGCAAAATTTTAAAGACTTGGAGGAGAGGGGCAAGGGGTGCTTGACCATAGGGGAAAGTTATGATCAGATACTTAAGGACTTCATATGCCATGCTAAGGAGCTGGAACTTTGACTTTATTCTCTAGGCCCTAGAGTCTGGGGCGTGGGAATGCTTGAAGATTATAAACAAAGTGAGAGAGACTGTTATGGTAGCAGGATAGAGGATGGACTCGGGAAGAGACTGGAAGCAGAGTAGCCAGTTGAGGTTATTGCAAATTCAAGCCAGAGATGAAGAAGACTAACCAAGGCTTTTGAGGTAAAAATAGAGAAGAGAGGATAGATTAAAAAAAAATACTCTAAACATAGAAAAGCCAGGACTCAGAGAATGTATTGAATATGGAGACTAAAGAACATGAAATACTATATAGCTCAAAGGTTTCTGGTTTGGGGTGCTAAGTAGATTGATGGTGTTCTCAGCTCAGATGGAAGCTATTAGTAGGAAGAAGCAGGTTGGCCAGAATTCAGAAAGATTACAGAGTTTTAGTTAGGTACCTTCCCTCCTGGCCAGGAGCTATGTCCTTGTTCATTGTGACATTCTGCACTATCTAGCACATCACATATGTGAAGGAAATACCAATTAAATTCATGCATAGGAGGTAGTTATTCATGTGGATATGTTTAGTGAGCATTAAATGTTGCAGAATACAGATTTGGAGACATTAATATTAAATTGACATTTACAGCCATAGGAGCAGAGAGCTCATTCAGGGTAAGCATGCAGAAGGAGAAAATAAGAGCCAAGGATAGAATTACTAGGAATGCCAACATTTAAGAGCCATGCCGACACTCAGATGTTAAGAAAGAATCCTTAGAGAAATAAGAGAACTAAATGCACATGACTTATAGAAGGGAAGGAAATGAGTTTGGAGACAAAGGAAATAGTATCATAATAAGATAGGGATTAAAGCGTGCCCTTTGGAATTAGTAATTAGAAGATGTTTGGTAATCTCAGAGACTAGGTAGTTTGAATAAAGTGATGGGATCAGAAACCAGATTGCTTGGGAATAAGACCTGAATGGAAAGTGGGTAAAAGGGACATAATGAATGTTGGTGCTATTTTAGGGAAAGAAGGAGAAAGTATGGTAGCTGGGGCAGGGGTAGGAGCTTATATTTTGTGTTTTTTTTTTTTGGATAGGACAGTTTGAGCATACTTACAGGCCAAGGGGGGACGCCAGTTAATAGAAGACAGAGAAAGTACTTATTGGAGCAGAGTTCCTGAAGAGAAAGGAAATTTTTAAAGGGGAGAATGGGTCATAAGGGATCATGGCCCCTTTCTTTGGACTAAAGGGAGCCCAGTAAGGATGGATGCAGTGTAAATAAGGTGTATGAGCGAGGGCAGAAGGTAAGCGTAAGGAGGCCCAATGTGATGCTGAGTCACAGTTTGGGATCTACTATGACAGAAATATAATTTAAAAATAAATAAAAGCCAAAGTGAGTTCTAGAGCAGTGGCAAGAATTTGAGAGCTGTAATCTGAAGGCCTTTCCCCCGTTCTTGTTGTGTGCATGTTCGCTTGTGTGTATCATAGAAATCAGTGCAAAGTAATTATTAGCAGATAGTAGAGTGTGATCTCAGCCTAGCTTTAAGCTCAGAGAAGGGAGGAGAAGTTTTAATGAGGCTTCGAATGATGGAGAAAGTTTAACAGGCAAGTATTAAATTCAGGTGAACATTTATTACATGCAGAATACTGTTACCTGCCAGTTATATGAAGATGACTAACGTGGGCCCTTTCTCATAAGAAGCTTACATTCTAAGGTAAGACATACACAGAAGTAACTATAATACAGTGGGACAAGTACTGCTATAAAGGTTTACAGGTAGTGCAGCAGGATCTAGATAAACAAAGAATTGACTATGCTTATGTTGAGAAGGTCAAGGGAAACCGCAGAAAAAAGAAAAAAGGTGTTCTGGATAGAAAGAATGCTGAGTTGGCATTTTCCCTCTGTACTTGGCCAGTTTTGGTTTTTCATATCATGACCAAGGGAAACAGGCAAATGTTTCGAAAGGGGGGAAATGCATTCCTTAAAATAGGACCTAACAAAGTTTGTTGTTCATGGCAAAATTGTACAGCAAGTTGTTTGTCAGCATTTGGAATAGATAGAGGTAACAGCTAAGACCAAGGCAAACTGACCTAACCTCATTTCCTAATTAAATTGACTTGTAAGTTAAGAACTATCTTCCCAACTCGTCAGTGGGTTTGGATTATGTCAGATATTTCCTCCCAGCCCTAGAGGTAGCCAGAGCCCTGGGCACTTGCCTCTTGGCTCTAATAGCTTCCTTCTTTTACCCCAGTGTACTGTTTATCCCAGAGTGCCAAACAAATACTGTTTCCTATGCATGCCACGATGCGAAACAGATGGGACTACTCTAAGGGAATATCACAGACTGTGTACCTTGATTCTAGCAAGGCAGGCAAGTCACACAAGAGGAACCATGAGCCGGGTCCTAATTCAGCCAGATAAAGTCATAGCTTTTGAGGAGTCAGGCCCTGAATGCTAATTAGTGGTCATTTTAGAAGCCCATCTCTAATGCCATACCCCAAAGTCTTCTTTGCCCATAGCCTTAACCTCCTCCACATATTTATCAGTAACTTGGATGAAAACATCAGAAGGCTGTTAATCAAACTCAAGAATAATAAAACACTGAATGTCATAAGGATGGCTAATACATTAGGTGAACGGATTAAAAAATCCAAGAGAGAACAAAGCCAACTGGATGAAGTTTAATATAACCAGTATTAAAATCCAGCTTTTAGAAACAGCTATAAATTATTAACTGTATATAAGCATTATGTAGAACAAAATTTATAGTTAAAAAAATTTGTTACATTTCAGAAAACAAGTATGATTATCTTCCAACTACTGTGAATGTGTGCTCAGAATTGGTGAAGCTAGTTTTCTGCATGCTTGTGTCATTCTGGGTTGTAAAGAAAGGTAAGTCTTGAAGTGGTACTCTATACTTGTTAAAAAATCACAGAATCAAAACATTTTAAAACTGAAAGGAACATTCAATGTCATTTAGTCTAGCCCACTAATTTTATATATGTGAGGACACTAACATACAAACTTAGGTATGATCACCACTGTTTTGCAAGTGGAGAAACAGGCCCAAAGAGAAAATGCTATGCAGTGGTGGGTAGGAAGGGGCAGGGGCCAGGACTCCAGCCCACGTTTTCCTCATGTCTTGGCCATTGCTCTACCTTGTTACTTGTTCCTTTGTTGGGTCACACAGCGAGTTAGTTTTTATTCAAGTTCAGGATTTTCTGAATCACTGCTGTCTGATTTGATATGTAGCATATTGCCAAACAGCCCCCATTTCCTACAGGGGTGGTAGTATAGTGGATTGGAGTCAGAGAGACTATATTCTGGGGCAGATTATTTTAACTTCCCTGACTTCCAATTTCATCAATTATCGAGGAGAGATACTCATTCCTTCCTCACATCTAAAACATCTGGCCTTTTGTGGCTCTTCATATGTATTATGTATTAATTCTCCACCTTAGTTGCCCAATTCTTGAGCCTTAGCACATTCTATGCTTTGCCCTCACATGTGAGGTAAACATAGAATTTAAAGTATTAACTGTCTTTTTCAGGAAGATTTCTTTTTATTCTTAAAAGTTTCAATTTGTGCAAAGTTTCTAGTTGGAATACATTTCTTAATCTCATGAAATTTATGTGTTATTTGCAGGGCTTATATTTAAATTGTTTTCTATTTTTGCAGGTTATTTTACATTCTCTTGTTATGGTACCTTCCTAAGTTTCTGGAAATCTAGAGATGGGATCATAACTCATATGAAGATTAGTAAAATTTAATTTTCTCTACTCCCATATTATAAATTTTTGCCTGGTATCGTCTTTTCCTGATTCGCCCCTCCCCCCCCGAGGGGGAAGAAAATCCCAGCATAAATGCTTGATTTTTTTTTTTCCTCTATGTTCTAACATCTAGCTCTCTCTCTTGGCTTTAGGCTCTCATAGTAGTAAGAGAAACCTTAAGTATCCTGAGATGTTCCAAGTGATGTTTCAAGTTAACAGGAATTAGGTTTTCCTAAGGGTGTTGCTGATTGTCAGTGATGAGGCATGGTAGTTGGTGGGCTGAAGAAAGAGAGATAATATGAAATCCTACATTGCCTTTAATTTCTTAAGGCTAATAGTCACTGATGAAAGCAAGTTCATAAAGCCTCAAAGAATTGTATCAGTAATCAAATACAACTCTAAAAATATGGGCATTCATCAGGATCCTTTGTTTATTGCTGTCTTTCTTTCTTTAGAAGATCATCAAAGTAGAAACTTGAGATGTGCTTCCTGGAAGGAATTCTCTAATTTCATGAAGTGGTCCATCCCTGCCTTTCTTTATTTCCTGGATAATTTGATCGTCTTCTATGTCATTTCCTACCTTCAGCCTGTAAGTAAATATGATAGAAAATAGCACTGGAAAAATACAGAGAAATGAATCCCAGAACTAATCTTTTTTATCATTTTCATTGTCAGTGTTAGTTTTTCTTTGCCCCCAGTGGTCTTCCTGAGGTTTGACCAGAATCGTCTGAATACGGAATTACCAATCTGCTTGCCACATTCTCTCTCTGTTAAAGATTGCTGTAGAAAGCTGTGCTGACTGTTTGGCAGGAGCTGGTCCCTGGCCAGTGAATGTGGAGCCATCTCTGTGTGTAACCTTAGTCAGTCTGCCTGTTTGCTGAGCCATCCTATGGTCACCAGCCTCCATTAACTTTAGCATTTAGTACCTCCAAACAGATTTCCATGATTAACTCAGAAAATCATGTACTCAGTGCACTACTTTGTCCTATACCTGCTTTAATGTAATACCTGCATTCTGTTTGTATGATCTTTTTTTCTTTTTCTGTTAGTCCTATCATTTAACCAACAAGTTCCTTAAAGGTAGAAAATACTTTTTCCCAGCTATAAATGCTATCTATACCTGATAATACTAGGGATGTTTCTCATCTCTCTTGGCATCCTCCATGCCAATTGAGAAATCCATTCGTAATCGGAATTAAAATTTGGTCTTCTGCTTTTACATATTACTCACTTTGGGGCATGTGTATATTTTCCCCTAATATTTTATAAAATGAAGATTTCTATTGCCATTGTTGCCAAAATGTGTTTTAAGTTTCTTTAAAGAATATATGCAGACATTTTGATGATAAATAGGATTTTTATTGGCACTAGGTCTCTATCTGAAGCTTCTTAAATATAGCCAAATCAGTTTGAGAGTGGGACAAGAAGGAGAGATCCGTGGAGCACTAAGTAGAAAACAGGAATTTGATTCTTTTGCACAATTTAGAAGCTGTGTATTAGGCAACCCCCAAGTACTGTGTCAGTTGCCCGTCTGTAAAATAGAATAACATTAGAATACCATACCAACCCAAAGGCAGGAACCTGGGCCAGGTGATCACCTGAAGTTCCTTTCAGCTGTGTGATCCATGTTATTAGTAAGTGTTTTGAATATTAGAATGTGTTCTCTTACATTCTTCCACTTTGTTTTTCAGATCTGAGAATTCCTTTACCCAACAACATAATTTTTCGCATCAATGAGTACATAGTTGTTGTATTTTATTTAGGTCAGCTCTAAATTTATATCCCTTTCCTCTCTCCTCAGTATGAAAGCAAGATTGCAGCTTCCTTGTTCTTCCAGCTTATTGCTTTGCTCTTCCTTCCTGATGGTGCACAACCACAGATCTTACAAAATCAGTCACATGGCATATTCTGTATATTGCTGTGCCCAAGTCTAGTTGGAAAGAATTAGAGATGCATGGAAGTTTTGGGGCAGAGAGCTCTGGTGTTTCGTTTATTTCTGCTCTTGCATGGGAAGCAGTTTCAGAATTCACCAGGGCAGCCAGGCTGCTTGGTTAGGTGATGTGCACTGTTACTGTGATTGATCAGAGCCACTGCCTCCTCCCTCTTACCAGCCACTTACTTTCCTCCTCAGCTCTTACTCTTCTCCTACGCAGGGGTTCATAAACATTTGTCTCCAGAGGACACTGAGAAATCCTTAAAACAGTGCTTCCCATAAGAAATTCAATAGAAAAACAACAATGTTATATTCTTGGAATTTTTGCTGGTTTTTATTGGATTTATTCTTATTTCTTTAATTCACCTACATGGTAGCCATGTTTGCTGGTTATATAAGACTATTGAAAAATACTCTTTGGAGTTCAGTCACCTTAAACTGACAGCAAGGAAAAAGGCAAAGTGAAGTAAACAAGTAGGATTTGTTTTTAAAAATTGTTAATATTGTCAGATCCAATCATGGGGAGCAATGATGAAATTTCATACTTTCCGAGCCAAAGTATATACATGTTCAGATTAATATCTCATATGTGAAATATGACTGAATTCATGAAAAGAGACCTTTATGAAATCTGGCTAACACATTTCTAAGTGTTGAGAACAATATGAATAAATCAAAGGACTGTCAAATAGGAATTTGGTATTGAATCACTGGTACTGAGTCACTGCAGTTCAACCAGGAGAACTGATTGAATTCCTACAATAGTAAAGATGCTTAAAAACCTGTACCTCAATTTTCTTACTGTATAAATGGGCCTAACACTACTTGCCTTCCCTCCACCCCTGGAAATAGTGTGAAAAATCTATAAAGCACTTGAAGAGCTTGAAAAAGTATGCTTCATAAGCAAGGTAGCTGTTATTTCTAGACCTGAACATTTAGAGTTCTAAGCATTTCCAGATCTGCATATACAGATTATTTACACAGGCATTTGCTGAATTTAAGCATGTTTTCAAAGCCTATACAATAATTTGGTCATATCTGCATACATTTAACAACCAATAAAAATGGAATTTAATCCTCTAGTGAAATAGCTGCCCTAATAACCCCTCAGGTTTTTGATCAAAAAGCTCTTTTTATCAGGTGAACCAGAGAGCTGGGAGATTTCTGAAGTCACTACTTTGTTTGGATTGTAACTCTATCTTCTCCTTCTTTCTAGGCCATGGCTGTTATCTTCTCAAATTTTAGCATTATAACAACAGCTCTTCTATTCAGGATAGTGCTGAAGTAAGTAACTAGCTCTGATATCATATATCATACTTTAAAACAGCACAGCCTTATTTCAGATGATATACCCAGAGCACTGAACCCTCCGAATCCCAGGGCCGAGATTTTATTCCTAACTGGCTTTGTGTTTTGGACAAATTGGTTAACCCATCTAGAAACCAGCTCTAGTGCTGGCACATCTAAATCTTTGCAACTAGATGTATGAAAAGTTTTTTCTTAGCATCTCAAAAAAATAAATAAATAATTGACCAGCTTATTTTAGTTTTTAGTGCCAGATTTTCAACAAAGAATTGATGGGCTCTCCCCGCCCCAAGATCTCTATACTTTAGTAGGGAACCAAGAAGTTCCTAAATATTGTTAATGCATTTGTTATTTGTAGTTTGGAGATGATAAAGAGTGGCAAATTCCTTATTAAACTACTTGAGATGAGTACATGATTTAAGCTCTGATTGGCAGAGGATTTGCATGAGGAATCTAGTCAAAAGTACGATTAATAGGAATGATAGATTTTTAAACTTTTAAAAAATGCTATCACCAGTGTTTCCTTTCTCCAGGAAGACCTTTGAATAAAATAAACATTTTTAAGTAAACAGGCTCTGCTACCAAGCGAAGGCCAGAATATTCTAAGGTATAATGGGATCTGGGTATTTAACTCCAGTTTAATTTGTTACGTGATGATGATAAAAATAAAATTAACTTCTTGTTATATTTGTTGTGATTGTTTTTTTTTTTAATTTTGCGTTCACTTCCCCTTTTAATTTCTTATTTCTCGTGCCATGTCATAGTATGTGCTTTCATAATTTGTGTGTACAGAAGGTTGAATGGCTTAGTATATAGGCACTCAGTTAATATTTGTTGAATCCATGATGGATTCAGTACATTGATTATATGGAATCTTGAAAGACTTTCTTTTATCCTGAGGAAGCATTCAATTTAACAGTTGATGTGAGAGATGAGGAAAAAAAAAAACAAACATTATATTTCATCCAGGTTAAAAGTTAGAGTGCACTGAAATTTGCAGGTTCTTCATTTATGAATTGTGACAATAATTCAACTAGCAAATTAAAGAATGCTAATTCCAAAATGTTTTGAAGTCTTTAAAATCAACAAAAGTCACTTTATAGGATAAAAAGTTGGCTTCTGAGATATATATATATGTTATATATAAGCAGTAATATCTTTATATTGATTCCTGTGATAAAATTGGAGGTGCATGTTCGTGGAGGAATAAAATTGGCCCTGCCATATAATAGAAGGTTCATTATTTGATAAGGGAGTCTCATAAAGGGGTCTCAAAAACATGTTGGCTTTTTTTTAAGTAAAATTTTTTTTTCTGTGAAATGACAGTTTATGTGGGTACACATGGTATTATACCTACATTATACAATACATAAGTATTGTGTCAAGATTATATCAATTTTTTTTAAAGATTTATTTATTTATTTTGAGAGAGTGAGAATGAGAGAGAGAGTACATGAGAGCGGGGAGGGTTAGAGGGAGAAGCAGGCCCCTCGCCGAGCAGGGAGCCCGATGCGGGACTCGATCCCGGGACTCCAGGATCATGACCTGAGCCGAAGGCAGTTGCTTAACCAACTGAGCCACCCAGGCGCCCAAGATTATATCAATTTAAAATTGAATTTGCCAAAGCAAAAATGTATTGCCAGATTTGGAATTGGCCCATAGCTCTAGCTGTGCCCTTAATTGTATATAATATTTTTTTTGTTTTTGTTTGTTTTAATTTACTCCAAAGCATGAGCTGTGGCTCAGAGGTCAGGGCCTCTCAGAAAGGCCTTATCCAGGGCTGGCCGACTGGTTTGTAGGCAACAGGGCAGGCAGGCTTTCAGTTGGACAGTGAGAAGATAACACAATAAAGACTCCTCAGGGCCAAGGGCTGGGCCAAGGGCTGAGCCGAGGGCCTTTCCCCAGCTAGGCTTAACTCCACAGCAACCCCAGGAGGCAGGAGTTATTGTCCCGGTTCATCAGGAGATTCATCTCAAGCTGAGTCTGTGCCTAGGGCCCAGAGCCACCAGGCATTTTGCAGCATTTAGGTGGCTTTGACCACAGGGGAGGGAGCATGTGGGGCAGCAAGGTTAGAGGCAGAGGGACCAACTCAAAGTGAACTGCCCCTGTCAGGCTAAGACAGCTAGCACATGGGCAGAGATGGCCCTCTTAAATTTTTAAGCATTAAACTATATTAAGAAAGTTCTTAGTGTAACCAAATCTGAATCTGATTATACTGAAAACTTAATTATAATAACATTGTTATATTGTTGCTAGTTTTAATAATAATTAATGTTATGAACTAAAGTTCCAAGAAGCTTTTGCCCATATTTTATCTCTTAATATTCAGAGCAGTAATATTCTTACGCATGTATTTGCTTTGTTGTTAATCTCTTTGTTTTGAATCCTTCCAAGTTAATTAAATAGACAATAAAATCACTCCATTTTTATTATTTTTGCAGGCAGTAACTTGGCTCCTAGAGGGGGTCTTAATTTGACTGATTCACAAATCAGCACTGAAGCTAGTTTTAATATTGCTAAAAGAATATAATAAATCTAATACTGTCTTTTATGAGAATGTCTTCCAAGTACTGTATTATCTATTATTACATTTTAAATCAACTTTGTTCTATTTTGATCATTTTGTCATTGGTGGCATATGTTGTTTGTTTGGTTTTCCTTATTCAGTCTACTCTTTGTGAGCCATTTAATGTTCTTTTGCCCTTAACAATAAAATTTTGACCCAGGAGTAGCAGCTTGAGTCTTATTACATATTCTTAATGTGTTTGCCATAAATAACTCATTTTACATTTAGAATATTTTTTAATTTAAATTCAATTAGTTAACATATAGTATATTGGTTTCAGAGGTAGAGTTCAAGTTGTATGTAATACCCAGTGCTCATTATATCATGTGTTCTCCTTAATGCCCATCCCCCTGTTACCCTATCCTCCCAGCCCCCTACGTTTAGAATATGAAAGCTCTTGTTTTATACTTGACTCTAGCAGAGCCATCAAATACCTTTCTCATACAAAGAGTATAAGGCTACACAGGTAGGAAAAAGGAAGACCAGTGACTAATGCAAAAATTAGTTGGAAGAATTTGAAAGTGGTAGAAAGAAAAATAGCACCAATCAAGTATCTTACCGGATGTTCAGGAGAAACCCCATGTGAATGTGTAGATTTGTTCTTTGAAGTATAGCCACTGGTCCACAGTGGAAACTGGTGGCAGGCATTATGCCTTGGAGCCTTATTAAGGCTTGGCAAAGTTGTACTATCTTGTTTAATTAGACTTTAGGAAATAGTATCAACCTGAACATTGAGATCTGGGGGCAGAAGATAACCAAACAAGCACTTTTATCTAGAAAAATGTATATAAATTTCTCTGATATCTTCAAAAGGAAGCTGTTGGGAAAAAAAAATCAATGAAAAACATTTTGACACATGATGGGTGTCTTAGAAGTTATGGTAACGTTTAGTTACTCTCCAAATAAGCAAAAAAAAAAAAAAGTGCCACTCACTGGTACAAGCATTTCTTCAAAATCATTCACTTGATAACTCTCTTTTGTAAGTTCCTGTTATAAATATGCCACTGGTCACTGTCTGTGCTAAGAAATGTTTTATGTACAATTTTTTTTTAAAGTCCTGTGAGTCTTTCCACTTTATTTTCATGTTCTGTCCTGTTTTACTGTCACCAGTATGGTAGAGATGCTCTTATCTAACACAATTTGGACTTAATTTTTGAGTTATTAGGAAAACTCAAAGTGGTGAATCATTAAAAAAAAAATACCTTGAACAGCTTAAGATGTGTAAATGTCCATTCATCAATGTTTTGAAGAGCTCAGGCCTTGCCTTTGAAATGTGTGGGATTTGCTGATTGTAGTTTTTTTTTGGCTTCTTTCTTGAAGCTACATTCATTATACATCATCCATGCTTTCTGGTTTCAGTTTCTTTAAAGTAGAACAAATTCTTAAAAATACTTTTAGGGTAGATTATTGTAGATTTTTATTATTTATTTCCTAATCTTATAATTAGCTCATCTGTACCCAGTTTGAAGACAGGTTAATCTTGCAAGTAATTTGCCTTTAATTAATCTTCCGGAGCATTCAACTTTTCATAAAAACTGTAATCCTTTTGCTCATAATTTATCATTTATGTAATCATTAAATATCTAATTACAATAATGAGGTCACTTGGCAAAAACACAGGAACAGAGACTCTGTGAGCATGGAGTTCATTTGGAAGCAGAAGCCCTCAGGTAGAGTGGCCTTCTAGTTGTAAGCGTTCAGCTCTAATCAGCAATCCGAATGGTTTGTTTACTGGGGTAGTGGAGAGATCGTTTAGGTGAGTTTCTACTGTTGCATTCACTAAACTGTGGGAAGCAAATTCTTTCATGCACAGTCATTTATAAGAGCACCTATCCTCAGCTGACTTTATGGGATAATTTATTAAGCTTTATTTTCTTTGCTGAAAATCTACCATTTTCAGCCTAACCCTTAATAATTTTTCCCTTCTTCTAAAATGTTACCTTGAATGAGCAATATTTGCAGTGGTACCGATTAACTTGGATAAGGCTTTGTTTAATTAGGTTCTTTTTTTCTCAGTGTCAGTATTAGTAGAAAATCTGTAGCTGTCAGAATTGAAAATTGCTAAAGGAATTATAGATTATATTATATAGAATTATATTTGTCTTGATGTCCAATAATCGGTTATATAATGATTTTTATAAGTTGGGCATATACTTTTCATCTGTCTTTTCTGTTTCCAATCAATTTGCTTTCTGCCACTTACTGCATACCAGCTACACCTTTAGAAATTTATGTGATTAGTACACAGGTTCTGACCTCATGGCTTAGGGCTATGCTATCCTCATAACTAAATGCTAGATCTGGTTATTTGAAAGTATACATGAGAAGACGTGATAGTGTGCATGTGTGTGCTGCTATCTAGGCTGGTCTGTGCACATAAAATTTTAATTCATGAAGCTCTATGGAAGCATTGATGAAATCAGACACCTCTCCCTATATATGCACCTTGGGAACTCATTATACTTAAACATTGTACTTGAGGGGTACATTGGTCCAAAAGGAAGACATTCAAACCATGGCTCAGATCCCTTGCTCTTTCATAAATATGTGACCTTAGGGAAGTCCGTTAACCTCTCAGAGCACTCTTTCCTTCCTTAGAACAGAAATTGCCTGACCCATAGTAGGTGTCCAGTAAATGCTCCAAAGTTCTTGTAACTTCCATTTCTTACCTTTTGCTTTACACTTCTTCCTTTGCTTATATTCTCCGTGTGTATGTGTGTGTGTTCCCTCTTCTTCATCTGACTAATTGATGATCTTTAAACTTGAAGATTTTGTTCTCCTTCAGATCTCCGTATCTACCCCAACCTGAGTCAGCTGCTCCTCTTTCCTTAGTCAACATTGTACATTCTTGTTGCCTTTGTATACTCTTCCCTCTGCCTGGGTATATCGCCAACTGCCATTTCACATGGCAAATTTCAGTTTATTTTTCATGTTTCACCTCAAGTGTCATTTTTTCTTTGAAACAACATCTGACTCCCATTTACAGACTCAAGGTTCCTTCCCTATTGTGCCCCAATTGTTCTGTGTATCACTTGTCACACATTATGTTTGCATTGTTTAGTTTCAAGGCTCTTCCCCTATTAAAGTGTAAATTCCTTGGGGATGGAGTTCAAGTCTTATCTCCCCAGGCTCATAGTAGCCTGGCACATTGTAGCTGCTTATTTAAATGTCTGTTGAACTGAATGAATCCACAAATAGATTGACAATAAAGCATGTCTTCTGTATCATACAAGTTTGTGGTTAGGCAAAAAAGTAAAGAAATAAAGCATTGTTGAGACTTTGTAAACTGAAACACTAAAAATACTTTTTTCCTTACTGTCCCAAACAGTAGTTTACTGTAAAATTCTTTTATGATTAAGCCATGGATCTAGGAGCAGACTCCCTCCTTAAATCTTTTTTGGGTCATGAATACCTTTGAAATTTGACAGCTTTGAAGAGTCTCATGGGATTGGTGGGGGCAGGGCCGAGAATTCACCTGTATAGAAGATTTGGCACCTACTACAAGGATTCGTGGATTTCTAAGGCTCCAAATTCAGGTTCATGGAAATCAGGTTGAGAATCTGCCATACTTACTTCCCAGCAAAGTAAAAAATTGTTACAAAGGTCTACGATCAGCTCTGGAGGTAAAAAGGAGACTTAGTTGAATCTAAAGTTAAAAGGAAACTTAACAATGAGAAGTGACTGAATGGCATTAAGGGACAATTTATTACAAAGGTGAATAAAAATGTGCTTAAGCACCAGAGACACCAACGGGTTTCCTTTGAACTTGAACTGGGAATGCTAGCAAAAACTGGGTACAGTTTATTCAACCAAGTACTTAAGTGTCTTGAGTTTTCAGTCGGAACAGTTGATATGGGAAAGGAATGGGGGGGAACAGTAGTAAAATCTTGTTTTTCCTCTTTGAATAGGAGGCATCTAAGCTGGATACAATGGGCTTCCCTCCTGATTCTGTTCTTGTCTATTGTGGCCCTCACTGCTGGGACTGAGACTTCACAGCGTAACCTGGCAGGACATGGATTTCATCATGATGCCTTCTTCAGCCCATCCAATGCCTGCCTCCTTTTCAGAAGCGAGTGCCCCGACAAAGGCCATTGCACAGCAAAGGCATGGACTTTTCCTGAAGCTAAGTGGAACACCACAACCGTGGTTTTTAGTCGCATCCATCTCGGCTTGGGCCATGTACTTATTATAGTCCAGTGTTTTATTTCTTCAATGGCCAATATCTACAATGAAAAGATACTGAAGGAAGGGAACCAGCTTGCCGAAAGCATCTTCGTACAGAACAGCAAACTCTATTTCTTTGGCATTCTTTTTAACGGACTGACGCTGGGCCTTCAGAGCAGTAACCGTGATCAGATTAAGAACTGCGGGGTCTTCTATGGCCACAATGTGTTTTCAGTTGCTCTTATTTTTGTGACTGCATTCCAGGGCCTCTCAGTGGCTTTTATTCTCAAGTTCCTGGATAACATGTTCCACGTCTTGATGGCCCAGGTCACCACTGTCACCATCACAACGGTGTCTGTCCTGGTCTTTGACTTCAGGCCCTCCCTGCAGTTTTTCTTAGAAGCACCCTCAGTTCTTCTCTCCATATTTATTTACAAAGCCAGCAAGCCTCCAGGTCTGGAGTTCGCACCTAGGCAAGAAAGAGTCCGAGATCTAAGCGGCAGTCTCTGGGAGCGCTCCAGTGGGGTAAGTTTGTGAGGATGCTGCCTTTTGCCTCTTTCTCCCAAAGTCAGCGCATGGTTATACAAGAAGAGAAACTGGTCAGTGCTTATTTTGCAAAGGATGTATTGGATTTCTGTGACTTTTAACAATTATTCAACAAACGTTCACTGGACTTAGGTGTGCAAGGGCTCGTGATAATGCTGTAAGGGGTCGAGAAAGAGCATAAATCACGGTCTTGAGGACCTTATGTATGTTCTAGAGCCACAGAACGGGGAGATGTCCCACAGGTTATCTTGTCTAGTCTTTCTAGTTTGGTAAGTGAATAAACAGACTCAGAGAGGCTAAGTGGGTTATAGATAGTACGTAAAAAAGAACCATACTAAACCCATGAGGTTTGACTCCTAGTCCATTACTCTTTCCAGCCCACCATAGTCGGGAAATATGCCTCATTCATAATAAAAGTTGGTCTTTGACATGAGTCAGTCTTGTTAAATATAAGTGGAAGTCCTGGCTCCTTGATTTTCCCTGAGTTACTCATGAACCCCAATGTGCCAGAGGGGCAGACCTTATCTCATTAAGAAGGTGGTTTTCAAGAGGATCTTCATAAGTAAGAGAAAAATTTTTTCTAGTAGTATTCTGCCAGTTGCTTATAATTCTTCTAGGAAGGTCTGTCAGTCATGGTATTAGCAGATTAATAATGGTCTTTTGGAGATTCAAGTAAGGAGTTAGATATATGTTTAAAAGATGAAATAAACTCCTCTAACTAGCTTTAAACTTAACAATGTTCATGAACATACAAAATATTAAGTACTTCGGGCGCCTGGGTGTCTCAGTTGTTAAGCGTCTGCCTTGGGCTCAGGTCATGATCCCAGGGTCCTGGGATTTTGAGTCCTGCCTCAGGCTCCCTGCTCAGCGGGGAGTCTGCTTCTCCCTCTGCCTCTGCCTGCCGCTCTGCCTATTTGTGCTCTCTCTGTCTCTCTGTCAAATAATTAAAATCTTTAAAAAAATATATTAAGTACTTCACAAAAATTATCTCTTGCCTATTAGTTCATGGTGGAACTTCCATCAGTAATGTCTCTGAAGTAGAGACAGAACAGATTCTTAAGATGAAGAAATTAGAAGGGTGGGTCTCAAATGCCCTGATCTCAGCCAGAGTACAGTTTCAAAAGTCCTGTATTCTTTTCCAGTGGTCTGATAACAGTGCTTGCCCTAATTTTTAGGTAAAAAAAAAAAAATATCGATTTTAGGTAAGGGCCTAGTTCATACTTATTTCTCCAACCACTAGTTACTTCCCTTCAAGACCAGTAGAGGGTGCTCCTTACTGTGTTCCAGTTGTTAGTTTTGAAATTCAAGTACAGAGATACATGTTGATTTTTTGTGATCTCATTGTGTGTCTAAAATTAGCTTTCCAAGAACATAAGTATTTACCTAATTTCATTTGACTAGATTATGGTTGTAGTTTAATGAAATAAATTTGCCAGTAGTGTTTCTCCTTAGTAATCATTAAATAATGCTACATTTCTAGTGTTGTTTTAAAGTAATTACTGATTTCATATTTCCTTTTAGGATGGAGAAGAACTGGAAAGACTTACCAAACCGAAAAGTGATATTGAGTCAGATGAAGATACTTTCTAATTGGTACCCAAATGATTGGCAGCTCTCAGAAACCTTATTTTCACATTTTCAGCATGTGTAATATTTATCTTTTCACTTTGATAAACAAGAACATTTCTAAAGCATTATACTCTTTGCATATATGTAACCACTCCCTAAACAGTTCCATCCAAGGCTTAGAGTACCCAAAGGCTAAAACATTCTAAGGAACTGACATGGGAGTAATAGTATGGAGACTGAATTAATGGTACTTGGTAAATCGACAAGACACATTCCCAGGTTATCTTCCTTGTCCTCCAGGGTTCCAAAAAACTTGTAATAATCGCGTTGGCTGTACCTTATAAATACACAAATAGCAGTCAGTTTGCCAGATACTCATAATTATGTAGTTCCATTCTGCATGCTAAAGTCTTCCCTTATGTATCATTATAAATATCACCTAGGTTGTCCCTTGAATTTTGAAGTTCTGGAGATATTCACTTTGCAGTTAAAAAGCAATGTGACTCTAAGAAGTTTGGTGGCAGGACCTTACCATCTGGACCAACACTGATTTGAGGGCAGTGTAGTTTGTACCAAATGTTTTGCCAAAGAAGCAATTTTTCAGAAAGAAAATGTTAGAATTAATTTTTAGAAATTCATAGGGAATTTGATTTTCAGTGATGATATTTTGATGTCTTTCTACACAAATAAGCTTCAATTTAGGTAAAAGTTGGTTCCCAGTTACTACAATTCTCACTTGGATTTTAAATCATTTAAACAAGCCACAGTGGATTTTTTCCTCCTTGGTTTGACCTCATTACTCTTGGATTATTAGATTTTAGAGAACTAAAGCCATTTTACTGTATTAGTTATTAATTAGAACTTATGATTGTTATGTTCTTACTATCATACCCTATTCCAAAGAATTGAGACACTGGCTTCAGAATCATAACAGACTGTCAGTAAGATTAATGGCTGAGAGTTCCTTTTAAGAGGGTCACTTTGGAAACAAATGACTTTCACTGAAACATTCATAGTATTACTCTAAAACAAGGAAACATCATAATAAATAAAGTACAGTAATAATACTGACACTTCAAATGCATGATATTTTTCAAGGTATTTTTGCATGCAGCCAATTAAGTATGAGGTAGAGAAGTCAGGTGAAGATAATTTAAAAGTGAGAAAACAGAAGTGACTTGCCCAAGGTCATGCAGCTAGATGGTGGTGATAAGACAGATAAGACAGGCCTAGCTCATACGCCTGTATGTTTACAGAGCACTACACTGTAGATGTGAACTTTAAGGTGTCGTTTTCATGCAGTCTATACATCTCTTTTTTCCCCTAATTTTCATGCAGATGAACATGTGATAATACTGTAAATAATCCATCTGTGATATCTGGAATAATATGACAGGCAAGAATTGGTGGAAATTTATAAATAAAATAATTATTAAACCTGTACCTTGAGTCATCACTGTCATGTGAAGTGGGACATGGGGTTCTTTTCATTTTCATTTCAAAAAATGGAGGCGGCAAGAAATCCAAAGAACTTTTAAAACTTTCTTTTTCCATAGATCTTGACTTCTGAGAATAGCAAAACTGAGAATCACCTTATCATAGGTATACCCCTCCATGTTGTGAAAGAGGGAGATTACATCATTATGGCAATTCATTTTAAAGGTAAGGAAATCAGGTATAGAAAGACCTCACTTTTAGGAACTATAATATATAAAAACATCTATCTTATAGAACAGAAAAAATTACAACAATATTATAGGCAAAGGTATTGCCTACTTTAAATACATACATTAAATAGCAGATTTCACTAGTTCATGGAGCTTGATTTTCTTATTTACAACAACTTTTATTTGTAATTACAGCTTTACTTGTGTTAACTGACCAATTAATAGGATAATGAAAACTGGAACTAAAATGTGAAGTTCTGGTGTGGATGCATTGTAGTACTTTGTGGGCACTAATGCTTTAAAAAGAGAATCACTGGAAGGTGAGAGGTCCAGAAACCATAGCTTATCATCTCAAGTGCTCTTAGAGTCAAGTGTATAACCTGAGGAGAAGAACAATTGCCACGTGGGAAAAGAAGTAGTCTTTCCTACTCTAAAGAACAAATTACAGTGAAAGTTATAGGGTGACGGTTATTCTTTCCTCATAAGCAAGACGCTCCTAACAAATGGTTCTTTTCAACAGTAGAAAAGGTCCTGAAGAGTGGTAGAGAGTAGTAGTGAATTCTCGATCACTGAAGTTTTCAGGGAGAGGTTGTACCATCAGGATGTTTTAGAAGACATTCCTTCATTGGTATAGAAGTTGGCCTAAATGATTTCTGAAGTCCCTTCCAATTTTTAGATGCCCTTCTAAGCAGGTATGACCTACAATTGATGTGCTGAATCTGCTTGCTTCATAGTTTCTGAATAGCCTTTGGTTGGGCCTGCAGCTACCTGGTTCCAACTCTGTCACTGGCCCCAGGACCAAACTTAGGTCCAGCAATGTGCTTAATCCTGAGGGGAAGCAGGATGTGGATGCTGCTTGTAGTGGGAAAGATGGCCTAGACCCAGGATCCCAAATCCTTGGCTAGCTGTGTCCTGCTGCCATAGGTTTTCGTGGTCTACATGCAGAGGAGACTCATGGCCAGATTCTTTTGTTTACAGCTCTAAAGCCTGCCTCTCATTCCCCATGTGGAAGTCAGCATGTGAGCTGGACGAGACTGTGGAGCTGCAGGGAATCCCTGCACTTCTCCGAACAGCCCAACATGCTTGACCTAACACAGCCCAGGTCCTCCTTGGCTCTTTTCCCTTTTATGTAAGTCCTGATTTTTCCCACCAACTCTTACCATTCCAGTGTGGAGAAGAGGCAGAGAAAGCCAAACTCAAAGGAAAGACAGTGGCTTTCCTTCTCTTAACACTTACAGCTGACTTTCTGAAATCGAGTAATACATATTACTCTTTTAAGAGAAAAAAATTTTTTTTTCTCACAGATCTCAGTGTTGGCCTTTTTCTCCTTCACTGTTATTTAAACTCATACAAACGTAATATGAAGTATAAACTTCCTTGCTTATAGTTTTTATATGAAAACCAAAACAAATTTGCAAATTAAAATAGAAACATAGCTATAAAAGCAATAAACTTTCAATTCAAATATGAATATAGTGAGAAGGGGTTGTTTTGCTCAAATAAAATCACAATAAATCCCTTAACAGACCTGCAGAACATTTGCCCTCACTTGCTATTTTACTTGCTTCAAACACCATCCTGTCTTCTGCCAAGATAACTGAAACCTGCTGACATTGCTAGTAATGCATTTAATCCTGCTGGGATTTATCAGCCCATGTCCCTGACAATCCCATACGGATGTGGTATGGGTCAAGCTGCCAACTCCCATTGGCCTCGGTGCCCTGGAAAGATTTTTAAAACGTCAGCTTTATGTGTTCCCTAAAGTTTTGAAAGAACTCTCCAATAGAATTGCCTAGGCTTGGCACTTTTTGATCCCCTCCCCCCCCCCACAGTCTCTATTTACTCCTTGTCCTACTCTGAGTCCTCTCTCTCACTTATATTTTGCTAAAAAATCAAGATTTTCAAATTTATTTGCATAGGAATTTTTGAATCATTCTCAAAATTCTTTTAATTTCTTCTGTTACTATAGTTCTATTTGCTTAGTTTTGTGTGTGAATGGCTTCACTATTGTTCTTTTTTAAATGAGTTAACAAGCAGTTTCTTATTTTTATTTTATTGACATTTCTTTTATGTTCCATTTTTCTAAGATTTGTTTTATGTTCTTTTTCCTTCTTAGGTACTTGAAATACATTTGTTTACTTTCTTGTTTTTTAATGAACATTTTTATAACTAGTAGAAATGTTTCCTGGAGTAAGTATATACTAGGCCAATCCCCAAAGACTTTAAAATATGGTATTGTCATTATTTTCTAACTAATGTGTTTTGAGTTAAGGGCTGTGGGATTGAGGTTTTTATTCATACTTTTGTTAATTCCTGGTTTTCATAACACTTGATTAGAAAATGAGATCTGTGTTCTCTCTGTTGTTTGCATATTTTTATTGAATTATTAAGTGTAATTTGGCTGGTCCTTTAGTATGCAATAACTTTTTTGAGAAAGTTGGTATTGGTTTGATATTTTGAAAGTTTCTTGTAATATTTGACATTTATTCTACTTAACTTTCTAATCTATTTCATCACCATTAATTACTTTTACATTTAAGAAAGCAAATTTAGAAACTTACTTATAAATTTATCAATTTGAAAAATTAAAATACAGTCATCAACTCCTTTCACTAAGAGATGAGGAACTTAGGATATTATGTTTCCTCCCAACTCCCAGTTTTTCCTAATAAACTCGAGAATTTTATCCAGGTCTGCTATACTATATTTTATCTACTCTAAAACTCCTATGTTTTCACATCACTGTCTTTGAAATTGGAATGCCTTAAGCAATGGCAGGTTAAAATAGCTACTGTCTTGCAGCATAATGATGAAGTTGTCTTTGCTTGCATGTGCAGGCATTTGGTGTGACTGGACAATGTTTTTGCCAACAAACCACTTAAAAACCATTTGAGGAGAGGGGCGTCTGGGTGGCTCAGTCGGTTAAGCATCATCACTTGATTTCGGCTCAGATCATGATCTCAGTGTTGTGAGAATGAGCCCCATGTAGGGCTCTGTGCTGGGTGTGGAGCTCATTTAAGATTCTCCCCCCCCCCCCCAAAAAAAAGCCAAACCATTTGAAGAGAGGATAAGAGTCCTGTTGTCTGAAAATCTCCCAATGAGACCTCCTGGTAAGATCAGGAACATGCCAGCATTACATTTTACAAAATGGGTGTCAATAGCTTGAAAGTTTTTGAAAGTACTGGCGACAGAGAAACTTAAGAAATGCTGCATCATCATCAGTTCTCTCAAGGGTGCAGAGAACTCTGGAAAACCTCAGACATCTGCAGCTCTGTGCCAGAAAGTGATTCAAAAGATTTTTGGCTCAAAATGGGAAGATGTTTTAGAAATAGCTTAATTAATTTAAGTTACAGTTTCCCTTTTTATGTAACCAGAAAATGGTACATTTGTCTTTAAGAGCTCTTTAAAGAAATACAAAGTAAAAATTCTAAGTCGTGAAAAATAATATGTTTAATTGACAGTGTGCTCTCTTAGTGGGGACATAAAATAGTGATTGATTCCTTTTGGAATTAATGCTGTCATAGGCATGGTGAACTTTTTCGTTCAACTTTTTTGTTGTTTTGTACCTTTTCTTTCAAGAATTAATAGTAATCCCAATTATTACAGCTAATTAAACTTAATTTGTTCATGACATAATTTCCTCATTCATAACTTTTTAATGCTAATTTATCTTTCAGCTGGAAGCTGCCACGAAATAGATATTTCTCTTCTGAAGGGGCTTTTGGCTGATAAACTTTCTGAGGTTTTGGGTTGTTTGTTTGTTTTAGCATCTAGCAATTATTTACTAACAATACTTTTTCTTGTCATATTGCTCAAACAGGTTTTACATTTTTTTATTACTTTCTATAGTCATTTAACATGAATAACAGCTTGTCTGGAAAATATTTCTTGAGTCACCTTTTTTTATTATCAGAAATCTCTTTTTTATCATTTAGTGTTGCAGGAAGTTAAATGTTTCCCTGCTATTTTATTGTGTATGGATGTGTGTTTGTGTTTCTTTTATAGGTGAACTGTGTTCTAAGCCTAGGTGATTGAATGCCTATTGTATGGGTCCTTTCTTTAAGGTTTCTGTGTACTCCTCTTTAAACAAAGTTTAACACTCTGAGCTGAATATATGCCACATATTTGCCACAAAATGGCATAGGTAGAATCTCCTTTACCTAATTGCTCTTTGCCTGGATACTAGGAAGCCGGGACCATAGAAAACTGCAATGAGGGAATTTTGTAGATGATGCTTTTCTTATAGGTTGAAACTTCTGCTTTGAGGGCCAGTTCCATAAAGATGGGGGAAAACTGTCTCCTGTCTGTGAGGAGGGGGTGTCATCTGAGTTTTAGTTTATTCCTCTGTTTTAAGTGGAGCACCGTGCTTTGGTTAAGAAGTCAGATTAAACTAAGTGCCTTGAAAGTAGCACACAAACTTTCTCTACAGCTGTGAAATTTACTGCTAGAATTTTTATATTCTATACTTCTATATCATATAATATATATATTATATTTAATACCCTATATATAATATGCTATATAAAATGCTATATTTTATATTTTGTAAATTTTATATACACACATATATGTATACAAATACATACTTAAATATCTGTAGACACACACATACATACATATATACATAACACACCACCCTGCAAATATTTCCCAAGTTCATACATTTGAAAGGACTCACCAGACTCCACAAAGTACACTTTTATTTAAAGGCCAAGGATACAGTGCAGCAAGAAAAGGAGAACGTAGACATTGGCCATCCAAGAGAGAGCTCATGACTACACTCCGCAGGGTTCTCATCTGTTCATACAGACCACACTGTCTCCACCGTCTCCTGCCTGAACTACCAAGGTCTGTGTGAGGAATCTTGACTTTGGGAGAGCTCAAAGCAGAATTTTCCAGGATTTTTATGCCTCGCTGGCCATGTAATCAGCTGGATTTACTTAATCCTTAGGCCAGTTGGAAACCATCATTAAAGAAACTGACCCTAGGGATCACCAGAGTAGTTCCAGACTTTAAACAGCACATCATAAATCCCACTGCTGTAATCTTGGCCAAGGGTCAAAAACCAGACATCCTTATCTCCCCAGAGATAAAGATAAAGCATTTCCAAGCCTAGCTGTAAACCAACTCTGTCCTCCCTATATACACCCTCACCTCCAAGCCTCCTTTCTCCAATTAGGAAGCTAGATGAGTCAGAAGGGGGAACGTAAGGACACAGCCATGTCACCTACCTTTGGCCTCTCAGACAGCTGACCCTTGCATAGGCAATGGACTACAAGTGTATTCCTTATCTTTCCTCTCGCCAAGTTTCCCCAAGTTGGGGATGGTAAATAGGCACACATTACTCAGAGTTCATGCTATAAGATTAAGGCCATTCCCTAGTTTCAATTTTGATGAAGTTTTCTTCTATAAATTCACTACTTTTTGTTCATTTTGGTTTATTTCAGGGAAAGTGATGTTTACAAATGAATTAATGCCACCATCTTCCCATGGATATCTAGACAACTTAAATCTGGGAGAGGGAAGAAGTTCCCAGGAGAGGCAGTGCTTGCACTGTGAGTATCCAAACCCCTTGACCATGGTGACAATGGAGTCAATATGAGGCACTTGCTCACATCATGTGGACTTGACAGGAAGAGCAGTTTATAATTCTAGACTCCAAAAGACTGAAGAACTATCACCGCTCATCTCCCCTTGTTTCCCGCTGCATGCCATACCACCCCCCCCCCAACATGAGGACCCAATATTGATTATCTGTACACAGTATTTTATAATTAACTGTGTGTATGACTATTCTCAACTAGTCTGTGAGCTTCTGTGCAGGGAAATTTTTTTTTTCAGTTTTATATTCCTGGTTTCTAGGAGACTACACAGAAAATAGTATAAATACAATAAATGTTTGAGTCACCATATAACTTGAATCTAATCTACAAGCTAGTGTCTTGGATTAAGAACCAGAACAACCAGATGGTTCTTTGCATACATCAAGGCTTTCAGCTGTTGTGGATCAGGTCTTGCCAAATTTGGGAGTATTCCAGCCTCTGCCTACCCTACCCTACTTTGGCTCTCTAAAGAGTGTTCATCACAAAGAAGTAAGCTAAAGATAGAAAAGAGCACTGAAGGAGACAAATGGAATGGCGGTGAAGTCTGCAGGAGGAAATTATTCTTTCTCTAACATTTTTGGGAAGGAAAGCAAGGCTTGCTTCCAGGGATTGGCAGTCTTCCAGAAGTGGTTTGTTCGCTATCTCTCTCCCTCAAGGATTTCCCTTTGCATTGTAGATATTCTTAGAAAGGGTGGCACCTTTAGCATATCAGTTATGCCTAATCAGTTGTAGCCATCTCTGAGCCAGAATGGGTCATGGGAAAGTGGCTGGAAAAGGGAAAAGGCCCAGGAGAGGGGAAAAAGATTCTTATGGAGGAGGCGGAAAGCCAAAGAAAATTTTGCCCACGGTCAGTTTTACTTACTCAAAATCACCCCCTCCCTTCACCCAGCATCTTTGCCATATGTATCAACCCATAGATTGGAGGAATGGGGAATCACTCTTTCTAGAAGGAAAGTGCTATTATTTAAGTTCTCTGCAGCCTGTCCAGGGACATCCCAGTTTGTCCAGGCTTCAGGATAGGAGAGAGGTGATGCCTGTGTTCGCCACATTAGGAAATTGTGTTGGAGAGCAAACATATGCCTTGTTGGAGGGACTCCATCAATGTTCAGGATGCTCAGTCTTTGCCAGCCTGAATGTCATTGGAAGCTCCAGTCTGGCTGTACAGAGATGATGAGGGTTTCTGTGTTAGAGGTGATGAGCCCATTGGGTCCAGCTGCAGCAGTGCACCATATTGGAAAGAAGTCATTCAATACATTTCCCCATTCCCATAAACACCTGGAACTGGAATCTGAACTATGAAGTCTGGTTCTCTATAAATTTAACATTAGTTCAGTCAGAGGAAACCTCTGAGTTTAGTATCCTTCTCCCTACAGGCCAAGAAAGATTCATAAATACCATGGAGTTAGACGATAACTTAGATACCTATTCCTACTCTCTTATTTTGTAGATGAGGTACTGAGTCCCAAAGGTAAAATGACTCACCTCAGGTCACACAAGTCAGTCTGTGGCAGAGTGAGAACCAGATATTTTCCCAAGTCCGGTGGCCATTTTATGGCACCCTTGAATTCTATGACACCTGACCCTTTGCCTCTCACTGCCCTAACCTTAGTTCCTGAGTTCTTAATAACATGTACAAAACTAAGAGAAAGTTTGGCTTTGGGAGATTTGCACCAACTTTGAGAGAATTGAAGAGACTTAGTTAGCATTTAACTGTGCTTCACTTTGTCATGAAGTTCAGAGTACTCATCAACCACACCCCACTATCTGCACCCCCCAAACCATTAAGTACAGAGCAGCCAAAGAGGAGAAAGAAGGCAAGGAAAGCAGTCCTGCAGGGAAAGGGGAGTTAGTAGTGGCAGAAAAACAGACAGGGGTCCTTTTTAAGAAGCTTCTCTTTTTCTGGAATTTCCATACACTATTAATACTGAGAACATCAGTTAGTGCTCATTGAGCCATCATTCCCCCTGGTCTTGAGTTGTTTTTATCACCATGGCTCTAGAAGTTGAGAAGGTGTGAACTTCAATGTTAACTATAGTCCAGAAAATGAGACCAGCTGGGCTCTACCGATTCCACTGTGTCTGGACTGCCTCCCTCTGCCTCTGCGGAAGGATCTCTCTGCCCTGCGATTTCTCCAGTGAAATCCCAGAGCTCTGCAATTTCTCCAGTGAAAAACAATTCCTGGAAATTCATGGAAGTGCATTGTGACAACCAGCAACTTTGTTTCCCTCACTCTCCTGGGTGTTTTTCTTTCTGCATACCGTAATTCCATAATAATTCTCAAAAACTATGTCTTCTTTGTTGCTGCTGTTTGGAAGGAAACACTTTCATTAAAAAACAAAACAAAACAAAATACCCAGATTACAAATGACCTGACCTGTACTCCCAGAAGACAGAGATTCAGGTGAGCTCATTATCTAATCCTCCCATTTACTGAAATGTACTTTGTGTTTTTCCAGATTACAGGATTTGAGGACATTTACCAATAGCATTTTCCTCTGCATGTGTCTCAGTCCCTTTGCTGAGCTATGGCTTATTCTACAGCACTGCACATGGATGATTCACGGCTTCTTGGCCCACTCACAGGAGGAAAGAGAGTTCAGACACATTGCTAATTATGATTTCACTGCCAGTGAAAAGTAATCTCAGGTTATAAGAAAGTGTTGTCTTTCTTTGGTTGTGGGCAGCTAGAACTTTACTAATATTATTCTGTAAGTAAATCTTCGATTATTATCTAATTGGTTTCCTTGGGAGATGAAACTCCCCATTATTATATTTCCTGAAATTGAGACTCTTTGGGCCCCTTACTTAGAAATTGTCCCTACGTAATTTCAGAAGCAATGGTAAAGAACTCCATTTCTTAACTGGCGATTTTCAGCTAGCCATCACCTTGGCAAATATTTAAGAGCAATTACAACATCCTGGTTCTCCCACCTGCACACTTTGAGCAGCTGGTATAGACTGTTCTAAAAGGAGAGAGGAAGAAAGCTCTTCACCATGGGAGGGGTTAGGGGTGGAAGCATAGTTTACACAATAAGAGAACTGTGTTCTAAAGTCACTTGAATTGTCTGGACCTCATTTGTCTATAAAACAGGTAAGAATGAATGGTCTTCATGGAGAATGAAGGGCAAAATAAGGGATTTCTCAAGTTTTTTGAGCTTAATTCCACTTTTACAATATAATTATGCATAACCAAGTCCAGATGATGTGAAGACAAATTTGTGAAAATAGGCATAGATAAGTTAATAGCTAATATTCACATGTGGCCTGAATGCAGTTATTAATATCTATGCTCATTAGAGTTAATAATACCAAGAGCATTAATTATTAATAAGAGGGACAAAAAATAAGAATTATCGATAGAGGCTGGCATGGTTAAGATGCTAAATGCCTGGGAATTGGACTGACAGCCCAGGGCAAGTTCACAGATAGTAGTTGGTAATATTACTTGGTGTTTGTTTGTTGAAAAAAAGAAGGAAGGGAAAGAGGGAGGGAGGGAGCATATTTAGTTTGAATTGCCATATCTAAAAAATAAATGCTCTTTTTCAAAGATAAAGATTGTATTTTGCACTCCAGCTACACTTCTATCCATTGTAACTTAGTAACGTTTACCTCTGAAAACAAAAAGAACCCTTGGATATACTCTCCTTTTTTGGTAATTTTCTTATATAAGATGCCAGTATGGTAATAGGTCCATTAACTAGTAAATACAGGGCTGTCAATTGTAACGGTTCAAGGTTTTCCGTGCCAGGAATTCCATGGCACCTGCTAAAATTCTGGAAGTATCACCTCTGGTTGCAATGCCAGATTCTGGTGATGATTTAGGGATTACTTTTCCTGGCCCTCTGATCTATCTCTGAAAAGACAATAAGATAAGAGAAACAGGGCAGAAAATAGCTATGATAGCAAAGCTGGGTTTGGTGCTTTTCCTGGCTTTGGTGGCCAATATCATTGGACTCCTATGGTATCAAGCTTTATGAAAGAATCTCACAATATAAAGCAGAGCCATCTCAACCATTTTTAGACTGACATTTCCAAAAGTGTTAAGAAGGTGTTTCCTCCGTTACATGTGTTCAGATGTTTCCTGAAAACATCTGTGCTGTGATCTTTAATTTTCTTTAACAATCATAGTTTTACTTACCAATGAATACTTTTTAAAAAATAAATGAGAGGTATAAATACTTTTATATAGAATTTTGTATTCTAAATAATGGCTATTATATAAGAAGAAGGAACTATCCATTTAGCACCAGATCCCCTCCAGTTAGAGAAAGAAACAATTCTTTTAAACATCTTTATGATTTAAGGTTTCAGTAACAACTCACGAGTAGGCAAAAGTTTGCTATTTATTTAATTTTGAAAGAACACAGAAAGAAAAAGGCAGGGAATGTAGGCAGTGTGGAAAAACTCCTTTACATAGCTGGCCACTTGTGGTTTTAACAGCTGCAGGGGAAACTGGCTGGGGCTAAGTTTACGTGTTTCTGTTCAGTAAGGGTATCCATGGTGGTAACTCTCATGATGACGGTAGTCATCCTGGTAACCATCCTGGTATCCTTGGTGGTAGCCATGGTAACCATAGCCTGCGTACTCATCTTCTGGGCAGCGCATCCCCAGTGACTGCTGAATGGCCATTTCCTGTCTCCTTAGTTGCATCGAATCAATTAAATCATACACAATCACCATGGACCACATTGGGGAAGGATACCAGGATTTGACATTTCCATCTTTTCCAACTAGAAGCATGGAGAAGTACTCTGGGCTCACTTGAAAATAGTTCCGGATGTCTTTCACCAAATGGGCTGGTATGTCTTCTCGCTCCACAACAGAACTCCCTAGAACAGGGTTAGAAAAGTTGTTGTTAGGGGATTGAAGTCAGCCCTCGAGCAAACATCAAAATGAGAAGAAATCACTATGAGAATAGAGAAAGTACCCATGAGTCCTTTGGTTCAAAATCCAATTAAAGAAGGTTGCTGGGTTTTTCCACTAGAAATTAAATGTCCCTGATGTTCTGCATCACTATGAGTGTCAAACTTTAAGACATGTGATGTCTCTTTTATAGGAATGTTACAAAATATGAAACCAGTCCTTTAATTTAATTCTGGCAAGATCAAGTTCTTTCAAGTTTGTCATGAACAAAGATTATATTGTTTATATTTCTAAGTTTATTTCCAATTAGCTTAGTTACTTCTTTGCAAATATGGCTTTCCTTTTGATACTTCTTTGTATAACAGAAAGCTTATTTCATTTTCAAAGGGGAAAAATACCAATTATGCAAGATGTAGATTACATGTATTTAAACTATTATGGTCAGTGAAAAGGAGAAGGGGAAGGGGGAGGGTGCTGATGCTTTGTGTGCCAGGGAGTTTATGCACTTTTATCTCTTGTGAAGAACTTGATCTTGCAAGGAAGAACTGATTTGCTTTCTGAAAACTTGAGTCATTAGTCATTTACTTTCAGCTTCTCTGAGCCTTTCAGTATTGATCCTCATGTATTAAAAGGGAATCAGTAAGATATGACCCAGGTGCTTCCTAAAATTATTGTGGGAATTAAATGAGAAGGCATAGATAAAAATGTTTTGTAAATCATAAAGTCCTATGCAGACAAAAAGCATTATTCTAGTTTAAAAAAATGGATACTTTTACTGTCACTTATGAATGATTTTATATTAAAAACAATAATAGTGATTGCACTCTATTTCCCGTTTGCGTGCACATGCACCCACATGCACACACACAAGGTAGGGTGAATTCAGTGAACTGTGTTCACCTTATAGGTACACCTACTGCTTGCCTACAGTTTAATATAATTTAATTGAACTTAACAGTAGTTCATAATGTTCTAAAATAACAGCACTTTACCATTAATTGGGAACAGTTCTAAAACTCCCCCAACTTCCTCTCCAACCCCTAAAAGTTTCAGAATGGTTATGTGGCGCAGACCTGAAAGAAAAAAGAAAACCATAAAATTGGTAAATCATATTTTACCTCCAAAGGCCGATATCTGACAATTAGAAATCTCTACATTAAAAAGAACATAGAACATAACCTGATTAGGCAAAATAATCCATTTTTTCTATGAAAATAGTAATCAAATGCTTTTAAAACCTCAAAAAAGACCAATTGTAGATTTAGGATTAGCAACAGGGTCAGATGTGCTGTTTTGTTTTGTTTTGTTTGTAGATGGAAATAAAAGAATTTGCTCTTAAACTGTGGTTCTATTAAATAACAAAACAGAAATGAAGCCATCAGAACATTCAGATATCTGGGATGATCTGAGCTGATTTGTGTGCTAAAAAAAGTCATGCCTGAGGTTATAACAGCTTACACGGATAATTCAACTGTCTCTAGGAGAAAAGACAGCAGAACCCATCTGTTTTGATTGTTAAAGGAATAGTTCTGGCTTTCTTGCACAAAGGTTTGTCAGTGTAAAGGGCAGGTTCTTATCACTTATTTAGAGGGTTCAAAGGAGAAGCACTTAAGCAAGCACAATGTGCTTCCCACATTCAGCTAAAGTTTCAGGAAAGGAGAGAAGGTCATGCCTTGGTAGCTTGTTGGAATTCTTTTGAGGATGAAGTGCACAGGAAGGGATTCAGGAGAAAAAACACTGGGGGACAAGAGGGCTGTCAGTTCATCATACCAAGATTTCATGGTGTTAGACAAAATGCCAACCTAGGCAGGGTCATAACTTAGGACTAATAATATGAATATCGATGGAGTTTTTTGTTCAGAGGAGAAAACTGACAGTTGTCATGGCAGGGGCTGTTTTAAGGAGGAGCTAAAATCCAAGCAAAAGGCTATTCCAAAAAAAAAAAAAAGTTTGTGGTCTTGCTCTTCTCCCAGAGAAATGAAGCATTCTGTTCTCCACATTGTTGAGTCATGTTTTCAAAAGGGAAGATCATGAATTTAATTATTCCCAGAAAATAGGACTTGTTTACATTTCCCGTATATTACAAAAGGGTTTGCTTGCACTAATGTGATTTAGGTTCTGTGTGCAGAGATTAAATGAAACATCACCTAATAACTGTTCCAAAGCTGTCTTTAGAAAATTAACAAATTTTAATGATATTCTTATCGTGAAGGGCCATTAACTTCTCTAAGAACTTCTTCCTTACCTAGCAACATGGGTGGCTACAAATAATTTAAAATATGCTTAAAAATACAAAAAAACCCCTTTATATTGATATGAAGTCTTATTAACTTTGATAATAAGGACTATACATAAAAACTCATGAATTTTCTAGTTGTTCTTACTGTTATGAGCTTGTTTTCTGTCTGCTTTTGAGTTATTATTTTACATCTTAAAACTGAAATGTATTTGTAATTTAAGATAGTGGGTTGTAGTAAGGCCCCAGGCTCTGTTAATGCTTTACAAAACTTATACCCCCATCTTTTTATCAAAATAATGCTGATTCATCTGTGTTCCAGTTAGGAATGGAATTTTTAAAATCTGTGGCTTTTAACTACTCCCCCCCGCAAGACTGTCAAAATTCTTCCTCCATAGAAGTGCATTTTAAATGAGATTTCAATTGTGAATTCCACTTTTGAAACTGCCCTTAGCTCCTTCATTCACCATAGAACTTAATAAATTCTATGTACTATGCATTTTCTGTTCTATGTGTCCATATTCAAAATGATACTATAGGCCACTAGGATAATAATTTTGGTAAAGAAATCAAGTGTTAGTCTTCAAAATACTGAGCAATTCACTATAAAAAATAAATAATAAACTATGTTTCTCTTTGACCTACTTGTCCTAAAAATAAGATTCTGTTTAATAAATCTTACTGTCTTTGGTGCCCAATTATATAGATCAAAATCCTTTTTAAGGGAATGGCAATATAGTACAGGATACTTCCATTAATATATTAATTCTCAAAGCCATTCCTGTTTTACAAAATACATTTAATCTATGGAGAGGGATCCAGCGTTTGTAGCTAAGTATTACCTAAGTAAATGATAATACCTGAGTTTTATGATGTTGAGCCAAGTTAAAAAAAAAAAAAAAGAAGGCACATAATACACATAATACAGATCACTCAAAGTAAAACAGTAGGTATTTTCAAACACTTCAGTGAAGAAACCCAGAGGGGAGAATATTGAGAAAAAAAAAATAAAAAAATAAAAAAACAAAAAAACTCCGGTTGACAAAGGCTCCAGTCTGAAAGCAACTTTATACTCAATACAACTGAGTAAGTGTCTGGGAATCTCCAGTCTGGACTGAGGAATATTTGGATGATCTAAGCTTCTATGTTCCATTTTGGAATTGACCAGGAAGAGAGTAGTATGGGAAAACAGTGATGACGAGGCTTCCCACTCACCAAAATTGCAGGCCTGGCCACTGAGAGCAGAGAGCTGCTGTGAATAGGCCCAGTCTTCATCATTAGGGGCAGAGATCACCAGCAACCGCCTCCTCCATCGGAACCTGAAACAGGCAGGAGGCGTGATTACTGCTTCAAACAATAGAGGCTAGTGTAAGAAAGCGGAGTCATTTTGGCTGGCGGGTTTGCCTGTGCCCAGAATAAAAAACACTGGCCCTTAGAAATATCTCATAGTTCCTCAAAGCCATTAAACTGCATTTCCACATTTCTTGCACTTTTTCTGTTATAACTTCACGGTCTGCCTACTGTGACATTTGCATGAAGCATCAGGCATGAGCCTGGCCACCATTCGGGTGGGGTCACTTGGGGAGACACGAAGTTCTCAGACGCCATGAAGACTGGCCAAAATGGTATGTTACATTGTAGCCACAGAAATAGGGAATCAGAAGGGAACTGAAGAAAACTCAAGTTCTAATAGAGTTCACTAGGGCTTGGAGGGAGTTAAGAATTGAAGGTATGGATAGGAAACAGTAGAAAAAGAGAACTAAATTTAAAGTAGGTGACAGTGACAGGAAGAAGGAAAATGGGGAAGTGGCTCAAAGAGGTCAAGGAGGGTTCCTGGAAAAACAAAGCCCTAGGTATCTTTCTTGGTAGCCGGTGGTTCTTCCAGAAGCAAATGCAAGTTCTAAAATGTAGCCTACTATCATTAGTAAGAACCAACATTATAGAGTCGTCCTGTGGAGTGGGATGGGGCTACACCTAGAGCCTAGGATTTTAGCATATATGGTAAACCTGTTTCTGCTCCAACACCGTAGGGTAGTAGAAAGAGCTTTTGTCTTATAACCTGAGTTCATGTTTCATCACTGCTAACTTTTTGAGTTCCTTGAGCATGTCATTGAGTTCATCAAAGTCTCAGATTTTCCTTATCTCTAGAACCAAAAATAGCTTCTACTTAAAAGAGGTGAAAACTAAAGAATTAAACTAAAACCCATCAGTGTAAGTTGTCCATGTGATGGCATGGATATAGACAAGACGGTGGCTTGATTTGTGGGCTTCTAGATATAGAACTTTGTCTATTAATAGACCCCGGACATTTGTCAGTCATAATGCCAAATGATAAGTGATTCAGTCCTTATGTTTGTGTATCATTTCATAGCACACACCCACCTACATTGACAACATTAGAGATCAGTGAAGGCACGGCCTATTGTCTTCATTTTACAGATGACGAAGTGGGGCTTGGAGGAGAGAAGTAATTTGCCTAACTAGTAAATTGAAGAGGTGGTACCAGTGGTTTCCCTAGTCTATCGCCCTTAGAGATCCTGAGGCGTGGCTGACACAGCCGGGGTCCCTCAGGAGAAAGGAAGGAAAGAGGGTACGCATCCAAGGGCTAACAGTATGGAGTTGTCTCCAATCCCACTTTCACTGGAGGAGGGCTTGCGCTTTCTGCCTTCTGTGCAGACTACTATGGGGTGTTAGCGCACTCGCTGAGCTGGAAGCCAGTTGGTTTTATTCATGACTTCTCTCCCTGTGCCCGTTCTAGCCTCACAGTGAACATGAGAGTTTTCAATCCCACAGAAAATGGCCTCTTGGGGGAATAGTGGTTCGGGTGAATGAGAGAAAATGACAGTCTGATGAAATACAACCTCTGAATGGACTCCTATAGCAGGGCTTGCAAGGGCTGCTTGCTGTGCCGTAATTACATTTGCTTCCTCTGCTTGTTTCTCTTCAAAGGGAAAGAAAAATGAAAACCTCCACTGAGGATTGGGAGATGAATGTATTTGGCACGGAGGAGGGGAGAGGAGCGTCTGAAACTGTCCGAGATCTCCTGGGAAGGGGAACAGTGATTGCTGTCGGATCACAAACATGGTCTCCTGCACCCTCCCTGCTTCCTTAGGACGTGTGCCAGCCCAGCACTGGCCCCCCAGCCAGCATCCAAACCAGGCCAGCCTCCTGGCCTCACACAGAGCTGCAGGGTATCCTCGAAGGAGCTATTTTGGGTGAGGTATATTTTGGCTTGTTTACCTGTGTGCACCACTGAATGCTGTCCTGATTGGACAGGGAGGATCTGAGACTCCCTGTCACAGACACAACTAGGCAAAGGTTATTTCCCCTAAGTAATGATTCTTTCTCCCACGGACCTTCACGTTAAGATACAAGGCTCCAACTCGCGACACTGAAGGAAATAACTTGCCTAGGGGTAACAAGAGGTGTCAACGTGGCCCACATCCTTATTTTGGATAAATTGTTCTCCTGTCACTTTAACTTATCAGTAAATAAAAATTCTGTGAGCTGCATGTGTGTGTGTGTTTGCTTCTCTTAAATGGAATTCCCAAATTAGTGTGCATTTGCCCACTCTTTAGGGCTTCTGTCTCAGGAACGTAATTATAGCCTGAACCAGATGAGTGTCACTAAAGACCAGACTGGCTTCAGAGTCTGGTCAGCTGAAACCAGGCTGTATAGACTCACCAACAACTCAGCAAATTTGAAGGAAAATTCCGATTGGATACTCATTTATTTATAGAACTGCTATTTAAAAAAAAATTTTTTTTTTTCAGCTCTTTTTGCCTGGGTTTCAATCCTGAGGTGTTTACTAAATATCCCCCTACCTCTCCTTTCATAACAAAGTTCTCTAACTAGGAGCTGAATAACTGGACCTAATACTACTAATAGCCAGCATTTGTTGATGACTTACTTTGTACTGGGCTGTTGGCCATCATTACCTTTATTTTTATCTTATTTTATTTTTATTTTATTTTATAAAAAGATTTTATTTATTCATTTGACAGAGAGATAGAGCCAGAGAGCACAAGTAGGGGGAATGGCAGAGGGAGAGGGAGAAGCAAGCTCCCCGCAGAAGGGAGCTTGGGTCTCTTAAAAGAGAACCTCACAACGGACCCTAGGATCCAGGTCCTCCATCCCAGGACCCTAGGATCATGATGCGAGCTGAAGGCAGGCGCTTAATGGACTGAACCACCCAGGAGCCCCACCACCCATCATTACCTCTAGTATTGAATTTACCTTTCACAACAATCTTAAGAATAGATACACTCATTATCCTCATTTTGCAAGTGAGAAAACCAAAACTTGGAGAAATTAAGTAATCAGCCCAAGGTCACACAGCTAATACATGGAGAAACCAGGAATCAAACTCAGGGCTGTCTTACTCATGCCTTTAGGTAATACACGATTCTACTTTAACTTTTAAGATCAATGATAATTATCAGCACAGTGATTTCATGAGTTGTGACCACAAATCATGCACAGCTATAGGACATCCAAATTATAATCATATCCATTCTGAGTATCTACAGCAGATGCATGTCCTTGACATAGTACTGAATATTAAAGTCCATAAGCCTCTGACATTCGAATGAAAATACATTTACATATCATAGTGCCCTATCCAGTACAAAAGGCTTTAGATGAAAAATGTGCATACAAGTCTTAAAAATCAAAGATAGGCCAAATTCAGATCAGTGATCAACTGGAATGAGCACTGCAAGCTTTGTATGTGATCAAAATTGAGATAATGTCAAGCCTTCCCTGTCAAGGTTTGAAACCCATGACACAGTAATTATAAAAAAGCCTGCCTGGGGATGGTAAGAAAAATCTCTCAGAATGTCTGTAGCTGCAGGTCCCAGAGCTGGCCCAAATCCTTGGCTATAAATAACAACAATGAACTGGGTAGTGACTGTCTGCTGTAGAGCATGGGCAATCTGAGTTTACAGGGTTGGTTCAGCAGGTATGCATCTTTTAGTCCTGGAAGACTTAGAACTAAGAAGAGAAAGTTTTCAAAGAATCATAGTGATAATATATATTTCTAAGAAGGATCCTGGTCTTCTTTATATATATAATTTATGTTCTCATGAAACAAGAGAATTTGGCTTAATAAAATGACAACCTTGAAACTTTAAATTAGAAAGTGTAATTGAGTAATTGGCTTAGATATGTGGTTTTACATCGTGTGCAGGTACTGGAACATCTGAGAAAACTTTATTTTTTTATTTTTTATTCTTTTAAAGATTTTATTTATTTATGACAGAGAGAGACACAGCAAGAGAGGGAACACAAGAAGGGGGAATGGGAGAGGGAGAAGCAGGCTTCCCACAGAGCAGGGAGCCCGATGCGAGGCTCGATGCCAGGACCCCGGGATCATGACCTGAGCTGACGACAGACACTTTAACGACTGAGCCACCCAGGTGCCCCCTGAGAAAACTTTAGATTCACTGTATTTATAAGATTACTGGATCATTTAAGTACTCAGCAAGGTTTTGTTCATTTATTTCAAACAATTCAAAAATACATTTTTAAATGTAAAATGACTGTTTGAAATAGTAAAATTGTTTAATTATTGAGTTTGCAAGCAAGATCAAACGCTATTCAAAGCCCCTTAAAAGTGATAGCTAAAATTTGCTAGGTTATAAATAGAATAATACAATTTAAAAGCCAAACTTAAAAGTTTAAGAGAGAGCTACAGTCTTAAATTTATAACTTGGATATATTTAACAATAATTGTGAAAATCAAAAGTAAACTTCTAAAGAATCTTCTGCCAAAAGAAAGGTAGAAGGAAGGACGGAAGGAAGGAGGGAGGGAGGGAAGGAAAGAAGGAAGGAAGGAAGGAAGGCAAGTAGGCAGTCAGAGGGAGGGGAGGAGAGAGCAGGGGAAGGAAGGAAAAGGAAGAAGAACATCTCAAGGGCACCAGAAAGCTTTTATCATCAATCTTCTAAGTCAGTGCCATCGAGAGGGATGACCTTGGACAAGAAGTTGATGTTTCAGTGCACCCAAGACTAGACAAAGAGCCATCTGTCCAGTGGAGTGGTAGAGACTTTTCTCAGCCAAGAGAGTGGCCTGAAGACTGAGTCGAGCCTCACATCCTTCTAAAGACATGCCCCTTCCATCTCCATTCCAGATGCTTGCACTGCACTGAAAATTTGAATGAAGGAAGAACCTCAGGTTCCTTTCAGCTCTGAAATCCTGTGGTTTTAGGGATATCTCTCTTTGCTTCAAACCCAGGGCTTCTGGCTCCAAGACTAAAATTAATTCACATTATATTTTCAAAAGGAGTATTTGGTAAGAATGTGGACTTTGGGAGCTCAATTCCCCTGGGGCCACCAAGTCCTAGAGCTGACACTAGCTCAGTGTTGACAGAAATTTAGTTTTTTAATCTCCATTAGCCTCAGTTGTCCCATCTGCAACACAACAATACTTACAGTATTCAGATCCTAGGATTGTTGTAAAGATTAAACGCAGGAGGGAGGATGAAGTGTTTGGCACAGAGGCAAGCATACAAAAAATGATCTCTTGGGACACCTGGTTGGCTCAGTTAGGTGTCCGACTCTTTATTTTGGTTCAGGTCATGATCTCAGGGTCGTGAGATGGAGTCCCCTATTGGACTCTGTGCTGGGCATAGAGCCTGCTTAAGATATTCTCCCTCCCTTTCTCTCTGCCCCTCCCCCTGCTACTGTGCATGAACTCTCTCAAAAAAAAAAAAAAAAAAGTGATCCCAGCAACACTGGGATGTAGTCAGGGCTACTTGTTAATATTCTCCATTATGGGTGAGGTTTTTAAGGCAGGTTAACTGAGAAGCATAGAGAAATCAACATAGCTAGTAAATTGCAGACCCCAAATTTGGATCAACAATAAGTCCTATGCTCTTTTCACATTGTGAGGTTTTCTTTTAAGAGACCCTAGCCTCCCTAATCTAGAGGAATTCAGATGATCTATTCATTTACTTATCATAGAATCCTTGATTCTCCAACTCACATAGGGAGAATACACTCTATAAACATAAGTAAGAAGTTAACAACTTCCAAGTTAATGAGTCTCCAAGTAAATGCTGCTCCATTTCTGGAGCCCCTCAGCCACACAGTCCAGCTAGGTGTGGGGGTGAGAAGGGGAGATGTTACGCTGAGATCTCTGTGCGTTTATTTGTTGTCAGTGGAATTTCAGCAGCTTTGTACCTCCTAGGGCCCCAAAGTCCCTGTAGAATTTTTATCCAACATCGGGGAAGGGATGGAGAAGGGAGAAAGTGGAGCAATTGTTTAAATCAATCTTCTCTGTGTATTTATTGAAATTTTCCTACAATGGTTTTCAATAAACCCTACTCCCCAGGGAATCAGGGAGCTGGGTCAAGAAGATTTCTTCTTTTGAGGTCCTAGAGGGGGCTTTTGTTGTTTTCTGCACAGTTAGAAGGAAGTGGAAAATCAAGCAGAGTGTTCTAAATCCTGTTTGGAACCAGAGGGGCCTAATAAATAAATATGTAAAATAAAAATGCTGTATACAAAGCCCTCTAAATTCACTGATGGAATAAATGAACCTTCCCAGGTCAGAATTCTCTATTCTGTGCCAAAAAAGGACCAGTAAAGAGAGAAAAGACCTATCCAAAGCCACCAAATCAATATTCAAGCTTGGAGCTGACCCCAGTCAACCTTGCGACTGGAGCCCTTTCAAAAGACTAAGCCCAGTGGCCAGAGGGCTATGAAGCAGACAGACCCTCCACCAGGGAAGGTCTGCACACAGGTCTACTTTGTGTTTCCTTAGCCTTTGCATTAGCTCACCCAGAACACCTTCCCACCTGCCTCCTCAGGGACTCCAAAGGTGGGGTACCTGGATAGGAAGTTCTCCAATGACTGCTTCTTGTCTTCCTTGCAAACAATGCCCTCCTTCTTCTGCTTTTCCATGTCTTTGATTCGGGACTGGAATGTATCGATCAAATCGAACACAGACTTCATTGATATAGGCACCTCATAGTATTGCTGTTTAAGAAAGAAAAGAAAGCATATGGTGTATAAGGGTGTTTCTTCCCTCTGTTTGTAGGATAGAAAGCCTGGGAGAATTCAAGAGAGCACTGGAGCAATCAGAGCCTGGAGGGTTCATTGATTTATAAACTAAACTCTCTTTTGCAAAAGTACCTCTGTTGATGTTTTGAGGTTCAGAATCCATGAAACAACTGTCCCTTACCTTTTATGAGAATTTTTTAATGCATACCTTTTAGTGGAAAGGGTCCGCGCCTTCCACATCACACATATTTTAGGTTTGCTTCCCTATTTCTAGGACTAAACTGGTTCCTGTTCACTACACCACTGAAGAGAAGGTGAGAAATGCTATAACCAACACAGGAATGGAATAACCTGTTAAGAGTATCTGACCTGAACTATAAGGGTAATTTTCCACCAGAGGGAGGACTGTTCTGCGGTCATCAGGAATCCACATAAACGCTTTGTGATTCCCAGAGACTGTTTTATTGAGCAAGTGTCACTTAAAATTAGGTCATGTTTCTATACGTATTCTCAGAAAAAAGTTGGAATCCAGCTTCAAGATGGTGCAATTCAGTTTCCTGGATCACAGCTGTCTGGACTTACAACAGCAACCTAAGGTGGATTTGAGGGCTGGATGAGCATAGGTGGCGTAAACTAGAGAGAAGTCTGGACATAGCTTGGAGCTATGCCCCCAGTGGGAATGTGAAATGTGAAAGCTGGCAGAGACCTTTGGGCCCATCTAGTCCAGCCCCTCACATTAGAGGTGGGGCAACACAAGTGAGGAATGGATTAATGAAAGGTCCTCTTTCAGGATCCAGAAGAATACTACAGGTTGGATCAGCTATTCCTATTCCGTTAGTCCAGGTGACCTTTTTCCTGATGATTTTCACATAAGCATGGTATGCTATTGGTGTACCGAATAGTTAAGACGTGCAAGCTGGAGCCCGCCTGCATGGGTATGAAGCCCAATGCCAACTGGGTGAACTTGGGCAAGTTACTTAACCATTCTGGGTATCTCTTTGTTCTGTGAAATAAAGGTAATACTTGTTATTTATCTCAGAGGTTTGAGATAGGGATTGTAAACAGTTGAGGTGAGTGCCTGGCATGCGGAAAACACTTAATAAAGTTAGATATTTTTGATAGTATTATTATAATTATTATTAGTGTTACTACATGGCACAGTTTTTCATGGCTCAGAACTTCTGTCCCTAAGCATAGGAAAAGAGTAGGTATAAAACCCTGCTGTCTTGTCCATATTGGATCAGGAGGTAAACTTCCAGGCCCTTCCATGTTAAATCTGGCTTTCCTGAAGGAAGAAGCCAAATACTCTTCACCTTTTATCCCTTGGGCCTGGCACATCATAGCTATTCAACCAGTGTCTGATGAATGCATAACACTGAATTTTGTCTGACTCAAACAGCTGGGCCACAGGAGGCCATCCAACCCAGCTCTTTCCATATACTTCAGTTCTAGGCACAAATTCTATAGGACAATGTGGAATATCTGAACCATTCCAAAACCTTTCCACTTATAAAGTAATCTGTGCCTATTCATATGTCTAATTGATTCATTGGCAAAAAATTCCGAGTTGTATTCAAAGGAATAGAACTGTATCATCTAAAACAGAAACCCATACCTTGACTCTAAGGTCCACATCTGTGAGCACCATGAAGAAGTCATTATAGGTCATTCCATACTCTTTCCTCAGGTCACCAATGAGATGCTGGTCTACCAAGTCCTCATCATCCACCACTCGCATGGGTTTTTCATTATCTTAAGGCAAATGAAATGTGAATAAATATAGGTGCGACAAGACAGAAATACGTGGGAAGCGAATGGGTGAAGGCTCTGGGTCTCCATCCTGAGTTAATTAGAACAGCTTTCATTAATTACACACATTCAACTAACATTTTGTTTGAACAGAAGTTTCCCAAGTGAATAAGTAAATAGAGAAATAAATGAATAAACTAATTTTGAAAGTCAGTATTCTGACTGACTTGATCAAGCCCCACCTCTGCCTACCTTGGTCATAGAGAATCAGAAGGAGCAAAGTGAGAGTGAAGGCAGCTGAGTCATCCCTGAAAGAAGACCGCCAATTCTACCCTGGGTATGAGTCATCACCCCACCTCACCAAGGAGTTTTTAAATTTATTTTAGTTTTAGTTATTTATTTAGTTGAGTCTAAAATCTGTGTCTTGTCGTCACTTTTATTAGAGAATCACTTTGGGACTCAATGAACTATGTCATTGCTATAGAGAAAAATAAGCTTAGGTTCAAGCCTGGCCACAGGTTCATTTTAGCTCCAGAAATGTAGGGCTTTTCATAATACAAATGTGGTGAGTGAAGACAATTTCAAGCCAAGTGTTACTAAATGTACGGAAGTTTTTAACCATGATGTATTTTTTTAAACATCAAGCCCTAAAAATTAATTACTATAATTTGAAATGGTTCTTGAAGGTCACTAGGTTGATGGGAAGTATGAACATGGCAACTCCTATGTCTCTGGAAATCATTTTAACATTTCTGAGATGATAATGCTACTTCCCTCCCTTACATGTCACCGTGTTTCCCTCAACCTTACTAAAATTTTTCTTTGCAAAATAATCCCCTGTACTTAAAAAAATGTGAAAAAATTAAAGTTAGCAAATATGTGATAATAGATATATTAGTGAAAAGAGTCTATCAGTTACTATCCACATTGTTACCCATGAATAATATTATAGTAGAAACAACCACAGTTTTGCAGATACAGAGGTTATAGAGTTTGAGTACCATAGACCATTGCTCTTTTATGGATAAAAAGGGGATGATTACAATTTAACTATTACTTTGGTTTATTTGATTAGGATCACTGAAAGTATACAAACAAGGAACTTGATTTCCCCCAAAGCAGATCAAAACATGAGGAGAAAGAATCTATTTTCCTCCCCCAAATTGTGACAGTTCTTCATGGAGGGGGTTCAAAGGCATGGGAGCTGATAGCTTATATGAAGACCAAGTACTGTCTACAAAATGAAAAATGACATGCTTCATGCATATGAACTATTTTTTAAGTGTACATTTTTCGTTGCCATTAATTAATTACAAAGTAATGGAAAAGAATTGCCAGATCTATGTTGATTTTTGTTTAATATGTCTCACTGAGCACAAAAAGCAAGTTGCTGAAGAAAATGTATAGTAAACGTTACTCTTGGTTAAAAGGAAATAAAGCAAAAGAAAACATATCTGCACAGGAATAGACACCAGAGAATGTCCAGAAGGACATCTAGCTGGTAACAATGGCTGCCTCTAGGGAATGGAAAAGGTGAGGTGGAAACTTTCACTGTTTATTTCACACAGGTCTATAGTATTTAAAATTTAACAAGAAGCATATTTTACAATTAATAATAATAATACTAAGGTAAATCATTAAAAACTGATTTTTAAAATGTTTTTAACAACTGATGTTTCTAAAATTTTACAAACAAGATTTTATCTGGAACCTAAGGATGACCATTTTTAATTCCCAACATAGAGTCATTTTTGCTTTTGTTCATTCAACAAAATATTTGTTGCCAGTGTCCTGAGCTAAGTCTATGCTGGGCCCAGGATTCAGAGATAAGTAACTTGGATGGAGTTCAAGTTCCTAATTAGAATCAAAATAAAACCATTAAATCTACCTAACAGAGAAAGTTACAAAAACCACTGAATGGCTGAGATGGAAGGAGATTGTAGTAGATTTCAAAGATGGCCCCGATTCAGCACCCCTCTCTATACCTAGACTCTTTTCTCAGTAACTGCAGCTCTCATTAAGGTGAGTGAGTTCAACTATCCTGCCTCTTGATTCTGAGCTCATCTATACAACTTGCTTTGGCCAATGCTAGCTGATGTCAGCACGAGTGACACAGATAGAGGTTAGAATTGGGCCTATACGTTTGGGATTGCTCTTGCCTCTACCACGGCCATGAGAACAACATCCACACTAGCCTTCTGAAAGATAAGGTACACCAAGTTACCCTGGCCCCAGCCCAGACAGGGCCAATCCAGATCAGCTAACACCCGTTGACCACTAAAGTGTTCAAGCCCAACTAAGATCACCAGGACTGCAAATACATGGACCAGCCTCACTGAGGCTCACCAAGCCCTGCCCAGATGAGCAGAACCCTACAGACATGTGACTGAATGTTTAATAATTATATGCCACTGAAGTGCGCAGGTCTTCTTTACAAAGCCTTATTGTGGCAATAGAGAAGTGATACAGACATTATCTGGCACAATCCAGTCACGTTATCAAGAAACAGTAATATAGGAAACATTATACGAAACGGGAACTGTAGAAGACACTGTGGTGTGTTGTCCAGATCCCACCTTCAGAAGCAAGGCAGCTGCAGCTGTGAAGCTGAGCAGCTGACTCCCTCTCCAAAAATCACTCTCCTTGGAAAAGAGCTGCCTTTCCCCCAAGTCACACTCTTACTAGGGGAGAGCCCACATTCAATGGTTGATGAGGTGGGGAGGGGGTAGATCTAAAAGGTGTCCCCCTTGGCTGGAAGTGGACCACTCTGAAGGTTTGACTGCATTACAATTAAAATTCTCTCCCTGTTTTCTCCTATCCCTCACCTCTCATAAGCATTATTCCTGAGAATACTCCCCATTCACCCCATGCATGCAAATCTCAGAGTCTCAGAGTCTTTTTCCCAGAGGATGAACCTATCACAGAGCCCACGAGGAGAGCAACTTGCTCAAGTTCACATTAGTAGTTAATAACAGAATGAGGGTAAAGCCTCAGGTAAAAAGACTTCACTCTTCTCCAGTGTTCTCTCTAGTTTACCAAAATACGCCCCACTCAAGGGTAGGGAGGACCTATGACCAAGATTGAAGCGAAATTTTTTTCTAACTGGGATATAGCAAGAAACCAATTTCATGGTCTGATTTCTCCTTTCAACTGAATATTTTCTGAAACATTTTGACTCAACATTAAACATAAAACATTTTACACTTCCAGACTACAGAATATCTAAATCCCAAATGAACGTTTGTGTCAAGGAGGAGCATCTGCCCCCCCGCCCCAAAAAACAATGAAAACACTGATCAACAGTGGCTGCAAAGATGGGCGCAGCTCTACCACAAGACAGAGTTCCCCTCTGGCCCAATTCCGAGCAAGGTATGTGCGAAGCCAATTCCCAGCTCAGCTGCCTGCCCTGCTCCAGGTCTCTGTTAACGTTCTGCATTCTGTCTCAGTTGGAGCTGAGACAGGACTGGGTGAACATGAGGCTCTCCTCAGTCTGGAAATGTAGCATACATCTGACAGCTTGTTATATTTATCCAAGTTTTGCCAAAGGTCTCCAGCCCTCATTCACAGGGCTTAGAAGCAAACATTCTTTGGGACACATCCTATAAACGTCCACATGATCTTGATACAGCTAAATGGATCCCCAGATCCAGACCCATTTGGTGGGATTTGGCTATCCCACACAGCTTGTCGCTGACCTAAGGTGACTGAGGAGGCACAGAAGGGAGCGTGAACTCTGTCACACGCTGGTGGGGACCTGCGCTGTGAGTGCAGCATTGGCTTGGGTTTCCATCCTTGAAGGACCTCAATTCCAAAAGTCAGTGACCAATTTCACGTTGCAGTAGATTCCTTCATGTATTTGTTCTTCCAAGTCTGACTACAGACAGCAATGACATTGCCGAAAAATTCCGCTCCAGTCACAACTAATTAACCACCAACTGGTGCCAGGCATTACGTTCGAAGCTTCCATCCGAGATGGCTTCTTCTCTGTGGTATTCATGGTATATCTCCTCCACCTACCCTGTCCTACCCGAGTTTAGGCATTCTGCCAATGTCCCTGGACCGCATCAGCCTCTCCCACTGCTTCAGAAGTTTCTTATCTCCTCTAGCAGTTTTTCAAAGCATGATCCACTGTCTACCTTCATCACAATCACCTGGGGCACTTGTTAACATTACAATCCTTGGATCCAGAACCATTGGATCAGAGTTGCTAGTCACGAGGCCCAGGAATCTGCATTTCTTTTGAAGATTTATGTATGTATGTACATATTTATTTGAGAGAGAGAGCATGAGCAGGAGAGGCAGCGGGAAAAGGAGAGAGAATCTCAAGCAGACTACACGCTGAGCATGGAGCCTGACTTGAGGCTCGATCTCATGAACCTGAGATCACGACCCCAGCTGAAAACGAGAGTCGGGATGCTTAACCGACTGTGCCACCTAGGTGTCCCGGGGATCTGCCTTTTAACCAGTTTTCTGCATGACTGTTATGCAGTCTAAGGACAGAGGACAAGGACAGAATAAAATCCAAATCTTAGGCTTAGCAACCAAGGCCATTTCTGTCCTGAAGTCAGCTGATCTTAGCTAGCTGATCCTTTAACTCTTCCACATTTTATGCTCCAGCTTCTATTTTTGGTTTCTAGAAATATGCCTTCTCTTTCTGGAATGCTACCCCTACCAGAAAATGGGAACTAATTACCCGTCAACCTGTCTCTACCTCATCTGTGCACTCACAACCCTTTTACATGCTTCTGCAAACATGCCTATCACCTTGCACCGCAAGTTGTTTATGCATCTGTCTTCCCACCAGATATGAGCAATTCACCAATAGGGACTGACCTTTGATTACCTTCTAAATCCCTGCAGCCTGGCACACATAAACAACTAGGTACCGATCTGGTAATCATGAAATCTCTTCCCTAAGAAAGACGTCACGTAAAAAGAAAAAAAAAAAAAAAGAGGGTAGTGAGGGATAGAGTAAAGACGGTGAGCAATTCTGAGTCTATACAGAGAACCCATCATTAAACCCTTGCGCTTCCTTTATCTTGTGAGCCTATAAAACAGCCATTCTAAGTGTAAGTTGAGAAAACTCATCATATAGATTTATTTTCTAAATCTGGGTTTTCATGTATGAGGTCTTATAATTGTATTAATCATATTTTTTATTTTCTATATATTATGATCTTTTGACATCTTAAAAACTCTTTCTGACTGGGGAGAGACTGCCCCTCCCAAGGCTAGCCAATTCTTAGAGACAGCAAAAGGTCCAGCCCGCAGCAGCTCTCTTAAATTCAAGCCATCCAAGCCAATACCCTACCTCCTGGATCTGGCACATGCACCCCAGGAAACAGTATTCCTTTGCTTTAATCATTCCAGGGTCAGGTACCAGGCAACTAGGGACCGCCCCTATAGCCCGAAGCCTGCTGAAATCATTCAAACTAGCCAATCAGAAACTATTCATAATGTCTTGCCCTGCCTTTCTCTTGGGAACCCTAGGGATAAAGGCAGTGACCAAGGCGCTCCCCTCCTTGTTCTGCTTTCAGACCCAACCCAGGCTCCTCCTGTGGCCCTGGGAGGCATACTGCTCTTTCCTCTCTGGGACCCATGAGCAATAAAGTGTATTTTCCTTTGGCATTCTGATCTTTTGAGTGTCATTCACTGTGCTGCCCCATTCACCACCATACCTTAATAAACCCTGTCGGGGGTGGGGGGGTAAACAGGCAGCAAAGATAAAGTGTGTTTATATGGCATTTAAAATATAACTATCCTATTCAAGAAGTCAGCACAGGCCGAAGCTGTGGATAAATCTGAAAGTAAAGACTCCAGCAGAAGCTAAATTGCTTTGATCTCAAGAATATTTCTGGGATTGCTGAGCAGTCTGTAGTAGATGAATCTCAGTTAGGATAACCCTGGGCTCCAGCGATGGCATTTACTTTCTTTTGATAGGAAACAGATCAATTTAAATGACTTTGTAGTTGATTCCCCTCCTCCTATTTTACTATTTGAGTGGTCGGTTGCCTGCCTACCACCCACTGTGAGGTGAGTGTCTGGATTAAACCTATAGGTGGGACTAGCCTGGCCATTCTTGATCACAAAGTTGCTGCTTTCACTTGATCTCTAGAAAGAGCAACTTGTCCCATAAATGAAGGAAGTGTCCTGCCAGGTTCTTTTCTGTCCCACAGACTGACTCTACCAAAACTTGGAAATTATTTAAAATTTATTTGAAAAATATACTTAGAAATCTTTAGGGCCTCCACATGGTTTACCAAATAAAGTTTGGATTCTCTGGCCTGGTATTTGGAATCCTCTAAAATCTGGTGCCAGTCTCTTTTCCCCTCTGTTCTACACTTAACCTTCTGCTTTCAAGCAAACCTAGCTGCAAATCAGAACCACTCAAGAAACGTTTTAAAAATATAAATTCCCGAACCTTATCCCCAAACTGGCTCAGTATCTTGGAAGGGGGAAGGGAGCCAGAATCTGAATTTTCATCCTCATTTATAAAGAGTACCTGTAAATTGAGATTAAAAGGAACAATCCTGGGGCACCTGGGTAGCACAGTTGGTTAAGCGTCTGGATTCTCGGTTTCAGCACAGGTCATGATCTCAGGGTCATGAGACTGAGCTCCGCATCAAGCTCCACGCTCAGCATAGAGTCTGCTTGAGATTTTTCTCTCTCCTTCTGCCCCTTCTGCGCATGCTCTCTCTCTCAAATAAATAAATCTTTTTTTAAAGAACAATCCAATAGAAAAATAGGTAAAGGACACTAAAAACTAAATATAAATGCTTCCTAAACATATGAAAAGATGTTCAATCATACTCATAAGAAGAAAAACGCAAACCAACAACACTCTGCACTAAGATATCATTTTTCACATATCACATTGGCTAAAAACACTCACAAGTTTGGTTATACACTCTGTTGGAGAGGTTTAGGGAAATGGACACTCTTATACATGCTGGTGGGACGGCAGTATGGTACACCTTGTGTGGAGAGAAATCTGGTGATATCTAACAAAGCTAAATACATTTTCCATTTGGCCCAATAATCCTGTTTCTCAGAATTTATTGTAAAGATATACCCACATAGAGTGACATAGGATAAGGTTATTTACTGTGAAATTACTTATAATAACAAAATACTGAAAATAATCTAAGTGTCCATTAACAAGGAGACTGGTTAAATAAACTGTGGTAGAATTTTACAATGGCTTAATAAAGAATGTGGACAATTTCTATATACTCATAAGGGAAGGTCTTCGGGAAATATTTTTTAGGTGAAAAAAGCAAAGTTCAGAGTTGTATAAATACTATATTTTGTACTAAAGCGGGGATATAGGTGTTTATATTTATTTGTATTTGCATAAAGAAGCACTAAATTTATAAATAAGAAATCATAGGGGCACCTGGGTGGCTCAGTCATTAAGCGTCTGCCTTCGGCTCAGGTCATGATCCCAGGGTTCTGGGATCGAGCCCCACATCGGGCTCCCTGCTCCGCGGGGAGCCTGCTTCTCCCTCTCCCACTCTCCCTGCTTGTGTTCCCTCTCTCACTGTCTCTCTCTCTCTGTCAAATAAATAAATAAAATCTTAAAAAAAGATAAATAAGAAATCATAAAAATACCTATGGGGCAGAGATTAATAAGGTATAGGGGTCAAGAATGGGTGTAATGCTTGTCTGTGTATATTTTTCTATGTAGCTTTGACTTTCGGATCCAAAAAAATGCATCATCTCTTTAAGAAATTAAATAAAAACAAAAAGTACTTTGATGGAGTCATCACCTATCAAAAAATCTCCATATTCAAGGCCTCTCCAAAAAATCAACACACTTTTCAAAATTCTCTGATGTTTACAGCTTCTCTAATGACTGCAATTGGAAGAGCTTAACCTTCCACCACATTCTTCAAGCACTGTTTTGTATGGTTGACTTATCAGGTGCTTTTCGCCCCTTGCTCATCAGGGGTTGATCTTGACACTGATGCACTTGAGAAGCAGGAGGGCAGTGAAATGGGATGACTGAACAAGCTGGGGGCAGGCTCCCCAGCCTCCAGGGCACACAATGATTGATAATAAGAGACTGAATAAACAGAGAGGGACACCCAGCCATTGTCTGGAAATCGGATCCCTCACCCAGCCTGGCCTCCCAGCACAAGGGGGCAGCTGCCAGACTTTGTCACCATGATGAAAGGAGGAGCTGGGGCAAAGCGTCAAATTTTCAGGTGTTCTGAGGGGAAGTGACATTTCTGCATTGTTATGGAGCCGGCGAGGCTTGTCCATAAAGAACAATTCTCTTCCACAGGATCAGAGACAGAAAGAGAATATTAGGCTGAAATGGAGTCTATCGCTCTCACCTATAAAAGGTATTTTAGAAATTCACCCATGAGTTGCTTACTCATATGACTATGGAATCACTTTTTCTCCTGTTGTCACATTCCAGCTGCGTCCCCATCAACTTTCGACCTCCTTTTTCATCGAATACCCTCAAACTTGTCTTCCTTCAAAGGAAGTTTTCAAAGAACTTCCTTTGCCCATAAAAATGTCTTGTATGTTCTAGCCCTTAAAAGCTGGTGATTGAATATCACTGTCAAATATTATTCATCCCTGTATCTTGCTAAGAAACATGCCTGCCGTGTTTTCCCCTTATTTCTCTTTCCATTCTGCAATAAAGCACCTTTATTTTTTTTTTAATTTATTTGAGAGAGAGAGAGAGTGAGAGCATGAGCAGAGCAGAGAGGCAGAGGGGGAGGGAGAAGGAGAAGCAGACTCCCCGCTGATACAGGGCTCTGCTCCCAGGATCCTGGGATCATGACCTGAGCCGAAGGCAGACGCTTAACTGACTGAGCCACTCACGCGTCCGAGTAAAGTGCCTTTAGCCAGCTACTTCTTCCTATCTGGCACACTTTGTCTATAATCCATCCTCTTCATATATACACCAATTTTTCTATCCGATTGATATTTTAAATACCACTAACTGAAAATGCTTTTATGTGCTATGTTTTTCTAAACTCTCATGTATAATATTAGCTTGGATGGCAAAACGAGATGGGCTTATTCTGCATTACAATTTGCTCAGGCAGAGTGACTTTCATTAGGCTAAGGACTGAAATCTTAAGGTAAATTTCCCGATATTTGTAGGGCCATCATCTGTAGTCCATATACATTTAGCAAAATGGACCAGCTGGTGAGAACAGCCCACAGTGTAGTTGGTTGTGGGTTTCTCTTTTTAAGGCCCAGTAAAAGTCTGGAAGAGTAGAGAGTGCTTGATTTATTTTTAAGGAAAGTAAGGCCATCTGTTAGATTTCCAGCTGAAAATCGGTCAAAGCTAGAGCTTGGTTCACTGAGTCTATGGTGCATGCCAATTCCTGTTTTCCCATGGCTGGCTCCCAGTCTTGGCTGAAAATTCTATGGCCTTTCCCATAAGGAGGTTAAGCTGGGACATAACACAAGGAGAGAAAGGCCTTCCAGGAATTAAATGAGGAACAAAAGAGAAGCCCCCCCCCCCCCCCCGATCATATCCAAGCTGCCATTCAGTGAGAGGCAAACACCCAACGCACAATACCTGACTTCCAATAGGGCAGGAAAAACCCCTCAGTGCCTCTACTGCTCATATTCAATCCAGATGTCTAAAAAACCAGCAGGATTAATGCTAAAAATTTGCCAAGGCAACACCAGATGCTTATAACAGTAGGGACCACATAGAGGCTAAAGCAGAACAGATAATGATTTTTCCAAACTTCTCCGAAATAAGGAATGAGGAAACACTGCACCAAAAACTAATGATGTAATATATGGTGATTAACATAACAATAAAAAAATTAAAAAAAAAAAAAAAAATAAGGAATGAGGATTCTTTGGGCAACACATTTGACACTGGAAACACCTGGCAGGGGAGCCCTTTCATCGCCAGCCAGCACCAGTTTCTGCACTGGATTGAATATCTACTTCCTCTCTAGACATCTGGATTGTAATTAAGCTCCCTGGCTCTTGCTACTATTTGGAAATCCAGAAACAAATGGTTGAATCTCGATTAGACACTAAATAGGTGTCTTTGCAGTCTTAGTGTTGTGGGCTTTGGTTTTATTACCAAGAGCAGTAATGCACCTTGTGACCTGGGAGGGCACTTGTGAGGGTTCCCTGTCAACGTGCTGTAATTAGCTGAGAGCAATTACAAGTGCTTTTTAATTACAGGTGCTCTAGTCCCTGTGACCGCTCACGGAGCTCCAGATGCCTGCCAGAAAAAATGGTGATGATTGTGACCACATAAGAGCATTCATGATATGGCAGATACTTATAGGCCTTATCTTACTAAATCCTCACCATAGCCCTTGAAATAGCTATCATTATTTTCTAGGCTGAAGCTTAGGAAACAATTTGCCCAAAGTCACGCAACAAAGAAGTTGGGAACTGGTCCGTTTGACTCTAGACCTCGTTTTGTGTCTTCTGTTTGTACGATTATTGTTGTGGTGGTTAAGGGCTCTGTTGTTGTTGCTCTCCCTCCCAAACATACACTCAGCATAGGGATGAATGTCCACAAACCAGTCACTGACCCCTAATGTTTTATGATGGGACATTGGAAAGGTTGGTATTTATTTTCCTTTGGAGCTAACTCGGGAAGGTGAGCTAATAAAAACAGAGAAGGCATAACTGAAACTTCATATTTGAATAAATTCTAGAGACCTGCTATATAATATTGTGTCTATAGTTACCAATACTGTATTGTGCACTTAAAAATTAGTTAAGAAGATCGGACTCAGGGCACCTGGGTGGCTCAGTTGGCTAGGCATCCTACTCTTGATTTCAGCTCAGGTCATGATCTCAGAGTTTTGGGATCGAAACCCGTGTCAGGCTTTGTTCTGGGCATGGAGCTTGCTTAGAGTTCTATCTCTCCCTCTGCCTCTGCCCCTCCCCAACTCTCTGTCTCATGCTTTAAAAAAAAACAAAAAAAGGTTGGGATCACATGTTTTAACCACATTTTTTTTTTTAAAGTAGGCTCCACGCCTAGTGTAGAGCCCAACACAAGGCCTGAACTCATGACCCTGAGATCAAGACCTGATCTGGTACCAAGAGTCAGATGCTTAACCATCTGAGCCATCCAAGCGCCCCTTAACCACAATTTTTAAAATATGATTTAGAAGCTAGACAGTATCCAAACTAAATTGGCATTATCATGATGTAATTATGACTGCTATGTGTTCTATTGCATCAAGATCACACAACAGAAAAATCTGTGAGATAATGTGTTATATGTATTGAAGTTAAATGTTAACTAATGGGGAAAATATGTTTTATATTCTTTCCGAGGAAATGTATTTTATGAAAAATATGCAGGATCTGCAAATGGTGAAATATGAAGAACTTTCGTTGTAGTTAAAAAATTTTAAAAAATAGAGAATGCATGAAGGGAAAAGTTTTTTTTTTAAACATAAAGCCCCAGAGATGTAATAATTATAAAAGAAACTGGGTGGGTCAGATCTGGGGCTTCTGACTGTGACCAAACTACTCACAGTAAGTCTTGCAACATTCCCATGAGAACTGCAAGGAGTTAGCTGCCCAGTGCTGAGCTGTACACCTCATGAGCCTCACACACACCATTAATATGAAAAATTATGAAAACTCTACATTCAGCCAAATTCTTCAGCTCTCCAAAAGGACTTGGGTGCAGTTCAGTCCATATTTTCACTAACTTTTCATTTAGCTGAACAGCCTTTCTCAGCCCTCCCCAGTCTTGCCAGAGACAAGTGCTTCCAAGGGCCTGGCAGGTCCCCATCTGTGAGTGAGTCACCTGCAGCATGAAGGTGGCAGGAAGATCAAACGGTATTATTCACAGGCAAGAAGACTCTGGATCCAGAAGAAACTGTCTACATACCTTTCTGGCTCTCCCACCACTGTATTACTTCTCCTGTTTTTCTCCACCTCATTGACTTTCAAACCATAGGATGCTTGCATATTTTTTTCATTGTAAAGTGCCAAAAACTTACACCAGAACCATCCAGAATAGTTACATAAAGAGGTAGGTAAACTGACCTTTGTTACCACAAGGAAAGAGCCCTCTGAATATCTGAATTTTCCTCTTAATTCCCTGCTGACCTCTCCCATAAAGTTTGTTTCACCTTAGGTATGAGAAAAACAATAATGTAATTAAAATGTTTAAGAGAACCTAGCTGGAAGTGGTCAATTTTCATGGTGCTGTTGTTGACAGGGCCAAAGATGGTGATCACGGAGATTTTCCGGGTGGCCATCTTGCAGAAACTTTCCAGATACTCATCTCGCTGCTGCACATACATGTTGTTCTCAGCCTTTGGAGCCGTGATCAGCTAGAGGTGGGAGGAGACAAGCAAATATTAATTCACAGTGATAGTTGTACACAGAGGCAAAATCCAAAAGGATAATTCGGAATAGAGGGCTGGTAGTGACTGATGCTAAAGACAGATGCTAAACTAAAGTGTTCTATTGAACAGTTAGCATAACTAGGGCCAAAACAGTCCATTTGGAAAGTGCCCCTGTTTTGTAATGACTCCAAATACCTTAGAGTTTTCTATTCCCTCTAGTTATCTTTAGTACTAGTCTTCATGGGTCCTAGCTTTCTCAGTGAACTCTGCACAGGAACACTTATTTTACAAGGCTGTTGTGGACATTACATGAATACTGGACATGTAATAATAGTGCAATAAGTGCTATCGCCCTTCCTTCCTTTTGGTCTTTATTATCCTAATGGGCTGCTCTTGTGAACTGAGTGGTTACTACTCTTTTGTTTTATGTCCCACAGGGTTGAGAGAGCTTCATAGCCATTGTAACTTCAAATCCATGCATAGATTCTACTTCATTCTTATCATACTTCTCTAGGCAACCTTGCAGAAAGTTTTTAGGATGGCACCTTGGCCTATGTTTTGTCACACAGAATATATTCATTGTCACACTGGGCCTGTACAGAGCTCGTGGCGGACTTCTTTGACACTGGAGTCCGCCCCAGCAAGATGGATTTTGCTCTTTCAGTTCAGCCTCCTGTAATTTAGGCCTGGCATTTTTCAACGAGCTCCTGTGTGTCTTTTAAGCTCACTGCGAACCCCAGACAGAGCAAAAGAAAGAGATGCTATAGTCACGAGAGTCATTTGGAAAAGCATATTTTATAATTTTGGATAAAAGGAGGATACCCTTCATTTTTAGGGCTCCTGTTGAATGCTCTAAGAATGTCTCAATATTTCCATCTAACTGGATATAAAAGCTTTTCTACTTCCTTGATTATTTTTGTAGGCTTTTCCTGAGCCTTCTCCAATTTTACCAGGTTTTTCATGAGCAGAGACCAGAGCTAGGTACCACACCCCCACAAGTGGGTGGGCATGGTGCTATTCACCCTGGAGGTGGAAGAACGTGGAATTTCATTCTGATGATGAGCAGGTCTTTGTTAAGCTCTCTGACCTTAAATAGCTCACTAGGCTGTTGTCTGTATGAACACTGTCTATTCACCCTTTGTTAACTCATCACTTGGCTTAGAGACCGGCCTCTATACACTTTCTCAAACCTGACCACATTCAAATTTATCAGCCACTTTTCTACTTACCATCTAACCTTATAAAATATTTCTGAAGTTTGTGGCTATTAGCTTGACATTTTTCAGAGGGCAAGTTGCCACGTTGTTATTGTTAATCTCTTCCAAACACTTTATCGAAATGGTTAATAAACCTGCTCCCAGCTTGATACTGCTATTTATCCTTCTCTGTCAGAGATGTGTTTATTATTGCCTGCAGGCTTTCCCTTTTAAAAATTCCCTGTGCTATACAAATACTATCCCTCATGGAAATCAAAATGTGTTCAATAACTTTTGAGTGGAACATTAACAAAGATTTTTTCTGGGATGAAGCTATTTTTTTTCTCAGGTTGTTATTTATTTAAGTGGTCACGATTTTGTTTATTTTTGATTTTGTGTTTATATGCCTGTTCAGATGGACAGGGTGGGTAGAACATGCTTATTTTAGAAATGTAATTTCCCAAGAGAAAAAATAATATTTTTCCAAATTTATTCATTGATTCATACTTAGCCTTAAAAGAAGATTTAAAGTGGCTATAAAAAGATACAGGAATGGTATTTTTGCTTTGTTTGTTAGTTTTTAATTGGTTTTATGACATTTGAACATATTTCTTCAGGTTTTGATGGTGGCCCATATCTTGGGACTTTATTTTCAGTTGGTATGTTTTAGGTTTTTCTTTCTGGCCATTCTTTGCTCACAAACACACTGTTTTGAAATAAATGAATGTTTAAGTGAAAACACAAAGTAGCCAGAGACAAAGGGAAGATCTACTGGTAATGATTTTGGATTCCCTTTTCTAAATGAAGGATATACCCAAATTTAGAATATATTTAGAGGAGTCTCTAGGGCACAGCTGCCCCCGTGCTAGATGACTGATAATTACCTGTCTTTGGAACTTCAAATCCGTACATAGATTCTATTTCATTCTTATTATACTTTGCCATGGACCTTTACAGCCCATGGACAGACCACGAAAGGACAGGATTTCAAGAGTCCTCACAGCTCCCTCTGGTCTGTTTCTCCCTCTTGTGAATAACTGGGAACTTCGGACAACATAGAATCATACAGAACCTCATCCTTCCCTGCCTGGCAGCTTCTCTCATTACCTCTGAATGCAGTAGCCTTAGACTACTTAGACTATTGGACACCCAGTGGGAATCAACATAAATAAATAAAGAGCCCTGATGTTTATTTTCACCTCAGGACCTGTGCCCTGGGATGCTTTAACCTACCCGTGAGGTGACATTTATTTTGCATGACTCACTTCCTCCCTCCACAACCTGGTCCCAGCCTCTCTCTTGCTAACCTTTCCTCCTATTCCTCCCTTACGTGACCTCTTCACTCCGTAGCCAGACTGGTCTCCGTTATGAAATGAAAGGAATCTGGGCAGAGTGGCACAGAGAAAGGGTGAGTGTAGTCAAAGTGGGAGGGACTGCATTTGCTTCTAATTCAACGCTGGCTACCTTGTAGCCTCAAGAAGGCTACTTAACTTTCTGAACCTTGGCTTTTGCATCTTTAAAATGAAACAACTTCCCTGACAATCGGGGAAGTAGTGAGAATCGGGGGGAAAAAAAAAAAGTATATGTACCGGCTGTGTGCACACAAGCACCATATGTGTATGTTGCCTCTGAAGAGTTGACTCTCATTCCTTCTTTTGCCTTGGCCCCTATCACCCCTTCCACCCAGAAAGCTCTCCCCTCCCCTCCACCTTAACTGCATGCAAGCAGTCTTCAAACGCAGCATCGTCCTTATTATCTTTCCTAGCCTACGATGGTCACTTTCTCCTTTTCATTGCTGTTCAAATGCTGGCCGATGTTTCTCAGTTTCCATAGATCACTCCAGCCAGAGGAGAGGAGGAGTGGTCCCCTGCTTAGGAATGTCTAGATGCCGTCTGCGAACCAGCTGCTAAAGACCCCTCTCCCCTCGCATTTAATCTGTTGCTCGAGCTTGCATCAGGGACAGTAGAGGAGGTTGATCACGTGAACATATTTCAGGCACTTTCCCTGTGTGCTGACACCTCCGTCCCATTTGTTGTCGAGTTTGGCAGTATTTTCAACGGTGTTTAAAATGGTAACCGTGTCCAATCCTCTCTTCCTAAAAAGAGCATCCTAGAACTTCTCAGTAAACATTATTGTCTGGCACTTGGCCTCCTTCCAGTTTGGTGGTGATAAATCAGGGTATGTATCATGGATTCAGAATTGTGTTGTGGTTCTTTTTTTATGTTTCTGTTCCAACTGGTGTGTTGGCACAAGGAGCCTCAGAATATAATGGAGCCTGTTTGCATAAGTGAAGGGAGCAAACAAGAATGGGAAGATGCTAAGGGGAAGATATTTTAAGTCTCAGCTTATTCTAAGCACTGTGTTAAGCTCAAAACACTAGATTTTTACAGGATTCTGAAAAATAACATTCGAGCTACTAGTACGCCTCAGTAAAGCAGAGCTTTGTAGCCCTTTCTAAAATTAAACCAAATAAGTAGATTGTTGTCCCAATGTCCAAATTTCTGAGGTAGGGTTAAAAGTAAGAACCTGGTTGAATTATAGGAAATTCAGTCTCCAGGGTGCTTAAACTTGATCTTGAGTCTATGTAATTCCACATTATGAGGACTCTTGCTAGCTGACAAGTAGGTACATCTCAGGGCACAAAATGATGGCCTTTTAGCTCTACGCCATATAGTCCATCGTTTTAGTGATAAACGGCTTTTCTCTATTCTTACTGTTGTCAACCCCAAACTGACACCAACCAGTCTGAGGGGTTAAGTCAACTGGGATTCAATCTATTGTTCTCGACTGACCCCCAGGCAAGCCGGAGGGCTCAGGTGCAGAGAACCAGCTGGTCATCAAGGTCAGAAACTCTACACTGTTGCTTAGCACAAAATGTTGACAATTGATAGACCTTACCATTTATCTGAGTAATTTAAGGTTAAAAGTGAATTTTAAAACATCTGTATTGACTAACAGGATGATTTCTCAGTTTCTCCTTCACTTTTTGGCATATGCCCATTGAAGGCTCACACCCATAGGATGCAGGATGGGGGAGGGGCTGGAGTATGAATTTTAAAATCAAACGGACCTGAGTTCTAATTCTGACTTGGCCATGTATTAGCTGCACAGCTTGGGAAACTTCTCAATTTCTCTAAGCTTCTTTCCTTGACTGTATAGTGGAGTTAATGAGTCCCTCCTCATGGGGTTGTTATGACAGTTAAACCACACAGCTTTGGCAAAGCACCTTGCAGAATGTGCCCTTTTCTGTTTATAGGCTGAGAGGAAGGGGGTTTGAAGGACTGACCTCTGGCCTCAGAATAGGACACCTGGTTCTCCCTGTAGGTCCTTGGAAGGCCCCTCAGATGTTGTTCACCATGGTGGCCATTGTTTCTCTAAAAGATGGGTTAAGGAGCGGTTACATGATGTTTTCACATCTAAAGAATGATATAGATAACTGTGAAGCCCTGGGGGTTTATGATACATCGTAGCTGGTTACTGAAAAACTGGAAAGAGGAGCTGAAAGTCCTGCATGACTTCTTGGAATGTAACCTCGTTTCAGTTTGAACACACTGGGTTCGGTGGAGGCCAGTTGGAGGTATGTGTCGTCAGCCCCCCTTTTACAGCTCGGAGAGTGTTAAGTCTTAATGAATATTAATTGAATCACGGCACTTTCTGAATAACATCAGCATGTGTACTAGGAAAAAAATGAGTGGAAAAAAGACAAAAGGCACCAACCAGCTCTTTCACCCAGAAATCCAGGTCTCCTCTCTGCCTGGTGAAACAGATTTCTTTTCTCTCCATCTTTTGATATTATATCATGTTTACTTCATCTTGTCTTTTCTAATCCATTCCTATTTTAGATATCATCTCTTCAGGAAACACATTTCTGATATGATCATCAGCTGGGCACACGTGGGATGGTGAGACTGAACTGCCGGCTGTTGGTACTTTCTTCCTAATAACAAACCTGGTTCTCTCGCCAGCCCCAGAAAGCAATGCTGCCATGAGCCATCCCAGCTGGTTTCTGGCTTGCCTCACATGACATCAGCAGAGGCTGTCGTTTGAATTTCATTTGCTAGAAATTTATGATCAGGGATACTGTTTAAAGCAGAAAATAGCCAGCTGGGCTTTCAAATCCCTGACTAAGGGAGTAGAGTGAAAGGGGAGAAATGAAAGGCATGACTAATATCAGGGATAGAGTATGAAAACCTCTTTCTTTGCACTCACAAACCAGGGGTAATGGAAGTATTTGCCAGACGGGTGCACAATTACAATCCTGACATTTTACCCATGATTATTTCCCCCCTGCTTAAAACCTGCCCATGAGGAACACTTCACCCGCCCTGTTGGCTAACTGGCCAGGGTTGGGTGATGTACTTTACAGGCTGGACAAAGTCCTGGCTCCTCGGGAGGAGCACACTGCAAAGGCTTGCCCACACCTCAGAGAGCAGCTGGCTCCCTTAGGTTCTGTAACAAACATTTAAGTACCAGGTAGAATTAATTCTCCTCTGAAATGAATGGTTCTTTTGGCTCTGACTAAAATATTCTCATTTAAATTTATGTACTCTGAAAATAACCAAGTAGCTGTTAAACTGCTCTAGCAGACAGCCTATCCTCTGCTAACTAAGTTATATACTTTAAGGCTCTGGTTAAAAATGAGTAAAATATACAAAAAATGCATAACAACACACACACACAAACCTGTAGAATCAATGAAAACTTAACGTTTTGTTCTAATGCATAGGTGCACCACTGTGGAACACCTGAGAGAATTTTGGGACATGCCCCACCCATGATAAACACCACCAGGGACTCTGCTCTGAGTCACATTTCAAATGCCTACTTAAACTTTTTGAAACCGCTAAAGATAAATGGACACCAGAGCCTCTCCGCTCAGATCATTAATCCAAATTTAGACCAGATTGGAAAAACTAAAAGCCCCTTTGAGAGACGCCTTGAGAGAAGAGTGCCTATCTCTTTGGGTGGGGATAATGCAGGGTGCAGTCACCTCATGCCTTTAGTAGGACAAAACTGTCCTCAGTGGCATGAGGTGTCTCCTTCCCACCCATGTATCTGAAAAAAATCCTTCCTCACCCACACTGCCTGACATTAATTTACTGATCCTTTTCTCTGAAGTGATTGTACTGTACCTCTCCTCCTTGACAGCCTGGAGTAAAATGACAGCATTAAGAAGGGGTAGAAATCTTGGAACGGCCCTAAAAGAGGGGCAAGGAGACAAGAAGAGGGGAAGGAACCATTCGCACACGGCTGATGAGAACTGCCCTTACATTTAAGATGGGGTTTCTTTCTGCCCAAAGGCTTCCTTCGGCTTGACTAGATTCTTTAATTATTCTTGGGATGGAGGCTAGTAATGGCCAAAAGAGAGAGCTCTTGAGATGGACCTTGACTTGCTCTGTATCATTGGCTTCAGAAACACAGGCAAAGTGGGAGAAAGACTTGCTTGTATCCTTTCTCTCTCTCTCTCTCTCTCTCTCTCTCTCTCTCTCTCTCTCACACACACACACACACACACACACACACACACAGGCACTCATTTGACAGAGGCTCAGGAGAAACTGACATCTGTCTTTAGCATTTTGGAAATTGGAACAATTAACCCGGTTCCCCACGCTGTCTTTTTGGTCTCTTACTGGGAGTTGGGCAGTGATGGGGGAGGCAGTCTTTAAGGGGAGAAGACTTCAACCAGCTGGTTTTAAAGTATTCGTGAGGGTCACGCCAACAAGGACCCTTCCCCACTCCCAGTCATACCCGCTCCCCACCCAGGCTGCCTTCCTTTCCTCTTTGAGGTTTCCACTCTGATAGAGACCTAATTAGGAGAAAAAGGAGAAAATGTACCATTTCCCCATACACATGCTTCTAGTTCCTAAGCTCATGAAGAGATACATCTCCTTCCTAAGTTGTGACCAGAGTCAATGCATGCCGTTTTTGGAACTCCTTTGTTCTTTTATTCTTTGAACTTGGTAAAAGGATGCTCTTGCCCAGAACTATCCGTTGGAAGAGAGCTAAGGATGGGGGATGGGTACTGACAGGTTTGGAAAAAGCTTCGCATAGAGGCTTCCCTGGGCTTATGTCTAAGGGCTCCCGGCCATTGAGTCTGGACCTCAGGGCCACGAACCTGTGTGGACAGAGGTTCATAGAGCACTAAACCAAAAGGAGCTACCGGCCTAGCTGCCCTTTCTGGATGAACCTCCTGATCTTCTTGACATGGCACGGATTCAGCCACAGTCTGCCATCCAGCAACATGATTGTAGAAAAATAACAAAGCAAACATTAACATGCCCTGCCTCAGCCCACAGAACAATGCTGGGGAGATTACTTACAAGAAGCCTTCGTTTGCCTTCAAAGGACCCCAGCAGATCGGTCACCGACTTCCTGGGACTCTGAGCGAAGTGTTTGGTGGTGGGTTTCAGGTAGCCCTCCTGCTCTGTTTTCCCTGCTTTTTTCTTCTTGCTCTTCTCTTTCTCCTGCTTGCTCTTTTTCTCAGACTTCTCCTTCTTCACCTGCCTTTCACTCTTGAGTAACTTGTCTGCTTTCTCATTTTTCACCTTTTTTTTCTTCTCCTTCTCAGGTTTCTCAAGCTTTTCATGCTTTTTCGATTCCTTTGCTTTTTGGGGGGGAATATTCCCCACCTGCAACTCCTCCTCCAGCTGAGAGGCAGTAGGCCTGCTGAGGTCATACTTACTCTCATACTCATTGCTAAGAATTTTGTCCTGGGCTTTCTTTTTGGGAGGTTTCCCCTTGGCTGGCTTGTGAGGACCTGGCACCACATTTGGGTCCCGGTGGCCGTGCTCCCGCCTGTCTGTGCGGTTGTCCCGGAAACGTCCCGCGCCCGCCCTAGTGCTGTGCTCTGAGATGGTGGTGGGAGGGGCAGCCGTGAAGCTCTCGAAGCCGGTGGCCTTGCCGGGCCTCCTCGTGGTCTGCAGCCTCTCCCTGTGCTGCTCCTTCCTGGGCTGAGGGTAGAGATTCTCTGAGGCCCCCGGCTCCCTGGCAGGGGCCCCCTCCGCCGTTGCGGGGGGCCTGTGCGCATCTGAGGAGGGGTGCACCCTGGGGGTCCAGGGCTTCTGGGTGGTAGGAAAGGCCGTGGTGGACGTCAGTCTTGCAGCTGCAGTTACCACCCGAGAGGTGGCCCGGGTCACGGTTGGGACTGCAGCAGGAGGCAGGGTGGTGGCCCTTGGGGTTGGAGGAGGCGGGGGAGGGGCGGCCGTGGTGGCGGCCGGCTTTCTCAGCACCTTCACCCGACTCTCTCTGGTCGGTGGGACTTGGGCTCTCCTCTGGTCGTCCTTTCTCTTCTCACTGCTCACGACCGGCTTTCCTGCCCCTCCGCCATTGTTCCCCTCCTCCACCACCTGGCCCTCGACTCCAGAGGCCTTACATTTCTGGACAAAACCCTTCTGCCTGATTTTCTCTATCCTGCGGATGGGACCTTGGTCGATGATCTCATACAGGGCCTCCAGCCTGACGGGATAAGGGTAGCGCTCCTCCACCTGCAGCGTCTTCTTCAGCAGCACCATGCCAAACTTCCCCTTCTCCAGCTTCAAGAAGCTCATCAGCTTTGGGATGAGGTTGGGGTCCAGGGGCTGCTCCAGGACCCGGCCCTCACTCGTGATCCTCCGCACCTTGCCTCCTTCCTCGCCTGCCTGGTGGAACAGCACAATCTGCTGGATGTGCCTTTCAGCCAGTTCGCAGTACACATCGTCCTTCAGGAGGCTCATCATGAGCCGGTAGTAGCCCTCCGAGGCGTGAGGGGCCGAGATGACCCAGACCCTATTCTTCCCTGCAAAGCTGGCAAGGATGTTGGGAGAGCTGGACCCAGAGGGGAAACGCAACATTCTTGAGCGAGCTGAGGACCCCTCATCTCGGATCATGTCACGGGGAGAGCTCGGGGCTACTGATCTCTGCTTGGGTCGCACTGGCGCCCCACTGATGCGCTCTGGGGCTGGCGGCATGGTCGTCGCGGGAGCTACTCTCAACACCGGCACACTCCTCCTTCTCTGGAGAGGCGGAATGTTTGGTTCTTCCAGAGTGCTTCTCTCAATTCCCTGAGACCTCCCTGTGTGCCTCAGAAGCCGAGCTGGCCTTCTGCTGGCTGGGGAAACCAGAGGTGCTTTCCGCCCTCCGTGGCTCCCCCTATTCGTGGCATGGAGGTGGGGTTCTGATCCACACACCAGCCACATTGCCAACAGCATGGTAAAACTGAGTCCCATTCTCCATGTCATTGTGCAATCCACTTTGAAAGGCAGCGGGGTCAAAAGACAGAAAGGGAGAGGGGGAGTGGGAAAAAAAAGAAAGAAAAAGAAGAAGAAAATCATTTAATTGCAAACAGAACTGGGCATTTTCTCTTTCTCTGTCTTGGCCAAGGGGGTGGGGGAAGGGGTGGTGAGAGAAGAAGCAAGGAGGTCAGGGAATGCAAAAAAAGGATGAGATCCTGTTGCTTTTAAACCCCTGTAATTTGTTAGTTCTTAACAGAGACAGTTACATTAAGCAGGAAACCCAGCTCCGTTCCCCATTCAGCGTGCTTGCCCTGTTTCCACCCGGTTCTCTGATGCTCCAGAGAAAAGGCACACTGAGCATATTAATTATGACAACATTCCTGTTTCATTTCTTCAAATGAGCAACCAAGAAACAAACAAACACACCAAAGACAGCAAGGATTACACACTTACATTGTGGCTCATGGAGATGGAATGCAGAGGGTTTAAAAGGCAATCTGAAGTGTGGTCCCAGGACAGTTTCCTCGATGAAATACTTTTCCTCCCAAGCCTCGTTCTCCTTCGCCCGGCTGAGCAGTACAAAGGGGGGTGTGCTGCAGCTCCGGCTCCCAAAGGCGCCACGGACCCACAGCCTGTCCTGACCTGAGGGCTGAGCTGCTTTCTTCTTTCCTCTGGCTGTCTTCTCACCTTCTTGACAAGTAGGATGAGGGGAAAGGAGCTGTCCTTGTGAGTCTTTGCATCTCCATTTGTCTGTAGTTTCTGCTCGCGTGTCTGTGTGTGCCAGTCCCCTGTGCCTACAACACAGGACGCCCCTGAAAGTGAAGTCCCAGCTCTCCCTGAATCTTGTTCTTTCTCTCTTTAGAGTTCCAGGATCCTTCTTATCACCCTTTCCCCCACAGTCTGGCTGAGTCCCTTTGTTTCCAAGCCTGAAAGCACTGGGATTAATATGTTTTCCAGGCTGAGGGAAAACACAGGAATGTGATGTTGAAAAAGAACTTTTTTCTTTTCCTGTGCTTCTCTCCTCCTTTATTTCTCCCCACCTTTTTTTTTCTTTCCTCCTCTTTTCCTTCTCCTTCTTTTTCTTCTTCCTCTTGCCTGGACCTGGTCCCAGAAATGCCAGGACAACCTCAGTTTTGATCCAAACCAAACTCAAACAACAGCAGCGCTGGAAATCAAGGAAACTTCACTAAGAATTTAACAGATCAGCAAAACACCACCTCCTTCCCACTTCAGCACGTTGAGAGTGGACTCGGTGGGGAAGGAGAGGGCTGTTCTTTGGGGTGGGGGAAAAGTTTTGAAACACTACACATCATCATAAATCACTTTAGAATAGGATGGCTGAGGACTTAACCCCTTGCATACCAAGGAATCAGGATACTTTCCCTTCCTGTCTGGACTCACACTGCACGTCGGGAAGGGAAAATTCTCAGTTTTCTGTGTTTGGCTGCTTGGTTTTCCTAGGGACAAATACTCATTTGGGTCAGGGTGCTTGGCTGTACATCCATGGACAGTATTTATATATTTCTAGTTCCGTGTGTATATTTTTATCTCTTTCTCCCTGTTTTATGTGTTTAGTTTGAGGTTGGAAAAGCCCATGGAAAACATGACTGGGTTGTTTTTATTTTATGCTAATTGGGGATCATATTACTGAGTTCTTGTTCCTCGTTTTCTCTTTGGCCTGGAAGGAAGTTGGGAAAAGGTTAGAAATGGCAGGCGATGGTTGCTGTCCCCCTGAGACTGTGGCTGGTCATTACATCAGGGGAAGGGCATTATGATCTCCAGCCCTGGGCTCTGGCTAGAGATGGTAGGCTAGGGGCTTCCTCGGAGGACATGAGTGTGTGAGAGGGTATGGGGGCGGGTAGTGCAGGACTGTGCTCTCCGGAGGCTTCAGGAGTCTGGAGGGTGTTAGGCAATCCTGAGAAGTCACCAGATCAGGTTCCAAAGGAGAGACTGAGGCAGCTGTGTGTATCCACCTCCTGGATCTGCCATGGGCATTCAGCTTTTGGTGGTGAGAGTAGGTGTCTCAGGGTATACAGATATTTCTTCTGGTCTCTGAAAGAGCATCATTCAGTTGGTATTAATTGCCACAGACAGTGGTGAACCAGGATTCTCAGAAGGCTCCTTCAAGCTAGTCCATGTTAGTGGCTACTGTCATTGGCTAAAACCTAGTTCCTAATTGCTACCCCTTGACCAGCCCCATCTCTGACTGGTCACATTTATCTCTCCTTCACATAAGATCCCAGCACTGAATGAAAGACCTGTAGGGGGGTTAGTGTAGACTTCTCAGCCCACCTCTTGAAGACCAAGGAGTGCCAAGAGGAAGGGCTCTCCTGCGGAGCCCTTTCTGACACTTGTGAGTACAGTAACAAAGGTGGACTTCAGACAGAGACCCTCGGTCTGCTGGAGTCGGAGAAGACATCCCCTTTCATGGGTTCACCTGTTCAGTTGATCAAATAAATGCCTTCTGCTAAGTTGGACAGTCCTAGATGTTATTTCCTTTCTCACATCATAATGTGTTCTATGTTATCCTTTACTGAGGCTTCTTCTTTCCTTCTCTTTTCCTTTTGTCTTTTCCCTACTAATAACACTACCATTTATTGAGCATTTTCACGTGCATCTCTGGGCTGGGTGCTTTCATATAGTCCTTTATCTATCCTTCACAGCATCTCTAGGAGATAGGTGGAATGATGCCCATTTTACAGATGAACGTATTGAAGCTTACTAAGTGTAAATAAATTGCCTACCATCACACAAATCGTAAGTGGTAGCTCCGAAATTTGAGCCCAGGTTTAGAACTACCTAGAAAGCATGTTGTCCTATCCCCGTCTTTAATCTTCTCTCCATGTCTTCTCTTTTTTCTCTTCCCTCAACTCCTTTTTTGTGTTTCTAGTATTCATAGAGAAATATTATCTGTTTGCTCAACCAGAGCACTTACAGTTTTAGAGTCCTACTCTCTGGAATAACTGTATAACAGTACTGTTTGCCTTTCTTAAGAGGTCCTTAAGGTCTTTTATCCTTTTCCTTAAATATCCCCTGACTTCCACCAACCTGCTAATGATGTGTACAGCATTCGTCACCTGTGCACTGGTAGAGTTGAAATACAGTCAGTTTTGCCATGGAAATTTGAACCAGAGGGGAAGCCAGCCCAACTTTGAGCTGTGTGTGTCTTCCTGGGGCCTTCAGACTTTCTTGCCTTCTGCGAGCTTCACTAGATGGCGCACTAAACACATAGGCAGGAGCGGACCGACTACACCACCTCCACGTCTCCCCAGCACTCCCTATCTGCACAGACACGCTGGCAAAGTGGGGTTTCTCTGCCTGTTCAGAACTTTTCAATCTCTATACCTAGAGCCTTCCCTGAGACCTCAGAAGTCCAGGGAGTACATACTTAATAAGAGCAATCAGGTAAGCAGGTTAGCATCCACACCTTTCCAGAGAACCCTATAATGATATATGGTTTGCAAAGATTCTCAATTTCTAGTCAAAGATTTAAGAGCTCTGTATTAAAAAGTCTCCCACTTAGATCTTCCCATTTTTCCCCCCCTGTAACCTAAAAACAGACATTAACCCATTAGCTGAGAAGAGAGATTTGAAAGAAGTGGATGTTGAGTCAGAGAAAGGTAAAAGGAATAACACTTGAAAGTAGATTTTAGAAATGTTAGCTTGGGAATTCACTGTGTTTCAACACAGTGTTTCAACACAGCCTGACACTGGTTGCACAGTGATTTGGAGGAAGGAAAGGAAATGAATGTGCAAAACAGAATGGCACAGGGATTAGAGACACGAGGATGGGAGTAGTTATTTGATGGAAGTTGGAATAAATGTAAGGAGGCATCCAGAAGGTGGTGTGCTCACTGGTCAGACCCACACTGACCTAAGGCTTCAGCAACCTGGGACGAAGACTCTGGGAAATAGCAGAGCCATTTTATCACACCTTTGTGGCAGAGATGTGGAATTATACATTGAAGATTGCTATGTGCTTTTCCTTTTCACTTGCAGACCTTAATCAAAGGTTCAGTCTTAAGGATGAAGACCACATTTATGTCCTTCGGAATAAAAAGAATTCTCCTCTTTCTCAGTATTCACAGGGTAGGGCAATGGAAGAAATAAACAACAGGGTCCAGGGGAAAGCCAGCAATGTGTTAATTCAGGATGCTGCCAGCCCAAAGAGGCTCTGAGAAAGGCTAATTCCCAAAAAGAAACACTCTGAGATTGTTCCTGGAATGTCAACGGGGGTCACATGTTTAATCCAAAATTGACAAATATGTGTATTTAAAAAATAAATAAAAATAAGAAATAGTTGACAGGATAATGGCCAAAACTATTGAGAAACAGTTATAAGTATATTTTTTATTCATTTATTTTTAATTACTTTAGAACTTGCTGGGTGGGGGGGCCGGCGGTAAAGGCACTTTTTTCCCCAGGTGGAAGGTTATTTAGTTAAGAGAATGTTGAACTCTTAATTAGAACAAATTGAAAGATCTTGCCCCAGCAGAGATTAAGGAATTATGTGAATAACCTAATGGCTCATTTAAATCTTTAATGTCAATGATTTGAAATTTAGATCTGTATTGGTTGCCATTCTATCTGTGCAAGAGGTGTAAATTGGTGGACGTATCAGTTTGTTGCTTGGGGGGTCAGTTCAGGGTTGGGAAGGGATAGACCGTACTGTGTTCAAAGTCTTAACCGTTGGCCCTTTCAATACATGCAAAAGATTTCTATCAATCAGGTTTAAAGAGGCAAATAGAGATTATGCTTCTCTGCATACCTGTGGGTATTGCCAAGAAGAGATTAATGATCCATTTTTTTTCTCCCTTCTTTCAGCCATTCTCTCAAATGTTTGCCAGGAGTGCAGACTTTGCATCAAGAACAATACAGAACCAGGAAGTCTCTTCCCCTTAGAAGTTCACAGCCCATTGGAGAAGATAAACAATTATCAGTATATTTCCACAGCAGTACAGCCAACTTTCTCATGTAAAATTCAGTACTGACTATGGCTGCCGCCAATATGCATGGAGACCAGTCCTGTTGGAGACTTTGTTCCTTTGATTCCTGGAGCAGGCTTTTCCCCAGAAAGAGGCTTCCCATGGCAGCTACTGTGTGGCACTGGAAAATCTTGTTTGGTATGTTTCATTGGCTCCAGAGTCCACTAGAGTCTATAAGGGTCCAAGATAATCTGGGCTGCAGGAGGTGCTGGGTTACCCGACAGTCCTTCCAGCCTCATTTTCCCAGTCCCCATCTTGATTCTGTCTGTTGCACTTGCTCTGCTAGGATTGCCCCATCTTTCACTTGTTTCTCTGTGTTGAGGCTGCCCTCTGGGTTCTGATCACATCTCTAGGATACCACCTTACATCAGGAGGGGTTAACCAACAGGATGGCAATTCATTCATTCAGCAGATATTTATTCAGTGCCAGGTATCGCTTTAGTCACAAGGGTTATAGCAATAAACAAACTCTCTGACCTCATGGAACCTATATTCCAGTGGTAGGAAACAGGCTAAAGAATATAAAAAAATAAATATATCATAAGTGCTTGGAAGAGTTTTGTTTTGTTTTGTTTTGTTTTAAAGAGAAGGGAGTAAAAAGTGATGGAGGGAGGATGGCCAATTTATTTTATTTTTTTTTATTATTATGTTATGTTAATCACCATACATTACATCATTAGTTTTTGATGTAGTGTTCCATGATTCATTGTTTGTGTATAACACCCAGTGCTCCATGCAGAACGTGCCCTCTTTAATACCCATCACCAGGCTAACCCATCCTCCCACCCCCCTCCCCTCTAGAACCCTCAGTTTGTTTTTCAGAGTAGGATGGCCATTTTAGATAGGGGTCAAGCATAATGGTCCTAAGTGAAGCTAGGGGAGCGAGACACCCAAGTACTGGGGGAGTGGAAGAACATTCTAAGTGGAGGGAATAGCAGGTACACAGGCACTGAAGCAGATTCTCTGACAAGCATGTCACAGAAGAGCAACGTTTGAAGGATTTTAAGCAAGGATGTGGCCAGAACTGATACATAATTTTAAGAGATCACTATGGGTATTACATGGTGAGTAGAGAATGACAGCAGGGAGACCAGTTAGGAAGACACTGTCCTAGAACAAGTGAACGGTATGGTAGCTTAAATTAGGCTGTTAGCAGGAGGGTGGTGCAGAAAAGCCATCCTTCTTGGTATATACTTTAAAGACAGAGCTTATATGAATAGTTTGGGGAGGAGACAATCACATGTTTTGTTTGAAAATTCTGTTAAGACGCTGTGGTACAGATGTTGAGTTGGCAGTTGGTACGTGAGCCTGGACGTCAGGGAGGACTGAGGCTGGAATTATAAACTTGGGAGGTTGTTTGAAGCATGAGGCTGGAAGCAATCACTTAAGGAGTGAGTACACATAGAGAAGAAGAGTCCTGGGGCCTGAAGCACAATGTTTAAAAGATGAGAAGAGGAGTCAAGAATGTGGAGGAGGAGCAGCTGATGGGGTGGGAGGAAGGCAAGAGCACGTGCTGTTTTCCACTGCTTGAATCACATGTTGCCTCTGACCCTTTCTCAACAGGTCCTTACTGCATGCGTCCACATTCAGCTCATTTCTCAATGTCCAGGCCCTGTACTATCTCTTCCACAGTGTTTTCTGAGAAGCCCCAGCACAAGCCATTCTGCTTTCTCTGAGAAGGCATTCTGCAGAACATCACTCTTCTAATTGTTTTGTACTTCAAATACAGGTTCTTGCTCTTCCAAACACATCTTTAAGCTTCTGAGAACATGGAGTAACCTTACTCTTATTTTGCATTTTTCTTAGCACCCTGCATGTAGTTATGGTACAAAAAGGGGAAGTCTGTACCAATCTAATACAATTAAAAGGAGAGACAGCAAAGTTCCAGAAGACAATCCAACTATGACTTATCACCTAAAAGTAGGAAAGAACAGAAGAAAAGAATCTACACTGTTAATGAACCAAAGAATCACTTTATTTCTATTTATTGAATAATAATAGTAGTAACAGAGCACATGGCACTGTAAGTCATCACAATGAAACCTTATGCTTGCATTGAATTATGGAATTGTGAAATTGAAGCAAAACATTTATGTAAAGTAATATAAATCTTCATTTTATTCATTCATTCATTCATTCATTCAACTATTGATGGAGCACCTTTTATGTGTTGGGCATTATGCCAGTGTCAGAAAGACAGCAACAGACAAAAGTCTCTGCTCTCAGGACACTCACATTCTATTAGTGAGAGATAAACACCATAGAGAAAAACAACATGGGGAAAGTAATACTGAATGAAGGAAGAAAGATACTATTTAAGATGGGGTGATCAGGTATTACCAAGTGCAAGCCTTACGAGAGTAGTTCTATGCTTCATGTAAAGGAATCTTTAGGATATCTTCCACTTTGTCAATTCTTCAACACCTGAAGTTGGAGTTGAGTTTTAGTCATAACCTGAAGTCTCTAGAAGCCAAGTCTATTGAATAAAGTAGATGACCAAATTGTATATTTTTGGTTGGGGGTCAAAATAATAGATGACTATAAAGAGATAAGTTTTCTGGGGCACCTGTGTGGCTCAGTCGGTTAAGCATCTGCTTTCAGCTCAGGTCATGATCTCTAGGTCCTGGGATTGAGCCCCATGTCAGACTCTCTGTTCAGTGGAGAGTCTGCTTCTCCCTCTTCCTCTGTGTTCTCTGTCTCATTCTCTCTCAAGTAAATAAATAAAATTAAAAATAAATAAATAAATAAGCTTTCTGCATGGTTCATTAACTGGCTTTGGAAGAAATATCAAAAAGGAATTTCAAGAATTCTCTGAGTGTCTGACATAGAATAAGTACTTCTTATATGTTTCAGTGAATGGATAATTAAAATATCACTATGTACGGTCTCCCAAGATGTTTGCTTTGAAGCCAATGGTATGAATTTGGACTCCACTGTTTTCTAAAAAGTCACATTAGTTTGTAATCACATCTCAGAAATCTCTGCTTAAAAACTATATTGTTATAACTTAAATATTTTTAGCCAAAATCTGTTGCAAAAATTCCAGAATCAACATCAAATACAAAGTGGTCTTCAAAGTGAGTTTAAAAAGTTCAAAGCAAAATTCATTTTGAATATGTTAACAGGTAACATTCCAAAGCTTTAAATGTTATTTTTATTTAAAAGTTAAGCATGGAAAATAAAAGCATATGGTCCCTTTACAAATAATTTGGTTTGATGGATTTTGGCAGGAGTCTTGACATTAACTATCAGGAAATTCAATCAGTACAAATAAATGTTGGTAAGTGCATCAAAAACAAGAGAAACAACTTAGATTAAAAAAAAAAAATTCCTGTTCCTGGTTGGAGAACAGTTCCCAGTTCCCATAGTTTGAGATTTCATATATTCATCGGATAAGATTTGTTTTGCTTAAGAGAAGGTAGTACAACATTTGCAGCTGAACAAGCCTTAGATTGGAATGTGAGGTTCTCTGCTCACTAACTGTGTGACTTGGGCAAGCTGTCAACCTCCCTGAACCTCTCAGTTTCTTCATCTATAAAAACGTGAATGGTTGTTTTTTATGTAAATATTAGGGTTAATTTTTCTCTAACAATGATTTTATCAGAGTGCTTCATGGTTCAGATTATAAGAAATCCATAGCTAACTGCTGTAAACAATAGGGAATTTATTAGCTCACACAAATAAAGTATCTTGAAGTAGGGCAAGCTTTTGGGTTGTTTTGCCCCAGGAGTTCTCATTCTTTTTTTGTTTGTTTGTTCATTGTGATAAAATATAGATAACATAACATTAACCTTTTTAACGATTTTTTTCTCATTTTAACGATTTCTAAGTGTCCAGTTCAGCAGCATTGAGTGCATTCCCTTTGTCATGCAACCATCACCATCATCCATCTCCAGAACTTTTTCATCTTCCCCAACTGCAACTCTACCTATTAAACAATTGTTCTCTGTTGCCTGCCCTTCCTCAGTCCCTGGAAACCACTATTTTACCTTCTGTCGCTATGGACTGGACTGTGAATGGCTATTTTTAATGTATGCAATGTGCCTACCACAATGCTAACACTCAGCTGACTGGGGGAGAGGGGAACGGTGCCTGCACAAGAACAGCCATAAACTCAGGCTTCCAGCCCAAGGTGAAAGGCTACTGGAACGATGTGGGAAGGAACTAAAGGATCAGACAGAAGTGTTAAGCACCAAAAACAAAGAGAAATGGTTAGACACTGGAAGAGGACTCACCTAATAAGTATTTTGTACCGGGTGCCTGGGTGGCTCAGTTGGTTAAGCGACTGCCTTCGGCTCAGGTCATGATCCTGGAGTCCCAGGCTTGAGTCCCACATCGGGCTCCCTGCTCAGCAAGGAGTCTGCTTCTCCCTCTGACCCTCTTCCCTCTCGTGCTCTCTATCTCTCATTCTCTCTCTCAAATAAATAAATAAAATCTTTAAAAAAAAATTATTTTGTACCAATCTGTCGTGAAATCAGAAGCCAGACTAGTGTTTACATTTTGTGTCTCCTGTTAGCTTTCACCTCTATAGCTGCAAAAGTTCCAATTGGTCTTCTGGCCACCAGACTCATCTTTCTCATCTATCCCCAAAATGGTTGTCACTGTAATTTTCCTCAAACATTAATGTTTCATTCCTGCTGCAAAGTCCTCAACAGTGAGCAGAGAACTTTAGAGAGAAAACTCACGGCTCCCCTGGTCTGGAAGTGAGCTGGAAAATAGGCACTGATTTTAGCAGTGACTGTGGAAACCTGCTCAGGGTGTGAAGTCAGATCAAGCTGGAAGTGGTCATGAGATTGTAGGCCTTCAGTAAAATACCTGAGCGGAGCTTGGGACCCTGGGATTTCCTCCTGCAAAGAAGGTTTTGAACTTTAACCAAGAGATGAGTGTGAAGGTGCCCTAGAGGAGCAAGAGAAATGCATGACTTCAGGGCCATGGTCTTCAAAAGAACATGGTTTGAATGTGAGTGGCTCAAAATGCAGGGAACTATGAAACTCCCCAGACACATTTTTTTTTTAAAGATTTTATTTATTTTTTGACAGAGAGAGACACAGCGAGAGAGGGAACACAAGCAGGGGGAGTGGGAGAGGCAGAAGCAGGCTTCCCGCAGAGCAGGACCCTGGGATCATGACCTGAGCCGAAGGCAGACGCTTAACGACTGAACCACCCAGTCGCCCCTCCCCAGACACATTTTACAGGGTCCACTGAAAATGGTGAACATCCCCATGTAAGAAGGGAAAGCAGAGCCCCAGAGACTTTGTCTTCAATTAAAGAGCAGTGCAATTGCATTAGAAATTGAGCAGTGATTCCATTAATTAAGGTTTTTTTTTAAAAAATTTATTGTTATGTTAATCACCATACATTACATCATTAGTTTTGGATGTAGTGTTCCATGATTCATTGTTTGTGTAATTAAGGGTTTTCACAACTTAATTATAAAAAAGTTTTCCTGAGCGTAAACTTGGAATAAGAAGGAAATAATTTGTTTTTACCATGTTGCCCCTAAATTAACCTGGCTATAATGTACAACTTAAAAAAAGAAAAAAGGAAGGAAAGAAAATTATGCCTTTAATTTTACTTTTGTAAATAAAATATTTTTTTTAATTTCTAAAATATGGTAGCTTTAAATTATTTTTAATTTAGTGTTGTCTCAAATAGGTGGCATTAAAACATGACACGTGTACACCTGTTCATGGTGAGCTAGTATGTGTAAATTATCAAGATTCCTGATTCAGTAAGCAATTATAGATAGACATAGAGCAAAAAGAAATGATTTTAAATCCACAGGTTATTTTTAAGAGTTTTTTTGAAAAACAAATATTTTATTATGTTTTAAATGTTTAATATTCACCCAGTTTACTGAAATGACACGAGTACTTAAAGAGAGATTTCAAACTATTTGTTCTGTAGATATTCAGAGCATGACAATCTGACAGATGCTTAAAAGAACAATTTCTTTTCTGTGTTTTCAACTGCAGTAGAACCAGTTAAATGTTCACCTCATTATTCAAACTCAATTTGCCTCCATGGCAAAAATAACCCAGTTGATTTTTTCCTCCCTTTTCCCCACTGTGTTTTTCCAGCATCCTGACAGCTGTACTTTCATATGCCCAAATACTCGATAAAATTTCAGCTTACTATAAGGAAAGTGTTATAAATACCAGAGCTGTTCAAACATGAAAAGAGATGCCTGGGGAGGCAGTAAGCATCCTGTTGGAGAAAGTGTTAAAATAGGGGTTCCTTCGCAGAGAATTCAAACATTTGGAGAGTCGCTACCCCAGGTAAATATTTTGCCTTGAGTCTGGGAGTCTATGGTTACTATAATTACTGTGTATGAATTGAAGTAATTTCCCTGGTTTGCTTCTGAGAAAAAAAAAATTAATGAAATACCTGTCATCAGAATTGTTATCTAAAGACACAAAGTAGAAAAGAAGCAAGTGTCATAATAATGCAAAAGTAAGTAGTAAGTTGTACGTAAGTAGACGGTCCACTACTTTTGCAGTATTATGACACTTGCTTACAAAGTGTCATAACTAACTTACAAAGTTAGTTTCCAAAAGTTCTTCTCCAGGTAACAACTGTGCCCATCAATTAGCATCTTTATCTAACAAGAAATAGTGAAGAACTGCTAAAGATATACGCAAACAGATGTGGCAGAAGACAAAATCAACAAGGATGAAGAAATGATTGGTACTGCACTTGAAAATTATTTGGAAATAGGTCTTTCATAAAATCAATTAAGCCACTGAAAGGCCATTGAATAAGCTTAAAAATGAGATCCTCATTGGGACTGTGCTATAGAAGTCCACTGTGAAGTGATGGATACTGGGTCATGTTACACGATTTGGCTGGAAAAAATTGTACTCTGCCCCAGATCAAGGGCTGAGTCATTCTTTAATCATCCTAAGAACATAGCCCACATTTGCAATTGCAACTCAATATGTTATACCTAAAATAAAGTAAACTTTATATTTTTCTCTCAGATTTCAAAATAAGGTTGCAAAGAAACTTTGAACTATTTTCTATGACATTTAGTACTTGTTGAGATGGATTAGTTTTGGTGGTCTTCTCTCAGGATTACATTTTTGTTGAGCAGTAAAGACTTCGTGTATTTTCCAACGGAGCGCCTTAAAGCAATCTGAAAACAAACATATATAATGAGAGGCATTGTATTAATCATTTTTAAGAAATTATTTAAACTTTCCCACTCTAAACAAGTCCACAGTAGAAATAGCAGACATTATGTCAGCTTAAAAGGAAAAAGTCTATACTGTTGTGTCAGAAGCTTCTTTAGAAATCTAAGATAATCCCACTAATCAATTATACCCAAAACAGTTTACACAAGGCAGGAAGCATGCCCTGGGATCTCAGTCACTGAATGCAATTATGGGTGACAATGGGTGATATTTTTAGGTGATTCAGCATACTGAGACTCGGGTGTTTACTCCTGAACCAGGTCTATCTGAACTCTGCCTGTAATCTCTACTCTATGAACCCTACCTTGGTCTCTTGACCTACCTCTAGCGTTTTGGGAGCCAGCACATCAGTTTGAGTGCCTATTGGAGTCCATTTCTACTCTCACAATCCTCACAGGTATCACCTGGTTTCTTAAAGTAAATTTAACTCTACCCCCAAGTGAATTACCAGGGAACTGGATACCCAAAACCTCTAGTTTACTTGAAGCCAATTTTCTTCTTCCCTCATTACAGAGTAATGCCCTCCAGGAAAGATCAGGAAATCCTGATACAGACGTGGAGGTTCAGCCTTCTCATAATTGAGCTAGAAAGACTTTGGAGGCAGTTTCAGACAAAACAGAGCCACAAATAGACTAGAGCCCAAAGACCAGCCTAAACAACTTTTCAAGACCTTTCTGGCATCTTCCTTGACCTTTACAGAACTCATAACTTCACATGTTGGCCATAACACATTGGTATTTGGGCCAAGGCAACAAGGTGAAGCTTTTGAAGAACAGGCCTTCAGATGATCTTCTCCACGATAGGAGATTTCCATTTCCTTGCTCATCATCGGGAGAAAGAGCTTAACCTCTGGCTGCCTCCCTTTATTACATAATCCCTTCATCACGAGGCCCAACCCTAGTTGCTCGTTGCTTATTTGGATGAAGAGAATTTTAAATCTTGGACTTTGAATTCTTGAAAAGCTTAGGTAGATGGCTTAGTGTCATTCTCTTCTATGTTGGTCAATTCATGCCAAATGTGTCTATTTAATGTGAAAACTTATATATGAAGTAATAGTACAAAGCCTTCAGCTACCTATCTTGTTCCTACTAAATAAATTCTTCTTGCCTTGGGAATAGGAAGCCCAGTCCCATGTTTGCCCCAGCTCTAAACAAACCCAGGGCAAGCCCTGAGAGCTCTGTAGGACATACCAAGACAGTGTCTCACACTCTCTGGAGTTCATCATGGAAATGTGATAAAGATTAGAAATATGTAGACCTTTCTCTGTGTCTATCTTCCAAACGCCCTGTGAGGGCTGGCAAAAAAAAAAAAAAAATGTTCTTATTCCCCAAATATTCACTGGCATGTATTTGTGCAGTAAAATTATGTTTGGGGTTTGTAGTTGGACTTTTTAAATGAACATCTGTTATTCTCTTTCAGTCAAGAGGTTCTGAACCCAGCTGGATAGGGCAACTTGGCTTCCTCCACCGCCTCTGTAGAGTCACAAATGGAGCCTGTCATCCACCAGCTGTTTGTTGATTGGCTGACCAGCTGCCACTCATCTCCCACAGCTATTTTGGCTTTGAGAGGCTCTTGGGTGTGGAGGGAGAGGGTCAGGGTCAGCTTGTTCTGTGCTGCAGCCCATGGGAGTTCCAGAAGCAGGGATATTTCATTAAGCTGCTCTGATCAGCCATTACTGAATGCTAAAGTCACAGCCCTGAGTGGGTGTGAAACAGGGTCTGGTGTGTACCTTTTAGAATGGTGAGTCATAGCAGCTTAGTTTTTAGAGCAATTGTTTTTACCTCCTGGTGTCTCTCTTATCTATTTCTATGAGATGAGATTATAGATAATGTGACCCATGCTAAGGCAAATGAGAGATGTGGTTGCAAAGAGTGCTTTATTTTCACCAAAGAAAAATGCTCTTTGGATCTATGTTATAAGTTCTGTATTATTTGGAAAAGGAAGTTTATTTTCTACCTGTGTCAGTACCACCATCTACAAGAATACTTCAAGTTACCTAGACCACTCTAACTCTGATAGCTTCAAGACCCTGGATTTCAAGAAGCCAAAATATAAGACTTCAAAAGCTTCCTCTCCAGGCCCTTCAGCAAAATTATATCAATAGTCATAACACTCCTTTTGACACGCTGTTATAGGATGATTACTCTTCCTGACTCACAGCTCTAATCATGTTACTGTCTCACTCAAATTCCTTCCATGCCTTGAAGCTGTTAAAAAATACAGGTCATACTCCATAGCTTGGCATTCGAGGTCCTTTATGATCTGATCTCAAACTACTTGTCAAAACTCTTAATTGCCAAGTACTGTCATTAACACTTCCTTCAATCTAGCCAAAATGTACCATGTACTGTTTCTTTGTTGCCCCTTGTTCTCCCACTTCTGTGCTTTTGCTTATTCTGTTTCCTGATCTCCTCAAATCCAAATGCTTCCTGTCAAGGCATTTCAAATATACCTGCTCTAAAGTCTCCCTAAGCCTTCTCAATAAAGCCCATCTCTGCTGCCTCCAGATATCTAATTGCTTTCCCCAAGTTCTCTCAAAGCACTTTTTAGGACTTTCTGCCTGGAATTATAGCTCACAGTGCCCAGTTGTCCTACCTTCGCCAAGAAGGGGCAGGCAGAACCTGTGTCCAGGTAACCTCTGTACTTGCCCTAGGGCCTTGCAGATAGTGGGTGCATGATCAATTTTTGTTACAAATATAGTAATGGACATTTGTAGAAAGCTGTAGAATTTCCAAAATAGATTCACATTCATCAATTCAGTTAATTCTCATAAGTGAAAGTACAAAGAACAGGTGTTCTCTTTATTATAAATAAGGAGAAGGGAAACAGAACTAATTTTTAGTCAGAATTAACTTTTACTTATTTATCAAACTATGATTTGTGTCATTCTTAATATCTGCCTCTTCCACCAGATTGTAAGCTCCATGAGAGCAGGAACCATGTCTGTATTTCCAATGCCTTGCACATTGCCAGACATAAAAATTTATTAAACATTGCTGAATGGAGGAAGGAGTGAATACCATATACCATGAGATAAGCAGTGGGCTGAAAATCCTATGTACACTATGTTATTCTCACAGCAGGTATCACCTCCATTTCACAGGCAAGGAAATCTAGTCTCTGGGGCACACAGTGCTTGTACGTGTAGCTGAAATGGAAACCCAGTTCTTGTGATTATAGATATGATGTCTTTTCCTTCATACCATTAGCCTTCTATGAAGTGCCTTTAAGTAGTCTTTCTTTTGTTATTTTTTTACTTTTAATTGCTTTGTAATTCTATAAGAAGAAAGACATTTTCAAGGGTTACCTTAACTCTTAAATATTTATCTGTTAATTATAGACATTGTATTTATGAAATAGTGGATAGGTTATTAGTCACAATTACAGAGTCCAATGGTATCAGTGTGTGAAGGTAGATGGGGGTGTACTCTTGGAAGGGAGGAAATGATTTTCTAAGGATTTCTCTACCTCTACTGGAGGTCTCTGCTTTCTTTGAAATGAAAGAATTATTTTGATCTAAGAGTAAAATTAAATTCCCATCACAATTTGCTTTATCCTAAATGTTCCAGATGAATATTCATAGTTACATTTTTTTTAAGATTTTATTTATTTATTTGAGAGAGAGAGACACAGCAAGAGAGGGAACACAAGCAGGGGGAGTGGGAGAGGGAGAAGCAGGCTTCCGGCGGAGCAGGGAGCCCAATGGAGCAGGGAGCCCGATGCGGGGCTGGATCCCAGGACTCTGGGATCATGACCTGAGCAGAAGGCAGACACTTAACGACTGAGCCACCCAGGCTCCCCTATAGTTACATTTTGATTGCTGTCTTTGAAGAGAGAAAACAAACATATATTGAACAATCGCCCCATGCCAGGACTTCTGAGGTGAATAACCTGATGAGGTGGGCATTATTATCACCTCTATTTTACAAAGGGAAATGTTATTGCTTTCATTTTAAGAATGGTTCACTTTTATATCTTTTGAATTTCAAAAGAAAAGAATGATTGAATTGTCCAAATCTCCTTTTTCTTTATTTGAAATTTGGGGAAAGATTTTCTTCTGACTTAACAACATTCCTCATGCCTAAAGTCAAAAGGGAGTCTTTAACTTTGTAATTTTCTGAGTCCTTTTTCATAGTGTTTTCATACTGTGGTTGGTGGTCAAGTCATTGGGCTTGAAATGGTGTGTTTGGTTAACATGTGTGTGCAAAAATGCGAGTTAAATAATGCCCATGATTATTATTATTATTATTATTATTTTAAATGTTTGTTTTCTTTTATAACATGATCAATATATTTCTCTGACTTCTCTTTCCCAACATACATTTGGGAAGCCAAGTATAAAACTCCTTCATTTGAAAGGTAGGCTGTTTCAACATGATTTCTAAGAGGGAGTCCATTTATTCATATTTTATAAATCAGTGTTAATCTATCTTTACAACTCATCATCTAATTTGCATCTTTAATATTCATGGTGCCTTTAGTGACAATGTGCTTTTCTTTGTTTCTGTGCAGACCTCAACTACCAAACTACTGGTATGCAGTTAGTCATTCACAAAGTGTATTGGATCAAAACAAAAGACCTTTAGGCCAAAGTTTTGTGCTCTAATACCATTCCCATGAGCCCTGCTTGTTACCCACAGCAGGTTCCTATCACTGTGATATGGATTTAAAGAAAGCTTTTAAAAACAGCAGATTAGCAACATCTAAAAATCCCTAGATGGAACCATTACTCTCAAAGTGATCCAAAGCTGACATCACACAGAATTTTTGTAAAAATTACTGTTCTCATGGCTACTTGTGGTGCAAAATACTTACGTGAACTGCTTAAGTCATCATTATATTAATATAATTTCATGGTTGACAAGTTTATACCATGTTGAAAACAAGACAATAGGCCCAAAAAGGAGTTGCTTACCCTTATCCCCACATCAGCACACTGATGTGCTGTTTCAGGTCTTCCAGAATGGAATCTAAACCAAATGGATTAGGAATCTCTTGATTAGCAGTAGTTAGGTCATCTGCCAGATAGACCCGCCATCCCCTAAGGGAAAGTAACTGCAATAGCCAACTGTCTTTTTTGCCTAGTGCAACTTCATAGTTCCTGTTCTCTTTTCCCTATAAAAGTCTTTCACTTTGTACCACTCCTCAGAGCTCCTATCTACTAGATTGGATGCTGCCTGATTCAAATCAAGTTTTGTTCAAATAAACTAAAAAATTTTAATATGCCTCAGTTTATCTTTTAACAACTAAAAGTAAGAAAAGTGTCAGTTTTGACATGTTTTATTATTTTCTTGTTTTTATACAGTTAGTATTATCTTTAAGATGTGGAGTATTGTGGATTGTTGGAGTTTTTGCAGAAATTTTTATGCTACTTATTCATTTTGTGTGGTTTGTTAGGTTAAACCAAACACTATGTATTTTTTTTTTGCAGAAATCTTTTTTATGCTACTTATTCATTTTGTGAGGTTTGTCTAGGTTAAACCAAACACTATGTATTTTTATACATATATTAAAATTACAAATAGAAGTTCTAATATTTTCTTCCCACACTTCAGTGGACTGTCTTGCATAGCCTGTGTCATATACATCCATTTTGGATACTCTTAGGAAACTCAAAATCAACCCCACCTTATAGAGTCAATTCATTTAACAGTTGATGGCAACATCATAATGGGAGTGTCCCCAACCCTTCCTAAGTATCCTTACACAACTATTATGATCCAGTTTCAATCCAGAGACCTAATGAAGAAGACCATCCTTCTACCTACCAGTAATGGAGCCAATCCAAGACCCTGGACTCTATTTTGTTCCAGTATAACAGTATCTTGGGCTGAGGGGCACCTGGGCGGCTCAGTTGGTAAGTGCCTGACTCTTGATTTTGGCTCAGGTCATGATCTCAGGGTTGTGAGATCAAGCCCATTTTGGGCTCCACACTAGGCATCAGACTTCTTAAGAGTCTCTCCCTCTCCCTTTGATCCCCAACCCCCCCCACCCCACCCCGGCTTGCACTCTCTTTCATTCAAGGAAGAAAATAAAAGAGTATCTAGGGCTAGAAAAAAAAGAGTATCTTGGGCTGGAAGCGGCATTCCAGCCTAGCACCATCTGACTTTGCTGCACTACCTCTGGGTGCTGAGACACTGAGAGCTAAGGAGAAGCTGGCTGTGAGATCTGAGCCCAGCACTCTGTTGCAGGGCTAATTCTCAATTCCAGCATTTTTCATCAGTGTTTCTCCTTTGTACAGACTCACCCCACTCTAGTCAGACCTGGAGCACAGAGTGAGGTCTGGGCTGAGCAGTCTGCCAGTACCCAGAACCCTACCCTCCCTTCTAGCCACTAAGACGGTTGAAAGTACAGTCTTAGTCTGTCCCTTTTCTCCATCCCTTTATCTTCTAAGGTAGCCATCCACAGTGATTCTAAAGAACATCCCTCATTCCAACCTCCTTCTAAATAAGGTTGGCCTCAGTGAATTCAAAGTGCTTTTCTGGCTTCTTCTTTGCTGAAGCAGAGAAAACAAAACTTTTATCTTCATCTGCGTCTGCACTACAATACTGAATACACACTGTGTTCAAGGCACTGTGCTAAGACGTTGACAGTCAACATTTCCTTTTAATACTCACAGGAGCCTGATTATTATCCCTGTTTCATAGATGGAGACATTGAGGCTTAAAGAGGTTACAAAACCAGAACAATTCAGAAAATGGGGGTGTCTATAATGGAAACTCAGGCAATACTAGCTTCAATATCCATAATATCATCATTATATATATTACAATTCCATCATTAACTTAGGGACAACATTAGCTCTCTACCAGAATTATGTTCATGTGTACGATGAAATATTTTTCCTTGAGTAGGTCACAGTGTGTTTGGGGAGACAGAAAGTGTGTTACAAAAGAAATCAGCAAAGGTTGCTGAGAGAACAGGAGAAGAGAGCCCCTAACTACTTAGAAGGGATCAGAGAAAGATTCATCCAGGAGGAAGCTCTTGAGTTAATCCTTGGGGAATGAGTAGATGGTAGCAAGGAGAAAAGGCTGGTGGGCATGCCTGGCAGAGGAACCATTTATGCAAAGGTGAGGAGGCTTGAGAGTGTCCTACACATTGGAGGACAGCAAATAGCTTCCCATAGTCAAAGGACAAGAAAATGGAACTTTAAATATTAAATCGAAGACCAAGAGGCAAGATGACAAAAAAAGTCAGGAGGGAAAACATGGAGCACTTTGCATGATATGCCAAGGGCTTTGGACATTTTCTGAGTGTGCAAAAGCCACTGAAGGAGTGATTATCACATGATCACATTTGCATCTTAGATAACTCTAGAAATGGATTAGAGGATGGTATAAGGCTTAGAGACCCAGGTGGAAAGATTGTATTTTGATGCCATTTATATTCTAAAACTCAGGAGACATCAAAGGTATGACCTGAGCCACTAGGATAGCCCCACAGACCAATGTAGTCTTTTCCACATTTTCAGTTTGAGGGCTTCTACCAAACTCGGTTTCTTAAGTCCACTCCCTCATTCACTGACTCATTTCTTCATTCAACAGACATTACCGTTGGCAGGAGTTTCCAAGAACTGAGTTCAGGACGAGAGCAAACTTTTCCCATCAAGCTTACCCCAAGAAAAACCACATCTTTTAAGCTAAGCCAGACTAGACAGCTCTTCCACCTGAGCCTGAGAGAATATGAGGATGCCTTCATGCATCTCTCTCTCCACCCTCCCTCTGCACTTACCTGCATGCATCCATCTCACTACCAGAATCTCAGTAGGAACACAGCTGCAGGAACACTGGCCCAGGTAGAAAGCCTGCCTTCTACATAACCATGTGTGGTGACAAGGTGCTGGGCAACACTCATGCCAAAGCCTGCAGAAATTTCTGTAGAGGGATGTTGTAGACTATTTTGAGAAAAACAAAACTGGAATTGCATTGGATAATGCATGTCAGCATCTTTTCCTTATTGGATAAATTTGAAGACAAATGAAAATTCCTATGTGGTTTGCAGATAACATTCAAAGAAAACCCACATGGTATCAACAAAGAGGACTGTGATCATGCCAGCTCTACAACTCAGAAAGGATGAAAATTCTCCCTTCTTCAGTATCAGAATAGGAGCCAACACACCCAAAATAGAGTTTTTATTTTTAATGCCATGCTCTTTCCAAATTTTCTTTGTTATTATTTTTACTAGTCCCAGTAACAAAAATTATTTGAGGATCTATGTGGGCAAAACACTGTACAGGACACAGGAGATTAAAAAAACTCATATAAGAGCATTATTGTCCTTAAGGACTTTGGTCTAATGAGGCAGATAAAAGGTAATAGGGAAAAATTCATTATACAATAAAGTAAGACACGCTATGGATTAAGTACATGGTACTCATAATGGTTTCATAGGAAAGATGAGATTTATCTGAGATTGAAAGGAACAGGAAGGGTTCAGATTATCACAGAGAGGAATGACCCAGGAGAGGCTCACAGAGAGACAATATGAACTCTAGGACTGAAGAGTAACTACGGGTAACATTCACATAACATTGCCAGGCATTGTTCTAGGCAATTCATACATATAATTGATTTTATTCTTTACAATATCCTTATGACATAAGAACTAAATTATCCCCTATATTAAAGATGAGGCAATATGCACAGAGAAACTAAGTGACTTGCCTAAAGTCACACAGCCAAGAAGTGCCAAAGCCATGACATGATCTCAGGCAGTCAGCCTTCAGAATGTGGTCTTACCACTTGCACAGCCCGGAATGTGTAAACAGCAGTCAGCCTTCATCCAGGGGCAGCAGGTAAGAACAGAGGTGGGCAAGTATATCCATGTGACAGGGGGTGAAATCTGATGAGAGTGGGGGCATATACAGAAGTGTCCCCAGAAACCTTGACATGCTCCAATGTGGGTGTCAGACTGAAAGCCATTCACTTCTGGATTTGATATTTGATTTCTTTTTTGGCGGGGAGGGGAGAGAATCCCAAGCAGACTCCCTGCTGAGATTTGATTTGATTTGATTTCTTTTTTTGGGGGGGAGGGGAGAGAATCCCAAGCAGACTCCCTGCTGAATGCAGAGCCTGATGGGGGCTCTATCTCATGACCCTGACATCATGACCTGAGCTGAAATTAAGAGTCAGCCATTCAACCTACTGAACCACCCAGGCACCCCTCACTTCTGGATTTTAAAAGACAGTTTATTTTATATTTGCAAACATATCTAATTTCAAAAGTCAAAACTCAAATGGTAAAATCTTAAATAATCTCAGAGTGCAGTAGTATTGGGGTTGAATGGACAACTAGGCAAAGCAGCATATTATGTGACTACAGAAATGAATATTAATATGGTCTTCGGTTGGGAAATGTACAAATCTAGAATTTTCCTAAAATTTGTATTTATAGAATTGACATATGTATAAACCCAAATTTTAATTACAAAACATTCATGAGTGTTCTTAATGTTTGGCCTCTTAATTAATCCCTCTCCTGGCACCATGTTTCTTGTGCCTTCTTCCCTCTGCCACAGGTCAGAGACAGTGGGTGATGCCAACGAGCATCCTGAACGGGGTCATTTCATGCTCATTAGGGTTCTGCTGAGGTGGAATGCTGGACCAGCTTACTTCCTCCCCAGTGTGGTGACAGAACCCTACTTCTGGTAAAAAGGAGAGGAGAAAAGGGGGTGTGGCAGAATGGGGAAGTTGGTTTTGTTTCAGGTTGAGGGAAAACACTAATCAATGAGTGAGCTTCAGTTAAAGTGACAATATTCTGGAACAAATCCACAAGACTTTTTTCCACCCCAAAACTTGTTAACAAAACAATGATCTCCCTTGAAGGGGCAGAGAGCGTTAGATGAGGGCTCCAGCAGACAAGCTTCCTGAAATGAAAAAAAAAAAAAAAATTAGTCAACACCTGAGATCCCTACGCCTCCTCCCTTCCCTAAAACAAGTCTAGCGGGGTTGGGGTGGGGGGCGGGAGGCAGAAGGGCAGGAAAGGCCAGTGACTACTGTCTCCACTCTAACTCCAGTTCTCATTCAAAGAACATCAAACAAAATCTTTACACGTTTGGGGATTCAGTTTTTTTCCTCTACTTTTGTTTCCCTTCCCACCCTGAGCTGTTTAGTATTTTGGAAAGCTTTCAATCATGTGACGTTCACTGGCATCCATTTGACAGCTCCTATATATCTGAATGCACTCTAGTCTGCCTGGTTCTCCCAGACTTCAGCCTCCCTTCTTCCGGACAATGTGCGGAGGGGGCTTGTGCCAGGAGCACGAGAAAACATCTCTTTTTCTCTTATAGTTTGGGCCAGGCTTCCCTACCTAGCCCCAGTGCTGCCAAGGAGCCCAGAAGAGGCATCACCAAGGGGAGCATGGGTCAGGAGCTACAAGCAATCTTCCAAACTGCCTAGAAGAAACCGTTTTCTGTAGCCTCCCCTCCCTGGCCTGGGACCAAAGCAGGAATTTGGAGCATGCCCCTCTCGCATCTTCTACTGTCTCTGAATAGGTGATATTAATTTAAGGCACTCACACTGAAGTATCCATTTATAATTGTTCAAAGTTCTTTGGAAATAAAAAAAAAACCATTAAATTGTTCAGATTTCTCTAGAAATAAAGGAACTACTAGATACTTACTGCTTAAAATAAATATTGTTGATGAATGAATGAAAGTAATCATTGCGGGCATGCCCAATAGAAATGGAAAAACTGTGATCCTCCAGAGAAGCGAAGGGTCCACAGGATCTAACCTTAACCCTGACCCTGACCCTGGAGATTGGAGGGGAAGAAGAAGGATGGAGAGGGGATGGAGGAGCTGGGCATGTGGCATAATTTGCCACTTGGAAACTCTGGGGAGCCTTGTGATGGTGCATCTCAGCCAGGTCTAGACACAGGTACAGGGAATGAGGGCCCTCTGCGCCCTGGGTGGCCACAGGGCCCGGACGGTTCAGCCTGGACTGGGGGAAGAAGCAGAATGGAAGTCATGGTAAAAATTTTCAATAGCCAGGGATGGTGACAAGCTGGTCTTGGATGTTCAGACAGACCATCTAGAACAACAGTTTAGTAAATCCTAAATGAGATAGCACTGACGCCTATCTAGTTTATAACTTTAGGTGTCCTCATGATTTTCTAGAAAAAAATTATCACATATTTTAATTGTCTTTGTTATTTTTCAGTCTTTTTTCAATGCTCCTTGTTAAATTCTTATCAGAATCTCTTCTCCTTTAGCCACCTTGTAACTGAATCTTCATTTTGAGGTAATTATCTTTTTCCCCTATTTCTTTCCTAAATTCAGTCAATACCCATTTCATTTCCTCTGCACTGGCTTTTTTTCTTTCTTCTTTTTGGTCCATTTTTGCTTTGAATTTTTAAAATTTTGATTCATCCCAAATACTGGTAAGTAAGCTTGGAGGTGGTGGGGGGTGTGGGGGGCAAATCTCGTGGGTATCTCTGGAAGCCAGGGCCATGCAGAGAAAACAGCATTTGCAAAGGCACTGAGGCAGGTACAAATGGGGCTTATCTTCAGAAAAGCAAGGAAGCTGCTTGGCTGGAGCCGAGGAGCAACAGGATTGTTTGAGGGCTTTTAAAATATTAACTCCTTTTGTCCTCATAACAACCTGGTGAGCAAGATAAGATGACTGGCTTCGTTCTACAGATGAGGAAGTGAGACACAGACCAGCTAAGTTATTTACCCAAAGACACACAGAGAACAGAGTCAGGGCTTGAATCTGTAGTCTGTGGGGAGAGGAGGAGAAGGAGGAAGAGGAAGAGGAGGGAGCTAAGGAAATCCGGTGCCCTGCATTGCAGGGTCTTGCAGAACATTTCTGGGGCTAGGGTTTTTGCTCTGAATCAGATAGGCCATGATGGGCAGATTCGGTCAATGATGTGACACGATGTAATTTACACTGTAGAAGGATCCCACTGGCTGCTGGGTTTAAAACAGACTGTAAACAGGGAGACCTGCTAGGAAGCTGTTAAAGTGATAAGGTGAGGTTATCAGATGTGCTGATACTCATGAATCCTGATTTTTTATGTAAAAATAACCCCCAACTCCCTTTCTCACACACTGGCAACTAATTCAGGCTTGTGTAAAACACTGTGATTGCTTATCAGAAAATGGGTCTACAGATCTTTCTGTCCTGCACACACATCTTTGCTCTACAGGAGAGGACATCGAGCCCTGCCTCTCTCCTTCCCTCCCAAGCCCTAACTGTTCCTCTCCATTTGAAAATGGATGTGCCCTGAATGAATCAGCTCAGTCATCGCTGGAATGAGGGGCGACACAGCAAAGAAGAGGCGTAGCACAACTGTCCCATCGGGGATTTCACTTCCTTTCAGAGTTTATTCTGCTCCCCACCTCGGTCTCTGCACACTGTTGAGAGAGGCCCCATCTGCTTTCTCTTCCTCCCTCCCCTTACTCCCCACATGGAGTCACAGAGAGGGGGTGGCAGGGTAATCCAGATTGGGGGCAGCGGTTGGCTGAGATCATTCTCCTCCTGTTTTTCCTACCTTCAGTGACCTGAGCTCCTGAGTTATAAATGCCCCTTCTGTCAATGCTGCTTCACACACTGCAAACTGTTTTGCAAGCCCAAGTGGGACAGCTGTACAAAGCTCGTGGAGAGGGGAGAACTATTCAAGCCTTTTTCCTCCTCCCTAACAGAACCATACAAACGGACGCCCACGCAGATTTCTGGTGTCAGCCTGAGCAAATCTCAGTGAGATTCCTGAGGGGCGTATTGAGTTTGGGCCTTTGCTTCCATACCCAAGGGCTGAGGTTCTATCTAGGAGGAAAGTCCTTGCCTGTCCTCCAGGCATTTCTTTTAGATATGCTTTCAACAGCAACACATAGTCAGGTCAGCCTTGGGAAGTCGGCCAAGAGTTCCTATCAGGATATGGAGACAACTTTATTGTCTTAGCAACTGACTTGAGAATGCCTTTGATAGGCTTGGGAGGAGGGTAGAAGCCATGGACTAGTTTTAAGTAGAGAAGGAAAATCAAAAGGCAAGCTGGGACCAAGCATGGCAGGACAGATATGAGGGGGATGGGAGACCGGCCAGGGAAGGAAGAAGAGGTTTGCATGATGTGAAGGAGTTGAATAAATGCTGTGCACTGGGAGGTGTGGCTCTTTCCCCCAAAGCCCCAGATCTCTATGAAAACTAAAAAAGTTCTGGATTTTCTCAGTATGGTTGAATTTCTTGTGAAATGCTGGGAAGGGTCTTGAGCAAGGTTGGCCTGGGGCAGAAACAGTCAAACTGCACAAATGAGGGAAGGAGTCAAGGTGTAGGCTAAACCCTTTGATCTAGGTGGTGCTGTAGCATGCACAGAGCCAGTGGGCCCTTGCAGGACAGGCACACAGCCAGATCTGGATGACTTGGGCCACTCTGTCTGGACCTCATGCAGCCCTCCTCCTTGGCTCCCTGGAAGTCTCCCTTCTTGTTCTAGTATTTCTATTTCCAGCCAGTTAGCTCAGTTCACAACCATTTGAGAGTTTTGTCTGAGCGGTTATACAGTGCAGTGGTCAAGAGTAAACATACAAGAGCCAAACAGTGGATTTAAATCCTGGCTTGGCTAGTTTTAGCAGTGAGCCCTTGATTAAGGCTACCCATGCCTTGGTTTCCCCAACTATAAAATGTTATAGTGGGTTATCTAGCTCACAAGGATGTTGTGAGTATTAAGCAAGTGAATACATGTAAAGTACTTAAAATTATACATACTTCATAGGACGCTTTCACCAAGTATACCTGTTTATTCTTATTTAATACTGGGAGGATTAAGAACGTTTAGCCACAATACCAAAACTTTCTTTTCTTTTTTTAAAGATTTTATTTATTTTGGCAGAGAGGGACACAGTGAGAGAGGGAACACAAACAGGGGAGTGGGAGAGGGAGAAGCAGGCTTCCTGCGGAGCAGGGCCCGACTCAGGGCTCGATCCCAGGACCCTGGAACCATGACCTGAGCCGAAGGCAGACGCTTAACGAATAAGCTACGCAGGGGCCCCAAAACTTACATGTTTTTGATCACTGAATTTTTTTTAAATTTCAATTTATAGTCATAATTCTGTTATTTAAAAAAACCTATTTCTGAGGTATAACTGACATATTTAAAGTAGGCAATTTGATAAATTTTGAGAATATATATGAATACACCCATAAGACCACCATCAAAATCAGGAAGCAGAACATATGCATCACCCCCAGAAGTTTTCTTGTGGTCCTTGGTAGCCTCTCCTTCCCAGTCTTCCACTTCCCCACCACTTCCTGTTACCAGCAAACTACTGATTTGCTATCACTACAGACTGTTTGCATTTTCTAGAATTTTAATAAGTAGAATCATACAATAGGTACACATTTTTGGTGTACCTTTCTTCTTTCACTCAGAATGATTGTTTTGATGTCTATATCCATGTTGCTGCATGTATTAATACTTCGTTCCTTTGTATTGCTAAGTGGCACTCTATTGTATGGATGTACCATGCTTTATTCCCCTGTGTGTAGATATTGGATTGTGTCTAGGTTTGAACTACTACAAATCTACCTACTCTGAGTATGTGTGTATAAATTTTTGTGTGGACATAGGTTTTGTGTTCCTTTTTGTAAATACCTAAGTGACAACTGGCTAGATCATAGAACATATTTCTAACTTTTTAAGAAACTGCCAAACTCTTTTCCAAAGTAGTTATGTCATTTTTACATTCCCACCAGTGGTTCCTCTACATCCTCATCAATACTTGATATAGTCAGCCTTTTCTTTTTTTTTTTTTTTTATAAAGATTTTCTTTATTTATTCATGAGAGACAGAGGGAGGGAGAGAGAGAGAAGCAGGCTCCCAAGGAGCAGGAGGCCCGATGCGGGACTCGATCCCAGGACCCTGGGATCATGACCTGAGCCGAAGGCAGATGCTTAACCATCTGAGCCACCCAGGCGCCCTATAGTCAGCCTTTTCAATTTTAGCCATTCTAATAGGTACGTAGCATTATTTCATTATGATTTTATTTGCATTTTTCTAATAACTAAAATGTTGAGCTAATCTTGCCATTTAGTTACTTGTCGTCTATATTCTTTGCTGAAGTGTCTATTCAAGTATTCTGCCCATTTTTTTTTTGATTGGATAGTTGGCTTTTATATTATTGGCTGAGAATTCTTTATATACTCCAGATGCAAGTTTGTTGTAGTTTTTCTTTTTTTCAGATATGTGCTTTCCAAATATTTTATCCAAGCCTGTGGCTTCACCTGAAAACATTTGCAAAGAACAGTGTTTGCAAAGAACAAAAATTTTTAATTTTCATTAACTCCAATTTTTTTTTTATGGGTAGTGGTTTTGGTGTTGGATAAAAGAAATTTTTGTCTAACCCAAGGTAGCAAGGATTTTCTTCTAAGTTTTATCTAGAAGTTCTATAGTCTTGGTTTTACATTTGGGTCTATGATCCATGTTCAGTTAACTTTCTTTTTATGTGTAAGATATGGATCAAACTTCATTTTTGTTTGTTTTTTTGTTTTGTTTTGCATAAAAGTATCCAATTGTTACAGCATGGTTTGTTTTTCTTTTTTGTTACTACAGTTAGTTACATTGAGATTGATTTTTAAATATTAAGCTACTACTATACTCATGGGATAAACACGATTTGGTTATAATATATTATTTCTTTTACATACTGTTGGAATCATATTGCTGAAATTTTGTTTAGAATTTTTGCATATATATTCATGTGGGATATTGTTCTGTGGTTTTCTTTTTTTATAATGTTTTTGTCTGGTTTTTGAATTAGGGTAATGCTGGCCTCATAGAATGAGTTAAGAAGTATTCCTTCTCTTCTAGATTTTGCAAGAGTTTGAGAAGTCTTGGTATTAATTTTTCTTTAAATATTTGGTAAAATTCACCTGTGAAGGCATCTAGTCCTCAACTTTTCTTTGTTGGAATTTTTAAATTACTGACTCAATCTCTTTACTTGTTAGAGATTTATTCGATTTTATGTTTCTTCTTGAGTCAGTTCTGGTAGTTTTTGACCCACTGGTTAATTAGGAGTGTGCTGTTTAATCTTCATGTATCTATGAATTTCCCAAATTTCTTAGTTATTGATTTCTAATTTTATTCCATTGTAGTCAGAGACTATATTTCATACGATTTTAATCATTTAAATTTACTGATCTAGGTACACCCACTAAGCCAGGTCTAAATTAAGATTATTGCAATAACCCTCAGGACTTTGTCAAGTTTCGCTCTTGGCTGTTTGGAATTTCTTTTTAAGCAAAGTAGGCTTCAGCAGGCAGCATGTAGCCTACGAGGGCTGGGCTCAGCTTTCCTATCTGGGTTTACTCCTGGCTCAGACCACAAATCATTTCACGGGGATACAGTTAGGAATGCCATTTTTTCTCTGTTTGGTGGAGTTGAAGGGCATCCCAAGTCCAGACATATTGAGCACTAGGTGGATATGAATGTAACATTTAAGTTACCAGGTTACTTTATAAGAGTTGTTTTACAAAATTCAAATGAGTGTTTGGATAGATGTGGTTCTATTTCTGATGGTGGTTTTTTTTTTTTCATTACAGTTTTTGTTTCCTTATCTGGCCCCCAGCCAACATCCCCTTCACTGACTGTGGTGAAATTAGAACAATAAAACATTCCCTTCCCTAAGACGTCTCAGTGAGATTTTCCCTCATAACAGGGCCATACTTCCTGGCTTCTGCCAACTCTTTAGGACATTTGGGGTGTTTTCTCCTTATACTTTCCTTATACTTTGTTTTTTTCCTTATACTTTCCTTATGCCTTGGACACAGGAGTTCGTAGAATAGTGCACTCAAATATGCTGAGGCAAATACATTCCGGTTATTTATCTCAGGAAATAATCTAAGCCAGTGAAGTTGAGACCAAATTGTTTGACAAATAGAAGGGGAGTAAACTAGGTAAAGAGAACACATTGGTATCTAGAATAGTCTACAGGTTCCTCCTTTGGCATGTCACATGATCATAGACAGTTCAAAGAAACTCTTAGAGGTTTTCACACACTTGGAAACAGGAAAATTAAACCCAGCTTCTAGGGATCTTACAATATTTGTCACAAATAAAAAGATCCCATTTTTCTTTCACTGTGTTTCCTTAGCAGCTGCCACCCAGCACAGTTATGATTATGTCTGACCCATTGTACTTCCCTGAATTCATGAACAAAGAACATAAAATTGAATGTTTCCTTAAAAGTGAACTTCATATTAAATATCAGGTTAGGGGAATTAATATCTAAGTACAAGCTATGCATCAGAGAGAGTTGATTAAGTGGAATAGGACTTTAAAGAAACATAAATCTCTACAACTACATAGAGACTGTTGCTTATCACTAAATTCAACTGTTGGGATAAGCTTTCAATTCAGTCTAACGTTAGTTCAAACTCTGAGACCTAAAAATCAGGCTCACCCGACTTTCTTCCCAGATTCAGAAATGACTGTCCTAGATTCAGTTATATAAATACAAATAAACAAATATACCCATGCACACATTGTGGCTGTATCGTACATAGAACAAGAAAATTACAGAATATTGCAATTATAGATGTCATTTAGATCCCTTAACTGCTTCTGAATAAAAAATAGGCCATTCTTCACAAAAATGATAAGGAAAAGAGTAATAATCTGTTGTGCCTGTGATCAAGACTATGAAGGTTTTATAATGTAAGCCCCTAAATCTTCTCTTGTCTCTGCAGAGAACATAGTGTAGGTATCCCAGCAGCCAAAAGCATTAGGTGAAAAAGACCTGAAGTGAAGGACTGAACACCATAGGGAGGCAGATGGCATTGGGAGGTAGTCGCTCTGTAACAAATAGACCCATGTACCACCCTGTCTCACCCACCCTTGTACTTCTAAAGTCATCGGTATGGCTCCTGGTGTTCATAACAGGGTAATCTACCACAGGGATTGAGAACGGATAAAGTCAGGGTCAAATAGCTGCCATTCTCCTCTGTCTCTGCCCCACCACCAATTTTCATTGGAGGAAGCTGAGCTCTCACTACCACCACGGCTGTGAGGCATCATCTCCAACCATCTCATTCACTACCCTTGAAAAGTCCATTAACGTGATTTGGTCTCAGCCCTCTCATTCACTAAACAAGATTATTGGCCCAGGGGTCAATGTCCAAGCTCTTAGACTCAAAGATCCTAGAACTAGAGACAATCACCATGAATCTGTGATGCAAAATATTAAATAATGAATATAAAACAGAAACTATTAGAATAGTAGGAAAAGGGGTCATAAAATGGAAGAAAAAATAAACAAATGAATGACAAAGATTTGTTTTGTAACCTGGATGAACTCAGCTAGCTAGCATCTCTTCCCATTATAGCCTATTTTCTTCACTCTGCAACGCTATCATCTAGTTGAACTGGTCAACTCCATTATTTTTTTTTTAAGATTTTATTTATTTTTTTGAGAGAGAGCACAGCAGGGGGAGCAGGAGAGCGGGAGGGAGAAGCAGACTCCGCACTGAGCAAGGAGCCCGATGCGGGCTTGATCCCAGGACCCTGGGATCATGACCTGAGCCGAAGACAGATGCTTAACTGACTGAGCCACCCAGGCGCCCCTGGTCAACTCCATTATTATTCAGCAATCTCAGAGATAGAAGATTTTCCTGGGGAGATTATTATTCTATTCTTATGGATCCATGGCTCTTTTTACACTTAGCTTTCGTCAGACACCAAAGAACATCTGGTGTTTCATAAAATGTCACCTTTGAGTAGAAGTTTGGCAGTCTCGTGCTGAGTTGTGGAAAATGACAGACCGTCTAACCAGAGTAGATGTGTGGGTTCCTGTAACAGCTCTAAAAGGAAAGTGATTTGCTCCAAGCCATCCAGAAACCCCGACTGAGGGCTCCACTCGGAGTGGCTTTCTTATGAGTGGACATATGTCACACTCCCCAGCATCCTTTCAAATAGAACCAGCCCACAGATACCAGCTGGCACAAGGAGAAGGCTATCAGGTCAAGGAAGGAGTAGTAAGAATCAAGGGATAGAGACGTGGATTCCAGAGCTATGGAGTATTCTTGCTGGTTGGAACACTGTGGATTAGTTTTAGTCACTGAGAGATGAAACTTGGCCACCTAAATCAAAGAGAAGAAATGACAGATACTACTTTATCTGCCTTTAAATTCTCTCTCTCTCTCTCTTTTTTTTTTCTGATGAAAGCGTTTGGAGTATCTTAAGCCTCTGAGCTAAACTGCCTGAATTCAACTCCTGACTTTGCCCTGACTCGCTGTGAGAACTCGGGCAAGTTACTGATCCTCTCTATGCCTTAGTTGCCTCATCTTAAAAAAATAAGAGTAAAAATAGGACACACTCTATAGAGTTCCTGTGAGAATTCAAAGATATAATATATAGTTTTTTTCAAAAGCACTTCGACTAGGGTCTGGCCCAAAATAAGCACTATGTAAATATCAGTGATTATTATGCTAATTTTCAAAAGGGAGAATTCATTAGTAAGATATAAAATTCCTTGGATAGATTATTTAAAAGATTGTTAGACTTAGAATTTATTTCCTTGGAGAATTTTTAATCCTTTTACCACCTGGACTTCATCGGATACAGCCACCTGATTCTTTATGGATGAGAAAAAGCAGATGGTTCTCAGACTTGAAACAAATGGTTGCTGTCACTAAGGTGCCTCTCTTTGTCTACCCTTGGGTCTGCTCAAAAAAGAAAGCACCTTAGAGGTCTGAAATTAATATTTTCCTTCCCTTACAGAGTTTTCCTGGCTCAAACAATGTTAGAACTATCCCATGTTTCCCAGTGAAGATGGGCTTTATCTTGCCAACTAGACAGAGCTGTGTCTGCCTACGGGTTGATAGCAACTGTGTCACTGCTGAGCCACTAACCAAACAAAATGTCTAGGGCTTTGTAGTTTAGACAATAGCTGAATTACAAGGGCACTGTCCAGAAGAGACCATGCTTATTTTGTGCAGACCTGGACAATAAAACAGCTGTGTCTTTGAAACCAATCACTTGGGTCCTTACTTTACTGTGATATATCTTTCCCTTGACAGTAGAGAATTCCCCAACATGGATGAAGGTAGGTTTCCTGTTATAGTTCCCAGTATAGTGTGGATGACTATGATTGCAGTTCTCTAAAAGCCCTGTGTGACATCAGTGGGAGTTGACTTCACCACGCTAGGGAAAACATGCTGGACCAGGGATGGCGATATTGTTTTGATTGGCAATTACACCAAACAAGGAGATTATTGCAAACTCAGATGGGTGAAGAGTTTCCCAGAAATGCTGAGTAATGGCCAGGGGATATGTTATGATCTGAGATAGATCCCTTGCCAAATATAAGGTCCCACAAGAGTCTGGTTGGTTTTAAGTAAAACACTGATCTAAGAGTCCTAGGGACAGCCTTGGGGTTCAAATGGTGATGGAAGACTCACTGGCTGTCAAAGCATTCTAAACACTCTTAAAAATCCCCTTCTCTTAGGATGCTCATTAGCTCCAGAGGGGGAAAAAAGACATAAAAGAATTCTCATTAAGATGTTCAGCCCTGAATGTGAAACTTCATCATATCCCAGAGCTATGCAGTCTTTGGAAAAGAACTAAAAAAGAAGGTAATAGTCGCCTCCCACAGTAAATCCCAAAGCCAGGATTTCAAGTTATGCACAATCGATTACATTATCATCACCTATGTCACCACCTTCTCCTCACTCACAAGGGTACCCTGTAACACTTCCCTGAACAAATGGCCCAATTCCACAAACATTTAAGTGTGGCAATGTGCAAGGATCTGTGATTCCAAACTAGCAGAGTGCAGCACAGAAATTAAGGTAGTGGGGCAGGAGTTAGAGCTTGGATAAAATCCTAGCTTCACGCATTACTAGCTTTATGAACCTAGGCAATTTAATCAACCTCTGGTGGCTCAACTTACAAAACAGAATTGACAAGTTTACTCCTTATAGTGCTTCTGTTGGTACTTTGTAGGATGAAGGTCTTTGCACAGTGCTTGGCATGGATCATTAATATCAGTAGATGTTACCCGCATGTGGTATTACATGGAACCCAAGCACATAAAAGAGCAAGATCCTTATAGCTTAGCTGGTGACTACCTCATGGACCACAGAAGTCTTAGCTCTTGGCACAGGGGTAGATAATATATATCTGTTGAATGAATAAAGCTATGAGTGTTTCCCTGCTTTGTCCACTCACCAATCCCCTGATCCTCAACCCCTGACTCTCACAACACAAGGGAACTTCCAGAGCCAGAGGCAAGAGTATTATGAGTAGGTGAAGGATGTGGTAACAGGGCTGGTCAAGATGAATGCTGAAGTAAGAGCTCAACTGGAAAATAGGAGCCAAGAGTAGCCAGACATTTAGGAAGGTCACAACCAGGAACCAGGATGGCATGAGACAGGTGAAGGGCCAAGTCCAGGGCATGCGAATTCTGTGTGCTTCTTTCTCTGAGGGCCAGCTGTGTTAGGAGTTCCAGTAAGCTGAACTCACCAAAGTTGAAACATAAAGGCTTCTCTCAAGTTTTGCCCGGAACTCTCTTGTGGCCTCATTCCAGGTAGGATGTAAAAGATCATGCTCAACAAGCAGACACTTAGGCTTATGTGTTTATTGCCCTCACTCTTTTCCCCTGATTCCCTTCTCCCTCTCCCTCCAGAGTTTTCTTTGCTCACAAGCATGATGGGAACAGAAAGGTCTGAGAAGCCCTGTTTCTTTACACTCTTGGCCCTGAGGGGGAAACCTGCTTTATAAGCACCAATAAAATCCAGAGTCTTTTCTTTTCGTTTCTGTGAAAATTTATCACAAATTAAACAGGTTTGGTTTTGTTTCAGGTAAATAAAATAAATGGTCTGCATCCAGACGCGTGGGGGGCTGGCAGTATGTTGATCACCAGTCATCTGTTAATCCTGGGGTCTAAAATTTCCTTTATCCTAGTCAACCTTTTTAATGCACATGTCCTAAATTCTTCTTACCAAGGATTTTCCATCACAAAGGACATTCTAGCTTTAGGTTTCAAAGCCTTCATAAGGAGGGAGAGGAAGTATCCTATGGAAGTATGTTTTCAGTTCTGCAGGTGGTGGTTGAAGATTGCAAGATCAACCTGAAACCAGTGGGTTTTTTTGTTTTTGTTTTTAAGAACCCAAATTGCTTATTGGTATTGGCAAGAAGCCTAGTACAAAAGAGGGAAGAATGTGTGCTGGCAGCTTTCAAACCCACGAAAAGCCAGCATTTGTTTTTGCGAACACAGGTCTCCAAGGCTTTATAGCTCTGCCCACAGGAGGCAAGCAGTTTGCTCTTTGGCAGCAGCAACTCAACAGGCTTCAAAGGATTCCTTCTGAGCTGAGTTCTTATTCAGTGCAAGTTCTCTGACCTATGTAGGTCTCACTAAGACATGAGCACTAAGAACAGAAACCACATAGATTGTCAAGAGGGAAAAGACCTTTGGCTTTTTTCATACCAAATTATTCAACTTTTGTTGTTTCTGCATTGTGGTTTTTCTGCTTCCGTTTGTGACTCTCTAATTCTATAGCTATTTTTTCTTCATCTCTTTTAGTAAGCATTCCTTATACCTTCTCTTCCTGTTCCTTTGAATTCTACTTGCTCCAGCTTACATGCAGCCTTAGACAGGTTTGGGGAGCCTGACACCTAACCAAAACTAAAAATTTAGTGCAATCTGAATCCAGAGGTCACATGGAACAGGAAGACCTGAGACACAAAGGCCCCCAGAGGTAGGTTGAGCATAAGAGGTGAGTGACTAGGCCAGACATGTAGAATGTAGGCCAGATGAGGAAGGCAGCAGCAAACAACAAAAAGAATCAAACTTGAAGACAGGGGTTCAAAGTAAGAGTACAGAGAACCATGAGTCCAATTTCAGAGGTAAATAATCAAGGAAAGTCCTTTCAGCCACTAGAATAACTACCATTAAATTGAACACCTACCATGTGCCAGACACTCTGCTTGATGCTTTCTACACATCATAACTCTGCAGGGTTTAGTCTTTATGATTTCTAAAGTGTAGGTGAAGAAGCCAAAGCTCAGAAATGGAAGCTCCTTGGCCACACTACACTTTGGTTCTATGTTTGTGTGACTATAAGCTGCCCTCTTCCCATGGCTTTCACTGCCACTGGATAGGCTTTTGATGATCTAAGTCTGGCTACTCTTCTTAGAGGGAAAATGGTCCAGCGGTGGAATAAGGATGGACACTGCTCTAGGCTTTCCCTCTGCGTTTCTGTCCATTCATAGAAAGGACTGCCCAAGACATGAGTAGGTTAGGCAATGGAGTACTGATGTGGTTGGAGGGGCAAAGAGAGAACCAACTATCTCAATCTCACTTCAGCCTTCAGCTTCCAGGGGCACATAGTCTTACTATTAAAATTACTCTTTTAGGAAGGTAATGCAGGAAGTATGCACATACTGGAGTCAGATCACCTGGTCTTTCAATGGAGTTCTAGCACTTACTATCTGCCTGAACTTAGACATGTTTCTTAACAGTTCTGTGCCTGTTTCCCTCTATGTGAAAAGCTATTAATAATATCCAGTTTATTGTCTGGTTGGTGTTCTAAGCATAAAATAAGACAATCCAAGCAAAATGCTAGTTTAGTCCCTGACAGCCACTAAACGTGCATTCTTGTCATCACTATTAGGAAGAGTCTTATTGTCTATATTGAAACCACATAACCTAGGAACACAACTTAAAACAAAACTAGCCTCTCCAAAATTTGGGTTTGCAAGCTCATCCAAAAAAAGATTGCTTGGTGAAATGAACAACTGGCCCTTCTCTTTGGGATTCTCTCTTTTTAAATGCCATTGCCTTTCTCTTGGAATAGAGTGGCGGTTCTCATGATGCAGGGGCAAAGCAAATGATATTTGAGGATGTCTAGAGACACTTCTAGTTGTCAGCTGGGATGGGGCCTTCCTACTGGCATCTAGTGAGTAGAGGTCAGGGACACTTCTAAAATCCTACAATGTATGGAATTATATGATCTAAAATGTCAGTGATAGGGTTGAAAAACCCCAAGGTAGAAAAAGTAGGGGTGTTTACCCAGAGGGAAAAATGTAAAAGACTCCTAGATGCTATATGCAAATATTTTTCTCTTCTTTATAGCAGCCTTGCTCCTTTCACAGATGTGATGGCCTCTCAAAATTCTTAAAGAGTACTGAATATATTTTTAAGATCTTACATCTTTTCTAAAATTTTCTGTTTTCTCAGTGTTTGGTTCTTCTGTTTTTAATGTCCCTCATACTGCTGGTGTTTTCAAATGCTGGATGATTCTAGGTTGTCTATTTATATTTATAAACAAGGGTCTACACCAGCAGTCTCAACCCTGACAGCACATTAGACTTGTGGACCCCAATCTCCAGGGGTGGAACCTCGGCACCTGCTGCATTCTTGTCCTCCCTACAAACAATTGTAGACAAATGACCGTAGTCTTGATTTCTATTGGTTTTGAATGAGGCTAGCTAATTTCAGAGACCCTGCTCAGACTAGACCAAGAAGGCTCACACTGGGAAGTAGTCATCATCTTCTCTGTTTTTCTTGCATTAATGTTAAGAGGTGCCTCCTCCATTCTCTCAGAAAGGTCAAGGTGCAGCAGGGGAAGAATGTAGGTCAGTGGTGCCTACGTCAGGACCAGTCTGTGGAAAGATGGATCTTGCACAAGAGGCAGCAATAAAGTGAAGGTGAATATAGTTTTAATTCTGTATACAGATGGTCCTATGAGGGACTCAAGGTTATCCAGAATAGCAGTGGCATAACACACATCTGACATAAGGAGCTCTTCAGCGAGGGTGGGGAGCAACAAATTAACAGTTTAGTCCAGGTAATAATTTTGCTTTTATTGTGTCTTGTGGATACATGGATCCCCTAAAAAATATTCTTCTCCACGGACTAAAATTCATTATATTAACTTAGCAGCTACTATGTCCCAGGAATAATCTGAGCACTGAGGATACAATGAACACGTCGGAACCCAATTCCTGGTCTCATAGAACTTGTATTCTAGAGCTGCATTGTCCAGTACAGTAGCAATTGGCAGAAAAGTCAATTTAAATTAATTAAAATTAAATCAAATCTAAACTTCAGTTTCTCAGTCATACTAGCCATATGGGAATCTCCAGTAGCTACATGTGGCTGATGGCTACCATACTAGACCACCACATAGAACATTTCCATCATTGCAGAAAGTTCTGTTGAACAATGCTATCTAGAGAGGGTTTACAACCTAGGGAAACCTCCACTTTTAGGTTCCCACTTTGGCTATTATCAAACTTTTCAGGAGTTCTTTGTAGGAATGGGTCAAAAGACAAGTAAGTTTTCATGGATATAATGGCTAACCAATTAGGTAGGAACTCTTCTAAGGGTTTTCAAATACAAACTCATTCAGTGCACACAAAAGCCTAATGAGGTAGGTAATGTTATTATTTTTATTTAATAGTAAGGGAAATTAAGTCAAGGAGAGATTAAACAACTTGCCCAAGATTTTAGTTTATATTAGTTGAAAACTTCTAACAGCGTTACAGCCTTCACATCTTTGTGACATAACACAGTAAAAGCTTTATTCCTTTCTCAGGTCATGAGCCAACCAATAGTTCAGTGAAGGCCAGTATCCTTCTATCTGGAGGCTTGGGCAACTTTTGGATTCTCTGAATCCTCTGGTGAGTCTTCTGTACCTAGGCAGGAGGCAGAGTAAGAAAAAGCTTAAAACAGGCTTTCCTATCTTCAGCATTACTGACATGGATGGTTCTTTGCTATTTGGTGCATTGTAAGATATTTAGCAATATTTCTGGCTCCACCCACTAGATGCCAGTAGCATTCTCCAGCTGCTGCAACCGAAATGTTTTCAGACATTACAAAAATTCTGGAGGCAAAAAATCGCACCCTCCCCCATTAGAGAACACTGGTTTAAAGGATCATTCCAGAGGTTTTGAGGCCAGGCTAGAGGTGACTATGTTCCTTTCACCCAGATTCTGCCAGAACTAAACATATGGCCATACTGGGGTGGGCTAAAAATGTATCCGGTGATGTGCCCAGGAAAAAGAGAAGGTCTGGAAGACCAGATGAACAATACGGAATTGCTTAAGGAGTGTCGATCTTAGAAAACATACCAAAAGCTCCAGGGAAACTTGCAGAGATTTGCAGAGGCATTCTAGACAGTATTGGAGACAAAAATATACCATCAATACAATTGTTTTTCATGGCTAATCTCATCACCCTAGATAGGACTCCCAGAATAAAAAATTAATGCACTAAAACACTAGATGTCATGTTCCCTGGATGGATATATTCATAAGATAACACCAAAAAGCAATCAACATTTTGCAATGATCCATGAGAACATTGAGCATATGCAGGGTAGGAATGAGGCTGGGATAATGAGAATGTTCCATGAGGCTGTCCAGCCTTAATTATATTCCAGAAAGATGAACATCTGCAAATGTATGACCAGAAGTGCAAGGAAGACAGAAATGCATTTCTGGAAGATGGACAAGTAAAGATCTGGATAAATGTCACAGATAGCAGAGCTTCAAAAACAAGAAGAGGTAGTGGGTAGAAATTACCATTCATTACTACTGACAGTTTCAAAGAATATCCTGGCTCAGTGTAAAGATATGTTGTAAAATTGATGAATAAATGTCATTGTCTAGCATCCCACGTGAAGCACTAGTATTTTTGTATGGCAAAGCAGGTTAGTTCATACCACTCTAAAAAAAAAAATGCATACCCTTTTGTGAGTATCATCTAAATTGCAGTTGGCTCCTGTTGGTGCATTACAAATCTTTAAATATCCCTTATTTTCCCTGCTTTATGACAGCCAAATAAAGTAAAAATGCTTCTTGAGTTTTTATTACATGGTTTGAGGGAAATTATTTTTCGGCTGCCTAGTTTGGACATTTTTCCTCCTCACTATGTAATCATATTGAAAAGAACTAGAAACTCTCAAGTTTCCACCAACTGGCACCCAAACCAAACTCAGAAGCCAAGGTTGGCTCCCCAAACACACTCTAGCTCCACCTTACCCAACCCCTGCCCTAAGTTAAGGACGGTCACATTACATCTCTGTGCCAATAAAAATCAATCAAATCCAAACTAAGTCACTGGATTAAAAAAAATACTATTTAACAATTTATTGGATACATTATCCAATAAATTCATATAAAAGCCTATATCTTATTAAAGTTATTGATAGCCTACATCTTACTGAAGTTAATGATTATATTTTATTCATTTTATGAAAAGCTTTCTATTTCTTTGAAAAAAAAAAGACACTGGAAGCCTATGGTAAATGAAGAAAAGAAGACAAGGATGGGGGAAAAAGACGGAAAAGGAAGATATTCTGAGCAGTGGATAAGTCACAGCAAGAGGAGGACTCTTTTCCAGGCTTACGCAAGAAACCTCTTCAGTACATTTTCCAGGGAGTGAAAAATAAGATCAGACAGAGTTATAAAATCATACCAGCTGATAACCAGAGGCAATGGCTTTTCTCTTGGTGTTTTCAGGAGGAAACAAATCAGTAACCACAGCTAATAAATTAACTACATGCATACATACACCAACTCAACAAATACTCATTGTGAAATGCTATATGCAAAATACTCTCCTAGGTTGGCAAGTGAGGGATGGAGAAAGTGAGGAAAACAAACACTTTTTTTCAACAAACTTGAAATGTAGTGGAGATGTCAGATAAGTATACAACTCAACAAAATACAAAAGAGAAGAATAGGGGAGAGAGAGCAGGTGGAGAAAAAATACTGAAGGACTGAAATTTCCTGACTGAGTGAAGAAATGTGGCATAGCTTTTAAAAATAAGGGAGCTGAAGAAGCAGTGTTGGAAGGCAAAATTAAGAGTGGTCCCTTCCTGGGCAAGATCATACTTGATTCTCTGGATTATAATGAAATGGAAATTTCCAGCGTACTAAGAGGAAAACCATAAGGTTTTACATGGCCTTTATTACCCATCAAATGTTGTGCCAAGCCATCCCCAGCTATTACTCACGTGGCTTTCTGCCCTCCACCTGAAAGCAGGGTTCTTGGTTCCTCCAAAGACCCAACACTGCTTCCTCAGTGAGCTGAGGCAGACTGCAAAAGAAGGGGTGCCATGTAACGCATGGCCACCATCCCATGACTCCTCTCCTGTCTAATCTGGAATACTGGGAGCAGGTTTCTCTTTCTCCTTCAACCTACAAAAAAGCAAGTGAGCAGGGTTTCTTTGTTTTTGTTTTTGTTTTTGTTTCTTTAAGCCAAAAGGACCTTTTAATCAGGAATCTACCATTATTACACGTTCTCTTTCCTTGGTGCAAAATGCAGCCCCATTCTCAGAAGATCTACAGTGTAATGGTTAAAAGAATAGATTGTGAAGTCAGATAGTGCGGGTATGAATTCTGGTCTATGGGTGTGACCTTGGATAATAATAGTACCTACTTCATAGGGTCATAGAGGATTAAAAGTAATTAATGCGAAGACTTTGTAATACCAAGGCCCACAATAAGAGGCTCCTGCTTATTAATAATATTGCTTTATAAAAATAGCTAATAATAATAATATGTTAGTTCTTTATATTTCCCAGAAAAAGAAAAAAAATAGCGGTTGTCAGGGCATCACAGATCCATGGATGACTCTCCCTGGGCATCTCCCATCACAGCAAACACTGAATCAGTAATGGTCCATAGACCCAGGGATGCAGCCCTGTTTTCCCTAGAAGTCTGGCATCTTGCCACCAGGTTCTTTCTCTCCAACAAAAGTATCTTAAACATCACCATCAGAGGAAGACAGTAGCACTAGGCTTGGGTACCACTGTTTCCCGGGCTACTCCTAAGATGTTATCCCTGGGGTTGATTTCCATTATCCAGCTGGGTAATAACTTATCCCAGATTTGTGTCATAGAAAGTTGATCCAGTATTCTTCCCTTTACATCTTTATTCAGGTTATTGATAACACATAAGACAGGATTTGGTCATGAATGAAAACATATACATGGATTCTCTACAAGTGTCATCTAGTCCTTGCTCTGCGGAGAAGCTATTGGTTTGTTTTATTAGACTTTTCTCTCTGTGTCTTCTCTCTCTCTCCCCCTGCCATCCCCTTCACGCCCTATAATTTGAACTCGTTAGTTCATGACGTATTATCATATTAGTCTGTTCAAGCTTTTTTAAATCATCATACCCCAATCACCCTACACAGGTAATTACTTTACATGTTAAATGAATGTGTGTGTGTTTGTAAATGCACAAGAGTTCAAATTATATTTTGAAATATCATGTTCATAAATTAATTTCAAAATGTGTATGATTTTCCTATGTGCATGTGTTTTTTAATATGTAATTGATATTGTGTTATGTATCTCATCCTGTTTCTTTCTCTTTTTCGCGTGGCAGCTTATTTTTAGTTCTATACATATCACTCTATCTATTTCCACTCTGCTCTATCTGTTACATAATGCTCCATGCTTTCATTTACCACATTTTAATTATCTACTTTCTTCCAATGCACACCTTGATTGCCCTCCGATTCCCTATCACCACCAGAAACAGCTACAAGAAATCTTTATGGGCTTGTGTAAGACTCTGTGATGTACACCCACAATCCAAATTTCTGGGTTTCTCGACAATATATGTGATCTGACTGAGAGCTGCCACTTTGCTCTCCAACATGACTGCACCAGCTGAAGGAGTAGAGTTATCACACTCTATAGCACACATTCTGGTCAGAAGCTCCATCCCGTTATCTCTTCACAATGATGTTCAAGAAATGGCAAGGACCCTGTTGTGTTGAATGTCAAGTTCTATTAGTTTGCACCCAATCTCCATGCTTTGGGATCCAGAGTTAAGGCAGGACCGTAAAATCACTTGTTGATTCTCTTCTCTGGTTTTTACACTTTGCTATGGATCCTCCAATGTCCTGTTAGTTAATCACCAAACTTTTAGGGCTTTATCTATGCTTTTTCTTTTCTCACTCTCGTTCATATTTCAGATAAAATCCCTTTGGAACAGGTTAGGAATTCTCCTGTCAAACACAGTTTTCCTTTATTCATGGGCTGCACTTCATCCCTTGCCAAGGCTCAGATGTTCTGGCATGAGAAGCCGTGGTCTAAACACTTTAAAACCATTTCTGTGGCCAATGGTTCACTTCCCCCATGACTTTTTTCTTGTCCAAATCTCCAAATGCTTCAATTTGTAGCCTGGATTTCAAAATCACCAGTGATACATTCCAGATTTCTTTGGCTCCTATATAATTAATTCCCAAAGAGATCAGCAAAAACCGTCAGTCAGTAGTCGGTGGGCTTGAGGAGAGAGTCAATTGCTGCTACTTTTTCAGAAGACTCACTCACCCCTTCCTCTGAGTCACTTTTTCTACACATCAACTTCCTGATGTTGGCTTCAATTCCCTTCATTTGCTTAGGATAACTTTTCCTCCTGACTTCTCTTTTGGATTACTTTCTCCATCCTGCTGAAACTGGTATGATGTTTCCCCATTACAACTGTCCATCTAACTCAGGAGTTTAAAAACATAGTTTGTTTCATAACTTCACATGAGTTTTGTGATTCCAAGTCCCTGTTTGTGATGATGGCAGAAAATTAATCGAGTCACTTTTAGAAACTTTCTCTCATCCAGTCAAATTCAAAATTAATACTTCACTAACAGTCCAAGTCACATAAATGCATCTTTATCTTCTCCTCCAAGGCAGTTTGGCATCGACTACCGTGGGGAGAACAAACGGTAAGAGTATCTCACCTTCTCAATACCTGTCCTGTACTCTCTGTTCACAGGTTCTCCAGTTTCACACAGCCTGGTCCCAGGATCAAGTAGGTAAAAATTGGCTGGTGTCTGACAACAATTCTCTCGCAAAAAAGATCTGTGGTTCAGTTGATTCCAGGAAGCTAGTAGCCACTTCTGTCTCTTACCTCAGGTAGAAATCAGTGTGTATCCCCTGGTGTCCGTCTGTCCCCTTGGTTGGCCAGATGAGCTCTCAAAGTTGGCAAATAAATGAATACTATCAGCTAACATCAAAGGCTCTCTGGAGCCACAAGGAAATTACAAAGTCCCACAATAGCCAACCTTGAAGATAAACTGGAGGTGGCAAGTTGGGGAATCTTTGTTTCCTTTTGAGCCTAGCTGCTCTGTTTCCACATAGCCCTGTAATTCTAGGGCTGTACTCGGTAAAATTCCTTTAAGGTAATGGTATTGTTTTATCCACGGTTCTTTGCAGGGAGACCTATCTAGTAATTCTCACCCCGCCCCACACCCCTTAACATTAACACACACACACACACACACACACACACACACACACACACACACACAATCACCACCACAACCACCACAACCACCCCTCTCTGTTTTGCATTTTAAAGCATTTTTTTCTTTGTCAGCCGCCTTCTGCAGTTTGTCAGTGTCTCCTCCCAGGGCAGGGGATGGAGGTAGAGCAGGCACATAGAGGATTTCCTTTGAATTCAGTAATCTTGGACGGTTATCTTTGAGGTAGCTTGTATCCAGAGCAACCATTTCCAAATAAACCTCCTTGTGGTAGAGAATGGACCTGATAGGGGCACATTCCACTACTTTACAGATCACCCTGCTGCTCCATGTCTTTCTTCTCCATAAAGCCAGCGGGAAGAAAGACCTTCTGCAAGCAATGGCTAGGACAACTTCTCATCTATTTGCAAAGTGAGCTCTTGAAAAGTTCATACTGAGTTAAATCCCCTTTGGTGAAAAATTCATATGCTTCTGAAATATGGTGCTTTGCCCTAGTACAAAAACTCCATCAGGTTGTAGGCAGAGGGTATTGAATTCAGAGCCGGACTATGTGGGTACCCACTCTGGGCAAGAAGCATGAAACATCAGGCCTGGCTCAGCCCTCTACAGGTTGCTGTTCAGCAGGCCTTTGTAGTATAATAGGTGTTTACTGATTTGAAACAAAAGTAAGGAACTTTCATTTCTATTAAGAGCCTGAAAAAACTTCCAGATTCTTCATAATGTAATCCAAGTAATTTGAATTACTTCTTTTTACTGTACTTGTTATTTCCTATATACATAAAGTATCTCATCTATATCACATTGCACCATTATGTATAACAAAGTGTCAGCACTGAAGGAAGCATTTATGGGGTTTATTTATTATGAACTTTGATACTTGCCCTTATTAGGAAACTTTGTAAAAGATTAGAAATGGACAGAAATTACTAGATATCCCCATCGGTTTTCTTTTACCATTGTAACAAATAACTAAAACCTAGTGGATTAAAACAACACAAATTTATCATCTTATACTTAGGGAAGTCCGAAGTCTGAAATCCAAGTGTCAACAGGGTTACATTGCTTCTGGAGTACAGAGGGGAGAATCTGTTTCCTTCCCTTTTCCAGGTTCTGGTAGCCCCCTGCGTTTCTTGGCTGGTGGACTGTTCCTCCAACTTCAAAAGGCAGCAGTGCTGTATCTTCAAACCTCTGACTATGATCTACTCCTCTCGCTCCCTTTTTAACTTTAAAGGATTTGTAGTTATCTTGGACCCACCTGGATAACTCAGGACAATTTCCTTATCCTAAAGCCATCTGATTAACAAACAGTTCCATCTGCAATCTTAACATCCCTTTTCCACGTGACATAACATACTCACGGGTTCTGGAATTAGGACGTGGACGTGGAGGGGGGAGCATCATTCTGCCTACCACGGTGCTCTTTCAATGGAGTTCTCATTGTTATCTATGTAGTGGGAGTATCTGATTCCACGTGGATGTCCTCCTTGTCTTTGACGACAAGTAAGTCTCTATTACAACTCTATAAACTGAAGACACTGAGAGCAATGCAAATAATTCTTCTCTATAGAAATATAAATAAATTGTGCCTAATAAATACATAAATTTATTTCTGCCCTAGAGAAAAGATAATTCTAAACTATATCTTTTGCTCTATTAATATTAAATAGTTCTACATCAATTAGTAAATTTATTTCAGCACTGTTGATTATCTATATATGTATCTGTTCTTCAGAATCTTCTTTGAATCAGTTTTAACATTGCATTGATTCCTTCATTAATTAAATTACATAAAATTTTGACATGTTCATTTTAGATCTGTATGACAGTGATGATTTTATTTTTAAAAATTAAATTTTAACACCGTTGGAATCACCCAGTAGCCAAGAACTAGCCTCCCGGAAAATGTACCAGGAGCTGACACTCTCTAGAGCAATACGTCCCAAAGGCATTCCGTCTAACACTAATTCTGAGGATGTTAATAAATATTCCCTGAAAGAAGGGTTTTATTTTAACATAATTTGAGGAAAAGCTTTTATTTACAGAACCTCTCGGAGATCTTGTGTTCCATACAAACATTTTAGAAAATTCTACTATAGATTATTGAATTTTTGCCATGTTGCAAACCAATAACAAACCAGTAGCCAAGGCTCTTATAAAATTATAATGTTCATGCCAGAAAAATTAATTCTCCATATAGTTGTGGGTCCATTTCTGGGTTTTATATTCTGTTCCATTGATCTACGTGTCTGTTTTTGTGCAAGTACTATACTGTCTTGATGATTACAGCTTTGTAATACAGTTTGAAGTCCAGAATTGTGATGGCTCCAACTCTGCTTTTCTTTTTCAAGATTACTCGGGCTAGCTGGGGTCTTTTGTTGTTCTATACAAATTTTAGGATTGTTTCTTCTAGCTCTTGTGAAAAATGCTGGTGATATTTTGATAGGGATTGCAGTAAATATGCAGATTGCTTTGGGACCCTGATGTTTATAGCAGCATTATCAACAATAGCCAAATTATGGAAAGAGCCCAAATGTCCACATCAACTGATGAATGGATAAAGAAGATGTGAGCTATATATAGATATAGATATAATGGAATATTACTCAACCATAAAAAAATGAAATCTTGCCATTTGCAGCACCTTGGTTGGATCTAGTATATAATGCTAAGCGAAAATAAGTTAGTCAGAGAAAGACAGATACCATAGGATTTCACTCATATGTGGAATATATACATATATTTCAAAAAATTCAATCTCTCAGTTCCTTTGTCTCTATCTACCCCACTTCAAAACACTCTTGGATGTCTTTAACTAAAACCTGCTTGCAACCAGGAAGGTTATAGACATACAGGTATATCTCAGAAGTGAGTCTATCTCTAATTTCTGTTTGATTTTATTTATTTATTTATTTTTTTAGATATTCAAGAGGTTGAGACTGGAGTTAGGGCACCAAATTATTGACTTACAATAGATCATCGGTGATCCCAAACTCATGTTCCTTATCTAAGTTTCCTCCTTCCAGGTAACAGAGGGCCTGGTAGCTGGTAGGCAGATGCCTCCTCGGTGATTATGAATCAAAGAAAGATGAGGTATCCCCTTTTTCAGATCAAGTAAGATAATAAACACGAATATTATTAGATGTTTACCACTTCCAGGCACTGTGCTGAACACTGTACATGACTTCATTTAATACCTAAACTAGCAATATCCTCATCTTACTAAGAAAGAAACCAAACCGTGAGCCAGTAAGTCATTTGCTCAAAGTCGCATGATGTGTGAGTGGCTGAGATCCAATTGAGACCCACACAATATCAAATGTTATGATACACAGGCCCACAGGCCCTTAGCTGGTGGGGCCAGCTATATTTCACATTTCATAATTTTTAAGATTTTAGAGAAGCTCACAGTTCATATAATTTACATTACAACACTCCTAGTACGATTGGGGTAGCATCTCATGATCAAACACATGAATAAATCCGTAACAAAAAAACAAAACAGTCACACTGAGATAAATGAAGACTATAAATTGTCTCACGTCAATTCAGATCACATTTTGTTGCCAAATGAATCAGAAAACTGTTTCCATTTTCAGTGTTTGAGATTTGGGAACTGTTCATAAAGGATTCTGGACCTACACTTCCTTCCTTTTACATACCTAGCTCTGTTCACTAAAATTAGTATCTTTCTCTTCCTTGGATAGCACAGGAAATCAGAATACTGCTGATTTACTTTTACTTTAGGTCTTACCAGCCACCAGCCTTCTAATACCAGGTTCCTTTTCCAGTCAGGGCAAAATACAATTAGCCTCCAGGGGGAGCTCCAGGCCTCTGGTTTCATCCGTCCTTTATCGGACCACTTTGCACACTCCAGTGCACACACATCTGGACATGTCAAGAAAGACTTCCATAGGCCACCAGACTAAGGGTGTGGTCCCTTTTCCCCATTATTTTCTTTCTTGGGAGTCTGTCTTTCTTCTCCATACCTGGTACAACAGATGATCAGAAGCAGCTGCTGGCCGTCGCCTACCCTGCCCCGAGACAGCACAGGGTGGTCACTTCAGATAGGCCAGTAGCCCTTAGGAAGATGCAGGCTGTGTTTCCATTTTCCGTGGCAGGCTTTTGTACTGCTTTTCCTTACCATCAGCGTGGTATAATGGAGAAGATAGAGGCTTTAGTCTGAGTCCAAAAGAAAATGAGAAAAGTAGGTCTTCCTTAAACATATCACAGGGAGGTCTCTGCATCCTCAGCTGGGTTCACCAGGCCACCCCATTGGAATTTGGGATAAAAGTTCACTGAAGCAACCATACATGTTCTGGTCTTGTCCCTGATGCCTATGTCCCACATGAACTTCAGAGGGACATAGCTGTAGTGAGACTGTTAGCTAGGTCCCTGGACAACAAAGTCTCATTCCCATTTAGCCACAATTTATAAATATAATTGTCTAGATGTAGGCGTTCTTAGTTTCTGTCACATTCCAGGCCTGCTTCCTTCTGTCTGCACCTTGCATTTGGGTGCTTTTATGCCCAAATTTGTGGGAACTCTTTTGGGTATTTCTGAAAATTGCCCTGATTGATTGCATGCATTTGTGTGTTATGCTTTACCAGGTAGCTCTCAGAGGATAACTGTGCACCCAGAGTTGGTATTCAAAACCCTGACAACTGGAATGACACAAGCAGCAGCCAATCAGACCAGACGCTAGCTACAAGCAACCCAAAGGGCTGTGCTGATCGATGCTAATGGAACCTCAGCCTGGCTGGTGTACATCCATTTTAGAAACTAGCTTATGATTCTATTCTAGCCCCTCCTCTTTTCATTTCTTTTCTTTTCTTTTCTTTCTTTCTTTCTTTTTTTTTTTTAGAGAGGGAGAGAGAGAATCTTAAGCAGGCTCTACACCCTGCACAGAGCCCAACGTGGGGTCCACGTGGGGCTCCACATGGGGTTTTATCTTACAACCCTGAAATCATGACCTGAGGTGAAATCAAGAGTCAGATGTTTAACTGACTGAGCCACCCAGGTGCCCCAAGTTCCTTCCTTCTTTGACCCACTTGTGAAATGTATCTTCATGTATCATTGAGGAAGGAGTCAGAAATTTTCTACTGCAGTAAAACCATTATAATACATGCTACAGTGGGAAGAAACAAGTAAACAAAAAACCAACAGTAGTGCTAATTATTCTTACCACCTATTTATGCAAAATACGAAAGAAGCTTTTTTTCTGAAAGAAGCTGATATCTCTATCTAGAAGGTAGGGTGTGGCCTCTACAAATCTGCTTTTACTTCTAAACGGACAGGTCCTAAGAGTCAAGCTTCAGCTCACAACCGATTGCTGCTAGAGCCATGCAGATTACTCACTGTAGAAAGCTCCAAAAATATATTTCCTAAACCTGCTGACTGTAACCTTCTGCTTAGCAACCAAGACTACCAGAAGCCAAAATTATACATTTTGGTCTAAACAGTTTTGAACTTCTGAAGCATTAATAAGCTGCCCATTGTGCATGACCTAAAGTGTCTAACTCAGGGGTATTTTCTGCACACATTAGTCAATGGCACCTCCCAACAAAACATGACACTCAACACTTGTGGCTCTACTAGACATTCTAAACAGCAGAAAAAAAAAAAAAAGATGAGAATTAAGGTATAAAAGTTGTTGCAAAGAACTGTGAGTAATAGCAAGTATCAGAAGAGCAGGCCAAGTGCTTCTACCAGAGAGATTTCTCTGCTTCATGACAATATCCAGGCATGCAGTAGCCTTCCAGGGCAAAAGCACAAAACATTAACATTGGAACAAACATTAATATAACCTCCCATTCTGCAAAGGAGAAAAGAAAATCTTTCAATTTTATCTCAACTTCAGTTAAATCCTTTAGAGTTTTCTGATGAATATGCATACAGCCTACTTATAAAAGTCATTTATATGGCCTTTTTGGTTGGGATATTTCTGTTGCATAAAGCATGTGAGGACTGCTATTGGGCAAAATTTTCCCTTTTATCCCTCTGGGTAAGATAAAGTATAGAATATGAAGAACCTTTTCTCCTTTCCCACTCTCTTTCTCCTTCAGGTGTTCATTTTTGGCCAAGGACAGCTCTGCACATAAATTTGAAAAATCCAACTCCCATCAATTCTAGACCTCCTGACCTAGCACTATTCAAAGTGTGTTCACATACCACTGCTGAGTTTTTCTTATCAGTCCAGGACAGAATTATACAGAAACTGAGAGTTGCATTCAGAAATTTTTCATCAGCTTGTCACAACAATTTTAAATCTCTTAAAGCTAACCATATAAAATAAGGGTTTATACTTTGTGTTTTCATCCATTAAGAATCCCACCAGTTTCATTCCTTATTATTGTATCTCTTAGAATTTCATGGTTTGTTTCAACTATACAAAGATTTTTGGACACTCAATTCAGAGATCGTCCAACTCATTTCAAAGAACTCTTTTATCCAAAGTTTTACACAGAGGTCCACTGTTTAAAACAAAAGAACAAACAAATATCCAGGTCACAGGAACAAGGTAATCTGGTTCTTGACACACTCAGGGCTTGCCCCCTTCCCCATCCACCCCCACACTCCATAATAGCTCCTAAAGCACTTTCTCAGACCCCTGGAGCTCCGTAGTGCACAATGTGGAAAAGCACTATCTTTCTAATAGTGAGCAATGTGAACACCTCGCAGTAGGAACAGGTTTAACCATGTTGAACTGACAAAAATTTTGTTAAGTTAGAAAAAATAAAACTGACAAAATTTTGTTAAGTTAGAAAAAATAAAACGCAAGCATACAGACTTTTAGGAGCATAACTACTTCTGAAAATTTCCAAGAAGTAATGGCCAAAGGTTAATTGTGACATTTACCTTTGAAAGTCTGACCTGTAGTGAGTTATCCATAACCTTCCATTGTTTTTATCCAATTATGTTTTTTACATGCTTTGAGAAAAATGCAGAATTTCCTGTTAGGGACTGTGATTTTAGCTGGTTGGTTGATTTTGTGATCATCCAAGGTCAACTTTCCTCAAGTTCAAAGACAGGAAAACACAAGAAAACAGTGAAGAAGTCACACATTTCTTGATAATCTTTTGACCCTTATAAGGAGCTGGCAGTTGGAAACACTAATCTGATTAGTCCCAGGAAGGGCACTTCTGGAGAAGTAGGATGACATCTCCTCAGCAAAAATATTTAAAGAACATGCCGCAACCTCAGGTCAGGTGTCCACTTTTTCTTCCAACCCCGATCTGGAAGGAGAGTGTTCCTGGAAAAATTTGGCATAAAGGAAAGAAGCAATTACCATCACTTTATACGGACAAATTTTTGAGCATTCCAGGACCAAAAAAAAAATAATAATAATAACCTCTCTTAGGCTCTTCTGTTACCTTAGGACAAAACTTGCCCGCAGATGCACAAAATATCAAGATAAGGCAGAGATGCTCACAGACACAGTTCAAAGCTCTGGTGGCTTGATGCTGACATGCTGAGTGCGGTTCCTGGGATAAGAGTTTGGTGGGGTCACTGGCACTGCCCAGGGTACATGTTGCCCCTCTCCTGGCTCACCACAACACGAATACTGAACACTATTTTCACTTTTCATCTATTTTTATAAAAACAATAAGCCTCTTTGGATTTCATTCAGTTAGCAAAAGAGGTGCAAATGTAGGTCTTTCATAAAAGCGAAGTGGCACAATGCAAATGTTTGAAAAGCAGGGGATACCTGTACCAGGCAAAACACTGGAGCCCCCGGGAAATTTGCCTTGGTTACAGTGTTTTGCACTGCATGGGGAGCTTAGGCAAATGAAGACCCTGAAAAGGCAAGAGTCCCAAGGACCCATCCACAGTTGAAAGTGGGTTCATATTTCCCTTGGGTCAACTGTCAAGATGAGGAGTTCTGCATTAGCCTTGAGTTCATGGAGAAGATGGAGAAAGCAATTCATTCATAAAAGTGCCAAAACAGTGAAAAGATGACAGCCTTTCGTTCTGACCTTCCTGGTCCAGTTCTCTTGTCTACATGGCAGACAGATGCTTCTTACGACCTGCCAACCTTAGTATAGTTTGGAATTAGCAACTGCTACTTCAAGGTACTGTCATTTATTTGCTCTCCCTCACAAATTTCTCTCTCTTTTTTTTTTTTTTTTTTTAACTGAGGAAGCTTTAATATATAGGTTGGAGGATTTTTGTCACTCACAGACAATGTTTTGGGTCCTGGAGAGAATGGAAGAAGTAGATAAGAAGACAAAAAATGTCTTAAAGAATCTGGGAAGACATCTCTTCAATGTCTAAGATAGCAGTTATGTTGATTTCATTTTTCCTCTGATCATCTTTTCTTCTCAAATTATGTAGACTTGTACATCTTAGAGCAAAGCTGTACAAAGTGACTTGTGAGATAGTCACAGATAATACAGGAGTTCGTGATTGCTGCATGATTTCATCTAGAATGATCTCACTGTGGTTTGCAAGATTTGTATCAACTTCTAGCCATGAATTATAAATTAAACAATCACATTTTGCAATAGCAATTTAAAGACAGAAAGCCTCAAAATTTCACTTCCCTTTAAAATCATATGTTTGAACATCAACTCTGATGTTGTTAAAAAACCCGGAAAATGTGTCTTTAAATTGAAGCTACAGGATATTTTATTAAGACTCTGGGACAAGCTGGGGGCTATTATTTTTTTTCCTTTCTACATGGTACACAAAATTTAGACTGAGAAATGTGAAGGGCTGTGGTAAATTCCATGACTAGACCTCAGATTTCCACATTATTGACTCTTATCCTAGCCATTAAGTCAAGCCTTCATTCTAGTAGGATTCCATGCAGAAGTAAGGTATTTTTCATAGTTTTCCATAGCATTTAATTTTTTGTGCCCACATAGGTAATCGAGAAACAAATCTGACGTATTCTAGAACTGAGAAAATTCAACCATCTTCCAGGATATTTTGGGATTTCTAAACTAAGTCTATACTGTTTGCAAATTTTCTGCTACCCACATATTGTTGAGAGGAAGAGCTTTTTAAATATTATCTGTTATTTTGAATTATTCTCCTTTCAACAAGAAGACGTACAAACTGCATGTGGACTTAATAAGGACTCCAGATGCTGGTAGCCCTATAAACGGGCATGTTCAAATCTTAAAAAACAGTTGATTTTAAATATCTCCCTGGGAGAGATGACATAAGATAAGATAGAGAGGTGTGCAGGTCATGATAAAACGTCCATTTCCATGCAGACATTCAAAAGTGTGAGAGTAGGAGGAAGTCATGAATTGCTTGATGGATCATCTTCTGTGGAAGTAGAGTGTCTGTTGGGCAGTTGGTAGCCTGAGAGGAAGTACACCGGGTGGAGCACAGAAGAAATCCATGGAGATGTTGCGAGATTTTGTTTCATTCTCCCAGAGTAGGAGGAAAGGAGCCAGAAAGGGAAGAAGCAAGCTGAAGTTTCCTCTGCTACAGTGAAGCAACTCATTGATCACACTACAAACTCTTGATATCATCAATATAAAAGGATTTATGTACTTTTGGTGAAAGCCTAGGTTAGCTTGGGACCAAAGGCAGGTGAAAGCTTTGGGATTCCAATCGACCTTTATCCCCCCCTCCTTTGAGGCCACAAAGATGGACTGTAGTCCCTAGAGCCAAGAAGATGCATTTTGCTAAAACTAATTAATCTTGAATGATAATAGGTACGAAACCCTGAAATTATGATTTTTTAATGGCTTTCCACAGCTATTATGAAAAATAGGATAGTTATAACATGTAAGCCAACAAACCAACCAGGGTTTATTCTGTTAGGTTCAGTTTGTAATGAAAACATTATGATCAGGAGTCTTTTCATAAAAGACAATATTCTTCCTACTGAATTGCTTTATAAGTATTCAGATATTACAGTTGTCTGTGTCTAGTTACTTCAGTGGTGTAACGCCAGGCAATAATTAGGCCAAGGTCAAAAGTTTGACCTCAGAAGGTCAGCTGGCCGTTATTAATTGCATGTCACTGTCAGGATGAGTAAGAGTTGCTTCCCCTAAAATATTTGTCATTTTTGAAGTCCTCTTACAGATGCTAACTACTGTGGTCAGCATTCTCATAATCAAAACCCATAATTCTAGATGGAGGTTTTGCTTATGGATTCATTCAACAAATATTTATTGAGCAATATGCTAGGCACCATGCCTAGTACTGGGAATTAGTAGATAAATAAAAGGAAAGGGAACAAACATTTGGGAGCCTCAGCTGTCCCAAGTATTATGCCAACCAACTTACATGCAAGGGGTCTTTTTATTCTAAATCAAACACATCATTTTCCCATTGATCCTTTTAAAAAAATACACTATTTTAAAAGTTATAAAGGAATTATATGATAATTATAGAGAATATGAAAAATATGGAAAGGTACAAAGGAGAAAATAGCATTCCTAATAGCAACCCCTGTAGATAAGTACTATTAACTTGGGGGATCTTTTCCGTATGTGAATTAACACTGTTCTATGCCTGAAAGATTGTAATGTGTCTCAAGGAGTTGTAGTCTTTGTAGAGATGCTGATGAAGATTAGAAACTGGAGACTCTAGAGCTAACTTCACTGTTGATATGAGACTTTGGGAGATTCGTTCTCCCCACTCCCATGCCCACCCCACTTCATCCACACTGAACAACTCATCCTCCTTTAAGCCTAAGGAAAGGTCCTTTCCTCTGGTAGCTCTTCCCTAACTTTCATCCCATATAGTCACCCACTAGTTACCATTCCCCAGTTTGTGCTCCCGGGCACCCTGACTTCTGTGTAGCTTGAATTGTAACAAAGTACCAGCTCTTATTGGCTTCATGTTCACTTCTCCCACAATTCTGTGGGGCAGCTTGAGCAGTGCCCTTCTCTCTTATCTACTGTTGCATCTTCACTACTTAACAAAGTATCAGACATAGAAAAACATTCTTTGGATTAACTGAATGAATGAAAAGTTATGTATAAAGACCTCGGATTCTATAGGAATTCTGTCGGCACCAGAGGCCAAGAAATGGGCTAGCAGCTGTTGGTGCGTTGATGGGGTAGAGGAGGGAGAGAAGGGCATAGCAAGATGAGGACAAGGTGACACAGAAACTCAGTGTGGAACTTGGGGAGGAGACTGAAGAGTGTATTGGTGGCCTTGGTTTACACGATAGATAAATGTCTGAAATTTCACTCTTTTGGGAAATGGATTCATTCTCCTGTTGATGTACACTATCAGCTCCAAGTCATGGATACATGTGCACACACACACACACACACATGCACACAAATCTAAAATTAGCATCTAAAAATCATACTTAAGAATGTCTAAAGGTTTTTAACTAAAAGAATATCTGAAAATAACTCTGTAATAGCCATAATCTCATATAATAACTCAAATACATTACCAAATATTCAGCAGCATAGAGAACAGAGAAACTTCCTGGAATCAGGAGTTATGGGAAAGAATAAATCTTTTATTTCTGGAGAAGCACTTAGGACATTTTTTTTTAAAGGAATTCATTAAAAGAAGAACTTTTGAGCAAGTGTTTTCTTATGATATCTTTTACTTCCTGGCTTCTTTCCAAACCAGATGAGAAGTATCAAGTGAAAAGTCTCAAGTCTGCTGCTTGGAATTTTCTTACATTCATACAGATGCGGTTGTTTTATGAGTTCTGTCCTCCCTACTGGTATTTGCCTCAGTGTTCAGGCTTTGTGGATTTAAGCAGTAGCAGAGCTGGCAGAGCCTTAGCAATTACCTAATCCAGCTCCATCACTTTGTAGATGATGAAAACAAAGGGGCAAAGAGCCTTGCTAAGTACACATGCTAGTTGCTGGCAACCTCAGCCTAGGCCTCTGGACACTCTGCCCCTCCAGTGTCCTTGGCCTGGACCATTTTGTCTCCCAGAATGAGCCATGTTTGTATGTGTTTTGGGAAAGGAGGGTGAGGCGATGCTTAGGATTCAAGACTGACCTTCACTTATGTGACCATGGCCACAATCAGGTTGTGCATCCTAAAGAACCAAAGGAAGCACCATGTTCTAGTACAGAAATGAGGAGGCATGAAATGCTACTGCTCTCTGCAAAAGAGCTTGTGACAGCCAGAAGGAGCTCAGATCTGGAATCACTATCTTAAGTGATTATCTTAAAAAGGAAAAAAAAGAAAAGTGACAGGGAAGGGATTTGGAATGATACTGATTCATTCTTCAAACTGAATTTACATTGGATCTGCATCAAATCAACATTCAGAAGAGTATACTTTCCACCTCCTTTAGAGTGCATTTTGAGAATATCAGTAATAACAGAAAAAGCAATATCAGAGCAAAAAAGGGAAGACCTCCCAAACCTCTCTACCTATACATACACAACTCCCATTAAATTAAAAGAAGATACAGAAGTCAGACTTGGAAAAGAAATAGCCAGGGCCATTTCACCACCTCAAGTCCATCCTCTGGGATGTTGAATCACACATAGAACTTGAAAAACATGCAAATGAATATAAGCCCATCATATATGTCCTATGAATATGAGTATATGTGAAACCACCTAAGGGGAGATAGCATGCAATGAACAGCAAAGCACCAAGTCAGCTCTTCTGTGCTGAGTGAATGCAGAGAGCAGACTTTCATCCTCTGTGAAGTAAAAATAGAGCTGACACTGGGCCCTGTGCCTGGCTAGCTTACCCCCGGAGCTTAGCACATCTGGGCCCTGGCTTTACAGAGAAAAGCAAGGAACAATATAATCCTCATGGTCTTTTGGCCACAAAGATCCTCAAACCCATTCCCAATCTGTCAGGGTGCTAATCTGTTTTGAACATTCAGTCTTTCTTTCCAGAAAGTCTTCCCAGAGTAACCCAACCCTTCCACCAAGCTGCCAATACGGCCTGACTTCTGGTTTCCTTCAGTTGGAATTCTACTGCACATACATCTGGCTGGCTGGTCTGTTTCCCTATTAATTCAGATGCTGCTTGACAAAAATCTGACTCTTGATGGGCATATTGGTCAGTGGTCTGCAGCACTTTGTTCTGTGAATGTCCATAAAAAGATGCAGCTTTATAAATGATGCCTATTAAGGAAAAGCAGCTCCTACAGGATAAAGGGTCATTGTGCTCTCTCTAAACTCTCCCAAAACTCTGGCTGCAATACAGACTTTGAGGTAGTGAGGGTTGTGGGGAACAAGGGGTTAAAGAGAAAATGATTATGATTTAAAGAATCCTAAGAAACTAATTTACATGATCTATTTTTAATCTCTCATATGATTGCCACCCATGTAAAATGAGGCCTGCTTACTCTTGTTTTGAAGCCAGGTGCAGCCAAGACATTTAAACCACATCATTCTGACTCAGAAGGCTTTCAAAAATTTACTAGATCATTGTTGCAATTTCCTTAAAACTTTCTAAAAATCCTCTCTAGACATCTTTTCTTCTCCCCAAGTTTCATATTGATGAGGGCATCTTCTCTCAAATTTTGGTGAATAAAATCCTCCATCTAGTTATATACTGATGTATTGAGGGACAGATTAAAGTTACAAAGGGAATCCATGTAAATTATCTCATGTTTAGCTCAATGAATTGAGCACCTGCTCTGTACCAGTCACTGTTAATCTAGTAACACAATCCCTGCCTATTGATAATGAAAACAGCACAGCAGACAACATAATTGTCTCAATTTATACAAGTTTACACTCAGAGATTAAGAAGGACATTTTGCTGGTAGTAGTGGTAACATCTGAACTAGACCCAGGACTATATAACTTTTGGATCATTACTCTCTGGTTGGCTATCCAAGAGTGTGTTTTTCACAGATTGAAAAACATGAGCTATTAAAAAACAAAAACAACAACAAAATCCTTTTAGTTATGCTCAATTAGAATTCTTAAACTGGCCTAAAAATGATAGCTACAGCCAACTAGAATTTGAAATGGTTTTCTAAAGAAAAAGAAGAAAGAAAGGAAAGAAAGAAAGAAAGAAAGAAAGAAAGAAAGAAAGAAAGAAAGAAAGAAAGAAGAAAGAAAGAAAGAAAGAAAGAAAGAAAGAAAGAAAGAAAGAAAGAAGAAAGAGAAAGAAAGAAAGAAGAAAGAAAGAAAGAAAGAAAGAAAAAGAAAAAGAAAAAGAAAGAAAGAGAAAGAAAGAAGAAAGAGAAAGAAAGAAAGAAAGAAAGAAAGAAAAGAAAGAAAGAAAGAAAGAAAGAAAGAAAGAAAGAAAGAAAGAAATGGTTTTCTAAATGGCATCTTTTCTCCATTGACCCTCTGTACCAGTGCTATCCAATAGAACTTTCTGAAAAGATAGAAATATTTTGTGCTGTCTGTTATGGTGGTCACTAGCCACAGCCAACTGTTGAGCCCTTGAAATCTGGCTAGTTGCAACTGAAGACCTGAAGTATTGTATTGCATTGTATTGTATCGAATTTAAATGTAAATAGCCACATGAGTCTCTATAGTGTGCAGATTAAGGCAACACTAAGGATAACCAGGGAATTTTACATCTTTTACAGGAGACTATTTCCCTTTACAGATAGAAGGGATATTGAACAGATATTTAACCTGTTTTATTATTTTGTGGGGTGAAGTAAAGTGCAGTAGAAAAAGAAATGGACAGGTAAAGATGCTTACAGGCAGAGCCCAAAAGGATGCAACCTTTCAGAAAACAAAATAAGTGAGTAGAGATGGTGATTGACCTCCCACATACCGACCACTGGTAGGAAAAAGGTCTTCTCTCAGCAAAGACAGTTTTACACTTGCAGTGTTGGGGAAAATAAGCTTGTGTTTACAGAAACTTACGGAAACCTATTTCTAAATGAATTGGCTTGGCTATTTTTATCCATTCAAGCCTACACATATTACTGAATATTAATAAACTCTGTAGTCTAAAATGAACTGGTTGAATGTGGAAGGGAGAGAATTTATTCTTTTTTCCTCTTAATAAGAAACACACAAACCTGGAACTTTTCGTCTTTGACTTGTGCACACCAAGTTAAGATGTCAGACCTTAAAGATTCAGGTATCAGCTCAACAGAGGGCAAAACATTCTTTTTCTGTCACTAATTCTCATAATCCTCTGACTTGCACATGTAGTATCTGAGGATTTTTCTAATAAAAGCACACCTGCTTTTTCTCATTCCTTTGCGCATATCCACACTGTAAAGACATTCAAGTTGCTCAATGTGACAAAGTTCCACCATTAGCTCTGCTCCTGAGCTGAGGCTACCCCAGAGATTTGGTGACCAGGTCCAGATAACTTAATAAAAAATAGAAGTTTATAATGGAATCACCGACACCAGTTCAATTCCAACAGTCCACACAGGTGCCATCAAGCAGAGAGCAAACGGAAGCCAAGACTCATGGAGCTCTCAGGACACCATAATTTTCTTCCCTTAATTATAAGGAATTATTATAGGCTTCCAAGACATAATATAAAATAGTATAAAGGTGGCAGGATGGGAATTTTTAACTTGTTTTAATTCAGAAACTCCACTACCTGTTTTCTGTTTGTCTTTGCTTCTCTGCATTTAAAGGAGTGATTGGACCCATTCCAGGAGAGGGTGAACTTTCTCTGCCCTCTCTCCATTCCCATCACTCTCCACCCCAGGAGGGAAAGCAAACACTTCTCCTTCCCCCTAGCAAGTGTCTAATGAGTAAGCCTCCCTGCTTTGGAAAGAGAAAGTAGTGTTTATTTGCTAACAATTTTGACTCTAAACTTCATAGCCATTGAAGATGCATCAAAGAAAAGTACATAGTATGGGGCTTTGGGCTCCGTGGATAGAGGGTTTATCTTGTGAAGCTGTGGAAAATACTAACATTTGGGGGCAATGGGCAAGACAATAGGGGAGTTGCTGGAGGGGAAGAATTGTTTGGGAAAAAGAAATAGGATGTAAGGGGTGGGGAAATGGGGCACTGACATGGAAATATAGGGTGAGGAATTAGACAACCGTCTTGAATATGAGAAGAATCATAGTGCTCTTCATCTAACATCCACTGTGGACATAAGTGACAGTCATCCCGAAATCTGTACCTGGAACCTCAGAAGGAAGTTTTCTCCATCTGTATCAACACCTCACTAAGTTGGCTGCACAATGGAGACAATAACATCTTGCCACAGAACATTGCCCTGTTATCCGCAGGGCCACAGTGCAGACCATATTGCTACTCTATCTATCCCAGGGCACATTAAGATTAAGGACTCCCAAGATCCTCCTATGAATCCTGGGGAGGGGCTTTTCTAACTTTACTTGGGAAGACTGCGTTGAGCAAGCTTATATCCTGAACTGAGACAGAGACGTTTAAGGGGAAGCTCTGTATGTTAGTGGACCACTGATTTCCTCTCTAGGATCAATTTCTTCTCTGGTCTTCTACAAACAGATTGCAAATTTTTTTTTTTTTTTTTTTTTTTGGTCTCCACCATCTCTTTTCTTTTCAGTCTATTATTTAGGAGGCACTGACCCTATCTCCGTTCTCAGTTGATGGACATATGTTAATCCTACCCCTTGTCAGTAATATGTCCAGAACGCAAGCTTAAACCAAATAGCCCATGGGATTTCCCCTTGTGACAGGTACTGGTCCAGGGCTGGAGTGTGTGATCTATCTGGACCCAGTCAGACAGAAAGAAAGGACTTTCATTTTATGACTGGAAAAGATGCTATCCCTCTCACCTGGTGGACATGAGCAAGTCACTTTGATTCTTAATGGCAGTCATTTTAGACACACAAGAGAAACCAATCTTAAATTGATGCAAAACCTTTGACACAGAAAGAGAGGGAAAATACTTTCATGCTTGAAGACATTGTTGAACCACTAAATCAGCCATTCCTGAAGACTATCCTACCTAAAGATATATTCATTTCCTTGTTTAGATCAATTTACTCGGAGTTGTCCATTAATTGTGGCTGAAAACTGGCTTTAAATACTTATTAGAAGTACCCAGGAAGCTGATAGGGAAAACTGCTTCTCTGCTCTTTCAATGATTAGCCAGAAAGGAAAACCATTTAGTATAAGGGAGGTAGGAAGCTAATTAAGTAGTCATAACACCTAAAGGCATGTAAATTTCCTCTTAAGGCCATATGTAAACACAATCAAACTGTAACTTTATTGATTGATTAATTTTTTAAAAGATTTTATTTATTTATTTGTGAGAGAGAGAGAGTGTGTGCACACACAAGCTCGAGCTGGGGGAGGGGCAAAGGGAGAGGGAAAGAAAGAATCTCAAGTAGACTCCATGCTGAGCGCAGAGCCCAACACAGGGCTCCATCATGACATGAGCAGAAACGAAGAGTCAGATGCTTAACTGACTGAGCCACCCAGGCGCCCCTCAAACTGTAACTTTAAAGAAGATTTTGTTATATGGCAAGGGGGAGCAATAAGGACATGAGTGAAGAACAAACTGATAAATAAAATTCATCTTTCAAAGTATGTAACTGTGCCATAGCTGCCTAATGTCTAGGTTTACAGATCTTATTCTGCTTTTTGTCCTAAAATTTGTGCCCTTTACCAAAGGCTGATGCAGCTATCCATGTGATCCTGTTCAGCCTTCTAAATTCCCCCTAATTGGCCTCAACATGGCTAGCACCATTTTAAACTTGGCCCCTGTGGAGTTCCATTAGGCCTTTCATAAATTTCAACCTAAGAGTTCTATTCAAGTTCTATTTAAGAGGGCCCATCTCTCGCTGTGTTTCTCAAAGTCTAACCCAAAAGTCCTCCACACTGGAATCACTGGGACTGACTACTTAAAATGTAGATTCCTAGGTTTTGCTCGAAGGGATTATGATTCACTAAGTCTGGAGTAGCACCCAAGAATCTGCATTTAAACCAATTCCCCAAGTGCTTATGATCAAAATAACAGTGGAAAACACTGTTTAGGAATATCTTTAACTTCCTCAAAACTAGTAATTAGGATAATTTATCACTTATACTGTCATGAAATAAACATCATACAAATACAATTCCTCACTATTTATGCATAAATGCATATATAGTGCCTATTTCAGACTTGCAAATCTGGCTTGTAACTACAATTCTACAAGCCATTTTTCTTATACCCTTTTTTTCCTTAACCAATACAAACATACACTTTTCTTTTACCCAGTAGAATAGGCACAATGCTAAAGAATGTTTTACTCTTGCCTTCAAAAAATTCTAGTTTAAGTCCAAATACACATTTCCTCATAAAAAGAGAATGTCACAAGAACAATGGAAAGATATCTCTGAGCCTGAACATAGACTTCTAGTGAAAATTCTATTTTTCCAATAAATTCTAAAAATTACTAAACACATTCAGAATCAGGATGCTAATACATTAGAACTCAAGGTGACTAAAAATAAAAAGGAGAACTATTTCAAGAAGTGCCCATCCATATGCCAGGGTCACTCCTACCCATAACAGAATAAGAAAGTCCCCTCCTATTCCAGAATACCTTCCCCACCCATTTAGTCACCCACCGCCTTCCGTTTTCACATCACATTTCTTTAATGTATTATGTTTAGGGCTGCTGTAACTTTGAACCATGATGTGGAAGGAATAGCATATCAACTAACTGTAAACCCTTTTGCTAGAATGTATGTCACAATTACTTGGAATAACTGATGTGATAGCACCCAGGTCAGACAAGTTTCAGTGGATAGGAGGTTGCCTTAAATTGGATTCTCCAGAAGCAGTTGCTGAGACAAAGATTTAAGGGATAGTCATTTATTTGAGATCAGATCAAGGAAATCACGGGTAGGGAAACAGGGAAGTGAAACAGGGAAAAGAGAAAAGCAATAGAGGGTGTGATAATGAGCAGTTAACAACTCTGGCAACTGGGGCTTGTGCCATGGTGTACCTCCAGGACATTACATAGCACATTTCCGAATTTTCTCAAACAAGGCATAAGGAGTGGGGGCATTTACTCACCAACTGCTGTTCCTCATTGCTTGAGGGATGCTCCAGGGCACCATGTCCTCCAAGCACCATTAGTGTTCCACTTGTATGGAGTGGAGTGACTTGAGTCTCAGGGGCTTGAAGAAGAAAGCTGTCAGCAGATAAGAGACTGATGAGTGCTGAGGGAACATAGGTTTGTTCCAATAGTGTCTGCTGCAGCATCCCTCAGATCCCCTTGGGTCTTTGTTATGTTGCCTCAGTCCTGTTGCTGATCCTTCAAGGGAGGTGATTCACTAGGACTTCAAAGACAAAAGAAAAAAAGACAACGGGAAGGTTGATGGGGCAAGAAATAGTCTCCAGGGGGTGCAGTTGGGCCCAAGGTCATAATTGGTAACTATCATCTCCATCCTCTACCACCTGTTTAGCTGCCCATCTGGCCTTAGTTGCTTGCTTGGTGTGGTAACCTAAACCTTCAGCCCTGAGGGGTCTGAGCCCTGACTGCCTTGCTCTTGTCAGAGACTGCTTGAATTGGCTGTTCATGATTATCATCATGGATGAAATCAGTGGATGTGCCCGGTGAATTTCCTGGGTCCCAGATATTTTCTTATTCACATCTTCAAAGTGAAATTGCAAACAGACAACAAACAAGGACCCCTAAGCAATGGGATGGGATTGGAAGAACTTCCAGTTTGGTACACACATTGAAGGTGGAAGGGGGCATGTGTGGAGAGGGTATGGAAGCTCCATTCCTCCCCCCTGACCCCAGCCCCAGTACTATGCATCTATTCCAATTGGCTGTTCCTGAGTTGGATGTTTTATAACAAACCAATAATACTAACTGAAGCACTTTCCTGAGTTTCTATGAGGCATTCTAGCAAATTATTAAATGTGAGGAGGTGTATAGCCAGTTGTTCAGAAGTATAGGTGGCAATCCGGGACTTGGGACAGGCGTCTGAAGTTAGGGCAGTCTTGTGGGGCTGAGCCCTTGAGCCTGGGGAATCTGACACTAACTCTGGGTTGAATTGTAGCACACAGAATTGGTATCCAAAGAGTTGGAGAACTGGTAGTTAGTGTGGAAAAAAACCCCACACATTTGGTGTCACAAGTATTTATGAGTAAAAATAGCTCAGATTATATATTTGGAAACAAATCCTTTATGAGAGATATGTGCTTGCAGGCATCTATCCAATTTGGTAGCTTGCCTTTTTGCTACCTTTTGAAGAACAGGTGTTTTTAATTTTGATGAAGTCCAATTTTATAAATCTTTTGAAATGATTTATGCTCTTTGCAGTCTGAGAACTCCGTTGCCCACCCCAAAGTAAACAAAATTTTCTCCTGTCTTTCTTCCTGATGTTTTGTAATTTTGACTTTATACTTAGGCCTTTGATCCATTTCAGATATATTTTTGTGTATGTTGTGAAGAGTTGATGTTTATTAACTTTTCTCATCTTGATATCCGGCAACAACTTTTTGAACAGATTTTTTTTCTTGTTAAGTCACCTCTGCACCTTTGTAATAAAGCAATTGACCATATATGTTTAGGGTCTATTTCTAGTCTCTATTCTGTTCTCCCTTTCTTTCTCCCTTTTTTCTCTCTCCCCCCCATATCCATATATATATATATATATGGATATCCATATCTTTATTCATCCATATCCATATATATATCCATATATAGTATCCATATATATATACACACACACATATGTATATTGTAAGTTTTGAAATCAAGTAGGATAAGTCCACCACTTTGTTCTCTCTTTTTATAAATTGCTTAAGTTATTTTAGTTCTTTTGCACTTCCATACATAATTTTGAATCAGCTCTCCAGTTTCTACAAAAATAGTTTGCTGGAATTTTTATTGATATTTTATTGACAAATTTGGGGATATGAAATCTTAATAATATCAAGTCTTCTGCCCCACAATCATGGTATGCTTCTCCATTTATTTACGTTATTCTCAATTTCTCTTAGTGATATACCATGTGTACTTGAAAATAATATGTATATTGCAGTTGCATGTAGTGCTTTATAAACATCAGTTAGGTTTGGTTTATAGTGTTTTTTATGATCTTCCATGTTTTATTAATTTTTTATGGCCTAGAGTCCTTAGTAATTGTTGATGGAAGGGAGTTCAAATCAGGCACGATGTGTTGAGTTGTCTATTTCTCTTTTATTCTTTCAATATTTCCTTCATGTATTTGAAGCCCTTGTTATTTGGTGTATGCATCCTTATGATTGTTACATCTTTCTGATGAATTGTCCTTTTAATTATTATTAAATGTCCCTGGTGATTTATTTGGCTTGAAATGTATTTTATTACCTGGCACTAACATTAGTCACTCTAGCCTGCGTATGCTTATTGTTTTCATGGTTTATCTTTTTTTTCCCAATTATTTGCTTTTTTTTAAGGATTTTATTTATTTATTTGACAGAGAGAGACACAGCGAGAGAGGGAACACAAGCAGCGGGTAGTGGCAGAGGCAGAGGGAGAAGCAGGCTTCCCGCTGAGCAGGGAGCCCGATGCGGGGCTCGATCCCAGGGACCCTGGGACCATGACCTGAGCCGAAGGCAGATGCTTAACATCTGAGCCACCCAGGCACCCCCAATTATTTACTTTTAACCTGTGTCTTTATATTTTAATGTATCTCTTGTAGGAAACATGTAGTAAGGTCTTGCTTTTTAAAATCTATTCTGTTCATCTCTGCCTTTTAACTGGAACATTTGGACATTAGCATTATCTGCTGTCTCCTGTTAGTGGCCCAGGACAGTTCCTAGGGTCATTAACTCACTGACATTCTTGGTCTGTCCCTCCTGCCAGTCTGAGCATGGTCTTGCTATAAGAGGCTGTCAGTGTGTAGAGGAGGAATAAGGGCCAAAGAGATGTAGGGAGGGCCTTGACAATGTCTCCTTCCGAGGAAATAAAGAAGAAAAAAAAAAAGAAGGGTGTTTTATTTCTTTGTCCCAAGCATGCAATTGTGTTAGTTAGGGGAAATAAGTTTGGGGATATCATAAATGTGTGTGTTGAAATGTTGAGGACAATGAGCCACTGAGAAGACGCCAAAAAGGAAGAATAAAACGACACAAAAATCAGTCTTTAAGAAAAAGAAAATCTACCTCTTCAAGTATTTATTATGCTTTCTGCTTTACTTCAGTGCTAAAGCCAGTCATCTATATCAGTGGATTTAATATTTATAACAATCCTATGTGTTAGGTGGTATGATTTTACAAATGAGGAAACTGAGACTTAGAAAAGTAACATCCCCCAGTGAGTAAAGATAGAACCAAGATTCCAACTGGACTATCACATGCTGGATCCTGTGCTAAGAGGGGGCTATGCGGGATAAGCTTTGCTGGCTTCACAGACAGCTGTCTACTTGCCATGGGTGCTCTGTGGAAAGCATCCTTCAGAAACCTAAATTCTGTTAACAGACTCTGGATAAACTGGGTGACCAAGGAAGTGTTGCTCAGTTCATGTTAACAACTCCCTGGCACCCAGGCAAGAGCCAGAACAGGGATCTCAAGAGAATTCAGAGTTGTCTTCTGCTGTTGGCCCTCAAGGGCAGGCTCTTGCACCTGTCCCAGGTGCTCCTATGCCCACCCTTGAGGATGAGTAAGGGGAAGCTCTGCAGCATCCCTATCACTTCAACAGTGGCTGCCAGTGTCCAAGCTAGCTGTGGAATATCAAGGATGGCTCAGTTCATGGGGCCCAAGTGGAAGTTCCAACCTCGCATGTGAAAGTTCAAGGCCCCAGGTGGTCTCTCTTGGGACAGATGTCCTTTCAGGGTAGACCATTTTTTCTGGCTTGTATATTCTTGGTTACAATTTATATTGACTCAGCTGCAGGCACTCTAGCTGACACAGCTGTATCATCAGCTGAAGACTGTTAATTCCTCATATAAATGGAATATATCAGCTTTGGTCTGGGTCTGTCTCGAAAATAAGTGGCCAAGTTCCCCCTCTCCGAAATTACATAGAAGTCACAAACCCATTGGTAGGAGGCTACCACATAATCTAAACATCTTACACTGTTCACTGCTTTACTAGCCAAGCTTCAAATTGTGCAACTCAGGTTATCTTCTCTCATATACACTCCTTCTACCAACTCATGGTCCTCCACCCTGCCCCAGACATTTCTGTAAAATATGTGGGATACAGAAAGAGTACCTCCATTTTGTAACAAGGAAATTGGAGTCCAGGAAGAAAGAGTATCTAGCCCAAGGTAAAGCTGGACCAGAACTCCTTATTATTATCCAGGAAGTCCTTATTGAGTGAATTTTGCAGTAGAGTACAGTGCCTGGGGTGAACACTGTGGCATGCCCATGTTTGGCCTGTCTACCTAACCCTACTATGGAATGAGAATTGCCGGTTCCACATGGATGTCCAACCTGTGAAAAATACTCTGCTTTCTCTGGACTTTCTGTAGATCTTGTATTAGGTCCTGTGGCTGCCATAAAAAAATTATCAGAAACTTGGCAGCTTAAAGGAATAAAATTTATTCTCTCACATTCTGGAGGCTGCTAGAAGCCCACAGTCAAACGACTAGCAGGCTTGGTTCCTTCTAGAGACTCTGAGGGAGAATCAGTTCCATGGCTCTCTGTTAACTTGTGGGGGCTGCCAGCAATTACTCGTGTTGCCTGACTTATAGAAGCATCACTCCAGCCTCTGCCTCCAACTTCACCTCACCTTCTCCTCTGTGTGTTTCTGTCATTTGTGTGTCTCTTACAGGATACCTGTTATTAGGTTTGGGGCCCATCTGGATGATCTGGGATGATATCTCAAGAACCTTAACTTAATTACGCAAAGACCTCTTTTCCCAGTAAAGTCACATTCACAGTTTCCAGGGATTAAGACATGAGCATATCTTTTTGAGGGACCATCATTCACCCCACTATTCTCCCATGGCCTATTCCTCCAGATTTATTTGAATCATCTTAGGGTTGGTACATGTTGGAACCAAGTAGAATACCAGAGTCCTCCTAATAGAAGTAAGAAAATTATGGAGTTTCTATTACATGAAAAGAATTGAGCTAGAAGACATAAAAATAAATGGCATCTTACATCTCACCTAACTGTGTAACTGTAATCTATTAACAGGTGCACAAGTAACTGACGCAGGACACTGGTGAGGTTCAAATACATCAGCAGACATCATGCCACCATCTTTTGCAAGACATTCTTAGCATATATGAGTATTTTTAACAACAACAACAAAAGTCTCTCCTAAAATCCCACTCACAGTTAAAGGAAATGGCATCATTTCTTTTGCCCTTGGTGTGGACTCTAATATCGGAGATAACATTACAGGAAGTTAGCAGACTTAAGGCATGTCAAACTTGACCCTTTGAAAAGATTTTATGTGGTATATATCAGAACTTGGGCCAGTTTCATCTCTCTTTGATTCTTGTGGCCAGACACTCTAAGTAAATATGGGTTGAAAACAAAAACAAAACAAAACAACAACAACAACAACAAAACCTGTCACTATGTCAAGAAATCGACATTGTAAATAATTCCCAAAGGCAATGAAGAATCAAAGATGGGACTTAATAAATGAGCCCTATTAAAAAAAATACCACACCTAATCTTTTTTCCTATGAAGCTAACAAAGGAACCCCTAGAAACAAGTACCCAGTTCCCCCAGGGCTCCACACTCTCTCCTTATTAAGAGATTGCCCCATCTCACTAACATTTTCTGTTAATATGGATTTCAGGAGTAATTCACTAAGCAAGACCCTAAACCACCAGAATTTATAAGAATCAAGGTCACCGAATGAATTATGTCTAAAAATTAAGAAGTGCCAAATGCTTTTAATCCCACCTGATATTCCACTACATTACCCCAGATATGGCAGTTGAGATATTTCTCCCTATTATTCTGAACCCTCAGCTCAGAAAGAGTGTGTGCCATTTTATAAGTAGAGGCTGTTCAATGTTTTCTTAATGCAACAACTTTGGAAAGATGGTGTTTGTGTGAAAAGAGGAGAAATAACAATTTATTCCTTTATGTATGCATAGTCTTCAATTTTGCAAGAAACATTAGAAAAAGTTCAACCCTCTATAATATGAACAGAGTAAAACTTAAAAGCAAGACTTGAGCAAAGCAGTGAATTTTGCCACCATTCTGTTGGGATGAGGTACAATTGAGATCAGAGCCCAGGACACCTTGGATTGGGTTTCCCAAGAAGAGAGAGAGAGAGAGAGAGAGAGAGAGAGAGAGAGAATTGGTGGGGAGGGAGGTGGGGAAGATAGAGAGAGTAAAAAAATACTTTTTGAATTGGGTAAATGCCTGCCCTGATCAAAGGCCCTACTTGCCAAAGCATCTGACAAGGGCAGGTGTTTCAGAGAAAGGAATTAGGATGGAGGCACCCTCAACAAGGGACTTGATTCAGATTCTAACTTAAAATTTCAATTTCAGACCCAGGAGAAGGATGCTTTCTTGATTGATTCTCCCTGCTATTATCATGATCAAAATTCTTCTGATCCATATCCATGCTTAATTGGTTGGCTGCATTTGATCTGAGACCATGAATCCCACTAGATGATCATAGCCTTTAAGAATGTTTCCTGTGGCAACTCCAGTCTGGCATTACACCAGATGGGAAGCTGTCTTGTGGCTTTTGGTCCTTTTACAGCAATGCATTTCTGCCCCCCAAAGTAAGTCTCCATATGCCCTCCCCAGTCCCCCTTATGATTCTTCTTTGGGCTTCTATCATACTGTAGAAATCTTCTAAGTTGTCACCTGGAGATTTCTTTACTTAGAATTGCTTATCCCCAAGGTCACAAGACTCTGGGAGATTTACCCAGACCCTGACCACTTTTGCCTTCTAGAGTACATTCTAGACACCTTTATTATAGCTGCAGCTACAGCAGCATTTCTTGTGTGTGTAGCCCTGTAGCTCTGATTTTTAATGAAATAGGCAACATGTATTCCCAAATGCTGAGTTTTCTTGGGACAATTTCCAGGTGCTGTGTTCCTTCAGATATGGTTATTCAGTCCATAAAAGTTGTGCTCCTTAGACTGTCTCGTCCTTGGCTTTCAGTCTCTCTTGTCTATGGGAAAACCAGTAAAGCCCTGGGTCACAAGGGTTGCTTTCCTTTGCCCATTGCTTCATGATCTCAAACATCATCCAGCAAAAGACTGGAATAAGGCTATACTACTTCTCTCTTTATTGTGCCTTGAGGGCCAAACTAGCATATACAGAAAAAAAAAGCAAGCTATAAAGTAGAAACGCTATTGGAGGAGGACTAGAGAGGGGTAGAGGATAGTGGTTTCATTTGACCAAATGATCATGCTCATATGTTCGGTTAAGGCACATTTGCTTTTCTATTCCTCCTGCGTGTTCACTTTAGTGAGTTTGTTTCAGAGTGCGAGATTTAAAGCGTCCTGGCACACAGTGTCTTCTTGGAGGACCTGTGGATCCCAAAAGCATGAAGTCATGATTGCTCAATTCACATGTGAAGATGATCATAATGAGAAGAATCACCCGGAGCTGATGCCAGTTAAAAAGAAAGGTTAAAGAAGGTAAGGTTTTTTTTCAAATTTTTATTTAAATTCTAGTTAGTTAACATGTAGTGTAATATTAGTTCAGGAGTAGATTTCAATGACTCATCACTTACATACAAGACTCAGTGCTCATCACAAGTGCCCTCCTAAAGCCCATCACCCATCTAGCCCATCCCCCACCTCCCACCCTCCAACAACCCTCAGTTTGTTCCGTATCTGTAAGAGTCTCTTATGCTTTGCTTTCCTCTCTCTCCCTCTCACTCTCTTTTTTTCCTGAAGAAGGTAAGTTTTGAGGTCAAGCCTGACTTCTCTGTTTTCTCTCTTCCTGAACTTACTTAGGTCTGCTTTGTTATAGTGCCTTTTTATGGCAAAGAGAAAGCTTCTCTATGGACATAAACTTTCAAAGATCAGAACTTTTCAGTCTCTTCTAGTGACCACTCTGTAACCTCAATAATTAAGTCTTTCACTCTGGTCATTTTCTTTCACTGGGAAATTTATGTAAATCCAAGAAAAAAGAAAGGAGCTAGAAAGTTTAGCTGTGTTTTACTTACTGGGGACAAGAAAGAAAATGGAATTGAGCCTAAAAAGATGGGTCCACTACAACTGAATGAAGATGGTTATTAGAGTAAGGCACTTCTCAGATATGAAATACATTCCAATCTGAAGAAATATTTAGAGGTAGAATAAACCAGCACTGGCAAAATAGTTTGAGATAGTTGGAATGTTGTTTCTGTCCAAGACTGGAAATAGTTCCCTGGTGGGTACTGTTTTTTAAAAATAGAGTCCATCGAGTTTGCTTTTTATGATAAAACCAATTTATGATCACTAGAAAAAATGAAAAAAAAATACAAAAAATGAGGGAGGAAAAAAACCTACCTATAGTTCCCACTAGACTGGAAATCATTTGGGGTGTTGGTGGGATTTTGTGAAAAGGACACAGCCTTTGGGATCAGAAAGATCTGGATATAATTGCAATTCTAAGTTGTGTGACCTTGGGCAAATTCCTTCAATTTGAGCAGATGCTTAATAAATGAAAGTTGAACCAAAAAAAAAAAAAAAAAAGCCCAAGTATTTTTACATTCCACAGTCATTAGAGAGGAATACTCCCCTTTCTTTTTCATGTATGGTACTGTTTTAGGATCAGTGTTTAACAACATTTAATGTTCTTGTTTGGACTTGTTGATTCTTCATTGTTGTGAGCTGAACTCTGCATTCCTGGCTTTCTCACTTGGCACTCCCATTACAGCCTTATTTTAGCTTTTTTTTCTTTTTTTTTTAAGTACTCTCTACAACAAACGTGGGGCCTGAACTCACAACTCCAAGATCAAGAGTCATATGCTCTTCCAACGGAGCAAGCCAGACACCCGTATTTTACCTTTTGCCATGACTCCTCTCATTGTAGCTCTTGCTTTTCTCCCTTGAATCTCTCCTTTACCCCTTTCCAAGACACCTTCAGTCTCTACCTACTAGCCTCAGCCATACCAATGATGTCTCACTTTCCACCTAGACAGAGGATGGGCAACCCATGAACTTGAGTCTGCAAGTCCTTCTTCATTCTTAAAGTAAGTGAAAGTTAAAATAAAAATGGCTGTGATAAGCCATATTGATGCTGTGTTTCAAAGAACTTACTATGGTATTATATTAACATGATAAAGTAATTCAGAATTCAAATATTGGAAAAGCTACTTGTATCACATGCCTATTGCACTGTCTCATCTGACTTCTGTGTGCTTTGGAAGAGCACCCACTGCTCCACAAGTCTCCCTCACATTGCTTGCAGAGCAGCACCAAAGAGTCCTGGAGAATACTCTCTTGGGTAGGAGGAAATTGAGGGTCTACATACAGCCTCTTTCCTTTACCCAGGCTACTGATAGAACCTTCTGGAGCTCATGGGTAAAATTCAAAAGGCTCACACAGTGGCAAAACCTTAATGCTTATCAAAAACCAAAGGAAAGTCAAACAAAAATTGACCTTATTTATCAATATATCTCTTGGGATGAGATGAAGGAATACTTTATGAAAAGCCACGGGTTGTGAAAATTAGTTTGGTGGGTGGAGTTCAGCATTTTTTTAAAGTGAAAGAACATAATAAAACAGAAAACGTCAAAGTATAAAATAGATGGTATATGTAGATATTGTTTCGTGAACTTTATGAAAAATGTGTGTGTGTGTGTGTGTGTGTGTGTTTGTAAGGCAAAACATTTTTTTCGCATGGTCACAATCAGAAATGTTTAAAAAAGCCTGTAATAAGAATGTGGTCCAGTATAGAGTGGAAATGATTCTAGAGGCTTGAAAGAGGCAGGTTGGGAAAAGCAGGGCAGTGAAGGCTTAGGCAGGCACCTGGGCAGTTACCAGAAACAGGCCAGTCCCGCCTTCACAGTTCTGCCAAACTCACACACACACCACACCACACCATACCCTACATACACATTTGCCCATCCCTAACACCACTCTCCTAAATTCCTAAGTCCCACCCCTGTAATTGTTGCCTCTGGCATAATGCTATAGATCCCTGCCTTGATCCAAAGAGGTCTTGGAAAATATCAGTCCAGGAGGATGTCCACAAGAAGAAGATCAAGAACAACCAGAGACTTCTGTTTCCCTCCTGGATTGGGTGTCATGAAGGGGTGACTGACCCACTTGCTTTTTTACATAGCTTCCTATTTTAGAGTTTCTGCTTTGGAAATTTTTTTTAAGATTTTATTTTTTAAGTAACCTCTACACACAACATGGGGATCAACCCACAACCTTGAGATCAAGAGCCACATGCTCCAGCAACCCAGCCAGCCAGGCATCCCAGCTTTTGAATATTTAGATTAATAATAACATACATAGAGCCCCCGTGTTAGGTTACATGGTAAGCACTATCACTGAAACATGAAAAAGCCTTATGTTTTATGTTCTTAGTCACCTGTATCACGTGCTCTACAAATGCTGCAAGAGTCTTTCCTGAGGAAGTGTCCAGTTAAACCACACGCACCCTAGGTTCTCTCTGATTTGTGCAAGGAGAGCTCATGCGGTTCGCTCTCCTGTGTTTGATCTCAGGCAGAACTTTCGAAGGCTGCCGTCCAGGCAGTTGAGGTAAAGCCACAAGTCGCGTTACCTCCCTTCATCTGGGGACACTGACATTTTCTCACCTTTCTTGCCAAAATGTAACCTCACAGAAAGAGTGTGAGAATGAGGTTGAGAGGGTCAGGCAGGGGGAACTGAGAAGCACTCAGCAGCTCCCTAGGTCTTCTCGGCTGCGGGCTTTGGCTGTGGGGGCTCCCCAGTATCCCCCAGTATGGGGAATGGGCAGCCCTCCCAGCCCTCTTCCTTCTCCTGTGAGGCTGAGAGGCAGCTTCCTCCCTGTTCTTTGAGCTCCTCTCCTGCCATGGTTCCCGCCACCCACCCTGTGACACTTTGCTGTAATGGGTACCTGCTCTAGGCAGCTGTTCACATCACCTCACCTGGGAAACCTCCTTTTGGTGATCTTGACTTCATTTATTAGCCCCTAGAAATTTAATTTCTACAACTATTTACCTTAGTTTTGGTCTACCCTGTAGGATATTTAATCATTAGTGCTCCTAACCCAAGGTCATGAAAGGAATTGCTGGGGTGCCAGTATTGTTCCATTTCTTGATCTAAGTGGTGATTTCATGCATGTGTTCACTCTGTGTTGGTACATTAAGCTGAATACTTCTTATTTGTGTGCTTTCCTGTATATATATTTTTCAATAAAAGGATTATTCCTATCTTGACCATTCCCTGAGAACCTTAGTTTCTGTATGTCTCTTAACCTATAGCAAAATGTCTGGCACTTAAAGACTTCTCAGGAGGCATTGATTTAAATGTTAGTCACCTTTGGGGCACCTGGATTGCACGCAATAGGTTAAGTGGCCTACTCATGGTTTCAGTTCAGGTCATGATTTCAGGGTTTTGGGATTGAGGCCTGTGTCGGGCTCTACACTCAGTTTGGAGTCTACTTAAGACCCTCTCTCCCTCTCTCTCTTCCCCTCCCCCCATTCTTCACTCTAAAAAAAATGTTAGTCTCCCTGCTATAGACGTAGCAATGTCCAGTGGGAAAACACTGGACTAAAAATATGGAAACTTGAATTCTAGTCCTGGGCCTGATGTCATTTACTTGAACTAATGTAGGCAAGTTATCAGCCTCCCTAAAGGTCAGCTTGTACATCTATAAAATGGACCCCCTGCACCTGCATTCTTGACCCCACAAGGATCCCTCTAGGGATTGGATAAGGTCATGGCATAAAAGTATATAAAAGTAAGATATGCAGGACAAATGTGAGATCCGTTTTCTCAGGAGCCTCCTGCTTATAGCCATGTTCCTTGGTCCAGATTGGATTGCAGGAAGCCGGGGATGGGGTCTTTGCACCTCTCTTCATGCAGGAGCAATAATGAAGAATTATTTAAAAAGGATATCGCCACATCCCCCAGGCTGGCTCTCTAAGTCACCTCAGAGAGGCTCCCCCTGCTCTCGCTGAGTCTCTGTTTGCAATTTTTCATGAGGTGTGACTCATGAGGACCCCTTCTGTCTTTCCCCCTGGGGCCACACACTGGACTGGCTCGCAGCCCGCCCACCCTGCCCTGCAGTATGCAGAGTGCTATAGCTGGGCAGGAAGCAGCTATGGTGAACCTGACAGTAGAAGGAGGTTGAGCAGGAGGGAAGAACATGGGGTGTGTTAGGGGAAGAGGAGCATGCAAAGAGAAGGGTCATCTCACCTCCATCTTGGGCCAAAGTGAAAAGGAGGGACTTCTCTTGAACTGGAGGCTATTGAATTTCTGCTCAGAAGTTGACTGCTCAGTCAAAAACAATTCTAAATGGCCTTCTATCCTGTGTCAAAGATGTGGGGTCTCATCAGGACTAAAAAACTAATCTAAGGTCTGGGAGGGGCAGCATGATGTGAAAGCTCAGGGACCTCAGTGGTCAAGTGGACCTTAGTTTGAAGCTTGGCTCTGTAGCTTTCTAGCTAGAGACGTTGACCTTCTTAAACCTCACTTTTTTTCATCTGAAAATGTGTTAGTAGGTATCTGATGAGTTTTTTATGACATTAAATGAGAAAACACATGGACTTGGCACATAGTAAGCTCTCAGTACAATTACTGTTTTACTATTAAATACAAAGGAGAGCCACATGAGAGTTTGAAATAGAACACAAAGGTAGCCCTGGGGGATGGAAGGACAAATAGGGAAAAAAAAGACCACAGAGCCAGCATGTGAATCTGGGTATGAGGTTTAGGGGAGTGGAGAAATTGAATTAAGGCACAGAACTTACACCATGTAGAAGGATAACACAGATGGTTTGGTTTGTCAGATGGTTCCAAGTCCTTGTTAGCTTTTAGGCTCCAGCACTGTGGAATGGGTTGGTGATATTCCCTAACTTTAAACTGGCTGTATCAGGTAGGCAAAGTATCTTAAACAGATTACAAAAATAACTCTTACAGGAAAAGATTAATTAAACTTCATTAAATTTAGGAACTGTTCCTCTTTAGGAGCACCATCAAGGGCATGAAAAGATAAGCTATGGACTGGGAAAAGATATTTGCAACCCAGGTATAACCCAAATAAATACAATTTTAAGGGGGTGGGACAAGTGGCAAAAGACTTGAACTACACAGGAAAATATCCAAATGGCCAGGCCAGTAAGCATATGAAAAGTAGCATAGTCATCCGAGAAATGCAAATTAAAACCACTCCTTGTCCTATTAATGGTGGGGGCGGGGAAGATTTTGGCAAAGATATGGAACATCTGGAACTTTTGTACATTGCTGCTGGGACTGAAAATTGGTATAATCACTTTGGAAATGGGTTTAGAAGTATCTACTGCAACTGTACACATGCATTTCCTATAATCCCAAATGCCACTCCTTAGTGTACGGAATAGTCAGAACAGCATTGTTCACAATAGTTCCAAACTGAAAACAGTCTGAATACCCATTAACAATAGAATGAACAAGCCAACTGGGATACATTTATAGAAATGGAATACTATTCAGCATTGAAAGTGAACAGACAACTGCTAACATAACAACATTGAATGAATCTCACAAACATAATATTGAGTGAAGGAAGTCCAACACAAGGGTACAATTTCATTTACATAGAGTTGAAATGGCAAAAACAGTCTATGATGACCAATGGCAAGCTAGTGGTCATCTTTAGGGGAGGGGAGATGACAGAGAGGAACAACAAGGGATTGTCAGAAAGATTTTCACGATCTATTTCTTGATTTTATGAAGGTTATAAAAATTTTACAAACTCACTGATTTGTCCACTTGTGAATTTTGTATTTTTCCAAATATATTATATGTAGGTCAATAAAAAATAAGTTTATTTATAAACCAAGGAGAACCTGTCCCTCCCCCCCATATAACCCCTAAAAGAAAACTGCATCACTGTGACCTGTGAGATGCAGCATTGCGCTTGCAGTCAGACTTTGCCAGATGATGTGGAACTCTGCAGTCCTTGTGGGAAGGGGCCCATCATCCCCTCCACGATGCCTGGGCATTTGGCAGAAAGATCAGGAGGGCAATGAGAAGTTAATTGGGCACAACTCCATAGAGGAGCTCTGTGAATTAATGAAACAACTTACACATGTTAAGCCCAAGTATGCTCAGCGCCAGCAGACAACCAGGGCCCTGTGTCCTGCTAGAAGGAAGATTCATGCAACAGGGTGCAGGGGAGGGCCTCCAAGCGGCAGCAGACACTGCATCTGAGCTTTGCACTTCCCCAAGAGGCAGGTAGGGTGGCAAGAGAGAAGACAATGGAGGCCTGGAAAGATTAAGTACCCAGCTCCAGGCACCTGCAGTGAAGGGCAAGGTCTGAACCCAGCACTTGAACTCCAATAACCTGGCTCCAGAACTTGGAAACTTGACCACTATGCTGCGCAGCCTCTTGAAGTATCCATGAAATCTAAGGCAGGGCTGTCAGCAGACATGCAAGGGAAGCCACACTGGTGTTTTTAAATTTTCTAGTAGCCACATATGAAAAAGAAAGAAGAAAGAGATGGACTAATTTTAATATTATATTTTATTTCAATTGATACATCCAAAAATTAGCATTTCCACATGTAATAAATATAAAAATAATTCTTGATGAGATATTTATTTCACACTTATGGTACATCTGCCCTTCAAGTCCATATGTGGCTAGGAACCCCATTTTGGACAGCCCAGGTCTAGGAGGAGACCAGGAGGACCATCCAGGTGAGCGGAATGATTTGTGCAAAGGCTCACAGATGGGAGTGCTCTGTGCATATGGGGCATTTTTCTGTGAATTGCCTGAGTCCGAGCATCCTGACAGCAGCTCCCAGGGAAATTTGCTCTGCCACTTGGCACCCCTCTCTGCCTCTAGTGCGTAAAGAGAGCTGAAAGCACAGATCTGTGAACTCAGGCTTTCAGACCCGTAGTGAGTATGAGCCAACATGAGCCACACATTCAGCCAGGTCACCATCAGTCTTATGGTGTGGGCCAAGCCTGGACCCTCACCTCCTAAGTTTTCCCTCCCTCCCCTTCAGGGCTCATTCTCCACTGTCCTTGCCTCCCCCACCCACCTCACTCCTTCCTCACCTCTGACTTCACAACTCGGGGGCTGCTACTCTGCCTTCTTGCCTCTTCTCTCTTCCTCTCCAAACCCCACCCACCCTTTGCTTAGGACCCTGATATAGCTTCTTTACAAAATTTACCAAGAGCCCTGCTCTAAACAGCAACCCCAGTTTGGGCTGCACAAGCCTATAGGTGCGTCCTCATGTACCTTTGTCTGCTCAATTTCATAGCCAATTGGTCCCCCAATCAGAGCTGTGTCTTCTGTCAATGTCAGATAGACTGTAGCAGCTTATAAATAAGTGTTGTGAGAATAAAACATTCAAGGGTTGAGAGAAGCTGAATTCCCACGCCAATGTAACTCTCCAAACAGGACAAATGAGGTAACTGCACTTTATGGTCATTGTGCATATGCCAAATAACAGCCTGTTGAATCATTCCCTGAAGTCTGCCTGATTACAACATTAACTCTGAATTAATTCTCCATCTGTATAGGAAATAATGATATGCGGTAATGTGAGCTATGCACATATTTAACTCGCTTGGAAACACAGGAATTCACATTTCTAGATGTTCTGGCAAGAACGGGCTGAGACACTCATTTACAGACAAACATGCCATGGCATGTGGGCATGTCCTTCCTGAACAATGCCAACTGTCAGGATCAGCCACTTCCAGAGATACATGAAATGTAAACAAATAATTTTCTCAAAAGGTTTGCAATTATACCTTATTCTTATGCCACCCTAGGAAAAATTTAATTAAAATAATTTTATTAACGGGGCACCTGGGTGGCTCAGTCAGTTAAACGTCTGCCTTTGTCTCAGGTCATGATCCCGGGGTCCTGGGATTGAGCCCCATGTCAGACTCTATGCTCAGCAGGAGCCTGCTTCTCCTCAGTCCCTCCCTCTGCTCATGTGCTCTCTCTCTCTTAAATAAATAAATAAAATCTTTTAAAAAAATAATTCTATTATCATCTTTGAATGTATAGACCTTGCTTTGAGGCCTTCATCAAACAATGCCAGGGAAATTCCCCTGATTCATGGCAACAGTGGCTATTTCTACAGAGGAAACCAGTGGGTGCCAGGACCATTTCAGCAGGTGACTTATAAACCACAGGACCATACCTCCACACTAGGGACTTGGGTTAAGCGCCAGTTCTGCTGATAATTTGCAAGGTCACTACCTCTTTGAACTGCTTGTCTTCTCATCTGTAAAATGGAAGGAAGTAGACTTAGATTTTTAGATGAAGTAAAACACCAGCTAGAACAAACACATATTGCAGGGTTCTGCTACTCGCTGGCAGGAGCCCTGAGGAAGACAATGAGAATGATCTTGTCTTCTTTGACCCTCCCTAAAGGTGGGAAGGAGTTTGTACCTAGTTTCATGAAGGGAATTATGGGGGAGGGGAGTAATAGGAACACCAGGGCACCTCCTCAACTCATGGCGCCCAACTATTACCATCCAGGCAAGGCCTTTTCTTGTTTCATTTGGTTTTGTCTTATACATTTCCTCCCCTTGCCCTCACCCCAGATACTCACTAATATGTACTTAGATGTGCATGTATATTTATACACTTGAAATTTTATGACGTTTTATTGTCTTTGCACGATTTTAAGTATATATGTATTTATGTGTGTATCAACATACATGGAGAAAGAGAGAGAGCAAGTAGTGGATGGGGAACTCATTTTTTCAGTCAGCTCTATGTTTTTCAGTATCCCACATTCACTTATTCATTCGTCAGTGATGACACAGAGGAAGATCATAAAACACGATGATTAGGGGTGCCTGGGAGCCAGACTGGATGGCATCATTCCCATTTACCAACAGTGTGAATTGAGCCCATTCACTCACCCTCCCATATTTCAGCTTCCTGTTTCTAAAATACAGAGTTGTAGTATCTACCTCGTGCAGAGTGCTGAGAACGTGTAAAGTGCTGGGCACACATAAGCTCCCAACAAGTGCTAACCGTCATTATCATCACCATCATGACTATTATTCCTGCACCCAGGACTGCATGGAGCACCCTCCTACACATCTCCTATTGGACCCAGGCCTGAATTTCTCTGGGGCGTAGACTCCAGAGATGGATGCCTGGGTCATAGGGTGTGCACTTAATTTCACCAAGTACTGCCAAATTGCTGTCCAGAATGACTTCTCCAGTCTACATTCCCACCATCAGTTCCTGAGGGTTCCGGGAAAAGTTTTCTCAGCCAGTGAGAGCACAGATTTTAGCAAGTCTTCTCTCTGGTTGCACTGACATCATTTGTCTGGGAGACTTCTGTCCAAGTCGGGTGGAGAAACAGCTCTAAGACACGTGGCTGATTTAAGAGTCTGTGCTATTCCATACTCCAGAATCCTAAGTACTGTAGTGATTATCAAATAGTGGGCTCACAACCTTGGGGGACATCAGAATCACCCTGGAGGGGGGTGTTCAAAGTGCTTCCCTATGGGATTCTGGCCCGCACACCCCAAGAGAGCATGTACCTCCCTCTCCCTAACTCCAAGTAAGAGTCCCTGCTTCTGGGAGCCACTGTTGCTGGTGGACAGCTGTTTTCAGCACAGGACAAAAGGTGGAGAACCACTGGGAGAAGGGTAGGCCTGCAGTGGCCCTGGGCCCTCAAACTGCTGGAGGCTATCAATGCAATCTGATAGAGTTGGAAGATCCCCTTGTCCAGAAAGTCCTCCCATTGTCAAAGATCTCTCTATAGCCCGGATAATACCGGAAATGTCACTACTTAATTCAGGCTTTTAAATTAAGCCTGTATTTTCTCTGAAAGATCATGTACTATCAACATGTTACCTGGGCTCTATATCACCTGGCCTCTATTGCCTATGGCTCAATGCCTGTCAGTACTAGAAGGCGTAAGCATCTAAGCAGGATCCCTGAGGGACCTGGATGTTTGGTAGACAAGGTGTGATAAGTGTTTGATGAATTTGGATGTGTCTCCGACTCCACAGGGGTAGTGAGTACAGCTCCAGAGGAGATCCTGAGGCTCATTTAAGGGTGTCATTTAAATCCACCCTGACATCTACATCATCGTAAGATGCTAACCAGTATACACTTAAGAGCTAGCTGCCAGTAATTCCAGATCTAGGTCTGGAATCCAATAGCCCCACCCCCCAATACCCCTTTTTATGAGAGGCTAGTCAGTAAAGTTTTGTTCCCTCTGTGTCTAATGAGAATTCGTTAAACTTCAAAAACCGAAAGCAGGTAATTCACCCATTGCCTCACCCACTGGTGAGCTATTTCTTACCCAGGGTTCCTTTCTCTTTCTGAAAAGAACCCACAAGCCTCCAATTTCACTGAATCTGTTAGAAAGTAAAATTAGCACTTGGACATGTGGAGGTGTGTAGCCGTCAGGGACAAGAGAAGCAGAGAAGGAGGTTCTGCACTGGGTGAAAGGCAGGCAGCTTCCTGCCTTGTGAAGTAATGGTTAGTGATGCCCTTTGGCTGGAGGCTCGCACACTGGTCTCTGCAGTGTCTTCCAGAAATGGTGAAGCACATTTTTGGATGCTAGAGAAGATAGAGTAATATTTAAATTGTCATAGTAATAGGTAACTAACTTTTAAATATTGTTCATATCTTTCTTATTACCTTTTACTCTAAGTAACTTTTTTGTATGAATTGGTAGCTGGCATCCAGTAGGTTCTCAGTAGATATTGTTGCATGAGTGGCTAGTCACTGCACAGCATGGCTCTTCTGTTCTCCAGATCTCACTCAGGCTGAGATGACCCTCACCTTTCCACATAATCTCTTGATACTGTAAGGCACATATTGGTTAAAATAAAAAAAAACAACATACTGGACTATGATATAAAAATGCCAGGTGAAGTTTGGTCTAGCTCCAGCCAAAGAGCTAGCAGGAGGCATGCCTAGATGGAAATCTGAGGGACCTGCAGGCCAGGTCATCAGCTGGTTTAAGAGGAAGGGAGGCCAAGGCCCTGTGCGGTCCTCTGTTAGGAAATGGATCAGCCTGAGGAATGATGATGCCTACAATGAACGCTTTAAAAGGCAAGGACTAATGTTGCAAAAGCAAGGATGAATTCAACAGGAAGCATCTGTTGGAAGAGCCATGATCGAAGCTGATATTAGGGGTGGGGTTTGGGCACAGGAGGCAAGGGAAGGGACCAGATGTCCAAGGTTGAGAGAGGTTGGGATGAGTAAAATAACAAAGACTAAAAGAGGTCATGTCTTGAGAACTGGACCTAGAGGCCAGAGAGTGAGGTTCTGTTAGTTTCCCCTTATCCATGTTTTCTCCCTTACAACATATTCTATCTCTACCCCACCCCACCCCTTCCATATGCAGAGATCAGGGCTGAAGCTAGACCCCAGTGCATCCAAGAGAAGGGATGCATCTTCTGAGATTTTGTCTTCCCGATTTGGTGCCAAATTGGTATTGGTGAGTGTCTCTGTTTTCTGGAATCAGGCCCTTCTGGGTCCCAGCTTCCACAGCCCTCCAAGTGAGGTTCCTCAATCACCATCCAAAGGTTTGCCCTGACCTAAAAGGCAAAACTTAAGCCAGTCCTGCCCAGCCATCATCTAGGTTCTGGCCCCAATTACTGTGGCCTCTAAACTCTCTCTGACTTTGACCTTCATTTCTGAAAACTGGGCCTCAGCCTTAGCTCAGAAATGTTTATTGAACCCCTGCTATGAATCAGGCACTCTGGCCTTCACTGGAGATGTAATTACAAATAAGTTACTGGCCTAGCTTCATGGTGACTACAGGCTAGTGAGAAACAGGGTCCAGTAGACAGGAAGTTGAAGTAAGCTGTGATAAGTACTGGGATGGGGAAATGGAAACATGTAGGAGGGCAGCTAACCCCAGCTGGGGCAGGGAGGGTGGGGCAGGAAAGACTTCCTAGAGGAAGTGATAAGAAAACCCTCATGCAAAGACAAGTAGACCTGCGCCCAGCAAAGAAAAGGGCCATGTGTGTGGGTGGGGCAGTGATGTTGGGGAAGAAACAGTAAGTTCAATGGCCTAGAGATTAAAGAAAGCAGACAGATTTCAGGATCTGAACATGATTCAGTAGGACTGATGCCTGGGAGGACCATGGAGGGAGGGCGAAAGACATGGTTCCAGCTGTAAGAGCCAGATAATCACTGGCCTTACAAGTAGGGTGACCACATGCATTTATTGTCCAAATTGAGGACTCAGCCATTGTAAAACTTCTAAAGTTTTATAGCTTTATAAACTTATAAAGCAAGTTAATGATTTGGCTCTGACTGAATCTGGGTCTCTGTCTCACTATACCAAGCCTCACCTCAGTGACCTGCCTGAAATGTAAGTCTCTCCTGTACAGAGGCCCTGACTTGCTCTTGCTGAACTTCTCCTACATATGCCCTACACATGCATAGTCAATCTTATCCCAGGACAGTCAAACAGGGGGTGTCAGAAGAAATTATATATAGAATCTGCAAAAAGCATCTTCTTGTGTCATATACCTTCCAATAAAACAAGTCAATTTTTCACACTAAGATTGTTTCATTTTTTATCAACACCTACATATGTATTGAATTAGCATCAGAAGGTCAGAGTTCACATCTAGGTTGCCTACTTACTAGCTCTGTGAACTCCTGCCACCTGACTTTTGTGAGACCCATTCTCCCATTTGAAAAGTAAAGAAAACTGTACCAGCTTCCCAGAGCTGTTAGGGGTAAATGAGGGAACACAAGTGATAGAACCTAGCTCATGTTTGATTTGTGGTAGATGCTCAATATAACTTCACTTTTCTAAAAGAACCTGAGCTTAGCAGTTGCCATGAACAAGTAATACAGAAGAAAGAGCCTTAAAAGATTAACTGCCTTTTCTAGGTTTAAAGGTACAATAGCAATTATTCATGTTCTTCAGACTCAGCCATGCTTATTCCGACCCTGTTTCCCATAGTTGCAGGTGGGAACCTCACCTATGTATTTCCTGTGGGTACCAACTATGGATGCTTCCATTAGGTGGGGCTGTGGTAGGTACATAAAACATCTCTTCTTCCTGATTGCATAGCAGGATTCATGCCTAAAGCCTAGTAACCAAAGCTGAGCCCTAGAACCCTGTCTCCCAGGGGGTGGCAGGTACACAGAGGTGAAAAATATATTGCTAAGAGCCTGATTCTCCTCACATCTATTGGTTGATATTCTATTTCATTGAGGCAGATATTTTCAGTTCTCCCTCTGACCACCCCATGCCATGTTGCCCTGAGCCATTGGGCTCTACATGTCCCCTCAGCTAGTCTAGCCCCCTAGGTGCAGAACCCAGGATCATAACCTATTTCCCTTTGCTTCAGATTGTCTTTGTCATAACACCACCACACCATGGCTGATTATCATTGCCTTTATTGTTAACTTGGAAGTACTATATCTGTTAAAGGGAAATTTCATCTCCATAGAACATAGGCTTCTCTGATACCCGCCAAGATAGAAAATAATCTGTTACAATGACTTTACTTCCTCTCCCCTGCAGCCTGGTAATCTTTAAATCTGTCCACAAGGTACTGCTTCACACTTTGGAGCCAAATTTATCTCTGGGCAGTACTGTGGTGGTGAGTGTGGTTTATAATGAACGCCAATCACACAGCTGAGTAGGGCTTTCTGATGGTTCTGTTCTCACCTTGGGGTTCCCAGAACTACGTTAGATGGGATGATTTTGAAGAAGAGTTAATAAAAAGAGAACTAGACTGATATGTGGGTGTAAACTTTGAATGATTCCGAGTCAGTTATACCCATCGAGGCATTCTACACCCTCCAAATGCTCCATTCCTTGCTTGCCAGTCCAAGGAACCAAGTTCACCACACTGATGAAAGGAAGCATTAGTGACCCAAAAACACCTTCCTCACAAGGAGTACACACCAGTCTTTTGCATTACCTGGGCTTGTCTCCATCTTCACAGTACATGGGCTGGCTTTTCACCTACATGAGACCTTTAATCTGATTCTACTCTTATTTCTTAGGTGTCAGAAGTATACTTTACTTACTTCTATGCCATTCACATTTAGAATGTCAGGAAACTATTAAGCTCATCTTAGGAGATGCTGTTTTTACTGTTTTTTAAGCCTTCTGGTCACTTCTAGTCATCTGAGACAGCTGTCTTTATACCTCTTATTTCACACATATGAATCTAGGAATATATGAACTTAGGTACATATTCATGCTTTTTTTACGTACAGGTTCATTTTTTTACATAAAAAATGTTTATATACATATTCGATGCATTTGGTTGATCTTTTCCAAATTTTACAATACACATGCTCCCAGGGAGCTGAACCACAAAAGGTAACCAGATTTTTACCTTGTTCTCCAGAAGAAAAAAATCTATAACAGCTTCCCTAAGAGGCAAGAGTTGCCTACCTAAGAACCCCTTGTCACATGGTTGAGTTATTGTATCTTATGCCCCACTCTCTATCTGCTTACCTGCCTAAGAAACTTCCTTTCTGTTTCACTGAAGTTCACAGTGACTTCATGGACTGTAGAATCAGTTTGGGTCTATGATAATAGTTGTGGCCTAAATCTCCTATCTTCAGACTCAAGAACTTGTAAGTGTATCCTTCTAAGGACTTGGTCTTGCTTGAAGTTTCAAAACCCAGTCTTTGCAACATCCTAAAGAACAACCTGATCCACAGTCATGATGACCAAAGCCAGCTTCTCTTTGAGGCTCTGGGACATGGCACCTGGCACAATGAGTGGTGGGCACATAGCTAGATCCTCCTGCAACAAGTCTGCAGCAAGCAGTGTTCCTAGGACACATCTGCTCCTAAAATTCACAGAATAAAGTCTCCAGGACAGAGTTCTAGAGTTAAAGAACAGGATGCTCATTCAGACAGGTACAGAATATCAGGTCCACATGGTGAGAAACTTCTTCACCTTATTCACTGCTGTTTCTCAATGTCTAGCCCAGGGTTTGGAACTTAGTGCTTGTTCAGCAATTTTTGCATGCATGAATAAAAAGAATATCTAACAGGGGCACCTGGGTGGTGCAGTCATTCAAGCACTGACTCTTAGTTTCGGCTCAGTTCGTGATCTCAGGGTCAGAGATTGAGTCCCGAATCGGGCTCCACACTCAGCAAGGAGTCTGCTTGAGATTCTCTCTCCCCCATCCCTCCTGCTCATGCTCTCTCTCTCTCTAAAATAAATAAATCTTTTTTAAAAAAAGAATATGTAGGGGCACCTGGGTGGCTCAGTTGTTAAGTGTCTGCCTTCAGCTCGGGTCATGATCCCAGCATCCTGGGATCGAGTCCCACATCTGGCTCCCTGCTCAGCGGGGAGCCTACTTCTCCCTCTCCAGCTCCCCCTGCTTGTGTTCCCTCTCGCTGTCTCTCTCTGTCAAATAAATAAAATGTTAAAAAAAAAAAGAATATCTAATAGACATAGATTTGAAAAAGAAAATCTAAAAAGCTAAATATAACAGTTTCTTCTGTTTTAAGAAGAGAAAAATGTAAGAGGATTTAATATTAAAACAGTTGATGGGCTTAATCAGAGATGGAATATAACAGGCAGTATTGGGTAGTATGAACATTTGATTCTGACTGCCTGGGTTCAAATGGTGACTCTGATGTTTACCAGCCATGTCAATGTGGCAAATTAGTCTCTCTAAGCCTCAATTTTCTTATCTGTAAAATGGGAATAATAATGATCATAGTTACCTATTGGAACTTTTGTGGAACTAATATGAGGTAATACATGGACATGGCATAGAGCCCTGGCTGTAGAGTCAGTCCCCATAATTATGAGCTCTTATTAGTTATGAAATAGTATTACTATTATTTCACATGCAAACACAAATAATTTGGTGATGGCTTCCTGAAGGGCTGTGTTGAAGAGTGTGTCCCCTGAGCAGCTAGGCTTGGAAGGAAAAAAGGGTGTGAGATCTGCCGTGGATGCTACATGAAGGAGTAGTGGAGCACATGTCCAATGTATGCAATTCCTGGCTGGACTCCAAAATTGGGAGTGTGTTTTTTCATATCTGTATCCCTGGAAACTGGCAAGGTATTTGACACATAGTAGTTTTGTCAATAAACCTTTGTTCAAGTGTTCAACCTTTTCATTGGCTGGCTAATAGCTTTTCTCTGCTATAAATCCATATGATGGTTCACTGCATTGATAATATTATAGTCTCATAGTAAATACTAAAGCAAATTCTAGTTTCAGACAGGTGGTGGTGGTATATTAAGAATGAGTACTCAGACTCCGACAAAAATGTTCCACGTTCCGTAAATTCAGTACATTCCAAGAGGGATTAATGCTATACCAGGATTCCCCCACATGGCACCATATATAAACACTCTGTTGATTTATGTGATTTATGTGTGTCTTTCTCTTCAGAAGTCTGTTTTTTATAACCCCATTTGAAATCTTATATAAAAATTCTTTGAGATTTTTGCAGTCTTGTAGCAATAATCTGGCAACGAATCATCTACATTTCAGAATTAAATACTGTAAAAAGCAACACCAAAAGCTTGCCAATGAATTCCTCAACTGTCTTCCCTATGACCTATTGAAATAGCAAAGGCTTTTTCTATCATCAGCACATAGATGATTGAAGACTCAGGGGGCAGTCCAATTTTTAAAAAAATTATCCAGCACCAGAATAATAGAACAGTAACTTGAATTACTTTGGTTTTTATCTCTAAACACAAATTCCAGATTACTCAAAGCATACAAGTTTTCCTAACTTACTACTAGGGTTATAGAAGGAAGAATATTCTTAATAAGAAGTCCTAGGAAAGAGAGAGTGTATTTAGAAACGAAATGGTGCTTGGTAAATAGAGAACAAAGCCAATTGGGATAACACTATGGCGTTGGATTTATATGAAAATTGCCCTTGATGTTCTAAGAGAAAAATGCGTTCCTGCAAGCCTGGGCTACCCTCCAGCAGGGGCAGCTGGTTACTTATTCAGGGCAGAACAGGTAGGGCAGATCTGGGAACCTAGCTCTGGACCCAACTGTGTGACTCCTAGGTAGGATAGGAACAGGATGTCAGGTGAGGGCTGGCCCAGTCACAGTTGATGAAAGGAAGTGGTATATAACAGGTAAGGGATGGATAGCCATATAAAAACTCAGTCTTGCAACTGAGTAATCATCTTTATACCACCCTCTTGGGAAAACAACTGTACTCTAAAGATCAAAATTCTAGATCAGAAAAATTATGTGGTTAAGCATAAAGTTAGCATGAAGTCAGGGGTTGGAAATTCTTAAGGTACATCTCTCTTTCACACTAGCATATCTATTTTTAACAACTATTTAATTCAGAAATGTTTCCATAGGGACATGTTGATAGAAACTAATCAAACTCTAAAATGGCTGGTGGAAGTAGATTTATTTTTTTAACTCTTGAATGATGTAGTTGTTTAATATGCTCTCTTCCACAATCTGGAACAAAATAACACAAATTCTAGCTTCAAAGAACAGAGAATTATTACTTTGAAAGATAGAGAAACTCTGAATCAAACACTCTAATGGCTTTTATCTAGATCCAGGAGAAGTGTAAGGATACCAAAGAATGAGAAAGGCCAGACCTGATTTTTTAAGAAGAAATAGAACCATGCTAGTAAAGTCCAATGAGGCTACAGCATAAAAGAGTCCTACCCCCAGACATCCTACTTAAAATTGCAAATAGTCCTGCCCTGGAACTTCCAATCCCTTCACTTTGCTCTGTTTGCTTTTTTCCATAGCACTTATCTCCTTCTAATGACTGTTTACTTTTTATTGTCTGTCTTTTCTCAGCAGAATGTAAGCTCTATGAGGGTTAACAATGTTTGCCAATTTGTTCACTGAGGTGTCTCAACATCCTAGAACAGTGCCTGGTACAGAGGAGATGCTGAATAAATATGTGTTGAATGTTTATTCAGTGAGTCCTGTGTAAACAGAACCAGATGACATCTGTCTTTCCTGGCTTGTTAATTTTAGCAATTCTGACTGGTGTGAGGTGGCACCTCCTTGTGGTTTTGATTTGTATTTCCCTGATGCCTAGTGATGCTGAGCATTTTTTCATGTGTCTGTTGGCCATTTGTAGGTCTTCTCTGGAGAAATGTCTGTTCATGTCTTCTGTTCATTTCTTGATTGGATTATTTGTTCTTTTAGTGTTGAGTTTGATATATTCTTTATAGATTTTGGATACTAGCCCTTTATCTGATATGTCATTTGCAAATATCTTCTCCCATTCTGTCAGTTGTCTTTTCCTTTTGTCAACTGTTGCATTTGCTTTTTATCCTTTGCAAAAGCTTTTTATCTCAATGAAGTCCCTATAGTTTATTTTTGCCTTGATTTGTCCTGGAAACTTTTATCACTCCCTCTGTTTTGAAAGATGTCTTAGCTGGATAAAGTATTCTTGGTTGCATATTTTTCTTATATAGCACCCTGAATATATCATGCCAGTCCTTTCTGGCCTGCCAGGTCTCTGTAGATAGGTCTGCTGCCAATCTAATATTTCTACCCCTGTAGGTTACCAACATCTTGTCCCAAGCTGCTTTCAGGATTTTCTCTTTGTCTCTGAGATTGATAAGTTTCATTATCATATGTCAGGATGTTGACCTGTTTTTATTGATTTTGAGGGGGTTCTCTGTGCCTCCTGGATTTTGATGCCTGTTTCCTTCTCCTGATCAGGGAAGTTCTTCCCTATAATTTGCCTCAATATACCCGCTGCCCCCTTCTCTCTTTCCTCTTCTTCTGGGATCCCAATTATTCTAATATTGTTTTGCTTTATAGTATCACTTATCTCTTGAAATCTCCCCTTGTGATCCAGGAGTTGTTTATCTCTCTTTTTCTCAGCTTCTTTATTTTCCATCATTTGGTCTTCTATATCACTAATTCTCTCTTCTGCCTCATTTATCCTAGCAGTTAGAGCCTCCATTATTATTGCACCTCATTAATAGCCTTTTTGATTTTGACTTGGTTAGATTGGGTTAGACTTGGTTAGAAAGGGATTCTCTAATGTCTTTAATGCTTTTTCCAAGCCCACTTAGTATCTTTATAATCATTATTCTGAACTCTAGTTCTGACATCTTACTAATGTCCATAGTGATTAGGTCCCTGGCAGTCAGTACTGTCTCTTGTTCTCTTTTTTGAGGTGAGCTTTCCATCTTGTCATACTGTCCAGAGAAGAATAGATGAATGAGAGAACAAAATACTAAAATGGCAACAACCACCCCAGGGAAATCAGATGAGACCCAAAACTGGGAAGAAAAAAAAAGAATATAATCAGACAGGTGAGTAGAATAGAACAATACACTGGATTCTGTGTGTATTTTGGTCTGTGTTTTAGAAAATTAGATCCCAAAATTGTAAAGAAAGAAAAATTTATATATGTACAAAAATATAATTAAATACAGTGAGAAGATAGAACATAACTGTAAATGGAAATTAAAAGACAAGAAAAAAACAAGAGAACAAAACAACAACAACAACAACAACAAAAGGAAGGGATATAAACAGTAGGTGAACAGAACAGAGCAATTCATTGTCTCCTGAGTGTATTTTGGTCAGTTTGCTAGAAAAAAACTACATGTCAAAATTGTAAAGAAAGAAAAGTTATATATACAAAAACAAAATTAAATATATTGAAATGATGGAATGTAACTTTAAAGGTGAAAGATGTAAAGATAAAAAAGTCTTTAACAAAAAAAAAAAAGAAGAAAAAGAAAAAAACAACAACAAAAAACAGAATATGATCAGACAGATGAATAGAACAAAGCCATACACTAGATTTTGGGTGTATTTTGGTCTGTTGGAAGAAACTGCATTGCAAAATTGTAAAGAAAGGAAAATTTATATATATACAAAAATGAAATTAAATACAATAAAGGGATAGAACATAACTGTAAAAATGAAAATTAGAAAAGATTTTAAAAAGGAATTGATAAAATAAGAAATTGGTTGAAAAAGGAAAGAAAATTTAAAAAAAATTAAAGCTGAAAGACTAAAGAATCATGGGAAAAAAACATGAATTCTACATGCTGTATTCCCCTAGTGCTGGAGTTTGCAGTTCTCATTGATTGGTAAACTTGGTCTTGGCTGGATGTTCTTGTGGATCTTCTGGGGGTGGGGGAGCTGTGGTATTGATTCTCAAGTGTATTTGCCCCAGGCGGGATTGCACCGCCCTTGCCAGGGGCCAGGCTAAATAAGTTGCTCCAGGTTGCTGTATGTGGCTTTTGTTCCCTGAAGGCTTTCTGTGCTGCTTTAGAGAAAGAGAATGAAAATGGCGGCCTCCTAATCTCTGGCCTCAAAGCCAAGAGCTTGGGTCCCCACTCCTCAGTGCACCCTCAAGGAAAAGCAATCAGTCACCCCTGTCTCCCTGGTTTCCAGCCACACTCAGTGCTCACACAGCCTGTGATCAAGCATTTCTATCTCAAGTACACAACCCCGTTTTGAGTCTCCAAAACCTGCAGACTCCTGCAGTGTGCTCCCGTCCCACTCCTCCAGGGGGTCTCATGGGTTCTGCCGCTTGCTGGGCCACTGGTTGGCAGAGAGCAGTTGTCTAACCGTGGTTCATGGTATATGGCAACCCCGAGCTGAGAGCCCACTCCTGGGTTCTCTTTGCCGGTGGCTTCCCTGCTCTGGTGCCTGGGAGCTCTGCTACATTCAGGCACCCCTGGTCTTTCTGTGACCCCGAGGGTCCTGAGACCACACTGTTCTAGTTAGGGTTCTGCCCCCCACTTAGCCACCTGAGTGATGTTCCTCACTGGAGCAAACTTCTAAAAGTTCTGATTTTGTGCTCTTCTGCTATATCACTTTCTGGTAGCCAGCTGATGGAGCCCCCCCCCCCCCAACTCCGGTCTATCTTCCCATATATTGCTTTGCATTCACTACTCTGCACCTCCTACCTTGCAGAAAGTGTTCGCTTTTCTATTCATAGAGTTGCAGCTATTCTTTGATCTCCAGTTGAGTTCACAGGTGTTCAGAATGATTTGAGAGCTATCTAGCTGAATTCCTGGGACCAGATGAAATTAAGGTCTCCTAATCCTCTGCCATCTTAGACACTTCCCCCTGCTCTGAAACTTTAAAGCCAGAAGCAAGTCAGTAACAAGTGGGAGTCCAGAAGATCTTTGACTCTGGCAGACACTACACACTTTCCATTCCCCACTCTTAATTTGCCATCTGAAATCTTGCTTTGTTTATACTGGCATTATGCACAACTTCAGAGGGTGAACCATAGTTGGTCTAAGCCAATTATGACCACCCTTTTCCCAGTTTCTCAGTCTTTCAGTCTGATCAGTGAGAACTCAAGTGGAAGTCAACCAGGCATATTCTAGAAAATGAAAATTAATTTTTCTGATAGAGACATAAATGATTGCATGGCCCTTCCCTCTCCTTCCTGTCTTGCACATAGGACATAAGAAATGGAGCTGCACCAGCCATCTCAAGTGACTAAGGGAAGGTCAGGAGAATTTCAGGTTCATCTGCTTTTACCTTATAGACACTGAACCAACACTAACAAGTATCTATCTCAGGATCTCTTATTAAATAGGAAAAATAAATTGTCCCTATTTAATCCATTATATTAGTCATTTACCTTTTATTCTCAAATTTATTTTATATCCTTCTCTTTAAGTGGTATTTCCAAACTCTCTTGCCAGGTGATGTCCAACTAGATATAGTCCATAGGCAGACTAGCAGGGGATTGGAAAATGAGAAGACAAGAGAAGCCAGAGAATTTCTCCTCCTGTTCCTCTGCTTTAGGCTTTATCTCCAATCTCCAGCACTGGCTGTATCTCCTCCATAATATTAGCTCCTGATGATCATTCCTCTTCCACGGTCCCATCTTCTATCCAGCAGCCATCTTGTAGATCCAGCTCCAGGTGGCAATGACTCCTAAGTTATAGTAAGCATCATCGACTTCTTTTGCCCCTGCATCGCTGTTAGTGTTGGCATCTTCCCCCTTTTACCAATCTTTGAGTTGTTACTCTTTGAAACACCTTATTTGGTTTCTTAGCTTTTCCAGCCCCTTTGAAACTAGTTCTCTGTATTAAATTATTATGATTGTATTACCTTTTTTATTGAAGTATAATTAATATATAATATCATATTAGTTTCAAGTGTACAACACAGTGATTTGTCACTTACATACACATTATGAAATGTTCACTATGCTAAGTGTAATTACCAGCTATCACCATGCAAAGTTATTATAATATTATTGACTATATTCCCTATGCTGTATATTACATCCCCATGACTTATTTATCTTATAACTGGAAGTTTGTACCTCTCAATCTTATTCACCAGTTTCATCCATCTTCCCACCCTCCATCCCTCTGGAGACTACCAGTTTGATCTTTGTATTTATGAGTCTGTTTCTATTTTGTTTTGTTTGTTCTTTTGTTGTTTTTTTGTTTTATTTTGTTTAGATTGTTGTTGTTTTTTTTTAAATTCCACATTTATAAGTGAAATCATGCAATAGTTGCCTTTCTCTGTCTGACTTATTTCACTTAGCATAATATCCTTCAGGTCCAACCATGTTTTGCAAATGGTTAGATTTCATTTATTTTTATGGCTGAGTAATATTCCTGTGTGTGTGTGTGTGTGTGTGTGTGTGTGTGTGTGTGTGTATCACATCTCTTCTACCTATTCATATAAATTATTAATATTGGATTACCTGGCATGGACTGGGCTTTCCTGACTGGATCCTGACTGATATAGAGCCTTAGTTAGATTTTCCCTTACCTGAAAAATCACCTTCTGAATTGATTCAAACCTTAAGAAATAATTAGAGCCCCTTTACCTTGAAGATGTGTATATTTTAGTAAAGAGCACCTTCCTTTTTAATATATCTAACCATACCAGATCATTGTCTTTACTGTCTCCTCACCCACACTGAGGTCACAGTCACCTTTTAAAAGTCATGTTGCTCCCTGCCTGGAATCTGAGAATTACTCCAAAATTTGACTTTCCTACACCATTTTTGGAACATTCTTTCTTATTTGATCTTTAACTCACTCTATCCCAGTGGCTCTACCCTGATTCACCCTCTCTACCAAGACACTTAAGATTGATAACATATATACATATATAATCTCCCCAATTGCTTTCTTGGGTATGCTCACCTTCAGCCATTAAGCAAATGAGGTGCTGCTCTGGATCCAACCAATGGTCTGCAGGAATCAAAAGCAGTCTGGACCTAAAAGCCTCCGGCCTGCTACCCCCGCAGAGAAAGATCCAAACTCTGTACTCTGTGTGTGTGTGTGTGCATGTACGCATGCATATACATGTATGTGTGTGTGTGCATATGTACTACGGGATGAATTTAGAAATCTCTTCTTCCAGTGGGTGGTGGTCAGGATAAGAAGTTTGGACCATAAATAAATTCATTATTCCAACCAATATATATTGAGCCATTTTTTGTGCTCAGCCTTATTCTATACGCAAGTGATATGGCAGGTAACATAGCAGAAAAGTCCCTACTCTCTGTCCTCCTAGAGTTGTTTCTGACTCTCCAGAATAGCAAAGAGAGCCACTTACAGCCAGCAGATCATGTTATTAAGGTTATTAAAGTAACGTTTTCACAAAAGGCATAGTCAAAGCCTTGATATCAAAAGGAATATTTTCATCCTATGAGATTAGGTTATGTTTGCTGTCATCTCCTAAAATGAATGTTTATCCTGGCAAGGTATGTTTACTTCCAGGGAAAATCAGCAAGAAAATAAACCAGAACTCTAGATGATAGGTGGACCAAAATCAAATAGAGCCCCCACTTTTGCTCTCTCACTGACTAGAATCCAAATCTTCCCCCAACGATAGTCAGCAATACCTAAGTTGAAGAGTCCCCATCAGCAACCAATCCAGACTGAGGCACCTAGAGCATGCAGGATGCAAAAAGGATTTAAGTGGTAGGGAGGGCAGAGACCGAATCTCTTCTTTTGGAAGTGTGGAATTGTCAGAGGAGAGAGAGACAGAGACAGAGAGAGAGAGAAGGACAGGGATTGAGGGTGGTGGCAAGAGAGATCAAGTCTTCATGGGTCTTCTTCTTTTTGAAGACTTAAATATGTCAGATTCTGCAGCACACCTGAAAAAAAATGTTTTTTAAGTTTCCATTTAGCATTAATACTCCAGGATTCTAAGATCTAAAGCAAGATTAAAAAAAATTCATTAGTTGGATTATATCGCAGTTGATAATACTCAATTTTTCTTAAGGAAGATGTGTTATATTTTTATTAGTGCTCACAAAGAAATAAACAGTAAATTCTAATTTTCAAAATCAGTTGTACATAATACTCCATTGTGTGTGTGTATATATATATATATATATATATATATATATATATATACCACATCTTCTTTATCCATTCATCTGTTGATGTAAGACTGATGAATCACAGACCTGTACCTCTGAAACAAATAATACATTATATGTTTAAAAAAAAAAAGAAGATAGTAGGAAGGGATAAATGAAGGGGGGGAATCAGAGGGGGAGATGAACCATGAGAGACTACGGACTCTGAGAAACAAACTGAGGGTTCTAGAGGGGAGGGGGATGGGGGAATGGGTTAGCCTGGTGATGGGTATTAAAGAGGGCACGTATTGGGAAAAAAAAAAAGCAGTTGTACCTTTTAATGTATTATGCTCCTCAAGAAAAATCTAAGTTCAGCTAACACCACACCGGTCTATATAATCAAGATCAAAATTCTTTCTAAAAGTAAAAAGTATTTCTGCATTAAACTGAAGTGAGATTCTCAAACTATTCTAACAATACTAACTTAATTTTATGATCTGGTTTAAACTTCACATCCACCCTATCAGGTAAGTACTATTTTAAATCCGACTTACAGATGTGGAGATTGGGATGTGGAAAAGCTGAGTAACCTGTTCAAAGTCACCTGGCCAGTTAAATGACAGAGCCAGGAGTGGAACATTCAAATCTTATAGCTATTTAGTTCACTATCCTATAGTGCATCAGATTGACTAGCAGATGTTACAGGAACAAAAGACTAAGAAAAATCTTGAACTCTCCTTTCTTAAAAATCTTCCCTAAGAAATTTCAAACAAAAAATACTTTGTGACTTTTTTCTTAATAAATATATATTTCCCTCCTTTGTAAAATTCATACTTGTGATATAGATCCCAATCCATTTTCATCAAATGATTGAAATCATTTTGCATAAGAAACTGTTTTCCTAAACACACAAAAACTAAATTTGAGCAGTTATAAAGCTAAGCACAACTCAAGAAATTGTTTCCCTAAACAGACGTCACACCCTACATATGCCTCAACCATATACAAAAACAGCTATGTGTATAAGTTTTCCAAAAACAGGATCACAGTTTTGTGCTTTTAGCACTATCTTTGGGAGAGGTTAAAAACAGGGTGGAATACCTTCTCCAGGCTTCTGAGGAGAGGCAAGAATCTTAGCAATTACTTCCATTTGAAACTTCTGCCTAGCTAGCTTAGCATAGGATTTTCAGCATGTGTGGTATATAAACTTTTTGGATCTTGAGTTGTTTACTGTTTCTCCCTCTGTAAGTGAAAAAGATGGTTTCCTGGGTGAAATAGATGGAAAGATAACAGATGTGTTCCAGGACCTACAGCAAAGGCACTTGAAGACTGGAGTTCTGTCCGTTATTTAGTTTATCAGGGGCCAGACTCAAGGAACTAGTCTAACAGGACACCAAAGAGCTTCCAACTCTAAAGGCCCTTGTTTTCCAAGCTCTTTATCTTTGATGTAGGAGACAAATAGCAACAAAACTGTGTATATCACTTCCTCCAGCATCCTTTCTCCCTTTCTTCACATCCCTTTATCCAGTTCCAAAAAGAAATACAATGGACTTTATCACTCTCACTCAGTGGCCTCTTTACAGCTCAAAACATGATTGTCCTCATTGATTATTGGAACAGATCCGCCTTCCACATCTTTGTGAACACAACTGCTGACTGCCTTATCAGAGGGACAAAGAATAGTCAGCACAGCCCACAAATTTATTTTTCTTAGTTAAAAATAAGAGCATAGCCAAACAGCAATCTGGGGTTGGGCAGTGAATGGAAAGATGTAGAACACCACAATGGAAAGGGAGGAGAAAAATGGCAACATTCAGCTCTTTGGAGCCTGGCCTTTTTAATGTCTGTGCACTGATAGCTATTGATGGAGTTTGTGAGTTCAGCTGATTCCAGCTGTATTGAATTTATAGTGAGGATCAGTCCTATCCTAAGTTCCCAAACTCCTATGTATAGTACATTACCCCAGACCTTACCAGGGCCCTCCAAAAAAGTCCACCTGCCAACAGGTTAGGAGACTGAGAGTGTTGATTCTCCAGCATTGAATGTAGAACTTGAAAACGGTGTTCTCAACTTGAATTGCCTATTGGAACCCCTTGACAGCTTTAAAAACTACTAATGCCTGAGCCCTGGTCCTCAGCATTTCTGATTTAATCGAGTTAGGTAAGCCTAGGCATGGGAATTTTCTCATTCATCGGTTTTTCTCATTGTAGACAAGACTGAGACCCACTGCTGTGGAATGACACATTTGAGGTTCTGCCTGCACACCAGAAGATTCCGGAGGATGGGGAAGCAGGATTTGACAGAGTGCCAGTGAATATCGTCTTGGCCATGTGAGGCTGTCTGTGGCCCTGCCAATCACTTCTTTAAATGATGACTAGAGCTCAAGGATGGAAGTCTACCCTAGCACACCCACATGCCTCACTTTCCAACAATACAAACCCTCACAGATTTGAGTCAAAAGTACAAAGACTCATCAAAGCCTCTCTTTCCTCCTACTGACCACCAATACGTAGGATTAGTGGGCCAAGGATGAATTCTTCTAATCTGCTATTTGCTTCCTGGGTATGATTTTCAGTCCAACTGAACTTAAACTCAGAACTAAATCATGAGAGTACATCTTTGCCCCATAAGTCAGATATATTGGAAGATATACTACCTCTTCCCTTATTGCTATGCCAACCACATGTATTTGTCCCTCAGAGGACTAGGAAAAGGGCAAGGTCTTCAGAATTCTCAGAATTAGAGGTATATCCAATTTGACTTTAAAGATTGGCTGTAATCATGCATTGAACAAAGGCCTTAACATCTCTCCCTCTGGTGCCCTTCTGAATATGTGAGTAATAAATTTATTACCCATGTTACATGAAAGTCCTTTGTGGACTTTTCCAGAGTCTCAAATCTAATCATGGTTAAGCCAACAAAGGGATTACAGCCTTATCAAGAACTTATTTTGCAAAACTGCCACATAGCTTTGCCAGAGAGAGTATCCTGTTGTTCCCACTATGCTGAGCTCAAAGATCCCATTAAATAAAGTCGAACTCTTCAGTTATGCAGAAATATAAACAGACTGCTCAGTGTGATTTGGAGTTATATTTTCATTTAGGAAAAAATAATGTCCAAATACTAAACAGTGTTGACCTCCATAATTCAGAAATCTGGATATGATAGAAGAAGAAGTTCTAAAATTTCTCCACTGGAAAAAAGGCATTACATATTCAAAGCACGCACACACACACACACATTTTGCCATTCTCTGCATCCTAACCATGGAATCTACTTGATAATTAATGATGCCTAAAGAGTTTTTCAATGGATAAACTATTAAGAACAGTGTATATTCCTTTGTATCATGGGACAAACTGGGTAGAAACTTTGTAAAATCAAGTCTTAATCTTTCTTTTTTTTAAAGATTTTATTTATTTATTTGAGAGATAGGGAAAGTTCGAGAGAGGAGAGGGTCAGAGGGAGAAACAGACTCCCCACTGAGCAGGGGACCTGAAGCAGAACTTGATCCTGGGACTCCAGGATCATGACTTGAGCCAAAGGTAGATGCTTAACCGATTGAGCCACCCAGGAGCCCTAAGCCATTCTTCTGATATACAGTTAGTTTAGCCTAATCTGAGCATATGGTATTTTGTGGGCTTGGTGACAGGTAGCTTGAGAAAAATATTATAGATAGGGTGAGGTGGCTGTATTGTGTAGATTTCTATAGACTAAAGACCTAATACTGCCTTAGTTGTAAGTAGGACAAACTAGTGGAATACAAGGTCCATGCCCACATAGGACTAGATCCAATCACTTTAACTAAAACAAAATAATTCCCATTTGTATGTAAAATTATGAACTTAAATTGCAAGGAAGAAATCAACTGTATATCCTCAGATGTCTATACTGTTTTTCTACTGACAGATGAAACTCAAGCCACATCTCCTCAGGTGCATTTCTGACAGTGCAGTGATGAATGATTTAGTACAAGATGGTGGCAATGAAGAGGGTTGTGGAATTCACTCTTCTGAAAGGACATTGATAACCCAATTCCACATTGCATTTTTGTCCACTCACATTGTGGCTATAAAAGCAGCATGGTTGAGCCTCTGGCTGTGACCCCCATGTAATCAGAGAGATTGATTGCACTTTCAAAAATGGTTGCAACAATATCCCCCATTCTTCTTGCTCTTCTAGTATATGACCTTGCCACTCCCCTATCAAGAAGGGAGTCTAATTCCTCCTGGTGTGAATCTGGGCAGGGCTTGTGGCTGCTTCTACTAGTAAAGTATGGTAGAAGTGATGCTGTGTGAGTTCCAAGATGGGTCATAAAAGATAATGTAGCTTTGTCTTGTTCACTAGAATACTTATACTTGGAGCCTGGAACTGTCATGTAAGAAGTCCCAGCTCCCATGAGGTAACCATGCTGCCAGGAAACCAAACCACATGGAAAAGTCACGAGTAGGTGCTGCACCCAGCAATCCCAGTGACACTCCCAGCAAACAGTCAAAACCAACTGTCAACGCTATGAGCGAGTCATCTTGAACATCGAGCCCCATTTAGCCTTCAGATGATAACAGCCCAAAGGACATCTGATTCCAACTGTTTGAGAGACCCCAAGCCAGAACCATCTATCCAACCCCTTCCCAAAATCCTGACTCAAAAAAAAAAAAAAAAAAAAAGAGCAAAATAAAATTGCTGCTTTAAGCCACTAAGGTTTGGGGGTAATTTTTAATGCAACAATAGCGGCCAGAACAGAATCATTTCAGAATTACCTTACTTTCTACTATTCAGACTATTTTAGAATGTAAGAAAATCAGAAGTTTCTGGCCACCTTCAAGAAAGGAGCATCTTTTTGAGACACTTGACCCTGAACTTCCCAACACCCTGCTGTTCCTAGAATTTTCTAACAGCTAATGGCCCTGACAGGCAGTCACAATCAGGTAGAGAAAACTCTATTTATCACAACTCTTCTAAGAGAAATTGCTCTATATATTTGGGAAAATACACTTTGATCACTGAATTGTGGGAATGAGATGAGAGTAAGGCAGAGAGAGACATTTAAGTTCATGTTCAAGTAGTAATAAATAGTTGCTAACTTCCTTTTATGGGGGTGGAGAGTCCTATTCACTGTAGTAGACCTTTTTGCTTTGTTAAGCACCTAGCTGAGAAGAGATTTCAAGTTTAGGAAAAGAACTGAATTGCTCAGCAAAATAGAGGAAACTGGACCATGTTTGGGAAAATGAAAAAGAGAACACCCTGTTTGCTGAGTAACCAAAATGAGAACTTTGGGGAACAGAGATATTTAACAATGTGTTAAAGGAGTTTGCTATTGAATGTATAAGGAAAATTTATCCCCTTTCAACCTTACCAGAATTTTTGTAAACAATATGTTGCTCAATAATTCTCTCATTGCTAGTGGTTTAGAGAATTAAAGAAATGTTCAGATTAGCAAGAGGTTGAAAAATAGAGTCCATATAGCACCAGCTGGTGGCTAGGGTACCCACATACTGGTAAGGATGTAGCAGGGAAAAATTATTTTTTGAAAAGGGAAAGAAAACTGCCAAAAAATAATTTACCCTAGCTATCACCCAGTCATGGAAGGCCCATTTTTTTTAAAGATTTTATTTATTTATTTGAGAGAGAGACAGCACTAGTAGGAATAGGGGAAGGGGGAGGGGAAGAAGCAGACTCCCCACTGAGCAGGGAGACTGACAGGGTGTTTGATCCCAGGACCCCTGGGACCCTGGAATCATGACCTGAGCCAAAGGCAGATCCTTAACCTACTAAGCCAACCAGGTGCCCCGGAAGGTCCATTTTAAAGGAAGAGTTTTACACACACTCTTGTTCCCTAAAGATTGAGAAAAAGGACAGGTACACAAAGGAATTCCTGAGCACTGTTCAGTGTTTGTTTTGCTTTGTTTCTTCCCCAGTGCTAACAGTTGTTTAGTTTTGAAGAAGAACTTGTGGGAAAATTTGAGCTGTGGATATACGAGCAGACCTCGTACTTGCTTCACACAGGGTCAAGTGTCTCAAAAAGATGCTCCTTTCTTGAAGGTGGCCAGAAACAACAATATGGGTCATTTACCCAAGTCCCATAAAAATGGCCCAATGCTTTTACCAACTGCTGGCAAGTGAGGTTTGTCTCTTGCTATCAATTTCAATCCTTTAAAAATTTTCCTCTCATCTGTCCCATCTGTTCCTCTCATCTGTTCTATTTTTAGAACAAGTTCTAATGTGTTTTATTCTGATTAACAAATTTGTACTGATTATTAATAACTGGCAATAAACGAGTGTATTTAATGTAATTTAATTCCCTGAGTCATTTGCATTTGTAACCTATTTGAAATTTGCCCCACAAACTTGGGCATGAGGAAAGGGTACCATTTCTTTACTTTCTTCAAATTAAAACCAAGTTTGAGTCTCTTCCCTCCTGAAATTGTAGAAAAATTCTACTTCTGTCATTATTGTTATTGGTGGAGAATTTTTTCCTTCTTAGGCTCCAATTACAATCTAGGAGCTTGATGTGTTTCCTTAAAATAGAGGGAAAAGTATGAGCCTTCCATCCCTCCTAACCTGCTGATACACACTGTTCAGGTCCTGTTGCTCTCTGCAGTCTGGTGACCCCACAGTTTCCTCCACTGTGTATGGATAATGTAGCTAAGGCAAGAGCCCTGTACTAAGGTCCAGCCTCCTCGGGTGCAGCAGTCCTGCCTCGAGCCTGAGTTTCTTTCATGGGGCAAGATTCTCCATGGAGAGTTTCATTCCCTCCAGTCTTGGGAAGTCTCCTTTCCCAAAGGAAATTCACTTCACTCCCATCACCCTAGCATAATCCTCTCAAGGATTGGTCCCTGGGGACATAAAAGCCAGGAAGCTCTTCTGCTACTGTCCATACGTCATTTTTCCTTCTTGCGCCCATATCACAAACCTCCCAGAGGCAAAGGAGGGGCTCAGAGGGTAAAACTACCTTCTTGGGAGAGGGAGAGGAAAACATACTGCAAAAAGAAAACACAAATTGATGTTTCAATAAAACACTCCAACATGTATTTAACAAGACACTGCAGAAGCAGTAATATTTTTACTCAAAGGAAGGGAACTTTTTAAATGGGTCCTCTAGTACTCCTCAGGGCTGGGCAGTGGTCCCCCTCCAGACAGGGTCTACTAAAGTTCAAAGCACAATGCATTTGAGAAAATCCTGAGTTTAAGGATATTGTTCTTGGGGTTGCCCCTTGGGAGAAGAGACATGCCTAAAAGGACACAGTCCTTAGGAAGACATTTTCCTGTCCCAGCCCCTGCCCTTCAGGAGAGCATCAGCAATAATTCTGGGTTAGTTAGCCAAAAGGCAGACTCTGCACTACGTGACTCCTGCCAGAAACAACTCTCTTTGAAAATAGCTTTCTGTGTCAGGAGGAAGCAATAGGACTCTGGCACTGAGCAGACCTCGTACTTGCTTCACACCACTTGTTTACAGGCAGCACAGAGAAGGGAAAATGAGGTCACGGAGTTGTTGCTATTTCCCTCTTTACTGGGGAGGGGCCCCGGTGACCTGGCAGATGATCCTCAGCGGCAGATACCTTGATCCACTGCCTTGGTGCCCATGAGACTGTTTAACCTGACATGTGACTTCGAAGAAGTTCTACTGAAACTCCCTGTTATTCTTCTGAGAATGGCAAACTTAGAAGTCTAAAGGGATATAGATCTTCATATCCAAACTAAGAGAGGTATTCCAGAAAATCACAGGTTATATTTTTCATAGGACATTTTTTTCTTTTGCCTTTCACTTTGATTAGGCAACCATCAGCCCAAGCCCTTATTCTCCATTTTCTTATTTCTTTTAGCAGCCTCACTTTACAGATCAGATAAACTGAGGCTCAGCAGGATTAGATGACTCATTTCTGGTCCCACACCTAGTAAATAATATAGTGCAGGACTGCAAGCTAAGAATTCTGGTTGTTTTTACCCATTTGTGGTCTTTTTGGGTGAATATTTCACAAAAACATTTTTAGGTTTATTTGTTCTTAAAAGTTAGATGCTTGAAGAAGACTGAAACTTCCTAACTTTAAGAGAGGTTGAATCCCTGTTAGGAAAACCAGACAAGTATTTATGAAATTTTAAGTAAATTGTTTGTCTCTGGCAGACACCAGTAGATCACAGATGGCAAGGGAAGTCTAAACAGTTTTATCAATTACTTTACAAAAAGTTCCTTTCTGTTCATGAACTGTTAGCTCAATTTAAGCATTAGTGTGTATATTGGGTGTGTGTGTGTGTGTGTGTGTGTGTGTGTGTGTGTGTGTATTAGAAGTATCCAGGGGGTAGACAAATAAGCTTTAATATAGAGCTGGAAAAAGCCAAATAATAAGCACCTTGTATATAACAGAACAACTAGAGTGCTCTGTAGCTTTGAAAAACATTGTGGCCAAAAAAATGTTCTGCCAGGGGCAACATGGTTAGCTTTCTATCATTTCAATATGAACAGGTTATATTTTCAGGTTCTATTGACCTTCAAGGCCCAGCCTAATTAACTCTGTTCTTTGGTTGTTCAGTAAGACCAACAGTTACATTTGGGGAGCTGAGAAAGGAGGAGCTAATGTTCAGTTCCCTACATAGAACTGTACCTTTTCCAGAAAGATTCTTAGTCCTCAAAATACCTTCTAAAGAGGAGGGAAAGAAAGATGTTTCCTTTAAGAAATTATAACATTTTAAAGCACTTTTTCAATTGAATGAGGGTTTCATTAGGACCATGTAATAGTAACTTAAATGAGCATTAATTAGTAAAGATTAATTGAATGTTTACTACACACAAGTACTATACTAACATGATCTCATTTAATCTCCAAGAAGGCTCAGGACAAAGGTAGCATTTGTCACACTTTCAGACACAGAAACTGGGGTTCAGAGATTTTAAATAATTTGTTTACAAAAGTGCTGTAGAAAGTGATGAAACTGGAGAAGGAAAGATGGCGGAGGAGTAGGGGACGCTATTTCAACTGGTCCTCGGAATTGAGCTGGATATCTACCAGACCACTCTGAGCACCCACGAAACCAGCCTGAGATGTAAGATCTGGATCTCTAAAAACAGAATATTGCAGGAGGTTGGTTTTGAGGTATGAACTGGGGAGCCATGAGTCCGTGGGCAGATATCGGAGGATAAATGGCAGTGGGAGGGAGCCTGGCTGTGGGGATCCTACACCGCCGGTGAGCAACAGCGTCACACGCTGGGGACGGGTCACAGACTCACAGACCTGTACCAGCGGGGAAAGGACTTTAGGGCAGCCCCCCGGGGCGGAAACCCAGAGCGTCGGGGTCACGCGTGTGAACTGGGGGCGGCAGGCGGTTTTAGAAGCACAAAGGGCAGAGACGTGCCCCAACCTGGAGGCAGGACTGGGGGCACTGCGGAGGGGCGCACAACCCAGGTCGCTGCAGTTTATAGCAGCACAGACAGAAATGGAGACAGTGTGGCCTGGAGAGCTTACTGAAGAACAGACTACGATCTCTCTGCTCTGAGGCAGAGGGTTGGAAATGGTCTCTTCTGCTCTGACTCGCAGAAAAGACACGGAAAGCCACCAGGGAAAGCCACCAGAGAACAAAAGCCCCCAAAACGGATTCCGGCTGAGCCCATTCCCCCACCACAGGGGTGCAGGGCAAGTCCGCCCAAACAGGGTTGCCTGAGTAACAGCATGGCAGGCCCCTCCCCCAGAAGACAGGCTGGGAAAACAAGAGGCCAGCAACCCTAAGGTCCCAAGAAAACAGTTGCATCTTGCTTGAGTTCTGGTCAATTATTTGGACTCTATACATTCCCTCAAACACCCATCAACAGAATGACTAGGAGGAGTAACCCACAAAATGGAAAAGACTCAGAGATTATGACTTACGCTGCAGATTTACAAATGGATGCAGATATAACCAAGATGTTGGAGACAGAATTCAGGCTAGGAATTGTGAAGACAATGGCTAGAATGGAGAAATCAATTAATGGCAACATAGAGTCTCTGAGGGCAGAAATGAAAGCTGAATTGGCAGGACATAAAAATGCTATCAGTGAGAGCCAATCCAATCTAGATAATCTAACAGCTAGGGTAACTGAGGCAGAAGAACGAATTAGTGACCCGGAAGACAATATAATAGATAAAAAGGGAAAAGAGGAGGCCAGGGAAAAACAACTCAGAATTCATGAAAAAAGAATCAGAGAAATAAGTGACACCATGAAGCATTCCAATGTCAGAATAATTGGAATCCCAGAGGGAGTGGAGAGAGAGAGAGAGAGGACTAGAAGATATATTTGAGAAAATTGTAGCTGAGAACTTCCCTAATCTGGGGAATGAAACAAACATTCGCGTCCTAGAGGCAGAAAGGTCCCCTCCCAAGATCAAGGAAAACAGGCCAACAACCCGGCATATAATAGTAAAACTTGCAAATCTTAGAGCCAAGGAAACCATCTTAAGGGCAGTTAGTGGGAAGAGATTCCTTACGTACAGAGGGAGGAACATCAGAATAATGTCAGACCTATCCATAGAGACCTAGCAAGCCAGAAAGGCCTGGCAAGACATATTCAGGGTACTAAATGAGAAGAACATGCAGCCAAGAATACTTTATCTGGCAAGGCTATCATTTAGGATGGATGGAGAGATGCAGAGCTTCCATGACCGGCAGAAACTGAAAGAACATGTGACCACTAAGCCGGCCCTGAAAGAAATATTAAGGGGGATTCTATAAAAGGAGAAAGACCCCAAGAGTGATTCACAACAGAAATTTACAGGGACAATCTATAAAAACAACATCCTCACAGGCAACATGATGACAATTAATTCATATCTTTCAATAATCGCTCTCAATGTGAATGGCCTAAATGCTCCCATAAAATGGCACAGGGTCGCAGATTGGATAAAAAGACAGGATCCATCCATATGCTGCCTATAAGAGACTCATTTTGAACCTAAAGATACGTCCAGACTGAAAGTGAAGGGATGGAGATCCATCTTCCATGCCAGCGGACCTCAAAAGAAAGCTGGGGTAGCAATTCTTATATCAGACAAATTAGATTTTAAACCAAAGTCTGTAGTTAGAGACACAGAAGGACACTATATCATTCTTAAAGGGTCTATCCAACAAGAAGATCTAACAATTGTAAATATCTATGCCCCCAACATGGGAGCAGCCATCTACATAAGCAAACTGTTAACCAAAATAAAGAGTCATATTGATAACAATACGTTAATCGTAGGAGACCTCAATACTCCACTCTCAGCAATGGACAGATCATCTAAGCAGAAAATCAAAAGGAAACAAGAGCTTTGAATGATACACTGGACCTCATAGATATTTACAGAACATTCCACCCTAAAACAACAGAATACTCATTCTTCTCGAGCGCACATAGAACTTTCTCCAGAATAGACCACATACTGGGTCACAAATCAGGTCTCAATCAATAGCAAAAGACTGAGATTGTTCCCTGCATATTCTCAGACCACAGTGCTTTAAAACTGGAACTCAATCACAAGAAAAAATTTGGCAGAAATTCAAACACTTGGAAGCTAAAGACCACTCTGCTCAAGAATGTTTAGGTCAATCAGGAAATCAAAGAACTTAAACAATTCATGGAAATCAATGAGAATGAAAACAGGTCGGTCCAAAACCTATGGGATACTGCAAAGGCGGTCCTAAGGGGGAAATACATAGCCATCCAAGCCTACTCAAAAAAAAAAAAAAAAAAAAAGAAAAATCCCGAATTCACCAACTAGCTCTACATCTTAAAGAACTAGAGAAAAAGCAACAAATGATGCCTAAGCCACGCATTAGAAAAGAAATAATTAAAATTAGAGCAGAAATCAATGAATTAGAAACCAGAAGCACAGAAGATAAGATCAATAAAACTAGAAGTTGGTTCTTTGAAAGAATTAATAAGATCGATAAACCACTGGCCAGACTTATCCAAAAGAAAAGAGAAAGGACCCAAATTAATAAAATTATGAATGAAAGGGGAGAGATCACGTCTAACACCAAGGAAATACAAACAATTATTAGAAATTATTATCAACAACTATATGCCAATAAACTGAGCAATCTGGATGAAATGGAGGCCTTCCTGGAAACTTATAAGCTGCCAAGATTGAAACAGGAAGAAATTGACAAGCTGAATAGGCCAATAACCAGTAACGAGATTGAAGCAGTGATTAAAAACCTCCCAAAAAACAAGAGTCCAGGGCCTGATCGATTCCCTGGGGAATTCTACCAAACATTCAAAGAAGAAATAATACCTATCCTCCTGAAGCTGTTTCAAAAAATAGAAACAGAAGGAAAACTTCCAAACTGATTCTATGAGGCCAGCATTACCTGAATCCCTAAACCAGGCAAAGACCCCATCAAAAAGGAGAATTTCAGACCGATATCCCTGATGAATATGGATTCCAAAATCCTCAACAAAATCCTAGCTAATAGGATCCAACAATACATTAAAAGGATCATCCACCACGACCAAGTGGGATTTATTCCCGGGATGCAAGGGTGGTTCAACATTCGCAAATCAATCAATGTGATAGAACACATTAACAAGAGGAGAGAGAACAATATGGTCCTCTCAATTGATGCAGAAAAAGCATTTGACAAAATACAGCATCCTTTCCTGATTAAAACTCTTCAGAGTATAGGGATAGAGGGAACATTCCTCAAGTTCATAAAATCCATCTATGAAAAACGCAGGCGAATATCATCCTTAATGGGGAAAAGCTGAGAGCCTTTCCCTTAAGATCAAGAACACGTCAAGGATGCCCACTCTCGCCACTATTGTTCAACATAGTACTAGAAGTCTAGCAACAGCAATCAGACAACAAAAAGAAATAAAAGGTGTTCAAATTGGCAAAGAAGAAGTCAAACTCTCTCTTTTCGCAGATGACATGATACTTTATGTGGAAAACCCAAAGACTCCATCCCCAAGTTACTAGAACTCATACAGCAAATCAGTAATCTGGCAGGATACAAAATCAATACACAGAAATCAGTTGCTTTCTTATACACTAACAATGCAACTGTAGATAGAGAAATTAGAGAAATGATTCCATTTACAATAGCACCAAAAACCATAAGATACCTCGGAATAAACCTAACCAAAGAGGTAAAGGATCTATACTCTAGGAACTACAGAACACTCATGAAAGAAATTGAGAAAGACACAAAAAGATGGAAAAATATTCCATGCTCATGGATCAGAAGAATAAACATTGCTGAAATGTCTATGCTACCCAGAGCAATTTATACCTTCAATGCCATCCCGATAAAAATTCCAATGACATTCTTCAAAGTGCTGGAACAAACAATCCTAAAATTTGTATGGAATCAGAAAAGACCCCGAATCACCAAGGAAATGCTGAAAAAGGAAAACAAAGCTGGGGGCATCACGTTGCCCAATTTCAAGCTCTATTACAAAGCTGTGATCACCAAGACAGCATGGTACTGGCACAAAAACAGACATATAGACCAATGGAACAGAATAGAGAACCCAGATATGGAACCTCAACTCTATGGTCAAATAATCTTTGACAAAGCAGGAAAAAACATGCAATGGAAAAAAGACAGTCTCTTCAATAAATGGTGCTGGGAAATTGGACAGCCACATGCAGAAGAATGAAACTCGACCATTCTCTAACACCATACACAGATAAACTCAAAGTGGATGAAAGACCTCAATGTGAGACAGGAATCCATCAAAATCCTCTTTGACATTGGCCACAGCAACTTCTTTCAAGATACATCTCCAAAAGCTAGTGAAACAAAAGCAAAAATGAACTTTTGGGACTTCATTAAGATAAAAAGCTTATGCACAGCAAAAGAAAGAGTCAAAAAACAAAAAGGCAACCCACAGAATGGGAGAAGATATTTGCAAATGACACTACAGATAAAGGGCTGGTATCCAAGATCTATAAAGAACTTCTCAAACTCAACACCCAAAAAACAAATAATCAAATCAAAAAGTGGGCAGAAGATATTAAAAGACACTTCTCTGAGGAAGACATACAAATGGCTAACAGACACATAAAAAAATGTTCATCATCATTAGCCATCAGGGAAATTCAAATCAAAACCACATTGAGATACCACCTTACACCAATTAGAACGGCAAAAATGGACAGGGAAATAACAAATGTTGGAGAGGTTGTGGAGAAAGGGGAACCCTCTTACACTGTTGGTGGAAATGCAAGTGGCAACAGCCACTTGGGAAAACAGTGTGGAGGTTCCTCAAAAATTTAAAAATAGACGTACCCTATGACCCAGCAATTGCACTCCTGGGTATTTACCCCAAAGACACAGATGTAGTGAAAAGAAGGGCCATATGCACCCCAATGTTCATAGCAGCAATGTCCGCAATAGCCAAACTGTGGAAGAGCTGAGATGCCCTTCAAGAGATGAATGGATAAACAATATGTGGTCCATACATACAATGGAATATTACTCAGCCATCAGAAAGGATGAATACCCAACATTTACATCAACGTGGATGGGACTGGAGGAGATGATGCTAAGTGAAATAAGTCAAGCAGAGAAAGTCATTTGTCATATGGTTTCACTTATTTGTGGAACATCAGGAATAGCATGGAGGACATTAGGAGAAGGAAGGGAAAAATGAAGTGGGGGAATCGGAGGGAGAGATGAACCATGAGAGACTATGGACTCTGAGAAACAAACAGGGTTTTAGAGGGGAGGGGGGTAGGGGTAAGGGTTAGCCCGGTGATGGGTATTAAGGAGGGCACGTACTGCATGGAGCACTGGGTGTTATACGAAAACAATGGGTCGTGGATCACCACATCAAAAACTAATGATGTACTGTATGGTGACCTACATAACATAATAGAATTTAAATTTTTTTTAAATAAATAATTTTTTTAAAAGAAAAAAAAAGAGAGTGATGAAACTTTCTGATCTCAACTCAAGTCTTTCTGACCCCAAAGTCCTAACCACTAAGCACATTGCCCCCTAACTTTATACAAGGGAAATTATATCCTCATGGGAGAGGTAGGTGTAGGTACTAGATAACCAAGAACCAATCTGTGAGCAGGTGTCCTTCCAAATTAGAGGACACTTGTAATCTTGGTGTTCACTTTGAAGGGAACTCCCTTCCGTAAACACAGTCTGTTCTTTTCCAGTTTTCAGCTGGGTCTATTGGGGGAAGAAAAGATACTAAAATTAATTGCCTTTCAGGAAATACTACTTTTTTCATCTTCTGGGGCATTAAAAAGAACAATCCAGCCACATAAAATTAGATCAAAATTATGCACATGTAAAAACTTCTGAGCTAATCACATAAATATTATTTTCTCCTAAAGGAAAATTACATGGAAGTTAAATTGTGTCTAAAAGAAAGGTCAATATAGAAAATTTTGATAAAGTACCAGTGACATCGATGGCTTTAAATCACAGTAGTCTTCATAGAAAGCTCATTTGAAAGTTCTTGGAAAGTAAAAATGGTAGCACCAAAAATTGTGAAATTGTGATTGGTTTTGTCTGCTTGGTATTACCAATGCTAAGGTCAAGTAGACAAATCACAGATAGGAGAAATTATTTGCAATGCATTGACAGACAAAAATAATGTATATCCATAATATACAGAAAATACCTATAAATTGATAGGAAAAAACAATAATGCAATAGAAATATAATCATAAATATGAACAAGCAGAGAAACAAATGGCTTACGAACATATGAAAAGCCATTCAAACTCACTAATAATCAAAGATATGCATTTTAAAATCATGAAATACTTCTTCAAACATTTAGATTAGCAGAAGGTAAAAAGCAACGATTGCAAACATTGGAGATAATTTATAAAAATAAAACTCTTGGTGTGTAAGTTGGCACAACCAGTTAGAACAATTGGTTGTATTTTACTAAAATTAAATATGTAAACCTATTGCCTAACAATTTCATTTTGAAGATTATCCCCAGAAGAACTCTCAACATACACATGATGAGACACATGGAAGAATTAGCAGCATAATTTGTCATAGTCAAAACGTGGGGAAATACATCAATTGTAGAATGTCTAAATAATTGTGATATATTCATATGATGGAATACTATATAGCAGTGAAAATGAATGAACTAGAGCTAAACACATTAACATGGATGAATACTGTGGACATAATGAGAAGTAAAACAGAAATTTCATGAGAATACATAAATATGAGTCCATTTACATAAAATTCAAAATATGTAAAATTAAATAATATATTTTATAAGGATACAAACATTTGAAAGCTATAGAGAATTTCATGACAATGATACACCCCAAATTCAGGACAGTGATTATCTCTGGAGGGGAGGGGAGGGAAGGAAATGAAATCAGGGTGGGTACATAGAAGGCTTTAAGTGGGTTTCTCAGGTTTTATTTCTTAAGCTGAGAGATGGCTGAGTTGTTTCTTTTATACTGTTTACATCTTTTGGTTTTTTGAAACGTTTCATACTTTTAAAAGCTCCTCAGTGATCAACATTTCACTCCAGATGAGCAGAGCAAAGGCCTGCTCATCACCTTTAGAACACATTGCCTTCTTTTGATCATGGCTGTGACTGAGTTTCTGAGAACTTACATTTCAGATGAAATAATGAACACAGCTCAGAAGATCCCATTCTGGAAGAATGTGAAGCTGTCCCAAATTTACAATCTGGGGCCTATTCAACAACACTCAAAAACTCACTTAGTATGGATTCCATGCCCTCTCCCTCTGCCTGGAGCCAGTATAGCAGGGACTCTGACTTTCAAAACAGAGCTAGATTTGGGTTTGAATTCCACCCTTGCCACTTTCTGGCCTTAGTTTCCTCACCTGTAAAATGGAACTAATAAACTATCTCATTGAACTTTTATAAGGATGAAATCAATTACCACGTGCAAAGTGCCCATTGTGCAATAAACACTCATAAATAATGTCATCATGGTTTACAGAAATTGCCAGGCTAGGAAATTCTGTTCTGGTTCTCTTTCTTGCTCTCACTTTCTCCCAGATGTCTGCCATTTTGAAATTTGCCATGTAAGTAAATATTTTCAGTCAAATCACTTTCCTGAGGCTTATAGTAACATGCATCCTAATTCATTGTTTGGAAAGTCAATTTTCTAGGTATTTCTGAACTTAAAATTAAAATGTTCTATTTATTCACATTTCTTTCTTCCTTAAAAGCCCTGGTTGAGATCATGGGACCATTACCCCAGAGAGCTCAGACATTATTAAAACACATCACTCTGGGTCAGTGTAAGGGAAACTCTAACACTCACTTCTACAGAGGAGGCTGGGAGGTCCCTTGAGAAGGAGTGAAAGAATGGATCTCTTGTTGGTTCACACATGACATTATTAAGAAATAGCTTGTTTTGTTAATATCAGCAGATGGTTCCCAGCCATATATAAAAACATTCTAACCCACAGTGATTTGCTTGACAAGTGTCCCACAACAAAAGTAGTTAAATGGACTGAAAAGCATGTGTCTATTTAGGGGCAAACCCTGTTCAAGGTTCATGTCTGCTGATGAGAGCTCTTTCTAAAATCCTAATGCTAATGAGAAAAGTACTTGCTTGAGCCAGAAATTATGCATTTGAGATTTTATTCTACTACTTCCCGGTGATGTGGCATGAGTACACTGTCTAATTTCTAGGCTGCCATTTCTACATTTGTAAAGCAGAGATAATAATATGTATCTCACAAAGTTCTAGTAAGATTTAAGTGATTATTATGAAAGAATCTTGAACAGAGATGGATCCACAGCAAGCATCCAACAAATGCTAGGTGAAATATTAGTTGACTCAGTAGATCAATCTGAATATGTGTCTTCAAATTTCAGAACCTAGTTTCAAGAAAGTGAGATGATAATGGAGTGGAAAAAGTGTTAAACTTTGAGTCAAGAAAAAAAAAAAACTGTACCTACTACTTGTTGTGTGGCTTTGGGCAAATTGCTCGACTTTCCTGGGTCTTATTTTTTTTTAAAGATTTATTTATTTTAGAGACAGAGAGAGCACTTTTGCATGAGTGAGGGAGGGGCAGAAGGAGAGAGAATCTCAAGCAGACTCCTCACCAAGCACGGCGCCCAACATGGGGCTTGATCCCATGTCTCTGAGATCATGAGCAGAAACCTGAGCAGAAACCAAGAGTCAGACTCTTAACTAACTGAGCCACCCAGGCACCCCTTATTTTTTTTTTCTTTTTTAGAGAAGGGGGGCAGACGGAGAAGGAGAGAAAGAATTTTAAGCAGACTCCGGGGGAGGGGGCCTCCGTCGGCCACTTCTGGCAAGTGATAGAGCCACGGAGCACAAAATTGGAAATTTTAGAAGTCTGCTCCACTGAGGGACATTGCTCCAGTGGCTAAGTGGGGGTGGAACCCTCGCGGGACAGTGTGGTCTCAGGACCCTCGGGGTCAAAGACCGGTGGTGCCTGAGTGCGGCAGAGCTCCCAGGTATTGGAGCGGGGAAGCGGCCTGCAGAGACAGAGCTGAAACGTGGGCTCTCAGCTCGGGGTTGCCATAAACTGTGGTCTGCAGCACAGTCGGGCCACTGCTCCTCCAGCAGGGACCCAACAAGCGGCAGATCCGGGGAGACTCCCCTTCCTCCCCCGGGGGGAGCGGTGCAGGAGCGCACCACTGGGATCTGCTGGGTTTGAAGACTCCACGCGGGGTTGTGTACCAGAGAGAGAAACACTCAGTCACAGGCCAGGTGAGCATGGAGTGCAGCAGGAGACCGGGAAGAGGGGAGAGATTGACTGCTTTTCTCTGGGGGCTCACTGAGGAGCAGGGCCCAGAGTTGTCAGCTCCTTCGGGTGGAGATTGGGAGGCCACCATTTTCACTCTCATCCTCCAAAGCTATATGGAAAGCTTGCAGGGAACAAAAGCTCCCGAGAGCAAACCCAAGCAGATTACTTAGCCCAGACCAGGCAAGGGTGGGGCAATTTCACCTCCAGCAAAGACATTTGGGAACGACGGCAACAGGCCCCGCCCCCAGAAGATCAGCAAGAACAGCCAGCAAGCCAAGACCAAGTTTACCGATCAATGAGAATGGCAGAACTCCAGCGCTAGGGGAATACTTCACATAAAATTCATGACTTTTTTACCATGATTCTTTAGTCTTTCAAAGTTAATTTTTTTTAATTTCTTTTTTTTTTGGAATTTTTCTTTTTCCCTTTTTCAACCAATATCTTATCAATCCCTTTTTTTAAAAACCTTTTTTATTTTTCATTTTTAGAGTCATATTCTATCCCTTCAGAGTAGTTAACCTTATTTTTGGTATATATATAAGTTGTTCTCTCTTTTAAAATTTTGGGATTACAGTTTCTTCTAACAAAACAAAATATACCCAAAACCTCTAGTGTATGGCTTTGTTCTAGTCTCCTGCCTGATCACAGTCTCTCCCTTTAAAAAAAAAAAAAATCTCTTCTTTCTTTTTTCAATCAACTTCTTATCAATTCCTTTTTTTAAATTTTATTTTATTATGTTATGTTACACCATACAATACATCATTAGTTTTTGATGTGGTGATCCATGATCCATTGTTTTCATATAACACCCAGTGCTGCATTCAATACGTGCCCTCCTTAATACCCATCACCGGGCTAACCCATCCCTCCACCCCCCTCCTCTCTAAAACCCTGTTTGTTTCTCAGAGTCCATAGTCTCTCATGGTTCATCTCCCCCTCCGATTTCCCCCCTTCACTTTTCCCTTCCTTCTGCTAATGTCATCCATATTATTCCTTATGTTCCACAAATAAGTGCAACCATATGATAATTGACTTTCTTTGCTTGACTTATTTCACTTAGCATAATCTCCTCCAGTCCCATCCATGTTGATGTAAAAGTTGGGGATTCATCCTTTCTGATGGCCAAATAATATTCCATTGTATATATGGACCACATCTTCTTTATCCATTCATCTGTTGAGGGGCATCTCAGCTCTCTCCACAGTTTGGCTATTGTGGACATTGCTGCTATGAACATTGGGGAGCATATGGCCCTTCCTTTCACTACATCTGTGTCTTTGGGGTAAATACCAAGTAGTGCAATTGCTGGATCACAGGGTAGCTCTATTTTTAATTTTTTGAGGAACCTCCACACTGTTATCAATTCCTTTTATAAAATCTTTTATAATTTTCACCTTTACAGTCATATTCCATCACTTCATCATATTTACCCATATTTTTGTACATATATAAGCTTTTCTTTCTTTAAAATTTTCGGAGGCAGTTTATTCTAACAGACCAAAATATGCCCAAAATCTGGTGTGGCACTGATCTATTCACCAACCTGATCATATGTGATCATATTCTTTTTTTGTTTTTCTTTCTTTCTTTCCCTTACTTTTCCCCCAGTTTTGGGTCTCTTCTGATTTGTTTAGCGTATATTTTTCTGGGGTGATTGTTACCCTGTTAGCATTTTGTTGTCTCATTCATCTATTCTCCTCTGGACAAAATGACAAGAGAGAAAAACTCACCTCAAAAAAAAAAATCAAAACAAGAGGCAGTACCGACTGCCAGGGACCTAATCAATACGGACAGTAGTACGATGTCAGAATTGGGTTCAGAATGATGATTATAAAGATACTAGTTGGGCATGAAAAAAGCATAGGAGATACTAGAGAAACCCTTTCTGGAGAAATAAAAGAACCCAAATCTAACCAAGTCGAAATCAAAAAGGCTATTAATGAGGTGCAATCAAAAATGGAGGCTCTAACTGCTAGGATAAATGAGGCAGAAGAGAGAATTAGTGATATAGAAGACCAAATGTTGGAGAATAAAGAAGCTGAGAAAGAGAGATAACAACTACTGGATCATGAGGGCAGAATTCAAGAGATAAGTGATACCATAAGACTAAACAATATTAGGATAATTGGGATCCCAGAAGAAGAAGAAAGAGAGGGGCAGAAGGTATATTGGAGCTAATTATAGCAGAGAACTTCCCTAATTTGGGGAAGGAAACAGGCATCAAAATCCAGGAGACACAGAGAACCCCTCTCAAAATCAATAAAAATAGGTCAACACCCTGACATCTAATAGTAAAACTTGCAAGTCTCAGAGGAGAAGAGAAAATCCTGAAAGCAGCTCAGGACAAGAGATCTGTAACCTACAATGGTAGAAACATTAGATTGGCAATAGACCTATCCACAGAGACCTGGCAGGCCAGAAAGGACTGGCATGATATATTCAGAGCACTAAATGAGAAAAATATGCAGCCAACAATACTATGTCCAGCTAGGCTGTCATTGAAAATAGAAGGAGAGATAAAAATCTTCCAGGACAAACAAAAACTAAAAGAATTTGCAAACACAAACCAGCCCTGCAAGAAATATTGATAGGGGTCCTCTAAGCAAAGAGAGAGCCTAAAAGTAACATAGACCAGAAAGGAATACAGACAATATACAGTAACAGTCACCTTACAGGCAATACAATGGCATTAAATTCATATCTTTCAATAGCTACCCTGAATGTAAATGGGCTCAATGCCCCAATCAAAAGACACAGGCTATCAGATTGGATAAAAAAAACAAGACCCATTGATATACTGTCTGCAAGACACCCATTTTAGATCCAAAGACACCACCAGATTGAAAGTGAGGGGGTGGCAAACAATTTACCATGCTAATGGACATCAGAAGAAAGCTGGGGTGGCAATCCTTATATCAAACATATTAGATTTTAAACCAAAGACTATAAGAAGGGATGAGGAAGGACACTATATCCTACTTAAATGGTTTCTCCAACAAAAAGATCTAACAATTCTAAATATCTATGCCCCTAACATGGGAGCAGCCAATTATATAAGCCAATTAATAACAAAATCAAAGAAACACATCGACAAAAATACAATAATAGTAGGGGACTTTAACACCCCCTGCACGGAAATGGACAGGTCATCTAAGCAACAGATCAACAAGGAAATAAAGACTTTAAATGACATACTGGACCAGATGGACTTCCCAGATATATTCAGAACATTCCATCCCAAAGCAACAGAATACATATACTTCTCTAGTGCCCAAGGAACATTCTACAGAATAGGTCACATCCTAGGTCACAAATCAGATCTCAACTGGTACAAAAAGATTGGGATAATTCCCTGCATGTTTTCGGACCACAATGCCTTGAAACTAGAACTCAATCACCAGAGGAAAGTCAGAAAGAACTCAAATACATGGAGGCTAGAGAACATCCTACTAAAGAATGAATGGGTCAACCAGAAAATTAAAGAAGAATTTTAAAAATTCATGGAAACAAATGCAAGTGAAAACACAACTGTTCAAAATCTTTGGGATGCAGCAAAGGCAGTCCTAAGAGGAAAGTACATAGCAATAGAAGCCTTTCTCAAGAAACAAGAAAGGTCTCAAATACACAACCTAACCCTACACTTAAAGGAGCTGGAGAAAGAACAGCAAATAAAGCCTAAGCCCAGAAGGAGAAGAGAAATAATAAATATCAGAGCAGAAATCAATGAAATAGAAACCAAAGGAACAGTAGAACAGATCAATGAAACTAGGAGCTGGTCCTTTGAAAGGATTAATAAGATTGACAAACCCCTGGCCAGACTTATCAAAAAGAAAACAGAAAGGACCCAAATAAATAAATTCATGAATGAAAGAGGAGAGATCACAACCAACACAAAAGAAATACAGACAATTATAAGAACATATTATGAGCAACTATTTGCCAGCAAATTAGATAATCTGGAAGAAAAGGATGCATTCCTAGAGATGTATCAACTACCAAACCTGAACCAGGAAGAAATAGAAAACCTGAGTAGACCCATAACCACTAAGGAAATTGAAGCAGTCATCAAAAATCTCCCAAAAAACAATAACCCAGGGCCAGATGGCTTCCCAGGTGAATTCTACCAAACATTTAAAGAAGAATTAATACCTATTCTTCTGAAACTGTTCCAAAAACTAGAAATGGAAGGAAAACTTTCAAACTCATTTTATGAGGCCACAATTATCTTTATCCCAAAACCAGACAAAGACCCCATCAAGGAGAGCTACAGACCAATATCCCTGATGAACATGGATGCAAAAATTCTCACCAAAACTCTAGCCAGTAGGATGCAACTGTACATTAAAAGGATTATACACCACGACCAAGTGGGATTTATCCCTGGGCTGCAAGGTTGGTTCAACATCCGCAAATCAATCGATGTGATACAATAAATTAATAAAGGAAATAACAAGAACCATATGATCCTCTCAATAGATGCAGAAAAAGCATTTGACAAAATATAGCATCCTTTCTTGATCAAAACTCTTCAGAGTATAGGGATAGAGGGTATATACCTCAATATCATAAAAGCCATCTATGAAAAACCCACAGCGAATATCATTCTCAATGAAGAAAAACTGAGTTTCCCCCTAAGGTCAGGAACACGGCAGGGATGTCCACTATCATCACTGCTATTCAACATAGTACTAGAAGTCCTAGCCACAGCAGTCAGACAACAAGAAGAAATAAAAGGCATACGAATCAGCAAAGAAGAAGTCATGCTCTCACTCTTTGCAGATGATATGATACTTTATGTGGAAAACCCAAAAGACTCCACCCCAAAACTGCTAGAACTCATACAGGAATTCAGTAAAGTGGCAGGATATAAAATCAATGCACAGAAATCAGTGGCATTCCTATACACCAACAACAAGACAGAAGAAAGAGAAATTAAGGAGTCGATCCCATTTACAATTGCACCCAAAACCATAAGATACCTAGGAATAAATCTAACCAAAGAGGCAAAGAATCTTTACTCAGAAAACTATAGAATACTCATGAAAGAAATTGAGGAAGACACAAAGAAATGGAAAAACATTCCCTGCTCATGGATTGGAAGAACAAATATTGTGAAGATGTCAACGCTACCTAGAGCAATCTGATGCAATCCCTATCAAAACACCATCCACTTTTTTCAAAGAAATGGAACAAATAATCCTAAAATTTGTATGGAACCAGAAAAGACCTCGAATAGCCAGAGGAATGTTGAAAAAGAAAAGCAAAGCTGGTGGCATCACAATTTCGGACTTCAAGCTCTATTACAAATCTGTCATCATCAAGACAGTATGGTACTGGCACAAAAACAGACACATAGATCAATGGAACAGAATAGAGAGCCCAGAAATGGACGCTCAACTCTACGGTCAACTAATCTTCGACAAAGCAGGAAAGAATATCTAATGGAAAAAAGAAAGTCTCTTCAACAAATGGTGTTGGGAAAATTGGACAGCCACATGCAGAAGCATGAAACTGGACCGTTTCCTTACACCACACACAAAAACAGACTCCAAATGGTTGAAAGACCTAAATGTGAGACAGGAATCCATCAAAATTCTAAAGGAGAACATAGGCAGCAACCTCTTCGACCTCAGCCGCCTCAACTTCTTCCTAGAAACATTGCCAAAGGCAAGGGAAGGAAGGGCAAAAATGAACTATTGGGACTTCATCAAGATAAAAAGCTTTTGCACAGCAAAAGAAACAGTCCACAAAACCAAAAGACAACTGACAGAATGGGAGAAGATATTTGCAAATGACATATCAGATAAAGGGCTAGTATCCAAAATCTATAAAGAACTTATCAAAGTCAACACCCAAAGAACAAATAATCCAATCAAGAAATGGGCAGAAGACATGAACAGACATTTTTCCAAAGAAGACATCCAAATGGCCAACAGACAAATGAAAAAGTGCTCAACATCCCCTAGCATCAGAGAAATCCAAATTAAAACCTCAGTGAGATATCACCTCACACCAGTCAGAATGGCTAAAATTAACAAGTCAGGAAATGACAGATGTTGGCAAGGATGTGGAGAAAGGGGAACCCTCCTACACTGTTGGTGGGAATGCAGGCTGGTGCAGCGACTCTAGAAAACATAATGGAGATTCCTCAAAAAGTTGAAAATAGAGCTACCGTATGACCCAGCAATTGCACTACTGGGTATTTACCCCAAAGATGCAAATGTAGGGATCCGAAGGGGTACATGCACCCCGATGTTTATAGCAGCAATGTCCACAATAGCCAAACCGTGGAAAGAGCCAAGATGTCCATTGACAGATGAATGGATAAAGAAGATGTGGTATATATATACAATAGAATATTATGCAGCCATCAAAAGAAATGAAATCTTGCCGTTTGCAACAATGTGGATGGAACTGGAGGGTATTACACTGAGTGAAATAAGACAATCAGAGAAAGATATGTATCATATGATCTCACTGATATGAGGAATTCTTAATCTCAGGAAACAAACTGAGGGCTGCTGGAGTGGTGGGGGGTGGGAGGGATGGGGTGGCTGCGTGATAGACATTGGGGAGGGTATGTGCTATGGTGAGTGCTGTGAATTGTGTAAGACTGTTGAATCACAGAGCTATATACCTCTGAAACAAATGATACATTATATGTTTTAAAAAAAAAGAAGATATTAGGAAGGAAAAAATGAAGGGGGGGTAATTGGAGGGGGAGATGAACCATGAGAGACTATGGACTCTGAGAAACAAACTGAGGGTTTTAGAGGGGAGGGGGTGGGGGATGGGTTAGCCTGGTGATGGGCATTAAGGAGGGCACGTATTGAATGCAGCACTGGGTGTTACACACGAACAATGAATCATGGAACACTACATCAAATCTAATGATGTAATGTACGGTGATTAACATAACATAATAAAATAAAAAAATGCTAAAAATAAGAAACATTGTAACAGGGGAAAAAAGGATATATTATACAATAAATGTAATAAATGGGAAAAAATGTAAATCCTTTAAAGTTTAAGTCTCTTTCATCACCACTTCCCTTCTCAAATGTAATTACTGTTATCAGTTCATTGTGTATCTTTTATTTTTTATTCATTTCTTTATTTTAGAGAGAGATAGAGATCATGAGGGGGTTGGAGAGGCAGAAGGAAAGAGAGAGAGAGAGAGAGAGAGAGAGAGAATCTTAAGCAGGCTCCACATCCAGCATGGAGCTTGACACAGGGCTTGATCTCACAACCCTGGGATCAGGACTTGAGTTGAAATCAAGAGCTGGATGCTTAACTGACTGAACCACCCAGGTGCCCCTCATTGTGTATCTTCTGTGGAGCCCAACACAGGGCTTGAACTCCTGAGATCAAGATCTGAGCTGAGATCACGAGTCAGACACTTAACTGACTGAGCCACCTAGGTGCCCCTGTGTATCCCTTTAAAGTCTTTTATCTGACTTTTCTTTAATATGTAATATATATAGAGAGAAACACATAATTTTATTAGTGTGTATTTGTACATATAATACAGACTGTCCTGTGACTAGCTTTTTACTCTACCATGTGTATTAGAGATAGTCCCGTGTCAGTAGGCAGATATCCACCTCATTTTTTTTAACTGTTACATAGTACTCTGCAGTATGAATGTGTTATCATTTGTTTAACCATTTAACTATTGATTTACAAGGGAGTCATCATTTCAAATGTTTTGCTCTTATAGATATAACTGCAATGAATATATTTGACCAATTCTTAGACATATGAGTAAATATAAAAAAGTAATTTCTGATCATAGGATATATACATTTAAAATTGTAACACTGTCAACTTATCTTTCAAGATGTTTATGCCAGTTTATACTTTGACCAGCAGTGTTTCATGGTAACCACTTCCCTATTCTTTCACCAACATTGGATAAAAATATTTCAATGTCTTGCTTAATGGCAGGAAAATGGGATCTCATTGTTGTCTTTATTTGTATTTCTTTGGTTACTAGTAATATTGAGCATTTTTAATGAATGTATAGGTTGTTTGTACTTTCTCTTAAATACACTACTGCTAATGCAAGCGGTCTTTCTGTACTTTATTCTACTCTTTTAATCTATTTTCATTTTCCTAAACAGATGGCACATGTGTTTAATCTAGCTTTTTAATATGTTTTAAACCTTCAGAGGAGGGGCTTCTTTTCCATAGACATCTTTATTTGCAAACTTCTTATGCAAGGTAATAGCTAATCAGGCATTGCACCTGTGGCCAACTGATAGCTATTACTCTATTTCTTAGAGATGAGGAAATAAAACCACAAAATGTACAAAATCAGATCTAAACCCCAGATTTTTGGGTCTGGTGTCTTTCCTTCTAAAGTTCTGCAATTATGTCCAGGTGCCAGAGAAACCTAGGCTATTAGACGGGAAGTAGAATCATCTATTTAAGCTCCTCATTTTACAGATGAACAAACTAAGGTATGGAAAAGCTAAATACCTATGACCTGATACTAGAACACAGGTCTACAGGCTCTCAGTTGGGATTCTGTTCACTAAACCATGTAGATTTACATAATGGCAGCATTTCACAAGCAAACTCTAGTGTTTTAGCCCTACCAATCACCTGGAAGGGGAAAGGAATTGAGAACTCATTGTCAGACTTTTAATTTTGTTTCCATTCTCTTAACTCACAAAATAAAGGGAAATAAAATTGTTAAAGTTGAAACTGAACACATGAAAGTTAAAGCTCAACAGTCATACATGTTCACACTGGCTCTGTGAAAAAGACAAAGAGAATAGGAACATCCTCAGTTACAACAATATATTCTGTTTATCTACTGTCCACCTACTGAGTATCTCAAGTATTTCATGAATAATGTTGCATTTATAAGCAAAGATGGGCAAACATGTTTGGAATGAGCAGTCTTAAGTTTCATGAGGACTTCCTTGGAACAAAAGGTGATCCAAACTCTTCCCTTGATCAGGATCTTTCACACCCTGGTTTTCAGTATCCTCAGTTGGGAAACACAGGAACACTAGATTTCAACAGCTCTCTGGTTTTACCTGATAGCACTTTTGTTTGCCTGGACAAAGGACAAGAATAGATGACCTGTGTCACAAACTTCAAAATTTTTGTAACTACTCTTGGAAAAACAGATATTTAAGACTGCCCTTAAATAGACAGCAATACAATAATACTAGGGGATTTCAATAACCCACTTTCAATCTGGCTAGATTATCCAGACAGAAAATCAACAAGGAAAAGTTGGACCTAAACTATACATTAGATCAGGTGGACCTAACAGGCATTTATAGAACATTCCATCCAATAGCAGCAGAATACACATTCTTCTCAAGCTCACATGGAATGCTTTCCACATGTTAAGCTACAAATCAAGTCTTAGTAAATTTAAGAGCATTGAAATCATATCAAGTATCCTTTCTGATGGTGGTATGAAACTGGAAATCAATTAAAAGGAAAAAGAATAAGAAATTCACAAGTGTATGGAAATTAAACAACATGCTCCTGAATAACCAATGGGTCAAATATAAAATCAAAATCAAAATCAAATAAATCTTGAGAAAAATGAAAACTGAAACATAGCATACCAAAACATGAGATTCAGCAAAAGTGGTTGTAAGAGGGAAGTTTGTAGTGATAAAGGCCTATATTAAGAAAAAAGAGAGATTTCAAACAGCTTAACTTTACACATCAAAGAACTAGAAAAAGAAGAACAAATGAAATCCAATGTTAGTAGAAGGATAAAAAACTACAAAGGTCAGAGCATAAATTAATGAAATAGAGACCAACAAGACAATAGAAAAGAACAATGAAACTAAGAGCTGTTTTTTTTAAAGATAATCAAGATAGATAAACCTTTAGTTAGACTTACCTAGAAAAAAAGAGAGAAGACTCGAGTAAATGAAATTATAAGTGAAAGAGGAGACATTGCAACTGATACCACTGAAATACAAAGGATCACAAGAGAATACAATGAACAATTCATGCCAACATATTGGACAGCCTACAATAGGATAAATTCCTAGACACACACAACCTACCAAGACTGAATTATGAACAAATAGATAAACTGGACAGACCAGTTAATAGTAAGGAGATTGAATCAGTAACCAAAAACCTCACAATAAAGTCCAGGACTAGATGGCTTCACTGGTGAATTCTACCAACCATTTGAGGAATAACTAATACCAATCCTTCTCAAAATTTTCCAAATTATTAGAGAGGAGAAAATACTTTCAAACTCATTTTATGAGGTCAGCATTACTCTGATACCAAAGCCAGACAAAGACACTACAAGAAAAGAAAATTACAGCCAATAACTCTCATAAACATAGATGTGAAAATTCCCAACAAAATATTAGCAAGAATTTGGGTTGCCTGGGTGGCTCCATCAGTTAAGTGTCTGCCTCCGGCTCAGTTCATTTTCCCAGGGTCCTGGAATCGAGCTTCACATAGGACTCCTGCTCAGTGGGAAGCCAGCTTCTCCCTCTCCCTCTGCCTGTTGCTCTGCCTACTTAACATGTGGAAAGCATTCCATGATATCTCTATCTCTCTGTCAAATAAATAAATAAAATCTTTTTTAAAAATTTAAAAAATATTAGCAAGAATTCAATAGTATATTAAAAAAATCATACATCATGACCAACTAAGTTGATTCCAGGGATGCAAGGATGGTTCAACATCTCCAAATCAATCAATGTGATACACCATGTTAACAAATAAAAATTACATGATCATCTCATTTGGTACAGAAAAAGCATTTGACAAAATTTGATACCTTTTCATAATAAAAACTCTCAAAGAAATAGATATAGAGGGAACATAACATAACAAAGGCCATATATGACAAGCCCACAGCCCTCATACTTAATGGTGAAAAGCTGAATGCTTTCTCTCTAATATCAAGAACAAGAAAAGGATGCTTATTCTTGCCATCTTTATTCAACATAGTACTGAGAGTTCTAGCCAGAGCAACTGTACAAGAAATAAAAATAAAAGGCATCCAAATTAGAAAGGAAGAAGTAAAATTGTCCCTGTTTTCAGATGACATGATATTAAAAGATTTCATGATATTAAAAGATATTAAAAAGGGTCCACCTAAAAACTGTTAGAATAAATGAATTCAGTAAAGTTGCAGTATATAAAATCAATATACAAAAATCAGTTACATTTCTATATACTAACAATGAATTATCAGAAAGAGAAATTAAGAAAACAATCCCATTTACAGTAGTGTACAAAAGAATACAATACTTAGAAATAATGTCAAGGAGGTGAAAGATTTGTACATTGAAAATGATGACGTTGATGAAAGAAACTGAGAAAGACACAAATAAATGGAAAAATATTCCATACTCATGGAGTTAATATTGTTAAAATGTCCATGCCACCCAAAACAATCTGCAGATTCAATGCAATCCCTATCAAAATTCCAATGCTATTTTTCACAAAAATAGAAAAAACAATCCTAAAACTCATATGGAGCCACAAAATACTCTGAATAGCTAGAGCAATCTTGAGAAAGACAAACAAAGCTGGATACATCAGAATTCTTGATTTCAAACTACATTACAAAGCTATAACAATTGAAACAGTATGGTATTTGCATAAAAACAGACACCTCGATCAATGAAACAGAATAGAGAACTCAGACATAAACCTAGGGCCAATTAATTTATGACAAAGGAGCCAAGAATATACTTAGGGGAAAGGATAGTCTTTTCAGTAAATGGTGTTGGAAAAACTGGACAGCCACATGCAAAAGAATGAAAATGGACCCCAATTTTACACTGTAAGAAAAATCTACTCAAAATGGATTAAAAACTTGAACATAAAACCTGAAACTCTGAAACTCCTAGAAGAAAACATAGAGGGTAAGCTCCTTTGCATTGGTCTTGGCAATGATTTTTTGGATTTGATACCAAAAGCAAAAGTAACAAAAAGTAAAAATAAACAAGTAGGAATACATCAAACTAAAAAGCTTCTGCTTAACAAAAGAAACCATAAACAAAATAAAAAAAAACTTTTGAGACGAAAGAAAATATTACAAACCATACATCCAATAAGGGATTAATAGCCAAAATTTACAAGGAAGTCATACCACTCAATAGCAAAAACATAACCCAATTAAAAATGGGCAAAGGATCTGAATAGACCTTTTTCCAAAGAAGACATACAAACAGCCAACAGATACGTGAAAAGTTGCTCAACATCACAAATCATCAAGGAATGAAAATCAAAACAACGAGATATCACCTTTCACCTATTAGTATGGTTATTATCAAGAAAACAAGAGATAATAACAGTGCTGGTAAGGGTGTGGAGAAAAGAGAAACCTTGTACACTGTGGTTGGGAATATAAACTGGTAGTCACTATGGAAAACAGTATGGAGATTCCGCAAGAAATTAAAAAATAGAATTACCGTATGACCCAGCAATTCTACTTCTGGATATACAAAAAGGAAACAAAATCATTATCTAAGACATAATGTATTCCCATGTTCATTGCAGCATTATTCACAATTCAAAGTATGGACACAACAATTATTCATTATTCAAAGTATGGAAATAACCTAAGTGTCCCATCAGGGGTGATTGGATCAAGAAAATATGGTATATACATGCAATGGAGTATGATTCAGCCTTTAAAAAGAATTCTTGGGGCACCTAGGTGGCCCAGCTAGCTAAGTTGCTGACTCTTGATTTCAGCATAGGTCATGATCTTAGGGTCATGAGATTGAACCCTGTGTTAGGCTCTGAACTCAGCAGGGAGTCTCCTTGAGATTCCCTCCCTCTCCCTTTGCCCCTCCCTCCCCTCATGCTCTCTCTCTCTTTCTCTCTAAAATAAATAAATAAATAAATCTTAAAAAAGAAGAATTCTTATCATTTGTGACAACATGGATGAAACTGGAGGTCATTCTGCTAAATGAAATGAGCCATCACTTACATGTGGAATCTAGAAAGAAAAAGAGAGGGGGAGAGGGAGGGAGGGAGGAGGGCAAAAAGTCAGGAAGGAAGGAAGGAAGGAAGGAAGGAAGGAAGGAAGGAAGGAAGGAAGGAAGGAAGGAAGGAAGGAAAGGAAGAGAAGAAAGAAAAAAGAATGGGAAAGGAAAGGAAAGGAAAGGAAAGGAGAGACGAAGAAAGAAAGAGAAAGAAAGAGAAAGAAAGAAAGAAAGAAAGAAAGAAAGAAAGAAAGAAAGAAAGAAAGAAAGAAAGAAAGAAAAGAAAGAAAGGAGAGGAAGGGAGGAGGGGGGAAGGGAGGAAGGGGGGAGGGAGGAAGGAAAAGAAAGATAAGAAAAGAGAAGGGAAGGGAAGAAACCTAAACTCATAGAAATAGTAAAAAAGTGGTTGCCAGAGGCTGGGTGGTGGAGGAAATATAGAGAAGAAGGTAAATGGATATAAATTTCAATTATAAGGTCTGAGGATCTAATGTATAACATGGTAACTATAGTTGATAACACTGTATCACATAATTGAAATTAAGAGAGTAAAAAACTTAAATGTTCTCACACCGCACACACACAAACTTAATATGTGAGGTGATATATATGTAAATTAACTTGGGGGGATCCTTTCATAATGTATATGTATATCAAATCATCACATTGTACACTTTAAGTATGTTACAGTTTTGTCAATTTTACCTCAGTAGTGCTGGAAAAAGAGGAGTGACAAAGAAGGCTGCCCTTCTCTCAATATCTTCTGCATTTTGAGCCAGAATGAAAACAAAACAAAACAAAAGTACAATGCTTGAAGTTTTAACCAAGTTTGCACCAAAGTTCTTAGATCCTCTGCAGGGTAAGTTACACAGCAGGAAGGGAAAAGTCCACTACAGGGTCATGAGCCACATAGCTTGAATGAATAATTCCTGCTTATTCCTGGGTTGCCACATTTCCATCTTACAGCCTGCATGTGCTCCATTTGTAGTCCTCAGGCAAATTCTTTAAGCCTTTTGGTTGCATTTTCCATTTCATTTTGTTATAAATAATAAGTCAGAACACATGTCTTGAATTGCTTAAGATCTAAAACATATGTTTGTGTAGTGAGACCACAGAGGTAGAACGACAGAACCTGAAGCCAATTTTGTTTTTAGCAGAGACTTTAGATGTCTGTTTAACACATTTATTGAAAAGTAATTTTTGTTCATCCAATATGCCATGCTGTCAAGAAACATACCAAAGAAGAAGACCAACTTCCTGTCCTCCAGGAGCATATAATCTTTTTGGAGAGCAAATAGTCTCATTCTTCAGTGCCCTTCTTCATGCACGGTGAATACCAGTTTAAGGAACTAGAGGTTCAAAAAACGTAATCAGAGTAAAGTTAAGTTGAAGAGGGTTGCACTGTCCCCCTTTAGGTCAGTTCCAAGCCTAAGAGGAATTTTTACCTATTATCTTTGAGCCCTTCAGTAAGGGCTATGGATCTGTCAACTGAGTATGATGGCTCAGATCTAATTTATAAAAATGTTCCTTTGGCCCCTACAAGAATGCAGTTCTCCTATTCATGCACATAGTTACCTGGCTCTACAGCAGAAACTTAGATACAAAACCCATTTCATAGGTCAGCCTATCTCCTTTTGGTGAAGAAGGTTTTGTCTGCTCAGATATGCCTCCCTTAAACTTCGTGTCTTTCACCACTAACTTGGAGACACCTTCCTGCTCTTTCTGGAAATTTCTGATCCTTAAACCATTATACTTCTTCTTTTCCTGTTCACAGTTTGCTTGAGGAAGGTCTGGGAGGTAACAGTATTGTGGAACAACCCTGAGTTAGAACTTCGGCTCCCCACTACTTACTAATTGGAGCCCCAATGTTCTTGATTGTAAAATAGATAAAACCATTAACAACTGCCTTCCTGGGCAGATTGATGAAATGATTACAGCATGTAAAGCTGGTGCCTTTATAAGTATTGGCTTCTGTCTCCTTTTCCTAATGAAACCTTAAATTCTTCCTCTAGGCTGTAGATCATCCCATGCTGATCCGCAGTCACCTTTACTTTTTTAAAAAGCCTTTGTGGTTCTAGATCCTAAATACATCCCTGAACCAGTTCTCTTTGTTCTGTGAGCATTGCCCTCGCTTGGACCAACCAGCTTTATTTCCAGATGAAGCTCAGCTTTTTTTTTTTTTTTTTTAATCACTATCACCACCACTACCACCTACTGTTATAAACTAAATCATGGTACCACCTTTTCAGGGGGTCACCATTGTAAACATCCTACAGGTCCCAGGAAACTGGTGAATTAGTTTGCTAGGGCTGCCATAACAAAAATACTACAGGCTGGGTGGTTTAAACAACAGAAATATATTTGCTCCCAGTTCTGGAGGCTGGAGGTCCAAGATCAAGATCAATAGGTTTGATTACGTCTGAGACCTCTCTCCCTATCTTGCAAATGTCCACTTTCTCACTGTCCTCACATGCTCTTTCCTTTATGCATACATCATCCCTGGTGTCTCCTTGTGTGTCCTATTCCCTCTTCTTATAAAGACACCATTCAAATTGGATTAGAGCCCACCATAATGGCCTCATTTTAACTTAACTGCCTCTTTAAAGGCCCTATCCCCAATACAAACATGTTCTGAGGTAGTAGAGGTTAAGGTGTCAAGATATGAATTTTGGGGAGAGATAATTCAGCCCATAACAACTGGTTCTTTCACAAGGTGCAGGGGAGTGAAGAGGGAGCCCTGAGTTGCAGCATGGTGTAAGTATTCCCACTGTAGCCTACTTCAAGCTACCAATAGTTGAGCAACCAGTTCCCAAATTTCCTGAACATTTGGTATTTGATCTTACAAGCTAGTAAAAGCTGGCTCCAACACATGGCTTGTACAGATTCCAGCCAAATGTTCCTTCTTTTATTGGGATGGGGGGGGTCTTCCTGTATTCTGTACACCTCATCAGACTTTGTAGGACCTTCTACTATGTCCTTCTTTCAGCAGAGGGACGCTTCCAATTTTTAGCCCATTTGCAGTGCTAAAGTGATTGACATCCCCTTGAGCTCAATCAATTCCCCAGCCCTTCTAGGATTAGATTATAAATTCACTCACCTCCTGAGGATGGTAACCCATTCTCTCTACCCTTGAGAAGTTGGTGATCAGGAAGTTTTCCTTCCTTTCTCCCTCCCTCCCTCCCTCCCTCCCTCCCTCCCTATCTCCCTCTCTCCCTTTCTCTCTTTCTCCCCTTCCCTCCCTCCCTCCCTTCCTTCCTTCCTTCCTTCCTCCCTCTCTGTCCCTCCCTCTCTCCCTCTCTCCCTTTCTCCCCTTTCCTTCCCCCTCCCTCCCTCCTTCCCTCTCTCTTTCTCTTTCTTTCTTTTTTTCTTCTTTCTTTTTCTTTTTCTTTCTTTCTCTCTCTCTCTCTTCTTTCTCCTTTTCTTTCTTTATTTCTTTCCATCTGAAGTGCAGTGATATTTATTTAAACCCAAAGCGACATATATACAAATAATTTCACTTAGGGCCAAAGAAGGAAAAACTCGTTAAATTTGCTCCATTTTCTCCATTTCTTAACTGATTTGTGGGAGCAGTGGAATAAGAAAAGAGTAAGTCAAGCTTGGGAGAGTTAAACAAGAAAAAGATTTAGACATGCCCTAGCATGGAAAATAATGGTCTTTATCTTTTACCATTCATGTCCAACACTGCATGACTGCTCATAATTCTAGGTAAAGAGAATCTAATATTTTAAACAATTTAAAAATTTTCCAATAAGGTAGCACTCCAGCCAAACAATGCACCAAGAAGAACAAATCCCCTTAATTTTCTAATTTCTTATTTGATTCTGACAGCTTTGGAAGAGTAACAGGAAGTATCTTTTGATGAAGAAATTCCAAACTGGCTTCAATTGAAAAAAATTCTTGAATCTACTTTGTGAGACACTTTTAATTTCTGGCTTTTGTTTAATCATCATAATTTAATAGATTCAGGAAAGTTTTTGGCCTTCAAGTCAAATAATTATGATAACCTCATTCCAAGTTTGTGTCTGCATATCTCAGAGTCAAATGGATAGCGAATCTGTTTGATTTTCTACTTTGATTATGAAATTAACCAGATAGTTCCCAAATTTCTATTTTGTTTAGTGTGATGTCCAGCCTCCAGTGATCCTCTCCTCCTGGTGTTCATGCCCCCAGGGAAGTTTTTCCTATATTGAATGGGACTAACCTCTATTAGCAGTAGAATACTATGCAGAAGTATCATGGAAAACAGTGCAACTTCTGTTTTGCTCTTTCTTAGCTTACTAACAGCTTCTGTGTCCGAAAGCACTCAAACCCTGTAGAGAGGTTTATAGGGGGAGAAACAGAAGCCTCCCGCCAACTGTTGGTATTAAGTGTCAGCCTGTAAATAACCCCTGGAAGTGGATCCTCCAGCCCCAGTCAAGCCTTCAGAAGACTACAGTATCAGCTGATACCTTGACTACAACCTCATGAGAGCTCCCAAGCCGGAACTGCCCAGCTAAGTTGTCTCTGAATTCCTGGCCCACAGAAACTGTGTGAAAGAATAAATGCTTCTTTTGGTTTTAAACTGCTAAGTTTTGGTATAATTTGTTATGTAGCAATAGAAAACTAATATACTCAGTTAGGCATTTAATACCTAATATTCAGAGATCCAGTGTTTATAAATCTTTCAGGTTCAGGAAACGAACAAAAGGCTCCACTTTAATTCCTGTGATAAACATTTATGAGTTTTTGCAATTCCTGGCCTTTGAACTCCCCTCTTGTGTTTGTGAATTTTCCACCTTCTGAGTCTTGGTGAGATGTAGAGCATTTGCTTCCACTCTAGACCCAGAAAATGCAGAATACTTACTTTGCCAGTCTGTCTAGAAGTTGTTGGACAAGTGCCCAGGCATGATTTGTCAAGCACACTTGCTCACCGTAATGGTGGTATTGTAAGCTATGGCATCCATTGTGGTCCGGCAGTTATGACAGCAGTGCTACTCCTCATTAGACTGGTTTGTTCCTGCCCATCTCCCAGTGCTGGTTTTCCAGCTACAGAGATTCCTTCAGCTACCCAGTATTACTAATTTTCTTTTGTGCGTAAATCATTTTTTGTGTGTAAATCATCATGATGCAGTATGCATATCCAATGGAAATCACAAGGGCATCAGATACATCCAAAGGTCAATTGGAACTGCCTGAGAGAGAGGATTACTTCATTCTGGCCTTTTGAATCAGTCTTCAAAGGCACAACTTAACTGGCAGAAAGTTGAAGCACGATACAGAAAGAAAAAGGTTAAGGGGACAGAGTAGCTTTAAGATAAATCATTATAGGTAAGCATCAGTGCACCCAGAGTTTGGGACCCTCAAACACTGATGATTTATGAATGAAATGCTTCTCAAAGTCCAAGTTTTTCTACTTCAGTAGTTTTATAATTACATGCTTACTAACTTACTAAAAATTACTTCAAACTGTTCATTAACTTCAAGAAACAGAGGCATCAAGAAATGAAAAACAAAATTAATTTTAAAGTGATACTAGTTAAAGCAAGGACACAGACAATGAAATTTAAGTTGCACACAACTTAATATAATTGAAACCAGCTATAAAAGTATGAGACAGTCATAAATATCAGACTGTTAAATTGTTTTCCCAAGTAATTAAAAAGCCATATCCATGACAGAACTTAGTTTTAATGTTTCATCTTTTTCCTCATAAGCCTTTGATTAATTCTTGAATTACAAATTCTCATAAACTCTGGCATTTTTAGGATGGTAGACAAGTCTGTAGGGAGGCCAGAGGAATTACCTACATGAAGAATAAGTAAAAATGCAGAATCACAGCTTTCTATAGGTTAAACTTAGACAACTCTGCCCCAGCCTTATTGGGTTTCCTCTTAGAAACCTGTCAACTCTAAACTCAATCCCTCTACATGGCCTTAGCAAACCTGATAATTCTTACCCCACCTTTTGGCAAGCAAGTACATTGGGTTGTCTTTGTATCTTTTATCTTTTGGAAATTTTTATTTTTAATTACACTGACTACACGAACACCTTCTTGGTACAAAATCCAAAACATTACGGATCAAGCCAAAACCTCTCTTCACTACTAACCACAGTTCGAGTCCCCTGTACATGCTTGCAAACTTCCAGATGTTTTTCTATGTACCTACTGGATTATATAGATACAGGTGTAAAGCTCAGCCTCCACTCTGAGTTGCAAGGTAAATCATTAATATTTAGAGTACTTGGGGCGCCTGGGTGGCTCAGTAGGTTAAGCGTCTACCTTTGGCTCAGGTCATGATCCCAGGGTCCTGGGATCGAGCCCTGCATCAGGCTCTCTGCTCAGCAGGAAGCCTGCTTCTCCCTCTCCCACTCCCTCTGCTTGTGTTCCCTCTCTCGCTGTTTCTCTCTCTGTCAAATAAATAAATAAAATCTTTTAAAAAAATATTTAGAGTACTTATTCTGGTAGCATAAAAAACATTGTTCCTAGTTCATTGGCCCCTTTCCTCCTCTCTTCTGCTATGGCTGCATAATATTCTACATATATATATATATGTATATATATACATTATAATATTCCATTTTATATATTCCATTATAATATTATAATATTCCATTATGTCATATTATTATAATATTCCATATATATATATATATAACACATCTTCCTTATCCATTCATCTATCAATGGACTCTTAGATTGCCTCCCTATCTTGGTTATTGTAAATAATGTAATAAACATATAAACATAGGGGTGCACATATCCTTTTGAATTCGTGTTTTTGTTTTCTTTGGGTAAATACCCAGTAGTGGAATTATTACATCATATGGTAATCCTATCTTTAATTTTTTGAGAAACCACCATACTGTTTTCTGCAGTTGACTTACCAATCTACATTCCCACCCACAGTACACAAGTATTCCATTTATGACAATATGGGTGGACCTAGAAGGTATTATGCTAAGTGAAATGAGTCAGACTGAGAAAGAAAAATACCACGTGATTTCACTCTTATGCAGAATCTAAAACAAAAAAAGAATAAACAGACAAAAAGCAGAATTGGATCTGTAAACACAGAGAACAAACTGAGGGTTGCCAGAGAGGAGAGGTGTGGGGAGGATGGGCAAAACGGGTAAAGAGGAGTGGGAAGTACAGGCTCCCAGTCATGGAATGAATAAGTCACAGGAATAAAAGGCACAGCATAAGGAATATAGTCAATGACATTGTAATAGCATTGTATGGTGACAGATGGTATCTACCCTTGTGGGGAGCACAGCATAATGTTTACACTTGTGGAATCACTATGTTGTGCACCTGAAACTAATATAACATCATGTGTCAACTATACTCAAATCAAAAGGTTAATTAAAATAAAATAGGATAAAAATAAGGTACATTTGGTGGCAATTAGGGAAGCATCTGGTCCTCTAAGTCATCTGTCTCACAGGCATTTGTGGAGAAAACCCTTGTTTCCCTCTGCCTGGCTCCTCAGAACTGGAGCCTGCCTTTGCCACATCAAGATGGGAAGAGTAGGAATCAGTCTACTGCTACTGCCTGTTAAAACAAGAGAATCCCTGCAAAGTCATCCAGGTTCTCTTCCTCCAAAATTCCCTCTGCCTTTCACCTCCTAAGCTCTGCCTGGGTGAGATAGCCCCCCAGAGTAATCTGTGTTCTCATCACTTACCCCATTTTCCCTTCTCTGCTCAGCTCAAGGTTGGTTGTTGCTGTTGTTTAGGTTCTGGGGAGGGTGGAGGGAAAAGATTCAGAATTCTCTCTGTTTCCCTAAAAGAATTTACGCTATTGAAAACCAGAGTTAGGAAGGAGCATAGATGTAACATTCTTACCTTCTGCCCAAATATGTCTTTCTGCTAAGGTGATGAGCCTAAGATGGCCAAGCTTGAAATGAAAGGGGATACAGAGAGAATGGAATTATTAAAAAGACACTGAAAAAAAGTTGGTTTTTATACTTACTGTATATAAATTATATCATCCTAGATGTATTATTCTATAACTTGCTTTTTCTTCTTGTTCAATATGCCTTGAGGATATTTCCATGATGCTACATACAGTTCCACAAAAGTCATTCAATAACCAATTATTGAGTCCCTATTATGTGCCAGAGGCTGTATATATAGCACTGGAAAAATAGACTAAGTCTCTATTCTTGTCAGCTTACATGTTAGAGAAGAAGAAAGATAATAGTCAAATGAGAATATGCATGAGTAATATAATATGAAGTGATGGATAAAAGGAGAAAGAAAGTGGGGTAAAGGGACAGAGACAAAGGTGGTGTTTCAGACAGTCAGAGAGGATCCCTCTGCAGGGACAACCTCATTCTTTATAGCTAGCATGACAAAGCCCTGCAGAAGGATAGCAAGGTTTGTTTCCTGTTACAAATAATGCTGTAGTATTCCCTCCTTGTGCACATGAACAATAATACTTCGAGTAGATGCTGAAAAACAGAAATATTGAACCATCCTTGAAAATTGTTATCTGAAATGGTTATACTGATTTTTACTCCCATCAGAAACTGTTTGTTCCCCATAACCCTCTTAGTTAATACTATCAAAATTATTGATTTTACCAATCTGATGTACCCAAAAAATGGCATCTTGGATTTTTTTTTTTTTTTTTTTGTAATTGACACTTCCCTTTATTACTGAGGTTGACTATGGTTTCCTATGTTTATTAGACATTTATATTTCCAGTCTTGTAAAAATAGCTATACATATCCTTTGCCCATATTTCTATGGGATTTTTTTGTCTTTCTCTTTTGATTTGTTGGAGTTAATGTACTCAAGCTAATGAAGATTGTCTTACATATGTTGTAAATATTTTCTCTTATTTTATTCATCCTTTTAATACTCATACCTTCATCGGTCTTTATTATTTTAAATTTTTAAATTCAAATTCAGCACACATTTATTGAGTACTCACTACATAAAAGACACTGTGCTAGGCCCTTTGGAAAATATAAAAATAGTTGAGACCTGACATCTGCCCTCATGGATCTCACAATTCAGTGTTGGGGACACATGTACACAAATATCTATAAAACCAAGGGTCTTAATAATCTACAAAGTACTGTAAAAAGAAGTACTATGGTGGGGCAATAACTAGCTCAGAACAAGGCACGTGGAAAAGTTTCACAGATGCAGTAGCATTGAAGAGACAGCGGCTGTTTGAAAGGCAAGGATAGGTAAAAGTCTTCATCACAGGAGGAACAGCACAAGCCCAGCAGAAATGCAGCCAGGAAGGGTTGGGGAGAAGTTTATGGGAAAGCTGGATAATGGCTTTCTAGGTAGGAATAAGAGGAGTCAAGTCAGTGGAAGACCAGATTGAAAGGGTCGGGTGGAACTATCTTAATCTTCTATCTATAAATAAGAAATAAGTGATAACTTCTACAATTCATAATCTCCCTGAAAGGTAGTCATTAACGAAATGAAGAACATTGTTGACTGTGAGACGTTAAGTAAAGATTTGGAGTGACTGGGAGAACATGGATGGCCTCGTCCGAAAGCTTGACAACAGCCTGAAGATGGATGCTCTGCAGCCCCTAGCGTGTGCGTGCACACTGCTTGTGTGTCTGCTGATGGCCGCAGGCTGGAGAGAACCCTCGCCTGAGAACAGCTGCAGTTGGCAAGTCTTGGGTCTGTTTTACCATCCTGCAGAGGTAGGAGTTGGATAGCTTATGCACTATGACTTCACAGTCCTCTGGGGAGGCTGCCAAAAAAAGCATGTTTTGGATAGGAATCTGAAAAAAAGTAAAAAGAAAAAAAAATAAAAATTTGAAATACCCGAGAGGAGTTTGGCATAGGGATAAGGTTTCACATCCAGCTCCTCCCTAGGCTCTGCCATTTAATCATCCTCCAGGACACAGGGGCTGCCATGGATAGTGTTTAGGCCTCCTTGGGCTGCATCAGCAAACACCCTCCTTTGATAGGCAGTTGGAAAGTAACGGGATTTGGGTTTTAGTTGCAAGGGAATGGTGGAAAATGTTACAAACAGCCGACCTCCTTTGCCCTCACTGAAATGGCTGCCTGTCTCCACACATTTTATGTTGCTTTGGGGAGAATGACAAAAGACAGATGCTTCTTGCTGGAATGGGAGTTGTTTAATCTTTCTTTCGAGTCCCAAGACAGTTACTGTAGTTTCTTGGAGCAGACATCTTGGGCTACTCCTTGGTTTTCAATGTCTTATAAATGGTGTTGTGTTGTGATTTTCCATTATATGGAATACAGAAAAATCTGTAAGAGAGATTTTTTTTTTAAGGTGTTATGTAGTAGATGGTGTCCTCGGGCCAAAAGCCTTAAACTGGGTGTGTATAAATTGTAAATAAACTGTAAGCTGTTTTAGTCAGACACAAAATACATAACCTGGTCTGGCCTCATCTCCTACAGAACATCAGCTAGGTATACAAAGATGCTTATGTCCATTTCAAGGGTCGCTAGGAATATCCAGAATCATCTTTCCACTAGCATGACCTATTTTCACAGTACCCACAAAAGAGAACTGCTTTCTCTCCAGGTTTTGCGGCCCCCATGGGACCCCAGAAAGCTGCACAGTAGACAGAAATGCCCTTCAGAAACATAGTAAAACTCATATGTTAGCACCAACCACCCTGCTCTCTGCTCCTCTCTCTTTTCATAAAGACAATGAGTTTCATAAAGGTAATGAGATAAAAGAGAAACTAACAGGATGTGATGTACTCAAGCATTTTCATCATGTTAAGGCACAAGAGCAAATAATTAATCTCATACACAACCTCACTTTCCCAGGAGGAGCACATTCTTATTAACAGGCAAATCATGACAGCAATTTGGAAAGTGATTCATTTCTCCTAAAAGTCTTAACATTTGATGGGACTTCACATATCTTTTTGTTTTAGTGAATCTTGCTTAAGTTTGTTTGTTTGTTTTTTTTTATTTTGAGCCTGTGTATGTTTTTTTCTCTCTTTCTTTTGTTAAATTTTCAAATTGCCTTGATTAGGCTCATGGCCTCCTCCTACCTGCGCAGAGATGATCCCTTCTTCCCTCCCTAGTGATTTTCATACCTCAACAGAGCTCTCTCCTCAGTGTGTAGGAACTTCAAGGTAGACAACACAGCTGGAAATGGAAATCTATGTCTGTGGTTGTCTGTGTGTGGGGTCTCTGTGTTTTAGGTAGGAGAGATATTTTAGGGCAGAGCACACTGCCTTTTTTTTTTTTTTTTGCTTTCCTATGTGTGCATAAAAGACATTTGAAAGCTGGGATGAATAACAAGAATTTGTGTTTCTATAGCATTTTCCCCAAGGACATTTATAAGTTTATAAAATTATCCTCAAAAACCTTCTCTTCAGCTGGGTTAAGAGCAAGAATTATTTTCATATTTCATTAGAGGAAACCAGGATAAAGAGAAGCATCTCAACTCTGTCAGCTTTACCCTGCTCAGAAATGGAACCCCGCCCTTCGGAGATGAGTGACATCATCCCGCCAACCCACTGCCTCTCTAGGCCGAGCTCCCCTGCCTTTCTTTGGTTGTCCGCTGTGTATAAGCCAATGTTCTTGGCTCCTCATCTGATCTTAAAATCAGTGTTGGGTGAATCAGAAGATTTGGACATTCTGTTCAGAAAATGTTATAAATTCATCAAGATTTGCTCGATCTGCAAAACTCTTCTGGCATTCTCAATAAAATAGCAGTCTTGTGTCCCCAGATGACTTCCTGAAACACAGGACTTGTGTGGGATGATATAGTTACCCCATGACCTGGTAAGAGACACGCTCTGTCACAATCCCCTGCCTTTACCCATGCTGGCTGTCCCCTTTCTTCCCTGCTCTTGTCCACCTGCAGCATTCCTGTGCATCTTTTAGAACTCAGCTTGACTGTTACCAACTTCTTCACTAAGGCTTCTCAGGCATTCTCCTCACCGAAGCTCCAGTTTTTGTTCAGGTCTCTCTATTCATTCCTCTCCCACTAGGATATGTGCCTGGTAAAATGTGCTGACTTTAGCCCAGCTCCACAGAAGTCCTGATCAATGCAAAGAAAATCTCAGTCTTTGCCAGAGATTAGATAAAGAATTGTCCTGTGGCTTTGGCCAATTAGGCAAGAGTAGAAACGAATGTGGGGCTGTTGGTCCTCATGAGTAAGATGGGATTTGAGGAAGAGATGGTCAATCCTCTTCCTCTGAACATGACATATGGCCTTGGGGGAGCTGCCGCCTTCTCATTTCCAGCCTGAGGATGAAGCAAACACTGAAAATGGCAGAGCACAGATGAGGATAAAATCCAGGCCCTTCAAGATTTCATAGAGCCATTGAAACAACCAGATTGAAGTTGGTTCTACTTCTGGATGACTTCTTCTTCTTCTTCTTCTTCTTTTCTTCTTCTTCTTCTTCTTCTTCTTCTTCTTCTTCTTCTTCTTCTTCTTCTTCTTCTTGTTCTTCTTCTTCTTTTAAAGATTTTATTTATTTGAGAAAGAAAGAAAGAGTGAGAGAGAGAGAGCATGAGTAAGGGCAGGGGGCAGAGGGAGAGGGAGAAGCCGACTCCCAGCTGAAAGGGAGCCTGATGTGGGGCTAGATCCCAGGACCCTGAAATTAGGACCTGAGCCAAAGGCAAATGCTTAACTCACTGAGCCTTCCGGGCGCCCCTTCTGGATGCCTTCTTATGTAAAATAATAAATGTTTTTATTGATTAAGTCAGAACCCTACTTTCTGTTTATTGCTGCTGAAAGCTTCCTAATTCATCCAATGCTTTTCCTGACCTTCAACCTACAAGTTGAGCCAGAATTGAGTATTCCTTCCTTTGATTGCTCTGGCACTGTGTACTTACCTCCATTACAGCATCAGTATTGGGTTTTCATGATCTGTCTTTCCTTGCTGGTTTCTTGTTATCTTTTACTTATAAACTTTAAATCCCAGACCAGTTTCTTGGTCACCCTTGGTTTCTCATTACCCAAGCGGCAACTGCTGCCTTCTGTGTACTGTTTTCCCCAGGATGTGGGTAGGGTTCCCTCTTCCTTCACTTCTAAATCACTATTAATCAAATGAAGGCTGTTGTATATATGTATATATGTATATATGACTTTAACTAAATGCTAACAGAAAGGCATCCTTAATTCGAGAATTCTCTAGCTACCCCACCATGGAGAATTTACAACCACCCAACTTTCTTTTTGTAGCTAAGGCCTAGTCTACTTCTTTTACCTGATTCCTCAAGGGTCCCCAAATTCTCATCTTTGGAGCCCAGAAACAGAACTTTTTTAAAAAAATTATGCTGACCATTTTAGTTCCCTTTATTTTGGTTTTCCCAATGAATTTTACGACCTGAGCTTTACCTTTGCTCTCTAAACTGTTGGTGTATTTCCCTAAACATAAAAAATTTCCCCTTCTGTCTCTTTCTGCTTCCAAATTGTAGAAAGGACTGAAGTAAGATTTAAACAAGTGATTTTTAAAATCTCTCCATTGCACTTGTATTCTCAAAGCTTAAATGTGGGGGCACCTGGGTGGCTCAGTTGGTTAAGTGTCCAACTCTTGATTTCGGCTCAGGTCATGACTCAGGGTCATGAAATCGAGCCCTGCATTAAGCTCAGTGGTCAGCCGGGAGTCTGCTGGAGATTCTCTTCCTCTCTCTCTGCCCCTCCCCCCCTCAAAAAAATAAATAAATCTTTTTTTTTAAAAAAAAAAGCTTAAATGTGGTATCCTTGACATGTGGTGACACTCAGTTTTTAATAATATCCAATCCTTCCTTGAAGATAGTAATTAATTTCATGAATATTTCATGTGTTATTTCACTTTTTCATTTTGTCCTTTTTTTGAAGACTCCCATAAATTCCCTCTTGCACCCCAATTCTCACTCCAAACAAAACAAACTATAAGGTCCACTTTGCGAGTGCTCTCATCAGCAAGCAAGGCAGGTCCACACTCCAGCTGGCTTCTTAGGAACACCCTACAGTCACTGAACTCTGAGTGTCTTAGTTTCTTTTTTGTAAATCGAGGAAGTTGGTCTACTTATCTGCAACTTCCTTCCAGCTTTAAAATACTACATAGGCCTCAAAGTCCTGGGCCATGAGAAACGGGGCTGGACCCAAGAAGTAGAGGAGGCCGGCTAATTTTATTTGTAGCTCGAACCATCTGCTGCCGTTAACACTAACAAGCAGCTATTTGGTTCTTTAGTGATCGAAGATCTCCACCCTCCATTTAAGAAATAAGAGAATACTGATCTTGGTTTAACCACCAAGAGATTCTCACATTTCCTCTTTCCCTGAAACTAGACTATTAATATCCACCCTTATCTCATTTGATAAACAAAATGTTTCTACCAAAACTGAGTGGCAGGAGTTGTACAATTCAAGTTTGGGAACCAAACATTTTTTTCTCTTTAATTTTGACAATTGTTTTCTTCCTTCTGTAATTGTCCCAAAATTACCCCCAGAAAACCTAAAGAATTAATGAATGTAGAGACAGTTGAGTGGAAAAATTAAAGAAAAAAATACAGGATCACTATCTGAGGCTAGATTTTAGCTGTCTTCAAAATGTTAAAGAATTAAGTTGAAGCACCATCTAGTGGCTCTCAATTATGTTTTGCTAAAGGTTGCTCCCAATTTTCCTCAATTTAGGGCCGCAATTAATTTGTTGTGCATGTATATATATATATGTATGCATATGTGTGCTTAAGAAAGAAAAATGTTTTTTATCTTTATGCAGGGCTAAGAGGTTGAGAGAAAGTAGCTAGAGCTTTTTACTCTTCCAATCTGACATCACATAGAAAATCATGGCAGTGAAGAAGCGTGAATTCAGATAAATCTCTTCCATGAAAAATGGAGTCCTTTCATTTCAATGATGGCAGAAAAAAGCATTAACACAATAAAGCCCCACAGATTTCAGTTCCTCTGTTTCTCCTGATCAGATCCTCTCTTAAGAGCCCACAACAGTGTCTTTATCTTCCCAATCTGTAATGCAGACATGTCCTCACATGTGTAGGGATTGGCTGACTATTAGATGATTTTGCACATCTCCAGATTCCCAAGCCCTTTCCTATCACAAGCCCACAGTATCCTTCAGCTTTACATAACCAGCAATTCTTCTGGAACTATCATGGAGATGCTCTTATACCTATGATTGCTATCTTCTGAAGTTATGTCTGTTTCATAATCTCTATGGGAAGAATGAAAATAGAACATGAAAAATGCACATGAATAGAATATAACCTGTGTTGCAAGATTAACAGCAAACTTTGAAATTGGCAAAGTAGGTACTTGTGTTAACCAGGGTTAAATTCAACTGTGTATGGAGTAAAACTCAAAATAACAGTGGCATGAACACAATAGTGTATTTTCTCTTACATAAAAGAATCTTGTGGTAGGTATTCTAGGGTTAGTATGGTAACTCCATGGTCATTAGGACCCAGGATCCTTCTGTGTTTCTTTTCCATCATCTTAGTGTATGGCTTCCATCCTCAATGCTACCCATGGCCCAAGCTGGCTGCTGGACCTCTAGTTATTACACCAGTGTTGTAGTCCAGGAGATAAGGAGGAAAAGCAAAAGAGGATCTCTTCTTTCTCTTTAAAGAGATATCCTAAAAATATCACACAAGATATGTGCTTACACCTTATTTGAGAAAATTTTAATGGGTAGTCATATTCAGTTGCAACGGAAACTGAGAAATGTCTTTTAGTTAAATGTGTCTCCATACAAAATAAAATTGGAATCATGTCTTTAAGCACTGTATCAGAGATCTAATACTGCAATAATGCTGTGTAACAATCACAAAACCTCTGTGGCAACAATTGCTTAAATGACTGGGATCATCTGAGGGTCAGCTAGGCAGCTCTTCTGACCTTGACTGAGCTTCTCCCTTGTCTAAGAGATGACTAACTGTTGCATTCTCTAGGCTGGCTTCAACAGTGAGGTGGCAAACGGGACTAGGATGAGCCAGCTCTGCCTTGCATGTGTCTCAACCTCCAGCAGACTAGCCCAGGCATGTTCTCATGGACTAGCAACAGAAACACACAGGACTTCTTGAGATGTAAGCTCAAAACTGGTACACTGCCATTTCTGCCTCATTTGATTGGCTAAAGCAAATTCCATGTGTTAGAGAAACATGCGCTTACTTTATGTTTCCAACTCAAAAATCACTGACCGATTACATGGACTGAGGGAGGGAGAAAGATCTGGAGTCATGAATACAATCTACCACAAAGAGAAAGGGGAAGATGAGCATTGGCTCAGGCAACTAGCAATCAGTGCCTTGGTGTTTTTGAGTCTGTGACAGAACTATGGTACTAGACTTTTCCATTCTATGCCATTTTAAACACGAGGAAGTTATAATTTAAAAAAAAAGAGAGAGAAAGAAAAGAGCTAATATAAGTTATATATGAAATTATTTACTAGTTTATTTCTTGGCTCATGTTCAGTTACTAATGAAATAGGTATTAATCTTAGCACTTGTCCTATTCTTTACTGTAGGCAGAAACTAGCTAACTGTACCCAAACCCCGACTCTATTTTGTTGAGGCAGCTACACTACATTCTCCAACTTCCATAAAAGTGTGGCCATGTATCAAATTCTAGCCAATAGAACATAAACAGATGTCATTACTTCTCCAGGCCTGGTTCATAAAAACCTCCTACATAAAATCCCTCACTCTCTCTGTCTCTTTCCCATTCACCAGCTGGAGAATACTCTGAGAAGGGCAGAGCTAGAGGGTAAAATGGTACCTTAGAGCAGAACCACTCCTGTTCCCTGACCTAGATCCACCAACCTGCCCTGGGATATGATGTGAGCAAGAATTAAACTTTTGTTATATGAATGCACTGAGATTGGGAGGTTGTTTGTTTCAACAATTAGACTATCCTACTTATATGTTATCTTCCAGATAGTAGCCTCCATTCATTTTCTCCCTTTGAGCCTTCCTAAAAATAAAAGTAATAGCTTGAGGGGCGCCTGGGTGGCTCAGATGGTTAAGCAACTGCCTTTGGCTCAGGTCATGATCCCAGGGTCCTGGGATCGAGCCCCACATCGGGCGCCCTGCTCAGCGGGGAGCCTGCTTCTCCCCCTCCCTCTGCTTCTCCCCCTGCTCATGTTCTCTCTCTCTCTGTATCTCTGTGTCTCGAATGAATAAAAAAAAAAGTAATAGCTTGAATCACCTGCCACCTTACACAAGAAATTTTTCCTTTAAATAAAAGGATACTTTTTACTATAGGATTACCATATGTACCAATGAAGATAGGGTTCCAGTTTACAGTGGCCCTAGAAGTTGTTGGGGTTTCAACAAGAACTCTTACCACCATTAATCCATTCCAACCTGGAGTACAGATGAGACAGAATTGAGACAGTGGAGCTCTAAAAGTTGAGGGGACATTCAGCACTGTCTCCAAAGACTCTAAGAGCTCCTCATTTGGGATCAACTTATAATTTCTTTGAAAATAAAGGTACTGCTAAAAATGACTCCTGGCCATTTATTCAATGATCAGGACAAACATGCACTAATTGCTAGCAAGCAAGAAAGGGACGGAAGGTTGGCTACAGGTCAACTGGAAGGCAGTGTTTGTAGTGGCTTCTGACATTGCAACATTATTTAGCATCTTAAAAGGGCAGAGGAAACAAGAAGCACTATCCAAAGAACCCAAAGGGGTGGAGAAAAACTGCAAAGCCTTGTAATTTGCCATTTGCTGAGCCATCTTCCTCTTTAGGCTAAGAAGCATGGCTATTTCTTGTTTGCAAATAAGAACTCAGTAAGGCAAAGGAGAAAGTAGATGATTCATCCCAGGCATTTATAATGGCAGGCAGCAAGCTTTGGCGTGTGTATAAATACACATTTGCTAAGACTTTGAAAGAGGATTTGCCAACTATCACAGTGATTCACATAAACACAAAGGTATCAATTAGTAATAGGAGATTTGATGTCTCATCAAATCTAAATTGACTTCCAGATTTTTCAATTTTCATGCTCTATGAAAAAAGCATAAAATATATAATTAGTGCAATGAATACAAGCCTTCAGAGGCATAGAAACTAGGGAGTAAACACCTAAGAAGCACCAGTTGAACTTCATTTCCCCCACAGAATTCTTGAAGGGTGTCCCAGGACAGGTTATGTCTCAGGAAAGCACCGTAATGAAACAGAAGCTTTTGCCCCAGTGCTGCAGCCATCTCTGCCTGGGCTCCCAGGTGTTAACAAAGCTTATACATCAAAGAAAGAGCTAGGGGAACAAACAATGTGCCAAAAAATGCATCAAGCTGTTCCCAGGACATTGTAAACTTAAAGCCTTCTAATGATGTTTTCTTTCTAAGGAGTCTATATTTTTTTAGCCTTCATTGCCTACCTGCAATCATTTATTCTCTGGAAGTAGATGAATCCCACGATGACCAGGATAACCAAGAATAGAGAGAATTTCACATAGAGAATGATCAGTAAGGCTGATGCTGGAAATTCCAGAATTATGACACGTTAAAATACAGGCAACACAGCAGAGATAAAGAGCCATTTCAAGGATTCTTCTAATGAACAAAGTGGGGTCAATTGTTTAAAAGAGACCTTTAAAATATTCTTAAAAGGTCACAGACTATCATAATCAATACACCGTCTAGACTACAATTCAAATGCTGTTAAGGTATTCTTTCAGGACAGAGTTTAGGAACTGTGTCTGTGTTTTATAAAATGGCAGATTTTCAATATTTTCTAAATGAATAAATGCACAGTAAATGTTAATACTTCCCAATTTTATAAGAAAAAAGGAAATATGCTTTCTAACTTCCTGTGTAAATGTTAGTCTTTTAGGGTACTGTTATTAATATTTTGAGCACCATCTGCTATTTTCCACACAATGAAGTAATTTTGTCACTGAGTTGCTGTCACCCCTTTAATAGGGTATTTTATGTCTTCTTACTTTCATTTATTCACCTGTAAAATGGCCCCAAGAATTGTTAAAAAGATAAAATGAGACTAAGTAGGACTATCATTCTGAAGTTTATTTCTGCTATGAAAATGGCAACCAAAAGTAAACTTTAAGTACTATTCTGACTCTTGGCTCCAAAAGTCATGTCATCCTGTTAAATAAACTGCTCAAATACTAAACTAGAAGAATGTCAGACAATCTCCTTCCTATGCACTGTCAAGGAAGAAGAAGACATGGTCTCAGCCTGAGCTGAAAAGACTCACAATCCAGCTGGAGACATCAGATCCATACAGATGAAAAGATCACTTATAAGAGAGTGAACATTGCTAACTAAGTGAGCATTACAGACTGTAAATCATCTCAGGAATAATAAAACTGAGTCAACTCCAACTGGGAGGTTAGGGTGAAGTGGGACTTCAACTGAGCCATGCCAATAACAGGATTAAATAAGTTAAGAAAAGAAGAAAGAACTTCCCAAGGGAAAGAAACAATTTGAACAAAAATTTGAAGAATTCATTAACAAATCAAATATGATAAAGCATAGAGTCGGGTACATAGAGATGAAGTCTGTGATGATCTGAACCTAATTCTGTAGCTATTTGTGTATGTCAGGCACTGTGTCAGACCCTGGATATAGAAATGAAGAATATGGTTCTTACTCTCAAGGAGTTTACATTGCACTGGGAGTCAGAGAAGTTAGTCAGTTACAGGACTATGAAGTACTCAGAGGCATGCATGAGGTGTTACATGAGCACAGAGTAGGAACAGCTAAACCAAACTGCAGGGTGAAAGAAAATTATCCCAGTTTTTATTTTATTTTATTTTATTATGTTATGTTAATCACCATACATTACATCATTAGTTTTTGATGTAGTGTTCCATGATTCATTGTTTGCGTATAATACCCAGTGCTCCATTCAGTACATGCTTTCTTTAATACCCATTACCAGGCTAACCCATCCCCCCACCACCCTCCCCTCTAGAACCCTCAGTTTGTTTCTCAGAGTCCATAGTCTTTCATGGTTCATCTCCCCCTCTGATTTCCACCCCCTTCATTTTTCCCTTCTTGCTATATTCTTCTTCTTCTTCTTCTTCTTCTTCTTCTTCTTCTTCTTCTTCTTCTTCTTCTTCTTTTTTAACATATAACGTATTATTTGTTTCAGAGGTACAGGTCTGTGATTCAACAGTCTTACACAATTCACAGCGCTCACCATAGCACATACCCTCCCCAATGTCTATCACCCAGCCACCCCGTCCCTACCCCCCATCACTCCAGCAACCCTAAGTTTGTTTCCTGAGATTAAGAATTCCTCATATCAGTGAGATCATACATGTCTTTCTCTGATTGACTTATTTCGCTCAGAAAATTATCCCAGTTTCTAAGCCTTAAAACTTCAATAGGAGGGGTGCCTGGGTGGCTGTTAGTTAAGCGTCTAACTCTTAATTTCAGCTCAGGTTCTGATCTCAGGGTCATGAGATCAAGTCCTGCAACAGGCTCTGTGCTCAACAGGGATTCTCTCCCTCCCTCTGCCTTCCCCTCAACCTTACTCTTTCTAGCTCTCTCTCTCAAATAAATAAATAAATCTTTAAAAAAAAAACTTCAATAGGAATTGAGCAAACAGAAGAAGAGAGTATGAGGAAAGAAGTATGTTGTGGAGAGGTAGAAATTGCATGTACAGAAGAATAAGAAAGGAGAACACCTTTGAAGAGCCCAAAAAGGCCGACATGCATGGGGCACAGGCTGAAGATTGGCAAGACATGAGGCTAAGGAGAGTGGCAGATTAAAGGGGTTTAGCTTTCTAAGAGACAAAGAGAAGCGACTGGGGGTATTTAAGTAGGGAGGGGCATGTTTTTCATTTTAGAAAAGTTACTCTGGTAACAGTGTAGGTGATAAATTGGAAGGAGTCAAGTTAGGAGCCAGAAGACCTGTTACAAGAATATTGTAATAATTCCGGTGAGAGATGACCACGTGTTTAACTAACACGAAGGAAAGAAAAAGGTCTAGATTTAAGAAAAAAATTTAAGATAAAATCAACAGAACATAGTGACTGATTTTGAATATGGGAAATAGGAAAGAGTGATGTTGTAGGATATCTTCAATTTTCTGGCTTGAGTCATTTATCAAGATAAAATATAAGTATGGAGCTTATGAAGGGGTAGAGAAGAGGAATTCCTTTTGAGGAATATGCAAGTTGAGATGCCTTTGATTCATTCAAGTGCATGTGAAGCCATTCATTTGGAAATTGGTTCTGACCATGGCATAGCCAAGGAGAGAAATCTGGGCTAAAAATACAGATTTGAGGGTCAAGAATTAGGCAGCAGTTGGAGCCATAGGTATGGATGAGATCCTTCAAGGAATAGGGGTAAAAGTGAAAAGAAAATAGAGTCAGTGATGGAACTCAGAGAAATTCCTTCCTTCATGGAATGAATAGATGGAAAACTAAGAACTAAGAAGTTTAGTGAAGGTTAAGAAGAGAACCAAGTGATTATGGGAGGAAATTGGTGAGAGAGGAAAGACCATATCAAATATCACAAAGAAGCTAATTAGTAACTATGAATTAAAATTTTATATTTTGTTTGGCACTTGAGAGATCTTAAACTTTTCATTAGAACATTTCCTGTGCAGAGAGATGCAAGAGAGTTAAGGAGTAGATGTGAGGTGACATAAAAGAGACAATGTGTATAGACCCCTCTTTTTAAAAAATCTTGGATGAATGAAAGGCAAGAGGCTAAGAGTTTAAAGAAGTCATAGCATCTACTTTTAAATTCAGAAGGAAAAGAGGCATGTTCATATAATCAGCCTTAGAGAAAGGATTGGTGGTATAAAAAAGACTGAAGAAAGGAGAGCAAGGGTAATTAGTGAAGCAAAGCCTCTTGGGACATGGGAAGGGAAAAACGAGTATAGGGTAGAGGTTGAATGTTTGGTCTATGGAAGGGAAAGTCAGGTGGGACTGCAGATAAATGCATATGTCTAGAGACAAGAACTATAAAATAAGAACCTAGAGTTGGTGGGAGATTGATAATGGAAAATAACGACTAGAAGTGAACGTATTAGTACCTACTACAGCATGGATGATGCTTGAAAACATTACCCCAAGTAAAAGAAGCGAGTAACAAAAAGCACATAATATATGGTTCCACTTACGTGAAATGTCCAAAATAGGAAAATCTATACACAGAAAGTAGATTAGGGGTTACCTAAAGCTGGAGGATTTCTGATAGTAGGATAGCTAAAGGGTAGAGGTTTCTTTCTGGAGTGATGAATATATTCTAAAATTGATTGTGGTGATGGCTGCACAACTCTGTGCCAAAGACCACTAAGTGGTACACTTTAAATGGGTGAATTGTATGGTATATAAATTAGGTATCAATAAAGCTGTTGCAAAAAAGGTTAATATGAGAGATGTTATGAAGAATAATTAATAGGATATGATTATTTTAATAACATAATAATGAATGTAATAGTTAATATGTATTAATATATCAACACAATAACTAATATTTATTAATATGAAAGCTAACATTTGTTAGTATAGTAAATATAGTAGCTAAAATTTATTGAGTACCAACTATGTGATAGCCACCATGTTAAGTAAGTATATTATTCTTTTAATTATCATGACAACTCTGTGAGGTGGATCCTATCATCCCCTCAACAACTGAAGAAACCATGAGACATTAACAAAACAAATTGTAGTGATCATTTTGCAATATATACCAATATCAAATCATTATGTTATATACCTAAAACTAATTTACTATTATATGTCAATTACATTTCAATTTTTTAAAAAGCCATGAGACAGAGAAATTAAATATTGTTCCAAGTCACAGAGCTGGTAAAGGAGAAACCATTTTATTCTAAAGACTTTGCTCCTAACCACCAGGTTATACTGCCTGGAATGATATAAAGACATGGACCTTTTCTTTTTTCATCTTTACATGATAGCAGCAAACACATAAAAACATTCAATAAATATTTGGCAAATGAATTGATGTATAGGTTTCAGATGACAAGGGAGAGGAGGAAAGAAAACTTGTCTCTTAAAGTAACAAAAAGAGGTGACTACTACAAGAACTATAAAAATCCAGAAGGGAATAATTATTATTCTTGTCTGTCTACTGAATCAGTATTATTATATTATGTAAAAGTATTACCATTTTTTTAAGATGTTATTTATTTATTTGACAGAGAGAGACACAGTGAGAGAAGGAACACAAGGGGGAGTGGGAGAGGGAGAAGCAGGCTTCCTGCCGAGCAGGGAGCCCGATGCGGGGCTCGATCCCAGGACCCTGGGATCCTGACCTGAGCCGAAGGCAGACGCCCAACGACTGAGCCACCCAGGTGTCCCAAACTATTACTATTTTATATGACTATTAATCTCAAAGTAAAAGTCAATAGATACTAAGTTAACAAAATTTTTGTGTCTCCCAAAATACAAGATATTTAGAGAATGTACTGGTAAGAAGTTATTAAATTTATTCCTTCCATTTGATAAAGGAATAGGAATTATTTCCCTAGCATACTAAGGCATTACCCAGTTAAGTTTTAGAGAATATCTTCAAATGAGTAGCATAAACTTCCTGACTTTGTTCTTGGTTACTCATAATCTATGGAAGAAAATGCTAAGCATCAAGTTCATCTCTCAAGTAACAAAAACAGGTGATTACCTTGATTCAGCTCTAAGGACAGAGTCTTGTTGCTGGTCACGTGGGAGACAGAACAGGACACGTTAGACACCTGGCGGTCCTCCCAGCGGCATGTACTCAGGACGGTCACTGTGCCATTGCCCAACTGTTGTTCCGCAGTGTGACAGTCTCCCCCTGGGGTCCAGGAGATCTGTGCAGCTGGCTTCCCTGCAGCTGCCCTGCACACGAGGGTTCCATTGCTGCCTCGAGACAGGGTCACCTCGGGGGGCACTGCAGAGGTGCAGGGGAAATGCTTCAGGTTTAACACATGGGGTGTGGAATAGAGAGAGATTTGGTTCAGTCCCAGATCTGCTTCTCTGACGTACCACAATATGTCATGCTCCTTAACTAACACTTGGAGGTGATATCCAAGACCGAAATTCCCATCAGGTGCGGCCACTTCACACCTGTAATATCCATCATGAGTGGTGGCCACGGGATCAATCTGAAGGGCAGGATTCTGATCGGGTCTGGACTCCCAGGATATTCTCTCGTCGGTACAGTTTCTTTCACTGGTCTCATTGTTTTCTCTCCTGTAGGCTCTAATGCAGGAAGCCTTGTCTCTGAGGTTTATTTCCCACCTTATTATCAGCACATTTGTTAAGCTGGCAGAAGGGCAAGTGAGCACAGCCTTTGTAGCCACAGGTACAGACCGAGAAGTGTTAGCTGGACACACACACAAGGAGAATGATGAAAGAAAAGCTTGATAAAAAACTTCAGGTGTTCAATTTTCCACAACATATTACATAAAGTAGTACTAGAACATGACCTTGCTGGTGATCCTATCCCAAAATATTAGGCTTACATAAAATTTAAACATGAGTCAAATGTATATAACACATTAAACCTAATCCAAAGATGAAACCATTTGTCTCTTATATTCTGTTATTAGATAAATTATATTTTTATATGTATGAAAAATATTTTAAGGGTCTAAAATTGCTGCAGAAGTTTTGTAAAAAAACAAACAAGAAAACACAATATAAATTAAAGGACAAAGTCATCTAAATCTAATCCTTCTGTCATAGAAACTATTAGATTTATCTTATAACTGATGCTCCTCAGGATAGAAAGTGGAAAAACTGGCAATGTGGTTTTTCTCCTCCTAAGTTTTGATCAGAGAGACTAAATCAGTAATATCAGAATGAAATGCCTATCCTGAAGGGTGCCACTTCGGACAAACATAAGTAAAAAGCATAAGATGGCATTCAGGTTGAACAAACTGGACTTTTTTAAGCTACTTTTTATTTGGAGAATCACAAAGTCAGTAAAAGCAACAGATCCTCCTTTCTACCTATTGAGTCACACATATACTGCCAAACAGTCCCACTATGAACTTTGCTCACAGATTTTATTTCTGTACGTTCTACCTAATTATGAGGATTAAATGAAGAAGTTCACTGCTTTTGCCCATCGTTAGTGTAAAAATTAAGCCCTGCAACCTATGATTTTTCTCCAATCTAGAAGCTTCAGCTCTCCCATAAATACACATCAGGCATCCATGACTGGGAGGGCTTTGCTGAGAGAGGATTAGGGGCATCAGGTACCACATACTGTAACCCAGGCAAGTGGCAGGGAGCTCATCACTTTAACATGAGCAGAACCAGCTGTTGGGGGCTAAGTTGTTATGTGGGTGAACCTCGTTGTGCTAAACTCTGTATGTGAGATCTCTCCTCTCCTCTTTTGGTATCACTTGCCTCTTCTGTGATGGACTCAAGACCTTACATTTCACAGCCGAATCAAGATCCCACAACTGCAGGAAGCAAGGGGGGGAGGTGGATTTTAGAGCAGATCTGAGGGGCAGTTAAATCCATGCTCCTTCCACCACTGCAGGTGGCTCCCCGCCCCCTCCCCCCCATTCCAGGCAACTTGGCCAAGGCTCAGAGGCCAGCAGCAACATAGCTGCTTGGAGAACAGCTAGGGGTGGGTGTGGGTGAGCACACATGTGCCCAAGGGCAGGATGCTGAAGATGAATGCAGAAAGAAAAGAGGCTGTAAGGAACATGTCTATGAGTGCTCTCTGTTTGCACTTCAGCTTATGAACAGTCTAAGGCTTTAATATTTTGCTTGATACTTATTCTCAAGATCTCACTGTTCTTTTAAAGGAACCTACGATGTCAAAGAGGTTACTGCCTATGTTCTCCTCTAGGATTTTGATGGATTCCTGTCTCACATTGAGGTCTTTCATCCATTTTGAGTTTATCTTTGTGTATGGTGTTAGAGAATGGTCGAGTTTCATTCTTCTGCATGTGGCTGTCCAATTTCCCAGCACCATTTATTGAAGAGACTTTTTTCCATTGCATATTTTTCCCTGCTTTGTTGAAGATTACTTGACCATAGAGTTGAGGTTCCATATCTGGGCTCTCTATTCTGTTCCATTGATCTATGTGTCTGTTTTTGTGCCAGTACCATGCTGTCTTGGTGATCACAGCTTTGTACTAGAGCTTGAAATCAGGCAACGTGATGCCCCCATTTCTGTTTTTCTTTTTCAACATTTCCTTGGCGATTCGGGGTCTTTTCTGATTCCATACAAATTTTAGGATTGTTACAACACCTTGAAAATGTCATTGGAATTTTGATCTGGATGGTGTTGAAGGTATAGATTGCTCTGGGCAGCATAGACATTTTAACAATGTTTAGTCTTCCAATCCATGAGCATGGAATGTTTTTCCATCTTTTTGTGTCTTCTTCAATTTCTTTCATGAGTGTTCTGTAGTTCCTAGAGTATAGATCATTTACCTCTTTGGTTAGGTTTATTCCAAGATATCTTATGGTTTTTGATGCCATTGTAAATGGAATCGATTCACTAATTTCTCTTTCTAGAGTTGAATTGTTAGTGTGTAAGAAAGCAACTGATTTCTGTGCATTGATTTTGTATCCTGCCATATTACTGAATTGCTGTATGAGTTCTAGTAATTTGGGGGTGGGGTCTTTTGGATTTTCCACATAAAGTATCATGTCATCTGCGAAGAGAGAGAGTCTGACTTCTTCTTTGCCAATTTGAATACCTTTTATTTCTTCTTGATGTCTGATTGCTGTTGCTAGACTTCTAGTACTATGTTGAACAATAGTAGTGAGAGTGGGCATCCTTGTCATGTTCCTGATCTAAGGGAAAGGCTCTCAGCTTTTCCCCATTGAGGATGATATTCGCTGTGGCATTTTCACAGATGGATTTTATGAAATTAAGGAATGTTCCCTCTATCCCTATACTCTGAAGAGTTTTAATCAGGAAAGGATGCTGTATTTTGTCAAATGCTTTTTCTGCATCAATTGAGAAGACCATATTGTTTTCTCTCCTCTTGTTAATGTGTTCTATCACATTGATTGATTTGTGAATGTTGAACCACTCTGGCATCCCGGGGATAAATCTCACTTGCTCAAGGAGCGGGGGGGGGGATGATCCTTAGAGAGGAGGGGGGTGGGGAGTGGGGGGATGGGCTAGCCTGGTGGTGGGTATTAAGGAGGGCACCTATTGCATGGAGCACTAGGTGTTATATGAAAACAATGAATCATGGAACATTACATCAAAAACTAATGATGTACTATATGATGACTAACATAACATAAAGTTAAATTTAATTTAAAAGATAAAAAATAAAGGAACCCACAAGCTGATCAATTAAACATATGCATTTTAACAAGGACACAGACCCCAGAGAAGTAACTCCAAACATGAGGATCCCAAACACCATGGATAGACTCTGTTCCTTCACCTTGCTCTGCTCTAAGACCCTCCAGCAATCCCCCTTCACCTGGGATAAGACTTCTTATGTGAAGGCGGTTATTCACCCTTTCCTAATCCTCTTCTTTCTCTTTTCATATCCCTCCCCCACACTCAGTGGGTTGGTACCTGTCCAATAAATAAAATCTCCACACACCCTGTGATCAGCTATGGTGATTTCACCTCCTGCTTCACACAGAGAGACAGCGGGTAGTTTCCCATATTTGTTCCAGAACCAGCACTGATGTCCCAGCGTTGCTGCATCCTGTGACTATGACTACATCCCAGTCTCCTGCAGCGTTCTGCACACAAACCCCTTTTCCTTTCTGTTCTTAGTGCCATACCCTAGTTTAAGACCCCATCACCACACACCTGGATCACTACAGAAGCCTCCTACCATCTGTCTCTCTCTCAAAATTCTCCTCTCCTCAGCTCATACCTTACCTTGCAGCCAGGTACATGATTCTGTAACACAGGGGTGAGCCTCTCCACTCTGACACCCTTCAGAGCTCTCTCACTGCCTGAAGACAACACTTACATGTTTTTGTACTGGCTTTGAAAGCCCTTTTTTTGACATTGACTCACCTTGGCAAGCTTATCATCCCTGTGTCGCCCCCACACTTCAGAAAGGATACAGCAAGCACAAGGGCATATCTAGGTCTTCCCTCAATGGTTCTTGCAGTCTGGGATGCCTACACAGCACCCTCTGTCTATGAAAACGCTCTTCTTCCTTCAAGAGCCAGTTCACATGTTGCATCCTCCTTGAAGTCTTCCCAGAGCCTTGGTGCTCTCTCTCCCTCCTCTACATTCCCGGCACACTTGCTGTGAGGGCTTATCTTCTCTATTTTATAGGGTATCTGTGCTTATTTCTGGGCTCCCCCACAAAACTGAACCCCCTTAGGGCGCTTTGGCAGTCTAGCTCACCTTGCTCATCTCTGTGCTCCCCACAAAGCCTGGCACAGTGCCTGATAGAGAGAGCTCCATAATCTTCCCATGGAATTGAACAGTTTGGGGGGAGGAGGACCAGGGTCATTCAGGGTCCCCCACACTGCAGCATTCAGATCACCATACTCTTCAACTGGGCTCAAGGCTGGCCCCCTGACCAGACAATCAGCTATGTTTCTAAAGAAGTTCCATACTTCCTCCCTTTAGTTCTGGCCTCTAGAAAAAAATTAAATATCATATTACCTTCCAAAGGAGCTGTGAGCCTGCTCTGCTTTCCTTCCACAGATGAACTATATGGTGAAGCTAGAAAATATTCAGACAAGAGTAAAAGAAATCAATTTTAGGTGCCTAAAAGGAGTGCAAGCCACTGTGTATTCACAAATCTTACAGACACCATGATAGAAAATCAGTTAACTATAACTAAATTCCATTAAAAGCTTTGCAAAGCAGAAATTAGAAGTTATTCCATCATTAAGTGAAAACAACATGTTAACACTTGAAGCTTACATTATAATTTCTTAATCAAGATTTCCCTTTTATGAGACACCTTGCCGTAATTGACAACAATTTTGTCCAAGGTAACCCTGCTTCCACCTCTTTCCTAGCCACAGTGGATTGGTCCGTCCTGGGTACCTCACATGAGATGGGCTGAGTAGTGCTTTCTCCAGATGCCACCCTCAGGATTAAAGTTGTTTAATCCAGTGGTGGCTTCACCCAGCTGCACAAATGATTTACTTTCAGGAGAATTTGGAACCAAATTGAGAAGTATATTTCATCCCTCTTTTCCCCCATTTTTCCTGCTGTGACTGTTAATTTTATATGTCAACTTGGCTTGGACATCATTCCCAAGTATTCAGTTAAATATTATTGTAGATGTTTCTGACATTCTGATATTTTTTTAGAAAAGATTAACATTTAAATGAGTAGACTTTCAGTAAAGTAAATTATCCTCCATACGTGGATGGGCCTTTTCAAATCAGTTGAAGGCCTTGATTGAAAAAAAAGTGACCTGCTGGGAAAGTGAGTTCTATAGCAGACTGCCTTCACACTCAAACTGCTACTCTTCCCTGGGTCTCTAGGGCTGGCCCACCCTGCAGATTCTGGATTTGCCAAGCCTCTGCAATCATGTGAGCCAATTCTTTAAATCTCTCTCTCTCCCCCCTCTTCCTCCACCCTGCTATCTCTCTGTGATTCTGTTACTCTGAGGAATGCTGACTAATGCACACATCTTGGAAAGAATGAAGCAGAGCAAAGAGAGATAGAATGATACTCCTCACCTAGTTCAAGTTTCTAACACCATAGTTCCTGAGACACACATGCATTTCTTACCTTGGGTTCTACAGAGTTTCTGACAAAGTAATCCTAATTTACTTCAAATATGGGTTCTGAAAAAAATTCTGTATTGAAGTAATTCTTGTAAAAATAACATTCTTTTTAAATTATGATTTATTCCATGGAATATTCTCTGTGTGCTTGAGAAGAATGTATTGTGCTGTTGTTGGAGGAATGTTCTGTACATGTCTATTAGGCCTGTTTGTTCAAGTGCACTGTTTCCTTATTGATTTTATGTCGGAATACTCTATCCATTTTTCAGTGTGGAGTATTACAGTTCCCTACAACTGCTGTAATTTTTTCTATTTCTCCTTCAGTTCTGTTAATATCTGCTCTACATATTTAGGTGTTCCAATGTTGGATGCATAAATATTTGCAAGTGTTATATCCTCTTGATGAATTGACTCCTTTACCATTAGATAGTGAAATTCTTTGTCTTTAAAGAGTTTTACTTAAAGTCTATTTTCTCTAAGTATAGCTATCCCTACTTTTTTTGGTTTTCATTGACATAGAACACCTTTTTCCATCCCTTCACTTTCAGCCTACGTGTATCCTTAAAGGTTAAGTCAGTCTCCAGTAGGTAGCATATTGTTGAATCTTATCATCCATTCAGACACTATGTACCTTTTGATTGGAGAGTTTAGTTCATTTATATTAGGATAACTAATAAGGATGTACTTACTATTGCCATTTTGTTGTCATTTTGTTCATTGCTTTCTGACTCTTTTGAAGTTCCTTTCTTCCCGTCTTGCTGTTCCTTTGTGATTTGGTCATTTTTTGTAGGATATGCTTTGATTCCTTTTTCTATATTTTTTGTGTATTTATCACATGTTTTTCTTTGTGGTTACTAGGAGGCTTACATAAAACACTTTATAGTTATTTTAAGCTGATTACAACTTAGTGCATTACATACAATACTCAATACTCATACATTTTAAGCTGATTACAACTTAGTGCATTACATACAATACTCAATACTCATACTTTTACATCTCCTCCCCCCATTTTACTTTATTGATGTCACAATTTACACATTTTGGTTTGTTTATTCGCTAACAGATTACTATAGCTATAATTATTTTTCATATTTTTCTTTTTAGCATTTATTCTAGAGTTAAAAGTGATTTACACAACACCATTACAGTATTAGGCTGTTCTGTGTATTTAATTATATATTTGCCTTTACCAGTATGTTTTATTTTTCATATGTCTTTATGTTGCTGATTAGCATTCTGTCATTAAATTTGAAGAGCTCCCTTTAGAATTTCTTGTAAGCAGGTCTAGTACTGACAGATTTTATCAGCTTCTGTTTTTTTTAAGGAAAGTGATTATCTCACCTTTATTTCTGGGTTGTCAAGTAGAGTATTCTTCCATGGCAGGCTTTTTCTTTCAGCACTTTGAATATATCATCCCCCTCTTCTGGTCTGCAAGGTCTCTGCTGAGAAATCTGCTAGTTTTATGGGGCTCCTTTATATGTGATGAGTCACCTTTCCCCTGCTGCCTTCAAAAGTCTCTCTTTTCCATTTGGTTCTAATGTGTCTCAGTGACGATTTCTTTATAGTTAGTCAAGTTATTTGGGCTTCTGGATTTTGACATTCATTCCCCACACCCACTGCCCCCAAATTTTTAGGAAGTTGTCTCTCACAATTACTTTAAATTAGCTTTCTGCTCCTTTCTCTTTTATGTCCATCTGGAGCTCCCATAATGCCTCTATTATTTTGTTTGTTGGTGTATCGTAAGACCCATAGACTTTCATCACTCACTCATTTTTTTGTTCTTGCTTTTTATCTCTGACTAGATGATTTCAAATTATGTCTATGTGTTCACTAATTCTTTCTTCCATTTGAAGCTCTCTGTTGAATTTTTCAGTGTAGTCATTGCATTATTCAGCCCCAGAATTTGTGTTTGTTTCTTTTCATGACTTCTATCTTTTCTTGAAACTTCCTTTTGTTTACATATTGTTTTCCAGATTTTATTTAATTATTTATCTGTGTTTTCTTGTAGCTCGCTGAATTTCCTTACATAGACTATTTTTTATTTCTTTTTCAGGCATGCAGATATCCCATTTCTTTGAGATCAGCCACTGGAGCTTTATTTTGTTCCTTTGGTGGTGTCACGTTTCCTTGATTTTTTTTGAAATTTTGCATTGCTAGTGCCTTCACATTTGTAGAAGCTGCCACTTTCCCCAGTCTTTACTGACTGGCTTCAGAAAAATATCTTTACCTGGCAGCCCAGTTAGAGATTCTGGGAGGTGTTTCAGACCTTTCCTAAAGATGCATTCCTTCTCCATACTCCTGACTCCTTCTTGGGGTGGAAGTCTTAAGATTGTGTGTCTTCTCTCAAACCTACAAACCAGACAGAATTCTGAAAGTCTGTCATTTATTTACACTAGGGAAGTGCCCTGAAGTTTTCAGGGCTGTGTGCCATCTCCCAATTCAGCAGAATAAAGTTACTGCTGTTACCCATGCACACTATCTAAGGAGGTCCACATCATCTGTGGTATCGTCGTGCTGGTCACAGAGAGGATGATACAATTCTGTAGTACCAAGACAAAGTGACAGCACTTAACAGTCACAGGCAAAGTAGATAATCATAAACACTAGCAAGGCCAGAATGGCAAACAAGAGACTCTGATCTGATGGATTTTGGCAAAAGCTAAGTAAGCCTTAGTGTTCTTAGGGCTAAGATAAAAGAGCAGCCAAAGAGGGTGTGATTATATATAACTAAATCAAGGATAAGTGAGTATCTTAGTCAGTTTTGTCAGCTGCAACAAAAACACCGTAGAGTGGTTTAGATAACAAACATTTTTTTTCTTACAGTTCTAGTGGCTGGGAAGTCTAATATCAAAGCACCAGCAGATATGGTGTCCAGTGAAAGTCCACTTCCTGGCTTATAGACAGTAGCCTTCTCACTGTATTCTCACATGCGAGAGCCAGAGAGAGAGAGAAAAAGAGAAAGCAAGCTCTCTTGGGTGTCCTCTTATAAGGGTACTAATCCAAGAGCTCCACCCTCATGACAAAATTCCTCCCAAAGCCTCATCTCCATCTCCAAATACCATCACCTTGGAGATTAGGCTCCAACATATGAATTTTGGAGGACACATTCAGTCCATAGCAGTGAGTAAAGACTCAGGTTAGTTGCCATAATGGAAAACGATGATCCTTCACCAGGTTTCTATACGCAAACCAGTTCTCAAAACCACATAATTATGAGTTCATATTCCAAAATTACAAAACACAGGGGAAAAAATGCAACCACAAAATGAGATAATACATTTTTTATCGGCTGCCCTCTTTTATTCCTTAACAGAAGAATAAGATTCAGAATTCAGAATTTGGAATTATTGAATGTAGGGTATAAAATAAATGTATTGAGAATGTTTAAAAAATAAAGCAGAATTTTTTTTAAAAAAAGAAAAAATACATGCTATCCCCACCTGCCTTCACTCATGAAAACTATGCAGATTAGGAGAACACAACAAAGTTCAATTTACTCATTGATTCTCTACTTACCCAACCTGGAAAATGATAGAGAACAACACAAATGTACATGAAAGGAGAAAGGCAATAGAATTTCAGAAAGTACTTTATGACATCTTCTTCCAATATAAGATGGTTTCATCTCCATTAAAAATCTCTTATTAGGGGCGCCTGGGTGGCTCAGTCATTAAGCGTCTGCCTTCAGCTCAGGTCATGATCCCAGGGTCCTGGGATCGAGCCCCGCATAGGGTTCCCTGCTCAGTGGGGAGCCTGCTCCTCCCTCTCCCACTCCCCCTGCTGTGTTCCCTCTCTTGCTGTCTCTCTTTCTCTCTCTCTGTCAAATAAATAAATAAAATCTTTAAAAAAAAAATCTATTGTTAATGAAGAGTGACCTCAAAGCAAAAAAAAAAAAAATCTATTGTTTATTGTAGCCACCTTCTTCATGAATTATCTGAGCTAGATCTTCTGGATGACTTGCTGCAGCTTCTACATCAGCACCTGCTCCTTCATCTGGCACGTCTATGTTTTGGAGATGGCTTCTTGCCTTAAAACTCATGAACCAACTGCTTCTAGCTTCCACTTTTCTTTTGCAACTTCCTCATCTCTCTTCACCTCCACCTAATTGAAGAGAGTAAGGCCTTGCTCTGGATTAGGCCTTGGTTTAAGAGAATGTTGTGGCTGGTTTGATATTCTTTCAGATCACTCAAGCTTTCTACATATTAGCAATAAAGCTGTTTCACTTTCTTATCATTAGTGTGTTCATTAGAGTAGCACTTTTAATTTTCTTCAAGAATTTTTCCTTCACATTCACAGCTTGGCTACTGCTTGGCACAAGAGGAGTAGCTTTTGATCTATGTCAGCTTTCAACATGCCTTCCTCACTAAGCTTAATCTTTTCTAACTTCTAATTTAAGGTGAGAAATATGTTACTCCTCCTTCTTCATGAATATTTAGACGTCATCATGAGATTATTAATTGGCCTAATTTCAATATTGTTGTGTCTCAGGGAAGAAAGAGGCTTGAGGAGAAGGAGAGAGACATGGGGGGATGGCCAGTTGGTGGTAGAGCTAGAACACACACACATAGGTGTCACTTGAGTTCACCATCTTCTATGGGCATGGTTAGTAACACCACAAAACAATTAAAATAGTAACATCAAAGATCATTGACCACAGATCACCATAACAAATATAAAGTAATAACAAAGTTTCAAATATTGCAAGAATTACCAAAATGAGACACTGAGAGGCAAAGTGTACAAGTGTTATTGGGAAAAATGGTGTTGATAGTGTTACTCCAGTTTCCTCACCCTAGATTCCCACCTTTCTCTCTTCTAAGAACTGGTTCTCTTCTCCCCTAACTAGACATATTATGAAAATGTGGAAGCCAATGTTTCTCAGAATGTTTTGGAACTTCTTTGGGATGATTGCAAGGAAACACAGAATGGATTCAAGTTTGTTTCCACCTGCCTAAGACTGCTCTAATTTTAGTCACTCCACTCATTTCTTCGAGTAATTATTTGTCATTTATATATTCTTATGTTCTCCGATCCACATTTTCTGAAGCAACTTTTACCCATTCATTTTTTTGCCTCTATTTTAAAATTTAACAACCCCAAATAGAAACTTAGGGTTTCCTTCTTAGTTTGTGTGCTAGAAATATTAGAAATATCAAAGAAGAAAAAATAATTACACATCAATCAATATAAGGTCCAAAAAATAAGAATTCAAGGAGACAATAAAAATACAAACCAAGAAACTGGAGGAAACACTACATTTTGTCTACTCACACAAGTTTGGTTTCACTCCACTCCAGGGCCTCCAATATTACCCTGGACTCAGCTAGACAACTAGTCAGTGCACCATTGACATAAGGTAAATATGAGGGTTTGCTGGATACTATACAAATGTATCATTGCTACTAGAACAAATTTTAAAACATTTATGAGTTAAAACTTGGCACTATTGAAAAACAGCTTTACATTTTGCTAAAAATGTCACAGCATCAGACTTACCGGATACCATGATATTGATGGAGATCACTACCATCAAAGTTGAAATCCTCCCCAGAGTATGCATTTGGAGTGGTTAGCCACTGACTAGCCACAGACAGGAAATGTCACTGAGTTTTGTTGAGCAATAAAGCAAAAAAGCCAATACTTAAGATCACTGGTTCTCCCACTGTACCGAAGTGACACAATAAATTACATAGCAATTTATTTAGGAAATAGCATTTTGGGAAACATAAATTACATATGGCAAAATGCACAAATCTTTAGTGTACAGACTTATGAATTTTTATGTATGTATGAACTCAGATAATGACCTCCGAAATCAGGTAAGACCATTTCCACTATTCAAGAAGTTTCCTTCATGCTACTTCTCTGTCAGTGGTCCTTCTCCAGAGAGAAACACGAATCTGACATCTATCACCATTTTGCCAGTTTTTTAACCCCATATAAATGAAATTATTTACATAGTTCACTTTTGTAATACTGTGTAGTGGTTTTCTAGTCTGACCATGCCATAATTTTATCAACTATTTTGCTGTGTATTTGGATTTTCCATTTTAGGACTAATAAATCTTTATTTATTAGTCTAATGAATCTAATAAAATCTTTCCATTTTAGGACAAATAAATCTTCTGTGAACATTTTTGTTTTGTACATATCTTGTGGTCTACTTATACATTTGTTTTCTTGCATATACACCAAGGAATAAAATCAGTGGATCACATGATAGGCACAATGTGTGGCTTTAATAAATACTTCCTGTTATAAGTTGACTTGTGTCCTTTCAAAATTCATATGTTGAATTTCTAACCCTCAGTACCCCAGAACGTGACCTTATTTGGAACAGGGTCATTGCAGATGTAATTAGTTACCGTGAGGCCACACTAGAGTAGGATGGGCCCTAATCCAATGACTGGTATCATTATAAAAAGAGGGAAATTGGACACAGATACACACGCAGGGAGAATGCCATATAAAGATGAAGGTAGAGATCAAGGCAGACCCTCTGCAACCCAGTGAACTCCAAAGATTTCCAGCAAACCACCAGAAGGTAGGAGAGAAGCAAGGAAGAGATTCGTCCTTCCTGCTCTAGGAGATTTCAAGATTCTTTTGATGGTGGTGGGACAGAACACAAAACGTCTGAGTAGATGAGAAGCAGAACTTTGTTACTTATAGTTCCAAAAAAGAGAAGGCTGTCAAATAGGGCCACACAGAACTTGCCCTCATGGACAGGGTAACACCAAGCTGGAACTGTAGAATGCGAGTATGTATGGCATGTGGAATGGGGTTAGGTTTGAAGGGCTCCCACACAGGCTAATTTGAATAATTCCCCAAGCTCCTATGCATAATTGCATATGGGTTTATTCTGGTTGTCTGGCACTTGGCCCAGGGGCCTAGGGTGTGAAAGCCCAGATAAGGGAAATAGGTGGGGTGTGGATTTAATTAGGTCTCAAGAAGGGGAACTGACCATCCTCTAGTCAGGGCCTCAAAAATGGGTCTAGATAGCATTTTGTAAAAACTAAAAACTACATTAAAATTGACTCATTGATTTCATCTGCTTTGAGCTTCATTATTTGGGGTACATATGTTGGGGTATATATGTTGGGGTATTGGAGTACATATGTTGCCCTAAACAGCATAAAAATCATTTTATTATGAGAGGAAAACAAGTAGAATCCTTGTAGGCCAGTCCATAGCCAAGTTCACCATTACATGGTATTAGCCTAGATCACAGATCTGGAATTTCCAGGATCTATAACAATACCCTGGTTGAGTTGTAAAGCATGTTACAAGTATGAGTCGTATTTTTTATGACAATAATATCTTGGTGTGTTCCTTGGTTCAAGGTGGCAAGTCCAGCAGTTACATTGGTACGAACTACAGTTCAGTAAGGAATATGTAATGGTTAATAACATTTGTAACCAAGGGATCAGAGATGTAGGGTGGGAGGTTGTGGTGACTACTGGAGGTGTGAAGCAAGGAGATGGCGAGGGGGATTGGGAGGTCCTCACCCCAGGGGGCTGTGTGTGGACCGATATAAGCAGTTGTCTCCTGCAGAGAGTAACAATATCCATTACTTTTTAGAATGGCACAGATGGTAGTAACCTCCACCAGATTTCACCCTTTAGATATGAGAGTGTAGGGATGTACGTTTTGGCAGAGAACAAAGAGTATATTAAGATTATGGACTAAGCAAACAGTGAAAGGCAGGTTTTCATATCAGAAACTCATGGAATATTTATGGCCATTATAGATAGTCCAGAGATCCCAGGCATAAAAGGATTTTGCTAAAGCCTGTATAGTGAATGAGTCTCTGTTAGTACTAGTGGGAAGGCCTATTGATTCTAACTGGATAGATAGTAGAGCCTTTTGTTGGGGCCCTGGGTGTCATTCAACATGAGCTTATTTGTAGGTAGCAGCATCAGGGAGATTAAGTAAAATTAGTAAATGAGGAATACGTTGCTTCTAGAACCCAAAAAGGATTGGAAGATGTTAGACCTAAATGTCCTTAATATTTATGTTAAACAAAATTCCTTGGATAAGAATGTTATCACTGTAATGCCCTACTTGTGTTTACGGGGAAAGGTGGATGCACTTAAAATCTTGCCTGTAAAGCCTGTGTGTGATGGTAGGGCTACTGAGGTACTCCATGCGTAGTCCAATAAAGATGTATTGTGTCCCTTTGGAGAAGAAGGCAAACTGAGAGCCTGTTGAAATAAGCACTGCATGAAACATATTAGATGATGTTACAAATTTTAATAATGTTGGATATTGGGCATGTGGGCTTTAATGGATGCAGCAGTGACATTAAGGTTGCAATAATCTACCCTCAGGCACAATTCAATCTTTCCAGGTTTAAGAACAGGTAAAATTGAGCTGTCCAATGGAGAAGTGGGAATAATCACTTATTTATTGATTAGGTCTTATAGAGTGTTTCAATTGTTCAGGGACCTGTTTTAACTTACATTGATCCATATTAACTATTCTAACTGAAAGTCACAGGGTCCTATTTTGTCAAATTTAATTTATGACATAACTAATATATTTATTTAATTATTAATTTAATTTTAATATTTTAAATTTATTTTATTTTTTAATTTAAATTCAATTTAATTAACATATAGTGCATTATTAGCTTCAGAGGTAGAATTTAGTGATTCATCAGTTGCATATAACACCCAGTGCTTATTACATCAAGTGCCTCTTTAATGCCCATTGCTCAGTTACCCCATCCCCCACCCACCTCCCCTCCAGCAACCCTCAGTTTGTTTCCTGTAGTTAAGAGTCTCTTATGGTTTGTCTCCCACTTTCTTTTCATCCTATTTTTCCTTCCCTTCCCTTGTGTTTATCTGTTTTGTTTTTAAATTCCACATATGAATGAAATCATATGATATTTGTCTTTCTCTGACTTACTTCGCTTAGCGTAACACCCTCTAGGTCCATCTTCCAAATGGCAAGATTTCATTCTTTCTGATGGCTGAGTAATATTCAAGTGTGTGTGTGTGTGTGTGTGTGTGTATACCACTTCTTTATCCACTCATCTGTTGAAATTTAATTTTAATTTAATACTTATTGTGTTACAATTAATACATCCACTATTTTAGTTTGTTCAGGCTACTACCACAAAACACCATAGACTGGGTGACATATAAACAAAAGAAACTTATTTCTCACAGTTTTGGAGGCTGGGAAGTCCCAGAACAAAGCACCAGCAGATTTGGTACCTGTTGAGGACCCACTTCCTAGTTCATAGACCAATTTTGCATTGCATCCTCACATGGTAGAAGGGATGAGCTAACTCTCTGGTGTTTCTTTTCTAAGGGCATTCATCCCATTCATGAAGGCTCTGCCCCCACGACCTAATCAGCTCCCAAAGGCCACACCTCCAAATACCATCTTTTGGAAAAATAGGTTTCAATATATAAATTTGAATAAGGGGAGGAAATATGCAGTCTACAGCAGACTGAAAACACAACTTAAGGCTGGACCATGGAAAGTGTGGCTCAAGTGGCCTATCACTCCCATTGTCCCTAGGTGGCTCCCATTTGGGCTAGTATCTAGCGAGTGGAGTTTAGCCATTTAGGACTGTTGTTTCTTTTTTCTTAATCTTCCAACTGTGACAAAGTTTGGGTAAGGGGAGACATGGTAACCACCAGCAGACACAGCAACAAGCTGCAAGGTTAAAGCTCACACTTACCAACAGGCAACAGTTCCTTCCCAAGCTCTTCTCCTGGTGGTTTAGAATAGATTAGTATGCCAAGAGCTGACCCCCAAGAAGCTAAGCAACAGTAAGCAGTCATGGCCATGCTTTCTTGCTCACAGTGCCAAATGTTTTATAAGATTGAAAGATTTTTTTTTTATGGTGGGACACAGCAAATGACACTCAGAATAGATGAAAGGCAGACTCTGACAATTCCAAATAAAAGCAGCTGCCGTACAGGGCTACACAGGGGATGAACTGGGTTCAAGGTAACCGTGAGAACTGTAGGGAGAAGCTTATGTATGGCAGGTAGAGCAGAGTTCACTAGATTTCCTGGGTTTCCATACATTGGCTAATTTGAATAATTTCATGGGATCTGGGCACAAGGGTGGTCCCTAGTTGTCTGGTGTTGGGTCCTGGGGCAATCAGGACAGGTGAATTGTGTCCCAGAATAGGAGCCCTAATAAGGAGGTGGTTGAGAGGTGGACTTAATCAAGTGCTCAAGAAGAAGAACTGACTGGGCTCTAACCAGAGCCTCAAACCAAATAAAAATAGCGTTAAAAAAAAAAAAACTGTATCAAATACTTCTCAAAAAGAACCAACCCTGCTAACACGATGATCTTGGACTTCTAGCCTTCAGAACTGTAACACAGTATTTTCTGTTGCTTCAGCCACTTAGTTTGTGGTACTTTGTTAAGGCAGCCCTAGAAAACTAATACACTTCCAAATGAATAGTGCCATTTTCATTTCTACCATTGCAGAGAGCCAGTTACACACATCTTCAACATCTCTTAAGAGAATTTGCCACATCTTATATCTCAGTTGAGATTAGCCACAATTCAAGTGGTCAACAGCCCTTGTGGCTGCCAACTAATATATTGGATGCCTTCATTCTAGAGCACTATTTGTTTTTATGGTCATTATGATGCTCTGAAGTTTTCTGATAAAATTATTTCTTAAAGGGACAAATATACTTAATCCTTTCTAAGAACTAGAAAACATTGCCAAAAAATTATTCCAAATTATTCTTCAACATACAATTTTAAATGGTAGAGATGCAGTTTACAATAAAGCCATCAAAATATACATAAATTTTTAGTTCTCTTGAAATTATTTACTCACGTTTTGCTTAATGAGTTGATACATGACTTTGATAGCAACATAGCAAAAAATAAAAAAATGCAGAAGAAGGAGGAGGAGAAGAGGAGAAAGAAAAAAAGAAAATTCCATTATCTTCAAGTTTCCTTAAAGTTTTTTTTTTGTTTGTCTTTCTTGGTTTTTTGTGTGCTTTGTTTTGTTTTAGTACAGGTAACTAAAGTGCATTTATCAATAACAGAAAAGCACTTGACAACATTCAACAACCAATTGTCTTTGTCCAGTAGGGCTGCTAGGCAAAATATCACAACCTTAGTGACTTCAGAGGAATTTATTATCTCAGAACGCTGGAGGATAGATGTCCAAGATCAAAGTACCAGCAGGGATCTGATGAAGCTTCTTTTCCTGGCTAACAGAAATCTGCCTTCTCATTATGTTTTCAGATGGCTTTCTTCTGTGTATGTGTATGTGTGAGAGATACCGCTCATGTATTTTCTTCTTCCTTTAAGAATAATAGTTTATTCCTTTAAGAATAACAGTTACAGGGACACCTGGGTTGCTCAGTCAGTTAAGTGTTTGCCTTGAGTTCAGGTCATGATCCCAGGGTCCTGGGATCAAGCCGCACATCAGGCTCCCTGCTCAGCAGGGATTCTGCTTATCCGTCCTTATCCCTCTTTCTCTGCCCCTTCCCCCAAATTGTGCTCTCTCTCTCTCAAACAAATAAAGTCTTTAAAAAAATAAAGAATAACAGGTACATTAGTTTAGGGCCCCATCCTTATGACTGCATTGAAGGCCCTACTTCCTAATACATTGGGGATAGGGCTTCAATATATCTATTGGCATAACACAAATTTGTGATAAAACCTCTAAAAAAACAGCAATAAAGGAAACTACCCCATTTTGACAAAGAGCATCTATAAAAACCTACAGCTCACATAATAAATAATTATGGAAGACTGAATGTTTTCCACCTAAAAGAGTGAATGGGGCAAGGATGCCTACTCTCAAAACTCTTATTCAACACAGTGTTGAAAGTTCTAGCCAGTGCAATAAGGCAAGAAAACTAAATAAAGGGAATACAGATGAGAAAGTAAAAAAGAAAACTGTTCCTATTTGAAGATGACATGAGAGAACTGTTTTGTATCTTGATCAATGTCAATATCCTAGTTGTTATTGTACTATAATTTTACAAAATGTTACTATTGGAGAAAACTGGGTTAAAGGCACATAGGATCTCTAGATTATTTCTTACAACTGCTTGTGAATCTGCAATCATCTCAAAATAAAAAATTTAATTTAAAAGTGAAAAATTTTTAGAAGATTCCATTCTCTTATTTGTAAGATTGCCTAAACAATTTCCACTCAGTTTTTATAAGTAACTAAAGTAGACTATTTTTATTGTGGCAAATATGCATAACTTAAATTCCACCAGTTTACCTTTTTTAAAGTGTATAATTCAGTAGCATTTAGTACATTTACAATGTAAAGAAACCATCACCACTACCAAGTTCCACAGGATTTTCATCATCCTAAAGGAAACTCTATAGTCATCAGTACTCAACCCCATAGCCCCTGGCAATCACTAATCTGCTTTCTGTCTCTATGGATTTTCCTATTCTAGATATTTCAGATAAATGGAATCCTAATATGTAGCATTTTGTGTCTGGCTTCATTCATGTCCCATAGTGTTTTAAAGGTCTATCCATGTTTTGGCATCTATCAGTACTTCTTTTCTTTTTATGGCTCAATAATATTCCATTGTATAGATCTACCACTTTTGTGTATACATCCAACAACTGATGAGCTTTTGCATTATTTCCTATTTTGGCTTTTGTGAACAGTGCTGCTATGAACGTTAGGTATAAGTTTTTGCTTGAACACCTGTTTTCAATTCTCTTGGCTATGTACAACTATGTGTAATTCTATGTTTAACTTATTAGGCACTTGCCAATTGCCGTTCCTCATGGCTACACCATTGTACATTTCTACTAGCAATACATGAGAGTTCTAATTCCTCCACATCCTTGCCCACACTTGTTATTTTCATTATTACTAACCATCCTAGTTAGTGTGAAGTGGTATCTCATTGTAGTTTCAATTGGCATTTTCCTAATAACAAATAACATTGACCATCTTATCTTGTGTTTATTGACTATTTATTAAGCTTCCTTGGGAAAATGCCTATTCAAGTCTTTCATTCATTTTTTAATTTGGTTGTTTGATTTTGAGTAGTAAAAAAATTTTACATATTCTGGATACTCAAATCTTATCTATCATTCACAATAATATTTTCACATTCTATGGGTTGTTTTCCACTCTTTTTTTTTTTAAGATTTTATTTATTTATTTGACAGAAGGAGACAGTGAGAGAGGGAACACAAGCAGAGGGGAGCTGGAGAGGGAGAAGTAGGCTCCCCACTGAGCAGGGAGCCTGATGCGTGGCTCAATCCCAGGACACTGGGATTGTGACCTGAGCCAAAGGCAGACGCTTAAGGACTGAGCCATTCTGAGCCATTCAGGCACCCCTGTTTTCCACTCTTGATAGTGTACTCTGATACATAAAACTTCGTATACAAAAGTTGTTAATATTGATGAACTCTAATTTCTCTATGTTTTCCTTGAATGTTTGTCCTCTTGATGCCATACCTAAAAATGATTGCTAAATCTAAAAGTAGTGAAGACATTTCTCTTCTATGAGTTTGATCATTTTAGCAATCATATTTAGATTTTGACCTACTTAAGGTTAGTTTTTTAATATGGTGTCAGAGAAAGGTGCACCTTAATTCTTTTGTAGGTGATGATAATCTAGTTTGTTCACTTGTTGGAGACACCATTCTTACCCACAGTGAATGGTCTTGACACTTTTGCTGAAAATTAATGATCCACAAAAGTATGGTTTTATTTGCGGTCTCTAAATTCTTTTCCATTGCTCTGCATGTCTATGTTTTGGTCAGTATCAAACTGTTTTGATTATTTTAGCTTTGTAGAAGCTTTAAAATTGGTAATGTCAGTTCTCCAAACTTATTCTTATATTTCAATATTGTTTCTATTATTTTAGTTCTCTTGAAATTCCATATGAATTAGATGATTTTCCATTTCTGCCAAAAAAGACCATTTCTGATTTTGATAGTAATTGCATTGAATATGTAGATCTCTTTGGAGAGTATTGCTGTTTTATCAATATTGTCTCTAATCCATGAATATAGGATGTCTTTCCATTTATTTATATATTTTTTACTTTCTTTTAGGCACATTTTACAGTTTTCAGTGTATAAGTCTTGCAACCCCTTGGTTAAATTTACTCTTCAGTATCTTATTCTTTTTGATGCTATTGTAAATGGAACAGTTTTCTTAATTTCCTTTTCAGGTTATTCATTGTTAATGTACAGAAATACAACACATTTCTGCATGTTGATTTTGATTTTGTATCCTGGAACTTTGTTTAATTTGTTTATTAACCCTAATTGCATTGGGGTTGGGGGATTGATAGAATGCTTAGGATTTTCTATATATAAAATCATATTATATGTGACCAGATAGTAGGTCTTCCTCTGCAATTTGGATACCTTTCATTTCTTTTCCTTGTGTAATTGCTCTGGCTAGAACTTCTGGTATGATGTTGAATAGAAGTAGCAAAAAGGGGCATTCTTGTCTTGTTCATGATCTTAAGGGGAAAGCTTGCAGGTTTTCACCAGTGAATACATGGTTATTGATTTTTTTCTTCTCTCTTGGAACTTATTTTGCTGCACCTTATGAGTTTTGGTATATTGTATTTCCATTTTCACTTGCTTCCAGATATTTTTTTATTTCCCTTTTGATTTCTTCTTTTACCCATTAGTGGTTCTGGAATGTGCTGTTTAATTTCCAGATATTTATGAGTTTTCCAATTTTCCTCTTGTTTTCAATTTCTAGTTTCAGACCACTGTGTTTGGAAGATAGTTGGTATAAACAAACCGCTTAAATTTGATAAGACTTGTTTTTAACTTGTGATCAATCCTGGATAATATTCTGTGTACAGTTGAAAAGAATGTGTATTCAGCTGTTGTTGAATGAAGTGTTCTGTATATGTCTGTAAGGTCCATTTAGTGTACAGTACAGTTCAGGTTCAATGTTTCCTTTTAATTTCCTAAGTTGGGTATTGAAGTCTCTTACCTTGATTTTGTTGTTGTATTTCAGATCTGTTAGTATTGGCTTAATATATTTGGGTTTTCCAATATTGGGGGCATATATGTTTACAGTTGTCATAACTTTGGGGTGCCTGGGTGGCTTAGTCAGTTAAGCATCTGCCTTTGGTTCAGTTCATGATCTCAGTGTCCTGGGATCAAGACTCGCATCTGGCTCCCTGCTCACAGGAGTCTGTTCTCCCTCTCTCTCCGCACCCCCCCATGCTCTATCTCACATGCACGCTTTCTCTTATGTTTTCTCTCTCTTGTGTTCTCTCTCTCAAATAAATAAATAAAATCTTAAAAAAAAGTTGTCATATCCTCTTGAGAAATTGATCCCTTTACTGTGATATAATGATTTTCTTTATCTCTTGTTAAGGTTCTGATTTAAAATCTATTTTGTTTGATATAAGCATAATTACCCCTGCTCTCCTTTGGTTTCCATTTGTGTGGAATTATCTTTTCCCTTCTCATCGCATTCAGCCTATGTGTGTCCTGAAAGCTGAAGTGAGTCTCATAGGCAGCATAGAGTAAGATCTTGGTTTTTTATACATTTGACCACTCTCTGTCTTTAGGTTGGAGAACTTGATCCATTTACATTTAAAGTAATTATTGAAAAGTCAAGACTGAATACTGTACTTTCATTGTTTTCTAGCTCTTTTGTAGATTCTTTGTACTTTTCTTTGTCTCTTGCAGTATTGCTTTGTGATTTGACAACTTTCCATACTGGTATGCTTTAGTTACTTTCTCTTTATGTTTCATGAATCTACTAGAGGTTTTTCCTTTGTGGTTACCATGAGGTTTATATAAAACATCTTATAGTTATAGAAATCTATTTTAAGTTGATGACAACTTACCTACACTTACATAAAAACTCTACCCTTTTACTGCTCCTCATTTTATGTTTTTGATGTCACAGTTTACATCTTTTTATATTGTGTATTAACATATTATCACAGCTATACTTATTTTTAATACTTTCATCTGTTCATCTTTATACTAGAACTACATGATTTACAGACCAGCATTACAGTGTTAAGGCAGTCTGAATTTGACTACATACTTATCATTGTCAGTGTGTTTTATCCTTTTACATATCTTCACATTACTAACAACTAATTGCTGAAAAATTAGATCTAAAATGGGATCTGATTTCTATTTCTGAAAATATTGTTCATTATGTACTCTGAAAAAATCTACAGTCCAATACACAAAAATGAGGGCTTAAGTATGTATAAAATTTTAATACTTAACTGAGCTCACAAGTAATTAAAGAGAACTTCTGGAATCAAAAGTAAAAAGCAGCAAACATGGATTGGAAAGATTGATTTAACCTAAAAACTCTCAAGAGTGGTATTAGAAACATAGAAACTAGGATTTTAAGACCTATTTAGGGAATAGAAGAATATTGGATGCAGGCAAAGCAGAAAGTAAAAACTGATTACCCTCCCCTGATTAAAGCCAGAATAAAGTTTAAATAAGTTTTTATTTGAAAACAAAGAAGAGGAAATTACTTGTCATGCCCTTATTTCTTATTTTTATAAGAACAATGGAAAGTTTTCCACCATGAATGTGTTACCACACTGCCCTCAGATGGGTCTAGGAGTTGAATTTATATTGCTTATATCTAAGCAACTCTAATCTTGGAAATTAAAATACACTATCCCCATCTTAGTAGCAATCCCAAGAACAGAAAATCCTCTTTGGAAGAAACCCCTGCCCCAAGATTCCAGATTCCACATGATACCTACAGATACAGATTAGTGAAATATGAGTACACAATCCAAAATTACAAAAACAAAAAGAACATCAAGACAAATATTCATAGCAGGAGATGACAAATAAAAATAAACAGACCTACAAAAAGATTTAAGTGCTGTAACATTCAAATAGATTTATAGAATATATATTTAAAATATTTATAGAATGATTATTTTTAACATGTTTATAAAAATTCAAAATGATATTCAAACCAAAAAAGAGATTTAAAGGAACTGAATAGAACTTACAGAATGAAATTTAGTGTTGTCAAAAGTTAAAATGCCAGGAACAGCCCAAACAGTAGATTAGAAACAAGTGAGGAAAAATTTGTGGTTTCCAAGAGAAATCTGAAAAAACAACAACAACAACAAAAAACAGAAAATACTACACACAGAGACCAAGATATAGAAAATATGAAACATGTTGAGTCATGGAAGATAGAGAAGACCTCATTAGATTTCCAGAAGAAGAAAACAGATACAAATAATGAAACCTAATGTCAAAAGAGATAATAACTAAGAGTTTTCCAGTATCGAATTAATAAAAAAAAAACCAGAATTTTCAAATTCAGGATACACAGGCAATCCTAAGCCAGAATAATAAAAAGAAATCCATATTTAGATGCACAACAGTGAAACTACAAAACACTGATGATAAAGAGATGATCTTAAAAGCAGTCAGGAAGAAAAGACAGATTACTCACCAGGGAATAACACCTGTACTGACAGTAGAATTCTTAACAACAATGATGAAGGCCAAAATACATGGAATATCTTGAAAATGTTGAAGGAAAATAACTGTTTAGATTTACTTATCCAGAAAAAAACATATTTTTAACAAATGAGGAGAAACTAAAGAACTTTCCTCTAGGCAAACAAAAACTGAGAGCTTATTACTAATAAATACAGAACCTCACTACAGAAACTCTTGAACAAAACTGAAAAATGAGGAAGGGAAGGACACTGATCTCAAGAGGAAGGTCTAAGTTTCAAGAAGAAATACTGAACAAAAAAAATTGGTAATATAGGGATAAACTCTTATAAACCATTATAGTAATATCTAGTTTGGAGAATGGTTTTTAAAAAATTGTAGTCTCCATCCCAAGATGGAAGATGAAGTAATAGGAGTTAAAATGTCCTAAGACATTTTAATTCTTTAGGTAAAATAATATTGAATAACTAGATTTCAAGCATAAATATTGAAGGGGAATCTCAAAAGAATAGAAATGGAGTGTGTAATTTCCAGTACAATTAAAATAGAACTTTTCAAGCTCGCTAAGTCAAAAAGGAAGGGAAAAACAGATAACCACAGAAAAATCAGGATAAATATAAATGATTATATATTAATATTTAAATATTATATCAAATATATAAACATAACAATAAATATTAAAATTGTCACAATTTCTTAACCCAGATATATGATATATAATAAATCCTATACACACAACAGTAGGAATGTACCACTGAACTGTACATTTAAAAATGGTTAAAATGGTCAATTTCACATTATGAATGATTACAAAAAAATATTTTTAATTATAAGGCATTCAAAGAAACAGGAAAATACCATCCACAATGAGTAAAAAAGACATTCAGTTAAACCAACTCAAAACTGACACAGATGAAAGACACAGTGAACAAGGACACTAAAAATCATTATAAAATTACTATCATCCATATATTCCAAAGGTTAATTCAACATATGGAGGGCATTAACTAAACCAAAATCAGATTTCTAAAGATGAATACTACATATGTGAGGTGAAAAATACACTGAATAGAATTAACAACAGAACACACATTGCAAAAGAAAAAAATATTGACCTTGATAATAGAAATTATGCAAAAATAAATGGAGAGAAAAGATTACATTAACATGAATGGAGTATCAGTGAGCTATGGCCAATTTCAAGAGGCCTGATTACATATACATATATATTTGGAGTAGCCTGATTACATATATAAATTTGGAGTGACCAAAGGACAGACGAGAGAAAAGGAGACAGAAAAATTTTGTTGAGGAAATAATAACAAAGCTGTTTTCAGGTGTTCTGAAATGAAGCATAACCACTAATACATGTATATTACAAGGGATATCTTTTAAATTAGAAGAGGTAAAAGAAAGAAAAGAGGAAAAATATTAGCCAATCTAAAAGCAGAGTAAAAGAAAAAGCAAAGTAAAGACAAAAGTAACACAGGGCATGGAGAGTAAACATAGAAAACAAGACATACAAATTAAGATTGTAAAAATATGACCAAATATGTAAGTAACCACAACAAATGTGGATGGTTTAAATTCTCCTATTAAAAGTTAAAATTCTCAAAGAGTTAAAAAAAATAAGCTATATCTTGTCTGTTAAAAATCTGTAGTTTCTTTGTAAAAGGTATACTTAAAATAAAGTGTCACAGAGAAGTTGAAGAGAGACAGACAATGATATACCAGGCAAATACTAACTAGTGGAAGGATGGACTGGGCAGCCAAGGAGGCAAGGGGTTCAGATTTCCCATCAATAGAAAACTTACCATTCACATGCAAGGAGTGCAATCAGCTGATGGCCTCCAGTTGCTAAGGCCTTCAGGATCCATTTCAGCTTTTGAGCTGAGGTCCTACACTTCCTAGCCAATAACTAAACATTTTGCCACTTCTGCTCATGAAAGTTTCTTCTTAGAAATAATCTTTGCTCCAGAGTTTCTCATAGGTTTGGCCAAGACTTTGACGGTTTTATATCTGGATCTGAGGCTCTTGTATCCTGCTTCCTCCCCTTTCTTTCACAGGTTTCATTCAGATCAGTGTCATGGTCTGAAGGCTTTCCCTCCCCTCCCCTACTTCCTGACCTTTTAATCTTTCACACATATAACCCCTCTCTCCCAAATATTTTACTGCTCCTAACTCCATCTCAGCTTCTGCTTCCTGGAAGACCTAACTGACACACCTGTTTTAGTTTCTAGATTTTTTTCTGATTCAGCAGATCTAAAGTGGATCTGGGGAATCTATATAATTTTTTATTTCCTCACATGATTCTCATGTTCAACCGCATTTAGCACCCCTTAGTAGAAGATTTTAATACATTTGTTTCCTGTACATCATAATTTAGCATTTATAAACTAGCTTTAAGTCTTTATTTACATGGCTGTTTTGACAAATATTATCCAGTTTAGATGTAAATAAAATTTTGCCTTTTTGTTTTTCCGTAATATTTAAACAGATATTTTTGAATCCAGTTAACTGTGAGTCTCATCCCACCCAGGGATGGATGAAGAATTTAGAAAAGGTCAAGGATAAGGTTTGATGTCTATTATGTGCACTGCTTATTAATATTTATATGGGGAAGCTTAATGGACTGTTTTTTGGGAATAGCCAAATGGTGTCAAAATGATTTGGTCAAACTCATGTAAATGTCATTAGATTAGTTCACCTCCAAAATAAACTAAGAATCTTTTTAATGATAAAGCCTAGTGTAGCCAAAAATTTCTGGAGAGGGGAAAACAGTGACAAAAGAGCGGCATGGCATAATTAAAGAATGAATGGATTTTCTTTTAATTTCTACTATGATAAAATATTTTTTATTATGTTCAGTTAGCCAACATATTGTACATCATTAGTTTTTGATGTGGAGTTCAATGATTCATTAGTTGCATATAACACCCACTGCTCATCACAACATGTGCCCATAACACGCATCACCTGGTTACCCCATTCCCCCCCCACCTACCCTCCAGCAACCCTCAGTTTATTTCCCAGAGTCCAGAGTCTCTCAAGGTTTGTCTCCCTCTCTGATTTCTTCCCATTCAGTTTTCCCTCGCTGCCCCCTAAGATCCTCCACACTATTCCTTATGTTCCACATATGAGTGAAACCATGTGATAATTGTCTTTCTCTGTTTGCCTTATTTCACTTGGAATAATCGAAATTTTTAATGTTTTTCCTACAATGGAGAAGCAGACTGATTCTTTTCATAAGTCTTCACAAATAAAATATATTTTTATAATGCTAAAAACAAGTAATATACACATTCTTAATACTGCATTCCACAGAAAAATTGGGGGAAAGTCATGTCATCCCTTGACCATTCTCTTAGCACTGAGACCATATTTTATGGATACCCAAGTTCTTCATAATGCATATTCATCTGCTTTTATAGTCAAAGAACATCTGTTATTTGCTAAATTCCTCACAATAAAATGTACATCATAAAAATACACAATTTCAGTTTATCACATCTGCAAAACTGTTAGGCAGTAGCTATCAATACCTCTATAGTGATATAATGAGTTCAGAGAGCTAATTCCTCACATGTGTTCCATCTGTCTTACTCCTGCTCTTTCTCATAAACATGGCAGAAAATCATAAATCTGGTTTTATTGGTGTAATTCTTATTATAACCTTACATCACATTAGTTAATTGGTTGATTTAAAAAAAAAAGTGGCAAATTGCAGAAAATAAAATAACAGTATATGGAAAGACACATTCAAACACAGTTGATGGGAGTGAAAATGGATACAATTTGAAATAGTCAAAATAAAAATGCACAAACCCTTTTGACCAGGTAATTCCACTCAGGGAAATTTTTTTACAAATATACTCAAATAAATACAAAGAGATCTATCCACAAGAAATATTCTATGTGTTATTGTTTATAATAGCAAAACAAACAAATAAATTCTCTAAATGTCCATCAATAGGTCTATGGTTAACTAATTATTACATAACCATACAAAGGAATTTTTTGTAACTATTAAAATGAATAAAACTGCTCTGCTTGTGTTGATAGAAGATCTTTAAGACATCATATTATTAGCTTTATGTAAGTACAGGACAGTATCATGGTATGTTCCTATTCATGTCTTGACAAGCATATGGGTATACATGTATATGTAAATAGACTTATAAATGTACACACATACCTAGGCTATACAGGTATATGTACATAAAATTTTCTGGGAGAATATATAAAAGCTGTTGATGATTGTTCCTTCTACAGAGTTCCTTCTTGAGGAAACTCAGTTTTCATTATCAACTGTACTGAACAATTTGAATGTTTTATCATGAGCATATGCTTTCTTTGTATTAATATCAATTCTTCAATATCTAGCTAATAGCAGCTAACATTCTAAAGTTTTTCAATTGTATAAGGATATGAGTTAAAACCCTTTAAAACATCTCTGTCTTCTCAGAATCTTTGAAAAGCTAACCTCAAAATAGAGTTTCATGCTACAACTCTAAGAAAATCAAAATAGTAGCTGTGCTGTATCTTTATTCATTTGTCCTGCTGTTAGATTCCAGTAACTTATAAAAATCTATGGAGACACAGCCCATCAACTTCACTTTGTAAAACCTGAGACCTCTTCAGTTGCTCACAGTGTCATAGAGGGGATTGTTCTTCTCTGTGTAGCTGACATAGGGCTGTGTTTCATCCTAAGAAAAAAACTCAAAGTCAAAATTAATTCAAAAAATCCAGAAGTCATCAACTACCTATGTTTTTCTCAAAGTACAATTAGCTTTAGTATCTACCAAGAGTGCTTATATTTGTGTCTCTGGGCTTACATGGACACAAGAGAAAGACTTTTTTTCTATTATTTTGTCAAAAAAATTACTGATTACTTAAGTCTCAGGGTGAGATTATAAAGCTTGCTTGACAATAAAATGAAGTAATATGTGAGGTATTTCAAAGGAGAGGGTCAAAGACTTGGGAAGCTCCTGGTAATAAGAGATAATGGAGGAGGAGGAGACATAAATTTCGTCTGGTCCCAGGAATTCAGCGAGATAGGGATCAAACCATTCTGAACACCTACAAACTCAACAGGAGATTGAAGAAAAGAACTCTCTAAACAGAAAAGCGACCACTTTCTGGAAGGTAGGACGTGCAGAGAAGTGAATCCGAGGCTATATTCGGGAAGATAGATGGCGGGGGAGGGAGCCTCCATCAGCCACTACTGGCAAGTGATAGAGCAGTGGAGCACAAATTGGAACTTTTAGAAGTCGGCTCTGCTGAGGGACGTAGCTCTAGTGGCTAAGCAGGGGGTGGAAGCCTCGCTGGGACAGTGTGGTCTCAGGACATTCAGGGTCACAGAAAGACTGGGGATGCCTAAGTGAGGCAGAGCTCTCAGGTATTGGAGCAGGGAAGCCACCTTCAAAGACGGAGCCGGGGAGTGGGCTCTCAGCTCGGGGGTTGCCATAAACCATGATCTGCGGCACAGTCGGGCCACTGCTCTTCCAGCAGGGACCCAACAAGGGGCAGATCTGGGGAGACCCCCTTCCTCCCCCGGGAGGAGTGGCACGGGAGTGCACTGCAGGAATCTGCTGGGTTTTGAGACTCCAAACAGGGTCGTGTGCCAGAGATAGAAACACTCGGTCAGAGACCGGGTGAGAATGGAGTGCAGCCGGAGACCGGGGAGATGGGAGTGACTGACTGCTTTTCTCTGGGGGCTCACTGAGGAGCGGGGCCCTGAGTTCTCGGTTCTGCCAGGGCAGAGATTGGGAGGCTGCCATTTTCACTCTCGGCCTCCAAAGCTATATGGAAAGCTTGCAGGGAACAAAAGCTACAAGAGCAAACCCGAGCAGATTACTTAACCCAGCCCCTGGCAAGGGCGGGGCAATTCCGCCTCTGGCAAAGACATTTGGGAACCACGCAACAGGCCCCTCCCCCAGAAGATCAGCAAGAACAGCCAGCCAAGATCAAGTTTGCCAATCAATGAGAATGGCAGAACTCCAGCACTAGGGGAGTACTGCACATAGAATTCGTGGCTTTTTTCCCATGATTCTTTAGTCTTTTAAAGTTAATTTTTAAAATTTTCTTTGGTTCTTTTTCTATTTTTTGGAATTTTTCTTTTTCCTTTTTTAACCAACATCCTATCAATCCCTTTTTTAAAAATCTTTTTTTATTTTTCATTTTTAGTCATATTCAATCCCTTCATTGTAGTTAACCTTATTTTTGGTATATATATAAGTTGTACTCTCTTTAAAATTTTGGGATCCAGTTTCTTCTTCTTTTTTTTTTTTAAAGATTTTATTTATTTGACACAGTGATAGAGGCACAAGTAGGCAGAGGGAGAGGGAGAAGCAGGCTCTCTGCTGAGCAGGGAGCCGGACATGGGGCTCGATCCCGGGACCCCAGGATCATGACCTGAGCCGAAGGCAGCCACTTAACCGACTGAGCCACCCAGGCGCCCTGGATCCAGTTTCTTCTAACAGACCAAAATATACCCGAAATCTCTAGTGTATGGCTTTGTTCTAGTCTCCTGCCTGATCAATTCTCTCCCTTTCTTTAAAAAAAATTTCTCTTCTTTCTTTTTTCAACCAACTTCTTATCTTATCAATTCCTTTTATAAAATCTTTTATAATTTTCATCTTTACAATCATATTCCATCCCTTCATCATATTTACCCTTATTTTTGTACATATATAAGTTTTTCTTTCTTTAAAATTTTGGGAGGCACTTTCTTCTAACAAACCAAAATACGCCCAAAATCTGCTGTGTGTCACTGATATATTCAACAGCCTGATCATATTTGATCATATTCTTCTTTTTTTATCTTTTTCTTTTTTTTTTCTTTCTTTCCCTTTTCCCCCAGTTTTGGGTCTCTTCTGAATGGTTAGTGCATATTTTTCTGGGGTCGTTGTTACCCTGTTAGCATTTTGTTCTCTCATTCAACTATTCTCCTCTGGACAAAATGACGAGAGACAAAAACTCACCTCAAAAAAAGGAACAAGAGGCAGTACCTACTGCCGGGGACCTAATCAATACGGACATTAGTAAGATGTCAGAACTAGAGTTCAGAATGATGATTATAAAGATACTAGTTGGGCTTGAAAAAAGCATGGGAGATACTAGAGAAACCCTTTCTGGAGAAATAAAAGAACTAAAATCTAACTAAGTCTAAAACAAAAAGGCTATTAATGAGGTGAAATCAAAAATGGAGGCTCTAACTACTAGGAAAAATGAGGCAGAAGAGAGAATTAGTGATGTAGAAGACCAAATGATGGAAAATAACGAAGCTGAGAAAAAGAGATAAACAACTACTGGATCACGAGGGCAGAATTTGAGAGATAAGTGATACCATAACACAAAACAATATTAAAATAATTGGGATCCCAGAGGAAGAAGGAGAGAGAGGGTCAGAAGGAATACTGGAGCAAATTATAGCAGAGAACTTCCTTAATCTGGGGAAGGAAACAGGCATCAAAATCCAGGAGACACAGAGAACCCCCTCAAAATCAACAAAAATAGGTCAACACCCCGAAATCTAATAGTAAAACTTACGAGTCTCAGAGGAGAAGAGAAAATCCTGAAAGCAGCTCAGGACAAAAGGTCTGTAACCTACAATGGTAGAAACATTTGATTGGCAAAAGACCTATTCACAGGGACCTGGCAGGCCAGAAAGGACTGGTATGATATATTCAGAGCACTAAACGAGAAAAATATGCAGCCAAGAATACTATATCCAGCTAGGCTGTCACTGAAAATAGAAGGAGAGATAAAAAGCTTCCAGGACAAACAAAAACTTAAAGAATTTGCAAACACAAACCAGCCCTGCAAGAAATATTGAAAGGGGTCCTCTAAGCAAAGAGAGAGCCTAAAAGTAACATAGACCAGAAAGGAACAGAGACAATATACAGTAACAGTCACCTTACAGGCAATACAATGGCATTAAATTCATATCTTTCAATAGTTACCCTGAATGTAAATGGGCTAAATGCCCCAATCAAAAGACACAAGGTATCAGATTGGATAAAAAAACAAGACCCATCGATATGCTGTCTGCAAGAGACTCATTTTAGATGCAAGGACACCTCCAGATTGAAAGTGAGGGGGTGGAAAACCATTTACCATGCTAATGGACACCAAAAGAAAGTTGGGATGGCAATCCTTATACAGAAAAATTAGATTTTAAACCAGAGACTGTAATAAGAGATGAGGAAGGACACTATATCCTACTTAAAGGGTCTATCCAACAAGAAGATTTAACAATTGTAAATATCTATCCCCCTAACATGGGAGTAGCCAATTATATAAGCCAATTAATAACAAAATCAAAGAAACACATTGACAACAATACAATAATAGTAGGGGACTTTAACATCCCCCACACGGAAATGGGCAGATCATCTAAGCAAAAGATCAACAAGGAAATAAAGACTTTAAATGACATACTGGACCAAATGGATTTCACAGATATATTCAGAACATTCCACCACAAAGCAACAGAATACACATTTTTTTCTAGTGCCTATGGATGATTCTCCAGAATAGATCACATCCTAGGTCACAAATCAGGTTTCAACTGGTACCAAAAGACTGGGATCATTCCCTGCATATTTTCAGACCACAATGCTTTGAAACTAGAACTCAATCACCAGAGGAAAGTCAGAAAGAACTCAAATACCTGGAGACCAAACAGCATCCTACTAAAGAATGAATGGGTGGTATCTCATTGAAAAAAAAAAAAAAAGAATGAATGGGTCAACCAGGAAATTAAGGAAGAATTTAAAAAATTCATGAAAACAAATGAAAATGAAAGCACAACTGTTCAAAATCTTTGGGATACAGCAAAGGCAGTCCTAAGAGGAAAGTATATAGCAATACAAGTCTTTCTCAAGAAACAAGAAAGGTCTCAAATACACAACCTAACCATACACCTAAAGGACCTGGAAAGAGAACAGCAAATAAAGCCTAAGTCCAGCAGGAGAAGAGAAATAATAAAGATCAGAGCAGAAATCAATGAAATAGAAACCAAAAGAACAGTAGAACAGATCAACGAAACTAGGAGCTGGTTCTTTGAAAGGATTAATAAGATTGATGGACCCCTGACCAGACTTACCAAAAAGAAAACAGAAAGGACCCAAATAAATAAAATCATGAATAAAAGAGGAGAGATCACAACCAACACTAAAGAAATACAAACAATTATAAGAACATATTATGAACAACTATATACTATCAAATTAGATAATCTGGAAGAAATGGATGCATTCCTAGAGATGTATCAACTACCAAACCTGAACCAGGAAGAAATAGAAAACCTGAACAGACCTATAACCACTAAGGAAATTGAAGCAGTCATCAAAAATCTCCCAACAAACAAAAGCCCAGGGCCAGATGGCTTCCCAGGGGAATTCTATCAAACATTTCAAGAAGAATTAATACCTATTCTTCTGAAACTGTTCCAAAAACTAGAAATGGAAGGAAAACTTTCAAACTCATTTTATGAGGCCACCATTACCTTGATCCCAAAACCAGATAGACCCCATCAAGGAGAGCTACAGACCAATATCCCTGATGAACATGGATGCAAAAATTCTCACCAAAATACTAGCCAATAGAATCCAACAGTACGTTAAAAGGATCATTCACCACGACCAAGTGGGATTTATCCCTGGGCTGCAAGATTGGTTCAATATCCGCAAATCAATCAATGTGATACAATACATTAATAAAAGAAAGAACAAGAACCACATTATCCTCTCAATAGATGCAGAAAAAGCATTTGACAAAGTACAGCATCCTTTCTTGATTAAAGCTCTTCAGAGTGTAGGGATAGAGAGTACATACCTCAATATCATAAAAGCCATCTATGAAAATCCCACAGTGAATATCATTCTCAATGGGGAAAAACTGAGAGTTTCCCCCTAAGGTCAGGAACACGGCAGGGATGTCCACTATCACCACTGCTATTCAACATAGTACTAGAAGTCCTAGCCACAGCAATCAGACAACAAAAAGAAATAAAAGGCATACGAATCAGCAAAGAAGAAGTCATGCTCTCACTCTTTGCAGATGATATGATACTTTATGTGGAAAACCCAAAAGACTCCACCCCAAAACTGCTAGAACTCATACAGGAATTCAGTAAAGTGGCAGGATATAAAATCAATGCACAGAAATCAGTGGCATTCCTATACACCAACAACAAGACAGAAGAAAGAGAAATTAAGGAGTCGATCCCATTTACAATTGCACCCAAAACCATAAGATACCTAGGAATAAATCTAACCAAAGAGGCAAAGAATCTGTACTCAGAAAACTATAGAATACCCATGATAGAAATTGAGGAAGACACAAAGAAATGGAAAAACGTTCCCTGCTCATGGATTGGAAGAACAAATATTATGAAGATGTCAATGCTACCTAGAGCAATCTGATGCAATCCCTATCAAAATACCATCCACTTTTTTCAAAGAAATGGAACAAATAATCCTAAAATGTGTATGGAACCAGAAAAGACCTCGAATAGCCAGAGGAATGTTGAAAAAGAAAAGCAAAGCTGGTGGCATCACAATTCCGGACTTCAAGCTCTATTACAAATCTGTCATCATCAAGACAGTATGGTATTGGCACAAAAACAGACACATAGATCAATGGAACAGAATAGAGAGCCCAGAAATGGACCCTCAACTCAATGGTCAACTAATCTTTGACAAAGCAGGAAAGAATGTCCAATGGAAAAAAAGACAGTCTCTTCAACAAATGGTGTTGGGAAAATTGGACAGCCACATGCAGAAGAATGAAACTGGACCGTTTCCTTACACCACACACAAAAACAGACTCAACATGGTTGAAAAAACCTAAATGTGAGACAGGAATCCACCAAAATCCTAAAGGAGAACACAGAGAGCAACCTCTTCGACCTCAGCCGCCTCAACTTCTTCCTAGAAACATCACCAAAGGCAAGAGATGGAAGGGCAAAAATGAACTATTGGGACTTCATCAAGATAAAAAGCTTTTGCAGAGCAAAAGAAACAGTCAACAAAACCAAAAGACAACCGACAGAATGGGAGAAGATATTTGTAAATGACATATCAGATAAACGGTTAGTATCCAAAATCTATAAAGACCTTCTTAAACTCAACACCCAAAGAACGAATGATCCAATCAAGAAATGGGCAGAAGGCATGAACAGACATTTTCCAAAGAAGACATCCAAATGGCCAACAGACACATGAAAAAGTGCTCAACATCCCTTGGCATCAGGGAAATCCAAATCAAAACCTCAATGAGATATCACCTCACACCAGTCAGAATGGCTAAAATTAACAAGTCAGGAAACGAAATTGTTGGTGAGGATGTAGAGAAAGAGGAACCCTCCTACACTCCTGGTGGGAATGCAAGCTGGTGCAGCCACTCTGGAAAACAGTATGGAGGTTCCTCAAAAAGTTGAAAATAGAGCTACCATACGACCCACCAATTCCACTACTGGGTATTTACCCCGAAGAAACAAATGTAGTGATTCAAAGGGGTATGTGAACCCCAATGTTTATAGCAGCAATGTCCACAATACCCAAACTATGGAATGAGCCAAGATGTCCATCAACAGATGAATGGATAAAGATGTGGCATACACACACACACACACACACACACACACACACACAATGGAATATTATGCAACCATCAAAAAAAACCCCACGAAATCTTGCTATATGCAAAGACGTGGATGGAACTAGAGGGTATTATGCTAAGCGAAATAAGTCAATCAAAGAAAGAGATGTATCATATGTACTCACTGATATGAGGAGTTCTTAATCTCAGGAAACAAACTGAGGGTTGCTGGAGTGGTGGGGGGTGGGAGGGATGGGGTGGCTGGGTGATAGTCATTGGGGAGGGTATGTGCTATGGTGAGCGCTGTGAATAGTGTAAGACTGATGAATCACAGACCTGTACCTCTGAAACAAATAATACATTATATGTTAAAAAAAAAAGATAATAGGAAGGGAAAAATGAAGGGGGTGGAATCAGAGGGAGAGACGAACCATGAGAGACGATGGACTCTGAGAAACAAACTGAGGATTCTAGAGGGGAGGGGGTGGGGGGATGGGTTAGCCTGGTGATGGGTATTAAAGAGGGCACATTCTGCATGGAGCACTGGGTGTTATATGAAAACAATGAATCATGGATCACTACATCAAAAACTAATGATGTAATGTATGTTGTTTAACATAACAAAATAAAAATTTAAAAAAAAGAGATAATGGAGCGGAAGAGGATTTAAGTGCAAGTAAGAGGGAAATAATGTTCGTATGGAGAAAGGGAAGTCAAGAATTAGAGATGGTTTCATGAGGGAGGAAAGGCCAATTCAGTTTCTCCAAACATTAGAGTCCAAATTTGGCAAATATTATGTGCTATATAGGATACAGTTCTTGAAATTACAATATTGTTCAGAATGTGTATAAGTAGTACATGGTAGATAATTCACAAAATAAGTACACCTGACTATTAGCATTATGAAATTAGAATATTTGCTTTTTAACTAAAATACTAATATGGATGCAAATTATAATTACATGGCTATATTTTGACATTTGCCTTGGGGTGTTTCTTTTGTTGTAAACACGAGGCTCTCTTTTAGCGCTGAATTGTTGAAAACGCCGGCCAGATTCTAAAACGGGGGCTAGCCAGTTCTTCCTGATACTGGGTGAGTGTTTGGGGATGATTTCATTTCTGTGGATCCTTTCAATTGAATTGTCAGCTCACCAACTGAGAATTTTAAGAGGGGAATTTTTTTTAAGTACTTTTTTGAATGAAATTTTTTGTAGTTATTGTATATGTACCAAGAAAGCTATAACTTAGGGTTTGGTTGTGTTTTTGTTTTTGTTTTGTTTTTTTCTTTTTTGGTTTTGTATTTTTTTTTAATGATTTGTTGATTTTTTTTTCTAACTTTACCAAAGTTTGCAGCTTTTACCTCAATAGAACAGGAATATTTTGAATCCCATAACTGCAGACAAACTGGAGCGATACTGTTTTAAAAGTTTTTCTTTTCTCCTTATTTGGTTTGTTAATGTATTAGGAAGAAACAACAAAATCCTGTGTAGGCTTTTTCTAAAAAGTTCAGTATTCTTTGTCCAGATTTTAGATTCTCAGAATAAATGCCTTTTACAGATGCAAAAAAAAAAGTTTGCAAAAATACTTTTTAATGTTATCTTACCTCCTCAACAACTTCAGTAGCTTCTTTTTTTTTAATTAACATTTTCTGCCCCCCCAAAAAATAAGCTGGAGTGAATGTAGAAAACATCATTATTTAATGAAAAATAGGAAAACAAAACAGTATACTCTTGATATGTGTGGTTTATTTTTTATAGAAGCCATAGTAAATCAGAAATGGACTATCAGAAATAAGAATGCTGCTTGCAGTTAATATATCTAAACAATATAATTCTGGATTTGGGGAAAGGAACCACAATTATGCAACAGAAGCCAGATATATGAAATAAATGTGGCACATCCTTTTTGGTACATGAAATGAATTATTGTTATTCTTTTCTCAAATACAGATTAGCATACATTGTCTCTACCAAGATCTTGCCCTAAATGGCCTATTTCACTATGCTTGCATGCCTAAGTGACCAAGCAAAATCCGTCTTGTCATTTAGAGTCGTCCAAATCTAACACCTCTAGGACATGCTTCTTGATTATGGGAGAGTTATTGTTAACACATTAATTATACCCCATTAACTCCATATACCTGGCCCCTTCTAGCCCAAGAAAGCTAAGAAAAAGCATCACTCAATACCTGCAGCAATCGATTTTCAAAAGCCAAATGGATCCCACAATGACCAAGGTAATCAAAATAGAAGAGGTGATAAATAGAATAGTTAAGTTTCGTGGTGATTGGTCACCTGTAAATATAAACACAAAAATATATGGTTTATCTGTGGTGCATCCAGACAATGAAATATTACTTAGCACTAAAAAGAAATGAGCTATCAAGTCATGAAAAGACATGGAGGAAATTTAAATGCATATTACTCAGTGAAAGAAGCCAATCTGACACTGCTACATTCTGTATGATTCCAATTATATAAACATTCTGGAAAAGGCAAAACTATGGAGACAGTGTAAAGATCAGGGGTTGCTAGAGGTTAGGGTGGAGGGAGAGATGAGCAAGTGAGCATAGGGGACCTTTGGGACAGTGAAACTACTCTGTATGAAACTACAGTGGTGGATATATGCCACTTCTACATTTGCTAAAACTCATAGAATGTACACCTAGAGTGAACCCTAATGTAAACTACAAACTTTGAGTGATAATGTCGTGGTTTTTTTAATTTAATTTTATTATGTTATGTTAGTCACCATACAATACATCATTAGTTTTTGATGTGGTGTTCCATGATTCATTGTTTTCATACAACACCCAGTGCTCCATGCAGTATGTTCCCTCCTTAATACCCATCACCGGGCTAACCCATCCCCCCATCCCCCTCCCCTCTAAAACCCTCAGTTTGTTTCTCAGAGTCCATCATCTCTCATGGTTTTTCTCTCCCTCCGATCTCCCCCCTCTTCATTTTTCCCTTCCTTCTCCTAATGTCCTCCATTCTATTCCTTAGGTTCCACAAATAAGTGAAACCATCTGATAATTGACTTTCTCTGCTTGACTTATTTCACTTAGCATCATCTCCTCCAGTCCCATCCATGTTGATGTAAAAGTTGGGTATTCATCCTTTCTGATGGCTGAGTAATATTCCATTGTATATAACCACATCTTTTTTATCCATTCATCTGTTGAAGGGTGTCTCAGCTCTTTCCACAGTTTGGCTATTGAGGACATTGCTGCTATGAACATTGGGGTGCATATGGCCCTTCTTTTCACTACATCTGTGTCTTTGGGGTAAATACCCAGGAGTGCAATTGCTGGGTCATAGGGTAGCTCTATTTTTAAATTTTTGAGGAACCTCCACACTGTTTTCCAAAGTAGCTACAGCAACTTGCATTCCCACCAACAGTGTAAGAGGGTTCCCCTTTCTCCACAACCTCTCCAACATTTGTTGTTTCTTTCCCTGTCCATTTTTGCCGTTCTAACTGGTGTAAGGTGGTATCTCAATGTGGTTTTGATTTGAATTTCCCTGATGGCTAATGATGATGAACATTTTTTCATGTGTCTGTAGCCATTGTATGTCTTCTTCAGAGAAGTGTCTGTTCATGTCTTCTGCCCGTGTTTTGACTTGATTATTTGTTTTTTGGATGTTGAGTTTGAGAAGTTCTTTATAGATCTTTGATACCAGCCCTTCATCTGTAGTGTCATTTGCAAATATCTTCTCCCATTCTGTGGGTTGCCTCTTTGTTTTGTTGACTATTTCCGTTGCTGTGCAGAAGCTTTTTATCTTGATGAAGTCCCAAAAGTTCATTTTTGCTTTTGTTTCACTAGCTTTTGGAGATGTATCTTGAAAGAAGTTGCTGTGGCCGATGTCAAAGAGGTTATTGCCTATGTTCTCCTCTAGGATTTTGATGGATTCCTGTCTCACATTGAGGTCTTTCATCCATTTTGAGTTTATCTTTGTGTATGCTGTTACAGAATGGTTGAGTTTCATTCTTCTGCACGTGGCTGTCCAATTTTCTCAGCACCATTTATTGAAGAGACTGTCTTTTTTCCATTGCATATTTTCTCCTGCTTTGTGAAGATTATTTGACCATAGAGTTGAGGTTCCATATCTGGGTTCTCTATTCTGTTCCATTGGTCTATATGGTTGTTTTTGTGCCAGTAACATGAAGTATTGGTGATGACTGCTTTGTAATATAGCTTGAAATCAGGTAACATCATGCCCCCAGCTTTGTTTTTCCTTTTCCATTTCCTTGGTGATTCGGGGTCTTTTCTGATTCCATACAAATTTTAGGATTGTTTGTGGTCTGGTAGATATCCAGGTCAATTCCGGGGGTCATTTGGAATAGGGTCCCCTACTCCTCCACCGTCTTTTCCAAGTACCCCTGGTAACACAGCCCTGATAATGTTGTGTTAATGTAGGTTTATTACTCTCACAAATGTACTGTACTGTAGCATGGGTGATGTAGAGAGGGGGAGACAGTGCTTGTGTTGGGACGGGGTAATATGGGAACTCTCTGCACTTTCCACTCAATTTTGCTGTGAACTTAAAACTTCTCTAAAAACTAAAGTCTATCAAATATATATATAACTGTAAAATAAAATATATGTTCAAGGATGTCTCAGAGTTCAGGAAGTTCACTTCTGTGATTTTAAACAGTTTTAACTCATTAATAGTTCAACTCATTATTATAATAAAATTGCTTTATTAATTCCAATTCTAGGGTATTTAGCAAGACATCATCCTAAGTCAAGGTTTTGTGGCTTTAAGAATTCATGAATGATGAATTCCTATAGGAGAGATGTGCAGACTAAATTTCTCAGTTACAGTAATATCAGGGTGTTTCTCATCTCCAATATTCAGAAATAAATGGGGAGTTGCAAAGGAGGTAATTGGAAAAACAACTGAATCCTGAAGTCACCTTTCTTCCAGGTCTTTGAAACTGACATGAGTGCATGGTAGCAACTTTCAATTATTTATTAACTCTGGCAGCAAAAAGAGATGTCAACAAAGGAATTGCCAGCTCTGAGAGGCACTGTTTGTTTGTTTAAATTCAATTTAGTTAACATCTTCTGTATTATTAGATACAGGGGTAGAATTTAGTAATTCATCAGTTGCTTATAACACCCAGTTCTCATTACATAATGTGCCCTCCTAAATACCCCATTTTCCCACACACTTCCCCTCCAACAACGCTGTTTGTTTCCTAGCATTAGGAGTCTCTTATAGTTTGCCTCCATCTCTGTTTTCATCTTCATTTTTCCTTCCCTTCCCCTATGTTAATCTGTTTTGTTTTTAAATTCCACATATGAGTGCAATCATATGGTATTTGTCTTTTTGACCGACTTATTTCGCTTAGCATAATACCCTCTAGTTCCGTCTGTATCGTTGCAAGGGGCAAGATTTCATTCTTTTTGATGGCTGAGTAATATTCCACTATGTATATATATGCCACACCATCTTTATCCATTCATCTCTCAATGGACATCTGGGCTCTTTCCATACTTTGGCTGTTGTGGGCATTGCTGCTATAAACATTCTGGTGCATGTGCCCCTTTGAATTGCTATGTTTGTATCCTTTAGACAAATACCTAGTAGTGCAATTGCGGGATCATAAAGTAGCTCTATTTTTAACTTTTTGAGGAACCTCCATACTGTTTTCCAGAGTGGCTGCAGCAGTTTTCATTCCCACCAACAGTGTAAGAGGGTTGCCCTTTCTCTGCATCCTCATCAACACCTGTTGTTTCCTGTGTTGTTAATTTTAGCCATTCTGACTGGTATGAGGTGGTATCTCAGTATGGTTTTGATTTGTATTTCCCTGATGTGGAGTGATGTTGAGCACTTTTTTATGTGTCTGTTGGCCATTTTTATGTCTTTTTTGGAGAAATGTATGTTCATGTCTTCTGCCCATTTCTTGATTGGATTTTTTTGTTTTTTGGGTGTTGAGTTTCATAAGCTCTTTATAGATTTTGTATACTAGTCCTTTATCTGATAAATCATTTGCAAATATCACCTCCCCTTCTGGCAGTTGTCTTTTAGTTTTGTTGACTATTTCCTTTGCTGTGCAAAAACATTTTATCCTGATTAAGTCCCAGTAGTTCAGTTTTGTTTCCCTTGCCTTGGAGATGTGTCCAGGAAGAAGTTGCTGTGGCCGAGGTCAAAGAGGTTGCTATCTGTGTTCTCCTCTAGGATTTTAATGGATTCCTGTCTCACATTTAGGTCTTTCATCCATTTTAAGAGGCAGTGGTTCTAAGACCTTCTTCCTGCTGTGCCCTGAATGGGGCTGAGGGCAGCAGAGTGAAGTAAGTGGAGGCTAAGTAGGCTGGCATCCTGTCCCTCCACATTCCTTCAACAGTTTGTTTTTTAAACATTGTGTTTCTCTTTTATTTGAAAAAAAATTACATTTAAAACCAATAATATTGTTTTGAAACCCTTTCTTGCAAATTAATGCACTCTCTTTCTTTGGAAGTATAGCCATAGAGGCTGAGGATCTGCCCTGCAAGGAAGAGAGGGAGGTGACCCCAGCACTGGCTGAGAGTGAATGAGACAGTCCCTTCAAGTCTGAGCATCCATAAACATGACATCTTATTGTAATACTGGATAGTCAGATTGCATACATAAGTAAGGCACAGTTACTCTCCTCAGTAAATAATGCTAAAATCTTTTTTAAAAATCACTTTAATAATGGATATTAGAAAATGGTGGTTTAAAGAAATGGGTTTTTCTCCTCCCCCTTCTTAAACTTTACTAAATTATCAGTAGGAAAATTTTTTCCATATAGACTTGCAAAGACAAAGAACATGGATGAGATGAGCAGATAAAAATTTTCAACTTATTTTCAAACTATTTCAACTTATTTCATTTCATTATAAATGAAAAATGAACAGAAGGTGGCAAATAATTTAAGGTAGAAATAAGTAAGAATCTTGGTGCCCATAGAACACCAAGAAGACTTTAGAATAGGAAGGGTAAATATATAAAAAAGGGGCAAGTGGAGGGGGTGAACTGTGAGCTCAAAGTTGGAAGCTTCTTTGAAGGTCTGTATTAAGAAGAGGTAGGCTGCCAAGTCCACTCCCACCCTGTGCAGCCAGGTCACTTCACCTTCCTCAAACCGTAGGAAACAGGAAGTTTGACCAGAAAAGGTAAACTGCAGAGATTCCAGAGTCAAGGATCCAGACATAATGGAGGGTGGAGAGGAAGTACCACACTGAAGAGAGGTGTTAAAGAAAAGTCTGAGTTCTGAACAGTCTCTCTCTCTCTCTCTCTCTCTCTCTCTCACACACACACACACACACACACACACACACACACATACACACTCCTCTTCTTCCCTACTCTCATAACACTAATAGTCAGGATTATCCCTCTAAGACAATAGACTGGAGAATTATTTTCTGCAGAACCTAAGAAGTCCCAGAGAAAAGTCCTTTAAATAACTAAAGAATCCATATTTAATTTTTTTCATTTACCTCCTTGAAGCTAACTAGATGACAAGATCACCCACAGATAACATAGCATCCAATCAGTTCATTTTGAATGCTCAATGCTTGAAATGAATGGTTAGCCAAGGATACCAATGAGTTAAGGAAAGCCTCATACATAAAGAGATAAAACTAGCAAATGTCTGGAAGGTAGAAGGAACTCAGATTAAACAGACATGGAATCAAGCAGAGCACTGTGAGAAAGAGTGCCCAGGACAATAGCTGTGCAGCAGGTCTAGTGACTCCCCAGGCCAGACTAGAACAAGAGGTTGTAAAACTCAAGAAGGATTTCTTCAAGGAAAAAAAAAAAATAGAGCCGATGGATTACCCAATAAATTTGACCATGTGGAAAGTAGGATTAAGAGGGGTTTTTCTACCATAAGAACTCTTAATCATAGGAAACAAACTGAGAGCTGCTAGAGGAGAGGAGGGTAGGGGGATGGGGTAACTGGGTGATGGGTGTTAAGGAGGGCATGTATATAATGAGCACTGGATGTTATATAAGACTGATGAATCACTGAACTCTACCTCTGAAACTAATAATACACTATATGCTAATAAATTGGATTTAGGGGCACCTGGGTGGCTCAGTCGGTTAAGCATCTGCCTTAATCCCAGGGTCCTGGGATCAAGCCCTACATCTGACAACCTGCTCGGTGGGGAGCCTTCTTCTCCCTCTCCCTCTGCCTGCCACTGCCCTTGCTTGTGTTCTCTCTCTCTCTCTCTGTCAAATAAATAAATAAATAGATAGCTAATAAATAGATAAATAAATACATAAATAATAAATACATATAAAAATAAATATAAATAAAAATAAACTGGATTTAAATTTAAAAAGATGGTTTTTTAAAATTTTGTCAGTGAGCTTAATCATAATTAACAATAAAAAATATATTTAACAATAAATACATATATTTTCTATATATTTCTACATATATAGAAAAGAGTAAAGTTTAAATCAAGCATAGAGGTTACTATAATATAGCTAAGAAATTCTAGGAAGAACCAGGAGAAGAAAATCCCACCAAACTAAAAATCTGTGAAGAAAACTTATGAGTGACTTGATCCTTCTAAAAGCACAAAGATTTCGAGGGAGAAAAGATGGCGGAGGAGTAGGGGACCCTATTCCAACTGGTCCCCGGAATTGAGTTGGATATCTACCAGGCCACTCTGAGCACCCACGAAACCAGCCTGAGATGTAAGAAGATCTGGATCTCTACAAACAGAATATTGCAGGCGCTTGGTTTCAAGGTATGAAGCGGGGAGCCATGATTCCGAGGGCAGATATTGAAGGGGAGCGGGAGGGAGCCTGGCGGTGGGGATCCTACACAGCCAGTGAGTGACAACCTCCCACGCTGGGGACAGAGCACAGACTTGCAGACTGGTAGCGGCAGGGAAAGGACTTTGGGGCAGCCCCCTGGATGGAAACCTGGAACGGCGGGATCCCGCATGTGAATGGGGAACGGCTGGTGATTTTAGAAGCACAAAGGGCAGAGACCTGCTCCAACCTGGAGGCAGGACTGGGAGCGCTGCGGAGGGGAGCACAACCCAGGCTGCTGCAGTTTATAGCAGCGCAGACAGAAAGAGAGATGGTGTGGCCTGGAGAGCTCACTGAAGAACAGACTACGATCTCTCTGCTCTGAGGCAAAGGGTTGGAAATGGTCTCTTCTGCTCTGACTCGCAGAAGAGATGCGGAAAGCCACCAGAGAACAAAAGCCCCAAAAACTGGTTCCCACTGAGCCCATCCCCCACCACAGGGGGGCAGGTCAACTCTGCCCAAACAGGGTTGCCTGAGTAACAGTGTGGCAGGCCCCTCCCCCAGAAGACAGGCTGGGAAAACAAGAGGCCAGTAACCCTAAGGTCCCTAGAATACAGGTGCCTCCTCCTTGGGTTGTGGTCAATAATTTGGACTCTATACATTCCCTCAACCACCCATCAACAGAATGACTAGGAGGAGGAACCCTCAAAATAGAAAAAACTCAGAGATTATGACTTATGCTGCAGATTTACAAATGGATGCAGATATAACCAAGATGTCAGAGATGGAATTCAGGCTAGCAATTGTGAAGACAATAGCTAGAATGGAGAAATCAATTAATGGCAACATAGAGTCTCTAAGGGCAGAAACAAAAGCTGAATTGGCAGAACTTAAAAATGCTATCAATGAGATCCAATCTAATCTAGATAATCTAACAGCTAGGGTAAATGAAGCAGAAGAATGAATCGGTGACCTGGAAGACAATTTAATAGATAAAAAGGGAAAAAAGGAGGCCAGGGAAAAACAACTCAGAATTTATGAAAATAGAATCAGAGAAATAAGTGACACCATGAAGCATTCCAGTGTCAGAATTACTGGAATCCCGGAGGGAGTGGAGAGAGAGAGAGGACTAGAAGATATATTTGAGCAAATCATAGCTGAGAACTTCCCTAATCTGGGGAATGAAACAAACATTCGTGTTCTAGAGGCAGAGAGGACCCCTCCCAAGATCAAGGAAAACAGGCCAACAACCCGTCATGTAATAGTAAAACTCGCAAATTTTAGAACAAAGGAAACCATCTTAAGGGCAGTTAGGGGGAAGAGATTCCTTATGTAAAGAGGGAGGAACATCAGAATAATGTCAGATCTATCCACAGAGACCTGGCAAGCCAGAAAGGCCTGGCAAGACATATTCAGGGTACTAAATGAGAGAACATGCAGCCAAGAATACTTTATCTGGCAAATCTGTCATTTAGAATGGATGGAGAGAGGCAGAGCTTCCAAGACTGGCAGAAACTGAAAGAACATATGACCACTAAGCTGGCCCTGCAAGAAATATTAAGGGGGGTTCTATAAAAGGAGAAAGACCCCAAGAGTGATACACAACAGAAATTTACAGGGACAATATATGAAAACAACGTCTTCACAGGCAACATGATGACAATTAATTCATATCTTTCAATAATCGCTTTCAATGTGAATGGCCTAAATGCTCCCATAAAATGGCACAGGGTTGCAGATTGGATGAAAAGACAGGGCCCATCCATATGCCGTCTATAAGAGACTCATTTTGAACCTAAAGATACATCCAAACTGAAAGTGAAGGGATGGAGATCCATCTTCCATGCCAGCGGACCTCAAAAGAAAGCTGGAGTAGCAATTCTTATATCAGACAAATTAGATTTTAAACCAAAGTCTGTAGTTAGAGACACAGAAGGACACTATATCATTCTTAAAGGGTCTATCCAACAAGAAGATCTAACAATTGTAAATATCTATGCCCCCAACATGGGAGCAGCCATCTACATAAGCAAACTGTTAACCAAAATAAAGAGTCATATTGATAACAATACGTTAATCGTAGGAGACCTCAATACTCCACTCTCAGCAATGGACAGATCATCTAAGCAGAAAATCAAAAGGAAACAAGAGCTTTGAATGATACACTGGACCTCATAGATATTTACAGAACATTCCACCCTAAAACAACAGAATACTCATTCTTCTCGAGCGCACATGGAACTTTCTCCAGAATAGACCACATACTGGGTCACAAATCAGGTCTCAATCAATAGCAAAAGACTGAGATTGTTCCCTGCATATTCTCAGACCACAGTGCTTTAAAACTGGAACTCAATCACAAGAAAAAATTTGGCAGAAATTCAAACACTTGGAAGCTAAAGACCACTTTGCTCAAGAATGTTTGGGTCAACCAGGAAATCAAAGAAGAACTTAAACAATTCATGGAAATCAATGAGAATGAAAACAGGTCGGTCCAAAACCTATGGGATACTGCAAAGGCGGTCCTAAGGGGGAAATACATAGCCATCCAAGCCTCACTCAAAAAAACAGAAAAATCCCGAATTCACCAACTAACTCTACATCTTAAAGAACTAGAGAAAAAGCAACAAATGATGCCTAAGCCATGCATTAGAAGAGAAATAATTAACATTAGAACAGAGATCAATGAATTAGAAACCAGAAGCACAGAAGATAAGATCAATAAAACTAGAAGTTGGTTCTTTGAAAGAATTAATAAGATAAATTAACCACTGGCCAGACATCCAAAAGAAAAGAGAAAGGACCCAAATTAATAAAATTATGAATGAAAGGGGAGAGATCACGACTAACACCAAGGAAACAAACAATTTTTAGAAATTATTATCAACAACTATATGCCAATAAACTGAGCAATCTGGATGAAATGAATGCCTTCCTGGAAACCTATAAGTTGCCAAGACTGGAACAGGAAGAAATTGACAATCTGAATTGCCCAATAACCAGTAACGAGATTGAAGCAGTGATTAAAAACCTCCAAAAAACGAGAGTCCAGGGCCTGATCGATTCCCTGGGGAATTCTACCAAACATTCAAAGAAGAAATAAAAAAAATAATACCTATCTTCCTAAAGCTGTTTCAAAAATAGAAACAGAAGGAAAACTTCCAAACTCATTCTATGAGGCCAGCATTACCTGAATCCCCAAACCAGGCAAAGACCCCATCAAAAAGGAGAATTCTCCCTGATGAATATGGATTCCAAAATCCTCAACAAAATCCTAGCTAATAGGATCCAACAATTCATTAAAAGGATCATCCACCACGACCAAGCGGGATGTATCCCCAGAACGCAAGGGTGGTTCAACATTTGCAAATCAATCAATGTGATAGAACACATTAATAAGAGGAGAGAGAAAAATATGATCCTCTCAATTGATGCAGAATGCAGAATCCTTTCCTGAGTATTTTATGGTGACTAACATAACATAATAAAATTTTAAAAATTAAATATATATATCTAAAAATAAATAAATAAATAAATAAAAATAAAAGCACAAAGATTTCTTTAAAAATACAATTTAGCCTTTTCCCAAAACCAGAAGTATTAATTTAAAAGTACACTACTCAAGCCAACTTACTACGAGTATAGAGTAGACATTAAATTATTAAATTATTTTTCATTTTACTTTATTAAATAATAAACTTTGCTCTAAAATATGGCTTATTGAAAACATACTTCTGCGTTATTCTTCTGGACATAACTCTTAATGGGGGAGGAGAAGGACATAAAAAAGAGGGTGGGGAGATTATGCTTGAGAGAAATTCTCTGCACACTCCTGTTTCATTCTTCTGTAACTTCTCTGAAAGAATGAACATATCAAGCAAAAACCGGAATTACTAACCTGGATTCAGCTCAAAGGACAGAGTCTTGTTGCCGGTCACGTGGGAGACAGAGCAGGACACGTTAGACACCTGGAGGTCCTCCCAGTGGCATGTACTCAGGACGGTCACTGTGCCATTGCCCAACTGTTGTTCCACAGTGTGACAGTCTCCCCCTGGGGTCCAGGAGATCTGTGCAGCTGGCTTCCCTGCAGCTGCCCTGCACACAAGAGTTCCATTGCTGCCTCGAGACAGGGTCACCTCGGGGGGCACTGCAAAGATGCAGGGGAAGTGCTTCAGGCTTAACACGTGGGGTATGGAAGAGAGAGAGATTTGGTTCAGTCCCAGATCTACTTCTCTGACGTACCACAATATGCCATGCACCTTACCTAACACTTGGAGGTGATATCCAAGACCGAAATTCCCATCAGGTGCGGCCACTTCACACCTGTAATATCCATCATGAGTGGTGGCCACGGGATCAATCTGAAGGGCAGGATTCTGATCGGGTCTGGACTCCCAGGATATTCTCTCGTCGGTACAGTTTCTTTCACTGGTCTCATTGTTATCTCTCCTGTAGGCTCTAATGCAGGAAGGCTTGTCTCTGAGGTTTATTTCCCACCTTATTATCAGCACATTTGTTAAGCTGACAGAAGGGCAAGTGAGCACAGCCTTTGTAGTCACAGGTACAGACCAAGAAGTGTTAGCTGGACACACACAAGGAGGAAGAAAAGAAAAGCTTGATAAAAAACTTCAGGTGTTCAATTTTCCACAACATATCACATAAAGTAGTACTAGAACATGACTTTGCTGGTGATCCTATCCCAAAATATTAGGCCTACATAAAAAATGAAATATGAACCAAAATATATAACACATTAAACCTAATCCAAAGATGAAAGCATTTTCTCATGTTCTGTGTTATTAGATAAACTATATTTACTATATATATATGAGAAATATTTTAAGGGTCTAAAATCACTTCAGAAGTTCTGTATAAAACAAACAAGAAAACACAATTTAAATTAAAGGACAACGTCATCTAAATCTAATCTTTTGGTAGCAGAAATTATTAGATTTATCTTATAACTGGTTCTCCTCAGGACAGAAAGTGGAAAAATTGATGATGTGGTTTTCTCCTCCTAAGTTTTGGTCAGAGAGACTAAATCAGTACTATCAGAATGAAATGCCTATCCTGAAGGGTGCCACTTCGGACAAACATAAATAAAAAGCATAAGATGGCATTCAGGTTGAACAAACTGGACTTTTTTAAGCTACTTTTTATTTGGAGAATCACAAAGTCAGTAAAAGCAACAGATTTTCCTTCCTTCCTATTGAGTCACACATATACTGCCAAACAGTCCCACTATGAATTTGCTCACAGATGTTGGTTCTAGACATTCTACCTAATTATAAGGATTAAATGAAGAAGTTCACTGCTTTTGCCCATCATTAGTGTAAAAATTAAGCCCTGCAACCTATGATTTTTCTCCAATCTAGAAGCTTCAGCTCTCCCATAAATACACATCAGGCATCCATGACTGGGAGGGCTTTGCTGAGAGAGGATTAGGGGCATCAGGTACCACACACTGTAACGCAGACGAGTGGCAGGGAGCTCATCACTTTAACGTGAACAGAACCAGCTGTGAGGGGCTAAGCTGTTATGTGGGTGAACCTCGTTGTGCGAAACTCTGTATGTGAGATCTCTCCTCTCCTCTTTTGGTATCACTTGCCTCTTCTGTGATGGACTCAAGATCTTGCATTTCACAGCCAAATCAAGATCCCATAACTGCAGGAAGCAAGTGGGGGTGGATTTCAGAGCAGATCGGAGGGGCAGTTAAATCCATGCTCCTCCTACCACTGCAGGTGGCTCCCCACCCTAGGCAACTTGGCCAAGGCTCAGAGGCCAGCAGCAACATAGCTGCTTGGAGAACAGCTAGGGGTGGGTGTGGGTGAGCACACATGTGCCCAAGGCCAGGATGCTGAAGATGACCGCAGAAAGAGAAGAGGCTGGTGAGGAACATGTTGTGAGTGTTCTGTTTGTACTTCAGCTTGTGAACAGTCTAAGGCTTTAATATTTTGCCTGATACTTATTCTCAAGATCTGACTCTATTATTTTAAAGGAACCTACGAGCTGATCAATTAAACATATGCATTTTAACAAGGGCACAGTCTCCAGTGAAGTAGCTCCATCAGTGAGGATCCCAAGCACCCTGGGTAGTCTCTGTTCTTTCAGCTTGCTCTGCTCTATGACCCTCCGGCAATCCCCCTTCACCTGCAGTGTCTATGACTCCCCCCCAGCCTCTGCAGCCTTCTGCACACAAATCCCTTTTCCTTTCTGTTCTCACTGCCTTACCCTAGTTTAAGACCCTATCACGACACACCTGGACCACTACAGAAGCCTCCTCCCATCTGTCTCTCTCTCAAAATTCTCCTCTCCTCACCTCATACCTTACCTTGCAGCCAGGTACATGATTCTGTAACACAGGGGTGAGCCTCTCCACTCCGACACCCTTCAGAGATCTCTCACTGCCTGAAGACAACACTTACATGTCTTTGTACTGGCTTTGAAAGCCCTCTTTTTCACACTGACTCACCTTGGCAAGCTTATCATCCCTGTGTCGCCCCCACACTTCAAAAAGGAAACAGCAAGCCCAAGTGCCTATCTAGGTCTTCCCTCAATGGTTCTTGCAGTCTGGGATGCCTACACAGCACCCTCTGTCTATGAAAACCCTCCTCTTCCTTCAAGAGCCAATTCACATGCTGCATCCTCCTTGAGGCCTTCTCAGGCTTTGGTGCTCTCTCTCCCTCCTCTACATTCCCGGCACACCTGATGTGAGGGCTTATCTCCTCTATTTTATAGGGTATCTGTGCTTATTTCTGGGTTCCCCCACAAAACTGAACCCCTTTAGGGCGCTTTGGTAGTCTGGCTCACCTTGCTCCTCTCTGTGCTCCCCACAAAGCCCGGCACAGTGCCTGATAGAGAGAGCTCCATAATCTTCCCATGGAATTGAACAGTTTGGGGGGAGGAGGACCAGGGTCATTCAGGGTCCCCCACACTGCAGCATTCAGATCACCATACTCTTCAACTGGGCTCAAGGCTGGCCCCCTGACCAGACAATCAGCTATGTTTCTAAAGAAGTTCCATACTTCCTCCCTTTAGTTCTGGCCTCTAGAAAAAAATTAAATATCATATTACCTTCCAAAGGAGCTGTGAGCCTGCTCTGCTTTCCTTCCACAGATGAACTATATGGTGAAGCTAGAAAATATTCAGACAAAAGTAAAAGAAATCAATTTTAGGTGCCTAAAAGGAGTGCAAGCCACTGTGTATTCACAAATCTTAGGCATATCTAGGTGTTCCCTCAATGGTTCTTGCAGTCTGGGATGCCTACACAGCACCCTCTGTCTATGAAAACGCTCTTCTTCCTTCAAGAGCCAATTCACATGTTGCATCCTCCTGGAAGTCTTCCCAGAGCCTTGGTGCTCTCTCTCCCTCCTCTACATTCCCGGCACACTTGCTGTGAGGGCTTATCTTCTCTATTTTATAGGGTATCTGTGCTTATTTCTGGGCTCCCCCACAAAACTGAACCCCCTTAGGGTGCTTTGGCAGTCTGGCTCACCTTGCTCATCTCTGTGCTCCCCACAAAGCCTGGCACAGTGCCTGATAGAGAGAGCTCCATAATCTTCCCATGGAATTGAACTGCTTTGGGGGAGGAGGACCGGGGTCATTCAGGGTCCCTCACACCACAGCATTCAGATCACCATACTCTTCAACTGGGCTCAAGCCTGGCCCCCTGACCAGAGCGTCAACTATGCTTCTAAGGAAGTTCCACACTTCCTCCCTTTAATACTGGCCTCTAGAAAAAATTAAAAACCATATTACCTTCCACAGGAGGTGTGAGCTTGCTCTGCTTTCCTTCCACAGATGACTTATTTGTTGTAGCTAGAAAATATTCAAAGAAAAGTAAAAGAAAGCAATTTTAGGTGCCTAAATGGAGTGCAAGCCACTGTGTATCCACAAATCTTACAGAAACCATGACAGAAAATCAGTTAACTCTAAATAAATTCCACAAAAAACTTTGCAAAACAGAAATTAGAAGTTACTCCATCAAGTGGAAAAACATGTTAATACTTCAAAATTACATTATAATTTCTTAATCAATGATTTCCCATTTATGGGACACCATCCTGTATACTTGATAACCATTTTATCCGAGATAACTCTGCTTCCACCTCTTTCCTAGCCACAGTGGATTGGTCCATCATGGGTAACTCACATGAGCTGGGCTGAGTAGTGCTTTCTCAAGATGCCACCCCCAGGATTAAAGTTGTTTAATCCAGTGGTAGGCCTCACCCAGCTGCAGAAATGAGATTACTTTCAGGAAAATTTGGAACCAGATTGAGAAGAATAGCTCATCCCCTTTTCCTCCCATTTTTCCTACTGTGACTGCTAATTTTATGTCAGCCTGGCTTAGACATGGTTCCTAGGTATTCAGTTAAACAGTATTCTAGATGTTTCTGTGAAAGTATTTTTTTTAGATAAGATTAACATTTAAATGAGTAGACTTCCAATAAAATAAATTACCTTCCATTTGTGGGTGAGCCTTGTCCAATCAGTTGAAGGCCTTGATTGAAAAAAAGTGACCAGCTGGGAAAGTGAGTTCTATAGTAGACTGCCTTCAGACTCAAACTGCTATGCTTTCCTGAGTCTCTAGCTGCTGGCCCACTCTGCAGATTCTGGACTTGCCAAGGCTCTGCATTCATGTGAGCCAATTCTTTAAAATAAATCTCTCTCTCCCCCACAATTCCTCCTCCCTCCTCCTTCCTCTCTCTTTCCCTCTTTCTCTCTCTCTGTTATTCTGTTTCTCTGAGGAACTGATTAATACACCCATCTTGGGAAGAATGAAGCAGAAGCAGAAAGATATAGAATGATACTCCTCACCTAGCTCGTTTCTAATTCCATAGTTCCTGAGATCCACATGCATTCCTTCGCTTGGGTTCTACAGAGTTTCTGACAATCAAAGTAGTCCTAATGTACTTCAAATCCAGGTTCTGAAAAAAATTCTGTATTGAAGTGATTTTTGTAAAAACTTTTTTCTTAAACTATGGTTTATCCTGTGGAATATTCTGTGTGTGCTTGAGAAGAATGTGTTCTGCTGTTGGAAGGAATGTTCTGTACATGTCTATTAGGCCATTTGGTCTACAATGTTGTTCAAGTGCACTGTTTCCTTATTGATTTTATATTAGAAAGATCTATCCATTTTTAATGTGGAGTATTACAGTTCCCTACAACTGCTATATTGTTTTCTATCTCTCCTTCAGTTCTGTTAATATCTGCTTTATGTATTTAGGTGCTCCGATATTGTATGCATAAATATTTACAAGGGTTATATCCTCTTGATGAATTGACTCTTTTACCATTAGATAGTGACATTCTTTGCCTTTAGTTACAGTTTTTGACTTAAAGTCTCTTTTCTCTAATATATCTAATCCTATTCTCTTGTGGTTTTCATTTGTATTGAACACCTTTTTCCATCCCTTCACTTTCGGCCTATGTGTATCCTTAGAGCTAAGGTCAGTCTCCTGTAGGTAACATATTGTTGAATCTTATTATTACATCTGTTCAGACACTATGTACCTTTTGATTGGAGAATTTAGTCCATTTATATTAAGATAATTGGTAGATATGTAGTTACTATTGCCATTTTGTTCATTGTTTCCTGATTGCTGTGAAGTCCCTTTATTCTTTTTCTCCTCTCTTTCTGTCCTTTGTGATTTGCTGATTTTTTGTAGCGTATGCTTTGATTTCTTTTTCTTTTTTTTTAAGATTTTTTTATTTGATAGAGTGAAAGCATGAGTGGAGGGGAGGGGCAGAGGCAGAGGGAGAAGCAGACTCTCTGCTGAACAGGGAGCCCGACGTAGGACTCAGTCCCAGGACCCTGAGATCATGACCTGAGCTGAAGGCAGACGCTCAACTGATGGAGCCACCCAGGCGTCCCACAACTGGAAGTTCGTACTTTTGACCATTATCTCCCTCTTTTCCCAGTCCCCAGCCCCTAGGAACTCCCATTTTACTATCTGTTTCTATTAATTTAGCTTTTTAAAATTCCACATATAAGTGAAACCATACAGTATTTGTCTTTCTCTATCTGACTTATTTTACTTAGCATAATCCCCTCAAGTTCCATCCATCTTGTTGCAAATAGCAGGGTGTCCTTTCTCATGGCTGGATAATATTCCATTGTATATAAATACTGTATTTTCTTTATCCATTCAGCCACTGATGGATACTTAGGTTCTTTTCATTTCTTGGCTACAAAACTTGAATGCAGATATCTCTTCGAGATCCTGTTTCCATTTTCTTTGGATATATACTCAGAAGTGAGATTGCTGAATCATATAGTAGCTATTTTGGGGATTTTGAGGAAATTCCATACTGTTTTCCTTAGTGGCTGCACCAATATGCATTCTTACCAATAATTCATGAGGGTTCACTTTTCTCAACAGTCTGAGGATTTGTTATTTCTTGTCCTTTTGATGATAGCCGTTCTAACAGGTATGAGGTGACATCTCATTGTAGTTTTGATTTTCATTTCCATGATGATTAGTGATGTTGAGTACCTTTTCATGTACCTGTTGGCTCTTTGTATATCTTTGGAAAGATGTTTATTCAACTTCTTTGCACATTTTTTTATTATTATGTTATGTTAATCACCATACATACATCATTAGTTTTTGATGTAGTGTTCCATGATTCATTGTTTGCATATAACACCCAGTGCTCCATGCAGAATGTGCCCTCTTTAATACCCATCACCAGGTTAACCCATCCTCCTACCCCCCTCCCCTCTAGAACCTTCAGTTTGTTTTTCAGAGTCCATCGTCTCTCATGGTTCATCTCCCCCTCCGATTTCCCCCCTTCATTCTTCCCCCCCTACTATCTTCTTCTTTTTTTTTTAACATATAATGTATTATTTACTTCAGAGGTACAGATCTGTGATTCAACAGTCTTGCACACTTCACAGCACTCACCATAGCACATACCCTCCCCAATGTCTATCACCCAGCCACCCCATCCCTCCCACCCCCACCACTCCAGCAAACCTCAGTTTGTTTCCTGAGATTAAGAATTCCTCATATCAGTGAGGTCATATGATACATGTGTTTCTCTGATTGACTTATTTCGCTCCGCATAATACTCACCAGTTCCACCCATGTCATTGCAAATGGCAATATTTCATTCTTTTTGATGGCTGCATAATATTCCATTATATACATATACCACATCTTCTTTATCCATTCATCTGTCAATGGACATCATGGCTCTTTCCACAGTTTGGCCATTGTGGACGTTGCTTCTATAAACATCAGGGTGCACATAGCCCTTCGGATCCCTACATTTGCATCTTTGGGTTAAATACCCGGTAGTGCAATTGCTAGACCATATGGTATCTCTATTTTCAACTTTTTGAAGAACCTCCATACTGTTTTGCAGATTGGCTGCACCAGCTTGCATTCCCACCAGCAGTGTAGGAGGGTTCCCCTTTCTCCGTATCCCTGCCAACATTTGTCATTACCTGACTTGTTAATTTTAGCCATTCTGACTGGTGTGAGGTGATATCTCATTGAGGTTTTGATTTGGATTTCCCTGATGCCGAGCGATGTTGAGCACTTTTTCATGTGTTTGTTGGCCATTTGGATGTCTTCTTTGGAAAAATGTCTGTTCATGTCTTCTGCCCATTTCTTGATTGGATCATTTGTTCTTTGGGTGTTGAGTTTAAGAAGGTCTTTATAGATTTTGGATACTAGCACTTTATCTGATATGTCATTTGCAAATATCTTCTCCCATTCTGTTGGTTGTCTTTTGATTTTGTTGACTGTTTCTTTTGCTCTGCAAAAGCTTTTTATCTTGATGAGGTCCCACTAGTTCATTTTTGCCCTTCCTTCCCTTGCCTTTAGTGATGTTTCTAGGAAGAAGTTGCTGTGGCTGAAGTCGAAGAGGTTGCTGCCTGTGTTCTCCTTTAGGATGTTGATGTACTCCTGTCTGACACTGAGGTCTTTCAACCATTTGAGTCTATTTTTGTGTGTGGTGTAAGGAAATGGTCCAGTTTCATTCTTCTGCATGTGGCTGTCCAATTTTCCCAACACCATTTGTTGAAGAGACAGTCTTTTTCCATTGGACATTCTTTCCTGCTTTGTCAAAGATTAGTTGACCATGGAGTTGAGGGTCCATTTCTGGGCTCTCTATTCTGTTCCTTTGTTCTATGTGTCTGTTTTTGTGCCAGTACCATACTGTCTTAATGATGACAGCTTTGTAATAGAGCTTGAAGTCCAGAATTGTGATGCCACCAGCTTTGCTTTTCTTTTTCAACATTCCTCTGGCTATTTGAGGTCTTTTCTGGTTCCATACAAATTTTAGGATTATTTGTTCCATTTCTTTGAAAAAGTAGATGGTATTTTGATGGGGATTGCATTGAATGTGTAGATTGCTCTAGGTAGCATTGACATCTTCACAATATTTGTTCTTCCAATCCATGAGCAGGGAACGTTTTTCCATTTCTTTGTGTCTTCCTCAATTTCTTTCATGAGTATTTTATAGTTTTCTGAGTATAGATCCTTTGCCTCTTTGGTTAGATTTATTCCTAGATATCTTATGGTTTGAAGTGTGTAATTGTAAATAGGATCGACTCCTTAATTTGTCTCTCTTCTGTCTTGTTGTTGGTGTATAGGAATACCACTGATTTCTGAGCATTGATTTTATATCCTGCCACTTTACTGAATTCCTGTATGAGTTCTAGCAGTTTTGGGGTGGAGTCTTTTGGGTTTTTCACATAAAGTATCATATCATCTGCAAAGAGTGAGAGTTTGACTTCTTCTTTGCCAATTTGGATGCCTTTGACTTCTTTTTGTTGTCTGATTGCTATGGCTAGGACTTCTAATACTATGTTGAATAGGAGTGGTGATAGTGGACATCCCTGCCGTGTTCCTGACCTTAGGGGGAAAGCTCTCGGTTTTTTCCTCATTGAGAATGATATTCGCTGTGGGTTTTTAATAGATGGCTTTTATGATATTGAGGTACGTACCCTCTATGCCTATACTCTGAAGAGTTTTGACCAAAAAAGGATGCTGTACTTTGTCAAATGCTTTTTCTGCATCTATTGAGAGGATCATATGGTTCTTGTTCTTTCTTTTATTAATGTATTGTATCACGTTGATTGATTTGCGGATGTTGAACCAACCTTGCAGCCCAGGGATAAATCCCACTCGGTCATGGTGAATAATCCTTTTAATGTACTGTTGGATCCTATTGGCTAGTATTTTGGTGAGAATTTTTGCATCCATGTTCATCAAGGATATTGGTCTGTAATTCTCCTTTTTGATGGGGTCTTTGGTTTTGGGATCAAGGTAATGGTGGCCTCATAAAATGAGTTTGGAAGTTTTCCTTCCATTTCTATTTTTTGGAACAGTTTCAGAAGAATAGGTATTAATTCTTCTTGAAATGTTTGGTAGAATTCCCCTGGAAAGCCATCTGGCCCTGGGCTTTTGTTTGTTGGGAGATTTCCGATTACTGCTTCAATTTCCTTAGTGCTTATAGGTCTGTTCAGGTTTTCTATTTCTTCCTGATTCAGTTTTGGTAGTTGATACATCTAGGAATGCATTTCTTCCAGATTATCTAATTTGCTGGCATATAGTTGCTCGTAATATGTTCTTATAATTGTTTGTATTTCTTTGGTGTTGGTTGTGATCTCTCCTCTTTCATTCATGATTTTGTTGATTTGGGTCATTTCTCTTTTCTTTTTGATAAGTCTGGGTAGGGGTTTATCAATCTTATTGATTCTTTCAAAGAACCATTTTCTTGTTTCGTTGATCTGTTCTACTGTTCTTTCGGTTTCTATTTCATTGATTTCTGCTCTGATCTTTATTATTTCTCTTCTCGTGCTCAGTTTAAGCTTTATTTGCTGTTCTCTCTCCAGCTCCTTTAGGTGTAGGGTTAGGTTGTGTATTTGAGACCTTTCTTGTTTCTTGAGAAAGGTTTATTGCTATGTACTTTCCTCTTAGGACTGCCTTTGCTGTATCCCAAAGATTTTCAACAGTTGTGTTTTCATTTTCATTTGTTTTCATGAATTTTTAAAATTCTTCTTTAATTTCCTGGTTGACTCATTTGTTCTTTAGTAGGATGCTCTTTAACCTCCATGTGTTTGAGTTCTTTCTGACTTTCCTCTGGTGATTGAGTTCTAGTTTCAAAGCACTGTGGTCTGAAAATATGCAGGGAATGATCCCAGTCTTTTGGTACCAGTTGAGACCTGATTTGTGACCTAGGATGTGATCTATTCTGGAGAATGTTCCATGGGCACTAGAGAAGAATGTGTATTCTGTTGCTTTGGGATGGAATGTTCTGAATATATCTGTGAAGTCCATTTGGTCCAGCGTGTCATTTAAAATCTTTATTTCCTTGTTGATCTTTTGCTTAGATGATCTGTCCATTTCAGTGAGTGGGGGGTTAAAGTTCCCCGCTATTATTGTATTGTTGTCGATGTGTTTCTTTGATTTTGTTATTAATTGTCTTATATAATTGGCTGCTCCCATGTTAGGGGCATAGATATTTACAATTGTTAGATCTTCTTGTTGGATAGACCCTTTAAGTAGGATATAGTGTCCTTCCTCATCTCTTATTACAGTCTTTGGTTTAAAATCTAATTTGTCTGATATAAGGATTGCCACCCCAGCTTTCTTTTGGTGTCCATTAGCATGGTGAATGGTTTTCCACCCCTTCACTTTCAATCTGGGGGTTTCTTTGGGTGTAAAATGAGTGTCTTGCAGACAGTATATCAATGGGTCTTGTATTTTTATCCAATCTGATAGCCCGTGTGTTTTGATTGGGGCATTTAGCCCATTTACATTCAGGGTAACTAATGAAAGATATGAATTTAGTGCCATTGTATTCCCTGTAAGGTGACTGTTACTGTATATTGTCTCTGTTCCTCTCTGGTCTATGTTTCTTTTAGCCTCTCTCTTTGCTTAGAGGACCCCTTTCAATATTTCTTGTAGGGCTGGTTTCATGTTTGCAAATTCTTTTAGTTTTTGTTTGTCCTGGAAGCTTTTTATCTCTCCTTCTATTTTCAATGACAGTCTAGCTGGATATAGTATTATTGGCTGCATATTTTTCTCATTTAGTGCTCTGATATATCATCCCAGATCTTTCTGGCCTGCCAGGTCTCTGTAGATAGGTCTGTTGCCAATCTAATGTTTCTACCATTGTAGGTTACAGATCTCTTCTCCCGAGCTGCTTTCAGGATTTTCTCTTTGTCTCTGAGACTTGTAAGTTTTACTATTAGATGTCGGGGTGTCGACCTATATTTATTGATTTTGAGAGGGGTTCTCTGTGCCTCCTGGATTTTGATGCCTGTTTCCTTCCCCAAATTAGGGAAGTTCTCTGCTATAATTTGCTCCAATATACCTTCTACCCCTCTCTCTCTTTCTTCTTCTTCTGGGATCCCAATTATTCTAATGTTGTTTTGTCTTATGGTATCACTTATCTCTCGAATTCTGCCCTCATGATCCTGTAGTTGTTTATCTCTCTTTTTCTCAGCTTCTTTATTTTCCATCATTTGGTCTTTTATATCACTAATTCTCTCTTCTGCCTCATTTATCCTAGCAGTTAGAGCCCCCATTTTTGATTGCACCTCATTAATAGCCTTTTTGATTTCGACTTGGTTAGATTTTAGTTCTTTTATTTCTCCAGAAAGGGTTTCTCTAATAACTTCCATTTTTTTTCAAGCCCAGCTAGTATCTTTAAAATCATCATTCTGAACTCTAGTTCTGACATCGTACTAATGTCCATATTGAGTAGGTCCCTGGTAGTTGGTACAGCCTCTTGTTCTTTTCGTTGAGGTGATTTTTTCTGTCTTGTCATTTTGTCCAGAGGAGAATAGTTGAATGAGAGAACAAAATGCTAACAGGGTAACAACAACCCCAGAAAAATATGTGCTAAACAAATCAGAAGAGACCCAAAACCAGGGGAAAAGAAAGGGAAAGAAAGAAAAAAGGAAAAGAAAAAAAAGAAAAAGAAAAAGATAAAAACAAACAAAAACAGAATATGATCAAATATGATCAGGCTGGTGCATAGATCGGTGCCACACACTATATTTTTCGTGTATTTTGGTCTGTTAGAAGAAAGTGCCTCCCAAAATTTTAAAGAAAGAAAAACTTATATATGTACAAAAATAAGAGTTAATATGATGAAGGGATGGAATATGACTGTAAAGATGAAAATTATAAAAGATTTTATAAAAGGAATCGGTAAGAAGTTGTTTGAAAAAAGAAAGAAGAGGATTAAAAAAAAAAAAAGGAATAAAAAGGGAGAGAATGTGATCAGGCAGGAGACCAGAACAAAGCCATAACATTCTAACATTCTAACAATTCTAACATTGATCTGTTAGAAGAAACTGTATCTCAAAATTTTAATGAGAGAACAACTTATATATACATGCCAAAAATAAGGGTAACTACTATGAAGGGATAGAATATGACTCTAAAAATGAAAAACAAAAATGTTTTTTTAAAAAAGGAATTGATAAGATGTTGGTTGAAAAAGGGAAAAAGAAAAATTCAAAAAAAAAAAAAGACGGTTAAGAAAAAATTAACTTTGAAAGACTAATCATGGTAAAAAAGCCATGAATTCTATATGCAGTATTCCCCTAGCGCTGGAGTTCTGCCGTTCTCATTGATTGGTAAACTTGGTCTTGGCTGGCTGTTCCTGCTGGTCTTCTGGGAGAGGGGCCTGTTGCCGTGGTTCCCAAATGTCTTTGCCGCAGGCGGAATTGCCCCACCCTTGCCAAGGGCTGGGCTAAGTAATCTGCTGGGGTTTGCTCTCAGGAGCTTTTGTTCCCTGCAAGCTTTCCAATCGGCTTTGGAGTACGAGAGTGAAAATGGCGGCATCCCAATCTCTGCCCCAGAGGAGCTGAGAACTCGGGGCCCCGCTCCTCAGTGAGCCCCCAGAGAGAAGCAGTCAATCACTCCCGTCTCCCTGGTCTCCGGCCGCACTCCATGCTCACCCGGCCTGTGACCAAGCGTTTCTATCTCTGGCTCACGACCCCGTGTGGAGTCTCCAAACCCAGCAGATCCCTGCGGTGCGCTCCCGCGCCGCTTCTCCCGGGGGAGGAAGGGGGTGTCCCCGGATCTGCCACTTGTTGGGTCCCTGCTGGAGGAGCAGTGGCCCAATTGTGCTGCGGATCATGGTTTATGGCAACCCCGAGCTGAGAGCCCGCGCCTCGGCTCCATCTCTGCAGCTGGCTTCCCTGTTCTGATATCTGGGAGCTCTGCCACACTCAGGCACCCCCGGTCTTTCTGTGACCCTGAGGGTCCTGAGACCCCACTGTCCCGCGAGGGTTCCACCCCCCACTTAGCCACTGGAGCAATGTCCCTCAGCGGAGCAGACTTCTAAAAGTTCCGATTTTGTCCTCTGTGGCTCTATCACTTGCCAGAAGCCGCCGACGGAGGCCCCCTCCCCCACCATCTATCCTCCAAAATATCGCCTCGGATTCACTTCTCCGCACGTCCTACCTTCCAGAAAGTGGTCGCTTTTCTATTCAGAGAGTTGCTGCTATTCTTTTCTTTGATCTCCTGTTGAGTTCGTAGGTGTTCAGAATGGTTTGATCCCTATTCAGCTGAATTCCTGAGACCAGATGAAATCCAGGTCTCCTACTCCTCTGCCATCTTGCACCACCCCAATTTCTTTTTCTATATCTTTTGTGTATTTACCAGATGTTTTTCTTTGTGGTTGCTATGAGACTTACATAAAATACCTTAGAGTTAGGGCGCCTGAGTGGCTCAATCAGTTAAGCATCCAAATCTAGATTAGGCTCAGGGGAATTCAATTATATATTTGCCTTTATCAGTGTGTTTTGTTGTCTATATGTCTTCACTATGCTGATTAGTATCCTCTAATAACAATTTGAAGAGCTCCCTTTAGAATTAATTTTAATTAATTAATTTTAAGTCTTCACATTTCTAGAGGCTGTCATTTCACCCAGTTTTACTGACTGGCTACTTCAGAAAAAGATCTTCACCTGTCAGCCCAGCTAGAGATTCTGGGGGGTCTCTCAGACCTTTCCTAAGGACACACACCTTCTCCATTCTTCTGGATCCTTAAGGTGAAAGTCTTAGGATTATGTGTCTTCTCTCAATCCCACAAAAACAGACAGAATTCTGAAATCCTGCCATTTATGGGTATGGTTTGCCCTATATAACCAAATTAAGGGTAAATGAGTGTCTTAGTTTTGCCCTTTGCAACGTTGAGCATCTGCCTTCGGCTCAGGTCATGATCCCAGCTTCCTGGGATCGAGACCCGCATCGGGCTCCCTGCTCAGCAGGAAGCCTGCTTCTCCCTCTTACACTCCGCCTGCTTGTGTTCCCTCTCTCACTGTCTCTCTCTCTGTCAAATAAATAAATAAAATCTTAAAAAAAAAATACCATAGAGTGGCTTAGATAACAAATATTTTTTCTCACGGTTCTAGGGGCTGGGAAGTCTAAGATGAAAGCAGTGGCAGATATGGTATCCAGTGAAAGCCCACTTCCTGGCTTGTAGACAGTGGCCTTCTCACTATATTCTCACATGGGAGGGCCAGAGGGAGAGAGATGTTTGTAACAACTTTATTCATAATTGCCAACACTGGGAAGCAACAAAGATGCCATTCAATAGGTAAATGGCTGAATAAAATGAGGTGCACCCAAACACGAATATTATTCAGTGCTAAAAAGAATGAGCTATCAAGCCATGAAAAGACTAAGAGGAAACTGTAATACATATTGCAAAGTGAAAAAAACCCTTGAAAGGCTATATACTGTGCAATTCCAACTGTGATTTTCTGAAAAAGGCAGACACTGTAGAGACACTAAAAAATACAAGTGGTTGTCATGATTTAGAGGGTAGGGAGGATGAATACACAGAACACAGAGAAATTTTAGGGCAGAGAAACCAATCTGTATGATTCTTTAGTGTTGGATATATGTCATTATATTTTGTTCAAACCTATTGAATGCACAACACCTAAAATGAACCGTGTGTAAACTATGGACTTTGGGTGATAATTGTGTGTCAGTATAGGTTCATCACTTATAACAAATGTAACAGGCTGGTGGGAATGTTGATAATGAGATAAAGGCTATGCACAGGTGGGGTTAGGAGGTATATGGGAAATCTCTGAACCTCCCTCTCAAGTTTGCTATAACATAAAACTGCCCTAAAAAAAGTCCTAAAATATGAAAAAAAACACCCTTATTATAATAAATGGATATTTAATTTTATCAAATACATCATCAATATTGTGGTATTTCTCCTTAAAACAGGGAATGGAGTCAATTACATTAACTGGTTTTAATTACACTCCTCAATTACATCTTTTTGTTGCCATCTGTTTCCTGCCACATCTAAATATTTCTCTAGAACTTTTCATGAGTCAAATCTTCTATTCACTGTCTTTTGAGTTCTTCCCAAATGTTCCCTCCTCCCTCCCAATTTCTTTCACCTTTTCCTCACCCTAGAGTCCCACCTTTCTTCTAAGAACTGGTTCTCTTCTCCCTTAACTAGACATAATATGGAAATGTGGAAGCAATTGTTTCTAAGAATGTTTTGGAACTTCTTTGGGATGATTTCAAGGAAACGCAGAATGGATTCAAGTTTGTTTCCATCGGCCTAAGATTGCTCTAATTTTAGTCACTCCACTCATTTCTTCTACCTGTTCATGCTTTGGGTTAAGATCCATTTGTATAAACTGACTTCGAATAATTGTTTATCGTTTATATATTCTTATGTTCTCTGATCCTCATTTTCTAAAACAAATTTTACCCATTCATTTTTTGCCTTTATTTTATAACAACCTCAAATAGAAACATGGTTTCTTTCTTAGCCTGTGTGCTAGAAATATTAGAAATATCAAAGGAGAAAAATAATACACATCAATAAATATAAGGCCCAAAAAATAAGAATTCAAGGAGACAATAAAAATACAAACCAAGAAACTGGAGGAAAAACTACATTTTTTCTAGTCACACAAGTTTGGTTTCACTCCATTCCAGGGCCCCCAGTATTACCCTGGACTCAGCTAGACAACAAGTCAGTGCACCATTGACATAAGGTAAATATGAAGGTTTGCTGGATAATATACAAATGTATCACTGCTACTAAAACAAATTTTAAAACATCTTATGAGTGGCTAAAGAGCAACCTTGGCACTATTGAAAAACAGCTTTACATTTTGCTAAAAATGTCATAGCATCAGACTTACCAGATACCAGGATATTGACAGAGATCAGTACTCTCAAAGCTGAACTCCTCCCCAGAGTATGCATTTGGAGTGGTTAGCCACTGACTAGCCACGGACAGGAAATGTCACTGAGTTTTGTTGAGCGATAAACGAAAAAAGACAATACTTATGATTCATTGGTTCTCCCATAGTGCTGAGGTGATAAAATAAATTATATAGCAATTTATTTAGAAAGCAGCATTTTGAGAAACATAAATTGCATATGGTAAAATGCACAAATCTTTAGTGTAAAGCTTGATGAGTTTTTACGTATGTATGAATTCAGATAATCACCTCCAAAACCAAGATAAGACCATTTCCGCTACTCAAGAAGTTTCCATCATGCTACTTCTCTGTCAACAGCCTTCTCCAGAAAGAAACACTACTCTGACATCTATCACCACTTTGCATTTTGAACTCCATATAAATGAAACTGTTCACATAGTTCATTTTTGTAACCCTATATAGTGGCTTTTTGTTCTGACCATGCCATAATTTATAATTCCATTTTGCTGTGGACTTGGATTTTTCAGTTCAAGAATAACACAAATAAAGCTTCTATGAACATTTCTGTTTTGTACATATCTTTTGGTCTACTTATGCATTTAATGAGTAGGTTAAACAAAATTCCTTGGATGAGAATGTTATTAATGTAATGCCCTACTTGTGTTCATGGGGAAAGGTGGATGCACTTAAAATCTTGCCTGTAAAGCCTGTGTGTGATGGTAGGGCTGCTGAGGTACTCCATGGGTAGTCCAGCAAAGGTGTATTGTGTCCCTTTGAAGAAGGCAAACTGAGAGCCTGTTGAAATAAGCACTGCATGAAACATATTAGATGATGTTACTAATTTTAATAATGCTGGATATTGGGCATGTGGGCTTTAATGGATGCAGCAATGGTATTAAGGTTGCAATAATCTACTATGAGGCACCATTCATTCTTTGCAGGTTTAAGAACAGGCAAATTGAGCTGTCCAATGGAGAAGCAGTGGGACTAATCACCTATTGATTAGGTCTTACAAAATGTTTCAGTCTATCAGAGGGGCCTGTTTTAATTTACATTGAGCCATATTAACTATTTTAACTGAAGGTTACCAGGTCCCATTTTGTCAAATTTAATTGATGACATAATTAATTAATTAATTAATTAATTTAATTCATTTTTTTATTACTTATTGTGTCAGAGTGTGTATGCCTACTATTTTAGTCTGTTCAGGCGACTAAAACAAAACACTTTAGACTGGGTGACATATAAACAAAAGAAATTTATTTCTCATACTTCTGTATGCTGGGAAGTCTAAGAACAAGGCATCAGCAGATTTGGTACCTGTTGAGGACCCGCTTCCTAGTTCATAGAACAATTTTACATTGTATTCTCACACGGTAGAAGGGAGGAGCTAGCTCTCTAGGATTTCTTTTCTAAGGGCATTCATCCCATTCATGAAGGTTCTGTTTCTATGACCTAATCAGCTCCCAAAGGCCACACCTCCAAATACCATCTTTTGGAAAAATAGGTTTCAATATATAAATTTGCCTGCAAATATGCAGTCTACAGAAGACTGAAAACACAACTTAAGGCTGGACCATGGAAAGTGTGGCTCAAGTGGCCTATTGGTCCCATTGCCTTAAGGTGGCTCCCACTTGGGCTAGTATCTAGCCAATGGAGTTTAGCCATTTAGGACTGTTGTTTCTTTTTTCTTAATCTTCCAATACCAAGAAAATTTGGGTAAGGAAAAATATGGAAACCACCAGCAGACACAGCAGCAAGCTGCAAGGTTAAAGCTCCCACTTAACAACAGGCAGCAGTTCTTATCCAAGCTCTTCTCCTGGTGGTTTGGAGTAAACTGGTATGCCAAGAGCAGACCCCAAAAAGCTATGCAAGAGTCATGGCCATGCTTTCTTGCTCACAGTGCCAAATGTTTTATAAGATTGAAAGATTTTTTTTTTTTATGGTGGAACACAACAGATGACACTCAGAATAGATCAAAGGCAGTTTCTGTGACAATTCCAAATGAAAGAAGGCTGCCATACAGAGCCACACAGAGGATGAACCAGGTTCAAGGTAACAGTGAGAACCGTAGGGAGAAGCTTATGCCTGGCAGGTAGAGCAGAGTTCACTAGATTTCCTAGTTTCCCATGCATTGGTTACTTTGCTCCTTTTTAAAAATTTTTATTATATTTAAATTCAATTAATTAACATAGTATATCATTCATTAGTTTCAGAGGTAAAATTCAGTTATTCATCCATTGCATATAACACCCAGTGCTCATTACATCACGTGCCCTCCTTAATGCCCATCACCCAGTTACCCCAACCCCCACCCAACCTCCCCTCCAGCAACCCTCAGTTTGTTTCCTATAGTTAAGAGTCATTATGGTTTGTCTCCCTCTCTGATTTCATCTTATTTTATTTTTTTCTCCCTTCCCCTATGTTCATCTGTTTTGTTTTTTAAACTCCACATGAGTTGAATCATGTGATAATTTTCTTTCTCTGATCGACTTATTTCACTTAGCATAATATCCTCTAGTTCCATCCACATCGTTGCAAATGGTAAGATTTCATTTTCTTTGAGGGTTGAGTAATATCCCATTATATATATATATAGATTGATATATAGATATATAGATATATAGATCACACTTTCTTTATCCATTCATCTGTCAATGGACATCAGGGCTCTTTCCATGTTTTGGCTATTGTGGACATTGTTGCTATAAATATTGGGGTGCAGGTATCCCTTCAGTTCACTGCATTTTTTGGGTAAATACCTAGTAGTGCAATTGCTGGGTCATGGGGTAGCTCTATTTTCAACTTTTTGAGGAACCTCCATACTGTTTTCCAGAGTGGCTGCACCAGCTTGCATTCCCACCAACAGTGTAGGATGGTTCCCCTTTCTCTGCATCCTCACCAAAATCTGTCATTTCCTGACTTGTTAATTTTAGCCATTCTGACTGGTTTGAGGCGGTATCTCATTGAGGTTTTGATTTGGATTTCCCTGATGCTGAGCGATGTTGAGCACTTTTTCATGTGTCTGTTGGCCATTTGGATGTCTTCTCTGGAAAAATGTCTGTTCATGTCTTCTGCCCATTTCTTGATTGGATTAGTTGTTCTTTGGGAGATGGGTTTGATAAGTTCTTTATAGACCTTGGATACTAGCCCTTTATCTCATAAGACATTTGCAAATATCTTCTCCCATTCTGTAGGTTGTCTTTTGGCTTTGTCGACTGTTTCCTTAAGTGTGCAAAGGATTTTTATCTTGATGAACTGGCTAATTTGAATAATTCCTTGGCCCCAGGACACAAAGGCTGTCCCTAGTTATCTGGTGTTTGTCCTGTGGCAATTAGGGCAGGTGCATGGTGGCCCCAAGTGGGAATCCTAACAAGGAAGTGGTTGAGAGGTAGACTTAATCAAGCGCTTAAGAGGGGGAACTAACTGGCTTCTAGCAAGGAACTTAAAACTAAATAAAAAGAGCATTTAAAAAAAAAAACTGTCAAATAGATCTCAGAAAGAACCAACCCTGCTGATGCCATGATCTTAGACTTCTAGCCTTCAGAACTGTGACAGTAATTTCTGTTGATTCAGCTACTTAGTTGTGGTACTTTGTTAAGGGAGCCTTAGAAAACTAATACACTTCCAAGCTAATAGTGCCATTTTTCATTCCTACCATTGCAGAGAGCCAGTTACACACATCCTCACCATATCTGCCAAGACAATTTGCCACATCTTACATCTCAACTGAGATTAGCCACAGTTCAAGTGGTCAACAGTCCTTGTGGCTGCCAACTAACACATTGTACACCATAATTCTAGAGTATTATTTGTTGTTATGGTCATTAGGATGCTCTAAAATTTTTTTGACAAAGGAACAATATACCTAATCCTTTCTCAGAACTTGAGAATATTGCAAAAAATGTTATTCTGAATTATTCTTCAACATACAATTTTAAACAGTAGAGATGCAGTTTACAATACAGCCATCAAAATATACATAAATTTTGAATTCTTCTGGAATTATTTACTCAAAATCTGCAGTAGAACTTAAATAAGTTTATGCATGACTTTGATAACAACAGACCATAGAAGAAGGAGGAGGAGGAGGAGGAGAGAGAAAGAAAATTCCATTCTCTTTAAGTTTCCTTAAAGTTTCTCTTTTTAATTTTTTCTCTTCCAGCTATGGGTAACTAAAGTGCATTTATCAATCACTTTTACAATCAATTGTCTTAGTCCACTAGAGCTACTATAGGAAAATATCACAAACTTTGTACCAGCAGTGTTCTAGTAAGGCTTCTCTTTCTGGCTAAAAGACAGCTGCCTTCTTGTCATGTTTTTGGATGGCTTTCTTCTGTGTATGTCCTTGAGTGAGATATGCTTCTTCTGTCTCTTCCTCCTTTAAGAATAATAGTTAGATTAAGACCCCATCCTTATGACCACATTAAAGACCTACTTCCTAACACATTGGGGATAGAGCTTCAATATATCTATTGCCATAACACAAACTTGTGATAAAAACTCTCAGAAAAATAGCAGTAAAGGAAACTTCCCCATTTTGATAAAAGGCATCTATAAAAACCTACAGCTCACCTTATAATTAAATGTGGAAGACTGAATGTTTTCCATCTTAGGTAGTGAACAAGGCAAGGATCCTATTCTCAAAACTTTTATTCACATAGTGTTGAAAGTTCTAGCCAGTGCAATAAGGCAAGAAAACTAAATGAAGAGCATACAGATGAGAAAGAAAAGAAATCTTTTCCTATTTGAAGATAACATGAGAGAACTGCTTTATATCTTGGTCAATATCAATATAATAGTTGTTATTATAGTACACTTTTACAAAATGTTACTATTGGAGAAAACAGGGTTAAGTCATATAGGTTCTCTAGATTATTTCTTCTTTTTTTAAGTAGGCTCCATGTCCAGGATAGAGACCAAGGAAGGGCTTGAACTCACAAAACTGAGATCAACACCTGAGCTGAGATTAAGAGTCAGACCACTAACCAACTGAGCCACCTAAGCACCCTATCTCTAGCTTATTTTTTACAACTGCTTGTGAATCTGCAATCATCTCAAAATAAAAAATAAAATTTAATTTAAAGTGAAAATATTTTTAAAAATTCCATTCTCTTATTTGTAAGATTGCCTAAAATATTTCTCCTCAAGTGTTATAAGAAACTAAAGTGTACCTTTTTTTATTGTGGCAAATATGCATAACTTAAATTTTACCAGTTTACCTATTTAAAGTATACAATTCAGTAGCATTTGGTACATTCACAGTGTAAAGAAACCATCACCACTACCACATTCCAGGGGATTTTAATCATCCTAAAAGGAAACTCCGTACTCATAAGTACTCACCCCACAGCCCCTGGCAATCACTAATCTGCTTCCTGTCTCTATGTATATGCCTATTCTAGATATTTCAGACAAAAGGAATCATACAGTATGTGGCATTTTGTGTCTGGATTTGTTCGTGTCCCATAGTGTTTTAAAAGTTTATCTGTGTTGTGGCATGTGTCAGTACTACTTTTCTTTACATGACTCAATGATATTCCATTGTAGAGATCTACCACTTTTTTGTATACATCCAACAACTGATGAGCTTTTGCATTGTTTCCTATTTTGGCTATTGTGAATAGTTCTGCTATGAACATTAGTATACAAGTTTTTGTTTGAACACCTGTTTTCAATTCTCTTGGCTATATACCTATAAGTGAAATTGCTGACCAATGTGTAATTCTATATTTAACTTATTATGCACTTGCCAAATTGTTGTTCATCATGACAACACCATTGTACATTTCTACTAACAATACATGAGAGCTCCAATTCCTCCACATCCTTGCCCACACTTGTTATTTTCATTATTATTTGCCTCCCTAGTTGATGTGAAGTCGTATCTCATTGTAGTTTTGATTTGCATTTTCCTAATAACAAATAACATTGACCATCTCATCATGTGTTTATTGGGTATTTGTAAATCTTCCTTGCAAAAATGCCTATTCAAGTCTTTCATCCATTTTTTAATTGGGTTGTTGAATTTTGAGTAGTAAAATTTTTTTTATATATCTCAACCCTTGAATCTTACCAGATATATCATTTGCAATTACCTTTTTCACATTCTTTGGGTTGTTTTCCACTCTTGATAATGTACTATGATTCACAAAACTGTGTACACAAAATTTGTTAATTTTGATGAACTCTAATTTCTCTGGGTTTTCTTTGGAGCTTGTGTTCTTGATGCCATATCTAAAAATCATTGCCAAATCTAAAGGTAGTAGAAACATTTCTAAGAGTTTAAACATTTTACCAATCATACTTAGGACGTTGATCTATTTGGGGTTAGTTTTTGAATATGGTGTCAGATAAAGACCCACCTTCATTCTTTTGCAGGTGATGATCCAGTTTGTTCACTTGTTGGAGAGACTATTCTTACCCCAGTGAATGGTCTTGATGCTTTTGTTGAAAATTAATGAGCCCTAAAAGTGTGGTTTTATTTGTCGACTCTAAATTCTTTTCCATTGGTCTGCATACCTATGCTTTGGCCAGTACCAACATGTTTGGTTGTTATAGCTTTGTAAGAAGTTTTAAAATTGGGAATGTTAATTCTCCAAATTTATACTTATTTTTCAATATTGTTTTGATTATTCGGAGTTCTTAAAATTCCACATGAATTTGAGTTTTTTCCATTTCACCCCAAAAAAAGCCATGGGATTTTGATAGAGATTGCATTGAATATGTAGATCTCTTTGAGTAATATTGCCATTTTATCAATACTGTCTTTAATCCAAGAATGTAGGACATCTTTCCATTTATTTATATATTTTTATATTCTTTTAGCAATGTTTTACAATTTTCAGTGCATGTTTTGCAACTCTTTGGTTAAATTTATTCCTCAGTATCTTACTCTTTTTGATGCTACTGTAAATGGAATAGTTTTCTTAATTTCTTTTTCAGGTTGTTCATTGCTAATTTCTGCATGTTGGCTTTGATTTTGTATCCTGGAACTTTGTTGAATTTGTTTATTAACCCTAATTGTATTGGGGATGGGGGTTGGTAGAATGCTTAGGATTTTCTATATATAAGATCATGTCATATGTGAAGAGATAGCACTAGGTCTTCCTCGGCAATTTGGATACTTTTCATTTCTTTTCCTTGTGTAATTGCTCTGGCTAGAACTTCTGGTATGATGTTGAATAGAAGTAGCAAAAGTGGGCATTCTTGTCTTGTTCATGATCTTCAGGGGAAAACTTGAGGTTTTCACCAGTGAATACGATGGTTATTGATTTTTTTTTTCTCCTCTCTTGGAACTAATTTTGCTGTACCTTGTGAGTTTTGGTATATTGTATTTCCATTTGCACTTGCTTCCAGATATTTTTGATTTCCCTTTTGATTTCTTCTTTTACCCATTAGTGGTTTTGGAGTGTGCTGTTTAATTTCCAGATATTTGTGAGTTTTCCAGTTTTCCTCTTGTTATCAATTTCTAGTTTCATATCACTGTGCTTGGAAAAGATAGTTGGTATAAACCAAACTCTTAAATTTGATAAAACTTGTTTTTAACTTGTGATCTATCCTGGATAATACTCTGTGTACAATTGAAAAGAATGTGTATTCTGCTGTTGCTGAATGAAGTGTTCTGTATATGTCTGAACAATTCAGTTTCAGTATTTCCTTTTAATATCTGAAGTGGGGTTTAAAGTCCCTTACAATGATTGTATTGCTGTACTTCAGATCTGTTACTATTGGCTTAATATATTTAGATTTTCCAATACTGGGGGCATATATATTTACAAATGTTATATCCTCTTGAGGAACTGACCCCTGTATCATGATATAATGACCATCTTTGCCTCTTGTCAAGGGTTGACTTAAAATCTCTTTTGTATGATATAAGCATAGTTACCCCTATCCTCCTTCGGTTTCCATTTGCGTAGAATATCTTCCCATCTCATCACATCTATGTGTATCCTGAAAACTGAAGTGAGTCTCATAGTCAGCATAGAGTTGGATTTTTTTTTTAAATCCATTCAACCACTCTCTGTCTTTAGTTTGGAGAACTTGATCCATTTATATTTAAAGTAATTATTGAAAAGTTAGGACTTAATACTGTACTTTTATTGTTTTCTAGCTGTTTTGTAGATCCTTCATACCTTTCTTCTTCTCTTGCAGTTTTGCTTCGTGATTTGATGTCTTTCTATAATGGTATTCTTTGTTAACTTTTATATTTCATGTATCTACTAGAGGTTTTTCCTTTGGTTACCTAAGGAGGTTTTCCTAATGGTTACCATTAGGTTTATATAACCCATAGTTATAGCAGTCTCCTTTTTTTAGATTTTTTATCTAAATTCAATTTAGTTAACACATAATGCGTTATTAGTTTCAGGGGTTGAATTTAGTGATTCATCAGTTGCAATTAACTCCCAGTGCTCAGTACATCAAGTGCCCTCCTTAATACCCATCACCCAATTATCCCCTCCCTTCCACGTCACTCCCCTCCAGCAACCCTGTTTGTTTCCCATAGTTAAGAGTCTCTTATGGTTTGCCTCACTGTTTTCATCTTATTTAATTTTCCTTCCCATCTCCTATGTTCATCTGTTTTGTTTCTTAAATTCCACATATGAATGAAATCATATGGTGTTTGTCTTTGACTGACTTATTTCGCTAAGTATAATACCCTCTAGTTCCATCCATGCCATTACAAATGGCACCTCACACCAGTCAGAATGGCTAAAATTAACAAGTTAGGAAGCAACAGATGTTGGTGAGGATGCAGAGAAAGGGGAAATTTCTTATACTGTTGGTGGGAATGCAAACTGGTACAGCCACTCTGGAAAACAGTGTGGAGGTTCCTCAAAAAGTTAAAAAATAGAACAACCCAGCAATTGCATACTAGGTATTTATCCAAAAGAGGCACATGCACTCCAATGTTTATAGCAACAATGTGCACAATAAGCAATATATGGAAAGAGCCCAGATGTCTATTGACAAATGAATGGATAAAGATGTGGTATATATAGCAATCTATTTTAAGTTGATGACAACTTAACCTCATTTACATAAAAATTCTACACTTTTACCGCTCCCTATTTTATGTTTTTGATGTCACAATTTACATCTTTTTATATTGTGTATCCATTAACATATTGTCAAAGCTATAGTTATTTTTAATGCTTTCTTCTGTTCATCTTTATACTACAATTAAGTGATTTACACACCAGTGTTGGAATAGTCTGAATTTGACGATGTACTTATCATTGCCGACATGTTTTATACTTTTACATATCTTCATATTACTAATAACTGATTGCTGAAAAATTAGATCTAATATAGAAAATGGATCTAATGTAGGATCTCATCTTACTTCTATTTAGAACTTGTATTTCTGGAAATATTGTTCATTGTGTACTCTGAAAAAAACTATAGTTCAAAACACCATAAATTAGGGCTGAAACATGAATAAATTTTTAATGTTTAACTGAGCTCACAAGAATCAAGGTGAACTGCTGGAATCAAAAGTGAAAGTCTGCAAATATGGAATGGAAAGATTGGGATAACCCAAAAACTATCAGGAATGGTGTTAGGAACCTAGACTCTGGGGTTTTAAGAGCCATTTAGGGAACAAAAGAACATTGGACACTGGCAGAGCAAGAAGAAGAAACTGAGATTCCCCTCCCCTGAATAAAGCCAGGATAAAATTTAAATAAATTATTATTTGAAAACAAAGAAGAGGAAATTACTTGTCATACCCTTATTTCTTATTTTTATAGGAACAATGGAAAGTTTTCCACCATGAATATGTTACCACACTGCCCCCACATGGGTCTAGGGGTTGAATTTATATTGCTTGTGTTATCTAAGAAACTCTAATCTCAGAAATTAAAATATAGTGTCCCCATCTTAGTAGCAATCTTAGAAAAAGCAAACCTTCTTTGGAAGAAACCCTTCCCTCAAGAATCCAGATTCCACATGATACCCATAGAGACAGATTACTTAAATATGAGTACTTAATATTACTTAAATATTATAGTTCCACAAGAAGAGAATAGATAAAATGATGAAAACTACTGCTAAAAGAAATAATAACTAAAAGGTTTCCAGGATTAAATTAAAAGAGAATCCTCAAATTTGGGATACACAGCAAATCCTAAGCCATGAAATAAAAATAAAATGAAATACTACATAAAATGGAATCCATATTTAGATGCACAGTAGTGAAACTACAAAACGCTAATGACAAAGAGATGATCTTAAAAGGAATCAGGAAGAAAAGATGGATTATTTACCAGGGAATAACACTTGTACTGACAGAATTCTTAACAACAATGAAGAAGGCCAAAATACATGGAATACCTTCAAAGTGCTGAAGGAAAATAACTGTTTAGATTTACTTATCCAGAAAAACATATTTTTTACAAATGAGGAGAAAATAAAGACCTCTTCCCTAGACAAACAAGAACTGAGAGCTTATTACCAACAAATACAGACCCTTACTACATAGACTCTGGAAAAAACTTCAAATTAAGGAAGGGAAGAAGGAAAGTGATATCAAAAGGAAGGTCTAAGTTTTAGGAAGACATGCTGAACAAACAAAATTGTTAAATAAATGAATAAACTTTTATAAACCATTATAGTAATATCTAGTTTGGATATCTACATTTTTTAAAAATGTAAAATTTCAAAATTAGATAATTTAACTCCTAGATGGAAGATTAAGTAATTGGAGTAAAAATGTCCTAAGGTATTTTAATTCTGTAGGTAAGAAAATATTGATTAACTCTAGATTTTAAGCATATATATTGAAGGAGAATCACAGAAGAATAGAAATGGAGTATGTAATTTCCAGTACAATAAAAATAGAACTTTTAATGCTGTGTAAAGTCTAAAGGGAAGGGGGAAAAAAGGATAAGCACAGAAAAATCAGGAAAAAATAAAGTATAATATATTAATATTTAAATATTATATCAAATATATAAACATAACATTAAATATTAAAATTTTCATGTTTTGAACCCAGACAAAATGATATATAATAAAAGACCTACCTAAAATACACACAACAGTGAGAATGTACTTAATACCACCAAACTGTACACTTAAAAGTAGTTAAAAATGGTCATTTTATGTATATTTACAAAAAATTTTTTAATTATAAGGCACTCAAAGAAACAGGAAAATGCAATCCACAATGAGGAAAAAAAATTCAATTAAAACCAACTCAAAACTGACACAGATGAAAGTTATAGTGGACAAGGACACTAAAAGTCAATACAATATTACTATTGTCCATATGTTCCAAAGGTTAATTCAACATATGGAAGGCATTAACTAAGACACAAATCAGATTTCTAAAGATGAATGCTACAATATGTGAAGTGAAAATTACACTGAATAGAATTACAGCAGATTACTCCTTGCAAAAGAAACAAATTATTGACCTTGAAAATAGAAATCATGTTAAAGAGAGACAGAGAAAAATGAATGGAATATCAGTGAACTATAGGCCAATTTCAAAAGGCCTGATTACATATATAAATTTGGAGTCACCAAGGGACAGAAGAGAGAAAAGGAACAGAAAAAAAACTTTCGAGGAAATAATAACAAAACAACTTTTCCTAGTTTGATAAATAGTACAAATCTACAGATCCAAGAAGCTTAAGGAATCCCAGGCACAAAAAATATGAAGAAAACTACACCAAAGCACACAATAATCAAATTGCTCAAAATCAGTGGTAAAGAAAAAAATCTCAAAAGCAGCCAGAGAAAAAAGACACACAGGAAGAATGTTAAGAATGATCATAAATTTTTCATAGAAAGCAATGCAAGTGAGGAGAAAATGCAGCAACATTTTAGAGTACTAAAAGTAAAAATCCTGTCATCTAGAATGCTATATGCAGCAAATATAACTTTTAAAAAAGGAGTCAAAATACACTTTGGGGGAACAGAGAAAAGCTGAACTAATTTATTACCTGAAAACCCACACTGCAAGAAATTTTCAAGAGAATCTTTCAGGCAGAAGGAAAATGATACCAGATAGAAATGTGGATCTACACAAAGGAATGAAGATACAGGATGCTGTCACTACATGGCAAATATGTAAGATTTTCTTCAGTATTTAAACATCTTTAAAAGATAACTGACTGATAAGATATTTATATCTTTTCAATATTTAATATTTAAAAATAAAATACAGAATTAAAATAAAGAAATATTCTAAAACTGCTTTAATCACAAAATCAGATTAGTTAAATTCAGTTAGGTATGTTTACTATGTAACATAACATTAATACCACAGGTAAAATTATAGCATGACACAATAACACAAATGCTGGGAGGAAGAAATGGAAGTTTACTATTGCAAGACATTTATACTATATGTGAAGCGCTATAATATCACTTGAAGGTAGAATGTCATCAGTTAAAGGCATATGCTATATCTCCTATAACAACCACAAAAACAATATAACAAAAAGAGTTGTAGCTAATAAGGATGTAACATGACATCATAAAAATTAGTAATTTCTCCAAGTGGTAAAAGGGGAGAAAGGGAAGGAATACAAGAAATAAAATATGAAGAAAAGTAGAAAACAAATAGCAAATTGATAGATTTCAACCTAAGCAAGTCAATAATCAAATGTAAAATGTCTCAATCTGACAATTAAAAACAAAGATGGTCAAACTGGAGAAAAAAAGCAATATAAATATATGCTACCTATAAGAAACATACTTTAAATATAAAGATGAATAATTTAACAGGAACGTAATGGGAAAAGATACATGGTACTAATACTAATTGAAAGAAATCTGGAGAGACTGTATGAATAGCCAACATAGTAAATCTGAGAGAAAAATTATTACCAGAGATAAAGAACTTTATTTCGTAATGATAAAGGAGTGAATTCATAAAGAGGATGTAACATTCCTACAGGTTTGTGCCCTTTATACCTGAGCTTCAAAATATGTGAAGCAAAAACTGATAGAACTACAAGGAAAAAGAAACAAATTCACAATCATGGTCAGAGATTTTACTACACCTCGTCAACAATAGAAGTACACAATCAACAAGTAAAGATCTGAACAACACTATCAACCAACTCAACCTAGTTGACATTTGTTGAACACTCCAAAGAACAGAATACACACACTATTTTCAAGTACACATGGAATATTTACCAAGTTAGTCCTCTATCAGAATAACATACCATGTCTCAATAAATTTGAAAGGTCTTAACCCACACAAAATATGTTCTCTGACCACAAAAGAGTGAAATTAGAATTCAATTATAGAAAAATATCTGGAAAATCCTCAAATATTTGGAAATTGAATAGCACATTTCTAAATAACCCACAGGTCAAGAAGCAATCTAAAAAAATTCATGATGTATTTTGAACTAAATGGAAATTAAAACCTTCACAAAAGAAGATAACAAGCACATATGACTCCTGTAAGCTAAGCATTTTAAAAGATATTCCCAGTTATACACAAATTCTTCTGAAGTAATTAAAAGGAGGGATTACTTCCTATCTCAGCACAGGCTACTATAACAAAATACCATAGACTGGATGGCTTAAGCAAAGGACATTTATTTCTCACAGTTGGAGAGGCTGAGCAGTCCAAGATCAAGGCCAAATTGGTTCCTGATAAGATCTCCCTTCCTGGCATTCAGAGAGCAATCTTTCCATTGTATCCTTAGTGGTAGAGAGAGAGCTCTTGTCTCTCATCCTCTTTTAATAAGGACACTAGCCCCATTATGGATCCCTCAAAATCTCATCTAAACTGAATTAATTGCCCAAAACCGTGGCCTCCTGCTGCATCACATTGGGGATTGAATTGAATTTCAAAGGGACACAAACATAGTCCATAACTCTGTGCCAACTCTTTCTATAACAGCAGCGATACCCTGATACCAGATAAAACAAGGGAAAATATTACCAGAAAACAACAGATAAGTGTGACCATAGATGCAAAAATTCAAAGGAAAATTTTAGTAAATGGAATCTATCAATATTTAAATTAAGGATGATACATATGTCCAAGTGGGGTTTAACCCAAGAATGACAGCTGATTTAATATTTTGCAAAAATCAATATTACCATATTAAATGCTAAAAAAGAAAAAATTTTGATCATCTCAGTTGGCACAAAAAACCTTTTTGCGACATCAAACATCTGTTCCTGTTTAAATCTCTGAGAAAGGAGGAATAGAAGAAACACTCGTCTATCCAATAAACGTTTGTTTTGTTTGTAGCATCTACAAACAAAACAAGAAAAAACAAACAGAATCCAGCAGCTAACATTGTATTTAATGGTGAAAATCTGCATGCTCTCCTCCAAGACCAGGAATAAGACAAGAACACCCACTTTAACTACTTCTAATCAACCTTTCCCTAAAGGGTTTAGCCAGTATAATAGGTGAGCATGATCTTGGGTTATAATAAGAAATAGATATTTGGTTTCTCACACAGAGTTCCTAAGACCTTTGTAATTTCCTGAGTGATTGAGGTGAGAGGAGTGTACTTTATTATGCATAACAAGCCCCTTTCAAACATACCTGAGTTTATGCTAATAAGGTGACTTTGATCAGCCTCTAAATAGCTTCAGGTTGGGGGCTGCTTGCCAGGGGAATCAACATGATTACAGGGTTGGAAACTTCAAGCCTTCCCCCATGACCCAGGGCCAAAGATCTAATCATCATGCCTATATAATGCAGACTATATAAAAGTGCTATAAAGGAAGGTTCAGAAGGCTTCTGCTTTGATGAATGCATCCATGTGCCAGGAGGGTGGCACACCCCATATTCCATGGGGACAGAGCTCCTATGCTTGGGAACTTTTCAGACCTGGCCTATATACCTCTTCATCTGGCTGTTCATTGGTATCCTTTATAATATTCAGTATAATAAACCAGAAATAATAATAAAGTGTTTCCGTGGGTACTGTGAGACATTATAGCAAATTATCAAACCTGGGGAAAGGGGTCTCATGGGAACCCTCAATTTGTAACCAACTTGAAGGGAAGTGTGAGTAACTTAGAATTGTAATTGGCATTTGAAGTACAGGCTGTCTTTTGATACTCATCCCTTAATCTGTGGGGTCTGAGCTAATTCTGGATAATTAGTGTCAAATTTGAATTAAATTGTAGTTCATCCAGTCGGTGTCTACAGAGAATTGGAGAATTGCTTGGTGTGGAAAAGCCACACATTCGGTGTCAGAAATGTTGTGAGTTGGGTCCCTGGGTGGCTCAGACGGTTGCGCATCTGCCTTCGGCTTGGGTCATGATCCCAGGATCCTGGGATTGAGTCTTGCATCGGGCTCCCAGCTCCACAGGGAGTCTGCTTCCCCTTCTGCCCCTCCGCCCACTCGTTCTCTCAATCTCTCTCTCTCATTCTCTCTCTCAGATGAATGAATGAAATCTTTAAAAAAAATGTTATGAGTAGAAAAAAATGTTATGAGTAGAGAATCAGATATCATTTAGCGAGTAATACAAATAAAAATAGTCCAGCTTGGAAAGGAAGAAATGAAACTGTCTTCATTCACATATGTCATGATCATCTATGTAGTAAATCTGACAGAATCTTCAAAAAACTGTTAGAACCACTAACTACATTTATCTAGTTTGCCAAATATATAAGTTCAACATGTAAGACCCAATTGAATTTTTATATAATACCAAGGAACAATTAGAAATTGAAATTTAAAAAGTAATACCATTTGCAATAGCATCAAAGAGTACGAAATATAGTATTTAGGGATAAGCCTGACCAAGATGTGTAAAAGCTATACACAAAAAAGTACAAAACATTGCAGAGAGAAATGGAAAAAGGCCGGAATAAATAGGAGATCTACTATGCTCATGGACTAGAAAAATCGTTGTTGCTAAGATGTCAGTTCTCCTCAAACTGATACATACTTCAACACAATCTAGTCACAATCCAAAAAGGCTTTTTTGCAGAAATTGATAAACTAAGTGTAAAATTCATATGGAAATGAAAAGTACCTGGTATAGCCAAAACAACTTTGAAAAAGAATGAAGTCAGAGAGCTAAAACTACCTGATTTCAAGACTTAGAAAGCCACAAGACAGTGTGATATTGGCATAACAATAGACAAATAGCTCAATAGAACAGTACAGAGAGTTCACAAATAGGCCCATACAAAATGATATTCCAGAAAGACAAAAGGTAATTTAGTGGTGCTGGAATATGAACATGAATATCTGTATGCAAAAAATAGAAAAGAACTTCAGTCTATATCTCACACCATATACAAAAATTCCATCAAAATGGATTATAGACCTAAATGTATAACCTAAACTATAAAACTTCTAGAATAAAACACTATAAGCCTTTGGGATATAAAAAAAATTTCTTAGATGCAACACCAAAACTATAGTCCATAAAAGAAAAATGTCAATAAATTATTCATCAAAATAAAAAAAAGTCCTCCCTTTAAAACAGAACAACCAAAAACAAAAACATCTCTTCAAAAGACAGCGAACACTGTAAAGAGAATGAAAGAACTTGAAAGAATTCTCAATAAAGAAACAAATTACCCAGTTTTTCTAAATGATAAAACATTTTAGCACTTACCAAAGAAAATATATGAGTGATAAGGAAGTATATGATCAGGCAGTCATCATTAGTCATTAGGGAGATATACAGTAAAACCACAATGAGAGATAATTAACATGTAACACTGTATGTCAACTATATTTCGCTGTGAATTGTGTAAGACTGTTGAATCACAGATCTGTGCCTCTGAAACAAATAATACATTATATGTTAAAAAAAAAAAAAAGAAGAAGAAGATAGCAGGAGGGGAAGAATGAAGGGGAGTAAGTCGGAGGGGGAGACGAACCATGAGAGACTATGGACTCTGAAAAACAAACTGAGGGTTCTAGAGGGGAGGGGGTGGGGGGATGGGTTAGCCTGGTGATGGGTATTAAAGAGGGCACGTTCTGCATGGAGCACTGGGTGTTATACGCAAACAATGAATCATGGAACACCACATCAAAAACTAATGATGTAATGTATGGTGATTAACATAATGTAATAATAAAAAAATAAAAATAAAATTGTGGATTCTGCCAAAAAAATAATAATAAATTTTTTAAAAACCATAAGAGAAAATACACATATACTATAATATCTAAAATTAAAAAGACTGACCGTACTATGTGTTGATAAAAATGCAGAAGAATAGGAAATCTCAAACATTGGTGGGGGGAATATAAAATAGAATGACCACTTAGAAAAAACACTTTAGCAATTTCTTTAAAAGTTAAACAACTACATACGTATGATACAGATACAGCATTCACAGATTTCTACCCAGAAAAATAGAAGCACATGTCCACAAAAATACTTGCACAAGAATGTTTGCAGCTTTATCTGTAATGGCATAAAACTGGAAACAACCCAAATGTCTATCAACAGGTAAATGGATCAACAAACTGTGGTATATTATACAATGAAATACTATTAAGCAATAAAAATAATGAACTATTAATGTGTGAACTTATCTCAAGTAATTACACTCAGTGAAAGAAACTGGGACTCCCCACCACCAAAAAAAGGGAGTACATATTGTGTAGTCACATTTATATAAAAATCTAGAAAATGCAAACTGAGGTATAGTTACAGAAAGCAGATCAGTGGTTGCCTGGGGGTGGAGGGAGAGCAAGAGTTTTAGGCTAGGATTATAAAGAAGAATAAGAAAATGTGGGGGTCATGGGTAAGTTCATTATCTTGATTGTGTTCATGGTTCACAAATATAAAACTATGTCAAAATTTAGTAAATTATTCCCTTGAAATATGTGCAAAATTTAACAAATTGTTATATCAGTTATACTACAATAACCCTTTTTAGGTGTTCTGAAATAAAGCATAAACACTAATACACGTATATTACAAGGGATATCTTTTAAACTACTACTAAGAAAATGAAAGAAAAGAGTAAAAATATTAGCCAATCTAGCAAAGCAGAGTAAAGAAAAAAGTAAACACAGGGCATGGAGAGTAAACACAGTAAACACGACATAAAAATTAACATTATAAAAATATGACCAAATATGTAAATAACCATAACAAATGTGGATGGTTTAAATTCTCCTATTAAAAGTTAAATTTCTCAAAGAGTTAATAAAAATCAGCTAAATCTTGTCTATTAAAAAGCTGTAGCTTCTCTGTAAAAGGTATACCTAAAATAAAATGTCACAGAGAATTGAAGACAGATGATGACATATCAGGCAAATACTAACCAGTGGAAGGATGGACTGGGCAGCCAAGGAGGTAAAGGGTTCAGATTTCCCATCAGTAGAGAACTTACCATTCACATGCAAGGAGTGCAGTCAGCTGATGGCCTCCAGTTGCTAAAGCTTTCAGGATCCATTTCAGCTTTTGAGTTGAGGCCATACTCTTTCCAGCCAATGACTAAGCATGAAGGGGTTTTAGGGTTTTGCCACCTCTGCTCATGAAAGATTCTTCTTAGAAACAATCTTTGCTCCTGGATTTCTCACTGGTTTGGCCAAGACTTTGACAGTTCTATATCTGGATCTGAGGCTCTTGTATCCTGCTTCCTCCCCTTTCCTTTCACAGGTTTCATTCAGATCAGTGTCATGGTCTGAAGGCTTTCCCTCCCCTCCCCTACTTCCTGCCCCTTTAATCTTTCACACATATAACCCCTCTCTCCCAAATAATCTTTACTGCTCCTAACTCCATCTCAACCTCTGCTTCCTGGAGGACCTAACTTACACACCTGTTTCAGTTCCTAGATTTTTCTGATTCAGCAGATCTAAAGTGGATTTGAGTAATCTATATAATTTTTTATTTCCCAACATGATTCTCACGTTTGACTACATTTAGCACCCCCGTAGGGGAAAATTTTAATGCATTTGTTTGCTATGCAACATAATTTAACATTTAAAAACCATTTTGAAGTCTTTAAAGTGTCATTTATATGGCTGTTTGAGATATATTATCAAGTTAAGATGTAAACACAATTTTGCTTTTTTTGTTTTTCAGTAATAGTTAAACAGATAGTTTTGAACCCAGTTAACTGTGAGCCTCATCCCACCCAGGGATGGATGAAGAATTAAGAAAAGGTCGAGGACAGGGTTTGATATGTATTGTTGTGCACTGCTTGGTAATATTTATATGGGGAAGTTTAATGTTTTGGGGGCTTAGCCAAGTGGTGTCAAATTGGTTTGGTCAAAATCATGTGCTAAATGTGATTAGATTAGTTTACCTCCAAAAGAAACTAAGAATCTTTTTAATGATAAACCCTAGTGTAGGCAAAAATGTCTGGAGAGGGGAAAACAGTGACAAAAGAACTGTCTTAATTGTTTCACATGGCAAAATGGATGAATGAATGGATTTTGTTTTAATTTCTACCATGATGAAAATTTTTAATATTTTTCCTGCTATGGAGAAACAGACTTACTTTTTCATAAATTTTTATAAATAAAATATATTTTCATAAGATTAAAAGCAATTAATGTATACATTCTTAATACTATATTCCACAGAAAAATTGAGGGCAAGGGTCATGTCATCCTTCGGCCATTCTCTTAGCACAGAGACCATATTTTATGGATAACCAAGTTCTTCATAATGCTTATTTAGCTGCTTATATACTCGATGAACATCTGTTATTTGCTAAATACCTCACAATAAAATGTACATCATAAAAATACACAATTTCAGTTTATCATATCTGCAAAACTATTAGGCATTAGCTATCAATCTCTATTGAGATATGAGTTCAGAAAGTAATTCCTCACATGTGTTCCCTCTCTCTTATTCCTGCTTTCTCATCAACATGACAGGAAAACATAAATCCAGTTTTGTCAAATAGTGTAATTTTTATTATAATCTTACATCACATTAGTTAACTGGTTGATTAAAAACAAGAAGTAGGAATCTTGCAGATATTAAAATAACAGTATATGGAAAGGCACATTCAAACATGGTTGAAGGGAATGTAAATTGATACAATTTGATAATCAATAAAAAAATGCACAAACCCTTTTGACCTGAAATTCCACTCAGGGAAATTATTCTATAAATATACTTAAACAAATATAAAGAGATCTATCCACAAGAAACATTTTATGTGGTATTGTTTATAATACCAAAACAAACAAATAAAACTTAAAGCAATCTAAATGTCTACCACTAGGACTGTAGTTAATTAAATTAGGACATAACCATACAATGGAATTTTATAACCATTAAAAAGAATGAGGTAGCTCTGCTTGTATTGATATAAAAGATCTCCAAGACCTATCATATTATTAGCTTTCTATAAGTGCAGAAGAGCATCATGATATGTTCCCATTTGTGTATTGACAAGGATATGTGTATATATATGTAAATAGTCTTATGAATGTATATCCATACCTTGGTGTACAGATATATATACATAAAATTTTCTGGAAGAATACATAAAATATGTTGATTGTTCCTTCTGCAGAGTTCCTTCTTGAAGAAATTCAGTTTTCATTATCAACTATACTAAACAATTTGAATATTTTATCATAGCATTTGCTTTCTTTGTAACAATATCAGTTCTTCAGAGAACTAGCTAATAGCAGCTAACATTCTAAAATTTTCATATATAAGGATATGTATGAAAACCTTTTAAAAATCTCTATCTTCTCAGAATCCTTGAAAAGTTAATTCCAAAATAGGTTTTCCATACTAGGACTCTAAGAAAATCAAAAGAGTAGCCCTGCTGTATCTTTATTCATTTGTTCTGTTGCTAGATTCCAATAACTTATGAAGCATGGAGACACAACCCATCAACTTCACTTTGTAAAACGTGAAACCTCTTCACTTGCTCACAGTGTCATAGAGTGGATTGTTCTTCTCTGTGTAGCTGGCGTAAGGCTGCATTTCCTCCTAAGAAAGAACTCAAAGTCAAAATCAATTAAAAAAATCCGGAAGTCATCAACCACCTATGTTTTTCTCACAGGTGCCCCCAGATTTAGTATCTACAAGAGTGCTTATATTTGTGTCTCTGGGCTTACATGGGCATAAGAGAAAGACTGTTTTCTATTATTTTGTCAAAAAAATTATTGATTATTTTTCAATGTGAGATGATAATGTTGCGTGACAGTAGGAATGGAGAAGAATGAAGTAACATGAGAGGTATTTCAAAGGACAGGGTCAAAGACTTGGTAAGCTACTGGTTATGAGATTATGGAGCAGAAGAGGATTTAAGAGCAAGTAAGAGGGAAATGATGATGATATGGAGAAAGGGAAGTCAAGAACTGGAGATGGTTTCATGGGGGAGGAAAGACCAATTCAGTTTCTCCAAATATTATAGTCCAAATTTGGCAAACATGTGTTTTGTAGGATACAGTTCTTGAAATGAAAATATTGCTTGGAATGTGTATAAATAGTATAAGCAGATAATTAACAAAACAAGTACACCTGAGTACTAGCATTTATGAAATTAGAATTTTTGCTTTTTAATTAAAATACTAATACTGAGGCAAATTACAAATTGCACGGCTATATCATCACTTTGAGACTTGAAAGTTTGCAAATATTCTTTTTAATGTTATCTTACCTCCTCAACAACTGAAGGAGCTTCCATTTTTTTTAATTTGCATTTTCTGCAAAAATAAAAATAAGCTGGAGTGAATGTAGAAAACATCATTATTTAATGAAAAATGGGAAAACAAAAGTGTGGTTCATTTTTGATAGAAGCCATAATAAAATAGAAAGGAATTACCAGAAATAAGAATGTTACTTGTAGTTAATACACCTAAATGACATAATTCTGGATATGGGGAGAGGAGTGAAATTATGCAACAGAAGCATGATATATGGAATAAATGTGACACATCCTTATTGGTACATAAAATGAATTATTGTAATTCTTTTCTCAAATACAGATTAGCATACAATGTCTCTACCAGGATCTTGCCCTAAATGGCCTATTTCACTATGCTCGCATGCCTAAGTAACCAAGCAAAAATCCCTCTTGTCATTTAGTCCAAATCTAACACCTTTAGGACACACTTCTTGATTATGGGAGAGTTGATGTTAACATATTAATTTTAGCCCATCAATTCCATATATCTGACCCCTTCTAGCCCAATTAAACTAAGAAAAAGCATCACTCAATACCTGCAGCAATCGATTTTCAAAATGGATCCCACAATGAATCCCACAATGACCAAGGTAATCAAAATAGAGGAGGTGATAGATAAAATAGTTAATTTCAGTGGTGATTGGTCACCTGTAAATATAGACACAAAAATATATGGTTTAACTGTGGTGCATCCAGATAATGGAATATTATTTAGCACTAAAATGAAGTGAGCTTCATGAAAAGACATGGAGGAAATTTAAATGCATATTACTCAGTGAAAGAAGCCAATCTGACACTGCTACATTCTGTATGATTCCAATTATATAGACATTCTGGAAAAGGCAAAACTATGGAGACAGTGTAAAGATCAGGGGTTGCTAGAGGTTAGGGTAGAGGGAAGAATGAGTAACTGGAGCATAGATTTTCACCTTTAGATAGTGAAACTACTCCATGGGAAACTACAATGGTGGATATATGCTACTTCTACATTTGCTAAAACTCATAGAATGTACACCTAGAGTGAACCATAATGTAAACTACAAACTTTGAGTGATAATGTTGTGTTAATATAGGTTCATCAGTTCTCACAAATATAGCAGTATGGCATGGGTGATGTAGAGAGAGGAGGAGACCGTGCATGTGTTGGGGCAGGGGTAATATGGGAACTCTCTGCACTTTCCACTCAATTTTGCTGTGAACCTAAAACTGCTCTAAAAACTAAAGTCTATTAAATACATATATAACTGTAAAGTAAAATATATGTTCAAGGATGTCTCAGAGTTCAGGAAGTTCACTTCTGTGATTTTATTTTAAACAGTTTTTACTCATTAATAGTTCAAATCATTGTTATAATAAAATTGCTTTATTAATTCTGATTCTAGGGTGTTTAGCAAGACATCATCCTAAGTCAAGGTTTTGTGGCTTTAAGAATTCATGAATGGTGAGTTCCTATAAGAGATATGTACAGACTAAATTTCTCAGTTACAGTAATATCAGGGTGTTTCTCATCTCCAATATTCAGAAATAAATGGGGAGTTGCAAAGGAGGTAGTTGGAAAAACAACCAAATCCTGAAGTCACCTTTCTTCCAGGTCCTTGAAACTGACATGAATGCATGGCAGCAACTTTCAATTATTTATTAACTCTGACAGCAGTATTAAGCTCAGTCTGACAAGAGAAGTCAACAAAGGAATTGCCAGCTCTGGGAATCAGTGGTTCTAAGACTTTGCTCCTGCTGTACCCTGAATTGGGCTGAGGGCAACAGATGGAGGCAAGTGGAAGCTAAGCAGTCTGGTGTCTTCTCCTTCCACATTCCTTCAACAGTTTGTTTTTAAACATTGCATTTCTGTGTCTTTTATTTGAAAAAGAAAAAATTGTTTTACAGTTAAAATCAACAACATTGTCTTGAAATCCCCTCTTTCAAACTAATGCACTTTCTTTCATTGGAAGTGTAGCCACAGAGGCTGAGGATCTGCCCTGCAAGGAGACAGAAAGGAGACCCCAGCACTGGCTGAGAGTGAATGAGACAGTCCCTTCAAGTCTGAGCATCCATAAACATGACATCATATTGTAATACCGGGTAGTCAGATTGCATACATGAGCGGAGCACAATTACTCTCCTCAGTGTATAATACTGAAATCTTTTTTTTTTTTAATCAGCTTAACAATGGAAATCAGAAAATGTTGGTTTAAAGACATGGATTTTTCTCCTCTCTCTTCTTAAACTTCACTAAATTATCAGTAGGAAAATTTTCTAAGTATTGACTTTTTAAATGTAGACAACGAACATGGATGGAGATAAGCAGATGAAAAATTTCAACTTGTTCTTAGGTGAAAAATGTACAGAAGAAGGCAAATAATTTACAGTAGAATAAGTAAGAATCTTAGTGTCCATAGAACACCAAGAAGACTCTAGAATAGGAAAGGCCAAATATATAAAAAGGGGCAAGTGGGGGGGGTGAAGTGTAATTTAAAAGTTGGAAGCCTTTTTAAAGGTCTGTATTAAGAAGAGGTAGGCTGCCAAGTCCACTCCCACCCTGTGCAGCCAGGTCACTTCACCTTCCTCAAACAGTAGGAAACAGGAAGTTTGACCAGAAAAGGTGAACTGGAAAGATTCCAGAGTCAAGGATCCAGAATAATGGAGGGTGGAGAGGAAGTACCACACCAAGGAGAGGTATTAAAGAAAAGTCTGTGTTCTGAACAGTCTCCCTCTCTCTCCTCCCTCTCTCTCTCTCTCTCTCACACACACACACACTCCTCTTCTTCCCTGCTCTCATAACACTAATAGTCAAGGTTATCCCTCTAAGACAATAGACTGGAGAGTTATTTTCTGCAGAATCTGAAAAGCCTCAGAGAAAAGAATTTCAGATAACTAAAGAATCCATATCTAAAAAATTGTTTTTTCATTTACTTCCTTTCAGCCTATTGAAGCTAACTGGTTGACAGGACCACCCACAGATAACATAGCTTCCAATCAGTTCATTTTTGAAACCTCACTTTGAAATGAATGGATAACCAAGGATTACCAGAGAGTAAAGGAAAGCTTCATGCATAAAACAAAGAGATTAAAACTAGTAAATGTCTGGAAGGCAGAAGGAACTCAGATTAAACAGACATGGAATCAAGCAGAGCACTGTGGGAAAGAATGCCCAGGACAGTCGTTATACAGCAGGTCTCGTGCCTACCCAGGCCAGATTAGGACAGAGTATTTAAAACTCAAGAAAGGATGTCTTCAAGAAAAAAAAAAAAAATAGAACTGATGGATTACCCAATAAATTTGACCATGTGGAAAGTAGGATTAATAGGGGTTTTCTAATTTTGTCACTGAGCTTAATGATAATTAACAACAAGTACATATATATTTTTAAGATTTTATTTATTTATTTGAAAGAGAGAGTGAGAGAGAGCACGAGAGGGGAGAGGGTCAGAGGGAGAGCAGACTCCCCGCTGAGCAGGGAGCCCGATGGGGGACTCGATCCCAGGACTCTGGGATCATGACCTGATCTGAGGCAGTCCCTTAACCAACTGAGCCACCAACACCCCATAAGTACATATATTTTTAAGGAAACTAAAGAGTAAAGTTTAAATCAATCATAGAGGCTACTATATCTAAGAAATTATAGGAAGAAAATCCCACCAAACTAAAAATCTGTGAAGAAAATTTATAAGTGACTTGATCCTTCTTCTAAAAGCACAAAGATTTCTTTAAAAATACAATTTAGTCTTCTCCTAAAACCAGATGTATTAATTTAAAAGTACACTACTCAAGCCAACTTACTACTTGTATAGAGTGGACATTAAATTATTAAATTATTTTTCATTTTATTTTATTAAATAATAAACTTCACTCTAATATATGGCTTTAAGGAGGAGAAGGACATAAAAAAGAGGGTGGGGAGATTATGCTTGAGAGAAATTCTCTGCACACTCCTGTTTCATTCTTCTGTAACTTCTCTGAAAGAATGAACATATCAAGCAAAAACCGGAATTACTAACCTGGATTCAGCTCAAAGGACAGAGTCTTGTTGCCGGTCACGTGGGAGACAGAGCAGGACACGTTAGACACCTGGAGGTCCTCCCAGTGGCATGTACTCAGGACGGTCACTGTGCCATTGCCCAACTGTTGTTCCGCAGTGTGACAGTCTCCCCCTGGGGTCCAGGAGATCTGTGCAGCTGGCTTCCCTGCAGCTGCCCTGCACACGAGGGTTCCATTGCTGCCTCGAGACAGGGTCACCTCGGGGGGCACTGCAAAGATGCAGGGGAAATGCTTCAGGCTTAACACGTGGGGTATGGAATAGAGAGAGATTTGGTTCAGTCCCAGATCTGCTTCTCTGACGTACCACAATATGTCATGCACCTTACCTAACACTTGGAGGTGATATCCAAGACCGAAATTCCCATCAGGTGCGGCCACTTCACACCTGTAATATCCATCATGAGTGGTGGCCACGGGATCAATCTGAAGGGCAGGATTCTGATCGGGTCTGGACTCCCAGGATATTTTCTCGTCGGTACAGTTTCTTTCACTGGTCTCATTGTTATCTCTCCTGTAGGCTCTAATGCAGGAAGGCTTGTCTCTGAGGTTTATTTCCCACCTTATTATCAGCACATTTGTTAAGCTGACAGAAGGGCAAGTGAGCACAGCCTTTGTAGCCACAGGTACAGACCAAGAAGTGTTAGCTGGACACACACAAGGAGGAAGAAAAGAAAAGCTTGATAAAAAACTTCAGGTGTTCAATTTTCCACAACATATCACATAAAGTAGTACTAGAACATGACTTTGCTGGTGATCCTATCCCAAAATATTAGGCCTACATAAAAAATGAAATATGAACCAAAATATATAACACATTAAACCTAATCCAAAGATGAAAGCATTTTCTCATGTTCTGTGTTATTAGATAAACTATATTTACTATATATATATGAGAAATATTTTAAGGGTCTAAAATCACTTCAGAAGTTCTGTATAAAACAAACAAGAAAACACAATTTAAATTAAAGGACAACGTCATCTAAATCTAATCTTTTGGTAGCAGAAATTATTAGATTTATCTTATAACTGGTTCTCCTCAGGACAGAAAGTGGAAAAATTGATGATGTGGTTTTCTCCTCCTAAGTTTTGGTCAGAGAGACTAAATCAGTACTATCAGAATGAAATGCCTATCCTGAAGGGTGCCACTTCGGACAAACATAAATAAAAAGCATAAGATGGCATTCAGGTTGAACAAACTGGACTTTTTTAAGCTACTTTTTATTTGGAGAATCACAAAGTCAGTAAAAGCAACAGATTTTCCTTCCTTCCTATTGAGTCACACATATACTGCCAAACAGTCCCACTATGAATTTGCTCACAGATGTTGGTTCTAGACATTCTACCTAATTATAAGGATTAAATGAAGAAGTTCACTGCTTTTGCCCATCATTAGTGTAAAAATTAAGCCCTGCAACCTATGATTTTTCTCCAATCTAGAAGCTTCAGCTCTCCCATAAATACACATCAGGCATCCATGACTGGGAGGGCTTTGCTGAGAGAGGATTAGGGGCATCAGGTACCACACACTGTAACGCAGACGAGTGGCAGGGAGCTCATCACTTTAACGTGAACAGAACCAGCTGTGAGGGGCTAAGCTGTTATGTGGGTGAACCTCGTTGTGCGAAACTCTGTATGTGAGATCTCTCCTCTCCTCTTTTGGTATCACTTGCCTCTTCTGTGATGGACTCAAGATCTTGCATTTCACAGCCAAATCAAGATCCCATAACTGCAGGAAGCAAGTGGGGGTGGATTTCAGAGCAGATCGGAGGGGCAGTTAAATCCATGCTCCTCCTACCACTGCAGGTGGCTCCCCACCCTAGGCAACTTGGCCAAGGCTCAGAGGCCAGCAGCAACATAGCTGCTTGGAGAACAGCTAGGGGTGGGTGTGGGTGAGCACACATGTGCCCAAGGCCAGGATGCTGAAGATGACCGCAGAAAGAGAAGAGGCTGGTGAGGAACATGTTGTGAGTGTTCTGTTTGTACTTCAGCTTGTGAACAGTCTAAGGCTTTAATATTTTGCCTGATACTTATTCTCAAGATCTGACTCTATTATTTTAAAGGAACCTACGAGCTGATCAATTAAACATATGCATTTTAACAAGGGCACAGTCTCCAGTGAAGTAGCTCCATCAGTGAGGATCCCAAGCACCCTGGGTAGTCTCTGTTCTTTCAGCTTGCTCTGCTCTATGACCCTCCGGCAATCCCCCTTCACCTGCAGTGTCTATGACTCCCCCCCAGCCTCTGCAGCCTTCTGCACACAAATCCCTTTTCCTTTCTGTTCTCACTGCCTTACCCTAGTTTAAGACCCTATCACGACACACCTGGACCACTACAGAAGCCTCCTCCCATCTGTCTCTCTCTCAAAATTCTCCTCTCCTCACCTCATACCTTACCTTGCAGCCAGGTACATGATTCTGTAACACAGGGGTGAGCCTCTCCACTCCGACACCCTTCAGAGATCTCTCACTGCCTGAAGACAACACCTTTACATGTCTTTGTACTGGCTTTGAAAGCCCTCTTTTTCACACTGACTCACCTTGGCAAGCTTATCATCCCTGTGTCGCCCCCACACTTCAAAAAGGAAACAGCAAGCCCAAGTGCCTATCTAGGTCTTCCCTCAATGGTTCTTGCAGTCTGGGATGCCTACACAGCACCCTCTGTCTATGAAAACCCTCCTCTTCCTTCAAGAGCCAATTCACATGCTGCATCCTCCTTGAGGCCTTCTCAGGCTTTGGTGCTCTCTCTCCCTCCTCTACATTCCCGGCACACCTGATGTGAGGGCTTATCTCCTCTATTTTATAGGGTATCTGTGCTTATTTCTGGGTTCCCCCACAAAACTGAACCCCTTTAGGGCGCTTTGGCAGTCTGGCTCACCTTGCTCCTCTCTGTGCTCCCCACAAAGCCCGGCACAGTGCCTGATAGAGAGAGCTCCATAATCTTCCCATGGAATTGAACAGTTTGGGGGGAGGAGGACCGGGGTCATTCAGGGTCCCTCACACCACAGCATTCAGATCACCATACTCTTCAACTGGGCTCAAGCCTGGCCCCCTGACCAGACTGTCAACTATGCTTCTAAGGAAGTTCCACACTTCCTCCCTTTAATACTGGTCACTAGAAAAAATTAAAAACCATATTACCTTCCACAGGAGGTGTGAGCTTGCTCTGCTTTCCTTCCACAGATGACTTATTTGTTGTAGCTAGAAAATATTCAAAGAAAAGTAAAAGAAAGCAATTTTAGGTGCCTAAATGGAGTGCAAGCCACTGTGTATCCACAAATCTTACAGAAACCATGACAGAAAATCAGTTACTCAAACCACAAAAAGCTTTGCAAAACAGAAATTAGAAGTTACTCCATCAAGTGGAAAAACACGTTAACACTTGAAAATTATGTTAGAAACCCTTAATCAATGATTCCATTTATGGGACACCATGCTGTATACTTGACAACAGTTTTGTCCAAGGTAGCCTGACTCCATCACTCTCTTAGTCACAGTAGATTGGTCCATCATGGGTACCTCACATGAGCTGGGCTGAGTATAGTGCTTTCTCCACATGACACCCCCAGATTAAAGTCACTTGATCCATGGGTGCCTGGGTGGCTCAGTTGGTTAAAGTTGCTTGATCCAGTTGTGAGCACCTCACCCAGATGCCAATCAGATTACTTTCTCAAGAATTTTGGAACCAGTTGAGAAGAAGGGTTCATCCCTCTTTTTCCCTCATTTTTCCTACTGCGATGGCTAATTTTATGTGTCACCTTGGTTAGGCCGTGGCTCCTCACTATTTAGTTAAACAGTATCCTAGATGTGTCTGTGAAAGTATTTTTTAGATGAGATTTGCACTTAAATCAGTAGACTTAGAGTAAAACAAAACCCTCCAAAATGTGGGTGGGCCTCATCCAATCAGTTGAAGACCTTGGTAGAAAAACACTGACCTTCTTGAAAAAGGAATTCTGCCAGCACACTGCCTGCAGATTCAAACTACAACTGTTCCTTGGGTCTTCAGGCTGCTGGCCCACTCTGCAGATTTTGGATTCGCCAAGCCTCCACAATCATGTGAGCCACTTCTTTAAAATAAATATTTCTCTAGATACGTTGATAGATAGGTAGATAGATAGATGATAGATAGATGATAGATGATAGATAGATGATAGATCGATAGATAGATGATAGATAGATTAGATAGATCTCTCATTGTTCCGTTTCTCTTAGGAACCCTGACTAATATATCTACCTTCTGAAGAATGAAGCCGAAACAGAGAGAGAGATGACATTCTTCACCTAACTCAAGTTTCTGTGTGTAATTCCTGAGATCAGCATGTATTCCTTTCCTTGCATTCTGTAGAGTTGCTGACAATCAAATAGTTCTAGTCTACTTCAAACTTGGTTTCTGAGAATTCCCATTTAAGTATTGTTTTTTTAAAAAAAAAACAATGAAAAAATAATACTTCTATGATTTAAGAGCCTAATAAAGTTCTTCCTCTGGGTTTATAAGACCACCATTTAATAAGCATTTTATGAGTCCTCTGTTTATAAAAATGTACTTCTTGCTTCCCATTCTAATTATGTACCCAATTCTACCACATTAAAAAATAAACAAAGAAATTCACTAAAGGTCTAAGAAGTAAGCATAGTCAGGCCTCTAAAATAATTAGGCTTTTTTAGGCAACGAAGTTGTATTGGCTTGGAATGGAAAGAAGGCAAAGGATGAAGTTGTGGGGCACCTGGGGGACTCAGTCAGGTAAGCGTCTGCCTTCAGCTCAGGTCATGATCCTGGAGTCCCAGGATCGAGTCCTGCATTGGGCTCCCTGCTCAGTGGAGAGCCTGCTCCTCCCTCTGCCCTCTCACTCTGCTCATGCGCTCTCTGTCTCTCAAATAAATGAATAAAATCTTTTTTGAAAAATAAAGTTGTAATGATTAAATTTAGCTCATATTGGGCTCAAGAATCTATTCCAGAAACAGATAAGTCAGAGCTGACCTCAGAGGGCTTACTGAAATCGAGCTATAACTTAGACATTCTAGATTTTAAAAGTTCTATTATAACACAGTCTAACTTAGCCTTTCCAGACCTCTCCCATTCTATCACACCCGGCTTCTTAGAGGTCTAAGGTCTGACAGTTTCTTCCTTTGTCAAATTCACCAACAGCCAAGAATGAGGGTTTATAATGAGAGAAAATTTAGGATGTGGGTAGTCTTGATGATGGTATTGTAGTTTCCATTTGGAAGTGTCACAAGGAAATTTCTAAGTTGTATTAGGAATAAGGGATAGAAGTAAGGTGGGCTGGGGGTACTGGAAGAGAAAAATCAAAAACTGCAAACTTTTTCCATAAAGGGCCAAAGAGTAAACATTTGAAGTTTTGCAGTCCATATGGTCTCCATTGAAAGTATTCAATCCTACGATTGCAGCGAGAAAGCAGCCATATATAATACATAAGTAAATGAGCATGGCTTTTTTCCAATAAAATTTTAATTACAAAAATGAGCTGGCTGGATTTTGCCCATGAGCGATAGTTTACTGACTCTTGATTTAAAGTATAGTGTTTGAAAACTTCATTCAAATCAGTTATGAAGACATCACTCAATGCCAGACCAGGTTCTTCTAATAGAATCCTATACTATCCAGACACGGCTTTAGTTATATCTGATAAGAACGAAGTTGCAGATATTCCCAGACAAGATGCCTGTGGCCTCTCATGTCAGAGATGAATCCCACAAATCGGAATGTACTCTTAAGTGTGCAAAAGGATTGTTTTCAGAAGAGAAGAAAATGCTTATTTTCACAAATATCCCTCTAATTACTTTTATGATACTGGAAATGCTTTTTAAACTTTTTTAATTGTTGATATATGAGTCCTTTCGTTTTATTATCTCCACCGCAGCTAGTTGCCATGGAATGCTGACTTCATATCAAGTATCTTCATTGAAAATAGAAAGTGTTCTTATCCAGTCTCGCTTGAAGCTTCATATACACCAAAGTAGTAAAAAAATTTGTGTCAACCTTCTGACCAATGGTGCTGTGATTTCTTTATTTATCTGAAACCAAATTTTCTTTAAAGTTCAGAAAGATTATACTGTTACATTGTTAACATCAGAGGTCTAATTTAACACTTTCACAAGGTACATATATACAGACAAACAAACGTGAATTGTGTTTTTTAAAATATATTTATAGTAGGAAAGTAACTTAATGACTGATTAGATAAGTCACCTAGGGCCGCCTTAATATAAGACAGTCAACATGGTCACATAAAACAACAGAAATGTATTCGCTTCTATTTCTGGAAGCCAGGAGTCTGAGACTAAGATGGCAGCAGGGCTGTGTTCCTTCCAACAGCTCTAGGAAGAATCCTCCTTGCTTCTTCCAGCTTTTGGTGGCAGCTAGCAATCCTTGGTATTCCTTGGCTTGTAGATGTGTCATTTCAATCTCTGCATCTATCTTCATATTTCCTCTCCCTGTGTCCTCTCCTTTTCTCTTCACTTCTAAGGACTCTTGTCATTGGATTTAGGGCCCACTCTCATCCAGGATGATCTCATCTCAAGCGCTCTAACTTAATTACATCTTCAAAGACCCTTTTTCTAAATGCAGCCACATTCACAGCTTTCAGCTGGCTATTTCTTTGGGGGGACACCATTCAACCCACCATTCTTGGGGGGCACATTGATGCATTGTTTCCAACCTTTAGATTTATAGTTTATATAATTATTTTACTTATTTTATTCTGTAGTTGACCAGGAATCTAATTTTTCCTAGATGGTGAATAATTGAGTGAAATTAGAAAGCATATTTTTAAGTCCAGGAATGCATTTTGGAGTCACCGGAATTATTTTTCAATGAAGTGAGGTATATAACAAAAATAAAAATTTAAAATATAAAGAAAAAGTTAACTATAATGGCAACTTTGGGAGACAGTAGGGCTGAGTGGGGAACACAGACAATAAATTACTAATATCAGCTAAGACCTATTTTTTTAACCCGTTTCAAATATTGAATGAAAATTGTAATATTTCCTAAATTGTATGAAAAAAATTTTTTCTTTCTTTTATTTTATTATGTTATGTTAGTCACCATACAGTACTTCATTAGTTTTTTGTTTTGTTTTGTTTTAATTTTATTTTATTATGTTATGTTAGTCATCATACATTACATCATTAGTTTTTTTATTGTGTTATGTTAATCACCATACATTACACCATTAATTTTTGATGTAGTGTCCATGATTCATTGTTTGCATATAACACCCCCAGTGAAAGATTTTTGACAAGCCATTGGTTGGCTTAGCGATCACCATTCTTGAAAAAGATACTAAATAAGCACAGAAATAATTTTAGAGTGAAAAACTTAAGAACTCTTCATAAAACAAACAAGATTATATTTAGACACTTTTAAACAAGAGTCTATAACTACATATAAGACAATTCAAGTTCGTAACATAAAAACTATACCAGCATCAAGCACGCTTCTAATAGAACTATCATTAAAAGATGACCGTTACCCAAACTGTAATTGGCCTTATCCATTTGCTGCTGCGTTAAGTTTCTTGGTGTCCCAGAACTTTGCACTCCTGCAGGTACATACCCTGAAAAGAGATAGGTGGTGATCAGAAGAATACATATTAGTATTCTTCTGACTCCTAGGTAAAGTCACACTTTTTTCACATTCTTCAGGCCATTTTTGGATTGCGGTTGCCAATAAAAACATAAGTTATGACAGGCAATAAGTCTCAGGACAATTTGCCCCAGAATGAACTTTTGACTTGAACTTCCTACCTGTTTGGCATACCCCTGCTTTAGATCCAGAGTGTCTGTCACCACCCTCCTGTCTTTATATTCTAGTCACAGTATTTCTTATTCCTGGCTTATGTCCATTTACTTTACCTCAAATTGTGAAAGAAATGGTTTTACCATCCATTACAGGCTTTTCGGGCACCAGTGAGTAGGTCAAGAAATGCTAAGTGAAATAAGTCAAGCAGAGAAAGACGATTACCATATGGTTTCACTTACTTGTGGAACATCAGGAATAGCATGGAGCACATTAGGAGAAGGAAGGGAAAAATGAAGGGGGGAGATCGGAGGGAGAGATGAACCATGAGAGACTACGGACTCTGAGAAACAAACTGAGGTTTCTAGAGGGGAGGGGGTGGGGGAATGGGTTAGCCCAGTGACGGGTATTAAGGAGGGCACGTATTGCAATGAGCACTGGGTGTTATATGCAAACAATGAATCATGGATCACTACAAAAATTAGTAATGTACTGTATGGGGACTAAGATAACATAAAAAATTTTAATTTAATTAAAAAAATAAAGTTTAGTAGTGATGTGTTCATTGAGTGTTGGTATGGAACAAAAAAGAATTTTCCTAAACATTGTTGAAATCATATCATATAGACAATGGTCTATTAAGCTCAAATTTTGTAAGGCAAACTCTAAGTAGGAATTGCTAATAAACATTTTTTTTTTTGAGCAGCAACTCCTGGCAAAGTACTCACCAAGCATAGAAACATCGTAATAAACAATGCCCTCTTGTCTCCAAGAGCTTAAGGTCCAGGCAAGGAAGCAGCTATTTATACGATTAGAAGGTAAAGTTTTCAGAGTGATGATAGAAGTAAACATAATGTCCAGAAGTTAAAAAGAAAAAATGTTTAATTCTAAGAGAGCAAGGGTAAAAGATTAGGGAAGATTCTCTACAACAGGTGATATTTGGGCTGGATCTCAGTAGATGAGTTCTGCAGGGAGACAGAAGGAAATCTTTTTGCACACAGAAAGAAAGTCATTTAGAAGATAGAAAGCTACATGGGACTTTCAAAGAATTACAAATAGTTCAGTGCTGCCATTAAGTGTGAAACAACAAATGTGTGATTAGAATTGAGGCTGGATATTGGCAGGTTCTCACTGTGGAAGGCACAAAACTCCTAGAAAGTGTTCACAAGGAAATGATACACTTCTGGTGTGGGTGTACCTGACTGGCAAAGAGAAACATTTTAGGGTAAAATTTAGTGCACAGTATTTTTCTGGAGAAATTTTGAACCCACTGCTCCTCTGAGCTACCATTTTCTTTAATAAAACATTGTTTTTAAAATAACAATTTTGGGGCATTTGCACAAAGGACAAATTTTGGGTAACTAGCATGTGTTATTTATTTCAGCCTCCCCATAGTGACAAGTATTTTAACGTCATTTTACTGATAAAGAAATGTAGACTCATGGTGATGAAGCAATTTGTCCAAGGCTGCCCAGCTTGTAAGCTGCTCTAATTGCCCAATTATTCTTGTGCAAGTAGGTCCTACTACACTGAATAGAAACCAAGGGTTGGATCGTAAGAAATACACTACCCAAATTAATCTAAATTAAGAGAGTCAAAGAAGCAAGTCCAAGCCATGTTTTTGGGGAAACACTGAGAGACCAAGGTCTGAAAGAGTACATCAAATGGCAAGAAAATAGAATCAGGATTATAATGGCATATGGACACATGCATTATGAATTCTGGATCCGAATAGGAATAGGAATAGTTAAGCTAAGGAGGAGGGTTGGAGACAATTGCCGAAATTTGTGGGCCAAACTCATCACTCCCTCGCTATATTGTAAGCTCCATGAAGGCAGGGATTTTCATCTATGTTTTTCATTCCACATCCTCAGTGTTTAGAAGAGTGGTTTGCACAGCTCCCTGATAGGCATGCCGATATAATGCTGTTGGGAATGTAGAATGTTTGGCAATATATAGCAAAATTACATATGCATTCCTCTCCTGACCCAGCAATACCAATTCTCAGAATCTATCCTAAAGATACATGCAAGAGTACGAAAAGAATACATGAACAGGACTATTCACCACAACATTGTAATAGAAAGACTTTTAGAAATAACCCAATGGCCACTCATAGGGAATTAGTTTTCTAAACTATGGTACATCCACCAAATGAAATATAATGAAACTCTTAAAAGGAATGAGGGATAGTTCTATAAACTATTATGAAGGGATCTCCAAGATATATTGTTAAGTAGAAAAAGCAGGATATACAAAATTGTATATAGTACACTACTGTTCATCTAAGTTATGATGGGAAGGGTGTGTGTGTGTGTGTGTGTGTGTGTGTGTGTGTGTGTGTGTTCTTTCTTTCCTAGCTTATAATTTCAAAACTAAATCGATGAAATAGGAACCGGTATAGAAATATGTCTCCGATTTTATAGATTTGACTTTGGAACTATGTAACCACTTTCCATAATTATAAAGCATAACCAAATTACTTGTAAACACTAAAATTACGAAGCAAAGTGAAACAAATGAACCTAACTGCACGTAGAATTTGTTGCATAACCACGTATAGAGCAGTTATTCCAACTGACTTTCAAAACGCAGCAATTTGACTGTATGGCTCTAGTGGAATATAACTTAATGACAAAAATAATTGTAAAAAATTCTTTACCTATTTTCAATAATTATATTGTCAGTGGTAGTGGAAACTACACTGGAAAACTCCTGGCCTTTTTTTTTTTTTAAGTCAAACATGTGCCCACCATACAACCTGACCTTCCCAATCCTCGGTATTTACTCAAGAGAAATGAAAACATATGTCCATGCAAAGACTTGTGCATGAATGCTCACAGCAGCTTCATTCACAACAGCCAAAAGCTGGACACAACCTGAATATCAATTAACAGATACATGGATCTGTATCACGTGTATGATGGATTACTACTCAGCAACAAAAGGAACGCACAACAACCTTGATGATTCTCAAACTCATTTTGTTGTGTGAAACAAGCAGACACAAAGAGCATACACTATACACTACACAAAAAGAATGCTATAAGATCAAATGTTAGCTCATCTGTCTGTGGTGCCAAACAGCAGATCAGTGGTTGCCTACAGATAGGGACAAAGGCAAGGATGAACTGCAAATATACCTGGAGGAATACTTGGGGAATAATGGAAATGTTCTGTATCTTGTTTGTGATGATTCACAGGAATATGCCAAAACTCATCAAACTGTACCCTTTAAATGGATGCAGTCAATGGTACCTAAATTGCCCCTCAATTGAATTAAATACAGTATCAGAAACATCAGATTTTAACACACGTTAACATTAGAACACGCATCCACACAAATAAACACAAAACAAAACACAAATGGAAAAACGCTTGACACTGAAAATAATGTTTAAAAAAAAACTTTTCCATCTAAGTCAAAAGCATCAGCAGAAGTAAGATTGCTTTGTGATTTTAGTACAAATGAAACCTCTTACTCACTTTGAGCACCAGAAGTTTCCTTTCCCAAATTGTCATTGTCATAAGCCTGAGCAAGCATACACCACCCACACAACAGACATTGTATGGGCATGACTGTGCAAAGCCATACTCCAAAGGCTTCCTCCAGTGGGGGGGGGGGGGGGGGGGGGCGGGGGGGAGGCTCTCAGAAAGAGCACATGGTTTTTTTGTGAGGTTAAACAGTTTTTATCTATTCTAAAATCCTGTGGTCTGCTGTGCTGTCCTGACTAAAAAGTGAGAGATAGGCATTGTTGATATTTCACCACTCCCAATAAAAACCCCGGGTCAAGTAACTGCTAGTAACCTAATTAGAATGTGGATTATGCCATCCTCCAATAGTTACTGGGGTTGCTAAGATTCATGTATTATTTCCAGTGTGTGGCGATGGGAAACGAAAAAGTTAAAGATTTCTTGCCCTTTCATTCCTTTGCAGTTTCTTTGAGGAGAATGCAAACAAAGCAGTAAGGACGCTAATACAATGACTTTTAAGCTAAAATAATGCTTAACTGGGGGCAAAACTGGAGCCTAAAGTATTTGCTATGCTCTAATAAGATGTCCATATATCTGCAAAAGAGAATCATGTGGTATAGTTCCATTTATAGTACATTTCTTTTGACATTTCTTTACAGAACTTGGGGCCTCTAAGCTAATAACTAAGTAGAAGTCATTCTTATTGCTTATTATGGTCTTTCCATCTTCACTTGTCATCTTTATTGTTATTTAACATTGAATGAATTTACCACTTTGAAAAAAACAGAATATGGAATATATTGAAATAACATTTCAGTACATTGAGATCTATGGAAATATCCTAATGTTTTTCATAAGGAAAACCAAGTAATAGAATTATTTCATTCTACATTTGAGGTTTCAAGCTTTCAAGCTTCAAAACTCCACAAGTTATTATAACAAATATAGTGCTGGACAATTGTGGATTAGCAATGGCTGCAAAATATGAGAGATACGAGTTTTACTTCTCACTCTGCTTCTTTTCTGAATCATTTTAGATAATTAAATGAATCCATATGCTCTAGGTTTCCCCTCTGCAAAACATAGACTCTCGTGCTTAAATTAATGAATGAGGAATAACTCATGAAAGGTATTCGAAGCACATTACAGACTGAGGTATTAAACCCAGTTATAAAGAAGCAGTACACCTCACTTAAAGATTCAAGGTTTCATTTAAAATAAATGCAACTTTGAGGCTGAGATCTTAATCACACAAAGACCTGGAAACTCAAATTACACTGCTAGAACAACCTTTATTTAGCTACACTAAGCACATAACTTTTTCTAATCAACAGTATGGTAAAGTCAATACAGTACAGAAACCTTTACTTTCAACCTTTACTTCTGCCTCCAGAAAGCTTTAAATACCAAACTTAACATTTTAGTTAGTGAATGTTCATATTGCATTTTATAAAACTGCATCTTGCTGATGTAGGTTAGACATAAAAGTATTATTTCCCAACAGTTACGAATGAATTTAAGCAAGAAGTTGTGGAATTAAATTGTGTCCTTTTTCACAGATCCTGAAAAGGAATTGTCACCCAAATAGGCTATATTTCTTCCTCTAAGGCAGCGGTTTTCACACTGGAATCTAAGAATTATGAAAGTCCATGGTAGCCTTCCAAAAAAAAAAATCCATGAACTTTGTACTTTTGAAGAGGGAGCCTGAATTATAATTTTATTTCTGATATATAATTTAAAAGCAGTATTACCCTGTAGGAATAATTGAAAGCATCACCAATTCTCTCCAAAATTTTGTTATTTATAAATAGCAAATGGGAATGCTTGAAATAAAAGACTCATGTGAATCTTTTCTCTACTAAAGCTGCCTGAAGCTTAGTGCATTAATTTTATGATAAATTTTGGAAATAAAGGAAATGTTTTCTGCCTTCTAAGATTATGCTCAGATTATGATCACTAGTAGTTTTCATCCAAATGGCACCTGAGTGACCCCCTATCAGGATATTAGAACTTTTGGATGGGTGGAAGGCAACTAGAAGCTATATTAATAGTCATTTATTCAATTATAGTAGCTAGGCACTTAATAAATGTCTATTTATCATGGAGTTTCAGTCTACTGGGAACAATAAACATTAACCAAATAATCAAATAATTATGTGAAATTGCAATAGCAATAAATGAAAAGTGTGAAAAATGTACCCTGAGCAACTTATCCTAGTCTTGAGGTGGTGGACAGCCGCTAAGGTGGTTCCCAGTGTTCTCTCTTCCTGATATTCATGTCTGTAAAATTCCCTCCTCTTGACAGTAGGTTGGACTCACTCATTCACTTAATGCATAGAATATAGCAAAAGTGATGGATGTCAGTGCTGCGAGTGGGTTATAAAAAGACTGTGGTTTTTATCCCAGTATGCGCCTCCCTCTCGCTCTCTCTCTCTCTCCCCCCGTTGGGTCACTGCAAGAAAATAAATATTTGTTTGGGGGTAATTTATTATGTAACAATAGGTAATTAATACAAGATCCAATAGACAAGAAACCAATAATAAAAGAGAGAGGGAAGGATATTCTAAATAAAAGTACTATTATGTGCAGACAACACGGGCCTGAAGGGACTATAGAAAACGAGAATCTGGAGACCCAGGGCTGGGCACCTGGGTGATGTAGTTGGTTAAGCACTGGACTCTTGGTTTCAGCTTAGGTCATGATCTCAGGGTCATGATCTCAGGGTCGTGGGATCATTGGGCTCTGCACTCAGTGAGGAGTCCCCTTAGGTTTCTCTCTCCCTCTCCCTCTGCTCTTCCGACCACCCCTCCATGCTTTCTCTCAAATAAACAAATAAATATTGAAAAGAAAAGAAAAAGAAAGAAGGAAGGAAGGAAGGAGAGAAAGAAAGAAAGAAAGAAAGAAAGAAAGAAAGAAAGAAAGAAAGAAAGAAAAAGAAAAGAAAGAAAGAAAGAAAGAAAGAAAGAAAGAAGGAAAGAAGGAAAGAAAGGAAAGAAAAAGAAAGAAGAGAAAGAAAAAGAAAGAAGAAAGAAAAAAAGAAAAGAAAAGAAAGAAAAAGAAAGAAAAGAAAAAAGAAAAGAAAGGAAGAAAGAAAAGAAAGAAAGAAGAAAGAAGAAGGAAGGAGGAAGAAGGAAGAAAGAAAGAAAGAAAAAAAAAAGAAAGAAAGAAAGAAGAAAGAAAGAGACCAAGGCCAAAATAAGAGAATCTCATCTTTTGCTATTATGCTAGTCTCACAAAATAATTTCAGAATTTTTTTCCCTGAGACAAATGTATCTTCCTACGGAAGTAGAACAGGAAAGAAAAATAAATATTTGCTATTTTAGGCATATAAAATATAACATGTTTTTAAAATGAAAACTTTCTCCTTCATATATACTATAGCTTAATATTTCCATTATCATGAATCTTTGCTTCCGAAAAAGAAAGAAACTGAAATACGAAATAGGAGATTTCTTATCTTAAATCATATTTGTTATTTCTGCACCAGAACTTTTTCAAGGAAAAAAAACTATTTTGCAAGCATTTGAAATTTTAGGATAAAAATTATTTATATTAATATACTACAACTACAAACTTAAATATGAGTAAATCTCACATATACTATTCAGCAAGTGAAGGCAGTGATAAAATGACATACACAGTATGATTTCATCTATATGCAATCCAAAAAAAAAAACAAAAGGGCAAAATAACTGTTATTGTTTGGGGCTGGATACGTACATGGTAAAATGTAAAAAAAGGCAGGGAATGATTATCCCAAAAGATAACAGCTTACAGCAAAGTTTGGGAGGTAGAACTTACATAAACTTTCATAAACATTCACTGTGTAATTGTTCTTTGAAATGCACATATGTCATGTACTCTGCAATATATATGTTAATGTAAAGAAAATTAAAATAATAAGTTCAAAGAAACACAAAAAGTACGATTAGTACTTACATTTTTAACATAACAATGTGAGCAATTGATCCTTGTATCATAGCATCAATGATGCTGTTATTATGCTTTAATTTATAGAAGTGATTTACATTTTCAAAGGTATTAATTTAGTAGCAGACAACACCTAATTAGGTGTTCAATAAACTAAATATTGGATGGAAACCCCAAAGTTCTAGCAGAACAAATTCAGAAAAACACCAAAATTAAAGTAAAGAAAATTGACCAATATTTTGGCTCTTCCATTTATTACCTCTGCAATCCGGCACAGATTACTCTCTGAACCTCAGTTACTTAATCTATACATAGAGGAATTTAGTATCTGATAACAGCGGTCATTCAAATTCTTATGGGGGAGGATAATTATTTATATCATTGATAAATGGTATTAGGAAAACTACCTAGTCATTTAGAAAAAACAAAACAAAACAGACTCCTACCTCACTTCTCACACAAAAATAAAATAAAATGAACCAAAGACTGAAATCATAGATAGATAGATGATAGATAGATAGATAGATAGATAGATAGATAGATAGATAGAAGATAGATATACTGGAAGAAAACATAGGTAATTTTTTTTTTTATCTTAAATGGGACATGGAGTAACATCTCAGTTTGCTAGGGAATGAGGGGTTTCCTAGGACATAGGATGTTTAGTGCTAAAACCAGGAAAGTCGGGGCGCCTGGGTGGCTCATTCGGTTAAGTGTCTGCCATCAGCTCAGGTCATGATCCCAGAGTCCTGGGATTGAGCATCCCTCCTCCCCCATCTGACTCTGTGCTCAGTGGGGAGCCTGCTTCTCCCTCTCCCTCTTTTGTTCACCCTGCTTGTGCTCTCTTTTTCTCTAAAATAAATAAATAAAATCTTTAAAAAAAATAAAAATAAATAAAAATAAAACCAGGAAAGTCCAAGGCAAACTGGGACAATTGTCACTATGAGTAAAGAAACTTTTCTAACCCTGGTACAAAACAAACCACAAAAGAAAACATTGAGAAAGATGACTATAGAATTTTAAATTTCTGTATGGCAAAAAGAAAAAAAATGTGTAAGCTAATGTTGACGAGCAAAAACCTGTGGAATATTTTGAACATTTATGATAAACAAAAGGCTAATTCCCTCCAAAAAATACACAGAAAACACATAAACCAATAAAAAAAACCTGTGGAATATTTTGAACATTTATGATAAACAAAAGGCTAATTCCCTCCAAAAAATACACAGAAAACACATAAACCAATAAAAAAAAAGAGAGAGATGGACAACACAATGGAAAAAATGGGCAATGATATGAACAGGCCAACAAAAGATAAGGTTAAGTAATATGCTGAAAGGTGACTTAGATGGTAACTATATACTCTTCAGATACAACACAGAGAGAAAAATAAAACACCCAGATCGTTTATAAAAAGGAAGAGTGAGAAAAGTTTAAGTAACAAGCTCCAAAGCATAAGAATCCAATAATGAATTCCATGGATGAATAAAATATGGAAAGCAAAAAGAGTTATGGTAAATAACAAATTTGACCCTAGTTTCCAAAATGGTATCATCACAAAGCCTGTATCAGTTGGTCAGGACACAGTGCTAATAAAACCCATATTGTTGGGTTAAATTTTTTTTCAGGCAGTTACCATCACATAGTCTAAAACTAGTTAATAGGGAGTGATTTATTCCCTAGCCCAGGACAGATGTAGAAATGTGTATCAGTGATCACAAAGGACAACGTGTTGAATGGATAGTGAATATCCATACATATCAATATGCAAAGATATGTGTACTAGAATATTAATTTCAGCAGTTTTTCATTCCAGAAAACTGAACAGCAAGAAAGTTGATCTCTAAGGGCTAATTAAATAAGTTTTGAAATAATATCTATGAAAGATATTTGAAAACCACAAAATAATAATTAAGATACCATCTTTTGAATGTAAAATTCAGACACAGTGTTAAGTGCTTTATATACATAATTTAACTTAATCCTCACAGCAACCCTAGACACTAGGTCAGGGGTTTTGGGTTAAAAATCTCCCAATTTTAAGGTAATGGCAACTAATTCAGATTTTTAAAAATATTACATGAGCCAACTAAAAGTGTCTGCAAGCCAGATCTAGTCCACGGGCTGCCAAATTGCCATCTCTGATGTGGAAATTAGAGAAGAGGCCAAAATCAGAGTCTCAAAAACATTTATAATTAGGAATCTGTTGAAAGAAGCAGAGTTAGCAAAAATGAAGAAGAGAAGAAAGTAAATGCAATGCCTTAAACCAGGGAGGAGATTTCAAGACATGAATCATCGAAAACAAGTCACGTGGGAAAAGTCTTAAAGTAAGGACTAAGAGACTTTATGATTTACTAACAAGAAGGTGGTCAGAGACCTGTAGTGGCTGTAAGAGAGTAGTGTTAGGACAGAGGGACGAGCACAAGACAGGGAGGAGATAAGCATAAGCAACTCTCAATACATGGAGACTTATTCTTTCAAGATTTTCAACGCTGAAAGTACGGGAGAATGACAAGGGGCTTTATCCTTTCACGTCAAACCTGAGGGAGAGAGATGGGGTGACATTTGGAACTATGAGGAGGGAGAAGGTATCCAGTAGAGGAGAGTACAGCATATTTGTAGATAGAAAGAGGGAGAGCTAGAATTTACAACAGTGATGGTAAAGCGGGATCCTCTTAGAGGTACTGGCAGGAAATGAGGCCAAAGCAAAGTGGAAGTTTGTTTTTGAAAAGACTGATAATAGGACACTTGGGTTGCTCAGTTGGTTAAGTGACCAGCTCTTGATTTCAGCTCAGGTCATGATCTTGGGATCCTGGGATAAAGCCCCATGTCAGGCTCCCTGCTCAGTGGGGAGCCTGCTTGAGGACTCTCTCTCTCTCCCTCCATCTTTCCCTCTGTCCTTACCCCAGCTTGCGCTTTCTCTCTCTATAAAGTAAATAAATAAATCTTAAAAAAGAAGAAGAAAATACTTAGTCTCTAAGAGAGAAGCAGAAAGGGCAAAGGAGGTTACAGACACAAGAGACATTTTGAGGAAGCTCAGGTTGACGAATATTTTCAGAGTGTCTACCTAATTAGCATTAGGTAGCTGTGCAGAGCTCTGGGGGTGATAGGATGCATGAGGTAAGGTCTCTACCCTCAGAAAGGTCATCATTTGGGAAAGTTAAAGAAATCCACATTGGATGGTAGGTAAATCAAAAGTGAGCAGCCATCTGCTGAGTATGAGGGACAAGAGGGATAGTTTGGGTGATAAAGACCTAGGACAGTGTTTAAATCCAAGCTCCTGTCAGAACCACCTGAAAAAATTTACGAAAGCCCAGATCTCAGACTCTGTACCCTGATAAGTCTGATTAAATAGGTTTGAGATGGCATCACAGTATCTTGAATGATTTAGGTTCTATAGGTGACTCTCAGCTAGCTTATTTACTGGTTTAGAATAACCCTTGAGGAACATCTAGGAGGGAGCCAATGAACAATAGATGGAATGATTTTTTGGAAAACAAAAATAACTTGATTTTATTATTTTGACTTGGACATTTTTTCTGAAAAATCATCAATAGCACAAAATAAGATCACATAACCAGATATTCTCGTATTATGTAATAGTTCAACCTTTGGGGAAAGGTAGCATTTCATGGCAAACTAACAAAATGGCAATAAAAGAGAAAATAAATCACTAAACAACTAACAGCTACATATACACACGCCCAGTTTGGAAAAGCACCTTTACTGAGTCACTGAATGTTCTCAAATCACACCCTTTGAACACACTCAGGTTTCTCCCAATGCTGATTGAAAGAAAAGAAATTAGATGCTGCTTTCTCCTTCTAGCTATGATCCTTTCTCCTTTTGCTAATGCCAAACGTCTAGAATGAGTGGTCTGTGAACACAGCCTCAATTTCCTCCACACCCACCCTCTCCTCCACCACATCTTGTGGTTCCTACACGCTTCCATTCAAAACACAATTCTGAAGGTCACCAGCTCCTTGAAAGTCAAACTTTCAGCCTTTCTTCAGGGCTGGTGCCCTAGGTTGTTTGGAAGATTTTGATGCTATTTACCACTTCCCTTTCCTTGTAAAAATCTTTTCTTAGCCTCTACCACTACCCTTGTGCTTTGTTTGCTCTGTCTCCTCCACTCTCTCTGCAAGCCTGTCCTTCTCCAGAGGCACATTAATGCAGACATTCCCCCAAATCTCATCTGCCCATCTTTCTCTCTGCACTTTTTCTTATCATTCTCCCCCACTCCCAGAACCCCAACTGGACCTCTATACAGCTGATTTCTCCTTGTTGTTTTTTTTTACCACTGCAGTCATAGTTTAGCTCCCTCTGCCCTTCATACAAGCTGTTTGACCTACCTGGAATGTGAGTCCCTCAACTCTTCCAGGCCTAGCTCTTTTCTGCTCATCTTCATCTCAAACATCACTTCCAAAGTGACCTTCCCTGACCCTCATAGACCAGACTAGACTTGCCAATTACACATTTTTGTCACCCTCTATTTCTTCTTACACAATATATTATGTGTAAATGATTTATTTAATGCTTACCTCTCTTCTGAGATTCTAAGCTTTGTGAGAGCGTGATTTGTCTGTCTTGTTCAAGTATCTCCAGCATGAAGCACAGTTTCTGACACATGACCGACATACCCTTACTTATTAACTGACAGAATAACTAACTCACATTTTAGCTTTGACTTATTTTTCCTAGACAGGAATCTCCTATTTTCCCACACATAGTTGCCACATCTCTTTTACCCTATATGTTTGACACTCTGGGTGAGTTTCACGCTCAGTTCATTTACTAAAATGTTGGGTGATATCTTTAGTAATTCCTTGAACAATGCTAGGCTTTATTTGCCCACGTATAAAACGAAAGGATTTAATTTGAAGGTTTCGAAAGCCCTTCCTGTCTGAAAACTCTGTATTTCTCAAAAGTGTCATACTTCTCCTCCATTTCACAAATGAGGAAATTATCATTTAAAGAGGGTAAACAATTTCTTAAAAAGATGACACAGCTAGTGGTTAAAAGTATACCTCATGTATTATGCCAAGTGAAATAAATCAATCAGAGAAAGACATTATCATATGATTTCACTGATATGAGGAATTCTTAATCTCAGGAAACAAACAGAGGGTTGCTGGAGTGGTGGGGGGTGGGAGGGATGGGGTGGCTGGGTGATAGACATTGGGGAGGGTATGTGCTATGGTGAGCGCTGTGAATTGTGTAAGACTGTTGAATCACAGACCTGTACCTCTGAAACAAATAATACATTATATGTTAAAAAGAAGAAGAAGAAGAAGATAGCAAGAAGGGAAAAATGAAGGGGCGGAAATCGGAGGGGGAGACTAAGCATGAGACACTACGGACTCTGAGAAACAAATGGACGGTTTTAGAGGGAGGGGGTCGGGGGATGGGTTAGCATGGTGTTGGGTATTGAAGAGGGCACGTATTGAATGGGAGCACTGGGTGTTCTGCGCAAACAATGAATCATGGAACACTACATCAAAACCTAATGATGTAATGTATGGTGATTAACATAACATAATAAAATTAAATTAAAAAAAGTATATCTCATGACAAACTTTTAAACCTAACACAGAGATATATAAGAATCTAGAAATTCAGGGAAAGGAGATTGACATTTTTCTTTGAAGATTTTATTTATTTATTTGAGAGAGAGAGAGCAAAAGAGTACAAGCAGGGGGAGCAGAGAGGGAGAGGAGAAGCAGGCTCCCCGCTGAGCAGGGAGCCCAATGTGGAACTCTATCCCAGGACTCTGGGATCATGACCTGAGCCAAAGGCAGCCGCTCAACCATCTGAGCCACCCTGGTGCCCAGAGATTGAGATTTCACTGAGAAAATGAAAAGCACCAAAATATTCAATGCATGGATGAAAAAGCAAAAGGGCATTTCATAATACAACACATTCAATTTCAATTTGAACATTTGCCTTTCCCCACCTATCCACCTATCCATAAGTTTGGATGGATTTGGAAATGGATTCAAGATCCATTTCCTCCGTTAAGACTTCAACAACTCCAACCCCCTGTATCTCCCATCTTTGGATTTTACTAGATTCATAGATAATTTCAAGACTGACTAATTTAAAATGTTCTCCAATTCTTTCATCTTACCTTGATCTCCCTAATTTATATTGCTAATAACTTTTAGGCACTACACACACACACACACACACACACACACACACACACACACACACACACACACACCATAAATAATTCAGTGTTCTTAATACTTTTTATTACTTTATTAATTACTTAAGCATAGATGTTTAGAGGAAAACGTTATGTGAATTCATAACTCTCAAACTAGAAAAGTAAGACAGGACTGAAATTAATGAAAACAAACCCCTTCTCTTTTGTAATTGTTTTTCATCTTTTTTTTTCCATCTTTTGCAGACCTGCCCAAGCTACCAACAGCCCTGTTTTCATTTTTATTTCCTCTTCTTGTTACTGCCTGCCCTCTAGCGGAAGATAATGACAAATGAACAAAATTAGCCAAAGGAGAAAAAAAGTGGAGGAGTCCTTTTTAGTAATCAGGATCTTAATATCAGTGACTTTTGTAAAAGGTAGAATCAAATTGATTAGGATAGCAAAATATAATTTGAACACAAGAAAAAAATCTAGAATACTAATAGGCTAGAGTAAGGAGAATGTGAGGGAAGAAAACCAGACATAGAGCTGGAGAGCCTTGCTGGACAGCGTACCACTTACATTGTTTTAATTTTTCCCCTTAGGTATTTTTTATAAACCTTGTCTACCAGCTACCACACTGCTTGAATTCATAGGCAAATAAGTCAACAGAAAAGTAAATAGATTTTTTAAATGCTATGTTTTACATTGAAGTCATTAGTTCTTTTTTAAAAAGATTTTTATTTATTAATTTGAGAGAGTGAGAGAGAGAACACAAGCAGGAGGAGGTGCAGAGGGAGAGAGACAAGCAGACTCCCCATGAGCAGGGAGCCCAACACAGGGCTCCAACCCAGGACCCTGGGATCATGACCTGAGCCGAGGGCCGACTGAGCCACCCAGGCACCCTGAAGTTATTAGTTCTTAGGCACCTTTGTGAATTTATCTTGTATAATAAAGTGAGTTATTTCTGTTTGGCAGTATTAGTAACAAAGCAGTATTAGTAATAAAGACATAAAGTCATGCCCCAAGTAGTTTGTTTCTCATTATTCTAAATTATTTCATGGTGAATTTATCATGAAAATCTCTGCGTGTAATATAATTTGGTTTTTTTTGTATCTCGACCCTAAACATTTCAATAATTTTATAATTATACAAGCACAGCTTTCAGAGATTCGATTTATGTAGTATCGTCTAGTTGTATTCAGAAATCGTTTTAAAATTCAAACCTTTAAACCATTACAATTCAAGATTATCATTTTCATCTTGATTTTTTTTTTCCTTTACCCAAAAGTCATAGTGTAACTCGACATGAATAATAGCCTCTTGCCTGGCTGGCTTCCCTGCCAAGTTGGATCCTTGCTTTCCACAATCAGATCTCAACTACTGAAATATTTAGATCACTTGATTTTTCTTAAGTGAGTAAGTAGTCCACTAAGCTTATAACTAAGACTGGACATAATTTTTTTCAGTGGTGTTATAAATAGTGGTGCTTTTTAGTAAAGGCATAAGCCTATTCAAATGCCTAGTGATGCTTACAGACCTGACTGGGTGTGACTCTGCCATTGACAAGTGGTGTTGGACAAGTCAATTCACCTCTCAAGGCCTCAGCTTCTACCTTCATAAAATGGAAAACTGTCTTCCATGCCTACTTCACTGCTTTGCTTTGCAGATCAAAGGACAAAAAGTATGTGAAAATTCTGCATAGAAAGGCACAGGAATACAGTATGGTTATTTTACTTGCGCTCACCAGGAAGACTGTCATGTGGAAAACAGTTTTTTTGCTGGAAGGTGGGCAGTATTTTATAAGTCTTTTCTTTTTTCAATGATCAAATTATAAAATGTAATGCCAACTACACTGTTCCCTTGCAGCTGCTCCCATTTACTAAAAGTGAAACCTGAAAACTCCCTCCCACATCAACTCCTACCAACCTCTGTAGTGAAACCAGGACAACCCCCTAGAGCCCCCAGTGCCCTACAACTCCTACGAGAACCTAGATGTTGCAGTGTCCTCTCATCCAGAAAGTGTCTTTTACAGCCTACACGTCTTAAAGATAAATAGACATACCTCACACATGCACCACTAAACTGTGAGTGCGTTCTATTTTAAAAAGCACCTGGCCACAGAAGGCGATTAAAAGCAATAAACTTTCCTAATTTATACTGTGAACATTTTGGACCTGAATGCGGTGGGATTATTATTTAATTTTTTTGAAGGGCAAAGAAAACCCAGATGACTTGGATCCCTACTAGAAAATACTTGATTTATTCTGCCTCGTTCAGAAAAGCATGGGGTGGGGGGGAACAGGGAAATAAGGAAGTGGGCAGTGAGGTGAATTATAGAGATACCTATAGTACCGTAGGATACAAAGTAAAATAAGTAAGACAAAGAGCAAAATGAAGAATAAAAGTGAAATAAATCTGAGAGTAACCCCTCCCCCCACTCTATGATTGCATGATCTTGCCTCGCTCCACAAGAAAGGCAAGAAAACTCAGCAAAAGCTGAGCCACGTTTCTGGCCATTCTCCTGTCGCTCCTCAGAGAATTAGACTTACCGGGCACTAAGAAGACAGTCAACATCAGTAGAAGCCATAGCTTAGAAGTTCTCCAGTGCGGGGCATTTCTGATTTCTCGTATTCTGCCTACTTGGTACTTTGCCTCCCCACAGGTGTGAAAGGAGCTCTGGACATGGTGGGGCTCTCTCTGGTTAGCAGCTCCCGGCTGGATCCTCTTAGGCCATCAGCACCAGGACACTCCCTTTCTACCAGCCTCTTCCTTCCACTATGTGTTTTAGGCTGATTAGTAAGTTGGAACAGAAGAACCTCTTCTCTGGAACTTGACACAGCAATAGATTTCCTGTATGAAGCACTGAAGCAAAAACGGAGGAAGCAGATTGATTGAGTTCTCTTTCAGCTCATTGGTCCCCCTCTCACTTCTGCTGCACACAGATCAACTTTACAGTAAAAGCACTGAATGTACCCAAGATAAACAGATTTGTCTAAACGTTGGATTACAAAGTAAAACAGGAATTTCTGTCCTTGGCCCATCCCTTTATATTTCCCAGTCACAGTAATTTTTAGAAGCTTCTCTGAGTTGAAGAGGTGCACAGCCTCAGTAATAAAGTTTGGAATAAAATATCCTCCCTTATAAGGTCTACAATTCTAGAAGAATCATCATGGGATTAATTTACTATAACTGATTACCACAAAACCAGGGGCTTTAAACAACACAAAATTTATCTTACAGTTCTAGAGGTCAGAAGTCCAAAATGGACCTGACAGGGTTAAAAGCCAGGTGTCAGAGGGCTGTGTTCTTTCTGGACACATGCAGAGAACCCATTCTTTGCCTTTTCCAGCTTCTAGGGACCACGAGCATTCCTTGGCTTGTGGCTGCATCATTCCCACCTCTGTTACGTTGTCACATCTCTTTGGATTGTAAACCCTCCTGCCTCCTTCTTATAAAGACGCTTGTGAGGGATGCCTGGGTGGCTCAGTCAGTCAGTTAAGCATCGACTTTTGATCTCAACTCAAGTCTTGATCTCAGGGTTGTGAGTTCAAGGCCCATGTTGGCATGGAGCCTACTTAAAAAAAAAAAAAATTTTTTTTAAAGACCCTTGTGAGTACATTGGACTGCTTGGGTACTCCAAGATAATCTCCACATCTCAAAATCCTTAATCACATCTGCAAAGTCCCTTTTTCCATGTAAGGTTACCTATTTATAAGTTTCAGAAAAGGGCACAGACATTTTGCGGGTACATTATTCTACCATGATTTAGTAGTTATTGTCAGTTACTTTCACCTTTAAAGAGCCAGAATGATCATTTGAGCCAAATTACAAAAAAACACCAATATTTTGCTGTCACACGTCTGGTATTCAGACTTCCCCAAAACAACTCTGCCTTAATGTGGCTAGCTCATATGCATTTAGATTATGTCTGGGAGGAAAGAAATCCTTTAAATGCTACGAATTTTCTACCCCAAGGCAAAACTCTCCAGGAAAGGGAAGAAAACACTGCAAACGGGATAAAGATTAAACAACATGCATTTTTTTCTTTTAGGTTAGCAGTTTCATCTTCCCTCTTGCCAAACATTAAACTATATATATATTCCCCCCCCTCCTTCCCTTCTCAAGCTTTCCTTCCTGTGAACCAATTTGATTGAGACAGTGAAATCAGGCACTTGAGGGCATGAGTACTTGAAGATATATGCTATGTAACAATACTGGACTATAGTAAAGACAACTTCCCCATTGCTTAGTATTTCACCAGGTGTCAGAAAATCAGTGATGAAATGTCATTTAAAATAAAGCAGTCTAGGGGTAACTGGATGGCTCGGTTGTTAAGCATCTGCCTTTGGCTCAGGTCATGATCCCAGGGTCCTGGGATCAAACCCCACATCGGGCTTCCTGCTCAATGGGGAGTCTGCTTCTCTCCCTGCTCATGCTCTCTCTCTCTCTCTCTCATTCTCTCTCTTAAATAAATAAATAAAATCTTTAAAAAAATAAAATAACATCTACAATTAGTGGTTTAAGAGTCAACAGAATGGTGTCGAAACACATAGAATTCTCAAAGTAGCTTTGGGAGGATGAGCCTTTCTTCCCCATTCCTTTACCTCCTCCACCCAAAGGTTAGGGGAGTAGACCCCTGACCTCTCAACTCTCACCCTTACCTCTTATGGAGAGCTAGTGCTTGGAAAAACATTAAAGGGACCAGGAGTTTGCAAGCCAACGATATGCCATGAAAGTCAATATAATAAGAGAAAAATGTGCTCCTCTAGTAAATGCACCTCCTTGAAAAATCTAAAGGCCCCAGATTCTTCTGAGCTGTGCCCCTTGGCGCAGGAACCCAAAAGCAGAGCAGAAGAGTAAGACAGGATCAAGAGAAAGGTGTAGCTTAACCAGAAACCCAAACCTTTTACCCCCTCAGTCTTCCAACTCCTCTTCAATACTGCCACTTAAGAATCAGTGCACATGAGGACTATCAAAATAAAAAGCTTTGCATAGTTGAAGAAACAGTCAACAAAGCTAAAAAGCAACCTACCGAATGGGAGAAGATATTTGCAAATTACATATCCAATAAAGGGTTAGTACCCAAAATATATAAAGAATTGATACAACTCAACACCAAAAAAACAAGTGATCCAATTTAAAAATGGGCAGAAGACATGAACATATACTTCTCCAAAGAAGACACATTGCCGACAGACACATGAAAGATGCTCAACATCACTCATCATCAGGGAAATGCAAATCAACACTACAATTAAAAAAAAACCCTACTATGAGACATCACCTCACACCTGTCAGAATGGCTAAAATCAACAACACAAGAAACAAGTGTTGGTGAGACTGTGGAGAAATAGGAACCCTCATGCACTGTTGGTGGTAACCAAACTGGTGCAGCCACTGTGGGAAACAGTATGGAGGTTCCTCAAGAAGTTAAAAATAGAACTACCCTACGATCCAGTAATCGCACTAGTGGGTGTTTACTCAAAGAATACGAAAACACTAATTCAAAGGGATACATGCACCCCTATGTTTTGTGCAGCATTATTTACAATAGCCAAGACATTGTAAAGCAGTCCAAGTGTCCATATATAAGCAGTGGAATATTATTCCACCATAAAAAAGAATGAAATCTTGCCATTTGCAACAACATGGACAGAGCTAGATAGTATAATGCTAAGCGAAATAAGTCAGTTAGAGAAAGACAAATGCCATATGATCTCACTCATATGTGAAATTTAAGAAACAAAACAAATGAACAAAAGGGGAAAAAAGAGAGAGAGAAAGAGAGACAAACCAAGAAAGAGACTTTTAACTATAAAGAACAAACTGATGGTTACCAAAGGGGAGGTGGGTGAGGATGACGGGTGAAATAGGTGACGGGAATTAAAGAGTATACTTATCATGGCAAGGACTGAGTAGTGTATAGAATTGTTGAGTCACTATACTGTATACCTGAAACTAATATAACACTGTATGTCAACTATATTGGAATCAAAATTTTAAAAAAAGAATCAGTGCACATGACAGACAAAAAGAACTACCTTATGCTGGTTAATGCTGTGGTAGCCAAAACAAAAGGCCTAGTAAGCTTTAATAAGTTAGAGCTGCTTTAAGATATAATGCCCCCAAATTTGCACTGTCAATTTGCTCAAAAACTGATTTATCTACCTATAAATGCTTTTGAAGTAAACTTTTTCCAGTCAGATGTTCCCAATGTCAGATTCATCCTTAGCCACAATTGAAACCAAGTAAGAAGATGTTGCTCTCTTACCCATTATGTAGAAGCTTTGCACGGATCTTGAATACTTACTGCACATTAAAGAATGGCCTTTTGCCACTGACTCTTTGTTCTCCATTGCCTATCCTTTCACCTCCTGGATTTGAGTGCTGACAGCTTAGAACAAAAGTACCTGCTTGCCTCTCCTTTCTTAGATGAATTTTCCAGATGTGTGTTCTTGCAAAAATAAGCCAATATATACTTGCCTTATCATTTTTACTTTCTGTGAGCTCTCTGGCTTAGACATATGGCTTGATTTACCCTACACACACACTTTCACACACAATCACACTACTAAACACTTAGTCCCAAATCCCTCAACTGACCCTGTCCTCCTACTATGGAAGTACTAATGTAACAATTTCACAGCGGTGAAAGACCAATGCCTAGCAATGTGAAGAATTTCAAAGACCTCAAACTCCACAACATTCCAGTCTTTATTTTACTTCCTCCCTGCCCTCATGGCACAATGGTGAGAGATTTAAGGCTAATGAATTACCACTATAATTGAAGCATGATAATTCAATGTACGATTGCATAAAATGGCTGCTCTCTTGGCCATTCCCTATTTCCCCATTCTCTAATTCACTTCTCTGCAATCTTTACTGATTCAAGCTCTGACATTTCAAGCTCTTCTGAAATCCCGGATCTTCTTCCATGCATAATCATTAAATGTACTGATAAATAACTTAAAAGAGTCTCACAAATTGTTATTTGTATTTTTTACATTCTACTATTACACTGATATTTACCTTGAAATTTTTCTCTTCCAATATACAGTAGATGCTATGTCATCCCTATAATTCTTTTTTTTAAAGATTTTATTTATTTATTTGACAGAGAGAGAGCACAAGTAGGCAGAGCGGCAGGCAAGGGGAAAGGGAGAAAGAGACTCCCTGCTGAGCAGGGAGCCCGACATGGGGCTCGATCCCAGGACCCGGGGATCATGACCTGAGCTGAAGGCAGCTGCTTAATCGACTAAGCCACCCAGATGCCCCCCCATAATTCTTAAAAAGTTAGACATAACATCTATCACATGAGAATTAATCATTATTTTTATATAAATTCATAGATTATGCAAAAAGAAAAATTTGCAAATAAAATTTATGCAGTATCAGCAAGTAAATCCAGAGCAGAGAAATTAGTAACCACATTTTATACTTTTCTAAACATTAATTCTAAGCCTCACTCATCATATGCATAGTAAATAGCGTATGTCAAACCCTTAGCTTAACATCCAGGCCCTCGTTCTAAGCACTTTATAAATATGGCCTCACTTAATCTTCTTAATAACCCTATGAAATGCATATTATTAGCCCCATTTTACAGTTGAGGAAACTGAAGCCAAAGAGATTAAGTAAATTGTCCAGTCACCCAGCTAATGAGTGATAAAAACAGGATTTGACCCCAGGAAATCTCACCCCAATGTCTATCCCTTAGTTATGTGACTAATTAACTTACTACCTATGTTTTAACTCTCTGCCTTATCTCCAGTACATCTCCTACATTCCTCATCTCTCCAAAATCTGTTTGTTCATCTATTCACTCACTCTTTTGCACAGTTGGGCATTCCTACAGCTTCGTAGTCATCTGTTTTGGAGAGAGGGAGAGAGAGAGAGGAGTGGGGAGTGAGGGGAAGAGGGAGGGAGGAAAAGAAGCAAGGAAGGAAGAAAAGAAAGGGGAAAAAAACTGCTCTGTCTCCAATCATCTATTTGGAGATTTACTAATTTAATATTACTCTCTGCTGCCCCCTGGAGATAATTTGGTGAAACTAAAGCTAATGTTTTCTTAAATTTATTTCATAAATTCAGGAATAGCAGTACTTTGAGATTTTGGTAATGTTTTGATGTGATTTTGATTGCATAACTCACATTGCACATTTATTTACATCTTTTGGAAGCTAGTGAAACATAACAAATGACTACTTGATGGGTAGTATAGATATTATGGCCTAATAAAATATTATTGAAAAGAATAATAATCTTCTGAGACACAGATGGCTCAATAAAAATAGTAGTGTAAAGAGATGGATGGATTGGTGAATGAATGGATGGATGGATGGATAGATAGATGTATGGAAAATAGATTCCATGCCTCATTCCAGGGAAATTTGAGATAAAATTGTTATAGGTTGAGTATCCTGGAAAGCACACTCTAAAATGGAGTTTAGTGTGAAAGATGTTTATTAAGGAAAAACCTTGAACTCATCATTTGTGAAAATGAAGGAACAGGAACTGGGGTGGGCAGAGCCAGAAATAAAACAATAAGGTAGGCCCACAAGTTCAGCTATCCCCATGGGGACCTCTGGAGCTTAAACACCCTTTAGGGTTGTCCTCTGTTATGCTAAAATGGCCATATTCTCTATTCCTGCATCTATCAGTCATTAGATATAGCTCTAAGAAGGAGCATGTCATTGGGTGAGGCAATCCATGAAGGGTCTGACTTTAACTGACAATACTATCAACATTGGAGCAAAAAATCCTTCACTGAAGGAATCAGGTGGTACCTCACAAAGCCTGCCATGTGGATAAATGTTGGAAAATAATCTGATCTAATTCTGGTCTCAAGTACAGTGGTATGCCAGTCAACCAATTGTCTTTCATCCCAAGAAAACAAATCCTGAATAGAAATCTTGTTGAAAATGTAACCGGGGCGCCTGGATGGCTCAGTGGGTTAAGCACGGGACTCTTGATTTTGGCTTGGGTCATGAGCTCAGGGTCATGAGCTCAGGCAATGAGCATAGAGCCTGCTTAAGATTCTCTCTCTTTCTCCTTCTGCTGCTGCTTCCCCCCCCCCCCCCGCCCCCCAAGGCTTTCTCTCTCAAAAAGAAAAAGAACCTAGGGGGAGCTCTGCATTAAGGTGCAGACCTAAAAGGAAAAAGGGATCCCCACCCCGATGCTTTAGAAAAGGAAGGGATAGCTGGAGGTCCCCCCCCGACAATTACCCCTTTCTGTAAACTCCTGATCAGCCCCTCAATCAAGTGTTTGATCTGCTTCATTCCCCTTGTGCGCCCCTTGGTGAATCTTCTGAGATGATTTCTGGCCACTTCAGGACTAGATGGCAATTCTCACAGTGAGGAATGGGGGGTGGACTTTAGAGGCAGTTATGTTATTTTTATCTATGAATGACAACTGGGAAGGGGAAGTCCAGAAAAATACAGAAATGAATTGAAAAGAATGAAAAGCCAAGTCATATACCATGGCTAAAACCTAACATTTAGGAAAGTTATTCTAAAAAGAGAGTCAAGAAGGGACAGGAAATTTTAAAAAGAAATATTCCAAAATGACCTAAATGCGATCACCTTAAATGTTTCAGACAGTATTAAATTAATAATAAGTTATTTCTGTGTTACTTTCTAGTAAAAGAATATGAAACATTAAAAGCTGATATCTGTCTGTACTTTAATTTACAACGGACCTTTCTCAGGAGAATGACAAATGTTCTTTTGAACTATCATGGTTTTAATATTTAAGCAACTTAAAATTTTTGTTTCCAGATTACATATTTGACCATGCCATCTTTTATAAGATGATGCTACATTTTCAATGAATAACTAGAAAATAGTCTATGTTGGTTTAACTTCAAAGAGTTAAATTTGGAAGTTTAAAAATGTTAGAATTTTGTTCCTAGTTTTGAAATAGCTGTTAAGACTATGGTCCCTGAAGTTGAACTTCCCCAATTCACACTTCAGTTTTGCTACTTACTTTTTGATTACTGAATTTTTTTTTCTATTCTAGAATGTTTATTTATTCTTTTTTTGAAACTGGTGTCATTTTTATAATTTCTAGTTCTCTATCAAAACTTTTAATTTTGCTTTTTTTTGTCTCTTTGAACATTAAAAGGGTATTTTAAAGTCTCTGTCTGATAATTCCAATATTTAGAGTGGCTGTGGGTAAATATTATCTATTGTTTTTTTTGGTTCTTTCTGTGAAGTTCGCTTCCTCCTGTGCCAGGTATTATGTGTTGCTTTTCAAATCATAGAAATAATTTCAGGCCCTGTAATGATTTTATCTTTCTCCAGAGACAATGTTCATTGAGTTCTGCCAGGAATCTGTGGATTTAGCTATCTGGGATCATCTTAATCCAATTTTAAGGACAGATTTTGTAAACCACCAGATGCCTCAAAGCTAGATTGCAATCTATGTGAGGAATGGTTTTATTTTCTCCCCCTTCTTCCCTCCTCTCCCTGACCCCAAAAGACTGTCTAAACACCCCTTAATCTTTCAGTCAGCTCCTCTAGATTAATGAATATCCTGAAATAAAAGTAGTTCCAAATGCCAGTTTCACCAATCCATATATTTTTTTCTCAATCTTGGTCAGGTAATTCTTTATTACCTTGCAAGTTCCCTGGTAAATTCCAGCAGAATTATTCTAATAATTATTATTATTTCTAACTTTTCTACTTTCCTTCATTGGGAAGGTTGGTGTAAATTTCTGTCTGCCATTACTGGATATAGAAGTCTCATCCTTTGATTCTTTACTATCACTCATCTCTCAAAATCCCTCAGCAAGATTTTCTGATTCTTCCTTTAAATATTTCCTGAACTTGACCATTTTCCCCATCTCCATTGTACTGGATTAGAAAAAAAAAGAGGATAAAATTATGAATTCAAAAGCATGGTTTTTAAAAATAAATCATTATGTCACTTAACTTTTGGATAGCAGCAAAAACATAGACAACAGAGGCTGAAGAACCCTTGTGTTGATAGCTGCTCCATTTCATACAACTTCCTTCAGTCTGTTCTATTCAAATCTTTCTTTATTTTAGTCACCTGTCGCATTGATTATGTTAATGAATGTAAAAGCTCAGATATTCCATATAACAAACCAAAAAAAATTTTAAGTCAGAAGTCCTACATTAAGATATTTTTCCTTGAGTACTTTATGCTGCATTAACATCTATCTAAATTATTTTTCCATTGACTGCTTTCTTACTAGTGACCTTTCTTTCTTATGCCCCATTTCTTCTTGTTAAATTCTTGTTATTTAATATGCTACCAATAGTTTTGGAGTGGTTTAATATGATTTGAAAGTGTGTCTAGGAGAATTTTCTAAAGAATACTGTTAAGATTATCTCACTTTGGGGGAAAGAAAAAGTTACGAGACTTGAAAATGTTCAGATGTTAAATGCTCTGTGCTGAGAAAAGGTAGATAAGATCTTTCTTTTTTTGATTTAGTGTTTCTATATTTTACTTGGCTGAGCATGATAAAGCAATCAGAACTATGAAAATCTTCTAACTAATTTGTCCTAAGTGTGAGTAAACCAATTAGGACTGAACCCCTACTGGTTATAAGAAGCCTGGAGAGAATGAGCCAGGGATGAGCTTGCACCACAAGTTGATCTATAAACCCTAATTCTCCAAAATGAGAACCCCAGAAACATCAGCCGTGGAAACACCAGCAGTCATCCTTCCATCTTCAAAAGTCAATCGATATCACAATATCTATCTTGAGACACCTCCATCCAGAGGGACGGCACCCTGACTTTTGGGAGCTACTTTGGGGAAAAAGGATGTAGGCAGTGATGTGAAGAGTAGGCTGCTTTTATCTTTGTCCATTGTACATGTATTAAATAATTTCTGTTTTAAGATCATATGTTTTATGACCACTTAAATCTGGTTTGCCGATGTGAAATGATCAGGAAAAGAGGGAGATAAATAATTATGACTGCAGAAATTTATGTTTTCCCAGTGTTCCATGATAGGGAGGTGTATGCAAAATGGCCTCCAAAGGCCGAAGGAGCCACACAGCCACACTTCTAAAGAAAAAGGCTGACAAGTCCAGCCCTGACAAGAAGTGTTTTATTAAGAGGACTACAGACAGACGTGCATCTCCGGTGCCACAGGACAAGGACAGCTCAGCAACCCCACCTCCCTAGAGACTTGCTTTGATAGTCCTAGAGGCTGGGCACCTGCTAGGGGACCACCCAGGAGAAGGTTTAAGAATTGGTGTGTCATGGTCATATCTCCACAGCAGATCAAAGACATTATGCCTAGAGGATGTACTTAAGGGTGTGGCTGAACAAAGAAAGAATGTAGGGGGAGACCTGTACCCAAGAAGGCTTCAGGCCCTAGAGCAGTACTCAGGGCGGAATCGTCCAAGATGGCATTTGAAATATGTCACTGAGGGGCACCTGGGTGGCTCAGTTGTTAAGTGTCTGCCTTTGGCTCAGGTCATGATCCCAGAGTCCTGGGATCAAGCCCCACATCAGGCTCCCTGCTCAGTGGGAAGCCTGCTTCTCCCTCTCCCACTCCTCCTGCTTGTGTTCCCTCTCTCGCCGTGTCTCTCTCTGTCAAATAAATAAATAAAATCTTAAAAAAAAAAAAAAAGAAATATACCACTGAGTATTTAACTTAAAATTTGTCTTAGGCCCATTTGGAAACAAATAACTCTTTGTCCCCTGGGGTATCAGTATTGATGAATAAGACTCAACACACAGATTGGAACTAGTTTGGGGGAAGTGACATGCTGAAATATTTCCTAAACATCTTTTTTTTTTTTAAGTCTTTTATTCCACTGTTTTTCTTCTTCCAAAAGATACTCCCTTAAAGTACAAATATCAGGTAATTCAATTATGCTCTATATACACCAATTTGGATCTCTGTTAAATGGGATTATTTCCCTCAGGCTCTGTGCTGAAGCTCAGAGTCGGCTTCGGATTCTCTCTTCCTCACCCTCCCCCCTCTGCTCCACCCCACTTGTGTGCATAAACTCTCTCTCTCTCAAATAAATAAATAAAAATTTTTTTAAATGGGATTATTTCAACCTAATGACTTTAAGAGACCATAGAAATAATGTTTCTATAAGGCAAAGAGATGCATGATACAAAATTTACCTTCTACAAAAAAAAGAAACAAAAATGACTGAGGGATCAAAATATTTTTAATAGTTATTATTATAAAAGTAATATCTTTTGGCAAAAACAATTTAAACAGTAGTACAAAATGATATAAGGTAAAAAGTAAAAATATTCCTCCAAGATCTCCAATTTCCACCTGCCTTCCAATTCCGTGCTCCAACTGTGGTAAAGAGAGGAATGTCTTCACAAAAGACATGCATCTCCTATGCCCTAGAATATGTGAATATGGTACCCTACATAGCAAAAGGGATTTTGCAAATGTGATTAAATTAAGGAGCTTGAAATAGGGAGATTATTTTGTCTTATTTGGGTGAGTCCAATATGAGCATAAAGGTCCTCATAAGGGAAGGAGGGAGAGGAGTCAGAGTGAGAGAGAGATAGAAGTTGCTATCTGCTGGCTTTGAAGATGGAGGATGGAGTCCCAAGGCAAGGATTTCAGGCTGCCTCTGGAAACTGGCAAAGGCAAGGAAGCAGATTCTCCTCTAGAGCTTCCAGAAGGATCACAGCTTTTGCCGACACCTTGATTTTAGCCCAGTTAAAGCCATTTCAGACATCTGACCTCCAGAACTGTAAGACAAGAAATTTGTGTTGTTATAAGTCACTAAGTTCCTTTGTTACAGCAGCAATAGGAAATTACTGTATCATTTAACCACTGTGGCACTTGTATAACCTTCTACAGTACGTGTAAAGGCCTGCTATGATGCTTTTTTGTAATTCTGCTTCCTTTATCAGGCCCGTCCCTGATGCTTGCGGAGCCAGGTGAGAGTGTAGGTACAGGCCCACGTCTAGTATATCCAAATATTTTTAAAGTTATGAATCAAGGTAACAAATTGTTAAATAAAATATGTTCTATCCTCCTACCTTAACAAATATACATTTAGAACAAAATTTTTTTAACATAAACCTATGGTTTGTATAAGAACAAATGCTGGCAAGATATCAAAGATGGCCAAATTTAATTACTATTATTAGGCCTGGGTGTTCTCTTAATGGTCCCTCTATGTTTGGAAGAGTCATAAGCTATTATGTAACTGTGTCATAAATCTTTTTCTTGTTTCTACACAATTTAGTTTCCCTTTTAGTGAATTGACCACTCATATGCTTTGCCTAGCTTTTTCTCTATTTGGGTTAATTATATATATATATATATATATATATATATATATATATATAGCAATATATTAAAGTTCCTTTTATTCTAGATATTAATCCCCTCAGCTGCCTCTTGCTTCCAATAAGTAGTTTAGAAGAAGATGAAAGGCTACATAATTTTATTTTAAACTTTGACTCAAAGACAACATATAGAATTATCTGATAGATTTGAAACTTGTATTTTGTTGTCTTATTTTTTTACCGGTATAAGAATCTTATCATTTTATTGGTTTAGACTATTTATATTTATTATGTTGCTGTGATATTAGGTCTTATGGTCTTATTTCAGCCATCTTATTTCTAATTATCTATTTACCATTCTCTTTAAGGTTATTTACTTATATTTTTCTAATTCTTCCATTAGAAAAATGCCATTTCCTTGTTCTATTTTAAAAGATCTACACCCTGGTTTTAGTCTTATGGTGGATAGTCCAACTTAATAAGTTCATATATATGCTTATTTTTCCCTAATAAATTGTTAAGGTTTATCAATACCCACATCTTCTCTCCACCGCAAAACCAAGACAAATGTCTCAGCTCACTCTTTTGTCCCTAGGGTCTTGCACCCCTTCACCCACACTCACCACGTGCTGATAGCTTCCAGAGCAGTGCTCCTGAAAAGATGGTCCACAAAGCAGCACTGGTCTACAAATGGGTATCAGTTTGCAATTGAAAAAAAAAAAGCTTTATGCCGGTGTAAATCACTCTATTACTAAGCACACAATTTAGTCCAGCTGACTTTTTTTTCTTAGCATGATTTTCTCAATAAAAAAGCAGTGTATTGATTTGATGTACATTCCCACACAAGCTCCTTATCTTATCAAGATAAGGACAACAAACTGTTTTTGGATTGGCCCTTTGAGTAGCATTGATCTAGACTAGAGTTTTAGTTCTGGATTTTAGAATATGTTTCCATGTGTCACTTCTTAGCTTGATTTTTATTTTCTTCAATGCTTTAAAAATGCTACTTTACTCTCGTCTTGCATCCAGTGCTGCTACTCAGAAAATTCAGTCTGACTTTTATTGCTTAGTAGTTGACCTGCATTTTTCCTCTGGAAACTTTCAGCACTTGCTTTTTTTTAATTTGGTGGTCTAAAATGTGAATTTAATATATCTAGGTATAGAGTTTTCTCATCTATTCTGTTATACGAACCCTTTCAAACTGAAGTCTTACATCTTCCATTCCAGAAACTTTCAGTAGTTTTTCTTTTCTTTCTCTTTTTTTTTTAAGATTTTTTTTTTTAATTTGATAGAGAGAGACATCAAGAGAGGGAATACAAGCAAGGGGAGTGGGAGAGGGAGAAGCAGGCTTCCCACTGAGCAGGGAGCCCGATGTGGGGCTCGATCCCAGGACCCTGGGATCACGACCTGAGCCGAAGGCAGATGCCTAATGACTGAGCCACCCAGGTGCCCCCCCCTTTTTTTTAAGATTTTATTTATTTACTTATTTGAGAGAGAGTGCAAGGGAACCTGGGGGGAGAAGAAGAAGAAGGAGTAGGGAGGGGGAGAATGAGGGGCAAAGAGTCTCCGCAGACTCCCGCTGAGCTCAGAGCCCAATGCAGGGCTCAATCCCATGACCCTGAGATCATGATCTGAGCCAAAACTATGAGTCAGGCACTCAACTGACTGTGCCACCCAGGCGCCCCAATAATTATTTTTCAAATACTAACATCCCACCATTTATTTTACAGTGACTTCATACTGATATTAACATTTCCTCTCTTATCCCCTACAGCTCTTAACTTTTTTATTTTTTTATTTATTTACTTATTTTCAAAGATTTTACTTTTAAGTAATCTCTATACCCAACAGGGACTTGAACTCACAACCCCAAGACCAAGAGTCACATGCTTCACCAACTGAGCCATCTAGGTGCCCCATCTTTTTTATTTTTTATCTTATTACTGTCTCCTAATTCTTAGAATTTTACCCCTTTCTTAGAATATTTTCCAACCTGATTGTCCACGTCACTATTTTCTTCTTCAGTTGTATTCATTCTGCTATTCAATTATGAAACCCATCCATGGAGATCTTTACTTCAACAATAATATACTGATACCCAGTATCTCTAATTCGTTCTTCTTTGAAGCTTCCTGTTTCATATTTCCTATATTCTCCTGTATCTCTCTGAGGATATTTACTGTTTTTATTTTAAATTCTTTGTGCATCAGGTCTGTTCACTCTACTACTACTTAGAATGATTTTTTTTTCCTTCTGGGTTCAAGATGTGAGTCTGTGAGCTCATCTTATCATGGTAAAATCAGTTAGCTACCTTGGCAAATAATGAACATCAGGGAGAAGAGTGAAAGTCTAGGCCCTGGTTTGTACTGATTTAGGCAGTAGAGGGGTACCTCACAGCATAAAAACAATCTAACATTACATTCTACACTTAACCACTCCTGTGCCCTCCACCCATGAGATCCTGCCTATCAGGTAATTGCCTGGTACCTCTACCCTAGGCATTACTCCTTTGTAAAAGCAATCATTAAAAAATCTTCTATAATATATTATCCGGCCCATGAGGGAGGTGAGTAAGCAGGTTGGAAGGAATGAATGGTCAAGGACCTAGCTGCACTCAACAGCAGCTAAATACCCCAGGGTGCACCTAGTCAACCTAGGATCTGCTGTTCATACCAATTCAACCACTATTGTTCAGTGCAAACTGTTCTCTAGAGGCCCCATACTTCATTACAGGTAGCTGATGTAGCTACCTCCCACAAAGTTCTAGTTTTGCCATGTTCTACTAAAAAGACTAGAGCAGGTTTATCCCACTTTTCTCAAAAATCTCCAGAGAAGTCATTTGTATTTAGAACAGAACCTGCAATATAACTTCCCTACAATTAAACAATCTCATAATAAGTGCAGATGAGAAACTTCTTATTTTTAAATTTTTTTACCTAAAGGAGCAACCTGGGTAGCTTAGTCTGTTGGGCCTCTGACTCTTGGGTTCAGCTCACATGGTGATCTCAGGGTTGTGGGACTGAGCACCAGATCAGACTGTGTGCTCAGCATGGAGTCTGCTTGGGATTCTTTCCCCCAACCTCTCCCCTCTGCTCTGCTCCTCCCCCTACTCAAGCTCGCTCTCTCTCTCTCTCTCTCTCTCTCTCTCAAGTAAATTTTTTACCTTTTAATCTATGTACAGAAAAGAGTTAACATAGCAGGCTTGTGACTGCAGTCTCCAGAAAAGCTTGTTTACAGATTGGCCCTTGGCTGGTGTCTGGGAACTTGATTAGAAAACGTTCCCTAAATGATAACGGTGGCTCAGTGTACCTCTACTGTTTGTACGAACACCTGCTTTCCTTCCGAGAGTCTGGAATTTCAGTGACTGTAGTCAGTTACACAGGCACTATGGACCTACATGACCAGCCAGTGATACAAATGCTGGAGTCTAGGCTCAAGCAGGTATTCCTGGGAGACATTTCACACATTAAAGGCAGAATAGGGTGCATCCTATGCAACTCCGCTGGGAAAGGACTCATAGAAGCTTGTGGCTGATTTACCTCCAGACTTTATCTTGAGTGCCTTTCCATTTACCGGTTTTGCTTTGTATACTTTCACTGTGATAAATCATAGCCAAAAGTACAGTCACATGCTAACTCCCATGAGTCCTCCTAAGGATCCACCAAATCTGGGGAGTAATCTTGGGGACCCCTGACAAAATCTATCTATAAATGAATTAAACAATCTGAATCTATCTCAGCATCTCTGCCTCTGGAATGCCATCTCATCTACTCAGGGTGCCAGAGAACACACCATTCATTCACAATAATGCAATGAAGATAGAGATTAGAGATATACTACAAGGCAAATTTACCCATTAAAATAACCTTGTCTACTAAGCAATAAGAATTAAAATGTTAATGAAGTTATCAATGAGAACAGCAAATCCATATTTTTTTCTGGCAAACAAACAAACCTGAATAATATAAAAGCACAAGTTGAAGAGTGTTCTAAAATATTTTAATAACACTAATGTGGCAGAGAAATCAAACACACAATTACAAATGAGAAAAATTGACTACATAAAACAATTTTTTTCTATTGAGAAAAACAACCTTGAAGGAAGTGAAGTTCTACACTACCCTTCCTCCAAACCCAAATCATTCTAAGAACTTACCTCCTACACATGAGCACCGTCTGATATTTAATCTCCAGATCTCTTTAAAGAAATCTGTTAGTACAGCAGGTACAACCTTAAAAGAAAGCTCAAAAGACTTCTGTGAAGGAAAAACCCTCTCTGAAGTCAGAGATATTCTCTAAAGGTACATTAATGAAATATAAAGTGAAACTAAATTATTTGATGAGTTCCCAAAGAAGAGGATCATAGGAAATACATCTCTGCTGTTTCTTGAATGATGGCAAAATAATAAATCTCAAGAATACTTTATAATCCAATTAGAAAATTAGAGAAACAAGTCATACATCATGTTGCATGTGTGCGCCATAAACTTGTGTCAACATGTTAGGGGATATCTAATGTACATTTTTTAAATTTAATTTTTTTAACTTATTTATTTGAGAGAGAAAGAACGAGTGTGAGAGAGAGCGTGGGTGGGGAGGGGGGCAGAGAAAGAGGGAGAGAGAAACTTTAGCAGACTCCGCAATGAGCACAGAGCCTGGCTTGGGGCTCCATCTCACGATCCTGAGATCACCACCTGAGCTGAAACCAAGAGTTAGATGCTTAACCGACTGAACCACCCAGGCACCCCTAATGCACATTTTTTAAATGAAATGAGCTGTTGTGCAGAAAACTTGAGAAAAACATAATTAAATGCATTTTAAATTTACAGCATCCATTCAGATAGTAATTATTACAATTTAAGCAATTTAAGTTACATGTGGTAGGTTCTCCCACATTGCTCTCATTCATATAATGCCTCTTCCTTCTTCCTTTCCCCAATATTTTCTTCCTAAAACAAGAGTTGGAGGTCCCAATTAGGTTGTGACCATGTTTTCTTATATTTTTATTCCTGGCACCGAGATCAATTCCAGGCATAGCAGGCACTTAATGCATGTTAATTGCTATTGCTAAAACAAGGGGAGAGTATGGTAGGAAAATGTGTGTAAATTGGACATGGAGACCTAGTCCATTACCTTTCTCTGCATCTAGAAGTGAGTTTTCCTAGAATCTCTGCCTTTGCTTCTATCAGAGCATGCAAACCATTTTTGGCCTAAGATGAGAGTTGTTCTACATGTATGCTATGCTTGCTGACTCTCTGATAGTATTGATTCTACCTATTTTGGCCTATAGTGTTTGCCTTCTCAGTGTCTTAGATGGATTCCCTAAACTCGACACTTACAGAATTTGAACATAATCTGAGATCACTCTGGAACTGATGGCCAATCATTATAGAGACAGACATCACTGATAGAACAACTGAGATAACCCTGTCCTAATGGTAAGATCCTGCCACTGTTCTGTGTTTTTCCCATTCTCATTAGATGAACATGACTGAGTGAAACTATAGCATTTAGGCCAGATAGATTGTAGCAATAAAAACTGATGCTAAGAAGTGTATGCAAAGTAGGTAATACCTCCCCAAGTTATACTAAATAGTACAATCTTGTTAACTTTGTGGTGAACTACCTCCTAAGCTGTCAAACAGAAAGTACTTTTTCTCAGGAGGATGAACCATAAACACATCCTGAACTCTGCTAATTTTCACAATGTAACTAGATTGCTGACCTTTACCAAACATCATAAATACCCACTGGATGAGGAAATATACTGAGTGGAAGGGAAACTTGAACTCCCTGAATTCGAGCCTTTACATTAAGGAAGGATAACATTTTGGCCTGCCTAACTTGCAGCCACAGGTACTTTAAGTCCCGAAGATTTACCATGACATGCTCACTTCCCCAGCACATATACCGAAGATTTACCGTGACTCCTCTGTAATAGGTTTGAAATTTACATAGGCCACTCCAACTATCCCACTAGTCTGATGGCTCTGGATTTACATGAGGAACCACACAACATCTTACAATGCTGTATTAATCAGGACTCTTGATTGCAGTCAAATCCATGTCAAATCAGGTCCAGTAAAAGCAAGATGAGGAACACATTGACTTGTGTGATTGAAGAGCTGAGGGACAGAGAACATTATATTCAACATAGTTCATCAGGAGTCACACTGCCTGGACCCCCACCTCTCAATATTGTTTTTGTGTGTTAGCGTCATTGTCTCTTAAAGCGCTGTAGGTGTCTCCACGTAGCTGGGAAGAATGGCCATCATGACTGCTAGACTCACATTCTAGCATTGTGACTTAATGGCAGAGCCAGGTGCCCATCCAACTTCAACATAATGAGTGGCTTGGTTGGGGTCACCTGCACATTACTCACATAGTCATTATTCTCATATAATACAATGCTACCTCTTGTAATCAGTAGAGTTCTATTATCAATAGCCCCAAAAGAACCACATAGAGTGGGAATAGATGGTTCCTTTCTATGCAAGGGATGCCAAACAGCAAAAAACAATACACATTCAGTTCAAATGTCTATATCCAAACTAATTTGATAGGAATAGTTAGAGTCATTGCCAGCATCCATCCTTGTTTACTTCACTCTGGCCACATTGGCCTCCTTGCTGTTCTTCAGAAAGCCATACACACTCCCGCCTCTGAGCCTTTGCACATATATCTGGAATACTTCTCTCACCTCCTTCAAGTTTGCACTCAAATATCACCTGCTCAGTGAGGATCACACTAAAATGCAACACTCCTACAGCTCTACACACACACACACACACACACACACACACACACACACCCTAGTGACTCAGCTTTGGCTTTTTCCTAAGCATTTATTGTCCAATATATTCTGTGTTTTACTTAATTATTGTCTCAAGGCAATAACACGAGGACAGAAACTCTTATCTGTTTCATTTACTCACTGATATATCTCTAGCACCTAGTATAGTGCCTGGCATGTAGTCGGTGCTCATTACATATTTGATGAATTAACAAATGATGGAATCTAGCAGGGGTGCCTTATCACTCTGTTAGATCATGTACATACAGTATTATACAGGGGAGTACATAATAGCACAGTACATGAATACAGTCCTCATTTATCGGCCTCCCCAGGCTTCTACAATTTAGCAAAACACATCCTAACCTCAGTGCTGTGGCACTAGACCCAGGCCGGGATTTCCACAGTTCTCTGGGAGGAGCGATCCCCTTGGATCAATTCAAGCCTTATCTCACGTCCTTGTTATGTTTGCGCAATCCGTACGATTTAAGTAGCTGCTTGGTTTCCTAATCCACATTCCTTTTTCCCACTAGGATTCAAATCCTATTCTGAATCTAAACCCTGACACCCTGCCTAGCCAGGAGGCTAGATCTTTTGGAGAGGGTGCTACTTCACCCAGACAGACCACCTGGACCCAATATACGGCCAACCATCAGTCAGAATATCACAAGAACACAGAGAATAGTGTTGCAACATCCCATCCACCAGACTGAATCCCCTTTAATACTGATTTGGCCTGATTTTCCTGGACTTTGACAGTTCCCTCTTGGACTCTGTATTTATTGCAGCTCTACAACGGAATTAGCTTTGCCTAGTCAATGATCCGTGAGACAACCGGATACTGTGAGGAGTAAACAGGCCTGGAATCCACCAGAGCTTCATACGTTTGCTCCTTCTCGTTTGACACTTGAGGGCCACACAGCCCAGGTATGTCTTTGCACCTCTGCAAGCTGTCAAACAACCTTCCCACAGTGATACACAAGTCAAAGGCACAGTCTTCAGTCTGGGGCTGAGCGTGAGTCAACCATCAGCCCCCGAGTCCCCACCCCTACCTCCCCGTCGCGAGGAAACCGCTGCCTCGGCCTCTGTGGATTGGCAGTTCTGAGGCGCAAGCGTGTGAGGCCAGTTGAGACTACAATTCCCATCAGGCATAGCGGGATCACCCAGGCGCAAACCAGACCTCGGCGCGAGACCCAGCGCGGGACTTCTGGGAGAGGAAAATGACAGCACTGGGCTTGCGACTACCCACCGGCAAGCTATTGGAGCTGCCGGCGGCGCTGGGCGCGTGAACCGAGCTTGCAGCACGTTCCAAACCTTCGCGGAAGTCCTCAGGTTGCCCACGAGACAAATGACGAAGCTCGCGTTCCACTACAGGAACTCCAGCGGCAGCTCACACCAGACTCGAGGTTGGACCTTCACGTGAAGACCTTCGACCCGAGTCTGGAGGACATCTCCAAGGCGGAGAGCGTCTTCACGGCCACCGGCCGCAACTGCATCGAGTACCTTAGCTCCGCGGTGCGTCTCGACCACGCCCCGGACCTCCCCCACCCTGAGGTGAGAGCCACGGCTGCCCTCAGGTCGTGACGCCTCGGGCAGGCATTTTGCCGTCACCGAACGAGAGAGATTTTCTAGCTTTGTGGGGACGCATGTAATTATTTTAACTAAATAAGCATATATAGTTTATTTTGGTAATGAACGTACAAGACTATAGGATTGTAAAACCCAAACCAGTTCAAAAAATTAAATGGCTTTTTATTATCTTTTTTCTTTTTAATTAATGTAGGGGAAAAACATGCCAACATAAATGAGACAAAGTGAAGGACTATGAAAAGTAAAATAGTTACACAAATGTGGTGATCCTTATCAGTACGTAATTTTCACCCAAAGTCTTCTGTCGTGCAAAAGTAATAATTATATATACATGGCAACAATGTAGGTTTTTTTAAAACAACTTTAGTGAAATTTCATGAGTGTGCATTTTTATGCATGTCTTATTAGAGAGCTCATTATTTGCCACTGCACCACTGCAGTGGAAATTTTCCTTCTAATCAGAACTGCTATGATAGTTTAAATAGAACTAAGGGGTAGGTAAGTCATTTAATAATTTTGAGATAGCGTCGTGTTTTGACTGAAATTTCTGAATTACTGGACTTTTTGTGTAATTCGTTTCTTAAAATTTAGTTTTATTTATATATTATCATTGTATTTAATCTGGCAGAGCATTTGAAATTTATGCAGGACTCAGATCAATTCATGTTGAAGGACTAACCGCAGTCTTGCAAAATATATAGCATCCCTGGCCCCACCCACTGCCACCCAGTCCCTATTCATATAACCTGAGGTTATTCAAATAACCTCAATAAAAAGCCATTTAATTTAATGCCCTTCCAGATTTCCAAAACAACCTCCCGGCCAGAGGGTGATACCACCTTCACCTAAAACCACTGATTGGTATTGTACCCCCTTCAATACCATGTTAAAAAGCGGAGTCATGTATATTAATGGTTATTATCAGGAACGTCATGTTCCTTTCTACACTGTAGAGGTCTAAAGGAGAAAAGCTTAATGGGAACAAGAGGTCAAGGGGAAGGAATAACCTCATAAATACACGGTGTTACAGTCTACTCTGGGAGTTCATAGGGAAATGCAGTTTCAGACATGTAGTTGTACTTTAGAATAAGTTTTGTTGAAATGCATCTAGTTTTTAACTTCAAAAAGTTTGTAAATATGGAATGCTTAACAATGTCCCAAATATTCTTGAGTAGCATGATGTAGTTAAAGGCACAGGTTCTGGATATAGATGTCCTGAGTTTAAATTCCAACTTCTTCCATTTCTAGCTATATAATTTGGGGCCAGTTACTTAGCATTTCTCTACCTCTAGTTTTATCATTTGTAAGATGGGGATAATAATATTACCTACTTTATAGGGATGTTGTAAAAAGTAGATAAGAAAATTTATATTAAGTGCTTGGAAAAGTACCTGGCACTGGGAATCATTCAGTAGATAGTAGCTATATGTTAGAATTTGAGGTTCGACTAAACATAAGCCACCTTTTTACATGGCTAGGCAAGACAATAGTTTGACAGATTTTTTCAGCTAATACAACATATAATAAAAATGTATATATAAACCTAGTACTCAGTTATCTTCTTTTTCCTTGTATAAGGTGTGTTTTATAGGCAGAAGCAATGTTGGAAAATCCTCTCTAATAAAAGCCTTATTTTCACTGGCCCCAGAGGTTGAAGTCAGAGTCTCCAAGAAACCGGTATGTTGAAGGAAAGGGTTGAGGAAGTGGGATATAAAAGAAACAGTATATTGAAATGTAAAATATGTCTGAACTATCTCTGAATTGACTAAAGTGACTAATCAATGTTGAGAGGTACAAGAAACCATACTTGCTAAGTTCCTAGAACAGTGATTTCTTTGAAACTAGTAGTAAAGTAAGATATTTTAATGATGCCTGTATAATATCCCTGAAGAAGAAGGAAGTATGTCTGGATTTATTTTAGCTGTCTTGCCAGTTTCTTGAGGAAATCTTTTGTCCAAATCTTTTCCAAAGAGTTGCCAAGTAAAGTGTTCTATTGCCATTCTATATTTGCTTCTTTAAGAATGATCATCTAGTCCTACCCTGATTTTAGAGGCAACTGCTTTGAAGAGGCTTTTCCCTCCTACAATTTTGTATATCTTGCTAACTCCTTTCTCCCTCCCTTCCCTTACTGCCCCTTGTCTCTTAAATGCAGGTATAGAGACAGTGTATATATATTAGGCAGACCCCATTTTACCCCAGGGCCAAATTATGTGATTATCCCAGCCAGTCTGCTGTAGTAGCTTTTCTGTCATTTTTTAAATTTCCTCTACTCTTTCTCAGTGATGCAGACTACCAATATCTAAGATATAGTGTCCTTAAAACTCACCCCCAGTTCCCCTCACCTTATTATCTATCCATGGCAAAACGTTCCCACCAACCTACGGCTCACTGCCCCACTTTCTTTGCATTGGAACCCTTCCGTGAAGCTTCCCTAGTCTTCTCTTCCTCCCCATTTCTTCATATAGTTGATTCCCTGGCTCCATCACTGATGCTGATGACTGTAATTCATTAAATCTCCTATCCTTAGGCCTACTCTGTCTCACCAAATAACAGCTAAAACTCTGATTTCTAGGTGGGGTGGGTTCCTTCCTGCTGTGAGGAAGAAATGTATTCTTGACATTCCGATCTGTCATTTTCCTATGGATAGACATCTCAACTGATTGGGAACCTAAGCACTGTTTTATAAAATTCTTTCTTCTGAAAATATTCGTTCTGAGTTCCAAAAATTGACTCTTTAAGGTGTTTAATCTTAATCTTTTGTTTTCTGATTAATAGTGTCATTGGACACAAAATCATGACTTTTTGTCATCTTTACATCATTTTAGTTTAACACATATTTTATGGTGTTGTACACGCTTTTAAAAAATGGTTTAATGAAAGCACTAAGCCATCTAATGAAAACACGCAAAACATCTTGATAATAGGGAAGCAGTAGTCTAGGTGTCATAAACTATCAGGTTTTGCATCTAGGTTTTATGAAAACCTATATGACTGACAGTAAGTATTTTTAGTTTAACCAATCTGTGCCATAATTTATTTCTCTTTAAAGTGGAGATATTTTATTCATCAGAGAATATTAACTAATGTAGTAAACACCATTATAGGGTAACTTTTCACTGAGAAAGAGCTAATGAAAAGACTCCGACATATTTTGGATACATATTCCTAATCAAAAGTTCTTCTTAGGTCATATGTATGCTTTTAAAAATGAATGGAGGGAAGAAGTAGTATCTTCTAAGCTTATCTCCAGCCACTTCCCTTCTATATTCTTTTCCTGTATCATCATCAGCACAGCTAGGATTATATTCAGAACACTTAGGCTTTTAATAAATATTTGCTGATTGAATAAAAATATTTTGAGTCATTAAATATATAAAGGATGTATTTAAGAAAGGTTTTATTTTTCCATTTATTTTATCAGGGGCACACAAAGAAATGAATTTTTTTTCAAAGTTGGAAAATATTTTACATTGGTGGACATGCCAGGTTATGGCTATAGAGCTCCCGAAGATTTTGTTGACATGGTAGAGACCTATCTAAAAGAACGAAGGAAGTAAGGAAAATGTTTTTTTATAAATTTAATCCAAAGCATGTTTTCATTAATGGAACATTCTTCACATTATGACTCCATATTATCAAGTGACTTCTTTTAGAAAGTCCATTTTATTCTCATGATATTCTACAATACAATATTTAGGGCCAGAGTATGTACTGCTTGCTTAATTTTTTCTTGTAGATTAGCTTTAATCTTAAATTCAAAAGTTTTTCTAAATTAAGAGTATAAATGTATTCCAGCAGAGTTCATTAATTTTCTTATGTCAAACTTGTGAGTGGCTAATTTTGAAAATAAAAATTATTGGTTAATGTGGTATTTACTAAATTTAAATAAACCTCAGTACATTTTAAAAATACCTCTGATATCACATCCTCTGTAAATGGTATCTTTGTTGTCTCCATAGGTAGTCAAATGGCAGTTCTATGTTTCAAGCATTGCACAACATACAGAAAAATTAAATTTTTGAAATATAAAAAAGTATCTACAAGTATCTTGCTTGTTGTAGCTTTACCGCAGAAACTAAGATGAAATATTTACACACAAAAAATACAAAACATAATGTCTTTGGTTTCTCTTATCTGTTACTCTTAATATTTGAGAATTTAGACATTTTTGTGATAACTTATAGTTAATTGGGTTCATGTCTCTTTCCCCACTAGAGTTCAAGCTTTTTTTTTTTTTTTTTTTTTTATTTACTTGTCAGAGAGAGAGAGAGGAGCACAAGCAGGGGGAACTGCAGGCACAGCAGGCAGAGGGAGAAGCAGGCTCCCCGCCGAGCAAGGAGCCCAATGCGGAACTCGATCCCAGGACCCTGGGATCATGCCCTGAACCAAAGGCAGACGTTTAACGGGCTGAGCCACCCAGGTGTCCCTAGAGTTCAAGCTTTTAAGGAAGGGACTCACTCATCTTTGTGTCCAGCCCTAGGCAGAAGATCTTAGGTCCAATACTTAACTGTTGAAATAAATTAATATTTAGTAAATTTAGTTATTGAAAATATTGAAATTGAGATTTATTGGATTGTAGGATGAACTTCTAGTAAACTGAGAATTTCTTTTGCCTAAAAAATTTTTAAATTTTGGAGTGAAAATTATTCAAAAGAAAATTTCTCAGGATAGTGAGGGTCAGGGGGAGAAATGAATGAGTATATTTGATATTGCCATTAATTTTTATTTCTGCATTCTTATAGTTTGATGAGAACATTTTTGTTAGTGGATAGTGTTGTCGGAATTCAAAAAACCGACAGTATTGCCATAGGAATGTGTGAAGAATTTGCATTACCTTATGTGGTAAGTATTTCTTTTGAATCATGGTTGCTGTTGGAAATACCAGTTTGTGTGTATGCATGTGTACATGCTTGTGTGGGTGTGTCTTTTTAATGAGAGAGCAGGTCTTGTCTCTGCAAGAGTAGTTCTCAATAATCTTTTTTGATTATCAGCCATTAGTAGATAAGTTCTGTGGTATTTATATTCTTTTTCTTTCTCTCAGCTTAAATTTTCAAAATTATAGTCAAAGTAAAGTATTTTTAAAGCTGTTCATTTAGTGTTCCTAAGTGCTTTTCCCTTTCATTTTTTTAATGGCAATATAAAAATTTGTCTAAAACATATTAGTGGCTCTTTAAACAGCAGTTTGGCATATACTACTTATATCAAAGTGTAAATGAAATTGCAACTGAAAAATTTGCTGAAGTAATTTGTAGTTTAAGAACCCTTGCAAGAAAATAGCGGGCTCCAGCACACACAGGTAAGATTTTTACATTCTTAAGAAAACAATAATTTCTTCTGGGAATATCTTACCAGTAATTTTTTTCTGTTGTTTGTCCTAGAATAGAATACAAATTAGTAGGTTGGTATCCACATTTACTTTGCTTTGTGAGTTTTCCAGATAAAATAGCACTCCAAAGTTCCTTTCTAAGGAAAAGAATCCATTGACTATAATTTGGTTTCCAAAAAAAGGAAACCACTAAAATGTAACAGTGAAGTTTAATGCAAATCAAACCATGTTACTAATCAGCTAAGTTTTTGTATTCTTCGGATTATGGAATTTTGGGGGTTTGCCAAAGCCCTGTGAAGCATAAGCTATAACTACAGTTAGTATGAGAAGCCAAAGGTTTGATTATAGTCCACATAGTAGAAAATACCCAATAGTGCCAAACTGATTTTAAGTGATATAGTATTCCTGATTTGGCATCATAGGTACCAATTTGTAAAATTGTATATTTTCCCTCAGTTTCAAGGAAATACTACTTTCTTCTTTGGAAAGAGGTTGTGATAGAGGAATTATGTCTCTCCTTTTAAATATCAGCATATTTGCTCTTATGAGGAAAGACTCCCAATTGGAGGGACTCACAAGTCATTAGAAACCACACACTTTCTGCTTCTCGCTCCTTTTACCATTCACATTTTTTATAACTGAAAAGCCTAAATGATTAGTCAGGAAATTTAATTTTATAGAAATTCCCAGGAAAACTGAAGGTCAAAGTTTTACTTTTTAATTGATTTTGTAATCATTCCTATAATTGTAGTGGATATAAGATACAAATAGCCTGATTTCTAGTTTGTCCTTTATATTATTACATATAAGGCAGAACCATTTTGTAGGTCGAAAATGATTATAAGTTGGCAATTTTATATGGATCAGCCTAATAAAATTATGTGTCTTAGTTAACATAAGATATATAGTGACATGAAATTTGTTTTATGTCAATTGCAAATATGACTCAAGGGTCCTTTTCACTAGTCTTGAATCTAAGATATGTTGGCCCTGTGTAGTTAAAGCACCATTTAAACAGCAAACACGTAGTATATGCTTTATACATTGCATACATTCATTCATTTAATCTTCATGGTAACTCCTTTTGGGAATGTTGCTTTTATTTTATAGATGAAAAAATAAGTATAGAGAGATTAAGAAACTTAGAAGGATCATCTAGTTGTTATTAAACATGTATAGCTAGGGGCGCCTGGGTGATGTAGTTGGTTAAGCGTCCGACTCTTGGTTTCAGCTCAGGTCATGATCTTGGGGTTGCGGGATTGAGCCCTACATGGGGCTCCCTGCTCAGCCAGAGTCTGCTAAGGTTTCTCTCTCCCTCTCCCTCCCCACCCCACCCCCCGCCGTGCACTCATTCTCTCTCTAGAATAAATAAATCTTTAAAAACAAATTGTAGTTAAAATGTATAAAACTGTATATTAAAAAAGACTTAATTTCTAATGCTTAAGTATTTGTTTTCTTACAGATGGTATTAACAAAAATGACAATCTTCCAGGGGACATCTTTTAAAACAAGTGCTTCAGATCCAGAAATTTGTTGACACTGAAACACAAGGATGTTTCCTCAGTTGTTTCCCGTAAGGTAAGAGTTGAATTATTTTATAACTTTATGTACTAACATCCTTTAGTATTATATAGTGTTTCTTAAATTGAGGTATCACTTAAAATAAGAGGAGTTTGGAAGACTATGCATTAACCATGATTTATTGGTACAACCCATCAGCACTTTTATTTTTTTCTTCCTTCTATTTTGTCTTCCTTCTGCAGGCTCTTGCTGGATCTTCCCTGCAGCCTAGCTCAATCCTAGATCTCAGCAGAAGTGAAAACTTTTTACTTTTTAAAATCAGCTAAATAACAGCCACAATAAAGATACTACCATGCTTTTCTCAGTTTCCAAGAAAAAACAAATTATCTTTATAGTAGAAAGCTCATTCAGGATGTGAGGGATAAAAATTTTTCTAAAAGGACCAAATATAAAGAAATGCTTCTTATAAGTTAGAATTAAGCATTGGTAGAGACAGAATGGTTATTTCTAGAGCTGGCAATTTTGAGATATTTGATAGAGTTTAGTGATGAAACATGAGTCTATACTTGTAGCTTATACCTTGGATATGGTAAGTACCTTGTACTAGAGCAGAAATATAGTGCCATTCCCATAGGATTTTCTTACTCTAACTTCTTTGAGGAAAGCAATATGGTATTTGCTATGAGAAATAATTAAACCAAGTAACAGTTGTATATGAAACTATCCCCTAATCAGTCATTCAAGGTCCTACCAATCCAGATCACATTTAAATTGTTTGTAATTATGAACATGCCTGTCAGAATCCTTCTTTCAGTCATTCCTACAAAATGCTCTTCTCCCTTGACTTTCATTCAAGTATTTATCCTGTTCATTTGTCTGTGTTCCATTTATATATTGGAGACTCCTAGGGGCAGGAATGAAATCCTACTTCTTAGAGCCCTGAGCATTGTCATGGAAGAATAGCTGTTTCTTTTAACTGTTTAATAAGAAGGAAGTGAGACCATCACTAAAAATGCAGCACAAACATAAGATGGACAGAGGACTGTGGCTTAACAGCAGCATTTATTGGGGAAAAAATTAATCTTTAGTTGACTATAAGCTGAATTTGAATTAACAGTTTAATGGGGCTGAGGAAAAACTGACAATGTTTTCTTGACCTACATTAATAGAATTATAGTGTTCCAAAAAAGGAATGATCTAGCAGTAGTTCCACACAGCTTTGAGCCACATGCCATCAGATCAATCAGGTTAGACGGTGGCTCGACATTAAGAACAACTAGAGCTATCTGAAAACAGATGGTCTTGGGAAAGGTTACATCATACATAACACTTACCTGGTCCTCACAGTAAACATCCCTATTTCCAGCTACGGTTATAGGTCAAGGAAATGAAATAAGTTGCAGAGAGGTATTTGTTTAAATAGAAAGAGCATGGGCTTTGGGGTCAGATGGCCTTGATTTTGCATGGTTCTTCTACTTCTTGGCTATAGATTTTAAAGCAACTTATTTCATTTTCTGTGTCTGTTTTCTCACTAGTAAAAATATGATTGTTAGAAGGATCAAATAAAATGGATGTACACACAGACACATCATAAATGTTAGCTTCCTTTCTTGCCAAGTCAGTAAGTAGCAGGGGTAGGCCAACAACCCAGAGTATCAGATTTTCAGTACTTTTTAAAGATATTCCCTTCTTTAGATATGTCAGCATTCTCTGGAATCAGTGCTGCCATTGTACTTGCCATAAGTGACCAAGGCACTTGAGATGCAGGAGCCTGGTGACTTTCAAGAACTTCAGCATTCATTGTATATAGTGACCACATACAAGAATTTGGCAGACTGGACTTTGTAGCTCTCAAAACCCAATTCAGAAAGTAGAGTTATATACATTCCTTGGCTTTATGTGCATGACCAAGTACTAGTCTATCCCTCCAGAAAGAAGTTTGGCCTATTCATGAAATAATTATGATAAAATAAGGTTTTATTTCCTTCTCTTCCTATGATCCTTATAGGAGAAAGGTGGAAGTATAGTCCAGCAAGCTTTGGCCTTTAAGGCTTGGCAAAAGTTAAATGCTGAACTTCATGTCAGAACTCTGCCCCAGCTGAGTAGAGATGTGTAAATGGTGAAAAGCCCCTAAAAATTGATGCTGGGATCAGTCTGTCTTTATAACTGTCATGGGAGAAATATGTAAGTAGGTACAGTATAATTGCTTTTTATATAGTGGAATTCCAAGCAAAGACAATGGACTCTATTGGACAATAAGGACTCTATTGGACAATGGACAATAGACAATAAGGACAAAGAAAATCACATTACAACATTGACAGAAATGTTGCAAATGAGTTCAAGATGCCATAATTAATGTGTGGACAGTCCAACTTGTATTTCTCCTTTAAACTATGTAACTTCACTTATAACCCAGAAATCATTATGGGCTGTTCTCAAGCAAGCAGCTTTGGTCAAAAAGTCTAAAATGCTGTATTTTATCAAGAAGGGAATTAGGAGTACAGCAGAAAATATTTTACCTGTTTTATATGCAGGTATATATGATTCTTGTATCCATAAAAATCATAGTGTATTCATAAAAGTCCATGTAGCCTGAGAAACCATGTGGTCACTTCCAGCTGACAAATGGATGGATGCATATGGATGGATATAGTAAGATGAGTAGACAATAATAGACACAATAATGGTGATGATGATTTTTTAAAATGATGAAAAAAGGTCTAAATTATCAAGGTTGTTGAATCTTTGTCACAAGAAGAATAAACTAAAGAAATCAAAACTTTTAGTCTAGGAAATAAAATGCAAAATAGAAGATATTCCAATAGCATTTTTCACAGAAATAGAACAGTCTTAAAATTTGTATGGAACTACCAAAGACCACAAATAACCAAAGCAATCTTGAGAAAGAACAAAGCTGAAGGTATCATGGTCCCTGATTTCAAACAATATATTGTAAAGTTACAGTAATCAAAAAGGTATGGTACTGGCATAAAAAAAGACACATATATCAATGGAACAGAATAGAGAGGGCAGAAATAATCGCACACATATATGGTCACTATGACAAAGAAGCCAAGAATATACATTCGGAAGAGGGCAGTATCTTCAATATCTGGTGTTGGCAAAACAGGAAAGCTACATGCAAAAGAATGAAACTTAGATTACTGTCTTACATTATACATAAAAATTAACTCAAAATGGATTAAGGACTGGAATGTAAGGCCTGAAGCCATAAAACTCCTAGAAGAAAACATAAGCCCTTAACATCAGACTTGGCAATGATTTTTTGGAGTTGACACCAAAAGCGAAGACAACAATAGCAAAAATAAACACAAGGGACTACAGTGAACTATAAAAAAGCTTCTGCACAGCAAAGGAAACCACACAAAATGAATAGACAACTTCCTGAATGAAAGTATTTGCAAATCATGTATCTGATAGGGGCTAATATCTGAAATACATAACTCCTACAACTCAATAGCAAAAAAAAAAAATGATTAAAAAATGGGCAGAGGATCTGAATAGACATTTTTCTGAAGAATGCACACACATGGCCAACAGAAAAAGATGAAAACATGAAAAGATGCTTAGCATCACTAACCATCAGGGAAATGCAAATCAAAACCACCACAATGAGATTACCACCTCACACCTATTGGAATGGCTTTTATCAAAAAGGCAAAAAAAAAAAAAAAGCAAGAAATAACTAGCATTGGTGAGAATGTGGAGAAAAGGGAACCCTTGTACACGGTTGGGAATGAAATTAGTGCAGACTCTGGAAAAGTATGAGGTTCTTCAAAAAATTGAAAATAGAACTACCATATGATCCCAAAATACCACTTACAAGTATTTATCTGAAGAAAACAAAAACTAATTTAAAAAGATACCTGCACCCCCACATTCACTGCAGCATTATTTACAATAGCCAAGATATGGAAACAGCCTAACTGTCCATTGATAGATGAATGGACGAAGAAAGTGTGGATATATGTATACACAATGGAATACAATTCAGCCATAAGAAAGAATGAAATATTGCCATTTGTGACAACATGGGTGGATTTTGAGGGGATTATACTGAATGAAATAAGCAGAAAAGACAAATACCATATGATCTCACTTATATGTGGAATTTGAAAAACAACAAAAAAGCAAATCATAGATACAGAGATTGGTGGTGGTTAGAGGTGGAGGTTGGGGGATAGGAGATATGGGTGATGGGGATCAAAAGGTACAAACTTCCAGTTATAAAATAAGTCATTGAGATATACAGCATGGTGACAATTATACTGTATTGCATATTTGAAAGTTGCTGAGAGCAGATCTTAAAAGTCCTCATCACAAGAAAAGGAAAAATTATAATTATGCCTGATGACAGATGTTAACTAGACTTTACTGCTATCATTTTACAATGTATACAAGTATCTAATCATTATGTTGTACAACTGAAGCTAATGTTATGTGTCAATTATACCTCAATTTAAAAAAAAAAAACTTAGTCTGGTTAATAAAAGGCAAAGTAGTAGATTTGGTGAAATTTTTGGATCCTGAAGGAAATTGATCAGATAATGTGGATCATCAGATTTCGAATACAAGAGGCTGACGGAAGAGAGGAAAGGTAGAACAAATTAAGACATTCAGTTTCATACGTGGAACTCAAGAGTTTTTAAGCAGTTTTTAAGTTAGATGAATTCAGATATGTTACTATATCTGAAGTAAAGAAGAAAATTTTTCTTTTCTTTTCACAGTTCTGTGACCTATTCTGGAATCCATCTGTTGAGATGCTTTATAGCGAATATAACAGGAAATCTTAAGACTAATGGCCTTTAGTTTAGCTGAAGATTCAAAATTCTTTTTGCCAACTGGAGTTGAACATATAGAATTTCAACTTTGTTTTAAATGTTGTGTATCTATAATTTGCAGAAGGATAATTTCATCTTTAAAACCTGCATCTTCCCAAAGCAAGAATGAATTTGTGCTGGGGAAAAAAAAGTTTATAAATAAATTATCCAGTTCATTAGAACAGATACTGTTCCTGTTTTAACAGTGTTTCTATTTTAACATATTGACAAACAAGAGCATATAGAAGTCCATTATGTGAAAACCTATTACTATGTAGAGAAGGATTTGCCCTGTTTTTATTGGGCTTTTGTCTTTTAAAGACAATGTCTATTATGTATATTTAAGGATTAAAATGGACTAGGTAAAGAAAGGGGCTACTTTTCTGTTAAGCATTTATAGGTAGATGGAAGATAAATGCTTCTCTCTATGCCTATAATTTATCTTTTTTTCTGAGTCCTTATTTGAATATAAAAAAAAAATATTCTTGATAAAAGTTCAGTCAGTCCATGCTGGAAACATCAGTCATTTCAGACTGGGATCATTCACCTTCAAGTGAACACAGGATTTAGAATCAGAAGACCAGAATTTAAGTTCCAGTTCTAATATTTATTATATTGGGTCTTGGGCAAATTACTTGATTTCTCTGCCCTTCATTTATAACTCACAAAGCTTATAGAAGTTAAAATAGTATTGTATGTGTAAAAGATATCTGTATACTCTATATATTTGTAAAGTGAAACCAACCAAGAATACAGCAAAATTCAGATTTATCACAGAAAACCTCTTGTCATAGAGGTGGTAACATTTTCTCTAGTGAAAGACAAAAACCAAGAACTAGTTTTAAGTGAGAACACTGATATTTGCAAAAAGCAGAAAAAGTTGATGGACCAGTTTAGAATTGTACAATAAGATTCAGAATGGAAAGATAAAGCCTTACTTTGACCTAAAGTTAACAGAAAAGATTTTTATGAAGATGCTACTGACCTATTCATGTAAGTGGCTTAGCTTTTCAAAGTGAGGCTGAATACTAAAAAATTATAGCAGTAGCCCTGGATAAAAACTTAAGGCTGTAAAACAAGTTTGTGGCTTTTTTAGGGAATTCGATTATGTTTATGTTTCCAGCTTTATAGTTGATAGCCTTGGTCTTGCACTGCTAACCAGCAGTGTTTTAAAAAAGAAACAAAAAACTTTATGTAGGTATTCACAAAGTAAAATATATGGTTACAATAGACTAATCTTAGAAGTCATCATTTTGCTTGCCAGTGGTACTTTACTGCTTGTCTTAGCCGTGGTTCTTCTCAGAGCAGAGCACAAAACAGAAGTTTGCATGCAGTCGTTTATTTGGGAAGTGATCCCAGGGTACAGGAGTGATGGAGAAAGGAAACAGAAGAAAGGAAAGTCAATCAAGGATGCAGGAGTTGGACATCACATAGGTACTAGTCTTGATCTTGAGGGACCTTCTGGGGAGCCTTAGGAAATGTGCCTCTGAGTTGTCTTTGAAGTAGGGAGAAGGTGGCTCCACACTTCTCCCAGCTTGTGCATGCCTAAGTGCCAAGCAGTTCCTGCAACTTGTCAGAAGGAGCAGGAAGAGAGAGGTCTTTGGAACAGGAGGCAAAGTGCAGTTGTCCACTCCTATTGGAAACTGGTTGCTACAGGTGTGGCTGAACTAAGGCCAAGAGGATTTGGCATGGGAGGTCTCACCACAGTGCTCTTATGAATGACCTGAGTGTTTTAATGCTACCAGAGCAGTAAAATTGGTATTCACGATGATGACACTAACAGTTTTTATTTTCTTTTTTGGCAGGGGGGAGGGGGCGCAGAGGGAGAGGGAAAAAAAGAGAACCTTAAGCAGTTTCCACATTCAGCTCGGAACCCACTGTGGGGCTCAATCTCACAACCCTGAGATAATGACCTGAGCTGAAATCAAGAATTGCATGCTTAACCAACTGAGCCACCCAGGCTATTTATTAAGGACTTTGAAGTAAATCAGAATGTTTAGCAAGGTTTCAGAAAGAAGGAAGCCATGCCCTGGCTGTGTTTATCAGTCTCTTCAGAAGGTAATCTGCATTTTAAACAACCCACCAAGTGATTCTCAAAACAGCCTAAGGTATCAGAACCACCAGTATAGATAAGTGGGAAAATCATGCAACTCTTGATTTCAGCTCAGGTCATTATCTCAGAAAGAACAAGGCCAGATAAAGAATGGAACGGAAACAGATTAAGGATGGCCAAGGAAAACAAGGGTGCGGTATATACTGGGGCACTGTTTTATTTTTCTATATATCTACATATAACATAAAACTTAAGGCTACAACCTTCTTAACAAATAGAAGCTTACTGACCTAATTCTAGTAAACTAGAATATTTGAAAATATGTAAGATTTACCCTCTGAGCAATGGTACAAACAATATAAAAATACCAGATGACAGCATCAGCATTAAATAATAGATTTAATGTGTGGCCTCCTGGGTCTATTTTGTATCAACTAAGCTGTATTTTTTTATTTAACTTTATCTACTTCTACTTTGTTATCCTGTTTGTATATCATGTATAACCACATGTCACCTTACATCCTTTCTGGAAAAAAAGTTTATTTGGAATCAGTCACTAGCACCCAAATAAGTAAACCAGAAAAAAACCCAAAAGCTTTTGGAGAACTCCAAAAGCATTTTAATATGCCCTCCTGTGAGATAAGGTAAATGAAGTGAAATATGGTAGTGACCAGTCCCTGAGAATACAGTTAGTGGCAAAACTTTTTAGATCCTTGTGATGATCAATTCTAATTTATAATCAAGACAGCACAACCAGGAGAAGCTACAAATATTGGTTTTTGGAGATGAGCTTATCTACAATGGAGCCAGTTAAGACCAAAGTGACCTTTTAAGCACTCCTTGATACTTCCAACCCCACCTGACTCCCCAGATACCCTAAGACACAGTAGGTTTTTATAAACCTAATTACTCAGTTCTTAATTCCCTGGTAAATCATAAAATTATTCTGTTTTTCAGGGACAGCTGTTTTACAGCTTTAATCAAGGAATTATATCTGCTTTTCAAGGACAGGATATGGTATATTTTTTTCATCTTAACACCTGGTACAAAGTCAAACTCAAAATCTGACTATTTAATATTCAAATACTTGTCAGTTAAATGACACAGAGCTACTATAAATGTTTATTGAACTGAAATGAACTGCCGTACAATGTTACACTAAGGTAGCTCATCTGAGTCCAAGTGGTACTTCCAACTCTTTCCAGATTTTTTTTCAGCAGTTCCATGTAAAACAGCAGGACACTGGACCAGTTTGTTAAGCACTTAAATGTCTCACAAATGAGCATCTAAACTCCCATTTGAGCAAAAATATCATCAATGTCATCTGTCTCCTTAATGGTTCCTGATGTATTATGTTTGTTCATTTGCATCACTGTCCATGAATCAGTTTCATTTTCCTTGCTTCCTGTAAGGTTTTCATGAATTTGTTTCTCTTTAGTTTGTATGACAGGATTTGAAACTCTGCTACTCAAGAAGTGATTACTGTTAGGGTAGAGATCAGTTCTATGAACTGTACAGTGCGAGAGTCTCCATTTACTACTATCTGTAGCATTCTGAGTCCCTTGAGGGGATGGCTGAATTGCCTCTGAAAGAGTCAACTGCAACTTTCTCTGTAGTTTCCTCTGTTCCAGTAAAAATCTATTCTGAGATCTTCTTCGGCTCACATGATGCTTTGAGGTTTTGATTCCTGAGCCACGAAGAAGGCAGTTGCAAATAGATGTTTTTATGCATTCTAGTTTCTTCGGCAAACTTTAAAGGACAAGAGAAAGGAAAAATCTGGGATTAAGACACAAAGACATTTTCAAAAACTTTTGTCTCCTTTTTACCAACTCCCAAAAGAAAAGTACACAATTTATTTACAAGTCCTATGCCTGTGTACAACCCCAGAATTATCACAAGAAATACGAAAATAGGAGCTTCAACCCAAATCTGTGTTTTCAGAGCAGAGCTTCCCTTTGATTCAGACTAGCCAAGTATGTCCCCATTATGTTCCCAAAGTAAAGTACCTCCTACAACTGCCTGGCAAGGTAGCTGAATGGTGAGATACCCGCACACTTTAGTGTCAGAGCCTCTCCCTGATAACCACTAAACTGTCCGTAGTGTAATAGGAGTGGACTGGGGAAAGGATATATCACAAAGAGAACCATCTGCCTGGATGCATTAATCCATATCTGGATAAACAACTTCATGTTTATCAGGGAGGGAACAAAGGAAAAGGAATCAAGGTGAGGGAGGGAGTTTATCTAAGAATGAGAAGACAGAGCTTCTGGCATAGACCACCTGACACCTTGGGCTGCCCTAATCGTGATTCATATATCTTCCTCAAGTGTGGGAATTCAGAACTCAAACAGCTGATCATTTTAGGTGTTTTGCTTCTGAATAAGGTATACTGCGACAAGGTACATCAGTACCTTGCTAACTGCCTCACTGTTTGTGATAGATTTCAAAAGATTTGCATGGGCCTGTAACTTCTACCCCCTCACTCTCCCCTTTTCCTTTTTAAATAAATACATAACTTTGAGGAAACTCCTTTATAATGTAGTAATTCAAGATCAGTTTCATACCCTTTTCTTGTTTACTCTAAGTGGTGATTTTTAAGTGGGGAGAGGGTAAGTGTACCTCCTAATTGAAATGGAAATAGAAAAAAATGAAAACAGAAGAATCAGAGGATCTGAATTGAATTCTGGATCTCCAGCTGTAACAATCTGAGCAAAATTCCCTATGTCCTCAGCTACAAAATGGGAATAATACTGCCTACCTCAGAGAGTTATCATGGACATTAAGCAAATTTAAAATGTACTGTAAGTATAACATATTGAAACAGCAAAACAGGGCAGTACGAAAGAACAGTTATTTTTGTGGGGAAGGGAATAATGGTTTAACCAAATACCACTTTGTTACCCTTCTCACTAACTCTTAATTATTGTCATCTTTGTCTCATCTACCCCTTTTCCATCTTGGGCTGAGTTCCCACCCTAGAATAGTTCCTCTTTAGATGGCTACAGGTCTTTAAAGGACCCTAATGTAGAAACCCTTCCAACAATTCATTTCTTAGGAATACTTAACAACTTCTCCCACAACTCTTAATCAAAACTTGTTTTTGTTGATCTTTACAGCCATTTGTGTCTAAAATTGTTACCATGGGCATCTATTAGTTTCTCAATAAAAATATAAAACCCTAAAGTGTCTAACTTCATTGTAATGCTTCAAGTAATACTGGCTCACAAAGAAAACCATCCTTAAGCAGTTCTGTGAATCTAAGAATCAGAGGAAAAGGAAGAAATCAATACATGGGGAGTCTGGCACCCATGAACAAACATTACTTGACCCTAAGCCCAGAGTCTGGTGTGTGTCCTTATAAGAGGCAGACCCTTCTGCTCTCACATCCTCATCCTGCTGCCCTGAAGCTGTGGGCAGACTGGCTGTCTCTCCTACTAGAGCAAGAGTGAAGAGTTAGTGCTCCATGAGGATTAAGTCTTACACAATGTATCCCCAGGCTTAGCATACCACAAACACTCCTAAGGCTTTCTGAAGGAACAAATGGAATGGTGAAGAACATAAATGAATAAATCCAATTAACCAAGTTAACTTTCTTCTTCCCAGTGATACAGCTGTGCCCAACAAAGGCAAACAAAATTGCAGTTTGAATAGATCCTTCTTTTAGCCACCCTAGGGCTACTGGCCATCCCATTTTTTAAAAAGCTGACTTGTATATACTTTTGCCCTATACAACAGAAAAAGTAAAGGAATATAATTCTTATTATATACCTACCTATAGCCTTGAGCTTCCACATGTTTAAGCCGGTTACTTTTAAGAAGTTTGTTACCCAGAAAGGAGGCCTGAGCCTTGAGTTTTTTGCTCCTGCACCACAAAATTGCTGTTTGAATTTCTTCAGAAAGTTGAGTGAAACTCTCAGCCTCTCGAAATCTTTGCACAAAACTTTTGGCACAGGGAGTTCCTGTTGCTTTCTGAGAAGAACGTTTGGTTCCCTTTACTTTGGACTGAGAACATTTAAATTTGGTCTCCTGAAACATGGAAAGGTGAGAAAAATATATTGGATTTGGTACTGATGTGTAAATATATAACAACAGAAAAGTTGACTCACTGACTATGAAAATTAGAAAATGTCTTTTTAAAAGAAAGGTTTTTTAAAGCTCACTGTGCTTTCCTTTGTATTAAAAAACTTAACGAGAAGCCATCAGAGAGGAGGACAAACCATGAGAGACTCTTAACTATAGGAAACAAACAGGGTTGCTGGAGGGGAGAGAGGTGGGCATTGAGAAGGGCATGTGATGTGATGAGCCCTGGGTGTTATACGCAACTGATGAATTACTGAACTCTACATCTGAAACTAATGTTGGCTAATTGAATTTAAATTTAAAAAAAAAAAAACCTAATTTTTTATCCACCGCTCCTAACACAAGATTTTTTTTACCCCCTCTATGCAACGACAGATCCCATCTATAACTGAATTCAGATGGGAAACATAAATATTCTAACAGAGATCTATTTAATCTATACATAAGAATGAAACTCTACATGAATAAATACTGGTCAAAGTCTATCTGGTAGGGGAAAAAAAAAATGACTGACGAGCCCTTTTCCTTGATACTACTAGACTACCACAAATTTGTTTTTCACTTATTTCCATACCCTGAGTTTCCCTCCTCAGTGATGGGTCATAAATGTTACTGAAAACACATGAAGACAGGGATGATGCTGAATGTATGTTAAAAATGCTTAACTGAGCAACACTTCTAATTCAACCATCTTTTGATGTGGCACCTTTGTCTCTTCAACCCCATCCTTCTATGTCAAGTAGAGTCTGAATTGTAGCAGCTTTCATTGTTTACGAAAATATGCCACTTACTAGGTCTGCTTTCATCCTTCATTCAAAACTTCTTCCAAATTTCTCACTTTCAAGAAAAACATTAAAAAGTAGTAGAAAATATAAAAGTAGAGACCTATCAATACTTTGCATTGGTGATCGATAAAAGAAATTTGACCTTAGAAGCAAGCTGAGCATGTTAGTGCTAATTGCTAAAACTGTGGTAGTGATTAGTCATGAACAAGGGCTGCTGACCAACCAACCAGCTTTAAAACCAGCTCACCCAGGAACAGCTGGATGGACTGCAGAACTTTCAAGGGTCAGAGAACCATAGTTCTTGAGACAGAGTTGACAAAACAATTTGGGGGACTGATACAATGGTAAAGAACACAGACTGTGAGGGGCCCCTGGGTGGCTCAGATGGTTAAGCGTCTGCCTTCGGCTCAGGTCATGATCCCAGGGTCCTGGGATCGAGTCCCGCATCGGGCTCCCTGCTCCTTGGTAGCCTGCTTCTCCCTCTGCTTCTCTCTCTCCCTCCCTCTCTCTCCCTCTGTCTCTCATGAATAAATAAATAAAATCTTAAAAAAATAAATAAATAAAATCTAAAAAAAAAAAAAAAAAGAACACAGACTGTGAAACCAGACTGCCTGTGTTCAAATCCCAGCACTGCCCTGTACTTGTGGTGTGTCCTGAGCAAGTTCCTTGTCCTTTCTAGGCCTCAATTTTTCTCATCTGAACTATGGAAACAGTAATAATAGCACCAACCTCACAGGGCTTTTGCAAGGATTGTAGGAATTAACACACATAAAGCATTTCAAAAGTAAATGCAATATCTGTATTAGCTATTATTAGGACTATGATGATGATGATGATGATGATGATGATGATGATTCCTCCCTCCAGAACTCATAAATTGGATAGAATATAAATCCAAGCTAGAATCCCTATAAACATTCAAGAAAGAACTCTGACTTAACAGAAATGATTAAGAATTTTTAAATAGAAAAGAAGAAGTAATCCATGCAGGAAACCAGGAGAAAACAATCTGAGAAGGACAGATGGTAACAGAAGTCAAGTAATTACCACATCAAAGTGGGTGACACTCATGTACTTTACTTATCTGTTGCTAGGTCCAGAACAGAATTTACAGACACTGACTAAAAGGAATCATGTTAAAGCTTGAAGCCTAACGGGGAAAGAAAGAGAAGCCTCATGACAAAAGATGAGGATGACAGTAACAGCTAATAACATCCGACCACAGTTAAGTGCTTACCATACTCCAGACTCTGTGCCAAAGACTACATGCATGAAAACTGCATAACCCTATGGGGGGCATACTATATTAGAAAAAAGAGGTGTGGGCAGGTCAAGAAACTTAAGGTCACACAGCTAGTACCAACTAAAGCCAGGACTCAAACCATTTCTGACTACATGCTCATACTCTTTACTTTTTAAGATTTTATGCATTTATTTGAGAGAGAGAGAGAGTGAGCGAGCATGAGCCGGGGGCTGAAGCAGAGAGGGAAGGAGAGGGACAAGCAGATTCCACACTGAGCACAGAGCTTATGCGGCGCTTAATCCCAGGACCCCGAGATCATGACCTGAGGCAAAATCAAGAGTCAGACGCTCAACTGACTGAGCAATCCAGGCACCCCCAAAGCTCATACTGTTAATACAATCCGCACCTACAATGGATCCTAGGGACGCTTTAAAATTCTAGTGAAACTGAGTAAGATGTTTTTGAAGGCATTCTCTAACCCGAATTTATTGGATGCACTCAGTCCCTTGGGAGTGCCTCTATTCATTCAGAAGCATAGGCTGAAAACTAAGGTGGCATTATGCTGAGAGCTGGGGATAAAAACAGAGATTCAATCTTTGCCCTAGGCAAATGGCATCTACTCTACAAATTAGCAGAAATCATAAGCCATAGTAATATAAGCCAGACAAACCTGAATAGCTTTGTGTTTCAGCTGTTTGCAGAAAGCTCTCACATCAAATTCTGATGACTTTTCTGTAGAGATGGAGAGACCACAGATACAAAAACTTAGGCATACCATTTTCAAATCAATGAATTCTTAAGTATATGACATTTCTTGCCAAATTACTAGAAAAGAAATAAAGGGAATTATAAGAGTTTGCTATATAAAAGCAAATTACCTTTGAAGATTCTCTTATTCTGTACTGGCTGTCCAAGATCCACATTATTCTGTGTATTGATCCTCATTTGTTTAGCTTTTTTGGAAATTCTGAGTACAGTTTCTTTGCTAGACCTTGGTGATTGCTCTTTTGTTAAAAACAGTTTATTTAACAATTTAGTTACTCCTTTAGCTGCAAAAGCTGTAGGCACTTTTTTCTTAAAAACCTCAAAATAGGGCTGTCCTAAAAATTCAGCAATATCAGAGGGAAAAGTAAAATCTTTGAAGTAAGGCAGTGGTTGAATCCTAGAGACCTCTTGAAGCAATCTGAACAATGGCTCATATAAAGAAGTCAGCCTTTTCAAAACACCTTTATAGAGAACCCTAGAAAAAGAGAGGAGGTCATGAATTAGCCAGTAATTATAATTTGCAGATTATTTAATAACCACAACAGATTCAAAGCTGAAAATAAATGTCTATCTGTCTGCCACTATAGATAAAAAAGGCTCTAGCGCGGGCGCCTAGGTGGCTCAGTTGGTTAAGCGACTGCCTTCGGCTCAGGTCATGATCCCGGAGTCCTGGGATCGAGTCTCGCATGGGGCTCCCCGCTCAGCGGGGAGTCTGCTTCTCCCTCTGACCCTCCCCCTCTCCTGCTCTCTCTGTCTCATTCTTTCTCTCTCAAATAAATAAATAAAAATCTTTAAAAAAAAAAACTTTATTAAAAAAAAATGCTCTAGCACATATTTGTGAAGAGCCAGATTAGTCCAGCCCAAACAGAAAAATCCAAGTACAAAATGTTACTAAAACTAAATAAAGTACTCCACGGGAAGATGTCTCAAGGATATGTATCAATATCTTATGTATAAGGTTTTAGCTACATGGTGAGATTTTAGGCAAGTTTCAGGTTCTTCACATCTTCTCTGTTCTTTTGGAATGTCTTAAAATAAGCATGTAATATTGTTATAATCAGCAAAAATTAAAGCTATTTTCATTCCAGAAAAGAATAATATGTGAGCTGTTAGTTAGTAATTCTAATGTTATCTCTAAGAATAAACAGAATAAACAAGATGATTGGAAATAGTACTTGAGAGACCCAGGATAAGACATCAAAGACCTAACCATCAATACTTAGGTTCCCAATCCACCCCAAGTAAACTCCAATCAACTGAAGAAATGGAACCCCTGCACCATCAGCATCCCACGGGAAAACAAATATGAAAACCTAGGCTGAGTTAGATGAAAAAGAAATGATGGACTTCAAAGGTACATACATACATACCATAACCTGCTCACCAGCCCAACCATCACAAGGTTTAAAATAATGAATTCTTGTAAGCCAAGGTGTTTCACAGTCAAGCTGGAGAATCAAATTAAAGTTGGAAAACAAAACCAAAGTAATTTGGATTTTACAAGTTACATTTATGAAAGAAACAGATGGGAAACAATTTTCTTGAAGAAATTAAAGCTTTAAAACATTCTATTTCAATCATGGAAACAAAGTAATACGCACTCTGCTAGAGTTCTCATTAGTTAGCTTCTATGATTAAGAATTTCTGTCAGTGCCCTTAGGATAATACATGCTAGATAGAGACCAGCAGTCTCTGGCAATGGCTGTATCAGGCAATTCCTAGGAAAAGGAGGCCAAGAAGCAAAATTTTAAGAATACGTTACAACTTTTACAAATCTCCTAGCTTTCAAACAGTAATACTATTAAATATATCCAAACAATTCCAATTCAGAGGAAAGCATTTCAGTTGATCAAGGATACAGAAATGTCTTGCAGCAACAGTCCAAGAAGCGAAGTAACAACTTGCAGGCTCCCAAAATCTTCATGAGCACCAGCTCAACCACCGGTTGGCTGGGAATGACACATGCTTTGGTAGTTACAGGCTGGTTTTCACTTCAAAAATGGAAAAGAATGTTATTTTCATTCTTAAAGTTCATTACTTATAAAGCACTTACACAGCAGTTTTCAAGCACAGATGAGCTGGAAGCCCAATCTGAAGTAGTTATGTTCAATAATTCGCTGGAGTTGATAGACAACAATGTTTCAATATAATCTATCTTGACCCAGATTTCAGTGTCATGCCAGTCCCTCCTACAAGCCAACAGAGGAAAGACTATCACAAATACCAGGTGCCCCTTATTAAAACAAAATTTGTAAAGCTCCTCAGTTGGGTTATATCCCAACACCAGGCAAAGAAAAGTCCAAAGGGAGATCACATTGAAGAGCATGAGTTCCCAGCCCACCACACAACCCATCACAAAGCAACTGGACCACTTACTTGGAAGAAAACAACTCAGACAGATGTTGAATTGAACCCTCCAAATCCATGTTTTTCAAACGTTTTAAACATTGTTCAACCTGAGAGAGGGAAGAGCAGCTCAAATTCATATAATACAGACATGGCCACTGATAGGATCAGGAAAGCAAAGAAATGCAAAAGTTCAAAGTATGGAAATACACTCAACACAAGGGAATACCTCTGTTTTAGGGTAAAGTAATCTGTAGCTCAAAGGCAATTGCCCCTCCTTAAAGATTTGAAATTAACCCAGCCAAACAAATTTCTCAAATCAGGTTATAACTAGGAATTTACTATATGTCAGGATGTGCTTGATGCTATAAACGGCACCGAACTAAGTATGAGATTATTCTCAAGATTTTTCTGAAGCAACACACTTTCTAATAATGAAACTATTAAAACAAGAGAGTAAATTAATTAAGCGCTAAATTTCAGCAGTTTGTAAATGGCCACAGAAATGAGGGAAGTGATTGGTTTATTCACTTTACAAAAGTATACTGAACACCTACTATATGCAAGGCATGCTGGGAAATAAAATAGTATATAAGACACTTCCCATTCTCTTGTTGCTAAAAATCTAGTAGTAAAAATAAGAAGACATATAAATTTTTAAATACTAAAATAAAAGATATATCCTATTTAAAATTGCAATCTGCTCCGCACCCCTCCTTTTCCTGCTTTATTTTTCTCCATGGCACTTATCACGATCTGACATTCCATGTATTGACTGACTAATGGTCCTTCTCCTCTCAGCTACAAAGGAAGCTCCATGAGGGCAATATATTTCATCTATTTTATCCGCCACTCTAACTCGGCACTTTGCAGTGTTAAGTAGGCACCCAACAGCATTTTTATTTAAAAAAAAAAAAAAAAAAGGTAAAAGCTATGCATTATACAAAATGTGGTAAGAATTCTGTAGTCCTCAGGAAATACCACATGAAGGGCACGCATGGGACTGCATCTAGACTTTGAAGGGTGTAATAATCTGGATGGGCACTGATACTGGCAAAGATAATATCTTGCTAAAGCTACATACATGCTACTAAAAATTTAAGTAACGATTCTATCATAACAGCATAGTTTTCAGAACAATGGAACCAATGATCTTCAAATTCTCTGGGGTTAGCTCCTATCTTTTCAGTTTTTAATTCTGGACACTAGGAGAGAAGCACTGACAAACCAAGATGATAAAACACTTGGGAGGAACATAAGAACAGTCTTCATAACCCAAAGTATTCATATAGAGAAAGGAATCAAGACTATTTTCTGTGCTTTATGTATGGGAACATGAGAGGGAGGCTAATTCTACTACTTAGCTTTCTTTGAAGGGAGAAAAAAGTAGATGACAGTAGTGTGAATAGTGAAATGTTAAGCAGCTAGAAGGCAGTAGTAGGAATGGAGATGGTAGTTGCAGCAGCATGAAACATGTTCCCTACTTGAAGGAACGGCAGGGGACATAAAACGTTACACAAATAACTGCCACATGCGGACCACGCTCAATACCATAATAGTACAAAGGGGAAGCCCAAATAGCCCACAGTCATAAAAAAAAGGAGTTCCACTACACTAATAATCAAAAAATGCAACTTAAAATGAGATTATCACAATATGCACTCATGCTACACCTTAGGAAGAAGTTTATCACTGCCAGACGGCTTGAAATGGGACTTGCAGGATGGGAAGACTTTTACCAGGCAGAGATGGAGGGGCTGGGTATTCTAACCGTACAGGACCAGGTAAGCAAAAGTCAGGTGAGAGAACGAACGTGGTGAGCAGGGGGAATTGTGAAGAGTTCAGGTTGCTTGGAATATAAAATACATGAAGGTGAGAGCAAGCTAAGGAAAACTGAAAAGGCCAGATCATGGAGGATATTGTAAGCCAAGCTAAGAGGTTTCATCTTTATTCAGGAGACAATGGAGAACCATTAAAAATATCAAAGCCAAGTTTTAGGATGATTAACCTGGCTTTGGCATATAGGATATGCAAGAGTATAGGAAAGACTGGAGTTGAGGGAAGGTCAATTAGGATAGCAAGACAACTAAAAGTTGACAAGTTCTGAAGAAAGAAGATGGAGCCAGAACTAAAAGGGTCTAGATATAGAGAAAGTTTTGACCGATCAATTGACTGAATGGGAGAGCTACATAAAAGGAAGAAGCAGAGAAAACAGAACACCAAATTTTTCTGATTAGATAATTATTTGTAACGTGGAAGCCAGGAAGAAAAATAGGTTCAATCTGATATGTTCAACTTGAAATACATTCAAGTTTGGTTTTAGATTAAAAGACTCCTAAAGAGATAAAAAGCTGCCCCAGCAAAGAAAACTTAGGGAAAGACCACGCTCCCAGATCTTTCTTTGATGAAGAAATCTCCATTCTTTTTGCCTTAAGTAATGGGAGGAGAAAATTAACCAGAGGGCACAAATCTGTAAAGTTAGAGAATTTGTCTGTTTCACCCCTGTATACTGAACACCACGCACAGTGCCTAGCACAAAGAAAGTTACAAAAAATACCTGCAGAATTAATAAGGTGAATGAATTTATGAGCTTATAAGGAACCCTAATAATCGCTAAACTAGAGGGCCCAATTTTGTCTTAAACTCTAAACATTACAGGAAACCACTTTCCATAACTTGTTATACAGCCATTTAGTCTAATATATTACTGATTAGATTATATGCCCCACAATATATAAACCACAACTTTGTTCTTTTTATGATTTTAGGATTTTGATTATGCTCAGGAAATTGTTTCTTAATCCAACACTTCGTCTTGCTCAAATCACTGTATCTGTGAACTAGGCAAAAGTACTATAATTATAGATTATATATAATGGAAACTTCATAAAAATTACCCACTAGAAACAAGACTGGCAAAGAATTAAACACAGTTCCTTTCTAAATAAATTGCTTTTTGAAATGCTTTCAGGGGAAAAAAAAAAAATGAAAGCCCACATGCAACTGTGGACTGAGGATCTATTAAGTCACAAGTAACTGACTGAGTTTCCCATAATAACAAAATATTAAGTGACAGTGTGATTTCATTTTCATCAAGCAAACATGTTGAGTAGTAAACACAGGGCTTCCTCCTTACCTGTTTGAGGGCTAAGTGGGGCTTGTGGCGGCCCATTCTGTTGTGATTGCTGTAAAGGACTGCGCATAGCACATCTGTTTCTGCATCTAAGGTTTGGCTCTTCAGTGACAGTGTAACAAGACAGCATTCTCTAATTATGGCTGCAACACAAAGGTCTAAGCCAGAGATATTTAATAAAACTTAATATGTATTTCTACATTAAACTTATTATGTAAAAATACCCGAAGGAACATCTTTCCTTACTAAGGGGATTAAGAACAAATTCATATAATCAGCTTTAACTATAAGAACATTATTAACAATTCTAAGTATGTGAAAGGATGGAAAATGGTGACCGAGGATATAAAGTTCAGAAATCACTAAGAGAACATCTGTTAAACAATAACGTGTATCTTTGTATCACATTTTACTATGATTTTTAATAACCTTTCATATGACTACTTTGCAGTCACTTGGTGTACACTTATGCCTAAGGACTTTGATGGCAGGGTACATGTTCTATACTTCTCTAAATCCCCTATTTTGTTATGTACATAAGCAAGGCAGAATGGATAAACTCATACTCTTAAAAGCAAAGGTGCAATATGTGGGTACTACTTTCAGATAGTACCAGATAAGAGAAACCACTGTGGCAACTGGAAGTTACATTATTTGATGAATGCCTGACTGAACACAGGGCGCTCAGAACGAAGTAACACCTTCCTAGTCTGAAAAGCTGTGAAGTAGAAGGTGGAGTTAATGTGTGTCTCTGTGGTACTGAGGGTAGCACTAGCATCCCAGATGGATAGAATACAAAGGCAGATTCCTACAGAACAGGGAGAACTTTATTTTGTCCCCAACTATATGAAGCCAGAATGGACTGCTTGGAGAATGGGGAGTTGCTGAATTTCCATGCCTGACAGAAATCCTGTTAAAGAATTTTTTAATAGAGAAAGAGGAAGATTAATCTATAAATTGCATAGGTTGTGTGGATGGTGAGGAGGATGGGCTGATTAGATAGACTGTATTTCACATTAACTATCACTTGAGTGTCCATTTACTGTATCAGGCACTGTTCCAAATGCTAACAGTACCGCTTCCTCAAAACAGCCCTATGAGGCAGGTACTAGGTTTATCCGCATTTGAAAACAAGCTGAGGCACAGAAAGGTTAAATAACGACACCCCCCAACCTGCCCAGCTCCAGCAGAGCCAAGTGCCAGGATTCCAACCCAATTTGGCTCCTGAAAACAACAGCAGGACCACGGATAAAACACTTTAAGAGCACTCTCCCCTCATGACATCATTAGATGCTCTCAACAACTGTGATAGGTAGGCAGCACTAACCCCGTTTTACAGATGAGGCACTGGAGGCCAGAAAGACTGCAGTATAAATACAGAGTGCCCCAGCGCCTTCCTAAAAGATCAGGAAACAGACGGCAGGGGGAACGGGGCTGCTGGCTGGCTGAGCGAGCACAGGGTTTCCAGGCAGCACTTCTCCCCGACGATAGCTGCGTCTACCTCTCTCCGCCCCCTGGGCGCGGGGCTGGGCCTTGGGCATTCGTCGCTACAGCCAGGCCGTGCGGCAGGCACAGTGGGTTTAATGGAGGATTCCAAACCAAGCCAGTGTCCCCACAACATTCCCGGCAAGCGGGAGCCCAGGTGCCCTGGCCGGGTCCTAGCCCGCGCCCCTTCCCAGAGTCCCGCGGGCTCAGGAAGTCCCGCCCCCACCGCGCACGTGCGCCGGCCCAGCCGGACACCGCCTCCGGAAGCGTCTGCCGTTCACCGGGCCCCTCACTCACCCAGAGCCGAGTCGGGGTCCTGCACGGTCACTGCGCTGCGGCTCCCCGCCTTCGGGATTCTCACGCGGTTCCACGGCTCCAGGCCCGGCAGCACCGTAGCCATCTTAGGAGGCCGGGGAGGGGCTGGGAAGGGCGGAGCTGGGCGAGACCTAATGAAGCGACCGAGGGAGAGGAGAAGAGAGGAAATCTAGGGGAGGAAGAGGGCAAGGGGTGGGACTGGGGCGGGGCCCGGAGGTGGGGGCGGGACCTTCCCTGAATCGTGGACCAAATACAGTGGACTGGAGAGGATGGTCGTCCAGTCCCTGGTCACCAAAACCTGGCCGCGTATCAGAATCACTTGGGAGAGTCTGGGGTTGGGGGCTGGGGAAGAACCATCCCAGTACTACTCAATCAGAATCAACAAAGCGGGGAGGAATCTGCATTGTGTTTAGGCTTCCACACAGGGAAGTTTGGAATTACTTCCAAGGCATTTTACAGATGTAAAAACTGAGGCTACCCATACACCCCCATCTCCGCGTCAGACATTAGGGGGAACGGAAGAAATTAAATAGAGGTTTATGAAAGGTGTGGCATTTGAAACACAGAAGAGGGGATTTACTTTGTCCAAGACAGTCAAGGAAGTTTCCTCTACACCAACAGCAAAACCGCTATCACATCAAAGAAACTTGGAGGCCCTCTGACTCTCCATCAACCCCATCCTCTCTATCAGTGTTTAAGACATGACGGTATCTCAAGCTCTGCTGATCCTCACCTCATTAATAACTTTCTAATTGATTCTTTATCTTCAGCCACACCGACGTGACCTTACTTGAGAAAGTCATCCACCCTAATGTATTAGAGAGGCAGTCCGTGGGTTTTGGAGACAGACCACCAAGGTTCTAATTCTAGCTTTGCCGTTTACTAGCTCTATGACCTCAGGAAAGTTACGTAACTCCTCCAAACCTTAGTATCCTTATGGGTAAAATGAAAATTACAGTCTCTGCCTTAGGGTTGTAAAGTGCTTTAGAACAGTGCCTGGCATACAAGCAGATATTTACGCTTACCAGAATTAATAGTGTTACTATTTCTACTGTTTAATACAAGTAACCTTGCCCTATTGAAACACTTGGCCATGCTCTTCCTACATGCCTTTGCAAATACTAATTCCACTTGGATCATCCCTCAGAAACACTGTCGCTCAGCTCTGGTGTCATCACCTCTGGGTAGTTCTTCCTAAACATCCCATCCCCACTCCATAACTTGATAAAGAGATCCTTTTATATACTACCATAGTGTCTTGAACTGGCCTCTGCATTAGCTTCCTATTGCTGCTCTAATAAATCAGTACAAACTTAGTTGCTTAAAAGACTTACTGTATTTCTGGAGGTCAGAAGTCCAAAATGGATCCCACTGGACTAATGTTGGCAGGGCTTCTGGAGGCTCTAGTGGAAAATACATTTACTTTTTCCAGTTTCTAAAGGCCACTTGCATTGCATTCCTTGGTTCATGTGTCCATCCTCCATTTTCAAAATCAGTAACATAGCACTTTCATTCTCCCTCCACCTCTCTTTCTCTCATCCTTTTGCCTGTTTAGGACCCTGGTGATTACATTGGGCCCACCAAAATAACCTGGTATAATCTCCCCATCTCAGAATCTCTAACTTTATTACATCTGCAAAAATTGTTTTGCAATTTAAGGGAACATAGTCACAGATTCTGGGGATTAAGATGTGGACATCTTTGGGGAGCCATTATTCAGTTACCGTAGACTCTCTCATAGAATTTACTTCACTGTATTAATTTGTATGTCTTCAGTGGCATATGAGCTTACTGAAGGCAGTACTAACCAGTAGTATAGTTTATTGATCTTTATATCTTAATGCTCAACTCAGAGCCTGGCATATAGTAGGACCTCAATGCATTTTAATAACTTTATTGGGGTATAATTGCTATACAAAGAATCACACATATTTAATGTGTAAAATTTCACAGTTTGTCAATATTTACTGGTTGAATAAGAGACTAGATAATGCTTGAATAGAGTTTTAAGATGATTAGGAATTTCTCAGGCAGATAAGGGAAGAAGGACATCCTTGACAGAAAGGTGTTAAACAGTGTGGGTTGGAAGAATCACTAGTCCTGGGTCAGTATTGCTGGAGCATGATATGTGCTGAGGGATGAAGCTGGGAATGGTGGTGTCAGATCCTGGGCAGAACTTGGATTTTACCCTGAAGGCTGGTGGTTCCCCACACTGGCTGATCATAATTAACCTGCATAGCTTTTAAAAAATAGAAATTAGCAGGCCCCACTTTGGAAATTCTTATTCATTAGATAAGAGTAGGGCTCTAATCTTTGTTTTTTTAAAAGCTCCTTGTGATGGTAGTTTTGATTGGGGAGCCCTTGCTGTAGGTGATAAAGGAGTCTCTGAGTCTTAGGCAGGACAGTTTTGGTCACTTTGCCTCAAAGAACACCCTGAAGAACAGATTTAAAGGAGATGAGACTGGACATAAGGAGGTAAAGGAATCTGTTGCAAACACTGAGGCAAGACATGATGATGGCCTGGATCCAAACACTGGCACTGAAGATGGATGGTAAAACCTATTAAATGTCTGGTATTTAGATACTTAGATGTCTAGCATGACTTCCAGATTTTTGCTTTGAGTTTTCGATATAGGTTTCAGAAGTAGAACAGATTTAGGTAGGTGGCAGAGATAATGAAATAACTTTTGATATATGGAGTTTGAGATCACCCATAGGCTGTCCACAAGAATATGGCCAATTCACCAGTTGAATAAATGGGACTATAGCTCAAAATGTGATTGCAAAGGGAGGGATGTAGAGATGGTAAATATAGGATAATATTTTTAGAAGCTTAGATAAGAAAGGGAGAGTTTAATTTGTAATAGGGTATTGTTTTGTTTCTCATTTTAAGGTAGTGTATCAGTCAGGGTTCCACCATTCAAACAGAATCAATAGGATATAGATATATAGGTATTTTTTTAAGGAATTTATTGAAAGAAATTGGGCTTGCACAATTGCGGGGTTTGGATAGTCAAGTTCGAAATCCATATGGCAACAAGAGCGGGCTGGAAACTGAGGCAGGAGCTTAAGCTACAGTCTATAGATAGGATTTCTTCCTCCTTCCTGTTTTCAGAGAAACCTCAGTTGTGTTTTTAAGACCTTCTAACTGATTGGATTGGGATTACCCAGATTTCCCAGGATTATCTCCTTTACTTAAAGTCAACTGATTGTAGCTGACAATCCCATCTACAGAATACTTTCACACATCTAGACTAGTGTTTGACTGAGTAACTGGGTACTATAGCCTAGCCCAGTTGATACACAAAATTGACCATTATGGACAAGAAATGACTTGCTCACGTATAGGCTAAAGGAAAGGAGCCAAAAGAGTTAGAGAAGCTAGCCATATCACAGAGATAGAGGGGAGAAAATTAATAGAACAAGACCCATTATTTATTCAATAAAGTTTTTGAGCATCAGTTGTTTGCCAGGCACCATACTAAGTCCCAAAGGAGACAAACAAGGATGGGATCAAGTATTCAGGTAAAGAGGTTGACTTAAAGATCAAACAAGCCTTTTTTCTCCAAGCCAGGAAGAAAAATAAAAATAGCTTTAGATATGGAGATGTTTAGGGTGGCGTACTAGGAGGATGAGGGACCCCAGAGCAAAAGCATCTGTGTAGTCTGTGGAGGAGGATTTGCAATCATTACGGAAAACAGAGGGCAGGGAAATGGAGTTGCAGGTGAGCATTGGATATTTGAAATCAGAGCTTCCTTGAACTGGGGGGTGTGGAAGAGGCAGGGGCTCTGTCCATTAAACAGAAAGTAAGGGTTTAGGGCCATGCTTGGAAAATTTTAGACTCTGTAAAGAAAGACTGCCACAGACACAAATGACCATCAATTAAACAAAACCTTGGTCATCTCATTAGTAATCCAAGAAATGCTAATTAAAGTAATTTTCAGGTACTGTCAAATAGAGTAAAAAGAGTAAAAAGCATGATGTCCCATGTTACTAGGGCTTTGTACAAAAATTTAGATACAAAGTTATCCTTTGTTGTCATAAAAATGGAAAATGATATAATACTTACGCGATGAATCAGTTGGTTTCTAATATTTTGGCAGTTGAATTTTTTTTCCCCACAGAAATCAAATATATAAAACAAATAAAAGTGGAATTGCAGTGATAGAGGTGTATGGTAGAATGCAGGGCCCTCCCATTAAGTGTTATAAGACACTTCCTAGGAACAGTTTTGAACCCACAGTTGTAAATAAATAAATATGTATGGATGTGAGCAATTTTTGATGATACGGTAAGGTGTTTTTTAAAGCAGCTTAGAAAACGGTATGTATAATGCGATTTCATGAAAAAAATACACACTCACACATTGAGAAAAAGGTCTAAAAGGATCTAAATGGTGTTAACAATGATTATCTTTCCAGCAGTGGGATAGATCTTTTCTTCTTCTATGAGCTTATTTGTATTTTCTACTTAAAAGAAAGGAAAATAAGGAAAGAAATAAATATGTGTTAATATTATAATGAGAAAAATATTTTTAATGCCAAAATAGTGTATGCCAAGGTCTTAGGATATGTGTGTGTGTGTGTGTGTGTGTGTGTGCTCATGCGCACACACACACGCTTATATTTAGAGACATATGCTTTCTACTATGCATCCTACTATGGCCTCTCAGCTTCAATCCTACCCTTCTTTTTTTTTTTTAATGATTTTATTTATTTATTCATGAGTGACAGAGGTGGGGAGAGAGAGAGAGAGAGAGAGAGAGAAGCAGAGGGAGAAGCAGGCTCCCAAGGAGCAGGGAGCCCGATGCGGGACTCGATCCCAGGACCCTGGGATCATGACCTGAGCTGAAGGCAGATGCTTAACCATCTGAGCCACCCAGGCGCCCTTCAATCCTACCCTTCTATACTTTGCTCTGTGATGCTATGGCTGGGACAACACAAAACCAAATCGTCTTTGCCAGCTGGTAGTTACATCAACATGGACCACTTAGAAGGAGGTTGGAAGGCAGGAAGAGGAGAAAAGGGACTTGTTCCTTCCTGTTTACTCCCGTCTTTCTGACAGTATTGCTCAGCAACAGCTCTTTATCCTGGGTAATGGCAATTGGTTCCAGTCCCTGACTCTTTTGACACACTAGCAGAACTTGTTGACCCCTCAGAGGTAGTAGCAACACCTGGATGGTGTTCTCTCCTCAAAGATCTTGGTCCCAATTCTGCAGATCCCTTCCTCCAAAAGTCTACATTTGATAACCCCAAACTCTTACCCTTGTTTCTTCAGCTCCAGGACTTGTAACTGCTTTTGCATGTATGCTTTTTGTTATTAAACATCTGTTTAACCAGTTCCTTATGTTAAATTCCCTCTGGTGGAATAGGTCATATGAATCTTTTTTACTCTGACTATTATGATACGTAGAACAAGAAGTAGTCCTGGGAAATAGCCTCTCAAAATGGGATGAGGTTGGTTTGGCTATGTCCCTTAGCTTTGAACTCAGTAGTCTCCTTATCAAGAGGAAAGGAGATATGATAAATCCATGCTATACTGTACTGTCATGCTTAATCACCTGAGGTTGATTGTGATGAAATGCCTTCTGAAGCCCCAAGGGGACTAGATGACTATTATGGTAGCAGTGATGCTTCTGAGTGCCCTGGAGAGCCTACAAAAAGTGACAAGCTCAGATCTTTAACTCTTAGCTCAAGTATAGAGAATCAGAGAGCTTCTGTGGTGGCGCTGTCAGAATCACTAATTTCTTACAGCCGCAGGGCCGAACTTGACCCCAAATTTAATTTTGTTGGTTGAATAATTCCAAACTAAATTGAATTTATTGACTCTCAAGTCTTGTATATACAAATTAGGGCATTGATTGGTAAGAAGGACTCTTCAGACTTGGAATAGGAATTATCTAATTTGATTTGGGAAAAACTGAGAATCAGAGTAGCCTGTTACCTTGTGTCTGAGGAGCCTTGTGTGAAGACCCTATAAAAACCTCAAGACCCACCCCAACCACTTCCCATCACCCCTAGAGCTATACCTCAAGTAGGATCTCAGTTTGCTCCAGGGAGACAAATACAAAGTTTGACATGGAAAAATATAGTTTATACTCCAAAATAATTACAAAATGTTGCTAATTTTTCGTGACAGAAGCTGAAGTAATAGTGGATTTTAAGGTTATTAAACTAAAGAGAATGTAATATGAAATACTGGATTGGACCAGATGTGTCGATATGTCTCATCATATGATTTGCTAGAGATTCTTGCAGTTAGAACTATGTACGACAATTTTCTTTGTTGATTGGAACTTGAACTCAGCTATAGTTTATAGTCAATGAAGGCAAATGTCAAATTTCCTGGCTTGATGTAGAAGGAGGAATCCATATTCTCAGGGAGATTGGGATAATGGAATGGATATATAATCTGTGATATGCACACTCATCCACCCACTCACCCCTAACTATGTCCTCTTAAAAGTCACTCCCTGCACTGAGGCACTGAGAAATACATTAATGAGGTACTACCAGTATCCTCACAATGTTTGTAATGGCTGTCTTCTGTAGGCTAGGGTGATGATAGGAAGATGCCACCATTGAAATCTGTTCCCAGAATGACAAAGGCCAGATGATACCAATTAACTACAGGAGACAAGATTGATGCATTTACTATAATGGGCAGTAGGGACAAAATGGTAATCAAATTGTTTTGACTAGCAGGGATCTTTAGTAGTAGCTAACTGATGATGGAGTCTGGAAATTGAATAGATTCAGCACAATGAAATATCACTTCATCTGTATAGGAGGGGCCAGAAACCTCATTTGAGCACCAAAATGGAGAGACATGACTTTTTACTCAATTTATAGACTTAAACAAGTTCAACAACATATATTCCCTTGGTAGACAAGGAAGCCAGAAAATAGATGCTCATTGCTGTCATTTACAGTAACAAAACTTTGGAAACATTTAAATATCTGTTTTCAGTTATCTACTGCTGGTTAACAATCAACAACTCAGTGACTTAGGTTATTGGACTAGATCTAGAAGACCCAAGATGGCCTTACCACTTCGGCACTCTCCCTGGGATGACTCAAATGGCTGAGGGTGAGCTGGGATGTCTGGGTCTCTCTCCTTTCATGGCATTAGCTGAGCTCACACATATTGTCTGGGACCTTGGTTCTCTTCCATATGACTTTTCTTTCCATGTGGCATCTTATTCTCTAGGACCTATCTCTCCATATAGACTCTCTCCAGTAGAATAACCTGGACTTCTTTACATGGCAGCTGGATCCGCCATGAGCAAAGGCAGATGCTACCAGGCTTTGTTTTGTCTGGGCTCAGAGGTCCCTGAATGTCACTTCCATCACATTTTATTGGCCAAAACAAGTCATAAGGGCAGCCAGATTCAAGGAATGGGAAAACAGACTCCAGCTCTTGTTGGAAAAAGCGATAAAGACACATTGCGAAGATGCATGAACACACGGAGGAGTCATTCATTCTTTGGGGGCCCTTTTTAACAACCTACTATAGTCTAATAAACATTTCTTTAAAAAATTATGGTAATGTTCTGGTCCAAGATGGCAATGTAGGAAGACCCTGAACTCACCTCCTCTACAGAACACACCAAATCCACCTATTCGTGGAATAATTCCTTCTGAAGAAGAACTGAGGGCCTACTGAACAGCTTCTGCACAACAAAAGATAGAGATAATGGCAGAAGAGAACAGCAAGAGTGACAGACACTGGTAACAAAGGGAACCCCACCCCAAACACTACAAAGTGCAGTGGAAAGGGATAGTACTAAGGTACTACGAACAGATTCATCTGTCCTTGGGCACAGAAAAAAAGCTTTGGTTTAAAAGAGCAACTAGCATATGAAAGAGCAAGCCCCAGAATTCCACCAACTGGTAGGGGAAGCTGCAGGAGCACTCTTAGAGTAAGGGGAACTGGAGAACGACAAGGTTTATGTCCCCTCTCCACCTTGAAATCACAGACTGGAGCAGTGTCCAGACACTATAGCCAACTTGCCGCTTCAGCAAGCCCCAGGTTCTTTAACCCACCCAGCTGCAGTCATGCTGGGGCACACAAAAAAACCTGTGGTTTAAAAGAGCATCTAGCATAAAAGAGAGCCAAGCTTAGAACTCTACCAGCGGGCAACTGCAGTGGGAGGGGAGCTACTGGAACACTTTCTGGGTGGGAGGGGCTGGCGGACACAGTCTACACTCCACCTCCACCTTACTAATGGGAAGAATGTGAAAGGATGGAAAAACATTTACCATGTAATGGAAGCAAAAGAAAAAAAGTTGGATCAGACAAAACAAACTTTAAAACAAGGACTGTAATAACAAAAGACAAAGAAAGGCATTACATAATGATAAAGGGATCAGTCCACCAAGAGGATATAACAGTTATAAATACTGTTATATTATATATTTATATATAATACACACCCAACACTGGAGCACCTAATACATAAAGCACATATTAATGGACATAAAGAGAGAAATTGATGATAATACAATAATAGTAGGGTACTTTAACACCCCACTTATATCAATGGATAGATCAGCTAGGCAGAAAATTAATAAGGAAACAGTGTCTTTGATTAACACATTAGACCAGATGGACATAACAGATATACAGAACATTCCATCCAAAACAACAGAAGACACATTTTTTTCAAGTGCACGTGGAACATTCTCCAGAACAGATCACATGTTAGGCCACAAAACAAGCCTCAATAAATTTAAGATTGAAATCATACCATGCATGTTTTCCAACCACAGTGGTATGAAACTAGAAATCAATCACAAGAAAAAAAAAAACTAGAAAAAACAAAAACTTGTGGAGGCTCAACAACATGGTACTAAACAACCAATGAATCAATGAAATAATCAAAGAAGAAATTTAAAAATACATGGAGACAAATGATAATGAAAACACAACAGTCCAAAAATCTTTGGGACATAGTGAAAGCAGTTCTAACAGGGAAATATGTAGCATTATAGGCCAGCCTGGGTGGCTCAGCTGTTAAGCGTCTTGCCTTCAGCTCAGGTCATGATCCCAGGGTCCTAGAATTGAGCCCTGCATCAGGCTCCCTGCTTGGCGGGAAGCCTGCTTCTCCCTCTCCCACTCCCCCTGCTTGTGTTCCCTGTCTCGCTGTGTCTGTCTCTGTCAAATAAATAAAATCTTTAAAGAAAAAAAGAAAAAGTTCAAATAAACAATTTAAACTTACACCTAAAGGAACCAGAAAAAAGAAAAATAAACAAAGTTCAAGGTGAGTGGAAGGAAGGAGATAAAGATCGGAGCAGAAATAAATGACATAGAGACTAAAAAACAAAACAAAACAAAAAACAGTGAAACCAAGAGCTGGTTCTCTGAAAAGATCAACAAAATTGATAAACCTTTACCCAGACTCATCAAGAGAAAAAGAGAAAGGACTCAAATAAGTCCTTTGACTTATTTGAAATGAAATTAGAAATGAAAGAGGAGTAACAAGCGACATGACACCGCAAGAAATACAAAGGATTATTATAAGAGAATACTACAAAAGCGAATATACCAACAAATTGTACAACCTAAAAGAAATGGATGAATTCCCAGAAACACAACCTTCCAAAAATGAATGAGGAAGAAATAGAAAATCTAAACAAACCAACTACTAGTAACAAAATTTAATTGGTATTAAAAAAAAAATTACCAAAAAATAAAAGTGCAGGACCAGATGAATTCACAAGTGAATTATAAGAAATATTTAAACAAGAGTTAATACCTACTGTCCTCAAATTATTCCAAAAAATAGAAAAGAAGGGAAAATTTTCAAATACATTCTACAAGGCCAGCATTACCCTGATATCAAAGCCAGATAAAAATACCACATAAAAAAATTTACAGACCAATATCCCTGATGAACATAGATGCAAAGATCCTCAACAAAACATTAACAAACTACATCAACAATACATCAAAAAGATCATTCACCATGATCAAGTGGGATTTATTCCAGGGATGCAAAGATGGTTCAATATTCACAAATCAATCAATGTGTTAACACATCAACAAAACAAAGGATAAAAGTCATGTGATCATTTCAAAAGATGCAGAAAAAGCATTTGACAAGATTCAATACTCATTCGTGATTTTTAAGAACTCTCAACAAAATGGGTTTAGAGGAACATACCTCAACATAATAAAGGCCATATATGAAAAATGCATAGCTAACATCAGACTCAATGGTGAAAAACTGAGGTTTTCTTCTAAGATCAGGAACAAGACAAAGATGTCCACTCTTACCACTTTTATTCAGCATGGTTCTAGCCACAGCAATCAGACAAGAAAACAAAATGAGGCATCCATATTGGTAAAGAAAATGTTAAACTGTCACTATTTGCAGATGACATGATACTATACATAGAAAACCCTAAGGACTTCACCAAAAAAAAAAAAAAAAACTACTATAAGTAATAAATGAATTCAATAAATTTGTAGGATAGAAAATTAATACCCGAAATTGGTAGCATTTCTATCACTAATAACAAAGCAGCAGAAAGAGAAATTAAGAAAGCAATCCCATTTGCAATCACACCACAGGAATAAAATACCTAGGAATCAACTTAACCAAGGAAGTAAAAGACCTATACTCTGAAAACTATAAAATATTGATTCAAGAACTTGAAGACAACACAAACAAATGGGAAGATATTCCATCCTCATGGATTAGAAGAACTAATATTGTTAAAACACCCATACTACCCAAAGCAATCCAGAGATTCAAAATAGCAACAGCATTTTTCACAGAACTAAAACAAATAATACTAATATTTATATGGATGCACACGAGGCCCCAAAGAGCCAAAACAATCTTGAGAAAGAAAAACAAAGCTGTAGGTATCACAATTCCAGATTTCAAGATATACTACAAAGCTGTAGTAATCAAAACAGTGTGACACTGGCTCAAAAATAGACACATAGATCAGTGGAACAGAATAGGGAGCCCAGAAATAAATACATGCTTATATGACCAATTAATCTATGACAAAAAATTCAAGAATATACAGTGGGGAAAAGGCAGTCTCTTCAACAAATGGTGCTGGGAAAATTGGACAGCTACATGTAAAAGAATGAAATCTGGACCATTTTTCCAATACCATACACAAAAATGAACTCAAAATGGATTAAAGACCTAAATGTGAGACCTGAAACCATAAAAATCCTAGTAGAGAACACAGGCCATAATTTCTCTTCAGCCATAGCAACATTTTTCTAGTTGTGTCTTCTGAGACAAGGGAAACAAAAGCAAAAAATAAACTACTGGGACGACATCAAAATAAATGCTTTTGCACAGCAAAGGGAACCATCGACAAAACAAAAAGGCAACCTACTGAATAGGAGAAGATATTTGCAAATGATATATCTGATAAGGGGTTTGTATCTAAAAAAATATAAAAAACATACAACTCAACATCAAAAAACCGTCCAATTAAAAAAATGGGTGGAGGACCTGAATAGACATTTTTCCAAAAAAGACATACAGATGGCCAACAGACAGGAAGAGATGCTCAACATCACTCATCAGGGAAATGCAAATCAAAGCCACAATGGAATATCACCTTAGACTTGTCAGAATGACTAAAATCAAAAAGATGAGAAACAATAAGTGTTGGCAAAGATATGGAGAAAGGAGGTGCACTGTTGGTGGGAATGTAAATTGGTGTAGCCACTATGGAAAACAGTATGGAAGTTCCTCAAAAAATTAAAGATAGAAATACCATATGATTCAATAATTCCACTACTGGGAATTTACCCAAAGAAAACAAAAAACACTAATTCAAAAGATATGCACCCCTGTTCATTGCAGGATTATTTACAATAGCCAATTTATGGGAGCAACCCAAGGGTCTATGATAGATGAAAGGATAATGATCTATCTCTGTATCTATATCATCTATATAAATACACATATACACATACATAATGGAATATCACACAGCCTTTGAAAAGGATGAGATTCTGCCATTTGCAATAACATGGATGGATGGACCTAGGAGGAGTTATGCTAAGTGAAATAGGGCATACTGAGAAAGACAAATACCATATGATTTCACTCATGTGTGGAATCTAAAATAACAAATGAGTGAACAAAAAGCCAAATCAGACCTATTAATACAGGGAACAAATTGATGGTTGCCAGAGGGGAAGGAGATGGGGAATGGGCAAAATGAGTGAAGGGGAGTGGGAGATGCAGGCTTCCAGTTATGGAATGAATAAGTCACAGGAATAAAAGAGCATAGGGAATATAGTCAATGATATTGTAATAGCATTGTATAGTGACCATCTGTCAAAATGCTGTACTTGTGGTAAGCATAACATAGACAAATGTTGAATCACTGTGTTGTACACCTGAAACTGATGTAACATTGTATGTCAACTGTATTCAAATTTCAAAAATAAACAAAAATAAAATAAATTAAAATTTTAAATTAAAATAATGAAAAATTATGGTAGGATGAAAAACAGGGTAGGCAAAACTGCTGAAACAAACAGATCCAAAAATATAATGATTCAAACACAAGAGATGTTTATTCTCATCCACATTGTATTCAATACGTGATTATTCAGAATTTTAGGCTCCTTCCTCCCTTTGACTTTGAATTCCCCTAGGGCCTTATCATCTGCATCTTGCTATAAGACGGGGGAATGGATAACATAAAGGAAAGATACCTTCATCTTGAAAGCGTTGGCTCAGGAATGGCACATATCACACTCACTCATATTCCATTGGCTACACCTAACTGCAAGAGAGCCCTGGAAATGTACTAGTGCATGACCAAGAAGAAGGAAATGGATTTTGGTGAACAGCTAAAAGACTGTGCCATGATTCTTTTTTAAAGATATGTAATGGCACAGGGAAATGCTCACATTATATTAAGTGAATAAAAGATTATAAAACTTTATAAGTAGAGTTTGACTCTAAACTGGAGAAGAGGCAAAAAAAGAAAAAAGATGTATATCTGGAGTGAAAATGATGCCAGGATAATAATATTAGTCATTTCTGATTGGTGAGAATACAGAAGTTTTATTTTCTCTTCTTTTTACTTTCAGAATTATGTTCAATGAACCCAAATTACCTCTGTAACATGATAGATGATATTTTTTAATTTTTTTTAAAGATTTTATTTATTTGAGAGAGAGAGAGAGAGAGAGAAACAGCATCAGAGGGAGAAGCAGGCTCCCCGCTGAGCCGGGAGCCCGACGTGGCACTCCATCCCAGGACTCCAGGATCGTGACCTGAGCTGAAGGCAGTCACTTAACCAACTGAGCCACCCAGGTGCCCCAATAAAGGATATTTTTAAATGTTCAAATATCTAAATTGCAAATACAAAGCACTCTTAGCAAGGATCATTGCTGACAAGTCAATCTTCTATCTCAACTCCTAGAACCTCAAAGACATGTAAAGAAAAAAGAAAAAAATGCCCATTGATAGCATGATTTTTGCCACTCTATTTCCTGAGGTATTTAGAGTCCAACACAATTTTAATACAGAAATCTCTGATTTAGAAGAGCCATTTCTAAGTCCATTGTTTGAAACTGAATGAATTCTCCCATAAAATTATTATAAAGGGTAATGATTAGAATCCAGAGCCAGCTCTACAAAGATGTTTGACTCCAACATACATGCTATCCCTGCCATTGGTTCTATAGAGGCCAACTATGGATCCCAGGACTGTTATAGAAAAGTGCTTTCCACAGTCAAGATGGTAGCAGGAGCACATCTTTCCTCAACTTGTGTTGCCCCTTACCCCCTACAAGCCCCAGCAGCCAGAGTGGCAACCTGTACCCTGTCATATCCCCAGGATCAGCTTCCCCACCGTGTGGAAAGCAGGCACTGGCACTCTCTCACCAGTGAGCCCCTGACATAGTGAGAGGGAGGAGGTGTTGCAAAGCTAGATTCTAGGCCTGGGGCAGGGGTTCCTATGTGGCCTGATCATATGAGACCTCGGATTCTGAGGGAGACACAGATTAGGATGATGAGGAAAATGCTAGGGACTCCTGGAATGGGGAAGAAATGCTTTTCCATTCATTTTCCTTCACTGAAGTAGTGATCTTGAATTCCCTCGTTCCTCTCCATCCCAAGTCCTCTAGCATCCCAGCTACTGCATGGTCTTCCTCTCCAGTGACCTTCACATTTGCTTCACTCCAGTCATACGCTCACGAGTCATGTCCTAAATCTTGTCATCCACAATTGTTCCATCTCTGCAATCATAAATTCAGACATTTCTGTTTGTCACAAAAGCTTCCTATCTTTTCAACTTGTCTTACTCAAGTTACTCCTTATAAATCTGATCTTAAAAGTCCCTGAAGCACCAGTCCTTAACTGTTTTTTCTCTCACCTTCGCCCTGATTTGTATACAGCTTAGATTCTCCCAGTCCATCACTGGCCAGTGTTCCCAACCCCCTCACCTCGCTATACTTCTGTTGCATGTGCCTGGCAAATGCCTAACCCTATATTAATTCTGCCCTCTGAATTTTCTGTGATCACAGGAAAAAACATGTCCTTAGACAAGAACTCTCTCAAGTTCCTAATGCCAAACCTGTGAACCTACTTGCCCTCCCTACCCATCCCCTCTTCCAGTCCTCCAGTTACATTGGATAAGGCAGTCCTCCTCTCACCTAAGGCAAGTCCCCCATCTATGTTCCACGTCTCAAATATTTCTGCCTTCTCATACACTTCGGGCAATAGATGAACCCCCTACTCTTGAACATCAACAATATACTTTTCTCTATTGGCTCTTTCTCATCAGCATTTAAACATAAGTCTCTTCCATCTTGGAAAGAACAAACTCCTCCCTCTTCAGGGTGTTTATACTGGTTGTCCTCTCTCTCTCCTTCCCTTTCACAATGAAAGGAAGCAGAAATTAATTCCAGGGCCAAACTCCTTGGCAGTCTAACTCCTTCTTCACTACGTACTCAGTCTTCAACCCATGACAGTTTGGTTTCTGACTTCCTACTAATTACTTTATCAGTGAGTATGCCAGAAGGAAGTGGAATCCACTCCAGATGGTTCAAAAGAAGGGGTTACTTACAGAAATGTAGGCAACAACCATGTAATGGTGATGTGCTCAGAGAGTAGGGACACTGGTAAGCCATTATCATTCCTGGAGCTGAAGAGACACAAAAGGAAGTAGAACAGTGAGAACTAGAACCAGGAGAACAAAGCACCTGGTGGGAACTGAAGTTAAGGTGGGGTGCACCTACTTCCTGAGACCAGACACGGAAACAGGGAGGGAATGGGAGGAATATCTTGCCCTCTTCTGCTTTCCGAATGCCATTGGCCAAACCCCATTGGAAGCCAGAGGGCAAAGGAGCTCAAGTGATAAAGTCTACAGGGCTCAGCCTCTGGGGCACAGAGAAGGGGAGAGAAGGGTGGATAAACAGAATAACCAGCACATTCACACAGCTTCTTTTTCAAAATATCCAGTGTCTTGCTCGGACACTGTCAACTACTTCTTCCTTGAAATAATTTCTTCCTGGGGCATCTGTGACATTACATTCCACCATTTTTCCTTCTTGCTTGGGATGCTCCCACTCAGTATCCTTTGCCAGTCCCTCTCCCTCTGCCCATTCCTTAGATATGGTGTTCTCTACATGCTCCCATGGCTACATCCAGAAGATGAAAATACAAATCCCTGTCTGCCGCTCAGATTTCTTTCCTGAGCTTCAGACTTCAGAGCAGGTAACTAGAGCATGCATCTGTATTTTCCCCTGATGATGCCAAAGCATCTCATATTCAACACATCCCAACCTGAAGTCACCTCCCACCCTCCTCCCTGAAAACTTGTACCTCTTCCTGTGTTCCACTGAATAACATTTCTCTCCACCAAGTTATCCAATCAATCAGCCAAGCCATTCTCTTTGCTGCGGATAGAATGACTTTTCCAAAATTCAAAATATGATCATTTTACTCCTTTTTTTAAAGATTTTATTTACTTATTTGAGAGAGAGAGAATGAGAGACAGAGAGCATGAGAGTGAAGAGGGTCAGAGGGAGAAGCAGACTCCCCACTGAGCAGGGAGCCCAATGCGGGACTCGATCCCGGGACTCCAGGATCATGACCTGAGCCGAAGGCAGTCGCTTGACCAACTCAATGGCATATTAATTCCACGATAAAGTCTGAAGCTCATCACATGATATAAAAACTATGTATCAAAGCTGGCTAGCTGTACAACAAGATCCATGTTCTCCCCTTACTGCTGAATTTACAGCTGGGCTGCTCTTCCCAGCTGCTCTGGAATTCAGGGTGACCACGTCACTGAGTTTTATACAATGGATGCCATCCCCGGACTAGTGTCTTTAAGAAGTACCTATGCCTCTTCTACACTCTCTCTTTCCTGTTCAGTAGTTAGAATGAAGCCCTAGAGGATGGCAGAGTCACAACGTGGAATTGTTGTCTGGAGGAAGTCATTGTACACCAGAAACATTTGCTTGGACTGTTAGGTAAGCTAGGAATATATTTCTATCAAAAATTGAAGTGAAGGGGCTCCTGGGTGGCTCAGTCGGCTAAGCGTCCGACTCTTGATTTTGGCTCAAGTCATGCATGATCTCAGGAGTGTGAGATTGAGCCCCGGGTCAGGCTCCCCACTCAGCATGGAGTCTGCTTGAGAGTCTCTGTCTCCCTCTGCCCCTCCCCCACCCCACTCACACTCTCAGTAAATAAATAAACAAAATCTTTAAAAAAAAAACTGGAGTGAAAAGAGGTTGAGTAAGTAGCCCAAGGTCGCATGATTGAGTCTATTCAACAGAACTCACATTTGAATCCAGACTGCCTTATGCCAGAAGACAGGTTATTGACCTCTGTGGTGTATTGCTTTTCTTATTGTACATTAAGAATTTTTATTCTATTGCTTATGTGGCTATCTCCATTCAGTAAAAGCTTTTTCGGAAGAAAGATCATGTATGTTTGTTAATTGTTGCCTTCTGTTATCTGGCAGAGTAACTGGCTTAAAACAAGTGCACACTAAATATCAAATGAGTAGCACCGGTGACTTACAGAAAAGATAGGGACAGAGAGATGGGATAAAATGGTTATTCCTCCTCTCTTGTTTTACTGCTTTTGGTCAGGAGAGAGAGAAGTATTTTGAGGAGGAAAGCAGAAATCTCATATGTAAAGGACAGAAGTCGATCAAGAATTGACAGTATCTGAATTGTAACTAATTCTCACATTTCAAAAGTCACCTGAATGGGTGAAAGTTTATTTCCATGGAATTCATCTGCTGCCCATAATTTATTTTCCTAAGGAAAAATAGTCCTTTAGAAGAAATTTCCAAATTTCTGCCATGTAGAAAAATTTTATGTCCAAATCCTAATCATCCCTTAGTTCCCAGTTCAGATGCCCCTAGTTTGCCCTGCCCCGGAGGTTGGCATTAATCGCTTCCGACTCTGAACCTCCATCTCACTTCATCTCAACCTCCCTCATGATACTGACCACAGTTGGTCTTGTTCTTGAGACACTTGTGCTCAGTTCTGTAAGCACCGCCCGGCAGAAGATATATATCCTCTATCCTGCTGGCACCTGGGTGCTCAGGAAATGCTTGCTGAATAAATACTGAGTTAATTCATAAATAAATAAGCTTTCCCATAAGAACCAAGTACTAGCCTGGCATAAAAAAATTCTTCATTAAAAAAAAAATAATAATAGCTCTGGAAGTCACTGGAACACACTTGAAAGGTCAGCCATGCACTTATATGCATAATGTGTTAATATCCCACACACTAGTCTCCAAAAATTTTCCTGATTCTAAAATGTATTCTGTCATAGATTCAAATTTAAAGTGCATGCTTCTACCTGTCTATACTTTTTGAGAAAAATTTTGGCATTTTCAGGACTTATAAAAAACAAAAAGCATGGTCTCTTTCAAAATGTAATTTGTAGGGGCGCCTGGGTGGCTCAGTTGTTTAAGCATCCAACTCTTGATCTCAGCTCAGGTCTGCATCTCAGGGCCTGAGTTCAAGCCTCTGAGCTGAGCTCTATGCTGGGTGCTGGGCAGGGAGCCCACTTAAAAACAAAGTGCAGTTTGCATGCAAAAGTCTTAAAAAGACAGCCTCTCACTTGCATTGAGGGGCTCTCAGAAGGTATAAGACTAACATGATTCATTTGAATTCTGAAAGTGAATTTTGGTTTGGATTTTGATCTGAATGTATAGGTATGATCCCAGTTTATGATCTGGAGTATGTAAGAATTACAGTCTCTCTCAATCAAATGCTGGTTTTCATTTTTTAAAAATGTTTAAAGATTACTCCTTACAAGATTCTTATAACTATCTCAAGATACAGGAAATAATGGTTGAAGGGGGAAAAAAAAGACTTTAGAGAGAAAAATGAAAAACAAGTTCTTAGCAAACAGAAAAAAAAAGGGGGGGTAGAATTAAAGTCCCATTACTGAGAAATCAGACTCTCATGGAGAAACCGTTCAAACTCCACTTATTTAATATATCTTTCTATTGTGACATGTAGATTCACATTTTAGTTTAACTTGATAGCTTTAGGTATAATCGTTTCCCGTAGACCTGGGCATGGACATCGTAATAGTGCTTGCTCAGGAAGGGCCTTTATGGCTAGTTCAATACCCAGTTTTTCCACCAGGGGGCAGAAAAAGGCTGTACCCAGATGACTCTCTCTAACTGGCTCGTTTTGGCTTCAGTCCGACGTCAAGCCAAGGAACTTAATCCACATTCCATTCCTCCAAGTGAATCCTAGCTCCACAACCTCAGACAGAATGGAGACAAATCAACTTACGTCTGGCAGTTGAGATTCAGATAATCAAGGAAATATCTCACAGGCAAAGGAGATGCGTGTGATTTCAAGACATGTCCCCTGAAGAGTGACCCAAAGGCCTCACTTTGGCCAGGGGTCCATAACCTAAGTTCATTTTCAAGGACCAGAGTCATCTGATCCTGGGAATGCTAGACTTAAAAAACAAGTTGATAGTCAGATAATTGGATGTATTTTTCCTACCTTAAAGATTAAATGCCCAAGAACTGGCCTTGGAATATTATTTCTACTTTTTGACAGCCTTGCGGCAAAATTTCCAAGTCAGATTTATAAGGTGCATAGGGATTTCGTTGCTTGTTTGCTTTCTTCTCTCTTGCCAGTTACCTCCTGAGAACTGGGCATGGGTCAGTAGGATCCCTCGGTTGTGGCTGCTAGCAAGTATGTGCCTGATTTGGCAGGTTTCTGAGAAGGTACCAGGGCTTCTAGTGGAACACCCTCGTGCTCTGCCAGGGGATGGAGCCCAGCCACATTTCAGTGTCTGCTCCTTACCCAGGCTCTGAGCAGCAGCCATCTTTGTGGTGCAAGAAGTTGTTACTGGAATCTTCCAAGTGTTTGCTTTTGCAACTAAACTAGTCAAGAAAATGGTTTTTTAGAAATTAAGGTTCACTCAGAAAGGAGGTAGTCTTTGTACACCCAGCGTTTTCAAGAGATCCACCATCTGTGCACCCAGATATTCTCACAAACACATACACGCATGCACACAGCCAATAAACAAAAAGTTCTCAGGACAGTCATGCTCCTAAAAGCTTTCCTTTTCACACCAGTATGTATCACTGTGTATTCTTATAAAATCTACTGTGAGAGCTGCCACTTAGCAAGAATTTTGCCCTAGAAGTATATAGGAAAATATGATCAGGGCAATATGCAAATGTATTCAAATAGTGACAAGAAGTTAAAGTGTGATAAAGCCAATATGCAGGGTCACATCTAACTCAGGTCAACTCTGGGATAAAAATTAAGGATGTTAAAACTGGTATGAAAACTCTTCCCCCATAAGCATGTAAGCATCATGAAAACAGGAATGATGAGTTTCTTATTTTAACAAGAAATGACTTAGTTCCTTTTTCTTACTAAGTACCTTTTCTAAGTGTGCTCAAGTAATATCTGTCAAATGAAGAAAATACTTCAGAAATCTGCCACGTCAGAGACCAGTATCTCTGAGTAAACCCTCTCCAGGCAGCCGTTTCTCCACCCCCAGCATTAAAGCAGATTATGATTTCTTCAGTAGGAACACTAGGTAAGGTAGTTGTTTTGGGTCAAGGGCCCATGTGGAAAAGCTGTAATATTAGCAATAATATTCAGAGAGACCAGCTGCCCTGAGAAGCGTGTGGGCACAGATACTGATTGAATAAATAGAAGACTGCCCTCTCGTTTTCTCTCTGGGGTAGGATTGCCAGACTTAGCAAATAAAAATATAGGGTGCTCAGTTAAATTTGAATTTCAGATAAATGAACTTATCAGGGGACATATTTATACTATAATAATATTCATTATTTATCTGAAATTCAAAAATAACTGAGCATCCTGTATTTTACCTGGCAGTCCTACTTTGGAGCATACACTTTCGGAGCAGAAGGGTAAGGGAATGGTCTGACTTTATATTTGTGATCTTCCTTCCTTTCTGGGCATGTAGGTTGTATCCTTTTAACTTCAGCATATGAATGCCATGATAGCGGGATGATAACAGTAGATAATATTTAATCCCCTGAAGTGTGCCAACAAAAATCCCAATATTTGAAAATGTTCTCTGGCCTCCCAAGTTTTGAGAAGCACTAGTACACAATCTTTAGTAATCGGTCGTTTTTGATCTGAATGAAGAGCCTGCCCTGTAAACTTTCTGGTCCCCCATATTTTGGGAAATACTTTCTGGGCAGATACCTTATTTTATAAAGTTGACACTAGGCCTTGGAAGTTCTGTGTTTCCTAAGTTCCAGCTAATTATCAACTTCCTAATAATGGAGTAGATCTACCACCCAATTCTGGGTATGCGGCAAGGATTCATATGCAAGAGTGTGGGGGAAAGTACTGAATTAAGTGAGGAGACTATGAACTCAGCTTTTCTAATATAAATAAAACCTAGAAAAAGTGATCCTCAGACTTCTGTTCATGAACATCCAGTATTAGTCCTGGATCAGAGCCCATCTTTCTTGAAAACCCATACCTCACTGTAACTCTAAACAAGTGAGCAGTTCACTCACCGTCACAAAGGGACCGGGTCCACCTTTACCCTGAGCTCAGCCCTTGCACTTCATGGGTCCAGATGACCCTGGACACCTTAGGGGGAGGTGGGGGGGGAGTGGCAGGGGACAGAGGAATCTAGGTGGCGATGAGGGAGGGGACAGTAATGAACACTTTTCCATAAAAAAATCGTTGTTCAAGTGCTCTGTTACCACTTGTAAACATTACCACTTTTAATTGAACCATATTATAAATGAGTATCATTGAGTAAAATGCCACCAATCAAATGAATAAAAATGAAACTCTTGCTTTTCTAGAAACTTCCATTATGTTATATGGCATTTAAGACCTTACACAAATTAACACTAATCTATCTTCCCAACCTCATCTCTTGCCACTTCTTTCTAGGACTGCCATACTCTACTCCAGGGTGTTTGAGTCTCAACACTATTGACATTTCAATGGGATAATTCTTAGTTGTCAAGGGCTGTCTTGTGCATTATAGAACATTTAGCATCAACCCTGGCTTCTACCCACTAGATGCTAGAAGCACCCCACCCCCAAGGTCATGACAACCAAAAGTGTCCAAAGACATTGCCAACTAAACAGTTGGGACATAAAATCACCCCCATTGAGAACCACCAGGAATAACTACCTCACCTCCACTAAAAACCACTGTAGCCCATGAGACAACTTGCCCTTCTATGAACACGTTTTCACACGTTTCACACGCCATACTCTGCTACACATACACTCTCTCTCTCTCTCTCTCTCTCACACACACACACACACACACACACACACACACACCTTTCTTCCTGTTCCCTTTACCTGAAACACCCTACTTTTCTCTTTTTTATTGACAAACTTATACTTATTGTTGAAGGCCTAAATCAAATGCTATCTATCTATATTGTTTCCCTTAGAATCCATCCCAACTTAATTTCCTTTCCCTCCTCTGGCTGCCAGAGGCACTGCACATATCTTTGCTAGTACTGATAGTATTTACCATATGAAATTGTTATTCCCTCCTCCCTAAGAGACTGTGAGGTCCTCAAGAGCAAGGTCTGTGTATCCACACTACACAGCATGATCATGTGTGTATGTGTGCGTGTGTATGTGTGTAACAAAACTAACACTAACAAAAACATAAAGCATTCAAATAAATGTTTTTGTTGAAGCATAAGCCAAAGTCCTAAGTTATGCCATTTACTATATATTTCCTAAAGGAATATGTAGATTTTCATACTCATCAAGTAGATTAACTTAGACTAGATAGCTTCAGCAAAGCTGGATTGCTCACTATTTTCCAAACATGCATGGTACTTTCCCATCTTTACCCAGTTGCTGAAATTATTTTCTTCCCCTGGAAAGTTCTATTCTCATTTCTCCCTCTCAAAATTCGCTTGGAGTCCCTGAGGAAGAGCTGCCTTTGGAAGGAGAAAGGATCTCTTCCCCTGAGAGAGAAGGAAAGAAAAGGGAAAGGAGTGTAGCACCACATCACCAAGGTAAAGAGGAGAGTGGAGGGACTTCACCTCCAGACATTCTCATCCACTAGATCAAGACGGTAGAGCATGCGCCAAGGCCGCCCAGTGTGTGAACCTGCAGTTCCACAAGGATAACCCTCCACCAGATGTCTCAGGGAGATGACAAGGGATGACTTAAAGGGTGGCAAAGCAGCAGTGAGGTTGCAGGGTTCCTTTCATATGGACCTATCTTTTCCTGGAAAACTCCTACTCCTACTTCAAGATCAGCTCAAAATGTTCCCTTCTCTGACTCATCCAGGTGGAAATTGAACTCATGGGAGTCCTCTCTCCCCCACCCCACCCCTGAAATCCTTACAAAGGCATTTACCTTGTATCTTGGGTTTTATGTTCACTCATCTGCCTCTCCCGTTACCTCTGGAACTTCTTAAAAGTCATAACTCATCTTTATATTCCCAGCACCTGGCAACATGGCCAGCACATATAAGTGCTGGAAAAATGTTGAGTGAGTGATGGGTGGGAAGAATGAGCATACTGAATGAATGAGTGGAATTCCCTCCTCTGCAGAAACCTACCTGTGCTCAGTAGATTAAGCAGAGCCGAGACCGAAGGAGAGGCTGGTCTGGTCGTCTCTGACTACACAGGAACAGGGCAAGACTGCATGTGTGCAAGCACGTGAAGGAAAGCAAACAAGAATAATAGCCACGAAGTAAATGTGAAACTCAGATGGTTTTCTCAGAAGCCATGTGCAGTCCTGAATAGCAGGGGAAAGAGTGGGAGGACGGGGAACTGAGTGCAAAAAGTAACGGGCCCAGGAGATAATTTACAATTGGGAACGGAATGCCTTCCTAAATCCGAGTGTGTGGTCCAGAAAGCACAGTGCCGCAGACGCAGTTACTGTAAAAAGCCACTCGTGACTTTTTTTTTTTTTTGCAGAAATAAAGTCTGTTTTGAATCTGTTTTTCTAGCAGCACATAGCCTTGCTTTGAAAAGCAGTAGCTCCACGAAACCATCTTTCAGATCGAACTCCATTTCATGTTCACACAGGGTACTTGCAACACTGGGGTTGCTGCTTCCTGAAGCCCCTCCATGCGCTCTCTGCCTCTGTCTTTATCCCTAACAGCCGGCCTGCTGGGTGGGAGCGCTCTGTTCACACACGGGGAGACTGAGGCAAGCAGTGGTTACACGAGAAACCCAAGATCACACACTAGTACACAGGACCAACATGGGAAGACCAAGTCTTCCTTTCTTTTTTCAAGATTTTATTTATTTATTTGAGAGAGAGAGAGAGAGCACAGAGGGGAGGAGAGGGAGACGTGATGCGGGGCTGGGTGCCAGCACCCTGGGATCATGACCTGAGCTGAATGAAGGCAGACGCCTAACCGACTGAGCCACCCAGGTGCCCAGACCAAGTCTGTCTGACGGCAGGGCCCATATGCTTCCCACTTTATTGAGCAGATGCTCCTTCAAATGTAATCAACAAAGGGTAGTGTTTGGGACACCCACAGAATCAAGGCTTCATGGGTCCTGTGCTGGAACGACCCTATGCTTCCCTTAATGTTCTGCTGTTGCTGTCGTGAAATTCTTAATACTTTAACAAGGGGCCCTGCGTTTTCATTTTGTCCTGGACCCTGCAAATTATGTAGGCAGTCCTGCATAGAATCATAGAGTGTTTGCACTGGAGGGGCTTTGAGAGGTCACCGGTTCTACCCCCATGCATTTTAGAGATGAGGAAACAGGCACAGAGAGGTCAAGTGGCCTGCCTTTGGTCACACAGCTGACTAGCAGCAGAGCGGCGGCAGAGCCCAGGTCCTCGTGTGCTTTGCCCCTCACCACACTGTCCCCTCGAGTCCCCTTCCCTACAGGAGCTTATCTCTAGCCAGAATGTCATTTGTGGCCGAGCTGGGTCAGCTCATTTCACTCCTGGGCAAATGGCCCTGGGTATTTCATAAAACCAAATGCACATAAACCTAAATGTGATTCCAACAAAACTGCAATGTCTATGCTGAGGTAAAAGAAACTTTTAGGGGAGTCTCTCACCTACCACCCCTCTGCCTTGCGCCAGCCTCCCTAACATGCATTTCTTAGCAGAGGGAGGCAAGCTCAGCCAGGTCAGGCTGGGGTCATTGCCAGGGCAGCCAGGGGAAAGTCGGGCTCAAGGCCAAGGCCAAGGCTCCTACCAAAGCTGACCCAGAGAAGAGGGAGCTTTTTGGACTGGCCAGACTCCCTCCAGGGTCCGAGGCCTAGATATTCTGCTTCTCCTCTGTTGGGTACACATTAAGACTGGTCAGAGCCTGTCAGAGCCACTGTCACTTAAGACGATATAAGGGTTTGTAGTCACCTCTTTCATGCCCATGTATTTGGAATTTACAAGAATGAAGACACAGGGCTCTGATTTCCAGTCCAGAAAACATGTATTTGCCTCAGACACACGAGAGCATGCGGCTCTACTCAGGGGAGACCTGGTACTGGGAAGTGTTGGACTGTTTTGGAAGTCACACCTGTGGACCATGGCCCGAAGAGGTGTGGCCCATGCAGATCACCAAGGGAACATGGTTCTGTTCTCTAAGAGCTTCTCTCAGTTTCCTGGTGTTGTGAAAAGGTTTTGTCAGTAGGCACAGGATGAACAGTTTCCATTTTCAGTCAGAATAAACACAGTATGTGTTAACACTGCTATGGTGTGGTCACAACTTCATTAATGATACCACCAGATGACCATTGTCCTTATGTCATACAGGGCCTGGCACATAGTAAGTGCTCATTAAATACTATGTGAATGAATGCTACTTGTGGCTTTGAAGGATTGCTAAAATATCAGTATAAATGAGGGGCACCTGGGTAGCTCAGTCAGTTAAGCATCCGACTCTTGGTTTTGGTTCAGGTCATGATCTCAGGATCGTGAGATCGAGCCCCGCATCAGGCTCTGCGTTCAGTGAGGAGTCTGCTTGAAGATTCTCTCCCTCTGCCCCTCCCCCAATCATGCCCACACACACTCTCTCTCAAATTAGAAAAAAATCTTTAAATGAATGACTAATGTAGTGTCACAGATTTTCATTCTAACGTGATGACCAAAAAGGGGTATTTCATGAACTCTGAGGCGGTTAAATGGGTCCATGATATCTTGTATGCATTTGATCCAAATGATGACAAATAAAGATGGAGAAAATTTTAGAAGTTGCCATTTCATTTCTCCATTATTGTCCAAGGGCTCTATGTATTTATGCTAATTTTAGTAACTCTAACACACATACAGATATATATGTAAAGTATATTTATAAATGTATTAGTAGAGAAATATAAGCATTTTTATTTGCTAATCTGTGTGGGTATATATATGTGTGTGTGTGTGTGTGCATATATATATGTCTACGTATGTTTGCGTGTATGTGTGTACAGAGAGAGAGAGTCTGTCTTTTTTCCAACATCATGACTCACGACTCCTAAATACTCCATGTCTACTTTCACAAAAGAAGAATACTCTTTTATGAAACCATCAGACCACTGCCCCAGTCTGAAAATCAGCATCAACACAACACCAACTTCCAATCCACTGACCCCATTCAGATTTCTCCAACTGTCTGAGTGTCTCTTTTTTCATTCCTCTCCAGAAACACCCATTGTCTCATTGTTCTTCAGTCTGGAACGGTCTTTCCTTTCCCTGGCTCTGTGTACTTGACTGTCTTAAAGAGACAGACTTTTCATTCACTAGGATGACCCTCCACTTGGATCAGTCAGATGTTTGCTTAGACACAAGCCATGCATTCTTGGCAGAAACATTGGAGAAAAGATGCTGTGCTCTTCTCAGCACCTCACATTCCGAGGCTACACTATGGCCTGTCCCACTACTAGTGATGTTAACCTTGATAATCTGGCCAAGTTTATGTCTGCCAAGTTCTCCCCAGCAAAGTCACCACTTTTCTTTGTATCTGATTAGTGTTTTGTGGGGAGATAGTCCAATATTACACCTATATGCTGTACATCAACTTTGCACACTTAATAGTTGGAACTCTACTGTAAGGAAGAACTACTTCTTTTCCTTCATTTGCTTATGTACACATTTATTTATATCAGTGTGAACTTATGGAGTATTATTTTATTCATTGCATTTCAATCCAGTGTTCTCATTATTTATCTTGATGCTTTAGTTGTCCTAGATTTGGCCAGTAGGAGCTCTTCAAGCTGACTTATATGTCCTATTGATATGTCCCCATCATTCTTTGAGCATTACTTTCTGTCACAACAAGATGATTGAGGTTCATCTGGTTCTTTCCTTGCCGTAGCCTTATAGTCAGCCATTCCTCTAAGGAGCCCTGGCTCCTTTGAGGGGAGGAAGCATATAAAAACCAAGATCTGGGAACGTGGTATGCTCAAACTATTTCTATATCTATGTATATATATTTAAGAATTCATACCAATACTTACAGCTTCAATCCAACACCTCAGCATCTTTCTAGCCTTCCCTATTTCCACGTTTGAAAATCTTGTCTCAGATGGTGAGAAGTATGAATTGACTATCCTCCATATATTTACCTATTTGCTCAATTAGCTTATTTGCTAAAGGTAACCAATCCGCAGCCTTCCAGCTGTCTGCTCCATCTGCCACCTCTCCATCTTTACACTTTATTCCTCAGCCATCAGGCTGCCTCCCACCACCACATCCTCCTATTACCACCGCCCCCTTACTGCCCTGCTTCCTTGGATGAAGGTGAGAAGGGAAGGGAATAGATTGGTATTTTGAAAGGCTTCCCAAATTATTCTAAGTATGCATGCACGTTTGCACATCATCGGAATAGAGAGCTAAAGGAAGGCAGATATTTACATGTAAACCTGAGTTCCAGATTAGCAGATTCCCCATATGGCATTCTCCTGGAAGCATCTGTTTTAGCAAGAATCCACCGTCTCACTGAATGGGTGGAGTTGGAAGGCCCTGGAAAGGGTGGGGAGTCAGAAGACTTTGAAGCAAGATAAGATGGTAGGACAGCAGAAGTTGAGGATGGCAAAAGAAATCATATAATTTTGCTACAGGCTGGCCCTCACCATCCCATCTCAAAATTATCTCATATACCCCTTCTGGAATGTACATATGTTTCACTCCTCCCTGATCTAATTTGCAATTGACCTCCTAATGCTTTAACTCCTAAAGTCTGGGAAGAAAATGACTGCTTTTAATTTGTTGAAGGCTTCACTCTATTTCTGGTAGCTGTCTCCTGTTTTTCCACTTTGGAGAATGGATTGCGCTCCTGAGCACGAGTATAGCCAGAGCATGCACAGTTTGGTCTTGAGTACATCTCTGCCAGCACACCTCAGCCTTGACCTATGATATCTGTTCTTGGACCCCTACTTGGCAACCTCATCACCTTCTTTATTTAGTCTTTGCCATACAGCCTGGTAGAAATTGCACACCCAACACTAAACTCCACAAGGCAGAACTGCCAGGGAAGAACAGTATTGACGCGCCCGAGCCAAAATGACCACACTTCCTCCAGCTCCACACTAATGAGGAAATTTGTCGAATATTTATTCTGGAAGACAAATTGAAATCAAGTTAATAGGAAAGGAGGATGAAGGATTGAATTCTGTTATTGCCTTTCCCGGCTTCTGACGTTGCCGGGGAAAGCCATAAAACCTTATTTGTGCTGTTCATTTTCATATTTTCATGCTTACATTATGGCTGAAAGAAAAGTCAAGGCTGGCTCCAGATGAAACATCTCTGCCTGAAAAAGGAACATTTTGTCCCAGAGCCACAACTGGCACAGCCCTACAAACTAAGCTTGCACAACAAAGTTAGGGCAAAAGTTAAACAAGGGAAGAACTGAGAGGAGAAAGAGCCCAATAGAGGCGGTTCTTTTATTTATGAAAGCTTTTGTGTAGTCAGTATCTGGTTTGCTAATAATAGGTTGGTCTCTAAAATAGTCCTCTGACCTGGTGTGCAATTCCCAGCGATCACCATGGATGTCATTTCAAGAAGGAATCCTTGAGTACCTTACAGACTGACATGGACCACGAGAAAACTCCAGTGTGAGGTGGAGTTCACATGGCATGAAGTTGAGCTCTAGGAGTACCTTCTTTTTTCCAAGATACAAACAGGGAAGCTTAAAGGTGATTTTGTTTTCATGGGTGTGTATGTGTGCATTAAATATCAAAGTACCAGAAGAGGAAAGGAACAGAAAAAAAAGCAAACCAGACTAATTTGTAAGCTGAAAAGAAAACCACAATAAATAGAATGAATTAGGGGTTGGGGCCAAGACCAGCTGGGAAATTAATACAGTTACTTACCCTAAGAAAGATTAGGAAAATACCTTAGTCTGTTCAGGCTGCTGTAACAGAACACAAGACAGGGTGGCTTATAAACAACAGGAATTCATTTCTTACAATTTTGGAGGCTGGGAAGTCCAAGATCAAGGCACCAGCCAACTTGGTGTCTGGTGAGGGTGTCCTTCCTGGTTCACAGACTGCCATCTTCTTACTGTGTCTTCATGTGGTGGACAGGGGGGAGACAGCTCTCTGGGGTCTCTTTTGAAAGTGCACTAATCCCATTCATGAGGGCCTCACCCTTATGACCTAACAACTTCCCGAAGTCCCCACCTCCTAATACCATCACACTGGGGATTAGGTTTCAACATATGAATTTGGGGAAGATATGAGCCCTCAGTCTATAGCAGGAAGTAAGGAAGATTGTACTAATCAAGGCACAAAGAGGCTCTGTCAACCAGCGGTTTCACTTGTCTTCCTACTATGTGCACCACGATTGTGTTGATACCATAGACCAATGAGAGAAGTAGAAGGTCTGGTTTCTATTTACAATCTATGCCAGGCCAAGTGGTGTGCTGGAATCGGCTCACACCAGCTCACGAGAACAGCATTAAATATTCAGGAAATTCTCGAGCCGGTTGTTCAACCATTGTTAGCTTGAAATCAGCCACAGAAGTAATATTTACACCATGAAAATGGACAAACCCTACAAATTATGACTTCATTTTTCGAGGGCAGGTTTACCAGCACACAGTGCCAGTAACCATAAAGGGAAACTCCCCAAGGTTGGAGATGATCGATTTAGAGTTAGAAGGAATATGAGGATTGACACGAGAAAGGACAAGATGGCTTCTGTGAAGCCGTGTCTGCAGAGGAGGGCAGAGCAAACTGGTGCCTTGGGGAGGCTCCTGCTGAAAGCAGGACTTGACTATGGAGTATAAAAGAAACATCCATTTTTTTTCCTAACCAATCTTAATCACCATCCCTTCCTCATCCCTGACAAGGGCCATCTCATCAACCTACTCAGTTTCTAAGGAGAGACAGAGAGGAACACAAACTAGAAAAAGAAGGAAAAAGTGGAAAAGCTGCTGAAGCATGCAACTCATTGGCTTTTACAGATGGGACAGGCTTTGACAGTATAGGCTTTGACAGTACCCACCCAACCCCTCTCTTAGAGTTGTGAAATAGAACCAAAGTGGTGGAATGACTCATATGTCATACAACTAGTTAATTCCATGGCCAGCGCCAGCAACTAGGTCACATTCATTATCCCTACTATGTGCTAGGCACTCTGATGGTTCCTAATCCTTGCTCTTCCTACCACTGCCTCCAGTATTACTTACTCGCCAGAAGGGGAGGGAGGCAGGTTGGAATGAAAGGAAGAATGGAAGCTCGTTAATCCTTCCCTCCCAGCCAGCACATGGAATATGTGTTGTTTCAAGAAGAGTTGAGTTTATTAACGCCAACCATGAAGGGTCTGCCAACTTAGAAAAGGGATGTGTGCTTGAAGAGATGATCATGAAGGTGCTGTGTATGTACCATCTGGTAGAAGTAGAAAAAAATATTTTTTGTCCCAAATTGAGTTCCAAGTCATAATTTCTTAAATCACAACTTTTACTCCCTAGGTGACTACCAAAAATGAGCTGATGATTTCAATTCTTTCCAGATGGAAAAAGGTTGATGTCATCCCAAGCCTTGCCTTTGCAAGAGTCATTTATTCTGCCCCACATAATGGGGCAGCTGAGGCTAAGGTGTCACAGTTGGAATGAGTCCCTGAGACCAAACAGGCCCCTCGAGAGCTAATTTCTACCTGTCAGGGTTGCACCACTCAGACGTGGGGAGAGAAACTCATATTGTAGCTACACCAGCTGAACCTTCTCAGGGAATAGAAGACTCGCTTCTATACTGGCTGTCCAGCCGCTGTCATCAGTATTAAACTCACATTATATTTTTAAAAGAGAGGCTCTTATTAAGCCAATCTAAATAAAGCCTTTGTGAGAAAACAGTGCCATACTAGTCCCCAGAAGGGTGGATGGAATGTCTCGCTTGATTGATCCTCTGCCTCTTAGATTGTGGTGATCATTCCAACAGAAGTAACAGGAGGATAATGTCCACCACTGGCAACGTAGACTTTCTTTGGCAAGAGGAATACAGAGGTTTTCTTTAAAGAATCATTTTGGGCCTAGAATTATATCAGATCCGTTTTCAGAATTCTTACTTTGTGCCTCATGATTAATTGCATTATTGAGATGACTTAAAGGACAAACTCATCATCCATAGGTATGTCCACCAAACAGATGGTAACTCTCTCACCAGAGCTGGCAATAAAGTAGAACAATAGAGACACAGAATAAAGCAAAACTGAAAACCATTGCTAGGTAGTTGTCCTCTGACCATTCACTCACCCTCCCCTGGAAAGCAGGTCCATCTAGATGAGATGCACTATAACATGATATGTGAGCTTCATAACAATTGTTCTGGGTCATATGGTGACCAGCCATCCCAGTCTGCCTAGGACTGGGAGGGTTCCTGAGATACAGAATTTTAGTTTTAAAATCAGGGTAGTCTCAGGTGAATCAGGAAGAGCTGGTAACAAAATTAAACTCCAATTCCACCATCACCCAGCTCACTGACTACAAAACTAATGCTCTAAGAAATTGAAAGCCTTGCTCGAGATCACAAACTATATGATGGCACAACCTGAATTTGTATTCCAATCTGACTTCAAAGACAGGGCTTCCCTTTCAATAGTCTGTAAGGAGATTTGTATTTATTGACAGAAAGGGATAAAAATATTAAAATAGTGGATGTTTTCTTGTAGCCCTCCACATTAGAGGCCTATTTAACAAGACAACAGGCTAAAAAACTAGGCTTTGGATGTGAAAGGTTTCTTAAGTTTCTTTGGGAAGGAAGCATGGAGAACTCAGATCATAGAGTATTCCTATATTTTATGGAAGATACAATTACTGATTATGAAGACTAGGTCATGAGTAGGGTGACCATATATTCCAGTTTTCTGGGACAGTCTTGGTTTATTCCTATTATCCTGATGAATAATTAAGAGTGCTCCCTTTCACTCTCAAAAAAGTCCTGATTCAGATGATAAATTATATGACTTCCCTAGCCAAGAGGCTTACCACTCCAAAATAGAAAGATGTGATATAATGGAAAGAAAACAAAGCCCAGGGTGCCTGGGTGGCTCAGTCCGTTAAGCATCTGCCTTGGACTCACATCATGATCCCAGGGTCCTGGGATCAAGTCCCGCATCAGGCTCCCTACTCAGCGAGGAGTCTTCTTCCCCTCCCCTCTTCCCCCTCCCTCTTGCTCATGTGCTCTCACACATGCTCTCTCTCTCTCTCTCTCTCTGTCTCTTTCTCAAATAAATAAATAAGATCTTTAAAAAAATTTTTAAAGAAAAAAGAAAACAAAGCCCACTCTTTCTGGCTGTGGAGTTATAAGAAGAGACAATAGATAAATAAAAAGGAAAAAAGACAGATAAAGGAAGGTTCCAGGCACCTGAATACTGAAGTCAGCTTATACTGGCTAGCAAGGTTACTTTGTAAAAATTCAAAAATTTTCTGAGCAGGTCATTAAATCAATGGTAGCTAGAAATCAGCCATTTCATCACAGAAATTAGCAAATACTGCACACCAGGGCTTTTCTCCTTCACAGATCCAGAGGACCAGCACACTATTGGATCCATAGAACTCATTCTCTCTCTCTCTCTCCCTCTCTCCTGCCCCCCTCCCCACCCATCATGTACATATGTACACAGATCATGAAATGGCAGGTATGCTTTAGAAGCACCCAATGAAGTCAAGTGAATTCTGAGGAGAGGAATCTTTATTCTGATTCCTCATCTGGGGCTCTGGAAGACTACCTCCTGTGCTGCCCTTGATCAACATGGGATGTGTTACTTTAATGCAAACCCAGGGGTACGGTGTAGTGGACAGCAGAAGACATACAAATTTAGCTTGTCCAAACCACTTTCAGTTACCCAGGACATGCAGAACTCAAATTAGGCTGAGGATCTATCTAGAGAACTTGCCACAGAGAGCCTGCCAATCTGACATGGGATTATACTCAGCAGAGAAGACCACCTGGACCAAGGCCAAATATAGGTCTTAGCTCAATTCCAGAAGGGTCTGCAGATGAGGCAGGACTGCCAGCCCTGATTACTATCCCTAACGGAGCCAAAAGGGACCTAAGTGAGCATTACACCAGCCACTGGCTTTAGCCATGAATACCAGCAAGGTCAGTAGGGATGAGGTGAACAAAGGACACTACTGTGGATCCCAGAAGAGCAGAGGGCACATAATAGTAAGCACTTAATGCATATCTGCTCTCCCCAGTTTATGTCTAATTTTCTTTCCTGACTATTAGCCCTGGTGACTTGGGGCCCCACATGAGATACGGAAGCAGGGCCTTAAGTAGACTCCTTAACCATTATTGTGCAAGGCCTAATCCAAATTAAAAGTCCCTTAGTCTGTGTCGCTCATGGGTTTGCTTCTCTCCAAACTCTTATGATACAGAAATTAGTACTGGAAGTGATTTTAGAGCAGCAGAGCCTTAAGGATGGGTTCTCTGAATTAGCTTTGGGTTTTCTGGAATTGTTACTTGGATCTGATTAGATTTAAATGTATTAATTAGGGGCGCCTGGGTGGCTCAGTCATTAAGCGGCTGCCTTCAGCTCAGGTCATGATCCCAGGGTCCTGGGATCGAGCCCCGCATCGGGCTCCCTGCTCAGCGGGAAGCCTGCTTCTCCCTCTCCCACTCCCCCTGCTTGTGTTCCTGCTCTCACTGTCTCTCTCTCTCTGTCAAATAAATAAATAAAATCTTTAAAAAAAAAAATAAATAAATGTATTAATTACCCTACTGCCAGTGGTAAAGGGGACACTGGTCATCTGTGTCATGCCAATACAGAACTTATATTATCACCTATTACCTGCAAGCACACGTAATCAACTGCCAACAGAAGTCAAAGCTTTTTGTGAAAAAGCAGATGTTGTCATAGAACGTAAAGATAAGAAGTATAAAGGAGATAGTTAGATGCTTCTTAATAAGCTGGAGAACTTGAAAGAAAGAAAATGGTGAGTTTAGGCCTTCAGATTCCCAGCTCACATTGTAATGAGGACATATGGGCACATCCTGACCTTAAACCCCTAAATTCTGCTGAGTCTTCATTGCTGAAAGAAGCATTCCTTCCTTCCTATCTATGGAGGTTAGTCTCTCCTCACCTAAGGAAACTGAAATGGCCAATCCTGAGGTGGTGACCTTGCAGGAGACTGCTGATCCTTTTCTAGACCTTCCCTCATGCATTCTCATTGCTTCTAGACCTACAACCAGACTCAACTCCTGGCAGGCCCAAAGGGTAATGTACGGAATTGATGATCCACAAGAAGGTGCAATGCACACAAAAAGAATTGCACAATTTTGCCTATTTTCACAGAAAATGGGGAAAATGTATGGGAATCCTACATAGATCCTAAAGGTGAGAGGTCAGGGTGGAAGGAGTATAATGTTGGACAAGGCCTAATTCATTGATATGGCTGCACTAAACAGAGAATCTGGATTCTGTGTTCTAAGTACTAGCTCAAGCAGCCAAGAGCAGCTGGAAGTGGCTCTACCATGGGTTGGTTGATTGAATTCTGGATGCAAAGGTGGCCTATCCTAAATAAAATGCCAGAACTTCTTTGATACACTGTAGAGCAGCAATTCTTAACAGTGTAGTCCACCGAGCCCTGGGGGTCTCCCAGTACCCTTTCACAGAGTCCATAAGATCAAAACTGTTTTCATAATAATACTAAGATGTTATTTCCATTTTTCACTATGTTGCACTGATGGTGCAAAAGCAATTATGGGTAGAGTGTGTCAGCAAGAATCCAGCAGGATCTCCAAACTATACTAGTCTCCCTTGTAGTCTTTATGGCCACACACTGATGATAAAAAGAAAGTGTTAATTGCACTTAAGGCTATCCTTGATGAAGCAGTAATAATATTAATTGTATTAGGTTTTAATCCTTGAGTGCACATCTTTTTAATATTCTGTGTAATGAAATGGGAAGTATTTTTTTAAAGATTTATTTATTTATTTGAGAGAGAGAGCGCGCACATGAGCGTGAGTGGTGGGGGATGGGGAGGGGAGGAGGGCAGAGGGAGAGGAAGAGAGAGAATCCTGGAGCAGACTTTGTGCTGAGTGGGGAGCCCAATGTGGGGCTCGACCGCGTGACCCTGAGATCATGACCTGAGCCGAAATCAAGAGTTGGCCGCTTAACCGACTGAGCCACCCATGTGCCCCCAGATGGGAAGTATTTATAAAGCACTTCTGCTGCATGCTGAGATATGATGGTTGTCTTGAGAAAAAGCACTTGTGTGACTGTTTTAGTTGGGAGCTGAACTAGCAATTTTTTTTTCATGGAATACCATCTTTTACTTGAAAAAAAAGACTGACAAACTATAGGTTTTTCTTGCCATTTTCATGTTACTTCAGTGAAAACAACTGGCAGCATTTGTTGATGATAAAAATTCAAACTTTCTAGTGAAAATTAGAGATATTGAAAATGTGCACCTGCCACTATATGCTTGACAGCTTTTAATTTCTAATATTAACAAATGTGATTCTCAATATTGCAGAATAAAATGTGTCAACATTTGGATGATCTGTGTAAGTCAGTGGACCAATATTTTGCAAATGACCAATGCATAACACTGTAATATATTCTAAGTTCAATATCGTTCCATATCATCCAATGTTCAAGATAGACCAGTGGTTTTTACAGAATTAAAAAAATATATTGATGTCATTTAAATTTTGTATGGTAATTAACCTTCAAGAAACTACCACTTATCAAGTTCTGGTATAGTATCAAAAGAATATATTTTAAACTTCTCGGTTTTAATTTCTACTACAGTAAAAAACAATAGATATAACCCAAATAAACAAAAATTCTTTAGAGTTATCAATAATTTCTAAGAAATGCCAAGTAGTCTGAAACCAAAAAGTTTGAGATCGGTTGTCACAGGGGAAGGTATCCAAAGGCTTCAGGACGTCTGAATGCTAGAGTGGATTTATCTTGTAAGACATGCCCCCTCCAACTATGTCCCACAAGAGAGTCCAGGAGACTCTCCATTTATCAAGTCTGTAAGAAATAAATATGTTCACGAAGGGAGCTGCAGAACCCAGAGCACCGATCTGCTCTGTGTTGCCATCTAACTGGTTTCTGTGGATTCAGGGATGGTAGGGGCTAAATGGCAGACAGTCACAAAGGCAAGGTGGGTATGATTACTAGAATGGGTAGCAGAGCCAAAATAATAAACAGAATGGTCTGAACCTCAGAAGTCACTGGCATTGGCTAATTAATTTTGCTGTTTCTAGAGCTGAATAGATGGACAGTCTACTAAAGTTTTACACTAGATTTGTAAAAGCAGAAAAGCTAGGTTTGCCCAAGAGAACTCTGAGTTGAATCACCACAATAGAGACTTGAGGCCTCAACCAATTTCTAAACTTAAGCCAGTCTTGAGATCCAGAGCCCCTTAAATGAAGATCCAGCTGAGTCCTCTTGAGGAGATCTTCTGTACACAGCCAAAAAATGTATATTATAAATCATCTTCCTAGACTTCCCTTCCTACAAGAGGCATATACCCCAGCTCTCCAGAGGCTTGAAACTGTCCTAATTAGCCTAATATTTCCATCTAAGTCATTCTATTCTAGTTAATCATTGCCTGGTGCTGCAAAGCCCACTCAGGCCAAGAAAGGGAGCACAGATTTATACAACCCTAGACCCCATAGCATGAACCTAATGTCCACAAGATTCATATTGGGCCAACCATGAGTATACTTTTCTTTGTCTCTGCTTCCTCCTCCCCGCATCTCTCTGTTTTCTCAGTCTTCTCTTTTGCTTCTGCCTTTTCTTTGCCCTTAAGGTTTTGTCTGTTAGCCTAGTCAGTAGCAGGTTTGTCCCAGATGAAAGAGGAGTCTTCTATATTCAGAGTTGAGAAGACGCACGCAAGATACCTAGACCATCAATGTCATGTCTTTATCAGCCTTGTCTTTACTTCCCATCCCAAAATAAAGCTACATCATAAGAAACTTCCAACTTTTGCAGGATTTGAAGGCTTTGCTGTAGTCTTCCTAAAGGGCTGGAACCTCATCTTACTTATGAAGGAGCTGGTTCATTGAAGGAGCTCAGGAAATGTGTACTGAATGAATGGATAAATGGTCATTCTCAAACTTTTTGCATGTGAGTGTTGAGGTTACCAGTATCCAAAGCACCTGAATCCTATAACTTAGTAGTTGGAGAACCCCAACTCCATACCTCATAGGAGAAGATATAGTACAGGTATTTCTAGAGCAAGCTAGAAAGGTATATGCTTTCATATACCTGATGCTCATTCCTCTAGGAAACAGAGGGATGTGGGGGAGAGGAAGCAGAGACAAAGAAAGGTATACTCATGGTTGGTCCAGCTAGGATATATAATGACAGTAAACTGAAATTTCAGACCCCACCCACTGGGGCCTTCATTACAAGTCCTCTGTAATGTGAGTTTTCTATGTAGCTGAGGATGCATCCCTTTAAGGGTCAAATATTTTCACTGAACCATTTTGAAATTCTAGGTATAGATATAATCATTTTCACAGATTTTTCATTTATTATGTATAAAAGTAAATATAAATATATATTTGGATATAACAAATGAAAATGTTATATATATGAGATCTGCCTTCTTAACCAGAGCCTATTTCACATAGTTCTCTATGTTCAGAACATCGAATTATGAATATCAAATGGGGTTTAATCAAATGGTAGTAATCCAGTTCCTATAGCAATTGGATGTCTATAAATGAGTCAGGAGTCAGGCTCTGTCTGAAAGAACAATTCCATAGCTAGGCACTGGAATGAGCTCACTGTCCCCCTAACACTTTAGGTTCAAGTCAACGGTTCAAGAATATGTTTATTCTGGGGCTCCTTCATGCCAGGCGCTGTGCCAGGGGCTGGGTACAGAGGAAGAATAAGACCTAGAGAGAGCTCTCAGGCCACAGTTTCTTAAGACACAGAGGGCGAGAAGGAGCCCCGGGGGCCTTCCCCTCCACAGTCAGTTTGTCCTCTTTCTCATCCAAATTGAATTGTGACCAAGGATCTCTTCCAAGGTTCTTGTTCCCTGCTCTCCTTTTCTTGGAGAAAACGTTTCTGTGGCAGCAGCAACAGCTCTTTTTATGTGCTGAGTACTTATGCTAATCAGTGATCTGGCACCAGTTTTCTGATTCTTTGGTCTGATTATTTATTATTTGTAGAGTGTGGTAAGTGCAGATGGTATTTTGCAAAGCACAGAATTCTGAGCATGAAACCCCAGCCTCAAGGCGTTGACTGTCTGATTTAGGCTTAAACAAAACACTGAACAAACAGGGAGACATCTAGTTGAGTGGATGTGGCTGGAAAGGAGGAAAAAAAACCGAGACCAAGAAAAAGAAGTAAGTTTTGTGGAGGGATTTGAAAAGGGATAAAGGAGCATCAAAAATGGGAGCTATTACCAAACCAAGGGGTTAAAAAAGAAACAAAAGGAGCATTGAGGAGAGAGTCTCAGGAAAGAAAGAAATTCAATGAGACTCCCTGCTTGTGTCTTTTAGTTGAAGAGATGAGAGGCAGGGATGTTGGAGTACTGGGTGTTATACACAACTGATAAATTATTGAATGCTACATCTGAAACTGATGATGTACTATACGTTGGCTAATTGAATTTAAATTAAAAAAAATTTTTAAAAAGAAAACCTTAATGATCATGGACCAAGTGACAAGGTCATGGACTAGCATTTACCTTGTGCAGAGAAGGGGGGAAAGTTCAGAAATTCCCTCTTATTGATTCACCCAGAGATGATCATACTCTCAGTATCTCACTCAAACTAATAAAATTCACAAAAGCTCTTATGTAATTAAGAATTTAGAATTATTTGATCTTGAGTAGATGATACAGGTTGAAAGTAAGTGGGCAGAAAAGATAAACCATGCAAGCAGTAAGCATAAGGGTAGAAAGCTCTATTAATATCAGATAAAGTAGACTTAATGGCAGAGTATTTCCAGAGATAGAGAGGGACATGACATAATGATAAAGAGTCTATTCATTAGGAAGGTATAAAATAATAAGTGAGTACGCACCTTATAACAGAGCTGCAAAATATACAAAGTGAAAATGAGCAGAATTAAAGGGAGAAATAGACAAGTCCACAGTCATGGTCAGAGATTTGAACACCCTTTTCTCAGCAACTGACAGAACTAGATAAAAAATTAGTAAAGACATAGATGACTTGAACAACACTATTGACCACTTTGACCTAATTAATACTTTAAAACATTTCATACATCTACAGAACATATATTCTTTTCTAAAATGTGTGATAACTCTGACCCCAAAACTTGTCTCGGTTACATGAATGAATTATTCCCCACAATGTAGCAGAACGTTTCATGTCAACCAAATCTCAGGTCCCTGCATCCAAATAGATTACAGTTTACCTTACATTTGTTGCAGTCTTCTTGATTTTCAAGTAGTGGTTCTAGGTTCCTTAGTAATACTTAAGGAATACTCTACTAGGTTAAACCTACAGATTGTCTTTGAGGTTGAATTATTTTCAGACACTATAATTGCCCTTGTTGACTTCTTCCGTATATACAGAAAATTCATTCTCCAGGCGCTGTCTCCAACATTAACATAAAATATTCTGTATCTGAGTCCTAGAAGACCTGGTTCTTGTCTCCCTGCACCCCCTCAACCCCCACACAAATTTCTTAGCCGTGCGACTTTAGACTCATAACCTCTTTGAGCCTGACTCACTTCCCTTGTCTATAAAAGTCTTAGGACTGTAGTGAAGTTCAACTGAAGGGTTAAATGAAGCCTTTTTATGAACCATGAAGCACTATCCAAATATCATGGATCAAATATTTTTGTACTAAGACCAGTGGGGATATCTGTACTCCCAAGAAAGGGAAATTGGGGCAGGTATCAAGCCTAGGGTGAATAGAAATTGTATGATGGGAGGGTAAAGTAAAAATTGAAGGGTTTATTCTGAGGCAAAACCTGTGAGAATCTTAGATTTGATATCTCAGGAAAGATTATAGTTAGTGTAATGGGCACCATTTAAAGTTTGCAGAAAGAGGACACAGGGGGAAAGCTTGGGCCTAAAAATAAGATTTGGCCATTGGAGACTTTGCTGGAGGACATGTTGGATGTCATTAATCTCACAGCAAAATGGGTGGATTTCAGCCTGGGAATGAGGAATTCTAGACCTCGTTCTACTGTGGAGTTTCTGAGTAATCTTACACTAGAAACTTCATTTCTCTAAGCCTGTTTCTCCATCTGAAAGTGGAGAGTAATGATATATGTCACCTACAACAGTCCTGAGGTTCGATTAATGTTTGTGAGTGCTTTGAGCAATTTGGAAGGACAAGGTCTTTAAGAATACAATGGATTATTTAGAAAAGTGAAAGAACACAATCAGAGAGGACTCCGAGCGTCTCCCTCTGTGTAGCCTTCTCATGAGATTCCTCTCTTTTTGTCTTATAAGGAAAGAAAATCAAGTCAGGAGATGACTAATCCCACAGGCTAATCTCTTCCCTTAACCTTCTCTCGACACGCACACTTCTCCTATAGGAGTATGTTGGAATTTTGTTGTTCAGATTTCCTCATCGGTACAGATGCATTCTTTCCTAGAAATATGATCGTGAAAAATGAAGGCTGTGGTTTTTCGAGGAGCTGGCTGGGGGCCCGGCAGTCAGATGTTCTCTGTCCCTCGCTCTACCTTGGGCCTCTGCAAATCACAGTGCTGTTCAACTTCCTTTCCTCAGATGTACAATTGGAATAAAAATGCCCCTCTCTGTGAGGTCAAGTGAAAACTAGTTAGCTGTGTTTTCTTGAAGTTTCTCTCCATTGACATTTCAGCACTCTGCAGACATTAATTGGAACAACACTTTCAGAGGTTACTTCTAGCCCATGACCACAAAATTCTCAATGGAAATGAATATGAAAGAATCTGGGAAGTTTACTAATCGCAAAAGTTTGGGGATTCTGGTGACATTTCCTAAGCTTTCTATTTAGAAAAAGCACAAGGGGCCTTTGCCAAATCTCTTAGCCACTTGCAACTGTGTGTTATATTAAGAGCACCAAAAAGAAATTTTTATCTCTTTCTCTCTTTTTCTTCTTCTTTTATGTGTGTGTGTGTGTATGTGTGTGTGTGTGGTGTTGGTATTTGTCTCTGAATCTCTCTGGGTTTCACCGCTTCTCACTCTCTCTGTTTCCCTTTCTCGTTTCTCTCAAATTTAGGTAACGTGTAAAGGAAAGCTTAGTTGAGAGTTATCACCAAGTTAGCCAACTTGCAGCCTTGCTGGGAAATAAAACTCTTTTAAATACAACTGTCATCAAACTCATTAGCACCCTCCTCCCCTTACCTCTTTCACATTGGGTCACTCACAAGTTACAATGTGTTTCTTTTTCCTCTCCAGTCCCTGTTGTTTTGGGGTTTTGTTCTCTTCTTCCTCATTTCTGCGTTGCTTGCTCCATCTTAGAAGCATGGGTCACCCCCGCTGCCACCAATGCCATCACTCCCCAGCAGACAGAAAGGCTCAAATGTCAAAAGATGCCTGGGTTGCCTCTGACAAAAGTGCGGATCAGCTCTGAAAGGGAATAAATATGATAGGGGGCACAATAATAACAGTGTGCGCTTGTTAACTACAAAAATCCAGCAGGGTCGGGGGCAGGGAGGGAGGGAAGGTGGAGAATAGAAGCTGCCTCGGCAGGAGCCCCTGGGGGACAGAGCGGAGGGGGGTCCTCCAGCAGCAACCATCAATTCTATGGGCTGGTTTTGTTTTGTTTTGTGAGGTCTGAACTGAGGCTCAGCTGATGGGGCAGGGGGGTGGGTAGGGGGTGAATAAGGGATTTTACCCAAACCAGTGACTCTGAATGGAGGTCTTGGGCTCCATCGAGGGGGCCTCAACAGTGGGAGCTTTAAAAGAGGGTCTTTGGGCTATTGGGGAGGGGGGTAGTGGGGGTTGGGTGGGGGCTGGGGAAACATTTTGAGGTGGGAGGGATAGGGGGAAGGAGGAGAATAGCACAATAATGGGAAAAAGGAGGCCAGCTTCTGAGCTCTCATTTCTGACAATGAGTCCCATGTGGTTCTCTTTATCTCAGCCATTCAGGAGTCAATAGAGGGAGCTTTTCTATTTTCAACTCTGAGTATACAGCCACCCCACCCCCATCACACACACACACA